>NC_090926.1:975333450-980133450 GCF_040938575.1 Ambystoma mexicanum | reverse complement strand
AAGTCCAGTAGGGCTGTCTCTGTTACGTGCCTTGGTCTGAAGCCAGATTGTCTAAGGCCCAGAAGGTTATTCTCTTCCAGGTTCTTCTGTATTTGTAAGTAGGCCACTCTGTCTAACATCTTTAGGATACAGGGGACAGTAGTGAATGGCCTGTAATTAGTGGCATTGTTGGGGTCTAGATTAATTTCTTTTTAGAAGGGGCATGACCCAGGCCTCCTTGAGGCTATTAGGAACTGAGGTTATATTGAAAGAGGTGTTGATTAGGGCTGTTATGAAAGGGGCCAGGTCACTGGCACCTTCCTCGATGATGGGAGCTGGGCAGGAATCCCCTTGGCATCTTGAGGGCTTGAGGCCTTTTATGATGCTTTCCACTTCTTTCATTGAGACCGGGGTGAAAGAGAAGGGAGGGCAGGTTGGAGTTTTAGTGGTGGGTGGCGGTGGAGAGTTTGCTTTTCTGGCTAGGCTGGACTTTTTCTTTTCAATTCTGGATTGGAAAATGACAATTTTGTCTTCCAGAGCTTTTTGGATTCTCTCACACCATTCTGCGTCTTTCACACAGGTTTCTGTAGGTGAGGAGGGGGACTCGAGTTCCCTGAGGATGATGAAGAACTCTTTTGCTCTTGATTTGGCATTCTCAATTCTGTTGTTATAAGTCTCTTCTTTGACTCTGATGATAGAAGTTTTGTAGGTGGTGGCCACTGCCGTGAATAGAGCTTTGGTGGCCTGTTTGGGTGTTTTTTTCCATGTGGTTTCCACCGCTCGTTTGGCGCTCCAGAGGATGTTGAGCTGGGGAGTGAACCATTTGTTCAAATGGGCTGCCAGTTTAGCTTTGGTGAGTTTGATAGGAACTATGATATCTACTGCTGATTGAAGTGTTGGTGAGCAAGTTTATCCACATCTAAATTGGTATACTTTGCAGGCACAAGGATGTTGTGGGTTAGGGGGCAAAGGCTTTGCAAGGTGATGTTGTGGTTATTTCTGGTGAGGGTTTGTGGGCTAGTAGCCGGAGGGATATTTGGCTGCATCTTCCCTTAGATGGAGAAGGAGATGACATGGTGGTCTGACCATGTGATTGGTTCATTTTTGAGGATGGGTGTGGAGCAGTTGAGATCCGCCAACCAATTCACGGTTCTGCCTTTGTTATGTGTTGGGGCTGATATCCTGTGCTTGAACCCTAGCTGGAAGATAGTGTTTTCTAAGGACAGGGTGTTAGCATCATTAGGATTGCTGAGGCCTACATTTATATCCCCAGGTAGGATGACTTGAGATCCTGTTTTGGTATTAGTGGGCAGGAGGTCGGATATTTCTTCCTCAAATGTGGAGATGGAGCCTGGTGGTCTGTAGATGAGGTGCGTAAGGATTGTTTGTGCCGTGGAAAGTTGGAACTTAACTGACAGAAGTTCAGCAGACCGGAAGCTGGACAGAGGGGTTACTCTCAGGGCAAGGGATGTTTTGGTGATAAAGGTTACTCCTCCTCCTTTACCTGAGACCCTGTTGTTCCTTAGAATTGAGTAGCCCTCTGGGAAGGCAAGGGATAGAGCTGGGTCTGATGCAGCCAGGTTGTCTTAATAGCACGAAAGTGAAGGTTGTTAGCAGAGATGAGGTCCGCAATGTCCAGAGCGTGGGCGACCAGTGTTTGAGTATTAATGAGGGCACCTTTGATCAGACGGTGTTCATTTATGTCGATTGGAGTTTTTTGGGTGTTCACCTGAATTTACGTAGTGCTGGCTTGATGTTGGTTAGGATAGGAATGAGGGGGGTGTTTGTGGTTGAGGGTCCTGGGGGTAAGAACCGGGAGGAACGTCTCAGGTTTCTTTCCTTCACTGGGAATGGGTTCCAAGATGTGGGAGGAGCAGCGAATCTGCAAATTCATTCTAGTGGGCTAATGGAGCAATTTGGAGGGCCGATTTGTTTAATGTCAACATACCCCATAGTCCAGGTGTATGAGTGATGTCAAGGTGTAGGTGATTGAGGTAGTGGATTTGCAGGGAGGAAGGTTGTGCTGTTGGAGTGGAGGAGGTAAAGAGTTTCCACCAAGGTAAGAGTGGTTATATAGAAGGTTACCATGAACAAACAGTTTGGGTGGGGGTTGACTCACGATTGCTCTGGCACAGAAGGCTAGTGCATTCAGGTACAGTTGGCTGGTAATATTGGACACAGCAGGCTAGTACAATTGAGGTAAGTAGGCTAGTTCAGTTAGGCACAACAGGCTAGTACAGATAGGCACAACAGGCTAGTTCAGTGAAGCACAATGTCTAGTTCAATCGGGTAACACAGGCTAGTGCAGTTGGGCACAACAGGCCAGTTCAGTAGGGGAGAATAGGCTAGTTCGAATTAGGCGCAACAGGCTAGTTCAGTAAGGGAGAATAGGCTAGTTCGAATTAGGCACAACAGGCTAGTTCAGTAGGGGAGAATAGGCTAGTTTGAATTAGGCGCAACAGACTAGTTCAGTAGGAAAGTGTAATTTGAAAGAAAGGGCAACCAGCCCAGATTTAAAGTTGAAAGCGAACAAAAGGAAAGTGCTAAGGCACTCAAGCAATTCAAGAGAGTGCAGGTTGCCTACAAGGAAAGTAAGACAAAAGTGCGAGAGCGCATGGAGTAAGGCAGTGACAATGTAAAGGTGAAAGGAAACACAGAAAGGGAAAAGAAGTGCAAGTGTGCACGATCCAAGACAGAAGAAGGTAGCGAATCATAAAGGTGCAAGAAGCACAATAAAGCAGGAAGGTGCAAGAGGCACAGAAGAAGTATAAAGTGGAAATGAAGAGTGCATCTGAGCACCGGAAAGTGAAAAAGAATAAAAGGCAAAGCAAGTGTGCCAGAGAAACACCTGAAGATGAAAGGTACCAAGGAAAAGTGCAAGTCAGAAACAAAGAGAGGGGCAAAGGGTCAGCGTGGTCACGCTATGGAAAAAAAGTAAAAAGTCTGGCGTTTTCAAAAGCTTCTGATTCTACCCCATTTAAATATTGAATGTAAAGAAAACTGTAAATAAGGAAAAGGCATATCCTGACCAGCTGAATTTGTATTTTGTAACTAGGGGGGCTAAGACTGTGGAAGGACGTCTTGAGAAACCTGAAAGGAACTGTGATGTATTTTGTTTTGTGTCTGGAAGTTGGAAGAGGCTTGTGCTTGGGGAAGGGAACCATGAGAGGCCTACTTAAGAAATCAAAGTGCATTCTGATAAAATGTACTTTGTAATTGAAATCTGGAAGGGGCCTGAACTTGGGGAAGGGAACCCTAAGAGGTCCGGCCAAGTTGGAGACTTATCGGTTTGCTTCATAGTGTTAAAATGACTGAAGCTTGGAGAAGGGAGCCCCAAGGACCTCAAAGACACTGAAGGTATTTCAATTTACTGCAAGGACCTTGTGGTGAAGGTCTTTCAAGTAGCCGATTTAAACAAGCTCATTTTGGTAAGCTTAAAACCACGCCTGACAAGAAAGACACCAGAAATCAAACCCAGGTTTCCTAGTTTTTTGTTGAATAACTACTTTTCATTTTTAACAAGAAACCCTCTAACACATTGTTGTATTGAGTGAGGGAAAGCATATGTTTAGACACAGACAGACTTTATGTTTGGACTTCCAGACATCGACACCTCTTTGAAGCATAATTTCTGGGAAACATCCCTTTAGAGTTACAATTAGTTAGGCATCAACCCTAAAACTTTGAATAAAGTTTTTGAAATCTTACTTTCTGAGTCTGTGTCTTACTTGTAACCATGCCTGTCTCACAAATGATGTCAGGATTGGCATGCAAGTCAACTGAAACAAGTTGGGGGACCCTGAAGTATGTGAGGTTAAGTGATAGAACCTCTAACCCTACAGTGGCCACTAAAGGGTTTGTTGGGTTTGATATTCATAGTAGTCAATCAGAAACCATCCAGCCAAAAGATGGATGTCTTATCCCTACTGATGTTGTTTTTATTCCACCACCCACAACATACATCAGGTATGCACCCAAGTCAGAACTTGCCTGGAAGTTTGGCATCAATGTCCTGGCTGGGTTGATCGACCCTGATTTTACAGGGATGTAAGGGTAGTACTCCATAACCATGGGGAGGAGGCCTTTCAGACATAGGCAGGGGACCAAATAGCCCAGGGAATACTGGAGAGGGTTATGTTGTGTATCCCTAGAGAAGATGCAGAGAAAGAGGTTACTGAAAGAGGGGCTTTGGGCTTTGGGGAGGCCTAATGAAGAAAGCCACCAATGAAGAAAGTTCTGAAATGTTCCCTGACTTGGGCTTTTGCTCAGCGGAATGATACTTTACTCGCTGAAGACTTCTTACAGTTTGAGCCAGAGTCTGAGGATTTGGAAGGGAGGAGGACCATTTTTCTTTTTAAAAAATGCACTATTGTACAAAGGGGATGTTACCTTTAAAGGGGTTCCAAGAATAGAACAACTGGTTACCCACAGTCACAAACAGATAGTGCTTGAGATCGCACGCTCGCACCCACAGGAGGACATTTAGGTCAGGACAAGACTCAGGCTCACTTGGTCAACACGTTCTATTGGCCAGGGACACATGTCAACACAAATTATTTAACCCTGCTCTAAACAATAATACCTTTGGGATTAAATTCACAGGCCAAATAGATGAACACGAAATTGTGTTTTTGGACCTTAAAATCAAAGCAGTTGGTGATGAAATTCATACCTGCACGCACAGGAAGGCCACCGCAGTGAATTCTATCCTTCATGCGTCAAGTAGCCACAGACGCAGTGTTGTTCACAACATACCAAGAGGTGAATTTCTCAGATCAAGACGAAATTGCAGTCAACTTGGCAGTTTCAAAATAGAATGTAAGTCCATTGGCGAAAGATTTCGGGCAAGAGGGTACCCTAAACTCCTAATCAGGCAAACATTTGACTCGATTCAAAAAGTGACTTGACAAACCTTACTACAAACCAAAACCAAGGTGGATCAACGTACCCCAAACTTGTGAACTTTATCACCAAATACTCTCAGGACAGCAAATTTGTCTACCAGATATTGAACAAACACTGGCATATTCTGCTCTTAGATGCAGACCTGACCAACTATATTTTGGAACGACCAAACATTATCTTTACCAAAGCGACTACGCTTAGAAATCTTCTAAGTCCCTCTTTCCTCAAACCAGAGCCAATTGGACAGGAGCATTGGTTAACTTCGAGTACTAAACCAGTAGGTTTCTATAAATGTGGTACATGTAATTTCTGCAAATACACATTATCGCCAACCAAAGTATTTAAATGTCATGGAGGTCTGGAAATCAAGATCAAAGACTTTATTAATTGCCGTTCAAAGTTTGTCATATATGGGATCCAATGTGTTTGTCAAAAAATGTATATTGGCAGTACCATCAGAGAAATCCGATTTCGAATATGTGAACATCTGAATAGCTTCAGCAGTCAAGACATTAGACTACCACTAGCCGTTCATTGGCAGGAATATCATCAAATGGATAACGCCAAAGACATCAGATATGTCGGATTACAGCAGATCCAACCACATCCGAGAGGTGGAGACAGAGAGTTGAAGCTACGACAACAGGAAGCGAAAATGATTTGCAAACTTCGCTGTCTATCACTCGGCCTAAACAAGGAACATGAGCTGAATGTCTTTCTATAGACTGTATAGATATTGAATAATGTATCACCTTGAATCATCACATCAAATAAGGCACAAAATAACAAGGGAGTTAACAAATGCAAGACATTTATTCATGTTACATATGATACACTTAGCATAGTACCTCCATTAGGAGGAGTTACCTTTTAATCATCCCATATACTTGATGGCTGAGTCCATTACAAAGTAATCGTATTTATAAATAGTCGTGTTTCCATGTCTGACTCAACTTAACCTATGTGTGCAAGCCCGAGCTGCATACATTTGTCACACAAGCTAGTTTACACTACTAATGCGCATGTCATCAAATGTAATGAAGTTTGAGATAAATTAAAAAGCAGCAACTCAAAGTTGCGTTCATTTACCTGCAGACATTGAGTTACCTGGCAACCCCGGTCATGTGACCAAACACATGACCAGGAAGTAAGCAGGGACCGCGATGCATCAGCGCAGAAAAATGTTCGCCACACATAATATACAGTTAGAACTATTAAATATTGCCAGTATACAAACTCACAACAGCTTATGTTAAGCAATCAGAACGCGCACAACAACAGAATTGTTGTCTCGTTGCGCATCTGGGTCACGTGACTACTCATGTGACCGGAACAAAACTACTTGGTACCATGGAAATGTAAGCTCTTTGTCGGTGCAGCAGCAATTGCCATATGGCGTCTGACACCAGTCCCTGTAACAAAACTGTGCCGGTAAGCCTACCTTTTGACCGTCAGCCCACAAACAGCCAATAGCAATCCTCTGCTAACTACTAATACAGAAAAGTCTGAGTTAAGACTCAAATATGTATTACACGTATACTTAGATATATTTAATATTCTTTAAGATTACGGCAAGCCTAACTTGGAGCTGCCCAATGATGGCACAAAACATAGAACCGCAAGCCAAAAGTTTTTTTCAGGTAAAATAATGCTAATATATTCTTGTAAAAGGAAATTAGCTAAACTTTTGCAACCATTAACACCATTTTCATACAATGAGGTAATGACTGCATGTTATGTATCCATAGGTAATTTGTCGAAACGCAATCCAATCATGCCGAACTGGCAATGAGGCTTTCGGATTTAACCCAGAAGTAGGATCACCCAGTCATACTGATAGCTCACCATATATTCAAGGTACCACACAACCCAAATTTGTCATCTGAGCATTTTCAAAATATCCTTAATTCGAATATGTGAGAGATAGAAGGACTCAAATGCTAAAATGTTATGTGGCCATTGGCCCCTAGTGTTGCAACAATTGGTCTAATGCATAACACCTTGCCCACATGAGTCAAGTTGAGACAGACAAATAATTCAGTTTGGTTTCCAATCCCAACAGCATTGGCCCTTAGATTTATGTATGCTCACGAATGCATCAAGCTGGCTCAAAAATCAGCACTAATTATTGACAAAACAACCATTTCACATTAACTGTATCTTAAGAAGTTATCAAGTTTAATGATCTGTTCTTATGATTCATAGACCAATTCACACACAGACTATGGGCCTCATTACACGGTAGGCGGTAAGGGTTTACCGGTACTGGTAAGGGCACGGTTACCGGTAAACCTTTACCGCCTTACTATGAGGTCCCTTTGCGGGACCCGACCTTAACAGCTGGTTTTACCAGCCATTAAGGAACGGTCCCGCAAAGGGACCCTGGTGCTAATCACGGTACCGCAATTTGCGGTACCATAATCACCTCCTTCCCCATTCCCATTCAGCCCTATGGGGGCAAAAATGGGAATGGGGAAGTGCCTTGGTGAATGGGGAATTACCGCCCCGCTCACCTTGGAGTAGGGCGGTAATTCCGCCATCCACCAAGGCGGACACGGTAAAATACTGGCAGCAACCATGGCGCTAATAGCGCCATGGTTGCCGCCTACCGTGTAATATGGCACTATATGTACTAAATAACGTAAGAATATTGCAATGCTTGTAACAAATATTCAGGATCCATGTTTATATGTTTACTTACTTTCTTCTGCTTTTATTTCTCCCTGTTTTTTTCCCCTTGCTTTCTCGCCTTGTTTACCTCTTCCCAATGCCTTTCTGGCAACAAATGCAACAAAAATGCTGGCTGTGCTAATTTACTATTGTCATTACGCCCTGAAGACGGCCGTATAGGTTATTTCAGACAGCTGCACAACCTGTTTCACCTTACTGTGTCAATTGAATTTTGCAATATAAGTAATTTCTTACAAATGTATGAAGACAACTTTGTATGAGACCAATACAACTGTCTATTTTTATTTGCACTTCAATACAGACATTTTTCCTTTCTAAATCTGTACATAGTCGCTCATCATTATTCTAACATGTAAGACAAATTGGTTGAATTTCATGCTTGTATGAGCGCAGTCTGTGAGGTTAGCACTCCTCATGACATAGCAAAACATTTAATTCAAACCCGTGAAATGTTTCAACGTGCCAGTACTCATTTACCACCTACAGCTCCCTTAAATTCATTACCCATTATTGAAGTGCCATTCTCGAGGATTGGAATGGACACCATTTGCCCACTCGAAAATCTAAACTGGGGAACAAATACGTATTTGTAATACTTGATTATGCCAACCGATACACAGAGGCATTTCCACTGCATAATGACACCACCCAGCAGATACTCAAGCTTTTACTTCCCTTCTCCTCTCAAGTGATGTTCCCTAAGACAATTCTAATGGACCAGGGTACCACATGTATGTGTAAGTTCATGGGGGGTAGTAAAAGAGCTACTTCATATAACCACTTTGAGGACATCTGTCTACCACCCCCAAATGGACAGATAAGTTGAATGGTTTAATAAAACCCCTAAGACCATTCTTTTTTTTGAAAATTTGGTTTTATTGGAATTTTACAGTTATGACATATTTCAAAGAAATAATGCAAACATCCTTATATAACAAGGTGAGGTCACAACTCTCCCCCCACCTCCCACGCCCACCCCCCCTATCCCACACCATGGTTTAATGGTAGATAACAACAACAGGGTCCAGCACATCCTCTGAGGATACAATGCGATAGGGTTGCTTCTGAAAGAGAAACGGTGCTCAGAAAATAAGGACCAACATGTAAGAGTCACATGCCTTATAGCAATCAATCTCCTCCCACTCCAAGGGGGTAGCCCCAATTGTGTTGTTCCCATCAAGAGAACCGTCTGAGATGGTTACTCGTGCCTCAGGCTGTTTCCCGTATTTGTCAAAAAATGGCAGCCATAGGGCCTCGATGTTAGATTTGGATTCATCGATCAGGTGGGTCAAATACTACATATCGTAGATTGCTCGTGTTTTCGCTACCCACTCCCCCTCCCTCGGAGGTCGGGGCGATTTCCATTTCTGGACCCAGCAGCATCTAGCCGCGACTAGCATGACCTGCAGCATGTGGTTGTGTTTCACCTTGGGGCCCCCCTCAACCTCAATACCGAACAACACCAGCCAGGGGGACAGAGTTCTCACCAATCCGTCCACTCCCCTTATCCATGACAGGACCTCACTCCAATAGGTTTGTGCCACCTGGCACTTCCACCACATATGGACATAGTCTCCCTTTTCAACATGGCATTTCCAGCAGTGGGGGTCATAGCCCTTTCTCATTCTGGCTATCCTTTGTGGGGGGTAGTGCCATCTGTGTATCAACTTCAGGGCCTGGTGGCGGTATTGGGGTGCAGTTGTGGAGCGGTGTGCCTGCCTACAGATCTTGGTCCATCTCTTTTCCGTTATAGGGGTGCCCAGGTCTTTCCCCCATTGTACTTGGGAAGATGGGGGGTCCCGTGGGGTAGAGAACAGCAAGAAGCCATAAAGCCGCGATATCACCCCCTTGGTGCCTTTGTGCGTTATGAGGAATTTCTCAAAATCGGTTAGGTCCCGCCTAAGTGTTTCTCCCCATCTACTCTCAGTAAGGGCACCCTTGAGCTGTAGATATCGAAAGGGGGAGAGGTCAGGGAGGCCCAGGGCGTTCTTCAAGTCACCTAGAGAAATAAACACCCCATCCACCCAGAGCTGTCTGGCCATACAAAGGCCCACCTCATACCATTGCTGGAAGGCTAGTGGTTCGTTGATCCCTTCCCAAAGTGGTGGGGCCCAGATGCAGCTCAAAGGTGAGGGCCATGTTGTGAGCCATCTCAGATAACCCCCTTCCTTCCAAATAGACCACAGCACTCCCAACACTGGGTGTTTTAGAACCCTTCTTGGAATGGATGTCTTGGGGACCCATAGACATTCGTCCAATGTGACCGGCAAGAAGAGTGTGCTGTCTAGCGTTACCCATTGTTTCTTTGAGCCAGTCATCAAGTGGTCAACAAGGACGCGCAATTGTGACGCTTTATAGTAGGTGTCAAGATCGGGAAAACACCCCACCCTCATCTTTGGGTCTTGTGAAAGTGTCGTAGGCGATTCTATGGGATTTACCGGCCCACAGATAACGGAGAAGGGCCCGTTTGATCTCCAGGAGGAATGGGTTTGGTATCTCGGTTGGCAGCATTTGGAACAGGTACAAGAATTTGGGGAGCATTACCATTTTGATGGAGTTGAGGCGAGCCATCCATGAGAGGCCGGATTTCGACCAACGTCCCAGGTCGTGTTTGATCGACCTCCATAGGGGCGGGTAGTTTACTTTGAAGAGATCCCCTAAGTCTGATGGAATTTGGATCCACAGGTGGGAGAATCCCTCTGTACGTTTACAAAACGGAAGGTTTTTGATATATTGTCTCTCGGTCTCGTTGAGCTGGCCTGCCGGGAATGCCACTGATTTATCTACGTTGACCCTGTAGCCTGCCAGGGAACCATATCGCTCCAGACTATTAAACACCTCTGGGACAGATTGGGATGGTTTAGAGAGGTACAGGAGGACATCGTCGGCAAACAGGGTTATTTTGTAATCAGTTCCCCCCATTTTAACACCCTGGATCTGATTGTTAGTCCTGATTGCTATGGCCCACGGTTCCATCACCAGGGCGTATATGAGGGGGACAATGGGCATCCTTGTCTTGTGCCTCTCTCTAAAGGAAAGGACTCTGACTCTCTTCCATTGACCACCACCTTGGCGGAAGTGCGGGAGTAGAGGGCCGTCATCCATCCCCGCCACCTCGGTCCCATCCCCAAGGATGATAGAACCCCCTCCATGAAGGCCCAGCTCACCCTGTCGAACGCCTTCTCCGCGTCTAGAGACAGGAGAAGGGCAACATCGGATTTCACTGCATTTGAGCTCAATATGTGCAGGGTTTTGCACATACTATCCGCTCCTTGTCTATTTACTACAAAGCCTACCTGATCGGGGTGAATCAGCCGGGGGAGACACCGTTCTAGGCATGTCACCAGGATCCTGGTGAAGATCTTGGAGTCTGTGTTCAGGAGCGAGATGGGCCTATATGAGCCACACTCCGCTGGGTCTCTGCCCGGCTTGGGGATAACTGTGATTATAGCCTTCAGGAATGTCGGTGGAATGGTTTCTAAGGTCTTGATGTGGTTAAATAATTTGGTCAGCGGTTGGGTTAGTTCGGACTGGAATTGTTTATAGAAATCCGCTGTGTACCCGTCTTCCCCTGGGGTCTTGCCTATTTTAAGCTTATGATGGCCTCCTCCACCTCCTCCTCCGTTATCTCCTTGTCCAGTGTCTCTCTCTCTAGGTCTGTGAGCTTGGGTAGGGGGTGGTCATCAAGATATTTTCGAATTTCCTCCAGTGATTCACCCTCTTGTTTGGTGTAGAGGGCCCTATAAAAGGCTGCAAATGATTCTGCTATATGTTCAGTTTTTATCTGGGTGTTACCTGCCCCATCCCTGACCTTTTCTATGTGTCTGTCCGCCCTATTTCCCCTCAGCCTGTGCGCCAGAAGAGTCCCAACCCTGTCGCCCCTCTCGTAGTATCTCTGCTTCGTGTATCTCATTTTTTTAACTACCTCTCCAATCAGGATTGTATGCAGACGCTGTCTCTTCTCTCTCATTTCACTCAGGAGGTTTTTGCAGTCTATGTTTCCCTTGGTGAGCTGTGCCCTCATGGCCCGCAGGTCTTCCCGGAGTCTGGATTCTATCAGGGCCCTCTCTCGCTTCTTGCTTGCACCCTCTGCAATGAGGAGACCCCTGAAAGTGGCCTTCACTGCCTCCCAGACTGAGACCATTGGGACCTCCCCTGTGTCGTTTGATAGGAAGAAGGCATTCATTTAGTTCCTAAGGAATTCCCTAAACACCTGGTCTCTCACGAGGGTATTGTTACAGCGCCACCTACGTGATTTCATGGTGGCTTGCAACCGCCATTCCATAACGAAGAGCTCATGATCTGACCAGGTCACTGACTCAACCGTAGGGTCCCCAACCTCTCCCCCTCCCTCCTCCGAGACCAGCAGTAAGTCAATTCTAGTGTAAGTTTGGTGGGGAGGGGAGAATAACGTGTAACCCCCAGGGGTCTGTCGGCATTTGCGCCATACATCAACCCAGAAGTATTCTTGTAGGAGGTCCCTCCAGGCGAGATTGTCTTTTGTGGGGGCTCTTGGTCCCGTCCCTCTGGCTGACCACCAGTCCAGATGGGGGTCTGTAATGAGATTGAAGTCCCCGCCCAGGATTGTGGCTACCTCGGCCCACCCATCCATGACCCCAAAGACCCTGCGAATAAACTAAACTTGGGTGCGTATTTTGTGGCTAGTGTGGCTCGTGTACCCTGGGCAAACCCCTTGATCGCCAGAAATCTGCCTCCAAAGCCCCTCTTTGTCTCTACATCGGTAAGGTGCAGCGATTTACCCAAGAGGATACCCACTCCCTCCTTCTTAGAGGATTTGTGTGAGGCCCAGAAGTTTCTGCCTATCTCCTTTCCCTTAATCATTGACTCTGCCCCCTTCTATAGTGGGTCTCTTGTAGGAAGACGGCCAGTAATTTCTGTTTGCGGAATAAGTTACTCATGAGAGACCGCTTGTTCTGCGAGTTTAGACCCTTAACGTTGAGCGTACCGATCCGACCTTCAACCATGGTCGTCGCTATCCTTGCCCTGTGAAACCTCAGTGAGTGTCCCCTTTGTCATCTGTTGGCTTGGACCCCAGAACCATGGCGTGGCGTTCCCTATTACTTTCCCCTCCCACCTACCCTCCCCTCCCCTCTCCCTGCTTCCCCATTTCCCCTAACCATTTTGGTAGGCGTCTGTCTCCATCACCCGACAGACATCGGGTTTAGTCAACGAACCACCAGGGCCGCTGCCTGGGCCCCGATAGATAAATAGTGTGGAGCGTACCCTCCAATTTTTACCCTTAGGAACATTCAGCAGCTTTAGTCGGGGTCCAGTCCCTCCACAAGACCTCCTCTACCCCAGTCCCCTCTACTCCTGCCACGTGACTCATCGGAGCTAGGTCCAACCATGAACCAGCTTCCAATGTGAGTTGGAGGGATCTTTGAAGGCCTCAGGGGATGCAGCTGGCCACCCTCTGACGACCGAGAGAAACCCCCCTCCGTGTGTCAAGCAGTTGGGACCCGAAACCTTCAGCCCTCAATTTCTACCTAAGCCTCGTCAACTGTGGCAACATCACAACGTAACATAAACGCCCCCAAACATGAGGGGCCCCGTGAGGACCCAGCGGTCAGATGCAGTACAACACAACAACATAACAACATCACATTCCATAACGTTCTCCCCTTCCTTCTCAGTCACTCGGATCCACCGCGCGTGCTTCGGCATCCGCAGAAGTGGAACAAATGCTTCTACTCAATTTGCCGGGGCGAGCGGGCGAGTGAACCACAACCGATCAGCACTGCGTTCCATTTCTCTTCCCACGGAGGCGCCAACCCGTTCTGGACTGCTACAACTTCTTCCAAGGTAAAGCGTAGTGCTTGGAAGATGGACTGGACTGGACCCCCAAACCTCGTCTGTCTGGCCCGTAGAATAATCCTTCTGTAGATGGGAAAAGGGAGTTAACTGTCTGCTAGATTGTGTGTGAGATTCCCCCCTTTTTCCCCTTCTCACCCTCCTCGAACCCTAGCTGTGCCTTCCGCAGACTCCCACCTTAATTTCTGTATGGACGAGCTCTCCATCCTGCTTCTGACGCAGGGGCGCGTAGATTTCCAGTTACTTCACTGGATCTCGGATTTCACGAAGGTTCGATGTCTGCTTGCCTTTACCAAAATGCTGCCGTAAGTATATAGTTCAAAAGATCAAGTCTTATTTGTCCCTTGGCCTTTGTTTAATTTTCAGGGACTAGGTGAGGAATCCGTGTGGAGGAATGGATTCGCCGAGGTAAGCTCAGGTGAGTACTTTTAATGAAGGTGTGCCGTAGTGGTTTTCTGCGACACCTTAATGAGTGTGTCTTATTTCCCCATAGGGGCCGGGGTACGGAAAAGCCACAAAAGCCGCTCCGACCCGAAAAGGGAACTGAGGTCCCAACAAAATTCAGGTAAGACTTAAGGTGAGTAATCTGTCCTTTTGCAATTAGTTTGTTGCTCACCTTGTTTTGTCCTTTTTCTCCGTAGGTCTTGAATGCGACCGATGTCCCTTATGGGCGCTGAAAAGGTTGCCGGCGCCACGTGAAGGTAAGTGGAAGCGGCGCGGCAGCGTGAGAAGCGGAGCGCTTCTAACTATTGTCTTTCTTTTCCGTAGGTGCTGGGATGCGGCCGATGTCGCCTATGATCGCTGAAGAGCTAGACAGCGCCACGTGAAGGTAAGTGGAAGCGGCGCTGCAGCGAGCGATGAGATGCGTTTCTAACCCTTGACTTTCTTTTGAAGGATCGACGGATTGAAGAATCCGGATGCTGAATGAAGGTAGGTAATGTCCTAATGCTTGCCTTTCTCTCCTTGCAGGTGTTCCAGGTGCTGGCGGACGTGGCAGGAGCCAGGATGCAGGAGCCGACTCGGTGAGCGTCCTGCTGCAGATGCAGAATAACGCGAAGCACGTGTGGCCATCCGGGCGTGGTTTAAATAGCCTTGGAAGAGCTTCAGGTGAGTGTTCTTCCACTGTCTCCACCCGAGTAAGAAAAGAGTTCCTGAAAGAAAATAGTTCCTCCCCAGCCTTAGTTGGCTTGGAGCTTCAGACAGCATGGTCTGCCTCGGGTGAGTATGCAGCATGGTCTGCCTCAGGTGAGTTCACCCAAGCATTACCATATGTTCTGTCATGATGAGCCTGGCGCCTATGGTGCCAGGACAGATGCCTTTTATGAGCCTGGCACCAAAGGCGCCAGGACAAGGTCCAAAGAGCCCCTATAGGGGTTTGCTGGGTCCTGCTTGGTGAGTATGAAGTCTGCTTCCGGGGACGCTGGGCCTGACCTGGCTCCTCGGGAGCAGGCATCACGACACTTCTCCCCTCTATCTCGTAATCATGCGGGTCCTCCGCATCCCTCCGAGGGGTGTCTGGTTTTCCTGAATTTCCGGGTGCCCTTCACTTTGTGTTTCCCCTGGCTGTGGTCAGGGCCCCGTGGGGCCCGACTCGGGTCTCTGTCGGGTCCACCGCTCTCCCCCGAGGGCCCCGGAGGGACCTCGATCAGTTCGTCGATGCCTGTTTGGATGTCTTCGTCTGTAACGAGTTGAACGTTTTCCCCTTGCCACTCAAAGGATAGGTAGAATGGGTGTCCCCAGCGGTACCGGACCCCCTTCTCCTAGAGCCACCTGGTGATAGGGGCACATTTTTTCCTCATTTGTAGTGTGAGGGCGGACAGGTCCTGGTATATTGCCACCCTGGAGTTGTCGAATTGTATCTCTCTAAGGGTTCTAGCTCTTTCAAGTATTTTTGCTTTGTCCCTGTAATAGTGGAACTTGAAGCACGGAGCGTGGGCCCCTACCGCCGCTGCCAGCTCGATGAACTCTGTCAATCAGGATGGTTTCTCCGGAGTCGGTTCCCAGGACAATCCTAATGATCTCCTACACTTTGCCCTCCAGGCCGGTCTGGGTCTCCCCCTCCACCTACGACAGGCCGAAGAATCGCAGGCTGTATCTCGGTTCACGATTTTCCATATCGTCCACTTTGAAGCGGAGCTCTCCCTCACGCCGCTGCATCTCCTTGAACCTCGCCTCAATCTGAGCCTCCAGGAAGACGGTGGAAGCCTGGTTGTTCTCCTCCCCCTCCATTCTATCCTCCAACGTGGAGACCTTGGCGGTGAGGTCGGCCAGCTTGGCACCCATGTCCATTCTCATCCCCCTGATTTCGTCTAGGATTGTCTGGATATTGCTCTGCATGGTGTTCATGTCGGGGGTCGGCATGGGCGGCGGGTTGGTCTCCATCTCTTGTTTTTGGGGAATGAATCGGTATCTTGCCAGGGTTCCTTTCCAACTCATGGGGTGTCTCCCCCTCTAGGTCTTCGTAGTTCCCCGCAATCTCCCCCTGAGGCTCAGGGAGACGGTCCCCTCGATCCACGCCAACTCCGATGAGGTGTGGTGGTTAGGACGGGTGGGTCGTGCCCCAACCCCCTGGCGGCCACTACTCACAGTTGCGCCGACGTGGGGCCGGTGAGTGTTTTCAAAGGTCGCAGAGGGGCCCAGGCGTGCTCCTGCATCAGCCCCGGCCTGTTCGGTGTAGGCCTCTAAGAGTTGTGTCGCAGCAGTAGCCGGGAAGAGTCCTTATGGTAATTGTTACAAAGATGTTCCCCAACGCCTGGGGGGTGAGGAGAGGAAGGAGCCCGGGCGCGCTCCAGCGCCGGCCCGGGTCAAGATACACAGATGCGTGTGCGGCAGGCCGGGGACCGGCCTTGGAGGCCCAAAGCGTATTAACGTCCAGAGCCACCGCAGCAGGAGCTGAAGGTGGGCTCGTCTGAGTAGGCCCCCACGGGTGAGGGCCCCGGTTTCAGAGGGACTCCCACGGGCTTTCCGTGCTGCCTGCAGAGGTGCAGGGTGTTGATTCCTCAGATTGATCCCGGATAAACGCTCATCGGCGGAGAGGAGGAGCCCGGCCGCGGAGCTCCACCTCGTGCGTGGCACGGGCCTGGATGGGGGTGGGGAGCGCAAATGCTCCAAATCAAATATCTCGGGGACTCGAGCACCCCCAAGACTCGGGAAGGTGTCTCCGGAGTCCCCAGGAGTTCCCCCACCTGGATTCAGCCTTTGTAGGAGGATAACGTTCCTTTTATCGCAGTTTACTCCACAAATCTCTCGGGGCTTCAGGGGAGCCGAACGATCAGGCGGCCATCACGCCTGCACCCCCTGGTGGCCTCCCCTTAAGACCATTCTTAAAAAGCTGGTTGAGAAGGACAGAACCAATTGGGATCAGATGATTCTGTGAGCTCTTTTTGCCATAAGAAAAACACCTCAAGCCTCCACTCATTCATCACCCTTCGAATTATTGTACGGGCGAGAAGCCAGAGATGTTTTAGATATGCTTTGAGAAACATGGTAGGAAAGGGAGGAAGCTCCAATACCATTATCCCAGACAGCCTCTCAGTTAAAAGAACATATGGATCTGTTCGCTCTCTAGATCAAGATCATCTTGGTAAAACCCAAAGTCAACAGAAAGCATCCTATGATTAGAAGGTGTCAGTCAGGACTTTTTCCATTGGGCAAAACGTCTTTGTGCTTCTACCTACCTAAGATAACAAGTGTATTTCTAAATGACATGGTCCATATGAGGTATTAAACAAGACAAAACCCTGTAGTTATAAGTTTGCCCAGCCAGATCAGCACCAGAAGATGCACATTTACCATATACATGTATTAAAAGTGTAGAGGGAGAACACCTCTGAGTCTTAAGCCACTGTCTTATCTTGTCTAATACCAGAAGAGGTGAACAACAATTCTCTGATTCCCTCTGATATCATTGAGACACAACAAAAAGATATTATTGAATTGCTAGAGCAATTCCCAGATGTGTTCTGTGAAGCGCCTGGCAGGGTGAAAGGAATATACCTTCACACCCGCACCCCAGCAGGCAAGGTAGTACATCTTAAACCATATCAGCTAACTGAGGCCTGTAGAAATATTGTCATCAAAGAAGTAGAGCAAATGTTCCAGGCCAACATAATTGAGACATCTATCAGTCCCTGGAACTCACCCATTGCATAAGTGGAAAAGCCAGACAAAGGTTCTCTATAGACGTCCAAATGGTGAATAACATTGCTGCCTTCAGCGACTACCCAGTGCCTCGTATTAAAAATGTTATTGACACATTGGGTAGTGTTGTCTCTTTGTGTACCCTAGACTTAACCAAAGGGTACTGGCAAGTTCCTCTACATGGGCCAAATAAAGAAAATACCACTTTTGACACCCTGCCAGGTCTATATCAGTTGAAGGGTTTACCATTTAGGTTGCATGGTACCCCAGCAGTTTCCAGAGGTTGATGGATAAGATTCTCCATACTTATTAGTAATTTCTGCGGGGCATACATCGCCAACATTGTAATCCACAGTCCAAGGAAAATTGCAAGTCAGAAAAAAAGAGAGGGGCAAAGGGTCTGAGTGGTTGTGCTAAAGAAAAGCAAAGAGCCTCGTGTTTTTGAAAGACTCTGATTCTACCCGATGAAAAGATTTAATGTAAATAAAACTGTAAATGAGGAAAAGGCATATCCTACCCAGCTGAATTTGTATTTTGAAACTAGAGGGGACTAAGCGTGGGGAAGGGTGCCCTGAGAAACCTGAAATGAATTAGGATATATTTTGTTTTGTTTTTGAAAGTTGAAAGAGGCCTGAGCTTGGGGAAGTGAACCCTGAGAGGCCTACTTAAGAAATTACAGTACATTCTAATAGAATGTACATTATGTTTGAAAGCTGGAAGGTGACTGAGCTTGGGGAAGGGAACCCTAAGAGGCCGAACAAGTTCGAGACTTATTGGTTTGCTTTTATAGTGTTGAAAGGACTGAATCTTGGGGAAGGGAACTCAAAGGACCTCAAAGACACTGAAGATATTTGAATTTTCTTCAAGTACCCTTTGGCAAATGTCTTGCATACAGCCCTATTTCATTGAACTAATTTTTGTAAGCCTAAAACCATGCCTTGAAAGAAAACCAATGGAAATCAATCCTGGTATTTCTATTTTTCTGTTGAATCACTACTTTTCTTTTTTGCCAACCAAACCCCTAACATATTTTGTATACAATGAGGGGAAGCAAAGGTTTAGACACAGACAGTGGGCCTCATTACAAGTTTGAAGGTAGCCATGCTGCTTTTAGCGGCATGGCTACCACCAAACCGGGTACCGGGTCCCGATCCGGGTCCCGCGAAAGGGGATTTACCGGGCATTCTGACCTTGGAGGGCCCGGTAATTCCCGTTCACGGGACCCAGACCCGGTACATCTCCATACCCACTTGAGCCCCATAGGGCTCAATGGGAATGGGGAGGATGCAAACAATGGGCACGTTATTGACGGGCCCGTTGTTAGCATCCTCGTCTGCTAGCGAGTCCCGCTAAGGATGCCTGGTCTGACCAGACGTCCTTAGCGGGACTCGCTGCAGGCCCTGTAATAGGGCAGCCCGGAATGAACGGTGCCGGTTCCTTAACGGCACCGTTCATTCCGTGGCCGCCTTCCTCATAATGAGGCCCAGTCTTTTATTTGGACTTCCAGACATCGATGGCCATTAGAAACTTCATTTCAGGGAAATATGCCTTTAGAGTTAGGATTAGTTAGGCATTACACCAACCCTGAATTCATGTTTTGAAATCTTACTTTCTGGGACAGTGTCTGTCTTGTTACCATGCCTGTCTCACATAGTCCATACACTGTTGTCCATGAAAGTGCACACAGGTGACATCCATGTCGGGCTTTGCTAGATATGCTTCTGATGTGTGTGTGCATTTGGCATTTGATACACCCTTGACGTTAACCTTTGCAGGTGAGCTACCTCTAACCTTGGTATTGTCTTTCCCCTCAGGGTGTTAGGGGGATGTATTACGGGGCACTTGCTGAACATAGCCACATCCAAACACAGAGTTTTGCCTTTGGATTGGATGGATTACATGGTTTGTAATCAACATGGCCGGTCTCTTGCCACCTTGGTCCACGACCTTGCAATTGCAGCAATACCCCTATAACTCTTTTTGCAACTATTGCCTACATCATTCCCCTACATGCATGTTCCATTGTCTATGACATTTTGAATTGACAACATATACGATGTCTACTATATGTTGCCCTGCCTTTTGCCTCTGCATCCGCAATATCCATTTGTTACTTTCTCTGGCAGTGTAGCTATGTGATGTTGCTCACATGTGTGAATACTGACGCCAACACATACATGCAAATTATGCAAAGTGCTTCCAGTCCTGCTCCCAATTACATGACTAAGACTTATTAAGCAAACTGATGATGGCTGCTTGAATGGGACAGTCCACTTGCATCATCAGAATATGTGTCACTGATATCTGCAGGCCACTGTCAGTATGATTCATGTGCATCCAGGTGACTTTTGTAACGTGTCCAAGTTGCATTAATATCTCTTTCCTTACTCATCAGGATTACACTGCCAAATGTATGTCCGATGCGGGTGTTTGGGGTGGCATGGAGCTTCTGCGAGGTCCAGCATGGACGTAAAACAAGACTATATGGACAGTTTGTGAGTCTGATGCATGTCTAGATGGTCCTTCAGTTGTGCATGCATTACATGTGAGGCATACGTGTTTAACCGGATGGCCCCCTGGCATTTGTTGTCTGTCTTTTTGTAAGTGATGACGCAGCAGAGGGGGAGCAGGTGGCAGTGGAGTTGTCAGGTGATGCACAACCAGGCACCAACAGTGGCTGGGTTGCTGTGCGTGGTGAGAACCTGCTGCTGTTGCAGACCATCCTCAGCCTGCCTGCCCTGGCATCATCGGAGGAGGACAACAATGCAGATGTCACAGCCATATTGAGGCAGATGGTGGAACAACCACCATTCAGCAATCCTGACTCCATGTTTCTCCTTGAGATTTTAGAGGAAACTGAGCCTGAGGGGAGACAGGAGACTGTGCCCCTGCCAGTGGTGAGCCATGCTTCGTCTGACGGTACTGTGCCTGCAACGTTGCCCACACCCAGCATGGGTGTGTACTGGGAGTGGGATGCAGAAAGTTATCAACGGCCTCATCACGGTTTTGTCAGCCACGCACACGTGGGGACATATGCCTGCTTCCCGCTTTGACTGGGACAAGGAGGTGATACATGAAATTGTACAACAGGGCAATGTCATGCAGGAGATCGGCTGGGACATGCATCACCTGGCAGACAATATCATCACATGTAATGCCTCAATGTGTATGGAATTTCAACTGTTGCGTGGGGAGATATCTGCCTTGAGGCAATGCCTACATGAGGAGATGAAAGCCTCAAGCGACCAGCGCAGGCAGGAGATAACAGACCTGGGTGTATGCCTGCATGAGCAGTTGGAGGCCTCAAACGAGCATCACCATCTTGAGATGTCCTCCCTGAGGGACACTATCAACATCCAGATGGAGTCAACAAGGTTTACTATGCAGGCAGACATGAATAAGATACACAAGGAGAATCATCAGGACCTGGTTGCAATAAGCAGACTGTTGCCCCCCATTCCAGGATGAACCACAGGGTGGGCCTTAGCAAGGCTTCTTGTAAGTGATGCTATTTTGTTTTTCCTTGCTCAACATTCTTGTGTTGCATTTCACCTTACCTCGACTTTTTCTCATGCCCCCCGATTATTATGTGAACAGTGAGAGTTTTTTAGTTGATATTTTGTTTTTGCTTTCTGAGGTGGATTCCTTTTCTTTGTTCGACAGACATTGCCATGATATGATGCACCATGTGCAATTTGTTCACTTCAAATGGGACTTTGCTAGTGATACTCCAGGTGGAATGTACATATTGACATGTTCAGTGATGATAACTGATACACAGAGGTACATGATCGGACATTCAGATAAGCATTATGTTGACCCATGATTTGCATTATATGTGGAGTATGTGTGATAGAGTCCTTGCACTCAAATGAATGTGTATCTGTTATCATTTCAGGTCACTTTTCACAGTCAGCTCCCACCCACCCTGTGAATGCACCGAGATCCCTCTCCTTCTATCCAATTCCCCATTCCCTCTTCTAGACACTGTCAATCCTGACACAATTCAGGGGGCACAGTGTTTGGAGGAGGTGTGAGGGATAGACAGCACAACAGCAGTTACACCAGGTAAGGGAGTACACAGTGACACATTTGAATGTTTGTTTTGTTGTCCTATGAATTCCAGTAGTGTCCTGATGTGGTAAAAGTAGGGTTGTGTATGTAGGTGTAAATGTGGTGATATGAGGGTGATTGTCACAGTCTACGGACATGGGAGTGATACAATTTACCTAATTGTGGACGTTGTTTTCCCCTCTGCAGCATGCTGGTTGTAGTCGGTCTACTGAAGGTGCTTATGTGCACGTGATCCTGGTGCTGGCCCATACACTGACCTCTTTGTTGCTGGGTTATTAGCTGTCATGTCCTGTGAGCCTTGCATGCCATATCCTGCCATGATTGTTGTCAAGTGCACACCTGAGTCTGAGCTACCATGTAGGGTGGAAATTGAATGTGACATGCAGCAGCAGTATTTAGAATTTTCACATTTTTGCATGTTCACAATGTTTGAGTTACGTTGTATTTTGTTGGATGAGTGCTGGGCCAAGTCCACGCTGTGTGCTGATTCCCTGTCCCATGCCATGCACACCACCTATTGTGGCAATGCTCACTGTCCCTGCAGCCCACTGCCCTGATAAGGTATTGCCTCATCCCAGCAATGTGGTCCCAGGCCCCGGATGCCATATGATCAGCCCCTGAGAGGGTACCATGGAGGCACCTACAGTCACGTGGCCCTGCCTATGAGCCCCCAGACTGCCCAGTATGATGGGAAGCTGGGCCACCCCCACCAGGCGACCCGCTGCGCAATCATTGTTTGTTTTTGTTTTGTTTTATTCGTATTTATATAGCGCACAACAGCCAGAGGACATCGTGGCACTTGTTACAGTACAAAGTGTATTACTTAGTTACATGGTCATTAGCAATATATATACAGGTTGCATAATAGTTACAAAGTCATTAGCAGTATATATACAGGATACAATACAGTTATATTACAATTGTGTTATATTACAATATACATGGCAGAAGTAGAGGAGGCAGTCCTCCACTTGCTAGCTGAGGACAGTGGCCTTGAGGTTGTTGCGGAAGACAGAGATGGGAGTTTCAGCTCTAAGGATGGTCAGGGAGTGAGTTCCAGAGTTTCGGTGCAATATAGGAGAAGCCTAGACCTCCCGCTGTAGCTCTCTTTATGCGTGGTATGTGTAGCTGGTTGGTATACTGAGCTCTGGTGGGGCGAGTAGATGTGGTCCTTGATATTGCTTCAGATAGGTATGCTGGAGCGGTTTTGTTGATGCAACTGTGAGTGATGGTGAGGATTTTCAGAGTGATACGTCTGGCGTGGGATTTGGGTCTCTTCTAGGGATGCTCATGGCGGCTCTGAGGGCATTGTTTTGTGTGTTTTGCAGTCTCTGAATTTTTTTGGCGGAGGTGCCAGCTAGAAGGGCGTTGCAATAATCGAGTTTGGCCTTCTATGATATGATATGATATGATATGACATTTGTAACACGCCTATACACAAGTGTTTCAAGGCACGATGAGGCAGGGGGGGAACAAGGGGAGACAGACAACGATCCTAGTAGGCCAGGTGTCATTCAGATCGCGCAAGTGCAAGGGTAGAGGGGAAGGGAAAAGTGCATGGGGGAAAGGGAGAGGGGAAAGTGCAGTACAGGGTTATTAGCATACAGCATACAGGATAAATAACAAGGGCCAGCTGGTGGCAAGTGCGAGGTAAGTGCAGACAAGTGCTGGAAAGGGGGGCTGTAGGGATACAGACACAGTCCTGCAGTGCAGGGGTTGCTGAGGAGGCAGTGCAAGGGAGAGTGGCTGGGCCAAGGACCAAGAACGGTGAGTGGCCCAGTTGCAGATTCAGTGCAGTTTCAGTAGTATTAGCAGGGGAGAGGGGGAGAGAAAGCGGAGGCAAAGAGGAAGGTTTTGAGGTGCTTCCAGAACCAGAGATGGTTCTCCTCAAGTTTCAGGGAGGCAGGAAGGCTGTTCCAGAGGGAGGCCCCTGCAGCGGAGAGAGATCTGCCCCCAACTCGTTGTTTGGAGAAGCAGCTGACCCTGAGGGAGTTGGAGGCGGATGAGCGAAGAGCTCGAGAAGGAAGATATTTAGGAAGAGAGAGTTGAAGGTATTTTGGCCCAAGGCCCCAGACGGCCTTGTGGACAATGCAGAGGGTTTTGAACTTGATCCTCGCAGTCACTGGGAGCCAGTCTAGTGATTTCAGTCCTGGAGAGATACGGTCCCTGGGCTTGAGGCCAAGGACAAGTCTCGCAGTCCTGTTCTGGATGAGTTGCAAATGGCGGAGAGTAGAGGCGGGCAGATTTAGATAGAGGCTGTTACAGTAGTCCAGCTTCCAGAGAACCAGGGCTCTAGAGACAGTGAGCTTCTGGGGGAAGGAGAGGAAAGGAAGGATACCTCTGAGGAGGTGTAGCTGGTAGTGTGACTTCTTAGAGACGTGGGATATGTGAGGAAAGAACGAGAGTGTGGAGTCGAAGATGACCCCGAGGTTTTTTGCCTTGCAGGTAGGAGCAGGAAGAGGGCCCAGAGAGGCCGACCAGAGAGCAGCAGGGAAGGAGGGAGTGGGAGTGCCGATGAGTAGAATCTCAGTCTTACTGGCATTAAGGCATAGGTCGTTGGCGGCACACCATTCCGGGAGAGCAGAAAGACAGTCAGAGATGAGGGAAGGAGAAGAGGAGGCCGAGGGTAGCCTGAAAATGAGCTGGGTATCATCCGCATAGCACTGAAAGTAGGGGCAGAGAGCGGCGATGCGGTGGGTCAGAAGTGCCAGAATGAGAGAGTGCTAGTTGCTCTAGCTATGGCCAAGCGGTTGGGGGTGGATAAGTAGGGTTTAATGGCATTGATGAGTTTGGGGCTGAACGCTGATGCAGAGGCTATGACGCTGACTTGTTTGTTCATCGATAGATTTGCATCAATGTGAACACCTAGAGTCTTGGCAGAGGATGATACGGAGATGGTTGAGTTGTCTATGTTGAAGTTGTTGTATTGGGGGCTTAGTTTCGATAATGTGTTTGTCTGGCCCAGGAAGAGAATTTCAGTCTCCCCGTTAAGACACAGGCCATTGATTGCCATCTAAGCTTGGATAGTGGCATAGATGTTGTGAAGGGCCGTGGCGTCTTGGTGAGCAGGAGCTCAAGTTATTCTGAAGCTGCTGCTGCCTGCAGCTGCCACTTCTCACACGGCCCTGGCACCTCCTGCCTCACCCAACCCTGTGGCCCCTCCACAAAGGGCATGGGTCCACCTTCAGTGACATTTAAATGGTACATGCTTATTATTAGGGAGACAATCAGTCAAATACAAAGCAGTTATTGTGGGTTCTTGTGTCGGTAACAGGTAATGGATGTCACTCTAATTGGGAAGGTGTGCCATGCTCTTTGTTTGACATTGTTCAATGGGTCATGTTCATGCTACTTGATAAGTTGAACTGTGTAGCCAAGTGACCCTATTGTCTGTATTTGTATGCTTGATTGAGTAATACCAAGGACACTGCTCACGTTTTCAGGTTTTTATGCGAAGGATCTAGATGAGGGATATATGTGATTTTTTTGAGTATGAGGCACAAACCACATGTCCACTCTGAATTGCAATTCTCAGGGTTTTCTGTATGGCCTAAGTGTTCTTGCCATGTTTCATCATCGAACGCCATCAGGGATCTGCTATGGTTTTATTCTCACACTGGATATTATTAATGTGAAATATGTCTGGACGAGCTGATTGTATGGCCCCTCACCCTTTGGCCTGCTAATGGTATGGGTAATGCCTGTGGCTGCGGCTGCAACCACTCATGTACCTATATGCCATGACATGTGGCTATATTATGCAAGATGCAACATGTCAATATGATATTAAATGACACAGTTGGTAGATACAACACTACTCCACCTGAATGGTCCATGAAGTGGAAGTCTGATTTCAGGTCTCCAAATGTTCCCTCAATTATGCTCCTGGTGGTGATGTGGGCTGCATTGTAGCAGGCCTCCACTTTGTGGTGGAATTTTGGATAGATGTCATCAGAAATGGTGACTGTGTGTAAACACTGTCCCCTCTAAATGCCGATAATCACATTTTGAATGGTATTTGATTTTATAGTGGTTTGTATTGGATGTGAACCCTAATCAGTGTGTGTTGGTGTGTGTGCTGGCTGGTACTCACCAATGAGACCCTTGTTGCTGAACATTCTCGTTTACAGTGCCCGGTAAATAGGGGAATGGCATAATATGTAGCTATAGTGGGTGCATCCAGGGTATTTTGCATTCACATTCATGATATGACCCTTTGCATCACAGATGGCCAGCACGTTCAGTGAATGTCAATTTTATCTGTTCCGTGTGGATTGTGGGGCTGTAGTGCAACATGTGTGCAATTAATTGGCCCAAGTACTCATGGGAACTGGGAAACTGCATAGAATTATTTTGCCACACTTTAATTTGGGTGCATGCTGCATGGCATGTCTATGTGGCTCTGCACACGTGCTAAGATGCAGCTTAGAACCTGTTTGACGCAGCGTGATTGTGCAGGCTGTGAAATACCCCTGACAATGGCTGTGGTCCGTTGGAATGTGCCAGTCCCTGGGAAGTGAAAGGCAGTTAGGAGTTTCACCAGGGCTGGTACAGGATGTGAGTACATGGTTGGAGACAGCAGGTCATTCTCCCATTCCCTGACCAGTTCAATGGGGGGAGCAGTATGTGCCATATACTTCCTCATCAGGCATGCTGAATATGGTTGTGCATGTATGGTAGATTCTGGCCCTATTCCTCCTTCTCCTCCCATAAAGCAGAAGCTATATGAGCAATGCAGGAACAGGCATGGACGCACTGTTTTTCTATGATTGCATGGCGTTTTTTTTTAAAACCTGGGATTCCATGGCGCAGTCTCACCTTGCGCCTGGTCACGCGTGGTAGTGGAATTTCTTTCCTTTTTAGTTTGCACAGATGCACGGTTGAATCTGTAAATACGGGCTTGTTTGCACTTCATGGGGCGTGTTTGAACATGTGCATGTTTCCTCCCTCCCCACGCCCATGTTATCCCTCATTTCTCTGCTTTAATGAGCCTGTTTGCATATTCCGCCCCTTTATTGGTCTGTGCACTGGTCCTTCAGGCCACGTGCAGGGCGTGTGGACATGGATAACACAGCTGGAAACCTGTGTAGAGGGCGATCTGCATATAAGTGACTGTAGCTTTGCGTGCTGCATAGAGCCATTTTTTTACGCAAATTGCTTATGCGCTGAGAAAAGCTTTCTGCAATTTAGGCCCAAAGAGTTATTTATTTTATTTTCCTGGATTGCACTTCCATGGTCATTCTCTACATATAAAAACATACATTGCAGGGAACTTTTCACAATTTTCTGACCACCTCTTGACTGGAGGTAAAAGGAGCAAAATATATAATCTTATTTGACCTCATAATATGGTAGTATTTAGTGTGTGTGTTACTCTTCTTCGTATGCATCAAGCACCAATGTACCATAATGTGGTGGGTAGAGGAAAATCAGGTGATATTTGCAAATATCACCTGTTTTCACCATTACTGCCACAGATGATACTAAAGCATTTCTATAACAAAAACTGTTCTTGCGTTCTCCGCAGGCCAAGTCATTACATGGCATATGGTTATTATGGAGACCATTTAAACTATTGCACACCAAAATGGTAACCGCATCTCATTGTGATTTGATGTTCTCGCAGACGGATTTGGGCCAATTTGGTACATGTGTCCTTTTGGTGGCATTTATGTCTTCTGCCTCACAGTATGCTTTTCATGTCTGAACTGCTGGGCGTTCAAGCTGTGTATTCTTCCTTCGCACTCTACGCACGTGCTTTCCTGAATAGTAAAGCGGATGAGGGGATGGTCGTGAGCCCCCTATTTTTCACCATTTTTTGTTTATTGATTGTTTTGCATTGTGAACACTGGACAAGTCACAGTGGCCCATCCTTTTTTATATATTTTTTTCATTGTAATGCATGCTCTATGATGTAATGAACTTGCCTAGACAATGGGCAGTGGGACGGTGTTTTAATAATGGGTGATGATACCCAGCCATCTGTAAATAAATCTGCCTGTATGCACCCTGTTTATACTTTCCTTCAGCCGTAAACAGGTGGAGCTGCAAGGCCAAGAAACGAATTCTGAGTATCAATGGCAGCCATCATTAGGATTACATGTGAATGGTAGTATGTTGAGGTAGTATCTGGCAGTAATGATAATGATGTGTTATTCTGTACATAGAAAATATTTACATACATCGACCATCCCAACTGAAGTTGGTACTCATGTATCGACCTCGGAAGGTACACATTCTCTGGAGTTGCTCCCGAGTTCGATATTTTTGGAATGATGTGATTGATAGGATCAATTTGATTTTGGATGTAGTTTTACAGAGATCGGGTGGGAATATTATCCTACTTCTACATCGAGATAGGTGTAAACGTACTTTGAAATATAGCAATTGGATAGATAAGGCTTTATTAATAGCTATGAGACTGATCCTTAGGGTTTGGAAAACTAGGAAGAAGCCAAATGTGGAAGATTGGTTGGTAGAATTACGCACTTTATCGAACTTTGAGAAGTTTTCGTTTAAGGTAAAAGAAAAATAAGAGGTGTACAATCTTTTTTGGGGACCGTTCAATACCTTATATGATTGAATTTGTGGATTGTGGATAAATATAAGGAGTGAGTATATTATATATAATTAAAACAATATATTTTTTGGGGGGGGTTTGGTCTGGTGGTGTTTGTGTGGTGTTGGTGTTTGTGTGGGTGTCTTATATTGGGTGTTTTTTCAACTATTATATTTTGCTCTTTTACTGTTGAAATAAATTAAAAGGCTTCTTAGTATGTCAGGGAGGTTACTTGATTGTGATGTTTGTTTATTGATATGCAATTTAGTTAAATGGTTTTGAATTGTTTATTTGATTTGCTATTCATTTCTGTATTGTACTGCTGTGTAACTTATTGGTTGATATACTAATAAAAATATATTTTAAAAAAAAGAAAGTCTGAGTTGGCCTTGCTGGGATTCGAACCTGTAATCTGCAGGTGACACATAGATCACAGCAGCAGTGCTTAACTTGCTGAACTATCTTATCTCAAAATGGTTGCCAAACTCACGAGGGAAGAGCCTACTCACGTGATCTACATGCAAACTGCGTGCTCAATCCGAAATGGCAGATTGGTCTTCTGAATGATGTCAGAGTGAAGAACAGTGAAAGTGTGTCAACCAGTGTTCAGATCTGGCACATGACCTGAAAGTAGTCTCAAGCCATCCTCTGGCACCCCACATACCCATCATAACCACAACTCACAAACGAAATATTCTTCCTCCACATTTAAACATGTTAATTAAATTTGGCATCCGCAAGGGGGCAGTCAGCCAATCAGGTAGCTAGGAATGCAGGCTTGAACCGCCGGTGTAAGCCCGCGTCCAAAGCCAGCTGATGGCCTGCTCCTCCTGCGGTGATCTTCCCCCACCCAGTCCCTTTTTTTTTATTTTCAAAATTACCTTATTGCGGCTGCAGTAGCAATCACCAACACTGCACGTTCCTCTCTGCTCACAACGGCTGCCATGGAAAGGGAAGAGGGTCTCCGTACGGAGCCCCGCCTTCTCTTTCCACGGCGGCCATGTTAGTAAAGGTTTAACACCACATTCGTAAATACATTACAAAATCCATCACTGTTAACATGGCAGAGCAAATGAACATATAATTCAACATTTTAAAGGGAAAGCACAACTATTATAAATATGAATATTGGAAAAGGAATGATGTATACACATTTTTGAAGGATTCTAGATCTATTGAAAGCAATTGAATACTGTATTATTGTGTGCCCCAAAACTACTGTATTAAAGGCCCCCACAATTCCTAGTGAACTCTTAATCTGCCCTGAGTGTCCTGTAGTGCTTCTTCTAAGAAGAAGCATGGTGGTCACTCGGTAATCCATGCATTGATGTAGGGTGGTCAGTGGCGGCTGGTGAGTTTGAAAGCTGGTGGGGCGTAAATTTCCCAGGGCGAATATAGTCGCGAGCGCGCGCAGCGCGCGAGCCCGCGAGCCCACCCCCCCCCCCAAGGGGGGTGCGGGGGGGTTCTCCCCCCGCGAAAATTTTGGAAAAATGGCCTACAAAATGTGCAATTTACTGTCCAAAAAACCCACCGAAATATGAAAAAAGCATTCGGTTTTACATATTAATGGTGGTACACTATTCTTAAGTGTGCAAGTGTGATGGTGTATTTTACAGCAGCTTGTACCTTCTTTACTACAGATGAACACAAACAGAGTTGGAGTGCCCTGAGCACCAAACCCTACAAAAGACTCATGCTAGCTCACCTCGTTCTGGAGAATGGTCACTGCAATGAACTCCTTCGCAGGCTATGGGAAATCCAAATCCCCGAAGGTGCACTGTGGAGGTTGAAGTCTGATGTTTTTAGTTGCACAATTGCCCTGGACTGGTTGGATTTGTTCATGTAAGGTGTTGCTGATGGTCTGTAAAGAGAAAGCGAGAGACTGATCTGAGAAAGGGCAACATAGGCTTAGAGCAGTATTAAAATGGTTTTCACACATGAAGGAGAGAGAGTTAACTGCTTGTAACATTGAAGCTGCACCAGAATAATCATTAGTACAATGTGTAAAGAAAGTACCAGCAACTACCACCATGTGCCAGTCATCAGTTGTATAACGCTGCAATATAAACATTTTTGTAATGTTTTCGTTCTGGGGCTTTAAAAGTGCGCTTTGCGGAGCTCACATTACAAAATTAATTTGCTGCAGCCCTTAAGGCACCCGATTTATAAGCACTCTACGTGTCCTTCGCTGAAGTCCTGTTAAAAACAGCATTGGCAAAGCCACTGAGATCCTGTTCAAACACAAGCATTGACAAAGCCAGCATTTTGGCCTTGTGCATACGATGTAAGCTTCTGCCAGGCACTGCTATTAAATCATGATGCCCAGGAATTTGCACCATGTTTCTGCTTCTACAACAACAGGTAGTTAATTCTGCTACAGCTGTGCCTGGCAAGTGGCACTGTGCCTGGCAGTGTAGCTGTGCTACAGCTGTGCCTAGCCACAACAAGGGATGAAGGGGTGAAGGTAGACAGATCAAGCAAGCACAACACAAGGCAGTGAGCCGAGGTCAAAGGGGAAGGTGGGTAAACAGCAAGAAGAAGCACAGGCTGACAGTTAAATACACATGCACATACAATAAAACTAAGGTTTTCCCTTGTAGTCTCGTTAAGTTATACCCAGAGTTAAACTTAACAAAACCGTTTGCCCTTTTATCTACTAAGGCCACATTTCGAGCCTCACCCTAGGATCCCAATGTCACTGCTGCATACATACTACAAGGGACGGGCGTGTCCACGCACAGCACACACACACATGGGACGGGACTGAATCTGGTGCAAAGGACGGGAGGTCAGGCATTCGAAGGGAATGAAGGGATATATGTGACTTTTTTTGTAGTCCCTAAATCAAGAGTTCGTCTGATTAACTCCTTTGGGTAGTTGCTCAACATTGAGGTTTGGATCAGTGGAAGGTGAGACGGGACAGACATTGCGCACGGTGAGTAGCGGGAGGTGGCTGCATTGTTGGCATTAGCCATGATTGTGGAGAGGCACATCTCGCTGTCCAGCTGGACCCCGAGGATCGAGGATTGCGGCGGCAGGTGAAATGATGCCCAACGGGAATGATGAGATGTGAGAAGAGGTGGCATGTGACACTATGGATGTGAGCACTTTAAACAGCTTTGATTTGGACGAATTGAGCATCAGTCTGCGATGCCCTTCCCGCAGTGCCAGAGGGAGTAATTTTATCATGAGGAAAGGGGGAGCAGATGTGCACTGCTACGCTCTCCTGGATGATAATGGGATTTTGCTTGTAGAATTAAGGCTGCAGAGCCAACTCAGCTATGCAGAGGGGTATCTGACCACACCTCGAGTCATTATTGGTGATAAACCCGAATGAAACACATGCCAGCAGAGCCTCTGGCGGTGTGCCCCGTGTTATCCTGCTTGTTCTCTTGCTTACATTCTTTTGCTTCCAATCGCTCAACACCGTTTTGAAAAGGTGAACGTGTGCTAAAGTTGTGGTTTATTTCTACCAAAATCAGTCGACACCAGTTGTGCACAACATGGCACTTTCTCGAAGTTGTTATGAGGGTTGACCAATTGTCGGTATTAAGATAGCTCAGCGGGTTGAGCGCTTGCTGCTGCGATCAATGTGTGATCGGCAGGTCGCAGGTACGAATCCTGGCAAGGCCAACTCAGCCTTTCATCCTTCCGAGGTCGATAAATGAGTACCAACTTCGGCTGTGATGATATGATAAATGTATGTACATGTTCTCTGTAAAGCCCTTTGACTTAAGGCGCTATATAAATAACAAATCATCATCTAGCTTAAGATTGGATGGCATGTGCCATTGTGTGCCCATTAGGGGAGAGGTAATTGGCAATGGACGGGCATCACCACTCGCTCCCCTTAAATTTCCCTTTCATGGGAGCTGACAGTAAAAGCACAGTGGCTTGCACCGCGTCAGGCATCTGGCTGTCCATCGCCTGGTAATGTGAGGCACACTGTATACATTGGCCCTCGGAGGCAGAGCCCACGTTTCCGTTAGCCGCGCGGCCCGCAACCACTCCCGGCGCATCTGCTTATTGTGCCGTTTTATATTTTCGCCATTTTTCAACAAAAAATGCCGAAAATATAAAACGGCACAAGTCACCACCAGGAAGAGCCTGGCTGGCAGGCAGAGACCCTCTCCCTGCCAGGGCTCTCCCAGTGGTGACTTGTGCCGTTTCCCGGCCGTTTTATATTTTCGGCATTTTTTGTGGAAAAATGCCGAAAATATAAAACGGCACAATTAGCAGATGCGCTGTGAGTGGTCGCGGCTGCCCGCGGCTGGGCAGCAGCAGCACACGCCTGCCTGCCCTGGGTTATCCCAGTCCGTGCATGGCCCACTGGGCCTTGCGCTTGCGTACCGGTCCGGCGTGGCCCAAGGCAAGGCCCTTGGGCCATGCACGGACCGGGATAAACAACAAGGCTAGGCCCAGGCGGCCCCCGCCGACTGCCATCAACTTGGGGCGAGCCTTGGTGGTAGCGGGTGGCCCGCTACCACCAAGGCTCGCCCCAAGTTGACGGCAGTCAGCTCGGCAGCCAGCAACACTGAACGACGTGTAGGCCTTGGCCTACACGTCGTTCAGTGTTGACTCGGCCCTGGCCCTGGGCCCAGGGCGGTGGTGGTGGTGGATCACATAGTTTGGGCTCGGGGAGGGGAGTGTAAGTAACACTCCCAGTCCCCGGGCCCAGAGAAGAAACGGGGGTACTTACCGCGGCGCCTGGTCACTGGGGCTGGGCAGCAGCACAACTTGAATGTTGATGTTGACTCGTCGTACCGGGGATGGAAAGAGAAAGTCAACAGGGTGTGAAGGCGGCGCAGGCGCACGCACACCCCCTGCGCCGCCAATAGTCTGACTCATAGATACAGTAATATCATTGGCTGTTTGCCAGCCAATGATATTACTGTATCCATGGCAGGGGAGGGATTCGAGGGAATGAATAAGTGCGCTGTTTGCGCAAATTTCAGACTGGCGGGGCCACCCCTGAAGCGCCCCGCCAGGCTTCTAATGAAAGGGGCTACGTAGAGTGCGTGGAGCTACGAGCTCCACGCACTCTACTATAGAAAAAATATATACTAAATTGGGACGCGCCCCGGCGCTGGGCCGACCTAACACACTATTGTTTCCTTGCCACAGCGCCCCCGCGCTGTTGGCAAAGGAAATGCAGCAGTACTAAAGCTAAAAGAGATTCAATCAGAGAAGTTCTCTGACTGAATCTCTTTTAGCTTCTCTCTTTTTTTGGGGGGGCGGCGCCCGGCCGCCCTATCATAGCAGCCGCCACTGAGGGTGGTCAATTGCTGGACGAGCAAGACACGCTAGCTAAACTGTTCTTGCTTTAAACAGGAGCCTTATTATGTATTCTGCTTCCTTAAAAGCACAAGTCATGGTTGAACAAGAAGGAAAGCAAGGTTGCGCCAGCACGAACCTCGAACATGTCAAAGATTGTAGTAGCACTGGTCAGGGAAATGCGAGCCTCAATTATTCCACCCTGTGCTGGTTCCCCAACCCGCCCTATCATGGGCAAAAGGACATTTGACCAATCACTGTTCTGCATAAGTGGATTTGGCTGGATCCGGGAACTGCGTTTGCACACGACACTGCTCAGAACAAAAGAGTGCCAGGGGAAGAATTTCTGCGTAGCAATTAGTATAATCTGACTCCTTCCCTAATGACATGGGCCGCATTGCTAATGCGACGTTGCCTTGACACTGTTTGCCTACATCCTCAGCAGACCTGCTGGTCTCTTCTTGAGAAATGAAAGGCAATTTGAGGGGGTGCAGTGTCGGCCAGCAATAACTTGCTCCTACGTTATTTTATCCCCATTCTAGCACTGCATGTGGTGCATAGAAATGCTGTAACATTAACGGATGGAAGATAGCATGGCCTATGCTCTTACTCCATTCCTCTCCCGTCCTTTTGATACACAGACTTTCAGCTTGACCATGGGCCTCATTATGAAACACCAGCACCAGCTAGAGCACATTTCTGTCTTAATTAAAAAAAAACAAATTAAAAAAAACAACCATGGCCCAAGGACCATGGGCCTCATTACGAAACACCAGCACCAGCTAGAGCACATTTCTGTCTTAATTAAAAATAAACAAATTAAAAAAACAATTCAATGTTTGCCTAATTGACCACATCCACAATTGCACTGACCCATGGAGAGGAAGAGAGTGAATAAACACGGAGGGAAATGGTATTCATTACGGGTCGGACGGTCCGGAATTGACAGTGGCGGTAAACCCGCCGCCACTGTTAATTCTGGATCGCCCGATCCCGACCCCTGCAGGCGGAAGGTGATCTTCCCGCCAGGTCTGACCTGGCGGGTTTAACACCGCCCGCCTGCAGGCGGACGTGGAAACACCAGCACCATCACGAGATGGTGCCGGTGTTTCCACTTCCCCATTCCCATTGAGTCCTATGGGACTCAATGGGAATGGGGATTAACACCATTCCGCCTCCGTGACTCCCGGGACACCGGGGCTGTAATACCCTGGTAATTCCGGGAGTCACGGAGGTGGAAAGGTAATACGAGTCCAGCGGTAACCAGGCGGTTTTACCGCCGCGGTTAGTGCCAGACTCGTAATGAGGCCCCATGTCTTACTTAGTGGTATTTATTCACTGTGTCTGGCATAGTCCCATCTCTTGCTTAACCAAGCGCCTATTAGTTATGAATGCATGTGTGCATTTAGCCAAAGTGAAGTTGAGTAGGGCTGGCCAGGACCCTACTTGCTACCCAGTACCCATATCGAGCTGGCAAGAGGATGGGTGCTATGAGGTTGACAGGAAAGAGTGCGAGGGTGGTAGATTCATGATGTGCCCAGCTAGAGCACATTTCTGTCTTAATTAAAAAAAAAAACAAATTTAAAAAAACAATTCAATGTTTGCCTAATTGACCACATCCACAATTGCACTGACCCATGGAGAGGAAGAGAGTGAATAAACACGGAGGGAAATGGTACCTATGACAGGGCTAGTGAAATAAGACAGAGAGCAGAGGCAAATCAGAAGCCAGTGCTCATCTGTTTCCTTATGCCTACTTCACAAAGCCCCAAACTGCAGGACATCTGGGGATGCATGGAGCATGATCACAAGCAAGTATTGTTCTCAAAGGTTTGCTCAGCAACATCTCAGAAGCCAGGAATCCATATTTTCTCAAGCTTTAGCCTTTGGGAATCCGATAAAAGGTACTTAGTGCAAATCTGATCTGCTCACAGGCATCTCCTGATTTACTCCACTGCAAATCTGTGAGTACCTAACCCAATGTCTTCATGGAGAAGAAGAAAAGTGAGGAACGGCGTGTGCGAATCACAGAGACACCAAAAAGAGAGTAGTAGGAGTGGACCGCAGAGAGAACGTTGCTATGAATGAAAACAGTGATTCAGGTGTGAACAATCACAGTAAATAGGCAGAAATAGGAATGGTATTATCGAGAAAAGCATAATGTAGAGCTCCCAAACCGTATGAGAGCAATTTAGGAGAGAGGAAACACAGGACACGCTTGGATTTACAATAGTCTCAGTGAATTTGTCAGTAAGGGGGAAGGGCACTGAAAGGATAAATCATAAAGATGGAAGGGAGAAGTAAAAAAAAAGGGGGAGGATACCTGTCTAAAGGCAGCAAAGGGCAAAGGGGAGATCATCCATCTGGAAACTTGGGGAAAAGAAATGCTCTCCCAAATGTCCACAGCATACGACGGTGACAGACTTCATTCCAATGTCTGGTGCCAGAGAGTTCCAGAAGGAAGGGGCATAACTTGAAAACTTGAAATCTAAGATAATCTAAGAAACTGAAACTCATTATGATATTTTGGGGAGAACACAAGGGATATGATAGGTTATTTACCCACAGGTTTCTAAGCACAGACACAGGCATCGCACCTGTATTGCTCCGTGCGGTCTTGCTTCCAAGGCAAGCATGTTGGCCCTGAGCTATCCTCTGGAGTTCTCATGTCAGTGGTTTGGACATAAGAAAGCCATTTCCCATTTAGCATTCAACATTTTCTGGGCAGGTATGAATTGTGATGTTTGTATTTTATGGGTGAGGGGCCTTTGTATAACCAGACGTCATTGGTAAACAAGTTATAGGAAAACACCTGTTTGCTCCATGGATATTCCCAGAAGCCCAATATCAGATATGAAATGCATAAGGTGAACATGTATTCAGGACACCACAACATTGGCGTGTAGCTTTTCAATCTTGAACAGATGTTGCTATTTGATAATGCATGGAGAGAAACAAATCGAAAGCCAATATTTGCATCTATGGCTCAGATTAGTCTCCCATGATGGGTCATAGCGAATACATCCCTGAGATCGAGAAGCACAAGGAGGCCTAACCAGCATTCATCAAGCATATGGTGGGCATCATCCAGTATTATGGAAGAGGATATATGAGGATATTAGGCGAGGCAGTGAATATATGATGCCCGAGAGCGCAAGGAGAGAAAGAGAGAATGAGGGAGACAACCTGATATAGACAGAGAGTTGCATAAGGAAACCACGAATGGATGGTGCAGTGATAAGGGAGAGTTAAAGAGGTAACTAGAAAGCAAAAGGGAGGGCTAGTAGGGACAAATTAAAGAAAAACAGTGAGTGAGAGGGAAGGCAGAGAAAGAAATAGGAAAACAATAGAGGGAAAGAGCGAGGCACAAAGAAATATAGAGAGAGAGGGTGAAAGTAGGGAGGGGGAACCAGAGAGCTAAGCAAAGATAAGAGAGACAGAAAACAGGAGGGAAAGTAAGAGGCAAAAAAGAGAGAGGAGCGAGCAAAGGAGAGAGAGCCGGATGGCATGCATAGACCAACACAAAAAAATAAAAAACATGAAATAGTGAAGGAAAGAGAAAGGCAGACCTAAACAGACCCAATAAAGAAAAATACACGGAGAGACCCAACCCAAGAAGAGGTGTTAATTAGGTTTAGAAAGTAGGTCAATGTTCTTCAAATCCCTAGACTCAAAATTCGAAGATAGTACGTGATTTTCGTAGTCAGCATACTTGCATGATTACCATTTGGGGAGTAAACGAATTCCCTGACACAATATGGAAGTGAACTGGAACTGGTAGGCACAGAAGACCCATAGAACAAGTAGATTTCTGCAGCCTTCTGTTATTCAGATCTGAAAACCGAGCAAGCCAATGCATGTGTAAAGTTCTAACCATCCCGAGGGAGTGGAGAAGGGTCTCTGAGAGGATACATCTATGGATACATAACTGGAGGCATTTCTTAACACTGTACAATCTATGGCAGGATTTTAATTCCTTGCTCTATGTTTTTGGTTCTATTTGGATTGTTTTGAACATAGAAATGATCAAACACAGCTCGCTTTAACATAAGCCAGTTCTGACAACAGTGAATCCTTCCTCCTGTACTGCCACATCTGCAGCAATGTTCAACACACTCCTGCCTCACGCTAGTTGCTATAGAAATAGAAATAGAACAGGCGATTACTCCCCATTTCAGCCTTTGGTTCTCCTGCAGTCTAACGGCCCCTTCCCTTGAAGGATTTTCAGTCTGTGGGGAGTGACCACAGCCAGATCACACCTGTTCATGGAACCCAAGCCTGCACATTTTCATAAAAGCAAAGAACATTTTGGAGCATAAGAATTCCGACAATTTTAATTGTCAAACATGTGCTTCATAGTGATTCAGTAAGAAACCCTTTTGAGCGACTAATGGAAGTTGAACTCTGCTCTTATATATTGGGCACAACACTCACCCTAAGAAAATCCGGTCTGAATTTGCAAAGTCATCCACATGTGAGTGGGTTTTGCTTTGGCTGTTTCCACTTCCAGTAGCCTGTGCTGAATCTCTTGACGCATGGTCTGGTTCTGTGTCAGTGCTGTGTTAGGGTACCGTTTCCTCTGCTCCATCCTATTCTGCATCCATCCATATTAACAACTGCAGTGGATGCTCCACATGGACCAATAAACACCAGCTCAGATTTAGCATGATGTCACGCACACAATATCCACCCCTCCTTCTCCCCCAACGATTAGACACCTCTGACAGATTCTCCGGCACTACAGGTCTTGACAACATAGACTGCGTGCAACATTCCAAATTTCAAAAAACATTTTTGTTTAATACAGAATATTTAAATTAAAACATAAGATACTACCCACACCTAACACAGTGTACAAAACTACCACTAAAACCTACAAAATCTAAAAAGCTAAATTTCAAATAAACCACTTACAAATGGACACAGACGAAATCACATATCACATAGAAAAAACCTAAATGTGTCACTAAAACAACATATAATCCCAACATGTTTCTGTTCTTTAAAGCCCCTTTCGGGCGAACATTCTTCAGGGGAACCTTTAAAACATCCACTATTCTTCTCAACACCGTGTTGAATGGGTAGTTTCAGGCAACCAGCCTGCAAAGAAGGGAAACAGAGGAAACTAATCAGATCCCCAGGGGAGGGTGTATTACCAAATGTAAAAGTGGAGTTGACTCAGTCAAGAGAACAATTCCACAAAAAGGTTTAGAAATTAAACCAATTAGATTTACCTTAATGTGGTTAATCTTCAACGCACGTCTGGCTAATTTTTCTTCATTCTTCATTGAAAAACCAAGATACTTCAAAAGGCATCTCAATCCGCCGAAAATATCGTCACACCTAGAAAGGACACATCACACTACCAATGAGCCACAGATGACTACAGGACAACAGTCATGAATTGTTCAGGATATATTAAATAAAAATTACCTTCACGCAAGTGAAGCCACCCACAATTCGGCAAGGCGAGGAAATCCCTTGTAATGACAACCAAGTCTGCAGATGATTACAAACAAAAGAGGAGGCAGAACCAATCTGTAATATAAGATGGGCGGTCACCAACCATCTCAAAGAGCATTAAAATGCACCGATACACCACGGCTCCCAAATGTGTAAAGAAAGGGAAGAAAAGAAACCATTTCAAACCCAGCCTAGGTCGTGCATTAGAGCTCATGCTTCCAAACAGTAGTGTCATACACCAGCGGTCTTCACAGCCATTAAATGTGTAAAAACATGCTGAACGTGACCAAGTAGTGAGAGATAGTACACAACACCTCAACGTTCAGTAAGTAAAAAACTGCGGAAAAGGAATAACAGCCACCAACATCACTAAAAGTAATGTAGCTACTAAAGTTCAAGAACAACATGCTCACCTCTAGATTAGGAGAAACAAACTCCTCGCTAATGACTCGCGGGGTTTGAAAGAAGACTGTGCAGCACCAGCATGTGTTTTCACCAAGTGCAGCAAAACGCTCACCACTTCCTAGTAAACACTAAGAAAGGACTATACTTTTCGATTAAATACTAGCCGGCAAGAAAATACAGCGGCCATCTTTTACATGCAATGTTCCTAGTGAACACTAAGGAAGGACTACACTCTTCAGTTAGGTACTAGCCGGTAAGAAAAAACTAGCGGCCATCTTTGCATCAAACCACCCAACAACAAGGGGAAGCAGTGTTGAGAAGAAAGTGCACTGGGGGGCACAAAACCATTCAAAAGAAATCTACACAGCATTGCAAAAATCAAGCAACAGACATATGCAAATTTTTGCAAATATAGATGGCACAAAATAAGGAAAATTCAAAAAAATTCAAAACACAGCCAAAATTGCAAACAATAGTCAGATAGCAGAGAACATTTATGTTTGGCTGACCAGATGCCAATCAATACTCTCATTGAGCCCCAGAACATTACTTTGCAATTTAAAAATAATTTTTTGTTCCAGGTTCAATAATTTCTGTTCTGTCTCGGCTTTCCTATGGCCATGCACCTTTTTCAAAATAAACCACGTAAAGTCATTTCAGCCATGTTTCATATCAAGAAAATGTTTCACTAAAGGAGCTGCAATCACTTGATTTCTGATGCAGCTCCGATGTTCCACCATACGGACTTTACATTGTCTGTTAGTCTTGCCTACATAATATAGGCCACAGGGGCATGTGATTAAATGCACAACATTGGATGTGTTACAGTTGGTCATTTCATTACACACCCATTTCAGATTAGGTAAAATTTGTATATATCTAATCTCTTTAGTTTGGGCACACATACTACATTTACCGCAAGGAAAATGCCCTTTTATTTCCGGTAAACCCCATAACCTGGTTTGTCTCACCAGTGGTGTACTTTTCTCAGTTACATCATTCCTGATCAAAATGTTCCTTAGGTTTTGACTTTTTCTAAAGGCCACCAAAGGGGGCAAGGCTTCTTTTCCTCTGTATACCTTTTTCCAAGTTTTCATCACAATAGATTTCATTTTGTATGATAAATTTGAAAAAGTATTAACAAAAACAGTACCAATCTTTCTCTTTATTTTCACATTTTTCTCCAAAAGAGCCTCCCGATTATTATTGTATGCTCTTTTTGAAGCAGTCTTAATCACTCTAGGTTGATAGCCTTTGTTTCGAAGTTTCTGAGTAAGTGTGTCCACACTTAGACGGAAATCCTCTTTTCTACTACTAATCCTTTTTAACCTTAAAAACTGCCCAAAAGGTAAGTTGTTTTTCAAATGCTTAGCATGATGGCTGTTAAAGTGGAGAAGAGAATTCTTGTCAGTAGTTTTTGTGTAGGGCTTCACTTTTAACACTCCATTCTCATGAAAGATGGTAATATCCAGAAAATGAGTCTCAAAGTCACATATGGATCCCGTAAATTTCTGAAAAAGATTCTGTTGGTTCAACCAGGTCATAAAGCACTCAGCTTCTTCTCTCGTACCATCCCATACAATGAGTATATCGTCTATATACCTCAGCCACTTCCTCAACTGATGGATATAAGGATTAGTGGCTGGGTATATCACAATTGTTTCAAAATATTCAACATAGAGGTTGGCTAAATTAGGGGCCATGGCCGCACCCATGGCAGTGCCCTCTATCTGTTGGAAAAAAGTTCCTTAGAACTGGAAAAAGTTTTGGGTAAGGGCAAACTCAGTACACCACAAAATAAAGGCACTGCTCACAGGGTGTCCATCCTCTCTGCCCAGCAAAATTTCTTCAACAACCTCTAATGTCGCCATTTGTGGTATCATAGTATAGAGGGATTGAATATCCAAACCTATCAATAAAGAATTGCCTTGAACAAAATCTATGTTCTCTATTTTATTGATGGCATCGGTAGTATCCCTCAAATAACTCTGCATTTTCATCACAAATGGGCGCAGATAAAAATCTGCGAACTTAGACAATGGTTCTAAAATGGAATTGACTCCAGAGACTATGGGACATCCGGGAGGGTCTACCAATCTCTTATGCACCTTAGGCAAAATATAGAACACAGGTACCCTGCCTTGTTCCCTTATTAGAAATTCAAATTCTTGTTTGCTAATCATCTCTGAGTCATATGCCAAAGTAACTTTTTCTTTTATGATCTTCATCAGCCGAGCAGAAGGGTCACAAGTAAGTTTCAAATAGCTCACACTGTCAGAAAGAAGTCTCTCACATTCTTTAACATAATCACTGTGATTCATCAAGACAATAGCTCCCCCTTTGTCTGCTTGTCTGATAATGAGATCCTTATCTTTTGCAAGTTTTAGAACAGAATCTCTCTGGGGTTTACTAAAGTTCGAATTATGAGATTTCTCACAGGATTCTAACTTTAGCACTTCAGCCAACACTTGTCTTTCAAATACCGTGGATTCGACGGTGTGAGAGTAACTGGGTGCAGAGAAGGTTGACGCATTACGCTGACCACTGCAGTTATTAGTGTTGTAACCCTCGTGTTCACTGAAATGTTCATTAAGGCGTACTTTACGCATAAATGCAAAAAACTCAGTACGAAATTCAAAGGGATCATGGGTTTTGGTCATAACAAAGCTGAGGCCCCTGTTGAGAGTATTCTCTTCTTCACTTGAAAGTACATAGTTGGACAAGTTAATCACCACTGATTCCTTGTTCGGCTCTGTGTCCTGACCTGGTTGTCCCAATCCCCTCGGTTGGGACCCTGCCCTAAAAAAGGCATCCTTTGTCTTTGTCTGTTGCCCCCTCTCTGGCCCCTTCCCCCACCTCTGCCCGGGTTCGATTGAGCTACAGGTTCATTGTCTCCTGTGCTATCTTCACCTGAGCTATATGAAGTATCCCTAAAATGTACACATCTATTGTTTTTAGGAATCTGAAATGTGGTCCCAACCGTGGTGACCAAAACCCATGATTCCTTTGAATATGGTACTGATTTTTTTGCATTTATGCGTAAAGTACGCCTTAATGAATATTTCAGGGAACACGAGGGTTACAATAGTAATAACTGCAGTGGTCTGCGTAATGCGTCGACCTTCTGTGCACCCAGCTACTCTCACACCGCCGAATCCACGGTATTTGAAAGACAAGTGTTGGCTGAAGTTCTAAAGTTAGAATCCTGTGAGAAATCTCATAATTCGAACTTTAGTAAACCCCAGAGAGATTCTGTTCTAAAACTTGCACAAGATAAGGATCTCATTATCAGACAAGCAGATAAAGGGGGAGCTATTGTCTTGATGAATCGCAGTGATTATGTTAAAGAATGTGAGAGACTTCTTTCTGACAGTGTGAGCTATTTGAAACTTACTTGTGACCCTTCTGCTCGGCTGATGAAGATCATAAAAGAAAAAGTTACTTTGGCATATGACTCAGAGATGATTAGCAAACAAGAATTTGAATTTCTAATAAGGGAACAAGGCAGGGTACCTGTGTTCTATATTTTGCCTAAGGTGCATAAGAGATTGGTAGACCCTCCCGGACGTCCCATAGTCTCTGGGGTCAATTCCATTTTAGAACCATTGTCTAACTTCGCAGATTTTTATCTGCGCCCATTTGTGATGAAAATGCAGAGTTATTTGAGGGATACTACCGATGCAATCAATAAAATAGAGAACATAGATTTTGTTCAAGGCAATTCTTTATTGATAGGTTTGGATATTCAATCCCTCTATACTATGATACCACAAAGGGCAACATAAGAGGTTGTTGAAGAAATTTTGCTGGGCAGAGAGGATGGACACCCTGTGAGCAGTGCCTTTATTTTGTGGTGTACTGAGTTTGCCCTTACCCAAAACTTTTTCCAGTTCCAAGGAAAATTTTTCCAACAGATAGAGGGCACTGCCATGGGTGCGGCCATGGCCCCTAATTTAGCCAACCTCTATGTTGAATATTTTGAAAAAATTGTGATATACCCAGCCACTAATCCTTATATCCATCAGTTGAGGAAGTGGCTGACGTATATACACGATATACTCATTGTATGGGATGGTACAAGAGAAGAAGCTGAGTGCTTTATGACCTGGTTGAACCAACAGAATCTTTTTCTGAAATTTACGGGATCCATATGTGACTTTGAGACTCATTTTCTGGATATTACCATCTTTCATGAGAATGGAGTGTTAAAAGTGAAGCCCTACACAAAGACTACTGACAAGAATTCTCTTCTGCACTTTAACAGCCATCATGCTAAGCATTTGAAAAACAACTTACCTTTTGGGCACTTTTTAAGGTTAAAAAGGAATAGTAGTATAAAAGAGGATTTCCGTCTAAGTGCGGACGCACTTACTCAGAAACTGCGAAACAAAGGCTATCCACCTAGAGTGATTAAGACTGCTTCAAAAAGAGCATACAATAATAATCGGGAGGCTCTTTTGGAGAAAAATGTGAAAATAAAGAAAAAGATTGGTACTGTTTTTGTTAATACTTTTTCAAATTTATCGTACAAAATTAAATCTATTGTGATGAAAACTTGGAAAAAGGTATACAGAGGAAAAGAAGCCTTGCCCCCTTTGGTGGCCTTTAGAAAAAGTCAAAACCTAAGGAACATTTTGATCAGGAATGATGTAACTGAGAAAAGTACACCACTGGTGAGACAAACCAGGTTATGGGGTTTACCGGAAATAAAAGGGCATTTTCCTTGCAGTAAATGTAGTATGTGTGCCCAAACTAAAGAGATTAGACATATACAAATTTTACCTAATCTGAAATGGGTGTGTAATGAAATGACCAACTGTAACACATCCAATGTTGTGTATTTAATCACATGCCCCTGTGGCCTATATTATGTAGGCAAGACTAACAGACAATGTAAAGTCCGTATGGTGGAACATCGGAGCTGCATCAGAAATAAAGTGATTGCAGCTCCTTTAGTGAAACATTTTCTTGATATGAAACATGGCTGCAATGACTTTACGTGGTTTATTTTGAAAAAGGTGCATGGCCATAGGAAAGCCGAGACAGACCAGAAATTATTGAACCTGGAAAAAAAAATAATTTAAATTGCAAAGTAATGTTCTGGGGCTCAATGAGAGTATTGATTGGCATCTGGTCAGCCAAACATAAATGTTTTCTGCTATCTGACTATTGTTTGCAATTTTGGCTGTGTTTTGAATTTTTTTGAATTTTCCTTATTTTGTGCCATCTATATTTGCAAAAATTTGCATATGTCTGTTGCTTGATTTTTGCAATGCTGTGTCGATTTCTTTTGAATGGTTTTGTGCCCCCCAGTGCACTTTCTTCTCAACACGCTTCCCCTTGTTGTTGGGTGGTTTGATGCAAAGATGGCCGCTAGTTTTTTCTTACCGGCTAGTACCTAACTGAAGAGTGTAGTCCTTCCTTAGTGTTCACTAGGAAGATGGATTGTTAAAGATGGCCGCTGTATTTTCTTGCCGGCTAGTATTTAATCGAAAAGTATAGTCCTTTCTTAGTGTTTACTAGGAAGTGGTGAGCGTTTTGCTGCACTTGGTGAAAACACATGCTGGTGCTGCACGGTCTTCTTTCAAACCCCGCGAGTCATTAGCGAGGAGTTTGTTTCTCGTAATCTAGAGGTGAGCATGTTGTTCTTGAACTTTAGTAGCTACATTACTTTTAGTGATGTTGGTGGCTATTATCCCTTTTCCGCAGTTTTTTACTTACTGAACGTTGAGGTGTTGTGTACTATCTCTCACTACTTGGTCACGTTCAGCATGTTTTTACACATTTAATGGCTGTGACGACCGCTGGTGTATGACACTACTGTTTGGAAGCATGAGCTCTAATGCACGACCTAGGCTGGGCTTGAAATGGTTTCTTTTCTTCCCTTTTTTTACACATTTGGGAGCCGTGGTGTATCAGTGCATTTTAATGCTCTTTGAGATGGTTGGTGACCGCCCTTCTTATATTAAAGATTGGTTCTGCCTCCTCTTTTGTAATCATCTGCAGACTTGGTTGTCATTACAAGGGATTTCCTCCCCTTGCCCCACGTTGTGGGTGGCTTCACTTGCGTGAAGGTAATTTTTATTTAATATATCCTGAACAATTCATGACTGTTGTCCTGTAGTGATCTGTGGCTCATTGGTAGTGTGATGTGTCCTTTCTAGGTGTGACGATATTTTCGGCGGATTGAGACGCCTTTTGAAGTATCTTGGTTTTTCAATGAAGAAAAATTAGCCTATCTGTCATTTACAGAGGTGCGTTGAAGATTCACCACATTAAGGTAAATCTAATTGGTTTAATTTCTAAACCTTTTTATGGAATTGTTCTCTTGACTGAGTCAACTCCACTTTTACATTTGTTAATACCCCCTCCCCTGGGGATCTGATTAGTTACCTCTGTTTCCCTTCTTTGCAGGCTGGTTGCCTGAAACTACCCATTCAACACAGTGTTGACAAGAATAGTGGATGTTTTAAAGGTTCCGCTGAAGAATGTTCGCCCAAAAGGGGCTTTAAAGAACAGAAACATGTTGGGATTATATGTTGTTTTAGTGACACATTTAGGTTTTTTCTATGTACTGTGATATGTGATTTCGTCTGTGTCCATTTGTAAGTGGTTTATTTGAAATTTAGCTTTTTAGATTTTTAGGTTTTAGTGGTAGTTTTGTACACTGTGTTAGGTGTGGGTAGTATCTTATGTTTTAATTTAAATATTCTGTATTAAACAAAAATGTTTTTTGAAATTTGGAATGTTGCACACAGTCTATCTTGTCAAGACCTGTAGTGCCGGAGAATCTGTCAGAGGTGTCTAATCGTTGGGGGAAAATGAGGGGTGGAAGTAGAGAAGGTTTACCATCTCATCCTTCTTTTATAATATAATCTATGTTCCTATTGGTGGAGTAATATGTGGTACATATAAATAGGATCCTGTGTACCTATTTGATTACACGCACACAATATCACCTGCCCACTAAATTGCACCAGCAGGTGGTGCATTGTTCTACCTGAGCGCCATTGCTATATGCCAGTAGGTAATGGAGTTTGACAAATTCAGGAAGCAAGTTCCACACCGACCTCGAAATAGTCACAGTCTCCATCAGCTTTGCTGCATCATGCGCCGTGCCCACAGTTGATAGCAGGGAGAATGATATGACGCTAGGTGTCCTGTCCTAGCGCACAATTCATTATTATGCTTCCAGGAAATGGGTTCTCGTGAGGAGACAGGAACAGAGTGTTCATGCTCAGAAGGGTTAGCTTATGGAGAACCAAAGGGGAACCAACAGAACATAATACCTCGACCCTTCCCCTTGGGCAATATAGTGGACAACCTGTTGAATCAATATGACTTGTCTCCCGCTCTTTATTAAGCCTGGCTTCTCAACTCAGTAAACCGAGGTTGAAGGGTCCAATTCCCATCTTCCTTCCTCATGCGTCTCAGTGTAAGGATGAATTGGGGAGACCTTCTACTAGGTCCTTGGATGCAGCTATTTAACAAAATAGGGAAATTATAAAAGCAAAACTTGTCAAGATGGGATATAAATGAAATCCATTGAAACCTCTTCGACAGCATCCAGTGCCATGAGTCCAAAGTCCAGATGCCTGGTGCAAATCACAAGCTCCATGTGTGTCCGTGTACAGCACAGTGTTCATCAAGTCACTCACAGTCTCAAGGGTTCTCCTGAGAATCCGCGACCCAGGAGAGCAGCAAGACCTCATGGAGGCTGCCCCCGACCGGCGCAACACCTTTTTCTTAAGGTAAGCCCACCGGGGCTTGTGGGATGTTTTTATCCACGCATCCAAGCCCTACCTCAAAACTGTGCAGTAATGACATGGAAAACATCATGATGGCCAGAGATTCCCAGAAAATGCCCAGGGAAGTGCATGAAGAATAGGCTGCCACCCATTTTGCCGATGTTATGGGCACAGAAGGGCACTGCCTAAAACCACCATTGGACTACCCACACAGTGGCCTGAAACCATTGGGAAGGGCAATGCTGATTGCCAAAAGCAACCTAGAATTGTGGGGAATTCATTTTCTTAAATCCCAAAAATGGTTGCATTACCAGTGCTCACCACTATCAGAAAGCCGGCATTTTAAAACAACACCAGACTTTTTTTTTTGTGTAAAACTGAATAAATGAACCCAAAGCAGGCCAAAGAAAGACTTACTGAGAGGTGGATCCAATGTAAAGTTATATTCCGAAGTGACTTGAAGGTTTATAACAAGACTGGCTGAGCTGTGGATTTCAGCAGTTTAAGTAAATTTGGACTGAAAGACACTAAAAATCTAAATGTTTAAAAGAAATGAGTGACCTACTTTTGAGTGTCACATAGGTTGCAATTGTTTAAATGTCATAGTTTTAAACTTAGAATCAGCATTCTAGCTGCATATGTAAAATGGTTAGTTTTATTTGAATGCAGAAAACTGGGTAACTAAAAGTGACATTAGCTGGGGCCTGGCTTAAGGAACTGAATTCTGCCCACCAGCTACCCCCGACAGGAGTTGAGACTTGCACAACTGCTGTGTTCCAATGCCTACCTGCTTTTTGCTGCTCCCACCAAAAGGGATATGACACTTCTCTGATTGGATTACCAAGGGACTGCTAGAGACTAAACATAGGACCCAGGCAGAGGGTTTATGGAAGTGGCCATAAATGGCTTCCTCTTGAACAAAGGGCCTTCCAGGGCCCAGGCAGATGGTTTATTGCAGGGGTAATAAAAATGGCTTCCTCTTGGCAGAAACTGGGAGGGGGAGAAACTGGAGACAGAGGCTGAGCTTGAAGAAAGTGGAAAGACTGGTTTCTGTACCATGTGACCTGAAAAGACACACCCCTGTAGCCAGAATATGGTTTTAGAAAAAGATGAATAACTCATAGTACGGACTTGTCATAATTATTTAAATGATACCATAATTCTTGTGATTTTTCTGCCCACATTTTAAGAGGTTTTTAGAACCGGTGGCATGATCTGGGGGATAACTAGCAGTTAAGAGGGTATTACTTAAAATGTCTGCATGTGAAAAGTCTGATACTTCATCAATCAATGCCTGCATGCCTTGCACACATTTGGGTAAATTTGAGTAAGAATCTGATATTGGTAACTTGACCAAAAAGTGAAATATGTTGCCATTTCTCAATGCAAGCTCTCAGGAAGAGCAGATTTGGACAGGGTATACCTCCTGTGATATGTGATGGGTGCATGTAATTTTAAACAAATGTGTACCTGTGCAAATATGTCTTTTGGGTCAAAATATAGATTGTGTGTAATTTGACAGGGGTGGGTTCTCTGTACCATAAACAGACCTCATCATGATGACACTTCATTTCATTCCACCAATCAAGGGGAAGAGAATGAATTGGCCAATGACAAGTGGAGAGGGGTAGGGCCTAGGAAGCTAGCCTCTCAACCCATTTTCAAAACACATAAAAGCAGACAGTCAGGACAGATAGGGACATTCAATTCCATTTGCTGCGGAGCATGCTGCCGGACCATACCACATCCAGAGATCCAGACTTCAAATCCATCAATCTCCAGAATCCAGAGAGGCTAGACCAGCAGAGCAGAGCTGACCCAGACCACTGTTAGCAGAACCAGAGAGCTGACCCAGATCACTGTGAAGTGCCGAGACCAAACCAGAGTCCAGTCTAAAACCTGACCAGATCCGTGGCGAGGCCCATTCTAATTCAAGAATATAGTGTGAGTACCTAGCAAGACTGTGCAGAACCAATCTCTTAGTTAAAATAATATAATTCAATCTATTTTAATCTAAGTAGAACTGCCTCCTAACTGTCACCTGTCATTTGTAAAGCTGTCACCTGTCATTTCTAGTTGCTAGCTGTCACGTGTCACTTTGAACTTTAAAATTTCAAATCCGAAAAACAACCTTCACAAAATCGTTCATAACTCCGTAACCGTTTGTGCTAGGAACTTGGTTTAACTTTCCTCTGAAAGCTCAGAGTCTTGGCCTTTCAACGAACCTAGAACCGCATTCCTATTCCATACAATATTGCCGCACTCCTGAAAAACGCACTCGCGAATTTTACCGCGATTTGCAAATTTCTCCACGTGTGAAAACCGCAGCTTCATTGCTTTCCTTGCTAAAAATTCGTTTGCCTCTTAAGAACCATCCCTGAATCATTGCTAGAGTGAGCCTGGACTAATATTAACTAGATACCACTCACCCTGAACCTTTAGAGGGAATTAAAAGCATTTTAGCATATTTTTCACTTCATTGCCAGCCCATATAAAAGCATTTGGGGCCTGTGTTTCAAACTTCTGTAGTCTAAGCTTGCTGGGGTGAACTGAATTACATTTGATTGCATTTCTGAGAACTGTGTGCTTTCCTTCCATTTCCTTGCATTGCATAAAGGGGGGAGGGGATTGCCAGAGAAAAGTGATTACATTGGCCCTCATTACGACCCTGGCGGAGTGGGATACCGCCAGCGGTAATCGCGGCGGACCCGTCCGCCGTACTACGAGTTCCCTTAGCGCCATGGAGGTTTTCTCCGCCTGGTTTTACCGGGCGGAGAAAACCATGGCGCTAAGGGACCTCGTTGTTAATTACGCCGCCGTACTTTACGGCGGCGTAATTAACTCCTTCCCCACTCCCATTATACCCTATGGGGCAAGAATGGGAATGGGGAAGGGTAAAATGGGGATTGGGGATTTACCGCTCCGCCAAGGTCGGCATGGGGTGGTAAATCCGCCAACCCCCATGGCGCTATCGGCGGCTTTCCGCCATGCTCCGCGGTGCATTTTGCACCGCGAAATCCGCCAGGGTCGTAATGAGGGCCATTGTTTTGTTGAAATCATATTGAGTATTTTCTGTATTGCATTTTCATTCAACATTACATCCATCTGAACTTATATAAAGCATTCTCTACCACCTTATTCTTCTGTTCCTATTCACAAGTGTGCTTGTGCCAGACTATCCATTATTGATTACTGCTCAGATTCAGTGTGATATTCAATTATTAATTTATTATAAAGCGTGATATATATATATATATATATATGTTGTTTAAATTATCAAATAAACCTTTAAACTTGCAAAACAGAACTACTTCTTGGCTCAGTGGGGTCAGGGGGATTCCAAGAGAGGGGTGTTATATAGGGGTAGTCATCCAGAACGCATGAACTGGACATAAAGATATATTAATAAGGGTTTCCATTCAGTATCCCAGACTAGGCATTGACTTAGCTGTAGTGTTGAATTGAATCCTCTTACAAATTGGGGGCTCGAGCGGGACGTTTGGGTTAGATCTACCATTTGTGCAGATTAATACAGCGTGCCAGCTGACCAGATACACATATCCGGTCGGATCACCACGCTGTGTTACGCTGTAAAGCACTCCTCAAAGGAACGCTCTAAGGAAAAGGTCTGTTTTGCAAAAATAAAATATAAACTTCTGTAAGTCAGGACAGAGACCAATCTCTAGAATGACGACCTTAGTAGACATGAAAATAGCCAGAGAGCACTTCTTACATAAGTTATTTGTGAGAGGTGAGTGGACTCACCAGGACCGCATGGTCTGGTTGCAGGCCATCACGCAACAGGTCACTGAAACAGGGTCAGATATATGGGGAGATCAGGGTCCGTTACATGTGGCCCTGAGTGAACTATACATGGCTCCTAAAGCTAAGGATGAACAAGACAAGATGGTTAGGATAGCGGCATACCTGTACCTATATATGGGAGACATGCAGGATAAATGTACTGAAAGCCAAGATCTGGCGAATAAGCGACAGATGGCGTTAGAGAAGGTCCAATCTGACCTGGTCTCTTCTGAGCAGAGGCTGCAGGGGAGCCAGGAGTCAGAAAATGAGAGTAGACAGCACATCATTAAATAAAGAGGGATATGGACATCCTGCAACAGGAAAAGGCTGAATAGGATACCAGATTTCTGGCCTTGCAGAAGGAGTACCAAGAAGGTTTGGACTCCCTACTGCAGAGCCAGTAAAAGCTGGAGCAACAGTTAGACCTCAATAGAGCATGTGCTGAGCAGGTAGTCACCCTGAAAAGCCACCTAGATAGGGAGAAGGCAGAGAGCAATAAACTGATTTTTAAAGACCTGGATACCCAGGCAGAGTTTGAAAAGGAGCGCCAGAAAGCGGGTGCCTTCCAAAGGCAAAGGGACGACCTGGCGGCACAGATGCAGGCTCTTAGTCAGGAAAGGGATACCTTAGGCCAGGAAGAAAATCACCTGGCCCTCCAGGAACTGGGTGACCTCCAAAAAGAACACCAGAACTTGTTAGAGCACACCAGGAAGGTGGAGGATGCTCTGGCAAGAAAGGAGCAGGCCAATAGGGACACAGCTCAGGAGGTAACCCTCCTGCAGCAAAGACTGGCCCAGTGCTCCAGGACCAATCAGGAAACGCAGAGAGAGAATGAGGCTCTCTGCCAGCACAATGATAGGCTCCAACAACAGGTAGCGATGCAGGAGAGACTGATAGAGTCTAGTAAGGCCTTAACTGAGGAACTGAAGGCGCAGGCTCTTGCATTGCAACAGGGAGCAGGGGCGGATAGAGACCAGATTCGCTGGGAAAGGGAAACTCCTGAGCATAACCTCAGGAGCCCTAGTAACAGAGGCCTTTATCTCTCTCAGTCCCTGGACTCTGCCACCCCCATGTCCCCTGGCGCACATGAGCACCGGGCCACAGGGATGGCAGATTACTATCCAGCCAGAAGCATGGGGCTCATAGGCCAGTACCTCCCAGGAATGGATGGGCGGGCATCCGGGTATGGGCACCCAAGCACAGTGCAATTTAGTGGGGAACCCCAGGAGAGCAGGCCCGTTAAGGGCATCCTGAAAACCTCTGCCCAGTTAGGTCAGTGGGGGGGGTACCCATCAAATCCTGGCAGCAAGGAGGGATCTGAAGACTCCTCTGAGCGGTACAGGACACAGGAGACCAGGTCCCCACATTCTGCCAGCCATTCCCAGGCTCGCAGAATCCGGGAAAACCTGGAAGATCAGACAGGAACCTCTGGGAGCAGTGCCTCTGAGTCAGAGGACGAATGGATAAGGGTTACCCGAACGAAAAAGGCCAATAAGGCAAAAAGGGCCTTGATTAAGGACCCATTGAAACAGATTAAGGCAATCAGGAGTGTCATCACGCCTTATCATAAGAACGCCAAGTACTCTGTTTGGGAACACTTGGAGCTCTATGAGCAAATGATGGAGACTTTTCATTTGAAGGACAGCCAAAGCTGTATCCAATATGTAAAGTGGACATTCTCCCCAGAGTACTCCTGTTTCTTTGCAGGGCTGGAGGACCAAAATCATTCCAGGTGGTCCGCCTATAAGGCGGCCATCTTGAAACATTTTTCTACTCATAGAAATCCTCAAGAGACTCGCAAGGCAGCCTACAATTTACAAGGTGGGGAGGATCAGGCCCCACAAGAATTTGTGCAGGAGTTAAAGCGTGCTTTTGCACAGACCACAAGAAGGGTGCGCACGGATAGCAGAGAATTTATTAATACGTTTTTCCATGCCTTGCCCAAATACATAATAACCCAGCTTGTGAGGGATTTTCACGAGAAAAGATCTTTAGACTGGGTCATTGAACAGGCGACCCGGATCTATGAGGTGCAGAAGCCAACAGAAAATAAAAATAATGCGCCCAAAAACCCCAAAGCCAACAACACCCCTGCTGCGGCCAAGGTGGCAGAGGTAAAGGTCACCCCCGTTTTAGAGTTGGAGATGGGGGGGCCTAAAAACCTACCTGCGCCTAATAATGCTAGGCCCAGAAGGTCCTCGGGCCAGTCACAAACAGGGAGTCAAGGAGGTAGTCCCACAAATGGGGTCCCTCGCTCTCCTGACTATGTAAGTCCCCGTTACAAGGGAAGTCGACCCATCCTGGGTTATGTGTGGACTCCTCCAGCCCAAGGGGGGGGATCCAGCCAAGCACCTAACCCAGGGAACTTCCCTCCTAACTTCCCACTGGAGGGCAGAAATTCTCCAAATCCTGGGCAGAACTTTTTCCCCAGGTATCCACCCAACTTCCAGCCCCAAAATCCTCCACCCTTCTTTCCCCACTTCCCTGAGCCCAGACAACCGAATCCGGGAGGGGGGAGGCCAAGGGTGGAGGGGTATCCAAATCTTCCCAACCAGGGGTACTACCAAAGAAAGGATAGCTACCCTTCCCGGGATCAGCCCAGGGGAGAAAACAGGGCCCCGTATCAGCCTGAGCGGGTTTCCCAGTTAGAGCGCCAGGTTCAAAACATGGGTCACATACTGAGGGCTCAGCAGAACCCTCAGATCGGCATGCCGGCGCAGAACGCACCCAACTCTGGACCAGGTGCTCCAGAACAATAACGGGGGCAGCACCCCGATAACTCTCCGGTTCCTAGGGAGGAGGCACAAAGGGAAGGGGGGTGTAAAGCCTGGGAGGAAGCTTCCTTCCTCACTTGTAAACAGCCCCTGGAAACCCAGGAACCGGAAACAAAATCTCTTGCCCCTGAAAGTCTGCCTCCTAAGGAGCAGAGGGGGGGTAGGAGAAACAAAAGACCCAAACAGACTCAGTTTGAGGAGGAGGTACAGATCTTCCAATTTGAGGGAGAGGGATCCTCAGAGGATCCTGGGAAAAGGATCTTCTCCTTCAGAGAGGGGGGAACTCCTCCCAAAGAAAAATGGGTCCCTAGGGATGCAAATCCAGACTGGGGAGATGTAGCGACTGAGCTACCGCCGCCCACCATCTCATCCCAGAACCAACAGCAAGAAAATCCCCTGGTTCAAACCCATCCTGGTGACTGCCTCCAAAAAGGGGGGGGCGGCCCGAAACCGGAGCCAGGGGAACCCACAATGGCTCTGATCTCCAGTTGCCAAATTTTTCTTTCAGATTCCCAAGGCTCTCCACAGAATTCTGCCCAAATCTCTTCGCTAGCGATGTCCAAAACCAGAAAGTTAGCCCACCAGTTGTCCAGAAATGTGCATTATCTGAGCCCTCTAAAATACCGGCACCGCCTTGGCGGAAAGGGGATTTACAGCCCCATTCCAAGGTTGGAGGGGCGGTAAATCCCCCTTCCACCATTGCCCTTCCCCATTCCCATATCTGCCCCATAGGGCTCTATGGGAATGGGGAAGGCGCTAATTACGGCACCGCAATTTTGCGGTGCCGTAATTAGCTCCGAGGTCCCTTAGCGGGTTGGATTTTAGCGCCTGCAAAAAGCAGGCGTTAAATCCCCCAACCCGCAAAGGGACCTCGTAGTAAGGCGGTAAGGATTTACCGGTACCGGTATTTTACCAGTACCGGTAAATCCCTACCGCCATCCGTGTAATGAGGCCCATTATCTTGACTTCTTAGCCATCACAGAATCCTGGCTCCATGCAGTATCAGGCCCAGTCCTTTCCCTTGCCGTGCCAGATAACTACTCCATTTGCAGGATGGACAGACCTTCAGCCAAAGGCGGAGGTGTTATTTTATGTTACATGAACTTGGAGCTAGTTACTGAAGAGGAATAAAAAGCAAAAACGGCTGACAACACCATGAGAGAGATGGCCTAAAACAGAGTGGTTTTCAGCAACCGGCAGAAGGTAAGATGGTCTTCAGTTGCACGGAGAGCAATAGGCAACTTGTTCCACGCTATGGCAGCCGCTACCGAAAAGGCACATCCTCCCATACATGACATACGATAACGGGGGACAGTGAGAAGACACGCAGAGTGAGAGCGCAGCAAGCGGGCAGGAGTGTAATGAACAAACTTTGCTTGGAGATACTCAGCACCTACACCATAAAAGGCACGATGCACTAGACACAATGATTTGAACAAGATCCGGCTGGCCACAGGAAGCCAGTGAAGTTTCTTGATCAGTGGAGAGATGTGGGATCCAAAGGGAGGACGGAGTATAGAACGAACGGCAGCATTTTGCAGTAGTTGAAGCCTTTGGATCAGATAGCGAGGCTGGGCTAAATAGAGAGAGTTGCACTAGTCAAGAGTGCTGGGGACCAAGGCTGCCACTGCCAGGGCCTGGCATGTGGCAGGTGTGGCCATCATTGCCAACAATTCTAAACATGAGAAAAAAAACTCATTACTCCTATCACATCAGGAGAACTACTCTCTGTAAAAATGTCACTGTCCGCCACTGCCAAATTGAATATCCACCTCGTCTACAGACCTCCTAGGCCTGTATTCACCTTTGAGAATGATGTAACTCAAATCCTATCATCCAATGACAAACCGAAATCACAAACCAATATGTTGGGTGACTTCAATTTAGGATTCAATGACCCACTAGACAAAAATGCTCTATCCTCGGCCAACAGTATGTCAGCACTAGGACTCTCGCACCAGATTCAGAATCCCACACATGCGAAAGGCTGCATCCTTGACTGGCTAGCAGATATCAATTGCAACTCAACCATCACATTGAACTCTCTGTGTCCATGGTCTGACCGCCATCTTATGATATTCAATATCAATACCTTGATCAGCCTCACCAACGGCCTACAACTAGCTCTGACTGCCCCGTCAAGGAACAAATGAAACATCACTGCTAATAGCCTACTTCCATTGATGCAACCCTTTTTAACACTACAAAGCTCTGACAAATATGATCTAACAAAAAATGACAACAATACAATGAAACAATATTGGCAGTCATATACAAATTAGTCACCCTTGCCATACGCAAGCTAAACAACCTGCCCACATAAATGGATGGTTCACTCCTACCTGAAAAGCATTAAGAATTGCTAAGAGAAAAGCAGAATCTCATTGGATGAAATCTCCTAGTGAACTAAATAAATGGGAGTTCGACAGAGCCGCTCTTGAATACAAGCAACAAATCCTGCTAACAAAACGTTTGTTGTCCAACTAAAGATTCACTAAAGCTCTCTCAAAAACTAAGGAACTTTTCTCAATCCTTAGAGAATTAGAATGTCCAATTCTACCAGTGGAAAGTTGCACAAGGATACAAACTGTTGCCTGAACATACAGAATGCTCTCCAAGATAAAATCACACTACTCCAGTCTAAAATCGAAGCACAAAACAACCCTAGTTAAACTTACTGGTTCTTCCAGCAACACTGCAAATTTCCCAACTAACAAAGAAATGCCACAATTCGCATTTACAAAGGTCACCAACTCAGAAGTCCTCCAAATCATTCAAAGTTTAGTTTAAGACCCTCAAGGTGCCAGTGTGACCATTGCCCGGCAAAAGTCAGTAAGACTTGCACTCCCCAACTCACTCCTTTCATCACTAATGTGATCAATGCATTGTTTAAAAACAACTGCATCCTTACCTCTACTAAAAAAACCCTTGTCCAAAATACACCCACCAACTACCACCCAATGACAGCAGTACCCTTTCTTTTGAAAATTCTAGACAGGGAAAGTGACATTCAAATACAGAAATATCTTGAAGCAAACAATATCCTTGGGTTACGACAGTCTGGTTTCTTTCCAAGGCATGGGACGGAAACAGTATTTCTGGATTTAATGAATGACTTAAAAGATAGAGGGAAAATACCTTTACTTCTCCTACTTTACCTTTTGGCTGCATTTGATCTTGTGGACCAAAATTTGGCCTCAGCAGCACATTTCTCCCCTAAGGCCTTTCAATGGATACAGTCACGTTTAACCAATAGAACAATGAGAGTCTTCTCACCAAAGGCTGTAGCACCACCTACCACTGTCTCATGTCGAGTACCCCAAGGATTGTGTGTATCTCCAACATTATACAACATCTTCACAAAACCCCTTTTTGACCATCTTGATGATTTGGGTGTCACCTACACTAATTACGTAGATGACACTTAAATCTTCAAAACTATCACTGGGAACCATATAACGGACTCTACCAAACCCAATGCCATATACCTAACGATCCAATCATGGATGGCTCATCATGGGTTGTGCTTTAACGATCACAAGACAAAGTTGTTACTCATAGGTTATCAACTCAGGCTAGCCAAACTAAATCATGCATTCAAATCCTTTAATATTGATGGTAACACCATCAAAGTAGCCAATGAGGTAAAGACCCTTGGATTCTATTTGGACTCGTCACTCACACTGCCTGAACAAGTAAATGAGACCATGTCAGCTACAACTTACACATGCAAAGATATAAATGCCTGCAGACCTTTTTTGTCACTGGACAGCTGCATTACGCTGGCCAAAGCCCTAGTCCTGACCCGACTTCACTACTGCAACACCCTATGTGCCAATACCAAGATCCACAATAGCCAAAAACTTCAGGTTCTGCAGAATAACACCCTCAGAACAGCATTTAACATCCCCAGATTGGCACATATCTCCTCAACTAGACAGAATCTCCACTGTCCCAGTACAAGAACGGATCATGCTCAAAACAATCACCTTGACACACAAATGTCTCCACCGGGCGGCTCCCTTATACCTGGCAGACAAAATTTCAAAACCTCACTCCACAAGGCATACAAGAGCAGTCTATCTGCACCTCCTCACCACGCCAATATACAAGCACCAGAAAGCAGGTGGCAGCAGTTTTCCTACGACTGCTAGCAAACAATGGAACACCCTGAGCGAGAACCTTAGAGCACAAGAATCCTTTTGGATCTTCTGTAAACAATGGAAACGTACCTATTTACACAAAGTCTGAGTAATTAACGTACCCCACACATGTCACTGTAATATATTGAATCTATTTAAATCCTTTGTGAAATCCTCCATGTAATGTTGTAAATAATGTATCACCTCCTCAACGAACTGTATCTATCACTGTTGAGCACGATTGTATATGTGTAACTATGTAAACATATGTAACGTTATCTGTATTTGTAAGAAAAGCTGCCAGATGCCTTTGAGCTTGGCATGCTATATAAGCAACACAATACATAAATACATAAATGAAATACGGGTTAAAGCATCCCAGTGCACTTTGTCTTCTCAGAATCTCTCTCTTGGCATTTGTCTTTGTCTTAACTGGAGTCTTTATTTTTTCAATACGTCCCTTCCTGGATGGTTGGGCAACTTTTTTTTCTGTTTCCAGGGCAAGAGCTAATTCATTCATATATTGTCCTATGCTTTCTTCACTGCATTGTCAGTACAATATGTGTACCTTCCCTTCTTGCACTAGGGTACCTTTGCAGATAAACATTGATACAGATGGACATTCGTGAGGGTAGGATTTGCACCCCACTACCTGCGATCTAGCATAAGCAAGACGTCTTTATTTGGGTTGCTGGCATCTTTATTCCCAATTCTGTCTGGGCTGAACAAGTGTTAGCACACTGGATTTATTGAGGCTAGTGGTCTATTTCCATCAGGATTGCTCCTTGCAAGCTTACTTTCATTGCATCAGGTATGTCGGTGTGTGGCACTTGGCTGCTTTTGGTTCCAGGTCTGCATCCATCACAGTCTAGCCTGACCCTTTATCTACTTCTTTCGGAGTCTCTGGTTCCCTTACTGTAGACACATGCCTTTCTCATTCCTTACCTCTTGTTCACCAACTTTGATTAACCAATACAGGTATTTCTATGCTTCCTTTTCTGCTTGTCTCACTCTTTATCTCTCTCTCTCTCTCACTATCTGACCCTTTTAACTTTGACAATTATCAGGGCAACTGTCTGTCACTCTTGGGTTGTCCAATACAGGTTCTGCCCTTCTACATCTCCTCCCTTCCCTCCTCTTGATATAACAACATTTTCTTGCTTGAAACCCATCCTAACACTGATCACAAGGGGAGGGTTCTGCCTCCTTTATTTTATGCTGGTGCACTCTTGGTGCATCCTTTAGTGTGTGTTCCCAATGTGGACCTGTTTCCCTTTAAGCATTGTACTATGGGATTGCTCCTGGATTGTTAATTATACCCCTTCAGCGTGTGATGTTTCCTTGCTATTTTTTTTATTGTTACGTGTTTTGGGTTTTCTGATTGTTATTGTTACTGGATTTATTGAGGCTAGTGGTCTGGCTATTTCCATCAGGATTGCTCCTTGCAAGCTTACTTTCATTGCATCAGGTATGTCAGCGTGTGGCACTTGGCTGCTTTTGGTTCCAGGTCTGCATCCATGAATGTTGGCTTGCCCACACCCAGATAGAATTCTAAACATTGGCCCGTGCCGCATCCAGATAGAGTTGTAGGGGTCAACTGGTGCCACACTGGCACAGAACTGCAAATGCCAGCATGCCAAAGGTTAGGTAACCCACTAACCAATATAAGCTCAAACTCTGCATACGTATCTCACTCAAAAAACTCACACAACCATCTCTCACACAACAAGCCGCACGCACTTCACAACACTGCAACAACACATAAGCCAGACCAACAGCACACGCAGCCTGTCACCGATCCAATACCCGCACCAATGCTCAGCATCTGGTGTATACCGAGTTGAAGCTGCCAACAGAACACCAATCCTCTCACTATCCTACTCCGTCTTCATCTTACTAACCACCCCACCCCACCTTATCATTTACAGATCCGCCAGAGCACCTGCGGACCAATTCCATTAGTGACCGTGCGCGGTACAAATACCTTTAACATTTAACAATAAACATTATTCTTTACATTTGCACATTGGTACTGGGAACAGTGGAGAGCAGGCTTAAGAAGCTCATTTGCCGCTTTGACGGCATGCCGAAAGTTATAGAGGCCATGTGGCTCTGCACCTGGTACATCAGTTTCCATCTGGAACCCAGGTGCCTTGCAGTAGTGAACACCTTGGGTGCACAGGTCACTTGGTATCCAAAATGTCTGCCTAATGGCTAGTGTCCCTGAATATATTTGTCTCATCTCCGGGCTGCTGGGTCTCCAGTCTTGCGCTCATGTCTCCCGCTCTTGAGTCCCAGAGGTTTGTGTGTGCCTGTCTCTTTCCATGAGAGCAGGTGTATATGCATTTGCTCTGTCTCGGTTCAGTTGGTCTCCCTCTATAGGATCACATATTAGACTGTGCTCTAGCTCACAGACAGCTGGATGGATGCAGAGCTGAATATGGACTAATTTGGTAATATGTTGGTTACCAGAGCTTGCATACTCGCAGCACAGGGAGAATCGAGGACCTACCAAAATAAGGAGGCCGGTGCAGGCAGAGATGCTCTGGGGGTCCTCTGAATAAGACCTTCAGTAGTAGCATCGTGGAGTTAGCGGCTCCTCCTAACCCCAGCCTCTTTCCGTCCCCCTCAATCAGACCCCTCTAACAGGAGCACTTGAGAAGAGTCAGTGCACAACCTCAGCCCCCTTGAAACATATGTTTAACTCTCCAACCCACCGCTACCCTAAACAAGACGGGAACTTGCACTAGTTGCTGCTTCTCAGTACAATGTTATCTCTACTTGAACTGTATAATCAAATCGTCATTATGCAGAGGGAAGTCTTACAGCTAAAGTCACATACTCATGGTGCAAGGAGCTCTCAAGATAGCATCATGTTAGGAGACACATAATCATAGAAAGCTGGTCGGCCCCCACAATCCAATCCAAGCCCCGACTGCTGTTGGGCATAATTAGGCACTGGAGGTGTTGATCCCAGATGAAAAGATCCGGTTACTGGCGTCTAGTAAAGCAAGTCCACACAATGAATTGGATGTGCAACAAGAGATAGAACGTTTATTGAATTGCACTGCATCCTGACCCCATCAAAACTAAAAAGCTCCCCCGTGTACACATCAGTGTCTTTTCAAAAACATTAAATGGTGATGACAATAGGAGTTTCATTAAATATCTCATTATGTATTATCGTTCATACTGCCCTGGCAAGCATGTATGCCCTTGCTTTAGGAAGTGCACTCCCACTTGTCTGTTGCATGTGCTGCCTCTCTCTAGATCACCTGTACATAGTCCTCCTACATTGTCTGATATCTGAGCAAGCCTTGAGGGGCTACCAGCTGCCCTCCTAATGGTAAGACTTCCTTGATAATGGATCTATAAATGTTAGCCCCATCACTGTCCTGCTTATTATTTCAAATACCTGCCCTGCGCTATTTAATGATGCCATGGCCACACTCCTGAAAGTCAGCATCTACTTCACAGTCCCTGCATCCATGGGGACTGCATCCACATACTAATACTACTAGCTGTTGGCCGTTTCCATTTTTACTATTCATGTTCAAGTGAACAGAAAGGAATTATTTTGTGTCACCACAACCTCTCTTATGTGCTTTTTGTACAACCATCATTGTTTCGAACATATTTATCAATGGACTTCATGCCCTGTTACGCTGATACGATGATTTTCTTTACAACAGGATCATTGAAGGCTGAAACATTAATGCCTAGGAATAGTTTATTCTTATCAGGGCATAATTGATTTAATCGGTACTGTCATCTTGAACATATAAAACATTATTTCTATTATTTCCATGCAGTTCAGGCTGTTTAGTGCAAGGGTATACATGACATTATTCTTTACTAGTACAACACATTTCAACTCTAAATAACAACAATAATACATCTTCTTTATTTATTTGGTGGAAACACATAGGATGTAAGATGCAGTGCACATGGCGGTATTCCAGTATGCTCTTTAATGTGCATTTCTCTCTCTTTTATTGGTTTCCTCTTTGATACGTGTTGCTCAATGTCAGTGATTTTCTGTACGTTGGTTATAATAGTAAGCAGATTCAGTAAACAGAGTGGCAGCAGAATTCTCCAGTTATACTCTCAAGTTACAGTCAAGACTTGTCAATCTATACCTTTAACCAAGCCTAAAAACTGTGTGCACTGGAGTGTGTCTGGAGTGTGTTTGGAGTGTAAAGTGACTGTCTCATGAATATATACCACTTACCTACCATCGCTGGCACCAAATCACTTTATCCCATTGAAGGGGAGCCCATGATCCTGCGAACATATCCTACCTCTAACAACTACATCATATCATTAAAAAAGCAACAATTAAGCGCACAGCTTGGTTTGGAAATTAAGTCATGCAGCAAAAAGAACGCTAGTTGCTGCAAAAAAAAAAAAAGTCGTTCATTGACCTCTGCAAAACTAGGTACGACATAAGAAATTGATGGAATTCAAAAAAGATGATTTTAATTCAGCTATATGGAACGATTTAGCTAGGGCTGTCATATGTAAAGACTCTCCTAAATGTTTGGGCCTTGTTAATTTATGTCAGCATCTGCCTAGTAACTCTATCCAGAAATGGAAATGTCATCAGGCCTAGTACGGTAGTCAATACAAAAAAGAAGGTGGGTGAGGCGCGCACTCCCGGTCCTGGTCAATTGAACCTGTTGCAAAAAATATAATAAGTAGCTGGGTCAAATCCCAAAATGGACAAATATTCACAGGGTTAGATCCCTTCTACTGCAAATCAGGTACTCAGTAATAACAGGGTTAGATCCCTTGCTGCAAATCAGGTACTCAGTAATAACAGGGTTAAATCCCTCAGCTGCAGTTCTGTGGTCTGTAGTTGTTCTCCTCCTAGCGCTTTCTTATCTCAAATAATCATCAGGGAGGCTGTTGAGCAGGTGTGTCTAATTAGACTCAAAGGATTCTGGTAGCTGTAGTGAAAACGTTTTTTTCTGTTCAGGTGACCAGCAACCGACACCCCTCCAAAGCACAAGTCCTTCCCAAATTTGGGGGAGGGGAGAGAACCATCTTTATGATTCTCCAAAGTGGGGCACAGTCACCCCGTGGCGCTGCCTCTGGAGCCCGGGACTCCCATAGCATTCAATACAAAAAAGAAGGTGGGTGAGGCGCGCACTCCCGGTCCTGGTCAATTGAACCTGTTGCAAAAAATATAATAAGTAGCTGGGTCAAATCCCAAAATGGACAAATATTCACAGGGTTAGATCCCTTCTGCTGCAAATCAGGTACTCAGTAATAACAGGGTTAGATCCCTTGCTGCAAATCAGGTACTCAGTAATAACAGGGTTAAATCCCTCAGCTGCAGTTCTGTGGTCTGTAGTTGTTCTCCTCCTAGCGCTTTCTTATCTCAAATAATCATCAGGGAGGCTGTTGAGCAGGTGTGTCTAATTAGACTCAAAGGATTCTGGTAGCTGTAGTGAAAACGTTTTTTTCTGTTCAGGTGACCAGCAACCGACACCCCTCCAAAGCACAAGTCCTTCCCAAATTTGGGGGAGGGGAGAGAACCATCTTTATGATTCTCCAAAGTGGGGCACAGTCACCCCGTGGCGCTGCCTCTGGAGATAAGAAAGCGCTAGGAGGAGAACAACCACAGACCACAGAACTGCAGCTGAGGGATCTAACCCTGTTAATACTGACTACCTGATTTGCAGCAAGGGATCTAACCCTGTTAATACTGAGCCCCTGATTTTCAGCAGAAGGGATCTAACCCTGTGAATATTTGTCCATTTTGGGATGTGACCCAGCTACCTATTTTTTGCAACAGGTTTAATTGACCAGGACCGGGAGTGCGCGCCTCACCCACCTTCTTTTTTGTACTGACTAGTACGGTAGTCGCCTGTCTGTGTCCATTTCCTTCCCACTCTCCCCTCCCTTCCTTACCTAAGTCTTAGCTCTTACACTATCTGAAATGCCATCAGGCCGGGGCACGAATTTTACATCCTTACTGTTCATGGCCTGTAAGAATGTAATTGTATTTTCCCTTGTTCCCTCCCTTGCATTGGAGCGCTTTGAAACACATTGGGCCTCATTACAACTTCCTGGGTCCGGACTGCAGTGATTCCGGACTGCGGTGATTCCGCGGTGGTGGTAACAAAGTTTCTGTGTCCGCAAGGTTGCTGAAAGATCGGCCGATTACGTGCTGTCAGTCGCGCACACCACACGGACGCAGAAACGGTGTAACCGCCGCCACGGGAAAACCCACGGAAATGGACATAGCGGTGCCACAAGTAGCGTAAAACCCGTTTCTGCCACCGTCGCCACAGACACAGAACCGGAAATACCATGATTGCCAAAACAGGAAACAGGGAGGCGGCCATCATATAAAGCACAATCAATTGCCATCCAGAGTCAGCACAAGCAAAATCCACTCTTTGAGAAGTGAAAAGGGACCACCAGCATGTCTGCCAGGATTCCAGCCCAGAGGCAGCGCAAACAGCGCTTTAGCGAGGCAGAGCTAACTGGTCTGGTTGAGTACATTGTGGAGCATGCTGAGATGCTGTTCAGTGCCGATCAACGGCGTGCTACACAGCAGCGGAGGAAGGAAATGTGGGCAGAAGCAGCACGCAAGTGCACCGCTGTGGGCGTGAATGTGAGGAGCGTAAAGGACTGCCACAAGCGGTGGGATGACCTCAGGCTGAGGGTGCGGAACCTGATCTCCACACACCGCCCACGCAGCAGTGGGACAGGTGGAGGACCCCCTTCCCCACTGAGGCTGCAAACATGGGAGGAGCGCTGCAGCAGTGTCCTCCACCTGGAGGGCATCCATGGGATCGGGGATGCTGAGGCAGGAGTGAGTCCACCTGCAGATGCTGCTAAGTGCGCAAATTTGAATGCCATATGATATTGAGGCCAGGAGTGGCACAAAGGACCCATTAACAACCCCCCCCCAGGCAGTGCATGACTGGGCCAAAGGACCCATTTACACCCACCCCCCAGGCAGCGCATGACTGGGCCAAAGGACCCATTAACAACCCCCCTCCCCAGGCAGTGCATGACTGGGCCAAAGGACCCATTAACAACCCCCCCCGCCACCAGGCAGTGCATGACGGGGCCAAAGGACCCATCATGATCTAGATGGTGACCCATATCACTACAATGCATTACCGGCAACAAGCAGATGCATGTAAATGCTACAATTAAATGATCAACCTGTATGATGCATGTGATGCACCCACCAGGCACCACCACATAACTAAATGCATGCCCTCTGTGTCCCCACAGCCATATCGAGTGACAGTGATACTGCACAACAGCCCAGGCAATCAGCTCATGCACGTGTGCAAGCCAGCGCCCCTGCCCAGGAGGATGCTGCCAGCAGTTCGACATCTCTGCCACCAGTAGCAACTACAACACATGTGCCGGCCACCATCACCAACATCTCCAACATGTCCACGCTGCCTGATGCAACACAGGTGCCATGGGCACCCATCATGCCAATGCAACCGACCACAGACAGCATCTGTAGTGCAGAGGAGGCAGCATGTATTGACAACAGTGCCCCGGCAGTGCATTCTGATACAGGGCCACAGGGGGCGGTGCCCACCCTGGATGACTTGGAATCGTTCCATCAGCTGGAGTTCAGCACCACGACACTCCACAGTCCTATGAGGTCACCTACCCTCTCAATGGCAGACCTAAATTCCTGCATGCAGCGGATGGAGGAACAGCAGGCTACCCTCACCCAGCTGGTGGAGAGGCAGCTTGAGGAATCTAGGCTGCAGAGGGAATGCTACAGCACATCCGTATGTCGCCTCTCAAGGTCCATTGGACGCTTTGCCAGCACTATTGTCACCCTGGCACGCCATGTGCGGGAGGGCAATGACAACACCTTGAGGATGATTGAGTCCATGTTGATTGGCCAACAGGCGAATCTTGCACATATGCCACCTATTTCAGATTCTGTGCCATCCAATACCACCACCCCATCCAGCTCCACCACTGCCAGTCCACGGAGGCGCTTGAGTCGGCTAACAGGGCTCTCGGGCAAGGATGCACAAGCACATAAGCGCACACGGAAATGATGGAATGTGTGTCGGGCACTGCAAGACACATGTGGACTAGAAGGGTGTGTGGGGGTCGGTATGTTTGGGTGGTGGGGGAGGTCCATTACGGGGTTTGAATATTGGGGCCTGGTTGGGGTTGGGTACGTTTGGGTGGTGGGGGAGGTCCATTAGGGGGTTTGAATATTGGGGCCTGGTTGGGGGTGGGTGCGTTTGGGTGGTGGGGTGGTCCATTAGGGGGTTTGATTATTGGGGCCTGGTTGGGGGTGGGCACGTTTAGGTGGTGGGTGGGCACGGGTGTACAGCTTCCCTAACCATTGCACCTCCTTCCCTGTTGTTAATTCATCAATATATAATCATTTTAAAAAAACATACATGAGTGGACATCCATCATTTCATTTGCTTTACAACAATTCATTTATTGGCATCACCATATCCATGCAATGCTGTGAATGTGCTGTCTCTCAAAAGTAAATGTGAATCAGTGCATCCCATGCTCGTTGTCCATTTAGTGGGCCCCCAGCAGGAGGTTGTGCCATACCATCCCATCCCCATCCCCATCCCCATCTCCGTCTCCATCTCCATCTCCATCCCCATCTTCATCATCTGCGTCTGGGGACATTGGAATGTTCCGATGCAGGCACAGATTGTGCAGCATGGCACAAACGAGCGTGATTTTACCCGTCTTCACTGGGCTGTACAGCAGTGATCCGCCAGATCTGCTCAAACAGCGAAACCAGGCCTTCAGCAGCCCAAATGTCCTCTGACTCATGCCACGTGTGCGGACATGTGCCCTGTTGTACGCCTCTTCATGCCTGTTCCTTGGCCTCCGTACAGGCGTCATCAGCCATGGCGTGAGTGCATATCCAGCATCACCTACATGGGATGTAGATGGGGGGGACATGTCAGTGTTTGTAGTATCATGTCTTCATCAGATGCAGTGCAATCTTGTGTCATTGTTCATTCATGCATATGTGGTATGCAGCGGTTGAATCGGTTGATGGTACTGTTCTTTGGATATCACAGAGGACGTTGGCAACTGGACATTGACCAACGCATTGGTGTGCATGTGTACTCTGCCCTGTGGGTGACATTGGCTTGTGAGTATGGCATTGTGCAGTGATGTGCACACATGGCAGAGTCAGTCCACCGTGATGAAGAAGTCGATGCAGGACGTCTCATGTAAAGGCATCATGTGCACTGGGAAGGCAGTGTTGCATATTGTGGGTGGGTGTTTGCAGTGGCTCCAGGTGTATGGGCCAGTGATAGTATCGGCTGTGTGTGTCATGTGGCAGGGTGTGTATGGGCACACTGTGGTAACCTGTCATGTGTTGCTTTGTGATGTTTGTGTTCCGCTGTCTATTCAGTTGATGACCGGGGGGGTGATGCATATGCAGTCAGAGCGGCACACTCACATTGCTCACTGCCATGGACACACACACACTACTTCCACAGGATCGGTGCATTGGCAGCTGTACTCACCCAATAGCCATTGTGTAGGGTTTTGACCCATGCTGAATCAATAGACTGGGTAGATGTGCGGATGAGCTATCGCCGCCCATATTCACGTCAGAATCCAGGAGAACTGCACGGTTGGACCAAAATCACTCCAAAGATACAACCTTCTTGTGGGGGGTTCCACATAACCACTCTACTGTAAGGATGCCATCAAAACAATGTTAAACAAGGGTCCTATACTATCAAGCAAAAGAAATGCAGTAATTCAAGACAGATCCCAAAAAGGGATGCAATACCGGTACTCACCACTATCAGAAAGCGGGTGTTTTAAAACCACCAGACTTTTGTGTAAAACTGAACAGAGCAACCCAAACCAGGCCAAGGAAAGACTTGCTAAGAGGTGGATACAATGTAAAACTATATTCTGAAATGACTTGAAGGAAGTAATTATTTAATGTATATGTAAAAATTGTAAGTTTTGATTTAAACTGGGAACTTAAGTGACACTTAGCTGAATTCTGCCTGACAACAACCCCCGACAGGAGTTGAAACTTGATCAAACTGCATTCCCAGGCCTGGCTGCCTCTTGCTTACCCACCAAAAGGAGATGGAGGGGAGGGGCACCTGCAGGAGGTTGAACAAAGCCTTGTCCAGGACTCAGGCAAATGTTATATTGGGGGGGTCGTAAAATGGCTTCCTCTTGGGAGAAACTGGGAGGGGCAGTGCCTGTGAGAGCCAGCTGAGCTTGGGGGAAGTGGATAAACCAGCTATTCCACCATGTGATGTGGGAAGCCACATCCCTTTTTGACCAGGGCATAATTTTAAAAAGATAGATAACTCATAGTGCGGACTGGTCAAAATTATATAAGTAATATCATTATTCTTGTGATTTTTCTGTGCACGTTTTAAGAGGCGTTAGGACCCTGTGGTGTATTCTGGGGGGTTGCTAGCGGAAAATAGGGTCTCACTCCAAATGTCTGCATGTTAAAAATCTGACACTTCATCAATTAATGTCCATACTCCTTGCGCACATTTGTGTAATTTTTGGTAAATGTCCGATATTGGTAAACCAGTCAAAAAGCGCAAAATGTTGTCATTTTTTAATGCAAGCCACCAGGAAGATCAGAGGTGGACAAGCATGGACCATAAGGAATATATAATGTGTACTTGTAATTTCAACAAATTGTGTATCTGGGTTATATGTATTTGAATCAAATATAGATTTGTGGGCAAATTAACCAGGGGAGGATCCTCTGACCCATAAACAGACCTCAACATGATGACAATCAATTTCCTTCCCCCAATCATGGGAGAGGGGAAAATTGGGCCAATGACAAGTAGAGAGGGGCAGGCTCAGTTATGCCACGTACACACCAACTTCCAAAACACATAAAAAGAGACTGCTGGGACAGGTAGGGACATTCAATTCCATTTGCTGCGGAGCGTGCTGACCGACGACTTCACATCCAGAGATCCAACACTTAGACTTCCAAGCTAAACAGAGACTACAGAACTTTGAACCAAGAAGGCCCACTGCAAGCAAAAGTATTCTCAGCAGGCCTTCAGAATCCAGCAAACCTAACCAAACTATTCAACAGCCAGGCGAGCTGTTTGAATTCTTTGCAAGAACTTTTGCCGGAACCGCAGACCAGACCCAGACCGCTGTGAGCAGAACCAGAGATCTGGATCACTGTGAGCAGAACCGGTGCCTGATTGAGCCGCCGAGCAGAGAGAACCGCCGCTGGACGTGTTTACCAGATCCGTGACGAGGCCCATTCATTTCAAAATTAGGAGTGAGTATCCGCCAGAACTGTGCAGAACCCAAACTCTTAGTTAAAATAATCTAATCCAAACTATTTCAACCTAATTAGAACAGCCTTCTAGAAATCATGTCATCTGTCATTTTTAAAGCTGCACAACTGTCACCTGTCATTTTGAATTTACTTTAAATCCAAAAAACTAACTTTATTAAATCGTCCGTATCTCTTGACTAGTTTGGGCTAGGAACGAAATTTAATTTAAAGCTGTAATTCTGGGCTTTCCAACGAACCTAGAACCGACTTCCTACTCCTTCCTACTCCCTATACTTTTTACGCAATCGCGATTTACGCACTGGCGAAATTTACCGCGATTTGTGATTTGGCTCAATTTCTCCACTTGTCAAAATAGCAGCTCCATTCTTTCCTTTGTTAAAATCCATTTGCAACCTGGTAATAACTCATAGAGCATTGCTAAAGTGAGCCTGAACTAATACCAACAAGCATCTCTCACTCACCCTGAATCTCTAGAGGGAATCAAAATCAGTTAGCACATTTTTCCATCCATTGCCATCACATTTAAAAGCATTTTGGGCCTGTGTTTTAAAAAGCATACCTGTTGTCTAAGCTTGCTGGGGGGGGAACTGAATTCCGTATTGTATTTGATTGTATTCCTGAAGACTGTGTGTGTTACTTCCATCTCCTGGCATTGCATATATGGGGGGGTGAATTGCCACCAGGGGAAAAGTGAACATACTATCTCTTGGGAAACCATATCAGTTTATTTTCTGTACTGCATTTATTCCACCTTGCATTTCCTTGAAACCATAAAGCATTTCAGCTACCTCATCCTGTATACTACCTCTAAGTAACCAAATCAGTTTACCAGTAGAACATTATCCATTGTTGATCACTGTCATATTTTAAGTGTGATATCCAATAATAATTTATTATAAAAGTTTGATAGATATATATTGTTATATTTCTCAAATAAACCTTTTAAATTTGCAAAACAGACCTACTTTTTGGCTCAGTGGCGTCAGGGGGATTCTAAGAGAGGGGTGTTATATAAGGGTTGTCATCCAGAGTACATGAACTGGACCTAAAAATATATCAATAAGGGTTTCCCTCAGCATCCCAGACTAGGCATTGACTTAGCTGTAGTGTTGAAGTGAAGCCGCTTAACAAAGTGGGGGCTCGTAGCCGGAGATTCTGGGTTAGATCTATCACTTGTGCAGATTAATACAGTGTGCTAACTGACAGGAGACATACATCCGGTCGGATCACCACGCTGTGTTACGCTGTAAAGCACTCCTCAAAGGAACGCTCTAAGGAAACGGTCTGTTTTGCAAAAATAAAATACAAACTTCTGTAAGTCAGGAAGGAACTCAAATTCCAGAATGATGACACTGGTAGACATCAAAATAACCCGAGAGCACTTCTTACATAAGCTATTTGTGAGAGGTGAGTGGACTCATCAGGACCAAACGGTCTGGTTGCAGGCAATCGCGCAACAGGTCACTGAAACAGGGTCAGATAAATGGAGAGATCAGGGTCCCCTACATGTGGCCCTGAGTGAACTATATATGGCCCCTAAAGCCAAAGATGAACATAAGAAGATTGCCAGGATAGCGGCATATTTGTACCTATGTATGGGAGCCATGCAGGACAAATGTGCTGAAGGCTAAGATCTGGCAAATAGGCAACAGATGGCATTAGAGAAGGCCCAATCTGATCTGGACTCTTCTGAACAGAGGACAGCAGACAGTACTTCACTAAAATAAATGAGGATATGGATGTGCTGCAACAGGAAAAGGCTGAAAAGGATACCAGATTTCTGGCCTTGCAGAAAGACTACGAAGAAGGTTTGGACTCCCTACTGCAGAGCCAGAAAAAGCTGGAGCAACAGTTAGACTTCAATAGTGCATGTGCTGAGCAGGTAGTCACCCTGCAAAGCCACCTAGATAGGGCGAAGGCAGAGAGCAATAAACTGATTTTGAAAGACCTGGATACCCAGGCAGAGTTTGACCAGGAACGCCAGAAAGCTGGTGCCTTCCAAAGGCAAAGGGACGACCTGGCGGCACAGATGCAGGCTCTTAATCAGGAAAGGGATACCTTAGGCCAGGAAGTCTGCCACTTAAAAAGAAAAATGGAAGAAAATCACATGGCCCTCCAGGGACTGGGTGACCTCCAAAAAGAACACCAGAACTTGTTAGAGCACACCAGGAGGGTGGAGGATGCTCTGACAAGAAAGGAGCAGGCCAATAGGGACACAGCTCAGGAGGTAACCCTCCTGCAGCAAAGACTGGCCCAGTACTCCAGGACCAATCAGGAGGCACAGAGAGAGAATGAGGCTCTCTGCCAGCACAATGAAAGGCTCCAGCAACAGGTAGCCATGCAGGAGAGACTGATAGAGTCTAGTAAGGCCTTAACTGAGGAACTGAAAGCGCAGGCTCTTGCATTGCAACAGGGAGCAGGGGCGGATAGAGATGAGGTTTGCTGGGAAAGAGAAACTCCTGAACATAACCTCAGGAGCCCTAGTACCAGAGGCCTTCATCTCTCCCAGTCCCTGGACTCTGCCACCCCCACGTCCCCTCGCGCACATGAGCCCAGGGCCACGGGGATGGCAGATTACTATCCAGCTAGAAGTATGGGGCTCGTAGGCCAGTACCACCCAGGAATGGATGGGCGGGCATCCGGGAATGGGCACCCAAGCACAGTGCAATTTAGTGGGGAACCCCAGGAGAGTAGGCCCATTAAGGGCATCCTGAAAACCTCTGCCCAGTTAGGTCAGTGGGGGGGTACCCATCAAATCCTGGCAGCAAGGAGGGATCTGAAGACTCCTCTGAGCATTACAGGCCACAGGAGACAAGGTCCCCACATTCTGCCAGCCATTCCCAGGCTCGCAGAATCCGGGAAAACCTGGAAGATCAGACGGGCACCTCTGGGAGCAGTGCTTCGGAGTCAGAGGATGAATGGACCAGGGTGACCCGAACCAAAAAGGCCAATAAGGTAAAAAGAGCCTTGCTTAAGGACCCATTGAAACAAATAAAGGCAATAAGGAGTGTCATCACGCCTTATCATAAGAACGCCAAGTATTCTGTTTGGGAACACTTGGAGCTCTATGAGCAAATGATGGAGATTTTCCATTTGAAGGACAGCAGTAGCTGCATCCAGTACGTCAAATGGACATTCTCCCCAGAATACTCCAGTTTCTTTGCAGGGCTGGAGGACCAAAACCATTCAAGATGGTCTGCATATAGGGCAGCCATCTTGAAACATTTTTCTGTGCACAGAAATCCTCAAGAGGCTTGCAAGGCAGCCTACAATGTGCAATGTGGGGAGGATCAGGCCCCACAAGAGTGTGTGCAAGAATTAAAGCGTGCTTTTGCGCAGACCACCAGAAGGGTGCGCACGGATAGCAGAGAATTTATCAATACGTTTTTCCACGCCTTACCCAAATACATAATGACCCAGCCAGTGAGAGATTTTCATGAGAAAAGATCTTTAGACTGGTTCATTGAACAGGCTACCCAGATCTATGAGGTGCAGAAGCCCAAAGAAAATAAAAGTAATGCGCAGAAAGAACCCAAAACCAACAGCACCCCTGCTGCTGCTAAGGTGGCAGAGGTAAAGGTTGCCCCCATTTTAGATGTGGAGATGAGGGGCCTAAAAACCTGCCTGCACCAAATAATTCACAGCCCAGAAGGCCCTCAGGCCAGTCACAGACAGGGAGTCGAGGAGGTAGTCCCACAAATGGGGTCCCTCGCTCCCCTGATTATGTAAGCCCCCGCTACAAGGGAAACCGACCCATCCTGGGTTATGTGTGGACTCCTCCAGCCCAAGGGGGGGGGGGGACCCAGCCAAGCACCTGACCCAGGGAACTTCCCTCCTAAAGTCCCCCAGGATGGCAGAAATTCACCAAATCCTGGGCAGAACTTTTCTCCCAGGTATCCACCCAATTTATAACCCCAAAACCATCCATCCTTCTTTCCCCAATTCCCTGAGCCCAGACCGCCTAATCCGGGAGAGGGGAGGCCAAGGGTGGAGGGGTACCCAAATCTTCCCAATCAGGGGTATTACCAGAGAAGGGATAGCTACCCTTCCCGGGATCAGCCCAGGGGAGAAAATAGAGCCCCGTATCAGCCTGAGCGGGTTTCACAACTTGAGCGCCAGGTCCAAAATATAGCACGAGATCTGGGTCACATACTGAGGGCTCAACAGAACCCTCAGATGAGCATGCCACCGCAGAATGCCCCAAACTCTGGACCTGGTGCTCCAGAACAATGACGGGGGCAGCACCCCGATAACCCACCGGTTCCTAGGGAGGAGGCACAAGGGGAAGGGGGGTGTAAAGCCTTGGAGGAAGCTTCCTTCCCAACTTGTAAACAGCCCCTGGAAAAGCAGGAACCGGAAACAAAATCTACTGCCCCTGAAAGCCTGCCTCCCAAGGAGCAGAGGGGGGGTAGGAGAAACAAAGGATCTAAACAGACCCACTTTGTGGAGGAGGTACAGGTCTTCCAATTTGAGGGAGAGGGATCCTCAGAGGATCCTGGGAAAAGGATCTTCTCCTTTAGAGATGGGGGAACTCCTCCCAAAGAAAAATGGGCCCCAAGGGATTCCAATCCAGACTGGGGAGATATGGAGACTGAGCTACCGCCGCCCATCATCTCATCCCAGAACCCACAATACCGAAATCCCCTGGTTCAACCCATCCTGGTGACTGCCTCCAAAAAGGGGGGGCGGCCCAGAACCGGAACCAGGGGAACCCACAATGGCTCTGATCTCCAGTTGCCAACTTTTTCTTTCAGATTCCCCAGGCTCTTCACAGAATTCTGCCCGAATCTCTTCGCTAGCAATGTCCAAAACCAGAAAGTTAGCCCACCAGTTGTCCAAAAATGTGCATTATCTGTGCCCCCTTGAGGAGAAGGAGGGAAGATATTATGCCCCGGTACAAGTACAGGGGCAGGGTACAATTTTGGCACTGGTGGACACTGGATCCCAAGCTACCCTTCTGTCCAAAAGGCCCTCTGATAAACTAAATGCAGGAAGGGGGAGAATTACTGTATTCCTCTCACCTCTCTTCCTGGACAACTGCAGAACTTTTACAGGAAGGAAATTCCCGTCGAAGGGACTGCAGACTTGGACATTAAAATTGGGCGACACAAGGTGAAACACCCGGTCATAGTAGTGACTCCAGAGGGCACCCCTTGTTTACTAGGGAACGACCTCCTGAGGAGGTTGTCACCCCTAATAGATTGTGTAAACAAGGTCCTCTGGACCCAGACTAGCCGACCAATAAAATTAAAACAGAGTGTCAACCATGTTAGTTTAAACGCCACCTGCCACATGGTTGAACAACAATCTGACCAAGTAGAATTTCACTTCCAGAACAACCAAATTCCAGACGTGACAGTAATAGCAGTAAGACAACAGACTGATGATGGGGGTCCTCTCTATTTCTGAAAATCAACCTTCCTTCCAGTTTAAGGTGGTATTCCACACTGGAAGGAAATACGCTGAAATTCTTTACCAATCCACAATCAGATACTCCCACTCCTATAGTGCAGAAAGATGTGAAATCAGCTCAGAGCCTGGCTGATATTCAGCAAATTGGAGAGCAGTTGTTCATCCCTGTTCAGTTAAATGATGGGAAGGACTCTGTTCTCGCTCGAGTGTGTGTGAACAACGGTAAGAGCTTCATTAGCGAAGCCATGTTCCGCCAACTCCCAAAAGATCCAGCCATTCCCACATTGAAACTGATAGACAAATGGGAAATGGACCTGGAAGCACCCAATTCAAAACATCTCCTGCCAAGCACGTGTATGCTCAAAATCTCCATTGGCAACAAGAGCATAGTCCATAATTGTTGGGTCGTGCGAGATGTCACTGCCGCCTTTTACTTAGGCAGTGACATTCTCAATCGCTTCGCCATTAGTTTGGACCTAATAAACTTAAAAGCTTGGTCCCGATTAGTGGATAATCCCATGGGCTTTGATGATCCAGAAAAAGCATTTAGGTCAGCTCAATTGCTACCTTAGGCAGTTGAAATTCAGTTTAAAGAGGAAGTCACCATCCCAGAAAGGACCCGATAATTCTCCCTGGAAGTGAAAGTTAAAAGAGGACAAAAATTGAAAAACCATGATGCGTATATTCATCTAAATGCTTCTCTCCAACAGCAAGGGTTAGGGGTAAACCCAACACCATTAGTCAACATAGAACATGACACCATTCCAATAGAGGTGGATAACAGCGACTTAAAGAGTATTACTCTAGCCGCAGGCACTATTATTGGAATGGCGGTTGATGACCGACATTTCTCCATTGATTTAGGAAATGAACTGTTAGGACCAATCCCCAAGGGCTGTTTTGACAGTGACAGTGATGACAATACAACACCAGACAGGATTTTCACCCGGCATGGGGGGAACTTCCTGGTGTACACTTCTTGCCCTTATGGTAAGGACGATGTGACTTGTGACTTCAGGAGGGATGAGGTGATTTTCCAGGTCCATCAGGGCTGCCTTTCCCACCTGAAGCCTCCAGTCCAAATCAGCACTCTGACCAGGGACTTCTCCACCCAGCTGGAGGAGGCCGCTGAGATAGCCAAACCAGAAGTCTTCCCAGGCTTCAGGCAGATGGTGGAAGAGAGAGTCAACCTGGCTGAAGCCTGCGTGACTCTGGAACAGAAGCAAAAGTTGAAACAAGTTTTCTTGGATTTCCAAGATCTCTTTGCGGTAGACTCATATGACTGTGGTCGCACCGACATCCACACGACAACAATTCCTACGGACCCTGGCATGACTCCTGTGTTTGTGAAGCAATATCGCTTGCCTCTCGCAACCATGGAGTCCCTTACTGAAATAATTAAGAACCTTGAGTCCCGGGGAATAATCCGTCCAGTAAACAGCACCTTCAATAATCAGGTGCTGGGAATATTGAAGCCAAACGGCCAGTGGAGACTCTGCGCCGACCTTAGGGAGCTCAACAAACGGGTCCCTAATTCCCGATGGCCTCTGCCCTACATTGACCAAGGGCTGGCCCAGATTCAGGGGTCACAGGTATTCACAGCAATAGTCCTGACCAATGGATACTGGACCGTGCCTGTCAGTAGGGAGGACCAATACAAACTGGCTTTTACCTTTGGGGGCCAGCAATACACATGGACCCGGACTCCCTTCGGATACCTCAACTCCGGCAATTAATTCAACATTTTTCTACATATGGCCATGCCCGACCTGGGTGCGAGGGGTAACCTGGCTTATGTAGATGATGTCCTCATCAAAAGTTCATCTGTGGAAGAACACATAGCAGAGATATGTTATGTTCTGACACAATTGAGGGCCGCCGGAGCAAAACTTTCCTTTCAGAAAGCACAGTGGTGTAGAACCCGAGTTCATTTCTTGGGCCATGAGATTACTCCTCAGGGTCTCTGTCCCCAGGAAAAGAAAGTGGAAGCACTTCAGAAACTGAAGGATCCCACAACTCTGCGGGAACTAAGGAGCCTCCTTGGACTGACTAATTACAGCAGAAAGTTCATTGAAGGCTACGCAGAGATCACTAGACCTCTGATTCATCTCTTGAAGGGGGGGGTCAAGTGTGAATGGGGTCCAGAACAATCCGAGGCAGTAAGACAACTCAAAAGAAGCCTCTCACAAGCGCCTTGCCTAGCTTACCCTGTCAGAAACAAGGAGTTCTTCCTGGAGACAGGGTTTTCTAATACGTGCTTGACGGCAGTATTATACCAAAAGCATGACAAGGTCAATAAAGTAATCTCCTATGCGAGCAAAACTTTATCCTCTGTGAAGGAAAAATTCAACGATTGTGAGAAGGCACTCCTGGCCACGGTGTGGGCATTGAAGAATTACCGCCCGTTCATCCAGGGGGAACACATCATAGTGGAGACTCCACACCAGCCTCTGCAATATCTCCAAAGTGACAGAATCCGGGCCGGAAATGTGAGTAATTCCCAAATTACTTCCTGGATTCTGTCAATGCAAGGCTTTCCTGTGGAGGTCAGATATGGCCAAAACAAGAAGAGTCCCCTCGCGCAAGGTCTGGCTGACTTGCATGATTGTGCCAGAGAAAACTGTCTCGAGGATGAAAGTCTAAAAATCCAGGACAACATGGAGGTATACCTTCATTCCCCACACAAAGTCTTTGAAGAAGACAAGTGTGAGGGAATGCCCACTGTCTATGTGGATGGATGCTCTTACCATGTTGACAACAACGGGGAGAAAGAACTGGTAGCCGGCGTAGGGAATGCATGGGTGAAGGAGTTTCCTGAACCCTCCGCTGGGTACAAAATTGGTCCCCGAAGTAGTCAGGTGGCAGAGTTGATGGCTGTGCATCAGGCCATCCTCACTGCTGTCCAACATCAACTCCACGAACTGGTCATAATCACAGATTCGGATTATGTAAGGAACGGGTTCGTGGAGCACCTGGTTAATTGGAAAACCAGAGGCATGTTATGTACTAATAACAAACCCCTGAAACATGGGAAGCTAATCCAAAATATTGATGATCTGGTCACATCGAATGGGATGACCATCTACTGGAAAAAGATCAAGGGTCATTCCAAAGTAGAGGGACCTGACAAAACTGGAAATGACTTAGCTGATCAGCTGGCTGAAACCGGGGCCATCCAAGGGGATCTAATCAAAATAGAGTCCCTGTTGGGGGAAATCCAGGTCACTGCTATCACTAGGTCCCAGAAAAATGCTCACAATGATCTTGCAACTGCACAATGGAGTAAGGAGACCCCTGATGCTGATTCGATTACAGCTCAGAAGGGGGATCCAATAATTGGTAAGTTTTACCAACACATTGAGGACCCTGAGAACTTTCCCCTGACGGATACCGATTACATTGGGAAAGAGGACCTAAGAGTGTTGATGAAATGTCCAAAAATGTTCCGAATCCAAGACGGTTTGTTGGTAAGGAAATCCCAAGCTGGCCATGATCAGTGGGTGGTCCCTACCTCCTTCCGAAGCCTGATGTTAAGTCACGCCCATGATGCGGCCACCGCCGGTCATAGGGGGTTTCACACAACACTGGAAATCTTAAGAGAGGTTACATACTGGCCACACATGGGGCAGGACCTCGACCAATACTTGAAGGGGTGTCTTGTGTGTGCACAATTTCGGCCATCATCCCTCACACACCGTGCGCCTCTCCAAAAGAGGGGGATGACACTGCCATTGTCAGATTTTCAAATCGACTTTGTAGGCCCTGTAATTCGCTCATCTAGAGGAAACAAGTACATGTTGACCGTTACATGCTTGTTTACCAAGTGGGTGGAATGTCTCCCGGCCCCAAACTGCAAGGCAGAAACAGCAGCTGCCCTGAGGATTAACCACATCTTTTCCCGTTTTGGTCTACCGCAAAGGATTGAGTCAGACAGAGGTAGCCACTTCACCAGTGAAGTAATGACAAAAACGTGGGAGATACTGGGGGTCAAAAGGAAGCTACATATTGCTTACCGGCCAGCTTCTTCTGGAGCAGTGGAGAGATACAACCGAACCATTGTGAGCATCTTAAAAAAGTTTGTGGCAGATTCTGGGCCAAGTTGGGATATCCGATTACCTCTGGTCCTAATGGCCATCAGATCTACCCCTTCATCTGCAACTAAAACGTCACCATTTGAGTTGATGACCGGACGTAAGATGGTACTTCCCCAGAATCTGCTCTACAGGACCCAAGAGCAGACACTGATAAATGCCTCCACAACTCACGAGTATGTGGAGAATTTAAGGAAACACCTTCAGCATGCTTTTGCCTATGCTCAGCGGAATCTAGAAAGATCAACTGATAGCATGAAAACCCACTACAACCTGAAGACCACCAGGAAGGAAAATACTGTGGGGGGCCGGGTTTATCTATACAATTTCCAAACGAACCAGGCCAAACAGCGAACATTTTTGCCTACATGGAAAGGACCGTTTGAAATTATAGACAAGATCTCCCCTGTAGCGTATAAGATCCGCATCCCCAAAGGTAGTCTGGTGGAATGGGAAGACAAGTGGGTACATATAAATCAGCTAAAGTGTTGCCATCCCAGGCACACGCTGCAGCAACTGGAGGAGTCCTCTGCAATACCAGAGGGGACCGCTCCAGATTAATTCAGTTCCAACCCTAAAATATCCCATATATAGTCTCTAAAATATTATGACGCTTGTAAGCTACTGTCTCTGAATTATATCTTGTTCTTAAAAATTGGAATGCTATGTCTATTAAAGTATAAAATGTATATGTCGCCCCACTATATCAATAGTGGGTGAGAAATGTCTATGAATAGGTATTGCCGCTTTCCTTTGTCGTCCTAGGAGAAAGAAAACCTGGAGACTGGCCAAGGAGGACGCCCAGGGACCGGGAGCAAAGATCCGAGGGGCCTGGGGTACCGCCCAATATTCCCATCAGGACTGGCGAGGAGGACCGATCGATCCAACTGGGTGGGGGAAAAGATGCTGAACTGTGCCATCTACAGAATTGGAAGAAGATAATGTGGACATACCAGCGCAAGGGCTCAAAACCTCCTTTGCACCCGACTTCCACTCGACTTGAGTCAAAGCGTAGTCGGGCGGGGGGGTTTGTGAAAGGTTTTGACCCATGCTGAATCAATAGACTGGGTAGATGTGGGGATGAGCTATCGCCACCCACATTCATGCCAGAATCCAGGAGAACTGCGCAGTTGGCACAAGACCACTCCAAAGATACAACCTTCTTGTGGGGGGTTCCACATCACCACTTTACTGTAAGGATGCCATCAAAACAATGTTAAGCAAGGGTTCTATTTTTGTGGGAGGGGCAGTGCCTGTGAGAGCCAGCTGAGCTTGGGGGAAGTGGATAAACCAGTTATTCCACCATGTGATGTGGGAAGCCACACCCCTTTTTGACCAGGGCATAATTTTAAAAAGATAGATAACTCATAGTGCGGACTGGTCAAAATTATATAAGTAATATCATTATTCTTGTGATTTTTCTGTGCACGTTTTAAGAGGCGTTAGGACCCTGTGGTGTATTCTGGGGGGTTGCTAGCGGAAAATAGGGTCTCACTCCAAATGATTGCATGTTAAAAATCTGACACTTCATCAATTAATGTCCATACTCCTTGCGCACATTTGTGTAATTTTTGGTAAATGTCCGATATTGGTAAACCAGTCAAAAAGTGCAAAATGTTGTCATTTTTTAATGCAAGCCCCCAGGAAGATCAGAGGCGGACAAGCATGGACCATAAGGAATATATAATGTGTACATGTAATTTCAACAAATTGTGTATCTGGGAAATATGTATTTGAATCAAATATAGATTTGTGGGCAAATTGACCAGAGGAGGATCCTCTGACCCATAAACAGACCGCATCATGATGACAATCCATTCCTTCCCCCATTCATGGGAGAGGGGAGAATTGGGCCAATGACAAGTAGAGAGGGGCAGGCTCAGTTATGCCTCGCACACACCCACTTCCAAAACACATAAAAAGAGACTGCTGGGACAGGTAGGGACATTCAATTCCAGTTGCTGCGGAGCGTGCTGACCGAGGACTTCACATCCAGAGATCCAACACTTAGACTTCCAAGCTAAACAGAGACTACAGAAGTTTGAACCAAGAAGGCCCACTGCAAGCATAAGTATTCTCAGCAGGCCTTCAGAATCCAGCAAACCAAACCAAACTATTCAACAGCCGGGCGAGCTGTTTGAATTCTTTGCCAAGAACTTTTGCCAGAACCGCAGACCAGACCCAGACCGCTGTGAGCAGAACCTGAGATCCGGATCGCTGTGAGCAGAACCGGTGCCTGATTGACCCGCCGAGCAGAGAGAACCGCCGCTGGACGTGTTGACCAGATCCGTGACGAGGCCCATTCATATCAAAATTAGGAGTGAGTATCCGCCAGAACTATGCAGAACCCAATCTCTTAGATAAAATAATCTAATCCAAACTATTTTAACCTAATTAGAACAGCCTCCTAGAAATCATGTCATCTGTCATTTTTAAAGCTGCACAACTGTCACCTGTCAATTCTGCAGCTGCAAGCTGTCATCTGTCATTTTGAGTTTACTTGAAATCTTAAAAACTACCTTTATTAAATCGTCTGTATCTCTTGAACCGTTTAGGCTAGGAACGAAATTTAACTTTCATTTTAAAGCTGTGATTCTAGGCTTTCCACCGACTATACTGTTTCCGCAATCGCGAAATTTACGGCGATTTGCGATTTGGCTCAATTTCTCCACTTGTCAAAATAGCAGCTCCATTCTTTCCTTTGTTAAAATCCGTTTGCAACCTGGTAATAACTCATAGAGCATTGGTAAAGTGAGCCTGAACTAATACCAACAAGCATCTCTCACTCACCCTGAATCTCTAGAGGGAATCAAAATCAGTTAGCACATTTTCCCATCCACCTCTCCTCATGAGAAACAAACGCAATATCACCACCGATAAGCTAATGCCAATCTTGATCCCGACTTTGAACTCTATTAAGTCACAAGACCCAGAAGATCTGGTAGACTTATTTAACAACACCATGACCCAAGCCTTAAACTACATCCCCCCACTCAAACTCTGAAAGAGTAAATCTAAAGCGCACCTCAACACCCGGTTCACCCCTCAGTTGAAGGCCCTTAGGTTAGAAAAAAGAAAAATGGAAACTAAATGGAAGAATCTACCTTCTAAAGTAAACAAAGCCAAAGTAACCGAAATAATCACTAACTACAAAGCTGAGATTATTAGGACTAAACAAGAAACATATAACAAAAGGATTCCGAATGCAAGTTCCATTACTAAGGAAATATTTATAATCCTGAGGGAACTAGAATCACCCGTAGCACCTGACAACTCCCACCCTAAAAATAAAGAATGGTGCACAGACATTCAAATTGCTCTTGCCAATAAAATTGCCACCTTACAAAACAAAATAGCAACTAAACGGCTCCACATAGATAGCCCAGAGTAAACCCAGAAACCACAAAAAAAAACATCCTGCAACATGATTCAAGAATTCAAATGTGCCAAGTTACCATTTCAGAGTTCAAAAAGATCATTGCTTCCTTAAAACCTTCAAGATGCCAAAGAGATATTTGCCCGGCACAAATAATTAAAGAAGCAGCCAGAGACTTTGCCCCATTTATCACTAAATTAATATATGCCTCCTTTAGGACATGCCAGGTACCTACTAAACTTAAAGATGCCTGCGTTTTACCTCTACTCAAGAAAGAAACTCTTGACCCCACCATTCCAACCAACTACCGGCCTACAACAACTGTACCCTTCCTACTTAAAATAATTGATAAAGCGGCACATATCCAAATCCAGCAGTACCTAGAGACCAACAATCTCCTAGGGCTTAGACAATCGGGCTTCAGGCCTCTCCGTGGAACAGAAACAGCTTTAATCAACCTGTCTTCTGTAGCAAATTTCTCACAAAAGGCCAGAGACTGGATCAAATCCTTTCTAAGCAACAGATCGATGAGAGTCTTCTCGCCCTCCGATGCTGCGGACAAAGTCCCCATTACATTTGGAGTGCCGCACGGTTCGTGTGTTTCCCCAACTATGTATAATGTATTTACCATGCCCCTACTTGACAAACTGGATCATCTGGGTGTAATTAGGCAGATGACACCCAGATGCTCATACCTCTATCTGTAAACTATGACCTGGACCGTGCCCTGCTAAACAAAATATACCTCATCATTCAGGCTTGGATAATGATAATGATGTGTTATTTATATAGCGCCTTAATCCAAAGCGCTTTACAGAGCACATATTTACATACAATATCACCCAACCGAAATTGGTACTGCCAATGGATGGCAAGGATGGCAACCCACAGCCTTTGCCTGAATGATGAGAAGACAGAAATTCTAATCCTAGGTGCCCCCAAAAACATGAACATACTTGACACTCAGTACTCATCCTTTAACATAGACGGCAACATTATTAAAACCGCCAATGAAACTAAAACCCTAGTCTTCTGCCTAGATTCCACCTTGAACCTTAGAAAACGAGTCAACACGATAGCTTCGATCACTGCATACACATGCAAGCGTATGCATGCCTGTAAGCCATACCTATCTACTAACAGCTCTATCATACTAACTAGAGCACTAATCTTGTCTAAACTCGAATACTGTAACACATCCTTTAACATAGACGGCAACATTATTAAAACTGCCAATGAAACTAAAACCCTAGCCTTCTGCCTAGATTCCACCTTGAACCTTAGAAAACAAGTCCACACGATAGCTTCGATCACTGCATACACATGCAAGCATATGCATGCCTGTAAACCATAACTATCTACTAACAGCACAATCATACTAACTAGAGCGCCAACCTTGTCTAAACTCGATTACTGTAACACACTGAATGCAGGTGCAAATAAACGAGTATTGAACAAACTCCAAACTCTACATCATAATGCTCTAAGAACAGCCCTGAGCATCCCAAGCAGAGCTCACATCTCAGAAACGAGAAGGAACCACAAATGGCTCTTCTTAAAAGGCAAGATTTACTACAACTAGTTTCCATTACGTACAAATGCCTCAACAATGCTGCACACAAGTATTTCAAAGATAAAATCTCCATGAACATCTCAGCTAGACCAACTAGGTCAGTCAACTTCTTCTGCTTCACAGCTCCACGCTTCAACCTGAAAAGAGCTGGCGGCAACAGCTTCCGTGTTCAAGCAGACCAAGCCTGGAACGCTGTACATGAAGGACTCTACTAACCTGACTGTTTAGAGCACTAGAGTCTAACAATCTCTATTCATACTTTGACAAGCACTTATCCTTGAAGTCTGTTTACCCTTCACCCTATCCTCCCCACCTCATTGTCGTATTACCTCTATGTACTCACCTGTACCCTGTACCCAAACCTCTATTTGCTGATGTATGCTCATATGTCATGTACACATTTATTGTTGCCTTTATATGTATGTTTCTATCGTGTACTATTATCTGTATGTAACTATCGTGTTCCTAAGATGTACTGTAATGGGCACAGATACCCCAGGGTGTGGTGCGCTTTATAAGTCAATAAAACAAACAAACAAGCAATGCAGATTGGGGCATGCACCCAGCCCTTCAGCGCTCCATACTACATTCATACCAGTTTCAGGCAGGGCTGTCTCATCCATTGTGTCACACACCAGAAACAAGACGCTATAACATGAAATGTATATTGGTCACGCACTCCATTTACCCAAGTCCCACCAAAAGGGTGTACCCACAACATACATTCACTGGGAGAGCTCCAGCCATTCTGGCCTGGACTTCCCCACATTACCATTTATGGAACTTCCACCCAAGAGCCAGTCAGGGGAAGGGGCAGAGTCAGGGCTTCCCACGACTTGGGAAAACAAGGTAACAGGTTATAGAAAGCAAGAGTCCAAAGGGCACATCTTGTCTCCTATCAGGTATCAGGTATCAACTGATTCCAATGGCAGGGCCTGGGTATTCCAAAATGGAGAATACTCAGAGCACCTGTCAAATTCAGCATGGAGCTGCCACTAGCCCATACCCTCTACTGAGGGCCACATACAGGTGCCCAAAAACACACTCTAGGGGTACAGGTTTGTACCCCCAGCCATGAGTGACATACGGGTAGCTCAAGGGTCTGTTCACCACAATCAAAAAGAGGACGAGCTGCACGTGGGATTCCTGTGCAAACAATACAGGACATGGTCATGGAGTCCCTTTCCCTCCAATGCATTTCCAGCATCACACCCTGGGTAATCCATCTGCAAATAGTAGTCTCATCTATGTCCTTCTTACTGCCAATGCCACTTAGTGATGTTGTGGCCCACCCCATAAAGTCAACCACCACAACAAAGTGCCCGCAACATAGTGTTATTTTTTCTGAACAGTTGGTGTTTTGGATTTCTGCTATTCTTATGAATGGAAAGGAAAGATCTGATGTGTTGCCCCCACACTGGCGATTACATTCACTCTGGAGATAGCAGCTGAGATCACACACTAACTCAGCACAGTGTGATTTACTGTTGATGCAAAGGACTGCTACCATGTAGTTGTTGCTGCAGAAATATAACCCAAGTTAAATTAAGCTATTGCCCCCACATTCAGGAGACTACAAGGTCATTAACCTGTTCGCCCCCGAAAACACTGTTGTGAGGCTCTCTCTGGTATGCAAATAGCTTGAAAGTATTTTCTTTGAGAAGGCGATGGGCTTTGTGCACAGTGTGTTTACCCAATATTCTGTAAATAAAAAGCAAACCAAAGATGGCAACCACCATGGGAAATAAAGAAAGGACAACGTCCCTTTTCTTTTTCTAAGGTAGCGGCACGGACAATGGGCTTGACAAGGGAAAGGAGGCCTTGAAGTCAGCAAATTAGTTGCATGGAGCACGAAGGGTGGAGTTTCGTGTTGCAATTGGTGTCGGGGGGACGCTGGTCTGTTTGGGACAGGGGCACCAAGTGAGGGAAACAATGGTGATACGAGGAGAATGTGGGTTGTCCCCGGCAGATTCTGCCCACATTCCAAGCTACTTGATGTTATGAGTGCACTAACTTGGGTGTGAATAATAAAGACAAAACCATATCCTTCTCCATTCTCTGTGGAAGATACTGGCAATGTCTTTGCTGGTCTTTTCTAATGCAATGGGTTTCATCATTCGACAATTGGAATAATAAGATCCATGAGATAAATGGGGCATCAGTTTGGCCTGTGTTGGTTTCTTTTAGCTGAATCAGTTTAAACTGATGTGTTCGCTCTGTGCTTGTCCGCTGAACCTATCTGTAAAGTAACCAGAGTGCCAACTCTAACCCTCTGTAACTTGAGAGATAGGTGCGGTAAATTCGTTCAAATATGAGTAACGATAATACATCTATAGAAGAGTGCCTCTGTCTTTCAGCCGGCTCTTAAAATAAAGGGATAGGTATAATAACTTCAAAATGATTCAATAATATGCAGAACAAAATAGCAGCACATTTACATTTATAAAACTTGGGCTATAACTTAAATATATACAATTAGAAGGCGAATACATGTTTACACCATGTTAACATTGGAAGCCCTTAGTTTGGAACGTTCATTGCTATCAGTCCGAGTACAAGGGATCTTTTCCTGAATGAAACCCAACTACATAGCTGGATACCTGATGATTGTTTCCAGGACCACCCTCTTGTGAAACACTTAGCGCATGCCTCTGAGGATGGCTGTGGTAAATTATGTCAACTTGATAACTTTAGCTGCTGCTTCGGTTTCCAAGTAGACAATACAAGCTCTCTTTAAAAGGTGCAACTAGAAACGTGTTCCTTCTACGGTACATCTTTTGCCATTTACTCGCAAAGAGCTATCAGCAGAGAATGCGGCGGCAACACAGACTCGGGACGATGGCGTGTCTGGTCCAAGCCCACGCGCACCTGTGTTTGGCCCCGGCCAGCAAGTTGTATTCATAACATGATTTTGCCAATGAAAGACCATCAAATCAAAGTCACCTGCCTCACCCAGACAGTGTCCTCCAGGCGATTTCTCCTCAGTTTAATCTTCAGTGCATAGCTTGCATGAGACCGAATTACCAGTGACGTGCGCAGGGATTCCACACGCAGTAGAAACATTTAACCGCTGGTTTTCATTCTAAAGGGCTGGTCAGGGCGTCAGTGTCCGATTTGAAACTCAAAAAGGATTTCCGATTTTCTAGGCTCAGCAGCTCTCATGACACAGATATCTTCCTCGTCATGGCAGGCTTCTCAGTCTTTGAGTCAGTTAACTCCTCTGTCTGAATTTCTAAATTTGCAACTAGCTCAAACCAGATCTCAGTCACAATTGCTCTAGCGCTGACCTACTGAATTCCTATACAATAGGTTCTATAGAGGCAGATCAATTAAGTTCTATAGAGGCAGAAAAATCAGTACACCAGCAGTATGTTTCTATGTTCCAGTACACTCATTAACCAAGGAACTGTAACCAATCACTTTCAATGGTTGACTCGATTTGCCTTCGAACTGAAACCACAGCTTGCTCAGCCCTCTGAAACTGACAATCCCACGCAGACCCATGCAATGCAATGATTAACAGAAAACAAATCACAAAACATAGGCTGCAGACTAAAGTATGAAGGTCAATGTATACTCAGTTGAATTTACGTGAACCAAAGATTGCTTGAAAATCACCTAACAGTAACTCTGAATCAACTTCTTTTTGAGAAAAAATAAAGCCAAATCAAAACGTGCCCCCCCCTTAAACAATCAACAAAGAGTGTTTCCAGTGTTAACCGGAGTAGAAGCCTGCATTCTTGCTTCTCATTTATTTTTCTCACAGCTGTCACTTCCCTGTTGGATCAGCATCTTGGATTGGAGCCTCTAACTGCCGGTGAAGGCAGCACAGAACGCTTCAAACTTCCCTTTGTGATGTGTACACACTGGGCACTGGGTAAGAAGACATGGACAGTCTTTGGGCCTCATTACGACCCAGGCGCTAAGTGGTTAACGGCGCCGTAAAAGGCTGTAGCGCTGTTAACCACTTTGCGCCTTACTACGAGGTCCCTTTGCGGGACCCGACCTGAACGGCTGGTCTGGACCAGCTATTAAAGTAGGGACCCGCAAAGGGACCTCACAGGCAATTACTTAACCGCAATTTGCGGTACCGTAATTGCCGCCTTCCCCATTCCCATTGAGCCCTAGGGGGCAAAAATGGGAATGGGGAAGGGCCATAGTGAAATGGGGAAATACCGCCCCGCCAACCTTGGAATGGGGCGGTATTTCCCCATTTCACCATGGCGGACTCGTTACAACAGCGACATCAACCATGGTGCTAGTAGCGCCATGGTTTAGCGCCAGTGTTGTAATGAGGGCTCTTGCCACAGGCAGCCTCAGGTGAGGGTCTCCCTGCCCACCCCACGTAAGGTTTAATGCATTAGAGTAATTTCCATTGGTTGTGTGCTAGGTGATCTTTGCCCACATTATAGACCTCACCTTCGGCTCAACAACACTAACTTGAGCGGTGGTCACTTACAGTACGATAGAACCCTCTTATGCCCCATTAAAACACTGATATATCTAAAATGTGTTACTTGTTCGTATTACCATAGAGAAAATGATGGAGTTCAAATGTCGGCTTCTGACTTCCATGAAAGCATGAGGAACATTCTAGACTTTCAGTAGCTGCTGGTCCACTCTACATTTTCTTTTTCTTATGTGTATGACTATGGTTAATTTCCACAATGAACTGTGTTCACTATGCAAATTATTTCTGATATCTTACATACAATGCATGACTAAACGGAATGACTGTTGTATTGAAATGCCATGCTGCTAGTGTTGCCGACTGATCTTAAACTCTGCTCTTTAATACACAACATGGAAATGGGTGGAGATGCATGACACAGCATCACATACAGGATGCGATGTCTAACTACAGGCATCACCACAGGAAGCAGACATCTACTTTTCTGGTGATTAGCCAACCGTTGCATCTCCGATCACATGTGCATGTGTAATCCAGCAGCAGTTGGATGAACTGTACACATTTATATTGCCTAGTAGCCCACTCTTGTCCAGAGTCCTACTCGAGCACCCTGAGAGCTAAGTTCAATAATGGTATTACTGTTTCTCTGCCACTTGTGTATTTTTCCATTTAGGGCCGCAGCCTGGCATGCAGAGAGTTACATTCGTCCGTGCCCCTCAAGTACAATGACATCACTCACAGTGGTCAGTTTCATTGGACGACTGAAGTGAATGTGGTGTGGCATTCTTCTCTGCCGAGAGCATAGCAGCACCTGATCATATCAGCAAATCTGGTGGAGGATGTAAGCTGACTGACATGTTAAGTGATTGATAGATAGACAGCATTTTGACACGGGGTCTGACAGATGTAAATTATGTTAGGAAAGAAACAGCAGAAGGCTGAGAGTTTTCAATTCCAGTCATGAGGATGTTAAGGGCAGTAAGGTACAGGAGGGTGCACGTTAATGGTAGGGTGCTCTAGCAAACTCTATCCCTTGTAGAGCTGATCACTTCAAGTATAATTAGACGGGGGTCAAGCAACTCTCCTTGTATAGCCTCACAGTGTATTCATTTACAGATGCCAGCTAAGGTGCTGGGTTATGCCCTGGGATCAGACTCTTGTGGTGTTTTGCTCTAGACTCAGTTAATGGCATAGCTAGTGTTCAGATGACGGATGGGGTAAAGTATCTCACAAGGAGATCTGCTGATGGCCAATGGAAGAGTGTCTTATCAGGTCTCATTAGCATAAATTACAGTCCTGTTCTTAGTCACATCAATACATCACTATTTGGCATTCGAAAAGAGTTCTGTCTTGAAAGAGGCAGCTAGCAGTGATTTTCTGGAAGTTCTCCATAAGGGCTTTCACTACTGAATCAAGAATGAATAGTACCTGTTACTAGATGCTACATTTCCTGGGTGTCTTGTATGTGCCACTGGTTTTTCAGCAGCCTGTCACCTCATTATATGTGATTGATGTACCCATATGTATAATGTACACCTTCCCTAGGTGTCACTTAGGACTAGTCGGAGAGGGGTACATACACGTTATCACTATGCACATAATTCAGAGCTTTACTAAACGATCTTGCTGGGTGTGCTTTTCGCGCCCCGTGTAATCATTACCAAATCACAAATTATCCTGATGGGAATTGTGGGTAACGAGAACACTGTGGCGTAACGTCGTGTTCATCCTTGGACACCCTGTGTTTGAAATCATGTATTTAATATACATCTTTCGTGTAGTGTCACAACCATTGACAAACATGCTACAATGGAAGTAGCCTGGGTTTGTTGCCATAAGTTTTTTAAGTCGGTCAGTGTGAATGAGTTAACTTCTGAAGATGTTTTGGAGGTACCTGCCACTTCACTGAAACGTGGAGAGATTACCCTCCTCAAACAACCGCCATTCTGAGATTACCCTGGCGCCTCCCTCCTCCTGCAAGTAGCACCATAGAGCTTCCAGGAATATATGGGAGACCCATAATCTGTTATGGTATACCTAAAGCAAGAAATGGTAAGCAGTACACAAGCATATGGGTGCAAATAGCAGAGGGGTTAAGGGTATCCTGAACCCCCTCAAAATATGGAGTATCACCTTTGGTCACCCTAGCCTGTCCTTCTGCTTGAATGATACCAAATGCATCGAGGGTTTGTTGCAACCTAAGCAGGATAGCACACATTACACAACCAAGAGCAAAGGATGGCTGAAAGAGTGCATATATACCCCAATGTTGGCAGATATTGGGGGTCATTACGAGTTTGGAGGTAGCCATGGCGCTCTTAGCGCCATGGCTGCCTCTAAACCCGAGTCCGGGTCCGGTCTCACTGAATGGGGACTTACCGGGATATTCTGACCTATGCGGACCCGGTAAGTCCCCATTCAATGAACCATTCCCCATTCCCATTTGAGCCCCCATAGGGCTCAATGGGAATGGGGAAGGCGCTATTAGCTCCAAGGGCCCTTAACAGGTCCCGCAAAAAACTGCTGGTCAGACCAGCCGTTCCTGCTGGGACCCGCTAAGGGACCTCGGAATAGGGCGGTAAGGGTTTACCGACACCTGCATCCTTACCGGTGCCGGTAAACCCTTACTGCCCAACTCGTAATGACCCCCATTGTACTATTAGGGTGAGTGTTGCAATGAATCAAATGTGCGCCAAACCCAGTGTACATTATGTGGTCAGAAGGATTTCAGCTTTAAACACTATTGCAAACATATTTACTAAATACACAAACTGTGACCCTTCTGAGTTTCCCAAAATGGTCTTTGATATTATTCAAAGTAGTGAGGTGCTATTTGTCCATCTCTAATTTCTCATAGATCATTTATTTACACATGAGCTTGAGTTGCTTACTAGGGAGCATTTCAAAAGCCGTGATCCATTAAAATAAGTGTGAAAATAAGGTGCCAAGCTTTACACTTGTTTTACCACTCTGGGACATTTTACAAATCTTTTGCAGGCAAACTGAGAGAAAGGAGGGGGACATTTAGGTCCTCCTCCTCATGCCCACTCCTACTACAAAACACCTACATGGTAATTCAGGGAATTAAAGTGCTCCAGAAACGGGAGTCGCAAGCGTGAAAAACGAAGCTCACGTGTGCAAAACCCCCGAAAGCCAAAAGATGTGCTAAGCCGGAAACACGTACGCCAGGCAAAACCTGGCGTAAGTGCCCCCGCGCGGCATCAAATTGCGCGCAAACAACAAACAAGCTGATACCACTACGATGAATTTACCGTTCTTTGCAGCAGTGGTCGTGGGACACCTCAGGAGGAGGAGGTAAGCCAGGCACTGCATTTTTTTACCCAGGACCACCCTTTTTGGGATACCTGATGACCAGGTCTATGGCAGGTCCAGGTTTCCACCCTATATAATCCGAGACCTGGTTGCTGAGTGGAAGGATGACCTCACATCACCCACACTGTGCTTCCAAGCACTGAGTCCCTTGGAAAAGGTGCTCAATGTACTGCATTTTTTGGCCACTGGGTCGTTACAGCGGACAACTGCCATAGTTGGGGGAGTCTCACAGCCCACACAGACACGCTGCCCACACCAGGTGTTGACAATCATGACTGCACGCCCATCAGTCTGCAGGCACATATACATGCCCAGAACAAGCCGTGGTCCAGGACTTTTACAGGGTGGCACAATTCCCAAAAGTGTTTGGTGCCATTGATTGCCCCCATGTGGCTCTACGTCCACCTACGGCCACTGAGCACATCTATCGCAACTGCATGCACTGGCATTCCATCAACGTGCAGGTAGTATGCGATGCCAAGGAAATAATCACCTCTATTTATGCAAACTATCCAGGGTCCTCCCATGATAGTTTCATATTCGGAATGTGACCCCTAAACCGGGACCTGTAAGCTCGGAGGCATGGTGACACATGGCTCAGTGGTGAGTAGAAATGCCTGTGCACATGCAGGTATGTCACACACAGAGAAATGGAGAAACTCAACTAATCACAACCATTATTACCACCACAGGGGACAGTGCCTACCCTCTGAGCACCTACATGATGACACTAATACAGAACCCCACCACACCACCTGAGGTAAGATACAACACAGCCCATATTGCAAACCGGGGAATAGTGGAGCACACATTCGGAGTGCTGAAGTTACGTTTCCGCTCCCTTGACTGCTCTGGTAGCCAGCTATTATATGCGCCCCCAGTAGTGTGCAGGATCATTGTGGCAGTATGTGTCCTGCACAACATTGCATCCTGGCGGGGCGTACCGTGGACATGGTGGTGCCTCCACATCCCTAATCACATGCACACCCGCTGCGCCTTGGAGGGGAAAGGACACGTGGCAAGGCAGCCTGTACCCAGCTTGTGGCTACATTTTTCACCAAAAATCCCACTCCTGCGTGCAGAGTGCACACAGGCCTGACACATAACAGGTGACAATCGATGAAGAGAAAGGGACAGTCAACTGTCACAACCTTACCACCCTGAGAATGTGTCCCTGGAAGTGCTACATTGTGTGCATCCCTAGCTACTTAAAGAAACCCAAAGCTGTGTGACCAAAAGGCAACATTCGTGCTGCCTAATTGACTACCTCCTTGCAAACCAGCACACCCAAATACTGGTATGCCACCTAATCCCTCCCAAACCCCATGTCACCCGCCCGGCACACCATGCCATGGCATGCAACGTGAAAACAACCAAATAAATGCACAACACATGACACAACTGTCACAAAGTGCAGCGTCACAAATGGAAAGAGGCCAAAGACAATTCCCTCTCACATATCAAAAAGAAACTGCACACATGAACATATATTTATCAGCATGACAAATCATGAATACAGGACCCAGCAGTGGCAACGTCAGACAGTGACCAATCACAGTAGCCCAAGTGTCACAATCTGACAAAGCCACCACAAGTACCCCTCCCATTTTCAGTGTGTTGCTGGTAGGTAAATGTGGCAGGGTACTGCATACAGCATGAACTGCATCTACAATGGAGACAGGCAAGGTAAGACATGAAGAACCAACATGTAAATATGCATAATGAGCAATATTAAAACCAATATACATATCAACCATGCATCATGAATCCCCACTAGGGGTGTATACACAGTTGGACTTGAGACTGGCCACACAACTGATGGAAGCCCAATGCCTCTGTGTAAGTTACTGTCACACAGTGCCCTCCTCGCAAGCCCATGGAAAGGGGAAGCAGGAGTGGCATATGTGTCTGGACCCCAAGCCTCAAACACAAACACAAGACAAGCCTGTATGGACCCACATGGAACACACAGTGGATGCCTTCGGATGCCACACAAAACAACACACTGTTACATGAATTCACAGTAGACAGAAAAAGTGAAAAAAGAAAAAGAAAAAAATGGTGTGTTGGACAGAACAGAATCCCTGCCAGAAACACTCATCTGCGACAGGACATATGTGTCAATATCCGATTCAGCACCTGAGCCATAGAGATCTTCAGAGGTGTACTCAGAGACACCCGTGGACAGCATAGCCTGTAGGAGCAATGGATTTTCGTGGACCACCACCCCACTCCTCCACAGGTGCCTGTTTGGGGCTCTGGGTACTCCTGCCCCTGCGCCTCTCCTCCTCCTGCACTGCTTCCAGTGACTCATCACCTGAACAAAATACAAAAGAAGTCATGAACACACACGTGAACAGCATAGCGCACACACATAGGCATTACAATGTTGACATCCAATACATTAATCAGACATGTCACACATGACACAAACTCAGCCATGCACGTAGTGCCAATGAAGTAGAAGGGGACCCTGAAAGCAGACACTGATTAGTCTAAAATGGAAAAGCAGGAAATGTGCTGCATGGTGCATAGCACCTGCATCACATAGAAGCCTGTTACTGGCATGGACCATCCACAAACATGACAGATGCCAGCACACAGATGGCACGTAGCAAAGCCATGGCAGAAGTGACAAGCAGACCCAGATGGGAGTGAATCGCTACTGTCCCCCATCCATGTAAATTCCATTCCATCAAATAGTACATGCAAAAGAGTGTGACAAAACACAAATGTGTCATACGCTGCAACAACGCCAGTGTGTCCAAATACAGTGATGGGAGGCACATTGATACATCAATGGTAGGTCATTTTGACATGACACAAGTCAGTAGGCATGCTGAAGGTTGAAACAGGGCTCTGAAGTGAGTGGGTGCAGTGCAGTACATGTGTAGGTCCTCAACAGTCAATAAAAAGACAAAAAACATAATTACAATGTCGTGTCATGATGGCAGTGTGAGGGCAAGTGCAGTCATCATGTGCAAAGTGTTTGCAGTGGGTAGTAGGGATACTGTGAACCCCAAACCAAAGGGCAGGGGATGGCTTGGAGGCAGTGCATGGGTCACAGATGGCAGTTATGACTTCATAGCCTGACCTGGCATGGACACTCACCGGACATTGTCTGACGATCTCGGAGGTCTCGCACACCTTGGATCTGATCCTCTGCATTGAACCCTCCAGATATTGCCTCACGGTCTGTGAGTTCATCGTCCTCTGGTGGTGTCCCACTGCCAGTCACCAGAGTAGAGGCGGAATTAGAAGCCAGCTTGTTTTTAGCTCAGCGTTTGAGGTAATTCCAAGACTTCGAGCAATCATCAGCTGTGCGCTTCAAAAATCCCAAGGAACTAATGTGGTCCGCGATGCACTGCCAGTGGGCCCTACGCTGAGCAGGCGTAGTTTTGCACCCTGCCATCACCAGCATGTCGCGGCCGTGTTCCGACATATAGCCCACAAGTGCATCCAGTTCCACATTATTAAAACTCTGCTTCCTTGACGTGCCGGAGGGTCGAGCCTTGTCTGGGGTCCCAGCCTGTTCCACAAGAGCACGCTTCTTCCTCTTGAGAGGTGGTGTGGACCCTGAGTGGCTTACGCTACTCTGGTCTGTAGGGACTGAAGCGCAAGTGGACTGGGCACTGGAAGCAGACAATGACATGATGATCAAAGGTCTCACTGCAGGCATTGGCTGCTGGGTGCTGTTGCCAGGACCAAGCGCCACAACTGCCTTGGTGTGAGGGGCCAGGACCAACAGTGTCCCGGCTGGGTGACTAACAGTCGGGGTGGTGTCAGCTGCAGCTGCCCCTGTAGCCTCCACAACTTGGCTGCTCGGGGCAGCAGATGACATTGCTGCCCCAAATCCACGTGGCCCGGTGACAGCAATTTTCACCGCGTTTGCAGGTGCTCAGACTCGTTCCGAGGAAGCAAGACGGCAGTGGCTAGCCGGAGAACAGCTTTTTACTTGTTGGAGGGACGGAACACGTTCTTGTGAGCCAGTACGGGACGGAAGGATCCGTTAAATATCCACATCTATTTTTGAGATGTGCCACATTGAATCCCGGGATCTCATACACGTAATATTTGATAGTTAGTCAGACTCATATCAAGAGTGGGATGTCGTCAACAATGGGACGTTCTGATTAACTATCAAATATAACGTGTATGAGATCCCGGGATTCAAGCCCTCCATCAGGAGGTAAGCATCATTTCTTAACTAAACTACTCTACTAGGTTATTTAGGCTACTATTCCTTGATACTAAGTGTTATTTTTTTACCTTTTACAGTACAGTTTAATTTCTGTATACTAAGATCCCAGACTATTGACCTCCCAACCTAGGATCAACTTTATGGGACTCAGTAGCCCTTAATAAAGGAACCTACTTCTTACCTAGAGGTATGTTTTACATCCACTTACGATTTCTCTTTTGCGCATCACCTTGAGTCCAGACACTTATGAACCCTTGGGATGTTTGCAGGTGATCCACCATCTTAAAGCCAACAGACTGTGACCCTCAGACAGAATTAAAGTGGGGCACCCATGCCAGATATGGACATTTCTAGCTACTGCATCTGATTGAAATCTGCTAATGCATCGATCTCAGACATGGAATCTAAAAAAAGATTATTATTTGTTTTAGAATTAGCAGATATCAGAATTCTGGATCAAATAATTTTACGATTAGATCTACAAATAACCACTCCTGATGAAGGAAATTCTATTTCCGAAACGCGTTCAGTTTTTATTAACAATTGCCTCTGAATACATGACACCAATATGAAACTAATATTGTAACCATGTATATTCAGTTTGATTGTTTCTTGTGAATCCACCTTGCTGAATTAAAAGTACTTTCTAATCTCAAATTAACGTTTAACTGAATTGACCTAGAATATTTTGTTACTCAAAGAAGTTACCTTATAATTGATAGAGCTCAGTTACTACCACTACCTTTTTTTCAGAGTGTCTGAACATCTTACCCATAAAAGTGCTATTTATTTATGTATGAATGCTAGTTACTTATTGTTTGTCATTGTACAATCTCCCGAGTGTGCTGGGGACGTGAGTGTTCCACGGACCGTGGACACTTTTCTTTCTCTTGTACAAAGTGGTTGGCTGGCATGTTTGGACGACGGGGCCAGGTGACCCCCCCACCACCCCCGTCGATCCCCCCACCCTTGTTTCTAAGCTAGGTTAAAGAAATATTGTTTGATTAAATAACATACATATATCACCTAGTGTTGGGCATGGTGTGCCCCTGGGGAGCATAACCATTGCACATGCATGATTGATCAGGCCGGTTTGGGAGTCTATGATGCAGCATGTGCTTCTTCAAGTATTTTTGGGTGGGGGACCTTCAGCAGGGCCTAAAGGGGTCGCCCTTAGTTTGTGTTATGGCACTGACCCTAGACGTTCATCTTAATTGGAATCCTGTGATAGCTTGGTGATAACAATACCATGATGAGGATAGCAAATCTGCATGCCTTCCTTTCAGCATGCTGTCTGTATATAACTAATGATGACTGCATTATTAGCCTGTGACGAGCAGCTGACTTTCACTTCAAAATCTCACCACACAGCATGCTGAGCAGGGGTCTGCCGTTGTGCCTGCTTGCCCCATGGACATTTGATACAAATGTATGTGAGTTGGGCAATGTCTGCTGACACGCTGGTGCAAGCTGCTGGGCTATCACAATGATAAGTCACTATTTTACAGAGAGAGAAATCCAGTGTCAATCAAACACTAGATTGAAGTAGAAGAGAGCTAAGCCATCCACTGCCACAGTAACCCAAAATCAACTCATCCTCATTCAAGTTGAAAGAACATTGGCCGGAATTCAGAATCCTGCAAAGCGCTGAGCAGCCTTCCAACTCAGGAAGCCTTCGTGGAAATGATGGGACAAAAAATAATGCTTTCAGGCTTCACATGAGATCATCCTCCTCTCTGTAATAAGATGTTCTTAGTATTCTCATCACATGTTTCTCCCAGGTGGTTCTACCTAACACCCATAGTCCATGCTCCATACTATACTCACAGCTCCACTGCAGGCCTGTTAGGACAATAAAGTGCTGTTGTGCTGAAACCCTAACCGTTCATCTAGGTTGGAATGGGGAAGTGCATGTAGTGATATTGATGAATCACTGAAGGTGGTCATGAGAAATGGTGAGCAGAGCAGGAAATATGTCAGAGAAGGCGAATAGGGTGAAGGGAAGTGTCCCTCTAATGGCTCGTGGAATGATACAGGGATATATTTGGACATAGAGTTTGCACCTAACCTTAGGATTAGATCTCTACAGAGAAAGGAAACGGATTGAATGTACATGAAAACAGAACACTTAGGAGTGCTGTCAGCAATATAACAGGTACTGCCTTGGGCTAGCATAAACGCACACCCAGAGAGTTCACAACACATGGCCAAACAAATGATAATCAGGTGAACTCAACAACTTCAATGCAAGGGCTACGGAAGGAGACCCAGAAGCAATTGACTGGTCATTCCCTGCCATGAGCATTTCAAATGGTGGGGTGTTATTAGGGGTCTGTGTTCATTCATCCCCAGTTTTATAAAGTGTTTTTATGTGAAAAATCTTTTAAAAGAAAAATTCATTGAATAATTTATTTTTTATTTGCGGGGGCCAACGTGAACATTGTACCACTGTTAGGCATCCCCATCCATTTCCTATAAATGCATCAATCCTTACTTAATACCTGTGCCATTTTCCTAAACCCATGCTGTGCCAGATATTATATTGACAGACCACCTTACTAGGCAGAGTTCTGAATCCATCAACTCTAAGAAAGAGGAAATTCCATTTCTTTGGTAAATCATTTGTCCCTTACCACTCTTATTGGACCTATTTGCTATTTGTAGTGACTTTGTCTACCTGCTCTGATCCACTGAGCCCATCCTCCACTAGAGGCGATAGACTTTGCATCCCAGCTAACCATTTCAGCCCATCCTATTTTAGAGGGGTCTATTTGTATCCTTGTGACAGTTATCTGTAACTTTCAGACGAGAGATGTGAGAATATGTTTCTATGTGCCAATTTCAGAGGACTATAGTGTCTTGCAAGATTCTCTGCTACTAGATTCAAAACACTTTGTGTACCTCATCCAACCAGTTCCCGCCTCTGTGTCAAGTAGTAATAGGTGCTATTAGCTATTGTAATGGTAGTCAATTTATAGACCTCAAACTAGTGAAGGGTTGTATTGTTCTTGCAAGACTTCAAACCTGCATTCTCGAATGAAAAATACAAACGTCTAAGGCAAGTGCTTAACTTGTCAAGTTAATGTATAGGCTTAATAAGTGGAAATCATCCTTTCTGCAAGCGGCTGGTTCTTTTTTCAGCAAATCCTCAGATGCTCATCTATCCTACAGGCAAAGTTCCCAGTCTCTGAAGAGAATGCACGTACTCATTTTTTTCTGCCGATGGAAGCTTATCTATCCCCTCATAAAACCATCCTTCTTAAGGTCAACCGATTCCATAGCAGTGTGCATTCATAGAACCCACCTTGGTTTTAATTGACCTGTTTTATATCCCGGTGTGAACCCCCAAATGTGTCCTTGCTAGAGGTGGCATGTTGTCTGTCATTGGTTGAAGACACAGCATAGGTTGTTTCTCGAAGTGGTATGTTGTATATCCTTTGGCAAGCCAGAATACCAGAATCCAGCCTTCCTTCAAGTGACAGAATGTATTGTTTGTGTTAATCACATTAATCCATTCTTTTTGTTACATGTCTTAATTCTTTTGTAATTGTGGGTCAATCCGCCTGCACATCTGGCAGAGGTGTTGAGCTTCATCTATACTAGCCATATGCAAGCTAGGGGTACTTTGCAGGTGCCTTTAATCTGTCTCTCACTAAGGATGGTTGAAGAGATTGCTGTGGAAACTCATCTTGAAGCATTAAGCTTACAGCCACTCTCCTCTGTGTTCCTCACAGCTTCTTGATCACTGTCTAAGTGCAGGCTCGGACTGGACAATAGGTCAATAGGCAATGCCCAAAGTGAAGCCCAACATGCTAGTGTGGGCCCGTTTTATTTGGTCAAAGTGGGCCAGTATGTGGACTGTCTGGCTAGTAGTTATTGAATAGATATTCTTTAAAAATTAATAATTTGAAACATATTTCACCAAAAACATCCTCTTTCTTTTGAATCAGTCTAATGGAAAAGGAACATGTAGGGAAGCAGCTGAATGCCTCTGCAGGAAGTCCTTCCCCCCTAAAACATGTATGTTGAAAGTCTGAGATCGTGCCAGCAGTTGTGACCATGCCACAGTGAATATTTAGAAAGAAGATACCCTCTGAGTAAGCCCTACCAAATGTATTCCAGAAGAGATGACAATCTGAGGGAGGAACTCCCAGAAGGAATATGGAAAAGAGCTAAAGAGAAGCTGGTGATGTCACAAAAGACAAGCGTGACACCCCCAGGAGAATACTGGCTGAAGAGAATGCATGGACCTTATAGAAACTGATGATGAAGGTAAGAATTGAGTAAACTTTCATATGCGAAAAGAAGATTGCATGTGTGTGACGCACTGCAGAAACTGCAAGCCATTCAATAACTGTACAGATGCTGTTACCCAAGTAGACTAAGTGATCATAGAAGCTGGCAACATGTAGTTAATAGACTGCAGGAAAAGCCGCCACTGTATAGAAGCTGGAGATCGGTGTCATGAATTTAGTAAGTCCGGACCCATGTTGAGGACATGCTGAATACTGTGTCACAGCAAAGAATTTGTTGAGATCGTGGACACAAATGGCGAAACTGTCTCATCTGATGTCAAAGCTGAAGCAGCTAAGGCTGGTTATCTATTCTAAAAGGTTGTGAACGCGGGAAGCTGAATCATCTCTTGTTATGGGGCAAAGAAAGAACACCAAACGTGCCAATTTTTATCTATTTTAAGACATTTAAATGCTGCAAAAATAGACCAAATCGTGGTCTCCTGTCACGTGAGCGAAGGATGGAAATAGAGTTGAGCATGGAGTTCTAGAACAACGATAGTGCATGCTCGCACTCCTTTATATTGTCACAGACAAGAATACTCTTCAACGCCAAGTTCAAAGATAATCTTCATGGCTGAAGGCATGGGTGATGAGAGATTATGGGCTATTAGGGTAGGGAGGTAAAGTCAAGTCCACCTCCTGGCACCAGGGTCTGAGCTTACGTCCTGCTAAGTGAACCAAATGTTCCAGACAGAACACAAGCATGTGGACCAATTATAGTGGGCCATCTAATGAAGAGCCTTATAGTTTGAGAGCCAATGATATACCGTTTACTTAACAATGTTGAAGATTATACGTTTTAGAGGTAGGCATACGTTCCCCACCTGACAGTAGATATCCAATCTTCCAATCTCAATCCCACCCCTTATACAAGGTATACTTAGATGTTCCCCTTGAATGAATCACAACCACTCATAGTTTTTTATTATTTGCCACATAATATGAGGACTCTCCCGTGCGTAACGTCTCCCGAGATAGTGATGGCAGAGCGGGTGTCCGGGGCAGAGACCTTCGAAACAGAGCAGTAGCAGTGGATTTGAACACGGCCGAACGGCATCAGTGATAACGGACTTAACCAGGCACCCGTGTAAAGCCCCGTTAAGTCCCGCTTTGCCGGTCCCGGACTTTTCTCCAGCGCTTTTCCTGTGGATTGTGGATTGTGGATTTATTTGCTGTATCAACTACAAGACCCAGCAGGTGAAAGAAAGAGTGAACTGTTCACTGTGTGGAGAAAAAATAACTGCAAAAACAGACTATAACACACTTCTCTCTTGTTTAGGCTTCGCTGCACTAAGAGCTGGGAGGAGCTATATAAGCTCAGGGGCGCGCGCACCACGCGCGCGCACCCGTGTAAAGCCCCGTTAAGTCCCGCTTTGCCGCTTCGCCGCGGCAACGCGGCTAGTGCTGGTCATTTAAGTTGTTGTTTTGTCTTGCGGTTAGATAATAAGGAGGCGCATTGCAATAAAAACCTTGTGGTGTCTAAATAGAGGCACCACAGTGGAAATATGTATACACTTCGCACTGGCATGCCATGTACGGAACGAGTGCATGCCCTACTGGAGTCCACTTCAAGAGACAGTCCAGCGTTCTCCCCAAAAACGGTACGACCCTCTGCTAAAAGTGCACCGTGGGACAAGCGAATAAAGAAGAAAAGATCACGACTTGATTCCGTCATGGGTGATTTGAGAAACTTTGGGTTTAACATCTGTCGGACACCACGCCCTGTGGCTAGAATGCCTGAACTTAATAATCTAAGTGTATCAAATATAGAGGCGCAGCCCCTCTGTATTGAATTGGGGGTGGGCCCTGCCCAGCAATCTGCCGCGAATCCTCAGTTGGTACAGGTTACAAATGGTGGTAATGAGGCGCAAGAACAGTTATGCAATATCTCACTGTCAGATTCAATGATGCTGCAGAATGCTCGATCAGGGGTTGCTAGTTTAGCTCCCCTCCCTAAAGAAAGCCAGGATGCTGATGTTGTTAAAGATGTTGCAATTATAGAGCTGGAGTCATCGGACTCTTGCTTTGTGGCCAAGGAGGACGAATCTGATCTTTCTAAATCTCCAGTGCTACTTAATACTGGAGATATTTCCGAATCCGAAAGTTCGATTTCATTCATTCCGCCGACCCCTAGGAGACTAAATAGAAACAGCTCGGTTATAAGTCCGGACCTTGTGACAAAAAAAGAAGCTCCCGTAACATTGGAAATTATGAACATGGCATTGATGTCCCTAGCCAGATTATTTGAAACTTTAGATTCAAAAATTAATGTGATACAAGATAATGTTAATAATTTGAAAAGATCACAGAAGGCATTTGGTCCGTCCTTGGCCCAGAAACAAGAGTCTGATGCCGAAAAGGCAGCTCTTTTGTCAAAACAATTGGGTAGGCTGTTATTAACATGTAAACATACGGATGACCAACTAAATGGTAAGTTGAGCTCAGTTATAGTTGGGGAAAACATACGAAGTGTTAACACTGCTGTGCCTTTTGTTGAGGGCATCATAAGAGAAGTATCAGCTGAGGAGACCATGAATGCACCCTTGTTGTCACAGTCAGGTCCAAGAATAGGAATAGCTAAATCTGTTGACGGTGTGAGGGGTGGAAATCGTATGAAGATGACAGTAATGGTTCCCTCATCCGACCAGTTTGTGTCGAGTGAAGAGGAGGCAGGGGTTCCTATAGCTGACGATTCAAAAACAAGAGAAATACAGCAGTCAAAAGGGGCATATACGATATTTGCAAAAAAGTCTAAGGGCCTCTCTAATCAATCGAAGACAAATGCAAAGAAATCAAAAAATCAGAAGTCTAAAACAATGGCTTCGAGTGGGACTGCGAAACAATTCTTTAAATCTTTGTCTAAACCAGTTAGATGCTCAATGTTAGCTTCTAATCTGATCACAAAAAAATATCAGAACCTATCTCAAGAAAGACAAAGAATGATGAATAAGGGTACGGACCCCCACTATGTGACTCCCCCTTATGTTCCCCTAGACGAGTTGGTGCATATTGCGCAGGAGCTAGAGAATGGATCCAGAAATGTAACGGCCCAGACTCAAGCTCCAACTGCATTAAAGAATAATCAAGTGAAAGTTGACCCAGTGCCTAGTGCAATAGTTAATACGCAGGATCTTAGAAAGGCTGTGGATAAGTATATGAGTCAATACCATCCTAAGCCGCTTTTGACTCATCCCCTGTCTCGGACTTCTATTCTATCTGTGGAAAAACCTGAGCCAGAGTGTGATGAGAATACTAATGTGGGGAGGGCCCTCCCTAAGCATGAAGCAAAGTCCTTGAGGAATGACTTATTAAAACCAAAGCAACATCTGATGCTCAAGATAATCTGCAAAATTATATCTTAAGCACAATTAAAGACTGTCTAGTTGCTCTGACCTCAGAACAAAAAATTGTTAAATCATCTCTGAAGGCAATGAGTAGTGGCCATTCTGATGTGATAAAATCATCTCATGAAGGAAGCACCTCTAAAAATGTTTCGTTTAAATCTCCATTGGAGGAGACAAAATGCTGTATGAATAGAGAAACATCAAGTAAGCAGAGTTACCCTGATTTCAAGGTAACACCTAAGAGTAAAAAGCCCACCCAGTTGTTTTCCTTGTTCCTTAGTTGTCGTGGGGGTTCTTTTCCAACATACACAATGAACAGAGGAAGTATCATGCAAATATTTTCAGATATCCCAAATTTGGAGGATATTTCCTCAGGTGATGTGGTACAAGTTGAGTTCCCCGATGATAATGACCCAACGGTGTCCTGCATGTGGCTAGGCTCTCGTATCATTTATAATATCATCTGGTCTGCTAGATCTGAACTTTTTGATTTGGGCTTCAATTTAATTCCAACCACAAAAGAGTCCCTACCAGTGGAGCTTACCTTTAAACCTGCTAGTGAGGTGATTAATGGTGAGCATACCTCAGGGAGGGGTTGCAGTTGTGGGAAAGCGTAACTAGGAACAGATGATTCCGATGCCTGAGGTCAGAAATTGGTAGTCACGAGCTGGAATACTAGGGGACATAAACACCTGCTAAACAACGCTAAGTGTGATTTGAAAGAGTGTGATATAGTTCTTATGCAAGAAACCTGGTTGACCGTCCCCTTATCGTGGGACAATCATTATGTCCATTTAGTACCAGCAATAAAGGGACAAAAAGGTAGACCGATGTCTGGTTTGGCAATCATATCCAATATGTCTACGATAGGTATTATCTCAGAGGGGCCCAATCCAAATTCTTATTTGCAATGCTCAGTAATAATGTTCCAAAAACTGAAATTCCTAGTTATAAACATATATTGGAATCCAACTGCAATCTCAACTTCTACTTTCCTCAATGATTTGAATGCATTGATGGAAGATACTATAACTATCCCAGATATTGCGCATGTAATATTAGCTGGGGATTTGAACATACATCTGTTAGCACCATCTAAGAAAAGAAATATGGATCGGGTCTCGCCGTGGAGGGCATTTATCAACACTTGGGACTTAATTATGCTAAATGGAGCAGTGGAAACTGATAATCCTCCATCTTACACTTGGACTTGTGGTGCTCAAAATGCTATAATTTATTACATGTATGTTGATAGAGGGCTGTTTGAGAAAATCTCTGAGTTTATGGTAGTTCCCACCACAGCGAGTGATCATTGGATTCTGAGGGCTGAGTTCTTAATTCAAACAAAGGAAGAACTTCGCTCCGGCCGAAATCAATTGAGTGGTCTAATTATAAATCCCCAACAAAACAGACTACACTTGTCAAGTGATGCACTGCAAACATTTGCATGCAGTGTAACAAATGACCATCAGCGACTGCTAAGAGGTATGGATGCTATTGACTATCATGATAAAATGCATCTTTTTGCACCTGTTTCAATTCCAGATACTAAGAAGAGTAATCAGTTACATATCCATGTATTTGATCTGGCCATTAGAGAGGAAAAGAGGCAATATCGAAAACAGAAAAGGCAGATTTTCTATTTACCGGCACATTATCGAGAGTTGGCCCTACGCAAATTGAAGACCAAATATAGAAATTGGATCCGAGGTCATAAGGCAGTTATGTTCCAACAGGATGGTGAAAAGTGGTTACAGATGGCTAAAACTAAAAATACATCTCAAATCTGGAAAATGATAAACAATGGAGTGGGTGCTCCCCAACTAACAGCTCAACTTAATGGTGTGTCGGAGAAAAGTTGGGTCACTTATTTCTCCAGCATTTATGATCTTCCATCCAATAACATTTCAAAGCTGAATTTGAAAATAATCAATCCATCTTTTCAGATTAATTTTGATCGAGAAGATGTGTTGTTTTACATCAATAAAGCTAGTTCTTCAAGAGCTCCAGGGCCTGACGGCTTATCAAATTTTGTCTTAAAACAGAATCCGGAATTATGGGCGTCTATTCTTTACGCTGTCTTCCAAGCCCTGCAAATAAAACAGGCAGTTCCTCCATCGTGGTGTAAGGCCATCACAGTGCCAATTTATAAGAAGGGCGATCGAGCGAATCCTGCAAGTTATCGTCCGATTTCTCTTCTTGACGCCCCTGGCAAGATCTTTAGCAGAATTGTCCTAAGAGACCTCAACAAGTGGGCGTCAGAAGAGAATCGGCGAGACCCATTTCAAACTGGTTTTGTGGTAGGTCTTGGCACTAGCATCAACATAACGACGCTTAATGCAAGCAAAGAGCTGTATGCCATAAGAAACCAACCAATATATTTGGCGTATGTTGATTTTCGAGTAGCTTTTGACTCGGTAGATCGGAGCTTGCTATTCGAAAAACTGCTAAAATTTGGCAGTCCACCCTCACTTGTGTATCTAATACATTTACTTCATTCAAACACCTCAATGAAAGTTAAATTGAATTTAGAAGGGCTGTTATCGGAAGAAATACCTACCAAACGCGGCCTGAAACAAGGCTGCATTCTAGCCTATTCATTGTTTAATTTGTTTATATTTGATTTAGGTAATGAATTTAGCAATACTTTGAATGACGCTCCCAAACTTGGCAACCAGATCATTGCATGGCTTTTGTATGCAGACGACTTAGTTCTCATCTCGCAAACGCCGAGTGGCCTGCAAAACATGCTTGATAAACTGGATCAGTACGTTGCCAAGAATAATTTGACCCTAAACTTGGAGAAAACACAAGTGATGGAACTGGGGAGGTATGGATCTAGATTAAAGAAACAGTATTGTTGGTTTTTGAATAATCAAAAGTTGAATGTAGTCAATGAATATAAATATCTAGGTGTCATATTTAGTAATTCTTCGATTAACATGCCTCAAAGAGACAGTACAAAGGGTAAACTGTCCACTCTAATATCGCAAGCGAGGATTTTACAATATAAGTATGGTAAGTTTTCGTGTAAGCACATTCTTATTTTCTATCAGCAGAAAGTAATTCCTATTGTTACTTATGGATCTGAAGCCTGGTCACCCCTGCAGGCCTGTTATTGGAACAAAATTGAGGCAAAGTTTTGGAAGAAAGTATTGAATCTCCCAAACTCCAGCCCAACGGCATTGCTTCGTTTTGAGTTGGGAATTCTCTCAGTGAACATTCAAGCATCCTGGAAGAGATGCTGCTTATTTCGGAAATGCGTGTTGGGTCTATCTAGCAATAGTGTATTAAGAATTCTGGCAGATTATTTATTGCGATCGGAACATTTATTTCCATCAAACTGGAGAGCGGCTGTCTTGTCGGACCTAACCAAAGCAAATATCTCATTAGATCTTTTACTATCTAATCCTACTAAAGCTAAAACTAAACTGTATCAATTAGATTGGCACATAACTCAACAGAACTGTGTGAAACTAAAATACTTTGACAGAGCTCTGTTTGGGCATAAAAAATTCCGGCAAACTGCTAACTATTTATTAAAATGTCCCTCTCACAAATTGAGAAATCAAATATTGAGGTTTCGCCTGAACTTATGGCCAACTAAACAAATCTTGTTAAGGAGGGGCATTATTAAGATAGACTCCTCATTTTGTCGATTCTGCAATGACGGAAGATCTGAAGAAACCCTGAAACATTTATTGATAGAATGTGTTGCACTACAATTGCAGAGAAAAGACATTGTTGACAAACTAACAAGGTACCATTGCATAAGACGCTCTAATGATGAGCTATGGCATGAGCTGTTTGCGACCTCAAAGATAACAGTAAGAATAGCCACTATCCAATTTCTAAATAAGATACTGTGTCCAATATATCCAAATAAGTAAGCTGTTTGTTTAGTGGAAGAAATGGAGTAGAACTTGGTTCTCTATACACATCGATAACCATTTGAATATGATGTGCTTATATCTGATTTTGACATGTTATTATTATCTGACTCATAGAATTAGATATGCTAATTGGAAGTGGTTTCGTAGGAGGTTTTACTTATTTGTCTTAATCATCAGCTAAGCAAATGTATTTAATTTTACCTTATTTGTCAAAAACTTCTTTTTTTATGATATGTGTGTTATGTTTTAATTTTGTTTTGAAAGGTTGATTTAATTAACCATCCAAAATAAAAAAAAAAAAAAAAAAAAAAAAACATAATATGATGTCACCGCTGATGATTTTTTTGGATATAAATGTGTTTTTATGAGAAATGAATTGAGAGCTGGAGCGAACTTCTGTTGATGTCCATTGTAACTCCCTGTTTTAGATAATTGTTAATAAAACAACAACCATTGCCATCTTCCTGAGTAGGTTTGATTATTTGGTGTCAGAGTTATTCTGCATCCCCATCCATTGTATGCATGTTATCAAAAGGGCTTTATGCTCAAACACATTGTTATTTGTAAATGCATGACACTTTTTCATTGATACCCAAGCCAATTTTATGCCCCAGTCAGATCCTTTTAAGTCCCCAGAAACCATCCTTCTTGCAGGTGTTTAATTATCTGTCTCTGGTAAATCTCAAAAACTCATCCCTCTCACACATAACAAGCTGAGTCCACTCCCAAGAACCAATGTTTCTTCTAGGATGCTGACCTACCACCTCTTTGCTAATCACAGTACCAACTCTTCCAACATAACACAGACATTTGTTTCTATAGCTCCTACTGGTGCAGTTTCACATTTTAATGACAGGCACTCTGTCCTTGGGCTGATCGCCAAGGTCCATTCACACCTGGGGAAGCGTGCTGTCAGGAGATAGGAATGAAACTCGGACACAAGTGAGCCATGTTTTTGGTTAAATACTTTAATTAAAATAAAAAAAGGGTTGGGGAAGTGCCTCTCTGATCCCATTCTAATAGGAGTTTCCCTACCTATACCAAAAACGAAGGATCTGTCCATGTCAGAATGTCCAGAACAAAACTGTTGTATGTCCAAAGTTCTATTCTGACCCTCAGACTCTCATAAACGAAATTCTAAGGTTAAAATGGGAATGTCTTTGGCCTTTAATGGTTTAAGAAAAAAGTGTTACAAAAGGAATGAATAACTCCAACATAAAGCTTCTTCAAGGATAAGGATCCTTGTGCCATAGGGTAGTTCCCTTCCCCCGCATTCCTCTTTACTATCTGGCTTTTTCACAAGTAGCAGTTCCTTATGCCTTTCCTGACCAGCAACCACACTGATATACAAAACTGTCTAATTTTCAATGTTTGTCTTGTCAGGGCACCTGGAACATGGTCCTGTCAATTTTTGCTCCTTCTCTCGTGATTAGCTTTTTTCTTCTAACTGTCTAGTATACTCTCCTGCCAGGGCTTCTTGTAATCACGCACCTGTAACTGCCTGGTACACTCTCCAGCCAGTGCTTCTTATACGTTTACTTGGTTTGATAATGTAGCTGATTGATTTGTGATCTTTTCTGGGGTTCCCATAGACGTGCACTGTTTACACTGACAAACTTGAAAGGTGTTCACTTGAAGTTTGTTCCTCTTTTAAACAATAAACTTTCTCGCTCTTTCTCTCACAGCTTCGTTATTCACAATTACTTTTATTCTGCATGGCCGCTCATATGCCCTGTGTCCCTTTTGTCCCTAGGTGATCTCACCAGCTGTTGTTGGCAATCCTGGTTTCTCGCACGGCCAGCCAGTGAGGTTCTTTCGGTGCTTTTTTTATCACAACACTTTCTCTCAGCTTTCCTGTCTCTCGTGGGCTTTGCTTCATTCCAGACTCTAGTTAGAGGCTGCCTGTCAACACCTGCAAATGCTCCGGGGTGTATTGTAGGCTCCTGGCATTTCCTCAGCTTGTCCTCTTCCCATGGCAGTTTCCTTCTTCTTGGCTCTCGAGCTAGTCATTTTCACTGCACTGGTTCCATCACTTCAGTCTCTCGATCTACCCTGAGAGGAGCAGCCTGCCAGCAACACACCGCCTCTCTCGGCTTCTGCTCTCTTAATGTCCCCGCCACAGGTGTATGTGGCCAACAACTAGAGTACTCCTTGTACTTGTGGCCTCCTTCAGTCTGCATTACTCGGTTTCTCTTCCTCTTACTAGTATTGTTGTAGTTATGAGATTGAAAGTCCCTTCTTGACAATTTGCACGATAAACCTGGATAAGTATTCTTAATGGTTTTCAAGAGAAAGTCAGTCCTGGATGATTTGTATGTGAAATCTGAGAAGGTGTTTTAATAAGTTCCACAAGGCAGATCATAGTTTGAAGGTTGGCCTATGGGTCTTGGGAAAAGGTTTTCAATACCCTTTTTAGGTGGAGGAGATGTATGACAATATGCCATAAGGGTATTAAGGATGGGAGGTTCCTCCTCAGAAGGAAAAGGGGTATACCATGTGTTATGCAAGATTGTATGCAGTACCATTAGGGTGCACTACAACAACCCTGACCTCCTGGCGGCAGTAGTAACTTAACCTTTGGTATAAGTCTGTACTACATAGGTTGGTAGTGTGGACGAGTAGCCAGGCCTATCTCAAGAGGGGTCAATGTGAGCTGTAGGGGAGTTACACAGAGGTTCACAGTGACAAGTATTCAAGCAGACACTTACACACAGGGTTTCCTGATAAAACAATTATTAATTTATTTACCAGTCAGTTAATATAAGCCTTCTTCCGAAGGAAGCACTGTAAAACACCACACAAATATAGTTCAAAATTACACAATCTCTTAGTTCAGAATCAGTAAATACCCTTTTCGGATGGCATACAGCAGAGACCTACACCCTGAGGTGACTTCAATAGCTAGGGTGTTGTTGACATTAACGTATTACTGTTGGCATTCAGAATTAGTTAAGAGCAAGTAAAAAGGGAAAGATTGTTTAGAGCAAACAAGATACCACAAATATTTCTTAAGCAGGCAAATACTTTCAGATCCCCCAATAAGAGTCGTTCAGTTAAAACAGGCGAAGCCAAAGTCAATAGGCAAGAGTCTAGATAGGCTCAAGCACTTCTTTGAAGGTAAGTAGAAAAGTCTTTGCACAATGTTTCAGAAGTCTTTGAAGAAAAAGATGAATCAATGTAGGGCCACAAGCTGTTAGACTTGTGAGTGGTAGAAGATGCAAGCAACTCTACAGCAAGAGGTAAATACTCTTAGACTTTGTCCAGTACCTTTAAAGTGAAGAAAAGATGCAGTAGATTACTCCTGTTCCTGTGCAGCTCTGCAGATCTTTCTGATCCTGGCCTCAGTTGTGGGGACAAGAGGGAGGACATTGGGGGACTCCTGCACTGCACTGGGATGGTTAAAACTCGCAACCAGCAAACTTCAGTTTCAGTAGCTGATCAGTGTTTCAGCTCCTCGCGTCTACCGCAAATAGCAACACGGCGGTTCCTGGCTGGCAAGATGGACTTTCATTGCTGCTGAGTGGACTCAGCTTGGTCAGTCTTGCTTACTGGGAGTCCAAAGGATCTTCCTGGAGCTCTTGGCCAACTTAAAAGCAGCGCACACAAACTGGTGTTCCTCTCCCTGGCTCTACGGTTTCCAGCAGCAACTCTGTGGAAATTCAACCAGCTCCAAGATGGATGTCCAGGTGGCTTACTTTGGAGTTGATTGCTCCCACCAACTCAAGGGGAGAAGTTGTCCTTGCAGGGGCATCTCCGTCGATGCAAACTTGGAATTTCGGCACTGCAGCAGGGCTTCACCGGTCAAACCAATGGTCCAGGAGTTACAGCAGGCATTCTCTTCAAGTTCTTCCCTGGTTTCTTCGTCCAGTGGTCGACTCTGCCTTCCAAGCCAAAAGACTTGCCTTTTATACAGTTCTCTCCATTTCATTCCAGCTTAACTGTCACTCACCCAGCCGGGTGGGTGTCCTTGCCGGACAGTCAGACAGCTAATCATCAAAGAGTGCATTTGGGTCTCCTAGGAGACTAAGCACAAGGAGTTTCGGGCACCTCCCTCACTTCCTGCCTACCCCAGACACCCTGGAGCCAGAGGCGAGCTTCACTCGTGAATCCCGACAAAGGCAAAACAAATAAAGGGACCAAACTTGGTTTGGCACGCAGAGTAAATCTCAAGAAGGAACTTTCCACAAAGAAATTGCGAAAAAGGAAGACCGGGGCCATTTTGACAAAAATGGCAGCCTTGGGTGCTTTACTGTAGCTGCAAAAGCAGCCCATGGTAAATGCACACCAGGGTAGTAAAAACGAAACCACTGCCACCAGCCATTCAGTGAGGAAAGGGTAACATAAACATGTTACATGAGAAGCTAGACAAAGGCGATACTAGATAACCCCTTCAGCACCCTATTGTGAGATAGTGTGTGCTGGGTCTAGAAAGTTACAAATGTAAGTAAAGTCAATTTCACTTTACTGCTCTGGGAAACAGTAGTTCATCTCAGAGAAGGTAGTTAAACCTTGGGAAATCTAAGAGACTTCCCTGTGTCACTGCACTGAAGGTGTTGTGTGACACAATGTAAAAGATGATGCCTATGGAGTTTGTCAGACTCCACAACCAAAAGAAACACAGAGTACAAAACTTCATATTAAAATACATGAGAGAGTGGGAATACAAATTCTGAGAATTCTCTCTAACACCATGTCTCAGTTGTTGGGGACAGTCTACACTGATGACGGTGGTTCTCATTGCTCCATTCTTCTTCCTCGTTGCAGTACTGATTGTATACCTCCCTTGTGAGTAGTTGGGAATCTTTCTCGTCACTGAACTGGGAAACTGATGTTCATTAAGATGACTCCTTTTCTTCATCATCGCAGTACTTTTTAAGGGAATGGTAAGAGGAGTACAATTTATGAGCCTTTTAGGGGAGGGATTGGTCTTTGGGTTATAGAAAGGTGGTTTAGGATCGCTTGACTGGAAGGAATACTGCATTACATCTGGCGAGTACACTTTACACCCATTAAGATTGTCTCCCCCCACATGGCACTCCCACGGGCAGCCACCTCCAGGGTCTGGATCAGGTAGCAGCTTCTCATCCCTAGCCACATACCCTTTCCCCACCTCCCCCTTCCCTCCCCACTTACCTGCTGGATCAGAGCTTTGTCCATACCAGGGCTTACAGGTTTCTATTCCTTTTTTCGCTCTTTGTTTACAAATACGGACATGTTTAAGAATATATCTTTGTATAGTTTAGAAGCTATGTATTAAATAATACATATATTTAAAGGTTTCCATGACAATTATTTTCCTACAAAAAATAAATAAAACATTTTGTATGAACAAATCCAGGATTGACTGATCAAAAATAAGTAGCACTGATGCAATTGTATACACACAAATGAATATGGGTAATTCAAGTTCTACTGGTAGCACATCTTTCAATGATTTGTGTACATTCCCCACTCTTTAGCACTAGGAGTCACCCCTTCAGTTCAAATAAACAAACCTCCTTTGTACCTGGAGTTATTATTCTTTTTTACTAGTAAATCCCTTTGAGGCACTTCACGTGTGTTTAAGTACTTAACAAATAAACAATTACAATTACAATTACTATTTTTATTTACTCAGCATCACTACGAATGAGTGGTGTCACTTGGTTTCAAGGCATACAAATGCAACAGGTAACAAAGCAGCCTTTAGTAGACCTACTTAGCCATGAAATCTTCCAAGACTGGTGCAGTCTGGATCAGAAGTTTGAAGCACTTTGAGTTGTTGTGTGTCGCTTTCTCTACATATCCACGACCCTTGAAAAAAACCTATCAACTGAACGGAGGAATATGCATCTATATATTCAGCTTATGCATAATTGATGATTATTTTGAGGCACCTGAAAATGTGTGTCTATCCTCTGTTGGTTTGTTTGTTTGTTTATTATTTATAATGTGCACCCACACCCTCGGGAACCTGGGCGCGACAAGGTTATACATTTTTATACTGTACAGTGTGTTACAGGTGAAGGAAAATTATTTACAATACATACAACACATGGAGACAGGTTACGGTTAAACGGCGATATGCAGTAAAGGTACATAATGAGGAAACCAAGCGCAAGGTAAGGTTCAAATGTTATTCGAGACATACCAGCTTTTTGTGTGTTTTTTCTGAAACTAGGGAACATTTGGTCTGTACGGAGGTACAGTGGTAGTGCGTTCCAGATTTGGGCTGCTTGGACGGGGAAGCTATTCCCACCTGCTCCTTTCAGGTTGTATCTAGGCACTGTGATAAAACAGGACTGGGCAGCTCTCGTGGGGCGAGTAGAAACATTTCTGCTGATTTTGTCTTGGAAGTGCTGTGGGGCAGCATTGTTTAGGCATTTGTGTGTGATTCAGGCTTATTTGAGTAATATCCTGTCTTAGATAGAGAGTCATTTGGTTTCTCTTCTGGCTGCAGAAATGTGTTCTCTCTTGGGAATTCTTAATGCAGATCTCATCGCATTATTTTGTAAGATTTTAAGTTTATTTATGGTCTGTTTGCTGGCTCCTGCAAAGAGGACATTGCAGTAGTCAGGTGTTGACAGTATCAAGGCTCTTGCAAGTGTAATGCAGCTCATAGTGGACAAGTAGGATTTTCAGGCATGGATCAGCTTGCATGTATACGCTGTGGTGGATGATGTGGCATTTACTTGCTTGCACAGGTTCAAAGTAGAATCTAAGTAAAAACCTAATGTTTTGGTCTCCTCAGCCACATTGATGGTGATACCATCAATGATGAACGCAGTGTATTGCGTGTCAAGTTTCTTAAGTTGGGCTGGGGCACCTAGAATAAGGATTCCTGTTTTGTTGCCATTCAGGCACAGTCCATGGACCACCATCCATGCCTGAATGACTTGGTATATTTTGTTCAACAGAGCTAGGCCTTGATTATAGCTGGCTGAAAGCGATAGGAGTATCTGGGTATCATCTGCATATTTGGTGTAGATGATCCCCAGATGGTCCAGTTTGTCCAATAGGGGTTTTGTAAATATATTGCACATGGTGGGGGAAACTAACGAGCCGTGTGGGACGCCGCATGTGATCAGGGAAGGGTCAGCAGCTGCCCGCTGTGAGAAGCCCCTCATTGACCTGTTGTTGAGAAAGGATTGGATCCAATCTGTTGCTTCAAGTGACAAATTGGCTGCTAGGGATAGGTGCTTCCAGAGGATAGTATGGTCAACCAAATAAAAGGCAGCCAATAAGTCTAAAAGGAGGAGCAAGGCACATTGCCTTTTGTCTTTGAGTGAGTCAATTCACATTTTTAAGTCAATCAGAGCCGTTTCGGTGCCATGAAGTGGTCTGAAGCCCGTTTGTCTGAGTCCTAGGAGATTGTTTGATTCCAGATATTGTTGGATCTGGATGTATGAAGCCTTATCTAATATTTTGAGGAGGAATGGGACCGTTGTGATTGGACCATAGTTGGTGGGGACAGATGGGTCTAGTGAGGAATTATTTAGCAAGGGTAAGACTCAAGCATCCTTAAAGTTAGTGGGGACTTTGCTAGTGTGGAAGGAGGCATTTATTAATTTGGTGATGAATGGAGCGAGGTCTCTAGCAGCCTCTTTAATTATCTGGGCAGGGCATATGTTGCCTTGGCATCTTGAGGGCTGTAGTCATGCAATGATATTGACCAATTCTGCAGTGGTGACTTCTGAGAATTTGAATTCAGTGGTACAGTGAAGATGGCTAGGGTTTAGGTAAGGTAATTTTTTAGCTGATAATTTTATTTGGAAGGGTGACAATTTTGTTACACAGGGCATTTTGTATGTCTGTGCACCATACTTTATCCTTGATGCAGGTATCTTCAGTGTTACCAAAAATATCATTTTTAATATATTATTCTCTTTTAAGCACAAGTAATACAGATGTTTAAAAAACATATACACATCACATAGTAATATACATGTTAACACAATGGGGAATAAGAATAATTAAATTGCCATTGTTGTTTTGTGATCAAGTATTTGGCGACTTTCGATGTTGTGAGGTGGAATATTTTTTAACAGGTATATTACTATGTGATGTGTATATGTTTTTTAAATGTCTGTATTACTTGTGCTTAAAAGAGAATAATATATTAAAAATGATATTTTTGGTAACATTATTTGTAACATTGTTTGTTATTGAGTACACAGAACACAGAATGTAGCCCATATTTGCTAAGTGGCTGTTTTGAGATTCCGCTATCTGAGGGTACATCAACTGTTTTATATAGATAGTTGCTAGTGTTCCTTCCTTTTGTTAAAATACATATTATATATCCTCACTTAGTAGGATGGAATATCACCTGTGTGTGGGGCTACCCCTGTAGATTATTACCAGTTTTGAAGAAGACATTTTCTTTTTTTTTCAAAACGCCTTTCATCCTTCTTAGGTCGATAAATGAGTACCAACACAGTTTGGGTGATATTGTATGCATATTTGTTCTATAAAAAAGAGCTTACGCGTAAGTGTCATACAATAACATTTTATCATTTGGCTTTGGACGTCTGCATGGATTCACAGTAATTTAGTGGATTTGGGAACAATGCTATTTGATGCCACTTCCTGTTTTGTCAAGGGGTGAAAGGTCGTGTTTCATTGCTTCCCAGGATGTCACTTTGGGGTAGGGTCAAATGACATCACTTCCGGTGATGTCATCAGAGGTCAAGGGTAATGAGGCGAGGGGTGGGCCACATTTTTGAGGCGAGGGGTGGGCCACTTTTTTTTATTTCTTTCCCCAGTCCGACCATGGGCTGCGATCTACAGATCAGACTTAGCTCTCACAAAATGTCCTGCACATTCACACAGAAAGTGACATTGTACACCCTTGCAGAGGATAAACCTGCAAAAACCACTCATAGGGCTCAATCTAATTTGCTGGAGATTTAGGTGCATGCAATGCCCGATCTGTCACTCGTTCGGATTCCAGGTTGGGGCATTACCCAGAGATAGGGCTCATCACCATTCTCAGTAAATTGGGCTTGCATCCATTGGAAACCCTTTTACTGTATGGTACCTTTATATCAAAGTTGTGAACTCCATCACAATTTCCCTGCACTTTATGTGACAAGCTCCCAGACTTGCCTTCCACTCCAGCAATAGGCACAATGATTCAATACATCATTGCTCCCTCAAACCTTTTGCTTTTGTTTGGATATCCTAACCTGACTTTTTCCATTGGAACCCAGCATTCAGCTGAAATACCCTTGTGTTTTTGCTCACTTGTTATGGGGGAAACTGAAATGTCCTTCAGACTGTCAGTACTGGGAAACATTGTTTACCTTAGTCTTTGACTATGTTATTATTTCTTGGTAACTTTTCAACAGCACACAATATGCTACCCAGTACCGTGTGCTGGGGTTCCTTTTTGTTTTATGACCCTAGACACCTTCAAAGGATTTTTAGGTGATTGTAGAGTGTGCCCGGTGTTAGGGAGAATTCTCAAAATGTGCTAATTTCCCTTACCCTTTGAGACCCCCAGCAACTTTGCTGTATTTCTAAGATTTGATGTTTTACCTGGAAAGAGTGTGAGCCTTTTTTCCCACTCTTTCGTGTATTTTTGATGTGTGTTTTACTTTTGTGTTCTTTGGTTATGGAGTTTTAACACAACTCCATTTTTAACACAACTCCATGGGCATCATCTTTTTCTATGTGTCACACAGCACCTTCAGTGCAGTGGCACAGGGGGGTCTTTCTGACTCCCCAAGATTTAAATGCCTTCCCTGGGACTGACTACTGTCTCTCAGAGCATGTAAATTGGCTTTACTAGTCTTTTTAAATTTACTAACCCAGCACACACTATCTTCCTATAGAGTGCTGGAGGGGGTTCCTAGCTTCCAGTGAGTCAAAACACTGATGTAAAAGTCAAATGTTACCTTTTCCGACTTTAAATGGCTGGTGGCAGTGGTTTAGATCAACTACCGTGATGTTTTCCCGACCGCTAACAACGATAGCTAAAAATCGGGTCAGCCATGTTTTTCAATATGGCGCACAAGACCTATCTGTAAAAACAGACTCCGTTCATCTTTTTTTGCCATTTCTTTTAGGAAGGGTCCTTCTTGTGTATGTCTCTGCATGCCAAACCAGATTTTGGCCCTTTGTTCATTGGCCTTTGGCAGGCTTCAGTGCTGAAGCCCTCCTCTGGCGCCAGGGTGTCTGGGGTGGACAGGATGTGAGGGAGGTGCCCGAAACTCCCTGTGCTTAGTCTCCTAGGAGACCTGAATGCACTCTGGCATGATTGGCTGACTGGCTGTCCAGCAAAGAAAAGCCACCCTGCTGTGTTAGTGACAGCCAGGCTGGAATAAATGGGGGACAACTGTTTAAAAGCAGGTCTCTGGGATTTGGAAAGCAGAGTCGACCACTGGAACGAAAGAACCGAAGAGGAGAGGAAGGAAGATGACTGCTGCAACTCCAAGACGACCGTTGAAGCCCTGCTGCAGGTCTGAATTGCCTGAAAACTCAGACGACAAAGAAGCCCTTCAAGGTTAACTTCTTCCCTTGAGTTTGGTGGGAACAACCAACTCGCAAGCCACCTGGACACCGTCCCCATCTGTTCGAATTTTCATCAGAGTGCTGTTGAAAACCGTATAGCCAGAGGGAAGGAAACCAGCTTGTGGATTTTAAGGCACTCACACCTTAAACCGACGTCTTGCTACAGTTTTTGGACTCTTCCCTGGGTAGTGCAGGAACCTCCCGACGTCCTCTTTCTCATCCCCACGACTGAAGCTCAGGAACAGTGAGATCTCCTCGAACTGCCAGGAACAACTGCGTCAGCTACAGCTTTCTTCATTGACAAGGTACTGTGCAAACGCGGTCCGGAAATCTTTTCGGGCATCGAGAAAGTGCTTGAAACCTTCCTGAACTACGAAGACTTGTGCTTCCCTTAACATTCATCAAACTTTTCGCCTTGCCAAATCCTTAAAAAATCTGTGGCAAAGACTTAACCTTTATATACCAGAACTGTGCTATCCTAGACAAAAGACTCTGAACCATTGACTTTGGCCCAGGCCTATTGAGTGACGAGTTTGCCAAATACATTTTTTTAGCACTGAGAACACACGGGCTGAGATTGCCAACATGCGCTGTTCCTGAGCAGCAACGAAACCTGACCGCAGGTCAGTGCCACTAGAATGGTGAAGGAGGGTGATAGACTAGACATCACTTTAGTGAACTATAGAAAGTACTATGCACAACCATGACGACCTTAGCCAATACGCACCATACAGAAATAATAACACCCCAAAGATAAATAGCGAACCGCACCAGCCAACTTAGAATTTTGATAACTTACTAACCTAGACATAGAACTACCAATACAAGTGCTAAGTTAGAAATATAAGTTAAGAACAAACATAATGTAACCTTGGACACTGATATTGACAGCTTGAAATATTTTCTCTTTTGTGCTGTGCGTTTGTTCTCACATGTGGATACCCTGTCTTGTAATGTACAATGGTAATGCAATTGTGTTAAATGTATACTCTAACAGAAAAGTATTGAATTTAAACCTGGCTCTGACGAAGGATAAATTCCAAAATGTGTTAGCCAGAGGGTTTTGTTTGCCATAAGTTCAGCATAAACCTAATTGGTGATGTAAAACCAAATATTTTGAAAGCAACAAAAGACGTTTTGAATAAATTAATTAATTTAAAGCATTCCAGAGCTTGTCTATATTGATTTCAAAGACTAAAGTCAAGTTATTTAACCCCTAGTGGGAATCACGGGTGTGCGCCCCACACCAAAGGCTTATCAGCGTAGGTCCTTTCTTTTCTTCCAACTTAAAGTTAAAACCCAGTCTTGAGTTAATTAACTATTTAATTCTGATCTGACAGCCTCAGCCTGGGACTGGGTGATACCTCACTGCTGGCAGAAAAGGACTAATTGCTGCTGGGAGGTTTTCACATACTCGTGACAAAGAACTCATCAGACTTTTGATTGGGCCCCAGCCAAAGACAATGGCAGGCTTGAACAGTCATCCCCAAAGGGGAGGGGCAGAAAACTTCCCCCTCAAGGAAGAGGATCCCCACCCTGATCAAAGGAATTTGACAGCTGTTGCCAGTTGAAACTTCCCCCTCAAGGAAGAGGATCCCCACCCTGATCAAAGGAATTTGACAGCTGTTGCCAGTTGAAATAAAATATTTAAAAAAAACTGCTAAGGACTTTTGGTGGTTAAAATGCCTATTTGTAATTGAGCTTTAAAGATTTTTAAATTTGCCACAAGAAGGAGGATACATCTAAAAGTTGGTAGTTGTAAATCTAATTTTATGATCTTTCTTTTAAGACGTGATTGAACGCTGTACTGCATAAGGACCAAAAGTTATACAAAAACATTAATCGCACAAAGACTATTGATGCTGCAAATCTAATATTGTAGTGCGGAGTGGCGGAGAGTGGCAGTCCTGCAGAAAACCCTACCCTGCTGAGTCTGTTCACCCTGTCTACTCCCTATTGAAGGAGGAGCTACTGAAGAACCTACATCTCCTCACCAGACCGTGGAGCGGACACGGAGTGGCGGAGAGTGGCAGTCCTGCAGAAAACCCTACCCTGCTGAGTCTGTTCACCCTGTTTACTCCCTATTGAACGAGGAGCTACTGAAGAACCTACATCTCACCAGACCACGGAGCAGACGCGGAGTGGTGGAGAGTGGCAGTCCTGCAGAAAACCCTACCCTGCTGAGTCTGTTCACCCTGTTTACTCCCTATTAAAGGAGGAGCTACTGAAGAGCCTACATCTCCTCACCAGACCATGGAGCGGACGCGGAGTGGCGGAGAGTGGCAGTCCTGCAGTCATGGCTGTCGTGACTGGACTGACTGCCTCCCCCCTGACTCCATTGGAAGAAGAAAATGGGTGCCTTCGAAGCTTGCTCTCTAGACCACACTTAGAAAAATGTCTTCAAGAGGAAACTGTAAATCCACTGAGTACGGCGACAACCACTGCTAAAGCCAGTAAAACGTTTGGAAACAAAGTGGGGAAGAAAGTCTTTAAGTTACCTACACACGTTTTAAGGAAAAGCCTGTGGCCTGTATCAAATGACATTATATTTTGTTTGTATTTATTAACTAATATTGCGCAGCCTGCCCACGGGCATCAGGGCGCATGTTTGGAAAGGTTACAGAGGGTTACAGAAGGCAGTTACAAATTACATAATACATAATATATATACATACATAGAGCAAGGACATATACAAATATTTACAGAGGTAGTTTGTCGGCTCAGTATATACAGCGGTAATCGAGGTTGCGAAGCATGCAATAGGTGTTTACAAAAGGGTGGCCGAGGCTTTGTCTTGCTCATAGAGCCATTGGTTTGCTCTGTATTTGAAGGATTGGAGGGAGGGGACATTCCTGAGATCATTGGGTAGTGAGTTCCAAAGCTTCGCTGCCAGGACTGGGAAGCTCGAGCCTCTGGCAGTCTGTAGCTTGAAGCTAGGAATAATGAGTGCATGTGCATGTGCAGATCTTAGAGGTTTGTGGGCGGTGTGTTGTGTAAAGTGCTCAGACAAGTAGGCAGGTGCTGCGTTGTTCTGTGCTTTGTGGCTTAAAACCAGTGTTTTGAGGGCGATACGCCGTGAGATAGTGAGTCATCGTAAGTTGCGTCTAGTGGATGAGATGTGGGCGCGCCTAGGTATGTTGAGAGCAGCCCTAATGGCGTTATTCTGGGTTACCTGAAGTTTGTCAATGTTTCTTTGACTCGTTCCAAGGTAAAGGGCATTGCAGTAGTCAATTTTAGATAAGATGAGGGTTCTCGCAAGGATCAGGCAGTTAATTTGCACGTGTATGCAGATGCTGAAACTACTGAATTGGTTTGTCTGGTGAGCGAGAGGGTGGAGTCTAGGTAGATTCAGAGTGTTTTAGTGACATTGGTGACCTTAATGATGTTACCATTGATGTTGAATGCATCATATTTGCTGTCAAGTTTTGAAAGTTTGGACTGAGAGCCTATGATGAGTAGCTCAGTTTTCTCATCATTTAGGCAGAGACCGTGGTGGGCCAGCAACGCCTGGATGACGGTGTAAACTGCATTATGAGCTTTGGCGTCAGTTGCATAGTCACCGGTGATAGGGATGAGTATCTGGGTGTCATCCGCATAATTTGTGTAGGTGACACCCAGATGGTCAAGAACATCAAAGAGTGGTTTTGTAAAGACGTTATAGAGAGTGGGTGATACGCACGAGCCTTGTGGAACTCCGCAAGGGACATGTGCTGTGTCAGCAGCGGCAAGAGATGATAAGACTCTCATGGATCTGTTGGCAAGAAATGAGCTGATCCAGGAGGTGGCTGCATCGGAGAAGTGTGCGGCCGTTTTGAGGTGCTGGCAGAGGATTTGGTGGTCCACATGATCAAAAGTGGCAGATAAATCTAGGAGGAGTAAGAGCGCTTGTTTGCCCTTGTCTTTCAAATCCTCAATTTGCGTTTTTAGGTCTATTAGAGCTGTCTCTGTGCCGTGTCTCGGCTGGAAACCAGATTGCCTAAGTCCTAATAAGTTGTTCTTATCAAGATAGTCTTGAATTTGGAGATATGCAGCCCGATCCAGGATTTTTAGAAGGTATGGTACCGTGGTGATGGGCCTATAGTTGGTGGGGTTACTAGGGTCTAAGTTAAGTTTTTTGATTAAGGGGATTACCCATGCATCCTTAAGGTTATCTGGTACTATGCTGGATTTAAAGGAGGAGTTGATGAGGGAAGTGATAAAGGGGGCAAGCTCAGGCGCTGCTTCTTTTATGATTGGTGCTGGGCAGGCATCGCCTTGACAATTGGATGGTTTTAACTTCTTGATGATATTTTCCACTTCCCTAATGGTAAGAGGTGAGAAGCTGAAAGGTTTGAAGGAGTGATTGGGGGATGAGAAGTTGGAGGGTTGGGAGTTACCTGCTGAGTCAAGGAGATGTTTTTTTAGTGTTGATTTTAGCTTGGAGTGTAGTTATTTTGTTAAGTAATGCTTTTTGAATGTTGGCGCACCATTCGGTGTCAGGGGTGCATGTGTCAAGGGGGGCAACTGGGGACTCTAATCCCTTGAGAATTTTAAAGAGTTCCTTAGTATTGGATTGAGCTTATAAGATCCTGTTATTATAGACTTTTTTTTTTGCCAATAATATGGCTTCTTTGTACGAGAGGGTGATGGCTAGAAGGTTGATTTTATTTACTGGCGTAGGTGAGTTTCTCCAGAGGGACTCGGCTTTACGTTTATCTTTCTGAAGTTCTCGTAGGTGTTGGGTGAACCAGGAATTAAGGTGGTTGCGTGGTTTTTCTTTGCGCTGTTTAAGAGGCGCAATGGAGTCCAATGCTTTTAACATAGCTCGATTGTAGGTGTCCACCAGGATGGTAGGGTCAGCACAAGTTGTGGAGACCGAATTTAATAGTGGGAGGATGAGTGGAAGTAGTTTCTCATTTGTGATATCCTTCTTGTTACGAGTGAGTGTGTGTGGCGCAATACAGGGTTTGTGCGCGGATTGGCAAGAATTGATGGAGAATGTTATTTTGTGATGGTCAGACCATGCACATGGTAACACTGAAATTAGGTTTAGTGCGCAATTCATGTCTGAAACCCAGTCCAATGTGCGACCCTTGATATGGGTGGGTACATTGACATGCTGGGTTAGGCCAAAGTCGGATAGAACGTTGGCAAGGTCACATGCTTTAGTGTCGTTCGAGTCCAGATAGCCTAGGTTAAGGTCTCCAAGTACAATAGTTTTGGATTTAGGCTTAGTGCTGGATGCTAGGATTGAAGAGATGTCTTCTACGAATGTGGAAGTGGGACCAGGTGGCCGATAGATGAGGTGCACTAGGGCGGTATGATTAGGTGAGATTGGGAGTTTAATCGAGAGTAGTTCAGCTGAAGGCAGCTGATGACTGTTAGTAACTCTTAGGTTAAGAGAGCTCTTAAATATAAATGCTAATCCACCCCCTTAGTTTGATTGTTGTGCCTATTGCACCTGATGATAGAATAGCTATCGGGAATGGCGACGGTCAGGGCGGGGCCAGACGCCGCATGTAACCAGGTTTCTGTGATTGCCAAAAAATCAATGTTTTCAGCCACAATGAAGTCAATAATGTCTAGCGCATGAGCAGAGACAGAATGGGCGTTAATGACTGCCCCTTTGAGTTTAGCTTGGGAATTGGGGATGTTGGCTGGGGATGCCTCTACCGATAATGGGGCATCTAGGGTATGGGTTAAGTTGGCAGAATTGACCCTAATGTCTGTGTTCAGGTGATATGACCAGTGGTGACATCTGGCTGCTAATCTTTGGTTCCGGACTGGAGTGGGACAGGGTTTGCTCTGTCGGCTTGGGGATAGGCAGCTAAGTAAGCAAAGTGGTGAAGGTTCATAAGTGGTGATGATGTTGTCTGAGTGGTCATCTGTGGCGAGGTTAGGTGGAGTGTTACCTAAAGTAACGCTAATTTTAGTGCTATGGTCTGTAGGTGCACTGTGTGGGAAAGGAGGTAGGGAGGGTAGGAAAGGTGTAGGGCAGGGAATGGGGTGGTGTCTAGGACAGCCAAGCTTTGCAAGTCCATTACTGAATGGGATAAAGCCATTTCTGCTACAAGGCATGCAATCGGGCATGATGCAGAAAGGGAACATGAGGAGTAATGCTGACTTGTTGACAATCTTATCACAGGCTTCAGACCAAGTTCTGCAACAAACAACCACTGAAACTATTGCCAGAGTGAATAACACGTCCCCACCTGCCGTGTCTCCTCCCGCTCGCTTACCGGCTTTCCGCGGAGGGAGGGCTGAGTCTGCAGTCAGGGAGATGAGTTCTGACAAGTGTGGGTCTGTGCCTGGTTCTCCCGCGAATGATCGTGGTGGAGAGAGAGCCGAGGACCATGGCCGAGCGAAGATCCCTCCAGGAGCCCCCGCCCAGCCTTGTGCAGAGATGTGTTGAGGCCTGGCAGAGGGACGAGCGGACAAGGACCCAGCGACAAGCCTGAGCCCTCTGAAACCTGTGAGCCATGCTGCTCTCCCAGACCCTTGCATCGTCCTCGCCCTCATTCATGCAGAGGGTGAGGGCTCAAAACCTCGGTCTACGTGCGAGGCGCAGATGGACTCAGGCCAGCCCCTGCAGGCAGCAAGTTTGAAACACATACTGGCCACGCCCCTTGCAGTGTCATCAGAGCAGGAGCTCAATGGCCCTTTTATGGAACCTGAACCACGCCTCCTTGATGCTCTTCAGTGCCACCCACGAAAAATAAAAACACACCGAACCCAAAGAAAAGACAAAAGAAAAAGATAACATAATAATAAAACAGACAAACAAAACCTGTCAACTACCTGCAAAACACAAAGAAACACAGCAAGACTAAAACTGCCTACAAACAAAGACAGATTACTGAATGGCAAGAATTCAGGATTAACACTTTCCCCCTTATCAACGCTAGCAAATTTCTTTAAAGAAGAGCAACAAGGGGCAAGTTACACAGGTGTATTAAGAGAACTTACCGATGCTGAACTGCTTGATGTAGTTCTTGATCTTCAACCACCAAATAAGCACAGAAAAATTGAGAATACAGCAAAGAACACACCAATTCCTGCTAAAGTCTGCTCATTTCCCCTAGAAAAGACAATTCCCCTTGCAATTAACCTAGAAAGCGGACCAGCATTGGCCCAAACGAACACAATCGTGATTCCCAACGATTTCGCTTTTGGCCAAACCCCACACCTTCCTCAAACTCCAACTCCTTCACACTCTCTACTGAGCACTTCTTCACCCACAGCAACAAATGAGCTGCAACATACAACTGAATTTGAGACAGCTCGTGCCGTCGCACAAAGTAGGAAGCAAGCAGCCGTACCAACCTCCCCTCTGCTCTCATCATTGCTTTTTCCTGAATCGCACGATACAACAGTACCAACTCCATCTCCTTCTGCGGAAAAGACGAGACCACCCCAAAGTGCACTAGAGAATCATACAGAACCTTACCAAAATGCACATCAGAATTCAGCGGCCTTGGACTCCAGAGACAAGAGGAAATAGCATCACGAGCACAATCCCCACCATGACAGATCAAGCTTCTATATTCCTGCCACGCCCATGCATGGCCCAAACCGCAAATCTTCAACATCTGCTAAGGAAACATCATCAAAGAAGCCGGATCTGCTTGCATACATGTCAGCTCTAACAATTGCCCTGGTACCCTTCACCAAGCTCTACGAATCATTGTATGACACACTAAAGGAGCACACTGTTTTACAGGTCTTGATCCATACTAAGCTCATTTTTCTCGAAGGACACATTACGGCCCAAAAGGAAACAAAAAAAACATCTTGCACAAATATGACTGATACAAGTGCACGCCTTCATGCAATAGAAACCACCTTGAACCACCTAGAGAAACTAACTTCGTTAAATGGATCAGCTACTCCATCGACCGACCCTGTGTCACTCATTGACCTGACCGCTGGAAATGTACACAAAACCACTTCTCTTGGGAAATCCATTTCGGTCTCCAAAAAAACGCATCAACAGTTAAACCAAACAACAAATGGATCGCTACTAACATCGTCCTAGTAATTGATGATGAAGAAAACAGAAATAAACCAGTACAAGAACCGACGGGGCAATCTTATTCCATCTTTGACCCAACAAAGACTAAAAACTCAAATAACTCCGATTTCAGATGTTCCTAGCAAGATACCACCCTAAATAAAACGACCAACTCGGCACCGAAACCTGTTAGAGCATCTCAGAGACATTACACCTCTCAAACCCAATTATCTCAGCAAGACCACGTTCTTCCGAGTCCTCATGTCACATCTGCAAATCAAAACACCAAGTCCTTACCAATAACAACCGAGGACTTCATGTCAATCACTATTTGATGAACCTCACAGAACACTCTGACGCAATTCCTCCTACGGGCTCTTTGGCTCAGTTCGCCGAAGACACTAATAGTTCTCCCTTATTGGGCATACACACCGACGACCCTGGGATAAACACCAAACCAGAAGGCATAGAAAACCTATCGCCCTTTTTGACCTTGGAGGAATGCCGGAAGAAGATCCAATTGTCAACATCAGCCAGGTCAAAAACAGAACAAAAAAAAATCAACAATCGGCCCATACTCCTTAGTTCAAAGGATGGTCCAAATAAACTAAAACCAGCCATGGAAAGACACAGATGTAATTCGTCTGAACGCCCAAACACCACAAACTTACCAAATTCTCCTAGATACCCTCCCAAATCATCAATGAGAACCCGTAAACAAGAAATCAGTCCAAGACAAAGTAACTCTTACATGCCCTGGTATCACAAAACTAAAACAAGCATACACCATAAAGCCATAAAGACTGAAAAACCACCAGAGAAATGGATCCTTAAACTTGAACAAACCAAAGAAAACCGGGATGAAGTCATACTAAACAGAGGAGGAGTCTTGGTTTTGATACATCCCATACCAAAACTTACTCAAATACACTCAGACGACTTGTGGATAGTCGAACCGAGCCACTACCACGGAAGAGCAACGTGCTATCTTCACATTGTCTCAAGAAGAGTCAAAAATACAATGATGGACCGAGAGAGAGGCTTCCAAAGTCTGAGGTACTACCTCTCCCAACAGAGAGAACCCTCTGAACATAAAAACCTTAAAACCGCTGAACCCACACGAAAAAAGACATGAAATAACAGCGAAAATGACAATCAATCAAGACCCCAACACGATCTAAACAACACTTCCCGTAAACGAAGATCCTCTTATCGACCGGTTCCCACGATTTCTCATCATAGCCCAAAAAATGACTCTATCAAGTAAGAACCAACTTGTATTACAGCCCACTCTAAATCCAACCAAGATCACAACAGATGACTCAAATAAAGACGACTTTAAGGCAAAAATTCGACTTCCGTAAAGAACGTCAAGACCAGCACAGGAACCTTACAAAAATTATCCATCCAGAAAATGGCACACCTCCAGTGCCCCTCACCAAATATTCTACCTCATCTAGCTTCTGGGAGTGGCTCACCAGAGGGGGCACTCCTAAAGATGATTCCCATAGCAGTACTCAACGTTTACTGGAATCCTGCGGCAATTGAGCAAAAAAAACTGTTGGACCTAATCGAGAGCACAATCGACAAAGTACGAGCCACCCACAACACCTACCACATTATGATTTGTGGGGACCTCAATGCCCTCTGCAACCTGAAAACTTCTAAGAAAACCTCGCCGGGCAAACAACGAGGAGCACTTTGGATCAAGCTGATGAACTCAAGAAACTTCTACAACTTCGATATGGTATATAAAAACAATAACTGACTCCCAACTTGGGTAAATGAAAAAATCAACATCAACCATCGACTACACGTTTGTCTCTGAGCCCTTCCTGTCTTTAATAACCACTTTTGACGTCCTGCGACCATAACATCTTGTTGACTACCTTGAAATCATCCTACGCCAATCATGACTCATGACAGGATGGAGGTAGGACTGGAACAAAACCCTCAGAGAAATAGACTGTGCCTTACAGCCCACAGCAAAAGAGACCTCACGAACCGTTACACAAACCCAATTGGTGTACCTAACATCGACCTTGTAGTATATGGTCCTCTGCTGATTCCATACATTTCGCTAAAAGGCAAAGCCAACAAAAAGCCTCTAACGCCCAGACATTCATATGACAAAATTCTAGTCCAGAAACGGCGCGCCTTTAGAAAAGCCAAAAGAATTGCAGCAACTCTTCCCTTGGCTGAAAGAAAACTAGCTACCAAAGAGGCTACCAGAGAATATAAAGCCTGGGTGAGGGGTACAGATGGGAATTACATCAACAAGATGCAGAAGCGATACTGAAAACAATTTTCTCTAACAACTCAATGGACTTCTGGTCACTGTTGAACAAATCATCTTCACCAAATGGGCTAAAAATCATGAACAGTATCTGTGAAGCCACCTGGGCTGTTCATTTCAGATCGCTCTTCCAGCTGCCCAATCCTAATCCTTTTGAGCCCACTCTTCTGCAGACAACCACGGTTGGCCCTAAACATCAGAATCAGACTGATGGCTGGACAAAACTGGATGACTTAGATGACATTTGTGATATCCTCAAAAAACTGAAAAAATCTCGTGCACCAGGCCCCGACCACATTACAAAGTTTGACCTAAAATCACATCCAGACGAATGGGCTAAATTCATAAGATCAGTATTCACGAGATGTGTGGCTTTACAATCTGTTCCCCCCTCATGGTTATCCGCAATAGTGGTCCCTAGCTACAAAAAAGGAGACAAACAGGATCCTATAAACTATCGACCAATCGCTCTATTGGATCCAATAGGAAAAGTCTTTGGATCACTGCTTCTGAGAAATTTCCAAACTTGGGCCTCATGAGCCCCATACATCGACAACTTCCAAGCTGGCTTCAAAAAAACACTGGGAACAACGATTAACATCTTTCTACTAACCATCTTAAAAAATAAAGTGAAGGAAGGCTGCCCTAAACGACACATGGCCTTTATGGACTTCTCTAAGGCCTTTGATAGAGTCAATCGTACTAGACTCTGGGAGAAACTGACTGCTTGGGGCTGCCCAAGCGATATTTTAAATCCCATCAAGGCACTTCACACTGATACCAATATCAAAGTGAGGTTAAACCAACAAGGAAGCTTATCTGCTCAAATCGAAACAAAAAGTGGTGTTAAACAGGAATGGCCGCTAGCCCCGGCCCTCTTCCTCACCTATTTGGGAGACTGCCAACACTCAGAAGCCCTGATCAGATCCTTCCCACCTAAACTTGCGCAAACAAACATCAGCAGATTACTGTATGCGGACGATCTTATCCTGTTAGATCTGACGCCTATAGGCTTTCAGCGCCAGCTTGCTAACTTACACCAATTTTGTATCGAAAACAATCTAGAAATTAACATCGACAAGACCAAAATTATGGTGACGGAACATTTCACCAAAAAGCAGGAAAAATTCAACTGGTCTGTAGATGAAATCAAAATTGAAAAAGTCAAGAATTTCAAATACTTGGGCGTAATCTTGGATAATTCAGCAAAAAGACTTGGCCATACAAGAATCTTTGTTTACCAAAATCCAAAGCTTGGCAACAAAAGGCAAAGCAATAGATAGAAAATTTGGCACATTTTCTACCATTCCACTACTAAACCTCTATAAACTAAAAGTGGTTCCTATCATGACGTATGGTTCGGAGGCTATGCCATGCCTACCCAAAACTCTCTGGCCCTAACTAGAGGCCTATTTTTGGAGGACGGTCTTTTGCCTACCAGATTCAACCCCTGTCGCATTGATACGCCGAGAACTCAGTTTGCTGTCCCTTCAGGGCACGGTTGACTGCAGCATGCTGATGCTCTACAGAAAATGTATTCTTCCCAACCGTTCCTTTCTCCACGGTCTAGTGCTCAAAGAAATTCAAACTGCAAGCTGCAAAATGCCTAACCGATGGAAAAAAGAAAATCATGCTCTGCTAAAAACTATTGAATGTAAAGAAGACGACTTGATCAATAATCCGACAAGAATAATCAAAAAAGTAAAAGAAATGGATTGGATCCACACTCTCGACGCAGCATCCAACTACAAACTTGCTTCTCACTTACCTCCGGCATGGAAGAAACTAAATGAACTCCAGAACTACGTCAAAAAATTTCCCAGCCGATTGGCCAGTAACCTTATAATGAGAGCATGATTAAATCTTCTAGACACCAACGAAATATGTCACATCAGAGATCATTCTCTGACTAACATCTGTAGATTCTGTGACAAAGAGACGGAGACCATTCGCCACTTATTACTGTCTTGCCCAAGGATGACGGAGATACGGCTCCAATACATGAAATTCCTTCTTCGACAATCTTCAATAACTGACGAAAAGACATGGTGGAAAAGGATGATCAGCGGAGACCGAACGTCATGGCAATTAACGGCATTCAAGATCCTCCAACAACTAGTGGAAAAACTTGATTTGAAAAGAAACAAAAACAACTAAGCCTTTCCTTTTTACTGCCTTCATTCTTTTCTTCTTTTGGTACTCCAACAACATCAAAAAATCCTTTGAAGCGCCAGACACCAATTAGAGCGACAAAACGACTACAAAGGAAACAAAAACTGAAGATGTTGTAAAAAAAATCAATTATTTGATTAAAAAATTCAACAATAAAAATATATATATATATATTGTATTCCCGTGTTCTAGGGGTGATTGCACAGATATGTAATGAATTAGGAATTGTTAGGCCAAATCTTTATGTTTAAAATTGGCAAAATTCCACAGAAAGACAAAACCAGGTCTCACTGACATGGGGGATGGATGTAAATGTAACCCACAAAATATGTAATGTTTGTGTCCAATTTTATTAGAGCGCATAATTATAGAAACGCGTATTTGTGGGAAAGTTACATTTTGGTCCTAATAACTGTGGGACTTTCCCAAGTCACATCATAAAATATGAAAGCCCTTTCTGGCTTCCAAACAGAAAAAGGCAAGTGCCTTTGACCTATCAGAGCCTTATGGGTGTAGGTTGTAAGTCTGTCCCTACCATAAACTTAGTGATGTCACTTGGCATGATGAATAAGGGAACCTGGCACAAACAGACACACACTGATTCCTGACTCCATCCTGAATTCCACGTGATGCCCTGTTCCAGAATTATTCATCTTGTAGCTGATTCCAGACTCCTTTGAAAAGCCAAGGCCTCAGCATTTGCTGACTCTTTTTCAGCTAAGCCCAAATCCTGAATCCAGCCCAAAAAACTTCAGGGAAATAATTCTGATCCAGACTGGCTTGCTACCATTCATGCTTGCCTGCTCAAACTCACCATCCCGCTGATCTACAGTGTCCAGTGACCAGAAGGCCCAATCCAATCCAGTCTGAGGTGCCAGTCCAATTGACCAGAACCACCTAGCTGACCATCCCGACAGAAGTGCCCTGCTGTCTGTAGACTGGATCCATGATGACCAGAACCTGACGGTCCAATCTTAAATTACAGTGGACTCTAAGTATCTATAGGAATCCTAGTGACCCATAGTATATTTGCCTTGTCCTATCCCAATCTATAACCCATCCTCTATTTAACTTAAGAACTTGTAATAGTGTCACACCAATCTTGAACCCTTGCTTTGATTTCTGTGCTAGTGATAATTTCTTTAAAATCCTTTGTCTTGTGAAATCCCAAACCCTTAAAATGATCCCACGGGTATTCCGACTAAGTCCTCCAAGGCGAACACAGAGGTGCTGGGGTTGGTTTCTGTGGACCACTCTGGAGCTTACTTTGTTTCAAATTGGTATCCAGCCTGAATACCCTAGTTTGGAGCATAATTGTCATTGTAAAAACTGATTTCTGTTTTCATTTTCCCGCCTTTATTTTCAAAAACGCCTCTCATTCACACTCACATAACTTTCTCAATGTTATAGCTAGAGACTTCATTTCAACTCTGAGTTAAACCTAAGACCCTAAGCTACACCCCTAACCAAAAACGGCATCAAAAAACAGTGGGCCTCATTACAAGTTTGGAGGTAGCCATGTCATTTTTAGCGGCATGGCTACCCCCAAATCGGGTACTGGGTCTGCGTTCCAGAAATAGGGAATTACCGGATCATTCAGACTTTGGCGGGCCCGGTAATTCCCATTCTCAGGACCAGGACCCGGTACATCCCCATTCCCATTTGAGCCCCCATAGAGCTCAATGGGAATGGAGAGGATGCTAATATTGGGCCCGTTAATGTTGGGCCTGTTGTTAGCATCCTGGTCTGCTAGCGGGTCCTGCTAAGGACACCTGGTCTGACCAGACGTCCTTAGCGGGACCCGCTAGCAGACATCGTAATGAGGCAGTAGAGTGATAACGGCAGAGGCAGCTCTACCGGCGCTGTAATCACTCTACCGCCTACATTGTAAAGAGGCCCAGTGTCTTTGACATGTTTTTTTTAAATTGCACAGTGAAAATTAGGTGGGAATTCGCAATTTTGCAAATGTTTTGCACATGTGTTTTCCCATTCAAAGACTTTCCATACTTCCATCCTGATTCAAAGTGTGTACTGTTGCTCATCTTGTAGCTTATGTTTGTTAGGACCTTTTCAGTGTTGCTCCCATAGGAATTTATATCAATTTAAGGATTTTTGCATACTTTTCATTGTTTCACAATGCCATTTTCAAATGTCATTTTAAAAGATGTACATTTCCCAAAACGTTTTTCTCTCTTGTTTGGAGAGGGAAGATTGCATTCAAACCCTATACACTGTTCTATACTCCAGAATACCTGCTACTTACTTACATCTGTGTAGAATTGCTTATTTGTGAATTAAGGACTTTGAAGGGGAAAATCTTAATTTAAACGCTATCTTTCCACCAAGCCAAAACTGTTCTTTTACCTGTGTTTTATCATCTGTATTGTTATCAGTGAATTCAACTGTCTTACCTACTTTCTGATTTGTATTGTCACCACATTGGTGATTGCTGCACCTCATATATTAAAACATATGTGTGATTTGAATTTTAAATAAATAAATAAATAATACTTTTATAAATCAGCCTGATTCCTGGTCCATTGTGACCTGGGGTTATTTTGAGAAGGGGTGTGATATGAGGGGTATATCACTCAGAATATTCAACCTATAGAAACAACAAATAAGTATTGTGTTTGTGCATTGCATGCTAGGCTTAGACTCGGGTGTATTCCCTGATTGAAAGCCTTAACACAATGCAGAAGTGCTTTTACTTTATTTCAATGCAGGAGTGCTTTTATTTTACAAGAACTTTCCAGGAGCTGAAAGCCGTTATTGCAGAGAACATCCTCTTGTGCTGACTCATTGGGTGTGGCTCACTAGGCCAGGTCTTCATGTGCTGACTCATCGGGTATGGCAGGGTGTGGCAGGCAGGCTGAACCTGGTGGGCGTGGCTTCAGAAGCTCAGCTATATAAGCTGTTCCATCCTTAAGGCCGGTGCTTTGCGTTACTTTGCACTCGCGTGCAACGTGATGCTGACCGCCGCTTGGACCAGTTTACTTACCTTTGAAACCAGGCGTTCTCCTGCATACTCACCTCCAGGAAACCGGTGCTTCATTGCTTCATCTGCAGACCCACCTCCTGACATCCAGTGATCTTCATCCTGACACCGCAGCACTGCAGTCTGCATACACACACTCAGACCCTGTGAAGAAGATGAAAGACAAGGTAGAACATCCGTCCTAGGGCCGCTCCACATTAGATCCCCATGCGCCCCCTAGTTAAAAATTTACCAGCTACTGTTTTGGTGCAGCTTCGTTCCTCATTCCATCCGGCTGCCACCTCAAGCACTGCCGCTTCTGTCGGGCCGGCAAGCACCTGCAAGGGAAGAAAGCAAAAGAGCAAACATCAAAAGTGGAACGGACAGAAATAAAAGACAGCAAACTTTACAATACAACAAAAACAGATGAGGAAAGACAAAGGCAAACAGGAACACTTACCTGAAGTATACTCGCTTAGTCGCAGCAGGACTGGACTACCACGTGCAAGGGACCAGTGAAGGAACTCAGTCCAGATCATACAAGCGCCCCTGTCAGAAGCAGCAGGACGGAGTGCTCGCCACCAAAATTAATCAACAGGCGAGCTTTCCAGGGACAGTGCATCCCATGGGTACCACGGTTTGGGAGAAGGGGTCTGGAAGGGAATCAGGTGCACAAGCTGGCATACTCACGCCCCCTATTCTCCACACAGGAGCAGTCCCGAGCAGCATCACCAATTACCACCAGTCACCACATAAGCGCAGAGGGCAAAGTCAGACCAGAGCGACCTTACCCTCGGAGAGCTACAACCGTGCCCCAATGCCTCCGCAGAGACCAGTTGAGAGTAATAGAACGCAAAGCCTCTTCGAATCTCTGCCTGGGCATTATGGAAACTTTTGAAACGGACCAGTTGGCCCAATTACTGGGAGAGTTACAGGCTGAAGTTCATGCGCCAAGACAGAAACCAATGGCCTAAGGAGGAATCTAATTGTGAACCAGGAGCGGACAGATGCTCCAGGCACAGGCAGGCCAGGTCCTTCTGCCGGGTTATGCCCTTCCTGCTGTGCCTCCACCGCCCACGCCAGTACAGGTGGTTCTTCCGGGGGGGTTCCCCCTGCCCCACCGGAACGCTTCACAGGCGATCCGATTAAGTACGCCATATGTATGAATCAATGTCACCTACATTTCTTGTGCAGACATGGGGCATTCCATAATGGTCAAGCAAGAGTGGCATTTGTACTCTCATATTTGGGAGGTAGTGCAGCGGACTGGTCAATACCCTTGATAAACCAGGATGATCCTTTGCTTCGAGACTTCGGTGGTTTCTAGTTTGAAATGGAGAAACTATTTGCACAGCATACTCAAGGGCGGGCTCTGAACAATGAACTGTTATCACTACAGCAGGGTAATCAAGATTTACTAATATATATCACTTCCTTCAATCGTCTGATAGCACAAACTAACTGGCCAGAGGGGAAAAGAACTATGCTCTTTTACTAAGGCTTGTGAGGGGAACTTAAGGATGTATGAGGAGAACCATCTCCGGTTCCGGAAGCACCTCAAAACCTTCCTCTTTGCTTCTTCTTTCTCTCTCCCTCTCCCCTGCTAAATTCTCGACTAAATCTGCACCGAATCTGCAACTGGGCCACTCTCACCGACCTCGGTCCTGGGCCCAGCCACTCTCCTCTTGCACTGCCTCCCTGGCAACCCCTGCACTGAGGGACTGTCTCTGTATTCCTACAGCCCATCTTTCCCAGCACTTGTCTGCACTTGCCTTGCACTTGCCACCAGCTGGCCCTATTTATTTACTTATTCTACTTACTTGTACTGCACTTCCCCCCTCCCCTTCCCCTTGCACTTTTCCCTTCCCCCTACCTCTGCACTTGCGCGGTCTGAATGACACCTGGCCTAGTAGGATCGTTGTCTGTCTTCCCCTTGTTTCCCCCTCCCTGCCTCGTCGCGCCTTGAAACACTTGTGTATAGGCGCGTTACAAATGCCATATCATATCATATCATATCATAAGTAGTAAATCCCCTGGAAAGATGTGCTGAATACATCGATCTCATACTGCAGTTCGATCACAGATTGCAGGATTGAAAGATGGATCGGACCAAGGCTGAGGGGTGGTAGGCCTACGTGCAGAGCCCATGAGAATCAATCCAAATCACACAATCAGTCCGAGCCAATGCAAATCGGAGGCTTGCGGAGCCCACTCACCAAGGCAGAAAGGGAGAAAAGGAGACAGCAGCAGCTTTGCTTGTACTGTGGTAAGGCAGGTCACTATCTCTGAGAATGCCCGGTGAAACCGCCCAGGACAGCAGGTGGAACAACTGACAAGGGTGAAGAAGAAGAAAAGGACTCAGGAAACTCCAACGCACGGCAAGCGTAGGGGCCCACTTTTCGAGCGGTGAAAAGGAACCTATACAGACCTCACATCTAGTCATCCCTGTGCTCCTGGTAAACCACAAGCAACCGTCAAATATACATGCCTTGGAGGCATACATTAACATTGGGGCTGTGGGAAATTACATGGACCAAGATCTGGCTACCTGGATAGGCCTTCCTCTCCGACAGAAGCAGGTTACGGAAAACGTCACAGCAGTTGATGGATCTCAGCTATCATCCGGCCCAGTGACGCATTACACCGAGAAGGTCACGCTTCTGTGTCAGGACGGTCACCAAGAAGACATCACCTTCGATCTCATCAACGCTCCTCAGTTCCAGATGATATTCGGAATGCCCTGGCTGGAGACCCACAATCCCAGGATTGACTGGCATAACCAAGTTCTGAGCTTTCCCCAAGACTGTGCAGATACCTGTTATAGCAAGGGTGACTCATTAAAAGGTCTTACCAACCGAGGTTCGTTGAAGAAAGAAACCATACTGAGCCTCACCAGTTAACTACCACCTGAATACCTGGATTACCAAGATGCCTTTCAAAAAGATCAAGAAAACACCCTACCTCCGCACAGACCGTATGACTGCCAAATTGATCTGATACCTGGAGCTCAAGTTCCCTGTAGCCGGATTTACACCCTAACAGAACAGGAAAACCAGCATCTAAAAACCTACCTCAATCAGTATCTGGCAAATGGCTTCATGCATCCGTCCAAGTCCCCTGAATCCTTGCCCCTCTTTTTTGTGCATAAAAAGGAGGGAGATCTGAGAACTTGCATTGACTACCGAGCACTTAACCAGATCACTGTAAAAAAATGGTAGCTGTTACCGCTTATCCCCGAGCTCTTGGATCAAGTCAAAAACGCTCAGATATATGCAAAACTAGACATACGAGGGGCCTACCATCTAGTAAGAGTCAAAAAAGGAGACAAGTGGAAGACGGCCTTTCGCACGAAATATGGCCTTTATGAATATCAGGTTATGCCCTTTGAACTATGTAATGCCCTGGCGGTGTTCCAATTTTTCATGAATGACATGCTCCGCGAACTGTTGTACGTCTGCACTCTTGTCTATATTGATGACAATATTATTATCTATAGGACCACCAAGCAGGACCACGTCAACTATGTCCAGGCAGTTTTGGAGAAACTGAGGCAACACCGGCTATATGCCAAATTGGAGAAATACTTCTTTCATGTGACAGAGTTAGAATTCCTCTGCTTTATTTTCACACCACGGGGCGTACGCATGGACACCGCCAGGTAGACGCTATCCTTAACTGGCCCTCACCGACATCCATAATGGGAGTATAGAGTGTATCAGGTTTGTCAACTTTTATCGTCGGTTCATTCCCGGGTTCTTCCAGATCGTCCACCCAATAACCTCTTTACAACGTAAAAAAAACAATTTAATTGGTCCGTATAGGCTGAGAAAGCCTTCCCGGAGCTAAAACAAGCATTTACCACAGCACCAATTCTACGGCTTCCTCGACCAGAACTACCATACGTGGTTGAAACTGATGTTTCCAACATAGCAATGGGAGCAGTCCTGTCACAACAAGACCCAGAAACCGGTCACTGCAATCCCGTGGCATTCTGGTCTCGGATGTTTTCAGCCCCTGAATTGAATTATGCAATCACTGATAAAGAACTGCTAGCAATTAAAGCAGTGTTCAAATCCCGGATACATTGAGGGTCATTACGAGTGCGACAGTAAGGGGTTAACAGCGGCAGTAAGGATGCCGGTGCCATTAACCCCTTACCGCCACATTACGAGGTCCCTTAGCGCGAGCCACTAAAGATCCAGGGAGCTTATAATTGGCCCGTTATTAATGGGCCCGTTATTAGCTCCCTCCCCACTCCCATTGAACCCTATGAGGGCTCGAATGGGAATGGGGAAGGGTATTTTGAAAGGGGATTTACCGGGTCCTCCAAGGTTGGAATGACCCAGTAAGTCCCCATTCAAGGAACACGGACACAAGTTTTGGAGGCAGCCATGGCGCTAATAGCACCATGGCTACCTCCAAACTCATAATGACCCCCATTATCTTCTTGGAACTAGACATAAAGTAACCGTTGTCACAGATCATCGCAATCTACAATATCTGATGACCGCTAAAGTGCAATCATCATGCCAACTCCGCTGGGCTCTCTTCTTTGCGCAATACGACTTTGCCATCAGCTATAGAACCAGTGTATGCAATGGAAAAGTGGACACCCTTTCTTGAATGATTTAGGGAGAAGAGGCATTCACTACACCAGACCCCGTGGCCATCATCCCTGATGGACGAATCCAAGGCATGATTGCCGCAACCACCACTCTAGACAACTTAAAATCTGACCTGCAACACTTGATGCGTCCACCAGCGCAATAGGAATGGCTAGAGAAGCGAGACCGGTATACGATTGTGGACAACCTACCATACTACTAAGGACGATTGTACATCCTGGATAAGAAATTAGAGAATAAAATCATTGCAAACTATCATGATTCATTAGTAGAAGGGCATCCGGGAATAGCCAAAACCCAAACTAAAATAAAGAAAAATTACTGGTGGCCAACTTGGTGAAAGGACATTGTCCAGTTCATCGCAACCTGGGGCACCTGTGCACAACACAAGTCCCAAAAACAAAGTCCCGCAAGTCTGCTATGTCCTTTAGAAGTACCACCAGCACCTTGGCATACTCTATAAATGGATTTCATTACAGACCTTCCCTCCTTTAATGGATACAATACCATCGTAGTCGTCGTACATCTCTTTTCCAAAATGGCCCACTTTATTCCCTTGAAAGGTCTCCCAACTACTTCTACTCTGGCTAACGTGCTTTTTGGAACAGATCGTCCGGCTACACGGGTTCCCATCAATATTGATATCAGACCGAGGAACTCAGTTTGTCTCTGCATTCTGGAAAAGGTGTTGTAAAATTGCCAAAATCGACCTTCGGATATCTACAAGCCACAACACCCAAACCGACGGCCAGACGGAACAGACTAACCAGACCCTGTAGCAAAATATATTGTGTATGCTGCAACAAACCGAGGATACCTGGAATGACATAATTTGGTTAGCAGAATACGCATATGACAACTCCATTCACACCAGCACGGACAACGCCCATTCTACATAGTGTACAGTTGACATCCACGGACATACGTTTTCAACCCACTCAAATCATTAGAAATGCCCGTTGTAACGACCTTACACAAAACCATCACCCAGGTTTTTAAGGAAGCAGCAGAGCATCTTCCCAGATCCAAAGAGAAACAGAAGCAGTTTGTGGATAGACACCAAAGGAAGCTCCCAACTACCAATTTAGAGACAAGGTTTGGTTAGCATCCAAAAACATCCCCTGAAAGGACCACAGGCATTCTGTTCCAGATATCTGGGACCCTACACTATCAAGGCTGTGATCAACCTTGCAGCCATTAAATTAGAATTGCCAGCCCACATGCGGATCCACCCGATGTTTAATGTCTCCTTCCTAAAACCATTGAGACCAGGTACGCGGATCAATACTCCACCGGATCCTGAAATAGTTGAAGTGCAACTAGAATACAAAGTTAGAAGGATCCTAGATTCTTAGATGGTCTGGTCCTAGTTATATTAACTTATAGACTGGAAAGGTTATGGACCCAAGATCGGACCTGGGAACCCAGTGAGCATGTCCACGCTAAACGATTAATCAGGCAGTTCCACCGCAATAACCCCACTAATCCACTGATCCAGGGCCAGGGGGGAAACCACCCATGAGAAGGGCCTTGAGGGGGAGTCCTGTCATGGTCACAGGCCCCAGAACACAACAACCACAAAATCTAGTGAGGGGGCAATGGGTCACTTGACTCACTTATGTCTCTTTGGGACCCATAAACACAGGGCCCCTGGCTGGCTCATATGGAGATGTGAGCAGGAAGACTGTATATCAGTGCAGGAGTTCTTTAACTTTATTTCAGTGCAGGAGTGCCTTTATTTTACAACTTTCCAGGAGCTGAACGCCTTTATTCAGAGAACATCCTCATGTGCAGACTCACTGGGTGTGGCTACCTAGAACTGGTCTTCATGTGCTGACTCATCGGGTGTGGCAGGCAGGCTGAACCTGGTGGGCGTGGCTTCAGAAGCTCAGCTATATAAGCTGCTCCATCTTTAAAGCCGGTGCGTCGCGTTACTGTGCACTCGCTTGCAACGTGACGCTCATCGCCACATGGACCAGTTTACTTACCTTTGAAACCAGGCATTCTCCTGCATACTCACCTCCAGTAAACCAGTGCTTCATCGCTTCATATGCAGACACATCTCCTGACATCCAGTGATCTTGATCTCGATGCCGCAGCACTGCACTCTGCATCCACGAACTTGGACCCTGTGATGAAGAAGAAAGACAAGGTTAGAACATCCGTCCTAGGGCTGCACCACATTTGAAACCTGTGTGCCCACTAGTTAACAATTTATCTGCTACTGTACCACTGCAGCTCCTTTCCTTATTCCCTCCGGCTGCCGCCTCAATCTCTGCAGCTTCTGCCGGGCCGGCAACATCACCTGCAAGGGAAGAAAGCAAAAGAGCAAACATCAAAAGTGGAACGGACAGCAATACAAGACAACAAAATTTACAATACAACAAAAACAGACGAGGAAAGACAAAGGCAAAAAGGAACACTTACCTGAAGTATAGTGGCTTAGTCGAGCAGGACTGGACTATCACGTGCAAGGGACCAGTGAAGGAATTAGGTCCAGATCATACAAGCATCCCTGCCAGAAGCAGTAGAAAGGAGTGCTCACCAAAACTAATCAACAGGTGGAGCTTTCCAGGAACAGTGCATCCCATGGGTACCACGGTTTGGGAGAAGGGGCCTGGAAGGGGATCAGGCGCACATGCTGCCATACTCACACCCCCTATTCTCCATGCAGGTGCAGTCCCGAGCAGCATCACCTATTACCATCAGTCACCACATAAGCGCAGAGGGCGAAATCGGACCTGAGCGACCTCATCCCCGGGAGAGCTACAACGGTGTCCCAATCCCTCCGCAGAGTCCAGGTGAGCGTAACAGTATAGGTGTATTCCTTAGTCAACTGGAGGAGAAAGGTAGGGAACACCCCATTTGCTTCATCAGCAGGAAGCTGAAGGAACCAGAAACAAGGTGGGCAACCATTGAGCGTGAATGCTTTGCTATTGTGTGGTTATTGAAGAAGTTTAGACCATACTTGTATGGATCTACTTTTGTGATTCAAACTGACCACCAACCCTTAAGATGGTTGATGCAAATGAAAGGGGAAAACCCAAAACTACTCAGATAGTCAATTAGCCTGCAATGGTTTGATTTCACCATTGAACACAGGCCTGGGTGTTACCACCAAAATGCTGATGGTCTCTCCAGGATGTTTGACCTACTGGAGTAAGGAGATTCATCCAGGAGTGGATTCAATCCTCCTGTCCCTTAGTCTGGGGGGGACGAGTGTTTGGGGGAATTCTCAAAATGTGCTAATTTCCCTTACCTTTTGAGACCCCCAGCAACTTTGCTGGATTTCTAGGATTTTATTTTTTACCTGGAAAGAGTTTGAGCCTTTTTTCCCCCCACTTTTTCATGTATTTGTGATGAGTGTTTTACTTTTGTGTTTGGTTATGGAGCTTTAACACAACTCCATGGGCATCATCTTGTTCTATGTGTCACACAGCACCTTCAGTGCAGTGGCACAGGGGTGTCTTTCTGACTCCCTAAGGTTTAAATACCTTCTCTGGGACTGACTACTGTCTCCCAGAGCATGTGAAGTTAAATTTGCTTTACTAGTCTTTTTAAATTTACTGACCCAGCACACACTATCTTCCCATAGAGTGCTGGAGGGGTTGCCTAGCTTCGATGAGTCAAATCACTCATGTAACAGTTAAATGTTACCTTTTCCTACTTTAAATGGCTGGTGGCAGTGGTTTAGATCAACTACCGTGATGTTTTCCCGACCGCTAACAACGATAGCTAAAAATCGGGTCAGCCATGTTTTTCAATATGGCGCACAAGACCTATCTGTAAAAACAGACTCCGGTCATCTTGTTTCGCCATTTCTTTTAGGAAGGGTCCTTCTTGTGCATGTCTCTGCACGCCAACCAGATTTTGGCCCTTTGTTCATTGGCCTTTGGCAGGCTTCAGTGCTGAAGCCCTCCTCTGGCGCCAGGGTGTCTGGGGTGGACAGGATGTGAGGGGGGTGCCCGAAACTCCCTGTGCTTAGTCTCCTAGGAGACCTGAATGCACTCTGGCATGATTGGCTGACTGGCTGTCCAGCAAAGAAAAGCCACCCTGCTGTGTGAGTGACAGCCAGGCTGGAATAAATGGGGGACAACTGTTTAAAAGCAGGTCTCTGGGACTTGGAAAGCAGAGTCGACCACTGGAACGAAAGAACCGAAGAGGAGAGGAAGGAAGAGGACTGCTGCAAATCCTGGACGACGGGTGAAACCCTGGTACAGGTCTGAATTGCCTGAAGCTACGACAACAGAGAAGCCCTTAAGGTTAACTTCTTCCCTTGAGTTTGGTGGGAACAACCAACTCGCAAGCCACCTGGACACCGTCCACATCTGGTTGAATTTTCATCAGAGTGCTGTTGAAAACCGGATAGCCAATGGGAAGGAAACCAGATTTTTTAACACACCTTAAACCGACGTGTTGCTACAGTTTTTGGCCTCTTCCCTGGGCAGTGCAGTAACCTCCCAACATCCTCCTTCTTGTCCCCATGACTGAAGCTCAGGAAAAGTGAGATCTGCTCAAACTACCAGGAACAACTGCCTCAGCTACAGCTTTCTTCATTGACAAGGTACTGTGCAAACGCGGTCCGGAAATCTTTTCGGCCATCGAGAAAGTGTGTGAAACTTTCCTCAAATACGAAGGCTTGTCCATCCCTTAACCTTCATCAAACTTCTTGCCTAACAAAATCCTTTAAACATCTGTGGCAAAGCCTTAACCGTTATATACCACAGCTGTGCTATCCTAGACAAAAGACACTGAACCATTGACTTTGGCCCAGGCCTATTGAGAAGAATTGCTGGTTGTATTTAACTGGAACCCTTTGCCCTGCCTATGAATGTATTTGGGCTGTCTTTTCTTATTACCGTGTCTTTTCCCTCCTTTATTAAGTATCTGATGTACCATTTTCCTCCCACTTCATTTTGGGGCTAAACTTGTTAATGTACTTACCTGTTGGATTTTTGTGGTGTATTTCATGTGTGATATTGAGCTGCTTATGCTTGAGTAATGTTTTCTAACTGACTGGGTAAATAAATGTATATTATTTTACCAAAAAACCTTGAGTAAGTGTTTACTTCAATCACTGAATTAGTTAGTCCTTTGTGTAACTTGTTCTACTACTCACTTAAACTCTTGAGATAAGTTTCGCTGCTCAGCCATCGCTACCACTTTACTGTGTAGTACAGGCTAATACCAAAGGTGAAATTGTGCTTACACTTGTAGTCCTAATTACCTGACCAGACGTCCTTAGCGGGACCCGGTAGCAGACATCGTAATGAGGCAGTAGAGTGATAACGGCACAGGCCGCTCTACCGGCGCCGTGATCACTCTACTGCCTACGTTGTAATGAGGCCCAGTGTCTTTGACATGTTTTTTTTTAAATTGCACATTGAAAATTAGGTGGGGACTCGCAATTTTGCAAAAGTTTTACACGTGTGTTTTCCCATTCAAAGACTTTCCATACTTCCATCCTGATTCAAAGTGTGTAATGTTGCTCATCTTGTAGCTTATGTTTGTTAGGACCTTTTCAGTGTTGCTCCCATAGGAATGTATATCGATTTAAGGATTTTTGCATACTTTTCATTGTTTCACACAGCCATTTTCAAATGTCATTTTAAAAGATGTAAATTTCCCAAAACGTTTTTCTCTCTTGTTTGGAGAGGGAAGATTGCATTCGAAACCTATACACTGTTCTATACTCCAGAATACCTGCTACTTACTTACATCTGTTTAGAATTGCTTATTTCTGAATTAAGGACTTTGAAGGGGGAAATCTTAATTTAAACGCTATCTTTCCACCAAGCCAAAACTGTTCTTTTCCCTGTGTTTTATCTTCTGTATTGTTATCAGTGAATTCAACTGTCTTACCTACTTTCTGATTTGTATTATCACCACATTGGTGATTGCTGCCCCTCATGTATTAAAACATATGTGTGATTTGAATTTTAAATAAATAAATAAATAAAACCTTTATAAATCAGCCTGATTCATTGTCCATTGTGACCTGGGGGGATTTTGAGAAGGGGTGTGATATGACTGATATATCACTCAGAATATTTAACCTACAGACACAACAAATAAGTTTTGTGTTTGTGCATTGCATGCTAGGCTTAGACTCGGGTGTATTGCCTGATTGAAAGCCTTAACACAATGCAGAAGTGCTTTTACTTTATTTCAATGCAGGAGTGCTTTTATTTTACAAGAACTTTCCAGGAGCTGAAAGCCTTTATTCCAGAGAACATCCTCTTGTGCTGACTCATTGGGTGTGGCTCACTAGGCCAGGTCTTCATGTGCTGACTCATCGGGTATGGCAGGGTTTGGCAGGCAGGCTGAACCTGGTGGGCGTGGCTTCAGAAGCTCAGCTATATAAGCTGTTCCATCCTTAAGGCCGGTGCTTTGCGTTACTTTGCACTCGCGTGCAACGTGATACTGACCGCCGCTTGGACCAGTTTAGTTACCTTTGAAACCAGGCGTTCTCCTGCACACTCACCTCCAGGAAACCGGTGCTTCATTGCTTCATCTGCAGACTCATCTCCTGCCAACCAGTGATCTTGATCCTGACGCCGCAGCACTGCAGTCTGCATACACATACTCAGACCCTGTGAAGAAGATAAAAGACAAGGTTAGAACATCCGTCCTAGGGCCGCTCCACATTTGATCCCCACGCGCCCCCTAGTTAACAATTTACCAGCTACTGTTTTGTTGCAGCTTTTTTCCTCATTCCATCCGGCTGCCACCTCAAGCTCCGCAGCTTCTGCCGGGCCGGCAAGCTCCTGCAAGGGAAGAAAGCAAAAGAGCAAACATCAAAAGTGGAATGGACAGAAATAAAAGACAACACATTTTACAATACAACAAAAACAGACAAGGAAAGACAAAGGCAAACAGGAACACTTACCTGAAGTATACTCGCTTAGTCGCAGCAGGACTGGACTACCAGGTGCAAGGGACCAGTGAAGGAACTCGGTCCAGATCACACAAGCGCACCTGCCATAAGCAGCAGGACGGAGTGCTCGCCAAAACTAATAAACAGGCGAGCTTTCAAGGGACAGTGCATCCCATGGGTACCATGGTTTGGGAGAAGGGGTCTGGAAGGGAATCAGGTGCACAAGCTGGCATACTCACGCCCCCTATTCTCCACACAGGAGCAGTCCCGAGCAGCATCACCTATTACCACCAGTCACCACATAAGCGCAGAGGGCAAAGTCAGACCAGAGCGACCTTACCCCCGGAGAGCTACAACCGTGCCCCAATGCCTCCGCAGAGACCAGGTGAGCATAATAGAATGCAAAGCCTCTTCGAATCTCTGCCTGGGCATTATGGAAACTTTTGAAACGGACCAGTTGGCCCGATTACTGGGAGAGTTACAGGTTGAAGTTCATGCCTCAAGACAGGAAACCAATGGCCTAAGGAGGGATCTAATTGTGAACCAGGAGTGGACAGATGCTCCAGACACAGGCAGGCCAGGTCCTTCTTCCAGGTTATGCCCTTCCTGCTGCGCCTCCACCGCCCACGCCAGTACAGGTGGTTCTTCCGGGGGGGCTCCCCCTGCCCCACCAGAATGCTTCACAGGCGATCCGATTAAGTACGCCATATGTATGAATCAATGTCACCTACATTTTTTGTGCAGACATGGGGCATTCCACAACGGTCAAGCAAGAGTGGCATTTGTACTCTCATATTTGGGAGGTAGTGCAGCGGACTGGTCAATACCCTTGATAAACCAGGATGATCCTTTGCTTCGAGACTTCAGAGGTTTCTAGTGTGAAATGGAGAAACCATTTGCACATCATACTCAAGGGCGGGCTCTGGACATTGAACTGTTATCACTACAGCAGGGTAATCAAGACTTACTAACATATATAACTTCCTTCAATCGTCTGATAGCACAAACTAACTGGCCAGAGGGGAAAAGAACTACGCTCTTTTACCAAGGCTTGCGAGGGGAACTTAAGGATGTATTAGCCCAAGTAGTAAATCCCCTGGAAAGATGTGCTGAGTACATCGATCTGATACTGCAGTTCGATCACAAATTGCAGGATCGGAAGATGGATCGGACCAAGGCCGAGGGGTGGTAGGTCTACGTGCAAGCCCATGAGAATCAATCCAAATTACGCAATCAGTCCGAGCCAATGCAAATCGGAGGCTTGCGGAGCCCACCCACCATGGCAGAAAGGGAGAAAAGGAGACAGCAGCAGCTTTGCTTGTACTGTGGTAAGGCAGGTCACTATCTCTGAGAATGCCCGGTGAAACCACCCAGGACAGCAGGTGGAACAACTGACAAGGGTGAAGAAGAAGAAAAGGACTCGGGAAACTCCAACGCAGGGCAAGCGTAGGGGTCCACTTTTCGAGCGGTGAAAAGGAACCTATACAGACCTCACATCTAGTCATCCCTGTGCTCCTGGTAAACCACAAGCAACCGTCAAAAATACATGCCTGGGAGGCATACATTAACATTGGGGCTGTGGGAAATTGCATGGACCAAGATCTGGCTAGCCGGATAAGCCATCCTCTACGACAGAAGCAGGTTACGGAAAACATCACAGCAGTTGATGGATCTCAGCTATCATCCGGCCCAGTGACGCATTACACCGAGAAGGTCACACTTCTGTGTCCGGACGGTCAAAAGAGGACATCGCCTTCGATCTCATCAGCGCTCCTCAGTTCCAGATGATATTCGGAATGCCGTGGCTGGAGACCCACAATCCCAGGATTGACTGGCGCAAACAAGTTCTGAGCTTTCCCCAAGACTGTGCAGATACCTGTTATAGCAAGGGTGTCTCATTAAAAGGTCTTACCAACCCAGGTTCGTTGAAGAAAGAAACCATACTGAGCCTCACCAGTTAACTACCACCTGAATACCTGGATTACCAAGATGCCTTTCAAAAAGATCAAGCAACACCCTACCTCCGCACAGACCATATGAATGCCAAATTGATCTGGTACCTGGAGCTCAAGTTCCCTGTAGCCAGATTTACACCCTAACAGAACAGGAAAACCAGCATCTAAAAACCTACCTCAATCAGTATCTGGCAAATGGCTTCATGCATCCGTCCAAGTCCCCTAATCCTTGCCCCTCTTTTTTGTGCATAAAATGGAGGGAGATCTGAGAACTTGCATTGACTACAGAGCACTTAACCAGATCACTGTAAAAAAATGGTACCTGTTACCGCTTATCCCCAAGCTCTTGGATCAAGTCAAAAACGCTCAGATATATACAAAACTAGACATACGAGGGTCCTACCATCTAGTAAGAGTCAAAAAAGGAGACAAGTGGAAGATGGCCTTTCAAACAAAATATGGTCTTTATGAATATCAGGTTATGCCCTTTGAACTATGTAATGCCCTGGTGGCGTTCCAATTTTTCATGAATGACATGCTCCGCGAACTGTTGGACATCTGCACTCTTGTCTATATTGATGACATTATTATCTATTGGACCACCAAGCAGGACCACGTCAACTATGTCCGGGCAGTTTTGGAGAAACTGCAGCAACACCGGCTATATGCCAAATTGGAGAAATGCTTCTTTCATGTGACAGAGTTAGAATTCCTCTGCTTTATTTTCACACCACGGGGCGTACGCATGGACACCCGCAAGGTAGACGCTATCCTTAACTGGCCCTCACCGACATCCATAATGGGAGTATAGTGTGTATCAGGTTTGTCAACTTTTATCGCCGGTTCATTCCCGGGTTCTCCCAGATCGTCCACCCAATAACCTCTTTACAACGGAAAAATAAACAATTTAATTGGTCCGCAGAGGCTGAGAAAGCCTTCCAGGAGCTAAAGCAAGCATTTACCACAGCACCAATTCTACGGCATCCTCGACCAGAACTACCATACGTGGTTGAAACTGATGCTTTCAACATAGCAATGGGAGCAGTCCTGTCACAATAAGACCCAGAAACCGGTCACTTGCATCCCGTGGCATTCTGGTCTTGCATGTTTTCAGCCCCTGAATTGAATTATGCAATCACTGATAAAGAACTGCTAGCAATTAAAGCAGTGTTCAAAGCCCAGATACATTGGGGTCATTACGAGTGCGGCAGTAAGGGGTTAACGGCAGCAGTAAAGATGCCGGTGCCGTTAACCCCTTACCGCCACATTACTAGGTCCCTTAGCGCGAGCCACTAAAGATCCAGGGAGTTTATAATGGGCCTGTTATTAATGGGCCCGTTATTAGCTCCCTCCCCATTCCCATTGAGCCCTATGAGGGCTCAATGGGAATGGGGACGGGTATTTTGAATGGGGACTTACTGGGTCCTCCAAGGTTGGAATGACCCGGTAAGTCCCCATTCAAGGAACCCGGACACGAGTTTGGAGGCAGCCATGGCGCTAATAGCACCATGGCTACCTCCAAACTCATGATGACCCTCATTATATTCTTGGAACTAGACATAAAGTAACCGTCGTCACAGATCATCGCAATCTACAATATCTGATGACCGCTAAAGTGCAATCATCATGCCAACTCCGCTGGGCTCTCTTCTTTGAGCAATACGACTTTGCCATCAGCTATAGAACCAGTTTACGCAATGGAAAAGCGGACACCCTGTCTCGAATGAGTGAGGGAGTAGAGGCATTCACTCCACCAGACCCTGTGGCCATCATCCCTGATGGACGAATCCAAGGCATGATTGCCGCAACCACCACTCTAGACAACTTAAAATCTGCAACACTTGATGCGCCCACCAGTGCAACAGGAATGGCTAGGGAAGCGAGACCGGTCTACGATCGTAGACAACCTACCATACTACCACGGACGATTGTACATCCTGGATAAGAAATTACAGAATCAAATCATTGCAAACTATCATGATTCATTAGTAGAGGGGCGTCCGGGAATAGCCAAAACCCAAGCTAAAATAAAGAAAAATTACTGGTGGCCAACTTGGTGAAAGGACATTGTCCAGTTCATCGCAAGCTGGGGCACCTGTGCACAAAACAAGTCCCAATAACAAAGTCCCGCAGGTCTGCTACGTCCTTTAGAAGTACCACCAGCACCTTGGCATAATCTATCAATGGATTTCATTACAGACCTTCCCTCCTGTAATGGATACAATACCATTTTAGTCGTCGTACATCTCTTTTCCAAAATGGCCCACTTTATTCCCCTTAAAGGTCTCCCAACTACTTCTACTCTGGCTAACGTGATTTTGGAACAGATCGTCCGGCTTCACGGGTTCCCATCAATATTGATATCAGACCGAGGAACTCAGTTTGTCTCTGCATTCTGAAAAAGGTGTTGTAAAATTGCCAAAATCGACCTTCGGTTATCTACAAGCCATAACACCCAAACCAACGGCCAGACGGAACAGACTAACCAGACCCTGTAGCAAAATATATGGTGTATGCTGCAACAAACCGAGGATACCTGGAATGACATAATTTGGTTAGCAGAATACGCATATGACAACTCCATTCACACCAGCACGGGACAACGCCCATTCTACATAGTGTACAGTTGACATCCACGGACATCCGTTTTCAACCCACTCAAATCATTAGAAATGCCCGCTGTAACGACCTTACACAAAACCATCACCCAGGTTTTTAAGGAAGCAGCAGAGCATCTTGCCAGAGCCAAAGAGAAACAGAAGCAGTTTGTGGATCGACACCGATGGAAGCTCCCAACTACCATTTCAGAGACAAGGTTTGGTTAGCATCCAAAAACATCCCCTGAAAGGGCCATGGGGATTCTGTCCCAGATATCTGGGACCCTACACTATCAAGGCTGTGATCAACCTTGCGGCCATTAAATTAGAATTGCCAGCCCACATGCGGATCCACCCGATGTTTCATGTCTCCTTCCTAAAACCATTGAGACCAGGTACGCGGATCAATACTCCACCGGATCCCGAAATAGTTGAAGTGCAACTAGAATACGAATTTAGAAGGAGCCTAGATTCTTAGATGGTCTGGTCCTAGTTATATTAACTTAGAGACTGGAAAGGTTATGGACCCAAGATCGGACCTGGGAACCCAGTGAGCATGTCCACGCTACACGATTAATCAGGCAGTTCCACCGCAATAACCCCACTAATCCAGGGCCAGGGGGGAAACCACCCATGAGAAGGGTCTTGAGGGGGAGTGCTGTCATGGCCACAAGCCCCAGAACACAGCAACCACAACATCTAGTGATGGGGGCAATGGGTCACTTGACTCACTTATGTCTCTTTGGGACCCATAAACACAGGGCCCCTGGCTGGCTCATATAGAGATGTGAGCAGGAACACTTTATTTCAGTGCAGGAGTGCTTTTACTTTATTTCAGTGCAGGAGTGCCTTTATTTTACAACTTTCCAGGAGCTGAACACCTTTATTCCAGAGAACATCCTCATGTGCTGACTCACCGGGTGTGGCTACCTAGGGCTGGTCTTCATGTGCTGACTCATCGGGTGTGGCAGGCAGGCTGAACCTGGTGGGCGTGGCTTCAGAAGCACAGCTATATAAGCTGCTCCATCCTTAAGGCCGGTGCTTCGCGTTACTGTGCACTTGCGTGCAACGTGACGCTCTTCGCCGCTTGGATCCGTTTACTTACCTTTGAAATCAGGCATTCTCCTGCATACTCACCTCCAGTAAACCAGTGCTTCATCGCTTCATCTGCAGACACATCTCCTGACATACAGTGATCTTGACCTCGATGCCGCAACACTGCACTCTGCATCCACGAACTCGGATCCTGTGATGAAGAAGAAAGACAAGGTTAGAACATCCATCCTAGGGCTGCACCGCATTTGAAACCTGTGTGCCCCCTAGTTAACAATTTACCTGCTAATGTACCGCTGCAGCTTTGTTCCTCTTTCCCTCCGGCTGCCGCCTCAATCTCTTCAGCTTCTGCTGGGCCGGCAACATCACCTGCAAGGGAAGAAAGCAAAAGAGCGAACATCAAAAGTGGAAAGGACAGCAATACAAGACAACAAACTTTACAATACAACAAAAACAGACAAGGAAAGACAAAGGCAAAAAGGAACACTTACCTGAAGTATAGTGGCTTAGTCGCAGCAGGACTGGACTATCACGTGCAAGGGACCAGTGAAGGAATTCGGTCCAGATCATACAAGCACCCCTGCCAGAAGCAGCAGGAAGGAGTGCTCGCCAAAACTAATCAACAGGTGAGCTTTCCAGGGACAGTGCATCCCATGGGTACCACGGTTTGGGAGAAGGGGTCTGGAAGGGGATCAGGCGCACATGCTGCCATACTCACACCCCCTATTCTCCATGCAGGTGCAGTCCCGAGCAGCATCACCTATTACCAGTCACCACATAAGTGCAGAGGGCGAAGTTGGACCTGAGCGACCTCATCCCCGAGAGAGGTACAACCGTGTCCCACTGCCTCCGCAGAGACCACGTGAGCATAACAGTATAGGTGTATTCCTTAGTCAACTGGATGAGAAAGGTAGGGAACACCCCATTTGCTTCATAAGCAGGAAGCTGAAGGAACCAGAAACAAGGTGGACAACCATTGAGCGTGAATGCTTTGCTATTGTGTGGTTATTGAAGAAGTTTAGACCATACTTGTATGGATCTACTTTTGTGATTCAAACTGACCACCAAACCTTAAGATGGTTGATGCAAATGAAAGGGGAAATCCCAAAACTACTCAGATAGTCAATCAGCCTGCAATGGTTTGATTTCACCATTGAACACAGGCCTGGGTGTTACCACCAACATGCTGATGTTTTCTCCAGGATGTTTGACCTACTGGAGCAAGGAGATTCATCCAGGAGTGGATTAAATCCTCCTGTCCCTTAGTCTGGGGGGGACGAGTGTTAGGGGGAATTCTCAAAATGTGCTAATTTCCCTTACCTTTTGAGACCCCCAGCAACTTTGCTGGATTTCTAGGATTTTATTTTTTACCTGGAAAGAGTTTGAGCCTTTTTTTCCCCCCACTTTTTCATGTATTTGTGATGTGTGTTTTACTTTTGTGTTTGGTTATGGAGCTTTAACACAACTCCATGGGCATCATCTTTTTCTATGTGTCACACAGCACCTTCAGTGCAGTGGCACAGGGGTGTCTTTCTGACTCCCTAAGGTTTAAATACCTTCTCTGGGACTGACTACTGTCTCCCAGAGGATGTAAAGTTAAATTGGCTTTACTAGTCTTTTTAAATTTACTGACCCAGCACACACTATCTTCCTATAGAGTGCTGGATGGGTTGCCTAGCTTCCCTGAGTCAAATCACTCATCTAACAGTTAAATGTTACCTTTTCCTACTTTAAATGGCTGGTGGCAGTGGTTTAGATCAACTACCGTGATTTGTCCCGACTGCTAACAACGATAGCTAAAAATCGGGTCAGCCATGTTTTTCAATATGGCACCCAAGACCTATCTGTAAAAACAGACTCTGGTCATCTTTGTTCGCCATTTCATTTAGGAAAGGTCCTTCTTGTGTTTTTCTCTGCGCGCCAAACCAGGTTTGGTCCCTTTGTTTATTGGCTTTCGGCAGGCTTCAGTGCTGAAGCCCTCCTCTGGCGGTAGTCTTCATGACCATCAATCTGGTTTCAGAGCTGCCAGAAGCACGGAAACTGCTCTCCTGAACATCCGTGAAGACCTGCTCTTGAACCTCGATTCCAACACTCCGTGTGTTCTCATTCTGCTCGATCTCTCCTCTGCCTTTGACACTGTCAACCATGCCATCCTGCTCAACCGTCTCCGTGAAAACCTGGGTATCACTGGTCAGGCTCTGGCGTGGCTGACCTCTTTCCTTTCAAATCGACCCTCCCAGGTCCAACTGGGGTCCTTCCTCTCCGACATCTTTTTCTCCACCTGTGGTGTGCCCCAGGGATCTAATCTCTCTCCCTGGCTGTTCAACCAGTATCTGGCACTCCTTGCCCACCGCATCGCCGCTCTCTGCCCTAATTTCCAGTGCTATGCGGACGATACCCAGCTCATTTTCAGGCTACCCTCAGCCTCCCCCTCTCCTTCCCTCATCTCTGACTGTCTGTCTGCTATCCAGGAATGGTGTGCCGCCAATGACCTCTGCCTTAATGCCAGTAAGACTGAGATTCTACTCATCGGTACACCCACTCCCTCCTTCCCTGCAGCTCTCTGGCCTGCTTCCCTTGGCCCCCTCCCTGCTCCTACCTGCAATGCAAAAAGCCTTGGGGTCATCTTCGACTCCACACTCTCCTTCTCTCCTCATATTTCTGACGTTGCTAAGAAGTCACACTACCAGCTGCACCTCCTCAGAGGTATTCTTCCCTTCCTCTCCTTCCCCCAGAAGCTCACTGTCTCCCGAGCCCTGGTTCTCTCGAAGCTGGATTACTGTAACAGCCTCTATCTTAATCTGCCTGCCTCCACTCTCCGCCCTCTGCAACTCATCCAGAACAGAACTGCGAGACTTGTCCTTGGCCTCAAGCCCAGGGACCGTATCTCTCCAGGACTGAAATCTCTACACTGGCTCCCAGTGGCTGCGAGGATAAAGTTCAAAACCCTCTGCATTGTCCACAAGGCCTTCTGGGGCCTTGGTCCTAAATACCTTCAACTCTCTCTTCCCAAATATCTTCCTTCCCGAGCCCTTCGCTCATCCGCCTCCAACTCCCTCAGGGTCAGCCGCTTCTCGAAGCAACGAGCTGGGGGTAGATCTCTCTCCGCGGCAGGGGCCTCCCTCTGGAACAGCCTTCCTGCCTCCCTGAAACTTGAGGAGAACCATCTCCGGTTCCGGAAGCACCTCAAAACCTTCCTCTTTGCTTCTGCTTTCTCTCTCCCTCTCCCCTGCTGAACAGCTAATATTCTTCACTGAAACTGCACTGATTCTGCAACTGGACCACTCTTAATGGCCTCGGTCCTGGGCCCAGCCACTCTCCACTTGCACTGATGCCCTGGAACCCCTCTGCACTGCGGGACTGTCTCTGTATCCCTACAGCCCCCCCCTTTTCCAGCACTTGTTCTGCACTTACCTTGCACTTGCCACCAGCTGGCCCTATTTATTTATTACTTTACGCCACTATCCTTGTACTGCACTTCCCCCCCTCCCCTTCCCCTTGCACTCTTCCCCCTCCCCCACCCCTGCACTTGCGCGATCTGAATGACACCTGGCCTAGTAGGATCGTTGTCTGTCTCCCCTTGTTCCTCCCCTCCCTGCCTCGTCGCGCCTTGAAACACCTGTGTATAGGCGCGTTACAAATGCCATATCATATCATATCAAGGGTGTCTGGGGCGGACAGGATGTGAGGGAGGTGCCTGAAACTCCCTGTGCTTAGTCTCCTGGGAGACCTGAATGCACTCTGGCGTGATTGGCCAGCTGGCTGTCTGGCAACGACAGCCACCCTGCTGTGTGAGTTACAGCCAGGCATGAATAAATGGGGGAAAACTGTTTAAAAGCAGGTCTCTGGGACTTGGAAAGCAGAGTCGACCACTGGAACGAAAGAACCAAAGAGGAGAGGAAGGAAGAGGACTGCTGCAACTCCTGGACGACGGGTGAAGCCCTGATACAGGTCTGAATTGCCTGAAGCTATGACGACAGAGAAGCCCTTAAGGTTAACTTCTTCCCTTGAGTTTGGTGGGAACAACCAACTAGCAAGCCACCTGGACACCATCCTCATCTGGTTGAATTTTCATCAGAGTGCTGTTGAAAACCGGATAGCCAATGGGAAGGAAACCAGCTTTTTTAACACACCTTAAACCGACGTGTTGCTACAGTTTTTGGTCTCTTCCCTGGGCAGTGCAGTAACCTCCCGACATCCTCCTTCTTGTCCCCATGACTGAAGCTCAGGAAAAGTGAGATCTGCTCGAACTGCCAGGAACAACTGCCTCAGCTAAAGCTTTCTTCATTGACAAGGTACTGTGCAAACACGGTCCGGAAATCTTTTCGACCATCGAGAAAGTGCGTGAAACTTTCCTCAAATACGAAGGCTTGTCCATCCCTTAACATTCGTCAAACTTTTTGCCTAACAAAATCCTTTAAAAATCTGTGACAAAGACTTAACCGTTATATACCACAGCTGTGCTATCCTAGACAAAAGACACTGAACCATTGACTTTTGCCCAGGCCTATTGAGAAGAATTGCTGGTTGTATTTAACTGGAACCCTTTGCCCTGCCTATGAATGTATTTGGGCTGTCTATTCGTATTACCTTGTCTTTTCCCTCCTTTATTAAGTATCTGATGTACCATTTTCCTCCCACTTCATTTTGGGGCTAAACTTGTTAATGTACTTACCTGTTGGATTTTTGTGGTGTATTTCATGTGTGATATTGAGCTGCTTTTGCTAGAGTAATGTTTTCTAACTGACTGGGTAAATAAATGTATATTATTTTACCAAAAAACCTTGAGTAAGTGTTTACTTCAATCACTGAATTAGTTAGTCCTTTGTGTAACTTGTTCTACTACTCACTTCTCTACATCCAGCGCCGGAGCAGGAGCTCCTTCCGAGCTGGACCCGCCACTGCAGGAGCAGTCGGCGTCACCGCTCCAAGCCCAGCTGATTTGCAGTGCATATCAATGCGTGCGGTAAGCGTTGTGCCTACCCTTCATATTGCATGCCGAAACTGCACGCCGCTTACACGCCCCCCCCTACGACTGGGGAATCAGAATAATCCACCGACGAGCGATACATCAAAGAATCTTGCATCCGATCGCAGCTTTCGCCATTAAGGTACACGAGGTACCTTTTCACTCCAAGATGGCCGCCCGCCTATACTGGGGCTCCTCCAGAGCCTAAACAGGCCCATCAGCCTCCGCCCCATTGGCCCACCTGCTTATTGCCCTGATTGGTGGCCGGCCGGCGTAGCCGGCCCACCACTGACAAAGGCCCACTTGATCAAGGCCCTCATCTGTTTGCAGCCTGTTTCTGCCGAGGCTGCCATCTGCAAGTCCCCCTGGCCCTGCATCGCTGCCTCGTCACTAAGGTAACTCAGCACTCCGCACCTTGCATATGCACGATCAATGCCCACGGCTCTCGCCTTCCCACTGTACATCAGAATAACTACCTGTGGCACAAACGTCTTCGGGTCCCTCCTGGCTAAGTAATCCCGGCCACAGCCACCAGTACATCATCCGCAACCTAGTGCAAACCATTAACTACCTTTCTACTGTTGCACTGGCAACGCACGCACGGGCTGCCCATCCATGCACTCATAGTGCCACAAGTCATCGACGCTATACCACAAGCAGACTTGCCTCTTCTGTTCCATCCTCAATCATATGCGCTAATGCTTCAAGAGGCCAGGCATGGCTCCGCCCTGATCTCAACTTTGTTTGTAATTTGAGAGCCCCGCGTTGCAACCCTCACTAAATGTGCCCAGTCTCGGTTTGCATGACTTCTTCTTCTTCGAACCGAGCTGTGCCTACACACGCTCCTGTGTGAACACGCTATCACCGCAATAGATCTCTAATATGCTTAATGATAGCATGTGATTCTGCAACTATTTGTATGATGTGCGCACTCTAATCCCTCACCGCAATAACCAAACCTGCCTACTGTGACCTTCTATGACCAGAATTCTGAAATAAGAGCCTATCGACCCCATTGTTTTTGAGTATCTTTGTACCTTATACCTATGTGTGGTCCCCTGATCTTGGGTCAGCTACTCTCATGTGCTGTCCCGCATCCTAGCTAACTGTGTTGCCCGAATGCCTTCTGAGTCAACGGTACCTATGTGCAGCCCCACTGCACCTCAGTCAGTTGCCCCCATCGTAAACCTAGTTGTTGCCCTTTATATATGAGTAAATTATTTTGGAGTCCCTCTGCACCGTGCACTTACGTGCTGTCCACTATTCTCTAAATCATCTGCATTGCCTATCGCATTGTCTAGTCAGTTGTTACCTTTCTCAAATCTAGGTGTTGCCTCCTGAATCAACTGTCCCCACTGCTTTGAGACACTTTATGTTGCCTACTGCTTTTTGAGTCATATGTTGCCTACTGCCTACTGCTCTTGAATCAAATGCACTGTCCATTGCATTTTTAGTCAGTTGCTACTATCCCAAACCTAGGGGCCGCCTACTATTTGCCTACCCCTCCATGGTAACGCCACAAGATGCAAACCTCACAAGCCATATTTGCCCTTCTCACATTAACAACACTCATAGTCTACAGAATTAGTCTTGCGCCCACCACTGAATGCACTACCCCTCAACACTCAGCCCACTACCCCGCCATGACACAGACTCAAACCCAACTACTGTTGAGTCGTAATAACCAAACCAAAGTACCTCATCAAGGTTGGACCTTTGAATCCAAACCATGCAACACCACATCTAGAAACTCTAGACTCCGAGCCAGACTGGCCAAACTTTACGAACCACGCGCCAGAACACTGACCTCATCTAACAGTAGCAAACCTACACGTACTAGGGGCACAGAAAACTTGTAGACACAAAATGCATGTATGCACACCTCTATCACGACCCAAGAAAAGATATGTACACCGCCATCCACTCTCCCCCACCTAAAAGTGCACTAATTAACGCTAGGTCCATGATTGCTCACGCCACAGAGATTGCTGACCTTATCCAGACCGAAAACCTTGACTTCCTGGCCATTACGGAATCCTGGTTAAATTCCGCGGCACGACCAGCTATTATGTTAGCAATCCCAAACGACTACACCATCCTAAGAGCAGACAGAAGCGAAGCCCACGGTGGAGGAATAGCCCTTATTGTTGAAACCAAACTATCCACCAGGCTAGCTTCCTCTAATAACTCTAAATCTTGCGAAAGCCTAACAGCCAAATTTGCTAATAGCAATACCCAAACCATCACCATCCACCTCATTAATAGACCTCCAGGCCCTATTGGTACCTTCGAGGAGGACATCTCCACCATTCTTTCGCATGACCTATAACAATCCTCACAAGTCATCCTACTAGGGGATCTAAACTTGGGCTTCAATGATCAAAACGACCACTAGCAAGCAGAGTGGCTAACTTACTCTCTGAACTAGGCTTTTCACAAAAAGTACTCCACCCTACCCACAACAAGGGTAGAATACTTGACTGGGTGGCAGACCACAATTGCAATGCCTCCGTCCTATCGATCTCCCCACTAATCTGGACAGACCACCACCTTATAACATTTCTTCTATAAACAGACCGACCTACTCCTACCTTAGCCCAGCTAGCACCAGCCATCCCGACCAGGAATAAGGAAAACATCACCCCAGATAACCTACTCCCGCTTATCCTCCCTACTCTCAACTCATTACCAGATAACCTGGACCCTGAAACTCTAGTGAATGAGTATAACAAAATTATGTCATCTGCTCTGGACGTAATTGCTCCACTGAAAGTGAGATGAAGCAAACCTAAAGCCCACCTCTACTCGTGGTACACTCCCTACCTAAAAATGCCTCGCACCAAAGAAAGACAATGCGAGGTCGCATGGAAATTGCAACCATCAGAAGAAAATAAGAGCACCCTGAGAGACATCTCCACCCTTTACAAAAAGGAAATACTGTCGGCAAAACGGGAAACCTGCAACACTAGAATAGCCCAAGCCAACTCTAGCATGAAGGAACTCTTGATTATCCTAAAGGAAATAGAATCTCCCATCCCAGTGCCGGACAACTGTGTTAAAGATAAAACATGGTGCACCAACATTCAGCAAGCCCTAGCTAACAAAGTGACAACTCTCCAATCTAAAATTGCCATGAAAAAATCATCGCTCAGTCTGGATACTAAACCCAAAATAACTACCACCCCTCCCATAAATAACATCGACATTCCTCGTTTCAAGTTCTCTAAAGTATCTATTATTGAGACTGAAAAAATCATACTGTAACTCAAACCATCTAATTGTCAGGGGGATCAATGTCCAGCACAACTGATAAAGGACGCAGCTAGAGACCTGGCCTCCTTTATCTCAAAACTCATTAACGCCTCATTCGCAACAGGGTCCATACCCAGTAACCTAAAAGAATCTTGGGTACTCCCATTGCTTAAAAAACAGATGCTAGACCCAGCCATACCTACGAACTACCGCCCAATCACCACTGTGCCATTCCTCTTAAAAATTATAGATAAAGTGGCGTACTCTCAAATACAGAAACACCTTAAAACCAACAATTTACTAGGAGTACGGCAGTCTGGCTTCCGCCCCCAGCACGGGACCGAAACTGCCCTCTTAGACCTCAAGATGAAAATTGATGAGCTTAGGGATCAGGGCAAACCAGCCTTACTCCTCCTCCTGGACTTATCAGCTACATTCGACCTTGTTGACCATAAGGTCCTTTGCAGACACTTGGATATGGCTGCGCACTTCTCAGAAGAAACCATAAATTGGATCCAATCCTTCCTCAACAATAGGACTATGAGAGTCTTCTCCACCACTGCGGCAGCAGACTCCATCCCCATCACATGTGGTGTGCCCCAGGGATCTTGTGTTTCTCCCACACTTTACAACATCTTCACTAAGCCCTTTTTCGATGATCTGGACCATCTTGGTATCACCTACACTAATTACGCAGATGATACTCAGATTCTCCTACCTCTTACCGGTGATTACGACAAGTATTTGGCCTTGGTGAACAAAGTGTATCTCATCATCCAGGCATGGATGGCCACTCACGGACTATGCCTGAATGATGACAAAACTGAAATCATCATCCTGGGCACACCCCTACCCTAAAAAAACTGGGCCCTAACTACTCTTCCTTTAATATTGACAACAACCAAATTACAACTGCCCACGAGGTTAAAACTCTGGGCTTCTACCTGGACTCCACCCTCTCTTTCAATAAACAAGTCAACACAATGGCCTCTGCAACTGCCTACACCTGTAAATTGATAAGAGCAGGCAAACCCTTCCTATCAAACAACAGCTACATCACACTTGCGAGAGTGCTCGTGTTATCAAAGTTGGACTACTGCAATTCACTCTACATTGGGGTTAATAAGGAAGTTGTCAAAAGAATTCAAACTCTGCAGAACAATGCGCTTAGAGCAGCGCTAGATATTCCCAGGAGAGCCCACATCACCGAACTTAGACGAGCCAATAACTGGCTCTCCACTCAGGAGAGAATCCAACTAAAAGTTGCCTCGCTGGTCCACAAATGTTTTAATAACGCCGCACCACTTTACCTCTCCGCAAGATTCACGAGAACAAAACCCACAAGAATCACCAGATCCGCTAACTCCAACAATAGATCCATACCCAGAGTTAAACTGACTAGAGTCGGTTGATGTAGCTTTCAGGTGAAAGCAGCTCAACTCTGGAACTCCCTACCATCCACCTTGAAGACCGACCAACCCTACCTCACTTTCCGACATAACCTCATAACGGGGATCAAAAATGCAGACATACAATAGTCACCCATTGCCTGGACTTATTTATCCATAGTAGTTTCTGATCAGGACTGTAAATACATGCATCCTCTTTTACCAATTATATGTTTTTGTACATGTCTGTTGTATATTACTATATATTTCCTTGTTTTTCTTCTCTATTTTTGCCATTTGCTCCTGTAACTAAGCTTCAAGTTGTCTTATAAAATGCGCCCGGTTACCCCCGGATCTGGTGCGCAATACAAGTAATAAAAACAAACAAACAAACGTAAACTCGAGATAAGTTTCGCTGCTCAGCCATCGCTACCACTTTACTGTGTAGTACAGGCTAGTACCAAAGGTGAAATTGTGCTTACACTTGTAGTCCTAATTATAGTGGTCCCCAAGTGTACTGCAGGTGATTCTGCCTAACACCCGGGACAAACTGGTGGGTGCAGATACTTTTCATAATGTGTTACTCCTTTTTACTGAGTTAAACGTATTTACTGCGTTTGGCTCAAGACTGTGGCCAGGTCTGAAAAAGTCTGAGCCACAAAGTCTTTTGTTCTGTCCCATGACCATTTTGTCCCTTGACTTCACCCTGGTTGAGGAACCTGAGTTTTCCCTATTTGGACATGCAGTCTCCCGCAAAAAACAATCTCATTCGCAAGCTTCTGCTTGTCACGTATGTATGCCCAGGAAAAGGGTTGGGACCAATGTTTCCTCTAATTATTTTTCCCATAGTGCGGAAATGCTTAGCTTTTGTGAGCAAATTATTTTCCGTGTGCGCAACTAAATAACGAGGTAAGGCACTTTGTGAGCATGCGTAGTTGGTGAGCTACTATCTCCAAAGAGGTTGCAATCGAATTTCTCCTTCCCAACCACTGCAATTCATTAGGAGTCAGTGTAAAAGGTACATTTTGGAACACTTTTCCCCCGCTTAAAGGCTTAAAAAATATATATATTTTATGTGGTTATAAGGAGAGCTCATCAAACAGTCCAAAACTTCAAGATATGCCATAGTTCCTTACCAAAATTACTCATGTGCAGAGAAAACAAATGTGTATGCATAAAAAAAGCTTTGTATGGTCAGGATAAACAATAGGTTTAGTTGTGGCTATTCATTTGTCGACACTGCTTAGAGACAATACAGAAAGTGTGTAAGACCATTTTGAAAAAATGCTCATGTTGATTACAAAAAAACAAATATCACTTATCAGTGATGTGGCTGTCAAAAAATTCAGACAGGATAACATTTTTGCAAATTAAATAATGGCAATTAAAATGAATGTGTCAGAAAACATGCAAAAAGGAATTAATGTACCACTTTAATGAAGTAATTCAAGGGCCAGGAGAACATGCCTCAAAATATGTGTAAGGACGATAATTGCATTTGAATAACTGCACCATAGAATATGATGATCTGAATTCCTGGGCCTCTGCTTGTTGTCCACTACGTGGTCCTGTGAGTTGTGACATTTGCTCCAAACCAGTCTTACAGCTAAAAGGCATATACACATTCCATTGTTACTCCCTAAAAACAGGAAACTGTGCCCAACAAAAACGGGAAACCATAAACATATAGGAACATACACCCTGTTTCTACCCACAAAGATCCACTGATATTTTGTTTTGAATCAGTGACCCGCTGAGCAGTGGCATTTGTAGAAACTCAAATAATACTACTGCCCAATCTCAAGAGGAATTTTAAGGGGAAAGGACATATTTTAATAAACATGAAATATCCCTTCTGGCAAAGATAATTTCTTTCTTACTCCCTGAATTATCATTTGATACGGAGTAGGGAGTAACATCATATCAGAGCCCTCCTTGTAATCCTGACATAGGAAGTGATATGACAGGATACATAATACAGCTTACAGTTTTGCCCACCATTTCTCACCACAGCCTAGACACAATTCCACTGGAGTATTACTGAGGTTTCGTCGGGAGCACCATTGAAGAAAATCACATATGCCTTCAATAGCAGCAATGTTCATAGGAACAAAAGATTTAATGCTTTCTTCTTTAACTAGTGACCCCTCTTATGAAATTGGCTATTATCAGTTGGGCAAGATACATGTGGATGCTAGAGGCAATAAACGCAAACACATTATTATATTGAAAAATCCTCAGCAGAGAAAGAATCCGAAGGCATGGTTTCCTAGACTGTTACTAGAGTATCCTATCCTTCAGAAAACAAATGCATTTCCTTCACTGTACTGACCTGCCAAAACATCTGATTTGTTTTTTGAACGTTGCAGATTTGTTTTTCACCCCAAAGGAGTGTTCTCGTGTGTCCTTCCATCTGTACCCCACCCCGGCTCCTGTGCTAGCCTCCAATACCAGTTGACAGGGCTTTGTAAAAAGTGAGGTATTGTAGCAGTAAAATACTATCTGGGATATTTGCATATCCGCAATACTTTGTAATGCAAACATGTTTAAAACCTGACCATGATATTATGTGCAGTTTAAGAAAATGCCATAAATCTGTAAGTGCACAACTACTATGAAGTGAATACAAGATTGTTTGCAACATACCCCACCTTTAAATTGTTGGGTAGGATTATAAAAATGCTCAGTGAAACTGTTTTGTGTAGCAATGAGTTAGCATATAATATGTTAAGGTCTATGCCCCAGGGAACTTTGAAAACTTGGAAAGGTGGCAGATTGTGTGAAAAGCATTCTAGTAATCTATATATCTGTTGCCCTAATACTGTGTATGAATAATGGCAGGGATAGTCCTTACCCATTATCCCTTGCAGGCCAGGTAAATGATATTGCAATATAATTATAAAGTAGACATGATATTTGCCTACTCAAAATCCTTAGAGGGCAAATTAATATTTGAGCTTAGAATGCATTAACTTTCATGGTGGGCCGCTTCAAAGTGCTTGTGTGACATATGTACAAAGAATAGGAATCATGGGATGAGGTTACACATTCAAGTAGCCTGGTTACTTGCACTCAGTATCTGATATTTAAGCTGACCGTTGGGCTACATATTCTGGGTGACGTTTTGCTATGGCGCAATCAGTAACAGAAATCGATGTGCTTAAACGTCATTCATATTAGAAACATAAAACAAGTGAATGTAAATAGAAGTCTGGTAACCATTTGCAGAGCCAAGGTAGGCAGGGTCAAGGTTGTCTGGTAATATATCTGGATGAGGTCTGGGGCGGAAGTTCGAGTCATAAGGTATAAGTGTGATAGAGTCAAGTATAGGAGTCATGGGTAGGGTGTGGTAGGGTGGTAGAGATAATTTGGTTGATGTGTACAGACATCTCTTAATTATATCTTCTGTTCATGCAGTACATTTTTCATATTAGTTTTTACCCTATTGTGGATGTATACTGGGTTTAGGGTTTGGGTTATAAAGGTCAATGCTAGTTCATATAATATATCTTCATTTTGAGAGAAAGCAAATATTAGGTACCTGCTGTGCCTTGTGGATTATAACATCATTTTGAATAGGAGGGAATTGTCTGTGTGCGCTGCTGAAATTCTTCTAAGCGGCACTGAGAAGGAAGTTCCGCAAGCGCCCATGCTCACAGCATAGAGGGAACATTGGTTGGGACTGCCTAATGCCAATCCACACTACTGGTGCCAGGATGTCTGGAGTGTCTGAATGACTGAGACCAACGTGGACCACGATTGGTCATGTCTGGGATGCCTGCAAGAGAGCAGATCTTTGATTGGAAGTCCTTGATTTTAGCATAAAGCTAATCTTGTATAAGAGGAGGGGCTCTTCAGCCATTCCAGGTTGATCACCTGTGTTCTCACCGAACTATAGAAGGAGCCAAGTCCCCTAAATGAAGAAACAGACTTGTGAATCCACTTTAGATGCTTTGGAAAGTTTTATCACCCTTTGTCCTCTTCTACCCCGTCAGTCCCCTGCTTTCTTCTTCGATCAAGAAGGCCTTCCAAGGTGCTTTGCTCCTTTGGAATAGTGAGAACAATAACTCTCGGTGCCTCCTGCTTACCCACTGAAGAAGCCCATTCGGAAGTGCACCTGAGCTAGCTGCCGAACTGTCCCATCACGGACGATAGTTCTCCACTGGAGCCGCTGAGAACCAGGACTCAAATCTACTAGCAACCCCACCTAAACTGACAAAGTTTGACCTGGACTGTGCAGAGGGTCGTTGAGTACTTGCATAACTTAGCGGTGGCCCCCTGGCACAGCCAATCATTTTTACACACAAGTAGTGGAAATAAAGAAGAAAGAACTGCTGTTTAAGCTGAAGGAGCTTACATTTTGCATGGCTAAACTGGAATTGGAGAGGTCAAAGAAGCAGAAGGACAGGGACCAACCGTTGGAGCTTGCTAGATTGCAAGGCACCAATGTTTCCAATAGAGGCTCTGGTAATGTGTCTGGCCCCTCCTCTCACCCAGGATTTCCATAAGATCTGCTTAGTGTGTATGATTGAGTGAGACATGTTCGGCTTTTCAAGAAGTGCGCCAGTCAGTAAGCAAAATAGTTTTTTTAATTGTCCTTAGATAATCAAGGCATGCCATTTTCAAATTAATTCAAGAATAATTCACATGTGTCCTCTAGTCAACACATGTTTCAGCCCCTGGCCTTTGGCAAAACCGGACATTAATTATCTCATTCCCGATGTTTTGCAAGCATATTTCATCAGCTTCAAAATCTCTTCTAAACAACTTCCAGTCACAGATTAATCTGTGGTTATTCAATAGCATGGAGATATTCTCCCTCGCTTCGGTATGTACGATGACAAGAATAACATCAGGGACTGGTTGACAGCATTTGAGTATGCAGGTGAGATGCAAGAAGTAGTGGATGCTTTTAAGATTGCATGGTTTCTCAGTCGACTACCTCATTTGGACTGCAGCGCTATTATGAATATGTCAAAGGCTGAAGAAACGACTTTGCAACATTGAAGCAAACCCTGGTTTTAAATTTTGGGACTACTCCTGCCCATTAGTTGAAAGGTTTTAGAGATTACAAGAAAAAAAAGTTAATAATTGGGTTTCTAATGTTGCTGATACTTTTAAAAACTTGACTCGTTGGGTTGAAGGATTCAATGTCACCACCTTTGAGGGTGTGATGCATTTGGTCATGCTTGAACATATGTTTGTTTCTTGTTCCCCTGAGCTTAATCAGCACTTGGCTGACTCTAAGGAGATAGATCCTAAGAAGTTTGTTATTGCAGCAGTTTATGGGTATTATACAGAGTGTCCCATAGGGACAAGCCTGCTTCTAGTGAGCAGGATGAGGGAAAAAAGCAAAGGGATAAGGAGGGTGGGGGATCTGAAAAAATCTTCTTCCCAGAAGGGCCACAAAAAGTGTAAGTCACCTGACAACAGTCAGAGTAGTGGGAGAAACCCTCCCAAATATAGCTCAGGTTACAGTAAGCCTCCCTATGTGCACAGACCCAGTGGATCTTGTGTGGAGTGTGTAGCAATTGACCATGAGAATTACAACCCAGATGTATGGTCAAAACCTTGGGGGTCCACTCTGTGAGTCTGGTCTTACCCTCCTATGAGCAGGAAGAAATTATCATAGGGGCATCCGTCTCTTCCAATTCCTTCCCCAGTGGGGTAGAATTTGAGGTAATCTTAGTTTCCCTGAGTTCCTGTGAGCCAAGCGTTTCAGAAGTGTATGCTAGAATATCTGACAACACCAAGCACTACTTTATAGACAGTGTACTGATTAATGGAGTTGATACTCCAGCCCTAGTGGATAGTGGATAGTGGAGCCAGCAGAACTGTGGTGGATGTCGCTCTGGTCAACCTGGAGGAGTTTGCCAGAACTCCCCTGATGCCCAATATTGAGAATGAACTCCCAGGTAGGTTGGAGAGCTACTAGGAGTTTGCAAACCGAGAATTCATGGAAGGCTCAACTCCTTCCCTTCCCAAAAGGAATGCAGACTCAGACAGACAGCAAGCTCAACTGTGGTTTATTACAGCCAAAACCACCAGGGATCAGTACAAAGATTGGCAGGAATCCTGGGACATCTTAGTGAGCTCTGGCTCTCAGGTCAGTTTTGATGGACTTGCATCACGAAAATGTCACAACCTGGTCCCTTCTCCAGAAAACCTATTGTCATGATGCCTACCTCCAAGGAGCCAGACCAGGCCCAGCTACCCCAGAGGCAGACATCATGTCCCCGAGGGAAGTCTCAGCAGCCCCAAGTAGGGGCCCTTTGGACTCAGACCTGGCGCCTTTGGCGCCAGGCTCATATTGGACAACAGTCCTGGTGCCATAGGCGCCAGGCTCAGAAAAGATGACTTTGTGTTTAAAGGTGCTTGGTGTAACCTTACCTGATGCAGACCATGCTGCAACATCCGGGCCATCTAGAGGCCTGAATGGGACTACTTTCTCTTTGGGGACTACTTAACCACACGGGTGTGGCCAGAGGAAGAATACATACCTGAGAGGAAGGATACATACCTGGAACTACTTTGAAGGCTATTTAAGCCACGCCCAAGCAGCATCTAGCAGCTGGACGTTCACCATGTCTGCTCCTGCATCCTGACTTCTGCCACGCTCGCCAGCATCCTGGAACACCTGCAAAGGGAGAAGAGAAGAGAATAGGAGAAAGAAGAGTCCTTACCTGCTAAATCTGCATTCCGTAGACATTTCGCCGACGATCCTGAAAAGGAAGACATTCATTTTAAAAGCACATTGCATCGATCGCTGCAGCGCCGCATTCCACTCACCTTTACTAGGCGCCTCCATGTTCATCAGCGACCATCTGGATCCGCAACCACATTTCAGCGCGTAGGGAGAAAAAGACAAGAACAAAGGTGAGCTAGAGAAGAGAATAAGAAAACCTTAATTTGCCATCATAAGACTTACCTGTTGGGTCATTCCCACTTCATTTCGGGTCGGTGCCGCATCCTGGCATTTCCGGACCCCGGCCCCTAAGGGGAAAAAGAGACATCAGCGTTAGTGAGCGAATACTAAGACATTACCTGAACGCTCATTAAAGACTTACCTGATATCTACTGGAACTGCACCTTTTGCTTCGGGTCGGTGCCATATCTCCGGCATTTCCGAACCCCGGCCCCTAGAGGGAAAAAAGACACAAGCATTAGTGCATTAATACAAGGACACTAAAGGAACCACTCATCAAACAACTCACCTGAGTTTCCTTCGTCGGTTCCATTGCTCATCTCGGAATCTTTGATCTGCACCTGAAATAGAGACAACGGACAATTATTATTTCGGGCTCATACTTGTAAACAGAATTCTCACAGTACTTTACCGGGAAGGTCAAGCAAACTTGAACTCTCTACAATCCATGATCCAGTGAAGTAACTGGATTACAACGCACCCCTGCATCAGAAGCAGGATGGAGAGCTCGTCCTTTCAGACCCTAAGGTGAGACTTCACGGGGAATCGCAGAAGGGTTTCGTGGAGGGTGAGAAGGGAGTGGGAGGCTTACACATTATCCCGCAGATTGTTAATACTCCCTTTTCATACACAGAAGGATATTTCTGCGAGTCAGACAAGCCAGATTTGAAGGTAGGTGGGGACTCGCAATTTTGCAAAAGTTTTACACGTGTGTTTTCCCATTCAAAGACTTTCCATACTTCCATCCTGATTCAAAGTGTGTAATGTTGCTCATCTTGTAGCTTATGTTTGTTAGGACCTTTTCAGTGTTGCTCCCATAGGAATGTATATCGATTTAAGGATTTTTGCATACTTTTCATTGTTTCACACAGCCATTTTCAAATGTCATTTTAAAAGATGTAAATTTCCCAAAACGTTTTTCTCTCTTGTTTGGAGAGGGAAGATTGCATTCGAAACCTATACACTGTTCTATACTCCAGAATACCTGCTACTTACTTACATCTGTGTAGAATTGCTTATTTCTGAATTAAGGACTTTGAAGGGGGAAATCTTAATTTAAACGCTATCTTTCCACCAAGCCAAAACTGTTCTTTTCCCTGTGTTTTATCTTCTGTATTGTTATCAGTGAATTCAACTGTCTTACCTACTTTCTGATTTGTATTATCACCACATTGGTGATTGCTGCCCCTCATGTATTAAAACATATGTGTGATTTGAATTTTAAATAAATAAATAAATAAATAAAACCTTTATAAATCAGCCTGATTCATTGTCCATTGTGACCTGGGGGGATTTTGAGAAGGGGTGTGATATGACTGATATATCACTCAGAATATTTAACCTACAGACACAACAAATAAGTTTTGTGTTTGTGCATTGCATGCTAGGCTTAGACTCGGGTGTATTGCCTGATTGAAAGCCTTAACACAATGCAGAAGTGCTTTTACTTTATTTCAATGCAGGAGTGCTTTTATTTTACAAGAACTTTCCAGGAGCTGAAAGCCTTTATTCCAGAGAACATCCTCTTGTGCTGACTCATTGGGTGTGGCTCACTAGGCCAGGTCTTCATGTGCTGACTCATCGGGTATGGCAGGGTTTGGCAGGCAGGCTGAACCTGGTGGGCGTGGCTTCAGAAGCTCAGCTATATAAGCTGTTCCATCCTTAAGGCCGGTGCTTTGCGTTACTTTGCACTCGCGTGCAACATGATGCTGACCGCCGCTTGGACCAGTTTAGTTACCTTTGAAACCAGGCGTTCTCCTGCACACTCACCTCCAGGAAACCGGTGCTTCATTGCTTCATCTGCAGACTCATCTCCTGCCAACCAGTGATCTTGATCCTGACGCCGCAGCACTGCAGTCTGCATACACATACTCAGACCCTGTGAAGAAGATAAAAGACAAGGTTAGAACATCCGTCCTAGGGCCGCTCCACATTTGATCCCCACGCGCCCCCTAGTTAACAATTTACCAGCTACTGTTTTGTTGCAGCTTTTTTCCTCATTCCATCCGGCTGCCACCTCAAGCTCCGCAGCTTCTGCCGGGCCGGCAAGCTCCTGCAAGGGAAGAAAGCAAAAGAGCAAACATCAAAAGTGGAATGGACAGAAATAAAAGACAACACATTTTACAATACAACAAAAACAGACAAGGAAAGACAAAGGCAAACAGGAACACTTACCTGAAGTATACTCGCTTAGTCGCAGCAGGACTGGACTACCAGGTGCAAGGGACCAGTGAAGGAACTCGGTCCAGATCACACAAGCGCACCTGCCATAAGCAGCAGGACGGAGTGCTCGCCAAAACTAATAAACAGGCGAGCTTTCAAGGGACAGTGCATCCCATGGGTACCATGGTTTGGGAGAAGGGGTCTGGAAGGGAATCAGGTGCACAAGCTGGCATACTCACGCCCCCTATTCTCCACACAGGAGCAGTCCCGAGCAGCATCACCTATTACCACCAGTCACCACATAAGCGCAGAGGGCAAAGTCAGACCAGAGCGACCTTACCCCCGGAGAGCTACAACCGTGCCCCAATGCCTCCGCAGAGACCAGGTGAGCATAATAGAATGCAAAGCCTCTTCGAATCTCTGCCTGGGCATTATGGAAACTTTTGAAACGGACCAGTTGGCCCGATTACTGGGAGAGTTACAGGTTGAAGTTCATGCCTCAAGACAGGAAACCAATGGCCTAAGGAGGGATCTAATTGTGAACCAGGAGTGGACAGATGCTCCAGACACAGGCAGGCCAGGTCCTTCTGCCAGGTTATGCCCTTCCTGCTGCGCCTCCACCGCCCACGCCAGTACAGGTGGTTCTTCCGGGGGGGCTCCCCCTGCCCCACCAGAATGCTTCACAGGCGATCCGATTAAGTACGCCATATGTATGAATCAATGTCACCTACATTTTTTGTGCAGACATGGGGCATTCCACAACGGTCAAGCAAGAGTGGCATTTGTACTCTCATATTTGGGAGGTAGTGCAGCGGACTGGTCAATACCCTTGATAAACCAGGATGATCCTTTGCTTCGAGACTTCAGAGGTTTCTAGTGTGAAATGGAGAAACCATTTGCACATCATACTCAAGGGCGGGCTCTGGACATTGAACTGTTATCACTACAGCAGGGTAATCAAGACTTACTAACATATATAACTTCCTTCAATCGTCTGATAGCACAAACTAACCGGCCAGAGGGGAAAAGAACTACGCTCTTTTACCAAGGCTTGCGAGGGGAACTTAAGGATGTATTAGCCCAAGTAGTAAATCCCCTGGAAAGATGTGCTGAGTACATCGATCTGATACTGCAGTTCGATCACAAATTGCAGGATCGGAAGATGGATCGGACCAAGGCCGAGGGGTGGTAGGTCTACGTGCAAGCCCATGAGAATCAATCCAAATTACGCAATCAGTCCGAGCCAATGCAAATCGGAGGCTTGCGGAGCCCACCCACCAAGGCAGAAAGGGAGAAAAGGAGACAGCAGCAGCTTTGCTTGTACTGTGGTAAGGCAGGTCACTATCTCTGAGAATGCCCGGTGAAACCACCCAGGACAGCAGGTGGAACAACTGACAAGGGTGAAGAAGAAGAAAAGGACTCGGGAAACTCCAACGCAGGGCAAGCGTAGGGGTCCACTTTTCGAGCGGTGAAAAGGAACCTATACAGACCTCACATCTAGTCATCCCTGTGCTCCTGGTAAACCACAAGCAACCGTCAAAAATACATGCCTGGGAGGCATACATTAACATTGGGGCTGTGGGAAATTGCATGGACCAAGATCTGGCTAGCCGGATAAGCCGTCCTCTACGACAGAAGCAGGTTACGGAAAACATCACAGCAGTTGATGGATCTCAGCTATCATCCGGCCCAGTGACGCATTACACCGAGAAGGTCACACTTCTGTGTCCGGACGGTCAAAAGAGGACATCGCCTTCGATCTCATCAGCGCTCCTCAGTTCCAGATGATATTCGGAATGCCGTGGCTGGAGACCCACAATCCCAGGATTGACTGGCGCAAACAAGTTCTGAGCTTTCCCCAAGACTGTGCAGATACCTGTTATAGCAAGGGTGTCTCATTAAAAGGTCTTACCAACCCAGGTTCGTTGAAGAAAGAAACCATACTGAGCCTCACCAGTTAACTACCACCTGAATACCTGGATTACCAAGATGCCTTTCAAAAAGATCAAGCAACACCCTACCTCCGCACAGACCATATGAATGCCAAATTGATCTGGTACCTGGAGCTCAAGTTCCCTGTAGCCAGATTTACACCCTAACAGAACAGGAAAACCAGCATCTAAAAACCTACCTCAATCAGTATCTGGCAAATGGCTTCATGCATCCGTCCAAGTCCCCTAATCCTTGCCCCTCTTTTTTGTGCATAAAATGGAGGGAGATCTGAGAACTTGCATTGACTACAGAGCACTTAACCAGATCACTGTAAAAAAATGGTACCTGTTACCGCTTATCCCCAAGCTCTTGGATCAAGTCAAAAACGCTCAGATATATACAAAACTAGACATACGAGGGTCCTACCATCTAGTAAGAGTCAAAAAAGGAGACAAGTGGAAGATGGCCTTTCAAACAAAATATGGTCTTTATGAATATCAGGTTATGCCCTTTGAACTATGTAATGCCCTGGTGGCGTTCCAATTTTTCATGAATGACATGCTCCGCGAACTGTTGGACATCTGCACTCTTGTCTATATTGATGACATTATTATCTATTGGACCACCAAGCAGGACCACGTCAACTATGTCCGGGCAGTTTTGGAGAAACTGCAGCAACACCGGCTATATGCCAAATTGGAGAAATGCTTCTTTCATGTGACAGAGTTAGAATTCCTCTGCTTTATTTTCACACCACGGGGCGTACGCATGGACACCCGCAAGGTAGACGCTATCCTTAACTGGCCCTCACCGACATCCATAATGGGAGTATAGTGTGTATCAGGTTTGTCAACTTTTATCGCCGGTTCATTCCCGGGTTCTCCCAGATCGTCCACCCAATAACCTCTTTACAACGGAAAAATAAACAATTTAATTGGTCCGCAGAGGCTGAGAAAGCCTTCCAGGAGCTAAAGCAAGCATTTACCACAGCACCAATTCTACGGCATCCTCGACCAGAACTACCATACGTGGTTGAAACTGATGCTTTCAACATAGCAATGGGAGCAGTCCTGTCACAATAAGACCCAGAAACCGGTCACTTGCATCCCGTGGCATTCTGGTCTTGCATGTTTTCAGCCCCTGAATTGAATTATGCAATCACTGATAAAGAACTGCTAGCAATTAAAGCAGTGTTCAAAGCCCAGATACATTGGGGTCATTACGAGTGCGGCAGTAAGGGGTTAACGGCAGCAGTAAAGATGCCGGTGCCGTTAACCCCTTACCGCCACATTACTAGGTCCCTTAGCGCGAGCCACTAAAGATCCAGGGAGTTTATAATGGGCCTGTTATTAATGGGCCCGTTATTAGCTCCCTCCCCATTCCCATTGAGCCCTATGAGGGCTCAATGGGAATGGGGACGGGTATTTTGAATGGGGACTTACTGGGTCCTCCAAGGTTGGAATGACCCGGTAAGTCCCCATTCAAGGAACCCGGACACGAGTTTGGAGGCAGCCATGGCGCTAATAGCACCATGGCTACCTCCAAACTCATGATGACCCTCATTATATTCTTGGAACTAGACATAAAGTAACAGATCATCGCAATCTACAATATCTGATGACCGCTAAAGTGCAATCATCATGCCAACTCCGCTGGGCTCTCTTCTTTGAGCAATACGACTTTGCCATCAGCTATAGAACCAGTTTACGCAATGGAAAAGCGGACACCCTGTCTCGAATGAGTGAGGGAGTAGAGGCATTCACTCCACCAGACCCTGTGGCCATCATCCCTGATGGACGAATCCAAGGCATGATTGCCGCAACCACTACTCTAGACAACTTAAAATCTGCAACACTTGATGCGCCCACCAGTGCAACAGGAATGGCTAGGGAAGCGAGACCGGACTACGATCGTAGACAACCTACCATACTACCAAGGACGATTGTACATCCTGGATAAGAAATTACAGAATCAAATCATTGCAAACTATCATGATTCATTAGTAGAGGGGCGTCCGGGAATAGCCAAAACCCAAGCTAAAATAAAGAAAAATTACTGGTGGCCAACTTGGTGAAAGGACATTGTCCAGTTCATCGCAAGCTGGGGCACCTGTGCACAAAACAAGTCCCAATAACAAAGTCCCGCAGGTCTGCTACGTCCTTTAGAAGTACCACCAGCACCTTGGCATAATCTATCAATGGATTTCATTACAGACCTTCCCTCCTGTAATGGATACAATACCATTTTAGTCGTCGTACATCTCTTTTCCAAAATGGCCCACTTTATTCCCCTGAAAGGTCTCCCAACTACTTCTACTCTGGCTAACGTGATTTTGGAACAGATCGTCCGGCTTCACGGGTTCCCATCAATATTGATATCAGACCGAGGAACTCAGTTTGTCTCTGCATTCTGAAAAAGGTGTTGTAAAATTGCCAAAATCGACCTTCGGTTATCTACAAGCCATAACACCCAAACCAACGGCCAGACGGAACAGACTAACCAGACCCTGTAGCAAAATATATGGTGTATGCTGCAACAAACCGAGGATACCTGGAATGACATAATTTGGTTAGCAGAATACGCATATGACAACTCCATTCACACCAGCACGGGACAACGCCCATTCTACATAGTGTACAGTTGACATCCACGGACATCCGTTTTCAACCCACTCAAATCATTAGAAATGCCCGCTGTAACGACCTTACACAAAACCATCACCCAGGTTTTTAAGGAAGCAGCAGAGCATCTTGCCAGAGCCAAAGAGAAACAGAAGCAGTTTGTGGATCGACACCGATGGAAGCTCCCAACTACCATTTCAGAGACAAGGTTTGGTTAGCATCCAAAAACATCCCCTGAAAGGGCCATGGGGATTCTGTCCCAGATATCTGGGACCCTACACTATCAAGGCTGTGATCAACCTTGCGGCCATTAAATTAGAATTGCCAGCCCACATGCGGATCCACCCGATGTTTCATGTCTCCTTCCTAAAACCATTGAGACCAGGTACGCGGATCAATACTCCACCGGATCCCGAAATAGTTGAAGTGCAACTAGAATACGAATTTAGAAGGAGCCTAGATTCTTAGATGGTCTGGTCCTAGTTATATTAACTTAGAGACTGGAAAGGTTATGGACCCAAGATCGGACCTGGGAACCCAGTGAGCATGTCCACGCTACACGATTAATCAGGCAGTTCCACCGCAATAACCCCACTAATCCAGGGCCAGGGGGGAAACCACCCATGAGAAGGGTCTTGAGGGGGAGTGCTGTCATGGCCACAAGCCCCAGAACACAGCAACCACAACATCTAGTGATGGGGGCAATGGGTCACTTGACTCACTTATGTCTCTTTGGGACCCATAAACACAGGGCCCCTGGCTGGCTCATATAGAGATGTGAGCAGGAACACTTTATTTCAGTGCAGGAGTGCTTTTACTTTATTTCAGTGCAGGAGTGCCTTTATTTTACAACTTTCCAGGAGCTGAACACCTTTATTCCAGAGAACATCCTCATGTGCTGACTCACCGGGTGTGGCTACCTAGGGCTGGTCTTCATGTGCTGACTCATCGGGTGTGGCAGGCAGGCTGAACCTGGTGGGCGTGGCTTCAGAAGCACAGCTATATAAGCTGCTCCATCCTTAAGGCCGGTGCTTCGCGTTACTGTGCACTTGCGTGCAACGTGACGCTCTTCGCCGCTTGGATCCGTTTACTTACCTTTGAAATCAGGCATTCTCCTGCATACTCACCTCCAGTAAACCAGTGCTTCATCGCTTCATCTGCAGACACATCTCCTGACATACAGTGATCTTGACCTCGATGCCGCAACACTGCACTCTGCATCCACGAACTCGGATCCTGTGATGAAGAAGAAAGACAAGGTTAGAACATCCATCCTAGGGCTGCACCGCATTTGAAACCTGTGTGCCCCCTAGTTAACAATTTACCTGCTAATGTACCGCTGCAGCTTTGTTCCTCTTTCCCTCCGGCTGCCGCCTCAATCTCTTCAGCTTCTGCTGGGCCGGCAACATCACCTGCAAGGGAAGAAAGCAAAAGAGCGAACATCAAAAGTGGAAAGGACAGCAATACAAGACAACAAACTTTACAATACAACAAAAACAGACAAGGAAAGACAAAGGCAAAAAGGAACACTTACCTGAAGTATAGTGGCTTAGTCGCAGCAGGACTGGACTATCACGTGCAAGGGACCAGTGAAGGAATTCGGTCCAGATCATACAAGCACCCCTGCCAGAAGCAGCAGGAAGGAGTGCTCGCCAAAACTAATCAACAGGTGAGCTTTCCAGGGACAGTGTATCCCATGGGTACCACGGTTTGGGAGAAGGGGTCTGGAAGGGGATCAGGCGCACATGCTGCCATACTCACACCCCCTATTCTCCATGCAGGTGCAGTCCCGAGCAGCATCACCTATTACCAGTCACCACATAAGTGCAGAGGGCGAAGTTGGACCTGAGCGACCTCATCCCCGAGAGAGGTACAACCGTGTCCCACTGCCTCCGCAGAGACCACGTGAGCATAACAGTATAGGTGTATTCCTTAGTCAACTGGATGAGAAAGGTAGGGAACACCCCATTTGCTTCATAAGCAGGAAGCTGAAGGAACCAGAAACAAGGTGGACAACCATTGAGCGTGAATGCTTTGCTATTGTGTGGTTATTGAAGAAGTTTAGACCATACTTGTATGGATCTACTTTTGTGATTCAAACTGACCACCAAACCTTAAGATGGTTGATGCAAATGAAAGGGGAAATCCCAAAACTACTCAGATAGTCAATCAGCCTGCAATGGTTTGATTTCACCATTGAACACAGGCCTGGGTGTTACCACCAACATGCTGATGTTTTCTCCAGGATGTTTGACCTACTGGAGCAAGGAGATTCATCCAGGAGTGGATTAAATCCTCCTGTCCCTTAGTCTGGGGGGGACGAGTGTTAGGGGGAATTCTCAAAATGTGCTAATTTCCCTTACCTTTTGAGACCCCCAGCAACTTTGCTGGATTTCTAGGATTTTATTTTTTACCTGGAAAGAGTTTGAGCCTTTTTTTCCCCCCACTTTTTCATGTATTTGTGATGTGTGTTTTACTTTTGTGTTTGGTTATGGAGCTTTAACACAACTCCATGGGCATCATCTTTTTCTATGTGTCACACAGCACCTTCAGTGCAGTGGCACAGGGGTGTCTTTCTGACTCCCTAAGGTTTAAATACCTTCTCTGGGACTGACTACTGTCTCCCAGAGGATGTAAAGTTAAATTGGCTTTACTAGTCTTTTTAAATTTACTGACCCAGCACACACTATCTTCCTATAGAGTGCTGGATGGGTTGCCTAGCTTCCCTGAGTCAAATCACTCATCTAACAGTTAAATGTTACCTTTTCCTACTTTAAATGGCTGGTGGCAGTGGTTTAGATCAACTACCGTGATTTGTCCCGACTGCTAACAACGATAGCTAAAAATCGGGTCAGCCATGTTTTTCAATATGGCACCCAAGACCTATCTGTAAAAACAGACTCTGGTCATCTTTGTTCACCATTTCATTTAGGAAAGGTCCTTCTTGTGTTTTTCTCTGCGCGCCAAACCAGGTTTGGTCCCTTTGTTTATTGGCTTTCGGCAGGCTTCAGTGCTGAAGCCCTCCTCTGGCGGTAGTCTTCATGACCATCAATCTGGTTTCAGAGCTGCCAGAAGCACGGAAACTGCTCTCCTGAACATCCGTGAAGACCTGCTCTTGAACCTCGATTCCAACACTCCGTGTGTTCTCATTCTGCTCGATCTCTCCTCTGCCTTTGACACTGTCAACCATGCCATCCTGCTCAACCGTCTCCGTGAAAACCTGGGTATCACTGGTCAGGCTCTGGCGTGGCTGACCTCTTTCCTTTCAAATCGACCCTCCCAGGTCCAACTGGGGTCCTTCCTCTCCGACATCTTTTTCTCCACCTGTGGTGTCCCCCAGGGATCTAATCTCTCTCCCTGGCTGTTCAACCAGTATCTGGCACTCCTTGCCCACCGCATCGCCGCTCTCTGCCCTAATTTCCAGTGCTATGCGGACGATACCCAGCTCATTTTCAGGCTACCCTCAGCCTCCCCCTCTCCTTCCCTCATCTCTGACTGTCTGTCTGCTATCCAGGAATGGTGTGCCGCCAATGACCTCTGCCTTAATGCCAGTAAGACTGAGATTCTACTCATCGGTACACCCACTCCCTCCTTCCCTGCAGCTCTCTGGCCTGCTTCCCTTGGCCCCCTCCCTGCTCCTACCTGCAATGCAAAAAGCCTTGGGGTCATCTTCGACTCCACACTCTCCTTCTCTCCTCATATTTCTGACGTTGCTAAGAAGTCACACTACCAGCTGCACCTCCTCAGAGGTATTCTTCCCTTCCTCTCCTTCCCCCAGAAGCTCACTGTCTCCCGAGCCCTGGTTCTCTCGAAGCTGGATTACTGTAACAGCCTCTATCTTAATCTGCCTGCCTCCACTCTCCGCCCTCTGCAACTCATCCAGAACAGAACTGCGAGACTTGTCCTTGGCCTCAAGCCCAGGGACCGTATCTCTCCAGGACTGAAATCTCTACACTGGCTCCCAGTGGCTGCGAGGATAAAGTTCAAAACCCTCTGCATTGTCCACAAGGCCTTCTGGGGCCTTGGTCCTAAATACCTTCAACTCTCTCTTCCCAAATATCTTCCTTCCCGAGCCCTTCGCTCATCCGCCTCCAACTCCCTCAGGGTCAGCCGCTTCTCGAAGCAACGAGCTGGGGGTAGATCTCTCTCCGCGGCAGGGGCCTCCCTCTGGAACAGCCTTCCTGCCTCCCTGAAACTTGAGGAGAACCATCTCCGGTTCCGGAAGCACCTCAAAACCTTCCTCTTTGCTTCTGCTTTCTCTCTCCCTCTCCCCTGCTGAACAGCTAATATTCTTCACTGAAACTGCACTGATTCTGCAACTGGACCACTCTTAACGGCCTCGGTCCTGGGCCCAGCCACTCTCCACTTGCACTGATGCCCTGGAACCCCTCTGCACTGCGGGACTGTCTCTGTATCCCTACAGCCCCCCCCTTTTCCAGCACTTGTTCTGCACTTACCTTGCACTTGCCACCAGCTGGCCCTATTTATTTATTACTTTACGCCACTATCCTTGTACTGCACTTCCCCCCCTCCCCTTCCCCTTGCACTCTTCCCCCTCCCCCACCCCTGCACTTGCGCGGTCTGAATGACACCTGGCCTAGTAGGATCGTTGTCTGTCTCCCCTTGTTCCTCCCCTCCCTGCCTCGTCGCGCCTTGAAACACCTGTGTATAGGCGCGTTACAAATGCCATATCATATCATATCAAGGGTGTCTGGGGCGGACAGGATGTGAGGGAGGTGCCTGAAACTCCCTGTGCTTAGTCTCCTGGGAGACCTGAATGCACTCTGGCGTGATTGGCCAGCTGGCTGTCTGGCAACGACAGCCACCCTGCTGTGTGAGTTACAGCCAGGCATGAATAAATGGGGGAAAACTGTTTAAAAGCAGGTCTCTGGGACTTGGAAAGCAGAGTCGACCACTGGAACGAAAGAACCAAAGAGGAGAGGAAGGAAGAGGACTGCTGCAACTCCTGGACGACGGGTGAAGCCCTGATACAGGTCTGAATTGCCTGAAGCTATGACGACAGAGAAGCCCTTAAGGTTAACTTCTTCCCTTGAGTTTGGTGGGAACAACCAACTAGCAAGCCACCTGGACACCATCCTCATCTGGTTGAATTTTCATCAGAGTGCTGTTGAAAACCGGATAGCCAATGGGAAGGAAACCAGCTTTTTTAACACACCTTAAACCGACGTGTTGCTACAGTTTTTGGTCTCTTCCCTGGGCAGTGCAGTAACCTCCCGACATCCTCCTTCTTGTCCCCATGACTGAAGCTCAGGAAAAGTGAGATCTGCTCGAACTGCCAGGAACAACTGCCTCAGCTAAAGCTTTCTTCATTGACAAGGTACTGTGCAAACACGGTCCGGAAATCTTTTCGACCATCGAGAAAGTGCGTGAAACTTTCCTCAAATACGAAGGCTTGTCCATCCCTTAACATTCGTCAAACTTTTTGCCTAACAAAATCCTTTAAAAATCTGTGACAAAGACTTAACCGTTATATACCACAGCTGTGCTATCCTAGACAAAAGACACTGAACCATTGACTTTTGCCCAGGCCTATTGAGAAGAATTGCTGGTTGTATTTAACTGGAACCCTTTGCCCTGCCTATGAATGTATTTGGGCTGTCTATTCGTATTACCTTGTCTTTTCCCTCCTTTATTAAGTATCTGATGTACCATTTTCCTCCCACTTCATTTTGGGGCTAAACTTGTTAATGTACTTACCTGTTGGATTTTTGTGGTGTATTTCATGTGTGATATTGAGCTGCTTTTGCTAGAGTAATGTTTTCTAACTGACTGGGTAAATAAATGTATATTATTTTACCAAAAAACCTTGAGTAAGTGTTTACTTCAATCACTGAATTAGTTAGTCCTTTGTGTAACTTGTTCTACTACTCACTTCTCTACATCCAGCGCCGGAGCAGGAGCTCCTTCCGAGCTGGACCCGCCACTGCAGGAGCAGTCGGCGTCCCCGCTCCAAGCCCAGCTGATTTGCAGTGCATATCAATGCGTGCGGTAAGCGTTGTGCCTACCCTTCATATTGCATGCCGAAACTGCACGCCGCTTACACGCCCCCCCCTACGACTGGGGAATCAGAATAATCCACCGACGAGCGATACATCAAAGAATGTTGCATCCGATCGCAGCTTTCGCCATTAAGGTACACGAGGTACCTTTTCACTCCAAGATGGCCGCCCGCCTATACTGGGGCTCCTCCAGAGCCTAAACAGGCCCATCAGCCTCCGCCCCATTGGCCCACCTGCTTATTGCCCTGATTGGTGGCCGGCCGGCGTAGCCGGCCCACCACTGACAAAGGCCCACTTGATCAAGGCCCTCATCTGTTTGCAGCCTGTTTCTGCCGAGGCTGCCATCTGCAAGTCCCCCTGGCCCTGCATCGCTGCCTCGTCACTAAGGTAACTCAGCACTCCGCACCTTGCATATGCACGATCAATGCCCACGGCTCTCGCCTTCCCACTGTACATCAGAATAACTACCTGTGGCACAAACGTCTTCGGGTCCCTCCTGGCTAAGTAATCCCGGCCACAGCCACCAGTACATCATCCGCAACCTAGTGCAAACCATTAACTACCTTTCTACTGTTGCACTGGCAACGCACGCACGGGCTGCCCATCCATGCACTCATAGTGCCACAAGTCATCGACGCTATACCACAAGCAGACTTGCCTCTTCTGTTCCATCCTCAATCATATGCGCTAATGCTTCAAGAGGCCAGGCATGGCTCCGCCCTGATCTCAACTTTGTTTGTAATTTGAGAGCCCCGCGTTGCAACCCTCACTAAATGTGCCCAGTCTCGGTTTGCATGACTTCTTCTTCTTCGAACCGAGCTGTGCCTACACACGCTCCTGTGTGAACACGCTATCACCGCAATAGATCTCTAATATGCTTAATGATAGCATGTGATTCTGCAACTATTTGTATGATGTGCGCACTCTAATCCCTCACCGCAATAACCAAACCTGCCTACTGTGACCTTCTATGACCAGAATTCTGAAATAAGAGCCTATCGACCCCATTGTTTTTGAGTATCTTTGTACCTTATACCTATGTGTGGTCCCCTGATCTTGGGTCAGCTACTCTCATGTGCTGTCCCGCATCCTAGCTAACTGTGTTGCCCGAATGCCTTCTGAGTCAACGGTACCTATGTGCAGCCCCACTGCACCTCAGTCAGTTGCCCCCATCGTAAACCTAGTTGTTGCCCTTTATATATGAGTAAATTATTTTGGAGTCCCTCTGCACCGTGCACTTACGTGCTGTCCACTATTCTCTAAATCATCTGCATTGCCTATCGCATTGTCTAGTCAGTTGTTACCTTTCTCAAATCTAGGTGTTGCCTCCTGAATCAACTGTCCCCACTGCTTTGAGACACTTTATGTTGCCTACTGCTTTTTGAGTCATATGTTGCCTACTGCCTACTGCTCTTGAATCAAATGCACTGTCCATTGCATTTTTAGTCAGTTGCTACTATCCCAAACCTAGGGGCCGCCTACTATTTGCCTACCCCTCCATGGTAACGCCACAAGATGCAAACCTCACAAGCCATACTTGCCCTTCTCACATTAACAACACTCATAGTCTACAGAATTAGTCTTGCGCCCACCACTGAATGCACTACCCCTCAACACTCAGCCCACTACCCCGCCATGACACAGACTCAAACCCAACTACTGTTGAGTCGTAATAACCAAACCAAAGTACCTCATCAAGGTTGGACCTTTGAATCCAAACCATGCAACACCACATCTAGAAACTCTAGACTCCGAGCCAGACTGGCCAAACTTTACGAACCACGCGCCAGAACACTGACCTCATCTAACAGTAGCAAACCTACACGTACTAGGGGCACAGAAAACTTGTAGACACAAAATGCATGTATGCACACCTCTATCACGACCCAAGAAAAGATATGTACACCGCCATCCACTCTCCCCCACCTAAAAGTGCACTAATTAACGCTAGGTCCATGATTGCTCACGCCACAGAGATTGCTGACCTTATCCAGACCGAAAACCTTGACTTCCTGGCCATTGCGGAATCCTGGTTAAATTCCGCGGCACGACCAGCTATTATGTTAGCAATCCCAAACGACTACACCATCCTAAGAGCAGACAGAAGCGAAGCCCACGGTGGAGGAATAGCCCTTATTGTTGAAACCAACCTATCCACCAGGCTAGCTTCCTCTAATAACTCTAAATCTTGCGAAAGCCTAACAGCCAAATTTGCTATTAACAATACCCAAACCATCACCATCCACCTCATTAATAGACCTCCAGGCCCTATTGGTACCTTCGAGGAGGACATCTCCACCATTCTTTCGCATGACCTATAACAATCCTCACAAGTCATCCTACTAGGGGATCTAAACTTGGGCTTCAATGATCAAAACGACCACTAGCAAACAGAGTGGCTAACTTACTCTCTGAACTAGGCTTTTCACAAAAAGTACTCCACCCTACCCACAACAAGGGTAGAATACTTGACTGGGTGGCAGACCACAATTGCAATGCCTCCGTCCTATCGATCTCCCCACTAATCTGGACAGACCACCACCTTATAACATTTCTTCTATAAACAGACCGACCTACTCCTACCTTAGCCCAGCTAGCACCAGCCATCCCGACCAGGAATAAGGAAAACATCACCCCAGATAACCTACTCCCGCTTATCCTCCCTACTCTCAACTCATTACCAGATAACCTGGACCCTGAAACTCTAGTGAATGAGTATAACAAAATTATGTCATCTGCTCTGGACGTAATTGCTCCACTGAAAGTGAGATGAAGCAAACCTAAAGCCCACCTCTACTCGTGGTACACCCCCTACCTAAAAATGCCTCGCACCAAAGAAAGACAATGCGAGGTCGCATGGAAATTGCAACCATCAGAAGAAAATAAGAGCACCCTGAGAGACATCTCCACCCTTTACAAAAAGGAAATACTGTCGGCAAAACGGGAAACCTGCAACACTAGAATAGCCCAAGCCAACTCTAGCATGAAGGAACTCTTGATTATCCTAAAGGAAATAGAATCTCCCATCCCAGTGCCGGACAACTGTGTTAAAGATAAAACATGGTGCACCAACATTCAGCAAGCCCTAGCTAACAAAGTGACAACTCTCCAATCTAAAATTGCCATGAAAAAATCATCGCTCAGTCTGGATACTAAACCCAAAATAACTACCACCCCTCCCATAAATAACATCGACATTCCTCGTTTCAAGTTCTCTAAAGTATCTATTATTGAGACTGAAAAAATCATACTGTAACTCAAACCATCTAATTGTCAGGGGGATCAATGTCCAGCACAACTGATAAAGGACGCAGCTAGAGACCTGGCCTCCTTTATCTCAAAACTCATTAACGCCTCATTCGCAACAGGGTCCATACCCAGTAACCTAAAAGAATCTTGGGTACTCCCATTGCTTAAAAAACAGATGCTAGACCCAGCCATACCTACGAACTACCGCCCAATCACCACTGTGCCATTCCTCTTAAAAATTATAGATAAAGTGGCGTACTCTCAAATACAGAAACACCTTAAAACCAACAATTTACTAGGAGTACGGCAGTCTGGCTTCCGCCCCCAGCACGGGACCGAAACTGCCCTCTTAGACCTCAAGATGAAAATTGATGAGCTTAGGGATCAGGGCAAACCAGCCTTACTCCTCCTCCTGGACTTATCAGCTACATTCGACCTTGTTGACCATAAGGTCCTTTGCAGACACTTGGATATGGCTGCGCACTTCTCAGAAGAAACCATAAATTGGATCCAATCCTTCCTCAACAATAGGACTATGAGAGTCTTCTCCACCACTGCGGCAGCAGACTCCATCCCCATCACATGTGGTGTGCCCCAGGGATCTTGTGTTTCTCCCACACTTTACAACATCTTCACTAAGCCCCTTTTCGATGATCTGGACCATCTTGGTATCACCTACACTAATTACGCAGATGATACTCAGATTCTCCTACCTCTTACCGGTGATTACGACAAGGATTTGGCCTTGGTGAACAAAGTGTATCTCATCATCCAGGCATGGATGGCCACTCACGGACTATGCCTGAATGATGACAAAACTGAAATCATCATCCTGGGCACACCCCTACCCTAAAAAAACTGGGCCCTAACTACTCTTCCTTTAATATTGACAACAACCAAATTACAACTGCCCACGAGGTTAAAACTCTGGGCTTCTACCTGGACTCCACCCTCTCTTTCAATAAACAAGTCAACACAATGGCCTCTGCAACTGCCTACACCTGTAAATTGATAAGAGCAGGCAAACCCTTCCTATCAAACAACAGCTACATCACACTTGCGAGAGTGCTCGTGTTATCAAAGTTGGACTACTGCAATTCACTCTACATTGGGGTTAATAAGGAAGTTGTCAAAAGAATTCAAACTCTGCAGAACAATGCGCTTAGAGCAGCGCTAGATATTCCCAGGAGAGCCCACATCACCGAACTTAGACGAGCCAATAACTGGCTCTCCACTCAGGAGAGAATCCAACTAAAAGTTGCCTCGCTGGTCCACAAATGTTTTAATAACGCCGCACCACTTTACCTCTCCGCAAGATTCACGAGAACAAAACCCACAAGAATCACCAGATCCGCTAACTCCAACAATAGATCCATACCCAGAGTTAAACTGACTAGAGTCGGTTGATGTAGCTTTCAGGTGAAAGCAGCTCAACTCTGGAACTCCCTACCATCCACCTTGAAGACCGACCAACCCTACCTCACTTTCCGACATAACCTCATAACGGGGATCAAAAATGCAGACATACAATAGTCACCCATTGCCTGGACTTATTTATCCATAGTAGTTTCTGATCAGGACTGTAAATACATGCATCCTCTTTTGCCAATTATATGTTTTTGTACATGTCTGTTGTATATTACTATATATTTCCTTGTTTTTCTTCTCTATTTTTGCCATTTGCTCCTGTAACTAAGCTTCAAGTTGTCTTATAAAATGCGCCCGGTTACCCCCGGATCTGGTGCGCAAAACAAGTAATAAAAACAAACAAACAAACGTAAACTCGAGATAAGTTTCGCTGCTCAGCCATCGCTACCACTTTACTGTGTAGTACAGGCTAGTACCAAAGGTGAAATTGTGCTTACACTTGTAGTCCTAATTATAGTGGTCCCCAAGTGTACTGCAGGTGATTCTGCCTAACACCCGGGACAAACTGGTGGGTGCAGATACTTTTCATAATGTGTTACTCCTTTTTACTGAGTTAAACGTATTTACTGCGTTTGGCTCAAGACTGTGGCCAGGTCTGAAAAAGTCTGAGCCACAAAGTCTTTTGTTCTGTCCCATGACCATTTTGTCCCTTGACTTCACCCTGGTTGAGGAACCTGAGTTTTCCCTATTTGGACATGCAGTCTCCCGCAAAAAACAATCTCATTCGCAAGCTTCTGCTTGTCACGTATGTATGCCCAGGAAAAGGGTTGGGACCAATGTTTCCTCTAATTATTTTTCCCATAGTGCGGAAATGCTTAGCTTTTGTGAGCAAATTATTTTCCGTGTGCGCAACTAAATAACGAGGTAAGGCACTTTGTGAGCATGCGTAGTTGGTGAGCTACTATCTCCAAAGAGGTTGCAATCGAATTTCTCCTTCCCAACCACTGCAATTCATTAGGAGTCAGTGTAAAAGGTACATTTTGGAACACTTTTCCCCCGCTTAAAGGCTTAAAAAATATATATATTTTATGTGGTTATAAGGAGAGCTCATCAAACAGTCCAAAACTTCAAGATATGCCATAGTTCCTTACCAAAATTACTCATGTGCAGAGAAAACAAATGTGTATGCATAAAAAAAGCTTTGTATGGTCAGGATAAACAATAGGTTTAGTTGTGGCTATTCATTTGTCGACACTGCTTAGAGACAATACAGAAAGTGTGTAAGACCATTTTGAAAAAATGCTCATGTTGATTACAAAAAAACAAATATCACTTATCAGTGATGTGGCTGTCAAAAAATTCAGACAGGATAACATTTTTGCAAATTAAATAATGGCAATTAAAATGAATGTGTCAGAAAACATGCAAAAAGGAATTAATGTACCACTTTAATGAAGTAATTCAAGGGCCAGGAGAACATGCCTCAAAATATGTGTAAGGACGATAATTGCATTTGAATAACTGCACCATAGAATATGATGATCTGAATTCCTGGGCCTCTGCTTGTTATCCACTACGTGGTCCTGTGAGTTGTGACATTTGCTCCAAACCAGTCTTACAGCTAAAAGGCATATACACATTCCATTGTTACTCCCTAAAAACAGGAAACTGTGCCCAACAAAAACGGGAAACCATAAACATATAGGAACATACACCCTGTTTCTACCCACAAAGATCCACTGATATTTTGTTTTGAATCAGTGACCCGCTGAGCAGTGGCATTTGTAGAAACTCAAATAATACTACTGCCCAATCTCAAGAGGAATTTTAAGGGGAAAGGACATATTTTAATAAACATGAAATATCCCTTCTGGCAAAGCTAATTTCTTTCTTACTCCCTGAATTATCATTTGATACGGAGTAGGGAGTAACATCATATCAGAGCCCTCCTTGTAATCCTGACATAGGAAGTGATATGACAGGATACATAATACATCTTACAGTTTTGCCCACCATTTCTCACCACAGCCTAGACACAATTCCACTGGAGTATTACTGAGGTTTCGTCGGGAGCACCATTGAAGAAAATCACATATGCCTTCAATAGCAGCAATGTTCATAGGAACAAAAGATTTAATGCTTTCTTCTTTAACTAGTGACCCCTCTTATGAAATTGGCTATTATCAGTTGGGCAAGATACATGTGGATGCTAGAGGCAATAAACGCAAACACATTATTATATTGAAAAATCCTCAGCAGAGAAAGAATCCGAAGGCATGGTTTCCTAGACTGTTACTAGAGTATCCTATCCTTCAGAAAACAAATGCATTTCCTTCACTGTACTGACCTGCCAAAACATCTGATTTGTTTTTTGAACGTTGCAGATTTGTTTTTCACCCCAAAGGAGTGTTCTCGTGTGTCCTTCCATCTGTACCCCACCCCGGCTCCTGTGCTAGCCTCCAATACCAGTTGACAGGGCTTTGTAAAAAGTGAGGTATTGTAGCAGTAAAATACTATCTGGGATATTTGCATATCCGCAATACTTTGTAATGCAAACATGTTTAAAACCTGACCATGATATTATGTGCAGTTTAAGAAAATGCCATAAATCTGTAAGTGCACAACTACTATGAAGTGAATACAAGATTGTTTGCAACATACCCCACCTTTAAATTGTTGGGTAGGATTATAAAAATGCTCAGTGAAACTGTTTTGTGTAGCAATGAGTTAGCATATAATATGTTAAGGTCTATGCCCCAGGGAACTTTGAAAACTTGGAAAGGTGGCAGATTGTGTGAAAAGCATTCTAGTAATCTATATATCTGTTGCCGTAATACTGTGTATGAATAATGGCAGGGATAGTCCTTACCCATTATCCCTTGCAGGCCAGGTAAATGATATTGCAATATAATTATAAAGTAGACATGATATTTGCCTACTCAAAATCCTTAGAGGGCAAATTAATATTTGAGCTTAGAATGCATTAACTTTCATGGTGGGCCGCTTCAAAGTGCTTGTGTGACATATGTACAAAGAATAGGAATCATGGGATGAGGTTACACATTCAAGTAGCCTGGTTACTTGCACTCAGTATCTGATATTTAAGCTGACCGTTGGGCTACATATTCTGGGTGACGTTTTGCTATGGCGCAATCAGTAACAGAAATCGATGTGCTTAAACGTCATTCATATTAGAAACATAAAACAAGTGAATGTAAATAGAAGTCTGGTAACCATTTGCAGAGCCAAGGTAGGCAGGGTCAAGGTTGTCTGGTAATATATCTGGATGAGGTCTGGGGCGGAAGTTCGAGTCATAAGGTATAAGTGTGATAGAGTCAAGTATAGGAGTCATGGGTAGGGTGTGGTAGGGTGGTAGAGATAATTTGGTTGATGTGTACAGACATCTCTTAATTATATCTTCTGTTCATGCAGTACATTTTTCATATTAGTTTTTACCCTATTGTGGATGTATACTGGTTTTAGGGTTTGGGTTATAAAGGTCAATGCTAGTTCATATAATATATCTTCATTTTGAGAGAAAGCAAATATTAGGTACCTGCTGTGCCTTGTGGATTATAACATCATTTTGAATAGGAGGGAATTGTCTGTGTGTGCTGCTGAAATTCTTCTAAGCGGCACTGAGAAGGAAGTTCCGCAAGCGCCCATGCTCACAGCATAGAGGGAACATTGGTTGGGACTGCCTAGTGCCAATCCACACTACTGGTGCCAGGATGTCTGGAGTGTCTGAATGACTGAGACCAACGTGGACCACGATTGGTCATGTCTGGGATGCCTGCAAGAGAGCAGATCTTTGATTGGAAGTCCTTGATTTTAGCATAAAGCTAATCTTGTATAAGAGGAGGGGCTCTTCAGCCATTCCAGGTTGATCACCTGTGTTCTCACCGAACTATAGAAGGAGCCAAGTCCCCTAAATGAAGAAACAGACTTGTGAATCCACTTTAGATGCTTTGGAAAGTTTTATCACCCTTTGTCCTCTTCTACCCCGTCAGTCCCCTGCTTTCTTCTTCGATCAAGAAGGCCTGCCAAGGTGCTTTGCTCCTTTGGAATAGTGAGAACAATAACTCTCGGTGCCTCCTGCTTACCCACTGAAGAAGCCCATTCGGAAGTGCACCTGAGCTAGCTGCCGAACTGTCCCATCACGGACGATAGTTCTCCACTGGAGCCGCTGAGAACCAGGACTCAAATCTACTAGCAACCCCACCTAAACTGACAAAGTTTGACCTGGACTGTGCAGAGGGTCGTTGAGTACTTACATAACTTAGCGGTGGCCCCCTGGCACAGCCAATCATTTTTACACACAAGTAGTGGAAATAAAGAAGAAAGAACTGCTGTTTAAGCTGAAGGAGCTTACATTTTGCATGGCTAAACTGGAATTGGAGAGGTCAAAGAAGCAGAAGGACAGGGACCAACCGTTGGAGCTTGCTAGATTGCAAGGCACCAATGTTTCCAATAGAGGCTCTGGTAATGTGTCTGGCCCCTCCTCTCACCCAGGATTTCCATAAGATCTGCTTAGTGTGTATGATTGAGTGAGACATGTTCGGCTTTTCAAGAAGTGCGCCAGTCAGTAAGCAAAATAGTTTTTTTAATTGTCCTTAGATAATCAAGGCATGCCATTTTCAAATTAATTCAAGAATAATTCACATGTGTCCTCTGGTCAACACATGTTTCAGCCCCTGGCCTTTGGCAAAACCGGACATTAATTATCTCATTCCCGATGTTTTGCAAGCATATTTCATCAGCTTCAAAATCTCTTCTAAACAACTTCCAGTCACAGATTAATCTGTGGTTATTCAATAGCATGGAGATATTCTCCCTCGCTTCGGTATGTACGATGACAAGAATAACATCAGGGACTGGTTGACGGCATTTGAGTATGCAGGTGAGATGCAAGAAGTAGTGGATGCTTTTAAGATTGCATGGTTTCTCAGTCGACTACCTCATTTGGACTGCAGTGCTATTATGAATATGTCAAAGGCTGAAGAAACGACTTTGCAACATTGAAGCAAACCCTGGTTTTAAATTTTGGGACTACTCCTGCCCATTAGTTGAAAGGTTTTAGAGATTACAAGAAAAAAAAGTTAATAATTGGGTTTCTAATGTTGCTGATACTTTTAAAAACTTGACTCGTTGGGTTGAAGGATTCAATGTCACCTCCTTTGAGGGTGTGATGCATTTGGTCATGCTTGAACATATGTTTGTTTCTTGTTCCCCTGAGCTTAATCAGCACTTGGCTGACTCTAAGGAGATAGATCCTAAGAAGTTTGTTATTGCAGCAGTTTATGGGTATTATACAGAGTGTCCCATAGGGACAAGCCTGCTTCTAGTGAGCAGGATGAGGGAAAAAAGCAAAGGGATAAGGAGGGTGGGGGATCTGAAAAAATCTTCTTCCCAGAAGGGCCACAAAAAGTGTAAGTCACCTGACAACAGTCAGAGTAGTGGGAGAAACCCTCCCAAATATAGCTCAGGTTACAGTAAGCCTCCCTATGTGCACAGACCCAGTGGATCTTGTGTGGAGTGTGTAGCAATTGACCATGAGAATTACAACCCAGATGTATGGTCAAAACCTTGGGGGTCCACTCTGTGAGTCTGGTCTTACCCTCCTATGAGCAGGAAGAAATTATCACAGGGGCATCCGTCTCTTCCAATTCCTTCCCCAGTGGGGTAGAATTTGAGGTAATCTTAGTTTCCCTGAGTTCCTGTGAGCCAAGCGTTTCAGAAGTGTATGCTAGAATATCTGACAACACCAAGCACTACTTTATAGACAGTGTACTGATTAATGGAGTTGATACTCCAGCCCTAGTGGATAGTGGATAGTGGAGCCAGCAGAACTGTGGTGGATGTCGCTCTGGTCAACCTGGAGGAGTTTGCCAGAACTCCCCTGATGCCCAATAGTGAGAATGAACTCCCAGGTAGGTTGGAGAGCTACTAGGAGTTTGCAAACCGAGAATTCATGGAAGGCTCAACTCCTTCCCTTCCCAAAAGGAATGCAGACTCAGACAGACAGCAAGCTCAACTGTGGTTTATTACAGCCAAAACCACCAGGGATCAGTACAAAGATTGGCAGGAATCCTGGGACATCTTAGTGAGCTCTGGCTCTCAGGTCAGTTTTGATGGACTTGCATCACGAAAATGTCACAACCTGGTCCCTTCTCCAGAAAACCTATTGTCATGATGCCTACCTCCAAGGAGCCAGACCAGGCCCAGCTACCCCAGAGGCAGACATCATGTCCCCGAGGGAAGTCTCAGCAGCCCCAAGTAGGGGCCCTTTGGACTCAGACCTGGCGCCTTTGGCGCCAGGCTCATATTGGACAACAGTCCTGGTGCCATAGGCGCCAGGCTCAGAAAAGATGACTTTGTGTTTAAAGGTGCTTGGTGTAACCTTACCTGATGCAGACCATGCTGCAACATCCGGGCCATCTAGAGGCCTGAATGGGACTACTTTCTCTTTGGGGACTACTTAACCACACGGGTGTGGCCAGAGGAAGAATACATACCTGAGAGGAAGGATACATACCTGGAACTACTTTGAAGGCTATTTAAGCCACGCCCAAGCAGCATCTAGCAGCTGGACGTTCACCATGTCTGCTCCTGCATCCTGACTTCTGCCACGCTCGCCAGCATCCTGGAACACCTGCAAAGGGAGAAGAGAAGAGAATAGGAGAAAGAAGAGTCCTTACCTGCTAAATCCGCATTCCGTAGACATTTCGCCGACGATCCTGAAAAGGAAGACATTCATTTTAAAAGCACATTGCATCGATCGCTGCAGCGCCGCATTCCACTCACCTTTACTAGGCGCCTCCATGTTCATCAGCGACCATCTGGATCCGCAACCACATTTCAGCGCCTAGGGAGAAAAAGACAAGAACAAAGGTGAGCTAGAGAAGAGAATAAGAAAACCTTAATTTGCCATCATAAGACTTACCTGTTGGGTCATTCCCACTTCATTTCGGGTCGGTGCCGCATCCTGGCATTTCCGGACCCCGGCCCCTAAGGGGAAAAAGAGACATCAGCGTTAGTGAGCGAATACTAAGACATTACCTGAACGCTCATTAAAGACTTACCTGATATCTACTGGAACTGCACCTTTTGCTTCGGGTCGGTGCCATATCTCCGGCATTTCCGAACCCCGGCCCCTAGAGGGAAAAAAGACACAAGCATTAGTGCATTAATACAAGGACACTAAAGGAACCACTCATCAAACAACTCACCTGAGTTTCCTTCGTCGGTTCCATTGCTCATCTCGGAATCTTTGTTCTGCACCTGAAATAGAGACAACGGACAATTATTATTTCGGGCTCATACTTGTAAACAGAATTCTCACAGTACTTTACCGGGAAGGTCAAGCAAACTTGAACTCTCTACAATCCATGATCCAGTGAAGTAACTGGATTACAACGCACCCCTGCATCAGAAGCAGGATGGAGAGCTCGTCCTTTCAGACCCTAAGGTGAGACTTCACGGGGAATCACAGAAGGGTTTCGTGGAGGGTGAGAAGGGAGTGGGAGGCTTACACATTATCCCGCAGATTGTTAATACTCCCTTTTCACACACAGAAGGATATTTCTGCGAGTCAGACAAGCCAGATTTGAAGGTCCGGTCCTGTCCATCTTCCGAGTCCTGCGCTTCACCATAGAAGAGGCAACAGCACTCCAAACCAGGCCCGCGCCTCCGTGGGAGTCAGGTGAGCGTAACACCTATCGCCATTCGGGATTGGATGTTGAGTGGTAGTACACCTATAGTGGACCCTAAACGTGTTAGTTTACTGGCTCTCGCATGTCAGATGTCAGGCCTGGTCCATCCCAATATTGCTGTTACTAAACAATGTTTCATTGTGAGGATCAGATAATTGGTCCTTGCCTGTTGCTACCCACCGCTAGGGTCCTGAGTTGTGATTGGCTAGAGCTGACCGCCCCAGGCCTGGGATCCAAAATGATTCTCAGCTCAAGGTATACCTCTTCAAGGTAAAATAACAACTATGTGTCTGCATTGTAACATGTGTGCACCACCAAAGTCTATGCAAGTGCCCATTCACATCATACAAATCTTGTCTCTTGCTGTAACGACTTTGTTGCAAGCTTCTGTCTACAGGTGTGAGACCATTCCTCTTTCCCAGTGTCGGTTTTGATTCATCATTCACGCTGCCAAGAGATGTGTTCAGAGACCATGTTTTGGGCTTCCAGAGCTCTGAACTACAGTGATGTATGCGGATGTATTTGTCTTTATTGCAACTGGTGTTACTGCCATTCTGGGAATGGAATGTCACTTGTATCTTGGTGGCCTTGGCAGCTGCCCTGTCCCACATGGTTGCTCTCCTGCTCAGTCTGAATTCAGCTCAGTTCAGTTCTGTTGGGAAGGAACTAGGGTCCTCCCGCACCCCCAAGCTCTTTAGAATTAGGCAAGACCTCTTTTAAGCACTATGGGCCAGGGAAAGCTCTCTCATGCAAATATAATCATATACACAAACATGGGAAAGAACTAAAAGAAGGCAGTTATTGTTCAAATATAAAGTGTAAATATCTATTAGCTGAATACATTTGTAAAATGTCAGATCCTCTGCATTTGTCAAATTTTAGCACGGTAGATGCAAGCTCTCTCCCGGAAAGAATGCAGCATGTGCCATAAATAGACTACACGCTTCTGCGGTGTTCATGCTAGCCCTAGAAGCACCAATTCACTCACCAACTGTTTACAGTCCACCAGGGTCTATGATAGGGGATCTACATGTTCAGTGCACAGAAAGCAGAATTTTGAAAATAAGGTTAAAAGGAGATCACAGGAACACATACAAGATGGGTAGAATGAGTAAAATATGGAGAGAATGACTGGGACATGTTTTTGTATACAAAATATCCATAGGTAGCAAAATGAAGGAACACATGAGCTACATTGTATTTTTGCATAGGCTAGCAAAATGTAGAGCAGCATGTTCTGACAGAAATCACTGACAATGAAGAAAGTAAGGCTTTGGAGAATCCCTTGTATGGAAGTAGATTGGATTGGGGTGGAGCCACAACCTGTATCCAGTGACGCCACTACAGTAAGACCGGACTGTTTAAACTACTGCCTGGCACCATTTTGGCAGGAGAAAGGAATGGATGAGGGACAGGAGAACATTGCTCAGGCAGAATAGTTCTTTGCTACCATCCTCATTATTGTACGATTAAACTTGATATAATTTCAAGATAGACTCTTGCCCTTGCTTCCCTAGAGGGGTGTATTTATTCTGGTCTGAGCGTAATTAGGGACACCCTTAATTAGGGCCACCCTTACAGTGGTGGCATCCTGACTTGATCTCAGTTTTGCTCCCGTACTTTGTGAAAGCCCAGGCCAGTCACCAGGAAGGAGTCACACCCATCTTACAGAGACAGTTGTGGCCTACAATGATTTTCCTAGCCATGGCATGGCTTCTACTTGTTTGTGTTGTTCTATAGTTTCCCATATGTTAATAATATATATTGGTTCTGTCAGGCCCCGTAGGTGCTCCTGCAGTTCCATTGGTTATTTGTACATAAGCATCTGCAAGCTTGCATCTGCAATCTCTTGCTTCTTGCGGTTTCTGGTTTGTTGCGTTTAAGCTAATGACAAAATAAAAAAAGCGAATGCAGTATGTATATGTATCTGTCCTCTATTTTATAGGACTGCTCCACATGTGTTGTTCATGTATCCAGGTGCGTGTTTTGTGTCCGGATGTGCAGATGGCACGTGTCCTTCATGTCTAACGCAGCTATGTTGTGGTGTCTCTAACGCTGTCATGTGTGGCTTCTGGGCGCTTTAGACGAGACTGTCAATTGAGGTCTCCTTAGTTGCATCCTGAAGCTCCTCATCCACTCTGGGCAGTGTTTGTATAGCTTTTGGGCTGTAAGGTTGGCTGAGTGGGTACCTCTCAACATACTCGTCTATCATAGCAGCACAGCAAATCGGTCTGATACTTAAAGGGTCGATCATGGTATCTTCGGTTCTGGGCCATATGCCTTATGGGAGGGGAAGCAGGGTTAGGATTCAACCACCCCTCTTCACCACCAAGTTAGCTGATGGCCCCCTCTCAAGTTCCCAGCATGCCTGTCAATCTGACTATTAATGGTACAGTAGTAAGGATTCCTATGAGTGCTCAGAGGTACGTCCCTGGAATAGGTCTGCTGGGAAATGACCTCAGAGACTCAGGTTTTATGGGGTAAACATCAGAAAGACTATGCACAAGGTGACAAACAAGAGCTGCCCTGGCCAAGTCCAAGGCTTATCCAAAGCCAAAGGGGAAAGCCAAGGCTAAGGGAGTCAGAAAATCAAAAAGAGAGGAAGAGAATGTTCCCCCAAACTCACCTACCAGTGAGGTGGAGGTAGTTGTCAAAGCACCTGAACCTGATGAGGAAGACGTGTTGCCTGAGATACTCAAACCACATGACCGACCTGAACTCCGAAGTTTATTGGTGGAAGGTGGTCCTGATAAGGAAGAGTTTAGTAAGGGCCAACATGAGTGCCCATCTTTGGAAGGATTACGGAGACAGGCCTGCTCCCAGCTTGAGGGTTAACCTCCTGGGAAGCACAGGATTTATTGGGAAGGTAGGATCCTGAACAGTGAGCCCTTTCAATCTACTGAAGAGACGATAGGAGGTAGGTGGTTTCCCTTCCAATAAGACCCTTCCTCCTGCAACTGGTGCATGAAGTCTACCTTGCTGGTCACCTTGATATCAAGAGAACCAAGCAAAGGTTATCCATGCACTTCTACTGTCCCAAGATGGAGAAGCAAGTAGAAAGTAATTGCAGGAGTTGTGCCACTTGCCAGATTTCTGGGAAACGTTGTTCAACAATCCAGGCTCCATTTGTGCCACTCCCTGTTGTGGGAGTGCCATTTGAGAGGGTAGGGATTGACATTGTTGGTCCCCTTGACCCTCAGACATCCTCTGGCAATAAGCTTACATTGGTGCTGGTCGACCATGACACCAGATATCCTGAAGCCATCCCATTGAAGACAGCGGGCCTCATTACATGGTAGGCGGTAGCCATGGTGCTATCAGACCTGGCGTTAAGGAAGGGACCCACTAAGGGACCTCTTAATAGGGTGGTAAGGGATTACCGGCACCAGTGCCCTTACCGGTGCCGGTAATCCCTTACCGCCTAATGTGTAATGAGGACCAGTGACTACCAAGTCAGTTGTTAAAGCTTTACTTGGCATACTTACTAGGGTTGACTTCCCTAAAGAAGTTGTGTATGACAGCGGCTGCATTTTCATGTCCAAGTATATGCAAGCCATGTGGAAGGAGTGCGGGATCACTTATACATTTTCATCAGTTTATCATCCACAAACACATGGCTTAGTTTAAAGGTTTAAAAGAACTTTCAAAAGCATGATTGGGGCTCTGGAAGAATCTCCAATGAGAAAATAGGATCTCCTGTTGCCATGCTTATTCTTTGCCTAAAGAGAGGTACCTCAAGGGGGGAGGGGGCTGGATTTATCCCCTTCAAGCTTATTTCTGGTCACCCTGTGAGGGGGCCACTGGCCATAGTAAAAGAAGGGTGGGTGTTCCCCACTCCTACTGTCACTACCAATGTGGTGGACTATGTGTTGGGTTTATATGTACTACAGTGCTGCACCTTTAAAGCCCTGTATTTGTCCCTATGTTTGCAATATGGTGTTTGCTTTGTACCGCTGATTGTATGTCAAAGAAAGAAGTATTTGTTACATACAAATCTAATTCATGTACCCAGCAAAGTAGCTAATTATTTGTTGTTTAAATACTTTTTCACTGTATGTCAATTGATGAAGATTTATTTATTTTTGGATGCACATTGTATTTTGTGTATTTGTTGACCTGCTTTTGGACCCTTAATAAGTGCCCTTTTTCTATTCAATTTGTACTAAAATCTTTTTTACTGGGCAATAGCTAAATAACCACTACTACCCAGATTCAGGAAAGGAACTAATAACGAATACTTAAATCAAAATAAGACTAGCAGCTTAATAATAAAACCTGTGGAAACACTACTCAGTTTTAGTGTGTTTTTGAATGTTATGCTTTGGTTTTTAGTGAGGCAGACTTCTTGTCCCAGTGATATTTTACAAAGGTGAACAAGTTTGCATGAAATAAGTTGCAACCACTGAAATTTGTTGGCAGGTGTCCAACATAGCAATGCTGATGTCTTGTCCAGAATGTTTAACTGACCTGACCATGAGACCTATCCAGGGGTGGATCAGTTACCCCTTTACTTAGTCTGGGAGGGGCGAGTGTTAGGAAAGATTTGATTTATGTGCAATTTTCCCTCTATTTATGGACCACCCCCAAACTTTTTGCTTTTGTTTGGCTATCGTAACCTGACATTTTCCCTGGACTTTTGATCGCTTGTTATGGGGAAACTGACACGTCCTTCAGACTGTCAGTACTGCGAAACATGTTCCCTTAGTCTTTGACAATATTGCCTTTTCTGGGCAACTTTTTAACAGTGCACAATGTACCTGCCAGTACCGTGTGCTGGTGTCTCTTTTTGTTTTATGGCATTAGGCACCCTTGAAGGACTTAGGAGATTGTACAAGTCTGCCTGGGACAAACTGGTGGCAGCAGTTACTTTTCATAGGGCCTCATTACGACCCAGGCGGTAAGTTACCGCCTGGGCCGTGACTTTACCACCATGGCGTAAACTACGTTTACGCCATGGTGGTTGGCGGACTTACCGCCCCATTCCGACCTTGGCGGGGCGGTACGTCCCCAATCCCCATTTACCCTTCCCCATTCCCATTTTTGCCCCATAGGGCATAATGGGAGTGGGGAAGGCGTTAATTACGCCACCGTAAATTACGGTGGCGTAATTAACTCCATGGTCCCTTAGCGCCATGGATTTTAACACCTGCTAAAAGCAGGTGTTAAGTCCGCCATGGCGCTAAGGGACCTCGTACTCAGGCGGTAAGGGTCGGCGCTGTTTACGCTGCCGTAAACCCCTTACCGCCTGGGTCGTAATGAGGCCCATAATGTTTTAATTCTTTTTACTGAGTTAAATGCGTTTACCGCGTTTGGCTCAAGACTGTGGCCAGGCCTGAAAATGGCCGAGCCACAAAGTCTTTTGTTCTGTCGCATGATCATTTTGTCCCTTGCCTTCAACCAGGTCAAGTAACCCAGGTTTTCCTTATTTGGGCATGCAGCCTCCCGTGAAAACCGACCTCTTTCGTTTGATTATTCCTGTCAAGTATATGTGCCCAGGAAGAGGGTTGGGACTGTCTAGTCTCAATCCAAACTACTGGTGCCAGGATGTTTGCAGTGCCTGAATGACTGAGACCACTGTGGGCCATGATTGTTCCAGATCTGGGATGTCTGCAATAGAGCGCATATTCTATTGGAAGTCTTCGATTTTGGCGCATAGCTAATTTTGGAAAAGAAAAGATGCTCTGCAGACATTCCAGGTAGATCACCTGTTTTAGCACTGAACTACAGAAGAAGTCAAGTCTCCTACATGAAGAAATGGACTTGTGAAACCGCCGGAGACTTTTTAGAAGGTTTTGGCACCCTGTGCTCTCTGGTGCCCCATTGTACCCCTGATTTCTTCTTCGATCAAGAAGACCTGCCAAAGCGCTACGCCCGTTTGGAGTAGTGGGAAAAACTTCTCAACCCGCCCCCTTCTTACCCACCAAACAAGCCCCTTCGGAAGTGTTCCTGGCCATCCAGTGATCTGTCCAGCTCTACCTCAGGGTAATCCGCAGCACCGCCGCCATCTCAAGTGTAGGCCCAAGACTTGGAACATCACTTGTTTGTGGTCCTGTGCATTCTCCCACCAAACTTTGCAGGCTTAGTTCCTCTGTGTACCGAATTAGGAGAGTCGCTAATGCTGCCCGCATCCATGATTCCCACATCACTACCTGATGGTGACGGTCGCTATCGTTCCCTGCTATTCTGCTCTCCTGTGCCCTGAAGCCAGCTGCACTGGAATGTTCTTCATACCTCCTTCGGAAGCTGAGAAAACACTACTGTCCTGTCATAGATGATCATTCTCCACTGCAGCTGCTGAGAGTCACAACACTGCAAAATTTCAGGACTTCAACCTACTAACAACCTTGACTAAACTGGCAAAGTTTGGTCCAAACTGTGCCGAGGGTTGATGAGTACTTGCACAACTTACCAGTGGCCCCCTGACACAGCCAATCATTTTCACGCACAAGTATCCCTTAAGGGTATTCGAAATTGGCTCGTTTAGCATGCGCTCCCTAGCTATTTTCCCCTTTTGAACACTGCTTTGCCGCCAAGGGCAGGGCCTACTTGAATAGTGGGAACCAATTAATCATTGCCTCGAACCCCTTCCTGACTTGCTACAGCCCCTATAAGAAGATCCGCTTTTTGTTCATCTGTGCGTACATATTTATTTACGTACGATTGTGCTGTTGAGCACAAAGCTCCCCATTATTTAGGGTTGGACTGAAAATTTAGGGAACAAACTCTAAAGAATTACCTAATGCCATTTTGTGTGCTAACTTACCCCTCTCTTCACATGTTGTGGTTATTTTATCCAACTGAATTTGACTTAGGAAATGGGTTGTATATATAATGTATAGTTTAAGGATTTGTGTGATAACTGTTTTTCTTATTACTAAAATTACTTGTGTCTATTTGGTCCAGCTGACAATAAATGTATAGATATTTTTCAAATACATTTGCCTAAGAGTAATTTGTGGTTTGTTGCTGTGTGTGCTCATTGTGGGCTTCCGATCAATCTCACCCCCCCCCCCCGACACTTAGTCTTGACCATCTGCCAAGCTACCTAGATTGGTATGGCTTGTCCAGAAGATTCCCCAGTATCACTAAACCGACGGTGGTCTCCTAAACTTCTGCCAACCAGGTCAGAGTTTTGAAATCCACCTTAAAACTAACTAAAGAGGTTTCCATTAAATACAAGCATAACTTGCTGCAGGAAATGAGATATATCATACACCACGAAGTCTGCATACCATCTTTATAGATATGCTAGATATATAATACAGGTGTAAAAAGGAAGATGCAAGGTTTCCACATCTAGCGTGGCTTTCTCCCAACGTTTTATAATATGTGTGCATGAGCATAGATATTCTGCAAGGGATTATGGGGTATGTGATTCCACTCATGCCCTTTATGTAGGCGCTACGGCCTAACCTAAGCACTGAACCAAACAACTACACATCAAGGAGAAAATAATAAAATAATTGTAAAAAATAAAAACAATTCTGTACTAATACTATACTTGTCGTCCACCTATGACAGTGTGGATCAAAGGCTTCTCCTGGAAAGGGTATGCATGGGCCAAAATATAAGCAGTATAGCAATGCTATGGCTTAAATTCTTCTGTAACTGCAGACAAAGAATTTCAAATAAAAGACAGATCCACAACTCTTCAATGGAGCAACTCTCAGTGCTCCTCAATTTCACCCTGGCTTATTATAATATGCACTGAATCATAGACCTGATAAACACATTCACTGACTTCCAAATCTATACAAATGCCATCCAATTCGTTTTTGAAATAGAAAACAAAACAAACTATGACAACATCTCTAAGTGCCTGGCATCTATTTTAAGATGGCTACAATGGGGCCCTGTTGTAATCAATTTGGGCTCTTCTGTTATGGCAGGGTGGAAGGTCCTAGCCCTTCAGCAGACCAGATAGGCCGGGAAATCCCACGCTCAAAACCGGAAGAGTCAAGGTAAATGACAAAGGTCTTTCCCAATGAGGCAAAAAGGCTATAAACACCAAACACATCATTATTCACATGGTATGACAAACTTAGTTACGAAAACCTGTGAGGATAGGGGATTGGTTAGGGGAATTATCTATGTATTTAATGTATAGGGGTTAGAACTCTCATTCGTCATGACTTACCTGATGGCTCCGGAAAAATTACAGAATTGTGCTCAGATGAGGTGTGCATGCATGTCTAAAAATTGGTGCAGAAATAATATTGAGAAACCCACCAAAACCCACCAAAAGCGCAAACACGGGTCATTTCTGAACCAAAGCTCTTAGGAAGATGAGAGTTGAACAGAAATGTACCTTAGTTAATCTGTCATGTAAATGATGTAATATTAACAAGTTGGGTATATTGTAAATATGTGTTTTAGGAAAAATAAGTTATACTGTACAGAGATAAAGGGGAGTGTTTTCCCCCAAGCCATAAAGATGACAATGATGACACGCTGATCCTTTATCCAATCAGGGGACAGGGAATCCTCTAACCTATCAGATCCTTAGAGGGTTGGGCATTGTAGAATCAGCCTCCCCACCCACTTCGGAAATACATAAATAGGGACTGTTGAGGACAGATAGGACACACACTTTTCCACTACTCAACTGATTTCTTGGCAAAGCACCCTGCAAGAAGATCCAGACCAGATCCAGGCAATATCCAGACAGAGACTCTAAAACCAACTCTAGAACTTTGAAGCAGAGAGGCCTAACCCCAAAGCTGAACCCTTCTAAGCAGGCCTTCAGAATCTAGCAACCTGATTCTAACCCCTAAACTTCCAAGGGGCTCTCACATTCAACAGCCGGGCTGAGCTGTTTTGCTATTCTAGCCAAGAACCCTGTGCTAGAAACAAGATCCAGACCCAGAAAGCAGTCTGTATCCAGAACCCGTCAGATCCAGTCCAAGAGACCGTGCAGACCGCAGTGCAGTGCTGAGAGCAGAACTGAGACCTGTCCAGTGGCGAGAGATTCCCAGCCAAACCCTTGACCACATCTTTGACAGGGCCCACTCCATTCCCAAGCCATAAGAGTGAGTATCGAGTCTAGAACTGTACATAACCAAACTCTTTGTTTAAAGTAATACTATTCCATCCATTTCAATCTGTCCAGAACTGCATTACAGAACCTCTGTTGTCTATCCTAAATTCTTCTCTCCTCCACATAATACTTGATAATTTTAGCAATAATCATCTTGGCGCTAATATATATTTTCTGGAGAAAGGCAATCGTCTCGTTCAGACAGAAACCATCCGGATGCACCTCTGGATAGGTGGCTGTGCTGTCGTGTAGTTTGTGGCTCCATATACTCTTTAGTGTTAAGAAATCTTTCTTTCTAATCTTTAAAGTGCATCTGTCATTTTTGAAATCTTGACTTTGTTTCTGAAAAATCTACCTTGATTAAAACCTCTGTAACTTTTATTCATAAAAGTGTGATATATATATTGTTCCATTCTTCAAATAAACCTTTTAATTTGCAAAACAATCCTACTTCTTCACTCAGTGAGGTCGGGGAGATTCAAAGAGAGGGGCGTTATATAAGGGTTCATCATCCAGATTTAAAGAACTTTGACATAAAAATATATAAATGAGGATTTCCATTGGGCATCCCAGACTAGGCATTGATTTAGTTGGAATGCTGGATTGAAGTTACTTACACGCAGCACTGCAACGCCGCATGTGAGGACTTATTTCTGGGTGATCACTAATCAGCCTGGTTGTGCGGTAAGCTTCACTCCCACTTGATCCTTCCTCCTTCTTTGTGTGTTTGTTTGTTGTTCCTGGCCCTCTCTCCCCCCTGTTAGGCATCCTCCAATCCCGTTCGACTCTCCCCTCTCCACCCACCTCCCACCCTGCACATCACTTCCCATTGGCCTGTTGGGCCCTCTCAGGAGTCCGCAGGGGATGCCAGTTGCCAGTCTCCATCCCTCATAATTCCCTGCTTCCTTCCCCCTCCCTACACCTGCTGGAGTGGTTTTTCTCCCTTTGTTTATAATATGCACCGTATCAGTATCTAAATTGCATTGTGAAACCTAGGCCTTTCTCCCTCTATTCAGGATTCTCAAACTTAGGTGTGGTTCTTCTCCCTTTGTTTATAATATGCACCATATCAGTATATAATTTTTTATTTTTTTTTTTTATTTTTTTTTTTTATAAAGTATATGCAAGTACATAAATTGCATTGTGAAACCTCTCCCTCTATTCTGGATTCCCAAACTTAGGTGTGGTTTTTTCTCCTCCTGTCTAAAGCGTGCATTTTTGATAGTTCTTAATCCTGATTGTTGTCATCTTGTCCTATTGCTCAACCTTCTTGCCTTTCACTGTCTCGTCTGCCTGCACCCTGCCTGGTTTCCCTCCCTAGTTTCCAAAACCCCTCCCCCTCTCCCCTCTCCCTACCTACTCCATGGTGCTCTCTGTCTCTCCTATCTTTTCTAACTGCTTCTCTATTACTGCTCTCCCCTCTCCCTGCCTACTCCATGGTGCACTCTGTCTCTCCTATCTTTTTTAACTGCTTCTCTATTGACTATCCTGCTCTCCTCACTAAATCTGGTAGGAAGAAGTTTAAAAAGGACATCCTGGTCTCCAACCCAGGCCTCCCTATCGCTGATACCTTTACCAGTGCCTCCTCCAAGGAAACTCTCACCGACATCCTCTCTGTCGTTCCCTCGCCAGACCTATGGACCCTACATATGGTCTCTGTGCTCTCTCCTTTCTCTTCCTCCCTCATTAATAGTGTCACCCAATATAATGCCCTACTGTCCTCCTTCCAATCCTCTAAGGTCATCATTAATGTTTATTTGAATGGGACCGTCCTGGTCCAAAGCCTTCAGGCCAACCTTCACCACTTTGATAGACGCTTCCCGCGCCTCATAATTTTTCTTTCTTCTCCTGCTGACCCCTCTCCCTCCTCCACAGTCTCCTATCCTCTCCCCGCTGCCTCCCCCTCAGCTATCTTGCCCTCTCATTCACTCTCTGCCCCCCTTCGGCCTCCTTCCATGCCTGTGCAGGGTGTACCTCTGATCTGTACCCCTCCCTGGAAGTCCTTCAAGGATGGCAACATTCTCCACATTGCCACTCTTAACTCTTGCTCAGCTGTCAAACACTCATCCGACATCTGCCGCCTTCTGGAAGAACTTGAACTCGATGTTCTCAGTCTCACCGAGACATGGTTCATGGCCTGCTCTGTAATTAGCGTTGACACGCTCCTCCCTGACGGCTACAAAATCCTCTCCGTGTCTAGGTCCAACCGCTCGGATGGGGTGTAGCCAAGATCTTCCCCAAGTGGATTCCTGCCTCTGTCATTCCTACGCAGGCCTACTCCTCTTTTGAATGCCTTGTATGCAGGCTCTCTCTCTCCCCTAGCCATTCCCTTACTGTGGCTACCATATATCGTCCACCTGGTCAGATTTCCTCCTTCCTCATTGAGTGGGAAGACATCTCCTCCTCACTTCTGGCCTCAACCACGCAACTCCTCCTTCTTGGAGACTTCAACATCCACCTGGATGCCTCCTGTCCTCCATCTGGACTCTTTTGCGACCTCTACGACTCTCTCTCTCTCTCTCTCTCTCTCACTATTCTCCCCTCTGGCCCGACTCACTCTGCAGGGCACACACTGGATGTTCTGATCTCCTCATACCTTCCCCTTTCTGTTCCTCTCACCACTCCTCTCTCCTGGAGTGATCACTTTCTCCTTTCCTCCCATCTCACCCTCTCTACCCCACAGGCCAAGCCACTTCCATCACTGCCACCCACCTTTTCGGTTATCCGACCCATGAAGCGCGTATCAGTTGAGGCTTTCACCACCACTTTCTCACTACCCCCTCCCCCTCTGGCTGACTCTCACCCTGACACAGCCCTTTCCATGCTCCACTCTGCTATATCAGATACTCTTGACATCCTTGCCCCTGTCATGAGGATCCACCTGAAGCCCAAAGCCAAGTGCAACTCCTGGTACGACTCAGACCTCAACACCATCAAACGCAAGTGCAGGGTGGCCGAGAGGAAATGGCGTGCTTCTGGTACATCCTCTGACAAACTGGTCTGCCGCCTGCTCCAAAGGCAATACCGCCTCTCTGTCCTCACCAAGAAGAGAGCACATATCCAAGCCTACGTCTTGGCGGCATCTAACAACCACTCCTCTCTCCTGGAGTGATCACTTTCTCCTTTCCTCCCATCTCACCCTCTCTACCCCACAGGCCAAGCCACTTCCATCACTGCCACCCACCTTTTCGGTTATCCGACCCATGAAGCGCGTATCAGTTGAGGCTTTCACCACCACTTTCTCACTACCCCCTCCCCCTCTGGCTCACTCTCACCCTGACACAGCCCTTTCCATGCTCCACTCTGCTATATCAGATACTCTTGACATCCTTGCCCCTGTCATGAGGATCAACCTGAAGCCCAAAGCCAAGTGCAGCTCCTGGTACGACTCAGACCTCAACACCATCAAACGCAAGTGCAGGGTGGCCGAGAGGAAATGGCGTGCTTCTGGTACATCCTCTGACAAACTGGTCTGCCGCCTGCTCCAAAGGCAATACCGCCTCTCTGTCCTCACCAAGAAGAGAGCACATATCCAAGCCTACGTCTTGGCGGCATCTAACAACTCGGCTGAACTCTTTTAAATCTGCAAGGAACTGGCCAATCCTGCCGCAGTCTCTACCTCTCCTGTCCCTTCCCAGGCCCTCTGCACAGCACTGGCTTCTCACTTCATCTCTAAAACTCAGGCCATCCTGCCCTTACTCTCCTCCTCTCCCTTCCATCCTTCTACTCCCTGCTCTTCCTCTGGCCCTTTTGCAGCCACCTCTCCTCCCTCCTTCTCTGCCTTTCCCCTTTTCTCCTCAGACAAGATTTCTAGACAAGTCCGATCTATGAAAGTATCATCGAAACAGGTTCACCCTTGTTCCTCCAAAGCCATCAATGACCACATCGACACCCTGGCACCTGCCCTGGCTGATTTCTGCAACCACTCCTTCACCACTGGATTCTTCCCATCCCCCTGAAGCACTACCTTGTGCACCCTCTTCTTAAGAAACCCTCTGCTGATCCCTCCTGCCCGGCTAACATCGCCCAATCTCCATCACTCCCTTCCTGGGCAAGCTCCTGTAGAAACTGGCCATCTCCCAGCTTAATCTTCACTCTGAATTTGTTGGTTGTCTTCATGACCATCAGTCTGGCTTCAGAGCTGCCAGAAGCACAGAAACTGCTCTCCTGAACATCCATGAAGACCTGCTCTCCAACTTCAACTCTAACACCCCCTGTGTCCTCATCCTGCTTGATCTTTCATCAGCCTTTGACACTGTCAACCATTCCATCCTGCTAAATTGTGTCTGTGATAACTTGGGTATCACCAGTCAGCCCCTGGCGTGGCTGACTTCCTTCCTCTCTGACCGACCCTCCCAGGTCCAACTTGGGTCCTTCCTCTCTGCTAACTTTTTCTCTACCTGTGGTGTCCCCCAGGGGTCTAACCTCTCTCCCTGGCTGTTCAACCAATAACTGTGTCTCCTTGCCCACCGCATTGCCGCTCTCTGCCCCAACTTTCAGTGATATGCGGACGACACTGAGCCCAATTTCAGGCTTCCTTCGGACACCTCTTCTCCGTCTCTCATCCCTGACTGCCTGTCTGCTATCCAGGAGTGGTGTGCCTCCAACGACCTCTGCCTTAATGCTAGTAAGACTGAGATTCTCCTCATCGGAACACCCACTCGCTCCTTTCCTGCTCCCACCTGCAAGGACAAAAACCTCGGTGTCATCTTCAACTCAACACTCTCTTTCTCTACTCACATTTCTGATGTCTCTAAGAAGTCACACTACCAGCTGTACCTCCTCAGAGGTATTCTCCCTTTCCTCTCCTATTCCAGAAACTCACTGTCTCCAGAGCTCTGGTTCTCTCTAGGCTGGACAATTGCAACAGCCTCTTTCTAAATCTGCCTGCTTCTACCCTCTACCCTCTGCAACTCATCCAGAACAGGACTGCAAGACTTGTCCTTGGCCTCAAGCCCAGGGATCATATTTCTCCTGGACTGAAGCCTCTGCACTGGCTCCCAGTGGCTGTGAGGATTAAGTTCAAAACACTCTGCATCGTCCACAAGGCCTTCTAGGGCCTGGGGCCTCAATACCTTCAACTCTCTCATCCTAAATATCTCCCTTCTCGAGCTCTTCGCTCTTCCGCATCCAACTCCCTCAGAATCAGTCGCTACTCCAAGCAATGAGTTGGTGGTAGATCTCTCTCTTCGGCTGGGTCCTCCCTCTGGAACAGCCTCCCTGCCTCCCTGAAACTTGGAGAGAACTACCTTCGGTTCCAGAAGCACCTTAAAACCTTCCTCTTCGCTTCTGATTTCTCTCCCCCTCTCCCCTGCTGAATACCTGGCTGATATTGAGATTGCACTGGTTAACTGGCCCCTTCTGATCTCAAGCTCTAGCCCAGCCAGTTGCATGCCTGCACTGCCTACCTGACAACCCTGCTCCTGGGGACTGTTTTATGTATCCCTACAGTCCCCCCACCAGCACTTACTTCAGCTCTCTCCCTGCAATTGCCCCCTGCTGGCTGCTCCTTTATTATCTTGTTTATTTATTATCCCATGTACTGCATTTTCCGTTCTTTTATTTATCTTGTTTATATTACCCCATATACTGCACTTTACCCTCCCCCTCCACTTTTCTGCGCCCTCCCCGGCAATTGCGCGATCTCAATGACACCTGGCCTAGTAAGATCGTTGTCTGTCTTCCCTCTGGCCCCTATTTAATGTAGACAAAATCAACCATCCAAACTGTAGGGACCAACCCTTGTCTTGGAATTCCCTTATGATGGGCAGATAATCCTGGTCCACACCAAACACTGGGGATAATTTTTGACACACATATGTCATTCAAACAAAAAATCAATACACCCACAAATCATGGTGCACTTTACAGCTACACATCATCCTTTTGATTCTATCAGGGGACCACAAATATAAGATGGTCCAATCCCTCATGGTAAACTGGTTTGACTGCTTTAATCCCATCTATCAGTGTTTCTCTGAACACAGCCAGAAATTGCTCTCTCTAGCAGGTTTGTGTGTGACCAATTATACAATTATATGATCAAGGATAGGCGTCCCCAACCACTAGACCCAGGGGAGTAACAAAGCAAACAGCAAGAAAAAGTGGGGTCACGTGGGAAAAACCGCTAGAGAATCAAGCGGGGTAAGTGCTACTCAATGCATGAGCCCAATGAGGATATAGGCCAGGTCAAGGATAATGTAAAATCAATTTATCTTTATTATTCACATATTACAATACATCATACAAAGTGCTGAGTCCATGGTAAAAACAGCATAAAAACACACAGTCAATGTTAACTATATACAAATGAAGTGCATTATTGCCAAATAGCCATCCTGCAATACAGGATGGAAACAAAGTGCACGATGCAATACAACAATGGAAGCAAAGTGCACCAGGAGCACAACACAAGAAAAGAAAGCAAAACCTTCGACAGAATTTATAGTCTAAAACGAGAAAAAGGAAGAACAAAATCAATAAAAGGAAGAAAAAAAAGAAGTTGGGAAAAAGAAAAAGATCTTCTGTGGGGTCCTAGTATTGTCCCCAATGTAAAAGTAAATTTAAGAGTAACCAGGCAAGCATAATGTGCAGAATTGGAAAAAAACGTACAGACTGCAACACTTGTCACCATTTCGACCTAAACAGTCAACGACCCGTACCTGGTGCACCTGCCACCATTCCCATGCGCTACACTGGTATCTTACAGTAGGTAGTTTCGACGACCTCAAAATGTGTCTAAGATGTCTGTCTCCTTGAAAAAGAGAGAGAGGGCTTGACAGTCGTCTTCCTCAGGGTAGGACAGAAATGGTGCAAAGGCCAGTGGACCAGCATACAGCCCCCCAACAATTAAATTGTGCTAAAAATGCCACTCAGCCCTCACGCGACAACCCAATCATGTGTAAAACACCTTGTGCACCACTACAGATATGCGTACCCCGCTCACGTCAGTCCAATCGCATGTAAAACTCCCCGGGCACCCCTCGGAATATGCGTACCCCGCTCGCACCAGTCCATTCGCGTGTAAAACTTCCCGCGCACCCCTCGGAATACGCATACCCCGCTCGCGCTATGCCAATCGTGTGTAAAACTCCCCACGCACCCCTCAGAATACACGTACCCCGCACGTGCCAGGCCAATCGCGTGTAAAACTCCCTGCGCACCCCTCGCAATCCACGTACCCCACTCGGGCCAGGCCAATCGCATGTAAAACTACACGGGCGCCCCATCGGAATATGTGTACCCCGCTCCCTCCAGGCAAATAGCGTGGAAAAAGTCCCCTCTGTGGTGTGGGCTGGCTGTGGGGCATGGCCAGGGATTGTAGGTGTGTCCCCTGTGGTGTGGACTGCCTGTGGGGCCTGGTCAGGATGGATGGGCTGCCTGCAGGGCATCGTCAGGGGGAAGGGCTGCCTGCGGGGCATGGGAGGGTGGATGGTCTGCCTGTAGGGTCTGGGGAGGGTGGATGGGCTGCCTGCAGGGCATGGGGAGGATGGATGGGTTGCCTGCCAGGCATGGTCAGGGTGGATGGTCTGCCTGTGGGGCATGGGGAGGGTGGATGGGATGCTTACTGGGCATGTCCAGGGGTGATAGGCTGGCTGAGGGTCATGGACAGGGCTGTAGGGTGGTCCCCTATGGTGAGGGCTGTCTGTGGGTCATGGACAGGCATGTAGGGTGGTCCTCTGTGGTCAGGGCTGCCTGTGGATCATGGACAGGGGTGTAGGGTGGCCCCCTGTGGTGAGGGCTACCTGCGGGTCATGGACAGGGGTGTAGGGTGGACCCCTGTGGTGTGGGCTGGCTGCAGGGGGAGCATGTAGCTCCTGATCACACGCTATATGAATCTGGGGGTACGCAAGTGAGCTTTCCATGCAAATTCGCTGGCGCGAGTGGGGTACGTTTATTCCGGGGTACGCGAGTGAGAAATACACGCGATTTGGCTGGTGCAGCAGGGTACGTGTATTCCGGGGTATGCAAGTGCGCTTTACACATGACTTCACTGGCGGGAGCAGGGGACGTGTATTTCCGGGGTATGCGAGTGAGAATTACACGTGATTTGCTAGTGTGTGCCCTCCCGGGTGTGCCCCCCCATGCCCCAAAGGCAGCCACACCACAGCCCCCACCACACCCCTGGTCATGCCCCGCAGGCAGCCCATCCACCCTGACCATGCCCTGTAGGCAGGCCACACCACAGGGGACCACCATACACCCCAGACCATGCCCTGCAGCCAGCCCATCACCCCTCCTCATGCCCTGCAGGCAGCCCACACCACAGGGGGGACCGCTGCATACCCTGACCATGCCCCACAGGCAGTCCATCCACTCTGACCATGCCCTGCAGGCAGCCCACAACACAGGGGACCACCCTACTCCCCTGGGCATGCCCCACAGGCAGCCCACACCACCTGCAACCTCTGACCATGCCCTGCAGGCAGCCCACATGGCACCATGCACTTGTGAGCCCCAACACAAGTATCCCCCACCAGTGACGGGCAAATGCCAGCAGGCCCTGAGTCATATCCCCCCCACCAGTGACGGGCACCTGCCAGAAGGCCCCAACACATGTCCCTCCACCCCACCCCTATTGACGGCAACCTGCCAGCAGGCCCTGACACATGTTCCTCTCCCCCACCCCCATTGACGGCTACCTGCCAGCAGGCCCGGACACATGTCCCTCCCCCCGACCCCCATTGACGGCAACCTGCCAGCAGGCCCCGACTCGTGTTCCTCCACCCCACCCCCATTGACAGAAAACTGCCAGCAGGTTACCGACTCATTTCCCTCCACCCCACCCCCATTGACGGCAACCTGCCAGCAGGCCCTGACGGATGTCCCCACCACCAGTGATGGGCACCTGCCAGCAGGCCCCGACTCATGTCCTCTCAAACACCACGTCATAACAATACAGACCCATGGCCCTAATGCCAACCCAACTCCCACCTCCGACAGCCCCCAGACAAACATGGAACCATCCACTGCACCCACTCCCTAGTAAATTAGCCATGCCATGAGAGTCTGAAAAGAACCAGCATGTCCATGAATACATGTCCTACAGAGCCACACAGTGGCAACACATGACTGAGCCAATGCTCATAGAGACATGCACAAAACCAATGAGAGTAGACTACACCAATAATGAAGATTCATGAATTGTATTAAAAATAAAATGACAAAATGAAAAACACACATGCAAATGAAGAAATAATGAATGCAATTTGAAAAAGAAAGTAAAATCCAATGACAAATGAAAAGTGGTCCATTGCCAAAGCCCATAGAAATAAATCCAAAAAATGAAAAAGCATAAAAAACCATTACTCCATGGGATAATGTCAAAAAGTATATACATGTCTGGACCTATTTACAATGAAAGTCTGAAGGGTCAATGATCCCAAAACAAAATGAAACCTACAAAAATTGCTATGTAAAACACAACTATATACAAAAAGTGGAAAAGTCTGTCTACTCCAAATAATAAAAAAACAAAATGAAACCTAAACCTAAATAACTATATACAAAGGCAGTGGGTTAGTCCGATGGCTCACTTATTGATGTCGCGGGCCAGGGCATAATAGAACTCCATGTCGATGTTCCAGATGCAGGCCTGTTCCCTGGCCTCGAGGTTTCACAGGGATGCAGCCATGGCATCCTCCAAATCCCTGCGACTTGCCTCGAGGCACTTACCCCACCTCAAAGCTCGGTGCATGGAGTTCTCCGCCCTGACCATTGTGAGCCGTGCCCTCTATGCCTGCCGCTGCTCTGCATCTATTTGCTGGCCCAACCGCTACCACACGGAAGACACTCCCAATCCTGGGTCCTCCTGCCTGCCGGCCGATGCCTGCCCCCAGGATGTTGATGGCCCCGAGCCATGATGGCTTCCACACTGAGCCTGCTGCTGCCTCCAATGCAACTGCCTCTGGCACCACAATGGCATCCAGGCTGATGGAATCCTCTTTTGCTGCCATGCACATGCCCTGCTTGTTGATGCCTGCATGTCCTCCATTTGCTGGGGTCCAGTTGGTGGTGTGGACACCCCTGCTGGATCTCTGACTCCCAACTGTGGCAGGGATGAGTCCTCTACCAGCCTATCCGCTGGCTCAGGGGCAGCTCCACAGGGGGCCCAGGTGATACTTGGTTGGGAAGATGGCACGGAGGACGACTGGCGCATAGGGGGTTCAGGTGAGGAGGGGGTTGCAAGAAGATCCAGCACACGGAGGAACCCAGTGCCGACAACCTGTCCTAGTAGTTCGACGTGCAGGTATTCGAAACGATGTACATTGTCCTAACAAGAACCCTGCACGTCATGTTGAATACCACTTGCCTGCAATGCCAAACCAGCTAGGACAGGCTCAATCCAGTCACGGATTGCCATGTCCGCAGGGAGAGGAAGGCCAGTTGTTGTTCGCGCATCCCCTCTCTGAAAACTGATCTGGACGAAGGCAGCCCTGCTGGTGCCGGATGATGCAGTCACAGGATCGGGGACAGGATTACACACAGGCACCTCTGCGGCGGCCTGTGCTGCCTCCTGTCCCTGCCACTGGACTGCACCACTAGCACCAGTGGAACCCCCCCCCCTTCTAGGCCCCGTGCATGGGGTTGTCACGGCCTCCTCCTCAACCAAACCCCCCACCTACCTGGATGACTCCGTGCCATCTTCCTCCATAGGCCCCTGTGGGGGCACAGCTGCCCCTTCTGCTGCCGAGGAGTCCACCTCCAACCTCCACCTCTTGGACCTTCACTCGGCAGCTTTGGCCATGGACGCGGCACCAGACTCTGCACTCCTGGAAGATATGATTACCTCGGAGGGGAGCTGGGCCTTGCATCTCCGGCTGGCAGTGGCATCCCTGCCGCTGTGCTCCACAGCACCGTCTCTGCCCTCTTCATCAGTTGACGCTGCAGAAAGGGAGAGATAGAACAAAGGCAACAGGGCACTGTACAATGGTCTGATACACACATGATAGTTGCACATGAGTGGCAGTGTCAAACTTCACAGATGCCATCACACTCCCCAAAACTCATATCATTTGAACCCACACACATGCACAAATTAACAGGAATTGTGCAGTAGGCAGCAGCATACATACACACACACAAGTGCATGAACATCCAAAGGTTGGCATGACATCACAAGCAACATGGGGAGTGCCGAACACATGCACACATGCCACCAGACAGACATGCATCTGTACATCCCCACCACCTGTCACAGTGTAATCATCGGCAACTATGTCACATCTGCCAATCGGGTGCCTACATGTCTGTGCCACATGCATCCATGGCTTCTCACAGACACACACCCCCAAACAGACACAGACACATGTACACCGTGCACGCACATGAAGGTGTGATGAGCATCCATGTGTCACATCCCAAACATGGCTGAGTACATACACAGGCATGAAAACATGTGTACATCTTCACATGCAGTCGTGCATCATGCTTTGGAACACATACACCATTGATGTGCATCACACATGACTGGACTCACATGCAGCACGGTCATGTCCCTGCACATACACATCCATACATGTGCCATGTCAGGCATATGTCCAAGCTGCACACTCTTGGTACACCTCAACATGCACTGCATCCAATGAGTATACATGGACACTTACCGCTCGACTCCAGACGGGTCTGCCTCTCGAGGACCTGGAGGTTAAGCGCTGGGTGAATGCGTTCCAGGACCCTCATCTGGTCGGTGGTAAGGCGGACCTGGCACCACACTACATCCACTGCGTCCAAGAGGCGCTGGGCCTTCCTGAGGGTCCTGGACCTGAAATCCTCCCAGTGCTTATGGACATGTTTTAGGTCACCGGTTGCTACTCCCTCCGCGTTGATGGCTCCCACGATGTCCAACCAGATCCTCCTCCGTCCTTCCTTGTCGGCGCGTGGTCGTCTGAAGAGGGCATCATAATGTACCAGGACTTGCTCCACCAGGATGCCAACTTCTCCTGCAGTGAAGCTGGAAGCCCTCTGCCTCTCTGATAGGGAGTCGGGACTGGTCCCAGATGGAGTTTGGCCCGACATGGCAACCCCGAGGCAGGTGTGGGTGGGCAACTGGATCTTGGTGCTGGGCTCTGGAGCAATGGAACAGCAGTCGGGAGACTTCTGTTCCAACAGGGGTGGTCGCAGCAACTGGACCCCTGCAGATGGCTGATGTGCAGGCACCAAATAGCAGGGCATGTGGGCAGCAGGCAGGCAGCAGCAGAAGTCTTGTGGGAGGTGGCTCGGGGTTCTGGGGGGCAGGAAAATGGCCTTCTCGGAAGGAGCGTGGTCTTTGTGTGTTGTTGCATGGCCAGCTTGATGCAGAGTGAATCCGCACATGAAAAACAGCAAGTCAGTGTGTAATTCGAGGAAAGGGCCTTAGCGCGTAAGCGCGTAAGTGACATGACGCACACAGGTGTTTCCCGCGGCATGGGTGCATAGTGAATCCGCACGTGCAAAAGCAGCACATCCGCGTGTGAATGCATATCATTTGAGGAAAGGGCCTAAGCGTGTAAGTGACGTGATACGCGCAGGCGTTTCCCTTGGCACAGGTTAAAGGTGAGTGTGGTATAGCACTTCACTGTACATGCTTTTCATGGGGACCGACACATGTGTTGCTACTTCTTGTTGTTTCACGCACCATCACTTCACAGCGGATTTCTTTTGGCGGGGGTCTTGCCTACGCGTGTTTTTCTTTCCCACGCTAGTTAGATGGTGAGTCACACACAGTATTTTTCCTCCTGCGGGTCCCCCTGTGTATCGCCTACCCATTTTCGAGGTCATAGTAGCCTGTGTGTCCCACGCCTAGGCGTTTTTTGTGTCCGTAGGAGCCACTGCGTTTTGCGGGAGGTTAATTCCACACACGTGGGCTACTGGGGATTGTGTGCATGGTTTTATTGCAGATTTGTTGTGCCTGAGCATTGCATGTCCCATCGTTTTCTCACCGGGGTCACATAGTGCCTTGCAGGTGCGCAGAGGTGTTGTTTACATCTAGTTAACCCCCGTCACCCCAATTGCCCAGGACAGTTGTTGTGTACACCTCCCATTGGAACTAGTACATCTGTGCAGTGGTTGGGAGGCCACGAAATGTGAGGTGTGCCTCAGTTGGGGGTCCTCCATGCGGTGGGCATGGTCAGGGACGTGGCTCGGCTGACCAGGGAGTAGGGGAGTCCAGGTTGCCCAGGGTGGCTGCAAATGGGGAAGAGGCAGTGGTGCGCCACTTTGGCAGGATGTTCTGCCATGTGTTGGTGCAGTCATGCCACCACACTCTGCAGCTCCGGGAGATGTAGCTCTTGCATCTGACACTTGCACCCATGTGACCCGGCAGTCAGTTTCATCTACTGCCACGGGCCCAATGGTAGTGGTAGCTGCAGGTGCAGCTGTGGCGACCACCACCCAGGCTCAGGGTCGGCCAGCGCATGATGCGTTGGCACCTGAGGACTCCCAGGCAGAATTCCAGGTCTTCAGGAAGCACAAGCAAAGTGCGCGCAGGGCTGCTCTGACTGAGGCACATGTCCCTGGGGCAGTGTTATCATCTGCTGCCTCGAGCAGCCGGGTGTTGGCAAATGCATGGGCAGATGCAGCCAACACCACCCCGGCTGTGAGTCTGCCAGCCAGGACAGTCTCGGTCACAGACCTTGGCACCTTGGCTGTTGTGCTGGGACCTGTCAAGAGCACCCAGCAGCCACTGATGCAAGTCAGGGCTTCCGTCCTAGTTCCACCTGCCACTCCCATGGTCCAGTGCACCAGAGCCACATCCCCTACTGATGGCGGCATTTGCCAATCAGGGTCCGGATCACTGCCCAAGAGGAGGAAGGGCGATCCTGCACAAGAGGCTGAGACCCCAGACACGGCTTCGGCCTCTGGCATATCAAGGAAGAAGCCTTTCGGCAACCAGGAACTGGACGTCCTTGTGGGCTACTTGTCGGAAAATGAACGTGATATGCTAGTGGGCCCAAATTGCCACACTATGCCTGCCCAGCGTTGGGACCACTGGAAGCATGATGCGGATGGTGTTAGTGCATTCGGACATGAGGTGCGCACAGCTCAGGACTGCTGAAAGTGTTGGGATGACCTCCGATGCTGTGCTAAAATAAAGTATGCCTCCAATTATGCCATGACTCGGGTGACTTGCAGTGGGCCAGCACCTGAGCAGGAAGTACTCACTCTACACGAGGTGATCGCTGCAGAGTTCATCCCAGTACAATTGGTCGAAGGAGTGGGAGAGATGCTGGATTATCATGCCCCGTCCGGTGAGTGTTGTTGTTTGTCCAGCCCATGTGTGGTTTGCTTGTGTGATGTGTTGTGCTTGATTGCCACTACATGCTATGTGTACATGGTTCTCATGTGCGAGTCATGCAATGCTTCACTAATGCGTGCCTGTTGTGATGCATGCTGGACATGTCAAGCAGACGGGGACTGTGCTCACCGCCACACATGCACCCTACTCACATGCTAGTCACCCGGCTGCCCCTCTGGTCCATGTTCCAGCTCACTGACCATTCTGCATGTAGCCTAGGTTGTCTCTCTACTCAGGACTCGAACTATGTCATCGCATGACTGAAGTGCATGTGTGTTCAGCCTGCATGCAGGTACTCCACGTGGGCATGCTTCCTTGCCCCTCCACCCACCTGCACCTCAATTTCTCCATGGCACTGGTGGGTCACATGTTAGACTACTGCAATTCCCTGTTACGCGCTCCTGTGTACATGCACACTTCCCCCTGTGAACCTGCCAGACACATACTGTGGGGTACATCCTTTGTCCTTGATGCAGGGTGTCTCACTCAGACTGTGCAGATGGCAGATGCTCCCCAGGGACATGAGGGCCCATTCATGCTCCATGTGCATTCCATGCATGCCCCTATGTGTTCTTGGCATGATGATCATTGTAGTACGTGTCCAGGATTACATACATATCATGGCATTTGGTCATCCATTCCATGCTCACTCTGGCTCAGTCCTGCATCACACATATGTTTAGGGTGCTATTGTCTGTGTGGGGCACATGCCTCCCCCTGTTGCAGGCCCCCTGACTCTGTTCAACTGGTGTAGTGCCTTCTGCACGAATGGGTGTACTACTGAGGGTTCATCATGTGTCCTGCTTACTGTCCCATTCTCATCTGCTGTGGTGTCAGTTGACTGAGATGATGGAATTGACGCTAGTCAACACTATCTGCCAATACACAGTTCTCGTAACGCTCACCTGGTTCCCACGGAGGCGCGCCGTCGAAGGCGCAGAACTCTGTAGATGGACAGGAAGGGCCCCTCTATTCTGGCTTCCCTGGCTCGTTGGATACCCTCCTGTGCGTGAAAAGGGAGTATTACCAACTGTGGAACAATGCTCAAGCCTCCCACTCCCTTCCAACCCTCCACGATACCTCCTCCACGATTCCCCGTGAAGCCTCACCTTAGGGTTTGGAAGGATGAGCTCTCCATCCTGCTTCTGATGCAGGGGCGCGTTGAAACCCAGTTACTTCACTGGATTGAGGATTGATGGGAGTTCAGGTAAGCTTGACTGTTCAGGTAAGGCGCTGTAAAAGTTCTGTTCAAAAGTTCAAGCTTAATAATAATGTTCGTTGTCTAATTGCAGCAAGCGCTAATGCTTATGTCTTTTTCCCCTTAGGGGCCGGGGTTCGGAGTGCCGGAGATATGGCGCCGACCCGAAGTGAAGCAGTTCTGGATGAGCGCTCAGGTAATGTCTTTGCATTTGCTCATTCAATGTCTTTGTCTTTTTTCCCCATAGGGGCCGGGGTCCGGAGATGCCAGGAAGCGGCAGGACCCGAAATGCAGTGGGAATAATCCAACAGGTAAGACTTAAAAGGAAACTGAGCTTTCCTTATTCCTTTTCTCCCTCTCACCTTTGTTCTTGTCTTTTTTCCTCTAGGCGCCGGGGCGTAGCTGAATCCGGAAGATCGCTGAAGATGGAAGCGCCTTGCAAAGGTGAGTAAAATGCAGCGCTGCAGCGATCGAAACGAAATGCCTTTAAAATGATGTCTTCCTTTTCAGGGCCGTTGGAGAAATGACTCCGGGATGCAGATTTAGCAGGTAAGGGCTTTTCTTCTCCTATTCTCTTCCTTTCTCCCCTTGCAGGTGTTCCAGGGTGCTGGCAGGCGTGGCTGAAGTCAGGATGCAGGAGCTCACACGGTGAGCATCCAGCTGCTAGGTGCAGAACAACGCGAAGCATGTGTGGCTGTTCGGGTGGGGTTTAAATAGCCTTGGAAGAAGTTCCTGGTATGTATCCTTCCACCAATCAGGTATGTATCCTTCCCCGACCACACCCGGGTGGTGAAGTAGTCCTACAGGTTAAGTAGTCCCATTCAGGCTTCAAGAGGGCCTGGATGAAGCAGCAAGCTCTGCATCAGGTAAGTGTGCACCCAAGCACTTAAACACATATCCTCTTCTATGAGCCTGGCGCCTAAGGCGCCAGGACTGGGGTCCGCTATGAGCCTGGCGCCTAAGGCGCCAGGACTGAGTCCAAAGGGCCCCGACTTGGGCCCGCTGAGACTTCCCTGGGGAAAATGATGTCTGCCTCTGGGGTTGCTGGGCCCGGCCTGGCTCCTTAGAGGTAGGCATCATGACAGTTCTCTGGTCAACCTTTCATTGTCATGCAATGCCGCCCTGCATGTTCATTAAGGGAGGGGTTTGCCTGTAGCCACTCAACCCATTGCATGCACATTGCACACGATTGCTGAAATTGCCCTTACACTGCCTTCATGTTTGATTGACATCATAACGTACTTGTTGATGTAGATAGATAGTAACGTACACATGTTCTGCACTGCACCCACCCACTTCTGAGCCATGCTACACCATTCTACATGCCTACTCACTGCTGCAATGTCAAAGTGACCTGGCATGTATGTTCAGATTGTCATCCCTTCACTGTTATGAAACGCACAGGCACAGGTGCATCCTGTGACACATGTACTCTGTATTGGAACACACTAGCGGGTGTTTAGCAAAGTTGATTGATCAATCTGCGGCCTCTACTAACTGGTATCGGCCACAAATTGATTATAGACTGTCAATCGGGTTGATATGACTGTGGAGCTGCCTGCACATGTGTATGCGTACGCTTTCACATACATCAAAGCAAGCAGCATTGTAGCTGCTTGCTTTGCTGTATAGAATGCTGTTCATATTCACCATACGGATGTATTTGAACACTTTCACATATACATATGCAAGCAGCTTCAACGTTGTGCAGTGCAACATTGCAGCTACTTACTTATGTGTGTGTGAAAGTGTTTATTTACATATGTGTTCTCCGCAGCTTTTTTGTTGAATGACTAATATGTTGTTATTTAACGTGAATGCTGCTAAGATTTCAGCATTGCGCCCGTTATGTTCAACTGGCACAATCCTGAAGGTGCACTGTTGTGTAGTATGTGTACGCCTAGGCCCACTTAGCAAATCTGGTGGAGCCCGGGCGTGATGATTTGCCACACTGAATAATGTTTTTTGGCATATTCAATGCACAATGTGTTGAATCAGGCCCTGAGGGGTGTTCTGGAGGGTTCATTGACGGCGGCTCAGACCGTACTGGGCGTTATGGTCCCTCATGCCTCGTTGCAGGCCTTTGCTTTGCTCGGGACATTCACTATGTCTACATGGCCCATGACGCCCGGTATGGGCCGAGCTGAAGATGGATGAAGCTATATTGGTGATGATGATTTAGTGATGCATGTTTACATGCATATTACGTGTGTCTTAGTGTGTTTTGATTCACTTGCAGCTGTGGCCATTTGGCTGTTCAGACATGCTTATGCTAAGTGCCATCTCTTTGTTACCATTTATCATTTCTGCCTGTTATATGTGCCTGCCGGCGGTGGTGTATGATGGAGGTGATATACTACATTCAGTACATGTGTAGGCTTCGCAATTTACACACATCCATTTCTGCTTTCGGGATGCCATTGAATATCAATGCTACTGGATGCATGCCGGAATTTCAGTTGTGTGTGTCATGTCTGCTTCATGTGTTGACTGTTGATGTGATGTCTATGGGCCTCATTACATGGATGGCGGTGAACCATGGCGCTATTAGCGCCATGGTTCATGCCGGTAAAATACCGGCACCGCCTTGGTGGAAAGGGGAATTACCACCCTAGTCCAAGGTTGGTGGGGCGGTAATTCCCCCTTCCACCATTGCCCTTCCCCATTCCCATTTTTGCCCCATAGGGCTCTATGGGAATGGGGAAGGCGCTAATTACGGTACCGCAAATTGCGGTACCGTAATTAGCTCGCTGGTCCCTTTGCAGGTTGGTTTTTACCGCCTGCAAAAAGCAGGCATTAATTTCCCCAACCCGCAAAGGGACCTCGTAGTAAAGTGGTAAGGATTTACTGGTACCGGTAAAATACTGGTACCGGTAAACCCTTACCGCCATCCGTGTAATGAGGCCCTATGTGTGTGTGGGTTATTCGCTTCTGACATGTGTACTCATGTTTGTTTTTTCACATTACATGTGATGATGCAATGGGACCAGAGGATGGTGATGTCATTCCAGACACAGGGTTGCTATTACATCAGCAACCCGGCACAAGTGGGGTTCATGGGGTGGTAGACCACAAGAACCCACTTGTGCTCCAGACCATCATGTCCAGGGCTGGCAATCAGTCAAGCTCTGATGATCACTCTGAGCACAATGTTGAGTTGGATGCGAGTCATGTCCATTCGTCGCAGGTGAGTGATCCTGATGTGGATGATCTTCTGTCCGCGACACCTGCACTGAGGGGCCACACAGTGTTGGAATCTCCACCTGTGGTGGTTCTGGACGCACGGCCACACTCCACACCAGTTGCTGATGTGCCTGGGGCATTATGTCAATGGAGGGATGTAGTCCTGCAGCCGTGGGCGGTGGCAATCGAGCGAGGACCATGGCTCCTTTGGTTCCGCAGGTGTCATGTTCGGCAACGCGGTGGCCGTGCGCCACTGGGGTACACTGAGTGGGAGTAATCCATGTATGCCTGTTCAGAGCAACAGGAGGCAGCTATTGATAAGGTCACTCAAGGCATTCAGCATGTGGCCCAATCAGTGCTCCCCCCTGCTAGGCAGGTGGAGCTCCAGCAGCAGGGAGTTCAGTCTATGGCCCGCTCACTCAGGCTGGCCATGGCGACCTCAGACAGGACACGCCGGGATGTAATTGTGTCTCTGCATCATGCACTTGATGCTCACGCAGAGGCACACATGAAGGCCCTGAGGGATGACCATTAATCCCTCAGATCTACTCTGGGTGTGCTCAACATGTCCCAGGGGCAGCGGTCAGAAGAGAGGTTGGAGCAGCTTGAGAACCCCATCTCGGCTGAGCTAAGTGCATGCCGGGAGGTGCTCTAGATGTCATGTGGGGCCATGCAGGCAGAACTCTGTGTTACACATGCTTCCTTGCAAGAGGAAGCACGCATATCACGTGAGGCGCTGCATGCTGACCTACGTGCGATCCCCACACTTGACCGGGCTTACCAGACCTGCAGGCATGCTACTGTCGAGGGGCAAGATGTGCATAGGCATGGTCAGGCAAATGTACCACGTCCACTTTCTGATTTCCATCCAGAGGGTGACTCGGACGACGACTTATCTTTCACACAGGTCGGGCTGTGCAGGCTCTTTTTTTAATCTGAACATCATCGCATGTGGGTGTTGAGGGGCACCATGTACCTCCCCGCTCCTTGGTGTACCCCCCCAGGTCTTATGTGGCCATTTTTATTTTTAATAATATTGTTTGTCTATTGTGCATTCATGTGATGATGTGGTGCTTTGTTGCCTTGTGGCTTTTGAAAGCATCCACTGTCTGTTCCAGCTGGGCCCATACAAGCGTTGCTCATGTATGTGTTTGTGGCTTGGGGTCCAGACACATATGCCACTCCTGCTTCCCCTTTCCATGGGCTTGCAAGGATGGTTCGGTGTGACAGCAATTTACACAAGGGCATTGGACTTTCGTCATATCTGTGGCCAGTCTGCTGCTGTACTAATTGTGTTTACACCCCTAGTGGGGATTATGGATGTTTTCTCCACGTCTGCAATCAATTGTGGTGAGTACATTTTGGAACTGTGCATTTATTGAAGTTGATTGTGATGTTTTTTTTTTCATTTCTTGCCTGTATACATGCTTGATGCACTTAATGCTGTAGACGGTAGCCTGCACTCTTTAGCTGTCAAAGCCATAGTGATGGTGGGAGGGGGCCGGGTGGTGACAATGTCAAGTTGGTACGTGTCAGGTTCAGCCCCTGGGATTTGTGGCAAAGGTGGAAGCATTAGGAATGTGACCCAAGAAGCAAAACTCACGGTCCAGTCCTCACCTGAGATGTCTGCCTAGACTACTTCTCCGATTTGTTCCGTTAGGACGGCACGTTGTATCTGTCTTCCCTTTTGGACTTCGCTGCTGCGTCACGGTGCAGTTTTCATACTGGACTACAGCTCTGTTACTCGTTTTTCACACTCTGGTGCCTTTAGTGACTTTTGTTCTTCCTGCTACTGAATGTCTTTGTTGCAGATTTGTCCGCTTGTCTCTTGTGCAGTTGTTTCCACGTACTTGTACTCTGCCTCGGTTTGTCTCGGTACACTTCTGTCATCTCTCTCTCTCTCGCTCCTCCTATATTTCATCTATTCCATCCATACCTTTATGCTCACTTTTGCCTTTTACCAAAGCTATTCAACTGTTCTGGCTCTTAACTTGCTGTCAGCTGTTTCCGGCAATCTCGCATTCACTGTGCCTTTCCAGACTTGTGCTGTCTCTGTCTTTCTCCATTCACGTTATCAATGATTGATTGGGTTTCAGCTCAACCATCCAGTTGTGCTAGCCTTCTTGGTTATTTTCTACTCAAGTTTCAGCTCTACCCATCAGTTGTGGCATCCTCATTAATTATTGTGTACTCAAATTCCTACCCATCCTGTTGAACCATTGTACAACTGTGCAACCTTGGAAGCTATTGTATCATTCAGCTTGGACATGTACTTGGCCATATTCTACAACTTCAAGTCATCTACTGGAGACTCTTCCAGGGTTTTTTGGTGCCTAGAGGCTTTTCCCCTGGTTTGGGGATTTGGCTCCTTGGAATTCTCTGTGATTTGGTATTTTTACCAGTCAAGGTGGTCTCTGAAGGGGCTAGACCCTATTTATATGAAAGGAAGAACAAGGAAACCCAGGGGAAGAGGGATCCTGAGGCCAGGTAGACTAGAAGGAAGAAGCCAACGGACCCCAGAGACTGTTCTTCTGAAGGTCAAAGTGATGAAGAAATGAGGGAGGTGTTTTTGTTGTCGGACAGTACGCTTGGGTTACAGTGATTGGCCACTGTCTGACATTGTCAATGTGGGGTACTATGTACATGATGTGTTCTGCTGGTCAATGGCTGTTCCTGTGTTGGGTTTACTTTTCAGGTGCGAGGGGACTGGTGTGGTTTGACACACTGGAGAGTCCACATGGGCAATGTTCACATGTGATGTGTACAGGACACTGAGGGTCACTTTATTTCACATGCATGTATTGCGTGCATGTCGCTACTGACACACACACTTACACAATGCACCACCACACATACAACCACCCATCCATGCCCACAGATTGCCTTCTCTGCCATACTGTGTCCCTACAGCGCATGATCACTTACCATTTTGGGATCGTGTACGTGCGTCAATGGGTAATTTTGGTTGCTTGTACTTTTTATATGATGCTCAAGGTGTATTCCCAACACAATGGCCGCTCACTGTGCTGTGTGCTGAGCAGTGTGTTGCAGGGGACACACACAGCACACAGTTTTGGGATTTGCTGATTTGGATTGGCCAATGTGCATGACAACAGACATTCTGTCTTTTGTTGATGGTACCGCTGGTAGCATGCATTTGTGAATGTCTTTGTATGTGTGGGAGGTTGTTGGTCAGTCATTTCATCTGATTCCATGTCAGGTGTGATTGTCTCAGGCCTGTTTCCATTCATCACGTGGCACATTGTGACTAATTTGTCCTGTGTTGTGCATTTGGTTTGCTCTTTTGCTGTTGCATGCCATGTAATGGTGTGGCCGACGAAGGTGATGGGGTTTGGGAGGGTTTGGGTGACATACCAGTGATTTTCATGGCCTGTTTTGCAGTGGGTGGTGTGATATGCACCTTGCATGTGTTCCTTTTGTTCACACCGGATTGGTTATGTTTAAGTAGCTAGGAATGCACACAATGTAGCATTGTGGAAACATTCTCAGGGTGGTAAGGTTGTGACAGTTGACTGTCTCTATGTCATCATCGATTGTCACCTGGTATGTGCCAGGCCTGTGTGCTCTCCGCAGGTGTGGGAGTTTAGGTGAGAAATGTGGCCACAAGCTGGGTCCAGGCTGCCTCGCCACATGCCCTTTCCTCTCCCAAGAGCAGCACCTGTGCCTGTGGTTGCGGATGTGGGGACACCACCATGTACACCGGTATGCACTGACGTGTTGCAACATTGTACATGACACATGCTGCAACAATGATCCTGCACACTACTGGGGGTGCATATAGTAGCTGGTTACAATATGGACTGTGTTGTATCTTACCTGGGATGGTGTGGTGGGGTTCTGTATTGGCATCATCATGTGGGTGCTCAGAGGGTAGGCACTGACCCCTGGGGAGGTGATGGTTGTCATTAGTTGGGTTTGTGTATTTGTGTGTGACATGCATGCATGTGCACAGACATTTGTACTCACAAATGAGCCATGTGTCGCCATGGTTCCCAGCTTCCAGGTCCCGGCTCAGTGCAGACATTCTGTATATGAAACTGTCATGGGTAGATCCAGCATAGTTTGCGTAGATAGAGGTGATGATTCCATAGGCATCGTATACAACCTGTACGTTCATGGAATGCCAGTGCTTGCGGTTGCGTTAGATGTTCTCAGTGGCCCTTGGTGGACTTAGGTCTACATGGGTGCAATCTATGGCACCAGTACTTTGTGGATGTGTGCCACCCTGTAAATGTCCTGGACCACGGCCTGCCTTTCTGCAGGTGTTCTGGGCATGTATATGTGCCTGCGGACTGAGGGGCACGCAGTCATGTTTGCCAACACCTGGTTTAGGCAGCGTGGCTGCGTGGGCTGTGAGACACCCTCAACTATGGCAGTTGTCTGCTGAAATGACCAACTGGCCAAAAAATACAGGACATTGAGCACCTTTTCCAAGGGGCTCAGTGTTTGGGAGCACAAGGTGGATGATGTGATCTCATCCTCCCATCCAGTGACCAGGTCTAGGATGATATGAGGTGGAAACCTATAACTGCTATAGACCTCATCATCAAGCATCCCAAAAAGGGTGGTCCTGGGCAAACAAAATGTGGGGACTGGCCATTCTCCTCCTCCTGCGGTGTCCCACGATTACTGCTGCGAGAAATGGGACATTCATCCTAGCTGTATATACATGTTTGTTGTTTGCGTGCACCTTTATACTGCGCGGGGATGCTTCCGCCTGCCTTTGTGTGGCGGACGTATTTACACCTGTGCGTGTCTTTTGGTCGGTGCAGGTTTCCCCTATTCGATTCCATGAATACATGTTGTTTGCGCACGTGTGGGCATTCCATGTATTTCCCAGCATTACTTCCCCAGTTACTCCCTCATTTTCACGCGTTGTTCCCCATTCCGCATGTTCCACCCCCTTTTTGGTGTGTGTGCGCTTTCGCTGTGCGCGTCACGCATGGGGTTCGGGATGTCGCAGTGACGTCTGCGCGTGTTTTCGGCACAGCTCCCTGGAAAATAACGCACACATACTTCCATGAATCGCTTGCGTGCGATTTGCACACGTGCGCTGGAATTTTTCTTGCTTTCGCCAACAATTTCGGAGAATATTTATTCCATGAATTGGCCTGCAGGTGTTTTGGCTTGAATATTGACCCAGCTTTTTGATTTAATTTTGAAAACTCGTTCTACATCACTATCATGGAAAATCTCTCGCTTGGTACACATTTTTAAGAAGGGAGATTGGCTGTGCCCCCTAGCTATTGTCCGATTGCAAACACGATCTTTTCATAACTTAACTTAAAAGACCTAAACTGTTGGACCTGAGGTAGTGGTAGAATAGACATCTATCAGTCTGGCATTAGGAACGTTTTCGGCACTGTACATAATGGCATGATTCTAACTTTGTTCCAAAAAAGACTGTCCTAGCTTCACATCCTATTGTTCTTGCACTTATAGACTAAATTAGCTTTTGATCTTGAAAACAGGGGCTCTCTGTCTTACTTGACATTTTTAAATATATTCATAACAATATAACAATACAACAGTTTAAGAAAGAAAAACATATGCTGGCCATATGATCAACTTAATAGATACATTAAGGTCATTGTGCCACAAATGTGTCCTAGCCCCTGCTTTGCTTAACTTATTTATTTCAAACATAGGTAATGCTTTCTTGGTGCCAGAACATTCCCTCCACATTTAGGTGCCACCCAGGTGAAATATTTAGCATACGCTGATGATTTGGTGTTATGCGATCAGACACCCATCGGATTACACTTTCTCGATGCAGTTCAACAGTACATTAACAAGAATGAATCAGAAATGAATATCGCAAAACCTAAGATTCTTGTTTTGTCTGCGTTCAAAAGTACAAAATATGCAGATTTCTCTTAGACATTAAACTCCGTTTCGAGAGAGGACTTCTATAACATGTTTCTCTAAGAGACTTAAAATTAAAATATTGGCTTTGGCCATTAAAACGAAAAAAAGAAATACAGATAAATTGTTGTCGCGTCTAAATATTAGTTATCAGATTTTGTAAAAACAAAGGTAGTACCATGTTTAATTCATGGCACAAAACCTTTTGATCCATTCTCTATGAAATTGTGTGCTAAACTTGAAGGAGTATTTTGGGGTAAAGATTTGAATCTACCTACAGGGATTCCAACAGTGGCTATTGATTAGGAATTAGGTCTGTTTTCAATGGAAGATATTGGAAATTGTGAAAACCTCTTAAAAACATTAGGTGCCTTCCACTTCTTCCTTTATTTTGCAAACATGTACCTTTATTGGCAATTCATTTTGTGTCATGCTGGATAATTTGTTTTGTACTAATCTTTTTTACTGATCGTCAGACATTTCTGGACATTTTACAGAGTTGGCCTGCAGAGATGAAAAAAGAAACTCCTTCATCTGGACTGGTGTGAAACCATAAAAAAAAATGTAGAATATATTCTTTTTACATACATCGTTTGACAGAGAAACTGTAAATTCACCTCCTATGCCCTCTTTGGCGACAACAGTTTCTGAGGTTTCCATTCCATATATTTCCTACATATGAAAAAAGAAATCCCCCATGAGGCTTTGTTATGTAGACATATAAGGAAGGACTAAGCAGGGAGGCTATTGACCATCTCATTGTTGAATGTAAAAAATGGAATGTTTTGAGACTAATTTTAATAGCTGTGTACATGATATGTGTTTGTTAACTTCCAAATAACTATGGTACAAATTTATGTTATTTTAGTTTCAATTAGGTACGTAATGGTGATTTTTCTCATTAACTAAGATATTTTTATTGTTTTATTTATTTATGCTACTGTATTGATGAGCTTTGATATTTTATTTGTTTTAGGTTTGTTGTAAACCATAGCACATTAAATACATAAATAAAATAAGTAAATAAATGCATACATAAATAAATAAAAATAAAGTTCTCTCAAAATAAAAAGCAAATCAGTGAGAAATAGTGTTGTCTTCCCTTTTGGACACAAGATTAATCTCAGTGGCTTTGAAACAAGAAACACCACTTACACATCAAGAGCGGTCTCCTATTGTAATAACTGAGTAGACATGCATTGTAACCAGGTTGCAAATAATAGCACCTCTGAGTTAGATTTATGACGTATTTTTAGTAATAAAGATCCGCCTGGGTAGACCTACATATCCTAGGCTACTCTAGGCACTTTGAGGTAAGGACATTAAATAATTTGCTTTGATATCATTGCTGCATTTCCCCTTGATTGTTCGTTTCCCCTAGTTAAAACAACATTCCCCTCACATCAACAGGAGGACCTTGCCAGTGATAATCGGTAGAGCTGTGTGAGAATAATTGTCTTGCTGGCATGAGATTTTGTAAACCAGTCCCATAGTGATTTTTCGCTTCAAAATAGAATTGGGAAATATTAATTTATACAACAACAAGTTTGGGGGACTTTTCCACCCACCCCGGAGGAGGCATGCACAAATATAATTAAGTTATTTTCAAGAGACTTTGAACACCAATTTAACAATATTGATTCCCTAAAACCCACCTCCCCTTTTTGGATTGGCCAGAAGGTCTATTTATCAATAAATTGAAATAATTATATTAATGAAAATAGAAACGAATTATGCATTTATGACATTCCCCTTGGTGAGGGGGGATAGCTCAGGGGCAACGTGTTTGTCATGGAAGGAAGACAACACAGCGCAACACGGTTTGGATCCTGATCCTGCATGCGTTATAAACGAACAATTATAATAAGAATATAATAATGAAGAATGATCAATACACTGGTCACATCACTGTTCTATGCTACATATACTTGAAAAGACTTTTGTAAACACAGGCATCACCATCTATACATTTGGTTTACGTGAGCACAAATCCATTATGGATTGAAACATGAATGAGAACCCTGGATAAAGCTTTCCTTTGATAAGGCAATATTATCCCTGCCTATCTAAGTCTCTCTATCACTTTACTTCCCCTTTGTTGAAAATAGATAGCTACCTCATTTCTCAATGGATAGGTCAAAATTTCATACAGCATTGTAGAAAACTCAACTGCAATACATGCTAGTTGGCATTCCTACCTGTAAATAGCTTTCAAAGAAAAGAATATCTGTTTAACAAGCCTGTTCACTAGATTCCAGGCAGGAACATGTATAGCAGTTAATTACTCTTTACCCTTTCTCTTGAAGGGTTCAGCGCAAGAAACATAACTCTGCTTGGTTAAGTAACCAGAACATTACTTGAAATTGCATCTTTTTTTTTAGGGTTGTACCCAGTGAGATATCATGTTGTCTTCCAGAACAGTTCTTATGTGTTTGATCATTACACAGATGCAGTAGGGGATCTCCCAGTACACACAACATATGTCCTATACTATCTAATCTATGATTCTTGAAGCACATTTAGTTCTAAAATATGTACTATTTTCCAGTGTGTCTAGTCAATGTACATACCCCAGCCCCTCAGGAGTTTCACAAAAAAAAGGACTGGGATTTCATCTATTCTCATTTAGGGTATAACTCCCCATAGACCTATTTCCCCTTAATATTATACATACATAAGGACTGGTTAAATGCTCCCCTTCTGGGAATGAGTGGGAATAAGTGAATAAGATAGGGTCCTTCCCTATGCAGCCTTGTTTCCTTCTTTCTGTATTGGGGTTTGCCTGCTGTCTCTTCCACTGAAGAAGGCCTGGGACTTTAACTCCAGGAAGACTTCTCTTGCATTGCTCTATTTTTAATACAAAATGGGTCCAAATGAAAGCAATCTATTGCATTCTCCTTTGTGTTGTTGCCAAGTCTCCTGTCTCTCCTAAAGTCAGTCAGCCAGTCAGTGAGCGATCGACTGAGTGCCCAAAGAATTTATGGTTTCAAACTTTTATAGATCATAAACCACTTCCATTAGAAGTGTGTATCATTTATGTTATCTAATTAGTCAGTGTATGTGATTGGACAGTGTTCCAAAAGTGACATAACACAAACCATCGACTTGGACATATTAATGAGGAGTGCAGTCTAATAGAAACAGCTTGTAAACCCAGTTTCCCTTCCACTGAATGTGACATCGGGCCTCATTACGACCCAGGCGGTAAGGGGTTTACGCCAGCGTAAACATCGCCGACCCTTACCGCCTGAGTACGAGATCCCTTAGCGCCATGGCGGATTTAACACCTGCTTTTAGCAGGTGTTAAAATCCATGGCGCTAAGGGACCTTGATGTTAATCACGCCACCGTAATTTACGGTGGCGTAATTAACGCCTTCCCCACTCCCATTATGCCCTATGGGGCAAAAATGGGAATGGGGAAGGGTAAATGGGGATTGGGGACTTACCGCCCCGCCAAGGTCGGAATGGGGCGGTAAGTCCGCCAACCACCATGGCGGAGTTGGCAACTTAGCGCCATGGTCCATGGTGCCAATAGCGCCATGGACCTCAGCCAAGGTCGTAATGAGGCCCATCATCTTGGAGATGTCTGTTGCGTAAGAAACCACACCAGGTAGGTTCATATGGAGGTTTATTGTGCGTATGCCAGACAGATACTTGAGACCCCCAACCAGCACAGCATCATATCCCCAACTGATCAAATACAATACATAACAAGTGACTAAGTTCCAATGCAGTACATCATGACATCAACCTTGCAATGACCAATGACAGCACATCAGGGATGCACAACATCTCCATAGCAACACCTAACATTCCCATAATACTGACAGCCCATATATAACACACCCCCCTCCCTTATCCAAAATATATATATATATATATATATAGAAAAGACATTAACAGAATCGTTAAAGGTTTTTAGGAATGTCTACATGACATCAGCAGGCATTACACCATAAGAATCTACAAGGTGTGTAATACCTACTTCCTTATTTTAGCAACTCTTGATAAATTCCCAATTTGGCCGCTTTCTAATCTAACAGCCCCCTTGAACACATGAACAACTCTAACCGGATCAAAAAACAACAGATTCCCCTTTTTATTAATCACAGGTTTCCTTATTCTGATCCAATCACCCACTTCAACAGTTGTTGTCTTCCTCATTGGTGCTTTCTCATTCATCTTCTTGACCCATTTTTCCTTTCGTTCCTCCATCCTCATCCTCACCTCCGCTACTACTTTATCTGTTTCTCTCGCTCTTCCCAGCCAAGCAGGTGACAACATGGTGTTCCCTTTTCGTCCCCTCATCAGTTCGAAAGGGCTCTCTCCTGTCTCAACATTTGGTGCTATCCGCAAAGCATACAGACATTCTTTAACAGCAATCCTACGGTCACTACCACATGCACTTGCTCCTCTAATTCCCTCCATTATACATCAATTCATTCTCTCAACCATGCCATTTCCTTGTGGATAATATAATGCAGTTTTCTTATGCATTATTCCACATTTGAACACATATTCTTGAAACAGTTTACCAGTGAACTGTGGACCATTGTCTGTGAGAAGGGTCCTTGGCAATCCCTCCCTCTCAAAGACATTCTCTAAAAACTCCACAACAGATTGACATATAACATCTCTCAATATTTTAAATTCCGTCCACCTTGAAAACATGTCTATCATGGTGATAACAAATCTTCCTCGTCCCCTACCCATATCCACAGGACCCAGAACATCAATAGCAAGGTCCTGCCAGACGCCTTCCGGTGCCATTGTTTTTCTCACTGGCTGCACCACAGCTGAAATATTCTTTCCTGATTTGATGCAAACTGCACATTCCCCCACAGCTCTCTCAATCTCACGATCACAACACGGCCACCAATAGTCTGCCTTTATAACATCCTTAGTCTTGCAGACACCCGCGTGACCCCGGTGGGCAATTTCCACCAACCTTCCTCTCAAACTCCCAGGAACAACTAACTTGTCCCACCGATATAGTAGGTCATCTCTCACTGACAATTCCAATCTTACTTCCCACGATGATCTCTCCTCACCCGACAACAATGGGGGTCATTCCGAGGTTGGAGGTAAGGGATTACCGGCGCCTGTAAGGGCACCGATGGCGGTAATCCTTTACCTCCGTATTCCGAGTTCCCTTTGCGGGTCCCTCTTTACCTCCTGCTTTTAGCAGGAGTAAATTACGGGACCCGCAAAGTGACCTTGGAGTAAATTACGGCACCGTAATTTACGGTGCTGTAATTACCTCCTTCCCCATTCCCATTGAGCCCTATGGGGGCAGAAATGGGGATGGGGAAGGGCTATGGTGAATGGGGAATTACCGGTCCATCCAACCTTGGAATGGACCGGAAATTACTCCATTCACCATGCCGGTATTCCATGGAGTAAATAGCTCCATGGTTGCCAACCATGGAGCTATTTACTCCATGGTGTAGTCCTAACTCGGAATGAGGGCCAATATCTTCTCTGGCCAGCTTTCCCTGACAAAGCCAATAATGCGCCTCCACCTATCGTCAGACTTTAAAGCTTCAACCCACTCTTCCTTCTGTATAACCCCTTCCGTAGTGGCAAACACCATATTGCTAACATCCCCACATTTGTCATCCTTCCCATCATCATTATCTCCTACTCTCAATCTTGAAGCATAATCCGCCTGTACATTGCTTTTACCGGGAACAACTTCCATATTAAATTTAAGAAATTGTAACCTAGTTACCCAGCAAGCAACTCTCCTTGAAACTTTATCAAGCCTTTTGCTTTCAAATATTGCCTTTAATGGTTTATGGTCAGTCCTCAGAGTAAATTCCTGACCCCACACAAAATGTTTAAGTTTCTCAATTCCCCAATGACATGCCAAGGCCTCGTTTTCTAGGACAGAGTAGTTCAGCTCAGCCCCTTTCAACATGCGAGAGGCATGTAACACCACACACTCAGTACCATCTGCTCCCACTTGGGACATCACAACGCCAATGCCCATTTCACTGGCATCTACAGAGAGGATAGTCCTCTTCTTAGTATCGTACATAGCTAATGGTTTCGCCATATCGATTCTCGATTTTATTTCGTCAAATTCCTTTTGGCAGTTTCTATCCCAGTCAAACTCAACACCTTTTCTCAACAAAGCCCTCAAACTTGTCACTTTATCAGCATAGTTTTCTACAAAGTGATGATAGAATTCTATGGTACCTAAAAATGATCTCAATTCTGCTTTGTTTCTCGGAACTTGCATTCTTTTTATCCCATCTATCAAATCTTTCCTTGGTTTAAGGCCCTCCTCTGATATTTCATGACCCAAATACTCCACTGTACGGGTACAAAAAACACACTTTTGTCCTCGTAACGTAATTCCACGGTCTTTGAATATCTTTAACACAGTTTCCACTTTTTGCCTTAATGCCTCTTCACTTTTCCCGCACACTAACACATCGTCTTGGAAGCACCAGACTTCACTCACTCCTTTTAATAACTTGTCCATCACTTTTTGAAACACTGATGAAGCAGATATCAGCCCAAAAGACATACGTCAGAATTGATTGATTCCTTCATATGTAATACATGCCGTGAGTTTACGCGATTCAACATCTAAATCGATTTGATGATACGCACTTGCCATATCTAGTTTTGCAAAGAATTTAGCATTACCAATTCGACTCAGTAATTCACCCATATTGGGAAGTGGGTGTCGGTCTGCTATAACACACTTATTCAATTACCTCAAGTCTATACAAACCCTCAACTCTCCACTAGATTTTCTTACTACCACAACAGGGGAAATCCACTCTACATCCTTAGCTGGTTCGATAATACCCGCCTTTTCCAATTTTCTTAGTTCCTCCTTCACAGCATCGCGCATAGTCATGGGCAACGGTCTGAGCTTTGCACATTCAGACTTACTTCCATCTTTCAGCGTAATTTTGTGCACCATACCCCTGAGACACCCTACACCGTTATTAAAAACCTTTGGGTATTTCACTATCAAGTCATTTATATCATCACCCACTTTGCCAGTTCCCATCACATTACCGATATTTAAAACTTGTTCTTCGCTGTTTGGATCCAGTTTGATACCCATCCTCTTTGTTCTCTCCACCCAAGTAAAGTCTCTCCCTTCCTTGCGACATATATCTTACCATATGTCATTCTCCCTTTAAAACTGAAATGAGCCATGCAACATCCCAACAATTTCATTTTACCGCCATTATAATCTCCAGGAGTCTTATCAGATGGAATCAAGTCTTCCATTCGACCATCTACTATGTTTTCATAGGTAGCCCTTGACATTAATGTAATCTTCGAGCACAAGTCCGCAAACATTTTTACTTGTTGTCCATTCACCTTGACCCAAGCGGCGGGATGTTCGCACTCAACACCTTCTGAACATTTTACCATATTAACTGTGACTACCTCACTCTCAGACTCTTCACCTTCTCCTGACGACCCCACATCACATTCCTCAACAAACATGGTTCCCTTTCCCCCACCAATGCGATAATTCTTACAGCAGTTTTCAAAATGCCCCCACTATTTACATAAATTGCGATTTGCTCGCCTGGCAGGGCACATCGGAGATGTCGATAAATGGCGTGCACTTCCACACCTAAAACATAAGAGCTTGTCTCTTCTTGGACCTCTCTGAGCAACATCCTTCTGAGTGGTCTTACTACCCACTTGACATTGACTTCCCCCACCCTTGCTCTGAGCCAAATCATTTCCTCTCACATGCTTGTTTTTTTACTTTATTTTTTCCTTAGTGCCCCCTTTTTTATTATCACCAATATTCAACACCTCAATGGGTTGTGAGGACTTTACTTCTCTAGTACCTAATTTCACCACACATTGTAAAGTATGCTCTATCCTCTTGGCAATACTTATAACTTCATCTAAATTAGGATCATCTTTCAGCCACACTTCCTCCCGAATCTTATCATTCAAACAATGCAACATGAACTGATCCCTTATATGTTCATCCAACCCCCCACCGAATTTGCAATTCAATGACAAGTGTCTCAAGGCTGTGATATACTCTTCTACTGTCTCGCCGTCATGATGGAACCTCATTCCAAAATGATATCGCCCCAAAACTGTGCTAATCTTTGACTCAAAATGTTTATCCAACTTTAGTAAGGCATAATAAAAGTCATTTCCACCCCCTTCCACGTCCAATTCCGCAACATCAGGCAGCGTTTCATAAATTCTTTGCCCTTCATAGCCCAAAAAGTGCATTAACATAGACACCTTCCTCGCTGTAGACATCCCATTGCCAGAGGTTGCCTTAACATGATGTAAAAATCCCCTTCTCCACGGGCCCCATTTGATTCTAGGTGGGCCTGCGGTAGGCATGAACATCTGAGGCCCAGGAACGCCAGACAAAGCCATACTATTAGTACACTGAAAACAACACACCAGTAGTTGACAGGCTCCTCACGCAGTAATATATAAGGGTCGGCATAAGTATCTTGTTTTTGCTGCTAAAGTGTGTGATTACCCATTCTTTACAGTTCGCTGTGCTCTTCTTCACCCGTGCCACCCAAAATCTTATTCAATCACCACATCAAGACAATAAAAGACAATGTTACTGTCCACATTCCTCATGCTGCTACTGACATCAAATAGTGCACTGTATGTGCCCAAGTACATTACGCTGCTACTGTCAGCAAATAATGCTCCTGTATAAGGATGTCCCGCTCCTTCTCACCTGGGCTAATACCAAAAGTAAATCACACGTTCACTTCGATTGCTGTCTACGTTGCCGCCTTCCCAAACGGGCCCTGGGCGGGTAGCAAATATCCTTGGTATTCCTCAGTTGCCGAAGAGGACGAGCGTTGTCACGTGATCGGGCACACGATTTCCTCCATAGAAGGCACTGTGCGCGTGACGTGAATGCTCCGCTCCCGATGCACGTCACATGACCGGCTGTCGCAACTTCGGAGGTAGGGAACTGGAATTGCTCACCCCACGAAACACGCTGGGATAACCAGCTCCTAATCGGGAGTGCCGGCGGACTCCTGCTGGAGGCAGATGCCCACTCTCCCCTCCAGTCCCCGCACACTGCGTCGCTTCGCCCAACAGTCCTCTAGCCCTGCAGCCGCTATATTCCGCACCATGCAATGCAGAATGCAGACGGTCGCGCCTTCATCCAACTGCCTCTGGGCTCGGCAACTGCAGATCCTTTGCCTGCACAGACACAGGACAACGCTCCGCAGTGCTTGCCACACCGCACAAAGGACAAGTAGCAGTCCTCTATCTTCTGGGACAACGCTGAGCCGGGGGCCTTCTCGCGACTGCGATCAAAGAAGAGCGGTGACCGTTGGCAGGACCGCTGGGACAAGGGTCAGTGTCGAGCGTTTCACCGGGTTGGAGGTCTCAGGACAAAACCCTCCGTCAAGACCAGCGTGGGCGCTTCTCACCGCTCCCCAGTGCTCCTCACACCTAGACATCCCATCCTCGTCCCCAATGTTGCGTAGGAAACCACACCAGGTAGGTTCATATGGAGGTTTATTGTGCGTATGTCAGACAGATACTTGAGACCCTCAACCAGCACAGCATCACATCCCCAACTGATCAAATACAATACATAACAAGTGCCTAAGTTCCAATGCAGTACATTATGACATCAACCTTGCAATGACCAATGACAGCACATCAGGGATGCACAACATCTCCATAGCAACACTTAACATTCCCATAATACTGACAGCCCATATATAACAATGTCTACATTAAATTTTTGTAATTTTCTGAAACACCATGTTCCTCAATTATGATTAGATTACTAAAACGTTTGTGAAAATGCTATCATTCAGGTGAATTCATTGATGCTAGTCTGATCTCGGCACACTGTGTGGTGTATGTGTTGCAAATTTGGGCTTTTTGCATTCTGATACTAATTATGTTTCCATTTTAGAATAACAGGCTCGCCTGTATGGACATTAGGATACTGGAATTGTTGGCTTGTGCAGTTTTTGTGCAAAAATATACACATTTGCCAAATTTAAATAATTAGCGTACTGTGAAAAAATATCATTTTACTTTCACCTAATAGCTTTCCACCCTGAACACATTTTTTTAAAACAATGATTTCTTGACAATTCATTCAAAGTTTGCAAGCAATATTATGAGTTCAAATGTAAAATTGACATAGCAATTTAAAAAAATAAATGTATATAATACTAAATGGCATCTCTAGTTCCTCTACCTGGTAACAGAACATCTGGTATCATATAATGTTAGTTTATTTGCATCTGAATGCTGCCCCATTTATGACTCCTGAGTATGCTGGTCATTGTGCTGCAAGTTCCCTGACATTATGCTATTTGCATGGGCCTTTATGACCCAGTCACGCTCCCTTGAGTGATTCCAGCATCTGCCTGTCTTGTGTCAGATATCAAGTCTCTAAAGCTGTGAAGTGTAGGCAAATATCCAGCACACGCATTTTTATGTGTAACATTTCTTGATGCCATTATATTTGTTTTATATATTGGTGAAAAAAATGTCAATTCAGAATCTGTAATTCATTGGAAAGAATGTAAACAGCCTGGCCGATAAGCAGTGATGAATGGATTGAATTGCTGTGTAGACATTGTATTGTTTCTTTGGAATTAGATATTCAGAAATATAATGAGTTGATTGTTTGCAATGATACTGGCCCTCATTACGACCCTGGCGGTAAGTAACGTACATTACCGCCATGGCGTAATTAACGTTTCCGTGCTGGGTCGAAGCCGTAAAAAGCGGGACATTACGACCCATCGGGCACGAGCATTGCGCCATGGCGGTAATGTAAACAGCGCCATGGCGTAAATGCCCCCAAAACGGCACCTACCGGCATCGTATGCCGCGTAAGGTGCACTACCGCCATCCCGGCCACCGATCTTAGCACTGAACGTAATTAGCGGTCACCGTAATTAGCGGTGACCGCCAGTAAGCGGAACCGGAAGTAGCGTCATCGCAGCGGAACGGGAAAGAGCACGGCGGCCATCTTTAAAAACACAATCCATTGTAATCCTCCACTACCACTGAACATCTGACCCCGAGACCTTACAGAAAGCTACAGCCACATCCACGCATCCCCACAATGCCAAAAGTTGTTTAAAAAGCCTGCGATCGGCAGCGGCAGGACCGCTTCAGCAGGGATGAACTAACAATGTTGGCTGAAACGCTACAGGAAAAGGCAGACATCGTCTTCTCCGCAGAAATGACAAGACTAGCCATAGCCCGCAAAAAGGCCATGTGGGAACTCGTAGCACAACGGGTCAGTGCTGTAGGAACCACCCCACACACCTCAAAACAGTGCCGCAAAAGGTGGGATGACCTCCGGCTCCGAGTAAGGAGCATACTGTCGGCCAACCGCAACATGGGCCTGGCAACTGGCGGAGGAGCAGACTCCCCAATTAAGATGCAGCCATGGGAGGAGATATGTGCCTCGACGATCGGCATGGAGAGAATTCCACTTACATGTGCATCACAATGTTGCCCTATAGGGTTAACGCAACACATCAGCAGAAGACCTACACCCTGCACACATGCAGCATGCACACTCCACAGCAGGCACTCACATTCCTGCATGTTCAACCCACCCAACAGGGAGACAACCTGTATGTCACAGCCTACAAAGTGCAACATCTATCCATCAAATTCATGGCAGTCATCACAATGCCTGCTCAATGTCCGCTGACCCATCAATAACACTTTCCCTCCTCTGCTCCACCACAGGCTCCCAATCGGACACCGGCAGGGACGAGAGTGGCACCACACCTGCCAAGAAGGCCAGGCCAGAGGCAAGAGCACACCAACCCTCCACCTCTGCTGGACCCAAAGACCAACCACAGCAGCCAAAATTGCCTGTCGCAAAACAGCCCAGGGCAGCAATAATCCCTGAGGCAAGCAGCATGGGACCACCCACAGGAGACACACAACAACTGCTGCCCACTGAGGGGAATGTGTCTGCGGGGAGCAGTACAATTGGGGAGACTGCTGCCATCGCAGCCTGCTCTGACAGCGATGTGGGGAATGAGGAGGATGACAAAGAAGGTCCCCCCACTGCCCACCTTCATTCCCCCCACCTGTCCCTAAGTAGCCAGCACGGAGACGGCACACAGGGGCTATCCCCTGAAGAGTCATGGCCAGCCACTCCCAGCCCAGTGGGAGGAGGGGAGGAGGGGAATAGCTCAATTACCCCGGCAATTGCAACATCCAATGCCCCAGATTTCCAACAGTCGCTGGACCAAATAATGACGAGGCAACAACAACTGTCCTCACTACTCACGCAGCATGTGGCTGATTGTGGAGGTGCCAGTGCACACATGGAAAGATGTGCTGAGACTGTCAAGGCAGCCAATCCAATCCGCAAGCAAAGACATATGTGCGGAACTAGCCGCGGTGCGGAATGTGCTCGGTGAGCTTGTACAGACAATAAGGGACACGCGGCGTACCGAGCAGCCCAGTACCTCCTCCGCTGCCAGTTCTGCCGCAACCAGCCCCATCCGCAGGTCAGCCAGGAACCTGCGGAATACAGGCAGGGGGGCCCCAGGGGCCAGGAGAAGTGGCTGCCAATAGTGGCCGCCCAGTGGACGAATGGAACATTACCCACTTCATCACGGCACCGTCACACCTTTGCAGGGAGTTCAGGGGGGAGGGGAGAGGGGGGGTTGGGTGTGTTGGGGAGTTCAGGGGGGAGGGGGGATTGGGTGTGTTGGGGAGTTCAGGGGGGAGGGGGATTGGGTGTGTTGGGGAGTTCAGGGGGGAGGTGGGAGGGGGATAGGGTGTGTTGGGGAGTTCATGGGGAGGGGGGAGGGGGGATTGGGTGTGTTGGGGAGTTCAGGGGGAGGGGGGAGGGGAGATTGGGTGTGTCAAACCTATTCACATTCATAATACACTTTTTCCTTTTGCACAAATGAAATGTGTGGACATTGCTCATTTCGTATGTGTGCTTTATTGGTGTACAGTCCACAGTGTGCTTGTCCCAGACACGCACAGTGCCCCAAGTGCCGTCTCCATGTTACACACACCAGCCGTGTGTGCTAGAAGCATTGGTCAAAGATATTTTGACGCATTTTACGCCCCTCCTGTGCATCGCTGACTCCATGAGGTGCTGCCCCATCCACACCCTCCTCATCCTCATCATCAGGTGGTTGCAGTTCAGCATCAGGGGGCAGGGCCACATTTCGTCTGACGCACATATTGTGTGGCATGACACATGCCATGATGATCTTTGCCACCTTCTCATGGCGGAACAGGAGTGCCCCACCAGACCTGCTGAGGCAGCGAAACCGTGCCTTCAATAGGCCAAATGCCTGCTCAATCACCACACGGGTACGTGTATGTGCATGGTTGAAGTCCTCCTCGTGCTGGTTCTGTGGGTTCCGGACTGGTGTAAGTATCCACCTCTTCAGGGGATAGCCTGCATCACCTGTATGTGGGCGAGAATGTATGTGTCAGTCATGACGTCAAACTCAAAACTTGATGTGCCACCATGGCTTGCATCCAACTATTACTTTGGACCACTTTGAAATGCACTAATTGATTCACACTATGCGACAGGAATATGCTCATGGCTCTTATGGACTGTTGTGCATGCCATCAACCAATGTATGCAGGGGGGTCATGTGCCTCCTTCATGCGCAGTTATGGGGGACAGGCCTTTCAGTTGATGGTGTTTGGTGACGTGCATGTAGGTGCATTTTGGTGAAGTCATTGTGGTCTGAATTGGTTCAATGCACTTGCAGATGGTTGTGTTATGGTTGGGACACACCTTCATTCACATGGTAGGGCTGCATACATCAGGCCTTAGGTTTACTGGTGTCAGCTGAGGTTTGTGATGCATTAGGGTATGATCTGGCTCCATTGTCTTTGCTACTCACAGCCAGGTGGAGAATGCATTGGGTCGTTCGCCTACCCACTTCGCAATTCCATGGTCATGACATTAGACTCACCGAGTAGCCAGGATCTTGGGCCTGCATGTCGCTCCATGTGGCGTGCTATTGTGGAGTTCCTCAGGACCATTGAATCATGGGTTGCTCCGGGGAATCGGGTACACCAATGTGTGAAGATCCTGTTGGAGTCACAGACCATTTGCACGTTGATTGAGTGAAATAGTTTACGGTTGCGGTACGGTGCCTCCATGGCATGTGGGACCACCAATTCCACATGGGTGCAGTCGATGGCACCAATGCAACCAGGTATGCCGGCTAGTGCATGGAAACCCACTTTGGTGTTTGCTATCTCCTGGGCAGTCCGTGGTAATGAGAAGTGGTTGTCTGTGTGCTTGAGGAGGGCATCGAGCACTTGGATCAGTGTACGAGAGAATAATGGTTGTGAAATGCCATGCAAGTGCCCCACTGTGTGCTGGTAGGTGCCTGTGGCCAGGAAGTGGAGTACAGACACTACCTTCAGTAGGGGTGGGATGGCGGTTGGTGTTTCTATCATGCTGACGATGTTGTTGTGTGTCATGTCTACGATGGTGGTGATGGTGTCCCGGTCCAAGGGTGTGGATCTGCTCAGCGGTGAGGTTGAATAGACTGGCTCTGATGCGTGGGATTGTGGGCTGCCTGGGTGGTGCCACTGGCTGTGCTGGTGGGGCTTGCTGGCCCTGCCTTGCCCCCCTTCTCCTCCTGAGTCTCCTCTGTGCAGCCTGTTGTTGTTGTTGTTGTTGTTGTAGCACTTGCATTGCTATCAGGTCTTCCAGCCCCAACATTGCTAGTCCTATTGGTATCATTGTGGAGTGTGACTGGGTGTGGGAAGGGGTGGGGTGTGCTCTTTTTGTACTTCCTGAGTCTGCATTGCCTCCACCTCTGCTGATTCTGTGCACCTGTGGCAGCTGGATTCACTGCACATGGCCATTTATGGTTGGTTTGCGATGGCGTAATTAGCACCATGGCGGTAAGGTACTTAACGGGCTTAGTGATGGCGTTAGGTGCATGTCCGCTTGGGTCGTGATCCGCGCAGCTTTGCGCCATGCCGGTATTTACGGCGTGGCGGGTCGCGTGCGCGACCTTGTTGAAGGTAGCCGCAGCGGTAACTACGATGCCGCTAATGGCATCGTAGTTAACGGTCACGGGTCACGATCGGACCTAGCGGAAAACGATGCCGGTAATCATTTACAGCCATCGTTTTTCGCTTACCGCCAGGGTCGTAATGAGGGCCACTGTGTGTGTATGTGTGTGCGCTCTGTATCTTTGTAAGAGTTCCTTACTGCAGGTTGATTTTCTTCTGTAGACAAGCTGCCTATGTTTATGAATATATTATACAGTATGTAAAATATATTGTACTGTAAATTTACCGAACCCTGTTTGGTATCAATTTTACATTAATCAAACTAAATATTAATTCTAATTATTAAATCAATTATTATTGATTCTTAAAACAGCCTGGTTCTTGCCCCAGAATTGTGGGGTGGGGTTGTATAAAGTGGAGTGTTAAAAATCAGAGAGTGACACCTAGTGAGAGCAAAAATAATATTCTCAATATTTCCACCAAATTGATTCATAGCTCTGCAGTCACGTTCTTGTCACACTGATTTCACTTGCATAATTGCATTTCTCACGCGCAAGCCATTTTTATTTTCCCCTTCCCTTAAGTATGTAAAATCACAGAATATATTTTGAATATTATTGGCATGATATCTCTGTTGATGTAGCTGATGTAGTTTCAGTTGGAAAATTTAAAACTAGGATTGGCCTGTAAGGCCTTTAATCATTCTGAAGCCGATACATTGAATGAGATTGAGTTGGTACAGAAAATTCTCTCTAGGGAGGGGATAGAGAAGCACCAAAAAGACCTGCTAGTAGGCATATTCCCTTGGGAATCTTTTACTCTATTCCCCAGCAGCACAGGTCGGCGAAACACATTGCAACCAGGTGTCGTGGATGAGGGAAGAGAGGGGAGAAATGTGGAAGAAATGTGTGGGAGGGGGCAAGCCCCAGATCGAATAAAGTATACCCCCTGGTGAAGATCAATTGTTTCCCCAACCTGTCCCATTAATAAACTGGGCAAAAGGTGTAGACCCCATGACCAAAGAGCATAGGAAAGTAGGTGAGAGGTAAACAACCATGCTAGACTTGCTCCTTATACAGTCACGGCTACGGGGGCGCCACCAACGGGTGGCCAAGGGGTGCCACGGCCACCCTTAGAAAAATTCGACCCCCAGGCCAACTTGGGAAAAAGCAGAAAAAAAGAAAAAAACGTTATTTCCCACACTGAACTGTGAATGGGAAATAACATTTTGGAAAATGACACTGGCAAACACATTCGGAAAACACAACAATGCACTATTATGACACGACCAATAAAATCTACCAATGGACATTGCCTGGTGCTTGAAAATAATTCAATACGCAATTCCTTAACTCTCATATATACATAGTTTCAACTGGACGATATACTACATCGCCATAATAGATTTCCTGAAATTCAGGTATGTGTTCTTTGTGGTCTGTGGTCTACCACTGCCTCAACAGGCCACACCTATAAGAAAATGCCTGGGGGCGCCAGTGCATGGCCAGTCCGCCAGAAGCCTCCATTTGCCCAAAACATGTTCAACTCCACCATTTTTTGCACTTTTCAGTAAGCAGGCAACCAAAGCTCACAGGTGACAGTTCCATGAGCTAAGGGCCAATTCAGACTGTGGTGTGCACTTTGTAAAGGATCAATGCTATATCAGTTATATATTAAGCAAACTCTGTAGTCTAAGAATACAAAACCTATAGCACATCCTTGACAGTATCACTTCTCTGCAATTTCAGTTGTGGTAGCAAAAGGAACTAAGACTCATTTAGATAGAGAATTTGCTCAGGATGACATAGTCATGACAGATATGGAAGCCTCTGGGCCTGTGCTCTCTGCTTGCAGTTTGCAATGTTTTTAGGCTGCATATGTTCATTGTAAATCTTCAGTTTTACACCACTGTAAACTGTTGCCTACATGATAGACTGACAAGTGTTAAACAAGTGAACTATTCAGTGCTGCCCATTTCTAGATTGAATCTTAAGGAAAAGCCTTTGACTTTTTGGAAGTGACGTCAAATAAAAAGGCAATCTGCACCAGGCAAGTATGGGAAAGAGAGGCAGAGAGAAACATATATATTTCTGTTTCAAATCATTACTTTTTTAGGGTGGATACACACATGCTTTGTGGTACGCCATCATATCACTCCAAAATAGCACAACAGTCGGAAGGAAGGGAAGCTAAAAATGAACCCATGTACAGTAATTCTATCAGAAATGAGTAACACAGTTCACAAGATGACCTGGCCTATGGTTGCAATATTTTGCAAGTTCAGTTGTTTTAGCTCACACCATTCTTCTTCGGTATGTGCTGTTTTATATGTCCACTATACGTGCAGTCATATGTACGTACTAAAATGCAATGTGAAGGGTGCCTAAACTCCAGGGCTGGCAGGGCATTTTATGGTTGACATGGATCCACACAAGATGGCTTTAATTTGGCTTTATGGTTATGAATGTGTTATATAATCACCTGGTTTTAATTATTCCTCAATCTCGCCATACCTTGCTTTGTTTTGGATGATCTGACTACACATTGCATTCTTTTGTATTTGTATTTATTGAAGACAGCAGAAACATATTTGTTTGATAAAAGCACTGTATACAGGACACATACTGATGGTTCCGGTTCCATTTCTGAGTGATTTATAATATGAAGAATGTTAGGATAGGCTGTACAAGACATAAAATTAAGTGTGGAGTGGAAAAGCATACAGTTAAAGACAGAAATAAGACTGACATTATATGATCAGTGGGCCAACCTGTAACAGCGCCAGGGAGGGGGAGGGAGCACCCAGCACCATCTAGGAAGGGGGAGAGCGACCCATAACCAGCATGGAAGCGGAATATGACGAGACACCCAAAACCATTAAGAAGAGGATGTGGCCAGTACCAGATGGTAAATGGGCATCTATTTTAACCAGGGGACTGGAAGGGGGCAACACATACCATGCATTGGGGTGGAGGGGAATCCAGCACCAACTGGAGTGGGAGAAGGTGCACCCAAGTCCAGCCAAGAAGCGGCTCCCTACCACCATTTGCACCCTTCGCCAGTAAGAGCCAGGAGAATGGCATACATAGTGAGAGCCAGGGGGGAAAAGGGCTATTTGGCATCAGTCAGATAGTGGCAGGAGGAGGGACACAACAGAAAAGGCTACAGAAAAAGATGGGGGTCCCGGTGCCAGCTAGTTATGGGAATGGAAGGGCCACCCATGTAAGCATGGTGACGGAGGAACCAGAAACAGCCAGGAAGGGTGAGGTACGTAGTTCTAGCCAGGGATGCCAAGGGGGACTCAATTACAAGGAAGTGAGGGGGAGATACACACAGTCAACTAAGGGAATTGAAGGGGCACTTTGTACCAGGCAAGTGAGGGAGGGGAAGTGGAGGATGTGACCGGCGATGATGACGTGTGACTCAGGCATATATTTATTGAGTCAGGCATTTTATTGAACAAACAGAAATCTAAGGGATAAGGATAAAGTGAGATATCTTGGTGGGAGAATTACAGAACAGAAATAAACCTGGTCTCTCTCTTCATGGCCCTGGTCCTCTCCTCAGTCCTTTGTTCTCTCAATAAGACTCTGCCTTTCTGGTGGGAAATACAAAAGGTAGCCTCCCCTTTTTTAGATGTTGAAGTTGTCTGCTTGCCTTTAGATGTTATCAAGATGTTGCACTTCCTCTGAAGCTACAATGGCCCAAACACCCCTAGTGCCTTGGCTGGACTAGACATGGGCCAGGTGTCATAAACTATAGATCCTTATCAGGATTGGATTGTGCTCTAGGGTTGTCATGCGTAATCCTCTGATACTTTTTTTGAGACCCTCTTGGCTATTGCTCTTCCACCACCTCACAATCTCGCTTGATGTTTGGGTCTCAACCAGCACCCTCTTTTCTGGATTCTCTCCCTCTCTCTCTCTCTCTCTCTCTCTCTCTCTCTTTCTCTCTCTCTCTCTCTCTCTCTCTCTCTCTTTCTCTCTCTCTCTCTCTCTCTCTCTATCGCTCTCTCTCTCTCTCTCTCTCTCTCTCTCTCTCTTTCTCAATGACTTTTTCTCCTCCCGTCTACCCACATTCTTATTTCTTGCCAAACCTCCTCCGTGTCAACTAGCTTCTCTCTCCCTTTTCTCCTTTATGATTCATAAAGCTTGGATCCATAGGGCTCAATGGGAGTGGGAAATGCGCTAATTATGGGCCTGCTAATGGCAGGCCCGTAATTAGCACCCTGGTCCCCTAACGGGACCCGTTATGGTTGTGTGGTCCGACCACACGTACCTTGCGGTTCCCGCTAAGGGATCTCAGAATTGGGCGGTAAGGGATTACCGGCACTGGTCTCCTTACCGGTATCCCTTACCGCCCAACTTGTAAAGACCTCTAATGTGTCTACTCTATGTATAAAAAAAAAACACACCCTCAGAAACTGCATCCAATTTGTACATTCTTGTAATCACAAGACCCTATTGAAACTAGCCGCGACAAGGTATCCGGAAATTCCTACATTTCCTTTAAAGAAGCAAACAGCATTTATCAGTTATTGGTCAGTCAGCATTCAGAATGCCTGGTCATTTCTCCCAAAGTTCTACCCAATTGCTTCACACAAACCTACATTTAAACATTATCACAGCGAAATACCAAAAATAAAAATCACCCTGCCCCACAGGCCAACACTCACCAGGTGTTGAAGCAGCTCCATAACTTGAGTTCAGAATGATGCTGACCCCATGCACCGAGATGAAGAAACGGAGGTAATGGGGTAAGGCCTCCATGTCACCGGGGGCAAGTGTTCGCTTCCCGGGCTTTCATTTCTCTATCAGTTGTATTCTGTGTGCTGTAATCTTATCCTCATCTCTTAAATACATTGAACTCAAGTAAAAGTCCAGGACTGAAATGTGGTGTCGCCAGCGACATGGTGTTGCATGGTAAGATGGGGGTACTGGAATCAGCTAGGCATGTGGAGCGGCAGATTCTGTGCGACTTGTGTGCATAGTGGGATAAGCAGAGCACCCAGGAGCATTAGGACCCTCATGACAGCATGGGGTACCAACCACCATTGCCGAGTGCAGATGGGCTACGAACACCTAGGCTGTAGGTTTCTTTGACCTCTACCTATAGCCTATCTGTCGACGACGGTTTCACTGCGTTTCCCAATTGTCTGGGATGTGTTGCCAATATGATTCTGGGATTCTGTTAGGGCTTTCTGTTTTCCCCTCCGGTGACCATTTTCTACAAGCGCCCTGTTGCTCTCTGAGCGGGCAGGGTGGTTATGGGAATTGGTTCTTCCTGTCTCGAAATATTGATCGTTCAGATCCTGACAGTTAATCTGTGAGCATTTATGTCATCTAAATAAGAACAAATGGCTAGGCCGCTCCTGCAGCCACATTTTTCCAGGATGTTAACAATGGCTGGCGGGATGGAAATATTTGGCAGTTTAGATCTGTCCTCCAGGCCGCGCCTGCTGCAGCTGCAGGCTGCGCCCAGGCAGACAGTACACATCCTTTATTACAAAAGACAGAGACTTCTGGCATCAGCTCCAACGGTTTTTCTACATTTAATAGTGTAGTATTTTTTTTAATTTTTTTTTTATCAGTTTAAGAGCACTTTTTCCAAGGCCACATTTCAGTGTACGTTTCAATAAAAAGAGACAGAGAGGCACTTTTAAAACATACGTAAAAGGCATAACGAGTAATGCTTGTGCCTACTCTTTAGGAGCCAACTATGCGCATATTTAAACGTGCAAGCATTAGTTCCTAATGTGCACCCACTCCGAAAGTAATCATCCAGGAACTCCCGTGCCGCTGCATAGCTGACAGCTTTTATATGAATCCCTCTTGATCCCGCCTGGTTTTTGCAGGTTTAAGCACCAGTTCAGTTACCATGTGCAGTCGTGCATCTCTGTCCATGTGGAATTTCATGCAGGGAAAGACTCCTGCATGTGATGCATGGGGTGGGCTGGAGGGTTGGGAGTAGTATTTACGCTCCGCCCCTCAGCTCCATACATCAAAGGCATGAAAATTGGCAACATTCATAATTTACTGCCACAGGCTGCAAGCAATCCTTCTATTGTGGTGCCACACTATTGGGAAGATTCACACTCAATTGATTACTATAATCCTTTGCTTCACTTTATATATATATATATATATATACACATTTTTTTTATTATTATTATTTTTTTTTTTTTTATTCAAATGCAAATCATTTGGGTTATCCCAAAAATCTGGGGCAAATAATTTCATGTAAATCCTTCCAATGCATTATGGATCTGTCGGATCCTTCATTGGAAGAGATATTCCATAATAGCAATTATGTGAAAATATATACATATATATATTCAATGAAAAAACTTTGTTAAGGGGTTGTTATGGTTAAATTGCACTAATAAAAACCTATGATATTCAATGAAAAAACTTGGTTGAGGGGACGTTATGGTTAAGTTGCACTAATAAAACCTTTGAAATTCACAAAACAAACTTTGTTAAAAGGACGTTATGGTTATGTTGGACCAATAAAAACCTATGAAATTCAAAGAAACAACTTTGTTAAAGGGATGTTATGGTTTCATGTAAAATCGAAAAAACGCAGAAATTCGCCAGTTATGGTAAGCTAAACAACCATAACTCGCGCCACCACCGTGCACTGCTAAGACTAACACCCAGGACATCAAAGATGACATCACAAAATTAATTGATGACATCACTGATGACATCATACGTGAAATAAATGTTGATGAAAAGTCCCTACAAGGAGTTTATATTATTGGTAACAAGATGTTAGGGGTGATCAGGAGACCTATCATGAACTACTTAATCTATTAAAGAATGTACTCATCTAGTATCATTGTATTGGAGTGTTGTCGTTAATACAGAAACCTAATGATATATAGACATAGGCAATGGCTGCAACATGCACCATAGAAGTACACAATGTATAATCTTGTAATTTTGGATAGTACAATAATGAATGCTACCTTATCAGTGTTTTGAGTAATGGAAAACATGTAATAATTAGCTAACAATGCAAGACTTACAGCACTTGTGCTGGTACAAACAATACATATGAAGAACCACAATGCATACAAATCAGAAGCACATACAGGGAAACTAAAGTAAGGAAGAAATAAACTGCATCATCATAAACTGTTAAAGACATTAAAGTTTATCTTCATGTAGCCAAATGAATTGTGTGTTTGAGGCCTGCTCACTTCCCCATGTATGTGCACCATGAGCTGAGACCAAACCCAAAGGAAATTACTTTAAGAACATATGACAAGGTTAACGTCTACATATATAGCACCTTTTTCAATTTTATTATTCTGACTGCCAGTGAACAAAACCACCTGGCCTATATATGTCAATAAACAAAAACAAGTGGCGCAGATATGTAATGTCATCAGTGATGTCATCAATGACATTTGTGATATAATTTTTGATGTCCTGGGTGTTATGTCCACGGAGGTGGTGCGAGTTATGGTTGTTTAGCTTACCATAACTGGCAAATTTCTGGGGTTTTTCGATTTTACTTGAAACCATAACGTCCCTTTAACTAAGTTTTTTCTTTGAATTTCATTGTTTTTTATTAGTCCAACATAACCATTACATCCCTTTAACAACTTTTTTTCAGTGAATTTCAAAGGTTTTTATTAGTGCAACTTAACTATAACATCCCCTTAACAAAGTTTTTTCATTGAATATCATAGGTTTTTATTAGTGCAACTTAACCATAATGTCCCTTTAACAAAGTTTTTACATTGAATTTCATAGGTTTTTATTAGTGCAACTTAACCATAACGTCCCTTTGACAAAGTTTTTTCATTGAATTTCATAGGTTTTTATTAGTCCAACTTAACCATAATGCCCCTTTAACAAAGTTTTTTCAGTGAATTTCATAGGTTTTTACCAGTGCATGCTATTTTCATACAACTTACTAATATCATACTTACCCAATATAGCAATGTTTGTGTCCAATTTACAAAGTGTCACCTTAAAACTCTGCCATTTCCCACCTTCTGGAATCATTTTTAACACTTCCATACACTTTTTGCAACTATTTCAACTAGTTTTACATCCGTAGACGTCTACGAACATCTGACTTCATAGTGGACCTTCCGGACAGTGCTACATGACCATAAACTGGCGCGTGGCATGATGACGTGTCCGAGAACCCGTCCGCGTTTCACAATAAAATCTCTGCTGGCGAATTTCTGGGGTTTTTCGGTTTTACTTGAAACCATAACGTCCCTTTAAGAACGCTTTTTCATTGAATTTCATAGGTTTTTATTAGTGCAACTTAACCATAACACTCCTTTAAAAAAGTTTTTTCAGTGAATTTCATGGGTTTTTACCAGTCCATGCTATTTTCCTACAACTTACTAATATCATACTTAGCCAATATAGCAATATTTGTTTCCCATTTACGAAGTGTCACCTTAAAACTCTGCCATTTCCCACCTTCTGGAATCATTTTTAACAATCTATACACTTTTTGCAACTAATTCAACTAGTTTTGCGTCCATAGACGTGTACAAACATCTGACTTGAAAGTGGACCTTCCGGACAGTGCCACATGACCATACGCTGGAGTGCGGCATGAGGACGTGTCCGAGAACCCGTCCGCACTTCACGATAAGATCTCTGCTTTGCGGACAGTTCAGAACTGCATTTTCTACTGATCTAGGAACTTTCAACTTCAAAATGTCCCTTGCACAGCTACAAAACCTATTCCTACTCATTATCCATTAACAATCTAGTACACAGTACATACTTTTAGCAAAACTGCTATTTATCTTAAAATGGCATCAGCTAATGCCATCCCTCCTTCCCAAGAGCCACCACCACTGCTGTAATCAAGGAGCATGAGAAACACTGCCCCCTACCTTAGAAATAACACACGCGCAACAAATCCCCCTTGTCCACCTACCCCTCCACATTATTGTTTAGTTCCTCTTCCCTCATTTCCCTCCCCACCTTTCATTCTCAGCTCTCCTGCCAAAATAAATACATCCAGAAACAACAAAAGACATATTCCTTCAGGAACCACCTTTCACAGTTAAAAAATAGAACTAAAGAAAACATGTATAGACTCCATCTACTTTATATTTCTCAGTAAAATACATAGACTCAATAAGATTTTCCAACATTTCCATTTGCATTTTGTGTTATGCTAATGGGAATATCGTGGCGTTCATCCTCCGTTCCAGGGACTGGAACGGTGGATACCGGCTCAGCAGCCCAAGTTATCAGCCCAAGCGAAGCAAGGGTGGATAACGTGGTCTCTGGACCATTATCCCCCCCTTCCAGCCCCTGAAATGGAGATGAAAGCCATTAGAACTTCAGCTTCCCAAAGCTGGAACGAAGGGTGCTAAAAAAATAATTTTTCTTCCTATAATTCCGGTCTAGGAAGGAAAATCCTTTTCCAAGATGGCCACCATGGAAAGGAAAGGCAAGGATTCCATACAGGGCCCCACTTCATTTTCCATGGCAACCTGCAGAATGCAAAAAGAGAACCCTATGACCATATTACCACAAGCACATTTTTCTTCTCTTTCAGATCTATCCTAATTTCGAATACCTTTACCACAAAGCCAGTCCCAGGTTGACATGGCCATTTTAATCCTATGTTTTGTCCCTTGTGGTCATGGCCAGTAGCGATATTGTCCGGATCATGGCCTTATTCCATGACCTGGACAATCTGGCCACTGCCCATGGCCACAGGCTACCCCTCAGTCACTAAAGGTATACCGCTATTTTTTGTAGCTACATTATGACACTTGTCAAATAAAAAAACACTGACAAATTTGCAAAACCATGCACGTGGGTCCTTGCCAATGCTCCTTACGTAAGTTTGCTGGAAATCCACCCAAAAGTGTCAGATTTATGCACATACAATCATCATATAACCGAGCCCCCACTTGACAAAATCCATTCAGACATTACAAAAACATCTATATCTAGATCTATAATCTTTTTGCAAACCTCTGTGTGGATTTGTCAAATGGCACCACATTTATAAGCCTTTACATTATTTTGGGACCCCCCTCTAATTGTGCCCCCTCTTCACAAAATCCCACCAAACTTCACAGACACATTCATATCTACATGCATTATCAGTTTCCCAAATTAAGTGTGGATTCGTCAAATGGCACCTCATTTATAAGCCTTTACATTATTTTGGGACCCCCCCTCGAATGTTGACCCCTCATGACAAAATCCCACCAAATTTGGAATAGGAATCAGGTCAGAAATGTACATACAAAATTTCATGCAGTTCAATTAGGTGGCGCCAAAGTTACAAGCCATCCAAGAACTGCATTTCACCAACCCTGTAATGCTGAGGTGTTCGCAAACTTTACAGGACTGTTTGTGAACGTCCAAACTGTTTTCAGACTTTCGCAGTAAAAACACCTGTTTTATTTTGCTTCTTGCAACCATATCCCATCCCATCTTCATCATCCCTCACCTCCCCAGAGATTATTTGATAAGTTTGACAAGTGCAATGTTGTGTTTTTTAATATGTTTTGATCGCTATGTCTGTGGTTACCGGCCGCTGTCTGCGAATCCAAGATGGCGGGCGTTTCCAAAAATCTGACGCACATCACGCTCTTCACCATCCATTCAGCGAACACGTTGCATGTCCGAGGACATGACGCAAGCTGATTAACCATTCGATGTCCTGTCCGCAGAGTGAACAGGGAAGTGTGTCTGCAGAACGGACATAGATATTACTAATTTTTTGTGAGCTACTTTTTGGACTTTTAAAAAAAACTGATGGGCAGAGTTTCACCAAATTTACACAAGAGGAGCTTTCAGGACCAAGCCACTGCTCCTGCCACAAAGTTGGTGAAAATCCAGCCAGCGTTTTGGGCTGTAGGTGTGAGCAAAGTTTTTTCCCCATTCAGTCTAAAAAAGTGGGAAAAAAAGACATTTTGGGAACCCCCTATAACTCTGCATCCCCCGGAGCCAAACCTCACTAAACTTTGCAAAAAAATTCAGAGTGGGTCAATTACTTGCAAAGTTTGGTGTGGATTCGTCCAGGGGGATCGAAGATATAAGCCGCCCAAAAAGTGCTTTTCCTATGGGATTAACAATTTAACCATAACTACACGTCCACTACCGTGGGCCATGTAATATAGATATATAAAGCAAATACATGTTATGTTAGTGTGCTCCTTTAATGCAGTGACTGACATCTGTTGTATTTTCAAAGCACTTGTGCTTGCCCGTACGTGGTGTATAGAGTCCTCGCCTGCAGAAAACAAGAACTCTGTCTGCCAAATGGAGAAGCACAATAACGGTAAAAGGTAAGAGACAGGACAGGCAGGCAGTGATATAAACAAAGAAGGTAGGTGAGGAACAGAGGGGCATAGTCTTTTGTGTTGGAATTTATGCATGTTTGTCCAAGATAATGAGCTGGATTCAACTGAAAGTGTGCCGTGATATGCTAACGATTGAACTGAATGAGATAGTATAAAGGTGTAGCCATGGGCGTGTGAGGGGCTCGGCACCTGCACAGGCAATCCCAAAAGATATGCTGCCTTAATTAGCTATTGTTCTCTTAATTTGAAAACACTGGCACATTTCAGAATGGGTAATTAAGTGCTGGCAAGCCATGTGTGAGACAGTTCAAAGGTGAATGTTGTTGGTAACACATGGGAGAGGGATGTTCATATTGGCAGCAAACATCGGCAGCCTGGTAACCAAGCTGTACAGGTATATGATGCACGACCACCAGAATTTATTGCAGACATGTCAAACCATGAGCAACTTTGCATTTTTACAAATCTGTAATTTTAAACGGCTAGCATTTTGAGTGTACAGGTAACTTCATGTATCAACCCTTGAAGGGGAACTAGTTTTCATAAAATTAAAATTGGGCCTATGTTTTAACACTAAAATACTCAGCAAGAAATATTGAAGATCATATTCTAGTATTGTGCCATATTATTATTGAAATTCAACATATGACAGGGTCCATGGGAGAAGAGTTTTGACCAGTTTATTTAGAATGTGTTCCATGTTTCTGAGATAAAAGTAAAATGCAGAAAAAGTGTGTTCAAAAGTAACATCCTACAGAATAGTGTGTTTTGTGATTGAAGCTTTGTTATATGCCACAAATAAGGTGGTGTGTGGAATTAAACAAATGTATTATTCATATTTATGATTTAAATAAATATATATATATATATATATATATATATATATATATATATATATATATATATATATATATATATATACTTTCAATACCCCAGCCTGGTTCTTGCCTCACTGTTGGCTTAGGGGGGAGATATATGTGACTCTATATGAGTTTGTAATAGGGCCACTGCTAAAACAACTTTAGCAAATTGTTGTTTACTCCTTCATTGGGTGGAAAGGGGGGTCTCTCAATATAATGCTACAAATTGGGGGCTCAACCGGGATCTTACTCATTATTTTTGACTAAGGACAAGTGCATTGGTGACAGGATATTCATTTTGGTGTAACTACATTTAAGTAGATAGAAGGTCACTGTCCATTGTTAAAGGACCACTGTAACGCTTGACCCCTGAGTTCTAGGGAGGTGTATCCGAAGAATAAGAATGTGTAGAGTATTAAGGTAAGAAGCAGATTCATATTGTTTTGCAGTGTGTGTGGAAATCAATCAGGAGCAGAACAGGGGGGTATTATACCCATGTGCAAAGAAAGTTTTATAAAAGTTGCAAAAAATATTTTTAAAAAGTAACTACTATAGAAGTTTATAATGCCAGGAAGCATCTTTTGCTAAGCTATTCATTCAAGGATAATGGAGTGAAAGCAAAGCCGGGAGCTGGAAGACCAGAATGGTGCAGGAGGTGACCTCAGTGAGCATTGACATTTGGCTTGAAGGTGGGATTGCACACAAAGCATTGGAGGAATTTTACATGACATTGAATACCTGTGAAGAACTGATCCAAAAAATGGTTCAACTCACAGCTCAATTATATTTTCATGTGCAATTATTTGAAGAAAGATTGCAGAATAAAGAGGCTGATGTGATGAAGCAGACTGAGGCCTGGAAACAGGCTCAGAATGTATTCACACAGCTGGGAGATAAAGTGCAGAAGAGTGAATATTTTGAGTGGACAATTAATCAGTCAAGCTTTATTTTGGTTCAAAAACAATAAAAACAATTGCAAAATATGATAGGATATGATATGATATGATATGGCATTTATAACGCACCTTTACACAAGTTTTTCTATAAAAATACAGATCAATAAAAAAGGCCATTGATAAAAATCCATGACCTTTTTGAATAAATAACAATTAAATACAAAAGAGCATACCTTCAAAGCTAAAACAATGGTGTGTGTTAAAATCTACAATTACATCTTCCGAGCAGTTTACAATAAGTCATTAAACAAAAAAAGTTTTACTGGCAACGCTGTATTATTTAATAATTGTGTTCTCGTAACCCAGGCCCTTTGAATAAATCGGGCCACTGAGAACATAATGTACTGCTCTGTAGAAGTTCTGTAAAAATGAAGAGCTACCCCAACTGATCGTATACTGGCCGCTCTAAACATTGGTCTTAAATAGTACTGTCTCAAATATATCCATTTAGAGCAAATAAACAGAACCTGAATAATGTTTCTGAACTCTTACTGCAAAGAGGATATATCTTGTTATAGTTGACTCCATGTTCTTGTAAATGACACTAAGCTGAGTGTTCCAAACCTAAACCAAATAAACAGAGATCTATCAAAGGGCAGAAAAATATCATCTAAATAGGGTTCAAAGCCGCAATCACACTTTTCATGTAGGTACTCCGGGCCCAACTTGAGTTTGCTGGCTAGTTGGATCATCAATTATTTTCCTTTTTCAAACACTGCTTGTTTGATGTTGGCCAAGGCATTTGTATATATTGTTTCAAGAGATTCTCTTAATCTACCCCATTCATCTAAATTAATTTCTTTCTAACATGAGCTATCCAAGGGTAGATTTCCCGCCAGCCAAAGTCACAAAGTGCTTCAGTGCATCACAATACTTCCCCAAGCCTTCGTAATGCTATAATCTAAGTAAAAATAAAAAAACAGGTTTTAGGGCAAGTAATTCAACAATTAAACTAATGTCAAGCTCTAAAGAAAGCATTGCTAACGGAGTACTTTTTGGCAATAACAGTGTGTTTTTAAAAAAGAAAAAGAAATATTACTTCTAAAGCACCCAGGGAACTACATCACCATAACATGGCCCCAAAAGCATATGCGGGAACAGGCTGCTTCTGATAAAGCTCAAGGGTAGGCAAAACTGCTCAGTTCCCACGTCTTAAGAAAGAAAAGATTTTCTAGCTCTAGAGAATTTTCCTCGTGAAATACAGGCTTTGTCTTCCTGAGCCATCCATCCCCCGTTATCATGGAATCCTATTCCTAGATAATAATAGAACACTGTCTGTTCCAATTTGCAGTCATTAAAATAGTGGTTCAATGCAGTGCGTTTCGCGAATTGGGGTTTTAAGATCACAATGTTTGTCTTATCTATGTTCAGTTGTAGTTTCAATTGTTTGTATTTGTCAGCAATAAGTTCAAATTCATTTTCAAACCAATATCTATCTATCTATCTATCTATCTATCTATCTATCTATCTATCTATCTATCTATCTATCTATCTATCTATCTATCTATCTATCTATCTATCTATCTATCTATTTCTTCTATTGCGCCACTCGCCCAAAGGTCTAATGGTGCTCACAAGACAGACAACAAAAAACAAGGAGAGAAAGGATCAGCAGGAAGTAAAACAGTACTAGTATACGTTTAGCCTATGCCTATCCCTCTGTCAAAGTTAAATGTCTTTAAATGTTTCTTAAATTAAGTGGTCGATAAACAGCCCCATAGGTCCAAGTGGAGAGTGATCCAGAGGGCTGCGGCCCAAGCATTAAAGCCTGTATCATCAATCTTTACAAGAAGAACTTTATATTGGTGAAGTGTGACACTGAGTGTAAAGTCCACCTAAATGTGTTTTTTTAAAACCTTTGAAGAGAAATAAACAGGAGCATTACCTATGAGGCACTTGAACACCATAACAGAACCCTTGAACTAATTTCTCTGAACGCTTGGAAGCCAATGCAATTTCCTACGGGCCTTAGACACCTGGGATCGACTACCCAAGCCGCAGAATGTCCACAATGCTCCATTATGAGTCACCTGCAATTTTCATATATTTGCTTGAGAGGTACCAACTAACAAACTATTGCAGTAGTTTAATTTCGTATTAATAATAGCCACTGCAATCAAGGCCCTATTTGCCTCCGAGAGATAAGGGAGAATCAGCCATTGCAGGTGAACATAATAGGAGCAGGAGTACTTAAGGTTGGAGACGTGTTTCTTAAAAGATACATGTGAATCGAAGAAGACTCACAATGCTTTTACAGATACAGAATTTTCAATAACATTACCATCTATTATAAAGCTTCTATACTGTGAATCAAGTTGTTTAACTTTTGTTGAGTGCCAAGAATGAGTAGCTCTGTTTTAGTATTGTTCAAGGCCAACAAGTTTACAGACATCCAAGCCTGTATCGCCTTATAAACATCATTTACTATTTTTAGGTCATTACAATAAGATGAAGATAGCTCAATCATAACATGCTAAATGAACCCCCAGAGAAGTAAGACGGTCACATAAAGGCCTTGAATATTCATTGAAGAGAAATGGTGACCCCATAAGCAAGAAATGTTCTTTTTTATTGGGCTTTTCCTTTAACCACATTCGCAGTTCTAGGTCCAATAAATGATTTAAATCAGCAGACTGCAGAAAGAGCGCATTTTCCAACCTTGTTGAGTCTATCCGTTAACAAGGCGTGATCAACCAGATCAAAGGTGACAGAACGATCCAAGCATTGCTGCACTACCCTTCTCAATTCTTCCAGCAATGTTCTATTTTTATTCCAGGAGTGCTGTCTCGGTCCTGTGATTAGTACAAAACCTGACTTTCTGAAGGCAAGGATATGTTGTTGCTCTACGAACGTTTGATATTTACAGCACGCTATTCTATCAAATATTTTCTGCACAAAAGGTAAATTCATAATGGGTCTGTAATTACCCACAACAGTTGGATGAAGGTTCTCCTTGTTTAATAACATTATCTGGAACATAGGCTTCCTTAAAATCATGGTTAATGAATCTAGTAACACGGGAACACAGGTCCTCAAAAGTCCTTAAACAGTAAAGCAGGAAGATATCCCCCTTACATGATGTAGGTTTCATCCTGAGTACTATATCAGTGACCTCACTTTCCACAACCTCTTTAAAGGCAAATGGTGCAGTCTCAGAATTAATTTTACTACTAGGAGGAGATATTTCCTCATGTGTAGTCTTTACTAATGTTAATGACTTGATCCAGAATGTGTTGCTGATGTTGTGTTATTTTCTGAACAAAAACATTTTGAATGCATTGACACCGGGTATTGTTAATAACAATAGAAGATCCAACCACAGTCCTCTTTAGCTCCTGTATGACCACAATCATTTCTTTTGGTCTTGATTTCACCATTTCTATCCTAGCATTAGGGATTTGTTTAAAAACTGTGGTCTTAAAAAACCTAGCCCTGAGTTTGTAAGCATTACTGGTAGCATTAGAAGGCTGCTTTCGCCAGCTGCGCTCTGCCTTCCGCTTTTCCGTTCTAGCATATAAAACATCTGCAGTAAACCACTGATTATATTTGACTGCTTTATTCTGCTTCATGGGTCTAAGTGGAGCCAGTGTGTCAAAAGCTTGATTAGTTGCTAGTCTTATGAGATGTATTAAAGAGGGATATTATCTTCCAAGGAAGGCAATAATGGTATGACTAAGGAATTGAAAGCCTCATGTGTGACATTTCTACAGTTCTTAGTCAATACCGATCACTTACCCAGCTGAAGGTTTTTATCTAAAATGTGTGGAAGAGTAAACTAAAAAAAAAATGGCGATTGGACCAAATGCAGTTATCCACAGCAATTGGAGACACCTTCTGGTTCTTCGATAAAATCCAATACACAGTGTTACCACCCTTATGTGTTGTAACTTTAACATGCTGATGAAAGCCAAGAGATTGAAGTGTTTATAGTAAGGATGTTGCCTCATAATCCATTCAGTAATTGGCCTACAGGGTAAAATCACTAAACAATAGAAGCGCTGATTGGTTTTTAGTAACGCTACCAATAAATGCTAGTAATTGCTCTTCAAACAGTGGCATTGTAAAATAACACTGGGTAGCTAAACTGCTCCATCTTTGGGCAATCGAATGGATTAGAACCTCAATCATTTTGTCCATGTAAACCCTGTTTTACCCTCTTCCAACTTTAAAGGGAGCTGCTTGCTCACCGGCCAGGCCATGGCGCACTATTGCTGTGTACAATAATTGGATAGCAAGAAATATTTTTGGGGGTATTCCCCCTTTTTTCCATGCAGCTCCATTATATTGCCTTTGAGATACTGTCAAACGCTGTCCGAAGATCAACGTAAATGGCATATAACCTAATCTTAAATAATACAGTATATTTTTGAATCAATAAGTCCAGCCTAAAAACTTGATCGACAGTACTTCTTTGTTTCTGAAAACCTGCCTGGAGGTCGTTAATGATTTCATTTTCATGAGTCCATAACTGGAGATGGGATAAGACAGTTTTTACAAACATTTTCTCCTGCTGGAAAAGGGAATCGGGAGATAAGTGATAACTAAATCCCACCGACTTTTTTTTATAAACAGGGATAATTATTGCATCACGCCAAGACACAGGAACCAACTGGGTTAACATCACAACATTGAACATTTTCAATTGGAGGACCTCACCCCTGTGAGCAGGTGTAGCAAGTTGCCGTAAAGGCACATCTGAATTAACCACCTCCACAATATTCCAGTAGAGGTTACAAAATATGCTGTCAGCAAACCTCTCTTGGGATACAACACTGAAAAGCCATGTCTCCATTAACCTCCTCACCTGATCTCAGTTTCCAGTAAGAAGAAGAATCTTTTTTTTTCATATGCTGCCAAAAGTGCCTTCCAACGTGCAACCTCCTTTTTTTCTTAATCAGCATGGCCTTACAGTTGGTCCAGTATAAACAACGTTAGAGTTTATCTACAGCCCATGAGAATCTTAAAAAACACACAATCCAGCGTTTTGCATCCCTGAATTCATTATCGTACCAACAAGGTTTACAGATTGCACGTTTTCTTTTTTACTTCTAATGGGGTATTACAACAAGAAAGGCTCATTGAGCAATTACAGCATGAGCTGAAAATGCAATAGCAATCCAGTGCAGAGAGAGAGATAGAGTTTGTTGGACTCACAATGCATGCACCGAGGGTGCAGACACCAGAAGTCGCCTGCATTCCCAATTGAATGACCAGACAGGTCATAATAGAGGATTGTTAGATGACATTGTGGCTCTCAAGCAACAAATCAAGGCATTGGCAAGGGAAAATAGTCAGTTTGTCATCAAAAGAGATGGACTCACACACAAATGGAGTTTGATGAAATGTGAAAGAATGTTAATATCTGGAACAACGGAATTTCAACTGGTCCAATACCAAGATGCATTTAGGTTGAAAGTGAATGTAGAAAAGGAACAGTCAGGAACTGACTAGAATTAGAGAAGACAATAATGAGCTAGTATAGCATGTGAGACAGATAGAAGCTAAACTATCATAGGCAGCAAATTGTATGGATGTTGTAAGGATATTTGGCATGTTACAGCACAGAGTACAGCACTACTGCACAGGTAGCAAACAGCACAGAGTACAGCACTACTACACAGGTAGCAAACAGCACAGAGTACAGCACTACTACACAGGTAGCAAACAGCACAGAGTACAGCACTACTGCACAAGTAGCACATTTTTTTTGCAGCACCACCACAAGGGTGCGGTGCATTGCTATATGGGTTACCAGATTAACAAGGAAAGACAGACTATTCAGTCAAAAACGATTTTAACATATAAGATGCAAATCTATTTTTACAGTTAAAAGCACACGTGCTCATTTAAAAATGCACACTATTTTCACCTGAAATGCCTATGGTGCGAGAGACACATTTGAAAATTAACAGCTAACCTATTAACCATTAACCTGACTAATAAAACCTTATTTAACATAACCCACTAATAAAATGTGTTCTCCACTGCAGAATTAGGCATACTCTGAAAGCCATTTAAATGTGTGTGCAGATTTTTTTCTTCTCTTCTTTGTCTGCTTCTCCGTGTTTTTGTGCACAGTAACTGCAGGAAGAAGGAAGTCAGATTTGCAACAATTGCAAATGTATAAGCGAAGCTATTGTTGAGAGTAGGAGGATGAGAGATGATGGATTTCATTGGGACACGTCATACAGAGGGCTGAGATGAAAGTTTTAGTGGGCAGTATCGGGGAAAAAGACAGGCAGACATTTTTCTGCACTACTGGGGAGAGGACCTGGCTGTGGGACTCCTGACGGAATGCAGATCCCTGCGTCCTGCTACAGTCAAGATTGTGCAGTCGAGATTGGGGAGAGCTGAAAGAAGGACCTTTCCACTGGCTGAGGCATTCCTATCTGCAAAAGCTGAGAATTCCAGGCAATGACCCCGGTTTGAGAAGGCAAGCGTTCCTTTTTGCTGGAGTTAATCCAAGGGAGCCACATTCACAAAGAGAACAGCCAAAGAGAACAACTAAAAAGATAAGGTAATGAGAAGTGTGGGAGCTGAGTGTGTACGGTAATATGCAGTCAGTGTAGGATTCCTGTGCATGCCTTAATCAAATGCTAATGTTGCAATTTGAGTTCTGTTCTCCGCCACTCTCTTTGCAGTGTGTCATAGACAATGCTTTTACTGTACCATTTTATTTATTTCTGTAAAGAATGAGATCGTGTTTAAATGCAACTTTTATAATACAGAAAAATATTTGAAAACAGACGGGTGGTGTATTTACTATTTACCATTACAATGCCGATGATGTGGGGAGATTTTTAAACAGTGCAATGGTCATTTTAAGACAGATGTGTGCATGTCAGAATCAGTATGAACAGTTGTGAGTGACCGTAGCATAGCTTGTTGGAGGTACATGAGCCAACGGGAATAGAGACTCTCTGAACATAGCTCCCTACCGTATATAAGGTAGTGGAAATTACCACAAGACTACCATATATAGCTCTCTGTCGTAAATAAGTCAGTGAGTTCGCCCATGGTGGCACACCATCACTATCACTGAAAAATGTGGTATTCCTAAAATGTAGGTCTGAGGTCTCTCTAGTGATCACACGAAAAATCTAAGCAAAGATAAGGGATTTTGGACATTGGGGCCACAAATAAAACAAGGGAATTATGCTCACCAAAATACCACCAACCACGTATACCAAATATGCAGGTCTGGGTGCTGAAATAATGCATGTCCATTGTATTATTGTTGCACATGGCCAAATCTGAATACAAAGAGTGATTATTGCTAAGTTATTTTTCGGCGGTAATATAATACCGTCAGGCCCCAAATCTCCACAAAATACCCTACATATTTATGGTGCGTTGCAGGCCGGGAAAGTGTTCCTAGAGTACTTACTGGGCGTGGCAAGCGTGTCTCACACTGCCATTTGCACATTAAAGGGAACCCATTTTATAATAGCAGTGTGCCACTAAAAACGAATTTCAGAATGTCACAAAGGGAAACCACATTCTCAGATCTAGTGCAATATTTAGAGGCAAAGTTATTTGCACATGGGAATTGGTCTTCGAATAGCACGTTAGAATGGAGTAACCGCATTCAGGGTGAGGTGCAGAAAGAAAAACTAGACAATATTTTTGCAGAAGGCAGCATAATTCAGGTCTGCCTTACAAGATTATTGAATGCAGCCGATAAAAGTGCAGAGAAAGACTGTTTAATACGGCTATGCGGCAAAATATGGTTTATTTTAAACAAATCCCTGCGAATGCAAGAGAATGATACTCAGCTCATTAACAGGTTAAAGACTGAATTAGAGGGGGCAAGTAAAAATCAGGAAATGTTGAGAGCAGAATTGGATGTATGCCAAAAAGACATGCAATTAAAATGCAGAGACTTTGATACTCAGTTATCCAAAAGCAAGAAACAATTTGAAGATAGTGAGCAAGAATTGGCACACTTAAAAGCCTTAGTGGATCACATTAGGCAGGATAAAGATGAGGTTGTTTCAGAAATGCAGATTTTACAAAAAGAACATTGCGAAAAAGAAGGTGATCTCCAGAGTGCAGAACAAGAAATGATTAAAATGATTCAAGAAAGAGACAAGAGAAATAAAGAGTTCAATGAATGCCAAATGCAAATGTGCGAAATGCAGGAGGTGATTAATAAAATGAGTGATGAAAATAATTATTTGCATGATGAAGCCAACAGACTCCTTAAAAAGTGTAAGGACTTAGAACAGCAAATGTGCATTCCCAGGTCCCAGGAGAGGCGGCAGGGTACCACATTCAATGGAGTGGAGGTGAATTCTAGCTCTGCCCAAAGAGCTAGTGCCCCAGTGACTGGGCCGGTGACTGAACTTGGTTGCAGCGCCCTTGGGGGATTTGATACTCCCATTGGGGGCAGCCACCAATCTCATACACCTGAAAACAGGATTGAATCACAAAATAGTGCAATTCCATGCATTGCAACAAGTAGCCCCATAAAAATAATGAAATCCATTAAAGCCCTGATCAAACCATTTAAGAAGGGAGGTGAATGCTGCATTGAGGATCACTTAGAAGCGGTACATGACATTTTTAAAGCACTCCAGATACCTAGGGAACAGTACAGACAATATTTTCATTTAACTTTAGATGCCCCGACGGCCAGCATCATAAGGGGATTAAATGAACAGCAGAATATGACATGGCTGGAGTTTGAAAAAGAAATTAGGCGTCATTTTTCTCCTTTTCAGTCATTGCAGGAGGCAAAGAAAGTCGCGTACACAATTACTGCTGGACCTAATACATCCCCTCGCCAATTTTTACAAGACTTAAAAAGAGCATTCTCTCGCTTTGATGTATCTTTTGACTCAAATTCCAATGAGTTTAAAACCGCATACTTCTATGGGCTACAGAAAGACATCATATCCCAATTTGTCCGTGAATTTGACCGTGACAAGTCCCTTGAATGGATTGTACATCAAAGCACAAAGCTATATGAGGTACTCTATTGTCAGGGTAGAGAAAGTGATAAAATGAAAGATACCAGGCCTAAATCTAAAGAACCCTCAGCCACAGTAATGGAAATCAGGTCAGCCAAAATGTCCCTTGAGTCTGCTCAAAGCCAAGGTAAAAATAATGTGACACCTGAACAAAGGGGTAATCAACAAAGATCGCCATTTCCTGTACCAATGTTCCAAACACATGATCCTAGTAATAGAGAGAGCTACATTAGCCCTAGATATTTAGGGGATAGACCCCGGGTAGGATATCGGCCTGATATGGCAGGTATGAACAATAACCAGAGACAAAATCAAGATCAAAGAAATGATGGTCCCTACCAGTCATTGGGGACACAGAGCAGATTTGATCCCAGCACCATGATATATGGTAATCAGGATAGGCCCCGATATGTGGATCGATTTACTGATAATGGAAATCAACATAGGGGCCAGTACCCACAATCTGAGAGACAGGACATGAGGCAAAACGTGAACTACAGTCCACGCCAGTACAATGATTCCCCACCAGGGGACTATAATCAAAGGATGGGTGCAACCCGCTCCCCTCCACAAGTGAATCAAGAGTTCAGAAACCATCCCAACCGACATCAATCACCTGAGAGGTATCAGAATAGATCCAATCAGGGGGAAAACAACCAATATCGACCTAGGCCACAGAAAGAGGATCCTAGAGAGATGGAAAGGTTCCAGTGCCTTGAGGCCCAAGTGAAAATGTTAGCTGAGCAAATAGGAAAGCTCTATACAGCGCAAAAACAACCTTCCAAAGAGGGGGCTGATGGCCATAGCAATGACCGGGGGGCTTCCGAAAAGTGACTAAGTACTCATGATAATCGCAGTGCCAAAATGACAGATTGCTCTGATATAATTTTGCATAACGACTCTGAGATGCCTAATGGATTAAAAATGAAAGTACCAGTAAATGAAATTGTGACAGAAAGTGCAAATGCTTCTAAAAAAGAGGTACGGTTTAACTTAGAGCTAAATAAAACAGTAAAGATTTGCACAAATGAAAAAGAAACATTAGGAATTCCAAAAGAACAAAGGAACAGATTTAAGAAAAATGACTCATGCATGGGGAATACCAGTGAACAGGGAGTAAGTGGGGATGCCATAGCTCCTTCCCTGGGCAAGCAAAACAATGACCAAACACAGACAGAAAAAGGAAATACTCACAAGGAGGGTACAAGTCAATCACCTGAAGAATTCTTTGAGCCACATATTTTTGAAGAGGCTGAAAGGGCTGGTATTACACTAAATGATCACAAATGCACAGAATTAAAAAATGACAAATTGCTGAATGATGTTGTTACACATGTTCAGTTGGAAGGTTGTAATGTGGTCTCTGATGTTACCCAGATGGTTGGGCGAACAGTGGCCACACTCCAAAAAACCTCTGAACATGGAGAAATGAATAAAATATCTCGCACAGAAATGGGTAAAAAGGAGGGAAAAATGTCTTTTCATTTACCAATGTGCTTAGCCAAAAGTCAAAAAGACCTGAGAAAGGTGAGCCCTGAAATCAGTAAGAATTCACATTTCTTATGTGTATTAGAGGAAGTTGAGGACAGATATTATGCACCCATCACTGTAGAAGAAAAATGCCACACCTTCGCTATGATTGACACTGGCGCACAGGCCACAATTATGTCCAAGGAGCTGGTAAAGAGTATCAATGAAGGGAGGCCTCCACAGAGTCAGATCACAGTGAAGGCAAATCAAGGCCCAGTGCATAACTTTAATGGGGAGGAGGTGCCCATCATAGGTGTAACTGAGGTTGACATAAAAATAGGAAAGCACAGAATGAAACAAGAGGTATTGATCACATCTATTTGTGAAATTCCATTTCTGATGGGGACAGATTGCCTGAAAAGATTGTCTCCTCTCATAGATGGGGTGAATGGAGTGCTGTGGTCCTTAACCAAAAAACCATTGAGGCCTAAGAAACTAAAATCACAAAACAACAATATAAATGAATGTCACACCGTTGCCAAAACAAATGATGCTGTGGAGGTATATCTCCAGAATAGCTGCATACCTAGTGTCACTGTTATATTAATGTGTCAAGACAAAATGCAGAGCGACAATGAAAAACTACCTGTACAAATATACTTGGACCCAAGGAAAGATTGGCAGACTGCCATAGATGAGCACACATTACGTTTCTATTTAAAAGAGAAAACATGCAAACAGAATATTGCTCCTAAAACAGATTCAGAAAAACACATTACCACTCTGGCAGAAATACACATGGAAGATGAGCAACCATGGGTTCATGTTGGTATAAATGATTATCTTAAAACAATAAAAGCCACTTTAGCACTTGAACATGAAAGGAGTTTCATTAATGAGAAATTGTTGCAAAAAATTATGGAGAGGGAAGAAATCCCGAAACTTAGGATTAAAAACCAATATGTTTCTGGGTTGGACAGTCCAGACTTTGAAAACCGAATTGCAGGCAGATGCATGCTTAAAATTAGCATTGGGCAGAAAACAATTTACCATAATGTATGGATAGTGAGTGGAGCACAAAATGAATTTTACATGGGCAATGACATCATGCACAGAATGTGTATGGTGTTAGATTTCCTTAATCAAAAAATATGGTCACGCCTAGGTGGTCCGGCACCTGAATTTGAAGACAAAAGAAGGGCTTATCATTGTGCACAACTGGTTCCTTATGCAGTCGAATTACAAATGAGGAAAAATACTATTATTCCTGCATTTACAAAACAGTTTGCAATAACACTGAAATGCAAAAATGGGCAGCAGATGAAAGGCTCTGATGCATTTGTATGCCTGAATGAATCCATAAAACAGCAAGGCCTGGATTATGAATACATTCCATTGGTAGACATTGGTGAGGGATCTGTAAAAATCATGGTAAATAATAAAGGTTGTCAGGATATTCATTTAGAGGAAAACTCCCCATTAGGAATGGCCATACAAAAATCACATTATACGGCAGATTTAAATAACATGGTGATTGGGAATATTCCTGAAAAATATGTAGATGCCAAGGGCGAGTTGCCAGAACACCTGGACTCTCAGCCCAAAGGAATATTTAAAATTCATTCTGTGTATCCTTATGATTCAAATGAGACAGTGTGCTGCCATGAAGAGGATTGCATAATATTTAATTTAAATGAAAATGAAACAGGAAATCAGCCCATTGAAGTGGAAGCTGATATGCCAAAATATTTAAAAGTGGCAGCTCTTCAAAAAGATACAGCCACACAGTTAGAGGAAAGCGCTGAGATTCCTTTACCAGAAGAGTTTCCAGAATTTTCCAGAATGGTAGAAGAGCAGATCTCCTTAGCGGATGCATGTGACAGCGATGAGGATCGAAACAATCTGAGGGAAATATTTATGGAGTTTAAGGATGTATTTGCAAAAGATGCTTATGATTGTGGTTTAACTGATTTACATGTGGCCACACTACCAGAAGGTTGTAGCAGGAATCCAGTGTTTGTACGCCAGTATAGACTACCGCTGGCATGTTTAGAATCATTGGCAGAGATTATTAAAAATTTGGAATCACGGGGAACAATCAGGCCCATTCATAGCACATCCAATACGCCTATTTTAGGTGTGTTAAAGCCAAATGGTCAATGGCGGCTGTGTGCAGACTTAAGAGAGTTAAATAAAAGAGTACCAGTAGCTAGATGGCCACTACCATTCATTGATCAGGGCCTAGCTCAGATACATGGTTCAAATGTATTTACCACATTAGATCTCACCTCTGGATATTGGTGTGTGCCATTGGCAGAGGAGATACAACACTTATTTTCCTTTACATTTGACAGGACTCAATATGCCTGGCTTAGAGCTCCGTTCGGGTACATCAATAGTGGGAGTGAATTTGGCATATTTTTGAGAAAGGCCATGCCGGATGCAGCGGAAAGAGGGACAATAGTTTATGTGGATGATGTCCTGATAAAAAATGAAAGCCTGAAAAGCCATTTTGATGAAATAAGACATGTACTTGGCCAATTGCAGAAAGCGGGCGCCAAAGTATCTTTGCAAAAAGCACAATGGTGCAAGAAAAAAGTGAACTTTCTAGGGCATGAAGTGACTGAACGTGGGCTAAATCCACAAAGGAAGAAAATAGAGGCCATACAAAGATTAAAAGATCCTAAAAATGTGAAAGGAGTAAAAAGTTTATTAGGGATGACAGGCTATAACAGAAAGTTCATTGAGAATTATGCAGAAATCACTCAACCATTGAATAAACTGCTTAAACTAAATACTCCCTGGAGATGGGAAAGAGAGCAGTCTGATGCAGTGGCTAGATTGAAGGAATGTCTTGTAAAGGCACCATGTTTAGCATACCCCATAAAGGACAGGGATTTCTTTATAGAAATAGGTTTTTCTGAACATTGTATGTCAGCAGTATTATCACAAAAACACGATTTGAATCACAAAACCATTGCATATGCAAGTAAGGCATTTTCCCAAGTTGAAATGAAATTTAATGAATGTGAAAAGGCCCTATTAACCACTGTGTGGGCGCTACAACATTTCCGCCCCATTGTTCAGGGAGAAAAGGTGATTATTGAAACAAATCATCAACCTTTGCAATTTTTAGAGAGTAAAAGAATTAGATCAGGCAATCTAGCGCAATCCAGAATCACTTCATGGACGCTGGCATTACAAGGTTTTCCCGTAGAAGTGAGATATGGACAAAATAAAAAGAGCCCAATTGCTCAAGGGTTAGCTGACTTACATGACTGTGCAGCTGAACAAATACCAAATGAAATGGAAGTGGAAACTAGTTTGCAGGAATTTGAACAATCATCACACAAAGCTTTTGATGAAAAAACATGCAAGGATTTGCCAACTGTATATGTGGATGGTTGTGCTTTTCACATTGAAAATGACAGTAATAAACAGTTAGTGGCAGGAATAGGAAATGTCTGGTTGAAATGTGAAGGCGTTCCTAGTATAGGGATGAGGATTGGAGATAGGAGCAGTCAGGTGGCGGAATTGGCAGCCATCTATAAAGCAATTGCTACTGCAGTTGATAAAAAGTTCAGTGAAATTGTCCTGGTGACTGATTCTGACTATGCACGGAATAGCTTTGTGGAGTATTTGCCTGGTTGGAAAGCAAGAGGCATGGTTACATACAACAAAAAGCCACTTAAACATGGAAAAATGATACAAGCCATAGACAAATTGGTGTCAGAAAATAATTTAACAATATACTGGAAAAAAATTCGTGGGCATTTAAAAACACCAGGAGAGGATAAGGAGGGAAATGATAAGGCAGACCATCTGGCTAAGATTGGGGCTGTGATGGGAGAATTGCTACATATTGATTATTTAATGGGTGAAATACAAATTGATGCAGTCACACGTTCTAAAGCACCAAAGGAGGTAGATCAACCGGTGGTGCAGTGGAGTCATGACACGCCAGACCAAGATTTGATTGAGGCACAAAAGAATGATCAAATTTTGGGAATCTATTATAATCATTTGATAGATCCTGAACAAAATCCTTTAACAGAAAATGATTGTATGGGAAAAGAAGAGTTGAGGGTGTTATTAAAGAACAAAACACGAATCAGATTACAAGATGGACTCATGATTAGAGAATCCATAACAGGGCAAATACAGTGGGTAGTACCCCTTTCATTCAGAGGACTGATGCTACACCATGCACATGATGCCATAACTGCGGGCCATAGAGGTTCACAAAAAACATTAGAAATACTAAAAGATTATGCTTACTGGCCACATATGTCCCAAGATGTGGAATTATATACTAGAGGATGTCTAGTATGCGCCCAATTTAAACCTGCTTCACCAATGCATAGAGCACCATTGATGAAAAGAGGCCTAACTCTCCCATGGTCAGATTTGCAAATAGACTATGTAGGTCCTTTAAAAAGGTCTAGCAGGGGACACCGTTATATTTTGAGTGTGGTATGTTTGATGTCGAAGTGGATTGAGTGCATTCCTGCACCAGATTGTAGTGCGCAAACAGCAGCCACATTGCTGGTGAACCATGTGTTCTCAAGGTTTGGGTTGCCACAAAGAATTGAGTCAGACAGAGGAAGTCATTTCACAAATACTCTAATGAGTAAGGTATGGCAAATACTAGGTGTGAAAAGGAAACTACATATCGCATATCGGGCGGCGTCTTCAGGTACAGTTGAAAGAAGCAATAGGTCTGTTGTGGATATTTTAAAGAAATTTGTGGCAGAAGCAGGTTCCAGCTGGGATTTGTGTTTACCATTGGTTTTGATGGCAATCAGGTCGACTCCTGCCAAAGCAACAGGTGTTAGCCCCCATGAGGTCTTAACAGGTAGGAAAATGGTGTTACCACAACACCTACTATACAGAACACATGAGCAAACCCTTGTGAGTGCATCCACAGTTCATGAATATATTGATGAACTGAGGAGACATTTGCAACATGCATTTGCTTTTGTGCAGAGAAATCTGGAAAGAGCTGCTGACAGTGCAAAGTCATATTATGATAAAAAGACATCAGTAAAGGAATACAGTGTAGGGGATCAGGTGTACAAGTTTCATTTTGGAAAAAGTAAACAGAAAAATTCTAAATTTCTAGCAGCCTGGCAGGGGCCATTTCGGATTATAGATAAGGTCTCTCCTGTAGTGTATAAAATTTTGAAAAATGAAGGTGAAACAGCAATAGAGCAGTTTGTCCATGTAAATCAAATCAAACCATGCCATCCCAGACATGAGATCAGGCGGCTTGAGCATGTAGAAACAGATAAAATCCCTTGAACACAAAAAGAGAAAATAAATGGGTACAATCAGGAGGCAGTGACAAAGAAGTTAAAAAGTTGATTGTTATGATGGCACATAAACACTGTAGTATATGTAAAAATATATAATATAAATGAATGAATAAATAAATAAATAAATGCACATATAATGGAAGCTCATGGTTGGTGTGCAGAGAGAAAGTGTGTTAAATATTGAATATCTGTTTGTTTTCTTTTAACTTGTGTTTAATTTCAGAAAAAAAAAAATGAAATATTTTTACCAAGCATGTTTTATTTTTGGCAAAAGGATGAAGTTAGTATTGTGCTATGTACTTAATCTGTTTATTTTCTATTTTGATTTAGACAATTAACATTATTTGGTCGGAGGTTCCGGTATCAGAGGCCACGGGAGACGATGGAGTCCTGGAGTCCCCTGGATGAAGACCAAAAGATGCCTGCCTCCAGGTGGAGGTGAAGACAAAATAACCGGAATGCCAAAAGAGATGAATACTGTGGATTCAAGATTGCCAAAATGAAAGAGTACTCGAATGAACCGAATAACATCGCTGGTCGGGACATACCAAAAGAGACAAAACAAAAGTTCCGGCATATGAAGGTCCACGTATTTATTATTTTAATTATTTATTTTAATTTGTTATATTAATTATTTGTTTTAGTTAGTTGTTTTATTTCGTTGTTTTTAATTGACTTGGAAAATTTAAACTTAAAGTAATGCCACTTCCACTGAGAAGGCAAATATGGAACATTTTATGAACTGATGGACTCAGATGAAATGTTGATTGCTAATTTTCATTGATGCACATGAATATTCATTTTGTTGGATTGCTATATTGTAAAAAAAAAAAGAACAAGTTGTTTTTAGGAATTGGCTTGGATTATAGCCAAGTTCTAAAAACAAAAGGAGGGTATATGTAAGGATATTTGGCATGTTACAGCACAGAGTACAGCACTACTGCACAGGTAGCAAACAGCACAGAGTACAGCACTACTACACAGGTAGCAAACAGCACAGAGTACAGCACTACTACACAGGTAGCAAACAGCACAGAGTACAGCACTACTGCACAAGTAGCACATTTTTTTTTGCAGCACCACCACAAGGGTGCGGTGCATTGCTATATGGGTTACCAGATTAACAAGGAAAGACAGACTATTCAGTCAAAAACGATTTTAACATATAAGATGCAAATCTATTTTTACAGTTAAAAGCACACGTGCTCATTTAAAAATGCACACTATTTTCACCTGAAATGCCTATGGTGCGAGAGACACATTTGAAAATTAACAGCTAACCTATTAACCATTAACCTGACTAATAAAACCTTATTTAACATAACCCACTAATAAAATGTGTTCTCCACTGCAGAATTAGGCATACTCTGAAAGCCATTTAAATGTGTGTGCAGATTTTTTTCTTCTCTTCTTTGTCTGCTTCTCCGTGTTTTTGTGCACAGTAACTGCAGGAAGAAGGAAGTCAGATTTGCAACAATTGCAAATGTATAAGCGAAGCTATTGTTGAGAGTAGGAGGATGAGAGATGATGGATTTCATTGGGACACGTCATACAGAGGGCTGAGATGAAAGTTTTAGTGGGCAGTATCGGGGAAAAAGACAGGCAGACATTTTTCTGCACTACTGGGGAGAGGACCTGGCTGTGGGACTCCTGACGGAATGCAGATCCCTGCGTCCTGCTACAGTCAAGATTGTGCAGTCGAGATTGGGGAGAGCTGAAAGAAGGACCTTTCCACTGGCTGAGGCATTCCTATCTGCAAAAGCTGAGAATTCCAGGCAATGACCCCGGTTTGAGAAGGCAAGCGTTCCTTTTTGCTGGAGTTAATCCAAGGGAGCCACATTCACAAAGAGAACAGCCAAAGAGAACAACTAAAAAGATAAGGTAATGAGAAGTGTGGGAGCTGAGTGTGTACGGTAATATGCAGTCAGTGTAGGATTCCTGTGCATGCCTTAATCAAATGCTAATGTTGCAATTTGAGTTCTGTTCTCCGCCACTCTCTTTGCAGTGTGTCATAGACAATGCTTTTACTGTACCATTTTATTTATTTCTGTAAAGAATGAGATCGTGTTTAAATGCAACTTTTATAATACAGAAAAATATTTGAAAACAGACGGGTGGTGTATTTACTATTTACCATTACAATGCCGATGATGTGGGGAGATTTTTAAACAGTGCAATGGTCATTTTAAGACAGATGTGTGCATGTCAGAATCAGTATGAACAGTTGTGAGTGACCGTAGCATAGCTTGTTGGAGGTACATGAGCCAACGGGAATAGAGACTCTCTGAACATAGCTCCCTACCGTATATAAGGTAGTGGAAATTACCACAAGACTACCATATATAGCTCTCTGTCGTAAATAAGTCAGTGAGTTCGCCCATGGTGGCACACCATCACTATCACTGAAAAATGTGGTATTCCTAAAATGTAGGTCTGAGGTCTCTCTAGTGATCACACGAAAAATCTAAGCAAAGATAAGGGATTTTGGACATTGGGGCCACAAATAAAACAAGGGAATTATGCTCACCAAAATACCACCAACCACGTATACCAAATATGCAGGTCTGGGTGCTGAAATAATGCATGTCCATTGTATTATTGTTGCACATGGCCAAATCTGAATACAAAGAGTGATTATTGCTAAGTTATTTTTCGGCGGTAATAAAATACCGTCAGGCCCCAAATCTCCACAAAATACCCTACAATGTGCAAGAGAAAGAGATAAGTCAACTGAAGGAAAAGCACCTTTAAAATGTGCACAGCATACAAGGTTCACAGAGGGAGAATGAATCACTTCAGCATGAGTTGCAGCAATAAATGATTGGTTGGAAGCTCAGAGCAGGGTGCTAGAGACCCAACCAGGCCTTTGTGTTGGAACCCTGAACAATCAGGATACGGGACAAGGCTCACTGATCAAGGTGAGATGCTTATCCCATCACAGGCCTCAGGCCAGTCATCTAAAACACCCCAGATACCAATGGGAACTGACCTAATGTATGCCACCAATACAAATCAGGGTAACATGAGGCAGTTGGATTTACCCAGGTTTAGTCAAACTGATCCAGAAGCCCTGTCCATGTCTGATCCTGATGAGTATTCATCTCTACCACACAGAAGGGAAGGGGGCACGGCCAGCATGTCCTGGGAGACTAAAACAAATATTGTGAGTACTTCAGACCATGAAAACTCCTACGATGAGAAAGTCAGGGAGTTAGATTGGATGGAGATGAGACTACAAAGAGACCACCTTGCCTGCTTCGCTGAAGGATAAATGCCAGAGCTTTAGCCTAGGAAGGGCATTCTAAAAAAAACTCTGTACATTCACAGGCAGGCAATAGGTTCCCGTAACGGGTTCCTTCTGTCTTTGCCTGGCCACCTGCATATCCTAAGCACTAGCGATGATAGGAACTGGTTGCAGCACAATACATAGAATCGATGGAAAGACTTGCCCTGCACCGTCTCTTTTTGTTTTTGTTTACCATGCCACATAGTTTGTCAGTCATTGAGGTCCATTAGATAGTTTTATATAGGCACACTATTATTATATGTCCTGTGCCCATTGACATGCACCTTCCTCACCACGCCAGTTGGCATGGAGAGTGAGTGGTAACAGTGAAGAAGTGTTCTCAGCACACAGGACATCCTAAAAGGATCAGAGGACCAGTTTAGCAAGGTCAGTGGTTACTCTGAAACAGCTTCTGTGCACATCACTACATTAGCACAATCCATGTGCCCTAACTATGCACACATTCAATTATTACAGGTTTCTACCCGAGAAGTTAGGAAGAGAGCTGACTGGGAACAGTCCCCATCTGAGTGGAAAGTTAAATCCACAATTAGGAATCTTTCCTTTCCCCAAGTATCTGAACTACACTCAGGTTAGTAGTCCCCTTTTACCTAGTTGAATAATAAACACAACTTTCACGCACACCTCTAGAGCAGCTCCACAATTAAGTGATTTTTTGTCCTCATGATTGCCCAATAGAACACCTAGAGAGCTGCCTGCCTGGATGCTGGATGTGTGAATCATTATAGCTAGGGCCAAAACACCCCATATCGACAATCTATTCCATAAAAACATCCAGTTATGAACAATAAAGCAGAGATTATTACTTCTTGATTCTAGCCGCTGGGTAATGCTTGCAACAACCACTGTCAAAAAAATAATTCATATAGATATTTGAACCAATTTGAATATATAAACACATATTGGATGCATTGAAAGTGGCTTAGACTGGCATACCCATGCCGAGTTACTATGATATACTTTTTTTAAATGCGTAATTTACATTTAAAGCACAGTTTTCAACTAACCGTACACTGCACATGTGCACTTAATAATGAAGAACAGTGTGCTCTATGAACAAAATGCAATGCAAAATGTGATATGTATGTGAAATTGTTTTTCTGACATTTTCTCTTCTCATGAATTTTGCTAACCGTGTATTATGAAATACTGTAAAATAATTTTGAATGTTTTAACAAAAATAGGTGAGGCTCAGTGCAGCATTTATTCCATATATGCAGCTGTGTTAGGGGTGACATAAGATATTGAAACATGGGAGTGGCGATCTGCCACACGCATTCTTATGGATATTACTCTGCATTCACATTTACTGCAAAGATTGTACCATTTAGCATGCCAAGTATCAAAGAAACTGTATACTTATGTTTGATGTAAGTGTGAACAAGAAAACAGATATATAGTGACTATGAGCTTGTTTATTTAGCTGAAGTCAAATGAACATGGGTTTGGTTTCCCATAATATTTTATCGTTTTTTGAACAACACCTGCCTAATATTTGGCAGACATATTGGAAAAACAAGAAAACAGAAAAAGCAAATATAGATATCAATCCAAATTACTCATAAATGAACATAGGTATGCCAATACATATACATAAATGCAGGGCATTTGTTCAGCAATGAATGCTAGCGGGGTTAACCTCTATACAAGTCACATCTAAATCATGTTTCTATAGAGTAATCCCCCTACGATCACATAACACTTAAGAAGTGAATTTGTAAACAGTGAACTGGAGCTAGTATTCACAAGTACATCCTAACTGTTGTTTCCAAGGTGTGCTGGATATTGGGAGGTAACCAAACAACTAGGATGTGCTTGTTGAACAACTGCCCTGCATTTATGTATATGTATTTTTTCCCTATGAGTGTGCTATTCATGTGTACGCCGCCATGGGTGTGACATGCTGCGGTGGTTGTGGCCAGGGCGTAGAGCCATGGGTGTGACATGCTGCGGCGGTTGTGGCCAGGGCGTAGAGTCTTGGATGCATGGCCGTAGGCCGAAGACCATACTTCCTAGGTTGTACGCCCTGGCCACTACCACCACAGAATGTCACAGCAATGGATACACCTGCAGTATTGCTTATCGATCAGATGGTTGTGGGGAGTGTGTACAGTCTTGGGCACTGGAGGTATAAGTCACCGCACACACATACATTGTAATATCTGGGGACATACAGCTAGGAGAGTAGCCTATGGCCACAACCACTGAAGCATACCACACTTATAGATATACCGATACTACCGCACATCACTCAGGTGGTTGTGGGGAGGGCTGCAGTCTTGGGTGCATGTTGGTTGTGGGCAGGTTTCCTGCCACCAAATTCATACCGTAAAGTGGAAGTTGGTGCTCAATGTACGGCGAGCAATGCCTGTGTCTGTGTTGTAATGTTTTCAGATTAATATTGAAGTCGGACTGGCGTCCTATGTTTTGAAATCTAAGGCGGCCGCCTGGAATCTTTGATGGGGATTTTCATATGTTGTTGCAAAGTGAGAATGTATGTCCCTTCTGAGTCAAGGTCAGTTCATTTGCTTTTTTGGTTGCAAGCTCAGTAGGCCCACGCATTCAAGTGAATTCATAAGGGGCTATTGTTTTTTGACCTTGAGCGAAAGTGAAACTTTAAAAGCTACGCAAGGAATCAAAGTTTGAACAAAAAAAATACTATTTGATAAGGTTATAGTTTAAAAATGCTTGTAAGTAACATGAAATATCAGTTCACAAATATTCTTTGATGCAAACAGTTTGCTGTGTGACTTTGGCAAAAATAATGGAGGCTGTGAAGATGATGTAAGTTTAATGTTGACGACTGTACACTAATTGTGACAATGTAACTGAAGTATTATATTTTTGCGGAGTTGTAATTTTCCTCCAATACCAGAGAGTGTACATTTTTCGCGTTTGCAAGCTCAGAGTAGAGACACCATTGGTGAACGTTATTTCTTTTTCTTTGAAATGTTATCCTTGCCCACATAGCTTTATGTATCAGTTTGCATGTTCTATTGGTCTTGTATAACATTACGACATGTAATTATTTCTTGCTTGTCCATTCATGCTGCATCCATAACTGAATTACCATGTCACTGTGTAGTTGTCCTTTTTTTTTAACCCTTACGGCGAGTGCTGCTTATCTGTGTTTGTAGGGTGTCATTATATGTCCCCATGGTGAACTCTAATACTTCTTTAAAATGTCATGTTTGGCCACTTACATTTGTGTAGTATTCTCCACAATCTTTGTGTCTGTTTTGGAAATTTTTCCTAAAGGTTGGGTATTGACACAGATGTTGTCTTACGTTTTCCCCTTAGCCACATTTTGCCGTACTGTGCGTGCCACGGTTTTCAGATGCCGAGTGACAGCTTCTTTCCACGCCAGATGCAACTGCTGGTGACTGGGTGCCTGTCCATTATAATGTTATGGGATGACAGGCCAGGGCCGCTCTGTCCCTACGCTGAACTAGCGACAAGGTGCAACTTATTATCATTTATGGTGGTGTAAAGCAACGGCGATGCTGTGCAAACAAATGGAGTGCTTCAACAGAAACGCATACTTTGCGTATGCGAAATTAACTCCATGTGTCTCTCCATGAACATTTTTAATGTTGGCCCTTGGAGTCATTGCTACAAATTATTTGCAAATGCAATTAGTCCGTTCATCTCTGACAGTTGCTTGTTAAATAAAAGTAGTTTCCAAATTCTAAAATGTAACCGTTTCCTTTTAAAATCACGCCTATCATTTCAAAATGTAAAGTACCACGTTATACGTCACTGTATGTTTATTTACAGGTTCTGCGTCACGGTATATACTGTTGCTTTTTCCTTGCTGTCATGGAAAGTGAAGAGGGCTATGTTATGGTTGCTTGGCTTACCATAACATGTGATGTCATCAGTGATGTCATTAATGACATTTGTGATGCCATCTTTCATGTCCTGGGTGTTAGTGTTAGCAGAGGACAGTGGTGGGGGCAGTTATGGTCGCTTAGCCTACCATAACTGGCGAATTTCAGGAGTTTTTCAGTTTTACTTTGAACCATAATGGCACGTTTGAAAAGTTTTTTTAGTGAAGTGCACAGGTTTTTGGTAGGGCAACTTAACCATAACGTCCTCTTAACAAATATATGTATATATTATGGCATTCATTGGTAAATTACTAAATATTGCCATGTAGGGACTTTCAAGTAAAATTATACATGCAATAAAAGTAAGTCTCAAAGGGGAGTTGTAATATTTCTGTCTTAGACTCCTGAACCAATCCTTAGAGAAGATTATGTTCTAGTATTGTGCCATGTTATTATTTTTATTGAAATTTAACATACAACAGGGTTGAAGGGAAAAGTGTTTTGAACAGTTGATCTAGCATGTGTTCCATGTTGTGAGACAAAAGTAAAATACAGAAAAAGTGCGTTCAAAAGTAACATCATACAGAAAAGTGTGCTTTTTAATTGAAGCTTTGTTTTGTGGTCTAAAGAAGGTAACCTGTGTAATTGACAAACATATTATATATTGAGCTTATATATATTCTCTGTATACCCCGGCCTGGTCCTTGTCTCACTGTTGGCACACGGGGAGAGATTTTTGTGGCTCTCTATAAAATCGGCAATAGGGCCAAAACTTAAGCAAATTGTTGTAGGGCTCGTTAATTTGGTGGGGAAGGAACTCCACAGGTTAAAGGTGGTCCCTCAATATAACGCTAAAACTTACAAGATGTATGTAAACAGCAAAAGAAAATGCATGGATGAGTAACCTATTTATATTTTATTCAAAGTGTTGCACACAATAAATACAGTACAATATAATCGATAATGAAAAAAAAGATATTAGGAAGAAAGAAGATTGTCCTTGAGGCAAGAATGAACCAAAGGAGAGGACGAGAGAGAACAAAGAGAATAGGTACAAGCAAGCAAGCAAAATCAGCAAAAGCAAGAGGAGCCACAGGGATGATGAGGGCCTGTGAGAAGGAATAAGGATTCAGAGCATAGCCAGCAAGATGATGAGTAAATAAATATAAGTGAAGAAGGATAGGGAGGAGCATGGTTACGATAGGAATTTGAAGACAATGAAAAAGAAACTAAAGAGGAAATGATAATGAAAAGCCAGTGAGTGAGGCAAGACGATAGGGAAAAAAGAAGACATATAGACGGGTTGTTAATTGAGTGAAAGGGAGCAAGATGAATAGCATGAAGTCCAAGAAGTATAGTAGAGCAATAGAAAAGATGAGAAAAATAAAAGAAGATCCAAGTAGCTCAGCTTGGAATGAAAGAAAGAGTCTAGCCATCCAGAGATTAAACAGCTGTATACGACAGGAGCGAGAAAGTGCGGAAATCTGTGACGAGAATGGAAGAATCCATGTTTACACCAAAGTTGCAAGCAGAAGAGGAAATAGGCAAGGAGGTAAGAGGGGAGGAGTTAGACATAGGAGAGAGAGGAGGAAGAAGAGCAACAGTGTATGTCTTGTCTTTCCCTGCACCCTGTCCTGTAAGCATAGAATGCTAGGAGTGACTGACATGGAATGCTGTTTGTGATAATGTTATGTTCTGAATGGTACTGTAAATGTGCAGTTGAGAATGTGCGTCAACTGAAAGAGGATGCCGGTGGATGTTCTGTCCAAGTAACTTACCTGATTTGGCCTAAATATAATACTGTACCCTGTACCTGGACCTGGAACTTAGTAAAGATGTTTCCTATTCATAAGCTAGTGTCAATGTGATGCTTGGCCAGGAATCTGCCTTAACAATGGCGACGTGTATGATGGCTGTGCTGGGGGACAGCACCTAGGAAGGCAAATGGCCATCCGCCGCCTCCCTAAACAAGAGAAGATCCTGTCACGAGGTAGGAGCGCTGTGGGCTGCAGTAGGGCCAGAGAGGGCCAGCCATTGATGTGAGGAGGCAGCACCAGGTCCTGGGGGCCTATCATATCTGCATGGGGCAGTCAAAGATATTGCAGGACCAGGGGCCTACCGGGTCTGTAAGGGACAGACAGAGACAATGCAGGGTGAAGAGCCCTTCGGGTCTGCAAGGGGCAGACAGAGTCATTGCAGGGCTAAGGGCTCATTGGGTGTGCAAGGGGCAGACAAACCAGCACTGCAAGGGGCAGACAGTAACTTTGATGTGAGGGGCATTGAAGTCTAGGTTTGAAGTCTGCGAGAGGCAGCCAACCCAGGCCAAGGAAGGTTAGTATTGACTACAGGAACCAGTTATCTTTGCGCGGGGTAGTGAAGGGGCCAGTATCCAGGTGGCAGCACAAGAATTAAAGCAGTGCGAGCCAGAGTAGAGCTAACTGGGACTTTACTCGAGGAAACTGGTGAACATATTGCTGCGAGTAGCAGACCTACTTAGATAAGTGATGCACACCTGCCATATTGTTGGGTTTTGTGGGATCCCAGGGAAAAGGGCCAATCTTGGTCAAATGAAGAAGAGCAAAAGACCCAGAGAGGGAGGCAGACCTGTCTCCCTAAGGTACTGTGGGGCAACTCGGGTACACTGTTCTAGACAGCACTAGGAGGAAGCAATGGGGAAGGGGCTCTTGCTTCAAGTATTTGTGCTACATGTGGTTTGGTACTGAAAAGTTCAGAAAATAGCAATTTGTTGGTACTCCAGGAATTAGATCCTGATTTATTGAATTTCTTCAGGGAGATCTCAATTGAACAGAGAGAGGCTTAAGAGTCTAATTCACACTAGAGATTTGGAATAGTGTGATGTGATGCCTGTTGAATATTTTGCATCTCTTGGTGTGTTTTGGAAGTCGTGACTTCTGCTTAAAAAGATTTATTGTGTATTTAGTTTTGTTTTGCTGAGGTTTAGTGAGCACTAATGTTATCCGTGTTTTAACCCATTCTTTTACAGGTTGGACTTTGTGTTTTAAAGTTATTTAGGGCATGGACTTCCTAAGTTAGTAGAGAATGTGCAAGTTATGATGCATGTTCTGTTAAACATTTTAGTTTACAGGCTGGATTTCTACTGAAGAAAATTGTATTAGAATTTGAATTTCAAGTCAATAGTTTCAATGCTTTAAGTAAAACAGTAAGGGAGGTTTATCTTAATGTGTTTGGTGAACTGGGATGACTGTCTAGAATATTTATTCTGTATTGTCTGGTGCGTGTGTCATGATGCAGTGTGGTCGTGCTTGGATTTCTGAATTGGAGTTGCTGAAGTTGTGGAATGTGGTCTTTCAACACAGGCGTCTTGTGGGGTGTCAACACCCAGAGTACTTAGAGTGCTCTTTCTGTGAGGTGTTGGTTAACCGTTGTACTTGAAGTACCCTTCTGTTTTGGAAATGGTGCAGATGTTATGGTGTGCAGCCAGTGAGTTGCAGTTGGAATGGTTAATGTTGGATTTGAGGGCTGAGATTTGTTTATTGTATGATAAGTGTGTGGTGCACTGTGTGTTGGGAGTTCCGCTCTACATGTATGTTTTGGTCGATCAGCTCTCTGTGCCCTCTGGGGTACCCTGGCAAGTTGTGGTGAAGAGGTGTTTGGGAGATCAGACTATGTGCCCTCTGGGGCACAATTAGCATGTTTGTGCTGCATATTTGTGGGGGTTCAGTTCTCCGTGCCTTTCCGGGGCACATCTTGCATGCTAGTACAGCATGGTTTTCGCCTCAGTTGTGTGGTTTGGGGCTGGAAGCCTGAAGTTGCTTGAGGGTTTATATGTGGTATCCTTTTGTTCAATGGTTGGTGTCTATCCCTTGTGATGGAGGTAAGAGAGTGCCATATTATGGTGCAGATTGTCCCACTAGGTGAGGACGGCAACAAGGTTTGTGTGGGTGCATTGTTTGGAGAATTTGTTTTGGAGGTTGAGGGATGTACATGTGTTGTTTCATGTGTATGTGTGTCTCTTGCTTCTTGGGTGTGTTTTATGTTGTTTAAGGGGAAAGATATGTTGTGTCTTGTTTTTACCTGAAACCTGCCCTGTATGCATGGGTTGCTAGGAGTGACTGACATGGAATGCTGTGTATGATAATATTATGTTCTTAATGGTTCTGTGAATGTGCAGTTTAGAAGGTGGGTTGACTAAAAGAGGATACCGATGAATGTTCTGTCCAAGTAATGTACCTGATGTGGCCTAAAGTATTCCTGTACCCTGTACCTAGAGCTGGAACTTAGTAAAGATGTTTCCTGATCCTAAGCTGGTGTCAGTGTCATTCTTCGCCAGGAACCCACCTTAACAAACAGCAGCAAAGAAAAGAGCCTCAGTCTTGGAAGAGTTAAGATGACAGAAATGAATAGACATCCAACGGTAGATAGCAAGTAGACAGGATGAAATGATCTCATTAATGGCAGGGGAAAAGGTCGAGAAGCATATGTTAAGTTGTTCATCATCAGCATGAAAGTGGTGGGATAGGCCCAACGAGGTAATCATGGAAGTGAGTGGAATTGTTTATAAGGAAAATAGAAGAGGACCCAGGACAGAACCCTAAGGTACACCATGGTGTAGAGGGAGCATAGAGGAGGTGTCACCAGCCCAGGATACAGACTAGTTACAGTTACAGAGACATTAATGGAATGAAGCCAAGAGAAGCAACTGATGTGAGCAAAATAGAGTGGTTGGCAGTATGAAAAGCTGAAGATAGATCCAGACATATCAGGATAGAAGAATGTTTGGTGTAGCAGGCTGACAGAAGTGAGTTAATACAAGAAAGGAGAGATGTCTCAGTAGAGTGACAGGAGTGAAAGCCAGATTGGAAGCAGAGAAGAAGAGAGTGGGAGTTTGAATAATTAGAGACCCGGGAGTAGACAATTGTCTCTAAGAGCTTAGAGAGATAGTGGAGGAGGATGGGCCTGTAATTAGGCCTGTAATTAGGCCTGTAATTAGAGGGGACAAAAGGATCCAGAGTAGGCTTTTTAAGAATAGGAAGAATCATAGTGTGCCTAAAAGATAAAGGGAAGAAAGAAGATGTAAGAGCGGCATTGAACAAAGGGTAAGATAGAGAAGCTTTTGTGGAAAGACCTTAGGAATTAAGAAGGATGGAAGGGGTTCCGTTGGAGCAGAAGTAGGATGGCCACGGAAAAGAAAGGTAACAGTAGCAACATCAGTCAGAGGAAGAAAGCAGAGCGAACTGAAGGGGATCAGCCGGAGTAGAGGAAGGAGAGGGGAACGAGAAATAATAGAAGAACGCAAAAGAGCCACTTTAGAAGGGAAATAAGAGGCCAAATCAGAAATGGATAGAAACGAGGAAGACGCAGGATCGTGAGAAAGAGGGTAAAGAATGTGCGCCAGAGTCTTAAATAGACGTAACAATGAGAGGATAAGGAATGAAGAGGATCCATGTAATATTGTTGTTTGTCAGAGAAAAGGGCTGTGTCATGGATAGTATGAAGGGAAGTGAGAGAGACATAGATGGATGGAGAAGGTAACTTCTGGCAACGGCTCTCAGCGTGGTGAAGGGAGCAGCAGAAGGGAATAGAAAGGGTTAGGGATGGTTACGAGAAGGAATGAATGGAGATGCGGGATAAAGTGTGTCAAGAGAATCAAGAATGGCTAAGGAGAAAAGAGAGAAAGAGAATGAACAGATGGAGAAGCAAGCTTGGGTAAAGAGGGGGAGAAGGAATGATGGCTCTGATGAAGGACAAAGTATCAAATGTACGAAGGTCTCGACGAATAAAGAAGTGGCAAGGATCGGAAAGAGAGGACAATGCAGGATGAGGAATGAGAGAAAAAGAAAGAAGAGCCTGGTGCGAGGAATGGATGAGAAAGGCAATGACTGAAGGCCAAGCAGCGAGGAAGAGAGAATGAGATCCAGGGAGAAGCCAGAGATGCAAGAAGGTGGGGATGGAACAGGGGAAAGGTAGTAGAAGTAAAAAAGTGATTGAAGAGTAACCGAGGCATGATTCAACGAAAGATGCATGTAAGGCCAAAGATCTGTTTGCAGCCTTTGCTTCACACAGCATGCTACATGTTATGAACCCATTTAATCACCAGACATTTTCACTTCCTAGGGGACTTGGCACAGACAATAGTTACTAACCAATTATCCATTCACTGCTGTGTGTGTAGCCATCTGCTTCCCATTTTAAATGGCCTGCTAATAATGCGGAATGTTAGAAAGATATGTGACAAACCCCAGTTCGAGACCCTGTTTATTTGTCTTGAAATGCAAAGTGGCAAACTGGACCAGCGCTCTTCCAGGCTACGCTCAGAAGCTAGTCTCTGAATGTTGAGGAACCTGGGAATAGCCTATCCCATGCCCTCGAATTTCCAGCGCCCCAGGCAGCAGCACGCTTTGTCCTTCCCAAGAAACGGGCTTTGATCACCAGTGTGTACACACGTGTCTGTGAGGATGTTCCCACTCAAGAATGCATTTGCATTGCTCGTGCTGCCCCCTTCATTACAGGCGCCAGCTTCCAGGGATGTTACCCCACGCACTGTATTTGCAATTTGAGAGGCGTAAAGGACGGAACCAATTTTGAGAGACTCTATTAAGGGTCCGCACATTTAACCTTGGACCAGAGAAATGCCATCATCCCACACTCCACATTACCACGGCGGCAGCAGTATGATACACTGCGACACTGCCTGATGGATTCCAACATGCCTGGGGAAAACAGACTAAGCAGGTGAATCCGGCGAGAATATTCTCGCTGACAATCAATATCCCTTCAAATGAAGTGCCTCCCCGACAGAACATTCAGATTCCCCGCTCCGAGCCGAGACTGTAACTGGATTTATGTGCTATTAAGGCACCGCCATGCGCACGCAGCTCCTTGTATAAAACATGAGACCTCGGGGCCTGCATAATGTCTCTGTTCCCTGACTTTCGGGCCACATTTAAATAGCTGACTACTTAAAAAAGCCGCCACTAACAACTCCTCTGCTTCCACGGCGCGGCAGGGGAATGCAAATTGCAGACCGCGGGCTGTGGAGCCTTTGGTTGGCGCAAACCCTGGAGTTGGTGCACCAATGACTGCTGAAGGCCAAAGTGGACATTTGAAGATAGAGTGACCAGATGGCGCCATGTCACATGTCCACCATTACAAAGGACCTTTTCACAAATGATTGGCAGAGCCTTAACTTAATAAGTAATGTTATCATCTGGGATGGGGATGCTTCTGGGATATATATACCCAGGGGCGTTTTAATCACTATAGGAGCCTGTGTCACGATCACCTTTGCAGCCCCCCTCCATCAAATAAATGAATGAAGGGATCCATAATATCTAGTCATGACCTTCGTGATCACAACACCATAGCTTGATATGCTTCCACTCAGCAATCAAAAGAGGCATGGGTGCACCCTTTCAGTGACTGTATACTCTTCATTCTTCCTCTAATCAGACGGATAAACAAGTAGCATTTCAAGGGCAACATTCTCAGTCCACAACAAGGGTACCTGTGTTCTAGCATAGTTACAGGATACTTTTAATCAGGGGCTACTCGTCCTTAATTGGCAAGGGGGCATCGACCCACTGGGTCTTGGCTCCCTCTCACCCATTATGGAGGAGCCAGCCCAGTGAAATACGAGCATTCGCTCAGCTGTTTTTTTCAGCTGAAGGAGCGCTTTTAACTGTCAAAGGGAAACATTGTTTCCCTTTGACAGTTACAGTTCCCCAGCCGCACAAGCTCAATCAGCCAAGTAAGTGTTTTAGTTCCACAGCCTTGCATGGCTCATTGGAAATGCTGGCTGGGGAATTGCATGTCTGTGTGTGCGCTTGCACCTCCTCGCACATACAGACAGAACAGGCTGGAGTAGAGCATCTCGTAACCCAAGCTCAGGCCCTTGCATGCATGTGCAGAAACCAGAAAGCTTCCTGATTCCTGTTCATGCTAGCAGGGCCTGGAGTGCTGCAGGGGAAAGGCCTGCATCAGAAGGTAAGTTTGTGTATGTTCATGTATTTTGTTATTGAATTTATGTGTATGGATGTGTGCATGCTTGTGTTGTTAGTTGAATTAATGAATGAAGATGGATGTTGGTGTGAATGAGAGCATGATTGCTGTGTGCATGTTGTGTAAATGTGTGTGTTTGCATGTTCATTAATCTATTATTTAAATATATGTATGGATGCGTGTATGATTGTGTTATGAGTGGCTGCATGATGGCTGCTTGTGTGAATGAAACAGAGAGTGCTTGCTGTCTGTATGTTGTCTAAATGTGTGTCCACTGGTGTCTACTCTTGTCTACTGATAGATGCCCAGTAAAGAATCCCATGACTGGGGCCCCCAGTACCTCGCACGCACACAGTGTGTGTCTGTGAGGTGCACAGGGCCTCAGGGGGTGGGCATTGCATGTATGACCAGTACAAATGTCACAGCTGTACCCTGGGACCCCAGCTCCTGAACATACAACTTCCTTCTGAGCCCTTGTATTCAAACATGATCACATTTCTCAATAATGTGAATATGTCTGAGTGCAAGGCTCTGGCGCACCATGGAGCAGGCATATATTTTTTTACTGGGCATGGTTGATATATGCAAGCTTGATAGATGTCCAGTAAAAAAATACCATCCATGCCACCTGGACAACCTGTGCCTGGCATACACACATACCACATTGTGTGCGTGTGTGATGAGCTTGGGACCAATGGGACCAACGGCACAGGCATGTCATTTATTTTGCAGAGCATATATGATAGATGCCCAGTAAAAAAAAAAGAAAAATGCCTGGTCACACTGGCCCCCCCACACATACAATCACATTCATTGTGTGTGTGTGAGGCACTGGGGCCCAGGGGGCAGGTATTCTTTTACTGAGTATGCCCAGTAAAGAATGTCAGCCCAATCTGCTGGGATTCCTAGCGCCTCACATGCCATGTCAAGCCTGACTCATAAGAACCCCAGCACCACACATGTACACACAATTGATTATTTGTGCATGTGAGTGGCTGGAGGGCAAAGAGGGAAGGAGTGGCATTTATTAAATGGCATCTGATAGATGCAAAGTAAAAAATACCATGCCTAGGCCACCTAACACCTCTCACGCACACAATTAATGTGTGCCTGTGAGGTGCTCAGGACCTCAGTGGGCGGGCATGCCAGTTTTTACTTGGCATCTGTGCCCAATAAAAAATGTCATAGCGGTACCCTGCGACTCCAACTCCTGACATGCATTTGTCCCTGGGACACCCAGCACCTCACAATCCAACATATTCAAATTCATCATTAATGTCATTATGTCTGGGTGCAAGACTCGTGCTTACCATGGAGCAGGCATGGCATTTTTTGCAGAGCATGGTTGATAAAGCAAGCATGACCAGTGTTATTATGTAGCTAGACTTGCATTTTATTGCAGCCAGTTGTAATGCTTGGACAGCTGGGAAATGTTAACAACAAAGGATACAGCACTAACCCGGACAGATGCAGCTGGACATGAGTTGAGAATCCTCCTGGTTGCCCCGCACTATACTGCTGAGTGTAGCTAGGAAGGGTCAGGGTTTCCAGGAAAACCCTCTGGAGAATAAACCCCTGTAAAGCCTCTGACACCAGAGTCTCAAAGTCCTCAGCTTTGTGGTCTGCTACTGCTTGTGAAGTCTAGGTCAGCGTGTGCTGGAAAGGGTGTGGTCTATCAAGGTCCAGGATACTGCAATAAGAAAGACCTTGGTTACAGGAGGCGAACAACTTTCCAGAGGTGAGCTAAATCGTGTATTAAATTACCCTGAATTCCTTATGGGAAGAGTAATGGTTTTGGTAAGTATTTATTCAGTGCTAGGTACTGGGTGAGAGCAGTACTCGGCATGTAGTCTGTGTTCAAAAAGGCTGGCAAAAGAAAAAGAAGTATGAATGTATGGGAGAGTAGAGAAAGGAAAATGGGAACCCTGTGCCATAGGGGAAACCATTAGCCTACCCGTTGCTGAGAGACATTGTGATTGTAATGGGAGGACTGCTCGGTGTAACGAGGGCTGAATAAATGAGTAAGAAAGAGCTCGGAGTGCTCTGCGCCGTGGGCGAGATGACGCCGAAGAACTTGTGTCAGAGGGGGCGATATGAAGAGAGAATGAATGGCAGGTATATCATGTCGGGTAACCTAGGCAACAAGTATGCATATTCCTGCCCAGAAATGCTGTGTCTGCAGGGAAGCGTTGGAAGGTACGCGACCCGTGTGGATGTACGAGTGAGATCTTTAATATAAGGTTGTTTAGTAGAGAGACAGACTAATAGAAAACACGTGTGCAATGCTGTGAGGCTGGAAATGAACTCACAATGCACATGCTATTCTGAGAAGCTATGCAACGTTCTCCTGGAAGTGGCTCTGTTTGAGTCTTGGCTGCTCTCGGGGTTGGAGTCCAATGCACACAATGAATTTGAAAGACTGAATCGGGTCTTATGTTGCTGGCCGCCATTTTAGGGGAGAAATGTGTCAGCAATGAAACATAGTTCCAGTGCTGCCACACAAACGATTGATGGCCCTGCCTCATGACAGTATGCCCCCTCTGAAGGGGAGACCCCCCTGGCTGACTGGGATGAAATGCATGAATACGTCAGACCAAATGAGGAGCCTGAATAGCAGAAGCAGGTTCCCAGGACCTCTCTGCCAGAGAGTATCCCTTCCAATCAACCAAGTATTGGAGGATACCTCTGCCCGGGCCTGAGACAGTCGACACTGGAGGGGGACCACCCCTGCCCCATCACTCGAAATGATCTGGAATATCCTTCTTGAGTTGGGAGACATGGAACACGGGGTGAATCCTAGACCAGGAGGGGAGGAGGCACAATCGAAATGCCACTGAACCTCTCGTATCCAAGACCCGGAAAGGAGCAAAATACCTGGGAGACAGCTTTGAAGTCACCAGATGATGAAAAAGAAATTGGGGAGCCAGGCACACGTGATCACCAATAAAATGATTGGCCATCGGAGACTGATGTCGATCAGCAAAGACATGATTTGGTCTTGAGATGCCTGAAAAGCCGATTTATGACCCTGTTGTATGCTACTGATGAGAGAGTCCACATCAGGGAAAGGAGATGCGACTAGCCGGACTTTTGGGAAATGGGAGGGATGGAAGCCATAAGTGCAGTAGAAAGGACTGGTCTTCAGTGATGCATGTGAAGCATTATTATAAGCGAATTCTGCCAGAGGAAGTAGTTTCACCCAGTTGTCCTGGGCTGCCTAAATGTAGCAATGGAGATATCACTCTAGAGTCTGGTTGAGACGCTCAGTTTGTCCGTTGGTCTGCGGATGAAAACCTGAACTCAGTGTGTTTTTGATGTTAAGAATTGAACAGACTTGTATCCAGTATCAGAAGGTATACTGGGTGCCCTGGTCAGAGACAATGGTGTCAGGGAGTCCATGCTTGGCGAAGATGTGTTCAATGAACACCCGTGCCATGCGGGATCCTGTAGGCACACCAGGCAGGGACACAAAGCTCGCCATGTTAGTCAATGTATCGATAGTCACCATAATGGCAGTATCCCACTGAGAGGGTGGCAGGTCAACTATAAAATCGGTAGAGATAATCTGCCACGGCGATCAGGAAGTGGCATTTTGACTATAGTACCATGGGAGGAACTACATGGACTTTGTTTTGCAGACAAACCACACACAAAGAAATGTAATCCTTGACGTAAACAAGTAGTGAGGGCCACCAGAAGAATCTTTGTATTAGTTTAGTTGTATTGGACATTCACCTATGGGCAGCTGTGACAGAGTCATGACATAGTCTGAGCACTTCCTTTTGAAGAGACTCAGTAGTGACAAAGACCTTTTGTCCCCAGAAATAACACTCTTGATCCTTCACCAAACCATGTTCAACAATAAATGCAGGGTCGTGAGCTTTCAGATGGTGGTATTCAGCTGCAATACTATCCAGGAAATCTTGTATGACATGAATAAACCTTGCTTTTGGGAAGATGGGTTGTGGATGAAACCTGGACAAGGAAGAGGGTTCCTTTCATGATAATGCATCTGCTCTGAGCTTGTTTTTCACCAGGAATGAACTGGAAAATGTTGTTGTGGGGAGAAATTAAGTTGCAACAATGAGCTCGACGACTGTTGAGTGTCTGAGCCTACTTGAGAGCTTTAAGATTATGGTGGTCTGTTCTCGCCTCAACTGGATACGTGGCTCCCAGTAGCAGATGCCTCCACTCTTTGAAAGTCCTCTTAATGACAAGTAGTTCTTTCTTGAGAACTGTGTAATTGATCTCGGAGGAGGTCAAGGTCTTTGAGAGTTAGGTGATAGGGAATTCCACCCCCTGATCGTCCTCTTGAAGAAGAACAGCTCCTAAATCATAGTGCGAAGCATCAGATTCCAGAATTCATCTTTTGTTCTGGTCTGGGGAACGTAACACGGGTGCAGAGGTAAATCTTATTTTTAGACCATATTTCTTTAGTGCTAGGTACTGGGTGAGAGCAGTACTCAGCATATAGATCGTCTGTGTTCACCAAGGCTGGTAAAAGAGAAAAAAGAATGAATGTATGGGACAGTAGGGAAAGGAAAATGGGAAGCCTGTGCCGTAGGGGAAACCATTAGCCTACCCGTTGCTGAGAGACGTTGTGATTGTAATGGGAGGACTGCTCAGTGTAATGAGGGCTGAATTGTGGCAGAGGCAGCACCGTCAGATGAATGAATAAGAAAGGGCTTGGAAGGCTCTGTGCCATTGGCAAGATGATGCTGAAGAACTTCTGTCAGAGGTGGAGATATGAAGAGAGAATGAATGGTGTGTATATAACGTCGGGTAACGTTGGCAAAGTGTATGCAGATTCCTACCCAGAAATGTTGTGTATGCAGGGAAGTGTTGGAAGGTAGGCCAGCCATGTGGAAGTACAGGTGTGATCTGTTATGAAAGTTATGTTTAGTAGAGAGACAGAGTAAGAGCATACAAATGTGCAATGCTGTGAGGCTGGAAACAAATTCACGATGCACATGCTAATCGGAGAAGCTATGCAACATTCTCCTGGATGTGGCTCTGTTTGAGTCCTGGCTGCTCCAACAGGTGGAGTCCAATACACACAATGAATCTGAAAGACTAAAGCGGGTCTCAAGTTACTGGCCGCCATCTTGGGTGAGAAAGAAGTCAGCAAATAAACATATTTCCAGTGCTGCCACACAGACCATCCATGGCCCTGCCTCATGACACAAGTCTAGCCATTGTTTATTGTGTTATGGCATTTTATATTGGGCAGCTTTGATAATGAAAGCATGATCAGTGCTATTATTCTTTCTGTTGTATGAAATACTGTATTGTGCACCTTTGATAAAATAAGCATGATAAGTGTTATTACGAAGCAAGCCTGGCATTTGTTTTGTAACCAGTCTAGCCATTTCTTACTAAGGATTGATATTTTGTATTGGTCATCTTTGATAAAGGAAGCAGGATCAGTGGTATTATTCCTATTGTGGCAATGCATTTTGTATTGGGCATCTTTGGTAAAACAAGCATAACTGTTATTATGTAGCTAGACTGGCATTTCAATGCAGTCAGTCTAGTCATTTCTTATTGTGGTATGCCATTTTCTATTGGGCATATTTGGTAAAGCAAGCAAGATAAGTTTTATTATGAAGCAAGGCCGGCAGGACTGGCACTTTTATGCAATCAGTCTAGTCGTTTCTTATTGCGTTATGACATTTTGAATTGGGCATCTTTGATAGAGCAAGCATGATAAGTGTTATTATGAAGCTCGACTGACATTTTAGTACAGCTAGTTTGGGCACGTTTTCTTGCTTTTGCATGCATTTCTTATGGTAAAGCCAACTGGAATATGTTCTAGCATGGGGATACTACCATATATTGGCAGAACAAACATGGACATGTTTTGTTATAGTATGATTACTGGCATTTTGCGCAAAGCAAATATTAGTACGTACTTATATGGGAATCCTAGGGTATAATGATGCAGTCAGCATGTAAATGTAAGGGCACAGCCAGTGCCAAAATGTATGATACTGGCACATATTTTGCAAAAAGGCATCATGAAAATGTGTTGGAGAAATGCTCCTGTGCATTGGTGACTTGCATCTATTGGATTATTTCATGAGTTAACCTACAAAACCAATTGCAAACTGTCTTGTTACCCAATTTTTCTAAAATGTGTGTTCTAAAATGCAACATTTTATCCATTTATTTAAAATAAATTCCACCTTTATTGGAGCAGGCTCCCTCACTACGCTCGGTCAATGTGGCATGTCTGTGACATATATTTACAACCCTCGAGTTAAAAATATATATATATATATATATATATTGCTTTTAATAGATAGCAGCCAGCCATGAGGAAGGTACAACACTTGCCATGTATATGCAGGACACAGAGAGTATGAAAAAGGTGAACATTATCCAGAATAGACAGACGGGTCACATTAGCTGCCTCACAGAATGCAAAGTTGCTCAAGCATGAATCGAGGAGAGCAATACAAAGCAAAGAGAAAGCTGCACATACCATTGCATATGAAGGTTAGAAGCTACCAGGAAATTGGCCGCAATCTGTCATAACAGAATACAAGCATTAACTTTTGGTTCCACAGTCTTAAATTTGGACACCTAATCACCTATACGGAATAACACATCATTGTTAGGTTTTAAAGCTCCACATCTGATAAAAACAATGTATCGATGTTGAATTGGAGGAGTTGTAGGAAGCAGCTGATAAGCAACACTTTGACACTCTTGATGTAAGGACATTGGAAGGTCCTCTTCTCTAGTGTAGTGCATCCCGGTATTGGAAACTGGCCTGAGATCTGCCACAGACCGGGTGCTTCAGAGAGGCCGTGAGGCAATGAGGCATTGCACATGGCACTGAGTGCAGAAAGTAGGTGTAAGCAGGTGCGAGCTTCCGGAGCTTTGCTCTAGGAGGAGCAGTAACGATAGGAGGGGGTTATGGAGGCCTATTGGTTGTTCGTAAGCCTGATGCTGGGTCCTGGTTCTCTTACGGCCCTACCAGTCCGGAAACGCCAGAGCAGCTCCTGATCCTGCTGGTAGTGGCTATTAAGTGGTAGCTGCCACAACAAGTGAGTCGAGGTGGACGCACATTAATTGTATTTTAATTTTAGTTCCAGCTGATCTATTGTGCATCCTCACTCCTCTCCCCTTATTAATTTCAAAGTGCTGCAGAAGATGCAGTTACGAGAGAAGACAAAAGGAGAAGGCGATGGCCGGTGGCTTATGCTGTGGAACTGGATTCCATCATTTGAAAACGTGATTATCAGCGTACACCCACGAAGGAGAGCTAACATATTCTCATTCGGGTTTTGCATGGATTCAGGTATTCCAGTGAGAAAGAGGCTTCTGTGTTATTATTATTCTGCCTTGAAGTCTTTTCACACCGTCGTTTTGAGCAAATAGAGAGTTATCATGTACAACTTGAGGAACTAAGAATTAAACACAATGCCTGGAGCAGATATTACCAAGGTTCCATTGGTTTTTACAAGTAAAAAAGATAATCTCAGCTTGGCCATGGCTATTCCACTGCCCCTCTCTCTCCCTATTGCGATTAGTACGACCACATCCAAATCAGGGGTTTTAAAGAAAAGCGTTACATGAAAAATGAAAGATCACTTTCCCCCTGTTTCTAACATTGTGGAGAGTTTGGTCTTGATACACGAAAGTGAGTTTGGTGATCTACTGGCCTCTGTGGAGAATCACATTTTTGGGAGGACATCGGGTGACAACTGTGCGGATGGAAAAATAAACTCCCTGCTTGTAGCGATATAGATTTACCTATGTGTAATGGCACAGACCTACCCTCTATGGATTTGTCGCTACTCAATACAACCCTCCATCTTTATGGATGGGGAGTTTGATGGTCCAAAGCTTCAGACTCTCTGTTGAGTGACGACTATACAAAAGGGAATACTCAACCACCCCATGAGAGGGAAATCAATGGATGTGCCTTCTTGGTCACTATCAACGGATTTTCAGATCTTTTGTTCAACTCTGAGATACTATTTGGGAAGATTGAAAGGCAAACCTTCCATTTAAGTAAGGTATCCCTACACCTCGCTACTTTCAAAGAGGTGTGCAGGGGTGTTAAAGGTCTTTTGATTCTATCTACCCCTGTCCTAGAAGGTGTAAAGGTTGCATCCAATGAGTCCATCAAGAGTCACTAAGGGATTATGAAGAAGGGGGGAATTTTGCCTGGCCAAGTAGTGGTCATTATGCCAGAAGGCAACCAAGTGAAGGAAAAAGAGGCCCTTAGGATGCTGGAGCAGAAGCAACAAAATAAAAAGAACAAATAAAAGGGAAAAGGTCTGGCAATAAGTCATCAAGGAAATTGCTCCATATGGTTAGTTCTAAGGAGTTGTAACACCCATACAGTCCATCATCCAGATAAATCAGAAGCTCAAGGGAAACAAAGAATGTTAGCTAAAGGAAGTGAGCTTTGGGCAGGGGACCTCAAAATACCTGGCACATAATACCTCCACCCCTGGTCGAGACTTTGGGGGAAAAGGTGCTGATGGAAATACATGTTCAAAGTTGGCTCATGAATGGCTTTGAGCTGCGGGATATGTTCCATAAGGTCATGGCAACCCAAATTTTCAAGCCAAGCTTGCCCCAAGACTGGATGCAGAGACTCAGACCTACATGCCCACGCCGACCAAGGGGATAATTCGTGGAGAGGGAGGTGTGTCCTCCTGTGTTGACCATATTTCAAGAAACCCGCCCTTTCTTCTTGCTGCTGTCTCAGTGTAAGTTCGGGGATAGGACATTGTATACACCAGTGTCAAGCTTACAACCGTCGGAAGCTTCATCTATTCCATAAAATATATCCAAAGTCACTCTGATGACAAATTGGGGGGTGGGGGCCTTAGGAAACGTTGGTATGCAGGGCCCCTCTAAACCGCTCTAGTAATTCCTATTTGAAACGTGAGGACGAGGAATCTTGAATAATTCGAAAGTATTGGATCTTTTTTTATGAAATACCTAGCGTCAAGCTAATTAAATCCAAGGATATTAACTTAGTGAAGTTTGTTGATCCTGCGAGGGATGACTGAGTTACACTAATTGTTCCATTTATGATTGTGTTTGACGTCTTGTTGAAGGAGGTGAACAGTGTTAGGCAATTAGACTATGACTTATCTCCAGAGCTTTCAAAGGAAGATTCTAGGGGGCGGGGAGCAGCGTTTAAGGTGCCGAATTGTGAACCACCATGCCCCAAATAAGGAGAGTGAAGATCTAATTGAGAGTTTAATCATATTATTGTGAGTGAATTGAGATGGTTAGCTGTGGCCCTTAAAGACTCAATCTCCCAATTGAAGGAAGTAAAACAACATCTTTAGCTGATACACTTTTCTGCAATCCATCTCGTGGAATGTGCAGTGTTTTAATGAAATGGTATTTAATCATGAGTTATGTTCATTCCTGAGACTCTTCACTTTCCTTATTTTGTAGCAAGTGTGGTTGACATTGCCTCCTGTGTTTGATTGTTAGCAGATTGTGCTTCAACCGGCCACTTAATAATTGCTGTTCGTAACGATTCTGGAATAATTTTGATCAACCAGGTGGAGCTAGATAGAGGGGTGCTTGAGTTTACTTTGATGGGTAAAATTAGGTGGGTCCAGTTCCACTTTTGGTGATAAATATTTATGGGCAAGTCATCCATGGTGAGCTTAGTTTGACATTAGGCAATTGTTTTTTGAAAACTGGTATATTACATATCCTGGGGGATGCATAATTGTGGCGGATGACCTGAAGTCTTATTGTGGAGACGTCTTGTGCATTGAAAAGTACCTTACTGATGGTATAGTTTGGCAGGGGGACTCAATTAAAAGCATGCAGAGTTGGATGTGGAGGCAGACAATGAAGGTCTGAGGTTTATGTATGCTGAACAATCAAATGAGTGGTGAGTCCCAAAATTGGCCTACGTGGCATATGGGAACTCCTCCATTCATGATCATATTTTTCTCTCCCAGGGCCATGTGGCTAACTGCATGGACTTCCACATTAGAGAAAGTGGTCTAAGTGGCCATATCATGTTAGTAGCAACATGAATTAACACGATAAATGATAGGGGAAGTAGTGGCCATGCTTCCTAAAAGTAAAAGGTAGTCGGAACAGGTTAAGATGCAATGATAATAAAATCACCTGTTGTAATACTAATCTGAATTGTACCTTTATTAACACCACCTAGAGCAGACGCTCCACTTATTTTCCATAGGAGTGTTTAAGAGTGCCTTTCAATATTCTATATCACCTCTAACAGAGATGAGAGTAAGAGCAAAAGTGGCAAAAAAATCACGTGCTCAGGTATGATAAGGCTGTTCAAGAATAAACAAAAAAACGAAGCAGGAAGATAATAAGAGATATTAAGCAGTGTGGGCAAGATATAGAGAGTGTTTTTAGCTTAATCAGGAAAGAGAGACAAAGATACAAAAACACATAAAAGGCCCATCAGCACTTACTCCTATAGGAGGATGGGAAGACTGTGCTAGCTATTATCGCAGGCAAGTCAGAAGATCATTTTTGGTCTGCTCTTATTACGCTGGATTTAAATCAGGAGTCGTTCAAACAAATCCCAGAGGATGTGTGGGTACGAAACTTCTTAGATTTTTATGGAGACAGTGTGTGTGCCCAAATATGACATAGTTTGGAGCTTAGATTTTCCATTGATGACATAGAGGCATTCATTAGGCGGGCAAGTAGCATGAGGACAGGGGGCACCAGACAGCTATCTAATACTGTGTTTGAACAGGCTCCAGAGATGTGGGAGTCTATCTTGTATATTCTGTTCAGGGACCTTATTGGGCACAAGTGGACTCCAGGGTCTTAGAAAAACATGCATATGATTCCAATTTATAAGAGTTGCAATAGATATATGCCGGGTAACTAGAGGCCAATAACGCTCATTGACTTGAAAAGCAAGATTTTTGCTGACTTAATCTTGGATAAGGTTGAGCAGTTGGCAAGTGAGGATGGGCTGTTAAATAAGGCCCAAACGGGTTTACAGCAAAATGTGGGGATTGATTATAACGTCTTCCTTGTGCATTGTTTACAGTCAATGGCCTGGCATAAAAATACCCCACCAATTTACATGATATTGTTGTATGTCTCCACTGCCTTTGATTCAGCGAATCAGAATGTATTAGATTAAGGAGGGGTTAAATAATGAGGGGGCAATGTGGAAGGTTATAGACACAAATTCTGGGCTGCAGCTCTGGTGCATTTTGGCACTTTGCCTTTTTAATCTGTACATACTTGCATTACCCCGGAAAGTTTGTGGGATAACGTTATCCTAGAGTATGCTGAAGATTTTCTTCTCTTTGATATGACATCAATGTACCTTCAGCGATTGATCACGGCGCTCACCCAGTACATGGGGTTAATACATAAAAACATCAACCCTCAAAAAACAAAGGTGATTAAATGTTGTCTTAAAGATAAGAAGTGTAACCATGTCTATTTCATGAATACGGTTAAATTAGGGGTAATAGACAATCTTACATATTTGTTTTTTCCTTTTTCGGCTTCCGCACATAAGACTTTTTATGCCGCACAAATAGTGAAGTTTGGAAAATGTTCTTTAGTGTCAGTTTTGAAATTGTAAATTGGTAAAGTGGTTCCAAAACTAATTTATGGTTTGGAGGTCCTCCCAACCTGGCTGCTGGAGGAATTGGACTGCTACAAAGCCTTGCTCTGGAGGAGCACATTTTATTTTAATCCATCTAAAAATATATTGGTGGACTGCACATTTAGTAGACTGGAGGAATGGGATTTGGACAGAACTCTCATAAATGGTCCCTCCGGAAGATCTAAACAAAAAGTGTGGAGAGCGAACAGGTGTAGAACTTGTGGTAAGGTAAGTTCCTATGAGAGATATCAAAATTTAAGTTGGGACAATAAAGGATTGGGCAGTATTTGTGTAAATAACAGTAATGGAAGTTCCTGTATGCATTACTCAGCTTCAGACTTGACATTCTGCTAACTAAGGTTAACAATGCTAGATGGATAAAAGAAAATGGACAGTCTGATAGGTGTAGACACTGCCACATAGCTAAGGAAGCCACTCCACACGTCCTATTAGAATGCGAAGCATTTTCTAACCAACGAGCGACTTGATTTAAAAAATGTGTAAAAGGCTATGGAGGCGCAGCAGGAACAGTTATTTGGAACTTATCTTGGCGCAAGCTCCCGTATTACCAGAGTAAACCTTTGTACCAATGTCTTGTACTGATTAATTTAGTGGAGTAAGGGCCAAATTCAAATGGAATGAAAGAGTTTTATTAGGTTTTAAATGTCTTGATTTTAAGTTGTATTTTAATAATGTTTTTAATAATGGTTTAACTTTATGCTTGATGTCATCTTTTTCTTGGCATATGAATTCTATAAAATATGGTATTAGAAGACATTGTGTTATGTTTTAAATTGTTTTAAAACTGTATGCACTGAATATAGATTTGTAATTTATTCCACAGTGTGTCCCCCTAGCAGTCATTCGCCATGAGTTGGGCATGCAAACACTTCTTAGTGGGGTAGTGTGTGGACAGCTGGCTTTATAACGAACATTCTCCATGCTCCATCTATAACTTTATATGCCGATATTAGAATAGCGGTGCATACCTCTATGGGCTATGCTATACGTTTTTGGGAGTCACTATCAAGACCAGTTTAGGGGCTTAGATATGTCTAAAGACATCTTGAGCGCGAATCCATCCAAAGTGAAAGTTACAGTGGTACTAAGGGACTGGATACAAATAGTGCAGGACATTTGGGAGTTCACTTTGACAAGAGAGTCGGTATAGAGGAACCTTATGTGCTGAGGTTTCCTCATTGAGTTATAGAAATAGTTTTATGAGATTTCAGTTTAATGTGCTATTGATGAACGAATCAATATGCATTCGAAATGTGTTGCCTAAGGAAATTTACTTTTGCAGGTTTTGTTGTTACTTGAGGGCTATTGAAGACTTAAAACATCTATTATTATGTTGTCCCACATTGTTGTCTCAGCACAATTTAAGTTTGTTAACAATTTGGCACATGTGGACTTATGTGGACTTATGATCAATCATGTTGGGGGGCAGATCTGTTGCCCTGACACTTGCTGTGGTGACAATCTTAAACAGACTAAATGTATGTAAATGAAAGGCTAAATCCTTTGATTAATGTTTTGTACATTGTTGTATGTGTGGATATTTCTTTCTCTTTTACTTAGGAACCGTGTTCTTGTTCCTTTTTACCAATATTTTAATGTGATGAATTGTAAAGTTGTATTTGTATGTTTTAACATGATTAATTGTAAAGGTTTATATAAAACCATAAACTAAAACTTGTCTAGCCCTTCACCACAATAATGCTGTTTTTTTTTTTTTTTTTTAATAGCAGCTCCTATCTGGTCTTGGTAAATTGTTGATAATAGCACCTGTTGTGCTACAAAACAAACTACATATACATGCAGGCGTATCAACCTCAGACATAGGAAAGTCTGAGTCATCCTTGCTGGAATTTGGTATTGTAATCTTGCATAATGAGCACAGGTCTATGAAATGAGTGCTTAAAACAGCAAGCTATTTACTGAAACATTGTGGAACTCAAATGCATCAATATGCTTTTCAAGTTTGTCCACTGCACATGATCTATGTAATCCCCACATAAATGTGAGAATGTTACAGGAGTTGTGCCATAGTGAATGTCCACACTATGTATGCCACAGTGAACACAGAAAGAATTACACGATGAATTGATCAGAGCAGAATGTACTTGTCAAAAACAGACAGACAGTAGGTTTAGAACCTTAGCAGCACGCCAGCAAATATCCTGAAGTGTCCTATTTAAGTCTGGTGAACAATGGGAATTGACTGTTTTTTAGATGAGGCAGCCTTGTGGGGCCCCTATTCCAGGGTGGCCACCCAGGGCAAGTGACCCTTTTCCCTCCCATAAAGATGTATTTGGATATACCCAACAAGTAAACAAATAATGTGGAACATTCAACTAAAATGCAGATGGCGGTGAGGTGGGTACCATCACTTTATTTCATAATTAAAAAAAAAAACAGCTATAACTTATCGTTATTGCTGTGCCTTCATATGTACCATTCCCAGGTTGTATTTCATAGTCATAATGCTATCCTTCCATGCCTCTTGCCAACCATTCTTTGTGGCACTATCCCAGCCCAATCAACTACTCCCACCAAACACTGCAGGAACATTTGGTTCACTTGTGAGAACTGCTTCCATTGTCATAAGGGAGAAAAGAGAACGTTCAGCCTGTGGCATGAACAGTTGCATTATTATTATTACTAGCTGTTCCCCGTGTAACATACACCATTCTATCATATCTTAAAGGCCAGACTTAGTCAGTAATTCATAGGGTCACTTCTGTCCCCTTCTTAAATACCAACCATCACTTCCAGGAAGGGGGCGTAGGTTCCTGTGTCTTATCAATGGTCATTGAAAGGGCTTCACATATCAGATGGCATGAGAGGTATGCACGGTATAAGAACAGTATCTAAGTTCCATCGATCAAACTGGTCTCCATGATGTGTCTTTGTAGATCCGTAATTGTCAACTTTGTTCCATTGCATTGTCTCTGTGATGGCATAATATTGCGTAGTAGCATAATGACATAACCTACTTTCAGTTCAAGCTCATGAGGAGGCATTCATCCTGCAGCGTTTTGCTCTTCAGAGACTGAAAATTTGAGCCGGTAATTAACTGCTCATTTACACTGGAACTGCTGTGCTTTGCGTGACGAGATATGGGGGTGGGAAGAATTAACATGCAGATGTTTGCGATAGTGGAACGTGAGGGTGACAGCGTAGAACTGTGCACATTCTGCTTGTGAAATAGTAGCTATTGTTGAAGTGGGTGCATTTTACCATTTGGACATCAGAGGGCAACCTAACGCTGATAAATTGCAACAGCTGAGTACAGAAACATAACTGTTTTATATACATAGAATATTATTATTATTATTATTATTATTATTATTATTATTATTATTATTAGTATTATTATTATTATTATTATTATTATTATTATCATATGCAGAAACACAATGTATTCTGGTAACCCACCCACTTCTGTTACTTCAATAATTTCCCATGGACATTTGAACATACATGTATACTCTGTAAGGTCAGTGAAAGTGAAATGGTTAAACCATGCATGTTTCAATGTTTTTGTGTATTGAACTCTTAACAGGATCACTTCTTGGTAATCATCATTTTTATTTGCTAAGGGGAATAAGGCAAAGGGATGTAAAGCGATATGCCCAGGACCACAGAGTTGGATTAAGTATGAAAGTTGCGATTTGAGTCCAGGTTTTCTGGTCATGGAGACTGTGGTTTGGACAGTAGCCTGTATCTCCTACCATCAATACAGTACATTTTGCAAGGTTGTCTTTCCAAAGATACACTTGTAGTCATTGTACAGTAAAGCTAGCTTGGAAACCTCATATCACATTTCAACTCAATTTGCCAAACTATATGAATTATTTTAGAAACATGATAAATAAAACACTGTAAACCTGAATCACTCTGAATGAGTCACAGAGGACATACCAGAGATGCATTCTGCAAAAGGATTGCATGGTAATTCAGCAAAGAACTTGGATTTAAAACGCTTCAATGCAGTTCTCTAGAGTTCAATGTGAAAGTCAAGGAATGTAAATAGGTACTCACTTGGAACAGCTAGAAGTCACTCTCACCTCACTTTTTACTTCCAATGACCATCTTCAGGTGCTGGGGGATTCCGATCTACACGCTGTGATGAATCCTGCAGATCCCATACTAAAATCCTGACTAAAGTCTCCTCCCAGATGGCCAGTGAAAGGCAGATGCTTCCTGACCCTAACCTTGGGAGGGTTTGCTGTTGTAGGATCACTTGGGAGGAGACAAGGCGTAGAGTGGTGAGGCGATCCTGTGGGCTCAGACACAGTATTTGCCTTTAAAAAAGAAGGACTTTTTAAAGGTACCAAGACATGTAATGCCATATTGTCGTTTTGATGTGCTTGAACCATACATTAAACCTGTTGATGTGGGTAAAGCTGGTGTGACATCTTTAACTATCCCCAGGATGGCAAGACTATGTGTGATTCCCAAGGTCACAAATCCCACTGAATTCCAAAGGTACAGTGACAGGAAATCTATAAATGATGTCTAAAATGAACTACCTTCTCATTTTCAAATAAATCTGTATAACATTTTCTTAATTGCATTTAAGAGATATAAGTCTGCACTTGAAAATTAAAAGCTGATAAGAAAACCTAATTCTGTTGATTGGGACTACTAGTTCCATAATCCCCTAGCTACTGGGATGAGGAATAAGGCTCAAACATATTTTTGAGGAGTGGCCAGCTTGTTAAGCAAAATGGGGAAGCACAGAGTCTTTAAAGGCCCCCTCAAGTGGAGGCCATTAGATAGAGATGGAAATGGAGGAGGGGGTGTAATAGTCACAGCAGTAGCAGAAGCAGAGCAAGGGCATGTTGTTGTCAATCCAGGCAGATGTTGGTGGAAAGAAGGGATCCCAGGACTTTGACTAAGCATTCCAGCTAACTGTCCTGAGAGAGCCCGGTTCACCCTAAATCTGAAGAGCAGGGGAATATGTCAAGGAAGACTGCTTATTCTCATGTGGTCCTGAATGCAGAGATTGCACAGCAAGAAGCATGCCATAGACCATGGCTGATAGTTATCTGCATCCAAGGTTCTCAGGAGTAAGAGGAGCTCTGTGAGGATGAAGATGTCTTCACAGAAGTACAGTATGTGTCAAAATGAAGGCAGAAACATCACAAGTCCTGCAACATGCAAAGGGGGCAAGACAGAAGCCAGTGAGTGTAACCAAGCATCTGAGTGGTTGCACTGTAGCCAAGCAGAATCACTTGCAAATGCATGAAATCAGTAGAATACGGACCATTTATTTTTGCACAATGGGAAGTTACAAAAGTAGCACTCGCGTGTGTATAGACTACTTCATAGCACTCAATTACGAGTGAAACACTCTGAATGAAGCTAATTGAATCTTAAACCCTATGGAAACAGACAAAAGACTGGTTGCATGTGCTTAAAGGTTACTCTGAGGTAAAGGCTCACTGTAAAGTCAATTGTGAAGCAGTTGAAGTAGCACTGAAGTTAGGTGACTGAATGTTTAATTGTGAGTTTGAGGGAACAAGCGGTGCCCAAGCCAAGAGTGAAACAAATGTTGCCCAAGCTAAGAGGGAAACAAACATTTTTGGAAACCCAAGCATGGTGCAAACATTGCCCTAGAACAAGAAGGGTACAAGCATTGCCCAAGCCAAGAGTTGCACACACATTGTCTTCAGCCAAAAGATACTAACAACAGGCATATAATGAAGCTGCTTTGGTGGACAGAAAACAAAGAGGAAAATGCAAGGTTGCAAAAAGGTGAAGTCTGCTGATTGTAAATGTTCCCTAAAATCTGGTTCAACTCATATTTCCAAAGCCATAAGGAAGAAACGTAAAATGACATCCTTAAGGTTAATTTTGAGGGTTAATGTGACATAAAGACAAGAGTGGCAACGAGGCTGCCCTTTTCACAAAGTGTTCAGAAGAAGTGTGCCTTGCTTACTTGGAAGTACTGAGGGTCACTAACGTGAAGGTAGTCTTTTCTGAAAGTTTTTCAAAGTAACTATGGTGCAAACTGCCAAAGCTATATTAAGGGGCTGTCCTTCTGAAAGGGGAATGTTCAGAGTAAATGTGCTTGGCCTACACAACGGTGTTAAAGAACACTGATGTGAATATTGTCTTTTCTGGAAAGTTGATAAAAATCACAAAGTTGCAGATTGTTGAAGCAGTGGTAAATCGTTCAATTGTCGTAGATTTAACACTTCAGAAGCCCAGTTGTATGTGGAACAATATGGGGCAGACCCGCACGGTGCCTCCTTACAGAAGTTAGCCTTGTCTGAGGGTTATCCATGTGGAAGTATTGGTCCTGTGAAATTATTCTGACAAAGGCATAACTTGTGATTTATAAAGCTATAAAGAGAGACTCGAGAAGTTCTGCCAAGAATCTGTGCTTCTTTTGCCTACCAGAAGTTGTGTTTATTTAAATATTATAAGAAACTACATTTCTTTTATGACATTTCCAAGTTGTGAAAAAGCATCATTTCCTAGAACATCATCGATGTTAATTGATGAATCATAAATTATTATTCAAGGAAGAAGAAGCAATCTTTTGGTTGGTTTAACATTCTTTAACTGAACTTTCTTTTGACATAGTGAATGAATCGAGAACTGAGTTATAACTTTGTTACAAACACGCATCTCCTTGTTTCTTTATGTTGCACATTGGAACTAAACCTAACTTGTAGCCTGTTGAAGGGGAGTTCACAAGAAACACTGTGAATTCACTTTAAATATCATTGTTGATATTTGTTGTGAAGTGCCACACATTTTCTAGTGCATATTATACATAAGTGTGAGGCACCGATATTCTATGTTAGAGTCTTTCCTTTAGTTTTTGATAGGCAGGAAAACCCTTCTCAGAGTAGGGTTAGTGAGGCGTTTGATGAAATGTATGATTTAATAAAATGGCATATTTTGAGAAATCATACTAATGTTGTCTGCTTCACATTTCTGACCCCTCACAACACTGACTATCTTCTCCTGCTCTTGTGCGTATCACCCACAAAAGAGAACACTCCCTGACCACATTATCTTTAATACCATTACTGTCATTCAACCTAAGTCCACCCTGTTACATGGTCTCACAGTCTGATGTTGCTGTTTGCAGAAGTCATCAAGCATACCAGAGCAGCCACCTGGGTTTCTCAGGGACACATTGCTTTAGGTATCATTCCCAGAGGAAACTATTACTCCCATTCTTGACACATGATTCCCTTAATATGACCCTCTTAACTGCTATATCATTGTTTGCTACTTGATATGATTATCTAACCATTGACATTTTCAATTCACTAGAACCTTCAAAACAATTAAAAGAAAACAATGTGTTTCCCCCTGGTTCACACTTAAACTATCATAGTTAATATTCCAGTAGATAATTCTTGTAATGAATTGAAGAAACAACTACTTGACAAGGTATCATATAAGGACCCTCTAGCCATCTGGCATGAGGATAATTAGGTATTTTTGTGGAAGCAAATGTATTCTAATGATAAGAGAATGCAAGGAGTGCTGTCATATCGTTCATGAACTCACATCAGTTCCCAGTCTGGGAAATGACAGAGGGATAAACTGACAAAAAGGCTTAACATTCCAAAGTTCAGACTTTTACAGTGTTTCCAATAAAAAACAGGGCTATAATAATTGTGAGCATAAAAGGCAGATTTACCTTTTAAAAATGATACTGTGAACTTTTCCTGGTGATCAATCTGTACAGCGAATGTAAGAAAACAAATGCAGGCCATAACTTGTGATTTATACTTGTAGAAACTATTAATGAAGTGTGCTGGAGCACTGAGGCCCCCGGTTGAGCCTTATGATCCACCGCCTGAAATCACATTATACCACCCCACCGATCTGATCTCCAAACCACTTGTGTCTATTTTGTCCAACCAGCCACAGGATTGTTTCATCTAATACTCCCTTCACAGGAATTACCAGTATGGCTTCCACCCTGGAAATGGGAGGGAAGTGGTTCTCTTAGTTGTATTTGTATTTATTGTTTTTATGTAGCGCTTTACTCCAAATCGCTTTACAATTTAGCAACAAGAATACATAGAAGATGATAACAGTAGAAGCATATCTTATCTTTGTGGGATGAGGCTTTTTAAGCAGGTGATAATCTTACTTTCTCAGTGGTATGCCTGCAGGACCTCTCTGTGGCATTTAATATTGTGGATCACGAAGAATGATTACAACAGTTGAACTTCAGGGACACATAAACCTATTACCTTTGACATGGTTTAATTTGCTTCTATCAATCCGTCCATCTGGCCCCTTAACTTTATCATTAACTAAAATAACCTGTTTTGTCTGCAATGGGTCCCTTCTGTCACCTATTCTTTTTGATCTATATCCTCACCCTCTCATCTCCATTTTCATCTCCAGGTATTCAACCAAACCTATACTGACAATACTGTGTTGGCTTGCGTCTCTAGGGAGCAGGAGTTATGAGTCAAGGTGTATTTATTTGGGACGGGAATTGGTTTTGGTGTCTTTGTGCAGCTTCTAGTGTTTTTAGTGGTAGTCATTCCACTGCTTGCTATTAGCCCGGTTACATCTCTCACTGCACTTTTCCCTCTGTAGTACCATTTTCTTTCTCTGCTTTTTGATGTCTTCTTTCCAGTGATATTGGGTTCTCTTATGGCACTGTTGTGTTTCTTCTAGTGGCATTTGGCATCCCTTTTCTGTGTTCACTGGGATCTGTCACTTCCAGTGATAGTGACATGCTCTTCTTCATGATTTGGTGGATGTTACATCCAGTGCTGTTGTCATACCTTTTCTGGTGACAATGGTGTAGAGGAACAGCTGCATACCTCTGCAGGAAACACTGCCCCCTACTGCCCATATGTTGGAGACCTGAGATCATGCCATGTTTGACACCAGCAGTTTTGCCAATACTGCAGTATGTGTTTGAGAGAAGATTCCCAATGAGACAACCCTACCGAATGTATCCCCGAAGCGATGATAACTTGAGGGAAGTACTCCCTGAAGGATTATGAGATGAAGCAGAGAAAAGAAGCTGGTGATGTAACAAGAAAAATATACGACGTCACGAGATACTGGCTGAAGAAGATGTATGGATCCTACAGAAACTAATGACGAAGTAAAGAATCAAGTAATCTTTTAAATACAAAAAAGAAGATTACACGTGTAGGAAGTGCTGCTGAAAATGAACCGTTCAATAACTGTATAGATGCTGAAATGCAAGTAGACAAAGTAATCATAGAAGCTAGCTATACGTAGTGAATAGAATGCAGACAAAGCCACAATTGTATAGAAGCTGGACATCAGTAGCATGAACTTAGTAGGCCAGGACCCATGAAGAGGGAAGGGAAAACTGTGTTCCAGCAAATATAAGCAGATTTGTGGGGCTGCATGGCAAGGGTGTCTGGCCCGCAATCAAGACTGAAGCAGCCAAGGTCAGCTATCTATTCTGGAAAGGAGCAAACGTGTGAAGAATGAATCATCCTTTTTTAAGGTGCAAAGAAAGAACACCAAGAGTGTCAAGTTTAATTCATTTAAAGCATTTAAAGCCTGCAAAATGGAACAAATCACTGTATCCTGTCAAATCGTGGTATAATGGGGATAAACTGGCTCAGCGAGCCAGTTTATCCCCATTATTATTCAATCTATACATGAGAAATCTCTGCGACTTTCTAGAAAACATTGGCGTATTTTTCACAAACTATGCCGATGACACACAGTTTATTTTCAAATTGAAGCGAGACCACGACACCAAAATAGCAGAGGTCTATAATGTTATAGACCGCTGGATGCAAAAACATTAAATGTGCCTTAACAACACTAAGGGCCTCATCACGAGTTGGGTGGTAACGCCAGTGGTATTACCGCCAGTGCTATTAGCCCTACCTCCAAACCGCCGGCACTATTTGCGCCAGATCACGGGTTTGGCGGAACGGTTAGTGCCTCATTCCCAATGTGGAAATGTCACGCTATTACTGCCGGCGGATTTCCCGCCGGTGGTAATAGCGCCGAAAATCGGCAAATTTGCCGCAGATTTGCCCCCAGCTTAGAGCTGGGGGAAAATCCACCAAGGCCATGATCTGGCGGACCCTTAAATGCAGCAGTAATAGTGCTACTGCCGCATTTAAGGGTTACGGTTAGACTTGTGATGAGGCCCTAAAACAGAGCTAATGATTTTTGGGTCCCATCAGGCAAGATCCAAACTCGGAGAACAAAATAAAGCTTTCTCCATCAAAGAAGCCATCATACCAGTAATGCCCCAAGTAAAAGCACTGGGGATGATGGTCGAAGCGTCAGTTGGCTCTGAAGCTCAGGGCAACTACCTGCACAAAAATAACACGTACTACCTGCATTTATTAAGAGCTATAAAACCCTTCCTTAATGAAGAAAACATGGCGACCATTACGAGAGCAATTATATTGTCACGTTTAGATTACTGAAATGCCTGTTGCTGAGAGACACCAACAGAGAGCTACAAAGGTGTCAAGCTATGCAAAATGACGCAGTCCGCATAGGTAAGATAATTAAATACAGAGATCATATATTTGCAAGAAGAAAGGATCTACATTGGCTCAGAATAGAGGACAGAGTCAAGTTCAAGGCCATGACGATAGTCCATAGATGGCTCTCTGGAGAGGCGCTGAGCTATTTAAAAAAAAAACAATTCTCACCGTACGTTCCCCGGAGATGCTTAAGATCAGCAGACGCAGGTCTCCTGAATATACCTGGCGTTAAGTTGGCATCAGGACGAGGCAGATCCTTTCCAGTCAAGGCCGCAAATTATTGAAGCAAGCTACCTGCTGTCCTGAGACAATATGGAAACTATATCAGCTTCAGGAAAGCATTGAAAACGTTCCTATTCCAATAATTCCTCAATGAACCAAGGTAACTATCGGTGCCTAGCCAGGGCATCAAGACTTGGAGAGGTTTTCTGCAAATTTTGCATCACAGGCTTACGGCACGTTACAAGCACATATACATAGACATAGATGTGAGCCAAATAGCTCTCACTCCCATGTATTTTAAAGACAAGGATACTTTTGCAAGGCCAAGTTCAAAGACAATCGTCATGGCAGAAGGCATGGGCTATGAGCGATGCTGGACTAATTGGGTGGGGAGGTAGTGTCATGCCCCATCTCCTTGCACCTGGGTCTGGGCTTACATACTGCTAAGTGAAACGAATGATCAAGAGATGGCACAAGCGTGGCAACCAATTGTAGTCGTCCATATAATGAAGGACCATATTGTTTCTAAAGATGACATGTTTTAGAGTTAGGCATATGTTGTACACCTGATAGTCGGCAGCCAATCACAATCCTAGTTCCTCAAGAAAATATACTTAGATGTTCCCCTTAAGCCAATACTGACCTTTAGTAAGTTTTTCATTATTGCCACGTAGTATGACATCACCTCTGATGTATTTTTTTATATATAAACTGTGTTTTGTGAGAGAAATCAAGCATGCATCTGTTGATGGTCATTGTAACTCCATGTTTTAAATATTTGTTAATAAAACAGTACTTTGCCATCTTCCTGAGTTTCTTCGGTTTTTTGGACTTGGAAAGTATCTATGTGATCCCATCCATTACCTATGCATGTTCCTAAGATTCCCTTAGCTCATGTGGTAGTGATGCGGGTGGTTAAAATATCCCAACTAGTTCAGCGCCAGATTTTCAGACGACCAGGCATCCCTCTGCCAGTATCTGGAAAAGCACAGAGTTTCCTGTGGAGAACTGGCAAAAAGAAATAAACTTGCAAGAAGAACCAAGAATGTGGGCAGGTCCCCCTTTGAAGAAATTCCTGCCCGGTTTCCATGGGCGCTCTGCAGATGAAAGGCGAAGTAGTCGGATTGGAGGAAGAGTCAATACCGAAGGCCTCGAGTCTATTAACAAATGGTGAGCAGACTAAGAGGAATGGCAAATAAAGGGACAGGATTGTAATAATTTTGAGTAACAGGGATATATTGTGAAGATACTGGGATACCGCATAGGAATCCTAATTCAACGGAATTAGAAGGAGACATTTCAAACTCCAGCGGGCAGAGGGTGAAATATAAATTGCCCTGTCTGGACAGGTCATGTCTAAAACCCTGTACAGGGTAAAAAGTATAGGTGAGGCAAGAGGTGATCATGGTGTTTTATAAAGTGTAATGTGTGACTAGTCTAAATGTTTTTTGTTTAGTAAAATATTGAGAGCAATAGAAATTGTGAAGAGTTGAAGAAGTAACAGTGATTGAAGAAGTTGTGGGGTATATTTAACAGCCCAAACACAAAGTCCCTGCATCACAAATCTGCATTTTAGCAGTTACAAAAATAATGACTGCGCTGTGTCTGCTGAGCAGTTACAAAGATAATGGCTGCACTGTGACTGCTGAGCAGATATGGGGCGAGATGGAACATAGACACCCCGAGAATGGCTGCATTTTTTTCTTCATGTGAATCTAAAGAGAAGAATTCAAAGGCAGAATGGCTCAGCGCTGCTGTGCCGTCATCTCAAAAACTTAATACTGCAGAAGAAAATGTCCTGTATTTAAAACGACCTTGCACTGGTGCTACTTTCATCTTTAAACATTACACAGTTTTGTTCTAATAAAACACAGATATGTCCATCTATTTCAGGCTGAGCACCACCAAATGAGGGCAATTCCTCCCTGAACGGCATTGTTTTGTCAAATAAAGTCTGTTAAGAGCAGGGAATTTCATTTCAGTCTGCACGGCTGGCATTCACTTTGGATACACATTAACACATGCAAAACACTTCAAAATAAGCTCTCTCTCTCCTTTGCCTAGTGTCAGTTTCAAAGGACTCCTTTCCGAAGAATATCGCTATGTATAGAAATTGACCTGGGCTATGAAAGCCTTCAGAAAGTATATACGAACAAAAGACATTTTGTAAAAAGTACATGAGTTAAGAAGCACACTTTTAAACCTACTTTTGCAAATCAGCGAAATGACACGTTCAAAGCTAAATATGAAATCATCCCAAATACTTGCTCAGAAACAGTATATATGTGTTGGACTGGGGTGGTTTAAATGTATATTATATTTATTTACAAAAAGACTTGGGTTCTGGGGAAGAAAGAGAGAAAAGAATAAAAAATGTGTTTGAAGACTCCAGAACAAGTTTCGCAAGGCAGGCACTTTGAAGGTACCGAGCCCCCTTGGGAAAGGAAGCCCCTTTACAAAAGGGATTACATCAATTCCAAGTATAAGGGTAAAATACATATCTTTGGGTACGTGTGGACTCCCCCGGCTCCAGGGGGGATCCAATCAGGTGAGTACTGCCCCAGGAATCTTCCCTCCTAACTTCTCTCAGGAGGGCAGTAATCTTCCAAATCCTGGGTTAAGTTTCTTCCCCCAGTACCTTCCAAACCCCAACCTGCAGGACAACCCTCCTTTATCTCTCTGCTTTCAGGAGTCCAGACCACCCAATCCGGGAGAGGGGAGGCCAAGGGTGGAGGGCTACCAAGGGAATCCCCAGTACCCAAGGTACTCTGGGAGAAGGGATAGTATCCCTTCCCGAGAACAACCCAGATTTGATCAAAGACCATCGTACCAGCCGGAGTAGGTGTCCCAACTGAGCACCAGGTCCAGAACCTCACTCAGGATCTAAGTCGCTCAGCAGAACCCTCGGATGAAAATGGCGGCACAGAAACCCTCAAACCAAGGATCTGGCACCCCAGAACAATGAGGGGGTGAGAACCCCGATATCCCGGTTCCAGAGGAGGAAGCATGGGAGGAAGGGGGGTGCAAAGCCCTAGAGGAAGCATCCTTCCTCACCTGTGAAAAGCCCCTAGAAAACCTGGAACCAGAACTAAAATCTCTTACACCTGAAAATCTGCAACCCAGGGAACAGAGGGTGGGTAGTAGAAACAAAGAAACCAAAAAGGCCCATTTTGTGGAGGAAGTCAGTGTCCTCCAGTTTGAAGGGGAAGAATCCTGGCAGGATTCTGGAAAGAAAGTCTTCTCCTTCAGGGACAGGGAAATTCCTCCCAAAGAAAAATGGGTCCCAAGAGACAAGAACTTAGACTGGGTATGTGTGGGGACTGATTCAGAATCAGCCATCCCTGAACCGCAGAATTGTTATCCAGAGAACGTAATGATCACAGAGGGATCCTCCCTACAAACGGGTTCTAGTGACTGCCACCAGGTAAGCGGGGGCAGCACAGAGCCAAGGGAAAAAGGGGATTTCGAAATCCCACATATTTCAGGATGCCAAATTTGTGTTACAGATTCCCAGACTCCGACACAGAAAACTGTCCAACACCCCAGTGTGTCGGAGCTCAAAATAACGAAATTGACCACCCAGTTTGCCAAAAATGCCCATGACATTTGCCCATTGGAGGAGAAAGAAGGTAGATTGTATGCCCCCATCCGAGTGCAAGAGCAATGTGCATTTATAGCAGCGGTGGACAGTGGATCCCAAGTCACTCTTCTGTCCAAAAGGGCCTTTGAGCAGCTAAATTCAGGAATGGGGGAGAGACACCAGATCCCTCCCACCCTTCTTCCTGAACAACTCCAGAACTTCGACGGGAATGAAATTCCCATCGTGGGGAGGGCGGGTTTGGAAATTAAAATTGGGCGACATAAGTTGAAACACCCAGTCATAGTCGTGACTCCAGAGGGGACCCCATGTCTATTAGGTAATGACCTCCTCTGGAGGTTGTCTCCCCTGATAGACTGTGTAAATAAGGTACTCTGGACTCAGATTAACCGGCCAATAAAATTAAAACAAAGCATCAACTATGTCAGTTTAAATGGCACATGCCACGTGGTTCCCCATTCTGAAAATCCAAGTCCTGTAGTCAAAAGTGAAGAAAAACCAGCTCAAAGCATGGCTGATATTTGAAAATAAGAGAGTAGCTGTTCCTCCGTATTCAGTGAAATGAGGGGAGGGAGTCTGCTCTCACCAGAGTGTGCCTGAATAATGGAGAAAGCTTCATCGGGGAAGCACTGTTCAGGAAACTCCCAAAAGATCCAACCATTCCCACATTTAAATTGATTGATAAGTGGGAAATGGGCCTGGAAACTCCCAATTCCAAACATTTCCTGCCTAGCAGGTGTATGTTCAAAATGTCCATAGGTGACAAAAGCATAGAGCATACTTGATGGGTCGCTGCATTCTACTTAGGCAGTGAGATTCTCAATCTGTTTGCAATTAATTTGGACTTTAGAAATTAAAAGGCCTGGTCCCAACTCTGGGGCAATTCCATGGGTTTTGAGGATTATGAAAAAGCATTTCGGTCAGCCCAATTGTTGCCATATGCGTTTGAAGTTCAAATTGGAGAGGAGGTCACCATCCCAGGACGGACCTGGCAATTCCCACTTGATTCAAAATTAAAAGAGGACAGAAACTACAAAATCCAGATGCATATGTACACCTCAATGCCCATCTTCAACAACAGCGGTTGGGGATAAACCCAACACCATTTGTTAATATAGAACACAACACCATTCCAATAGTGGTGATATAACAGCGATTTTAGGAGTATCATTGTGGGCGCAGGCACCATTATTGGAATGGAGGTTGATGACCAGCATTTCTCCATGGACTTTAGAAATGAACTAATAGGACCAATCCCCGATGACTTCTATGACAACGATGATGACATCCCACCAGAAAAGATCTTCACCCGGGAAGGGGGGAATTTCCTGGTGTACTCTTCCTGCCCTTATGGGGGGGGGAGAGGTGACCTGTGACATTAGGAAGGATGAGGTCATCTTCTAAGACCACAATATATGCCTCTCGTATCTGAAACCCTCTGTCCAAGTCAACACCCTCACCAGAGACCTCACAACACAGCAGGAGGAGGCCGCTGAGTTCACGAAACCCAAAGTCTTTCCAGGCTTCAGACAGATGTTTAAAGAGCAGGTCAACTTCGCTGATGCCTGTGAGCCTGAGGAACAAAAGCAAAAGTTGAAACAGGTGTTTTTAGATCTTCAAGATATCTTTGCTGTGGACTCGTACGACCCTGGTCGCACCGAGATACATAATACCTCAATAACTACGGACCCTGGAATGACTCCTGTATTCATGAAGCAATATCTCTTGCCTCTCGCGTCTATGGAGTCCCTGACAGAAATTATAAAAAACCTACAGTACTATGGGATATTTTGTCCAGCCCACAGTACCTCTAATAATCCTGTGCAAGGGATTTTAAAACCAAATGGCCAAAGGAGAATTTGTGCAGACCTTAGGGAGCTGAACAAATAGGTCCACATGTCTCGATAGCCTCTTCAGGTCCAGGGGTCAAAGGTGTACACCACCAATGACCTCACCAATGGATACTGGAACATGGCCATCAGTAGGGAGGACCAGTACAAGCTGGCCTTTACCTTCTTGTGGAAGCAGTACACATGGACCCAGACCCCCTTTGGATACATAAACTCCAGCAATTCATTCAACATCTTCCTACACAAGGCCATGTACGACCTGGGTGAAAGGGGTAACCTGGCCTGTGTGTGGATGATGTCGTGATTAAAAGCTCAACTGTGGAGGAACACATATTGGAAATATGCTATGTTCTGACCCAGTTGAAGGATGTCAGATCAGAACTGTCCTTCCAGAAGGCACTGTGGTGTAGGAGCCGTGTCCCCAGGCAAATAAAATTGAAGCACAATTAAAACTGAAAGACCCCGCAACTCTGCGTAAACTAAGGAGCATCCTTGTACTGAGTAATTACAGTACGAAGTTCATTGAGGATTACGCAGAGGTCACAAGACCCCTGGTCCATCTGTTGATGGGGGGGTCAAGTAGAAGTGTGGTCCAGAACAAACAGAGGCAGTAAACAATTCAAAAGAAGTCTCGACAAGCGCCTTGTCTAGCTTACTCAGTCAAAAACAAGGAGTTATTCTTGGAGACGGGGTTCTCAAGTACATGCTTGACAGCATTATTATACCAAAGCATGACAAGGTCAATAAAATAATCTTCCATGTAAATAAGACTTTATCCTCTGTAGAGGACAAATTCAATTATAGTGAGAAGGCACTCCTGGCAACGGTGTTGGCATTGAAAAATTACCACCCGTTCATCCAGGGGGAGCACATCATAGTGGAGACTCTGCACCAGCCTTTGCATTCCTCCATAGAGACAGAATCCAGACAGGAAATGTGAGTTATTCCAGAATTACCTACTAGATTCTGTCCATACAGGGCTTTCCTGTGGAGGTCAGATATGGCCAAAACAAGAAGAGTCCCCTCGCGCAAGTTCTGGCTGACTTGCATGATTGTGCCTGAGAAAACTGTCTTGAGGACTGTAAGAGGATTCAATTCAGCACTACAGCCAAGTCAACGCCTAGTCTAGAATACTGAATGAAAACCCTTATTGATATATCTTTATGTCCAGTTCATGCGTTCTGGATGACTACCCCTATATAACACCCCTCCCTTGGAATCCCCCTGACCCCACTGAGCCAAGAAGTAGTTCTGTTTTGCAAGTTAAAAGGTTTAATTGATAATTTAAACAATATATATATATATATATATATATCACGCTTTATAATAAATTAATAATTGAATATCACACTTAATCTGATATGATAACGATTAACAACAGAGAATCTGGCACTAGCACACTTCTTGATAATCACTAAGGAGTTGACATGAAATGGATAAGATAGCAACAATACTTTTATGGTTTCCAATGGATGCAATGTGGAATGAAATGCAGTACAGAAAATAACTTGATAGGATTTCAGCAAAAGACAATGTAATCACTTTCTTGGACAATTCACCCCCCCTTTTATGCAATGCAAGGAAATGGAAGGGAGGCACACAATTCTCAGAAATGCAATTCAAATGTAATTCAGTTCACCCAGCAACTTAGACTACAGAAGTTGAAAACACAGGCCCAAATGCTTTTAAATGTGCTGGCAATGTAGAAAAAAATATGCTAAAATGCTTTTAATTCCCTCTAGGAGGTTCAGGGTGAGTGAAATCAAGTTAATTTTAGTCCAGGCTCACTTTAGCAAGGATCTAGGGTGTAACTAGCAGGTTAAACGAATTTTTGGCAACTGAAAGGCAAGCAGCAGCAGATTTTTACACGTGAAGAAATTTGCAAATCGCGGTAAATTCGCGAATGCGTCTGGCGCGATTACAGAGGAACTACAAAGGCTTTGGGGTCCTAGGAAAGTCTAGGATCTCAGCTTCCAGATGAAAGTTACTGCAAGTCTCTAGCACAATCGGTCGCGGAGATATGAGCGATTGAATAAAGGTCGTTTTTCAGATTGAAATTTTAAAGTTCACAAAGACAAGTGCAGCTTGCAACTAGCAAATCACAGGTGACAGTTAGGAGGCAGTTCTACTTAGATTAAAATAGCTTGAATTATATTATCTTAACTAAGAGATTGGTTCTGCACAGTCTTGCTATGTACTCACAATATATTTAGAAATATGCCTTCCCACAGATCTGGTCAGGTTTTGGACTGGACTCCGGTTCAGCTCTCTCTGGTTTTGGATACTGCTCTGCTTTCTCTGGGCCTTTCTGCACAGCTTTCTCTGGAGATTGATGGAGGTAAAGTATGGATTTTCCCGGCAGAGCTTCCAGCTGCAAATGGATTTGAAGGTCCCTATCTGTCCTGTCTCTCTGCTTTTATGTGTTTTGAAAATGGGTGTGTGTGCAGCATCACTAGACCCTACCCCTCTCCACTTATCATTGGCCAAGCTTTCATTTCTCCCCTGATTGGGGGAGCTAAGTTGTGTCAGAGTGATGTCATTTTACAGCCTGTAGAAAGTCCACTCCTCCTGTTAACTTGCACACAAATCTAGATTTGAACCAAATACATATTTGCAGAGGTACATATTGTTTTAAAATCATATGCACCCATCATGCATTACAGGAGGTATACCCTGTTCAAACTCTGCTCTTCCTGGGAGCTTGCATTCAGAAATGGCAATATTTTGCACTTTTTAACTGGTTTGCAATACCGGACATTACCCCAAATTTACACACATGTGCGCAAGGAGTATGGACATTAGTTGATGAAGTGTCAGATTTTTCACATGCACACATTTTGAGTAATATCCTCTTTTCCGCTAAAACCCCCCTGAACATGCCACCGGTTCTAAAAACCTCTTAAAATGTGGGCAGAAAAATCACAAGAGTTATGGTGTCATTTAAATAATTTTCACAAGTCCGTACTATGAGTTATTCATCTTTTTCTAAAACCATATTCTGGCTATAGAGGTGTGTCTTTTCAGGTCACATGGTACAGAAACCAGTCTTTCCAGTTTCTGCCAAGCTCAGAGACCCTGCCCCTCCCAGCTTCTGCCAAGAGGAAGCTGTTTTACGACATCTGCAATAAAACATTTGCCTGAGTCAGGACAGGGCTTTGGTCAGAGCTCCTGTATTCTGTGGGGGCTCCCCTTAATTCAATTATCAGAGAGATGGCATATCCTTAGTGTGGCCAGCAAAAGGCAGATAGGCCTGGGAACACAGCTGTGACTCAAGTTTCACTCCTGATGGGGGTAGTTGCCAGGCAGAATTCAGTTCCTTAAGCCAGGTTTCAGAAAAAATGTCACTTTTTGTTACCCAGTTTAAGTCAAGACATTTTTTTACATATGCAGCTAGAATGCTGATTCTAAGTTTAAAACTATGACATTTAAACAATTGCAACCTATGTGACACTCAAAGTAGGTCACTCATTTCTTTTAAACATTTACATTTTTTAGTGTCTTTCAGTCCAAATTTACTTAAACTGCTGAAATCCACAGCTCAGCCAGTCTTGTTATAAACCTTCAAGTCACTTCAGAATATAACTTTACATTGGATCCACCTCTCAGTAAGTCTTTCTTTGGCCTGTTTTGGGTTCATTTATTCAGTTTACAACAAGTAAAATCTGGTGTTGTTTTAAAATGCCGGCTTTTGGATAGTGGTGAGTACTGGTACTGCACCCCTTTTTGGGATTTAAGAAAATGAATTCCCAACAGTTATGGGTTTGCTTTTGGCAATCAGCATTGCCACTCCCAATGGTTTCAGACTACTGTGTGGGTAGTCCAATGGTGGTTTTAGGCAGTGTCCTTCTGTGCCCATAACATCGGCAAAAATGAGTGGCAGCCTTTTCTTCATGCACTTCCCTGGGCATTTTCTGGGAAGCTCTGGCCATCATGATGTTTTCATGTCAGTACTGCACAGTTTTGAGGTAGGGCTCGGATGCATGGGTAAATACATCCCACAGGACGAAAGTCTCAAAACCCAAGACAACATGTAGGCGTACCTGAATTCCCTGCACAAAGTCTATGAAGAAGACAAGTGCAAAAGGGATGCCTACAGTTTATGTGGACAGGTGCTCCTACCATGTTGACAACAATGGGGGAAAGAAACTGGTGGCCGCGGTTGGGAATGCCTGCATGAATGATGCCCCGGAGCCCTCCGCTGGGTACAAGATCGGTTCCCACAGTAGTCAGGTGGCAGAGTTGATGGCAGTTCAACAGGCCATCCTCACTGCTGTGCAACACCGACTCTGCGAACTGATCATAATATGATTCAGATTATGTCCGGAATGGGTTCATGGAGCACCTGATCAATTGTAGAACCAGAGGCATGATGTGTGCAAATAACAAACCACTTAAACATGGCAAGCTCATACAAAATATTGATGATCTGGTCATCTCTAATGGGCTGACCATCTATTGGAAAAAGATTAAGGGTCATTCCAGAATAGAGGGGCCAGACAAAACTGTAAACACCATGGCTGATCAGTTGGCCAAAACCAAAGCCATCCCGATGGATCTCCTTGAGATCGAGTCCCTGTTGGGGGATATTCAGGTCACTGCTATCACTAGGTCCCAGACAAATGCTCACAATTAACTCTCAACTGCCCAGTGGAGCAAGGAGACCCCAGATGCTGATTTAATCACAGCACAAAAAGGGTATATGATTATTGGGAAATGTTACCAACATATTGAGGTCCCTGTGAACTTTCTTCTGACGGAAACCGATTACATTGGGAAAGAGGATCTCAGGGTTTTGATGAAGTTTCCCAAAATGTTCAGAATCCAAGATGGTTTGTTGGTAAGGAGATTCATCTCTGGATGCAACCAGTGGGTGGTACCTACCTCATTCTGAAGCCTAATGCTAAGTCACATCCATGACAAGGCCACAGCCAGTCATCAGGGGTTTCATACTACTCTAGAAATCTTACGGGAGGTTGCATACTGGACAAACATGAGACAGGACCTCGAAGGGGTGTCTTGTGTGTGCACAATTTCAGCCAAGTTCACTCACAGACCAAGCTCCCCACAAGAAGAGGGGGATGACACTGCCTTGGTCAGATTTACAAGTAGTTTTCACGGGGCCCGTGATTTGCTCCTCTAGGATGAACAAGTGCATGTTAACAGTAAAATGCTTGTTCACCAAATGGGTGGAATGTCCCCAGCCCCAAATTGCAAGGCAGAAACAGCAGATGCCCTGATGATCAACAACCTCTTCGCACGTGTTGGGCTACCCCAAAGGATTTAGTCTGACCGAGGAAGTCAATTCACCAGCGAAGTGGTGACAAAGATGTGGGAGATACTTGGGGTAAAAAGGAAGCTTCATATTGAATACTGCCAGTACTCTAGTGGGTGATTTGAGAGGTACAATAAAACCATTTGTGAGCTTTTTCAAAATGTTTGTGGCAGATTCTGTGCCAAGTTGGGACATCCGAATACTGCTTGTCCTGATGGCCATCAGATCTACATCATCTTCTGCCACCAAAATGTCTCCATTTGAGCGAATGACTGGACAAAAAAAAGGTGCTCCCTCAGCATCTGCTGTATAGAACACGAGGACAGACAATGATAAACGCCTCCACAGCACATGAATGTGTTGAGAATCTAAGAAAATATCTTCAGCATGCTTTTGCGTATGCTCAGCAGAATCTGGAGAAATCATCAGAGGGGATGAAAGCTCACTCTGACTTAAAGACAAACAAAAAAGAATACCAAGTAGGAGACAGGGTATACTTGTACAATTTTCAGAGGAACCAGACCAGGGAGAGAAAATTCCTCCCCTCCTGGCGTGGTCCCTTTGATATTGTAGCCAAAATTTCACCTGTCGCCTACATAATCCTCATCCCCAAAGAAGAGCTGTCAGAAGAGATATGGGTCCACATTAATCATTTAAAAAGGTGTCACCCCATACACACTTTGCATCTGTTTAATGAGCCACAGGAAAATCAAATAGAGAAGACATCTGGAGAATGAGAAGAAAGAAAAGGAAAAAGCAGAAGGGAATAGATAGGTCAATAGGTAGATCTATCTAACAGGTAGTACTTTTCTTTACTGTTATTGCAAGAAAAATGTATAATGAAACTATGGTATAAAGGTCCACGCATGTCTTCGCCTTGTTAAGTAATTTGTTTGATGATATTGTTCAAATGACGCTGATAATTGTAAATGTATGCATCGTTCCACTGTTGAAATTCTTCCGGGGAGACTGTCAGTGAAAGATTCTAAAACCTTTTTTATCTATCTCCTATTCGATTAGTAACTCCATTCCCTCCTAGACTGATGAGGAACTCCCTGGGATCCTGGAAAGGGAAGGAAAGGGGGTGCCGCTCTACGCTCGCCAACCGAAAGATGGAAGGAGATCTTGGCGTACCGCTCCCTGATGAAAGACGAACTCCCCCAGATGAACCCCATGGTGCCCTACTCTCCCTCAACATGACGTCCCAGTAAAGCAGGGGGGGGGGGATTCTGTGGGGTACATTTACCAGCCCAACAGAAATCCCCTGCATCAAAAATCTGCATTTTAGCAGTTACAAAAATAATGGCTGCGCTGTTTCTGGTGAGCACATATTCCCCAGCATCACCAAACTGAATTTTAGCAGTTACAAAAATTATGGCTGCGTAGTGTCTGCTGAGCACATATGGGGCCAGATGGAACATATATACCCCAAGAATGGCTGCATTTTATTTTCTTCATGTGAATCCAAAGTGGAGAATTCAAAGGCAGAATGGCTTTGTGCTACTCTACTGTCACCTCAAAAACTTAAAAGCACAAGAAAATGTCCTGTATTTAAAACAACCTTGCACTGTTGCTACTTTCATCTTTAAACATCACACAGTTTTGTTCTAGTAAAACAAAGCCGTGTCCATCTATTTCAGATTGAACACCATGAAATGAGGTCCATCCCTCCCTGAACAGCATTGTTTTGTCAAATAAAGTCTGTGAAGAGCAGGGAATTTAATTTCAGTCTGCATGGCTAGCATTCACTTTGGAAACAAATGAACACAGGCAAAACACTTTAAAAAGAAGCTCTCTCTCTACTTTGCCTGTTGTCAGTTTCAAAGAACCCATTTCCCAAGCATTTCCCTGTGTATATAAATTGGCCAGAGCTATGAAAGCTTTCAGAAAGTAAACATGAAAAACACCCTGCATTTTGTAAAATGTACATGAGCTAAGAAACACACTTGAAAATCCACTTTTGCAAATGGCACATTGGAAGCTAAATGTTAAATCATCCCAAATAATCGCACAGAAACAGTATATATGTGTGGGACTGGGGTGGTTTAAATGTATATTATATTTATTTACAAAAAGACATGGGTTCTGGGGAAGAAAGAGAGAAAAAGAAAACAAAAATGTGTTTGAAAACTCCAGAACCAGTTTGACAAGGCAGGTACTTTGAAGGTACCCAGCCCCCTTGGGAAAGGAAGCCCCTTTACAAATGTGAAAGGACCAAGGTGTGCAAATTTGTGACCTCGTCAGGCTGACGGCATTTCTGTTGCAAAGAACAATGGACCAATGGGAACTAGCCCTGTCACAGAAGTGTGAATCACTTTGACACCTCTTCTAAGCTTCAACTGCCCAGGCTCAAAGAGTGCTATGGTAACACTGTTGAGGTAACAGGAGGGATAACCCAAATCAGGGTCAGGACTATGGGCTAACAAAGGCGGAAAACAGGGAGAGGTCCTGCCTGTCAAAATTATTTTCCATTGCAACTTATTCAAATGCAGGTTTAATCAAATATACGGCATACAAGCAAGATACTATTTTTCTGTCATGTAATGCGCTGCTTTGTGAAATACAACTAGACAGTCAGTATAGTTAATGTAGGTCAGTTTTGCATATTGTTGACATTATTTTTAATATTATTTTTAAATATAGATGTTCTTAAGTTACTCCATTGAACATAAACATACACATAAAAACTGTGAACCATGTAAGCAAGAACAAGGGCGGGTTCACAGATCACAATGCAAGCTGTATCATATTTAAATTAGTACTAACAGTTACAACAATCCCAACAATGTGGACTATCTAGACAAGAAAGGAAAATCCCAAAAGGCATTAATTCATGCAGATTGGCCATTCAGTGCAAAACATTATAAATGCATACAAAGCAGAATAACAAGTATCAGAATTCAGGAGGTGCGCACATATTACACCTAACATGGGGCAACAGATAATGTATGGTAGTGTCTTAGACCAACACTCAAGCTTTGTATAGTTTTTTGTCTTCCTAGTCAAATTATAACCAATATAGTTTGTCTAGGAGACAGGACCTTGGGGAGGTCTACTAGAGCCAGGCTAAAGGGTGAACTTGTTATGGGTACCCTGTTGTTCAGAACTGACACAGAGGGGGCATGCTGGCTGTGGAGATTTTTACATTAAGACATGTATTTCAATACTCTGAATACGCATTAATGCAAACTTTTAACAGTTTTTATGGGATTTTTAGATACACAGAATGAGAATGGGTGTGTTTTAGTAGCACCTAGCGAACTGGAATGGCAGAAAAAATGTATTTTGGTGTGAATTATAAATGGTACAGACATGAAACTTAAGGAAAATATGCCCAATCCTAATATGTATATATGGAAACAGTCAAATTGTGGCCAAAGCGCAAAGCAGCATCACGCAGACTTGGCGTTTGAAATGGCATATTTCTTGTGAAATGTGGGATCTGCCTATCTGATTTGTATAATAGTGACTATTGAAAATATGCAGTTGTATTCCATAACTCTGTTTGTGGAAAATGTGGCTTGTGGAACAAAAGGAGTCATAAAACACACTTACTTAAACTGATGTCACTTCCTTCAGTCCAATCAGCTCAGAGGGAGGTGGTGACAGGAATAGCCTGGCCTATCTCATCCAAGAGGTATGTCCAGGTTACTTCCGCCCACATAGTAACAATTTTCTGATGTCATCCTGCTTATACAAGAGGGAGGCGTAGGGGGATCCAGAGATTCAATTTTCAAAATTCAACCTCCAAGACTTCAGACTCCAGAGCCAGGCCAGAGGTAGCTGATCTAGATTCAGGCGGAACCACCTATTCAGAAACACCTAACCAGAACCTCCTATCCAGGCAGAACCACCTATCCAGCACTAAACCTTACACAAATCCCAATATTTCAGTGAGAAAGGAGGTAAGGCTGCTGATCCCTTTGGGAGATTCCAGAGACCAGACCTTTCTTTGGCAAGCTGATATATCCCACTGTCCACAGTGAGCAGGCCCCTGTTGCCCTGCTGTTCCCTTAAAGGAGAGCCCAGCTGCTGCACAGGTGACCAGATCCTTGTCCCGGTGTTCAGAGACCCGGTTAGCTGTCCAAATTACTCAACTCAAGTGCATTTTGTAAGTATCACCCTCCCCAGTTACAAAAAGCTGCATACACTGCTCTGTTTCATTGCATTCTGTACAACCCTATACAAATCCTATAAGAACACTAGTAACTTCCCAAAATGTCAGCATCCTCTGTGTATCCTGTCCTAAGGAGAATCTGTGTTAGTCTCTCTGTGTTAGCATAATTCTTTTCAAATTATTTCAGTCCTTTGTGTAAGTCCTTAGTACTATTTTTGAATAAATAAATTGATTTCCCATAAGGATGAACATGGCGAGAATAGGTTAACATTGCAAATTAACCTCCTTGCGTGCAGTGTTTTTCTTTAATAATCTAGCCACTAAAATATAGTCTCAGTAAAACGAATCATTTTGCTAACAGAAGCGAGTTTGCCCGTGAAAGTGTTTCCATTCTAAAATCCAATTTTCCGTTCCTATGAAGAAACTCATACTGTCACCCCATAAGAGTAAGCCATACACTTCAGTATCATACCTGTTATTTGCCTTTGTACCTCATCAGAAAAAAACAATTTTCAATTTGGACTGTTTAGCCCATTTCCTTAGCTGTGTGCTGTTTAATCCAGTGAAAGATACAAAATTGCAATTCTTGCACATGTGATTTTTGCTGCACTGCTTTCCGTCCCAAGTTGATTTCGTCACCTTTATTTGTGTTGTTTAGTACCTTGCCTTGTAGCTTGTAAGCTTTCTTGCCTCTTTAGCCCAGCCACACAAATTCAAGTCTTATTCATTCTACCGCACATTTAAACTGACCTATAACTATCCAGTGAATTCCGAATGCCATTTTGCTCATTTTTCAAGGGTTTTTTCATTTCGTTTTGGCCTCCCATTCTGGAGTGGTAGATAGGAATTCAAATCTGATTTTTGCCTCTTATTTCTGACTCCTTGCTCCTCCTTTCCATCCACACAAAACATGATCAGCAGGTGTTTGGGGGAGTGTTGCAGGGAAGTGCATAACCTCAGTGCAATCTAAAAGTATGACAAACACTGATCTTGCTTCCACCTCCACTTCTATAACTGATGTTAGAAAGTGAAAGTAATTGTATTATAACATTTTGCTGTATAGTATCACCACACTGGCGATTGCTACTCTAAATTTGATTTGTTTTATTTTGCATTTGGATTTTAAAAATAAATACATATTTCATTATTACACACCAGCCTGGTTCATGGTCCATTGCGACACAGGGTGTTTGTCAAGGGGGGGTTTGAGACGGGTTGGTTGCCTTCTCTGAGCAGAATCTGAAATTAATACATTTAAAAGTGTTTTATTGTGCACTACATCCCTTACCAGTGGAAAGTGTCCTTGTCTGGGTGTGCCCTGTCTTTAAACCCATTACAAAGTGTAATTAAATGATTGGCACCAATCAAAAGAATAGATAGGGCAGTGAAATGAGAGGATTGAGCAACGATTGATGGTGCTTGCTCATATTTGTTGTTTTAAAATGTTTTAAATGGTGATTTAAGTCAAGGTAAACGGTTTATTTAATGATTTGGTAAGTATAGACAGTCAATTGAGATTTGTCATTATGGGGGATACTCCTCTCATGCACCTATTCAAGACACTGCCAAAACCTATGCCTAAGCTCAAACAGTAAAGTGCAGAATGGGTAAAGGGCACAACAGATAAAATGTTCATGCTGTGGCCAAAAGGGGGATCCTTGTCGAGAACATTATTGCAACACATGAACACACACTTGCACACTGCGTACACACAGAAGAAATTAGAGAAAAGGGTTATTTAACGATATGGTAGGTATAGACAGTCAATTGAGAGTTGTCATTAAGGGGGATACTCCTCTCATGCACCTATTCAAGACACTGCCAAAACACATGCCCAAGCTCAAACAGTAAAGTGCAGAATTGGTAAAGGGCACAGAAGATACAATGTTCATGCCGTGGCCACAAGGGGGATACTTGTCAAGAGTGGTATTGCAACACAAGATCACATACTTTGCACAGCGAAACACAGGAAAGAAATTAGAGAAAAGGTTAGCAATCTTAGAAAATTGGGAAATATATCAAGAGTAAAGAGAAGACCTGTCACCTGAGTAGTGGATGCTTAATCAGCATAAGGGGGAAGGCTTTGAGCCCTCAGCTTTCCTTAACTTGTCTGAAGCAAAGAGTGTTGCGACTGAAGAGATAGGAGTGTATCCTTTAAAGGAATAAGGAACAGCGACGGGGTATAGTAATCCGATATGTGAACCCCAGTTTATGGTAGTCTGGAAGAGAATAAAAGAAAGGAAGTTATTTTTAAATTCATAGAAGACAAAGAAGGAAGGAAATGAGCGGCCAAATTTGTTGACAGAAATAGACAGGGATATTAAGAGATGGAAAGGAAAAAAAAGATAACTGTGATGAAGCAGCGCTCGTACAAAATGAATGGATCGGAGGACAGATATTACTCAAGATAGGTGGGGAAAATATCGAGGAAGTTAGTCAAAGAGAACATACGGACAAACAAGAAAGGAAGGATAAGGAACGAGAGAAGAGATTAAAAGAGGAGGAGCAGAGAAGGAAAAGTATGAAGCGACGAGAACTGATATATCAGGAGGAGCAAGAGAAATTGAAGAACGAACAGAAAAACAGAGAAAGTATGACCATAGACAAAGAGCGATAGATGAAAGGAACAGAAAAGAAAGAAAGAGAGAGGAGGAAGAAGCACAAACTAAGCGACAAATGATTACACAAACAAAGAGAGGGAGACAAAAGAAGGGAAGGAGTAAGGAGAGGAGGAGAACAAGGGCAAGAGGAAGAAATAATTAGAAGGGATGCAAGAAAGCAAAGGGAAGTAGATGAAGATGCCCGTCTCATTCATATAGAACAAAGGAGGCCAAGCCCAGAAATATGATGGGGCTGAGTGGAAGAGATAATTCTGATAAAAGAAGTAACACAAGCCATATCTATAGTAGCACTAGAAGAGGAAAGATTTAATGCAGAAAGTATTGGAGAAAGGATCGATAACGTCTATCAACAGTTAAGATGAGATAGCGAGTATTGAGCTTGAGGGAAAGATGAACGATACCCAGTACACCAATCATGAAGTGAGGAACGAACACTGTTTATTGATGAACATCGGCATTGTCTTTGAGCAGAATGAACTGAAACAAGGGTTAGGGGGATGAAAGTCACACTAGTTGGGGCCAAGACATGACAGACTAGGAGAGAGAGTCTGGTCTTGGGGCATGGGAGGAAAACCGTGCACCCCTGAAGGAAGCCCGCAAATGGATAAGGACGTGAGATGGTTGGATATGGAACAAACCACAGATAGAATGCTAGATCCCATAGCATATCTTGAGCGTCCCCGAGGATGATCACATATTGAGAAGGGAGAGTATCCACCATATGTAAGCAGGTTAAGGTCATTACGGGCAAGGAGACAGACAGGGATGATTATCCCTGCCATGGATAGACTAATAGTGGGATCCAACTATGGGATGGGGTTCAAGCAGATCCCCTTGTTAGTGAAGGGGAGAGCAAGACCACAATGCATTCCATGGCCACAGATGGTCAAGGATAACTTGCAACCTCCCTAGTTAGACTTCAGGGGCTGGGAAATGGATTTATGAATTAGAGAAAAATGACAGGAGGAAATACGCTGGCCATAGGGTACATAAAAGGATTCCTGGCAGCCATTTTTGGAGTGAGGGCTGATTGCATATTGCGGAGAGCGGGATATTCAAGTGTGACTGCACAAAACACAGCATGTGATGGAGCACCGTTTAATAATTGAGAGCAGATGTTTGGAGAGCTCTCAGGGTACAATATCCTGACACAATTATGAAATGTAAAAAGAAGAACAAGGAAGACCCCATTGCTTATATTCAAGATATTCAGGAGAAATGGCCGCTTGAAACACACGAGTTGTGGGAAAAGACAGTGACAATATTTTACCACATTTTATGTCAGGGGTTGCCTGAGCCAGTACAGAGACAGATGAATAAAACAAGTGGGGATGGAAGCGAAGCCATGGGCTGAGATACAGTTGACAATAGTACTCCATTACCATTTACTACAAGAAAAGAACAGGCAGAGAAGTGAGAAAAGAAAGATTGAGGAAGCCAAATTAGTTCAGAAGAAGTTGTCAAAATGTTGCCATAGAAGGGGCGCCAATGACAAGCGGAGAATGAATGGGCATGCAGGAAACAATGGGTATATCATAGGTAACTAACCCAAGCCCGATGGAACAAGGTGGGTATGGGGTTACGCCACGAGGCAGAGGTATGGTTTATAGGGGAAGAGAAGGCAGATTTCAGAATAACCAAGGTGGGTTTCAAAACACACAGAATGAGAACCAGAGTGTTCAGGGAGGATATAACCAAGGACGGATTAACAGAAGGAATCCTCTTGTATGTTGGAATTGTGGAATGACAGGACATATTGCGCGCGTATGTGGGAGCCAAGGGAATGTACAAAATTACCAACTTTCCAGAGGGGGGACAGTTTATCCTCCACCATAAAGCACACAGACCGGAGAGGGCTTGGCCCAAGATCACACATCCTATCAGGCACAAGCACTGCAAGTACAGCAGGTGCAACAGCAGGGACAAGCACAAATGAATCCACCACAGGGGCCCTATGCAGACACAGCTGTATGTGAATACAGGAAAAGTGTTGACACCTAGAATAGGAGGTTTCACTCTGGTAGGAAAAAGTAATTTCACAGGGACAGGGATGAACTTGTATCCACAATAGGACAGCTCACAGGGTAACTTGATATCTTCAGTAATATCTGTGACTCCATATCCTTAGAGGAACCAAGGGTCAATGTGACAATAGGAGCTAAATCCTTTTCTTTTCTTGTAGACACTGGAGCAATTTGTTTCTGTATACGAGAGTGAAATTCAATGCCAGGTATTACCACAAATACTCAAGGGTTCTCTGGAGCTACGAGTCGAGTTTCTTTTACTGATAAATTACCAGTCTCCATAGGAGAATGTGGCATGTCCGTTCCTCTGTTATATTGACAACAGACACCAGTTAACATTTTAGGACGAGATTTAATGATGAAACTTAACATGACAATTTCATTTACTGATCAAGGAATAGTGTGCTCAACTCCAGGAATACACTATTATTTTAATGTGGGAGAGTTCATACTGGTGCTCAAAGGGCAAGTGGCTCTTTGAGGTGTTCAAGTAGATCTGTAAATTTGCTATATGGGGTAACCATTTTGCTGACATGGTTATTTGGCCCAGTAGGAATGATTGTGAGGATACCTGGTGAGTTTTTATTTGGACATACCTATGGATGATGAGGGTGGACAAACTATTCCTATAGAGTTGGAAGCAGCCATAGTACGAAAAAAAGATGACAATGCTCGAGGGGATAAATGATGAGGATAGACCATGGAGCACAGTGATAGCTCTTGAGGAGGGGTACAGATTGACCGGCCTAACTGAGGATGATATGTTCAGGGAAGAAGAAGTGATAAAGAAGTAGTATTCTTCATGAGCATTACATACTGGATAAGGATAGAGAAAAGGGAAGTCCCATAAAGAATGACAATAATGCGGCAGCGAACAGCATTTTTTCAGGCGGATCTTGAAAAAATTCTCTGTGCCCTAAGCACCACAGGCCCTTATGATGTAGGTTTATTGAAAGGGTTAGGAGAGATTAACATAAAGTTTAAGCCAGGAACAATTTTACCCCAAACAAAACAGTACCCTATGTCTCAAGAAGCAGATGAAGGTATATTTCAGATTATTTCAGCACTGATGAATCAGGGATTCTAGTGCCCTCAAAGTCATTGTGTAATACCACGGTGTATCCGATTAAAACACCTAAAGGAGGGTTGTGGAGATTTATCTAGGATTTTAGGCCTCTTAATCAGATTGTAGATTCTGAGTTTCCTTTAGTTCCTAATCCGGTGACAATATTGTGTAGGATGCCAGTAGAAGCTCGATTCTTCAAGGTGATCGATTTAAAAAATGTGTTTTTCTCGATCCCATTGCATAAGGACTAACAAGACTTGAGTTCATTTACATTAACCAAAAAAGAGTAAAACATACTGATTTGCCTCAGGGGTACTGTGAGTCTCCATCAATCTTTAACAGAGTGCTAGAGATGATCTAGGCAATAACGATCTCGAAAGTGTGGTGATACAGTACAAGGATGATCTATTTATTTGCAGTGAAACAGAGGATGAGTACAGACAGGAGTTTATCCAATTAATGACTACTTTACCAGGTAAAGGAAATAAGGTGGATATCGAAAAATTACAGTACTGTCAAGAAGAGGTGTTATACATAGGTCAATTGATTTCACATGAAGGAAAAAATTGACACCTGAGAGAGCTGAGGCAATCATGAAAACATCAAATGTGAAAACACTGAGACAGATACAAACAGATTCTGGGTTTGTGCAATTATGTTAGAACATGGGTGTTTGATTGTAGTACGTACCACAGCCACTTCTGCAAGCATTAAAAAAACCACACGTTGGTAAAACAAAGCTAGAATGGACCGAAGAAATGGAGGATTTGAGGAATTGAAAAAAAAGCTATTTGTACAGCCCCAGGTTTAGGAATTCCCAATTATGGTGAAGAATGTTATTTATTTTCACATACAGATGGGTCAGTAATGACAGCAGTGCTTACACAAAGAACCACATTAGGGTGCAAACCTTTGGCATATTATGGTGGGATTTTATATCCAGTTATGAGGGAAAACTTCCTTTGCAAACAATCTTTGACAGCCACCGCGTTTGCAATTGAGAAGTCCACAAGTATTGTCATGGGCTCCTCTATAACCCTGTATGTGGCGCATGCTCTTATTGCAATTTTCTGAGAAATCCAAGGGCACATTGACATCCCAAGGAGCTTCAGTTTATGAGGTAATAATTTCTAACCCAACGATTAATATTTGTAAGATATAAAATAGTAAACCCAGCCACATTTATAGCTCAAGAAGAAAGTGATCATGTGCATGACTGTGCCAATTATGTTCAATATTATGATGATATACCCCGTGTGAAGGAGAATCCTTTAGCGGGAGGGGAGATTCTTTTTATTGATGTTTTTTTTTTTAAATTGATCAGACACTGGGGAAAGGCATTCAGGCGCCACAGTAGAAAGACACAGATTAAATGGGGAATTAAAGGTGGTAGCAAGTGAAAGGCTACATCTCATTTTTCAGTGCAGAATTGATAGCGCATATTGTCACACTTGTAAAACATGGACAGGAAGTGACTGTGTACAGTTACTCCACCTATGTGATGTCAACTGTACACGCAGAGTTGGCACGATGGAAGAGGAGGAGCTATCTCTGCGTAGATGGCTCTCCAGTGAAGCATGCATCCTTATTGGAGATACTTATTCAGGAACTACAACTCCCAGTAGCCATAGCGGACATAAAATGCACAGCGCATACCAAAAAAACATATTTTGGCTCTTGCGGTAATGATGCCGCAGACGAAGGAGCCAAAAGGGTTGCATGTTCTCCAGAAAGGTTGAGTCTTGATACTGAGCATATTAAAGAGAATTCGGTAAAAACGATGTTAATGCAAGAGGGTTTTAATAAGTTGTCGATAACCCAATTAATAGAGATTCAGGGAAGCGCACTGCAGGAAGATCAAGAACTGTGAAAGCAAAGGAGATGTTCTTTATCCCCACGGAAGCTTTATGGTGACAGGACAGCACTGGGAAGCCAGTGATGCCAGTAACTTTATTAAAAGTCACACTTGAAAAGCTGCATTACTTGCGCATATAACTAGAGAAAGTCTTGCTGCCAATATTGCAGAAGACTGGTTCATTCCTAATTTGTTGGAACATGTTGCACTATCTATGGTGAATTGCATCATGTGTCAAAGATTTACTGCTGGGCATACACTGAGAATAAATAGAGAGTAATTCCTCAACCGAATGGTCCATTTCAGCATTACATATCGACTTTGTTGATAGGATGCAGACATATAATGGATATAGGTATCTATTAGCGGTGGTGTGTCCCTTTTCTAGGTGGATCGAGGCAGGTCCGTGTACACACCCTGATTCCACTTGCACAGTGAGGTTTTTAGTGCACAAAGTATTTCCGAGGTGGGGTGTGTATGACATACTAAGATCCGATAATGGGACACATTTTGTCAATGAGCTGGGTTTTTATTAAGTATAAAGCACACATTTTTTAAAGAACGAATTTAAACGCCATGCGTACGATCGTGCAATAGTGCTGAGGAAGAGGGAATTGAGACAACAAATAAGAGCCTCGGAGACTTAAAGCAAAGAGCAGCCAGAGAGGCAAAAAAGAAACTAAAGTCCCTATATAAGAAGTGGATTAGGGGCCACAAATATAACATGCAGCAACAAGATGCAGAAAAGATGCTGGCATCACTAGAACAATTGAGAGAGTTCTGGGCACTAATTAACAACGAATGTACCCCACAAGGAGCGTTGATGACGAATATGGTCTTAGAAAAACAATGGACTGAACATTACCTGAAGCTATTTGAAAAGCAAGGAGAACTGACATAAAAACCGGAGTCATTTTGGATATCATGAGAGCCAACATTGTATTTTGGTCCTTATACATCTCGTGGAATTGTTCGTAAAGCTTCATTAGTGGGGCCGTAGATATACCAATAACGGACATTATTTTGGGCATTAAATCTTTTGCAATATTTTTGGCCATTTTTCAGAGTAGTGTTCTCTTCAGTTTCTCTTCCACCAGCTCCTTCGGGCTTAAGAGATCTCTTTTTTAAATTTTTGTCTCATTCTCCTAAGCTTCGGAAACTCTCTTTAAACAAGGGACAAGTCTGTTGAAATTTCTTCCGGGGAGTCGGTTGAGGCCGAACTATCTACAGAATTCCTCTTTGTCCTATTTCCACTTCTATCTCCCAGAAACATCTCAATTTCTTTGTGTGAGGCTCTTTTTTGTGAGTATATCATTCTATTTTGAGGACTTGACTCCACTATCTTTCTTTTTTGTGGTTTTTCCCTTTCCGAGAAGCTTTTTTGAGCCTCTCTTGCCTCCTCTTCCTGTGTTTTTCCAGTTATTTTTAAATTCATTTTCTTTAATGCGTGACTTTCGTTTGACACCACCATTATTTCTCCCATTTTTTTTGAGAGTTTAGTTTATTTTTTCATTCTTTACAGCTAGGTCTTTTATTAGTTGGTGCGCCACCGCTAAGGAGTCTGTTGGTTGGAATGGTGTTTTGCCATTCCCTTTCTTTATCTTTGCTTGCAGATTGATACATTTCCACCTCAAAGGGACTAAAAACCTCATTGCCCAAATCATCACTTTTAATACCATTTACATTGACTTTGCCAGTTCCATATTTTTGCCCATAGCTTCCTTCATCCACTTCCTCATCACGCCACAGTACACTGCCTTGTCGGCAGAGGTCTCCACCTGCAGACATAGAGGAACTTACTCTTGGGCAGTCTCTCCTCTTGGAGCCCGCATCTGAAGTCTCCTCCTCCCTGACCACGGCAGGAGGCCACTGCATCGGGGAGGAGCCACAGCTGAGAGCCCCAGGCAGGCCGCTCGCTTCCGCCTCCGCACCTCCCCAGCCCGGATGCCGCCCAGGTGGGGAGGGGACACCACCAGGAGCCACAGGCAGGCCGCCTGCTCCTGCCTCCACACCGCCTCAGCCTGGACGCCGCTCAGGTGGGGAGGAGACACCGCCAGGAGCCAAAGGCAGGCCTCCCGTGCCCACCTCCACACTGCCCCAGCCGGGAAGCCGCCCAGGCGGGGAAGAGTCACACCCGGGAGCCGCGGGCAGGCTCTCACTGCACGAGAAGAATCTCGGTGACGGGGGGCCAGAGAACGAGGTAGGCGGACATTTTCTTAACAGGCCCTCTGTTAGCCCACTTCCACCAGCAGCATGTTGGACCTCTGCCTCCAGCTGCAGAACATACGGCAATGCTTCCCTCTGCTGTGTCTGCAGCCGCATGTCACTCAAGAGCACGTCTACCTCGTACCCCCCACTCCCAACATCTTCAATAGTGCCATTCCTTTGATCATCCAGATTACATTGGTAATCGGGGGTCAGATCACCCCCCTCCGCTCCCCTTCTCCTCCCCATACAATTTATGCCCTCAGTCTCCACCACCCTGCCTCTCGTGTCACTCGCACAAACTGGAGAGACTGGCATTCTGTTTTTTTGAAGCTGCCCTTCTACATTTATTGCATTTGCTGCATGAGGAATCATTTGGGGGAGCGGCTCACTTGCTTGAGTTCTTCTGCATGGGTCAGTCCGTGAGTCTATGCTACAAGAAGTGATGCCTTCATCCAGCACGGAATTCCAAAGCCGCACCCTGGATCGGGTCCCCGCTGCCATTTCACATTGTTTCCGTACTTCTTCCGGATTTGCGGCTCTCAGCTCCATATAGCGAGCAGTGTCTCCGGTGGCTGCTGAGCTGGACAACCAGCCACAACCACCACGAACACTAGGAACTCTCCCTCACACTCCGCGACTGAAATGGGTTTTTGTAGTTATGGTGAGTGTACTCCGCTCAGTCCAATAGACAGAGAAAAAATAGAAGCAGCTTGGAACTCCACACCAGGAACACTCCATCACATTCTGCCATTCATAACATCAGCAGAGTGAAGAAATTATGCCTCTTTCAGCTTAGTTGAAATGTCCTTTACAGGACAGGAAAGGCCATAGTGGGGGACCTCTGAACTCCACATCTAGACAATATCAAGTCCCTATATTGTGACCTTGCAGCCATCACAATCTATAAACTACAGCTTATTCAGAACATGGCTGTTTATTTTTCTCTTAGTCGTTTCAAAACATCATAGGTAGCGGCTGCTTATACTTCCCAATGCCTGCATCCATTAACAAACAGACTCCAGTTATAAGTGATGTGTTTCATCCAGGTATGTCTACACAAGGCAGACCCCATATATATAATCAACAAAAGTCACCTCCTAATGCCTTCACGCTTTCCGCAGGTTATCCTTTTTTCTATCCCCTGCTAAACCTGCTAGGACCACAGATAGAGGTGGTCTGATGTCTTTGGCATCACAACACTGGAACAAACAGCTGGGGGAGAGTAGACCGCCAACTACCTGCACTTGTGATCCATCATTAAAACGCAACCTTTCAGTGTTTAATCCTTTGGTCTTCCTCTCCTGAAACTGTGCAGTGAGGACGAGTGTCTAGAGGCGGTCCACTCGATAGTGGGTTTATAAAAATCATCACAATCACTTACTCACTCGATTAGAAAATCCGAGCCCTCCACATTTAACCGTGAGTGGCTATTTGAGAAGTAGAAACACTTGGGTAAAATATATATACTTTGAAATATTCGGGCTGATTCATGAAATAAATGTGCGCTGAAAAGGGGAAAATCGCAGCGCTAACATGAAAATCCCAGCGCACGCTTGCCAAAGCCACGCACATCCATCCATGGAATTAAGTGCGCGTGTAAATCCTGGGATGTGTGCTAAAATCGTGGTTGGCACACGCGGGCGCACATGTCACTAAACGGCATGCACTATGCGCACAGGGAAAGCACACATAGCGCAGCGCACACAACAAAAGTGGGCGTAACACAGGACGTAACACGCAGAATTGGGAACAACACGCGAAAATGTGGGCATTACGGGTGAAGTACAGGAGGTAAATGCCTGCAATGCCCACATGAGCGCCAACAACACGTATTCATGGAATCAAACAGGGGAAAGGCGTGCACCAAAAAAGACGCACTATTCCGGAAACATGTACGCCAGCAGGAAGCAGGAGTAAGCGGCCCCGCGAGTAAGCGGCCCCGCGCAGCATAACAGTGTGCGCAAACAACAAACAAGCTTAGACGCTACGATGAATATACCATTCCTCGCAGCAGTGGTCGTGGGACACCGCAGGAGGAGGAGGAGGATAGCCAGGCCCCGCATTTTCTTACCCAGGACCAGCCTTTTTGGGATGCCTGATGACCAGGTGTATGGGAGGTACAGATTTCCACCACACATAATCCTAGAACTGGTCAGGGAGTGGGAGGACAAACCCACATCACCCACCCTGTGCTCCCAAGCACTGAGCCCCTTGGAAAAGGTGCTCAATGTACTGCACTTCTTGGCTACTGGGTCATTTCAGCAGACAAGTGCCATAGTGGGGTGTGTGTCACAGGCCACGCAGTCACTCTGCCTACTGTTAGGGAGAGTTCTCTGTTTAGGCTGAATTTCCTAACCTAGTGAGTCCCCCAGCAGCTTTGTCCATCCTGCAAAGAGTTGGACTCTTTTCTCCCCCTCTTGGATATGAATGTGGTTGATTCCTGTGAATGTCAATGTGTTCTATGGGCTATGGGGTCTTTTACTCCATAGGGTCTCATGTGTTTTACTATGTGTGTTACACCGCACCCTCCGTGCCGTAACACTGGGGTGTCCTAGAGGATCCCTATCATTGACTCCATACCCTGGGACTGACTACTGTCTCCCAGGGCATGTAAAGTCACCATTGGCTTTACTAGACCTAAATTTACTAACATAACTAGTACAAACCATCCTATTGTGGGCATACTAGTTGGGTTAATTCGATTACCCCTGGGTCTGTTATTCGAGGGGGCACTGTCCCGTCCCCCCTCGTCGAGTTTTGGCTGGTGGCAGTGGAAACTACTTGTTATATTCGATCCCGAATATAACTCTATGGGATTCTTCCCATTGTTGGAGGCTAATACTTTCACCCATTAGTCTCTAACATACCGTCGGTTTATTTGTCTTAAATAAATCTACCAGTTGGTATTTTCTGCCAGAACTCGGTTTTTAAAATGGCGCCTGTGTTCACCTCTGTAACTCCGAACCAAAGGTTGAGCCCTTTGTTCCACTTTTGGCGGGCTTCTACACAGAAGCCCTCCAGAGTGGTGCCATTCTGTCTGGGTACCACAGCGGGTGTGGGAGGGGGTTTAGGCACCCTGGACTGAGTTGCCTTGCCAACTCAAGTCACACTCTGGCGTGATTGGCCCAAGTGGTGAGCCACCCCGCTCACCATTTAGCGTGTTTTGATTGACAGCTAGGCTGAATGAATGGGGGTTTGCTGCATTAAAGCAGGGCTTTTGGGACTGGATCTTCAGAAGTCGCCACAGGACCTAAGAAGCCGACGAGGGTAAAGCTGAGCCGACCAGCAACGACGACACCTCCGGTGGAGCCCTGCTGAACCGACTCACCACTTCCCAACGACAGAGGAGATCTCCCTGCTGGAGAATCTTCTCCCCCTGACTGGTGGGAACAACCAGTCCCTTTGCTTTTTCTTCGCTTCCAGGGCGTAGTGGTCGAATTGCCCATGCTGAGCACCCCGGCAACCAGATAGCCACTAGCCCATACCGTGACCAAAAGGTGGTGCCTTGTGACGGAGCACTCCACGGCTGGTCTCTTCCCTGGTGGTACAACGATCTTCAACTTTCCTTCGACGACGAGATCATCTCATCTCTTGGCAAAGCCATGACTTGCATTCACCACCAGGAACAACTGCCCCCGCCAGAGCTGGCTCTTCACTTACAAGGTACCGTGTCCGCCTGGTGTCCCTTGTGGCGGTTAGCGTGGGGTGTCTTAAATCCTTACCTTTCCATTGGGTCGCCTCCAGACCTTCTTAACTTTTTTTTCTAAACTGGTCCAACCTTTCTGTGACAATTTGCTACAAAGACTCGAAGTGCGTTTCCACCGTGATACTTGTTGGGACATATCGCCTTGCCTCTCTCCAAGTGGGCCTGGCCTCTGAACTTTGTGATCCACAGTAGACCCTGCCTTACGGGCCTTGCATTTGCTTTGTAAAAGTGTTGGTACCGAGTTGGTTTCATACCCTGCCTTTTCTCTCCCGTTCTAACGAATATTAGAGTGCCATCTAGGTTAAAGCATTCACCTCTGTCTGCAAATAAGTGGTGCCGTTGAACCTAGACTTGTCGAAATATTGTTAGGGGATTGATACTTATAGTAATTGTAATTGAAGTTGTTTGCAGTATCAGTGCCAGTGTGTTTTCATAGATGTGTCCTTAAAATAAATAATTATACATCTTTACACCCAAGCTCTGTTCCGCGTCTGCTTGTTCCACGTTGTAGATTGCCCTATCTTGTATACTCCACATACTGCCTAACTTTTCTTGAGAGAGGTCTGACTGCTCAGCCACAGCTACCAGGTGAATCTGTGTGGTACAGATTGCTACCAAGTGGGTTTACTGCCAAACACCTGTAGGCCTAAATCTTTTGCAGTGGTCCCAGAGGGAACTGCACAGGTTTCCGCTTAACACCTACACCAGGTGTTGGCCATAATGACTACATGCCCCTCAGTCCGCAGGCACATATACATGCCCAGAACACCTGCAGAAAGGCAGGCCGTGGTCCAGGACTTTTACGGGGTGGCACACTTCCCCAAAGTGCTAGGTGCCATTGATTGCACCCATGTGGCTCTACGTCCTCCCAGGGCCACTGAGCACATATATCGAAACCACAAACACTGGCATTCAATCAACGTGCAGGTTGTATGTGATGCCAAGGGAATAATCACTTCTGTATATGCCAACTATCCAGGGTCAAGCCATGATAGTTTCATTATCAGAATATCACCCCTAAACCGGGACCTGGAAGCTGGGCGGCAGGGCGACACATGGCTAATTGGTGAGTATAAATGCCTCTGCACATGCATGCATATCAGAAACTGAGAAAAGGGAAAACCCCACTAATGAGAACCATTATCACCCCCACAAATGAGAACCATTATCACCTCCCCAGGGGACAGTGCCTACCCTCTGAGCACCTAAATGATGATGCCAATTCGGAACCCCACCACACCACCCGAGGTAAGATACAACACAGCCCATATTGCAAACCAGAGCTTAGTGGAGCGCACATTCGGAGTGCTCAAGTCATGCTTTCGCTCCCTTGACCGCTCTGGTGGGCAGCTGCTATACACGCCCCTAGTAGCGTGCAGGATCATAGTGGCAGCATGTGTCCTGCACAACGTTGAAACACGCCGGGGCGTGCCGGCGGACATGGTGGTGCCCCCACATCCCCAACCACATGCATGGCCGCTGCGCATGGGAGGTGAAAGGGCACGTGGTGCGACAGCCCGTACCCAGCTTGTGGCAAATCAATTCACCTAAAATCACACCCCTGCGGAGTGCACACAGCCGTGGCACATACCAGCTGACAATCAATGATGATGGCAAAAGGGACAGTCAACTGTCACAACCATACCAGCCTGAGATTGTTCACCTGGAAGTGTTACATTGTGTGCATCCCTACCTACTCAAAGAAAACTCAATGCTGTGTCACAAAAAGACACACATTCATGCAGCAGGAAAGATTACCCCCATGCAAAATACCACATCAAAATACTGCCATGTCACCCAACCCCTCCCCATCTCAGCTACCCAACACACCATGGCATGGCATGCAATGTGAAAGCAACTCAATGAATGCACAACACATGACACAAGTGTCACAAAGTGCAATGTTCCAAATGTAAACAGTCCATAGACAATATGCTCTCAGTAATCAATAAGAAACACTACACATGAACAAATACTTACCAGCAAAACAAAACATCAGTACAGGAAGATGTTCTGCGCGTGTAAATCCTGGGATGTGCGCTAAAATCATGGTTGACACACGCGGGTGCACATGTCATTAAACGATGTGCACTATGCGCACAGGGAAAGTGCACATAGTGCAGCGCACACAACAAAAGTGGGCGTAACACGGGGCGTAACATGCGGAATGGGGAACAACACACAAAAATGTGGGCATTACGGGGGAAGTACAGGAGGTAAATGCCTGCAACGCCCACATGAGCGCCAACAACACGTATTCATGGAATCGAACAGGGGAAAGGCATGTGCCAAAAAAGACGCGCTAATCCGGAAACACGTATGCCAGCAGGAAGCAGGCGTAAGCGGCCCCGCGCAGCATTACAGTGTGCGCAAACAACAAACAAGCTTAGACGCTACAATGACTATACCGTTACTCACAGCAGTGGTCGTGGGACACCGCAGGAGGAGGAGGATAGCCAGGCCCCGCATTTTGTTACCCAGGACCAGCCTTTTTCGGATGCCTGATGACCATGTGTATGGGAGGTACAGATTTCAACCACACATAATCCTAGAACTGATCAGGGAGTGGGAGGATGACCTCACATCACCCACCCTGTGCTCCCAAGCACTAAGCATCTTGGAAAAGGTGCTCAATGTACTGCACTTCTTGGCTACCGGGTCATTTCAGCGGACAAGTGCCATAGTGGGGGGTGTGTCACAGGCCATGCAGTCACGCTGCCTACACCAGGTGTTGGCCATCATGACTACACGCCCCTCAGTCCGCAGGCACATATACATGCCCAGAACACCTGCAGAAAGGCAGGCCGTGGTCCAGGACTTTTACGGGGTGGCACACTTCCCCAAAGTGCTAGGTGCCATTGATTGCACCCAGGTGGCTCTACGTCCTCCCAGGGCCACTGAGCACATATATCGAAACCACAAACACTGGCATTCAATCAACGTGCAGGTTGTATGTGATGCCAAGGGAATAATCACTTCAGTATATGCCAACTATCCAGGGTCAAGCCATGATAGTTTCATTTTCAGAATGTCACCCCTAAACCTGGACCTGGAAGCTGGGCAGCATGGCGACACATGGCTAATTGGTGAGTATAAATACCTCTGCACATGCATGCATATCAGAAACTGAGAAAAAGGAAAACCCCACTAATGAGAACCTTTATCACCTCCCCAGGGGACAGAGCCTACCCTCTGAGCACCTACATGATGATGCCAATTCGGAACCCTAACACACCACCAGAGGTAAGATACAACACAGCCCATATTGCAACCTGGAGCATAGTGGAGCGCACATTCGGAGTGCTCAAGTCATGCTTTCGCTCCCTTGACCGCTCTGGTGGGCAGCTGCTATACGCGCCCCCAGTAGCGTGCAGGATCATAGAGGCAGCATGTGTCCTGCACAACGTTGCAACACGCAGGAGCGTGCCGGTGGACATGGTGGTGCCCCCACATCCCCAACCACATGCATGGCCGCTGCGCATGGGAGATGAAAGGGCACGTGGTGAGACAGCCCGTACCCAGCTTGTGGCAAATGACTTCACCTAAAATTACACCCCTGCGGAGTGCACACAGCCCTGGCACATACCAGCTGACAATCAATGATGATGGCAAAAGGGACAGTCAACTGTCACAACCATACCAGCCTGAGATTGTTCACCTGGAAGAGTTACATTGTGTGCATCCCTACCTACTCAAAGAAAACCCAATGCTGTGTCACAAAAAGACACACATTCATGCAGCAGGAAAGATTACCCCCATGCAAAATACCACATCAAAATACTGCCATGTCACCCAACCCCTCCCCATCTCAGCTACCCAACACACCATGGCATGGCATGCAATGTGAAAGCAACTAAATGAATGCACAACACATGACACAAGTGTCACAAAGTGCAATGTTCCAAATGTAAACAGTCCATAGACAATATGCTCTCAGTAATCAATAAGAAACACTACACATGAACAAATACTTACCAGCCACACAAAACATCAGTACAGGAAGATGTTCTGCGCGTGTAAATCCTGGGATGTGCGCTAAAATCATGGTTGACACACGCGGGTGCACACGTCATTAAACGGCGTGCGCTAAGCGCACAGGGAAAGTGCATATAGCGCAGTGCACACAACAAAAGTGGGCGTAACATGGGGCGTAACACGCGGAATGGGGAACAACACACGAAAATGTGGGCATTACGGGGGAAGTACAGGAGGTAAATGCCTGCAACACCCACATGAGCGCCAACAACACGTATTCATGGAATTCGAAGAGGGGAAAGGCATGTGCCAAAAAAGACGCGCTAATCCGGAAAAACGTATGCCAGCAGGAAGCAGGTGTAAGCGGCCCCGCGCAGCATTACAGTGTGCGCAAACAACAAACAAGCTTAGACGCTACAATGACTATACCGTTACTCACAGCAGTGGTCGTGAGACACCGCAGGAGGAGGAGGATAGCCAGGCCCCGCATTTTGTTACCCAGGACCAGCCTTTTTGGGATGCCTGATGACCAGGTGTTTGGGAGGTACAGATTTTCACCACACATAATCCTAGAACTGATCAGGGAGTGGGAGGATGACCTCACATCACCCACCCTGTGCTCCCAAGCACTGAGCCCCTTGGAAAAGGTGCTCAATGTCCTGCACTTCTTGGCTACTCGGTCATTTCAGCGGACAAGTGCCATAGTGGGGGGTGTGTCACAGGCCATGCAGTCACGCTGCCTACACCAGGTGTTGGCCATCATGACTACACGCCCCTCAGTCCGCTGGCACATATACATGCCCAGAACACCTGCCGAAAGGCAGGCCGTGGTCCAGGACTTTTACGGGGTGGCACACTTCCCCAAAGTGCTAGGTGCCATTGATTGCACCCAGGTGGCTCTACGTCCTCCCAGGGCCACTGAGCACATATATCGAAACCACAAACACTGGCATTCAATCAACGTGCAGGTTGTATGTGATGCCAAGGGAATAATCACTTCAGTAGATGCCAACTATCCAGGGTCAAGCCATGATAGTTTCATTTTCAGAATGTCACCCCTAAACCGGGACCTGGAAGCTGGGCAGCATGGCGACACATGGCTAATTGGTGAGTATAAATACCTCTGCACATGAATGCATATCAGAAACTGAGAAAAGGGAAAACCCCACTAATGAGAACCATTATCACCTCCCAGGGGACAGAGCCTACCCTCTGAGCACCTACATGATGATGCCAATTCGGAACCCTAACACACCACCCGAGGTAAGATACAACACAGCCCATATTGCAATCCGGAGCATAGTGGAGCGCACATTCGGAGTGCTCAAGTCATGCTTTCGCTCCCTGACCGCTCTGGTGGGCAGCTGCTATACGCGCCCCCAGTAGCGTGCAGGATCATAGTGGCAGCATGTGTCCTGCACAACGTTGCAACATGCAGGAGCGTGCCGGTGGACATGGTGGTGCCCCCACATCCCCAACCACATGCATGGCCGCTGCGCATGGGAGGTGAAAGGGCATGTGGTGAGACAGCCCGTACCCAGCTTGTGGCAAATCAATTCACCTAAAATCACACCCCTGCGGAGTGCACACAGCCCTGGCACATACCAGCTGACAATCAATGATGATGGCAAAAGGGACAGTCAACTGTCACAACCATACCAGCCTGAGATTGTTCACCTGGAAGTGTTACATTGTGTGCATCCCTACCTACTCAAAGAAAACCCAATGCTGTGTCACAAAAAGACACACATTCATGCAGCAGGAAAGATTAACCCCATGCAAAATACCACATCAAAATACTGCCATGTTACCCAACCTCTCCCCATCTCAGCTACCCAACACACCATGGCATGCAATGTGAAAGCAACTAAATGAATGCACGACACATGACACAAGTGTCACAAAGTGCAATGTTCCAAATGTAAACAGTCCATAGACAATATGCTCTCAGTAATCCATAAGAAACACTACACATGAACAAATACTTACCAGCAACACAAAACATCAGTACAGGAAGATGTTCTGTGCGTGTAAATCCTGGGATGTGCGCTAAAATCATGGTTGGAACACGCGGGCGCACATGTCATTAAACGGCGTGCAATATGCGCACAGCGAAAGTGCACATAGTGCAGCGCACACAACAAAAGTGGGCGTAACACGGGGCGTAACACGCGGAATGGGGAACAACACACGAAAATGTGGGCATTACGGGGGAAGTACAGGAGGTAAATGCCTGCAACGCCCACATGAGCGCCAACAACACGTATTCATGGAATCGAACAGGGGAAAGGCATGCGCCAAAAAAGACGCGCTAATCCGGAAACATGTACGCCAGCAGGAAGCAGGCGTAAGCGGCCCTGCGCAGCATTACAGTGTGCGCAAACAACAAACAAGCTTAGACGCTACAATGACTATACTGTTACTCACAGCAGTGGTCGTGGGACACCGCAGGAGGAGGAGGATAGCCAGGCCCCGCATTTTGTTACCCAGGACCAGCCTTTTTGGGATGCCTGATGACCAGGTGTATGGGAGGTACAGATTTCCACCACACATAATCCTAGAACTGGTCAGGGAGTGGGAGGATGACCTCACATCACCCACCCTTTGCTCCCAAGCACTGAGCCCCTTGGAAAAGGTGCTCAATGTACTGCACTTCTATGCTACTGGGTCATTTCAGCGGACAAGTGCCATAGTGGGGGGTGTGTCACAGGCCACGCAGTCACGCTGCCTACACCAGGTGTTGGCCATCATGACTACACGCCCCTCAGTCCACAGGCACATATACATGCTCAGAACACCTGCAGAAAGGCAGGCCATGGTCCAGGACCTTTACGGGGTGGCACACTTCCCCAAAGTGCTAGGTGCCATTGATTGCACCCATGTGGCTCTACGTCCTCCCAGGGCCACTGAGCACATATATCGAAACCACAAACACTGGCATTCAATCAACGTGCAGGTTGTATGTCATGCCAAGGGAATAATAACTTCAGTATATGCCAACTATCCAGGGTCAAGCCATGATAGTTTCATTTTCCGAAAGTCAACCCTAAACCGGGACCTGGAAGCTGGGCGGCATGGCGACTCATGGCTAATTGGTGAGTATAAATGCCTCTGCACATGCATGCATATCAGAAACTGAGAAAAGGGAAAACCCCACTAATGAGAACCATTATCACCTCCCCAGGGGACAGTGCCTACCCTCTGAGCACCTACATGATGATGCCAATTCGGAACCCCACCACACCACCCGAGGTAAGATATAACACAGCCCATATTGCAACCCGGAGCATAGTGGAGCACACATTCGGAGTGCTCAAGTCATGCTTTCGCTCCCTTGACCGTTCTGGTCGGCAGCTGCTATACGCGCCCCCAGTAGCGTGCAGGATCATAGTTGCAGCATGTGTCCCGCACAATGTTGCAACATGCCAGGACGTGCCGGTGGACATGGTGGTACCCCCACATCCTCAACCACATGCATGGCCGCTGCACAGGGGAGGTGAAAGGGCACGTAGTGAGACAGCCCGTACCCAGCTTGTGGCAAATTACTTCACCTAAAATCACACCCCTGCGGAGTGCATACAGCCCTGGCACATACCAGCTGACAATCAATGATGATGGCAAAAGGGACAGTCAACTGTCACAACCATACCAGCCTGAGATTGTTCACCTGGAAGTGTTACATTGTGTGCATCCCTACCTACTCAAAGACACCCAATGCTATGTCATAAAAAGACACACAGTCATGCAGCAGGAAAGATTACCCCCATGCAAAATACCACATCAAAATACTGCCATGTCACCCAACCCCTCCCCATCTCAGCTACCCAACACACCATGGCATGGCATGCAATGTGAAAGAAACTAAAGGAATGCACGACACATGACACAAGTGTCACAAAGTGCAATGTTCCAAATGTAAACAGTCCATAGACAATATGCTCTCAGTAATCAATAAGAAACACTACACATGAACAAATACTTACCAGCAACACAAAACATCAGTACAGGAAGATGTTCTGCGCGTGTAAATCCTGGGATGTGCACTAAAATTGTGGTTGGCACACGCGGGCGCACATGTCATTAAACGGCGTCCGCTACGTGCACAGTGAAAGTGCACACAGCGCAGAGCACACAACAAAAGTGGGCGTAACACGGGGCGTAACACGCGGAATGGGGAACAACACACGAAAATGTGGGCATTACGGGGGAAGTACAGGAGGTAAATGCCTGCAACGCCCACATGAGCGCCAACAACACGTATTTATGGAATCAAACTGGGGAAAGGCGTGCGCCAAAAAAGACGCGTTAATCCGGAAACACGTACGCCAGCAGGAAGCAGGCGTAAGCGGCCCGGCGCAGCATAACAGTGTGCGCAAACAACAAACAAGCTTAGACGCTACGATGAATATACCGTTTCTCGCAGCAGTGGTTGTGGGACACCGCAGGAGGAGGAGGATAGCCAGGCCCCGCATTTTCTTACCCCGGACCAGCCTTTTTGGGATACCTGATGACCAGGTATATGGGAGGTACAGATCTCCACCACACATAATCCTAGAACTGGTCAGGGAGTGGGAGGATGACCTCACATCACCCACCCTGTGCTCCCAAGCACTGAGCCCCTTGGAAAAAGTGCTCAATGTACTGCACTTCTTGGCTACTGGGTCATTTCAGCGGACAAGTGCCATAGTGGGGGGTGTGTCACAGGCCACGCAGTCACGCTGCCTACACCAGGTGTTGGCCATCATGACTACACACCCCTCAGTCTGCAGGCACATATACATGCTCAGAAAACCTGCAGAAAGGCAGGCCGTGGTCGATGTCTTTTACGGGGTGGCACACTTCCCCAAAGTGCTAGGTGCCATTGATTGCACCCATGTGGCTCTTCGTCCTCCCAGGGCCACTGAGCACATATATCGAAACCACAAACACTGGCATTCAATCAATGTGCAGGTTGTATGTGATGCCAAGGGAATAATCACTTCAGTATATGCCAACTATCCAGGGTTAAGCTATGATAGATTCATTTTCAGAATGTCACCCCTAAACCGGGACCTGGAAGCTGGGCGGCATGGCGACACATGGCTAATTGGTGAGTATAAATGCCTCTGCACATGCATGCATATCAGAAACTGAGAAAAGGGAAAACCCCACTAATGAGAACCATTAACACCTCCCCAAGGGACAGTGCATACCCTCTGAGCACCTACATGATGATGCCAATTCAGAACCCCACCACACCACCCGAGGTAAGATACAACACAGCCCATATTGCAACCCGGAGCATAATGGAGCGCACATTCAGAGTGCTCAAGTCATGCTTTCGCTTCCTTGACCACTCTGGTGGGCAGCTGCTATACGCGCCCCCAGTAGCGTGCAGGATCATAGTGGCAGCATGTGTCCTGCACAACGTTGCAACATGCCGGGCGTGCCGGTGGACATGGTGGTGCCCCCACATCCCCAACCACATGCATGGCCGCTGCGCATGGGAGGTGAAAGGGCACTTGGTGAGACAGCCCGTACCCAGATTATGGCAAATTACTTCACCTAAAATTACACCCCTGCGGAGTGCACACAGCCCTGGCACATACCAGCTGACAATCAATGATGATGGCAAAAGGGACAGTCAACTGTCACAACCATACCAGCCTGAGATTGTTCACCTGGAAGTGTTACATTGTGTGCATCCCTACCTACTCAAAGACACCTAATGCTGTGTCACAAAAAGACACACATTCATGCAGCAGGAAAGATTATCCCCACGCAAAATACCACATCAAAATATTGCCATGTCACCCAACCCCTCCTCATCTCAGCTACCCAACACACCGTGGCATGGCATGCTATGGGAAAGCAACTAAATGAATGCACAACACATGACACAAGTGTCACAAAGTGCAATGTTCCAAATGTAAACAGTCCATAGACAATATGCTTTCAGTAATCAATAAGAAACACTACACATGAACAAATACTTCCCAGCAACACAAAACACCAGTACAGGAATATGTTCTGCGCATGTAATTCCTGGGATGTGCGCTAAAATCGTGGTTGGCACACGCAAGCACACATGTCATTAAATGGCGTGCGCTACGTGCACAGGGAAAGTGCACATAGCGCAGCGCACACAACAAAAGTGGGCGTAACACGGGACGTAACACGCGGAATGGGGAACAACACCACAAAATGTGGGCATTACGGGGGAAGTACAGGAGGTAAATGCCTGCAATGCCCACATGAGCGCCAACAACACGTATTCATGGAATCGAACAGGGAAAAGGCGTGCACCAAAAAAGACGCCCTAATCCGGAAACACGTACGCCAGCAGGAAGCAGGCGTAAGCGGCCACGCGCAGCATAACATTGTGCGCAAACAACAAACAAGCTTAGACGCTACGATGAATATACTGTTACTCGCAGCATTGGTCGTGGGACACCACAGGAGGAGGAGGATAGCCAGACCCCGCATTTTCTTACCCAAGACCAGCCTTTTTGGGATTCCTGATTCCCAGGTGTATGGGAGGTACAGATTTCCACCACACATAATCCTAGAACTGGTCAGGGAGTGGGAGGATGACCTCACATCACCCACTCTGTGCTCACAAGCACTGAGGTTCTTGGAAAAGGTGCTCAATGTACTGCACTTCTTGGCTACTGGGTCATTTCAGCGGACAATTGCCATATTGGGGTGTGTGTCACAGGCCACGCAGTCACGCTGCCTACACCAGGTGTTGGCCATCATGATTACACACCCCTCAGTCTGCAGGCACATATACATGCCCAGAACACCTGCAGAAAGGCAGGCCGTGGTCCAGGACTTTTACGGGGTGGCACACTTCCCCAAAGTGCTCGGTGCCATTGATTGTACCCATGTGCCTCTACGTCCTCCCAGGGCCACTGAGCACATATATCGAAACCACAAACACTGGCATTCAATCAACGTGCTGGTTGTATGTGATGCCAAGGGAATAATCACTTCAGTATATGCCAACTATCCAGGGTCAAGCCATGATAGATTCATTTTCAGAATGTCACCCCTAAACCGGGACCTGGAAGCTGGGCGGCATGGCGACACATGGCTAATTGGTGAGTATAAACGCCTCTGCACATGCATGCATATCAGAAACTGAGAAAAGGGAAAACCCCACTAATGAGAACCATTATCACCTCCCCAGGGGACAGTGCCTACCCTCTGAGCACCTACATGATGATGCCAATTCGGAACCCTAACACGCTCTGGTGGGCAGCTGCTATACGTGTCCCCAGTAGCGTGCAGGATCATAGTGACAGCATGTGTCCTGCACAACGTTGCAACACAAACATCAGTACAGGAAGAAAGCATGGCAATATAAGACAGGAAAAAAATCAAAGTATTGCAAGTATCACAACCTGCTGTCAGGCAAATGTGTCAGTGTACTGCATACAACATGAACTGCATCTGCAAAGGAGATGGCCTTGTGAAGTCATGAAGAACCTACATGTAAATAAGGAGAAAGACATGGATGCATGACCACGTATCAATACACCATGCATTGTAGAATACAACAACAATCCCCACTAGGGGGATTACTACAGATTGCCCATACAACTCATGGGAGGCCAATGTCACTGTGTAAGTTACTGTCACTTGGTCACACCCTCTGCAAGCCCATGAAAAGTGGAAGCAGGAGGGGTGTGTATGTCCGGAAACCAAGAATCTAACCCAAAGACAGGACAAGCCTGCATGTGCCCAGCTGGAATACACAGTGGATGCCCACGAAAGCCACACAAAGCAACACACTGTAAAAAAAAAAGAAGAAGAAATAAAAATTCAAAATCAAAAATGGCCTGGTGTGGACCAGGGGGGGGAGGCCACCCAGGAGGCATGAGTACAGGGTGCATCCCAACACCCACATGCATGGATGTTGGAAATAAAATAATACCTCCATGGGCTCATGGCCTGCACGGCTACGCTACAGTGGGAGAACTGCCATCGCTCTCTTTACCCTCTGTTGCTACATCAGGAGGTGGCCGTGATATGGGAGGCAGCCCACGCAAAGCCCTGGTATGGTCCTCCTTGGCAGCAAGCATGTAGGTCTGGAAGGTTTGGTTCTGCAGGATAATGGTACAGAGATCTGCATGCAGCACCTCACGGGTTGCCTGCATTTCTGCATGCATAACCTTGTGTGATGCCCAGATCTCTGCACGGGTTGCCTGGAGCTCAGCTGAGAGTGAACGTGTGAGCTGCTCCAGCTGCTGTTCTGACCTAAAATTCCGGGAAGCCTCAAGTTCACCCAGAGTATCTCTGAGGAACCTGTGTTCTAACCTCAGGACTTCCCTGTGGGCCTGTGACACTACAGATATGGCTTCGCGCAGAGCCTCCAGTCCAGCCCATCGGTCCCTGTTGGACACCAACATGTCCTCCCTGTGTGAGTGGCAAATGGAGTCTGTTGCCTGCTGCTTGAGCTCCACCTGCCTCTCAGGTGGGAGAATGGAAGTGGCCACCCTATCCATTGCCTGAGCCATCATTTCACATGATGCTCTCTATTGTGCTGCAATACTTTAGATGGAGTTCTCCCACACTGTATTGCCTGGTGATGCACGGCCACCGCATTGACGGGCACCACACCTGTTTGGGGCAAGGGGATCTGCACCTTGCTGTGATGGCACTGCCTGAGGCTGCAGTACTGCATTATTCCTTTGATCTGCTGGCCCAGGAGCAAACATTGTGGAGTGTGACCCTGCATCTGTAACCGCCACAGGCGGACTTTCCAACACTGACATCCCCATAGAGGGGTCTACCCCTGGTGCAGGTGGGTTGGACAGAACAGCATCCCTGCCAGAAACACTCACCTGCGATGGCACATATGTCTCACTGTCCGATTCAGCACCTGAATCATAGAGGTCTGCTGAGGTGTACCCAGCGCCACTCATGGACAGTATGGTCTGCAGGAGGAATGGGTTTTCATCTACCACCACCCCACGTCCTCCACTGGTGCCCGGTTGTGGCTGAGTTCCCTCCTGGGTCTGCACCATCCCCTCCTCCTCAACAGCATCAAGTGCCTCATCACCTGCAAAAACATGACAGACAACAAATGGAAACAGGCATGAGCACCATAGCACACACATAGGCCTGACGAGACAGAGATCCAGTACATAAATTGCACATGTCCCACATGAATATAACTCTGGCATGCATGCACTGTCAATGAGTTGGAAGGGGAGGCAAAAAACACACACTGAGGACTCCAAGATGGAAAGGCAACACATGTGCAGCATGCTGGATCGCACTGCAGCACACATTAGCCTGTGAGTGGCATGTCCAATACACATACATGACACATGCCATCAGACAGATGTCACATAGCATAGCCATGGTACATTTGACAACTACAGCCACATGTCAGTGAATGAGTACTGTCACCCATCCATGTGATATGGACATGATGAGATGAAACATGCAAAATAGTGTGACAAAATATGCATGTGCTACACACAGCAACACATCCAGTTTTTAATTATACAGTGATGGCAGGCAGATGGACACATCACTGGTTGGTTACTTCAACATGACAGAAGACAACCGTCATGTTCTACATTCAAACAGGGCCCAGAAATTATTGTGAGCAAGCCATTACTCAATCAGCCTGAATGGTTAAATCATTCCCATAATAAGGTAATAAATGATGGCCATTGTGGGGTGTAATCTATTACAGACGTATGTCACATATGTGGCAGTATGGCAGAAAAATGTGTCGTAAAAATGGCAAGGATTGAAACAATCAGGTTGAATGAACTGGAAAACATCATGAACAATGTTGTTACAAGGTGACAGTTGAAGGGCAACTGCAGTAATCTGGTGCAAATTGGCTACTGTGGTCAGAAGGGATACTGTCATACCCAAACCCAAGGCCGTGGAATGGTTTGGAGGAAGCACATGGGTGACCCATACCAGTCATGACTACACACCCTCACCTGGCACTCAATCAGAACACATCACCCAAGCAACATACCCATGGATTACACACACATGCATGGGCACTCACCTGACAATGCTTCTAGATCTGGTAGGTCTCCCATGCCTCGGATCTGTTCCTCTGTGACGAAGGTTCCAGCGACAGACTCGTGTTCAGTGAGTTGGTCGTCCTCTGGTGGAGACCCATCGCCAGTCACCAGAGTAGAGGCATGATTAGAAGCCAGCTTGTTCTTTGCTCTGCGTTTCAGGTCATTCCACCGCTTGTAGCAATCATCAGGTGTGCACCTCACAAATTCAAGGGCACTAATGTGGTCTGCAATGGTCTACCAGTGGGCCCTACGTTGAGCAGCCGTATTATTGCACCCTGCAGTCACCACCATTTTGTGGCTATGTGCCAACACATAGGCCACAAGTGCATCTAGTTCGGCGTCATTGAAGCTAGGCTTCCTTGACGTGCTGGAGTTTGCAGCCGTGTCTGGGGTCCCAGCCTGTAGTGCAAGAGCACCCTTCTTCTTCTTGGAAGGTAGTGCAGATCCTGAGTGGCTTACGCCACTCTGGTTGGTAGGGGCAGAAGCGCAGGTGGACTGGGTACTTGAAGTTTGCAAAGGCACAATGACCAAAGGTCTCGGCGCAGGCATTGGCTGCAGGGTGATGTTGGCCTGACCAACGTCGGTGTTATGGGATTGGACCGACACTGTCCCAGCTGGGAGACTCGGAGCTGGGGTGGATTGAGTTGCAGCTGCCCCTGCAGACCTCCTCACCAGGGTACTTGGGGCAGCAGGTGACATGCCCAAATCCACGTGGCCTGGTGACAGCAACTTTCACCGCCACATGTGGTTTAGACTTGGTGACCTGGAAGTCAGCCTAGGAGTCATCCTGTGCCGGTTCAGTTGACAAAATGGGCTGGTTAACAAGGGCTGAGCTCGGATGGTGTCAGCAACATTTCCCACAAACATCAGGGGGGCATAGGTTGCCCTGATTGGTCCTCCACACACTGGCCTCTTGGGGCACCCTGCACATCCTGGCCACGTCCCCTACCGCGGCCACCTTTTGGAGGTCAGCCACCTTTGCCTCCCTTACTGCTTGGTTGCCTCCCAACCATGGCACTGATGTTGTTGTGCATATGGGAGTTGCAGTAAATAATTGTCCTGGGCAATTGGGTGAAAGGGGTAGGGTACTAGATGGAATTCATACCCTAGTGCACTAGCAAGGCTGTCTGTGACCCCTGGGGGAAGATTATGGGTCATGCAATGCACAGGCACCCCAAAAACAAAAGTAAACGTGCACGCAACCCCTGGTAGACCATGTGGGTGGAAAAATGAACCCGCACTACGCTGTGGCACCCAGAAACACAAAAATAAGCGTACGCGTGTTACACGAAGTCTACAATGATCTCTGAAGGGGTACGCAGCACACGGGGGCAACCACAGTTGGTAAATACGTGCGCGACTCACCGTCTGCCTGGAATAAGAACGTGAAAAAGACGCGCGTGTGTGCGTTGGCAAAACCCCCGCCAAAAGAAGAAATGAGCGCAGTCTGAGGAAACAGGGAGTACGAACTGGAACCGTTGTGAAGTAATAGCGTGTGAACCGTCAAGAAGTACAAGTATCACACCCTCGCTCTCCACAAAAAGCAAATACAAGAAAATTGCATCCTACTCGTACCCTTTAAACCAGCCCACATGTGCAACGTCACTTAGGTGCCTACACGCTAAGGGCCTTTCCTCCAATCACACGCAGTGACACTCGGATGTGCACTTTTTTCACATGTACCATAAACATGCACCCGTGTTGTGGGAAACGCCTGTGCGCGTAACGTCACAGATACGCTTGGGTCCTTTCCTTGATTTACACGCTGACATGCACTTTTTTCATCTGCCAAATAACTCTGTATCAAGCTGGCCACGCAACAACACACGGAAGACCACACTCCTGCCCAAAAGGCCATTTTCCTGCCCCCCAGAGCCCCGAGCATGCTCCCACCTGCCATCTGCTGCTGCCTGCCTGCCTGCTGACAACGTGCCTTGCTATTTGGTGCCTGCACATGAGCCATCTGCAGGGGTGCAGTTGCTGTGACCACCCCTGCTGGAACAGAAGACTCCCGACTGGGATACCATCGCTCCACAGCCCAGCCCCAGGACCCAGTTGCCCACCCACACCTGCCTCTGGGGTTGCCATGTCGGACACAACACCATCTGGCACCACTGGTAACCCCCAGCAAGAGAGGCAGAGGGCTACCAGCTTCAGTGCCAGTGAAGTTGGTATCCTGGTGGAGCAAGTCCTGGGGCAGTATGATGCCCTCTTTGGAAGTTTGTGCACCGACAATGAAGGACGGAAAATGATCTGGATGGACATCATGACTGCTATCAACGAGGAGGGGGTGGCAGTCTGTGACATTCTACATGCGCTGGGAGGACTTCAGGTCCAGCACCCTCAACAAGGCCTGGTGCCTCTTGAAGGCAGCGGATACCAAGGGGTGCCGGGTCCACCTAACCGACAACCAAATGAGGGTCCTGGAATATATACGCCCAGCGCTCCACTTCCAGGTCCTTGAGAGCCAGACCCGTCTGGAGTCGAGCGGTAAGTGTACATGGGTACTGATTTGACGCTGTGTGTGTTGTGGTGTGCCAGGAGTGTGCAGGTTGCACATATTTCTTTGTAGGGCCATGTATGGATGCGTATGTACAGGGTCATGTACCTGCCACATGTGATTCCTCTCATGTGTGAGACACATCGATGGTGTATGTGTTGGCAAGCATGATGGGAAAATGCATGTGTGGGTGCACACATCTAAAAGTTATATTTATGTACTGTAGCATGGTTGTGGTGTCACACATGGATGCTGGTTACTGCTGCATGTATCTGCACTATCTACATGTTCATTTGTGTGTATTTCACAAGTGTGCAACTGTGATGCAACGTGGATGCATGTGACACTGACATGTAGAAGGCTGAATGCCAGATGTGACATGGATGGCGATGTCATCACTGCAACAGGTGGTGGAGATGTACAGGTGCATGTAAGTCTGGTGGCGTCTGTGCATGTGATCTGCACTCCCCGTGTTGCATGTGACGTCAGGCTCACCTTCGGCTGCTTGTGCTGTTGTTCGTGTATGGATGGTCCTGCCTGGTGCAATATTCCTGTTGATTTGCTTATGTGTGTGATTTGAAATGACATGTGTGTTGGGGAGTGTAATGCCATGTCTGAAGTTTGACACTGCCACTCATGTACAACTGTCATGTGTGTATCAGTCCATTGTACAGTGCCCTGATGCCTGTGTTCGATTTCTCCCTGTCTGCAGCGTCAACTGATGAAGAGGGCAGAGAGGGTGCTGTGGAGCAAAGCGGCAGGGATCGTACCACCAGCCGGAGACACAAGGCACGGCTCCCCTCCCATGTTGTCATCTCGTCGGGGAGTGAGGAGTCTCGTGCCGCATCCCAGGCCACAGCTGCCGAGGGTAGGTCCAAGAGACGGAGGTCGGAGGTGGACTTCTTGGCAGCAGAAGGGGCAGCTGAGACCCCACAGGGTCCGACAGAGGAAGATGGTATGGAGTCATCCAGGTTGGTGGGGGGTTTGGTGGAGGAGGAGGCCATGGAAGGGACACACACGGGGTCTGGAGGTGGGGATTCCACTGGTGCTAGTGGTGCAGTGCAGGGGCAGGGACAGGAGGCAGCACAGGCCGCCACGGAGGTGCCTGTGTGTAATCCTGTCCCCGATCCTGTGACTGCATCATCAAGCACCAGCAGGGATGCCTACGTTCAGACCCGTTTTCAGGGAGGGGATGAGCGCACAACAACTGGCCTTCCTCTCCCTGCAGACATGGCAATCTGGGACCGGGTTGAACTTGTCCTGGCTGGGATAGCGTTGCGTCAACGGGGCATGCAAGGTGACCTGCAGTGTTTTCGTGAAGACACTGCACATCATCTCGGATGCCTCTTTCACCATGTTGACCTATTGGGACGGGTCACCAGTGCTGGATTCCTCCTTGTGCTGGACCTTCTTCCGACCCCCTGGTTACCTGAACCCCCTATGTGCCAGTCGTCCTCCATGCCATCTTCCCACCCATGTATCACCTGGGTACCCTGTGGAGCTGCCTCTGACCCAGCGGCCAGGCTGGTGGAGGACACATCCCTGCCACAGTCAGGAGTCGGATATCCAGCAGGGGTGGCCACCACAACAACTGCACCTCAGCCGGAGGAGCACATGCAGGAAGCAAGAGCCAGGGCACAGCAGCAGCAGCAACAAGGTGGAAGCGATGATGGCCGGGGCCATCAACATCTGAGGGGCAGGCATCGGCCAGAGTGTAGGAGGACCCAGGATTGGGAGTGTCTTCTGTGTGGCAGCGGTTGGGCCAGGCCATAGGTGCGGAGCAGCGGCTGGCGGAAGAGGCACGGCTCACAATGGTTAGGGCGGAGAACTCCATGCAGAGTTGGAGTTGAACATGGCATCATCCCTGCGAACCCTCGGGGGCATGGAAGAGGACGGCCTCCAGGACATAGAGCATGAGTTCGATGATGCCCTGGCCTGGGAAATCGGAAAGTGAGCCGTCAGACTAGCCCGCCGCCATTGTATATAGTTAGTGTTTCATTTTTGTTTTGCTTTATTTTGGGGTGATTGGACTAATCCCCACACTTTTGTATATAGTTATTTGTTATGTAGTTTCTTTGATAGGTTTCATTTCTTTCCTTGGGCTCATGGACCCTTTGGATATTCATTGTACATAGTTCAACATTGGATTTTCGAGAACATTTTTTGGGGAAATCACCATGGATCAATGGATTTTACATTTTACGTTTCCTTTGGATTTGCTTTGGTGGACGGAGAATTTGGAGGATTTTTCGTTTTGGATTTCTTTGGATTGGTTCTACATTTCATTTTATTATGTTTTGGACATGCATTTCATTTCATGTTTGACATTTTTTTATGCTTTCATTTCATTACATAAATTTTGTTCATAATACATTTTTATATTTTAGTTCCAAGTGCGGGATTCGCTCACTGGGTTCATGCATGTCAAAATGTGTGTTTACACAATCAATGGCACCCAGTGTGTGTTTGTGACAGACATGTGTTGATGTATATAGTTGACTTTTGGTTTGTGTCATGAGATAGGCATGTCAGTGTGGGGTGGATTGGGAAATTCATTGCGTCTCAAGACTGGGGTGGCGTGCTGTGGGATTTTGGTGGACATGAGGTCCATGATTGGGCATCTTCATGACGTGTTGGTGGGGACATGAGTCGGGGCTTGACCGTCAATGCTGGGGGGGGTGAGGGTGCAGGGGGACATAAGTCTGGGCCTGCTGGCAGGTGCCCGTCAATGCTGGGGGGTGGGGGTGCAGAGGGACATGAGTTGGTGATCACTAGTACAAGGTGACATGTGGCCTGGCTGGGGGGCATGCCCAAGGTGGATGGGCTGCCTGTGGGACAAGACCAGGGGTGCAGGGTAGTCCCCTGTGGTGTGGGCTGCCTGCAGGGGCTGTGGAGTGGGTAGAGGGCACCCCTGGGAGGACCCACACTACAAATTCATATGTGAAACACCCCGCGCACCCCACTGAATTCACGTACCCCGCTCTGCAAGTGAAATTGCGTGTGAAAGTACCTGCGCACCCCAGAAATACACGTACCCAACTCGCCCAAAGCCTATCGCATGTGAGACTCCCCGCGCGCCCCACTGGATACACGTACCTCGCTCTGCAAGCAAAATCGCATGTGAAAGTACCTGCGCACACCTCAGAATACACGTACCCCACTAGCCCAAGGCCTATCGCGTGTGAGACTCCCTTCGCACCCCACTGGATACACGTACCCTGCTCTGCCAGCGAAATCGCATTTGAAAGTACCCGCGCACCCCAAAAATACACGTACTCCGCTCGCCCAAGGCCTATGCGTGTGAGACTCCCTGCGCACCCCACTGGATACACGTACCCCGCTCTGCAAGGGAAACCGCGTGTGGAAGTACCCGCGCACCACAGAAATACATGTACCCCGCTCGCCCAAGGCCTATCGCGTGTGAGACTCCCCACGCACCCCACTGGATACATGTACCCCGCTCTGCAAGCAAAATAGTGTGTGAAAGTACCCGCGCACCCCAAAAATACATGTACCCCGCTCGCCCAAGGCCTATCGCGTGTGAGACTCCCGCGCACCCCACTGGATACACGTACTCTGCTCTGCAAGCGAAATCGCGTGTGAAAGTACCTGCGCACCCCAGAATTACACATACCCCGCTCGCCCAAGGCCTATCGCTTGTGAGACTCTCCCCGCACCCCACTGACTGGATACATGTACCCCGCTCTGCAAGCGAAATCGTGTGTGAAAGTACCTGCGCACCCCAGAAATACACGTACCCAACTCGCCCAAAGGTGAATTGATAAATAATCCGGGTAATTCATAGATTTCAGCGCAGAGGCAGCGCACGCGAGCAGCGCAGAGAGGGAGCGTGCGCCAGCTGTGTGCGCTAGACAGCATTCTGGCGCACCGCGTATTCATGGAATTGGCAAGCCATTTTGAGCGCTGGCACAGTGTATATCCCGCAGTGGCAGTTACGCCCCCAAAAACGCCCCTTGCACAAGGAAAAACCATTCAAATCCCCAATGCAGCGCAAAGGGCCGCGCTAACCCTGGACCAGCTAACAGGGTCGTTACACTGCAATCGCGCGAGCGGGGAACGAGTATTCCTGGGGTGCGCAGGGAGTCTCACACGCGATAGGCCTTTAGAGAGTGGGGTATGTGTATTTCTGGGGTGCGCGGGGAGTTTCACACGCGATTCCGCTTGCAGAGCGGGGTTCATGTATTCTGAAGGGTGTGCGGGTGCTATAGAAGTTCACGACCTCATTATGGAATCACAGCTCGACATACTAGTAGTCACAGAGTCCTGGCTCCATCAAGCATCAGGTCCACTACTAACTCTGGCAATCCCATCCGACTACACCATATTCAGAACAGATAGGACCCACTCACAAGGAGGCGGTGTTGCTATTATAGCCAAGACTAAATTACAGCTTAGATCTTGTCCCATTGAAAGTATTGAAGGGTATGAAACATTACTCGTAAAATTTCCCATAAATGCCAAAACTACTATTAATTTAATAGTAATTTATAGAGCACCTAGCCCCAACAACCACCCAGAGACTGAAATTCCATTGCTATTAGCTCCACTAATAAAACCCAGCTCGAAATACATCATCCTGGGCGACCTTAACCTAGGTTTCAATGACAGCCAAGATGCCAAAGCAGAATCACTGCACTCCGCCCTGAAGGACATGGGTTTCAGCCAACTAGTTAATGCACCCACACATATCAAAGGCAGGACTCTTGATTGGATCCTCTCCCTTAATACCCCCGTAACCATTGGGGTCATCTCCCCTCTTATTTGGACCGATCACCATAACATTGTATTTACAATCAATCCCTCCGAACCCACACAAAAAAAACCTAAAACTATGATTACCTATGAAACTAGAAACGCCCGCAAACTCACGCCAGAAAACTTCACGCCTCCTCTCTCAAAAATCCTAGCTTCTACCTCGATCACCAGTGACAACCCCTGTCTCCTAGCAGACATATATCACAACTGCCTCACCACAACCATTAATGCTATAGCACCACTCACCACCAAGGCAAAACGCACAGACAAGCGATCTAGCTTCTGGTTCAATGATAATCTTATCGCCCTCAGAAGAACCAAACGCGCGTATGAACATGCCTACAGAAAGCATCCTACTGCAGAGGCAGAAAAAGCCTACCAAGAAATAAACAAAACCTATAAAACAGCTACTATTACCTACAAATCTAATGCGTATAATAATAGGATCAGCAATGCTACCTCAGATACCAATGAATTATTTGCCATTCTAAAAGAATTGGAAAACCCCACTCCAGCCATAAACTCAACCATCCCCAGCAAGGAATGGTGCACCACTATACAAGACGCACTAACAGCCAAAATTGAACTACTCCAAATAAAAATCACATCCAAAAAACAATCACTAGCCAACAAACCTGCCCTCCTTAACCTAAATCGACCACATCAGGAATTCACCAGCGCCCCATTCCATTTCACACCTGTATCCCAAAATGTAGTGTTTGACACCATCGCCAAACTTAAAGCCTCCAATTGCAAAGGCGATTCTGTCCCCGCATCAGTAGTCAAATCCTGCGCTCACACCCTCACCCCCATTATCACCAACTTCGTCAACGCATCCTTCAATGCTAACCTAGTACCAGCTAGCATTAAAGAAGCCTGGGTCACCCCTCTCCTGAAAAAACCTACACTAGACCCCACTGTGCCCACTAATTACAGGCCAATAACAACTCTCCCATTTCTCCTCAAAATATTGGATAAATTAGCATACAACCAAGTCCAAACTCACCTCGAACAAAACCACCTCCTTGGCACGAGGCAATCAGGCTTCCGCCCCAACCATAGCACAGAAACGGCGCTCCTTGACTTAAAAATCCAGATGGATACCATTAGAGACTCAGGGAAACTCTGCATCCTCCTCCTACTCGATCTCTCCGCAGCGTTTGATTTAGTAGACCATAATAAACTATGCGCCACACTAGCGAAAGACTTCAACTTCTCCACCGAAGCTACTACCTGGATCAAATCCTTTCTTGCTGACCGCACCTCCAGGGTCGCCATAGGTAAACAAGCCGCCAACCCCATCATAGTACCCATTGGTGTTCCCCAAGGTTCCTGTCTCTCACCAACATTATACAATGCATACACCAAACTCCTCTTCTCAGCGCTAGACGACATGGGTGTCATCTACACCAACTTTGCAGATGACACCCAGATCCTCATCCCTTTATCGGGAGACTACACTCAAGACACCGACACTATCAACAAAATATATGCCATAATCCAAAATTGGATGGCACTAAATAGCCTCTGTCTCAACGATGAGAAGACTGAGATTCTCATTGTGGGCTCCCAATCCAAAATAGAAGCATTCCATCCTGATTACTCATCCATCAACATTGATGGCACAAACATATCAGTACTCAAACAAGTGAAAACACTAGGTGTCTACCTTGATGCCAACCTCACCATGACCAAGCACATCAACGCCCTCTCTTCCTCTACATCCTACACCGCAAAACTTATTGCTCTCAGTCGCCAATTCTTGACACCAACCAATTGTATCACGCTGGCAAGAGCTTTAATCTTATCCAGGCTCGACTACTGCAACGTACTCTACCTGGGTACCTCAAAAGCCAATCTAAACAAACTACAGCTCATCCAAAATAAAGCCCTTCAGGCGGCCCTTGGAATAAGGAAGTCAGATCATATCTCAAATATTAGAAGAAACCATCACTGGCTCCCCATCAAAGCCAGGGTCACATTCAAAGCTCTGTGCGTCACATTCAAATGCATCCACGCATGTGTCCCCATCTACCTCAACCACGCCATCACCAGAAAAGTATCTAAGAGGCCCCTCAGATCTAACAGTCAATTACTCCTAGCCATCCCCCGCTACAAGACAACCAAGGCAGGAGGCAGTAGTTTCCAATACCTCGCACCCACATATTGGAACACTCTTCCCCTCTCCATCAAAAATGAGCAAACATTCTCAGGTTTCAAGAAATCCCTGAAAACGTGGCTATTTAACCAAGACTAAAAAAAACCCCTCCATGCTTCAGGAAATATCAGTGTACTGAAACCCTGCATTTAATGTCTTCGTGTATGATTATTTTTGTATTCACATGCACTGCGCCCGATTGGCAAAGTCCAAGAAATGTTTTAACCAAGCTGTCTGTAACATCGCCGTGGTACCCAAGGGTTTGGGCGAGTAATAAATGCAATAAATAAATAAAATAAATAAAGTACTTTCACATGCGATTTCGCTTGCACGCTCCCTCTCTGCTTCTGAAAGTACCCGTACACCCCTCAGAATACACATACCCCGCTCGCCCAAGGCCTATCGCGTATGAGACTCCCCGCGCACCCCACTGAATACACGTACCCCGCTCTGGAAGCTAAATCGCGTGTGAAAGTACCCACGCACTCCAGAAATACATGTACCCTGCTCGCCCAATGCCTATCGCGTGTGAGTCTCCCTGCGCACCCCACTGGATACGCGTACCCGCTCTGCAAGCAAAATCACATGTAAAAGTACCTGGGCACCACAGAAATACACGTACCCCGCTCGCCCAACAGCCTATCGCGTGTGAGACTCCCCGCGCACCGCACTGAATACACATACCCCGCTCTGCAAGCAAAATCGCGTGTGCAAGTACCCACTCACCCCTCAGAATACACGTACCCCACTCGCCCAAGGCCTATTGCGTGTGAGACTCCCCGCGCACCCCACTGGATACACGTACCCCCCTCTGCTAGCGAAATCACGTGTGAAAGTACCCGTGCACCTCAGAAATACACATACCCCGCTCGCCCAAGGCCTATCGCGTGTGAGACTTCCCGCGCACCCCACTGGATACACGTACCCCGCTCTGCAAGCGAAATTGCATGTGAAAGTACCCGCACACCCTTCAGAATACATGAACCCCGCTCTGCAAGCGGAATCGCGTGTGAAACTCCCCGCGCACCCCAGAAATACACATACCCCACTCGCCAAAGGCCTATCGCGTGTGAGACTCCCTGCGCACCCCAGGAATACTCGTTCCCCGCTCGCGCGATTGCAGTGTAGCGGCCCTGTTAGCTGGTCCAGGGTTAGCGCGGCCCTTTGCGCTGCATTGGGGATTTGAATGGTTTTTCCTTGTGCAAGGGGCGTTTTTGGGGGCGTAACTGCCACTGCGGGATATACTCTGTGCCAGCGCTCAAAATGGCTTGCCAATTCCATGAATACGCGGTGCGCCAGAATGCTGTCTAGCGCACACAGCTGGCGCACGCTCCCTCTCTGCGCTGCTCGCGTGCGCTGCCTCTGCGCTGAAATCTATGAATTACCCCGATTATTTATCAATTCACTAGCATGCTGTATTGAAAGCTATGCAACAGCATATAACTTAACATGCCAGGCAGTGGTTAGGAGATAATGTACTAAGTGGAGCACCTGCTGCAGAGAAGTGTGTGCTCTCGAGATGATAGGCATGAATCATTGAAGTGCTGATGGGCGTTTCCTTCCAGACCTAATAAAACAATTGCTATTATATTATACAATAATATCACCTATTGTATTTATACATGGGACTTTTAAAGCACAAACCTCGCTGGGAGGCAATGTAGCACTGTACCTAATGGGCACACCCGGGGTGTTGCAAGTAAAGGTACAGGGGTAGCAGAGGAGGATGGCTACAGTAGAATAAGGCTGAATGGTGTCATCAGCGGTTGGTGAGATGTTCTTTGACGCGTAAAGTCTTAAGTCCTTGCTGAGGTGTAGGGTGGAAGTGGCCAGTCTGCATTGTCAACATTTCCCAGAGGCATGGTGCGTATCTGGACAATGCCTGTATCCTGAGTTGTTCCTTCTTGCAGTTTCTTGAATTCCACCTGGCGACGTAGTGGCTTCTAGTGTTGCGCTGGCATCTGGGTATTGTGAGTTTTTCAGTCTGGTATTGAGGAGTTTTGGGTTTGAATACTTTGTAGGTGATGTGGCTGCCTGGAACATAGTTACTTAAAGTGCTGACCTGTTAATGAAATGCTGAGGCAATCAATGCTTGGGCGTGTTTATAATAGAAACATATGCTGGCTCTACGTACACTGAAATGGTTTGTTTACCACACGCATCCATCTGCTATAACTCATCCCCCAAGCTTGTAGGGAAGCAAAGAAAGGCAGATCCCAGTTTACTGGGTTATAAACCACTCCCAGTGCCACGTTGTGGCCAGAAGCTTTGTGGGGTGTCATTATGAAAAGGTGTCTCTACTAGCCGTGTGGGGGCAGTAGTAGGTCCACACTTGTTTGTTAACACAAAGTTATTCTGTATGTGAATTACCGGCCAAGTAAGAAAATTGTGAAGAGCAACGAATCAAGTTTTTTTGCTAAACTACTGACATTAATTGGCATTCACCACTAATCCTTGCTTACACTCATTTCTCAAACAATATGTAGAAACAGAGCTCCTGTGGTGTCCCACGTCAGATTTTAGATGTTCTGCCTGTCGCATGATTTTTGACTGACATCATTATGCTTTCTTATTCGGTATTGCAAGAAGTTGATATGCAATGTATTTGGGCTCGGAATCCAGGACTTTCAGAATATCTCACACTTGACATCTGACAGCATAAATTATCCACAGCGAGGGGACTCAATACTAATACCACCTTAAGTATCCCCAAGTATTCACATGACATGTTTGACCCACCATGTAGCCCGTAGTCAAAATCAGTTTGCATTCTGGAACTTGTAGTTTTACATGTTCCATATGTTCTAACTCTCATATCCTCAAATTAGAAGTGGGCTAAAACTCGCAGACTGGCTGCTTAGCAGTTATATTAATACCACAACCTACTAACGATGTATGTTGGTTACGAAGCAGTGACATAATGTCAAGAATTTGAGGATCATGGTGCTGTTAATTTTTCAGCATTCAATATGTCCATCATATTATATAACCTGACCTAGCATAACGCACGTGCATGGCTGTATCTGAAAGATTGCAAAGGAAAACATGTTTACATTGTGCAGTAATGTGGCAACCGAAGAGACCTTACCAACCCCTGTGGGTGTTGTGAGTTTTGCACCCTTTACTGTTTCTTCCTTGGCATTCCAGTACTTGTTGTGTTCCTTATCCATTTGAAGTGTTGTCTGCAGGTGATAGAATACAAGGAGAGCGGAGTTCTCTGAATTCACACATGCCATGGGATGGCTTGAGATGTATATAATCCGGATATAGGGACTGACTATGAAGAAAGTCAAGGACACCTCTTTGTCTTAAGTGTGTGGATCAGGAATTCAGCTTGGTGTGCATTGTGTGACGAAAATAGGCAGTTTCCCAAAACGTATGTTATTTACCTCTTTTTGTCGCATTGACGCAATACACTTTGGCTGTTGTGGGATTTGACTTTAAAAAGGCATATGGCCCATCAAGGGCTAAAATGGAAGCGGCATTAGCACTTTTCAAAAAGATTTTGATCTTTTCACCTAAAAGGGTTGCTTACCTTACCTCCGCGGCCCTTTGCCTTTTACGTGCTGCCAACTGGGACGCCCAGAAGGACCAATCAGCTTTAAATGACAGCACTCTGCAACACGTACAGAAGGGAAATGTATTTGGGAGCAAAGCAGAATACTATGATGGGGGCACCCAAGTCACGAGGACACTGGTCCATGGCCACACATTTGGTACCTCGGGGGAGGTTGTTGTCGGGAGGATACTAGACTACCTCAAACACCCCCCCTCACTGGAATGCCCCTGAACGTTGGATGCTTGACTCTAAGGTAAAACAGTCCTGGAATGCATGAGTTTGATAAACGTATTCCCATGGTTCAAAAGGGATGTCCCAGAGAGTTGGAGTTATCTGGTCACGCTACAGCAGTGCTCTTCAAAATGTGGAGATGGTCCCCGTGGGGGAGGGAGGTTGAAGGATGTCCTGGGGAGTGGGAGGTTCTTTCAAAAGGGAGTACAGTGACTGTTTTTAATAGAACATACAAGCAGATATAGCATCTAGGGGAGCCCAGCAACAATATTTTTTCTCAAAGTGGTGGGGGGCTCGGGCATAAAAATGTTTGAACACCACTTCCATATGACAATGTAGATATAACCTGAGTTTTCCAGTAGGGGAGCAGCCTATTGGCTGAAAAGATGATTGTAGGATGATGTGTTAACATCAAGAAGATGTGAGCCCTGACAAGCTTCTCTTCAGGCCATCTCTGCCGAGAAAGACGCACACTTCCGCCTCCTCTTAATGTGTCCATGGAAAGCGGAAAAGACTTCTGTTTCCCCAGAGTGACGTTTCAGTGACTTTTAGGGGATCTCCTCTACTGTATATTTGGCAGTTTATGATGTGCTCGTAGCTACCCTAATTGAGGACCTCTCTTGCTCTCAACTCTGCAAAGTCTTCCAGAGAAAGGATCATTTGTAATTCGAATCAAGTCTTGCAATTCTTAGAATCATCACCATGTGCATGAATTCAACTAGCCTTGATAAAGTGCGCTCAAGCGCGAAACATGTGCCAGCCGAAGACTACAATAGATGTTGGAATACCTGTTCACAGAAATGTCTTTATTGCTTTTGAACACACAAAACGTGTGTACAAAAAAAGGAAACCACTTATATGTGGACAGATAGAAAACAAAACACATGTGAGTGACTATGTCACGGCTGGCATCTCCTTGGCTTGTTACACTGGACATAACTACACAGCTCTGATTTCCAGCAGCACCCATATGCACAGTTTGAACCCCAAAGATGAAATATCGTTGAGTGTGTCTGCCCCACATCAGTGTCAGTCACGTTTTAATCCTCGCTACCCCACTAGGCCCGATTACTTTTATGGCAGTTCGTTCATCTGCCAAAATTAGCAAGGTCTTTGAAATCATGGAACCACATTTCTCAAATTACATATTTAACCTCAACCCTAATAGGCCTCCTGCGAACCCGTTCTGACAGATGGGCGCGCATCTGTTCCAATACTGAAGAGCAGAAGTTCTGCAGAACACACATGTACAACACATACGGAGATATGCACACCCACACATATATTCAGAAACGGAACACACAAGTAAACTGTGCAGTGTACCTTCACAAGGCATGTGCAGGGCACACGGCAAACATATTGTACACAGCTTGCGCACTCACACAATATAGGTGATGGGGGCTTCTGGAATATATATGTTGAGTGCAGGTTGTCAGGGGTCCTGCTCTGCCACCTAATCCGCTCTCTAACAAGATCCGATGTTTTCCTGTTTGCCCCCGCCCCCCAGCCCGATTGATATTTGCGTTAGATTTTATGTATTTTAGAGTTTTGATTCGGTTCAGTGTTTATTTATCCGTAATTGTTTTAGGTGATTTGAACGTGAATAGAGTTGAGGGCCCATTGCATAGATATGCATAAAAACAATTGGTGACAGAAACAAACCTGCAAATGACGGCATAGTACTTAAATTGTGCAGCGCCTATTGAGTCAATCAGACACAAAATAGTGTCTAATAAAACTCTCATGCTTGTACAGATACACCATACATGCCAACCCTCTCGATTTAGGTAGGGACTCCTGACTTTTCAGTGAATAAAATTGCTGTTTTTCGCGTCTGCCGCTTATAATAATTCTAGCCCCAACGCATTCCTATGGGAACAATTACGTCTCTCTATTTCTCTGACGAAATCTCTTTTCCAGCTGCTAGCAATGTTGGCATGTATGGATACACATCAGCCAAACTGAAGAACAGCTCAGACTCAGAACTCCTATTGTTTTTGAAGTCGAGACACAGCCCTCGTTTGACTGCCAGCCGGATGCCAGCTTACCTCATTAGGCTGGGCAGTCTGGCACGAGAAACTCCCCCATTAATGTTCGCAAAATGGCCGCTGGCACAGAGCGAAGCTGAGGCAACTTCGTCCAAATGTAATACCGGCGCCCGCCGCAGACAATCTCTTCCACGTGCTGATGGGCTTGGACAGGCCGCCCCATCTACTGGCAGGACTAGCTACAGGAGATCGCAGCTTTAGAAGTGGACGTATCACACCCTTTAATTGGGTGGCCTTTAAATTCTGCTCCGAGGTAAGGTTGGCGCTGGGCCGCTGCCTTGGGCTCGTCTGGAATACAGACAGACCAATTTCCGTGTCTAATATTTAGCTCTCTAGCAGTCGCCCTCGCATGCAAAACATTTTTCAGAACTCCAACGAGCACCCAAAGCTCCTTAAATGGCTGCATTGTAGCAAGACAATGTGCCAGCAACTCTCCTTGCCAGTGGTGGAACCAGGGAGAGCTAGGGTAGGGGGTCAATAACAACCCCTGGATTGCCCCTGGTGCCCCTTTTCTCCCCCAGGCTACCCACATTGCTGGCTCGGGGTCAGGGTCAGTCAGGCTCTGACTGAGGTCCAGCCCCAATTAAAACAAGCATTGGCAATGCCAACAGTTTTGGCTTTTGTGTAGACATGTGAACGCCATTTGCCAGGCACTACCCTAATGATAAGAACTAACCATTGATGGTAGTAGCTGCAAAATGGTCGACATAGCGGGGCAGATAAGAGCAAAGCCTTGCACAGGGCTAATATGTACACACAAGCCCAAACTGCTGGCTTTTCCAATGCTTGCTTTTAACATGACTTCAGTAAAGGAAACACATAGTGCTTATAAATCGCGTGGCGCAAGGCAGACCTGGTTAAGAAATGTTATTACACTAGCATTGACTTTACAGCTTCACTGTTTTAAAAAAAACACTGGCAGATGTTTTTAATGCAAAGTTTGATGGTAGGGCTTTAAACAGGGAGCTCAAAGATATCCCCAGGATGTTTTTGGGTGGGGAGGGGCAGGAAGTAGGTGTGCATGGTCATATGGATTTGCATAGCTATGGGCCGTCAGTGGGTGGGTAAAGAACCGAACAACACCACCTACAACCTTTGTATTGCTCATTATATCCCTAGCTTTACTATAATGCAATCACATTGAATCATAGGTGGTTCTTTATCTCCACATAATAGGCCAAACTAAATAACATAATGGAATTGAAGTGAAGTATGTAATGCTATATGTAGTATGCAGAGTTCAAATGGGGTTTCACAAGAACTGAAGGATGAACCATGGAGGAAAGGCATGCTCATTCACACGGAAATATTTGACCATGAACTGGACCCACATCCTACAGTATCTTTTTTTTAGGATGAAGTATTAGCCAAAGTGAAATGAGATTTATTAAACAAAATGTATATTTCTTCAGGAACAAAAAAGAAGAATGTCAGATACAGAGGGCACGCATTATAACTACAGTATTGAGCTGGGAAAAGGACTTTAGGTGTGAAAAAGTACCACAGACAACATGTAAATGTTCTCAGAGATGTTCTTATCGAACAGAGCAGGATTGGGGTGCAGGACTTTTTTAGAGGAGATGGTGGCCCTTGCACGAGGCCTCCTGAGAAAAGATGGCCACTGGTCGGAAGATCGTCCCTGCCCAGTGGACCCGTTTTGGGGCTTCTACCGGTATTAAACCGAAAAGGTCCTAAGCCGAGTCCCATCGGATGTGAAAGGTTAAGCCAGACCTGGCTTTAATTCGTATGCTGGTAACTGGATTTTTGTGTGTGCGCTTTTATTGTAAATACAGGCTTCAAGTACCAGAATGCAAAGAAATATCAGGTCAAAAGCTAGGACAGGAGGAGCAACTTTCACCAGACATTTGAAAAATTGAGTCTGCAAATAACACAAGAGGCGGGAGGCCTCTGCGGATGAAACCGGAATTAAAACAATGACAATGCCTATCTATGATTATAATATCCTCTTATAAGATGCTCTTTTATAGCTGCCAAAACCCAGTAGTGATTTTATCCAAATCGATGGTGCATATCCAGGGCTGATCTCTTTGGCCGGCCAAATAGCAAAGTGAATTTGGGTTTCACAATGATTAGTATTATGGATATCCCGAAAATGTGCTTGATTTTACTCTAAGATAAATCGCCGAGCCCAGCCTGTCGCGGTTTATTACACAGTCACACTCAACTTGGGGACTTCCTTCCCCCCCCCCAATGAATGTGGCGCACAATAAATCACTATCTTTTGATTCGGTTCAGTTTGGTAAGGCCTCCAACCCGTCTTGCACTCAACCCCAACAAATATTGGTGCCACAATGGACTAGGAACCAGCCCGGTGTGTATTAAGAATATAGATTTATTAATTTATTTAAACAAAATTTGACAAACAGACTAACATCAGCCACCAATGCTGTAGCAACACAAAAACAAAAATGACTTCCATAATGGCACCAACACAGATATAACGTTGAGATATGCAGTCACAATTAATTATTTTTAAATCAGCCACCAATACAGAAAAAGAACAATTCAATACACACAGTGATTGCTGATTTGGTTATGATACTTTTTCTCCCAGCGACCCCCACCCTCCAAACATCACTTAGACTTCACCCCTCTGAATTGAAGGCCAGTGGAAGATGGTGGGAACACAATGGGAAAATTGTTGTGGGATTCTAATAAAAAGGACTCTTTGGAAAAAGGGATTGAAAGGGCAAAATCGTTTTTCTTTTACTTCTTACCCCAGATGCAATATGAGGGACAGACAAGCAATGGGAATTTCGTTTTGCCACACCTAAAAGGAACAGGCAGGGCTTTGTGGTTTTGGTCAGAGCAGAATGGGAACATTGGAGCAATTTCTTTTTGCACCCTGCACATGCAAAGGCACTATGAAGCTTCATACTTCTGATATAAAATGGAGGGGATCAATGGGGAATTTCGTTTTTACCACACATGCAAAGAAAATACCAAGCTTCACACTGCTGATTTAAAATGAAGGGGGTCAAATAGGAATTTTTTTTTTGCACCCTGCATACTCACTTGGAAACAGGGTTTTGGGATTCCTTCTTTTGGCAAATCTTTATCTCTATACCAGCTCAAAACACACTGGAAAGAGCTTGTTGGTTTCAAATGCCACACAATACTTCCCATGAATTCTAGAGGGGAATTAATTAATTTACTTTAATTAAATATCCTATGGATCTACACAAACAAACAGGATATGTTGCTATGGGGAAACAACTAGAGCAATACTTGAAAAGTGCAAGGACTACACAATCTATGGCTTTGGGGATAGTTGTATTTACAGGAGAGGTATTGGAATGGGCATCAGTGAACAGCAGGTCACAGCTGGGACAGCAAGGGTGTCAATCAAGGATTGTCTCCTCCTAATCCTCCAAGGGGAACCCAGTTAGCTTCTATGTCTCCTGGATCCTGTCTCCAATGCAAGATGTAGGCCTCTCTGCAGGGATGTTTCTCGCAAGATTCCAGCTGTAGGTTGCCTCCCAGAATACATGGAAAAGCCCAGATCTAATGCAAACTGATCTACTTATAAGGCAAATGACATCACACATTTGTCATGATTCCCGCTAAAGGGATCCATTGGTTTTCTCTACCCACCTCACACCTGTGTGCTAATAGGACAAAGAGATTGGGGTTTGAGTTAGGACAAGTGTTGGAGGAGAAAGCTTTGACATCCCAATTTGACAGTGGGCTCAGCATTTTCAAAACTCTAAAAATCTATCCGCATGGCCTACATTTTAAAATCTTTACATATATGAATGTATTTTTCAGAACTACATTTTAAGACAAATCAGATGATGCTAGTCTGAAGTAGGCACGCCCTTGCTAAGCAGAGATACAGTTTTTCTTCATTTACTTAGGAGCCGTATCAGTGAAAATTATGTCACTTAATAGTTTTCATGTTACTTATTTCCTTCGCCCTCACACCAACTTTCAAATCTCTCACAATCAAAGGAAGGCCCAAATCAAATTTTCATGAATAACTTTAGTTATGTTTATCACACCAAAATCGTTTTAGAGTGGTTCAACGGGGGTGACTGTCACCTTTAATAAAAGTCTCGAAGGACCGTTGTGGTGTATTTTCTTGCCCCTTTTATGCTATAATATGTATTTTCCTATTAATTCAACTGCAGACGTTGTTCCCCTAAGCTGCATTTGCCTTCAGGCACGTGACCAGGCAGAGGCTGGCCCATGTTTATGCCCCCCCCCCTTCGAGGCCTGTGAGGCCCTGATAAATGATAATGATATTTTATTTATATCACACTCGTACACAAAGTGTTTCAGAGTGTGACAAGGCAAGGAAGGGGAACAAGTGAGAACAAAACGATGTTCTTAGTAGGCCCAGTGACATTGAGAATGTGCAAGTGCATGGGACAGGGAGAGTGGAAAAGTGCATGGAAGGGGGAGAAAAGGAAAGTGCAGAGCTAAGGAGAAACAAATAAATAATAATACATAGATAATAAAGGCAACAAACAGTGGTAGTGCAGCCACCAAGTGCTGGGTTTAAGGCAGCAGACAGGGTAGGACTGATAAGTGCAGGAAGAAAAAAGGGGGGGCTGTATGGGTACAGATACAGACCCCAGTGCAAGGGGTGGCCGGAGGCAGTATGGGTGGAAGGGTGATCCGGATCCTGGGCCCGATGGAAGAGGGTGGCCAGGTGCACAGTGCCAGAAGAGAACAGATTAGCAGGGGAGAGGGTGGGCGAAGGTAGAAGTGAAGAGGAAGGTAACAAGGTGTTTGCGGAACCAGAGATGGTTCTCCTCAAGGTTTGGAGTGGCAGGAAGACTGTATCAGAGGGAGGCAACAGCCAAAGACAGAGATCTACCCCAGCTCATTTCTTTTAAAAACTACTAACCTAGAGGGAGTTTGAGGTAGAGGAGTGAAGAGCTTGAGAGGTGAGGTATTTGCAGAGGGAAAGCTGAAGTTATTTTGGACCCAGGCCCCAGAAGGCCTTGTGGACAATGCAGAGGGTTTTGAATGTAATCCTTGCATCCACTGGGAGCCAATGGAGAGATTTCAGAGCTGGAGAGATATGATGCCAGGGCTTGGGGCCAAGAACAAAACTTGCAGTTCTGCTCTGGATTAGTTGCAGAGGGCGGAGGGTAGAGGCAGGTAGGTTTAGAAAGAGGCTGTTACAATAGTCCAACCTAGAGAGAACCAGAGCTTGGCAGACAGTGAGCTTCTGGGGGAAGGAGAGGAAGGGTAGAGTACCTCTGAGGAGGTGCAGTAGGAAGTTACATTTTTTAGAGACATCAGAGATCTGGGCAGAGAAGAAAGTGTGGAATCAAATATGACTCTGAGATTCTTAGCCACGCAGGTGGGTGTAGGGAGAGGGCCAAGGGAGGCCAGCCAGAGACTGAGGGGAAAGGTTGGAGAAGGTGTGCCGATGAGGAGGATCTCAGTCGTGCTGGCGTTCAGACAAAGATCATTGGCTGAATACCAATCTTGAATGGCAGTAAGGCAGTCAGTGATGAGAGAGGGAGATGAGGTGGTCGAGGGCAGCCTGAAAATGAGTTGGGTTTCATCAGCATAACACTGGAAATTTGAGCAGAAAATGGCAATGCAGCGGGCAAGAGTTGCCAGGTATTGGTTGAAAAGCCAGGGCGAGAGATTAGATCCCTGGGGAACACCACAGGTAGAGAGAGAGAAAGATGATAGAAAGGACCCCAATATGACCTGGGAGGGTCGATAAGAGAGGAAAGAGGTCAGCCAGGCCAGAGCCAGTTCGGTGATACCCAGTTTATCATGGAGGCGGTTCAGCAGGATGGTATGGTTGACCGTGTCAAAGGCAGAAGAGAGATTGAGTAGGATGAGGACAGAGGGAATGCTAGAGTCAGGGTTGGTGAGCAGGTCTTCATGGATGTTCAGGAGAGGAATTTCCATGCTTCTGGCAGCTCTGAAGCCAGATTGGTGGTCGTGGAGACAGCCAACAGAATCAGAATGAAGGTTAAGCTGGGAGATGGGCAGCTTTTCAAGGAGTGTGACCAGAAAGGGAGAATTGGAAATTGGGCGATAATTGGCAGGACAAGAAGGATCCGCTGTGGGTTTCTTGAGAAGAGGATGCACAAGGGAGTGCTTTAGAGGGGAGGGGAAGGATCCCGAGGCAAAGGAGTGGTTGCAGAAATTGGCAAGGGCTGGAGCGAGGGTGTCAATGTGGTCCTTGATGGTTTTGGAGGAACAGGGATGAACCTGTTTTGACAAGGCTTTCATAGATCGGACTTGTCTAGCGACCTCATTGGTGGAGAAAAGAGGAAAGGATTAGAAGGGGGTGGGGGAATGGCTGAGGGAGGTTCTACACTCAAAGATGGAAAGGGGAGAGGAGGGGAAGAGGAGGAGAGTGTTGACAGGATGTCCTGGGTTTTTGAGATAAAGTGAGAGGCAAGGGCATCGCAAAGAGCCTGGGAGGCAACAGGAGGGGTAGAGACTGCAGCAGGGTTAGCTAGCTCCTTGCATATTTTAAAGAGTTTGGCCGATTTGATTGATGCCGCTAAGACACAAGCTTTAATGTGGACTCTCTTCTTGGTGCGGACAGAGAGTCGGTATTGCCTTTGGAGCAGGCGACAGGCTATTTTGTCTGAGGATGAGCATGAAGTCCCCCATTTCCTCTCAGGTGCCCTACACTTACGTTTGAATGTAGCTAGGTCGGAGTCAAACCAAGAATTTCACTTGGCTTTGGACTTCAAGCGGATCCCCATTACAGGGGCAAGAGCATCAAGAGTATTAGTAATGGAAGAATAGAGGAGGAATTGGGCTGTGTCTGGGTGTGAGTCAGCCGGTGGAGGAGGGGGCTAGAGAAGGTAGAAGCAAAAGCCTCAACTGACACGTGCTTATCGGCCGAATGTCCGAGAAGGTAGGTGGCAGTGTAGGAATAGGCTTGGCTTCTGGGGAAGAGAGTGAGAGATGAGAGGAGAGGAGGCAGTGGTCACTCCAGGAGAGTGGAGTGCTCAAAGGGATCGAGAGGGGGAGGCCAGAGGAGATCCAGGTGTCAATTGTGTGACCAACAGAGTGATTCATGCCAGATGGGAGAATAGAGAGAGAGATGGAATGGCTTAGGTCGCGAAAGAGCAAAGAAGAGGGACAGGCAGAATCAAGATGGATGTTAAAGTCACCAAGGAAGAGGAGTCGAGTGGTTGCAGCCTGGAGGGAGGAGGAAAGGACCGCCCACTCAGAGAGAAAGAAGGTGATTTGACCAGGTGGCCAGTAGAGAGTAGCCACAGTAAGAGAGTGAGTAGGAGAAATTGAGAGCCTGCAGACAAGGCATTCGAAAGAGGAGTAGATCTCAGTGGGAATGATAGTGGCAGGAATCCACTCAGGGAAGATCAGGGCTACACCACCACTGGGCCGGGTGGATCTGGGCATTGAGAGGATCTTGTAGCCATCAGGGAGGAGAGTGTCAAAGCTCATGACAGAGTTGGCCATGAACCATGTCTCGTTAAGACAGAGGACTTCAAGGTCCAGTTCTTCGAGCAGGCGAGGGATGTCAGAGGGGTGTTTGACGGCAGAGCGAGAGTTGAGAGTGGCAAGATACAGAAGGTTGCAGCCTTAAAGACCTTCCAGGGAGGGTAACAAATCAGAGGTACGCCCTGTGGAGGAGTGGAGGTAGTCTGAAGTGAGGCAGAGGAGGAGGGAGGAGTGGGCAAAGTAGCCAAGGAATGAAAAAAAGGTACAGCCGGAGAGGAAAGGGAGTTGATTAGGCAAGGGAAATGCCCATCGTTAAGTAGGAGAATGCCCTGAGGGCCTTGGGCCATGACAGTGCCATTAAGGTAGACATTAAGGATGTCTCTGGAGGAGTCAAAGTAAGCCATCAGGACATCCCAGCAAGTGCAACCATTAATGGGAGAGGAGTATACAGGACAAAGCACAGAGATCATATGTGGGTTCCATAGATCCAGCGAAGGAATGACAAAGAGGATGTTGTTGATGGTCTGTCTGGAAGAGGCACTGGAATAGGTATCAGCAATAAGGAGACCTGGGTTAGAGGCCAAGATATCATTTTTAAACTTCTTCTTACCAGACTTAGAGAGAAGTGAAGGATAGTTGATAGAGAAGCAGTTGGAAAAGATGAGTGAAACACAAAAGCGCCATGGGTGGGAGAGAGGAGGGAGAGGGTGGAGTGTGCAAGTACAGCGTTATGCAACAGTCACTGGGCAAGCAGGTTACAATCAATGGGCAAAGGTAAATGCAAAATACAGCCATATTCGATAATCAAATTAAAGGCAAAATAGAGCCAGATTTGACAATCAAATTAAATGCAAAATACAGCCAGATTTGATTCACAAGTTTCATATATGGCCCTGTTGTTCAGGAAATGAAGTGAGAGTAAGAGACTAGAGGTGGGTACAGAGCTGCCTTGAATAGTATATAGCTGGGAGAAGCTGAGAGTACAGGCAGAGATGAGGGTACAGAGTAGTCAGGAGGAGGTAACTAACCCATGCAGAGTGAGGTAGCAGAGGCATGGTAGTCCAGGGTTTGAAACCTCAAGGAGGGTTGGGTTGCTGTAGAGGTTCCCTGTAGCGGCCTGTCAGTGGACAGGGAAGCAGACAGGGGCCTTAGAAATGGGCCCTTGAAAACAGGCCGGCTCCACACCTCCCAGACCCACCAATCGGAAGGTATAGAAGGGGTGAGCCAATCAGCAAGGCCAACAAAGGGAGCAGTGAGAAATCAGGCAGCCATCTTTGAATGGTTTCCAGGTGCAGCAAAATGGAGGACAGGGCACTAGGCAAAGTAGATTAGGGGAACACAACAGCTCTGTCTGGAGCGAAAAACACATGCATCTGAATGTGCTTCTCTAGCGAACAATGGGCTACAGGGAAACGTGTGCAACAACACAAAATGCAACTTTCCAAGTTATTGAAATGTCAATTCCATTTTAAAGTCAGGATCTTCTTTTTGGCAGCCAGTATTTTCATTCATCACTAGAACTCCCAATACATAGGGGGGCCATGACAAAGCGAGGGGACCACATGGCTTACCTCTGCAGGGTGAGGTGAGCTGCTGCTGGGCATGTGATCAGCGTTGTCTCCAAACATCAGGGTTCATGAGGGAGAAGGTGCGCGCAGGGAGCCTGAGATCCAACGGATCAAAAACAGCTGGTCAGATTTTGCAGGGATGCGCCCGATGGCACGAGGAACTGCTGAATGCTGCTTCGGGTATGCACGCGAGAACAGCGTGTAGCTGGACCCTGGTGGAAAACAGCTGATCAGCTGGGATGGTGCGCGCACGAGGGCGAGGAGTGCATGTAGATGGTCCCTGGTGGAAAACAATTGATCAGCAGAGGCAGTGCATGCACGAGCGCGAGGACAAGGGGAAAAAAGCAGGCCTATGTAAGAGAGTGCACATCTAGGGGCGCAGGGAAAGCTGTGTGCAGTAGAACTGCTGTGGATAGTAAAGGGGCCAGAAATGGGCCTTTGAAAACAGGCCGGCTCTACGCCTCCCGGGCCCACCAATCGGAAGGTTTAGAAGGGGTGAGCCAATCAGCAAGGCTCAGTTCAGCCAACAAAGGGAGCATTGAGAAATCAGGCAGCCATCTTTGAATGGTTTCCAAGTGCAGCAAAATGGAGGACAGGCCACTCAGCAAAGTAGGTTAGGGGCACACAACAGCTCTGTCTGGAGAGAAAAACACGTGCATCTGAATGTGCTTCTCTAGCGAAGAAGGGGCTGCAGGGACACGTGTGCAACAACACTAAATGCAACTTTCCAAGTTATTGAAATGTCAATTCCATTTTAAAGTCAGGATCTTCTTTTTGGCAGCCAGTACTTTCATTCATCACTAAAACTCTCAATATATAGGGGGGGGCTGTGGCAAAGCGAGGGGGCCCCAGGGCTTACCTCTGTACAGTGAGGAGCTGCAGCTGGATGCTTGATCAGCGCTGTCTCCAAACATCAGGGTTCACGAGGGAGAAGGTACGCGCAGGGAGCGCGAGATTCAACAGATCAAAAACTGCTGATCCGATTTTGCAGGAATGCGCCCGATGGCACGAGGATCACTGTTGATGAGGAACTGCTGAATGCTGCTTCTGGGAATGCATGCGAGGACCGCGTTTAGCTGGACCCTAGTGGAAAACAGCTGATAGCAACTATAATGGACATTTTATGTGAATTGTGATCTTAAGGTCACTTCTGCTGAAAGAACAGGCATGATCTTATTTTCTTTACTGTGGTTTACATCTAAGCACTGTATTTCATTCTATATTTTGAAGTTATGGCCCTGATTTGTGGTTGACAACCAGGCCTCTTTCTTCAGGGCAGCAGAGGAAAGGTCTTAGAGGTTAGGTTTCATCTATGGAGATGTACCCTGCAAGCAATGGCCTTTTAAACTCACACACAATGCATTATACATGACATAAAGCACCTGGGTCTTGTCCATATGTATAGGGCAGTTATATGAGAAAACCATGTTCCCACTCTGAAAGTCTAGTGAGCACTTTTCTCTGCATACTGTCATTTGGATGAGGAAAAACAAAAAGGAAATTCTTTTATTTCTTGTAAATGCAATGAGCTTGAATTCAGGTTCAATGACTAGAGCACCATCTAGTATTACACTGAAGATAATGTATGCACCGCTGTCCCTTTAAGTAAAAGTGCAGCTCTCCATGGATTGAGTCAAAACAGCATTGTCAGACTCATGTCTTTCTTTTCCTTGCCAAAATGCATTGCGTATATATTTGTACTTTTGAAATCCAAGCCCTCTTTCTTTCCTTTGTGATTTAGGCCTATTTTTGGTTAAATAGGCATCATGTCTGACATCACCATTTATGTGCTGGCCTTATATATAAATGGGCATTTATATATCACTCTGGCATTCAGGGGCTATATTCTACCCCACAAGCACTAATTTCATCTTTCTTGTGATGATGAAAGGCAGCTGGACCTTCTGTGAATGGGTTCTGTGACTCGCCGGTTATGTACAGGCTGCAGCGGCTACTTTAACCCACTGAGCTACATTGGTGGCTTGGCACAATGACTACTCTCTTTGGCTTTCCTATTAATGGCTAGAGACATTTCAGGTGTATTAAATGATCAGGTTTCTTGACTCAGGATGCATGTGTAGAGTCAGCTGTTTTTCCTCCGCATTAGGTATATGGGGGTCATTAAGACTTTTCATTCTACAGCAGACCGCAAGTAAAGCAGCACATATGCTTTGTATCATGCTTTTCAAGGCACTGCATACAGTACAATATTATAAAATGGTTCAGAAACTGGCAGCTGGTCATGGAGCATGGCATTCTTACTGTTTAGCAGTGACCCCTGCTGGAGATGTCTGTCACTACACTGTGTGTATCTGGCTTCAGTCTCCCTGACTGGGCACATTTGGCCCTGCACCTTATGCATCAGATATCAGTGACCCCTACTGAAGACGTCTTGTCACTACAACTTGTGCATCTGGCTGCAGGGATCCAGGCTGAGCTCTTCTGGCACTGAACCTTATGATTCTGAGAGCAGATACCCCTGCTGAAGATGTCTTTCACTACATCTTGTGCACCTGGCTGCAGTGTCCCTGGCTGGGGACATCTGGTACTGCACCATGTTCACCTGACAGCAGTGACCCTCGCTAGAGACTTCTGTTACTGCATCCTGTGCATCTGACAGCAGTGCACCAGTTGCGTGCTACTGTCACTCCACCTACTGCATCTGACAGCAGTGACCCTCCTAGATATGTGTGTCACTGCAACGTAAATAAAGACTAGGTTGATGTTCGCATGCAGTCACTCGGACAGTGTAGTTGTCCAGTTTGTCATGCTCCGCTCACCACACCAGATTGATCCAGACATTGTTGCAGGAGTACCGTGTCCCGTATACAAGCAGGAACTGTGGATGGCGGCCTGGGAGTCTCTCCAATAACCTGGTGCTTGATACCAGGCCCATTAGTCAGAATCAATGCAGTGTATCAATAGGACATCTTGGGAAGTGGAGCAGGGCCAGCCTGTGGGCTGCGTGTCATTCATCTCTCAGTCTGTGATGGTGGGGCCATACCCCTTTCCCTGCCTGTATTGCAGTCTGCTGCACAAAAAGCGAGGTATGGGCTACTTCACATATTCACACTTCATGGAGTTAGGAACAGACTAGATGAATGTCCTGCATAGTCCCCGAAGGTGTGCGCGGAAGACATGACAGGGTGAGTGCGCACAGAAAACCCTGAATACGAAACCATCATCAAAAAAGTACCTAGCAATTAAAAAACGGAATGTCTGAGTTGGGCCCGACTGCAGAAAACTTCTCGCGTACGCAGGACAACAGGGTTCACATTTTGATGTGCAGAGGCCTTATTTCTCTTTTGATGTGGAAATAAAATGTATACCTTTCCCAAAAAACTGCATACTGCAGATCTATTCATATCCTACTGACATCTTAGCCGATCAGGTACTACTTACAGTAGAAACACTAGATACCCACACCCACATGGACATTTTGAGAGAGATTTTAGATGTAAAAATAACTATAACAATAACTTGGCTATTTGCATTAAAATATGTAACACATTTATAGTTTTAGTAAATATTTATTAAAGCGTTATCTGTTGAACCAATTGTATAGCCCTGCCAGACTTTCTTCCCTGCTCATTTTAGAGTTAATTTTCAATGTTATGCTTATATCTATTTGCTGTGTATCCACAGGCAGATTTTTTAATCCCACTTCAGGGATACCATTTTGCAGCCTGAGGCTCCCATTACAGTCCGCCCTCCAGCCCCTTACCTCCTGTGCTTCTGCTGCAGTTGCTTTCACTGCCAAAAGAGGAATTAATTCCTTTTACCTGTTTATGTTTGTTCCCTGCTTGTCCCTGTTAAGGGAAAATAGAGCTCATGGCTCTTGGAACTATATTTTCTCTCTTTCATTATTTGTCCCTTGTGAGCCCCTGTTTGCCACTGGGTGTTACAAAACATGCCTCAAGCAACAACAACATGAAATCAGAAATCAGACTTCATCACATCACTCTACTCACCCAACTAATCACAACCACATGCATGCTGCCCAACTGCCACTCTGTACCTGCACACACTCTCTCTCTCTCTCTCTCTCTCTCTCTCTCTCTCTCCCTCTCTCTCTCTCTCTCTCTTTTTCTCTCTCTCTCTATCACACACACACACACACACACACACACACAAAATAATTTAATTAACCTTCACTCACCAGAATACTTTTACTACTAGAGATATATCTGGAACCCCACCAAACACTCATTATTCCTGATAGGCTTCCACCACACTATCTCATCAACCACAGAAACTGTCCACAAAAAAGGGAGTGGCATTGCTATCTTAGACAACGATTCACTCAAACATAGCAACCCCACAAGCCCCATGCACTTCCTTTGTAGCACTCTTTCACCTGCTCCCCTCTATCAGCCCCCCTTTTCTCCAACTCATTTACCACACCCCAACAGACAATCCCAACTTCCACACTGACTGGACTGACTTTACTGTACCGATATCTACTTTGGAGGTTTCTACCCTGATAGTTCCCATCCAGACAGCAATTGCATACTAAACAGTTTACTCACTCCTCTCACCCCCCTATGACCTCACAAAACTCATCACTCACATAACTTACATACCACACACAGCTGGTAACACCTTGGACCTTTTAATTTCACTCAGGCACCATTATTGACTGGTTCCCTTTCTTCCTCACTGACAAGACATACAATAACATAAAGGACACATAGACCTCTCTGCAGCAAATTACATCATCAACCTCACCATTCTGCTCAACTTCCTAACCCACAGGATGAAACACTCAGGTACCATTATCAACTGGTTCCCTTGCTTCCTCACTGACAGGACACACGATAACGTAAAGGACTCTGTTTCCCAGAAAACAGGCTTATTAAAGGTCATCATCGAGAAGTTTGATAGAGGGCAGGTTCCAATTAAGTGTAGGTATTCTCTTGATTTCAAGCAAAAACACATATCTCCTTGGAAAATCAAATCTGGGTGACTTAATCTGACCACTTTGCAATAACCTTCAGGCTCACTCTACCACACAAAATCCCCCTATCTCCCACACATTCCCATCAACACCCAGCTACACAAAGCAAACACAATACAGATACAGCTTTAGCACCACTAATACCTAACCTTTTCTCGCCACGCACACATCCCTCCCTTCTCTTCAACAATTACAACACCATCATCAAACAGGCACTTAACAATGCAATATTGCCCCCTTAAATTACCAAAATTCCACTACTGCCACCATAAACCAGGGTTCAAAAGTTCCCTTCTCTCTGTCAAGCAATAAGCCAGACACCTAAAAAAGAGCCTGTTTAATAAACCCAGTCGCCACAACCAGGACATCCTTCAAACACTGCTGATACAAATACAAACAGCCATACGCAATTCCAAAGCCATCCACTACTTCCAAGAACTACAATCAGCCACACTTCACATCATCAATTAACTCCATAACATCAATGGCAAAGGACACACAGCACTACTCATACTCGTTGACCTCACTTCAGCATATGACATAATCAACCCCACCATTCTACTCAACATCCTAACCCACGGGATTAAAATCACAGGCACCATTGTTGACTGCTTGCCTTCCTTCCTCACTGATAGGATACACTTTGCCTACATGCCTCCTTATCAATCAGATCCCACACCAGACAAATACAGGGTCCTGCAAGGCTCCTTGCTGTCACCACTACTTTTCAACCTATATGTAGAATCCCATGGATAGAGTCATGTTCACCAATAATCAGATGGCATTGGTGAACATGGCTCTATCCATCTCTTACTGTCTGTCCGCCATCCAGGAGTGGTGTGCCGCCAATGACCTCTGCCTTAATGCCAGTAAGACGAGGATTCTCCCATCAGCGCACCCGCTCTCTCCTTTCCTGTCACTCTCTGCCGGCCTCTCTTGGCCCTCTTCCTACTCCCAACTGTGAGGCCAAAAACCTTGGGGTAATCTTTGACTCCTCACTCTCCTTCTCTCCTCACATCTCTGACATCTCTACGAAGGCTCACTAACAGTTGCACCTCTTCAGAGGTATTCTTCCTTTCCTCTCCTTCCCCCAGAAACTCACAATCTCCAGAGCTCTGGTTCTCTCTAGGCGGGAATATTGCAACAGCCCCTTTCTAAATCTCCATGCTTCTACTCTCCGCCCTCTGCAACTCATCCAGAACAGACCTGCAAGACTTGTCCTTGGCCTCAAGCCCAGGGATCGTATCTCTCCAGCACTGAAATCTCTGCATTGGCTCCAAGTGGCTGCAAGGATTAAGTTCAAAACACTCTGCATTGTCCACACAATGCCTTCTGGGGCCTGGGGCCTCAATACGTTCAACTCTCCCTTCCTAATTATCTTCCTTCTCGAACTCTTTGCTCATCCACCTCCAACTCCCTCCAGGTCAGACGCTTCTCCATGTAACGAGTTGGTGGTAGATCTCTTTCTTCGGCTAGGGCCTCCCTCTGGAACAGCTGAAAGTGGCCAGCGGTGCTGGTGGTCTGCACTGTTTGTTTTGGAGTATTATGAGAGGCAGGGCTCTGTGAGCAGGAAGAGCATACTTAACACTAAATGCAGCAGAGTGCTTTTGTGGAATTCTACCAAATCGCCTGGGGAGGATGCGCTCGCCTGTTTTCTCTGAAGTTTTGGAATGAAAATTAATGATGGTAGATACCCGCACAGGTACATCAAAGCATCTCAGGAAGAGGAACGCAACACCGTCCTCTGGCCATAGCCAGCCTAATTGAAATTTCAAAGGCCCCATGGATCTGCCCTTTCTATTGTTTAAGTTCTGCCGGTGTTGCCGCATACTGATGAGCGTTAATTGAAACAAGCCTGAAATAGGCCTGAGCACAGAACTGACAACAGGGGGCAGGACACTAACACCTCTTTGATATGCAATGTGTCATCTTGAAGCTCGCTCCCACCCCTCTGTATGAAGGGCAGTGAATGGCTTGTCTGGGACCACTGATTACTGCAGGGAACCCCCTTTTAGAGGGAAGAAGTATTAACCAGAGAGTCACTTTTATCCACAACAGACAGGAAGATGGGTGGGACTTAGTACATGTTGTCGCCCCTTAGCTTTCCTGATGCAAAGAAATCTAGTTATGAACTCACGCATAAAAGAAGATTGTTGGTGGGGACACAGAATTGGTTCCTTAAGGTAGACTTAGCCTGTACCAATTACTGGGGCCCATTTGGCTTTAAAGGAGGGTTGAGCCCCTCACTTAGTAGATCATCCGACGACTTCAAAAGGTGTAAGAAGAACTCATTTGGACCGTGGCTGAAGGTACAATCTGCCTTACATTTTCCGCCAATCAAGGAAGGCCAGGATTTCCAAGAGGGAAAAAGATCAATCCCCTAAACATCTCCCAGGGAACACAGGGAGATACCAGACTCAGAGGACTCATCCAGAAGATCCAGAACCGGACCCAACCAGCACACTGCATGTCCTGCTAGGTTCTGCCAGCAAACTTCCTATGTTGCTAGAGAGTCTCTGAACAAAGGACAAGGCTGTTGCCTGCAAACACTCTCCTCAGCTTTGGGCCGTCCACCTTAAAGGACGATACAAGCCCTGCAAAGAAGCTAGGAGGAGTGCCACAACAAGCATCAACCAGCGTCCATCTTTTAAGGATATTTTCGAACTATTGAGCCCTCCGAACCGCAACATGCTGCACCACTGACTGGTGTCACGCTGCAGTCACTCAAGCCATTTGAGATGTTTTGACCAGCATTCCAGATCCACCAACCAGCACAGAGACAACAATGCTTGGCCCTGAGCCGCCGTGTAGGCCAGTCTGCTGCCATCCGTCCAGCCTTGCTTGCCGAATTGCCTGCTGCCTGTTACCTGCAGCTGTCTCTCATCTTGAACTCTGCCGCAGGTGCTGCAGAGCATCCTGGAACTGACTTGACGCTGTCAAGCATCAAGATCGTCTTAAGCACCAGGTACATTGTGGTCCTGTCCCCCTTCTCCTTCCCCAAAGGTCCCTACTGACATTTATGACCCCTTGCTCCCTTGGTGGAGAAGCCAAATAACCTTGAACAGTTAAGACTGATTGCTTTACCGACTAGCCTCCTGTCAGTATCCATTTCCTTCGTGAAACTGTCTGTCCTCTGTGTTCCTATTTGGTATTTTGGCATGTGCTAGATCTGTCTATTGTTATAATAATAAAGTAGAAATTTTTATGCACCCTTGACTGAACAGTCCCTTTTATCATTAGGTAATAATTGTATTTTCGCTATGTTGCAACTACCCAACGTTCCATGACCTTGAGCAGATAAGCCTGCCTTTCCGCCCTCGTTACTAAAATTGAACAAGGGGGTTTATAATTTACTTGTGTTCCAACCTGTTCGTATCCCTTCTGGTGTATTAGAGGAGTGGGGCTAATTGGTGGCAAGCAGTCGGATCAGTTGGAGCCTTGTGCACAGCTTCGTCACCCAACAGTAAAATTACTGTTGCAAGCAATGTTTAGTCACTTCTAGGTATCAGTAATAGTCTTGGATCTTGACATGGAGACTGTGAAAGGAAGGACCAAGGATGTCCTACGTGTTTTATGTCAAGAGAGGGGACTTCCCCACAGCACTTTGCTGACCAGCCTCCAGCATGGGTAAAGCATAGGGAAAGCAGCAGTAATGTCTTAAACCAGAGTGCCTGGGATAAGCCCCAGTGACACAACCCCAAAGACTTAGTGCAGGTTTATGAAGTAGGCAAGGATATTTTTGACTGGAATGAAGTGCTTGGGCTGGCTTTTTAGCTACAGGAGGTGGATGAGATAATGTGGGGTGCAGCCCTGATCAGTCGCTTACTGACACCAGGCACTAATGCAATTCTTCCTTTTTCTCCCGTGGAAAGGCCTGTTTAAGAGAGCATGAAGGCAGCCCTGCGCAGGAAGTTCTATAAAATCCCAGAACAGTATCTCAAGAGCTACCGAGAGCTTGGAAAGAAAAGTGGTCAGACATTTGAAGCGTTCAGACACTTGTTGACATATCTGAGCGGGTGGGTGGCTGGTAACAAAGTTTGACACATTTAAAGGAATGTAAAAGTGATTGTGTGTGTTCAGTATTTCAATCAGAAGATACACCCTGGTCTCAGCCTATTATGCAGCGCACAGCTGAAATGCTTATTTTATTTTATATATATACATATATATTCAGTGAAAAAACTTTATTAAAGGGACGTTATGGTTAAGTTGCGCTGCTAAAAACCTTTCAAATTCAGTGAAAAAAAGTTGTTAAAGGGACGTTATGGTTCCAAGTAAAACCGAAAAACCCTTGAAATTCGCCAGTTATGGTAAGCAAAGCAACCATAACTCGCGCCACCACCGTGCACTGCTAAACCTAACACCCAGGACATCAAAGATGACATCACAAATTTCATTGATGACATTGAAGAACAGACCCACTGAGTACATAGGACATATCATTACTGAAATAGTAAGTGTACTTAATTTTATTCATATATTTATAAACTTTCTGTATTAGATAAAAAAATATATTATCTTTTTTTTTTCTTTCTCACAGAAATGTCTAGTACTCTGGAATGGCTAGAGGAGCATTTCCCACATGAAGAAATGCCACAAGATAGTGAAACTAATGGTAAACATTTTATAATATAAACCATTTAATTATTATTATTTTGTATACATTTAACATATATATATATTTTTTTGTACAGAGCATACCAAAATAGAAAATACTTCAGAAAAACCTGTGATAACACTTTTCATAGTGTAGAAGAAAAAATTGATTTATTGTTGACTAATTTTAATAAATTGAAAACTTTTGTGGAAGATCATTTTAAACCAAAAACCTTGTACCATTGCCCCACATGTACTTGTCTCTCCTCACCATATCCCAGTCAATTATCCCCAAACCCTCTCCATAACCCAAAACGTTTTGATGAGACTTCCATCCATTCTTCACCTAATAACAATCATGTTGAAACCCCTAATTCTCCTGTTTTTGTTTCTGTTTCTGCCTCACCTTCTCTGTCATAAAATATTAATATATGTTAAATAAAGTTTTATTTTTATGTTGTGTCGTAAATAGTTTTTTTTTTTTTTATAAAAAAACAATGTAGGTGTCCGCGGAAAGTGCAGGTGTTCTGAAATGTTCATAAATAAACGAAAATGGAGGTGTCCTGAAGAACACTATAGCTGTTCGTACTGTTCGCTAGCAAGTTGAAACTGTTCTAAGAACACACATGGTGTCCTGAAATGTTTGTAAAGAAACTAAAATTAAAGTGTTCTAAAGAACACTATATCTGTCCATAATGTTTGCTATAACTTGAAACTGTTCTAAGAACACAATTGGTGTCCTCAAATGTTCATAAATAAACGAAAATGGAGGTGTCCTGAAGAACACTACACCTGTTCGTAGTGTTCGCTAGCAAGATGAAACTATTCTAAGAACACACGTGGTGACCTGAAATGTTCATAAAAAATAAATTAAAGTGTCCTAAAGAACACTATATCTGTCCGTAGTGTTCGCTATCAAGTTTAAACTGTTCTAAGAACACAATTGGTGTCCTGAAATGTTCGTACGTAAACGAAAATGGAGGTGTCCTGAAGAACACTATACCTGTTCGTAGTGTTCGCTAGCAAGTTCAAACTGTTCTAAGAACACACGCGGTGTCCTGAATTGTTCGTAATTAAATGAAAATGGAGGTGTCCTAAAGAACACAGAACACTATACCTGTCCCTACTGTTCGCTAGAAAGTAGAAACCGTTCTAAGAACACAATTGGTGTCCTGAAATGTTCGTACATAAACGAAATTGGACGTGTCCTGAAGAACACTATATCTGTCCTTACTGTTCGCTAGCAAGTTAAAACTGTTCTAAGAACACACGCGGTGTCCTGAAATGTTGTTTTTACGTGTGACGCATTTTTAATTACTTCAGGACCCGAACAGTGTCCGTAGAACATCAACGTGCATGCGCTAACCAATCTCCGTGCATTTGGTGTCCTGCGGACAGGTGCTTCGTTCGCGGACATGTTCGCGAAGGGATCATATGACCGCGCCCACGCTGATTGCGTGTTCTGAATGCGGACACTGTTCGTGTCCCCGAACAATTTAAAAGTACATTTTCAATTAATCCATAATATTTTTCAATAAAATCTCACCATGACACAAGTCCCACATAGTAATCCTGAGTTTCTATATACCTTTTGAAACTTTTCAAATTTTTTTTTGTGTTCGATCTGTCCGCGGACAGCACGCATGTCCACGGACCACGCACAAGCACCCCTATAAAAGACCACGCCCCAGAGCTCATTCTTATTGTGTTTCTGGCTTTTCTACTGAGCACAGCTAATTTTGCTACCAACTGCAGATTTCCTTCGTATCTTTGATGGCATCCATGGCTCCACTGCTGCCACCCGGTGCTGTATCTGCATCAGCACCTCCCCCTCCCCCTCCACCACCACCACCTTCCCATGGGCCTGAAGAGTGGAACAGAAGTGAGGATGCATAGGAGGAAGAAGAGGATGATGAGAATGAGGTAGAGGAAATCCCTACTACCCGCACTAGGCGTGAGTCTTGGGTGTGGCGGTTATTTAGCATTCATGGGAATGGTCCTAAGGCTCGTGCGAATCGTGTTACCAGCAATGAGTGCAAAATGATACTCAGTCGCGGGAAGTGCGGTAAGTACAGCTTTGGGACCACTACTATGAAGCGACACCTGAGGTCATTACACTCAGGGCTATTCGCAGGGTTGTACCTTGCGAAGAACGTAGCAGGTTGATTTCCTCTACTTCATCCTCTGTTTCTGATCCTGTCACCACAAGGGCCACATCTGTGGGACAGCGTCTTCCTCAAGCTGCCTCACAGGCCATACAGAATGCTGATGACCCTTACCTTTTGAGGGTCACAGTTGTATGTATGTACTGTGACACAGTACTCTGGAGGGGGGAGCGACTTTGTAGTGCTTTTGAGACTATCGTCTCCGAGCACGAGAAGATCTGCTCACTACCCAAATAAAACCCACTCTACATCTTCCTCATCTTCCTCTCTCAGCTCGCCCTTTCTTACCCCTGTGGTTGGTGTCCCCCCCTTTACCTTCCTTTCCCCTCCTCTGCTAGTATGTCGTGTATAAAAAAAACAAAAAAATACAAAATAACAAAAATCAAAAAAAAATATAAGGCTCTTTTCAGAGCCACCTTTCACAGTTAAAAAATAGAAGTGAAAATACATGAAGCAGGGCCCTTTGTATTTTTTAGAAGTCCGCGGACAGTTTGCGAACATTTAAAAAATTGAGTTGCTACCCTATCACAAACATTGCAATTTTCTCTTGGAGGAAGTGGTGGCTCTGAAAAGAGCCTTTGGGAGGTGTTTCTAAGTCAAAAATTATAAATGCTTAACACCTACTTCAAAATGGATGTTGTAATTCCAAAAAAGGTCGCAATGCATTTTGTACATTTCTCAGAAAAATCTGATTGCCACCAAAAGCTAGATGGACTCCATCTCTGCGAAAAATGTTTGTACTACGAAACAGAATATTTTCATTGTGAAAAGAAGACATGCCAAATCTTTTAGAAAGGCACAAACAGCTTTATTAACATTGCGCCTTGCTATTTCCATTTGTGGACCAAATGAAGAAGAACGAAGCCTCATTTGCGCAATCTGTGAAAATATCACTTGAGAATTAGGAAACATGTCCATAACCTTCCAAAGTCCTTCTTTCATAGCAAATTGCAAAGAAATTCCAGTCACATGTCCTAAACTGTTCCCTCCACAATGAATTACAATTATGTCTGGATATTGCTCTGTCTCCAAAGTAGCACAGAGAGGTAGCAAGTCCAACCACTTCATTCCACGTACTCCATGCCAGTGTACTTCCACATGTGGGAATCCAAGATCTACAGCTACTCCACAGCTTTCTGCATGCACCTTCAACCAATATATCCATGAATCTCCCAAAATCCATACAATCTTTTTCCTAAAACACACAGACATAGCTATCTGTTGTTCTCTCAGCAAAAACAGTATATGAGAAACTCTCTTCTGGCACAGCACAGCCACTAAACTTTGCTGACCAATCCCTTTCAGTACTCATTCTCATTTGCATGACTTCTGAACCCATAAATCCCCGGATGTAACTCCCGATGTCCGCGAACCACCGCCATGTCCGCGGACATATCGTAACATGAACAGCCCTTCTACCATTTCCACTTCACTCTCTCTGCCATTCCCTCATTGGATTTAGCTAAGAAGTCACATGACCATGCACCAATCACATTCAAGACCTCTACATCTAACTGCATCATCAAGGATCAGCACTGCAAATGTACTGTGAATCTCTCTGAGTACAAGTGTCATATCGTTGGCAAGCACCATCTACCAGAAATACTGTACAAGTCTCCAAGATTTCTACTTGCAGCTCCATGCATATCCATATACATGAACACAAACTTCAGGTATGCATATTTTCTGTACAGTAGATGAACACATTTTCAAACAGACTTTTAGCTTGTGTAATCTGTAAAATGAATTTACTGTATTTTTTTCAATTTCCTAAAATTAACTATCACTTATAAGCCTTTATACTATTTACTTTCTTTATACACACACACTCAAATCATGTTAAAATAACATTTTTTAAGTGAAATATATAGACTACATATATTCAAACAAAATTGCATGCAAGCACAATCTATGTTTAAATCTTTAAAAAAAATACTTATACAATTTCATATTTTTTTGTTTTTATTTATTTATTTACTTAACTACTTTAATTTAGACATGACATTGACGCGCTATTACATAGAACAGCTTAGTTACAGAAATAGTGGTATTCACTGGTATATTATAAATTTCACAAGACATAGGGCCTCATTACACGGATGGCGGAGAACCATGGCGCCATTAGCGCCATGGTTCATGCCGGTAAAATACCGGCACTGCCTTGGCGGAAAGGGGAATTAGCACCCCATTCCAAGGTTGGCGGGGCGGTAATTCCCCCTTCCACCATTGCCCTTCCCCATTCCCATTTTTGCCCCATACGGCTCAATAGGAATGGGGAAGGCGCTAATTACGGTACCGCAAATTGCGGTACCGTAATTAGCTCCCTGGGTCCCTTTGCGGGTTGGTTTTTAACGCCTGTAAAAAGCAGGCGTTAAGTCCCCCAACCCGCAAAAGGACCTCGTAGTAAGGCGGTAAGGATTTACCAGTACCGGTATTTTACCGGTACCAGTATCATACTGGTACCGGTATTTTACCGGTAAATCCTTACAGCCATCCGTGTAATGAGGCCCTATAGTAAAGATATTTGTTTTGCTACAGTTAGTCATTCAATACAATTTGTTCATTAAGAACATATCATATGTACTGAACTGATGCAATGTATCTTATGTAAATAAAATAGTTTAATGGTTTTGAAGAAAGCGCTGAGGATTTCAATTAAAAAAATCAATATCTAAATTAAAGACAGCGCTATATACAAACACAATTACTAATTTGAATCTTTTACAATTGCAGTGAAGACGAGTCTCCTGAAAAGAAGCAGCCGAATTTGAAGAACAAAGAAGAACTAAGAAGTTACTTGTTAATTTAAGAAAAAAAAGTAAGTAGAATATCACCATAATATTTGTATTATTACTCAAACATACTGTAAAGTTAATACAAGCTATTTCTGTGCCTAAAAATAGAGATTGTCTACCATTTTGTCCATGTCTTAAACAGCGATTTACAGCCAGAATGGCCCACAAATTCCTATTTTTGGACACACAAATTACCCAACTGAACCGCTACAATTTTCATATTATAGAACAAACAACTATTTTAATTGTATACATTAGATTTACTATTTGTACTTTTCCACACCACTAGCTTACTTTTTTGTCATCTGAACCCCAGTTTAGTAACACATAAATTCAAGAATATCTATCCCTACTAGTTGTAGTTCCCAATGCACAATCACACACCATTACATAAATCGTTATCATCTTACTCAAACACTCATGCACACAGCACACATACATTGTAGTACACCCCAACCCATACCATCTTTATTTTTTTTTCAACAGACCCTAAAGAATGCCTACCAAAAGTCAAGTCCATAGAAAGCAACGCAGAAGTAGAGCAAATGAAAATACAACTGTCCAACATAAGCATCCATCTCTAGCAGAATTTGTAAAACAAGTTGAAACAAAACAGCTAATACAGTCATTTAGAATACACAAGAATTTTCAAGTACAAAAACGTTGCCTCCTCTATCAAAATGTAAAACAAACCAAAAAACAATTAACAGAAAATCAGCTATCACTACAGATAAAACTGCTTCTTTAAATTTTGATATAATGCAAAGTAAGCATACCAAGAAAAGTATTTTAGCCAAAATGTACCGTCACAAAGTCCTTCACAATCTTATAAAAGCAGGAGAGAAATCAAGTTCAATGCTTAAAACCTATCGTAGGAAATTAATCTTATAAGCGATGATGGACAGTGCAATTCTTCTCAAAAGAAAGTTATTTATGTTAGTGTTAAACAAATTGAAACCACTAACAAAACTAATAACTAAATTACAAAATAGATTTCTCAATAAGCGAAATGTCAACAGAAAGACCTTCTTAAGTATCTGCAGAGGTGAATGGAATCACACTACGAGCACAGAACCATATTTTAATGAAGAAGCATACAAACAAAAGCAAACAAATACAATTGCCATACATAGCAGTGGTCTAGGTTATGAAAAAGTGAATAATACCATAATGGAACAAGAAGTACTCCTTACAAAAATATGCCCTGAAATCTTAGAATTACCCCTCCATTCAACTGAATCAGAACGTCTAGTGTACAAATGGACATGCACGTCAATGTGTAACATTGCCAAACAATGTTTCAAATCTTTACGCCAATTCCTCAATAAATATGTAAAAAGCAAAGACAAAATCAAAATTAAATTACTGCAAAATATGGATACCTGTCCAGTGAACAAGTACACAGGACTACAAGGACATTCATTGGCCTGCATTACAGGACCTACTTGTAAAACCACTTTCCATGATATCAAAAGGATATCAACACATCATTCAACTATAAGAAATCTAGTCTATAAACTGTAATATGCTAAAAGTCCTGCTTTAGCACTAGCAAATTTAAATAACATCCTTCTATATCCAGAAAAAATATTTTGGAAGTGAAAACCATTTACAGAATGAAATAGCTTTAAACTAATTAAGAACAATTCTACACATGGCAACCTTTTGCTAAACACATACAAAAAAGAAATACTAACATTTTAAAGTACATCAGCTGAAGTACCAAACGATGGATGTGTATGTTGCCGTAGAACTTTTTATAAAAGTAACCCAAAAACTGTAGACATAGCATACAAAATAAAAGACACTGAAGATTCTAAATGGTTTGAATTAGGTCTCTACCTTGTAGCAGAAAACAAATACGAAATAACTGACCCCTTAATACTTTGCAGTTACTGCACTACAAAACTTGACAACAACCAAACTCCTTCACGTGCTATCACAAATAATTTGGAATTATACCCAGTACCAACACCCCTACAACAACTTAATTTATATGAGAGCATCATAATTCAAACAGTACACCCATTTCAAGCAATAATACACCATCAACCAAAAACAGCAAAATTACCTCCCTCTGAATTGGTAAAAGGCATTTGTGGAAAAGTAGTTTATTTACCATTAGATCTAAAAGAAAATGTGCATACTCTATGAGTGCAACGTCCAATGCAGCAATCTTTAATTATCTTAGTAAATGGAGTACCTACAAAAGACAAAAAAAATGGCAACAGCTGGTAGATTTACATAAAGTTAGACAAGCCTTTCAATATCTTAAAGAGAATTATGAATATTACAAAGAAATTAATATTGAAGTAAACTTGAAAGATACAACTGAAATAATACAAGAAACACAAGAAGATGGTCAATTTGAGCTACCAGATCCTGCCACAATATCAAATACTTTAGACCATTATACAATTCATCCTTTGCACTCTAATGACACCATAGAAGATGTACTGGAAACGTACCAAATGCATCAAACAAAAGGATCGCCAATCAGCATATGGGAAAAAAGTATAGAAGCACGTGCTTTTCCTCTGCTCTTTCCTACTGGCAAAGAAGGAAGGTATGATGATAGACCTATTCAAATATCAGCTTCAGAATACCGCTCATTACGGATGTATTCTGAAGATCCCAGATTTAGACAAAACGTGGAATACATATTCCACCTACTCTTTGAAAGTGAACTAGCAACTTTATGTTACAGAGTTGCACACATATTAAAATCAGGATCACACTTTCAAAATATGACAGCTACACAAATATTAGAAAAAGCAACAAAAGGATGAGGTTTTGCAATCAAATATTACAAATCTATTAGCAAATATGCATGGTATTAAAGAGTACTGGTTTCAACGTCATGGAGATGTACGTTGTATGATCAGAAACCACTTGGTTTGTTACATTAAGTAGTGCAGAATATGCATGGGAAGATTTACAAGTTTCCTACGCATATCAAATAAAAACAAAACAAACATAGATATACTAACACCTGGAGAACTTTGTTCTTTGGATCCTGTTAATGTTTCAAGATATTTTCACCATCGCTTCATTGCTATGCTATATTTTATTTGTAATAAAACTGTTCCTCCCCTTGGAGAAGTGCAACACTTCTTTTGGAGAAAAGAATACCAAGCCAGAGAAGCACCACATATCCACATGCTTTTATGAATTAAAGATGCTCCTAAATTTAGTCAAGACAGTGATGCCACTGCTTTACAGTTTATTGAAAAATATGTCACTTGTGAAATTCCGTCAGAAGCCACAAATAGTGATCTTCATGCACAAATTTTACAATTTCAAAGACACAAATGTGGAAAATATTGTTGTCGCAAATACAAAAACAAAGGGAAATACTACACCAAATGCTGATTTGGTTTCCCTAGACCAGTTACAAATACAGGTCAAGTGAACAACCTCATGTCTTCAGTTAGACATACAATCGTAAGTCACCTAAAAATACATACTACATAAAAAGAAAAGAAGAAGAAAAATATATCAATGATTATAATGCAATCATTGCCCACTTATGGAATGCAAACATAGATGTGCAGTACATTGCAGACAATTCTACTGCAGTTGCACGACATGTCACAGCATACTTAACTAAAGCAGAAAAGACAGAGCTCCAAGACCTCTGGAATGACCTGTCATCAGATAAAACAGTGTCTCAGAAATTATACAGCTTGGGCATAAAAATGCTCACCCATAGAGAATGTGGATCATATGAAGCAGCTGATCGTTTAACTGGTACTGCATTGTATGGTAAATCTGAAAATATAGTATGGCTAAGTCTTGGTCCAACTAAATCTAGAAAAAGAGTTCTAAAATCATATGAAGATATAGAAACAATAGCCAAACGTGATCCCAACAGCCAAGACATTTTAAAAAACATTTTATTGGACACATACTACCCAAACAGAAGTAATACTTTGGAAAACATGTGTGTATACCACATAGCCCAAAACTACACATACAAAAATAATATGAAACCTGATGAAAAAAAAGGTAAATATAGAGTGACAAACTGTAAAGGCAGCTTAGTTAAACTCACTAAACCAAATGTAATTAATCATATCAAATTGTCATTAAAGACTCCTCAACATAAAGAAGTATATTACATGTCCCTGCTACAACTCTTCAAACCATGCAGAAAAGAAGAACACATACTAGATAACTATGACTCATATGAGGATGCTTTCAAAGCAAATGAAAGCACTATAACTGATGTAAACTTTACACAGTACAAAACAATGTTGCACAATGAACAGCAATACGAAGAAGAACTTCAAGCCCAACTAGATAAGGACACTCCTGACAGTAGTCAACCTTCTGTAACAGGAAGCCAAGAACCACTGGGAGAACCACTAATAATAAATGAGGCAGAATTAGCTATGATAGAAGTAGAAAACACCATGTGTCAGTATGAAGATAAAGAAGACTTAACTATACTACAATCAAAACTAAACAATGAGCAACGTAGCATTTTTCAAGAAGTAACAAAACAAATTGCACATGGTGTAAACCATGAAAATAATGTTCCTGCCATAATTATAAACCTATACTACTGTACATCAGTGGTGAAGCTGGTTCTGGCAAAACATTCCTAATCAAAATCATTAGTAAGTTCCCTCAACAATTGACAAACAACAAACTGTCAGCTGTTGTCACTGCCCCCACAGGTTTAGCTGCCTTCAACATGGGTGGTGTTACATTACACCGATTACTACTATTACCAGTAGAACAACAGAACAAATTTTCTTCAAAAACTGCAATGGAACTACGCAGAGTATTGAAACAAATGAAAATGCTACTAATAGATGAAGTGAGCATGGTCTCCAACCTGATGTTAGCTTTGATTCACCTCAGATTACAAGAAGTACTCAAAACAGACTATGAAGAGCTCTTTGCAGGAAAATACATTATTGTTTTTGGAGATCTGCTTCAATTAACACCAGTAAAAGGTGAGCCTATTTTTAAAACATTAGGACACAAACTCTGCCGTAAAACTCCTTGGCAGCATTGGACATGTCAACCTTTGACAACATTTCCAATACAGAGAATTAACAGAAAACATGCAGCAATCTGCAGATCTCACTTATGCCAACATTTTAAAAAGTATCAGAGTTGGTATACTTTCTAAAGAAGCAGAAGCAATATTGAAAACCCGGCACATTAATGCACTTTATGGCGATAATGCATGTGCTACAGATGTTAGGGAACAATTAGCCCACAAAAATGTCAATTGTATGGCCTTAATGCCAACTCTTGCAAGCTGTTTCAAATTCAATGAAATCATGCTAAGTAAAGAAATGCAACCAAACATGAAAATTAGCGCCACAGACAAACTAGATGTACATGGTATGACACTACCCATGTGTGACCAAGCCACAACAAGACTAAATAGTTTTGAAAACTCAATCTCAAACACAGCAGGCTTAGAAAAGATATTAAAATCATCCTTAAATTGCAGAGTAATGCTTAAACATAACCTTGGCGTGGACCAAGGACTAGTTAATAGAGCACTGGGTACAGTTGTTGGCTTTCAAACATACCCACGCGACAACAAAATTCAGTTTATCAATATACTCTTTGACAAACTTTCAGAAGTAAAAAGGATAGGACACTCAACAGCTAGATTCCTTCTCTTCAAAGATAAATATGTACGCAGAGAACAATTTTCTCTAACTCTTGCATACGCCGTCACGATTCATAAATCACAAGGTCTTACCCTAGACAAAGCAATGATAGATATTGGTAATACAGTCTTTAAAGAAGGCATGAGCTACGTAGCACTATCACGCTTACGTACACTTGACGGTCTATTTCTAATCAACTTTGATGCAAGTAAAATAAATGCTGATATTCCTTGCATTTTAGAATACAATAGACTTCGCTAACTATACACCCCCCACCTAAACACATATGCTGTTCCACAAAAAGTAAAACGTTATAACAGAAAAATAAATCAAAGAGAAATGCAACAGGATGTCACTGCAAATCCTCCAAAGCGAGTAAAAGAAACTAATTCTTCATCAAGTACCACAAGCAAAAAAGAATCAATTAGGGAAAGTAAACCAGGTACTTCATTAAAGAAGGAAGACAAACTCCAATAAAAGCAGTTAGATACAAAACTACCTGGACCATTTAAATTCTCAAATATAGTTGGTGTAAATTGCTACGCAAATGTAGCAATGAATATTCTATTTCAATTACCACCAATTGTTGACATTTACTTACACAGTACAGACCCATTGTGTATGCAAATCTTAGTACTTCACAGAAATGCAGCAAACAATCCTGATAACACATATGGTGTTTATGGAATAAGACAGCAATTGGACTACTGTGCTGGAATGATGAAATTCACTATAAACTCACAGGAAGATCCACAATAATTTATCATGTACTTACTACAAGTGCTGGAAAACAAAAACATACCTATAAATGAAATCTTCCAGATTTCATACATGTGGAAACATACATGCACTCTCTGCAACAATGTGACATAAGAAGAAATCCCCAATGAACGCTTCATATATATATCAATACCAAATTGTGAATCCTTTCCATTTCAGCGACTTGTACAAAATGCACACCATGGTAGATTATGCTCTACCTGCAATTCAGATAATCGCTCCACGTTAGTAATACAAACGCATAGTAAATACATAATAGTAATGCTTCTACGTTACAATGCAGATGGTACCAAAAACAACTGCAAGCTTACTGGATTCACACATGGTGAAATATCACTTGGTAAGAAAACCTTCACAACAATAGGTATAATCTACCACGCAGGAGCCACAACCAATTCAGGGCACTACACTGCATATATATAAAAAAGAAATGTGGATGGTTGGAATGTAATGATAGTACCATTACTCTAAAGCAGAGATTACCAGCAAATCTTACAAACGCTTATTTGATGTTCTTAAAATAAACATTTGATAAATAAACTGTATTTAAACCCTAAGTAAACTTGTGTTAATTGTGTAATATCACATCCATAGAGTCAAACATTTCAACTATGGTCTATGGAAACTTTTAATATCCGCGGACATTATGAGTGTTCTTAGAACACTTTCAACTTGCCAGCGAACAATATGGACAGCGTTTTCAGCACACCCCCAACGAACATTTCAGAACAACGCGATAGTTCTTAGAACACTTTCAACTTGACAGTGAACAATACGGACAGTGTCCTCAGAACACCCCCATTTCATTTATTTGCGAACATTTCAGGACACCACGAGTGTTCTAAGAACACATTCAACTTGCCATCGAACAATACGAACAGCATTTTCAGGACACCCGCTACGAACATTTCAGAACAACGCGAGAGTTCTAAGAACACATTCAACTTGACAGAGAACAATACGGACAGCGTCCTCAGGACACCCCCAATTTGTTTAATTGCGAACATTTCAGGACACTGTGAGTGTTCTTAGAACACATTGAACCTGCCAGCCACAACCACCCATTCATATTTGAGAACATTTCAGGACACAACGAGTGTTCGACAACGTCTTCAGAACACCCCCATTTTGTGTATTAGCGAACATTTCAGGACACGCGAGTGTTCTTAGAACACATTCAACTTGACAGAGAACAATACAGACAGCGTCCTCAGGACACCCCCTACGAACATTCCAGGAAACCGCAAGTGTTCTTAGAAACGTCTTCAGAACACCTCCATCTTGTTTATTTGCCAACATTTCAGGACACCGCGAGTGTTCTTAGAACACCTTCAATGTGACAGAGAACAATATGGACAGCTGGCAAGTTGAATGTGTTCTTAGAACACATTCAACTTGCCAGCCACAACCCCCCATTCATATTTGCTAACATTTCAGGGCACAGCGAGTGTTCGACAACATCTTCAGAACACCCCCATTTTGTGTATTTGCGAACATTTCAGGACACCGCGAGTGTTCTTAGAACACATTCAACTTGACAGAGAACAATACGGACAGCGTCCTCAGGACAACCCCTACGAACATTCCAGGACACCGCAAGTGTTCTTAGAAACGTCTTCAGAACACCCCCATTTTGTTTATTTGCGAAGATTTCAGGACACCGCAAGTGTTCTTAGAACACATTCAACTTGACAGAGAACAATACGGACAGCGTCCTCAGAACACCCCCATTTTGTTTATTTGCGAACATTTCAGGATACCGCAATTGTTCTTAGAAGCATCTTCAGAACACCACCATCTTGTTTATTTGCGAACATTTCAGGACACCGCGAATGTTCTTAGAACACATTCGACTTGACAGAGAACAATACGGACAGCGTCCTCAGGACACCCCCATTTTGTTTATTTGTGAACATTTCAGGACACCGCGAGTGTTCTTAGAAGCGTCTTCACAACACCACCATCTTGTTTATTTGCCAACATTTCAGGACACCGCGAGTGTTCTTAGAACACATTCAACTTGACAGAGAACAATACGGACAGCGTCCTCAGGACACCCCCTACGTACATTCCAGGACACCGCGAGTGTTCTTAGAAACGTCTTCAGAACACCCCCATTTTGATTATTTGCGAACATTTCAGGACACCGCGAGTGTTCTTAGAGCACATTCAACTTGACAGAGAACAATACGGACAGCGTCCTCAGAACACCCCCTTTTTGTTTATTTGCGAATATTTCAGGACACCGCAAGTGTTCTTAGAAGCATCTTCAGAACACCACCATCTTGTTTATTTGCGAACATTTCAGGACACCGCAATTGTTCTTAGAACACATTCAACTTGACAGAGAACAATACGGACAGCGTCCTCAGGACACCCCCATTTTGTTTATTTGTGAACATTTCAGGACACCGCGAGTGTTCTTAGAAGCGTCTTCAGAACACCACCATCTTGTTTATTTGCCAACATTTCAGGACACCGTGAGTGTTCTTAGAACACATTCAACTTGACAGAGAACAATACGGACTGCGTCCTCAGGACACCCCATTTTATTTATTTGCGAACATTTCAGGAACCCGCAAGTGTTCTCAAAACACATTCAACTTGCCAGCCACAACCCCCCATTCATATTTGCTAACATTCAAGGCACAGAGAGTGTTCGACAACATCTTCAGAACACCCCCATTTTGTGGATTTGCGAACATTTCAGGACACCGCGAGTGTTCTTAGAACACATTCAACTTGACAGAGAACAATATGGACAGCGTCCTCAGGACACCCCTTACGAACATTCCAGGACACCGCAAGTGTTCTTAGAAACGTCTTCAGAACACCCCCATTTTGTTTATTTGCAAACATTTCAGGACACCGCGAGTGTTCTTAGAAGCATCTTCAGAACACCACCATCTTGTTTATTTGCGAACATTTCAGGACACCGCGAGTGTTCTTAGAACACATTCAACTTGACAGAGAACAATACGGACAGCGTCCTCAGGACACCCCCATTTTGTTTATTTGTGAACATTTCAGGACACCGCGAGTGTTCTTAGAAGCGTCTTCAGAACACCACCATCTTGTTTATTTGCCAACATTTCAGGACACCGCGAGTGTTCTAAGAACACATTCAACTTGACAGAGAACAATACGGACTGCGTCCTCAGGACACCCCATTTTATTTATTTGCGAACATTTCAGGAACCTGCGAGTGTTCTTAAAACACATACAACTTGCCAGCCACAACCCCCATTCATATTTGAGAACATTTCAGGACACAGCGAGTGTTCGACAACATCTTCAGAACACCCCCATTTTGTGTATTTGCGACCATTTCAGGACACTGTGAGTGTTCTTAGAACACATTCAACTTGACAGAGAACAATACAGACAGCGTCCTCAGGACACCCCCTACGAACATTCCAGGAAACCGCAAGTGTTCTTAGAAGCGTCTTCAGAACACCTCCATCTTGTTTATTTGCCAACATTTCAGGATACCGCGAGTGTTCTTAGAACACATTCAACTTGACAGAGAACAATACGGACAGCGTCCTCAGGACACCCCCATTTTGTTTATTTGCGAACATTTCAGGACACTGCAAGTGTTCTTAGAACACATTCAACGTGACAGAGAACAATATGGATAGCATCCTCAGGACACCCCCATTTTGTTCATTTGCGAACATTTCAGGACACCGCAAGTGTTCTTAGAAGCGTCTTCAGAACACCACCATCTTGTTTATTTGCGAACATTTCAGGACACCGCGAGTGTTCTTAGAACACATTCAACTTGACAGAGAACAATACGGACAGCTGGCAAGTTGAATGTGTTCTTAGAACACATTCAACTTGCCAACCACAACCCCCCATTCATATTTGCTAACATTTCAAGGCACAGCGAGTGTTCGACAACATCTTCAGAACACCCCCATTTTGTGTATTTGCGAACATTTAGGACACCGCGAGTGTTCTTAGAACACATTCAACTTGACAGAGAACAATACGGACAGCGTCCTCAGGACACCCCCTACGAACATTCCAGGACACCGCAAGTGTTCTTGGAAATGTCTTCAGAACACCCCCATTTTGTTTATTTGCGAACATTTCAGGACACCGCAAGTGTTCTTAGAACACATTCAACTTGACAGAGAACAATACGGACAGCGTCCTCCGAACACCCCCATTTTGTTTATTTGCGAACATTTCAGGATACCGCAATTGTTCTTAGAAGAATCTTCAGAACACCACCATCTTGTTTATTTGCGAACATTTCAGGACACCGCGAGTGTTCTTAGAACACATTCGACTTGACATAGAACAATACGGACAGCGTCCTCAGGACACCCCCATTTTGTTTATTTGTGAACATTTCAGGACACCGCGAGTGTTCTTAGAAGCGTCTTCACAACACCACCATCTTGTTTATTTGCGAACATTTCAGGACACCGCGAGTGTTCTTAGAACACATTCAACTTGACAGAGAACAATACGGACAGCGTCCTCAGGACACCCCTTACGAACATTCCAGGACACCGCAAGTGTTCTTAGAAACGTCTTCAGAACACCCCCATTTTGTTTATTTGCAAACATTTCAGGACACCGCGAGTGTTCTTAGAAGCATCTTCAGAACACCACCATCTTGTTTATTTGCGAACATTTCAGGACACCGCGAGTGTTCTTAGAACACATTCAACTTGACAGAGAACAATACGGACAGCGTCCTCAGGACACCCCCATTTTGTTTATTTGTGAACATTTCAGGACACCGCGAGTGTTCTTAGAAGCGTCTTCAGAACACCACCATCTTGTTTATTTGCCAACATTTCAGGACACCGCGAGTGTTCTAAGAACACATTCAACTTGACAGAGAACAATACGGACTGCGTCCTCAGGACACCCCATTTTATTTATTTGCGAACATTTCAGGAACCTGCGAGTGTTCTTAAAACACATACAACTTGCCAGCCACAACCCCCATTCATATTTGAGAACATTTCAGGACACAGCGAGTGTTCTACAACATCTTCAGAACACCCCCATTTTGTGTATTTGCGACCATTTCAGGACACTGTGAGTGTTCTTAGAACACATTCAACTTGACAGAGAACAATACAGACAGCGTCCTCAGGACACCCCCTACGAACATTCCAGGAAACCGCAAGTGTTCTTAGAAGCGTCTTCAGAACACCTCCATCTTGTTTATTTGCCAACATTTCAGGATACCGCGAGTGTTCTTAGAACACATTCAACTTGACAGAGAACAATACGGACAGCGTCCTCAGGACACCCCCATTTTGTTTATTTGCGAACATTTCAGGACACTGCAAGTGTTCTTAGAACACATTCAACGTGACAGAGAACAATATGGATAGCATCCTCAGGACACCCCCATTTTGTTCATTTGCGAACATTTCAGGACACCGCAAGTGTTCTTAGAAGCGTCTTCAGAACACCACCATCTTGTTTATTTGCGAACATTTCAGGACACCGCGAGTGTTCTTAGAACACATTCAACTTGACAGAGAACAATACGGACAGCTGGCAAGTTGAATGTGTTCTTAGAACACATTCAACTTGCCAACCACAACCCCCCATTCATATTTGCTAACATTTCAGGGCACAGCGAGTGTTCGACAACATCTTCAGAACACCCCCATTTTGTGTATTTGCGAACATTTAGGACACCGCGAGTGTTCTTAGAACACATTCAACTTGACAGAGAACAATACGGACAGCGTCCTCAGGACACCCCCTACGAACATTCCAGGACACCGCAAGTGTTCTTAGAAACGTCTTCAGAACACCCCCATTTTGTTTATTTGCGAACATTTCAGGACACCGCAAGTGTTCTTAGAACACATTCAACTTGACAGAGAACAATACGGACAGCGTCCTCAGAACACCCCCATTTTGTTTATTTGCGAACATTTCAGGATACCGCAATTGTTCTTAGAAGAATCTTCAGAACACCACCATCTTGTTTATTTGCGAACATTTAAGGGCACCGCGAGTGTTCTTAGAACACATTCGACTTGACATAGAACAATACGGACAGCGTCCTCAGGACACCCCTATTTTGTTTATTTGTGAACATTTCAGGACACCGCGAGTGTTCTTAGAAGCGTCTTCACAACACCACCATCTTGTTTATTTGCGAACATTTCAGGACACCGCGAGTGTTCTTAGAACACATTCAACTTGACAGAGAACAATACGGACAGCGTCCTCAGGACACCCCCTACGTACATTCCAGGACACCGCGAGTGTTCTTAGAAACGTCTTCAGAACACCCCCATTTTGATTATTTGCGAACATTTCAGGACACCGCGAGTGTTCTTAGAGCACATTCAACTTGACAGAGAACAATACGGACAGCGTCCTCAGAACACCCCCTTTTTGTTTATTTGCGAACATTTCAGGACACCGCAAGTGTTCTTAGAAGCATCTTCAGAACACCACCATCTTGTTTATTTGCGAACATTTCAGGACACCGCAAGTGTTCTTAGAACACATTCAACTTGACAGAGAACAATACGGACAGCGTCCTCAGGACACCCCCATTTTGTTTATTTGTGAACATTTCAGGACACCGCGAGTGTTCTTAGAAGCGTCTTCAGAACACCACCATCTTGTTTATTTGCCAACATTTCAGGACACCGTGAGTGTTCTTAGAACACATTCAACTTGACAGAGAACAATACGGACTGCGTCCTCAGGACACCCCATTTTATTTATTTGCGAACATTTCAGGAACCCGCGAGTGTTCTTAAAACACATTCAACTTGCCAGCCACAACCCCCCCATTCATATTTGCTAACATTTCAGGGCACAGCGAGTGTTCGACAACATCTTCAGAACACCCCCATTTTGTGTATTTGCGAACATTTCAGGACACCGCGAGTGTTCTTAGAACACATTCAACTTCACAGAGAACAATATGGACAGCGTCCTCAGGACACCCCTTACGAACATTCCAGGACACCGCAAGTGTTCTTACAAACGTCTTCAGAACACCCCCATTTTGTTTATTTGCGAACATTTCAGGACACCGCGAGTGTTCTTAGAACACATTCAACTTGACAGAGAACAATACGGACAGCGTCCTCAGAACACCCCCATTTTGTTTATTTGCGAGCATTTCAGGACACCGCATGTGTTCTTAGAAGCATCTTCAGAACACCACCATCTTGTTTATTTGCGAACATTTCAGGACACCGCGAGTGTTCTTAGAACACATTCAACTTGACAGAGAACAATACGGACAGCGTCCTCAGGACACCCCCATTTTGTTTATTTGCAAACATTTCAGGACACCGCAAGTGTTCTTCGAAGCATCTTCAGAACACCACCATCGTGTTTATTTGCGAACATTTCAGGACACTCCGAGTGTTCTTAGAACACATTCAACGTGACAAAGAACAATACGGACAGCGTCCTCAGAACACCCCCATTTTGTTTATTTGCGAACATTTCAGGAAACTGCAAGTGTTCTTAGAAGCGTCTTCAGAACACCACCATTTTGTTTATTTGCGAACATTTCTGGACACCGCGAATGTTCTTAGAACACATTCAACTTGACAGAGAACAATACGGACAGCGTCCTCAGGACACCCCCATTTTGTTTATTTGCGAACATTTCAGGACACCGCGAGTGTTCTTAGAATACATTCAACTTGCCAGCCACAACCCCCCATTCATATTTGCAAACATTTCAAGACACAGCGAGTGTTCGACAACGTCTTGAGAACACACCCATTTTGTGTATTTGCGAACATTTCAGGACACCGCGAGTGTTCTTAGAACAGTTTCACTTTACTTGCGTACAAAACGGACACATATTGAGTCCTCAGAACACCCCCCATTCAGTTTATTTAGAACATTTCAGAACACCCGTGATGTCCGCAGACAAATCAAACACAAAAAGAACGTCTAACACTTAAAAAAACACAACTTTCATCCTATCTCATACATTCCCACCCTCCCCAAACACTCCTACACACCAACACACTCTACTAAATACAAATTTTGAACAAAGTTTCACAGCGCTGTCCGCGGATGTCCGCGAATCCAAGATGGCGGGCGCTACCGAAAATCTGACGCGCTTCATGCTCCACGCCGTCCAATCAGCGAACACGTCGCATGTCCGCAGATATCACTCAAGTCAATGGACCAATCAGGACACTGTCCGCGGACCGAACAGGGAAGTGTGTCCGTGAAGCGAAGCGGACACAGATTTCACTAATTTTTTTTAACCTACTTTTTGGTCATTTTTTAAAAAAACTACTGGACGGATTTTCACCAGATTTGGTGAAAATCCGTCCAGCTGTTTGGGCTGTAGACGCGAGCAAACATTTTTTCCCATTCAGTATATGGGAAAAAAACTGAAATTTTGGGACCATCCCTATAAAATGACCAAAAAGTAGGTAAAAAAAAAATAGTGATATCTGTGTTAGCTTTGCGGACACACTTCCGTGTTCGCTCCGCGGACAGGACGGTGATTGGGCAAGCAGCTTGCGTGATGTCTGTGGACATCTGACGTGCTCTCTCATTGGATGCGGAGAAAGCGTGCAGTGCGTCTGGCTTCAGAGACGCCCGCCATCTTTCTTTCCCTCATGAGAAGCTTTGTCAGGTCAGCAGCAGCGTGTCTGTCTCCAGTTCCTCCCACCCCCGCTCATGCCCCGTGTCTGCCCCACCCCCCGCTCATGCCCCGTGTGTCCTTTCTGTCCCCCCACCCCCGCTCAAGCCCCATGTGTCCTTACTGTCCCCCCACCCCGATCATGCTCAGTGTCTCCCCTGTTCCTCCAGCCCCCTGCTCACGCCATCGCACACGGTAACCAGCAGAGGGCCGAGGAGGGGGAACTGCCACACAAACTCATGTCCGTGTTTTTGTTCATCTCCTGACATACAAACCCCCCACCCCCTGCTCATGCCCGGTGTGTCTCTCTCCCTCCCCCCACCCCCCGCTCATGCCCCGTGTGTCTCTCTCCCTCCCCCCACGCCCCGCTCATGCCGCATGTGTCTCTTCCCCTCCACCCCCCGCTCATGCCCCGTGTGTCTCTCCCCTCCCCCCACCCCCTGCTCATGCCCCGTGTGTCTCTCTCCCTCCCCCACCCCCTGCTCATGCCCTGTGTGTCTCTCTCCCTCCCCCCACCCCCGCTCATGCCCCGTGTGTCTCTCTCCCTCCCCCATCCCCCGCTCATGCCCCGTGTGTCTCTCTCCCTCCCCCCACTCCCCCCACTCCCCTCTCATGCCCTGTGTGTCTCTCTCGCTCCCCCCCACCCCCCGCTCATGCCCTGTGTGTCTCTCTCCCTCCCCCCCACCCCCTCCTCATGCTCCGTGTGTCTCTTCCCTCCCCCCCACTCCCTGCTCAAGCCCCGTGTGTCTCTTCCCTCCCTTACCCCACCCCACGCTCATTCCCCGTGTGTCTCTTCCCTTCACCCACCCCCCGCTCATGCCCTGTTTCTCTTCCCTCCCCCCACCCCCGCTCATGCCACGTGTGTCTCTTGTGTCTCTTCCCTCCCCCCACCCCGTTCATTCCCCGTGTGTCTCTCTCCCTCCCCACCACCCCCCGCTCATTCCCCGTGTGTCTCTCTCCCTCCTCCCCACCCCCCGCTCATGCCCCGTGTCTGTCTAAACCCCCCCACCCCTCACACATGCCCCGTGTGTCTCTCTCCTCCCCCCCACACCCCGCTCATGCCCCGTGTGTCTCTTCCCTTCCCCAGCCCCTGCCCCATGTGCCTCTTCCCTCCCCCTACCCCCTGCTCATGCCCCGTGTATCTCTTCCTTCCCCACACCCCCCGCTCATTCCCCGTTTGTCTCTACCCTCCCCACTCCCTGCTCATGCCCTGTGTGTCTCTTCCCTCCCCCCACCCCCCGCTCATGCCCCGTTTATCTCTCCCCCTCCCCCCCGCCCCCTGCTCATGCCCCGTGTGTCTCTCTCCTCCCCCCACCCCCCACTCATGCCCCGTGTGTCTCTCTCCCTCCCCCCCACACCCCGCTCATGCCCCGTGTGTCTCTCTACCTCCCCCCCACCCCCACTCATACACCGTGTCTGTCTCCTGTTGCCCCCACCCCCCGCTCATGTCCCGTGACTGTCTCCTGTTGCCCCCCAACCCCCGCTCATGCCCCGTGTTTGTCTCAGTTGTTCCCCGCACCCCAGCTCATGCCCCGTGTCTGTCTCATGTTCCCCCCACACCCCCTCTCATGCCCCATGTCTGTCTCCTGTTCCCCCACCCCCCACTCATGCCCCGTGTCTCTCCTGTTGCCCCCCGCTCATGCCCCGTGTCTGTCTCCTGTTGCCCCCCACCCCCCACTCATGCCCCGAGTCTGTCTCCTGTTCTCTCCACCCCCCGCTCATGCCCTGTGTCTGTCTCCTGTTGCCCCCCACCCCCCGCTCATGCCCCTTGTCTGTCTCCCCCCACCCCCCACTCAGGCCCCGTGTCTGTCTTCTGTTCTCCCCGCTCATGCCCCGTGTCTGTCTACTGTTCTCCCCACCCCCCGCTCATGCCCCGTATCTGTCTCCTCTTCCCCCACCCCTGCTCATGCCCTATGTCTGTCTCCTGTTGCCCCCCACACCCCCTGCTCATGCCCCGTGTCTGTCTCCTGTTCCCCCCACCCCCCGCTCATGCCCCGTGTCTGTCTCCTGTTCCCCCCACCCCCCGCTCATGCCCCGTGTCTCACCTGTTGCCCCCACCCGCTCATGCCCCGTGTCTGTCTCCTGTTCCCCCCACCAGCTCAAGCCCCGTGTCTCTCTCTTGTTGCCCCCCACACCCCTGCTCATGCCCCATGTCTGTCTCCTGTTCTCCCCAACCCCGCTCATGCCCCGTGTCTGTCTCCTGTGCCTCCCACCCCCCGCTCATGCACCGTGTCTGTCTCCTGTTGCTCCCCACCCCCCCGGTCATGCCCCGTGTCTCTCCTGTTGCCCCCCACCCCCCGCTCATGCCCCGTGTCAGTCTCCTGTTGCCCCCCACCCCCCTGCTCATGCCCCTTGTCTATCTCCTGTTCCCCCCACCCCCAGCTCATGCCCCGTGTCTGTCTCCTGTTTCCCCACCCCCCGCTCATGCCCCGTGTCTCTCCTGTTGCCCCCCACCCCCCGCTCATGCCCCATGTCTGTCTCCTGTTGCCACCCGCTCATGCCCCGTGTCTGTGTCCTGTTGCTCCCCGCTCTAGCCCCGTGTCTGTCTCCTGTTCTCCCCACCCACGCTCATGCCCCGTGTCTGTCTCCTGTTCTCCCCACCCCCCGCTCATGCCCCTTGTCTGTCTCCTGTTGCCCCCCACCACCCGTTCATGCCCCGTGTCTGTCTCCTGTTGCCCCCAACCCCCGCTCATGCCCCGTGACTGTCTCTGTTGCTCCCCCACCCCCCGCTCATCCCCTGTGTCTCTCTCCTCTTGCCCCCTACACCCCGCTCATGCCCCTTGTCTCTCTGTTGTTGCCCCCTACCCCCGCTCCCCGCTCATGCCCCGTGTCTGTCTCCTGTACCCTCCCACCCCCCGCTCATGCCCGTGTCTGTCTCCTGTTCCCCCCACCCGCTCATGCCCCGTGTCTGTCTCCTGTACCCCCCAACCCCTGTTCATGCCCCGTGTCTCTCTCCTGTTGCCCCCCACCCCCTGCTCATGCCCTGTGTATGTCTCTGTTGTTCCCCCCACCCCCGCTCATGCCCCATGTCTGTCTCCTGTCACCCCACCCCCTGCTCATGTCCCGTATCGTTCTCCTGTTTCCCCCCACCCCCCGCACATACCCCGTGCCTGTCTCCTGTACCCCCCACCCCCCGCTCATGCCCCGTGTCTGTCTCCTGTACCCCCCACCCCCCGCTCATGCCTGTGTCTGTCTCCTGTTCCCCCCACCCCTGCTCATGCCCCGTGTCTCTCTCCTGTTGCCCCCCCGCTCATGCCCCATGTCTGTCTCCTGTACCCCCACCCCCGCTCATGCCCCGTGTCTCCCTCCTGTTGCCCCCCAACCCCCGCTCATGCCTGTGTCTGTCTCCTGTTCCCCCCACCCCTGCTCATGCCCCGTGTCTCTCTCCTGTTGCCCCCCCGCTCATGCCCCATGTCTGTCTCCTGTACCCCCCACCCCCGCTCATGCCCCGTGTCTCTCTCATGTTGCCCCCCACCCCCCGCTCATGCCCCGTGTATGTCTCTGTTCTTCCCCCCACCCCCGCTCATGCCCCATGTCTGTCTCCTGTCACCCCACCCCCTGCTCATGTCCCGTGTCTCTCTCCTGTTTCCCCCCACCCCCCGATCATACCCCGTGCCTGTCTCCTGTTCCCCCCACCCGCTCATGCCCCGTGTCTGTCTCCTGTTGCCCCCCACCCCCCGCTCATGCCCCGTGTCTGTCTCCTGTACCCCCCACCCCTGCTCATGCCCCATGTATTTCTCCTGTTCCCCCACCCCCCGCTCATGCCCCGTGTCTGTCTCCTGTTGCCCCACACCCATACCCCATGTCTGTCTCCTGTACCCCTCCACCCCCCGCTCATGCCCCGTGTCTGTCTCCTGTTGCCCCCACCCCCCGCTCATGCCCATGTCTGTCTCCTGTTGCCCCCCAACCCCCCGCTCATGCCCTGTGTCTGTCTACTGTTCTCCCCACCCCCCGCTCATGCCCCGTATCTGTCTCAGGTTCCCCCACCCCCCGCTCATTCCCCGTGTCTGTCTCCTGTTCTCCGCACCCCCCGCTCATGCCCTGTGTCCGTCTCCTGTACCCCACCGCCCCCCGCTCATGCCCCGTGTCTCTCTCCTGTTTCCCCTCACCCCCTTCTCATGCCCCATCTGTCTCCTGTACCCTCCACCCCCGCTCATGCCCCGTGTCTGTCTCCTGTTCACCCCACCCCTGCTCATGCCCTGTGTCTGTTGTTCCCCCCACTCCCTGCTCATGGCCCGTGCCTGTCTCCTGTTCCCCCCACCCCCGCTCATGCCCATGTCTGTCTCCTGTTTCTCCCACCCCCCGCTCAAGCCCCGTGTGTCTCTTCCCTCCCTCACCCCACCCCACGCTCATTCCCCGTGTGTCTCTTCCCTTCACCCACCCCCCGCTCATGTCCTGTGTCTCTTCCCTCCCCCCACCCCCCGCTCATGCCACGTGTGTCTCTTGTGTCTCTTCCCTCCCCCCCACCCCGTTCATGCCCCGTGTGTCTCTCTCCCTCCCCACCACCCCCCGCTCATTCCCCGTGTGTTTCTCTCCCTCCTCCCCACCCCCCGCTCATGCCCCGTGTCTGTCTAAACCCCCCCACCCCTCACACATGCCCCGTGTGTCTCTCTCCTCCCCCCCACACCCCGCTCATGCCCCGTGTGTCTCTTCCCTTCCCCAGCCCCTGCCCCATGTGCCTCTTCCCTCCCCCTACCCCCTGCTCATGCCCCGTGTATCTCTTCCCTCCCCCCACCCCCCGCTCATTCCCCGTTTGTCTCTACCCTCCAACACTCCCTGCTCATGCCCTGTGTGTCTCTTCCCTCCCCCCACCCCCCGCTCATGCCCCGTTTATCTCTCCCCCTCCCCCCGCCCCTTGCTCATGCCCCGTGTGTCTCTCTCCTCCCCCCACCCCCCACTCATGCCCCGTGTGTCTCTCTCCCTCCCCCCCACACCCCGCTCATGCCCCGTGTGTCTCTCTACCTCCCCCCCACCCCCACTCATGCACCGTGTCTGTCTCCTGTTGCCCCCAACCCCCGCTCATGCCCCGTGACTGTCTCGGTTGTTCCCCGCACCCCAGCTCATGCCCCGTGTCTGTCTCATGTTCCCCCCACACCCCCCCTCATGCCCCATGTCTGTCTCCTGTTCCCCCACCCCCCACTCATGCCCCGTGTCTCTCCTGTTGCCCCCCGCTCATGCCCCGTGTCTGTCTCCTGTTGACCCCCACCCCCCACTCATGCCCCGAGTCTGTCTCCTGTTCTCTCCACCCCCCGCTCATGCCCCGTGTCTGTCTCCTGTTGCCCCCCACCCCCCGCTCATGCCCCTTGTCTGTCTCCCCCCACCCCCCACTCAGGCCCCGTGTCTGTCTTCTGTTCTCCCCGCTCATGCCCCGTGTCTGTCTACTGTTCTCCCCACCCCCCGCTCATGCCCCGTATCTGTCTCCTCTTCCCCCACCCCTGCTCATGCCCTATGTCTGTCTCCTGTTGCCCCCCACGCCCCCTGCTCATGCCCCGTGTCTGTCTCCTGTTCTCCCCACCCCCCGCTCATGCCCTGTGTCTGTCTCCTGTTCCCCCCACCCCCCGCTCATGCCCTGTGTCTCACCTGTTGCCCCCACCCGCTCATGCCCCGTGTCTGTCTCCTGTTCCCCCCACCAGCTCAAGCCCCGTGTCTCTCTCCTGTGCCTCCCACCCCCCGCTCATGCCCCGTGTCTGTCTCCTGTTGCTCCCCACCCCCCCGGTCATGCCCCGTGTCTCTCCTGTTGCCCCCCACCCCCGCTCATGCCCCGTGTCAGTCTCCTGTTGCCCCCCACACCCCTGCTCATGCCCCATGTCTGTCTCCTGTTCTCCCCAACCCCGCTCATGCCCCGTGTCTGTCTCCTGTGCCTCCCACCCCCGCTCATGCCCCGTGTCTGTCTCCTGTTTCTCCCCACCCCCCCCGGTCATGCCCCGTGTCTCTCCTGTTGCCCCCCACCCCCCGCTCATGCCCCGTGTCAGTCTCCTGTTGCCCCCCACCCCCCTGCTCATGCCCCTTGTCTGTCTCCTGTTCCCCCCACCCCCAGCTCATGCCCCGTGTCTGTCTCCTGTTTCCCCCCACCACCCGTTCATGCCCCGTGTCTCTCCTGTTGCCCCCACCCCCTGCTCATGCCCCATGTCTGTCTCCTGTTGCCACCCGCTCATGCCCCGTGTCTGTCTCCTGTTGCTCCCCGCTTTTGCCCCGTGTCTGTCTCCTGTTCTCCCCACCCACGCTCATGCCCCGTGTCTGTCTCCTGTTCCCCCCACCCCCCGCTCATGCCCCTTGTCTGTCTCCTGTTGCCCCCCACCACCCGTTCATGCCCCGTGTCTGTCTCCTGTTGCCCCCAACCCCCGCTCATGCCCCGTGACTGTCTCTGTTGCTCCCCCACCCCCCGCTCATCCCCCGTGTCTCTCTCCTCTTGCCCCCTACACCCCGCTCATGCCCCGTGTCTCTCTGTTGTTGCCCCCTACCCCCGCTCCCCGCTCATGCCCCGTGTCTGTCTCCTGTACCCTCCCACATCCCGCTCATGCCCGTGTCTGTCTCCTGTTCCCCCCACCCGCTCATGCCCCGTGTCTGTCTCCTGTACCCCCCAACCCCTGTTCATGCCCCGTGTCTCTCTCCTGTTGCCCCCCACCCCCCGCTCATGCCCTGTGTATGTCTCTGTTGTTCCCCCACCCCCGCTCATGCCCCATGTCTGTCTCCTGTCACCCCACCCCCTGCTCATGTCCCGTATCGTTCTCCTGTTTCCCCCCACCCCCGCTCATACCCCGTGCCTGTCTCCTGTTCCCCCCACCCGCTCATGCCCCGTGTCTGTCTCCTGTTGCCCCCCACCCCCCGCTCATGCCCCGTGTCTGTCTCCTGTACCCCCCACCCCCCGCTCATGCCTGTGTCTGTCTCCTGTTCCCCCCACCCCTGCTCATGCCCCGTGTCTCTCTCCTGTTGCCCCCCCGCTCATGCCCCATGTCTGTCTCCTGTACCCCCACCCCCGCTCATGCCCCGTGTCTCCCTCCTGTTGCCCCCCACCCCCCGCTCATGCCTGTGTCTGTCTCCTGTTCCCCCCACCCCTGCTCATGCCCCGTGTCTCTCTCCTGTTGCCCCCCCGCTCATGCCCCATGTCTGTCTCCTGTACCCCCACCCCCGCTCATGCCCCGTGTCTCTCTCCTGTTGCCCCCCACCCCCCGCTCATGCCCCATGTATGTCTCTGTTCTTCCCCCCACCCCCGCTCATGCCCCATGTCTGTCTCCTGTCACCCCACCCCCTGCTCATGTCCCGTGTCTCTCTCCTGTTTCCCCCCACCCCCCGCTCATACCCCGTGCCTGTCTCCTGTTCCCCCCACCCGCACATGCCCCGTGTCTGTCTCCTGTTGCCCCCCACCCCCCGCTCATGCCCCGTGTCTGTCTCCTGTACCCCCCACCCCTGCTCATGCCCCATGTATTTCTCCTGTTCCCCCACCCCCCGCTCATGCCCCGTGTCTGTCTCCTGTTGCCCCACACCCATACCCCATGTCTGTCTCCTGTACCCCTCCACCCCCCGCTCATGCCCCGTGTCTGTCTCCTGTTGCCCCCCACCCCCCGCTCATGCCCATGTCTGTCTCCTGTTGCCCCCCAACCCCCCGCTCATGCCCTGTGTCTGTCTACTGTTCTCCCCACCCCCCGCTCATGCCCCGTATCTGTCTCAGGTTCCCCCACCCCCCGCTCATGCCCCGTGTCTGTCTCCTGTTCTCCGCACCCCCCGCTCATGCCCTGTGTCCGTCACCTGTACCCTCCCACCCCCCGCTCATGCCCCGTGTCTCTCTCCTGTTGCCCCTCACCCCCTTCTCATGCCCCATCTGTCTCCTGTACCCCCCACCCCGCTCATGCCCCGTGTCTGTCTCCTGTTCACCCCACCCCTGCTCATGCCCTGTGTCTGTTGTTCCCCCCACTCCCTGCTCATGGCCCGTGCCTGTCTCCTGTTCCCCCCACCCCCCGCTCATGCCCATGTCTGTCTCCTGTTTCTCCCACCCCCGCTCATGCCCCGTGTCTCTCCTGTTGCCCCCCAACCCCCGCTCATGCCCCGTGTCTGTCTCCTGTTGCCCCCCACCTCTCGCTCATGCACCGTGACTGTCTCTGTTGCTCCAACACCCCCCGCTCATGCCCCATGTCTGTCTCCTGTTCCCCCCAACCCCTACTCAAGCCCCGTGTCTCTCTCCTGTTGCCCCCTACCCCCGCTCATGCCCCATGTCTGCCTCCTGTACCCCCCATCCCCCGCTCATGCCCCCTGTCTCTCTCCTGTTGCCCCCCACCCCCCGCTCATGCCCCGTGTATGTCTCTGTTGTTCCCCCACTCCCGCTCATGCCCCATGTCTGTCTCCTGTCACCCCACCTCTTGCTCATTTCCCGTGTCTCTCTCCTGTTGCCCCCCACCCCCTGCTCATACCCCGTGCCTGTCTCCTGTACCCCCCACACCCCGCTCATGCCATTTGTCTGTCTCCTGTTCCCCCACTAGCTCATGCCTTGTGTCTGTCTCCTGTTGCCCCCCGCTCATGCCCCGTGTCTGTCTCCTGTACCCCCCCCGCCCCCTATCATGCCCCGTGTCTCTCTCCTGTTGCCCCTCACCCCCAACTCATGCCCCATGTCTGTCTCCTGTACCCCCCACCCCCCGTTCATGCCCCGTGTCTCTCTCCTGTTGCCCCCCACCCCTCTGCTCATGCCCCGTGTCTGTCTTCTGTTCCCCCACCCCCCGCTCATGCCCCGTGTCTGTCTCCTGTTCTCCCCACCCCCTGCTCATGCCCCGTGTCTCTCTCCTGTTGCCCCCCACCCCTCTGCTCATGCCCCGTATCTGTCTCCTGTTCTCCTCACCCCCCCGCTCATGCCCCGTGTCTGTCTCCTGTTGTCCCCACCCACTCATGCCCCGTGTCTGTCTCCTGTTCCCCCACCCGCTCATGCCCTGTGTCTCTCCCTTGTTGCCCCCACCCTCCGCTCATGCCCCGTGTCTGTCTCCTGTTCTCACCACCGCCCGCTCATGCCCTGTGTCTGTCTCCTGTTCCTCCCACCCCCCGCTCATGCCCGTGTCTGTCTCCTGTTGCCCCCCAACCCGCCCGCTCATGCCCCGTGTCTGTCTTCTGTGCCCCCACCCCCGCTCATGCCCCGTGTCTTTCTCCTGTTCCCCCTACCCCCCGCTCATGCCCCGTGTCTGTCTCCTGTTGCCCCGCACCCATGCCCCGTGTCTGTCTCCTGTACCCCCCCACCCCCGCTCATGGCCCGTGTCTGTCTCCTGTTGCCCCCCCACCCCATGCTCATGCCCCGTGTCTGTCTCATGTTGCCCCCCCGCTCATGCCCCGTGGCTGTCTCCTGTTCTCCCCACCCCCCGCTCATGCCCCGTATCTGTCTCCTGTTCCCCCCACCCCCCGCTCATGCCCAGTGTCTGTCTCCTGTTCTCCCCACCCCCCCGCTCATGCCCCGTGTCTGTCTCCTGTTGTCTCTACCCGCTCATGCCCCGTGTCTGTCTCCTGTTCCCCCCACCCGCTCATGCCCTGTGTCTCTCCCTTGTTGCCCCCACCCTCCGCTCATGCCCCGTGTCTGTCTCCTGTTCTCCCCACCGCCCGCTCATGCCCTGTGTCTGTCTCCTGTTCCTCCCACCCCCCGCTCATGCCTGTGTCTGTCTCCTGTTGCCCCCCAACCCGCCCGCTCATGCCCCATGTCTCTCCTGTTGCCCTCCATCCCCCCGCTCATGCCCCGTGTCTGTTCCTGTTGCCCCCCACTCCCTGCTCATGCCCAGTGTCTGTCTCCTGTTCTCCCCACCCCCGCTCATGCCCCGTGTCTGTTGTTCCCCCCACCCCCCGCTCATGCCCCGTGTCTGTCTCCTGTTCCCCCCATCCCCCGCTCATGCCCCGTGTCTGTCTCCTGTTCCCCCCACCCCCCGCTCATGCTCCGTGTCTCTCTCCTGTTGCCCCCCATCCCCCGCTCATGCCCCGTGTCTGTCTCCTGTACCCCCCACCCCCGCTCATGCCCATGTCTGTCTCCTGTTCCCCCCACCCGCTCATGCCCCGTGTCTCTCTCTTGTTGCCCCCCAGCCCCCGCTCATGCCCCGTGTATGTCTCTGTTGTTCCCCCACCCCCGCTCATGCCCCGTGTCTGTCTCCTGTTCCCCCCACCCCCAGCTCATGCCCGTGTCTCTCTCCTGTTGCCCCCTATCCCCCGCTCATACCCCGTGCCTGTCTCCTGTACTCCCCCACCCCCCCTCATGCCCCATGTCTGTCTCCTGTTCCCCCCACCCGCTCATGCCCTGTGTCTGTCTCCTGTTGCCCCCCACCCCCCGCTCATGCCCCGTGTCTGTCTCCTGTACCCCCACACCCCGGCTCATGCCCCGTGTCTCTATCCTGTTCCCCCTCACCCCCTTCTCATGCCCCGTGTATGTCTCCTGTACCCCCCACCCCCCGCTCATGCCCCGTGTCCCTCTCCTGTTTCCCCCACCCCTCTGCTCATGCCCCATGTCTGTCTTCTGTTCCCCCACCCCCCGCTCATTCCCCGTGTCTTTCTCCTGTTCCCCCCACCCCCTGCTCATGCCCCGTGTCTGTCTCCTGTTCCCCCACCCCCCTTTCATGCCCTGTGTCTGTCTCCTGTTGTCCCCAGCCGCTCATGCCCCGTGTCTGTCTCCTGTTCCCCCCACCCGCTCATGCCCCGTGTCTCTCCCTCTTTGCACCCCACCCCCCGCTCATGCCCCGTGTCTGTCTCCTGTTCTCCCCACCGCCCGCTCATGCCCCGTGTCTGTCTCCTGTTGCCCCCAACCCCCTGCTCATGCCCCGTGTCTCTCCTGTTGCCCCCCACCCCAAGCTCATGCCCCGTGTCTGTTCCTGTTGCCCCCACCCCCGCTCATGCTCCGTGTGTCTCTTCCCTCCCCCCACCACCTGCTCAAGCCCCGTGTGTCTCTTCCCTTCCCCCACCCCACGCTCATGCCCTTTGTGTCCCTCTACCTCCCCCCGCTCATGCCCCGTGTGTCTCTCTCCTTCCCCCCAACCCCGCTCATGCCCCGTGTGTCTCTCCCCCTCCCCCACCCCCCGCTCATGCCCAGTGTGTCTCTCTCCCTCCCCCCACCCCCCGCTTATGCCCCGTGTCTCTTCCCTCACCCCCATCCCCGCTCATGCACCGTGTCTGTCTCCTCCCCCCATCCCCCACTCATGCCCCTTGTGTTTCTTCCCTCCCCCCACCCCCCGTACAAGCCCTGTGTGTCTCTCTCCCTCCCCCCCAACCCCCGCTCATGCCCTGTGTGTCTCTCTCCCTCCCCCCCAACCCCCGCTCATGCCCTGTGTGTCTCTCTCCCACCTCCCCACCCCCTGCTCATGCCCCGTGTCTGTCTCCTCCCCCCATCCCCCACTCATGCCCCTTGTGTCTCTCTCCTCCCCCCACACCCTGTTAATGCCCCGTGTGTCTCTTCCCTCCCCCCAACCCCCGCTCATGCCCCGTGTGTCTCTTCCCACCCCCCACCCCCCGCTCATGCCCGTGTGTCTCTTCCCTCCCACCACCCCCAGCTATTGCCCCGTGTGTCTCTCTCCTCCCCCTACCCCCCACTCATGCCCCGTGTATCTCTCTCCCTCCCCCCACACCCTGCTCATGCCCCGTGTGTCTCTCTCCCTCCCCCTCACCCCCGCTCATGCCCCGTGTCTGTCTCCTGTTGCCCCCCACCCCCCGCTCATGTCTTGTGTCTGTCTCATGTTGCACCCCAACCCCCGCTCATGCCCTGTGTCTGTCTCTGTTGTTCCCCCCACCCCCCGCTCATGCCCCGTGTCTGTCTCCTGTTCCCCACATCCCCCGCTCATGCCCCGTGTCTCTCCTGTTGCCCCCCGCTCATGCCCTGTGTCTGTCTCCTGTTCTCTCAACCCCCCACTCATGCCCCGTGTCTGTCTCCTGTTGCCCCCCACCCCTCTGCTCATGCCCCGTATCTGTCTCCTGTTCCCCCCACCCCCCGCTCATGCCCCGTGTCTGTCTCCTGTTCTCCCCACCCCCCGCTCATGCCCCGTGTCTGTCTCCTGTTGTCCCCACCCACTCATGCCCCGTGTCTGTCTCCTGTTCCCCCACCCGCTCATGCCCTGTGTCTCTCCCTTGTTGCCCCCACCCTCCGCTCATGCCCCGTGTCTGTCTCCTGTTCTCACCACCGCCCGCTCATGCCCTGTGTCTGTCTCCTGTTCCTCCCACCCCCCGCTCATGCCCGTGTCTGTCTCCTGTTGCCCCCCAACCCGCCCGCTCATGCCCCGTGTCTGTCTTCTGTTCCCCCACCCCCGCTCATGCCCCGTGTCTTTCTCCTGTTCCCCCTACCCCCCGCTCATGCCCCGTGTCTGTCTCCTGTTGCCCCGCACCCATGCCCCGTGTCTGTCTCCTGTACCCCCCCACCCCCGCACATGCCCCGTGTCTGTCTCCTGTTGCCCCCCACCCCATGCTCATGCCCCATGTCTGTCTCATGTTGCCCCCCCCGCTCATGCCCCGTGGCTGTCTCCTGTTCTCCCCACCCCCCGCTCATGCCCCGTATCTGTCTCCTGTTCCCCCCACCCCCCGCTATGCCCCGTGTCTGTCTCCTGTTCTCCCCACCCCCCGCTCATGCCCCGTGTCTGTCTCCTGTTGTCCCCACCCGCTCATGCCCCCGTGTCTGTCTCCTGTTCCCCCCACCCGCTCATGCCCTGTGTCTCTCCCTTGTTGCCCCCACCCTCCGCTCATGCCCCGTGTCTGTCTCCTGTTCTCCCCACCGCCCGCTCATGCCCTGTGTCTGTCTCCTGTTCCTCCCACCCCCCGCTCATGCCCGTGTCTGTCTCCTGTTGCCCCCCAACCCGCCCACTCATGCCCCGTGTCTCTCCTGTTGCCCTCCATCCCCCCGCTCATGCCCCGTGTCTGTTCCTGTTGCCCCCACTCCCTGCTCATGCCCAGTGTCTGTCTCCTGTTCTCCCCACACCTGCTCATGCCCCGTGTCTGTTGTTCCCCCACCCCCCGCTCATGCCCCGTGTCTGTCTCCTGTTCCCCCATCCCCCGCTCATGCCCCGTGTCTGTCTCCTGTTCCCCCACCCCCCGCTCATGCTCCGTGTCTCTCTCCTGTTGCCCCCTATCCCCCGCTCATGCCCCATGTCTTTCTCCTGTACCCCCCACCCCCGCTCATGCCCATGTCTGTCTCCTGTTCCCCCACCCGCTCATGCCCCGTGTCTCTCTCTTGTTGCCCCCCAGCCCCCGCTCATGCCCCGTGTATGTCTCCTGTTGCCCCCCACACCCCTGCTCATGCCCCATGTCTGTCTCCTGTTCTCCCCAACCCCGCTCATGCCCCGTGTCTGTCTCCTGTGCCTCCCACCCCCCGCTCATGCCCCGTGTCTGTCTCCTGTTGCTCCCCACCCCCCCGGTCATGCCCCGTGTCTCTCCTGTTGCCCCCCACCCCCCGCTCATGCCCCGTGTCAGTCTCCTGTTGCCCCCCACCCCCCTGCTCATGCCCCTTGTCTGTCTCCTGTTCCCCCCACCCCCAGCTCATGCCCCGTGTCTGTCTCCTGTTTCCCCCCACCACCCGTTCATGCCCCGTGTCTCTCCTGTTGCCCCCCAACCCGCCCGCTCATGCCCCGTGTCTGTCTTCTGTTCCCCCACCCCCGCTCATGCCCCGTGTCTTTCTCCTGTTCCCCCTACCCCCCGCTCATGCCCCGTGTCTGTCTCCTGTTGCCCCGCACCCATGCCCCGTGTCTGTCTCCTGTACCCCCCCACCCCCGCACATGCCCCGTGTCTGTCTCCCTGTTGCCCCCCACCCCATGCTCATGCCCCATGTCTGTCTCATGTTGCCCCCCCGCTCATGCCCCGTGGCTGTCTCCTGTTCTCCCCACCCCCCGCTCATGCCCCGTATCTGTCTCCTGTTCCCCCCACCCCCCGCTCATGCCCCGTGTCTGTCTCCTGTTCTCCCCACCCCCCCGCTCATGCCCCGTGTCTGTCTCCTGTTGTCCCCACCCGCTCATGCCCCGTGTCTGTCTCCTGTTCCCCCCACCCGCTCATGCCCTGTGTCTCTCCCTTGTTGCCCCCACCCTCCGCTCATGCCCCGTGTCTGTCTCCTGTTCTCCCCACCGCCCGCTCATGCCCTGTGTCTGTCTCCTGTTCCTCCCACCCCCCGCTCATGCCCGTGTCTGTCTCCTGTTGCCCCCCAACCCGCCCACTCATGCCCCGTGTCTCTCCTGTTGCCCTCCATCCCCCCGCTCATGCCCCGTGTCTGTTCCTGTTGCCCCCACTCCCTGCTCATGCCCAGTGTCTGTCTCCTGTTCTCCCCACACCTGCTCATGCCCCGTGTCTGTTGTTCCCCCACCCCCCGCTCATGCCCCGTGTCTGTCTCCTGTTCCCCCATCCCCCGCTCATGCCCCGTGTCTGTCTCCTGTTCCCCCCACCCCCCGCTCATGCTCCGTGTCTCTCTCCTGTTGCCCCCTATCCCCCGCTCATGCCCCATGTCTTTCTCCTGTACCCCCCACCCCCGCTCATGCCCATGTCTGTCTCCTGTTCCCCCACCCGCTCATGCCCCGTGTCTCTCTCTTGTTGCCCCCCAGCCCCCGCTCATGCCCCGTGTATGTCTCCTGTTGCCCCCCACACCCCTGCTCATGCCCCATGTCTGTCTCCTGTTCTCCCCAACCCCGCTCATGCCCCGTGTCTGTCTCCTGTGCCTCCCACCCCCCGCTCATGCCCCGTGTCTGTCTCCTGTTGCTCCCCACCCCCCCGGTCATGCCCCGTGTCTCTCCTGTTGCCCCCCACCCCCCGCTCATGCCCCGTGTCAGTCTCCTGTTGCCCCCCACCCCCCTGCTCATGCCCCTTGTCTGTCTCCTGTTCCCCCCACCCCCAGCTCATGCCCCGTGTCTGTCTCCTGTTTCCCCCCACCACCCGTTCATGCCCCGTGTCTCTCCTGTTGCCCCCCACCCCCTGCTCATGCCCCATGTCTGTCTCCTGTTGCCACCCGCTCATGCCCCATGTCTGTCTCCTGTTGCTCCCCGCTCTTGCCCCGTGTCTGTCTCCTGTTCTCCCCACCCACGCTCATGCCCCATGTCTGTCTCCTGTTCCCCCCACCCCCCGCTCATGCCCCTTGTCTGTCTCCTGTTGCCCCCCACCACCCGTTCATGCCCCGTGTCTGTCTCCTGTTGCCCCCAACCCCCGCTCATGCCCCGTGACTGTCTCTGTTGCTCCCCCACCCCCCGCTCATCCCCCGTGTCTCTCTCCTCTTGCCCCCTACACCCCGCTCATGCCCCGTGTCTCTCTGTTGTTGCCCCCTACCACTGCTCCCCGCTCATGCCCCGTGTCTGTCTCCTGTACCCTCCCACCCCCCGCTCATGCCCGTGTCTGTCTCCTGTTCCCCCCACCCGCTCATGCCCCGTGTCTGTCTCCTGTACCCCCCAACCCCTGTTCATGCCCCGTGTCTCTCTCCTGTTGCCCCCCACCCCCCGCTCATGCCCTGTGTATGTCTCTGTTGTTCCCCCACCCCCGCTCATGCCCCATGTCTGTCTCCTGTCACCCCACCCCCTGCTCATGTCCCGTATCGTTCTCCTGTTTCCCCCCACCCCCCGCTCATACCCCGTGCCTGTCTCCTGTTCCCCCCACCCGCTCATGCCCCGTGTCTGTCTCCTGTTGCCCCCCACCCCCCGCTCATGCCTGTGTCTGTCTCCTGTACCCCCCACCCCCCGCTCATGCCTGTGTCTGTCTCCTGTTCCCCCCACCCCTGCTCATGCCCCGTGTCTCTCTCCTGTTGCCCCCCCGCTCATGCCCCATGTCTGTCTCCTGTACCCCCACCCCCGCTCATGCCCCGTGTCTCCCTCCTGTTGCCCCCCACCCCCCGCTCATGCCTGTGTCTGTCTCCTGTTCCCCCCACCCCTGCTCATGCCCCGTGTCTCTCTCCTGTTGCCCCCCCGCTCATGCCCCATGTCTGTCTCCTGTACCCCCACCCCCGCTCATGCCCCGTGTCTCTCTCCTGTTGCCCCCCACCCCCCGCTCATGCCCCATGTATGTCTCTGTTCTTCCCCCCACCCCCGCTCATGCCCCATGTCTGTCTCCTGTCACCCCACCCCCTGCTCATGTCCCGTGTCTCTCTCCTGTTTCCCCCCACCCCCCGCTCATACCCCGTGCCTGTCTCCTGTTCCCCCCACCCGCACATGCCCCGTGTCTGTCTCCTGTTGCCCCCCACCCCCCGCTCATGCCCCGTGTCTGTCTCCTGTACCCCCCACCCCTGCTCATGCCCCATGTATTTCTCCTGTTCCCCCACCCCCCGCTCATGCCCCGTGTCTGTCTCCTGTTGCCCCACACCCATACCCCATGTCTGTCTCCTGTACCCCTCCACCCCCCGCTCATGCCCCGTGTCTGTCTCCTGTTGTCCCCCACCCCCCGCTCATGCCCATGTCTGTCTCCTGTTGCCCCCCAACCCCCCGCTCATGCCCTGTGTCTGTCTACTGTTCTCCCCACCCCCCGCTCATGCCCCGTATCTGTCTCAGGTTCCCCCACCCCCCGCTCATGCCCCGTGTCTGTCTCCTGTTCTCCGCACCCCCCGCTCATGCCCTGTGTCCGTCACCTGTACCCTCCCACCCCCCGCTCATGCCCCGTGTCTCTCTCCTGTTGCCCCTCACCCCCTTCTCATGCCCCATCTGTCTCCTGTACCCCCCACCCCGCTCATGCCCCGTGTCTGTCTCCTGTTCACCCCACCCCTGCTCATGCCCTGTGTCTGTTGTTCCCCCCACTCCCTGCTCATGGCCCGTGCCTGTCTCCTGTTCCCCCCACCCCCCGCTCATGCCCATGTCTGTCTCCTGTTTCTCCCACCCCCGCTCATGCCCCGTGTCTCTCCTGTTGCCCCCCAACCCCCGCTCATGCCCCGTGTCTGTCTCCTGTTGCCCCCCACCTCTCGCTCATGCACCGTGACTGTCTCTGTTGCTCCAACACCCCCCGCTCATGCCCCATGTCTGTCTCCTGTTCCCCCCAACCCCTACTCAAGCCCCGTGTCTCTCTCCTGTTGCCCCCTACCCCCGCTCATGCCCCATGTCTGCCTCCTGTACCCCCCTTCCCCCGCTCATGCCCCCTGTCTCTCTCCTGTTGCCCCCCACCCCCCGCTCATGCCCCGTGTATGTCACTGTTGTTCCCCCACTCCCGCTCATGCCCCATGTCTGTCTCCTGTCACCCCACCTCTTGCTCATTTCCCGTGTCTCTCTCCTGTTGCCCCCCACCCCCTGCTCATACCCCGTGCCTGTCTCCTGTACCCCCCACACCCCGCTCATGCCATTTGTCTGTCTCCTGTTCCCCCACTAGCTCATGCCTTGTGTCTGTCTCCTGTTGCCCCCCGCTCATGCCCCGTGTCTGTCTCCTGTACCCCCCCCGCCCCCTATCATGCCCCGTGTCTCTCTCCTGTTGCCCCTCACCCCCAACTCATGCCCCATGTCTGTCTCCTGTACCCCCCACCCCCCGTTCATGCCCCGTGTCTCTCTCCTGTTGCCCCCCACCCCTCTGCTCATGCCCCGTGTCTGTCTTCTGTTCCCCCACCCCCAGCTCATGCCCCGTGTCTGTCTCCTGTTCTCCCCACCCCCTGCTCATGCCCCGTGTCTCTCTCCTGTTGCCCCCCACCCCTCTGCTCATGCCCCGTATTTGTCTCCTGTTCCCCCCACCCCCCGCTCATGCCCCGTGTCTGTCTCCTGTTCTCCTCACCCCCCCGCTCATGCCCCGTGTCTGTCTCCTGTTGTCCCCACCCACTGATGCCCCGTGTCTGTCTCCTGTTCCCCCACCCGCTCATGCCCTGTGTCTCTCCCTTGTTGCCCCCACCCTCCGCTCATGCCCCGTGTCTGTCTCCTGTTCTCACCCCCGCCCGCTCATGCCCTGTGTCCGTCTCCTGTTCCTCCCACCCCCCGCTCATGCCCGTGTCTGTCTCCTGTTGCCCCCCAACCCGCCCGCTCAAGCCCCGTGTCTGTCTTCTGTGCCCCCACCCCCGCTCATGCCCCGTGTCTTTCTCCTGTTCCGCCTACCCCCCGCTCATGCCCCGTGTCTGTCTCCTGTTGCCCCGCACCCATGCCCCGTGTCTGTCTCCTGTACCCCCCACCCCCGCTCATGCCCCGTGTCTGTCTCCTGTTGCCCCCCACCCCATGCTCATGCCCCGTGTCTGTCTCATGTTGCCCCCCCCGCTCATGCCCCGTGGCTGTCTCCTGTTCTCCCCACCCCCCGCTCATGCCCCGTATCTGTCTCCTGTTCCACCCACCCCCGCTCATGCCCAGTGTCTGTCTCCTGTTCTCCCCACCCCCCCGCTCATGCCCCGTGTCTGTCTCCTGTTGTCTCCACCCGCTCATGCCCCGTGTCTGTCTCCTGTTCCCCCCACCCGCTCATGCCCTGTGTCTCTCCCTTGTTGCCCCCACCCTCCGCTCATGCCCCGTGTCTGTCTCCTGTTCTCCCCACCGCCCGCTCATGCCCTGTGTCTGTCTCCTGTTCCTCCCACCCCCCGCTCATGCCCGTGTCTGTCTCCTGTTGCCCCCCAACCCGCCCGCTCATGCCCCGTGTCTCTCCTGTTGCCCTCCATCCCCCCGCTCATGCCCCGTGTCTGTTCCTGTTGCCCCCCACTCCCTGCTCATGCCCAGTGTCTGTCTCCTGTTCTCCCCACCCCCGCTCATGCCCCGTGTCTGTTGTTCCCCCCACCCCCCGCTCATGCCCCGTGTCTGTCTCCTGTTCCCCCCATCCCCCGCTCATGCCCCGTGTCTGTCTCCTGTTCCCCCCACCCCCTGCTCATGCTCCGTGTCTCTCTCCTGTTGCCCCCCATCCCCCGCTCATGCCCCGTGTCTGTCTCCTGTACCCCCCACCCCCGCTCATGCCCATGTCTGTCTCCTGTTCCCCCCACCCGCTCATGCCCCGTGTCTCTCTCTTGTTGCCCCCCAGCCCCCGCTCATGCCCCGTGTATGTCTCTGTTGTTCCCCCACCCCCGCTCATGCCCCGTGTCTGTCTCCTGTTCCCCCCACCCCCAGCTCATGCCCGTGTCTCTCTCCTGTTGCCCCCTATCCCCCGCTCATACCCCGTGCCTGTCTCCTGTACCCCCCCCACCCCCCCTCATGCCCCATGTCTGTCTCCTGTTCCCCCCACCCGCTCATGCTCTGTGTCTGTCTCCTGTTGCCCCCCACCCCCCGCTCATGCCCCGTGTCTGTCTCCTGTACCCCCACACCCCGGCTCATGCCCCGTGTCTCTATCCTGTTTCCCCCACCCCTCTGCTCATGCCCCATGTCTGTCTTCTGTTCCCCCACCCCCCGCTCATTCCCCGTGTCTTTCTCCTGTTCCCCCCACACCCTTCTCATGCCCCGTGTCTGTCTCCTGTTCCCCCACCCCCCTTTCATGCCCTGTGTCTGTCTCCTGTTGTCCCCAGCCGCTCATGCCCCGTGTCTGTCTCGTGTTCCCCCCACCCGCTCATGCCCCGTGTCTCTCCCTCTTTGCACCCCACCCCCCGCTCATGCCCCGTGTCTGTCTCCTGTTCTCCCCACCGCCCGCTCATGCCCCGTGTCTGTCTCCTGTTCCTCCCACCCCCCGCTCATGCCCCGTGTCTGTCTCCTGTTGCCCCCAACCCCCTGCTCATGCCCCGTGTCTCTCCTGTTGCCCCCCACCCCAAGCTCATGCCCCGTGTCTGTTCCTGTTGCCCCCACCCCCGCTCATGCTCCGTGTGTCTCTTCCCTCCCCCCACCACCTGCTCAAGCCCCGTGTGTCTCTTCCCTTCCCCCACCCCACGCTCATGCCCTTTGTGTCCCTCTACCTCCCCCCGCTCATGCCCCGTGTGTCTCTCTCCTTCCCCCCAACCCCGCTCATGCCCCGTGTGTCTCTCCCCCTCCCCCACCCCCCGCTCATGCCCAGTGTGTCTCTCTCCCTCCCCCCACCCCCCGCTTATGCCCCGTGTCTCTTCCCTCACCCCCATCCCCGCTCATGCACCGTGTGTCTCTTGTGTTTCTTCCCTCCCCCCACCCCCCGTACAAGCCCTGTGTGTCTCTCTCCCTCCCCCCCAACCCCCGCTCATGCCCTGTGTGTCTCTCTCCCTCCCCCCAACCCCCGCTCATGCCCTGTGTGTCTCTCTCCCACCTCCCCACCCCCTGCTCATGCCCCGTGTCTGTCTCCTCCCCCCATCCCCCACTCATGCCCCTTGTGTCTCTCTCCTCCCCCCACACCCTGTTAATGCCCCGTGTGTCTCTTCCCTCCCCCCAACCCCCGCTCATGCCCCGTGTGTCTCTTCCCACCCCCCACCCCCCGCTCATGCCGTGTGTCTCTTCCCTCCCACCACCCCCAGCTATTGCCCCGTGTGTCTCTCTCCTCCCCCTACCCCCCACTCATGCCCCGTGTATCTCTCTCCCTCCCCCCACACCCTGCTCATGCCCCGTGTGTCTCTCTCCCTCCCCCTCACCCCCGCTCATGCCCCGTGTCTGTCTCCTGTTGCCCCCCACCCCCCGCTCATGTCCTGTGTCTGTCTCATGTTGCACCCCAACCCCCGCTCATGCCCTGTGTCTGTCTCTGTTGTTCCCCCCACCCCCCGCTCATGCCCCGTGTCTGTCTCCTGTTCCCCACATCCCCCGCTCATGCCCCGTGTCTCTCCTGTTGCCCCCCGCTCATGCCCTGTGTCTGTCTCCTGTTCTCTCAACCCCCCACTCATGCCCCGTGTCTGTCTCCTGTTGCCCCCCACCCCTCTGCTCATGCCCCGTATCTGTCTCCTGTTCCCCCCACCCCCCGCTCATGCCCCGTGTCTGTCTCCTGTTCTCCCCACCCCCCCGCTCATGCCCCGTGTCTGTCTCCTGTTCTCCCCACCGCCCGCTCATGCCCTGTGTCTGTCTCCTGTTCCTCCCACCCCCCGCTCATGCCCGTGTCTGTCTCCTGTTGCCCCCCAACCCGCCCGCTCATGCCCCGTGTCTCTCCTGTTGCCCTCCATCCCCCCGCTCATGCCCCGTGTCTGTTCCTGTTGCCCCCCACTCCCTGCTCATGCCCAGTGTCTGTCTCCTGTTCTCCCCACCCCCGCTCATGCCCCGTGTCTGTTGTTCCCCCCACCCCCCGCTCATGCCCCGTGTCTGTCTCCTGTTCCCCCCATCCCCCGCTCATGCCCCGTGTCTGTCTCCTGTTCCCCCCACCCCCCGCTCATGCTCCGTGTCTCTCTCCTGTTGCCCCCCATCCCCCACTCATGCCCCGTGTCTGTCTCCTGTACCCCCCACCCCCGCTCATGCCCATGTCTGTCTCCTGTTCCCCCCACCCGCTCATGCCCCGTGTCTCTCTCTTGTTGCCCCCCAGCCCCCGCTCATGCCCCGTGTATGTCTCTGTTGTTCCCCCACCCCCGCTCATGCCCCGTGTCTGTCTCCTGTTCCCCCCACCCCCAGCTCATGCCCGTGTCTCTCTCCTGTTGCCCCCTATCCCCCGCTCATACCCCGTGCCTGTCTCCTGTACCCCCCCACCCCCCCTCATGCCCCATGTCTGTCTCCTGTTCCCCCACCCGCTCATGCCCTGTGTCTGTCTCCTGTTGCCCCCCACCCCCCGCTCATGCCCCGTGTCTGTCTCCTGTACCCCCACACCCCGGCTCATGCCCCGTGTCTCTATCCTGTTCCCCCTCACCCCCTGCTCATGCCCCGTGTCTGTCTCCTGTACCCCCCACCCCCCGCTCATGCCCCGTGTCCCTCTCCTGTTTCCCCCACCCCTCTGCTCATGCCCCATGTCTGTCTTCTGTTCCCCCACCCCCCGCTCATTCCCCGTGTCTTTCTCCTGTTCCCCCCACACCCTTCTCATGCCCCGTGTCTGTCTCCTGTTCCCCCACCCCCCTTTCATGCCCTGTGTCTGTCTCCTGTTGTCCCCAGCCGCTCATGCCCCGTGTCTGTCTCCTGTTCCCCAAACCCGCTCATGCCCCGTGTCTCTCTCTCTTTGCACCCCACCCCCCGCTCATGCCCCGTGTCTGTCTCCTGTTCTCCCCACCGCCCGCTCATGCCCCGTGTCTGTCTCCTGTTCCTCCCACCCCCCGCTCATGCCCCGTGTCTGTCTCCTGTTGCCCCCAACCCCCTGCTCATGCCCCGTGTCTCTCCTGTTGCCCCCCACCCCAAGCTCATGCCCCGTGTCTGTTCCTGTTGCCCCCACCCCCGCTCATGCTCCGTGTGTCTCTTCCCTCCCCCCACCACCTGCTCAAGCCCCGTGTGTCTCTTCCCTTCCCCCACCCCACGCTCATGCCCTTTGTGTCCCTCTACCTCCCCCCGCTCATGCCCCGTGTGTCTCTCTCCTTCCCCCCAACCCCGCTCATGCCCCGTGTGTCTCTCCCCCTCCCCCACCCCCCGCTCATGCCCAGTGTGTCTCTCTCCCTCCCCCCACCCCCCGCTTATGCCCCGTGTCTCTTCCCTCACCCCCATCCCCGCTCATGCACCGTGTGTCTCTTGTGTTTCTTCCCTCCCCCCACCCCCCGTACAAGCCCTGTGTGTCTCTCTCCCTCCCCCCCAACCCCCGCTCATGCCCTGTGTGTCTCTCTCCCTCCCCCCCAACCCCCGCTCATGCCCTGTGTGTCTCTCTCCCACCTCCCCACCCCCTGCTCATGCCCCGTGTCTGTCTCCTCCCCCCATCCCCCACTCATGCCCCTTGTGTCTCTCTCCTCCCCCCACACCCTGTTAATGCCCCGTGTGTCTCTTCCCTCCCCCCAACCCCCGCTCATGCCCCGTGTGTCTCTTCCCACCCCCCACCCCCCGCTCATGCCCGTGTGTCTCTTCCCTCCCACCACCCCCAGCTATTGCCCCGTGTGTCTCTCTCCTCCCCCTACCCCCCACTCATGCCCCGTGTATCTCTCTCCCTCCCCCCACACCCTGCTCATGCCCCGTGTGTCTCTCTCCCTCCCCCTCACCCCCGCTCATGCCCCGTGTCTGTCTCCTGTTGCCCCCCACCCCCCGCTCATGTCCTGTGTCTGTCTCATGTTGCACCCCAACCCCCGCTCATGCCCTGTGTCTGTCTCTGTTGTTCCCCCCACCCCCCGCTCATGCCCCGTGTCTGTCTCCTGTTCCCCACATCCCCCGCTCATGCCCCGTGTCTCTCCTGTTGCCCCCCGCTCATGCCCTGTGTCTGTCTCCTGTTCTCTCAACCCCCCACTCATGCCCCGTGTCTGTCTCCTGTTGCCCCCCACCCCTCTGCTCATGCCCCGTATCTGTCTCCTGTTCCCCCCACCCCCCGCTCATGCCCCGTGTCTGTCTCCTGTTCTCCCCACCCCCCGCTCATGCCCCGTGTCTGTCTCCTGTTGTCCCCACCCACTCATGCCCCGTGTCTGTCTCCTGTTCCCCCACCCGCTCATGCCCTGTGTCTCTCCCTTGTTGCCCCCACCCTCCGCTCATGCCCCGTGTCTGTCTCCTGTTCTCACCACCGCCCGCTCATGCCCTGTGTCTGTCTCCTGTTCCTCCCACCCCCCGCTCATGCCCGTGTCTGTCTCCTGTTGCCCCCCAACCCGCCCGCTCATGCCCCGTGTCTATCTTCTGTTCCCCCACCCCCGCTCATGCCCCGTGTCTTTCTCCTGTTCCCCCTACCCCCCGCTCATGCCCCGTTCTGTCTCCTGTTGCCCCGCACCCATGCCCCGTGTCTGTCTCCTGTACCCCCCCACCCCCGCTCATGCCCCGTGTCTGTCTCTGTTGCCCCCCACCCCATGCTCATGCCCCATGTCTGTCTCATGTTGCCCCCCCGCTCATGCCCCGTGGCTGTCTCCTGTTCTCCCCACCCCCCGCTCATGCCCCGTATCTGTCTCCTGTTCCCCCCACCCCCCGCTCATGCCCCGTGTCTGTCTACTGTTCTCCCCACCCCCCCGCTCATGCCCCGTGTCTGTCTCCTGTTGTCCCCACCCGCTCATGCCCCGTGTCTGTCTCCTGTTCCCCCCACCCGCTCATGCCCTGTGTCTCTCCCTTGTTGCCCCCACCCTCCGCTCATGCCCCGTGTCTGTCTCCTGTTCTCCCCAGCGCCCGCTCATGCCCTGTGTCTGTCTCCTGTTCCTCCCACCCCCCGCTCATGCCCGTGTCTGTCTCCTGTTGCCCCCCAACCCGCCCACTCATGCCCCGTGTCTCTCCTGTTGCCCTCCATCCCCCCGCTCATGCCCCGTGTCTGTTCCTGTTGCCCCCCACTCCCTGCTCATGCCCAGTGACTGTCTCCTGTTCTCCCCACACCTGCTCATGCCCCGTGTCTGTTGTTCCCCCACCCCCCGCTCATGCCCCGTGTCTGTCTCCTGTTCCCCCCATCCCCCGCTCATGCCCCGTGTCTGTCTCCTGTTCCCCCCACCCCCCGCTCATGCTCCGTGTCTCTCTCCTGTTGCCCCCTATCCCCCGCTCATGCCCCATGTCTTTCTCCTGTACCCCCCACCCCTGCTCATGCCCATGTCTGTCTCCTGTTCCCCCCACCCGCTCATGCCCCGTGTCTCTCTCTTGTTGCCCCCCAGCCCCCGCTCATGCCCCGTGTATGTCTCTGTTGTTCCCCCCACCCCCGCTCATGCCCCGTGTCTGTCTCCTGTTCCCCCCACCCCCAGCTCATGCCCGTGTCTCTCTCCTGTTGCCCCCTATCCTCCGCTCATACCCCGTGCCTGTCTCCTGTACCCCCCCACCCCCCCCTCATGCCCCATGTCTGTCTCCTGTTCCCCCCACCCGCTCATGCCCTGTGTCTGTCTCCTGTTGCCCCCCACCCCCCGCTCATGCCCCGTGTCTGTCTCCTGTACCCCCACACCCCGGCTCATGCCCCGTGTCTCTATCCTGTTCCCCCTCACCCCCTGCTCATGCCCCGTGTCTGTCTCCTGTACCCCCCACCCCCCGCTCATGCCCCGTGTCCCTCTCCTGTTTCCCCCACCCCTCTGCTCATGCCCCATGTCTGTCTTCTGTTCCCCCACCCCCCGCTCATTCCCCGTGTCTTTCTCCTGTTCCCCCCACCCCCTGCTCATGCCCCGTGTCTGTCTCCTGTTCCCCCACCCCCCTTTCATGCCCTGTGTCTGTCTCCTGTTGTCCCCAGCCGCTCATGCCCCGTGTCTGTCTCCTGTTCCCCCCACCCGCTCATGCCCCGTGTCTCTCCCTCTTTGCACCCCACCCCCCGCTCATGCCCCGTGTCTGTCTCCTGTTCTCCCCACCGCCCGCTCATGCCCCGTGTCTGTCTCCTGTTCCTCCCACCCCCCGCTCATACCCCGTGTCTGTCTCCTGTTGCCCCAACCCCCTGCTCATGCCCCGTGTCTCTCCTGTTGCCCCCCACCCCCAGCTCATGCCCCGTGTCTGTTCCTGTTGCCCCCACCCCCGCTCATGCTCCGTGTGTCTCTTCCCTCCCCCACCACCTGCTCAAGCCCTGTGTGTCTCTTCCCTTCCCCCACGCCACGCTCATGCCCTTTGTGTCCCTCTACCTCCCCCCGCTCATGCCCCGTGTGTCTCTCTCCTTCCCCCCACCCCCCGCTCATGCCCCGTGTGTCTCTCCCCCTCCCCCACCCCCCGCTCATGCCCCGTGTGTCTCTCTCCCTCCCCCCACCCCCCGCTTATGCCCCGTGTCTCTTCCCTCACCCCCACCGTGTGTCTCTTGTGTTTCTTCCCTCGCCCCACCCCCCGTACAAGCCCTGTGTGTCTCTCTCCCTCCCCCCCAACCCCCGCTCATGCCCTGTGTGTCTCTCTCCCTCCTCCCCACCCCCTGCTCATGCCCCGTGTCTGTCTCCTCCCCCCATCCCCCACTCATGCCCCTTGTGTCTCTCTCCTCCCCCCCACACCCTGTTAATGCCCCGTGTGTCTCTTCCCACCCCCCACCCCCCGCTCATGCCCGTGTGTCTCTTCCCTCCCACCACCCCCAGCTATTGCCCCGTGTGTCTCTCTCCTCCCCCCACCCCCCACTCATGCCCCGTGTATCTCTCTCCCTCCCCCCACACCCTGCTCATGCCCCGTGTGTCTCTCTCCCTCCCCCTCACCCCCGCTCATGCCCCGTGTCTGTCTCCTGTTGCCCCCCACCCCCCGCTCATGTCCTGTGTCTGTCTCATGTTGCACCCCAACCCCCGCTCATGCCCTGTGTCTGTCTCTGTTGTTCCCCCCACCCCCCGCTCATGCCCGTGTCTGTCTCCTGTTCCCCACATCCCCCGCTCATGCCCCGTGTCTCTCCTGTTGCCCCCCGCTCATGCCCTGTGTCTGTCTCCTGTTCTCTCAACCCCCCACTCATGCCCCGTGTCTGTCTCCTGTTGCCCCTAGCCCCGCTCATGCCCCGTGTCTGTCTCCCCTCACCCCCCACTCATGCCCCGTATCTGTCTCCTCTTCCCCCCACCCCCGCTTATGCCCCGTGTCTGTCTCCTGTTGTCCCCCACCCCCGCTCATGACCCGTGTCTGTCTCCCCCCACCCCCCACTCATGCCCCGTGTGTCTCTTCCCACCCCCCACCCCCCGCTCATGCCCGTGTGTCTCTTCCCTCCCACCACCCCCAGCTATTGCCCCGTGTGTCTCTCTCCTCCCCCCACCCCCCACTCATGCCCCGTGTATCTCTCTCCCTCCCCCCACACCCTGCTCATGCCCCGTGTGTCTCTCTCCCTCCCCCTCACCCCCGCTCATGCCCCGTGTCTGTCTCCTGTTGCCCCCCACCCCCCGCTCATGTCCTGTGTATGTCTCATGTTGCACCCCAACCCCCACTCATGCCCTGTGTCTGTCTCTGTTGTTCCCCCCACCCCCCGCTCATGCCCCGTGTCTGTCTCCTGTTCCCCACATCCCCCGCTCATGCCCCGTGTCTCTCATGTTGCCCGCCGCTCATGCCCTGTGTCTGTCTCCTGTTCTCTCAACCCCCCACTCATGCCCCGTGTCTGTCTCCTGTTGCCCCCACCCCCGCTCATGCCCCGTGTCTGTCTCCCCTCACCCCCCACTCATGCCCCGTATCTGTCTCCTCTTCCCCCACCCCCGCTTATGCCCCGTGTCTGTCTCCTGTTGTCCCCCACCCCCGCTCATGACCCGTGTCTGTCTCCCCCCACCCCCCACTCATGCCCCGTGTCTGTCTTCCGTTCTCCCCGCTCATGCCCCGTGTCTGTCTACTGTTCTCCCCACCCCCCGCTCATGCCCCGTATCTGTCTCCTCTTCCCCCCACCCCCGCTCATGCCCCGTGTCTGTCTCCTGTTGTCCCCCACACCCCCTGCTCATGTCCCATGTCTGTCTCCTGTTCCCCCCACCCCCTGCTCATGCCCCTTGTCTCTCCTGTTGCCCCCACCCGCTCATGCCCTGTGTCTGTCTCCTGTTCCCCCCTCCCGCTCATGCCCCGTGTCTCTCTCTTGTTGCCCCCCACTCCCCCTGCTCATGCCCCATGTCTGTCTCCTGTTCCTCCCACCCCCCCGCTCATGCCCCGTGTCTGTCTCCTGTTGCCCCCCACCTCCCTGCTCATGCCCCGTGTCTGTCACCTGTTCTCCCCACCCCCGTTCATACCCTGTGTCTGTTGTTCGCCCCACCCCCCGCTCATGCCCCGCGTCTGTCTCCTGTTCCCCCCACCTCCAGCTCATGCCCCGTGTCTGTCTCCTGTTTCCCCCGCTCATGCCCCGTGTCTCTCCTGTTGCCCCCCACCCCCCGCTCATGCCCCGTAACTGTCTCTGTTGCTTCCCCACCCCACTCATGCCCCGTGTCTCTCTCCTGTTGCCCCCCACCCCCCGCTCATGCCCCGTGTATGTCTCTGTTCTTCCCCCCACCCCCACTCATGCCCCATGTCTGTCTCCTGTCACCCCACCCCCTGCTCATGTCCCGTGTCTCTCTCCTGTTTCCCCCCACCCCCTGCTCATGCCCCGTGCCTGTCTCCTGTACCCCCCACCCCACGCTTATGCCCCCTATCTGTCTCCTGTTCCCCCCACCCGCTCATGCCCCATGTCTCTCCCCTGTTGCCCCCCACCCCCCGCTCATGCCCCGTGTCTGTCTCCTGTACCCCTCACCCCCGCTCATGCCCCGTGTCTCTCTCCTGTACCCCTCACCTCCGCTCATTCCCTGTGTCTTTCACCTGTTCCCCCCACCCCCGCTCATGCCCCGTGTCTGTCTCCTGTTGCCCCCCACCCCCCGCTCATGCCCCGTGTCTGTCTCCTGTTGCCCCCCACCCCCCAATCATGCCCCGTGTCTGTCTCCTGTTGCCCCCCACCCCCCTATCATGCCCCGTGTCTGTCTCCTGTTCTACCCACCCCCGCTCATGCCCCGTATCTGTCTCCTGTTCCCCCCACCCCCCCTCCTGCCCCGTGTCTGTCTCCTGTTGCCCCCCACTCCCCGCTTATGCCCCGTGTCTGTCTCGTGTTGCCCCCCATCCTCCCAATCATGCCCCGTGTCTGTCTCCTGTACCCACCCATCCCCTGTTCATGCCGCGTGTCTGTCTCCTGTTGCCCCCCACCCCCCGCTCATGCCCCGTGTTTGTCTACTGTTTCCCCCACCCCCCCAATCATGCCCCGTGTCTGTCTCCTGTTCTCCCCACCCCCGCTCATGCCCCGTATCTGTCTCCTGTTCCCCCCACCCCTCCTCATGCCCCGTGTCTGTCTCCTGTTGCCCCCCACTCCCCGCTCATGCCCCGTGTCTGTCTCCTGAACCCCCCCACCCCCGCTCATGCCCCGTGTCTCTCTCCTGTTGCCCCTCACCCCCTGCTCATGCCCCATGTCTGTCTCCTGTACCCCCCACGTGTCTCTCTCCTGTTGCCCCCCACCCCTCTGCTCATGCCCCATGTCTGTCTTCTGTTCCCCCACCCGGGCTCATGCCCCGTGTCTTTCTCCTGTTCCCCCCACTCCCCGCTCATGCCCCATGTCTGTCTCCTGTTGCCCCGCACCCATGCCCCGTGTCTGTCTCCTGTACCCCCCCACCCCCTGCTCATGCCCCGTGTCTGTCTCCTGTTGCCCCCTAACCCCTGCTCATGCCCCGTGTCTGTCTCCTGTTGAGCCCCCCACCCCCCGCTCATGCCCCGTATCTGTCTCCTGTTCCCCCCACCCCCCGCTCATGCCCCGTGTCTGTCTCCTGTTCTCCCCACCCCCCCGCTCATGCGCCGTGTCTGTCACCTGTTGTCCCCACCCGCTCATGCCCCGTGTCTGTCTCCTGTTCCCCTCACCTGCTCATGCCCTGTGTCTCTCCCTTGTTGCCCCCCACCCTCCGCTCATGCCCCGTGTCTGTCTCCTGTTCTCCCCACCGCCCGCTCATTCCCTGTGTCTGTCTCCTGTTCCTCCCACCCCCCGCTGATGCCCCGTGTCTGTCTCCTGTTGCCCCCCAACCCCCCGCGCTCATGCCCCGTGTCTCTCCTGTTGCCCTCCACCCCCCCGCTCATGCCCCGTGTCTGTTCCTGTTGCCCCCCACTCCCCGCTCATGCCCCGTGTCTGTCTCCTGTTCTCCCCACCCCCGCTCATGCCCCGTGTCTGTTGTTCCCCCCACCCCCCGCTCATGCCCCGTGTCTGTCTCCTGTTCCCCCATCCCCCGCTCATGCCCTGTGTCTGTCTCCTGTTCCCCCCACCCCCCGCTCAAGCTCTGTGTGTCTCTTCCCTCCCCCCCACTCCCTGCTCAAGCCCCGTGTGTCTCTTCCCTCCCCCACCCCAAGCTCATGCGCTATGTGTCTCTCTACCTCCCCCAGCTCATGCCCCGTGTGTCTCTCTCCTTCCCCCCACCCCCCGCTCATGCCCCGTGTGTCTCTCTCTCTCCACCCACCCCCGCTCATGCCCCGTGTCTGTCTCCTGTTCCCTCCACCCCCCGCTTATGCCCCGTGTCTGTCTCCTGTACCCCCACACCCCAGCTCATGCCCCGTGTCTCTCTCCTGTTGCCCCTCACCCCCTGCTCATGCCCCGTGTCTGTCTCCTGCACCCCCCACCCCCGCTCATGCCCCGTGTCTCTCTCCTGTTGCCCCTCACCCCCTGCTCATGCCCCGTGTCTGTCTCCTGTACCCCCCACCCCCCGCTCATGCCCTGTGTCTCTCTCCTGTTGTCCCCCACCACTCTTGTCATGCCCTGTGTCTGTCTTCTGTTCCCCCACACCCCGCTCATGCCCCGTGTCTTTCTCCTGTTCCCCCCACCCCCTGCTCATGCCCCGTGTCTGTCTCCTGTTGCCCCCCACCCCCCGCTCATGCCCCGTGTCTGTCTCCTGTTGCCCCCCACCCCCCGCTCATGCCCCATGTCTGTCTCCTGTTCTCCCCACCCCCCGCTCATGCCCCGTATCTGTCTCCTGTTCATCCCATCCCCCGCTAATGCCCCGTGTCTGTCTCCTGTTCTCCCCACCGCCCGCTCATGCCCCGTGTCTGTCTCATGTTCCTCCCACCCCCCGCTGATGCCCCGTGTCTCTCCTGTTGCCCCCACCCCCCGCTCATGCCCCGTGTCTGTTCCTGTTGCCCCCACCCCCGCTCATGCTCCGTGTGTCTCTTAACTCCCCCCCACTCCCTGCTCAAGCCCTGTGTGTCTCTTCCCTTCCCCCACCCCACGCTCATGCCCTGTGTGTCTCTCTACCTCCCCCGCTCATGCCCCGTGTGTCTCTCTCCTTCCCCCGTCCCCCGCTCATGCCCCGTGTGTCTCTCCCCCTCCCCCCTACCCCCCCTCATGCCCCGTGTGTCTCTCTCCCTCCCCCCACCCCACGCTCATGCCCCGTGTGTCTCTTCCCTTCCCCCCACCCCCCGCTCATGCCCCATGTCTCTTCCCTCCCCCCACCCCCTGCTCATGCCCCGTGTGTCTCTCACCCTCCTCCCCACCCACCACTCATGCCCCGTGTCTGTCTCCTCCCCCCACCCCCCACTCATGCCCCGTGTGTCTCTCTCCTCCCCCCACACCCCGCTCATGCCCCGTGTGTCTCTTCCCTCCCCCAGCCCCGCTCATGCCCCGTGTGTCTTTTCCCTCCCCCCACCCCCGCTCATGCCCCGTGTGTCTCTTCCCTCCCCCCACCCCCCGCTCTTGCCCCATGTGTCTCTCTCCTCCACCCACCCCCACTTATGCCCCGTGTGTCTCTCTCCCTCCCCCCACAGCCCGCTCATGCCCCGTGTGTCTCTCCATCTCCCCCCCACCCCCGCTCATGCCCCGTGTCTGTCTCCTGTTGCCCCCCACCCCCGCTCATGCCCCGTGTCTGTCTCCTGTTCCCCCCACCCCCAGCTCATGCCACGTGTCTGTATCCTGTTGCCCCCCGCTCATGCCCCATGTCTGTCTCCTGTTCTCCCCACCCCCGCTCATGCCCCGTGTCTGTCTCCTGTTCCCCCCACCCCCCGCTCATGCCCCGTGTCTGTCTCCTGTTGCCCCCCACCCCCCGCTCATGCCCCGTGTCTGTCTCCTCCTGCTGCCCCCCACCCCCCGCTCATGCCCCGTAACTGTCTCTGTTGCTCCACCACCCCCGTTCATGCCCCGTGTCTCTCTCCTGTTGCCCCCTACCCCCCACTCATGCCCTGTGTCTCTCTGTTGTTGCTCCCTACCCCCCGCTCATGCCCCGTGTCTGTCTCCTGTACCCCCACCCCCGCTCATGTCTGTGTCTGTCTCCTGTTCCCCCCACCCACTCATGCCCCGTGTCTCTCTCCTGTTGTCCCCCACCCCTCTTGTCATGCCCTGTGTCTGTCTTCTGTTCCCCCACACCCCGCTCATGCCCCGTGTCTTTCTCCTGTTCCCCCCACCCCCTGCTCATGCCCCGTGTCTGTCTCCTGTTGCCCCCCATCCCCCGCTCATGCCCCGTGTCTGTCTCCTGTTGCCCCCCACCCCCCGCTCATGCCCCATGTCTGTCTCCTGTTCTCCCCACCGCCCGCTCATGCCCCGTGTCTGTCTCCTGTTCCTCCCACCCCCCGCTGATGCCCCGTGCCTCTCCTGTTGCCCGCCACCCCTCATGCCCCGTGTCTGTTCCTGTTGCCCCCACCCCCGCTCATGCTCCGTGTTTCTCTTAACTCCCCCCCACTCCCTGCTCAAGCCCTGTGTGTCTCTTCCCTTCCCCCACCCCACGCTCATGCCCTGTGTGTCTCTCTACCTCCCCCGCTCATGCCCCGTGTGTCTCTCTCCTTCCCCCATCCCCCGCTCATGCCCCGTGTGTCTCTCCCCTTCCCCTCCACCCCCCGCTCATGCCCCGTGTGTCTCTCTCCCTCCCCCCACCCCACGCTCATGCCCCGTGTGTCTCTTCCCTTCCCCCCACCCCCTGCTCATGCCCCATGTCTCTTCCCTCCCCCCACCCCCTGCTCATGCCCCGTGTGTCTCTCACCCTCCTCCCCACCCACCGCTCATGCCCCGTGTCTGTCTCCTCCCCCCACCCCCCACTCATGCCCCGTGTGTCTCTCTCCTCCCCCCCACACCCCGCTCATGCCCCGTGTGTCTCTTCCCTCCCCCAGCCCCCGCTCATGCCCCGTGTGTCTTTTCCCTCCCCCCACCCCCGCTCATGCCCCGTGTGTCTCTTCCCTCCCCCCACCCCCCGCTCTTGCCCCATGTGTCTCTCTCCTCCACCCACCCCCACTTATGCCCCGTGTGTCTCTCTCCCTCCCCCCACAGCCCGCTCATGCCCCGTGTGTCTCTCTATCTCCCCCCCACCCATGTTCATGCCCTGTGTCTGTCTCCTGTTGCCCCCCACCCCCGCTCATGCCCCGTGTCTGTCTCCTGTTCCCCCCACCCCCAGCTCATGCCCCGTGTCTGTATCCTGTTGCCCCCCGCTCATGCCCCATGTCTGTCTCCTGTTCTCCCCACCCCCGCTCATGCCCCGTGTCTGTCTCCTGTTCCCCCTACCCCCCGCTCATGCCCCGTTTCTGTCTCCTGTTGCCCCCCACCCCCCGCTCATGCCCCGTGTCTGTCTCCTCCTGCTGTCCCCCACCCCCCGCTCATGCCCCGTAACTGTCTCTGTTGCTCCACCACCCCCGTTCATGCCCCGTGTCTCTCTCCTGTTGCCCCCTACACCCCACTCATGCCCTGTGTCTCTCTTTTGTTGCCCCCTACCCCCCGCTCATGCCCCGTGTCCGTCTCCTGTACCCCCCACCCCCGCTCATGTCTGTGTCTGTCTCCTGTTCCCCCCACCCACTCATGCCCCGTGTCTCTCTCCTGTTGCCCCCTTGCTCATGCCCCATGTCTGTCTCCTGTACCCCCCAACCACCGTTCATGCCCCGTGTCTCTCTCCTGTTGCCCCCCACCCCCCGCTCATGCCCCGTGTATGTCTCTGTTGGTCCCCCCACCCCCGCTCATGCCCCATGTCTGTCTCCTGTCACCCCACCCCCTGCTCATGTCCCGTGTCTCTCTCCTGTTTCCCCCCACCCCCCGCTCATACCCTGTGCCTGTCTCCTGTACCCCTCCACCCCCCGCTCATGCCCCGTGTCTGTCTCCTGTTCCCCCCACCTGCTCATGCCCCGTGTCTGTCTCCTGTTTCCCCCCACCCCCTGCTCATGCCCCGTGTCTGTCTCCTGTACCCCCCACCCCCGCTCATTCCCCGTGTCTTTCTCCTGTTCCCCCACCCCCCGCTCATGCCCTGTGTCTGTCTCCTGTTGCCCCACACCCATGCCCCATGTCTGTGTCCTGTACACCTCCACCCCCTGCTCATTCCCCGTGTCTGTCTCCTGTTGCCCCCAACCCCCCGCTCATGCCCCAAGTCTGTCTCCTGTGGCCCCCCAACCCCCCGCTCATGCCCTGTGTCTGTCTCCTGTTCTCCCCACCCCCCGCTCATGCCCTGTGTCTGTCTCCTGTACCCCCCCACCCCCTGATCATGCCCCGTGTCTCTCTCCTGTTGCCCCTCACCCCCTTCTCATGCCCTGTCTGTCTCCTGTACCCCCCACCCCCGCTCATGCCCCGTGTCTGTCTCCTGTTCACCCCACCCCTGCTCATGCCCTGTGTCAGTTGTTCCCCCCACCCCGCGCTCATGCCCCGTGCCTGTCTCCTGTTCCCCCCACCCCCCGCTCATGCCCATGTCTGTCTCCTGTTTCTCCCACCTCCCGCTCATGCCCCGTGTCTCTCTCCTGTTGCCCCCCACCCCCCGCTCATGCCCCGTGTATGTCTCTGTTGGTCCCCCCACCCCCGCTCATGCCCCATGTCTGTCTCCTGTCACCCCACCCCCTGCTCAAGTCGCGTGTCTCTCTCCTGTTTCCCCCCACCCCCCGCTCATACCCCGTGCCTGTCTCCTGTGCCCCTCCACCCCCCGATCATGCCCCGTGTCTGTCTCCTGTTCCCCCCACCCGCTCATGCCCCGTGTCTGTCTCCTGTTTCCCCCACCCCCTGCTCATGCCCCGTGTCTGTCTCCTGTACCCCCCACCCCCGCTCATGCCCCGTGTCTTTCTCCTGTTCCCCCACCCCCCGCTCATGCCCTGTGTCTGTCTCCTGTTGCCCCACACCCATGCCCCATGTCTGTCTCCTGTACCCCTCCACCCCCCGCTCATTCCCCGTGTCTGTCTCCTGTTGCCCCCAACCCCCCGCTCATTCCCCAAGTCTGTCTCCTGTGGCCCCTCAACCCCCCGCTCATGCCCTGTGTCTGTCTCCTGTTCTCCCCACCCCCCGCTCATGCCCTGTGTCTGTCTCCTGTACCCCCCCACCCCCTGATCATGCCCCGTGTCTCTCTCCTGTTGCCCCTCACCCCCTTCTCATGCCCCGTCTGTCTCCTGTACCCCCCACCCCCGCTCATGCCGCGTGTCTGTCTCCTGTTCACCCCACCCCTGCTCATGCCCTGTGTCTGTTGTTCCCCCCACCCCGCGCTCATGCCCCGTGCCTGTCTCCTGTTCCCCCCACCCCGCTCATGCCCATGTCTGTCTCCTGTTTCTCCCACCCCCCGCTCATGCCCCGTGTCTCTCCTGTTGCCTCCCAACCCCCGCTCATGCCCCGTGTCTTTCTCCTGTTCCCCCACCCCCCGCTCATGCCCTGTGTCTGTCTCCTGTTGCCCCACACCCATGCCCCATGTCTGTGTCCTGTACCCCTCCACCCCCTGCTCATTCCCCGTGTCTGTCTCCTGTTGCCCCCAACCCCCCGCTCATGCCCCAAGTCTGTCTCCTGTGGCCCCCCAACCCCCCGCTCATGCCCTGTGTCTGTCTCCTGTTCTCCCCACCCCCCGCTCATGCCCTGTGTCTGTCTCCTGTACCCCCCCACCCCCTGATCATGCCCCGTGTCTCTCTCCTGTTGCCCCTCACCCCCTTCTCATGCCCTGTCTGTCTCCTGTACCCCCCACCCCCGCTCATGCCCCGTGTCTGTCTCCTGTTCACCCCACCCCTGCTCATGCCCTGTGTCAGTTGTTCCCCCCACCCCGCGCTCATGCCCCGTGCCTGTCTCCTGTTCCCCCCACCCCCCGCTCATGCCCATGTCTGTCTCCTGTTTCTCCCACCTCCCGCTCATGCCCCGTGTCTCTCTCCTGTTGCCCCCCACCCCCCGCTCATGCCCCGTGTATGTCTCTGTTGGTCCCCCCACCCCCGCTCATGCCCCATGTCTGTCTCCTGTCACCCCACCCCCTGCTCAAGTCGCGTGTCTCTCTCCTGTTTCCCCCCACCCCCCGCTCATACCCCGTGCCTGTCTCCTGTACCCCTCCACCCCCCGATCATGCCCCGTGTCTGTCTCCTGTTCCCCCCACCCGCTCATGCCCCGTGTCTGTCTCCTGTTTCCCCCACCCCCTGCTCATGCCCCGTGTCTGTCTCCTGTACCCCCCACCCCCGCTCATGCCCCGTGTCTTTCTCCTGTTCCCCCACCCCCCGCTCATGCCCTGTGTCTGTCTCCTGTTGCCCCACACCCATGCCCCATGTCTGTCTCCTGTACCCCTCCACCCCCCGCTCATTCCCCGTGTCTGTCTCCTGTTGCCCCCAACCCCCCGCTCATTCCCCAAGTCTGTCTCCTGTGGCCCCTCAACCCCCCGCTCATGCCCTGTGTCTGTCTCCTGTTCTCCCCACCCCCCGCTCATGCCCTGTGTCTGTCTCCTGTACCCCCCCACCCCCTGATCATGCCCCGTGTCTCTCTCCTGTTGCCCCTCACCCCCTTCTCATGCCCCGTCTGTCTCCTGTACCCCCCACCCCCGCTCATGCCGCGTGTCTGTCTCCTGTTCACCCCACCCCTGCTCATGCCCTGTGTCTGTTGTTCCCCCCACCCCGCGCTCATGCCCCGTGCCTGTCTCCTGTTCCCCCCACCCCGCTCATGCCCATGTCTGTCTCCTGTTTCTCCCACCCCCCGCTCATGCCCCGTGTCTCTCCTGTTGCCTCCCAACCCCCGCTCATGCCCCGTGTCTGTCTCCTGTTGCCCCCCACCCCTCGCTCATGCACCATGACTGTCGCTGTTGCTCCAACACCCCCCGCTCATGCCCCGTGTCTGTCTCCTGTTCCCCCCCACCCCCTGCTCAAGCCCCGTGTCTCTCTCCTGTTGCCCCCTACCCCCTGCTCATGCCCCATGTCTGCCTCCTGTACCCCCCCACCCCCGCTCATGCCCCCTGTCTCTCTCCTGTTGCCCCCCGCTCATGCCCCGTGTATGTCTCTGTTGTTCCCCCACTCCCGCTCATGCCCCATGTCTGTCTCCTGTACCCCCACCCCCTGCTCATTTCCCGTGTCTCTCTCCTGTTGCCCCCCACCCCCTGCTCATACCCCGTGCCTGTCTCCTGTACCCCCCACACCCCACTCATGCCCCTTGTCTGTCTCCTGTTCCCCCACTAGCTCATGCCTTGTGTCTGTCTCCTGTTGCCCCCCGCTCATGCCCCGTGTCTGTCTCCTGTACCCCCACACCCCCGATCATGCCCCGTGTCTCTCTCCTGTTGCCCCTCACCCCCAACTCATGCCCCATGTCTGTCTCCTGTACCCCCCACCCCCCGCTCATGCCCCGTGTCTCTCTCCTGTTGCCCCCCACCCCTCTGCTCATGCCCCGTGTCGGTCTTCTGTTCCCCCACCCCCCGCTCATGCCCCGTGTCTTTCTCCTGTTCCCCCCAACCCCCGCTCATGCCCCATGTCTGTCTCCTGTTGCCCCGCACCCATGCCCCGTGTCTGTGTCCTGTACCCCCCACCCCCCGCTCATGCCCCGTGTCTGTCTCCTGTTGCCCATCACCCCCTGCTCATGCCCCCTGTCTGTCTCATGTTGCCCCCCCGCTCATGCCCCGTGTCTGTCTCCTGTTGTCCCCACCCGCTCATGCCCCGTGTCTGTCTCCTGTTCCCCCCACCCGCTCATGCCCTGTGTCTCTCCCTTGTTGCCCCCACCCTCCGCTCATGCCCCGTGTCTGTCTCATGTTCTCCCCACCGCCCGCTCATGCCCTGTGTCTGTCTCCTGTTCCTCCCACCCCCCGCTCATGACTGTGTCTGTCTCCTGTTGCCCCCCAACCCGCCCGCTCATGCCCCATGTCTCTCCTGTTGCCCTCCATCCCCCTGCTCATGCCCCGTGTCTGTTCCTGTTGCCCCCCACTCCCCGCTCATGCCCAGTGTCTGTCTCCTGTTCTCCCCACCCCCGCTCATGCCCCATGTCTCTCTCTTGTTGCCCCCACCCCGCGCTCATGCCCCGTGTATGTCTCCTGTTCTCCCCACCCCCGCTCATGCCCCATGTCTCTCTCTTGTTGCCCCCCACCCCCCGCTCATGCCCCGTGTCTGTCTCGTGTACCCCCCACCCCCGCTCATGCCCCATGTCTCTCTCTTGTTGCCCCCCACCCCGCGCTCATGCCCCGTGTATGTCTCTGTTGTTCCCCCCACCCCCGCTCATGCCCCCTGTCTGTCTCCTGTTCCCCCCACCCCCGCTCATGCCCCGTGTCTTTCTCCTGTTGCCCCCTATCCCCCGCTCATACCCCGTGCCTGTATCCTGTACCCCCTCACCCCCGCTCATGCCCCATGTCTGTCTCCTGTTCCCCCCACCCGCTCATGCCCTGTGTCTGTCTCCTGTTGCCTCCCACCCCCCGCTCATGCCCCGTGTCTGTCTCCTGTACCCCCACACCCCGGCTCATGCCCCGTGTCTCTCTCCTGTTGCCCCTCACCCCCTGCTCATGCCCCGTGTCTGTCTCCTGTACCCCCCACCCCCCGCTCATGCCCCGTGTCTCTCTCCTGTTGCCCCCCACCCCTCTGCTCATGCCCCATGTCTGCCTTCTGTTCCCCCACCCCCCGCTCATGCCCCGTGTCTTTCTCCTGTTCCACCCACCCCCTGCTCATGCCCCATGTCTGTCTCCTGTTGCCCCCCACCCCCTGCTCATGCCCTGTGTCTGTCTCCTGTTGCCCCCCACGCCCCCGCTCATGCCCCGTGTCTGTCTCCTGTTCTCCCCACCCCCGCACATGCCCCGTATCTGTCTCCTGTTCCCCCCACCCCCCGCTCAAGCCCAGTGTCTCTCTCCTGTTGCCCCCTACCCCCCGCTCATGCCCCATGTCTGCCTCCTGTACCCCTCCACCCCCGCTCATGCCCCCTGTCTCTCTCCTGTTGCCCCCCGCTCATGCCCCGTGTATGTCTCTGTTGTTCCCCCACTCCCGCTCATGCCCCATGTCTGTCTCCTGTCACCCCACCCCCTGCTCATTTCCCGTGTCTCTCTCCTGTTGCCCCCCACCCCCTGCTCATACCCCGTGCCTGTCTCCTGTACCCCCCACACCGCGCTCATGCCCCTTGTCTGTCTCCTGTTCCCCCACTAGCTCATGCCTTGTGTCTGTCTCCTGTTGCCCCCCGCTCATGCCCCGTGTCTGTCTCCTGTACCCCCACACCCCCGATCATGCCCCGTGTCTCTCTCCTGTTGCCCCTCACCCCAACTCATGCCCCATGTCTGTCTCCTGTACCCCCCACCCCCCGCTCATTCCCCGTGTCTCTCTCCTGTTGCCCCCCACCCCTCTGCTCATGCCCCGTGTCGGTCTTCTGTTCCCCCACCCCCCGCTCATGCCCCGTGTCTTTCTCCTGTTCCCTCCAACCCCCGCTCATGCCCCGTGTCTGTCTCCTGTTGCCCCGCACCCATGCCCCGTGTCTGTGTCCTGTACCCCCCACCCCCCACTCATGCCCCGTGTCTGTCTCCTGTTGCCCCCCACCCCCTGCTCATGCCCCCTGTCTGTCTCATGTTGCCCCCCCGCTCATGCCCCGTGTCTGTCTCCTGTTCTCCCCATCGCCTACTCATGCCCCGTATCTGTCTCCTGTTCCCCCCACCCCCCGCTCATGCCCCGTGTCTGTCGCCTGTTCTCCCCACCCCCCGCTCATGCCCCGTGTCTGTCTCCTGTTGTCCCCACCCGCTCATGCCCCGTGTCTGTCTCCTGTTCCCCCCACCCGCTCATGCCCTGTGTCTCTCCCTTGTTGCCCCCACCCTCCGCTCATGCCCCGTGTCTGTCTCCTGTTCTCCCCACCGCCCGCTCATGCCCTGTGTCTGTCTCCTGTTCCTCCCACCCCCCGCTCATGACCGTGTCTGTCTCCTGTTGCCCCCCAACCCGCCCGCTCATGCCCCATGTCTCTCCTGTTGCCCTCCATCCCCCCGCTCATGCCCCGTGTCTGTTCCTGTTGCCCCCCACTCCCCGCTCATGCCCAGTGTCTGTCTCCTGTTCTCCCCACCCCCGCTCATGCCCCGTGTCTGTTGTTTCTCCCACCCCCCGCTCATGCCCCGTGTCTGTCTCGTGTACCCCCCACCCCCGCTCATGCCCCATGTCTCTCTCTTGTTGCCCCCCACCCTGTGCTCATGCCCCGTGTATGTCTCTGTTGTTCCCCCCACCCCCGCTCATGCCCCGTGTCTGTCTCCTGTTCCCCCCACCCCCCGCTCATGCCCCGTGTCTTTCTCCTGTTGCCCCCTAACCCCCGCTCATACCCCGTGCCTGTCTCCTGTACCCCCTCACCCCCGCTCATGCCCCATGTCTGTCTCCTGTTCCCCCCACCCGTTCATGCCCTGTGTCTGTCTCCTGTTGCCTCCCACCCCCCGCTCATGCCCCGTGTCTGTCTCCTGTACCCCCACACCCCGGCTCATGCCCCGTGTCTCTCTCCTGTTGCCCCTCACCCCCTGCTCATGCCCCGTGTCTGTCTCCTGTACCCCCCACCCCCGCTCATGCCCCGTGTCTCTCTCCTGTTGCCCCCCACCCCTCTGCTCATGCCCCATGTCTGTCTTCTGTTCCCCCACCCCCCGCTCATGCCCCGTGTCTTTCTCCTGTTCCACCCACCCCCTGCTCATGCCCCGTGTCTGTCTCCTGTTGCCCCCCACCCCCTGCTCATGCCCTGTGTCTGTCTCCTGTTGCCCCCCACGCCCCCGCTCATGCCCCGTGTCTGTCTCCTGTTCTCCCCACCCCCCGCACATGCCCCGTATCTGTCTCCTGTTCCCCCCACCCCCCTTTCATGCCCCGTGTCTGTCTCCTGTTTTCCCCACCTGCTCATGCCCCGTGTCTGTCTCCTGTTCCCCCACCTGCTCATGCCCCGTGTCTCTCCCTTGTTGCCCCCCACCCCCCGCTCATGCCCCGTGTCTGTCTCCTGTTCTCCCCACCGCCCGCTCATGCCCCGTGTCTGTCTCCTGTTCCTCCCACCCCCCGCTCATGCCCCGTGTCTGTCTCCTGTTGCCCCCCAACCCCCTGCTCATGCCCGTGTCTCTCCTGTTGCCCCCCACCCCCTGCTCATGCCCGTGTCTTTTCCTGTTGCCCCACCCCCGCTCATGCTCCGTGTGTCTCTTCCCTCCCTCCCATCACCTGCTCAAGCCCCATGTGTCTCTTCCCTTCCCCCACCCCACGGTCATGCCCTTTGTGTCCCTCTACCTCCCCCCGCTCATGCCCCGTGTGTCTCTCTCCTTCCCCCCACCCCCCGCTCATGCCCCGTGTGTCTCTCCCCCTCCCCCCACCCCCCGCTCATGGCCCGTGTGTCTCTCTCCCTCCCCCCACCCCCCGCTTATGCCCCGTGTCTCTTCCCTCACCCCCACCCCCCGCTCATGCCCTGTGTGTCTCTTGTGTTTCTTCCCTCCCCCCACCCCCCATTACAAGCCCCGTGTGTCTCTCTCCCTCCCCCCAACCTCCACTCATGCCCCGTGTGTCTCTCTCCCTCCTCCCCACCCCCTGCTCATGCCCCGTGTCTGTCTCCTCCCTCCACCCCCCACTCATGCCCCTTGTGTCTCTCTCCTCCCCCCCACACCCTGTTCATGCCCCGTGTGTCTCTTCCCTCCCCCAGCCCCCGCTCATGCCCCGTGTGTCTCTTCCCACCCCCCACCCCCTGCTCATGCCCCGTGTGTCTCTTCCCGCCCCCCACCCCCAGCTATTGCCCCGTGTGTCTCTCTCCTCCCCCCACCCCCCACTCATGCCCCGTGTATCTCTCTCCCTCCCCCCACACCCCGCTCATGCCTCGTGTGTCTCTCTCCCTCCCCTCCACCCCCGCTCATGCCCCGTGACTGTCTCCTGTTGCCCCCCACCCCCCGCTCATGTCCCGTGTCTGTCTCATGTTGCACCCCAACCCCGCTCATGCCCCGTGTCTGTCTCCCCTCACCCCCCACTCATGCCCCGTATCTGTCTCCTCTTCCCCCCACCCCCGCTCATGCCCCGTGTCTGTCTCCTGTTGCCCCCCACCCCCGCTCATGGCCCGTGTCTGTCTCCCCCCACCACCCACTCATGCCCCGTGTCTGTCTTCTGTTCTCCCCGCTCATGCCCCGTTTCTGTCTACTGTTCGCCCCACCCCCCGCTCATATCAGTCTCCTCTTCCCCCACCCCCGCTCATGCCCCGTGTCTGTCTCCTGTTGTCCCCCACACCCCCTGCTCATGCCCCATGTCTGTCTCCTGTTCCCCCCACCCCCCACTCATGCCCCTTGTCTCTCCTGTTGCCCCCACCCGCTCATGCCCTGTGTCTGTCTCCTGGTCCCCCCCCGCTCATGCCCCATGTCTGTCTCCTGTTCTCCCCACCCCCCTACTCATGCCCCGTGTCTGTCTCCTGTTCCTCCCACCCCCGCTCATGCCCCGTGTCTGACTCCTGTTGCTCCCCACCCCCCCGCTCATGCCCCGTGACTCTCCTGTTGCCCCCCACTCCCCTGCTCATGCCCCGTGTCTGTCACCTGTTCTCCCCACCCCCGTTCATGCCCTGTGTCTGTTGTTCCCCCCACCCCCCGCTCATGCCCCGCGTCTGTCTCCTGTTCCCCCACCCCCAGCTCATGCTCCGTGTCTCTCCTGTTGCCCCCCACACCCCCTGTCCCATGTCTGTCTCCTGTTCCCCCCACCCTCCGCTCATGCCCCTTGTCTCTCCTGTTGCCCCCACCCGCTCATGCCCTGTGTCTGTCTCCTGTTCCCCCCTCCCGCTCATGCCCCGTGTCTCTCTCTTGTTGCCCCCACCCCCCCGCTCATGCCCCATGTCTGTCTCCTGTTCTCCCAACCCCCGCTCATGCCCCGTGTCTGTCTCCTGTTCCTCCCACCCCCCGCTCATGCCCCGTGTCTGTCTCCTGTTGCTCCCCACCCCCCCGCTCATGCCCCGTGACTCTCCTGTTGCCCCCCACCTCCCTGTTCATGCCCCATGTCTGTCACCTGTTCTCCCCACCCCCGTTCATGCCCTGTGTCTGTTGTTCGCCCCACCCCCCGCTCATGCCCCGCGTCTGTCTCCTGTTCCCCCACCCCAGCTCATGCCCCGTATCTGTCTCCTGTTTCCCCTGCTCATGCCCCGTGTCTCTCCTGTTGCCCCCCACCCCCCGCTCATGCCCCGTAACTGTCTCTGTTGCTTCCCCACCCCCAGTTCATGCCCCGTGTCTGTCTCCTGTTGCCCCCCACTCATGCCCCATGTCTGTCTCCTGTTCTCCCCACCCCGCTCATGCCCCGTGTCTGTCTCCTGTTCCCCCCACCCCCCGCTCATGCCCCGTGTCTGTCTCCTGTTGCCCCCCACCCCCCGCTCATGCCCCGTGTCTGTCTCCTGTTGCCCCCACCCCCCGCTCATGCCCCGTAACTGTCTCTGTTGCCTCCCCACCCCCCGTTCATGCCCCGTGTCTCTCTCCTGTTGCCCCCTACCCCCCGCTCATGCCTGTGGCTGTCTCCTGTTCCCCCCACCCCCGCTCATGCCCCGTGTCTCTCTCCTGTTGCCCCCCCGCTCATGCCCCATGTCTGTCTCCTGTACCCCCCACCCCCGCTCATGCCCCGTGTCTCTCTCCTGTTGCCCCCCCGCTCATGCCCAGTGTATGTCTCTGTTCTTACCCCCACCCCTGCTCATGCCCCATGTCTGTCTCCTGTCACCCCACCCCCTGCTCATGTCCCGTGTCTCTCTCCTGTTTCCCCCCACCCCCCGCTCATGCCCCGTGCCTGTCTCCTGTACCCCCCCCACCCCACGCTCATGCCCCCTATCTGTCTCCTGTTCCCCCACCCGCTCATGCCCCATGTCTCTCTCCTGTTGCCCCCACCCCCCGCTCATGCCCCGTGTCTGTCTCCTGTACCCCTCACCCCAGCTCATGCCCCGTGTCTCTCTCCTGTGCTCCCCACCCCTCCGCTCATGCCCCGTGTCTGTCTTCTGTTCCCCCACCCCCCGCTCATTCCCTGTGTCTTTCTCCTGTTCCCCCCACCCCCCTCATGCCATGTGTCTGTCTCCTGTTGTCCCCCACCCCCCGCTCATGCCCTGTGTCTGTCTCCTGTTCTCCCCACCCCCGCTCATGCCCCGTGTCTCTCTCCTGTTGCCCCCTACCCCCCGCTCATGCCCTGTGTCTGTCTCCTGTACCCCCCCACCCCCGCTCATGCCCGTGTCTGTCTCCTGTTCCCCCACCCGCTCATGCTCCGTGTCTCTCTCCTGTTGCTCCCCCGTTCATGCCCCGTGTCTGTCTCCTGTACCCCCCACCCCCCCTCGTGCCCCGTGTCTCTCTCCTGTTGCCCCCACCCCCGCTCATGCCCCGTGTATGTCTCTGTTGTTCCCCCCACCCCTGCTCATGCCCCATGTCTGTCTCCTGTCACCCCACCCCCTTCTCATTTCCTGTGTCTCTCTCCTGTTGCCCCCCACCCCCCGCTCAGGCCCTGTGTCTCTCTCCTGTTGCCTCCCACCCCTACGCTCATGCCCCGTGTCTTTCTCCTGTTCCCCCCTCCCGCTCATGCCCAGTGTATGTCTCCTGTTGCCCCGCACCCATGCACCGTGTCTGTCTCCTGTACCACCCCACCCCCCGCTCATGCCCCTTGTCTGTCTCCTGTTGCCCACCGCTCATGCACCGTGTCTGTCTCCTGTTATCCCCCACCTCCCCGCTCATGCCCCCTGTGTCTGTCTCCTGTTCTCCCCACCCCCCGCTCATGCCCGCATCTGTCTCCTGTTCCCCCCACCCCCGCTCATGCCCCGTGTCTGTCTCCTGTTCTTCCCACCCCCCCGCTCATACCTCATGTCTGTCTCCTGTTGTCCCCACCCGCTCATGCCCCGTGTCTGTCTCCTGTTCCCCCCACCCGCTCATGCCCCGTGTCTCTATCTTGTTGCTCCCCACCCCCCAATCATGCCCCGCGTCTGTCTCCTGTTCTCCCCACCGCCCGCTCATGCCCCGTGTCTCTCCTGTTCCTCCCACCCCCCGCTCATGCCCCGTGTCTGTCTCCTGTTCCCCCCACCCCCCGCTCATGCCCCGTGTCTCTCCCGTGTTGCCCACCACCCCCTGCTCATACCCTGTGTCTGTCTCCTGTACCCCCCACCCCCCGCTCATGCCCGTGTCTGTCTCCTGTTCCCCTACCCGCTCATGCCCCGTGTCTCTCTCCTGTTGCCCCCCCGCTCATGCCCCGTGTCTGTCTCCTGTCCCACCCAGCCCCCCTCATGCCCCGTGTCTCTCTCCTGTTGCCCCCCACCCCCGCTCATGCCCCGTGTATGTCTCTGTTTTTCCTGACACCCCCCGCTCATGCCCTGTGTCTGTCTCCTGTCACCCCACCCCCTGCTCATGTCCCGTGTCTCTCTCCTGTTGCCCCCCACCCCCCGCTCATACCCTGTGCCTGTCTTCTGTTGTCCCTCACCCCCTGATCCTGCCCCGTGTCTGTCTCCTGTACCCCCCACACCCCACTCATGCCCCGTTTCTCTCTCCTGTTGCCCCCCACCCCCTGCTCATGCCCCGTGTCTGTCTTCTGTTCCCCCACCCCCCGCTCATGCCCCATGTCTGTCTACTGTTCCCCCCACCCCCCGCTCATGCCCTGTGCCTGTCTCCTGTTGCCCCCCACCCATGCTCCGTGTCCGTCTCCTGTACCCCCCACCCCCCGCTCATGCCCCGTGTCTGTCTCCTGATGCCCCCACCCCCCGCTCGTGCCTTGTGTCTGTCTCCTGTTGCCCCCCACACCTTCGCTCATACCCTGTTTTTGTCTCCTGTTCTCCCCACCCCCTGCTCATGCCCCGTGTCTCTCTCCTATTGGCCCTACCCCCGCTAATGCCCCGTGTCTCTCTCCTGTTGCCTCCCAGCACTGCTCATGCCCCGTGTCTTCCTCTTGTCCCCCCTCCTATGATGCCGATTGTTGACCTCTTGTTCCACCTACCCCCGCTCATGCCCCGTGTCTTCCTCCTGTCCCCCCACTCCTCGCTGATGCCCTGTGTCTTCCTCCTGTTCCCTCCCACCCCCTGCTCATGCCCCGTGTCTTCCTTTTGTCCCCCTCCTATGATGCCCCTTGTTGACCTCTTGTTCCACCCGCCCCGCTCATGCCCCGTGTCTCCCTTCTTTACCCCCCACCCTCCACTCATGCCCCGTGTCTGCCCTGTTGGAGCAGGCAGACACGGGGCATGAGCAGGGGTGGGGGACCCACCTTGCCCTACCCCCGCTCATGCCCCTTGTCTCTCCTGTTCACCCCCACCCCAGCTCATGCTCCGTGTCTGTCTCCCTCCTTTTCCCCCCTAATGGCCCGTGTCTCCCCTGTTCACCCCCACCCCTGCTAATGCCCCGTGTGTCTATCTCCCTCCACCCCACCCCCCGCTCATGCCCCGTGTGTCTCTCTCCCTCCCCCCACCCCCCGCTCATGCCCCGTGTGTCTCTCGACCTCCCCCCACCCCCGCTCATGCCCACTGTGTCTTTCCCCCTCCCCCACCCCCCGCTCATGCCCCGTGTGTCTCTCTCCCTCCCCCCACCATCCGCTCATGCCTCATGTGTCTCTCTCCCTCCCCCCGCTCATGCCCCTTGTGTGTCTCTCCCTCCCCCCACCCCCGCTCATGCCCTGTGTGTCTCTCCCCTCCTCCGCACCCCCGATCATGCCCCGTGTCTCTCTCTCTCCCCCCACCCCATGCTCCTGCCCCGTGTGTCTCTCTCCCTCCCCCCCACCCCCAGATCATGCCCCGTGTCTGTCTCCTGTTGCACCCCACCCCCCGCTCATGCCCCGCGTCTGTCTCCTGTACCCCCCCACCCCCCGCTCATGCCCGTGTCTGTCTCCTGTTCCCCCTACCCGCTCATGCCCCGTGTCTGTCTCCTGTTGCCCCCCTCATGCCCCGTGTCTCTCTCCTGTTCTCCCCACCCCCCTGCTCATGCCCCGTGTCTGTCTCCTGCTCTCCCCACCCCCCGCTAATGCCCCATGTCTGTCGCCTGTTGCCCCCCACCCCCCGCTCATGCCCCTTGTCTGTCTCCTGTTCCCCCCACCTGCTCATGCCCCGTGTCTGTCTCCTGTTCCCCCCACCCGCTCATGCCCCGTGTCTGTCTCCTGTTCCCCCCACCCGCTCATGCCCCGTGTCTGTCTCCTGTTCCTCTCACCCCCCGCTCATGCCCTGTGTCTTTCTCCTTTTACCCCCCACCCCCCGCTCATGCCCCGTGTCTGTCTCCTGTTCTCCCCACCCCCCACTCATGCCCTGTGTCTGTTGTTCCCCCCACGCCCCGCTCATGCCCCGTGTCTGTCTCCTGTTCCCCCCACTACCTCTCATTCCCTGTGTCTGTCTGCTGTTCCCCCCACCCCCCGCTCATGCCCCGTGTCTGTTTCCTGTTGCCCCCACCCCTGCTCATGCCCCGTGTCTGTCTGATGTTGCCCCCAACCCCCGCTCATGCCCCCTGTCTGTCTCTGTTGTTCCCCCCACCCCAGCTCATGCTCCGTGTCTGTCTCCCTCCTTTTCCCCCCTCATGGCCCGTGTCTCCCCTGTTCACCCCCACCCCTGCTAATGCCCCGTGTGTCTATCTCCCTCCACCCCACCCCCCGCTCATGCCCCGTGTGTCTCTCTCCCTCCCCCCACCCCCCGCTCATGCCCCGTGTGTCTCTCGACCTCCCCCCACCCCCGCTCATGCCCACTGTGTCTTTCCCCCTCCCCCACCCCCCGCTCATGCCCCGTGTGTCTCTCTCCCTCCCCCCACCATCCGCTCATGCCTCATGTGTCTCTCTCCCTCCCCCGCTCATGCCCCTTGTGTGTCTCTCCCTCCCCCCACCCCCGCTCATGCCCTGTGTGTCTCTCCCCTCCTCCCCACCCCCGATCATGCCCCGTGTCTCTCTCTCTCCCCCCACCCCCTGCCCCGTGTGTCTCTCTCCCTCCCCCCACCCCCAGATCATGCCCCGTGTCTGTCTCCTGTTGCACCCCACCCCCGCTCATGCCCCGCGTCTGTCTCCTGTACCCCCCACCCCCCGCTCATGCCCGTGTCTGTCTCCTGTTCCCCCTACCCGCTCATGCCCCGTGTCTGTCTCCTGTTGCCCCCCTCATGCCCAGTGTCTCTCTCCTGTTCTCCCCACCCCCCTGCTCATGCCCCGTGTCTGTCTCCTGCTCTCCCCACCCCCGCTAATGCCCCATGTCTGTCTCCTGTTGCCCCCCACCCCCCGCTCATGCCCCTTGTCTGTCTCCTGTTCCCCCCACCTGCTCATGCCCCGTGTCTGTCTCCTGTTCCCCCCACCCGCTCATGCCCCGTGTCTGTCTCCTGTTCCCCCCACCCGCTCATGCCCCGTGTCTGTCTCCTGTTCCTCTCACCCCCCGCTCATGCCCTGTGTCTTTCTCCTTTTACCCCCCACCCCCCGCTCATGCCCCGTGTCTGTCTCCTGTTCTCCCCACCCCCCGCTCATGCCCTGTGTCTGTTGTTCCCCCCACGCCCCGCTCATGCCCCGTGTCTGTCTCCTGTTCCCCCACTACCTCTCATTCCCTGTGTCTGTCTGCTGTTCCCCCCACCCCCGCTCATGCCCCGTGTCTGTTTCCTGTTGCCCCCACCCCTGCTCATGCCCCGTGTCTGTCTGCTGTTGCCCCCAACCCCCGCTCATGCCCCCTGTCTGTCTCTGTTGTTCCCCCCACCCCCTGCTCATGCTCCATGTTCCATGTCTGTCTCCTGTTCCCCCCACCCCCGCGTCTCTCTCCTGTTGCACCCCACCCCCCGCTCATGCCCCGCGTCTGTCTCCTGTACCCCCCCACCCCCCGCTCATGCCCGTGTCTGTCTCCTGTTCCCCCTACCCGCTCATGCCCCGTGTCTGTCTCCTGTTGCCCCCCTCATGCCCCGTGTCTCTCTCCTGTTCTCCCCACCCCCCTGCTCATGCCCCGTGTCTGTCTCCTGCTCTCCCCACCCCCCGCTAATGCCCCATGTCTGTCGCCTGTTGCCCCCCACCCCCCGCTCATGCCCCTTGTCTGTCTCCTGTTCCCCCCACCTGCTCATGCCCCGTGTCTGTCTCCTGTTCCCCCCACCCGCTCATGCCCCGTGTCTGTCTCCTGTTCCCCCCACCCGCTCATGCCCCGTGTCTGTCTCCTGTTCCTCTCACCCCCCGCTCATGCCCTGTGTCTTTCTCCTTTTACCCCCCACCCCCCGCTCATGCCCCGTGTCTGTCTCCTGTTCTCCCCACCCCCCGCTCATGCCCTGTGTCTGTTGTTCCCCCCACACCCCGCTCATGCCCCGTGTCTGTCTCCTGTTCCCCCCACTACCTCTCATTCCCTGTGTCTGTCTGCTGTTCCCCCCACCCCCCGCTCATGCCCCGTGTCTGTTTCCTGTTGCCCCCACCCCTGCTCATGCCCCGTGTCTGTCTGATGTTGCCCCCAACCCCCGCTCATGCCCCCTGTCTGTCTCTGTTGTTCCCCCCACCCCAGCTCATGCTCCGTGTCTGTCTCCCTCCTTTTCCCCCCTCATGGCCCGTGTCTCCCCTGTTCACCCCCACCCCTGCTAATGCCCCGTGTGTCTATCTCCCTCCACCCCACCCCCCGCTCATGCCCCGTGTGTCTCTCTCCCTCCCCCCACCCCCCGCTCATGCCCCGTGTGTCTCTCGACCTCCCCCCACCCCCGCTCATGCCCACTGTGTCTTTCCCCCTCCCCCACCCCCCGCTCATGCCCCGTGTGTCTCTCTCCCTCCCCCCACCATCCGCTCATGCCTCATGTGTCTCTCTCCCTCCCCCGCTCATGCCCCTTGTGTGTCTCTCCCTCCCCCCACCCCCGCTCATGCCCTGTGTGTCTCTCCCCTCCTCCCCACCCCCGATCATGCCCCGTGTCTCTCTCTCTCCCCCCACCCCCTGCTCCTGCCCCGTGTGTCTCTCTCCCTCCCCCCACCCCCAGATCATGCCCCGTGTCTGTCTCCTGTTGCACCCCACCCCCCGCTCATGCCCCGCGTCTGTCTCCTGTACCCCCCCACCCCCCGCTCATGCCCGTGTCTGTCTCCTGTTCCCCCTACCCGCTCATGCCCCGTGTCTGTCTCCTGTTGCCCCCCTCATGCCCAGTGTCTCTCTCCTGTTCTCCCCACCCCCCTGCTCATGCCCCGTGTCTGTCTCCTGCTCTCCCCACCCCCGCTAATGCCCCATGTCTGTCTCCTGTTGCCCCCCACCCCCCGCTCATGCCCCTTGTCTGTCTCCTGTTCCCCCCACCTGCTCATGCCCCGTGTCTGTCTCCTGTTCCCCCCACCCGCTCATGCCCCGTGTCTGTCTCCTGTTCCCCCCACCCGCTCATGCCCCGTGTCTGTCTCCTGTTCCTCTCACCCCCCGCTCATGCCCTGTGTCTTTCTCCTTTTACCCCCCACCCCCCGCTCATGCCCCGTGTCTGTCTCCTGTTCTCCCCACCCCCCGCTCATGCCCTGTGTCTGTTGTTCCCCCCACGCCCCGCTCATGCCCCGTGTCTGTCTCCTGTTCCCCCACTACCTCTCATTCCCTGTGTCTGTCTGCTGTTCCCCCACCCCCGCTCATGCCCCATGTCTGTTTCCTGTTGCCCCCACCCCTGCTCATGCCCCGTGTCTGTCTGCTGTTGCCCCCAACCCCCGCTCATGCCCCCTGTCTGTCTCTGTTGTTCCCCCCACCCCCTGCTCATGCTCCATGTTCCATGTCTGTCTCCTGTTCCCCCCACCCCCGCGTCTCTCTCCTGTTGCCCCCCACCTCCCGCTCATGCCCCGTGTCTGTCTCCTGTACCCCCCATCCCCCGCTCGTGCCCCGTGTCTGTCTCCTGTTCCCCCTACCCGCTCATACCCCTTGTCTCTCTCCTGTTGCCCCCCCGCTCATGCCCCATGTCTGTCTCCTGTTCCCCCCACCCGCTCATGCCCTGTGTCTCTCTCCTGTTGCCCCCACCCCCTGCTCATGCCCAGAGTCTGTCTCCTGTACCCTCCCACCCCCGCTCAAGCCCCGTGTCTCTCCTGTACCCCTCACCCCCGCTCATGCCTCATGTCTGTCTCCTGTTCCCCCCACCCGCTCATGCCCCGTGTCTCTCTCCTGTTGCCCCTCCGCTCATGCCCCGTGTCTGTCTCCTGTTCCCCCCACCCGCTCATGCCCCGTGTCTGTCTCCTGTTCCCCCCACCCGCTCATGCCACGTGTCTGTCTCCTGTTCCCCCCACCCGCTATGCCCCGTGTCTGTCTCCTGTTCCTCTCACCCCCCGCTCATGCCCTGTGTCTTTCTCCTTTTACCCCCACCCCCCGCTCATGCCCCGTGTCTGTCTCCTGTTCTCCCCACCCCCCGCTCATGCCCTGTGTCTGTTGTTCCCCCCACGCCCCGCTCATGCCCCGTGTCTGTCTCCTGTTCCCCCACTACCTCGCATTCCCTGTGTCTGTCTGCTGTTCCCCCCACCCCCCGCTCATGCCCCGTGTCTGTTTCCTGTTGCCCCCCACCCCTGCTCATGCCCTGTGTCTGTCTGCTGTTGCCCCCAACCCCCCGCTCATGCCCCCTGTCTGTCTCTGTTGTTCCCCCCACCCCCCGCTCATGCTCCATGTTCCATGTCTGTCTCCTGTTCCCCCCACCCCCGCGTCTCTCTCCTGTTGCCCCCCACCTCCCGCTCATGCCCCGTGTCTGTCTCCTGTACCCCCCATCCCCCGCTCGTACCCTGTGTCTGTCTCCTGTTCCCCCTACCCACTCATACCCCTTGTCTCTCTCCTGTTGCCCCCCCCGCTCATGCCCCATGTCTGTCTCCTGTTCCCCCCACCCGCTCATGCCCTGTGTCTCTCTCCTGTTGCCCCCACCCCCTGCTCATGCCCAGAGTCTGTCTCCTGTACCCCCCCACCCCGCTCAAGCCCCGTGTCTCTCCTGTACCCCCCACCCCCGCTCATGCCTCATGTCTGTCTCCTGTTCCCCCCACCCGCTCATGCCCCGTGTCTCTCTCCTGTTGCCCCTCCGCTCATGCCCCGTGTCTGTCTCCTGTTCCCCCCACCCGCTCATGCCCTGTTTCTCTCTCCTGTACCCCCCACCCCCCGCTCATGCCCCGTGTCTCTCTCCTGTTGCCCCCCACCCCCCGCTCATGCCCCGTGTCTGTCTCCTATTGCCTCCCACCCCCCAGCTCATGCCCCATGTCTGTCTCCTGTTCTCCCCACCCCCCGCTCATGCCCTGTGTCTCTCTCTTGTTGCCCCCTACCCCCCGCTCATGCCCCGTGTCTGTCTCCTGTTATCCCCACCCCCGATCATGCCCCGTGTCTGTTTCCTGTTCCTCCCACCCCCCGCTCATGCCCCGTGTCTGTCTCCTGTTGCCCCCCCACCCCCCGCTCATGCCCCATGTCTGTCTCCTGTTCCCCCCACCCCGCTCATGCCCCGTGTCTGTCTCCTGTTGCCCCCCACCCCCTGCTCATGCCCCGTATCTGTCTCCTGTTGCCCCCCACCCCCCGCTCATGCCCTGTGTCTGTCTCCTGTTGCCCCCCACCCCCCGCTCATGCCCCGTGTCTGTCTCCTGTTGCCCCCACCCCCTCTCATGCCCCATGTCTGTCTCCTGTACCCCCACCCCCTGCTCATGCCCCGTATCTCTCTCCTGTTGTCCCCCCACCACCGCTCATGCCCCGTGTCTTCCTCTTGCCCCCCCTCCTATGATGCCCCTTGTTGACCTCTTGTTCCCCCCACCCCCCGCTCATGCCCTGTGTCTTCCTCCTGTCCTCCCCACTCCTCGCTGATGCCCTCTGTCTTCCTCCTGTTCCCTCCCACCCCCTGCTCATGCCCCGTGTCTTCCACTTGTCCCCCCTCCTATGATGCCTCTTGTTGACCTCTTGTTCCACCCACCCCCGCTCATGCCCCGTGTCTCCCTTCTTCCCCCCCCACCCCCCACTCATGCCTTGTGTCCTCCTTTCACTGGACGTTATGGATAAGTTGTGCTACTAAAAACCTATGAAATTCAGTAAAAAAACTTTGTTAAAGGGATGTTATGGTTAAGTTGCGCTACTAAAAACCTATGCAATTTAGTAAAAAAAACTTTGTTAAAGGGACGTTATGGTTAAGTTTTGCTACCAAAAACCTATGAAATTCAGTAAAAAAACTTTGTTAAAGGGACGTTATAGAAAAGTTGCGTTACTAAAAACCTATGAAATTCAGTAAAAAACATTGTTAAAGGGATGTTATGGTTAAGTTGCGCTACTAAAAACCTATGAAATTCAGTAAACAAACTTTGTTAAAGGGAGGTTATGTTTCCAAGTACAACCGAAAAACCCCTGAAATTCGGCTGTTATGGTAAGATAAGCAACCATAACTCGCGCCACCGTGCACTGCTAACACTAACACCCAGGACATCAAAGATGACATCACAAATGTCATTGATGACATCACTGATGACATCACATGTGCATTTACTTTTCATTAAAACTCTGTACAAGGGATTCTTATAATGCTGACCAAAAACTGTCAAGGATCATTGGGATAAATATCATGATCTAATTAGTGCATTAAGCAATGCATTGATATAAATAGCATTCTATTATAAAGTTCTATCCAGTATACTAAGCTAGTCATGCAGAAACATAGGCAGTGTGTGCAGCATACATGATGAAGGTGCCATATTCATAATCTTGCCATGTTGAATAGTGAAATGATAACTGCTTTCTTATTAGAGTTTTGCGTACTGTGAAACATGTAATAAGTAGATAATAAAACCCACTTAATACATAATTATTACAGACAAAACACAAAGAGACAACAACACATACAAATATGAGTATATACAGGGACAGTGAAGTAAACAAAAAAGCAGAAGTAGTAGCAGAAAGAGTGCATAACCTAACTGATTGTCTTTATGCAAAGAAACTATTGCTCTGTTTCAAAGCTGCTACTTACCATATGTATGTGTATCACATGATGTGACTGCAGCCAAAGGAAAGGAGAGTGAGTATAATGAGAAATATGAGCATATACATGGAAGGTAGAGTAATAAAAATAAAACTATGAGAAAGTGCTGATAACCCTAATGATTATCTTCATGCACAGAAAGGATTGCTCTCTTTCAAGCCTGTGTCTTCCGTTATGTATATGTTTCATATGATGTGACTTTACCCTAAGTCTACAAATAGAGTACCTTTTCAATTGTTACTTCCTGACTGTTACTGAAGAAAACTATGTGGCTTAGATATGTCAGTAAAGGAAAAAAAGGGAGAGCCAGCCATGTGATGTCATCAGTGATGTCATCAATGACATTTGTGATGTCATTTTGATGTCCTGGGTGTTACTGTTAGCAGTGCACGGTGGCACGCGTTATGGTTGCTTATCTTACCATAACTGTCGAATTTCAGGGGTTTTTCGGTTTTACTTTGAACCATAATGTCCCTTTAACAAAGTTTTTTCACTGAATCTATATATATATATATATATTCAGTGAAAAAACTTTGTATATATATATATATATATTTATATATATATATAGGTTTAATATTCTGAGTGATATACCACTCATATCACACCCCTTCTCAAATACCCCAGGTCACGATGGACAAGGAACCACAATGGCTGGTTGGTAGAGGTAAAATGTGTTTATTTATTTAAAATTCAAATCAAACATATACTATTGAATAGGGAGCCGCAATCGCCAATGTGGTGACAATAACAGATAGGAAGGTATGTAATGCACTTAAATTCATTCTTTAGCAACACAAAAGGAAAACACCAGAGAAAAGAACACTTTTGGGTTGGCTGGAAAGATAGCACTTAAATTAGGATTTCCACTTGCAATATTCCTCAACCCACACATAAACACTTCTAGATAGATATAAGGAAGCAGCAGGTAATCAGGAATAAGGAATGGAAGACAGCATTTGAATCCAACCTTCCCTCCCCAAACAAGAGAGAAAAACATATTTGAAATCTTACACTTTAAAATGACATCCGGAAATGGCTTGGTAAAACGCTGAACATGTGCAAAAATCCTTAAATCAATACAAATTTCTATGGGAGCAACATTGGAAAGATACTAAGAATCATGAGCTATAGTTTGAGCAAAGGTAAACACTTTGAATCTGAATGGAAGGTTGAAAATAATTTTAAAAATAATCACACATGTAAAACTTTGCAAAATTGTGGATTCCCGCCTAAAATTATCCAAAAGGTTTTTAAGAAAAACTGGTGAAATGCACTGATTTGGAGTTCGGTATTTAGGCTGGGATGTAGCTATAGGTCCTGGGTATGATCCAGAGTTGAAATGAAGTCTCTAGCTATTAAACTGAGGAAGATATGCAATGAGAGGTGTTTTTAGAAAAATCGGGTAGTGAAAACAGAAAAAAAACGCAGTTTAGACAAGAAAATATTTACTATAGTTTTACTCTACGCTAGAGCATTCCGGCCAGAATACCAAGGAGGGGCACAGTAAGCTCTAGAGTTGATTCATGACTTCAACACCAGATCCCCAGTGTCCGCTTCGGCGGAACCAGTCGGATCACTCGAAGTAGGATTTATAATTTAAGATTTACACAAGATAAAAATTACTAAAGAAATGGCGCTTAGCAGGATAAATCAAAACAAGATTGCAATAAGGATTCTGACAATGTTACACGTTATTAAGTTAATGATAGGATATGATATGATATCATATCATATCGTATAATATGGCATTTCTAACGCGCCCACACACAAGTGTTTCAAGGCGCGATGAGGCAAGGGAGGGGGAACAAAGGGAAGACAGACAACGATCTTAATAGGCCAGGTGACATTCAGATCGCGCAAGTGCAAGAGAAGGGGGAAAGGGAAAAGTGTGTTGTGGAAGGGAGAGGGGAAGTGCAGTACATGGGATAGTAGAATAAATAAGATAAATAAAAAGCGGCCAGCTGGTGGAAAGTGCAAGTTAAGTGCAGACATAGGTGCTGGTAGGGGGACTGTAGGGATACAGAAAACAGTCCCCAGGTGCAGGGGTTGCCAGAGAGGCAGTGCAGGTGTGCAACTGGCGAGGCCTGGGCCCGAGACCAGAAAGGGTGGCCAGGTATCCAGTTCAGTTTCAGCCAGGAGTTCAGCAGAGGAGAGGGGGAGAGAAAGCAGAAGCAAAGAGGAAGGTTTTGAGGTGCTTCCGAAACCGGAGATTGTTCTCCTCAAGTTTCGGGGAGGCAGAAAGGCTGTTCCAGAGGGAGGCCCCTGCCAAAGAGAGAGATCTACCACCAACTTCTTGCTTGGAGAAGCGACTGAACCGAGGGAGTTGGAGGCGGATGAGCGAAGAGCTCGAGAGGGGAGATATTTAGGAAGAGAGAGTTGAAGGTAATGCAGCTCCAGACCCCAGAAGGCCTTGTGGACAATGCAGAGGGTTTTGAACTTAATCCTCGCAGCCACTGGGAGCCAGTGCAGAAATTTCAGTCCTGGAGAGATACGATCCCTGGACTTGAGGCCAAGTCTTGCAGTCCTGTTCTGGATAAGTTGCAGAGGGCAGAGAGTAGAGGTAGGCAGATTTAGAAAGAGGCTGTTACAATAGTCCCTCCTAGAGAGAACCAGGGCTCTGGAGATAGTGAGCTTCTGGGGGAAGGAGAGGAAAGGAAGAATACCTCTGAGGAGGCGCAGCTGGTAGTGTGACTTCTTAGAGACATTAGAGATGTGAGGAGAGAAGGAGAGTGTGGAGTCGAAGATGACCCCGAAGTTTTTAGCCTTGCAGGTGGGAGCAGGAAGAGGGCAAAGAGAGGCCAGCCAGATAGCTGCAGGGAAGGAGGAAGTTGGTGTGCCGATGAGTAGAATCTCAGTCTTACAGGCATTAAGGGAGAGGTCATTGGCGGCACACCACTCCTGGATAGCAGACAGACACTCAGAGGTGAGGGAAGGAGAGGAGGAGGTCGAGGGTAGCCTGAAAATGAGCTGGGTATCATCCGTATAGCACTGAAAATTGGGGCACAGAGCGGTGATGCAGTGGGCAAGGAGTGCCAGCTATTGGTTGAACAGCCAGGGAGGGAGGTTAGATCCCTGAGGGACACCACAGGTAGAGAAAAAGATATCGGAGAGGAAGTACCCAAGTTGGACCTGGGAGGGTCAGTCAGAGAGGAAAGAAGTCAGCCACCCCCGAGCCTGACCAGTGATACCCAGGTTATCACAGAGACCGTTGAGCAGGATTGCATGGTTGACAGTGTCAAAGGCCGAAGAAAGATCAAGCAAGATGAGGACGCGTGGGGTGTTAGAGTCAAAGTTGGAGAGCAGGTCTTCACGGATGTTCAGGAGAGCAGTTTCCGTGATTCTGGCAGCTCTGAAGCCAGACTGATGGTCATGAAGACAACCAACAGATTCAGTGTGGAGATTAAACTGGGAGATGGCCAGTTTCTCCAGGAGCTTGCCCATGAAGGGAGTGATGGAGATTGGGCAATAGTTAGCCGGGCAGGAGGGGTCAGCAGAGGGTTTCTTGAGAAGAGGGTGCACAAGGGAGTGCTTCAGGGGAGATAGGAAGACACCAGTGGTGATGGAGTGATTGCAGAAATCAGCCGGGGCAGGAGCCAGGGAGTCGATGTGGTCCTTGATAGTTTTGGAGGAACAGGGGTGAATCTGTTTCGACGAGACTTTCATAGATCGGACTTGTCTAGAAACCTTGTCTGCAGAGAAAAGAGGAAAGACAGAGAAGGAAGGAGGGTGGTAGCTGCAGAAGGGCCAGAGGAAGAGCAGGGATTGGAGTGAGGGAGGCGATAGGAGGAGAGTGAGGACAGGACGTCCTGAGTTTTTTAAATGAAGTGAGAAGCCAGTGCCATGCAGAGGACCTGGGAAAGGACAGGAGAGGTAGAGACTGCGGCAGGATTGGCCAGTTCCTTGCAGATTTTAAGGAGTTCAGCCGAGTTGTTAGATGCCGCAGAGATGCAGGCTTGGATGTGAGCTCTCTTCTTGGTGAGGACGGAGAGCCGGTATTGCCTTTGCAGCAGGCGGCAGGCCAGTTTGTCAGAGGATGAACATGAAGCACACCATTTCCTCTCAGCCACCCTGCACTTGCGTTTTAGGGTGACGAGGTCTGAGTCATACCAAGAGTTACACTTGGCTTCGGGCTTCAGGAGGATTCTTATGACAGGTGCAAGGATATCAAGAATATCAGATGTAGAAGAGTGGAGCGTGGAGAGGGCTGTGTCAGGGTGAGAGTCAGCCAAAGGGGAAGGAGGGGGTGAGAAGGTGGCATAGAAAGGCTCAACTGACATGCGCTTCATGGGTCGGATGACCGAGAAGGTGGGTGGGAGTGCCGAAGCGGGCTTGGCCTGAGGGGTATCGAGGGTAAGGTGGGAGGATAGGAGAAAGTGATCACTCCAGGAGAGAGGAGTGGAGAGAGGGTGAGAGAGGGGAAGATCTGAGGAGATCAGAGCATCGAGAGTGTGCCCTGCAGAATGAGTCGGGCCAGAGGGGAAAATGGTGAGTGAGAGAGAGTCGCAGAGGTTGCGAAAGAGTCCAGAGGGGAGACAGGAGGCATCCAGGTGGATGTTGAAGTCTCCAAGAAGCAGGAGTTGAGTGGTTGAGTACAGGAGTGAGGAGGAGATGTCCACCCACTCAGAGAGGAAGGAATAAATCTGACCAGGTGGCCGATAGATAGTAGCCACAGTAAGGGAATGGCTAGGGGAGAGAGAGAGCCTACATACAAGGCATTCAAAAGAGGAGTAGTTAGGCGTAGAAGTGACAGAGGCAGGAATCCACTTAGGGAAGATAAGGGCAACATCCCCGCCAGAGTGGTTGGGCCTGGGCACGGAGAGGATCTTGTAGCCGTCAAGTAGGAGCATGTCAAAGCTGGTGACAGAGCAGGCCGTGAACAATGTCTCAGTGAGACTGAGGACATCGAGGTCAAGTTCTTCAAGAAGCCAGCAGATATCAGACGACTGTTTGACAGCAGAGCGAAAGTTAAGAGTGGTAATGTGGCGAAGGTTGCCATCCTTGAAGGACTTCGGGGGAGGGGTACAGATCAGAGGTACGCCTTGCGGCGGTGTAGAAGGAACCCGAGAGGGGGCGGAGAGGGAGGGGGAAGGCAATATAGCCAAGGAAAGGGGATGGGAGACAGCAGGAAAAGAAAATAGTTGATGAGACATGGAAAGTGTCTACTAAAGAGTTGAAGGTTGGCCTGAGGGCATTGGACCAAGGTGGTCCCATCAGAGGAAACATTAATGATGACCTTAGATGAATGGTGCCACCCAACGGGTGCCACCATTAATGGGAGAAGAGGAGAAAGGAGAGAGCACAGAGACCATATGAAGGGTCCATATGTCAGGTGACGGCATGACAAAGAGGATGTCGGTGAGAGTTTCCTTGGAGGCGGCACTGGTGTAGGTGTCAGCGATAGGGAGTCCTGGGTTGTAGACCAGGATGTCCTTTTTAAACTTCTTCGTACCAGATTTACTGAGGGGAGCAGGATAGTCAATAGAGAAACAGTTAGAGAAGAAAGGAGAGACAGAGAGCACCATAAAGTAGGTGGGGGAGGAGGGAGTGGATGGAGGGGGGAGACACTGGCAAGAGTAGGCAGACAAGATAGCGAGCAGCAATCAAGTTGCGCAATAGGACAGACTCTCAGGGTTAAAGAGCTCGCAAATGCTGAACTTTAGGATGGGTGAGAAGCCACCTAAGTTTGAGAATCATGAAAAGGAAGACAAAAAGGCCTAGTTTTCACAATGCAGACATTTTAAATACTGATACAGTGCATATTACAACAGCATGTGGAGAAGCCACCTAAGTTTGAGAATCCTGAAAGTCGAGAAAAAGGCCTAGTTTTCACAGTGCAACCATTTTAAATACTGATACAGTGCGTATTGCAACAACATGTGGCGAAGTCACCTAAGTGTTAGAATCCTGGAAGGGGAGAAAAAGGCCTAGTTTTCACAGTGCAAACATTTTAAATACTGATACAGTGCGCATTACAACAGCATGTGGAAAAGCCACCTACGTTTGAAAATCCTGAAAGGGTAGAAAAAGGCCTAGTTTTCACAGTGCAAATATTTTAGATACTGATACAGTGCGCATTACAACAGCATGTGGGGAAGCCACCTAAGTTGGAGAATCCTGAAAGGGGAGAAAAAAGGCCTAGTTTTCATAGTGCAAAATTTTCAAATACTGATACAGTGCGCATTACAACAGCATGCGGAGAAGCCACCTAAGTTTGATAATCCTGAGAGGGGAGAAAAACGCCCAGTTTTCACAGTGCAAACTTTTAATAATCGGAGGAGGAGGCAGGCTGGGAGGTGGGAGGAGGGAAGGGAAAGGCAAGGAGAGGGTCGGGTTAAGAAGCGTGGATGCTGGGGCCTGGGGGAACTACAAGTCCACAAAAAAAAAAAAAAAAACAATTAGGCCCAGGAAGGGTCCAGGCAGCAGCACTCACTGTGTGAAGTCCGGTGGAAGTGGTGCACACACACAGGTACTGGCTGCTGCACCAGGAAGCAGGACACACAGTGTCCAAGCAGGGAGGAGGAGGCAGGCTGGGAGGCGGTAGGAGGGAAGGGAAGGCAAGGAGAGGGTCCGGTGAACCAAGCATGGATGCTGGGTCCAGGGGGAACTACAAGTCCGTAAAAAAAAAATAATTAGGCCCAGGAAGGGTCCAGGCAGCAGCACTCACCAAGTGAAGCCCAGTGGAAGCGACGCACACACACGGGTGCTGGCTGCTACACCAGGAAGCAGGATGGTTTAGAGATTGTGATGAGACAAGGCAAGGAAAGGTATGCTATGGTGTTCTATGATTCCTATTAATACTTACAGTCCACTTTAATTTAGGATTTTGGACCGTCAAGGGGTCTTGTCATCACATGGATTGAGTCTAACCAAGGACAGCTGGACAAATCGGGAGGACAGGATCATCTACACAGTTCTGGTCACCGGACTGCACTGGACTGGCCTTTCTGGTTACTACAGACTGGAGATCAGTGGGATGGATTGTTTGCAGGCATGCATCTAGTAGTAGCAAGCCAGGTTGGATCAGGATGCTTACCTGTGGTTTTTGAGATTTTTGGAATTTGAGGCCTAGCTGAAAAGGGGTTCAGCAATGCATAGGCCTTGGCTTTGCAATGAAATCTGGAATCAGGATCAAGCAGGATGAAGAAATCAGGAACAGGATGCCACAGAGGAAATCAGGAAGAAAGTCAGGAATCAAAGTCCCTGTGTGCTGTCAGGTTCCCTTATATATCATGCCAAATGGCATCACTATAGTATATGGCAGGGGCAGGCTTACTACCCACACCCATAATACTAGGATTGGGCAAGACCATAGTTTCTGCCTTGCTCTTCCCTGATTGGATCACAGAAAAGGATGTCATGTTTATGGGATGATTTTTACAATGACGAGAAACCACCCCTAGCCAGTGGATCCAAATTCTAACTTTTCCACAAATACATATTTATACTGTTATAACTTCTGAGAAAATCAGATACACAGGTTACATATTTTGTGGGTCACATTTCAATCCAAACCCCTTTCTGTGGGACTTGGTTTTGCCTTTCTGCTACATTTTGGCAATTTTAACCACTAAAGATTTAGCCTAAAATATGCGCAATATCAATACTTTCCCCACAATCTGTTATTTTTTTACAACTTCTGTTCCTTATGCATTAATGAGTTCTACCAAGTTTTCAAAGAAAGAGCATAAAATTAGATTTAAAACTACACACTTTCCATATTTTCCTCATTCTTGCTGCAAAGTTAAATATCTTGAAGTTCAGCTAAAAAATAGGCTTTTTAAAACCAAAAGGAAGTCTATTGTCACTTAATCTGTTTTTTTTTCTTTTCCCCAACTGCAAGCAAATGTCAATTCCTTTGAAGCAGGATGAGGGGCCTCTCTTTTGATTGAAGTTTACTGCCCCTACACTTGAAAGGTGAGAGTCTCAGCCTGCTACTGTCTCGGCCTGGAGCAAAGATGAAAGTCTGATGTGACTTGGGAAGTCCCTTTGTCCTGGGTATTCAAAGCCTCCAAGCTAGCAATTAGCCTTTCCTGATGCAGCAGTTTAGGAGTTGTCACCCTTTCTCAGGGCTAGCAACTGGAAGAGCAAGTTTTTTTCATATAGTTTGCCCACTCAGCCTGGGGTTTAGCTTTTATTTTCTCCTTTTAAATCTTGAATTTAAACCTATAGAATTAAAACAGAATATAGGTGTATTTTTAACAGTAACGCATCCTTTTACATTTCTAAGTAATCAAACCTTTACACAACAATGTACTTTAAGTATGCGATTTTCCCTCTCTAGTCAGAAAACACATTTTACTATTTCTTTAAATCCGGTTTTCATCTCCAGCAAATATACATTTTTTGCAGCTATAGTTCTTTTCTTGAGTGCTGATTCTTTATACTGTTGGAAAGAAATAGCTGTGTTGCCTGGGTAAAATGAAAACAAAGCCCCTGGTTGATTTTTCACGGATACATTGGACAGGAGCTGTCATTAAAATGAGGCCCGGTTTCTCTGAGACACAATGATCCTGGGCATTGCAGGGTCTTTTTAATCACAGTGGTCCATGAGAAATTGATGGATTTAGCACCAAGCAGGACTTTTAAGATTGAAAAGATGTCATTTTAAAGAGGCTTTTTGTGTTTTCAGCACAATGATGCTGCCTCTTTCACTTCACTCCGTGAAAAATGTTACAGAGCACACTGGCATACTCCTGCAGTGGGTACTCTGTTCCACTCCACCTGAAATGTGTATGGCAGGGCTTACAGCCATTTACTGGTTATTACAAAAATGCAGTTTAGAGATCTTGGCGCACACATGAGTCAGCACTGCCATTTTGTGCTGTTTCTTGCACCAATGTAGTAAAGTAATGTAGCATAGCACGGCTGGGTGGGTCAACATATCCCACACGTGTGAGCATGTATTAAAAAATTGTGAGGTTGACCTACATCCGTGAGCTTAGGGCCCTTTACACGTAGCGCACAATGCAGTAGATGGGATGCAGAGTTACTCTTTACACCAACTAATCAAACCAACTCAGGAAGATGGAGAAGTTTGATTTCTGTTTTAATATCAATTGTCTAAAACGGATTAACAACAGACATCAAAGGATGTCGCATAAGCTCTCTAGAAGAATTTCATAAGAAACAACAACTTTATAGTAAAAACTATCAGGTTGTGGTTGGGTCTCTACAGTCAGGTGGACAACGCATGCCCACACCTAGTGCAAGTCATCTTCATCAGTTATTAGAAACACGGTACACAGTTGGCTCTCAAACTATGAGGCTCTTTGTTGTATGGCTCTCTACAGTTGGCTGGCACGCTTGTGCCCTTCTGGAACAATTAATACACTAGCAGCATGTAAGCTCAAACTCCAGGTGTCAGGAGGTGGACATGACTGTACCTCCCCACCCAATCAGCCCAACATCTCTCATCATCCCTGCCTTCTTCCATGAAAATTGTCTTTGAACTTGGCCTTGCAATGTATTCTCGTCTCTGGGAATATAAGGGAGTGTGAGCACATGCTTATCATAGTTCTGGACTGCGTGCTGGAAATGCATTGGAGGGACAGGGCCTCCCTCTCCTTGTCCTGTAGTCCCTTTTCACTTATGTTCTGTATTGTTTTCTGCCCAGGAGTCCTTTTAGGACTCCTGGCAGTGCAGCTCTTCCTATTTTTGGTTTGGTGTACAGACCCATGTGGTACCCTTATAACACCCATGGGTGGGGGTGCAACCCTGTGCCCCTTCTGTATGTTTTTGGGCACCTGTGTGTGGCCCACAGAGCAGGGCATGGGCTGGTGGCAGCTCCATGCTGAATTTGACAGGTGCTCTGAGTATCCTCCATTTTGGGATACCCAGGCCCTGCCATTGGAATCAGTTGATTCCTGATAGGAAACAAGATGGCCCCTGTGGTTTCTAGCTTTCTATTGCCTGTTTCCTTGTTTTCCCAAAGTCCTCGGAAGCCCTGACTCTGTCCCTTCCCCCTGACCGGCTGTTGGGTGGAAGTTCCATATATAGTGTTGTTGTGAAGTCCAGGCCAGACTGGCTGGAGCCTTCCCAGTGACTGTATGTTGTGAGTAAACCCTGTGGGAGGGACCTGAGTTAATGGATTGTGTGACCAATATGTACTTCTTGTTGTGGCTGTCTGGTTTCTGGTATGAGAGACAAAGACTGAGAAAGCCCTGCCCGAAACTGGTATGAATGCAGTGTGTAGTGTTGAATGGCTGTGTACTTGTCCCAATACACATTCCTTGTTGTGAGTGTCTGAGAGGGAGGAGTATGGCCTGAATGCGCGGTATACCTGATTGGCTGACTGACTGCATGAATGCCCTTCTGTATGATTGGCTGCTGAGCGTGACCCAGCAGTGTGGACGAGAGGTAGAAGAGTATATCTGGGGACTTCTCACCACTGGAAATTGTTCAGAAGCTGAGTCTACACTTGAAGAGTAACTGGAACTGCTGATCCTCGACGCCCAGCTGGAAGAAGAAGAACTGCTGCTGCATTTGCTTTGACTCGATCTGAAAGCTGCCGAGTTCGTGGAGGACTGATCCGAGAGAAACCTGGCTAGGCGCCCTCTCCCGTGCTCCAATGGACCATCGAGCACCGCTAGCCTTCGCTAAAGATCCCTGGAAGTCAGGCCCTTGAAAGGCTGCCGACCAGAGACGGGGACCGCCGAGGAGAACGAAGTGAAGCACCCAGACATCAATGCTGTTGAAGTCCATTGCTGTCGACCAGGGTTCGGAGTATCGCCGTAACCGCTGAGGCCCGTCGAAGCCCTGTTGTCCAGAAGAGGGGACCGCTTGAGGTCATGCCGCCGACGACTGGAGCCGTCCGCTCCTTTGCCTAAAACTTTTGAATCAAAGTACTGCCTTGTCCGCATCGACGACAGCTTTATCCCACCAGAGAAAGTCGAGGATGCTGATGCACCGAGGAGAATCTGCTGGTGGGTTTCCTGTCACCAAGGACCACAAAGACTTTGATGACATGACAACCTTGTTGGACCACAGTTCTTCAGAAACTCTTTGCGGTCCTGAACTATCCAATGCCGAGGTGCCCCGCACACCTCTTCTCACAGGACATCGCCGACGAGCACCGCCTGGATCGACGCCGTGGTCTCAGCACCCTCGAACTTTTGATCAACGCCGTTGATGCCGAGTTCACCTTCTTCGACGCCTCTCGATGATCCGTGTCTCCTGCTTTAAAGGGAGTCACTCAAGAAGGATCTCTCGATGCCTCTTCAAAGAACTCTGCTCCACCAGGTACATTGGGGGGGTAGAAACCTTATAGAAGGAAATAAGACTTATAGAACAATATATGGACTGGGCTTGTGTTGTGTCTTTATTTACAGTTTGCCCAGTTGAGGGATCTCCACACAGAATTGTGCCTAGTTGGTAGGGGTCAATATTCTGCCAATTGTTCTAACCCACTGCTTTCCTTCTATATCTATTGTTGGTTACTTTTATTCCTTGATCTGTGTGACATTTAATCAGAGTATAGTTGATGCACTTCAATGAGATCTGATAATAATTGTGGTGCCACTTTAGAACTGTATATATTTGCCATTGTAGATTTTCGAGCACAAAGTGAGTTATTGTAATAGTGTACATAACCTTGAATATTAATTATATAAAGACCGTGTTTTCAGTAATACAGTGTGTGGACATTCCTTTGTTGGGGCTTGGGGACTACACTGTACTTAAGAACCAGCCTGCATCACCTCCTGAGAAGCTAGGCCTTGATTGCTCGTCCATTGCTACCTTATAGTGAATCTTGGCTGGGGTCCTCTATGCCTCTCCTCTACCATATAGAGAGCAGAAGTACAGACCCCCCCCTCCAGTCTTTACAGTGCCCAACTTCTATTTCCATCCTTGGCTCATGTGAAAAGAGACTGCAATTCGGCCAATTTTGCAGCAATTAATTGTCTTGAATTAATACACTTGGCACACATGGTGTTCTTTCTTTGCACCTTAACAAGGAATAATTCAGCTTCTCACGTTCACTGTTCTTCTAGCATAGATAACCATTTCTTGGCTGCCTTCAGTCATGACTCCAGGCCAGACAGCCTGTCTCGATTCCTTCATGCTTCCAGTAAAATGTTGCTGTGACAGAGCTTTCAGACCTTATCTTCATGGTTTGAGCTTACTAGGATTGTTATATCTATGTCCAGCTCAACTGCTGGTGTCAAACATGGCACAATTTCAGTGTGCCAGCATACAGGTAGTAGGGGGGCGGGACTTCCTTCAGGCACAGTTGGCTTCTCCTATACACCAGCAACTTGTGGACAAGACGATCATAGACCCTAAGGAGCTTGTAAAGGCTGCCAACAGGCTTGTGAGTACTCGAGTCCAGAAAAAGTCTCAGGCAAGCACACCCAAACCGGAAGAGAAATTGGCAGACAAAAAAGTAAACAAGAATGGGAAGGACAATGTTCCAACCAAATCCTATTCGAATTCAGTTCCCTAAAAGTACAAAGGGAATTCCCAAAACTCTAGTTCAGCCGTACACACGAAAAAGAAGAGCAGAGGCAAAGGTTGTTTCGTGTGTAAGGAGCTGGGCCATAGAAAAGGGGATCCTGCTTGCAAGGGCTTACCCGGGCAAGCCATAGTGAATGTTGGACTTGTGGAAGAGGCCATCATTAGTGTGGGCCTCTTAGAGGAGGACTTCCCACTAGGCCAGGGAGTGGCTGAATGTGGACTTGTTACACTGAGTGGAAAAGGTACCAGGTCTCCAGAAGAGACCCCAGTTCCCAATAATACTCAACTCTGTCTACAACATGTATATATCAATGGACACAAAACTCCTGCGGTCCATGCTACTCCGGCTAGCGTCACTACGGTCACCCGGCAGTGGATACAGCCTGGCCAGTATATTGATGGGCCTGATTTGTGCATCAGTGGGTTTGACGGAAAGAGTAAGTACGCCTTGGCGATAGTAGTGTTCAGCAGCTGGCGAGGTGAAATGACCCAGCACTGAGTAGCGGTGAAAGACTCCATGCCTGTTTCATGTCTTTTGGGTAATGATCTTCCTGATCACGAGTTAGTTGCAGCTGCTAACCGATCGAGGGCCAAAGAGATGGCCAGCTTGAATACTCTCAGAGTCTAAGGGCCTGGAGTGCTTCCAGAGGGCTTGTTGGAAGGACCAGTGTGGCTGGTAGCCCCTAGTCCAGTTTCACAGACTACTGAGTCACCTACTCCTATGGGAGAGGGGATAGTAGCCCCTGAGGACCCTAGTTTGGTAGCAGGGGACTCAGTGACTTCAGATTTGCCTGGCACAGCTCAGGACCTGAGGTGGAGTACCAGGTGGGTCCAGATCTGAAAGGTCTGCCCAAACTGCATGAGTTTGCATCAGCTGGGGGCCCAGGTCAGACTGACATCTTCACAGCCCAGAAAGAGTGTTGAACTCTGGTGGGTCTGTGGAAGTAGTGAGGGAGCAGGCTAAGGGTGAGGCCACTGGATTGTTCAAAGTGTTCTGGGAAGATGGACTTTTGTACAGTGAGGCAAAAGACTCTAAGGACGAGGGCACCAGGAGTTTGCTGATTCATCAATGCCACTGAAAGTTTATTTTGTATTTAGCTCATCAAATTCCTTTAGCGGGTCACTTGGGTGTGACTAAGACATCAGACCGGTTGTCTGTGCACTTTTACTGGTCGCTGTTTGGCGTAAAGGTTAAGGAAATTGTCCGGTACTACCTGACATGTCAAGTGTCTGGCAAGTCATGTGGTGCCACAACGCCCCCCCCTTAATTGTGGTTGGGTGGCCTTTCGAGAGAATAGGCATGGATATCGTGGGTCCTTTGTATCCTCAAACCAGCTCAGAGAACAGATACATCTGTGTAGTAGTATACCATGCCACGAGATACCCTGAGTCTGTTCCTCTGAGGAGCATCAAAGCCCCTGTAGTTGTGAAGGCTCTGATTGGGATATTCTCCAATGTTAGATACCCCAAGGAAGTCATTTCTGACAGGGGATCAAACTTCATATCAGCGTATATGAAGACTATGCGGGAAGAGTGCACAGTCACTTACCGGTTCTCTACATCTTTCCATCCACAAACGAATGGGCTTGTTCAGCGGTTCAACAAGACCCTGAAAGGCATGATAGGTGCCTTGGAAGAGCACCCTAGGAGAAAATGGTATATTCTGCTAACATGCCTTCTCTTCGCCTCCAGGCAGGTGAAACAGAACGGAGTATGGTTTAGCCCCTTTGAGCATCTTTTTGGACACCCTGTACAAGGTACCCTCAGTCTAGTGAAAGATGGATGAGAAAACAAACTCTCATCCTCTACTTGAGATGTGGAAGACTATGTACTCAGCCTTCAGTCTAGAATAGCCAAATACATGGAACAGTTGACAAAGAACCTATAAGCCAGTCAGAAGCTGATGAAGCACTGGCACAAACAGAAGGCCACAGTAACAGTCTACTCTCCAGGCCAGTGGGGGTGGATTATGAAGCCTGTCTAACCCAGTTCCCTTCAGGACAAGTGGACTGGGCCTTACTGTGTACTAGAAAAGGTCATTGATGTGAATTATCTCATTGACATGAAGGGAACTAAACAGATGTGCAGGGTCTTTCACGTAAACTGGCTAAAATTCATTATAGCTGGAATAACTTGGTCATGGCATTCGTGACTGACAGAGAGACTGAGGAGGAGACTGATCCCCTCCCTGACCTCTTGCACACTGAAGCCACAGATGGGTCAGTTGAAGGTGTCAACCTTGCAACCAACCTGTCAAAACAGCAACTGACTGACTGTAGCCGGTTAATGGGACAGTTCGACGGTCTGTTTTCACTAACTCCCAGTCACACAGATTGGTGCACCCATGATGTGGACTCTGGCGACCATAATCAGGTGAAGAGTAAGAATCACGGGATGTCCGATAAGGTCACAGACACCATCAAAGAGGACACTTCCAAGATGCTGCCCCTTGTAGTGATGGAGCTATCCCACAGCCCTTCGGCTAGCCCAGCAGTACTGGTACCTAAAATGAACAGTGGTGGGAAGGCTGAAGTTCCCTTTTGTGTGGACTACAGGGGTTCAATTCAACTACAGAATTGAACCCCTGTAGTCCACAATACTACTGTCACAACAGATCCTCACCCCATTCCTTGGGCAGGTGAGCTCATTGACAAGCTAGGTGCTTCCAAGTACATGAGTACCTTTGACTTCACAGTGGGGTATTGGCAGGTCGGCATGACATATGGAGCGAGAGAGAGGTCAGCATTCTCAACCGCAGAAGGACAATATCAGTTCACTGTGATGCCCTTCAGACTTGAGAATGCCCTTGCCACTTTTCAGCGGAAGGTTAATCAGGTTTTGTCGGGTCTGGGAAACCTCAGTGTCGTCTATTTAGACAACATTGCTGTGTTCAGTCACAGCTGGGAGGATTCATTATCCCACCTGCAACAAGTGCTTCAGGCGCTGCAGAATACAGGCCTGACTATCAAGGCCACAAGGTGCAAGATAGCGCAGGGTACCGTCACTTACCTAGTCCACCTGGTCGGTGGAGGTAAGAAACAACCTCTCAAAGCAAAGTTACAGGCTGTGAAGGATTGGGACATCCCCACCACACAGACGCAGGTGAGGGCATTTCTAGGTGAAATTCTGTGTTGTCTGAAGAAGCATCAGGCAAATAGTGATGCACACTATATTGGGGAAAACAAATTCCCTTAATGAAATTACAAAAGCATATTTCAGAAAAAAACAATTAAATCTATCATAAAATGGAGAAGTACATAAATGTGATATTGAACAAATAATCATAAAATACATTAAAAAATCAACACTCAAAGTTCAGCACTAGTTAAGAATTGTCAAATATATTCAATCATATATCATCTTAGTACATCCATGGTTCATGAATTAACATTAATTGTAACATTAGTTCACAAGTAATTGCAAATGTAGACCAATTATTCTAATCACATAATGTGTCATCTATACATAAATTCCAATAGTATAGAGTGATTCCACAGATTTATTTGAGTCAAACTTGAGACCAAGTACTTCTAAAGATCGCCATGAACCCCAAAACGGGTTGTACTGAAAGGTCTGCTGACACTAGGCTAATATAACCCAAGTGCCCTCCTATGTTTTCTGCAACTAAGATGTAATCTTGTAACAGCACCTCGATGGCCCTGGGCTGTGTGAGCGCTTTATAAATGCAAATAAATAAATAAATACATAATCCGCACACATGTTCTAATCCTCAACAAACACATAGTCTGGTGTACTCTGGGGACACAGCCTACAAGTGCAGTCCTCCAAGTCACATTTATTTGATATGTGACAGTGAGGGGTGCACAAAAACACTCAGAGGAGAAGGGCAACACTTTCCTCCTTTCATGGCCAGCCTAATTAAATATCAAAGACTCCATTGATCCACCCTGTTTTATTGTCTAAGTTCTGTGTGGTGGCAGCACAGATTGATGAGAGTTAATTGAAGCATGCCTGCAAATAGGCCTGGTCACAGAACTTAACAATGGGCAGGAAAACAAACACCTCTTTGATATGCAATGTGTCAACTTGAAGCTAGTTCCCACCCAGATTAGTTCCTTAAGGTAGGCTTAGCCTGCACCTTAGTTAGCAGATCATCCGAAGACTTTGAAAGGAGTAAGAAGGACTCATTGGACCCTGGCTGAAGATACAATCTACCTTACAGCTTTCACCAGTGAAGGAAGGCCAGAATTTCCAAGAGGGAAGCAAGATCCCTCCCCTAAACATCTCCCAGGGAACAGAGGGAGATATCGGACTCAGAGGACCCATCCAGCAACTCCAGAACTGGTCCGAACCAGCACACAGCATGCTCTGCTAGGTGATGCCAGCAAGCTTCCTAGGTGAAAGTGCCAGACATTCTCTAAAGAAAGGACAAGGCAGTTACTTGCAAACACTCTCAGCTTTGGCTGTCTGCCTTAAAGGATGGCACGAGCCCTGCAAAGAATTTAGGAGGAGTGCCACAATGAGCATCAACCAGCATCCATCTTTTAAGGACATTTCCGAGGCATCATGCTGCAGTAACTTGTAACTTGTAATTGGGTATTGATAATGCACTTAATACCTAGAGGTTTTAAGCGCAGACCCAGGGATCGAACCCATGTTGCACTGCATCGTCTTGCTTCCAAGGTGAAAATGTTGCCCCGGAGCTATCCTTCAAAAAACATCCTCCACCAACATTCCAGATCGGCCAAACAGCACAGTGACAGCGATTCTTGACCCTGAGCTGCCGTGTAAGCCAACCTGCTGCTGTCCGTCCAGCCTCACTTGCCGAATTGCCTGCCGCCTGATACCCACACCTGTCTCTCATCTCGAACTGTGTTGCAGGAGCTGCAAAGCATCCTGGAACCGACTCAATGCTTTCAAGCATTAAGATCCTCTCAAGCACCAGGTACATTGTGTTTCTGTCCCCCTGGTCCTTCCCCGAAGGCCCCCAGTAACATTTACAACCCCTTGCTCCATTGGTCCTGAAACCAAATAACCGTTAACAGTTAAGACTAATTGCTTTACCGACTACCCTCCTGTCAGTATCCAGAGTGCATCCCTTTCCTTTCTGAAACTGTCTGCTGTGTTCCTTTACAGGGTGGATTGTATTTTATAGTGTGCTAGAACTGGCTGTTGTAATAATATTGAAGTAGATATTGTTATACGTTCTTGACTGGACAGTCCATTTTAACATTGGGTAATAATTGTATGTTCCTTGTGTTGCAACTAAGCAACGATCCACAACCTTGTGGAGATAACCTTGCCGTTCCATCTGCGTTACCAAAATTGGACAGGGACGTTTATGCTTTACTTGTGTTCCAATCTGTTCAGATCCCTTCTTGTGTACCAGAGGTGTGGGGCAAATTGATGGTTTAGAAACCGATATTCATCCCTGGACCACTGGTGCCCCGGACTTTTATTCATCAAAGAGCTCTGCACAGAAGTTGAGCTGAAGGTGTTCAGCAGTGTCAGTGGGCTATACAGTTTGTTTTGGAGTGGTGTGAGAAGTGGGGCCCTGTGAGTAGGAAGAGCCTACTTAACATCAACAGCAGAACAGAGCGCAGTGCGGATATGGAGCTGAAAGTTGTCAGCGGTGGTCTGCGGGTGTTCCGAGAGCAGTTGAAGGAAGTCCAGTTGCTCTTACTCTGTGAGTAATATTTGCTCTGCTGTTATCTGCTTTGAATGTGCCTATCTTGTGAATCATCTACTGCCTGCCCTGTTTCCTTTATTCGCTTCTTGGCTGTTTCAAATCCACAAGTAACACTTTACAATTGCAGACAAATGCTGTGCATGCAGAAACTTGTGTCGGAAGTGGCTGAACTGTGTGAAGCATCCAGTGAGTTTAGTGCGGCTTGACACAGAAGCTAATTTCTGATTAGGTCCTTTTCTCTAGTAATAGCTCTCTGACGGGGGCTTGGAGCTGCTACAGATCTGCTACGGAGGACTGGTGAAACTCTCAAGGATTACTGCCTGAAGAGGAGCAGCTGCATGCCTCTGCAGGAAGCCCTGCCCGTTCGAACCATATGTTGGAGACCTGAGAACATGCTATGTTTGACACCAGCAGTTGAGCCAATACCGCTGCATGTGTTCGAAAGAAGATACCCATATAGACAACCCAAGCGAATGTATGCCTGAAGGGATGACAACCAAAGAAAGGAACTCCCTGAAGGAACATGAGAAAGGGCAGAGCAAAGAAGCCAGTGACATCATAGAAAGTATGCACAACATCCCAAGATACGGACCGAAGAGACTGTATAGACCTTAAAGAAACTAATGACAAAGTAAAGAATTAAGTGAACTTTTAAATATGTAAAAGAAGATTACTTGTGCACAAAGTGCTGTAGAAAATTAACCGTTCAATAAATGTACAGACGCTGAAACGCAAGACAGAATAAGTCATCATAAAAGCTGGCTATACATAGTGAATAGAATGCAGGCAAAGCCACCATTATATAGAAGTTTGACATCGGTATAATGAATTTAGTAAGCCAGGACTTATGAAGCAGGAAGGGTAAGCTGTGTCACAGCAAGAATAAGCAGAATCGTGGAGCTGCAAGACAAAGCTGTCTGGCCTGGAGTCAAGAGTGAAGGAGCCAAGGTCAGCTATCTATTCTAGAAATGAGAGAACGTGCAAAGGATGAATCATCCCTTGTTTAGGTGCATAGAAAGAACACCAAGAGTGCCAAGTTGAATTTATTTAAAGCATTTAAAAGCTGCAAAATTGACCAAAACGTTGTCTCTTGTTAACGTGAGGAAAGAATGAAAATAGATTTCCTACTTGGAGTCCCAGAACACGATATTGAGTGCTCTCACTCCAATGTATTCTAAAGACAAGGATACTTTGCAAGGCCAAGTTCAAAGACAATCTTCATGGCAGAAGGCATGGACGATGAGAGATGGGAGGATAATTGGGTGGGGAGGTAGTGTCATGCACCATCTCCTTGCACCTGGTCCTAGGCTTACGTACTACACAGTTAACCGAATGTTCCAGACCTGGCACAAGCTTGACAACCAATTGTATTAGTCAATATTAAGAAGGACCTCATTGTTTGAAGACCAATGAGAAACTGTGTATCTAATGTTTCTGACGATGACATGTTTTAGAGGTAGGCATATGTTGTCCACCTGATAGTGGACAGCCAATCACAATCCTAGTTCCTAGAGTAAGTATACTTAGATGTTCCCCTTTGCCAATTCCAACCATTTATAGGTTTTTAATCATTGCCACATAGTATGATGCCACCTCAGACGTATTTTTTATATAAAGTCTATATTTTATGAAAAGATCGTTCACTGAGAAAAACTGAGCGTAAGTTTGTTGATGTTCGTTGGAAACTCTGTGTTTTAGATAATTGTTAATAAAACAGTACTTTGCCATCTTCCTGAGTTGGTTCAGTTATTTGGACTATTAATATGTGTGATCCCATCCATTATTTTATTTATTTTATTTTTTGCATTTGTTTACAGTGCACAAAACCCTCAGGTATTTAGGCGCTATTTACAGAAACTGCTTGTTAAGAATATGCAGCGTATACACAATGATAATGCCTCTCCCCATGTTACAGGGAGCAACAACAGAAATGCACACAGAGGACATGGAAAGTGAGAAAATACATGCTGGTAAAGCATCTCCTCATGTTGCAGAGAGCTACATCAGAAATACATTCAAGGACATAGTCGGCTTAACCATACATGCTGGTAAAGCATCTCCTCATTCTATGGGGAGTTACATCAGGCATACATTCAATGCACATAGTAGGAGTAAAATTACATGCTGGTAAATCATCTCCTCATGTTGTAGGGAGCTACATCAGACATACATTCAATGGACATAGTGTCATGGCCACTGGCCCAGAAACACAGGCCCCGCACCATCAGGGGACGAGGGTAAAGGGTAACACAACTTTTAATTATCCCTTCGGGACAATAAAGCATAGAGGGCCCAGCTCGACTCAGTCCTGCTGCCTGTGGGGCCAGGCTCATGAACAAATGTAAGCTGACACACTTTATTTGGTGAATAAGTATGTTATTTCACCTGCAGGAACTTCCACATGCATTTATTTGGGCGGGGCTGCTGGGAATAACTGGATTGCATGTGCAGCATCCTTTAAGAGTGGCAGGGTGGGGCCGGTAACCCAAGGGTAATGGGCGTGGCCAGATCTAGACTTTATAAGTCCACCCAGCGTTCATGCAAGCGCTTCGCATTATTCTGCACTGATGGCAGCGTAACGCTCACCGCCGCCTGAGCGCATCTTACCTTTGATTCCAGCTACCAGCATCAGCAATTACCTTGGGACATGCTCTCTTCGGCAAGCACCACTGCTGACTCTGGCATTCATCATCCATCCCCAGACTTTTTGAAAGCAGCACTTCAACCCCGACATACAGCACTGCGAGCAGTTTATCCGGAGACGGCACCTGCAAGAGAGAAAGGTAAAGACAAGCTTAGAAATTACAAAGACATCACGTTTAAGGTCGTGCTTTCATCAAATCTTCGCACTCAAACTTAAACCAACACTCACCTGCTGTCCGAGCATCGACCGCTCTTTTCTCTTCCATTTTGGCCTCACTTCATGCAACGCAACTACCGCAGGCTGAAATTTCACCTGTTGGAAGAAAGCTGAAGAGATACATCTTTAAAAGACAAGGGGCCTCATTACGAGGAGGGCGGTAAGGGGTTAACGGCATCGGTAAAAGTGCCGGAGATGTTAACCCCTTACCGCCCCATTAGGAGGTCCGCTCGCAGGACCTGCTCAGGATGCCTGGTTTTACCAGACATCCTTAGAGGGTCCAGCGAGCGGCCCAGCATGCTAACAACGGGCCCGTCATTAACTGGCCCACTGTTAGCATGCTCCCCTTTCCCATTGAGTCCTACGGGGGCTAAATGGGAATGGGAATAGACCGGGTCTGGGTTCGCTGAATGGGGAACTACCGGGACCTCCAAGGTCGGAATGGCCCAGTATTTCCCCATTCAGTGAACCCGGACCCGTATTAAGGGCATGGCTACCTCCAGGCTCGTAATGAGGCCCAAGGGCAATGATCAGGAACTAACATCACAATATTTTAAAGCTTTAAGACACTTAGCATCAGGAGTGGTTAAGCCACTGCTCGTCTGGGCTGCCACGTACAATGGGCCAGTGAAGGAACTCGGTCCTTCAAGAAGCGCCCCTGCAGTGAGAAGCAGGACGGAGAGCTCATCATCATTAATCAACAGGTGAGCCTATATGGGTCGGTGCATGCTCACCACTCTTTGGGAAGAAGGGTTCGAGAGACAACAGTCACATAGCAGCATTCTCACGATCTCTCATATCTACACAGGAGAAGTGTGACCAATTGTCACAGCCCACAGCATATGTGCAGGGGAAGAAGCCTGACGGGTAATCCACTTCCTGCCCCAATGTCCCTGCAGAGACCAGGTGAGCATAACAGAATGCGAAGCCTCTACGAATCTCTGCCTGGGCGTTATGGATACTTCGGGAAAGACTAGTTGGCCCAACTATTGGGGAAATTACAGGCTGAAGTTCATGCCTCCTGACAGGAAACCAATGCTTTAAGGAGGGATCTTATTGTAAATCCAGAACAAACTTACGACTTGGCAAGACAAATGCTTCAGGGCCATGCGGGTCAGGTTCCACTACCTGGATTTGCCCATCCGCCCATGCTGCAGCCATCAACACCAGTTCAGGTGGTCCTTCTGGGTGCAGTGCCACTGGCCCCACCCGAACGCTTTACTGGCAACCCTAATAGGTACGCTATATTCATGAACCAATGTCACCTTCATTTTTTGTTGCGGCCTGGGGCTTTTCCTAACACTCAAGCCAGAGTCGCATTTGTACTCTCATATTTAGGAGGCAGTGCAGCGGACTGGTCAATACCGGTAGTAAACCATGATGATCTTCTGCTTCGAGACTTTGGGGAAATTCAGTGTTAGATGGAGAAATTGTTTGCAAGGTATCCTCAAGGACAAGCTCTGGACAATTCATTGTCACTTAGACAGGGAAACCAAGACCTATTGACCTACATCGCAACCTTCAATTGTCTCGTAGCACAGACAAACTGGACAGAAGAAAAGACTGCACTCTTTTATCGAGGGTTGCGTGGGGAACTTAAAGATGTTCTAGCTCAAGTGGTAAACCCCCCGAGGGATGTGCGAAATACATCAACTTGACTGTGCAGCTCGATCACAGATTGCAGAATCAAAAAATGGACCGAACAAGAGCTGAAGAGAGGTTGCTCCATGTGCGACCCCGTTACAATCAAGCCAAATCACACAAACAGACTGAACCAATGTAGAACGGTGTATTACAGAGTCCTACCACCAAGGCAGAAAGGGAGAAAATAAGACAACAACAGCTCTGCTTATACTGCAGGGAAAGCAGGGCACTTCCTCCAAGAATGCAGGTGAAACCACGAAGAAATTAGTCAGAGCAAGGGACAAAGACGACGAGGAAGAAGAACAATATTCAGGAAACTCCAATGCCCGGCAATCATAGGGGTCCACTTGTCAAGCGAAAAGAAGGAATACGTACAGGACTCAAATCTAGTCATCCCAGTACTTTTGGTTAATCACAAACAACCGTCAAAGATACAAGCCTTGGTTCTCAGCTATCGTCCGGGCCATTGACGCAGTATACCGAAAAAGTCATGCTTATGTGTCAGGACGGTCATCAAGAAGACATTACCTTCGATCTCATTGGCGCCCCTCAGTTCCGATGATATTAGGAATGCCTTGGCTGGAAACCCACAACTCTAGGATCGACATGCAAAAACGAGTTCTGACCTTGTGCTAACACCTGTTACAATAAAAATGTTTGCAACCTGAAGCCAAAGAAAGGAACCATTCTGGGACTCACTGGTTCCTTGCCTCCTGAATATCTGGATTACCAGGATGTTTTTCAGAAAGAGCAAGCAAACATCCTGCCTCCACACAGCCCTTACAATTGCCAAAATGATCTGGTGCCTGGAGCACAAATCCCCTGCAGTCAGATTTACGCCCTAACGGAGCAAGAAAACCAGCATCTAAAATCTTTCCTGGATCACTATCTAGCTAACGGCTTTATCTGTCCGTCCAAGTCCCCTGCCTTCTCGTCTCTCTTTTTCGTACCTTAAAAGGGGGGTTATTTAAGAACTTGTATTGACTACACTTGCTTAACCAGATCACAGTAAAAAACAGATATCCACTGCCACTTATTCCAGAGCTTTTGGATCAGGTAAAGAATGCTCAAATTTACACAAAACTGGATCTACGAGGAGCCTATCATCTTGTAAGAGTTGAAAAGGGGGACAAGAGGAAGATGGCTTTCCGTACAAAGGGTGGTTTTTTCGAATACCAGGTTATGCCCTTTGGGTTATGTAATGCCCCCGCGGCATTCCAATTTTTTATGAATGATGTGCTTCATGAATTATTGGACGTTTGCGCACTTGTCTACACTGATGACATTCCCATTTACTCGGCTTCCAAGGAGGACCATGTCAGCCATGTGCAAGCAGTATTGGAAAAGCATTGACATCATCAGCTGTTTGCCAAATTGGAAAAGTGGTTCTTCCATGTAACAGAAGTTGAATTTCTGGGCATTATGCTCACACCACGAGGAGTACACATGGACACATGCAAGGTGGATGCTATCCTCCAATGGCCATCACCGCCATCCACAAAAGGAGTACAAAGTGTGCTCTGATTCGCCAATTTTTATCGTCGGTTTATTCCCAGGTTTTCACATATAGTACATCCAATTACCTGCCTGCAGAGAAAAAACAAGAAATTCCTTTGGTCTCCAGAAGCAGAGAAAGCCTTCCAGGAGCTGAAATTAGCCTTCACCACAGCACCAGTTGTTCGACACCCCCGACCAGACCTGCCATATGTGGTCGAAACAGATGCCTCCAAAGTAGCCATGGGGGCAGTATTGTCGCAGCGGGACCCCGAAACAGGTCATTTACATCCTGTAGGTCTACTGGTCCCGTAAGTTTTCTTCACTTTGCGATCACAGACAAAGAACTGCTAGCAATTAAAGCAGCCTTCAAAGCATGCAGACACTACTTTCTTGGAGCGAGACATACCATCACTGTCATCACGGATCCCCGCAATCTGCAATACTTGAAGGCGGCCAAAGCCCAATCCTCACGCCAACTTCATTGGGCTCTTTTCTTTGAGGAATATGATTTTATCATCACCTACATACCCAGAGTATGCAATGGGAAAGCAGATGCTCTGTGTAGCATGACTGAGGAAACAGAAGCTTTTACCATGTCTGAGCCCTTGGTCATCATTCCTGAAGAACGCATCCAGAACAAAATCACTGCAACCACCTGTTTGAACGACTCGAAAACCGATCTCCGATCTCAGATGAATCAATCAACACAACAGGAATGGCTATCTAGAGGAGACCAATAGACCATTGAAAATAATCCAACGTACCTTCAAGGGACACTGTACATTCAGGACTAAAAACGACAAGATCAAATAATAGCAAACTATCATGATTCACTAGTGGAAGGACATCCAGGAATTGCCAAGACTCAAGCTAAAATATAAAAAAAAACTATTGGTGGACAACTTGGAGAAAAGACATTGCCCAATTTATAGCGACCTGTGGTGTGTGCGCACAACACAATGTAAGTGACTTCAATCCAGCACTCCAATTAAGTCAATGCCTAGTCTGGGATGCCCAATGGAAGCCCTTATTTATATATGTTTATGTCAAAGTTCTTTAAATCTGGATGATGAGCCCTTATATAACGCCCCTCTCTTTGAATCTTCCCGACCTCACTGAGCCGAGAAGTAGGTTTGTTTTGCAAATTAAAAGGTTTATTTGAAGAATTAAACAATATATATATACACACTTTTTATGAACAAAATAATATCTGAATAGCACACTTATGAATATGGACGGTAATCAACAATGGGTAATATTACAAAATCAATAATCTCTTTAATCACTTAGGAGTAGGAATAGGAAGGATACTGTAGCAGAGAATACTTTATATGGATTCAAGGAAATGCAATAATTGGAAAAATGCAACACAGGAATAAACTTCATATGGTTTCAATCAAAAGACAAGATAATCACTTTTTCCCCTGTGACTACTCACCCCCCCAGTATGCAATATGAAGAGATGGAAATGAGGGCACACAGGTTTCAGGAATATTAATCAACAATGCAATTCAATTCCATTCCCCCAGCAAGCTTAGAGAAAACAGGTATGGTTTTAAAACAGGCCAAATATGCTTTTGAATGTGATGGCAATGAAGGTGAAAATAGGCTAACATGATTTTAATTCACTAAACGATATTCAGCACTAGTGAGAATTACTTTGGATTGGTACAGGTCAACACTAGCAATGATTCATGAACGATTATCACATCGAAAACGGAATTCAGCAGTTGAAAACAAGAAATGGCTATTTTGACAGAAAAATGAAATTGAGCCAAATTGCAATTCGTGGCAACTTTTCCGCGTGCCTGAATCACGATTACAGAAAATCTATAAAGCATTGGAATGTCGTTTTGGGTTTGTTAGAAAGCTTAGGATCTTATAATGACAGTTACATTTTGGTTCTAGGACGTGCGGTTCAAAAGTTACGGATGTTTTTGTGAAGGTAGATTTTTCAGAAATAAAGTCAAGATTTCAGAAATGACAGATCGCGCTTTAAAGAGTAGGAATCAATATGGATTTATACTAAGGAGCTATGAAGAAGCAAGACACTCAACGGGCAGCCACCAGAATCGTGGGGCAACCGCTCTGATCTCTGTCCGTCAAGACACCTGTCCCTCTTCAGAAAATATCAGCGCAGAGATGATTATTGCTACAATTATCATAGACTTATGTGGAGGAGAGAAGAATTTAGGATGGACACAGGATTCTATAATGCAGTTCTGGATAAAGGGAATGGATGGAATAGTATTACTTTAAACTAAGAGATGGCTATGGACAGTTCTAGACTAAATACTCACTCTTAGGCTTTGGACTGGAATGGGCCTCGTCAAAGATCTGGTCAAGGGTTTGGCTTCACTCGCCACCGGACAGGTCTCAGGCACTGGGTTCTGCTCACAGCACGGCCTCTGTTCTGCTCGGTCTCTCGGACTGAATCTGATGGGTTCTGGGTTACAGCACTGCTCTCTCTGGGTCTGGATTTTGGTTCTAGCACAGGGTTCTTAGCTAGAAGTAACACAGCTCAGCCAGGCTGTTGAATGGTTTGGTTAGGCCCCGTGGAATTTTAGGGGTTGAATCAGGTTTGCAAGAGATTCGGAATCCTGCTGAAAAGGGTCCAGCCTGTGGGTTAGGCCTCTCTGCTTCAAGGTTCTAGAAATCGGATGATGAGTGGAAAAAAGTGTGATTCATCAGGGTCTCAGCAGTCCCTATTTATGTGTCTCCAAAGTGGGTGGGGAGATGACTCTCTATGCCCAAATCCTCTAAGGATCCTGATAGGATTTCCTGTCCCCTAATTTAAGACAGGAGCAGTGTGTCATATGTGTCAGAGTGATGCTGTGTTTTATGGTTTAACTGAAATCCCTCCCCTTTGCTTTTACATAGAAAATCTATTTTTCCCCAAAAACATATTTCCATGATGCACCACTTGTTAATATTAAATATACACATCACAGATTAATTAAGGCACATCTCTGTTCCAGACCCATGTTCCTACAAGCTTGGGTTCAGAAATGACCACTAATTCGCATTTTTGGTGGGTTTCCCAATATTGGTTCTACACCGAATTTTACACAGGCATACACACTCCATCTGAGCATATCTCTGTAATTTCTTATGTTCATTGCAAAAACACTGCAGCTGCATTATTAATAAATTCTGGGGTTTGGTCTCAGAACATCACACAGCGTCCAGCTTAGTCTTAAATCGTGAGGGAATTTTTCATTTTAAGAACCTCTATCTAAGTTTCCCATTTTTGTCAGCTTGGTACAATTCGTTATAAGCATTTTTATAAAACATACATTTGCTTTCAATTCAATTCACACAATGGTTGGTCTCCGCCTCCAGGGTCCAGGCTGACTCAGAGGTCACATGTCTTGCTTCCTGCTAGCAGTTTGAGGTCAGTCACACCCAAAATTAGCATTCCCTATTCAGTTGAAAGACTCTATTGTCCCTTCCTCCTGCCAGCAGAGAAAATCAGCTCCCCATTTGATTAACATGTCCATGCGACATACTCCCTTTTGGTGGGAAAGCCCAAGGTGTGAAGGGTTCTCAGGGGAAGCAAGCCTTTTGGAGTTTTAACTGCATCAGGTTACTTTCTGATCAATTGCAACATAGTTCCTTGTAAAAAAATATATTTATACATTTAAAATAAGCAACATATATTTAAATCCAGTCTTTTTCAACATTAAATCAATGTGTGGCACTCTTTATGGCATTTTGATGGAATTCTCTTCTTTTGACATAGTTTGGGTTCAATTGTTCGATTTTACACAAATGGTTTTAAAACGCACGGCTTTCTGGTAGAGGTGAGCAACGGTATTACACCCATTCTTGATAGATTTCTTCCAGCAAGCAATCCTCAAAATATACTTTGTTCAGCTATAGATACACATCTGTGGACCTTATATTCATGTATATTCTTGCGAGAGAATGATGTTGACCACCCAACAAGGAGTTGGGATCTTTTTGGGTGGTCTGTGAGCCATGATTTCTACAAATCTGACACCAAATATAAACAGATTTTTGAAACTAGCTCTGTTTTTCTTTTTCAATCAGTATTGCTATTTCCAAGTGGTTTCAGGCTATTTGTGGGTTGCCCAATGGTGGGTTTTGGCCAGTAATCTCCTGTGCTCACTACTGACATAGGCACAAAGTAGATGGTGGCCTATATTTCAGGTTTTCACTACGCATTTTCTGGTGATTTCTGGCGAGCAGCATGCTTTCTGGCGGCCATTATGATGTTTCTGCTGCCAGCAATGCACAGTGATGTTGCAGGGCTTGGATGAGTGGGATGAGTGGGCTGATACATCCCACAACAAATCTCAAAAACAAAACCCAGCCGGTTTACTGCGTCCATTGACGGTAACGCCAGCACCGTGGCATACGTTGTCAATGGACTTTATTATAGATCTTCCTCCTTGCAATGGATATAGCACCATCTTAGTTATTGTGGATTTGTTCTCCAAAATGGCCCATTTCATCCCATTAAAAGGGTATTATGTAATATTATCCCCATATATATGGTCGCCGTAAATAATATCGCCGGGAAAAGGTTGCAGCAATATTATATGGGTGACCATATATATTGGGGACAGGGGCAAAAAAAATTGGGGGTTGCGGGGGTGTCCCCCGCATGTTCCATGCAATAATGTTGCCACAAAAAATGGCAATTTTCCGGCGATATTTTTGCATGGCGAGATTTTTGTGCCGACATTATTACATGGAACCATTAAAAGGACTCCTCACTGCTTACGCCCTCACCACCGTGTTTTTGGAACAGATTGTCAGATTACACGGGTTCCCATCAATATTAATATCAGGTCGTGGAATACAGTTTGTCTCAGCACTCTGGAGGAGTCTGCAAAATAGCCAAAATTGACGTCCGGTTATCCACTAGTCATCATCCTCTAAATGATGGCCAAACCAAATGGACCAATGAAACCTTGGAGCAATATCTAAGGTGTATGTTGCAACAAACTGAGGAATCCTGTAAAGACATACTTTGGTTGACCAAAAATGCCTATAACAATTCCATCCACACTAGCACCGGACAGACTCCATTCTACACAGTGCATGGTCGACATCCTTCAACGTCTGTTTTTGATTCACTTGATGAATTGGAAATGCCAGCAGTGACAACCTTACATAAAACCATCACTCAGATTCTTAAAGAGGCAGCAGAACATTTGACCAGAGGTAAAGAGAAGCAGAAACAGTTTGCACACCGGCACCAAAGAGAGCCCCCATATTGTCAGGTCAGAGACAAGGTTTGGTTAGCATCCAAAAACGTTCCCCTAAAAGGACCACCAGCCTTCAGTCCCAGGTACCTGGGGTTTTATCCCATCAAAGCTGTGATAAATCCTGCTGCCATGAAATTTGAACTACCACCTAATATGCAAATCCATCCCGTATTCCATGTTTCAATCCTGAAACCAATGAAGCCAGGTACTCGGATTGAAGCACCACCCGAGCCCAACATCATAGAAGTCGAACCGGAATATGAGGTCAAACCTATTCTGGATTCCAAGATAGTGAGATCTAAATTGCACTACCTTATAGACTGGAAGGGTTATGGACCTAAAGACCGTACCTGGGAACACAGCGAATTTTTCCACGCTCCACGACTGATCAAACAATTCCATCGCAACAATCCCACCAAGCCAGGACCAGGAGAAAGAACACCGTGAGAGGGGCCTTGAGGGGAGTGCTCTCATGGCCACTGGCCCAAAAACACCGACCCCACACTAGCAGGGGATGAGAGTAAAGGGTAACACAACTTTTAATTGTCACTTCGGGACAATAAAGCATAGAGGGCCCAGCTGGACTCAGTCCTGGCGCCTTTGGAGCCAGGCTCATGAACAAATGTAAGCTTACACACTTTATTTGGTACAAAAATTCTTTATTTCACCTGCAGGAACTTTCATGTGCATTTATTTGGGCGTGCCTGCTGGGGAAAACTGGATTGCACATGCAGCATCCTTTAGGAGTGGCAGGGTGAGGTCGGTAAACCAAGGCTAATGGGCGTGGCAAGAGCTAGACTATATAAGTCCACCCAGCCATCATGCAAGCGCTTTGCATTATTCTGCAATGATGGCAACGTAATGCTCACCGCCGCCTGAGTGCATCATACCTTTGATTCCAGCTACCAGCCTCAGCACTTACCTTGTGACCTGTTCTCGTCGGCACACACCACCGCTGACTCTGACATTCATCATCTATCTCCAGACCTCCGGAAAGCAGCACTTCAACCCTGCTATCATGGCACAGTGAGAAGTTCATCTGGAGACACCACCTGCAAGAGAAAAAGATAAAGACAAGGTTAGAAATTACAAAAACATTACGTTTAAGGCTGCACTTTCGACAAATGTTCACGCTCAACCTTAAAGCAACACTCACCTACTGTCGGAGCATTGTGGGCTCCTTTCTCTTCCATTTTGGCCTTGCTTCGTGCACAGCAACTACAGCAGGGCCGTAAATTCAACTATTGGAAGAAAGCAGAAGAGAGACATCATTAAAAATCACGGGCAATAATCAGGAACTAACATCACAATAATTTAAAGCCATAAGACACTTACCATCAGGAGTGGCTAAGCCACAGCTGGTCTGGGAATGCCACGTACAATGGGCCAGTGAAGGAACTCAGTACATCAAGAAGTGCCCCTGCAGTGAGAATCAGGACAGAGGCCCTCATTACGACCCAGGCGCTAATGGTTTAATGGCGCCATAAATGGCGGCGGCGCCGTTAAACCATAAGCGCCTGATTACAAGGTTCCTTTGCGGGACCCGTACTTAACGGCTGGTGTAGACCAGCCGTTCAAGAGGTGCCGCAAAGGGACATTAGCGATAATTACGGCAACCCCTATTAGCGGTGCCATAATTATCGCCTTCCCCATTCCCATTATGCCTTATGGGGCAAAATGTGGAAGGGCAAATGGTGAATGGGGAATTACCGCCCCCGCCAACCTTGTGATGGGGGCGGTAATTCCGCCATCCACCATGGCGGAGACCGGCATGGACCATGGTGCTAATAGCACCAAGGTCCAACGCCAGGGTCGTAATGAGGGCCAGAGAGCTCATTATCATTAATCAACAGGTGAGCCTATATGGGTTGGCGCATGCTCACCACACTTTGGGAAGAAGGGTTTGAGAGAGACAACAGTCACATAGCAGCATTCTCACAACTCTCATATCCACGCGGGAGCAGTGTCACCAATTGTCGCAGCCCACACCATATGTGCAGAGGAAGAAGCCTGATGGGGGTGATCCACTTCCAGGGAGGGCTGCAACCATGCCCCAACGTCCCTGCAGAGACCAGGTCAGCGTGACACATAGTAGGCATAAGACTACATACTGGGAAAGCCTCTCATCATGTTACAGGGAAAAACACACAGGTCAGGACCATGTAAGGTGATGTCTCAAACCCTGTACAGGATAAAGTAAAGGCGAGAGAAGAGTACCCCATATTTATGAATGAGCCATAGGTAAGTGGGAAGGTAATCATGGGATTTTATAATGTGTAAGGTCTGATTAAGTCTACATGTTTGTTGAAAAAAAGTAGTATTGAGGAGCGATAGAATTGTGAAGAGTTGGGAAAGTAACAGTGATTAAAGATAAAGTGTAGCAAAATGATTCAGCCAATAAGAGAATTGAGCAGCGATTGATGGTGCTTACTCATATTTGTTGTTTTAAAATGTTAAACTTGGTGATTTAAGTTAATATAAAAGGTTTATTTAATGTTCTGGTAAGTATTGACAGTCAATTGAGACTTCTCATTATTGAAGACACTCTCCTGTGCCTATGCAGGACACTTCCAAAACACGCACCCAAGCTCAAACAATGCAGTGCAGAATGGGTAAAGGGCACAGCAGATAAAATGTTGATGCCATTGCCACACAGGGGATCTTTGGCAAGAGCGGTATTGCAACACATGACCACATACTTGCCAGCCGCGTACACAGGGAAGAAATTAGAGAAAAGATTAGCAATTTTAGAACTTTGGAAGATGAACCAAGAGGAAAAAGAAGACCCGCCACCTGAGGAGTGAATGCTTAATCAGCCTTCAGCTCCCATTACCTTACCTGAAGCAAAGAGTGTTGCTACTGAAGAGATAGGAGTTTATCTGTTTAAGAGCAGTGACAGGGTGCAGTAATCCAATATATGAACGCACTCTTACACTAGCGATGATAGTCCAGAAGAGAATAAAAGGAAAAAATATGTATATTATTTATGTATATATTTATTTGCATTTAAATTGAATTAACAATGTTTTACCATTAGTTGACATTCCGAATTGACATTATGAACATAAGAACATAAGAGAAAAATAGCATTGAAAGAAAGATAAAAGAACAAAATAAGGAAAAGGAGGAATCCCCTCAACAAGTCTTTCCAGTTCCAATCTCTGGGAGGGCTTTGATCAATACTTTAACTACAGCAATGACATCTTAATCTTGAGTCCTGTCATCAAAGATCTCCACCAGTTCATAGGGTCAGAATTGCAAAATCAGAAAATAAAGATCTAAAATGTTTTGATCTAGTCACTTTCAGGGCCGGACATGCTGTTATAATGTGGAACAAAGATTCAACCTAGATTCATTGTTGCAATACCGACAGTAGTTTACCAATAACAGGCCTCGAATAGCTTGAACCTCGTTGGTTGGCTGTAAGTTTAGACGAGCTTGCATGAAATGGTCCCTGACCTTTGTGTCAGGGAACTGTTTCAAATATTCACACATTGTGTGTAGCTTTCGTCCTTCTACAGGAAGGTGGGCAACCAAGCGGTAATTGCCAGCCGTATCTAACATCTCAATCCAATCATAGTCCTGAAATTTTGTTTTCACTTGTGTGGGGTTGGTCATCAGTTGCTCAAGAGAGCTGCCGATTTCAGCCAAAAGGTTTGTCATAGAAAGTCACCATCCTTGTAAAATTGAGTTACACCCAGTCAGCATTTTGTTGTATATCATCTCCAGAATCATAGGTCGTGAAGAATTATAACACTTTTCAAACAGGGACAGTCTATTCAAACTAACAGTACACTTCATGGAGTTCAGGCTCTGTTATCTCATGATGATGGTGATTGTAGTAGACAAAGGGACACCCAGAACCTTCTTCCAGAATACTTCCTCAAGGCAGATCCAAAGGGAATCTGGGAGATTGAATATTTCCTCTGACCCATAAGTTATTGCCAGACCTTGTTGGCTCGGTAGTATTTTATCACTGGCATGATAGAGTAGAGACCAAACATTCTGTTTAAGGCACAGGCTTGGCTGGTAAGAGCCCTCATTTTTCCTAAAAGGTAAGCAGACATAGGTCTTCAGTTTTTGAATTGCTCAACCAGACCCCCCAAATATTTAAAAGATTGCACCTGCCAATCCTTTCTCTGCACAAAAACAGCGAACTATGACTTTTTCCTTGAGGACCAGTTCCAAAAGTCAGAGTTTTCAATTTCCCTTTATTAATTTGGAGGTTGTTCTTTAGTATGTATTCTTGAAGAGCATACAGTTGCCTCTGAAGGCTGACGGGCGTCTGATCAATTAGTACCACGTTGCCCGCATATAAAAGATGAGGCAACTGTGCTCCACCGAACTTCGGAGGAAGGGATCCAATTAAAAAAAAGGCGGTAGGCATGACTTCTATGAAAAAAATATAAAGGGCAGGGTCCATGGGACACCCCTGCTTAACCCCTTTGGAAGTTGTTATTTCATTAGACAAAGTTCTCCTTATTCAAACTGACTCTTAAAGCAGTTCAGAATGCATCGCCATAATAGGGTCGAGAATCGATTTCGGACACCCTTTTTGACCATAGTTTACATCTGTTTATCTGGTAAAAAGCTTGAACCAGGCCACAAAAACCATATATATCTTAGATTTGTCTTTAAATGAGTTGCCCTCCAAGAGTTGTGGTAAGAGGATGTTTACCGATGTTCTTCAGACCCTTTACAAAGCTGTCCGGAGAGGGTCAAAAGATCTTGATTCCTGACAAATTTGTAAATATTCCAGGATGATAGAGCTGTATAGTTTGCCGATGAGGTTGAGGAGAGCAATTGGCCGATAGTTCTTAAGGTCCTCACAATCACCCTTTTTATGTATTGGGATCACAATCACTCTCATCCAAGAGCTTGGCAATTGATGAGAGATGGAAATTTGATTGAATAGAGTAGAAATGAAAAAAGCCCAGTCATCCAGAAACTCCTTCAGCATTAAGTTAGACAGCCCGTCGGAGCCCGGTGCTCTCGAACCGGGCTATACAGAGATCTTCAGGTAAACCGTACATAGTTGCTATTCTAGCTAACTTTCGGATCTCCTTTCTCCAGGCTACCAATTCAAAATTAATGCTGTGCTTATGACTGTAAGCACGGTAGCTCTTCTTGGAGCAATGATGGAACTGTTCCAAGAGTGGTGAATATTCAACTGAGGATCCAGCTCCTTTCAGGTCCTGTATCAAGGGAGTGTCAATTGAAATATCATTTTCCCAGGCTGAGCACTGTCAAGTCAGAATTAACAAGTTACTCCAAACTAGGTTACTTTTTTTAATTTTTTTAATTTAAAATGTTTTGAATGAACAAACTTTTCATTTGACTCTACATAGACAATATCCTTCAATTTACTCATCTATATTTCCTCTAGTAATGTCATTCCAGAATTTGATCACGGTGAATATAAGACGTTGGTTACTTCCTTCGAGGAGTTCCGCCCATTCCTCTGTTCTCAATTGTTTTTCAGAAATTTTAAAGAAATCTTTATATAAGTCTCTTTTCTCTTTCATTGCTGGGCATACCATAATCAAATGGAATAAAGTTTCTGGTCTCATTTGTTTGCAGAAGCGACAGGTATCCGATTTTTGTGTGTTTTATCTATCAACGCTTGGCATTCGAAAGTCGGCAATATATTTAAGCGAAAACGCAGAAACAAGTCACAAATACTGCAGCAGGGGAATTGTGCCAAATATTTCGGTAATTGGTTAAGTGCCCTCACCTCTGTTTCTGCATGCAAGTGTCGTTTGTACTCTTTCTGTGCTTCTTTTGTTCTTAACCAATCGTTTGTTTGTAATTTCCGTTTTGCATATTGTGGTCTATTAAGTAATAATTCCTCTGTGATGTCTTCCTCTCTCATTTTCGCTTTGATTTCATTAGACCATTTCAATAGTGCTGCTATTTGAAGAGGTTCCTTTTTTTCTCTTAGAATCTTCAAGGCAGGTATTTCTTCTTCAGACATGATGTTCCTTAACAATTCCATTTGTTTCGACAGTACTATTGATTGTACTGATTGTAAGGCTAGTTCAAATCTTAGTCTGTTCATTGGAAATGTTTTCGGTAAGGCGAGGGTTTTCCTTCAGAATAGTGCTTCATTGTACGGCCATCTCATTATGTTTTGATTAACAATTGTCTCACTTGCATATGTCGGAATTGGGATTACTTACTGTTTATACAGCAGAATTGTGGCTTTTAGAGAAAAGGTCCCATATTTTACATGGAAGAACCGTCCTTGTTTTGCCAAAGAGCTCGCTTTTGCTTCACTGTGATGTTGCCATTCTGCTTCATTTGCTGATGGATTGATTAATGCCCCTAAATATTTGATTGTTTTAGTTGTCAAGATCATTTGGTTTCCTATTTGAATCTTCAAATTAGGATGTTTCTTTGTTTTTAGATTAATCAGTTTCATTATTCTTGTCTTGTCAGTATTAATTTGTAACTTATTGTCCATCATATACTCTTGTGCTTTATTTACTGTTTGTTGCAATCCTTTTAATGTTTTGTCCAAAATAATATCATCTGCATAGATTAGCGTTTGGATTGTTTCATTGTTAATTTTTGGTGGATTTGCAATGTTGTTTTGTATTTTTTCTCCAAAATCATAAGTAAATAGATTATAGAGACATGCGGCCAATGGACAGCCTTGCTTCAGTCCATTTTCCGATGAAATAAATTCGGTCACTCTTCCCTCTTTCGTCAATCGAACACATATCGATGTATTTGAATATAGTTCTTTTATCGGATTCAAGATATTTGGAGGGCAACCCCAATCTCTTAACTTAGCCCATAACAGTTGTCTATTGACTGAATCAAAGGCAGTTCTTAGGTCTATGAAGATGGCATATAGTTGTTGTGATATAGCCATTGCTTCATATTTCAACATGTTCAGCAGTAGGAGATTGACATTGGTGCCTATTCGTTTTACAAATCCTGTTTGTCTTTTTGCTTTTTTGTTGTTATCCTGCGCCCATTGAGTCAGCTTTGTTTGAAGGAAACCAGCGAATAGTTTTCCCAATGGGTCCAGTAAGGCTATCGGTCTGTAGTTGGCTGGATCTTTTCTATCTCTAGCTTTGGAAATTGGAATCAAGACTGCTGTCGTCCAAGTTTGAGGTATCTTTTTCGTTTTTTCAATTAATCTTAATAGATGGCTCATGAACTTGGCCCACTGGACTGGAGCTGTTTTTAGATCGCTATTTGCTAAACCATTGGGTCCTGGAGCTCTCAAGGATTTAAGTAAATTGATGGTACTAATGATGTCTTCATTCTCCCATTTAAGGTCCCAAGGACCATCATCTCTTGGTATGAGCTTCATAGTTGATTGTGCTGTATTATTGTATAATGTTGAGTAGTGCTAAACCCATCTGCTTGCGTCGACTTCTTGGATCATGTTTTGATTAGTCGATGATATGTTCAACATTGACCATAGATTGCGCATATTTTTTTGTTTAAGTGCTGTCAAGATTGCTTCTGCATCGTTCTGTTTTATCGATGCTTTGATCGCTTTTATTTCATTCGAATACTTATTCTTTTCTTTTTTTATTTCTATTTCAAAATTAGGTGCCTTAAGTTTGCGCAATTTTCGTAGAACTTTGTAGTGTTGTTTCTTTTTTGTTTGGATTTCAATATTGTGCGTGCATTTGTTGTTGATTCTTCTTTTCCACCTTCTGTTGGTATTTTTCTAGTATCCAACCATAGGCCACTTTTATGTTATCTTGAATTGGTGCATCTTCAAAGGTTGCGACTAGTTCCACCATATGGTTGTGTTTTATCCTGAGTCTATTCATCCCGTTTGTTAGCTCCAAGTCAGGTAGTATTAGTCAGTGATCAATTTCTGGCTCACTGGCCCAATCAATCTGGATTAAATGGTGATCGCTATCCTGCAGAGATGAGTTTCCTGTTGAAGTGGTTAATCTTCTGATTCTTGCTGATGTAAATATGTAGTCAATAATTGAATTGGAAGTTTCACTTACCCAAGTTGGTAAAGGTTTACCTTCAGAGTCTGTTGGGTGGGCACTTAAATAGATGTTCCTCTGTTTCACTTCCCTCATCCATTTTTCTGCTCTGCTCGTAAGTGAAGTAGGATCTAGCTGTCTACCTTCTTTATCAAATAAATGAAAGTTAAGGTCTCCTAGTATAATGAAATCCATTTCGTTGTTGGTGATGGCCACATTGTCAATTTCCTCGTATATTGAATCAATACATTTCGTCTCTGACATTGCATTTGGGTTCCAATACATATTAAATATGGATATCACAATATTATCCCCAGCAGCAGGTGGCTCGTCCTTGTTGTCTGTTGCAATCTTGATAGTTACATATTGTGCCCACGGATGTATATTTTTACTTGCAATGATTGTCCACGTGGGGACTATTTTTGTTAATATCAGCATTCCTGCTGCTGGTCTACCGTGTTGTGCTACAATCGCTGGATTTGTTAGGGTACTAAACCCATCGCAAATCACTTCATCCGTTAGCCACGTTTCTTGAAAACATATGATATCCAAATTAACCAGGGCTTTTGAGTGTTTTTCTAGGAGATGTTTATTTCCTCTTGTATTCCATGATCCCAGTGCTATTCCAGACTTTTGCACTTTATTCTTTTTTGATTGTTATAAATAAGTTTTCCTTCCAGTTTGTTTAGACATCAAATTTTGTTTCATATATGGGGTCTCCCGGTAATCACACCAGATGGGATGATGGAGTGAATCGTCTTCAGACTGTCTCTTAGATCTTAAGTTATTATAATTTTGAGAAGCCTTTGTCCCTTTGCTCTGATCCTCATTGTTAATTGCTTTGTGGTTCCTAAATGGAGCCAGGTTTTTTGCTTTTTTGTCTGCGACTGCCCGTGTGACAAAGATTTCCTCTATGCCGAATCCTAGTTTCTCAAACTGATTTTTCGTGGCTAGAACCTTTTGCATTATATCTTGACTGAAAAAATCAATTTGGACTTCTTCCATATCTTGCTTATTTGGAAAGAGTACTATGTCTAGATCATCCGATTTTATTTTCTCCACTTGAGGGATTGCTTTAAACAGCCGTAAAATGTTGGCTCTATTCATTATTATTGGGTCATCTGTATTAGCTGTCGTTGGATATAAAGCTATTCTGTAGGCGGCTGTTGAATCCTGCGGATTTTGGAATTTAGGTCTAATTAAAATTGGACTAGGTTGAAGTAGCAGGCTATTATGGATGCTATCTTCAGATTGGGACTCGCTTGCTAACCACGCTTCATCATTGGATATAGCAGAATATTCCAACTCGAAGACCGATGTCTCTTCATCGTGAGAGTCGGTTACAGTTCGATCGTTTGCCGTATCTTGATATTCATCAACGAGGATCAAAGTCGCATCTTGTGAGTTAATTGATATGGAATTATCATCACTCATATCGTCAGCTGTTGATGTATCTATTATTGGAAAAGGATTTTCCACTTGGCCAGGTATATTTTTGTTGATTATCTCCAGTAGCGCATCCAATGGTTCGCTCATTGCATTCGCATCTACCTTGATAACATCTCTTTGGATTATCGTCTTTTTTTGTTTCTTTGCTTTTTTGTTGTACACCTTTTTGTTTGAGAGTAGACTGATTGTTGTTATTATTAGCCTCCTCTGTTAATGTTTTCTGTGTTAACTTTATTTTTCTCAGAAATGCGCGGGATCCATTTTGATTTTTTTTTGTCGTTTTTTTGCCTTTAGATCTAGTTGTCAGGTCTTGTCCTACCATTCCACGCTTTGAGAGATTAAATATATCAAACGGGGTACACACAGGTGGTGCAGTATTGACGGGATGTGAGGATATTGTCAAATTTGTTGGAGACATCAGGATGATTTGCATTTCATATTGCGAACTTTGATCTGCTTTGTCTTCTAATTTGTTTCTCGCTTCAGTTTGCGAATGATTTGTTGCGTATTGTTTATGTTCCAACAAACGTCTGTTTTTTTGTTTTTTCTTCCATCGGTTTTTTGGTTATCGTTGACAGAGTTTCCAAGAGGTTCTGTTTGTCTACCCGATCAACTCTTGCGAGTTCTGCTAATTGTGATTGCCATACTCTAGATGTTTCGGCTTCTTGATTTAGCCGATCCTGAATAGTATTTATAAATGTTTCCACATATGTTTGTTTAGTCATTATCATTGCTAGCAGCGTTGCTTGGTCTTTAGTAGAATCAACCATATATTCCTGTATCTTTAGGAACGGAATCATTGCAGTTGACAGGACTGCTACCAACATATTGTAGATCTAACATGGTCGTTGGGATTCTTTGTTGAGATTTCGATGCCTGGGCTTGGTGTTCCGGCGCTACCTTCACAGGGGGGGCATAAGGTTCTTCTGTCTTGTGGTTGTCTACCACTTTATTCAAAAGAGATGTCTTTTTATCATCAAGTGAGCTAGATCTTGCTTGTATAATTGGCGTTGAGGTTTTGATGTTTTTTATATTGTTAGGCGTGCTTACCCCATCAAAAGGTTCATTTCTTTTTTCCTGAGACTCCATTATGGCCTCAATCTCGGTGATATCAAGAGAAAGTCGAGCAACTCTGTGTGCTACAGGTTTGCTGTGATCAATGTTGTGTCTCTGAGCTGGGGTGTATGTAGATTGCCAGTGTAATGTTGCCGCTTTAGCTCGGTCTTAACGCGACAGGGTACCACAGTATTCTTGTTCTCCTAATGTCATCCTCATTTTATCTTTTGGTTGAATTGGGTGTGCTATCCCGTCGGATGGGTTCCTTAGCACCACGCGTGTATCTCTTTGGTTACTATTCATTGGGACGTCGAGGTGTGAGTTCAATGAATAGTTGTTTAGAGGCATAGAAGTGTTTGTTTCCACATGTTTCAAAGCATTCCATTATTGCATCTTGTGTGTGTTAGGTCGAATTAAATCTGATGGGTGGTTTTCCGTTACGTTCTCTATACTCGGCAACTGCTCTTTCGGAGATTGGGGAACAATTTCCTCTGACAGTATTGGGGTTGCATTTTTCTTTGGTATTTGTTTGTTACCTTGTGAGGGTATATTTTCTAGTTTGTTATCCTCGTTTGGATTACTTTCCTCAGTTGTTATGTAAGGGGCGTGATTTTTGGATATTTGTGCAATAGATTCCTCTAGCTTCCCTTGGAGCCTAGTTCTTGGTTTTTGTGTTTCCATTGTTGTGATCGACACCACACCTGTGGTTTGGTCACCGGCAGGGTTTCTAGTTGTATCGCTCAGTACTTACGGCCGCGACCAGCCGCAAACAGCAGACAACAGCGCGTGCCCTTTACTCCTTGCGGGCTTCACGCCGCAAGGGTCACGCTGTGCTGTATTTGTCACTTCCTGGGGGTGTGTCTCCAAAGTCACTTGGCCGATGTCATGTGTCCAAGCAATCACTCGGCCCGCTCGCGTCAAACTGCTATCAGCTCCAGCTGATATGCTGATGGGCTTACGCGAATGGAGCGGGTCGACGGCAATTCACGGCAGGCAAAAGCACCAGCTGGGCACCAGCAGGGCACCAGATAGATCCTCCCAGCCGAACAGCAGACAACAGTGCGCACCCTTTACTCCTCGCAGGCTTCACGCTGCAAGGGTCGCACTGTGCTGTATTTGTATGTCACTTCCTGGGGGTGTGTCTCCAATGTCACGTGACCGATGTCACATGTCCAAGCAATCACTCGGCCCACTCGCGTCAAACTGCTATCAGCTCCAGCTGATATGCTGATAGGCTTACTCGAATGGAACGGGTCGACGGCAATTCACGGCAGGTAAAAGCACCAGCAGGGCACCAGCAGGGCACCAGATAGATCCTCCCAGCCGAACAGCAGACAACAGCGCGCGTCCTTTACTCCTCGCGGGCTTCTTTAAAATTCACTTTGAGGTCCTTCATGTGAAACATATAAAAATAAACACAGTTTACAAGGGATTAGAACATTTAAAAGAATTAAGCCATTCACAACCATGCTTTAAATAGGCAAATTTTGCAATTTCTTAATGGAAAGAAACACATTTAAACTGTTTTTTTAAATCTTGTTTTCTTATGCAGCACCCACATTCAACTCAGCATTATCATGTCTTTGAGTGCTGGGATTTATTTGCACTCTGGAAGTAAATATTCAGATTATGCTTGGAATTTTCTCGGCAGAGCTGAAATTGCTATGTTGCCACTTTTATCCACATTTTTCCTGTGTAACTATAAACAAACGGTTGTTGGACTGGTGTTTCATAAAATACATTTCTCAGCTTCTGTCAGTCAGTGAGGCCTGGTTTTCTCTGACTGCACTGGATGATCTGTGGTTTCCGCACACTTTTCATTTCAATAGTTCACTTGGAAAATGACTGAAATTAGCGCCAAAACAGCACTTTGAAGGTTTCAGTTGATTGGAAAAACTGTATTTTAAAGGCATTTTTTGATTTGAACCCACTTCTGTGGCCTTGCTTCATGTAACAGGTAACAGCACCCACTGGCATTCTCCTGCAGGAAGTTCTGTTTTGACATCAAATTTGCCTGTGTGTGGCAGTGAGTGTGTGTGGCAGGGGGCTGCATCCTTTCTGTGATTTATGAATCATGCGCAGTTTTCGGAGATTTGGTGCGCGCAGGGGTTATTGCAAACATTTTTGGCTGTTTTCTTTCCCCGTTGGCAAAGGGGTGCAGTGGGGCGCATCGGCATGGGTAAAAATATCCCACACTTATGTGTTGCTTGTTGTGACGTCATAGGATGAGATTTTTTCCTTTGAGAAATTAGCATAAACAATACGCAATTGTTTAGCTGAGATATTGTAGGATACAAATTAATTTTTGTTGTTTGAAAAAGAAAATATATTTTTTGTGAAAAAAATGGGATTGGAGCTTCCAACAATTGGTGTTCGCTCATATTGTTGAAGTTGTTTAAAGAAACGGAAAAGCACAACAAGTGTTATATAAAGAAAAGGTGAACAGATTTAAGCATGGAAGACATGACACCATTAACCACAAACAAAAGGTTTATGCCATGGTACCAGTGTGGATCACTATCTAAAACGGTCCTGCAGCACATAACAACATATTTGCACACCACATACACTGGCAAAAATTTAGAAAAAAAGCCTAGCTAGTTCAGAGCTTTTGAAGATGTACCAAGAGGATAAGGAGTAGGAGCCGCCAATAGATTTGATACTTAATGTATACACAGAGGGGGGTGAGACGTATTCTGCGCCACCTGCCCCATCTGAAACAAAAAGTGAAGTCAGTAAATATGAAGGATTATACCCACTAAGGGAACTTAAAGCAGCCACTGTGTATAGCAACCCATATATATTGAGGAGCAGGCAGGGATAAGGTGGGTTAGGGCCTGGCAAACTAGACATGCCTTGCAGGCAACCGTCATTCCCTTTCCACCCTATCACAATAAGGTACACATTACAATTGGCCCCGGCCCCCTTAGAGAAATCTGATTGGTTCAGCCACACTTCCTGTACATCCAAAATGGCCCCTGGCAGCCTTTCAGTGAATCTTGCAGCACACTCTAGCCTATGGGCGTGGTTGGCTATATAAGCCATGGCCAAAGGCAGACCCATGCTTTGTGTTGCATCTGTAGCTTCAAGCAACATGCTCACCGTGATCCAGCTCCCTTCGGCCCTCGAGTTTGACTCCTTGAACTTCAGCTACCTCGATCTGCTTTCCGCTGCGGAATCTCCGCACGCACGTTCCTGGATTCCGCACCTAAGAGAAAAGGGAAGACAAAAGACAATACCTGTAAGTGCTTGCGTGCCGACCCTACTCCTGGCTCGTTCTCGCAAGTGCGCACGCAAGCTTCAGCACAACTTGCCTGAACTTCTTGTGGGATCCCAAGCAGCATTGTGAGTTCTCGTGAACTTCCTCTCTCAGCAAACTCTGCAGAAGAAACCTGTGGATAGAGAACAAGGGTTAGACTTTCATCAGCAACTCTTTTCTCATGTGCACTGATATGCAGAACTCGCCGTGACCTAATAATACGCCACGACTGCTCAGAGTTTCTGAAAGACTTACCTTCAGATACGCACCCAACTACGAGCTGGGAACAGCACCGGATCCAGTGAAGCAACTGGAAATCTGAACTTACCTGCAAAAACACACTGAAAATCTGCTGGGTGAAGAAACTCAGTGAGTAGCAGAACAGTGATACCAGACCCAAGGTCAAGTGGAGCAACTGATCCGTGGGTTCCAGAGACACAGCACCCCTGCCTTGTTCAGGATGGAGAGTGTGTCTAATTAATCCCTAAGGTGAGCCAATCTCCTACCATCACACAACCACAGCACACTACAGGGGGAGGGAGAAAGAGGGCTCTGGGTCCATACCCTGGCAGGCTAAGCATTTTACCTCTCTATTGGCAGGTGGCCTGCAGTCCAATGCTAGAGGTCCTGAGAAAGTAGGGAAGGGGTCTAGAAGGCTTCATTGGTACAGCAGAGACCCACGTGAGTGTGACACCCGGCATATGAGTCACCTATGCAAAGTAGTGATGAAAATCCAGACAGAGATAGAGATACCACCTCCAAGGTCCCGATCGAGAAAGAGAGGCACGAGAACGAGCGAGAAGACCAGGCACAAGCAAGTACATCTCTCGATACAGAGATAGAGGGCAAAAGACGGAAAGGAAATGAGGATAGAACTGATGAGATAGCATTCACACAGAACAAATGGATGGGTGGTCGGATTTTATTGAAACTCGATGGTAAAGGCATTGATTACGGATGCAGCACATAACAACATATTTGCACACCACATACACTGGCAAAAATTTAGAAAAAAAGCCTAGCTAGTTCAGAGCTTTTGAAGATGTACCAAGAGGATAAGGAGTAGGAGCCGCCAATAGATTTGATACTTAATGTATACACAGAGAGGGGTGAGACGTATTCTGCGCCACCTGCCCCATCTGAAACAAAAAGTGAAGTCAGTAAATATGAAGGATTATACCCACTAAGGGAACTTAAAGCAGCCACTGTGTATAGCAACCCATATATATTGAGGAGCAGGCAGGGATAAGGTGGGTTAGGGCCTGGCAAACTAGACATGCCTTGCAGGCAACCGTCATTCCCTTTCCACCCTATCACAATAAGGTACAAATTACAATTGGCCCCGGCCCCCTTAGAGAAATCTGATTGGTTCAGCCACACTTCCTGTACATCCAAAATGGCCCCTGGCAGCCTTTCAGTGAATCTTGCAGCACACTCTAGCCTATGGGCGTGGTTGGCTATATAAGCCATGGCCAAAGGCAGACCCATGCTTTGTGTTGCATCTGTAGCTTCAAGCAACATGCTCACCGTGATCCAGCTCCCTTCGGCCCTCGAGTTTGACTCCTTGAACTTCAGCTACCTCGATCTGCTTTCCGCTGCGGAATCTCCGCACGCACGTTCCTGGATTCCGCACCTAAGAGAAAAGGGAAGACAAAAGACAATACCTGTAAGTGCTTGCGTGCCGACCCTACTCCTGGCTCGTTCTCGCAAGTGCGCACGCAAGCTTCAGCACAACTTGCCTGAACTTCTTGTGGGATCCCAAGCAGCATTGTGAGTTCTCGTGAACTTCCTCTCTCAGCAAACTCTGCAGAAGAAACCTGTGGATAGAGAACAAGGGTTAGACTTTCATCAGCAACTCTTTTCTCATGTGCACTGATATGCAGAACTCGCCGTGACCTAATAATACGCCACGACTGCTCAGAGTTTCTGAAAGACTTACCTTCAGATACGCACCCAACTACGAGCTGGGAACAGCACCGGATCCAGTGAAGCAACTGGAAATCTGAACTTACCTGCAAAAACACACTGAAAATCTGCTGGGTGAAGAAACTCAGTGAGTAGCAGAACAGTGATACCAGACCCAAGGTCAAGTGGAGCAACTGATCCGTGGGTTCCAGAGACACAGCACCCCTGCCTTGTTCAGGATGGAGAGTGTGTCTAATTAATCCCTAAGGTGAGCCAATCTCCTACCATCACACAACCACAGCACACTACAGGGGGAGGGAGAAAGAGGGCTCTGGGTCCATACCCTGGCAGGCTAAGCATTTTACCTCTCTATTGGCAGGTGGCCTGCAGTCCAATGCTAGAGGTCCTGAGAAAGTAGGGAAGGGGTCTAGAAGGCTTCGTTGGTACAGCAGAGACCCACGTGAGTGTGACACCCGGCATATGAGTCACCTATGCAAAGTAGTGATGAAAATCCAGACAGAGATAGAGATACCACCTCCAAGGTCCCGATCGAGAAAGAGAGGCACGAGAACGAGCGAGAAGACCAGGCACAAGCAAGTACATCTCTCGATACAGAGATAGAGGGCAAAAGACGGAAAGGAAATGAGGATAGAACTGATGAGATAGCATTCACACAGAACAAATGGATGGGTGGTCGGATTTTATTGAAACTCGATGGTAAAGGCATTGATTACGGACGCGAGACAAAAAGTGAAGCTAGACAATTTACCGAGAAAGGAGAAGGAAAAGGAAAAATGATTGAGAGACGAAAGGATGAGTAAAAAAGATAGGCAAAGACGAGAGCAGTTGTATAGCGAAGAGCAAGAAAGACAACACAATCATAAACAGAGAACAGCTAATGGTCAGGACAGATAGGAACAAAAGCGAAGAGAAGAAGAAGAGCAAAAGATACGGGAAAAAAGAATAAATAGATGAAGGGATGAGGAAATATGAAGGGCAAATGAATGTAGATATGCAAAGAAATGGGAAGAAGATAGGGTCAAAGAGGAAGCGAGCACAGATAATTTGATGAACACAGAGAGCATGCGATCTTGAATATCTGGAAAGAGAGGTTAAAAAACCTGATCCAGTAGTAGATTGGGAAGACATCGAAGAATTATTTTCTGAATATGATTTTGTAACAGGCACGTCTAGGGCAAATATCGAGGAAGACTTTGACACCAGAAGCATTGGAGAGACGATCGATAGGATATATGATGAAATGGGGCTAGAACAAAAACCCGAAGGGAAAGCAGAGGACGAGCGCCTGGAGAGCACTCAGCTGAACAATTCTGACGCCTCCTGAAATAGTAGGAATAGAGAACTGTCCCTAGACGGGTTGACAATGAATAGGAACGAGGAGGATGAGAGAAGTTGCATGAGTTGGGCACAGACGATATCAGACCCGAAAGAGAGGAACACAAGGAAAAAGAGGAAGAGAGGAGATGCAAAAAATGCTTCTCCAGAGGAAAAGGTTTAAGATGGTCAGATTTTAGTGAGTCTGCACTTAAGGCAGCCACAGAGTCAGACCTACAGAAAGAAGTATCTTATGGTCAGAGGAGGGTGTCTCCACCACCCTATGTGAGCCGACTAAGGACATTACCAGGTAGGCGGCGATGCAGAAATATTACTCCTGCAATAGACATAAAATTGATGAGAGAAGAGATTGAGGGCTATGCGTCACAATTTCCGTTGCTCGAGAAAGGAGGAACGAGGCCACAGTATATTCCGTGGCCACACATGGATCGGGAAAACTTGAAAAATAACCTTCCAATGTTGACATTGAGAGCCAGAAAATGGATACACGAGCTAGAGAAAATGATGGGAGGGAACACGTTAGCTATAGGGGATATCAAGGGTCTTTTAATCGCCATACTTGGTGAAAGAGCTGATGATGTGTGGACACGTGCAGGTTATCCTGGCGTAACCACAGTTAATACTGCGCACGACGGAGCACCATTTAACAATTGCAGAGCTGCAGTATGGAAAGCCTTATGATTGCTATATCCGGATACTTCCAACATGGGAGCTATAATGACACGTAAGATGAAGGAATCAGAGGACCCTTTGCTTTAGATCCAGAATTGCCAAGACGCGTGGGTACTGGAAACGCAAGAAAGTTTGGGGGAAATCTATACCCGTGTTTTACCATATATTATGCCAAGGGCTGCCAGATCAGGTACAGAAGCAGTTCAAGAAATTAGTAGGAATCAAGGCCAAACCATGGTCTGAAATACAGTTGACCATGGCAAACTATTGCAGACTGGTGCAGGAAAAGAATCACAAAAAAGAGGCTGCACGAAAAGCCAAAGAGGCAAAATTAGTGCAGAAAAAATTGTCAAAATATGCCATTGAAGGGGCAATGATAACTAACACAGACAGATCGAACATACAACAGGTCAATAATCCACAGCAGGTTAATCAGGGCAAAAATGAGTTTTGCCCCAGAGGGACAGGATTTAGTGGAAGAGTATGGCGGAGTAATCAGGGAGGTTTTCAAAACAATCAGGGAGGCTTTCAAAACATGCAAAATGGCAATCAAGATATGTCAAATGGGCAAATAATCAGACAACTGCCAATATGTTTAGAAGTGTGGGGTGACAGGGCATCTAGCACGCACATGAAGAAGTCAAAGCATGGTTCAAAACGACCAAGGAACAAGAGCAGGTATGGTGAATCAACCTGTGTTTTTACCACAGGGAGGAAATGGAGTTGCACAGAATCACACGGTGCAATAGCAAATGCCAGGAGCACAGCAAAGTTTGCAACCTCGGAACTTGATAACTTTTCCACAAGGACAGTCTCAACAGTCGCCAAAGCAACTAGTACAGACAGTAAGTGTAAAACAGGCTGCGAACTCTGGAATAAGAGCTAACACTGGTGTTGGAAGAAGTCCATTCATGCAAAACGGAACAAAGTTGTATATGGACTAGGACAGCTCACTGGGAACCCTGATGTGTTCTATCCTATCAGTGACACCAGACCCTCACCAGGAACCAAGGGTGGATGTCGTTATAGGGGATAAAGAATGTTTCTTCTTATTTGACACATAGCGCAACACGTCTCATGTGTACGTGAAGGCAAGTTTTCCTTGTTCGGCGATGCTATAAATACTCACAGTTTCAAGGAGCAACAAGTCATGTTCCTTTTACAGATACACTTCCATTCTCTATAGGACAATGTGATATGAATGTACCACTGTTATATTCGAGACAAACCCCAGTAAATATGTTGGGACGATATCTAATGACAAAGTTAAACATGACAATCTCGTTCACAGAGAAGGGTATAATATGTTCAACTCCAGGAATGCATTATTTGAATGTATGCAAGATGATTAGAGCATACGCAGGACACACAGCTATGAGAGATATTCCATTAGAGCCAGAAATATTTGTGTATGGAATATGTGTGCTAATGGTGGGGCTACCAGTCCTTGCAGACAAAACCATGAGGACCCCAGATGCATTTCTATTAAGGCCAAGAATACCTATGCACGAGGAGAAGGGACAAGTATTTCACTTGATGATACTCACAGCTATAGTGCGAGGGAAAATGGCTTTGATCGATGGGTGTGATGATGAAGGCGACAATGGTGCACAGTAACCGCCGTCGAAGAAGGGTACAGATTGACTGACGTCACTGATGACGATCTGTTTGACGAGCAAGCAGATTGAGAAGAAACAAGAGTTGAGGTAAATCTCACTTTCTGGGTGAAAATGATCGAAAGAGAAGTGCCTCAGAGAATGATGTTGGGACAGAATCGCCCTGACTAGTTTGAGGACGACATGGCACAGGTGCCTGTCTCAGTATGGACCACAGGCCTCTATGAGGTAGGCTTATTGAAAGGAGTCAGAGAAGTAAGGATTAAATTGAAGCCAGGAGCAATTTTACCCAAAGTACGACTGTATCCCATGTCTAGGGAAGCAGATGAAGGAATTTTCAAGACATTTTCGGCTATGATGGAACAGGGCATCTTAGTGACGTTAGAGTCGTCATGCAATAACATAGTGTACCCTATCAAAAAATCAAAGGGAGGATCTTGGAGACTAATTCAAGATTTATGCCCAATAAATGATATTGTAGAGGCCAAGTTCCCTTTAGTTCCTAACTCGGCCACAATCCTATGTAATATACCCATTGAGGCAAAATATTTCATGTTGAATGACTTGAAAAATGCATTTTTCTCAATCCCATTGCACCAAGACTCACAAAATTTGACGTCATTTACATTCAGACAGATGACCAAATATGAGGTCAGACTGTAGCCGGGCATAGGAGACCTACAATCAACGTCTCCTCAAACTGTACTCACATTCTTTGTTTCATGTACCTAACTACATGGTATCTTTCACCTACTAGGAAGTTGTTTGTTAAATGTACTAGTATTCTGTTTACGCCTTGGACACCAATTAACAGTGTTTCACTGAATTTTAGATATAATCATGTGTTTGTTCAGTACAATGGTTATTATGAATTGTTATGCAGATAAAAATACTTAAATATTTTGCAAAAGAAAGAGTAACAGCAAATAAATAATAAAAAGCTGATAGTTTCAAAAACTAAGAGACAGGTGTTCATTAGCAGCGAGTGTTTGTTTCTAATGATGGTTTCCCCATGAGTATGGGTTTCCAAAAGGGTTTAAAACCAGTTTGCATTTAAATGGTTTTGCATGTTTTTTAATCATAGAGGGTAGGACAACCCCCCAAGTTATAGATGTGTCTGAAAAGCAGAAGGTTGACCCAGGGGTACTGTGAGTCTCCTTCAATTTTCAACAGAGTCCTGCAGATGGACTTAAGCAACGTTGCATTAGAGAGTGTTGTCTTGCAATATGTGGATGGCATCCTATTTTGCAGCACGACAGAGGAAAGATGCAGACGTGATTCTGTTCAGCTTTTGACTATATTGGCTGAGAAAGGATATAAGGTTGACAAAGAAAAGTTACAATATTGTCAGCAAGAAGTGCTGTACATAGGCCAACTGATCTCGCCTGAGGGGAAAAGAGTTACCCCTGAAGCCATACTGAACACAGCTAAGCTACACACGATAAAACAGATGCAGAGTTTTTAGGGCTTTGCAATTATGTCAGGGCATGTGTCTTTGATTACAGCTCGTATACCAAGCCCTTGTTACAGGCCCTGAAGAATGCACAGGTGACAAAAGGGAAAATTGAATTGTCCCAGACCATGGAAAATGGGTTTGCTAAACTCAAGAGATCCGTTTGCACTGCGCCAATTTTAGGAATTCCCAATTATGCAGAGGAATTCTACTTGTTTTCACACACGAATGGCAGTATTATGACTGCAGTGCACATACAGAGAACCACATTGGGGTACAAGCCCCTGGCATACTACAGTGGAAATCTAGACCCAGTGATGAGAGGTCACTTTGCTTGCAAACAAAGTTTAGCTTTTACAGCATTCGCCATAGAGAAAGCTACAAAAATTGAGATGGAATGCTCCATGACGTTGTGCGTCGAACATGCACTATTTGCTATTCTAGAGAAACCATAGGGCACATTAACATTTCAGAGAGCTTCCGCTTATGAAGTGATCATATCAAATCCATCGATCAAAATAATTCGATGTAAGATAGTAAAGCCAGCTATGTTCATAGCAAAACCAGTCACTGAAGGAGAGCCCATACATGACTGCGTAAATTATGAAGAATTTTATGAAGAGATTACCAGAGTGAAAGAAAATGCATTGGCAGAAGGAGAAATTATCTTCGTTGACTGTTCCTCGAGAATCGATCAAAACGATGGGCAAAGAGATACAGGCACTGCTGTGGTGAAGCACACAGCAAATGGAGAATTTCGAGTACACATTAGTGCACGATTACCATCTCACTATTCAGCACAGGCTGTAGAATTATTGGCGTTGATTCTCATGATTGAGAATCACGCAGACCAGGAAGTAGCAGTGTACAGTGACTCTGCCTATGTGACTTCAAAAGTGCACGCAGGTCTAGTGCGCTGGAAAAGGAGGGTCTACCTCCAAGCAGATGGCACACCAGTGCAGCACGCAGACCTATTGGATAGGCTCAGTAAGCCACTACAGTTCCCAGTGGGCATAGCGGTCGTGAAATGCGCCGCCCACATGAAGGGGACATATTTTATATCACGACGAAATCAAGCAGCAGACACAGAGGCATCCAAGGACGAAACCATAATGAATGTCGAAATAACTGATGTGAATGAAAAAAATGATTGTTGCACAAAGTGAACCTGAGAGCTATAATAACATGGGGCAAGCAGAGTTAATGGAACTCCACGGGGAGGCACCACAGGAAGAGATGAATCTCTGGAAGCAGTGAGGGTGTTCTTTAAACCCCTCCGAAAGCTTGTGGCAACAATACAGCACTGGTAAACCAGTAATGCCTACAGCCCTATTAAAATTAGCATTGGAACAGTTGCACAATCCAGCGCATATGACAAAAGAGCATGTTGCATATTTTATGGTGATCTGTATAATCTTCAAGCAGTTCATGGCTGGGCACACATTAAAAGTAATTAGAGGAGTCATCCCAAGGCCAAATGGACCTTTTCAGCACTTGCATGTTGATTACGTCGATATGATTTAAGTATGTAACGGGTACAGGTACCTAATTGTTGTGGTGTGTTCACTCTCTAGATGGATAGAAGCAGGTCCATGTACACACCCAGACTCTACCTGTGTGGCCAAATTTCTGGTGAGAGAGGTATTACCCAGGTGGGGAGTATGAGAGGTTATGAGATCAGATAATGGGGCTCACTTTGTTAACAAAGTCTTTGAACAGATTAGCTTGCTGCTTGGTATAAAGCACAAGTTCTGGTCGGCATATCACCCGCAAGGTAATGGGATATGTGAGTTATTCTAAGGAAGAGATGGTCACACTACCTTCCTTTGGCACTGTATGCACTCAGAAACCAGCCTGGTTGTGACCATCATCTTACACCACACGAAATAGCAGCAGGCAGAAGGATGCGCACTCCCCTGACACCCCGAGACAGACCTAGATGTGATGCCCAGCCAACAGGAGAAATCTTAGGGTCTGAAATGCAAAATAACTTGAATTGCATGACATCTTATCTTACTGTAATGTCAGGCCAGCTGCAGTGATGACGAAAAGGGTGCAGGGTGCACAGAAGACAGAAGGAGATACTACTGCAGACACTTTTCAGAGTTTATGTGTACCATCAATCTTCCCTGGAGACATGGTCCTGGTGAAGAATCACATGGGAAAGAAGTGTGATGAGCCAAGGTTTAATGGTCCCTTCACAGTGGAAGATGTCACTCCCTCTGCAGTCAAGCTACAAGGAAGAAGATAATTGGATTACTAGGGAAACCTAGAATGAAATGTGCTTGCTCTCTGGTTAAATGAAATCAGTATAGGGTAAAGTTTATATTACTTGGACCGACTGAGAAGCTGCAGTAGCAGTGGGAATGGTGTGTGGCACCTTGAGGAAATAGAATTAAACTTGAGGGGTTATCCACTGCTTGCTGCACTCTTTAATGGAGTTATGGTTGTGAATCAAAAGGAGACAATTTGCAATGTGTATTTAAATTCACAGCCTGTGCGGCACTATTTATTAGTGATTGCTGTTTAGCAGGAAATCATGGATTGAACACAAAAAATGGAAAAGAACTTCAATTAAGATTGTCAAAGTTACTTAGCACCGTTTGTTGGTTGCCTTTGTAGTAAATCATGAGTCATACACAAAGGTCCAAAAGGAACTTAACTCATAATCAATTAGGATTGACAAAGTCACTTAACACTGTTTGTTCCTAAAAAATGAAAGAGTAATTAAACAAATTTCCAAGGTGCTTGTTGGCACCAAGTTAGAGCTCTGTGGGTAACTGCTTGTTTGCCGACACGTGTTTCAACCTGTTGCAGTCATCATCAGGGCTAAGCAGCAGACCTGAACATCATTATGAGCAATAACATGAGCAATAAGTGAAGGGAAATATGGTATCTTGCTTTGTTTAAAGTTAAGCGAAATGATCTGGGGTTCAGTCTCAATGTTCCACGCTATTACCAAGGGCGTTTCCACTGCTGAAGTTCTACGTAAGTTCCTCAGATGATCGAGATGGGCAACCAAAGTAGAAATGTTGTCATCCCTCAGGAGGAGAGACTCTCTTATTGCTCCGGAAGAGTTGTAGATTAACGTATAGAGGACTCATGTATGTATTGTATTCATCATTGTTTTACTGTCACTGACGATTAGAACTGCATTTTTTATTGGTGCACAAAGTGTTCCGATTCCGATGCACCCACCTAATGATTTACACATGAAACCCACAAAAGCACCCAGACTTACATAGTTATTCCAGTCCCTAAAAGATCTGAGAACGCAATGAGTGAACTTGAGTTGGATGTAATTAGCAATGACACACACACACACTTATGGTAACAAACAAATTGAAAAGTCGGAGACAGGGTCGGTAGAGTAAGAATGAAAGAAGGTTACTGACAACCACACACATGCAAACAATGAATGCACACATACCAGGTCTAGTGTCAATAATTACAGAACCACATGCCAAAGGAGGCGGGAAGGTTGGACAGCGAACAATGAGAAGCTCTACTATAAGTGAAGTTAAAAACCAAATGAAGAAAGCTGAGCTAGTGAAGAGACAAAAGAAGTTGGAGAGGAAGCCAACTGAAACATTAATGAACTCCCCTAATACAGCACTGAAAGAGGCCAGTGCAAGCCCAGAGAATATTTTACAAGCACAGATGATAGCAGAATCAATATGGTTGTTCATAACAAGAGCTAGGGAAAGACAAGAGGACAGGGAAAGAATTGTCAGACTTTCTTCTACTCGACTGGTACAGATGAAGGTGCCTGCACCATGGATTAGGAGACCTGAGAATCCTCCAGCAAGACAAAGCCATACAGACACATTCAAGGATGTAGTTATGGCAAACTACATGAAAACCTTGAGAATCAAGAGAAGCATACAAGGAGATGACAGTGAGCTAAATGACTACTTGGTCATCACAGCACATTTGGGAAATAACCTATGGCACCAGCATATGAAAGAAGTTGGAAGACGGAATTCAGAGGGGGAATACTTTGTGCACTCCTACCTTACAGCATGGGGAAGTCAAAGATCTTTGTAGCTGTAGAAATTGATGTCCAGACAGCACACTGTCTATCACACATAGCAATGTGCAAGAACAGAGGCCAGTTCATGGGAAGTGATGCCTCACTGGAATGGGCAACTGAAGCAGCTGATCCGAATGAAGATGATTATGTCCAGGACATAAAGACAAGAAACAATGGAAAGACAAAACACATTGTGATCAGATATGAGAAGCCTGGAGTTAAAGGAGCAGAAATCAGAAGAAAAGCAAATCACATACTAAACGTTCAATGGAAAATGCCAGAATAGGCTCGAAAGTGGAAGAACAGACGCCAAATGCAAATTTGGGGAACAGTGCTTTCACCAGACGGATGGGAGAAAGGAGTAGTGATATGCAGAGCATGGATGGTCTTCGGTCACTACAAACCCACCATCAACATAGTGCGAAATGGATGCAAGCCATTGTGGCCGAAGCTTGCAAAACATGGTCGAAGACAGAGGAGGACCCTTGCAGATAGTTCCATTGGAAAACCCAAAATTCTGCTTCAGGAATAATGACACAAGGAAGATGGGGGAGAATCAGACTGTGGATGAGTTTTTGATGCTCCAGGAATGGTACATGGTACTGCAGTGATTTTGGACCATTATTGGGCATTTGGATCCAAAACATATATCAGACTGCTCAGAAACTAGGGAAGTATGTGCACAATAGTGAATGTCCACGTTTCAGCTTTGGTGATTCCGAAAAGTGACCTGAATATTGACAGTTTCCCAAAAGCAGATGCTCACATGAGGAAGAAGAGATCTGTGGAATTAATGAACCGAATGAAGCGAGAGAATTACTTTTCTGCCAAATCCATAAGGCCTGTGATGCTATCCCTTATGAACATAGGCAGTTCAGTCAGACTTCCTCAGTGTTCACAACAATTTTCATGCCAAGAATTCAAGTTGGAGCAAATACTAAATGGTTGCAGATAACCAGATGGGAGTTACTGCAGACCATCCACATGACCATAAAGGGATTCAACGCAATCAAAGAAGAGTTAAGAGTGATACAACTAATGACTCTCCAGAATAGATATGTCCTTGACATGATCACAGCCATGGATGGAGGTGTTTGTGCAAAAATTGGAGAATCATGTTGCACATTTATACCTTGTCACGACGAAGAAAATGGAACCCTAACAGAGGCCATAGGTATGTTGAAGGAACTACAGAAACAAATGACTGAGGAAACTATTGAAGTGGACGACGACAGTTGGTTTGGATCACTATTTTCATGGGTTCCGCAATGGATGGCAGTTGCATTCAAATTAGTAGGAGACCTACTAGTGATGATATTGCTCAGGTTCTGTGTTATCAAGATAATAATCTCTCAGTGTCAGAAAACTGTGAAAAAGGCCATAGGGATGAAGATCATGATTGATGTCGAACGAGGGTGAAAGCCAAAAGACCTGACGGATGAAGAAATAAGAGACTTTGTGCCTCATCACGAGTCTGGCGGTAACCTTTAAATGCAGCGGTAGCGCTATTACTGCTGCATTTAAGGGTCTGCCAGATCATGGCCTTGGCGGATTTCCCCCCAGCTTTGAGCTGGGGGGAAATCCGCGGCAAAATTGTAAATTTTCGGCGCTATTATTATTATAGTAATAGCGCAAATTTTCCCCATTGGGGCCAATGGGGAATGAGGAATAACCCTTCCGCCAAACCTGTGGTCCGGCGCTAATAGCACCGGGAGGTTTGGCGGTAGGGCTATTAGCTGCCCAACTCGTGATGAGGCCCTTTGTTTAAGCCAGCATTCATGCACCAGAAGGAATGAAGTTTTGATATCCCAGGAAATTATGTGGGAAGATGGATCTATTGCAGCCCAAATGGACAGTGTCAACTAGTGATGTGGAACAAAGATGAACACCTAAGAACAGCAGGAAGGCTAAAAGGAGTCATAACGACCCCAAAGAGACATTGCTTCAGTCCATCATGTATAGACCCAGATGATGAAGAACAAATTGACCCAGAAGATGAAGTAAAAGTGAATAAAGAGGATGGAAAGAAGATGGACACAAAGGAAGAAATGAAAGTGGTTGATGAATCGCCCAGGGGGGAGTGTAGAGGAGGTCCCAAGTACGTCCCGCACTCCAACCATGCATTTTGAAGTACCAGAAACGCTCACACCAAAGTATGTGACGTACGAGGAGCAAATAAACCAGCAGAGAGCTGCAGTGTGGCTCTGTCCAGTACCTATCAGAAGACCACACCCATTGAGGTATCGACACCTAAGAAAACCTGGACAGTAAAGTATCCATTGAGAAAACCATATCAACAAATGAAACGGAATGAAGATTGTCAGAGTACAGTCCCTGAAGAAACCAAAAAGGTCTTAAAGGAAGATGAATGGTGATGTCACAAGAACCAGGACTGACTCACATATAGAAGATATGACGACCTTTCAGTTACAAAAGGAGACGAAATGCCATGCATAAGGGACATTGGGCCTCATTAGACGTTATGCGGTAAAATCCGGCCATTTCCGGCATGGCGCTATTAACGTGTCTGGCTTTGCATGATGCCGCTAATAGTGTGGCATTCTGAGTATGCGGACACGAGCACAGCGCCATGCCGGTAATGACCCTACCGCCATGACGCAAAAGACCCCAAAAAGTACCTTACCGGCTTCAACGAAAGCGCTGATAGTACTTCCGACCTCCCGCTACATACAAATAGCGGTCACCGCTAATAGCGGACACCGCTATTAGTGATCACCGCTATTAGCAGTGACCGTAAAATTGTGGAACCGGAAATAGCGTCATCACACAGGAAAGGGAAAGAGCACGGCAGCCATCTTTAAAAACACAATCCATTGCCATCCTCAGCAGCCAGGACCTGTTTCCACACGACTCCAACACCAAATCATCCCGGATACCCTGAAGATGCCAAAGGCCATCAAGAAAGGCGCGGATCGGCAGTGCAAAGAAAAATTCACCAGCGAGGAGCTGATCATCTTAACTGAGACCCTTGCCGCAAATGCCAATGTTGTATTCACCAATGACATGCGGCGTGAAACCCTTGTGAAGAAGAAGGCCATCTTGGCTGAGGTTGCCCACAAAGTCAGTGCGGTGGGCACCACCATCCACACTGTCAAGGACTGCAGAAAGCGGTGGGACGATCTACAGCTCCGGGTCTGCAGCATTCTAGCTGCAAATCGAAACCTGGCTATGGCCACAGGAGGTGGCGCAGATTCACCAATAAAACTCCGGGAGTGGGAGGAGACCTGCGCCAGCACTATTGGCGTGGAATCCATCAAGGAAGTCGGAGATGTGGAGCATGGTGCGCCCACTTCATCAGATGGAGGTGAGTGTACACATTAAGCAATGCACTGTGAAGGGTGAGGGTCCCCCCAGATCTGAGTCCAGAACGAGCCCATGGATCCAGCCACAAACATACATGCACACAACCCTGCCAATGTGAGTGTCACACCCCAACACACACACATGCACGCATCACCACATAGAGGTGCAACACAAACCCATTCATGCATGACCCTCCCCATTACCGGATTCCCAACTAAAGAGGTCCCAATGCATAGAGCGGCATGATGTAATCATTCTGCATAAGGCACGTAGAACCATCACCAATGATATTCCCTATTTTTGTCCCCCACAGGATAACAGACAGACAGTGATGAATAAGTGGCACTGTGACACATGCTCCCCCAGCCAAGAAAAAGGCCAGGAAACAGGAGACAGGGGACACCGCCGCCAGCTCATGGGGCACCGGGAGGAGTGAGCACCAGCAGAGGGGTAAAGGCAGCAAGAGCGCCAGTTCAACACGGCCTGAAGCATTGGCTGCTACAATAGCTGCACCCATGGCAGTGTTCCTCCCTTTCATTGGAAACAAGCACGGAGGGCCCGCTATCTGCTGCCACCAGTTCCACTGGTGAGGCAGCAGCCACTGTGACGCTATCGGACGTTGAGGAGACCATTGACCTTGAAACGCAAAGGCAGACCCCCAGCCCCCCGCAATCCATTGAGCCAAGTCCACGGCCACCATCGCAATCAAGGAGCCTTGTACAATCTGGCAACAACACCGTGGAAGGACGCTGGAGCCCTCAGGTGTCCTCACCTGATGGCCGATGCATGGACCAGGGCGCAGCAGCCACCCCAAGAGCTGGACGCAGTCGCCAGGACCTGTAAGCCATCAGCCAGAGACAGGTGGAAATAACAGTGCTGGTTGGCCAGCATGTGGAAGAGGCAGGAGGGAGGAGGTTAGGTTGAATGCAAGCCAGACAAGAAAGGGCATGGAGGCCTGCACAAACAGGCTATGCGAGGAGATGGCCCAACTGAGGCAGGTCCTCACACGCATAGCGGACGCTATGGAGCGACAATATCCCCCCACCACAGGATCAACCGGGCACCTCCTCCTCTGTGAGTTCACGTCAGACAAGCCCCCGCCGCCGCTCCTTGCGTACCATGAGGCACACGCCATCCCATCTTCCCAATGGCGGTGGAGGCCATGAGAAATAGGGCCAGCAAGAACTAGCTGGCACATGTGCAGCAGGACACCTACGCACTACAAGCCACACATGGGGGTGTTGTGGGGGGAGGGGGGAAATGGTGTTTTTGGGAGTGTTGTGGGTGGAGGGGGGAAAGGGTGTTTTTGGGAGTGTTGTAGGGGGAGGGGGGAAAGGGTGTTTTTGGGAGTGTTGTGGGGGGAGGGGGAAAAGGGTGTTTGCACAGTTGGGGCCATGCACATTTTGTTCACGAGTTAATCATAATACACTGTTGACAAGTTGAGACACAGGCTTGGTCTTCTTCATTGTGTATGTGTACTTTATTGGGGACAGGGTCCATTGTGCACCTCACCACATACAGCAGGGCAACAATACCCATCTCTATCCAAAATAGTTGACCCTTGTCTCTCAGAATATTTGATAAATCAGATGCTGACGCACATTGTGTGCCGCCTGGCCATCGCCACTTGCATGTCCTGGTAGCCCATTTCCCCATCCTCATCCCCATCAACATCATCTTCATCAGGTGGTTGCATGTCAATATCAGGGGGCATAGACACATTCCGTCTGTAAAACATATTGTGCTGCATGACACATGCCATGGTTGTCTTCGGCACTTTGTCATGGCCGTACAGGAGAGCCTCACCCGGCCAGCTTAGGCACCGGAGCCGTGTCTTCAGAAGGCCAAATGCCTGCTCAATCACGACGCGGGTACGGTTCTGTGCAAGGTTCTATTCCTCTTCGTGTCTGTTCTGTGGGTTACGTATAGGGGTAAGGAGCCAACTCTTCAGGGGATAGCCAGCATCACCTGCATGGCTGGAACAATGGGGCCTTGTTACTGGTCACCTCAATTGCAACCTGGACATTTCACACTAATTCTGTTAGCATTCTGATTAGCATCCACGATTCCCAGCATGCATGGAGACGATCAGTGTAACTGCAATGTGAGAAGGTAAGCTAGTCCCTGCAAGTGGACGTGCACCATGCATGCCTCCGGCAGTATTTCCAATGTCCTGGGTGTGGGTAGGTCCTAGGTGTTCCTGGGCCCAGGCAACCTTTGTACGACACTACTAGTGAACTGGTATTATGATTCCAATGGCCCCATGCTGTGAAGCGGCACATCAGTAGTGGTGTACGGGTGTGGTTCTGTACAATGGCTACAGGTGATCACTTTGAATGCACTCAAGGGCGCATATCTGTTGTGATGTTGTTCAATGCACATTTACATTATGCATATTGGCAGAATGTAGTAGCTTTGTGTCATGTAGGGTATGGTATGATGTGCAATGTGCATGTGGATGTGGATAGATGTGTCATGTATTGTGTTATGGATTGATGCCTTTGTTGTGCATTTTACTACTTGCATGTGGTTTCGTGTCCTCTCCATTGTGTGCTGCGTTGGTGGACATTGGCGTACATCTGTATGTCCCTTTATTGTACGGACGACAGTCCACAACCAGTTGGGGTATGCATCTCTCCCCCCCAAACACACCCCACATTACACTGCCATGTGCCTGCCCTGCTACTCACCAAGTAGCCACAAACTTTGTCCAGCATGGCACTCCAAGTTGCGTGGTATCATTGAGTTCTGCACAACCATTGATTCATGGTTGATCAGGGGTATCGGTCACGATTGTTGTTCTCTTTTTTGAGTCACATGCCATTTGGACATTGTTGGAGTGGTAATGCTTTCTGTTTCATTAGACAGCCTCATTGTGATGTGGGGGCACCATTGCCACATGGGTACAGTTGATTGCCCCGATGCTACTTGGGATGCATGCAAGTGAATAGATGCCAACTTTGTCGTTGGAGATCTCCTGGGCTGTCCGTGGCAGGGATATGTGTTCACTGGTGTGCTTCAGGGGGGGCATCGAGCACCTGGGTTAGTGTGCATGTGAATACTGGTTGTGAAATGCCATGCATCTGCACTACCGTATGCTGGTAGGTGCTTGTGGCCAGGTAGTGGAGCACAGTTACCACCTTCAGTAGAGGGGGGATGGCAGTACGGATGTGTATGTGGCTCACTATATCCTTGTGATTCATGTCCACCATGGTGGTGATGGTATCCCGGTCCAGGCGGCAGTGGGTGTGTATCTGCTCAGGGGTTAGGTTGAATGGAATGGCTAGAATCCTGGGGATTGCTGGCTGCCTCTGTGGTATGACTGGGTGCACTGGTGTGGCTTGCTGGGCCAGTAACGCCATACTCCTCCCCCTGCGTCTCCTCTGTGCTGCCTGTTGTTGTTGGTGCTGCAATGCAATCATGTCCTCCAGCCCACGATTGCTGCAATTATTGGAACCATCTTGGTGTGGGAAGGGGTGTGGGAAGGGGTTTGGTGTGCTCCTTTTGTGCTGCCCCAGTCTCCATTGCCTCCACCTGTGCTGTTGTGGCCACCTGTGGCAGGTGGGGACACTACTCAGCTCTCGTAACGTGTGGTTCGCGATGCTGGTATTTCCTCCTTGCCAGTATGGGCTTCTTCGGCCAATACCATGCCGCGATTAGCATGTCCGCATGCCTTGTAATGGCGTGCTATTAGCGCCATGCTGTTATTTCCGACATGAGGGGTCGCGTGCCCACGGACTGGCCACTATTAGTGGGACCGTTCTTAGCGGTGCCGCTAATAGCGGCCAGTCCGGGTCGTGATTAGCTAGGAAATTTAGCGATACTGGTAATCCCCTACCGGTACGGTTATTCCCTTACCGCCTAACGTGTAATGAGGCCCTTTGTGAACCTAAAGTGAAAAGACAATGTCAAATGTAAGAAGCTTATGCCATGAGCACAGTGAAGATATTCAATTAGTTTACACATGTACCTATGCTTGGAACCACAAGAAAGCTAAGAAAATTGTGCGGCTTGCTATGCTAAGTAGTAAGATAGATTGCAGCAAGCACCACCTATAGATACCTACCTCAATAGAAGTAGGTTATATAAGTATACTTCCACTATGCACAATGGCAGAATCAACCAAAGGTTACTAGAGGTCGCATGAGGACAGTTTCATAGTTAGCAAATCAAGAATAAAAGATAGAAGCGAAACTCAGACAATTACAAATCATGCCAAAAAGCTAAGGTCGTATCAGCTACAATAGGCCAAAATTAGTTACAATTAATGAAGCAAGGAAAAGAATATCCTACACAGAAAGGTCAAGATAAAAAGCAGAAGGCAGGTGGTGGACAAAACGAAAATCAAATACACAAATTACATGGAGAATTAGGTGATTTTACGGTGTCTGAATCATGTGTCCAGTCGAGAGAGAAGAAGGGGGACTCTCACACCTACACATGGCAGAGTGCCATGCAACGATATCAGAACTTTTCCAGACAAGGATGCAGTCTCAAGGCCAACCACAGTGAAATAATTGACACATGACCACCGAAGTGATGATTGATTGTAGCAATCATTGGAGAAAGGCTGTGGGAGCTGATGTGCACTCTGCACCTGGCCGACCATTCTGCATACTGCTAGGCAAAGTGGAAAAGTATGAGTGGGGTTGGTGCCAACCCAAACATAGAGGACCAAGTGGTCTAGGGTCCTATAGTTAGTAGAACCAATGGGACATCTTACGTTTAGTGACGTCTACAGTAGCCATTTTTAAGGTAGGGCTTAGATGCCCCACCTGACAGTGTTTACCCAATCCCCTCACTCCGTTACCATATACAGATATAGTACTTATATTAAAGTTACCTTCCTAGAACCAATAGAATTGTCTGCAACATTTTAAGCGTTACGTGTCAGTGATGATGAGTTTCTAGTATAAATGATGTGTTTTTTTATGAAGTTCGTTGGAGTTGTGAAGCGAGAAGGAAGATCTAGCAACCACTGATATTCATGAGACTTCCCGTTTTTTGTACTTGTCATTAAATGGACTCTATTTGCCAAACCGTTGAGTTGTCATTATTGATTTGATGCTAGAGTATTAATCTGCATCCCCATCCATCTCACGGGTGCTGCTACTCATCTTAAAGTGCTATTGGACAACCCCCAGTTGGTTGGGGTCCTAGTGCACACTCCCTTCCCCCCACTCTTCCCTAACTTGGGCACACATCTCCTGTACTTCTCCCTCGCCCTCCTCCCCCTGCACGTACCACTTTGTTTGCACTTGCATGGTAGGATTGTCACAAGGACAATATAATCATGATTATCAGCATAAAATCCAGAAATTACATATAATGAGGATGGATTAGATATTGACAGTGTAACATCAGTGAGGATGAGATTTTGTTTTAATTTTTTATTTTATTTTTATTTTTCTTATGATGTATATTGATGTATATTTACTATGTATGTGTTTTTATCAGTTGTCTATGCAAAAGCCTAGAAAACCTATTCATATGTATTAAATAAAACAATTAAAATAATAAAATAAAATATCCACTTCTGCCTACAGCGCTAGTGTTTTCTTCTAACTACAACCTTAGGAGTAATGCCTCCTCGAGGCAATGGGGGATAGTCTAAAGGATCCATCTAATCAGATCCCTCTCTCAATGGAATCAGCACCTACTATTCCTTGAGATTCCCCCTGTGGTTGTTGCTAGGTTTCCCGTGTATGCTTTAATATCGTCTAATGGCACTGAAGTCCCAGAGACAGTCAAACAAAACCAAAAACAACTAAAAATAACAGACCTTTGTGACCTCAAACCCCTGACAGTTTCTCAGGGTGTTGAGTCTTCAACTACTGGTGCTTTTGTTCCCAGTTTTACCATTGCTCTACATATTCATTTATCTGATTCATTTATCTTAAAAGAATGTGTGATGATCCACTAGCAAGTGATTCTGGTATTGTGTCTGCTGGGTCTGATGGAAACAACTTCTATAATGCTAATCTCAATAAGAATGGTCAGCAAAAACACAATCTTTCAGCGATATTGACAAGTTCATCTAATGTCCACGATACATTGAGAATGGATTCCTTATCTAATGGGAATACACTCGGTCCTCCATCTGTTGCTGCCCTACACTTATTTTTTTTAAATCCATTCTGCGTCTATACGATAACGTAAAGAACTCAGTTTCCCAGAAAATAGGTTTATTAAAGGTAATCCCTGAGAAGCTTGATAGAGGGCAGGTTCCTATCAAGTATAGGGGTTCACTTGATTCCCATTTCAAGAGCAGTGGTTTTGGAAACTTCGACTGAGGAAATGTACAATAAGGATACAAGTCATATTTATTCTCAGCCTCCTCTCAGTACTACATGTTTGAGTACGTTGCCATATTTATTTCAATTGCACCCAATTGTCAAACAAATTGATAGCTGACATGCCCCAGAGCTGTTATTGACTTTCCAGACAGAGTTGATACGCTACCAGTTCTTGTTGAGGCAGTTGCACCAAATCTATGAGATTATGTGATAAAAGAGACCAATGTGCCTCTCACAACTCCCCAGAGGGAGATGACTCTCCATCACTCCTTGTAGAGGAGTTAATACTGCACCTTCCAGACAATGCACAAAAAGAAAGACCAACATGCCCCTCAACAGAGGAAAAAACAAACACTTGATGAACTCTAAGGGGAATAAAAAAAAAGCTTCAAGGACGTTTCTCCGTCCCCTGCCAAATAACTAATTCAAGTTTGTACACTCCTATAGTTAAGAAGTCCAAGAAAAAATGAAACAAACTTGACACAGGCTAAAATAACAAGGTTGATGATTCCACCTGGTGGTGCCGAGTTATCCCTCTCAGAATGTCCTTCCACTGAACATCCTACAATGGAAGCAATCAAAGGATCATCAATAAGTGGACTCAATGTACACTTGTAGAAGGGTACCTAACACATCAACCTCATCAAATCATACTACTGAGCGTATACATAATTGTGGACACAGAGGAAAATAACTTTCTGTTGAGGCTATAGGTGGTATTACAACCTCAAATCAAATCAACACACCATATGGCTTGGATATTCAAATTGATTTGTTAGAAAATCTGGTCCAAATTAATGGCACTCTCCCTTTGAACCATGCTACCATAATGAGCTATTATCTATCTTTGCAGGAATTCTGATTCTTCAGTCAATCTACACAGGAGACATTGGCTTGGTGCTTACACATTTCTATCCTCGTTTGGTAGCTAAAATGGTATGGGAACAGGTGGATTCAATTAGATTGATCGGTTTTGATATAATTCACTTTAAAACCAGTAGGCAAATTGACATCTTCTTGAAAGAGCACGAGAAATTAGATGATAATCGTCAGTTAATCTTGGCAAGGACATATGCCAATAATGGCTTGCCTATCTCTTCTGTCTTAAAGGATGTGGGTGGTTTGACTCAAGCAAAGAACCAAGGTTCAGACTGGGCTAGGTTCTTTTAGGCCTTTTATAAGAACATAATTCCCAAAAACTGGCAACCCAATCTTTAACATTTCCTTACTAAAATAGTTTTCATGAAATAGCTGGAGTTATCATACATTTTCAGAGTTGGCTTCTTGCAGCTCCAATATGGGGAACATCATATTTACATGTTTGTGAAACAATGCTAAATACCTCTTTAAATTTGAATGGGTGTCATGTATTTTCACAGAAATCAGACAAAGGCTGTCAGGGTAGACCATATGGGGTATTGGCTATAGCAATACATTTAAGAATCAAGGTACAGATCTTTTTCCTTGATGACACAACTCAGACCAAGAGAGTGTCACCACATTTTGGCTCCTGGATACAATATGTTGGCACTGATTACTCTAAAATATGATCCTGATTTATGGGCTAACATTTTGTTATGTCTTTTTGAGGAGATTCTGGCTACTTGTATCTTTCCACAGACTTGGTATTTGTCTTATATCATCCTCCTTTATACGAAACCCTGTCAACTATAGATCAATCACACTTTTAGATGCAACCAGCAAGATCTTTGCATCAGTGATTTCAAAGGAACTTGAATAATGAGTGGATACATTTGACTTTCTATCCCTAAATCAAGTGGGTTTCCGAAAATGTGTGGGCACCACACTTAATGGATTTATGCTGGAGCATGTTTACGCATCTGTTTCTTGTGGTTCTATAGGGACTGTCTAATAGCATTGATGGACATGTCCTGTGCTTTTGATCAAATGATAAGAGAGAGGCTGTAGTAGAAATTGTTTAGAGGAGGAGTGTCCCACATATTGGTTAAGGTAATTGTGCTCCATCATTGTGACACCCAGGTTCAAGTGTGGTTGTCTAAGACTGGCACTCTATCTAGAGAAATAAGGGCTTATGTGGGAGGGATGTTTCTTAGCCCCACTTCTTTTTAACATCTATATCTTTGATATTAGTCTTTTGGGGGATAATATTGTATCCTTCAGAGTCAGGCTAGGATCTTTAACATTAAACTGGTTTGCTTGTGCTGAGTAGTTGATGTTTCTGAACGTTACTCCCATAGGTCTGCAAGGAAAGCTCACTGTTATTTTATCTTATTTGTAAGAAAATAATCTTGCAGTAAATGGCAACAAATCAAAGATCATCATATTCTCATGAAAGTAAAGGCCTAAAACCATGACTTGGTCCATGGGAACTGCTTGTCTCAAATCCACTCATTCATAAAGTACTTGGGATTTAGCAAAACCAATAGTGTCAATGTGCTAGCTAAATCCAACGGCATGATAGTTCAGCTAAAGAGAGTGCGGTTGTCTCTTTGTAAATAAACTCTAATTCTGTTTCATAAATATTATCATGCCAAAGTGATACCTGTATTGATATATGACCTAGTCATTCAATTAATTGACTTGGGCCCATTGTATAACTCGATTGAAGGTACTTATTTTGAAGCAAAGCTTGAATCTTCCACTAGTGATTACAAACAGTGTTATTCGTCATGAGCTTGGACTTACTTCTTTGGCAACTATAGTTCTATGGGCGACAATGAGGTAGTTTGCTAAGATCCCGCACCCTCCATTTAACTCTTTGTTTGAAGCATTGCAAGCTCTTCATCAGCACAAATCTCGAGATTCACAGACAACATTTTGTTAGGATATGCTTTCAACTTTGAGTACACTAGGTCTTGGTAAGTCTGATCTTATTATCAACACTCTCTTGGTCAAAAGGAATATTTTTGAATTTGACTGGTGTGAAACTGGGGATGGGTTGAGTCTTTATGTACTTTTCTACGAATAAAGCTGTTTTCCCAGGGCAAGAACTCAATTACCAAGATACAGTTCTCTTTTTCCATGTTCTAGAGCCCAAGGTATTTATATTAGATTTAAATTCAATCAGTTTTGACCTTGGAATGTTTTGGTCGTAGGTGACATCTGTAGATTATGCAAAAAACCTGATATGGTTCAAACAACAAAATATCTTCATTTTCTTGCGAGGCCACTCTATATGAAGCACAGGCACTTTAGCTATTACAAAGATTTGCACACCTACGATTCAGACAACGTTATATTGTAGAGGAGTAGCTATACACCCCTACAGGAGACCCCATCCCCCCTCGTCTCCTATATTGGAGACATGAGACTGTGCAGTGTTTGACACCAGCCATTCTGCCAATCCTGCAGCAAGGGTTTAGAAGAAGATACCCTTTAAGAGAACCATATCGAATGTACTCCCGAAGTGATGACATCCTGCAGGAGGAACTCCCTGAAGGAATATGAAAAAGGAGCAAAGAAGAGCTAGTAACGTCAAAAGAAGGTGTGCAGGATGTCTCAAGACACTGGCCGAAGAATAATGTATGGATCCGAGAAGGCCTATAGTGAAGCAAGGATCAAGTGAACTCTCAAATATAAAAGAAGATTACATGCGCATGAAGTGCAGTAAAAACCAACCGTTCAATAAATGACGAGACTCTGAAATGCAAGGTAGATTAAGCCATCATAGAAGCTAGCTATAAGTAGTGAATAGAAGGCAGGCAAAGCCACCATTGGACAGAACCTGAACATTGGTATCATTAATTAAGTTAGCCAGAACCCATGTACCGGAATGGAAAAGCTGTGTTGCAGCAAGAATAATGGGCTCATGGAGCTGCGTGGCGAGGCTCTCTGGCCTGGAGTCAAGATTCTAGAAATCAAAGTCAGCCAAGTACTTTGAAGAAGAACAAGTATGCAGAGGATGAACTTTCTCACGTTAAGGTGCAAAAAGAACACAAAGGATGGCAAGCTTTAATTCATTTAGAGAATTAAAAAGCTGCAAATTGGACCAAATCATGGTCTCGTGTCACGTGAGTCAAGAATGGAAATAGATGGTGAACTTGGATTTCCAGACACAATAGCGAGTGCCTTCACTCCTGTGTTTTCTCAAAGACGAAGATACCTGCAAGGCCATGTACAAAGATAATTTCATGGCAGAAGCCATGGGCGATGAGAGATGCTGGGCTAATTGGGTGGTGGGGTAGTTTCCTGCCCTATCTCCTTGCACCTGGGTCTGGGCTTACATGTTGCTAAATATACCAAATGTTCCAGGCATGGCACAAGCGTGCCAACTGATTATATTAGTCCATATAACGAAGGACCTTATAGTTTGAAGACCAATGAGAAACTGTGTTTCTAATATTTCTGAAATGACATGTTTTTTTAGAGGTAGGCATAAGTTCTACACCTGATAATGAACAGCCAATAACATGTATTCCCCCTATAGAAAAGTATACTTATATGTCTCCCTTAACTAATCCCAACCCTTTATAGGTTTTTTCACTATTGCCACATAGTATGATGCGTATATGACGTATTTTTCATATAAAAAACATATTTTGTGTAAAAATCATTGCGAGACTGGGCGTACATCAGTTTATGTTCGTTGTAACCACCCTGTTTTAGATAAGTTTTAATAAAACAGTACTTTGTCATCTTCCTGAGCTGGTTCCGTCATTTGGACTGATTCTGCTGTTATCCCAACCATTACATATGCACGTTCCTAAATGGCCGTATGCTCAATATGGTCAGGCCTAATGGTGGGAAATAGTGTATCACAACTCTTGGATTTATATTGGTGGTTGTTATTAGAGATATTTTCCCTGTTGGGAATTCAATTATGATTGGAATGTTTTGAAAGGTTTCAACATCTTATTGTAGTTTTTTGTTTGTTTATTTGCATATATAAATCGTGTAATGTTGTTTTTATGAAGTCTTGTTAGTACTATGCTTGTTTTAGCATTGTGAAAAGGTTTGAATTATTAAAACCATTCGCAAAATAAAACAAATAAAGAACTTCACAGCATTGAAAGCTGTCTCTACACCATCACCACCTGGATGGCCAAACAGTTCCTCAAGCTCGAAACCTTCAAAACAGAATACCTTCTCATCTGCCCACCCAGGGCCCAAGGTACAAGCCCAAGCTCACCTCTAGAACAAAGAAATTAACATGGACAAATCAACACGAACAACCCACACATATGTTTCTACACAATGGTCAAACCTCCTGGTTTCATCGACAACCTACATCTTTTCTTCACACAACACATAGCTGCTGTTAGCAAAACATGCGATCTACAAATACACCTCCTAGGAAAGACAGCCACATCCCCCTACACACTGACGACTTCAGCATTGCAGACCAAGCACTTGTCCTGTTCCAGCTGGACTCCCATTCTGGCCCCTCAGAAGTCTCTCCAAAAATTACATTTTTCAAACAATGGTTGATGTGAATAAGGACTATTCTGTGGCCATGATCTGCGGATATCCTTCTACACATGAGCTCCATGGTTTCTATCATAGACCTAAAATCTGGCTGGTAATGTCAATACTTGTCCACATGTTCCCACAGCTGTTGTGAGTCTTCCAACTTCAGTATTTAATTCTTCTTGGGACGGTTTAAGGCCTCTTGTTGGCTTAACTTCAGGGGGGCTGTGGGTTTGTTCAGAATAGGGATGATTACTACTTCTTTCTTGGATGCATTGTCTCTCCCCTGATGAGGGAGCCATTTAGCATGTTGGTGAGTTTGGGGAACGGTGTTGACAGAGGACCTCTAAGGTGTGATGATAATCACGGCTCTGCTGGTGTATTGGAGGCTTTGATTTTTCTGGTGATTTTTTTTGCCATTCCCAACTACACAGGATTGATTAAGGGAAGATGGCACATATTATGTTATGTCAATTACCATCTGTAGAGCACACATCTTCCACAGCTGTGACTTTGCAGACATCTTGGTGGGTGGAGATGCAGGGCTAACGTGGAGGGGACAAGTGATGCAAGGAGGTTGTTAGCATCCTCTCTTAATATTATTTCTTTTTTCAATTCAAAAGAACTTTCTTACACTGCTGCTGTGTGACACCTGGATTACTGGAGCTATTCCAGAACTTAATGCGTGCTCTGGAGCAGAACTCTTGAAGAAGGTGCTTTGGCGAGGGATACAGTAATCGTAAGTCAAGAGCGACTCATTGTTGAGTTAGAAAAGGCTTAGCATGTAGGGGGTCTCAATTCAACTGATGGCCATGCAGTATGGTTCTTCTCTGTTGAGAACTTTAACCAGGACACTTTCACCATAGATCTGGAAGGGTCAGGCAAGCTAATTGAATTTCAATTGTAAAATACCCAAGTATTTCTGCAGAGGTAGGTGTGATAGTCACTGGTCCTATATCCCAATAGGGTCAATGAAACCCTCGACAATCCCAAAGTTGATTAAATGAATAGCATTGGGTGGCATATTATAATAATAATAATAATAATAATAATAATAATAATAATAATAATAATAATAATTTGGCAAGAGAACTTTGAGTTTGTGGTGTCCCATACCAATGATGTTTGCCATCAGATGAGATCATGCAGCAGCCATTTTGGAATTTTAGAAATATGCAGAGGTTTGCCCACATCCTGACAGGTGCCAGAACCATTGCACTGAGTGATCATGTTATGTTCTCCGTCACTCACTTCTCAAACCAAATATTCATCACCATGCTCAATATATGTTTTCCTTGTTGATTTTGGGCAGACGGATGTGCACTATGAAGACGAAACATTTGTCATGTCTTATTTTCTGCCACTAATCGCTTAAGTAATAGGCCTCCATGGAACGCGTAATGGCTTTTCGAGAGGAGAAAGATGACAACAGAATGCCACGTTCTCGTGCCTCTACCCCGAATGGAGCAGCCGCTCGCCTTTAATGGGCCTGCAAATTGTTAATAAATTACTTCTCAGAGATTTTTTTTTTTTTTTGCCAGGAAGTGATGGGAAGTTGACAGATTGAAATGGCAAACAGGAGTAATTCGTTGCCGGGATTTCAGTGGTGAGGAATCCATCATATTTTTCATTAATTTTAGCGCCACGTGCTGTAAGTAAAGCAGCTGCTTGTTTCCAGCGAATGGCACCAAGGTCAACGCGTGCGGCTGCTGATTGTTTCTCCATAATGCAGCACCGATCATGACATGTGCGTCATAGTCGCGCGCCATCAGGAATTGCCTCTTTGCTCGAGATGCTTTGGACGTCTGCAGGTAATTTTATTTTCCATTGTTCCCTGTGTTCACCAAGTCACAACAAAAATCAGGTTGGCCTATTATTTTACCTCGGGGGCGGCTTCAGGACCGTTCCTCTTATTCTGCTGAAATGGGCCCCATAACTGGGGGCCAAGGGGTTGGCAAACAGGTGTGTTGACAGTCTTATGACACTGCAACAAAAACCTTTAATTTAGGACTCTAAAAGTGCTCTTTACGCGCGCACGTTACAGGCTGCCCTTGTAGGCCGTTACTTCTTTTGATAATAGAATTATAATAGCTAATTGAATACCTTAATTACAGGTATTCTTTCACGTCCTATTCTTGCTCTATATCAATCTTCAAAACTAATGTATGATATGATATGGCATTTACAACGCGCCTATACACAGGTGTTTCACATGTAATTTTGAATTGCACACAATGTACAACTTTGCAGCATGTCCGAATACCAAGGCATGCTACCTTCAAACATGGATTGTAGCATACAACAAATTCTGGAATAATGCACGAAAATTAGTGATGTACATATATTTGTATATTTCTTATTGTACCGTATATGTAAGTGTAACATTGACAAAAGTCAAATCACAGAAATTAAAATTACACGTATCTTCTCCAAATATAGCTACAACTTCCTTGGTTCCACTACTTACAATTTGTTTTAAGTCAATAGCTCTTTAATATTCATAACAATTTGTTACTTAATGATACCACCATTTAATCACAGCCTACATGTGTTTCACCACATAGTACATGAAAGTCAACTATCTTACTGTGAGCTTCTACAGGGCTATTTCCTTATTTACAGTATCAGTCTGTACTGTATGATACTCCTAATGTTTGTCTGTTGTATATCTCATATAGTCTCCCAATATCTCTAAAATGTGTGTGACTTCAATCTGTAGTCACACTATTATTTGAATTCCTAATCAATTTCTTGCACTCAGTAATCTTGTAATTCTTAGCTTGCTCAAATTCTCGGATTAATATCTAGTTAGATGCTGGGGGTCACTTCTCTTCTGCAGCATCATAACCATGCATGTTCCCGTCGTTTGGTATTCTATGTGCTTTCCTCTTTTGGGCTTTTTGGTATCCAGCAGTTTTCTTCGCACCTTGTTGCCTTTTTACTACAGTTTTGTCTATGTTAGCCCCTTGCTGACAAACAGCTATTCAGTGGCCATTTTGTATTTCAGCTCCCGACTGGCTATGCGCCAGTCTGCACCCCCACTGCATTAATTTGACTCCATTGTAATTTCAGCACCCCATATGTGCCTCAGACTGTTTTTCGCAGCTGTAGCCAAGGATTGGCCCCCAAACATAATTTTGAAATGGGTCCTCACCTGCCCTGACATATCTTCAGTTAGCCCTACTTGACCATATCACTGCAACTCTATTATGTTGCTTTATTTTAAAGGTTCTTTGATTAACACAGGAGTTGCTGGAAGTTGTCAGAAGAGGGGACTTATCTAGCTATTGTGACTCGAACATTAAGTTTTTATTAAAGACACAGTGAATATTTTTCATATCATGCTAGCCACCTGTATTAGAAAGGTATAGTGGAGCGCATATTTAGAGTGCTCAAGTCACGTGTCCCCTCCCTTGACCACTCTGGTGGTGTGTTGTTATATGCACCACTAGTAGTCTGCAGGATTATTGTGGCAGCATGTGTCCCGCACAATGTTGCAACACAACCTGGCAGACATGGTGGTGACACACCATATACACCCACAGGCACACATGCTTGCGTATGACTGCAAAGGGCACGTGGAGATGCAGCATGTACCCAGCTTGTGGAATCTTTTTTCAACCAAAATACTTTTCCTGTGGAGTCCACACAATCCTGAAAAATCCCAGGTGCCATTCAATGATGATAATGGGCCAATACACTGTGCCCACAAAACCATAGTGAGAAAGGGCCCTTGGAAGTGCACATTTGTGTGCATCCCTTAGAACTAAACAGACATTCCGTTTTGTGTTTCCAAAAGAAACACATTGAAGAGGGAGAAAACCACTACCACCATACCCACCATTGATGAAATCACCCCTTTGGCACCAAAATTATCCCATATGATTAACTAACGTACATGTCAAATGTATAAGTAGCGATACATCCTGAAACTCATCAGACATCATGCCTAAGCTGCAAGCCATACTTGGCCTCCAAAAGTAACATGTCTACAAAATACAATGTCATATTGCTCTACACATGTCCTAGAATGTGCATGATGCGTACAAACATGTCTCTATTGTAGAATGTTGAAAAGCAGTACAGTAACGATCAATATGTTACAGAATCTGTCAAAATGAACACAATAAACCCCTTCCCAAAAGAACAAATGACAAAGAGGTAAAAGACAATTGTGACAAAGAGGGTGGCATAGCGGAATGGCCACATCCAGACATGCAGCAACTAATGTAGCCATTCCATAAGGATTAAGATAAATGCACATCTTACCTGTCCCCTGGGCATGTAGTCGACAGTCAAAATTCATCCAAGGAAATAGCCATCATTCCCTGATGGAAGGATCTGCAGACAGTGAATAAAATTAAACACAGTGCAGCCAACACATCCATGCACGCAAAAGCTATAAACCCACCTGCCCCCTCAGGGACATACAATACATGCAAACAACAACTCACAAGACAACCATCAACATTTGTCCCAGCACACATGCAGCAACACCTGCACACTGCATGCAATTCAAACACACACACTGAGAAACAACAACAACCCCCACACTGCCTGACCCCCTGAAAGAAATGCAGAAAATGTGCATGTCACATATCCCCATTCCCGAGCTGATGGCAAATACAAAACCCTTGAAAATGTGAAGACATCCTATGTGCAAATAATTGATTCCCCCAAAAAGCAAGGACACCCCTGGAAGACAAGCAATTAGATGACAAGGTATGCCAGCAACAGCGTAGTATTGGGACAGTGCAGTGAACACAGTCATGGGAGCCCATGATGCAAAGCCCACAAAGGCCAGTACACAAATACTCACCTCTTACACTCCAGACAGGACCATGTTTGAGGCAGCATTTCATGGACCCTGATGTTACACTGCAAGGCGGACCACTGAGACAACTGCCATGGAACACATAATCAGACATGACAAATCAATGTGATACTGCAAGCAAGGATAAATGCACGCAAACGGTAGTATGCAATGGCAAAGTGCAAGGTAAATGCAGTCTTCATTGTGACAGCATACAATTGGTCAATTTTGCATTCAATTGAATGCATCTGTACCACGCACCCAGCTGCGGTTAACTTGAAGCTGCAAACACCACGGTGCAGCATGCATGGGGCATGCATGTGAAATCGCCAAAACCGCACAAAGTAGAGTGCCAGTTCACAACATAGCATTCAACAAATGGATCCATGGTTGTGGATCGTAACTGTGGCTGCACACCATAATTGTGGAATCTGGACCAAGACAGGCCAAATGTGCTGTTGAACCATTAGCCCACAAACATTGCAAGGGGTGTGAAGTATCACTCAATGCACACTGGAACTGTGCCACAGAATGAGTGACAGGAGGGCCAGTACCTGGCAGAGGGCATGGGGACCATGAACGTCAAAGGGTGCAGGGTATCTGCCCTGGAACAGCAATCACCACCTCATTACGGATTACTGAAACAACATGGGACAAGACATTACAAAAGGCATAATTAAGTACCAATCACACAGCAAACGTGTGATTATACACTAAACCCATAGATACCTGCACATGCCATCCTGAGCACCGCCATGTAAACATGCAAGTTCACCTCACTCTGCATGCCTGCATGTCCACCACTGCAAATGTCATGGCCTTGAGGGGGCAACCACAAAACTCAAGTAAAGAATAAAACACAAAAAAATACAAATAAACCTGGAAAGGACAACTCAAAAATAACATGCCAACATACGGGCCTGGGGTCTATAAAAGCGGCAAAAACATATATAAATGTCCATCATGGACAGGGGAGTGGGTACACCAATGAGCAGGGAGGGGCAGGGTGCACGTCAACGTCCACATTGGTGAACTTCCCCAAAAAAATAAAAAAATAAAATCCACTCCATGGGCTCACGGACTGCACGGCTATGGTGGACTGGTATGGTATGTCTTTGCTGGAACCCCCATCCTGCATTGAATCTGCAGGTGGAAGTGGTGCTGGAGGCTGACCACGTGGTTCCCTGCCGTGCGTGACACTGATGAATGCACCCTCAGACTGAGAGGTGTGAGGTCACCATGCACTACCTCACGGGTTTCGCAGAGTTTCTCCGAGATTTTCTGCCTCAATGTGAACTCCTCCTGGCAGAACACTCTTCTAGTGGCTGCATGTTCCTCATGGATTTCAGCTCTGTGGACTGTTTGGACGAAAATGAGTATATGCTACCCCCCTAGGTACTTTCAGGTGAGGCAAATCCCCTATGAAATAGTGTAGTGTATAAGGGGGGAGAGAACCGTGCTATAAAACTCAGTGTGGAAGTAATTTAGCATGAACTGCAGATACATAACACTAGGAGACACATAGAAAGAAAGAGCATTTTGTAGTTATGAGAAAAGCACAGGCTCGCATGACCACGCTGCACCAGCCGAGCTCCATGAAAAGATTTAGCTAGGCCCAACATTATCAAGGCAGAATGAACCTGCACCACCAGTTCTCATGGAAGTGCACTTCCCCATGTCCCTTTACTGTTGCAAATATTTAGTTTCTTTCAGAGGAATGCACCCTGCAAGAGTGTGAGACAACACCAGGCTCTGTGCAGTGCCCATTCATCACAACTAAGCTGCCAGCAAACCTCTAACCCCCATCCAGCAGCCCAGAGCCAGAGCCTACACCACCGTCCCGACGCCCACATCCCTGCATGATAAGCGAGCAACCCTCCTGTGCTAGCACATATCAAGTTACATAAAAGATCTAAGCATGCACGACTGCTTCACATCTCAGCATACCATACATCCTTTGTAACACAAGGTACAGGGAGGGATACATTATAGATCAAAACCAGAATGGAGACCTTGGGTGCGAGAACGAAGCCCAGAATGTGTGTGTCAATATTGTTGTGATGTGCTTGTCCCTGCATGTGAAAGCTGATGATGTCATGTTGGAGTGTTGCCTTGTGAATGTCGGAATGCTTACCCAAGGGTTCCACACCCAGCCAGTTAGAGCTCCCCAGCCTGGGTGATGGGAGCCAGTGTTATGTTCTGTCCACTTATGTATATAACTTCATGTAACTGTGACTTAAGTACTTGTAATAAACATATAAGTAATCCCAAGAAGCCTGGAAGTCACTTTACAACATTGGCGACGAGGATGGGATGTTATGAAATAGTGTAATGGGTGAAGTGAGGTGAGAGCGAGAGTGAGTCAGAGAAGATGTGAAATGGGGCAGCACCCACAGTGTGTGTAGCCTGTGGATGTGCTACAATGAAGTGAGGTTAAAAGTTACATTTATTAGATTTAACACATTTGAGGAATTTCAGGTTGAAAAGGACTCATTTGGACATTCTGAACATGGATGTTAGAGTAACCATTGAGGGATTGCAGGGTAGGCTGCAGCCAACATGGACATGTAGGAATAAATGTGCATATTTCTTGGTTACGCCATAAGGGCTGTGTATGCAAATGTCACTATGAAGTTGAGTTGTTAGGCAGTGTAGACACAAGTGTATGGGTGGGTGAGTGCCACAGAGGTGCAAGAACATAGTGTATCAGAGTGATTGTGGGTGAGTGCCACAAAAATGCAGGGTGGTACATAAACTGGCCATGGATTTTAGGAAATGTAATTATATAGTTTGCTATTGCTTTAATGGTGAGAAAAGAAGTATATATATTGTGCAACATGAATTATTAGGATTTTAATTTTTGCAAAATGGTAATGCAAAATGTTGTTTTATGTGACTCATGTATGAAATGGGTGCACATGGGTAAAACATGCGTTTTGCTAAGAGTCAAAGAGGTCGAGTGTTGGGTAGCACCCAGAATATGTATTGTATGTGGGTGAAAGTGCCACACGGGTTTGGAGGTAGCGACTCCAGTGTATATGTAAGTATGAGTGTGGTTGAGTGAAACCACAGCTGTATGGGTGGTAGCGCCACCATTACACTAGAAAAATGTGGTGAGTGTGCCACAGCGGTCTGGACGGTAGTACATCCAGTTGTGCAGGGTAAAGGTGGAGAGCCTGCGTGACCATTTGGGTATGTTAGAGGTGTGTGTGGTTAGGAATACCACAGGAGTTGCGGAATACCACAGGTGTTGCTGGGAGTTAGCGCCTCCAAGCATACTCTACTTCCTTTTCAAGCATAGCAGTGAAAATGTATGTGAGTTGGGAGGTAGCATTTCCAAGCATAACAGTGAGGATTTATGTGAGTTTTCATCACTCCATAATAATTCATGTTCCCTCATTGTTCCAGTCTGGCTTTATGTGTGTAGATTAGGAGATTAATGCGGAGTACCATTCTCCATTAAAAGGCAGGTTTTTGAGAGATGCGAGGTTTGGGATGTTATGAAATAGTGTAAAGTGAGTCAGAGAAGATGTGAAATGGGGCAGCACCCACAGTGTGTGTAGCCTGTGGATGTGCTACAATGAAGTGAGGAGGTAGCGCCTCCGTGACTATAGTGGAGGTAGCATTTCCGCGAGTACAGTGGAGGTAGCGCCTCCCACATGAGGAGCATGAAAGTATTTTTGGAGGTAGCGCCTCTGCCAGAGTAATAGGAGGTAGCGCCTTCGCCAGAGTAGTTGGAGGTAGCGCCTCCGCCAGTGTGATTGGAGGTAGTGCCTCCGCCAGAGTATTTGGAGGTAGTGCCTCTGCCAGTGTAATTGGAGGTGGTGCCTCCGCCAGTGTAATTGGAGGTAGCGCCTCGGCCAGTGTAATAGGAGGTAGCGCCTCCACCAGAGTAGTTGGAAGTAGCACCTCCGCCAGTGTGATTGGAGGTAGCATCCCCGCCAGAGTATTTGAGGGTAGGGCCCCGCAAGAGTATGTGTAGGTAGCGCTTCTGCTTGTGTCATTTGGTAGTGCCCTGCCAGAGTATTTGGAGGTAGCGCCTCTGCCTGAGTAATTGGAGGTAGCGCCTCCACCAGAGTATGTGTAGGTAGCGCTTCTGCTTGTGTCATTTGGTAGTGCCCTGCCAGAGTATTTGGAGGTAGCGCCTCTGCCTGAGTAATTGGAGGTAGCGCCTCCACCAGAGTATGTGTAGGTAGCGCTTCTGCTTGTGTCATTTGGTAGCGCCCCGCCAGGGCCCCAGTGTAGTTGGAGGTAGAACCTCCACCTGAGTAATTGGGGGTAGGGCCCCGCCAGAGTATGTGTAGGTAGCGCTTCTGCTTGGGTAATTTGGTAGCGCCCTGCCAGTGTATTTGGAGGTAGCGCCTCTGCCTTAGTAATTGGAGGTAGCGCCTCCGCCAGTGTGATTGGAGGTAGCGCCTCCGCAAGAGTATTTTGAGGTAGCGTGTAGCGAATCTGCTAGAGTATTTGGAGGTAGCATATCCACCAGTGCGATTGGAGATATCACCCCAGATGCTTGAAGGTGTAGGTGGGTGTGTAGGGTTAGTGGCCTACAGAAGTAGGGAGAGTGTCCCTAAGAATTGACATTCCCCATGCTGGTGATGGATGTGGAAAGGAGGGGAATATGCTGTGGTGTGCTTGTCCGTGTGTGTTGACGTTTGAGAAGAAGGGAGATATGTTGTGTCTATTGGATGTATCTGTGTGGGTGCAGTGTGAATCAGTAAAGGAAGGAGATGTGTTATATCGTGCCTGAGTGTGTTTGTAATGTTTATCAGTAAAGGAAGGGGATGTGTTGTGATGTGCTTGTCTCTGCATGTGAAAGCTGGTGATGTCATGTTGGAGTGTTGCCTTGTGAATGTCGGAATGTTTACCCAAGGATTCCACACCCAGCCAGTTAGAGCTCCCCAGCCTGGGTGATGGGAGCCAGTGTTATGTCCTGTCCACTTATGTATATAACTTCATGTAACTGTGACTTAAGTACTTGTAATAAACATATAAGTAATCCCAAGAAGCTTCGAAGTCACTTTACAACAAATATGACTGTATTTCATCTTCCCTTGCCTCTGGCACCGATCCACAAGCAGCCCTGGTGCATGCCATAGTGATGTAGTAGTAGGCTTAGCATGCTAGCTTAGATTTAACACTGTATCGCATGAGCGACCTGACCTTAACCACACGAGACGAGCCCAGCTGACTCCCATGGAGCCTGAGCAACGGCGAAAGAACCCACCATTTGTAGCCTGGCAACCCCTATGGAGCAGGTCCATGTATATGGTATCGCCAATCAGCAGTGCTAGTTTTTACTGTATGCGATGATGCCACCCGGCCTTTTAAGCTCATGTTTGTACTATGATGAACTAGAACATTCTCAAGGAGCAGAGTCCTTTGCTGATATTTTGTGGTCTGTACAATTAAACCTTGTTATCCTTGCAAGCGATCTCCTCGCTTATTTGCCTAGAGTGTTGTATTCATTATGGCATTTGATCAAACAGGGACTTGCCTTCATTTGGTGTCCCTACCGATGTGATCCCGTGGCCCCTGTACCTGCGGAGGAATCCAGGCAGCCTCTCTGGAAGGGCTGTGCCCACCTACAGTGACCAGTCCCATAACGTGTATGATAATGATGTGTTATTTATATAGCGCCTTAATCCAAAGCACTTTACAGAGCACATATTTACATACATTATCACCCAACCGAAATTGGTACTCATTTATCACCTCGGAAAGAAGGATGGAAGGCTGAGTTGGCCATGCTGGGATTCGAACCTGTGACCTGCAGATCACACTCACATCGCAGCAGCGAGCGCTCAACCCGCTGAGCTATCTTGCTTAGTGGCCTTGTGGGAGCCATCTTTGCAGAATCCTGCCTGCTCTGGCACGGTGTGTGTCCCCAAGGAGAGTTGCAGGCCAGTTTTGGAACCCTCAGAACGGAGGCCATCGGGAGAACATGAAGACGTGAGCATAGCCTGCAGGAGATAACAAGTAGGGTTTGGTGTATGGAGTAGTGTGAATAGTATGAACACACAGTTTCTAAGATCGAGAGTGTGATTGGTTTGTGGATTGTGTTGATTTTTTGTGGTCATTTTTATTAACTTTTAAAGGATATTGGGAAACGAGAGAATGGAATAAGGGAGCTTCCCCGCGTGGGGGCAGAGGGTGGCGCCACGTGCACCTTCTCGACCAGTTCGGGAAAAAATAAGGAGAAACATAGGAGATCTGTATAAGTAGAGAGCTCGAAAAAGGTAGTGGGTGTTGTTTCAACTTGTTTTGACATATTATTTTAGTTTGATTTGTTGGTGTATTTTAAGGTGTAAGGAGGAGGCCCAGAAGGGGAGTGCAGGGTGTGTGTGGCCGCATTAGGAGAGTGTGCAGGGAGTGGGTGAAGAAGCACTGTTGGGGAATAGTGGGTGGGGGAAAGTGAACTGATGATTGTTCTGTGAATTAATTGACAGTATTGACATATACTAAAGACAAGACTGAACTGTATATGCATTAAATGCTTCAAACAAATCTGTTTTGACGGTGGCACAGTAGAATAAACATAGCCCCAATATAAGACACACGCCAGGCAAAATCATGGGGACAGATACACCCTTTGCCATATATGTGAGGCCTTGCGCCTTTTTTGTGAACAAAATAAGAAATATCACAATTAATGGGTGACAGAGACTTGAGGAGGGAATGACCCACTGCAGGCCAGGGCAAGGATCTTTTGACAGATGTGTGCAAAGTATAAGGGGAGTCCGTTACAAAATATAAGGGAAGTATTCAACCTCTGGAAAATGCTTGAGGAAACAGAGGGTCCTAAGAGAGATGGGGCAATGCATGATTAACAAGGAGAAAGCTGAAGTGGAGGGACAGAAGAATATGGAGCCTAAAAAGGGATATATCCACTAGCAACTCCCCCAGCAGAAAGGTATATTAACCAGACATACGTGTCAGCGGGCACTATGTTGGCCACACCAAGCACAGCCCCACCCCGCCATATGTCTCACCACCGGAGGTTACTGCCCACACTGGGGTAAGTGCAAGAGATCTAGAAGTACCACTGGCATCAACATGCATTGAATTAGTCAGGTTACAGGCAGCATGTGAAGCGACTAGGGTGGTAGAAAAAACAAAGTTGCTGCAGGGCCACAACACAGCCAACCGGGAATGAGTTGAAGTCAGGTGACTTCTTATTTGGAATGGAGAGCTCACCTATAGGAAGTTTGCACGTAGAGTGGGAGAGGGAAATAAGCAGCCTGGGTTATGAGAATGTAGGGTCCTGAAGAGGGGACGTGGAATATTGGAGTGTTTTGATGACACAGAAGAAAAGGGAGAGGGGGTGGCCAAATAGGCAACTCAGGCCACACCAAGGCTAGAAAGTCTATGGGACGGGAGATTAAGAGAGAGGTTTGGCAGAATAGCATTATCACAGAAAAAGGGAAGTGCAACTAATGCTGGGATGCCGCCCTTATGCACCTTGGGTACAAATGGACAAAAATAACCTCCTTAAACCCCCCCCCCAACTCACTGCGGTAGCTGGGAAATGGATCTATGCACCTGAAAATAACACAACAGGGATACCCTTAGCGATAGGGGACATCACAAGTCTGTTGGTAGCCGCAGTTGGAGACCAAGCAGAGACTGTGTGGATTAAAGCAGGGTACTCAGGCGTAATGTTCAGTAATGACACCCATGATGGAGCATCATTCAACAACATTAGAGCATGGGTACAGGACGCGATGCTGCGAACGTTCCCAGACACCCCAGATTTACAATCAATAATGCAGTGTACCATGGGGGATGAGGAAGATGGTGCGCAGTACATTCTTAGGGTGCAAGAGATGTGGAGAGCAGAACATGGGCCGCGCCTGGGATCAATCAACATCACTTTTCTATTTTATAGTAAAAAGAGGCCTCCCCAAAGAAGTACAGAAAGCGCTTGACAAGATAGCTGGGGTGGAAGCCAAAGGGTGGCCGGAAATTCAAAGCATTATAGTTCACCACTGTAGAAGAATCAAAGACTGAGAGTAAGAAACTACCCAAAGGCGACAGGCAGAGGAAGTGAAACTAGTTCAAAACAAACTAGTGAAAATGGCTGCAGTATCGACCGGGTCGATGACAGAGCAGACTGGAGAGGAAGGATGCACCTTTAACATGACCCAAGCAAGAATAGCAGCAGTGTGGACTGAAGGAGGACAAGGGCAGTGGGGATGAAACCAGCAATTTTCAGGACCACAGTGGCAAGGAGGACAGCGACAAGGACGTTGGGGGTCCTCAGGGCCTAGAGGAGGGGGAAGATTTAGAGATCCAGGACCAAGAGGTGGGGGACCAGGGCAGTGCTGGACATGTGGGAGGTGGGGTAACTTTTTGAGAGAGTGTCGCAGCAGGCAGGGAGGGAGTTACAACTACAAGCAGCAGAATTATGATTGTCCCCATCCAGGAAGCCCCCAAGGGCCACCTCCTAGAATGACTTCGATACCATACAAGATTCATCAGGCTACCCCAACAAATCTCTGTACCCTATCACCCACAACACCAGTAACAAGCAGTTCAGCATTACCAGCCCCACCCAAACCCACAGCCAGTAGAGAATAAAAATGCTTTTGGTACTGCGCCTAATGTCACTGTAGCACCTTTTCCAGCTATTACAGTAGTAGGTGGAAACCCTTTTTTGTTTCCTGGGACAGATAGATACCGTGACTAAGATAGCCCACAGAGAGCACTTGTGTGTTCAGTCCTGTTGATGACCATGAATCCAGAAGAGGATCCGTTGGTGGGGCTTAGATAGGAAACACACAATTCATCTTTATGGTGGACTTAGGAGCAGAGAAGTTGTGCATCAACAAAGGTGACTTCCCACTATCAGGAAAGACTCTTGACATGCAGGGATTCTCTGGGGCTGTTTTAATGGTTTCATACACAAAATATCTAGACATCAAAGTGGGAGGAAGGTCATAAGGGCCCCCCTCCTGCCAACTTGCTTGGTAGGAACCTGCTAGCAAGTTCAATATGACAATCTAATTTACAGACAGTGGTATTGTCTGTGCCACACCTGGCATGTACTTACTAAGAGCAATGCTAGTGATAGATGCTGTGGTGAGTAATGTGGCAGTGAGAGGTAGCCCTGCCAACCCCGACATGTTCATTTACAGCAACAAAGTGCTTGCACAAGCAATCCATCAGATCACAAGAACCTGCTGGAGAGTGCCCACTGACTTCATTTTCCGACCTGTAGTATTCCCTGAGTTGTTTGCTGGCACAATGCTATCATTATACTTATAAGGTTTAATAGTGTCTGCAAAAATGATTGTAGCACTAGGTACTGACCCCTATGCATGCCAATGGTACACTGTGTTATGCATTGATCCCACTATACCCGTAAGAGAATTGACTGATGAAGAACTATTTGAGGAAATGTGCATACCATGTGAAATCATGGTATACTATAGAATAATTCAGAGCCCCCTCATGGCTGTTGTCGCACGGCTGTTGTCGCTGAATTGACTCCTACTCCGATACCCTCCAATGCAACAAAATTCCTCCCTATCCCTATATCCTTGATTGTAACCGCCCTAACTACAAGCCCAGACCTGAGTGAAAGAATGAATGAGAGTGTATGATTTAATCCCAAAGAATCAAAAAACATAACAAGAACCACGCATAACGTGACCACCAAAAATAGTAGCAGCACCCATTAAATTGTATGTACAAGTAACATTTTGGAAATACTACTCCCAAATGTCAAAAGCAATTTGTGTAATGCAAGCAGTAGTGTAAATATCACAACTAGAAGAAACAGGATAGCAAAAAGGCATGTACTAAACCATGATAGAATAAGACGGCAAGCACATACTTTCAAATATGATGCATACCATGGCTTAGGTCTAGACACAGTTTTAGGATATTTGTCATTCCGTGCACGCAAAGAGTTGGCAATCCAACATGAGTGCAATGGCACGACAAACAACAAATGAGAGTGGGGCACCCAAGATTTTAGTACAGCAGGCAGTATCAATGATAGAAGCCCAATGCCTAATTCATCTTGTGCCATGTTGGATCAAAGACACGTTCCAGGCACACAACGTCCACTTAGAACTTGTTAATCCAGACACCCAAAAATGCAAAATGAGTTCCACCAACCCCAACTGTCTGAAAGAACCTTACCTGGTGATTGAAGGGACAAAATACATTAACAACAAGTGGCAAGAAACAACCGACACATGCAAGGCTGAAGGGCCTTTGGGATGGACCGCAAAAATTACAGCACTTGTGGAACAGATTTAGGCACTGGTGTGGGCAGAGCAAATCACCAAATTGACTTGGATTGCAGCAATCGAGAAACCTGTAAAGGTGACCAAGAAAAGACTCATGAACTATGTTTTTACAGTGAGGGAACTGTTTCTGTCTGGTCCAACGAATGGTGTAGCAGAACTATCCTAATTCCAGATCTCAAGAAACACACTGCAGTACTGATGGACTATGAATGGAGGTGCGGCCAACAAGCGTACCTGCACGTCCTGCCTTCTTGGAGGGGCTATTGTTCGCTAGCCATGCTACACTATGCCCCTGTTAGTAGTCCCAGAAGAACACCTGAAAGGGGGCCCCTGCTGATGAAGCCCCCAGAATATCTCAACAATCGAAGCACAGCACACAATGCCACCACCAGGCTTTCACATACTTCCTGAGAAATAGCCCTATGGCCAACTGCGAAGAAGGGAAATATCTTCAAATTACATATCCACAGACTCTTCTGAACTGCTTGCACAAATACCTAATGAATACAAGTTCTACAATTCCGCAGACATTTTTTTGCATCTCTAATACCTAGCATCCAGATGCGAGCCATTGCAAAATGGCTCCAGATTGTAAGATGGGAGCATATCCACTTGGCTAACGACACTGAACAAGGATTCAAAGTCATAAGAGTAGAGCTTTAGGCCCTTAGGCTTATGACAATGCAAAATAGGTATGTGTCGGATCTACTGACAACCATGGAAGGAGGTGTTAGAAAAAGATCGGGAGTTCATGTTGCATATTCGCACCATCTGAAGATGCCGAAAATGGTACATTGTCACACGTCATTTCAGCGGTGCATGAACTAGGTGTGAAGATGAAAAAAAACTAGTGTTCAAGAAGAAGATTGGTTCACCCTGGCCTTCAGCTTGGCCCCATCATGGCTTAGAACATTGGTGAAAATGCTGGTGCCCATCACTGTGTTTGTCTTGGTGATTTTCTGCATGTGCCAATTGGTCTTGTGCCAAAGCAGTAACTAATAGCACAATGGTGATGGTTTCTATTGACAGTACTAAAGCATCTTGTGATACAAAATAAATAGAAGTACAAACTGACCACCCCATTCACAGCATGGTCCCAATTCATTTTGGAGTCGTAGTTGACCATTTATATCATGCAACCATTGTCCCTCCACCTGACCCCAAGAATTACAAGGAAGTTTGGGTTGAATTGGCTGGGGATGGAGGATGGATTTACATTACATGTACACCAGCGCAAATCATGCAAGCAGGGTAGAACTTAAGAAATGTGTGTAGGGCATAGATGCCGATAAATGGATCACCCGTATATGAAGAAACAGTAAGACAAGAAAACAAAATTAAATATGGGGAGGAGAATTAATTACTGTAGAAGTAATGAAAGGGGGGAATGCTGGGATGTAAATGAGTATATCCCACCCGCTAGGCTCTTTCAGGTGAGGTGAATCTCCTATTAAATAGTGTGGTGTATAAGGGGGGAGAGAACCACACTATGAAACTCAGTGCAGAGGTACTATAGCAAGTACAGCAGATGCATAACACTGGGAGACACATAGAAATAAACAACATTTTGTAGTTATGGCAAAAGCACAGGATTGCATGACCGGGCTGCACCAGCTGAGCTTCTTGGAAATATTTCAATAGGCCCAACATCATCAAGTCAGAATGAACCCGCACCACCAGTTCTCACGGAAGTGCACTTCCCCCATGTCCCCTCACTGTTGCAAACATTTAGTATCTTTCGGCGGAACGTGAGACAACAACAGTCTCAGTACAGTGCCCATCCATCACAACTAAGCTGCCACTAGGCCTCTAACCCTCACCCAGCCAGCCCAGAGCCATAGTCCACATCACCAACCTGACCCCACATCCCTGCATTCCATGATAAGTGAGCGACCCTCCTGTACTAGCACAAATCAAGTGACCATTAACCAGCTAATCATGCATGACTGTTTCATCCCACAGCATGAAATACATCCGTTGTAACACGAGGTACAGGGAGGGATACATTATAGATCAAAACCATGGTGGAGACCTTAGATTCGAGTGGAGCGGTATCAACGAAGCTCAGAATGTGTGGGTCAGTATGACTGTATTTCATCCTCCCTTCCCCCTGGCACCGATCCCCGAGCTGCCCAGGTGCATGCCATAGTGATGTAGTAGTAGGCTTAACATGCTAGCTTAGATTTATCACTGTATCTCATGAGCGACTTGACCTTCACAACATGACAAAATGAGGCAAGCGGACCCATGTGGAGCCTGACTGACAGTGAAAGAACCCAATTGTAGTCTGGAATTCCCTATAGAGTAGGCACATGGATATGGTCTCGCCAATCAGTGGTGCTAGTTTTTACTGTATGTGATGACACCACCCGGCCTTTTAAGCTCCTGCTTGTACTATGATGAACCAGAATGTTCTCGAGCAGCAGAGTCCTTTGCTGATATTTTGTATTCTATACAATAAAACCTTGTTATCCCTGCAAGCTATCGCCTGGCTTATTTCCCTAGAGGTGTGTATTCATTCCGGTGTGTGTGTAAATAGGGACTTGCCTTCAGGGCCAACAACTCACGTCTCAGGGCATCCCTGTTTACCCAACCCTCTGCAAGCAGGGATGCCTGCATACACTGCAGATCTGACAGTCGCCCCCTGATGTTGCCCTTCATGTGCAGCCTGTGGGAACGGCATGTGGACCGCATGACCTGCTGCTGTTGCTCCTCCTGTTTTGCTGGGGGGATCATGGAAGTGGCCACCCTATCCATGCCCTCAGCCATACTCTCAAAGGCAGCACTCGGCTGGAGTGCGCAACACAATAACTGCTGCTCCCACTCTGTCTGCCCACCATAAACAGGATCCCCACATGTGCGGGGCCCTTGCCTGTCTGATGCAAGGGAGCATGGCCCTTGCTATGATGCCCCTGTCCTTGGCTGCATGTCTGCAACACTCCCTTGGACATCTGTCCCAGTGCTAGAAACCAATACATGGGAGGGTGGCCTTGCATCTGTAACCACTACAGACAGGCGTGCCACCACTGACTGGCCTTGTGAAGACACCTGACCCCCTGTAGACTCACAGGCCTCAAATGCTCCACCCATTGGTGCACTTACCTCCACCAGCATTGAGGACTGCACATCTGGTTCTACATCAGAGCCAGTTGAGTCCTAAGAGTCAGAAGAGTCTGCAGCACAGCTCAGGATGGTCTGTAGCAGCAGTGGGTTCTCATGGCCTGTCATGCCACATCCTCGACTGGTGGTCTGAAGCACCACAAACTCTTCTTCATCCTCCTCCTCTGCATCTGGTGCATCCCCACCTGCACATGGACAGAAAAAGACATGTGGAATCATGTGCAATGTGTCTACAGTAAACATGTGTATTACATTGCTGTCATGGAACAAAAAACGGAACAAAATGCAGGTCATGTCGCCATAAGAAATACAGCTTCCACACACTATGGACAACAAGCTATCTGAGCAAGGCATATGCAGATTGGCTACAAAATTCCCTGCTCAGGGCCATGCTGCCAGTGGTCATTGCCAAACAACAGGGTCGTTAAGAAGCACATTATGGGCCATGGTACCGCAAACTGTTGACTAATACCAGTGAAATGGGCATGAACATGTGCTCTATGCGTGCAATTACATCACATGGCAACAGGCAGACACATATCCACACCCAAGTCCGCACCCATCACATGCCACACCAGTGTTTTCATGGTACAGGGACCGTACACATTTGGAATATGCAGTAAGTCTGGGAAAAAGGAAGTAGTCACAGGTGATGTATGGCTGTAGGAGTACCACCTAGCCAAGGTCTGTGAAGTGGGGAGCGTAAGTCATCTGCCCTGTTCTGCCTCCAACTTTGCCATCTGCTGCTGCCTTTACAGCGGGTGTGCCAGCTGCCCACCTGCACTGTGTTTGGAGTGCCTGCTGTCCAGCCATTGCCTGTGTTCATGTCTCCGACCCTGTGACCATCTTAGCTGCTTTGTCAGACTGCTACTGTGCCATTCCACCACCATGGCTCCACAGCCCAACTCCAAGACCACCTTGCCCACCCACAACTGCCTCAGGGGTTGCCATGTCAGCACCATCATCCTCAGACCAAAGCGACAACCCGGTGGCAGCTAGGGAGATGGCTTTCACCTTCAGCGCTAGGGAGGTTGACCTCCTGGTGTTGAAGGTTCTGGAGCATTATGATGCCCTCTTCAACCCTGTGATGCAAAAAGGCAAGGAAGGACGTCAGCAGTTCTGGGACAGGATCACGAATGCCATAAACATGGAGGGGTGGCAGTGCGCACCTTCAAGACCGTGCACAAGTGCTGGGAGGATCTTAAATCCAGAACCCATGACAAGGCCAAGCAATACATCCAGGCCATTGCTACCACAAAGGGGCACCATGCGTGCAGGTGCCGGATGTTGGGGAACAACTTGCTGGTACTGGAGAGGTTCTACCCGGCGCTGCACACCCAGGTCTGCGAAATACGCCAACGTCTGGAGTTGACTGGTGAGTAGCCATGTGGTGCACTGCTCTAGGGTGCATGTGTGTTGTGCATGTACCAGCATGTTGGCAGTGACCCCCATAGGCTCTCAGCAAGTATGCTTCTGAGACAGATGTCTGCATGTAATGCCCTAGACATTGTTCTCCATGTGTGCATTCAGACATCTTTGGATTTTAAATGTGTTCTTACTTGCATTGTGTGTTGTAGTGCTGGCTTACAGACTATGCACATGCAATGTTACTTGTGTCTGAGATATGCCAGGGAGGGAAGTGTGCCAGTTGAACTAGTATTGCCCACATCATGTGCATGCATGATGCTCATGTGTTTGTGCCCAAAATGGAAATGTGTGACTGGCCCTCACTCACTCCTCGATGCAACATTTGCATTTGGATGTGTGGCTTAGTCACGTTGAGGCATTGCCGTTCATGGGACTCTGATGTGATTGATCATGGCACTGATTGGGTCTTCTGAGATGATTTGTGTGCATGATAAGTGTATGTGCTTTTTGATATGGCATGCTCACATGTGCATATGCAATTGATGCATGTGTGTATAGCATATGCAATAGATTGGTTGTGACAGTGGCATGTAGTTTGATTTGATCATGTGGCGTGATGGCCAGCCAGTTGTCTCCATGGATGTGGATTGCATGTGTGTGGGTGTGGAGGTTTATGGTTATTCCCTTGATAAGTCACATTCCTGTGAATGTTGGTAATGCCATGCTGGCTTTGGTGCAGTACACTGATGTTGCTGTTCTGTGTCTCCTTTTTCACAGTTGTATCTGATGAAGAGGGCAGAAGCAGTGCTGTGGAGCAGGGATGCAGAGATGCCTCCACCAGGCCACATGCCAGCTCTTCTGGGAGCGATGTAGCTGTGGCAGCGCCGGTGACATTGGGCATGGCTGCTGGGGGTGTGTCCAAGAAGGTTAAGGTGGGAGTGGACATTTTAGCAGCCTTGGGACCAGGTGATGCCACACAGGGGCCATCCATGGCAGAAGACGCCCAGAGTCATCCAGGATGATGGAGGGGGAGGTGGAGGAGATGGCAGTTGCAGCCAAGCCTATGTGGTCAGGTGGGGGTGTTGAGGTGGGTATGCTTACTGCAGCCCTGTCCCATGGGCATGAGGCTGTGCAGGCCACCGTTGAGGTGCCTGTGCAAAACCCTTTCCCAGGGGCATCAAATGCAGCAGTGTGCACCTGCCAGGATGCCTCCACCCAGACCCACTACCTGTTGTCGACTGGTGTGTCCACCCAGACCAACACCCCCTTGCCATCTGATGTGTACATCTGGGATTAGGTGATGTCCCTGCTCGGCGGGGTTGAGAAGGCATGCAGGTGTCATTCATGATGATATGCAGGCTACTCGTAGTCTGATTGCTCATAATTACAATGATCTTTACCGCCTCGTGTCCTGGCTTGTAGCATGCTTGTTCCATAGTGTACTCCATGGGATGTTCATGGCTGCGACAACCTCCTCATCTTCCTCCTCTGTTCACCAGTCATCCTCCAGGGTGCCTTCCAGCCAAGATACCAGCCGGAACTCCTGTGCACCAGTCCCACCCACAGTGCCCCATCTGGTGGAACACACATCCCTGCACATGTTGGAAGTCCAAGGCACAGCAGTTGAGGTGGTCACTATGCTGATCCAGGCACCGACAGGGGCACAGACAATGGAGGGACATCAGGCAACTATGAGCAGTGCAGACGCCCCCACGGATCATCATCAGCCTGCAGGGTGTACCAACATAGCACGCACTGGGGCATCATTTGGCAATGAGGAGGAGGAGGCAATTTTTGGCATGGCAGACCACACAAAGGAGGCATGTGGGAAGAGTAAGTCAGGAGGCACACGTGGACATGAGGCACAGAATGTCTTTTGCGTTCCAGCGATATGAAGGGCAGATCATGGCAGAGAGGCAGTGGGCACGGGAAGCAGGAGTAGTGATGGGCAGGGTTGGGATTGTGCTGCATCGGGCAAGGAGGTGGGCTGACATCTTGGAGGCCACTTGCAGGGAGGCGTGAGTGATAGAGACACAGATGCTGGACGTCCTGCAAGACCTGCACCAACAATGGAAAGCCCATCTCAGGGGGGGACATGGTGTTGAACCCAGCCCTGGTAGAAAGGATTGTGCGAGATCGGAGAGGGGGACTAGCCCATTGCCTTTGTACATAGGTATTTAGGAATAGGTTACTTTTTTTAAATATTATTTTCCCCAGACTTTGCAGACTTTCCTTCCCAGTTTCTCATGTATATAGTTATTTAGGTGTAGTGTTTTATTAAATTTAATATTTTCCCCAGGACTGCTTTGACTGTCATTCCCCATTTTAATTGTACATTTTTATATTCAATACATCTTTCATTTTGTTACATTACACGCTTCATGCAGTTCATTGGTGTTGATAGTTGACTTTTCTGCAAGTGCATCTCTCCATTGCATGTCATGTGTCTTGTGGCGTGCATGCATGTGTGTTGATGTTGCTGTGATGGTTGTGGCTGGAAGGATGCACATGTGCCTGCCATGTGGGGGGTGGGTCCATCAGACGACTGGGTCTGCACCGTATGTTTTAATTTGCATTTATCTGTGCAGCATCACTGTGTGTTTGCCATCAGTGTTGTTGGTGTGGAGGGAGGTGGATTCACTGTGGAGGAGTTGCATGATCCTGTTAATGGCATTTTTGTTTTTCATTGCTTTGTTAAACACATGTCATGCAGACACGTCCATCAGCATGTGTAGTCAAACAGTGCCTTCTCTCATGTGTTGCTTCACCTTGGACACTGGAATGCAGTAGTGAGCCATGTTTGCTCTTCGGAGTGGCAGCACAATTCTCTGGTCTATGTGACTCATATACTCTATAACTGCCCTGCCATCACCCATGCATGGCCCTGTCATGTTATTGTCCCCTGACTGGTAATTTGGCACCCCTCCCACCCAGGTCACTGATGCTCAGGCGGTGATGTGCATAGCCATTGTTTGGATATTTGAAATTGATTATGTTTGCGGTGGACATATCAGTGTTCTACTTCATGGTGCTGGCAGACCACAGAGGTTCAGGTGAGATACAGACTTGCATTGCACTGGTATTGTGGGAGAATGTCAGGGGGCTGCCTGGAGGGTGTCACAGATGAAGGAGGAGGGAGTAGGTGTCAAGACTGGAGGGGGCTGAGGAGTGGTGTATAAACTGGAGGGGGCTTCCAGGGAGGGAGTGTCAAAGTTGAGGGGGGCTGGGGGTGTGTCCAAACTGGAGAGGATTGCCTTGGGGGTGTCACAAGTGAAGGGGGCTGGAGGTGGTGTCCATACTGGAGAGGGCTACCTGGGGGGGTTTCACAGGTGAGCGGTGCTAGGGTATTGTACAGACATGTGGGGCTACCTGAGGGGTGTCACAGGCGAGGGGGCATGGGGTGGTGTCCGGTCTGCAGGGGCTACCTGGTGGGTGTCACAGGTGAGGGGGCCAGTGGGTGGTGTCCAGACTGGAGTGGGCTAGGGGTGGTCTGCAGGCTGGAGGGGGCTGCCAGGGGGGCTGTTACAGGTAGGGGGTTTGGGGATTGTGTCCAAACTACAGGGGGCTGAGGTGGTGTCCAGACTGGAAGGGGCGGCCTAGGGGGTGTCACAGGTGATGGGGGTATGAGGGTGGTCTCCATACTGGAGGAGGCTGCCTCAGGTTGTCACAGGTGAGGGGGTTGGGGTGGTGTCCAGACTGGAGGGGGCTGCCTGGGTGTGTCATAGGTGTGGGGTTGGTGTCCAGACTGGAGGGGGCAGGGGGTGGCGGCCAGACTGGTGGGGGCTGCCTGGGGTGTGTCACAGGTGAGCGGGGCTCGGGTGGTGTCCAGACTGGAGGGGCTGCCTGAGGGTGTCACAGGTTTGGGGGCGGGAGTCCAGACCGGAGGTGGTTGGGGGTGGAGCCCAGACTGGAGGGGGCTGCCTTTGGGGGTGTCACAGGTGAGGGGGGCTGGAGGGCCGTGTATGTACTGGAGGGGGCTGCCTAGGGGGGGTGTCACAGGTGAAAGGGTTTGGGGGTGGTGTCCCGACTGGAGGGGGCTGCCTGGGGGGTATCACAGGTGAGGGCAGATGGTGTTCACACTGGAGGGGGCTGCCTGGGGGTGTGTCACAGGTGAGGGGGGCTGGGAGCTGGTGTCCAGTCTGGAGGGTGCAGCCTGGGCTTGTGAAGGAGGGCCTACATTTTCACAGAGGTGCAGCCTGGGCTTGCAAAGTTAGTGGCACGATTTCGCTGGGGTGCAGCCTGGTCTTGCTAGAGAGGCCCCATGTTTTTGCAGGGGTGTAGCCAGGGCTTCTGAGGTGAGGCACCCATGTTTGCAGGGGTGTAGCCTGGGCTTGCGAGGGAGGGCCTGTGTTTTCACAGGGGTTCAGCCTAGGCTTGCGGGGTGAGGCACAATATTTCACTGGGGTGCAGTCTGGTTTTGCAAGGGAGGGGCCAAATTTTCACAGGGGTGCAGCCTGGGCTTGCGAGGTGAGGCACGCAATATCCCAGGGGTGCAGCCTGGGCTTGCAAGGTGAGGCACGTGATTTCGCTGGGGTGAAGTCTGGCTTTGAAAGGGAGGGCCCGCATTTTTGCTGTGGTACAACCTGGGCTTGCAAGGTGAGGTGTGTGATTATGATCGCGTGCAACCTGGGCTTGCAGGGAGGGCCCACCTTCTCACAGGGGTACTGGATGGTGGATCAGAGGTGGACACGGAGGCTTGCACCTGGTTTGGCCTTTTGCTTACTTTTTGGTGTGCGTGGGGGCGTGTTGTGGGCGTTCCTTCTACAGCTTGTTTTTACTTGCGAGACAGCTAGTAGTGCGCTTTTAAATCCATGAATATGAAGGGAGTGCAATTATTTTTCTGCGCCACAGCTCGCACAGGTTCCTTCTCGGCACGTGGACTTGTGCATTTCTGTACCCGATTCCATGAAATGAGCCCTATATCCTTTTTGGCTTCAGTATTCATATTTTATTTAGTGCAATTAAATTATATAGTTCACTTCCTGTATCCAGTGTATCATTTTCCAATATAGCTCTCTATCTTTATCTCTCTCTCTCCCCCCACCCCACTCTATCCCACTTATTCTCTCACTCCTCTCATTATATGTCTCTGCCTCTCTCTTTAAGGGCGAGTGTCACTTTGTCACATGCACTTTTTCTACATCCACCCAGGTGTTGCTGACAGTTGCACAACCACAGAGAAAAAAAACAAGCATATCTTGAAGGGGGGCAGGGTGCCTTGTGTTTTTTATGGTGTGATGAATCACAAGGTATCATTGTTGCTTTAGATTGGGTAGCCCCTTCCCATGACGCCAAGGAGGCGAGACTGCTGAGGGTGGTACTCAGCGGGAAGATCTCATGGGGAGGGAGGACCTCATTGAGAGCAGTGACCATTTCTGAAGAATGGGGTTTCCTTTTGATCCTCCCACCTTCCCTCAAAACTATTCCGAATCTCCATTACCTATCACTTCCATGTGCTATAGTAGCGTATCCCCAATGAGACTCACTGGGACGAGGAATAGGTCATGAGGAATGATAATCGCTAGAGAGAAGGAGTACACACGTTCTAGTCTTCCTGACACTCCTATTGGTCCTCTGTCAGTTGAAGTAGGAAAGAGGAGAGAACAATGGCATCTTCACCTTAGGTCCAGCATGGACCAAGAACTCGGTGAGAGACCCAGAGTGCAGAACAGCAGACCTGTCAGACAGCACACTCACAGAAGCGCTTGCATAAGGCACTCAGCACAAGTGGCAGACCGGAGGACAAGCAGGCGTACAGCAAAACTGCCAGATTACTTCAGGGAAGGGACATGGAAGACCAAGGGAAGTCCCGAGAGGCCAGGAAAGCCGCTGAAGCTCCTGGGGGACTCGCGAACAGCCGGAAGGTGATGGCGAGGACCCTACAGCTACAGGGTTTGGCTGTTCACAGAGCTGGGGAGACCCAGAGAGTAAGAGGGGCCCACAGCCAAGCAAGAACACAACATCCACTAAGGCAGAGTAACTTAGTGAAGGAGGTCTGGGACCCATAAAACAGAGGCATACTACTACCAATAACTACGGGGAACACAAACTGTACACACATAAATGACACACACAGCCCTTGGTAGGAGAGAAAACCAAGGCTGAGGATCAAGAGGATAATAAGCCACGGGAGCGTGAAGTGAAAGGGGTGTGGGACCCACATGAGTAAAGCATACCCCGACTAGAAATAAAGGGGACTACGAATTGGGCAAACATCAGTGACCTGCACAGACCTTGGCAGGAGAGTAAACCAAGGCTGTGCAAGAAATAGAGATTGAACAAAGAGAACATTGTGAACCATCATGTGAAATGGGTCTGGGAACTAGGATTGGGAAGAATACCCCAAGTCACAAATAAGAAGAATACAGAGGATGTATGTACAATAGACATTCAAAGACCTTGGCAGGAGAGTAAACTGGGTGAAAGCAAATAGTGAGAGACAGAACTGTGAAACCAGTAATGTGGAATACCCTACATGGCAGGACAGGGCGCCAAGGCGAGGGATACTGAGAGTAGGGTGTGGGACCCTCAAACAGGCTTAGACAAAGTGACCAGGCCATTCTTCCTTATTGCACTACCTGGGAGTCAAGGAAAGATAAAGACTATTTTCATCAATTAAAGACAGATACAAAGTTGGGGAAAGCTGGAAAGACTGTGGCTAAAGGGAGACACTCCATTTAACCGTGTGCAACCTTTGTTTTCTAAACCAATGTCGAACTTTGGTTTGGAACTGCAGAATCGAGCTGCCCGTTGGCAGTAAATGATACATTTCCCTTTTCACATTATATTGAATTTAGCATGCGAGGGACAGGTTAGGATGTGAACACATAACGGCAAACTTTACCTTTGACATTCTGGCACAGACAGTTTCATTAGCTCCTTTTGCTGAGGGCTAGATAGGATTTCCTCCAACCCGCACATTTTGGTTGTTAGTAAAAGGCTTTGCCAATCAACATGCTGACTTTGTGTCCTTCTTGTACTCCTAGACCCTCACAATGGCTAAAAGTAGAATGAGAAAGCAATAGCAAAAGATGTATCCCACTCAGTTGGGGCCAGCCTGGTATTTCGAAAATTATTTTATCACCTGTGTCCCGGAGTAAAGTTGCCATCCCAAGACTGACATATTTCCCATAGTGGGGATGTGATTAGGCTCTGTGAAGATTGCTAGGGTCCTGACACACTTTATAAGGGACCATAGGACCACCAGGCGTCATGGTCTGCAGATTTGTTTGTTCATTTATATTTTTTGTGAGACAAAAGGGAGTGTATTTTTGCCAAAAGAAGAAGATATTACAAAAATAACAATTCAATTGTGCTAATATTCTAATATTAACATTATACTATGTTTATTTGTTTTTCTTATTGTATTGTTTAAAGTGTGGACCTAGCTTGAGAGCAGCAAAGTTCTGTACAGATACCTGGGTACCCTCCTGCACTGCCACCCGAGCCCCCCCCACTTTTCTTCTGCACTTATCAGTTATACCCTATCTGACAAATTACACACTTGCCTCTGTCTGTATTTATTTAATTTATTGCATTTATTTATTTACTGCACTTATTATTTATTCTGTTCTCTTCTTTGTGCCATACTTTCCACTCCCCCCTCCTTTGCACTTTCCCCCTTTTCCCCTTTCCTTGCACTTGCACATTCTTAATGTCACTGGGCCTAGTAAAATCGCTGTTTTTATTCTTCCTTGTACCCCTCCCTTTGCTTGGTCGTGCTCTGAAACACTTGTGTAAGAGCGCAGTATAAATAAAAATATCATATCATACAGGATGTTGGTTGCCAGCCTTTGGGATGGCGTCTGTTAATAGTAGCGCAGTACTGTGAGTTGCAGTCTGTTTGTCAGTCTGTTCATCCACCAGGATTAGTCATTGATGTTAATTAATTTCTAATCATCTAATGATCACTTCAGCTAAATATTGCAGTCATAATAGGAAGCTTACACTTGTCTTACTTAACAAAACCCATAATCGAAATCTGGAGTAACCTTTTAAAATATTTTCTGATAAAAGTGTATACATCCAAGATACACAGCCTGTTACACTCCTGCTGTACTCTTTCAAAGGGACACCTACGAGAAAAGAAAATGATACATATAGCACCAATAAGGGTTCTTGACTGTTTTTCATTAAATGAAAGAACTTTGGGGAACAGAAGAATGGCCACATATATTTATATTTGACTACCATATCTGGAAAAAAGGTTGTATGTTTGAATCACTAAGTTCTTACTACACCCACACTGGTGTTTTTTTTTAAAAAAAATGTTATTATGCTCAACACTTACCCTGACAAAAAAGTGTTTGGAACCATGAACCAGATATACTCATTTGCATTGGCTTAGACTTTAAATGTGAGTATTAAATAGTTTCCACATATTTTACTCCATTTTTTTGCTTCTCAAATAGAGAGATATTTTCACTCACCAAAACTGTGAGCCATGCAGATTTTTTATAATAAGGGTCTGAGAGTGTATGCTTAGGCTAGGACCAATGTACAGCCATCCTTATAGATATTACAGGGCCTGTGGTAGCAGCACTGTAGTTATGGTTAAGTTGATCAACCCATAGGAAGAGCACCTTTTTGGGCAGTTTATAACTTCACCACCCCTGAATGAATCCTCACAAAACTTTGCAAGATAAGTTTATGGCCCCTTCAGATTGATCTTCTGATGCTTGGTGTGTTTTTTTCAAGGGGGGGCAAAGTTATAGGGTCGGGTCCCAAAATGTGTGGTTTTTTCCCATAGGTGTAATGGAAAAATAATGTCACCAAATTTGTGGCAGGAGCACCGTGTTGGTCCCGAAAGCATGTTTTTGTAAATTTGATGTAAATCCATCCAGTTGTTTTTTTTTTTTTTAAAAAAAAGACTTTAAACTATGTTAAAAAGATTTCTGGGTTTGGTCTCTGAACTCAGTTCCCTGACTCCAATTGGCCCAGAGGACAACATGATGTCCGCGGACATCGGGCACGCCTACTGATTGGTCAATAAAAAAATGAGGTGCATCAGATTTTGTGAAATGCCCGCCATGTGGGAAACTCGGACAGCGCCTGTTGTCCGCGGACAGCTCTGTAAAAACATATTCAATAACATTGCACTTGTCAAAATATTAAAACAATCTCTGGGTAGGTGAGGGGTGATGAGGATGGGATGGAATATTGCCTTAAAAAGCCAAAAAACAGGTGTTTTTCTTCTCCAATGTCTGAGAACAGTCCGGGGCGGTACTGTGATGTTTGTGAGCATGTTAAATATTTGGCGACATCTATGCTTATATGTGCATTGCAGGGTTGGTGAAAAGCAGTTTTTGGATGGTTTTTAACTTTGGCGTCACTCAATGAAACTGCATGAAATTTCTCATTCTATAACTGACTACGAATGGTTATCGATGGTGTGGTGCTGTTTTGTCAAGAGGGAACTAAATTAGAGGGGGGGCAAATATTGTAAATGCTTATAAATGTGGTGCGATTTGACAAATCTGCACAAAGGTTTGCAATAGATTTTAGATTTAGATATATATGTTTTTGCAAAGTTGGTGGGATTTTGTCAAGAGGGAGCAAAATTATAGGGGGGGGGTCTCAAAATATTGTGAAGGCCTATAAATGTGGTGCCATTTGACGAAACTGCGCACATGTTTGAAAAATAATTTAGATCTAGATATAAATGTTTCTAGAGAGTTTGGTTGGATTTTGTCAAGAGGGGGCTAAGTTAGAGGGGCGTCAGGGTATGAACATTTTTAGATGACTTATAACTTTGTTGCCGTTTTACGAATGTGGACAAACGTTTTCAGAAAGATTAGAGACACAACCTTGAATGTTTGTTCACTGTCTGAATGGATTTTGTCAAGTGGGGGCTAAGTTATATGACTATTGTATGTACGTATATTTTGACATTGTTAAAAAAATAAAACATGGGCGGATTTCCAGCAAACCCCTGTAAAGAATATTGGCAAGCACCTGAAAGCATGGTTCTGCAAATGTGTCCATGTTTTATTTTTTGACAAGTGTCATAATGAAGGTACAAACAATAGTGATATAGCTTTGGTGATTGAGGTATAGCCTGTGGCTATGAGCAGTGTCCTGATTGTCTGGGTCATGGCATAATGTCATGACCCAGACAATTTTCCTACTGGCCATGACCGTGAGGGATGACCAATGGGGATAAAGTTGCCATGTCCACCAGGGACCGGCTATGTGGTAAAGTTTTTCGAAATTGGGGTAGGTTTTCAAGGGGAAAAAATTTGGTAATATGGTCATAGCGTTCTCTCTTTGCCTTCTGCAGGCCACCATGTACGCTGTGTACGCAGCCACAACTTCCCTTTCCATGGTGACCATCTTGGAATAGGATTTTCCTTCCTACACTGGGACCTGGCACGTGGCATGCATAGCGGTGTATGAAGAAAAATCATTTTATTAGCACCCCGGGTTACCGCTTTGGGAACCCAGTGTGCTAATTACCTTCATCCCCCATTGCAGGAGCTGGAACGGGGTGTAAAGGTCCGAAGCCCTCGTTATCCACCTTCGTTTTGCCTGGTCCGATAACGTGGCCTGGCAAGCTATTATCCCCCGTTCCAGTCCCTGGAACGGGGGATGAACATCACATTATTCCCATCAGCATAACACAAAATGCTAATAGAAATGTTGGAAAATCTTAATTGAGCCTATGCACTTTACTGAGAAATGTAAAGTAAATGGAGTGTACAAGATTTTCTTTTTCTGTTCTATTTTTTAACTGTGAAAGGTGGTTTTTTGTTGCTTTTTGCTTTTTTTTGTTGCAGGAGAGGTTAGAAAATAAGGTGAGAAGGGAAATTAGGCAATAGGCAGGTGGACAGGGGAAGAGGTTGCGTGTGTGTTACATCTAAGGTAGGGGGCAGTGTTTCTCATGCTCCTTGATTACAGCTTCAAAAGAACTTTGAAATTTCTACCCCCTGCAGAGTGGTGTGTTGCAGTATATACAGAGGAATGTTGTCTTTGAAAGATATGATAGAACAGCCTTTTTTATTGCTTGCAAGGTAGCTGGTGGGATTTTGTTTCCCACAGAAGTAGGCTTTGTAGTTACAGTACTGGTTGAGGAAGATGAGGTGGAGGAAGACAGCCTACTACATGCTAAGATACCCTTTCTGGGAGCATTGCAGTGGTTGGATCGGGTGCGGTGGTGCATGGGAGTTGTGCCATAGGAGTGGTGGCTCTTGGGGAGGAGGGATGCAATAGCTGATTTTTAAGATAAATATAAGGTTTACAAATATTCTTCCATGCATGTGTTCTGTACTAGATTGTTTATGAATAATGATTAAGAAGAGGTGTAGGAACTGTGCAAGGGTAACATGTTGAGCTTGGAAGTTCATAGATCAGTAGAAAGTGCAATTCCGAACTGTCCGTGATGTACAGACCCAATCGCGAAGTGCAGATGGGTTCGTGGACACGTCCACATGCCACGCATTGGCGCGTGGTCACATGACACTGTCCGGAAAGTCAGCGATGATGTCAGATGTTCGCGTACGTCGACGGACACAAACAAGGTGGATAAAGTTGCAAAAAGTGAATAGAAGTGTTAGAAATTATGCTAGAAGGTGGGAAATTGCAGAGTTTTAAGGTGAACCTTTGTAAATTTCAACAAAAATGTTGCTATATTGGGGTAAGTATGATATTAGTAAGTTGTAGCAAATTAGCATGCACTGGTCCAAACCCCTTCAGTTTGATTCTATGAAGTTTGGTGATGTTTGAAGAAGGGGGGGACAAACATATAGCGGGGTACAGAAATGTGTGGTTTTTCCCATAGACGCAATGGAAAGAAAATGTTTCTCACGTCTACAGCTCAAACTACTGGATGGATTTTCACCAAATTTGTGGCAGAAGTGGCAGCTTGGTCCTGAAAACGTGCTTTTGTAAATTTTGTGTAAAACAATCGAGTAGTTTTTTTTAAAACGGCCAAACCGTGGGTTCAACATAATTAGTAATATCTGGGTTCGGTCCGTGGACTCACTTCCCAGTTCGATCCACTGACGTCCCTACAATTGGCCGAGAGAGCGGCATGAGGTCCGTGGACATAGGATGCACCTGCTGATTGAATAGTGAAAAATGTATGGTGCATCATGTTTTTTGGAAATGCCCGCAATGTTGGATTTGCCAGCGTTGTCCACGAACATTGGAGTAAAAACATATAAAAAACACAACATTGCATTTGTCAAACTAATGAAACAATCTCTGGGGATGTGCGGGGAGATGAGGATGGGATGGGATAAATCTGTAAGAAGCCAAGAAACAGGTGTTTTTTCAGCCTCAAAGTCTGCGAACAGTCCGGATTTTCGGATACAGTTCTGTGTGTTTGCGAACACTTCAGATCTTCGGGGACATCCATTCCTATTTCTGAATTACAGCATTGGTGAAAAGCAGTTTTTGAATGGCTTATAACTTTGGCACCACTGAATGAAACTGCTTGAGATTTTGCAATATCATTCTGGACCTGACCCTGAATGGTTCGGTGCTGTTTTGCCAAGAGGAAGCAAAGTAGAGGGGGGCCCAAAATATATGAATGTCTTATACATTTGGTGCCATTTAACTAATGCACTAAAAAGTTAGCAAAAAGATTTTAGACCCAGAATTAGAGGGGGGTCAGGGTCTCAACATTTTTAGATGGCTTATAACTTTGTTGCCATTTGACATATGTGCACACAAATTTGCCGAAAGATTGGAGACCAAACCTTGAATGAACGCACAATGTCTGAATGGATTTTGTCAAGTGGGGGCTAAATCACATGACTATTTTTATGCATGTACATTTTTACGCTTTTCAAAAAATAAAACCTGGGTGGATTTGTGCAAGGAGCATTGGCAAGGAACTGAATGCATGGTTTTGCAAATGTGTCTGTGTTTTAGTTTTTGAAAAGTGTCATAACGTAGGTACACAATATAGTGATATTTGTTGACTGAGATATAGCTGTGGCTATGGGCAGTGTCCAGATTGTCCGGGTCATGGCCAAAAGCAATGACCCGGACCACCTGGCTACTGGCCATGACCACAGGGGACCAGTAATTGGGTTAAATTGGGCATGGCCACAAGGGACTGGCTATGTGGTAAACATTTTCGAAATCAGTATAGGTATGAATGGAAAACAAATTCTGCTTGTGCCGACAGCCTGACGTGCTGTACAGCATTGCTGCAAACATTCACAAAGAGCATCAGCAAGGACTTCAAAACATGATTTTGCAAATCTGTGCTTTTATTTCTAAAGGGTCAAAATGTAAGTACAAAAGAATTGTGTTGTAACTTTGGTGCCTGGGCAATGGGGCTGGCCCTGAGCAAAGACAACGGTGTACTCTGATTTGCTTATTGGGGCATACAGCACGTCCAAAGCCCTAGGTTTGAATGGGAAAAGAAACTGCTTGCGGCTGCAGCCCAGAGTTCTGGACGGGATTGTTGTAAATGTATGCGAGGAGCATCAGCAAGGACCTGAAAGGATGCTTTTGGAAATTTGTCCCGGTTTTAACTTTTTTAAAATTGGCGAAATGTAATTACAAAAATTAGTGATATAACTTTTCTGCCATGGGCAAAGGGCCTGGTCTTCAGCAAGGACGAATGTCTACTCTAATTTGCTTATTGTGGTATGCACTGCTGATAACGACTCACATAAGTATGCATTGCAAAAAATATGTTAAAGGAGGTTTATAGTCCTTTCATATATGTTAAAAGAAGAAATATTAATAATCTATATACAGTGATTTAACATTATGAATCATTTTCACTTATGAAAACCTATTCAATTGACAGAGAAAGCTCTGTTAAATGAACGTTAGGGTTAAGATGAGCCCCACCTTTGGGACTCCTCTGCCCCTGCAGTTAGCTAGTGGCCTCCCACTGTGGGGTCCTTGGGAGCTTCCCTCCCAGTCTCCCATTAGCACTTGTAAATTCGTATTGCCCAATTTATTTATGCATGCACTTCTGTCACTGCACTATGCATATGTGCATATATAGAAGCACTATGTACAATATTTTAGTATACGTATATGGAAATGTAGATGCAAAAGATTTGTAGAACATTGTTTAGTGGCATTTGTTGGGTGGAAGTTTAATATGTTGATAGTATATATGTAGAGCTTTTCTTTTTTAAGTGATTGGTGGATATATCTGTGAGTGGTTTAAAGCAGGTAATGAGGGAGTGTTACAATCATAACAGTAAACGGGTATAAGGGCTGTTTTGTGTGATGGTGTGCATACACAATTCAATTTTCTAATAAGGTGTGGGCTAGACAGGGGAATGCAGAGACCATGGAGAGCTATAAATGCCAATGGATTATGGTGTTTATTGTATACTAGAGAGAAGAATTTCAGACAGAAATTTGTTTCAGTGATTTTTTCTTTTTCTCTAGTATAGAATTGTACATTATTTCCATTAGCATAGTAGACCGCGCTAATGGTAATGTTGTAGAATCTTATTGAATCTAACTACTTTACTGAAAAATGTAAAGTAGATGGAGTGTATAAGCTTATTTTTTAGTTCCATTTTTTAACTGTGAAAGTGGTTCCTAAAGGAACCTATTTTATGTTTATTTATTTATGTATGTATTTATTTTTGCAGGAGAGGCCAGGAAGTAAGGTGGGCTTGGAAATGAGGGAAGCGGCACCAACCACACATATGGAGGGGCAGGTGGACAGGGGAAGATATTGATGGTGGTAGTGGCTCTTGGGGAGGAGGGATGACAATAGCTGATGCCATTGTAAAGCTAAATAGCACTTTTCCAAATATTCTTCCATGCATTTGCTGTGTGCTAGATTGTTAATGTATAATTAGTAAGAATAGGCTTAGGAGCTTTACAACCGTACATTTTGAGCTTCAAGGTTCCTAGATCGGCTGAAAATGCAGTTCCAAACTGTTCATGAAGCACACACTCATTTGCAAAGTGCAGACGCATTCGCGCACATGTCATCATGCTTCATGCGGGCGCATGGTAACGTGACACTGCCCAAAAGTATGCAATGACTTCAGACATTCGCGAACATTGGCGAAAACAAAAACAATGTAAAAAGTTGCAATTAGTGTATAGAAGTGTTATAAATGATGCTAGAATTTGGGGAATGGCTGAGTTTTAAGGTGAGGTAAATTGGACAAAAATGTTGCTATATTAGGTTTAGTTTAATATTAGTAATTGTAGCAAATTAGGGTGCACTGGTAAAAACCCATTAAATTCACTGAAAAAACATTGTTAAAAGGACATTATGGTTAAGTTACACTAAAACAACCCATAAAACTCAATGAAAAAGCTTTGTAAAAGGGACATTATGGGTAAGTTGCACTAATGAAAAGCTATGATTGCTTTTCTAGTTGTTTGACTTATAATTTTGTTCAGGGTAGTTTCGAGTAATTTTTCAAATCTCGTACTCAACCTTAGATCGTCCAGGAACTATACTTGCAATAAGGCAGGTTCTAGCAATCAGGTTAGGGATTCAGTCCGGATAATATCTTGGAATGTGAATGGTCTGAAAAATGTTATCAAAAGGAAAAATGTATTGTCAGATTTAAGACAGATGAGGGGCGACATCATACTCTTGCAGGAAACCCATTTTACAGAGGATGAGGCAATTAAGTTTGATTGGGGATGGGCATGAGAAGTGCTTCATTCAACTAATACTTCAAGTTCACAGGTGTTTCCATTTTGTTCAGGAAAGATTTCCAGGGTAAGGTGATCAATTTCTAGGCTGATAAATTGGGCAATTGCTTGACTGTCAAACTTCAAATTCAAGAAATAGAATTCACATTATGTAACATCTATTCTCCCAATATTAATAGTGACATTTTTTTCAATGATTTGGGACGGGGTCTGTTGAATAGTGGGGGACAGAATTTGTTGGTGGGCGGTGATTTTAATCTGGTGGTTGACCTGTTTTTTGATAGAAGCAGTCAGATGGTTAGGGGTGGCAGGAAAAAAAGACATGGAGGCATTGCAATTACTGAAGAGGGTTTTTGATTTATTGGATGTATGGCGCCTAGAGCACCTGACGGGGAGGGAATATACTTTTCATTCGGCTGCACATGACATCTATTCCCGTGTTGATAATGTGCTTACTTCAGGTCTAGTGACTCAGAATACCAGGAACTGTGAAATAGAGGGCATCATTATTTCAGATCATGCTCCCGTAAAATTGGAACTTTCACTGAACTATTTATCGAACAAGACACAAATTTGGAGACTAAATACCATGATTTTAATAGATGAAGATTTAAAGAAAATCTGTGTTGATGAGGCAGAGGCATGCGTTAGGATTAACTTAAACAGAGAGGTGGAGAAAGATGCATTATGGGAAGCATTTAAGAGTGTTATGCGTTGGGTGACCATTAAGGTGCCTGGGAGAAGGAGGAAAAAAAAAGGATGAAGAGGTGAGGCAGTTTCAAATATCAATAAAGACTTTGGATAAAGACATAATGAAATTGTAACGCTCACCTGACTCCCACGGAGGCGCTGGTCTGGTTCGCGCTGCTGTGACCTCTTCTAAGGTGATGCGCAGGGTTCGGAAGACGGACTGGACCGGGCCCCCAAATATGGCTTGTCTGGCTCGCAGAAGTATCCTTCTGTAGGCGAAAATAGGGGATTAACTGTTTGCAGGGTAATGCAATCGGCCTCCCACTTTCCCCTCTCACCCTCCTCGAAACCCTCCTGTGATTCCTCGTAGCGTCTCACCTTAGGGTCTGGAAGGACGAGCTCTCCATCCTGCTTCTGATGCAGGGGCACGTTGGTATCCAGTTACTTTACTGGATTTTCGGATTGGTGAGAACCAAACTTGCTTGGCTTCCAGGTAAGTTTTTTGATAAGAGGTTCCCCTTGTGTCCATGCATTAATGTACTAATAAGAAGAGGGTTTACTCCTGGTTATCTTGTTTAGTTTTTGGTATCAATAATCTTCCTAACACGGTAGTTAGCGCGTTACATGTCCGCTTTTATTGATGATTTTTTAAAAAAATTCCACTTGATACAATGGTTAGTGTGTGGAACACTGTTATGGCATTGTATGCCTTGGTGCGGTCAGCCGACACGTGTTTCAACCCCTAAGGGTCTTTCTCAAGGCTGAACAATATTCAAAGGTGCAAAGTGATATGTGGTAAAAGACATTTTGTGACCAGCATGTTTAATTAACAAACATAACGCGTGGTGAGTGATGTGTGGTGGTGATAGGATATTTAAAAGCATTACATATTTTTACATTGCATTTATAGATTGGATAAATAACACAGTAGAAAGAAAAGAAAAATTGGGGGAGAGAAAAACAAAAAGTTTTAGCAAGAGCGGTGGGTTAGAGGAAAGTTGAGGGAGGATTGGAAAAGTGGGTGGTCTTCTTACCAGGTATGTCATGCTGAGATCCCCAGGTGGGGTTTCTTAGTGTGTTGTAGGTGGCTGTCCTTGTGGCAGTCTAGCTCCTATTGGGCTCTGAAAATAATTCATAATGAATTAATCCGTTGTTATAATTGGTAGATGATTTTGAATTAATAAGGAGGTGGGCTGTGCCCTTCGTTTGGTATGGCGATTTGCAGTGAGGGTTGGATCGGGGTGGTATTCTTACCTTCGTCAGAGTAGTATCAGTGGTGTGTTGCTCCCTGCGGCTTCTGTGGTGAATGGAAGCCGCCATGATTATTATACCTGCGCATGCGCCTGCCAGCCGTGGTGGGATGGCGGCGCATGCGTGAGCATGTAGTGTTCCATCGGGTGCTACTGCGCGTGCGCGGTGGGGTACAGTTCTTGGGACGCAATTGCGCATGCACTAATGCGAGTTCACGATGCTGGCCTAAGCACATTGTGATGCCTGACTGAATGGGCCATGTCCAGGTGGATTGGGGTGGTGTGATTGAAGCCCGGAATGGGCAATTCTAATATGGGAGGGGATTGGATGGGAGGGTGTGTGTGGTTGCTAGCTGAAGTCTGTTATGAGTGAGATTCCTCATTTCGAGTGTGATTAGTAGTATCATTTTGGATGGTCAGTCGTGGCTTGTCCAGAATGTGTTGGTGTCCGAAATTGTTGTTCGTGTTTGCCGGTGGGGCCATGGTGTGCCTCCACCATGACACACTCCAATTGGCCCCACACCATGGCCCCACCGGCAAACACGAACAACAATTTCGGACACCAACACATTCTGGACAAGCCACGACTGACCATCCAAAATGATACTACTAATCACACTCGAAATGAGGAATCTCACTCATAACAGACTTCAGCTAGCAACCACACACACCCTCCCATCCAATCCCCTCCCATATTAGAATTGCCCATTCCGGGCTTCAATCACACCACCCCAATCCACCTGGACATGGCCCATTCAGTCAGGCATCACAATGTGCTTAGGCCAGCATCGTGAACTCGCATTAGTGCATGCGCAATTGCGTCCCAAGAACTGTACCCCACCGCGCACGCGCAGTAGCACCCGATGGAACACTACATGCTCACGCATGCGCCGCCATCCCACCACGGCTGGCAGGCGCATGCGCAGGTATAATAATCATGGCGGCTTCCATTCACCACAGAAGCCGCAGGGAGCAACACACCACTGATACTACTCTGACGAAGGTAAGAATACCACCCCGATCCAACCCTCACTGCAAATCGCCATACCAAACGAAGGGCACAGCCCACCTCCTTATTAATTCAAAATCATCTACCAATTATAACAACGGATTAATTCATTATGAATTATTTTCAGAGCCCAATAGGAGCTAGACTGCCACAAGGACAGCCACCTACAACACACTAAGAAACCCCACCTGGGGATCTCAGCATGACATACCTGGTAAGAAGACCACCCACTTTTCCAATCCTCCCTCAACTTTCCTCTAACCCACCGCTCTTGCTAAAACTTTTTGTTTTTCTCTCCCCCAATTTTTCTTTTCTTTCTACTGTGTTATTTATCCAATCTATAAATGCAATGTAAAAATATGTAATGCTTTTAAATATCCTATCACCACCACACATCACTCACCACGCGTTATGTTTGTTAATTAAACATGCTGGTCACAAAATGTCTTTTACCACATATCACTTTGCACCTTTGAATATTGTTCAGCCTTGAGAAAGATCCTTAGGGGTTGAAACACGTGTCGGCTGACCGCACCAAGGCATACAATGCCATAACAGTGTTCCACACACTAACCATTGTATCAAGTGGAATTTTTTTAAAAAATCATCAATAAAAGCGGACCTGTAACGCGCTAACTACCGTGTTAGGAAGATTATTGATACCAAAAACTAAACAAGATAACCAGGAGTAAACCCTCTTCTTATACGCACCAAATTGGGGTCCTGGCTATACCCCAAACCACTCCTGTGATCTTGCGACACCCAAAAACAAAAAAAACCTCCCAACCTATAAATGGTGCACAGCATGGGCAAGTTCCAATCCTAGAGCCAACCAGACCCCCCATTTCACTACTAGGGAACCAGCCCTGCTCAAAGCACCTAGAATTTTCCAAACAAGCTCAACATTAACTAAGGGAACAGCCATAAAAATGGCAGAATACATGATGTCAAGGAATGAAGACATCAGAGCACTATTTGCCCCACGAGGATCCACGGACAACGCCTTCCGAGATTCAAATCTACAAGAAGACCTTAAGCACAAATTCATGAGACTAGAGAAACTGTCTAAAAAAGAAATCAATAAATTCTGGGAGAAGACAACAATGCAAGAATATGCGGAACAAAAGAAAATACCGAGGGGTCTCAGGATAATTATCTTTCCTGATTTCGATGACCCACTCGACTCAGACTTAGCAGATGAATGGGAACAAAATCTCATAACAGGCTCATTACGAATGATAGAACTGCTGATTGAACACGCCAAAAGAAAACATGAAAGAGTTGTGATCCTACTAGAAGAGCTAAAAAAGGAAATAGAGATATACGATGCCCCCAAAGCAACCAAGGAAAAGAATTACAAAACCATGTATAGAATACTCAAAACCCACCAAGACGAAGTCAAAATGAGAAAGCTACACAAATTCTTCAGAGACGACAAAGACTATAGGGAAGACCGGGTCTTCACCTACCAACCCAAATATGATCAGAACCAACAGCAACAGAAGTCCAAAGAAAGTACCCCAAACACCTCGGGTGCAAGTTCGGAAATCGATAGCGAACAGGAAGAATCATCAAATGTACCGGAAAAAGCAACAGCTAAACGGTCTTTTTTAGACCAGATAAAACTACACAGGAAGGCAAGTCGCCTGAAATCACAACCCAACAGCAACAACAAAAAATCAGTATCTTTCGCAACTCCATTGACAAATACAGGAACCCCTCAAGAAGAAGAAGAGGAAGAAGAGCAGACAGAGGACGCAAGAGACCTGGAAGAGGAAATAGAACAAAGACAAACAAGGTCCCAATCACAGAAAACTGTGGGACAGAAACACAACAAAATCTGATCATGAACTTATCACACAGAGAACTTACGGATATAGAAATAAGGGTACTCAACAAGGGATTGTCCTTCTCACCATCAAGCAAGAATAACTTTGTAGACATACAAATAGATCTATTCAAATTTACCAGACGCCTCAAACTCACAAAATTCTTCGCAACCAAAACAACGGTTTACAAACCACCAGGGACGGTACCAAATCCCAGCCTGTTCACCATTAAAGACCTTGAAGACATCCACCTCTTAAGCACACTTGCAGAGAACAATAAGAGTAAGCAGGATTGCATGCAAGAATTAGGGATTCAAAGTGTATCCATGAAAATCCCAGAGCTCAAAAGCAAATCTAAATTCAATCCACAACTCTTTGCGGAGAACTACATTGATACCTTTCATCAAGCTGTGATTAATGACCTTCACAAACTGGAAGATCGATCTACCAGAGGTACTAATGACAAAGACAACCTAACAAAAAAGGAACAAACCGTACTCAAGAGTCTACAAGAAGAAACGGATATCGTGATCAAGGAAGCCGACAAAGGTGGTAACATAGTTATTATGGAAAGAACAGACTATATCAAAATGGCCCTGAACCACCTCCAAATACCGGGTAACTATGAGAAACTGGATAACAATCCCCAAGCCAGGATTCTCAGGGAACACCGAGAACTCCTAACCAAATACCAAGCGACAGGACTCATTACAGAGGATGAATACGACTACCTCAGAACGGATCATCCAATTATGCCAACGTTATATTTCCTGCCGAAAATTCACAAAACCTATGACACCATTCCAGAAGGAAGACCGATTATGAGTGGTATTGGCGGTATTACAGAAACACTAGCAAGATACATTAACAATGTAATACAGCCACTCATCATCAAGATCCCTACCTATCTTAGGGATACCATGCACACCTTGGAAATACTTTCCAGAATCAAATGGGAACCGAACTTCTTAATGGCCACCCTGGATGTCAAGGCCCTGTACACATCAATTGATCATGAACTTGCAATATCGAGCATGGGGTACCTCCTCAAACACGAGTCGGCGTCACACCTCGATCAAGTTGAAATGACCAAATCCTTCCTGAAATTTTCACTCAACAACAACATATTTATTTTCAATGGTGAATACTACAAGCAAACTAAGGGGATCGCTATGGGAGCCAGCTATGCTCCTGCACTAGCCAACTGCTTCATGCATACCTACGAACAAGAGCATGCGATGAAGGAAACCAAATACACCAGCCTCATTGTCAACTGGGCTCGTTTCATAGACGATATCATCCTGATATGGAAAGGGACTGAAGATGAACTGAACCAATACATGGATTACCTCAACAATAACAACTACGGCATTGAACTAACAAGCCACATCAGCTCGGAACAAATAGATTTTCTGGATCTCAAGATTATCATAGAAGACAACAAAATTACAACCAGAACATTTCGTAAACCAACGGAAGTGAACTCAACCCTGCATGCAAAAAGTTGCCACAGGAACAGTGTCATACGAAATATCCCGAAAGGAGAATACATCCGGGCTAGAAGGAACTGCAACACAGACAAATCCTTCACAGAGGAATGCGACCTACTGGACCACAGATTCAGATGTCGAGGCTACTCTGCCCAAAGCCTGACACCTGCAAGAGAACAAGCCACACACATTCAAAGATCTACACTGCTATCACCTAAACCCAGAAGACAGGAAAGCAACCCCAAGATCAGATTCGTTACAAGATACAACCAAGACAGTCATGCCCTCCAAAAAATCTTGACTAAACACTGGGAGCTACTCCGTATGGATGAACATATCGAACCTCAACTGGAGGCATATCCAAGCATGTCATTCAAAAGAGCACCAACTCTCAGGAACCTACTCAGTCCTTCCTTTCTCGCGGAAAAACACATCATGGCACAAGACTGGCTTAGTAAGCAAACACCAATAGGCTTCACCAAATGTGGAACTTGCTCTATGTGCAAGTATGCGACATCAACCAAATGTGCCAAATTCGTAGGATGCCCAATATTCAAAATCACGGAGCACATTAACTGTAGAAGTAAATTTGTGATCTATGCTTTGATTTGTGTATGTGACAAGATATATATTGGCAGTACCATTCGAGAAACTCGCATCAGGATAAGGGAACATATGAACAGCATATATTCGCAAGATCCCAAACTACCGCTGGCAAACCACTGGCAGAAATACCACCAAATGAACGACAAAAGTGAAATAAGGTTCATCGGACTAAAAATCGTCAGGCTGGGCCCGAGAGGAGGAGACAGAACACAGAAACTCAGACAAGAAGAAGCGCGACTTATCTGCCACTTTAGATGTGTTAAAAATGGTCTCAACAGAGATCACGACCTCAATGTTTTTCTGTAACCCTCTCGACCACCAATCTGCCTCCACCATGACACACTCCAATTGGCCCCACACCATGGCCCCACCGGCAAACACGAACAACAATTTCGGACACCAACACATTCTGGACAAGCCACGACTGACCATCCAAAATGATACTACTAATCACACTCGAAATGAGGAATCTCACTCATAACAGACTTCAGCTAGCAACCACACACACCCTCCCATCCAATCCCCTCCCATATTAGAATTGCCCATTCCGGGCTTCAATCACACCACCCCAATCCACCTGGACATGGCCCATTCAGTCAGGCATCACAATGTGCTTAGGCCAGCATCGTGAACTCGCATTAGTGCATGCGCAATTGCGTCCCAAGAACTGTACCCCACCGCGCACGCGCAGTAGCACCCGATGGAACACTACATGCTCACGCATGCGCCGCCATCCCACCACGGCTGGCAGGCGCATGCGCAGGTATAATAATCATGGCGGCTTCCATTCACCACAGAAGCCGCAGGGAGCAACACACCACTGATACTACTCTGACGAAGGTAAGAATACCACCCCGATCCAACCCTCACTGCAAATCGCCATACCAAACGAAGGGCACAGCCCACCTCCTTATTAATTCAAAATCATCTACCAATTATAACAACGGATTAATTCATTATGAATTATTTTCAGAGCCCAATAGGAGCTAGACTGCCACAAGGACAGCCACCTACAACACACTAAGAAACCCCACCTGGGGATCTCAGCATGACATACCTGGTAAGAAGACCACCCACTTTTCCAATCCTCCCTCAACTTTCCTCTAACCCACCGCTCTTGCTAAAACTTTTTGTTTTTCTCTCCCCCAATTTTTCTTTTCTTTCTACTGTGTTATTTATCCAATCTATAAATGCAATGTAAAAATATGTAATGCTTTTAAATATCCTATCACCACCACACATCACTCACCACGCGTTATGTTTGTTAATTAAACATGCTGGTCACAAAATGTCTTTTACCACATATCACTTTACACCTTTGAATATTGTTCAGCCTTGAGAAAGACCCTTAGGGGTTGAAACACGTGTCGGCTGACCGCACCAAGGCATACAATGCCATAACAGTGTTCCACACACTAACCATTGTATCAAGTGGAATTTTTTTAAAAAATCATCAATAAAAGCGGACCTGTAACGCGCTAACTACCGTGTTAGGAAGATTATTGATACCAAAAACTAAACAAGATAACCAGGAGTAAACCCTCTTCTTATACGCACCAAATTGGGGTCCTGGCTATACCCCAAACCACTCCTGTGATCTTGCGACACCCAAAAACAAAAAAAACCTCCCAACCTATAAATGGTGCACAGCATGGGCAAGTTCCAATCCTAGAGCCAACCAGACCCCCCATTAATGTACTAATTCTAGTGTCTTTTTCCCCATAGGGGCCCGGGTACGGAATGCCGGGGAACAGGCACCGACCCGAGATGAGAGGTGAAATCCTTGTAGAAATCAGGTAAGTCTTTAATGAGCGTTTTTTGGTAATGTCTTTTCATTCACTCATTAATGCTGATGTCTCTTTTTCCCCTTAGAGGCCGGAGTCCGGAAATGCCAGGAAGCGGCGCGGACCCGAAACGAAGAGGGAATGAATCAACAGGTAAGTCTTAACATGGAGATTTAGCTTTCCTTATTTCCTTCTCTCTCTCACCTTTTGTTCTGGTCTTTTTCTCTCTAGGCGCTGGGGCGTGAGTGCGAATCCGGATGATCGCTGCTGAACATGGAGGCGCCCTGTAAAGGTGAGTGGAATGCGGCGCTGCAGCGATCAGCGCGATGAGCTTTGAAATAAAAGTCTTCCTTTTCAGGATTGTCGGCGAGATGTCTCCGGGATGCAGATTTAGCAGGTAAGGACTTTTCCTTCTTCTGTTCTCTTCTTCTCTTCCTTTGCAGGTGATCCAGGATGCTGGCAGGCGTGGCAGAAGTCAGGATGCAGGAGCAGACAGGGTGAGCGTCCAGCTGCTAGATGCAGAACAACGCGAAGCACGTGTGGCTGTTCGGGTGGGGTTTAAATATCCTTGGAAGAAGTTCCAGGTATGTATCCTTCCTCCAATCAGGTATGTATCCTTCCCCGACCACGCCCGGATGGTAAATTAGTCCCATAGGTAAAGTAGTTCCTTTCGGGCCTCAAGGAGGCCGGGATCCTGCAGCATGGTCTGCATCAGGTAAGTGCACCCAAGCACTCCGATAATGAGCCTGGTGCCATAGGTGCCAGGACACTGTCCAAAGGGCCCCTATTTGGGGTTGCTGGGTCCTTCCTTGGGGACTGGATGTCCACTTTCGGGGACGCAAGGCTTGAACAGGCCTGGGAGCGGGCATCATGACAGCACTCCCCCCCAAGGCCCCTCCCAAGGTTGTTCCCTCCGGGGGTTTTGGTTTGTCTGGGAAGAGTCGGTGGAATTTCCTGACTAATCGAGGTGCATGCACATGGTCGCTGGGTTCCCACGACCTCTCCTGAGGTCCGTACCCCTTCCAATCAATTAGGTAGAACAGTTTTGACCTAAACATTTTTGAGTCTAAAATGTTCTTCACTTCGAATTCGGGCTCCCCATCTATTAGAATAGGTTCTGGAGGTTTGAGTAGTCAGGTTCCGGGTACCACTGGTTTCAGAAGTGACACATGAAAAACAGGGTGAATTCGCATACTAGCTAGTAAATCAAGTTTAACAGCCACTGGGTTAATTATTGCCGTAATAGAATAAGGTCCCAGATATTTTGGGTTAAAGGTTCGAGGCCCTTTGAGTGGTAAATGTCTGGTAGTTAACCACACTTGATCCCCAATCTGATACGGAGGTGCTTCACTCCGATGTAGATCAGCATTCTCCTTGTATTTTCTCTTGGCTTGTTGTAAATGCGTAGTTGCCTCTTTGAAGGCTTGGGTAATTGTAGAATGCAGATGTTCTACTGCAGGCATTCCGAGGTTCTGAGGTGAGTCAAGGTTTGAGGTTCGAGGGTGATGCCCAAACAAAGTATAAAAAGGACTGTGGCCAGTTCCAGAGTGTACCGAATTATTATATGCGTATTCGGCTATCCAAAGAATGTCTTTCCAGTTGCTTTCAGATTGCTGTAACATACACCGTAAGTACTGCTCAAGGGTCTGATTTGTCCTCTCGGTCTGACCATCGGTCTGAGGGTGGTGACAGGTCGATAATCTTACGTCAATCTGCGCCATTTGACAACATTTGCGCCAGAAGTGGGAAATGAATTGGCTTCCCCGATCAGAGATTAGTATAGATGGGAATCCATGTAGGCGAACAATATTTTCGAGGAATTCTTTGGCTAGGACAGAAGCTGAAGGTAAACCTTTCAAAGGAATAAAGTGGGCCATTTTGGAAAACAAATCCACAATTACCAGAATAGTATTGTACCCGAACAAGGAGGCATGTCCGTAATAAAATCCATTGATAGGGTGTGCCAGGGTGCTGGCGGTATGTCTAGAGGTTGTAGGAGACCAGCTGGTCTTTTCTTTTGACTTTTATTTTGGGCGCAAACACCACAGGACATCACAATACATTCAACATCTTTTCGCCAAGAGGGCCACCAAAATTGTTGTTTCACCTTTTCCACTGTTTTGGCAATACCGGGGTGTCCCTCTATTAATGTATCATGATAACCGGAAATAACTAGTTCGTGTAATTGCTTATGTGGCAGGAATAAGCGTCCTTGGAAATAAGGTAAACCATTATCTATGGTAAAGTCTGATCCCTTTTGTATCCAATCCTGTAAGGTTGTAGGGTCCAGGAGTTGTTTCACTCTGTCTTGAATGTCTTCAAGCGTCTGTAACAAAGTCATGCCTAGAATCATCTGTTCGGGAATTATTGGTACTGGTTCTGAGTTTGTATCAGATTCTCTCATTCCAATTCGGGATAAGGCGTCTGCTTTGCCATTCTTGCAGCCAGGTCGATAGATAATCACAAAATCAAATTCAGCGAAAAACAAAGCCCATCGGAGCTGCCATGATGACTGAGCCTTGGCGGTTTTCAAATACTGTAAATTCGGGTGATCAGTGATCACTGTGATGGTATGTCGAGCGCCAAGCAGATAATGCCGCCATGCTTTAAAAGCGGACTTAATGGCTAACAGTTCTTTGTCCGTGATTGCATAATTAACCTCGGGTGCCGAGAATTTTCTGGACCAAAATGCTACGGGATGTAGTTGGTTGGTTTCGGGATCTCTTTGGGACAGGACAGCTCCCATGGCGAGGCTGGATGCGTCAGTCTCGACGACGTAAGGGAGATCTGGATGCGGGTGTTTCAAAATAGGTGCGGAGGTAAACTTAGCTTTTAAATCCTGAAAGGCCTGCTCGGCTTCTTCAGACCATTCAAAACGTTTATTTTTCCTCAAGAGTGCAGTAATGGGTTGTACCACGCGTGAATATTCCGGGATAAACCTGCGATAGAAATTGGCAAAGCCGAGCATGCTTTTAACCCCTTTTACAGAGCTAGGTGATGGCCATTTGAGGATGGCATCCACTTTTCTTGAGTCCATTCGGACTCCTTTGGGTGTCAGGATGAAACCTAGAAACTCGACTTCTGTGGTATGGAAAACACATTTCTCCAATTTAGCAAATAGTTTGTGTTGGCGCAGTTTTTCAAGTACTGCCCTGACGTGTTTTCTGTGATCAGATTCCGAAGAGGAGTACACCAGAATGTCATCGATATATACAACAACACAAACATTGATGAGTTCCCGAAGGACATCATTCATGAAGTATTGGAAGGCAGCCGGCGCATTACACAATCCGAAAGGCATCACCTGGTACTCGAATAATCAGTATTTAGTACGGAAGGCAGTTTTCCATTCGTCGCCTTCTTTAACTCGTACCAGTTGATAAGCCCCCCGGAGATCTAACTTGGTGTATATGCAAGCGTCCTTCACCTGGTCAAGGAGTTCAGGGATCAGAGGCAGAGGATAACGGTTTTTAACCGTTATCTGATTCAATGCGCGGTAATCGATACAAGTTCTAAGGGCGCCTTCTTTTTTGGGCACGAAGAACAAAGCCGAGGATCCCGGGGACTTTGACGGGCGAATAAAACCATTAGCTAGGTATTGATCCAAATATTGTCTCAAATGCAGGTTCTCAGGTTCAGTAAGGGCATAAATCCTGCTACAAGGGGGTTGTGCACCGGGCACCAGATCGATTTGGCAATCGTACAATCTGTGAGGAGGTAACGTGTTGGCCTGTTCCTTTTGGAAGACGTCCTGAAAGTCTTGGTATTCCGGAGGTAGTTGCATGGAGGCAGAGGTTACAGATGCTAGATTAATCTTCAGGTTTTCTGGGTAGCAGGTTTGTGTACAATCCGGGAAGGTTATTCTCTTAGCTCGCCAATCAATTCGAGGATTATGTGCCTCTAACCAAGGGATTCCAAGAGTAACCTGAAACTGTGGAGCCTTGATTACATCAAACACAACACCCTCCCGATGGCCGTCGGGACCAATAAGAGTCACCTCAGTAGTGGAATGTGTTACCGGTCCAGAGGCAATTTCAGTTCCATCGACTGTGGTGATGACATCTTTGCTGGTTTTAGGACGGAGAGGGAGGTTAATCCTAGAGACCAATTCACGATCCACATAGTTTCCAATAGCCCCACTATCGATGTATGCCTTTATTGCATGCAACAGCTTAGGCTGTTCTGGATCTACGAGAACCATTGGCACAATGAAATGCGAGGTCTGAGAGTTAGTTTTCAAGCTCGGCAAGCGGACCCCTACACTTGTCGGGCGGAGTCGTTTCCCGAAACAGAGTCTTCATGGTTTTTATCAGCGGCTCCTACCGCCTTTCGGGGCGGTTTTGCCGGGCAATCTCGTAGAAAGTGTCTAGAATTCCCACAATAAAGACATGATTTTAACTGCCGTCTCCTTTCACGTTCCTTTTGAGTTAATAACCCCTCCAATTTGCATAGGCTCAGAGACATCAAATCCCTTGGGATTAGCATGGGTCTTGACCAACACCCGGGTCTCAAACCTGGACCGATATGCTTTTCTGTTTTGAAGTCTGTGATCCAATTGGACCACTAAGTCTATATACTCTGTGCATTCTTGGGGCGGATTTACAACTTGGGCCAAGAAATCTTTAAGTTCTCCGCGTAGGCCTTGATAAAACAATGTGACTCTTTTATCCTCTGGCCATCCCGTTTTCACAATTAGTCTATTAAAGGTTGCAATATAGGATAGGAGGTCCTGATTGCCCTGTCGCAGGGATAGAAGTTCGTCATCCAGAGCCTTCCCTGTCGAGCAAATAACCTTTCCATGCTTGCTTGAAACCTTTGAAAATCACGGAGAATCGGGTCATCTTGAGTAACTAGTGGAACTGACCAATCGGCAGCGCAGTCGCTGAGATATGACAATACAAAGGCTACCTTGGTCTGATCATTAGGGAAGGCCCCAGGTCTGCATAGGAAGTGCAAACGACACTGATTCATGAATACGGCGAATCGTCTGGGGTCCCCAGCAAAGCGTTCGGGTGGGGCCAGCGGCATGTTTCCAGGTAGATTAATCAGCACAGGGTTACTGGACATGAGCGGGGTTCCCTCCGGAACCGGGTAGAGGAGTTTGCCCAGCTTGACCTTACAAAAGCTGTCTGGCCAGCTCATAAGTTCTTTCCTTTGATATTATTAATTCCCTCCTGAGGGCATTAGTCTCTTGACGAGCGACATGTACTTCGGCCTGTAATTCCCCCAGTAAATGGGCCAACTGATCAGTCTCAGAACTTTCCATAGTGCCTGGGTGGGAATTTGTAGGAAGGCTTTGCGTTCTGTAACGCTCACCTGACTCCCACAGAGGTGCTGGCCTGGTTCGCGCTGCTGTGACCTCTTCTAAGGTGATGCGCAGGGTTCGGAAGACGGACTGGACCGGGCCCCCAAATCTGGCATGTCTGGCTCGCAGAAGTATCCTTCTGTAGGCGAAAATAGGGGATTAACTGTTTGCGGGGTAATGCAATCGGCCTCCCACTTTCCGCTCTCACCCTCCTCGAAACCCTTCTATGATTCCTCATAGCGTCTCACCTTAGGGTCTGGAAGGACGAGCTCTCCATCCTGCTTCTGATGCAGGGGCACGTTGGTATCCAGTTACTTCACTGGATTTTCGGATTGGTGAGAACCAAAGTTGCTTGGCTTCCAGGTACGTTTTTTGATAAGAGGTTCCCCTTGTGTCCATGCATTAATGTACTAATGCTAGTGTATTTTTCTCCATAGGGGCCGGGGTACGGAATGCCGGGGAACAGGCACCGACCCGAGATGAGAGGTGAAATCCTTGTAGATATCAGGTAAGTCTTTAATGAGCGTTTTTTGGTAATCTCTTTTCATTCGCTCATTAACGCTGATGTCTCTTTTTCCCCGTAGGGGCCGGGGTCCGGAAATGCCAGGATGCGGCGTGGACCCGAAATGAAGAGGGAATGAATCAACAGGTAAGTCTTAACATGGAGAATTAGCTTTCCTTATTCCCTTCTCTCTCTCACCTTTTGTTCTGGTCTTTTTCTCTCTAGGCGCTGGGGCGTGAGTGCGAATCCGGATGATCGCTGCTGAACATGGAGGCACCCTGTAAAGGTGAGTGGAATGCGGCACTGCAGCGATCAACGCGATGAGCTTTTAAATAAAAGTCTTCCTTTTCAGGATTGTCGGCAAGATGTCTCCGGGATGCGGATTTAGCAGGTAAGGACTTTTCCTTCTTCTGTTCTCTTCTTCTCTTCCTTTGCAGGTGATCCAGGATGCTGGCAGCCGTGGCAGAAGTCAGGATGCAGGAGCAGACACGGTGAGCGTCCAGCTGCTAAATGCAGAACAACGCGAAGCACGTGCGGCTGTTCGGGTGGGGTTTAAATAGCCTTGGAAGAAGTTCCAGGTATGTATCCTTCCTGCAATCAGGTATGTATCCTTACCCGACCACGCCCGGATGGTAAATTAGTCCCATAGGTAAAGTAGTTCCTTTCAGGCCTCAAGGAGGCCGGGATCCTGCAGCATGGTCTGCATCAGGTAAGTGCACCCAAGCACTCCGATAATGAGCCTGGCGCCTATGGCGCCAGGACTGATGTCTTTTATGAGCCTGGCGCCATAGGCACCAGGACACTGTCCAAAGGGCCCCTATATGGGGTTGCTGGGTCCTTCCTTGGGGACTGGATGTCCGCTTTCGGGGACGCAGGGCTTGAACCAGCTCCCCGGGAGCGGGCATCATGACAGAAATCCCCTAATGAAGAGAAGTCCAGGAAATTAATAAGATTTAAATATGACTTAAACAGGATTCTGAGTGAAAAGGCGGAATTTAATCTATTCAGATCTAAATGTAGGTACTTTGAAGGAGGAGAGAAATGTGGGAAACTTCTAGCCCATAGGTTGAGAGTAAGAGACTCCGATAGAGCCATAGGTGCAATGAAAATGGTGTGACTAGAGATCCAAATGAGATAAACAAAGTTTTCAAGCAATTCTATGTGAATCTGTATAGTAAAACAACACCTGCTGACATGGGGCGTATGGACAGGTTCTTTGAAGCATTCAAAATAATCAAATGACAGAGGAGGAAAGAAAGTTCCTGGACATTTCCTTAGATGAAGTCAAGAGATCAGTTTAGAGTTTTAATCTGTGGAAGTGCTCAGGAGCAGATGGGTTGCCATCGGAATGTTACCGTACAATGCCAGAAGTTGTTTTAAATCTAATGAAGGACATGTTTATCAATAGCAAATCAAGGGGTTTCCTACCAACCTCGCTCTGTCATGCAACAATATCCCTTTTAGATAAACCAGATTGTTCAGAACTAGACCCAGGAAACTATAGGCCTATTAGCTTGATAAATTCTGACAGTAGAATATTGTCAAAGATTTTACTGAGGTTGATGCATCAGAACCAAGCTGGCTTTATTAAGGGTAGCGTCTCGGCAACAAACATGAGGAGGTTACTACTCACACTGAAACTAGATTCAGTGGCCCGTTTTTAGATGCTGAGAAAGCATTTGATAGAGTGAGGTGGGATTTTCTGTTGTACATGATGGAGAGAATTAATTTTGGTTGGGAATTTCTGCAATGGATCCGGGTGTTATACAGTCGACCCGCAGCAGAGATTAATACTAATGGCCAGCTATCAAAAAAATTTGAGCTGCAGCGTGTGACACGTCAGGGGTGCCCTCTATCTCCTATACTCTTCGTGATCTCTTTGGAATCTCTGGCAGAAGCAATAAGATCAGATGCTAAAATTGAGGGAGTCAAATACAATGGGGTTTTTCAGAAGATTTGGCTACATGCTGACGACCTGTTAGTGGTGTTACAGAAGCTTGGAACATAGATTGAAGAACTGATGAAGGTAATTGAGGATTTTGCTCTAATAAACTATAAAATCAATTGGACCAAATCAGTGGCTTTGCCATGTACATATTCAACCAGCAATATATTATTAGAGAAATTTGGTTTCAAATGGTGTCCATACAAGATTAAATACCTGGGCATCTGGATAACCAGTAATATGAAGGAGATGATGTATCCTAATATGGATTTGAATATACAAAATATTAAATCTGAAATTGATCATTGGTTTGCACTCAATCTGTCAATAGGTGGTAAAGTCAATGCCATAAAGATGATACTAACACCCAAAATCATCTACGCATTATCACCCACCCTGTGAGGAAATCAGTTTAGAGGAAATTGGACAGCATACTTCAGTATTTCCTATGAGACAAGAAAATTCCAAGATGAAAATTACGGAAGCTAGAGCTTCAGTATGATAAAGGGGGGTTTGAACATCCCAAATTTTGAGAGATACCAGCAGGCGTTCATGCTCCGACAATCGACACATTCATATCGGATCAAGAGGATGAGTGGGCTAAAGCGGAGGCGAAAGGGGCAGGGCCTTTGGATAGATAACGTGCAGCCAGCTCAGACTTGACAGAGGTTCTGAGAGCCACCCGGCGTGCGTACGAGACAACTAAAAAATTGAATCCTGGAGGTCTGACACTTCTTCCATTTGGTTGAATCCGAATATTAAGATAGATAATAGAATCCTATTCTGGGGTAGCTGGTTCACAGCTGGTATTAAGAACATTTGAGACTTATTTGAGGGGAAAAGATTGAAAACATTCTGGGAATTGAAGAATTAATATGACACATTTGATGGCTCTTTTGGTGATTATAGGACACAGAAGAGAGCGGTGAACTTGCCTACTTTAGACTGATCCACTTATTATTCAACCTTAAGAAGATAACCAACAGTGATCATATGGCCTCCAGGATGTATAATCTTTTGAGTGAGTTCTCTGATGTAAATACGAAGATTTTGGATACCTGGTCAACAATTCTGAAGGTAAAAATGACTGGAGAAAGGTGGATATATCTTTGCAGGAAAATATAAAGGATGTCCTTGAACATAGGGGAAAGGGCTTGTCAGATGAAGATACTCAATCAAGTATTTTTGACACCAACTCGCATGTTTAAGCAAGGCTTGACTGATACGGATATCTGTTGGAGTTGCGGTATGGATCGAGGCATGATGACACACTTATTCTGGGAGTGCATTAAGGTGAACGATTTCTGGTACGGCATTGCCAAAGTCATGAACAGAGTGTTAAATATCAACATGGACTATGAATTTGAGACAATGATTCTGCGAGAAACTACTCCAATAGAGGATTTGAATCCACATCAAATAACTTGGATTTTGAGAGGGGGCTCTGTGGCAAAAAGGCTAATTTTAAGGGACTGGAAAGTGACATTTGGCTAGAGGAAATGTATCACATCCGTAATATTGAAAGAGTGGTCTACTCAATGCTGAAGAAGGAACCGTTGTTTTGGAAAATTTGGGGGGCTTTTTTGAACTTGGACCTGGCTTGAATATGCTTCTCTGGGAGTGGATGACTGCAAAGATAAGTAATATTTTCTATTATTTCATTTATTGCTGTTACAGTAATTCATACATCTTTCTTCGATTACCCTGCTTCAATGTTAATCTGTTCTTCATGTTGTAGATACTTGTTGTTGAGGGATTGTTCTTGACAGTTGTTACCTTTGGGGTAAAGGGGAATGAAATTTACTGGTTTATTGATGATTTTTTTATGTTTATACGTGTTTTGGAAAATTCTCAATTAATGTGTTCCAAAAATAAAAAGAAAAAAAGAAAAGAAAGGAAACGCTATGAAATTCAAGGAAAACACTTTTTAAAAGGGAAATTATGGTTACAAGTTAAACCTAAAATCCCACAGAAATTCACTAGTTGTGGTAAGCCAACCATAACTTGCGCCACCACCGTGCACTGCTAAGACTAACACGCAGTACATGACAGATTACATCACAAATGTCATTGATGGTATTGCTTATACTATCGCATATTTGGCCCACTTGCTTCCATGTATAGAAACTCAATCCTCAGCTTTTCAACATCTGCCCTTTTCAACCTCCTCTACCTCTACCTATCATCACTACGCTCGGTGCCCCACCATGCGAAAAAGGGCTCTCTCTTTAAATTCCTGTCACTCGCCTATAAATGATCTTGCGCCCCACTACCTTGCTAACCGTATATCTCACTGTATTCATCCTCTCAAGCTCTCCTGTCGCTTCGCAACCTATCGGTTCCCCATCCCACCCATGCCTTTTCCTGCTTTCGTTCCATTGCTCTACTTGCCCATTTCATTTCAATGATCCCCTCGTGGCTATGAAAGTCATCTCTTCAGTTGAACTCTTCAAATCATGGCTCAAAAGAGATAATACTTTCTAGAGATGGAAGGATACCCAAAGTTCTTCCACCCTCCTGCCCATACTAACAACACAAACAGCTTCCCTTCCATTCTTTCCTAAAGGTCACCCTATGCAATGTACAACTGTTCAAATACTGGCCTCAAGTTGTCAATGTTAGAAATGTTGATATGCCTTCATGTCACCGTCAGGATATGTGTTCCCATTCTTAACCATTTGCCACCCAGTATATGTCCTTCAATCAACTAATGCTTTTATGTAAAGGCACCTTACCCTGGCAATGCATCCGCTCTCTGTTGTTACCTCCATTGCAAGGCAATTTAATATATCCAAATTCTTCAATAAATACAGAATACGAATACAATAGAATGTTTGATTAAGGAAAATAATGTAATACTTTTCTCTATGTAACAGATGTTTTCTCTGAAATGGGACTACACTGGAAAACATATCAACACATTTAACATTTCATGAGACAGTGAGGCAGTACTTCTCCATATACCTGAAATATGTTGGTTTCAGGGAGTATGTCAAACCGGGATTATTGCTTGTGAGCCCTGATATTCTGCCTATTTAGTTGGTCCCTCTTGTCAGGTGTTCAGCAGAAGCCAAGTGCTGCACAGCGTATGAAATAGACTGGCTTTCTGCAAAGAAAAGAACTAGTGCAGGCAGGGTTAATACAGAAGGTGTGTGGTATCGCCTCCACCAATGAGGAGGGGAGGATCACAGACTATGAAACCTACACAAACCCTTATCCCATAGAATCATGTTTTGCCCATTCCCCTTGTTCCCTCTTTAACTAAAACAATATTATTCCATTTAAAATTCACATGTGACAATTAGTTTGAAGCACAGTTCCTCAATTTCCTTTCCCTTTATATAGTTCCCAGAAGTCCAGCAACTTGAAAGCACAACGTTCTTTGCAAAACAAACACGTTTTAGCTGCTCTGTGGCTTTTGCCGATTAAACATTTCGAAAAAGTTATTACTCGCCAACTTTGGAACTTTAAGTTCCTTTCTGAATTGTTTTAATTTCCAAGTCGTTAAAGCAATCAGGCTGGCTGAAGCCATTCTGTGACTCTGGTTGTCTTCCTTAGTGCAGTCAATGGTCACTGTGTCATAGCAACGATCATTCTAAACCTATTCACGGCTTTCATGCTGTTCACTGTGCCATCCCGGGTGACTGCCATCAGGGCAGCCTATTAGTCTGGACAGTGACAGAGTTCCCCTTTGCCTCCCTATTTTATTCCCGTTCATTAAAGTCTCGTCTCTTTATCCAGGATCATCCGATTTGTATGTTTTCCCTCTTTCAGATCATATGCAGGCCCATTGCACTGATTTTTACACTGATCCCCCACAAATTAAATACACATCTGAGAATTCCTCCACCACAGTCTAGCACCTGGCTGGTCAAGCATTCATACAATACTCATGGTTGATAGAACTGTGGTGAGTCCATTGCTCTTGAATTACGCCAGGGCTACCTGCTAGAAGCACACTGGTACTCAAGCTTGCAGGAATTCAGATTAACCTCTGGATCAACACACCTTAGGATAGTTTAGGGCAGGTTATACAACAGGACATCTACTGTAGGAGGTTGTGCTACTGCTTGCCAGAGGAGCATGTCTCTATTGATGGTCCCTTTTATCAGACCCTATTGCATTACAATATATTTGAGTAGATTGGCATAGAATAATGCATGTTTCCTATCGGACTCTCAAGTATGCGCAGAATGTAGATACAAATATCTGCTGCCTTGCAGGATTTCGGGTCTGTGTCTTTTGACTCATGTGACAGGTTAAACCATTTTGTGGAGGGTTGTCTGGGGAGGTGCACCCACGTGTAAATGATTACCTCTGACTCAAGATTCTCTATTTGTTAATTTACAAACACTTTCAGGTGCTCTTTGCTAAGTCTGTGATACCAGACTGTGAATCTAGGCAAGAAGAAAATGGTCATCCATCTCAAACAGAGGACATGGCAAAGGCACACCAATTACTGCTTTAGTATCAGCCAAAACATAAATAAATCACGTATTTCGATAATTCAAATTGTATATTGTAGGTACAAATAATATGTTTGATTTGTTTTTACATCACAAATCATGTATCAAACAATATTCAGATTTATCATCTGTAGTTGCATGTTTTCACACATTAATACACATAATTCTAATTGTTTGTCTCAAATCATATACGAAACAACATATTTACATATTCATTAGTCTCATACGTTTATGCACGGTGGGCATGTCTGTGATCCACTCTTTTAACTGTTCATCAATCTCAATGAATGCTGATATCTTGTTGTTATATTGCTGCTCAAAGAATGAGCCTCTAGATTTTCCACTACGCGTTTCAGGCCAATACAAGCCCTTCTTTAGGTGAGGATATGAGTACCTTCCTTAATTATTCTTAAAAGGAACATTAAACTACAATTAGAGATGTTTATACTGAAAATAAAATCGCTGTACCAACCTTGACAGAAAAAGTATTGGGCATGTGGCACGCTAACTCACATATAGACTGCATCTCAAGATTCACCCTTAGCATTGTTTTACTTTCTCTCTTCTCTCCTGTCCTATCTGTGAAGATAAGACACTGTTTTCAGAAACTTAAATCCTGACACTAGAGGTGGACAAGATTTAATAATCAAAAGCGGGACCCACTCTGCGATCACATACTTCTTGAAACTTAGTTGTAATATACAAAATCTTACCAGACAGTTTCAATTGGCTCTGTCTGGTCTTCGGATTTGGATCACTGAAGCGTAAAGTACTTGATTCTGCAAAAGAATCATGAGGAGAATTAACTCATTCTTTTCCCTATGAAGGATTCTGTGAGGTGAGTATGTTTCTTAAAATCACAAGAACTAGTCATACCTGTTTACACACTGAACTTGAGAAGACTTGTGTAGTCGTGGTAACAACCAGACACCAGCCGGCGCATGAATAGATGCATCAAGCACTTCGCCAGTTCCGCGTGTGGCTGCTGTCTATTCTTGACACTTCTCATGCGACACCGTCGCTGCAAGTAGATACATATTTAATTTGCTCCCTTGTTTGTTTTAAATGACTAGATTAAACATGCATAATCTTTTTAAACTACTCTTTACTGTGTTAACCACGTCTGCAACTTGTACATGACCTAAGGAGCTCCGTGTTCCCTCTGACTCGTGGCTGCAGCATCGGACCGTTGCTATGCAACTTGCCGTACTGGTCCGCCTATTTTAATGACTAGGTTTCTGTATTACTCTCCTTTTCTGCTCGCCATCTTGGGTGTGTATGCGCTTACTCTTGCATGTACATTGCCCTAAATATAAGGCACGATCTCATAAATTCCACTTATCTTAAGTGTTGTAGTTCTAACGCTCTGATGGTGTTATCTGTGAAAAAACATGTGCTACATACAATTTCATGCGGTTTCAATGCACAATAGATATACTTAGGGAACAATGTTGCATTACATTCAAACACATAGCACAATTAAAACGACCCTCAGATAATGATTACAATACCTCATTTTGCACCAAGGGAAACCTATCCATTATGAATATATACGACACTTAATCTTAGGCATGTAGGAGAAGTCTTACATGCAATAATTCACTTTTGACTTGATTCCATTCTCAGATGTGTGAACTCATTATGTCATAATTGTTGGGATACAGAATCTCTGGGGTATAGAAAATGCCATCTTTTAATCAGCTGGGTCCTTCTAAGTTAGAATGTGTATTCAGATGGGACGAATTCATCACAACTTTATATCTTTCTTGGATTTGGGCAACTACCCCTAACATTTTAGATTTTAAGGGGTATTCATTTCTCCAAATTCTTTCATAGAAAGCAACTCAAATCCCATTCCATATTCATCCCACAGGGATGCATGCTGTCTAATTTTTCAATCCAATGAATTTCCCTCTTTTGGAGTTTTTATAATCAGATTACCTCCTCTTCGTGGTAGAGTCACATGTTCCAGAATCACAAACTGAATTTGTGCAATCATGTGTTTTTGTTCCTTAAAATGTTGTGCGACGGGTGATTTTACTGATTGCTGTTTTATATTCAATTTATGTTCACACCATCTTGTTTTTTCCTTTCGTCCAGTCGGTCCAACATAATATATGCTGCATGGGCACTTAATCCTATATATGACATTTCTAGTGTCACATGTTGACATATTTAGTAGGGGTATCTGATTTCCTCTTCGTGTATGATTGATTGAGTTCCCTATGATAACGTTATTGGAACAGTTGCAATTGTTGCATGGAATAGTCCCCTTATGTGTCCTGTTGCTTTATTTTTTTTATTTTTGTTGTGGCCAAGGTCAGATTTCATTAAAGGATCTCGAAGTGAAGGAATCTTTCCATAAGCAAATAATGGTGGTTTGGGGAAAAAGGCTGTTAACGTAGGATCCAATTCCAGTAGTTTCCATTTTTTTGGGATTATTTTTCTTATACTGTTACTTTGCTGAGAGTAAGTAGTGACATATACTAATTCTGATTTGGTGTTTCTTGTCTTATATTTCATTGCTTCAATTCTAGGTGTCTCCTTTACCTTGGCTGCATGCTTCGCTGCAGAGTCCTAGCTATATCCTCTTTCCAAAAATGGGTTGGTCAATTCAATCGACTTATTGTCATATTCTTCCTCTTCCAATGTGGTCTTGGGATGAAAATTTGATGCGAGGAGTAGACTGTTCCTATCTGTTGTTTTGGTGAAGATGATTGTCTCTAGCTTGTTGGATTCATGATAGATCATCACATCGCGAGGAATTCTATTGAGGTTTTGCTGTATTTATGGGTACATTTGATTCTAGGTGTAATGGTATCCATTAATGCAAAATAATCTGTCTATAGGTTGTCTATAAATCGTACAAGACATTTGAGTTTGTTCTTCCACTTTGGATTCTGTAGGACATTAAGCCTCCTCTAGGTATGCCATATAGGTATTGCCGTAACTCAGGGCCATTGCGTCTCCCATGGAGGACCCTGATATTTGAACAAAGTAAAGATTATCCAGAACAGAACTGCGAGACTTGTCCTTGGCCTCAAGCCCAGGGACCGTATCTCTCCAGGACTGAAATCTCTTCACTGGCTCCCAGTGGCTGCGAGGATTAAGTTCAAAACCCTCTGCATTGTCCACAAGGCCTTCTGGGGCCTGGGGCCTAAATACCTTCAACTCTCTCTTCCTAAATATCTGCCTTCACGAGCCCTTCGCTCATCCGTCTCCAACTCCCTCATGGTCAGCCGCTTCTCGAAGCAACGAGCTGGGGGTAGATCTCTCTCCGCAGCAGGGGCCTCCCTCTGGAACAGCCTTCCTGCCTCCCTGAAACTTGAGGAGAACCATCTCCGGTTCCGGAAGCACCGCAAAACCTTCCTCTTCGCTTCTGCCTTCTCTCTGCCTCTCCCTTGCTAAACCTGCTAAACTCCCCACTGAAGTCTGCACTAAACCTGCATCTGGGCCACTCTGTGACCTCGGTCCAGGGCCCAGCCACTCTCCACTTGCACTGCCTCCCTGGCTCCTCCTGCACTGTGGGACTGTCACTGCATCCCTACAGCCCCCTTCCCAGCACTTGCTCTGCACTTACCTCGCACTTGCCACCAGCTGGCCCTTTTATTTATTATTTATTATTTATTATTTTATTACGCTACTTACCTTGTACTGCACTTTCCCCCCCACCTCCTCCCCCTGCACTTTCTCCTTTTCCCCTTACCTCTGCACTTGCACGATCTGAATGACACCTGGCCTAGTAGGATCGTTTGTCTGTCTTCCCCTTGTTTCCCTCCCTCCCTGCCTCGTCGCGCCTTGAAACACTTGTGTATAGGCGCATTACAAATACCATATCATATCATATCATATCAACATGAAGTAATTATCATTAAATATTATTGTCAACAATTTCAGTATAAATAAACAATCACTTCTCACTAGTTCTTCGGTTTTAAGAAGAAGCCATTCCATTGCTTCATGACCTGCCTGGAGGTTGATGTTTGTGTACAGGCTCGTTACATCCATTGTAAACATGATATCCGTATCTTCTTCAAACGTAATGTATTCCAGTTTCTTCAAAAAGTGATTGGTGTCTTTAATATATATTGTTGCTTTCTGTGTTAATGGTTGAATCACTTTATCAACATACTGTGCTGGTGTTTCCAGCAAGCTGTTCTTTGCCGCAATGATCGGACGACCTGGTGGGTTTTCTAAGTTATTATGGATCTTTGGTAAGATATAAATCACCGGCATTATCGGATGTGTGTTCATCAGGAACAATTTAGTCTTGTATGAGATGATGTCATCTGCTTCTGCCTCTTCTATAGTCTTTTTGATTATTTCCCATACCTTATCTGTGGAGTCCAGAAACACTTCTAAATAGGTGTCTTGGTCATTCAGTTGTCGCTCAACTTCTGTTCTGTACTTGTCAGTGTCAAGAATGACAAGCGCTCCTCCTTTATCAGCAGGCTTATAGATGATATCAGGGTTCTGCCATAATTTTTCCAGAACTTGTTTTTCTCTGTTTGTGAGGTTTGAATGTCTTCTGTCTTGGAATTTGATTTTCTGAAAGTCTTTCAATACTATAATATTGAAAGCGTTGCAAATCCGTGGACGAGACAGAGCCAATTGAAACTGTGTGGTAAAACTTTGTATATTACAACTAAGTCTTATGAACTATGTGATCGCAGAGTGGGACCCAGCGCTTAGCGACGGTCCCGCTAATGATCACTACATTTTGTCCATCTTTAGTCTCAGGATATAGGTTGCTGAAAACAGTGTCTTATCATCACAGATAGGACAGGAGAGAAGAGAGAAAGTAAAACAACCCTAAGGGGCAAATCTTGAGATCCAGTCTATATGCGAGTGAGCGTGCCACATGCCCAATACTCATTCTGTCAAGGTTGGTACAGAAATAGTGCTTTAAACGTAGAAACTTAATTTTCAGTATAATCCAGTCTAATTGTAGTTTAATTTGACCTTTTTAGATACATTACGAAAGGTACTGATATCCTCACCTGAAGAAGGGCTTGTATTGGCCCGAAACACATAGTGGAAAACCTAGAGGCTCATTCTTTGAGCAGCAATATAACAACAAGATATCAGCATTCATTGAGATTGATGAACAGTTAAAAGAGTGGTTCACAGACATGACACCTCGCATGAATTTATGAGACTAATGAGTATGTAAATTTGTTGTTTTGTATATGATTTGAGACAAACAATTAGAATTATGTGTATTGATGTGTAATATGATGATAAATTATTTGTGATGTAAAAACGAATCAAAAATATTATCTGTACCTACAATATGCAATTTGAATTTAAAGAAATACTTGATTTATTTATGTTTTGGCTGATGCTAAATCAGTAATTGATGTGCCTTAGCCATGTCCTCCGTTTCAGACAGATGACTATTTCTTTCTTGCCTAAACCATTTTGTGTCCCGAATAGACAACGGAGCTCTCAGATATCAAGGATGACAAAACCATGGGACTGGGCACTACCACTCTCAGCGTGAAGCATTTGAGGAGGACTCATTGTGTAACATGGCAACCAGAAATAGATATCCAAGACCAAATGGTAGCCAATGTATTGCAACTATAGGAATAGTGAGGGTTGCTAATGAGTTGCACTTGGAAGAATTGAGAGGCTGCCTATGTATTGCACCAGGAGTATTGGGAAGGGTAGCCTACGTATTGCACCTAGGAGAATTCTCTTGGGTAACCAATGTATTGCACTTAGAACTGTGAAGAATCGTGAAGGTTAACCTATGTATAACAACTTAGATGCATTGTGAAGGTAGCTTAGGTATTGCCCTTAGACTAGCATTGAGAGTAGCCAATGTACTAAACACCCCCGCTCATGCTCCTCTCCCGCATACCTCCTAAATACCACATACAGCCAATCTGCCAGCCAGACTACACAAAACACAAATCCATTATTACATACATCTTCAAACAACAGGCACTCCCTGACACTGGGCCTTACCCCTTTGGATACAACAAGCCAGAGCACACAGTCCAACTCAATTAGAAAACTGTCTCACACAGGATGCCAGTTTCTCTTGGTCTTGTAAGCATAAACAGAAGAGCACAACTTCCATCCTATCCCTCTTCCCTCTTTAAACCATCCCACCTTGTTTTTCACAGAGTCATGCGAGTGCTTGGAGACTATGCCAATGGTAACGATGAGCAGTATAATACAACTTGACATAACATACCATAGAACATGTGAATGAAGGGTTTTATTATGTTTGGATTCTGCAGAATATTCTTCTGCTGAAAGGCCTAGTGAAAGTTCCAGAATGTTCTTAAGTTTCGAAACTGTCAGCTAACAATGAATCTTCAAAGGTTACTGTATAAAATGCAAATCCCAACTCTGGCACAATTAAGAGGGATGGTCCGGTTGTTGCTAACAATTGCCAATAGAGGTACACCTAACAAAGGACTAATTCAAATGAACACACATACCAATGCACAGACCGGAACTCTCAGTACTGTGCTACTGATAAAAGATGCCAGCTCAAATATTAGCTACCCACACTCTGTACAGTGCTCCGCTGCTTTCATGATCTGCACTTTAAACAATAAAATGAATAAAATCAAAATAAAATAAAAATGGTAGGTTAAGAATAGACCTGTCTGTCATCATCCGAAATTGATGCATGAGCCTGGTGTATCTGAGGCCAAATTGAGTTAAATGATTACAAAATATCTTTTATCTAGGAATGTGGGACATCGGAACAGGAACCTAGAGAAGTAGGATTCCTAGTGCGAGAAATTGCCATCTGGCATGGGTTTAGAAACCGTGTTTTTTATTTTGTTTTAACTAGTAACATTATGCAGGCAACTCCTTCTCAGAAAGGAGGACGTGTCAACCAGGTCCCCCTTTCAAAAATTCTATGACACAAGCATATTGTACACCTGTGTCCTGCTGGGTCAGTACAATAATCTTCAGTGCTTGCTCTCAAATGCCACAGGGCAGTTTCTGGGTCACAGGTGTCCTCTTGACAGCTTCAGGAATAGCCAAGTACCTGCAGCATAGGGTCTGCATTCAAGATGTAGACCTTTGTACTAAAACAAAACAAAAATGAGAATTGGTTTTCGTGGAGGCACCGTAAATGGTAAAAAAAGCCATACCTGATTTTGAGGTATGGTGGCTGACATCTCTCAAAATTATCCAAGTCACATCAATTATCACACATGTGGCAGCCCTGTGTGTCTAACTCTAATATGGAAGGGTTATGTGTATTACACCAAGCCAACCTGTCTCTGTTGCTCCCACCAAGACTGTAGCTCTGGGGGTTGCCTCTCTATGTTGCTTTGTGAGGGCCAGTAACAACCATTCCACAGGAAGCTGTCCTAGGAACAGGAATCAAAGGGTGCACCCTTCACAAAATAACTAGCATCACACCATAATGCCTCGCAACAAAACAGCCTTTTATGCCATTGACAAGGGAAGGAGTTGGGTTATTGTAGATAGAGGAAGCTCAGACAAACTGGAGGAAGGTTTCACCATCTTGTTTTCTACTTGTATTGCTCTTCCTTCGGATCCCATCCAGTTCCTTTAACACAAAGCACTTTCAGTGTTTGTCAGAAGGCAAAGTCTCCTTGTTCCAAGAACAGGGTTTGGCCCCTTAAAGCAGGCTTTGTTTTGTACAATCACCTGTAGACTATTCACTTTAAAAGGAGGGATCTCCCACTCCTTCTTTGAATCGTCTCTGCCCTTAACTCTTGAAAAAGCTTTAGTTTGGACTCTTGCGAGAGATCAGTCCTTTCCAAAGTCCTCCAGTTGTGAGGTGAAGACAGGCAGCCCAAGGCAGAGGCTAGCTATTTTGCGTAACAATCCAAAGGGCACATTTGGGGTGACTTGACCTGATTCTAGATCAAGATCTGCCTATCTGCCAGCCACACTGTTACCCAAAACCTTTGTATGCTGAAGGTCTCCTGCAGGAGTGTTCCATCTCACCCGTGTTTGGAAGCCTGTGAACAAGGACTACTCTAGCCCCTGAGAAACTAGATTGTGACTTGCAACCCCTTAGAACCAAGACAGCCCAGATTTCTGCACTTTTGCTGATGAGATGCTTCCAGCCATCATTCGAGATTTGAGCTCGTTCAACAATGTTTGAACCAACAGGACCCTCGGGAGCTGCCTTTGGCACTCACTGAAATTCAACCGCAGTACTCCATGTTAAATCTAGTTTGCCATCACACCGCGTCTGCTGAAGGACGTCATTGCTTCGGCTTAAAAAAAAGAAGCCTCACCACATCTGCATCGCTCCAACCACTGTGTGAACCTACAGCTCTTCATTGCTGATCAAGTCGACGATTGGACTGACGCGCTTGTAATTCCCGAACTGTGACTTTTGAGCAAAGCATTGAACCGATTTTCCTTGTACATCCTGATATCAGCCTGCCAGCAGTCAAACTTCGACTGTCGAACTGAAACTGGTGATCTCTGTGATCCTCATAGCTTGAGCAGCTCTTCGAACCACAGAAGCCCTCTTTTCGACCCTGACTTGACATCTGCATGCTGTCATGACTTCTGCGACTGCTGCATTCAAGACTGAATCAAATTGCCAGCACAGCACTGCGAAGCCTGGTTCACTGTTGTTGAACTGCCAAGATATTGCAATGGTACTATTGCCTGATAATTCCGCTGGTGCATTTGTGGGCCGTAGAGACTGCCTGGGTAACTTGAATCCCTTTTGCTTCAAGAACCTTTTAGAAGAACATGGTGGCATTTTCTGTTTTTCTCCCTTTATAATTAACCATTGTTTTATATCTTGATATTTTTGCACCATCTGTATACTAAAGGGGTGGGCTTTTGTAGTGTTTGTATTTAGTTATAATTACATATGGTGTGTTTAATTAAAACATATATATTTGTATAGAATCTTGTTTGTACATTCCTTTATTTTGGATTGTTTTACATTGCTGTTTGGGTTGCTACTGTTTTACATTCACACCCCTCTTCAGAGTATAGCCTTCCCTCAGACCACGACACCACACAAGGCGAAGGAGGTATATATCATAACTGTTATTGGTTTACCTTTATGATTGTGTTCATTCTAGATTTGTATACGTTTGAGAGCTGAGTAGCCTCTATTAAACCGTGTACTCATGCAGGGCAGGAGTCAATTTCCCTACAGCCCCCCCTTCCCAGCACTTGTCTGCACTTACCTTGCACTTGCCACCAGCTGGCCATATTTATTTATTTATCTATTTATTTCTATTCTACTTACCTTGTACTGCACTTTTCCCTTCCCCCTACCCCTGCACTTGCGCGGTCTGAATGACACCTGGCCTAGTAGGATCGTTGTCTGTCCTCCCCCTGTTCCCCCCTCCCTGCCTCGTCGCGCCTTGAAACACTTGTGTATAGGCGCGTTACAAATGCCATATCATATCATATCAATTTGTCACACCCACAAAGGCCGATTCTTCAGGCACAATTTCACAGCAGACCTCTCTCAGTGAAAGGCTCGATGTTTGAGAGGTTGAAGGGGTTTGTGGCAGCAAGCTCAAACAGTGCAGTGGCTATTTGTTCAATAATTAAAACGAAAAAACAATTAGAAAAATGAAATGTGGTGCAGCAAAAGGGAAATCTTTACAATGAGACATGGATTGAAGGCCGTAAATGGGCAGCCGTATTTTGAAGTAACAAGATGGTTGCTCATTGGAACAGGGCCCGCTGCAAGTGCCGAAGTGAAGTGCATGGGGTGTAGCAGTATGCGGACTAGAGGTGGTACTAAATATCCAGGGGTGAATGGCAGTGGAGGGGGGGCACACAGCAGAAATTCAAGTTAGCGGCTAAGAGAGCCACTGCAAGGATTGTCATTCATTCAGTCATTCATTAATTTTGTCATTTGTTATAACGTATTTCAGCATAATTATGGTCCAAATGCGCTTTTGGTTGAGTGCCTTCGTTTAGGAGGGGATATGGTGCGTGTGTGCATTTCAGCCATTACAGTAATATGAGGAGTGTAACTGGAGTATGTATGGGCGCAGCAAAGGAATACTATGGACTAAAGGTGTGAGGGAATGTGTTGAAGGAGATAGAGAGTTAAGTGGGAAGCTACAGTTTGACATTTTGTCATTAAAAGTAGCTTAATTCTTATGGCAACAGTGATGTGAAATACTGTTTGTGTTGTATGTGTGTTCAGGGTGGGTGGATTGGAATGATACTTTGCCTTCCACTAAGTTGAGAGGTGTGGTGTGTGAGAGGAGAAATGGGTTAGCTGTGGAAACAAATGATTATTTGCTGGGTTACATTTATGTATAAGGAAAAGTGCTGTGTTTCACAGGCAATCTAAGTGCTTAATGAATGCATAATACTCTCCCTCTGAGGTTCTTAGGGAGCAAGATTGTCATCCTTTAAATGTTCTAGTGCTCAAATGAGGACCCCATTTCATGATTACAGAGTTACCTGCCATGCCAACCATGAGCTTGATGAGCATGATTTTCCCAAGGTGCATTATATGTGCAATGCATTGCCCCCCTCCAAACCCATGTGGGTGCATTACCTGGCCCACTGTCAGTGTTCGTTCTATATGCAAGATGCTGGAGTGACTACCTGAGTTCTCCATGTCTGCTTGCTGTCCCACAAGAATGGGGATGTCAAAGCAAAGCAGTTGAAGGGAGAGAGGAGGCTAGTGGCTGAGATGAGTAGGTGAGGGAAGAGGGCGGTTGGGGCGGTTAGAAGGGCAGGGGTGGACTGCTGGATGAAATGGGGTGCGATAGGCGAGTGGGAGATGGGATCATGAGGTTGGGCGGAAGAGTCAGCTTTTGAGGGCTTTCCTGAAGGCAAGGTGATACTCTATGAGGCAGAGTTCAAGGAGGAGGGAATTCCAGAAGGTGGGTGCAAGGACAAAGAAGCTGGCACCTCCTGATCTGGAGAATATGAAAGTAGGGAGTACCAGGAGGTGTGCAGAGCCTGATCTGAGGTTTCAGGTGGGGTGGTAGCGGGTGATCTTAATTTGAAGGAATTCCGGGGCTTTCTTGTTGATTGTGTGGTGGATAATGTACATGGCTTTGAAGGAGGCCCGTCGACTGAGCCTGTTGAGTGTCCTGAGTGCATGGGAGATGTGTTCGCTGTGGGAGAGTAAGAAGAGTTTTGAACCTGTTCATGCTTTCTCAGTTGGTATATATACCCACGCTTTGGTAGAGAGATTTGGAGAAGTCTAGGAGCAAGAGGATGATGGTCACAATTGCGGTGCATGGTCTCCCCACAGAAGCCTGCACTGTGAGTGTGGCATGTGGCAGCATGACACGAGCTACAGGCAAGCAAGGAGCATTGAGATGGCAGCTTAATGTGTGCAGACAATGAGTCGTGGGCTGATACTTATGGGGTTGCCTGAGTTGCTCTATGTACAAAGATATAGATTGAGGGACAGATGCATGCAGAGGCACTGGCACAGACCCCCCAAGTAACCACGACAGGTCACTGTTGAAATTGTGGCAGGAATAGAGCCCTATCCAAGAGGACCTAACAGTATGTCATGCATTGGAGAATGAATGTGCTGAACTGACATAAATTACCTATCTTCTGCTAGAATTGAGTTGATGATGGACGAAAGTATGATCTATTAACATTACAATTCAGTTCCTATGGTTTTTAGTCAAGAATCTAGGTTGCAAACACTATGTCCAGCTTTCCTTGATCTCCTATGAGATATTCTAATGCATTACATTTCTTCAGCCGCACACCGTGAGGATTTTTTGTTTCCTAAAACCATTATTAAAATTATTGGGGGCTACCTCAATCATTTCACCTTTTTCTGGAGTACTGGAATAAGCTTTATGATGGAATGCTGATACGTGATATTGCTCCAGAAGGCACCAGGAGTGCACCTTCCAACACATGGCTCTCTGTGCCTTCCATTTCTCTAGATTGATGAGAGAAGTCAGTGCATTTTCTGTTTTGGGTCCTTCCACGCGTAATAATCTCCCCCTCACATTAAGATTTTAAAAAGGTATTAGACAAAGATAGTCAAACCTGTTTGTTTGCTGTATCCTGAAACAAAATTGAATGTCCTATGCTATATGAACCACATATGTTGTTTATTAACTGTTTTGTTACCTGATTCTTTCAATTATTCTGTTTATTTATGTATTTATGTATGTATTGCCTACTTTGTAAGTGCTTATACAATAAGAAAATACTGTTTCAAAGTGACCACAGGACAAGGGAGGGAGCAGGGCAGGGAAATACATGATCCCATAAAACATAAAAGAATAAGAGCTGTGAGGGGAAGAGGAAGAAAAGGACATACATACTAAGCCTTGTGAGTATTCAGAACGTGCAAGTGCAGCAAGGAAGATGGTAGGGTGTCAGTCATGTGGGGTCTGAGCTTGTGGGTGAGCCAGAGATGAAGTGCTAGGAATGTTGAGTGGTACATGGCCTGGAGCCACAAGGGGTGTAAGTGCGAGCCACCAGGGTGAACGGTGTAAGTGCAATGGAGCTGGGCCGATTTGGTAAGGGAGGTCAGTGCCCAGAGGATGCATAAGGGCCCAGTACACCCAATCCAGAAACTGTGGGATTAGCAGAGGAAAGGAGAAGCGAAGGAGGAAGTAAAGAGGAGAGTCTTAAGGAGATTCTGGAATTTTAGAAGATCATGCTGAAGGCGAAGAGGGAGTGGGAGGCTGTTTCATAGGAGGGAGCCAGCTGAGGAAAGCGAACAACAACCTGTTAAAGCCAGAGGAGCAGAGTGGTCTAGACGGGGAGTATTTAGTAAGATAAAGTTGAAGACAGTGTGGTCCCTGGGCCATGTGGATGATGCAGAGGAATTTGAATTTAATCTGAGCAGCAACCAGGAGCCAGTGAAGACTTTTTAGTGCAGGAGAGATGCGGTCCCTGGGCTTAAGGCCAAGGATAAATCTCTCTGCCCTATTCTGGGTAAACTGGAAGGGTCGCAGAGTGGATGATGGTAGATTCAGGAGGAGGCTATTGCTATAGTCAAGCCTAGAGAGAACCAGGGCTTGGGTCACATTGAGCCTCTGGGGGAAAGTGAGAACAGGGAGAATTCCTTTGAGAAGGAAGAGCTGAAAGTGGGACTTCTTGGTAATGTCCTGAGTGTGAGGGAGGAAGTAGAGGGAGGAGTCGAAGATGACACCAAGGTTTCTGACTTCAGAAGAGGTTGCAGCAGGAGAGCCCAAAGATGAAGGCTAGAGTGAAGGGAAGAAGGCGGGAGCAGGTGTCCCGATCAGGAGGATATCAGTTTTACAAGCATTGAGGAAGAGATCATTGGCGGTGCACCAGAACTTGCTAATGATCTGCTTTAAATTGGCATCCATCCTTGACTGGTAACCAATGGAGCTCCTGCCGAAAAATCTAAACATGGCACCTTCTTGGAACTTTCTTGATAATCCTAACTGTGTCATTTTGAATAGCCTGAAGACGTTGCAGGCTTTTCTTATTAGCCCTGATAAGAAGTGCATTACAATAATCTATTCCTGGCAAGGGTGGCTGAGTTTTCTTCATTAAAATAACGGTGGATATTCCTAAGAAGCGTTAGATGGTATGCACAGCTCTTGGAAACTAAGTTCACTTGTGTTTCGGCACTTAGAGCACAGTCAGTTTGTACGCCGAGTGTTCTAACTTTTTCCCTAACAGGGATAGGGTAGTCTTGGATGGAGAATATCCAGGAGTTTTGCACTAGCTTGGGATGAACCAAAGATAAGAAGCTCAGTCTTACCTTTATTAAGGCACCTCCAGTTGTTCCTCATCCATGTGTCTATTTGAGCATATATATTTTAAGGAATAGGCCTTTAGTGGAGTAATCCCCACAGGTGGAGGTGATGGGGTCAGAGGAAGCATCCGTCAAGCAGACTTTAGATTTTCTACCCGTCAGGAAAGACATTATCCATCTACAGGCATGGATTGCGAAATGTAAAGTGTCCTTAAAGATCTGTATGCATCGCTCGTTGCCTAGCAAATCGAACACAGCTGATAAGTCCAGAAGCACTAAGAGGCCAAATTTGCTATGATCTGTAATGCTTAGCATTAGGCTCAGAAGGTCCTCAAGCGCCGTTTAAGTGCTATGGGCAGGGTGGGATGAAGGATATTCATGGTCTCAATATAAGATTGGATTCGGCGAGTAGCTTCTTTATCTAAGATTTTTAGGAAAAAGTTGTATGTGGTAATGGGTTTTATGTCCGTAGGGTCCTTGGGGTCAAGCCCTGTTTTTTTTAAAAAGAGGGGTGACTTAGACATTTTTGATACTTGTCGGAACAACATGTGTGCATAAAGAGGCATTGACAAACTGGGCCAGAAATGGAACAAAAGTGTCCTTGTTCACTAAGATCAGTTTTGATGGGATTATATTATCTGGTCCGGCAGTCGGGCGCATGGCAACCAGGGTGGCTATCGAATCCAGACAGGTTACAGGCATGAAGCTGAAAGGAGTGCAGTCCTGTTGGGACGCTAGTGCTTGAGGAGCGAGCAGGGGCATTGCAAGTGTGGGAACACTTGGCTTAGACAGAATCTGAGTTTAGATTTTATCACTGGGTTTGAGAATTTTATCAGGAAAGGCTTCCTGTATTATGGTACATTCCAGTTTAGTAGGCGTGAATGGCATCAGTTGGCCTTAGGCTTTACAAGGAGCTTTAATATATCAAACAATTCTTTTGGATTATTCTTGTTCTCTAGGATTTGTTGGTTAAAGAATTTTTTTTGGTCTCAATGATACCACTTCTATAGACTGTCTCAAGGGACTTCCAGATCGTTTTGTTATCTATCGAGGGGTGTTTAAGCCAGCACCTCTCTGCCTTTCTCTTTTTAATTTTTATGGATCTAAATTCTGCTGAGAACCAGTTCTGATGATTAGGATTATCCCGAATATCTCTAGATTGAAGAGGAGCAAGCAGGGAAAATGTCTCATTGTAAAGTTTGTTTAGTGTATCGAATGGGTCCACCTCTGAGGTTGAAAGCATGATGTCAGTAATGCATTCCATGAGGTCATGGGTTGTAATTTTCTTCATATTTTGGTTCAGGATAGTTTTGGGGGATTTATTAATTTAGGGTCAAATGTTTCGTGGTCAATATCAAACTCAATGAAGAAGTGGTCCGACTAGATTCAAGGAGTAGTATTAGTAATTTGGACTTTCAGATTCCATGTGACGAACCAATCTAGGATGTAACATTTATTATTAGTAGGGTCAGATTTCTGAACCAAGTGATTGATCTTATAGAGGTTAGTTTCCAATAGAATAGCCTCTTTGTCTGCGGGGTCACCCCTTCAGCATTTTAGGTCTCCCAGAAATAGGCACTATTACTACCTTTGAGGTCTGATAGGATGTGCAAGATTGTGTCATTGAACGTGTCCATCATACTTGGGTGGCAATATATTAGGATGAAATTAATACAGCTGCATAAAGGTGGGCTGAGTCTCAGATGCAGAATCTCACATCCATTCCAATAACTCGGTATGTTACACAAGGAGAGGACATTCCTAGCAATAATTGCAACCCTCACCCCCTCATTTTAGCTTCCTGATTTTTACAATAAATGGTATAGCCCTCTGGGACCGCAAGGGCTATCATGGGTCCACTGGTATCAGATAGCCAAGTTTCAGTCAAGAATAACATGTCTAGATCGTTGTGAACAATAGGGTCATGCATGGTGTTTGCCTGTTTATTTAGAGAGCATGTATTAAGCAAAATTGCTTTGAGTCTATGACTGTCGGTCATAGTCTTATCAAGTGGGAGGTTGTTTTTGTCACCTGATAATCAACAATAATCCTAGGTATCTTCTCCTGATGATCAGTGGGTGACCTGCAGGGGGAGTATATGCCACTGGTGTGTAGGAGTCCAGCACAAGGTGCCGGAGTTGCGTTCTGGCAGTTGGATCTTTGATCCAGGAAGCAGGATATCTTTTGTAAGTGGTCTATTTTCTGATATGATAGAAGAAGGTTGAGGGTACAGGGGTAGCCCATTATGCCAATAAGCCTGCTGTAACAGGGACTCGTAGAAACAGTGGGGTAATATCCGGCGGGAGAACTAACACTGAGACACGTACCTGTTCCATCTCCTACAACAAGTACGGCGAAGACTGGTGAAGACCTGTTTGCCACAGAAGCACCAGCGCTGAAGCGCCCGAACTTCCTATATGTATATTATGGGTGTCTGAGAGATGTATCACAAAAGCCACACAATATGGTTAAACAGTCAAGATCATGAGAGTGCTTTATCTCTCAGCCATACAAACATACATCAACATAAACGTTCAAGCAATTAGTGGGCACGCAATTTCCTACAAAAGAATGAGTAGTTCTGGGTAGTTGTTACTGTGCTCCACATGATGTGCCAAAAAGCTGCAGACAGAAGTTATAGAGAGCAGAGAACAATCTCTGGCGGGTGCCATTGACAGTGTGCACTCGGAGTGAGGGAGGGGACAACTCTGGCAACTTCTTCAGGTGCGACAGGGGTGAAGGAGGAGAAGGAAGATGTAGGAGGGAGGGGGTGAATGTGAGGGGGTGTGAGATGGGTTGAGAGGGAGAGTAGCAAGGTAAGGATGTCCTGGGCTTTGGAAGGACAGTGAGGCCAGTGCATTGCAGAGCACCTGGGAAGGAGAAAGGGAGGAGAAGACTGAGGAGTGGTTGGCTAGTTCCCTGCAGATCTTGAAAAGCTCAGACGTGTTATAAGATGCACCAAAAACCCATGTCTGGATGTGGGCTCTTTTCTTGGCATGGATGGAGTGTCTGTAGTGCCTTTGGAACAGGTGGCAGGCCAGTTTGTCAGAGGATGAGCCTGAGGTTAGCCACTTCTATTCTGCTGCCCTGCACAATTCAGGGCCAGCAGTTCGGTGTTGTACCAGGTGTTATACTTAGAGACAGGTTTCAGGGAGATCCTCATGACTAGGGCAAGAAGGTCAAGGATGTTGGTGATGGAAAGGTGGCGGTAGCCGGGGGCAGAATCAGAGGTGGAGTCAGAGGTGGGGGATGAAGGTGGAGGTGAAGGCACCTGCAGACACTCACTTCATTGTTAGAGAATGATGCTGGCTGGGCTTTTGGGGGTTGGTCAAAGGGCCAAAGGGACCCAGGTGAGAGGAGAGAATGGCCTGACCAGGAGAGGAGGTTGACTAATGGAGGGGAGAAAACAAGGTCAGAGTGTATGAGGGTGTCCAGAGTGTGTCCAACTGATTGAGCTGGCCCAGAAGGGGGAATAGAGAGCGAAAGCGAGGTGCAGCGGTCAGTGAAAAGCATGGATGCAGAGCCATTATATTAGAATGATATCATTTGAAATCCATTTATCATTGTTTTTTATTGCTAGCACGCCTCAACACCTCTTCAGGACTCCACATTCAATGTGACTATAAAACATGGATGCTGGTCTCAGAGGACATAGTTTCCATGATCAAGGTCAGGCTCTACTGGGTGCAGAGGCTTCAAAAGGGATTGTTTAATCTTTCTAATTCTTAACTCAAAAGCTGATTTACGTTAAAAATGCAATCTGCTGTTGCAATGCCACGAAACAAGCAATGGTGAACGGGCACTCTATAATTGCACACATCTATCCAGACGTACTTTACGTGCAGCACCACCACCGAAAGTTGCAACTGCTTGTCTTAAATGGGTCTGCAAATTATTAATACATCACATCTCTGCCTTTTTCTTAGCCAGAAAGTGATGGGATGCTGACAGATTAAAATGGCAAACATAAGTAATTTGTTGCTGGGATTTCATTGTTGAGGAATCAATCATATTTTTCATTAATTTTGGCACTGCATACTGTAAGTAAAACAGCTGCTCTTTTCCATTGAATGACGCCAACATCGTCTGTGCTGTTCTTTCCACAATGCATCATTTTGATTGTGGCATATATTCTTTCTTATCCTCCTCCAATCCGAAACTGGCTCTTTGCTTGCACAGATTTCCAACCCAGCAGGCCAATTTATTTTCCATTGTGCCTTAGGCAGGAAGGGAGCAAAGCCACAATGTTTATATTTCACACTAACCAACTGGTCATTGAGACTATAGATCTCATACTACAAAGGTTCATGATATCTTAGATGTCGCTGGTCTAGCACCTTGGCGCCCCCACAGGACTAGTTAAAGAGTTTCAAAGCTCTAAGAGCCCCTTTTGACAGTGGGGGTCAGGGATCGAATCATCTTCACAATATGGTTCCATATGTTACATTTGCAATGCTGCAGTATGCTGTTCAGCTGCCTTTCAAGTGCTGCAATGTTTGAGGTTGTGAGCGGCTTCTGGGAAACCAAAGTCTTTGAGTTCCGGGAATAGTATGGTTGCAAAGCTGAAACCTAAAGGAGTATGAAAGAAATCTAAGTAGGAGTGGCCATATATTCCACCACCACCACAGCAGCGTTTGGGGGAGGACGGTAGCATTGTGGGTGTGGCAAGATTTGGGCAGTGGAGGGGACCGTGACTGATGTTGCATGCAAGCATGTACTGCCTGCACTGCCATAGATTGGGGAGCTCTTCTCCATGGCAGCGGAGGGTGACATGGAGAGGGACTTACCCCAAAACCATTCTACCCTCTTTTAGATGACAGGCCAAAATGATAGGAACAAGGCAGAGATGGTGGAGCGACTGACTGCCCACAGACTCAGAGGGCTATACCCCTAATATTGTGGTACTGGCTCTATGCTCAGTGAGAGTCGCTTCAGTTGAGCGAGAGGGTCACATGTGAATCAGTTGTAAAAAACACGTTCACTGCCTATTGTTTTGCAACAAAAATAATGCAACCATATTTGCCACTGGAACTTTTACCACTGTCTACAGAGTTGAGCACGTAATTTATCTGGAATCAGATCAATGGCCGACGTTTCCCTGAATCGTGTTTTTAGCCTGTAATGGCTCTTGGTGTTTACGCTGTTCTGATATCCGCAGAAATTCCATGATTGGCGATCCACCTGTACTAACATAATTGTGATTTTCTTGTTGAATCAATGCCAGATAGGAATGGCCCTTTTGTATTTTTCTTCAGTCATTGACAGAAGAAAGCACAATGCCTGTTTAATAAATCCAATACTTGTGGAAAATGCATCAAACCACTGAATCCAATGCTGATGTTAACTGTGCTGAATATCGCTGATCAATGAAGAAGGCATGAATATATTACTTTGACGAGGATCTGGGATCATAGCTAGAACTCTGGATAGTCTATGCACACAATTTGGACATCATGCTTTGTGAGTTCTGCAATGTTGACATATTTCCATTGACGCGACTTGTAGTGTGCTTTCTGAAGAGACTTTTCAGATGTTTGTAATAGTTCAAGTTTACTAGAAAGCACATAATGTTGTATCATGCTAAGGGACCACAGCAAATTATTTCATAAAACTAAAGTTTCCTGAGAATATGACTGACTCGTGTTGTGTGGTAGCAAGCTTGGAAGACACTCCATGGTATTGTATGTTATGCTACAACATTTTATAAAGTACAATAAACACCCAAAGGCATCTTAACGGTACCGAGACAAGACAGAGAGAGAAAATCCGGGGGAAAACTAGAAAAGCTAACCAAAACAAAAGAGTTGTCAGTGATTTGTGAAAAAACAAATGGTTCTCACTAACACTGAGATTGCGAGGAAAAGAGTGGGAGCTCGCCCACCCACCTAGGATAGATTATGTAAAAATCACGTGTGCTTCAGTGCAGGGCAAAGATTAACCAACACTCAAACATTTGTGCAACTCTCTTATAACAGGAAGAACTCCAACATGATCTGGGGTACTGTCTGTCTATTTGGTTGGTGGTTCTCTCTGAATTACTGTGGTTGTAAAATAGTACAATTAGTTCACAAGTACAAAACAGCAGTAGAGGAAACACTAGTGGAATCTCATATGGTTAATTAATCACCATAGCAATCAGGCACTAGAGCTAGGGCATAGCAAGCGTGATTGGCTAGTGGTGAATGGGCTACAGTAGAGGTGGTCTGGGTTCATCCGTGTCTTGAGCAAGGTGTTCCCTCTTGAGGCAAGGCAACGTTGTGGTAAATAGCTGGCTCCCATGCTTTCCCCAGAACATGGATTTCTTGTTAAGAGTTCATGCAATGAGATGCGTCATTCGTTATTCTGTATAAAGACATTTCACACTCTGGGTTTTCTTGCTGAGTGGTGCAGTTGCTGGTGAGGTTTCCCCACGTTGAACATTTTTACTTTCAGATCTACCAGGCTATGCTTGCAAGACCCTGCACAAAGTGAAACAAATATGTCTGTCTTTTTCTCCTGTCTCTGTAGCTGTGGCATTGTTCTCCTCCATACCCTTAGAATCACTGTTTGCCTGGATCACGTTTTGTAAACAGTTGGGTCAAAACCTTTGTTTTGCCCATCCCCATTAATATCAGACTTACAAATGCATGTGGTTGGTGGTAAAGAGGGCGAATATAGTAGGTTATCTTGCTCAACATGAGTTATCCGTGACCGAGAAAAACCACTGAACAAACACTCCTGTATTTAAACCTTTGCTTTACAACTAGTATTTTTTTTTTCATCAAAACGTTTGACATAAATAGTCATAAACTTAGCCATGGCATACACTCACTTTCCTATAAACAATACCAAGACTTCTTATTCATAAATTATATGTGGCACATCACGAGTCGTACTTTCCAAGTAGTATTTTCTCTCTCCATCACTAAAAGTTCATACACTCATACACACACTACAACTAATGAATGGACTCGACTTTTACCAAACATTTTTAAGGGGCTCATTCAGAGTTTGGCGGTATATATGGCTGTAATGTCGCCAGGCAGAAATACCGTTAGCATCAATGTGTCAGGTGGAATTACTGACACATTACAAGTGGATGGGTGAGCGCACCAACCATCGGCAGTAACGGTAATTCCACTAAATATTGGTGCAGACGGAAATAGTGTCATGAAGGAAACGGGAAGCTGCAGAGCGGCCTTCTTGAAAAACACAATCCATTGAAAATGACACGTTCCTGTAGCCACTCAATTGTAAAAGAGGGTGCAAGCAAGTCTGGCAAAAGGGCTAAAAGCAATGTGCCCCAACTGCGGCTTAGGAAGATAAAGTTTACAGAGTTGCAGTATTGGCAGAGGAGGTTGTGGGTCATTCAGAAAAGCTCAATGAGAAGATATCACACCGGAGGATGGCTGCAATCTGGAATGCAGTGTGGGACAAGGTGGTGGCAGTGGGAACAATGTCCTGAGACATAGATGGCCTACAAACATTTAAAAAAAATGGTGGAAAGGCCTCAAAGCCAGGGTATGCACACTGCTGGCACAACACCACAGGAAAACAGCAGCCACAGGCGTGGGCACACTTGAGCCCCGTAAACTCACCAGATAAGAGGAGACAGTCAGCTCCATCATCCACATGGCTGGCCTGGAGGATGTATGCGTGGCCATGGTCAGTGCCAGAACTCCTACAGACCATGTTGAGTAAATGGATAGCCAACTGCCAATTGCATAGCTCATATACAATGGACACAACACATTGTTGTCACCATTGCACATGCACAATGTTTTCAATCAATCCTGCTGCCTTGCACTTTGACATGCAGTTCACAAACGATGACAGCTAATGACCAAAAGCGATATTGCACACATCATGTCATTTAACCTAGCATGTCCATGAGATCCCCAGTATCACCCAGTAACCATGGCTTGACTCCCTCATTCACAAACAACAGATGACACATGACTAGCACATCTGGGGAGACAGCCATGCGCTGCACAAGTCACATGGTATGACATTCATTCATTGGCTGTTTTTTTTGTTCACAGCACATTTTGCTGGAAATGTTTTGCCGAAAATAAAACATCAAAAAATATGGGGGTAGTGGAGGGCATATAAGGGGTAGGGTTGGGTGGTGTATAGGGAATAAATAATAGTCCTGGGGGGATTGGGAGGACCCCCCCATATTTAAAAATAATGTGATGATGTTTTGAGCAAATCATTTTTGGCAAAAAAAGCTGTGAAACAATAACTGAGGTTGAATGAACATAGAACCACGTTCATACCATATTGCAATATCATCAGACATACATCATGCCTTTGTGAACAAGCAGCTACCACAATGGGAATGCAAGAGGAAGCAGACATCAGTCAGGGGGAACAACATGACAAGTCCCAAGAAACCTCTGGTGAAGCATTCCCAAGACACGCATGTTGCCTGCAGATTGTCCACGTGCATTGTGTAGACAGCAACCTTGACACTGGGAAACGTTCATTGAATGCAAATGTCAAACCCAACTTTATGTCAAAGCAGCAGTGTAAATGTGCATGTAGGGCAAGATGCCACTGCAAGACAGCCAATGTGTAACACCAACACACGGTACTATAATGAGTATTATCTGGTCACTAACAGTGAACCTGAATGTATTCAATAGTCCTGTAAAGTACATGTGAAGTGACAGCACCTCACATCTCTCCCAACAGGCTAGAGAAACAAGCAGGAGATGAGGGGCCGTGTATATCCACCACAGCATCAGACACCTCCATCCAGTGCCATCCTCTGGCCACACAGCTAAGGATGCAAGGTAGAAACCTGCAGGCAACTCATCCACAGCCATCTCCTTGCCAGTGCCCACCACAGTACTATCTGCAAAGCTGTTGGCACAGACAGCGAGTTCCATCCCCACAACAAACATGAGTGAAACTGATGACGAAACCAATGCAATGGCCAAAACCCCCGGCAAGTGGATGTGCATTTACTACCACGGTGCCCACAGCCACCTCCGTCTTGACATACATGTGTGCCAGTTAGGATCATCATGGACATTCTCCCTCTAGACTCCTGCCCATGTTCCCTAATGCTCCCTTATCCTGTGGATGTGCACTCCAATGGCATCATGAAGAGGACTCTGATTGATAACAGTTGTTACCCTGTGTATGGTGCACAACCATCAGGTAGAGAGAAGACCCCCAACCCATCATCTCTGGTAACTCAGATCACTCTGCACACAATATGGGAGTGGCTCAATGTGATGGAACATTGGCAGGAGTGAATGGAGTGGATAGCAGAGAGTGGTGGGACGGCATGGGTATGCCCCTTTAAAATACTATTGATGTTGACCAAACAAAGGATTCAAGTGGTCAAATCATGTTTGTCATTGGTGTGTTGTTATTGATGAATAATGGTACAGTGAAATAATCAAAATCATGTGTTTTTAAAAAAAGTCCTGAATGACTCCCGATGGATAATATGTCCTTCCCGCTCATCATCACATCCTCCCGAAGGTGGCCTGTGAAGATCTGCATCATCTTCATTATCGGAGTCTGGGTGAGAGTTGCCATCCTCTGGAAACATGGGTACATTCCTCATGTTGTACATGTTGTACAGGATTGAAGAGACCATGACAATATATGTGTCCCACCTGTCCGGTCGAGGCACCAGAATCTTTCCTTAAGCAGTCTGAATGTGCACTGTTTGCACAAGTTGGCCCTTATGTGTGCCTCGTTTTATGCCAGCTCCTGTGGCATTTCTGGGTTACAAATGGGTGTCATCAACTATGGGAGCTGTGGATAGCCATAATCACCTAGAATAGGCAAGAGTAGGTTTTAATGATGACAGCGTTTGGTATCCAGGCAATCATCATTGTACTATGCGGCAGGGCTATCCTTTTGATCCTGCACATCATCATAAATGAATGGGGGCTACCACTACATGCTGTCAGGTTCTGTGTGGGTTTTCAAATGGTTAATGGGTAAGGTTTGCTGTTGATCCTGCTGCATGGTGAATGAGTCAGGCCACGTTCTTGCCTCACTATCCTATCAGCTACATCCCCCTTACACACTACACAATACCTGACCTGTTGCTGATAATAAATCATGCTCATTGTGTGGATTGTTGAGTTGTATTGTCATTAATCTAGCATTCAAGTTGATACTGTGTAGTAGTTATGGTCTGGGATAGTGATGCATATGTCAATGTTGTTCTCAATACGGCATATACCGCAGCAGGGGATAAACAAACTTCTTACTCTGCAGTAGATTGCTATGTCCTATACAAAAAGAAGTTCCAATGTATCAAAAAGTGTCTGTGGGTATCCTCTCAAACAATTCCAATAATTCTGAATTATGTATGTTTCCTATTCACAAAAATGTATCTATTGTATTAATTACACAAACATCATTTTTCTTAAAAACAATCATAAAAATGACCATATAACATAAAACAAATTACAAAAACTTAAAACAACACAATAGAAAACAAGATAAGTAGGTCCTAATAAACTACTTTTCGAGGGCCACGTCATGTAACTAATACACACTAGGATCCCTAAGCCTCCATACTTCTGGCTATTTCCTGTTCTTCTTAGTACATTTATAGATTCCCGACTTGTACAAGTTTCTGTCCATTCAAAACATTAGTTACGGACATTCATCAGGGGTGTGTAATATCTTGTGTCAGAATGCCCCCTTTTCTTTCCTCCCCTTGTTGAAATATGAAGCAAGCATTTTGATGTGATGACATGGTGTCTCTTGTCACATCAGGTCCATAATATTATCTTAAATACCTTGTGGTTGCTTTGACAGTTGTGTCATTATTTGGGCGGCTGCCAGCCTTCATTATTGAATACTCTTGTGTAAATGCATGTTAGAATGTGTAGTGCCAAATTATGTCCCAGAAAACAGGATGTGTCTTATATTTTCAAAATACTATGCAATGACGTGACGCTGATTGACTACTAAGGTGTTTGCAGTTTAGCTTTGTTGATTGTAGTAACGTAATTATCTTCTAGAACATCTATGATCTAGGTAGCATGATGGACCCTGTTCTAAGTCTAATAATTATTTCGTAGTATTCGAGTAAATATGATAAAATGTCACACTCCTTGGAAGATTAGGGAGGTTTAATATCACCTACTTGCCTAATGTTAGTGAGCCCTTTTCCAATTTTGAGGGTCCCAAGACTACATTATCCAGAGTAGCCTCCTGTGCGTTTGCAGATGCAAACGCGGGAGCGCAGTGACGTAATCACACGTTCATGTGATGACGTCATCACGTCGCTTAGCACCACAAAATTTGCTGCGAATTTTGCCGCAAATGTTTTAAAAGAGGGCTGGAGATGACGCTAGCTCCTGCATGATACTGCGAGATGCCAAGGGAGAAAATAAGTAAGTTTACTGTGGTTTTTTGGCTAAAGAGCCCCCACCCCCTTCTAATCTGTGGCTTTTAAATCTGTGGCAACTGAACAATATGGATATCCCTGACCCTAATGGGATTTTTGATATATTTTCTAGATCAGAGAATACTTAGAGAATTGAATACCGCGACTCAGTTACCCATTGGAATTGGGTTTTCGCGATTTGTGCAACCTGAACAATATAATTAAGATTAAAATCCGCAGTAGACAGTCAAGTAAGTGAGTTTGGGCATTTTTCATCTGTGTCTGTTTTCTGGACTTAAGTGTGAGTCCTTTTTTTTACCCAAATGTTTCACCTGACGGAGGACAGGGTCCCTTTCGCTTCTCTACTCCCTTTTTTGTACAGGGTTCCACTCGAATTGTTGAGATAGAGAAGAACTGGCACATACTAATTTGGAAAAACACATAGATGTGGTCGTTTGGTTACCTCTCATAAGACAGTCAATTATTGGGACCCACAATATCATGGTAAGATATTTACTGCTAGAATTTGATGGTAGTACACAGCATGCTTGTGCACCCAAGTGTCTAATTTTAATATTTGTTGCACACTCGAGAAGAGAGAAAAGAAGGCAAGAATTCCTTAAATAAATTGGAATCTGCGTAGTTAAACCAGTTGAGGTTACGAAAAACTCCAGGATATTAAACCCTTCGAGCAAGAGAGGTATGTAATTACTTACACACTTCACACCCATCTCGGGGTGAGGGTGGTACTGTTATATGAAACAATAGATTAATACTATGACACTGAATACTAATATAGCGTCTTTCTGACTTACAGGGTACTCCTACGTTGTTAGATAATTTTAGGAATCGACATAAGATATTTCACACCTCTGGTGAATGTCCATAACTGATGTTTTGAATGGACAGAAACTTGTACAAGTCAGGAATTTATACATGTACTAAGAAGAACACGAAATAGCCAAAAGTATGGAGGCTTAGGGATCCTAGTGCATATTAGTTACACGCCGTGGCTCTTGAAAAGTACTTTATTAGGACCTAATTATGTTGGTTTCACTTGTGTTGTTTTAAGTTTTTGTAATTTGTTTTATGCTATATGATCATTTTTATGATTGTTTTTAAGAAACATGATGTTTATGTAATTAATACAATTGATACCTTTTTGTGATTAAGAAACATAAATAATTCAGTATTATTGGAATTATATACATACACTTTTAGATAGATTGGAACTTCTTTTTTTATAGGACATAGCATATGTCAATGTACCATGTGTACCCTACTGTCATGTACACTCATGTCACAATGTGCCTGGGGGAGTGGATGATATTAGAGATATTAGTGATGGCCTATTTACTGTCGAATTTCGAGAGCTCTGCCCCATGTAGGCCTGAATTCTTTGGCTCTCATGGGTCATGTACTGACAACGGTTTGACAATGCATCACTTAAATAGCAGAATGCCTATGCCCACACCACAGTTCGTCCCCTTCTCATTCTTCCCCCTACATGTGCATTGCATTATCAGTATTTCTACTTATCAAATATTCATGTATGTTCCCCTGTAGCAGTCGATGTATCCTGGCAGGGTGCTGTTCCAGAGGACTATGGCATCATTGGTGGAGCCAGGAAAAGCAGCACAGCAGTGGCTGACCATGAGATCGGCATTGCAAGTCATTTGCACATTCATAAAATGGCACTGCTTCCTGTTGTAGCGGATTTGCTCCTGTGCCTGTAGTGCGACAAAGCCACATGCGTGTAGTCCAGTGCAACAATCACATTAGGGAAGCGGGCCATTCCTTAGAAGCGTGCTTTGTTGACATACACCTGGTTTGGGGTGCCAGGCATTGTTATGTGATTTGGTGCGTGTAGCAATAATGCATCAGACAACTGTAACATCACCTTTCAGAAGGTTGGTTGGGACATGCCATGTAGCATTCCGACGGCGTGCTGAAAGGACATGTGAGGTGGAGATGGTCACCTGCATGCCTTTACCTCCAACTGTGAGGTGTAGGTTGCTGCACTGCTATTTAGGAATTAGTGCCTGAATTTGTTATTGCAACTAGAAATGCAGTGAATTACCATTTTATAGCTTTGCTGCTAATTCCGCAAGGGGAATTAGGGCTAGCAGAATTACCAATTGGTTTTTGGCAGTAATTCCTCTGATGCCAATTTCACCGGAGGGATTAGAGCCAGAAGAATAACCACTGATTTTGCACTTCTTCTAAAATGGTGTGGTGGAAAAAGTATGGGTAATAGAATTACCACACTTTTTTACTGCACCTCCAAACTCTAAGTCTTTTTCTTCTCAACTAGCATTTTTCACATCACAACGGTTTGGCACGCTTTGTTACAGACACCGTATATACTCTACTGCTGAAGGCACGCCCTGACATTCTCACAGCAGAAAAAATATGACCCGCTAGGGAAAAAGGCCAAGGACAACTCTTGCAAGGATAATAAGTATTTGATTCTACATAATAGAGGTGAATCAGCAAAGATCTCTTCTGAACGTTCTGGGCATCGTAGGTATGAGCAGCACATTATAAGCACAAACAACGTCACTGATGACATAATCACACACAGTACAATTCTACCATATTAATTAGAGGAGTCATATACATGTATGGCTTGCTCCAAATAGGATGCCATGCCATTTGTCCATCTTCATCTGTCCATCCCCATCCACGTGGGCGTTGCTAAGATTGTCATCCTTGGTGAAGCTGCCTAACAATTCATTAGCTACTTGCGAAAACAATGTTATTTTTTCATTGTAACAATGCACCTGGCAGATACAGGAATGAGCTTGGGGGGAGAGCCGAGGTCACACTAACTCAAATACTCCACTCACGCCCAGACATATCAGCAACTCCCAAGGTTCTCCACCTTTGTTTTCGGCTATAATTTGACACCACCCTGCACCTTGCTGCACAAATCACATGAGCCATTTGTGAAGGCCTTGCCTTTTGTGAAGGCCTTGCCTTCTGATGTTATTGATTGATCAAGGAGTGTAAACGTTTTATGGTCGGTGGTCCGGGTTTTGATGGTATTATGGCATGCAGGGATCTTAGGATGAAAGCAGTGCAAGGCTGTATTTCTCATGTGGCCATTGATGGGGGCAGGAGGGCCTTGCTATCTGTCCCGTGGGATGGTACGGCCAAGAAGCACTCTGCTCAGTTCTCATGAAATTGCAGGGCACATTCTTCCCAGTGCATGAGGGCCTGTAACTTAGTGGACAATGGAGGATTTTATGGAACTCTGAAACATGGGCATGGTGTGGGTGATGTCCGCGCTCATGCAAGGGATCTAATACTAACACACATAATGCAGTTTGCGGCTCATGGGCCTAACTTCTAAGATGACTGCCATTAGCTAAGATGGCATTCACCCCCACATCTACTATATAGCTTCTAATGCATGCACTTAGGGGACAATGTACCCTTCTCCGTGTGCATCCCTGTGCTCCCTGTTCCCTGTATATGCTCTCTACCATTTATTTCTCATTCCGTATTGCCTATGGTGGTGGGAAGAACCTCTATCCTTCCCAACATTCCCCTTGTTCATTAATCCCATATTAACAAACTCCCCCACAGTCTCATTGACACCTAAGTTCCAGTATATGATCTTCTTCCCACTCTGCACCTTTTCTAACCTCTCAGCTTCTAGATATTGGGATGACCCATCCTTTGGAACCCATGCTTTGCAAACATCCCATAAACTAGCTCCAGACCGGGCATACTCAGTGCTCAGTGTAATTTTCAGGGTCTGGTGGGGGTGTGGTTATTTTACCATGGGGATGTAAGCAGTGCTCAATCTGTACCATCCAGGGCTTGTTTGGTTCATCTGACTGGGTCCCGCTCTCTGTGGCACCGCAAGGTGCTTTGGATGTTACCCCAATTGAAACCATCATCAATGAACTTTTGGGCACTAACTTAGCACCAAATCAGAGATGTATTTGGCAGGTACAGAAGATGACCGACACAAAGGCGATAACAGGCAAAAGCATCTTCAGTATTGCCCACAGCCAGGATGGTGCCAAGGAAAAAATTGTGTTGAGGCAGTCCTCACCCTATATTCCAGCTTCCTTCTTCATGCGGACTCCTATGTTATGAACAGTTCCTATTATATGTGAAAGGGAGGCATTTTCTGCATCTCCGGAGGGAGATCTTTTTGCACACACCTCCTCCATTGCCGTAAGTATATTGAGAACATATCGGTTCTGCATGATCATCTGCCTCAAGGCGTGCAATTCCACCTTTATAATGCTGAACCCTTGTTCAGTGTCATTTTCTAGTTGTATGAGCTCCTAGCATGCATTCTGCAACCATTTGGTGTTGGATGCTGCTTGCACACCAGGTAGTAACATTGAGTCAAAGAAAGTCTCTGCTTTGCTGAAAAGTCTGTATTCATCAGGTAAACGTGATTATCGGCCCCCACTTGCAAATGTTCTTCTGAAATTGCAAGTATGGCTGAGTGCAGCGTTGTTAGCGAATAATAGCCCCTCCATACTGGTGAGAGATGAAACTACGCTTGTTGGCCAGAAACCCAATACCAATCGTTCACTGCTGCAGTGCCTTTCTTGAGATCAGGAATGAACAATGTCTTGTTGCAATGTTCTTTGGCCCCTACAAATATAGTTCCGGTACTATATAAGTACATATGTTTCTTCTCTGTGCACTTTAACTGGTTTCTCCATTACTTGCTTCAATCCACGCAAGTTTTGTGATGTGTTCAGTTACAGAACGGTGCACATGCTGCTTCCACTCGGTCCATAGCCCCTTCTTCGTATCCTATTAGACCACCTGCATACAGCTGACTGTGGTTTCCTGCCATTTGATATTCACTTATTTAAGTTACATTTTTTTTGCATTGCAAGGGGTCTGGATCAATAACTTTGAGTCTCACATTGTGTGCCTGGAAAGTGCCCCTAAGCCTACATTTTGCTAGATGCACTAGGCATTGGGTCTCCAAAATTGGTACTTTGTGTGACACTAGGACCTTGGTGCCTATGACGAATGCAGTATCAATGAACACACATAGCAGCTGCCTTTCACTTTGTCTCTCCCCACCAAACTCATGTCTGTGTACCAACTGTTGGACAATTCTGGGTGTTGTCAAGACCAAGCCCGTGGTAGGCATAATATTTTGCTTTTCTTGACTGCCTCCTTATTCATTTGGGACCTTTTGCATATTCATTAATTACGCTATCAACAGTGCAGACATTAGTAGAATTTATATTGCGAAAGGCATTAGGACATTTTACAAGGAGCATGGTCCTAGTAACACGTTCTAGCAGGCCAGTGTTAATTTGATATTGTAACAATTTGTTTGTGTGTATTGGAGCTATTATGTACAGTAAAATTAGTAAAATGTTAATCTCCAGGAAGATTTTGATTGACCCCATTGAATTTTTTATCAACCCTACCCCCACCGCCCCCACATACAGGTTGCACCCGAATGAATGCCTAGTATAAACATTGAAATGGCAAATAACCTTGCAATATAAAGGAGGTCATGTACGTATGAATTAGAAAATATATAAGCTAGACTATAATTAACATTCCTTCTTTAATATAAGGAATGGGTTTTAGAGCACTGATCAATTTTCTTCTTATTCTGAAAAGTTAAAAAATAATGCACACACGAATAGGAAAAAGAAAAAATAGAAAATGAAAAGGAACAAGATATATAGATAGAGAGAGATAGCGGGATAAAGAAAGAAAAAGTGAGAGGGAAAGATGAAAGCAGGAAAACAAAACATATCGAGAGCATGGGATGGGGTGCCCTCTGTTAACATGTAATGTGCCATAGCTGTGCTATTGCACAAGGTAAAGTTGCTGGTACTAGGATGTGATACTGGGGTAGATTAGAAGTACCAGTTAAGTGCTTATGTGGGGTGAAACGGTCAAGTGAACAATGATGCCACACTGTTCGAGGGTGCTCTCCAACCATCAGACAGGTGGATCCAGTAACGGAGCTGCTTCACCTTGACGGCAAGTGGAATGGAGATTACTACCTCAAATGGTCCATTAAACCTGGGGCTGTTCCACCTGCGTATGAAGGACTGCAGGTAGATGCAGTTGTGGCACCTGGCACATCCACTGATTGGGGTGGTGTAATCTGTCGGGAAAGATATTTAATTGCTTGTGTTAGGGTGGCCAGATAGTCCTTAAATTCCTCACCTAAAACAGCTGCTGCCCTCTGAGTGCTTGACCCCCTCATAACTGGAGGCAGGGGTGTATGCATACAGCGACCTTTTACCTCCTCATGGGTTGATAAGTGGTGGTCCTTGTTAGGCAGAATCCAGTGCAGTTCCCTTAGGGAGCACTACACCAGATTAGGACTACAGGTGAGAGCAATAAATCCCCTTTGGTATCAGCCTGTACCACAAAGATTTAGTTGGTAGCTGTGGCTGAGCAGTCAGACTTATCTCAAGAGGGAGATGAGCAGTATTCAGGGTTCCCACAATAGGTATCACAGTATTGGGGAACAAGGAAAAACTGACCAAAGCTTTGTATCAAAAAGAGAATATATTTATTCTATACACATCTAGTTCAACACTTAAATTGCAGTTGATAAAGCAAGTTCAGTTTAGTCAAGGAAAAGTATATACAACTCCCTATTCAATTGTAGACAAGTTTGCGGTGGAGTGAAAACTGAGCAAAACGGCACAGTGCAAACCAACTACAAATGGTACTCTAAAAATGTACCGAAAGGGAGGGAAAGCACAAGTTAAACCAAAATATCTTCAGACACCCCCTAGCAACACTTCCCTGAAGTTTAGTGAACAGGTAATGCACAGTGACACTTTAGCAGAAAGATAAGTGAATGAAAACTGAGCAAAATGGCACTCCACAAGTTAAAACAGTAGGAAGGAAGAGGAGTTTAGAAGATTTAGGTGCATCAACACATTTCTCATGAGAGCAGATCTAACAAATCAGCCAGAGTCAATAGGCCTGAGCCAGAGTCAGTGGTACAGGACCAAGAGCTTAGGAGCAAAAATGTTCTTGAAGCTGCAGTCAAGTCTTTAGTAGAAAAATATTGAAGAGGTGGATGCGAGGCGAAAGACAATGTTAAGAGAGAGGGCGGCAAACCCAACAAGTAGATAAAGGATTTAAAACACCTTTAGGGCTACTACAGGAAAAGGGAGGGCTGGCAGAACAATGTACCTTAAATGTGAAGAAGGGGCTCCTGCAGTGGCGGTTGTTCCCGGTAGTTCCTGCTGTTTGAGGGGTCCAGCAGAGGAAGAGAGGCTCTCGTCGTGGAGGAAGGTTTGAGTCACTGCACTACCCAGGGATGAAACCAGCCACGGTGCTGCCAAACGAAGTTTAAAAGGTACGCTCCTTTTAATCACGGTCCGGGTCGATAGCTGCCTGGCTATTTGGTCTCCAAGTGCGGGGCACTGTCGATTCGACCAAGGCAGGTCCGGAGAAGCGATGGGTGAACTGGTTGTTCCCACCAGCTCAAGGGAAGAAGGCTCTTTTGATGAAGATCTCCTCTCGTCGTGTGGAAGAAAAGTGGTGAGACGATCCGGCAGGGCTTCACCAGTGGTGTAGATGCTGAAGATGTCTGTGGATTCTCTCCCCTTCGGTTCCGTAGTTCCAGTGGCAACGTCTTGCTCTTCCAGTCCTCAGGAGCCTGCTTTTATGCAGAAAGAGACCCATTCATACAGCCTAGCTGTCACTTACACAGTGGAGTGGTCTTCTTGACGGGAGACCCTCCAGCCTATCAGGTTAGAGTGTGACCTGAGTTGCTGTGGCAACTCTGTCCAGGGGTTCTACTCCCCTCCCAAACAACAGACCCACCCCAGACTCAGAGGCACCGAAAGGAGGGCTTCTTGGCAGAAGCCCGCCAAAAGAGCGAACAAAGGATCCCCGTCCTGGGTTAGGCGTATGGAGTAAGACTCAAGAAAGAAGTTATATTAAAGTTCTGGCAAATAAAACCTACCGGAGTAAAGTTAATAATAAACTAAACCAGCGGTATGTTAGAGGCTGTCAGTAAAAGTATTAACCTCGAACAATGGGAAAATCCCATAGGAAAATATTTGTGGTTGAATATTTTTGGTAGTAACCACTGCCACTAGCCAGAAACTTTAGAGAGTGGGACTTTAAGGTACCCCCTCGAAAATGAACCTAAGGGAAAAACTATTAACCCTTTCCAGTACCTCCATAGTAAGATGGGTTGTACTGGTTAAGTTTGTAAGGTTTGACTAGTAAAGTCAATTGAGACTTTACATGCTCTGGGAGACAGTAGTCAGTCCCTGGGTATGGAGTCTATCTTTGGGGGTCACTACGACACCCCAGTGTCACTGCACAGAGGGTGCTGTGTAACATATATGCATAAAGATGGTTCCTCTGGGTGAGAGAAAACCCCATAGGCATTAAACACAAAAAAATAGCCTAGAACACACATAGCGAAAATGCCTAAGAGTGGGAAAAAGAGTCTCACTCTTAGCAGGTAAAAAGAAACAAACCCTTCAAATCCAGCAAAGCTGCTGGGGGACTCTATAGGTAAGGGAAATTAGCCATAAAATGAGAATTCTCCCTAACAGTCCTTGCTGGTCTGTGTGCTAAATTGAAGAGTGCCAAGGGTAAGCAGTGAACCTAGTTTTTCTTTAACGTGGTGCAAAGCTTAGACAACTTAATTTTGAGCAGTCCATTGATTCTTTCTACAACTCTATTGGCCTGATGGTGGTAAATCATACACATCCGGTGTTTAATGCCAAGTACCATATTGATCTCTTTAAACAACTCATTGAAAAAGTGTGTGCTGTTATCTAACCTTAATTCATCACACACTCTGCTGAACAGAATCAAAGCCGCACATTTAGTATTCGGATTTGCACAAGGACCTGCGAGAAGGGGCAGACAACAACGATCAAGTATCGACACCCATTACATATCTTGCCAATGTCCGCATAGTCAATGTGCAGCTGGTGGAGGGGCCCAGGTGGGCAGGGCAGAGTGCTGCTCAGTGTTCGTAATGTAATTGCTGTACTGAAACTTTGACACGTGGTGCATTGAATTACCATTCTGGTTAAATGTTCCTGGAGATTTGAGCTAAACCAGTCCTCCTGAATGTCAGCAGTGATGTGGTGTTTGGAGCTGTGGGAGGGGTGGTGAAGCTGATCAAACGCTGCTACCAGTAGTTTGTATGGCAGTACCACTTTCCCCTTACATTCCTCTCTCCACAATAAATCAGTAGGGGACTGTTTACACCCTCTTTTAATTCATAATTCCTTCTTTTCTCTGTGGCCCTTCCTTGTAAATCAATAATGTGTGGTGTGGGCAGGGCATTGTATGAGACAGGTGGCAGTTCAGTGGTAGGTGTGTAACAACATATTAAGCTACAGTGGGAATGGGGAGAAATGCTGCAATTGTAGCTGTTGTGCCTGCAGCAGCATTTCCAAGTGATACCTCGTCAGTGTTGTGAGTTAGGGTGGTGTATATGATGACCGCCACCACAGAAGGTTGTGATAGTGCAGAAATGAGTCTGTCCAAATACACGGCACGCTGTTCTGGGGACCATCCGCCATCCCAACCCCTGCTCGTCCATCATGAGAGACTGGCATGCATTGTTCTAGTGATGTATGCCGAGTCAGTATAAATGGTCATGTGACACCCCTGCAATGATTGTAGCACTTCAGTAAGTGCCACAAGCTCTGCTTCTTTTTCCGAATAATGCATTGGTAGTCTTTTTTGGATCAAGGTCTCATATTCTCTGTCTACTAGATGCACCACCACGGCACATGTATGTTTTAGGCCTCTGTCCTGGTCTAATGTCGCTGACCCGTCAACAAAGAGAACCCTGCTCCCGAAGTGGACTGTCTTTTACCTTGGCGATGCTGATTTCCTCCCCCTCATGTGTCACACAGTTGTGTCTGGCCAGGTCCTCGGTAGTGCATTTTTCTTTTAGGAATGTGGCAGGGTTTATATCGCACAATGTGAATGTTTGGACTTGAAATAATAATCTCATATGCAAATGCTCCCTGGTTTGTTAGTGTTGGTTTTGATTGTTCTAGAATAGCGAACACAGTGTGCTCAGACCTAAATTGTGGCTGAGCATTCCATGACAATGGTGGAGCTTTTCTCGATAGGAAAAGCCACTTCAGCAAGTGCAAGTTCACACACAAACTAGCCCTGCATTACCGAGTCCAGTATGCAATTCAAAACAATTAGCATTTCTAAGACATTTTATTCAGAACTAGCATTGCATTGTGACACACATCTTCTCAACTGGAGTTTTCCATCATCCACCCAAAGTACTTTTATGCCCCAGACAATTCAAATACTTTTTTATCACCAGAATTATTTTGTCTTGTCACTAAATACTGGGACACTCGCTACAGTCACTGAATTCAGTTTCCTGTCTACCTCCAAACAATTCTCTGATTTTCTCCTCACTCCCCCCAGTCACTGACAAGAAATGTCACTTGTGTGTTACACCATACAAGATTAGCACTGGGACTCTCTTAAAGTCTACTAGTTACACAAATATGGACAATCCTTTTTCAGCTTACTACCACTTCAGAAACCAAATGCTATTTTGATTTTCAAATTATCCGTCAAATAAAGTCTATTATAATAATGTTTAGTTTATTTGTTTATTTGTAGAGCGCAGCCAAGCCCAGAGGCATCTGGGCACTATTCATACAAGTTACAACAGAGAATAAGATATAGATCTGGAATACAGTAAAAATGAGCATAGATGAAAGATACACGTATTTACAAATATACATTGGTCAACATTACAAACTGGTCAGGTTTACATATGTACAACAGGTAGTGATTGTTTCTCATTAGCCTGGCTATTTATACAACCCCATTAAGGTCTAGGTCGTGGAGCAAGGCTTTAGCCTTTTTCTGGAATAGGAGAAATGAGGATTCCTCTCTTAAGGATACTCGGAGTGCATTCCATTTCTTAGCCGCAAGGACTGGGAAGCTGGCTCCACCTGCGCATTGTTGCTTGAATTGGGGAACGGAGACACAGTATGAATGGGCTGTTCTATTAGGACGAGTAGTGGATTGACGAGTGATAGTGTTGGAAAGGAAAGTAGGGGCTTGGTTGGAAAGGCACCTATGGGTGAGGGAAAGTGTTTTCAGATAAATTATTTGCTTAATGTTAAGCCAATTTATTGAGTGTCTGGTTGCAGAAATATGTTGCCTCCTAGGAATGTTCAAGGCTGATCTGATAGCGTTATTTTGGATGACTTGCATTTTGTTGAGGTTTTGTTGTAACGTGCCCAAGTCGAGCGCATTGCAATAATCGAGCTTCGATAGAAAGAATGCTCTGGCTATTGAGATGCAGTTAGTTGTAGACAAATATGGGCGGCAGGCCATAATGAGCTTGCTGGTATGAGCTGTGGAGGATGCCAAAGCAATAGTTTGTCTCGTTAGGGTGAGAGCGGAGAGATGTAGATTCCTAGAGTTTTCCAACTTTGGCTACTTTAATTACATTGCCATCGATATTGAATGACATGAATTGCGCACCCAATTTGTTCAGTTTGGCAGTGGACCCTAGGACAAGCAGCTCTGACTTCTCATCATTGAGACGGAGCCCATGCTTCGCCATTCAGGCTTGTATAATGCTGTAGATGTTGTTGAAGGTCTTACTATCTACAATGTGGTCACCACATAGAGATGAGTATCTAGGTGTCATCTGCATAATTGGTATACGTAACCCCCAGATAGTCAAGTCTATCAAAAAGTGGCTTATTGAACACATTGTAGAGAGTAGGGGACACACAAGATCCTTGTGGAACTCCACAGGTGACTGGGGTTGGTATGGCAGAGGCTGAAGGTGCAAAGAACCTCATGGATCTGTTGTTAAGGAAGGACTCAATCCAAGCATTTGCTTGATCCGAGAAGTGCACAGCATATGATAGGTATTTGCAGAAGATTTTGTGATTCACCAAATCAAATGCCTCTGATAGGTCAAATGACAGAAACAGAGCTAATTTTCCCTTGTGTTTCAAAGTCTGGATTTGGGTCTTCAGGTCGATTAACGCTGTTTCTGTTCCATGTCTGGGTCTAAATCCTGATTGTCTCAGTCATAGCAGATTGTTGGATTCAAGGTATTGCTGTAACTGCAGATAGGCTGCGCGGCCACACATTTTTAGCAGAAATGGAACCATTGTAATGGGTCTAATTTGAGGGGTTGTTGGGGTCTAGTGATGTTTTTTTTTAGTAGAAGGAGAACCCAGGCGCCTTTCAGATTATTGGGTACTATACTAGATTTGAATGAATCATTGTTGAAGGACGTTATGAATGGAGCCAATACATTGGCCACCTCCTTGAAAAGCGAGGCTGGACAAGTGTCTCCCTGACAGTTGGATGGTTTGAGTTTCATGATGATGGTCTCCATCTCTTTGATAGAAAGGGGTGAGAAATTAAATTGGTGCAGATCATTCCTGATGAGAAAGGGGGAATAAGGAGTCGGCTCAATGTCGGTGATCAGGGTTTTTTGTTTCTATTTTGTTTTGAAGCAAGGTGATTTTGTCTTGTAGCACATTCTGTATATTAGTGCACCATAGGGCGTCTTTGGTGCAAGTATCGGGAGATGGGGCAGATGAATCCAACTCTTTAAGGATGTTGAATTATTCCTTTGTGCTAGACTTAGCTTTGTATATGCGGTCATTGAGGTGGTCTTTTTTTTGCTTGGACAATGGCTACCTTATAGTTAAATGAGGCTGCCATAAAATTGTCCTTGTATAGTGAGGAAGGGGTACCTTTCCATAATGTTTCAGCCATTCTTTTCAGTTTCCAGAGAGTCTTCAAGTGAGGGGTAAACCAGTTGTTGAGGCGTGCGCAAGGTTTAGATTTGCATAGTTTAAGGGGCACTATAGTATCGATAGCCTTGCGGATAGTTTCATTATACACGTCTACTAATGCTGTCGGGTCTGAGTGCATTATAGTGGGGTGAGTAATCCGTTGTAGAAGTGGTAAGAGTTTCTATAAGGTGAGATTGCGTTCATTTCTTGTCATCATGGCAGGTGCTTGGGTTTGAGGATTAGGTAGCGTTGAATCTTTGATAGTGAATGATATTAGGTGGTGGTCAGTCCAAGCGCAAGGGGTATTGGAAAGTATATACATATTACAGTTGAGGTCTGCTAACCAATCTAGTCTTCTTCCTTTCTTGTGAGTGGGATTGGATATCTGGTGTCTGAATCCTAATTCAGTAATGGTGTCCTTAGGGGCACAGTGTTTAAGGTCTTTGGGGTCTTGAAATCCTAAATCAAAAACTCCCAGGATAATTACTTGAGAGATACTTTTGTTTTTCGTTGATAACAATTCGATTTATAATTTTCAAAGGTAGTAGTTGGGCCTGGTGGATGGTAAATCAGGTGGATTGAGATAGTGGATGTGGTGGATGTAGGTAATTTGATAGATAATAATTCTCCTGAAAGTATAGGTTGATGGTTGGCACTTCTAAGTCCTAAGGCCATTTTATAGATGAAAGCAATGCCTCCTCCTTTCGAAGTATTGATATCTCTGTCATATCGTAAAATGTAATAGTTATCCGGGATGGCAAGGGCGAGTGATGTGCCTGATGCTGAGTGAAGCCATGTTTCCGTGATGGCAATAAAGTCCAGGTCGTAGAGTGTTAGAATGTTGGCTAAGTCTAAAGCATGAGCTGGGAGCGATCTGGCATTTATGAGGCCGGCTTTGATAATAGATGTGGGGTTGTGAGCTTTGGCATTGGGTGACCTCCGACTGATTCCAGATGACGTGGATAGTGTGGCTGTATTGGCTGGAATAGAGGTTGCTGCGATACTAACTTTAATGATTTGCGTGTGATGTTGACATGGAGATCTGGAGCTGAGTCTGTGGTTTCTAACTGGTATAGAGCAAGGGGAGGTAGAATAAGGTTTAGGTGTAGGTGAATGATTCGGTAGCGTGTTGGTGTTGCTGGAAAGTAGTTTAGCAAATGGTTGTGTTGATGTGACTAGGGGGGTGCGTTGGTCAAGTACTGGGCTTTGTGTGTTTGGTAGTTAAGTCTAGTCATGGTAATCTCTGAAGTTGATAGCGTTCTGAATGAAGGCAAGGTTGTAAGAATCTGAATGGTGGTATGTGGGCTGATGGCGTGAGACTGGGTGACATAGTCAAGCATGTAACTGGTACTGTGTAGTTAGTTAATGTGTCCATAGGTCTCATAGGAGGCCTGCCTCTAGTGAATGCAGAAGTGGGCAGGTCTAGATAGGTAAGGACGAGTATGATGTAGGCTGGCACCAGGTGAGATGATGGAATGGCTAATTAAGATGCTCTACCTCTTCCTCAACTGCTTCAGCAACCCTCCCATTTATCCTCTGTTTAGAAGAGTGATTATGAATTTCAACCAAGCATGCCATATTAATACCATTTGAAGCCAAACTCACTTGAATCTCTTTGTCTGAATACCAAATGAAGTCCAAGAAAGCTTGACCTGATCAAATTGGTCAATAATTGGGTGCTTCAGGATAACTCTATGTTTGCACAGACCTAAGTCTGTCCTGCAGTCTTGCTTAAATTAAAAACACGTAAGATGAGTAAACATGTTTCAAATACTGCAAAATATGTATCAGCCTTGCTAATGCAAAACAGGAGTGTACTCCGGAGACCCCCGGCTGGCCCATAGAGTCAAGGTTTGCTCCAAAGTACTTTAAGACAAGATAGCTGCACCTTTGAGATGGATGGGGGTGCAGCTTTATTACTCCAACGCCAATCAATAAGGACAACTCAATGGTTTGGCAACAGGAGTCCGTTTAATGACAAGTACAAAAAACGGGGAGTCATGGAAATCAGCAGTGATGTGATAGTCTGTCTCGCTTCAACTCCAATGAAGTTCATACAAAACATAACTATTATACTGAAAACGCATCATAATCGACGTGTAACACTCAAGAGTTTAACATGCATTTCTATTGGTTAAGGAAAGGTAACTTTAATATAGGTTCTATATTTGTATATGGTAACGGAGTGAGGGGATTGGGTAAACACTGTCAGGTGGGCATCTAAGCCCTCCCTTCAAACATGACTACGGTAGACGTCACTAAAAGTATGATGTCCCATTGGTTCTACTAACTATAGGACCCTAAATTATTTGGTCCATTGTGATTGGGTTGGCGTCAACCCCATGCATACATTTCCAGTTTGCTTAGAAGCACGCAGAACGGTCAGCCAGGTGCAGGGTGCCCCTCAGCTAACCGGCCTTCCTCCAATTAAGGTTACATTCAATCATCGCTTCAGCAACTATGTGTCAATTATTTTACTGTGGTTGGCCTCAAAACTGCATCTTCTGTCTAGAAAAGTTCTGATATCTCTGTCTGGGTGGATGCCAAGCGTAGGTGTGAACCCGTGCTCCTTCTCGCTCGGCTGGTCACGTGCTACCCACACCGTGAATTTGCCGAGTTTCTCTCATTTGTACATGTAATTCTTATTTAGCTTGCCACCTGCCTAAGCCTCCTTGTCTCGAACTTTCAAAGATAGGATATTCTGTTCTTACTTTCAATTATATGTAGCTACTGTTCGTTCCTTCTATTGGTATGACCTTGGCTCTCCTGGCACGAGTTGCATCTGCTGAGTTTCGATTCAGCTGTCTCTTCTCATTTAGCTAGAATATGATTTTTGTCTTGTTTGGCCTCTAGTGACCTGAGTTGGTTCTGCTTTTAGTTCAAAGTGGAATTGCACTTATAATACCGTGCTTCGTTTTGAGGTAGATTATGAATAATGGTGCTTGCCGCACTATTCTTCTACTTAGCATAGCAAGCCGAACTCTTTTCTTGGCTTTCAGGCGGTCCATGCATATGTACAGGTGTTAGCTGGTTGAATATCTTCATCCTGCTTACAGCTACTTTGTATTTCAACATCGTTCTCTTCTTCTAGGTTCACAATATACCTATTCATGGTGTTTCGTCTCTTTGTGTCATCCTTGGGTCATCATATCTTCAACTGCGAGTCCATCCGAGTCCTTGTGACATCACCATTCGTCTTCCATTAAGGCCTTTTTGGGTTCTTCCGGGATGGTACTTAGGCAATCTTCATTTCGTCTCATTTGCCGGTAGGGTTTTTTCAATAGATACCTTACTGCCCATGGTTTTCTGGGTATTGGTTCTTCAATAGGTGTTGCTCTTCTGATAGGTACTGGGCAGAGCCCTACTGTGGCTCTCTGCTGGTTTATTTGCTCATCATACATCACATATTTGGGTGTGAACGTTCCTGGTACTTAAAAATGGGTGACTTCACAGCCCCCTCTGGGCGATGCATCGTCCACTTTCACTTCCTCCTTTGGATTCATCTTACTTTTTTTCTCTTTATTCATCTTCAATTCATCATCTGGGTTTATTCCTTCTTCATCCTCTTGGTCTGTACATGATGGTTTGAAGAAATGTCTCTTTGGCATCCATATCTTTATTACTCCTTTCAGGCTTCCTGCTGTCCTTACATGTTTGTCTTTATTTCATGTCATTAGTTGACATTGTCCATTAGGGCTACAGTAAATCCATCTTCCCACATAATTGCTGCATTTCCTGGGATAAAGAAACTTTGTTCCCTCAGGTGCATGCCTGCTGGCCTTCACAAAGTCTCTTATTTCTTCATCAGTCTGGTCTTTGGGCTTCCATCCTGGCTTGACACCAATCATGATCTTCTTCCCTATGGCTTTCTTCAGAGTCTTCTGGCACTGAGAGATTATTATCTTGATAATACAAAATCCTAATAATATCATCACTAGCAGGGCTCCTAGGAACTTGAATATGTCTGCCATCCATTGTGGGACCCATGAGAATAGTGATCTAAACCAGCTATCACCATCAACTTCATCAGTCTCATCGTTCATCTGGTTCTGTAGCTTCGTCAACATACCTATGGCTTCTGTTAAAGTTCCATTTTCCTCGTCGTGAGATGGTATAAATGTGCAACATGATTCTTCAATTTTTGCATAAACTCCTCCATCCATGGCTGTGATCATGTCAAAGACATATCTGTTCTGGAGAGTCATCAGTCGGATGGCTCTTAACTCTTCCTTCATCGCATTGAATCCTTTTATAGCCGTGTTGATCATTTGCAGTAACTCCCATCTGGTTATCTACAACCATTTAGTATTTACTCCAACTGTCAATTTTCAGGTCACTTTTTGGGATCACTAATGCTGGAACGTGGACACTCACTATTGTGCATATGCCTCCCAGTCTCTCGGCAGTATGATATATGCTTTGGATCCACAAGCCCAATAGTGATCCATAATTACTGCAGTTCCATGCACCATTCCTGGAGCGTCAAAAACTCGTCCACAGTTCTGATTTTCTCCCATTTTTCTTGTGCCATTATTCCTGAAGCAGAATTTCGGGCTTTCCAGTGGCACGATCTGCAAGGGTCCTCCTCTTTCTTCGACCCATGTCAGCAGTTTTGCAAGTTTTCGTCATAATGGCTTGCAGCCATTCTGCACGATGTCAACAGTTTCTTTGTAAAGTCCAGTGATCACCCATGCTCTGCAAATCACCACTCCTTTCTCCCATCCGTCAGGTGAGAGCACTGTTCCCCAAATCTGCATTTGGGTTCTATTCTTCCATTTTCAAGCCTCTTCTGGAGTTTTTACTAGTCTTGGGTTCACTTCCCATCTTATTCCTGCTCCTTTAACTCCAGGCTTCTCATACCTGATGACATGATTCCTAGTATGAGGTCTGTTTCTTGTCTTGATGTCTTGGACATAATCATCTTCATCGGGATAAGCCGTTTCCGTTGCCCATATTAGGGAAGCGCCACTTGCCTTGAACTGGCCTCTAGTTTTGCACATGGCTACGTGTGCTGTCTGGACGTCTATTTCTACAGCCACAAAGATCTTGGATTTTCCCATGCTGTATGGCAGGAGTGCACAAACAAAGCATTCCCCTTCAGAATTTTGTCTTCCAACTTCCTTCATGTGCTGGTACCAAATGTTATTTCTAGATGTGCTGTGCTGTCCAGGTAGTCGTTTAGTTCATTGTCATCTCCATGCATACTTCTCTTGATTCTTAAGGTTTTCCTGTAGTTTGCTATAACTACATCCCTAAATGCATCTGTATGGCTTTTTCTTGCTGGGGGATTTTCAGGTATCCCGGTCCATGGTGCAGGCCTCCTCATCTGCGCCATTTGAGTGTACACGAGTCTGGCAGCTCTTTCCTTCTCTTCATACATCCTTTTCCTGCTGAATACAAATGCCCATGCCAACCAGCCTGATGCTGGTCCAGTATATGGCTGCACTGTGGAACTGGTACTCGCCCCTTGTGTGGGAACATATATGCTTGGCAATACAGTCTCTGCGGTTTTGTTTTTCAGTTCCTCATGCAGCTTCCTCGCTCTGGCTATGTGCTGGAATAATGAGTCTACTATCAGTTGTGTCCGTGCAGAGATTTTCTCCGGGTTGGCTCTTATTTTCTTAACAGTTTCAGATATGACTGCTTCTGTTGGTTTTTCTCTTAATTCTTCTTGTTTCCTCACAACATCTTCTGCGAAGTTTCTTATGGTGTGCAGTCTCGTCTTTGCTACTGTTTTGATATGTGGTTCTGTGGTCATTGATACTAGTCTTGTTTTGTGTGCATTCAGTGTTTGCGTGCGTGTAGTTGTCAGTGATTTTACTTCACTCATTCCATGCCGACCCTGTCTCCGGCTTTCCTTTTTGTTTGTTACCACAAAGGTGTGTGTGTCATTGCTAATCACATTTATTTCAAGTTCATTCACTCCACCATCAGATTGTCTAAGGACTGGAATGACTATATAAGGTATGGGTGTTTTTGTGGGTTTTATGCATGTATCATTAGGTGGGTGCACTGAAATTGGAATGCTTTGTGCACCAATAAAGAATGCAGTTCTAATTGTTAATGACAATAAAACAATGATGAATATGATGCATAGGTACATTATGCCTCTGTAGGTCAGGCGGCAGCATTTTCTTCCAGAGAAACAGGGGTGCCTCTCTTCTTGTGGGAGGACCAGGTTGCTGCACAGGACCCCCATCTCGATCATTCGCCAAATGTCAATGTTATTATTCCCTCACCCAATATCGTCTTTCGAGTTCTGTGTTTATGTAACGCTCACCTGACTCCCACGGAGGTGCTGATCTGGTCTGGGTTGCTGTGGCCTCTTCTAGGGTGATGCGCAGAACTCGGAAGACCGACTGGACAGGGCCCCCGAATCTTGCTTGTCTAATCCGCAGGAGAATCTTTCTGCAGATGGAGAAAGGGGGTTAGCTATCTACGGAGTGACGCTTTGGCTTCCCACCTCCCAGATCACTCTCCGTTGCCACCTCCTAAAATTCCCCCAGCTAAGTCTCACCTTAGGTTTTGAAAGGATGAACTCTCCATCCTGCTTTTGGTGCAGGGGTGCGTGTATATCCAGTTACTTCACTGGTTAGCTGGAAACGTGAGGTTCAAGTTCACCTGACTTTCCAGAAAAGCGCCGTGAGTATGTAGTTCGTAAAAGTTCAAGAAAATGATCTCCCTTTCATCTCTCTTCGAAATCTGAAGTCCGTTTCTTATTACAGAAACTGCGGGAGTTTTTTGGAGTGAAGAATGGAATCGCCGGAAATAACTCAGGTGGATAAGATGATTCCTTGAAAATGTCTTTTAAATACATCCAGTAATGCTTTGTCTTTTTTCCCCTTAGGGGCCTTAGGGGCCGGCCCTTAGGGGCCGGGGTACGGTAACTGCCCAAGAAGCAGCGCCGACCAGAGATGCTGACAGGACCCGCCTAGTACAGACAGGTAAGTATTAAAGATGGAACCCAGGTTTTATCATAACGATCCTGCTGCTCACCTTTTTTCTTTCTTCTTCCCCTAGGTGCAGGTATGCGGTGGACCATGCAGAGGGTCGCGATGAAGAATGAAGAATGAAGATGTTTCGTGGACAGGTGAGTGAGCGCGGTGCTGCAACGAGCGACACAAAGCTTTTAAAATAAACTCTTCTTCAGGTAGCCGGCGTGACGACTCCGGACACAGGTAAGCAACTAGCAATGTTCTTGTTCTCACCTTCTCTCTTCTCTCTTCTCCTTCTAGGTGTTCCAGGATCTAATCGGGCGTGGCTGGAGCCGGGATGCAGGAGCTGACACAGTGAGCGTCCAGCTGCTAGGAGCAGAACAACGCGAAGCGTGAGCTGCTGTCTGGGCGTGGCTTAAATAGTCTCCAAAGAAGTTCCAGGTATGTATCCTTCCCCAACCAGGTATGTATCCTTCCCTGACCATGCCCGAGTGGCAAAATAGTCCCACAGGTAAAGTAGTCCCATTCAGGCCTCAAGGAGGCCAGGATGTTGCAGCATGGTCTGCATCAGGTAGGTTTACACAAAATCACTCTTTACATAAGTTCACTTGTTATGAGCCTGGCGCCTATGGCGCCAGGACTGATGTCCAATATGAGCCTGGGGCCACTGGACCTCCCCCGAGAACATGATGTATGCTTCCGGGGACGCTGGATCCGATCTGGCTCCTTGGGGGTAGGCATCATGACAGTTTAAGAGTGTCAGGTGCTCCACAAGTGTCCCCCCTCTTGTGAGTGACAAGTTGTCTCTTATTTCAGGATACAGTTCTTTTGCTATGGGAAAAATCAAATTAAGTAACACTTCAGTGAGTCCCTTTACTGTGCATGTTCAAAGTAGGTAAGTTCCCAATCCACTCCTCAGATTTGCTTCAGTCCTGAGGACATATTGCACACTGATCAGTATGAAGAAATAGGGAAAAATAACAACAGGTATAACAAGTGAAGTTTGACACTGTTCCCTTGATCTGTCCCTCGGCGGAAGGCTTTTTACAATCTCCTCAGATAGCTCCTCTGATTATTAGAAAGTTCCACTTGAAGCACGATTCCATGCAGGAGCATTCACATATGTGCAACATTAGCTGGATCTCTGATGAATGTGAGGACGTCAACATGGATTGGTCTCCCTACTAGCTCTGGAAAGTCAGTGACTAGACAAAAAGGAGGTTGTGTGCCAACCTGCTGTCTTCTGGTGACAGGGAAATCTGTCCCTTTCTTTGCTGAGGTACAGCACATATAGCTGAGGTACAGGACTATATGTTTTCTCCTAAATGTGAACAATGTCTGCACTGTCCGGTCGCGTAGCATGCGACTAGAATTATGATCTTATTTAAAAGATGGCTTAAATGTTCAGTGTTTGCTGGGTCTCGAAGACACGTGAGTGTATCTGTTGTTCTCCCGATAAGAGTTGGACAGTCTTCGATTATACAAAAGAACAGTGTGTTAATAAGCTCATCTATTTCCGCCTGTGTTGGGAACATTTGATTCTTTCTCACTGTACTCAGAGAGTAGGAGAAAGTGTTTGCCAATGACAGTGAGCAGTTGTCTCATTATCTTTTCATTTTCAGGATCTTGAAGAAAGTCTGTGACACAGGCGAGCCTACCTACCAATGATGAGTATGATCGTAGCACTAGAAAAAGAAAGGTTGTTATGTCCTTCGTGATGTCTCTACTGTGGGACACTATAAGTGATTCCGAATAGTGTCTCGGTATTAAACAAATCGGGATACTGTATTTGCTTCCAATGTAAGTGTCCTCGGTCGAAGTTTGACATATCCTTTTCTCTTTAAGGCTTAGGTGTGCCTTAATTCAACGTTCAAAGTCAACAGACTGTGTTGTGGTTTATACGTGCAATTTTCTTCTTCACCCTGCAACTAGGATGCACAGAGTGTCAGTTTTTATGTTCTTATCCCCTTTTTGCTTAGAGGAAGTGTCCCATTTAAGCCAAAACTTGCAAAAGGTTCTTTGTCCTTGTTTTGCTGGTCATGCATCCTTCTTCCTTGCCATGGATCTGGTCTGCACGTGCTGTGGTTCTTCCCCGTTGCTCATCGATTCCTCTCGTTGGGGTGCAGGCAGGGGGCCTCCTCCAATGTAGGGTTTGATATCACTGAGAAAAATCCAAGCTCTCCTTCCTTGTAGCTTCACTGCGGATGGAGTGCAGTCCTCCACTATAAAAGGACCGTTGAATCTTGTCTCGTCCCACTTTTTCCTTGTATGATTCTTCACAAGGACGGCATCTCCAGGGAAGATGAGTTGTAGACAAAATCCTTGAGCTGGGTCTGTTGTAGCACCTCCTTCTGTGTTCTGTGCTGCCCTGCACCCCTTTCGTCGTCGCTGCAGCTGGTCTGAAATTACAGTAAGGCAAGATGTCATGCAGTTCAGATAGTTTTGGATTTCAGACCCTAAAATTTCTCCTCTTGAGAAGGCATCACATCTGGATCTATCTCGGGGTGTCAGAGGAGTTCTCATTCTTCTTCCTGTGGCTATCTCGTGTGGCGTAAGATGATGGTCGTAACCGGGTTGGTTCCGAAGTGCATACAGTGCCAGTGGAAGGCAGTGCAACCATCCCTTTTTTAGAGTAAGCTTCAACTTGGCTATCCTTTCCTTTAACAAGCCTTTGACATTCTCACAGATCCCATTACATTGTGGATGATAAGCCAAAAATAACTTGTGCTTTATAACAAGCAGCAAGCTAATCTGCTTAAATATTAAATTAACACTTCCCTCACAAAACATTGGACGCACAGGTAGAGTCTGGGTGTGTACATGGACCTGCCTCAATCCATCTAGAGAATGGACACACCACAACAATTAAGTATCTGTACCCGTTACATACTTGAATCATGTCGACGTAATCGACATGCAAGTGCTGAAAAAGCCCATTTGGCCTGGGGATGACTCCTCTCATTACTTTTAATGTGAGCCCAGCCGTGAATTGCTGGCAGAATATACAGTTTACCATACAGAATGCAACGTGCTCAGCTAAATTCGGTATGAACCAGTCTTCTGCAAGCGTTGCTGCTAGATTCTCTTTTGTCATATGCGCTGTGTAATGTAACTGCTCCAGCGCTATTTTCAACAGGGCTATACACATAACTGGTTTACCAGTGCTGTCTTGTCATCACAAGCTGTCAGAGGGTTTTAAAGAACACCCTTAACGTTTCCACAGGTTCTTCTCTTCCTGTGGTGCCTCCCTTTGGAGTTCCATTAGCTGTGTTTGTCCCAGATTATTGTAACTCTCAAGTGTGGTTCGTGTGACCATCATTCTCTCGTTGCCATGGATAACTTCCACTGCCATGATCATTTCACTTTTGGATGCAATACGTTTGGCTTCTGTGTCTGCTGCTTGATTTACGCGTGAGATAAAATCTGTCCCTTTCGTGTGGCCAGCGCATTTCACGACCGCTATGCCCACTGGGAGCTGTAGTGCCTTAATTAGTCTATCCAATAAGGCTGCGTGCTGCACTGGTGTGCCGTCTGCTTGGAGGTAGCCCCTCCTTTTCCCGCGCACTACGCCTGCATGCACTGTCGACGCCACATAGGCGAAGTCACTATACACTGTTACTTCCTGGTCTGCGTGATTCTCGATGGCGAGTATCAACGCCAATAATTCTGCAGCCTGTGCTGATTAATTAGATTATATTCGTGAACTAAGAAGCACTGAAAATTCTCCATCTGCTGTGGGCTTCATCACAGCAACGCCTGTGTATCTTTGCCCATCACTTTGGTCGATCCTCGAAGACCCGTCAATAAAGACAATCTCTCCTTCTGCCAAGGCATTTTCTTTCGCCCTGGGGATTTCATCATAGAATTCTTCATAGTTTGCACAGTCATGTATTGGCTCTCCATCAGTTACTGGCTCTGCTATAAATATAGCTGGGTTCACTATCTTACATCAGACTATTTTAATCAATGCATTTGATATGATCACTTCATGCTCAGACGCTCTCTGAGATGTCAGTGTGCCCTTTGGTTTCTCTAGAATGGCAAATAGTGAGTGCTCGACGTACAATGTCATGGAGCATCTCATTATAATGGTTGTAGCCTTCTCTATGGCGAACGCTGCAGCAGCTAAACTTTGTTTGCACTGGAAATTACCTCTCATTACTGGGTCCAAATTCCCACTATAGTATGCCAGGGGCTTGTACCGCAACGTGGTTCTTTGTTTGTGTACTGCTTTGTTTGTGTACTGTGTACTGCTGCCATTCGTGTATGAAAACAGGTAACATTCCTCTGCATAATTGGGGATCCAGAGAACTGGAGCTGTACAAATAGCTCCTTTGAGTTCAGCAAACCCTTTCTCCATGGTTTCAGATCATTCAATCTTTTCTTTTGTCACTTGGGCCTTCTTTAGGGCCTGAAGTAAAGGCTTAGTGTAAGAGCTGTAGTCAAAGAACAATGCCCTGACATAGTTGCATAGGCCTAAAAAGCACTGCATCTTCTTTATCGTGTGTGGCTTAGCCGTGTTCAATATGGCTTCAGCCCTTTCTGGGGTCACCTTCTTTTCCTCGTGTGAGATCAGCTGGCCTATGTACAGCACTTCTTGTTGACAATATTGTAAATTTTCTTATTTTCCTTGTCAACTTTATATCCTTTTTTCAGCCAGTATAGTCAATAGCTGAACAGAATCGTGCCTGGATTGCTCTTCTGTGGTGTTGCAAATTAATATTATATCCACGTATTGCAGGACAACACTTTCTAATGCAATATTGTGCAAGTCCATCTGCAGGACTCTGTTGAAAATTGAAGGAGACTCACAGTACCCCTGTGGCAGCCTTGTGCTTTTTAGACACATTTGTCTGAACGTGAATGACGTCAGATCTTGTGAGTCAAGGTGCAACAGGATTGAGAAAAATGCATTTTTCAAGTCAATCACCGTGAAATATTTTGCCTCAACGGGTATATTACATAGGATTGTAGACGGGTTGGGGACTAGAGGAAACTCGGCCTCAACAATATTGTTTATTGGCCTCAGGTCTTGCACTAGCCTCCAAGACCGCCCTTTACTTTTTTCACAGGGTACACTGACGTATTACATGATGACTCTGACGTGACTAAGATGCCCTGGTCAATCATGGCATAAATTGTCTTAAAAATCCCCTCATCTGCCTCTCTGGACATGGGATATTGTCGTGCCTTTGGTAAAATGGCTCCTGTTTTCAATTTCATTCTTACTTCTCCAACCCCCTTCAAGAGGCCTACGTCATAGGGTCCTGTAGTCCATACTGAGACAGGCACCTGGGCCATGTCGTCATCAAAATATTCAGGACAGTTTCGTGCCAACATCATTCTCTGGGGTACCTCTCTCTTAATCATTTTTACCCAAAAGGTGAGATTCACTTCCATCATTGTCTCTCCCATCTCTGCTTGTTCTTTAATAGATCGTCATCAGTGACGTCAGTCACTCGATATCCTTCTTCAATGGCAATTATTGCTCACCATTGTCTGCCCTCGTCATCGTAACCGTCAACCAAGGCCACTTTCCCTCGTATTGCAGCTGTGTGTATCATCAAGGGAAATACTTGTCCCTTCTCCGCGTGCATCGGTATTCTGGGTCTGACTAAGAACTCATCAGGGGTTCTCATGAATTTGTCTTCAAGGTCTGGCAATCCTGCCATAAGCACTTGCATACCATATGCAAAAATATCTGGCTCTAGTGGTATGGCCCTCATGGCTATGTGTCCTGAGTATGCCCTAATCATTTCGCATACATTTGAGTAGTGCATTCCTGGAGGGGAACATACTATGCCCTCCTCCGTGAAAAAGATTGTCACGTTCAACTTTGTCATTAAATCTCGACCCAAAATGTTCAATTGGGTCTGATGTGAATATAGTAAAGGCACATTCATCTCACATTCTCCTATGGGGACTGGAAGTGCATTAGTGAAGGGAACACGACTGGTATCTCCTGTAAAACTTGGAGTATTTATGGCCTCGCCAGAAAAGGAAAACTTGCCTTCATGTATGCATGAGTGTGTTGCGCCTGTGTCAACTAAGAAGGAATATTCTTTATCCCCTATAAAAATGCCCACCCTGGGTTCCCTGTGAGGGTCTGGTGTGACTGATCGGATAGAACACATCAGGGTGTTCTAGTCCATATACAAATTTAGTCCACTATGTACAGGTGGATTTCCTCTATTCCCAGGGTTATTTCCCATTCCCCGGTTTGGGGTCTGCCCTGTGCTCATCGTCTGTGATAACTACAACGGCGCCTGTTGGGATTGTCCTTGTGGAATATTTTGCATGCTCTGAGGTTGCACACCTTGTTGTGCTCCTGGGATTGTTGTTGCACTGTGTGATTCTGCACAACACCCTGTTGTAACACTGCAGGTGGATTTGCCATGCCTGCTCCTGTCCCTTGGCCGTTCTGCATCATGCCTTGGTTTCTGCATGTGCGCTCCAAGTGCCCTGTCATTCCACACAACCAACATACTGGTGGTGGTTGCATTATTTGTCCGTTTTGACATATCTTGGTTAACATTTTGCATATTTTGAAAACCTCCTTGATTACTCTGGAACCCTCCTTGATTACTCTCCCATCCCCTTCCCGTAAATCCTCTTCCCCTGGGTAAAACCCTTTATTGCCCTGATTATTCTGCTGTGGATTAGTCAACTGCTGCATGCTCGATTCAGTTGCGCTAGTTATCATGGCTCTCTCAAGAGCATATTTCGACAGTTTCTTTTGCACCAATTTCGCTTCCTCCCCCTTACGTGTAGCCTCCTTTTTACGATTCTTTTCTTGCAAAAATCTGCAATAGTGTGTGTTGGTCAACTGTATTTCAGCCCAAGGCTTGGCCTCAATTCCCACCAATTTATTGAGTTGTTTCTGCACCGGCTCTGGCAGGCCTTGGCACAATATATGGTAAAACACAGGTATAGATTTCATACAAGAATCATGAGTCTCGAGCACCCGAGCGTCTTGGAAATTCTATATATAAATTAACGGATCCTCGGAATCCTTCATTTTTTGAGTCATTATAGCTCCCACATTGGAAGTATCTGGGTATAGCACTCGTAGCACTTTCCACACTGCGGCTCTACAATTGTTAAATGGAGCTCTGTCATGCGAGGTTTTAATTGTGGTTACACCAGAGTAGCCTGCTCGTGCCCACACATTGTCTGCTCTCTCACCAAGTATGGTGATCAGGAGACCTTTGATGTCCCCTATAGCTAGCATGCTTTCTCCTGTCATTTTTTCCAGCTCATGTATCCACTTGCCGGCTCCCGACGTCAGCATTGGAAGTTTGTCAGATTTTCTCGATCCATGTGTGGCCATGGAATATATTGCGGTCTTACTCCCCCTTTCTCTAATAATGGAAACTGGGATGCATAGCTCTTGCTATCTTCCCTCATGGTTCTTCTATCTAAGGCAGGGGTAATATTCCTCCATCGTCGCCTGCCTGGTAGGGATCTAAGTCTGTCTACATAGGGCGGTGAACACTCCCCCCTCTGACTGTGAGATACTTCTCCATGCCAGTCTAACTGTGTGGCTGATTCTGATGCTCTTGATGCAGACTCACTAGTGTCTGACCATCTTATTTCCTTTTCCCTTGGGAGTCATCTTTCACTTTGCCTCCCTTCTTCATTTCCCTTGCGCTCCTCCCTTTTGGAGTCAGACAGTGTCTGTCCCCAATTCATGCAGCTTCTTGTATCTTCATTGTTTCTACTGATTTCTAATCTATCCAGAGATAGTTCCCTATTCCCGCCACTTCGGGTGACATCCCCCATGTCGTCGAGCTGTGTGCTCTCCAGGCGATTGGCTTACCCCTCCCCTTGGGGTGTTTGTTCGAGCCCCATTTCATCATATATTCTATCGATCGTTTCTCTGATGCTTCTGGTACCGAAGTCATCTTCCATATTTGCCCTTGGTGTGCCTGGTACTGAATTGTACACAGGAAGAAATTCTTCTATATCTTCCCAATCTACTACTGGATCAGGTGTTTTAACCTCTCTTTCCAGATATTCAAGATCAGGTGCTCTCTGTCTCCACTTACGTTCTATGTCATCATTGAATTCTTTGTGCTTCCTCGTCTCTTCTCTTACTCTTTCCTCTTCCTTTTTTGTTTAATTTCTACGTTCATCGGCCCTTCGAATTTCCTCATCTCTTTGTCTCTTTATCCCTTTCTCTCGTATTCGTTGCTCTTCCTCTAACCTCTGCTTTTTCTATCTGTCTTGATCATTGGCTGCTCTCGGGTTGCTATCGAGCTGTCTTTCTTGCTCTTCGTGATATAGCTGTTCCCTCCTTTGTCTTTCTTTCCTTCTTATTCTTTCATCTCTTAATTGCTTCTCTTTTCCCTTTCCCTGTATATCCTCTATCATTTCTTTCTGTTTCGCGTCATCAATGCCTTTGCCGTCAAGTTTTAATAAAATGTGTCCTCCCATCCATTCCTCTTTTGCGAATGCTGTCTCATCAGTTCTATCTTCGTTTCCCTTCCATCTCTCCCCTTCTCTCTCCTTGCCGAGAGATGCACTTGTCTGTGCCTGATCTCTTCTTTTCTCATCACGTCTCCCCTTGACCCGTGGGATCGTGGAGGTAACATTCTTATCCTTATCTTTCCCTTAATTATTGTCACTACTATGTGGAGGTGACTCATTTGTGGGATTGCTGTACCCTTGGCTGCTTTAAGTTCCCTCAATGGGTATAATCCCTCGTCCTTACGTTCTTCAACTTTCGTTTCAGGTGGGGCAGGTGGCGCAGTAGGGGTCTCACCCCTCTCTGTGCATACATTAAGTATTCAATCTGTTGGTGGCGCCTCCTCCTTTCCGTGTTCATACACATTCCAAAGCTCCAGAACAGCGAGACATTTTTCTAGCTTTTTGTCCGTGTATGTGGTATGCAAATATGTCGTCATATGTTGCAAGAATGTTTTATATAAGGACCCACCTTGTGGCCATGGCATAAACATCTTGTGGGCAGTCCCTTTAACCCACTCTGTACTATATTTCTTCAGTTTGGGTGCGTGTTTCGGCAACTGTTTTCATAAGTGTGTCACTTGAGTTATGTCCTCCATGCTTTAATCTATTCTCTCTCCTTTTATATATCACTGGTCAATGCTTTGGTGTGCCTTCAACAGTTCCAACAGTATGAGCGAGCAGCAAACACTGCAAGCTCCAATTCAGATTTTTCACAAAATGTTATACCTTTTAATTTACTCAAAAAACATCATGGTCTATGCGATTTTATCTTAGCTGTTGAATCACGTATTTTTTTTTATAGTTTTCTCCAGAAAACTGTTCAATATATATGATGCCACAACAGAAAAACATGTAAGACAGGCGCTTAACAGACTAGACGAACACCAGCTGGACGCAGTTATCGCTGCCTCTAATCATTACCCTTTCATGGAGTCTAAACGTACCCCTTTCACAACGTCTTTAACCGTTGTGGTAGTCTAATCGTTCCCCCTTTAGCTGGGACTCTGGGTACACGTTTCTTATAGCCACTATATTAAAGCGTAGGAATAAGGCAAATCCTCTCACTTCTCGGGTGTCCTCCCTGGTAACCTTTCTTTATTTCATTATTCTCGAGTCATTATACCCATATATATATATATATATACAGTCTTCTCTACTTCTAATATATTTTGTTTTCCCTCCTCCCTCTGTTACCTTTTCCCTCCATGTTCTAAGGCATGAACTATTTGCCAAAACATTACATTTTTTATTTCACTCACTGTTCACATGGTTCCTCTCTGGACCCTCGGGATCACCGCCTTTGTTACCACCTTCTTCAGCTTTTCACCCACTCAGCTGCCCGTAGGAATGGGAAGGGAAGTGTGGGGAACATAGGTCCCTTCAGGCCCTTTCTGCATGTTTTTCTAAACTACCACTGTCTACGGGGAACTTCTACTCAGCTGAATGGCAAAGGACTTGTGATATTGCCGAATACCTAGAGTTACTTTATGCCGATGCTCATAGGTGTCTTACTTTAATCAATAATCGATAATCGATAACCGTCAAATCTCTGCTACAAAGTGTACTCCTGAGACCCCCGGCCGGCCCATAGAGCTGAGGTTTGCTCCAAAGTACTTTAAGATGAGATAGGTGCACCTTTGAGATGGATGGGGTGCAGATATATTACTCGAACACCAATCAATAAGAGTTTAACATGCATTTCTATTGGTTAAGAAAAGGTAACTTTAATATAGGTACTATATCTGTATATGGTAACGGAGTGAGGGGATTGGGTAAACACTGTCAGGTAGGCATCTAAGCCCTCCCTTCAAACATGACTACTCTAGATGTCACTAAAAGTACAATGTCCCATTGGTTCTACTAACTATAGGACCCTAGATTATTTGGTCCATTGTGATTGGGTTGCCATCAACCCCATGCATACATTTCCATTTTGCTTAGCAGCATGCAGAACGGTCAGCCAGGTTCATGGTGCCCCTCAGCTACTCGGTCTTCCGCCAATTAAGGTTACAATCAATCATCGCTTCAGCAACTATGTGTCAATTATTTTGCTGCGTTTGGCCTCGAAACTGCATCTTCTGTCTAGAAAATTTCTGATATCTCTGTCTGGGCATATGCCAAGCGTAGGTGTGAACCTGTGCTCCTTCTCGCTCGGCTGGTCACGTGCTACCCACACCGTGAATTTCCAGAATTTCTTTCAATTTGTACATTTAATTCTTATTTAGCTTGCCACCTGCCTACGCCTCCTTATCTCGACCTTTCAAAGACAGGATATTCTGTTCTTACCTTCAATTATATGTAGCTACTGTTCGTTCCTTCTATTGGTATGACCTTGGCTCTCCTGGCACGAGTTGCATCTGCTGAGTTTCGATTCAGCTGTCTCTTCTCTTTTAGCTAGAATATGAATCTCTGAATCTTGTCTTGTTTGGCCTCTAGTAACATGAGTTGATTCTGCTTTTAGTGCAAAGTGGATTCGCACTTCTAATACCGTGCTTCGTTTTGAGGTAGATTATGTATAATGGCGCTTGCTGCACTATTCTTCTAATTAGCATAGCAAGCCGTACTCTTTTCTTAGCTTTCATGCAGTTCCAAGTATATGTACAGGCGTTAGCTGGTTGAATATCTTCATCCTGCTTACAGCTTAAGCTTCTTTGTATTTCAACATTGATCTCTTCTTCTAGGTTCACAATATCCTTATTCATGGCATTTCGTCTCTTTGTGTCATCCTTGGATCGTCTTGTCTTCTATCTGCGAGTCCATCCGAGTCCTTGTGACGTCACCATTTGTCTTCCATTAAAGCTTTTTTGGTTTCTTCCGGGACGGTACTTAAGCAATCTTCATTTCGTCTCATTTGTTGGTAGGGTTTTTCCAACGGATACCTTACTACCCATGGTTTTCTGGGTATTGGTACTTCAATAGGTGTTGCTCTTCTGATAGGTACTGGGCAGAGGCCTACTGCGGCTCTCTGCTGGTTTATTTGCTCATCATACGTCACATATTTCGGTGTGAACATTCCTGGTACTTCAAAATGGCCGACAGGCTTCTCCAGCAACCGAATATTGTGCTCAAACGTATTTGTAATTTTGGCAAACTGGCTTGACTATGGCTGGCTACGCAATGCCCTTGAATCTATCGGATGTTCTGATAAGATCTCCCTCTGGGTTGTGCTTTTTTATAAGAGGGAGGGACAGGGCTGATCCACAGTAAATGAGAGTTGTAGTGCTTTTGCTGTGGCCAGTGACAGTGGCCAGTGACAGCCTTTTTTGGTGCACATTTAATTTCCTGTTTGTGATATTTCATTGTGTATTGTGCTTGTTTTTTTCATGTTCCTTAAATTCTGACTACCCTTTGAGAAATGATTTGTTGAACCCTTTTGGTTGTTATTTATTCTAGTCCATTTGCCTTGCTTGCTCTTCTTCCACTACAAACAGAAAAATAAAAAATAATCACTTTGTAAAAACCTTTGTGATTTTCTTTGAGATTTTGTAAACCCTTGCCCTTATCCTTTCTCGCTACACCAATGACTTTATCAGAAACACTTTTTTTTAAAAAAAAGTATTTTACTGAGCATTTTCTTAAACACACATGGCCCTCATTAGGAGTTTGGCGGTACGGTAACAATGGTGCTGGTAATGCACCGGCACCGTTGCTACCGCACTGCCAAACTCTGAGTTATGCTTGTGGGTGCCTTCCATTCCGCCAGGTCTGCCCTGGTGGAATGGAAGGAACCGCCGAGCCCAACTCAGGGATGCACCGGCACCGTTGTGAACAGTGCCGGTGCATCCATGCTCCCCATTCCCATTCAGCCCTATGGGGCAGAATGGGGATGGGGAGTGCGTTAACACCGGCACCCGCGAATGGGCAATTACCGGTCCGCTGAACTCAGAATGGACCTGTAATTGTACATTTGCGTGTGCCAGTGTCGGATGCGAGTTTGGTGGTAGCCGTGCCTGTCTTACAGGCAAGGGTACCGCCAAACTCCTAATGAGGCCCATTGTCATTTTTCTTATAAACAATTTTGTGCTGTTCGGACACGAATAAGAAAACAATTTATTCCAGGCACATTTTAGATCAACTAAAACTCCCCCCACACCCCTACCACCTTGAAAAGAAAACCGTCACTGGTGTTGATCACAGGGTTGGTCATGTTCGGTGCTTAAGGGCTTCATTTCTCGAGGCTCGTTCCAAGTCATTTGTAGGCTTCCAGGAAGGGTGCCCACTCCATTTCTCTGTTTGGGGTTATCTCGTGGAGGGCTTTGGTGATATTTTCCATCTCATAGAGTTCTCTAGCTTTCCGGGCCCAAGTGTGCTCTGTCGGGAGTGTCTGTGACTTCCAATTGATGGTGATGCAGACCCCTGCTGCTAGTAGCAGGAAGTGTGTCATGTGGGGGCAACGTTTCCACCGGTTTTCTTGTTCTTCCAAGCCAAATAATACCAGTTTAGGGTCATTTTTTCGAGTGATCCCGTAAATGTTTTTGATCCATGCGAGGACTTCTTTCCAATATGCCTCAGTTTTCGGGCTTGACCATCACATATGCCAGTAGTCAGCCTGGGCACTGCATGCTCTCTATCATTTGGGGCTTGTGCCATTGAATATTTTCAGAGAGTCTCTTGGGGTTGTACTGACTTCTATGCAGCAATTGTATACCATGCAGTTTGTACTGGGTTCAAATGGAGGTTTTGTGCACTTTTCTGCACATCTGGGACAATAGTCTGTCTGACATCATGGAGCCCATGTCTTTCGGCCATCTTTTTTTGAGGCAGTCGATTCTGTTACTCTTGGTATTCAGTAGAGATTTATATAGCTGTGAGATGAGGCCTTTAGTTATGAGGGTTTTGTTTAGTGTTTTCTCCATTAGTGTGAGGTCTCTCTGGCGTTTCCCCTTCCATTTAGGGGTCAATAGGGTTCCTTTGAGTTGTAGGTACATGAACACTCCTAGGGATCCGATTTGCAGTCTTGTTTCCAAGACTTGGATAGGTATACATCCATCCATTTTAACAAATTGTCCCACCCTCTCCAGTCTTGCTTTGTACCATTTCTGATAGCGTTGGGGGTCAAGAATTGAGTTTCTAATGGGGGGGCACATATGCAACTCATGGGGGATGGCCATGTTGTGAGACCTCTCATTTCTAACTTGTTCCACAATAGCTACAAGAGTGATCCTATCGCAGGGTGGTTGATTACACAATTTGGGAAGGCCTTCTTTGGCTCCCAGGGCCATTCACCCAGAGTCACACGGAGCATTAGGTAGTTTTCGATGGTGACCCACTGTTTCTGTTTGTCTCCTCTCAGGTGTAGTTCCAGGGCTCTCAGTTGGGACGCTCGATAGTATGTGTACAGGTCCAGGTGACCTGTTCCACCTTCTTCCTTTGGTTGGAGCAGGGCATCATAGGATATCCGCTGTTTCTTCCCTTGCCATAGGAATTTAAGGAGCATGGTTTTCATGTCTGCGAAGTGGGCTTGTGGGATGGTGATCGGGAGCATCTGGTATTCGTATAAGAGTCTAGGGAGCATTACCATTTCTAAGGCATTTAGGTGGCCAGCCATGATATTATTAGCTTGGCCCATCTTTCCAAGTCTTTTGTTATCTCCATAATGAGCGGTGGGAAGATGATCTTATATAGCTCTTCTGGTGTTTAAGCAACATTAATTCCCATGTATCTTAGTCTTTTCTATGTTGTCGGGACCCCCAAGTAGTTATATTGCTTGCATCTGGTGGGATGAGTATCTTGTATGGGAAGAGTGTTGATTTTCCAGCATTTACTTTTAGTCCTGACAATTTGTCAAATTCCTGCAATGTCTGTAGCACTTTGGGTATGGCGATTTGGGGATCTGTCAGATAGAGGAGTATGTCATTACATAGCCAGTTTGTATTCTGTGCCGCCCACTATGATTCCCTTAATTGTGTGTTCTTGTCTGATAGCATTACCCAGGGCTTCGATGGAAATGGCGTAGAGGAGTGGGGATAGGGGGAACCCTTGTCTGGTTCTTATGGACATGCTGAATTCTTCCAAGAGTGTGTTGTTCACAGCCTCCTTTCCCTTTGGATCTTTGTAAACTGCCTGGAGCCCACGTATGAGTTGCTCCCCAAATCCCATATTCCTGAGTGTGGCCTAAAGAAAGTCCCATTCCACCTTATCAAATGCTTTCTCTTAGTCCAATCTAAGAAGCACATGGACCCCGTCAAGTCCTCTGGATTGTGCCATGATGTCCAGGGTCTTTCGCATGGCGTCTGCTCCTTGTCTGCCTTTTATCAAAAACAACTTGGGCCGGTTGGACCAGGCGGGGCATTATCTCTTCCTTACGCATGGCTAGGACCCTGGTGTATATTTTGGCATCAGTGTTCAGCAATGAAATCGGCCAGTAGAACTTACATTGTGTGGGGTCTCTACCTACCTTCGGGATTACCACTATGTGTGCCGGGGAGAATGATGGGGGTGCTTCACCGGATTCTGAGATGTGATTGAATAAGGTGGCTAGGTGGGGGTCCAGGGTTTTGGCAAAGTGCTTGTTGAAGGTCATGCCATATCCGTCTTCTCCGGGGGTCCCTCCTGATGGTAGTCTCTTTATTGCGGCTTTTACTTCCTCTGGGGTGATGTCAGATTCCAGGAGAGATTGTTCTGGTCCCTTTAGGTGTGTTAGTCCTGCCTTCTCGATTTAGTCTCCCATTTCTTTCTCATCTATGTTGCCCTCCAAGTTATATAAGTGTTTATAGTGCTCAGCAATTTGACTTGCTATTGACTCTGGGGATTGTACCCTTTCACCCTCTTCTGTTTCAATTTCATCTACCCATCTCTCTGCTTTTTGGGCTCTCAATCCAGTGGGCAGCATTTTATCCGCTTTATCTCCCTTTTCATAGAATATTTGCTTAAATAGTCTTAGTTTCCTGATTATGTCTCTCTTTCCCAGTGCCTTGAGCTTCCTCCCTTTTCTGTTTGAGGGTTTCTAGGTGGTCTTTGGAATAGGACCCTTGAGCATGCAGTTTTCCCTCTAAGTTTAGGATTTCCTTCCCCATTTTTTCTTCCTGTAGCCTTCGCTCTCTTTTAAGCTTTGCCCCTTCCATTATCAAGTGTCCCCTCCATACTGCCTTTCCTGTTTCCCATACTGTTAAGATGTTTACCTCACCGTTCTCATTTATTTGAAAATATTCTTCTATTGCGGTTTTGAGATCATAAGCGTAGAGTTTTTCTTTCCACATGTAGTCATTATAGCACCACTTGGAGTCTCGGTGACTAAGCCCTTCCATTTCCAGTGATGCTGTGAGGATATCGTGGACTGACCAGCCTATGGGGTGGATAGCACTATGTCTAACTCTCGATCTTGTATCCCGGTTTACTAACAAATAGTCTGTTCTAGTAAATGTTTCATGTATGCTAGATCTGAACGTGTATCCCTTTTTGTCCGGGTTAATTGCTCTCCAGACATCCACAAGGTCATTTTCTATGAGGCTGGTTTGAAAATTGTGTCCCTCATCTCTGGCGCGGTCTTGGGTTTTCACCCATGTTGCTTGTCTATCTATTTGTGGGTCCGCCCATGTGCTGGAATCTCCCCCTATCACCACAGGACCTGTGCTATTTCCCATTATGGTGGACAGGGCTTTCTCTTTGAAAGCTTTTTCACCTTGGTTGGGCGTGTATACTCCTGCTAGGTGGATCTGTGTCTTTTCCCATTCTCCTTGAACCACCAGGAGCCTACCTTACATTATTGATTTCACTGTCAGCTTTTTCAGTCTGATAAGTTTATTCAATATCAAGTCTACTCCCCCTTTCTTTTGGTCTGCTGATGCCCAGAATATCTGTCCCACTCCCTTTCCCCTCAGTGGTTTCTCTTCCCCTGATTTGAGCCTGGTCTCTTGCTTAAAGAGAATGTCCAGGGCTGCCCTGTCAAATTCCCTCGCTACCAGCAATCTCTTGGTGGGGGAGTTTAACCCATTGAAGTTGAGAGTATCCACTTTTAACGTTTCTCCCTCTGCCCCTGAGCTGGTGGGCCTTTCCTGTTCTATGCTGGGTCCCATCTTTTTCGTATGATCTTTCCACCCTTGCCCCTTTCCTTTAAATACCTCATTGTCCCTTGCATCACCCACCTAGTGTTACACGTCTTTTTGTCTCTCTCTTTCCCCCCTTTATTAACTACAAACATAACTAAACCCGTTAACTGAACCGCAACCGTTGCAGGTGGTCCAGGTCCTTCGATTTGAGACGCCCTCTTGAAACTGAGGGCCACTAGGCAACTAGGTTTGGAACTCGTCCCTCGCCGGGGACTCCCTCTGTCAATCCCTTTCATTGTGTTTGTTATATTATGTGTATGATGTGTCTTGTTCCTTGCTTTCTTACTGCATGGTTATCGAGCCCGTCATTTGAGCCTCCCAATTGCCTTTTCATGGTGCTTTTGTTGGTGATGCCGGCTTGGCGTACTTCCTTCCACCTAGCTCCTTTTCCGCCTATACGGAGGCCCTTCCCCTGATTGTGCTCGTGGTGATTGAGTCCTTAGTGGGCCGTCAGGGGCCCCTGGTTTCATTTTGGTTTGTCAGATGTTTGAAAACTTGTTTCGCTTCATCGGGGGTGACCACTCTATAGTCCTCTCCCTTATACTCGAACACAGATCGAAGGGGTGGCCCCATCTGTACCGGATACCCTGTTCTGTGAGCCACTGGGTGAGAGGCCTAACGTGAATCTTGATAGGTCATGGGATATTTTTATTTTGGCGCCTTGAAATTCAATGTCTTGTTTCTGCTTTGCTTTGAGTAGGATTTCCGATTTCTCTTTGAAGCTGAAGAATTTCACAACTATCGAGCGTGGACCTCCTCCAAATGCTTTCCCCCCTATGGGCTGGTTTATTATGTCATGGACCTTCCTTTCCACCTGGAGCGGGGTTTCCCACTCCTTTTCCTCCAGTCCCAGCATGCGTAGGTTTGATCTCCTTTCCCTATTTTCCATATTGTCCATCTTGAGGGATAGATCTTTTCTTAACTCTATATTGGTCATTCTTGCATTTAGCTTCATCTCTTCTATGTTCATATTGATCTGGTTATGTTCCAGATTTTCCACTTTTACTTTGATGTGTTCTACCTTTCCCTCTTATTTCCGAGATGGATGTTTGAATATCAAATCTTGGGGCCCTGATTTCTGCCATGATCCTGGCTATGTCTTCTTTTGTGGATGCGGTACTCATTGTGGGGGTGTTCGTGCAGTGGGTTTCATTTTTGGGAGCCCTACGCGGGGAGCGTTTCCTATCACATTGCCCTTTACCCGTCACCTCCCATTGATGACTGATCTTGTTTTTCCTTCAGAGTGGGTTGACGCCTTGTAATACCGCTGCGCTTTTCTATGGCGTCTATTAACTCTCTCTGGATGTGGAGGGTAGTGGCGGGTGCTGCACCTCGTTACAGGCCAGTGCCCCCTCTCTGTATGATGGTACCTAAACACCACTGCATTACTGGGGGGAGGGACAGGGGGTCTCTTACCTGTAGTTCTGTGTGGTGCTCCGACCGTCTGCAACTCCTCCGCCTCAGTTTGGTGCAAGATTTCTAGCCTTTCTTGGGGCTTTCCTCATCAGGTTCCCAGATAGCCTCTCTGTGGTTCTTCCTCACTTGGGTCTTTGTTGCCGTTGGGCTCTTCCAATATGCTGTGAAGTCGGTGGTGGCTCCTCTATGGGTCGTCTACCTTTTCCGTGTTTTGCTTCAGCCTTGCCGCCTGCTCAAGGTAGCTCATTTGAAGGCAGCTCAGGGGTGGTGGGAGAAGAAATTTGGTCCTACCCGGGCATTATAATATCTTCTGGTGCTCAAGAGGTCTTCTGCATGTTGCAGTGGATCTCTTTCTCTAACGGATTGGTTTACTTCGAGTTGTACTGCTGGCTCACTATACTCATGACCGTGTGGTCGGACGCAGCTCCGTTCTCTTTGCAGTTTCATCCCCATTTTGCCGGGATTTCTGAGGTTCGATAGCTTCTTTGAAGTCTCCACACATAAAACCATTTATTTCTTCACAGTGTTATGTTGGGGACTATCTCTTCACCCTCTCTTTAGTCCCTGCAGCGAGAGGAGCCCTGCTTCAGGCAGCCATTGCCTTCTGCACACCGTAGCGGTCCAACAAAACACTTTTAAGGCCTTTGTGTTGCATCGACATTCTATTTTTGTTGTACTATTTCCCTTTGAACTTTCTCCTTCCACCAATAAAGATAAATGTTTTGAGAAATATGTAGAAACTATTCAGAAATGTTATCCTTAGTGCCACAACAACTATTAGGAATTAATAAAAGGAACAGTTGAAACTCTTTGTTTGGGCATCATCTTTGGATGAGGAAGAGATGAATGTTAAGATTAAAGGGTGGTAGGACAAAAGAGTAGACTGCAGTCATTGAGGAAGGGCCTTGACACACATGGAAGGAGGTGAGATCAATATCTAGGTTACTTATGCATAACAAGGTGTCCTTGTAGCAGGAGGTGATTTGGCAGCAATTTAGAAGAGGTAGCAGTGGGGGGGGGACTGATAAGGTACAGTAACACAAGAAAATGTGGAGATGGCAGGCAGGTGTTGGTATACGATAAGGCAGAGACGAGGGAGCAATGTTAATGTTAATGTTAATGTTAATGTTAATGTTAAAGGATATTTGTACCACACAATATCACCACCAAAGTGGTCCCCTGGCACTCTGGTGGATCTGAAAAAGGAAAGGGGGTGAGGTGTGTTAGTGGGACGAGAGGGAAATATGCAAGAGAGCAGTGATGTGCTGTTGGCAGCTTCAGTTCCATTAGTACTGTTTGCTGAGCTTGGGTGTGCTTTTTCGATTGGTAGCCGTCGTCTTCTGTTGTGCTAAGCAATGTGTGAATTGTTTTGTTGTTGTGGTGTAGTGACATGTTATGTTATGTTATGTTACTTTGCATTTATATAGCGCCTTATGTACCATTGATATAGTCTCAAGGCACTGGTAGGTTGAACGCCCTCGGGAACCGAAGTTCAAGTCAGTAGAGAGAGGAGAGAGAGTCAAAGGTGCGTGTGAGCACTGGATATGTGTACAGCTGGTGTGGCATTTGTGTGATAGCTGCTTCTTAGCGGTAGGTGTGGTGGTTGGGAGATCAGGAGTATGTGTTTCTTCTGGCAGGTTGTAGTCCAGATCGATTCTGGCTGCGTTAGGCATGAGGAGAACGCCTAGGCTGGAGGGTGTGTAACCAGCAGTGTTTAGTTAGAGTGATGGGGAGCATAAGGCAGATGATGGTATGAGAACAGCTATACCGAATGGTGTCATAGTATCGCTGTGTTCTATTTGAGTGGTGGTGTAAAGAAGAGAGTAAGCGTGGCGATGTGAATATGGTGGTTTACTTTAGGTGCTTGAGATCAAGCCCACTCCAAATAGTTCCATGTACACCATCCGTTCCATGTACTCTGACTGTTCCATAGATTACGACTGTTTCAAGCACTCAGAACATTCCTTTCAATGCTCTTTCGGACGTTCCATGTCCTCTAAACCATTCCATGTACATCATGCCATTCTGTGCATTCCAATCCATCCCATGCACTCCAATCCGTCCCATGCACTCCAATCCGTTCCATGCACTGCAACCATTTTATGCATTGCTCCTTTTGTTCGTTCTACCCACGTTATCCTTTCTCCACGCATGATCATCCACATACGTCATCTTCACACGTTCCATCCACTTAAACTGGTTCCACACACTTCGCGCGTTCCACCCACACACGCAGTATTCTGTGCTTTAAAGTTGTGGTTGTGTTTGGTTAGAGTTTGAGAGATGTAAGCAGAAGGGTGAGATTGTTAATGGGCTGGTTATTGGCCTTGCTATCTAGATGTGATATGTGCTAATTTCCAAGTTCTTTCTAGATATGGGCATGAATATCTCCACATGTCTATCTAGATGTGGCACTGGCTAACGTTTACAATCCAATCTAGATGTGACTCAAGCTAATATTCACAATTCTATCTAAATGTGGCACTGGCTAACATTCACAATCCTATCTAGAAGTGACACAGGCTAATATTCACAATGATGTATAAATGTGGCACTGACTAACATTCACAGTCCTTTCTAGATGTGACCCAGGATAATATTCACAATTCTATCTAAATGTGACACTGGCTGAATTCACAATCCTCTCTAGATGTGACTCAGGCTAATATTCACAATTATATCTAAATGTGGCACTGGCAATATCACAATTGAGTCTAGATTGTGACACAAGCTAATATTCACAATACCCTCTAAAGGTGGCACTGGCAATATTCACAATCCTGTCTAGATGTGACACAGACTAATATTCACAATTATATCTAGATGTGGCACTGGCAATATTCACTATCCTGTCTAGATGTGACACAGGCTAATATTCAAAATTCTCTCTAAATGTGGCACTGACAATATTCACAGTCCTGTCTAGATGTGACAGAGGCTAATATTCACAATTATCTCTAAATGTGGCACTGGCAATAGTCACAATCCTGTTTAGATGTGATGCAGGCTATTATTCAGAATTATATCTAAATGTGGCACTGGCTAAAAACACAATCCTGTCTAGATGTGACACAGGCTAATGTTCACAATTATATCTAAATGTGGCACTGGCAATATTCACTATCCTGTCTAGATGTGACACAGGCTAATATTCAAAATTCTCTCTAAATGTGGCACTGACAATATTCACAGTCCTGTCTAGATGTGACAGAGGCTAATATTCACAATTATCTCTAAATGTGGCACTGGCAATAGTCACAATCCTGTTTAGATGTGATGCAGGCTATTATTCAGAATTATATCTAAATGTGGCACTGGCTAAAAACACAATCCTGTCTAGATGTGACACAGGCTAATGTTCACAATTATATCTAAATGTGGCACTGGCAATATTCACTATTCTGTCTAGATGTGACGGAGGCTAATATTCACAATTCTCTCTAAATGTGGCACTGGCAATATTCACAGTCCTGTCTAGATGTGACACAGGCTAATATTCACAATTTTCTCTAAATGTGGCACTGGTAATATTCACAATCCTGTCTACATGTGATGCAGGCTAATATTCACAATTATATTGAAATGAGGCACTCGCTAAATTTACAATCATCTATAGATGTAACGCAGGCTAATATCAAAAAAATGTGGCACTGCCAAACATTTACAGCCCTGTCTAGATGTGACCCAGGATAATATTCACAATTCTATCTAAATGTGGCACTGGCTGAATTCACAATCCTGTCTAGATGTGACACAGGCTAATATTCACAATTATATCTAAATGTGGCACTGCAATATCACAATCGAGTCTAGATTGTGACGCAAGCTAATATTCACAATTCTCTCTAAAGGTGGAACTGGCAATATTCACAATCCTGTCTAGATGTGACGCAGGCAAATATTCAGAATTATATCTAAATGTGGCACTGGCTGAATACACAATCCTGTCTAGATGTGACAAAGGCTAATATTCACAATTATATCTAAATGTGGAACTGGCAATATTTACTATCCTGTCTAGATGTGACACAGGCTAATATTCACAATTCTGTCTAAATGTGGCACTGGCAATATTCACAGTCCTGTCTAGATGTGATGCAGGCTAATATTCACAATTATATCTAAATGTGGCACTGACAACATTCACAATCCTGTCTAGATGTGACACAGGCTAATATTCACAATTCTCTCTAAATGTGGCACTGGTAATATTCACAATCTTGTCTCGATGTGATGCAGGCTAATATTCACAATTATATTTAAATGAGGCACTGGCTAAATTTACAATCCTGTATAGATGTGACCCAGGCTAATATTCACAATTATATCTAAATATGGCACTGGCTAAATTCACAGTCCTGTTAGATGTGACAGAGGCTAATATTCACAATTCTATCTATATGTGGCAATGGCAATATTCACAGTCCTGTCTAGATGTAACGGAGGCTAATATTCACAATTATCTCCAAATGTGGCACTGGCAATATTCACAATCCTGTTTAGATGTGATGCAGGCTAATATTCATAATTATATCTAAATGTGGCATTCGTAATATTCACAATTATATCTAAATGAGTCACTGGCTAAATGTACAATCCTGTATAGATGTGACACAGTCTAATAGTCACAATTATATCTTTTTTTTATTTTATTTTTTTATTATTTGCTTTTATCAAATCAATGATTTTGCAAAGAAAAAGGAGGAAGAGAGTCTTGAAGTTAGAGTTTCAAAGTTTTGTTTTCTTCTTTCCAGCCTTCTCACAGTTTAAAGGTTCCCTTCTGTTGTTCAGGACGGGTTCAAATTCCAGTTCCAACCTTTATTGGTCAGAACCTAGCCTCTCGTATTTGTTGGTTATAAGGAAGCATGCCTCTAAGGCTGCCTTTAAGATTTTTGCGGTTGCTATTGACCATGTAGTCCTAGATCCACTCAGGAGACGGTTCAACCAAACGTCTTCTTCGTACAGGAGATTAGGATTAATCAATGGTCTCCAAAATGCCCTCGCCATTTTTTCATTTTAGTGCAGTGCTTCAAGAGGTGCTTTACCGATTCAGGCTTGTGTTCAGTTTTGCATAAGCAACATTTATTTGTTTGTGATTGGCCCCTGATGCCCCTTAATTCGTTGGTTGGAAGCAGGTTAAGACGAGATCTCAGAAAAATAGATCTTAAGGCCTTATCTGGGAATCTTTTTAGGACTTCAGTAGTTGAATGTAATTTTTTGGGTCAGAACTTCAGATGAGTGAGGAGTTTGTTGTTTCCTGCTAGTGTTAAAGTCTCTATCCAATCCAATTGGTCCATTTTCCGTTTTATTTTCGTAGGATTTCGAATCAGGTCCTCTTCAGAACATCCACTGTTGACCAAATGTGCTCGCTGCTTGGATACCCAGGTGGTAAGAGACTTGTTCCTTCCTTCTGCCATTTCGGTTTTTATTATGTTATACAGGGGCAGTGAGTCCTGTATTATTATTTTCCTAATCAGCGCCATTTCACCTGCCTCAATAACAGCTTTCAGGGAGTTGATTCTCAGTTCTCTTCTGATAATTGAGATAGGTGTGGAGTTGGGAAGCTGAAGGACTTTTCACCAAAAGTAGGCTTCCAATTTTGGCCAAATCGTAGTGGGAATCGCTGGCATTGCCTCACATCCGTATGCCAAGCTTGGAATTACTTTGCCTTTGTAAAATTTTATGGCCACTAGAAGCGAAAAATGGCTGCATTTCCTGTCGAATATTTTTGCCTGGGTAGTGAGTTTTCGAGTCTTGTCCCATAGATGGTTTTGCATCCAAGTCTCAGACTTTGAGTTATCCATCATCACCCCCAGGTATTTGAAGAACTTCACCACTTCTATGGTCGAGTTTTCAATATGCCATCTGAAGTTTTTTGGGTTCTTTCTTGGCAACTGTCCAAGTATAAAGATTTTTGTTTTCTCCTTATTTATCTCTAAGTTGTTTTTTGAGATGTATTTAGCCAAGTTGACGAGCTGTCTTTGGAGACCAATTTCAGTATGGTCAAGAAGGATGATATCGTCAGCATATAATAAACGAGCCACAGAGATATCACCAATTTTTGGAGGGAAAGATCTCGTCTTGCTGACGTTTTCTTTAAAGTCTCCAAGAAAGGAGATGAACAAGGCCATCAGACAGCCCTGTTTCACCCCTCTGAGCGTCGGAATTTCTTCGGACAACCGGCCTGCTTGATCTAACTTGACCTTAATTGACGTCTTGTTGTGAAAAGCCTTTATTGGGACAAGAATTTTGCTCGGACATTTCCATTGTTCCAGTTTGGACCACAGCAGAGCTCTGACTATTTGATCAAAGGCTTGACTGAGATCTATAAATGCCAGGTATACTTTCCCGGGCCCTGGCGTGAGTTTGGCCTTTATAGCACTTAGCATCATGATGTTGGCTGTGGTCCCCGAGTTTTTCATGAACCCTGCTTGAAAAGGGTCTCGGCAGGGAGCTGTTTTAGCCCAATTTTGGAAGCTCTTTAGGAGGAATGATCCATAGAGCTTACCAATTGTGTCCAAAAGCGCAATGGGGCGATAGTTTCCTGGGTCGGTTCTGTCTCCTTTTTTGTAGATCGGAGCAATTACTGCGCAGCGCCAGGATTTCAGAATCAATCTTGTAGTGCAACATTTTTTGAACACCTGGCCAATGAAGCTCTCCCACTCCTCTGGATGGTTTTTTACGTCAATGTTGGTGATTCCGTCAGGGCTAGGAGATCTGGAGGATCAAAGACGCCTGATGGCCAGTACAATGTCTTCTGCATTTGAGAAGTCATCCCAGGTAGTCGAATTTGACTCAGACCCCGGAAGAGGAATAGTTTGCCTGGGGAGCTGGAATATCTTGGAGAAGTGTAATTTCCAGGCTTCTTCTGAGACGTTGTATTATATCTAAATGTGGCACTGGCTAAATTCACAGTCCTGCTAGATGTGACAGAGGCTAATATTCACAATTCTATCTATATGTGGCAATGGCAATATCACAAACGAGTCTAGATGTGAGGAAAGCTAATATTCACAATTATATCAAAACGTGGCACTGGCTAACATTCACAGTCCTGTCTAGATGTGACGCAGGCTAATATTTACAATTATATCTAAATGTGGCACTGGCCGAATACACAATCCTGTCTAGATGAGATGCAGGCTAATATTCACATTTATATCTAAATGTGGCACTGGCTAAATTCACAGTCCTGTTAGATATCACACAGGCTAATATTAACAATTATATCTAATTGTGTCATTGGCTAAATTCACAATCCTGTCTAGATGTTACAGAGGCTGATATTCACAATTATATCTAAATGTGGCCCTGACAACATTCACAAGCCTGTCTAGATGTGACGCAGGATAATACTCACAATTATATCTAAATGTCTCCCCCCTCCAGTTGACCGAGCACGTGCTGCAACGTGACCATTTTTGAGACTTGACGTACTTGTTGAGACGCCGCAGGTCGTGAATGGGTCTCCAGTCTTCTTTTTTACCAACAAGTATCTGGAGTAGACTCCGGAGCACCCACGTCGCTTTGGAATAGCTCTATCACCCCTTTTCTTAACATGGCCCGTACTTTCTGCTGGAGCTGTGAAATGTTCTACTCCTGCCGGGCAACTGGTCATATCCACGGACACTTCTGCTGGAATTTTAGACAGTGTCCATGGGAGACAGTGTACAGCACCCATTGTTTGCTGGAGACCTTTTCCCACTTGCTGATCAAGCCCGCAAGCTGGCCTGCCACCGAGGTGCATGAGTGGGGGCCTGACGTCCTGGCTGGTTCAATCTTGCTTCGGGGTCTGCGTGCCACCTTGAGAGCGAGGATGGTGGCCATCTCCAGAAGCCTTAGAACCACCCCTGTAGGCCTCCTAGGCCATGGCATAGGAGGGCTGGTGGTACGAGGATGATCCCCCGCTGAAATGCTTCGACGACCTGCCGGACTTTCCTCATGAGGCATGAAAGGAAAGATGATGCTGCTGAAGTGTGCCCAGGGCATGGCCTGTCTCTGTGTGAGTATTGATGACTTGCAATGATTCATCAATGGCCATCTCAAATAGATTGTCCCTGTCGAAAGGCATGTCCAGGACCTTGTCTGAACTTCCAGCCGAATGTTGCTGGCTTTCAACCAGTCATGATGATGGAGGCAGACACCATTCCCCATCTATCGGAATGCCGTGACTGCGATGTCCAGGGCCATGGTGATGGCATGGTCCGATGCCACCTCTCCCTCTTGGAGGATCTCCAGCGCCTCGGCCCGTTTTTTGTCAGGGAGGAATTCCAGCAGCAGGGCCATCTTATACCAGAGCTCCCTGTTGTATCTGGCCAGGATTGCAAGCGCATTCACTGCCTTAATCGACGTTGCCGCTGAGTAGATCACCTTTCTATGCACAGCGTCCAAATTCTTCCCCTCGCTGCCCAGGGGAACGCAGGCTGAAGATGAGGGATTTGAAGATATCTTCCTCGCAGCCACCAAGACCACTGAGTCCGGTGAGGGCTGTGACCGCAGGCGCTTGGGTGCAGACTTTGGCACCCAGTACTTTTTTCCTGCCTGTCTCCTTTCGCTCAGGCTAAGACCAGGTTCCTCATCAGCACCAGGCATGTCCAGGACCTTGTCTGAACTTCCAGCCGAACGTTGATGGCTTTCAACCAGTCACGATGATGGAGGCAGACACCATTCCCCATCTATCAGAACGCTATGTCTGCGATGTCCAGGGCCATGGTGATGACATGGTCTGATGCCACCTTGCCCTCTTGGAGGATCTCCAGTGCCTCAGCCCATTTGTTGTCAAGGAGGAATTCCAGCAGCAGGGCCATCTTATACCAGAGCCCCCTTTTGTATCTGGCCAGGATCGCAAGCGCACTCACTGCCTTAATCGATGCTGCCGCTGAGTAGATCACCTTTCCACGCACAGCGTCCAACTTTTTCCCCCTCGCTGTCCGGGGGAACGCAGGCTGAAGATGAGGGATTTGAAGATTTCTTCATCGCAGCCACAAGACCACTGAGTCCGGTGAGGGATGTGACCGCAGGCACTTGGGTGCTGACTTCGGCACCCAGTACTTTTTTCCTGCCTGTAACTTTTCGCTCGGACTAAGGCCGGGTTCCTCATCAGCACCGGGCCCTCATCCCAAACATCGTCCAGGAGAGGAACCACCGGAATGGTATTCCTCTTGGCCTCACGGTGTTGATAAAGAAAACCTTAATTCTTGGTCTCTTCTGGTGCCAGCAGGAAGAGCTAAGATGCACGGGCGACCATGGCATGGAACAATCCCACTTCCTCTGGGGGAGAAGTCCTTGGCGGCAGGGAAACAACGCTGTCATCATCCATGTCCGTCGTCGCTGTGTCCATCCCTATGTCCTTATGGGGGAGGATATGTGCGGCAGTTGATGAGGCGGCATAGGGTGACGCTTTCTCTCCTTTGCTGGTGGGGGGCCCAGGGCCACAGCGGCCTGCACCGGGGGAGCCGTCGGCATCCTCTTCTGGTTCTTCGACACCAGCGTGTGGAGAGTTGAAAGGATGTCCAGCAATACGTTCCTGGCAGGTGTTGCCTGGGGGGGGTAGGATTGCTGGGCCCAGCACCCACGTATTCGTCATAGTCTACATTCCTGTCATCGTCCCCCTCAGTGTTTCCGCCATCGTCAGCATTGTTCCCCATGTCATCTGGGACTGTGTGAATGGATAACAGGTCGTCTTTGTCTGAAGTAGAAATATCCGTGTACTGGAGCACCGTAGAGGCCTCAACACCTGCCCCCTTTATGCATCCTGAGCGGTCAGTCTCAAACTCAGGGATGGCATCCTTTTCTCCAGTGTTTTCTCCACCGGTTTGCCCGTAGCCTCACGCCTAGAAGGGAGGGCCAATGTGTGCACCATCAGGGTGTCATGGACCGGGTCAGCCCCTTTCGCCTTCGATAGGGCGGCAGCCACCAGCTCGATCGAGAAGGATGTCTTTGCCTGGACCACCTGGGCCTTCAAGGGCAGGTCGGACACCTTCCCCTGCACCTTGGTCTTCTCTGGCTTTTCCTGCAGCTTTCCCAGGTTAGCAGATTTCCTCTTCGAAGAGGAGCTGCAGCGATGACTTGAGATGGAGGCAGACGGTGAAGATGAGTGTGCCCTGCTTGTCGCGGGATCTGCTTGAGTGGCGACCCCGACAGAAATGGACTTACAGTGCCTGGCCTTGTCTTGGGCCCCTAAGGATGGAGTGCCCTCAAAGGACTTAGAAGCCTGTTCCTCCGACCGGCCGGTCCTGGGTGAGGCATGTCCCTGTTTGCCACACAGGGTAGAGGCCTTGCAGTTGAGCCACGCCACCAATCTACTGTGGCTATCCTTGACGGTGCACTTGGAGGAACCAAGGCAGATCTCACAATCCGCTTTCTTGTGTTCCAGATGGAAACAGTAGAGGCACTGTGAGTGTTTGTCCTCCACCAACACATTCCTCAATCTGCAGCTGGAGCAGTGTCTGAAGAGGGAACATCCGTCCTTCTTTTCCTCTGACATGGTCCGGTGTGCGTTGTAGGCTCGATGGCCTTCTGGAAACTTCGATGAAACTCTTGATGATTCTTGCTTGCCCTTGAGGGGCGTTAAAGATGCTGACAAACGGATCCCTGCTTGTCCGGTCAAAGAAACAAAAGAGCACATGGGCTTTATTTGACAAAAATAGGAACTTTTTAACGAACAAGCGCGAAAAGGTAGAAAAGCTCTCGGAGCAAAATATGAGTGCTCCCAACACTTGAATGTCCAGTAAAAATCTGAAGACGGCTGCCAGAGTAGGGGCACAGGGAGTGGGCAGACACCGGCTGGGGCAGTGCGACTCAGAGCCCAGCGATTGGTCCACAGGAGAAAGACAGCCTGCAAGAGAAAGTGAAATTGTTCCCCCTCCCACCAAGGACTCCGGGCCCGATGGCGGGGAACACTCATGCGCATGAATCCTCTCACACTGACAAGTTAAGTTTGAAAAGACGAATGATGTGTCAGAAAACAACACTGAAAAATCCAACATTGTGGCTTTTGTGTAGGCATGGGATAGATTTTCCAAGCACTGCCCTAATACTATAAAGCCATGAGATGGCAACAGCTGGCCGCTGGTTAGGGTACCTGGCCATAGGACGGCAGTGTCCGCCAATTGCCTATAAAGGAGACAAATCTGTTGGCTATCCAAGTGTTTTTTTTCTATTGTTATAAACTGTGCAATCAAACATTGCTAAGTTAACTTTCCGCACTTGCTTTTCTCATCATGCTGGAGATCTTTTATTTGTGAAATATATTGAACAAAGGAGCAACAATTAGCACTCCACAATATTCCAGAGAGAATAAGCTGCAAGCAAAGCAATCTTTTACTTAAGCCGGCCCCTTGAACAGACAAAAGCTGTAATGGTGGGAAAGTTAAGAATGATCCTTAAACACTTGAATTGCTCTGGGCAACACTCAAAACCATCGTTCTTCAGCCTGCCAAGCATTACCGAAAGTGGAAAGATCACATTTATTTATTTATTTTGCATACATACATGCACAAGTTATTTTGGTTGGGAGGCAGTGAGCATCTTATAATGGGGAGAGTTTGAGTTGCATGATGATCGGGTTTGAGAAGGGGAATAAAGGACAGATACGAGAAACAATGTGATGGACAAACATAGGACAGGTAATTGTAACTGGGTAGTTAGTATATCCAACTAAGCAGGAGCTGGCACCTTAAACTATAAGTACTAGTGCAGTGGGGGAAAATATGGAAGTGTCCGGTTAGCAGTGAGGGAAGGAGTAAGTAATGAAGGCTGGAGAGCTGAGTCAAGAGGATTGCTCAGAAACAAAGAGATGGGCTTTCAATTTGCTTTTGAATACATCCATGTGGACCATGTTGCGAATTGCAGAGGGGAAGGAGTTCCAAGAAAGCAGAGCAAGAAGGGTGAAAGAGAGGAAGTATAGGGTGGGTGAGATGCCACAATGGCGGTAGAAGAGGGCTTTTGGGGGTTGATTGAAGAGGATAGATGCAGCAGTGCCATACCATGAATGGCTTTATTAACTAGTCAGAGAAATTTAAATCTGGCCCCGTTTTGCATAGTTAGTGAGACAGCCGGCTTGCAGTAGGAGGAAGTAGGGGTGAAGCAAGGGGGCTCAAAGAGTGCCCTGGTAATAAAGTTAATAATTATGTCAAGGGGACAGAATAAATAGTTTGTAAGACCAAAGGAGGATACTGGCACAGTAGTCCAGTTTAGAGAAGACAAGAGTAGTTAGGCGATGTTTGGTGGTTTTGATGGGAGGGTGGTGCCGGATTCCCTGATATTTAGAAGGCTGCTGTGAGCCACCATTGCAGTTTTAGAGATGGAAGGTAGAGAATGGCTGTTAAGGGTGGAAGAGGACACCAATATTTCTGTCTGTTGAATAGGGAAGAGTGTCGGGTAGGAACCGGATAGGCAGGGGCATAGAAGTGAAGACATTGCAGGAAAGAAAAGCACCTCTGTTTTTTTTTTTTAAATTTCAATTTTTATTGGTTTTGCAACAAAAAGTTTTACAATTCCACATGTGAGCAGAAGTGAAAGATAATAACATGTAACATTGATAGAGCAACATAGGAGTGCAACATACATCATGTTGATTTTAGAAAAACATTTTAAGTATCTCCTGTACCCCCTTCCCATTCGGTTCGTGCCCATCATGAGATGAGAGGCAGTATTCTAGATTCATTGTGACTTTTCTTTCAAGCATTTATATGGCAGGATTATGCACGACAGACCGAGAACTTTGAGACCTTTTGACAGTGACACAAGCGGAGAATGGATTGTTGTGATGGTAATACAGCATTATGCACAAATGTTCTCATGAAGCGTATTTTGCGCGGAACTCTGCCCATTCCGTTTCGGCAGAAGCACCTTTTACATGTAGAGCAGCGGTCAGGACCTCCATTCTGAAGATGGTTCACGCAACGGTCACCCATTCCTCCTTAGAGGGGAGGGATGGTCTCTTCCAGGTCATTGTGAGGCAGGCTCTTGCAGCCATCAGGAGACCTATGACCATCTTGGGAGCTTTTAGGATCGTGTCTTCTTCTTGGGAAAGGCCGAAGAGTATCAATAGGGGGCCTTTCTCCCTTTCCTCTTGATCAAGATCCTTGATCCAACTGAGAACTTCGTCCCAAAAGGTCAGAACTTTATTGCAGCCCCACCACATATGCCAGTAGTTTGCTTCTTTTCCACAACCCCTCCAGCAATGTGGATTTGTTCCTTGGTACATTTTCACCAGGCGAAGCGGGTCGTACTGCCACCTGTACAGGAGTTTGATTGCGTGGAGCTTGTAATGGCATGATATTGACACTTTGGCCGTTTGTCTGCATATGCGTAGCCACATCTCATCCTGGAGAGGTCCACATAAGTCGGTTTCCCATTTTTTCCACAGCTTGGTAGAGGGAGTTAGATCCGTTGATATCAGAGCGGTATACATAGAGCTTATCAAGCCTCTGGTGCCTACGAAGATGTCCAGTATTTTTTAAAAAGGTGTAAGGTCCCTCTGTAGTTGATCTTTCCATTTTTCTCGAGACATCACCCCTTTCAGCTTTAGATATTGGAAGACAGACAAGGGGCCTATGTTGAGTGCGTCTTCGAGCTCCTGTATGGATATGAAGGACTTGTTTCTCCACAGGTGCCCCGCTCGTTCCAGACCAGCTTCGTACCAGGACTGGTAGCTCAGTGGTTCAGGTATATTGTCATGAATCCCAGGGTCCCATATGTGTCCCAGAGGGGAAGGCCAGGTTGTGATTCTTTTCATGGAGCTGTCCGGTTTCCAAATTGCCCAAATGGTTCCGAGTATGGGATGGTTCTGGATGCTGTGTCGCAGCCGAGGTCCAGGGACCCATAGCCATTCACCAACAGTGTACGGGCGGAGGTGGAAGTTGTCCAAGTCTATCCAATGTAAGTTTGCTTGCTGTCTCAGATGTGGGATCAATATTCACAACTGGGCCGCTTTGTAGTATGCTTTGAGATTGGGGAGACCCACTCCCGCATCGTCCTTCTTGAGGTACAGAAGGGATTTCGGGACTCTTGGTTTTTTTGCCTTGCCATAGGAAAGTCATCATGGACTTCGTCAATTCAGAAAAGAATTCCTTGGGTATTTTTATGGGGAGCATCTGGAACAAGTACAGAATTTTGGGTAGGATCACCATTTTGATGGCATTTAGGCACCCCATCCATGAGATTGTAAGTTTGGTCCATTTTGCCATGTCACTTTGGAGTGTCAATAGCATAAGAGGGAAGTTGGCATCGTATAAGGTGCTCAAGTCTCGTGTAACGTTGATGCCCAAATATCGCAGGGTGGTCAGGCTGACTTTCATTCCCAATGGGGCGAATCTCTCCACTTCGGAGTCTTTGTACTTGTCGAGCGGAAGGAGGATGGATTTGCCAGTGTTGATCTTCAGGCCCGCCATCTGCCCATAATCCTCAATGATGTTCAGGGCCGTTGAAATGGATTCAAGCGGGTGAGTAAGATGTAGCAATATGTCATCGGCATAGAGGCCAAGCTTGTATTCCTTGTCCCCGGCCCTGATCCCTCGGACTCCGGGGTCTGCTCTCAGTCGCTGCGCAAGAGGCTCAAGCGACAGGACAAACAAAATGGCAGATAGCGGGCATCCCTGTTTTGTTCCTCTTTCCAGGGGGAACCATCTAGAATAGCCACCGTTGACTGAGACTGATGTTCTCGGGGACGTGTAGAGTGCCTTTATGGCTAGGCGTAGCTTTGGACCAAAGCCGACCTCAACGAGAACCCTTTTCAGAAAGTCCCAATCCACCCTGTCAAAATCTTTCTCAGCGTCCAAGGAGAGAAGGGTCGGATCTGCTGGCATATTTTGAGCTTCGTGAATCAAGTGAAGCGTTTTCCTCATTGTGTCAGCACCTTGTCTTCCTAATATGAAACCAACCTGGTCCGGGTTCACCAGTCGCGGTAAGTCGACTTCTATACGGGCTGCTATCACTATTGCATACATTTTGGTGTCAATGTTAAGAAGCGATATGGGGCGGTACGATCCACAGAGTTTTGGGTCTTTGCCTTCTTTCGGAATGACAGTGAGGAGGGCTTGTTCAAAGGGGGGTGTACTTTGCCTGTATCAAAGATATCGTTGAAAAGAGTTGTTAGGAATGGGACAATATATGTGGAAAACGATTTATAGAAACCCGGGGTGAATCCGTCATCTCCAGGGGACTTACCTGTTTTGAGCCGCTTAATCGCATCAGCAACTTCTTCCTCACTGACGGGGACATCGAGCGCCTCAGATTCTGCGGTTGTTAGTGACGGTAGTTTTACATTTTTGAGATATGTCTCTATGGCATTTGGTGGGGAGGGAGGGTGACTCATGTATAGATCTTCATAGAAGAAGGCAAAGGCTTCTTGAATACCCTGGGGAGATGTTTCTGTAGTATCCAGGAGTGTACCGTCCGTCCTTTCTATGGTATCCACCCATCTCTCGGCTCTCTGTGCGCGCAGCCTTGCCACGAGGAGGGCATCCGCCTTATCGCCTTTTTCATAGAATTTTTGCTTTAGGTGTTGTAGGGTTTGTGTTATTTTGCCAATTTCCAAAACTTTGAGTTCTTCTCTAAGTTCCCTGGCTTTGTTGATGTATTTTGTTCGTTCAAGCGGCTTTGATTGGGCTTGCTTCTCAGCCAGATATAGTTTCTCTCTAATATTCTTCTTAATTAAGGATCGTTCTCTCTTTTTGCGGGCGCCTTCTCTGATGAGGATGCCCCTCCAGGTGGCTTTGGCTGCTTCCCACACTGTGGTCTTTGAGATCTCTCCTGTGTCATTTAACATAAAATATTGTTTGATTTCGTTTTCAAAGTCATCTCTAAACACCGTGTCCTTTCACAAGGAATCATTGCACCTCCACTTTATGGTTAGTTTAGTGTGGCTTGCCCAACATATTTCTGCCGTCACCATATCATGGTCCGACCATGAAATCGGGTGTATGTTTGCAACAGTGGTTTCCCGCAGAAGGCCTTCAGACAAGAATAAATAATCGATTCATGTGAGAGTTTCATGCGGAGCAGAACGAAAGGTGAAGCCAAGATCCGTGGGATGGAGGTGACGCCAGCTATCTGTTAGACCAAACATTGAGAGGGCTGCCTTTACTTCTGCTGCGTCGTTCATGTGGGATGGCTTCGATATGTTGGTCTTACTTTGCCTGTCTAGCGAGCTGTCCATCCACAAATTGAAATCACCTCCCAGGACCGTGTGTCCCCGTGCCATCTGGAACACTTTTTCAACTGCTTTGTGGAGTAATCTTTTCTGTCCCTGGTTCGGGGCGTAGACCGTGGCCAGGGTGACGGGGGTGTCCTGTATGGTCCCTGTTGTAACTGCTATTCTCCCTTCCACATCAACCCACCTCGACATACGGAGGCCTTTCCGTATCAGTATCCCCACCCCTGCCTTTTTGGATAATCCAGAGCTCCACAGGGAGAAACCAACAGCTCTGCTCGGGATTGTCCTTTCCGTGCCCCTGAGATAGTGTGTCTCTTGAATGAAAAGAACATCAATTTTAGAGCGCATAAATTCTCTGGCCACAAGGGAGCGCTTCGTGGGGGAGTTTAGGCCTTTAACGTTAAGTGTGCATATGCGTAAACAATCAGTGTTAGGTGTGTTTGTCATTGAGGATGTTTAGCGTTAATATTGTTGGTCTCTGTGCCTGTCGTGCTGCCGCTTCTAGTTCTTTTGTCCATACGTTCAGTGTTTGTCCTTTGTCAATAAAGAAAAGTTGGATTAGATCCATCACATTTTGCAGTTCAGCCCCGTGTTGTAAACAAATATTCTGCAAAATTGCAACATTTCCCTCGCACCCCCCCCCCCACTCTCCAGGGACAGGGCAGCCCAATGTGGGGCCACCCGCATCCATCTTCCTCTGCGGCGTCCGATTCAGTCGGGTTAAGATCACCAGACCGAAGTCGAACCACCAGTGTGAACCGCACAACATTCGGTCCACTAGTCAATAAAACGTCACTTAACTTTAACTGTTGAGCCCCCAATTCGTGTCACTCGGGACCCGGAAGCATGATGCTTTCCATAGTTTCAGTCAAGACTGATTCAACTGTAGCTCTTCGTCCAGGTGTGATCGAGTTCAAAAACCTTTCCCCCCCTCGGCCTGTACCTTATTTCACGTGGTTCATGCATGAATTCGGCCCGGGGTTCGTTGCAGTTTACTCTTCACCCACTGTTTCTTCTCCGATGAAATGTCACAGTAGGGGGCAGTCGTGACGGTAGAAGAGTTAATGTTCCATATCTGAAGAAGCGTTCATTCTCCGGAATTTCCTGGAGCCCTGCATCCATCTTCTTCGAGGGCCTTTAATTTGCCATGAGCCCTCAACGTTTTTCTGTGTTGATGCATGGGTTCCATCCGTCTGAGGGCCTAGCAGATCTGTAATGGTATTGGCGATGTCTTTTTCGGAGGTCAGCTTCATTCCTGTACCCTCCCAGTCGAAAGAGAGGGAGAATGGATAACCCCATCGATATCTGATACCTTTGTCCTTGAGAAGTTTCGTAATCGGTAGGCACTTTCTTCGCAATGCCAGTGTAAGGGAAGACAGGTCTTGAAAGATGACAATGGCTGACCCTCCCAGGGAGATCTGTGGTGCAAGTCTGGCCTTCTCTAGGATCCGAGCCCTGTCCGCGTAATTGTGGAACCGGGCCAAGACCAATCTCGGGCCACCTGGTTTGCCCCCAGCTCTATGAATTTGATCGATTTTCGGTTCATCTATTCCCTCGTCTCCAAATAGTAGTTTCAGGATGTCATGCAACAATTTTTTTAGGTGCGTTCCTGTTTTGTCCTCCAGTTCAGGAATGCCGAAAACACGTATATTGTTCCGGCGTTCTCTATTTTCCAAGTCATCAACTTTTAACCGGAGTTCTTCTTCCTTGCTCTCAATTTCCGCAAGGCGGTGGTCGAATTGCATTTCAAGCGTGCTTAAAGAGGATCGGTTGTGTTCGACCTCCTCGAGTCTCTCCTCCATTGTATCGATTCTGTTTGTGATCTTATCAATTTTATTCCCAATGTCCGCCCTCATCCCTTTCATTTCTGAGAGGAGGTCAGCGATATCGCCCTTTGTCAAAGCTTCTTCTGCATTCTTGGACGCCATGACGGAGGGATCGAGGAGGTGGGGTGCACCAGAAGGCTGAGTGAATTTGAATTTGGCCAGTTTCAGTTTTATGTCCATAGAATCGAAGTGCACCAACGGGCCGCGAAGCGGGACTCAGCTAGTACCAGGCCTGCCTGTGCAGACCGGAAGAGGGACGGGTGAGATTCTGCACCACAATGTGAGCCCTGGGGATACAATGCGTCAGCGACTTTGTTTCTGTACCTTATATGTGGGGCGTGAAGCCAACATGTGCTGGGGGTCCGTTGTGCGTGGCCCCAAGGGTCCCGAGATAGATTGGAGATGGGAAAGAGGGAGGGCGAAGGTGATACCTTATCAAAGTGGGGACTCCTCAAGCGCAGCGGACGTGGATTTATACCTTATATCATGCATATACCATGAGTGGGGTGACCCATTCAGGTTGGGCAGAGCTGACCCAGTAGTGGAGTGACCGCAGGGGTTGTGTGAGGGGTCCACTACACCGTTGCAGGGGGGGTTCCAGGTGAAGCTGGCAGTCAAGGTGAGGTGCCTGTTCTAACCATGGGGGGCACGTGCTCCAGGGTGTGGAAGCCCAATCTTCGAGATGCCAAATTTCCTATGCGTTGAGGAGGCAGCAGTCAGGGCCCTGTGCTGTTAATTGAAGAGAGTCCGACTGGGAGGGCTGTATTTCCCCTGCTGGTTTTGGGTGGTCCGGAATATGTAGTGTGACTGAGGAGGGCACACGCCCAAGGAGTTGGGGGCCCACCCCTCAGGCTGTGCAATGAGCAGCACGGTCGTTAGGCTGAGACCACTGCATTGGGTGAGGAAACAGTGGAGGTCGAAGGGCCCCAGGGGTACCTGTTAGTGTTCTTGTATTTTGTGACCTGTACGCAGGTCTCGAGGGGTAGGCGACAGCCGATCCCTCAGCAGTTTGTAGGGCTGGAGGTCAGTTTGGTGTTAGTTCCTGTTGACTGTGTCAGTCATGGAAGCTGACGGGCATCTCTCCAGACTTTTTGTGTTAAGGCATGGGGCCCTGCAGGATCCCGCGCCCACGTGCGTAGTGGTGGTGGACCACGGGACGCACGCAGTGAGGCTCGGGCCCGGCAGCCTCTCCCAGGGCTCCGCCCGCAAGTGCCGGTGCGGAACGGTGTTTGGGGACGGGGGATGTCCTTCCGTGGGTCCCGGATCTCTCCTCTCCTCATGGACCGCGCTCATGCAGGGCAGGGCCTACCGCAGGCCGCAGGCAGTCCTCCAGGCTCCGGCAGCGCTCGAGGGTGTCTCTCGTTGGGCAGCATTATAGATCCAGGTGGAGGGCACGGGGGTCACAAGACTCACTCTGCGCTCCCGCAGTACTTCGGCGCGCGAGGCCGCGCCTGTCGTGGTGCCGGGAACTTCTGGGCCCTCAATCAGGCGGGCCCACGTCGGGCTCGCTGCTTTCGATTTCCTCGCAGGGAGAGAGGCCGGCCTCAGGTGGTCGGTTGTGGGCGAAGACCCTTCCGTTTTTCACCAAACTTTTGCCACATGGGGGGGAACCTTCACCAAGCTCCGTATCGATTCTCAGCCATGGGGGGGTCCTCAAAGTGGGGGCTCAGACCGTATTAAGGACCATAGAGGGCCGAGTTCAAACGGGGCACAGCATTCTCCGTGCACCCCCTGGTGGCCAGTCCAGCACCTCTGTTTTGGAGGAGTTCAACATATGCAAGTGTGAGGTCATTGAGTATTTAATAGTAGAGACATTCAGAGATTTTGTTAGATCGGTCAGTGGAGAGTTCAGGAAAGGAGAAAAAGATGTGTGTCGTCTGTGAAAAAGTGCCCCAAGGGCAGTAGTGTACAGTGTGAACAGGAGATGGCCCAAGACAGAGCCTTGTGGAACACCAACAGTTGAGAGGAGTTGTTCCAGGAAGCACAGACTGGACGAGGTGCCAGGTAGGACTCGATCCAGGCAAGTGCTTGATCATGAATGCCAAGTAGAGAGTGAGTATTGGGGAGATCAGAGTGGTTGACTGTATCAAAAGACAGCAGATAAGTCGAGGATGATTAGAATAGAGGAAAGTTTGGAATGTTTAGAACAGGCAAGTTGGAGACATTCATGATAACAGTTTTAGGAGGGAGGCACTCAGGTTGTGTGTGTCAAGAAAGTTAGTAAGGCATTTGAATACAACTCTTTCCAACAGCTTAGAGTAGTTAAGAAGTGACATGCTGAAAGTTGGTCGGCAGATTTGGATCAGCAGGAGAGTGATAACAATGGCCGTTGAAAGGTTGAAGGGATAGATGAGGTGAGAAGCCACTAGTGGGGCAATAGGTTTGACAAGCTGAGACACAAAGGATTCAATGGGGTACAGGAGGGTTTAGACTTCATAAACAGTGCAAGAACATCCTCAGTGTTGATATGACTGAATCATTAAATAGAGGCACATAAAGATGGTAAAGTAGGTGGAGTGAAGAGAGTAGGAGGCGGTAGTAAGAGGAGGGTGAGGAAATTCGCCAATTTCTAAAGCAAAGTATTCAGCAAGGTCACTAGGTGAAAGAGTAGAGTTAATATCTGTGGATTTATGTGAAGTAAGGAGTGAGTTCAGGGTGCCTTGGAGTTGACGAGGAAGCTTGGAGTGTGTGTCAATGAGACAAAGGTAGAAATCCCTTTTAGCACTATCAAGAGATGACGAGTCAAGGGCAGAGAGGTATAGTTGCAGGTCCTCATAAGAGTGGGAGCGCCGCCATTTGCGCAGGAGTCATTGCATGTCAGTGCAGAGATGCGTATTAATGGGGGGACCCAAGGTGGAGGACGCTGGGATTTAGGGACGATATCAGTGTTATAGAAGGATTAGAGAAAGCAGTGTCAGTGGAGGAAGGATTTAGAGAGAATAAGGAGAGTGAGAGTTAAAGGTCAGAGAGGATGGGAGGAATAGATGAGGGTTTACATTTTTTCTTGGAAAGGGGAGTGCTAGGTAGGAAGGAAATGTTAGCGGGAGGAAAGATAATTATGGAGGATACAATGAAGTGGTCTAAAAGATGGCATGAAAGTAGTATTAGTTGCTGATAGAGAATGGAAGATGAACAGGTCAATAGAGTCCCCTACAGAGTGAGTGAGTAGGTTATGAATAGAGTGGATAGCTCATTAGAAAAAGTTGAATTTCAGATTTTTGGGTAGTGTTAAAAGAAGGCTAAAATGACCTGAGAGAATGAGGTGAAGTGACGGGGAGAGAGAATCAAGGAGCTTCCAGAGTTAATCGAAGACTGGTCCAGGGGGGCTAGGAGGGCATCAGAAATGTAGTGAGGAACAGCAATAGTGGAGTGTGAATTCACTCACTGAGGAGGATGGAGACAGAGTGCATTTTAGTTCAGTAGTTGTGAGGGGTAACTGTCAATGTACTAGTAGGATGTTAGGCTTTACTAGGTGGAGGAGGACAAGGAGGAGTAGGTTGTATAAAGGCTCACAGGCACATAGGCTGTTAGATTGCCCATAGCTGTTCGCCCTTTGATTTGGTCTCCCGGGGCTAAGTCACATCAGTAATGAGGATTAAAGTAGGAGGGGTGGCAAGGTGCATCCAACGGTGGCGGGAAAGAGGGGCAGGAACAGTAGATCGTAAGTAGGGCAGAGCTCAATGTTGCACTCAGCCCAGTTAAAGCCACTTCTGAGAATGGAAAGACAAGTCAAAGATGGCACTTTTGGGGTCAGAGGTCACCTGATCAGCCCATAGAGCAAACCGGATGGCTCTTGTAGGCCCTCAGATCTCTGCAGGTAGCCTCAGGCTTGGCCCCATCACAAGGATAGCAGTCTAGCCCCAAACTGCCTGGCCACATAACTTCTGCATGAGACCAGAATCAACCCCAGTGGATCTAGTTTACATGGCCCACCCATCTATGTATCATTGGTAATCTGTTAGCATATTTTTGGGTGTGATTTCTCTGAGCCCTGACCCTTTCTTCCCCCATCACCACTCAGCACCTAGAGGCAATATCAAAGACATGGAAGGCACACATCGTCACACATCCGGGATGCCCTCATCCCCACAGGCTATAGTATTGAAACAAGCCGTGGGGCTCAAAATTAGGACTGGGAAAGCAGGAGTCAAAAACAGCTCCTGGGTATCCAACATTAAGCACCGACCAAGACTTACCACTGGGGAAAAAGGAATTCGTAGGTAGCGTTCCACAAATATGACAAGGTGGCCTTGTAGCAGGAGGTGATTTGACAGCAATTGAGAAGAGGTAGCAGTGTGAGGGTACTGATAAGGTACAGTACACAAGAAAATGTGCAGATGGCGGGCAGGTGGTGGTATATGAGAAGGCAGAGATGAGGGAGAACTGGGAGGTGGAACACGAGGAAAGGCAGATGAAGGGGCAGCAGGAGCAGTAACATGAACATATTGATATCTAGCATGAAGGAAAGCATACAGATGTGGATGTGGAACAGCAGGTGGAACCCGAGGATCCATATGTGGAGCAGGAGGTGGAACACAAGGATGTGGAACACAAAGTGAGCGGGGCTCAGTGGAAGCCCTGCTGAGGGCCTCCTTTGCCAATATTCCTTGAATAAGTGTGTGATGTACCACAGTCTGACAGACCAGCCTGGGCCACATCACATTCATAATGGTTATGATGATCATGCTGCTTCAGCGGCATGCAGTGCACTGAACTAGGTGATCGATTTAGGTTTTTTAAACAAATCTTACCTCTTACACCTTACATAGAAACTAGGTTGGTGGGTGCCTGTCCCATGGCATCTAAATGTCCCAGCCACCACTGTGTGCAGCCAGTAACATTATTACATGCATGCAAGAGGTAGAGGAAGCTTTTGGTACCTTCGGGTCAGGAGGCTAATGAAGGGGCAATGGCCTTGTTAACAATTCAAGGCAAGTGGCAGCACATAAATATTATTAGTGCAGAGGTAAAAACATCTCAAACGAACACGCATAGAAAGAGTGACCTACATAATGTAGGGGCATAGGTGATTATCCCGCAAACATAAAATATTTAACATGTATTATTATTATTATTATTATCATTATCATTATTATTATTATTATTGTTATTGTTATTATTAGTATTGTTATTATTTGGGCATTTATTGAGCACACACCTTGAAACCAAGGGATGAGTCAGTGGGGAGCAGATCATGGAGTCTCGGGTAGGGTGAGGAGTGCAGTGTGTGTGGACCTAGGTGTTAGGGAGGAGACATTCCTTGAAGAGGAGCTGCTTGAGCTCTTTCCTGAACTGTAGAAGTCATGGGGCAAGACTGATGTTCATAGGGAGGAGGTTCCAGAGTCTTGGAGCGTAGCCAGAGAAAGCATGTCTTCTGGTTCTTTCCTTCCTGCACCATTGGAGTCTGCACATTTCCCTACTTCTGGTCGATCGCAGACTTCCAGAGATGCTGAATTTCTCAGTGAGGTAACTTGGGAACTTAAGGGTAACAGCCTTGTAGATGATGCAACAGAATTTGAAGATGATACAGGCTTGCAGAGGGAGCCAGTGCAGTACAGTTTTGGGTAATGTGGTCAAATGTACAGTCATTTCATGAGTCTTGCTGCAACATGCAGGTCATTTCTTAGGGGTGCCAGGGTAGTCGCTGGAAGGCCTTCCAAAAGGGAATTGCCACCATCCAAGTGGGAGAGGACCAATCTGAACCTGGTTTTTATTTGGATGAAGGGCTTGATTTTCTGAAGTAGAGAAAGTTTGTACCAAGCTGTTTGTGCCTTCCTTGCTATGTGCTGTGTGACCGTAAGGCGTCTGTCAATATGTTGGCTTGGGACAGGTGGTCAGCTGGGATGTGATCACCTCGAGGTTCATAGCAGAGAGCCAGGTCTGGATTTCACAGTGTTCAGTGTTGTTGGTCAGCAGCAGGAATCCAGTCTTGCGGGGGGCGGTTGTGCTACAGGTAAGCACTGGACATTGTGAGGGGACAGAAGTGCGAGACTTACCCAAAGTATATTTTTCTCAATGTTCTCATTTATTAAAATGAAAAGAGATGTGATAAAGCCTATCTTTCTCTATCCTAACGAGGATGTACCTACATAGCATCCTAACCTAAAAAAAGATGACCTAGTGTCCAAAATCTCAGACCATCGCACTAATACATACAACAAAATAACACAAGGAATATTTATCTTTGGCGCACTTTTTGCAAGAGCAGTTTTGGAAAGAGCAGTTAACTACAGGACCGGAAGGATTACCACGGTATGAACTGCTGTTACACTGTTCTACTGGAGCTGTGTTCATCGCTTGACTGTAACTGAGGAAGTGTTCTTTTAAACAGGTTTTAGATTACTTACTTACTTTACCTGGCCTTTGCTAAGATTTTGCTACAAACTGTTGGGAAAACTTTCAAAATCTTCTCGGCTCCTCCCCTGCCTCCCAGGATTCCATATACTGCTGATGCTCGTGCATTTGCGTGCACGCATTCTGCAAGAGCAGTTTTGGAAAGAGCACTTACCTCCAGTTACTGCGGGAGAGGCGGGGTAGCGGGACCTCAGTTTTTGGGCAAATTTATTGTCAGTCTTATCTTTATTTTCTGTTCTGTATTGTGTTTACATTGGTGTATTACCGGAAAAGGCCTCTGTGAGGAAGTGGTGCTTTGCACGAGGCCCCTATTGTTGAGGCAAAGCAAGCATTTATCTTGGGTATTGGCCTTGTGATCTGCATTTGTTTTATTCTGCCCAAAGAGATCCAGGGATATTAGCACCGGGTGTTTGCGGCTGATGTCTTTCTCCTTGAAAACAGGCATGCCTGCTATCACAGGAATTGCAGTGCAAGCCACTACCGCGCCACAAATACCTAAATACAACTGAAAATAACTGAAGAACACACTAGGAAAGTTCATATCCCCAAAAGACACACACAAAAATGCTCCAAACCTACCATTATAGCAAGTACCACGCTCACCAAACATCATCTCAAAGGTGCGCTTATAAATGCTAGGTCCCTAGTCGCTCATGCAACAGAAATATCAGATATTATTCTTGCAGACTACCTAGACTTCCTGGCCATATCAGAATCATGGCTTCACGATGCAGCGGGTCCCGCCCTCTCATTAGCAGTTCCCGATAATTATACCATTATACGAGCAGACAGACACACCTCCCGAGGTGGGGGTCTAGCCATTATAGCCAAGATCAGTCTTGACATGAGAATCTCCACATCCCCTATCACAAAATCTTGTGAATGCCTCTCGGTCAAAATCGCCACCGCTAGCTCCCAAACATTAAACATCGTCCTGGTCTACAGACCTCCAGGTCCTATTGGAACCTTTGCTGAGGACCTCTCCACCACCCTGTCCAACAATTTGAAAAGCACCTCCCAAACAATAGTGCTAGGTGATTTCAACCTAGGCTACAATGACACTAAGGACACCCAGTCCACAGCTACTGCGCTGATCCTAAAAGAATTGGGTTTCGCCCAAAGAGTGGACCTTACCACTCATAACAAAGGTCGCATCCTTGATTGGATAGCTGAACGCAACTGTGGAGTAACCATCACAGATACTGTTCCCCAGATCTGGACAGACCACTATATACTACTATTTACAGTAGCAACAAACTCAGCCACAGCCAAGTCCACATCTGCCCCTCCTATACCCACGAGGAACAAAAAGCTGATGACCACAGAAAAATTGTTTCCCATCATACTACCACAACTAAACTCGCTCCCAGCCAACACGGATCCTAATGTGCTAGTTGATCACTTCAATGAAACTATGAACACAGCCCTAGATCACATAGCACCGCTCAAATTACGAACTAGTAAACCGAAAAAACATCTCAACTCATGGTTCACCCCTCTACTCAAAAATCTCAGGTTAACCAAAAGAAAACTAGAATCCATATGGAGACTCACTCCTACAGCAGAAAACAAACTGAACCTTGCAAAGTATCATCCCAATACAAAAAAGATATCCTACTAGCCAAACAGGAAACATACAATACCAGAATATCCCAATCCAAATCTAGTGTCAGAGAACTGTTCAGTATCTTGAAAGAGCTGGAAACCCCTATCACACCCCCAAGAAAACTGCACCAAGGACAAAAAATGGTGCTCAGACATACAGTTTGCCCTTACCAACAAAGTAGTCAACCTACAAACTAAAATCACCGTTAAAACAGCATCTCTCACACCACATGGCGCTCTCACCTCAGCACCCTTACCTAAACCTAAACAAGTAACACGATTCTGCTTCTCCAAGGTATTTACCATTGAAGTCGAAAAAGTTATCCTGGGACTCAAACCGTCCAACTGTAAAGGCGATCAATGCCCTGCCCAATTAATTAAGGATGCTGCGAGAGAATTATCGCCATTCATAACTAAACTCATCAACTCATCCTTCACTACCGGCACTGTACCGAATAATCTAAAAGAGTCGTAGGTCCTGCCACTCCTAAAGAAGCAAACCCTGAATCCGGCCATTCCCACCAATTTTAGGCCTATCACGACTGTGCCCTTTCTTCTAAAAATTTTAGACAAAGTGGCATACATGCAAATACAAAACTTCCTTGAATCCAACCATCTGCTCGGAACCCGCCAATCTGGATTCCACTCACAGCATGGAACTGAGACTGCCCTGATCGATCTCAATGCCCAAATAGATCAATGTAGGGACAATGGCCAAGCAGCCTTGCTAGACCTCTCAGCAGCGTTCGATTTAGTCGACCATACAGTCTTATGCAGCCACCTAGACTCTGCTGCTCACTTCTCCAAAGAGGCCATAATATGGATCAAATCCTTCTTGAGTAACCGCACCATGAGACTCTTCTCTCCATCAACCTCAGCTGACCCGATCCCTATAACGTGCGGCGTACCCCAGGGATCTTGTGTGTCACCAACCCTCTATAACATGTTCACAAAGCCACTCTTTGACGAAATGGATCATCTGGGTATCGCCTACACCAACGACGCAGACGATACCCAGATCCTCCTCCCACTTTCAAGAGATTACGTCGTGGATCTGGCCTTAGTGAATAAAATCTACAGCATCGTTCAGGCATGGATGGCCACACATGGCTTATGCCTGAACGACGACAAAACTTAGCTCATAATCCTAGGCACCCCGACATACATAACTAAACTTAATCCCGACTATGGAAGCTTCATTATCAACGGGAATAATATCAAAGTGGCAAAGGAAGTCAAGACCCTAGGTTTTTACCTCAACGCCACTTTAAACTTTGTCAAACAAGTCAATTCCCTAGCCTCAACTAAGGCATATACTTGCAAACTCATTAGAGCCAGCAAACAATTCATCTCCTCAGACAGCTGCATCACGCTTGCCAGAGCCCTCATACTGTCCAAACTGGACTATTGTAATGGTCTCTACATTGGGGCTAACAAACAGACTATCCACAAAATCCAGGTCCTCCAGAATAATGCCCTGAGAGCTGCTCTCAAGATCAACAGAAAAGAGCATATCTCCTCAATAAGAAGAGAATATAAGTGGCTATCCAACTCAAAATTGCCTCCCTTACTCACAAGTGTCTTAATAACATGGCTCCACCTTGCCTAATGCACAGGCTGCACTTAAGAACCACATCTAGACCCACAAGAATGGCCAATGCCAATTGCCTTCATGTCCCTCGCTTTAAACGTGCCACTATTGGAGGACACAGCTTCACAGTCAAAGCAGCACAGCTGTGGAACTCATTACCATATGACATAAGAGAACCCCAGCCCTTCGTGAAATTCAGGCAGAATTTGACCAAGTGGCTGAGAGCCAATGACATCTAATTTCTCTTACCTGCTTGACCTGACTGTCCCCACTGGCGATCCACCTGCATGCCCCCAGCACCGATACTTCGGTCTTTATTTACACCAATGTATATTACTGTATTTATTCCACTGTATATTACCTCTACATTTTTAAGTATACCTACACCTGTATCACCTGTTTTCTGGACCTAGTTCCAGCCCTGTACATATTTTGCTTATTGTTTACTGTATTATGACCATGCACATGTACCTGTACATATTTTGTCTATTGTATACTGTACTATGACCATTTAGATGTACCTGCAACGAAGTTGAGCATATTCCTGTCTTGTGCGCCCTGATGCTCCAGGGCATTGCGCGCCTTACAAATAATAAACTAAACTAAACTAAACTAAACTAAACAAAACTAAATCTTCAACAAAAGTCATACACCTCGCACGGAGTGGTAAAACAGCCGCCAATGCCCGGCCGGTCGCATTAACGGCAGACATTAGGAAATTCTGCGTGGCTGACCCAAACACAGTGTGATTAGAACCCTGCTTCCATTTCTCCCTGATAAGCAATTGGTAGCTGGCAGCCCTGCTAAACTGGATGTAGCCGGCGTAAGCATTGATTTAACAGATACACCTGCTGACTCTCTGCTCCTCTGCTTCAGGCAGGAGTATTATCACTCACACCCTTGCTATAGATACCATCCCCAAAAGAGCGTGAAAGGGAGGACACTCTGGGCAGGGGGGAGGGGCTGATTTTCTGAAAGAATCCTACAAGTAAAGGAAATACGGACGAGGTGAGGCCCCAGCCGTATAATAAGGGAGCAGTCTCCACCCACAGTTGCCCCCAGAATTTAATTGTGGGTAAGGAGCAAACGACTAATGATGCATTAGCAAGCATTCAGATTGATATGGTGAAACAGACAGCTCTTAACCACGAAAATAGTGATTTGTCACAATCAACACCTATGTTCTCCACTACGGCCCAAAATTCTTCAGTTTTGTCTTTATCCTTTACACAACCTACCACAAGGTGTAACTTGGCAATAAAGGGGGCCCTGGCCAGAGCTTGTGAGGGGGAACACGTGGTGGGAGAATTCAATCAATGAAACGCAGCACGTTTTGCACCCACTAGGTTATATGAGACTTTAGATTCTAAAATAAATGAGAAATATCATCTATTGACTCTTTAAACAAAAGATAAGCTGGTTCAGTCTGCCTCCTGCCATGTTTTAGTACAGACGGATGATTTACTTATTCCACAGATTTACTCTTCGCTAGAGGTATGTGTCTCAAGCCAGGGGGTCTTGCTTAAAGATTGTTCTTTTTCCCAACAATCACAATGTTTACAAGCTGCGAATCAAGGAAAAACCAACAACTTAAGCTCCGAAACTGTAGCTGCCCAGAAGAAAGTTAAAAACATTGATGACAATTTGCAAACTGCTGTTAAAACTAAGGAGCCTATTTGTCAGCAGGGCTATCCATGTGTGAAAAAAAGAAGCAAAAACTCAAACATGTGAATCAGTTAGCAGATGCTGTAAGTTTCGTTTGTTAAGCTAGAAGGGGTCCCTCAGGTGAAGAGGAAAATCGAACAAGCAGCTACCACTCATTATACTATCTCTGAGACTAAAAAGAATACCCATACCGCTACCCGGCTACATAAAAAAAGCAAACATATGAACGGGAGTGTGGGGAGTAAAATAAAGGGCACATGTCATTTTATTCAAAAATTGGTTTACCTAAAACAGCTGCGGGCTTGACAAGAACTGCTATCCCAAATAAATTCCGGAAGTCTAATTTGATGAGGACTACAAGTACTTCTGCAGACCTATGCCGGAATCAGGTTTTGCCATATGAGCCTTTGGACAATTTGGTCCTATTAAGTGAACAGCAGGAGAGTTGGCAGCTATTTAACAATGTCACTCCAGCCCCTGTACCTGCAATTCCATCTGCTACTAATATGCCCATTGGTGCAGATTCTCTTTCTACTTTGCCTATAAACTTACATATACCAAGATAGAAAGGGATTTGGGAGAGTAAAGATAAAGCTTTAACACTCCAAGGGCTGGGAGAGGAGATTGCCCACTCACTGTGACGCTTATTCTTATACCCCCAGCGTACGGAAGGCATGGTAAACAATCTATGACACAACAAGAAGTTGGGTTTTGGGAATACAGCAGTCGGGGTAAGGAGGTGCTGAGCAGCAGAAAAACCCTAGCACAAGAAATGATCTTAAAAATCTGACCTATTTACTTCTACAATGTCGCTCTCACCCTTTCCCACGGTATGATCTTAATAGGCTGTCAGTGATGAATATCTTTTCTGAAATCACTGATTATAAATAAACTGATTAGTATATCAGATAAACTGGCTCCACTAAAACAAACAAAGACAAGTAAAGATGATAATAACACTAAGAGTTGGTTCTCTGAAGATTTGAGAAAACTAAAATCTACTTGCATGAAAGCTTTTCACGCATGGAAACGTGAACATAATCCAATTCTATTAGCGATGTATAATAAAACAGTTAGCGATTATAAAAATGCCATTCTCGTGGCTAAAAGAAATGTTCATAACAAACGCATAACTAATGCCGAATCCGATACTAAAGAGTTACTTAAAATATTAAACAAACAGGAAACTACTCCAGCCCTGTTAGGCCTCGCAGAAAAAAACGATAAGGAGTGGTGTCAACTCATCCAAAACGAACTCCAAAATAAGCTGCACAATATTCGTTCGACAATGCTTGAAAAAAAGAAGCAGAACTCTGCATATTTGGACAAAGTCCCAATCAAGGCATTCAATAGGGTCACAGATATCCACATCTTTAATTTTTCCCCCAATAAGCAAATCTGATTTAGAAAAAATCATTGGACAAATGAAACCATCACATTGTAGACGAGACGCATGTGCGTCAATGATAATCAAAACTTGTCCCCATCTATGGTTAAAGCAGTCTGTTTGTTTGTAAATGCCTCACTAACAGAGTGAAAGGTACCGACTGAACTAAAGCAAACTATGGTCACTCCGATTATTAAGAAATCAGGCTTACCAACGGATAACCCATTGAATTTTCAACCCATTTCGAATACCCCTTTTCCACTTAAAATACTGGATTGAGTAGCATATCATCAAATTGCTGAGCATTTGAATCAATTTTCTATCCTTAATTACCATTCAGAATTTTAAAAAGTATTTGGCACAGAGACCTCTCTCTTGGAGCTGAAATCCAAGTTATTAATACAGATGGATAAGAGTGGGTTTATGTTGATCATATCATTAGATCAAACGGCGGCCTTCGACCTAATTGAACACTCCATACTCAATACTAGGTTGAAGGAAGTTGCCAACTTTTCGGACCTGGCTGCTTCATGGATTGAATCTTTTCTTGAACACAGAGATAGTAGAGTCTGCTCAGATATAGCGGAAGCATCTCCTGTCCCAGTTCTTTATGGTGCCCCTCAGGGGGCTACTACCTCTCCATGTATATACAATCTTTTCATGGTGCCTTTCTTCTTTATGTTAGAGGAGGAGGGTGTGGTATTCTCAAATTACACAGATGAACCCCCAATGCGTAGTTCCCCTTACGGGATCCCATGAACATGATGAGCTTGAAGTTAATAGAATCTTCTATCTAATTGAGAAGTGGAGGCTGGATAATTATCTCACCCTTCATAGGAGCAACACAGAGTTAGCGTTCTTAGGTAGTTCATACACCTTGCAAGGTCTAAATCATTCTTATAGCTCTTTGAAGTTAGGTGACAATATTATAAGTCCACTTCCAAAAAATAAAATATTGGGAGTTACTCTCGATCAGACTCTTAATATGAGAGCTCATGTTACCTCTGTTGTATCTTCTGCAGTCTATTATGTCAAATTATTGTCACATTTGAGACCACTTATTTCACAGAAAAGTGCAGAAACTATCGCAAGAGCGATTATTGGAGCAAAGATGTATTACTGTTGTAGTCTATTACTGGTTACCTGTATGCAGGACTTAAAGAAACTGCAGGTTGTACAGAATTCGATGGTGAGAGTTGGCTTAGTGCTCTCGAGGCACAATCATGTTTCAGAGGCCAGGCAATCGCTTCATTAGCTACCAATTGAATCAAGGATTAAGTTTAGGACTTTAGTCATAACTTTTAAGTTCAGAATGCAAATGATGCCTTTTTATCTTCAGTGTCATATTAAGGACAAAGTCAACACTAGATCTCTGAGGTCTGGGTCACAAAATCTTTTGGAGCAACTGAGACCTAGGTCATCTAAAGCAGAGAATGGTGTGTTTGCATTTAAAGCGCTCAGCTTGTGGAACCAATTGGCAGGTTATTTTACATAACCACAAATCACTAGTAAACTTTAAGAAAGATCTGAAAACTTTACTTTTTACCTGAAAAAGTTCCTCTTGGCAGTGCCACAGAAAGTATAGACCATCTACTTTTTTTTACTGTTTTCTGTTTCTAATTGTCCTTTGATGCTCCAGGTCCCGGAGTTTCTAGTTTCATGTTTTCTTGTTGTCTGCGCCTTCCTGCCTGCAGGTCTATAGCACGCACTATAAATGCCATATCATGTAATGTAATGTAATGAAATACCTGCCCTAGAGGCCTTCTCTAAGACTGACATAGAGCAAATTGAATGTTTGCATGATAAATATCTCTCTGTGGTTTCGGTTGGCCTTAGTCAGAAATGCTCTGTGACAGGAAAGGATTGTACTTTAAAACCTGGGTTGTTGATCAATCTTCTTTTGATAATCAACACATACCCAATTATGGGAACCAATATCCATCTATGAGTGGAAATGATTCTAATTTCACTAGCCACGTGGGTCAGGGGTTTGGGCCTAATAAAATCATTGATAGCTTTGGTACCTCTGTAACCCATTTGAAGAAGTATTAACAATGAAATCAGCTCCACACCTTCTCTCTGCCCTCATGGAATACGCTCGGGTTTAAACATCTCACTTCATCAAAAGCCAATTTGCTGCAGGAATACGATATTATACTTTTGCACGAAATATGCCTGGCATCCCCTCTTGTGTGAGATCAGCATATTATTGCTTTGGTCCCGGCAATTTTTCCAAATCGTGGGCGACCAATGGCTGGTTTGATAGTAGCGGTTAAAACCTCTGCTAATATGACATTTACACCTTGGGTCTCGCCGAATAGCTACTTCAGATGGTTAAGATAGGATTCGGTGAGCATTATATAGCAATTATCAATGCCTATTGGAACCATGCTGGTATCTCTGAAGATACCTTTATTAAAGACCTGGAATCTCTCCTGCACTTGATAGCTATGGATCCTGCCTGCCAATATACTATTATAGCAGGTGATCTTAACATCAGATGCATAGCTCGCCCTGCCCAACATCTTTTGCCTACTGCTATAAGATGGAATGCCCTGATGAAGGAACGGAACTTACACATGCTAAATGGAGCAGTTGTGGGTGATATCCCCCTGTACACACCTGGCAAACACGAGCCCAAACTGCACCATTGGACTATGTTTACACTAACAGCGGCCTATTCATCTGTATTACACACTTTCAAATAAAACTGCAATCAGTCAGTGATCACGATATTTTAGCTTAGAGTGGTCCTGGTCCAATTCACGAAAAAAGGCAAATCGCTCATTTGCTTCGGGCCTGGTTCTTAATAGTGCCCAAAACAGGGTGTTTTGGACCCCAAGACTTTTGGATCAGCTCAACCAGAACCTGTTGCAGCCCGCCTTGTATACACCGGCACTAGGTTATGGTAAGGTTCCTTTGTATGTCGAAGTAATGAGCATTTTTTTTAAAAACAACCACGACTACTTGCGGTAGTCATCTTAAGAACAAGCTCCATACTTTTGATCCCGAGGTGACCCAGATGAAAGCTGACTACCGAGCTGATAAAAGAAAAGCCGGCTAGTTACCTGCATTACTTACATTAGCAAGTCTAAGATCTATCAAATGTCATGTTAAAACCTGGCTAAAAGCAAGACGTACATTAATCTTGTATTGAGATGCTGAAAGTAAGTTGTAAACCTTGGGTTCTTAAATCTCTGCTCGCCTATGGGGGATATTAAATAAAGGAAATGACCAGGAAAACTTGGTTTCTCAAATAAATCCAGTCCCAGAAGGAGTGTATGATGGATATCCTTCTATATGGCACTCTATGCTGTGGCCCACTTGTCACTGGCTTTGAAAGCACAAGGTAGCATTTGCGCTGGCCACCTACATTTCGATCTGGAGCATATTCTCTTCTATATGTCTAAGCTTAGCTCCTACAGGGCCCTGGCCCGATGGCTTCTCTAACTTTGTCATCAAGAAACATCTGATAGCTTGGGCTAAAATCCTGGTAATCATCTTTGGGCAAGCAGTCATAACTAACATCTTGCCACCGTCTTTGAGAAAATCGATTGTAATTCCAATTTATAAAAAATGTGACCGGACCCAACCTGGTAATTATAGACCTATGACCTTGTTGGATGTGACAGGGAAGCTTTTTGCTAGATTAATCTTAAGAGATCTTAACGAATGGTTGGGCAAAGATAGGCTGTGAGATCCAAACCAGACAGGTTTCATGCCTAGCATGGGGACAGCTATAAATCTGCCTGTCCTGCAGGCTGTTAAATCACAGGAGCTACATTCATGGCCTATATTGACTTTGCAGCGGCTTTCGACTCTATCAGCCGTGAATTGCTTGTAGAGAAATTAAGGCAGGCCTCCTGTCCTGAAAACCTAGTCTATTGGACTAATGAATTGCATACAAATACTAACATACAGGTACCTTTATCCTTGGATGGTAACCTTTCAGATCCAATTGAAACATTCAGGGGTCTGAAACAAGGATGTATGTTGGCATGCACACTTTTTAATTTCTTCGTGGCGGATGTGTGCCACAAGTTTGCAAATGTTCCAGCGGATGCAACGAATTTAGGGGGGCGCGCGGCCCCCTGGCTCTTCTATGCCGACGACCTTGTGCTGTTGGCTAGAACTCCAAGGGGCCTTCGCGCCCTCCTTTTGCAGTTGGAGGTCTACGTTGAAAGGAACCTCTGGAGTATTAACTAGGAAAAGAGTAAGATCATGGTGGTAAACTGTGCCATGAACCGAACGTCCAATGCACTCGTTTGGACATTACAAGCTATTAATTTGGAAGTGGTGCATGAATCTAAGTAATTGGGCCTGGTAGTCAGTTCAGATGTAAATGATAATCCTTTCCATCGAGATTTAAAGTTGAAGTTGTAAACGGGTATTTCGCAAGCCCGTATTATACATGCCAAGTATGGGAAGGTTTTCTATTCACCAGCCATATATTTTTTTAAGCAAAAAGTGGCCCCAACCCCTGTCTATGGTGCTGAAACAAGACAATGGCAAGTTGACTCCTTGTGGAATAAAATGGAGGGCTCCTTTTGGCGAGCTGTGCCGGGTTTACCACAAACAGTGCCTATATGTGTGCAATAAGACATGAGCTTGGTTGGGTCTCATTATATGAGGTATATATTTGGAAGCTCCTATCCCTATACACAACATATTTAATGTTTGATAATCAACATTCTGTAATGAGCATCATATCAAAGTATGTGTTAACATCTAAACATACTAAGATAAACATGTGGAGAACAAAAATACAAGCTATTATGAAGAACACGTGTATCACAGAGAGCTTACTAATTGAAAACCCAAACAGCTAAAACAAAAAGAGCTATGGCTGAGTGATTGGGCCCATAATAGAGAACGTTGTTGTAAGCTGCAATTATTTAGAAACAATGCCTTTGGGATAAAAAAAATTCAACATACCAGAACCATGTCTCACTAGGTTATCGGATCCGAGAAGAAGACATTTATTTATGAGACTACGGTTGAATTTATGGTGTACAGACAATGTTTTACATATCCAACGAATAAACCCCACGAGTGGTTGTCGATTGTGTTGTCATCCGACTGAAATAGAGACAATTAGGCACTTAACAGTGGAATGTACAGCTTTAATTAATCCAAGAATTGTGTATTTTCAGCGTTTTTTTAGGGACTGTAAGATAACTGACGCAGATCATATTATGCAGAGCCTCGTTTGATAGCCATAGGTCGATAGTAAATGTAACCTTGGTAGATTTCATGCAATCCTTGAACGTATCAGACCTAAAGAATCCTTGAGTACTGTAAATGCATCTTCCTTTAAGATGAACCATGGCTACATGAAATAGCTATATTTCATGTAATCTTTGAATTTACCAGACCCAAAGAATCGTTGATTACTGTAAATGTATCTTCCTTCAAGATTAATTATGGCTACATGTAAGAGTGAGCTATCCTATTTTACTTGATTGTTTTATTAGAAACTTTCTTTTTCCTCTTTTGGATGGTCTTAAAACTGTAACTTGTGCAAATAATAGGTAGGGTTATATATTTTTAATTATTTGTTTAGTAGGTTTGATTGACCACTTGTCTCATTGTATTGTACAAGATTGTGTTCTGTTGTTTTGCTGATTTAATATGTAATGTTTATGTTTAAAATATTTGAAAGGCTGGTTTTACAGCTAAAACAAATAATAATAATAAAAAATGCATCTGTCTTCATTTCAACACAACAGTGTAAAAGTTCAAAGTTATACGTTTTAGAAAGTATCCTTTGTGACAGGGGTTGGATTCCATTCCCCTGCATCAATGCAGGAATACCTTTGGAAACGTTCTGATTCAACAAAGTTCTCTTTAGGTCAACACAAAAAAATACTCTGCTTTCTAAGTGAATTTCTCTTTCATCAACACGTATTCAAAAGTGAAAGAAATTGGTTTCTTCCACAATATGCTTCTTGGTAATGCCAATGTCTTTCTCACAAAACGTAAGTTCATAAACCATGGCAATTATTTTTCTCAAGATGAAAAGCTATTATCAGCATATCACACTTGTTTTTTAAATGGAATACTTATGTCAGGATAGCAGAGCAACTACCTTTGGTGATGCAACATTTGTCAATATGGTTAATATGTTCTTTCTATCACAACTCTTTTTGCCACAATCACACTGCTTCAAAACTTCTTCTTTCCTGGTCCACTCGCCTGCCATGGCTAACTACTAATGATCCCTTTCCAGGTTTACTCCCCTGCCAGGATGAAAAACTCCTACAACTACAATTGTGCTTAGTGGCAATAGTTGTTCCAAGATTCTCCACACCCGTATCTTATGTGAGGAGGGCTGAACTCTTATAGGATGCCTACAATACAATACAATACAACACAACACAATACAATACAATATCAGGGGATTAGGGAGGAAGTCATCTGCATACGACGTGACCCTGAGGGACTCTAAGGGGGCAGTGAGGTCTGCCATAATAAGTATCTTGAAAGTTGTCCAGGTAGTTGTGGGTTCGTGTGATAGGATGTGTAGTGTACTGTTAGTTGTGGCATTGGTGTCACTCATTGGCGGATGACGTAGATCTTGCTGATAAAGAAAGAGTTGATTCTGGTGGATTTCGGATGGAGTGTGCAACGGGTGGGTCAGTAAGAGGGTTGGTGCATTGCTTGGTGGCTTTGTAGTGGTCTCTGATTTTATTGTTGGCATTGGCTACGGTTTTTCACTACTGGTTAGTTTTGGCAGTGTTGATCAGTCGTCTGCATGTAACATGGAGTTTCTTGAGCAGGGCAATGTCAGATGCACTGCAGTATTTCCCCTAATTGTTTCTTGTTTTCTGATGGCTTGTGTTTATTGAGGTTGAGTTCTTGAGTGTACCAGGGTGCAGAGGGTTTAGGCTTGAGGGTACACCATTTCACTGCAGCATGGAGGTTGATGTGGTTTGTGCTGGGTGGTGTTGAGTTCTTGGATAAGTGACTTGCAGTCCGGATTCATAGGAGGCACATCAGCCCAATTGATGTGGAGTTTGGTGAAGTCTTCAATGAGAGCCTCCACTGGGAAGTGTGGCTAGTTTCAAAGGGGATTACCAGAGGGTCTGACCAGTTAGGCAGAATAGGAGAGCTGTGATGGATGGTGGGCAGGGTGGTGATGATGCATCCAAGATATTGCCTTTACTTTGATTTGGGAACTTTGTGGAGTTTTATAGAGTCTTCCATGAGAGCCTCCACAGGGAAGTTCTTGAAGTAACTGAAGATTTGCTTTCCAATGGGTCTGCTTGAGAGTTTTGGTGTGGCTAGTTTCAAAGGGGATTACCAGAGGGTCTGACCAGTCAGGCAGAATAGGAGAGCTGTGATGGATGGTGGGCAGGGTGGTGATGATGTGATCCAAGATCTTGCCTTTACTGTGATTTGGGCCCTTTGTGTGCTGTGTGAGGTTTAGTGTGTAGGCAGTGGTGATCGTCTTTCTTTGAATTGGTTGCTAGGTTGCAAAGGATGTTGAAGTCACTGAGGAAGATGTTGGCGTGTGTGAGAGACATGATGGTGACCAAGTCTGTGAAGTCTCAGATGAAGGAGTTGTTGGGATTGGGTGGTCTGTAGATGAGGTGAAAGTGGCTGTGTCCATTGTTTTAAAAGAGTCAATGGTGACAAGCCCTCTGCAGATCTTGTTTGAGAGCTCTTGCTGTAGAATTCTGTAGCTGTTGGGGGTGAGGACATCTAGGAAGTGGGTGGAAGTGGATATCATTCAGGTCTCAGTAGTGAAGATGCCATCTTTTACGTCAAGTGAAGGTGCTAGTAGAAAACAGATGGATCCGGGAGATCCGAAGGAGGTACCTTTATTCCCTGGTAGCTACAAACATAGTGAGCCTCACCTAAATGACTTAACTATGTGTTTTTCACAATTACTCTTTCCACCGTGTCCGCAACAGCTGCAAACGCTGATTCAAAGCACACCCTCATGGCTGTCACAGGCACAGGAACACAAGCCAGAGAATGATTGCCTGTGATGGCACCGCACTGCAGTAGCCCCTAAAATAACAAACTTAATTAATTATCCTTCAACTTAGTGGGAATACTTTGCAAACTGGAACGCTTCCATATTTCTTCATTTTCTACCTCAGTACACAACTTCTGCTTGCAAGAGTCCAACATATTCTTGATTCCCCTTTCACCACTCCAAGATGTAGACTGTTTATGGTCCAATGGACCTTCCACCAAAATCATTGCTTCACATTTGCCTCCGAGACCACATGTCCAAAATCAGCCTCAGAGACTTCAGATCTCAATGCCTCTGCTTATGCCTCCCGTCTCGTATCTTTGATGTCCATGGAACTACTAGTCCCATGTCCTTCAGTGCACTGATCCACCACTCCATCACCTCTTTCACCTCACTCATCACTCCACATATTTTGTGGAATTTCCCTGTCACACACTCTACTCTTTGATTCATGACACAGAACATGTTGCCTCATACTCCATGTTGTCCCATCATCTAATATAACCACAGTACCTAGCACTTTTTGAAACCTTTTGGACTCAACAAATACAGAACCCTCTGCCCCATAATCCTGGGATTCCTCACCCTCACTTTATCTCGTGCACAAAACGGTTCCAAATATACCCGCTTCCTCCTTCAAACCAGCTTTTTTATCTCTCCTGATATTCCTCTGCTCTTCGAATGAGCTCCTGCCTGTTCACTTTGAGAGGATCAGATATGCCCAACCATTGCAGTGCCAACTCACTGATAGGCTTCCTAACTCAGAAAGAACCGAATTGGGACACCCCAGCCATAGAATGTGGTGTAGTTCTGGAGGTCCACACCATGACCCTCACTGTTGTCATCGCAACTAGCTTAGACATGAAAGCCAATTGTAGCATCCATTAAATAGCTTAGACATGAAAGCCAATTGTAGCATCCATTATACTACACTCATGTCTCACACCTACACTGCCCAGATAATACGCAAAGGCCTTTGACTAAAACTTTACACCGCTGTCCCTCAACAACACCAACAGAAAACCTTCCTTCCGGAATAGATAATCCAAAAATTCTACCACTGCCTTGACATCAGCAGCCCAACCTATGTATGTTGATTACTGTGGTAATCTATTACTACAAACATAAACCCCATGCCCTTCTAGCACCAAGGCAGATATCCAACGCCACTTTTTCCCAGGGCCACGTTGGCATTTGATTAGGATTCAAAAGTGTCTCCACAGCTACAAGAGATTATTAGTAGCTGCACAAGGAAAATTATTCACCACCGTACGTTCCACAACAGAATCCATGCATGGCCACATATAAGTTTCCCCTATTCTCCTCTTGGTCATGTTATGTCTGAGGTGGTGACTATGGGCCACTTCTAGGATTACGGGTCTCCTCCTCTTGGGAGGATACCATCTTCTCACCCTGACTCAATAATGTACATTCTACCCATAGCTCATTCTGCACCTGGTCAAACTGGGCACTCACCCCATATTCCATTCCTCATCTGCAGCGCACTCTTCTTGTCATTTCATTGGCTCTAATACAGCTCCTGTGGTTATATGTGCCACTATTGCCTCTTGCTCCACATGCACACTATGCTCACCTTAAATAGGAAGACGAGACAAACAATCTACCACCACATTGGTTAATGATGGTGTATAAACTATCAAGAAGTTCTATTCCTGGAGAGAAAGGGCTCAACGATTTATCCTAGAAGAAACAATCATATTATTCCCTACCATGGCATGTAATAAGGGTTTGTGATCAATCTTCAATAATACCCCACAAAAAGAATTTAAAATGATTCACAGTCCAATAGCACACCAACGCCTCACGTTCTATAATTGAATCATTCTTCTCTGCCCCTTGCAAGGCTCTCAAGGAAATGGCAACAACAATCTCATGCCCATCCTTTACTTGCGTGAGGGTGGCTCCCAGTCCTACAGCACTTGTCAGTGGTTAACACAGTCTTCCAGCAGGGATCGGACATCCTTAAAGTCGGAGCATCAACAATGCTCCTTTTAATATGCTTAATAGCACTGTCATGACATTCAGCCTATGGAAAAGTAACATTTTTCTTCATTAGATATCTTAACGTAGCACTCAATGTAGCAAACCTCTCCACAAATCTGGAGTAATATTCTGCTAATCCTAAAAATGCATGTAAATTCTCTTTCTCATGTCATATGGGAGCTTTCACTATGGCTTCCACTAGATTATTCTTTGGTTTGATGCCATGCTAATTTATTACGTGACGCAACCAGACACCTCCCTCACCTTGAATTTACATTTCTCTTTCTTGACAGTCAACCCAGCTCACTACAATTTGGTGATACCCTATTTGGATATCGCGCCAAGTAAGATCTGTGTGGTGAGTGCTGCTGCACTGCACTGCGAACGACAGGGGCAATTCTGATGTTTCAACACTGTTGAGGCAGTACAGTAGAGTACATGGGTGATTGGTGTATGAGCACCACAGTTGTGGGTGAAATATGCCTGGAATGTTCAAGGCATACTTATTGATAGAAAGAGGTCAACAGATTTTGATAAAAACTCACCTTATATGGTGAGCGTGGTGCCCACATTCAGGTGGACTGTGGCTTGTGGAAGAAGGGTTTGCTTGAGGAGCAAAGTGTAGAGGTGCACATCATTAGTCAACGCTAAATTCAACAATTCTTCAAGTGTCAACTAGAACTGATTCCAAAGGGTTCATCGGTGCTCCCGGCCAGATCTTGGCTACAAGGTCAAGGATTCTAGTAGGCAAAATGTCTGAAAAATATTGAGGAAAGTACCTGGGCACACAATTGGGCATGAATGACAGATACAATACATGGACAGTATAAAGAGTAAGGTGTTTTATGTGGAATTATGAATCCATTCCAAGTTTATTTCACAATAGAAAACAAGGAATATTCTTGTAGGTTTGACACCAATACAATTTTGTTTTCCTATACTTATTTTCAACAGTGTGCGAATTGATACACAAACTCATCTGATTCACATCATTTTAACATAAGAAAAAAGAAAATTAAGATTTTTAGAAAATACATAATTATTAACAATAGAATTTTCTTTTTTCAATGAATAGAATATGCTCAGGTGAATTGTCCTACTAGGCCTCATTAGAGGCACGGCAGCCGCTGGTATTTTTTTTTTCCGGCGCCCCGAAATAGCCTATTACCGGGTCATTATGGCCTTGCTGGACCCGGTATTTGTCCATTTGAATGCTATCTCCTACCAACAAATACAACTTTGACTTTCTCTTTGCAACTAGTATTATATTCTCAAATTATTGCAAGTCATATTCTGTCTCATCCTTCACAGAAAGTTGCCCCACTGTATTATAGTACTGAAGCCCTGATGTTGATGGTGTCAGCTTTTTCTCTATGTGTGGTAGACTTCCGACAAAGGTACATGCTGGATTTTGAAAGTGCTGCAGCATTAGTCAGTAGTTTATCTCCAGGTGTGTATCAGCACATAATGACACACTAAATACCATGTATTTTATGTGATTTTCGATTCGGACATATTTCTGCATAACATTCTGCATAATAATGTTCTAATATTTCCCAGTGTTTTTGGAAATAGTTCAAACTTTGCCCTAGTGCTAACACTACAACTTTGCACTTGCACCGAAGCAGTGTTTCTGTAATCGTAATCTGGCCCCGGGCGCAGCATCACGCAAAATAGCCAGTGATTGATTTGCAGCCTGCATGTGTGAATACGCATAGCAACACTTGCAAGCATCTGTGGACCTACACATGTTTTATGTTGTATAAGCAATCCGATGTATGCCTTTAATTTATGGTATGTCTCATTTGTAGGTTCCATTACTGTTTCGCACATCGCACTATTTGGTTATGTTGTATCGAACATGTTAACATTGATGTAATGTTTTACATGAAGCAAGCCGCTAATGAAATAGGTTAGGCATGTTGCACGCTTTTGTGATGTTGAAGTGTGAAAGTTAATAAACACATGACAGTGTAAATTATAGTGCCTATTTGAATTGTTGGAGGAAGCACCGAAATTAAAAATCAAACTTGCTAAGCGACTTTTTTTCTGTGCCTCTTTTGTCATTTCTCTTCTTGTCCTTTTTCTTTCAAACAATGCATCAGGTATGGAAATTGTTAGCAGAACGAGGCAGTTGAGAAAGGACTCTAAAAAACAAAAAAAGATGGCCTGCTTTCTCAAGTTCAGAGTCGAGTCTCAAGATGGAGACCAGCTTTGATCAAGGCTTGGGCCTTGTCACTTCAGAGCAATGGTTTGGATAGTAGCAGCAGTTGGACCAACTGAGAACAAACACTGCTTAACCATTTTGATTCGAGGCTCAATAGAAAAGTGTTGGAAGTCAAGCGAGTGGAGTCAAGTGGTTTTATAAACCCTGAGCTCTGTCACAGTGGTATTGGCATTTTGAGGCAGAGAAGGAGCTTTGGGAGGAGCTGGTAAAGGAAAGTTGCTCCACATTGCTGTGGAGAAAGAGGAAAGAGTCTGGCGAGAGGTTTTCGCAAGGTGACTGTAGGAGTCATTGGGCCTCATTACGACCCAGGCGGTAAGTTACCGCCTGGGCCGTGACTTTACCACCATGGCGTAAACTATGTTTACGCCATGGTGGTTGGCGGACTTACCGCCCCATTCCGACCTTGGCGGGGCGGTAAGTCCCCAATCCCCATTTACCCTTCCCCATTCCCATTTTTGCCCCATAGGGCATAATGGGAGTGGGGAAGGCGTTAATTACGCCACCGTAAATTACGGTGGCGTAATTAACTCCATGGTCCCTTAGCGCCATGGATTTTAACACCTGCTAAAAGCAGGTGTTAAGTCCGCCATGGCGCTAAGGGACCTCGTACTCAGGCGGTAAGGGTCGGCGCTGTTTACGCCGCCGTAAAACCCTTACCGCCTGAGTCGTAATGAGGCCCATTAAGCGAAAGGAGATGGAGAACCTTAAGGAAGTCGTTGTAGGAGCCATCAGGAGAAAGGAGGAGGAGACTATTATGGTAGTGGTTGGTGGAGACATCAGGAGAAAGCCAGAGGGCGCTCATAAGTACGGGGTTGGGTAAAAGAGAGGTGAAGCAAAGAAGTAGAAGGAGAAGATGAGGAATAGCAGATATGACGGTGGTCAAGTAGAGGAGAAGGAACGGGCACACTACAATCCTGAGAGAAATGCATTTAGGAAGGGTGGAGGTAAAAGCACATGTTTTTAAAACATCTATTATAAAACAGCAAATCTATTTAAAAGTTGCATTCCTTACTCATACAGCTTTAAATAATGCAGCACCCAGCTATCTTATGGATAGATTCCTAAAGAGAAGCTCCGCCCGACCGTCAAGATTTACTAATGTCAATAGCCTTATCATACCAAGATTCAGGCTGGCCAAGGCCGGGGGCGCCAGCTTCCCTGTCCGAGCGGCCAATTATGGAACTCATTGCCACATCCTCTTCCAAATGATCATCCTTATCTCAAATTCAGATCCAACTATATCAATCTTGCGAAGTCCTCCGACAACTAGTTTCTTACTATCTTATACAAGATTCCCCATACCTCCTTGTTTGTACATATGCCCCGTCCTGTTGCCCATTTGTAAATGTTACCTTTTGTCAAGTTTTTTCTCTTTGACTTATTACTGCCTTTGTATACTTTCCGTTGTGCTTATAATATGTAAACATGTAACTTCAAGACTTGCATATTCTGTACTGTTGCGCCCGGTTACCTTTGGGTTTGGTGCACATTATAAGTGAATAAAACAAACAAACAAACAAACATGTGAGAACAAGAGAAACATGAAGTTTTGCCTAAGGCACGGAACTGTTGCATCTCATTGAGGAGATAGGTAAGGATGGGGTGTTAGAGTTAGGACCTAAGTAAGAGGGGTGGATCAAGTGGTCTGAACCAACCTGTAGGGAATCTATGCTGGAGATCCTCCTGCTAGAATCTTTCTAGCTTAGCCCTGACGTCTTCCTCCACCTGTCCTTGCAGGAACGTGCAGGTGCGGCCCCGACACTCGCATGTGGATTGGAGGCAGAGGCCCGAAACTACAGAAATAAGGGCAAAGAATGACCTTCAGAAATTGACCAAATGCAGTGTCTTCATTAAAGACTAGCTCTCAGCTTTTGTAGAAAAAGCATGTGTCTCCCATGATGTTCCACAGTTTTTTAAATTCTATAAAAACACCCAAAGACAAGCGCATAAAGCTCCCCGAGCAACAACAGCACCATACATGTGTGAAACCTGTGCTTCCTACAGTTTGTCAACCAGCCCAGCAAAAATGTACACCAGTAAATACCAGCATAATCCTTTCATCATTAGTGGAACACTAGGCACCATTTTATACGCATAAAACCTCACTGGAATCCTGCAGTATCGTTCTCTGAGTCAATTCCTCCTCATTCCTGGGAAAAAGAATACCCTTTAGTCCAATCCAATCAGTCGGGGACTCAGGAATCTTTTTCAGCAACACGGAACAAGATGGTTGGAGAACTACTCCACAAAAGACCTGCTCCGCATAAGACCTATTCCACATAAGACCTACTCTGCATAAAACCTGCTCCGCATAAGACCTGCTCCGCATAACACCTGCTCTGCTTAGGACTTACTCCGCATAAGACCTACCCCGCATAACACCTACTGCACATAAGACTTACTCCGCATAAGACCTACTCCACATAAGACCTACTCTGGTGAAAGTCTTTAAGAATCAAGATTTCACAGTATTTATGATAAGCGTGCAAGGGACGCACTGACAGAAACAGAAATGAGCTCTGCTTTTCCAACACCAGCAAAATGGGCACCTGAATATAATCTCCTGACTTCAAACAATTCTACAACCCTCTCTCAGCAATAAGTATGTTCTCTCCTCCACCACTAAGCACGGACCGTCTGGCTCTCTAGACCCCCATCTTTATGTCAGAGACGCATTTTTTCTTTTGGACATCTCTGTCTGCCCTATCTAGAATGGGCTAATTTTAGGGGGTGGGGCCCTTTGCTCCCCCCCAACTTTAGTGGCACTCCATTTTGTCCCCATCATTTGGCAGAGGCCACGTTCCTATAGATGCCATGCTCCCCACCCCAAAATTATCAGCAAAGTTACTCCAGTACTATCTAGGTGTGAGCATTCTCTGCCTAATCTCTCCCCCCTCCCTTTGGTCATCTGATTCTGTGCTCCCATTTACACAATGCGCTGCCTTCCAGTAAATCTTTTTTTTTTTTTTGTATTTGTTTGTCTAGGACACCCTGCCGCGAATTTAGCAATGGTTGGGCACACTCTCTGGGGGCAACAATCAAAGTGATGGACTGGCAGGGCCCCTGAGACCCACTGGCCACGCGCCATTCTAGATGTATCTCTAATGTTCAGCTGTGCAGCCGCCATCAGTGGCTACAGAACAAGGAGTGACGCTGCTGTCACGTGACAGCACATCCTTCCCGATGGAGAATGAAGGGGCGGGAGCAGGGCGTTGTGTGATTCTATGTATTTTCGTTGATTAAGCCATGCCATCGATCTGTGGGTAAAGACGCTTGGCGCAAGCGGGATAGGCGCAGCGAGGACGCAGTTGCAAAGGGTGCATGGCTGTATGCTTAGAAAATTAAATAGATAATTGGATTCGATGTTCAGATCTCCACAAAATGCCAGATTCATGCCGTTGAGATTCAATAACTGTAGGCGCACTACTTTCCTGACAAGTCTATCACAGAACTATGACCCTTTATTACACTTCCTACGAGCTCTCGAGGGGCATAGCTTATAATTGTAATACTGACTACTCGTAAAGCCTGAAGGATCCCTGCTGCTGTTGGGGGGACAGGGGTGGGGTGGAGGGAGACAGGGTGGTGGCTCTTAGGGATTGTTTCAGCCAAATAGTTTGATAAAATTAGGTTGAATGGTAGATTTGACTGAATTCGGTCACCACCATTAGTTCGAAGCCGAAGATACCGAACGTGAAGACCTGGGGTTGTGGGGGTGTTCCCCGCTCCCCATCTTAGGTATTTCTGGCTTTGACAGTTGCAGGGTTGTCACCCGCTTCCTCAGCATTGGTGGCAGGTGACCCAACAAATAAAAGAAAAAGGGACCCTGCAGTGTCAGATCCGACCCACATTAAATGGATGGATCTGACGCTGCAGGATACAGGAGAGGCGGCAGATGGAGAAAAGGTAAGTAAGGGGGGTTTGTGGGTGTACTGGTGGTTTGGGGGCCATGGGTTTGGTTTTTTGTACCGAAATAAAAACGTATTTGCAGCGAAAATTACTACGGTCAATTTCGCTGTGATTTTGTACCTTGGTCAAACAACTTAAATCCCTGAGGGATAACACTAGACTACTACACCAATAGAGTCCATTGCTGATGATCTGGTATATATAACTTTCATAAGACTGGTGGCCTATTTTTAAAATTCAATTTTGCCCCCACACATCATTAGCCGGCCTGCCATGCACCCAGTGACACAACATAACATTCAAAAACTTAACTCCAATGGAACATACAAACAATGCATTATTTATCATTCATTCAGACACATAAATCAACACACATATGCTTGCACATACTCACTCACTCACACAAAAATGCACCCAGGACCTCCGTTGACATACACTGTGTGCACACAACATGTATATGTACATACATAATAACACATGGAAATAGTGGTGCAACGTCCATTGAGCAGACCAGACTTTATCACCTCCTGATCCCTAAAATTTTGGGCTAAGTTGACTTGACCTAGCTGTACTATAAAGCCATGGCCAAAAGGAACAAATTCACTGAAATGTCAGCAATTCCCATTATTTTTCCTTTCATTCAAAGGAAGAAGCCATCGGTTAATGCAGTGCAGCGGGTGACCTAGTATACTTGGTATCAATTTTTAAATGCCAAATATCTCCAAACTTGGGTTCGGCACACCACCTTATATGTGTACATGCTGATAGATTTTTCTACAAGATTCTGACTGATTAAAATAAAGGTATGTTTTCATTTGTTCAAATGGCTAGAATCAGTGGAGTATCACGCGGGAGAGGCAGGGGGCGGGCCAAGCTGCCCCCGTGGCTCTTATAAAATCCAGACCAGGACATTTGTCATTGGGACACCTCTCCCAATCGGCACAGCAAAGAGGGCACCCAATGGCAAATGTGTACCGCTGGCAGGACAATGCGTGCAGAGCAATTCCTGCTCAGCACGCTCATTGTCCTGTTGTCCTGGCAGCAAGGAGCTCCGGGCAGCAGAGGGTCCTCACGCTGCTCTGTAGCAGCAGAGCATTACAATGTGAGCCATTAGGTACTGATGGGAGGTTGGGGGGGGTACTATTAGCTGGGACTTTTGTCCCTTTAGAAATGTGAATGGGAGGGAGTGATCGGAAGTGAAAAGGGTGCATAATGATGCATGCTTTATTAAATAATGACTATGGTTTTAAAACCCAAGGGGGGTGTGTTAGGCTCACATTAATCTACTTGATGCTATTGTGACTTTGTATAGGGTGAAAAAAACTAAAGCCATACTCCCATTGCTCAACATATTTCTATGACAATGTATATAGTGTATGGTAAGTTTACTTGAAAGGATAGTTTATTATGTAATGTGGTTTGCTTCCTAGGAATTGCTAAAAATAATTATTCAAGCACATGAATTGTAAAGCAAAACCTTACTCACTGTGCTCAGAGAGACAAAGCTTCACCTCACTGATGAGGCCCAACAAGGCTGAAACACGTGTATGGGGTTGCTTTTGGTACTCTTGTTCAGAGAGGAATTGCCATAACATTTTGGTAGTGGACTGCCCATGTGGGCGGGACAAAGACTGATATGCAAATGGATATTTCCCATCTGTGAAAGGTACAGTGAGCAAAAAGCGTGTGCTGCAAACTCTCATCTCAGAACAGGTTATCATGCCATGTTCTTTCTAGAGAGGAGTGCCTGCTACCTTTTTTGAAATATTTGAAAGGAACTTGGGGTTGGTCACCCTGAGTTACCTGGGGGCAACCAGACGTGGACTCCCTGCTCACTGAGCTCAGAGAGACAAAGCTTCACCTCACTGATGAGGCCCGACAAGGCTGAAACATGTGTATGGGGTTGTTTTTGGTACTCTTGTTCAGAGAGGAATTGCCATACAATTTTGGTGCTGGACTGCCCATGTGGGCGGGACAAAGACTGATACACAAATGGATATTTCCCATCTGTGAAAGGTACAGTGAGCAAAAAGCGTGTCCTGCAAACTCTCATCCCAGAACAGGTTATTATTCCATGTTCTTTCTAGAGAGGAGCGGCTGCTACCTTTTTCAAAACCTTAATTAATATCTATATCAACTAAACCTGGAAAGATGCGTGCGGTCTCTTAATTGTCCACATCCCAGTTTCACCATTTAAACACGTCTGTGATCCTGAGCAAATCATTTAATCACATTGAGCCGCATTATGACTGTTGCGGTAAGGCAACAATAGTGCTTGTAGTGCTACGGGCGCCGTGTTGCCATGTGACAACCTTACAAGTTTGCTTGCGGGTGCCACTCTGGACGCCTGATCAGAACAGGCGTGCAGTGCGGCACCTGCAAGCAGAACAGGATGGTAGCAACGGTACCGTTATGAACAGTACCGCTGCTACCATCCTCCCCATTCCCATTGAGCCCTATGGGGGCTCAAATGGTAATTGGGACATACCGGCACAGGGTCCCGCGAAAAGGAAATTACCGAGCCCTCCAAGGTCGGAAAGGCCCGGTAATTCCCCTTTCGTGGGACCTGGAGCCGGACCCGAGTTTGAAAGTATCCATGCCCTTATTAAGGACATGACTACCTCCAACCTTGTAATGAGGCCCAAAGTGTGCCTTATCTGCAGCTCTGCAGCTCTGCAAGTGACTCTGATTCATTTCAAAGCTTATGTTAATGTATCATGGTATTATAATGGAAAAGCCTAGTGACTATAGAGTTGCTCCACATATAACAATAGTGCAATTTAGGTATTTTTAAGTTATTTGTCACTTGGCTTATTTATGGCAACTTATTCTAAAGTCACTTCCATGGTGCTTCCAAATATCAAGGACTGAGGATGAGCCTTGCAATGTCCTTTTCTGTGAAGTCACTTATGTTGGTGCAATCCATACAATAAATATGAGGTATTTTGCCACAGAGGGCTTGGAGAGAGCTCTAATAGATGAGATTCCTGCATCTGGAATGATCTTGAACTTTTATATTTTTTGTTGTGTGTTAAAATGCTATCTTCCATTAATGCAACCAAAAAAGTAGATTGGGGCACCAAAAAAGTAGATTGGGGGCAGGGGTGGGCGGTTTGGGGGCGCCAAAGGGAGCATGTGGAATTCCACACACTGCATTTCGTTGCTCATCCCCTAGCCCCCTCCCCACTCTTACAATGCGGGATACTCGCCTGCTTAGTTTGGTAAATCAAGCAGTTTTTGGTGGCCTGTAACCTGAACCATGACACCCATTTACTAATTTGCACCAAACCGTCCTGAACAAATGTCTGCAAAGCTCAAAATACTTTTTGCCAGTTTGGTGAAGATTATTTTTGGAGGCAGGGGGAAAAGTTATACAAGGCTCCTAAAAGTGTGCTTTTAACACAAAATCCCATATGGATCCTTCTGCGCACCTAGAGCAAAAGCTGTTTAACAAAGGTTCACCATGTTTGGAAGGCGTATAGCATTCACATTCATTAGAGTACGACAGTTTTGGGTCACAGGTTTTCTCAGCTTGACTCTTTCCACTCTACTTGGGGAGGGCGTACCTTCCGCCGACTTCATTTTGAAATTAGGATGGTGGTGCTTGCCACAGAGAATGCAGCATTTGTTATTGTTAGAGTGTCTTCATACCTGGGGCCTTAATGTGTATTGCGAGATCTGCTCTCATTGTCCAAATGTGACACATGCCAAGACTAGGGTCAGCCCGCAGCCAGCCCCCCATCAAACATACACAAACATAATTAAAAATGTTTTTAAAAAATGTTTTACCTCTGCTCTGCTTTCAAATGCCACCTGGGCCATGTCTCACGTTATACCGAGCTAACCTCTTCCCACTCACAAACACAAAACCAGAAAGCGATTCTCTGCAATGCGGCAACTGCAAGTGCTGCTGCTAGCGTGGCAGCAGAGGTGCCAGACCCCGCAACACCCAGTTGAGCACCCTGGCTGCTGACTTTGAGTCAGGCCAGCTAGGGTGAGGGACTGAGCCATGCTGGGCATCCCGACCCTGAATGTGTTGCAGAACGGCTGCCAGGCATATCAGCATTATGTAATGAGATAGCGCAAGCCTTACAGGGCACCTCAGCTGGGCTTGCACTGTCCAATTACATAATTGATGATTGCGGCCCCCCGGCCCTCCCTCCAAAATATGGGGGGACAAAAAGGCATGTCACAGAAGTATGGGGGGGACAAAAACCCCTGACCCGCTCTATAATTATGCCCATGGTAGCAAGGCTAGACAGTGCACCAGAAATAGTAAGGAGGCTTACGGAGGTCTAAACCTGCCCCCTATCAGGTGGGTGCGACCAACCTGCCCTGCTGTTTTCTCTCTGTTCTGGCATACACAGTCACAAACTTATAATGGCAAAATACTAACTACAAATATCGAAATGTAATTAATAAAAATATCACTGCATGGACCACAGCTGGATTACTGCAAAAGAAATGTCTGGTCTCAAACCTGTTCGTAGAATCAAAAAGCAATGCTGTGGATGAGGCGGGTGACAGAGCTGTCTTCAAGGTTCTGTGTTGATTGCCCCTAGGTCACAGAATGTTATTTATTTGGTGTGAGTACGTCCACCTCACAGCTTGCACATCAAACCAAATGATGTATTCTGGATTGGGCAGAGTCGTGCGTTCTAACAAGTTTTGTAGGGAGGCAAATGGCTTGCCTAAACTCACATACAAGGTCAGCAGAGGGCTTGAGTTTGGCACCCCTACCAGAACCACTGAACCTCCCTTAGAGATTCGACCCCGTTGACTCTCAGTGGCACCTTATTGACCATGGCAAGGCCCAATTCACTTCCAGGTTCTCTGTGGGCTGTCCGTTGTTATATGGAGAAGCAGGGCTTTGCATGTCGGGGAGGGTTTGATTTCAATTGTGAACACTGCTTACCATGCGCGTAGTGCTCACAAATACAATGAACTGACATGCAAGCATGTACAAGAGGGTTTAATTGTGATTGCACAGGGTCCCTGCCATGCTCACCGAGCTTACCAGGTCTGGCACTATGTTCACGGAGAGGCACATTGTAGTACTTCATAATATACAATGCCAGTGAATCTAACGTTTGTTGCACACTTTTATTTTGGCACCCCAAGCTGAAGGTGGAGCCTGTCTCAAATCCAACGGCTGCCACCAATGTGATGAATTAGATGATGCCCTGCAGAAGTACAAGGATGAGTAGAAGCTAAAATGCCCACGTAGCTCTCAGAATGTTATAAACCAAGTGCCAACACAATCATAAAGGTGAAACAGACTCATTTAGGAGATATGACTCCTTCACCTTTTGTGTAGCGTAGGCCGAGGGCAGGCTATGTTCTGAAGTGGGGTATCATTGTGATTCAGTAGCGACTCAAACAGCACTACTTAACAGTCCAAAATAAATGGAATGCCCATGGTTCTATAAAAATAGATATGCGTTAATAAAACACACCGTCTGCAAATCGAAACACACTGTACAAAACCGATTGATGAGGAAAGAACAAAGAATAAGAAAAGATGGCAAAATGCAGCACTCTTGAGAAATGAATCAGGGATGCCAGGCAAGTAATAACCACAATGTTATTTAAAAGGATATGCTCTTGGTTACAAAAAGGGATAAAAGCAACCTAACGAGTCTCTAGGGCCCATAAACAGAGGAAGGGGTGCAATTAGTAGTACCTTTTTGTGGTTCATGGTGGTCCGGCACTGCCGAACTAAACTTCTTGGTGCTGTGCTAGCGATTCGAAATTGGGAGAGTGCAAAAGGGAGCACCGCAGTATTCTGGTGTTTCAAATGTGTCGAATGGTTCTTAAAACATGGCTTAAAGCATTTCAACTGTGGAAAACATTAGGATTCTGACTGTATTGGCTCGCAGGGTTCTCTGAGTCTCAATCCGGTGGCTCAGGAATAAGATAAGTCATCATCTCATGCTTCCTAACACAGGGGACTCTGGCACACAACTGTAGGGGTCATTCAACAGGGTGAGGCCCTGGGTATCACTGTGGCTGGGAGAGAGGCAGGTCAATTCTCACGTTGCAGTATGTCTCAATCCAATGACTCAGGGACAAGATGGGTCCTTCTTCTAGGGCCTCGAAAGACAGGGACGCTGGCATACAACTTCAGGGGTCCTTCAACACAGTGAGGTCCTGGGTACCACTGTGGCTGGCAGAGAGGCAGGTCTTGCTCAAGCGGCAGGTTCACTCCAATGGTCCCTGCGGATAGGTTGGGGGAAGAGCTTGCCTCTGCCTTGAAACGACTATCTTTGCTTCAGAACTGGAGAACTTTGTAAAACTCCTAACAGAGGTCCAACAAAATCTTCTTGAAATTTCGGATTCCAACAGATGATTACCAGAAGTGGTGTGAAACCCATTCTTTGAAATGCAAAAGCCCAAAGGTTATTGCACTAAAGCTAGCCTGGTTTAGGGGTCCAATCCCTGTCCTTGAAGAGAGTGGACTTTTCCTTCTGACATAATACCCAAAGAACTTTGTGCTAGAGCAAGCCGTGGATCAGGAAGGAGAGAGTGAGGCAGAGAGAAACAGGATAGTGGAACTTTCCACAACTGTACATAGTTCTCCCTGTCTACACTAACTATGCCCCCTTTCTTCTGAATAGTATCAAAGGCCCCTTTGGTATACACCACCTTTGTGTGAGGGTACTCTTTTGAATGGGTGTGCTCTTTTATTTCCTGGGCAGAGTGGATCTTTCTATTGAGTGGGCATTGTAGAGGAGCAGTTAAATGCCTCTGCAGGAAATCCTGCCCCCTACCTCCTATATGTTGGAAGAATGAGAGTGTGCCATCCTTACACCACCTGTTGTGACCATACAACAGCGAATATTCGAAAGAAGGTACCCAATGAGAAAACTCTATCAAATGTATTTCTGAAAAGACGACAATCTGAAGGAGGAACTCCCTGAAGGAATAAGAAAAAGAGTGAAGAGAAGCCAGTGACATCACAAGAGACGAGCGTTACGTCCTGAGGATACTGGCTGAAGAGAATGCATGGATCTTATAGAAACTGATGACGAAGTTAAGAATTGAGTAAACTGTCATATGCGAAAAGAAGATTGCATGTAGCGAAGCACTGCAGAAAATGCAAGACGTTTAATAACTGTACAGATGCTGTAACGCAAGCCGATTAAGAGATCATAGAAGCTGGCTATATGTAGTGAATAGACTGCAGGTGAAGCCACCATTGTATAGAAGCTGGACATCAGTGTCATGAAATTTAGTAATCTAGGACCCATGGAGAGAAGGCGAGATCTGTGTCTCAGCAAGAATAAGCTGAGATCATAGATAAACATGGCGAGGCTGTCTGCCTGGTGTAAAAGATGAAGCAGCCAAGGTCTGTTATCTATTCCTGAAGGCAGTGAAGGTGTGAAGCTGAATCATCCCTTGTTAAGGTGCAAAGAAAGAACACCAAGTGTGCCAAGTTTTATTTATTTAAGACATTTAAATGTTAGAAAATGGACCAAATCGTGGTCTCCTGTTATGTGAGCCAAGGATGGAAATATGGTTAAGTCCCAGAACAACGAAAGTGAATGCTCGCACTCTCATATATTCCCAAAGACAAGAATACTTTGCAAGGCCAAGTTCAAAGACTATCTGCATGGCAGAAGGCAGGGCTAATGAGAGATTTTGGGTGGGAGGTAAAATCAAGTCCACCTCCTGGCACTTGGGTCTGAGCTTACGTGCTGCTAAGTGTCCTGAATGTTCCAGTCATGGCACAAGCATGCCATTCAATTATAGAGGACCATATAATGAAGGGCCTTATAGTTTGAAGACCAATGATAAACTGTGTACTTAACAGTGTTGAAGATGACATGTTTTAGAGGTAGGCATAAATTGTCCACCTGACAGTAGATAACCCATCCCAATCCCAGCACGTATAGAAAGTATACTTAGATGTTCCCCTTCAACGTATCACAACCCCTCATAGGTTTTTCTTATTTGCCAAGTAGTATGAAATCACATCTGATGTATTATTTACATATAAGGATGTTTTAATGAAAAATGCACTGAGTGCTCGAGTAAATGTCCGTTGATGTCCGTTGTAGCCCCCTGTTTTAGGTAATTGCTAATAAAACAGCCCCTTTGCCAGCTTCCTGAGTTTGTATGATTATTTGGTATCACAGTCACTGTGCATCCCCATCCAGTGCATGCATGATACCCAAATGGCCGTATGCTCAGCGTCTCTGAAGGGGGGAATTACCCACCCCAAAAACAGATCAAAGAAGAAACATGACCATGTGGGTTCCTGTCCTTTCTCTTGGCAGGACCAGCCTATCTACCCAGAATACACAACACCATCCACAGCTGAGCTGGCTCAGCGGAGCTGGCTCATGAGTGATTTAAAATGAGACATGCTTGCAATGAATATGAGCAGGGTCATGCACCATGCTCACTGTCTGGCTGGCTTCCTTTGGCCCTCTTCCTACCCCCACCTGCGAGGCTAAGAACCTCAGGGTCATCTTTGACTCCACCCTTTCCTTCTCCACCCACATCTCTGAGGTCTCTAAAAAGTCAAACTTCCTACTGCACCTCCTCAGAGGTACTCTGCCTTTCCTCTCCTTCCCCTAGAAACTCACAGTATCCCAAGCTCTGGTTCTCTCTTGGTTGGACTATTGTAACAGCCTCTTTCTAAATCTACCTGTCTCTCCTCTGCACCCTCTGCAACTAATCCAGAACAGGACTGCAAGACTTGTCCTTGGCCTTAAGCCATGGGATCGTATCACTCCAGCTCTGAAATCACTCCGCTGGCTCCCAGTGGATGCAAGGATTAAATTCAAAACCCTCTGCATTGTCCACAAGGCTTTCTGGGGCCTGGGTCCAAAATACCTTCAGCTATCCCTCCGCAAATACCTCCCCTCTTGAGCTCTTTGCTCCGCTACCTCTAACTCCCTCAGGGTCAGTCGTTTTTCAAAGAAACGAGCTATGGGTAGATCTCTGTCTTCGGCGAGGGCCTCCCTCTGGAACAGCCTCCATGCTACTCTAAAACTTGAGGAGAACCATCTCTGGTTCTGGAAGCACCTCATGACTATCCTCTTTTCTTCTGCCTTCGTTCCCCCTCTCCTCTGCTGATCTGTTCTCTCTTGACACCGTGCACCCGGCCACCCTCTGTCCTCCAGGCCTAGGTAACTGCTCACCCTGCCATCCTCCCGCACTGCCTCCGTACCACCATTTGCACTGGAGTATGTATCTGTACCCATACAGCCCCCCTTTTTTCTCCCTGCACTTATCAGACCTACCCTGTCTGGTGCCTTAAACCTAGCACTTGCAAATTGCTAGCTGCACTACCACTGTTTGTTGCCTTTATTATGTATTTATTTATTAATGTTCATCTGTTTCTCCTCTGCTTCGCACTTTCCACTTCTCACCCCTTCCATGCACTTTTCCCCTCTCCCTCTCCCATGCACTTGCGCATTCTCAATGTCACTGGGCCTAGTAAGATCTCTGTTTTGTTCTCCCCTGTTCCCCTCTCTTGCCTTGTTGCGCTCTGAAACACTTGTGTATGAGCGCGATAAAAATAAAATAATCAATATCAATATCAATATCATGCCCTATTTCAGAAAGATGCAGTTAGGGGAGTGCACAGTTGTGTGACAGCTCTGAGAAAAAGTGTGTGTGCACAACTCCAGTGCATAACTACATTTGGTGGTTGTGTGAGACAACCTCTAATGCTCATATGTTATCCACTACCCCTGCCTCTACATGATCCTTTGATAGTGGTGCAGAGGAAGAATCGGCCAGCATATATTAAGTTGTATTGTGTTCTCCAACATGACGTAGCAAAGAGCAGCACATGAAAGAGGCCCGACTAGAGCCCTTAGCAACCATCCCCTCTTCAGGCATATGTTGGCTCCTTGCTCACCGGTGGTTGAAATTATATCTGTGTCTCCATATGGGAGAAAACAGCGTGATCACCTCTTCTGGCATGCTTACACACATTGGGCCTCATCACGAGGAATGCGGCAGGGGTTTAACGGGGCCGGTAGAGCTGCTGGCCCCGTTAAACCCCTACCGCCACGTTTTACCAGGCGTCCTTAGCGGGTCCTGCAAGCGACCAGGATGCTAACAACAGGCCTGTCATTAATGGCCCGTTGTTAGCATCATCCCCATTCCCGTTGAGCCCTATGGGGGCTCACGTGGGAATGGGGATGTACTGGGGTCGGCTTCCCTGAATGGGGAAATACCAGGCCCTCCAAGGTCAGAATGGCCCGATAATTCCCCATTCAGGGAACCTGGTCCTGATACCGGGAATGGGGGTACCCATGCCGCTAATAGAATAGAATCTCCATTCTTGTAATGAGGCCCATTGACTGAATTTCAGGATGGTGGACAGACAGGGGCATGGGGGGCTGTCAAAGCAAACACAGACCAGACTGCAATTTCAGGTATCAAAACGTATCAGAGTCAGTATATTTTTAATTGGAATGCAAGGAAATGCACTGATAGATTATTCCTTTCTAAGCAATAAACCCCATAGCCAGAAATGCAGAACCCTTTATACATCTCAAGAGGAAACACTAACACACATTTCATAACTCGCAACTGTCTACATTTACACTTCTCTGCCTCACACAGTCATGCGCCCCGCTTCTTGCCTAGGCATTCTCGCTTCAAGGGCAAACATATTTGTCTCTATCTAGTCGCTTGATATATCCTTCTTTACTTTTTGCTGTAGCGCTACAGGGCCCTGTGGCTTTTGAACACAATGCATCATGGGTTTTACCACTTTCCACTACCAACTTTTCTCATGCATGCTCTACAGTGCCAAACATATGTCCGCACATTGTATTGTAACTCCTTATGTCCATGTATAATGCACTTACATATTACTACTCATAACATACATGGAGACATCTGATAAGGGAGGAAGAAGACAGGCAGCATCTTTAGGAAAATATGAGCAGGAAACAGCTGTTGTGGCGTATGGAGACCCTGACAAGAATGTATTGAGTAGTTTGTTGTTAAGAAATAGTATCTGCCGTACCATGAAGTACTAACTTGGGTACCCTGATAATATTAAGGGAGGCTAGTGAACTGGGTCGCCCAGCCCTTTAAGATGAGTAGCAATACCCTAGAGATGGATGGGGATGCAGATTTTATTCATACATCAATAATCAAAATGACTCAGGTAGTTTGGCAAAAGGGGAGTCTGTTTTATTAACATGTATATAAAACAGGGAGTACAGCGAACATCAGCAGGCGTTCAATCCTCTTACTCGACTCATTTTTGTAGAAACTGAGGTTATATTACATAAAATCATCATCATTGATGTTGTGCTGTGTCACTACCTACATGGCAAACTACAAAAACCTATCAGGGAAAGTGAGAGGCTCTAAGTAAATATCTAAGTATGAGTTCCATATCAGTATAGAACGGTGAAAGAAAGTGTTAGGGTGCTTAACATGAGGTGGGGCAACTAAGCCCTCCCCTCAAAATGGCCACTATGAGCGTCACTAAATACACAATGTTCCATTGGCTACACAAACTATAGGACCCTCGATTACACGGTCCTCTACAATTGCTTGGCTTCTAACCCCCATCAGTACTTTTCCACTCATGTTTAGGAGAACGCAGGCTGAACATCCAGGTGTTAGTGGGCTCATCTAGAAAATAACTTCCCTCCAATTATTATATCAGTCCATCAACACCTCATCAGTCCAGTGTCAATTAGTGCTGTGAAGTTTGGCCTTGAGAATGTACTGCACTCTGAGAATTTTAAGGAGTGTAAGCATAGCCTGCCTTTGTGTGTAGGTGTGACCACCTCGTCCTTTAAATTTCGTCCTTCCACGTGACTGGACACCATGAAATCGAGCTTTTTGTGTATTTAATATTATTTTTTAATAGTACTCTGATGTATTTTGTTTTGCTCAAATCTCCTGAACAGGAGCCTCTTGTTCATTCACACAATATGTATCCAATGTCAGCCAATTCCTGTTTGATTAGACTTTTGGTTTCCTGGCTCATTTAACTCATTCTGCTGGGATTAATTTGTAACTACAATTGTTTTTCACTGCGACACACTGAATTGAGGCCTTCTTTGCCCATGTTTATGTTCAGTACGCTTTATAACATGACGTGGAAACATCCATCTTTTATTTATTTCAGAGGTATATATAGATATATATATCCCTGTTCTCCGCACTGTGTACACGGTGCAGTCCTGAGACGCACTCCTGGAGTTGTGTTGCAAAATCCGAGTAAGTATTCGTGTTCTCACAAAACTGGCGGCAACATCTTGCGATTAAAATTTCTTCTTTATTCGTTACAAAAATTAAAATTCCATGTGGAAACCTCCAGCCCTCGCCCAGCAACAAAAGGAAAAAACCCCGGCGATGACGTGTTTCGCTACGGCTTGTAGCTTGATCACATGAATTCTACTCGATTAGACACAGCTTTTGAATCTTTACCCACTAAGAGGTAGTTGAAACCAACAAAGGACTATAACCATATGTGCAATGCATAATGCCTGTACAGCCCGCCCGCCATCTTGGAATGATATTGTTATAAAACTGTTATATTCGACTGTGCAATGACAAAATTTCATTTTACCCTGTTTGAGTGAGTATGCATACCATTAATATCAAGGTTTAAAAAATGCTGTTTGTCCCAGTATTATCAGTTATCTTTCTGGGATAATATAGACTGACTTAATTCCAATATTTCATCACATGTGGATTGTAAATATTAGGTCCGCAATATAAAGTGCATAGTGCATTTGATATACAATATCCCATATCATTGCATTTGATTGCGTAAAAGATAATTGTAAGTTTTAAATTTGCATAGTGCAAACGTTTGGCATACATGGATAGTGCATTAGTTTTCTACAATAAGATGACCTAATTCCAATATTTCAACACATATCAATAGTATATGTCTTCAGTCCACATTGTAAAGTACATAGTCCATTTAAATCCACAGTATAAAGTGCATGATTGTTACCCATATCACTACCATCAAGTACGTTGCAGCTATGGTAGTTGTAAATTGCCATGGCGTGATTAGGGTAAAAGGTCTCTCAATTCACATGACCCACAGTATTGCCTAATATGTCTTACCACGACTAGTGCTTGCAGACCATCTAAGGTAAGAAGCCCCGGGTTAAAGTGTCTTATCTCAATGATAACCCCGTACTGGGACCCGTATGTTTATTTCATGGACCTTTCTTTCTCTTAATGTACAGTTCATTACAGCTTGAGATACTACGCACAGTCTTGTAAAGTCAAGATCAGAGTGGTACTATGCGCAGATTTCTATCACTCCATTCATTTCAGTGGGTTGGCCCTAAAAAGATTTAGTTGGGGACAAATAGATTTCTTGTTATGGGTTTGATAACGTGTGTCTAAGAATTACATTAAAAACAATCTCCCAACCGGAATCCCTGGATGGGAGAAAACCTCTTAAAGTAGAGAGTTCTAAGGAAAAAAGTAAACACATTTTCAGTGAATGATCAATATTCTACTTTGGACAATGAATTTTAGAGGCTATGAGATAACCCAATATATTAAACATCTAAGAAAGTATAAAGTTCCTCATCAATATTGTGCCCCAATGGAAACTTGCTCTCGAAATCAATGATATATCTTGTTTCTCTTTGTCTTAACAGCTTTTCTCTGTCTCCTCCCCTGGGTCCGATCTTTACTTGTTGTAACCCTATGAACATGAGGTCGCAAACTTTCCCTTCATGTTTCTCCCAAAAATGTTTCGCTATAGGATATGTATAGTCCTGATTTTTGATGGCTCTGATATGTTGATGTATGCGTGTCTTTAGTTTGCACTTGGTACTCCCTATGTACCATTTGTTGCAAGTGCATTTGAGTGCATAGACAATGTACTCTGAGTCACAGGTTATTCTGTCCATGATAGAGACAGTTCTCTTGAGTACCGGATATAAAAACGTGCTGCATTCCTCCGCATATTGGCATATCTTGCATTTTCTGCGTTTGTAGAAGCCATCTTTTCTACTACTTAACCAGGTTTGCTGACGGGAGATGGCGTCTGGCGGCATAAAGCTACTCACTAGTTTGTCTTTTATAGATTGACATTTGCGGAAGGAGAAGTTTGGATGTTCTCCTAGTGACTTTTTCAGATCTGTGTCCACTACCAGGGTGTTCCAGTGTTTACGTGTTTGGCAGATTGTCCATACGTCAGAACCAGGTGAGTAACGGCTTTTTGGTCCGTGTTCAGATTCCTATTTGTGTGATCCAATAATAGAGTAGATCTCACACATTGACGTGCCTTAAGATAGGCTCTCTGAATAATTTGTTTCGTGTAGCATTGTTGCTTAAAACCCGAAGCCATAATTTTACTTTCTTCGTCATAGGAACTGAGTTCAGAAAAATGTCTTCGAAGTTGAATAATCTCGCCATAAGGAATACTCCAGATCAAATTTTGGCAGTGGGAACTTTTGGCATGCAGTGGAACATTAGCTCCTGTGGGTTTACGAAATAATTTCGTTTTGATTCTCCCATCTTCTATTTGAACCCTGACATCCAAGAACACTATTTCCTTGTGACTATGCGTTTCTGTAAATTTCAAATTGAATTCATTGATGTTGAGATGTTCCACAAAATCTGTCCAGTCTTTAGGCGTGCCCTTCCATATGATGAACAAATCATCAATGTAGCGTTGCCACATAATCACCTTGTTGGTGAACCTCTCATTACTTTCCTTCCATGCCTCATACTTCTCCCAATAACTCAGTGTGAGGTTTGTGTATGCATGAGCGAAGGTCGTGCCCATCGCGGTTCCTTGTTTTTGTTTATAATACCTCTGGTTGAATAAGAATACATTATTGGTCAGACAAAGATGAATCATGGCCATGATCATTTCCGAATGTTTGGAATAATTCAAAGATCTGGTGTTCAGATAGTAGGTGTAGGCCTTCATTCCTTGTTCATGTGTGATGGACGTGTATAGGGAGACCACATCCATCGTGGCCAGCAAAAAATCAGATTCACAGGGTAATTCATTGATCTTAGACAAAAAATCCTTCGTATCCCTCAAATAAGAGGGTAATGTTAAAACAAAAGGAAACAGCGACTCATCGATGTACTTTGACATGTTTTCTAGAAGTGACCCTGTAAGTGTAACAATGGGTCTTCCTGGGGGCTTAGAGATGCTTTTATGTATTTTGGGTAGAAAGTATATCATTGGTATTGTGGAGTAGGGTTTATAGAGAAATTTAATATCATCGTGTTCCAGCATTCCTTCTTCAGACCACTTGCTAAGGAAGTTCTGTACCTTGATTTCCAAATCCTTCATGGGACTTTCACTTAGTTGTTCATAGCAAGTTTTGTCATTAAGTTGTCTGTTGGCCTCATGCACATACATATATATATATTACATGGACTCAGTAGCGTCTATGTAGTTATGGTTAAGTTGGTGTTTCCATAGGAAGAGCATTTTTTGGGTGGATTATAACTTCGCTCCCTCTGGATGAATCCTCACCAAACTTTACAAAAAAAGTATATGGCCCACTCTGAATTTTATTGCAAAGTTTGGAGAGGTTTGTCCAGGGGGGCAAAGTTATAGGTGGGGTCCCAAAACCTTTTGTTTTTTCCCATAGACATAATGGGAAAGAACTTTGCGCATGCCTACAGCCCAAACCGCTGGACGGATTTACACCAAATTTGTGGCAGGAGCGGGGGCTTGCTCCCGAAAGCGTGCTTTTGCAAATTTGGTGTAAATCCGCCGAGAAGTTTTTTTTTAATAATGACCAAAATGTAAGGCAAAAAATTAGTGATATCTATGTTCGCTTCGCGGACGGACTTCCCGGTTCGCTCCGCAGACAGTGCCCTGATTGGCCAGTCGGCTCTTGCGTGATGTCCGTGAACATGCAACGTGTTCACTGATTGGACGGCGTGAGGCGTGGAGCGCGTCGGATTTTTTGTGGCGCCTGCCATCTTGCATTCGCCGACGACCGCGGACAGCGCAGTGAAACTTGGATTAAAAATTGTATTTAGTGGAGTGTGTTGGTGTGTAAGAGTGGTTGGGGAGGGTGGGGGAGTATGAGATATGTTCAATGTTCTGTTTTTTTTATGTGCTAGATGCTTTTGTTGTGTTTGATTTTTCTGCGGACAACACGGCTGTTCTGAAATGTTCGTAAATAAACAGAATGGATTTGGTGTCAAGTTGAAAGCGTTCTAAGAAGACTCGTGGGGTCCTGAAATGTTCGCAGGGGGTGTCCTGAAGACGTTGTCTGTATTGTTCGTTGTGAAGCTGAAAGTGTTCTAAGAACACTCGCGGTGTCCTTAAATGTTCGTCCATAAAGAAAATGGAGGTGTTCCGAGGACGTTGTCCGAATTGTTCGCTGGCAAGTTGAATGTGTTCTAAGAACACTCTCGGTGTCCTGAAATGTTCGAAAATAATCAAAATGGGGGTGTTCTGAGGACGTTCTCCATATTGTGTGCCTGCTTAGCTGTATCCAATGAGGGAATGGCACAGAGAGTGAAGTGGAAATGGTAGAAGGGCTGTCTAAGAGTTACGCCGTCCGCGGACAAGGCGTGCTACATCCAGGGTTTTCCAGCAAATCCAGCATGGAAAGAAGACTGTAGGGATCAACCAATCAGATGTTGAGGTTGTGGATTTGTGTTCAAAGAGACTGTGTCTAGTGAAGATGGCAGAAGTGGAGCAAGTCAGGGTGTTGGTGCTTGGAGATATGTGTGTGCATGGTTTACAACAGTATGCTCAATGCAGGCATATTGCAAAGAATTTTGATGTTAAAGGAGTGGAGGTGGTGTGGAGCACTGTTTCTGATTGCAATGTACAGGGAATTGTACAAGTTTGTGAAGATATGGGCGGGATGAACAGTCCCCATATGTAGTTTTGCACTATGGTGCTTTCCATTTGGGCTATGTCAGTGCCCCTACTTTGTTGGCAGATTTTAAACACTTGTTTCAAGCAGTAATGAACATCCTTCCAAATGCCAAAGTAATTTTTTCTGGATTAGTACTTAGGGCAATATGGGACAATAGTTCAGTTTTTTGTCCTCAGCAAAACAATGCTAGGTGTGTAATCAACCGAGGCATGTGTGCCTTCATGCTTAGAGCTGGTATGTTCTTCTGTAATAATGAGAATATTGATTCCAGTAATGCTGTTTATTTTAAAGAAGATGGCATTTCCTTATCTTTTATGGGAAATGCCTTTCTGTTTTGGAATCTAAGGGTTGCTTTGGAGAAGGTTATGTGAAGATTTTAGGAGTAAAGTAAGAAAAATAAAAAAATAAAATACAAAATAACAGGTGTCTGTCAAGCATCTGCAAAAACCCCCCCAAAAAACGGCTCTTTTCAGAGCCAACCTCAAAGGGGAAATGGGGCAAACTATTTAAATTTACATTCACCACGCTCAAATTTTAGATATGTCTGTGGACATGGCGTTAGTCCGCGGACATCGAAATCACTAGCTAGGGGTTCTATGTTACATGTATATAACGTCAGGGATATTATGGTTAAGTTGTGCTACTAAAAACATATGAAATTCAGTTAAAAAATGTTGTTAAAGGGACGTTATGGTTAAGTTGCGCTAATAAAAACCTATGAAATTCAATGAAAAATCTTTGTTAAAAGGGACGTTATGGTTAAGTTGCTCTACTAAAAACCTATCAAATTCAGTTAAAAAACGTTGTTAAAGGGACGCTGTGGTTCAAAGTAAAACAGAAAAACCCCTGAAATTCGGCAGTTATGGTAAGATAAGCAACCATAACTCGCGCCACCGTGCATTGCTAACACTAACACCCAGGACATCAAAGATGACATCACAAATGTCATTGATGACATCACTGATGACATCACATGGCTGGCTCTCCATTTTTTTCCTTTACTGACATATCTAAGCCACATAGTTTTCTTCAGTAACAGGTCAGGTCAGAACAGGCGTGCAGTGCGGCACCTGCGAGCAGACCAGGATGGTAGCAACGGTACCGTTATGAACAGTACCGCTGCTACCATCCTCCCCATTCCCATTTGAACCCTATGGGGGCTCAAATGGGAATTGGGACATACCGGCACAGGGTCACGCGAAAAGGAAATTACCGAGCCCTCCAAGGTCGGAAAGGCCCGGTAATTCCCCTTTTGTGGGACCCAGAGCCGGACCCGAGTTTGGGGGTAGCCATGCCCTTATTAAGGGCATGACTACCTCCAACCTTGTAATCAGGCCCAAATTGTGCCTTATCTGCAGCTCTGCAAGTGACTCTGATTAATTTCAAAGCTTATGTTAATGTATCGTGGTATTATAATGGAAAAGCCTAATGACTATAGAGTTGCTCCATATATAACAATAGTGCAATTTAGGTATTTTTAAGTTATTTGTCACTTGGCTTATTTATGGCCACTTATTCTAAATTCACTTCCATGGTGCTTCCAAATATCAAGGACTGATGATGAACCTTGCAATGTCCTTTTCTGTGAAGTCATTTATGTTGGTGCAATCCATACAATAGATAGGAGGTATTTTGCCTCAGAGGGCTTGGATAGAGCTCTAATAGATGAGATTCCTGCATCTGGAATGATCTTGAACTTTTATATTTTTTGTTGTGTGTTAAAATGCTATCTTCCATTAATGCAACCAAAAAAGTAGATTGGGGGCAGGGGTGGGCGGTTTGGGGGCGCCAAAGGGACCATGTGGAATTCCACACACTGCATTTTGTTGCTCATCCCCTAGCTCCCCCCCACCCCACTCTTACAATGCAGGATACTCGCCTGCCTAGTTTGGTAAATCAAGCAGTTTTTGGTGGCCTGTAACCTGAACCATGACACCCATTTACTAATTTGAACCAAACCGTCCTGAACAAGTGTCTGCAAAGCTCAAAATACTTTTTGCTTTTAACACAAAATCCCATATGGATCCTTCTGCGCACCTAGAGCAAAAGCTGTTTAACAAAAGTTCACCATGTTTGGAAGGCATATAGCATTCAAATTCATTTAACATAATTTTCAGAGTACGACAGTTTTGGGTCACAGGTTTTCTCAGCTTGACGCTTTCCACTCTACTTGGGGAGGGCGCACCTTCCACCGACTTCATTTTGAAATTAGGATGGTGGTGCTTTAGTAGCATCTGAAAAGTGGCAAGACTAATTTTAGAGGCTTTGCAGAGCTGTGGCTTGCCACAGAGAATGCACCATTTGTTATTGTTAGAGTGTCTTGATACCTGGGGCCTTAATGTGTACTTCGAGATCTGCTCTCATTGTTCAAATATGATACATGCCATGACTAGGGTCAGCCCGCAGCCCAGCCCCACAACAAAGATACACAAACACAATTAAAAAATATTTAAAAAAAATGTTTTACCTCTGCTCTGCTTTCAAATGCCACCCGGGCCATGTCTCGCGTTATACCGACCTAACCTCTTCCCACTCACGGACCTCCAGACAAGAACCAGAAAGCTGAATGAGCTTCCTAGTTCATGTCTGTGTGTCGCACAAACACAAAGCCAGAAAGCGATTCTCTGCACTGCGGCACCTGCAAATGCTGCTGCTAGCGTGGCAGCACAGGTGCCAGACCCGCAACACCCAGTTGAGCACCCTGCTGCTGACTTTGAGTCAGGCCAGCTAGGGTGAGTGACTGAGCCATGCAGGGCATCCCGACCGTGAATGTGTTGCAGCACGGCTGCCAGGCATATCAGCATTTTGTAATGAGATAGCACAAGCCTTACAGGGCACCTCAGCTGGGCTTCCGCTGTCCAATTACATAATTGATGATTGCGGCCCCCCTTTGTCAGCTTCCTGAGTTTGTATGATTATTTGGTATCACAGTTACTGTGCATCCCCACCCAGTGCATGCATGATACCCAAATGGCCATATGCTCAGCGTCTCTGAAGGGGGGAATTACCCTAATATGGGGGGACAAAAAGGCATGAAGTATGGGGGGACAAAAACCCCTGACCCGCTCTATAATTATGCCCATGCTAGCGAGGCTAGACAGTGCACCAGAAATAGTAAGGGGGCTTACGGAGGTCTAAACCTGCCCCCTGTCAGGTGGGTGCGACCAACCTGCCCTGCTGTTTTCTCTCTGTTCTGGCATGCACAGTCACAAACTTATAATGGGAAAATACTAACTACAAATATCGAAATGTAATTAATAAAAATATCACTGCATGGACCACAGCTGGATTACTGCAAAAGAAATGTCTGGTCTCAAACCTGTTCGTAGAATCAAAAAGCAATGCTGTGGATGAGGCGGGTGACAGAGCTGTCTTCAAGGTTCTGTGTTGATTGCCCCTAGGTCACAGAATGTTATTTATTTGGTGTGAGTACATCCACCTCACAGCTTGCACGTCAAACCAAATGATGTATCCTGGATTGGGCAGAGTCGTGCGTTCTAACAAGTTTTGTAGGGAGGCAAATGGCTTGCCTAAACTCACATACAAGGTCAGCAGAGGGCTTGAGTTTGGCACCCCTACCAGAACCACTGAACCTCCCTTAGAGATTCGACCCCGTTGACTCTCAGTGGCACCTTATTGACCATGGCAAGGCCCAATTCACTTCCAGGTTCTCTGTGGGCTGTCCTTCGTTGTTTTTTGGAGAAGCAGGGCTTTGCATGTCGGGGAGGGTTTGATTTCAATTGTGAACACTGCTTACCATGCGTGTAGTGCTAACAAATACAATGAACTGACATGCAAGCATGTACAAGAGGGTTTAATTGTAATTGCACAGGGTCCCTGCCATGCTCACCGAGCTTACCAGGTCTGGCACTATGTTCATGGAGAGCCACATTGTAGTACTTCATAATATACAATGCCAGTGAATCTAACGTTTGTTGCACACTTTTATTTTGGCTGGCCAAGCTGAAGGTGGAGCCTGTCTCAAATCCAACGGCTGCCACCAATGTGATGAATTAGATGATGCCCTGCAGAAGTACAAGGATGAGTAGAAGCTAAAATGCCCACGTAGCTCTCAGAATGTTATAAACCAAGTGCCAACACAATCATAAAGGTGAAACAGACTCATTTAGGAGATATGACTCCTTCACCTTTTGTGTAGCGTAGGCCGAGGGCAGGCTATGTTCTGAAGTGGGGTATCATTGTGATTCAGTAGCGACTCATCTAGCACTACTTAACAGTCCAAAATAAATGGAATGCCCATGGTTCTATAAAAATAGATATACTTTAATAAAACACACCGTCTGCAAAATAACTAAATCGATACGCACTGTACAACACCGATTCCTGAGGAAAGAACAAAGAATAAGAAAAGATGGCAAAATGCAGCACTCTTGAGAAATTAATCAGGGATGCCAGGCAAGTAATAACCACAATGTTATTTAAAAGGATATGCTCTTGGTTACAAAAAAGGGATAAAAGCAACCTAACGAGTCTCTAGGGCCCATAAACAGAGGAAGGGGTGCAATTTGTAGTACCTTTTTGTGGTTCATGGTGGTTCGGCACTGCCGAACTAAACTTCTTGGTGCTGTGCTAGCGATTCGAAATTGGGAGAGTGCAAAAGGGAGCACCGCAGTATTCTGGTGTTTCAAATGTGTCGAATGGTTCTTAAAACATGGCTTAAAGCATTTCAACTGTGGAAAACATTAGGATTCTGACTGTATTGGCTCACAGGGTTCTCTGAGTCTCAATCCGGTGGCTCAGGAATAAGATAAGTCATCATCTCATGCTTCCTAAAACTGGGGACTCTGGCACACAACTGTAGGGGTCATTCAACAGGGTGAGGCCCTGGGTATCACTGTGGCTGGGAGAGAGGCAGGTCAATTCTCACGTTGCAGTATGTCTCAATCCAGTGACTCAGGGACAAGATGGGTCCTTCTTCTAGGGCCTCGAAAGACAGGGACGCTGGCATACAACTTCAGGGGTCCTTCAACACAGTGAGGTCCTGGGTACCACTGTGGCTGGCAGAGAGGCAGGTCTTGCTCAAGCGGCAGGTTCACTCCAATGGTCCCTGCGGATACGTTGGGGGAAGAGCTTGCCTCTGCCTTGAAACGACTATCTTTGCTTCAGAACTGGAGAACTTTGTAAAACTCCCAACAGAGGTCCAACAAAATCTTCTTGAAAGTTCGGAGTCCAACAGATGGTTACCAGAAGTGGTGTGAAACCCATACTTTGAAATGCAAAAGCCCAAATGTTATTGCACTAAAGCTAGCCTGGTTTAGGGGTCCAATCCCTGTCCTTGAAGAGAGTGGACTTTTCCTTCTGACATAATACCCAAAGAACTTTGTGCTAGAGCAAGCCGAGGAACAGGAAGGAGAGAGTGAGGCAGAGAGAAACAGGATAGTGGAACTTTCCACAACTGTACATAATTCTCCCTGTCTACATTAACTATGCCCCCTTCCCTTCTGAATAGTATCAAAGGCCCCTTTGGTATACACCACCTTTGTGTGAGGGTACTCCTTTTGAATGGGTGTGCTCTTTTATTTCCTGGGCAGAGTGGATCTTTCTATTGAGTGGGCATTGTATAGGAGCAGTTAAATGCCTCTGCAGGAAATCCTGCCCCCTACCTCCTATATGTTGGAAGAATGAGAGTGTGCCATCCTTAACACAAGAGTCGAGCGTTACGTCCTGAGGATATTGGCTGAAGAGAATGCATGGATCTTATAGAAACTGATGACGAAGTTAAGAATTGAGTAAACTGTCATATGTGAAAAGAAGATTGCATGTAGCGAATCACTGCAGAAAATGCAAGACGTTTAGGGGCCGATTCATGGAACAAACGTGCGCCGAAAATCTTCGCGCAAGCAGGCGCAAGCGGAAAAAAACAGGCGCACGCGCACGCGTGCGATTCATGGAAGTCCCTGCGCATGTTCACCGCGGGATGTGCGCCAAACCCATGCATGGCGCATAAGTCACTGCAACATCGCGAAAGGCGTGCGCGACGCGCACAGTGAAAGCGCACAACCTCAGCGCACACACCAGAAAGTGGGCGGGACATGGGGCGTAACGCGCGGAATGGGGAACAACACGGGAAAATAAGGGCGTAACTGGGGATGTACTGCAGGGAAGCAGACGGAACGCCCACACGCACTCGAACCACACGTATTCATGGAATCGAATAGGGTAAAGCCACGCACAGGCAAAGACACGCACAAGCTGAAACACGGCCGCCACACGAAGGCAGGCGGTAGAGTCCCAGCGCATCAAAAAAGTGGCGCGCGGGAAGTCAAATACGCGATTGAGCGGGGTACGTGGATCTCAGGGGTGCCCGAGAAATTCTACACGCGATTGGCCTGGGTACGTGTATTTCAGGGGTGCGCGTGAAGTTCCACACGCGAATGGGCTGGGTACGTGTATTACAGGGGTGCGCGAGAAAATCTACACGCGAATGGGCTGGGTACATGTATTCCGGGGGTGCGTGTGAAGTTCCACACGCGAATAGCCTGGGCGCGTATATTTCAGGGGTGCGCGTGAAGTTCCACACGCGATTTCAGCAGGGTACGTGTATTTCAGGGGTGCGCGAGAAAATCTACACGCGAATGGGCTGGGTACGTGGATTTCAGGGGTGCGCGAGAAATGCTACACACGATTGGCCTGGGTACGTGTATTACAGGGGTGCGCGAGAAATCCTACACGCGATTGGGCCTGTGCGAGTGGGGCAGCGTATTACGTGGGTGTGCGGGAAGTTGAAGAGGTGAATTGCCAGTGTGGGTCCTCCCAGGTCTCCCCTCTACCCCCTCCACGACCTCTGCAGGCAGCCCACACCACAGGGGACTAGCCTGCACCCCTGGTCATGTCCCGCAGGCAGCCCATCCACCATGGGCATGCCCCCCAGCCAAGCCACATGTCCCCCTGCACCCCCACCCCCAGCACTGTGGGGCACCTGCCAGCAGGCCCCCAACCATGTCCCACTCATGTCCCCCTGCACCCTCACCCCCCAGCACTGTGGGGCACCTGCCAGCAGGCCCCCAACCATGTCCCACTCATGTCCCCCTGCACCCCCACCCCCCAGCACTGTGGGGCACCTGCCAGCAGGCCCCCAACCATGTCCCACTCATGTCCCCCTGCACCCCCACCCCCCAGCAGGCCCCCACTCATGTCCCCTTGCACCCCCACCCCCCAGCACTGTGGGGCACCTGCCAGCAGGCCCCCAACCATGTCCCACTCATGTCCCCCTGCACCCCCACCCCCCAGCAGGCCCCCACTCATGTCCCCTTGCACCCCCACCCCCCAGCACTGTGGGGCACCTGCCAGCAGGCCCCCAACCATGTCCCACTCATGTCCCCCTGCACCCCCACCCCCCCAGCAGGCCCCCACTCATGTCCCCTTGCACCCCCACCCCCCAGCACTGTGGGGAACCTGCCAGCAGGCCCCCAACCATGTCCCACTCATGTCCCCCTGCACCCCCACCCCCCAGCACTGTGGGGCACCTGCCAGCAGGCCCCCAACCATGTCCCACTCATGTCCCCCTGCACCCCCACCCCCCAGCAGGCCCCCACTCATGTCCCCTTGCACCCCCACCCCCCAGCACTGTGGGGCACCTGCCAGCAGGCCCCCAACCATGTCCCACTCATGTCCCCCTGCACCCCCACCCCCCAGCACTGTGGGGCACCTGCCAGCAGGACCCCAACCATGTCCCACTCATGTCCCCCTGCACCCCCACCCCCCAGCACTGTGGGGCACCTGCCAGCAGGCCCCCAACCATGTCCCACTCATGTCCCCCTGCACACCCACCCCCCAGCACTGTGGGGCACCTGCCAGCAGGCCCCCAACCATGTCCCACTCATGTCCCCTTGCACCCCCACCCCCCAGCACTGTGGGGCACCTGCCAGCAGGCCCCCAACCATGTCCCACTCATGTCCCCCTGCACCCCCACCCCCCAGCAGGCCCCCACTCATGTCCCCTTGCACCCCCACCCCCCAGCACTGTGGGGCACCTGCCAGCAGGCCCCCAACCATGTCCCACTCATGTCCCCCTGCACCCCCACCCCCCAGCACTGTGGGGCACCTGCCAGCAGGCCCCCAACCATGTCCCACTCATGTCCCCCTGCACCCCCACCCCCCAGCACTGTGGGGCACCTGCCAGCAGGCCCCCAACCATGTCCCACTCATGTCCCCTTGCACCCCCACCCCCCAGCACTGTGGGGCACCTGCCAGCAGGCCCCCAACCATGTCCCACTCATGTCCCCCTGCACCCCCACCCCCCAGCAGGCCCCCACTCATGTCCCCTTGCACCCCCACCCCCAGCACTGTGGGGCACCTGCCAGCAGGCCCCCAACCATGTCCCACTCATGTCCCCCTGCACCCCCACCCCCCAGCACTGTGGGGCACCTGCCAGCAGGCCCCCAACCATGTCCCACTCATGTCCCCCTGCACCCCCACCCCCCAGCAGGCCCCCACTCATGTCCCCTTGCACCCCCACCCCCCAGCACTGTGGGGCACCTGCCAGCAGGCCCCCAACCATGTCCCACTCATGTCCCCTTGCACCCCCACCCCCCAGCAGGCCCCCACTCATGTCCCCCTGCCCCCAGGTCCTGACGAAACGCAATCATGGCAGTAATGGGCAGCATACCCAGCACAAACACCCAGCCAAGGATTGCATCCACCCACATAGTAGATGCAATTACATGATACAACCCCAATGGCAAGTATGTAAATGAACACATGTCCGTCACACACACATACACAATGGGTTTAAGTGAATGTCAAAACACATAACATGACATGCATGAAACCAATGAGAAAATACCACAAATGTAAGTTATAAATATATGTATTAAAGATGAAAATGAAGTAAAGAAATAAAACACACAACAATGGGGATGACAAAACTAATGGTCCATGTCCGAGAACTAATAGAAAAAACCAAAAAACAAAGGAATCCAAAAACTAATGTAGTCCAAAGAAAAATAATGGGTGGAAAAAATAAGGAAAAACCATTGCCTCATGGTGAACTGAAATATAAATCCAACAAATGTTTTCCAAACATCAAACTATGTACAAGAATATCCCAGGGTCCATGAGCCCAACACCATAAATGAAACCTACTACTACTAACTAATGAAAAAAATATATACAGAAAAGTGGCCATTGTCCGAGCGGTCCAAAAAAAACTTAAAAAATAAAGGAAACCTAACACTAACTAACTAAAGAACTATATACAATGGCAGCGGGCAAGTCCTGCGGCTCACTCTGTGATGTTGCCGGCCAGGGCATCATCGAACTCCATGTCGATGTCCCGGAGGCGGGACTCTGTCCTGGCCCCGAGGTCTCACAGGGACAACCCCGTGTCCACCTCAAACTCCCTGCGAGCTTCCTCGAGGCACTCAGCCCGCCTCAACGCCCGACGCATGGAGAACTCCGCCCTGACTATGGTGAGCCGCTCCTCTTCCGCCCGCTGCCGCTCCGCACCTATCCGCTGGACCAACTGCTCCCACACGGAAGACACTGCCATCCCAGGGTTCACCTGCCCTCCGGCCGATGCCTGCCCCTCTGATCTTGATGGCCCCGAGCCATGATGCCTCCCACGTCGAGCCTGCTGCTGCCTCCGACGCCACTGCCTCTGCCAGCACGACGGCATCCAGGCTGATGGAATCCACCGATGCCGTCGTGCACGTGCCCTGCCAGATGATGCCGGCACATCCTCCATCTGCAGGGGGACAGTTGCTGGTGTGTCCACCCCTGCTGGACCTTCGACTCCCGACTGTGGCAGGGATGGGGTCCCCACCGAGCTGGCTGCGTTGGTCGGGGCAGGTCCACAGGGGGCCCTGGTGGCATCTGGGCCGGAAGACGGCATGGAGCACGACTGGCGCATAGCCCCCACATAGGAGGAGAGGGTCGCCAGAAGGCCACACACATGTAGGAAACCCCCGACCATGGCGGCTCCCAAATGGTTCACGTACGCACAGTGCTCTTCGTGATGATGTGCATGCTCCTCCCGGGAAGCATGCACCTCATCACGAATGCCAGCCGTGCGCAACGCGACACCAATCAGGACCCTCTCCACACGGCCAGGGGTCCCCTCGTCCGCAGGTAGAGGAGTGTCAGATGACATGGACATCTCCCCTACCTGCGGACTGGCCTGGGATGGGGCATCCCTGCTGGTGCATGGTGGTGCAGTCACAGTGTCAGGGACAGTGACATGCACAGGCACCTCCACGGCGACCTGTGCTGCCTCCTGCCCCTGGCCCTGGACTGCACCACTTGCACCAGCGGGGATGCCCCCACCAGGCCCCATGTGTGGCTCAGTAGCGGCTTCCTCCCCCTCTGTGGAAACCACCAACCTGGATGTCTCCACGCCGTCTTCCGCCGGTGCAAGCCCCTGTGGGGGCTCACCCACCCCTTCCGCTGCAGCCGTGGCGGCATCCCCGCCGCTCTGCTCCACAGCGCCTTCTCCGCCCTCTTCTTCACTTGCCACTGTGTAGAGGGAGACATAGAACACAAGCATCAGGGTACTGTACAATGGTCCCCTAGACAGGAAGCAACAGCAGATGAGTGGCACTGTCATACATCACTCCCATCATGTCCCTCCACAACACATGGGTCAGTGCAGGCAAAACACATACAGTAACAGGCATGGGGCAGGCCATGGACATTGGCATACATGACCAAGGGACTCATGATTCATACAATGTTGGTTTCAAACTCACATGCATCATGGGTCTTTCCATCACATGCACACACCTCACCGTAGTTCCATCCATCTGGCCTCGTGCACCACAGACGCAGTGGATACAAGGATGACTAGGCTGCATCAGTGAATCTGAACATTGTCACAGACATGTGTCATGCATCCATGGCGGTGACAAGTCACAGACACGCAGGTCAGACACACACACATGGACACCATACGTGTACATGGGACCAGCACCCATCCCTCACCCCCACCCATGTCCAGGAACAGAGACTGCCATGCTTCCATGTGTCCATTCCGCACAGAGCCCCCCATGTTGCAATAGAACACATCACTGTACTCACATGCCTGACCATGATGTCCCTGCACACACACATACGTACATGGCCTACGTCACACATACAGACAGGTATCAGACAACCAGCACACTGCAACATGCCCTGTCTCACACAGCAATGCTTGGCCACTTACCGGCCAACTCCAGATGGGTCTGCCTCCGAAGGATCTGGGCGTGGAGCGCTGGGTCTACGCGTTCCAGGACCCTCATCTGGATGTCACTCAGGCGTGCCCGGCCCCCCTCCGCGAGGCGCCGGGCCTTATTGAGGGTCCTGGACCTCAAGTCCTCCCAGCGCTTCTTGATGTGCTTGATGTCGCGGGTTGCCACCCCCTCCGCGTTGATGGCACCCACTACATCGTCCCAGATCCTCTCCCGTCCTTCCTTGTTGGCGCGTGGTCTTCCGAAGAGGGCATCATAATGCCCCAGGACATGCTCCACCAGGACACCAACTTCCTTCTCACTGAAGCTGGTGGCCCTCTGCCTCTCTGGCTGGGGGTCGCCACTGGTCTCAGATGGTGCTTGCCCCGACATGGCGACCCCCGAGGCAGGCGTGGGTGGGCAACTGGGTCCTGGGGCTGGGCTGTGGAGCGATGGTATCCCAGTCGGGAGTCTACTGTTCCAGCAGGGGTGGACACAGCAACTGGACCCCTGCAGATGGCTGATGTGCAGGCACCAAATGGCAGGGCACGGTGGCAGCAGGCAGGCAGGCAGGCAGCAGATGGCACGTGGGAGGCTGCTCGGGGCACTGGGGGGGCAGTGATTCGGCCTTCTGGGCAGGAGCGTGGTCTTCCGTGTGTATTCGCGTGGCCAGCTTGATACGGAGTGATTTGGCACGTGAAAAATCTGCACGTCAGCGTGTAATTCGAGGAAAGGCCCTTAGCGCGTAAGCGCGTCTGCACGCATACGCATTTTCATTGGACCAAAGGCCCTCAGCGCGTGAGCGCGTCTGTGACGTGACGTGCGAGGGTGTATCCCTCATTGCACGTGATGACAGAACACACGTGGATTTCAACCAATCGCGTGTGAAAGTTCACGGCACCCAGGAACACACGTACCCAAGCCAATCGCGTGTAGAATTACTCGCGCACCCCTGTAATACACGCACCCAGCCCAATCGCGTGTAGAATTACTCGCGCACCCCTGTAATACACGTACCCAGCCCAATCGCGTGTGGAACTTCACGCGCACCCCTGAAATACACGTACCCAGCCCAATCGCGTGTGGAACTTCACGCGCACCCCTGAAATACACGTGCCCAGCCCAATCGCGTGTAGAATTTCTCGCGCACCCCTGAAATACACGTACCCTGCTGAAATTGCGTGTGGAACTTCACGCGCACCCCTGAAATACACGTACCCAGCCCAATCGCGTGTGGAACTTCTCGCGCACCCCTGAAATCCACGTACCCAGGCCAATCGGGTGTAGAATTTCTCGCGCACCCCTGAAATACACGTCGCGTGTAGAATTTCTCGCGCACCCCTGAAATACACGCGCCCAGGCTATTCGCGTGTAGAATTTCTCGCGCACCCCTGAAATCCACGTACCCAGGCCAATCGCGTGTAGAATTTCTCGCGCACCCCTGAAATACACGTACCCTGCTGAAATTGCGTGTAGAATTTCTCGCGCACCCCTGAAATACACGCGCCCAGGCTATTCGCGTGTAGAATTTCTCGCGCACCCCTGAAATACACGTACCCTGCTGAAATCGTGTGTGGAACTTCACGCGCACCCCTGAAATACACGCGCCCAGGCTATTCGCGTGTGGAACTTCACGCGAACCCCTGAAATACACGTAGCATGCTCCCCCAGGCCTGATCACGTGAATCAGTTCACGCGAACCCCTGAAATACACGTAGCCCGCTCCCCCAGGCCCGATCGCGTGAATAAGTTCACGCGAACCCCTGAAATACACGTAGCCCGCTCCCCCAGGCCCGATCGCGTGAATCAGTTCACGCGAACCCCTGAAATACACGTAGCCCGCTCCCCCAGGCCCGATCGCGTGAGTGACTTCACGTGAACCCCTGGAATACACGTAGCCCGCTTGCCGTGCTGGTACAGGGTTAGCGCAGCCCTTTGCGCTGGATTGGGGATTTTGATGGCTTTTCCCTGCGCGGAAGGCGTTCTTGGGGGCGTAACTGGCGCTGCTGCAAGGTCGCTGCGCCACTATGCGCCACGGCTGGTTTTGGTGGCTGGAATCCATGAATACGCTGTGCGCGGAAATGGGTTTTGGCGCACGCGGCTGGCGCAGGGATTCGCACGCGCACACAGTGCGCCAGCCGCGTGCGCCACTTGTGCGCCGAATTCTATGAATTAGCCCCTTAATAACTGTACAGATGCTGTAACGCAAGCCGATTAAGAGATCATAGAAGCTGGCTATATGTAGTGAATAGACTGCAGGTGAAGCCACCATTGTATAGAAGCTGGACATCAGTGTCATGAAATTTAGTAATCTAGGACCCATGGAGAGAAAAGGCGAGATCTGTGTCTCAGCAAGAATAAGCTGAGATCGTAGATAAACATGGCGAGGCTGTCTGCCTGGTGTAAAAGATGAAGCAGCCAAGGTCTGTTATCTATTCCTGAAGGCAGTGAAGGTGTGAAGCTGAATCATCCCTTGTTAAGGTGCAAAGAAAGAACACCAAGTGTGCCAAGTTTTATTTATTTAAGATATTTAAATGTTAGAAAATGGACCAAATCGTGGTCTCCTGTTATGTGAGCCAAGGATGGAAATATGGTTGAGCATGGAGTCCCAGAACAACGAAAGTGAATGCTTGCACTCTCATATATTCCCAAAGACAAGAATACTTTGCAAGGCCAAGTTCAAAGACTATCTGCATGGCAGAAGGCAGGGCTAATGAGAGATTTTGGGTGGGAGGTAAAATCAAGTCCACCTCCTGGCACTTGGGTCTGAGCTTACGTGCTGCTAAGTGTCCTGAATGTTCCAGTCATGGCACAAGCATGCCATTCAATTATAGAGGACCATATAATGAAGGGCCTTATAGTTTGAAGACCAATGATAAACTGTGTACTTAACAGTGTTGAAGATGACATGTTTTAGAGGTAGGCATAAATTGTCCACCTGACAGTAGATAACCCATCCCAATCCCAGCACGTATAGAAAGTATACTTAGATGTTCCCCTTCAACGTATCACAACCCCTCATAGGTTTTTCTTATTTGCCAAGTAGTATGAAATCACATCTGATGTATTATTTACATATAAGGATGTTTTTATGAAAAATGCACTGAGTGCTCGAGTAAATGTCCGTTGATGTCCGTTGTAGCCCCCTGTTTTAGGTAATTGCTAATAAAACAGCCCCTTTGCCAGCTTCCTGAGTTTGTATGATTATTTGGTATCACAATTACTGTGCATCCCCATCCAGTGCATGCATGATACTAATGGCCATATGCTCAGCGTCTCTGAAGGGGGGAATTACCCACCCCAAAAACAGATCAAAGAAGAAACATGACCATGTGGTTTCCTGTCCTTTCTCTTGGCAGGACCAGCCTATCTACCCAGAATACACAACACCATCCACAGCTGAGCTGGCTCAGCGGAGCTGGCTCATGTGTGATTTAAAATGAGACATGCTTGCAATGAATATGAGCAGGGTCATGCACCATGCTCACTGTCTGGCTGGCTTCCCTTGGCCCTCTTCCTACCCCCACCTTCGAGGCTAAGAACCTCAGGGTCATCTTTGACTCCACCCTTTCCTTCTCCACCCACATCTCTGAGGTCTCTAAAAAGTCAAACTTCCTACTGCACCTCCTCAGAGGTACTCTGCCTTTCCTCTCCTTCCCCTAGAAGCTCACAGTATCCCAAGCTCTGGTTCTCTCTTGGTTGCACTATTGTAACAGCCTCTTTCTAAATCTACCTGCCTCTCCTCTGCACCCTCTGCAACTAATCCAGAACAGGACTGCGAGACTTGTCCTTGGCCTTAAGCCATGGGATCGTATCACTCCAGCTCTGAAATCTCTCAGTTGGCTCCCAGTGGATGCAAGGATTAAATTCAAAACCCTCTGCATTGTCCACAAGGCTTTCTGGGGCCTGGGTCCAAAATACCTTCAGCTATCCCTCCGCAAATACCTCCCCTCTTGAGCTCTTTGCTCCGCTACCTCTAACTCCCTCAGGGTCAGTCGTTTTTCAAAGAAACGAGCTATGTGTAGATCTCTGTCTTCGGCGAGGGCCTCCCTCTGGAACAGCCTCCATGCCACTCTAAAACTTGAGGAGAACCATCTCCGGTTCTGGAAGCACCTCATGACTATCCTCTTTTCTTCTGCCTTCGTTCCCCCTCTCCTCTGCTGATCTGTTCTCTCTTGACACCGTGCACCCGGCCACCCTCTGTCCTCCAGGACTAGGTAACTGCTCACCCTGCCATCCTCCCGCACTGCCTCCGTGCCACCATTTGCACTGGAGTATGTATCTGTACCCATACAGCCCCCCCTTTTATCTCCCTGCACTTATCAGACCTACCCTGTCTGGTGCCTTAAACCTAGCACTTGCAAATTGCTAGCTGCACTACCACTGTTTGTTGCCTTTATTATGTATTTATTTATTATTGTTCATCTGTTTCTCCTCTGCTTCGCACTTTCCACTTCTCACCCCTTCCATGCACTTTTCCCCTCTCCCTCTCCCATGCACTTGCACATTCTCAATGTCACTGGGCCTAGTAAAATCTCTGTTTTGTTCTCCCCTGTTCCCCTCCCTTGCCTTGTTGCGCTCTGAAACACTTGTGTATGAGCGCGATAAAAATAAAATAATCAATATCAATATCAATATCATGCCCTATTTCAGAAAGATGCAGTTAGGGGAGTGCACAGTTGTGTGACAGCTCTGAGAAAAAGTGTGTGTGCACAACTCCAGTGCATAACTACATTTGGTGGTTGTGTGAGACAACCTCTAATGCTCATATGTTATCCACTACGCCTGCCTCTACATGATCCTTTGGTAGTGGTGCAGAGGAAGAATCAGCCAGCATATATTAAGTTGTATTGTGTTCTCCAACATGACGTAGCAAAGAGCAGCATATGAAAGAGACCCGACTAGAGCCCTTAGCAACCATCCCCTCTTCAGGCATATGTTGGCTCCTTGCTCACCGGTGGTTGAAATTATATCTGTGTCTCCATATGGGAGAAAACAGCGTGATCACCTCTTCTGGCATGCTTACACACATTGGGCCTCATTACGAGGAATGCGGCAGGGGTTTAACGGGGCCGGTAGAGCTGCTGGCCCCGTTAAACCCCTACCGCCACATTTTACCAGGCGTTCTTAGCGGGTCCCGCAAGCGGACCAGGATGCTAACAACAGGCCTGTCATTAATGGCCCGTTGTTAGCATCATCCTCATTCCCGTTGAGCCCTATGGGGGCTCACGTGGGAATGGGGATGTACTGGGGTCGGCTTCCCTGAATGGGGAAATACCTGGCCCTCCAAGGTCAGAATGGCCCGATAATTCCCCATTCAGGGAACCTGGACCTGATACCCGGAATGGGGGTACCCATGCCGCTAATAGCGGCATGGTTATCTCCATTCTCGTAATGAGGCCCATTGACTGAATTTCAGGATGGTGGACAGACAGGGGCATGGGGGGCTGTCAAAGCAAACACAGACCAGACTGCAATTTCAGGTATCAAAACGTATCAAAGTCAGTATATTTTTAATTGGAATGCAAGGAAATGCACTGATAGATTATTCCTCTCTAAGCAATAAACCCCATAGCCAGAAATGCAGAACCCTTTATACATCTCAAGAGGAAACACTAACACACATTTCATAACTCGGAACTGTCTACAATTACACTTCTCTGCCTCACACAGTCATGCGCCCCTCTTCTTGACTAGGCATTCTCGCTTCAAGGGCAAACATATTTGTCTCCATCTAGTCGCTTGATATATCCTTCTTTACTTTGTGCTGTAGCGCTACAGGGCCCTGTGGCTTTTAAACACAATGCATCATGGGTTTTACCACTTTCCACTACCAACTTTTCTCATGCATGCTCTACAGTGCCAAACATATGTCCGCACATTGTATTGTAACTCCTTATGTCCATGTATAATGCACTTACATATTACTACTCATAACATACATGGAGACATCTGATAAGGGAGGAAGAAGACAGACAGCGGCTTTAGGAAAATATGAGCAGGAAACAGCTGTCGTGGCGTATGAAGACCCTGACAAGAATGTATTGAGTAGTTGTAACGCTCACCTGATTCCCGTAGAGGCGCCGGTCTTGACTGGGCGTATACCGTATCTTCAAAGGTGATGTGTAACACACGGCTGGCTCTTTGGGCTGGACCTCTGTGCACTGTATGTCTGACTCGAAGGGTAAGATGTCTGCAGATAGAAAATATGGGATTAAGGAACTGGGTTATTGAATGTCTCTCTCTTCTTCCCTTTCTCTTCTCCTGTAGAACCCCAAAGGTTAACGCTCTCACCTTAGGTAAGTGAACGCTGTTCTCTCCATCTTCCTCGGGGCAGGGTGCTGTAACCAGTTTCTTCACTGGATAAGGGGAGCAGGCCTCTTGACTTCAGAGGACTGCTGTCCGTCGTTTACTGCACGAACGGTAAGTTTCGAGTAATTCTAATGTCTTTAAAGTCTTTAGTAATGATGTCTCTTGTTTTGCAGGGTTCCGGCGATGGCGGATGACGGGCTGAAGTGAGTTGAAGATGGAGCCCGTGTGATGAATAGAAGCGCCTGGAAGCACGTAAGTAAGCGCTTGTTGCCTGCTTCACGATGCGCTTTAACTGTCTTTTTATTTTGCAGGTACAAGTTCGGAGCGGCTGCAGGGTGCCGGAATACCTACTGGGTTAGATGTGGAAAGGAGTAATGGCACGTGAGTATTAAAGTTCCCCAATGTCTTTAAACGCACCTTGTTTTGTCTTTCAGATGCGGGATGCAGAGCCGAAGGCCTCCGGAGCGTGCGAAGAGTTGGTAAGCTTTTGTCTTTCAGATGCCGGAATGCAGTGTGAAGACATCCGGAGCGCACGAAGAGTAGGTAAGCCTTTGTCTTTCAGATGCCGGAATGCAGCGCGAGGCGTTGGTGACAGCCGATGGACCAGGTAAGTGAAGAGCTGTCACTGAAGACCGTAATGCTAACCTGTTCTTTCTTGTCTTTATAGGTGTTGCTGAAGACTGGATTCAGGATGGTAAGCCTTTTTCCTTAGGCCCAGGATCAGATGCAGAAGACACGATGAGCGTTCTGCTGCAGAGGATGCAGAAAAACGCAAAGCAAGATTCATCCATCGGGTGTGGTTTAAATAGCCTCCTGTAGTGCTTAGGTGTCTCCTTCCACAGCCACGCCTAGGTAAGAAAAGAGTTCCTGCTTTCCAGAAGAGTTCCAGTGTTCTGAATCTAGGGAGTGGCTCCTGCCCCACCCAACAGGAAAAGTAGTTCCAAACAGAAGAGGATCAGAGGCTCAACTGGCAGGCAAGTAAGCAGCATGGTCTGCTGCAGGTAAGTCCACCCAAGCATTATGAGCCCGGCGCTTCCAGCGCTGGGACTGGGCATATTTATGAGCCTGGTGCCACTGGCGCCAGGACTGGGTCCAAAAGGTCCCAATTGGGACTGGTTGGCACTCGGAACCTGGGTACGGATCTGCTTCCAAGGGAGTTGGGAAAACCCTGACCTTTTGGAAGCAGAGATCATGACAGTACCCCCCCTCAAGGCCCCTCCCAAACCGGGCTTCTCCGGGGGTTTTGGCTTGTCAGGAAATGTTCGGTGAAATCTTTTGATTAGGCGAGGAGCGTGGACATATTCAGCAGGTTCCCAGGATCTCTCTTGGGGGCCGTAGCCTTTCCAGTCAATTAGGTAAAATAGTTTAGATTTGGAGATCTTGGAGTCCAGAATGCTTTTGACTTCAAACTCGAGTTCTCCATCAACTAGGATAGGTTTTGGAGATTTAGTTAGTCGGGTTTGAGGTTGCACAGGTTTTAATAGAGAGACGTGGAAGACCGGATGTATCTTCATGTGCGGGGGCAAGTCCAACTTGACCGCTACTGGGTTTACTATGGTAGTGATGGAATAGGGACCAAGGTATCTTGAGTTGAATGTGCGTGGCCCTTTTAGAGGTAGATATTTGGTGGATAACCAGACTTGATCCCCTACTTGATATTGAGGGGCTTCCTTCCCATGTTGATCTGCTCCTTTCTTGTATTGTTCTTTAGCCCTTTGAAGGTGAGAAACAGCTTCCTTAAAGGCTTGGGTGATTGTAGAATGCAGGTAGTCTACTGCTGGTGTTTCAAGATCTTGGAGGGGATCCAACTCCGAGGTTCGAGGGTGACTGCCGTACAAAAGAAAAAACGGGGTTTTCCCAGTTCCCGAATGGACAGAGTTATTGTAGGCATATTCGGCTATCCAAAGGATGTCTTTCCAAGTTTTTTCAGTTTGTTGCAGCATGCAGCGTAAATACTGTTCCAGAGTTTGATTGGTCCTCTCGGTTTGTCTGTCGGTCTGAGGGTGGTGACTGGTCGATAGTCTCACATCAATTTGAGCCGACCGACAGCAACTTCGCCAAAAATGAGAAATAAATTGACTACCTCGATCCGAAATTAGAACCGAAGGAAAACCGTGCAGTCGGATGATGTTTTCGAGAAATTCTCGGGCCAGAGTTGCTGCTGTTGGCAAGCCTTTGAGCGGAATGAAATGCGCCATCTTGGAGAATAAGTCCACGATTACTAGAATCGTATTGTATCCGGAGCATGGAGGTAGATCGGTGATGAAGTCCATAGAAAGCGTATGCCAAGGGCGAGGTGGGATGTCAATAGGGCGAAAGAGGCCTGCTGGTCTTTCCTTTTGACTCTTGTTTTGGGCGCATACTCCACAGGACATTGTAAAGTCTCTGATATCTTTTTTCCAAGACGGCCACCAGAAGTAGGGCTTGATCTTTTCTGAGGTCTTGGCCATACCAGGATGTCCTTCCATTAAAGAATCGTGATAACAAGAGATTACTTTTTTCTATAAATCTGTGCTGGGTAGGTATAAATCGTTCTTGGAAATACAATAAGTTGTCCTTTACTGCAAAGTCCTTTCCCTGCAGATGCCAATTCTGTATGTCTGCTGGAGTTACAAGTTGCCTGGCTTTATCCTTAACTTCCTCTATGGATTCTGTGGTGATTACACCCAGAATTCTTTGTTCGGGAATGATTGGTACAGGTTTAGGGTTGATCAAGTGTTCTTCCACTCCCATCCGAGAAAGGGCATCAGCTTTACCATTCTTTGTACGAGGTCGATAGGTAATTATGAAGTCAAACTCGGCAAAGAATAATGCCCAACGGAGTTGTCTAGAGGATTGGGCTTTTGCGGTTTTCAAATATTGCAGGTTTCGGTGATCCGTAATCACAGTAATGGTGTGTCGGGCCCCCAGCAGATAATGCCGCCAAGCCTTAAAGGCAGACTTGATAGCCAGAAGTTCCTTGTCAGTAATCGTGTAATTGATTTCAGGAGGCGAGAATTTGCGGGACCAAAATGCCACGGGATGCAACTGATTGGTTACCGGGTCCTTTTGTGATAGAACCCCCCCCATGGCAAGGCTTGAAGCATCAGTTTCCACGATGTAGGGGAGTTCGGGGCGAGGGTGTTTTAAGATTGGTGCAGAGATAAATTTAGTCTTCAAATCCTGGAAAGCTTGTTCCGCCTCGGTAGACCATTCAAAACGTTTGTTTTTCTTTAACAAGGCAGTGATGGGCTGGACTATTCGAGAGAATTCGGGGATAAACCTGCGGTAAAAGTTAGCGAAGCCTAACATGCTTTGCACACCTTTTACGGAGGATGGTGATGGACATTTGAGAACTGCATCGCCCTTCTTTGAATCCATACGCACTCCGCCAGGTGATAATATGAATCCCAAGAATTCAACTTCAGTCACGTTGAAAACACATTTTTCCAACTTAGCGAAAAGTTTGTGTTGACGCAATCTTTCGAGGACCATTTTCACGTGTTTCCAATGTTCAGATTCCGATGAAGAATAAACGAGGATGTCGTCAATGTAAACAACAACACACACATCTATGAGTTCTCTGAGGACATCGTTCATAAAATATTGAAAGGCGGCGGGGCATTGCAAAGTCCGAAGGGCATGACCTGATATTCAAATAGCCCATACTTGGTGCGGAAGGCCGTCTTCCATTCATCGCCCTCTTTTACTCGTACCAAGTGGTAAGCTCCTCTAAGATCCAGCTTTGTATATATGCATGCTTTTCTGACTTGGTCCAGGAGTTCAGGGATCAAAGGTAACGGATATCTATTCTTAACGGTGATCTGGTTCAGGGAGTGATAATCTATACAAGTTCTAAGGTCTCCTTCCTTTTTTGGAACGAAGAACAAAGCTGAAGAAGCAGGGGACTTGGAAGGACGAATAAACCCATTTGCCAGGTATTGATCCAGGTATTGTCGAAGGTGAAGGTTCTCAGGCTCGGTGAGGGCATAAATTCTACTACAAGGAGGAGTAGATCCAGGTATCAGGTCTATCTGGCAGTCATAAGACCTATGAGGAGGTAGAGAGTTAGCCTGATCCTTCCGGAAAACATCTTGGTATTCTAGGTATTCGGGAGGTAACTGGGGAGTCTCTGAAGAAATTGCTGCCAGTGCAACACCAGGTGGAGGGTGACAAGTAGAGACACATTCTGGAAACTGGACCGTTCTTGCTCGCCAATCGATCAGAGGATTGTGTTTCTCTAACCAAGGTATTCCTAGAATAATCTGAAACTAAGGGGCCTTGATCACATCGAACACGATCTTCTCATGGTGTCCATCTTGACTTACTAGCGTCACCTCTTGAGTGGTATGCGTTACTGGCCCGGAGGCTATCTCCGTACCATCCACCGTAGTAATGACGTCCTTTACAGCCTTGGGACAAAGAGTTAGATTCATCCTCAAAACCATTTCATGATCCACATAATTGCCGATGGCACCGCTGTCGACGTAAGCTTCAATTGCATGTAATCGATCCGGATTATCAGGGCTAATGAGGACCATAGGTATCACGAAATGCGAGGTCACGGAACTGGTTTTCACGCTCGGCAAGAGGACCTCTATTCTTGTCGGGCGAGGTCGTTTCCCTGCTCAGAGTTTGTAACTTTGGTAACTGCAGCTCCTACTGCCTTCTTGGCAGGTTTCACCGGACAGTCTCGAAGAAAGTGCCCTGAGTTTCCACAATAGAGGCATAATTGCAACTGTTTTCTCCTTTCCCGCTCCTTTTGTGTTAGAGGACCTTTCAGACCCCCTATTTGCATGGGTTCCCCGGAGTCTACTCCTTTGGAAGGAGTTGGCGGTTTGGAAAATACTCGAGCATCAAACTTGGAACGATCGGCCTTCCTGTTCTGCAGTCTGTGATCTATTTGAACGACTAAGTCTATATAGTCCGAACAATCTTGTGGGGGATTCACTACTTGGGCTAACACATCTTTGAGCTCTCCACGTAGACCTCTATAAAACAGTGTAATCCTTTTGTCCTCAGGCCATTGAGTTTCCACTATCAGTCTGTTGAAAGACGCAATATAAGCCAAAAGGTCTTGATTACCTTGTCGCAACGAAAGAAGCTCATTGTCCAAGGCCTGCCCCTGTGAATGTCTTGCGAACAGTTTTTCCATACTGAGCTGAAAAGCTTGAAAATCATGGAGGACCGGATCATCTTGATTTACTAGAGGGATCGACCAGTCTGCCGCATTGCCACTAAGGTACGAAAGCACGAAAGCTACTTTAGCTTGATCAGTTGGAAAGGCTGCTGGCCGGCATAAGAAATGCAACCGGCACTGATTGATAAATACTGCAAACCTCTTTGGGTCACCAGAAAATCGTTCGGGCGGAGCCAGAGGTACATTCCCAGGTAGGTTGATCTGCACTGGACTCATAGAGGATGTAGAAGGAAGATTTCCCCCAGATGCGGGTAAGGGGGTCTGTCAGGCTTGTGACTGTAGCAATTGTCTAGCGAGATCATCTGTTCGCTCCTTGGAAATAATCAGTTCCCTTCTTAGAGCGTTCGTTTCCTGACGGGCTGCATGCACTTCTGCCCTTAGTTCCCCAAGTAACTGGGCTAGCTGGTCGGTATCCGAGGTTTCCATAGCGCCTGGACGGGAGTTTTGTGGTAGGCTTTGCGTTCTGTAACGCTCACCTGATTCCCGTAGAGGCGCCGGTCTTGACTGGGCGTATACCGTATCTTCAAAGGTGATGTGTAACACACGGCTGGCTCTTTGGGCTGGACCTCTGTGCACTGTATGTCTGACTCGAAGGGTAAGATGTCTGCAGATAGAAAATATGGGATTAAGGAACTGGGTTATTGAATGTCTCTCTCTTCTTCCCTTTCTCTTCTCCTGTAGAACCCCAAAGGTTAACGCTCTCACCTTAGGTAAGTGAACGCTGTGCTCTCCATCTTCCTCGGGGCAAGGTGCTGTAACCAGTTTCTTCACTGGATAAGGGGAGCAGGCCTCTTGACTTCAGAGGACTGCTGTCCGTCGTTTACTGCACGAACGGTAAGTTTCGAGTAATTCTAATGTCTTTAAAGTCTTTAGTAATGATGTCTCTTGTTTTGCAGGGTTCCGGCGATGGCGGATGACGGGCTGAAGTGAGTTGAAGATGGAGCCCGTGTGATGAATAGAAGCGCCTGGAAGCACGTAAGTAAGCGCTTGTTGCCTGCTTCACGATGCGCTTTAACTGTCTTTTTATTTTGCAGGTACAAGTTCGGAGCGGCTGCAGGGTGCCGGAATACCCACTGGGTTAGATGTGGAAAGGAGTAATGGCACGTGAGTATTAAAGTTCCCCAATGTCTTTAAACGCACCTTGTTTTGTCTTTCAGATGCGGGATGCAGCGCCGAAGGCCTCCGGAGCGTGCGAAGAGTTGGTAAGCTTTTGTCTTTCAGATGCCGGAATGCAGTGTGAAGACCTCCGGAGCGCACGAAGAGTAGGTAAGCCTTTGTCTTTCAGATGCCGGAATGCAGCGAGAGGCGTTGGTGACAGCCGATGGACCAGGTAAGTGAAGAGCTGTCACTGAAGACCGTAATGCTAACCTGTTCTTTCTTGTCTTTATAGGTGTTGCTGAAGACTGGATTCAGGATGGTAAGCCTTTTTCCTTAGGCCCAGGATCAGATGCAGAAGACACGATGAGCGTTCTGCTGCAGAGGATGCAGAATAACGCAAAGCAAGATTCATCCATCGGGTGTGGTTTAAATAGCCTCCTGTAGTGCTTAGGTGCCTCCTTCCACAGCCACGCCTAGGTAAGAAAAGAGTTCCTGCTTTCCAGAAGAGTTCCAGTGTTCTGAATCTAGGGAGTGGCTCCTTCCCCACCCAACAGGAAAAGTAGTTCCAAACAGAAGAGGATCAGAGGCTCAACTGGCAGGCAAGTAAGCAGCATGGTCTGCTGCAGGTAAATCCACCCAAGCATTATGAGCCCGGCGCTTCCAGCGCTGGGACTGGGCATATTTATGAGCCTGGTGCCACTGGCGCCAGGACTGGGTCTAAAAGGTCCCAATTGGGACTGGTTGGCACTCGGAACCTGGATTATGGATCTGCTTCCAAGGGAGTTGGGAAAACCCTGACCTTTTGGAAGCAGAGATCATGACAGTAGTTTGTTGTTAAGAAATAGTAGCTGCCGTACCATGAAGTACTAACTTGGGTACCCTGATAATATTAAGGGAGGCTAGTGAACTGGGTCACCCAGCCCTTTAAGATGAGTAGCAATACCCTAGAGATGGATGGGGATGCAGATTTTATTCATACATCAATAATCAAAATGACTCAGGTAGTTTGGCAAATGGGGAGTCTGTTTTATTAACAAGTATATAAAACAGGGAGTACAGCGAACATCAGCAGGCGTTCAATCCTCTTACTCGACTCATTTTTGTAGAAACTGAGGTTATATTACATAAAATCATCATCATTGACGTTGTGCTGTGTCACTACCTACATGGCAAACTACAAAAACCTATCAGGGAAAGTGATAGGCTCTAAGTAAATATCTAAGTATGAGTTCCATATCAGTATAGAACGGTGAAAGAAAGTGGTAGGGTGCTTAACATGAGGTGGGGCAACTAAGCCCTCCCCTCAAAATGGCCACTATGAGCATCACTAAATACACAATGTTCCATTGGCTACACAAACTATAGGACCCTCGATTACACGGTCCTCTACAATTGCTTGGCTTCTAACCCCCATCAGTACTTTTCCACTCATGTTTATGAGAACGCAGGCTGAACATCCAGGTGTTAGTGGGCTCATCTAGAAATAACTTCCCTCCAATTATTATATCAGTCCATCAACACCTCATCAGTCCAGTGTCAATTAGTGCTGTGATGTTTGGCCTTGAGAATGTACTGCACTCTGAGAATTTTAAGGAGTGTAAGCATAGCCTGCCCTTGTGTGTAGGTGTGACCACCTCGTCCTTTAAATTTCGTCCTTCCACGTGACTGGACACCATTAAATCGAGCTTTTTGTGTATTTAATATTATTTTTTAATAGTAGTCTGATGTATTTTGTTTTGCTCAAATCTCCTGCACAGGAGCCTCTTGTTCATTCACACAATATGTATCCAATGTCAGCCAATTCCTGTTTGATTAGACTTTTGGTTTCCTGGCTCATTCAACTCATTCTGCTGGGATTAATTTGTAATTACAATTGTTTTTCACTGCGACACACTGAATTGAGGCTTTCTTTGCCCATGTTTATGTTCAGTACTTCTTTATAACATGACGTGGAAACATCCATCTTTTATTTATTTCAGAGGTATATATATATATATATATATATATATATATATATATATATATATATATATATATATATATATATATATATTTCCCTGTTCTCCGCACTGTGTACACGGTGCAGTCCTGAGACGCACTCCTGGAGTTGTGTTGCAAAATTCGAGTAAGTGTTCGAGTTCTCACAAAACTGGCGGCAACATCTTGCGATTAAAATTTCTTCTTTATTAGTTACAAAAATTCAAATTCCATGTGGAAACCTCCAGCCCTCGCCCAGCAACAAAAGCAAAAAACCCCGGCGATGACGCGTTTCACTACGGCTTGTAGCTTGATCACATGAATTCTACTCGATTAGACACAGCTTTTGAATCTTTACCCACTAAGAAGTAGTTGAAACCAACAAAGGACTATAACCATATGTGCAATGCATAATGCCTGTACAGCCCGCCCGCCATTTTGGAATGATATTGTTATAAAACCGTTATATTCGACTGTGCAATGACAAAATTTCATTTTACCCTGTTTGAGTGAGTATGCATACCATTAATATCAAGGTTTAAAAAATGCTGTTTGTCCCAGTAATATCAGTTATCTTTCTGGGATAATATAGACTGACTTAATTCCAATATTTCAGCACATGTGGATTGTAAATATTAGGTCCGCAATATAAAGTGCATAGTGCATTTGATATACAATATCCCATATCATTGCATTTGATTGCGTAAAAGATAATTGTAAGTTTTAAATTTGCATAGTGCAAACGTTTGGCATACATGGATAGTGCATTAGTTTTCTACAATAAGATGACCTAATTCCAATATTTCAACACATATCAATAGTATATGTCTTCAGTCCACATTGTAAAGTACATAGTCCATTTAAGTCCACAGTATAAAGTGCATGATTGTTACCCATATCACTACCATCAAGTACGTTGCAGCTATGGTAGTTGTAAATTGCCATGGCGTGATTAGGGTAAAAGGTCTCTCAATTCACATGACCCACAGTATTGCCTAAAATGTCTTACCACGACTAGTGCTTGCAGACCATCTAAGGTAAGAAGCCCCAGGTTAAAGTGTCTTATCTCAATGATAACCCCATACTGGGACCTGTATGTTTATTTCATGGACCTTTCTTTCTCTTAATGTACAGTGCATTACAGCTTGAGATACTGCGCACAATCTTGTAAAGTCAAGATCAGAATGGTACTATGCGCAGATTTCTGTCACTCCATTCATTTCAGTGGGTTGGCCCTAAAAAGATTTAGTTGGGGACAAATAGATTTCTTGTTATGGGTTTGATAACGTGTGTCTAAGAATTACATTAAAAACAATCTCCCAACCGGAATCCCTGGATGGGAGAAAACCTCTTAGAGTAGAGAGTTCTAAGGAAAAAAGTAAACAAATTTTCAGTGAATGATCAATATTCTACTTTGGACAATGAGTTTTAGAGGCTATGAGATAACCCAATATATTAAACATCTAAGAAAGTATAAAGTTCCTCATCAATATTGTGCCCCAATGGAAACTTGCTCTAGAAATCAATGATATATCTCGTTTCTCTTTTTCTTCACAGCTTTTCTCTGTCTCCTCCCCTGGGTCTGATCTTTACTTGTTGTAACCCTATGAACGTGAGGTCACAAACTTTCCCTTCATGTTTCTCCCAAAAATGTTTCGCTATAGGATATGTATAGTCCTGATTTTTGATGGCTCTGATATGTTGCTGTATGCGTGTCTTTAGTTTGCACTTGGTACTCCCTATGTACCATTTGTTGCAAGTGCATTTGAGTGCATAGAGAATGTACTCTGAGTCACAGGTTATTCTGTCCATGATAGAGACAGCTCTCTTGAGTACCGGATGTAAAAACGTGCTGCATTCCTCCGCATATTGGCATATCTTGCATTTTCTGCTTTTGTAGAAGCCATCTTTTCTACTACTTAACCAGGCTTGCTGACGGGAGATGGCGTCTGGCGTTATAAAGCTACCCACTAGTTTGTCTTTTATAGATTGACATTTGCGGAGGAGAAGTTTGGATGTTCTCCTAGTGACTGTTTCAGATCTGTGTCCACTACCAGGGTGTTCCAGTGTTTACGTATTACGCCTTTGATGTGTTTGGCAGATTGCCCATATGTCAGAACCAGGTGAGTAACGGCTTTTTGGTCCGTGTTCAGATTCCTATTTGTGTGATCCAATAATAGAGTAGATCTCACACATTGACGTGCATTAAGATAGGCTCTCTGAATAATTTGTTTCGGGTAGCATTGTTGCTTAAAACCCTAAGCCGTAATTTTACTTTCTTCGTCATAGGAACTGAGTTCAGAACAATTTCTTCGAAGTCGAATAAACTCGCCATAAGGAATACTCCAGATCAAATTTTGGCAGTGGGAACTTTTGGCATGCAGTGGAACATTAGCTCCTGTGGGTTTACGAAATAATTTTGTTTTGATTCTCCCATCTTCTATTTGAACCCTGACATCCAAGAACACTATTTCCTTGTGAATATGGGTTTCTGTAAATTTCAAATTGAATTAATTGATGTTGAGATGTTCCACAAAATCTGTCCAGTCTTTAGGCGTGCCCTTCCATATGATGAACAAATCATCAATGTAGCGTTGCCACATAATCACCTTGTTGGTGAACCTCTCATTACTTTCCTTCCATGCCTCATACTTCTCCCAATAACTCATTGTGAGGTTTGTGTATGCATGAGCGAAGGTCGTGCCCATCGCGGTTCCTTGTTTTTGTTTATAATACCTCTGGTTGAATAAGAAAACATTATTGGTCAGACAAAGATGAATCATGGCCATGATCATTTCCGAATGTTTGGAATAAATCAAAGATCTGGTGTTCAGATAGTAGGTGCAGGCCTTCATTCCTTGTTCATGTGTGATAGACGTGTATAGGGAGACCACATCCATCGTGGCCAGCAAAAAATCTGATTCACAGGGTAATTCATTGATCTTAGACAAAAAATCCTTCGTATCCCTCAAATAAGAGGGTAATGTTAAAACAAAAGGAAACAGCGACTCATCGATGTACTTTGACATGTTTTCTAAAAGTGACCCTGTAAGTGTAACAATGGGTCTTCCTTGGGGCTTAGAGATGCTTTTATGTATTTTGGGAAGAAAGTATATCATTGGTATTGTGGAGTGGGGTTTATAGAGAAATTTAATATCATTGTTTTCCAACATTCCTTCTTCAGACCACTTGCTAAGGAAGTTCTGTACCTTGATTTCCAAATCCTTCATGGGACTTTCACTTATTTGTTCATAGCAAGTTTTGTCATTAAGTTGCCTGTTGACCTCATGCACATATATATATATATATATATATATTACATGGATGCAGTAGCGTCCATGTAGTTATGATTAAGTTGGTGTTTCCATAGGAAGAGCATTTTTTGGGTGGCTTATAACTTCGCTCCCTCTGGACGAATCCTCACCAAACTTTGCAAAAAATGTTTATGGCCCACTCTGAATTTTATTGCAAAGTTTGGAGAGGTTTGGTCCAGGCGGGCAAAGTTATAGGGGGTGTCCCAAAACTTTTGTTTTTTCCCATAGACATAATGGGAAAAAACTTTGTGCATGCATACAGCCCAAACCGCTGGACGGATTTACACCAAATTTGTGGCAGGAGCGGGGGCTTTCTCCCAAAAGCGTGCTTTTACAAATTTGGTGTAAATCCGTCCAGTAGTTTTTTTTTTAAATGACCAAAATGTAAGACAAAAAATTAGTGATATCTCTGTTCGCTTCGGGACAGACTTCCCGGTTCGCTCCGCAGACAGTGCCCTGATTGGCCGGTCGGCTTGCGTGATGTCCGCGAACATGCGACGTGTTCACTGATTGGACGGCGTGGGGCGTGGAGCGCGTCAGATTTTTGGTGGCGCCCGCCATCTTGCATTCACCGACGACCGCGGACAGCGCGGTGAAACTTGGATTAAAAATTGTATTTAGTGGATTGTGTTGGTGTGTAAGAGTGTTTGGGGAGGGTGAGGGAGTATGAGATAGGTTCAATGTTCTGTTTTTTTTATGTGCTAGACGCTTTTGTTGTGTTTGATTTTTCTGCGGACAACACGGCTGTTCTGAAATGTTCGTAAATAAACAGAATGGATTTGGTGTCAAGTTGAAAGTGTTCTAAGAAGACTCGTGGGGTCCTGGAATGTTCGCAGGGGGTGTCCTGAAGACATTGTCTGTATTGTTCGCTGTCAAGCTGAAAGTGTTCTAAGAACACTCGCGGTGTCCTGAAATGTTCGTCCATAAAGAAAATGGGGGTGTTCTGAGGACATTGTCCGTATTGTTCGCTGGCAAGTTGAATGTGTTCTAAGAACACTCGCGGTGTCCTGACATGTTCGAAAATAATCAAAATGGGGGTGTTCTGAGGACGTTCTCCATATTGTGTGCCTGCTTAGCTGTATCCAATGAGGGAATGGCACAGAGAGTGAAGTGGAAATGGTAGAAGGGCTGTCTAAGAGTTACGCGGACATGGCGTGCTACATCCAGGGTTTTCCAGCATGGAAAGAAGACTGTAGGGATCAGCCAATCAGATGTTGAGGTTGTGGATTTGTGTTCAAAGAGACTGTGTCTAATGAAGATGGCAGAAGTGGAGAAAGTCAGGGTGTTGGTGCTTGGAGATATGTTTGTGCATGGTTTACAACAGTATGCTCAATGCAGGCATATTGCAAAGAATGTTGATGTTAAAGGAGTGGAGGTGGTGTGGAGCACTGTGCCTGATTGCAATGTACAGGGAATTGTACAAGTTTGTGAAGATATGGGCAGGATGAACAGTCCCCATGTGGTAGTTTTGCACTATGGTGCTTTCCATTTGGGCTATGTCAGTGCCCCTACTTTGTTGGCAGATTTTGAACACTTGGTTCAAGGAGTAATGAACATCCTTCCAAATGCCAAAGTAATTTTTTCTGGATTAGTACTTAGGGCAATATGGGACAATAGTTCAGTTTTTTGTCCTCAGCAAAACAATGCTAGGTGTGTAATCAACCGAGGCATGTGTGCCTTCATGCTTAGAGCTGGTATGTTCTTCTGTAATAATGAGAATATTGATTCCAGTAATGTGTTTATTTTAAAGAAGATGGCATTTCCTTATCTTTTATGGGAAATGCCATTCTGTTTTGGAATCTAAGGGTTGCTTTGGAGAAGGTTATGTGAAGATTTTAGGAGTAAAGTAAGAAAAATAATAAAAATAAAATACAAAATAACAGGTGTCTGTCAAGCATCTGCAAAAAAAACCCCAAAAAATGGCTCTTTTCAGAGCCAACCTCAAAGGGGAAATGGGGCACACTATTTAAATTTACATTCATCACGCTCAAATTTTCGATATGTCTGCGGACATGGCGTTAGTCCGCGGACATCAAAATCACTAGCTAGGGGTTCTATGTTACATGTATATAAAGTCAGGGATATTATGGTTAAGTTGTGCTACTAAAAACATATGAAATTCAGTAAAAAAAACGTTGTTAAAGGGACGTTATGGTTAAGTTGCGCTAATAAAAACCTATGAAATTCAATGAAAAAACTTTGTTAAAAGGGACGTTATGGTTAAGTTGCGCTACTAAAAACCTATCAAATTCAGTTAAAAAACGTTGTTAAAGGGACGTTATGGTTCAAAGTAAAACAGAAAAACTCCTGAAATTCGGCAGTTATGGTAAGATAAGCAACCATAACTCGCGCCACCGTGCACTGCTAACACTAACACCCAGGACATCAAAGATGACATCACATGGCTGGCTCTCCCTTTTTTTCCTTTACTGACATATCTAAGCCACATAGTTTTCTTCAGTAACAGTCAGGAGGTAAAAATTGAAAAGGTACTATATTTGTAGACTTAGGGTCAAGTCATATCATATGAAACATATATATAGCGGAAGACACAGGCTTGAAAGAGAGCAATCCTTTCTGTGCATGAAGATAATCATTAGAGTTATCAGCACTTTCTCATAGTTTTATTTTTATTACTATACCTTCCCTGTATATGCTCATATTTGTATACATTGTACTCACACTCCTTTCCTTAGGGTTCACTGACATCATTTGATACACATACATACAGTAAGTAGCAGCTTTGAAGCAGAGCAATCATTTCTCTGCATAAAGATAATCAGTTAGGTTATGAACTCTTTCTGCTACTACTTCTGCGTTTTTGCTTACTTCTCTGTCCCTGTATATACTCATATTTGTATGTGTTGTCTCTTTGTGTTTTGTCTGTAGTAATGTAATTATGTATTAAGTGGGTTTTATTAGCTACTTATTACATGTTTCACATTATGCAAAACTCTAATAAGAAAACAGTTATCATTTAATTATTCTACATGGCACGATTATGAACATTGCACCTTCATCATGTACTCCACACACTGCCTAAGTTTCTGCATGAGTTGCATAGTATACTGGATAGAACTTCATATTAGAATGCTATTTATATCAATGCATTGCTAAATGCACTAATTAGCTCATGATATTTATTCAAATGATCCTTGACACTTTTTGGTCAACATTATAAGATTCCCTCCTACAGAGTTTTCATGAAAAGTAAATGCACATGTGATGTCATCAGTGATGTCATCAATGACATTTGTGATGTCATCTTTGATGTCCTGGGTGTTAGTGTAAGCAGTGCATGGTGGTGGCGTGAGTTATGGTTGCTTATCGTACCATAACTGCCGAATTTCAGGGGTTTTTCGGTTATACTTGGAACCATAACGTCTCTTTAACCAAGTTTTTTTACTGAATTTCATAGGATTTTAGTAGCGCAACTTAACCATAATGTCCCTTTAACAATGTTGTTTCACTGAATTTCATAGGTTTTTAATAGCGCAACTTAACCATAACTTCCCTTTAACAGCGTTTTTTCACTGAATTTCATTGGTTTCTACTAGTGCAACTTTACCATAATGTCCCTTTAACAAAGTTTTTTCTTTGATTTTCATAGGTTTCTATTAGTGCAAGTTAACCATAACGTCCCTTTAACAAAGTTTTTTCATTGATTTTCATAGGTTTTTTTTAGTGCAACTTAACCATAACGTCCTTTTCAATGGATGAAGACCACTAGCATCCTAGGTTCTCAAAGTGGGAACCCGGGGTGGTAAAAAAAAGGGTTTTCTTCCCAAACCGGAACACCTGCGGCGTCCCGGTGTAGGAAGAAAAATCTTTTACCAAGATGGACACCATGGAAAGGGAAGTCGGGGTGCATAAAGAGAACACAACAGGGCATGGGTAGGGGGAACCAGGAGGGAGACACGGGGCATGAGAGGTGTGTGGGGTGTAACAAGAGAGAGACACAGGGGGAATGAGCAGGGGGTGGGTGGTAAGAGGAGGGAGACACAGGGCATGAGCGGGGAGTGGGGGGCAACAGCAGGGAGACATGGGGCTTGAGCGGGGGGTAGGGGGCAACATCAGGGAGACACAGGGCATGAGTGGGGGGTAACAGGAGAGAGACACGGGCCATGAGCGGGGGATTGGCGGGCAACAGTAGGGAGACACAGGGCATGAGCAGGGGTGGGGGGCAACAGCAGGGAGACACGGGCATGAGCGGGGTGGGGGGAACACGAGGGAGACACAGGGAATGATAGGGGGTGGGGGATAACAGAAGAGAGACAAAGGGCATGACCATGGGGTGGGGGGCAATAGGAGAGAGTCACGGGGCATGACCGGGGATGGGGGGCAACAGGAGAGAGACACAGGGTATGAGAGGGGGGTGGGGGTAACAGGAGAGAGACACAGGGCATGAGCGGGGGGCAACATGAGATAGACACGGGGCATGAGCGGGGGGTGGGGGGCAACATAAGTGAGACACGGGGCATGAGAGGGGGTGGAGGTTAACAGGAGAGAGACACGGGGCATGAGCGGGGGTTGGGGGCAACAGCAGGGAGACACGGGGCATGGCCGTGGGGTGGGGGGCAACAGAACAGAGACACGGGGCATGACCGGGGGTGGGGGCATCAGGAGAGAGACACGGGGCATAAGAGGGGGTGGGGGTAACAGGAGAGAGACACATGGCATGAGAGGGGGGTGGGGGTAACAGGAGAGAGACACGGGGCATGAGCGGGGGTTGGGGGGTAACAGCAGGGAGACACGGGACATTACCGGGGGGTGAGAGGCAACAGGAGAGAGACACCGGGCATGAGAGGGGGGTGGGGGGTAACAGGAGAGAGACACGGGGCATGAGCGGGGGGTGGGGGTAACAGGAGAGAGACACGGGCATGAGCGGGGGTGGGGGGCAACAGCAGGGAGACACGGGGCATGAGCGGGTGGTGGGGGTAACAGGAGAGAGACACGGGCATGAGCAGGGTGTGGGAGGCAACAGCAGGGAGACACGGGGCATGAGCGGGAGTTGTGGGGCAAAAGCAGGGAGACACGGGGCATGAGCGGGTGGTAAGGGGAACACGAGGAAGACATGGGGCATAAGAGAGGGGTGGGGGTAACAGAAGGGAGACACGGGGAGTGAGCGGGGGTGGGGTGCAACAGGAGGGAGACATGGGGCATGACCGGGGGTGGGGGGCAACAGGAGGGAGACACGGGGCATGACCTGGAGTGGGGGGCAACAGGAGAGAGACACAGGGCATGACCGGGGGTTGGGGGGCAACAGGAGGGAGACACGGGGCATGAAAGGGGGTTGGGGGGTAACAGGAGAGAGACATGGGGCATGAGCAGAGGCAACACGAGAGAGACACGGGGCATGAGCGGGGATTGGGCGCAACAGCAGGGAGACACGGGGCATAAGCGGGGGGTGGGGGGAACACAAGGGAGACACAGGGCATGAGAGGGGGTGGGAGGTAACAGGAGAGAGACACGGGGCATGTGCAGGGGGTGGAGGGCAACAGCAGGGAGACACGGGGCATGACTGGGGAGTGGGGGGCAACAGAAGGGAGACACGGGGCATGACCGGGGGTGGCGGGCAACAGGAGAGAGACACGGGGCATGAGAGGGAGGTGGGGGGCAACAAGAGAGAGACACAGGGCATGAGAGGGGGTGGAGGGTAACAGGAGAGAGACATGGGGCATGAGCGGGGGGTGGGGGAAACAGCAGGGAGACAAGGGGCATGATCGGGGGTGGGGGCAACAGGAGAGAGACACGGGGCATGAGAGGGAGGTGGGGGGTAAGAAGAGAGAGACACAGGGCATTAGAGGGGGTGGAGGGTAACAGGAGAGAGACATGGGGCATGAGCGGGGGGTTGGGGGCAACAGCAGGGAGACATGGGGCATGAGCGGGGGGTGGGGGGTAACAAGAGAGAGACACGGGGCATGAGCAGGGGGTGGGGGGTAACAGGAGGGAGACACAGGGCATTAGCGGGGGGTAGGGGGCAACATCAGGGAGACAGGGGGCATGAGTGGGGGGTAACAGGAGAGAGACACGGGCCATGAGCGGGAGATTGGGGGGCAACAGCAGGGAGACACAGGGCATGAGCGGGGGTGGGGGGCAACAGCAGGGAGACACGGGCATGAGCGGGAGTGGGGGGAACACGAGGGAGACACATGGCATGATAGGGGGTGGGGGGTAACAGAAGAGAGACACAGGGCATGAGCAGGGGGTGGGGGGCAACAGGAGGGAGACATGGGGCATGACTGGGTGTGGGGGGCAACAGGAGGGATACACGGGGCATGACTGGGGGTGGGGGGCAACAGGACAGAGACACAGGGCATGACCGGGGGTTGGGGGCAACAGGAGAGAGACACGGGGCATGAGAGGGGCTTGGGGGGTAACAGGAGAGAGACATGGGGCATGAGCAGAGGCAAAATGAGAGAGACATGGGGCATGAGCAGGGGGTGGGAGGTAACAGGAGAGAGACACGGGGCATGTGCAGGGGGTGGAGGGCAACAGCAGGGACACACGGGGCATGACTGGGGGGTGGGGGGCAACAGAAGGGAGACACGGGGCATGACCGTGTGGTGGGGGGCAACAGGAGAGAGACACGGGGCATGAAAGGGAGGTGGGGGGTAACAAGAGAGAGACACGGGGCATGGGAGGGGGTGGAGGATAACAGGAGAGAGACATGGGGCATGAGCGGGGGTTGTGGGGGAAACAGCAGGGAGACAAGGGGCATGATCGGGGGTGGGGGGCAACAGGAGAGAGACACGGGGCATGAGAGGGAGTGGGGGTAACAGGAGAGAGACACGGGGCATGAGAGGGGGTAACAGGAGAGAGACACGGGGCATGAGAGGGGGTGGAGGGTAACAGGAGAGAGACATGGGGCATGAGCGGGGGTTGTGGGGGAAACAGCAGGGAGACAAGGGGCATGATCGGGGGTGGGGGGCAACAGGAGAGAGACACGGGGCATGAGAGGGAGTTGGGGGCAACAGCAGGGAGACCCGGGGCATGAGCGGGGGGTGGGGGGCAACAGCAGGGAGACACTGGGCATGAGCGGGGGGTAGGGAAACAGGAGAGAGACACAGAGCATGAGCGGGGGCAACAGCAGGGAGACACGGGGCATGAGCGTGGGGTGGGGGGCAACAGCAGGGAGACACGGAGCATTACTGGGGTGTGGGGGGCAACAGAAGAGAGACACAGGGCATGAGAGGGGTGTGGGGGGTTATAGGAGAGAGACACAGGGCATGAGCGGGGGGTGGGGGGCAACATGAGAGAGACACGAGTCATGAGCCGGGGTGGGGGGGGTAACAGCAGGGAGACACAGGGCATGAGCAGGGGGTGGGGGGAACACGATGGAGACACCGGGCATGAGAGGGGGGTGGGGGTAACAGGAGAGAGACACGGGGCATCAGAGGGGGTTGGGGGGTAACAGTAGAGAGACACAGGGCATGCGCGGGTGTTAGGGAGAATTGTCTGTTTAGGCTGAATTTCCTAACCTAGTGAGTCCCCCAGCAGCTTTGCTGGATTTCTGGAGTTTGTTTTTTCCATCCTGCCAAGAGTGAGACTCTTTTTCTCCCACTCTTGGACATGAATTTGTGTAAATCCTTTGAATGTCAATGTGTTCTATGGGCTATGGGGTCTTTTACTCCATAGGGTCTCATATGTTTTTCTATGCGTGTTACACCGCACCCTCTGTGCCGTAACACTGGGGCGTCCTAGAGCAAGGTTGTCCAACATACGGCCCGCGGGCCACAATGCGGCCCTCCAAGCCATTTCATGTGGCCCGCGAGGCTGTACAGACAACATTGAACAAATAAAGAAATACACCTGGCCTTGGTGGAGGACTGTTACTGCTTCTGGTGGCCCCTAAAAAGGGGGGGGGCACCAGAGGCAGTAACAGGCCACGGCCCAGTTTATTTATTTATTTGTTCAATGTTTGTCGGGTCCATGGACCCGATTAATTTATTTATTTCTGCAATGTTGGGCGGACCCAACATTGCAGAAATAAATAAATTAATCGGGTCCACGGACCCGGCAAACGTTGAACAAATAAATAAATAAACCAGGCCGTGGCAGAGGACTGTTACTGCCTCTGCCACGGCCCGGGTTATTTATTTATTTGCTCAATGTTTGTCGGGTCCGTGGACCCGATTAATTTATTTATTTCTGCATAAATAAATTAATCGGGTCCATGGACTCGACAAACATTGAACAAATAAATAAATAAACCAGGCCGTGGCTGAGGACTGTAACTGCCTCTGCCACGGCCCGGTTTATTTATTTATTTGTCCAATGTTTGTCGGGTCCGTGGACCCGATTAATTTATTTATTTCTGCATAAATAAATTAATCGGGTCCACGGACTCGACAAACATTGAACAAATAAATAAATAAACCGGGCCGTGGTCTGTAACTGCCTCTGGTGCTCCCAGCACCAGAGGCAGTTACAGGCCACGGCCCAGTTTCAGGGGCGCAGAGTATGCGGGTGCACCTGCCCCCCAGGCCGGAGAGAAGAGATGCAGTATGGATGGTCCTTTGTTCCATCCATACTGTGTCTCTCTCTGGTGGCCTGGGTAAAAGCCGGGTAAAAAACAATGTTTAAAAATTGTGGGACGGATGCAAAGCAAGATGCTCTTGTTTTGCATCTGTCCCTCAATTTCTAAAAATCGTTTTGGTTCGGGTATACTTCTACATCTGTGTGCACGGATGTAGAAGTACACCCAACCCAAAACGATTTTTAAAAATGGAGTCACAGATGCAAAGCAAGTCTGTCCCTCAATTTCTAAAAATCGTTTTGGGTTGGATGTATTTATACATCTGTGCACCCCGCTTGGCAAGAGGGGTGCACGGATGTAGAGGTACACCCAACCCAAAAAGATTTTTAGAAATGGAGGCACAGATGCAAAGCAAGTCTGTCCCTCAATTTCTAAAAATCGTTTTGGGTTGGATGTATTTATACATCTGTGCACCCCGCTTGGCAAGAGGGGTGCACAGATGTAGAGGTACACTCAACCCAAAACGATTTTTAGAAATGGAGGCACAGATGCAAAGCAAGTCTGTCCCCCAATTTCTAAAAAATCGTTTTGGGTTGGGTGTATTTGTACATCTGTGCACCCCTCTTGGAAAGAGGGGTGCACAGATGTAGAGGTACACCCAACCCAAAACGCTTTTTAGAACCCTGCACAGATGCAAAGCAAGTCTGTCCCTCAATTTCTAAAAATCGTTTTGGGTTGGGTGTATTTGTACATCTGTGCACCCCTCTTGGAAAGAGGGGTGCACAGATGTAGAGGTACACCCAACCCAAAACGCTTTTTAGAAATGGAGGCACAGATGCAAAGCAATTCCCATGCACCCACTTGCGCGAATTGCACCAAATTAGTGAGATTGTGCTCCAAGGCACACGCACAGTCTTTGCTCTGAGGTTTGACACACTCACAGGATGGGATGGCATTTCGTTCTCCTATCCTAGTTGTGTTGCTCTGCCTTTTGATGGCTACTACAACCTGGATGATTATAGAGGGGTGGAGTAGGGGCTGTATTGGCCTACTGGGATGCAAATGGAAGGCTTAAACCTCCTTCTTACTTGCCTTTAGTATATGCAATACATGCTAGCCAATGTTTCCACTGTTCTGCACCCCCCCCGTCCCCCTCGCACCAAGTTGGCGACTACGTGCAAATGCGGTCATATAAGTGCTGGTTATGTCACTTCCTATATTTGGGCACCACCCGGGAAATTCATAAGTCGGCTCCCCTGCCCGATTTATTTATTAAATGTTTGTCGGGTCCGTGGACACGATTAACTAATTGATTTCTGCAATGTTGGGTCCGACCAATAAACCGGCCGTGGCGGAGGACTTTTACTGCCTCAGGTGCCCCCTGGAATTGGATTATGCTTCTTTCATTACCACAGAAGTAATTAATGTGTATTGCAGAGATAAGCTGGCATATGTATTGGGCACACTGCACGCGCTCAGGCAGCATCAATCATGCTTTGTAGAGGACAATGCTGGCCTAAATTGGTAACAGCCAGCACAGACATGTTGCTACAGAGGCATATTTTGGGCACAACCAGCATGTCAATGTGTTACATCAGTGACAGTGCTGTCTTACATTGTGGACACATTGATCATTAAAATGTGTTGTGTTCTACAATGTTCTTGTCTGCTGTTAGTGACATGGAATGTACATGTTCCCCTTTAGAACTGATTGTAAATGTATGGCTTTTTGGTCACTTTTCCTGTTGTAAAATGCACAATTTCAGCCCCATATTTGGAAAAAAAATCTTGGGGGGGAGACCCCCCCAAACCCTCCCTATATTGTAATAGCTCCCTCGCTACGCTCGGTCGCCCCCACTATTTCCGAGAAATATCAACACATACACACTGGAAGAAATCACAAGAAACTAACCTTTCATCATTGCCCCTGACACCAAAAGCTATCGTTGGGACTGCATGGCTATGCCTTTGATGCTATTGTGTGAAAGGCCACACACCATCGCTTTTGAATATACTGCTTTGGGTCAGGGTGTTCACTTTTGGCTCGCCGGCCCTCCGGGTGACAAAAAGTGAATGCTTCGGCCCCACATTCAAAAAGGTTGGACAAGCCTGTCCTAGAGGATCCCCACCATAGACTCCATACCCTGGGACTGACTACTGTCTCCCAGGGCATGTAAAGTCACCATTGGCTTTACTAGACCTAAATTTACTAACTGAACTAGTACAAACCATCCTATTGTGGACGTACTAGTAGGGGTAATTCGATTACTCCTGGGTCTGTTATTCGAGGGGGCACTGTCCCGTCCCCCCTCGTCAAGTTTTGGCTGGTGGCAGTGGAAACTACTTGTTATTTTCGACCCCGAATATAACCCTATGGGATTCTTCCCATTGTTGGAGGTTGATACTTTTTCTCGTTAATCTCTAACATACCACCGGTTTATTTATCTTAAATAAATCTATCGGTTGGTATTTTCTGCCAGAACTCGGTTTTTAAAATGGCGTCTGTGTTCGTCTCTTTGACTCCTAAACCAAAGGTTGAGCCCTTTGTTCCACTTTTGGCGGACTTCTGCACAGAGGCCCTCCAAAGTGGTGCCATTCTGTCTGGGTGCCACAGGGGGTGTGGGAGGGGGTTTAGACACCCTGGACTGAGTTGCCTTTGCAACTCAATCGCACTCTGGTGTGATTGGCCCAAGTGGTGAGCCACCCCGCTCACCACTTAGCGTGTTTTGATTGAAAGCTAGGATGAATGAATGGGGGTTTTCTGCATAAAAGCAGGGCTTTTGGGACTGGATCTTCAGAAGTCGCCACAGAACCTAAGAATCCGACGAGGGTAAAGCTGAGCCGACCTGCAACGACGACACCTCCGGTGGAGCCCTGCTCAACCGACTCATCACTTCCTTCAACGACAGAGGAGATCTCCCGGCTGGAGAGTCTTCTTCCCCTGACTGGTGGGAACAACCAGTCCCCTTTGCTTTTTCTTCGTTCCAGGGCGTAGTGGTCGAATTGCCCGTGCTGAGCACCCCGGCTACCGGATAGCCACTAACCCGTACCGCGACCAAAAGGTGGTGCCTTGTGACAGAGCACTCCGCGACTGGTCTCTTCCCTGGTGGTGCAACGATCTTCAACTTTCCTTCGCCGACGAGAGCATCTCTTCTATTGGCAAAGCCCCGACTTGCATCCACCACCAGGAACAACTGCCCCCGCCGGAGCTGTCTCTCCACATACAAGGTATTGTGTCCGCCTGGCTTCCCTTTTTTTACGGTTAGCGTGAGGTGTCTTAATCCTCGCCTCTCCATTGGGTCGCCTCCAAGCCTTCTCAACTTTCTGTTCTGAACTGGTCCAATCTTTCTAAACAATTTGCGACAAAGACTCGAAGTGCATTTCCACTGTGATACTTTTTGGGACATATCGCCTTGCCTCTCTCCGAGTGGGCCTGGCCTCTGAACTTTGCGATCTACAGTAGACCCTGCCTTACTTGCCTTGCATTTGTTCGAAAAAGTGTTGTTACCGAGTTGATATCATACCCTGCCTTTTTTCTCCCGACCTAACGAATATTAGAGTGCCATCTAGGTTACAGCATTCACCTCTGTCTGCAAATAAGTGGTGCCGTGAAACCTAGACTTGTCGAACTATTGTTAGGGGGATTGATTTACTTATAGTAATTGTGATTGAAGTTGTTTGCCGTATTAGTGCCAGTGTGTTTTTCATAGATGTGTCTTTATAAATAAATAACTATATATCTTTACACCGAAGCTCTGTTCTGTGTTTGCTTGTTCTACTGTGTAAATTGCCCTATTTTGTATACTCCACATACTGCCTAACTCTTCTTGAGGGAAGTCTGACTGCTCAGCCACAGCTACCAAGTGAATCTGTGTGGTAGAGACTGCTACCTAGTGGGTTTACTGCCAAACACCTGTAGTCCTAAATCTTTTGCAGTGGTCCCAGAGGGAACTGCACAGGTTTCCGCCTAACACTGGTGTACAGCGGTGGGATTTGTATCGAGTATACAGTTTAGAGTGCTTTTCAACACTTTAGGATAACTAACCACAAAGCTTAGCACTACAAGCAACTTTCAAAAACATGTCTACTATGGAAGTTTACAGTCAAGAATCCTTGTCAGGTGAAAATACTGAGAGTTTACGAGCTCCCTGTAGACAAGAGAATCTTTCTGTAAGAGGCAAGAAAGTAGAACTGATAGCGAGATTGCTAGCTAACCAAAGTCTGGGTACTGGTTCAGAGGAGGCAGAAGACCAAGTGAAATACAGGGTCACACAGCCGCTCACCAAAGGACCCGATCCGGGTGTATGAGTAGTCCAAAACTTCTTTGAAAAAATATATACTTCAAAGTAAACAAAAAATTATCTTTTGATTGAAAAAATAACAACAATATTAGGATTCAATTGTTTTTCAAGATGGTTTTATCCACAAGAATTCTATCAAAAAAATAAGTCTCATACAAACATGAGAGATCACTAATGCTTTCTTAGTGAGGAATAAATCGCCACATTTGCTTTTTCAATCAGACCAACAAATTGCCAATGCATTTCGGAATTCAATTTCCTTCATCAGGGCAGGTCTACAGGTCATGTATATGGGTATATAAATTTAACAATAATAAAGAAGACAGTTCATCATGGTACAAAAACCATCACACAATAGTGCAAAAAAACACATGTTATAATATCAATTACATACCATTCAGTCGAAGTCACAGAAGAGGGTGCAGAAGTAAGTGAATAGGGCAGAAAAATAGAAGAAAAGAGAACAATAAAGCTCTGTATGATATCCATGGAGAATAGTAAAATTAATGCAGAAAGCATTTTACCTGAGTGTGTGAACTTGAATACACGGAGTGTGGCGTGGTGCATGTAAAACATGTAAATATCAGAAGCTTTTGGCAACCCACAAGTCAGCAGCCTTAGCTAGCTCCCTGGAATCCAATTCCTTCGAATCAGCTTAGTGCTGCTGAGCTCAGGAGAACAGGCATCATAAATAGACTCCAACATAAAAAGATTCTTCATACCCTCATAAGTGTTCACTTTGTAACCCTTAATCCATCCCTCTAAGTTTTTCAACCCTTCACTCACCCAGGTAGCCCAAGGGGTACCATCATGCTTTTTGAGGGTTCTAAACCTCTTAAGATACTAGCTATCAAAGCTAGTTTCACACTTTTGTAATCCTTCTTATCCACCTCCCCCAACTCCATTACCACATCAGTCGCAACAGGGGGAAGTCTAGAGAACAACCAGGGCAGTAATTTATTCCCTGTGATGTCCTGGAGCTCATTATTATATTCAAACAGTTTTAACCAATCCAACACATCCAATCTCGATTCATACATACCCACTAATTCCTTCGGCATCCGGGGTCTTTTGGGACTGGAACTTCTAGAGGAACCAGAGGAGAGAGAAGCATTTTCCACAGACAACATTTTCATCTCTAACTCGTGATTAAATTCTATTTTTCTGAGCCTTAACTCAGCTTGCTTCTGCTCAGCCTGGGCGTTCATCCGTCTGAACTCGAGCTCTTGGTTCCTTTCAGATTGAGCCAAGAACCGTTTGTATTCTAATTCGAGCTTCATTTTTTCAAGTTCAAAATAAGCAGGGTTACATGTGGGACCTGGTATGGGCCCTGTAGGTAAAGCTGGTAAGGCAGACAGAGGAGCAGGGGAGACAGTTTCGTTAGCCTCTCCTTCCTCTTCAGCCTCTTCATCACTATCATCAGAACTTTGATTTAGATCAACACCATTACTGTTATCTACATTTGCTGGAGAAGATGGTTCCTCTGAAACAGTAGGAAGGAAGATGAGTGGGCACCACTTGATTATACGTCCACGTGTTTCAAATATTTGAAATACTTAAACAAAGCAATACATTTGTTCCAATAATTCGTGTCTAAATATTCAGAAGGGAGTTGGCTGAGACGAATTTGGAGACACCCAAACTCAAAATACATGTGAGGCAGAAGACCAAGTGAAATACAGGGTCACACAGCTGTTCTCCAAAGGACCCGATCCGGGTGTATGAGTAGTCCAAAACTTCTTTGAAAAAATATATACTTCAAAGTAAACAAAAAATTATCTTTTGATTGAAAAAATAACAACAATATTAAGATTCAATTGTTTTTCAAGATGGTTTTATCCACAAGAATTCTATCAAAAAAATAAGTCTCATACAAAAATGAGAGATCACTAATGCTTTCTTAGTGAGGAAGAAATCGCCACATTTGCTTTTTCAATCAGACCAACAAATTGCCAATGCATTTCGGAATTCAATTTCCTTCATCAGGGCAGGTCTACAGGTCATGTATATGGGTATATAAATTTAACAATAATAAAGAACAATAATAAAGAAGACAGTTCATCATGGTACAAAAACCATCACACAATGGTGCAAAAAAACACATGTTATAATATCAATTACATACCATTCAGTCGAAGTCGCAGAAGGAGGCCAGAACAAGACACCATTCCAGAAAACATTCGGAAAATGCTTTGTTTGTGGCTCGACTGACCACGTGAAAGGAGATCCCAGATGTAAGGGTAAACCTTCAGAGGTCCAGCTTGTCTCTTTAGCCTTCGCTATAGAGGAGGAAGTCCAAATGGCAAGGGGAAACTGTCTACTGCTGGCTGATGAACCCATTGGAGTCTCAGCCAGCGTTTCTTTAGTATCTCTGGGGTTGTGCGAACAACAGAATTTAGATGTCTATAATTCTATCCCCGATAATACTAAAGAGTATTATAAGGACAGTGTCCAGGTGAATGGTCAGGAGACGCCTGCCATTAGGGACACTGGGGCCAGCATAACTGTGGTGGATACATCTTTTTTTCAGGCTGAGGATGTTGCTAAGGCACCCAAACGCCTCACCAAGTTAGCTGGAGGGCCTGTGCAGGTGCTTCCCCAATTCCCAGTTCTCATCCAGTGTAACGACATGCCTGTGAAGATACCTGTCAGCATACAGAGTGAGGTACCAGGACGCGTTCTGTTGGGTAACGATTTAAAAACTCTCGGAGTCTTGTCGCATACCCCCAGACCTTCTAGTAAACGGTTACAGGAGCTAACCAGACCTGCAAGGGAGAGAACCATGCGAGGTACTCTCCAGGAGATGATGAAGAAAGATATCACTCCTGCTCCACTGGAATTGTCAGCTGCTGCCTCCAAGAAATCAGAAGCGAAAGGAAAACCTAAGACTTCTATACTGAAACCAGCAGCCAGCATTTCAGTGCAGCCAACAAGGACTTCCCCGCAGTTGTCCAAAGTTACACCCATAACTCCACCTCCAGTGAGGTACAACCCTGTGTGGTAGAATTAGACTCTGAGGAAGAGCTAATGGAAGGCCAGGAACTCATTTGAGATCTGGATCCTGTTGACCATCCTGAGCTGCAGTCTTTACTGGCCGAAGGGGGACCAAGCAGGGCAGACTTCAGTAAGGGACAGAGAGAATGCCCAACTCTGGAAGGTCTTCGCCACCGGGCAGAAGCTCAGGCTGAAGGGCAAGAGCCTGGGAAATACAGGTTGCACTGGGAAGATGGCCTCCTCTACAGTGAACCAACCGAGTCTGCAACTGGAGACTACAAACGACTTGTAGTACCCCAAGAGAACAGACCACAGTTCTTGCAGTTAGCCACGAGATTCCTTTGGCTGGTCACTTGAGTTTCAAGAAGACTAAGGAAAGGCTCTCTTTCTACTTTTATTGGCCGAAGATGGGGGCCGAAGTAGAAAAACACTGCAGGAGCTGCCACACCTGCCAGACCTCTGGTAAGGTTGGCCCCAAGAATGTGGCACCTTGAGTGCCTCTCCCAGTTGTGGGAGTCCCATTTGAGAGAGTAGGGATTGACATTGTTGGTCCCGTTGATCCTCCAACCTCCTCAGGCAACAGGTTTATACTTGTTGTAGTAGACCATGCTACTAGGTATCCTGAGGCAATTCCTATGAGGACTGTTACAGCGCCGGCTATGGTTACGCCCTCCTTGGTATTTTTACCAGGGTCAGGTTTCCTAAGCAAGTAATCTCTGACAGGGGGTCAAACTTTATGTCCCACTACATGAAAGCCATAAGGAAAACCTGTGGAGTTACTTACAAGTTCTCAACAACCTACCACCCCCAAACCAATGGGCTGGTAGAACGGTTCAACCGAACCATGAAGAGCATGATAGGTGCTTTAGAGGAACCCTTTAAGCGTAAGTGGGACCTTCTACTGCCATGCCTTCTCTTTGCTTATAGAGAAGTCCCTCAGGAGGGAGTAGGTTATTCTCCCTTTGAGCTTCTCTATGGTCATCCCGTCACAGGTCCATTGGCCCTGATTAAGGAGGGGTTGGAGAGTGCTTCTTCCCCCAAGCCAGTCAGAGTGACTGACTACGTGATAGGTCCCCGGAGGAGAATATCACACATGATGACAGAAGCAAGCGATAACTTGAAAGCTGGACAAGCATTGGTCAAGCACTGGCATGATCAAAAGTCTAACATGGTTGAGTTTGCTCAAGACCAGCTCGTTCTCGTTATGATCCCAACAAGGCAGAGGGCCTTGCAAGACTAATGGATGGGACCCTTCAGAGTTGTGGGCAAACTCAGAGAGATCAACTATCTGGTGGACTTGGGCAATCCCAAGGAGGCTCCGACAGTCTTCCACACCAACTGACTCAAAGCGTATGTCTCAAGACCTGATGTAGGAGCGTTGCTTCTAGCATCATCAGAGGAAGAAGAAGAGAGTGAACCTCTTCCAGATCTCCTCAGAGGCTTACCTTTAGACGAAAAAATTGAAGGAGTAAATCTCTCTTCAAATCTGACACCTGAGCAACAAGAAGAGTGCAAATCTATGTTGAATCAGTTTGCCTCTCTGTTCTCGCTTTCACCAGGCTTGACCCCCTGGGGCCAGCATGACATACTCACTGGTGACTGTCTTCCAGTCAAAAGCAGAGGATACCGAATGTCAGAAAACGTACAAACCCACATCAAAGGTGAGGTCAGCAAGATGCTTGATCTCGGGGTAATAGAGCCCTCTACTAGTAGATGGTCTAGCCCAGTTGTGTTAGTACCAAAGGCCGGATCTAAAGAACGTAGATTCTGCGTGGATTATAGAGCTCTTAATGCAGTCACCAAGACTGATGCCCACCATTTGCCAAGAACAGATGAGTTGGTGGATAAACTTGGCGCAGCCAAGTTCCTCAGCACATTTGACTCGACGTCATGCTATTGGCAAATAGCCCTGACAGACCATGCCAAGGAGAAAACTGCATTTTCTACCCCCGTTGGCTTATACCAGTTTAAGGTAATGCCTTTCAGATTGAAAAATGCACCAGGTACATTTCAACGGATGGTAAACCAGGTTCTGAATGGGATGGAGGACTTCTGCATGGCATACTTGGATGACATAGCAGTGTTCAGCAATTCCTGGGAAGAACATGTAACCCACCTAAGAGATGTTTTGCAGGCTCTTGGACAAGCCCACCTGACCATAAAGGCAAGTAAATGCCAAATTGGACATAGTAAGGTAGTCTATCTTGGACATGAGGTAGGAGGTGGAGAAATAAGGCCTTTGCTCAGTAAGATTGAAGCTGTGCAAAATTGGACAACACCTACTACTCAGACCCAGGTGAGAGCCTTCTTAGGCCTCACTGGGTATTACATGAATTTTATTGAGAACTATGGGACCATAGCTTCTCCACTGAATGTCATCTCCTCACCCAAATTTCCTAAAAAGGTTAGATGGAAAGAGGAGTGCAATCAGGCTTTTGAAAACCTGAAAAAGGCTCTTTGCCAAGCCCCAGTTCTCAGAGCTCCTGATTACCACCAAACTTTCATTGTGCAGACAGATGCTTCAAATGTAGGAATAGGTGCGGTACTCAGTCAACTGGATGGGAAAGGTAGGGAGCACCCCGTTTGCTTCATCAGCCGCATGCTGAAGGATCCTGAAACAAGGTGGGCAACAATCGAAAGAGAATGCTTTGATATCGTGTGTGCTCTGAAGAAGTTTAGGCCATATTTGTATGGTTCTACTTTTGTCATTCAGACTGACCACCAACCCTTGAGATGGTTAATGCAAATGAAAGGGGAAAATCCAAAACTACTGAGATGGTTGATCTGCCTGCAAGGGTTTGATTTCACCATTGAGCACAGGTCAGGGTGTCACCACCAAAATGCTGATGGTCTCTCTAGGATGTATGTCATCGACTAGAGGTATGAGATTCATCCAGGAGTGGATTAAATCCTCCTGTCCCTTAGTTTGGGGGGAGCGAGTGTTAGGGAGAATTCTCTGTTTAGGCTGAATTTCCTAACCTAGTTAGTCCCCCAGCAGCTTTGCTGGATTTCTGGAGTTTGTTTTTTCCATCCTGCCAAGAGTGAAACTCTTTTTCTCCCACTCTTGGACATGAATGTGTGTAAATCCTTTGAATATCAATGTGTTCTATGGGCTATGGGGTCTTTTACTCCATATGGTCTCATATGTTTTTCTATGCGTGTTACATCGCACCCTCCGTGCCATAACACTGGGGCGTCCTAAAGGATCCCCACCATAGACTCCATACCCTGGGACTGACTACTGTCTCCCAGGGCATGTAAAGTCACCATTGGCTTTACTAGACCTAAATTTACTAACAGAACTAGTACAAACCATCCTATTGTGGACGTACTAGTAGGGGTAATTCGATTACTCCTGGGTCTGTTATTCGAGGGGGCACTGTCCTGTCCCCCCACATCGAGTTTTGGCTGGTGGCAGTGGAAACTACTTGTTATATTCGACCCCGAATATAACCCTATGGGATTCTTCCCATTGTTGGAGGTTGATACTTTTTCTCGTTAATCTCTAACATACCACCGGTTTATTTATCTTAAATAAATCTATCGGTTGGTATTTTCTGCCAGAACTCGGTTTTTAAAATGGCGTCTGTGTTCGTCTCTGTCACTCCTAAACCAAAGGTTGAGCCCTTTGTTCCACTTTTGGCGGGCTTCTGCACAGAGGCCCTCCAAAGTGGTGCCATTCTGTTTGGGTACCACAGGGGGTGTGGGAGGGGGTTTAGACACCCTGGACTGAGTTGCCTTGCCAACTCAAGTCGCACTCTGGTGTGATTGGCCCAACTGGTGAGCCACCCCGCTCACCACTTAGCGTGTTTTGATTGACAGCTAGGCTGAATGAATGGGGGTTTTGAGCATAAAAGCAGGGCTTTTGGGGCTGGATCTTCAGAAGTCCCCACAGGACCTAAGAATCCAACGAGAGTAAAGCTGAGCCGACCTGCAACGACGACACCTCCGGTGGAGCCCTGCTGAACCAACTCACCACTTCCCAACGACAGAGGAGATCTCCCGGCTGGAGAGTCTTCTTCCCCTGACTGGTGGGAACAACCAGTCCCATTTGCTTGTTCTTCATTCCAGGGCATAGTGGTCGAATTGCCCGTGCTGAGCACTCCGGCAACCGGATAGCCACTAACCCGTACCGCGACCAAAAGGTGGTGCCTTGTGACGGAGCACTCCGCGGCTGGTCTCTTCCCTGGTGGTGCAACGATCTTCAACTTTCCTTCGCCGACGAGAGCATATCTACTCTTGGCAAAGCCCTGACTTGCATCCACCACCAGGAACAACTGCCCCCGCCGGAGCTGTCTCTCCACATACAAGGTATCGTGTCCGCCTGGCTTCCCTTTTTTTACGGTTAGCGTGTTAGCGTGAAGTGTCTTAATCCTCGCCTCTCCATTGGGTCGCCTCCAAGCCTTCTCAACTTTCTGTTCTGAACTAGTTCAATCTTTCTATAACAATTTGCGACAAAGACTCGAAGTGCATTTCCACTGTGATACTTTTTGGGAGATATCGCCTTGCCTCTCTCCGAGTGGGCCTGGCCTCTGAACTTTGCGATCTACAGTAGACCCTGCCTTACTTGCCTTGCATTTGTTCGAAAAAGTGTTGGTACCGAGTTGATTTCATACCCTGCCTTTTTTCTCCCGTCCTAACGAATATTAGAGTGCCATCTAGGTTAAAGCATTCACCTCTGTCGGCAAATAAGTGGTGCCGTGAAACCTAGACTTGTCAAACTATTGTTAGGGCGATTGATTTACTTATAGTAATTGTGATTGAAGTTGTTTGCCGTATTAGTGCCAGTGTGTTTTTCATAGATGTGTCTTTATAAATAAATAACTGTATAACTTTACACCGAAGCTCTGTTCCGTGTTTGCTTGTTCTACTGTGTAAATTGCCCTATTTTGTATACTCCACAAACTGCCTAAATCTTCTTGAGGGATGTCTGACTGCTCAGCCACAGCTACCAAGTGAATCTGTGGGTCTACTGCCAAACACCTGTAGTCCTAAATCTTTTGCAGTGGTCCCAGAGGGAACTGCACAGGTTTCCGCCTAACAGCGGGGGGTGAGGGGCAACAACAGGGAGCCATGGGGCATGAATGGGGGACAACTGGAGAAAGACACGGGGCATGAGCAGGGGATGGGGTTTAACTGGAGAGACACGAGGCATAAGCGGGGAGTGGGGGGAACAGGAGAGAGACACGGGACATGAGCGGGGGTGGGGGGCAACAGCAGGGAGACACGGGTCATGACCGGGGGCTGGGGGGCAACATGAGAGAGAAACGGAACATGAGCGGGGGCAACAGTAGGGAGACACGGGGCATGAGCGGGGGGTGGGGGTCAACAGCAGGGAGACACGTGGCATTACTGGGGGGTGGGGGGCAACAGAAGAGAGACACGGGGCATGAGAGGGTCGTGGGGGGTATCAGGAGAGAGCCACGGGGCATGAGCGGGGTTGGGGGGCAACATGAGAGAGACACGAGGCATGAGCTTGGGGCAACAGCAGCGAGACACGGGGCATGACCGGGGGTGGGGGGCAATAGAAGGGAGACACGGGGTATGACCGGGGGTGGGGGGCAACAGAATAGAGACACAGGGCATGAGAGGGGGGTGTGGGGTAACAGGAGAGAGACACGGGGCATGAGAGGGGGTGGGGGTAACAGGAGAGAGACACAGGGCATGAGTGGGGATGGGGTGCAACAGCAGGGAGACACAGGGCATGACTGGGGGGTGGGGGGGCAACAGGAGAGAGCCACGGGGCATGAGAGGGGGTGGGGGTTAACAGGTGAGAGACACGGGGCATGGGCGGGGGGTGGGGGGGAACAGGGGAGACACGAGGCATGAGCGGGGGGTGGGGGAACAGGAGAGAGACACGGGGAATGAGTGCGGGGTTGGGGGCAAATGCAGGGAGACACGGAGCATGACCGGGGAGTGGGGGGTAACATGAGAGAGACATGGGGCATGAACGGGGGTTGGGGGGCAACAGCAGGGAGACACAGGGCATGACCGGGGGTGGGGGGCAACAGGAGAGAGACATGGGGCTCGAGAGGGGGGTGGAGGTAACAGGAGAGAGACACGGGGCATGAGCAGGGAGTGGGGGGCAACAGCAGGGAGACACGGGTATGACTGGGGGGTGGGGGGGCAACAGCATGGAGACACGGGGCATGGCCGGGTCATGGGGGGCAACAGGAGAGAGACACAGGGCATGAGAAGGTCGGGGGGTAACAGAAGAGAAACACGGGGCATGAGAGGCGGGTGCAGGGCAACAGCGGGAGACACAGGGCATGAGCAGGGGGTGGGGGAACATGAGGGAGACACAGGGCATGAGAGGGGGTGGGGGGTAACAGGAGAGAGACACGGGGCATGAGCGGGGGTGGGGGGCAACAGCAGGGAGACACAGGGCATAAGCGGGGGGTGGGGGCAACAGCAGGGAGACACGGTGCATGACTGGGGGTGGGGGGGCAAGAGCAGGGAGACACGGGGCATGAGTGGGGGGTGGGGGTAACAGGGGAGAGACACGGGGCATGAGCAGAGGGTGGGGGGCAACAGCAGGAAGACACAGGGCATGATCGGGGGTGGGGGGCAACAGGAGAGAGACACGGGCATGATAGGGGGGTGGGGGGTAACAGGTGAGAGACACGGGGCATGAGTGGGGGGCAACAGCAGGGAGACACGGGGCATGAGGGGGGTTGGGGGTAACATGAGAGAGACACGGGGCATGAGCGTGGGGTGGGGGGCAACATGAGAGAGACACAGGCCGTGAGCGGGCAGTGGGGGGCAACAGCAGGGAGACACGGGGCATGAGAGGAGGGTGGGGGGTAACAGGAGAGAGACACAGGGCATGAGAGGGGGGTGGGGGGTAACATGAGAGAGACACGGGGCATGAGCGGGGCGTGGGGGGAACAGCAGGGAGACACGGGGCATGATCGGGGGTTGGCGGCAACAGGAGAGAGACACGGGGCATGAGAGGGGTGTGGGGGTAACAAGAGAGAGACACGTAGCATGAGCGGGTTGTGGGGGCAACATCAGGGAGACACGGGGCATGAGCGGGGGGTGGGGGGCAACAGCAGGGAGACACGGGTATGACTTGGGGGTGCGGGGGTAACAGGAGAGAGACACGGGGCATGAGCGGGGGGTGGGGGCAACATCATGGAGACACGGGGCATGGCCGGGGCATGGGGGGCAACAGGAGAGAGACACAGGGCATGAGAGGGTGGGGGGTAACAGTAGAGAAACACAGGGCATGAGAGGCGGGTGCAGGGCAACAGCAGGGAGACACGGGGCATGAGCGGGGGGAGGGGGGCAACAGCAGGGAGACACGGGTATGACTGGGGGGTGGGGGGGTAACAGGAGAGAGACACGGGGCATGAGCGGGGGGTGGGGGCAACAGCATGGAGACACGGGGCATGGCCGGGGCGTGGGGGGCAACAGTAGAGAGACACAGGGCATGAGAGGGTGGGGGGGTAACAGTAGAGAAACACAGGGCATGAGAGGCGGGTGCAGGGCAACAGCAGGGAGACACAGGGCATGAGCAGGGGGTGGGGGAACATGAGGGAGACACAGGGCATGAGAGGGGGAGGGGGCAACTGCAGGGAGACACAGGTCATAAGCGGGGGGTGGGGGGCAACAGCAAGGAGACACGGGGCATGACTGGGGGGTGGGGGTAACAGGAGAGAGACACGTGCATGAGAGGGGGGTGGGGGTAACAGGAGAGAGACACGTGGCATGAGCAGGTTGTGGGGGCAACAGCAGGGAGACACGGGGCATGAGAGGGGGTGGGGGGCAACAGCAGGGAGACACGGGTATGACGGGGGGTGGGGGGCAACAGCAGGGAGACACGGGGCATGACTGGAGGTGTGGGGCAACAGCAGGGAGACACGGGCATGAGTGGGGGGTGGGGGGTAGCAGGGGAGAGACACGGGGCATGAGCGGGGTGGGGGGCAACTGCAGGGAGACACAGGGCATAAGCGGGGGGTGGGGGGCAACAGCAAGGAGACACGGGGCATGACTGGGGGGTGGGGGTAACAGGAGAGAGACACCGGGCATGAGAGGGGGGTGGGGGTAACAGGAGAGAGACACAGGGCATGAGAGGGGGTGGGGGGTAACAGGAGAGAGACATGGGGCATGAGCGGGGGTGGGGGCAACAGCAGGGAGACACAGGGCATAAGCGGGAGGTGGGGGGCAACAGCAGGGAGACACGGGTTATGACTGGGGGATGTGGGGAAACAGCAGGGAGACACGGGGCATGAGTGGGGGTGGGGGGTAACAGGGGAGAGACACGGGGCATGAGCAGAGGGTGGGGGAACATGAGGGAGACACAGGGCATGAGAGGGGGAGGGGCAACTGCAGGGAGACACAGGGCATAAGCGGGGGGTGGGGGGCAACAGCAAGGAGACACGGGGCATGACTGGGGGGTGGGGGTAACAGGAGAGAGACACGTGCATGAGAGGGGGGTGGGGGTAACAGGAGAGAGACACGTGGCATGAGCAGGTTGTGGGGGCAACAGCAGGGAGACACGGGGCATGAGAGGGGGTGGGGGGCAACAGCAGGGAGACACGGGTATGACGGGGGTGGGGGGCAACAGCAGGGAGACACGGGGCATGACTGGGGGTGTGGGGCAACAGCAGGGAGACACGGGCATGAGTGGGGGGTGGGGGGTAACAGGGGAGAGACACGGGGCATGAGCCGGGTGGGGGGCAACTGCAGGGAGACACAGGGCATAAGCGGGGGGTGGGGGGCAACAGCAAGGAGACACAGGGCATGACTGGGGGGTGGGGGGTAACAGGAGAGCGACACGGGGCATGAGAGGGGGGTGGGGGTAACAGGAGAGAGACACAGGGCATGAGAGGGGGTGGGGGGTAACAGGAGAGAGACATGGGGCATGAGCGGGGGTGGGGGCAACAGCAGGGAGACACAGGGCATAAGCGGGAGGTGGGGGGCAACAGCAGGGAGACACGGGGTATGACTGGGGGATGTGGGGCAACAGCAGGGAGACACGGGGCATGAGTGGGGGTGGGGGGTAACAGGGGAGAGACACGGGGCATGAGCAGAGGGTGGGGGGCAACAGCAGGAAGACACGGGGCATGATCGAGGGTGGGGGGGCAACAGGAGAGAGACACGTGGCATGATAGGAGGGTGGGGGTAACAGGTGAGAGACACGGGGCATGAGTGGGGGGCAACAGCAAGGAGACACGGGGCATGAGGGGTGTTGGGGGGTAACATGAGAGAGACACGGGGCATGAGCGTGGGGTGGGGGGCAACATGAGAGAGACATAGACCATGAGCGGGTGTTAGGCGGAAACCTGTGCAGTTCCCTCTGGGACCACTGCAAAAGATTTAGGACTACAGGTGTTTGGCAGTAAACCCACTTGGTAGCAGTCTGTACCACACAGATTCACTTGGTAGCTGTGGCTGAGAAGTCAGACTTCCCTCAAGAAGAGTTAAGCAGTATGTGGAGTATACAATATAGTGCAATTCTTCACACTAAGACAAGTAAACACGCAACAAGGCTTCAGTGTAAAGATATAAAGGTATTTATTTATAATGGAACATCTATCGAAAACACTCTGGCACTATCACGGCAAACAATTCAAATACAATTACTCTACGAAGCAAAAGATCAATCCCCCTAACAATAATTCGACAAGTCTAGGTTTTACCAGCATCACTTATTTGCAGACAGAGGTGTATGCTGCCACCTAGATGGCACTCTACTATTCGTTAGGACGGGAGAGAAAAATAAGTAGGTTACGAAATCAACACAGTTCGATACTTCACGGGAAAAATGCAAGGCAAGAAGGCAAGAACCACAATAGATCATAAAGTTCAGAGGCCAGGCCCACTCGGAGAGAGGCAAGGCGATATATCCCAAAAAGTCTCTTTGTGGAAATGCGTTCGAGTCTGTGTAGCAAATTGTTATTGGAAGATTGAACCAGTTCAGAACAACACGCTAGAGAAAGCTTGGAGGCGACCCAATGGAAAGGAGAGGATTAAGACACCTCACTCTATCCTGCAACAAGGGAGGCCAGGCGGACACAGTACCTTGATTGTGGAGGGCAGCTCCGGCGGGGGCAGTTGTTCCTGGTGGTGGATGCACGTCGGGTCTTTGCCAAGAGTAGAGATGATCTCGTCGTCGAAGAAAAGTGAAGTCCGGTGCACCACCAGGGAAGAGACCAGCCGCGGAGTGCTCCGTCACAAGGTACCACCTTTTGGTCACGGTACAGGGGTAGTGGCTATCAGGTTGCCGAGGTGCTCTGCACGGGCAATTCGACCACTGCGTCCTGAGGAGAAGAAAAAGCAAAGGGGACTGGTTGTTCCCACCAGTCAGGGGAAGAGACTATCCGGCAGGGAGATCTCCTCTGTCGTTGGGAAGTGGTGAGTCGATTCAGCAGGGCTCCACCGGAGGTGTCGTCGTGCAGGTCGGCTCAGCTTTACCCTCGTCGGATTTTTAGGTCCTGTGGCGGCTTCTGAAGATCCAGTCCCAAAAGCCCTGCTTTTATGCAGAAAACCCCCATTCATTCAGCCTAGCTGTCAATCAACAAACGCTAAGTGGTGAGCGGGGAGGCTCACCACTTGGGCCAATCACACTAGAGTGCGACTGGAGTTGGCAAGGCAACTCGGTCCAGGGTGCCTAAACCCCCTCCCACACCCCTGTGGTAACACAGACAGAATGGCACCACTTTGGAGGGTCTCTGTACAGAAGCCCGCCAAAAGTGGAACAAAGGGCTCGACCTTTGGTTTAGGAGTCACAGAGACAAACACAGATGCCCTTTTACAAACCGAGTTCTGGCAGAAAATACCATCCGATAGACTTATTTAAGATAAGTAGACCGGTGGTACGTTAGAGATTAACGAGAAAAAGTATCAATCTCTAACAATGGGAAGAATCCTATAGAGTTATATTCAGGGTCGAACATAACAAGTAGTTTCCACTGCCACCAGCCAAAACTCGACGAGGGGGGATAGGACAGTGCCCCCTCGAATAACAGACCCAGGAGTAATCAAATTACCCCTACTAGTACGTCCACAATAGGATGGTTTGTACTAGTTCTGTTAGTAAATTTAGGTCTAGTAAAGCCAATGGTGACTTTACATGCCCGGGGAGACAGTAGTCAGTCCCCGGGTATGGAGTTTATGACGGAGGTCCGCTAGGACGCCCCAGTGTTACGGCACGGAGGGTGCGGTGTAACACACATAGCAAAACATGAGACCCTATGGAGTAAAAGACCCCATAGCCCATAGAACACATTGACATTCAAAGGAATTACACACATTTATGTCCAAGAGTGGGATAAAAAGAGTCTCACTCTTGGCAGGATGGAAAAAAACAAACTCCAGAAATCCAGCAAAGCTGCTGGGGGACTCACTAGGTTAGGAAATTCAGCCTAAACAGAGAATTCTCCCTAACACTCGCCCCCCCCAGACTAAGGGACAGGAGGATTTAATCCACTCCTGGATGAACCTCATACCTCTAGTCGATGACATACATCCTAGAGAGACCATCAGCATTTTGGTGGTGACACCCTGATCTGTGCTCAATGGTGAAATCAAACCCTTGCAGGCAGATCGACCATCTTAATAGTTTTGGGTTTTCCCCTTTCATTTGCATTAACCATCTCAAGGGTTGGTGGTCAGTCTGAATGAGAAAAGTAGACCCATACAAGTACGGCCTAAACTTCTTCAGAGCCCACACGATAGCAAAGCACTCTCTTTCAATTGTTGCCCACCTTGTTTCAGGATCCTTCAGCTTGCGGCTGATGAAGCAAACGGGGTGCTCCCTACCTTTCCCATCCAGTTGACTGAGTACGGCACCTATTCCTACATTTGAAGCATCTGTCTGCACAATGAAGTGTTGGCGGTAATCAGGAGCTCTGAGTACTGGGGCTTGGCAAAGAGCCTTTTTCAGGTTTTCAAAAGCCTGATTGCACTCCTCGTTCCATCTAACCTTTTTAGGAAATTTGGGTCAGGAGATGACATTCAGTGGAGAAGCTATGGTCCCATAGTTCTCTATGAAATTCCTGTAGTACCCAGTGAGGCCTAGGAAGGCTCTCACTTGGGTTTGAGTAGTAGGTGTTGTCCAATGTTGCACAGCTTCAATCTTACTGAGCAAAGGCCTTATTTCTCCACCTCCTACCTCATGTCCAAGGTAGACTACCTTACTCTGTCCAATTTGGCATTTACTTGCCTTTATGGTCAGATTGGCTCGTCCAAGAGCCTGCAAAACATCTCTCAGGTGGTTTACATGTTCTTCCCAGGAATTGCTGAACACTGCGATGTCATCCAAGTATGCCATGCAGAAGTCCTCCATCCCATTCAGAACCTGGTTTACCATCCGTTGAAACGTAGCAGGTGCATTCTTCAGTCCGAAAGGCATTACCTTAAACTGGTATAAGCCAACGGGGGTAGAAAATGCAGTTTTCTCCTTGGCATGGTCTGTCAGGGCTATTTGCCAATAGCCTGACGTCAAGTCAAATGTGCTGAGGAATTTGGCGGCACCAAGTTTATCCACCAACTCATCTGTTCTTGGCAAAGGGTGGGCATCAGTCTTGGTGACTGCATGAAGAGCTCTATAATCCACGCAGAATCTAAGTTCTTTAGATCCGGCCTTTCGTACTAACACAACTGGGCTAGACCATGGACTAGTAGAGGGCTCTATTACCCCGAGGTCGAGCATCTTGCTGACCTGACCTTTGATGTGGGTTCATACATTTTCTGACATTCTGTATCCTCTGCTTTTGACTGGCAGACAGTCACCAGTGAGTATGTCATGCTGGCCCCAGGGGGTCAAGCCTGGCGAAAGCGAGAACAGAGAGGCAAACTGATTCAACATAGATTTGCACTCTTCTTGTTGCTCGGGTGTCAGATTGGAAGAGAGATTTACTCCTTCAATTTTTTCGTCCAAATGTAAGCCACGGAGGAGATCCGGAAGAGCTTCACTCTCTTCTTCTTCCTCGGATGATGCTAGAAGCAACGCTCCTATATCGGGTCTTGATACATACGCTTTGAGTCGGTTGGTGTGAAAGACTGTCGGAGCCTCCTTGGGATTGCCCAAGTCCACCAGATAGTTCACCTCTCCGAGTTTACCCACAACTCTGAAGGGTACCATCCATTTGTCTTGCAAGGCCCTCTGCCTTGTTGGGATCATAACGAGAAAAAGCTGGTCTTGAGCGAACTCAACCATGTTAGCCTTTTGATCGTGCAAGTGCTTGACCGATGCTTGTCCAGCTTTCAAGTTATCGCTTGCTTCCGTCATCATGTGCGACATTCTCCTCCGGAGACCTATCACGTAGTCAGTCACTCTGACTGGCTTGGGGGAAGGAGCACTCTCCAACCCCTCCTTAATCAGGGCCAATGGACCTCTGACGGGATGACCATAGAGAAGTTCGAAGGGAGAGTAACCTACTCCCTCCAGAGGGACTTCTCTATAAGCAAAGAGAAGGCATGGCAGTAGAAGGTCCCACTTACGCTTAAGGGGTTCTTCTAAAGCACCTATCATGCTCTTCATGGTTTGGTTGAACCGTTCTACCAACCCATTGGTTTGTGGGTGGTAAGCTGTTGAGAACTTGTAAGTAACTCCACAGGTTTTCCACATGGCTTTCATGTAGTGGGACATAAAGTTTGACCCCCTGTCAGAGATTACTTCCTTAGGAAACCCGACTCTAGTAACAATACCAAGGAGGGCCTTAGCCACAGCCGGAGCTGTAACAGTCCTCATAGGAATTGCCTCAGGATACCTAGTAGCATGGTCTACTACAACAAGTATAAACCTGTTGCCTGAGGAGGTTGGAGGATCAAGGGGACCAACAATGTCAATCCCTACTCTCTCAAATGGGACTCCCACAACTGGGAGAGGCACTAAAGGTGCCACATTCTTGGAGCCAACATTACCAGAGGTCTGGCAGGTGTGGCAGCTCCTGCAGTGTTTTTCCACTTTGGCCCCCATCTTCGGCCAATAGAAGTAGAGAAAGAGCCTTTTCTTAGTCTTCTTGAAACTCAAGTGACCAGCCAAAGGAATCTCGTGGGCTAACTGCAAGAACTGTGGTCTGTTCTCTTGGGGTACTACAAGTCGTTTGTAGTCTCCAGGTGCAGACTCGGTCGGTTCACTGTAGAAGAGGCCATCTTCCCAGTGCAACCTGTATTTCCCAGGCTCTTGCCCTTCATCCTGAGCTTCTACCTGGTGGCGAAGACCTTCCAGAGTTGGACATTCTCTCTGTCCCTTACTGAAGTCTGCCCTGCTGGGTCCACCTTCTGCCAGTAAAGACTGCAGCTCAGGATGGTCAACAGGATCCAGATCTCCAATGAGTTCCTGGCCTTCCATTAGCTCTTCCTCGGAGTCTAATTCTACCACACAGGGTTGTACCTCCCTCTCAGCCTCAGCTGGAGGTGGAGTTACGGGTGTAACTTTGGACAACCGCGGGGAAGTCCGTGTTGGCTGCACTGAAATGCTGGCTGCTGGTTTCCGGACAGAAGTCTTAGGTTTCCCTTTCGCTTCTGATTTCTTGGAGACAGCTGCCGACAATTCCAGTGGAGCAGGAGTGATTTCTTTCTTCATCATCTCCTGGAGAGTACCGCGCATGGTCCTCTCTCTTGTGGGTCTGGTTAGCTCCTGTAACCGTTTACTAGGAGGTCTGGGAGTATGCGATACAACTCCGAGAGTTTTCAAATTGTTACCCAACAGTACGCGTCCTGGTACCTCACTCTGTATGCTGACAGGTATCTTCACAGTCATGTCGTTACACTGGATGAGAACTGGTAATTGGTGAAGCATCTGCACAGGCCCTTCAGCTAACTTGGTGAGGCATTTGGGTGACTTAGCAACATCCTCAGCCTGAAAAAACGATTTATCCACCACAGTTATGCTGGCCCCAGTGTCCCTAATGGCAGGAGTCTCCTGACCATTCACCTGGACACTGTCCTTATAATACTCTTTAGTATAATCGGGGATAGAATTATAGACATCTAAATTCTATTGTTCCCACAACCCCAGAGATACTAAAGAAACGCTGGCTGAGACTTCAATGGGTTCGTCAGCTAGCAGTAGAAAGTTTCCACTTGCCATTTGGACTTCCTCCTCTGGAGTGAAGGCTAAGGAGACAAGCTGGACCCCTGAAGGTTTACCCTTACATCTGGGATCTCCTTTCATGTGGTCAGTCGAACCACAAACAAAGCATTGACCGAATGCTTTCTGGAATGGTGGCTTTACCCAACAGTACGCGTCCTGGTACCTCACTCTGTATGCTGACAGGTATCTTCACAGTCATGTCGTTACACTGGATGAGAACTGGTAATTGGTGAAGCATCTGCACAGGCCCTTCAGCTAACTTGGTGAGGCATTTGGGTGCCTTAGCAACATCCTCAGCCTGAAAAAACGATTTATCCACCACAGTTATGCTGGCCCCAGTGTCCCTAATGGCAGGAGTCTCCTGACCATTCACCTGGACACTGTCCTTATAATACTCTTTAGTATTATCGGGGATAGAATTATAGACATCAAAATTCTGTTGTTCCCACAACCCCAGAGATACTAAAGAAACGCTGGCTGAGACTCCAATGGGTTCGTCAGCTAGCAGTAGAAAGTTTCCACTTGCCATTTGGACTTCCTCCTCTGGAGCGAAGGCAAAGGAGACAAGCTGGACCCCTGAAGGTTTACCCTTACATCTGGGATCTCCTTTCACGTGGTCAGTCGAGCCACATACAAAGCATTGACCGAATGCTTTCTGGAATGGTGGCTTGTTCTGGCCTCCTTCCGGTTTGGCATCAGAAGACACACTATTCTGCTGTGGTTTTCCCGGTGGCTTACCCTTCTGGTTTTGTTTGGGGCCCTCTTTGGGATTTGAGTTATTTGAATTCCCTTTTGAGTCTTTTTTAGGCTGTTTTCCCTCATCCTTTTTCTGAGTTGCCCCAGAATCCTTATGAGTAGCCCTGTTGGCAACCCACAAGTCAGCAGCCTTAGCTAGCTTCCGGGAATCCAATTCCTTCGAATCAGCCAAGTGCTGTCTGAGCTCAGGAGAACAGGCATCATAAATAGACTCCAACATAACAAGATTCCTCATACCCTCGTAAGTGTTCACTTTGTAACCCTTAATCCATCCCTCTAAGTTTTTCAACCCTTCACTCACCCAGGTAGCCCAAGGGGTACCATCATGCTTTTTGAGGTTTCTAAACCTCTTAAGATACTGGGAAGGGGTCTTCCCGAATCCAGCTATCAAAGCTTGTTTCACACTTTCGTAATCCGTCTTATCCGCCTCCCCCAATTCCATTACCACATCAGTCGCAACAGGAGGGAGCCTAGAGAACAACCAGGGAAGTAAATCATTCCCGGTGATGTCCTGGAGCCCATGATTGTACTCAAACAGTTTTAACCAATCCAACACATCCAATCTCGGTTCATACATACCCACTAATTCCTTCGGCATCCGGGGTCTTTTGGGACTGGAGCTCCTAGAGGAACCAGAGGAGAGAGAAGCATTTTCCATAGACAACTTTGTCATCTCTAACTCGTGATGAAGTTCTATTTCCCTGAGTCTTAACTCAGCTTGCTTCTGCTCAGCCTGGGCATTCATCCGTCTGAACTCGAGCTCTTGGTTTCTTTCAGATTGAGCCAAGAACCGTTTGTATTCTAATTCGAGCTTCATTTTTTCAAGTTCAAAATAAGCAGGGTTACATGTGGGACCTGTTATGGGCCTTAGGTACAGCTGGTAAGGCAGGTAGAGGAGCAGGGAAGACAGTTTTGTTAGTCTCTCCTTCCTCTTCAGCCTCTTCATCACTATCATCCGAATTACGATTTAGATCAACACCATCAGTGTTATCTACATTTGCTGGAGAAATTGGTTCCTCTGAACCAGTACCCAGACTTTGGTTCGCCAGCAATCTCTCTATTAGTTCTAACTTCTTGCCTCTTACAGAAAGACTCTCTTGCCTACAGAGAGCTCACAAACTCTCAGTATTTTCACCTGACAAGGATTCTTGACTGTAAGTTTCCATCGTAGACATGTTTTTGAAAGTTGCTTTTTAGTGCTAAGCTTTTTGGTTAGTTATCCTAAAGTGTCGAAAAGCACTCTAAACTGTATACTCGATACAAATCCCACAGCTGAACACCAGTGTTAGGCGGAAACCTGTGCAGTTCCCTCTGGGACCACTGCAAAAGATTTAGGACTACAGGTGTTTGGCAGTAAACCCACTTGGTAGCAGTCTGTACCACACAGATTCACTTGGTAGCTGTGCCTGAGCAGTCAGACTTCCTTTAAGATGAGTTAAGCAGTATGTGGAGTATACAATATAGGGCAATTCTTCACAGTAAGACAAGCAAACACACAACAAGGCTTCGGTGTAAAGATATAAAGGTATTTATTTATAACGGAACATCTATCGAAAACACTCTGGCACTATCACGGCAAACAATTCAAATACAATTACTCTTACTATGAAGCAAAAGATCAATCCCCCTAACAATAATTCGACAAGTCTAGGTTTTACCAGCATCACTTATTTGCAGACAGAGGTGTATGCTGCCACCTAGATGGCACTCTAGTATTCGTTAGGACGGGAGAGAAAAATAAGTAGGTTACGAAATCAACACAGTTCGATACTTCACGGGAAAAATGCAAGGCAAGAAGGCAAGAACCACAATAGATCATAAAGTTCAGAGGCCAGGCCCACTCGGAGAGAGGCAAGGCGATATGTCCCAAAAAGTCTCTTTGTGGAAATGTGTTCGAGTCTGTGTAGCAAATTGTTATTGGAAGATTGAACCAGTTCAGAACAACACGCTAGAGAAAGCTTGGAGGCGACCCAACGGAAAGGAGAGGATTAAGACACCTCACTCTATCCGGCAACAAGGGAGGCCAGGCGGACACAGTACCTTGATTGTGGAGGGCAGCTCCGGCGGGGTCAGTTGTTCCTGGTGGTGGATGCACGTCGGGTCTTTGCCAAGAGAAGAGATGATCTTGTCGAAGAAAAGTGAAGTCCGGTGCACCACCAGGGAAGAGACCAGCCGCGGAGTGCTCCGTCACAAGGTACCACCTTTTGGTCGCGGTACAGGGGTAGTGGCTATCCGGTTGCCGAGGTGATCTGCACGGGCAATTCGACCACTGCGTCCTGAGGCGAAGAAAAAGCAAAGGGAACTGGTTGTTCCCACCAGTCAGGGGAAGAGACTCTCCGGCAGGGAGATCTCCTCTGTCGTTGGGAAGTGGTGAGTCGATTCAGCAGGGCTCCACCGGAGGTGTCGTCGTGCAGGTCGGCTCAGCTTTACCCTCGTCGGATTCTTAGGTCCTGTGGCGACTTCTGAAGATCCAGTCCCAAAAGCCCTGCTTTTATGCAGAAAACCCCCATTCATTCAGCCTAGGTGTCAATCAACAAACGCTAAGTGGTGAGCGGGGAGGCTCACCACTTGGGCCAATCACACTAGAGTGCGACCGGAGTTGGCAAGGCAACTTGGTTCAGGGTGCCTAAACCCCCTCCCACATCCCTGTGGTAACCCAGACAGAATGCACCACTTTGGAGGGTCTCTGTACAGAAGCCCGCCAAAAGTGGAACAAAGGGCTCGACCTTTGGTTTAGGAGTCACAGAGACGAACACAGACGCCATTTTACAAACCGAGTTCTGGCAGAAAATACCATCCGATAGACTTATTTAAGATAAGTAGACCGGTGGTACGTTAGAGATTAACGAGAAAAAGTATCAATCTCTAACAATGGGAAGAATCCTATAGAGTTATATTCTGGGTCGAAAATAACAAGTAGTTTCCACTGCCACCAGCCAAAACTCGACGAGGGGGGACGGGACAGTGCCCCCTCGAATAACAGACCCAGGAGTAATCGAATTACCCCTACTAGTACGTCCACAATAGGATGGTTTGTACTAGTTCTGTTAGTAAATTTAGGTCTAGTAAAGCCAATGGTGACTTTACATGCCCGAGGAGACAATAGTCAGTCCCCGGGTATGGAGTCTATGACGGAGGTCCGCTAGAATGCCCCAGTGTTACGGCACGGAGGGTGCGGTGTAACACACATAGCAAAACATATGAGACCCTATGGAGTAAAAGACCCCATAGCCCATAGAACACAATGACATTCAAAGGAATTACACACATTCATGTCCAAGAGTGGGAGAAAAAGAGTCTCACTCTTGGCAGGATGGAAAAAAACAACAGAAATCCAGCAAAGCTGCTGGGGGACTCATTAGGTTAGGAAATTCAGCCGAAACAGAGAATTCTCCCGAACAGCGGGCGGTGGGGGGCAACAGCAGGGAGACACGGGGCATGAGCAGGGGGTGGGGGGAACACGAGGGAGACACGGGGCATGAGAGGGGGGTGGGGGGTAACAGGAGAGAGACACAGGGCATGAGGGTGGGGAGCAACAGCAGGGAGAAACTTGGCATGACCGTGGGGTGGGGGACAACAGAAGGGAGACACGGGGCATGACCGGGGGGTGTGGGGCAACAAAAGGAAGACACGGGGCATGAGAGGAGGGGTGGGGGGTAACAGGAGAGAGACACAGGGCATGAGAGGGGGTGGGGGGTAACATGAGAGAGACAAGGGGCATGAGCAGGGGGTGGGGGGAAACAGCAGGGAGACACGGGGCATGATCGGGGGTTGGCGGCAACAGGAGAGAGACACGGGGCATTAGAGGGGGTGGGGGTAACAGGAGAGAGACACTGGGCATGAGAGGGGGGTGGGGGTAACAGCAGGGAGACACGGGGCATGAGCGGGAGGTGGAGGGCAACAGCAGGGAGACACGGGGCATGAGCGGGTGGTGGGGGGAACACAAGGGAGACACGGGGCATGAGAGGGGGGTGGGGGTAACAGGAGAGAGACACAGGGCATGAGCGGGGGTGAGGGGCAACAGCAGGGAGACACGAGACATGAGCGTGGGTGCAACAGGAGAAAGACACATGGCATGAGCGGGGGCGGGGGGTAACAGGAGAGACACGAGGCATAAGCGGGGGATGGGGGAACAGGAGAGAGACACGGGGCATGGGTGGGGGACAACAGCAGGGAGACATGGGTCATGACCGGGGGGCAACAGGAGAGAGACATGGAGCATGAGCAGGGGGCAACAGCAGGGAGACATGGGGCATGAGCGTGGGGTGGGGGGCAACATGTGAGAGACACGGGGAATGAGCGGGGGGTGGGAGGCAACATGATAGAGACACAGGCCATGAGCGGGCGGTGGGGGGCAACAGCAGGGAGACACGGGGCATGAGCAGGGGGTGGGGGAAAATGAGGGAGACACAGGGCATGAGAGGGGGGTGGGGGTAACAGGAGAGAGACACGGGGAATGAGCGGGTGGTGGGGGGCAACAGCAGGGAGAAACTTGGCATGACCGTGGGGTGGGGGGAAACCGAAGGGAGACACGGGGCATGACTGGGGGATGGGGAGCAACAAAAGGGAGACACAAGGCATGAGAGGAGGGTGGGGGGTAACAGGAGAGAGACACAGAGCATGAGCAGAGGGTGGGGGGTAACAGGAGAGAGACACGGGGCATGAGCAGGGGGTGGGGGGAAACAGCAGGGAGACACGGGGCATGATCGGGGGTTGGCGGCAACAGGAGAGAGACACGGGGCATGAGAGGGGGTGGGGGGGTAACGGGAGAGAGACACGTGGCATGAGCGGGTTGTGGGGGCAACAGCAGGGAGACACGGGGCATGAGCGGGGGTGGGGGGCATCAGGAGGGAGACACGGGGCATGAGAGGAGGGTGGATGGTAACAGGAGAGAGACACAGGGCATGAGCGAGGGCAGGGGCAACAGCAGGGAGACATGGGGCATGAGCGGGGTGGGGGGGAACAGGGAAGACACGAGGCATGTGCGGGGGGTGGGGGGAACAGGAGAGAGACACGGGGCATGAGCGGGGGGTGTGGGCAACAGCAGGGAAACATGTGGCATGCCCAGGGGGTGGGGTCAACAGGAGAGAGACATGGGCATGAGAGGGGGCTGGGGGGTAACAGCAGGGAGAGACACGGGCATGATCGGGGGGTGGGGGGCAACAGCAGGGAGACACGTGGCTTGACCGGGGGGTGGGGGTAAGAGGAGAGAGACACAGGGCATGACAGGGGGGTGGGGCAACAGCAGGGAGACACGGGACATGACCGGGGGGTGGGGTGCACCAGGAGAGAGACTTGGGGCATGAGAGGGTGTGGGGGAACAGGAGAGAGACATGGGGCATGAGCGAGGGGTGGGGGGCAACAGCAGGGAGACACGGGGCATGACTGGGGGTGGGGGGTAACAGGAGAAAGACATGGGGCATGAGCGGGGGGTGGGGGGCAACTGCAGGGAGACACGGGGCATGACCGGGGGGTGGGGTCAACAGGAGAGAGACATGGGCATGAGAGGGGGCTGGGGGGTAACAGGAGAGAGACACGGGGCATGATCAGGGGGTGGGGGGCAACAGCAGGGAGACACGGGGCATGACCGGGGGTGGGGGTAAGAGGAGAGAGACACAGGGCATGACCGGGGGTAGGGGCAACAGCAGGTAGACCCGGGGCATGACCGGGGGGTGGGGGGCACCAGGAGAGAAACACAGGGCATGAGAGGGGGTGGCGGTAACAGAAGAGAGACACAGGGCTTAAAAATTGGGTGCAGATCAACAGCATGGAGACATGGGGCATGAGCGGGGGGTGGGGGGCAACAGCAGGGAGACATGGGGCATGAGAGGGGGGTGGGGGTAACAGGGGAGACACACGGGACATGAGCGGGGGGTGGGGGGCAACCGCAGAGAGACATGGGGCATGATGGGGAGTGGGGGCAACAGGAGAGAGACATGGGGCATGAGCGGGGGTTGGGGGCAACAGCAGGGAGACACGGGGCATGAGCAGATGGTGGGGGGCAACAGGAGAGAGACACGGGGCATGAGCGGGGGTTGGGGGCAACAGCAGGGAGACACGGGGCATGAGCAGATGGTGGGGGCAACAGGAGAGAGACACGGGGCATGGGCAGGGGGTGGGGGAAACAGCAGGGAGACACGGGGCATGATCGGGTGTTGGCGGCAACAGGAGAGAGACACGGGGCATGAGAGGGGGTGGGGGGGTAACAAGAGAGAGACACGTGGCATGAGCGGGTTGTGGGGGCAACAGCCGGGAGACACGGGGCATGAGCGGGGGTGGGGGGCATCAGGAGGGAGACACGGGGCATGAGAGGAGGGTGGATGGTAACAGGAGAGAGACACAGGGCATGAGCGGGGGCAGGGGCAACAGCAGGGAGACATGGGGCATGAGCGGGGGTGGGGGGAACAGGGGAGACACGAGGCATGTGCGGGGAGTGGGGTGAACAGGAGAGAGACACGGGGCATGAGCGGGGGGTGGGGGCAACAGCAGGGAAACATGGGGCATGCCCGGGGGGTGGGGTCAACAGGAGAGAGACATGGGCATGAGAGGGGGCTGGGGGGTAACAGCAGGGAGAGACACGGGCATGATCAGGGGGTGGGGGGGCAACAGCAGGGAGACACGTGGCTTGACCGGGGGGTGGGGGTAAGAGGAGAGAGACACAGGGCATGACAGGGGGGTGGGGCAACAGCAGGGAGACACGGGGCATGACCGGGGGGTGGGGTGCACCAGGAGAGAGACTTGGGGCATGAGAGGGTGTGGGGGGAACAGGAGAGAGACATGGGGCATGAGCGAGGGGTGGGGGGCACCAGGAGAGATACACAGGGCATGAGAGGGGGTGGCGGTAACAGAAGAGAGACACTGGGCTTAAGAATTGGGTGCAGATCAACAGCATGGAGACATGGGGCATGAGCGGGGGGTGGGGGGCAACAGCAGGGAGACACGGGGCATGACCGGGGGTGGGGAGAACATGAGGGAGACATGGGGCATGAGAGGGGGGTGGGGTAACAGGGGAGACACACGGGACATGAGCGGGGGGTGGGGGGCAACAGCAGAGAGACATGGGGCATGATGGGGAGTGGGGGGCAACAGGATAGAGACATGGGGCATGAGAGTGGCTCGGGGGTAACAGGAGAGAGACATGGGGCATGAGCGGGGGTTGGGGGGCAACAGCAGGGAGACACAGGGCATGAGAGGGGGACAGGGGTAACAGGAGAGAGACACAGGGCATGAACGGGGGGTGGGGGCAACAGGAGAAAGACAAGGGGAATGAGTGGGTTTTGGGGGGTAACAGGATAGAGACATGGGGCATGAGGGGGGGTGGGGGCAACAGGAGAGAGACTCGGGGCGTGAGCGGGGGTGGGGGTAACAGGAGAGAGATACGGGGCATGAGCGGAGGGTGGGGGAGCAACAGCAGGGAGACACAGGCATGAGCGGGGGTGAGGGGCAACAGCAGGGCGACACGGGGCATGACCGGGGGTGGGGGGAACAGGAGAGAGAAATGGGGCATGAGCGGGGGCTGGGGGGCAACAGCAGGGAGACATGGGGCATGAGCGTGGGCTGAGGGCAACAGGAGAGAGAAACGGGTTCAGGAGCGGGGGTGAGGAGCAACAGGAGAGAGACACGGGGCATGAGCGGGGGGCATCAGGAGGGAGACACGGGGCATGAGAGGAGGGTGGATGGTAACAGGAGAGAGACAGAGGGCATGAGCGGGGGCAGGGGCAACAGCAGGGAGACATGGGGCATGAGCGGGGGTGGGGGGGAACAGGGGAGACACGAGGCACGTGCGGGGGGTGGGGGGAACAGGAGAGAGACACGGGGCATGAGCGGGGGGTGGGGGCAACAGCAATGATCGGAGGTGGGGGGCAACAGCAGGGAGACATGTGGCTTGACCGGGGGGTGGGGGTAAGAGGAGAGAGCCACAGGGCATGACAGGGGGGTGGGGCAACAGCAGGGAGACACGGGGCATGACCGGGGGGTGGGGTGCACCAGGAGAGAGACTTGGGGCATGAGAGGGTGTGGGGGGAACAGGAGAGAGACATGGGGCATGAGCGAGGGGTGGGGGGCACCAGGAGAGATACACAGGGCATGAGAGGGGGTGGCGGTAACAGAAGAGAGACACAGGGCTTGAGAATTGGGTGCAGATCAACAGCATGGAGACATGGGGCATGAGCGGGGGGTGGGGGGCAACAGCAGGGAGACACGGGGCATGACCGGGGGTGGGGAGAACATGAGGGAGCCATGGGGCATGAGAGGGGGGTGGGGGTAACAGGGGAGACACACGGGACATGAGCGGGGGGTGGGGGGCAACAGCAGAGAGACATGGGGCATGATGGGGAGTGGGGGGCAACATGATAGAGACATGGGGCATGAGAGTGGCTCGGGGGTAACAGGAGAGAGACATGGGGCATGAGAGGGGGTTGGGGGCAACAGCAGGGAGACACGGGGCATGAGCAGAGGGTGGGGGGCAACAGCAGGGAGACACAGGGCATGAGAGGGGGACAGGGGTAACAGGAGAGGGACACAGGGCATGAACGGGGGGTGGGGGCAACAGGAGAAAGACAAGGGGAATGAGTGGGTTTTGGGGGGGTAACAGGATAGAGACATGGGGCATGAGCGGGGGGTGGGGGCAACAGGAGAGAGACACGGGGCGTGAGCGGGGCTGGGGTAACAGGAGAGAGATACGGGGCATGAGCGGAGGGTGGGGGAGCAACAGCAGGGAGACACAGGCATGAGCGGGGGTGAGGGGCAACAGCAGGGCGACACGGGGCATGACCGGGGGTGGGGGGAACAGGAGAGAGAAATGGGGCATGAGCGGGGGCTGGGGGGCAACAGCAGGGAGACATGGGGCATGAGCGTGGGCTGAGGGCAACAGGAGAGAGAAACGGGTTCAGGAGCGGGGGTGAGGAGCAACAGGAGAGAGACACGGGGCATGAGCGGGGGGCATCAGGAGGGAGACACGGGGCATGAGAGGAGGGTGGATGGTAACAGGAGAGAGACAGAGGGCATGAGCGGGGGCAGGGGCAACAGCAGGGAGACATGGGGCATGAGCGGGGGTGGGGGGGAACAGGGGAGACACGAGGCACGTGCGGGGGGTGGGGGAACAGGAGAGAGTCACGGGGCATGAGCGGGGGGTGGGGTTAACAGCAATGATCGGGGGGTGGGGGGGCAACAGCAGAGAGACACGGGGCATGACCGGTAGTGGGGGTAAGATTAGAGAGACACAGGTCATGACCGGGGGGTAGGGGCAACAGCAGGGAGACACGGGGCTTGACCGGGTGTGGGGGGCACCAGGAGAGATACACAGGGCATGAGAGGGGGTGGCGGTAACAGAAGAGAGACACAGGGCTTGAGAATTGGGTGCAGATCAACAGCATGGAGACATGGGGCATGAGCGGGGGGTGGGGGGCAACAGCAGGGAGACACGGGGCATGACTGGGGGGTGGGGAGAACATGAGGTAGACATGGGGCATGAGAGGGGGGTAACAGGGGAGACACACGGGACATGAGCGGGTGGTGGGGGGCAACAGCAGAGAGACATGGGGCATGATGGGGAGTGGGGGGCAACAGGAGAGAGACATGGGGCATGAGAGTGGCTCGGGGGTAACAGGAGAGAGACATGGGGCATGAGCGGGGGTTGGGGGCAACAGCAGGGAGACACGGGGCATGAGCAGAGGGTGGGGGGCAACAGCAGGGAGACACAGGGCATGAGAGGGGGACAGGGGTAACAGGAGAGAGACACAGGGCATGAACGGGGGGTGGGGGCAACAGGAGAGAGGCAAGGGGCATGAGTGGGTTTTGGGGGGGTAACAGGATAGAGACATGGGGCATGAGCGGGGGGTGGGGGCAACATGAGAGAGACACGGGGCATGAGTGGGGGTGGGGGGTAACAGGAGAGAGACACGGGGCATGAGCGGAGGGTGGGGGAGCAACAGCAGGAAGACACAGGCATGAGCGGGGGTGAGGGGCAACAGCAGGGCGACACGGGGCATGACCGGGGGTGGAGGGAACAGGAGAGAGAAATGGGGCATGAGCGGGGGGTCGGGGGCAACAGCAGGGAGACATGGGGCATGACTGGGGGTGGGGGGCAACAGGAGAGGGACACGGGGCATGAGAGGGGGTGGGGGTAACAGGAGAGAGACACAGGGCATGAGCAGGGGGTGGGGGGAACACGAGGGAGACACAAGGCATGAGAGGGGTGTGGTGGGTAACAGGAGGGAGACACGGTACATGAGAGGGGGGTAACAGGAGAGAGACACGGGGCATGAGCGGGGGATGGGGTAACACGAGGGAGACATGGGGCATGAGAGGGGGTGGGGGTAACAGGAGAGAGACACAGGGCATGAGCATGGGGTGACGGGCAACAGCAGGGAGACAAGGGGCATGAGCGGGGGTGCAACAAGACAAAGACACGGGGCATGAGCGGGGGGCGGGGGGCGTAGCAGGAGAGACACAAGGCATAAGTGGGGAGGGGGGAACAGGAGAGAGACACGGGGCATGGGTGGGGGGCAACAGCAGAGAGACACGTTTCTTGACCAGGGGGGTGGGGGGCACCAGGAGAGAGACTCGGGGCATGAGAGGGTGTGGGGGGAACAGGAGAGAGACATGGGGCATGAGCGAGGGGTGGGGGGCAACAGCAGGGAGACACGGGGCATGACTGGAGGTGGGGGGTAACAGGAGAAAGACATGGGGCATGAGCGGGGGGTGGGGGGCAACTGCAGGGAGACACGGGGCATGACCGGGGGTGGGGTCAATAGGGGAGAGACATGGGCATGAGAGGGGGCTGGGGGGTAACAGGAGAGAGACACGGGGCATGATCGGGGGGTGGGGGGCAACAGCAGGGAGACACGGGGCATGACCGGGGGTGGGGGTAAGAGGAGAGAGACACAGGGCATGACCGGGGGGTAGGGGCAACAGCAGGGAGACACAGGGCATGACCGGGGGGTGGGGGGCACCGGGCATGATCGGGGGGTGGGGGGCAGCAGGAGAGATACACAGGGCATGAGAGGGGGTGGCGGTAACAGAAGAGAGACACAGGGCTTGAGAATTGGGTGCAGATCAACAGCATGGAGACATGGGGCATGAGCGGGGGCGTGGGGGGCAACAGCAGGGAGACACGGGGCATGACCGGGGGGTAGGGAGAACATGAGGGAGACATGGGGCATGAGAGGGGGTGGGGGTAACAGGAGAGACACACGGGACATGAGCGGGGGGTGGGGGGCAACAGCAGAGAGACATGGGGCATGATGGGGAGTGGGGGGCAACAGGAGAGAGACATGGGGCATGAGAGTGGCTCGGGGGTAACAGTAGAGAGACATGGGGCATGAGCGGGGGTTGGGGGCAACAGCAGGGAGACAGGGGGCATGAGCAGAGGGTGGGGGGCAACAGCAGGGAGACACAGGGCATGAGAGGGGGACAGGGGTAACAGGAGAGAGACACAGGGCATGAACGGGGGGTGGGGGCAACAGGAGAGAGACAAGGGGAATGAGTGGGTTTTGGGGGGTAACAGGATAGAGACATGGGGCATGAGCGGGGGTTGGGGGCAACAGGAGAGAGACACAGGCATGAGCGGGGGTGAGGGGCAACTCTAGGGCGACACGGGGCATGACCGGGAGTGGGGGGAACAGGAGAGAGAAATGGGGCATGAGCGGGGGCTGGGGGGCAACAGAAGGGAGACATGGGGCATGAGCGTGGGCTGGGGGCAACAGGAGAGAGAAACGGGTTCAGGAGCGGGGGTGAGGAGCAACAGGAGAGAGACACGGGGCATGAGCGGGGGGCATCAGGAGGGAGACACGGGGCATGAGAGGAGGGTGGATGGTAACAGGAGAGAGACACAGGGCATGAGCGAGGGCAGGGGCAACAGCAGGGAGACATGGGGCATGAGCGGGGGTGGGGGGGGAACAGGGGAGAGACGAGGCACGTGCGGGGGATGGGGGGAACAGGAGAGAGACATGGGCATGAGAGGGGGCTGGGGAGTAACAGCAGGGAGAGACACGGGCATGATCAGGGGGTGGGGGGCAACAGCAGGGAGACACGTGGCTTGACCGGGGGTGGGGGTAAGAGGAGAGAGACACAGGGCATGACAGGGGGGTGGGGCAACAGCAGGGAGACACGGGGCATGACCAGGGGGTGGGGGGCACCAGGAGAGAGACTCGGGGCATGAGAGGGTGTGGGGGGAACAGGAGAGAGACATGGGGCATGAGTGAGGGGTGGGGGCAACAGCAGGGAGACACGGGGCATGACCGGGGGTGGGGGTAAGAGGAGAGAGACACAGGGCATGACCGGGGGGTAGGGGCAACAGCAGGGAGACACGGGGCATGACCGGGGGTGGGGGGGCACCAGGAGAGATACACAGGGCATGAGAGGGGGTGGCGGTAACAGAAGAGAGACACGGGGCTTGAGAATTGGGTGCAGATCAACAGCATGGAGACATGGGGCATGATCGGGGGGTGGGGGGCAACAGCAGGGAGACACGGGGCATGACCGGGGGGTGGGGAGAACATGAGGTAGACATGGGGCATGAGAGGGGGGGTAACAGGGGAGACACACGGGACATGAGCAGGGGTCGGGGGCAACAGCAGAGAGACATGTTACATGATGGGGAGTGGGGGGCAACAGGAGAGAGACATGGGGCATGAGAGTGGCTCGGGGGTAACAGGAGAGAGACATGGGGCATGAGCGGGGGTTGGGGGCAACAGCAGGGAGACACGGGGCATGAGCAGAGGGTGGGGGGCAACAGCAGGGAGACACAGGGCATGAGAGGGGGACAGGGGTAACAGGAGAGAGACACAGGGCATGAACGGGGGTGGGGGCAACAGGAGAGAGACAAGGGGCATGAGTGGGTTTTGGGGGGTAACAGGATAGAGACATGGGGCATGAGCGGGGGGTGGGGGCATCAGGAGAGAGACACGGGGCGTGAGCGGGGGTGGGGGTAACAGGAGAGAGATACGGGGCATGAGCGGAGGGTGGGGGAGCAACAGCAGGGAGACACAGGCATGAGCGAGGGTGAGGGGCAACAGCAGGGCGACACGGGGCATGACCGGGGGTGGGGGGAACAGGAGAGAGAAATGGGGCATGAGCGGGGGCTGGGGGGCAACAGCAGGGAGACATGGGGCATGAGCGTGGGCTGAGGGCAACAGGAGAGAGAAACGGGTTCAGGAGCGGGGGTGAGGAGCAACAGGAGAGAGACACGGGGCATGAGCGGGGGGCATCAGGAGGGATACACGGGGCATGAGAGGAGGGTGGATGGTAACAGGAGAGAGACAGAGGGCATGAGCGGGGGCAGGGGCAACAGCAGGGAGACATGGGGCATGAGCGGGGGTGGGGGGGAACAGGGGAGACACGAGGCACGTGCGGGGGGTGGGGGGAACAGGAGAGAGACACGGGGCATGAGCGGGGGGTGGGGGCAACAGCAATGATCGGGGGGGTGGGGGACAACAGCAGGGAGACACGGGGCATGACCGGGGGTGGGGGTAAGAGGAGAGAGACACAGGGCATGACCAGGGGGTAGGGGCAACAGCAGGGAGACACGGGGCTTGACCGGGTGTGGGGGGCACCAGGAGAGATACACAGGGCATGAGAGGGGGTGGCGGTAACAGAAGAGAGACACAGGGCTTGAGAATTGGGTGCAGATCAACAGCATGGAGACATGGGGCATGAGCGGGGGGTGGGGGGCAACAGCAGGGAGACACGGGGCATGACCGGGGGGTGGGGAGAACATGAGGTAGACATGGGGCATGAGAGGGGGGTAACAGGGGAGACACACGGGACATGAGCGGGTGGTGGGGGGCAACAGCAGAGAGACATGGGGCATGATGGGGAGTGGGGGGCAACAGGAGAGAGACATGGGGCATGAGAGTGGCTCGGGGGTAACAGGAGAGAGACATGGGGCATGAGCGGGGGTTGGGGGCAACAGCAGGGAGACACAGGCATGAGCGAGGGTGAGGGGCAACAGCAGGGCGACACGGGGCATGACCGGGGGTGGGGGGAACAGGAGAGAGAAATGGGGCATGAGCGGGGGCTGGGGGGCAACAGCAGGGAGACATGGGGCATGAGCGTGGGCTGAGGGCAACCGGAGAGAGAAACGGGTTCAGGAGCGGGGGTGAGGAGCAACAGGAGAGAGACACGGGGCATGAGCGGGGGGCATCAGGAGGGAGACACGGGGCATGAGAGGAGGGTGGATGGTAACAGGAGAGAGACAGAGGGCATGAGCGGGGGCAGGGGCAACAGCAGGGAGACATGGGGCATGAGCGGGGGTGGGGGGGAACAGGGGAGACACGAGGCACGTGCGGGGGGTGGGGGGAACAGGAGAGAGACACGGGGCATGAGCGGGGGGTGGGGGCAACAGCAATGATCGGGGGGGTGGGGGGCAACAGCAGGGAGACACGGGGCATGACCGGGGGTGGGGGTAAGAGGAGAGAGACACAGGGCATGACCGGGGGGTAGGGGCAACAGCAGGGAGACACGGGGCTTGACCGGGTGTGGGGGGCACCAGGAGAGATACACAGGGCATGAGAGGGGGTGGCGGTAACAGAAGAGAGACACAGGGCTTGAGAATTGGGTGCAGATCAACAGCATGGAGACATGGGGCATGAGCGGGGGGTGGGGGGCAACAGCAGGGAGACACGGGGCATGACCGGGGGGTGGGGAGAACATGAGGTAGACATGGGGCATGAGAGGGGGGTAACAGGGGAGACACACGGGACATGAGCGGGTGGTGGGGGGCAACAGCAGAGAGACATGGGGCATGATGGGGAGTGGGGGGCAACAGGAGAGAGACATGGGGCATGAGAGTGGCTCGGGGGTAACAGGAGAGAGACATGGGGCATGAGCGGGGGTTGGGGGCAACAGCAGGGAGACAGGGGGCATGAGCGGAGGGTGGGGGGCAACAGCAGGGAGACACAGGGCATGAGAGGGGGACAGGGGTAACAGGAGAGAGACACAGGGCATGAACGGGGGGTGGGGGCAACAGGAGAGAGGCAAGGGGCATGTGTGGGTTTTGGGGGGGTAACAGGATAGAGACATGGGGCATGAGCGGGGGGTGGGGGCAACATGAGAGAGACACGGGGCATGAGTGGGGGTGGGGGGTAACAGGAGAGAGACACGGGGCATGAGCGGAGGGTGGGGGAGCAACAGCAGGGAGACACAGGCATGAGCGGGGGTGAGGGGCAACAGCAGGGCGACACGGGGCATGACCGGGGGTGGGGGGAACAGGAGAGAGAAATGGGGCATGAGCGGGGGGTCGGGGGCAACAGCAGGGAGACATGGGGCATGACCGGGGGTGGGGGGCAACAGGAGAGGGACACGGGGCATGAGAGGGGGTGGGGGTAACAGGAGAGAGACACGGGGCATGAGCAGGGGGTGGGGGAACACGAGGGAGACACAAGGCATGAGAGGGGTGTGGTGGGTAACAGGAGGGAGACACGGTGCATGAGAGGGGGGTAACAGGAGAGAGACACGGGGCATGAGCGGGGGATGGGGGAACACGAGGGAGACACGGGGCATGAGAGGGGGTGGGGGTAACAGGAGAGAGACACAGGGCATGAGCATGGGGTGACGGGCAACAGCAGGGAGTCACGGGGCATGAGCGGGGGTGCAACAAGACATAGACACGGGGCATGAGCGGGGGGCGGGGGCCTTGCAGGAGAGACACAAGGCATAAGTGGGGAGGGGGGAACAGGAGAGAGACACGGGGCATGGGTGGGGGGCAACAGCAGAGAGACACGGGTCTTGACCAGGGGGGCAACAGGAGAGAGACACGGAGCATGAGCAGGGGCCAACAGCAGGGAGACATGGGGCATGAGCGTGGGATGGGGGGCAACAGCAGGGAGAAACGGGTTCAGGAGCAGGGGTGGGGAGCAACAGGAGAGAGACATGGGGCATGAGCGGGGGGGCATCAGGAGGGAGACACGGGTCATGAGAGGAGGGTGGATGGTAACAGGAGAGAGACACAGGGCATGAGCGGGGGCAGGGGCAACAGCAGGGAGACATGGGGCATGAGCGGGGGTGGGGGGAACAGGGGAGACACGAGGCATGTGCGGGGGGTGGGGGGAACAGGAGAGAGACACGGGGCATGAGCGGGGGGTGGGGGCAACAGCAGGGAAACATGGGGCATGCCCGGGGGGTGGGGTCAACAGGAGAGAGACATGGGCATGAGAGGGGGCTGGGGGTTAACAGCAGGGAGAGACACGGGCATGATCGGGGGTGGGGGGCAACAGCAGGGAGACCCGTGGCTTGACCGGGGGGTGGGGGTAAGAGGAGAGAGACACAGGGCATGACAGGGGAGTGGGGCAACAGAAGGGAGACACGGGGCATGACCGGGGGGTGGGGGGCACCAGGAGAGAGACTCGGGGCATGAGAGGGTGTGGGGGGAACAGGAGAGAGACATGGGGCATGAGCGAGGGGTGGGGGCAACAGCAGGGAGACACGGGGCATGACTGGAGGTGGGGGGTAACAGGAGAAAGACATGGGGCATGAGCGGGGGGTGGGGGGCAACTGCAGGGAGACACGGGGCATGACCGGGGGTGGGGTCAACAGGGGAGAGACATGGGCATGAGAGGGGGCTGGGGGGTAACAGGAGAGAGACACGGGGCATGATCGGGGGTGGGGGGCAACAGCAGGGAGACACGGGGCATGACCGGGGGTGGGGGTAAGAGGAGAGAGACACAGGGCATGACCGGGGGGTAGGGGCAACAGCAGGGAGACACAGGGCATGACCGGGGGGTGGGGGGCACCGGGCATGACCGGGGGGTGGGGGGCAGCAGGTGAGATACACAGGGCATGAGAGGGGGTGGCGGTAACAGAAGAGAGACACAGGGCTTGAGAATTGGGTGCAGATCAACAGCATGGAGACATGGGGCATGAGCGGGGGTGGGGGGCAACAGCAGGGAGACACGGGGCATGACCGGGGGGTGGGGAGAACATGAGGGAGACATGGGGCATGAGAGGGGGTGGGGGTAACAGGAGAGACACACGGGACATGAGCGGGGGGTGGGGGGCAACAGCAGAGAGACATGGGGCATGATGGGGAGTGGGGGGCAACAGGAGAGAGACATGGGGCATGAGAGTGAATCGGGGGTAACAGTAGAGAGACATGGGGCATGAGCGGGGGTTGGGGGCAACAGCAGGGAGACAGGGGGCATGAGCAGAGGGTGGGGGGCAACAGCAGGGAGACACAGGGCATGAGAGGGGGACAGGGGTAACAGGAGAGAGACACAGGGCATGAACGGGGGGTGGGGGCAACAGGAGAGAGACAAGGGGAATGAGTGGGTTTTGGGGGGGTAACAGGATAGAGACATGGGGCATGAGCGGGGGGTGAAGGCAACAGGAGAGAGACACGGGGCATGAGCGGGAGTGGGGGGTACCAGGAGAGAGACACGGGGCATGAGCAGAGGGTGGGGGAGCAACAGCAGGGAGACACAGGCATGAGCGGGGGTGAGGGGCAACAGCAGGGCGACACGGGGCATGACCGGGAGTGGGGGGAACAGGAGAGGGAAATGGGGCATGAGCGGGGGCTGGGGGGCAACAGAAGGGAGACATGGGGCATGAGCGTGGGCTGGGGGCAACAGGAGAGAGAAACGGGTTCAGGAGCGGGGGTGAGGAGCAACAGGAGAGAGACACGGGGCATGAGCGGGGGGCATCAGGAGGGAGACACGGGGCATGAGAGGAGGGTGGATGGTAACAGGAGAGAGACACAGGGCATGAGCGATGGCAGGGGCAACAGCAGGGAGACATGGGGCATGAGCGGGGGTGGGGGGGAACAGGGGAGACACGAGGCACGTGCGGGGGGTGGGGGGAACAGGAGAGAGACATGGGCATGAGAGGGGGCTGGGGAGTAACAGCAGGGAGAGACACGGGCATGATCAGGGGGTGGGGGGCAACAGCAGGGAGACACGTGGCTTGACCAGGGGTGGGGGCAAGAGGAGAGAGACACAGGGCATGACAGGGGGGTGGGGCAACAGCAGGGAGACACGGGGCATGACCAGGGGTTGGGGGGAACCAGGAGAGAGACTCGGGGCATGAGAGGGTGTGGGGGGAACAGGAGAGAGACATGGGGCATGAGTGAGGGGTGGGGGCAACAGCAGGGAGACACGGGGCATGACTGGGGGTGGGGGGTAACAGGAGAAAGACATGGGGCATGAGCAGGGCGTGGGGGGCAACTGCAGGGAGACACGGGGCATGACCGGGGGGTGGGGTCAACAGGAGAGAGACATGGGCATGAGAGGGGGTTGGGGGGTAACAGGAGAGAGACACGGGGCATGATCGGGGGGTGGGGGGCAACAGCAGGGAGACACGGGGCATGACCGGGGGTGGGGGTAAGAGGAGAGAGACACAGGGCATGACCGGGGGGTAGGGGCAACAGCAGGGAGACACAGGGCATGACCGGGGGGTGGGGGGCACCGGGCATGACCGGGGGGTGGGGGGCAGCAGGTGAGATACACAGGGCATGAGAGGGGGTGGCGGTAACAGAAGAGAGACACAGGGCTTGAGAATTGGGTGCAGATCAACAGCATGGAGACACGGGGCATGACCGGGGGGTGGGGTCAACAGGAGAGAGACATGGGCATGAGAGGGGGTTGGGGGGTAACAGGAGAGAGACACGGGGCATGATCGGGGGGTGGGGGGCAACAGCAGGGAGACACGGGGCATGACCGGGGGTGGGGGTAAGAGGAGAGAGACACAGGGAATGACCAGGGGGTAGGGGCAACAGCAGGGAGACACGGGGCATGACCGGGGGTGGAGGGGCACCAGGAGAGATACACAGGGCATGAGAGGGGGTGGCGGTAACAGAAGAGAGACACGGGGCTTGAGAATTGGGTGCAGATCAACAGCATGGAGACATGGGGCATGATCGGGGGGTGGGGGGCAACAGCAGGGAGACACGGGGCATGACCGGGGGGTGGGGAGAACATGAGGTAGACATGGGGCATGAGAGGGGGGTAACAGGGGAGACACACGGGACATGAGCGGGGGTCGGGGGCAACAGCAGAGAGACATGTTACATGATGAGGAGTGGGGGGCAACAGGAGAGAGACATGGGGCATGAGAGTGGCTCGGGGGTAACAGGAGAGAGACATGGGGCATGAGCGGGGGTTGGGGGCAACAGCAGGGAGACACGGGGCATGAGCAGAGGGTGGGGGGCAACAGCAGGGAGACACAGGGCATGAGAGGGGGACAGGGGTAACAGGAGAGAGACACAGGGCATGAGCGGGGGTGGGGGCAACAGGAGAGAGACAAGGGGCATGAGTGGGGGTGGGGGGTAACAGGAGAGAGACACAGGGCATGAGCGGAGGGTGGGGGAGCAACAGCAGGGAGTCACAGGCATGCGCGGGGGTGAGGGGCAACAGCAGGGCGACACGGGGCATGACCGGGGGTGGGGGGAACAGGAGAGAAAAATGGGGCATGAGCGGGGGGTGGGGGGCAACAGCAGGGAGACATGGGGCATGACCGGGGGTGGGGGGCAACAGGAGAGGGACACGGGGCATGAGAGGGGGTGGGGGTAACAGGAGAGAGACACAGGGCATGAGCAGGGGGTGAAGGGAACACGAGGGAGACACAAGACATGAGAGGGGTGTCGTGGGTAACAAGAGGGAGACACGGTGCATGAGAGGGGGGTAACAGGAGAGAGACACGGGGCATAAGCGAGGATTGGGGGCAACAGCAGGGAGACAAGGGGCATGAGCGGGTGTGGGGGGAATCAGCAGGGAGTCACGGGGCATGAGCGGGGGGTGGGAGGAACACGAGGGAGACACGGGGCATGAGATGGGGGTGGGGAGTAACAGGAGAGAGACATGGGGCATGATTGGGGGCTGGGGGGTAACAGGAGGGAGACACAGGGTATGAGCGGGGGATGGGGGAACACGAGGGAGACACGGGACATGAGCGGGGGGTGGGTGGCAACAGCAGGGAGACACGGGGGATGAGCAAGTGGTGGGGGGAACACAAGGTAGATATGGGGAATGAGCAGGGGGTAGGGGGTAACAGGAGAGAGACACAGTGCATGAGCGGGGTGTGGGGGCAAGAGAAGGGAGACACGGGGCATGAGCGGGAAGTGCGGGGCAACAGCAGGGTGACACGGGGCATGACCGGGGTGTGGGGGGCAACAGGAGAGAGACACGGGACATGAGCGGGGGGTGGGTGGAACACGAGGGATACATGGGGCATGAGCGGGGGGTAACAAGAGAGAGACACGGGGCATGAGCGCATGAGCGGGGGGTAGGGGGCAACAGCAGGGAGACACGGGGCATGAGCGGAGGGTGAGGGGCAACAGCAGGGAGACATGGGGCATGAGCGGGGGATGGGGGACACAGTAGGGAGACACGGGGCATGAGCGGGGTGTGGGGAGAATACGAGGGTGACACGGGGCATGAGAGGGTGGTGGGGGTAAAAGGAGGGAGACACGCGGCATGAGTGGGAGGAGGGGGCAACGGCAGGGAGACATGGGGCATGATCGGGGGTGGCGGGCAACAGAAGGGAGACCCGGGGCATTACGGGGGGTGGGGGACAACAGCAGGGAGACACGGGACATAAGCGGGGTGTGGGGAGAATATGAGGGAGACACGGGGCATGAGACGGGGGTCGGGGTAAAAGGAGGGAGACACGAGGCATGAGCGGGAGGTGGGGGCAACAGCAGGGAGACATGGGGCATGATCGGGGGTGGCGGGCAACAGAAGGGAGACACGGGGCATGACTGGGGGTGGGGGACAACAGGAGAGAGACACGGGGCATGAGAGGGGGTGGGGGGTAACAGGAGAGAGACACAGGGCATGAGAGGGGGTGGGGGTAAGAGGAGAGAGACATGGGGAATGAGCGGGGGTGGGGGGCAACAGCAGGGAGACACGGGGCATGACCGGGGAGTAGGGGGCAACAGGAGAGAGACACGGGGCATGAGAGGGTGGTGGGTGGGCAACAGGAGAGAGACACGGGGCATGAGCGGGGGTGGGGGCAACAAGAGAGAGACACGGGGCATGAGCGAGGGGTGGGGGTAACAGGGGAGAGACACAGGGCATGAGCGGGGGGTGGGGGGCAACAGGAGGGAGACACGGGGCATGAGCGGGGGATGGGGGGAACACAAGGGAGACACGGGACATGAGTGGTGGGTGTGGGCAACAGCAGGGAGACACAGGGCATGAACGGGGGGTGGGGGGAAAACGAGGGAGACACGGGGCATAAGTTGGGGTGGGGGGTAACAGGAGGAAGACACAGGGCATTAGCGGGGGTTGGGGGGCAACAGCAGGGAGACACGGAGCATGAGCGGGGGATTGGGGAACACGAGGGAGACACAGGGCATGAGAGGGGGGTGGGGGGTAACAGGAGAGAGGCACGGGGCATGAGCAGGGGTGGGGGGCAACAGCAGGGAGACACGGACATGACTGGGGGCTGGAGGGCAACAGCAGGGAGTCAAGGGGCAAGACCGGGGGTGGGGGGCAACAGGAGAGAGACATGAGCATGAGCAGGGGGTGGGGGCAACAAGAGGGAGACATGGGGAATGAACGGGGTTTGGGGAACACGAGGGAGACAAGGGGCATGAGCAGGGGGTGGGGGTAACAGGAGAGAGACAGGGGGAAATGAGCGGGGGTGGGGGCAACAGCAGGGAGACACAGGGCATGAGTGGGGGTGGGAAGCAACAGGAGAGAGACACGGGGAATGAGCGGGGTTGAGGGGCAACAGCAGGGAGACACGGGGCATGACCGGGAGGTGGCGGGCAACAGGAGGGAGACACGGGGCATGAGAAGGGGTGGGGTATAACAGAAGAGAGACACGGGACATGAGCGGGGGGTGGGGGGTAACAGCAGGGAGACACGGGGATGAGCAAGTGGTGGGGGGAACACAAGGGAGACATGGGGAATGAGCAGGGGGTGGGGGGTAACAGGAGAGAGACACAGTGCACGAGCGGGGGGTGGGGTGAAACAGGAGGGAGACACAGGGCATGAGCTGGGGGTGGGTGGAACACGAGGGAGACATGGGGCATGAGCGGGGGTAACAAGAGAGAGATACGGGGCATGAGCGGGGGGTGGGGGGCAACAGCAGGGAGACACGGGGCATGAACAGGGGGTGGGGGCAACAGCAGGGAGACACGGGGCATCAGTGGGGGGTGGGGTAACAGGAGAGAGACACGGGGCATGAGAGGGGGTGGGGTGCAACAGCAGGGAGACATGGGGCATGAGCGGGGGGTTGCGGCAACAGCAGGGAGACACGGGGCATGAGCGGGGTGTGGGGAGAATACGAGGGAGACACGGGGCATGAGAGGGAGGTGGGGGTAAAAGGAGGGAGACACGGGGCATGAACGGGGTGGGGGGCAACAGCAGGGAGACATGGGGCATGACCGGGGGTGGCGGGCAACAGAGGGGAGAAACAGGGCATGACCGGTGGTGGGGGACAACAGGAGAGAGACACGGGGCATGAGAGGGGGGAACAGGAGAGACTCACGGGGCATGAGAGGGGGTGGGGGAAACAGGAGAGAGACATGGGGCATGAGCGGGGGTGGGGGGCAACAGGAGGGAGACACGGGGCATGACCGGGGAGTAGGGCGCAAAAGGAGATAGACACAGGGCATGAGAGGGTGGTGGATGGGCAACAGGAGAGAGACACAGGGCATGAGCAGGGGTGGGGGCAACAAGAGAGAGACACGGGGTATGAACGAGGGGTGGGGGTAACAGGAGAGAGACACAGGGCATGAGTGGGGGTTGGGGGCAACAGGAGGGAGACACGGGGCATGAGTGGGGGATGGGGGAACACAAGGGAGACACGGGACATGAGCGGTGGGTGGGTGGCAACAGCAGGGAGACACAGTGCATGCTCGGGGGGTGGGGGGAACACTAGGGAGACACGGGGCATGAGCAGGGGTAACAGGAAGGAGACACAGGGCATGAGTGGGGGGTGGGGGGCAACAGCAGGGAGACACAGGGCATCAGCGGGGGGTGGGGGGAACATAAGGGAGACACAGGGCATGAGAGGGGGTGGGGGGTAACAGGAGAGAGACACGGGGCATGAGCAGGGGTGGGGGGCAACAACAGGGAGACACGGGCATGACTGGGGGCTGGAGGGTCACAGCAGGGAGTCACGTGGCATGACCGGGGGCTGGGGGACAACAGGAGAGAGACATGAGCATGAGCAGGGGGTGGGGGCAACAAGAGAGAGACATGGGGCATGAGCGGGGTTGGGGGGAAGAGGGGAGACACGAGGCATGCGCCGGGGGGGTGGGAGGAACAGGAGAGAGACATGGGGCATGAGCGAGGGGTGGGGGGCAACAACAGGGAGACACGGGGCATGACCGGGGGTGGGGGGGTAACAGGAGAAAGACATGGGGCATGAGCAGGGGGTGGGGGGCAACAGCAGAGAGACACGGGCATGACCGGGGGGTGGGGTCAACAGGAGAGAGACGTTGGCATGAGAGGGGGCTGGGGGGTAACAGGAGAGAGACACGGGGCATGATCGGGGGGATGGGGGGCAACAGCAGGGAGACACGGGGATTGACCGGGGGATGGGGATAAGAGGAGAGAGACACAGGGCATGACCGGGGGGTGGGGGCAACATCAGGGAGACACAGGGCATGACCGGGGGTGGGGGGCACCTGGAGAGATACACAGGGCATGAGAGGGGGTGGGGGTAACAGAAGAGAGACACGGGGCATGAGAGGTGGGTCCAGATCAACAGCATGGAGACATGGGGCATGAGCGGGGAGTGGGGGGCAACAGCAGTTAGACACGGGGCATGACCGGGGGGTGGGGGGAAAACTTGGGAGACATGGGGCATGATAGGGGGGTGGGGGTAACAGGGGAGAGGCATGGGGCATGAGCGGGGGCTGGGGGGCAGCAGCAGAGAGACACAGGGCATGACCGGGTAGTGGGGGGCAACAGGAGAGAGACATGGGGCATGAGAGGGGGTTGGGGGGGTAACAGGAGAGAGACATCTGGCATGAGCGGGGGTTGGGGGCAACAGCAGGGAGACACGGGGCATGAGCAGAGGGTGGGGGCAACAGCAGGGAGACACGGGGCATGAGAGGGGGATGGGGTTAACAGGAGAGGGACACAGGGCATGAGCGGGCATTGGGGGGTAACAGGAGAGAGACATGGGGCATGAGCGGGGGGTGGGGGCAACAGGAGAGAGACATGGGGCATGAGCGGGGGTGGGGGGTAACAGGAGAGAGACACGGGGCATGAGAGGGGGTTAGGGGGTAACAGTAGAGAGACATGGGGCATGAGCGGGGGTTAGGGGCAACAGCAGGGAGACACGGGGCAAGAGCAGAGGGTGGGGGCAACAGCAGGTAGACACGGGGCATGAGAGGGGGATGAGGTTAACAGGAGAGGGACACAGGGCATGAGCGGGGGTTGGGGGCAACAGGAGAGAGACACGGGGCATGAGCGGGGGTGGGGGGTAACAGGAGAGAGACACGGGGCATGAGCGGGGGGTGGGGGAGCAACAGCAGGGAGACACAGGCATGTACAGGGGGTGAGGGGCAACAGTAGGGAGACATGGGGCATGACCGGGGGGTGGGGGAACAGGAGAGAGACATGGGGCATGAGCAGGGGGTGGGGGGGCAACAGCAGGGAGACATGGGGCATGACCGGGGGGTGGGGGGCAACAGGAGAGAGACATGGGGCATGAGAGGGGGGTGGGGGTAACAGGAGAGAGACACGGGGCATGAGCGGGGGGTGGGGGGAACACGAGGGAGACACAAGGCATGAGAGGGGTGTGGTGGGTACCAGAAGGGAGACACGGTGCATGAGAGGGGGGTAACAGGAGAGAGAGACGTGGCATGAGCAGGGATTGTGGGCAACAGCAGGGAGACACGGGGCATAAGCAGGGGTGGGGGGCAACAGCAGGGAGACACAGGGCATGAGAGGGGGTGGGAGGAACACGAGGGAGACACAAGGCATGAGATGGGGGTGGGGAGTAACAGGAGAGAGACACGGGGCATGAGTGGGGGGTGGGAGGTAACAGGAGGGAGACACAGGGTATGAGCGGGGGATGGGCTAACACGAGGGAGACACGGGACATGAGCGGGGGGTGGGAGGCAACAGCAGAGAGACACGGGGGATGAGCAAGTGGTGGGGGGAACACAAGGGAGACATGGGGACTGAGCAGGGGGTGGGGGTAACAGGAGAGAGACACAGTGCATGAGCGGGGGGTGGGGGGCAACAGGAGGGAGACATGGGGCATGAGCAGGGGGTGGGGGGCAACATCAGGGAGACACAGGGCATGACCGTGGAGTGGGGGGCAACAGGAGAGAGACACAGGGCATGAGCGGGGAGTGGGTGGAACACGAGGGAGACATGGGGCATTAGTGGGGGTAACAAGAGAGAGACACAGGGCATGAGCGGGGGGTGGGGGGCAACAGCAGGGAGACACGGGGCATGAGCGTGGGGTGGGGGGCAACAGCAGGGAGACACGGGGCATGAGCGGGGTGTGGGGGTAACAGGAGAGAGACACGGGGCATGAGCGCCGGGTGGGGGGCAACAGCAGGGAGACATGGGGCATGAGCGGGGTGTGGGGAGAATACGAGGGAGACACGGGGCATGACCAAGGGTGGGGGACAACAGGAGAGAGACACGGGGCATGAGAGGGGGGTGGGGGGTAACAGGAGAGAGACACGGGGCATGAGAGGGGGTGGGGGTAACAGGAGAGAGACATGGGGATGATTGGGGGTGAGGGGCAACAGTAGGGAGACACGGGGCATGACCGGGGGGTAGGGGGCAACAGGAGAGAGACATAGGCCATGAGTGGTTGGTGGGTGGGCAACAGGAGAGAGATACGGGGCATGAGCGGGGGTGGGGGCAACAAGAGAGAGACACGGGGCATGAGCGAGGGGTGGGGGTAACAGGAGAGAGACACAGGGCATGAGCGGGGGGTGGGGGGCAACAGGAGGGAGACACGGGGCATGAGCGTTGGATGGGGGAACACAAGGGAGACACGGAACATGAGCGGTGGGTGGGGGGCAACAGCAGGGAGACACAGGGCATGAGCAGGGGGTGGGGGGAACGCGAGGGAGATCCGGGGCATGAGCGGGGGTGAGGGGTAACAGGAGGGAGACACAGGACATGAGCGGGTGGTGGGGGAGGGGGGTCACAGCAGGGAGACACGGGACATGAGCGGGGGATGGGGGAACACGAGGGAGACACAGGGCATGAGAGGGAGGTGGGGGGGTAACAGGAGAGTGACACGGGGCAGGAGCAGGTGTGGGGGGCAACAGCAGGGAGACACGGGCATGACTGGGGGCTGGAGGGCAACAGCAGGGAGTCACAGGGCATGACCGAGGGGTGGGGGGCAACAGGAGAGAGACATGAGCATGAGCAGGGGGTGGGGGCAACAAGAGGGAGACATGGGGCATGAACGGGGGTTTGAGGAACATGAGGGAGACACGGGACATGAGCGGGGGTGGGGGGTAACAGGAGAGAGACATGGGGCATGAGCGGGGGGTGGGGGCAACAGCAGGGAGACACGGGGCATGAGTGGGGGTGGGGAGCAACAGGAGAGAGACACGGGGCATGAGCGGGGGGTGGGGGCAACAGCAGGGAGCCACGGGGCATCAGTGGGGGTGGGAAGCAACAGGAGAGAGACACGGGGCATGAGCGGGGGTGGGGGGCAACATCAGGGAGACACAGGCATGACCGGGGGTTGGGGGGCAACAGCAGGGAGACACGGGGCATGACCGGGAGGTGGCGGGCAACAGGAGAGAGACACGGGGCATGAGAGGGGGGTGGGGGGCAACAGGAGAGAGACACGGGGCATGAGCAGGGGGTGGGGGGCAACATCAGGGAGACACAGGGCATGACCGGGGAGTGGGGGGCAACAGGAGAGAGACACAGGGCATGAGCGGGGAGTGGGTGGAACACGAGGGAGACATGGGGCATGAGCGGGGGTAACAAGAGAGAGACACAGGGCATGAGCGGGGGGTGGGGGGCAACAGCAGGGAGACACGGGGCATGAGCGTGGGGTGGGGGGCAACAGCAGGGAGACACGGGGCATGAGTGGGGTGTGGGGGTAACAGGAGAGAGACACGGGGCATGAGCGCAGGGTGGGGGGCAACAGCAGGGAGACATGGGGCATGAGCGGGGTGTGGGGAGAATACGAGGGAGACACGGGGCATGAGTGGGGGTGGGGGTAAAAGGAGGGAGACACGGGACATGAGCGGGGGTGGGCGGCAACAGCAGGGAGACATGGGGCATGACCAGTGGGTGGCGGGCAACAGGAGAGAGACACGGGGCATGAGAGGGGGGTGGGGGGCAACAGGAGAGAGACACGGGGCATGAGCAGGGGGTGGGGGGCAACATCAGGGAGACACAGGGCATGACCGGGGAGTGGGGGGCAACAGGAGAGAGACACAGGGCATGAGCGGGGAGTGGGTTGGAACACGAGGGAGACATGGGGCATGAGCGGGGGTAACAAGAGAGAGACACAGGGCATGAGCGGGGGGTGGGGGGCAACAGCAGGGAGACACGGGGCATGAGCGTGGGGTGGGGGGCAACAGCAGGGAGACACGGGGCATGAGCGGGGTGTGGGGGTAACAGGAGAGAGACACGGGGCATGAGCGCGGGGTGGGGGGCAACAGCAGGGAGACATGGGGCATGAGCGGGGTGTGGGGAGAATACGAGGGAGACACGGGACATGAGTGGGGGTGGGGGTAAAAGGAGGGAGACACGGGACATGAGCGGGGGTGGGGGGCAACAGCAGGGAGACATGGGGCATGACCAGTGGGTGGCGGGCAACAGAAGGGAGACACAGGGCCTGACCGGGGTGGGGGACAACAGGAGAGAGACACGGGGCATGAGAGGGGGGTGGGGGGTAACAGGAGAGAGACACGGGGCATGAGAGGGGGTGGGGGTAACAGGAGAGAGACATGGGGGATGATTGGGGGTGGGGGGCAAGAGTAGGGAGACACGGGGCATGACCGGGGGGTAGGGGGCAACAGGAGAGAGACATAGGCCATGAGTGGTTGGTGGGTGGGCAACAGGAGAGAGACACGGGGCATGAGCGGGGGTGGGGGCAACAAGAGAGAGACACGGGGCATGAGCGAGGGGTGTGGGCAACAGGAGAGAGACACAGGGCATGAGCGGGGGGTGGGGGGCAACAGGAGGGAGACACGGGGCATGAGCGTTGAAAGGGGGGAACACAAGGGAGACACGGAACATGAGCGGTGGGTGGGGGGCAACAGCAGGGAGACACAGGGCATGAGCAGGGGGTGGGGGGAACGCGAGGGAGATCCGGGGCATGAGCGAGGGGTGAGGGGTAACAGGAGGGAGACACAGGGCATGAGCGGGTGGTGGGGGAGGGGGGCAACAGCAGGGAGACACGGGACATGAGCGGGGGATGGGGGAACACAAGGGAGACACAGGGCATGAGAGGGGGGTGGGGGGTAACAGGAGAGTGACACGGGGCAGGTGTGGGGGGCAACAGCAGGGAGACACGGGCATGACTGGGGGCTGGAGGGCAACAGCAGGGAGTCACAGGGCATGACCGGGGGGTGGGGGCAACAGGAGAGAGACATGAGCATGAGCAGGGGGTGGGGGCAACAAGAGGGAGACATGGGGCATGAACGGGGGTTTGAGGAACATGAGGGAGACACGGGACATGAGCGGGGGTGGGGGGTAACAGGAGAGAGAAATGGGGCATGAGCGGGGGGTGGGGGCAACAGCAGGGAGACACGGGGCATGAGTGGGGGTGGGGAGCAACAGGAGAGAGACACAGGGCATGAGCGGGGGTGGATGGCAACAGCAGGAAGACACAGGCATGACCGGGGGATGGGGGGCAACAGCAGGGAGACGCGGGGCATGACCGGGAGGTGGCGGGCAACAGGAGAGAGACACGGGGCATGAGAGGGGGGTGGGGGGTAACAGGAGAGAGACACAGTGCATGACCGGGGAGTGGGGGGCACCAGCTATTAGACATGGGACATGAGAGGGGGTGGGGGGTAACAGAAGAGAGACACGGGGCATGAGAGGTGGGTGCAGATCAACAGCAGGGAGACATGGGACATGAGCGGGGGGTGGGGGGCAACAGCAGGGAGACACGGGGCATGACCGGGGGGTGTGGGGAACACGAGGGAGACACAGGGCATGAGAGGGGGTGGGGGGTAACAGGAGAGAGACACGGGGCATGAGCGGGGGGTGGGGGAGCAACAGCAGGGAGACACAGTCATGAACGGGGGGTGAAGGGCAACAAGAGGGAGACACGGGGCATGACCGGGGGGTGGGGGAACAGGAGAGAGACATGGGGCATGAGCGGGGGGTGGGGGGCAACAGCAGGGAGACATGGGCATGACCGGGGGATGGGAGGCAACAGGGGAGAGACACGGGACATGAGAGGGGGTGGGGGTAACAGGAGAGAGACACGGGGCATGAGCGGGGGGTGGGGGGAACACGAGGGAGACACAAGGCATGAGAGGGGTGTGATGGGTACCAGGAGGGAGACACGGTGCATGAGAGGGGGGTAACAGGAGAGAGACACAGGGCATGAGCATGGATTGGGGGCAACAGCAGGGAGACACGGGGAATGAGCGGGGGTGGGGGGCAACAGCAGGGAGACACAGGTCATGAGCGGGGGGTGGGAGGAACACGAGGGAGACACGGGGCTTGAGATGGGGATGGGGAGTAACAGGAGAGAGACACGGGGCATGAGTGGGGGGTGGGAGGTAACAGGAGGGAGACACAGGGTATGAGCGGGGGATGGGGGAACACGAGGGAGACATGGGACATGAGCGGGGGTGGGGGGCAACATCAGGGAGACACGGGGCATGACCGTTGGGTGGGAGGCAACAGGATAGAGACACAGGGCATGAGCGGGGAGTGGGTGGAACACGAGGGAGACATGGGGCATGAGCGGGGGTAACAAGAGAGAGACACAGGGCATGAGCGGGGGGTGGGGGCAACAGCAGGGAGACACGGGGCATGAGCGGGAGGTGGGAGGTAACAGGAGAGAGACATTGGGCATGAGCGCGGGGTGGGGGGCAACAGCAGGGAGACATGGGGCATGAGCGGGGGTGGGGGCAACAACAGGGAGACACGGGGCATGAGCGGGGTGTGGGGAGAATACGAGGGAGACACTGGGCATGAATGAGGGGTGGGGGTAAAAGGAGGGAGACACGGGGCATGAGCGGGGGCTGGGGGGCAACAGCAGGGAGACATGGGGCATGACCGGGGGGTGGCGGGCAACAGAAGGGAGACAGGGGGCATGACCGGGGGTGGGGGACAACAGGAGAGAGACACAGGGCATGAGAGGGGGGTGGGGGTAACAGGAGAGAGACACGGGGCATGAGAGGGGGTGGGGGTAACAGGAGAGAGACATGGGGGATGATCGGGGGTGGGGGGCAACAGCAGGGAGACACGGGGCATGACCGGGGGTAGGGGGCAACAGGAGAGAGACACAGGGCATGAGTGGTTGGTGGGTGGGCAACAGGAGAGAGACACGGGGCATGAGCGGGGGTGGGGGCAACAAGAGAGAGACACGGGGCATGTGCGAGGGGTGGGGGTAACAGGAGAGAGACACAGGGCATGAGCGGGGGGTGGGGGTGGGGGGCAACAGCAGGGAGACACGGGACATGAGCGGGGAATGAGGGAACACGAGGGAGACACAGGGCATGAGAAGGGGGTGGGGGGGTAACAGGAGAGAGACAGGGGGCATGAGCAGGGGTGGGGGGCAACAGCAGTGAGACACGGGCATGACTGGGGGCTGGAGGGCAACAGCAGGGACTCTCGGGGCATGACCGGGGGGTGGGGGGCAACAGGAGAGAGACATGAGCATGAGCAGGGGGTGGGGGCAACAAGAGGGAGACATGGGGCATGAACGAGGGTTTGAGGAACATGAGGTCGACATGAACGAGGGTTTGAGGAACATGAGGGGGACATGAGCTGGGGGTGGGGGCAACAGCAGGGAGACACGGGGCATGTGTGGGGGTGGGGATCAACAGGAGAGAGACACAGGGCATGAGCAGGGTGGGGGGCAACAGCAGGGAGACACAGGCATGACCGGGAGGTGGGGGGCAACAGGAGAGAGACACGGGGGGTGGGGGGTAACAGGAGAGAGACACGTGGCAGAACCGGGAGGTAGGGGGCACCAGGAAAGAGACACGGGGCATGAGAGGGGGTGGGGGTAACAGAAGAGAGACACGGGAAATGAGAGGTGGGTGCAGATCAACAGCAGGGAGACATGGGGCATGAGTGGGGAGTGGGGGGCAACAGCAGGGAGACACGGGGCATGACCGGGGGTGTGGGGAACACGAGGGAGACATGGGGCATGAGAGGGGGGTGGGGGTAACAGGGGATAGACACGGGCATGAGTAGGGGGTGGGGGGCAACAGGAGAGAGACATGGGGCAAGAGAGGGGGTTGGGGGCAACAGCAGAAAGACACGGGGCATGACCGGGGAGTGGGGGGCAACAGGAGAGAGACATGGGGCAAGAGAGGGGGTTGGGGCAACAGCAGGGAGACACGGGGCATGAGCAGAGGGTGTGGGGAACAGCAGGGAGACACAGGGCATGAGCGGGGGTGGGGGGTAACAGGAGAGAGACACGGGGCATGAGCGGGGGTAGGGGAGCAACAGCAGGAAGTCACGGGCATGAGCGGGGGTGAGGGGCAACAGCAGGGAGACACGGGGCATGACCGGGGGTGGGGGCAACAAAAGAGAAACACAGGGCATGAGAGGAGGGTGGGGGGTAACAGGAGAGAGACACGGGGCATGAGCGGGGGGTGGGGTGGCAACAGCAGGGAGAAACTTGGCATGACCGTGGGTAGGGGCAACTGAAGGGGGACACGGGGTATGACCGGGGGGTGGGGTGCAACAAAAGAGAGACACGGGCCATGAGAGGGGGGTGGGGGTAACAGGAGAGAGACACAGGCATGTGCGGGGGTGGGGCAACAGCAGGGAGAAACATGGCATGACCGTGGGATGGGAAGCAACCAAAGGGAGACACGGGGCATGACCGGGGGTGGGGGGCCACAAAAGAGAGACACGGGGCATGAGAGGAGGGTGGGGGGGTAACAGGAGAGAGACACAGGGCATGAGAGCGGGGTGGGGCGGTAACAGGAGAGAGACACGGGGCATGAGCGGGGTTGGGGGGGCAACAGCAGGGAGACACGGGGCATGATGGGGGCATGGCGGCAACAGGAGAGAGACACGGGCATGAGAGGGGGTGAGGGGTAACAGGAGAGAGACACAGGGCATGAGAGGGGCGTGGGGGTAACAGGAGAGAGACACGTGGCTTGAGCGGGGGGGTGGGGGCAACATCAGGGAGACACAGGGCATAAGCGTGGGGGGACAACAGCAGGGAGACAAGGGGCATTAGTCGGTGGTGGGGGGAACACGAGGGAGACACGGGGCATGAGAGGGGGTGGGGGTAACAGGAGAGAGACACAGGGCATGAGCGGGGTGATGGCCAACAGCAGGGAGACACGGGGCATGAGCGGGGGTGCAACAAGAGAAAGACACAGGGCATGAGCGGGGGTGGGGGGTAACAGGCGAGATACAAGGCATAAGCGGGGGATGGGGGGAACAGCAGAGATACATGGGGCATGGGTGGGGGGCAACAGCAGGGAGACACGGGTCATGACTGGGGGGGCAACAGGAGAGAGACACGGAGCATGAGCAGGGGGCAACAGCAGGGAGACATGGGGCATGAGCATGGGCTGGGGGGCAACAGCAGGGAGAAACGGATTCAGGAGCAGGGGTTGGGGGGTAACAGGAGAGAGACACGGGGCATGACCGGGGGGTGGGGGGCAACAGGAGGGAGACACGAGGCATGAGACGGGGGTGAGTGGTAACAGGAGAGAGACATGGGACATGAGCGGGGGGCACGGGGCAACAGCAGGGAGACATGGGGCATGAGCGGGGGGTGGGGGGAAGAGGGGAGACACGAGGCATGCGCTGGGGATGTGGGGGGAACAGGAGAGAGACATGGGGCATGAGCGAGGGGTGGGGGGCAACAGCAGGGAGACACAGGGGATGACCGGGGGTGGGGGTAACAGGAGAAAGACATAGGACATGAGCGGGGGGTGGGGGGCAACAGCAGGGGAGACACGGGGCATGACCGAGGGTGGGGTCAACAGGAGAGAGACATGGGCATGAGAGGGGGCTGGGGGGTAACAGGAGAGAGAGACACGGGGCATGATCGGGGGTGGGGGGCAACAGCAGGGAGACGCGGGGCATGACCGGGGGGTGGGAGTAAGAGGAGAGAGACACAGGGCATGACTGGGGGGTGGGGGCAACAGCATGGAGACACGGGGAATGACCGGAAGGTGGGGGGCACCAGGAGAGATACACAGGGCATGAGAGGGGTGGGGGGTAACAGAAGAGAGACACAGGGCATGATAGGTGGGTGCAGATCAACAGCAGGGAGACATGGGGCATGACTGGGGGGTGGGGAGAACACGAGAGAGACATGGGGCATGAGAGGGGGGTGGGGGAAACAGCAGGGAGACACGGGGCATGACTGGGGGGTGGGGAGAACACGAGAGAGACATGGGGCATGAGAGGGGGGTGGGGGTAACAGGGGAGAGACACGGGGCATGAGCCGGGGTGGGGGGCAACAGCAGAGAGACATGGGGCATGACCGGGGAGTGGGGGGCAACAGGAGAGAGACATGGGGCATGAGAGCGACTTGGGGGGTAACAGGAGAGAGACATGGGGCATGAGCGGGGGTTGGGGGCAACAGCAGGGAGACACGGGGCATGAGCAGAGGGTGGGGGACAACAGCAGGGAGACACGGGCATGACTGGGGGCTGGAGGGCAACAGCAGGGAGTCAAGGGGCAAGACCGGGGGTGTGGGACAACTGGAGAGAGACATGAGCATGAGCAGGGGGTGGGGGCAACAAGAGGGAGATATGGGGAATGAGCGGGGGTAGGGGGCAACAGCAGGAAGACACAGGCATGACCGGGGGTTGGGGGGAAACAGCAGGGAGACACGGGGCATGACCGGGAGGTGGCGGGCAACAGGAGAGGGACACGGGGCATGAGAGGGGGGTGGGGGGTAACAGGAGAGAGACACGGGGCATGACCGGGGGGTGGGGGGCACCAGGTAAGAGACACGGGACATGAGAGGGGGTGGGGGGTAACAGAAGAGAGACACGGGGCATGAGAGGTGGGTGCAGATCAACAGCAGGGAGACATGGGACATGAGCGGGGTGTGGGGGGCAACAGCAGGGAGACACGGGGCATGACCGGGGGGTGTGGGGAACACGAGGGAGACACAGGGCATGAGAGGGGGATGGGGTTAACAGGAGAGGGACACAGTGCATGAGAGAGATATGGGGCATGAGCGGGGGGTGGGGGCAACAGGAGAGAGACACGGGGCATGAGCGGCGGTGGGGGGTAACAAGAGAGAGACATGGGGCATGAGCGGGGGGTGGGGGAGCAACAGCAGGGAGACACAGTCATGAATGGGGGGTGAGGGCCAACAACAGGGAGACACGGGGCATGACCGGGGGGTGGGGGAACAGGAGAGAGACATGGGTCATGAGCGGGGGGTGGGGGGCAACAGCAGGGAGACATGGGCATGACCGGGGGGTGGGGGGCAACAGGGGAGAGACACAGGGCATGAGAGGGGGGTGGGGGTAACAGGAGAGAGACACGGGGCATGAGCAGGGGGTGGGGGGAACACGAGGGAGACACAAGGCATGAGAGGGGTGTGATGGGTACCAGGAGGGAGACACGGTGCATGAGAGGGGGGTAACAGGAGAGAGACACAGGGCATGAGCAGGGTTTGGGGGCAACAGCAGGGAGACACGGGGCATGAGCGGGGGTGGGGGGCAACAGCAGGGAGACACAGGTCATGAGCGGGGGGTGGGAGGAACACGAGGGAGACACGGGGCATGAGATGGGTGTGGGGAGTAACAGGAGAGAGACACGGGGCATGAGTGGGGGGTGGGAGGTAACAGGAGGGAGACACAGGGTATGAGCGGGGGATGGGGGAACACGAGGGAGACATGGGACATGAGCGGGGGTGGGGGGCAACAGCAGGGAGACACGGGGCATGACCGTGGGGTGGGGGGCAACAGGATAGAGACACAGGGCATGTGCGGGGAGTGGGTGGAACACGAGGGAGACATGGGGCATGAGCGGGGGTAACAAGAGAGAGACACAGGGCATGAGCGGGGGGTGGGGGCAACAGCAGGGAGACACGGGGCATGAGCGGGAGGTGGGGGGTAACAGGAGAGAGACACGGGGCATGAGCGCGGGGTGGGGGGCAACAGCAGGGAGACATGGGGCATGAGCGGGGGGTGGGGGCAACAACAGGGAGACACGGGGCATGAGCGGGGTGTGGGGAGAATACGAGGGAGACACGGGGCATGAATGAGGGGTGGGGGTAAAAGGAGGGAGACACGGGGCATGAGCGGGGGCTGGGGTGCAACAGCAGGGAGACATGAGGCATGACCGGGGGGTGGCGGGCAACAGAAGGGAGACACGGGGCATGACCGGGGGTGGGGGACAACAGGAGAGAGACACCGGGCATGAGAGGGGGGATGGGGGTAACAGGAGAGAGACACGGGGCATGAGAGGGGGTGGGGGTAACAGGAGAGAGACATGGGGGATGATCGGGGTGGGGGGCAACAGCAGGGAGCCACGGGGCATGACCGGGTGTAGGGGGCAACAGGAGAGAGACACAGGGCATGAGTGGTTGGTGGGTGGGCAACAGGAGAGAGACACGGGGCATTAGCGGGGGTGGGGGCAACAAGAGAGAGACACGGGGCATGTGCGAGGGGTGGGGGTAACAGGAGAGAGACACAGGGCATGAGCGGGGGGTGGGGGTGGGGGGCAACAGCAGGGAGACACGGGACATGAGCGGGGAATGGGGGAACACGAGGGAGACACAGGGCATGAGAGGGGGGTGGGGGGGTAACAGGAGAGAGACAGGGGGCATGAGCAGGGGTGGGGGGCAACAGCAGGGAGACATGGGCATGACTGGGGGCTGGAGGGCAACAGCAGGGAGTCTTGGGGCATGACCGGGGGGTGGGGGGCAACAGGAGAGAGACATGAGCATGAGCAGGGGGTGGGGGCAACAAGAGGGAGACATGGGGCATGAACGAGGGTTTGAGGAACATGAGGGGGACACGGGGCATGAGCTGGGGGTGGGGGGTAACAGGAGAGAGACACGGGGCATGAGCGGGGGTGGGGGCAACAGCAGGGAGACACAGGGCATGAGCGGGGGTGGGGGGCAACAGCAGGGAGACACAGGCATGACCGGGAGGTGGCGGGCAACAGGAGAGAGACACGGGGCATGAGAGGGGGGTGGGGGGTAACAGGAGAGAGACACGTGGCATGACCGGGCGGTAGGGGGCACCAGGAAAGAGACACGGGGCATGAGAGGGGGTGAGGGGTAACAGAAGAGAGACACGGGGCATGAGAGGTGGGTGCAGATCTACAGCAGGGAGACATGGGACATGAGCGGGGGGTGGGGAGCAGCAGAAGGGAGACACGAGGCATGACCGGGGGTGTGGGGAACACGAGGGAGACATGGGGCATGAGAGGGGGGTGGGGGTAACAGGGGATAGACACGGGGCATGAGTGGGGGGTGGGGGGCAACAGCAGAGAGATACGGGGCATGACCGGGCAGTGGGGGGCAACAGGAGAGAGACATGGGGCATGAGAGGGAGTTGGGGGCAACAGCAGAAAGACACGGGGCATGACCGGGGAGTGGGGGGCAACAGGAGAGAGACATGGGGCAAGAGAGGGTGTTGGGGGGTAACAGGAGAGAGACACGGGGCATGAGCGGGGGTTTGGGCAACAGCAGGGAGACACGGGGCATGAGCAGAGGGTGTGGGGAACAGCAGGGAGACACAGGGCATGAGAGGGGGACGGGGGTAACAGGAGAGAGACACATGGCATAAGCGGGGGTTGGGGGCAACAGGAGAGAGACACGGGGCATGAGCGGGCGATGGGGGGTAACAGAAGAGAGACATGGGGAATGAGCGGGGTGGGGGGAACAGGAGAGAGACATGGGGCATGAGCGGGGGTGGGGGGTAACAGGAGAGAGACACGGGGCATGAGCGGGGGTAGGGGAGCAACAGCAGGAAGTCACGGGCATGAGCGGGGGGTGAGGGGCAACAGCAGGGAGACACGGGGCATGACCGGTGGGTGGGGCCAACAAAAGAGAAACACAGGGCATGAGAGGAGGGTGGGGGTAACAGGAGAGAGACATGGGGCATGAGCGGGGGGTGGGGTGGCAACAGCAGGGAGAAACTTGGCATGACCGTGGGGTAGGGGCAACCGAAGGGGGACACGGGGTATGACCGGGGGTGGGGTGCAACAAAAGAGAGACACGGGCCATGAGAGGGGGGTGGGGGTAACAGGAGAGAGACACAGGCATGTGCGGGGGTGGTGCAACAGCAGGGAGAAACATGGCATGACCGTGGGATGGGAAGCAACCAAAGGGAGACACGGGGCATGACCGGGGGTGGGGGGCAACAAAAGAGAGACACGGGGCATGAGAGGAGGGTGGGGGGGTAACAGGAGAGAGACACAGGGCATGAGAGGGGGGTGGGGGGTAACAGGAGAGAGACACAGGGCATGAGCGTGGGGGGGACAACAGCAGGGAGACAAGGGGCATTAGTGGGTGGTGGGGGGAACACGAGGGAGACACGGGGCATGAGAGGGGGTGGGGGTAACAGGAGAGAGACACAGGGCATGAGCGGGGGTGAGGGCCAACAGCAGGAAGACACGGGCCATGAGCGGGCGTGCAACAAGAGAAAGACACAGGGCATGAGCGGGGGTGGGGGGTAACAGGCGAGATACAGGGCATAAGCGGGGGATGGGGGGAACAGCAGAGATACATGGAGCATGGGTGGGGGCAACAGCAGGGAGACACGGGTCATGACTGGGGGGGCAACAGGAGAGAGACACGGAGCATGAGCAGGGGGCAACAGCAGGGAGACATGGGGCATGAGCATGGGCTGGGGGGCAACAGCAGGGAGAAACGGATTCAGGAGCAGGGGTTGGGAGGTAACAGGAGAGAGACACGGGGCATGAGCAGGGGGTGGGGGGCAACAGGAGGGAGACACGAGGCATGAGACGGTGGTGAGTGGTAACAGGAGAGAGACATGGTGCATGAGCGGGGGGCACGGGGCAACAGCAGGGAGACATGAGGCATGAGCGGGGAGTGGGGGGAAGAGGGGAGACACGAGGCATGTGCTGGGGATGTGGGGGGAACAGGAGAGAGACATGGGGCATGAGCGAGGGGTGGGGGGCAACAGCAGGGAGACACAGGGGATGACCGGGGGTGGGGGTAACAGGAGAAAGACATAGGACATGAGCGGGGGGTGGGGGGCAACAGCAGGGGAGACACGGGGCATGACCGAGGGTGGGGTCAACAGGAGAGAGACATGGGCATGAGAGGGGGCTGGGGGGTAACAGGAGAGAGAGACACGGGGCATGATCGGGGGGTGAGGGGCAACAGCAGGGAGACACGGGGCATGACCGGGGGTGGGAGTAAGAGGAGAGAGACACAGGGCATGACTGGGGGGTGGGGGCAACAGCATGGAGACACGGGGCATGACCGGAAGGTGGGGGACACCAGGAGAGATACACAGGGCATGAGAGGGGTGGGGGGTAACAGAAGAGAGACACAGGGCATGATAGGTGGGTGCAGATCAACAGCAGGGAGACATGGGGCATGAGCGGGGGGTGGGGGCAACAGCAGGGAGACACGGGCATGACTGGGGGTGGGGAGAACGCGAGGGAGAAATGGGGCATGAGGAGGGGGGTGGGGGTAACATGGGAGAGACACAGGGCATGAGCGGGGGTGGGGGGCAACAGCAGAGAGACATGGGGCATGACCGGGGAGTGGGGGGCAACAGGAGAGAGACATGGGGCATGAGAGCGGCTTGGGGGGTAACAGGAGAGAGACATGGGGGCATGAGCGGGGGTTGGGGGCAACAGCAGGGAGACACGGGGCATGAGCAGGGGGTGAGGGGCAACAGCAGGGAGACACGGGGCATGACCTGGGGGTGGGGGAACAGGAGAGAGAAATGGGGCATGAGCGGGGGGTGGGGGGCAACAGCAGGGAGACACGGGCATGACTGGGGGCTGGAGGGCAACAGCAGGGAGTTAAGGGGCAAGACCGGGGGTGGGGGACAACAGGAGAGAGACATGAGCAGGGGGTGGGGGCAACAAGAGGGAGACATGGGGAATGAACGGGGGGTTTGGGAAACACGAGGGAGACACGGGGCATGAGCAGGGGGTGGGGGTAACAGGAGAGAGACAGGGGGCATGAGCGGGGGGTGGGGGCAACAGCAGGGAGACACGGGGCATGAGTGGGGGTGGGAAGCAACAGGAGAGAGACACGGGGAATGAGCGAGGGTGGGGGGCAACAGCAGGGAGACACTGGGCATGACCGGGAGGTGGCGGACAACAGGAGAGAGACACGGGGCATGAGAGGGGGTGGGGTATAACAGGAGAGAGACACAGGACATGAGCGGGGAGTGGGGGGTAACAGCAGGGAGACACGGGGGATGAGCAAGTGGTGGGGGGAACACAAGGGAGACATGGGGAATGAGCAGGGGGTGGGGGTAACAGGAGAGAGACACAGTGCACGAGCGGGGGGTGGGGGGCAACAGGAGGGAGACACAGGGCATGAGCTGGGGTTGGGGGCAACAGCAGGGAGACACGGGGCATTGTCAGGGGTTGGGGTGAAACAGGAGAGAGACACGGGGCATGAGTGGGGGTGGGGGTGGGTGGAACACGAGGGAGACATGGGGCATGAGCGTGGGTAACAAGAGAGAGATACGGGGCATGAGCAGGGGGTGGGGGGCAACAGCAGGGAGACACGGGGCATGAGCAGGGGGTGGGGGCAACAGCAGGGAGACATGGGGCATGAGTGGGGGGTGGGGGGTAACAGGAGAGAGACACGGGGCATGAGCAGGGTGTGGGGGGCAACAGCAGGGAGACATGAGGCATGAGCGGGGGGTGGCGGCAACAGCAGGGAGACACGGGGCATGAGCGGGGTGTGGGGAGAATACGAGGGAGACACGGGGCATGAGAGGGAGGTGGGGGTAAAAGGAGGGAGACACGGGGCATGAACTGGGGTGGGGGGCAACAGCATGGAGACATGGGGCATGACCGGGGGTGGCGGGCAACAGAAGGGAGAAACAGGGCATGACCGGGGGTGGGGGACAACAGGAGAGAGACTCGGGGCATGAGAGGAGGGTGGGGGGTAACAGGAGAGACTCACGGGGCATGAGAGGGGGTGGGGGTAACAGGAGAGAGACATGGGGCATGAGTGGGGGATGGAGGAACACAAGGGAGACAAGGGACATGAGCGGTGGGTGGGTAGCAACAGCAGGGAGACACAGGGCATGAGCAGGGGGTGGGGGGAACACGAGGGAGACACGGGGCATGAGCGGGGGGTAACAGGAAGGAGACACAGGGCATGAGCGGGGGGTGGGGGCCAACAGCAGGGAGACACAGGGCATGAGCGGGGGTGGGTGGAACCATGAGGGAGACACAGGGCATGAGAGGGGGGTGGGGGTAACAGGAGAGAGACACGGGGCATGAGCAGGGGTGGGGGGCAACAACAGGGAGACACGGGCATGACTGGGGGCTGGAGGGTCACAGCAGGGAGTCACGTGGTAGGACCGGGGGCTGGGGGGCAACAGGAGAGAGATATGAGCATGAGCAGGGGGTGGGGGCAACAAGAGAGAGACATGGGGCATGAGTGGGTGTGGGGGGAAGAGGGGAGACACGAGGCATGCGCCGGGGGGTGGGGGGAACAGGAGAGAGACATGGGGCATGAGCGAGGGGTGGGGGGCAACAACAGGGAGACACGGGGCATGACCGGAGGTGGGGGGGTAACAGGAGAAAGACATGGGGCATGAGCAGGGGGTGGGGGCAACAGCAGGGAGACACGGGGCATGACCGGGGGGTGGGGTCAACAGGAGAGAGACGTGGGCATGAGAGGGGGCTGGGGGTAACAGGAGAGAGACACGGGGCATGATCGGGGGTGTGGGGGGCAACAGCAGGGAGACACGGGGATTGACCGGGGGATGGGGATAAGAGGAGAGAGACACAGGGCATGACCGGGGGTGGGGGCAACATCAGGGAGACACAGGGCATGACCGAGGGTGGGGGGCACCTGGAGAGATACACAGGGCATGAGAGGGGGTGGGGGGTAACAGAAGAGAGACACGGGGCATGAGAGGTGGGTCCAGATCAACAGCAGGGAGGACATGGGGCATGAGCGGGGAGTGGGGGGCAACAGCAGTTAGACACGGGTCATGACCGGGGGGTGGGGGGAAAACGAGGGAGACATGGGGCATAAGAGGGGGGTGGGGGTAACATGGGAGAGGCATGGGGCATGAGCGGGGGGTGGGGGGCAACAGCAGAGAGACACAGGGCATGACCGGGTAGTGGGGGGCAACAGGAGAGAGACATGGGGCATGAGCGGGGGTTGGGGGCAACAGCAGGGAGACACGGGGCATGAGAGTGGGATGGGGTTAACAGGAGAGGGACACAGGGCATGAGCGGGCATTGGGGGGGTAACAGGAGAGAGACATGGGGCATGATCGGGGGGTGGGGGCAACAGTGGAGAGACACGGGGCATGAGCGGGGGTGGGGGGTAACAGGAGAGAGACACGGGGCATGAGGGGGGCTTAGGGGGTAACAGGAGAGAGACATGGGGCATGAGCGGGGGTTGGGGGCAACAGCAGGGGAGACACGGGGCATGAGAGGGGGATGGGGTTAACAAGGAGAGGGAAAACAGGGCATGAGCGGGGGGTGGGGGCAACAGGAGAGAGACACGGGGCATGAGCGGGCATTGGGGGGGTAACAGGAGAGAGACATGGGGCATGAGCGAGGGGTGGGGGGCAACAACAGGGAGACACGCGGCATGACCGGGGGTGGGGGGATAACAGGAGAAAGACATGGGGCATGAGCAGGGGGTGGGGGGCAACAGCAGGGAGGCACGGGGCATGACCGGGGGGGTGGGGTCAACAGGAGAGAGACGTGGGCATGAGAGGGGGCTGGGGGGTAACAGGAGAGAGACACGGGGCATGATCGGGGGGTGGGGGGGCAACAGCAGGGAGACACGGGGATTGACCGGGGGATGGGGATAAGAGGAAAGAGACACAGGGCATGACCGGGGGGTGGAGAAACATCAGGGAGACACAGGGCATGACCGGGGGTGGGGGGCACCTGGAGAGATACACAGGGCATGAGAGGGGGTGGGGGTAACAGAAGAGAGACACGGGCATGAGAGGTAGGTCCAGATCAACAGCAGGGAGACATGGGGCATGAGCGGGGAGTGGGGGGCAACAGCAGTTAGACACGGGGCATGACCGGGGGGTGGGGGGAAAACGAGGGAGACATGGGGCATGGAGAGGGGGGTGGGGGTAACAGGGGAGAGGCATGGGGCATGAGCGGGGGGTGTGGGGCAACTGCAGAGAGACACAGGGCATGACCGGGTAGTGGGGGGCAACAGGAGAGAGACATGGGGCATGAGAGGGGGTTGGGGGGGTAACAGAAGAGAGACATGGGGCATGAGCGGGGTTGGGGGCAACAGCAGGGAGACACGGGGCATGAGCAGAGGATGGGGGCAACAGCAGGGAGACACGGGGCATGAGAGGGGGATGGGGTTAACAGGAGAGGGACACAGGGCATGAGCGGGCATTGGGGGTAACAGGAGAGAGACATGGGGCATGACCGGGGGTAGGGGCAACAGTAGAGAGACACGGGGCATGAGCGGGGGTGGGGGGTAACAGGAGAGAGACACGGGGCATGAGAGGAGGTTAGGGGGGTAACAGGAGAGAGACATGGGGCATGAGCGGGGGTTGGGGGCAACAGCAGGGAGACACAGGGCATGAGCAGAGGGTGGGGGCAACAGCAGGGAGACACAGGGCATGAGAGGGGGATGGGGTTAACAGGAGAGGGAAACAGGGCATGAGCCGGGGGTGGGGGCAACAGGAGAGAGACACGGGGCATGAGCGGGGGTGGGGGGGTAACAGGAGAGAGACACGGGGCATGAGCGGGGGGTGGGGGAGCAACAGCAGGGAGACACAGGCATGAACAGGGGGTGAGGGGCAACAGTAGGGAGACACGGGGCATGACCGGGGGGTGGGGGAACAGGAGAGAGACATGGGGCATGAGCGGGTGGTGGGGGGCAACAGCAGGGAGACATGGGGCATGACCGGGGGGTGGGGGGCAACAGGAGAGAGACATGGGGCATGAGAGGGGGGTGGGGGTAACAGGAGAGAGACACGGGGCATGAGCGGGGGGTGGGGGGAACACGACGGAGACACAAGGCATGAGAGGGGTGTGGTGGGTACCAGGGGGGAGACACGGTGCATGAGAGGGGGGTAACAGGAGAGGGACACGGGGCATGAGCAGGGATTGGGGGCAACAGAAGGGAGACACGGGGCATAAGCGGGGTGGGGGGCAACAGCAGGGAGACACAGGGCATGAGAGGGGGTGGGAGGAACACGAGGGAGACACGGGGCATGAGATGGGGGTGGGGAGTAACAGGAGAGAGACACGGGGCATGCGTGGGGGTGGGAGGTAACAGGAGGGAGACACAGGGTATGAGCGGGGATGGGCTAACACGAGGGAGACACGGGACATGAGCGGGGGGTGGGAGGCAACAGCAGAGAGACACGGGGGATGAGCACGTGGTGGGGGGAACACAAGGGAGACATGGGGACTGAGCAGGGGGTGGGGGGTAACAGGAGAGGGACACAGTGCATGAGCGCGGGTTGGGGGGCAACAGGAGGGAGACACGGGGCATGAGCGAGGGGTGGGGGGCAACAGCAGGGAGACACAGGGCATGACCGGGGGATGGGGGGCAACAGGAGAGAGACACAGGGCATGAGCGGGGAGTGGGCGGAACACGAGGGAGACATGGGCATGAGCGGGGGTAACAAGAGAGAGACACAGGGCATGGGCGGGGGGTGGGGGCAACAGCAGGGAGACACGGGGCATGAGTGTGGGGTGGGGGGCAACAGCAGGGAGACACGGGGCATGAGCGGGGGGTGGGGGGTAACAGGAGAGAGACACGGGTCATGAGCGCGGGGTGGGGGCAACAGCAGGGAGACATGGGGCAATGAGCGGGGGGTGGGGGCAACAGCAGGGAGACACGGGGCATGAGCGGGGTGTGGGGGGCAACAGCAGGGAGACATGGGGCATGACCGGTGAGTGGCGGGGCACAGAAGGGAGACACGGGGCATGAGCGGGGGGTGGGGGACAACAGGAGATAGACACGGGGCAGGAGAGGGGGGTGGGGGGTAACAGGAGGGAGACACGGGGCATGAGAGGGGGTGGGGGTAACAGGAGAGAGACATGGGGGGTGATTGGGGGCGGGGGGCAACAGCAGGGAGACACGGGGCATGACCGGGGGGTAACAAGAGAGAGACATGGGGCATGAGCGGGTGGTGGGGGGCAACAGCAGGGAGACACAGGGCATGAGTGGAGGGTGGGGGAGCAACAGCAGGGAGACACAGGCATGAGCAGGGGTGAGGGGCAACAGCAGGGAGACACGGGGCATTACCTGGGGGTGGGGGGAACAGGAGAGAGAAATGGGGCATGAGCGGAGGGTGGGCGGCAACAGCAGGGAGACATGGGTCATGACCGGGGGGTGGGGGGCAACAGGAGAGAGACACAGGGCATGAGCGGGGGGTGAGGGGGAACACGAGGGAGACACAAGGCATGAGAGGGGTGTGGTGGGTAACAGGAGGGAGACACGGTGCATGAGAGGGGGGTGACAGGAGAGAGACACGGGGCATGAGCGGGGATTGGGGGCAACAGCAGGTAGACACGGGGCATGAGCGGGGGTGGGAGGAACACGAGGGAGACACGGGGCATGAGATGGGGGTGGGGAGTACCAGGAGAGAGACACGGGGCATGAGTGGGGGCTGGGGGGTAACAGGAGGGAGACACAGGGTATGAGCGGGGGATGGGGGAACACGAGGGAGACACAGGACATGAGCTGCGGTGGGGGGATCAGCAGGGAGACACGGGGATGAGCAAGTGGTGGGGGGAACACAAGGGAGACATGGGGAATGACCGTGGGGTGGGGGGCACCAGGAGAGATACACAGGGCATGAGAGGGGGTGGGGGTAACAGAAGAGAGACACAGGGCATGAGAGGTGGGTGCAGATGAACAGGAGGGAGACACGGGGCATGAGCAGGGGGTGGGGGGCAACAGCAGGGAGACACAGGGCATGACCGGGGGTTTGGGGGGGCAACAGGAGAGAGACACGGGGCATGAGCGGGGGGTGGGTGGAACACGAGGGAGATATGGGGCATGAGCGGGGGGTAACAAGAGAGAGACATGGGGCATGAGCGGGTGGTGGGTGGCTACAGCAGGGAGACACAGGGCATGAGCAGGGGGTGGAAGGCAACAGCAGGGAGACACGGGGCATGAGCAGGGGGTGAGGGGCAACAGCAGGGAGACACGGGGCATGACCTGGGGGTGGGGGGAACAGGAGAGAGAAATGGGGCATGAGCGGGGGTGGGGGGCAACATCAGGGAGACATGGGGCATGACCGGGGGGTGGGGGGCAACAGGAGAGAGACACAGGGCATGAGCGGGGGGTAAGCGGAACACGAGGGAGACACAAGGCATGAGAGGGATGTGGAGGGTAACAGGAGGGAGACACGGTGCATGAGAGGGGGTGACAGGAGAGAGACACGGGGCATGAGCGGGGATTGGGGGCAACAGCAGGGAGACACGGGGCATGAGCGGGGGGTGGGAGGCAACAGCAGGGAGACATGGGCATGAGCGGGGGTGGGAGGAGCACGAGGGAGACACGGGGCATGAGATGGGGGTGGGGAGTATCAGGAGAGAGACACGGGGCATGAGTGGGGGCTGGGGGTAACAGGAGGGAGACACAGGGTATGAGCGGGGGATGGGGGAACACGAGGGAGACACGGGACATGAGATGGGGTGGGGGGCAACAGCAGGGAGACACGGGGATGAGCAAGTGGTGGGGGAACACAAGGGAGACATGGGGAATGACCGTGGGGTGGGGGGCACCAGGAGAGATACACAGGGCATGAGAGGGGGTGGGGGGTAACAGAAGAGAGACACAGGGCATGAGAGGTGGGTGCAGATCAACAGGAGGGAGACATGGGGCATGAGCAGGGGGTGGGGGTCAACAGCAGGGAGACACGGGGCATGACCGGGGGGTGGGAGGCAACAGGAGAGAGACACGGGGCATGAGCGGGGGGTGGGTGGAACACAAGGGAGACATGGGGCATGAGCGGGGGGTAACAAGAGAGAGACATGGGGCATGAGCGGGTGGTGGGGGCAACAGCATGGAGACACAGGGCATGTGCGGGGGTGGAGGGCAACAGCAGGGAGACACGGGGCATGAGCGGGGGGTGGGGGCAACAGCAGGGAGACATGGGGCATGAGCGGGGGGTGGGGGCAACAGCAGGGAGACACGGGGCATGAGCGGGGTGTGGGGAGAATACGAGGGAGACACGGGGCATGAGGGGGGGTGGGGGTAAAAGGAGGGATACACGGGGCATGAGCGGGGGGTGGGGGGGAACAGCAGGGAGACATGGTGCATGACCCGGGGTGGCGGGCAACAGCAGGGAGACACAGGGCATGACCGGGGGTAGGGGGCAACAGGAGAGAGACACGGGGCATGAGAGGGTGGTGGGTGGGCAACAGGAGAGAGACACGGGGCATGAGCAGGGCTGGGGCAACAAGAGAGAGACACGGGGCATGAGCGAGGGGTGGGGGTAACAGGAGAGAGACACAGGGCATGTGCGGGGGGTGGGGGGCAACAGGAGGGAGACACGGGGCATTAGCGGGGGATGGGAGGAACACAAGAGAGACACGGGACATGAGTGGTGGGTGGGGGCAACAGCAGGGAGACACAGGGCATGAGCGGAGGGTGTGGGGAACGCGAGAGAGACACGGGGCATGAGTGGGGGTGGGGGGTAACAGGAGGGAGAAACAGGGCATTAGCGGGGGGTGGGGAGGCAACAGGAGGGAGACACGGGGCATGAGCGGGGGGTGGGGGGAACACGAGGGAGACACAGGGCATGACCGGGATGTGGGGGGAACACCAGGGAGACATGGGGAATGAGAGGGGGATGGGGTAACAGGGGAGAGACAAGGGGCATGAGCGGGGGGTGGGGGGCAACAGCAGAGAGACACGGGGCATTGCAGGGGTGGGGGCAACAGCAGGGAGACACGGGCATGACTGGGGGCTGGAGGGCAACAGCAGGGAGTCACGGGGCATGACCGGGAGGTGGGGGCAACAGGAGAGAGACATGAGCATGAGCAGGGGTGGGGGCAACAAGAAGAAGACATGGGGCATGAACGGGGGTTTGGGGAACATGAGGGAGACACGGGGCATGAGCGGGGGTGGGGGGAACATGAGGGAGACACAGGGCATGAGAGGGGGGTGGGGGGTAACAGGAGAGATACACGGCGCATGGGCAGGGGGTGGGGGGCAACAGCAGGGAGACACGGGCATGACTGGGGGCTGGAGGGCAACAGCAGGGAGTCACGGGGCATGACCGGGGGGTGGGGGGCAAAAAGAGAGAGACATGAGCATGAGCAGGGGGTGGGGGCAACAAGAGGGAGACATGGGGCATGAACGGGGGGTTGGGGAACACGAGGGAGACACGGGACATGAGCAGGGGGTGGGGGGCAACAGCAGGGAGACACAGGCATGACCGGGGGGTGGGGGGCAACAGCAGGGAGACACGGGGCATGACAGGGAGGTGGTGGGCAACAGGAGAGAGACATGGGGCATGAGAGGGGGGTGGGGGTAACAGGAGAGAGAAACGGGACATGAGCGGGGGGTGGGGGGCAACAGCAGGGAGACACGGGGCATGAGCGGGGGGTGGGGGCAACAGCAGGGAGACATGGGGCATGACCGGGGGGTGGAGGCAACAGAAGAGAGACAGTGGGCCTGAGCGGGGAGTGGAGGGTAACAGGAGAGAGACACAGGGCATGAATGGGGTGTGGGGGGCAACAGCAGGGAGACATGGGGCATGAGCGGGGGGTGGGGTGTAACAGGAGAGAGACACGTGGCATGACCGTGGGGTGGGGGGCAACCGAAGGGAGACACGGGGCATGACCGGGGGGTGGGGGGCAACAAAAGAGAGACACGGGGCATGAGAGGAGGGTGGGGGGTAACAGGAGAGAGAAATGGGGCATGAGCGGGGGGTGGGGGGCAACAGCAGGGAGACATGGGGCATGACCGGGGGGTGGGGGGGCAACAGGAGAGAGACACAGGGCATGAGCGGGGGTGAGCGGAACACGAGGGAGACACAAGGCATGAGAGGGGTGTGGTGGGTAACAGGAGGGAGACACGGTGCATGAGAGGGGGGTGACAGGAGAGAGACACGGGGCATGAGCGGGGATTGGGTGCAACAGCAGGGAGACACAGGGCATGAGCGGGGGGTGGGAGGCAACAGCAGGGAGACATGGGGCATGAGCGGGGGTGGGAGGAACACGAGGGAGACACGGGGCATGAGATGGGGGTGGGGAGTACCAGGAGAGAGACACGGGGCATGAGTGGGGGCTGGGGGGTAACAGGAGGGAGACACAGGGTATGAGCGGGGGATGGGGGGAACACGAGGGAGACACGGGACATGAGATGGGGTGGGGGGCAACAGCAGGGAGACACGGGGATGAGCAAGTGGTGGGGGAACACAAGGGAGACATGGGGAATGACCGTGGGGTGGGGGGCACAGGGGCACGAGAGATACACAGGGCATGAGAGGGGGTGGGGGGTAACAGAAGAGAGACACAGGGCATGAGAGGTGGGTGCAGATCAACAGGAGGGAGACATGGGGCATGAGCAGGGGGTGGGGGGCAACAGCAGGGAGACACGGGGCATGACCGGGGGGTGGGGGGCAACAGGAGAGAGACACGGGGCATGACCGGGGGGTGGGTGGAACACAAGGGAGACATGGGGCATGAGCGGGGGTAACAAGATAGAGACATGGGGCATGAGCGGGTGGTGGGGGGCAACAGCATGGAGACACAGGGCATGAGCTGGGGGTGGAGGGCAACATCAGGGAGACACGGGGCATGAGCGGGGGGTGGGGGGCAACAGCAGGGAGACATGGGGCATGAGCGGGGGGTGGGGGCAACAGCAGGGAGACACGGGGCATGAGCGGGGTGTGGGGAGAATACGAGGGAGACACGGGGCATGAGAGGGGGGTGGGGGTAAAAGGAGGGATACACGGGGCATGAGCGGGGGGTGGGGGGGAACAGCAGGGAGACATGGGGCATGACCCGGGGTGGCGGCAACAGCAGGGAGACACAGGGCATGACCGGGGGTAGGGGGCAACAGGAGAGAGACACGGGGCATGAGAGGGTGGTGGGTGGGCAACAGGAGAGAGACACGGGGCATGAGCGGGGCTGGGGCAACAAGAGAGAGACACGGGGCATGAGCGAGGGCTGGGGGTAACAGGAGAGAGACACAGGGCATGTGCGGGGGGTGGGGGGCAACAGGAGGGAGACACGGGGCATTAGCGGGGGATGGGAGGAACACAAGAGAGACACGGGACATGAGTGGTGGGAGGGGGGCAACAGCAGGGAGACACAGGGCATGAGCGGAGGGTGGGGGGAACGCGAGAGAGACACGGGGCATGAGTGGGGGTGGGGGGTAACAGGAGGGAGACACAGGGCATTAGCGGGGGGTGGGGAGGCAACAGCAGGGAGACACGGGGCATGAGCGGGGGGTGGGGGGAACACGAGGGAGACACAGGGCATGACCGGGATGTGGGGGGAACACGAGGGAGACATGGGGAATGAGAGGGGGATGGGGTAACAGGGGAGAGACAAGGGGCATGAGCGGGGGGTGGGGGGCAACAGCAGAGAGACACGGGGCATCAGCAGGGGTGGGGGCAACAGCAGGGAGACACGGGCATGAGAGGGGGGTGGGGGGTAACAGGAGAGAGACACGGCGCATGAGCAGGGGTGGGGGGCAACAGCAAGGAGACACGGGCATGACTGGGGGCTGGAGGGCAACAGCAGGGAGTCACGGGGCATGACCGGGGGGTGGGGGCAAAAGGAGAGAGACATGAGCATGAGCAGGGGGTGGGGGCAACAAGAGGGAGACATGGGGCATGAACGGGGGGTTGGGGAACACGAGGGAGACACGGGACATGAGCAGGGGGTGGGGGGCAACAGCAGGGAGACACAGGCATGACCGGGGGGTGGGGGGCAACAGCAGGGAGACACGGGGCATGACAGGGAGGTGGTGGGCAACAGGAGAGAGACATGGGGCATGAGAGGGGGGTGGGGGTAACAGGAGAGAGACACGGGACATGAGCGGGGGGTGGGGGGCAACAGCAGGGAGACACGGGGCATGAGCGGGGGGTGGGGGCAACAGCAGGGAGACACGGGGCATGACCGGGGGGTGGAGGCAACAGCAGATAGACACTGGGCCTGAGCGGGGAGTGGAGGGTAACAGGAGAGAGACACAGGGCATGAGTGGGGTATGGGGGGCAACAGCAGGGAGACATGGGGCATGAGCGGGGGGTGGGGTGTAACAGGAGAGAGACACGGGGCATGACCGTGGGGTGGGGGGCAACCGAAGGGAGAAACGGGGCATGACCGGGGGGTGGGGGGCAACAAAAGAGAGACACGGGGCATGAGAGGAGGGTGGGGGGTAACAGGAGAGAGAAATGGGGCATGAGCGGGGGGTGGGGGGCAACAGGAGGGAGACATGGGGCATGACCGGGGGGTGGGGGGCAACAGGAGAGAGACACAGGGCATGAGCAGGGGGTGAGCAGAACACGAGGGAGACACAAGGCATGAGAGGGGTGTGGTGGGTAACAGGAGGGAGACATGGTGCATGAGAGGGGGGTGACAGGAGCGAGACACGGGGCATGAGCGGGGATTGGGCGCAACAGCAGGGAGACACGGGGCATGAGCAGGGGGTGGGAGGCAACAGCAGGGAGACATGGGGCATGAGCGGGGGTGGGAGGAACACGAGGGAGACACGGGGCATGAGATGGGGGTGGGGAGTACCAGGAGAGAGACACGGGGCATGAGTGGGGGCTGGGGGGTAACAGGATGGAGACACAGGGTATGAGCGGGGGATGGGGGAACACGAGGGAGACACGGGACATGAGATGGGGTGGGGGGCAACAGCAGGGAGACACGGGGATGAGCAAGTGGTGGGGGAACACAAGGGAGACATGGGGAATGACCGTGGGGTGGGGGGCACCAGGAGAGATACACAGGGCATGAGAGGGGGTGGGGGGTAACAGAAGAGAGACACAGGGCATGAGAGGTGGGTGCAGATCAACAGGAGGGAGACATGGGGCATGAGCAGTGGGTGGGGGGCAACAGCAGGGAGACACGGGGCATGACCGGGGGGTGGGGGGCAACAGGAGAGAAACACGGGGCATGAGCGGGGGGTGGGTGGAACACAAGGGAGACATGGGGCATGAGCGGGGGGTAACAAGATAGAGACATGGGGCATGAGCGGGTGGTGGGGGGCAACAGCATGGAGACATGGGGCATGAGAGGGGGGTGGGGGTAACAGGAGAGAGACACGGGACATGAGCGGGGGGTGGGGGGCAACAGCAGGGAGACACGGGGCATGAGCGGGGGGTGGGGGCAACAGCAGGGAGACACGGGGCATGACCGGGGGGTGGAGGCAACAGCAGAGAGACACTGGGCCTGAGCGGGGAGTGGAGGGTAACAGGAGAGAGACACAGGGCATGAGTGGGGTATGGGGGCAACAGCAGGGAGACATGGGGCATGAGCGGGGGGTGGGGTGTAACAGGAGAGAGACACGGGGCATGACCGTGGGGTGGGGGGCAACCGAAGGGAGACACGGGGCATGACCGGGGGGTGCGGGGCAACAAAAGAGAGACACGGGGCATGAGAGGAGGGTGGGGGGTAACAGGAGAGAGAAATGGGGCATGAGCGGGGGGTGGGGGGCAACAGCAGGGAGACATGGGGCATGACCGGGGGGTGGGGGGCAACAGGAAAGAGACACAGGGCATGAGCGGGGGGTGAGCGGAACACGAGGGAGACACAAGGCATGAGAGGGGTGTGGTGGGTAACAGGAGGGAGACATGGTGCATGAGAGGGGGGTGACAGGAGCGAGACACGGGGCATGAGCGGGGATTGGGCGCAACAGCAGGGAGACACGGGGCATGAGCAGGGGGTGGGAGGCAACAGCAGGGAGACATGGGGCATGAGCGGGGGTGGGAGGAACACGAGGGAGACACGGGGCATGAGATGGGGGTGGGGAGTACCAGGAGAGAGACACGGGGCATGAGTGGGGGCTGGGGGGTAACAGGATGGAGACACAGGGTATGAGCGGGGGATGGGGGAACACGAGGGAGACACGGGACATGAGATGGGGTGGGGGGCAACAGCAGGGAGACACGGGGATGAGCAAGTGGTGGGGGAACACAAGGGAGACATGGGGAATGACCGTGGGGTGGGGGGCACCAGGAGAGATACACAGGGCATGAGAGGGGGTGGGGGGTAACAGAAGAGAGACACAGGGCATGAGAGGTGGGTGCAGATCAACAGGAGGGAGACATGGGGCATGAGCAGTGGGTGGGGGGCAACAGCAGGGAGACACGGGGCATGACCGGGGGGTGGGGGGCAACAGGAGAGAAACACGGGGCATGAGCGGGGGGTGGGTGGAACACAAGGGAGACATGGGGCATGAGCGGAGGGTAACAAGATAGAGACATGGGGCATGAGCGGGTGGTGGGGGGCAACAGCATGGAGACACAGGGCATGAGCAGTGGGTGGAGGGCAACAGCAGGGAGACACGGGGCATGAGTGGGGGGTGGGGGGCAACAGCAGGGAGACATGGGGCATGAGCGGGGGGTGGGGGCAACAGCAGGGAGACACGGGGCATGAGCGGGGTGTGGGGAGAATACGAGGGAGACACGTGGCATGAGAGGGGGTGGGGGTAAAAGGAGGGATACACGGGGCATGAGCGGGGGGTGGGGGGGAACAGCAGGGAGACATGGGGCATGACCCGGGGTGGCGGGCAACAGCCGGGAGACACAGGGCATGACCGGGGGTAGGGGGCAACAGGAGAGAGACACGGGGCATGAGAGGGTTTTGGGTGGGCAACAGGAGAGAGACACGGGGCATGAGCGGGGCTGGGGCAACAAGAGAGAGACACGGGGCATGAGCGAAGGGTGGGGGTAACAGGAGAGAGACACAGGGCATGTGCGGGGGGTGGGGGGCAACAGGAGGGAGACACGGGGCATTAGCGGGGGATGGGAGGAACACAAGAGAGACACGGGACATGAGTGGTGGGTGGGCGGCAACAGCAGGGAGACACAGGCATGACCGGGGGGTGGGGGGCAACAGCAGGGAGACACGGGGCATGACAGGGAGGTGGTGGGCAACAGGAGAGAGACATGGGGCATGAGAGGGGGGTGGGGGTAACAGGAGAGAGACACGGGACATGAGCGGGGGGTGGGGGGCAACAGCAGGGAGACACGGGGCATGAGCGGGGGGTGGGGGAAACAGCAGGGAGACACGGGGCATGACCGGGGGGTGGAGGCAACAGCAGAGAGACACTGGGCCTGAGCGGGGAGTGGAGGGTAAAAGGAGAGAGACACAGGGCATGAGTGGGGTGTGGGGGGCAACAGCAGGGAGACATGGGGCATGAGCGGGGGGTGGGGTGTAACAGGAGAGAGACACGGGGCATGACCGTGGGGTGGGGGGCAACCGAAGGGAGACACGGGGCATGACCGGGGGGTGGGGGGCAACAAAAGTGAGACACGGGGCATGAGAGGAGGGTGGGGGGTAACAGGAGAGAGAAATGGGGCATGAGCGGGGGGTGGGGGGCAACAGCAGGGAGACATGGGGCATGACCGGGGGGTGGGGGCAACAGGAGAGAGACACAGGGCATGAGCGGGGGGTGAGCGGAACACGAGGGAGACACAAGGCATGAGAGGGGTGTGGTGGGTAACAGGAGGGAGACACGGTGCATGAGAGGGGGGTGACAGGAGAGAGACACGGGGCATGAGTGGGGATTGGGCGCAACAGCAGGGAGACACGGGGCATGAGCGGGGGGTGGGAGGCAACAGCAGGGAGACATGGGGCATGAGCGGGGGTGGGAGGAACACGAGGGAGACACGGGGCATGAGATGGGGGTGGGGAGTACCAGGAGAGAAACACGGGGCATGAGTGGGGGCTGGGGGGTAACAGGAGGGAGACACAGGGTATGAGCGGGGGATGGGGGAACACGAGGGAGACACGGGACATGAGATGGGGTGGGGGGCAACAGCAGGGAGACACGGGGATGAGCAAGTGGTGGGGGAACACAAGGGAGACATGGGGAATGACCGTGGGGTGGGGGGCACCAGGAGAGATACACAGGGCATGAGAGGGGGTGGGGGGTAACAGAAGAGAGACACAGGGCATGAGAGGTGGGTGCAGATCAACAGGAGGGAGACATGGGGCATGAGCAGGGGGTGGGGGGCAACATCAGGGAGACACGGGGCATGACCGGGGGGTGGGGGGCAACAGGAGAGAGACACGGGGCATGAGCGGGGGGTGGGTGGAACACAAGGGAGACATGGGGCATGAGCGGGGGGTAACAAGATAGAGACATGGGGCATGAGCGGGTGGTGGGGGGCAACAGCATGGAGACACAGGGCATGAGCAGGGGGTGGAGGGCAACAGCAGGGAGACACGGGCATGAGCGGGGGGTGGGGGGCAACAGCAGGGAGACATGGGGCATGAGCGGGGGGTGGGGGCAACAGCAGGGAGACACGGGGCATGAGCGGGGTGTGGGGAGAATACGAGGGAGACACGGGGCATGAGAGGGGGGTGGGGGTAAAAGGAGGGATACACGGGGCATGAGCGGGGGGTGGGGGGGAACAGCAGGGAGACATGGGGCATGACCCGGGGTGGCGGGCAACAGCAGGGAGACACAGGGCATGACCGGGGGTAGGGGGCAACAGGAGAGAGACACAGGGCATGAGAGGGTGGTGGGTGGGCAACAGGAGAGAGACACGGGGCATGAGCGGGGCTGGGGCAACAAGAGAGAGACACGGGGCATGAGCGAGGGGTGGGGGTAACAGGAGAGAGAAACAGGGCATGTGCGGGGGGTGGGGGGCAACAGGAGGGAGACACGGGGCATTAGCGGGGGATGGGAGGAACACAAGAGAGACACGGGACATGAGTGGTGGGTGGGGGGCAACAGCAGGGAGACACAGGGCATGAGCGGAGGGTGGGGGGAACGCGAGAGAGACACGGGGCATGAGTGGGGGTGGGGGGTAACAGGAGGGAGACACAGGGCATTAGCGGGGGTGGGGAGGCAACAGCAGGAAACACGGGGCATGAGTGGGGGGTGGGGGGAACACGAGGGAGACACAGGTCATGACCGGGATGTGGGGGGAACACGAGGGAGACATGGGGAATGAGAGGGGGATGGGGTAACAGGGGAGAGACAAGGGGCATGAGCAGGGGTGGGGGCAACAGCAGGGAGACACGGGCATGACTGGGGGCTGGAGTGCAACAGCAGGGAGTCACGGGGCATGACCGGGAGGTGGGGGGCAACAGCAGAGAGACACGGGGCATGAGCAGGGGTGGGGGCAACAGCAGGGAGACACGGGCATGACTGGGGGCTGGAGGGCAACAGCAGGGAGTCACGGGGCATGACCGGGAGGTGGGGGGCAACAGGAGAGAGACATGAGCATGAGCAGGGGGTGGGGGCAACAAGAAGAAGACATGGGGCATGAACGGGGGTTTGGGGAACATGAGGGAGACACGGGGCATGAGAGGGGGGTGGGGGGTAACAGGAGAGAGACACGGCGCATGAGCAGGGGTGTGGGGCAACAGCAGGGAGACACGGGCATGACTGGGGGCTGGAGGGCAACAGCAGGGAGTCACGGAGCATGACCGGGGGGTGGGGGCAAAAGGAGAGAGACATGAGCATGAGCAGGGGGTGGGGGCAACAAGAGGGAGACATGGGGCATGAACGGGGGGTTGGGGAACACGAGGGAGACACGGGACATGAGCAGGGGGTGGGGGGCAACAGCAGGGAGACACAGGCATGACCGGGGGGTGGGGGGGAACAGCAGGGAGACACGGGGCATGACAGGGAGGTGGTGGGCAACAGGAGAGAGACATGGGGCATGAGAGGGGGGTGGGGGTAACAGGAGAGAGACACGGGACATGAGCAGGGGGTGGGGGGCAACAGCAGGGAGACACGGGGCATGAGCGGGGGGTGGGGGCAACAGCAGGGAGACACGGGGCATGACCGGGGGGTGGAGGCAACAGCAGAGAGACACTGGGCCTGAGCGGGGAGTGGAGGGTAACAGGAGAGAGACACAGGGCATGAGTGGGGTGTGGGGGGCAACAGCAGGGAGACATGGGGCATGAGCGGGGGGTGGGGTGTAACAGGAGAGAGACACGGGGCATGACCGTGGGGTGGAGGGCAACCGAAGGGAGACACGGGGCATGACCGGGGGGTGGGGGGCAACAAAAGAGAGACACGGGGCATGAGAGGAGGGTGGGGGGTAACAGGAGAGAGAAATGGGGCATGAGCGGGGGGTGGGGGGCAACAGCAGGAAGACACTGGGCATGAGCGGGGGGTGAGCGGAACACGAGGGAGACACAAAGCATGAGAGGGATGTGGTGGGTAACAGGAGGGAGACACGGTGCATGAGAGGGGGGTGACAGGAGAGAGACACGGGGCATGAGCGGGGATTGGGGGCAACAGCAGGGAGACACGGGGCATGAGCGGGGGGTGGGAGGCAACAGCAGGGAGACATGGGGCATGAGCGGGGGTGGGAGGAACACGAGGGAGACACGGGACATGAGATGGGGTGGGGGGCAACAGCAGGGAGACACGGGGATGAGCAAGTGGTGGGGGAACACAAGGGAGACATGGGGAATGACCGTGGGGTGGGGGGCACCAGGAGAGATACACAGGGCATGAGAGGGGGTGGGGGGTAACAGAAGAGAGACACAGGGCATGAGAGGTGGGTGCAGATCAACAGGAGGGAGACATGGGGCATGAGCAGGGGGTGGGGGGCAACAGCAGGGAGACACGGGGCATGACCGGGGGTGGGGGGCAACAGGAGAGAGACACGGGGCATGAGCGGGGGGTGGGTGGAACACAAGGGAGACATGGGGCATGAGCGAGGGGTAACAAGATAGAGACATGGGGCATGAGCGGGTGGTGGGGGGCAACAGCATGGAGACACAGGGCATGAGCAGGGGTGGAGGGCAACAGCAGGGAGACACGGGGCATGAGCGGGGGGTGAGGAGCAACAGCAGGGAGACATGGGACATGAGCGGGGGGTGGGGGCAACAGCAGGGAGACACGGGGCATGAGCGGGGTGTGGGGAGAATACGAGGGAGACACGGGGCATGAGAGGGGGGTGGGGGTAAAAGAAGGGATACACGGGGCATGAGCGGGGGGTGGGGGGGAACAGCAGGGAGACATGGGGCATGACCCGGGGTGGCGGGCAACAGCAGGGAGACACAGGGCATGACCGGGGGTAGGGGGCAACAGGAGAGAGACACGGGGCATGAGAGGGTGGTGGGTGGGCAACAGGAGAGAGACACGGGGCATGAGCGGGGCTGGGGCAACAAGAGAGAGACACGGGGCATGAGCGAGCGGTGGGGGTAACAGGAGAGAGACACAGGGCATGTGCGGGGGGTGGGGGGCAACAGGAGGGAGACACGGGGCATTAGCGGGGGATGGGAGGAACACAAGAGAGACACGGGACATGAGTGGTGGGTGGGGGCAACAGCAGGGAGACACAGGGCATGAGCGGAGGGTGGGGGGAACGCGAGAGAGACACGGGGCATGAGTGGGGGTGGGGGGTAACAGGAGGGAGACACAGGGCATTAGCGGGGGGTGGGGAGGCAACAGCAGGGAGACACGGGGCATGAGCGGGGGGTGGGGGGAACAAGAGGGAGACACAGGGCATGACCTGGATGTGGGGGGAACACGAGGGAGACATGGGGAATGAGAGGGGGATGGGGTAACAGGGGAGAGACAAGGGGCATGAGCGGGGGGTGGGGGGCAACAGCAGAGAGACACGGGGCATGAGCAGGGGTGGGGGCAACAGCAGGGAGACACGGGCATGACTGGGGGCTGGAGGGCAACAGCAGGGAGTCACGGGGCATGACCGGGAGGTGGGGGGCAACAGGAGAGAGACATGAGCATGAGCAGGGGGTGGGGGCAACAAGAAGAAGACATGGGGCATGAACGGGGGTTTGGGGAACATGAGGGAGACATGGGGCATGAGCGGGAGGTGGGGGGAACATGAGGGAGACACAGGGCATGAGAGGGGGGTGGGGGGTAACAGGAGAGAGACACGGCACATGAGCAGGGGTGGGGGGCAACAGCAGGGAGACACGGGCATGACTGGGGGCTGGAGGGCAACAGCAGGGAGTCACGGGGCATGACCGGGGGCTGGGGGCAAAAGGAGAGAGACATGAGCATGAGCAGGGGGTGGGGGCAACAAGAGGGAGACATGTGGCATGAACGGGGGGTTGGGGAACACGAGGGAGACACGGACCATGAGCAGGGGGTGGGGGGCAACAGCAGGGAGACACAGGCATGACCGGGGGCTGGGGGGCAACAGCAAGGAGACACGGGGCATGACAGGGAGGTGGTGGGCAACAGGAGAGAGACATGGGGCATGAGAGGGGGGTGGGGGTAACAGGAGAGAGACACGGGACATAAGCGGGGGGTGGGGGGCAACAGCAGGGAGACACGGGGAATGAGCGGGGGGTGGGGGCAACAGCAGGGAGACACGAGGCATGACCGGGGGGTGGAGGCATCAGCAGAGAGACACTGGGCCTGAGCGGGGAGTGGAGGGTAACAGGAGAGAGACACAGGGCATGAGTGGGGTGTGGGGGGCAACAGCAGGGAGACACGGGGCAAGAGCGAGGGGTGGGGTGTAACAGGAGAGAGACACGGGGCATGACCGTGGGGTGGGGGGCAACCAAAGGGAGACACGGGGCATGACCGGGGGGTGGGGGGCAACAAAAGAGAGACATGGGGCATGAGAGGAGGGTGGGGGGTAACAGGAGAGAGACACAAGGCATGAGAGTGGGGTGGGGGGTAACAGGAGAGAGACACGGGGCATGAGCGGGGGGTGTGGGGAAACAGCAGGGAGACACGGGGCATGATGGGGGGTGGGGGGCAACAGGAGGGAGACACGGGGCATGAGACGGGGGTGGGTGGTAACAGGAGAGAGACATTGGGCATGAGCGGGGGGCACGGGGCAACAGCAGGGAGACATGGGGCATGAGCGGGGGGTGGGGGGAAGAGGGGAGACATGAGGCATGCGCCGGGGGGGTGGGGGAACAGGAGAGAGACATGGGGCATGAGCGAGGGGTGGGGGGCAACAGCAGGGAGAAACAGGGCATGACCGGGGGTGGGGGTAACAGGAGAAAGACATAGGACATGAGCGGGGGGTGGGGGGCAACAGCAGGGGAGACACGGGGCATGAACGAGGGTGGAGTCAACAGGAGAGCGACATGGGCATGAGAGGGAGCTGGGGGTAACAGGAGAGAGAGACACGGGGCATGATCGGGGGTGGGGGGCAACAGTAGGGAGACGCGGGGCATGACCGGGGGGTGGGAGTAAGAGGAGAGAGACACAGGGCATGACCGGGGGGTGGGGGCAACAGCATGGAGACACGGATCATGACCGGGGGGTGGGGGGCACCAGGAGAGATACACAGGGCATGAGAGGGGGTGGGGGGTAACAGAAGAGAGACACAGGGCATGATAGGTGGGTGCATATCAACAGCAGGGAGACATGGGGCATGAGCGCGGGTGGGGGCAACAGCAGGGAGACACGGGGCATGACTGGGGGGTGGGGAGAACACGAGGGAGACATGGGGCATGAGAGGGGGGTAGGGGTAACAGGGGAGAGACACGGGGCATGAGCGGGGGTGGGGGGCAACAGCAGAGAGACATGCGGCATGACCGGGGAGTGGGGGGCAACAGGAGAGAGACATGGGGCATGAGAGCTGTTTGGGGGGTAACAGGAGAGAGACATGGGGCATGAGCGGGGGTTGGGGGCAACAGCAGGGAGACACGGGGCATGAACAGAGGGTGGGGGACAACAGCAGGGAGACACGGGGCATGAGAGGGGGACAGGGGTAACAGAAGAGAGACACAGGGCATGAGCGGGGGGTGGGGGGAACACGAGGGAGACACAGGGCATGACCGGGATGTGGGGGGAACACGAGGGAGACATGGGGAATGAGAGGGGGATGGGGTAACAGGGGAGAGACAAGGGGCATGAGCAGGGGTGGGGGCAACAGCAGGGAGACACGGGCATGACTGGGGGCTGGAGTGCAACAGCAGGGAGTCACGGGGCATGACCGGGAGGTGGGGGGCAACAGCAGAGAGACACGGGGCATGAGCAGGGGTGGGGGCAACAGCAGGGAGACACGGGCATGACTGGGGGCTGGAGGGCAACAGCAGGGAGTCACGGGGCATGACCGGGAGGTGGGGGGCAACAGGAGAGAGACATGAGCATGAGCAGGGGGTGGGGGCAACAAGAAGAAGACATGGGGCATGAACGGGGGTTTGGGGAACATGAGGGAGACACGGGGCATGAGAGGGGGGTGGGGGGTAACAGGAGAGATACACGGCGCATGAGCAGGGGTGTGGGGCAACAGCAGGGAGACACGGGCATGACTGGGGGCTGGAGGGCAACAGCAGGGAGTCACGGAGCATGACCGGGGGGTGGGGGCAAAAGGAGAGAGACATGAGCATGAGCAGGGGGTGGGGGCAACAAGAGGGAGACATGGGGCATGAACGGGGGGTTGGGGAACACGAGGGAGACACGGGACATGAGCAGGGGGTGGGGGGCAACAGCAGGGAGACACAGGCATGACCGGGGGGTGGGGGGGAACAGCAGGGAGACACGGGGCATGACAGGGAGGTGGTGGGCAACAGGAGAGAGACATGGGGCATGAGAGGGGGGTGGGGGTAACAGGAGAGAGACACGGGACATGAGCGGGGGGTGGGGGGCAACAGCAGGGAGACACGGGGCATGAGCGGGGGGTGGGGGCAACAGCAGGGAGACACGGGGCATGACCGGGGGGTGGAGGCAACAGCAGAGAGACACTGGGCCTGAGCGGGGAGTGGAGGGTAACAGGAGAGAGACACAGGGCATGAGTGGGGTGTGGGGGGCAACAGCAGGGAGACATGGGGCATGAGCGGGGGGTGGGGTGTAACAGGAGAGAGACACGGGGCATGACCGTGGGGTGGGGGGCAACCGAAGGGAGACACGGGGCATGACCGGGGGGTGGGGGGCAACAAAAGAGAGACACGGGGCATGAGAGGAGGGTGGGGGGTAACAGGAGAGAGAAATGGGGCATGAGCGGGGGGTGGGGGGCAACAGCAGGAAGACACTGGGCATGAGCGGGGGGTGAGCGGAACACGAGGGAGACACAAAGCATGAGAGCATGAGATGGATGTGGTGGGTAACAGGAGGGAGACACGGTGCATGAGAGGGGGGTGACAGGAGAGAGACACGGGGCATGAGCGGGGATTGGGGGCAACAGCAGGGAGACACGGGGCATGAGTGGGGGGTGGGAGGCAACAGCAGGGAGACATGGGGCATGAGCGGGGGTGGGAGGAACACGAGGGAGACACGGGACATGAGATGGGGTGGGGGGCAACAGCAGGGAGACACGGGGATGAGCAAGTGGTGGGGGAACACAAGGGAGACATGGGGAATGACCGTGGGGTGGGGGGCACCAGGAGAGATACACAGGGCATGAGAGGGGGTGGGGGGTAACAGAAGAGAGACACAGGGCATGAGAGGTGGGTGCAGATCAACAGGAGGGAGACATGGGGCATGAGCAGGGGGTGGGGGGCAACAGCAGGGAGACACGGGGCATGACCGGGGGGTGGGGGGCAACAGGAGAGAGACACGGGGCATGAGCGGGGGGTGGGTGGAACACAAGGGAGACATGGGGCATGAGCGGGGGGTAACAAGATAGAGACACGGGGCATTAGCGGGGGATGGGAGGAACACAAGAGAGACACGGGACATGAGTGGTGGGTGGGGGCAACAGCAGGGAGACACAGGGCATGAGCGGAGGGTGGGGGGAACGCGAGAGAGACACGGGGCATGAGTGGGGGTGGGGGGTAACAGGAGGGAGACACAGGGCATTAGCGGGGGGTGGGGGCAACAGCAGGGAGACACGGGCATGACTGGGGGCTGGAGGGCAACAGCAGGGAGTCACGGGGCATGACCGGGAGGTGGGGGGCAACAGGAGAGAGACATGAGCATGAGCAGGGGGTGGGGGCAACAAGAAGAAGACATGGGGCATGAACGGGGGTTTGGGGAACATGAGGGAGACACGGGGCATGAGAGGGGGGTGGGGGGTAACAGGAGAGATACACGGCGCATGAGCAGGGGTGTGGGGCAACAGCAGGGAGACACGGGCATGACTGGGGGCTGGAGGGCAACAGCAGGGAGTCACGGAGCATGACCGGGGGGTGGGGGCAAAAGGAGAGAGACATGAGCATGAGCAGGGGGTGGGGGCAACAAGAGGGAGACATGGGGCATGAACGGGGGGTTGGGGAACACGAGGGAGACACGGGACATGAGCAGGGGGTGGGGGGCAACAGCAGGGAGACACAGGCATGACCGGGGGGTGGGGGGGAACAGCAGGGAGACACGGGGCATGACAGGGAGGTGGTGGGCAACAGGGGAGAGACATGGGGCATGAGAGGGGGGTGGGGGTAACAGGAGAGAGACATGGGGCATGAGCGGGGGTGGGAGGAACACGAGGGAGACACGGGACATGAGATGGGGTGGGGGGCAACAGCAGGGAGACACGGGGATGAGCAAGTGGTGGGGGAACACAAGGGAGACATGGGGAATGACCGTGGGGTGGGGGGCACCAGGAGAGATACACAGGGCATGAGAGGGGGTGGGGGGTAACAGAAGAGAGACACAGGGCATGAGAGGTGGGTGCAGATCAACAGGAGGGAGACATGGGGCATGAGCAGGGGGTGGGGGGCAACAGCAGGGAGACACGGGGCATGACCGGGGGTGGGGGGCAACAGGAGAGAGACACGGGGCATGAGCGGGGGGTGGGTGGAACACAAGGGAGACATGGGGCATGAGCGGGGGGTAACAAGATAGAGACATGGGGCATGAGCGGGTGGTGGGGGGCAACAGCATGGAGACACAGGGCATGAGCAGGGGTGGAGGGCAACAGCAGGGAGACACGGGGCATGAGCGGGGGGTGAGGAGCAACAGCAGGGAGACATGGGGCATGAGCGGGGGGTGGGGGCAACAGCAGGGAGACACGGGGCATGAGCGGGGTGTGGGGAGAATACGAGGGAGACACGGGGCATGAGAGGGGGGTGGGGGTAAAAGGAGGGATACACGGGGCATGAGCGGGGGGTGGGGGGGAACAGCAGGGAGACATGGGGCATGACCCGGGGTGGCGGGCAACAGCAGGGAGACACAGGGCATGACCGGGGGTAGGGGGCAACAGGAGAGAGACACGGGGCATGAGAGGGTGGTGGGTGGGCAACAGGAGAGAGACACGGGGCATGAGCGGGGCTGGGGCAACAAGAGAGAGACACGGGGCATGAGCGAGGGGTGGGGGTAACAGGAGAGAGACACAGGGCATGTGCGGGGGGTGGGGGGCAACAGGAGGGAGACACGGGGCATTAGCGGGGGATGGGAGGAACACAAGAGAGACACGGGACATGAGTGGTGGGTGGGGGCAACAGCAGGGAGACACAGGGCATGAGCGGAGGGTGGGGGGAACGCGAGAGAGACACGGGGCATGAGTGGGGGTGGGGGGTAACAGGAGGGAGACACAGGGCATTAGCGGGGGGTGGGGAGGCAACAGCAGGGAGACACGGGGCATGAGCGGGGGGTGGGGGGAACACGAGGGAGACACAGGGCATGACCTGGATGTGGGGGGAACACGAGGGAGACATGGGGATTGAGAGGGGGATGGGGTAACAGGGGAGAGACAAGGGGCATGAGCGGGGGGTGGGGGGCAACAGCAGAGAGACACGGGGCATGAGCAGGGGTGGGGGCAACAGCAGGGAGACACGGGCATGACTGGGGGCTGGAGGGCAACAGCAGGGAGTCACGGGGCATGACCGGGAGGTGGGGGGCAACAGGAGAGAGACATGAGCATGAGCAGGGGGTGGGGGCAACAAGAAGAAGACATGGGGCATGAACGGGGGTTTGGGGAACATGAGGGAGACATGGGGCATGAGCGGGAGGTGGGGGGAACATGAGGGAGACACAGGGCATGAGAGGGGGGTGGGGGGTAACAGGAGAGAGACACGGCACATGAGCAGGGGTGGGGGGCAACAGCAGGGAGACACGGGCATGACTGGGGGCTGGAGGGCAACAGCAGGGAGTCACGGGGCATGACCGGGGGCTGGGGGCAAAAGGAGAGAGACATGAGCATGAGCAGGGGGTGGGGGCAACAAGAGGGAGACATGGGGCATGAACGGGGGGTTGGGGAACACGAGGGAGACACGGGGCATGAGCAGGGGGTGGGGGGCAACAGCAGGGAGACACAGGCATGACCGGGGGGTGGGGGGCAACAGCAAGGAGACACGGGGCATGACAGGGAGGTGGTGGGCAACAGGAGAGAGACATGGGGCATGAGAGGGGGGTGGGGGTAACAGGAGAGAGACACGGGACATAAGCGGGGGGTGGGGGGCAACAGCAGGGAGACACGGGGCATGAGCGGGGGGTGGGGGCAACAGCAGGGAGTCACGAGGCATGACCGGGGGGTGGAGGCATCAGCAGAGAGACACTGGGCCTGAGCGGGGAGTGGAGGGTAACAGGAGAGAGACACAGGGCATGAGTGGGGTGTGGGGGGCAACAGCAGGGAGACACGGGGCATGAGCAGGGGGTGGGGGGCAACAGCAGGGAGACACGGGGCATGACCGGGGGTGGGGGGCAACAGGAGAGAGACACGGGGCATGAGCGGGGGGTGGGTGGAACACAAGGGAGACATGGGGCATGAGCGGGGGGTAACAAGATAGAGACATGGGGCATGAGCGGGTGGTGGGGGGCAACAGCATGGAGACACAGGGCATGAGCAGGGGTGGAGGGCAACAGCAGGGAGACACGGGGCATGAGCGGGGGGTGAGGAGCAACAGCAGGGAGACATGGGGCATGAGCGGGGGCAACAGCAGGGAGACACGGGGCATGAGCGGGGTGTGGGGAGAATACGAGGGAGACACGGGGCATGAGAGGGGGGTGGGGGTAAAAGGAGGGATACACGGGGCATGAGCGGGGGGTGGGGGGGAACAGCAGGGAGACATGGGGCATGACCCGGGGTGGCGGGCAACAGCAGGGAGACACAGGGCATGACCGGGGGTAGGGGGCAACAGGAGAGAGACACGGGGCATGAGAGGGTGGTGGGTGGGCAACAGGAGAGAGACACGGGGCATGAGCGGGGCTGGGGCAACAAGAGAGAGACACGGGGCATGAGCGAGGGGTGGGGGTAACAGGAGAGAGACACAGGGCATGTGCGGGGGGTGGGGGGCAACAGGAGGGAGACACGGGGCATTAGCGGGGGATGGGAGGAACACAAGAGAGACACGGGACATGAGTGGTGGGTGGGGGCAACAGCAGGGAGACACAGGGCATGAGCGGAGGGTGGGGGGAACGCGAGAGAGACACGGGGCATGAGTGGGGGTGGGGGGTAACAGGAGGGAGACACAGGGCATTAGCGGGGGGTGGGGAGGCAACAGCAGGGAGACACGGGGCATGAGCGGGGGGTGGGGGGAACACGAGGGAGACACAGGGCATGACCTGGATGTGGGGGGAACACGAGGGAGACATGGGGATTGAGAGGGGGATGGGGTAACAGGGGAGAGACAAGGGGCATGAGCGGGGGGTGGGGGGCAACAGCAGAGAGACACGGGGCATGAGCAGGGGTGGGGGCAACAGCAGGGAGACACGGGCATGACTGGGGGCTGGAGGGCAACAGTAGGGAGTCACGGGGCATGACCGGGAGGTGGGGGGCAACAGGAGAGAGACATGAGCATGAGCAGGGGGTGGGGGCAACAAGAAGAAGACATGGGGCATGAACGGGGGTTTGGGGAACATGAGGGAGACATGGGGCATGAGCGGGAGGTGGGGGGAACATGAGGGAGACACAGGGCATGAGAGGGGGGTGGGGGGTAACAGGAGAGAGACACGGCACATGAGCAGGGGTGGGGGGCAACAGCAGGGAGACACGGGCATGACTGGGGGCTGGAGGGCAACAGCAGGGAGTCACGGGGCATGACCGGGGGCTGGGGGCAAAAGGAGAGAGACATGAGCATGAGCAGGGGGTGGGGGCAACAAGAGGGAGACATGGGGCATGAACGGGGGGTTGGGGAACACGAGGGAGACACGGGGCATGAGCAGGGGGTGGGGGGCAACAGCAGGGAGACACAGGCATGACCGGGGGGTGGGGGGCAACAGCAAGGAGACACGGGGCATGACAGGGAGGTGGTGGGCAACAGGAGAGAGACATGGGGCATGAGAGGGGGGTGGGGGTAACAGGAGAGAGACACGGGACATAAGCGGGGGGTGGGGGGCAACAGCAGGGAGACACGGGGCATGAGCGGGGGGTGGGGGCAACAGCAGGGAGACACGAGGCATGACCGGGGGGTGGAGGCATCAGCAGAGAGACACTGGGCCTGAGCGGGGAGTGGAGGGTAACAGGAGAGAGACACAGGGCATGAGTGGGGTGTGGGGGGCAACAGCAGGGAGACACGGGGCAAGAGCGAGAGGTGGGGTGTAACAGAAGAGAGACACGGGGCATGACCGTGGGGTGGGGGGCAACCAAAGGGAGACACGGGGCATGACCGGGGGGTGGGGGGCAACAAAAGAGAGACACGGGGCATGAGAGGAGGGTGGGGGGTAACAGGAGAGAGACACAAGGCATGAGAGTGGGGTGGGGGGTAACAGGAGAGAGACACGGGGCATGAGCGGGGGGTGTGGGGAAACAGCAGGGAGACACGGGGCATGATGGGGGGTGGGGGGCAACAGGAGGGAGACACGGGGCATGAGACGGGGGTGGGTGGTAACAGGAGAGAGACATTGGGCATGAGCGGGGGGCACGGGGCAACAGCAGGGAGACATGGGGCATGAGCGGGGGGTGGGGGGAAGAGGGGAGACATGAGGCATGCGCCGGGGGGGTGGGGGAACAGGAGAGAGACATGGGGCATGAGCGAGGGGTGGGGGGCAACAGCAGGGAGAAACAGGGCATGACCGGGGGTGGGGGTAACAGGAGAAAGACATAGGACATGAGCGGGGGGTGGGGGGCAACAGCAGGGGAGACACGGGGCATGACCGAGGGTGGAGTCAACAGGAGAGCGACATGGGCATGAGAGGGAGCTGGGGGTAACAGGAGAGAGAGACACGGGGCATGATCGGGGGTGGGGGGCAACAGTAGGGAGACGTGGGGCATGACCGGGGGGTGGGAGTAAGAGGAGAGAGACACAGGGCATGACCGGGGGGTGGGGGCAACAGCATGGAGACACGGAGCATGACCGGGGGGTGGGGGGCACCAGGAGAGATACACAGGGCATGAGAGGGGGTGGGGGGTAACAGAAGAGAGACACAGGGCATGATAGGTGGGTGCATATCAACAGCAGGGAGACATGGGGCATGAGCGCGGGTGGGGGCAACAGCAGGGAGACACGGGGCATGACTGGGGGGTGGGGAGAACACGAGGGAGACATGGGGCATGAGAGGGGGGTAGGGGTAACAGGGGAGAGACACGGGGCATGAGCGGGGGTGGGGGGCAACAGCAGAGAGACATGCGGCATGACCGGGGAGTGGGGGGCAACAGGAGAGAGACATGGGGCATGAGAGCTGTTTGGGGGGTAACAGGAGAGAGACATGGGGCATGAGCGGGGGTTGGGGGCAACAGCAGGGAGACACGGGGCATGAACAGAGGGTGGGGGACAACAGCAGGGAGACACGGGGCATGAGAGGGGGACAGGGGTAACAGAAGAGAGACACAGGGCATGAGCAGGGGGTGGGGGGAACACGAGGGAGACACAGGGCATGACCGGGATGTGGGGGGAACACGAGGGAGACATGGGGAATGAGAGGGGGATGGGGTAACAGGGGAGAGACAAGGGGCATGAGCAGGGGTGGGGGCAACAGCAGGGAGACACGGGCATGACTGGGGGCTGGAGTGCAACAGCAGGGAGTCACGGGGCATGACCGGGAGGTGGGGGGCAACAGCAGAGAGACACGGGGCATGAGCAGGGGTGGGGGCAACAGCAGGGAGACACGGGCATGACTGGGGGTTGGAGGGCAACAGCAGGGAGTCACGGGGCATGACCGGGAGGTGGGGGGCAACAGGAGAGAGACATGAGCATGAGCAGGGGGTGGGGGCAACAAGAAGAAGACATGGGGCATGAACGGGGGTTTGGGGAACATGAGGGAGACACGGGGCATGAGAGGGGGGTGGGGGGTAACAGGAGAGATACACGGCGCATGAGCAGGGGTGTGGGGCAACAGCAGGGAGACACGGGCATGACTGGGGGCTGGAGGGCAACAGCAGGGAGTCACAGAGCATGACCGGGGGGTGGGGGCAAAAGGAGAGAGACATGAGCATGAGCAGGGGGTGGGGGCAACAAGAGGGAGACATGGGGCATGAACGGGGGGTTGGGGAACACGAGGGAGACACGGGACATGAGCAGGGGGTGGGGGGCAACAGCAGGGAGACACAGGCATGACCGGGGGGTGGGGGGGAACAGCAGGGAGACACGGGGCATGACAGGGAGGTGGTGGGCAACAGGGGAGAGACATGGGGCATGAGAGGGGGGTGGGGGTAACAGGAGAGAGACACGGGACATGAGCGGGGGGTGGGGGGCAACAGCAGGGAGACACGGGGCATGAGCGGGGGGTGGGGGCAACAGCAGGGAGACACGGGGCATGACCGGGGGGTGGAGGCAACAGCAGAGAGACACTGGGCCTGAGCGGGGAGTGGAGGGTAACAGGAGAGAGACACAGGGCATGAGTGGGGTGTGGGGGGCAACAGCAGGGAGACATGGGGCATGAGCGGGGGGTGGGGTGTAACAGGAGAGAGACACGGGGCATGACCGTGGGGTGGGGGGCAACCGAAGGGAGACACGGGGCATGACCGGGGGGTGGGGGGCAACAAAAGAGAGACACGGGGCATGAGAGGAGGGTGGGGGGTAACAGGAGAGAGAAATGGGGCATGAGCGGGGGGTGGGGGGCAACAGCAGGAAGACACTGGGCATGAGCGGGGGGTGAGCGGAACACGAGGGAGACACAAAGCATGAGAGCATGAGATGGATGTGGTGGGTAACAGGAGGGAGACACGGTGCATGAGAGGGGGGTGACAGGAGAGAGACACGGGGCATGAGCGGGGATTGGGGGCAACAGCAGGGAGACACGGGGCATGAGCGGGGGGTGGGAGGCAACAGCAGGGAGACATGGGGCATGAGCGGGGGTGGGAGGAACACGAGGGAGACACGGGACATGAGATGGGGTGGGGGGCAACAGCAGGGAGACACGGGGATGAGCAAGTGGTGGGGGAACACAAGGGAGACATGGGGAATGACCGTGGGGTGGGGGGCACCAGGAGAGATACACAGGGCATGAGAGGGGGTGGGGGGTAACAGAAGAGAGACACAGGGCATGAGAGGTGGGTGCAGATCAACAGGAGGGAGACATGGGGCATGAGCAGGGGGTGGGGGGCAACAGCAGGGAGACACGGGGCATGACCGGGGGTGGGGGGCAACAGGAGAGAGACACGGGGCATGAGCGGGGGGTGGGTGGAACACAAGGGAGACATGGGGCATGAGCGGGGGGTAACAAGATAGAGACATGGGGCATGAGCGGGTGGTGGGGGGCAACAGCATGGAGACACAGGGCATGAGCAGGGGTGGAGGGCAACAGCAGGGAGACACGGGGCATGAGCGGGGGGTGAGGAGCAACATCAGGGAGACATGGGGCATGAGCGGGGGGTGGGGGCAACAGCAGGGAGACACGGGGCATGAGCGGGGTGTGGGGAGAATACGAGGGAGACACGGGGCATGAGAGGGGGGTGGGGGTAAAAGGAGGGATACACGGGGCATGAGCGGGGGGTGGGGGGGAACAGCAGGGAGACATGGGGCATGACCCGGGGTGGCGGGCAACAGCAGGGAGACACAGGGCATGACCGGGGGTAGGGGGCAACAGGAGAGAGACACGGGGCATGAGAGGGTGGTGGGTGGGCAACAGGAGAGAGACACGGGGCATGAGCGGGGCTGGGGCAACAAGAGAGAGACACGGGGCATGAGCGAGGGGTGGGGGTAACAGGAGAGAGACACAGGGCATATGCGGGGGGTGGGGGGCAACAGGAGGGAGACACGGGGCATTAGCGGGGGATGGGAGGAACACAAGAGAGACACGGGACATGAGTGGTGGATGGGGGGCAACAGCAGGGAGACACAGGGCATGAGCGGAGGGTGGGGGGAACGCGAGAGAGACACGGGGCATGAGTGGGGGTGGGGGGTAACAGGAGGGAGACACAGGGCATTAGCGGGGGGTGGGGAGGCAACAGCAGGGAGACACGGGGCATGAGCGGGGGGTGGGGGGAACACGAGGGAGACACAGGGCATGACCTGGATGTGGGGGGAACACGAGGGAGACATGGGGAATGAGAGGGGGATGGGGTAACAGGGGAGAGACAAGGGGCATGAGCGGGGAGTGGGGGGCAACAGCAGAGAGACACGGGGCATGAGCAGGGGTGGGGGCAACAGCAGGGAGACACGGGCATGACTGGGGGCTGGAGGGCAACAGCAGGGAGTCACGGGGCATGACCGGGAGGTGGGGGGCAACAGGAGAGAGACATGAGCATGAGCAGGGGGTGGGGGCAACAAGAAGAAGACATGGGGCATGAACGGGGGTTTGGGGAACATGAGGGAGACATGGGGCATGAGCGGGAGGTGGGGGGAACATGAGGGAGACACAGGGCATGAGAGGGGGGTGGGGGGTAACAGGAGAGAGACACGGCACATGAGCAGGGGTGGGGGGCAACAGCAGGGAGACACGGGCATGACTGGGGGCTGGAGGGCAACAGCAGGGAGTCACGGGGCATGACCGGGGGGTGGGGGCAAAAGGAGAGAGACATGAGCATGAGCAGGGGGTGGGGGAAACAAGAGGGAGACATGGGGCATGAACGGGGGGTTGGGGAACACGAGGGAGACACAGGGCATGAGCAGGGGGTGGGGGGCAACAGCAGGGAGACACAGGCATGACCGGGGGGTGGGGGGCAACAGCAAGGAGACACGGGGCATGACAGGGAGGTGGTGGGCAACAGGAGAGAGACATGGGGCATGAGAGGGGGGTGGGGGTAACAGGAGAGAGACACGGGACATAAGCGGGGGGTGGGGGGCAACAGCAGGGAGACACGGGGCATGAGCGGGGGGTGGGGGCAACAGCAGGGAGACACGAGGCATGACCGGGGGGTGGAGGCAACAGCAGAGAGACACTGGGCCTGAGCGGGGAGTGGAGGGTAACAGGAGAGAGACACAGGGCATGAGTGGGGTGTGGGGGGCAACAGCAGGGAGACACGGGGCAAGAGCGAGGGGTGGGGTGTAACAGGAGAGAGACACGGGGCATGACCGTGGGGTGGGGGGCAACCAAAGGGAGACACGGGGCATGAATGGTGGGTGATTGGCAACAAAAGAGAGACACGGGGCATGAGAGGAGGGTGGGGGGTAACAGGAGAGAGACACAAGGCATGAGAGTGGGGTGGGGGGTAACAGGAGAGAGACACGGGGAATGAGCGGGTGGTGTGGGGAAACAGCAGGGAGATACGGGGCATGATGGGGGGTGGGGGCAACAGGAGGGAGACACGGGGCATGAGATGGGGGTGGGTGGTAACAGGAGAGAGACATTGGGCATGAGCGGGGGGCACGGGGCAACAGCAGGGAGACATGGGGCATGAGCGGGGGGTGGGGGGAAGAGGGGAGACATGAGGCATGCGCCGGGGGGGGTGGGGGAACAGGAGAGAGACATGGGGCATGAGCGAGGGGTGGGGGGCAACAGCAGGGAGAAACAGGGCATGACCGGGGGTGGGGGTAACAGGAGAAAGACATAGGACATGAGCGGGGGGTGGGGGGCAACAGCAGGGGAGACACGGGGCATGACCGAGGGTGGAGTCAACAGGAGAGCGACATGGGCATGAGAGGGAGCTGGGGGTAACAGGAGAGAGAGACACGGGGCATGATCGGGGGTGGGGGGCAACAGTAGGGAGACGCGGGGCATGACCGGGGGGTGGGAGTAAGAGGAGAGAGACACAGGGCATGACCGGGGGGTGGGGGCAACAGCATGGAGACACGGAGCATGACCGGGGGGTGGGGGGCACCAGGAGAGATACACAGGGCATGAGAGGGGGTGGGGGGTAACAGAAGAGAGACACAGGGCATGATAGGTGGGTGCATATCAACAGCAGGGAGACATGGGGCATGAGCGCGGGTGGGGGCAACAGCAGGGAGACACGGGGCATGACTGGGGGGTGGGGAGAACACGAGGGAGACATGGGGCATGAGAGGGGGGTAGGGGTAACAGGGGAGAGACACGGGGCATGAGCGGGGGTGGGGGCAACAGCAGAAAGACATGCGGCATGACCGGGGAGTGGGGGGCAACAGGAGAGAGACATGGGGCATGAGAGCTGTTTGGGGGGTAACAGGAGAGAGACATGGGGCATGAGCGGGGGTTGGGGGCAACAGCAGGGAGACACGGGGCATGAACAGAGGGTGGGGGACAACAGCAGGGAGACACGGGGCATGAGAGGGGGACAGGGGTAACAGAAGAGAGACACAGGGCATGAGCGGGGGGTGGGGGCAACAGGAGAGAGACACGGGGCATGAGCGGGTGTTGGGGGGGTAACAGGAGAGAGACATGGGGCATGAGCGGGGGTGGAGGCAACAGGAGAGAGACACGGGGCATGAGCGGGGGTGGGGGGTAACAGGAGAGAGACACGGGGCATGAGTGGAGGGTGGGGGAGCAACAGCAGGGAGACACAGGCATGAGCAGGGGGTGAGGGGCAACAGCAGGGAGACACGGGGCATGACCTGGGGGTGGGGGGAACAGGAGAGAGAAATGGGGCATGAGCGGGGGGTGGGGGTCAACAGCAGGGAGACATGGGGCATGACCGGGGGGTGGGGGGCAACAGGAGAGAGACACAGGGCATGAGCGGGGGGTGAGGGGAACACGAGGGAGACACAAGGCATGAGAGGGGTGTGGTGGGTAACAGGAGGGAGACACGGTGTATGAGAGGGGGGTGACAGGAGAGAGACACGGGGCATGAGCGGGGATTGGGGGCAACAGCAGGGAGACACGGGGCATGAGCGGGGGTGGGAGGAACACGAGGGAGACACGGGGCATGAGATGGGGGTGGGGAGTACCAGGAGAGAGACACGGGGCATGAGTGGGGCCTGGGGGGTAACAGGAGGGAGACACAGGGTATGAGCGGGGGATGGGGGAACACGAGGGAGACACGGGACATGAGCTGGGGGTGGGGGGCAACAGCAGGGAGACACGGGGATGAGCAAGTGGTGGGGGGAACACAAGGGAGACATGGGGAATGACCGTGGGGTGGGGGGCACCAGGAGAGATACACAGGGCATGAGAGGGGGTGGGGGTAACAGAAGAGAGACACAGGGCATGAGAGGTGGGTGCAGATCAACAGGAGGGAGACACGGGGCATGAGCAGGGGGTGGAGGGCAACAGCAGGGAGACACGGGGCATGACCGGGGGTGGGGGGCAACAGCAGGGAGACACAGGGCATGAGTGGAGGGTGGGGGAGCAACAGCAGGGAGACACAGGCATGAGCAGGTGGTGAGGGACAACAGCAGGGAGACATGGGGCATGACCGGGTGGTGGGGGGCAACAGGAGAGAGACACAGGGCATGAGCGGGGGGTGAGGGGAACACGAGGGAGACACAGGCATGGGCAGGGGGTGAGGGGCAACAGCAGGGAGACACGGGGCATGACCTGGGGATGGGGGGAACAGGATAGAGAAATGGGGCATGAGCGGGGGGTGGGGGGCAACAGCAGGGAGACATGGGGCATGACCGGGTGGTGGGGGGCAACAGGAGAGAGACACAGGGCATGAGCGGGGGGTGAGGGGAACACGAGGGAGACACAAGGCATGAGAGGGGTGTGGTTGGTAACAGTAGGGAGACACGGTGCATGAGAGGGGGATGACAGGAGAGAGACACGGGGCATGAGCGGGGATTGGGGGCAACAGCAGGGAGACACGGGGCATGAGCGGGGGGTGGGAGGCAACAGCAGGGAGACACGGGGCATGAGCGGGGGTGGGAGGACGACGAGGGAGACACGGGGCATGAGATGGGGGTGGGGAGTACCAGGAGAGAGACACGGGGTCTGGGGGGTAACAGGAGGGAGACACAGGGTATGAGCGAGGGATGGGGGAACACGAGGGAGACACGGGACATGAGCTGGGGGTTTGGGGCAACAGCAGGGAGACACGGGGATGAGCAAGTGGTGGGGGGAACACAAGGGAGAAATGGGGAATGACCGTGGGGTGGGGGGCACCAGGAGAGATACACAGGGCATGAGAGGGGGTGGGGGTAACAGAAGAGAGACACAGGGCATGAGAGGTGGGTGCAGATCAACAGGAGGGAGACACGGGGCATGAGCAGGGGGTGGGGGGCAACAGCAGGGAGACACGGGGCATGACTGGGGGTTGGGGGGCAACAGGAGAGAGACACGGGGCATGAGCGGGGGTGGGTGGAACACACGGGAGACATGGGGCATGTGCGGGGGGTAACAAGAGAGAGACATTGGGCATGAGCGGGTGGTGGGGGGCAACAGCAGGGAGACACAGGGCATGAGTGGAGGGTGGGGGAGCAACAGCAGGGAGACACAGGCATGAGCAGAGGGTGAGGGGCAACAGCAGGGAGACACGGGGCATGACCTGGGGGTGCGGGGAACAGGAGAGAGAAATGGGGCATGAGCGGGGGGTGGGAGGCAACAGCAGGGAGACATGGGGCATGACCGGGGGGTGCGTGGCAACAGGAGAGAGACACAGGGAATGAGCGGGGGTGAGGGGAACACGAGGGAGACACAAGGCATGAGAGGGGTTTGGTGGGTAACAGGAGGGAGACACGGTGCATGAGAGGGGGGTGACAGGAGAGAGACACGGGGCATGAGCGGGGATTGGGGGCAACAGCAGGGAGACACGGGGCATGAGCGGGGATTGGGGGCAACAGCAGGGAGACACGGGGCATGAGCGGGGGGTGGGAGGCAACAGCAGGGAGACACGGGGCATGAGCGGGGGTGGGAGGAACACAAGGGAGACACGGGGCATGAGATGGGGGTGGGGAGTACCAGGAGAGAGACACGGGGCATGAGTGGGGGCTGGGGGGTAACAGGAGGGAGACACAGGGTATGAGCGGGGGATGAGGGAACACGAGGGAAACACTGGACATGAGCTGGGGGTGGCGGGCAAAAGCAGGGAGACACGGGGATGAGCAAGTGGTGGGGGGAACACAAGGGAGACATGGGGAATGACCGTGGGGTGGGGGGCACCAGGAGAGATACACAGGGCATGAGAGGGGGTGGGGGGTAACAGAAGAGAGACACAGGGCATGAGAGGTGGGTGCAGATGAACAGGAGGGAGACACGGGGCATGAGCAGGGGGTGGGGGGCAACAGCAGGGAGACATAGGGCATGACCGGGGGGTGGGGGGCAACAGGAGAGAGACACAGGGCATGAGCGGGGGGTGGGTGGAACACGAGGGAGACATGGGGCATGAGCGGGGGGTAACAAGAGAGAGACATGTGGCATGAGCGGGTGGTGGGGGCAACAGCATGGAGACACAGGGCATGAGCGGGGGTTGGAGGGCAACAGCAGGGAGACACGGGGAATGAGCGGGGGGTGGGGGGCAACAGCAGGGAGACATGGGGCATGAGCGGGGGGTGGTGGCAACAGCAGGGAGACACGGGGCATGAGCGGGGTGTGGGGAGAATACGAGGGAGACACGGGGCATGAGGGGGGGTGGGTGTAAAAGGAGGGAGACACGGGGCATGAGCGGGGGGTGAGGGGCAACAGCAGGGAGACATGGGGCATGACCCGGGGTGGCAGCCAACAGCAGGGAGACACAGGGCATGACCGGGGGTAGGGGGCAACAGGAGAGAGTCACGAGGCATGAGAGAGTGGTGGGTGGGCAACAGGAGAGAGACACGGGGGATGAGCGGTGCTGGGGCAACAAGAGAGAGACACGGGGCATGAGCGAGGGGTGGGGGTAACAGGAGAGAGACACAGGGCATGAGCGGGAGGTGGGGGGCAACAGGAGGGAGACACGGGACATGAGTGGTGGGTGGGGGGCAACAGCAGGGAGACACAGGGCATGAGTGGGGGTGGGGAAGCAACAGCAGGGAGACACAGGGCATGAGCGGGGGGTGGGGGGAACACGAGGGAGACACAGGGCATGACCGGGGGGTGGGGGGAACACGAGGGAGACATGGAGAATGAGAGGGGGATGGGGTAACAGGGGAGAGACACGGGGCATGAGCGTAGGGTGGGGGGCAACAGCAGAGAGACAAGGGGCATGAGCAGGGGTGGGGGCAACAGCACGGAGACACGGGCATGACTGGGGGCTAGAGGGCAACAGCAGGGAGTCACGGGGCATGACCGGGGGGTGGGGGGCAACAGGAGAGAGACATGAGCATGAGCAGGGGGTGGGGGCAACAAGAAGAAGACATGGGGCTTTGAACGGGGGTTTGGGGAACATGAGGGAGGCATGGGGCATGAGCGGGGGTGGGGGGTAACAGGAGAGAGACACAGGGCATGAGCTGGGGGTGGGGGCAACAGCAGGGAGCCACGGGGCATGAGTGGGGGTGGGAAGCAACAGGAGAGAGACACGGGCATGAGCGGGGGTGGGGGACAACATCAGGGAGACACAGGCATGACCGGGGGTGGGGGGCAACAGCAGGGAGACACGGGGCATGACCGGGAGGTGGCGGGCAACAGGATAGAGACACGGGACATGAGAGGGGGGTGGGGTGTAACATGAGAGAGACACGGGACATGAGCAGGGGGTGGGGGGCAACAGCAGGGATACACGGGGGATGAGCAAGTGGTGGGGGGAACACAAGGGAGACATGGGGAATGAGCAGGGGTGGGGGTAACAGGAGAGAGACACAGTGCATGAGCGGTGGGTGGGTGGCAACAGGAGGGAACACGGGGCATGAGCGGGGGGTGGGGGGCAACAGCAGGGAGACACGGGGCATGAGCGGGGGGATGGGTGGAACACGAGGGAGACATGGGGCTGAGCGGGGGGTAACAACAGAGAGACACGGGGCATGAGCGGGGGGTGGGGGCAACAGCAGGGAGACACGGGGCATGAGCAGGGAGTGGGGGGCAACAGCAGGGAGACACGGGGCATGAGCGGGGGGTGGGGGGTAACAGGAGAGAGACTCGGGGCATGAGCGGGGGGTAGGGGGCAACAGCAGGGAGACATGAGGCATGAGCGGGGGGTTGGGGCAACAGCAGGGAGACACGGGGCATGAGAGGGGTGTGGGGAGAATACGAGGGAGACACGGGGTATGAGAGCGGTGTGGGGGTAAAAGGAGGGAGACACGGGGCATGAGTGGGGGTGGGGGGCAACAGCAGGGAGACATGGGGCATGACCGGGGGGTGGCGGGCAACAGAAGGAAGACACAGGTCATGACTGGGGGTAGGGGACAACATGAGGGAGACACGGGGCATGAGCGGGGTGGGGGGTAACAGGAGAGAGACACGGGGCATGAGCGGGGGGTGGGGGCAACAGCAGGGAGCCACGGGGCATGAGTGGGGGTGGGAAGCAACAGGAGAGAGACACGGGGCATGAGCGGGGGTGGGGGGCAACATCAGGGAGACACAGGCATGACCGGGGGTGGGGGCAACAGCAGGGAGACACGGGGCATGACCGGGAGGTGGCGGGCAACAGGATAGAGACACGGGGCATGAGAGGGGGGTGGAGTGTAACAGGAGAGAGACACGGGACATGAGCAGGGGGTGGGGGGCAACAGTAGGGATACACGGGGGATGAGCAAGTGGTGGGGGGAACACAAGTGAGACATGGGGAACGAGCAGGGGGTGGGGGTAACAGGAGAGAGACACAGTGCATGAGCGGTGGGCGGGTGGCAACAGGAGGGAGACACGGGGCATGAGCGGGGAGTGTGGGGCAACAGAAGGGAGACACGGGGAATGAGCGGGGGGTGGGTGGTAACAGGAGAGAGACACGGGGCATGAGCGGGGGGTGGGGGGCAACAGCAGGGAGACATGGGGCATGAGCGGGGGGTTGGGGCAACAACAGGGAGACACGGGGCATGAGCGGGGTGTGGGGAGAATACGAGGGAGACACGGGGTATGAGAGGGGTGTGGGGGTAAAAGGAGGGAGACACGGGGCATGAGCAGGGGTGGGGGGCAACCGCAGGGAGACATGGGGCATGACCGGGGGGTGGCGGGCAACAGAAGGAAGACACAGGTCATGACTGGGGGTAGGGGACAACAGGAGAGAGACACGGGGCATGAGAGGGGGGTGGGGGGTAACAGGAGAGAGACATGAGCATGAGCAGGGGGTGGGGGCAACAAGAAGAAGACATGGGGCATGAACAGGGGTTTGGGGAACATGAGGGAGACACGGGGCAAGAGCGGGGGTGGGGGGTAACAGGAGAGAGACACGGGCATGAGCGGGGGGTGGGGGCAACAGCAGGGAGCCACGGGGCATGAGTGGGGGTGGGAAGCAACAGGAGAGAGACACGGGGCATGAGCGGGGGTGGGGGGCAACATCAGGGAGACACAGGCATGACCGGGGGTGGGGGGCAACAGCAGGAGACACGGGGCATGACCGGGAGGTGGCGGGCAACAGGATAGAGACACGGGGCATGAGAGGGGGGTGGGGTGTAACAGGAGAGAGACACGGGACATGAGCAGGGGGTGGGGGGCAACAGTAGGGATACACGGGGGATGAGCAAGTGGTGGGGGGAACACAAGGGAGACATGGGGAATGAGCAGGGGGTGGGGGTAACAGGAGAGAGACACAGTGCATGAGCGGTGGGCGGGTGGCAACAGGAGGGAGACACGGGGCATGAGCGGGGGTGGGGGGCAAAAACAGGGAGACACGGGGCATGACCGGGGGGTGGGGGGCAACAGGAGGGAGACACGGAGCATGAGCAGGGGATGGGTGGAACACGAGGGAGACATGGGGCTGAGCGGGGGGTAACAAGAGAGAGACACGGGGCATGAGCGGGGGATGGGGGCAACAGAAGGGAGACACGGGGCATGAGCGGGGAGTGGGGGGCAACAGCAGGGAGACACGGGGAATAAGCGGGGGGTGGGTGGTAACAGGAGAGAGACACAGGGCATGAGCGGGGGGTAGGGGGCAACAGCAGGGAGACATGGGGCATGAGCGGGGGGTTGGGGCAACAGCAGGGAGACACGGGGCATGAGTGGGGTGTGGGGAGAATACGAGGGAGACACGGGGTATGAGAGGGGTGTGGGGGTAAAAGGAGGGAGACACGGGGCATGAGCGGGGGGTGGGGGGCAACAGCAGGGAGACATGGGGCATGACCGGGGGGTGGCGGGCAACAGAAGGAAGACACAGGTCATGACTGGGGGTAGGGGACAACAGGAGAGAGACACGGGGCATGAGAGGGGGGTGGGGGGTAACAGGAGGGAGACACGGGGCATGAGAGGGGGGTAACAGGAGAGACATGGGGCATGAGTGGGGGTGGGGGGCAACAGCAGGGAGACACGGGGCATGACCGGGTGGTAGGGGGCAACAGGAGAGAGACACGGGGCATGAGCGGGGGTGGGGGCAACAAGAGAGAGACACGGGGCATGAGCGAGTGGTGGGGGTAACAGGAGAGAGACACAGGGCATGAGCGGGGGGTGGGGGGTAATAGGAGGGAGACACGGGGCATGAGCGGGGGATGGGGGGAACACAAGGCAGACAAGGGACATGAGCGTTGGGTGGCAGGCAACAGCAGGGAGACACAGGGCATGAGCGGGGGGTGGGGGGAACATGAGGGAGACACAGGGCATGAGAGGAGGGTGGGGGGTAACAGGAGAGAGACACGGCGCATGAGCAGGGGTGGGGGGCAACAGAAGGGAGACACGGGCATGACTGGGGGCTGGAGGGCAACAGCAGGGAGTCACGGGGCATGACCGGGGGTGGGGGCAACAGGAGAGAGACATGAGCATGAGCAGGGGGTGGGGGCAACAAGAGGGAGACATGGGGCATGAACGGGTGGTTGGGGAACACGAGGGAGACACGGGGCATGAGCAGGGGGTAGGGGGCAACAGCAGGGAGACACAGGCATGACCGGGGGGTGGGGGGCAACAGCAGGGAGACATGGGGCATGACCGGGAGGTGGTGGGCAACAGGAGAGAGACATGGGGCATGAGAGGGGGGTGGGGGTAACAGGAGAGAGACACGGGACATGAGCGGGGGGTGGGGGCAACAGCAGGGAGACACGGGGCATGAGTGGGGGGTGGGGGCAACAGCAGGGAGACACGGGGCATGACCGGGGGGTGGAGGCAACAGCAGAGAGACACTGGGCCTGAGCGGGGGGTGGAGGGTAACAGGAGAGAGACACAGGGCATAAGTGAGGTGTGGGGGGCAACAGCAGGGAGACACGGGGCATGAGCGGGGGGTTTGGTGTAACAGGAGAGAGACACGGGGCATGACCGTGGGGTGGGGGGCAACCGAATGGAGACACGGGGCATGACCGGGGGTGGGGGGCAACAAAAGAGAGACACGGGGCATGAGAGGAGGGTGGGGGGTAACAGGAGAGAGACACAGGGCATGAGAGGGGGGTGGGGGGAAACAGCAGGGAGACACGGGGCATGATGGGGGCGTCGCGGCAACAGGAGAGAGACACGGGGCATGAGAGGGGGTGGGGGGTAACAGGAGAGAGACACGGGGCATGAGAGGGGGTTGGGGGTAACAGGAGAGAGACACGTGGCATGAGCGGTGGTGGGGGCAACTGCAGGGAAACACGGGGCTTGAGCGCGGGGTGGGGGCAACAGCAGGGAGACAAGGGGCATGAGCGGGTGGTGGGGGGAACACGAGGGAGACACGGGGCATGAGAGGGGGTAGGGGTAACAGGAGAGAGACACAGGGCATGAGCGGGGGTGAGGGTCAACAGCAGGAGACACGGGGCATGACCGGGAGGTGGCGGGCAACAGGATAGAGACACGGGGCATGAGAGGGGGGTGGGGTGTAACAGGAGAGAGACACGGGACATGAGCTGGGGGTGGGGGGCAACAGTAGGGATACACGGGGGATGAGCAAGTGGTGGGGGGAACACAAGGGAGACATGGGGAATGAGCAGGGGGTGGGGGTAACAGGAGAGAGACACAGTGCATGAGCGGTGGGCGGGTGGCAACAGGAGGGAGACACGGGGCATGAGCGGGGGTGGGCGGCAAAAACAGGGAGACACGGGGCATGACCGGGGGGTGGGGGGCAACAGGAGGGAGACACGGAGCATGAGCAGGGGATGGGTGGAACACGAGGGAGACATGGGGCTGAGCGGGGGGTAACAAGAGAGAGACACGGGGCATGAGCGGGGGATGGGGGCAACAGAAGGGAGACACGGGGCATGAGCGGGGAGTGGGGGGCAACAGCAGGGAGACACGGGGAATAAGCGGGGGGTGGGTGGTAACAGGAGAGAGACACAGGGCATGAGCGGGGGGTAGGGGGCAACAGCAGGGAGACATGGGGCATGAGCGGGGGGTTGGGGCAACAGCAGGGAGACACGGGGCATGAGCGGGGTGTGGGGAGAATACGAGGGAGACACGGGGTATGAGAGGGGTGTGGGGGTAAAAGGAGGGAGACACGGGGCATGAGCGGGGGGTGGGGGGCAACAGCAGGGAGACATGGGGCATGACCGGGGGGTGGCGGGCAACAGAAGGAAGACACAGGTCATGACTGGGGGTAGGGGACAACAGGAGAGAGACACGGGGCATGAGAGGGGGGTGGGGGGTAACAGGAGGGAGACACGGGGCATGAGAGGGGGGTAACAGGAGAGACATGGGGCATGAGTGGGGGTGGGGGGCAACAGCAGGGAGACACGGGGCATGACCGGGTGGTAGGGGGCAACAGGAGAGAGACACGGGGCATGAGCGGGGGTGGGGGCAACAAGAGAGAGACACGGGGCATGAGCGAGTGGTGGGGGTAACAGGAGAGAGACACAGGGCATGAGCGGGGGGTGGGGGGTAACAGGAGGGAGACACGGGGCATGAGCGGGGGATGGGGGAACACAAGGCAGACAAGGGACATGAGCGTTGGGTGGCAGGCAACAGCAGGGAGACACAGGGCATGAGCGGGGGTGGGGGGAACGCGAGGGAGACACGGGGCATGAGCGGGGTTGGGGGGTAATAGGAGGGAGACACAGGGCATGAGCGGGGGGTGGGCAGTGGGGGGCAACCGCAGGGAGACACGGGGCATGAGCGGGGGGTGGGGGTAACAGGAGAGAGACACAGTGCATGAGCGGTGGGCGGGTGGCAACAGGAGGGAGACACGGGGCATGAGCGGGGGGCAACAGCAGGGAGACACGGGGCATGACCGGGGGGTGGGGGGCAACAGGAGAGAGACACGGAGCATGATCTGGGGATGGGTGGAACACGAGGGAGACATGGGGCTGAGCGGGGGGTAACAAGAGAGAAACACGGGGCATGAGCGGGGGGTGGGGGGCAACAGCAGGGAGACACGGGGCATGGCCGGGGGGTGGGGGGCAACATTAGAGAGACACGGAGCATGAGCGGGGGATGGGTGGAACACGAGGGAGACATGGGGCTGAGCGGGGGGTAACAAGAGAGAGACACGGGGCATGAGCAGGGGGTGGGGGGCAACAGAAGGGAGACACGGGGCATGAGCGGGGAGTGGGGGGCAACAGCAGGGAGATACAGGGCATGAGCGGGGGGTGGGGGGTAACAGGAGAGTGACACGGGGCATGAGCAGGGGGTAGGGGGCAACAGCAGGGAGACATGGGGCATGAGCGGGGGGTTGGGGCAACAGCAGTGAGACACGGGGCATGAGAGGGGTGTGGGGAGAATACGAGGGAGACACGGGGTTTGAGAGGGGTGTGGGGGTAAAAGGAGGGGCATGAGCGGGGGGTGGGGGGCAACAGCAGGGAGACATGGGGCATGACCGGGGGGTGGCGGGCAACAGAAGGAAGACACAGGTCATGACTGGGGGTAGGGGACAACAGGAGAGAGACACGGGGCATGAGAGGGGGGTGGGGGGTAACAGGAGAGAGACACGGGGCATGAGAGGGGGGTAACAGGAGAGACATGGGGCATGAGTGGGGGTGGGGGGCAACAGCAGGGAGACACGGGGCATGACCGGGGGGTAGGGGGTAACAGGAGAGAGACACAGGGCATGAGAGGGTGGTGGATGGGCAACAGGAGAGAGACACGGGGCATGAGCGGGGGTGGGGGCAACAAGAGAGAGACACGGGGCATGAGCGAGTGGTGGGGGTAACAGGAGAGAGACACAGGGCATGAGCGGGGGGTGGGGGGTAATAGGAGGGAGACACGGGGCATGAGCGGGGGATGGGGGGAACACAAGGCAGACAAGGGACATGAGCGTTGGGTGGCAGGCAACAGCAGGGAGACACAGGGCATGAGCGGGGGGTGGGGGGAACATGAGGGAGACACAGGGCATGAGAGGAGGGTGGGGGGTAACAGGAGAGAGACACGGCGCATGAGCAGGGGTGGGGGGCAACAGCAGGGAGACACGGGCATGACTGGGGGCTGGAGGGCAACAGCAGGGAGTCACGGGGCATGACCGGGGGTGGGGGCAACAGGAGAGAGACATGAGCATGAGCAGGGGGTGGGGGCAACAAGAGGGAGACATGGGGCATGAACGGGTGGTTGGGGAACACGAGGGAGACACGGGGCATGAGCAGGGGGTAGGGGGCAACAGCAGGGAGACACAGGCATGACCGGGGGGTGGGGGGCAACAGCAGGGAGACACGGGGCATGACCGGGAGGTGGTGGGCAACAGGAGAGAGACATGGGGCATGAGAGGGGGGTGGGGGTAACAGGAGAGAGACACGGGACATGAGCGGGGGGTGGGGGCAACAGCAGGGAGACACGGGGCATGAGTGGGGGGTGGGGGCAACAGCAGGGAGACACGGGGCATGACCGGGGGGTGGAGGCAACAGCAGAGAGACACTGGGCCTGAGCGGGGGGTGGAGGGTAACAGGAGAGAGACACAGGGCATAAGTGAGGTGTGGGGGGCAACAGCAGGGAGACACGGGGCATGAGCGGGGGGTTTGGTGTAACAGGAGAGAGACACGGGGCATGACCGTGGGGTGGGGGGCAACCGAATGGAGACACGGGGCATGACCGGGGGTGGGGGGCAACAAAAGAGAGACACGGGGCATGAGAGGAGGGTGGGGGTAACAGGAGAGAGACACGGGACATGAGCGGGGGGTGGGGGGCAACAGCAGGGAGACACGGGGCATGAGCGGGGGGTGGGGGCAACAGCAGGGAGACACGGGGCATGACCGGGGGGTGGAGGCAACAGCAGAGAGACACTGGGCCTGAGCGGGGAGTGGAGGGTAACAGGAGAGAGACACAGGGCATGAGTGGGGTATGGGGGGCAACAGCAGGGAGACATGGGGCATGAGCGGGGGGTGGGGTGTAACAGGAGAGAGACACGGGGCATGACCGTGGGGGGCAACCGAAGGGAGACACGGGGCATGACCGGGGGGGTGGGGGGCAACAAAAGAGAGACACGGGGCATGAGAGGAGGGTGGGGGGTAACAGGAGAGAGAAATGGGGCATGAGCGGGGGGTGGGGGGCAACAGGAGGGAGACATGGGGCATGACCGGGGGGTGGGGGGCAACAGGAGAGAGACACAGGGCATGAGCGGGGGGTGAGCGGAACACGAGGGAGACACAAGGCATGAGAGGGGTGTGGTGGGTAACAGGAGGGAGACATGGTGCATGAGAGGGGGGTGACAGGAGCGAGACACGGGGCATGAGCGGGGATTGGGCGCAACAGCAGGGAGACAAGGGGCATGAGCAGGGGGTGGGAGGCAACAGCAGGGAGACATGGGGCATGAGCGGGGGTGGGAGGAACACGAGGGAGACACAGGGCATGAGATGGGGGTGGGGAGTACCAGGAGAGAGACACGGGGCATGAGTGGGGGCTGGGGGGTAACAGGATGGAGACACAGGGTATGAGCGGGGGATGGGGGAACACGAGGGAGACACGGGACATGAGATGGGGTGGGGGGCAACAGCAGGGAGACACAGGGATGAGCAAGTGGTGGGGGAACACAAGGGAGACATGGGGAATGACCGTGGGGTGGGGGGCACCAGGAGAGATACACAGGGCATGAGAGGGGGTGGGGGGTAACAGAAGAGAGACACAGGGCATGAGAGGTGGGTGCAGATCAACAGGAGGGAGACATGGGGCATGAGCAGTGGGTGGGGGGCAACAACAGGGAGACACGGGGCATGACCGGGGGGTGGGGGGCAACAGGAGAGAAACACGGGGCATGAGCGGGGGGTGGGTGGAACACAAGGGAGACATGGGGCATGAGCGGGGGGTAACAAGATAGAGACATGGGGCATGAGCGGGTGGTGGGGGGCAACAGCATGGAGACATGGGGCATGAGAGGGGGGTGGGGGTAACAGGAGAGAGACACGGGACATGAGCGGGGGGTGGGGGGCAACAGCAGGGAGACACGGGGCATGAGCGGGGGGTGGGGGCAACAGCAGGGAGACACGGGGCATGACCGGGGGGTGGAGGCAACAGCAGAGAGACACTGGGCCTGAGCGGGGAGTGGAGGGTAACAGGAGAGAGACACAGGGCATGAGTGGGGTATGGGGGGCAACAGCAGGGAGACATGGGGCATGAGCGGGGGGTGGGGTGTAACAGGAGAGAGACACAGGGCATGAGCGGGGGGTGGGGGGCAACAGCAGGGAGACACGGGGCATGACCGTGGGGTGGGGGGCAACCGAAGGGAGACACGGGGCATGACCGGGGGGTGGGGGGCAACAAAAGAGAGACACGGGGCATGAGAGGAGGGTGGGGGTAACAGGAGAGAGAAATGGGGCATGAGCGGGGGGTGGGGGGCAACAGCAGGGAGACATGGGGCATGACCGGGGGGTGGGGGGCAACAGGAGAGAGACACAGGGCATGAGCGGGGGGTGAGCGGAACACGAGGGAGACACAAGGCATGAGAGGGGTGTGGTGGGTAACAGGAGGGAGACATGGTGCATGAGAGGGGGGTGACAGGAGCGAGACACGGGGCATGAGCGGGGATTGGGCGCAACAGCAGGGAGACACGGGGCATGAGCAGGGGGTGGGAGGCAACAGCAGGGAGACATGGGGCATGAGCGGGGGTGGGAGGAACACGAGGGAGACACGGGGCATGAGATGGGGGTGGGGAGTACCAGGAGAGAGACACGGGGCATGAGTGGGGGCTGGGGGGTAACAGGATGGAGACACAGGGTATGAGCGGGGGATGGGGGAACACGAGGGAGACACGGGACATGAGATGGGGTGGGGGCAACAGCAGGGAGACACGGGGATGAGCAAGTGGTGGGGGAACACAAGGGAGACATGGGGAATGACCGTGGGGTGGGGGGCACCAGGAGAGATACACAGGGCATGAGAGGGGGTGGGGGGTAACAGAAGAGAGACACAGGGCATGAGAGGTGGGTGCAGATCAACAGCAGGGAGACATGGGGCTTGAGCGGGGGGTGGGGGCAACAGCAGGGAGACACGGGGCATGAGCGGTGTGTGGGGAGAATATGAGGGAGACACAGGGCTTGAGAGGGGGGTGGGGGTAAAAGGAGAGAGACACGGGGCATGAGCGGGGGGTGGGGGGCAACAGCAGGGAGACATGGGGCTTGAGCGGGGGGTGGGGACAACAGCAGGGAGACACGGGGCATGAGCAGGGGGTGTGGGGTAACAGGAGAGAGACACAGGGCATGAGCGGGGGGTGGGGGGCAACAGCAGGGAGACATGGGGCTTGAGCGGGGGGTGGGGGCAACAGCAGGGAGACACAGGGCATGAGCGGTGTGTGGGGAGAATACGAGGGAGACACGGGGCATGAGAGGGAGTGGGGGGTAACAGGAGAGAGACATGGGGCATGAGAGGGGGTGGGGGTAACAGGAGAGAGACATGGAGCATGAGCGGGGGTGGGGGGCAACAGCAGGGAGACACAGGGCATGACCACGGGGTAGGGTGCAACAGGAGAGAGACACGGGGCATGAGAGGGTGGTGGGTGGGCAACAGGAGAGAGACACAGGGCATGAGTGGGGGTGGGGGCAACAAGAGAGAGACACGGGGCATGAGCGAGGGGTGGGGGTAACAGGAGAGAGAGACAGGGCATGAGCGGGGGGTGGGGGAACACAAGGGAGACACGGGACATGAGCGGTGGGTGGGGGCAACAGCAGGGAGACACAGGGCATGAGCCGGGGGTGGGGGGAACGCGAGCGAGACACGGGGCATGAGAGGGGGGTGGGGGGTAAGAGGAGGGAGGCACAGGGCATGAGCCGGGGGTGGGGGGCAACAGTAGGGAGCCACGGGGCATGAGCGGGGGGTGGGGCGAACACGAGGGAGACACAGGGCATGAGAGGGGGGTGGGGGGTAACAGGAGAGAGACACAGGGCATGAGCAGGGGTGGGGGGCAACAGCAGGGAGACACGGGCATGACTGGGGCTGGAGGGCAACAGCAGGGAGTCACGGGGCATGACTGGGGGGTGGGGGGCAACAGGAGAGAGGCATGAGCAGGGGGTGAGGGCAACAAGAGGGAGACATGGGGCATGAATGGGGGGTTGGGGAACACGAGGGAGACACGGGGCATGTGCGGGGGATGGGGGTAACAGGAGAGAGACATGTGGCATGAGCGGGGGGTGGGGGCAACAGCAGGGAGACACGGGGCATGAGTGGGGGTGGGGAGCAACAGGAGAGAGACACGGGGCATGAGTGGAGGTGGGGGGCAACAGCAGGGAGACACAGGCATGACCGGGGGGCGGAGGGCAACAGCAGGGAGACACAGGGCATGACTGGGAGGTGGCAGGCAACAGGAGAGAGACACGGGGCATGAGAGTAGGGTGGGGTTAACAGGAGAGAGACACGGGACATGAGCGGGGGGTTGGGGCAACAGCAGGGAGACACGGGGCATGGGGGGTGTGGGGCAACAGCAGGGAGACACAGGGCATGACCGGGGGGTGGGGGCAACAGCAGAGAGACACTGGGCATAAGCGGGGCGTGGAGGGTAACAGGAGAGAGACACTGGGCATGAGTGGGGGGTGGGGGCAACAGCAGGGAGATACGGGGTATGAGCGGGGGGTGGGGGGAACACGAAAGAGACACAGGGCATGAGCGGGGGGGTGAGGGCAACAGCAGGGAGACACAGGGGCATGATCGGGGGTGGGGGGAACAGCAGGGAGTCACGGGGCATGAACGTGGGGTGGGGGTAACAGCAGGGAGACACAGGGCATGAACGGGAGTGGGGGAACACGAGGGAAACACAGGGCATGAGAGGGGGGTGGGGGGTAACAGGAGAGAGACACGGGGCATGAGCGGGGGTGGGGGGCAACAGGAGGGAGACACGGGGCATGAGAGGAGGGTGGATGGTAACAGGAGAGAGACACAGGGCATGAGCTGGGGGCAGGGGGCAAAAGCAGCGAGACATGGGGCATGAGCGGGGGTTGGGGCAACAGCAGGGAGGCACGGGGCATGAGCAGAGGGTGGGGGAACAGCAGGGAGACACGGGGCATGAGAGGGGGATGGGGTAATAGGAGAGAGACACAGGGCATGAGTGGGGGGTGGGGGCAACAGGAGAGAGACACGAGGCATGAGCGGGCGTTGGGGGGTAACAGGAGAGAGACATGGGGCATGAGCGGGGGTTGTGGGGGCAGCAGGGGAGAGACACGGAGCATGAGCGGGGTTGGGGGTAATAGGAGAGAGACACAGGGCATGAGCGGGGGATAGGGGAGCAACAGCAGGAAGACACGGTCATGAGCGGGGGGTGAGGGGCAACAGCAGGGAGACACGGGGCATGACCGGGGGTGGCGGGCAACAAAAGAGAGACAGGGGGGATGAGAGGAGGGTGGGGAGAACGCGAGGGAGACACGGGGCATGAGCGGGGGGTGGGGGGTAAGAGGAGGGAGACACAGGGCATGAGCCGGGGGTGGGGGGTCGGGGGGCATCAGCAGGGAGCCACGGGGCATGAGCAGGGGGGTGGGAGGAATACGAGGGAGACACAGGGCATGAGAGGGGGGTGGGGCGTAACAGGAGAGAGACACGGGGCATGAGCAGGGGTGGGGGGCAACAGCAGGGAGACACGGGCATGACTGGGGCTGGAGGGCAACAGCAGGGAGTCACGGTGCATGACCGGGGGGTGGGGGAGCAACAGGAGAGAGACATGAGCATGAGCAGGGGGTGGGGGCAACAAGAGGGAGACATGGGGCATGAACGGGGGGTTGGGGAACACGAGGGAGACACGGGGCATGAGCGGGGGGTGGAGGTAACAGGAGAGAGACACGGGGCATGAGCGGGGGTGGGGGCAACAGCAGCGAGACACGGGGCATGAGTGTGGGTGGGGAGCAACAGGAGAGAGACACGGGGCATGTGTGGAGGTGGGGGGCAACAGCAGGGAGACACAGGCATGACCGGGGGAGGGGGCAACAGCAGGGAGACACGGGGCATGACTGGGTGGTGGCGGGAAACAGGAGAGAGACACGGGGCATGAGAGGGGGTTGGGGGTAACAGGAGAGAGACACGGGACATGAGCGGGGGGTGGGGGGCAACAGCAGGGAGACACGGGGCATGATCGGGGGTGGGGGGAAACAGCAGGGAGACATGGGGCATGAACGTGGGGTGGGGCAACAGCAGGGAGACACGGGGCATGACCGGGTGGTGTGGGAAACACGAGGGAGACATGGGGAATGAGAGGGCATTGGGGGGGTAACAGGAGAGAGACACGGGGCATGAGCGGGGGTTGGGGCAACAGCAGGGAGGCACGGGGCATGAGCAGAGGGTGGTGGAACAGCAGGGAGACATGGGGCATGAGAGGGGGATGGGGGTAATAGGAGAGAGACACAGGGCATGAGCGGGGGGTGGGGGCAACCGGAGAGAGACACTGGGCATGAGCAGGGCATGGAGGATAACAGGAGAGAGACACTGGGCATGAGTGGGGGGTGGGGGTAACAGGAGAGAGACACGGGACATGAGCGGGGGTGGGGGCAACAGCAGGGAGACATGGGGCATGAGGGGGGTGTGGGGCAACAGCAGGGAGACACAGGGCATGACCGGGGGTGGGGGCAACAGCAGAGAGACACTGGGCATGAGCAGGGCATGGAGGATAACAGGAGAGAGACACTGGGCATGAGTGGGGGGTGGGGGGCAACAGCAGGGAGACACGGGGCATGAGCGGGGGGTGGGGGGTAACAGGAGGGAGACACGGGGCATGAGCAGGGGATGGGGGGCAACAGCAGGGAGTCACAGGGTATTAGCCGGGGGTGGGGGGAACACGAAGAGACACAGGGCATGAGCGGGGGGGTGGGGGGCAACAGCAGGGAGACACGGGGCATGATCGGGGGTGGGGGGAAACAGCAGGGAGACATGGGGCATGAACGTGGGGTGGGGGCAACAGCATTGAGACACAGGGCATGACCGGGTGGTGTGATAAACACGAGGGAGACATGGGGAATGAGAGGGCATTGGGGGGGTAACAGGAGAGAGACACGGGGCATGAGCGGGGGTTGGGGCAACAGCAGGGAGGCACGGGGCATGAGCAGAGGGTGGTGGAACAGCAGGGAGACATGGGGCATGAGAGGGGGATGGGGGTAATAGGAGAGAGACACAGGGCATGAGCGGGGGGTTGGTGGAACACACGGGAGACATGGGGCATGAGCGGGGGGTAACAAGAGAGAGACATTGGGCATGAGGGGGTGATGGGGGCAAAAGCAGGGAGACACAGGGCATGAGCGGGGGTGGAGGGCAACAGCAGGGAGACACGGGGCATGAGCGGGTGGTGGGGGGCAACAGGAGAGAGACACAGGGCATGAGCGGGGATTGGGGGCAACAGCAGGGAGACACGGGGCATGAGCGGGGGGTGGGGGTAATAGGAGAGAGACACAGGGCATGAGCGGGGGGTTGGTGGAACACACGGGAGACATGGGGCATGAGCGGGGGGTAACAAGAGAGAGACATTGGGCATGAGGGGGTGATGGGGGCAAAAGCAGGGAGACACAGGGCATGAGCGGGGGTGGAGGGCAACAGCAGGGAGACACGGGGCATGAGCGGGTGGTGGGGGGCAACAGGAGAGAGACACAGGGCATGAGCGGGGATTGGGGGCAACAGCAGGGAGACACGGGGCATGAGCGGGGGGTGGGAGGCAACAGCAGGGAGACACGGGGCATGAGCGGGGGTGGGAGGACGACGAGGGAGACACGGGGCATGAGATGGGGTGGGGAGTACCAGGAGAGAGACACGGGGGCTGGGGGCAACAGGAGGGAGACACAGGGTATGAGCGGGGGATGGGGGAACACGAGGGAGACACGGGACATGAGCTGGGGGTGGGGGGCAACAGCAGGGAGACACGGGGATGAGCAAGTGGTGGGGGGAACACAAGGGAGAAATGGGGAATGACCGTGGGGTGGGGGGCACCAGGAGAGATACACAGGGCATGAGAGGGGTGGGGGTAACAGAAGAGAGACACAGGGCATGAGAGGTGGGTGCAGATCAACAGGAGGGAGACACGGGGCATGAGCAGGGGGTGGGGGGTAACAGCAGGGAGACACGGGGCATGACTGGGGGTTGGGGGGCAACAGGAGAGAGACACGGGGCATGAGCGGGGGGTGGGTGGAACACGAGGGAGACATGGGGCATGAGCGGGGGGTAACAAGAGAGAGACATTGGGCATGAGCGGGTGATGGGGGCAAAAGCAGGGAGACACAGGGCATGAGCGGGGGTGGAGGGCAACAGCAGGGAGACACGGGGCATGAGCGGGGGGTGGGGGGAAACAGCAGGGAGACATGGGGTATGAGCGGGGGGTGGGAGGCAACAGAAGAGAGGCACGGGGCATGAGCGGGGGGTGGGTGGAACACGAGGGAGACATGGGGCATGAGCGGGGGGTAACACGAGAGAGACATGGGGCATGAGCGGGTGGTGGGGGGCAACAGCAGGGAGACACAGGGCATGAGTGGAGGGTGGGGGAGCAACAGCAGGGAGACACAGGCATGAGCAGAGGGTGAGGGGCAACAGCAGGGAGACACGGGGCATGACCTGGGGATGCGGGGAACAGGAGAGAGAAATGGGGCATGAGCGGGGGGTGGGAGGCAACAGCAGGGAGACATGGGGCATGACCGGGGGGTGCGTGGCAACAGGAGAGAGACACAGGGAATGAGCGGGGGTGAGGGGAACACGAGGGAGACACAAGGCATGAGAGGGGTTTGGTGGGTAACAGGAGGGAGACACGGTGCATGAGAGGGGGGTGACAGGAGAGAGACACGGGGCATGAGCGGGGATTGGGGGCAACAGCAGGGAGACACGGGGCATGAGCGGGGATTGGGGGCAACAGCAGGGAGACACGGGGCATGAGCGGGGGGTGGGAGGCAACAGCAGGGAGACACGGGGCATGAGCGGGGGTGGGAGGAACACGAGGGAGACACGGGGCATGAGATGGGGGTGGGGAGTACCAGGAGAGAGACACGGGGCATGAGTGGGGGCTGGGGGATAACAGGAGGGAGACACAGGGTATGAGCGGGGGATGAGGGAACACGAGGGATACACTGGACATGAGCTGGGGGTGGCGGGCAACAGCAGGGAGACACGGGGATGAGCAAGTGGTGGGGGGAACACAAGGGAGACATGGGGAATGACCGTGGGGTGGGGGGCACCAGGAGAGATACACAGGGCATGAGAGGGGGTGGGGGGTAACAGAAGAGAGACACAGGGCATGAGAGGTGGGTGCAGATGAACAGGAGGGAGACACGGGGCATGAGCAGGGGGTGGGGGGCAACAGCAGGGAGACATAGGGCATGACCGGGGGATGGGGGGCAACAGGAGAGAGACACGGGGCATGAGCGGGGGGTGGGGGCAACAGCATGGAGACACAGGGCATGAGCGGGGGTTGGAGGGCAACAGCAGGGAGACACGGGGAATGAGCGGGGGGTGGGGGGCAACAGCAGGGAGACATGGGGCATGAGCGGGGGGTGGTGGCAACAGCAGGGAGACACGGGGCATGAGCGGGGTGTGGGGAGAATACGAGGGAGACACGGGGCATGAGGGGGGTGGGTGTAAAAGGAGGGAGACACGGGGCATGAGCGGGGGGTGGGGGGCAACAGCAGGGAGACATGGGGCATGACCCGGGGTGGCAGGCAACAGCAGGGAGACACAGGGCATGACCGGGGGTAGGGGGCAACAGGAGAGAGTCACGAGGCATGAGAGAGTGGTGGGTGGGCAACAGGAGAGAGACACGGGGGATGAGCGGTGCTGGGGCAACAAGAGAGAGACACGGGGCATGAGCGAGGGGTGGGGGTAACAGGAGAGAGACACAGGGCATGAGCGGGAGGTGGGGGGCAACAGGAGGGAGACACGGGACATGAGTGGTGGATGGGGGGCAACAGCAGGGAGACACAGGGCATGAGTGGGGGTGGGGAAGCAACAGCAGGGAGACACAGGGCATGAGCGGGGGGTGGGGGGAACACGAGGGAGACACAGGGCATGACTGGGGGGTGGGGGAACACGAGGGAGACATGGAGAATGAGAGGGGGATGGGGTAACAGGGGAGAGACACGGGGCATGAGCGTAGGGTGGGGGGCAACAGCAGAGAGACAAGGGGCATGAGCAGGGGTGGGGGCAACAGCACGGAGACACGGGCATGACTGGGGGCTAGAGGGCAACAGCAGGGAGTCAGGGGGCATGACCGGGGGGTGGGGGGCAACAGGAGAGAGACATGAGCATGAGCAGGGGGTGGGGGCAACAAGAAGAAGACATGGGGCATGAACGGGGGTTTGGGGAACATGAGGGAGGCATGGGGCATGAGCGGGGGGTGGGGGGTAACAGGAGAGAGACACAGGGCATGAGCTGGGGGTGGGGGCAACAGCAGGGAGCCACGGGGCATGAGTGGGGGTGGGAAGCAACAGGAGAGAGACACGGGGCATGAGCGGGGTTGGGGGGCAACATCAGGGAGACACAGGCATGACCGGGGGGTGGGGGGCAACAGCAGGGAGACACGGGGCATGACCGGGAGGTGGCGGGCAACAGGATAGAGACACGGGACATGAGAGGGGGGTGGGGTGTAACATGAGAGAGACACGGGACATGAGCAGGGGGTGGGGGGCAACAGCAGGGATACACGGGGGATGAGCAAGTGGTGGGGGGAACACAAGGGAGACATGGGGAATGAGCAGGGGTGGGGGTAACAGGAGAGAGACACAGTGCATGAGCGGTGGGTGGGTGGCAACAGGAGGGAACACGGGGCATGAGCGGGGGGTGGGGGGCAACAGCAGGGAGACACGGGGCATGAGCGGGGGGATGGGTGGAACACGAGGGAGACATGGGGCTGAGCGGGGGGTAACAAGAGAGAGACACGGGGCATGAGCGGGGGGTGGGGGCAACAGCAGGGAGACACGGGGCATGAGCAGGGAGTGGGGGGCAACAGCAGGGAGACACGGGGCATGAGCGGGGGGTGGGGGGTAACAGGAGAGAGACTCGGGACATGAGCGGGGGGTAGGGGGCAACAGCAGGGAGACATGAGGCATGAGCGGGGGGTTGGGGCAACAGCAGGGAGACACGGGGCATGAGAGGGGTGTGGGGAGAATACGAGGGAGACACGGGGTATGAGAGCGGTGTGGGGGTAAAAGGAGGGAGACACGGGGCATGAGTGGGGGTGGGGGGCAACAGCAGGGAGACATGGGGCATGACCGGGGGGTGGCGGGCAACAGAAGGAAGACACAGGTCATGACTGGGGGTAGGGGACAACATGAGGGAGACACGGGGCATGAGCGGGGTGGGGGGTAACAGGAGAGAGACACGGGGCATGAGCGGGGGGTGGGGGCAACAGCAGGGAGACACGGGGCATGACCGGGAGGTGGCGGGCAACAGGATAGAGACACGGGACATGAGAGGGGGGTGGGGTGTAACATGAGAGAGACACGGGACATGAGCAGGGGGTGGGGGGCAACAGCAGGGATACACGGGGGATGAGCAAGTGGTGGGGGGAACACAAGGGAGACATGGGGAATGAGCAGGGGTGGGGGTAACAGGAGAGAGACACAGTGCATGAGCGGTGGGTGGGTGGCAACAGGAGGGAACACGGGGCATGAGCGGGGGGTGGGGGGCAACAGCAGGGAGACACGGGGCATGAGCGGGGGGATGGGTGGAACACGAGGGAGACATGGGGCTGAGCGGGGGGTAACAAGAGAGAGACACGGGGCATGAGCGGGGGGTGGGGGCAACAGCAGGGAGACACGGGGCATGAGCAGGGAGTGGGGGGCAACAGCAGGGAGACACGGGGCATGAGCGGGGGGTGGGGGGTAACAGGAGAGAGACTCGGGACATGAGCGGGGGGTAGGGGGCAACAGCAGGGAGACATGAGGCATGAGCGGGGGGTTGGGGCAACAGCAGGGAGACACGGGGCATGAGAGGGGTGTGGGGAGAATACGAGGGAGACACGGGGTATGAGAGCGGTGTGGGGGTAAAAGGAGGGAGACACGGGGCATGAGTGGGGGTGGGGGGCAACAGCAGGGAGACATGGGGCATGACCGGGGGGTGGCGGGCAACAGAAGGAAGACACAGGTCATGACTGGGGGTAGGGGACAACATGAGGGAGACACGGGGCATGAGCGGGGTGGGGGGTAACAGGAGAGAGACACGGGGCATGAGCGGGGGGTGGGGGCAACAGCAGGGAGCCACGGGGCATGAGTGGGGGTGGGAAGCAACAGGAGAGAGACACGGGGCATGAGCGGGGGTGGGGGGCAACATCAGGGAGACACAGGCATGACCGGGGGTGGGGGCAACAGCAGGGAGACACGGGGCATGACCGGGAGGTGGCGGGCAACAGGATAGAGACACGGGGCATGAGAGGGGGGTGGAGTGTAACAGGAGAGAGACACGGGACATGAGCAGGGGGTGGGGGGCAACAGTAGGGATACACGGGGGATGAGCAAGTGGTGGGGGGAACACAAGTGAGACATGGGGAACGAGCAGGGGGTGGGGGTAACAGGAGAGAGACACAGTGCATGAGCGGTGGGCGGGTGGCAACAGGAGGGAGACACGGGGCATGAGCGGGGGTGGGGGGCAAAAACAGGGAGACACGGGGCATGACCGGGGGGTGGGGGGCAACAGGAGGGAGACACGGAGCATGAGCAGGGGATGGGTGGAACACGAGGGAGACATGGGGCTGAGCGGGGGGTAACTAGAGAGAGACACGGGGCATGAGCGGGGGGTGGGGGGCAACAGAAGGGAGACACGGGGCATGAGCGGGGAGTGGGGGCAACAGAAGGGAGACACGGGGAATGAGCGGGGGGTGGGTGGTAACAGGAGAGAGACACGGGGCATGAGCGGGGGGTGGGGGGCAACAGCAGGGAGACATGGGGCATGAGCGGGGGGTTGGGGCAACAACAGGGAGACACGGGGCATGAGCGGGGTGTGGGAAGAATACGAGGGAGACACGGGGTATGAGAGGGGTGTGGGGGTAAAAGGAGGGAGACACGGGGCATGAGCAGGGGTGGGGGGCAACCGCAGGGAGACATGGGGCATGACCGGGGGGTGGCGGACAACAGAAGGAAGACACAGGTCATGACTGGGGGTAGGGGACAACAGGAGAGAGACACGGGGCATGAGAGGGGGGTGGGGGGTAACAGGAGGGAGACATGAGCATGAGCAGGGGGTGGGGGCAACAAGAAGAAGACATGGGGCATGAACAGGGGTTTGGGGAACATGAGGGAGACACGGGGCAAGAGCGGGGGTGGGGGGTAACAGGAGAGAGACACGGGCATGAGCGGGGGGTGGGGGCAACAGCAGGGAGCCACGGGGCATGAGTGGGGGTGGGAAGCAACAGGAGAGAGACACGGGGCATGAGCGGGGGTGGGGGGCAACATCAGGGAGACACAGGCATGACCGGGGGTGGGGGGCAACAGCAGGAGACACGGGGCATGACCGGGAGGTGGCGGGCAACAGGATAGAGACACGGGGCATGAGAGGGGGGTGGGGTGTAACAGGAGAGAGACACGGGACATGAGCAGGGGGTGGGGGGCAACAGTAGGGATACACGGGGGATGAGCAAGTGGTGGGGGGAACACAAGGGAGACATGGGGAATGAGCAGGGGGTGGGGGTAACAGGAGAGAGACACAGTGCATGAGCGGTGGGCGGGTGGCAACAGGAGGGAGACACGGGGCATGAGCGGGGGTGGGCGGCAAAAACAGGGAGACACGGGGCATGACCGGGGGGTGGGGGGCAACAGAAGGGAGACACGGAGCATGAGCAGGGGATGGGTGGAACACGAGGGAGACATGGGGCTGAGCGGGGGGTAACAAGAGAGAGACACGGGGCATGAGCGGGGGATGGGGGCAACAGAAGGGAGACACGGGGCATGAGCGGGGAGTGGGGGGCAACAGCAGGGAGACACGGGGAATAAGCGGGGGGTGGGTGGTAACAGGAGAGAGACACAGGGCATGAGCGGGGGGTAGGGGGCAACAGCAGGGAGACATGGGGCATGAGCGGGGGGTTGGGGCAACAGCAGGGAGACACGGGGCATGAGCGGGGTGTGGGGAGAATACGAGGGAGACACGGGGTATGAGAGGGGTGTGGGGGTAAAAGGAGGGAGACACGGGGCATGAGCGGGGGGTGGGGGGCAACAGCAGGGAGACATGGGGCATGACCGGGGGGTGGCGGGCAACAGAAGGAAGACACAGGTCATGACTGGGGGTAGGGGACAACAGGAGAGAGACACGGGGCATGAGAGGGGGGTGGGGGGTAACAGGAGGGAGACACGGGGCATGAGAGGGGGGTAACAGGAGAGACATGGGGCATGAGTGGGGGTGGGGGGCAACAGCAGGGAGACACGGGGCATGACCGGGTGGTAGGGGGCAACAGGAGAGAGACACGGGGCATGAGCGGGGGTGGGGGCAACAAGAGAGAGACACGGGGCATGAGCGAGTGGTGGGGGTAACAGGAGAGAGACACAGGGCATGAGCGGGGGGTGGGGGGTAACAGGAGGGAGACACGGGGCATGAGCGGGGGATGGGGGAACACAAGGCAGACAAGGGACATGAGCGTTGGGTGGCAGGCAACAGCAGGGAGACACAGGGCATGAGCGGGGGTGGGGGGAACGCGAGGGAGACACGGGGCATGAGCGGGGTTGGGGGGTAATAGGAGGGAGACACAGGGCATGAGCGGGGGGTGGGCAGTGGGGGGCAACCGCAGGGAGACACGGGGCATGAGCGGGGGGTGGGGGTAACAGGAGAGAGACACAGTGCATGAGCGGTGGGCGGGTGGCAACAGGAGGGAGACACGGGGCATGAGCGGGGGGCAACAGCAGGGAGACACGGGGCATGACCGGGGGGTGGGGGGCAACAGGAGAGAGACACGGAGCATGATCTGGGGATGGGTGGAACACGAGGGAGACATGGGGCTGAGCGGGGGGTAACAAGAGAGAAACACGGGGCATGAGCGGGGGGTGGGGGGCAACAGCAGGGAGACACGGGGCATGGCCGGGGGGTGGGGGGCAACATTAGAGAGACACGGAGCATGAGCGGGGGATGGGTGGAACACGAGGGAGACATGGGGCTGAGCGGGGGGTAACAAGAGAGAGACACGGGGCATGAGCAGGGGGTGGGGGGCAACAGAAGGGAGACACGGGGCATGAGCGGGGAGTGGGGGGCAACAGCAGGGAGATACAGGGCATGAGCGGGGGGTGGGGGGTAACAGGAGAGTGACACGGGGCATGAGCAGGGGGTAGGGGGCAACAGCAGGGAGACATGGGGCATGAGCGGGGGGTTGGGGCAACAGCAGTGAGACACGGGGCATGAGAGGGGTGTGGGGAGAATACGAGGGAGACACGGGGTTTGAGAGGGGTGTGGGGGTAAAAGGAGGGGCATGAGCGGGGGGTGGGGGGCAACAGCAGGGAGACATGGGGCATGACCGGGGGGTGGCGGGCAACAGAAGGAAGACACAGGTCATGACTGGGGGTAGGGGACAACAGGAGAGAGACACGGGGCATGAGAGGGGGGTGGGGGGTAACAGGAGAGAGACACGGGGCATGAGAGGGGGGTAACAGGAGAGACATGGGGCATGAGTGGGGGTGGGGGGCAACAGCAGGGAGACACGGGGCATGACCGGGGGGTAGGGGGTAACAGGAGAGAGACACAGGGCATGAGAGGGTGGTGGATGGGCAACAGGAGAGAGACACGGGGCATGAGCGGGGGTGGGGGCAACAAGAGAGAGACACGGGGCATGAGCGAGTGGTGGGGGTAACAGGAGAGAGACACAGGGCATGAGCGGGGGGTGGGGGGTAATAGGAGGGAGACACGGGGCATGAGCGGGGGATGGGGGGAACACAAGGCAGACAAGGGACATGAGCGTTGGGTGGCAGGCAACAGCAGGGAGACACAGGGCATGAGCGGGGGGTGGGGGGAACATGAGGGAGACACAGGGCATGAGAGGAGGGTGGGGGGTAACAGGAGAGAGACACGGCGCATGAGCAGGGGTGGGGGGCAACAGCAGGGAGACACGGGCATGACTGGGGGCTGGAGGGCAACAGCAGGGAGTCACGGGGCATGACCGGGGGTGGGGGCAACAGGAGAGAGACATGAGCATGAGCAGGGGGTGGGGGCAACAAGAGGGAGACATGGGGCATGAACGGGTGGTTGGGGAACACGAGGGAGACACGGGGCATGAGCAGGGGGTAGGGGGCAACAGCAGGGAGACACAGGCATGACCGGGGGGTGGGGGGCAACAGCAGGGAGACACGGGGCATGACCGGGAGGTGGTGGGCAACAGGAGAGAGACATGGGGCATGAGAGGGGGGTGGGGGTAACAGGAGAGAGACACGGGACATGAGCGGGGGGTGGGGGCAACAGCAGGGAGACACGGGGCATGAGTGGGGGGTGGGGGCAACAGCAGGGAGACACGGGGCATGACCGGGGGGTGGAGGCAACAGCAGAGAGACACTGGGCCTGAGCGGGGGGTGGAGGGTAACAGGAGAGAGACACAGGGCATAAGTGAGGTGTGGGGGGCAACAGCAGGGAGACACGGGGCATGAGCGGGGGGTTTGGTGTAACAGGAGAGAGACACGGGGCATGACCGTGGGGTGGGGGGCAACCGAATGGAGACACGGGGCATGACCGGGGGTGGGGGGCAACAAAAGAGAGACACGGGGCATGAGAGGAGGGTGGGGGTAACAGGAGAGAGACACGGGACATGAGCGGGGGGTGGGGGGCAACAGCAGGGAGACACGGGGCATGAGCGGGGGGTGGGGGCAACAGCAGGGAGACACGGGGCATGACCGGGGGGTGGAGGCAACAGCAGAGAGACACTGGGCCTGAGCGGGGAGTGGAGGGTAACAGGAGAGAGACACAGGGCATGAGTGGGGTATGGGGGGCAACAGCAGGGAGACATGGGGCATGAGCGGGGGGTGGGGTGTAACAGGAGAGAGACACGGGGCATGACCGTGGGGGGCAACCGAAGGGAGACACGGGGCATGACCGGGGGGTGGGGGGCAACAAAAGAGAGACACGGGGCATGAGAGGAGGGTGGGGGGTAACAGGAGAGAGAAATGGGGCATGAGCGGGGGGTGGGGGGCAACAGGAGGGAGACATGGGGCATGACCGGGGGGTGGGGGGCAACAGGAGAGAGACACAGGGCATGAGCGGGGGGTGAGCGGAACACGAGGGAGACACAAGGCATGAGAGGGGTGTGGTGGGTAACAGGAGGGAGACATGGTGCATGAGAGGGGGGTGACAGGAGCGAGACACGGGGCATGAGCGGGGATTGGGCGCAACAGCAGGGAGACACGGGGCATGAGCAGGGGGTGGGAGGCAACAGCAGGGAGACATGGGGCATGAGCGGGGGTGGGAGGAACACGAGGGAGACACAGGGCATGAGATGGGGGTGGGGAGTACCAGGAGAGAGACACGGGGCATGAGTGGGGGCTGGGGGGTAACAGGATGGAGACACAGGGTATGAGCGGGGGATGGGGGAACACGAGGGAGACACGGGACATGAGATGGGGTGGGGGGCAACAGCAGGGAGACACGGGGATGAGCAAGTGGTGGGGGAACACAAGGGAGACATGGGGAATGACCGTGGGGTGGGGGGCACCAGGAGAGATACACAGGGCATGAGAGGGGGTGGGGGGTAACAGAAGAGAGACACAGGGCATGAGAGGTGGGTGCAGATCAACAGGAGGGAGACATGGGGCATGAGCAGTGGGTGGGGGGCAACAACAGGGAGACACGGGGCATGACCGGGGGGTGGGGGGCAACAGGAGAGAAACACGGGGCATGAGCGGGGGGTGGGTGGAACACAAGGGAGACATGGGGCATGAGCGGGGGGTAACAAGATAGAGACATGGGGCATGAGCGGGTGGTGGGGGGCAACAGCATGGAGACATGGGGCATGAGAGGGGGGTGGGGGTAACAGGAGAGAGACACGGGACATGAGCGGGGGGTGGGGGGCAACAGCAGGGAGACACGGGGCATGAGCGGGGGGTGGGGGCAACAGCAGGGAGACACGGGGCATGACCGGGGGGTGGAGGCAACAGCAGAGAGACACTGGGCCTGAGCGGGGAGTGGAGGGTAACAGGAGAGAGACACAGGGCATGAGTGGGGTATGGGGGGCAACAGCAGGGAGACATGGGGCATGAGCGGGGGGTGGGGTGTAACAGGAGAGAGACACAGGGCATGAGTGGGGTATGGGGGGCAACAGCAGGGAGACACGGGGCATGACCGTGGGGTGGGGGCAACCGAAGGGAGACACGGGGCATGACCGGGGGGTGGGGGGCAACAAAAGAGAGACACGGGGCATGAGAGGAGGGTGGGGGTAACAGGAGAGAGAAATGGGGCATGAGCGGGGGGTGGGGGGCAACAGCAGGGAGACATGGGGCATGACCGGGGGGTGGGGGGCAACAGGAGAGAGACACAGGGCATGAGCGGGGGGTGAGCGGAACACGAGGGAGACACAAGGCATGAGAGGGGTGTGGTGGGTAACAGGAGGGAGACATGGTGCATGAGAGGGGGGTGACAGGAGCGAGACACGGGGCATGAGCGGGGATTGGGCGCAACAGCAGGGAGACACGGGGCATGAGCAGGGGGTGGGAGGCAACAGCAGGGAGACATGGGGCATGAGCGGGGGTGGGAGGAACACGAGGGAGACACGGGGCATGAGATGGGGGTGGGGAGTACCAGGAGAGAGACACGGGGCATGAGTGGGGGCTGGGGGGTAACAGGATGGAGACACAGGGTATGAGCGGGGGATGGGGGAACACGAGGGAGACACGGGACATGAGATGGGGTGGGGGCAACAGCAGGGAGACACGGGGATGAGCAAGTGGTGGGGGAACACAAGGGAGACATGGGGAATGACCGTGGGGTGGGGGGCACCAGGAGAGATACACAGGGCATGAGAGGGGGTGGGGGGTAACAGAAGAGAGACACAGGGCATGAGAGGTGGGTGCAGATCAACAGGAGGGAGACATGGGGCATGAGCAGTGGGTGGGGGGCAACAGCAGGGAGACACGGGGCATGACCGGGGGGTGGGGGGCAACAGGAGAGAAACACGGGGCATGAGCGGGGGGTGGGTGGAACACAAGGGAGACATCGGGCATGAGCGGGGGGTAACAAGATAGAGACATGGGGCATGAGCGGGTGGTGGGGGGCAACAGCATGGAGACACAGGGCATGAGCAGGGGGTGGAGGGCAACAGCAGGGAGACACGGGCATGAGCGGGGGGTGGGGGGCAACAGCAGGGAGACATGGGGCATGAGCGGGGGGTGGGGGCAACAGCAGGGAGACACGGGGCATGAGCGGGGTGTGGGGAGAATACGAGGGAGACACGGGGCATGAGAGGGGGGTGGGGGTAAAAGGAGGGATACACGGGGCATGAGCGGGGGGTGGGGGGGAACAGCAGGGAGACATGGGGCATGACCCGGGGTGGCGGGCAACAGCAGGGAGACACAGGGCATGACCGGGGGTAGGGGGCAACAGGAGAGAGACACAGGGCATGAGAGGGTGGTGGGTGGGCAACAGGAGAGAGACACGGGGCATGAGCGGGGCTGGGGCAACAAGAGAGAGACACGGGGCATGAGCGAGGGGTGGGGGTAACAGGAGAGAGACACAGGGCATGTGCGGGGGGTGGGGGGCAACAGGAGGGAGACACGGGGCATTAGCGGGGGATGGGAGGAACACAAGAGAGACACGGGACATGAGTGGTGGGTGGGGGGCAACAGCAGGGAGACACAGGGCATGAGCGGAGGGTGGGGGGAACGCGAGAGAGACACGGGGCATGAGTGGGGGTGGGGGGTAACAGGAGGGAGACACAGGGCATTAGCGGGGGGTGGGGAGGCAACAGCAGGAAACACGGGGCATGAGTGCGGGGTGGGGGGATCACGAGGGAGACACAGGGCATGACCGGGATGTGGGGGGAACACGAGGGAGACATGGGGAATGAGAGGGGGATGGGGTAACAGGGGAGAGACAAGGGGCATGAGCAGGGGTGGGGGCAACAGCAGGGAGACACGGGCATGACTGGGGGCTGGAGTGCAACAGCAGGGAGTCACGGGGCATGACCGGGAGGTGGGGGGCAACAGCAGAGAGACACGGGGCATGAGCAGGGGTGGGGGCAACAGCAGGGAGACACGGGCATGACTGGGGGCTGGAGGGCAACAGCAGGGAGTCACGGGGCATGACCGGGAGGTGGGGGGCAACAGGAGAGAGACATGAGCATGAGCAGGGGGTGGGGGCAACAAGAAGAAGACATGGGGCATGAACGGGGGTTTGGGGAACATGAGGGAGACACGGGGCATGAGAGGGGGGTGGGGGGTAACAGGAGAGAGACACGGCGCATGAGCAGGGGTGTGGGGCAACAGCAGGGAGACACGGGCATGACTGGGGGCTGGAGGGCAACAGCAGGGAGTCACGGAGCATGACCGGGGGGTGGGGGCAAAAGGAGAGAGACATGAGCATGAGCAGGGGGTGGGGGCAACAAGAGGGAGACATGGGGCATGAACGGGGGGTTGGGGAACACGAGGGAGACACGGGACATGAGCAGGGGGTGGGGGGCAACAGCAGGGAGACACAGGCATGACCGGGGGGTGGGGGGGAACAGCAGGGAGACACGGGGCATGACAGGGAGGTGGTGGGCAACAGGAGAGAGACATGGGGCATGAGAGGGGGGTGGGGGTAACAGGAGAGAGACACGGGACATGAGCGGGGGGTGGGGGGCAACAGCAGGGAGACACGGGGCATGAGCGGGGGGTGGGGGCAACAGCAGGGAGACACGGGGCATGACCGGGGGGTGGAGGCAACAGCAGAGAGACACTGGGCCTGAGCGGGGAGTGGAGGGTAACAGGAGAGAGACACAGGGCATGAGTGGGGTGTGGGGGGCAACAGCAGGGAGACATGGGGCATGAGCGGGGGGTGGGGTGTAACAGGAGAGAGACACGGGGCATGACCGTGGGGTGGAGGGCAACCGAAGGGAGACACGGGGCATGACCGGGGGGTGGGGGGCAACAAAAGAGAGACACGGGGCATGAGAGGAGGGTGGGGGGTAACAGGAGAGAGAAATGGGGCATGAGCGGGGGGTGGGGGGCAACAGCAGGAAGACACTGGGCATGAGCGGGGGGTGAGCGGAACACGAGGGAGACACAAAGCATGAGAGGGATGTGGTGGGTAACAGGAGGGAGACACGGTGCATGAGAGGGGGGTGACAGGAGAGAGACACGGGGCATGAGCGGGGATTGGGGGCAACAGCAGGGAGACACGGGGCATGAGCGGGGGGTGGGAGGCAACAGCAGGGAGACATGGGGCATGAGCGGGGGTGGGAGGAACACGAGGGAGACACGGGACATGAGATGGGGTGGGGGGCAACAGCAGGGAGACACGGGGATGAGCAAGTGGTGGGGGAACACAAGGGAGACATGGGGAATGACCGTGGGGTGGGGGGCACCAGGAGAGATACACAGGGCATGAGAGGGGGTGGGGGGTAACAGAAGAGAGACACAGGGCATGAGAGGTGGGTGCAGATCAACAGGAGGGAGACATGGGGCATGAGCAGGGGGTGGGGGGCAACAGCAGGGAGACACGGGGCATGACCGGGGGTGGGGGGCAACAGGAGAGAGACACGGGGCATGAGCGGGGGGTGGGTGGAACACAAGGGAGACATGGGGCATGAGCGGGGGGTAACAAGATAGAGACATGGGGCATGAGCGGGTGGTGGGGGGCAACAGCATTGAGACACAGGGCATGAGCAGGGGTGGAGGGCAACAGCAGGGAGACACGGGGCATGAGCGGGGGGTGAGGAGCAACAGCAGGGAGACATGGGGCATGAGCGGGGGGTGGGGGCAACAGCAGGGAGACACGGGGCATGAGCGGGGTGTGGGGAGAATACGAGGGAGACACGGGGCATGAGAGGGGGGTGGGGGTAAAAGGAGGGATACACGGGGCATGAGCGGGGGGTGGGGGGGAACAGCAGGGAGACATGGGGCATGACCCGGGGTGGCGGGCAACAGCAGGGAGACACAGGGCATGACCGGGGGTAGGGGGCAACAGGAGAGAGACACGGGGCATGAGAGGGTGGTGGGTGGGCAACAGGAGAGAGACACGGGGCATGAGCGGGGCTGGGGCAACAAGAGAGAGACACGGGGCATGAGCGAGGGGTGGGGGTAACAGGAGAGAGACACAGGGCATATGCGGGGGGTGGGGGGCAACAGGAGGGAGACACGGGGGATTAGCGGGGGATGGGAGGAACACAAGAGAGACACGGGACATGAGTGGTGGATGGGGGGCAACAGCAGGGAGACACAGGGCATGAGCGGAGGGTGGGGGGAACGCGAGAGAGACACGGGGCATGAGTGGGGGTGGGGGGTAACAGGAGGGAGACACAGGGCATTAGCGGGGGGTGGGGAGGCAACAGCAGGGAGACACGGGGCATGAGCGGGGGGTGGGGGGAACACGAGGGAGACACAGGGCATGACCTGGATGTGGGGGGAACACGAGGGAGACATGGGGAATGAGAGGGGGATGGGGTAACAGGGGAGAGACAAGGGGCATGAGCGGGGGGTGGGGGGCAACAGCAGAGAGACACGGGGCATGAGCAGGGGTGGGGGCAACAGCAGGGAGACACGGGCATGACTGGGGGCTGGAGGGCAACAGCAGGGAGTCACGGGGCATGACCGGGAGGTGGGGGGCAACAGGAGAGAGACATGAGCATGAGCAGGGGGTGGGGGCAACAAGAAGAAGACATGGGGCATGAACGGGGGTTTGGGGAACATGAGGGAGACATGGGGCATGAGCGGGAGGTGGGGGGAACATGAGGGAGACACAGGGCATGAGAGGGGGGTGGGGGGTAACAGGAGAGAGACACGGCACATGAGCAGGGGTGGGTACAACAGCAGGGAGACACGGGCATGACTGGGGGCTGGAGGGCAACAGCAGGGAGTCACGGGGCATGACCGGGGGGTGGGGGCAAAAGGAGAGAGACATGAGCATGAGCAGGGGGTGGGGGCAACAAGAGGGAGACATGGGGCATGAACGGGGGGTTGGGGAACACGAGGGAGACACAGGGCATGAGCAGGGGGTGGGGGGCAACAGCAGGGAGACACAGGCATGACCGGGGGGTGGGGGGCAACAGCAAGGAGACACGGGGCATGACAGGGAGGTGGTGGGCAACAGGAGAGAGACATGGGGCATGAGAGGGGGGTGGGGGTAACAGGAGAGAGACACGGGACATAAGCGGGGGGTGGGGGGCAACAGCAGGGAGACACGGGGCATGAGCGGGGGGTGGGGGCAACAGCAGGGAGACACGAGGCATGACCGGGGGGTGGAGGCAACAGCAGAGAGACACTGGGCCTGAGCGGGGAGTGGAGGGTAACAGGAGAGAGACACAGGGCATGAGTGGGGTGTGGGGGGCAACAGCAGGGAGACACGGGGCAAGAGCGAGGGGTGGGGTGTAACAGGAGAGAGACACGGGGCATGACCGTGGGGTGGGGGGCAACCAAAGGGAGACACGGGGCATGAATGGTGGGTGATTGGCAACAAAAGAGAGACACGGGGCATGAGAGGAGGGTGGGGGGTAACAGGAGAGAGACACAAGGCATGAGAGTGGGGTGTGGGGTAACAGGAGAGAGACACGGGGAATGAGCGGGTGGTGTGGGGAAACAGCAGGGAGACACGGGGCATGATGGGGGGTGGGGGCAACAGGAGGGAGACACGGGGCATGAGATGGGGGTGGGTGGTAACAGGAGAGAGACATTGGGCATGAGCGGGGGGCACGGGGCAACAGCAGGGAGACATGGGGCATGAGCGGGGGGTGGGGGGAAGAGGGGAGACATGAGGCATGCGCCGGGGGGGTGGGGGAACAGGAGAGAGACATGGGGCATGAGCGAGGGGTGGGGGGCAACAGCAGGGAGAAACAGGGCATGACCGGGGGTGGGGGTAACAGGAGAAAGACATAGGACATGAGCGGGGGGTGGGGGGCAACAGCAGGGGAGACACGGGGCATGACCGAGGGTGGAGTCAACAGGAGAGCGACATGGGCATGAGAGGGAGCTGGGGGTAACAGGAGAGAGAGACACGGGGCATGATCGGGGGTGGGGGGCAACAGTAGGGAGACGCGGGGCATGACCGGGGGGTGGGAGTAAGAGGAGAGAGACACAGGGCATGACCGGGGGGTGGGGGCAACAGCATGGAGACACGGAGCATGACCGGGGGGTGGGGGGCACCAGGAGAGATACACAGGGCATGAGAGGGGGTGGGGGGTAACAGAAGAGAGACACAGGGCATGATAGGTGGGTGCATATCAACAGCAGGGAGACATGGGGCATGAGCGCGGGTGGGGGCAACAGCAGGGAGACACGGGGCATGACTGGGGGGTGGGGAGAACACGAGGGAGACATGGGGCATGAGAGGGGGGTAGGGGTAACAGGGGAGAGACACGGGGCATGAGCGGGGGTGGGGGGCAACAGCAGAGAGACATGCGGCATGACTGGGGAGTGGGGGGCAACAGGAGAGAGACATGGGGCATGAGAGCTGTTTGGGGGGTAACAGGAGAGAGACATGGGGCATGAGCGGGGGTTGGGGGCAACAGCAGGGAGACACGGGGCATGAACAGAGGGTGGGGGACAACAGCAGGGAGACACGGGGCATGAGAGGGGGACAGGGGTAACAGAAGAGAGACACAGGGCATGAGCGGGGGGTGGGGGCAACAGGAGAGAGACACGGGGCATGAGCGGGTGTTGGGGGGTAACAGGAGAGAGACATGGGGCATGAGCGGGGGTGGAGGCAACAGGAGAGAGACACGGGGCATGAGCGGGGGTGGGGGGTAACAGGAGAGAGACACGGGGCATGAGTGGAGGGTGGGGGAGCAACAGCAGGGAGACACAGGCATGAGCAGGGGGTGAGGGGCAACAGCAGGGAGACACGGGGCATGACCTGGGGGTGGGGGGAACAGGAGAGAGAAATGGGGCATGAGCGGGGGGTGGGGGTCAACAGCAGGGAGACATGGGGCATGACCGGGGGGTGGGGGGCAACAGGAGAGAGACACAGGGCATGAGCGGGGGGTGAGGGGAACACGAGGGAGACACAAGGCATGAGAGGGGTGTGGTGGGTAACAGGAGGGAGACACGGTGTATGAGAGGGGGGTGACAGGAGAGAGACACGGGGCATGAGCGGGGATTGGGGGCAACAGCAGGGAGACACGGGGCATGAGCGGGGGTGGGAGGAACACGAGGGAGACACGGGGCATGAGATGGGGGTGGGGAGTACCAGGAGAGAGACACGGGGCATGAGTGGGGCCTGGGGGGTAACAGGAGGGAGACACAGGGTATGAGCGGGGGATGGGGGAACACGAGGGAGACACGGGACATGAGCTGGGGGTGGGGGGCAACAGCAGGGAGACACGGGGATGAGCAAGTGGTGGGGGGAACTCAAGGGAGACATGGGGAATGACCGTGGGGTGGGGGGCACCAGGAGAGATACACAGGGCATGAGAGGGGGTGGGGGGTAACAGAAGAGAGACACAGGGCATGAGAGGTGGGTGCAGATCAACAGGAGGGAGACACGGGGCATGAGCAGGGGGTGGAGGGCAACAGCAGGGAGACACGGGGCATGACCGGGGTGGGGGGCAACAGCAGGGAGACACAGGGCATGAGTGGAGGGTGGGGGAGCAACAGCAGGGAGACACAGGCATGAGCAGGTGGTGAGGGACAACAGCAGGGAGACATGGGGCATGACCGGGTGGTGGGGGGCAACAGGAGAGAGACACAGGGCATGAGCGGGGGGTGAGGGGAACACGAGGGAGACACAGGCATGGGCAGGGGGTGAGGGGCAACAGCAGGGAGACACGGGGCATGACCTGGGGATGGGGGGAACAGGATAGAGAAATGGGGCATGAGCGGGGGGTGGGGGGCAGCAGCAGGGAGACATGGGGCATGACCGGGTGGTGGGGGGCAACAGGAGAGAGACACAGGGCATGAGCGGGGGGTGAGGGGAACACGAGGGAGACACAAGGCATGAGAGGGGTGTGGTTGGTAACAGTAGGGAGACACGGTGCATGAGATGGGGATGACAGGAGAGAGACACGGGGCATGAGCGGGGATTGGGGGCAACAGCAGGGAGACACGGGGCATGAGCGGGGGGTGGGAGGCAACAGCAGGGAGACACGGGGCATGAGCGGGGGTGGGAGGACGACGAGGGAGACACGGGGCATGAGATGGGGGTGGGGAGTACCAGGAGAGAGACACGGGGTCTGGGGGGTAACAGGAGGGAGACACAGGGTATGAGCGAGGGATGGGGGAACACGAGGGAGACACGGGACATGAGCTGGGGGTTTGGGGCAACAGCAGGGAGACACGGGGATGAGCAAGTGGTGGGGGGAACACAAGGGAGAAATGGGGAATGACCGTGGGGTGGGGGGCACCAGGAGAGATACACAGGGCATGAGAGGGGGTGGGGGTAACAGAAGAGAGACACAGGGCATGAGAGGTGGGTGCAGATCAACAGGAGGGAGACACGGGGCATGAGCAGGGGGTGGGGGGCAACAGCAGGGAGACACGGGGCATGACTGGGGGTTGGGGGGCAACAGGAGAGAGACACGGGGCATGAGCGGGGGGTGGGGGGCAACAGGAGAGAGACACAGGGCATGAGCGGGGATTGGGGGCAACAGCAGGGAGACACGGGGCATGAGCGGGGGGTGGGAGGCAACAGCAGGGAGACACGGGGCATGAGCGGGGGTGGGAGGATGACGAGGGAGACACGGGGCATGAGATGGGGGTGGGGAGTACCAGGAGAGAGACACGGGGGCTGGGGGCAACAGGAGGGAGACACAGGGTATGAGCGGGGGATGGGGGAACACGAGGGAGACACGGGACATGAGCTGGGGGTGGGGGGCAACAGCAGGGAGACACGGGGATGAGCAAGTGGTGGGGGGAACACAAGGGAGAAATGGGGAATGACCGTGGGGTGGGGGGCACCAGGAGAGATACACAGGGCATGAGAGGGGTGGGGGTAACAGAAGAGAGACACAGGGCATGAGAGGTGGGTGCAGATCAACAGGAGGGAGACACGGGGCATGAGCAGGGGGTGGGGGGCAACAGCAGGGAGACACGGGGCATGACTGGGGGTTGGGGGGCAACAGGAGAGAGACACGGGGCATGAGCGGGGGGTGGGTGGAACACGAGGGAGACATGGGGCATGAGCGGGGGGTAACAAGAGAGAGACATTGGGCATGAGCGGGTGATGGGGGCAAAAGCAGGGAGACACAGGGAATGAGCGGGGGTGGAGGGCAACAGCAGGGAGACACGGGGCATGAGCGGGGGGTGGGGGGAAACAGCAGGGAGACATGGGGTATGAGCGGGGGGTGGGAGGCAACAGAAGAGAGGCACGGGGCATGAGCGGGGGGTGGGTGGAACACGAGGGAGACATGGGGCATGAGCGGGGGGTAACACGAGAGAGACATGGGGCATGAGCGGGTGGTGGGGGGCAACAGCAGGGAGACACAGGGCATGAGTGGAGGGTGGGGGAGCAACAGCAGGGAGACACAGGCATGAGCAGAGGGTGAGGGGCAACAGCAGGGAGACACGGGGCATGACCTGGGGGTGCGGGGAACAGGAGAGAGAAATGGGGCATGAGCGGGGGGTGGGAGGCAACAGCAGGGAGACATGGGGCATGACCGGGGGGTGCGTGGCAACAGGAGAGAGACACAGGGAATGAGCGGGGGTGAGGGGAACACGAGGGAGACACAAGGCATGAGAGGGGTTTGGTGGGTAACAGGAGGGAGACACGGTGCATGAGAGGGGGGTGACAGGAGAGAGACACGGGGCATGAGCGGGGATTGGGGGCAACAGGAGGGAGACACGGGGCATGAGCGGGGATTGGGGGCAACAGCAGGGAGACACGGGGCATGAGCGGGGGGTGGGAGGCAACAGCAGGGAGACACGGGGCATGAGCGGGGGTGGGAGGAACACGAGGGAGACACGGGGCATGAGATGGGGGTGGGGAGTACCAGGAGAGAGACACGGGGCATGAGTGGGGGCTGGGGGGTAACAGGAGGGAGACACAGGGTATGAGCGGGGGATGAGGGAACACGAGGGATACACTGGACATGAGCTGGGGGTGGCGGGCAACAGCAGGGAGACACGGGGATGAGCAAGTGGTGGGGGGAACACAAGGGAGACATGGGGAATGACCGTGGGGTGGGGGGCACCAGGAGAGATACACAGGGCATGAGAGGGGGTGGGGGTAACAGAAGAGAGACACAGGGCATGAGAGGTGGGTGCAGATGAACAGGAGGGAGACACGGGGCATGAGCAGGGGGTGGGGGGCAACAGCAGGGAGACATAGGGCATGACCGGGGGGTGGGGGGCAACAGGAGAGAGACACGGGGCATGAGCGGGGGGTGGGTGGAACACGAGGGAGACATGGGGCATGAGCGGGGGGTAACAAGAGAGAGACATGTGGCATGAGCGGGTGGTGGGGGCAACAGCATGGAGACACAGGGCATGAGCGGGGGTTGGAGGGCAACAGCAGGGAGACACGGGGAATGAGCGGGGGGTGGGGGGCAACAGCAGGGAGACATGGGGCATGAGCGGGGGGTGGTGGCAACAGCAGGGAGACACGGGGCATGAGCGGGGTGTGGGGAGAATACGAGGGAGACACGGGGCATGAGGGGGGGTGGGTGTAAAAGGAGGGAGACACGGGGCATGAGCGGGGGGTGGGGGGCAACAGCAGGGAGACATGGGGCATGACCTGGGGTGGCAGGCAACAGCAGGGAGACACAGGGCATGACCGGGGGTAGGGGGCAACAGGAGAGAGTCACGAGGCATGAGAGAGTGGTGGGTGGGCAACAGGAGAGAGACACGGGGGATGAGCGGTGCTGGGGCAACAAGAGAGAGACACGGGGCATGAGCGAGGGGTGGGGGTAACAGGAGAGAGACACAGGGCATGAGCGGGAGGTGGGGGGCAACAGGAGGGAGACACGGGACATGAGTGGTGGGTGGGGGGCAACAGCAGGGAGACACAGGGCATGAGTGGGGGTGGGGAAGCAACAGCAGGGAGACACAGGGCATGAGCGGGGGGTGGGGGGAACACGAGGGAGACACAGGGCATGACCGGGGGGTGGGGGGAACACGAGGGAGACATGGAGAATGAGAGGGGGATGGGGTAACAGGGGAGAGACACGGGGCATGAGCGTAGGGTGGGGGGCAACAGCAGAGAGACAAGGGGCATGAGCAGGGGTGGGGGCAACAGCACGGAGACACGGGCATGACTGGGGGCTAGAGGGCAACAGCAGGGAGTCACGGGGCATGACCGGGGGGTGGGGGGCAACAGGAGAGAGACATGAGCATGAGCAGGGGGTGGGGGCAACAAGAAGAAGACATGGGGCATGAACGGGGGTTTGGGGAACATGAGGGAGGCATGGGGCATGAGCGGGGGGTGGGGGGTAACAGGAGAGAGACACAGGGCATGAGCTGGGGGTGGGGGCAACAGCAGGGAGCCACGGGGCATGAGTGGGGGTGGGAAGCAACAGGAGAGAGACACGGGGCATGAGCGGGGGTGGGGGGCAACATCAGGGAGACACAGGCATGACCGGGGGGTGGGGGGCAACAGCAGGGAGACACGGGGCATGACCGGGAGGTGGCGGGCAACAGGATAGAGACACGGGACATGAGAGGGGGGTGGGGTGTAACATGAGAGAGACACGGGACATGAGCAGGGGGTGGGGGGCAACAGCAGGGATACACGGGGGATGAGCAAGTGGTGGGGGGAACACAAGGGAGACATGGGGAATGAGCAGGGGTGGGGGTAACAGGAGAGAGACACAGTGCATGAGCGGTGGGTGGGTGGCAACAGGAGGGAACACGGGGCATGAGCGGGGGGTGGGGGGCAACAGCAGGGAGACACGGGGCATGAGCGGGGGGATGGGTGGAACACGAGGGAGACATGGGGCTGAGCGGGGGGTAACAAGAGAGAGACACGGGGCATGAGCGGGGGGTGGGGGCAACAGCAGGGAGACACGGGGCATGAGCAGGGAGTGGGGGGCAACAGCAGGGAGACACGGGGCATGAGCGGGGGGTGGGGGGTAACAGGAGAGAGACTCGGGGCATGAGCGGGGGGTAGGGGGCAACAGCAGGGAGACATGAGGCATGAGCGGGGGGTTGGGGCAACAGCAGGGAGACACGGGGCATGAGAGGGGTGTGGGGAGAATACGAGGGAGACACGGGGTATGAGAGCGGTGTGGGGGTAAAAGGAGGGAGACACGGGGCATGAGTGGGGGTTGGGGGGCAACAGCAGGGAGACATGGGGCATGACCGGGGGGTGGCGGGCAACAGAAGGAAGACACAGGTCATGACTGGGGGTAGGGGACAACATGAGGGAGACACGGGGCATGAGCGGGGTGGGGGGTAACAGGAGAGAGACACGGGGCATGAGCGGGGGGTGGGGGCAACAGCAGGGAGCCACGGGGCATGAGTGGGGGTGGGAAGCAACAGGAGAGAGACACGGGGCATGAGCGGGGGTGGGGGGCAACATCAGGGAGACACAGGCATGACCGGGGGTGGGGGCAACAGCAGGGAGACACGGGGCATGACCGGGAGGTGGCGGGCAACAGGATAGAGACACGGGGCATGAGAGGGGGGTGGAGTGTAACAGGAGAGAGACACGGGACATGAGCAGGGGGTGGGGGGCAACAGTAGGGATACACGGGGGATGAGCAAGTGGTGGGGGGAACACAAGTGAGACATGGGGAACGAGCAGGGGGTGGGGGTAACAGGAGAGAGACACAGTGCATGAGCGGTGGGCGGGTGGCAACAGGAGGGAGACACGGGGCATGAGCGGGGGTGGGGGGCAAAAACAGGGAGACACGGGGCATGACCGGGGGGTGGGGGGCAACAGGAGGGAGACACGGAGCATGATCAGGGGATGGGTGGAACACGAGGGAGACATGGGGCTGAGCGGGGGGTAACAAGAGAGAGACACGGGGCATGAGCGGGGGGTGGGGGGCAACAGAAGGGAGACACGGGGCATGAGCGGGGAGTGGGGGGCAACAGAAGGGAGACACGGGGAATGAGCGGGGGGTGGGTGGTAACAGGAGAGAGACACGGGGCATGAGCGGGGGGTGGGGGGCAACAGCAGGGAGACATGGGGCATGAGCGGGGGGTTGGGGCAACAACAGGGAGACACGGGGCATGAGCGGGGTGTGGGGAGAATACGAGGGAGACACGGGGTATGAGAGGGGTGTGGGGGTAAAAGGAGGGAGACACGGGGCATGAGCAGGGGTGGGGGGCAACCGCAGGGAGACATGGGGCATGACCGGGGGGTGGCGGGCAACAGAAGGAAGACACAGGTCATGACTGGGGGTAGGGGACAACAGGAGAGAGACACGGGGCATGAGAGGGGGGTGGGGGGTAACAGGAGAGAGACATGAGCATGAGCAGGGGGTGGGGGCAACAAGAAGAAGACATGGGGCATGAACAGGGGTTTGGGGAACATGAGGGAGACACGGGGCAAGAGCGGGGGTGGGGGGTAACAGGAGAGAGACACGGGCATGAGCGGGGGGTGGGGGCAACAGCAGGGAGCCACGGGGCATGAGTGGGGGTGGGAAGCAACAGGAGAGAGACACGGGGCATGAGCGGGGGTGGGGGGCAACATCAGGGAGACACAGGCATGACCGGGGGTGGGGGGCAACAGCAGGAGACACGGGGCATGACCGGGAGGTGGCGGGCAACAGGATAGAGACACGGGGCATGAGAGGGGGGTGGGGTGTAACAGGAGAGAGACACGGGACATGAGCAGGGGGTGGGGGGCAACAGTAGGGATACACGGGGGATGAGCAAGTGGTGGGGGGAACACAAGGGAGACATGGGGAATGAGCAGGGGGTGGGGGTAACAGGAGAGAGACACAGTGCATGAGCGGTGGGCGGGTGGCAACAGGAGGGAGACACGGGGCATGAGCGGGGGTGGGGGGCAAAAACAGGGAGACACGGGGCATGACCGGGGGGTGGGGGGCAACAGGAGGGAGACACGGAGCATGAGCAGGGGATGGGTGGAACACGAGGGAGACATGGGGCTGAGCGGGGGGTAACAAGAGAGAGACACGGGGCATGAGCGAGGGATGGGGGCAACAGAAGGGAGACACGGGGCATGAGCGGGGAGTGGGGGGCAACAGCAGGGAGACACGGGGAATAAGCGGGGGGTGGGTGGTAACAGGAGAGAGACACAGGGCATGAGCGGGGGGTAGGGGGCAACAGCAGGGAGACATGGGGCATGAGCGGGGGGTTGGGGCAACAGCAGGGAGACACGGGGCATGAGCGGGGTGTGGGGAGAATACGAGGGAGACACGGGGTATGAGAGGGGTGTGGGGGTAAAAGGAGGGAGACACGGGGCATGAGCGGGGGGTGGGGGGCAACAGCAGGGAGACATGGGGCATGACCGGGGGGTGGCGGGCAACAGAAGGAAGACACAGGTCATGACTGGGGGTAGGGGACAACAGGAGAGAGACACGGGGCATGAGAGGGGGGTGGGGGGTAACAGGAGGGAGACACGGGGCATGAGAGGGGGGTAACAGGAGAGACATGGGGCATGAGTGGGGGTGGGGGGCAACAGCAGGGAGACACGGGGCATGACCGGGTGGTAGGGGGCAACAGGAGAGAGACACGGGGCATGAGCGGGGGTGGGGGCAACAAGAGAGAGACACGGGGCATGAGCGAGTGGTGGGGGTAACAGGAGAGAGACACAGGGCATGAGCGGGGGGTGGGGGGTAATAGGAGGGAGACACGGGGCATGAGCGGGGGATGGGGGGAACACAAGGCAGACAAGGGACATGAGCGTTGGGTGGCAGGCAACAGCAGGGAGACACAGGGCATGAGCGGGGGGTGGGGGGAACATGAGGGAGACACAGGGCATGAGAGGAGGGTGGGGGGTAACAGGAGAGAGACACGGCGCATGAGCAGGGGTGGGGGGCAACAGCAGGGAGACACGGGCATGACTGGGGGCTGGAGGGCAACAGCAGGGAGTCACGGGGCATGACCGGGGGTGGGGGCAACAGGAGAGAGACATGAGCATGAGCAGGGGGTGGGGGCAACAAGAGGGAGACATGGGGCATGAACTGGTGGTTGGGGAACACGAGGGAGACACGGGGCATGAGCAGGGGGTAGGGGGCAACAGCAGGGAGACACAGGCATGACCGGGGGGTGGGGGGCAACAGCAGGGAGACACGGGGCATGACCGGGAGGTGGTGGGCAACAGGAGAGAGACATGGGGCATGAGAGGGGGGTGGGGGTAACAGGAGAGAGACACGGGACATGAGCGGGGGGTGGGGGCAACAGCAGGGAGACACGGGGCATGAGTGGGGGGTGGGGGCAACAGCAGGGAGACACGGGGCATGACCGGGGGGTGGAGGCAACAGCAGAGAGACACTGGGCCTGAGCGGGGGGTGGAGGGTAACAGGAGAGAGACACAGGGCATAAGTGAGGTGTGGGGGGCAACAGCAGGGAGACACGGGGCATGAGCGGGGGGTTTGGTGTAACAGGAGAGAGACACGGGGCATGACCGTGGGGTGGGGGGCAACCGAATGGAGACACGGGGCATGACCGGGGGTGGGGGGCAACAAAAGAGAGACACGGGGCATGAGAGGAGGGTGGGGGGTAACAGGAGAGAGACACAGGGCATGAGAGGGGGGTGGGGGGAAACAGCAGGGAGACACGGGGCATGATGGGGGCGTCGCGGCAACAGGAGAGAGACACGGGGCATGAGAGGGGGTGGGGGGTAACAGGAGAGAGACACGGGGCATGAGAGGGGGTTGGGGGTAACAGGAGAGAGACACGTGGCATGAGCGGTGGTGGGGGCAACTGCAGGGAAACACGGGGCTTGAGCGCGGGGTGGGGGCAACAGCAGGGAGACAAGGGGCATGAGCGGGTGGTGGGGGGAACACGAGGGAGACACGGGGGCATGAGAGGGGTTGGGGGTAACAGGAGAGAGACACAGGGCATGAGCGGGGGTGAGGGTCAACAGCAGGGAGACACGGGCATGAGTGGGGGTGCAACAAGAGAAAGACACAGGGCATGAGCGGGGGCAGGGGGTAACAGGAGAGACACGAGGCATAAGCGGGGGATGGGGGAACAGGAGAGATACACGGGGTATGGGTGGGGGCAACAGCAGGGAGACTCGGGTCATGACTGGGGGGGCAACAGGAGAGAGACACGCAGCATGAGTAGGGGGCAACAGCAGGGAGACATGGGGCATGAGCGTGGGCTGGGGCGGCAACAGCAGGGAGAAACGGGTTCAGGAGCGAAGGTTAGGGGGTAACAGGAGAGAGACACGGGGCATGAGCAGGGGTTGAGGGGCAACAGGATGGAGATACGGGGCATGAGACCCGGGGGGGTGGTAACAGGAGAGAGACACGGGGCATGAGCGGGGTGCAGGGGGCAACAGCAGGGAGACATGGGGCATGATAGGGGGGTGGGGGGAAGAGGGGAGACATGAGGCATGCGCCGGGTGCATGGGGGGAACAGGAGAGAGACATGGGGCATGAGCGAGGGGTGGGGGGCAACAGCAGGGAGACACGGGGCATGACCGGGGGTGGGGGTAACAGGAGAAAGACATAGGACATGAGCGGGGGGTGGGGGACAACAGCAGGGAGACACGGGACATGACCAGGGGGTTGGGTCAACAGAAGAGAGACATGGGCATGAGAGGTGGCTGGGGGTAACAGGAGAGAGACACAGGGCATGATCAGGGGGTGGGGGGCAACAGCAGGGAGACATGGGGCATGACCGGGAGGTGGGGGTAAGAGGAGAGAGACACAGGGCATGAGAGCGGCTTGGGGGGGTAACAGGAGAGATATGGGGCATGAGCGGGGGTTGGGGGCAACAGCAGCGAGACACGGGGCATGAGAGGGGGACAGGGGTAACAGGAGAGAGACACAGGGCATGATCAGGGGGTGGGGGGCAACAGCAGGGAGACACGGGGCATGACGGGGGGGTGGGGGGCACCAGGAGAGATACACAGGGCATGAGAGCGGCTTGGGGGGGTAACAGGAGAGATATGGGGCATGAGCGGGGGTTGGGGGCAACAGCAGCGAGACACGGGGCATGAGCAGAGGGTGGTGGGAAACAGCAGGGAGACACGGGGCATGAGAGGGGGACAGGGGTAACAGGAGAGAGACACAGGGCATGAGCAGGGGGTGGGGGCAACAGGAGAGAGACACGGGGCATGAGTGGGTGTTGGGGGGGTAACAGGAGAGAGACATGGGGCATGAGCGGGAGGTGGAGGCAACAGGAGAGAGACACGGGGCATGAGCGGGGGTGGGGGATAACAGGAGAGAGACACGGGGCATGAGTGGAGGGTGGGGGAGCAACAGCAGGGAGACACAGGCATGAGCAGGGGGTGAGGGGCAACAGCAGGGAGACACGGGGCATGACCTGGGGGTGGGGGGAACAGGAGAGAGAAATGGGGCATGAGCGGGGGGTGATTGGCAACAGCAGAGAGACTTGGGGCATGCCCGGGGGTGGGGGGCAACAGGAGAGAGACACGGGGCATGAGAGGGGGGTGCCGATCAACAGCAGGGAGACATGGGGCATGACCGGGGAGTGGGGTGCAACAGGAGAGAGACATGGGGCATGAGAGGGGGTTGGTGGGGTAACAGGATAACAGGAGAGAGACATGGGGCATTAGCGGGGGATGGGGGCAACAGGAGAGACACACGGGCATGAGAGGGAGTTGGGGGTAACAGGAGAGAGACATGGGGCATGAGCGGGGGTGGGGGCAACAGGAGAGAGACACAGGGCATGAGCGGGGGGTGGGGGGCAACAGCAGGGAGACATGGGGCATGACCGGGGGGTGGGGGGCAACAGGAGAGAGACACGGGGCATGAGAGGGTTGTGGGGGTAACTCGAGGCATGAGAGGGGTGTGGTGGGTAACAGGAGGGAGACACGGTGCATGAGAGGGGGGTAAAAGGAGAGAGACACGGGGCATGAGCGGGGATTGGGGGCAACAGTAGGGAGACACAGGGCATGAGCGGGGGGTGGGGGGCAACAGCAGGGAGACACGTGGCATGAGCGGGGGGTGGGAGGAACACGATGGAGCACGGGGCATGAGATGGGGGTGGGGAGTAACAGGAGAGAGACACGGGGCATGAGTGGGGGGTGGGGGGTAACAGGAGGGAGACACAGGGTATGAGCGGGGGATGGGGGAACACGAGGGAGACACGGGACATGAGCGGGAGGTGGGGGGCCACAGCAGGGAGACACGGGGGATGAGCAAGTGGTGGGGGGAACACAAGGGAGACATGGGGACTGAGCAGGGGGTGGGGGTAACAGGAGAGAGACACAGTGCATGAGCGGGGGTGGGGGCAACAGGAGGGAGACACGGGGCATGAGCGGGGGTTGGGGGCAACAGCAGGGAGTCACGGGGCATGACCAGGGGGTGGGGGGCAACAGGAGAGAGACATGAGCATGAGCAGGGGGTGGAGGCAACAAGAGGGAGACAAGGGGCATGAACGGGGGTTTGGGGAACACAAGGGAGACACGGGGTATGAGCGGGGGGTGGGGGCAACAGCAGGGAGACACGGGGCATGAGTGGGGGTGGGGAGCAACAGGAGAGAGACACAGGGCATGAGCAGGGGTGGGGGGCAACAGCAGGGAGACACAGGCATGACCGGGGGATGGTGGGCAACAGCAGGGAGACACGGGGCATGACAGGGAGGTGGCGGGCAAAAGGAGAGAGACACGGGACATGAGAGGGGGCTGGGGGGTAACAGGAGAGAGACACGGGACATGAGTGGGGGGTGGGGGGGAACAGCAGGGAGACACGGGGGATGAGCGGGGGTGGGGCGTAACAGGAGAGAGACACAGTGCATGAGCGGGGGGTGGGGGGCAACAGGACTGAGACACGGGGCATGAGCCGGGGGTGGGGGGCAACAGCAGGGAGACATGGGGCATGACTGGGGGGTGGGGGGCAACAGGAGAGAGACACGGGGCATGAGCGGGGGGTGGGTGGAACACGAGGGAGACATGGGGCATGAGCGGGGGGTAACAAGAGAGAGACACAGTGCATGAGCGGGGGGTGGGGGGCAACAGGACTGAGACACGGGGCATGAGCCGGGGGTGGGGGGCAACAGCAGGGAGACATGGGGCATGACTGGGGGGTGGGGGGCAACAGGAGAGAGACACGGGGCATGAGCGGGGGTGAGGGGCAACAGCAGGGAGACACGGGGCATGAGCGGGGGGTGGGGGCAACAGCAGGGAGACACGGGGCATGAGCGGGGGGTGGGGGGTAACAGGAGAGAGACACAGGGCATGAGCAGGGGGTGGGGGCAACAGCAGGGAGACATGGGGCTTGAGCGGGGTGTGGGGGGCAACAGCAGGGAGACACGGGGTATGAGCGGTGTGTGGGGAGAATACGAGGGAGACGCGGGGCATGAGAGGGGGTTGGGGGTAAAAGGAGGGAGACAAGGGTCATGAGCGGGGGGTGGGGGGCAACAGCAGGGATACATGGTGCATGACCGGGGGGTGGCGGGCAACAGAAGGGAGACAAGGGGCATGACCAGGGGTGGGGGACAACAGGAGAGAGACACAGGGCATGAGCGGGGGGTGGGGGGCAACAGCAGGGAGACATGGGGCATGACCGGGGGGTGGGGGGCAACAGGAGAGAGACACGGGGCATGAGAGGGTTGTGGGGGTAACTCGAGGCATGAGAGGGGTGTGGTGGGTAACAGGAGGGAGACACGGTGCATGAGAGGGGGGTAAAAGGAGAGAGACACGGGGCATGAGCGGGGATTGGGGGCAACAGTAGGGAGACACAGGGCATGAGCGGGGGGTGGGGGGCAACAGCAGGGAGACACGTGGCATGAGCGGGGGGTGGGAGGAACACGATGGAGCACGGGGCATGAGATGGGGGTGGGGAGTAACAGGAGAGAGACACGGGGCATGAGTGGGGGGTGGGGGGTAACAGGAGGGAGACACAGGGTATGAGCGGGGGATGGGGGAACACGAGGGAGACACGGGACATGAGCGGGAGGTGGGGGGCCACAGCAGGGAGACACGGGGGATGAGCAAGTGGTGGGGGGAACACAAGGGAGACATGGGGACTGAGCAGGGGGTGGGGGTAACAGGAGAGAGACACAGTGCATGAGCGGGGGTGGGGGCAACAGGAGGGAGACACGGGGCATGAGCGGGGGTTGGGGGCAACAGCAGGGAGACACGGGCATGACTGGGGGCTGGAGGGCAACAGCAGGGAGTCACGGGGCATGACCAGGGGGTGGGGGGCAACAGGAGAGAGACATGAGCATGAGCAGGGGGTGGAGGCAACAAGAGGGAGACAAGGGGCATGAACGGGGGTTTGGGGAACACAAGGGAGACACGGGGTATGAGCGGGGGGTGGGGGCAACAGCAGGGAGACACGGGGCATGAGTGGGGGTGGGGAGCAACAGGAGAGAGACACAGGGCATGAGCAGGGGTGGGGGGCAACAGCAGGGAGACACAGGCATGACCGGGGGATGGTGGGCAACAGCAGGGAGACACGGGGCATGACAGGGAGGTGGCGGGCAAAAGGAGAGAGACACGGGACATGAGAGGGGGCTGGGGGGTAACAGGAGAGAGACACGGGACATGAGTGGGGGGTGGGGGGGAACAGCAGGGAGACACGGGGGATGAGCGGGGGTGGGGCGTAACAGGAGAGAGACACAGTGCATGAGCGGGGGGTGGGGGGCAACAGGACTGAGACACGGGGCATGAGCCGGGGGTGGGGGGCAACAGCAGGGAGACATGGGGCATGACTGGGGGGTGGGGGGCAACAGGAGAGAGACACGGGGCATGAGCGGGGGGTGGGTGGAACACGAGGGAGACATGGGGCATGAGCGGGGGGTAACAAGAGAGAGACCCGGGGCATGAGCGGGGGTGGGGGGCAACAGCAGGGAGACACGGGGCATGAGCGGGGGGTGGGGGGTAACAGGAGAGAGACACAGGGCATGAGCAGGGGGTGGGGGCAACAGCAGGGAGACATGGGGCTTGAGCGGGGTGTGGGGGCAACAGCAGGGAGACACGGGGTATGAGCGGTGTGTGGGGAGAATACGAGGGAGACGCGGGGCATGAGAGGGGGGTGGGGGTAAAAGGAGGGAGACAAGGGTCATGAGCGGGGGGTGGGGGGCAACAGCAGGGATACATGGTGCATGACCGGGGGGTGGCGGGCAACAGAAGGGAGACAAGGGGCATGACCAGGGGTGGGGGACAACAGGAGAGAGACACGGGGCATGAGAGGGGGGTGGGGGGTAACAGGAGAGAGACACGGGGCATGAGAGGGGGTGGGGGTAACAGGAGAGAGACATGGAGCAAGAGCGGGGGTGGCGGGCAACAGCAGGGAGACACAGGGCATGACCGGGGGGTAGGGTGCCACAGGAGAGAGACACGGGGCATGAGAGGGTGGTGGGTGGGCAACAGGAGAGAGACACGGGGCGTGAGCAGCGGTGGGGGCAACAAGAGAGAGACACGGGGCATGAACGAGGGATGGGGGTAACAGGAGAGAGACACAGGGCATGAGCGGGGGGTGGGGGAACACAAGGGAGACACGGGACATGAGCGGTGGGTTGGGGCAACAGCAGGGAGACACAGGGCATGAGCGGGGGGTGGGGGGAACGCGAGTGAGACACAGGGCATGAGCGGGGGGTGGGGGGTAAGAGGAGGGAGACACAGGGCATGAGCCAGGGGTGGGGGGTGGGGGGCAACATCAGGGAGCCACGGGGCATGAGCAGGGGTGGGGGGAACACGAGGGAGACACAGGGCATGAGAGGGGGGTGGGGGGTAACAGGACAGAGACACGGGGCATGAGCAGGGGTGTGGGTCAACAGCAGGGAGACACGGGCATGACTGGGGGCTGGAGGGCAACAGCAGGGAGTCACTGGGCATGACCGTGGTGTGGGGGGCAACAGGAGAGAGACATGAGCATGAGCAGGGGGTGGGGGCAACAAGAGGGAGACATGGTGCAAGAACGGGGGGTTGGGGAACACGAGGGAGACACGGGGCATGAGCAGGGGATGGGGGTAACAGGAGAGAGACACGGGGCATGAGCGGGGGTGGGGGCAACAGCAGGGAGACACGGGGCATGAGTGGGGGTGGGGAGCAACAGGAGAGAGACACGGGGCATGAGTGGAGGTGGGGGGCAACAGCAGGGAGACACAGGCATGACCGGGGGGTGGGGGGCAACAGCAGGGAGACACGGGGCATGACTGGGAGGTGGCGGGCAACAGGAGAGAGACACGGGGCATGAGAGGGGGGTGGGGGTAACAGGAGAGAGACACAGGGCATGAGCGGTGTGTGGGGAGAATACGAGGGAGACACGGGGCATGAGCGGGGGGTGGGGGGTAACAGGAGAGAGACACAGGGCATGAGCAGGGGTGGGGGGCAACAGCAGGGATACATGGTGCATGACCGGGGGGTGGCGGGCAACAGAAGGGAGACAAGGGGCATGACCAGGCGTGGGGGACAACAGGAGATTGACACGGGGCATGAGAGGGGGGTGGGGGGTAACAGGACAGAGACACGGGGCATGAGCAGGGGTGTGGGTCAACAGCAGGGAGACACGGGCATGACTGGGGGCTGGAGGGCAACAGCAGGGAGTCACTGGCCATGACCGTGGTGTGGGGGGCAACAGGAGAGAGACATGAGCATGAGCAGGGGGTGGGGGCAACAAGAGGGAGACATGGTGCAAGAACGGGGGGTTGGGGAACACGAGGGAGACACGGGGCATGAGCAGGGGATGGGGTAACAGGAGAGAGACACGGGGCATGAGCGGGGGTGGGGGCAACAGCAGGGAGACACGGGGCATGAGTGGGGGTGGGGAGCAACAGGAGAGAGACACGGGGCATGAGTGGAGGTGGGGGGCAACAGCAGGGAGACACAGGCATGACCGGGGGGTGGGGGGCAACAGCAGGGAGACACGGGGCATGACTGGGAGGTGGCGGGCAACAGGAGAGAGACACGGGGCATGAGAGGGGGGTGGGGGTAACAGGAGAGAGACACAGGGCATGAGCGGTGTGTGGGGAGAATACGAGGGAGACACGGGGCATGAGCGGGGGGTGGGGGGTAACAGGAGAGAGACACAGGGCATGAGCAGGGGTGGGGGGCAACAGCAGGGATACATGGTGCATGACCGGGGGGTGGCGGGCAACAGAAGGGAGACAAGGGGCATGACCAGGCGTGGGGGACAACAGGAGATTGACACGGGGCATGAGAGGGGGGTGGGGGGTAACAGGAGAGAGACACGGGGCATGAGAGGGGGTGGGGGTAACAGGAGAGAGACATGGAGCATGAGCGGGGGTGGCGGGCAACAGCAGGGAGACACAGGGCATGACCGGGGGGTAGGGTGCAACAGGAGAGAGACACGGGGCATGAGAGGGTGGTGGGTGGGCAACAGGAGAGAGACACGGGGCGTGAGCGGCGGTGGGGGCAACAAGAGAGAGACACGGGGCATGAGCGAGGGATGGGGGTAACAGGAGAGAGACACAGGGCATGAGCGGGGGGTGGGGGAACACAAGGGAGACACGGGACATGAGCGGTGGGTTGGGGCAACAGCAGGGAGACACAGGGCATGAGCGGGGGGTGGGGGGAACACGAGTGAGACACAGGGCATGAGCGGGGGGTGGGGGGTAAGAGGAGGGAGACACAGGGCATGAGCCAGGGGTGGGGGCTGGGGGGCAACATCAGGGAGCCACGGGGCATGAGCCGGGGGTGGGGGGAACACGAGGGAGACACAGCGCATGAGAGGGGGGTGGGGGGCAACAGGTGGGAGACACGGGGCATGAGCGGGGGTGGGGGGCAACAGCAGGGAGACACGGGGCATGACGGGGGTGGAGGGCAACAGGAGAGAGACACGGGGCATGAGCGGGGAGTGGGTGGAACACTAGGGAGACATGGGGCATGAGTGAGCGGGGGTAACAAGAGAGAGACACGGGGCATGAGCGGGGGTGGGGGCAACAGCAGGGAGACACGGGGCATGAGCGGGGGTGGGGGGCACCAGCAGGGAGACACGGGGCATGAGCTGGGGATGGGGGGTAACAGGAGAGAGACACGGGGCATGAGTGGGGTGTGGGGGCAACAGCATGGAGACATGGGGCATGAGCGGGGGGTGGGGGCAACAGCAGGGAGACACGGGGCATGAGCGGGGTGTGGGGAGATTACGAGGGAGACACAGGGCATGAGCGGGGGTGGGGGGCAACAGCAGGGAGACATGGGGCATGACCGGGGGGTGGCGGGCAACAGAAGGGAGACACGGGGCATGACCGGGGGTGGGGGACAACAGGAGAGAGACACGGGGCATGAGAGGGGGGTCGGGGGTAACAGGAGAGAGACACGGGGCATGAGAAGGGGTGGGGGTAACAGGAGAGAGACATGGGACATGAGCGGGGTGGGGGGCAACAGCAGGGAGACACGGGGCATGACCGGGGGTAGGGGGCAACAGGAGAGAGACACAGGGCATGACAGGTTGGTGGGTGGGCAACAGGAGAGAGACACAGGGCATGAGCGGGGGTGGGGGCAACAAGAGAGAGACACGGGGCATGAGCGAGGGGTGGGGGTAACAGGAGAGAGACACAGGGCATGAGTGGGGGGTGGGGGGCAACAGGAGGGAGACACGGGGCATGAGCGGGGGATGGGGGAACACAAGGGAGACACGGGACATGAGCGGTGGGTGGGGGCAACAGCAGGGAGACACAGGGCATGAGCAGGGGGTGGGGGAACGCGAGGGAGACACGGGGCATGAGCGGGGGTGGGGGGTAACAGGAGGGAGACACAGGGCATGAGCGGGGGGTGGGGGGCAACAGCAGGGAGTCACAGGGCATGAGCGGGTGATGGGGGAACACGAGGGAGACACAGGGCATGAGAGGGGGTGGGGGGTAACAGGAGAGAGACACGGGGCATGAGCAGGGGTGGGTGGCATCAGCAGGGAGACACGGGCATGACTGGGGGCTGGAGGGCAACAGCAGGGAGTCACGGGGCATGACCGTGGGGTGGGGGGCAACAGGAGAGAGACATGAGCATGAGCAGGGGGTGGGGGCAACAAGAGGGAGACATGGGGCATGAACGGGGGTTTGGGCAACACGAGGGAGACACGGGGTTTGAGCGGGGGGTGGGGGCAACAGCAGGGAGACACGGGGCATGGATGGGGGTGGGGAGCAACAGGAGAGAGACACAGGGCATGAGCAGGGGTGGGGGGCAACAGCAGGGAGACACAGGCATGACCGGGGGGTGGGGGGCAACAGCAGGGAGACACGGGGCATGACAGGGAGGTGGTGGGCAAAAGGAGAGAGACACGGGACATGAGAGGGGGGTGGGGGGTAACAGGAGAGAGACACGGGACATGAGTGGGGGGTGGGGGGCAACAACAGGGAGACACGGGGGATGAGTGGGGGGTGGGGCGTAACAGGAGAGAGACACAGTGCATGAGCGGGGGGTGGGGGCAACAGGAGGGAGAAACGAGGCATGAGCGGGGGGTGGGGTACAACAGCAGGGAGACATCGGGCATGACTGGGGGGTGGGGGGCAACAGGAGAGAGACACAGGGCATGAGCGTTGGGTGGGTGGAACACGAGGGAGACATGGGGCATGAGCGGGGGGTAACAAGAGAGAGACATGGGGCATGAGCGGGGGTGGGGGGCAAAAGCAGAGTGACACAGTGCATGAGCGGGGGGTCAACAGCAGGGAGACACGGGGCATGAGCGGGGGGGGTGGGGTAACAGGAGAGAGACACGGGGCATGAGCGGGGGGTGGGGGGCAACAGCAGGGAGACATGGGGCTTGAGCGGGGGGTGGGGGCAACAGCAGGGAGACACGGGGCATGAGCGGTGTGTGGGGAGAATATGAGGGAGACACAGGGCTTGAGAGGGGGGTGGGGGTAAAAGGAGAGAGACACGGGGCATGAGCGGGGGGTGGGGGGCAACAGCAGGGAGACATGGGGCTTGAGCGGGGGGTGGGGACAACAGCAGGGATACACGGGGCATGAGCAGGGGGTGTGGGGTAACAGGAGAGAGACACAGGGCATGAGCGGGGGGTGGGGGGCAACAGCAGGGAGACATGGGGCTTGAGCGGGGGGTGGGGGCAACAGCAGGGAGACACGGGGCATGAGCGGTGTGTGGGGAGAATACGAGGGAGACACGGGGCATGAGAGGGGGTGGGGGGTAACAGGAGAGAGACATGGGGCATGAGAGGGGGTGGGGGTAACAGGAGAGAGACATGGAGCATGAGCGGGGGTGGGGGGCAACAGCAGGGAGACACAGGGCATGACCACGGGGTAGGGTGCAACAGGAGAGAGACACGGGGCATGAGAGGGTGGTGGGTGGGCAACAGGAGAGAGACACAGGGCATGAGTGGGGGTGGGGGCAACAAGAGAGAGACACGGGGCATGAGCGAGGGGTGGGGGTATCAGGAGAGAGAGACAGGGCATGAGCGGGGGGTGGGGGAACACAAGGGAGACACGGGACATGAGCGGTGGGTGGGGGCAACAGCAGGGAGACACAGGGCATGAGCCGGGGGTGGGGGGAACGCGAGCGAGACACGGGGCATGAGCGGGGGGTGGGGGTAACAGGAGAGAGACACGGGGCATGAGCGGGGGTGGGGGCAACAGCAGGGAGACACGGGGCATGAGTGGGGGTGGGGAGAAACAGGAGAGAGACACAGGGCATGAGTGGAGGTGGTGGGCAACAGCAGGGAGACACAGGCATGACAAGGGGGTGGGGGGCAACAGCAGGGAGACACGGGGCATGACTGGGAGGTGGCGGGCAACAGGAGAGAGACACGGGGCATGAGAGGGGGGTGGGGGTAACAGGAGAGAGACACGGGACATGAGCGGGGGGTGGGGGGCAACAGCAGGGAGACACGGGGCATGACCGGGGGGTGGCGGGCAACAGAAGGGAGACACGGGGCATGACCGGGGGTGGGGGCAACAGCAGAGAGACACTGGGCATGAGCGGGGCGTGGAGGGTAACAGGAGAGAGACACTGGGCATGAGTGGGGGGTGGGGAGCAACAGCAGGGAGACACGGGGCATGAGCGGGGGGTGGGGGGTAACAGGAGAGAGACACAGGGCATGAGCAGGGGATGGGGGCAACAGCAGGGAGACATGGGGTATGAGCGGGGGTGGGGGAACACGAAAGAGACACGGGGCATGACCGGGGGTTGGGGCAACAGCAGGGAGACACGGGGCATGAGCGGTGGGTGGGGGCAACAGCAGGGAGACACGGGGCATGAGCGGTGTGTGGGGAGAATACGAGGGAGACACGGGGCATGAGAGGGTGGTGGGGTAAACGGAGGGAGACACGGGGCATGAGCGGGGGTGGCGGGCAACAGATGGGAGACACGGGGAATGACCGGGGGTGGGGGACAACAGGAGAGAGACACGGGGCATGAGAGGGGGGTGGGGGGTAATAGGAGAGAGACACGGGCATGAGAGGGGGTGGGGGTAACAGGAGAGAGACATGGAGCATGAGCGGGGGTGGGGCAACAGCAGGGAGACACAGGGCATGACCGGGGGGTAGGGTGCAACAGGAGAGAGACACGGGGCATGAGAGGGTGGTGGGTGGGCAACAGGAGAGAGACACGGAGCATGAGCGGGGGTGGGGGCATCAAGAGAGAGACACGGGGCATGAGCGAGGGGTGGGGGTAACAGGAGAGAGACACAGGACATGAGCGGGTGGTGGGGGAACACAAGGGAGACACGGGACATGAGCGGTGGGTGGGGGCAACAGCAAGGAGACACGGGGCATGAGCGGTGTGTGGGGAGAATACGAGGGAGACACGGGGCATGAGCGAGGGGTGGGGGTAACAGCAGGGAGACACGGGGCATGAGCGGTGTGTGGGGAGAATACGAGGGAGACACGGGGCATGAACGGGGGGTTGGGGAACAATAGGGAGACACGGGGCATGAGCGGGGGTTGGGGGTAACAGGAGAGAGACACGGGGCATGAGCAGGGGGTGGGGGCAACAGCAGGGAGACACGGGGCATGAGCGGTGTGTGGGGAGAATACGAGGGAGACACGGGGCATGAGCGGGGGGTGGGGGTAACAGGAGAGCGACACGGGGCATGAGCTGGGGTGGGGGGCAACAGCAGGGAAACATGGGCATGACTGGGGGCTGGAGGGCAACAGCAGGGAGTCACAGGGCATGACCGGGGGGTGGGGGCAACAGGAGAGAGACATGAGCATGAGCAGGGGGTGGGGGCAACAAGAGGGATACAAGGGGCATGAGCGGGGGGTGGGGGTAACAGGAGAGAGACACGGGGCATGAGCAGGGGGTGGGGGCAACAGCAGGGAGACACGGGGCATGAGTGGGGGTGGGGAGCAACAGGAGAGAGACACGGGGCATGAGTGGAGGTGGGGGGCAACAGCAGGGAGACACAGGCATGACCCGGGGTGGGGGGCAACAGCAGGGAGACACGGGGCATGACTGGGAGGTGGCGGGCAACAGGAGAGAGACATGGGGCATGAGAGGGGGGTGGGGATAACAGGAGAGAGACACGGGACATGAGCGGGGGGTGGGGGGCAACAGCAGGGAGACACGAGGCATGAGGGGGGGTGTGGGGCAACAGCAGAGAGACACAGGGCATGACCGGGCGGTGGGGGCAATAGCAGAGAGACACTGGGCATGAGCGGGGCATGGAGGGTAACAGGAGAGAGACACTGGGCATGAGTGGGGGGTGGGGGCAACAGCAGGGAGACACGGGGCATGAGCGGGGGGTGGGGGTAACAGGGGAGAGACACGGGGCATGAGCAGGGGATGGGGGGCAACAGCAGGGAGACATGGGGTATGAGCGGGGGTGGGGGGAACACGAAAGAGACACGGGGCATGACCGGGGGGTGGGGGAAACAGCAGGGAGACACGGGGCATGACCGGGGGGTGGGGGGCACCTGGAGAGATACACAGGGCATGAGAGTGGGTGGGGGGTAACAGAAGGGAGACACGGGGCATGAGAGCTGGGTGCCGATCAACAGCAGGGAGACATGGGGCATGACCGGGGAGTGGGGTGCAACAGGAGAGAGACATGGGGCATGAGAGGGGGTTGGGGGGTAACAGGAGAGAGACATGGGGCATGAGCGGGGGTTGGAGGCAACAGCAGGGAGACACGGGGCATGAGCAGAGGGTGGGGGGCAAAAGCAGGGAGACACGAGGCATGACCGGGGGGTGGGGGCAACAGGAGAGAGACATGAGCATGAGCAGGGGGTGGGGGCAACAAGAGGGAGACATGGGGCATAAACGGGGGGTTGGGGAACAATAGGGAGACACGGGGCATGAGCGGGGTGTGGGGGTAACAGGAGAGAGACACGGGGCATGAGCGGGGGTGGGGGCAACAGCAGGGAGACACGGGGCATGAGTGGGGGTGGGGAGAAACAGGAGAACGACACAGGGCATGAGTGGAGGTGGGGGGCAACAGCAGGGAGACCCAGGCATGACCAGGGGGTGGGGGGCAACAGCAGGGAGACACGGGGCATGACTGGGAGGTGGCGGGCAACAGGAGAGAGACACGGGACATGAGCGGGGGGTGGGGGGCAACAGCAGGGAGACACGGGGCATGAGGGTGGGTGTGGGGCAACAGCAGAGAGACACAGGGCATGACCGGGTGGTTGGGGCAACAGCAGAGAGACACTGGGCATGAGCGGGGCGTGGAGGGTAACAGGAGAGAGACACTGGGCATGAGTGGGGGGTGGGGAGCAACAGCAGGGAGACACGGGGCATGAGCGGGGGGTGGGGGTAACAGGAGAGAGACACAGGGCATGAGCAGGGGATGGGGGCAACAGCAGGGAGACATGGGGTATGAGCGGGGGGTGGGGGAACACGAAAGAGACACAGGGCATGACCGGGGGGTGGGGGCATCATCAGGGAGACATGGGGCATGACCAGGGGATGCTGGGCACCTGGAGAGATACACAGGGCATGAGAGGGGGTGGGGGGTAACAGAAGGGAGACACGGGGCATGAGAGGTGGGTGCAGATCAACAGCTGGGAGACATGGGGCATGACCGGGGAGTGGGGTGCAACAGGAGAGAGACATGGGGCATGAGAGGGGGTTGGTGGGGTAACAGGATAACAGGAGAGAGACATGGGGCATTAGCGGGGGATGGGGGCAACAGGAGAGACACACGGGCATGAGAGGGAGTTGGGGGTAACAGGAGAGAGACATGGGGCATGAGCGGGGGTGGGGGCAACAGGAGAGAGACACAGGGCATGAGCGGGGGGTGGGGGGCAACAGCAGGGAGACATGGGGCATGACCGGGGGGTGGGGGGCAACAGGGGAGAGACACGGGGCATGAGAGGGTTGTGGGGGTCACTCGAGGCATGAGAGGGGTGTGGTGGGTAACAGGAGGGAGACACGGTGCATGAGAGGGGGGTAAAAGGAGAGAGACACGGGGCATGAGCGGGGATTGGGGGCAACAGTAGGGAGACACAGGGCATGAGCGGGGGGTGGGGGGCAACAGCAGGGAGACACGTGGCATGAGCGGGGGGTGGGAGGAACACGATGGAGCACGGGGCATGAGATGGGGGTGGGGAGTAACAGGAGAGAGACACGGGGCATGAGTGGGGGGTGGGGGGTAACAGGAGGGAGACACAGGGTATGAGCGGGGGATGGGGGAACACGAGGGAGACACGGGACATGAGCGGGAGGTGGGGGGCCACAGCAGGGAGACACGGGGGATGAGCAAGTGGTGGGGGGAACACAAGGGAGACATGGGGACTGAGCAGGGGGTGGGGGTAACAGGAGAGAGACACAGTGCATGAGCGGGGGTGGGGGCAACAGGAGGGAGACACGGGGCATGAGCGGGGGTTGGGGGCAACAGCAGGGAGACACGGGCATGACTGGGGGCTGGAGGGCAACAGCAGGGAGTCACGGGGCATGACCAGGGGGTGGGGGGCAACAGGAGAGAGACATGAGCATGAGCAGGGGGTGGAGGCAACAAGAGGGAGACAAGGGGCATGAACGGGGGTTTGGGGAACACAAGGGAGACACGGGGTATGAGCGGGGGGTGGGGGCAACAGCAGGGAGACACGGGGCATGAGTGGGGGTGGGGAGCAACAGGAGAGAGACACAGGGCATGAGCAGGGGTGGGGGGCAACAGCAGGGAGACACAGGCATGACCGGGGGATGGTGGGCAACAGCAGGGAGACACGGGGCATGACAGGGAGGTGGCGGGCAAAAGGAGAGAGACACGGGACATGAGAGGGGGCTGGGGGGTAACAGGAGAGAGACACGGGACATGAGTGGGGGGTGGGGGGGAACAGCAGGGAGACACGGGGGATGAGCGGGGGTGGGGCGTAACAGGAGAGAGACACAGTGCATGAGCGGGGGGTGGGGGGCAACAGGACTGAGACACGGGGCATGAGCCGGGGGTGGGGGGCAACAGCAGGGAGACATGGGGCATGACTGGGGGGTGGGGGGCAACAGGAGAGAGACACGGGGCATGAGCGGGGGGTGGGTGGAACACGAGGGAGACATGGGGCATGAGCGGGGGGTAACAAGAGAGAGACCCGGGGCATGAGCGGGGGTGGGGGGCAACAGCAGGGAGACACGGGGCATGAGCGGGGGGTGGGGGCAACAGCAGGGAGACACGGGGCATGAGCGGGGGGTGGGGGGTAACAGGAGAGAGACACAGGGCATGAGCAGGGGGTGGGGGCAACAGCAGGGAGACATGGGGCTTGAGCGGGGTGTGGGGGCAACAGCAGGGAGACACGGGGTATGAGCGGTGTGTGGGGAGAATACGAGGGAGACTCGGGGCATGAGAGGGGGGTGGGGGTAAAAGGAGGGAGACAAGGGTCATGAGCGGGGGGTGGGGGGCAACAGCAGGGATACATGGTGCATGACCGGGGGGTGGCGGGCAACAGAAGGGAGACAAGGGGCATGACCAGGGGTGGGGGACAACAGGAGAGAGACACGGGGCATGAGAGGGGGGTGGGGGGTAACAGGAGAGAGACACGGGGCATGAGAGGGGGTGGGGGTAACAGGAGAGAGACATGGAGCATGAGCGGGGGTGGCGGGCAACAGCAGGGAGACACAGGGCATGACCGGGGGGTAGGTTGCAACAGGAGAGAGACACGGGGCATGAGAGGGTGGTGGGTGGGCAACAGGAGAGAGACACGGGGCGTGAGCAGCGGTTGGGGCAACAAGAGAGAGACACGGGGCATGAACGAGGGATGGGGGTAACAGGAGAGAGACACAGGGCATGAGCGGGGGGTGGGGGAACACAAGGGAAACACGGGACATGAGCGGTGGGTTGGGGCAACAGCAGGGAGACACAGGGCATGAGCGGGGGGTGGGGGGAACGCGAGTGAGACACAGGGCATGAGCGGGGGGTGGGGGGTAAGAGGAGGGAGACACAGGGCATGAGCCAGGGGTGGGGGGTGGGGGGCAACATCAGGGAGCCACGGGGCATGAGCAGGGGTGGGGGGAACACGAGGGAGACACAGGGCATGAGAGGGGGGTGGGGGGTAACAGGACAGAGACACGGGGCATGAGCAGGGGTGTGGGTCAACAGCAGGGAGACACGGGCATGACTGGGGGCTGGAGGGCAACAGCAGGGAGTCACTGGGCATGACCGTGGTGTGGGGGGCAACAGGAGAGAGACATGAGCATGAGCAGGGGGTGGGGGCAACAAGAGGGAGACATGGTGCAAGAACGGGGGGTTGGGGAACACGAGGGAGACACGGGGCATGAGCAGGGGATGGGGGTAACAGGAGAGAGACACGGGGCATGAGCGGGGGTGGGGGCAACAGCAGGGAGACACGGGGCATGAGTGGGGGTGGGGAGCAACAGGAGAGAGACACGGGGCATGAGTGGAGGTGGGGGGCAACAGGAGGGAGACACAGGCATGACCGGGGGGTGGGGGGCAACAGCAGGGAGACACGGGGCATGACTGGGAGGTGGCGGGCAACAGGAGAGAGACACGGGGCATGAGAGGGGGGTGGGGGTAACAGGAGAGAGACACAGGGCATGAGCGGTGTGTGGGGAGAATACGAGGGAGACACGGGGCATGAGCGGGGGGTGGGGGGTAACAGGAGAGAGACACAGGGCATGAGCAGGGGTGGGGGGCAACAGCAGGGATACATGGTGCATGACCGGGGGGTGGCGGGCAACAGAAGGGAGACAAGGGGCATGACCAGGCGTGGGGGACAACAGGAGATTGACACGGGGCATGAGAGGGGGGTGGGGGGTAACAGGACAGAGACACGGGGCATGAGCAGGGGTGTGGGTCAACAGCAGGGAGACACGGGCATGACTGGGGGCTGGAGGGCAACAGCAGGGAGTCACTGGGCATGACCGTGGTGTGGGGGGCAACAGGAGAGAGACATGAGCATGAGGAGGGGGTGGGGGCAACAAGAGGGAGACATGGTGCAAGAACGGGGGGTTGGGGAACACGAGGGAGACACGGGGCATGAGCAGGGGATGGGGGTAACAGGAGAGAGACACGGGGCATGAGCGGGGGTGGGGGCAACAGCAGGGAGACACGGGGCATGAGTGGGGGTGGGGAGCAACAGGAGAGAGACACGGGGCATGAGTGGAGGTGGGGGGCAACAGCAGGGAGACACAGGCATGACCGGGGGGTGGGGGGCAACAGCAGGGAGACACGGGGCATGACTGGGAGGTGGCGGGCAACAGGAGAGAGACACGGGGCATGAGAGGGGGGTGGGGGTAACAGGAGAGAGACACAGGGCATGAGCGGTGTGTGGGGAGAATACGAGGGAGACACGGGCATGAGCGGGGGGTGGGGGGTAACAGGAGAGAGACACAGGGCATGAGCAGGGGTGGGGGGCAACAGCAGGGATACATGGTGCATGACCGGGGGGTGGCGGGCAACAGAAGGGAGACAAGGGGCATGACCAGGCGTGGGGGACAACAGGAGATTGACACGGGGCATGAGAGGGGGGTGGGGGGTAACAGGAGAGAGACACGGGGCATGAGAGGGGGTGGGGGTAACAGGAGAGAGACATGGAGCATGAGCGGGGGTGGCGGGCAACAGCAGGGAGACACAGGGCATGACCGGGGGGTAGGGTGCAACAGGAGAGAGACACGGGGCATGAGAGGGTGGTGGGTGGGCAACAGGAGAGAGACACGGGGCGTGAGCGGCGGTGGGGGCAACAAGAGAGAGACACGGGGCATGAGCGAGGGATGGGGGTAACAGGAGAGAGACACAGGGCATGAGCGGGGGGTGGGGGAACACAAGGGAGACACGGGACATGAGCGGTGGGTTGGGGCAACAGCAGGGAGACACAGGGCATGAGCGGGGGGTGGGGGGAACACGAGTGAGACACAGGGCATGAGCGGGGGGTGGGGGGTAAGAGGAGGGAGACACAGGGCATGAGCCAGGGGTGGGGGCTGGGGGGCAACATCAGGGAGCCACGGGGCATGAGCCGGGGGTGGGGGGAACACGAGGGAGACACAGCGCATGAGAGGGGGGTGGGGGGCAACAGGTGGGAGACACGGGGCATGAGCGGGGGTGGGGGGCAACAGCAGGGAGACACGGGGCATGACGGGGGTGGAGGGCAACAGGAGAGAGACACGGGGCATGAGCGGGGAGTGGGTGGAACACTAGGGAGACATGGGGCATGAGTGAGCGGGGGTAACAAGAGAGAGACACGGGGCATGAGCGGGGGTGGGGGCAACAGCAGGGAGACACGGGGCATGAGCGGGGGTGGGGGGCACCAGCAGGGAGACACGGGGCATGAGCTGGGGATGGGGGGTAACAGGAGAGAGACACGGGGCATGAGTGGGGTGTGGGGGCAACAGCATGGAGACATGGGGCATGAGCGGGGGGTGGGGGCAACAGCAGGGAGTCACAGGGCATGACCGGGGGGTGGGGGCAACAGGAGAGAGACATGAGCATGAGCAGGGGGTGGGGGCAACAAGAGGGATACAAGGGGCATGAGCGGGGGGTGGGGGTAACAGGAGAGAGACACGGGGCATGAGCAGGGGGTGGGGGCAACAGCAGGGAGACACGGGGCATGAGTGGGGGTGGGGAGCAACAGGAGAGAGACACGGGGCATGAGTGGAGGTGGGGGGCAACAGCAGGGAGACACAGGCATGACCCGGGGTGGGGGGCAACAGCAGGGAGACACGGGGCATGACTGGGAGGTGGCGGGCAACAGGAGAGAGACACGGGGCATGAGAGGGGGGTGGGGATAAAAGGAGAGAGACACGGGACATGAGCGGGGGGTGGGGGGCAACAGCAGGGAGACACGAGGCATGAGGGGGGGTGTGGGGCAACAGCAGAGAGACACAGGGCATGACCGGGCGGTGGGGGCAATAGCAGAGAGACACAGGGCATGAGCGGGGCATGGAGGGTAACAGGAGAGAGACACTGGGCATGAGTGGGGGGTGGGGGCAACAGCAGGGAGACACGGGGCATGAGCGGGGGGTGGGGGTAACAGGGGAGAGACACGGGGCATGAGCAGGGGATGGGGGGCAACAGCAGGGAGACATGGGGTATGAGCGGGGGTGGGGGAACACGAAAGAGACACGGGGCATGACCGGGGGGTGGGGGAAACAGCAGGGAGACACGGGGCATGACCGGGGGGTGGGGGGCACCTGGAGAGATACACAGGGCATGAGAGTGGGTGGGGGGTAACAGAAGGGAGACACGGGGCATGAGAGCTGGGTGCCGATCAACAGCAGGGAGACATGGGGCATGACCGGGGAGTGGGGTGCAACAGGAGAGAGACATGGGGAATGAGAGGGGGTTGGGGGGTAACAGGAGAGAGACATGGGGCATGAGCGGGGGTTGGAGGCAACAGCAGGGAGACACGGGGCATGAGCAGAGGGTGGGGGGCAAAAGCAGGGAGACACGAGGCATGACCGGGGGGTGGGGGCAACAGGAGAGAGACATGAGCATGAGCAGGGGGTGGGGGCAACAAGAGGGAGACATGGGGCATAAACGGGGGGTTGGGGAACAATAGGGAGACACGGGGCATGAGCGGGGTGTGGGGGTAACAGGAGAGAGACACGGGGCATGAGCGGGGGTGGGGGCAACAGCAGGGAGACACGGGGCATGAGTGGGGGTGGGGAGAAACAGGAGAGAGACACAGGGCATGAGTGGAGGTGGGGAGCAACAGCAGGGAGACCCAGGCATGACCAGGGGGTGGGGGGCAACAGCAGGGAGACACGGGGCATGACTGGGAGGTGGCGGGCAATAGGAGAGAGACACGGGACATGAGCGGGGGGTGGGGGGCAACAGCAGGGAGACACGGGGCATGAGGGTGGGTGTGGGGCAACAGCAGAGAGACACAGGGCATGACCGGGTGGTTGGGGCAACAGCAGAGAGACACTGGGCATGAGCGGGGCGTGGAGGGTAACAGGAGAGAGACACTGGGCATGAGTGGGGGGTGGGGAGCAACAGCAGGGAGACACGGGGCATGAGCGGGGGGTGGGGGTAACAGGAGAGAGACACAGGGCATGAGCAGGGGATGGGGGCAACAGCAGGGAGACATGGGGTATGAGCGGGGGGTGGGGGAACACGAAAGAGACACAGGGCATGACCGGGGGGTGGGGGCATCATCAGGGAGACATGGGGCATGACCAGGGGATGCTGGGCACCTGGAGAGATACACAGGGCATGAGAGGGGGTGGGGGGTAACAGAAGGGAGACATGGGGCATGAGAGGTGGGTGCAGATCAACAGCTGGGAGACATGGGGCATGACCGGGGAGTGGGGTGCAACAGGAGAGAGACATGGGGCATGAGAGGGGGTTGGTGGGGTAACAGGATAACAGGAGAGAGACATGGGGCATTAGCGGGGGATGGGGGCAACAGGAGAGACACACGGGCATGAGAGGGAGTTGGGGGTAACAGGAGAGAGACATGGGGCATGAGCGGGGGTGGGGGCAACAGGAGAGAGACACAGGGCATGAGCGGGGGGTGGGGGGCAACAGCAGGGAGACATGGGGCATGACCGGGGGGTGGGGGGCAACAGGACAGAGACACGGGGCATGAGAGGGTTGTGGGGGTAACTCGAGGCATGAGAGGGGTGTGGTGGGTAACAGGACGGAGACACGGTGCATGAGAGGGGGGTAAAAGGAGAGACACGGGGCATGAGCGGGGATTGGGGGCAACAGTAGGGAGACACAGGGCATGAGCGGGGGGTGGGGGGCAACAGCAGGGAGACACGTGGCATGAGCGGGGGGTGGGAGGAACACGATGGAGCACGGGGCATGAGATGGGGGTGGGGAGTAACAGGAGAGAGACACGGGGCATGAGTGGGGGGTGGGGGGTAACAGGAGGGAGACACAGGGTATGAGCGGGGGATGGGGGAACACGAGGGAGACACGGGACATGAGCGGGAGGTGGGGGGCCACAGCAGGGAGACACGGGGGATGAGCAAGTGGTGGGGGGAACACAAGGGAGACATGGGGACTGAGCAGGGGGTGGGGGTAACAGGAGAGAGACACAGTGCATGAGCGGGGGTGGGGGCAACAGGAGGGAGACACGGGGCATGAGCGGGGGTTGGGGGCAACAGCAGGGAGACACGGGCATGACTGGGGGCTGGAGGGCAACAGCAGGGAGTCACGGGGCATGACCAGGGGGTGGGGGGCAACAGGAGAGAGACATGAGCATGAGCAGGGGGTGGAGGCAACAAGAGGGAGACAAGGGGCATGAACGGGGGTTTGGGGAACACAAGGGAGACACGGGGTATGAGCGGGGGCTGGGGGCAACAGCAGGGAGACACGGGGCATGAGTGGGGGTGGGGAGCAACAGGAGAGAGACACAGGGCATGAGCAGGGGTGGGGGGCAACAGCAGGGAGACACAGGCATGACCGGGGGATGGTGGGCAACAGCAGGGAGACACGGGGCATGACAGGGAGGTGGCGGGCAAAAGGAGAGAGACACGGGACATGAGAGGGGGCTGGGGGGTAACAGGAGAGAGACACGGGACATGAGTGGGGGGTGGGGGGGAACAGCAGGGAGACACGGGGGATGAGCGGGGCTGGGGCGTAACAGGAGAGAGACACAGTGCATGAGCGGGGGGTGGGGGGCAACAGGACTGAGACACGGGGCATGAGCCGGGGGTGGGGGGCAACAGCAGGGAGACATGGGGCATGACTGGGGGGTGGGGGGCAACAGGAGAGAGACACGGGGCATGAGCGGGGGGTGGGTGGAACACGAGGGAGACATGGGGCATGAGCGGGGGGTAACAAGAGAGAGACCCGGGGCATGAGCGGGGGTGGGGGGCAACAGCAGGGAGACACGGGGCATGAGCGGGGGGTGGGGGCAACAGCAGGGAGACACGGGGCATGAGCGGGGGGTGGGGGGTAACAGGAGAGAGACACAGGGCATGAGCAGGGGGTGGGGGCAACAGCAGGGAGACATGGGGCTTGAGCGGGGTGTGGGGGCAACAGCAGGGAGACACGGGGTATGAGCGGTGTGTGGGGAGAATACGAGGGAGACGCGGGGCATGAGAGGGGGGTGGGGGTAAAAGGAGGGAGACAAGGGTCATGAGCGGGGGGTGGGGGGCAACAGCAGGGATACATGGTGCATGACCGGGGGGTGGCGGGCAACAGAAGGGAGACAAGGGGCATGACCAGGGGTGGGGGACAACAGGAGAGAGACACGGGGCATGAGAGGGGGGTGGGGGGTAACAGGAGAGAGACACGGGGCATGAGAGGGGGTGGGGGTAACAGGAGAGAGACATGGAGCAAGAGCGGGGGTGGCGGGCAACAGCAGGGAGACACAGGGCATGACCGGGGGGTAGGGTGCAACAGGAGAGAGACACGGGGCATGAGAGGGTGGTGGGTGGGCAACAGGAGAGAGACACGGGGCGTGAGCAGCGGTGGGGGCAACAAGAGAGAGACACGGGGCATGAACGAGGGATGGGGGTAACAGGAGAGAGACACAGGGCATGAGCGGGGGGTGGGGGAACACAAGGGAGACACGGGACATGAGCGGTGGGTTGGGGCAACAGCAGGGAGACACAGGGCATGAGCGGGGGGTGGGGGGAACGCGAGTGAGACACAGGGCATGAGCGGGGGGTGGGGGGTAAGAGGAGGGAGACACAGGGCATGAGCCAGGGGTGGGGGGCAACATCAGGGAGCCACGGGGCATGAGCAGGGGTGGGGGGAACACGAGGGAGACACAGGGCATGAGAGGGGGGTGGGGGGTAACAGGACAGAGACACGGGGCATGAGCAGGGGTGTGGGTCAACAGCAGGGAGACACGGGCATGACTGGGGGCTGGAGGGCAACAGCAGGGAGTCACTGGGCATGACCGTGGTGTGGGGGGCAACAGGAGAGAGACATGAGCATGAGCAGGGGGTGGGGGCAACAAGAGGGAGACATGGTGCAAGAACGGGGGGTTGGGGAACACGAGGGAGACACGGGGCATGAGCAGGGGATGGGGTAACAGGAGAGAGACACGGGGCATGAGCGGGGGTGGGGGCAACAGCAGGGAGACACGGGGCATGAGTGGGGGTGGGGAGCAACAGGAGAGAGACACGGGGCATGAGTGGAGGTGGGGGGCAACAGCAGGGAGACACAGGCATGACCGGGGGGTGGGGGGCAACAGCAGGGAGACACGGGGCATGACTGGGAGGTGGCGGGCAACAGGAGAGAGACACGGGGCATGAGAGGGGGGTGGGGGTAACAGGAGAGAGACACAGGGCATGAACGGTGTGTGGGGAGAATACGAGGGAGACACGGGGCATGAGCGGGGGGTGGGGGGTAACAGGAGAGAGACACAGGGCATGAGCAGGGGTGGGGGGCAACAGCAGGGATACATGGTGCATGACCGGGGGGTGGCGGGCAACAGAAGGGAGACAAGGGGCATGACCAGGCGTGGGGGACAACAGGAGATTGACACGGGGCATGAGAGGGGGGTGGGGGGTAACAGGACAGAGACACGGGGCATGAGCAGGGGTGTGGGTCAACAGCAGGGAGACACGGGCATGACTGGGGGCTGGAGGGCAACAGCAGGGAGTCACTGGGCATGACCGTGGTGTGGGGGGCAACAGGAGAGAGACATGAGCATGAGCAGGGGGTGGGGGCAACAAGAGGGAGACATGGTGCAAGAACGGGGGTTGGGGAACACGAGGGAGACACGGGGCATGAGCAGGGGATGGGGGTAACAGGAGAGAGACACGGGGCATGAGCGGGGGTGGGGGCAACAGCAGGGAGACACGGGGCATGAGTGGGGGTGGGGAGCAACAGGAGAGAGACACGGGGCATGAGTGGAGGTGGGGGGCAACAGCAGGGAGACACAGGCATGACCGGGGGGTGGGGGGCAACAGCAGGGAGACACGGGGCATGACTGGGAGGTGGCGGGCAACAGGAGAGAGACACGGGGCATGAGAGGGGGGTGGGGGTAACAGGAGAGAGACACAGGGCATGAGCGGTGTGTGGGGAGAATACGAGGGAGACACGGGGCATGAGCGGGGGGTGGGGGGTAACAGGAGAGAGACACAGGGCATGAGCAGGGGTGGGGGGCAACAGCAGGGATACATGGTGCATGACCGGGGGGTGGCGGGCAACAGAAGGGAGACAAGGGGCATGACCAGGCGTGGGGGACAACAGGAGATTGACACGGGGCATGAGAGGGGGGTGGGGGGTAACAGGAGAGAGACACGGGGCATGAGAGGGGGTGGGGGTAACAGGAGAGAGACATGGAGCATGAGCGGGGGTGGCGGGCAACAGCAGGGAGACACAGGGCATGACCGGGGGGTAGGGTGCAACAGGAGAGAGACACGGGGCATGAGAGGGTGGTGGGTGGGCAACAGGAGAGAGACACGGGGCGTGAGCGGCGGTGGGGGCAACAAGAGAGAGACACGGGGCATGAGCGAGGGATGGGGTAACAGGAGAGAGACACAGGGCATGAGCGGGGGGTGGGGGAACACAAGGGAGACACGGGACATGAGCGGTGGGTTGGGGCAACAGCAGGGAGACACAGGGCATGAGCGGGGGGTGGGGGGAACACGAGTGAGACACAGGGCATGAGCGGGGGGTGGGGGGTAAGAGGAGGGAGACACAGGGCATGAGCCAGGGGTGGGGGCTGGGGGGCAACATCAGGGAGCCACGGGGCATGAGCCGGGGGTGGGGGGAACACGAGGGAGACACAGCGCATGAGAGGGGGGTGGGGGGCAACAGGTGGGAGACACGGGGCATGAGCGGGGGTGGGGGGCAACAGCAGGGAGACACGGGGCATGACGGGGGTGGAGGGCAACAGGAGAGAGACACGGGGCATGAGCGGGGAGTGGGTGGAACACTAGGGAGACATGGGGCATGAGTGAGCGGGGGTAACAAGAGAGAGACACGGGGCATGAGCGGGGGTGGGGGCAACAGCAGGGAGACACGGGGCATGAGCGGGGGTGGGGGGCACCAGCAGGGAGACACGGGGCATGAGCTGGGGATGGGGGGTAACAGGAGAGAGACACGGGGCATGAGTGGGGTGTGGGGGCAACAGCATGGAGACATGGGGCATGAGCGGGGGGTGGGGGCAACAGCAGGGAGACACGGGGCATGAGCGGGGTGTGGGGAGATTACGAGGGAGACACAGGGCATGAGCGGGGGTGGGGGGCAACAGCAGGGAGACATGGGGCATGACCGGGGGTGGGGGACAACAGGAGAGAGACACGGGGCATGAGAGGGGGGTCGGGGGTAACAGGAGAGAGACACGGGGCATGAGAAGGGGTGGGGGTAACAGGAGAGAGACATGGGACATGAGCGGGGTGGCAGGCAACAGAAGGGAGACACGGGGCATGACCGGGGGTGGGGGACAACAGGAGAGAGACACGGGGCATGAGAGGGGGGTCGGGGGTAACAGGAGAGAGACACGGGGCATGAGAAGGGGTGGGGGTAACAGGAGAGAGACATGGGGCATGACCGGGGGTAGGGGGCAACAGGAGAGAGACACAGGGCATGACAGGTTGGTGGGTGGGCAACAGGAGAGAGACACAGGGCATGAGCGGGGGTGGGGGCAACAAGAGAGAGACACGGGGCATGAGCGAGGGGTGGGGGTAACAGGAGAGAGACACAGGGCATGAGTGGGGGGTGGGGGGCAACAGGAGGGAGACACGGGGCATGAGCGGGGGATGGGGGGAACACAAGGGAGACACGGGACATGAGCGGTGGGTGGGGGCAACAGCAGGGAGACACAGGGCATGAGCAGGGGGTGGGGGAACGCGAGGGAGACACGGGGCATGAGCGGGGGTGGGGGGTAACAGCAGGGAGTCACAGGGCATGAGCGGGTGATGGGGGAACACGAGGGAGACACAGGGCATGAGAGGGGGTGGGGGGTAACAGGAGAGAGACACGGGGCATGAGCAGGGGTGGGTGGCATCAGCAGGGAGACACGGGCATGACTGGGGGCTGGAGGGCAACAGCAGGGAGTCACGGGGCATGACCGTGGGGTGGGGGGCAACAGGAGAGAGACATGAGCATGAGCAGGGGGTGGGGGCAACAAGAGGGAGACATGGGGCATGAACAGGGGTTTGGGCAACACGAGGGAGACACGGGGTTTGAGCGGGGGGTGGGGGCAACAGCAGGGAGACACGGGGCATGGATGGGGGTGGGGAGCAACAGGAGAGAGACACAGGGCATGAGCAGGGGTGGGGGGCAACAGCAGGGAGACACAGGCATGACCGGGGGGTGGGGGGCAACAGCAGGGAGACACGGGGCATGACAGGGAGGTGGTGGGCAAAAGGAGAGAGACACGGGACATGAGAGGGGGGTGGGGGGTAACAGGAGAGAGACACGGGACATGAGTGGGGGGTGGGGGGCAACAGCAGGGAGACACGGGGGATGAGTGGGGGGTGGGGCGTAACAGGAGAGAGACACAGTGCATGAGCGGGGGGTGGGGGCAACAGGAGGGAGAAACGAGGCATGAGCGGGGGGTGGGGTACAACAGCAGGGAGACATCGGGCATGACTGGGGGGTGGGGGGCAACAGGAGAGAGACACAGGGCATGAGCGTTGGGTGGGTGGAACACGAGGGAGACATGGGGCATGAGCGGGGGGTAACAAGAGAGAGACATGGGGCATGAGCGGGGGTGGGGGGCAAAAGCAGAGTGACACAGTGCATGAGCGGGGGGTCAACAGCAGGGAGACACGGGGCATGAGCGGGGGGGTGGGGTAACAGGAGAGAGACACGGGGCATGAGCGGGGGGTGGGGGGCAACAGCAGGGAGACATGGGGCTTGAGCGGGGGGTGGGGGCAACAGCAGGGAGACACGGGGCATGAGCGGTGTGTGGGGAGAATATGAGGGAGACACAGGGCTTGAGAGGGGGGTGGGGGTAAAAGGAGAGAGACACGGGGCATGAGCGGGGGGTGGGGGGCAACAGCAGGGAGACATGGGGCTTGAGCGGGGGGTGGGGACAACAGCAGGGAGACACGGGGCATGAGCAGGGGGTGTGGGGTAACAGGAGAGAGACACAGGGCATGAGCGGGGGGTGGGGGGCAACAGCAGGGAGACATGGGGCTTGAGCGGGGGGTGGGGGCAACAGCAGGGAGACACGGGGCATGAGCGGTGTGTGGGGAGAATACGAGGGAGACACGGGGCATGAGAGGGGGTGGGGGGTAACAGGAGAGAGACATGGGGCATGAGAGGGGGTGGGGGTAACAGGAGAGAGACATGGAGCATGAGCGGGGGTGGGGGGCAACAGCAGGGAGACACAGGGCATGACCACGGGGTAGGGTGCAACAGGAGAGAGACACGGGGCATGAGAGGGTGGTGGGTGGGCAACAGGAGAGAGACACAGGGCATGAGTGGGGGTGGGGGCAACAAGAGAGAGACACGGGGCATGAGCGAGGGGTGGGGGTAACAGGAGAGAGAGACAGGGCATGAGCGGGGGGTGGGGGAACACAAGGGAGACACGGGACATGAGCGGTGGGTGGGGGCAACAGCAGGGAGACACAGGGCATGAGCCGGGGGTGGGGGGAACGCGAGCGAGACACGGGGCATGAGAGGGGGGTGGGGGGTAAGAGGAGGGAGGCACAGGGCATGAGCCGGGGGTGGGGGGCAACAGTAGGGAGCCACGGGGCATGAGCGGGGGGTGGGGCGAACACGAGGGAGACACAGGGCATGAGAGGGGGGTGGGGGGTAACAGGAGAGAGACACAGGGCAAGAGCAGGGGTGGGGGGCAACAGCAGGGAGACACGGGCATGACTGGGGCTGGAGGGCAACAGCAGGGAGTCACGGGGCATGACTGGGGGGTGGGGGGCAACAGGAGAGAGGCATGAGCATGAGCAGGGGGTGAGGGCAACAAGAGGGAGACATGGGGCATGAATGGGGGGTTGGGGAACACGAGGGAGACACGGGGCATGTGCGGGGGATGGGGGTAACAGGAGAGAGACATGTGGCATGAGCGGGGGGTGGGGGCAACAGCAGGGAGACACGGGGCATGAGTGGGGGTGGGGAGCAACAGGAGAGAGACACGGGGCATGAGTGGAGGTGGGGGGCAACAGCAGGGAGACACAGGCATGACCGGGGGGCGGAGGGCAACAGCAGGGAGACACAGGGCATGACTGGGAGGTGGCAGGCAACAGGAGAGAGACACGGGGCATGAGAGTAGGGTGGGGTTAACAGGAGAGAGACACGGGACATGAGCGGGGGTTGGGGCAACAGCAGGGAGACACGGGGCATGGGGGGGGTGTGGGGCAACAGCAGGGAGACACAGGGCATGACCGGGGGGTGGGGGCAACAGCAGAGAGACACTGGGCATAAGCGGGGCGTGGAGGGTAACAGGAGAGAGACACTGGGCATGAGTGGGGGGTGGGGGCAACAGCAGGGAGATACGGGGTATGAGCGGGGGGTGGGGGGAACACGAAAGAGACACAGGGCATGAACGGGGGGGTGAGGGCAACAGCAGGGAGACACAGGGGCATGATCGGGGGTGGGGGGAACAGCAGGGAGTCACGGGGCATGAACGTGGGGTGGGGGTAACAGCAGGGAGACACAGGGCATGAACGGGAGTGGGGGAACACGAGGGAAACACAGGGCATGAGAGGGGGGTGGGGGGTAACAGGAGAGAGACACGGGGCATGAGCTGGGGGTGGGGGGCAACAGGAGGGAGACACGGGGCATGAGAGGAGGGTGGATGGTAACAGGAGAGAGACACAGGGCATGAGCTGGGGGCAGGGGGCAAAAGCAGCGAGACATGGGGCATGAGCGGGGGTTGGGGCAACAGCAGGGAGGCACGGGGCATGAGCAGAGGGTGGGGGAACAGCAGGGAGACACGGGGCATGAGAGGGGGATGGGGTAATAGGAGAGAGACACAGGGCATGAGTGGGGGCAACAGGAGAGAGACACGAGGCATGAGCGGGCGTTGGGGGGTAACAGGAGAGAGACATGGGGCATGAGCGGGGGTTGTGGGGGCAGCAGGGGAGAGACACGGAGCATGAGCGGGGTTGGGGGTAATAGGAGAGAGACACAGGGCATGAGCGGGGGATAGGGGAGCAACAGCAGGAAGACACGGTCATGAGCGGGGGGTGAGGGGCAACAGCAGGGAGACACGGGGCATGACCGGGGGTGGCGGGCAACAAAAGAGAGACAGGGGGGATGAGAGGAGGGTGGGGAGAACGCGAGGGAGACACGGGGCATGAGCGGGGGGTGGGGGGTAAGAGGAGGGAGACACAGGGCATGAGCCGGGGGTGGGGGGTCGGGGGGCATCAGCAGGGAGCCACGGGGCATGAGCAGGGGGGTGGGAGGAATACGAGGGAGACACAGGGCATGAGAGGGGGGTGGGGCGTAACAGGAGAGAGACACGGGGCATGAGCAGGGGTGGGGGGCAACAGCAGGGAGACACGGGCATGACTGGGGCTGGAGGGCAACAGCAGGGAGTCACGGTGCATGACCGGGGGGTGGGGGGGCAACAGGAGAGAGACATGAGCATGAGCAGGGGGTGGGGGCAACAAGAGGGAGACATGGGGCATGAACGGGGGTTGGGGAACACGAGGGAGACACGGGGCATGAGCGGGGGGTGGGGGTAACAGGAGAGAGACACGGGGCATGAGCGGGGGTGGGGGCAACAGCAGCGAGACACGGGGCATGAGTGTGGGTGGGGAGCAACAGGAGAGAGACACGGGGCATGTGTGGAGGTGGGGGGCAACAGCAGGGAGACACAGGCATGACCGGGGGAGGGGGCAACAGCAGGGAGACACGGGGCATGACTGGGTGGTGGCGGGAAACAGGAGAGAGACACGGGGCATGAGAGGGGGTTGGGGGTAACAGGAGAGAGACACGGGACATGAGCGGGGGGTGGGGGGCAACAGCAGGGAGACACGGGGCATGATCGGGGGTGGGGGGAAACAGCAGGGAGACATGGGGCATGAAAGTGGGGTGGGGCAACAGCAGGGAGACACGGGGCATGACCGGGTGGTGTGGGAAACACGAGGGAGACATGGGGAATGAGAGGGCATTGGGGGGGTAACAGGAGAGAGACACGGGGCATGAGCGGGGGTTGGGGCAACAGCAGGGAGGCACGGGGCATGAGCAGAGGGTGGTGGAACAGCAGGGAGACATGGGGCATGAGAGGGGGATGGGGGTAATAGGAGAGAGACACAGGGCATGAGCGGGGGGCGGGGGCAACCGGAGAGAGACACTGGGCATGAGCAGGGCATGGAGGATAACAGGAGAGAGACACTGGGCATGAGTGGGGGGTGGGGGTAACAGGAGAGAGACACGGGACATGAGCGGGGGTGGGGGCAACAGCAGGGAGACATGGGGCATGAGGGGGGTGTGGGGCAACAGCAGGGAGACACAGGGCATGACCGGGGGTGGGGGCAACAGCAGAGAGACACTGGGCATGAGCAGGGCATGGAGGATAACAGGAGAGAGACACTGGGCATGAGTGGGGGGTGGGGGGCAACAGCAGGGAGACACGGGGCATGAGCGGGGGGTGGGGGGTAACAGGAGGGAGACACGGGGCATGAGCAGGGGATGGGGGGCAACAGCAGGGAGTCACAGGGTATTAGCCGGGGGTGGGGGGAACACGAAAGAGACACAGGGCATGAGCGGGGGGGTGGGGGGCAACAGCAGGGAGACACGGGGCATGATCGGGGGTGGGGGGAAACAGCAGGGAGACATGGGGCATGAACGTGGGGTGGGGGCAACAGCATTGAGACACGGGGCATGACCGGGTGGTGTGATAAACACGAGGGAGACATGGGGAATGAGAGGGCATTGGGGGGGTAACAGGAGAGAGACACGGGGCATGAGCGGGGGTTTGGGCAACAGCAGGGAGGCACGGGGCATGAGCAGAGGGTGGTGGAACAGCAGGGAGACATGGGGCATGAGAGGGGGATGGGGGTAATAGGAGAGAGACACAGGGCATGAGCGGGGGGTGGGGGCAACAGGAGAGAGACACGAGGCATGAGCGGGCGTTGGGGGTAACAGGAGAGAAACATGGGGCATGAGCGTGGGGTGGGGCAACAGGAGAGAGACACAGGGCATGAGTGGGGCTGGGGGGTAACAGGAGAGAGACACAGGGCATGAGCGGTGGATAGGGGAGCAACAGCAGGAAGACACGGTCATGAGCGGGGGGTGAGGGGCAACAGCAGGGAGACACGGGGCATGACCGGGGGTGGCGGGCAACAAAAGAGAGACACGGGGGATGAGAGGACGGTGGGGGGTAACAGGAGAGAGACACGGGGCATGAGCCGGGGGTGGGGGGCAACAGCAGGGAGAAACTTGGCATGACCATGGGGTGGGGGGCAACCGAAGGGAGACACGGGGCATGACCGGGGCGTGGGTGGGAACAAAAGAGAGACACTGGGCATGAGATGGAGGTGGGGGTAACAGGAGAAAGACACGGGCATGTGCAGGGGTTGGGGCAACAACAGGGAGAAAATTGGCATGACCGTGGGGTGGGGGCAACTGAAGGGAGACACAGGGCATGACCGGGGGTGGGGGGCAACAAAAGAGAGACACTGGCAATGAGAGGAGGGTGGGGGGTAACAGGAGAGAGACACAGGGCATGAAAGGGGGGTGGGGGGTAACAGGAGAGAGACACGGGGCATGAGCGGGGGGTGGGGGGCAACAGCAGGGAGACACGGGGCATGACTGGGTGGTGCGGGAAACAGGAGAGAGACACGGGGGTATGAGAGGGGGTGGGGGTAACAGGAGAGAGACATGGGACATGAGCGGGGGGTGGGGGCAACAGCAGGGAGACATGGGGCATGAGGGGGGTGTGGGGCAACAGCAGGGAGACACAGGGCATGACCGGGGGGTGGGGGCAACAGCAGAGAGACACTGGGCATGAGCAGGGCATGGAGGGTAACAGGAGAGAGACACTGGGCATGAGTGGGGGGTGGGGGGCAACAGCAGGGAGACACGGGGCATGAGCGGGGGGTGAGGGGTAACAGGAGAGAGACACGGGGCATGAGCAGGGGATGGGGGGCAACAGCAGGGAGTCACAGGGTATGAGCGGGGGTGGGGGGAACACGAAAGAGACACAGGGCATGAGCAGGGGGTGGGGGGCAACAGCAGGGAGACACGGGGCATGATCGGGGGTGGGGGGAAACAGCAGGGAGACATGGGGCATGAACGTGGGGTGGGGGCAACAGCAGGGAGACACGGGGCATGACCGGGTGGTGTGGGGAACACGAGGGAGACATGGGGAATGAGAGGGGGTGGGGGTAACAGGGGAGAGACACGGGGCATGAGTAGGGGGGTGGGGGGCAACAGGAGAGAGACATGGGGCATGAGAGGGCATTGGGGGGGTAACAGGAGAGAGACACGGGGCATGAGCGGGGGTTGGGGCAACAGCAGGGAGGCACGGGGCATGAGCAGAGGGTGGGGGAACAGCAGGGAGACATGGGGCATGAGAGGGGGATGGGGGTAATAGGAGAGAGACACAGGGCATGAGCGGGGGGTGGGGGCAACAGGAGAGAGACACGAGGCATGAGCGGGCGTTGGGGGTAACAGGAGAGAGACATGGGGCATGAGCGTGGGGTGGGGCAACAGGAGAGAGACACGGGGCATGAGTGGGGGTGGGGGGTAACAGGAGAGAGACACAGGGCATGAGCTGGGGATAGGGGAGCAACAGCAGGAAGACACGGTCATGAGCGGGGGGTGAGGGGCAACAGCAGGGAGACACGGGGCATGGCCGGGGGTGGCGGGCAACAAAAGAGATACACGGGGGATGAGAGGACAGTGGGGGGTAACAGGAGAGAGACACGGGGCATGAGCAGGGGGTGGGGGGCAACAGCAGGGAGAAACTTGGCATGACCGTGGGGTGGTGGGCAACCGAAGGGAGACACGGGGCATGACCGGGGCGTGGGGGGTAACAAAAGAGAGACACTGGGCATGAGATGGAGGTGGGGGTAACAGGAGAAAGACACGGGCATGTGCAGGGGGTGGGGCAACAACAGGGAGAAAATTGGCATGACCGTGGGGTGGGGGCAACCGAAGGGAGACACAGGGCATGACCGGGGGTGGGGGGCAACAAAAGAGAGACACTGGGCATGAGAGGAGGGTGGGGGGTAACAGGAGAGAGACACAGGGCATGAAAGGGGGGTGGGGGGTAACAGGAGAGAGACACGGGGCATGAGCGGGGGGTGGGGGGCAACAGCAGGGAGACAGTGGGCATGACCGTGGGGTGGGGGGCAACCAAACAGGGACACGGGGCATGAGAGGGGGGTGGGGATGACAGGAGAAAGACACGGGCATGTGCGGGGGTGGGGCAACAACAGGGAGAAACTTGGCATGACCGTGGGGTGGGACAAACGAAGGGAGACATGGGGCATGACAGGGGGTGGGGGGCAACAAAAGAGAGGAACGGGGCATGAGAGGAGGGTGGGGGTAACAGGAGAGAGACACAGGGCATGAGAGGGGGGTGGGAGGTAACAGGAGAGAGACATGGGGCATGAGCGGGGGGTGGGGGGAAACAGCAGGGAGACAGTGGGCATGATCGGGGGGTGGCGGCAACAGGAGAGAGACACGGGGCATGAGAGGGGGTGGGGGTAACAGGAGAGAGACACATGGCATGAGCGGGGGGTGGGGGCAACAGCAGGGAGACACAGGGCATGAGCGCGGGGTGGGGGGCAACAGCAGGGAGAAACGGGCATGAGCGGGTGGTGGGGGAACACGAGGGAGACACGGGGCATGAGAGGGGGGTGGGGGTAACATGAGAGAGACACAGGGCACGAGCGGGAGTGAGGGGCAACACCAGGGAGACACGGGGCATTAGCAGGGTGCAACAAGAGAAAGACACGGGGCATAAGCAGGGGATGAGGGGAACAGGAGAGAGACACGGGGCATGGGTGGGGGGCAACAGCAGGGAGACACAGGTCATGACCGGGGGGGAAACAGGAGAGAGACATGAAGCATGAGCAGGGGACAACAGCAGGGAGACATGGGGCATGAGCGTGGGCTGGGGGGCAACAGCAGGGAGAAACGGGTTCAGGAGCGGGGTTGGGAGGTGACAGGAGAGAGACACGGGGCATGAGCGGGGTGTGGGGGGCAACAGGAGGGAGACACGGGGCATGAGACGGGGTGGGTGGTAACAGTAGAGAGACATGGGGCATGAGCAGGGGGCAGGGGGCAACAGCAGGGAGACATGGGGCATGAGTGGGGGTGGGGGGAACAGGGGAGACAAGAGGCATGCGCCGGGGGGTAGCGGGTACAGGAGAGAGACATGGGGCATGAGCGAGGGGTGTGGGGCAACAGCAGAGAGACATGGGGCATGACTGGGGGTGGGGGGTAACAGGAGAAAGACATGGGGCATGAGTTGGGGGTGGGGGGCAACAACAGGGAGACACAGGGCATGACGGGGGTGGGGTCAACAGGAGAGAGACATGGGCATGAGAGGGGGCTGGGGGGTAACAGGAGAGAGACACATGGCATGATGAGGGGTGGGGGGCAACAGCAGGGAGACACGGGGCATGACCGGGGGGTGGGGGTAAGAGGAGAGAGACACGGGGCATGACCGGGGGGTGGGGGCAACAGCAGGGAGACACGGGGCATGACCGGGGGGTGGGGGGCACCAAGGGATATACACAGGGCATGAGAGGGGGTGGGGGGTAACAAAAGAGTGACACGGGGCATGAGAGGTGGGTGCAGATCAACAGCAGGGAGACATGGGGCATGAGCGGGGGGTGGGGGGCAACAGCAGGGAGACACAGGGCATGCCCGGGGGGTGGGAGGAACACGAGGGAGACATGGGGCATGAGAGGGGGATGGGGGTAACAGGGGAGAGACACGGGGCATGAGCGGGGGGTGGGGGGCAACAGCAGAGAGACACAGGGCATGACTGGGGAGTGGGGGGCAACAGGAGAGAGACACGGGGCATGAGAGGGTGGTGGGTGGGCAACAGGAGAGAGACATGGGGCATGAGCGGGGGTGGGGGCAACAAGAGAGAGACACGGGGCATGAGCGAGGGGTGGGGGTAACAGGAGAGAGACACAGGGCATGAGCGGGGGTGGGGGGCAACAGGAGGGAGATACGGGGCATGAGCGGGGGATGGGGGAACACAAGGGAGACACGGGACATGATCGGTGGGTGGGGAGCAACAGCAGGGAGACACAGGTCATGAGCGGGGGTAGGGGTAACAGGAGGGAGACACAGGGCATGAGCGGGAGGTGGGGGGACAACAGCAGGGAGACACGGGGCATTAAAGGGGTGTGGGGAGAATACGAGGGAGACATAGGGCATGAGAGGGGGTGGGGGTAAAAGGAGGGAGACACGGGGCATGAGCGGGGGGTGGGGGGCAACAGCAGGGAGACATGGGGGAAGACTGGGGGGTGGCAGGCAACAGAAGGGAGACACTGGGCATGACCGGGGGTGGGGGACAACAGGAGAGAGACACGGGGCATGAGAGGAGGTGGAGGTAACAGGAGAGAGACATGGGGCATGAGCGGGAGTGGGGGGCAACAGCAGGGAGATACGGGGCATGACCGGGGGGTAGGGGGCAACAGGAGAGAGACACGGGGCATGAGAGGGTGGTGGGTGGACAACAGGAGAGAGACATGGGGCATGAGCGGGGGTGGGGGCAACAAGAGAGAGACACGGGGCATGAGCGAGGGGTGGGGGACAACAGGAGAGAGACACGGGGCATGAGAGGGGGGTGGGGGGTAACCAGAGAGAGACACGGGGCATGAGAGGGGGTGGGGGTAACAGGAGAGAGACACGGGACATGAGCGGGGGTGGGGGCAACAGCAGGGAGACATGGGGCATGAGGGGGGTGTGGGGCAACAGCAGGGAGACACAGGGCATGACCGGGGGTGGGGGCAACAGCAGAGAGACACTGGGCATGAGCAGGGCATGGAGGATAACAGGAGAGAGACACTGGGCATGAGTGGAGGGTGGGGGGCAACAGCAGGGAGACACGGGGCATGAGCGGGGGGTGGGGGGTAACAGGAGGGAGACACGGGGCATGAGCAGGGGATGGGGGGCAACAGCAGGGAGTCACAGGGTATTAGCCGGGGGTGGGGGGAACACGAAAGAGACAAAGGGCATGAGCGGGGGGTGGGGGGCAACAGCAGGGAGACACGGGGCATGATCGGGGGTGGGGGGAAACAGCAGGGAGACATGGGGCATGAACGTGGGGTGGGGGCAACAGCAGGGAGACACGGGGCATGACCGGGTGGTGTGATAAACACGAGGGAGACATGGGGAATGAGAGGGCATTGGGGGGGTAACAGGAGAGAGACACGGGGCATGAGCGGGGGTTGGGGCAACAGCAGGGAGGGACGGGGCATGAGCAGAGGGTGGTGGAACAGCAGGGAGACATGGGGCATGAGAGGGGGATGGGGGTAATAGGAGAGAGGCACAGGGCATGAGCGGGGGGTGGGGGCAACAGGAGAGAGACACGAGGCATGAGCGGGCGTTGGGGGTAACAGGAGAGAAACATGGGGCATGAGCGTGGGGTGGGGCAACAGGAGAGAGACACGGGGCATGAGTGGGGCTGGGGGGTAACAGGAGAGAGACACAGGGCATGAGCGGGGGATAGGGGAGCAACAGCAGGAAGACACGGTCATGAGCGGGGGGTGAGGGGCAACAGCAGGGAGACACGGGGCATGACCGGGGGTGGCGGGCAACAAAAGAGAGACACGGGGGATGAGAGGACGGTTGGGGGTAACAGGAGAGAGACACGGGGCATGAGCAGGGGGTGGGGGGCAACAGCAGGGAGAAACTTGGCATGACCATGGGGTGGGGGGCAACCGAAGGGAGACACGGGGCATGACCGGGGCGTGGGGGGTAACAAAAGAGAGACACTGGGCATGAGATGGAGGTGGGGGTAACAGGAGAAAGACACGGGCATGTGCAGGGGTTGGGGCAACAACAGGGAGAAAATTGGCATGACCGTGGGGTGGGGGCAACCGAAGGGAGACACAGGGCATGACCGGGGGTGGGGGGCAACAAAAGAGAGACACTGGCAATGAGAGGAGGGTGGGGGGTAACAGGAGAGAGACACAGGGCATGAAAGGGGGGTGGGGGGTAACATGAGAGAGACACGGGGCATGAGCGGGGGGTGGGGGGCAACAGCAGGGAGACACGGGGCATGACTGGGTGGTGGCGGGAAACAGGAGAGAGACACGGGGCATGAGAGGGGGTGGGGGTAACAGGAGAGAGACATGGGACATGAGCGGGGGGTGGGGGCAACAGCAGGGAGACATGGGGCATGAGGGGGGTGTGGGGCAACAGCAGGGAGACACAGGGCATGACCGGGGGGTGGGGGCAACAGCAGAGAGACACTGGGCATGAGCAGGGCATGGAGGGTAACAGGAGAGAGACACTGGGCATGAGTGGGGGGTGGGGGGGCAACAGCAGGGAGACACGGGGCATGAGCGGGGGGTGAGGGGTAACAGGAGAGAGACACGGGGCATGAGCAGGGGATGGGGGGCAACAGCAGGGAGTCACAGGGTATGAGCGGGGGTGGGGGGAACACGAAAGAGACACAGGGCATGAGCAGGGGGTGGGGGGCAACAGCAGGGAGACACGGGGCATGATCGGGGGTGGGGGGAAACAGCAGGGAGACATGGGGCATGAACGTGGGGTGGGGGCAACAGCAGGGAGACACGGGGCATGACCGGGTGGTGTGGGGAACACGAGGGAGACATGGGGAATGAGAGGGGGTGGGGGTAACAGGGGAGAGACACGGGGCATGAGTAGGGGGGTGGGGGGCAACAGGAGAGAGACATGGGGCATGAGAGGGCATTGGGGGGGTAACAGGAGAGAGACACGGGGCATGAGCGGGGGTTGGGGCAACAGCAGGGAGGCACGGGGCATGAGCAGGGGGTGGGGGAACAGCAGGGAGACATGGGGCATGAGAGGGGGATGGGGGTAATAGGAGAGAGACACAGGGCATGAGCGGGGGGTGGGGGCAACAGGAGAGAGACACGAGGCATGATCGGGCGTTGGGGGTAACAGGAGAGAGACATGGGGCATGATCGTGGGGTGGGGCAACAGGAGAGAGACACGGGGCATGAGTGGGGGTGGGGGGTAACAGGAGAGAGACACAGGGCATGAGCTGGGGATAGGGGAGCAACAGCAGGAAGACACGGTCATGAGCGGGGGGTGAGGGGCAACAGCAGGGAGACACGGGGCATGGCCGGGGGTGGCGGGCAACAAAAGAGATACACGGGGGATGAGAGGACGGTGGGGGGTAACAGGAGAGAGACACGGGGCATGAGCAGGGGGTGGGGGGCAACAGCAGGGAGAAACTTGGCATGACCGTGGGGTGGTGGGCAACCGAAGGGAGACACGGGGCATGACCGGGGCGTGGGGGGTAACAAAAGAGAGACACTGGGCATGAGATGGAGGTGGGGGTAACAGGAGAAAGACACGGGCATGTGCAGGGGGTGGGGCAACAACAGGGAGAAAATTGGCATGACCGTGGGGTGGGGGCAACCGAAGGGAGACACAGGGCATGACCGGGGGTGGGGGGCAACACAAGAGAGACACTGGGCATGAGAGGAGGGTGGGGAGTAACAGGAGAGAGACACAGGGCATGAAAGGGGGGTGGGGGGTAACAGCAGGGAGACAGTGGGCATGACCGTGGGGTGGGGGGCAACCAAACAGGGACACGGGGCATGAGAGGGGGGTGGGGATGACAGGAGAAAGACACGGGCATGTGCGGGGGGTGGGGCAACAACAGGGAGAAACTTGGCATGACCGTGGGGTGGGACAAACGAAGGGAGACATGGGGCATGACAGGGGGTGGGGGGCAACAAAAGAGAGGAACGGGGCATGAGAGGAGGGTGGGGGTAACAGGAGAGAGACACAGGGCATGAGAGGGGGGTGGGAGGTAACAGGAGAGAGACACGGGGCATGAGCGGGGGGTGGGGGGAACAGCAGGGAGACAGTGGGCATGATCGGGGGGTGGCGGCAACATGAGAGAGACACGGGGCATGAGAGGGGGGGTGGGGGGCAACAGCAGGGAGACACGGGGCATGATCGGGGGTGGGGGGAAACAGCAGGGAGACATGGGGCATGAACGTGGGGTGGGGGCAACAGCAGGGAGACACGGGGCATGACCGGGTGGTGTGATAAACACGAGGGAGACATGGGGAATGAGAGGGCATTGGGGGGGTAACAGGAGAGAGACACGGGGCATGAGCGGGGGTTGGGGCAACAGCAGGGAGGCACGGGGCATGAGCAGAGGGTGGTGGAACAGCAGGGAGACATGGGGCATGAGAGGGGGATGGGGGTAATAGGAGAGAGACACAGGGCATGAGCGGGGGGTGGGGGCAACAGGAGAGAGACACGAGGCATGAGCGGGCGTTGGGGGTAACAGGAGAGAAACATGGGGCATGAGCGTGGGGTGGGGCAACAGGAGAGAGACACGGGGCATGAGTGGGGCTGGGGGGTAACAGGAGAGAGACACAGGGCATGAGCGGGGGATAGGGGAGCAACTGCAGGAAGACACGGTCATGAGCGGGGGGTGAGGGGCAACAGCAGGGAGACACGGGGCATGACCGGGGGTGGCGGGCAACAAAAGGGAGACACGGGGGATGAGAGGACGGTGGGGGGTAACAGGAGAGAGACACGGGGCATGAGCAGGGGGTGGGGGGCAACAGCAGGGAGAAACTTGGCATGACCATGGGGTGGGGGGCAACCGAAGGGAGACACGGGGCATGACCGGGGCGTGGGGGGTAACAAAAGAGAGACACTGGGCATGAGATGGAGGTGGGGGTAACAGGAGAAAGACACGGGCATGTGCAGGGGTTGGGGCAACAACAGGGAGAAAATTGGCATGACCGTGGGGTGGGGGCAACCGAAGGGAGACACAGGGCATGACCGGGGGTGGGGGGCAACAAAAGAGAGACACTGGCAATGAGAGGAGGGTGGGGGGTAACAGGAGAGAGACACTGGGCATGAAAGGCGGGTGGGGGGTAACAGGAGAGAGACACGGGGCATGAGCGGGGGGTGGGGGGCAACAGCAGGGAGACACGGGGCATGACTGGGTGGTGGCGGGAAACAGGAGAGAGACAAGGGGCATGAGAGGGGGTGGGGGTAACAGGAGAGAGACATGGGACATGAGCGGGGGTGGGGGCAACAGCAGGGAGACATGGGGCATGAGGGGGGTGTGGGGCAACAGCAGGGAGACACAGGGCATGACCCGGGGGTGGGGGCAACAGCAGAGAGACACTGGGCATGAGCAGGGCATGGAGGGTAACAGGAGAGAGACACTGGGCATGAGTGGGGGGTGGGGGGCAACAGCAGGGAGACACGGGGCATGAGCGGGGGGTGAGGGGTAACAGGAGAGAGACACGGGGCATGAGCAGGGGATGGGGGGCAACAGCAGGGAGTCACAGGGTATGAGCGGGGGTGGGGGGAACACGAAAGAGACACAGGGCATGAGCAGGGGGTGGGGGGCAACAGCAGGGAGACACGGGGCATGATCGGGGGTGGGGGGAAACAGCAGGGAGACATGGGGCATGAACGTGGGGTGGGGGCAACAGCAGGGAGACACGGGGCATGACCGGGTGGTGTGGGGAACACGAGGGAGACATGGGGAATGAGAGGGGGTGGGGGTAACAGGGGAGAGACACGGGGCATGAGTAGGGGGGTGGGGGGCAACAGGAGAGAGACATGGGGCATGAGAGGGCATTGGGGGGGTAACAGGAGAGAGACACGGGGCATTAGCGGGGGTTGGGGCAACAGCAGGGAGGCACGGGGCATGAGCAGAGGGTGGGGGAACAGCAGGGAGACATGGGGCATGAGAGGGGGATGGGGGTAATAGGAGAGAGACACAGGGCATGAGCGGGGGGTGGGGGCAACAGGAGAGAGACACGAGGCATGAGCGGGCGTTGGGGGTAACAGGAGAGAGACATGGGGCATGAGCGTGGGGTGGGGCAACAGGAGAGAGACACGGGGCATGAGTGGGGGTGGGGGGTAACAGGAGAGAGACACAGGGCATGAGCTGGGGATAGGGGAGCAACAGCAGGAAGACACGGTCATGAGCGGGGGGTGAGGGGCAACAGCAGGGAGACACGGGCATGGCCGGGGGTGGCGGGCAACAAAAGAGATACACGGGGGATGAGAGGACGGTGGGGGGTAACAGGAGAGAGACACGGGGCATGAGCAGGGGGTGGGGGGCAACAGCAGGGAGAAACTTGGCATGACCGTGGGGTGGTGGGCAACCGAAGGGAGACACGGGGCATGACCGGGGCGTGGGGGGTAACAAAAGAGAGACACTGGGCATGAGATGGAGGTGGGGGTAACAGGAGAAAGACACGGGCATGTGCAGGGGGTGGGGCAACAACAGGGAGAAAATTGGCATGACCGTGGGGTGGGGGCAACCGAAGGGAGACACAGGGCATGACCGGGGGTGGGGGGCAACAAAAGAGAGACACTGGGCATGAGAGGAGGGTGGGGGGTAACAGGAGAGAGACACAGGGCATGAAAGGGGGGTGGGGGGTAACAGGAGAGAGACACGGGGCATGAGCGGGGGGTGGGGGGCAACAGCAGGGAGACAGTGGGCATGACCGTGGGGTGGGGGGCAACCAAACAGGGACACGGGGCATGAGAGGGGGGTGGGGATGACAGGAGAAAGACACGGGCATGTGCGGGGGGTGGGGCAACAACAGGGAGAAACTTGGCATGACCGTGGGGTGGGACAAACGAAGGGAGACATGGGGCATGACAGGGGGTGGGGGGCAACAAAAGAGAGGAACGGGGCATGAGAGGAGGGTGGGGGTAACAGGAGAGAGACACAGGGCATGAGAGGGGGGTGGGAGGTAACAGGAGAGAGACACGGGGCATGAGCGGGGGGTGGGGGGAAACAGCAGGGAGACAGTGGGCATGATCGGGGGGTGGCGGCAACAGGAGAGAGACACGGGGCATGAGAGGGGGTGGGGGTAACAGGAGAGAGACACATGGCATGAGCGGGGGGTGGGGGCAACAGCAGGGAGACACAGGGGATGAGCGCGGGGCAACAGCAGGGAGACACGGGGCATGAGCGGGTGGTGGGGGCAACAGCAGGGAGACATGGGGCATGAGGGGGGTGTGGGGCAACAGCAGGGAGACACAGGGCATGACCCGGGGGTGGGGGCAACAGCAGAGAGACACTGGGCATGAGCAGGGCATGGAGGGTAACAGGAGAGAGACACTGGGCATGAGTGGGGGGTGGGGGGCAACAGCAGGGAGACACGGGGCATGAGCGGGGGGTGAGGGGTAACAGGAGAGAGACACGGGGCATGAGCAGGGGATGGGGGGCAACAGCAGGGAGTCACAGGGTATGAGCGGGGGTGGGGGGAACACGAAAGAGACACAGGGCATGAGCAGGGGGTGGGGGGCAACAGCAGGGAGACACGGGGCATGATCGGGGGTGGGGGGAAACAGCAGGGAGACATGGGGCATGAACGTGGGGTGGGGGCAACAGCAGGGAGACACGGGGCATGACCGGGTGGTGTGGGGAACACGAGGGAGACATGGGGAATGAGAGGGGGTGGGGGTAACAGGGGAGAGACACGGGGCATGAGTAGGGGGGTGGGGGGCAACAGGAGAGAGACATGGGGCATGAGAGGGCATTGGGGGGGTAACAGGAGAGAGACACGGGGCATTAGCGGGGGTTGGGGCAACAGCAGGGAGGCACGGGGCATGAGCAGAGGGTGGGGGAACAGCAGGGAGACATGGGGCATGAGAGGGGGATGGGGGTAATAGGAGAGAGACACAGGGCATGAGCGGGGGGTGGGGGCAACAGGAGAGAGACACGAGGCATGAGCGGGCGTTGGGGGTAACAGGAGAGAGACATGGGGCATGAGCGTGGGGTGGGGCAACAGGAGAGAGACACGGGGCATGAGTGGGGGTGGGGGGTAACAGGAGAGAGACACAGGGCATGAGCTGGGGATAGGGGAGCAACAGCAGGAAGACACGGTCATGAGCGGGGGGTGAGGGGCAACAGCAGGGAGACACGGGCATGGCCGGGGGTGGCGGGCAACAAAAGAGATACACGGGGGATGAGAGGACGGTGGGGGGTAACAGGAGAGAGACACGGGGCATGAGCAGGGGGTGGGGGGCAACAGCAGGGAGAAACTTGGCATGACCGTGGGGTGGTGGGCAACCGAAGGGAGACACGGGGCATGACCGGGGCGTGGGGGGTAACAAAAGAGAGACACTGGGCATGAGATGGAGGTGGGGGTAACAGGAGAAAGACACGGGCATGTGCAGGGGGTGGGGCAACAACAGGGAGAAAATTGGCATGACCGTGGGGTGGGGGCAACCGAAGGGAGACACAGGGCATGACCGGGGGTGGGGGGCAACAAAAGAGAGACACTGGGCATGAGAGGAGGGTGGGGGGTAACAGGAGAGAGACACAGGGCATGAAAGGGGGGTGGGGGGTAACAGGAGAGAGACACGGGGCATGAGCGGGGGGTGGGGGGCAACAGCAGGGAGACAGTGGGCATGACCGTGGGGTGGGGGGCAACCAAACAGGGACACGGGGCATGAGAGGGGGGTGGGGATGACAGGAGAAAGACACGGGCATGTGCGGGGGGTGGGGCAACAACAGGGAGAAACTTGGCATGACCGTGGGGTGGGACAAACGAAGGGAGACATGGGGCATGACAGGGGGTGGGGGGCAACAAAAGAGAGGAACGGGGCATGAGAGGAGGGTGGGGGTAACAGGAGAGAGACACAGGGCATGAGAGGGGGGTGGGAGGTAACAGGAGAGAGACACGGGGCATGAGCGGGGGGTGGGGGGAAACAGCAGGGAGACAGTGGGCATGATCGGGGGGTGGCAGCAACAGGAGAGAGACACGGGGCATGAGAGGGGGTGGGGGTAACAGGAGAGAGACACATGGCATGAGCGGGGGGTGGGGGCAACAGCAGGGAGACACAGGGGATGAGCGCGGGGTGGGGGGCAACAGCAGGGAGACACGGGGCATGAGCGGGTGGTGGGGGGAACACGAGGGAGACACGGGGCATGAGAGGGGGGTGGGGGTAACATGAGAGAGACACAGGGCACGAGCGGGAGTGAGGGGCAACACCAGGGAGACACGGGGCATTAGCAGGGTGCAACAAGAGAAAGACACCAGGGAGACACGGGGCATAAGCAGGGGATGAGGGGAACAGGAGAGAGACACGGGGCATGGGTGGGGGGCAACAGCAGGGAGACACAGGTCATGACCGGGGGGGAAACAGGAGAGAGACATGAAGCATGAGCAGGGGACAACAGCAGGGAGACATGGGGCATGAGCGTGGGCTGGGGGGCAACAGCAGGGAGAAACGGGTTCAGGAGCGGGGTTGGGAGGTGACAGGAGAGAGACACGGGGCATGAGCGGGGTGTGGGGGGCAACAGGAGGGAGACACGGGGCATGAGACGGGGTGGGTGGTAACAGTAGAGAGACATGGGGCATGAGCAGGGGGCAGGGGGCAACAGCAGGGAGATATGGGGCATGAGTGGGGGTGGGGGGAACAGGGGAGACAAGAGGCATGCGCCGGGGGGTAGCGGGTACAGGAGAGAGACATGGGGCATGAGCGAGGGGTGTGGGGCAACAGCAGAGAGACATGGGGCATGACTGGGGGTGGGGGGTAACAGGAGAAAGACATGGGGCATGAGTTGGGGGTGGGGGGCAACAACAGGGAGACACAGGGCATGACGGGGGTGGGGTCAACAGGAGAGAGACATGGGCATGAGAGGGGGCTGGGGGGTAACAGGAGAGAGACACATGGCATGATGAGGGGAGGGGGGCAACAGCAGGGAGACACGGGGCATGACCGGGGGGTGGGGGTAAGAGGAGAGAGACACGGGGCATGACCGGGGGGTGGGGGCAACAGCAGGGAGACACGGGGCATGACCGGGGAGTGGGGGGCACCAAGGGATATACACAGGGCATGAGAGGGGGTGGGGGGTAACAAAAGAGTGACACGGGGCATGAGAGGTGGGTGCAGATCAACAGCAGGGAGACATGGGGCATGAGCGGGGGGTGGGGGGCAACAGCAGGGAGACACAGGGCATGACCGGGGGGTGGGAGGAACACGAGGGAGACATGGGGCATGAGAGGGGGATGGGGGTAACAGGGGAGAGACACGGGGCATGAGCGGGGGGTGGGGGGCAACAGCAGAGAGACACAGGGCATGACTGGAGAGTGGGGGGCAACAGGAGAGAGACACGGGGCATGAGAGGGTGGTGGGTGGGCAACAGGAGAGAGACATGGGGCATGAGCGGGGGTGGGGGCAACAAGAGAGAGACACGGGGCATGAGCGAGGGGTGGGGGTAACAGGAGAGAGACACAGGGCATGAGCGGGGGTGGGGGGCAACAGGAGGGAGATACGGGGCATGAGCGGGGGATGGGGGAACACAAGGGAGACACGGGACATGATCGGTGGGTGGGGAGCAACAGCAGGGAGACACAGGTCATGAGCGGGGGTAGGGGTAACAGGAGGGAGACACAGGGCATGAGCGGGAGGTGGGGGGTGGGGGGACAACAGCAGGGAGACACGGGGCATTAAAGGGGTGTGGGGAGAATACGAGGGAGACATAGGGCATGAGAGGGGGGTGGGGGTAAAAGGAGGGAGACACGGGGCATGAGCGGGGGGTGGGGGGCAACAGCAGGGAGACATGGGGGAAGACTGGGGGGTGGCAGGCAACAGAAGGGAGACACTGGGCATGACCGGGGGTGGGGGACAACAGGAGAGAGACACGGGGCATGAGAGGTGGTGGAGGTAACAGGAGAGAGACATGGGGCATGAGCGGGAGTGGGGGGCAACAGCAGGGAGATACGGGGCATGACCGGGGGGTAGGGGGCAACAGGAGAGAGACACGGGGCATGAGAGGGTGGTGGGTGGACAACAGGAGAGAGACATGGGGCATGAGCGGGGGTGGGGGCAACAAGAGAGAGACACGGGGCATGAGCGAGGGGTGGGGGACAACAGGAGAGAGACACGGGGCATGAGAGGGGGGTGGGGGGTAACCAGAGAGAGACACGGGGCATGAGAGGGGGTGGGGGTAACAGGAGAGAGACATGGGGCATGAGTGGGTGTGGGGGCAACAGCAGGGTGATACGGGGCATGACCGGGGGGTAGGGGGCAACAGGAGAGAGACACGGGGCATGAGAGGGTGGTGGGTAGGCAACTGGAGAGAGACATGGGGCATGAGCGGGGGTGGGGGCAACAAGAGAGAGACACGGGGCATGAGCGAGGGGTGGGGGTAACAGAAGAGAGACACAGGGCATGAGCGGGGGTGGGGGGCAACAGGAGGGAGATACGGGGCATGAGCGGGGGATGGGGGAACACAAGGGAGACACGGGACATGATCTGTGGGTGGGGAGCAACAGCAGGGAGACACAGGTCATGAGCGGGGGGTAGGGGTAACAGGAGGGAGACACGGGGCATGAGCGGGGGCTTGGGGGTAACAGGAGGGAGACACAGGGCATGAGTGGGGGGTGGGGGGTGGGGGGACAACTGCAGGGAGACACGGGGCATGAGCGGTGGGTGGGGGGAACACAAGGGAGACACAGGGCATGAGAGGGGGTGGGGGTAAAGGAGAGAGACACGGGGCATGAGCAGGGGTGGGGGGGGCAACAGCAGGGAGACACGGGCATGACTGGGGGCTGAAGGGCAACAGCAGGGAGTCACGGAGCATGACCGGGGCGTGGGGGGCAACAGGACAGAGACATGAGCAGGGGGTGGGGGCAACAAGAGGGAGATATGGGCATGAATGGGGAGGTTGGGGAACACGAGGGAGACACGGGGCATGAGCAGGGGGTGGGGGGTAACAGGAGAGAGAAACGGGGCATGAGCGGGGGTGGGGGCAACAGCAGGGAGACACGGGGCATGAGTGGGGGTGGGGAGCAACAGGAGAGTGACACGGGGCATGAGTGGGGGTGGGGGGCAACAGCAGGGAGACACAGGCATGACCAGGGGGTGGGGGCAACAGCAGGGAGACACGGGGCATGAGTGGGGGGTGGGGAGAATACGAGAGAGACATAGGGCATGAGAGGGGGGTGGGGGTAAAAGGAGGGAGACACGGGGCATGAGCGAGGGTGGGGGGCAACAGCAGGGAGACGTGGGGCATGACCGGGGGGTGGCAGGCAACAGAAGGGAGACACGGGGTATGACCGGAGGTGGGGGACAACAGGAGAGAAACACGGGGCATTAGAGGGGGATGGGGGTAACCAGAGAGGGACATGGGGCATGAGAGGGTGGTGGGTGGGCAACAGGAGAGAGACATGGGGCATGAGCGGGGTGGGGGCAACAAGAGAGAGACACGGGGCATGAGCGAGGGGTGGGGGTAACAGGAGAGAGACACAGGGCATGAGCTGGGGTGGGGGGCAACAGGAGGGAGATACGGGGCATGAGCGGGGATGGGGGAACACAAGGGAGACACGGGACATGATCGTGGGTGGGGAGCAACAGCAGGGAGACACAGGTCATGAGCGGGGGGTAGGGGTAACAGGAGGGAGACACGGGGCATGAGCGGGGGCTTGGGGGTAACAGGAGGGAGACACAGGGCATGAGCAGGGGGTGGGGGACAACAGCAGGGAGACACGGGGCATGAGCGGTGGCTGGGGGGAACACAAGGGAGACACAGGGCATGAGAGGGGGTGGGGTAAAGGAGAGAGACACGGGGCATGAGCAGGGGTGGGGGGCAACAGCAGGGAGACACGGGCATGACTGGGGGCTGGAGGGCAACAGCAGGGAGTCACGGGGCATGACCGGGGTGTGGGGGGCAACAGGAGAGAGACATGAGCAGGGGGTGGGGGCAACAAGAGGGAGACATGGGCATGAACGGGGGGTTGGGGAACACGAGGGAGACACAGGGCATGAGAGGGGGTGGGGGCAACAGCAGGGAGACACGGGGCATGAGTGGGGGTGGGGAGCAACAGGAGAGAGACAAGGGGCATGAGTGGGGGTGGGGGGCAACAGCAGGGAGACCCAGGCATGACCAGTGGGTGGGGGGCAACAGCAGGGAGACACGGGGCATGAGCGGGGGGTGGGGGGTAACAGGAGAGAGACACGGGGCATGAGCAGGGGTGGGGGGCAACAGCAGGGAGACACGGACATGACTGGGGGCTGGAGGTCAACAGCAGGGAGTCACGGGGCATGACCGGGGTGTGGGGGGCAACAGGAGAGAGACATGAGCATGAGCAGGGGGTGGGGTCAACAGCAGGGAGACACGGGGCATGACCGGGGGTGGAGGGCAACAGCAGGGAGACACGGGGCATGACCAGGGGGTGGGGGCAACAGGAGAGAGACACGGGCCATGAGCGGGGGGTGGGGGCAACAGCAGGGAGACACAGGGCATGAGCGGGGGGGGAACATGGGATACACGGGGCTTGAGCAGGGGGTGGGGGGAACACGATGGAGCCACGGGTCATGAGCGAGGTTGGGGGGAAACAAGATAGAGACACGGGCATGAGCGGGGGGGTACAGGAGGGAGACACGGGTAATGAGCAGGGGGTGGGGGATACAGGAGGGAGACATGGGTAATGAGCAGGGGTGGGGGGAACGGGATATCCGCTCCTCGGTCCTCTGCAGGCCACCATGTACCGATGGCGTGTCTCCTGCAAGTCTGCAGCAGCCTGGGATGTTCAGGAAGTGTAATCCACATGAACCTTACACAGCCCCATTGGAGGCCCCGCTGTCCTCTGATCTTATTTTATCGGAATTTTCGCTTGTTACGTTGTGATAATCACTTGAGAAGTCTGAAGTCACCGCAGAGGTTGCCACAGATGCCAATATACGAACAATAAACTAAGATGGCAGGTGTCTCTAAAAATAAGACGCACTGCACGCTTTACTGCAGCCAATGCGAGAGCACGTCAGATGTCCGCGGACATCACGCAAGTCGCTTGCCCAATCTCCGTCCTGTCCGCGGAGCGAACAGGCAAGTGTGTCCGTGAAGCGAACACAGATATCACTAATTTTTTTCACTTAAATTTTTGTCTTTTTTAAAAAAAACTACTGGACAGATTTACACCAAATGAAAAAAAAGCACGCTTTTGGGAACAAGACGACGCTCCTGCTGCAAATTTGGTGTAAATCCGTCCAGCGGTTTGGCCATTAGGCGTGAGCAAAGTTTTTTCCCATTATGTCTATGGGAAAAAAAAAAAGTTTTGGGACCCCCCTATAACTTTGCCCCCCCTGGACCAAACCTCACCAAACTTTGTGGAAAAAATTCAGAGTAGGCCATATGCTTTTTTTGCAAAGTTTGGTGAGGATTCATCCAGGGGGAGCGAAGTTATAAGCCACCCAAAAAGTGCTCTTCCTATGGAAACAGCAACTTAACCATAACTACATGGCCACTACCGTGGCCATGCAATATATATATGCTTCTATATTGGTGCTTGCCGCAAACTGTTTACTATATAGCTTGCGGCTAGCTTACAAGATTTCTTTGCTGCTTGTGTTTCAATGCGTCTGTACACGTGTAAAATGACTTGATATCTTCATCTGTTTCTGCGGCATAATCTTCTTCACCCTAATCCCAAAATGTCACTTATCCCTGTTGCTTTCTTGATGCCTTATAGAATATCTGCATTCTCTGCATCTCTTCTGTGTGCGTCATCTCTTTCTGTGTGATGTCACCATTCATCCTTGCCTTTCATCTGCGCTGCTTCTTCTGCAATCTCATTCAAATGGCCATCATATTGTCGTGCATGCAAGTACTGTTTTCTTAATGGGTACCTTGCCTCCCAGAGTTTCTTTGGCATTGGTACTCTTATGGGTACTGCACACTCTGCTCTTTGCTGATTCAGTTGTTACGCATACTTCACATACTTTGGTTCCTATTCCATAGGTAATAAGGGTAGGGGAGTTGGAGGGGGAGTACTTCGTTCCTCCTCTAAATTCCCCCCTCTGGGTGATTTATCGACCACTCTCTCATCCTTCTTCACCTCTAGACATCCTTGTCTGAAGAACTGCTTCTTTGGGATCCATATCTTTTTGACTCCTTTCAGACATCCTGCTGATTTCACATGCTCATCCTTGTTCCATGTCATGACCATGCACTATCCACTTGGACTGCAATAGATCCATCATCCCACATATTTCGTATGGATCTTTGGGTACAGGAGTTGTGTTCCCTCAGGTGCATGGACACTGGCCTCCACAAAGTCTCTGATCTCGTCATCCTGGTTCAACATCAATCATATTATTCATCCCTAGGGCTTTCTTGGCTGTCTTCCTACACTGTGGAATTATTATCTTGATCACAAAAAATCCAAGCAATACCAACACGATCAGGGCACAAAGACATTTGATCTGCCATCCATTGTGGAACGGTAGGGTATTTTGTGTAGATTTGTGGCCTAGCGTTATTTTCTTACCACCAAGAATAAAAGTAATTTAGCAACAATCACCCCTTGCATTCAGATTGGGTTTGGTATTATGGTGGTATCGTGGCTATGCATTATTTTAGTACACAGATACATTTAGTTGGTATGTATTTCATCTTGGCATAGTGATGAGCATAATTTCTTTGTTTTATTTGTGGCCCCAACATACAGAATCCCTTTCTTTTGTTTAGACTGTTCTTGTGATCTCTAGAGGCCTCAGGCGTCTACATTATTCAAGAACACCACATTTCCATGTGGAGTGCCACATATGGCTTTTATCACTGATTTATCTACACCAGTGAGCTATGCTTCCATAAAGTATTCACAATAACATGTGGTATAATCACTAATTTATTTACATTAGTGAAACTATTTCCAGAGGCTTCTTTCTCTGCTGACTCATGTACGTTCAACAGACTATCAGATTGTGTTCCACTCAGAAGTCACACACACATACACTGAGGGGAACCACAGCTATTTATAATTACTCATAACATAACTTTTTCCACATGGGATGCTTGACATATATTACCTAATAACCTCCCCTTTTATCAGATGATATGGGCTAACTGTACCAGAGAAAAACAGAAGCAAATAGAAGCCTTTACACGGATTGTGATTTACATCAATTTCATTTCAAAATCATACATTACCAGTTTTGCGAGGCAGTCTTTTCTAGAATAAACACAAGAGAAGCAATTGCAAAATACATGGCATTTCATTAGATTCTTTGCAACAATAAAAAGAACAGTGCATCAGTTGACTTACATTTCTGAATAGCAACATTAGAACGCAGCTATCGCTACGCTGCCTGACTGAAATAGCTTTCATTCACACACCACATTCTCGCTTTGTGTAAGATAATTACCAGCAAAATTGTAGCAGATCAGAACGTGAACTCTCTGGACAGGTCGCCTTCTTTAAATGGCTCGGGACTTCCCTTTGTAACACCCGGCGAGGACACGCAGTTCCAATCTGCACTCTTTGGTCCTCAAACCAGTGCCAATTGACTGGAATCTCCAGCCTGTGAAAGTCAGCAGTACACTGGAACAACACCCCTAAATCAGGCAGCCCCACAGCAACTCCCCTCAGGCTTCTCACCCAAGCTGTGTAAAAATGTCCACTGCCTTTCTCTCTCCCCGAGATTCTTCAGGAAACCTCTGTTACAGCCCCTAGGGTGACGTGCACCCAATAAAATTCTATCATGTCATACCCTCCTTCTTCAAACAATAGCTCACTTTTCAGTAAGAAACTGTATCCACTAATTTCCTGCCTATTCGAGTTTTGTTTCTTTAGCAAGGACCGTGAAAAGCACAGAGAAAGAGAAAGAAAAAAAAATCTGAATATCCGTTTAAAATGACTTTCTGCCTGCCTCATTTTGCACTTGGAGAACACATTATGATATTAATAAGTTAAGATCATGTTAGTACTGTTAATTACATTAGTTCATTAATCCACTAATGTGTCTCCTGCAACAGAGGCATTTCAGGAGAAAAAAAAATGGTGCAATTGCTTGTACCGCATTATAGCAATACATTGATCTCATGCAGTGGTGCTGCACTCCAAAAACACGCTAAATAATCCTACATATTTCCTCCTTTTTTTGAGAATTTTGGCCATGGTCCAAGCCACAATTGGAAGAAATCCAACTTGCTCCCTTTCTTCTTTTTTAAAATGTATGCGTGTTGGGATATCTTTCTCTCCCCGTTGTAGCCACTAACATGAGCAACATCTTCATTTTTACTGATAAAACAATCAACCATCCTCCCATTATTAGCACCAGGACAGCTAAACCCACTACAGAGCGTTCCCCCCAGGTTCTCCGATTAAATATTTCCACTTCTATTATACCCAGGTTACTAACCGTAATGTTGTTCTTTCTTAGATTCATTTTCACTATGTGTTTCTCTTTATGATTCAAAAAGAATTCTAGGTCCGGGTCTATTGTAAATGTATCCCTTTGAAAAAATTCAATATTTTCTACTTGGCTTTCCAAATGTCATTCGTAACATGAAATAATGTTAACCCTCCAATCGACACAATTGTATCCTTTGGAACCTGTAAGTAAAAGACATTATATTTCACCTGTTTAACCACATATGTTCCATGATTTAAGTGTACTACTGTCAGGTTTCTTAAACAGGTGCTGATCAACCATTTACCTTTGACCATTTTAGCCTGTGCTAATTCTTCACTCCCCATATTGCTAATGATCACTTCACATCCTTCTGATATACTCGGGTCAGATTTCAAACCACAAATAGCATCTGTAGCATCAGAAACAAACGGTTTACCTGGGCACATATAATTTTGTTCTTTAAATTTGACAAACGTTTCCAAGTTTGGTATCAAGTAAACTTCAGGCTCCCATGACTGAAATGCCACCACTTCTGGAGTCTTTATCTTAATAAAGTTGTCCTTTTGTTAAAATCCCACATTGTGTACCCACTTGGTTTGATAAATAAGTTCAGGAGCTACATATGGGATGCATAGTAAAAACCAAATTTCCAGCCTATCCAAGTCAACATATAATGGCATTGCATTACCCATTTCAAATGCAATTTTTACCTGTATCACATCAATCTCCCTCCTAGTCAACCTTTCTGTCATTTGATGAATAATATCCTGTGAAACAAAGTACAATGGTATATGTCCTTGAATCAATTGTGAAATTTCAGTTTTAACTTCTCTCATATGATTCATTAATAGTCTATCAACAGGACCCATTATATTCAAAATCTCACAAAGTGTTCTGTCATGCTTAATAATCAGCTTAGTTGCCCATTGCATCACATCTGCTTGTTCATTCAATATGATCGCAGTTTCATTTATGAACCTTACTTGTTCATCCAATCCCCCTCTAATCCCATCTAATGTTTTTTGTATTATTTCTAGGTCAACACTCAGCAGGTGTCCTTTAGAGCTCAGCGTCCCTACTGAAATGGCATTGGCTGTTGATATCGTGGTACCTATTATGGCTCCAAGTATAGACATTACCAATGAGATCGCAAGCATCACTGCACCTCTTTTTCCTCTCCTCTTCTTAATGTCTGCTAAATTCACAAATGTTTTCATGTTTTCTCCAATTGCATCAATATATCTCTTATTGACTGCTTAGCGTCCTCTTTTCTTATTTCCAGCCACTCTTTAGTCTGCTCAGCTTTAATTCCAGTGTTGTTAAAATGTTTTTCTATCAAAATATCAGGATTCAATGGTATATAAATGTTCTGGAAAATCATCCTTCTATCACTCATGATGAATCCTGGAGCTTCTTCTAGCGCAATACCAGATGCTGGTCCAGGTTTAATGACAACCAGTGCTTCTGAATTTTTGAAGTTCCTTCCGAACATCAACATAAATATCCATATTGTCGGCATCATCTTCAACGATGATTGCTTTGTAGCCTTGATCTTCGCCCCCTTCCGGGGCTTCTCCGGAATCCGTCCACGTGGGCTCCAGGACTCCATCATCTCCCGTGGCCTCTGGTCCCGTGTCCTCCAAGTACAAATATGTTAATATTCTAAATCAAATAGAAAAGAAATAAATTAAGTACATAGCACAACACTAACTTCACCCTTTTGCCAAAAATAAAACATGCTTTGTAAAATATTTCGCCCTTTTTCCTCTTGCTTTCTGAAATTAAACATACGTTAAAGAGAAAACAAACATACATAAAACAGCATTCAATATATAATACATTTTCATACATTTTCATTTTGCACACCAACTTCATAAATTTCAGCTTCCATTTTTTTATATATATATTTACATATATTACAGTGTTTATGTGGCATTATCATAATCAACCATCTTTATTTAACTTCTCTGCCACCACTATTGACTAGACCCATTCACTTTACCTTTTTATGTTCAAGGGACTTTATCTGCTTCTACATGCTCAAGTTGTTTAATCTCATGTTTGGGGTGACATGGTTTAATTTGATTCACGTGAACAAACTGTTCTGTTGCTGTTTCACCTTCAGTCTTCAAAATGTTATAGACCACAGGAGAGACCTTATCCATAATTCGATATGGCCCCTGCCAGGCTACTAGAAATTTAGAATTTTTCTGTTTACCTTTTCCAAAATGAAATTTATACACCTGATCGCCCACACAATATTCCTTTACTGACATCTTTTTATCATAATATGACTTTGCACTGTCAACAGCTCTTTCGAAATGTTTCTATACAAAAGCAAATGCATGTTGTAAATGCTTCCTCAGTTCATCAATGTATTCATGAACTGTGGATGCGCTCACAAGTGGTTGCTCGTGTGTCCTGTATAGCAGGTGTTGTGGTAACAACATTTTCCTACCTGTTAAAACTTCATGAGGGCTAATACCTGTTGCTTTGGCAGGAGTTGATCTGATTTCCATCAGAACCAAAGGTAAGCATAAATCCCAGCTGGAACCTGCTTCTGCCACTAATTTCTTTAAAATGTCCACAACAGACCTTTTGCTGCGTTCAATTCCACCTGAAAACGCCGCCTGATATGCGATATGTAGCTTTCTCTTCACACCCAATATTTGCCATACCTTACTCATTAGAGCACTTGTAAAATGACTTCCTCTGTCTGATTCTATTCTTTGTGGCAACCCAAACCTTGAAAACACATGGTTTACCAGCAATGTGGCTGCTGTTTGCGCACTACAATCTGGTGCAGGAATACACTCAATCCACTTTGACATCAAACACACCAAACTTAAAATATAACGGTTCCCCCTGTGCGACCTCTTTACAGACCCTACATAGTCTATTTGCAAATCTGACCATGGAAGAGTTAGGCCTATTTTCATTAATGGAGCTCTATGCATTGGTGAAGCAGGTTTGAATTGAGTGCATACTAGACATCCTCTAGTATATGATTCTACATCTTGGGACATATGTGGCCAATAAGCATAATCTTTTAGTATTTCCATTGTTTTCTATGAGCCTCTGTGGCCTGCAGTTATAGCATCATGCGCATGGTGTAGCATTAACCCTCTGAATGAAAGGGGTACCACCCACTGTATTTGACCTGTTATGGACTCTCTAATCATGAGTCCATCGTGTAGTCTTATTCGTTTTTTATTCTTTAATAGCACCCTCAACTCTTCTTTTCCCATACAGTCATTTTCTGTTAAAGGTTTTTGTTCAGGATCTATCAAATGATTATAATAGATTCCCAAAATGCGATCATTCTTTTGTGCCTCAATCAGATCTTGGTCTGGTGTATCATAACTCCACTGTACCACTGGTTGATCTGTCTCCTTTGGTGCTTTAGAACGTGTTACTGCATCAATTTGTATTTCACCCAGTAATCGTTCAATAGGTAGCAATTCTCCCATCACAGCCCCAATTTTAGCCAGGTGATCTGCCTTATCATTTCCCTCCTTATCCTCTCCTGGAGTTTTCAAATGCCCACGGATTTTCCTCCAGTATATTGTTAAATCATTTTCTGACACCAATTTGTCTATGGCTTGTATCATTTTTCCATGTTTAAGTGGCTTTTTATTGTATGTAATCATGCCTCTCGCTTTCCAACCGGGTAAATATTCCACAAAGCTATTTTGTGCGTAATTAGTATCAGTTACCAGGACAATTTCACTGAATTTATTATCAACTGTAGTAGCAATTGCTTTATAAATGGCTGCCAATTCCGCTACCTGACTGCTCCTAGCACCAATTCCCATCACTATACTCGGGATACCTTCACTCTTCAACCAGACATTCCCTATTCCTGACACTAATTGTTTATCACTGTCATTTTCAATGTGAAAGGCACAACCATCAACATACACAGTTGGCAAGTCTTTGCATGTTTTTTTCATCAAAAGCTTTGTGTGGTGATTGTTCAAATTCCTGCCAATTAGGTTCCATTTCTATTTCATTTGATAGTGGTTCAGCTGCACAGTCATGTAAGTCTGCTAAAACTTCTTTTATTTTGGCCATATCTTACTTCTACAGGAAAGCCTTGTAATGCCAGCACCCATGAAGTGATTCTGGATTGTGCTAGATTACCTGACCTAATTATTTTACTCTCTAAAAACTGCAAAGGTTGATGATTTGTCTCAATAATCACCTTTTCTCCCTGAACAATGGGGCAGAAATGTTGTAGCGCCCACACAGTGGTTAATAGGGCCTTTTCACATTCATTGAATTTAATTTCAACTTGGGAAGATGCCTTACTTGCATATGCAATGGTTTTGTGATTCAAATCATGGTTTTGTGATAACACTGCTGTCATACAATGTTCAGAGAAACCTATTTCTATAAAGAAATCCCTGTCCTTTATGGGATATGCTAAACATGGTGCCTTTACAAGACATTCCTCTAATTTAGCCACTGCCTCAGACTGCTCTTTTTCCCATTTCCAGGGTGTATTCAGTTTAAGCAGTTTAGTCAATGGTTGGGTGATTTCAGCTTAATTTTCAATGAACTTTCTGTTATAGCCTGTCATTCCTAATAAACATTTTATCCCGTTCACATTTTTAGGATCTTTTAGTTTCTGTATGGCCTGTATTTTCTTCTTTTGTGGATTTAGTCCATGTTCAGGCACTTCATGGCCTAGAAAATTCACCTTTTTCTTGCACCATTGTGCTTTTTGTAAAGATACGTTGGCACCTGCTTTCTGCAATTGGCCAAGAACAGGTCTTATTTCATCAAAATGGCTTTTCAAGCTATCATTTTTTATCAGACATCATCCACATACATTATGGTTCCTCTTTCTGCTGCATCAGGCATAGCCTTTCTCAAAAACATGCCAACTTCACTCCCACTATTGACGTACCCGAATGGAGTTCTAACCCATGCATATTGAGTCTTAACAAATGAAAAGGAAAATAAATTCTGTATCTCCTCTGCCAATGGCACACACCAATATCCAGAGGTGAGATCTAATGTGGTGAACACTTTTGAACCATGTATCTGAGCTAATCCCTGATCAATGAATGGCAGTGGCCATCTGGTACTGGCACTCTTTTATTTAACTCTCTCAAATCTGCACACAGTCACCATTGACCGTTTGGTTTTAACACACCTAAAATAGGTGAATTGGATGTGCTATGAACTATACTGGATTAGAAATACTGGACTTCTGCTACATCCTTCTGGAAGTGTGGCCACATGTAAATTAGTTAGCCCGCAATCATAAGCATCTTTTGCAAATACATCTGTAAACTCCATAAATATCTTCCTAAATTCATTTCTATCCTCCTCGTTGTCACATGCATCCGCTAATGAAATCTGCTCCTCTTCTGGAAAATGTTCCGGCATGGGAATCTCGGCGCTTTCCTCTAATTGTGTGGCTGTGTCTCTTTGTAATTCTGCCACATTTAAATGTTTTGGCATATCAGCTTTCACTTCAATGGGCTGATTTTCTATTTCATTTTAATTTAAGTTAAATGTTATGCAGTCCTCTTGATGACAGCACACTGTCTCGCTTGAATCATAAGGGTACACAGAATGAATTCTAAATATCCCTTTGGGCTGAGAGTCCAGGTATTCTGGCAATTCACCCTTAGCATCCACATACTTTTCAGGGATATTTCCAATCACCATGTTATTTAGATCAGCTGTATAATGCGATTTTTGTATGGCCATTCCTACTGGGGAGTTTTCCTCTAAATGAATATTCTGATAACCTTTATTATTCTCCATAATTTTTACAGACCCTTCACCCACATCTACCAATGGAATGTATTCATAATCCAGGCCTTGCTGTTTTATGGATTCATTCAGATATACAAATGCATCAGAATCTTTCATCTGCTGTCCATTTTTGCATTTCAGTGTTATTGCAAACTGCTTTGTGAATGCAGGGATAACAGTATTTTTCCTCATTTGTAATTCAATTGCATAAGGGACCAGCTGTGCGCAATGATAAGCCCTTCTTTTGTCTTCAAATTCAGTTGCCGGCCCACCTATGCGTGACCATATCTTTTGATTAAGGAAATCTAGCACCATATACATTCTGTGCATGATGTCATTGCCCATGTAAAAGTCATTTTGCGTTCCACACACTATCCAAACATTATGGTAATGTTTTTTTTGTCCAATGCTAATTTTAAGCATGCATCTACCTGCAATTCAGTTTTCAAAGTCTGGACCGTCCAAACCAGAGACATACTGGTTTTTAATCCTGAATTTCGGGATCTCCTCCCTTTCCATTATTTTTTGCAACAATTTCTCATTAATGAAGCTCCTTTCCTGTTCAAGCGCTAAAGTGGCTTTTATTGTTTCAGAATAGTCATTTATCCCAACATGAACCCATGGTTGTTCATCTTCCATGTGTATTTCAGCAAGAGTGGTAATGTATTTTTCTGAACCTGCTCTAGGAGCAGTATTCTGTTTACATGGCTTCTTTTTTTTAAAAAAAAATGTAAGGTATGCTCATCTTTGGCAGTTTGCCATTCTTTCCTTGGGTCTAAGTATATTTGTACAGGTAATTTTTTATTTTCACTCTGCATCTTGCCTTGACACATTAATATAACAGTGACGCTAGGTATGCAACTATTCTGGAGATACACCTCGACTGCATCATTTGTTTTTGCAATGGTGTGACATTCATTTATATTGCTGTTTTGTGATTTTAGTTTCTTAGGTCTCAATGGTTTTTTTGTTAAGGACCACAGTACTCCATTCACCCCATCTATGAGCGGAGATAATCTTTTCAGGCAATCTGTTCCCATTAGAAAATGGAATATCACAAATGGATGTGACCAATACCTCCTGTTTCATTCTGTGTTTACCTATCTTTATGTCAACCTCGGTGGTGCCTATAATAGGCACCTCCTCCCCATTAGAATTATGCACTGGACCTTCACTGTGACCTGATTCTGCGGGGATCTCCCTTCATTGATACTCTTTACTAATTCTTTAGACATAATTGTGGCCTGTGCGCCAGTGTCAATCATTGCAAATGTATGGCATTTTTCTTCCACAATGATAGGAGCATAATACCTGTCTTCAACTTCCTCTAACACACTTAGGAAATGCAAATTCTTACTGATTTCAAGGCTCACCTTTCTCAGGCCTTTTTTCACTTTTGGCTAAGCACATCGGTAAATGGAAAGACATTTTTCCCTCCTTTTTGCTCATTCCTGTGTGAGAGACTTTATTAATTTCCCCATGTTCAGAGGTTTTTTGGAGTGTGGCCACTGTTCGCCCATCCATCCAGGTATCATCAGAGGTCACACTACAACCCTCCAACTGAACATGTGTAACAACATCACTTGGCAATTTGTCATTGTCTAATTCTGTGCATTTGTGATTATTCAGTATGGTACCAGCCCTTTTAACCTTTTCAAAAATATGTGGTTCAAAGAATTCTTCAGGTGATTGACCTGTATCCTCCTTTTGAGCATTTCTTTTTCCTGCCTGTGCTTGGATTTGGATTGTTTGGATTGCCCAGGGAAGGACCTATAGCATCGCCACTTACTCCCGGTTCACTGGTAGTCCCCATGCAAGAGTCATTTTTCTTATACCTTTCTCTTTGTTCTTTTGGGTTTTCAGGTTTGCCTATTTCATTTGTACATATCGCCAATGTTTGATTTAGTTCTAGGTTAAACCGTACCTCACTTTTAGAAGTATTAGCATTTTCTGTTACATGTTCATGCACTGGTATTTTCACTTTTAAATCATTAGGCATCTCAGAGTCATTATGCAAAGTTACATCAGAGCAAACTGTCTTTTCGGCGCTGCAGGTATCATAAGTACTTAGTCACTTTTCAGAAGCCCCCCGATCATTGCCATGGACATCTGCCCCCTCCTTTGATGACTGTTTTTGTGTTGTGCAGAGCTTTCCTATTTGCTCAGCCAACATTTTCACTTGAGCCTCGAGGCACTGGAATCTTTCCATCTCTCTAGCATCCACTCTCTGTGGCCTAGATCGATATTGGCTGTTTTCCCCCTGATTGGATCTATTCTGATACCTCTCAGGAGAATGATTTCTATTGGGATGGTTCCTGAACTCTTGATTCATTTACGGAGGGGAGTGGGGTGCACCCATCCTTTGGTTGTAGTCCCCTGGTGGGGAATCATTGTACTGACATGAAGTGTAGTTCATATTCTGTCTCATGTCTTGTCTCAGGTTGTGGGTACTGGCCCCTATGTTGATTCCCATTATCAGCAAATCGATCCACATATCGGGGTCTATCCTGATTACCATATAACATGGTATTGGGATCAAATCTGCTTTGTGTCCCCAATGTCTGATAAGGACCATCATTTCTTTGATCCTGATTTTGTCTCTGGTTATTGTTCATACCTGACATATCAGGTCGATAGCCTGCCCGGGGCCTATCTCCTAAGTACCTGGGGCTGATGTAACTCTCCCTATTACTAGGATCATGTGATTGGAACATTGGTGCAGTGTGTGATGACCTTTGTTGATTACCCCTCTGTTCAGGTGCCAAATTATTTTTACTTGGACTTTGAGCAGACTCAAGGGACATTTTGGATGACCTGATTTCCATCACTGTTGCTGAGGGTTCTTTAGATTTAGGTCTAGTATCTCTCATTTTATCACTTTCTCTACCCTGACAATAGAGTACCTCATATATGTTTTGTGCTTCCAGGGACTTGTCACAGTCAAATTGAAGGACCAATTGGGATATGATGTCTTTCTGCAGCCCATAGAAGTAGGCAGTTTTAAACTCATTGGAATTGGGGTCAAAAGATACATCAAAGCGAGAAAATGCTCTTTTTAAGTCTTGTAAAAACTGGCGAGGGGATGTATTAGGCCCAGCAGTGATTGTGTAAGCGACTTTCTTTGCCTCCTGCAATGACTGGAAAGGAGAAAAATGACGCCTGATCTCTTTTTAGAACTCTGCCCATGTCATATTCTGCTGTTCATACAATCTTCTTATAATCCTGGCTGTCGGGGCAGCTAAAGTTAAATGAAAATATTGCCTGTACTGTTCCTTAGGTATCTGGAGTGCTTTAAAAATGTCATGAACCGGTTCTAAGTGATCCTCAATGCAGCATTCCCCTCCTTTTTTAAATTGTTTGATCAGGGCTTTAATGGATTTCATTATCTTTATGGGGCTACTTGTTGCAATGCTTGGATTTGCACTACTTGGTGACTCAACCCTGGTTCCAGGTGTATGGGATTGGTGGCAGCCCCCAATGGAAGTATCAAATCCCCCAAGGACACTGCAACCAAGTTCAGTCACCGGCCCTGTCACTGGGGCACTAGCGCTTTGGATAGAAATGGAATTCACCACAACTCCATTGAATGTGGTACCCTGCCTCCTCTCCTGGGACATGGGAATGCACATTTGCTGTTCTAAGTCCTTACACTTTTTAAGGAGCCTGTTTGCTTCGTTTTGCAAGTAGTTGTTTTCATCACTCATTTTATTAATTACCTCCTGCATGTCACACATTTGCATTTGGCACTCATTAAATTCTTTATTCCTCTTGTCTCTTTCTTGGAGCATTTTAACCATGTCTTGTTCTGCATTTTGGAGGTCACTTTCTTTCTCATAATGTTCTTTTTGTAAAATCTGCATCTCTGACACAACCTCGTCTTTATCTTGTCTAATGTGGTCCACCAATGTTTTTAAGTGTACCAATTCTTGTTCACTGTTCTCAAATTGTTTCTTGCTTTTGGACAATTGAACATCAAAATCTCTGCATTTTAACTGCATGTCTTTTTGGCATACATCCAATTCTGCTCTTAACATTTCCTGATTTTTACTTGCCCCATCTAAGTGAGTCTTTAACCTGTTAATTAGCTGGGGGTCATTTTCTTGCATTCGCAGGGACCTATTCAAGATTAACCAGATTTTGGTTCATAGCCGTATCAAACAGTCTTTCTCTAGATTTCTATCGGCTGCATTTAATAACCTTAGAAGGCAGACCTGAATTAGCTGCCTTCTGCAAAAATATTGTCTAGTTTTTCTTTCTGCACCTCACCCTGAATGCGGTCATGCCATTCTGAGGTACTGTTTGATGACCATGTCCCATGTGCGAATAACTTTGCCTCTAAATATTGCACTAGATCTGAGAATGTGGTTTCCCTTTGAGACATTCTGAAATTCGTTTTTAGTGACACACTGCTATTATGAAATGGGTTCCCTTTAATGTACATATGGCGGTGTGAGACACACTTGCCACGCCCAGTAGGTGCTCTATGATCACTTTCCCGGCCTGCAACTCACCATAAATATGTAGGGTATTTTGTGTAGATTTGGGGCCTAGCAGTATTTTCTTACCACCAAGAATAAAAGTAATTTAGCAACAATCACCCCTTGCATTCAGATTGGGTTTGCTATTATGGTGGTATTGCGGCTGTGCATTATTTCAGTCCACAGATACATTTAGTTGGTATGCATTTCGTTGTGGCATAGTGATGAGCATAATTTCTTTGTTTTATTTGTGGCCCCAACATACAAAACCCCTTTCGTTTGTTTAGACTGTTCTTGTGATCTCTAGAGGCCTCAGGCTTCTACATTATTCATGAACACCACATTTTCATTTGGAGTGCCACATATGGCTGTTATCACTGATTTATCTACACCAGTGAGCTATGCTTCCATAAAGTATTCACAATAACATGTGATATAATCACTAATTTTTTTACATTAGTGAAACTATTTCCAGAGGCCTCTTTCTCTGCTGACTCATGTACGTTCAACAGACTATCAGATTGTGTTCTACTCAGAAGTCACACACACATACACAGAGTGGAACCACGCACACAGATATTTATAATTGCTCATAACATAACCTTTTCCACATGGGATGCTTGACATGTATTACCTAATAACCTCCCCTTTTATCAGGTGAAATGGGCTAACTGTACCAGAGAAGAAAAACAGAAGCAAATAGAAGCCTGTACACGGATTGTGATTTACATCAATTTCATTTCAATATCATACATTACCAGTTTTGCGAGGCAGTCTTTTCTAGAATAAACACAAGAGAAGCAATTGCAAAATACATGGCATTTCATTAGATTCTTCGCAACAATAAAAAGAACAGTGCATCAGTAAACTTGCATTTCTGAATAGGAACATTAGAACACAGCTATCGTTATCGCTACGCTGCCTGACTGAAATAGCTTTCATTCACACACCGCATTCTCATTTTGTGTAAGATAATTACCAGCAAAATTGTAGCAGATCAGCACGCAAACTTTCTGGACAGGTCGCCTTCTTTAAATGGCTTGGGACTTCCCTTTGTGACACCCGGCGAAGACATGCAGTTCCAATCTGCACTCTTTCGCCCTCAAACCGGTGCCAATTGACTGGAATCCCCAGCCTGTGAAAGTCAGCAGTACACTGGAACGACGCCCCTCAATCAGGCAGCCCCACAGCAACTCCCCTCAGGCTTCTCTCCCAAGCTGTGTAAAAATGTCCACTGCCTTTCTCTCTCCCCAAGATTCTTCAGGAAACCTCTGTTACAGCCCCTAGGGTGACGTGCACCCAATAAAATTCTATCATGTCATACCCTCCTTCTTCAAACAATAGCTCACTTTTCAGTAAGAAACTGTATCCACTAATTTCCTGCTTATTCAAGTTTTGTTTCTTTAGCAAGGACCGTGAAAAGCACAGAGAAAGAGAAAGGAAAAAAAAAACTCTGAATGTCCATTTAAAATGACTTTCAGCCTGCCACATTTTGCACTTGGAGAACACATTATGATATTAATAAGTTAAGATCATGTTAGTACTGTTAATTATATTAGTTAATCTAATGTGTCTCCTGCAACAGAGGCATTTCACAAGAAAAAAAAATGGTGCAATTGCTTGTTCCGCATTATAGCAATACATTGATCTCATGCAGTGGTGCTGCACTTCAGAAACATGCTAAATAATCCTACAGAACGCAAGAGAAGAGTGAGCCAAACCAGCTGTCATCAGCAATGTCTTCTACTTTGTCTATCATCTGGCCATGGAGCTTTGTCAGATTGTCTATGGCCTCTGTCAAGGTTCCATTCTTGGCATCAAGAGAAGGTATGAATGTGCAACATGATTCTCCAATTTTTGCACAAACACCTACATCCATAGCTGTGAATATGTCCAAGATATATCTGTTCTGGAGAGTTATTAGTCTTACGGCTCTCATCTCTTCTCTAATTGCATTGAATCCCTTTATGGTAGTGTTGATTTCCTGCAGCAATTCCCATCTGGTTATCTGAAGCCACTTGGTATTTGCTCCAACATGGATTCTTGGCATGAAGATCAACGTGAACACTGAAGAGGTTTGGCTGAATATGCTGTGTTCATATGGGATAGAGTCAAACGCTTCTATTGATTTGGCTGAAAAGTAGTTCCCTCTCTTCATCCTCTTTATCAGCTCCACAGATCTCTTCTTTCTCATGTGGGCATCAGCTTTTGGGAAACTGTCAAGATTCAGATCACTTTTTGGAATCACTAATACTGGAACATGGACATTCTCCAATGTGCATATTCCTCCCCAGCCTTTTGGTAGCCTTATGTAGGCCTTGGATCCACAAACCCAATAATGATCCATGATTACTGCTGTTTGATACACCATCCCTGATATATCAAAGATACGATCACACTTCTGATTTTATCCAACTTTTCTTGTACCATTGCCTCTGAAGCACAACTTTGAGCTCTCCAAAGGCACTATTTCCAGGGGTCCTCCTCTATTGTCGTCCCATTTCAATAGTTAATAAAGTCTTGGCCACAATGGTTTGCATACCTTTTGTACATTCAAAATAGTGGATTTAGGACGATTAGTTACCATCCAGGCTCTGCAGATCACCACTCCTTTTCCCCATCCATCAGGTTATAATACTGATCCCCAGATCTGAATCTGACTTCTGTTCTTCCATATTTGAACATCATCTGCACATTTTCCGGCGGTCTCCAATTTTTTATTCACTTCCATTCTGATTTCAGCTGCTTTTACTCTAGGTTTTTCATATCCAATCACGATATTCCTTGTTTTTGCATTGTTTCTTGTCTTTATATCTTGGATATAATCGTCTTCATCTGGATCTGTCCCTTCAGTTGCCCACTTGAGAGAAGCACCGCTTCCCACAAACTGGCCTCTGCTCTTGCAAAGTGCTATGTGTGAAAGAAAATGTGCAGTGTGCACATCTATTTCAACAGCTATGTAGATCTTCAACTTCCCCATGCTGTATGGCAGGAGTGCACATACAAAGCATTCCTCCTTTTAAGTTTTTTTCCCAACTTCCTTCATGTGTTGGTACCATATGTTATTTCCCAAGTGTGCTGTGCAGGTAATCATTTAATTCACAATTATCTTCCTGTGGGCTTCTTTTAGATTCAATTCTTTTCATATGAGCTTCCATAATCATATCATGAAGTGTACCCATGTAGCTTCTTCTCACTGAATTAATCCCAGGAACATCTGTCCGGGTTCCCTGTGTTAGAGAAAGTTCAGAACGTCTCATCTGCTCAGCAGCCCATTTAGACATGAAAATATCTCCCATAATCACCATCTGGGATCTTCCTTTGAAACTGCTTTTGAATCATTTGTCACTGGATCAGATGTATTTGCATGTGTTATTTGTGTAGGCTCACCTTTAATCAACCCTTTGCCTTGCCTGTTTCGTCGAGCCTGTCCTTTGTGTCCAAAAATAAGTTCTGCTACACTTTTTATTTGTGAATGTTTAACAGTGACATCCATCTCAAGCTCAGGTAATTTGCCATCTTTCTTTGGGACTGGAGTAACTACATAGGGTCCAGGCTTCTTAGTAGTTGCCACGCATACAGTTTTCCTTTTGCTCAGAAACATGCACAGTGTTAGCTCCATGTGTAACAATATAGAATGCTGTTCTCACAGTCAAGGATAGCAGTACAATTATGAACACAATGCAAGTGTAAATTATTTATTTGTTTATTTATTCACATTTGTTAAGCGCACAGCGGCCCAGAGACATCTTGGCGCTAGTTACAGAGCATATTTCATAGGTACAGATCACTTTTCTTATTTACAATACATTTTGCTTTACATTTGAATTATTGACAGATGCGTTGACATATGCATTATTTACAATACAGAGAGGGGAGAGAGATAGGGGTTAGCCGAAGAGGGTAGATTTTAGCTTTTTTTCTGAAAGCAGGGAGGGAGTTTTCGGCTCTGATGTCGGCAGGTAGAGAATTCCATAGCTTGGATGCTATGTGGGGGAATCCTAACCCTCCAGCTCTAGCTTTGCTTATGTGGAGGTTGAATATTTTGTTGGCGTTGCGAGCCCTGACTGGTTGTGTGGAGGTGGATTTCATTATAGCTCAGGATAAATAGGAAGGTGCTGTACGGGAGAGGCATTTGTGAGTGAGAGTGAGGATTTTGAATGTGATGCATTCTTTAACTGGGAGCCAGTGTGCTTTCTGTCTGGCAGCGGTGATGTGGTCACTTTTTGCAATGCTGAGTGCTGCTCTTAGTGCGTTGTTCTGTGTGATTTGTAGTTGGTTGATGTTCTTCGCTGACCTGCCTGCTTGGAGGGCATTACAGTAGTCAAGTTTAGCGGTGATGGTTGCTCTAGCTATAGATAGACAGTTGGGTTTGGAGAGGTATGGCTTGATTGCGTTTATAAGTTTGGTGGTGAAGGTTGATGCAGAGGAGATGGCGCTGACCTCTTTAGTCATGGATAGGGTATAGTCTAAGTGAACTCCTAAGGTCTTCACAGAGGTGGCCAAGGGGATGGTGGTTTTGTCAATGGTGAAATTAGAGTATGATTTGTCGAGTTTGGCTAGAGTGGCTTTTTGACATACTATGGGGATTTTTGTCCCCATTGATGCACAGGCTGTTAGCTGCCATCCATGCCTGAATGGTGGAGGAAATTGTGTTGAGTGCTTCAGCGTCTTTGTGGTATACTCCAGAGAGTGGAAGGAGTACTTGGGTATCGTCAGTATAGTTGGTGTATGCAATACCCAGGGCATCAAGTATATCGAAGAGGCGCTTCGTAAACTGGTTGTAAAGAGTGGGCTCTGTGCAGGAGCCCTGTGGGACTCCACAGTGGATGGTGGTGGGGGATATGTTGGCCGTGTCAGAGAAGACCTTCATGGCCCTACCCTCCAGGAAGGAGGTGACCCAGAGCGCCGCTTCTTTGGAGAAGTTTGCTGATTGGGTGAGGTGAGATGTGAGAGTCTTGTGGTCCACCAGATCAAACGCAGCCGAGAGGGCTGGTTTTCCTTTGTCCATGATTTGTGTTTTCTGTTTTTTTAAGTCAACTACAGCAGTTTCGGTACTGTTTCCTTTGCAAAAGCCGGATTGTCTGGTGCCTAGGATGGAGTGGTTTTCAAGGAATTGCTGGATATGGCAATGGGCAGCTTTATCCAGGATCTTGAGGAGGAAGGGCACAGTGGTTATTGGGAGGTAGCTGTTAGCTAGGGTGGGGTCCAGTGTGGGTTTTCTGAGAAGAGCTTGGACCCATGCTTCTTTGAGGCTGGCGAGGATGATGCCTGTTCCGAAGGAAGCATTGACGAAGGCTGTCAGTAGCAGAGCGAGTCTATCTGTGCAATCTTTAATGAGATTAGGAGGACATATATCTCCTTTACATGTTGAGGGTTTTATGTTTTTGAGGATGTTAATGAGTTCAAGTTCTGAGATGTCTCTGAATGAGAATAGAGGCTTGTTGAGGAGAGGAGTGGGTTGCGACTTATTGATCTCTATGTTAACGGGTAATGCATTATAGTGGTCTTGAATTTTTTTTGTAGGAGATGAATTTTATTAAGCATGGCCGCTTGAATACTAGCGCACCATGCTTCATCTTTGATGATCTCATCAGGGGTGTTGGGGGCAGAAGTAAGTTCCTTAAAACGATTTCCTTGAATTGAGAATTGGCATCAGTGATTCGGGTGTTAAAGGCGTTAGCTTTAGCTTTTGTGATGGCATCTTTATATTGGTGGGAGATAAGGTTGAAGCAATTCTTGGTGAGGTCGCATGGGTTGGTTTACCAGTTTTTTAGTACCTCTCTTTTGCAGGAGCGCATGGATTGTAGTTGTACCAGGAGTTTGAGTAAAGAGTCCTTTTTCCTTTTTTGTTTTCTAATGGCTCTATGGCGTTGATTGCATTGGCTAGAGTATGTTTGTATATATCCTCCAGGGTGTTAGGGTCATTAGAGAAGGGGTGGGCAAGTGCTGGGATGTTAACGTATGGCTGTAGATTGTCTGAAGTGAGCTTTTTGCAGCTTCTAGCTTTTGTGGGAGGAGCGGGCGAGGGTTTTTTGGTGCTTGATGTGTAGGGCAAGGTGAATTCAATATTGTTGTGGTCGGTCCATGGTAATGCTGTGTTGGATGTGACAGAGGTGAGGCAATTGTGATCTGCGACCCAGTCAAGGGTGCAGCCTTAGTTATATGTAGGGGTGGTGATTCTTTGAGTGAATCCTAGGTCGTTAGGTTCTTTGGCAAGTGTGGCAGCAGCTTTGTCCTTGGGGTCGTTGAGACCTAGATTCAGATCTCCAAGAAGGAGAGTCTTAGTAGATCATTTGATGTTATTGCTAAGTAGGTGGGTGAGGTGTCCCTGGAAGTCTGATGGGAGGTCTGGGGGGGGGGCGATATAGTGTGTGTCTGTTGATGGTGCTTTTTGGGGATAGAGAGAGCTTGACCGTGAGAATATCGGAGTTGCTCTGCCATGGGTGGCTGATGGGTCTGAGAGAGAGGGTATCTTTGAATATGAGAGCTACTCCTCCTCCTGGTCGAATTTGTCTGTCTTGTCTGAGAATGGTGTAGCCATCTGGGAGAGGAAGGGCGATGGCAGGACTGGATGCCTCATGTAGCCAAGTTTCCATGGTGGCTAGTAGGTCAATGTTATTATTGGTTAAGAGTTCATACATTTCTAGGGCATGTGCCGAGAGTGATCTAAATTTGAGAAGGGCACATTTGAGGTGGAGAGGTGATGTAGATGTGATTTTGGTAGTAGTGGTGCGGTTCAAAGCGTGGAGGTATTTAGTGTTTTAATGTGGTGGGGTGTTTGGATGGGCCTAAGTGTGGGAGTGAGATGGTGTTTAAGGTGCAGAGTGTATTTGTCTGTGAATCGGTTTCTTAGGTGGAGATTACGAAAAGTGGAGGATGGAGGATGGCAGTCAGGATCTGATGTTAGGGTGAATGCTCTAATTCTGGTGCGTCTGCTTGGTGGAGTTCTCCATGGGAGATGTTGCAGGAGCGCAATGGGGCTCTAAGGTGGTGATGTGCATAGTTGGTGTGGTGTGTAGCTTGGGAGTGTGGGTGGTGATTGGGCAGGTGTGGTGGGGTGGCTGGCAATAGGATGCAGGAGGTTATGAGAGAGTGTGAGGGTTACAGCTATGGTGGCAGTGAAGAGTTTGCAGAGGAGGTTTCTAGTGAGCTGCATGGTGTGTGTAGATGGCACAGCGGGCTAGTCCAATGTACAGATTAGACATCACAAACACATTAGTGGCAATTTCAATGCGTTCTGAGTGAGCAGTGGGCTAGTCTAAGCACAGGTTAAACTGCATAGGCACAGCAGTGGCAATTTCAATGGGCTCTGAGTGAGCAGTGGGCTAGTCTAAGCACAGGTTTTACAGCATACGCACAGCAGTGGCAATTTCAATGGGCTCAGAGTGAGCAGTGGGCTAGTCTAAACACAGGTTAAACAGCATAGGCACAGCAGTGGCAATGTCAATGGGCTCTGAGTGAGCAGTGGGCTAGTCTAAGCACAGTTTAAACAGCACAGGCACAGCAGTGGCAATTTCAATGGGCTCTGAGTGAGCAGTGGGTTGGATAGATAGGACAAAATCAGCAGTAAGTACTTGTCAATATGCTCACAGAGCTATTATAAAGTGGGGGGAATAGCTGAGCCATGAGAGGTAATGCTGACGTTAGATTTTATGCAAGCAATTTTATGTAGGAGATTGTGGACGGGACAGCATGTAGTACAGTCATTTTTAATATTTCAGCATTGTGAACTGCTTCTGGAAGCTGCTGTCTTGATTTCAGCAAATCGTCCTTGATCAGTTATCTGCTTGTTGGATGATGAAAACACTTTCTCTGTGTCTCTGGAATCAGTCTTTCACCAGTCAGAATGTAGACGCCTCTTTAGCATGAAGAAAAATGATCTCAATAAATCTATACAATATTACGACATAGATTATCTCCCAATCTATGCCTCCAATATGTCTCAGCCCAGACGACATGTAGAATTTCTTTAAGCAGGAGCCAAAAAGTCTTTGTTTTATCAGCACCCTCTCGATCTGTCCCTCGAAGAAAAGTTTCTACACCGATCTGTGATTTCATTCAGAATCGATGCTCACTTGGATGATGATACCTTCCAGGATCACATTCAGATTGGCAGTGTTTTTTGGATCCCTGAGAAAGGTGCGCACGTCAGTGTGCCTCCCAACGAGGCGCGGATATTCTTCAATCAGACGAAAGAACACCACACTGACTAGTCTATGATCTGCTTTGTTTGATAGGGGCATCTGTGCTCTCTACACATTATTCAGGTAACTGCAAGAATTGTTCAGTGATCACTATGAGTAATCTTCTTATAACTTCTTCATATGCGAGTGGTTCTCCCCACCAGCGAAGGGCAATTGCAGAGCACCAACTCGAAATATTTCAGAATGTTCCTAGAAAGGTAATCACTGGGTAACATCATAGGTAGATCCAAACAAGAACTCAGAGTCAAATGAATCTGGGTATTGTACCCTTTTCCAATTGCTGTGTCCACAGTCAAAATCTGGCATAATTTGCTTCTTATCAAGGCTTAATCATGCTCAGTCCAAAGTCAATAAACTACTGTGGCTTTAAAACCTAAAGCTCTTCTTTCACCCTGAAATGACAGCACAGTGTGTTCGGACCAGTTTCCCTTGATCCTTTTATAAATGACTTAAAGGGAGTTTACCGATCCAAGCCACAGTCCAATGAGTTCCTTGTCTTAGTACTTATCAGCTTCTGCGTCCTTATTCCTCCTCATAGATCTTGTCTGCATGTGCTGTCGTTCTTCCCTGATGCTTGTACTTGCCTTGCCTTGTCGTGTAGGGGTGCAGGCAGAGGAGTCTCACCAGTAAGGATTTTAACATCTCCCAGAAAGAGCCAAGCACGCCTGCACTGCACTTTCATAGCAGATGGCGTGGTGTCTTCCACAATGAAAGGACCACAAAAACTGGGTTTTTCCCACTTTTTCCTCACGTGGTTGTGGATTAGAACTGCATCTCCAGGGAATATTTGGGGAACAGAAAGTTCTTGAGATTGGTCTGTCGAAGCATCTCCTTCTGTGTTCTGTACTGCTCTACACCCTCGTCTCTGCAGCTGTCCTGAAATGTCAGAGAAACCGGTAGTCATACAGTTCACATAATCACGTAATTTCAATCCTAACCATTCTGACATTGGCTGAGCATCACTTCTAGCTCTGGATGGAGGCATTAGGGGTGTTCTCATTTGCCCCCTAGTCACAATTTTGTGGGGTGTGAGATGGTGGTCAGAACCTTGTTGGTTCCTCAATGAATATAATGCCAGTGGTAGACAATACAATCACCCTTTCTTTAAGGTAAGCTTCAACTTGGCTATTCTTTCTTTAAGCAAGTGGCTGAGCCTCTCACAAATCCCATTTCCTTCCAGATGATAAGCCAAAGAAAACTTGTGCTTCATACCAAGCAACAAGCTAATCTGTTCAAAAACTGTGTTAACAAAATGAGGGCCATTATCTGACCTCATACCTTCACACACTCCCCATCTACGAAATACTTCGAGCACTAAAAATGTTCCTGCACAGGTGGAATCTGGGTGTGTACAGGGGCCTGCTTCTATCCACCTTGAGAATGAACACACCACTACGATCAGGTATCTAAATCCATTACATACTTGTATCATATTGACATAGTCTATGTGCAAGTGCTGAAAAGGGCCATTAGGTCTCGGAATGACTCCCCCAACTGTGCGCAGTGTATGCCCAGCCGTGAATTGTTGACGCACCATACACTTCACTATACAAAATGCAACATGCTCCATTAAATTAGGAACACACCATTCCTCAGAAATAGTTACAGCAAGATTCTCCCTAGTTGTATGCGCCCGGTAGTGAAGCTGTTCTAGCGCCACCCTTAATAAGGCTACATGCATCACCAGTGCTGTCCTGTCACCACAATGCTTGGCCTAAGCGTCTGCTGCTTGATATCCACGTGAGATAAAATCTGCCCCTTTAGTATGAGATGCGCATTTAATGACTGCAATGCCTACTGGGAGATGTAGTGCCTTAACGAGCTTATCCAATAAAGTGGCGTGTTATACTGGCATGCTGTCCGCTCGGAGGTTGCCCCTCCTCTTCCAACGTTCTAACCCTGCATGCACCGTTGATGTCACATAGACACAATCGCTGTACACCGAGTGGTCATTTCTGCCCCTGCTCATCCTTGAACTTCTGCAGAGCAGAATCCAATTCATCACAGCTGTTTAACACCTGAAGTGGCGAGGGAGCTTGGATAAGCGAGTCCAGGTAGGGGAATACATAACACTTCCGTTCCTGAGGCAAGAAGCAACCACTGCCAGCAGTTTGGTTTAGACTTAGGGTGGAGAAGAATTGCTGATTGTCAACATTTTCCATTGATAGTGGGGGGAGCCCACAACAAACCTCAGATAATTTTTGTGCTTCAGATTCATCATAGGTTTCCTTGAGGTCCAAGGAAACGTACCAGGTGTGCAGATCAAGTGCTTGGAGGAGCATATCAAACTTGTTGTTGCAAAGGTACAAGTTCAAGGGCCTCAGATCCATCATAGGACAGGCTGCCATCCTTCCTCAGAACCAGAAAGTAAACAATGCCAACCCCTGATGCATTCTGAATGTGGCAGTTCTATGACACAGTTCACAAAAAGCGGACATTCCTCCACAAATAGGAGAAGGCTCAGAGGCAAAGAGGTTGTGTTTGTAGGATGTCTAAAGTGTAGATTAAAGGGGAGGCAATACACCTGTATCGCAATTGGCAAGGCACAAGCATTGGAAAAGGTACGAAACCCAACAGGGGTGGTTAAAGTAGTGATTGACTACAGGGTGCACAAGCAGGGGAGGAACGGCTCTAGCTGCAGGCTCAATACCGCTGCAGTATACGAGCGATGGAAGCAACCGGAATGACTAATACAAGTCACTGATATTATGAATTAGGCAGGCCTGCAACAGCACACTAATCCCAGACCCAGGGGAGACCAGACAATGGCAAGGAATAGATTAAGTCCCTGGGGATAAGGATAAATGGTGCCTTCCACCATGTATTCTGCGTGAGAACAGTGTGAAAACAAAGTACAGGTTTTTTTTTTTAATTATTTGATTTAATTGAAAAACAATGTTTACAAAATCGATTCATCCTTGCGTCCTTATTCACAAACGAGACATCCACTTTTTCTTTTCTGACCGGTTTGCCCAGTCAGAGTTCCACTTGGCCATCTTTGGTATGTTTCTTCTATTTCTCTCACAAACCATTGTCTTGTGGAGTATAATTGCCACTGCGATCACACATGAGGTCTTCTCTCCACTCATTATGTTTCTCCACCTATCTTCTTCGTCTAGTGTTTGTATCTTCAAAAGTGATGTTTCAAGTAAGTTGATTCTTAAGGATTTTATTCCTGGGCAGGAGGGCAGCAGAATCCAATTAATCACAGCTGTTTCAATGTTAAACGGTAATTATATAGTGCCTCCTTAGTATTTATAGTGGCCTAAGCCAAATCCCGCTACACAGAAAACCGTGTTGCAAAGTTCAGATTTTTGGGTTAACTTCGCTGCCATTTTAAGATTCATCCACCATTTGATTTTCACTCGTGTGTTCTACGTTCTGAAATGGTGGACTATATTTTCGACTTGCAGCCAATACATCTGACCTTTGAGTTCTGTTAATCTTTAGGTTCTCCGAGAGCCGACTGTTTAGACTGAGCAAAAATACCTTGTGCTTCATATGAACTGTCATTCAAGTGTCGTCTGCGCTCACAAGCCTCATCCTTGTATAAACATTGGGACAATGAAGAACAGACCTCGAGCGTATGCTTTAGCTGAACTACATTGTGAAGTAACTTGGAACAAGGCTTACCGCAGTATCCGAGAACATACATCGCTATTGTGTCTTCATGGAAATACAAACTTATGCAATCCTTCGCATGATATTGTAAAATCTGTATGTGAATTCTGCACTAGACCACAAATTATTAACATGAAGAGAGGCTGGACAATATTGCATGAAAGTGTTTAGATGTTCAGCACTCTCTCACCTCTCCTTGTTGGCTGGTACACACTGCGAAATGTTGAGAGCCAGATGGCTATCTGTTTTGCTTCGTAAACTGTATAGTAATGAAAGATCTGTGAATCTTTTTAGCCCGTGATTTGTGCATTTCCTTTGTGGTACTCAGCCTCAACATTTCTTTTTTCAATCAGATGGCGCCCAAACGGGGACCCTCAAGATTGATGCCACCTTGTTGAAGAGTAACGCGGCTATCAGACTGGGATTGGACGGTAAGAAAAAGGGGGCCCCTTTTGGATGAGACGCAACACCTCAACAGTACTGCACAATCCGATCCCTGGACGGTGAGCACGTGGTCCGAGGGGGCATCTTGACAAGGGTCCATATATCGAGGCAGGCAGTTTTGCCAAAATCACCAACCACGAGGGTCCTATGTCCTTTGTAATCCAATTGGACCTCCCTTTGTCCTTTGAATCAGGTGAGTCGTGCCCTGATTCATAAATATCCTGATATTTGGTTGTAGAATTGTACTCACGAGCACAATCGAAGCCAGGTAAACGCAGTAATCTGACATGCCTGGGAAATTGTCTCCCTGTTTCAGGGCGTTAATCTGCAGAGACAGACAATCTTTGGAATTTGGCCAACCGGCACCACATGAGGGGTCGCCATCATGTACTGTGTTATCTATACAAACAATATAGACATGCTTCTGAACTTCAGTGGCCAGTCAATGGTAGTTTTGACATTGCCCGAATAGAGAATTTAGAATCCATATTGTTAAAGAAAAAAGCTAGACCTGCAGTATTTGATGTAATACAAAATTGAAAAACGAAGCTATGCAGCAACTTAAGAGTAAAGAGCAGCATGCACTTTGTCATATGTCAAATTCCGAAAAGGTCAGTCAGAGTCTGTTAGAAACATGGATAGAGCTTTTCAACTTGGTATACAGAAAATATATCTGTCTAAAGATTTTCATGCCTCAGATGAGCTAATTGATAAACTCTTAAATGAATGTAGGCCTGGTGCCACTGCACCACCTCCTTATGTACCTCTTCCTGCCATTTTTCCTCCTCCCGTAGCAATTCCTGTTCTTCCTGTTGCTCCTCCGCTGCCAGTTATTGCTCCGCTTCCTGTTGTTGATCCTCCGCTTGTAGCTTCAGCTTTACCGACTGTTACTGTTCCAGTAAATCCGTCTTTGTTGCCAGTGGTAGTGTCTCCACTACCTGTTGTACAGGATTTGTCTACTCTCTTCTTCCCAAATGGTTCTGCTCTGCTTGTAGCTGATAAAGGGACGGATGCCAAATCAAAAGTTGTAACGCAGAACACAGTTTCCAAAGAGATGAGGAGAGATTTGAATGCATGGGCTAAGCAATGTATAGAGAAAGGTGAAAAATCTACTGTGTTGGCTACACTCCTTAATCTAGAAGGTATTCCCTATCAGAATGTCTTTATTGAGGGGATGGGGATACATTTGGCCATAATGTGGAATAGATTGATGGACACAGATATCCCACAAGGGTTGAGGGATTTGTATGTTTTAGCTTATTCAAGGGATACAGCGGGGAAAATGCATGATCATGTTGAGAGGGTTTTTGAGTTTATAAGGGAGTTAGAATGATTACATTATGATGAAGTAGAGGATGATAGTTTGGACAATCTTTTCGTGCAGAAATGGTTCCTTCCTCCTTGTACGTCGATGAGTGAAGAAACATGAATTTACGAGGGATGCGCTTAGATGGATTACAGATATGTCGATATCTCCCATAGAAATATATGATACGTATAGTCAGTATACTTCAGAAATGCAGAGGAAAGTGTTACAGGTAATGGTAGCATACCTACAGGATGAATGGCTAAAGAAAAAGGTTTGCTGTCCCGCAGAATTATTGAATTTTTATAAGAGAGCTTTTGCGTCTGATACTGCTTCCACCACTTTAGCGCTCGATTTGGCTCTGTTGCTTAGTAAAGGTTCAGAGTTGCCTTCTTCTCAGCTACCTATGAGAAAGGTTCCTCTGACATTTGTTCCTAAAGTTGAGATTCCGGCTAATGTTGCAATGGGTGCAGCAGCCATCGATATTGAAGCTCACTATGTATTGCAGTTTGTTCACGTCCCGTTCGCAAGACAGGAAGTGAATACTATTAGACAATCGATTCCAGACATAAGGAAGAATCCAACAGGGTTTTACAAAGAAATAGAATCTGTCCTACATTTATCAGTTTTCACTCTGGGTGATATAGATTTGTTGTTTCCTGCGCTCCTACCTGCTGATTTATGGAAACAGATTAGGACTGTAGATGATCCAGCAGGGTTAGGTGACACATGGGTTAACTTGTTTAGGTTAGATGGAGAAAGGAAAGCTGGTGAAAGACCACCACAAGTGATACTGACTTTTCCAGATAGAATAGTAACAAAATAGAGACTTTGATTCCCGAGAGAAGGATTGTCTGGGACAAACTCACTGCTTTTACCCAAGGAAAATCTGAAGGTGCTACCAAATTCTTTAATCAGTTTGAACAAGTATTCTCAGATTTTAGCAGACAGCACCGAGTCAGGGAAAAGATTGTTTGTGGATAAGTTTGTGCGTGGATTGTTGCCTGATATCCATTCACAAATTATGACTTCCGAGAGTGCTTGGCAAGCTAAGTCACAGTCTGAAGTATTGCATATGGCTCAGTATTACGAGAATAGAGTCAATAATGAAAAAGAATTGATTGAAAAGAAAAGGGGAGATCTAAGAATCAAAGTATTATTGCAACAGATGGTCAGAGCGCCTAGAAGTGGAAGTACACAGTTCCAAGGTCAATTCATTCCACAAAGTAATGCGCTGTTGGGCCTTTACACGTGAACCAATGTGCTTATTGCAGAAAAGAGGGTCATTTGCGAGTACAATGCCTGATCCTTCAGCAAAGGTCGAATAACACATATGGTGTCATGGGAAGATGATCCAGAGGCCGCCCTGGGGTAAGGGGTCCTGGTAGAAGCCAGTTCACTCCGAATTCTCAGTCATTTACGCAAGATAATCAGCAACCTAGTCTAGATAGACATATTTTTGACAATCCTTCAAGTGCCTATCTTTCTGAAGATCTTGTCTTCGAAGATGTATTGTTCCATTAGGACAGCCCGAAGCAGGGTCTGGAACCGATGCCTGTTCCCATTAGTCAGAAAGGTCCCTACATTGAGATGATGGTGGGGAATAGGAAGCATCTATTTTTGGTTGACACGGGAGCACAGAAGTGTTCCATTGGTCATTCACGGGTTCCAGACATTCTACTGTCAGGGCAGACTAACATTCTGTAGGGTTTTCTGGCACACCAGTGGTTAGTCCGGTTTCTCTGCCGGGAACCGATTTCACTGGGGCCATTCATGGATCACTGTCCATTTCTTCTGACAACAAACTGTGGAGAGAATTTGTTGGGGTTGAATCTGTTGAAGGAATTAAATGCGCTAATTTATTGTTCTTCGGATGGAGTGCGTTTCACCATTTCACCTCTGCAGTCTTCTGCCTCACAATTTTTGACTAGGCCTTTGCTGCCAGAATTTAGTGAAGTTCTGGCATGTTTATGGGCGGTTGATGACAATGATGTTGGTATTTTGCAAATTGAGCCCGTTCAAATTGTTTTGAAACCAGGAGTTAAGTTGCCACGAATTCCACAATATAAGATTTCAGTTGATGGTGAGCAAGCTTTGAAGTGTATAGTTTCCGATTTTGTCCATCGTGGAGTAATCAAGGAAATTGCAGGAAGTTTGTGCAATAGCCCGATTTTACCAGTGTATAAGAAAGGGGATAATGTGATTCCTTTCTGTTTCATTATCGATTTGCATGCTATCAATAAGATTGTTGCTCCAAAATTTCCAATTGTGCCTGATTTAACAATGATACTAACAATGATTCCAGCTTCTGCTACGCATTTCAGTGTGATGGATCTTAAGAATGCCTTCTTTAACATTCCCATACACAATGATAGTAGATATTTGTTCGCATTCACCCGAGGGGGACGCTCGTTTACATTCACCCGTGCCCCACAAGGGTACACGGAGAGTGAGAGCATTTATAGTAGGGCTTTGAAAGAGCAGCTCGATACACTTAAATTGCCTTCTACTTGTACATTGCTGCAATACGTCGATGGCCTTCTCTTAGCTGCAGACTCAGAAAGTGCTTGCAAGGAAGGCACTGTGTTATTGCTTATTCATCTAGCAAAGCATGAGCATAAAGCTTCATTGAAAAAGTGTCAGTGTTGTCGACAGTAGGTCGCCTATTTAGGCTATCTCCTGTCAAAGGAGGGAAGCAGATTGACACCTGAACGAATTAAGAGCATTTCTAGCATGTCTGTTCCAAATACACAGAACAAAGTCAGAGCCTTGATAGGAATGGCTTCTTACTGTAGACAGTGGATCCTGAACTTTTCACTATAGCTTAAACCAATGTTGGCATTGACAAAGATGGGCATTTCTTTGCCACTACCGTGGAACTTGGAACACCAGAAAGCTTTTGATCTGCTCAAGACTGCACTGTGTTCAGCACTGGTTTTGGGCACACCAAATTATGATAAGGCCTTTGAGTTGTATGTGCATGAACGTGATGGATGTGCTTTGGCTGTGTTAAATCAGGAAAATGGGGGGAAGAATAGACCGTGCGGTTATTTTTCCTCCTCACTTGATCCTGTTGCATGTGCTTTGCCGAGATGTTTAAGAGCTGTTGCTGCTGCTGTGTCTGTAAAACAAAGTGAGGGCATGGTTCTAGACCATACTTTAACTGTGATAGTACCTCACTCTGTAGACTTTCTATTAAATAGAATGCAAACCCAACGCCTTACTTCCGCACGATTAACAAGATATGAACTGACCCTATTTGCACCGCATATCCAGATTAAGAGATGTTGCATATTGAATCCGGCTGAATTGTTACCTCTTCCGCAAGATAATGCTTGCAGTGACGAAATGTCACATGAGTGCCTTTATACTACAGAACAAGAAACTAAAGGCAGGATTGATTTAAACGATACACCTCTGAATGATCCACAATTGGAGCTGTTTTGTGATGGCTCCTGCTTCAAACCTCCGGATGGTACATCCACTGATGCTTATGCCAGCACTACACTAAGCACGATCGTGGAAACCAAGAGAATTTCGCATAACTCTGCGCAGGGCACAGAGATTATTGCACTGACTCAAGCTTGTGAACTTTCCGAAGGGCTTAGAGTGAATGTATATACCGACGGCCAGGATGCCTTTGGGGTGGTCAACAACTTCGGTAGATTATGGGCAGAACGAGGTTTCTTGACCTCACACGGAACAAAAATCCAACATGGCACCTTGATAGTTCAGCTACTTTCAGCACTTGCACTTCCTACTTAACTAGCAATCATGAAGTGCGCCGCACAGAAGAAGGTATTAGATGATGTAGGGAAAGGGAACGCTTTTGCTGACAGGATAGCTAAACAGACTGCTACTGATTTATATTCAGAAATGAATGTTATGAAAGAAGCCACAAACATTTGTACAGTAGATGAAGGGATTGACTTCAGAAGAACTTAAACACTGGGCTGAGGGTTTAGCAAGTTTGGAGGAGGAAGGGGGCTGGGTAGACAGTTCAAAAGGAAGATGGATGCTACCCGATGCATATGTCATCGCCATGGTCACAAAGGCTCATGGTCTCACTCACATATGTGCTAGGAAAATCTGTAAATTACCAGAATCTGTCTGGGTGAATGTCAACATCTCAAAAACTGCTGTTCGTTTTGTCCAGAATTGTATGGTTTGCTTATAGCATAATGCGGGGAAGGGTATGACGACAACGTGGAGCAGTTTTGGTCCCCGATCTGTGCCTTTTGAAGTGATTAATTTCGACTTTATCAAGATGGAGTGCTGTAATAACTACAAAAATGTCTTGGTAGTCATTTCTGTCTTTAGCAAGTGGGTTGAAACCTTCCCTTTGAAAGATGCTACAGCAATGACAACGGCGAAAACCATGCTTAAGGAATATTTTCCTATGTTTGGTTTGCTAAGGGTCATCTGGTCGGATAATGGTCCACATTTTATCGCTGCTGTTATTCTGCAAGTATGCGCAGGATTACAGATCGATAAACGGTTCCATTTTGCTAGACACGCTCAGAGTGCTGGACTTGTAGAACGCCATAATGGTATTTTGAAGAATAAACTTGCAAAGGTCTGTGCTAGCAGTAATTTGAAATGGTCAGACGCCTTACCTATAGCGCTACTTTCCATGCAGACATCCCCACAGACTAGAGCTGGACTCACCCCCAATGAAATTATAATGGGGAGGCCAGCTAACATTTGGAACCTGCCGAAACCCAAAGTACTGAAAGATGAGGAACATTTGCTCCATGCTGAATACTGTCACCACTTAACTCAAAACTTGTATTTGATTTATCAACAGGTGCGAGACCCAGTGTCTGGGTGCTCACAAAGTCATTTGAGAGAGCATCCAGCCTTGCACCGTGCTGGAGAGGGCCATTTTAGGTCCTGTTAGCCACACAGATTGCTGTACGAGTAGCTGGCCGACGACACTGGATACATGGTACACACATCTAGAGGATACCTTTCCCTTTGCCACACAACAGAGAAGAAAAGAAGGAAACTACTTGCTCTGCTTCTGGTGATCAATTGGTCTTGAACAGCATCAATGGTATTTTGGACACTCTTCCTGCGCTCATAGGTTCTGGGAGACCGCTGCTTTGCGTCTGAATTCTTTCTCGGATCCTTCTGCACCCTTGAGCAACCTTGCCTCTGTTTCAACACTTCCATCAGGAAGCAACGACACACTGTTTGCAGATCACGCAGTACCTGGAGTCTTAAGGTACGATCTGCGTCCATGGCACTAGACTTACAGCACAGCATGGTTGTGCCCACAGGAAACGACTGTTGAGCTCATCCTTTGCCACTTGCACGCTGAAAACATAAGTGAGTGGCTGGCATCGACAAAAGTTCAATCAAGATAAATCACGTGGTCAGGAGCTCACCAACAAACAAACTTACGGAGTCTATCGCAGAAACTCTCTGGGAAAGAGCTTTGAGGTCTAATGCCTGTCGCTATCTCTACTCATACGGAGCAACCGATCGATTGTGTGGCTAAAAAAGACATTGGATAGAAAAATACATGGTCCTTGAGGAAGTACTGTTTTCTTGTAATTATGTTAACTGGCCTGACAGTAGTAATTGCTATTGGGTTTTGGTACATTGAGGGGGTGCGTCCACTTAAAACATTTATACCCACCAAGAGTGTTTCCACTATGTCTTCTCCTTTTGTGCATCTGCACATTCTATCTCCTAGGGATTCCCAACACAGACAGAGTTATCACAACAATATGCTTTTGTTAATTATGAATGCGACCCATGCAATCTTAAACAGAACTAATTGCTGGATATGTTCGCATCTGCAACAACAAGGGGGAAAAAGGGTTGCACTGGTATATTCATCCTTTGCCTTTAACTACTGCATGCTATGCCTCTCTAAGGGCATTATTCTTTGGTCGTTGGAATGATAGCATCTCAGGGAATTTTGACAGGACTAATTTAAATACATTTTAAAGGTGAGTCCTGACGCCTATGGGATGCTCCCTTTTCGCAAATAGGAGCAAGCTTAATGTTGCTTCTTTTAGGCCTTCTGATAGACTTTCTAGACCTTTCCAATCGCTAATTTCTTTCAAGATGGCTCCTGTAGGCAACCGGGATGCTACGCCTCCTTCCTATACTATCAATCATAGCCCCAACTTTGATTCCTTCTGCATACAAAGGAATGGCCCTCAGTCAATGGGTACTTTTGAGTGTTGTACCAATAATACAAATTTGACTAGTGAGGATAGACCCTTGTATGTAGGTGATCCTGTTTATTTCATTTGTGGAAATAAAGCTTATCCTTGGCTACCTAGGGATTGGCAGGGTACTTGTTATTTGGGTATCTTGCTACCAGGGGTATATGTAGCTAGCACCTTGGAGGTCTCTGGGGCTCGTCCAAGGTGGGACAAGAACCGTGATACTCCTTCACAAGTCATGGGTGATGTAGCAAAATCCTTTGTGCCATTTTGGGGACAGATCATGAAATCCGAGGATATTAGGAGACTAGCAAGAGTATTGGAGAGAACCATCAACCGGACCACCAATATACTCTACAACATGACGTTTGAATAAAAGGCAATTAGATTAGTGGCTCTACAGAACCGGATGGTGTTAGACATCATCCTGGCTGAGCATGGTGGAGTATGTAAATTGGTGGGATCTGCTTGTTGCATTTTCCTACCTGACTCCTCCCCTACCATATTCAAGGCAATTCAAAATATGCACGTCCTAAGTACAGAAGTACATGTTCCCGAGGGAAACTAGGATCTCAGTACTTGTAATGGTAATCCTTGGTAATGTGTTGTTCTGTTGTTGCATACAGTGTCTTCCTGTCATATGTTCGATGTTAGGAGGATGTTGTGCGCAAACTGTAGGAACATTAGGACCGAAAGTACACGCACCCGAGAAGATGACTAATGTTTTTGTAATGGAGGATATTACTGTCAAAGATTTGATGGCAATCAAGATATCTGATGAATGTGATTCAGGATGTACGGACACTGAAACCTTGAGTTACAAGTAAAGTGAATATGTTTAGTAAGGCTCTGGCTTAGGCCAAAAGGAGGGTTTGTAAAACGGTAATTATATAGTGCTTCCTTAGCATTTATATTGGCCTAAGCCTATTTGGCCTACACGGAAAACTGCGTTGCAAAGTTAAGATTTTTGGGTTAACTTCGCCACCATTTTAAGATTTATCCACCATTTTGATTTTCACTCGTGTGTTCTACATTATAAAATGGTAGAGTATGTTTTCGACTTGCAGCCAAGCCTACCGACCTTTGAGTTCTGTTAATGTTTAGGTTGTCCAAGAGCCGACTGTTTAGAAAAGCAAAGAGAGCTTGTGCTTCATATGAACTGTCATTCAAGTGTTGTCTGCGCTCACAAGCCTCTTCCTGTATAAACAGTGGGACAATGAAGAACAAACCTTGAGCGTATGCTTCAGCTGAACTACATTGTGAAGTAACTTGGAACAAGGGATCCGAGTACCTACATCGCTATTGTGTCTTCATGGAAATACAAACGTATGCAATCCTTCGCATGATATTGTAAAAATCTGTATGTGAACTAGGAATAAACTCTAGACCACAAATTATTAACAAGAAGGGAGGCTGGACAATATTGCATGAAATGTATAAAAACATGAGTGTTTAGATGTTCAACACTCAATCACCTCTCCTTACCGGTTGGTACACACTGCGAGGTATTGGGAGGCAGATAGCTATCTGTTTTGCTTTGTAAAATGTACATAAATAAAAGATCTGTGAATCTTTTCAGTCTGTGATTGGTGTATTTCCTTTATGGTACTCAGCCTCAATATGTCTTTGTTCTTTCATCAACAACTGGTGTGGAGAGGGAGCTTGGATAAGCGAGTCCAGGTAGGGGAATACATAACACTTCCATTCCTGAGGCAAGAAGAAACCACTGCCAGCAGTTTGGTTTAGACTTAGGCTGTAGAAGAAATGCTGAAAGTCAACATTTTCCATTGATAGTGGGGGGGAGACCACAACAAACCTCAGACAATTCTTGTGCTTCAGATTCATCATAGGTTGCCTTGAGGTCCAGGGAAACCAACCAGGTGTGCAGATCAAGTGCTTGGAGGAACATATCAAAATTGTCGTTGCAAAGGTACAAGTTTAAAGGCCTCAGATCCAGCACAGGACAAGCTGCCATCCTTCCTCAGAACCAGAAAGTAAAGAAAACCAACCCCTGACTCATTCTGAATGTGGCAGTTCTATGACACAGTTCACCAGAAGCGGACGGTCCTCCACAAATAGGAGGAGGCTCAGGGGCAAAGAGGTGGTGTTTGGAGGATGTCTAGAGTGTGGATTAAAGGGAAGTCAATACACCTGTATCACAACTGGCAAGGCACAAGCATTGGAAAAGGTATGAAACCCAACAGGTGTGGTTAAAGTAGTGATTGACTCCAGGGAGCACAAGTGTGGGAGGTATGGCTCCAGCTACAGGCTCAATGCCGCAGCAGTATAAGAGGGATGGAAGCAACATGAATGACTAATACAAGTCACTGGTATTATGCAGTAGGCAGGCCTGTGACAACACACTAATCCCAGACCCAGGGGAGACCAGACAATGGCAAGGAATAGATTAGGTCCCTGGGGATATGGATTATTGGTGCTTTCCACCATGTATTCTGCTCAAGAACAGTGTGAGAACAAAGTACAGGGCTTTTTTTTATTATTTGATTAAATTGAAAAACTATGTTTAGAAAAACGATGAATCCTTCCGTCCTTATTCACAAACGTGACATCCCCTTTTTCTTTTCTAACCGGTTTGCTCAATGAGAGTTTCACTTGGCCATCTTTGGTATGTTTCTTCGATTTCTCTCACAAAACATTGACTTGTGTAGTATAAGTGCCACTGTGATCACGCATGAGGTCTTCTCTCTAGTCATTAGGTTTATCCACCAATCTTCTTCGTCTCTTCGTCTCTGCAGTGGCAACACTTATTTGAGGGTGATTGAGATCTTATGGCCCTAATTTCATTTCTGGCTAAGAGGTTTAAACAGGCCCTCAGGACGGTGTTTCGTAGGACTTTTGTAGGGACTTTTTCATATATTCTGGCAGATCGTTCACCTTTTTTCTATTTACCGAAACGTTAATTGAGAATTTGTTACTGAGTGCCTTATTCATTGTGTTGATCCAGTCACTTTCATCCAGTTTCTTTTTAACCCTATTTGGGTTATTCATTTGTTCTTCTTCCGTGCTGGATATGTCTGTCAGAAGGGTTTGGTTTCTCGCTTGCCACTTTTTTAGCGTTCGATTTTGTCCACCCTTAATTTCTGCACTAACAATGCTCAGATATTTTGGTCGAGTGCGGAGGAGTGTTTTCCCATATAGCATCAGACTATTTCTCTCAATGACCGCCTGAAGTGAAATCAGAGACAGTTCTCTCCTGATCGTTGCCATGGGAGTTGATTTTGGTAAGTCTAGGACTTTCCTCCAATATAGGCCTTCTAGTTGTTGCCATATTTTTCAGGCATGTTGGGCATTGCTTCTATTCCATATGACAGTGACGGAATAACTTTTGTCCTATAGAAGTTTATGGTGGATATAAAGGGGACCCATCCACATTTGTCCACAGCTCTCGTTTGGGCCACCAGTGATTTTGTTTTTTCATGAAGAACTCGTTGCATCACCGTTTCTAGGTGATTGCTACTCAGAGTGATGCCCAAGTACTTGAATTATTTCACTCTTTCTATCGGTTTTCTGTCTAGAAACCATTTTAGTTTTTCATTTCTCTTTGACGAATTTTCTGGAATCATTATTTAAGACTTCTATATTTATTTCCAAATCGTGTTTTTTTTATATACGCAGATATATCGTCCAGTTGGTGCTGTAACCCAACAGATGTCTGGTCTAAAAGAAATATTATCATCTGCGTATAATAATCGTGTTATTTTCGCTCCACCAAGAGTTGGGGGGAACAAACTGATCTTCTTCTCTTCACTCTGGAAATCTCCCACGTATGCAATAAACAAGACTGGGGCCAGTGGGCAGCCTTGTTTTACTCCTCTTTATGATGGAATCTCTGAGGATAGGGTGCCACCCTGGTTTAGTCGTACATTGTTGTGTCCAGGAATAATGCTTGGACTGAGTTCAAGATGGATTTTGGACACTTCCAGATGGTCAACTTCTTCCATAGGATTTCACGATTGACCTGGTTGAATGCCTGGACTAGGTTGATAAATGCTATGAAAACCCTATGGCTGCCTTCTATGATATTACCATTTAAACTGCTTAGTAGCAGTATGTTCGCTGTGGTCCCCTTGCTTTTTACAAATCCTGCTTGGAATTCATCCACGCAAGGAACTTGCTTGGCCCATAATTGATAATGAGTCAATAGTGTTGAACTAACATTTTTTCCAATACTGTCTAATAACGCTACTGGTCAGTAGTTCTTGCAACCTTTTTTAAAGATCGGAACTACCGTAGACGTCTTCCATGAATATGGAATTGTTCGAGGTTCCACACACCCCTTAAATAATAAATGTATGAAGTTGGCCCATTTTTCTCGATATTCTTTGAGATCGATATTTGTTATCCCATTTGGGCCAGGGGCTTGCAATGTTTTCAACTTCCCGATTAGCTCCATGATGGTCTCTTAGTCATGCTGTACATCCCAAGTGGATATTGTGTCAGTTTGTTCTAACTTGTTTTCTGCTGTGGGTTCCTTGAAAAGTTCTCTAAAATAATGTACCCATTTGTTTTCCCTAATGTTGTTTTGCAAGTTGTCATTCGTGGGGTTTGTTAGACTTCTGATTTGTGAACAGAATTCTTTTGACTTATTGCCACTTATCGTCCTCAGCGTTCGTTCAGAATCTTGTTGGTACAATTTAGACAATACTCCTTAATCCAACTCTTCTATTGTTTTGTTGCCAATGCCGATTGTTCGAAATCTGCAATGCTTTTTTGTTCTTTCCGCTGTTCTCTAGCCTTCCGAACCTCCTGTCTCCTTTCCACAGGGATTTGTCATAAGTGTGGGTATTAACTTTGGGAAAGGTCTTAGAGCTTCCCTTTTTTGTTTGTAAAGTAGTGAGAAGGGGCCGGTAGTCAACAATCGTTACTCTGTTGTTCGGGTCTATGAGCGTTTCCATCTGCTGGTATCTTTTTGTCAACCTTCCTATATTATTTGCTGATAGTCTAACTCAGCCTATGTGGTTAGAACCTTCAATTTGGGCAGTGATTCTCGCCTTTGAAATCTTTGATGTTTTCCATTAAACTGTTAGTAGGTTATGGTCCCTATTGGTGGTTCTTATGACTTCAAATGTATCTCTTGATACGAAATGTAGTCTATCGATGCCTGAGCTCCCCTCCATTCCAAAAGTTGGGATAGATGTTTTTTCTTGATTTAATGTCAAATGCACGTTGTGCAGCTCTCTGGAGGACATTAGTGCTGAACATAAGTTTCCCCTTGCAACTGCTTTCAACGATCATTTCACTCCCATTATACCTCTCGCTCCTTGCAGGTATGTAGCATTCAGATCTCCGCAAATGAGTATATATTTAACTTGGTAGTTTATATATGCTTCATTGATTGCTTTTTCTATCTTCTGCAATAGGTTGTCATTGCTCGTTGCTTGTGGATTCCAGTGGGTGTTTATTATTACCATTAGATCTCCTTTTTCTTCATCTCCTGTCATGGCTGAGTTGTTCTAATGTAAAAGCAAGACCTGCAGATGTAGACTTGAAGTAAGAGTTTTTTATCATTGTATGCCAATTCCTGAGCGGAGGCGATCAATAACCCCGAAGTCAGTCTACACTTTTCTCCATTTTGTACTGGTGAGATAAAAGTCCCATATCCACCTAGGAGTGGTTTTTCTACTAACTAGGTCTCCTGGAGGCAAAGTATGTCAATATTCCCCAGGTTTATATCACTTGGAGTCATCAGGTGATGGAAGCCTCTTGTATTCCAGGATCCTAGTCGTAGCAAACCTGGTTCCGTCTTCTGGTTCCGTCTTCTGGTTGATCAGCTTTATCGTCTGTGACTTGAAAATGTCCTGTGACTTGGATGGCTATTTATGAAGTTGGGTTCCTAGATCTTTTGGTATCCAGGCCCAGGTTTATTGTTCTTTCTCTCTTCGGTTGTGTTCCTCTACTTTGCTTAATTCTGATTTTAAGTCTTACTTGAAGGTTACCTTTAGATTTACAAATGGCTGTGCTGTACCTTACCTATGTTCAATGGATCTTCATAAGGTTTACTTTTCTCTCTGTTCCCTTTATTAAGATTTGTTTCTGTGAGTTTTGTGCCGTTTTCCGATTTGAAGACGGGACTACATGTGTTTCCTTTTGTTTCCTCTCTATAGTTTTCAACTGGAACTTCCTTCGAGGGCCACTTTCGTCTTGATTCTATTTGTTTTTCTTCTTCTCAATGTTGCCTTTTATGATCTTGTGTTTGTACGTTTTTACAGAATTAATTTTTTGATGTATCGCTTTCTCAGTATTTTTTGGTTCTGTTAAGTGGTATATCCCAACCTTAGTAGTCTTTCTGTAGCTTCTTTTTACATGCTCTTCACCACTGGCTAGGTGATATGTAAATATGAACTTGCTTTGTGGCCTTCATGAATGGGTTCTACTATTTTTAGGTCTTCTGATCGTAGAGGATGCAGATTTGGGATACAGTGAAGTAAGCTCATAATTGTTTTCCTGTTTAGAATCTACTTTACTCCAGTTTCTGGGGATTTGTTCTAATTTGAATGCGTGATTTCGTTTGTCTTTCTCACTTCTTGATCAGTGTTCCTTTCCCAGCAGTGACCTTCTTTCTGGAATTAGATCCGATGTTTTTTCGGGATGTTCTAGTTACCTCCTACACGGTTAATTTTCTGCCGTCCCTGCTTCTCTTGTTTTGGTTATCGTTGTGATTATCAGGGTTCATTTGTTTTGGAACTTTCTTGATCTGAAATACTATTATTCCTAGTGTTGCATCTTCTTTTAGTTCTTTTTGAAGTATTTACTTCAATTGTTGCAGGGTTTAGTTTTGTATCCTGTTTTTCTGACTCGGCCATTGTCATTGTATTGGTTGTTTTAAAGCATCTCCTTGCTAGAGTTAGGAATTCTGGTGATTCTGTTTGGTCAAGTGAACTTGTCCTCTGGGGTTCAAACCTTGAGGCCAAGTGCTGATTGAACGTTGTACTAGCCCTTGCCTTTGGAGCTTCGGGGTAGTCATGTTCTTGCTCTTCAGACAGATGTTGGCTCAGGTTCATCAATGCTTTGTTTGTTTCAAAGTCTTCATCGTTGTTGTTGATTTTTGTGTGAGATTCCTTCGGTCCTCCCTCTTGTTCTTTATTTGTTTGTCGTCTGCCACCTCTTTAATATGGATTCCAACAAATTTTTGCTGAGGAGCAGGTTTTGGGATATTAGTCTTTTCCTTTCCTTTTTTTTATTTCTTCTTGAAGTTGTTATTTCCCACAACTGCTCTCTGGGTGAAGCTCTATTTTTCACTTCTCTTTGACTATGTCATGGTTGTGTAAGCATAGCAAAGTCTCTGCTTATGCTGTCCTTACAAATGTTGTTGGTGGTGTTTTTAATTTCAAAAAGCACTTCTTGCCAAAGACATTTCTCTTCAGTTAAATGGTTCTCTGGTTGGACTTCTCTGCTTTGTCCACTGTGTAACACTTTTCCTTTTTGAGTTTCTTTAGCAGTTTTCCTTTGACTTCTGTAGTCTAATTCTGTTTTTTTGAAGTCATCTCTGCTTTTCACTGTCTGATTTAATAGTCTGTTATTGATATTCAAGTATCTCGTTGAGACTGCGGGCTCATCCGGGGTTCTTAGATATTCTCTTTCCTCTGAGTAATCTGGTAGTGTTTGTTTCATTACTGTCTGCGTTCCAATTGGTGTGCAGTTTTTTATGGTTTCTGAGGTGCTTCCTGCGTCTAGTTGTTCTGGAATTGAAGGTTGGAGACTATTTTATTTGTCCTTTTGTCTTGAATCCATTGCCATGATGTAGCCTTCCAAGTATATTAACTTGGAGTGCTTCATTGCGGTCATTGTGGTGTGGTTGTTTAAGTTGTCGTTTATAGCTTCATAAAGCTTGCTAAAAGGAGCCAATGGGATGGTAACTGCCGACATGACTGCAAAAAACTATGTTTTATTTGTGGGTTTTCCTTTACCCTCAGTTTGAGGGAGTTCACTCAGTCTCATGTTTTGCATTGGCGAAGGAGGAATCTTTTCCCACGTGTTTGACGTTTCCATTATTTTTCTACTCATTGTGTTCTTATTTAAACACGTCAATGATGGCTCTTCTGTTTCTACAAGATTTTCTTCAGTACGGTGCAAAGCATTACCCTTTTGTTGTTGATCCATATTTAGGGTTATTGAAGAACTTCTGGGTCTTAAGTGTACTACTTAAAGGTTTTTCTCATAGTCACTTATCGATTCTACGTCCGCTAACTTGTTTGTTGGTTCCGGATTTTTTCCTTCAGTGTGCTTCCTGTGAGGGCTTTAATAGTCAGAGTTAGTGAGGGCTTGTTGCTATTTAGTGTCACTATTTTGACTGTCACTTTCACCGCTGAAGTCTTGTTGACACAGTTGGCTTCTGAGGATGAGAAGAGGAATAATGCAAGGATCCAGGATGACCAAACTGACAGAAATGATATACACCAATGAGACTGGAACCAAACCAAGGGGATGCAGCCAGTGCAGGATGTTGCAACCAGCCAGAAAATGGACACAATGGGAGCAATGAATGCAAATGACCCCAGACAGAGCTGACACAGGGTACTAGCACCACACCTCTCGTCCATGGCATTTCATACACCAATCAGCTTTGTCCAGGAAGATTTTGCTAGGAGGTAGCACAGCAATGGCCAGAAAACTGGCCCAAGATGGGGGTGGTAGTAGCACCTGTAAAATGACTGGCACAGTGATGCGAAGCCTTTGGAGAAACCATGAGCCAGGACAAGGAAACCAGGTTCAAGCCTATGTGGCCAAACCAGGTCTCGAGAGACCATCCCATCCTCACTGCAGTCCCCGATCAATCTAGGTAAGTACCAAAGGAATTAGTCTCCTACTGATTGCACACTTGTTACTCTAATCGCACAATTCAGCAGCCAGCCAATCAGCTGGCCTTAAAAAATTATGTGGTGGAAAAATATACATTTACTTCTATTCAAATAACGTCTTCTATAACTCACTCGTCATTCATGCTTTACTTGCAAAGGATCCACTTTCATTTGCCATACTGAATTGTGATGAACTGTCTTGAACCAGCCTTAACCAGTAGTCAATAGCACCTTCTTTACAGATCTTGGTGATTCAGCAGCACCAAACTAGACTTCTTGGTGCTGCATGGCAATCACGAGAGAGCAAAAGGCAACAACAGAGGGTCCTGCTGGTTCAAATGTGCTCTTGAAACACTCTCCAAGCAGTTCAACTGTCATAAACACCAGGATCTTGGCTGTCTTGGCTCTCAGGGGGCTATGAGTCACAATGCAGGGGTTCAGACACAAGATGAGTCATTTTATCATGCTCCCACACATGGGGGAGACTGGCACACAACTGCAGGGGTCCTCCAACACAGTGAGGCCATAGTTGCAACTGTGGCTGGCAGAGAGGCAGGTCCTGTTCCATCAGCAGTTCACCCCCAATGGTCCCTGGGGATGGTTAAGGACAGAGCTGGTCTCTGCCTTGACCACCTGCCTCCACCTCACAACAGGGGGACTTTTGAAAGGGATGCTTTCTCAGCAGGGTCCAGTGAAATATTCTCCTGATGATCCAAAGATGCTTCAAGATGGTTCCCAAGATGATTCTGTAGAGTGGTGGGAGACCCCTTGTTTTATAGGCTAAGGTCACCAGGTCATTAGACTAAAGCTAGCCTGTTTTAGGGGCCCGATGCCCTTACAGTGGGTGGAGGTTGCCCTTATGATGTCACACCCAAAGTGCTCTACGCCAGAATTAAAGGAGGGAACACGAAAGAGAACGATAGTCTGAGAGAATCAAGATTTCAGAACCCTCCCAAAACTGTACAGATCCCTATCTGGCTATTCTCGCTCTACCTCTTCCTTTCTCAATAGGATCAAAGGCCTTTAGCAATGCAACATTTTGTCGTAAAGCCTGACTTTCTGTGAATGGGTGTTCCTATGGGTTTCTGCTCCCAGGCCAGCATCCTGTGGAGTGTCTGTCCCTTACAAAGGAACACAGAGAGGCACCTCACCATGCTACCTTCCTGCCAGTAGGGCAGGGTCCAACCGGTCTGGAGGAATACATATAACCCTTTCACAGCTGAACTGGGCCCACAGGGCTGACACATGTGGGATATCATTTTTTTTTGGTTATTTTTTATCAATGTAATGTTGCTGGGATTCTGGCCACCATACTCTAACTGAGGTATTTCTTATATGTACAGTTATATGTGTCACTAGGACAACATCTTCAGAGTTATGTCGTTTTTGGAACCAGGGTTCCTCAGTTTAATCCCAGTCCCTGTGCTGCAGAGACTTGGGTGCCATTGCAGCTGACAATGACAAGAGGGCACCTGTGACTTCTGAACCTCCTCTGTGCCACTGGTAGAGCTGGTGCTGTGAAACTGGTTACTAATGCAGCAAGGCACAAGTACACACTATGCATTTGGCAAAGGGGAATCTGATGACCACATTTCTCTTTCAGAGATGGAATGAGCTGCATCATTTCATTATTTATTAAAAATAATAAAGGCAGGGCATCCACACCCATGTCAGATGGCAATTCATCACAGTGTGCTATCACTCCTGCAGCAAACTATGATATGAGAATCTAGCTATATTATCTACCTGGCCACATGGAATTAATCAACTAAATAGCATATGTTTACTTTTCTGTCACATAATAGTATTGTGCATGTCATGTAGCATTTCTATGAGAACATTTTGGATCCCAGTGAAGCATTTAATGCAAACCAGCGAATGCCTGATTTTCTAGCCTAGTATAACTCCTTCATATGCACTTTTGTTTCCCAAAAATAGGCCCAAAATAGGTGGTGCAGCATTGCATTCACCTCTATCAATTGTACACTGCAAGTACCAGATGCAAAGTGGTATACGCATATAAAAAACTACTCCGGGTTTTACTACTGTGCGTTCAAGAAAGACAACACATTAAACGATGTGATAAGGATACCTGCCTGTGGTGGTTGGTTGGGGGAGGCATGGGTGTGTGCCTAGTTTGATGCAAATGTGAAGATGAAAACGCAAACCCACTGTGGAATTAAGCTAAATAGTTTAAAGAAAGGTAATTTCTTCTATGATTTCGATTTTCGTTTTGGCAGATTTGATAACCATTGCACTCAAACATCCATACTTACTCGGGAGATGTGTCACGGAGAATAATCCCCGAAATGGGCCATTCACCACTCATTGCTGTGCCTTCCTCGGTACTCCGCTCAAAGAAAGCCACTCTGGGAACCCACTCCTGCACGGGGTGTGTCTGACAGGACTGAGGGTTGGGGCAGGTAAGAAAGAATTCTACAACAATGCTGGGCTACAATCATAATACATTTTATGTAGAAGACTTGAAACCATTCTGACAATACATTGATATAATAAGATGTTCAGTGAAAGAATTGGTTGTAGATTTATTTTCCCCAACCCGAATGGAAGCCTATAATTACCAGCATGCAAATTATTATGAACATTATACAATCTCATCTATGTTTTATAGCTGTACTATCAAGACAAGGGGCGTTGCTAGGGGGGGCTAAGAGGGCTATAGCCCCTGATCTTTTGGTTGTAGCCCCGGATAGAATCTCAGGAGCTACAGCCAAAAGACTAGCTAGCCCCCAGTCCCAACAGTTCCGACATCAGCTTAGCCCCGAGTCTTTTCCAGATCTAGCAACTCCCCTGATCAACACTGAAAAACAGTGAAAGAAAGTGTGTCATATGATGAGCTGCTTGTAGTCATCGTTTCACACAGCATCCAGCTCTATATACTCTTCCCATTATACACCACCCCAAAATCAAACTTCTAAGACATATGCCACAGACTGTTGCAACTCCCATTTAAGACTCTCTCCTGTGCTTACAGTCATCTAGCGGTACTTGCGTCCCATGTCAAATGTTGTGCTGGGACAATAAAAAAGATAAACTTGAGGAGAGATGTTTTAATCTTGGAAGTCAGTCTCTAAGCGCTGAGAACTGCAGATTCTTCACCCAGGACAGTCTTCCATTTCGCCCGCATGTCTCTTCATGTTAGTGTTGTGTGGAAACTGGGCCATGGACTTTTAGTTTCTTTGGAAAAGTGTTCTGGGGAGACATGTTTTGCTAGATTCCAATTTCTGGAAAATCAAGGCTTTAGTCCTGTGCTGCCTGCCTTGCTGAGAGCAAAGAGGCATTTAAAAAAAAAAAAAGAAAATAGTTGTAGGGCTAAGAAAAAGGAATAGTAAAGGAGTTGGGAGAGTGTAGTTTGAGATGCTATGTACCACTTGCAAGACTCTGGGGTGGTGTGCAGGAGCACACTGGGCCTAGGTAAGGTCTGTGAGCCCACTTTAGGCTGGGCCATGTGCCACCACACTGCCATTGACCACCCATGTCTAGCACTAGCCGTGCTATAAATTCTGCAGGTGTCCCTGATGGCTCCAAGATTAATTCTCAAGCAGGGCCAGCCGTAAGGCAGGGTCGCCCGGGCGACTGGTAGGGGCACCATTCTTTCAAGGTCTCCCCATAGCTGGCGTGGTGGGAGAAGGCGCAGCAGGCACCCTTTTGAAATGAAATGCGCCCCAGCTACCGCTGGGCTTTCCAGCACGGGAGCGGGGTGCATTTAAGAAATAGGGTGCTGGTGCTTTCACATCAGAACCCTATTGGAGGGATTAACTCCCTGCACTGGCGCGGGGAGTTAAAAAGAAAATGGACACCCCTCCCCCGGCATTGACAAGGAACGCGCAGGGTGGGCTCCACATTTTTTTTTTACTGTCCGAGGTGCTGCCGTCGCTAAGCCCCGTGTTCAAGAGCACATGCATCATGCACAAAGGCAACTAGAGAAACTGGTGCCTTATTACATTGGAGCTACAAACCTGCATTTACCCACATTTCAGATCACCTGTAAACAAACATTGGGCCTCATTCCGACCCTGGCGTTAACCAAGGCACTATTAGCGCCTTGGTTGACGCCGTTATCTTTCCGACTCCGCCATGGTGAATGGCGGAATTACCGCCCCATTCCAAGCTTGGCGGGGTAGGTAATTCCCCATTCACTAAGGGCCCTTACCCATTCCCATTTTTGCCCCATAGGGCTCAATGGGAATGGGGAAGGCGCTAATTACGGCACCGTAAATTACGGTGCCGTAATTAGCTCCTAGGTCCCTTTGCGGGTTGATTTTCTAATGTCTGCAAAAAGCAGGCGTTAAGTACCAACCCGCAAAGGGAACTCGGAATAGGGCGGTAAGGGTTTAACGGCACCGGTCTCGTTAACGGTGACCGTTAACCCTTACCGCCCTACTCGGAATGACCCCCATTGAAAATACAAAAACAGTATTGCAGAACGTTATGAGTGCGGGGCCTAAGGCTGGGAGATCAGCCAAAGTGTCTTCACTGCCGAAAAAAGCTGAAGACTGAACTTCAAAGAGTTTCAAAGAAGTGTCTGAGGGACCAGGATAACACATACGCAAATGTCAGGGGAACTGGAGCAACATTGATTGTGTAGTGCTGAGACACCTCTCCTCGCTGTGCAGGAATGACTCTGGACTGCTGTGGGTTGGGCGCAGACCCCATGCGCGCTGCCCCCAGGATATATGCATCTGCTTAGGGCGCACCCTGCTGTGCTCCCAAGCCCAGCGCTCTCGTTCCATTAGGCCCCGCTTCCCGGCATCTTGGCCTACATCGTCCCCGGCGCGTGCATGCGCCTGCATTTGGCGCTGCTGAGGGCCTCGTTTGGTTCCCTCTCATTAAGCAATGAGCGCTCAGGTAATTTGCTGCCCGCTTAACACTGGAAGCCGCGCGATTCCCCATCGTGCTTTTATGAAACCGCCGCTGAACATTAGGCCAGAGAGGTGACGAGCAGTCAAGCTTTGGTGACCACGGCCGCTAACGAGATCCAAATTTGTCTCCTTTTTCCTCTCCATTAGCACTTCAATTTCTCTGTCTTCTCTTGTCTTTTCTATTTTATTATGTTGCTGTTTCCAATTCTTGTTATTCGACCACGTTTCCCGCTACCTTTTTTTTAATTTCTCTATTTTTCTTTTATCACTTTGAGCTCATTATTAGGTATTGGTCTGACCTTGTTTGTTAAGAGAAGGAAATTGGGACGCACTAATGAGGATTATGCCCGGAAGGGTAATATGTCTAGCACATGGTCAGCCAGATCTTTGGCACTTTCCAATGGGACGAGGGCACAGAAGTAGTGTGACCCCTTTCTCAAGATTATGTTCCCGTTACAAACTTCAGTGGTCTCGTTTTTTTGAAGAAAGTCTTTATAGCTGGCAGGCAGGAATGCACAATCTCGCAAAGAAGAAATGCTGCATTTTACAACTTAAGATAGTGTTAGTTTGTGATGAATTAATTGTAATATGTGCTTCTTGGAACCGTAACACATAAACCCCTTCTCCTCCAAATGAGGCTGAAGTGTAGTGCCTTGACAGCCACTTTCAATAGCTAGTCCTACTTTTATGTTAGTTGCAGTGCCCCGGTTTTTTACTTTTTTAATCTGGGCACCCTGCACAGAAGTCACATGTCGGGCTTTGACTCTGACTCATAACATCCAGTCAATCTACCACAGCCTCAGTGCTTTAACTGGGGTAAGAAATTGAGGGTGGGGGGCTTGTTTGGGGGCATGGCTTCCATTGTGAGCGTGGCCTAAAACGTGCACAAATCATTATAAGGTGTGCAAACAAGTATATAAATGTATTTGAGCATTTATATATGTGTATGCGTACTATGGTTTGTGCACTTTTCAAGACACCTTTTATAAGCATCGACATTTATAACAAAAAGACGGCTTGAAACGTAAACAATTTAAGGCATCTTTTATAAAGCGTTGAGGAAGGACAAAAACCAAGGTGGCTGGAAATGTTTCCACGTTTATAAAAGATGGCTTGAAACGTACACAATTCAAGGCATCTTTTATAAAGCTTTGCCAACGGAGAAAGGCGCCTCAGGCTCAGTGATCTCTGTTCAGAGCACATAGATCACAGAGCTTGAGGCGTCTTTCACCCTCTGCGAACCAGCAGGCTCTGTGATATAGTCTGCATATTAGATCATGGAGCCCGTAGGTTTGCGGAGGGTCAGTGACCTGGGGAGGGCAAACAAAGGAACAGTAACTTCCTCTGATGACTCCTCAGAGGGGTGAGCAGGGGAATTTACAGTGACTGATGGAAGTGCCAGCCAGTCACAGCAACGTTGTGCCTGGCTGGCACTTCTGTCAGCTCGCCTGACATTAAAATGGCGGGTGCATCTCCCATCACGGCTGCGGCCGCAGCGGGATAATGCATCCCACCAATGCTGTGTGGGCCCGGGGGATCTGGACCTCAGTCCCACTTTTTGGAGATTGAAGGGGACCAGCCCCGGCAGGCCCCGGCCCACTTAAAGCACTTCCCAGACTGGTTGATCTTTCATAGGAACAGCCGATAATCTAACCGTTTCTCTAAAGACAGACTGACTCTTTGCTTGCCTATAGTTTTCCCCAATATGCATACTTCACAATCCTAAGTGGGTTTCGATTTAGGTCTCTCATGTTCTCACCACAAACTCAGATATTGGCGACAACTAGCAGCTTGTAAAGCCTTTACAGAATACACCCTCCACACAGGGAGGGGCCTGGGACATAAAATTGCCCCAGGCATCAATGAAAAAGTGACCCACATTTGCATATCACAACTTGTTACTTTTTGGGACATTTTCTTTGAGTAACTGAAGGCACGCCCCAGTACGCTCACACCAGAAAAAATACAACCCGCTAGGGAGAAAAAGGCCATGAGATTTCTTGCAAGGATAACAAGTTTTAATAGCACAAAAAATATGATGCAAGCAAAGAACTGTGCTGTTCGAGAACGTTCTGTTGAAAAGTAGTACAAGCAGAAGCTTATAAGACAAGCACATCGTCATCGCTTTACAACAAAATCCTGCTTGGCTGGTTGGTGAGAACCTATACATGGGCCTGCTCCGTAGGGGATGCCTGGCTGTGATTGGTTGCAGTCTCATCCATCTGTCTTCCATCACATGGGGTCAACTGAGCTCATCTACCCAGGGACTGAAGATCATGCTCCTCATATGTTGCTAACACAAAGAAACTATTGCAATACAATACTACTCTATCATTATGGAATGCACCTGGGAAACTCGGGGACTGGCACAGGGGGAGGAACGCGATCAGGCTCACCCACACATTCTTTGTTCAGTTCATATTGCACTCTCCACCCCCAAGGTTTCCACCCTCACTTTGTACTATAATTTATTCCTCCCTGTACCTCGTACTACAAAGTGTGTCATTATGGGGTAAGGTGAAATGGTTGTGTTCATTCAGATTTGACCACAGTTTTCATGGTTGGTTCTCTGATGTCACTTCCTATCGCGGAATTCAGGGTTCTTGGGCAGGGTCAGTTTTGGGTGCCCTTACTCTTTTCTGGCTGGGTGGGGATTGGAGGTCTGCTGGTAGCCTAGCTGGAATGAATCTGTGCAGCAAGGAGCCTGTTGTTAAGATATGATATGATGTGGCATTCATAACGCACCTGTACACAAGTGTTTGTATGCATTGTTGTACTTGGTTGTCTCATGGCCTTGCAGGGCGCATTCCTTTTTGGGATAACTAATTGCAAAAGTTGAGGAACAAAGGGAAATTTCTATGGGAATTACATCCCCTAACCCCTGCTAACCCCACCAATACTTCTGAACAATTTTCAGGGTCAGTGGGAGTAACAATGATTGTGTGGTACTTCATCTCCATATGGTATGGGGACCATGCAGGGAATGGTTTGGTCAGTTTTTATTTCAATCTCCTCTGTACTATGAGGTACTTTTGAAACGCCAATTGAAACCATCATCTTTGCACTTTTAGGCACTGTTTTTGTACAACATCTGTGTCCCAGTCGACATACAGAGAAAAGAAACAGGATGAACACAAAAACCTCTACCAGCATTATCACCAAGGCTCTGAGCCAGACCGGATCCCCAAGCTGATCACTATTGTAAACCAATCCTCTTCTTGGATACTAGCTTCTTTTATCATGTGGCCCCCCAGGTCGTGTACTGTAGCTATGATTTGGGATAACCCATTTTCTGCGTCTTCAGAAGGCACGAACGTGCAAGATGACCCCCCAATCTTTTTGCACACGCCTCCTTCCATTGCAGTCAACATATGCACGAGGTAACGGTTCTGCATCATCATCACGCTTAGGGCACGTAGCTCGAATTTTATGACATTCAAGCCCTGCTCGGTGTCTTATGCCAACTGGACCAGTTCCAAGCATACGATCTGCAGCCACTTGGCATTGGCTTGTGCTTGTGTGCCAGGTAGCAAGAGCGAGGCAAAGAAATTCTCAGCTGAGTTAAACAATCTGGATTCTTCGGGTATCTCCTCAAGCAGTGGTGATGAGTCTTTGGATAGATAGTTTGATGATCTCTTTTTTCTTCATATTTTGTCATATTGGCTCGACCCGGGGATGATGCAGAATTCGGGCAGTCACAGTGGATTTTATTCATCTACTGCTAGGGAAACTGTTTGTGCTTCGTCAGGCTTTGCCCCCCTTTCAGGTAATCTTCTGGGACTACTAGTAGTGCTGAGTGTAATATGGCCAACAAACAAAAGCCCCTCCATAATGGTGGGAGGTGCAAGTACACTTGTTGGCCACACACCCAGTAGTAGTCCATTAGGTCTGCCGTGCCCCTCTTCAGGTCTGGAATCAGCAATGTTCTGTTGCATCGCTCTTTGGAGCCGACAAAAACATGTCTTTCTCTGTGGAAGCACAGCTCATAGTTCTCCTATCAGTGCAATTTTACTGGCTTCTCCATTGCTGCAATCCATGTCAGTTTTGTGGTGTGTTCTGTCCATATTTGTGCAAGTTTGTTTCCACTAATACCACCATTTTTTTTCCGTATCACAGGAGGCCTTTAGCTCGGCAACTGAACGTCATTTCCTGCCACTTTTTGTTTACATATTTTGCCTCGTCAATCACTAAATAAGGCTGTCGTAAGCATTAGAGATTCTTCTGATTGTTTTTGCATTTCAGGGCATCTGGAATGACAAGCTCTAGCCGCACGCTGTGTGCCTGCAAGGAGCCTTTTAGTCTAAATAGCACAAGATGAATCAGGCGTTGTGCCTTTATAATTGGGACTTCTTGTGATACTAAAACCTTAGGTGCCCTGAAGCGTGTGGTGTTAAAAAGTATTCAAAACAACTACTGTTGGTCGTTTGTCTTCCCACCACACTCATATCAAATACCAGCTATTTGAGTGTTCGGGATGATGAATATCTTCAATAGCATCCAGGTCTAGGACATGGCATGCATCATATTTGGGCATGCATGCTTGCATTTTCATTCAATCATGGTGCAATGCATATCTCCTTGTTAATGGGCTACTGCTAACAATGCTGCCGATACTATTGTAAGTGACTTCAATCCAGCAATCCAACTAAGTCAATGCCAAGTCTGGGATGCCTAATGGAAGCCCTTATTTATATATTTTTATGTCAAGTACTTAAATCTGGATGATGAACCCTTATATAACGCCCCTCTCTTTCAATCCCCCTGACCTCACTGAGCCAAGAAGTAGGTTTGTTTTGCAAATTAAAAGATGTATTTGAAGAATTGAACAATATATATATATATATATATATATATATATATATATATATATATATATATATATATATATATATATTAGTTAAAACAGATGATTAAGCCAACAAATTGCGCTCTGCCTCATTACTGAGCTGGTGCTACCAGGCTAGAGCAGGCTATGCTCAATATAAGTCAAACACAAGGTAAAGGGTGCTGAAGAGAAGAAGGACTCCACCACAAACACCTACCAAAAAATGCCCAAGCACACAAGACTACAAATGTGTTCTATAATTTCATTTAGTATTCAAAAATGAGTAAACATTACATAGAAAGCATACCTTGGCAGACCAGGTGTCATGCAGCACTCACCCACAGCGGGTGGAAAACGCCACGCGTTCCGCTCGACTCGCAAGCTTCCTCAGGCTTGTTATAGACCCAAACGTTAGTTTCTTCGTGTTTTTATACCCTTGCAAGGAAAGTGATTGGGTCTGCCCAGCTGTGCAGTGTGCGTAACGTGAAAAAAACGTTAATAGTTAATTGGTTAGAACTCTATGGTTCTAATGGCAACAAATTCACCATTGTTAAGTGTGTAAATACAAAATAGCCCACCATTGTGAGTCACTTAATTACCTATTAAAATGCTAGGTGTATGCCCGCTCAACACTTGGTCTAGACAGCCCTTCACCACCTCTTGCTTTACAGAATGTTAAAAGAAGTGACCACGAGTTGAAGCGCAAGTGCACCTATTTGATATATTGCTGCGCCGTAATAGAATGGCGTGAAGTGCCCTAAAACAAATGTATGCAGCTGCTGCCCTGAAACCACAGCGCCCGCTCTCGCATAGTGAAATAGTCTTTCAAGTGAGAGCCTGCATTGAATAAAATGAGTGCAATAAATATGCTAAAGTGACGGGATAGATCTAATTATCAATAGAGGGAATGAAATGAATTACCCCTAAATGGGAAGAATCCTCTACATAAGACACATAGTGTGCCCTAGTTCCTAAAGATAAAAAATGAATAAAATTGCACCATATGCAGGATGGCAATACCAGTGTATTGCCATACTTAAACACATGATAGTTTGCACTACACAGAACGGGCATTTATGGTATCGACAGCATGATACTCAATGACATTTTAAGAAAATAACGACTAGTGAAAAATCACTAGACAGAATAAAGTGACTAATGCATAAAAATGTAATAAAAGACAAAGGCACAAACCTGAATCCCTTTTCAGTGCAGAAATGTGGCTGTGTAACATCGTATTAATTCATATGATGCGCACAACCAATAAGGTGGAAGGTCCATGTATCAGGCCTCATATTTATAGACAACAATCAATGAACTCGTAATCGCCATATATGCAGAATGTGAGGATGAATGGACATACCAAAGTGGATTAGTTGACATAAAATCCCCCCTGGATATCAGTGTTTAATGTCTCATTCATATAGGAACACATACATCTCTGAGTCTATGTTTAGACCATTCGGTTTCAAAGTGTCATATTTACATATGAGCTTGGCTTCTAGTTGACGTAACTTGAGTTCTCTATTGCCAAGTCTTTTATGTTGTGGTATGTGGGCTAGTCCCTGGAAGTTCATTTCTTTTACATTTTTGCTGTGTTGTCCAGCAAAGTGTGTAGCCAGTGGATAGGTTTGATCTCCATTTTTTATAGCCCTATAATGTTGTAAAATGCGCAATTTAAGCGGGCCTATTGTTGATCCTATGTAACTTAAACAACAAGTGCAGGTAATGGCATACACAACAAACTAGTCTGACATGTTATTCTGTGTTTATGTTTCCATTGCGTGCCATCAGCACCGATGAATGGTTTTTTGGATACAAAGTTACACATTTTGCATTTACCACATTTTCTGAAACCCATGTTGTTCTCTCCTAAAAGCCAGCTTGGGGATTCATTCTTGGTCACTACCATACTTGGCGCCAAGATATTTTTTAGTGTAGGGGCTTTGCGGAAAGTAACACTAGGTCTTGTTTCAAGGACCTTACACAAATCTCTATCGGTCGTCAAAATGTTCCAATGTTTCTGCATTATGGCTTTCATTTGGTGGGCTTGTTGATTGAAGCCTGTTATGAACCTAATCGTCTCATCTTTAGATTTGATTTTGGTCTTAAAAAGACTACTTATAGGTAGTTCGTCTGCTTTTTCAAAGCATTCTGTCACCGTGCTCTTAGAATACCCTCTGCTAACGAACCGTCTGCCGATATTTTTGGCTTCTTCCTGTAAGTCTTGCTCCTGACTACAATCACGTTTGTTCTCAAGAATTCTCCATAAGGTATGTATTTCTTGAGTGATGTGGGGTGATGACTGTTGGCATGGAGGGTAGAGTTGGAACTGGTTTCCTTTCTATAAAGTGTGGATTTGATCTTATTGTCTTCTATTTTAAACAGTACATCTAAAAAAAACAATTCATTTCTACTGACAGTACTGGTCAATTCCAAATTATATGGGTTGGAGTTCAAAATAGAGATGTATTTCTCTAATTCTTTTTCAGTACCATCCCATATTAGGAACAAATCGTCGATGAAACGATACCACATCACTATGTGTTTGGTGAATTCTTCCATCTCATCACTCCATGCCACTGTCGTTTCCCACCATCCCATATATAAATTTGCATAGGTAGGTGCCATGCACGACCCCATGGCTGTGCCTTGGGTTTGTCTATAGATAGTATTGTCATACAGGAAGTAATTATGTTCCAAGCAGAATTTCAACATGTCTAATAGCATGAGATTGTGTTGGTGGTAGCTCACAGATCTACTCACTAGAAAGTGCTGACATGCATTTAGCCCATACTGATGATGTATCAAAGTGTATAGCGAGACTTCATCTAGAGAGACCAAAAGAAAGTTAGATTCCCAATTGACATCATTAAGCTTAATAAGCAAATCGCAAGTATCTCAAATGTATGAGTTCAAGCTTAATACAAAGAGTTGGAGAAAATAGTCTAAAAATCTTGAAGTGTTCTCCAATAGGCTGCCTATCGAAGATACAATAGGCCGTCCAGGAGGGTCAATGAGACTCTTATGGATTTTAGGATTGAAATAGATGAGAGGAGTAGTGGGATGGATGTTCTTCAAATAGAAATATTCATCCTCATTTATTAAATTCTGCTCTTTCCAATTATGCAACAAAGTGTGGAATTCCTGATTGGTGGTTTTGAGGATTGTCTTGTCAACTTTTTCATAGCATGATGTGTTGCTCAGTTGTCTGCTAGCTTCCTTGGTATAACTAATACTGTCCATGATTACTATACTACCACCTTTATCTGATGGTCGAATGACAATATTATGGTCTTTTCGCAGTGTTTCCAAAGCGCTAAATTGCGAAGCTTTCAGATTCTTGAGTTTCGTAGCATTAGAATTTAGAGGTGACAATTTTTTCAAATCCTTAATCACCAATTTCTCAAAGATATCAATTGGACTGCATTCAATGTTAGGACAAAAGACCGATTTGGGTCTAAAATTGCTAAAACAGCTCACATTAGAGTTGATTCCAAACTGTTCAGCCAATGCATTACTGTCTACAGTGTCTGTACATTCAATGCTGGGATCAGTGTTCTCTTGTAGTTCATTTAAACAGAGCAGAGTGCCCAAATCTCTCTCTGACAGAATTGATGCAGTTTCTTTGTCTTGATCTTTTTTATATCTAGTGTCCCCAACTTGTGTCGCATAAAATTTGGTCAGTTTCAATTTGCGTGTAAATTTAAAAAGATCTATCCTAGCAGATGTATAGTCATAGGCATTAGTGGGGCTGTATGACAGACCTAGTAGCAGGACTGACTGTTCTACTTTTTTGGTAGGTGTTTGTGGTGGAGTCCTTCTTCTCTTCAGCACCCTTTACCTTGTGTTTGACATATACATATATATATATATATATACCACACTTTTATGAATAAATTAATAAATTAATATTTGATAGCACAATTATGAATATAATTGTGATCAACAATGGGTAATATTACAATGTAACACTCTCTTTAATCAATGAGGAGTTGGTATAGAAAGGATAAGGTAGCAGAGAATACTTGGTATGGTTTCAAGGAAATGCAAGGTGGTAAAGAACCCAACACAGAAATAAACTTGATATGGTTTCAACAAGAGATAATATGATCACTGTTTCCCTTGTAACAACTCACTCACCCCTAATGCAATAGGAAGAGATGGAAATGAGGACACACAGGTTTCAAGAATACAACAATGCAGTTCAATCCCAGTTCCCCCCAGAAAGCTTAGGGAAAACAGGCATGATTTAAAGCAAGCAAAGCCCTTTTAGATGTGATTGCAATGAAGTGCAAATGTGCTAAAATGCTTTTAACTCACTAAAGGATATTCAGAATAAGTGATAATTACTTAGATTGGTTCAGGTCAACACTAACAAAGATTCCTGAATGATTATCAGATGGAAAACGAAATTCAGCAGTGGTAAGTAAGAAGCAGCTATTTTTACAAGTGGTGAAATGGCGCTAAATTGCAATTCGCTGCACTTTTTCCACATGTGTAAATCGCGATTATGGAAAAACTATAAGGAATTGGGTTTGTTGGAAAGCTTAGGACCTTAGCTTTAAAATGACAGTTAAATTTTGTTTCTAGGACGTGCGGTTCAAAATATGCTGACGTTTTTGTGGAGGTAGATTTTCAAAAATAAAGACAAGATTTCAGAATGACAGATGATGCATTTACAGATTTTAAATCACAGGATGGACACAAAATTCTGAATGCAGTTCTGGACAGGTTGAAATGGATGGGATACGATTACCTTAGACTAAGAGATTGGTTCTGTACAGTTTTTAGACTGGATACTCACTCCTAGTTTTGGAATAGAATGGAAATGGGCCTCGTCACTGATCTGGTCAGGTTTGGACTTCACTCGCCACAGGCCGGTCTCAGGCACTGGTTCTGCTCACAGCACGGCAGTCTGGTCTGGCCTCTTGGACTGGATCAAGCGGGTTCTGGATACAGCCCTGCTTTGTGGGTCTGGATCTGGTTCTGGCACAGGGTTCTAGCCAGTAGCAAACAGCACGGCCCGGCTGTTGAGAATCAGGTTGCAAAAGATTTTGAGACTTGCTGAAGATAATTCCGCTTTTTGGGTTAGGCCCTGCTTAAGGTTCTAGAGCTGGGTTCTAGAGCTGTGTTCTGGATCTATCTGGAGTCTAAGTTTTTCTGGATATTGTCTGGATCCGGTCCGGCAGAGTGCTGCGCAAGAAATCAGTTGAAGTGGAAAAATGAGTCTCCGTTCTGGGTCTCAGCAGTCCTTTTTATGTGTTTTCAAAGGGGGTGTGGAGGCTGACTTTCTATGCCCAACCCACTAAGGATTCCGATAGGTTAGATGATTCTCTGTGCCCTGACTGGAGAAAGGATTAGTGAGTCAGAATGAGTCATCAGGTGTCATGTTTATGGCTGAAGGAAAGAACACTCCATTTTGGTTTCTCATAGAAAATACATTTTCATAATCAAACATGTTTCCAAGGTACACAAGTTGTTGAGAATACATATACATATTACATATTAATTAAGACAGGTGTCTGTTCAACCCTGATCTTTCTAAGAGCTTGGATTCAGAAATGACAACTTATTCGCGATTTTGGTAGGTTTCACAATATTGGTTTTGCACAAATCTTACACGGAGGTACACACTCTCTCTGAGCATGTTACTGTAAGTTTTCATTTTTCTAGCATAAACACTGTGGGCCTCATTACACGGATGGCAGTAGGGATTTACCTGTACTGGTAAAATACCGGTACCGGTAAATCCCTACCGCCTTACTACGAAGTCCCTTTGCGGATTGGGGGATTTAACGCCTGCTTTTTGCAGGCGTTAAAATCCAACCCTCTAAGGGACCTCGGAGCTAATTATGGCACCGCAAAATTGCGGTGCCGTAATTAGCGCCTTCCCCATTCCCATAGAGCCCTATCGAGCAGAAATGGGAATGGGGAAGAGCAATGGCAGAAAGGGGATTTACCGCCCCTCCAACCTTGGAATGGGGCGGTAAATCCCCTTTCCGCCAAGGCGGTGCCGGTATTTTACCGGCATGAGCCATGGCACTAATAGCGCCATGGCTCACCGCCTACCGGGTAATGAGGCCCTGTGTCTACCATAGTAATAAATCCCGGGGTTGGGTGTCAGAACATCATACAGATTTCAGCTTAGTCTCAAACTGTGAGAGCATTTGTCATAATAAGAATCCCAAAGTTGTACATTTCTGTCAGCTTGATACAATATTTTAGAAGCATTTTCCTTAAACATATATTTGGTGCAATATGGAATCCACAACCCAGTCTGGTCCGCCGCTAGAAACTTGGTGAGTCAGATGGTCACATGTCTTGCTTCTCCCAGAGCAGTGTTGACAGTTACACCCGAATCAGCATATTCTATTCAGTTGAAATAATCCATTGTCTTGTTTCCTGCCAGCGCAGCTCCAGTCCAGGGTGCCACTCCCCAGTTCCTTTTCACAACAACTTGTCAATCTCTTGGCTTGGGGCAGGGGATGTCTCCTTTGTCTAGGGATGAGGTGTGAAGGGTTCTCAGAGACAGAAGGCCTCTTGAACTTTTAACTGGATCAAGTTACTTTCTGATCAATTGTAACATAGTTCCTTGTAAAAAAAAACACATATATTTATCAACTTTAAATAAGCAATATCTCTTTAAATCAAGTCTCGTTCAACATGAAATCACTATGTGGCACCCTATATGGCATTTTGATAGACTTCTCTGCTTTGGCATATTTAGGTTCTGCAATACAGCTCTCCTGTCAGAATTTAGATCGCCAGCGCCTGTCAGTGGCGAGCAACGGTACTGCACCCATTTTGACAGCTGTCTAATTTTTAAAAGAGGATTTTACTTTGATAGCATAGGATTCTTGATAATATTGTACTGATGTGGATTCTTGCAGTAGAGTAATGTGGAACACCCCACAAGAAGGTTGGATCTTTATGGTGGTTTTGTGAGCCACGATTTTAGCAATTTTTCCACCATTATATAACAGATTTTTGAACTGTATTCCTTTGCACTGATTTTGCTCTGTGTGCAGCCAAAGGATGGGGTCTGGCAATGGTCTCCTGTAGTAACACTGACAGAGGCAAAAGTGGATGGTGTCCTATCTGTCAGGTTTTCACTGCACACTTTCTGGTGATTTCTGGCCAGCAGCATGCTTTCTGGCGGCCATTATGATGTTTCCGCTGCCAGTAATGCACAGTTCTGTTGTAGGGCTTTGATGAGTGGGTTAAAACATCCCACACTATCATGTGTGCTACAAAAAAGATTTTTAATTGTGGGGAATAATATTTCTAACATTCTGCTCATGCATATACTGTGGACACTGCTATTACTGATTTGGGAAGTATTATACATATGTAGAGTTGCGTTTAGTGGTGCACTTCCATTCATTGACCCCTCACCCCTCATTTAGATGGCTCCCCCGGATAAAAGAGGAGCCCCAATAAATTCCTAACATAAACATAAGCATGATGAACAGAATAGCAGTGAAGTGCAGGCCCAATTATATGAATATAATCTTGTACAACTACTAACATTTCTATCACCATGCAATTAATAATTTGATGTTGAGTGCTCCATGTTCTTCCTCCTATAATTGTCAACAAAAATGGGTTGGGGAGAGTAGGGAAAAACGAGAGAGAGAAAGACAGAGAGAGAGAGAGAGAGAGAGAGAGAGAGAGAGAGAGAAAACACCACTTCCTAAGCACAAACACCACTTTGGTTGTTCCACTTGCACACAAAGCTCCTGACACATAGGTCACCCAGCAACAATGGTTGGATTGCTGCAGTTTCTGTGGCAGGTTTCTCCGCAGTGTCTAGTGCACTGTCTTGGGCTCTTCTGTCTCAACACTGCAGTCATAAATATGTCAATTGAATGTGAAAATATGTAAAATTCCTGCATGTAATCTGGAGTGGCGAGAACTGGGGCTGTGGAAATCACTTCTTTTAAGTCATTGAAATTTTGTACTATGTCTGCTGTCCATTCTATTTTATGGTTGCTCTTTTGTGCTTCCTTAAGGAACTGGCGGAGCGTCCATGTGTACACCGCATAGTCCAGAATTCATGCCCTGCAGTAATTGCATAACCCCAGGAACTTCTGCATGTCTTTTACGATAACTGGTTTGGGCATGGTGCGCATAGTCGCTGCTCTGTCTGGTATGATTCTTTGGCCGTCTGCTGAAATTAGTTGGCCTAAGTAGAGTACCTCAAGCTGGCAGCATTGGAGGTTGAGCCTGTCAACCTTGGACCCCTTGCATACTAACAGTTGCAGTAGGGTAATGGAATGATTGCAGCAATTTATCTCACTGTCATTACAAATGAACAGGTCATCCATGTACTGGATTACCATGAAGGGCACATGGATGTTACCTAAGTATTCATGCAGTATCCTGTTGAATAAACCTGGGGGTATACGAGTGTGCTTGTAGCACTTTCCGCAAGTTGTTTGAATGATGTGAGGTATTGTGAGTCTGGGTGCAATGGTATTTAAAATAAGTTGTTCTTTAAATCGACCAATGTGAAGTGTGTAGCTTCTTTGGTGATGCTGCACAAAATAGAGACACAGTTTGTAACTAAAGTACATTATTTTTGTAGTATGTCATTAAGTGGGCAGAGATCCTGGATCATTCTGCAATTAACCCCATGTCACCTTTTTGACAGGGTAAGTGGCCATGTTGCATGGTGAGGTGGAGGGCACTATTATCCTTTGGTGTAGTAGGGCCTGTATTGTGTTTTTTATTCCCTCTTCTGCCTCCCTTGATAATGGATATTGTTTCACTCGGGGTAATACTGCTCCATTCTTTAGTGTGATGCATACTGGGGACACTTCTTTGTGTAGTCCTACGTCATGTGGGTGAATTGTCCCTAATTGTGTTGGTACATGTCCTAAGTCTGCCTGGATGAAGGGAAGTGTTGTGACAATGGCCATCATGAGGCTCTGCTCTCTTCGGTACTGCACCCTAATCTCACAGGGGATGCAAATCCCAAGTATTATCTCCCCATCATTGTCATTGTCTTTAAAATAAAAGTCTGCATCTGTCAATTTTTTGAGGGGTATGATGGGATCAATTCACAATACAGTGTGCCACTGGCATCCCTAGCTGTCTGTGCCTAGAATAATAATTCTTTAAACTGATACCAACAATCCTTGCAGATCTGCGGACAGTATGGCGCCTGATAATAACTCTGGGGACACTACAGAGTGGAAAATGAAATCTGTTGTCACTCTCCAACATGATTTGGTAATTGGCAGCACTGCTTACACAAGCACTGTTATGCCATAGATGAACATGTCTGGGTCAACGGGAATGCCTTGCACCACTATGTCATGTGTCATGGCGTGAATTATGAGCATCACACTCATTGAGCACATGCCTGGTATAGCGCAGACAATGCTGTTGTCCATGAATGAGATCGCCATCTTCAAGTTGATAGCTGTGCTCTCAGAATACTGTAGGGGAGCACATACTAGCCTTCCTCCCACTTTTACATCTAAATATGTAATATATGGAACCGTTAAAATAGTCCCAGAGAATTCCTGCATGTCTAAAGTTTTTCCAGATAGTGGGCAGTCACCTTCACTGATGCATGATTTCTCAGCCTCTGAATCTACCATAACAATTAATTGTTTATTTCCTATCCCTGCCCCCACAAAGGGTTCCTCTTCTGGGTGGAGGGTCATTGACAGGACTGGACACTGAAGTGCTCTCTGTGGGCTGTCCTAGTCAGAATAGGTTTCTGTCCCCAGGAATGATTAAGGGTTTCCCCCCAACACTGTACTGACTTGGAACATGGCCACTGTGCCATTGGGCATGCCACCAAAAGTGTTTTCGTTCCTTGCCTGCTGGAAGTTGTTGTGAGGCAGGAATGTTGCATCGCCTGTTGGGGGTGTCGCAGTAAGGGAGGGCCTGGTATCTCTGGGGGCAACTAAGTGTAAGCTTGGTGTATCTCATATGGAATTGAGGTAATTCTGGGAGTCGGCCCTTGAAGGGCTCCTTGAGGTGGTGTGCCATAGTTCTGTTCACCATAACTATATCCAATTCCTTGTCTATGTTTGTATAGCTAGGAGTACATCCCCCCTCCTCTGTCTGTGTTGGCGTAGGTCCAGACACCATCACGCTACTTTAGGTAATTTGTTTCCTACCAATGTTGGTTCCTCTGCCTGTCGCCTCTGAAGCGTTTCCTTCTCACACTCTTTTATTCTTCTACAATGGTGCACTATTATGCTATTATGCCGGCGCCTTTTACATCTCTTTCGGCAGGCCTTGTTTTACTATAAAATAGACAAAAGGGTATTGACTGGTCCCATGCGTTACCATGTTTCTGCCATCCACATCTCTTGGATCTTAAGAATAAATTGAGTGGCATCCTCATTATCACTCATTGTACACTGCATAATGGACTGCAAATCTAGCATGTCCGTGAATGCTCACCACAGCGCATCCCACACTTTTGCTCTGATCTTATTGAAAGATACTCCATCATGAGCACCGTTGCTTAGGGTTACTCCCGAGTAACCCGACTTGAGCCACTCATTGGCAGCCTGAACCCCGACCACAGCCACCAATATGTTTTTCATGTGTACTATTGCTAGGGGTATTCCCACTGTTTGCTTTTTGAAAGTGGATATCCATTTCCTCACGCCTGCCGTAAGGGATGGAAGTGCATTTATTAGGTTGTTTTTGTCCATTTGTGCCCATGGTACATAGTGTGACCTTCCCGTATCCTTGTGTATTGGGGGCATGTGCATATTCAGTTTGCTCCTCCCGCCCTTTTTCACACTTCCCTTTGTTTGCTACTGCCATCCAGTCAAACCTCTCTCAGCCTGCCATCCCATAAGTTCTCTACTCTAGGGCTGCGTTGAAGAGCTTGCTCTGCCTCCCCATCCTCATCATCCGCACTCATCTTTGTCTCCCCTCTGGGAAGGCAACATTCTCATTAACCTGGATGTCTGTGTCACCTTCATGCTCTACATGCATGGTTCTTATGAGAACATTTTCTATCCTGAATAAAAAATCTCCTGACTTCCATTCATCCGTCCCCTGCTGCACAGGAGTGTCTGTCTTGTTTACTTGACTTGTCGCCCGCAGTCTGGCTAGTTCTGTGCACGTCAATGCTAGTGCTATTTCTAGGTCCCTTGGATTAACGTCTGCAAGTGATGTGACATCTGGAGTCGGGAAATATGGGGGCAGTGGCACTTGTTGACACATACATTGGATTTGAGCATCCCACCGCAGGAAAGGCTGCTGAAGGATATATACCCTTATTTCCCGTCAATGCCTTCCCATCTTTGCTTGGGCTTGCGCCTTTGCTATCGTTGTCTGTCCCCTCCCTCCCCCTAGTGCTCCTCTGTATCCTCAAACATCTTTCAGAGGTTAAAAATTTCCCTTTTGTCCTGTAATTGTTTTCCTTTGTATTTTGCTGCCAAGGATATGGACATATGTTCGAGCATACTTCTGTCATAGGAGCCCTGCTCAGGCCATTAGCCGGGCATAGGCCCCACCCCTTGTCTCTGTCACCCACTGGGTGGGATATATCCTGATCCTGTCACAGTACAATGGCAGGGGTTTGCACATGTATTCTATCGGTGTTTCTTCTCCCATGGTTGCGCCTGTCATCGACTTACTGGTGGTACTATGCCTGTACTAATGTGCTACACAGAGTCACATATTTTCAAAAACACATTCACCTTCCACTCCCACCCCCTTTCTTCCTTTCAGTCTCCTACTCGGACTAAACACACTCCTCCCACACACTAAACATCACACAATGCCCCTTCTGGGCCTCCTTCCCAAATACACAAATAAAACAAACTAAAATAACAATCTAAAAAAACAGTCACTACTATGCCAAAGCTCTCTAATTATGTGGAACTCCTATGTATTTCTGATTTTCTGCTTCATTAAACAATGTTTGTGGCGCCACCTTCCCCCCTCACTCAGGGAGGCTCCCTATTCTTCCATTTTCTTTTCCTTAAACAAAAGTATAAAACAAAAAACAAAACTAGCCACAGGTATGCCACACTCTCAAATCCAATCTACATCTGTCCCCTACTTGTTATCCCTTGCAAGTCTATACTCATGTGCGCGTGTTCACCTGAACTCCTCCATTCATGGCTTTACAACAACACCGGCCGGCACTCCTCCTTGGCACCGCAACACACTCAAAAGAGCAGACAGGATCTGCGAAGACGGCTCCTGTATGGCCACTGGGAAGTATGTGTTTTTGGGAATGTTCGCTTTAGGAGGGCATGGCACTTCCAGATAGGCTGCCTGCTATAATCATGTCAAGGTCACCAATTGAAGGCATACCCCTGTACTCTCACACTAGAAAAAATACAACCCGCTAGGGAAAAAAGGACAAGAGATTTCTTGCAAGGAAAACAAGTTTTAATCACACAAAAATAAGGATACAAGCAAAGATCCCTGCTGCTCCAGAACATCCTGCCTAAAAGTAGTACAAGCAGAAGCTTATAAGGCAGTACATTGTAGAAGAGCAGCTGCATACCTCTGCAGGAGACCCAGTCCCCCTTCCTCCCATATGTTGGAGACACGAGACAGTGCCATGTTTGATACCGGCCATTGTGCCAATAGCACACTGTGGGCCTCATCACGAGTCTGGCGGTAACCCTTAAATGTGGCGGTAGTGCTAGGGGAAATCTGCAGCAAAATTGCCGATTTTCGGCGCAATTATCGCCGGCAGGAAGTCCGCCAGTGGTAATAGCGCAAATTTTCCCCATTGGGCCCAATGGGGAATGTGGAATTCTTGAATGGGCCCAATGGGGAATGGGCAATAACCCTTCCGCCAAAACCGTGATCTGGCGCTAATAGCACCGGGGGGTTTGGCGGTAGGGCTATTAGCGCTGGCGCTAATAGCGCCGGCGTTACCGCCCATCTCGTGATGAGGCCCAGTGTGTTTGACAGAAGATGCACGTTGAGACAATCCTAGCGTATGTATCCCTGAAGTGATTACAACCTGAGGAAGGATCTCCATGAAGGAATATGAGAAAGAGCAAGAAACAAAGCTAGCAACGTCACAAAAAGTGTTTATGATGTTCCGAGATACAGACTAAAGAGGATGTATAGATCCTAAAGAAACTAATGATGTTGTAAAGAATCAAGTGAACTTTTAAACACAAAGAAGAAGATTGCATGTACATGAAGTGCTGCAGAAAATCAACCATTCAATAACTGTGCAGATGCTGAAACGCAAGGTAGACTAAGTCATCATAGAAGCTGGCTATAAGTAGTGAATGGAATGTAGGTGAAGCCACCAGTATATAGAAGCTGGACATCAATATCATGAATTTAGTAAGCCAGGACCCACAGCAACAATAAACAGAATTGTAGAGCTGCAACACAAGGTTGTCTGGCCTGGAGTCAAGACTGATGCAGCCAAGGTCAGCTATCTATTCTAGAAATGAGAGAACGCGCGAAGGATGAATGATCCCTTGTTAAGGTGCAAAGAAAGAATACCAAGAGTGCCAAGTTTAATTCACTTAGAGCATTTAAAACCTTCAAAATGGGCCAAATCGTGGTCTCATGTCATGTGAGTCAAGGAGGAAAATAGAGTTTGAACTTGGAGTCCTAGACATGATAGTGAGTGCCCCCACTCCTCTGCATTCTCAAAGACAAGGATACTTTGCAAGGCCAAGTACAAAGACAATCTTCATGGCAGTGGGCATGGACAATGAGAGATGGTAGGCCAATTTTGTGGGGAGGTAGTGCCATTCCCCATCTCCTTGAACATGGGTCTGGGCTTTCGTGCTGCTAAGTGAACCGAATGTTCCAGACATGGCACAAGTGTGCCAACCAATTATATCAGTCCATATATCGAAGGACCTTATAGTTGGAAGACCAATGAGAAACTGTGTATCTAATGTTTATGAAGATGGCATGTTTTAGAGGTAGGCATATTTTGTCCACCTGATAGTGGACAGCCAATCACAATCCTAGCTCCTATGGAAAGTATACTTAGATGTTCAGCTTAGCCAATCCAGACCCATGATAGGTTTTTCCTTATTGCCACATAGTATGATGCCCCACTGCCGTATTTCGGGTATAAAAGCTATTGTTTGTGTGAAGATCGCAGAGAGACTGAGCGTATGTCCATTGATGTTCGTTGTAAACTTTTTTTTTAGATAATTGTTAATAAAAAAGTACTTTGCTATCTTCCTGAGTTGGTTACATTATTTGGACTCAGAATGATTCTGTTTGATCCCATAATTTACATATGCACGTTTCTAAAGGACCCTAAGCTCAACATCATCATTGCTTTACAGTATACACCTGCTTGGCTGGTTGGTGAGATTCTATACATGGGCCTGCTCCATAGGGGATGCCTGGCTGGGATTGGTTCCAGCCTCATCTATCTGTCTTCCTTCACGTGGGTTGAGCTGGGCTCATCTCCCCAGGGAATGAAGGTCATGCTCCTCATGTGTTGCTATCACAAAGATACTATTGCATTACAATAATACTCTATCATTATGGCATGCACCTCGGAAACTCAGGGACTGGCAAAGGGGGAGGAACACAATCATGCTGACCCACACATTCTTTGCTCAGATCATATCACACTCTCCACACCCAATGCTTCCACCCTCCCTTTGGACTATAACTTACTCTTCCAGGTACCTCGTACTAAAACGTTTGTCATTATGGGATAAGGTGAAATGGTTGTGTTCGTTCAGATGTTTTATGACCACGGGTTGTATGGTTGCTGGTCTGAGGTCACCACCTATTGCCAAATTTAGGGGTGTTGGACTGGGTCAGTTGTGGGTGCCATTACTCATGGTGGGCTGTGTGGAGGTTGGAGGTCTGCTGGTAGCCTGGCTGTGATGAATGTGTGCAGCAAGGAGCCTGTTTTTAAGATATGATATAATCTGGCATTCATAACGCACCTGTACACAAGTGTTTCTATGCATTGTTGTACTTGGTTGTCTCATGGCCTTGCAGGGCGCATTCCTTTTTGGGATAACTAATTGCAAACGTTGAGGAACAAAGGGAAGTTTCTATGGGAAAAAGCTGCACTGGTCCTTCTACCATCAATGCTCGGGCCTTTTCGGGTTTCTTCATTGGGCCTACGTTTACGGCGCAGGCATGCAAGGCTGAATTAATCTACCATAAATGCAAGATGTTGGGCCTCATTATAAATCAGGCGGTCCGGAAATAACGGTGGCGGTAAACCCGCCGCCACCGTTGTTTCCGGACCGCCTGATCCCGACTCCTGCAGGCGGAAGGTGACGTTCCCGCCAGGTTTGACCTGGCAGGTTTAACACCGCCCGCCTGCAGGCGGACGAGGAAACACCGGCAGCATTACGAGATGCTGCTGGTGTTTCCATGATACCCATTCCCATTGAGTCCCATATGGGAATGGGGATTAACACCATTCCGCCTCCGTGTTTCCCAGAAAACCAGGGTTGTAATGCCCCGTTAATTCTGGGAATCACGGAGGTGGAATGGTAATACGTGTCCGGCGGTAACCAGGCAGTTTTACCGCCTCGGTTACCGCCGGACTCGTAATGAGGCCCGGTGTCTCTTTATATGTGTGCAGTAAGTCTATAGATCTGTAATTCATGTAATGTTGTGTTTATGCCGGGTTTCTTAGCACAGCCCCTCCCGCCTGGTACATCGTACGTCTATCTATGGGACTTGCCTCACTATAAAGCGCCTAGAGGGGTGGAAAGGTTAATTTCCTTCCCAAAATACTCAAAGCAGGGTTTTGATAACTGTTGTTGCAAACAATTAATTTTAAAACAAATATAAATATATTTTTAATAAAATGTGTTTATACTAGTGCAGCAAGACAACAAACTGGCCAGCTTTTAGCAAAAACAATGGCCAACACTCGAATGCATTTCCCTGTTGCCATGTAGGCCAGTGTGTACTCTCTACCCCCACCACATGACAGTCACTTCATCCATTGGAATGCCTGTGACAAGGGCAGGAGTAAATGAGTGCAACATCAACCCCCACCATTGACATATCTGGGCCAGGAAGGCACTCTTCAGCACATCAGGAAACTGAAGCAGGATTTTCAAAGACATTAAGTTTATTTTCTTCCAGCAGGCAGGACTCATCATATAGCAAAGACATCTCTGGAACTCTCCTAAAATCTCTGGGCTCTCCCTGTCTTACGTACTCTCTAGGAAGGTGAGGTGATGACCTGATCAAAAGTACAACCTCTTTCCTGCCTGTGATTCATTGGCATGATCAATGTACAACCCCTCTTCCTGCTTGTGATTCGTTGGCCTATCTGCCACTCAGATGCAGTCTAAACAGGTTTTATCTGTCCTATTCCCCACCAGTGGAACCTGTATGAACTTTTATTTAAAAAAAGCTTCTCTACTGATGTCATAATGACTTAGCAGAAAAACCACCATCTTAGACATTGACTGACCATACCTGACATATCCCAAAATGGTGGATTACCCTATTCCAAAATGTGATACTTGCTCTGATTTGATTCTAATTTTTCAGTAACTTATGATAAGCAATTACTACTTAACATGCTTCTATTTCAAAAGACATTTCTAGACAGTCTGACCCCATAAAATAAATTGTCCTTTAATGCGCTTTTCCACAAAGCACTATAATTCTGATTTCTATAACATTTAAAGTCATTGATCAACCCGACAAGTTATCAACATTCGGTTTGAGGTGGAAGGGGTCTATCTCCACTACATTCAATTTGAGGGGGTTGGGGGTGCACGTCCCTGTACACAGCCATGATGGGAATGAGTGTGCTGACCAAGAGAGTGTAACCCCATAATACGTCGAGTGGGCCTTTTAGGGTATTCATTTAATCAAATGAGCACATTTGAAGAGTTTGCCAACGGAATTCATTATAAAAATGCTTTTATTGGCAGAAAACCTAAAACAACATTCTGCCTGACCAAGTTCTAACAGCAGCGGCTAGATTGCCTTCATAGGTGCTTATGCTAGGTGACCTACACAGAACAACTGTGACCAAATATGTATTTGTTTCTGTGCTTGAAATCCATGAACCACACCCATCTCCGCCTATGTTATAGTGCATGCACATTCCTGGTGACTTCTTTTTAAGCTATGCTATCCCTATTTTCCTTGTTGCTTTCAATCTGTCTACTGTTTTCATATTTGTGCACTTGCACATGCTATAAGGCTGCTGGTCTGATTTCTGCGTCTACACTGGGTATGTGTACATTTGACATACACCTACTAACCTGTGCCCTATAAATATATTTCAGCATGTAAACCATACTTGTTAAACTATGTCCTGTACATATGCAAGAACACAAGCTCCGCCAGTGGGGACTGCTAATGTTGTTTTTGAAATGCCACTTGTTTATTATTCTCATTTCAGCCTGGATAAAGAAGCCTGGAGGGATTTTAATGGCAGTCAAGGCCACATATCAATCTATGGTTTGCAATCAGGACAAGTGGTGGAGTTGAGGGGAAGGGCGATCAGAGATTCTTGAGTCCCTCGATTGTTTGGGACGGACTGTTATGATGGCCTGTGAAGTCCCAAATTACACAGAGGTTCTGGAACCAGTTAAAACTAGACTCAATAACGGAAGTAGACAAAGTGCATGGAAATACCCAGCATTATGATCATCAAAATGAAGCAGGTTCTTGCCTTGCTTTTTGTCTATTTCCATTATTGAGACCACTTTGAACTGTCTCCAGATCCACTGTGTAATTTGGGATTTCTTAGGCACTCGTTATAGATGCTAGCAGAGGTGATGGTTTGTTAGGAGTCGTATTGTTGAGGGGTCGCTGCTGTGGCCCGAAAACTGCAGAGGTGGCCCGTGGAGAGTGGGATTATGCATAGCAGAAAGAGATCAACAGGACCTTCTTTGGAGAAAGTCCTGTCCAGTCCACGCAGGGTGCCCCGTAGGGTGGAGGGCAGCTGGCTGGTATTGAAGACTCAACAGCAAGGACCTTCAGCAGATCCATGGATGTAAGTATGACATAGGCCTGGCAAAATTGATTGAGGGGATTGTTCGTATAGTGAGGGATTGTTATAAAACAATGAGATAAATGATAAAGGAGATAGACTCAGTAAAGATCTTGTGGTAAACTCATTACAGGTTAATAATAAGTAGAGAAAAATACCACACCAGGAATTGAGATGACGGCCGAGGTATATTTAATTATGTAGTAATTGCAGCTGCCAGCCTTATGCTGGACAATAGCTTAGACTTTGTAAAAGTGGACTTTTGTGTATATTGGTATATATTGTGGAGGGTGTAAATTGTTTTGTGGAACGAGGAGGGTGGTCTTGTGTGGGGGCAGCAAGGCAGGGCACCTCAGAGGGTGAATTAAGTTCATGGTGCCACTCAGAAGGTTTGGAGTGAAAAGCGAGATGGGGCTGTTAGGAGCATGAGTTGTTGTGGTGCTGTTCTGAAGCATTGGGTGATGCAGGAGAAGTGGTGTCTGTTACGGAGAAGGTCATCTTCTACAGCCAGAGGATCCTCTTCGTGTTCGAAATCGCTGGACCTGTGGGGGTCCCTGTTAGCCTCGAACTTAAACCCGCTTCAACAAATGCTTTTTCTTTTGGTCCCGGTTGGGTTTAGTCGCCATTTCTTTTTGTTAAAGTCCTTCTTGTGTTTTACTTTGCGCGGCAAACCAGGTTTGCCTTCTTTTTTGTTCACTACCTTTTGGCAGGCTTCTGCCCAGAAGCCCTCCTCTAGGTGCCTGGGTGTCTAGGTGGGCTGAATGTGAGGGAGGGGTGTAGTCACCCCCTGCACAGGGTATCCTAGGAAACAAGTCGCACTTTGCCATGATTGGCTGAGGTGGTTGTCCGGGCCGGACAGCCCCCCTGCTGCGTGATTGACAGCCAGGCTGTGCGAATGGTGGATTTTCACATAAAAGGCAGGTCTCTTGGTCTAGAAGCTAGAGTCGACACTGGAACTCCAAGGAACCGAAGAAAAGCGGAGAAGAAGTTGACTGCTGCAACTATCCCGTCCCGGTGAAGCCCTGCTGCAGTCCTGAGCTATATACCCTTCGACGACCAGAGAAGATCCAGTACGGAGTCTTCTTCCCTTGAGCTTGGTGGGGATTAACAGCTCATCTTCAACAGCCAGAGGATCCTCTTCGTGGTCGAAATCACTGCACACTGCTGTAGTGGTCCGGATAGCCATCTGAAGAGCCTCTCCTGTTTTTAAGGAGCCTACCTTTTGTTCACCGTCACTGCTGCCGGCTTCAGCCTGTGTGTTGCAGACCCCTCCAGACATCCTCCTTCGGATCAAAATTACAGGAACCGAGGGTCTGCAGGCAACTATCAGGAACAACTGCTGTGGCACCAGCTTCTCCCTTGAATAAGGTACTGTGTTCTGCTCGAGGAATTTGGGTGAATCCCTTTTTCTTTATCTCCAAGGCTTGTCGTTGTCTTCCCTCCTTCTTATAACTTTTGCTTCCTCTGTTGACAATATCTAAGTACTCCTGGCTCTGCCGAATCGTGAACTATCTGACTCTGTGATCCTCAACAACAGGAACCCAGTTCCACTTGACACTGGCTCCGGCCTATTGACTTTGAATTTCTGTCTAAGAGTGTTCTCTGATTCTGTCTGCCTTGACAAAAGTATTGCCTATGATTTTTGCCCCCAACTCTCTCTGGGTATCTCAGGTGCTAAGTGTGTTTTTGCCCCGGTAACATTCTTGCCGCGGATGAGCATTTCTTTAGTAAGACCGAACTGTCATTACTGTCAAAAAGTGATCGTAAGTGTATTCCCGGTAACGTCTTTTGTTCCATAACACCGGTCCGCTAAAACACAGGGTATTTACCTTGAAATATACCGTGCAAAGTGAATTGGTTAGTTGTAGTATATTTTATGTGTGGTTTTCAAATAAATAGAAGTGTTGTGTTTATAACAAATGGTTTAAAAATAAATGTACTCATATTTTTTACCTGAAACCTTGAGTCAGTGTTTGCTTGAGTCACAGTAATTGTGGTCCCTTTGTGTAATCTCTGCTACTGCTCATATACTCTTGAGATAAGCCTGGCTGCTCCGCTACTGCTACCACTTTAGTAGTACAGGCTTGTACCAAAGGAAAAACTTGTATTGCCCCCTTTACTCTTAATTGTGTGTAGTGGTCCCTAAGGGGACTGCACAGGATTCTACCTAACAGTGTCAGAGAGAGTGACCCAGAAGTATTAATTTGTGGACAAGTATCATTAGGAAAGGGTGTGAAAGGGAGGCAAAAGAGGTTGAGTGAGAATTGAAATAAAATGTTGTGAGCATTGGTAAGTTAACCTGTGACATATTATCATGTGAGAGAGTCCCATTATCCATCTGTGCAAAGCATTACTCTGGTATAAGGACACAATTATTAAATACCACACACAAGGGGTACGGGAAAAATGGCAAAATGTTATGCCCTGGCGACAGGAAGGCACTCACTAGAAGACAGTACTGCAACACATGTGCACCTATTTACATGCAGTATATAAGGAAAAACAGTTACAGACTCTACTAGCCAATATGGAACTGTAGAAAATGTATGGAGAAGAGATTGATGAGCCACCTGTGAAAGAATTGATGCTTAATCAGCATGATGAAGCAGGCATAGCACACACGGCTCCCCGGAGCAGTGATCCATCTTTGGAAGCACAGGCATTATAATATCTATTAAGAGCCTTAAAAGCATCAGCGTGATATACTAATCCCACATATGCGCCCCCATATACAGTAGTGAAGATATTTTAAGTGGAGAAAAACTAGGTAAGCAAAGACTAGTGTTCATACACGTAGAATAGGATGAGGGGTGCGACTTACAAACAAAACTGACAAAAGCTGGGGAGGAGGTCAGGGAGAGAGAGAAGGGAAGGCAGGGCAACAGGGGTGAGATGGTGATTGTATTGAATGCATGAGTAGAGGGACAGATAATGCTCACGTTTGATGGAAATACCATGGATGAGTTAAAAAAAGAGAAAGGGAACTTAGAGGAAGACAGGAGCAGGAAGAAGAGAAAAGTGAGGAGAGAGAGAATGAAAGAAGCAATGAAGAAGAATGAGAGAGAGAGAAAGGAAGCAAGCGTAAGACAGAAAAAGGGAGAAGAGTTGAGAAGAATAAAGCAATACCATTGGTATTGCATCCTGGGTACAAGGTTCTATGCAGCAACTTTAGACAACAATGGCACAAGTCCACTTTAATGACTGTTCATAGTTGAGGCAGTTACACAGTGTGCAGAGACTGTTCAAAGAAGGTGTGCCCGGGATGGATCTCAGTGATGTCAAACCCTACAAAGGAGAAACCCTGCTGTCTGCCAGTACTGAGCCCAATGGTGAAGAAGACATGAAAAGAGTCCAAACGATGTCAAAGACGAGAACCCACCAGCAACAAGAAGGATAAAAGACACATTGATTTTTATATAGATACACAAGTTTGTTTGACATCCTTTAACAATGCTTGCCTAATTTAAAGTAGGATACTTCTACAGTAAAAGCAAAATAATAGATGTTTCCTATAGCAATTCTTGTCCTTTTATATGCACACGTATCCCTTTTTATGAGACTGGAAGCTCTGCATAACTATATTACTATTCAATCTAAAGGCTTACTTAGTGTTGGATAGAAGATTTGTCTTGTGAACACTTGTTTTTAAGGATACAAAATAAATGCTTTTCCTGATACAAGAATGCAGTTGTTGAATAATAAAAGATTGTCTCTTGTATTGCCTAGAAGAGATTTATTTGCAGACATTTGCAGAAGGTCGATACACTAGCAATAATGATAATAGCAATGATTTTTACATTTTGCAGTCTGTATATAATAATTTTTATCACAGCAAGAGAACTCATTATTTATAATACTGCTAGACCAGTAAACATGAGCATAAGTACTGTGACAATGATAAATTAAATCACACCAGAGAAAAACAGATGAGAGGAATAAAAAGAAGTGTGCTAGATGACTCTAGGCACCTAAGCACCAGCACATGAGCAAAGTAGGGAGAGAGACATCCGATGAGACTTGTGTGATCCCTCATTCCCTACACCATGAATGCTTCCAGGACCTTCATGGCAATTCCAAAGAAGATGGGCGTCCTTATGATGGATGACAAAAAAGGTGTTTGATAACTACATAAAACAAAAGGCTATGATGGATGATCCTGGAAGAAAACGTAAGGGGATACCATAATTGATCATACGTTATTACAGTGCATACATGCTGCAGGGAAAGAGATACCTGGGTGCTGGGAAAGACCCCAGATATTAATAAACAGACAGAAGGTTGCGTCGAAGGGATGATGGGGTGAAAAGTACTCCTGACCGTACTAGTAGAGGTGGTGCAGAATGCAATTGATACATGTCTCAAACAAAGGACTGAATATTCCAAATTGCTCACATGGGTAGGTTATGAAACAGGCCCCCTACCCTGGAAGAATGCCACATTATGTTCCAGGAATACTCGCCCAGTGAATGCCTGCCTGCCCTTAATAGTGCAGCATCCAGTTGCTTGCTACTTCGGATTGGGCCTTTAGGGACGTCCATCACGGCTGCCTTATTCATCTGATTCAACAGCTGATCCTGCTTCATCAACATCACCCCACCTGATTCGCTGTCCATTTCCTTATACTGAGCTAGACCCAGAGCTGGCAGGCATTCGCCACCCCCCTCAAGGGCCGCATTATATATGTGCATTAGAGCACCTCTGGGTCCCTTTGTGCACTACAATCCTGGCAGCATAACCATCTGCCTGCCCTTAGCAGTGCAGCATTAAATTGCTGGCTACTTCGGATCGGGCCTTGAGGGCCATACATCATGGCCACCTTGTTCGTCAGATTCAACAGCTGATCCTGCTTCCTCGACATCAGCCCACATGATAGGCTGGGCATTTTCTATCCTGAACGAGCCCCAGATCCAGCATGTATTTGCTGGGCCGTGCTATAAAGGTGAATTGGAGCACCTCTGGATTCTTTTGTGCACTTCAATCCTGGTAGCATTACCATCTGCCTGCCCTTAACAGTGCAGCATCCAGTTGCTGGTTACTTCGGATCTGGCCTCGAGGGATGTCCATCATGGCTGCCTTGTTTGTCGGATTCAACAGCTGATTCTGCTTCATTGACGTCTGCATGCCTGATTGGCTGGGGATTTCCTCATCCTGAGCAAGCCCCGGAGCCGGCAGGCATTCACTGGCCCCCTCAAAAGGCCTCCTAAAAGAGTTGAGCCTCTCCCTGTCTGGCCCTGTCCGGGCCCGGGATTAACATGAGGTCCACCTATCTCATTCCAGGGAAATTACCCGCATCAGCTGCTGCGTGGCACTTCATTGATCACTGAATCTCATTGTGGTGAGCTTCACTTGCAAGCCTCTTCAAACCTTGATGTACTTTTCCTTTTCACTGCAACCCAGTGTGTGAACCCCTGCAATCCTGTCTTCTGCTGCTCCCGCTGCATTTTAATGCTTTGTTCGGAAAGTTAAACCTAGATACCTACAATTGAAGGCTACTCTTTGTGCACCCCTGGACTCCTCCAACCTGTTCCTATTAACTGTACTTTGTGCTGTTTCAATCGGCATGCCACTAAACAGACTGTCTGCCTCGGCCTGCCTCTGTGAAACAATGTTTTTTCTTTGCCACCTCGTAGATTCTCGAATTCAGCTGGGACTACATCTCTTCTATATTAACACTGCCTGCCTTTGGTTGTTCACTGTTCCACCTATTAGCCATTGCATATGGAATAACTCTCTCTCCATCACCACTCCTACACCCAATTATCGCTCTCCTTTTACCGCTATCTGTAAATACAAGGTGCTGTATATGCTCTTACTGTTGCATCGGTCTATTAAAGCCTCTCTTTTGTCATGCCCACACTTCAGTTGTGCCTCATATCCAGTTATTCATTGTTTTCTACTGCATTTTCGTGCCTGCATGAAATTCAAATTTAGGTGTATTTTGAAATGTGTGCATTTACCTACTTATCTTGTCACTCTTGTTATCTTGCAGACCTTAAGTAGCCCCCATACCATGAATTGTGGCTTTCCCACAATGTGCACTCATACTTATTTGTCACTCTTTTTATCTTGCAGTCCTCAAGTAGCTCCCATACCATGAGGCGTGGCAAATGTGCACTCTTCCTTATTTTGTCACTCCTGTTATTTTGCATACCTCAAGTATCCCTCCGCACCATGGTGCACAGATTTCCCAGAATCTGCACTCATACTTATTTTGTCACTCACGTTACCTTGCATACCTTAAGTAGCCCCGTATCATGAGGTGTGGCTTTGCCAGAATGTGCACTCATACTTATTTTGTCACTCACGTTATCTTGCATCTTGCATACCTGAAGTCGCCCCCGTACCATGAGGTGAGGCCCACCAATTAATGTTGTAACTAATAGGCTCTTGTAACTCACTTTTTGTACTATACACTTTCTGTAATTAGTGCCTCGATGACTGAGGATTTTGTGCGCTCAAAGGCAATAAATGAAATAAATAAATAAAATAAAAAAAGGGTTCAATGGCATTTGTGATGTGCCAGGCATGAAAATAGGCCATACTAGATTAATTAACCTCTATTGGGCCTGTAATTCAAGGGCTTATATACAGCTCCCTGCAAATATGGGAAGCTTGTGCTCTCTGGTAATAAGTACACCAACCTTGGTAGTACTCCACAGTTACATAAAGATTGGCAATTTCCCCAAAATGAAAACACACATAAGACGTAACTGGTCCCTCACACTTACATGCATGAAGAGGAGCAACTATAACTCAATGAAGATGGAAAATGCATATGACACCATACCAAATGAGCATACAATGTTTGGCAGAACTGAGATGATCTTCCTTCTGCCAGAATGCAAGCCAATATGAATGCAAAATGGCTGAAAATAACCCAATGGGAGCTGTTGCAGACAATAAACACAACAGTAAAAGGCTTTAATGCCATAAGAGAAGAGCAAAGGGCAATACGATTCATGACCCTCCAAAACAGGTATGTTCTCAGTCTAATAACGGCCATGGTTGGGGGGGGCATGTGCACACTAATCAGGCCTTCTTGCTGCACACACTTTCCCGCCCACGATGAGGAGAATGCAACCCTCACTGAGGCCACAGTCACAGCCACCTTGCAGAAATACACAAATGAATGGTGGAGGGGTAGACAATATTGCTGATGATGACTGGTAAATGACCTGTTCCCATTTGTCACCTTCTGGTTGGCTAATGCATTCAACTTACCGATGGCCATTTTAGTACTAGTACTATTTGCCTTCTTTGTTCTAAGAATTGCAATAAGCCAATGCAAAAAGACTGCCAAAAAGCGGTAGTACTGAGAATAGTAATAAACTTGGATGCTCACATACATGAGTATACCCAAACAGATGACCTTCATTGGACATCCTATCATCCCTCTAGGATCAAAATGTATCTGTCCTCAGGATCCTCACACTTACACCAAACATTAGGTATATTGTGATTCCAATGGAGAATGCTGCTATATGACCTGGAGTGTGGACAAACATGTTAGACATGCATGCTGCTTAGGGGGGGGGGGTGACTAAAATTTGCATACCCAAAGGTCCTTATTGGGGGGAGATCAGAAGGAAGATTGTGGTTGGTCAACTCAACCAGAGGGGGAATGTTGAGAGGCAGATGAATATGTGATCCATAGCTTCTGCCCCTACCCCAGTTCAATACCACACCGGTGAGAAACGGTACTCACTAAGACAACCGCACCACCCTTATCACAAGAAGCTACAGGCAGAAGATGGACACAATCTAAGCTGAAGATGACACAAGTAACACAACAAACATTATGACAATACATGTGCATGCATTAGACATGAAGCAAATGTGCACTCAACATGAAGAATGCAGACACTTTGTAACATATGCACTTATACATGAATAATATTAACATAGTATCCATAAGACATAAAGAATACTAACATAAGCAATTTATGAGCTGAATGCAACGTGAAAGACATGTGAAAATAGCTGACTCACATAGAAACACAACAGTTATGGGCAGCCATCTTTTCCGAAATGGAAGCCACAGCATGCTTTTGATTAGACCAAAGGCCTAGAGGCTTCACAAGAAATCAAAATGCTGAAATCACAAAAATACAGATACATGCACAGCTGAGGAAAGAGCTGGCAACGACAACCAAGGATACAACGAATTGAGGGAGGGTCAGTATGTTCCAGTGAAAGCACAAGATAACAATTCCCAGGATGCAAAAGGGATACTTTCAGATGAATTAAGGTTTCATAAGAGTACAACCAGCTTTCGTAAGCCAGAAGAAGGCAACTATAGGCCATAATAATTCATGAAGAATAACTTGAGAGTGTGCCAAGTGGCAAGCGAAAACATAATACTCACATCAATATTAGCTAAACTGCCAATAATTGAAGGGTGAAATCATTCCAAACCTGGTCCCATCACACATGACCCTTAATTAAAGAAAACTGTTTATTCATTAGCAACTAACACAGATAGGACACCTGCCTTATTTCTTACACTTATCCCCAGACATGAGATGCCACACAAGGCCAAATCCAATGAGATCACTCTGGCTCATGGCCTAGACATGAGGGATGGTATCATCTTTAATTGAAATAAAAGCAATCCGTCTACCTCTCTTCCCCTTTGCCTGCCTGGCTCATGTCTTGTCCACCTGTCTTTTGTCCAAGGTCGGTTAGTAAGAAGCCAACCAATGAAAATCTCTAATGTTAAGCCACCCATGAAGCAAGGTGCCAGTCAATTACATATTGTTGAGATGATGTCTTTTTACTGTAATCAATTTAAAGGTGGTCACAGGAGGAGCCATCAGACAAGCGTTACCCAATTAGAAATCAAACCCCTATAGAATGTGTGTGAAATCACTACAATTAGCCGATCCCTGTTCCCAGTAGGTTTTTGGTAACTAAGATTACAGTATGAAGTCAATTATGACAAATGTTTAATATATAAACCATTGTTATTTATGTAACAAGTTAGAGTGCACAAATTCAAGACTTGTATGCTGTCCGTATTATTTTTATTATAATAAAGTTGGGTTTTGATTTGCACTTTATCTATTTCCTTTTTTGAGCCCAGTTTGACCTGACTCCAGGACCTATGTGTAATTTTGGACTTGCCAGGCCATTTTGATAGGATGTCAAAGATGTCTATGCGACAGGCACAACAATCCCCTTTGTGGTCCACTATTTCATTTTAAAGTCCCTAGCCTTACACAGCAGGGCTGATGAACCTGCATCTGGAACAAGCAATGTTCAACTCATTACAGGGTGTAAAAAACACTGGCATTTCTGTCTGTGTCCTGCCTCTTGTTTCCATTTAATGGAAACAACCTGTGACATACTTGATTCATGATACTATAGAGGGGGAATCCCAATTATCACTACTAGAGTACTTACTCCCCTTATGTCGGGAATACAATCTTATTAGACGTGAGAGGTAGATAGTAATAATCAACAAATTACAGACATATTTCATTAATTGGCGATGTAATACAAGTAATTCATTCAATTTTTAATATTCAAATCTATTAGAAAAACACATAATAGCTTAAAAAAGTGGTGGGTACATCCCATTCACTTGACATAAAACAATTGTACGTTGTTTAAAAATACAAACAGTTTTAGTGTGACACTTAAACTGGGCCATAGGGAAGTGGTGGCTTCCGTCTTGATGGCTGGGCTTTGTTTCAGTGATCAGTCCGGGGAGCAGTAGCTGTCTCAAACCCTTCACGGGACCTTGGTTCAGGTTGTTAAATCATCATGCTAGTATAAATTCTAGATGGTAAAACTCGACATGTTTCAGTTCTTACAATAATGTTTTAGAACTTTCTTCAGGAGTAGTGTCATATTCTAAAAAACAACAATTCAGGCAACAAACTAGGAGCGTGCTATAATTGCACCTCTCTTAGATGATGGAATTCAGTTGCCAGTGTTTAGTATTGAACTTAGATGTTCTTGCTGTAGCTGTTGATTACAAGAAAAAATGAAAAGATATTTACTGCTAATGGTTCTTTTTTGATAAAATCAATTTATCTAACAAGGCTAAGTAGAGTAATTACCTAGTCTCGTTAGGGGCGAGTGATTTTGAGTCAGAGGGATTCCTGTAGTATGCAGGTTTAGTCCTCTGGGTCCATAGTAAATACTTCTGTATGTCTAATTGGACCTGCAAGTTAAATTTGCGTAGATTAAGGCTGCTGTTTGTATAGACTAGCTTTTGCTCCCACAGTAAGTAAAGTGCAAACAGAAGTTGCTTACCTTCAGTGAAGGGGCAACTCGTCAGGATGTTAGAGATTTCGAAACCCAGGATCTGGGATATTGGGTTCTTAAATGTAGTTCAAGTCGTTTGATAAAGACCATATAGTCCCTCAGCCTATAAGAGATATATTTATCATTAGGACATCTGGGCTATATTTACTAGAGGGTGATTATAGTAATGGTCAAACCTAATATAAATAAGCTCACCTTGATGGCATGTATGTATTGGTTTTGCCGACTGCATACTCATAGTAACTATCCTAGATATAGTTCTCTTCAATCAATTAGTGCGACTGTTCCGCCGTACTTAGATTTCTACAATGGAAAAGACAAGTATAATGATAGTTAGTCATTTACTCTGGTATTGTTAGCGTGGTAACGTGGGGTGTCCCTGATTGTTACTTATATGCTTAAAAAGGGAAAAATATAAGATGGATTACCTTCATTGGTTGAATTCCGCGTTTGATACTCGGCTCGATCGTGCCCTGTACTTCGCGGCGCTGTTACGTTGTTACTGGCAGTCGCCATCTTGGGTGTGGGGATTTAAATAGGCTGTATAGTCCATTTTTTGTTTTCATGTCGATCGCAGTTGCTACAATACTGTTCGTTACATCCCGAATGAATGTGAAGGATGCAACGGACTAGGACTTTGTTTGTATACAGTGTCCGTGGGAATTAAGAAGATTGTTTATGTTAGTACCAAAATAAACAAGCAAAAGGCTGACTTTTCTCTTTTATTCAAGTTCGTCCGCGAAAAAGTCACGGAGGAAAGGGGCACTCGCTATTAGGGTGTATCTATTGAGCGATAGTGCGAAAGACAATAAGACTATTGAACTAACTGTCTTAAAGTGTTATCTGGAGTATAAGAGTTATTAATATCAAATTTATGAATATTTAATCTTTAATCAGCTGGTGCGCCTCTAGTTTATGGAAAACGGACAATTTCGAACCAAAGGGGGAAGTTATATAGTTTGAGAAAGGAACAAAAGGGGTTATATTTTATGCCATTCGATTGATTCGTTAAGCCCTATTTTGTCACTTTTGGTCAGAAAAATAAGTCTTTGCTCTTTTTCAAATAGAATGTTTTTCTTTGTCTGAGGGTCTTTGCTCTTTATCATCAGTAGCACTGTCCATTTGAAGTCTTCACTTGAGTGATTTTTTTAAGGTAATGTTTAACCATTGGGGCCAATAGAGTTTTATTTCTGATACAACTTCTATGTTCTATCATTCGTGTTTTTACTTTTCGGATAGTTTTACCTATGTAGTTTTTGCCACATGGGCACGTAATCATATATATAACATAGTCTGAATTACAATTCGTCATTTGCATCTGTTTCCATGGAGTGACTAGACCTATTTCTATTTCTTTAGATTTCTTTGTGTATTTGCATACTGAACATTGCTCACATGGGTAGTGGCCATTAATAGGGCTCAAACCCCATATATTAGTTAATTTGTTTGGTTACTTCTGAATTTACTACTACTTACCTTATTTCCTATATTGGTGAATTTTTTGTAGGCAAATAAAGGACAGGACAGTTTACTAGTAGATTGATTAAAAATCGTCCATTGTTTGCGCATGATGTTAGTTATAGATAAGCTCAGATTGGTAAAGGTGTTAACACAAACTAATCTGTCTTCTGATGGTTTGGACACTTTGGCCCTCATTACAACCCTGGCGTTAAGGGGTTAACAGCGCCGTAAAAGGTGGCGGCGCCGTTAACCCCTTAACGCCTGATTACAAGGTCCCTTTGCGGGTTGGAGATTTTAACGCCTGCTTTTTGCAGGCGTTAAAAACCAACCCGCAAAGGGACCTTGGTGCTAAGTACGGTGCCGCAATTTGCAGTACCATACTTAGCGCCTTCCCCATTCCCATCTAGCCTTATGGGGCAAAAATGGGAATGGGGAAGGGCCATGGCGCCATGGGGAATTACTGCCCCGCCAACCTCGGAATGGGGCGGTAATTCCCCATTCCGCCATGGCGGAGTCGGTAAATTACCAGCATGGACCATGGTGCTATTAGCACCATGTTCCAACGCCAGGGTCGTAATGAGGGCCTTTATCTTCTTGTAGAGATTCCCGGTTGTTATTATACGCTCTTTTGGCTGCTTTACGTATATGTTTTTTAGGGTACTCTCGATTTCTCAGTTTTTGAGAGAGAGTAGTAGCCTCTTCTTCGTAGGCTTCTTTGGTACTGCTACTTCTTTTTAGTCGCAGATATTGACCATAGGGGAGGTTATTTTTCAGATGTTAAACGTGATGACTATGGTAATGCAAAAGAGAATTTCTATCTGTGCTCTTATGGTACGGTCGTACTAATAGAGTTCCTGATTGATGAAAGATAGTTAAATGAAGATAATTGATTTCTTCTCTTTCAATTGTCATAGTAAATTGTAGGTGGCGATTCTGTTGGTTTAGCCAAGATACAAAGTCATTCGCTTCTTCTTTTGTTCCTTTCCATATGACGATAATATCGTCAATGTACCTAGCCCAAGATTGTAAGTGAATTCGGAACGGGTTGTTAGAATAGATATGTTTTTTCTCGAAGAGTTCAACGTATAAGTTTGCTACACTGGGTGCCATAGTGGCTCCCATAGCCGTCCCTTCGATTTCTTCTGGTAGAACTGTCCTTGAAATTCAAAGAAGTTTTTAGTTAGTGCTACTTCTATGCACCAAAGGATAAAAGATGTGGGGACTGGGTCCTCATCTAACCTGGTCAGGAGTATCTCTTCTAATGTTTCTATGGTCTGTTGTTGTGGGATATTAGTATAGAGAGAGATGATATCCAAAGTGATAAGATATTGAGTTTTTGTATCATATTGTAGGTTTTCATAGCATTTAATAACATCTTTTGTGTCTTTTATATATGATTCCATTTTGGTAACATAGTTTTTCAAGTAGTGATCTGCATACTTAGATGGAGGTTCTAGGATGGAATGTATTCCAGCTACTATGGGTCATCCCGGTGGTTTAATTAAGGTCTTATGAATCTTGGGTAGGCAGTAAAAGGTTGGTGTAGAAGAATCCGTGTTGGTTAAGAATTTGCATTCCTGCCAACTTATCCATCCTCTATCTTTGGCTTTTTCTGCTTTTAACTCGATCATGTGTAATAGATCTTTAGCTGGGTTAGTTGGTAATTTTTTGTAGTATTGTGTGTTGTTTAACTGACTCAAACATTCCTCCACATATTCTTTTTTATCAAGGATGACTATGCCACCTCCTTTATCTGCTCTTTTTATTATGATCTCTTCATTTTTGGAAAGGTTATTTAATGCATTCAATTCTGGATGACTGAGATTCTGAAAGGGCTGGTGGTTTTTCTTCTCAAGTTTTTTGATTTCTATGAGAATTATTTTTTCAAAAATCGTGGATTCCGGGGAATAGGAATGGCTGGGTGGACAGAAGTGTGAAGGATTTTTTAAACCAGTATGGTTTTTGGTTTGTACAGTAGTGACGTTGTTCATATTATCAGAGAAAAATTCTTTGAGATGTATCTTTCTCATGAATTTGTGGAAATCACTACGAAATAGAAACGGGTCATGCTTTTTGGTGATAACAAAACCTAGCGCTTTGTTGAGAACAGATTCTTCTAGGTCGGTAGGTTTGTATTTAGAAACGTTGACTAGAAGCGATTGCCGCTCCTTGTTTGTCGTTTGTCGTTGTTCCAATTGCCCCGATTGGGGCCTTGTTGTAAAAAATTCTTAGATTTTCCTTGGTTGCCTTGTACGCTTTTGTTATTGCCTCTCCCCCTTTGGAGGGTGGTACTGCCTGAGGCTATGTTGTCTAAATCGCTACTACTGTTACTTGAACTGTACGAGGTTGCTCTGAATCGTACTCGTCTGTTCTTCCTAGGGTTCTGTAGTTGATTGCCCTGTTATCCCGCTGGTTTATAACCATCTTTAGTGTAGGGATAGGCTTTTTCATGGGAATATTTAGTAAGATCTTTTTTCAAACGTTGTATCCTTTCTAGGGTGTTGATTTGTTTGAATTCTTTCATGTCCTTCTCTATTTCTTCTAGTCTCTTTTTAACTACTTCTAGTGAGATAGTTTTTTTTTAAATCTTCTTCAATTTTGGTTAAATGGATTTCTATTTTCTGTGCCATTTCTTTCGCCGTGTCTATGATAAGGATGAGCCAGTCTCTTCCAGAGCGATTAGCTATATAACTCCATTGGAGTATAAATTTAGAATTATCGAGGAAAAGACGGGGTGCGTTGGAGACTGTAAGGCCGTGGGGAAGTGCCTTATTTTTGAGATATTCGAGCATAATTGCTCCGTGCAATTCTGTTCTTATCAATCTTTTACATAATTGCAGCATTTTGTCCCATTCGTTAGTCTGTTCTTCGATATTTTCTAATTCGCTGTTATTGATAATGGAGATGGCATTCATAAGTGCTGTAGCATAGTCATCACTGTATCCTAAAATTTTGTCTTCTGCCATTTTGAGAACAAGATGTTTAATGTGTTGTGTAGTGATTTAGGATGGTACATTGTTGTATTAGGTCTATATTATATATTGTTTGCACTAAATAAGTACTGGGGGAGAAAAAACCTGCCACACTAGTCGCAGTAACACTCGTATGAGAAAATTCCCGTGACCGATAGCTACTATGAGCCAATATACTATAGAGGGGGAATCCCAATTATCACTACTAGAGTAGTTACTCTACCTTATATCGGGTATATAATCTTATTAGACGTGAGAGGTAGATAGTAATAATCAACAAATTACAGACATATTTCATTAAATGGCGCTGTAAAACAAGTAATTCATTCAATTTTTAATATTCAAATCTATTTGAAAAACACATAATAGCTTAAAAAAGTGGTGGGTACATCACATTCACTTGACATAAAACAATTGTACATTGTTTAAAAATACAAACAGTTTTAGTTGTGACACTTAAACTGGGCCATAGGGAAGTGGTGGCTTCCATCTTGAAGGCTGGACTTTGTTTCAGTGATCAGTCCGGGGAGCAGTAGCTGTCTCAAACTGTTCACGGGACCTTGGTTCAGGTTGTTAAATCATCATGCTAGTATAAATTCTAGATGGTAAAACTCGACATGTTTCAGTTCTTATAACATTTTTTAGAACTTTCTTCAGGAGTAGTGTCATATTCTAAAAAAACAACAATTCAGACAACAAACTAAGAGCGTGCTATAATTGCGCCTCTCTTAGATGAGGGAATTTAGTTGCCAGTGTTTAGTATTGAACTTAGATGTTCTTGCTATAGCTGTTGAGTACAAGAAAAAATGAAATTCCAGATCCTGGGTTACAAAATCTCTAACCCCCTGACGATTTGCCCCTTCACTGAAGGTAAGCAACTTCTGTTTGCACTTTACTTACTGTGGGAGCAAAAGCTAGTCTATACAAACAGCAGCCTTAATCTACGCAAAGTTAACTTGCGGGTCCAATTAGACATACAGAAGTATTTACTATGGACCCAGAGGACTAAACCTGCTTACTTCAGGAATCCCTCTGACTCAGAATCACTCGCCCCCTACGAGACTAGGTAATTACTCTACTTAGCCTTGTTAGATAAATTGATTTTATCAAAAAAGAACCATTAGCAGTAAAAGCTTATATCTTTTCATTTTTTCTTGTAATCAACAGCTACAGCAAAAACATCTAGGTTCAATACTAAACACTGGCAACTGAATTCCAACATCTAAGAGAGGCACAATTATAGCACGCTTCTAGTTTGTTGTCTGAATTGTTGTTTTTTAGAATATGACATTACTCATGTGTCTTGATATGGGCAAAATCTTCCTCGGGGCCAGCCCTTTGAGAGCAAAAAATACCCAATTCAGCCCAAAATACAGGTTCTATTGTGCTGAGCAGTGAACTCATGCTAGTGACAAATGACACCTTCAATAAGTTTCAGTATTTATTCTAAACAGTGAATTTCATATACATTTGGGATTCAAGTTAGAGAAGATTACAAAGCACAAAACTTAGAGAAATGCAAAATATAGAGAAACATAGAACTTAGATAAACATAGAGAAACATAGGGAAACACAGTCTTACGCCCCTTCAATAAGCACTGGGAGACCCTGGCCCTCATAAGCTAGCTGTAACAAGCCCCGCTCAGAGGACAGCGCTGCTGGGTGCCGTCAGAGCTCCAAAATCCGGGCACTTGATCTTGCTCGAACCAAGTCCACAGGACGATCTCCCACCTGAGTCATGTGAGCATGCATATTTTATAATCTCGTGCTGTCCGTCCATGATGCACAGTTCCAGAACTTTCCCTGTGCAAAATATAGGCTGGCTCATGGAAAAACCCAGCTCTGTAAATTTCCACTGTGCTCCTTCTTCTGAGCCCCTCCCTGGAGCCCATCTGCGCGAAAGCTCAGGAATGTCTTATCAGTGCCTTCCCAGAGAAAGGGAGATTAGTTTACAGGGCTACCGTTAGAGAGGCAGAATATTCTAAGGGAAGCCGAGATGTATTAACCCTATTAGAGCAAGCTCTACAAGGCATGCACTCATAGTTTAGTGTTCATAGCGCTTAAGACTGGCTATTTAAGCGCTATATAGGTGCCATAATGTTCCAAACACTCCAATATTGTCTATAAGCTACAGAGCTCGGGGCCCTCGCCCTGCCTGCATAATGTGACCTATCACTCCTACTAGGCCTTCATATTCCTTGTAGCTCACTACTGCATAATGGAAGTGCTACAACAGACTACTGTCAGCATTTTTGGCACATACTTTGAATACACTATTGGCTTTCAGCGGCTAATGCTGTCATCTAAAGCCCTGATTGGCAAGGTTGCAATTTTGTGTATCACTACATCATGAAGAAAGTTCTAAAAAATTGTTGTAAGAACTGAAACATGTCGAGTTTTACCATCTACAATTTATACTAGCATGATGATTTAACAACCTGAACCAGGGTCCCGTGAACAGTGTGAGACAGCTACTGCTCCCCGGACTGATCACTGAACCAAAGTCCATCCATCAAGACGGAAGCGACCACTTCCCTATGGCCCAGTTTAAGTGTCACAACTAAAACTGTTTGTATTTTTAAACAATGTACAATTGATTTATGTCAAGTGAATGGGATGTACCCACCACCAGAGAAAGGGAGATTAGTTTACAGGGCTACCGTTGGAGAGGCAGAATATTCTAAGGGAAGCCGAGATGTATTAACCCTATTAGAGCAAGCTCTACAAGGCATGCACTCATAGTTTAGTGTTCATAGCGCTTAAGACTGGCTATTTAAGCGCTATATAGGTGCCATAATGTTCCAAACACTCCAATATTGTCTATTAGCTACAGAGCTCGGGGCCCTCGCCCTGCCTGCATAATGTGACCTATCACTCCTACTAGGCCTGCATATTCCTTGTAGCTCACTACTGCATAATGGAAGTGCTACAACAGACTACTGTCAGCATTTTTGGCACATACTTTGAATAGACTATTGGCTTTCAGCGGCTAATGCTGTCATCTAAAGCCCTGATTGGCAAGGTTGCAATTTTGTGTATCACTACATCATGAAGAAAGTTCTAAAAAATTGTTGTAAGAACTGAAACATGTCGAGTTTTACCATCTACAATTTATACTAGCATGATGATTTAACAACCTGAACCAGGGTCCCGTGAACAGTTTGAGACAGCTACTGCTCCCCGGACTGATCACTGAACCAAAGTCCAGCCATCAAGACGGAAGCCACCACTTCCCTATGGCCCAGTTTAAGTGTCACAACTAAAACTGTTTGTATTTTTAAACAATGTACAATTGATTTATGTCAAGTGAATGGGATGTACCCACCACTTTTTTAAGCTGTTATGTGTTTTTCTAATAGATTTGAATATTACAAATTGAATGAATTACTTGTTTTACAGCACCATTTAAAGAAATATGTCTGTAATTTGTTGATTATTACTATCTACCTCTCACGTCTAATAATAATACTTGATTCATGACCATTGTATGTGTGCGCCCCTTAAAATTGCAAAATTGTATATGCTCACTTCTATTTCGAGCAATCATTCCTCTGCAGTTAATACATCAGAGTAAGGTTGCCAAGATGAATTGATCAGCTCCTGGCACCAAAACAATCCACCACAAGAGTGCTGTCAGTGCTCCGGCTCCATCTTCCGCTCAGTCATGTCTATACTCTGTTAACAGCTATATCAGATGTTGTAGGTAGTCATCTATGCTGATTTGCAGGGTTGTGGATGCAGTCTATTACAGATACCTTTGTATTCTGATATACAGAACAGATAATGAATAGAAGTTAAGACTGATCCTCAGTTGTTCCTGATAGCAATTGAAGAGTGATGCCCTTCTATCACGGATTCAAAGCCTTCCTGTAAAAAAACTCTGTGGAACAAGTTTCGGCATGAGAGCATGAGAAGAAGGCCTCTTTTCAATGATCTTTCTTTTTCCAATCCAGTCAGGGGAATGGTGGCCTTTCTTAGACTTGAAGCATTATACATTTGTCTAGTTAATGAGTATTACAATGTACAACCTAAACCAGGTTGTTCCTCAGGTCAGCAACAGGGTATTTCCTTGCCCCTGGATATGCTGAAATCGTATCCTTATGCCATGACTTGACCTCCACATCAATGCTTCCATTGCTTTGTCAATCAAGGAAAAGTATTTAAAATCAGAGGAATGTGTAAAAAAAAGTCCTATCCTCAGTGGTGAAATTAATCCATGCCATTGGCATAATTTGTCACTCTCACTTGGATATGTGGATGCGCATACCACCACTTTCAGATGCAGATAACAACATCAAGATAGCGAGGAGCCCTTCAGCAGTTCAGCCTTCTCTTTTTCTGTAAGTCCACACTGCTCCCATTGAAGGACCTTATTTTCAGAGGCAGGCTCGTACTGGCCTATAGGGTAATAGGGTAATGCCCGAACCAGAAATGCAAAATCCTAGTGTGGGCCAGTTTTTCTGGTAAAAGTGGGCCACTTTTTTGGCAAGTGTGGGCCAGTTACATTTGTTACTTCACTATGCGGCTGGTAGTTTTGACCAGTGTTGATGAATAAATATTATTTAAATTCCACAATGTGCATCCCATTTTATCAATAACCTCCCTTTTGGGTAATATTCAAACTGTCTGCCACAAAAGGAATGTATTGCCATTTGCAACTGCGGGACCCTTTTTCACTGTTGCCCAAGACAATGTAATGACCCAGTCTGACCCTTTTCAGAAGGGCTATATTCTGGAGTGATGGGGGGATAGTAACTCCCCCACTATCCAGAATACTCAAACTCCAGAGTAATCTTTCAGAGCCGATGAAGGATCCACTTATTCCCACCAGGCTATGGCTGTGGTCATCCCCTTGCTGCGTCTTCATCAGCAATCAGAAGTGTCACGTATCCAGGAGCATTTAGACCCATATCCCAGTCCTTGTAAGCTGCCCTGCATCCCATCCACCGAGGAGCTAATGATTTGGTAGCTGGACTATTCCAACGTGGGATGGTCACTCTCCTGTTCCCCTACCATTGGTGGTAACAGCGAAGGTCAGCAGCAAGGGATGGGTGTGCGCTTTCGGACAGTCTTTAGCAAAAGGCAAGGAGATTCGGGGAGGGACAATTAAGCTACCCCAATTAGTAGAAAGTGTCATGATAATTCATGGCCTTAAAGTACTTCTACCCACATTCTTAAGAGTTAGGCAGTGAACGTACGAAGAGACATCGAGGTAGCTACAGCCTGTCTGAACCCCAGTTGAGGTGTCAGGTCCCCATCTCTGTGGCTCTGAAAACGGGTGCATGGGCAGAGGGACATTTACTTTCACTACAAGATGTTCATATCGCTGGGAGTGAGACTCAAACATCAGGCTCGTTTAGCAGGGGTTTACCTTCATAGCTCTTATTGTTTCCCAAAAAAGCTTTCAGACATTTGTTTTAATGCTTTGGAAAACCGAATATTGAGCTTTCTTTTCTGCTCAAATTACAATGACACACAGTCTGCTCCAGAGCCCCTGGCCCCCTATGCTGGGCTGTGGCACGTTACTGTTTTTTGGGCAGAAGTTCTGCTTGCCTTACCTCATTATCCCCTGATAGGACATTCCTAGAGAAAAAAAATGAGGGGAGAGGTTCCCGATAATTAAGTTGGTGGCACAGGAACCAAAATCGGTGTGTCACTCTATTCCACAGCGGCATCTTAGAGGAATCGTCTTTTAGGCCACTGAGCACTCATTGCTTGGGTTATAAATAATGTATTGCCCGAGCAGCATGATCTCATGTTGAGTGTGGCTGAGAAATCCTGTCATGATTCTTTTCTTTTATCCACAGTGAACAGACAATGGCACGGGGGCAACGTGCTTGTCTTGGAAGCAAGACAATGCAGAGCAACAGAGGTTTGAATCCAGGATCTGCGCTTAGAAACTGAGCTCAGGTATGGTATTATGTAAAAAAAGGTGGAAGGTGAAGCGTGCACTCCAGTTCTCAGTCAATTATACCTGTTGCAAGTAGTAACTGGATTAAATCCCAAAAGTGAACAAGTATTAACAGGGTTGAATCCCAGGCACTTGGTTTACTGTGCCCCACTTTAGAGAACCACACTGATGGTTTTCTCCCTGCCCCAAATTTGGGAAAGACTTCTGCACTAGGAGGGGTGTCAGTTTCTGGTCACCTGATTGGTAACATGTGGAAACTACAGCTACCAAAATCCCTAGAGACTATATAAGAGCTGCTAATTGGAATCACCTGCATACCAGCTTAGCCTCCCTGATGATTGTTTGTGACAGGAACACGCTTGGAGGAGACCAAACACAGAGCAACTGAACAGCAGATGGGATCCAATCCTGTTAATACTTTTTCAATGTTTTGGGATTCAACCCTGTTAATACTTATTAAATTGTTTTTTGGATCTAACCCAGTCACTTTTGTATCAGGTTTAATTTGACTGGGAACTGGAGTGCGCGCCTCACCATCCCCCTTTTGTTTCTTACAGGTATGGTATTAGGCATGTTAAAAAAAACAATTAAATAAATAAATGCATCCTGCAAGTTGGACTCCTGAATTGATATTCAAAATAGAGCGATTCCAAGTTCTGGGATGCAAAGGAAAAAAAAAACGGACTGGGTGAACAAAGAAACTGTAACCCAGGACAACTTCAGACGTCCTTTACACCTAGATCTAAAACACTGGACTAACTTATCTATCCTGTTTATGGGCATACCCTACACCCATGTGTAATCCAACCTTCACAGAATGGATCTCAAACTATGTTGCCAATATCATGAATCTAACTCAAGCATCTTATTATACTTGGAATTGTTATTATTTGGTTTGAGAAAAAAAGCACATCTTCATCCTTATGACTGAGATTGTGCATGACCAGCCACCACTTTAGACAGAAGGTCAAGGGGAAAATCATTTAGCCAACGCTCTTTGGATGCCGTTTTCTACAAAGAAGGCCAGAGACCTACAGCCTCTCTAACCCATGTTGCAACCAACTCATGCCAGCATTTGTGATCGACACACCACCATACACGCTCCCCACCCACAAAGGACTAGCCACCATCACCAAGAGTAGCTGGAAAACCCTAATCCCAGAGGAACTGCAAGACACGCATTCTATCATTTCAGCACCAGATCACTGGCTTCCTGTGGAACAAGCATAGATTACTTGACTACCTAAGCCCTGAAGATGCTTTCATAAGAGATAAATAACCCAGTAAAGTGGTTATCTTCACGATGATGTGAAACCCTATGGAAAATCAACTGGAATGTAGAACAAACATACATCAACCAGGACAGAAGACTACCAACAAATCCCACACTCCAAAGCAGCAATATTTAAGGCCCAAGAAATACACTATGCTGAATATGTCAGAATAGCAAGCAGCCCGCAGAAATACATTTTCAAAATCTTCTTGGATGACGTGAAAACTTATTTTTCATGATAATACTCTTAGAACCTCCCAAACGTTTCAATGGCAACTCCCAGCCAGCCATAGAGACTGCTCTAGCTGAAATTAAGATGTTATCCACTTTCAAACCACAAAACAAAACAAACCAGGTCGACTACTTCAAACAGGCCATTGCCGAAGTTGAGTTCCCTAAACTCATCAAAGGGTGGAGCAAATCAGGTTTACCAGCTGCCTTACACCCACTGGACATATCACTAAAGTTATTCTTAGAAAGGACTCTCCAACCTATCTCTTCCTTGAATCACTAAACTACTAACTGGTAATCTGAAAGGTTGCAAGATTCATCAAGACTATGTACACTCTCCTCAAAAACACCTCAGGAAATCCAATCAACCCTCAAGCTACCCCATTTCCAAAATACCATCTTCAGCTGACATCCTTAAACGCTACGTTAACATTTACAACCAGTAACATGTTGAGTCCAGTAATATGCTGGATCATGCATAGGTAGGTTTTAGGTGAATGAGAGGAACTGAATCTGCACTTTTTTCCATCTGGGATGATTGGAAAAGTAACATGGGTGCCAAGATCACCTCAGCCCTTATATTCCTAGACTTATCATCAGAGTTTAACAGCATCCATCCTATATCACAAATTAGGAGGCTTGAAGATGCTGGACTGTGCAACATCACTATACATGTGATCCTTCCTCACTGACAGAACAGAAATCACCTGGCTAACCTCTTTTGGTTGAGGCATTGGCATAAACACCTGGAACATACCTCAAGGATCAAACCTACTACTTCTGCTTTCCACCTGCTACAATTATGACGATGACACACAAACAATTTTCAAAATGACCAGCAATAATGGCTCACGTTCCTCCCTCACCAATTGCATCACTCAAGTTAATACCTTGGTGACTTAAGGCATGCTTGTTCACCTTAATAAAAACCATAAAATGCACCCAGAACACAGTGCAAGACTTGAGAGGGGGGGGGGGGGCAGGGCACATTAAGCCAGCTCTAAGATCATTACACTGGCTATCAGTGAAGAAAAGGGTTATTTTCAAAACACTCTGAATGACTCATAAAGCCTTTCAGAGCAATGAAGCTGAGTTCATACAAGGACAGATCATCACTTACCTACGAGGGGAACACTCTAGAATCAATGGGCCTTATTACGGGTCGGGAGGTCTGGAAATAATAGTGGCGATAAACCCGCCGCCACTGTTAATTCCGGACCGCCCTATCTCGAGTCCTGCAGGCGGGAGGTGGCGTTCCCACCAGGTCTGACCTGGCGGGTTTAAAACCGCCCGCCTGCAGGCGGACGTGGAAACACCGGCACCATCACGAGATGGTGCCGGAGTTTCCACTTCCCCATTCCTGAGGGACTCAATGGGAATGGGGATTTACCGAATTCCGCCTCCGGAATTCCCAGGACACCAGGGTCGTAATGCACTGGTAATTCCGGGAGTCACGAAGGCGGAATGGTAATACGAGTAACCGAGCCGGAAAAAATGGCTGGTTGGCGCGGACTCGTAATGAGGCCCAATGTGATGAAAGGATACAGGATATTGGGCCTCATTACGAGTTTGGAGGTAGCCATGCCCTTAAAAAGGGCATGGCTACCCCCAAACCTGGGTCCGGGTTCCCTGAATGGGGAAATACTGGGCCATTCCGACCATGGTGGGCCCGGTATTTCCCCATTCAGGGAGCCCACCCGGACCGGGTCCATCCCCATTCCCATTCGATCCCCCACAGGGCTCAATGGGAATGGGGAGCATGCTAACAACGGGCCCGTTAATGACTGGCCTGTTGTTAGCATACTGGGTCGCTCGCAGGACCCGCTAAGGAAGTCTGGTAAAATCCGGCGTCCTGAGCGGGTCCTGCAAACGGACCTCGTAATGGGGCGGTAAGGGGTTAACGGCTCCGGCACCCTTACCAGCACCGTTAACCCCTTATCGCCCTCCTCCTAATGAGGCCCATTGACCTCTTCTAACATCCTGGTGAAACTCTGGAACTCCCTCACAAGACTATCTGCATAACCAAAGGTTAGTTGACTTTCTGGAACATCTTGAAGCCTTGGCTTTTTAATACACTGTGTTAGGCATCTATCTCCAACTCACTTGACATGCACTCCAGGCTGTCTGCAGGGTCCTCTGCCAACTTGTTCCATCTTATATGCCCTAACACACTACATACATGCCAAATATGCTGCTTGCACAAAGCATGCCAAAGATGTCTCCTACTGCACCTCTAACAAAACAACACTACACCTGTACAGTCAATTTACATAATTCACTCTTTGGCTAATGCCTTTGTGCCCTGGACAAATAACACCTAGAAACATACCTGCCTGCAGAGTTCCAGGCGATTTCGGTCAGCACACATCAACACAACAGCAAAACCATCTTATGTTCACCCCCTTCTCCCTAAAATGTTATCTCCTTGTCGTCCTCCGTTCCAGATTCACTTAACGAAGGCATGCAAATGGCAGTGGTGTGTGGTATGAATCCCAGTTACATCACAGAATGCAGCAGATCCGTAGAAGCAAAGAAGGGCTGGTCCGCCCATCTCAGCTTAGCTTGCCTCTCTGTAGGGTTTTTGTTTCGCTGCGCTAGGAATGCTCTTCGGATCTCACGAATGGCTGACTATTATTCACCTTTAATCCAATTGCATAATTCTGAATTCATTTCATGGCGGTACAGTCCCTGCGCGCTAACAATTTCATCGTAAAAAAATAAGTCCCTGAATTTGTGCTGATAGCTGTTTTTATGGGCTGCATTATTCAGCCCACTAACAGGTGAAATGCTGATTATTGGAAATATTATTGCATTATTAACAATGTGCTTTTCCGCCTGACCTGCCACTTTTGCTGGTAATGTGCGGCAGTCCCCTTGAGGGTATTAATTAGCGCTCTGAATTTCCCCCGCTTTGAATCAGCGGCAGTGTACAGGGCAGTATTCTGGAACGACGAGCACCCACGGACCACCCTAGTTACTTAGCGGTGATGATGGCATAAAAAGCCGTGATTGTTGCAATCATAAGTTCCACAACAGTTCGATACAGAAACCGGTTTATTTTCACTTTGAACTTACTCATGGATAACGCTGCCAGTTGGAGCACAGTTAAAAACTGCATTAGTTTGCATTTCCCTTTTAACCAATAGTAGAGAAGCAATAGGGGCTACGATATTGCAGCAGGGGTCGGCAGGGGACTTGAAAAACTAGATATGCCTGTAGTGCGTAGCTGGTATTAGCACCTGGAAATCATTATTAACCTATCCTCTGCTAATCCGACTGTTCAGAATTCAGTCAATAACTACTGGTATTGACTGCATTTTGAACATTCTGCCTTCAGATGGACACAGTGAAACAACATTCAATTTCCAGGCAAGATGTCTCTCAAGAAGAAACTACGGGCCTGATTCACTGGACTGTTTTTTTTAGTTTTTTTTATAAATAATGGCACAATCCCATTTTGAAATGCTCTGTACATCAGGCCCTTCCTCTCTAATGGAACCATTTTGTTCACTGCAACATCCTATTCAGCAGACCAACGAAACAAGCTTAAACATGACAAAATGGTTGCAATTTTTTATGGACACATCGTTGTTCATCTTTAAGGCCCCCAATGCATGCTCCTGTTAAACCTGTTCTAGCTTAACCGAATTTGCAATTGAAATGCTTTATGTATAAGGACAAGCGTGTAATTTAAATAGTGAAATATAAAACCACCTGTATTTCACTAGCTCAGCTTGCCGATTTACTTTCTCATTGTTGAACTAACGTTTTTTCCTTCAACAATGAACTAACGTTTTTTCCTTCAGCGTCAGAACTCAGAAACATGTATTACTGCTACCTATATTAATGAGTGTTTATTAATGTCTCTAGGTACTGCTGTGCAACATACTTGCCAACCCTACAGATTTACGCAGTAGGCTACTGCTTTTTAAGCAGTCCTACCTCCTGCAGATTTCAGTGACAGATCCTACTGCTTTTTACTGTATCGGCATGTCATTTTTGTGACTCCAAGACAGGCTTCAGGACAAAGCATGCAACACATTAATTCGTCTGTCTATACAGTGGACTGGTAGGTGATCACTTTGATTGGACTCAGACCAATCCACCGAACTGACCGCTACTTGACTCTGTCCTACACTCAACTCTTAGGTGAATCACCAGTGAAAGCAAGTGGCAGAGTGTAACACCATCACACAGCATCTGCTGACAATTTAGTGTTAAGTTACCATTCACAATTATACATTTTTAACATTTCAACATATTTCCATGTTGTGCTGTTTGTATGTTTTGTATTTCCCTGTGATGTCATTGTTATGGGAATTATTATTTTTGAAACTTGAAAAATCCTACATCTTTCTGATCACAGAATGTTGGCAAGTATGTGTGCAAATTAACGCTGATACAGCATAAGAGTATAGTATACTTCACGGCAGATATGAGCCACTGCCTATAGTTTGCATGGATACAGATCTACGTTTTTTGATTGCCCGAACATTATTTTATTGACACAAAAGTGAAACTGACTCTGCAAAATGTGCTTCCTTAAAGGCATACGCTCCTTTCTTTAAGCCAAAGCAGGGTGCTTGCGGTGACCAGTTCCCACTAGAGCCATAACACTGTCTGTTATTTGTGAAAGGTACTTCAGTCAAATCCTCCTTGATTAACTCAAAAGGACTGGAATATCCCTCTGAGATTAACATGAATTAAGCGTGAATGACTGCCATGGGGGACGACCTGGTTTGTCATGGAAGGCAGCAAAAGTTGCTATGCCTAGACAAAGTGAAATCCTTCAAAGAGGGCGTCAGGCTATAACTACCGCAGCCGGACCGCTGCATTGTCCATCAACTTAACCCGTTATGATCGGTGTGGAGGCAGGAGTGATGAGTTTAGAGTCACAGAGAAAAAAGAATGTCAAAGTAGCATGCAAGAGAAATAGGCAGGCAAGTCTAAAGGTACCCCTCCCTCTTGTGTGGAGACCAATTGGCCACCTGTGGAGTACGTGCAGATGTGTGATAAATGCTGCACAGTGCCTCCACTTTCCTTTCTCATGAAAACATTATTCATTGTATTTTTACTCAAACATACGTTACATGCCCAAACAATGGAACAACAAATACAGAATACCAGGACATCACGATAGGTTCACATAAATGTACAGTGGAACACATGTTTTCACATATATGTAACATTCAGCAGAGAATATTGTTTAGCGAGCAGGCAACTGAGGGAATCGATTTCTGCATGCTCGTTAAAATGCATAAGTGCAGTGTGGGGTTAATACTGTACATTTATGAACTGCCAAGACACTCTTCCGTTGCTGTACATGGGTAGTAAAGTTACATAAGGTGTTCTTTAGCAATCAGTTATAACAATGGTTTCTGTGTTAATACATAGTCCAGCGGCTGTGTTCTAATGTTTTTGCTTTCCACTTTTAGGAGGATGTTTTCATATGTAATTTTCGGTCCACAAAATGTGTTTCGGCCCTTTAGTAAGGATCCACCCATTCCAGGCGATCACCATAGACAATTTTCAGCTGTGCCTTCATCAGGGCATACAGTGAATTTAGCTACATGATCATTAAATCGCTCAACTACCCCTTAGTGTTTCTTTCAAATTCAGAATCTCGTTTTGCACACAGGGAATATTAATATTTCTTTTCATGCTATTGCTTTGAAATTTTGTGGGTATTCATGGTGACTCCTTACTCATTGTTTGATTGTGTTGTCACACCTTCTTGCTCTGGTCAGCCTGTTTACGCCTGACACTTTTAATGCTTCTCTTCTTGGCCTTGGGTCAACTGTGCGTGTTTGATTCACAAAATAGGCGTCCTCCAGGCGAGTCCTTTGTGTGTTACTTCTTTAGGATAACATGCAAGTCGGACTGTTAAAACAAGCAGAGATGCAATGAGCAGGTGCAGGGGTGAGGTGGACAGGAAGTGTGCACAGGGGCCAAGGAGAAAGAGGAGGAAGGTCCACTGCCTTACTGTTACTCACTGACATGCTGGCTTCCAGAGACAGTGTGGGGAAGGAGCTGAAACAGGTAGGGAAAATGAAAGCCACAGTCAAACACAGCAGTGCAGGAAATGAGGAACATTAACACCACAATAGGCCCAAGCTCACTCTATCCGCATTGACTAAGAGAACATAGGCCAAGCTCACTGTATCCTCATTGGCTGAGAGAACATAGCCCAAGCTCACTGTATCCTCATTGAATAAGAGAACATAGCCCAAACTCACTGTATCCTCATTGGCTGCGAGGACATACGTGAGTGTTTATCTTTATTAACCCTTCGCCACAGAACTTTGAACTGTATGTATGGTCTGTTTGTTTGTGAAAGTCTTCAAGTGAATCACATAAAATATATAAATTATACAAACAAGGGGTATACAACCACAAACAAACTGTATACTCTTAAAGCTATGTTACTTGGTTGATGGATGACGCAGGATAGTAGGGAGATCTGATTAAAGGCGTTAGCACTTAGGGCCTGAATTTTTAAAATCCTTTTTGGAGAAGTCCCATTGCATTAGTTTTGCAAATCAAGCCCTTAGTGTCAAATTCAGTTCATCTTGAAGCCTTTTAAGAACCTGTCAGGAGAGACTCCAACCGGGCGCCGTATTCATCTAAGCTCTGCCCCCAACTGCAGAAACATAGAACATTCATTAAAAAACATACACTCAACATTCTCTGATCCTGCATACAGCAACATTCTATAATTTCATTCAACATGGCCGCAGGATAAACAAACAAGATACAACAGGCACCTAATTACTTCAGCACACGAGTCTTTGAAAAGTGTGACTAGACGCTTGTGTGAGTGGAAATAGTTACAGTTTAATAGATAAGGAAACAAATATACAGCTTTTAATCCAGGAGCATCTTTGCACTGGGAGATACAGTCAAACATTTAAATGAGCTTTGCGCTGAAGTTTGTTTATATTTAAAGTAGCTACTGGGCAAGCAAGAGTGTACCCTCAGTGTGGCGGTTCTGTTACCGTAGAGATGTGTCATCCAAATAAATTATCAGTCGGCGTGTGGGAGTGGTGAGTTACAAATAGCATGAGTCCAAACTCTGATTCTATACTGTGTATGGCACCAACAAATGTGGGACAACTATGAAATGAAAATAAGAAAGGAGTAAGCATACTTCTTGCATGTGTGCTCCAAGAGTGTTAATTTGGAAAACGATTTTGATCGCAGAGTCAAACATGGAGGTTCGAATAAAAACGGACATTGATCATCCAGATATGTGAGTGATCCATCATTTTCGAGTCAAGTACAACGGATAAAAATGAAAGAAAACGACCGACTTTTTGCAATATTGCTTCATAGTCCTAACCCACGGGCTATTCCATCGATCTGGTAATGGCCTGGAAACCCAAATTAATATTTGAGCCGGCGTGGGCCAGTGTTTAGGGCTCTAAAGCTGCAGGTCAGCCTTGTAGTCTCGGGCAGGCTGGTGAGTGACCAGCGATGGATGCCATGCTACATGCAGCCCCGCCGCATGAGGTGGGTAGCATACATTGTGCAACAGAATAGGGGACCATGAAATGGGGAGAGAAGAGAGAATCCGGCAGCAAGACCAGATACTGACGAGATACTGGGCACCATGTGGTCGTGAAGGAAGTAGCACTGAGTATTTCTGCTGGGAAGGAGGGTCCAGATGCAGATAGTGTGAGGTGTGAGATGTTTAAACAATCTGAGGGCTTTACTGCTTAGCACGCAGATTGGCCAATCAAAATGCAGAACTGCCAGAATCAGGGTACTTATGATCAATGAAAAATTATTTACTTTCAACGGACCCACAAACAAAATTGTTTCTTTTGTTGACTTCTGAATAGGTGCTTTTATAACTCAGTTTTACTGATTTTATTTTCCTTAGAAGGATACAATATATATGGTGTTACAGTAGCAGCCTCATAGTTAAGGTCATATGACATTTACATAGGTCCAACATTGAGACAAAATGTAATAATTGCCTAATAATCCAAATGAAGTACAATTGCTTAACCTTAACTCAGCTACAGCAGTACCTGCAAAGCCTCTGTTTAAATACAATAAAGTATTACCTTAGGATAGCTAATATTTAAGGTGAGTGTTCTTAAGCAGCAGTGTAGTGTGTATTATATGTGTGTTATATGAGCTGGCATATGTGGTGTCATGAGTAGTGACCTAGTCATGTTTGTTTTATGATGCAGTTATGTTTTATTTAGGAACGATAACTTGTAAAATGTATGGGGTTTTGCACTTATCGCTTTAATAAAATGTCACAACTGAATTTGACTGCTGGGTTTAGGCGTAATTTAACAAAAATAACCATTTAAACCATTTTTTTTTTACTGAATATCAGTATCATATCACACTTATTACCACAAGGGCATGGGCACAAGTTAACCTGTGAATGGCTTGAGGCTATAACCAGGGACCTCTGAGACACCCTTGCTTGGTGCAAATCCTTTGACACTACCTCAAGCACTCTTGATGGACAGCCACCTTTGGAAAGGCCCCAGGCCAACCAGCCGGACCCCACATAGCCTGCAGCTGTGGCTAGTGGTCACTATACCCAAGCTATGCCAGGGCCCCCAAATCAACTCAAGAGAATCAGCAGCCATTCACTTTGTCTGAGAATTTGCTTTGTCCACGAATTTCGTCTTTGCCCTAGGTCCCCCACGCCACCAAAGGGTCCCCTTCCCATTCTGTCTGCAGAAGTGGCCACAGCCGGGTTCAGTCCAGTGGTTCCTGTGTCTAGGGAATGGCATCTGGCAGTGCTCTGGGGCCTCCAAGTTAACCATCAGTGACCATGGTGCCCAGAGTCTGAGATAATGATGATGTGTTACTTATATAGCACTCACGCATACGCGTTATCCATAGAACATATTACAATGCATGTGTCATCCCAGCCGAAGTTGAGCTCCAAGATCAGACTCACAAAGTGGTTATTGGAACACTCCTTTAGCTACATCCATTGGCCAATTTTCTATCATTGTTGTTCCTGAGCAACCAGTGTCCCACACATCACTGAACATAGTACAAGACTTAAGCCAGGTACTGGACCCAGTTAATGGCCGGAACCTGGCTGGTGGCCTGTGGACAAAATGAACATAATGGCCTGTTGTGTACTTTCGGGGAATACTGTGTCCCCCTTTCCTCCTTCCTGCTGCCCATGGTCAGTGCACGGGGTAGCCCAGGGTTCTTCAAGGGCCAATTTTTTAAATTATTTACAGCAACAGTATCCATTGGCTCAAGGTCCACAGCCGAAAATGTCACCCCCTGCAAACATATTTGCTATCTCCCAGCCAATCACATTAGTTGTCTTTGATTATCCTAAAGGCAGATTGTCTCCTACGTAAGGCCTTGCTCACTGTTCCTTTGTTGGGTTTGACAGGCTGTGAGGGAAGGTTTTTCACAAGCAGACTCATACTTGGAGGGTGGGTGGTGCATTTGATGTGTTCTGAGACGTCTAAGGAGGATTGTATAGGAGTATTTTCTTTTTGCTGTTGGTCCTTTTGTAATATCTTATTGTTTCGTTTGATTTTGAAGCCTTTTTTCTTTTCTAATTGGTTTAATTTTGGATAACATTGTGTTAGCGTATTGTGTTAGTTTTCCTTAATAAAAAAAGAGAAACATTGCCTTTTCCTTTTGTACCTGTATCATTGTGTGCCCTTTTAGAAATAGCATTTCAAACATTTTCACAAGCCTATTTGTTTCCCCAGAAATACCAAAAATGCACTTTTCTGTGTGTGTGTTTGTAGGTTACTTTTTATTGTGGTTGTAGATTGCATTTATGGATTGTAGTTTATAGTTGTAGGATGTAGTTGTACAATTGTTTTTTTTTTGTTGTTGCCCTGTTTGTTCCTTTGTTTGTCCACTCCGTTGTCCACTCAGGGCTCTGTTAATTCGAAGACAATTTGGGGTTCTCAGGTCACAGACAACCATTTCATGGTCTTTGTGGCAGTTATAATGGCGTGCACGCTGTGATGCTAGGCAGTGAAGGAGAAGAAGTCTTGGAGGGGGGAAGCAGAGAATAACCCTTGCACAAGCTTCCTGCATTGATTCCTGGCTTGTCTTGCTACTTCTCTTGGGTGTCACCTGATGGCATGTGTCTTTTACACAAGCATCAGGAGACAGATTGGTATGTCACATGCCTCCCTGGTTCTCATCTGCTCCCTTCCAGGTGTCACATGATGGCACATGTCTTGTCCACTTTAATCAATATACAGAGTGTCCTTAGCCTCCCTGAATCACTGCGTGATGTCATGTCCAAGAGCCAACACCTTCAAGAGACTGAAACTGACTGGTGTGTCACACACTGTGTTGTTCATCCATTCCAATTCAGTGAAAGTGTCACTCAGTGTTGCATAACAAAATCATCCCTAAATCCCACTATCCCTGTGCTTCCCAAAATATCCTGATCCTGCCCCCAGCCATGACCGTTTTTCTCTCTGAAAGCTGCCTGAGTATGAATGGGAATTTTGATCCATGTGCCCCCTTTAAACCATGTTATGCTATTTTATTGACTTTTGTACTGTGCTCATTAACACCATAGTGGTCCTATGGCGTCTGAATATCTTCTCTGGGATTGTATATTTTAACCTATCCATTATGTCACCAGACCTTTTTTCTTTGGATAGTAAAGAAGAAGCTTGAGGCGGAATGGAGATAAAAAAAGGGACGTTAAAAAATGGACGTTAGCCTGCAGATGAACAAATACACAGGGCCAAGGATACGTATGTTGCAGTAGATGTACATTTTTTGTGGGGTTTGATATCAGTAAACATGAGAGAATATTTTAGGAATATAAAGCTCGGTTAAAACAGAGGCTTTTCTAAGTTGACAATGGGTCTCATTCCAAGTCCAGCAGTAACCGAGCCGGAAAAACAGGCAGGTTGCCGCCAGACTTGGAATGAATTACCGGCTCCGGATTTGCCAGAATTCCCGGGGCATTACAGCCCCAGTGGTACGGTAATTCTGGAGCCGGCATTCCGTTAATCCCCATTCCCGCGGAGTCCCTGATATCATGTCCAAGAGCCAACACCTTCAAGAGACCGAAACTGACTGGTGTGTCACCCACCCACTGTGTTGTTCATCCATTCCAATTCAGTGAAAGTGTCACTCAGTGTTCCATAACAAAACCATCCCTAAATCCCAGAGGACTCCACAGGAATGGGGGCCGTGGAAACATCGGCACCATGCCGTAATGATGCTAGAGTTTCCACATCCGTCTGAGGCCAGTGGCGTTACGCTCGCCAGATCAGACCTGGCGGGTGTAACAACACCGGCGGCAGAACTCGTAGTTAGCCGGTTCGCAAACAGTGCCGGCACGGTTTTACCGGCACCGTTAAATCCAGACCGGCTAACTTGTATGAGGCCCAATATCTAAACCAGATGAAGCTTGGTACTTTGTTATGAAATATGTTATGAATTGATATTCCCCTTTTGATGAGTTTCCCCTAGTTGTTATGAAATCTTAAATTGCATTCATACCTTGTATTAAGCATCATGTAATTTGAATTACTTTGAACAATCAGCTACTTGGTAATGTAACACTTATAACAAAACATAGACGAGCAGTCAATCCGGGTATGAAGCTCAAATTAGCAATTTTTTAATATCACAATACATTTATTAATGCATATTTTAGTTTCACCTAACTAATAGGGGCATAGCATTATTATGAGCTATATGGTATTTTCACTTAAACATAAAAACGAGTAACTAAACCGGACACAGTAATTCACACATGATCCAATGTGAATAAATTATATTTTCCACATAACCATTCTCAATTACGTACCTCAACTTGCTTGGATATACTCTTTTCGCAATGAAAAATATTATGAAGATAAGTACAATGCTAGAAGGTTTTGTAAGTAAATTCTCTGTCCAACGAGTCATGTTGACATTTCACCTCTCACACATAACGTGATGATGTCATATCCCTTAATTAAATGCAAATTCGAAATGGTGCCTCACTAGCCACGCGATACACCACAAAAAGCCGAACAATGGAAGTATGAAAACGTTCATCCATCTAAATCAAGTAAGTCTACAGATATTTCTTATCAACTAACACTTTATAAGGGACCAGTTAGAGGTGTCTGTTGATTGCAAGTATATTTCCAGTGTTTCTAAAAAGAACACAACAAACTGGGAAAAAGCAACTTATCTTTGAAGGTAAAACAAAATCCATAACCATAGATGGGTTTGCAAATCTACCTGTCACGATTTTTATTTACAAATGGATATTAGGCAAACACCAAATACAATGAATTCAATTACTCTAATACAGACAATGAAATTATTGGCAGTCTGTGTATTGTATATGGGCCACAGAAATCCATCCAATTCATCCATCCATACACAAAATAATAGAGCACACCAGGTGCAAGGAAAAAAACAGCTGTATATACTATATTCTGCAAAAGTAAAGGCCGTGAGACAAAACCCTAAAACTCTCTCTCAATCCACCCACATTGGGTCAAGGAATATAACATTTTAACATTGTCATTGGCTACTCTAATCTAGATCCTAGAGAACCTTATACATTAGAATCTACCATTGGCTAATCCACTATCTCCAGAACCACCCAAGTTCAACCCTCCAGCTATAACTTCATCATCATGAACATCATTAACTCACTGTTTGATTGGCTGGCAGGCTTCAGGCTGACAGTGATAAAAAAAAAAGTTTCTATGACATCGGTTGGCACTCTCAAGGGTGGCCTTGGATCGTGCATCCCTCTGAGAAAACTAAATTAGCAATTCATTTGAACAGAGTGATCAAAACTTGGTTTCAAGAAAAAGCAGATAATACCCTCTCACTTCTCATGTTCGGACCTCAATGATCTATAAGGGTGTAGAAGGAGGAGGCTGACACACAGGTGGCACGGTGTTTGCTACAGACTTGTATTAGTTAAGAAACGAAAGAAAAACCTAACTTTCCCTAACTCTAGGAGGGGTTTCCCTGTATCAACTAAAAACCCACAGGTGTCGTCGGAATGTCCATATAAATCAAAAGTCCACTGCCCATGTGTCAAAAGTCCCTATCTGTGTCCCTTACACTTATAACTAAACTAAAGTGTGTGCCAATATTCTTGGTCCAGGAGATTGACTCCCTTCTCCTGGACTGGGTACCACAGTTACGTGCCTTGCGAGTTCTTTACTAGGAGGTATGACTCCCTTTCCCTAGTCCCAGTATTTCACAAATAAAGGACAGCCAATCCTATAACACTTCTTCTCAGAAAGTTCACGGTTTCCTAACTCCAGTGGGGATGACTCCCTTCCCCTGGATCACTGTTCTGATCCTTCTTGAAGGTTCAGCCACCAGGAGATTGGCTCCATTCCCCTGGTGTCTGGCTTGCACTGTGTTTCCACACAAACAACCAGAGGGAATGACCCCCTTCCCCTGAACATTCTTTCTCTTGGTTTCACACTTGAACAAAACCAGGGGGAATGACTCTCTGCCCCTGGCCTTTCTTTCACCTGGTTACACACTTCAACAACACCCGGGGGACTGATTACCATCCCCTGGCCTTTATTTCACTTGGTATCATACTTCAATAACACAAGGGGGGATGAACCCCTTCCCCTGGCTATTCTTTCATTTGGTTTCACAGTTCAACAACACTAGGGGAAATGATTCCCTTCCTATGGCCTTTCTTTCACTTTGATGGTCCAGTCCCAGGTTTACCCCGTATATCTGCTTGGGCAGACTTGGTTCACTCTCCTGTCAAGTACTGCCACAAATAAGACAGTCTTTCTCACTTGCTTCATTTTGTTGAGGGACCTGACCCCTCTCTGATGGCTAATAGTTTCTGCAATACTACTGTGCTGAGGGAGTTTCCCTCCGATGCTTTCTTCTTTCATATTTGTGCCCCAGACCCCTCTCTGGTGACTAATGGGTGTCTCACTCCCACTGTGCCGAGGGAGATTCTCTCTGATGCTTGTTTCTATAAACTTCGGGTCCCAGACCCCTCTCTGTTGTGGGTCGCAGAACCTGTGGGGCCTTTCTTGAACCCACTTCGTGCCTAGGTGTTGTGAAAGAGAGTCATGCTGTACCCCACTGTTGCGGGTGACCCACCACATGCCTCCTGCTACCTTCTGGGACCTTCATGCATGGTGGTGGTTCTTCCTGGGACTGGGGTCGGCCTTTGCATTGCATCGACAAACATCAACTTCTTCTGCTTTGCTTCGACAGCCCCACGGATGCTGATGCTCTGCAGTCTCGGCACAGCTTTAGGAGCGCATGCTCCAGCTCCCCTTGAAGATCCTGCCATGGAGCCGCCATGGTCTGCCTGTGCTTGCCGCTCGCGTAGTCCCGGGGAACGCCTCCAGCTTCCCGCAAGCATTTCATGTTGTCAGACTCCCACTCGTTCGAATCTCCCACTTCTCACAGCTTCTTTGTTTGCTGCCCCAGGACAGGTTCAGCCATTTCTGCTGTCCGTCTTTGGGTTTCATGTCAATAGGTGTTTGGTAACCACTAGAATGATCATCCTTAGCTCTTGCTGCATTATTCAAGGTGCGGTAACTCCTCCTCGTATCAGTACGAGTATTAGCAGCCTCCAGTGAGTAGCCTCTCCCCTTAGTCCTCTCAGAAGTTACTATATCACAGGCCCTACACATTCATATGGGGTGACTGTGTATGGTATTATGCTGTACAATATGTGTAGGGTTAGGAGAGGTGTTTGGGAGGGGGGCATTCTGCGCTCTTCCTAGATATTCGTCCTTGTTCCCAAAGGGGATGTCTCTCCCCATGAGATCCTCCTGCTGTGTACCACCACTAGGGGATATATCGGGTAGCGGCCTCACCTCCCTGGCCTCATGGGAAGGGGCTCCCCATCGGGAAGAAGTGACGACATCTCAGGATTCGTCACAGATCCATCAAAATAGAAATATTGCCAACAAAGGTGCACTGTCTCCTAATTAGGTTATGGGATGAAAAGCTGTTTTAGAAAAAAAACATGGTGAAGACCCTGTGTGCAGAAAATAATTTCTCATATTTATTGGTTTGGCCAATACATTCTACCACGGGTACAATGGCAATAGGTTGTCATTGGGGGTGTTTTTTATTCAGCTTAACTTTGTATCTTTGGCAGTGTTACTACATTCATCATTGTGCACCTGGTGATCAAAGCTTTGTGTATTTATGTAGCAATCACCTGGAACTAAAATAATTGTAGCAGATCTAGTTTTGAGCCCTCAGAACAGCCGATTCTCACAGCTTCAGCTAATGCCATCCTGTCCTCACTGCTTTTCATGGCTGGGCTGCCTGGTGTTTTCAAAACCAAAGTGAAAAGGAATACTTGTAAAAAAATAACAATTAAATGGTGCAGCTTTGAATTGTCTCAAAATGGTGATACCCTTGCCCAGTGTGACAACAAAACTCAATAAAACTAATATGTATTCAGCAACCTAAAGCTCCCTGTCATGCAGCAGAACTAGTTCTCTAAAATCACCAAAACTAACTCTACCATACTTGTGTCCACAACATACAAAACAACAGGACAGCTATACAAACAACAAAGGACAAAAAGCCTCGACTAGAAGAGTGTTCTTATTTAATATGTATTTTATATTTACGATCTTGCTTGGGAGGCTGGGGAGGCGGTATGTGGCATTGCACCTGTGCTACAGGCTCCATCACAGTATATTCAGGTGAGCAGATTATATATGCTCACATTTTACCAGATTTGAACTCATAAACCTCATAAACCCTATAATGAATCCGAGAAATTGAATTATTACTATTTCTTTTTCTACTTTTCCAGTACATGTGAACACCCTGGCATAATGTTTTAATTGAAAATAACTATATACAATTACTTTTGCAATTTGGGAAACAATTGTATTCGCCATGAAAAAACCATTTGGGCGAAACACATGGCCATGATGTTGGCTATTCAGTGTGTTAAATAACTCATAGGTGAAGAATATGATATTCATACAAGGTGCATTTCATTTTTTTTAAAAAAATAACTATGAATATAACTTGATGATACACACTGTGGAGTTCTTTATCTTGATTTAAATAATAAGTATTATGGACAAAAAAAAAGGAGTCATAATTCTTTGATACAAAATATTAGTTTGATACCAGGGGTGCTTTAGCGATGGTGTGCCTTCCTTATTGTAGATATAAGTTACCTAGAGATGGTGATTAACACTTCCTATTCTAAGTGGTCTTACTGGCCTTTTGCACATTTCCTTGACAAAACCCTAATAGTCAGAAGCAGTGAGAACAACGCACAATCCAACACCACTTTGTATCACATGGTACTAGACACAGTTAGTCCATGGTTGCGTGAAAGCCTTGAGATGTGCTCACGTGGGCCCTTGTAGAGAAGAGGATTTCTAAAGCCTAGTGTGTAAGAAACATTCCCTTTGTCTGTAGAGAGCACTGGCTTTGCCAAGCCAGCTCAAATATATGTCGGTGGCAAGAGTCGGACGTGTACAGATTAATGCATGTGGAAAACATGAGGTAATCAGAAAGGGAGGGCAAGACGAGAAAAAAACAACCTACGTCCATAAGTATTAAATTGCAAGGCTATAAGGTTCTGTGCAATGCTGTTAAGGGTACCCCAGCATTTATTGCCACTAATGCAGACGTGGATGGTGTCTCCATGATTGTCTACATGGCTGGATGGCATTTTGGTGTAGGTTCGTTGTTGAGTAGGATCCTCCTGCACAGTGGTGAGCCCAGTAAGCATTGTTAAGGGGGGCACAGATGGAGCCACAGGAAAAGGTGGGGGCCCAACTATCAGGGGCAATAGCAATGACACACCTGTATGTTTGTGTTTTTATGTTTAACCTATCCAAAAGATGTATGGATCGGACAATGAGACTCATAAATACCACATAGAAGGATTATGGTTATCAATGGACTGGTAAACCGTATGCAGTAACTGTGTGGACTCTCAGAAAGCCCATATATCGAGGACTTTGATTTATACAGAGCAACATAACATGATGAAACTGGATGGATTATAAGACTAGCAAACACGAGGCCAGGGTGAACAGTTCAAGCCTCGCACAGGGAAACCTATGAGCACTGCAATGTATGTTGTTAGATTTAATTAAAAAGGTAACTAACAGGGTCTGGCCTAGTGGCAGACTGTTGGAGTTGCACTGGCTGTGAGCTCCGCAGCGTGATGTGCCCCTCCATCTCCCCCGACCCTCCTTGCTTTAATGCCCTCATCCATGATGGAGGGGTAGATCTCCAAGAAAGCGCTGATGGTCGTCACTTCACTGGGTTGGAGCCCTGGCATGGTGACAAGTTGCAGTCTGCCACCCCTCAAGATGGTGGCTGAATGGGCCCTGTTATCTGAAGAAGATGAACAGATTCAGACATCTGCAGTCCATCCTGCACCGCCGCCGTCTGTCTCGTGAGTGGAATAATGGGGAAATGGCCTGGCTGCCAAATATGAGACTGTATGCTGTGAGCGTACTGCAAAGAGGGGTAGCAAAATTAGAAAAGGGTACGTGACTGCTTGAGATTGTCTCGGGGGACTTCACCTGCCACAGGTTTCCTTTGCAAGTTCGGGAGAGGCTGTCATGCGACTCACTGTTGGTCACGAGTGGTTCAGCTTGGTCCCCAGGCCTAGGTGGTGACTTGGATGCGATATGCCAGTTGCTGGGTTGGATTAGCAATGCTGAAAAGAGTGTGGGCAACTGTTTGTGTTGCTGCATCGAGTGAGGCTGGTGTTGAGCACATGTAGCTTTGCCTTGCTGGTTCTGGGCTGGGGCAGTTCGCCATGGACTGGCAGGCTTTACAGGGACTTATTAGTATGGCCAAGAGCCTACCCAAACAGAAAGCCTCCCTGGCTGGGGAAATAAAGGCCCTGCTCCAGGTTCAGCATCCAACAAGGGAGGAAGCACATTATGTTGTAGCTCAAGTTCACACACACCCAGACACTGCAGAAATGGTGGGGAATTCTGTGACTAGAGATGATTTACGGGCGCTTCTTTTGCTGAAGGCTGATGGCAGAAAGGCATTGTCACACAGTATTTCAGTGCTGGGCTGCCATCTGCAGGGGTCCGATAAACACTTGGAAGAGCTGAAGGACAAACAGTGTGAACAGGCTTTTGAACAGGATGTCCTGAAGTCAATGGTCACAGACTTAAAATCTTCTGGACTGCAGATATTCGAGAAACTGGAGGGTGCGGATAATAGATCTTGTCATGATAACATCAGAGCAGGGCATCCCTGTGGAGGCTCATGATAGGAACTTAGAAGATGATTTTATCCAGGATTTCTTAAAGTCTATCCTGGGGGAAAATAGCAGTGAAAACGTCCATTTGGCTGGCACTCACACAATTTATTCGGCTTTCAGCAGGGTAGAAATCTGATCCAGGATGTGCTGACAAGAGTTCATTTTTATAGGTAAATAAAACCTCATGCCAGCGGCAAGGAAAACAACTCAGATATGTTTTAGGGGCGCTTCACTGTCTCTGTATCAAAACCTGTCTCAGCTGATGCTCCTCAAAAGGTAGAGTATGTAGATGGTAACTGGCTGGCTCAGGGAAGAGAAATGTTGGTATGGGTGTGGCTTCAACTCCATTTTGAATTGGGCGGAAAGCGGAGGCCTACCTCCAAACCAGAAGATCCAAAAGATTTGTGGGGCGATGAACAGGCAGTGGAACATCCTGATCTGGATCCTGCGGTGTAGAATGAAATGACTCTTCAAGAACCAAAGAGGCACTGTCAACCTAAATAGTGCCCCTGAAAGCCTGTTCTTGGGATCATTGAACTGGTTGGACTTTTGATTCTGTGTTACAGGAGGGGGCTGGTTTGCTATTCTGCAATAGCCGACACAGATGCTTCACTCTCTAATCAACTAGACTTGATTCTCAAATATTGGGGGATATTTTCTGTTTTCTTTCTGTATAGCTTTGTTATTAGGCCCCTTTGTCATTCTTTTTCTTTCTCTTATTTTCTATTGGGTCGTCTTTCTTTTCTTAGAGGGTTGGGTGGGTGGTCCGGTTTCAATGTCAGGATATGCACCCGGGGGGGGAGAAGAGTGGCTAGGTTATAAAGGGTATCGTTGGTAACTGGCTTTTATTATTTCACAAAGTTTTTGTTATGGGTAGATTGGAGAGCTGTTTACATACTATTATTTGTGCTTGCATGGGGGAAGTTTGCTCTGAATGGCACTAAGCAACTCCCTGACGAATGAGGTGAAATTCGTCACTCTGAATGTTCAAGGGTTACATTCTCCCATTAACGGGAAGCCTGTTGAGAGACACGGGAGACACTTGAGAGGGCTGGAGGCTGCAGTGCTGTTTCTGCATTGATCTCATCGGCTTAAGCAGGATACTATAGAGGGGTGGCAATCCTCATAAATAAATGTTTGCATTTTACTAAGATGGTGATCGTTTGGGATCCTCATGGCCACTATTTACTGGTTTATGGACGGCTATTAGGGCATGTGTTCTCTTTTGTGTTTGTCTATGCTCCTAACGAGGAGGAGGATTTTTTTTTCACCTCTCTTAGCCCAATCCTATGCAACTTCTGTGAAGGGTAGGTGGCTGTGGGAGGAGACTTTAACTGTGTCCTTGATATACCCCTGGCTAAGACTTCTCAGCCCTCTGTTGTGGACAAACCTTATATGCAGGCCCTAGCTCGGATATTGAGGGAGTACTTCTTGATTGAGGTGTGGTGGTTATTTCATCAGTCAGAAAGGGGTTACAGCTTATATTTTCATGCCCATAATTCATCTTCCAGAATAGGAATGCTATTAGTATCTTTGCGTTTTGTCCCTTACATGGAGAGTATTACAATAGGACAAGAAATACCTCTCGTATCACGCCCCATTGATGGCCATTATTGTAGGCCCTCCTCGGCATCCCCCAATGCAGAATCCGTCCGGATTTCATGATATGCTCCTGCAAAATGTAGTGATTAGAGCAGAAATTCAGGAAACACCGACTAAATATTTTGAAGAGAACGACACCGGGGATGTTGGAACTGATTTTCTTTCGGATGCCTTCAATGCTATGCTGAGGGGGTACCCAGAAGGTAAAAACTCCTTTGCAGAAATTAAATATGGGTTATTAAAGAAGGTGGGTCAAACATTTTTATAAACAGGAGCTAATATGAAACTACATCCTGATGAAACTCCCACAGAAATGGCTGCTAGAATCCCAAATACCTTGTGCCTCATTACAGGTATGCCAATCCGGAAGAAGGTGCTGGAAACAAGGTGATTGGCACCTTTTCCAGATTGGCATGCTAAGAGTCTGCCAGTAGGGGCAGTGAAAACTGGCAGGCCTGAACTGCCAGTAGTTCAGGACCCTACCAGCAGATAATTCACTGAAGCACTGGTACTGTTAACTACAGTGCTGGTGCTTCAGTGGTTCCCATCCCATTGAGTCTTTTGGGACTCCATGTGATTGGCAATGTACCATTCCACCACCACCCATCATATCCCAGTAATACCTGGATACTGGGCAGTAGACATAGTATGGCGAGGTTGCCAGTATGCCATTGGTACTACTGACGGCCTACCAGCAACCTCGTAATGAAGCCCCTAGTCTTTGTGGCTGGGGAAGAAGCCCCTAGAAGATGTGATAGAGATTCTAACCATAGATCAATTTATTAATTCAGTACCTCTTTTTCTACAAAAAGCTATATTACAATTGAACAAACCTAACTTAGCCTTAGTCATTGAAAATGCCCATGACTTATCAACAAACATATAAGAACTTTACACACGAATGAAGAGGTTAAGAGAGAACCACAACTTTTCCATCATTTTTCTCAGGCAGTAATCTGACACAAAAGTCAGGGATAATTTTTCTAGACCAATAGGGTATCATGGGTGGATAAAACAAGGTTAACTTGTTGGAGGAAAGAGGATAACCAACTAAATCAGAAGACACCAGGTTTTTAAAATCCCCTCAAGTATTATGTATCTCATGTGGTCAAGCAAATCATCTGGCATGCCATTGTCCCTATAATAAGAAAGCAGAACCAATGGAAATTGGATATATGAGAGGAGATGATGGAGAGGAAGATGAGGAGGAGGAAGGGCAGGGTTATCAAAGACTAGAAAACCTGAAAAAACGTGTTTCTGGGAAATCAAGATTTTAAATCCCATTATAAGCCCATACCAAATGGAATACGAGTTCAAGCCCTAATTGACTCGGGTAGTGTATAAACAGCTATTAGACGCAATTTAATCTCACTGAAAAATCTTAAGAAAAATGAAACAATTGAAGTAACATGTGTACATGGAGACAAGGAAGTCTATTATAGAACTCCAGTTAACTTTGTAATCCAAGTTAATGTTGTTAGAATGAATGCTGCAATTATTCCGGCATTACCCGTAAGAAACCATTATTGGAAGTGATTTCCCAAACTTTGAAATGTAACATCAAAATGTGAATAAACCCTCATATCCTTCTTATTCTCCTCCAAACTCTTGGAGCCAAGAAGAGTTATATATAGATGGCCCAGTATGTGTTTGGGAAGCAGGTAAATCCCCTAAGAATATGGGGGAGGCAAAGGTTAGAGGGGCGGAAATTAAACCTGGCCTGGAAGTTCAGGTAATTTGGGGAAAGGTATGTGATGAATCTTATCGATCCCTCACTGACTCCCTGCCTGGAGTCTCCTCCCTGGTGGCCAGGGAAAGGCAGATGCTTCCTGATCCTGAACTGTGGGAGGATTACCAGGGAAGAGAAAAGTCTCAGGGAGGTGAGAGCAATCCAGGGGATGATGCACAGTATTTGCCTTCTTTTAAAGGAGAATTTTTTCCACTCCCACAATATATAATGGCTTGTTGCCACCTAATCTCTTCCGTTGCATGGGTTAACAACCACAGTGTTGGTGGAAGTAGTCAGAAGCCCTGTATGAATAAGACAGATAAACAGAATTACCCAAAATGACCAAATAAAAATGACCGATTGTGTGATTTGGCCGCATTTCAGCTGTTCAAAAATTCTGAATGGCTGAAAAGTTTGACCAGATCACACATTCGTTGCTGGGGGCAGCAGGGGTGTCTCCTGCACCCTTGCTCACTATATTGTGAGCCGTGGTTGTAGGGGTAACCCCTGCAGCTAGCCTGAAAAAAAAAGGGAACAGGCGTTGCAGGGACCAGTTAGTCAGAAGCAATGTAAGTAGAGGGGTGGGGTTGTGGGGGAGTTGGGAGTGTGGGTAGGGGTGTGTTGGGGGTGTGGGTAAGGGTGTGGATGGGGGTGTGGGCTAGGTCAGAAATGTTCAGGGGAGAAAAGAATGAAGGTTTTTTTTTTAATTATCTTCGTCTTTTCTCCCACAAACATTTCTGCCTCAGTCTTTCAACCCCGATCCCAGATATTCATCCCTCTCAAATTCATGGGAACCTAGACAATTAAAAATTCCCCTAACTCCCAGAAGTGCAATGGAAGGAGATTGGTAAATGTTAACCATATTTCGTATAAAAACCTATATTCCTCATTACCAACCAGTCTGATGACTTATTCACATAACATTCCCGTAATAAATGTTGTTGGGAAATGAGATGCAAATCTTGGAAGGAATCGAGTTAAGAAACCTAATTTTGTTATTTGGGACTCTAAGGGGGTCATTACGAGGTTGGAGGTAATGGAAAAACGATGCCGGTAAAGGAATACCGGCGCCGCATACCGCTCCGGCCTATTCTGAATCAAGAACCCGGTATTAGTGGCGCCGCTTGTAACGTGGTTGCTAATAGCGGCATGGGCGCGGGCACACGGCCATTTGGGCCGGAAATACTGGGATGCCACTAACAGGAGGATATCACAAGTCAGGCATACATGCAAATACCGGCATCATGAAGGTTCTAATATGTGATACCGGAATGCCAGCAATACCGGCATCACAAACCACCCCGTAAACAGCTATGTGCAATGTTCCCAACTGCCACAGGTGCACACAATCAGCACAGGTGGAGGCAATGGAGCCTGGCACAGCACAAAAGGAGCACACCCACACACCACACCTCTTTCCACACCAAAATGATTCCATTAGTAGTAGCAATACTGAGGCTGGAGGACATGCTTGCATTGCTACACCAGCAACAACAACAACAACAACAGGCATCACAGAGGAGACGCACGAGGAGATGGAGGGTGAGACAGGCCCAGCAACCCCCACCAGTGCAACCAGTGGCACCACGCAGGCAGCCCCCAATCCCTCGCATCAGAGCCAGTCCTTTCAATCTAACCCCTGAGCAGATCCACACCCTCTACCGTCTGGAACGGGACACCATCATCATCATTGTGGACATGATACACAATGACATTGTCAGCCCCATTGAAATACGCACTGCCATCCCCCCTCTACTGAAGGTAGTGTCGGTGCTCCACTTCCTGGCCACAGGCACCTACCAACACAGAGTGGGACACATGCATGGCATATCACAATCCTTATTTTCTCGCATGCTGAACCAAGTGCTGTATGCCCTCCTGAAGCACACAAGGGACTACATATCCCTACCACATACTACCCAGGAGATCTCTGACACAAAAGTTGGCTTCCATTCACTGGAAGGCATGCCAAATTGTATTGGTGCACTTGACTGCACCCATGTGGAATTGATGGTCCTGCATGCAACAGAGCTGGTGTACCGCAATCATATACAATATCACTCAATCAATGTACAGATGGTATGTGACTCCAGCAAGATCATCGCACATTGTGGTGCCAGATTTCCCAGATCAAATCATCACTTAATGGTCCTGGACAACATCACGCTACAACGCTACATGGAGCAACATGCAGGACGATGTGCATGGCTGCTTGGTGAGTTGCATGACAGGCACATGACAGTGAAATGGGGAGAGAGATGCACACACCACCATGGTGTCATTGTTGTGGTGACAGCACGATGTGCACATCCCAAAACACTGTGCACCAAAGCATCCCAAACTGAACATCACAACCAATTTCCAATCAATGAAGTAAGCTGCACACCTATCACAACATGCCAAACTTAAAACCACACCACATCCCACAATACGTGCACCACCCAACATCGGACCTCACCCTCCGTAACACAATCCAGCAAAATGCTCTGAGTATTCACTATATAAATGTCTGCAGCAACAACATGTCCAGACAACCCGAAGCTGGCAAAAACGCAGATATTGCAACGATGCTGTTGGTGTCTGAGAAGCCCAAAAGACTAGACCCCCCCCGATCCCCCCTCCATGGGGACTCCAGAAGACAAGGGCTCTCTCGCCACGAAAAATGACATCAAAGCTTTCATGGCGGACATTAAATTGGAATTCAGATCATGCATGCTGGAGCTCTCCACCAAACTAGAGAACATCGACCAAAGGGTGACAACTGCTGAACAGAGGCTAGGAGATGTGGAAGACCGGACCCAGGATCAAACAGCTACCCTGACGGAGATCCAACGCTCAATCAGATTCCTCCAGGACAAATATGAAACAATGGAATTTAAACAGGAGGACCTAGAAAACAGGGCCCGACGTGATAACCTCTGCATTCGAGGGGTCCCGACCTCTATCCCAGATAAAAACCTGGCAGAATGCATGGGGCACCTCTTTGAAGCTCTTCTCCCGGACTTCGAGAAGTCACAGCTCCTCCTGGACCGCACTCATAGGATGAGCCCTCGCCTGGGAGTGGATACAGACCCCCCACCCGATGTCATTACCAGGGTTAATTTCTTCACGACGAAGGAAGCTATCTCCGCAATCAGCCGATCCCGTGATCTAATAACTTTCCAAGGCACCCCAATCCAAATTTATCAAGACTTGTCCAGTCTCACGCTCCCGAGGCGACGAGCTCTCCGACCTTTACCAGCCTTCCTACAAGATTAACAAATTCCCTACCAGTGGCTCTTCCCCACGGCTCTCCAGTTTGCCTACAAAGGCACCCAGAGAAGAATCAGTCACTTGGAGGATGCTGAGCAGATCATGAACCCGACCCCTGCTGAAGCGCGATCACCCATGAACGTAGAGAGGGCTTCCAACCCAGACCTCCCGAAATCGCCCACCACCAAAGTAAACTCATGGTCCAGAGTCCCGAGATTCAGAAAGAGGAAATAGCTACACAAAGAATCCTACCATCTTTAAGGAATAAAATGACCCCACTGATCGTGGCAGCGGGCCCCACCCCACGGCCCATGCCCGCTTCTGAGGACTAATCCATCCGCATCCTTGGAAGACGATACCCACAAGTTTAGCCATGTTGGCTACGGACAGTTACATGGCCACGTTGGCCAAGAGGGGGTGCTGGACACACAAACCTGCCCCCCCCTCCAGTTAATTTGCCACCTCCCCGTTGGAGGTTGGAGCCAAAAACTCAATGGCATGGAAATACGCAGATGCAAGATACAAGAGATGTTGGCTGACACAACCCCTCTCCCCGTTCCCCCACAAGTAGTGCCAACCCCCGCGCCCAGCGGCTCAGACCATTCCACTTTGAATTTCATCTCAATGAATGTCAGAGGCCTAAATTCCCCAGCTAAACGCAAATCTATATTACAGAAACTTCACAATGATGGGGCCACGATGGCCATGCTGCAGGAAACACACCTACTGCCGGCCGACTTCGGACGTCCACGCTCCCGTCTCTTCCCGAAACAATTTGGCGCATCAGGAAAGGCCATAAAAGGTGGTACAGCTATTCTCTTCAGGGAAGGGGTGGATACTCAGATTCTTGACACAACGCTTTGTCCGGAGGGCCGGTTTGTTGCCGTCAAGTGCCTGCTGCTTGGGGAACTATACTCCTTTGTGTCGATATATGCACCCAACTCAGCTCAAGCCGCCTTCTACAAGGCCCTATGCACCACTCTCACCGCCTTCCTGGAAGGCCAAGTCATTATCGGCGGCGACTTCAATGTTGTGCCGAATCCTTCAGCTGAAAAGTCCCATCCCCCATCATCCGGGGACCTCACCTTGGCCCTGGCGCTGCTACGCTTATTCAGAACCCTGGAAGTGGTGGATGCATGGAGGGTCTTACACCCCTCTGAAAGAGACTACTCATTCTATTCCCACATCCACAGAACATTTTCGAGGATCGAGCTCCTTCTGGTTTCTCCCCAACTGCTTTCGTTCACCAACGAGGTCTCCATAGGCTCATGGATTCTGTCGGATCATGGGCCAGTTTCCTTGGAAATCCGAGCTCAAGTCCCTCCTTACCCAGCCAGATGCAGATGGACGCTCTATGATCCTATTCTCAAAGATATGCCGCTTAGGGACTCGATCGCCACCACAATCAAGAACTTTTTTCTGGAGAACCCCGTAACAGACACATCGCCCGCCAACACATGGGACACGATGAAGGCGGTTTTGAGGGGGGAGCTGATAGCACGAGGTGTTGCCTTCCATAAAACTAGACGTCAGACTTGCTTGACCCTCGAGGAGGACCTCCGGAAAGCTGAGCGGAACCACAAAGAAAAAGGGTGGTCCCCGAAGACCCAACGAGCCCTCCGCACGGCACAGCAGAAGATTGAGGCCCACTACGCCGAACATACAGCACATCAATTGGCCAAAGCGAAGCAATTTTATTACGCCAAAAACAATAAAGCTAACAGGCTACTGGTGGCCAAACTAGCCAAAGCAAAACAAAACAATACAATCGTGGGGCTCTGGGACACACAAGGCCGAATCCACTATGCAGAGCAGGACAAACAACGCCGGCAGCTGAACACCTGACACAGATAATGACCGCTCCACCACGGGATCTGAAAGAACAAAGGGACTACCTTCATGGAGCAGCACTCCCCCGTATCCCGGATGCTACACGGGACCTCCTAGAGGCACCAATCTCCTCGGAGGAGGTGGATTAGGCTATAAAATCACTGAAAGCCCGTGCGCCAGGCCTGGATGGCTACACAACCAGGTTCTACAGAGTGTTCAAGCTCCAGCTTCTAGCCCCGCTAGTACAGCTATTCAATTCCTTTAGAGAGACCAGTGCGATAACTTCATCTATGCAAGAGTCCATCACCATCCTGCTTCCCAAACCTGGAGGCAACCTGAGATGCCCAGCCTCGTATAGACCCATTGCTCTCCTCAACATTGATGCCAATATTTACTCCAAGATCCTGGCGACTTGCCTAGCCCGCATCCTCCAGACATAATTCAGCCCGACCAATGCAGCCCGACCAATGCGGCTTCCTGAAAAACCGATCCACGGCAGACAACATCCGTAGAGCTCTGAATTTGGTGGAACTAGCCACACGTGGAGACAAAAACATGGCGCTTATAGCGCTAGACGCAACCAAGTCATTCGCCAAAGTGGACTGGACATTTATGAGGCTCACCCTGGAGTCGTTTGGTCTTGGCCCGGAATTAAGCACGATGATTCTAGCCAATTATGAATCCCCCAGAACCCTACTCCGAATCAACGGCAATCTCTCGACCCCCATCTCGCTGACCTGCGGAACGAGACAGGGATGCCCGCTGTCCCCACGCCTATTTGCGCTGATCATGGAACCCTTCGCTCAACGAATTAGGCTGAACCACGCAATCAAGGGTCTCCAAGTAGGGGCTTTGCACCATAAACTGGCCCTCTACGCGGACAATGTCTTGCTAACGATCACCGACCCCGCAGATCGTTAACCCACGCCCTGGCCGAACTGAACGACTATGGAAAGGTCACAGGCTTTTCTATCAACTTTAATAAATCAACAGCGCTGGGGGTCGGACTCTCACCGAGAGAGCGAGAAGAGTTGATACCAATATGGCCGATCCAATGGTAGACGAAGGCTATCAACTACCTGGGGGTCCAGACCCCTGCCAAACCAACGGAGGTCTACCGAGTGAATTTTCCCCCGCTCTTTCAAGAACTGGAGACAGATTTGAAGCACTGGGCCTCCCAGGAGATCTGCCTAATGGGAAGGATCACTGCATGTAAGATGAACCTGCTTCCAAATGTTTGTATGCATGCTCAGCCCTCCCGGTGTTGATCCCGACCCCAGCACTCCAGAACCTACAGAGGAAGATGCTGCACTTTATCTGGAGGGGGAAACAAGCCAGAATAACAAAGGACTCAATGATGGGGAGCGCAAAACTTGGCGGCCTGGGAGTCCCAGACCTTCAGAAATACCAGGTGGCGGCCCAATTAGCGTGCACCCAGGCATGGCAACAATTACAAATCGTCCTAGGTGGGTGGACCTGGAACAGTCACGTCTAGCTCTACCCCTACGTTTCTTCCCCACATCTCACCGGCGACCAGACGGCAGTGGCAGGAGCTATTGCTGTCCACCAGACATACTGTGGCCATTTGGGATAGGACGCTGAAGCAGAAGAAAGTCCCCAGGGGACTCAGCACCTCATCCCCGGTTTTTATGAATCCTGCCTTTTCCCCGGGCTTGGCCCCCAGGAACTTCAAAAACTGGATTACGGGTTGCCTGGAGACCATAGGACAACTTTTCGAGGGAGGACAACTGCGCTCTTACGAACAATGTAACTTCCACCTTCAAGAAACGGACAGATTCACTTACCTCCAACTGCGTCACTGGTGCTCCCACCCACAGATTCATCAAGCAGCAACACACCCGTCCACACCCATAGAACTCACTCTCAACGACCTTCCACTCTGAGGTGAGATCTCAACACTATACAAGCTCCTCCAAAAGGACTTTCTCACCTTCAAGTCCAGGGCCACAGCGCAATGGGAGGCAGACTTGGGACACCCCATAGAGGACCAGTCTTGGGTGGACATTTGGACCCGTACCCAATCAGCCTCCTCCTGTGTTACAAATAGGGAATGCGCCCACAAAATCCTACTGAGATGGTACTATCCCCCCTTGAGATTGCACCAGATGAATCAAGCGTTGGACCCGGCCTGCTGGAGACGATGCGGCCAGGTAGGATCCTTCTTCCACATCTGGTGGACCTGCCCCAAGGCCCAAACTTTCTGGAAAGAATGCCTGGCGGCCATTGCAGCAATGACACACATCACACTCCCACTAGAACCTGAACCTATCCTCTTAGGCGCCCCGATTCCGGGGAGTTACCCGCGCTAGGGCCCCAAAGGTAGACTCTTATCGCACTGCTTGCTGGCGGGCAGAATAGTGGTGGCCCGTACATGTAAGTCGGTGGAGGGCCAGCTCCTGCCCCTGTGGTGGATGAAACTGTGGGATGTACTCATTGTGGAGAAGGTGACTGCGGCCAGGGCAGGTGTTCTCCATCGCTTCCAGAACATTTGGAACCCGATCCTCGAGTTCGACCGGGACTTTCCAGCCTTAACATATAAACCCCAACTGGCCAGGAGGGTCTTGGAGAGCTGGCCCGCCCCGCAGGAGCGAGAACAAGAGGAGGGAGACTGATCCACTTAATGAACTCTGAGAGGGGAAGGGGAAGCAATACTCTTGTGTATTAATGCATGCTAAATGTCGATTACAAATGTATGTAATGTTTCCTGCCTTGTTAAAAAATAAACATATTTAAAAAAAAAAATAAGGAATGTCCACTCAAGTATTTTTCTGGTACACAACGAGTGTATTAAACTGTTCAGTAGTACAACTTGCTCAAACCCTCCACCTCACAGACCCTCTCACCCTCTGCCTCCCCCTCTCCCCACAACTCACCCACACATCCTCAGCCCCCTCCTCTTCCCCCCACAACTCCCTCACACACCCTCTCCCTCCTCCCCTCCCCCCACAACTCCCCCACACACCCTCACCCCCTCCCCCTCTGCCCACAACTCCCCCACAAACACTCTCCCCCCCACCCTCCTCCACAACTCCCCCACACATGGTGTCCAAGCAAATGCTGCAGGTGTCTGCATCTATTGCCTTAATCAGTCTGCCCCATCTACATTCGTCCACTTCCCGCACCTGGTGGCGGCATGTCCGATCGCCACAAGGTGCGCGCTGACCTGCGAAGGGGGCTGGTTTGAGTGGAGCTGGATGATGATGGGGTGGCCGCTTGCTCCAGTCTGGGGGCCTGACGCTCAGCCTCCAAGGAATCCGCTATGGGGGAGAGGACCTGCCTCAGAGCATACACCTCCTTGCATATTCACCTAGTGCAGGCCTCAATGGCCTGCCTCAGGGACGCAGTGTTGTTGCGCCCCTCCTGCCTTGCCTGTGCACCAAACTGCCTGACTAGGGCTGTCAGCTCCTCCTGGTGCTGCACTGTATGTTCTATCTGCTGCACCCCTGCCTGGACACCAGTGGAGGTGGATGGTGCATGTGTAACATCCTCAAATCCGTGATCCCTTGACCTGTCTCCCCTCCAGACTGCTCCTGTGTGGTGTCATGGTAGGAGTACAAAGGTGTGACCTGGGGAGATGGTGCAGGACTGGGTGTGACAGGTAAGTCCGAAGAGTCATCCACCACAGGGACACACACCTGGCCCTGGCTCTGAACATCCTCGTCTGTTTGGGGCGCCGTATCTGCCACCTCCCCAACAGAGCTGTTCACAGCTGAAAGGGCCCCATCGGCCACTGTCTCCTGTGCAGGGAACACAGGTGTTGTGGGGACTGTAGCAGTGGCCCTTAGCGGCACCAGTGCTGTGGCATCCTGTCGTGTTTGGCCCTTCTGTGCCTGTCGTGGCTTGGCTGGCCCTTTCGATGTTGAAGGCATGTTGCCTTCTTCCCTGGCCCTCTTCCGGGGAGTTGTTGCCTGTGCGGCTGAGTCCCGGGCCTCACTGTCAGGATCAGAGCCTGTGGGGGACCGAGAGAGGGACGGTATCAGTGATGGTTCGACAAGCATCATGCATACATTGGTATTATTGCTGTATTGGAATTTTGATAATCATTTATTTATTTTTTATTTATTTATATTTATATAGCGCGCTAGCAGCCCAGGGGCATTGAGGTGCTGTTACTTGTAATAACTTAGTTACATGGTACAGGCATGATAGCGATTGTTGACACATTATGAATACTACAAGACATCATACTGTTGTTACAGATATTACATTTGGTCGTATATTACAACGTATATGATAAGTATTCATGTTGATGTGTCAGGACTTATGTGAAGAGGGTAGTTTCGAGAATTTTGCGGAAGGTGGTGAGGGAAGCCTCTCCACGGATCATGTTGCTATATGGTGGAGCATTTTCATATTTGTGTGGTGTGTCTCAGGTATGGCATTGCCATGCTGCATGCATGTGCATGTGTCTGTGCTGCGGACGACATCTAGGCAGGGATGTGTCAATGTGTATGTAATGGGCCATGCATTGCCTCTTTGGACGGACAAATTGGTTGACTATCATCATACTTTGCATACAGTGTTTTGTTAGGACACTCACCTCCATCCGCCGATGAGGTGGCGCCACGTTCCATCTCGCCCGTGCCTTCTATTGCCTCAATGCCAATAGTGCTGGCGCAGATTTCCTCCCACCAGCTTTGCTTGATGTGTCAGCTAGGACCACCGCCAGTAGCCATGGCCTGGCTCCGATTTGCCGACATTATGTTCCTGACTCTCAGGCGCAGGTCGTCCCATCACTTGCGCACGTCCTTGATTGTGCAGGAGGTGTTCCCTACTGCACTGACTTTTTGGGCAACTAGTTGCCAGATCTTCTTCTTCTTAATCTCTGCCTCTCTCTTGAGGTTGTTGGCAAAGACAACTTCTGCATTATCTGCCAGTGTCTCTGTGAGCATAGTCAGCTCGTCCTCTGTGAAGCGCTGTTTGCGCTGCCTGGATGCACCTTTTTGACTGCCTTAGGCATGATTCTGGTGCTGAAGGTTTATTTCTACAGTCGGAAATAGGCTCCAGGTCCTGTGTAGTGAGGATGGCAATGGATTGTGTTTTTCAAAATGGCCGGCGTGCTCTTTCCCGTTCCTGTGCGATGACGCTACATCCGGATCCGCTTATTAACAGGCACCGCTATGTTATTTAGGGGAGGACGGCAGCGGGAGTGCTGTCTGCGCTTTCCATGATGCAGATAAGGGGCTTTTTTGGGACTTTAGCAGCATGCCGGTAATGTTGTTACTGGCATGCCGCTACGCTCGTGCACGCAAACTCGTAATACCCCACTGTTAGCGGGCTCTTTCCTACATGGACACGGTATTAGCTCCATGCCAGTAAAAACTGTTTTTTACCTCCAACCTCGTAATGACCCCCTAAATCCCATAATCCCCCTCAGTACTGGGGTGAGGAAGAGGGATATAGAGGACAATGGGCCTCATTACACGGTAGGCGGTAAGGGAATACCGTTACCGGTAACGAAATACCGGTAACAGTATTTTCCCAAGCCGATCACGACCCGGACCCACCGCTATCAGTGGACCCGTAAAGTACGGCGCCACCAATAGCGGCGTGGCCGCTTGCGCGCGACCCCCACACCGTAAACAGCGCCATGGCGCAAATAGCACGCAATCACAACCCATGCGTACACGGCAATACCGGCATCCCAAAGACCCAAAAAGCATGTACCGGCATGGCGCTAATAACAGCATCGAAAACCACACGTTGAGAGTCCTGAGCAGTGTTCCCATCTGCCCATCTGCCCCAGGTGGACACAACCAGCACAGGTGGAGTCAATGGAGACAGCCAGCACTAAAGAGCACACCACACCCCTTCCCACACCCCTTCCCACAGCAAGATGGTCCCAACACCAGCAGCATGACATAGGCCTGCGTACATGACTGCAGTGCAGCACCAACAACAACAGGCAGCACCGAAGAGACGTAGGAGTAGGAGTAGGAGGAGGAGGCCGAGATGTGCGCAGCAAGCACCACCGGGGCACCCAGAAACACCACAAGGGCAGCCAACAAACCCCCGGAATCAAGGCGAAGATGACCATGGTATGTGTAAGGCACAACTAAATGTGCATCTGATAGAATGTGCCCATGGCACCATGCAAACACCAGATGAGCATGATGTGGATGTGAATGAGTATCGTCGAAATGCCCAGCCCGGACATGCAAGAGGCGATGGCATGGCGGGACAGGATCCGCGTCAGCATCGGAATCAGGAATAGCATCAGGAACAAAGGTGGAATATCATGCATGGAGAGACGTGCATTGTTGCCCTTGTGGCCGTCTTGAGGCCCACAAAGGGCCCTCTCCTAAAGAAAATCACACATGCACAATGATGGAGACCATGCCTGTTTTTCAACTGCAGAAGAGTGTATTTTGGCAATAACGTGTACAGAAAGTGCATAACCCCAACTGTGCAAACACCCTCCTCCCCCTCCCCCCACAACACCCCCGGATACACCCTCCTCCCCCTCCCCCTCCCCCCACAACACTCCCACGTGAGTTCCAAGGCGTAAACATGTCCTTCCCCAAATGTAGCCGATATTCCTTGTTGGCCCTATTTGTTCGCTCCTTCTTCGGGTGTTTGCGATGGTGTGCACCTGAGGTTGCGCATAGAGCGGCATAGGGGGCTTGTCTGCCGCGAACTCCCAGAGGAGGCTGGGCCTGTTTCCTCCTGGGTAGGGAGTGGACATCTGCGCTCAATCGCCTCCGCAATGCGGATCATGGCCTGCCTGAGTTGCCCCATCTCATTGCATATGCGGTTGGTGCATGCCTCCATGGCCTCCCTTGTCTGGCGTGCGAATGCACCAATGTCCTCCCTCAGGTGCCCTGTCTCTGCCACATGTTGACCTACCAGTCCAGCCATTTCGGTCTGCCTCTGGTAGATGGCTGATAGGTCAAGTTCCCCGTTGTCTGCCGGTGGAATGGCTGATGCGCCTGGATCAATAGCACTGGCATCAGGCGTAGGTTCCAGGGGGCTCCATGACACATCATGTGTGTGGGCGGGCGATCCGCCTTGGCTGAACGGACCTGGTGAAAACATTGGGGATGCGAGTAAGTGGCGTGTGGGGATGGGGCTCTGACTCAGATCCTCATTCACCGGTGCTTCCTCCATATCGGAAAGTGGCCCAGTGGCTGCTGCCTCACTCGTAGAGCTGGTGGCAGCAAAGTGCACTCCCTCCATGCTGCCTTCAATTGATGGGAGACACACTCCCGTGGTTACCACAACAGCGGCAGGCATGGCCTCTGGCTGCGTGGCACTGCTGCTCCTGCTGCCTTTGTCCCGGTCACTACTCTTGGGTCCCCTAGAGGATGTTGCGTGGTCCCCGGTGGCATCCCTCCTGGCTTTTTTCATGGGTGTGGGAGTGGGTGCTGACGTGCATGGCTCCTCATTTTCCGTGTGTGATCCTGCAGGGGTGATAAGAAGGGTAAATCATCATCTATGGGTCTACCTGCATTATGGCAGATGTATACGTCATGCAGTTTGATGCATTTTGGGGTCATCATTGTGGAGGCATGGAATGGGGATGTTGGCTGGCTCATGCATGATTGGCCCTGTGTTGGTGGGTATGTGATGATGCATGCATGTCTGTTTGTGGCTGGATCCACGGCATTCACATGGACACATGATTGTGGGACCCCTCACCCTTCACTGCGCATTTTTGGGTGCATACACTCACCTCCATCCGATGAAACGGCCACGCCATGCTCCATATCGCCGACCCCCTCTATCGACTCGACTCCTATTGTGGAGGCACATATCTCCTCCCACTCCTTCATCTTCAAGGGGGACTCTGCGCCACCTCTTGTGGCCATTGCCATGGTGCGGTTCACAGATAAAATGTTGCGCACACGCACCCGGAGGTCGTCCCACCTTTTGCGGCATTCCCTGACACTCCGGGTGGTGGTGCCCACCGCACTGACTTTTAGCGCTACTTCGGCCCAGATGGCCTTCTTCTTAAGGAGGGCCTCCCGCCGCATGTCGTTAACAAATACTACTCCTGCATTTGCAGCAAATGTGGTGGTCAGCATCATTAGTTCCTCATTAGTGAACTTTTCTTTGCGCTGGCGAGCAGCAGTTTTTTTAAGCGCCTTCGGCATCCTCGAGCTACCCGGTATGGTTCCTGGTCGGAGTTGCCTGGATATATGTCCTGGATGCAGAGGATGGCAATGGATTGTGTTTTTGAAGATGGCCGCTGTGCTCTTTCCCGTTCCTGTGCGAGGACGTAATTTCCAGTTCCGCTTTTTAACGGTGTGCGGTAATGGCGGTGTCCGCTATTTACGGGTAGCGGGAGGGCGGAGGCGCTATCTGCGGTTTTGCGGGCGCCGGTAAGGGACTTTTTGGGGTATTTAGCGGCAGGGAGGAACGGTCATTTACGGCATGGCGCTATGCTCGTGTCCGCGTAGTCGTGATGGGACGCTATTAGCGGCCTCTTGCGAGGGCGGACACGCTAATGGCGCCATGCCGTAAAATTCCAATTTTTACCGCCTACCGTGTAATGAGGCCCAATATCTGTAGTGGTCAGCTAATTAACCTCAATGCTTCACACTTGAGGGAGACTGGGATTCTTAAATGGCCCCCTCAGGTGTGAACTAGTGGGAAGTTGAGGAAGCTGAAGAAACTGAAGAGGCCAGAGGAGCCAGAGAGGCCAAAGCAGAGGAAGCATTGTATGCTGTGCATGTCGTGTCTGCAGGTGGATGCCGGATTAAAGGAGCAAGAAGATGTTGGGACCACTGAGGGTCCTGCGAGGGTCAGCACTTCTCCTTATACCCCTTGCAGCGGTTGTGCAGCAGAAACTCAGCAAAGTGGAAGGCGCCGAGAGATCTCCAGTGACTGGGTAACACAGGAGATCCATAGGAGCTTGGGAAGCTATGAGTTGGTGTGGTGATAGCGAGAGCAAACGGCCAGAAACTGTTTGTCGGGTCCAGGAGAGCCACAGAAGCTAACGGCCAGTTAGCACCGAGCGGGAGAAATTTACTCTGTGAGTTCCTCACTTGCAGATGAAACAACAGCACTCCAGTGCAGCTTGTGTGAGCCAGGTCAGCTGCGTTGGTTGCGTGTGCATGATGGTGGCGCTTCTCTTGAATATCAAACTATTAGAAAACCACAGAGGTGACGGTTAAAGAAACAAAATAGCTGTGAGTTTTGGGATAGCCCAACAACCCAGTGATAAACCAGTATTATGAATGAAAGCATGCAGGCAATGCCGAAGCCAAGAGACAGATAAACCTGGGCTAATTGAATACATCAAGCATTGCCAAAATCCTGAAGAGAGTAATACGTACCCCAAGGCTGTAGGAAGCACTATTCATTTGTTGAGAAGTATGTGTTTAAACTCACACTGCCAAAACTAAGGTAGCCACAGTTAAATACTGTATCCTAGCTACTGTTTAACCATTGGTGCATAGGGAAAAGACAAGTGGCAAACAAGCTTGTCTCCTGGAACAAGCTATCCAGAGGGAGATGAGCATCATTTGTAGAGTGAATGTTCTATTCCCTGAAAGATGCCAACATTTTGATACCAAAGGAAACTATTGAAATTGTTGTTATTCTAAAATATTGAAAGTTACCAATGAAGTTTTCCCTTTTGTTGATGAAGAAGTAGACTGGGGTCAAGAAGCGAGTACACAGAAGAAACCTGGTGAAAGGATAAGCCAGGTAGTAGAATGTGCAAAATTCCGAAGAGTGGTACTAATAGAAAGCAACACGTTGAGTTGTGAAATTTGTAGAAGAGTTCTGAAAGCTTGCTAAAGAAAAGTTACAATTCTTTCTGCAGTAAACATTTTGGTAAACCATCGTGACCAAATGATCACCACAAATAAGAGATAGTTCTTATTCCAGGGAGAGTGTGCATGTATGACTTTCTCAAGAATTGTAGTAAATCATCCTGACCAAACTATTTATTGTTTCCACAAATGTGAGACAGTTCTTATTCCAAGAGGAGTGAGAGTTTATGACTTCCTCTCAAAGTACTTTATTGGAGCAACAGACCTTTGTGAATTTGAATAAAAGAACTTAAAAACTGTACTGGAACTTTGTGTTGAATCGGTTTTCCTTGTTTTTCCTTTTCTTTGGAGAATAACCTTGTTTGGGTATGGGGACGGGATGTTCATCCAGACCACGACTAGAGACATTGGGCCTCATTAGGAGTATAGCGGTAAGGCAACAATGGCGCTGTTATCGCTACCTGCACCGTTGTTACCATACCTCCATACTGCAAGTTCTGCTCGAGGTTGCCCTTGCAGCCACCTGGTCTGACCATATGGCAGGCTTGGCTACCGCCATGCTCACTACCGGCACCACCTCTCATGGTTGGGCAATAACCGGCCATTATGAGATGATTGGGTCAGTAATTGCCCATTTGCGGGAGGCGGTAATGCCGGGCTCCCGCTCCCCATTCTGCCCCATCAGGCAGAATGGGGGTGGGGAGCATGGCTGCACCGTTATTAACGGTCCTGGCGGCATTAGGAGTTCTGCTTGCGGGTGACGCACAGCTAGCCAGTTAAGACCTGGCGGCCTGTCAGGAACCCACGATCAGAACTCGTAATGCGGCAGGATAAGGATTGAGTGTCGACTACGCGCCTTGTACTATCCTATAACAGTTTATGCTCTTCACAGAATTAGACCAGAAAAGCATATTGGATGAAATAGCTCTTAAGCCTATATTGTACTGGATAGGCCCCTGGCTCTGCCATATTTAAGCAAATATAGGGAGTCAAGGGCTGACCGGTTGGTACAGCAGGGTGTGACGTCTGTCTTTTAGTGCGAGCATGTCAACTCGGGAGTGGCCAAGACTGGGCTCAGTTACCTGTGGGCTAACACTGCTATGATTGATGCTGGGGCAAACAGAGAGCATACGCTGAAAATATCCAAGCTAGAATGATGGCATTGGGTGAACGCCCCACTTTACCCCATGAATACTGGGTTTATAAAGTGGGCTTTACACGTGAGAGCTATATGGTTGCGATAGAGCCCCGTAGTCACGATTTTTATATATGAAATTCCTATCTGGCATAGTGCGCTTAGCACCCCAATTGAAAGAATGGGACATGTTTGGCATAGTGCGCTTAAGCGCTTAGCACCCTCATTGAAAGAATGGAACATGTCTGACTCAGATTTATGCCTTACAAGCATGTCCACCAGGCAAACATCAGACTATTTCTTTTTTTCTGCCTGATTTATACCAAGTTTAGAGCACTTCATTTCCATACTTTTCTGACAGCTGAATGTTCATTCTGACAATAGAACCGTACGTAGGTCGACTGCCAGCCATGCAGTTTGGTTAAACCAGCAAGTTTATACACAGATCATGGCTAAAAAGAAAAACATTGATTAATTAGTTCCTTGGACTTCTATAGGGTTTTAACACCAATGTTCGCCTCTCAATATTGTGAATGAAACATTATTGTTAATGAATTGAGTTTTTAAATATGATTACATGCTGTCTTTGTTGTAATGCGTTTTAGTAATTGTCACAATGAAATGCCTTAGTCTGCATTTTTTTATCACGTGATGAACTGTTGTTTAATGATGTACTGTCGTTGTTGTAATACATGCTGCTGTAAGACTGACGTTGAATAAAGCACTTGAAGGCAATCTAGAGCTGGAATGCCCACTCCAGCAAGGGACACACTCTACTGCTGCATGGTAGGGCTGAATGTACTTCCCCTTGCAGGTGATTCCCCATCTTGCAGCAGGCTAGAGGTCGAGTAAGTGATGTTGCTTGTCCTAAATTTGCCCTCTGACCTGAGGACCCACAATTGTGCATTTCACCCTGACTGGTTGGTTAACATGACTTTTTCTCTGACGAGTCCTCAACCAAGGCCTCAAAACTGACAACGCTTCTGAATGTGCCGCGAGGAGACGCTGAGAGATTTAGGGTTAATGTGCCCCGAAGACACCCTAAATGCCATGAGATTCTCCTCGCACAGCTGCCTGTGCGGGTTCCACTGGATGGTGGCAACTTTTTGTAAATGATACTAGTGGTGGTACAGCCTGCGTTACCTTGAGCGTGTCATTGCTAGAAACCCCTTTATAAAATATAACACCGACTCCTAAAGTCTAATGTTGTGCCCTGTGAGAGTGAGTGGAAAATGGATGTCGCATTACAAGGTCATGGCTTCAGAACGATTGCTCTTGCATATATTGTTTTCAATATTCTTAAGTAATTATGAAATTCAGTAAATATGTGCTCTATGCTTACCTTGCTGAACATGAAGCACTATTTTAGATAACCTTGTGAGTGCATTCTGGTGTGCCTTGGCTGGTCAGCCACAGCTGCTATTGGTGAGACATTGATGCCCGGAGACTTATGGCCAATGCCTGATTACATTGGTGAGGGACCCTTCGGGTAAAGACCAGTCTCCAGAGAGATTCCGTCTCGCTAGCTGTCTTCTCTGGTTAATGGCATTGTTTTATTTAATTTAATTTTGATTTTTTGCATCTTGCCACCTGTCAGAAATGGTTGCATACCTTTTAGTCGGGGTCAGGATCAGTTGCCATAGAAGGGGAGAGAGCCAGGGTATGGATTTATTTGGTTATTAATACAATCTCTATCTTGCAGTTTGTCATGCAGTTGCACTTTCTTAATCCATTCCATAACATGTATGCAGCAGCATCCTTCTTCAGCGGGGTTCTGCATCCTTTGGCTCTCCAGATATCATGAACTGCAACTCCCCTGATACATTGCCTTAAACATGTGGGCTTGGGTTGCTGAGAGTTGTTGCCAAAGTGTGTAGATCCCTCTTCTATAGACTATTGGTCACTGTTATTTTCATGGAATCTGAAATGTAGCTAAGTGTCTTGAGCATACACATGAACATTCCCTATACTACAGTAGACTAGAGGGGAGTCATTTGATCTCCTAGTGAGAACCTATCCTGTTCCTGGCAAGGGTTGTGCTGGCTGTCTACTCCGAGTCCCACACGATCCCGTGGCAGGACAGGCCTGGAGTGGCTGTCTTCCCAGATGGATCATTATCCTGCAGTAGTCTAGAGCTGGAGTGTCTGCTGCTTCCAAGTGATGCCTTACAGTAGCTCTTACTTGGAATGCCACTAAGGGCACTTGATGTGCGAGAGCATATGTATCTGTGACTCTTCAGGGGGTCTGAAATGCTTGCAGGTTCATGGAAACGGTTGCCTTCTCTTTTCTACCCTACAATTGGTGGGTGATATAATTTCCCTGGCAGCAGATTCAAGTGAGCAGGTGGGTGGGCCTCTTGATAGGAACGTATATGCCTAAGTGGTTCAGAGGCTGAGATGTACCCAGCACAGTAAGGTTCATGTAAATGAGGACTATTATTTTGGGAGAGTAGTGTGACAGAGGGGAGAAGCGAGGGATGGTGGAGACATGTCATGATGATGCCAAGATCCGAGACCATCCAAAGCCTTTGACAAAAGATGTCACTGACTTTGGGAACTGCCTCGGAGGGCGGCCCCACACTATCCTTTTTCATCCGCACATGGAGAGCATAGGCCTGCCTACATGGAAGAGTCATGGGAAAGAGATTTGGTCAGGGGCATGCCCTATGTTTGAGCCTCTTCCCTAAGCGATCCATGACTGGACTGAATATTAGATGACAGGGAGGACGTAGCCCGCTAGGCCCTCTGCTTAGTGACTGACATTTACCCCAGGGAGGAAGGGAAGGCACTTGGGGATGAAAGGGAGAGAGGGCTAGTAGAGAAGAGAAGGAAGTGGACTGTCCTCCTAATGTGTATTCCTTAGGCCAGTTAGGTATAGATCGCTCACAGTGATGTGAATTCAACCAATCCTGTCCCCTTTCCCAACTGAGTGAATGCTAGTTTGTTTCAGCCAACCATTGACGCAAATGCAAATTTTGCCAATCGTTGATCGTTACATTCTACCCGAATGCTGCTCCAGAAGCTCCCCCATCTAATACGCCTGATGTCCATCCCAGCTTCTCCATTACTTCCACAGCCTATGTGTAACCACCTGGGTGTGTCTCCTATGTAAAGCATTCCTTTGATTTCCAGCTAGATTAGCACCTAATACATTCTCCCCATACATACAGGCATACATACATAAATGAATGCAAATGTGCAGCATCCTGACCAGAGGACATGTCCCTCACTGTGCTTTAAAGTATTCTTCACAATCCTTATGTGTGATGAATTTGTATTGGTCCCCAAGTGAATTTGTAAGGCAGGGGAAGGATTATGACTCGAAGGCAGGAAGCCTATTCGTCAAACCTAATGCTATTACCAAGACATTTAAAAAGAATAATTAACTATTCTTTATTATATTTGGGAGTATGGTTCGTTTATGTGTGGATGCATGTTAATGTGTACATAGTCTGTGTGAATACGATCCATGCAAATTCCTGCCAGGTCCCCCTCCACCCGATAGAGCTTAGTAAGAGCTTTAAAAGCAGAATGAAGAGAGTACTATACACCTGTAAGAGACTTGGGGTAGTACATGGTAAGGCACATGGACAGGAACTTACCAGGACAAGAAAACCACATCCCATCTTCTATTACCATCTCACAGGTAGCGCCAAAAAAAACAATAAACCCAGGGTTGCACTACCCTGCAGCAAAGAAGATATGGAGTTGTTGTGTTCTCTTTATGAAACGCTATATTGCAGCATGTTAGGGAGAATTCTCAAGATTGTGCTAATTTACCTTACCTTTTGAGACCCCCAGCAACTTTGCTGGATTTCTAGGATTTTAATTTTTACCTGTAAAGAGTGTGGGCCTTTTTTCCCACTCTTTCATGTATGTTGATGTGTGTTTTATTTTTGTGTTCTTTGGATATGGAGTTTTAAAACAACTCCATAGGCATTATCTTTTTCTTGTGTGTCACACAGCACCTTCAGTGCAGTGGCACAGGGGTGTCTTTCAGACTCCCCAAGGTTTAAATACATTCTCTAGGACTGACTACTGTCTCCCAGAGCATGTAAAGTTAAATTGACTTTACTAGTCTTTTTAAATTTACAGACCCAGAACACGCTATCTTCCTATAGACTGCTGGAGGGGTTGCCTAGCATCCCCTGAGTCTAAACACTCATGTAACAGTCAAATGTGACCCTTTTCTACTTGAAATGGCTAGTGGCAGTGGTTTTAAACAAATTACCATGATTTTTCCTGACTGCGAACACTGGTAGCTAAAAATCGGGTCAGCCATGTTTTTCAATATGGCGGCCAAGACCGAACTGTAAAAACAGACTCCGGTCGACTTTTTTTGCCGTTTCCTTTAGGAAATGTCCTGATTGTGTTTAACTCTGCGCCAAACTAGGTTTGGTCCCTTTGTTCATTGGCCTTTGGCGGGCTTCAGTGCTGAAGCCCTCCTCTGGTGCCTGAGTTTCTTGGTTGGACAGGATGTGAGGGAGGTGCCCGAAACTCTCTGTGCTTAGTTTCCTAGGAGACCTCAATGCACTCTGGCGTGATTGGCCGGCTGGCTGTCCGGCAAGGACAGCCACCCTGCTGTGTGACTGATGGCCTGGCTGGAATGAATGGGGGAACTGTTTAAAAGCAGGCCACTGGCACTTGGAAAGCAGAGTCGACCACTGGAGCGAGAGAACTGAAGACGAGCTGAAGGAAGGCGACTGCTGCAACTCCTTTTCCAACGGTGAAGCCCTTCTGCAGGTCCGAATTGCCTAGAACTCCATCGACAGAGAAGCCCTTCAAGGTTAGCTTCTTGCTTTGAATATGGTGGGAACAACCAACTCTCAAGCCACCTGGACACTGTCCCTGTACTGGTTGAATTTTCTTCAGAGTGCTGTTGAAAACCGGATAGCCAGCGGGAAGGATACAAGTTCATGGACTTTAAGGCACTCACACCTTAAACCAATGTTTTGCCAAGCTTGTAGCCTCTTCCCTGGACAGTGCAGGAACCTCCAGACGTCCTCCGTCTTGTCCCCATGACTGAAGCTCAGGATCTGCAGGGACTGCCAGGAACAACTGCCTCAGCTACAGCTTTTCTTCATTTACAAGGTGCAAGTGCGGTCGAGAAATCCTTTCAGCCGCGGTGGAAGTTTGTGAAACTTTCCCAACTTTGCAGGCTTGTCCTTCTTTAAACCGACATATAACTTTTCGTCTGACCAACTACTTCTAAAAACCGTGACAAAGACTTAACCATTTACTACCAGAACTGTGCTATCCTATTGAAGACTCTGAACCATTGACTTTGCCCAGGTTATTGAATTGAATTGCTGGTTGTGGTGAACTGAAACTATTTGCCCTACCTCTGAAGTAATTTGTGTTTGAATTATGTTAACCCTATCTTTTTACCCCTTTGTAAAGTAACTAAAGTGCCATTTTGCTCCCACTGATTGGTTGTGTATTGTAGTATATTAGATTGTGATATTGAGCTGCTCTTACTAGTGGAATGTTTTCCAACTGAATAAATGTATATTCTTTTACCAAGAAATCTTGAGTAAGTGTTTGTTTGAACCACTGTGATTGCTAGTCCTATGTGTAACCTCTTGTACTGCTCACTTTACTCTTGAGATAAATCTGGCTGCTCAGCCACTGCTACCACATTACTGTGTAGTACAGGCTTGTACCAAAGGTGACTTTGTACCTACACTTGTAGTCTTAATTGTGTGTAGTGTTCCCAAAGGGTACTGCATGTGATTCTGCCTAACACAGAACACTCTTTGTGATCTCTTTCCTATATAGAAGGGTGGCAGCTAAGAAGGCAACTCAGTGCATAGAGAGCCCACTGAAGAGTCGTCTTTGCTATCAGCAAGTCACAGGATATATATACAATTCCAGTGGTGCCAACTGAGCCAAAACAGAGAACATTAGACTTGCATATTCAAAAAAACTATTATTTGTTTGCCAAGAAATAATTTAGCTTGAAGTAAATGCTTTGAAAATTGTCAATTAGATTAGTCAGGATGGTTAAGCCCCCTTTCTTTTCATTTGCCCCATTCAAAATCTGTAGTGCTCCAGAAGGTTTTGAAGTTAAAGGTCATTATTTCAAGTTGGGCGGTAAAATCAGTGATAATTGCCCTGGACGGAATGACCCTTATTACTGTGATGTCCAGCGGAATTACCACCATATTACAAGTTGCCCACCACCCATCGGTGGCAACGGTAAATCCGCCTGTTGAAATTACTGCCGAAAAATGCAGGACAGCAGTAAATCAGGTAATTTCTGGCAGATTTTCTGTTAATGCAGTAACTCAAAGGAATTACTGTTCAGTAATTCCATCAGCGGAATTACCGCTGAACAGAAAGTCGTCATGCTGCGAATGGGAAGTTCAGTGGCGGCCATCATTAAAAACTTAATCAGCTCAAAATCTGCATTTTAGAATTGCCATCAGACCCGGGAAGTCAGTCAAAACACATCTGGAGGAATAAAGCAAAGCCAATTTTCCAGAAATGTGGCTTTGGAAGCTGACATTCTGTGTGAGCAATCTGAGGTGCTCTATGAGTCCCAAAACAGAACGATCGCCCATCAGTGCAAAAACACCATATGGAGCAAGAATCGGGACAAGGTGCCAGCCGTTGGGAATGTCCCACAGGACTGTGAGGACATCACTGTTGTGAGTCTGCAGACACTGGAGGAGTTACAGTGAAGCCACTGAAGCTCACACTTTGGTTGGAGACGATAAGTACCATTCGCCACAAGGAGGATCCGGAGGATGTTGGATTGGAAGAGGTCCAAGCTGGCAGCCAGGATGACCCTGGTGAGTACATGAGTGAAATGTGGGCTGACTTCACACCGATGGCAATATAATGCCAACATACACACTTGCAATCATCCAGCAGGAAACTGGCACAACAAATGAAACAGCACAGTACAGTGGATCACGAGGTATGATCCAGGAAACACCCAAAAGACGCACCATCAAGCAGGAGGAGCCCCTTCATGTAGGACGTACACTACAAACATGCTACAGCAAGTAACATTGACAGACAACCAATCACACGGTACATCATATAGATGTGTTGGAAGCACACTAACCACACATGCATACACACCTCAAATCAGCCTAATGGCAGTCACCCACTTAACACATGGCACACAATTGACATCTGCAGGTGTCCTGGCCCAGCAGACAACAAGTGCAACACATCTATGTCAGCAGGCTTCTATTAAGAGACTGTGCCACCAAATATCACACTCACACTACTACGGCTAGCAAGACAGCGCTCAGGTGAAAGTAGTACAGGTTATGTATGTGACATTGGCCAAGCTCTACATGGGCACCCATGAGTTTGCACAACCATGATGCACAGGCAACCACAGTCCTTGAAATGTAGACATTCCCAAAAGCAAAGAATCACACTAAATCACACATCAACCATCAAACAATAAGCCCTGGCATGCTCCTCCATGGCAGCAAGCATGCAGGTCTGAAAGGTTTGGTTCTGCAGGATGATGGTCCGGAGATCCCCATGCAGCACCTCACGGGTAGCACAAACTTCTGCCTGCAAGGCCTCGTGTGATGCCCGGATCTCCTCACAGGTTGCCTGGAGCTCAGCTGAGATTGTGCGTGTTAGCTGTTCCAGCTGCTGTTCTGATCTTGTACTCTGGGACACCTCAAGTGCACCCAGAGTATCTCTGAAGGACCTCTGTTCTAACCTCAGGGCATCCCTGTGGGCCTGTGACTCTGCAGATATGGCTGCGGGCAGTCTTCAGCTCAGCCCATCGGTCCCTGTTGGATGCCAACATGTCCTCCCTGTGTGAGCAGCACATGGACTCCGTTGCCTGCTGCTGGAGCTCCACCTGCGTTTCTAGGGGGAGAATGGAAGTGTCCACCCTATCCATGGCCTGAGCCATCATCTCACACAATGGCCCCTGTTGTGCTACAATAGTATACATGGAGTTCTCCCACACAGTATTGCCTGGTGGCGCACGGCCACCGCGTTGGCGGGCACCACACCTGTTTGGGCCAAGGTGATGTGCACCTTGCTGTGCTGGTGCTGCAGGACTGCATTCCTCCTTTGACCTGCTGGCCCAGGAACAGGAGCAAATATAGTGGAGTGTGACCCTGCATCTGTAACCACCACAGGCGGACAATCCAACACTGAATGCCCCATTGGGGGGTCTACCCCCAGTGCAGGTGGGTTGGACAGAACAGCATCCCTGCCAGAAACACTCACCTGCGACATGACATTTGTCTCAATGTCAGATTCAGCACCTGGACCATAGAGGTCTTCGGAGGTGTACCCAGAGACACCCGTGGACAGGATGGTCTGTAGGACTAAGGGATTTTCCTCCACCACCACCCCACGTCCTACACTGGTGCCTGGTTGGGGCTCTGAGTACTCCTGCCCCTACGCCATCGCCTCCTCCTCAACAGCATCTAGTGCCTCATCACCTGCACAAACATAAAACAAAAGTAATGAAGACAGGCATGAACAGCATAGCCGACACATATAGGCATCACAATCTACACATCGAATACATTAATGACACATGTCACACATGACACTAACTCTGGCATGCATGCACTGGCAATGAAGTGGAAGGGGACCCTAAAGCAGACACCGAGGACTCCAAGATGGAACAACGACACATGTGCTGCATGCTGCATAGCACCTGCATCATACATTAGCCTGTGAGTGGAATGGACAATCTACATACATGACACATGCCATCACACAGATGGCACGTAGCATAGCCATGGCAGATTTGACAAGGACACCCAGATGGTAGTAAATCAGTGCTGTCCCCCATCCATGTGAGATGCACATCATGAAATAGAACATGTAAAAGAGTGTGACAAAACATGCATGTGTCACACGCTGCAACAAAGCTAGTGTTTACTAATACAGTGATGGTAGGCACATGGATACATCAATGGTTGGTCACATGGACATGACACAAGTCAATTGTCATGTTGAACATTCAAACAGGGCCCCGAAGTGATCGTGTGCAGCGCATGTGTAGGTGCACAAAAGTCAATCAGACTGATTGATGAAATCATTCCCATAAAAAGTAAACAAATGTGAGGCATTGTGGGGTGGAATCTATGTCTGAAGTATGGTGAATTTGGGGCAGAACGGCACAAAAATGTGTGTTTATCATGCAAATTATTCCATCAATCAGGCAGGCTGAACAGGAAAAAAGTATTAATAATGTTGTAGCATGATGCCAGTTGACGGGCAATTGTAGTAATCAGGTGTAAAGTGTTAACTGCGATCAGAAGGGATACTGTGAAACCCAAACCCAAGGGTGGGGGATGGTTTGGAGGCACCACATGGGTGACCTATAGCAGTCATGACTACACAGCCTGACCTGGCACTCAATCAGAACATATCACCCAAGCAACATAGACATGGTTTGCACAAACATGCATGGCCACTCACCGGACATCGCCTCAAGATCTGGTAGGTCTCCCACGCCTTGGATCTGATCCTCTGTGATGAAGCCTCCAGCGATTGACTCATGTTCCAGAGTAGAGGCATGATTGGAAGCCAGCTTGTTTTTTGCTCAGCGTTTGAGGTCATTCCACCGCTTTGAGAAATCATCAGCTGTGTTCCTCACAAATCCAAGGGAACTAATCTGGTCTGCGATGCACTGCCAGTGGGCCCTACGTTGAGCAGTCGCAGTCTTGCACCCTGCAGTCACCAGCATTTCACGGCCATGGGCTGACACGTAGCTCACAAGTGCGTCTAGTTCCACATCATTGAAACTCCACTTCCTTGACGTGCCGGAGGGGTGAGCCGTTTCTGGGGTCCCAGCCTGTTCTGCAAGAGCACGCTTCTTCCTCTTGAGAGGTGGTGCAGACCCCGAGTGGCTTACGCCGCTCTGGTAGATAGGGGTTGAAGCGCAGGTGGACTGGGCACTGGAAGCAGGCAAAGGCACGATGACCAAAGGTCTCACTGCAGGCATTGGCTGCTGGGTGCTGTTGCCAGGACCAACCTTGATGTGATGGTCTGGGACCAACACTGTCCCAGCTGGATGACTCAGAGCCAGGGTGGATTGAGCTGCAGCTGCCCCTGCAGCGTCCTCACCCTGGCTACTTGGGGCAGCAGATGACATTGCTGCCCCAGATCCACATGGCCTGGTGACAGCAACTTTCACCGCCACACGTGGCTTTGACTTTGTGAACAATCTGTGCCGGGTTAACAGGGCCTGAGCTGGGATGGTGTCAGCTGCATCTCCCCGACCCATTGGGGGGGGGGCATAGGTGCCCCTGATTGCTCCTCCACACACTGGCCTCTTGGGTCACCCTGCTCATCCTGGCCATGTCCCCTACCGCAGACACATCTTGGAGGTCGGCCACCTTTGCCTCCCTTACCACTTGGTCTCCTCCCAACCATGGCGCTGATGTTCTTGTGCAAATGGGAGGTACAGTAAACAATTGTCCTCGGCAATTGGGGTGAAGGGGGCAGGGTACTTGATGGAATACATGCCCCTGTGCTCTAGCAAGGCTGTCTGTGACCCCTGGGGGAAGATGATGGGTCCCGCAATGCTCAGGCACCCTGAAAACAAAATGTAATGTGCACGCGACCCCTGGTAGCCCACATGTGTGGAATAAAGGACCCACACTACACTGTGGCACCCAGAAACACAAGAATAAGCGTACGCGTGGTACACGCAGGCTACAAAGACCTCTGAATGAGTACGCGACACTCGGGGGCAACCACAGTTGAAAACTACGTGCACAACTCACCGTCTGCCTGGAAAAAGAATGTGAAAAAGACACGCGTGGGTGCGTTGGCAAAACCCAGCCAAAAGAAAAATTGAATGCTGTTTTAGTAAACAAGTAGTACAAACTGCAACCGTTGTGAAGTAATCACATGTAAACCGACAAGCATTACAAGAATCACCCGCTCACTCTCCACAAAAAGCACGTACAAGAAAATGGCATCCTATGCATACCTTTTAACCCTGCCCATACGTGCCAAGTCACTTACGCGCTTATGCGCTAAGGGCCTTTCCTCCAATTACACGCAGTGGCACCCAGATGTGCAGTTTTTGCACATGAGGATTCACTATGCACCCGTGACGAGGGAAACGCCCACGCGCGTCACGTCACTTACACACTTACATGCTAAGGGCCTTTCCTCGAATTACACACTGACATGCTGTTTCTTCACGTGCCAAATCACTCTGTATCAAGCTGGCCACGTGACAACACACGGAAGACCACGCTCCTGCCCAGAAGGCTGAATTACTGCCCCTCAAGCCCCGAGCTGACACCGACCAGCCATCTACTGTTGCCTGCCTGCCTGCTTGCCATGTACCCTGCTATTTGGTGCCTGCTCGTCAGCCATCTGCAGGGGTCCAGTTGCTGTGACAACCCGTGCTGGAACAGAAGACTCCTGACTGAAGTTCCATCACTCCACAGCCCTGCACCAGGACCCAGTTGCCCCCAGCCAGAGAGGCAGAAGATGGTATCCTGATGGAGCAAGTCCTGGTGCATTATGATGCCCTCTACGGAAGAAGACACGCTGACAAGGATGGACGTGAGAGGATCTGGAAAGACATTGTGGCTGCCATCAACGTGGAGGGGGTGTCAGTCCGCGACATAAAAAACGTCCAGAAGCGCTGGGAGGACTTTAGTTCCAGGACCCTCGGAAAGGCCCAGCGCCTCTTTGAAGCAGTGCATGCAGTGAGGTGCCGGGTATACCTTACCACCGACGACATGAGGTCCTGGAATGCATTAAACCAGCGCTTCACCGCCAGATCCTCGAGAGGCAGCGCAGTCCGGAGTCGAGAGGTAAGTGTCCATGTGTACTTATTGGACGCAGTGCATGTTGAGGTGTGCCAGGAGTGTGAAACTTGGACATATGTCTGAAAAGGCCCATGTATGGATATGTATGTGCAGGGACATGACTGTGTTGCATTTGAGTCCTGTCATGTGTGATGCACATCAATGGTGTATGTGTTCCAAAGCATGATGCACAATTGCATGTGGAGATGCACACATGTTAGCATTTCTGTGTATGTACTATGGCATGGTTGGGGTGTGACACATGGATGCTGGATCCACCTTCATGTATGTGCACGGCATACATGTGCATGTCTGTGTTTGACATGTGTGCAAATGTGATATGCCATGGATGCACGTGACACAGTCATGTAGGAACCCGATTGGCAGATGTGACATAGTTGCCGATGATTGCACTGTGACAAGTGGTGGAGATGTACAGATGCACGTCTGTCTGTTGGCGTGTGCGCATGTGTTTGGCACTCCCCATGTTGCTTGTGACGTCATGACAACCTTTGGATGTTGATACTGGTGAGTGTGTATGGATGCTGCTTCTTGCTGCACGATTCTTATTAATTTGTGCATGTGTGTGGATTAAAATGATATGAGTGCTAGAAAGTGTGATGCCATCTGTGAAGTTTGACACTGCCACTCGTGCAACTGTCATGTGTGTATCCGACCATTGTACAGTGCCCTGATGCCTGTGTTCTGTCTCTCCCTGTCTGCAGCATCGACTGATGAAGAGGACGGAGATGGTGCTGTGGAGCACAGCAGCAGGGATCCCACCGCCAGCCGGAGACGCAAGGCCCAGCTCTCCTCCCACGTTGTCATCACTTTCGGGAGTGAGGAGTCTGGTGCCGCATCCAGGGCCGCAGCTGCCGAGGAGAGGTCCAAGAGGCAGAGGTTGGAGGTGGACTCCTCGGCAGCAATAGGGGCAGCTGAGCTCCCACAGGGGCCTATGGAGGAAGATGGCATAGAGTCATCCAGGTTGGTAGGGGATTTGGTTGAGAAGGAAGCCGTGGAAGGCCCACGCACAGGGCCTGGATTGGGATTCCGCTGGTGCTAGTGGTGCAGTCCAGGGGCAGGGACAGGAGGCAGCACAGGCGGCCACGGAGGTACCTGTGTGTAATCCTGTCCCCGATCCTGTGACTGCATCATCCCGCACCAGCAGGGATGCCTTCGTCCAGACCCGTTTTCAGGGAGGGAATGCGCAAACAACAACTGGCCTTCTTCTCCCTGTAGACATGGGAATCCATAGCTGGGGTGGCGGTGCGTCAAATTGGTATTCGGGATGACGTGCAGGGTTCTCGTGAGGACAATGCACGTCATTTCAAATACCTCATTGACCGCGTTAGCCTACTAGGACAGATCACCAAGTCTGGGTTCCTCCGTGTGCTGGATCTTCTAGCGACACCCTCCTCAACTGCACCCCCTATATGCCAGTCATCCTCCGTGCCATCTTCCTGCCAAAGTATCACCTGGGCACCCTGTTTAGCTTCCCCTAAGCCAGCGGCCAGGCTGGTGGAGGACACATCCCTCCCTGCCACAGTCAGGAGTCAGAGGTCCAGTAGGGGTGGCCACCCCACCAACTGGACCCCAGCAAGAGGAGGACATGCAGGCATCGACAGGCAGGGCACATGCACGGCAGCAGCAGGCTAAAGGTGGGAGCGATGATGGCTCGGGCCATCAACATCACAGGGGCAGGCATCGGCCGGAGGGCAGGAAGACCCTGGATTGGGAGTGTCTTCCATGTGGTAGCGGTTGGGCCAGCAGATAGATGCGGAGCGGCAGCAGGTGGAGGAGGCACGGCTCACTATGCTCAGGGCAGAGAACTCCATGCACAGGGCATTGAGGTGGGCTAAGTGCCTCGAGGCAACTCGCAGGGAGTTGGAGGAGGCCATGGCTGCATCCCTGTGAGACCTCGAGGCTAGGGAAGAAGCCCGCCTCCGGGACGTTGAAGAGGAATTCGATGATGCCCTGGCCCGGAACATCAAAGAGTGAGCCGTAGGACTTGCCCTTTAGGGTTAGGCTTCCGTTGTTTCATATTTTTTTTTGGAGTTCATGGACATTGCTCCACTTTATGTATATAGTTTTTTGTTGACAGGTTTTTTGATAGGTTTCCTTTTCTTTTGGGAACATAGACCCTTTGGACTTGCATTGTAAATAGTTCAAGACTTGTACATACTTTCGTTATTTGAACTTCCCATGGATCAATAGTTTTTCTTTTATTTCTTTTTTTTCTTTTATATGGACATTGGCGATGGACCACTTTTCAATGTTCATGTCGTGGATTTTTGATTTTAATTGGATATTCCTTTTTTTGGAATCACATTCATTATTTCTTTTTTTGCAAGTTTGGTTTTCATTATGTTATTTCATGATGTTATTTAATACGTTTCATATATCTTCAATATTGGTGTTGTGTAATCTCATTGGTTTTGTGCAAGTCTCTATGAGCATTGCCTCAGTCATGTGTTGCCACTGTGTGGCTCTGTTCTACATTTATGCATGGCCATGCTGGTTGTTTAGAGACATTCATGGCATGGGTAATTTAGGAGTGGGTGCAGTGGATGGTTGCGTGCTTGTACTGGGGGATAGGGGGGATTTTGGTTGTCATTAGGACCATGGGTCTGTTTTGTTATGACATGGTGTTTGGTGTGACATGAGTCGGGGCCTGCTGTCAGGTGCCCGTCAATGGTGGGTTGGTGGGCGGTGGACATGAGTCGGGGCCTGCTGGCAGGTTCCCATCAATAGTGGGCGGGTGGTCGGGGGACATGAGTCAGAGCCTGCTGGCAGGTGCCCGTCAATTTGGGGGACATGAGTCGGGGCCTGCTGACAGGTGACTGTCAATTGGGGGACATGAGTCAGGGCTCCCAAGTGCATGGTGCATTGTGGCCTGCCTGCGGGGCATGGGCAGGGGTGTGGGGTGGTTTCCTGTGGAGTGGGCTGCCTGCAGGGCATGGGGGGGAGCACACTTGAGAGGGCACACACTGCCAAATCGCATGTGAGACTCCCAGCACACCCCTGGAATACACGTACACCGCTCGCACCAGCGAAAACATGTGGAAAACTCCCTGCGCACCCCCGGTATACACATACCCTGCTTGCGCTAGCGAAATCGCGTGTAAAAATCCCTGCGCACCCCCGGAATACACGTACCCCACTCGTGCCAGCGAAAACGTGTGGAAAACTCCCTGCGCACCCCCGGAATACATGTACCCCACTCGCGCCAGGCCAATTGCGTGTAGAAATCCACATGCACCCCTCGGAATACACGTAGCCCACTTGCGGCAGTGAAATTGCATGTAAAACTCGCTGCGCACCCCCGGAATACACATATCCCCTCTTGCGCTAGCGAAATCGCGTGTAAAGCTCCCTGCACACCCCCAGAATACACGTACCCCACTCAGGCCAGGCCTATCACATTTGAAACTCCACGCGCACCCCCGAAATACACATACCCCGTTCGCACCAGGCCTATCGCATGTAAAACTCTCCGCACACCCCTGGACTACACGTACCCCACTCACGCCAGGCCTATCGCGTGTGAAACTCCACGCGCACCCCCGAAATACACGTACCCCTCCCACGCCAGGCATATCGTGTGTAAAACTCCCTGCGCACCCCCGAAATACATGCAGGTAGCCCATCTACCCTCCCTATGCCTCACAGGCAGCCCATCCACTCTGGACATGCGCCGCAGGCAGCCCATTCACCCTCCCCATGACCCACAGGCAGCCCATCCACCCTGGGCATGCACCACAGGCAGCACATTCACCATCCCCATGCCCCGCAGGCAGCCCATCCACCCTGGGCATGCCCTGCAGGCAGCCCATTCACCCTCCCCATGCCCTGCAGGCAGCCCATCCACCCTGGGGATGCCCCGCAGGCAGCACATTCACCCTCCCTATGCCCTGCAGGCAGCCCATCCACCCTGGGCATGCCCCACAGGCAGCCCATTCACCCTCCCCATGCCTCGCAGGCAGCCCATCCACCCTGGGCATGCCCCACAGGCAGCCCATCCACCATGGGCATGCCCCACAGGCAACCCACACCACAGGGGGGACTTTTTCCACGCAATTTACCTGACACGAGCGGGGTACGCATATTCTGAGGAGGTGCACGAGTACATTTTCATGCATTTTGGCTACCGTGAGCGGGGTATGCGTAGTATTTTCACACGATTACAGTATAGCGGCCCTGTAAACTGCTCTAGAGTTAACGAGACCCTTTGCGCCGTATTGGGGATTTCGATGGCTTTTACTTGTACAAGGGGAATTCTTGGGGGCATAACTGGCGCTGCGGGATGTTTGCTGCACCACGGCTCAAAATGGCTTCGGAAATTCATGAATACGCGGTGCGCCAAAATGCTGTTTAGTGCACACGGCTGGCGCACGCTCCATCTCTGCGCTGCTCGCGTGCGCTGCCTCTGTGCTGAAATCTATGAATTACCCTCTTTGTCTGATAGCTTCCATTCAAAAGACTGCACAAAGGCCTCGCCGTGATTTAGCCTTCCTTGCTAAGTGCATTAGGTTCCACTTAGTACATTGAGTGGGAGTCCGCCCATGGGATTACTTTCATGCAACATGGACGCAAGCTTTTGATTCTTACTGCAACTTGAGGTGGCGGAGAGGGACTTAGAGATACACCCCTAAAATTAAAAATTAAAATAGATTCAGATACTCCAAATATGCCAACAAGCTGGATCCAATGAAACGATAACAGGACTGAGCACTTCCAACCACATGCCTGTCATCCTTTGAAAGGTTGTGGGCATATTGTCAAATCTCCTGATTGCCTCATAGGGCTGCGTGAGTTCAAATACACAATTTCAGTTGTGACATGGAGGAGACTAGGGGCTTCATTACGAGTTTGCGGCAGCCATGGAGCTTTTAGCTCCATGGCTGCCGCCAAACCGGGCTCCTTTACCGGGTTCCCAGAATGGGGAATTACCGGGGCATTCTGAGTTCGGAGGACCCTGTAATTCCTCCCTCTGGGAAGCTGGGCCCGGACCTTCCCCATTCCCATCTGAGCCCCCATAGGGCTCAATGGGAATGGGAGAGGGAGCTAACAACGGGCAGATTAGGACCAGCCCGTTGTTAGCTCCCTCTTCCGCTCGCGGGACCAGGTAACGACACCTGGTTTTACCAGGCATCCCTATCGGGTCCCGCGAGGGGACCTCGTAATTTCGCGGAACGGGTTTAACGGGTCCACCTCCATTAGTGGAGCCTGTTAACCCGTTCCGCAAAGGTCGTAATGAGGCCCCAGGTTCTGGTCTGGCCACGAGAAGCATTGGCACAATCAAACAGACTAAAGGTAAAGGAACAAAAAGGGATTCAAAGGGAAGGACACCTCCAAAGGACACATTTCTCAGTATAGTGAGTGCTCAGTTGCAGAGCTCTGTCCCGTCTGTTCCTGGGTCTGCCCATAAGCAGCCCAAGGTAGGAAGTGGAGAGTTTCTTACCCTCTGCTTGCGTATATCTGTCTACATGTGTGGTACAAATGGTATTCACCACATTTATTTGACTATCAACCTGGCCGTCAGTTCACCAAAATGTCAGGGGTAGCAGAAGTGACATCACACAACCCTTGACCCCCTGATGATATCACAGGAAGTGATGTCATTTGACCCCACCCCGAAGTGATATTGCGGGAAGCAATGGAACATGAACTCTCACGTAAAGAGCCACTTGGTGCTGGCCACAGCCCAGGAGCTTGCATTACAAAAAAAAAAATACTTTTATTTTTATTAGAGGGCGCAAGGGAGACCCCAGAGATCACAAGGGAGACCTCAGAGGTCGCAGTAGGTATTTTTGAAGGGGCTTTGATGCGGTGGTTGAGAGGGTGTGAAGGTGTCTATCACAGAATTTTGCAGTAACAGTACATGTTACAATGGAACCAACTTCATAGTTCCATACAAGTGAGGCGGTTTGCATACTGTATGTCTGAATACTCTAATGCTATTGTACAAATAGTTGAGTGTATAGAGGTAATCCGAGGTGGTCTTGCCTTACATGGCTACTGTGATGAGTCATACCGTTCGGTGAGCTGAGAAGACTGTAGTATGTGCCGGAGTTCATGTGAGCCATTCCATTCCATGGCATAGTGACCTCAAGAAAAGTCACGCCTAGTGGAAGAGGGGGGATCACCAATATCCTGCAGGAGAGTTGTGGTGCGCAGCACTGGAGGTCTTCAGTACTGCAGCTGAGAGAAGATGTCCGTTTCCTCTCAAACTGGGAAAGACCAGCAATCCAGTGGTGATAAAGATTATGAGGAGGTTGCCCCTGCCAAAGAACAAAAAAGGGTTCCATGTCATTTCTTCACGGGATGTTTTTCACAGGTATTTTACAGCGATTATTTTCATGAAAAAAACAATAAACATATTTTTTTATTATTTTGGGGTGTTTCTCCTCCAACCCCATTCCCTTTAATTGTTTATGTATTCCCAAACACACACAACCCATATATATATAATTGTCTACCACCCTAAAAAATTGGATGGGTTTTTTCATTCTATATAAAATATTCGCAGTAAAAAACCCAGCGAAAAACTTCCCGCAATGAAAGGATGCTGTACCCAAAAAAGTGCCCACAAGTAAGAGCAGAGCAGTAAGGCGGTACATTAACGACTATTATCCGAACCTGTGTTTCCAAGTGCTAGGGCCTGATTAGAAGATAGAGTGACCAAGGCAGACTGAGCGAGAAGAGGACACAATTCACGAATGAGGGAGGAGAGTAAAAGAGTGTACGTATTGGGAGAATGAGTCGAAGTTCCCAGAATGAAATGATGGAAACGTACACTGTGAATCCACCTCACACTGGACATGGAGTCGAGTACATGGAAGTAATCATGTATTGTAACACCTCTGCATACTGAGACATAAATGGGCCTCATTACAAGTATGGCGGTAAGGCAAAAATGGCACTGGTATCGCTACTGGCACCATTGCTACAGTACCGCCATACTACGAGTTGTGCTTGCAGGCCTCGCTCTGCCCGCCAGGTCCGATCTGGCGGGCAGTGCAGCACCCACGAGCACAACTGGTGGATGCACTGGCAACGTTATGAACGGTGCCGGTACATCCAGGCTCCCCATTCCCATTCAGCCCTATGGAGCGAATTGGGCTTGGGTAGTCCCTTATTGCCAGCACCCGCGAATGGGCAATTACCGGATCCGCCGACCTCGCCATGAGCCAGTAATTGCCCATTCGCGGGTGATGCTAAAATCACGGGTCTGGCGGCAGCTGTGCCTTTGTTACAGGCACGGTTAGTGCCAGACCCGTAATGAGGCCCCATTCAAGGCCCATAACAAACACGATTAACGCTGCCCAATAAGCCGATGGGTGAAATTACCAACTGACCCCTGTGCACAGCACCTGAGAAACTGAGAGTGACAACCTACATATTAATGAAATTGAGACTGGTGCTTGAAGTCTTGATATACCAAGCAACTGTTTCTATGAACCAAAAGTACTTGCCTCCCATAACGATTAGCACTTAGATTATGGTAGCAAATGAAATCTCCAGATTGCCCCTTCCCACATCTGCCAATTTCTAATATATCTAGGACAGAGAGGGAGAGAGAGAACGAGAGAGAGAGAGAGAGAGAGAAGGAGAGAGAAAGACAGAGAGAGAGAGAGAGATAGAGAGAAAGAGAAAGGAGAGCAACAGACAGAGAGACAGGGAAAGAGACAAAAAATAGACATCAGCAATGTGAGAAAGTGAAATTGGATCTGTCCATAAGAGGCAAGTAGTAGCATCATGGGTAGGACACCATGTTCTGAGGCAGTGGTCTTTAACATTTATGATTCCAAGCCCCCCCCCCTTAGTGCGTTGGCCAATGCTGCTTTAATGTTTGGAGGATCCGTCCCTTTCAGCTGCCCCCCACCCCTCTAGAGAGACTCATAAAAAACCTCTGGTCACAGGCTGACCCAGTGAAAACAAATGTCTGGAAGTCAGAAACTGCCATTTGTCCCACATGAACATTCACAATTGATTTAAAAGGACTATTATCATTTAGGCTTTTTCCTCAGCAACCATAATGTGGATTGATTTCATTTTGTACCATTATTTATGCAATTTCCAAGCGATTTTGGGGATATAAAATGCATCTACCTGTGACTCTGGGAACTGTAATTGCTAGTTAGACTATGTTTTTGGCTGATCTGAACATGTTCCAAATGTGAGAATTGGTGAGCGGGTGGAAAAATAAATTAGGGATATGCTTAACAACTTACATATTCATGACTGTTGTAGAGAAATGTGCCACATGGCCATGCTACATCATACAGATTTGGTGGTCGGTTTCTCTAATTCTCCATGATCAGCAAAAACAGAAAACATGTTTAGTATGGCAGTTGCTAGTACAATTATGAAGTTGTGATACATAACTAGTTTTTGCCAAAAGTTGAAAGGAGAACAAAGGACGGTGACAAATGCGAAATGCCATATGTTGCTCCAGACCCCATAAACCAATCTTGACTTAGATGCGGAGTTGGGAGAAGAGAGAAGAATAACTGTCCAATCCTAGTGGCAGGGATTATTGCAAGGTACTTTCCCAAGATTTTATAATTGGTGATGTCATTTCTGCTACATAAAGGGGACTGCAGACACAGGATACACAAAAACTGGGGAGACAGAAAAAGGAGAACGACAGGAGGACAGAGCGAAGAGACAGACCATCAGGAAAGCTGCTGAAATGACAACTTTCAAGGATCTTCAAAATCCAGAAGAACTATCATTGAAGGTTACCCAGAAATGTAAAAGTATGACAATTCTGCTTCGACATCAGTGGTCGAAATTAAGATTGGATAAGCAGGAGCTAAAAACAGCTCCTGGGTATCCAGAATGAACCAGTGACCAGGAGCTACCACCACGGATCTGTTCCCAAATACAACTTGCATATTAGATACAAACCTAAAATGTTTTCCATTATTTATGACCCCTTATGGTTTAAATACTGCATAGATGCAGGCTAAAATTAAATTCATGTAGGTATGTGTGTTCAGCATCAGTTGTCCTGTGGATCCAAAAGTAGCTCCTGGTAGCTGTTGGTGTCAAGCTTGCCAGATTCCCCTAGGTTACTAACATGAGCTAAATAGCTCCCAGCGCCCTTCAATTTCAAACCCTGGACTTACAATCTACTCTACCTATACAAGATACTAAAACACTCTTAAGTTAGGGTCACCCTTGCCTAATTACTGTATTTCATAGAGGAGGATGTATCTTTGCAAGGTGGATCCCTGAAATGTACTTTTACAGAATTAGTCCAGCCGGCCACCATCAGGTACCTCCCTTCGGTTGCAGAGCCAACACTGTTTGGCATGAGTGAATCGCTCTGATTATCAAAATCTCCTGGAAGTAGTAAAAGGACATCAATGTTATTGTCTGGTGATGATTGACTAAGGATTCTTCTCCTAACTGATAGTTGCATCTGGCCTTGAGCACCTGCCGCTTACTGGGTTCATGGTGAATCACTCAATATCATAATTTTTTCAGTTTGCTTCGTAGATTCTATAAGGCTTTCTCCACAAACAGGGCTGGGCAGAGTCTACCTAACCTTGCATTGGCTCGACAAAGTCAGCCTTTCTGCCACATGAACCTGTTAGTGTCAGTTCTGTCTCTACTTGATGGTTTTCCCACTATATACTAGGCTAAGGAAACCTGGTTACAGTTGCTTCCACAGCGGAAATGAGAGATGAAATGGTGATTATAGTATATCCCTTCCTAGCCGTGTGGGCACTAAAGGAAACCCATCTATCCATCCCTGTGAACCAAAGATTTCACTACCCTCATCATAGTTGACTTGCAAATCTACCACAGGCAGCGCAGCAACCATTAACTGTAGTTAGCAGATTTTTGTTTTACATTCACTTCCATGGATAATGCGCATCCAAGCCAGCCATGATGCCCTTGTGAGTGCTAGATGCAACAGGATTGCTTCTCTCCAAGAAAGTTGGGGAACATCCTTGCCTATAAGCGACAAACTATTTACCTGCATCCTTTTTATCTTTCTCTTTTGAATTGCTTGTTCATATATAATCTTTTTCCTTTCTGTATCAAATATGTCATTTAACAAAAAAAACATAATTTTTCAATTTATAAAACAGTCTGGTTCTTTATTAAGTAGTCCTATTTATTATGTGTAATAACGCACACCACTTACTGATTTAAAAAAAAAGTTATTTTATTCATACGTGTGACACTAGGCTTTGGTGGGGTCAACAACTCGATGTGGGCTACAGAAACAGGTTCTATGTGTTTAATAACACTAAGTTAAGTCAAAAATAAAACTATCACACTGGTGTTGTTTCAAATTTTGGCATTTGTATTTTCACAGTTTGTGCTACCAGTTCATAACATCCTCCATACCAACCAACACCCCTTTGTCATAATACATTTTAACAGCTTCATGTCTGGACATGTTTACCCGATAACCACTGAACATAGATAAATAATTAGATATATATAAAAAGTAGATTTGTATTAACATTTCAAACAGCAATTTTTATTCAGATTTTATACACAGCTGTTGCAGCATATGTTTGTGATACAGAAAAGATTGTTACATTATCGTCTGTATTCCGCTGGTAGTGTTTCCAGATATCCGAACAGCCCTGGACAAATAGAGCTTAGATGCTCTTAAAGTAAATACAGCAATAATTGTTTTACACATCCATTGGTGAGATTCACATTAAATTGATGGCTTTCCAGTAGATGTTCATATTTGTTTTTTTGCAAATAGGTGGAAATACATATGAAAACATCTACATTCTCAATCTTCGCAGGTCAGTTTACGGGGCCCCATGCACGTTGCTCTACCACACTGTCTTTGATATACTTTATCCCCCCACTCACAAACTATTTTCTCAATGCTGCTTCTAACACACATCAGACAGCCCTGTCGAAACTGCTTCATTTTCAAAAGGGGGTTATTCACCGATTGTATTGCCCACAATATTTTAGATAAACATCATTCCTCCCCGTTCCCAGCTCTACCACCAGGATACCAGCAAAGTCAGAATGATGCCCATATTGTCTTTAATGCTACCTGGCTCCATTATCGAAATACAGTCCTTACATGGTGTATTAGCGCAATCCTCCAGGTTTTCAAGTTGATTTGAACATAAACACAGTAAATATTGATTGTCTCTGCTAGAGCTTGGCTCTCCTTACTCGCTCACACAGGCACATGATTTTTCCCAAAGTCGCAGAGGGGAAGGGGTCACTCTCCGACATCATAACCATATCCTCCTGCAAAACCATAAATTCATAGTCATAATCTTCCGAGTTCACATCGGCCACGGATGGTTGCCCAGGCACCACGACCAGCGGCTATTCCCAAAGCAACATCATTGTCATCCCAGAACCCCCCCCCCCCGGATTTGCACTCTCAGCCATCAAATCCTGAGCATCTTCCATCCTATCATACACCATAATCCAATCAGGCTCATAACTATCATCTGGATCGCCGGGACGTCTGGGGGTTGCTTTTCCCCTCGTGTAACTGCAGTGGTTCATAATAACTGTTTCCTGGATACCACACCAGATAGTCCCTGGGAAGGAGGAAGAGCGCACCTGTTTTCCAAGCCTAACACAAAACCTATATAGCCGCGTTATAAGCCCCGTACCCCAAAAGCATCATAGCCTTAGATCCACCTAGACCTATTCATAGTTTGCCCAATTTTTTTACCATTTATATCAAATTGATATACATTTTATATCAAAAGTATATGAAAATGTATATTAAAATTATCAGGGTTCTTAAATGTATTTAAAATGTAGATCTTCATTATCATGGGCCAATTAAATTGATATATACGAAATAATGGGGCTTTTATTACATTTATATAAAATGTATATCACATTTATATACAATGTATATCAAAGGGGCAGACTAAGGAAATGGGTGGGGCTAAGACCGGAAATGGGGCAGGCCACCTGTCACATTTAACATTGACATAAAAGGTACCCCCTACAACTACTAGTAAGCATATGATTTGAATAGTGTGGTGTTTGCAATCTACCTTTTTGTCCTCCAATATTGAAAACATGATGCAAATTGTTTAGTATTTGCAGATTATCTGTTTTTTTACCATCACTAAACAGATGATAGAAATTGTGCAGTGGATGCAGACTGCATGTGTGTCTATTTGCTGTAAATCTAATTTGTGCCATCTGTCTGCCTTAGCACATAATTAAAATAATGCTTATGATAAAATACTTATGGAAACAAAACCATACCTATTAGCTTCATTAAGGCTTTACAGCCAATCAGTGTGCCTAACTACAGTAAATCCATATTTCACATTTTGCAATATGTTCTGTCTGTGTGTGTTGGCGTGCATGCAGGTGTACATTTGTGTATGTGAGTATAATGTATACATGCTAAACACGGTGCAGTGTTGGCAGTCTGTTTGTATACCAGCCATCAATAAGCATATGATTTAAATTGTGTGGTGTTTGCAATCTGTCTTTGTGCCCCCCAACATTGAAAACGTGATCTGCGTGTTGCCATCACTGAGCAGATGAACGAAACTGTGCCGTGGTTGCAATATGCCTGTGTGTTAATTTACAGTTATCATAATTAAATTGGTGCCGCCTGGCTGTGCTAAACACATCATGAAAAGAGTATTTATAAGAATATAATACCGAAAACAACACCAGATATATTAGTATTATCAAGGGTTATTTACAAATTAATCTGAGAATTTCACCACAGAACAAATGATACGGAAGTACGGTAACAGATTATCATTTTGCCATTAATAACGAATGAACCATTCGAAAACTCTATCTTTCACTGAACACAGGATGGGAAGAAAAAAACAGATCATGGGCAGGAGCTGCCTGGGTCAAAGGGATGATATCTCAGGTCCATTGACTCACTATTTCTTCTCCTTGTTAGGCCCTATAGTATCGCTCACAGCAGAACCTTTCATTGTAGGCGGCAGTGCATGCGCCTTTCCTAGGGTCAGGGTGATCTCGGCTTCAATTCCATTTACTTCGTCTCCAAGGCAATGCATGAAAGCATTTGTCACAAACAGGGCCTAGTTATGGGGGCCTGTCCATGAATACAACGAGCTTTGCAGGAGGAGATCCATGAACGAAACTCGTACACGAATCGCAGTCGAACAATGTTCCTAACCTTAGCTTCATTGTGGATGTCTTCTATCAAAGTATGTTTTATAAAGGAGACTTTTTAATTCTACAAAGAGACAGTGGTTGCAGTTGCTATTCTATTTAGGGCTTTCTTTTGTGCCTGAATATTCACTGCACACTATTTAATCTCTCGCATGACCAATTTATGTGGAGGTGATATAAGGACATGGCTTTTAAGAGGGGCATGATGTTTATGTTTAAATTAATTGTAATGCCATACAGTTTAAAAAATGTTTTTAAAATTTTTTACACATTTAACAGATAATCTTGATAAAAGATATTAATTACACTTCTTAATAATCAATACATCAATTGGTCAGATGTCGAGTAATCAGTTCAACAAGCTTTCTGGTATAGTTAAAAAATACTTCATGAGTGCATTAGTAAGTGAAGAAAAGACAAATTAGTCAGCACATTGAAGTGGGAGAATGGAAGAACAGGCTCCCGCCCTTCCCCTCTCGCGCTTGGCCTAGAGGATCACGGCCTAGACACCCGCCACGAGAGGAGTTTGCCTACCTACCAGACGACCAAATACCCTGGTACAAGAACATACAGATGTGCCCACCCACCTGCCCAGCAGCCCGCCCTGTCCATGCCGACACCTGCGGCATGGATCAACTCGACTAAAACCTACACGTCGTTAGAGATGCCATGACAACCTAGCCAACGGTTAGCACACCTGTGCAAACATGCACACCGGACACTCCCACACCAATCCACACGAAGAACATACTCAGTGCTATGACGTAGGCGACAGACATACCCACGGACGTGCATCTTTATTATTTTCCACATAGGCTCTCAAAATGCAGAAACGCAAGACGCATAATGAACTTATCTAAAAAGGCTTGCTCACGCTTCTTCTAAGAACCATGTACCATAATGAAGAATATAACGGAGACACGATACTGAGGATAGAGCAATATGATACTGTAACTTAAAGCGCTCTGCATCAAACGGTTCCACCTATGCACCAGGCCCAAGTAGGCCGCAAGCAAAAGCTTCCATGAACACTGAATGAGCAAGAGCTCGGTTGCTGACCCTGCAGAATGAGCCCGGCGAAAGCACACCGCCAAGGGCACGATGTTGCAATCTCGCATGCCGCAAGCAGACGCCAAGGTCGCACCTGCAAGATAAACCAGGCACACAGTGGGAAAAACAATATTAATTGGGCTGAATTTTGCCTCAAACACGGTCCCACCTCACGTGACAAAGCTAAACCTGACAGGATGCCAAGCCCAGGAGGAAGGAGACGCCTGAATCCCACGTTTCAAGACACAGGCAGATACAATTAAAAGACTCATTGGACATCTGCAGCAGTGGGAGTAGTCGATCTCCCAACATATGAATAAATCCTCACATTGTTTACACCTACCCATAGTAAAACATTGTTGCAAATGACAGGTGCACCGCGAGCTGGGAACAGCGATAGTCCCAGACTGGGAGGTTCGCGAGCGGACCAATCAGAACATGGGGCTCTTATCACTGACGCCATTAACATTGACCAATCCTCAGAGGTCTTCATGTAACAATTTTCATGTATCAAATTGAAGGGACAGCCCAAGTATACCACCTGACTAACCCTCAACCACTAACACCGTTCTCTATATGTATGCTATACTAACCCTACCACTCGAGTAACCAATCCAGAGTGGAAATAGGTTTTTTGCTAAACTTTCTAAGGTGACGCAAGTAGCGCGTCATACTAAGGTAAAAAGGGCCTGCGAGCCCCACGATTGTGTGTGTATCAGGACGGACGCGTACGATCCTTGACCCATCCCTGCCGTTTTGTCTAATAAACAGCAGAGTCACCTTGCTTCTTGCGTGTGTCTCATACTCTATCTCTTTTGGGATATACGGGAGGAGTTGGGGCCTCCCTGCCCGGAGGTCTACGGACGGCCCCGGCCGACCCCGGCAGAATTTCCCCCCGACAAGTTGGAGGCACTGCTGAGATCTGTTTAAGATCTGCTTTTTTATTTTTATTTTTTTCCAGGTACTCCCGTTGCGAGGAGGCCCGGCGGCGCGGCCCCCTCTGCCGTTGCCCCCTTCTGAGGACTACAGGACCATCGCGGAACTGCGACAAGACCGGACAGCGCAATCCGGATATTGGCCTTCGGGAGCCGGTTGAGAAGTATCCCGCCCGCGGTTGGCGAGTGTCCAGACGTGGTCCAGACGAGGGGAGGTGGCGAGCCGCTTGGAGGGGTGCACGCAGTCGAGCGGCCCCGCATCAAGAGAACTTGGTGAGCATGCCACGCACAACAAGCAATGTGAAATTGTGAGGGAGGGGGGAGGAATTAAATACGGGAGGTGGGAGGTGTTGCACAGGTGCGCGGCGAAGGTTTGACAATTTAGTGTAGGCAATGAAATGAATGGTAGCCGAACGAGTGCGGGAGCAGTCGGCTACGTTACGCGAGAGAAGGAGGTGGAGCACGAAAACATCACGTGCGGCCGCTCGTAGACACTGATTGGCCTAGGTCACGACTACGTGTAGGGGTGTGTGTGTGGTTTCCTACGATTTGGCATTTATTGATCAATGAGTAGATGAGGATCCCTATTGTTCGAGCAAGAAACTCGATAGGTAGATGACGTTTCCCTGTAGGCGGTAGCTAGCTAGTTGCCCAATACGGAAGATAATTGGCTGGTTAAGCCCTCCTGTCGAGGGGCGTATCACACGCGAGGCGATGCAGCGTGCGCAGTCCGATTATATTTATTGATTACCTTGTTCCAGGAGTGACAGGAAGACAGCTGTGGGGTTAACGGGGGTAGATTGCAAGTGTATTTTGGACTTAAAGAATATATGAAGATCTTACCAGTAGTTTGAAGAGATCGGTGACGTCACCAGTCGGGCCTTCATAGGATATCCCGAGCACAAGGCATCTTTCTTTCTGAGAGTGGTGGGGAAGAGAACTGTGGTAAGGGAGTGGAAACGGAGATAAACGGTAATGAGTTGATCGAGGAAAGGCGAAACGGGGGACGTGGCGGCGCACGGAGAACGCCGGCCACGGCAAGTGTAGAAGAAGGAGGAGGAGCAAGTGAAAATAGGACGACTGTATAAGAACGTCACAAGGGTTACGCAGCCGCAGGGGGCTACGTGCGCCTCGGCCGCAGGGGGCCGTAAGGGTGTTGTGTAAAGGAAGAAAGAAAGAAGAAAATATACAAATGTAAATACTATATTTTAATAATTTTCCTTAGCGGACTATCGCAAGTCCCCAAACTTAGGGGGCCAGGTAAAGGTATAAGGCTGTGTATTGTAAGTGTTAGTAAGAGAATAGCTACCAAATGGGGGAAGGATAACAAGTGAAGCGCTACGATGTCATACGGGACGGGATCGGGAGGGTGGGGGAACACCCTCACTACCCCACTACAACACATATGTACAACACTGTCACCCCATAGGGAGAAACTGATCAAGTATAGCATAGAATGGACACAGGGGACGGACAACAAAATGATAACACCATGGCCGCCTAATGGTAGCTTCGATCCATATACCCAACATTCACTATTAAACCATTTGCATAATAGATACAAAGGGAAGAAGTTGACAAACCACGTGGAGGTGTTTAACTTATGGAGGATGTTCCAAGGGTCCCGACCAGGACCAAATGGAATGTTCACTGTGGGGGAAACACCGGAAGAAAAAGAGATTAAGGAGGAAGGAGAGAATGGGAAAAAGGGAAGTGAAGACCCAAAGAACACAGGGAACGGAAAAGAGGGAGGAGAAAAGAATAATAACCCAAAAGAAAATGAAATAAAAAAGGAACAGAGAAACGATACACCCCTAGCAAAGGTAGTGAAAACAGAGGGAGGGGGGTTGTACCCTTTAAGAGAATTAGGAGAAATAGAAAGAGGACAGTTAAGGGAAGCTGAGGGTTACTCGAACCCGGCATACAGCCCGCCACCATATGTGGCTCCTAGGAAGATGCCAGCAGGGGAGGGGAGGACTGGAGAAGAACAAACTGTGGAAATAGGACATGATGAGTGGGTAGCTGCGCAGATACTATTAAAATTACGAGGTTCATTAACAGGAGAAGAGAAGGAGGTAGTAAGGAAAATAGATGAGGATAATACCAGGGAGAGTGGAATGAGAGAGGAAGAGCTGTTACGTCAAAAGGAAGAGATTTTGGAGGAACGACTAGCAGAGTTAAGGAATGAGCAGAATGAACTGATCAAGCAGCTCGAGAGGGAGGAAAGAGAGAGAGCGAGGGAAAGGAAAGAAGGTAAGAACGAATTGGAAAAAATAAGGGAACGAACTGAGGAGCAAAAGAGAGAAGCTGAAAGGGTAAAAGCAGCAGCAGAAAGGGTATCAAGAGCAGTGCTACGAGAGAGGAAAAGGTAAGAAGAAGAGAAAGAAAAAGAAATGGCAATGTGGAAGAAGAGATTACTATCAGAAACGACTAAGAAATACGAAGAAGGGAGGGTGATAGAGAGTATATTAGAAAGGGAGAGGGTGAGATGGGAAAGGAAGAAAGAGGATGAAAGGATATTGGAAAAGGTGAGTAGTGAAGTAATGGAGGAATTAAAAAGGAAGAGGGAGGAAATTGGTAGAGAGATGGAGGAGAGAAATGAAGGGGAAAGAGAAGATAGGAGAAGGGAAAGTGAAGTAAGGGGGTATGTATATAGAGACACAGAAGTAGCAACAACATCAGCGCAAAGGGGAGCGGTTGACAAAGGAGAAAAGGGAGAACAGGACCTAATAGACTTAAAAACAGTAACAATCAAGGGGAAAAAGACAGAGTGGGGGCTGCCATTTATGAATGACTTTTGTAGTGAGGAAGAAGAAGGAATGGAGAAGGAAGGAAGAAACAGTGAAAGGGAAAGCCTAGATAAACTATACACCACCCGGACTAATACAGACTCACCATGGATCTGTAGGAGAAAGGACGAACTGGAGAGAAGTGAGGAGGAAGAGCAAGGAATAGCGGAAAGACAGACACATGAAGCCACACCGTCACCATCACACCCTCTCCCATCCCACCCTACATGCTCAACCACCTCACGCTCATTACGTACAATCAAACCTGCGCCCTTCACAAATGAACTGACACCCTATGCAGGTCGGCTTAGAGACCTCCCTAGACGCAGGCAGGAAGGACGAATACACACGCCCACATTAAATACAGGAAATAATGGAAGAAGGGGAAAAGATGGGGAAGAAAGAGTTACGAGCAGGGGAAATACGGACGAAATTGACGATGTAGGAGAGAGGGAAGAAGAGGAGGGGTGTGAGGACTTGATTTTATGGAACCCAAGGGGTAAAACGAGACACAACTTAATGCCACTTCTGGAGAGGGGAGGGGTTAGACCACAGTACGTCCCTTGGAAGCATACAGACAAAGAGAATATAAAGTGCAGGCTCCCATCATTAAGTGGAGGTGCGGGTAAATGGATATATGAAATGGAAAAACACACCGCAGGACAGAAACTGGCAGTGGGAGATGTAAAGGGCCTTCTAATATCGATATTAGGGGATGCAGCGGATGACATTTGGAAGAGAGCGGGATTCCCTGGGGTAACAATAGCAAACACATCGCATGATGGGGCACCATTCGCAAACTGCAGACATGCACTATGGCAGGCATTGAGGGTACAGTACCCAGACACATCAGACATAGGAGCAATTACCTCACGCAAGATGCGTGAGAACGAAGATCCTGTTGATTACATCCAGGAAATCCAAGAGAAGTGGTGCATGGAAACTAGAGAACAATGGGACAAAACACCAGCAATATTTTATCATATACTAGTACAAGGGCTCCCAGAAGGAGTTCAGAAACAACTGAAGAAAGTAGTGGGAATGGAAGCAAAAGCATGGCCAGAAATACAACTGACAATAGTGCATCATTGTAGGGCATGGCAAGGAAAAATGAAACAAAAGGAAGAGGACAGGAAAACGGAAGAGGCTAAACTAGTACAGAAAAAACTTACTAAATACACAATGGAAGGGGCACTAATAACTGCACCTACAACAATGACCCAAAGCCCCACACAAGTAGTGGCTGCACAAGATCCCTCCCAAATACCACCCTCACAGACTATAACACAACAGGTGCCGCCACTCCAACCATACACGACCAACATGGGAGGAGGATACTCAATGCCAGGAGCTAGGTATTATAATTACAACAGGGGAAGAGGAGGAATTATGAGAGGGAGAGGATACGGATATAACACACAACAGCAGGTGGGAGGACTTAGAAATTCCTACCCCACCGGGCAACCAGTATACCAGGACAACACAGGAAGCTTTCCATGGCAGAGTAGGGAACCACCGGTGTGTTGGAGTTGTGGATTAGTAGGGCACATGTCACGCACGTGTAGAGTAAGACCAGGTACACCATCATGGAGCGAACAGGGACAACCAAGGCCCACACAGGAACAGCAGGGCATACAGCAACAGCAGACGTTGCAACAGGGAAATGAACAGCAACAACTAATAACACAACAACATCCACAGACATATTCACTGCCACAAAAACAGGTAGCGATAACACAACAACCCCAAGCACAACAAACACAACTGGGTAGGGTGACGGTCCTGGGACACAACCCTTACACAGGAAATGGTCACTCGTTGTACCCTCAATAGGACAGCCCACAGACAGCCTTGGTGTGTCCCATCCTGTCGGTAATACCTAATAGTGCGGAGGGACCACGCATAGAGGTAACGATAGGTGACAAAAAATTATCATTCCTTGTTGACACCGGGGCGACCCGGTCTTGCATAAGGGAAGGTAAATTTAAGATGTCGGGCGAAGCCATGAACACCCAAGGATTCTCTGGGGCTAGAGAGTTGGTTCCTTTTACTGATAACATTCCCTTATCTATAGGAGATTATGACATGTCAGTCCCACTTTTATATTATAGTGCCTCACCAGTAAATATACTGGGGAGAGACGTCATGAACAGGTTGAATATGACGATCTCCTTTACGGAGGACGGCATAATTTGCTCTACTCCAGGAATTAACATGCTCACAGCACGACAGATTATGCACGCATACTGCGGACAGACAGCGATTAGGGCTGAGCCAGTAGATGGCGAACACTTCCAGTACGGGACAGACATGGCATTTGCATGGATGCCAGGGATAGAGGGAAAGATCTGGAGGAGGCCAGCAGCCTATTTGTTCAGACCAGAAACACCAGTCAATGAACCAGAAGGAAAGGTGGTTCCAGTGGACATTGAGAGCATTATAGCAACAACTGATTACATTGCTGTACATGCCCAAGACAGAGAAGGAAGAGCATGGAGGGCAGTGATAGCACTAGCAGAAGGATGTAGACTCACCCAGGTGTCAGATGAGGAGCTGTTCTCAGAAGAAAAGGAGGAAGGTGAAATGGTGTTTATGATGAGTGTGGAAATATGGCTAAGAGTGGCGTACAAACAAGTGGCACAGAAAATGGCAATGGCACTTGAGGCACCCACATCCACCCCAGTTCCCTTCTTTGAGGAGGATATGACAAAAGTACCCACATCATTATGGACTACTAGCCCCTATGACGTGGGGTACATAAAAAGTATAGGGGGGGTAAGGATAAAATTGAAAAAAGGCGCAATACTCCCCAGAGTGAAACAGTACCCACTATCAAAAGAGGCAGATGAGGGCATATATGAAACCATAACGGCCCTTATAGATAATGGCATATTGGTCCCCTCAGAATCACCATGTAACACGGCTGTATACCCAGTGCGCAAGGCTAGAGGGGGGTCTTGGCGCTTCATACAGGATCTCAGGCCCTTGAACAACATAGTAGAAGCAGAATACCCCATAGCCGCAAACCCGGCCACAATATTGTGTGGCATTCCAGCAGAAGCATCACGATTTACAGTGATCGACCTTAAAAATGCTTTTTTCTCAATACCATTGCACCCAGACTCACAAGATCTGACAAGCTTCACTTACAGAAACACAAAGTGGAAACACACCAGATTGCCACAAGGGTACTGCGAATCACCCTCAATCTTCAACAGAGTAATACAGATGGATTTGGGTAACATTGAAGTGGAAAGCACAGTGTTGCAGTATGTCGTCGACATAATAATGTGCAGTACAAACGAAAGAACATGCAGAGAGGACTCATTAAAGATGCTGACAATATTGCCTGAAAAAGGTTATAAGGTAGACATGGAAAAGTTACAGTACTGTCAAGAACAGGTACTTAACATTGGTCAGCTCATATCCCAACATGGAAGAAAGATTGCACCACAAAGAGCACAGGCCATTTCAAAAACGCCAGTGCCACAAACAGTGAGGGAACTGCAGCAGTTCCTGGATCTGTGCAACTACTGTAGAGCATGGGTATTTGATTACAGCTCATACATAGGACCCCTGCTTGAGGCGTTAAAGGAAGCTAATAAAGGGGAGAAAAAGTTGGGGTGGACAATGGAAATGAAAGAGGCTTTTGATGAACTGAAAGATGCAATATCAACTGCTCCGGTACTGGCAACCCCAGACTATGAGCGACAATTCTTTATATTTTCACATTGCGACTCAGCAGTAATGAAAGCAGTGTTGGCTCAAAAAACAAGCGTGGGCTACAAACCAGTAGCATTTTACAGTGGCCACTTAGATCCTGTGATGTTAGGTCATTTCCCTTGCGAACAAGGTCTCGCCACAGCTGCTTTTGCGGTAGAAAAAGCATCAGCAATCACCATGGGGTGCCCAACTACACTGTTTGTGGAACATGCACTATTTGCAATACTGAATAAACCTAAGTCCACCCTAACCACGCTAAGGGCATCCGGTTATGAGATCATCTTATCCAGAGCTGAACTATCAATTGTTAGATGTAGCACGGTCAACCCTGCAAGGTTCCTAGCAGAAGGACTTGAGGAAGGAGATTATGCCCACGATTGTACGCAAATAACTGAAATGTACTCATGTACTATAAAGATTGAAGAAAACGCACTAGAGGGAGGTGAGCTCCTGTTCATTGATGGGTCATCAACTATCGACCAAAGGGATGGTATAAGGAGGACTGGGGCAGCAGTGGTAAAAATGATGGAGGTTCCGGTGTGTGTGGCAATGAAATGTGTACAACTACCACAGCATTATTCCGCTCAAGCAGCAGAATTAATTGCACTAATTTTGGCGTTGAAGGAAAGCTTTGACAAACGAGTGACCATATATTCCGACAGCGCATATGTTACGTCCACTGTCCACTCAGGGCTGTCGAAATGGAGAAGAAGAGGGTTTAGGAGAGCTGATGGCACTCCAGTGCAACATGCCCTCCTATTGGCTGAACTAATTGAAGCAATAAATGACCCCCAAGAATTAGCTTTGGTCAAATGCACCGCACACACCAATGGTGAAGACCACATTTCAAAAGGGAATGCAGCAGCAGACGCACATGCGAAGTATGCTGCATATTTTGGTGAGATATGGAACCCCCCAGAGTCAGAGAGAGGGAGAGGGAGGGGAATGGCTAAGGAGATGTTGATAAGAGAAGGGTACACCCATCTCCCAGCCACACAGATAATGGAGCTACAAGCGGCTGCACCAATGGCAGAAAAAGAAATATGGGTAAAAAGGGGATGCACAATGTCACCAACTGACGCACTATGGCGCCAGAGTGACACTGGGAAGATTGTAATACCACTGGCACTATTGAACACCGCCCTGAGCCAACTACACCACCCAGCCCACACAGGCAAGGAAGTAATTGCAGCACGAATTAGGGAAGACTGGTTCTGCCCCGAGTTAAATTCTCATGTGTCAAATTTTATCAGCAATTGTCTCACATGTTAACAGTTTACGGCCGGTCACACTCTGAAGGTGATAAGAGGTACTATACCTCGGCCAGAGGGACCCTTCCGACATCTCCATATTGACTATGTTGATATGATCAACGTATGTCAAGGAAATAGGTATATGATTGTAGTACTATGCCCATTCTCGAGGTGGATTGAAGCAGGGCCCTGTTCACACCCAGATGCATTCAGAGCAGCTAAATTCCTAGTGAGGGAGGTCTTCCCCAGGTGGGGAGTGTGCGAGGTACTGCGGTCAGATAATGGCCCACATTTCGCAAACGAAATGTTCCAGCACATCACATCCTTACTGAACATCAAGCATAAATTTGCATGTGCATACCACCCACAGGCCAACGGTGTATGTGAACGCCTGAATGGCCTATTAAAGGAGGCAATTGCAAAAATACAGCAAACAACAAAGAAGAGTTGGTTGTATTGCCTTCAATTAGCCCTATTTGAGCTAAGGAATAGACCAGATTCCGACCACCACCTCACCCCTCACGAGGTGGTTACCGGACGTCAAATGCGCCTTCCCCTAACGCCAACATCAAGAGCATTTACCAACCTTGAGAGTACTGCAAATGTCCTTGGTGATGAAATGTACCAATATGTGTCTTCTTTGATTACTAGTGTAGTGTTTGTGTCTCAACAGCTCGAGCGCACGCGGGGCGGGTCTAACAGCGATCAGCAAGAAGACGCGGATAAAGAATTGGAAAAGGAAAGACTGTGCAAAGTTGCTAAAGGTGACCACGTACTACTCTGCAATTTCAACAGAAAGTGGAACAGCCCACGCTTCACTGGCCCCCATCTGGTAGAAGAGGTATCAACGAGAGCAGTAAAGCTACAGGACAAACGTGCCTGGAACCATCTACACGACATAAAGATCTACAAACTCCAGACCCGCCCAAGCGCCACCGACAGGGCCACTGGGAGAACAACAACAGGGTCACCAACGGAGGAAGAGACTTCTACCGCAACTAACGGCCTAAGTGTTCCCATACCCTGCCACCCCCCAGATTCCCCAGAGACAACTACTAGACAAGAAAGGGGTGATCCCCATACCACCCACCCCATGGTTACACGATCAAAGAGTAAAGAGACTTCCGCCAGTTGAGCCCCAAACCCTCTGCCCATTGACCCCCTACCCACTGTAGTAATAACTGAACTGAAGGACATTGTCTTGCACATATACACATGTAAACACCTGAATGTTCTCTTTCTTTTCTCTCGCACATGCAGGTACAGCATATTATTGTACTACTAAGAAAGTAGATAACTAACCAATTCACTGCCCAGGAGTAGATGGTACCCTCAGACGATAATTACCTGGAAGAATTGTCACACCAATTTGTATATGAAATAAAAAGGCCAACGTATCTGAAAAAAAGGAGGGTACGTGTCTACTACACAGCATTCCTATTGGCCGTAGAACATTCAATACCCCACCTCCAACCATACTTGCCTGCCCTAAGAGATAGATCGCTTAGATTGGCGTGGGAACAGCTCTTCGCCTGGGCACTGAATGACTACTTGATAGGGAGAGCTTAAAAACGACAACTAACACTAATAACAAGCATATTAAGAATTTTCAGGCGGGCAACTGTAACGTCGCAAGAATAAGCTGCCGGACTGCAGCAAGGTAAGAGCAAAATGCCGGTGAAATTAGCATCTGTAATAAAATTGATGGGGATTTTAATGATCACCGGGTTCTTGGCTGCCTCTGTATGGCACTACAGCTATGCTATTGATATTATTGCTGTACCCAAACCAAATACACCCCCACCCCCAGCTGCAACAGGTGTTACATCAGGTGGTACTAGTAAAATCCCACACAAGGAAAATAGAGTTAAACGCAGCACATACTCAGATAATAAAGGTATTGACAACTACATACAAGATTCAGCACACATCTCAAACAACATATGGTACCAACACATGACCCACATAGGTAAACAGACAACAGAAGACAGCTGCTACGTTTGCTCATTAATCCCATACGCCATGAGCGCTTCTCGAACATTTGTTGCCACGGAGATAGATGAAAAATTAGCCCGATGTATAATATACCTGGCACTGTTCCAAATGAAAGGAAGATTTCAAGGGACAGTGGTGCAACTGGTGTGGAAAACACGAGATACATATCCATATGAAAACAACTTCCTCAAGACTTATTTGAGTTACCACAAGAGCAGTTTACATGCTGAAGGATTCAGGTACATAACAAGTGGTCCTGAAAAAGGAGAAACAAAGAAAGTAACACTACAGTACCTACCATGTGATTGGTACGCAACTGAAGTCCCTGGTAAAAACGGATGTTGGGAAAGACCACTGGTGATAATAACAGGGAAGGTGTACATGAACAACAAATGGGACATAGGAGTGGTTGGCAGCAACATGGTAACAAGAGAAAATATTTCAACTATTGATGGACACAACCATAGATGTTGGATGACTTGGGTCAAGTACGTACCCATGCTCACGTGGATGGAGAAGGATGAAGACCCAATAACAATACTGCCGCTAACTGCGCCTAAGGTATGCTACCAACATAAAGGAGAAGTGGACGTAGGATACAACACCAACTGTGAAAGCGTGATTGAGTTACCTGAGGGGGGAGCAGGAACAGCAGTAGTAATGGACCATTACTGGGCCTGTGGAGACAAGGCATACCACACACTGCCCCCTCTGTGGAATGGTGTATGCACAATAGTACACGTTAATGTACCATCACTAGTGGTGCCCCAGAAACATGTGAATATGGCGAATTTCCCCAAAATGGATGAAGGAAACAAGAGGAAGAAGAGATCTGCACAGCTTCAGAAGGGGCCAGAGAACAGGAACAACGGCAACAACACCGTCCTGAATAGGAAGAAAAGACAAGGAGAACCTCTGACAGGAAATTACCTGTGTTCGGAAGGTCGGAAACAGCACTCACTTCAATTCCGCCAGAATACAGACTATTCAGCAGAGCAGCAATGTTCTTCTCCTCAATAATACATCCGGGACTACAGGCTTACGCAAACGCAAAATGGCTCCAGATAACTTGGTGGGAACTAATGATGACAATTAACTCTACAGTGAATGGATTCAACGCAATAAAAGAGGAACTGCGAGCTGTGAGGATGGTAGCGCTTCAGAACAGATATGTACTGGACCTCCTCACAGCAATGGAAGGAGGAGTTTGCGCTAAGATAGGAAAATCATGCTGCACATTCATCCCTGCCAACGATGCTGACAATGGTACACTGACAGAAGCAGTTTTACAATTGACCCAGATGCACTCAAAAATGATGGATGAAAGTAAAGGTGTGAAAAAGGATGAGAGCTGGTTTTCAATATTATGGTCATGGATGCCATCTTGGCTGTCAGATGGACTGAAGATTATAGTTGGATGTACTATTTTGGCTGGAGCTACACTGATCATAATAAGATTTTGGAAGGCCCGGAAGGCACGCACCACAGACGAGATGATCGAAATGGTTGGTATGCACCTCTTGATGCCAACAGATGATGGCAAACACACAGGCACAATCATAAAAGAAAGAGAGAAGTTGCGCAACCAGATCATCACCAACCACCTGGACCCACCATCTGTGAAGCTCGAAAACCCAAGAAACCCAAAGAGCTACATAGGGAAATGGGTATACTGCACTCCTGGAGGAACCTGTGAATATATGTATTGGTCATTTGAAGACCATGTTAACCACTATGGACATTTGGGAGGAATAACTAAAATATGGAGAGTAAGAGGAGATAAAGAAAAGGATATGTTTGTGGTCGACAAGTCGACCAGAGGGGGGACTGAAGTGGGAGAATGGAAGAACAGGCTCCCGCCCTTCCCCTCTCGCGCTTGGCCTAGAGGATCACGGCCAGACGACCAAATACCTTGGTACAAGAACATACAGATGTGCCCACCTACCTGCCCAGCAGCCCTCCCTGTCCATGCCGACACCTGCGGCATGGATCAACTCGACTAAAACCTACACGTCGTTAGAGATGCCATGACAACCTAGCCAACGGTTAGCACACCTGTGCAAACATGCACACCGGACACTCCCACACCAATCCACACGAAGAACATACTCAGTGCTATGACGTAGGCGACAGACATACCCACGGATGTGCATCTTTATTATTTTCCACATAGGCTCTCAAAATGCAGAAACGCAAGACGCATAATGAACTTATCTAAAAAGGCTTGCTCACGCTTCTTCTAAGAACCATGTACCATAATGAAGAATATAACGGAGACACGATACTGAGGATAGAGCAATATGATACCGTAACTTAAAGCGCTCTGAATCAAACGGTTCCACCTATGCACCAGGCCCAAGTAGGCCGCAAGCAAAAGCTTCCATGAACACTGAATGAGCAAGAGCTCGGTTGCTGACCCTGCAGAATGAGCCCGGCGAAAGCACACCGCCAAGGGCACGATGTTGCAATCTCGCATGCCGCAAGCAGACGCCAAGGTCGCACCTGCAAGATAAACCAGGCACACAGTGGGAAAAACAATATTAATTGGGCTGAATTTTGCCTCAAACATGGTCCCACCTCACGTGACAAAGCTAAACCTGACAGGATGCCAAGCCCAGGAGGAAGGAGACGACTGAATCCCACGTTTCAAGACACAGGCAGATACAATTAAAAGACTCATTGGACATCTGCAGCAGTGGGAGTAGTCGACCTCCCAACATATGAATAAATCCTCACATTGTTTACACCTACCCATAGTAAAACATTGTTGCAAATGACAGGTGCACCACGAGCTGGGAACAGCGATAGTCCCAGACTGGGAGGCTCGCGAGCGGACCAATCAGAACATGGGGCTCTTATCACTGACGCCATTAACATTGACCAATCCTCAGAGGTCTTCATGTAACAATTTTCATGTATCAAATTGAAGGGACAGCCCAAGTATACCACCTGACTAACCCTCAACCACTAACACCGTTCTCTATATGTATGCTATACTAACCCTACCACTCGAGTAACCAATCCAGAGTGGAAATAGGTTTTTTGCTAAACTTTCTAAGGTGACGCAAGTAGCGCGTCATACTAAGGTAAAAAGGGCCTGCGAGCCCCACGATTGTGTGTGTGTCAGGACGGACGCGTACGATCCTTGACCCATCCCTGCTGTTTTGTCTAATAAACAGCAGAGTCACCTTGCTTCTTGCTTGTGTCTCATACTCTATCTCTTTTGGGATATACGGGAGGAGTTGGGGCCTCCCTGCCCGGAGGTCTACGGACGGCCCCGGCCGACCCCGGCAGAATTTCCCCCCGACAACATCACCCAATCTAAAGATATACAAGACGGAAGAAATATCCCAAATTAACCAATCAGGCCTGAAACGGATCAATAGGTTCAAAGAGAGGTGTAATACCTCCTACTAATCACAGCTACTCATTTGTTTTCCTGCAATGGACCAGATGTTAAACAGTGCAATATGGAGCCTAGGGTTAAGTGTGTTAATACAATAGTGCCAAAACTCATTGGATTCCATATAGTCCATTTTGTGCACATAATTTCCAAGATATTTGGAATAATAAGGGGTCATTAGTGGGCACTGTGTTAACACATGTCTTGCGGTTTCAAGGTTCGTTACAATACCACATATTCTGCAGTTTCTTATAGAGTCTCGAGACACATTGTCCCAAGGTCTGTTTGCTAAAGTGGTTAAGCAATTACTGCGCATCAACAGAATGAAACGTCTCAGCGCAGGAGAGGGACAGAGATTAAGATACAGTTGACTCTTCTTAAAAGTATAGAGGACATAAGTCACAAAACTATAACTTCTTAAAGTGGCCAAGTGCCCGTAGTTGTCCTGCCAATCACAAAGCGAGATAGACTTCTGGAGATGATAAAACATTGTTTGATTATCTTGGTCCCATCTTGGGGACCAACCGCTTACCTCACTGAGCGTTAGCATATCTTTCTCCAGTTTGGATTGTTTACTGCTGTGAAGGGTTTTGACCAATGCTGAATCAATAGACAGGGTAGATGTGGGGATGAGCTGTCGCCGCCTATCATTCCATCCCAGAGTCCAGGAGAACCGCGCAGTTGTGCGCATACCAAAAGCGCCAGGGGTGAAAGGTGGTGCCAAAGGAAAAATAGCAGCACCTGTCAGAGCAAAAGCGCTTTTAAATCACCTCTGTTTCTTTGAGTGCAAGCTCCAAATGTCCATTCCAAACATTGCAAGATAGCTAATGCCGGAGAACTTTGTTCAAAAAATCCGTTTTACTGATGTCAAAAATTTGCTGAAATCATGGGCACAAAACCACTCTAGAGATTCAACCTTCTTGTGGGGGGGGTTCCACATAACCACTCAAATGTAAGGATGCCCATCAAAACAATAGCAAAAATCTCCTGTCAAATTCAAGACAACTCAAAAATGGATGCAATACCGATACTCACCACTATCAGAAAGCCGGCATTTTAAAACCACCAGACTTTTGTGTAAAACTGAACAGATGCACCCAAACCAGGCCAAGGAAAGACTTGCTAAGAGGTGGATACCATGTAAAACTATATTCTGAAATGACTTGAAGGAAGTAATTATTTAATGTATATGTAAAAATTGTAAGTTTGATTTAAACTGCGAACTAAAGTGACATTTAGCTGAATTCTGCCTGACAACTACCCCCGACAGGAGAAACCTTCTCAGCCACTCTTCCCAGGCCTAGCTGCATCCTGCTTCCCCACCAAAAGGAGATGACACCTCTTTGATTAGATTAGGGGAGGGGCACCTACAGAACTTTGGGCAGACACACAGAACAATGCATTGTCCTGGGCTCAGGCAAATGTTATATTGGGGGGGTCGTAAAGTAGCTTCCTCTTGGGAGAAGTGGGAGGAGAAGAGCCTCTGGGAGCCACCTGAGCTGGAGGCGGGGACAGACAGAAGCTTCCCCCATGTGCTTTGGAACCTAAACCACACCCATCTGGGCCAGAGCATAATTTTAAAAAAGATGGATAGTTCATAGTAAGGACTTGTCAGAATTATATAAGTAATATCATTATTCTTGTGATTTTTCTGTGCACGTTTTAAGAGGCGTTAGGACCCTGTGGTGTATTCTGGGGGTTGCTAGCGGAAAATAGGGTCTCACTGCAAATGTCTGCATGTTAAAAATCTGACACTTCATCAACTAATGTCCATACACCTTGCGCACATTTGTGTAATTTTTGGTAAATGTCCGATATTGGTAAACCAGTCAAAAAGCGCAAAATGTTGTCATTTTTGAATGCAAGCCCCCAGGAAGATCAGAGGCGGACAAGCATGGACCATAAGGAATATATAATGTGTACATGTAATTTCAACAAATTGTGTATCTTGGAAATATGTATTTGAATCAAATATAGATTTGTGGGCAAATTGACCAGGGGAGGATCCTCTGACCCATAAACAGACCTCATCATGATGACAATGCATTTCCTTCCCCCAATCATGGGAGAGGGGAGAATTGGGCCAATGACAAGTAGAGAGGGGCAGGCTCAGTTATGCCACGCACACACCCACTTCCAAAACACATAAAAAGAGACTGCTGGGACAGGTAGAGACTTTCATTGTCCATTTCTGCGGAGCATTTTGACGGTCGACATCCCATCCAGACAGAGACCAGAACAAGGGACCCATAGACTACAGGACTTCGAACCTAGAAGGCCCACTGCAAGCAAAAGTATTCTCAGCAGGCCTTCAGAATCCAGCAAACCTAACCAAACTATTCAACAGCCAGGCAAGCTGTTTGAATCCTTTGCCAATAATTTTTGCCGGAACCGCAGATCAGACCCAGACCGCTGTGAGCAGAACCAGAGATCCGGATCGCTGTGAGCAGGACCGGTGCCTGATTGACCCGCCGAGCAGAGAGAACCGCCGCTGGACGTGTTGACCAGATCCGTGACAAGGCCTATTTCAAATTTATATTGTGAGTACCTAGCAGAACTGTGCAGAACCAATCTCTTAGTTAAAATAATCTAATTCAAACTATTTTAGCCTATTAGAACTGCCTCCTAGAAAGCTGTCATCTGTCATTTTTAAAGCTACACAACTGTCACCTGTCAATTCTGCAGCTGCAAGCTGTCACCTGTCATTTTCAGTTTACATTAAATCCGAAAAACTACCTTCACAAAATCGTCCGTATCTCTGGAACCGTTTGTCCTAGGAACGAGATTTAACTTTCCTCTGGAAGCTTAGAATCTAAGCTTTCCAATAGCCGTCCTACTCCTTATATTTTTACCGCAATCGCGATTTACGCACTCACAGCATTTTCCGCGATTTGCGATTTGGCCTGATTTCGTCATCTGTAAAAAGATAGCCGCTTTTGCCTGAACTGCTAAAATTCGTTTACAACCTAATAACCATCCCTGAACCATTGTTAGGGCTGACCTGAGCTGATTTAAAGTGTCTACCACTCGCCCTGACGCCTCCTGTAGGGAATTAAATGCAATTTTAACATTTTTCAATTCCTTGCCACCACATTACAAAGCACTCTTGCCCGTGTTTTAAAAAGCTCTCTTGCCTGTGTTTTAAAAAGCATACCTGTTGTCTAAGCTTGCTGGGGGGGGGGAAACTGAATTCCGTATTGTATTTGATTGTATTCCTGAAGACTGTGTGTGTTACTTCCATCTCCTTGCATTGCATATAGGGGGGGGGGGGTGAATTGCCACCAGGGGAAAAGTGAACATATTATCTCTTGTGAAACCATATCAGTTTATTTTCTGTACTGAATTTATTCCACCTTGCATTTCCTTGAAACCATAAAGCATTTCAGCTACCTCATCCTCTATACTACTTCTAAGTAACCAAATCAGTTTACCAGTAGAACATTATCAATTGTTGATCACTGTCATATTTTAAGTGTGATATCCAATATTAATTTATTATAAAAGTGTGAACTGGACCTAAAAGTGTGAACTGGACCTAAAAATATATCAATAAGAGTTTCCCTCAGCATCCCAGACTAGGCATTGACTTAGCTGTAGTGTTGAAGTGAAGCCACTTAACACTGCCCCTCATGGCCCCTTTTACACATTTTAATAGAGGATTAGTAGGATTGTTCTTAATCTTAGTGTATTTTTATTTCTAGTCATCTATTTATTTACTGTAATGAAATACAGTTTAATTTTTTTTTTTTAACTTTACACATTTAACAGATAATCTTGTTTATGTTTCAACTCCTCCTCTTTCTCGGCCTCAAACTGTACACTGTTGTTATCAATGACCATCTCCAGAAACAGGCTTTATCTGAAGAACGCATACTTTAAACCAAAAAGCGATGGATATAAAACGCTGAATTAATCAACAACACTGGCATTGCTCTGATCGCCATTCGATACCATTGCTTTAGACTGTATGTGCCATTTCAGAATCGGACCAGAAATATGCAAATCAATGATGTTCCAGCCACCAATAGGTACCGTCCGTCTCAAACTGCTCTCTGCACAGAAATACAAGCAACACAGACATGTTTCAGCCATGTTGGACTGCGTCAGTGAATTACATAATTATTCTCTAAGTGCAGCGAGCAGGTGACCCAAAACTGGGCAACATCTCATTTTGTGGGATATCTAAAATGAACAAGTGATGGAGAGAATATTGTAACCAAGCTTAACCTCTGACAATGTTCTGGGCAGCCTTGCATATCCTTGCTTTTGGTGTGTGTGTGCCATTAAAGGAGTACACCAACCACATGCAAATCCATCATGGCCCAGCCAGCAAGCAATGATGACATTCCAGCGCCTCTGCACAAGAAAACACCTTCTCTCCACTGCTATGTGCTTGGTTCTTAGTGATACAATCCAATTTTACTTAGATGCCAAGTCTACTCTCCGCAACTGGGTGGGGTGCCTCAGCGGCAAACGCTTGCGTTCTGACCCATCTGGGTCAAATCACACAAGTGCATCCAGGGGTATATTGCCTAGTACTTAATGCATATTTGAAGATGGAAAAAATAACAACTGCTATGTTTTAATAAACCAGCAATACTTTCAACAATATCATGTCCAGGCACACTGCGTGGTTCTCATCAATCAGAGCCTTTGGATGTGGCGGTGCACACTGCAGAGAAAGCACAGCATTTTCCACCCTCGGGCTGATGGATGAGGAGAGTAAAATCAGACCGCTGTGTTGGCCAGAATTCTAGAAAGGTCTTTGTGGCACATTCTAGGATGGAAGACATGGACATGCAGAACATGCTTGGGGTGGAACTACCTGACCAAGTACTTTCACTTCTATGTCATGATCCAAACTGTTGATGGCCGCACTGAAAAAAGGCTGCTTTTTGTAGGCCGATTTTATGCTGCCAACAATCGCAGGAATATGACAATTTTCACCCCTGAACCTCCAACGAGGGTTGTGCCCCCAGGCCCCCCATCCTTTTCAAAACCCCTGAACCCGATTTCACTTCCCTGACACATCCCTTCCCCGCCACAAGCATTGCACCTATGGCTCTCCACAACACCCTTGCAGACAGACGCGGGTGTTGCTAGGTCTGGAAAAGATCTGGGGCTACGCAAATGTCGGGACTGCCGGGACTTGGGGCTAGCTAGACTTTTGGTTGTAGTCCCTGAGCTTCTATCCGGGGCTACAACCAAAAGACCCGGGGCTACAGCCCCCTCAGCCCCCCCTAACAACTTGAAGTGTGGGTCTTGGCAGGCTGAAACGCTTGCCGTCAATGGTGTCCGTTTTTTTTTTCCCACGATCAACAGATTGCGAGCAGATGACCAAATACTGAACGTCCGGGTCACGAATAGCAGCAATGAGTGACCTGTAGCACATTTAGACATTGCTTGATGACACAGTTTCTTGCACAACGTGTCACGCGTTCGCTTACTTTTCCCACCGCGTTCACTTGTTCATTTCCATTCTCTCCCTTCAGGCGTTTCGTATTGTTTGCCTTTTCCCTTCCATCCTTATCTTTTATAGGTTCTTCAAATTTGCCAGCCTCTTAGGATATCTAACCTGCTTTTGTCTCATTGTTTAGTATCCACTCTTCACTCATGTGAATTGACTTTGTCTCAGTCAATGATGCTCCAGAAACCTACACAAGTCCTATTTATCAGATGGTACCTCCTGATTCATTCTGAAGCTGGATAATAGGGGTCTGATACATGGAAAAGGGTGGATAAGTCATGCAAGCCGGCGTGCCGAGAACGACTCTGCGTGAGCCTGCACACAGATGTTTTCGAGCCTGCTCTGCTTATTCAGAGAATTGTTTGCGCAAAACTACCGTAAATGCAAGTCACGTCTGGAACACCCCTGACACGCCCCCATGCAAAGAAAAAACAGCAAGAACACCTACCTTTGCGTGCTCGTCTGGCGCGAATACATGCATCCTTGAAAAAGTGTGTCCGTTCCCCAGCAACCAGATCTGCACCTCGGGGACCCTGCACAGGGTCTCCATAACTGTTACTTGGACCCCATCAACATGCGTACAAAATACAAAAACTTAGGTGAAACTCTGCGTGTGAACCACTGTAAACTGTGCACCCCGCTACACTACGTTGGTGCACCCCTAAATTAGATCAAACCCTGGCGGCGTATACACACCTCTGAATCCAACATGCAACCTCACCTTTGCACTATGAATCCTATGCGGAAGTGTTTGTACCCCTGCCTTCGGGTGGCAGATTGAATGAGGGCTTTGCGTGGTCATGTACCCGATGAGAGGTTTGCTTAGTCGGATCTATGACTATGTATCATTCTATGTATTTGTTGGCGCTGAATGGACTGCCTGCAGGCCATCCCTTTTAATACCCACATTTGACCTTGTTCTTCCTCATTTTCTGTGTTCTGTCGCCTACCCTGTTCTCCACAAAAGCCACAGTCACGCTCTGCAATGTGTCTCGTGGAAGGCACTCAGCCTCTTGCAGTGACGCCGAGCCTGCACGAAGTCCCCGCAAAGTATGAATGAATCGACAAACGGGATTTTGCGTGTGGTTTGGCACTATTTTCTGCTGAGATAATTCCATGAATCCGGCTCAGGTGTTTATCTGTGCATCTGCCATGGCATGCACAAATATTGGTACGCTGGCAGCAGCAGGTGGTACATTTTTTAGCTAGAGGGGAATTAATAGTTTGAACTAACTAAGACGTGTTTGTGGGGATACTCGCCGGAATTAATGTTTTAAATTTTGAACATTATAGCACACAATGGGCCTCATTACAGTTTGGCGGTAGTCGTGTCGGTAAAACTGGCCCGGCTGCCAGCAAACTCGTGAAAATACTGCACCCGGCAATGGGCAATTACCAGGATATTCCAACCCCGCCGGAAACAGTAATTACCCGTTGCCGGGTGCCGGTAATTGTCAGTCCCTATTCCCAGTTGAGCCCCATAGGGCCCAATGGGAATTGGGAGCACGGTAGCACCGACACCATTAATAGCGGTGCCGGTGCTACCGTCAAATTCTGCTGCGGGTCCGAATTTCCTACACTTCGACGACAGAGAAGATCTGCAAGGAATCTTCGTCCCCTGAGCTGGTGGGACCAACAAGTTCGCCAAACACCAAGCAAGGCCTCTCTTCCCTGGTCGAATTTGCTGTGCATCTCTGCAGTGAAACGCATAGCCAGGAGGACCGGACCCCGTTTGAGTTTTAAGGAGCGCACCTTTTTATTCATCGCTTTGCTCTGTTGCTGGGTTCTTCCCTGGGCAGTGCAGGACCCTCTAGTCTTCCTCCTTCATGTCAGTCTGACAGTCGGTTCAGGAACCGTGAGCCTGCAGGATCTGCTAGGAACTTCTGCCTCAGCTACAACATTCATCTTCTACTAAGGTAAGGTTCAAATCCAGCCGTTCGTTCCTTCCGACCGCAGTGAAAGTGTTTGAAATCTTTCACTAACCCGTGGGCTTGAACTTCTGAATAACTTTTCTTCCGACCAACTTCATTTAAAACTCTTGGCAAAGACTTAACTGCAAACTACCCTGAACTGTGTGATCCTCTGCAAAGACTCTGAAACATTGACATTGGCACAGGCCTAATGATTTGAAAACTAGTTGTAGCAAGCCTTTTCTAAATTGCCCTGCCTATTTACTTGTTGGTGCTGCTTGATTTTGAATAACCTTGTCTTCCCTTCCCTTTTTAAATTGCTGGAGTGCCATTTTGCTCACACTTCATTCTGAGCTTAACTTGTCCAGAATTCATTTGGTGGTATGTAGTTTATTAGGATTGTAACTTTCTGCTGCTTTACATTAGTGAACTGTTTTAGAAATGATTGTGTAAATAAATTTATATTCTTTTATTCAGAAACCTTGAGTCAGTGTTTGTTTGAACCATACCAATTGCTGTCCTTTGTGTAACTTCTGATACTGCTCACTTTACTCTTGAGATACGTCTGGCTGCTCAGCCATCACTACCACTTTACTGTGTAGTACAGGCTTGTACCAAAGGTGAATGTTTACTGTCACTTGTATTCTTAATTGTGTCTGGTATTCCGAAAGGGAACTACATATGATTCTACCTAACACTGCCTCTCCTCACTGGAATTCAATACCCCCCCACACAACAAAAGCACCACTACCTTCCACTCCTTTAAATCTGCCATGAAGTGACACCCCTTCAGTCAGGAAGGAAAACCATCAATATGGCAATGAATCACCCCCTCCTTGAATACTCCTTCTCTGTAATTATTGTTTATACAACTCTTCTCCTTGTATATCCATTCTCCACTTGAATTAGTGTCTGCCTTGTCTCACAATTGGCTAGGCCATACATCCCGCTGTAGTGTAATGCACTACATAGCTAGGCCATCATGTCGCCCCTTCTCCATCTGACTCTCTAGACGCTGCCCGTCCCTCTTCTCCTCGGCACCTGGTACAGCTGTACCCCTCTTCTGTGCCCCTCTATATCCGACCCCCCGCTGTATACCTGTTCTGTTGTTACCTCTGAAAGGTGCACTGTTATGCATCTGCAATGTCAATGTTTAGTCAACCTTGACCAGAGATACTCCCATTTTAAAATTTCTGACTGTCTTATTAAAGTCAATCCTTGGGTTAAAACCTTGGGTGTTTATCTAAACACTAAGCTTACTATGAAAAAACATGTGGAACATGTCAAGGCTTCTTGTGCCTACACTACTAGGATAATTAGGAAAATTAAGTTGTACTTGGCCGAACCTAACACAGATTCTCTTACCACTGAACTTGTGAATTCCATACTTGACTACTGAAATAGCCTCCTTGCTAATACCTCTAAATCTAACATTGTAGTTTTCAAACTAGTAGCTCAAAATAATTTAGTGAGGGTGGTTTGCGGACTCACAAGAAACCATGTTATCAAAGCTAGTAGATCTCTGCATTGGCTCCCTGTTAAACAACTTATCAATTACAAATTGTTAACTTTGACGAACAAATGTCTTGCAGCAAACGCTCCTGCCTACTTTATTAAAAGGATTCTGTATGTTCCCTCCAGCCGATGCTTTCGTTCCAACTGCTCTAGTAAACTGTGTCAGCCGCGCTATAAACTGGAGAGTTCTGGCGGCACAGGTTTCGACGTTGTTGCACCTAGGTTGTGGAATGCCATTCCTAGTGAACTTCGCAACTTCTTGGACCTCATCCACGTTAAGAAATCTTTGAATACTCTTTTGTTTAATACTAATAATTAATCTGGGTCTGCCTGGCCTTAAGACTATTGGAGCTTCTACTAGAGACTCTAAAGTAAATCCTAGTATTAGGAAGGAAACTTGTAAAATAGGTAAGGTCAGATCTCAGAGGAAGTGGCAGCATGTACCTTGCTTGACCACAGCCCCTCCAACAAAGATACCTGAGACCCAACCTGCTCTTGTGAGAGAGGTGGTGAGGAGCCCTGGAGGCCCCTCTAGATCTAAGGGATCCCTTTCAAAGGACCCCTTGAAAAAGCCTATTGCAGGTTCAGAGGTTGTTACAACTTCTGAGGGACTGTTAGAACAGATCCCCTATACATTAAAAAAGATAGAAGTACCCCAACAGGTTTGTAGGTCATATAGTCTACAAATGAAAACCATTGGTAAAAAATGTCCTAACAAGGGTTACAAAAGGTTGCTGGTGTACTCAGCAGGCCATTTAACTGACTTGCAACAGGAGATCCATCCTGGTGGGTATTAGATCCTCCTGTCCCTTAGTCTGGGGGGGGCGAGTATTAGGGAGAATTCCCTAGAATGGCTAATTTCTCTTACCTACTGAGTCCCTCAGCAGCTTTGCTGGATTTCTAGGATTTATTTTTTTTCACCTGGTAAGAGTGTAAGACTTTTTTCCCACTCTTACATGTGTTTTGCTGAGTGTTTTACATTTATATGTTCAAAGACTGAGAAGCCTCAACTACGACATAGGCATAATCGTTTTACTGTGTGTCACACAGCACCTTTAGTGCATTGACACAGGGTTGTCTTTTTCAGACTTCCCATTTTAAACTCCATTTTCTGGGACTGACTACTGTCTCCCAGAACATTTAATGTTGCGATTGACTTTATTAGTATATTTAAATCCACAGACCCAGTACAAACTATCTTCCATAGAGCACTGGAAATGGTTTATAGTTATCCCTTTTTGTCTGTTTCTCATGGACAATTATTTCGTTCCCCTTTCTTTAAGAGTTGGATGGTAGCAGAGGTTTGTTTCCCTACCGCGGACTATGATAGTAGCCTTGGTAATGTGTTAGGCTAAGTTAGTAACCTTGAACTTTAACCCGCTGGACCCCTTTTCATTTTATTTGGTTCTGGCTGGGTTTATTCAACATTTATTTTTGTAAAGTACTTTCTCTTGGTTTACACTGCGCGCCAAACCAGGTTTGGTTCCTTTGTTCGCCATCCTTTGCCGGGCTTCTGCACAGAAGCCCTTCTTAGGTGCCTGAGAGTCTAGGTAGACAGGATGCGAGGGGGGGTTTAGGCCCCCTGCACAGGGTCTCCTTGGAGACCCAAGTCACACTCTTATTTGATTGGCTATGTGACTGTCCTGCCAGGACAGACACCCTTCTGTGTGATTGACAGCCAGGCTGTGTGAATGGGGGGAAACTGCATAAAAAGCAGGTCTCCGGGACTTGGAAAGCAGAGTCGCCACTGGATCGAGAGAACCGAAGAGAAGCTGAAGGAAAAGGACAACTGCAATGACTGAACCTCCCGGTGAAGCCCTGCTGTGGGTCCGAATCTCCTACACTTCGACGATAGAGAAGATCTGAATGGAATCTTCTTCCCCTGAGCTGGTGGGACCAACCAGTTAGCCAAAAACCAATCAAGGCCTCCCTTCCCTGGTCGAATTTGCTGTGCATCGCTGCATTGAAACGGATAGCCAGGAGGACCCGACCCTGTTTGGGTTTTAAGGAGTGCACCTTTTTATTCGTTGCTTTGCTCTGCTGCTGTTTTCTTCCGTGGGCAGTGCAGGACCCTCCAGTCTTCCTCCTTCATGTCAGTCTGACAGTCACTTCAGGAACCGTGAAGCTCCAGGATCTGGCAGGAACTTCTGCCTCAGCTACAGCATTCTTCTTCTAGTAAGGTACGGTTCAAATCCGGTAGTTCGTTCCGTCCGACCACAGAGAAAGTGTTTGAAATCTTTCACTAACCTGAGCGCTTGTCCTTCTCTACTCTTTGAATAACTTTTTTTCCGACCAACTTCGTTTCAAACTCTTGGCAAAGACTTAACCGCAAACTATTCTGAACTGTGTGATCCTCTGCAAAGACTCTGAACCATTGACGTTGGCACAGGCCTATTGATTTGAATCCTAGTTGTAGTAAGCCTTTTCTAAATTCCCCTGCCTACTTACTTGTTGGTGCTGCTTGATTTTGAATAAACTTGTCTTTCCCTCCCTTTTTAAATTGCTGGAGTGTCATTTTGCTCACACTTCATTCTGAGCTTAACTTGTCCAGAATGAATGTGGTGGTATGTAGTGTATTAAGATTGTAATGTTCTGCTGCTTTACATTAGTGAACTGTTTTACAAATGATTGTGTAAATTGATGTATATGCTTTTACTTGAGTAAGTGTTTGTTTGAACCATAGCAATTGCTGTCCTTTGTGTAACTTTCGATACTGCTCAATTTACTCTTGAGATAAGTCTGGCTGCTCAGCCATCGCTACCACTTTACTGAGTAGTACATGCTTGTACCAAAGTGAATGTTTACGTTCACATGTAGTCTTAATTGTGTGTGGTATTCCCAAAGGGAACTGCATATGATTCTGCCTAACACTGCCTCTCCTCACTGGAATTCAATAACCCCCCACACAACAAAAACACCACTACCTTCCACTCCTTTACATCGACCATGAAGTGACATATGTAGGCAGCAGGTCATATTCTGTCATGCACAGTGCTCCTGTAGTAAACAGAATACGTGATTAACAACAGGAAAATGGGAGGGGCTGTGTCCCAATGCCAACTGTGCACGGTCTGTCACCGTGTACAATGAAGACTTCTGTTGCATAATTTAATATGTGCCTGATCTCTGAAGTGATCACTGTGTTGTGTTCTCCAAAGTGTTCCGGTCTCTCATCCCTTCACCCATATTTCCCGAGCTGGAAAGATCCGGAGATTTGCAATAAGACCATGTGCCAGTATTCTTTTCTAAAAGCCTTGACACAATTCATTCTTAAGGACCTCCTTACAGGAACAGTTGTAACAGTTAAAACAAGTGCTATTTTAAATACTCCCTATTGTTATCATTTGCAGGTTGGGATCACATGGAGTATTTACAGAATATAGTACATACAGAGTACTGCACGGGGTAAGCACGTTCTATGTATCCCATGCCTTCAATACCTTCAGTGTTCTGAAACTGCAGTTAGGTGGTATTTGAACAATAGGAGGTATTCAAATGACCATTTTTTTACCATTACCAACATACCTGGCCCTCAGTATGAGTTTGCTGGTAACCTGCCGGTGCTACCGGCAGGTTACTGGCAAGCTTGCCTTACTGTTACCGGTGCGTAATATCCCGGTTTTATCGGGATATTCTGGGTGCAGTGATAGGGGCAATTCTCTGCCAGTAGAGTCAGGCCTGACGGTAGTTCACTGTCCCTACCGGCAGACTATGAGTGAGCAGATCCGGAAGAAATACCCGAGCCGGTAGTACCAGCATTATTCCCTACATTTCTTCAGGACCGGATTACTCTTAACGAGGTCCCCTATCAGGAACAGATTGCATATTAGGCCTTAAAAAAGATGATTTTAAGTAGTAGAGACAGGCATAATGTTGGAAATCAAGTAAATAAATGTAATAAAGCATACTCTGAGTCTCTGTTTCATCAGTTACACAATCAGGTTTCGGGTGCCTGATAGGTGCATTCCGCTCTGGGAGAGCTGTCTACACCTTGCTTTTTTTTTTTACAATCCTCCATAAACATACATTTAAAGAGAAAGAGAGCAAGGACTGCCAATACCCTCTCATTTGGATTTTTAGATCTTTGGAAATGGATACAATTCTCAAAAATAGAGCATTAAACAACACTTTTTAAGTGCTGTAATATGGTGTCTAGACACAAACAGGAGGGTTTTGTGATCAGTTTCTTTTCTGTACAATCATGAAAGCTATCTTTCGGGTTTTTTCCAGGAATATCTGAAAAGGTGTTAGGCTTATTGTGTAAGCTTGGTGCAAATCCCATAGAAGATACATTTTTGTTTTTCAATGAAATGGTGCATTAATCATGATTTCTCCAATTGCAACTGAAAAGGGCATCATCTTTCTGATATGTCGAAAGTTGTATCTTCTTGCAAAACTTTCCCTTGTGAACAATTGATCACATGTAGATATGCATTGGAGCCCATAATAGTACGAAGTGATGGGAAAAAACCACATGGTAACATTAGAAATAATTCTAATGAAGAATCACATGTAATAAATATAAAAACAAGTCATTGCAAAAGGGACTATCAGAATAATTGAATGCACATTTTGCAATCAATGTTTTAAATTCATAACATTGTGATAGTGGCTGGCAAAGGGAGCACATGCAGGGATCATTGGCCTATCCAGGTGGATGCATCAGAGTTGTTTTCATTTTGTGGTGGTGTGCGCGTGGCTGGCCTGCTCAGCCTACCTTGTTTCAGAAATGCGAAGCAGGTTTTTGTTTATCAGTTAATCTCTCAAGCTCATTTCTAGAACGGCATCAATCTCGCTCTGTCGCATTGTCCTTCACATTCAGAGAACATATCTGGTCTGGAAAGTGTCCTTCAATTTTATTTGTGTGGTTCAGTTGAGAATAGTTTGTTCCTCCTACCTAAGATAGTTAGTGAGCATGCTATGCTTTTAGTCCTCTCTGACCGGCTCATTACTGTGATTATGTTCAAAACCTCTGAAAATAAACTTACCACTTTCATTTATTTTTGTAAAGTCTCCAGTCTTTCCATAGGAATGCGCACTTGCATTGAGGCAAACAACCCATTTGAGGGAAGCAATGATGCCGAGTGCTAGCAGAATGTTTGCATGCCAGTGTCGAGGCTCAGAAGGGAAACATGTATGAGAAGGCAGACCCAGAAATGAGGATTAGAGTGGGTTTATGGAGCGTAGGCATCGAGTGTGAAGGTGGAAAGGCCCGCTCACAGGCGACCCACTATTTGCCCACCTCTGTGTCTACAGTTCCCCGGGTCTCGCACCAGCTTGGTACTAAATTCAAGCTGTTCAGCACGCGTTTGTGAGCGATCACCGGGATACCACATGACCGCAAGTCCCTGGGTGCCGTGGTCCTAACTACCACACTCCTCCCCTCCTTACGCAAAACAATCCACTACAAAGTCATTGAACTTGGCAAGCAGGCAGCACAAAAGTGGAGGACGTTCGGAGAATGTTTCAGACCTTTCCAGCAGTCCGAGTACACATTTCAGAGGGGAAGGGCGCCTGCTATGCTTGCCACATTACTGCTCCATGTAATCTACCTATGCCTACAGCAGGGACATCATTTTGACAAATTGCCAGGGGTAGCGGAAGTGATATCGCATGACCATTGCCCTCTGATGACATCACAGGAAGTGATGGAACAAGACCTTTCAGCCCTTGACAAAACAGGAAGTGACATCACATATCATTGTTCCTAAGTACACTATGAAAAATATGGTTGCAATATCACTATAATGTTATATACATTTCATACAAGAATAGATGACCACATGTATCATTAATATCAGAGTGTTTAGGCCCATATTATCAAATTACTGTGAATGCAAGCAGACATCCAAGGCCAAATGATAATGATGTGTTATTATATACCATTTACATTTAAGCGCTTTATATACAAAAAATATACATATAACACCACCCAACCTAGGATGAAAGGCTGAGTGGAGGTGTTTAAGAACAGACTAAATCAGTGACTTGCTGCCTGAAGTGTGCCTGAAATAAACCTTTAATGAGTCTGGCAATTATTGTATAGAATTCCAGAAAGACAAATTAATTTTTATTCCTATTAATTCATATTTAGGGTCACTGCCCAAATGTTACACTTGTGGAACCCTCTGTTTTTTAAGGGGCCTGAAAAAGAAAGTCAGCCACTCCATAAATAAAGAGCTACATGGTGCAGGCCACATCCCAGGAAATTACATTTAAAGGGAGACCACAGGGGTAGCAAGGGATACCTCAGGGGTCGCAACTGTGACCCCTGGCGGCCCCCAAATGACATCCCTGGCCTACAGCCCTGATGAACCCTGTAGTGTCTTCCAAAGAAAGCACTAAGCGGAGAAGCTTCCTCCTATCTTTAATGGCCCCATCCTCGATAAGTGACTGAGGGCAAATCTATGCAGAAGAGGATCCACCTTCCATAGCCGTATTTTGGTTTCTTTATGGTGCAATGTTTTACAATTTTCATAATTTCATCTATTTCTCTTGCTTTCTCTTAGCCTTTTTTTTCTCCCTCATTGGTTCCAAATGCCTTCTTTTTGCTATTTCGTCTTTGTCTCCGTACAAGCTGAGCTCCGAGATTTCGCACAACAGCAATTTGGTTCAAGTGGAAGCTCAAGGCCTGCTTATCTTAAGCTTGTTATGTTCGCTTGCGGATCTCATTCCCTTGTGATGAATGCTTCACACATCGCCTTGGAGACAAGGCAAGCTCGCATTGCAACCGGAACGGGGTGACCTTGGGAAAGGTGGCTGCAGCACACCTCATTCAGCGGTTGTCAACATCTGCAGTCCATGATACTATGATGACAATGATAAGAAGCAGTACATCAAAGAGTCCAGGATATCTTCCCAGTAACCCAAGGAAGAGGCTGACTATAACCTGTCTGTGCTTGTGTCTTGATGAGGTATTCATAGGTTTTTTGCTGTGTCCCGACATTGCTTTCAATACCAATTAAAACCATTATATATGTTCCTTATCCAAGTCTTATTCATAACTATTGAGGAACTGCACTTAATCAGATACAGCCTCAGGGTTGTTTGTTGAGTGGGAATGTGCAGGTGGTTCTATTTGTTTCAGAAAAACTGAGATTTGAAATGCTGTTAGGGATAAGTGTCTGCTTTGCCAGGAAATCACCCAATCTCCCTATTGGACCATCCACCTCTGCACGCCGTGCTTCAGATTTACTATGAGAACGCTACACAAATATGAAAAAGAAAAAGTATATGTTAAGGGCCTTCTACTCTCTCCATGTCTGCAGTAGTTACAGTGGCTGACCAGGACTCACATCTCTTCAGTAAGCCTAGGGCGTCCACATCAGATTTTAAGTCTATCCTCAATTTATCACTTTCCTATCTTGATCAATTGGGTTGTGGCAAAATATTTGCACTGGTCCAGGTTTGTGGCTCAGTGGACTCATGCGTCCACTATAGGGGCCTGTGTTTGACCTTATGGTGACAGGCTTGAATCCCGCCAGGCATATTCAGCCCTTCATCCTTCCGTGGTTGATTAAATGTGTACCAATAATGTGGGTAACAATAAACATCTGTTATCTGTCAATAGTGCCAAAATGCCCATCTGGGGGTCAATATGTGCTCTACAATTATACCTGTTATGCTGTTTGGTTCCTCCTCAGACAGAGTCAACTATTTGCAGCCAATGCATCTAAGTAGGTGAACGGAAAGGAAAGGAATTTCATCAAGGAGACCTCATTGGATGGTACGTTATGTTATGCTATTGAGATCTGTACAGCATACCACTGCCATTTTCATGGGCATCACGTTGCTTTGCAGAAGTAACTTGTGATCATTTACTTCAACAACATTACTTCAATTTGGGAGATACATATGTATTTTTGGAGTAAGAGTTGTAGTTGGGGTGGGGGTGTTGGAGTAGTTGGTGAGGTGGGGTTGGGGTGCGGGTGGTCATGTTGTGGAACATGGGGTATGGGGGTGATCCCCATTTAAAACATAAATATTGAAACACATGGGGAAGTAATAGAAAGTCATTTTGTCAAAGTAAATGACCACGTTGTAATGTACTTTTGCAAAAGAACATATAACCATGTTCATGGTCTTCAAGCACAGAAGAGGATTTGTATTTTTTTTAAACATGTGGGCGGGGCTTATGGGATTAGAGGGAAAAGATAAGGTGCCTAATTTACAAAGCACTTTTGAATGGGCCGTTCCCATTGAAAAACACGTTTGTAAATCTGGCACTAGGTGTTTTTCTTTACGTTTTGTGGCTGTACAACCAGAAGCAACTGGCATCTGTGTGGGTGGATAGTGATTTGTGCACTAGAGACATTTTCTTTCCGGATGGGAGACCTCAAGTGTCTGGGGAGGCTCTGGGTGACTTGGCCATTGGATGGGTGTGTATGTTTATTTGAGAGCTGCAGGGTTGTGACTGCTTTGGTGTGGGCTGAGGGTTGTGTTTAGCCATTTGTGTTGATGAGTTTGTTTAGCATGTTGTGAGTGAGGTTGGATGAAATGTGAGGTTGTTATTGGGTTATTTTCTTGGTGTGTTGTTCACAAGCAGAGCTTGTTTTGGCATGGTTGGTTCTTTATGATAGAGACTTTTTGAGCGGTAGCTCAGATTCATACCTTTTTCTGTTTTCGGTCATATTTCAAAGAATATTTGTTGGTTAGTTTTAATGGGCTGTGCATGAGTGGTGTGCTTTTGCAACAGAGTTTTGGGTAAGTTGCATATGAGAATTCCTGCGGGTGCATGACAAGTTGCTAGTTTGTTCCTGGGCAGATGTACAGTGGGTGCAATTTTCTGCAAGAAAGGACTTGCCACTACCGCCCCATTCCGGTTATCTGGTGCAACTGCCATATGCTCCCTTTCACAAGCAACACCATATCTCATACATTGGCTGCATACAGAAACCTAGCAACCATAGCCAAGAGAAAATAAATCTTAATCTATATAACTTATTTGAGTGATCTCCCTTCTTTTCCTATCTCTATACTGCTTGTGCTGTCTCCTCTTCCTGTTGTTTGGTATATTTGTCGCACTGTGATGCCTATGAGCTACAGCGCATTATAAATAAATAAATAAATACATAAATAAATGAGATAAGCTTGCTCAGTTCATTGAATAGAGAACAACATGCAATATCTTCCAATTGAACAAATGCTGCCTGATACTATCTCAAATGAACTTCTCAACTCGATGACAAAAAGCCTGCATACGTTATTCCCTGAGACCAGCCACCCAATAATAAAAAAAAGAAGCAGAAGCATGGTTTAATCCGTGACTAAGAATACTCAAGAAAACAATTTCAAAATGAGAGTAAGCCTGGAGAATACACTACAAACTGGCAGACAAAGTCACTAAACAACAACACATTTGTCTATGCAAATATGCTATGTCAAAAGCCAAGAAACATCCATCGGTTGAAAGAATCAGAGCAGTGGCCAAATATTCAAAAGGAAATGTTCGGAATTGACAACAAAATGAAAAATCCTGACTCATGTAGAAACACACCCAGGCCTCCTCAGAAGCTCTGCAATGACATCTCAGACCTTTTCAGGAATACAATCAACAGCATTCAGCAAATCATCGATGAGGCCACCTTGGACACAGTTAACAACACCCCAAATACAGAAAGCCCGACCAAACCAGCAGAACTCAGACATTTAGACCGTTTTTCACAGAAAGATGTTTCAAAATAGTGAAAGAGAGTGATATGTTTGGATCAGCCAGTGAACCCTGTCCACCTGGGCTGTTTCAAAAACGTATTCAGCAAATACACCCAGTTTACAATTTCCAGAATTGGAGGAACTGGTCACTAAAGACTAAAATAGTACCAACGGCTTTTAAAGTCGTCTGCATCAAACTTCACCTGAAGAATACTGCAGGAGCAGCTAATAACACTATTAACTGCAGGTCATATTCGACTTGCCGTACCCAGCCAAGTCCTGGAGATCTGCATAAACAAAGAAATTCCCAAACGCATGGAATCAAATTGGGTAGTGGACCAATCTCTGGTTTCATTTAGGTCGATGGGAGGAACAGAATCTGTACTTTCCATATGGAATCAACTCTGACATTGACATATTATCAGGCCTCATTATACTGAAACTATCAGCAGCTTTTGACTCCAACAGCCATACAACTTAAGTGTTAAGACTACAAGAATCCGGTGTTTGAAGCACTGTACCACAATGGATAACATATTTCCTCATAGATAGTATTGAAACAACCTATCCACTCCCTTTCTAACTCAAGAACATGAACCATGAAATGCAACGTACGACAAGGATCATGTAATTCACCATATCCTTTGAACGTATACCTGGCCCCTCTCATAAAACTAAATCAAAACCAGGGGCAGACATGTTGCAACATTGCAGAAGACATCCAAAAAACTTTCAAGATGATGACATGAACTTAAACAACTCCATCACTAGCCTCTTTAGCAAGATAAAAGTTTGGGTGACTAATAACTCCTTGAAACTAAAACCAAACAAAATGGAAACCATGAACTCCCTGCACAAGAACAACACACCACATGCACTGCTTCCCCTGGCTGTGGAAATGAGTATTACACCAGAAAACTCACCAGTGACAGACACCAAATTGTTATTCTTATGGACATTGGGCTCCCACTAGAACCATAAGTCTATGCCAAAGAACAGAAATGCTTTTATAACCTATCTTCAGTCGGTTCTGCTATTCCATATCTAAGCTTTCCACACAGGACCTTCACCATAATTTCACTGACATTGCCAAAATCAACTAGGCCAACAATCTATGCTTAGTTATGGCAGAATACTGCAGCAAGAAATTACAACGTATCCACAACATGACAGCAAGACTTCTACAAAGCCTCAACAGAAGAGAACATGTCACACCAGCCCCGAGAAGCCTCCACTGGTCACTGTTGAAGAGAATACATAATTCTGCAGTACTGTGAATTGCACACAGGACACTGCATGGCCAGGAAGCAAAATACCTTGAATCAAAATTCACTCATTACCAGCCACAAAGGATCCTTTGCTCTAGCAATGACATACTTATTGAATCCAGGCACTATGAGAAAAACATATATGAAGGATAGCTTTCTCCACCCTCACAACACAATTGTGAAACTCTATCTCTAAAGATATCCGGAAAAATAAGACCACTGAACATTTGAACACTCTTAAAAACCTGGCTTTTTTAATATATTTGGCTAGAGAACAACTCACAACCTAATGAGAGACAAACACAAAAGAATATGCTGCCACAAAATCACCACCATTGTATGACCTGACACCCATCCAACAAACATCACACCTGAATAAACAAAACAACAAAATAGTACTCAATAAGGAAATCTCCACCAAACATCCATATCGCAGCAACCCAACTGTACCAGGCTAGTATGCAACATAGGGGCAGTCTTTCTTACAACAGCATGATCATAAAATTGCACATGAAACTAATGGGTTTGAGATGAAGGCTTGCCTTCTAAGCACTCGAGGAAATGGTTAATGTTTCATGGAGGGACGACTGGTTGTGGCCCTCACACATCATCATAATGATGTGTCCTTCTTAAAAGGACCAGATAACATATCTTCCTTCTGTAAAACATGCTGAGCCTCTTTCGCTGAACCCTGATATTTCCAACCACTCAGCCAACACTAGCAGAAACTTTGGGACACTCTCTCCCTCTGCCGCACCACTTAATTGTGGGCTTGCTCCTTCTTATAATGCTTCTCATGAAGATCCTCAGCCAAACATGTTGAAGGCTGCTTTGCTTCACACCTGCTCCCTTGTGAAACACGCGGTAGAGCTTCAAGATTGTATCATTGACTAAAATCCAGATCCAGATGAAACGTGGATCCAGCACCCATTTTTTCCACCCCAGAAGGCTACACCTTACTTAGAGCTGATCGGGTTGGTACTAAAGGATGGGGAGTGGCACTTTTTGTTAAAAATACACCTAATGTGCATACCTCCATAGTCTCAGCTCCAAGTGGCTTTGAGGTTCTCCTGGTTAAACTTAGCCTAGACTTTTCATTCGTCCATCAGCATCTTAGTCTTATCGATACCCCGACATAAGATGCCCCATATCGAGGAGCAACATTTGGCTAACTGCAACAAAATGCTAAAACCCTCAGGGCATTTTTCTACTAATGGGGGATTTCAAGCTTTGGCCTGTAAACGATCAAGATTCTAACGCCACTTCCCTTACCTGCACCGTTGAAGCGCTGGGCCTTAGACACCATGTTAAAACCGCCACCCTTAATAGCTATGGCAATCGGAACGAGCACGAAGAAATGCTGCAGAAATGAATACAACAAGGGTGAGAAAATGAGAAATAAAAATAGACAAACTGACACCTAGTATCAACCAATAATAACAAAGGTGCAAGTACAGCGGCCATCATACCGAATTACCTACCAGTATCGCTATTATGAACTATCAGGCACAACATAACCAATCAACTTCAAATTGACAGCAATACTAAATTCAAATAAACCGTAAAAAAATCAATATACTACAGAAATCCATGCGTTAGTAAATTCCACAATAACAAACTATTGCAGTGCAAATTGCACTCCCTGAAGAACCGCCACATACTAGACGGGGAGCATAACATCAACTCATCCAGGGATTAAAGCCATTTTAGAGAAAACATCTCAAACTAAGGAAATCATTAAATGAGGCCAAATTCAATTGATTCAGAAAAGTAAAAAAAGTTGAATTACATTAATTCAATTAAATGTACTGAATGAAAACGACTAAACTGAATGTGCTAAAAAAAACTTCTAAGGTGGTATATCAACTACGACTCATATAATCATTCAAAGAAACAAAGTTTTAACAAAATGGATTGTGTTGAGCGTAACAAGAGGACTTTAAAACCCAAAATATCACAATTTTCTAGAGTTATGGTCAGTCTCAGAACATAGAGTCAGCAACTTGCAGCATGCAGTAATATGACATAAACAAACAAGATTGACAAGTAAGAAGTGCCAACAGCTGCCGAAGAATGACATTCCAATAACAAACACCCATAATGGCAGCAGTACCCTTGACTGGATTCTGACTTCAACATCCAAATCTCTTGACTGATGATTGAGACCTGCCCCTGGTCCGATCATCATGTACTTTCTTTTGATCTACTGTTATCGACTTTGACTAGAACAACTAAATTAGTCTGCAATCTCATTTATGTTAATCCTATGATTTTTGCAGATACCACTTCGTATCTTGCCAACGTCTCACCTTTGGGGGATGTTGATTACCTGGTAGATACCTTTCAACAGGTAATCGAGAGGGCAGTAGTCACTTTGGCCACTCTCTGAGAAAAATAGAAAAAGATTCTGGTTTATTAAAGAGATTATTGCAGCCATGAAATACAAACGATCCAGAGAACGGCTATTGTGAAAAAAAAACTTGTCCCAATATGCAAACGATATATAAGGAATCTGGCCACTTATAAAAGCAAGCTATTCTAGCAGCTAAACAAGCTACTTATATGAACTGAATTTGTAAAACCAAATACAGCTCAAGGAAGCTTTTCTCCATCTTGCAGGAGCTAGATGGCAAAGATAAACGACCTATTATTGCTCAGATTGATTCACAGTACCAGGCAATTCAGGATGAACTGAGAGAAAAGGTATCAGGTCATCAGCAATTAATAAAAGCACACAAATTGAACCTTAGGGGCCCCCATGTCTCATAACTAGCTACATCACATAAAACATTCCTTGAAGGTCCATCCATCATTCTCCTTCTCCCGGGTCTCTGAGAGTGAGGATTAAACCACTCTTGTGGGCATGCAACCCACGTTTTCCCAAGGCAACACCTGTCCTACCTCTGTGATCAAGAGTCTGTGGTCCTTATACCATGGATCATTGGGATAATCAATGCTTCCTTTGTGGAATCCCATGTCACAGCCTCACTGAAGAAGGTTTGGGTCACTCTAGGATGGGCTGGACCGTGTGGTTGCCACTTATTTGCAACATCCCCTTCCTCCTGAAGATCCCACACACAATGGCCCATACCCAACTCTCAGGTGAATCCACCAAGGATACCCGGATGGCAAATTAGATCTTTACCTTATCCAATCCTGGATGATAACAAACTCCCTAGTTCTAAAAAAAACAAAAAGACTGAGCTTTTGATCGTGGGCTCAGGACCCAGGTTGAAGAAGTTGAATTCCTCGTCCAAATGCTTATCTTTTTATGTGTGTGATTCCAATAGTCCTACGGATTAAAACCCTGGGTGTATTTATCAATTCCCAGCTCACTTCTGATAAGCACACTGCGTATCTATGATCTTCTTGCACTTATTTTAACTCTTTACTGAGGCAAATTCATCCATATCACTCTAAGGTGAATCATGCTGTGATTGCCTCTGCTCTGGTTAACACAATGTAAGACTAGTGGAATTGTCTCCTGCCTGGCATGTCAGTGTAAAGACTGGAGGGGGGTCTGTACTTCCACTCTCTATATGGTAGAGGAGAGGCACAGAGGACCCCAGCCAAGATTCTCTATTATTGGTACGTGGTTGAGCAATCAAGGCCTAGCTTCTCAGGAGGTGATGCAGGCAGGTTCTTAAGTACATTGTACTCCCCATGCACCCACAAAGGAATGTCCACACACTGTATTGGTTAAAACACAGACTTTACGTAATTAACATTTAAGGTTATATATACTATCACAATAACTCACTTTGCACTCAGAAAATCAACAATGGTAAATATACACAGTTCTACAGTGGTACCACAAATATTATCAGATCTCATTAAAGTGCATCAACTATACTGCCAAAATGTCACACAGATCAATAAAGAGGAAACCAGCAGTAGAGAGAGGAAGGAAAGCAAGATGGTTGAACAATTGGCAGAATATTGGCCCCTACCAACTAGGCACAGTTCTGTGTGGAGATCCCCCCACCTGGGCAACCTGTAAAGCAAAGATGTATCACAAGCCCAGTCCATATATTGTTCTATGAGTCTTATTTCCCTCTACAATAGCTCTACAGCCCCAATGTACCTGGAATTGTAGCATTCGTCGATGGGAAATCGACGGCCCTTCTTGAGTGCCCTCCTTTTAAGGCAGGAGTCACGGGTCGTCGAACATCCGAAGGAGAATAGGGTGAACTACGGAGGTGAAGTGGCAACTTCTTTCCTAGTGCTGCTCGTCGACGACGAAGAGTTGGCGTCCTGCAAGGAAGAGGCGTGCAGGGCACCTCTGTGACGATAGTTCTGGACCGCAAAGAGATGATGAAGAACTGTGGCCCAGCAAGGGCGTCGGGTCGTCGGCGTCTCTGTGGTCTTTGGGTGGCGGGAAACCCACTGGCGGATGCTCCTCGGCATGTTGACGGTCAGGCCTTCTCCAGCAGAATACAGCAGCGAAGATGCGGATGAGAGTGCCCTTGGATCTGAAGGTCTGTCTACCAGGGAGCTTTGGCAAAGATCTTCTGGTGCACGATGGTCCCTCGTAGCTCGGGAAGCGGGCGCCTTACCAGGTCCTCTCTGGATCAGTCCTTGGAGGCACAGCAGCTTTCAGATTGTAAAGGAGAGCAACAGCAATTCTTCTCCTCCAGCAGGGCTTCAAGGTCAAGCTTCAGTTACTCCAGTTACTCGTCGTAGTGGACTTCAGCTTCTGAACATGAATTCTAGCAGTTAGAGGCCCCCAGATATATTGGTTGATCTCCCATTCATTCTGCTGGGTCACACTCAGGCAACCAATCGGTCAGAAGGTCATTCATGCAGGCAGGCATCCAATCAGGTGCATAGTGCATTCAGGCCATTCACGCCTCTCCAGACACTCACAACAAGTTATGTGTATTGGCACATGCACCCAGCCATTCAACACACGACACTGCATTCATACAAGTTTCGGGCAGGGCTGTCTCAGTCATTGTGTCAAACACCAGATACTAGACACCCACAACACAGAATGCGTATTCGTCACACACTCCATTCACCCAGGTCCCACCCACAGGGTGTACCCACAACATACAGTCACTGGGAAGGCTCCAGCCAGTCTGGCCTGGACTTCACAGCAACACCATATATGGAACTTCCACCCAACAGCTGTTCAGGGGGAAGGGACAGAGTCAGGGCTTCCCAGGACTTTGTGAAAACAAGGTAATAGGCAATAGAAAGCAAGAGGCCACAGGGGCCATCTTGTTTCCTATCAGGAATAAACTGATTCCAATGGCAGGGCCTGGTTATCCCAAAAAGGAGGATACTCGGAGCGCCTGTCAAATTTAGCACAGAGCTGCCACCAGCCCATACCCTGCTCTGTGGGCCACCCACAGGTGCCCAAAAACATACACTAGGGGCACAGGGTTGTCCCCCACCCATGTGTGCCATAAGAGTATCCCATGGGTCTGTTCACCAAACCAAAAGAGAGAGCCACTATGCCAGGAGTCCCATATGAACTCCTGCACGGAAAACACGACAGAATTGATTGATTGATTGATATTTTATTTCTATCGCGCTCGTACACAAGTGTTTCAGAGCGCGACTAGGCAAGGGACGGGAACAGGGGAGAACAAAACAGCGATCTTACTAGGCCCAGTGACATTGAGAACGCGCAAGTGCATGGGAGAGGGGGGAGGGGAAAAGTGCATGGAAGGGGGGAGAGGTGGAAAGTGCGAAGCAGAGGAGAAACAGATAAATAACAAAACATAAATAATAAAGGCAACAAACAGTGATAATGCAGCCAGCAATTTGCAAGTGCTAGGTTTAAGGCAGCAGACCGGGTAGGTCCGATAAGTGCAGGAAGAAAAAGGGGGGGCTGTATGGGTACAGATACAGACCCCAGTGCAAGGGGTGACCCGGAGGCAGTGCAGGCGGGTGACAGGATGAGCAGGTACCTGGGCCCAAAAGACAGAGGGTGGCCAGGTGCACGGTGCCAAGAGAGAACAGATCAGCAGGGGAGAGGGGGAGCAAAGGCAGAAGAAAAGAGGAAGGTCTTGAGGTGCTTCCGTAACTGGAGATGGTTTTCCTCAAGTTTTAGAGTGGCAGGGAGGCTGTTCCAGAGGGAGGCCCCAGCCGAAGACAGAGATCTACCCCAGCTCGTTTCTTAGAAAAACGACTGACCCTGAGTGAGTTGGAGGTAGAGGAGCGAAGAGCTCGAGAGGGGAGATATTTGCAGAGGGATAGCTGAAGGTATTTTGGACCCAGGCCCCAAAAAGCCTTGTGGACAATGCAGAGGGTTATGAATTTAATACTTGCATCCACTGGGAGCCAGTGAAGAGATTTCAGAGCTGGAGAGATACGATCCCAGGGCTTGAGGCCAAGGACAAGTCTTGCAGTCCTGTTCTGGATTAGTTGCAGAGGTCGGACAGTAGAGACAGGTAGATTTAGAAAGAAGCTGTTACAATAGTCCAAGCTAGAGAGAACCAGAGCTTGAGATACCATGAGCTTCTGGGGGAAGGAGAGGAAAGGCAGAGTACCTCTGAGGAGGTGCAGTCGGAAATTTGACTTTTTAGAGACCTCAGAGATGTGGGTGGAGAAGGAAAGGGTGGAGTCAAAAATGTCCCTGAGGTTCTTAGCCTGGCAGGTGGGGGTAGGAGGAGGGCCAAGGGAGGCCGGCCAGAGAGTTGATGAGAAGGAATTTGCAATATTGGATGTTGGTTGAAGTTTACTGATGAGACACTGAGGTGATTTTTGTGGGCCATAGAATGTCCTCTCTCTCCTATTCCTTCTCTATTTAATTGTATGAGTTTAACTGTGTAATAGAACACACGATAAAAAGCAGAAAAGGACATGGATACGGAGGCCCTGTCCCTCCGATGCATTTCCAGCATCACAGTCAGCCACAAATATCAATAAACTACACATTTGTCAGAACAGAGCTGTTTGGTCAGTACATGGCTTGGGCAAGTTCCATCACACCTCTGAAGCAAGACAGCACCTACACTGGCTCCCCATGAAAAATAGGATTCTCTGTAAGTCCTTGACCCTAACACACAAATGCCTCAACAGATCCTCACATAAATAGCTAGCAGCTCAGATACTGAAGGTTCTGGTCAAGAGAGTCCTTCGTACCAACAATACCCATCCTCTAACCCTTTCACAATACAAAATCTCAAGAAATTCGAGGGTGCCAGTTTTGATTGTTGGGCACCTCAATCATGGAATGAACTGTCCCAGACTTTCTGATCAACTCCCTGTCTGACACACACCAAAACAGCATTGAAAATGCACCTCTTTGACAAAGGAGTAAACTCGACTCTCCCTTAATTGACATACCTCCTGACAGCTTGACTCTTCCCACTCTCAACCCAATGATATCTGTTTGTTTGTCTGTCTTGTTTTGTTTTGTTTTGTTTTGTTTTGTGCACTGTGAGGCCTCTGAGTGTGTGCACTATACAAAAATAAAGCAAAGTATTCACAATTTCGAACTGTCCTACAATGATGATGTCCTCATGTTCCACTAATAGGTTGGTTACTGCATCTGCAAATATCTCAGCAAAACTGGGACTTTATGTGGTTGTTCTAGATATTAGTAGGAAAAATGTGTTAATTTGGGGTCAGAGTTTGTAGTTGATGAGAAGGAATTTGCAATAATGGATGTTGGTTGATGTTTACTGATGAGACACTGAGGTAATTTTTATGGGCCATAGAATGTCCTCTCTCTCCTATTCCTTCTCTATTTAATTGTATGAGTTTAACTGTGTAATCGAGAGTTTCAGGGGGCACTACTTTGTAAGTGTCTGATAGCTGTGTTTCCGTGATGGATAGCATGTCTGTGCCTTCTTCAAACAGAAACATAATCATTTCTATGTTGTTCTTTTTTCATCAACCACACATTGATCAGGCTGCTTTGTTTCTTCTCTTCCCATGTCTCTTGCCATCGCCTCCTAGTACAACTACCTCCTCCAGTCCTTCACCGCCTCTACCTGATGTCACCAACACCTTCACTCCTCCATAGTCCTTATAACGTGTACCAACCTCTTTAAACCACCTGCCATACTGTGTTCCAACAACCCACCTTCAGCAACTGGGACTGGCTGTAGGTATAGACAATTTGTACAAACAACCCACCCTGAGCAACTGGGATTGGCTGTATGTAATTTCGGTCTCCTGATTGTCCAGAGTGGGTCCTTGACTGAGTCTCTGAACCTGTGAGGTGCAATTGAGCGAAGGCTGGGTTTGTTTTGCTCCTTTGAGTGCACCTGAGACTGACCTGATGGAGCAGACAGGGTGTGCTTCCCCCATCCTCTGACACTCTGCATGCAGGCTGGGGAGACCTGCAAGAAGAACCCTGCAGACCAACCAGCATCTTCGATGCAGCATCAGCTCCATTCAAAATGGTGCCCGCTCTGCCATCAACAAAGAATGGGCTTGTTTCATCCATGCCTCCACCTCTTCGATGCTCGGATTGGCCGAGTAGTCACCTCAAAGACCCGAGAGAGCTGGCTGGCGAGGCTGGCCCCTATCTAAGGGTCCTGTCCAAGGGTGACTACCCTGTCTGGGGCTGTCCAGGTCAGGAAGACCTACGGCTTGTCTGCTTCCCAAGGTACGTGCCCACTGCGACGTCCGTTATGACCGTTTCTTTGAAACTTTCATTTCGCCACTCGCTTATGCACACTCCAATACCTGTAGTCACCTGATTAATCCTTGCTTGGGGGCCGCCCATGAAATGTCCTACTTTCGACACGGACCACTGCTTCTCTAGGCACGACCATGTAATCACCACAGTGTACAAATGAAATGATGGTCTTGACCCTTGTTTGTATAGACTATTACTGCTGACGTACCCTCCAGCTGCCTGGATGCGGCTTTTCTGGCTTATGCTTTACTACCTACTACTTCACCATTCCCCGTCCACCTAGCTTATACATGGTCCAGTAAATAGTAGGGTGCCACCAATTATGCCCTAGTAGCCAGGTGTGTCCTAGATCTTGATCCAGGCAACAATGTATCCTGTGTCTTGTACACCTTTGTAACTGGTATGCCACTACTTCTTCAGTAACTATCCTGCAACGGTATAATGGATAACCTTCACTCTTCTAACTACCTGCAAACTTGTATCCTACTATTAACCGTGTAACGTATTGCCTGCCTGTACTTTAGGGCTTTGTGCATTTACTCAAATCTTGTTCTTATTTTGCCACTCCTCCCCACCCCCCCCCGCACCATAAGGTGAGGCTTTTCTGGACATTGTCACCATTTATGCCTTTTTGTACTCCCAGTGCAGCCCCCCTGTATCATGAGGTGGGGCTTCCCCGGTCTGTGTCATCACACAATTTTCAACTTGTATGCCTATATGTACACCCGATGTAGCCCCCCGCACCATGATGTGAGGCTTTACCAGACTGCGCACTCACACAGATGTCACAATGTATGCCTATTTGTATGCCCCTTTAGCCCCCATACCATGAGGGGAGGCTTCCCCAGTCTGTGCAGTAACACAATTTTCAACTTGTATGCCTATTTGTTCACCCGATGTTGCCCTCCTCACCGGAGTGTACAATCACACAATTGTTGCAATGTATACCTTTTTTTACACCCAATATAGACCCCCACACTATGAGGTGAGGCTTTACGAGATTGGGCACGCTGAGTCTACCAATATGTTGTAACTATATGCTTGGTCCTGCTCACTTTGGACTGTGCAACCACACTTGCACTGTAACTAGCGCCTGGAGGCCTCTGGGCGTTGGCAGTGCTACACATGTAAAAATTAAATAAATACATAAATAAATAAATAAAGGCATCTGGGCCCTGGGCTCCAACCTGTCCCCCCTCATGGACATGCTTCGCTGACCCTCTCTGAGGCTTCCTGATATTAGTTGGGGGCGGTAGTGCTCCCAGCATCTGAATACAGAGCTGGAGACACTATGGGTATGTTTTGTAACTCCTCTGATTCATTGTTGCTGCTGGGCAATCTGGAAAATGGTACAATGTTTCCTCTACATTAAATTCACTCACCGGAGAACAATGCATTGCAACTTTGCTTTCTGCATCATTTTCCCAGTGTTCAGCAAGTCACAGGCTTGAAAGAGTGTGTTTGCGGAACTGGATAGTTCACTGGGACGCCCAAGAATCCCTAAATGCGAGTCGTCTGAAGTGCCTGGTGAGGTGATTCCTGTATTCAAGCCTACACTACCATTATTCGGGACAAGGAAAGGGTTTCCACTGATGGGACTGCCTTACATTTCAGAGTTTTATATTTAGGTCTGGAAAGGCAGAGCGTATTGCTCTATTAACTGGGGTAGGGAGGAGGGAACTTCCAACGAGCCTATGGTGCTGCCATGAGACTCTCTCTTGCCAGGTACTGGAGACCCAGGCCAGGTGACCAGGGGATATTTCCCATACTGCCTCTGGGTGGAACGTCAACTGGCTAGGAGTGTCACCCTGCCACCTATGTCAACTTGTTATCCCCAGACCTTGTCACAGTTTCTTAGTATAGGAGGACCTAGAACATACTGAGGCTACTGTTTATGAGAGCTCATCAGTAATTGAAGAATAATTATATTATTGCCTTTTTTTTCTGTTCGCCCAATTATGAGTACACAGGAACAGATGGTAAAACTGAAACCTGCAAGTGCAAAGGAACCTACAAGCCCCAGGGTAAAGGTGAAGGTAACGGCAAGTGCTGTGTTAGCCCATACCCAGGGTCAAATCATCACCCTGGGCCTATCACCACAGATGTGGTCTTCTCCACCAAAGTGGTGTTCCTTGTCCGAGCCAGGAAGTTGGCTTTCAGGACTCATAATCAAATTCTAAATGGCCTGGGGTGCAGAGTTCATGAACAGACACTAATAAGCTTGATACCCCGGATCTATGTCCAAAGAGTGGTTACAAAATTCTGACCTTGCAGATTTCAGACTGAAAAGGTTGTATATGTATGCTCAGCTTTTTGTAACTGGTCCTCTCTCACTCGGTTTTGTGGGGATGCACCCCCGTATACGCTGACTGCAGTGCAGCCCACATGACCGCCGCCCGCCATCCATACACCCCCCCCACTTAACAGCTGCACTCCTGCACATGGGCTGCACGCTTATCCAGCTCCCACCAGGCTTCACATCCTAAAGGTCTATGTTAAGGAGACAACCTTATCTATGCGGCCTCCCATAGGTAGGCTTTTAGGGGGTGCGCTACAGGCCACCAGCAGATACCCCAGTGCGATGTACGATGCCATGTTCATATGGCAATAGCTCCTTGCCAGGATACACAGACACATACATAATAATAGAGCAAGATGCTGGGTATGCACACACAAAACATAATAAGAGATATGGGAAGGCAGAGCAGTGAAATGGAAAAAAAGGGAAGAAGTGCTTGAGAATAGTGCACAGTACTGCTGTGCTAGAAGATCCACATGCCTGACTGCGATCACCTAGATATCCAAGTGATTACACAGCAGTTGTACTTGAACCAGTGATGTCAGAGACAATCCCTATTTTCAATTTGTTCATACATAGACTAACTGAAACAGAAAATAATCTTTTTGGGTAGAGGTCTATCATTTGTGCTAGCACCAAAGGTCAATGCCTTCAAAACAAACAGAAATAGAACTAAAGAGATTCTTTGGGAACATAAGACTGAAGAATTGCATTGACATAAATTTACTGCAACAATAATCAGAGTACAGAGTGGCCTGTACAGAGTATTACCAGTCTGGAGGTTAAATCTAATTTCAGTCCTTCGAGGTACACCTTAGCGGCAGAATTTGTAACTTTCGAAAACATTGTCCCCAAACAGGTTCTTGATAGCATTAAAAAGAAACAGTTCTACACAAACAATCTAAGCCCAAGTGATAGAAAGGCATTGAATGACCTTAGTAAATATGGCATGAACACCAGAACACATGCTGATAAGGGTGGAGGGATTGTCATTCTAAATCCTATAGACTATAATGAAGAATGTCTATGGTTTCTAGTGGACCAAACAGCTTATGTCAAATTGATATCCAACCCCACTAAAAGACTATGGGAAAAAATAGCAAATCACACCCAACATGCAGAACGAAAGGTGTGGATTTACAGTGAAGAGGCACTATTTTTAAAAAGGCTACATCCAAAAATTCCAGCATTCTATGTGCTGCTAAAAGTGCATAAAAACTCTACCAACCCACCGGAGCGCCCGATTATGTCAGCCATCGGCTCGCTACTGGAGCCTCTCTCGCTTTATGCAAATCATTTTCTAAAGCTTGGTGTGACCCAAATTGCTTCATTTGATAAAGAGACTGTAGATATGAAAGGTACACTCAATGAGATCACTTTAGAGGGACCAGTGATTTTGGCTGCACGAGATGTATAGTTCTTGTTTACTTCAATTCCGAACAAAAGGTGTGAACATGGGGGCAATCTTTGCTCCTGATGTGGCCAACCTGTACATGGCACAATATGAGGCTGACCAAGTGTACACATATGGAAACACTTTTAGACAATGCATCTTTACCTGGCATCGGTATATTGATGACATTTTGCTAATCCAGACAGGCGATGCCCCACACCTCTGCATGTTTTTGGAATGGCTAAACAAACGTGATATGAATATCATATTCACTATGCTTTGGGACAATCAATCTATCAATTTCCTAGATCTGTGTATATACAGAGATGGTCAGGACCTGAGAACAGAACTATATAAGAAGAAAACAGATTACATCAGCCTGATGCACTTCTCCAGTAGCCACCCGATTCTACTCAAAACAAATGTATGGTGTGTCAATTCCTCCAGGTATGTAGGAATTGCTCAGACAAAGATACATTTTCCAAACATGAGGATAGTCCACAGAAGAGACTTCTACAGAGAGGGTACCCCAAAAAAAGTGTAAGGCAAACCAAAAAGTGAGCTGACAACACACTGCGAGAAATTCGCCTTACCCCCCAAGGTAAAAGAACCACTGATTAGACTGGTGTGCGTGACGACCTTTACTCCTATGAGCAACACAATCAAGAGCATTATCAGTAATTATCAGACTTTAGCGAGGAAACCATTCTTCACATTCAAGAAGAGCCAACAATTGAAAGAAAGACTAGTACAGTCTTACAAACATTCTGAAGTAGAACAAAAACTTGAGAGGAGTTGGGGCCGCAGACACCATAAATGCGGTCACTGTGTCGCATGTCAATTCACTGAGTAATTTTCGAGCTTGGCACCATAAAATGGCATCTCAAGATACATTTGAGCTGCAACAGTAAAGAGGTCATATATATCATTGAGCGCCCATGTAAACTCCTGCACATTGGGAAAACCATACAACCAGTGAAACAACCCATATCTGAGCATAGATCTTGTATACAAAATCCAGTATTGGAACGGGCCTCTGGATGAACACTACAAGAAAAAGAGACCCACAGACAGGGACTTTAAAGGGTTTGTACTGCAAATGATTACACCCAACTGAAGGGGAGGAGATGTTAAAAAACACATCTGCAGATTAGAGCAGCGATGGATACATCGCCTAAATACAGCAAATGGGGCCCTCTATTTGTCAGTAGAATGGAATAATTTGATATTCTAATCTCTCCCAGGCCAATGGACACTCGACCACCTGGGAGGCATGGATGGTAACTGTTAAATAAAATGATTGGTCACTGTGGGCTGCTCAGAGCAGGATCACAGTGCAGCAGATATGTACAACCAAGATGTACCAAGAAAAATGTACTTTGAATATGTCTTGCTTGGAAAGTCGATTTGAACTGTGCAGTTGGAACGTATTTGTGCTATGTACATGTTCTGTATTCAAAATGCCCTAGAGAAAATCAAAATGCATACAATATGGTGCTGGGCATATTTTATATTTGAGAATGCAATGTATCAGGCTCTCAGAAATTGTTATAATACATATACACACTAAGTGATATATATAGAGAAACTGCAAAATATATTTCTTGTTAATTATGCCGTTAACTGCGCTGAAATTCATACATCTGTAACTAAATCATCTAAACCCTTTAATCACGAAGTTATAAGCACATTAGTAAATCTATTAGCAGCATTGTCATATGTGTGGAAATTGGTACATAAGTAGTTTTCCAATGAGAAACTTTGAAAACTGTATATTGTATATATAACCATTCTTGGAGTATTACCATAATGATCGGCCATTAGAAGAAGTGCGCCATGGAAGAACTGCCATTTAAGAAACCTGCACTAGGTTGACAGCACGGTGTGTCTACTACGAGCAGGCACGTCATTTAATGGTCGCCAGGAGTCGCACTTGAGACCCCTGAGGTCTTCCTTGCTACCCCTAAAAAAATAAAATGTAAAAAACACTTTTTTTTTTTTACAAATTGAAGCTCCTGGACTGTGGCCAATGCCATGTGGCTATTTGAGCTATTTATCTTTCTGGAATTCCATACAATAATTGCTAGACTCATTAGGTTAATTTCAGGCACACTTCAAGGGTTAAGTTACTGATTCAGTTTGTAATTAAACACTTCAAGTTCACAATGTAGACAAAATCCTCCAAAAAGCATTTAGAGTAGAATAAGCATCCATTTCGGACTATGTGGCCCTCATTCCGAGGTTGGTGCTAGTCATGGCGCTATTAGCACCATGACTAGCACCAATACCGGTACCACCACCGACTTGGTGGTATGGGACTTACCGTTCTATTCCGACCTTTAAAGGACCAGTAAATACCCATTTGAAAAGCCATTCCCCATTCCCATTTAAGCCCCCATAGGGCTCAATGGGAAGGGGGAAGGTGTCAATAAAGGTACCGCAAATTGCAGTACCGATATTGACCCCGTTATCCCTTTGCGGGTGCCGTCCATAACGCCTGGTAAAACCAGGCGTTAAGGGAGGACCCGCAAAGGGATCTTGGAATAGGGCGCAAAGGGATTATCGGCACCGGTGTCATTACCGGTGCCCAGTATCCATTTGCTCCCAGGTCGTAATGACCCCCTGTATTTTGCTTTTCACAAGTTGCCGTTATAGTTTTTTTTCTGCCGATAAATTTGGTTATCCATTCTTGTATAAAACGTATATCACATTACAGTAATATTGTAACTATATTGTTTATAGTGTTCTTAGAAACAATGCTATGTGATGCCACTTCCTGTATTGTCAAGGTATTGTCAAGGTGTAAATGGCCATGTTTCATCGCTTCCCGTGATGTCACTTTGGGGTGGGGTCAAACAACATCACTTTATCCTTTAATGTCACTTCCGCTATCCATGGTATTTTGGTGAAATGACGTCTCTGAATAATAGTCCTTCAATTTCACTTCTTCACGGAGGTGAAGTGAAATATAGCATTAAGTGCCTTGAAAAATATAAAGGAAATACATTGTTCACTCAAGTAAATTAATTAGAAGAGCAATTAATCAGTGTTTCGGATTGGTTCAACAATGAATGCAGTAAGGGATATACTTGATATAGAGCATTAAATGAGAGCTGCTATAAACTTCAAAGTGGAACTCAATAGATTAAGGATACGTGTCACAGGATGAGAACAGATCCACTATGGCTTACAACAGACACGTTCTGGTAAATCAGGGCAGTTTCACCGACTGACAGGAGTCGATATTAAACAGCGATACGGGCAGCGTCTGCAAAGCGAGGTCATGGAACCAAGAGTGGCGGTGCTAAAAACAGGTACTAACGGGTAAGCAGAAGCGATTCTTGCTTGGAGCAGTGTTTAGTGAAGCACAGGTGCATTAGGCTGTAATTTCGAAAGCAAGGGTGTCTGAAAGTAAAACAGTGTTAGCAAGGGCCTGCCAAGAGCCTGAAGACTTGTGCAACCTGAGAAAATACCGTCGGACACTAATATATTAATATCTCGTCTTTGTAAAACACGGGTATTCAAGCAAGTGAAGACAAATAGATGTGGCTCACACGCGGAATTTCCTTTTCCGGTAAGCAAGTTGTTCTGTTCTCCCCTGGGGCTTTACCTGGTAACTTGTTGAGTGATGGAGGCAGGAGTCAAGGAAAGACAGGCACTCCTTACGGTGCTGGTTGTGTAGTCTTTATTCTCCAACTGTCCAGGCACAAGCTGAGAGTACAGAGATAACGGTGCCCACCACCCAAGCTGCTGTTTTCTCACGCTCTCTAGTCCATACATAGATGTTGTCAGGCCTAGTACGATAGTTGCTTGTTTTGTTTCTCCGCTACCTTTCTGCACCCCTCTCCCTCACCTCTTGTTTTTCTCCAGCTCTACCAGAAATGTCGTCAGGCCTAGTACGGTAGTCACCGGTCTGTTTCCATTACCTTCACACTCTCCTCCCCCCTTCTTTATCAATGTCTTAGCTCTTGCACTGTCTGAAATGTCGTCAGGCTTTGAAACACACTGTGTATTGGGCGATATATAAATAAACTATCATATCATATCATACCATATTATATCATACATAACACAAGTCATAATATCAGTCTCGTGACTATAACATTGACAACGTAATACATTTAGGCTATTAGAGCGATATGATATGCATTTGGAATTATCTTAACGACAATAAGCCGCTCTGGGAACGCTAGTGTTAAGCGAGATGTATGAAGTGGTCATGCACTCATTTGAGAAGAAGTGTCTTTCACAATACAATGTAATATCATTTATGAAGATGTATATTCTGTGATACAGACATATTGAGTTTGTGTACTTGTCATTTTTGTAGATAGGGTACTTATCAGTGTGGACAAAAACCCAATGGAAATTATACTCAGCCGTGAAAAATACTAGGTGTGGTAGCACTCTTTATGGTTGCCATTGATGCCGTTCAATAGATGTTTGACATATTGACAGGCCGATTCATGGAATAAATGTGCGCCGAAAATCCCGGCGCAGAGGGGCCAATACGTGCGCTGCGCCGAAAATTAGCGAAAAGCGCAGGGAAACCAGCGCACGTCGATTCATGGAAGTCCGTGCGCAAGAAAAGCAGAGGACGTGCGCCGAAAAAGCGCGCGGCGCAGGCCGGCGCACAGGTCAACCAACGTCGTGCGCCACGGCCACTGCGCTATCACTCCGAGCGCAGCGCACAGCTCTAAAGTAGGCGGAACACAGGGCGGGACACTCGGAATGGGGAATAAAATGGGGCACAACACTCGGAATGGGGAAGAATGTGGGCGGCACGGGAAAGTATAGGAGGCAAGTGCGCGGAACGCCCACACGCTCGCATACAACACGTATTCATGGAATAGAATAGGGCAAAAAAGCGCACGCTCAAAGCAGCGCACAGGCACAAACAGGCACAAACACGACCGCCACAAGAAAGCAGGCGGTAGCGTCTCTGGGCCTGTGAGAAATGTGCGCTAAAAGGTGCGCCAACAAATAGCACCTATATACAGACATGATCAATGTCCAATACTGTGGCCCCCCAGGACAAATGACGTACAAAGGGGTACCCACAAACACAGACACGCGCTGAGAGAAAAAATAAACGTGTGCGTGCATACCGGGGTGCGCGGGAAGTTGCACACGCGATATGGCCGGGTACGTGGATTACAGGGGTGTGCGGGAAGTACCACACGCGATTAGTCAGGGTACGTGGATTGCAGGGGTGCGCGGGAAGTTCCACACGCGATATGGCCGGGTACGTGGATTTCAGGGGTGCGCGGGAAGTTCCACACGCGATATGGCCGGGTACGTGGATTTCAGGGGTGCGCGGGAAGTTCCACACGCGATATGGCCGGGTACGTGGATTGCAGGGGTGCGTGGGAAGTTCCACACGCGATATGGCCGGGTACGTGGATTGCAGGGGTGCGCGGGAAGTTCCACACGCGATATGGCCGGGTACGTGGATTTCAGGGGTGCGCGGGAAGTTCCACACGCGATATGGCCGTGTACGTGGATTTCAGGGGTGCGCGGGAAGTTCCACACGCGATATGGCCGGGTACGTGGATTGCAGGGGTGCGCGGGAAGTCCCACACGCGATATGGCCGGGTACGTTGATTTCAGGGGTGCGCGGGAAGTTCCACACGCGATATGGCCGGGTACGTGGATTTCAGGGGTGCGCGGGAAGTTCCACACGCGATATGGCCGTGTACGTGGATTTCAGGGGTGCGCGGGAAGTCCCACACGCGATATGGCCGGGTACGTGGATTTCAGGGGTGCGCGGGAAGTTCCACACGCGATATGGCCGTGTACGTGGATTTCAGGGGTGCGCGGGAAGTTCCACACGCGATATGGCCGTGTACGTGGATTTCAGGGGTGCGCGGGAAGTTCCACACGCGATATGGCCGGGTACGTGGATTGCAGGGGTGCGCGGGAAGTTCCACACGCGATATGGCCGGGTACGTGGATTGCAGGGGTGCGCGGGAAGTTCCACACGCGATATGGCCGGGTACGTGGATTTCAGGGGTGCGCGGGAAGTTCCACACGCGATATGGCCGTGTACGTGGATTTCAGGGGTGCGCGGGAAGTTCCACACGCGATATGGCCGGGTACGTGGATTGCAGGGGTGCGCGGGAAGTTCCACACGCGATTAGTCAGGGTACGTGGATTTCAGGGGTGCGCGGGAAGTACCACACGCGATATGGCCGGGTACGTGGATTGCAGGGGTGCGCGGGAAGTTCCACACGCGATATGGCAGGGTACGTGGATTTCAGGGGTGCGCGGGAAGTACCACACGCGATATGGCAGGGTACGTGGATTTCAGGGGTGCGCGGGAAGTACCACACGCGATATGGCAGGGTACGTGGATTTCAGGGGTGCGCGGGAAGTCCCACACGCGATATGGCCGGGTACGTGGATTTCAGGGGTGCGCGGGAAGTTCCACACGCGATATGGCCGTGTACGTGGATTTCAGGGGTGCGCGGGAAGTTCCACACGCGATATGGCCGTGTACGTGGATTGCAGGGGTGCGCAGGAAGTTCCACACGCGATATGGCCGGGTACGTGGATTGCAGGGGTGCGCGGGAAGTTCCACACGCGATATGGCCGGGTACGTGGATTGCAGGGGTGCGCGGGAAGTTCCACACGCGATATGGCCGGGTACGTGGATTTCAGGGGTGCGCGGGAAGTTCCACACGCGATATGGCCGTGTACGTGGATTTCAGGGGTGCGCGGGAAGTTCCACACGCGATATGGCCGGGTACGTGGATTGCAGGGGTGCGCGGGAAGTTCCACACGCGATTAGTCAGGGTACGTGGATTTCAGGGGTGCGCGGGAAGTACCACACGCGATATGGCCGGGTACGTGGATTGCAGGGGTGCGCGGGAAGTTCCACACGCGATATGGCAGGGTACGTGGATTTCAGGGGTGCGCGGGAAGTACCACACGCGATATGGCAGGGTACGTGGATTTCAGGGGTGCGCGGGAAGTCCCACACGCGATATGGCCGGGTACGTGGATTTCAGGGGTGCGCGGGAAGTCCCACACGCGATATGGCTCTGTGCTCCCAGGCATTACCTGTACACCCTCCACGGCCCCTGCAGGCAGCACACACCACAGGGAACTACCCTGCACACCTGCTCATGTCTCCCACCACCCCCACCCCCCATCCACCAGGGACACCCTCCACCAGGCCCCCACCCATGTCTCCCACCACCCCCACCCCCCATCCACCAGGGACACCCTCCACCAGGCCCCCACCCATGTCTCCCACCACCCCCAGCACTGTGGGGAACCTGCCAGCAGGCCCCCACCCATGTCCAACCCATGTCTCCCACCACCCCCACCCCCAGCACTGTGGGGAACCTGCCAGCAGGCCCCCACCCATGTCCAACCCATGTCTCCCACCACCCCCACCCCCCATCCACCAGGGACACCCTCCACCAGGCCCCCACCCATGTCTCCCACCACCCCCAGCACTGTGGGGAATCTGCCAGCAGGCCCCCACCCATGTCCAACCCATGTCTCCCACCACCCCCACCCCCCATCCACCCGGGACACCCTCCACCAGGCCCCCACCCATGTCTCCCACCACCCCCAGCACTGTGGGGAACCTGCCAGCAGGCCCCCACCCATGTCCAACCCATGTCTCCCACCACCCCCACCCCCCATCCACCAGGGACACCCTCCACCAGGCCCCCACCCATGTCTCCCACCACCCCCAGCACTGTGGGGAACCTGCCAGCAGGCCCCCACCCATGTCCCCCTGGCCCCAGGTCCTGACGATACACAATCATGGCAGTAATGGCCAGCATACCCAGCACAAACACCCAGGCAAGGATTGCATGCACCCACATAGTGAATGCAATCACATGACACAACCCCAAAGGCAAGTATGCAAAAGAACACATGTCTGTCACACACACATACACAATGGGTGCAAGTGAATGTCAAAACCCATATCATGACATGTAAGAAACCAAAGAGAAAATAACACAAGTGTAAGATAATATAAAAATGTATTAAAAACACAAATCAAGTAAACCAATAAAACATACAACTATGTGGCAAAGTAAATAAAAGGTCCATGTCCGAGAACAAAAATGATAAACCAAAAAACAAAGGATTAAAAAATCAATATAATTTGTCCAAAGCAAAACCATGTAGTAGGAAATCAAAGAAAAACCATTACGTCATGGTGTAAACAATAAAAAAATTAAAAAATGTATCTCCCAAAATATATCAATATATACAGGAATGTTCCAGGGTCCATGAGCCCAACAGCACAAATGAAACCTAATACTAACTAATAAAATAAATATGTACAAAAAAGTGGCCATTGTCCGAGCGGTCCAAAATAATAAAAATAAATAAAGGAAACCTAGCACTAACTAACTAAAAAACTATATACAAAGGCAGCGGGCTAGTCCTGCGGCTCACTTGGTGATGCTGGCCAGGGCATCCTCGAACTCCATGTCAATGTCCTGGAGGCGGGACTCTGTCCTGGCCCCGAGGTCTCGCAGGGACAACCCCATGTGCTCACCAAAATCCCTGCGAGCCTCCTCGAGGCACTCAGCCCGCCTCAATGCCCGATGCATGGAGATCTCCGCCCTGGCCATGGCGAGCCGCTCCTCTTCCGCCCGCTGCCGCTCCGCACCTATCCGCTGGCCAAACTCCTCCCACACGGAACACACCGCCATGCCAGGGTTGCCCTGCCCTCCGGCCGATGCCTGCCCCTCTGATCTTGATGGCCCTGAGCCATGATGCCTCCCACGTCGAGCCCGCTGCTGCCTCCGACGCCACTGCCTCTGCCAGCACGACGGCATCCAGGCTGATGGTAACCACCGGCGCCGTCGTGCACGTGCCCTGCCCGATGATGCCGGCACATCTTCCATCTGCTGGGGTCCACTTGCTGTGTCGTCCACCCCTGCTGGACCTCCGACTCCCAACTGTGGCAGGGATGGGATCCCCACCGAGCTGGCTGCATTGGTCGGGGCAGGTCCACAGGGGGCCATGGTGGCATCTGGGCCGGAAGACGGCAAGGAGAACGACCGTTGGATAGCCTGCACAGAGGAGGAGAGGGCCGTCAGATTGGCCAACACATGCAGGAACCCCCCGAACATGGCCGATCCCAATTGGGCCACGTCGGCACGGTGCACTTCGTGATGACGTGCGTGCTCCTCCCGGGAAGCACGCACGTCATCACGAATCACAGCCGTGCGCATCGCGACCCCAATCAGGACCTGCTCCACGCGGCCAGGGGTTCCCACGGCCGCAGGTGGAGGGGAGTCAGTTGACATGGACATCCCCACTACCTGCGGACGGGCCTGGGACGGGGCATCCCTGCTGGTGCATGGTGGTGCACTCACAGGGTCAGGGACAGCGACATGCACAGGCACCTCCACGGTGACCTGTGCTGCCTCCTGCCCCTGGCCCTGGACTGCACCACTTGCACCAGCAGGGATGCTCCCACCAGGCCCCATGTGTGCACCAGTGTCGGCCTCCTCCTCCTCTGTGCAAACCACCAACCTGGATGGCTCCTCACCGTCTCCCGCCGTAGCAGGCCCCTGTGGGGGCTCACCCACCCCTTCCGCTGCAGCCGTGGGGGCATCCCCGCCGCCTTGCTCCACAGCGCCGTCTCCGCCCTCTTCTTCACTAGCCGCTGCGTAGAGGGAGACAAAGGACACAAGCATCAGGCTACTGTAAAATGGTCCCCTAGACAGGAAGCAATAGCAGATGAGCACCCCTGTCAAAGTACACTTCCATCATGTCCCTCCACAACACATGGGTCAGTCCAGGCAAAACACACACAGTAACAGGCATGGTGCATGCCATGCACATTTCCATGCATGTCCAATTGACTCTTGAAACATTCAATGATATGTGACTCACATGCATCATGGCTCATGCATATCACATGCACACACTTCACCTCAGTCACATCCATCTGGCCCCAAACACAACGAACACAGGCGAAACAAGGGTTAGTTGGGTGCGTCACAGAATCTGTGCATTGTCACACACATGTGTCATGCATCCATGGCATGCACAAGTCACAGACACGCAGGTCAGGCACACAGACATGGCTACCATATATGTACCTGGCATCAGCACCCATCCTTCACCCCCATCCATGTCCAGGTACAGAGACTGGCATGCTCTCATGTCCTAAATCTGCATAGGGCTCCCCATGCCACATTTCAACACATGCAACAACCATGTGGGTCACACATCACTGGTCGCACATGCATTACCATGATGTCCCTGCACACATACATGCATACATGGCCCATGGCACACATACAGGCAAGTATCATAGAACCAGCACACCGCAACATGCCCTGTCTCACACAGTAATGCTTGCACACTTACCGCTCAACTCCAGACGGGCCTCCCTCTCAAGGACCTGGGCGTGGAGCGCTGGGCGTACGCGTTCCAGGACCCTCTTCTGGATGGAACTCATGCGGCCCCGGCCCCCCTCCACGAGGCGCCGGGCCTTCACAAGGGTCCTGGACCTCAAGTCCTCCCAGCGCTTCTTGATCTTCTGGACGTTGCGGGTTGCCACCCCCTCCGCGTTGATGGCAACCACACAGTCGGCCCAGATCCTCTCCCGTCCTTCCTTGCTGGCGCGGGACGATCCAAAGAGGGCATCATACTGCCCCAGGACATGCTCCACCAGGACACCAACTTCGGTGGCAGTGAAGCTGGTGCCCCTCTGCCCCTCTGGCCTGGGGTTGCCACTGGTGCCAGATGTCGAAGTGCCCGACATGGCAACCCCAGAGGCAGGTGTGGGTGGGCAACTGGGTCCTGGGGCTGGGCTGTGGAGCGATGTAATCCCAGTTGGGAGTCTTCAGTTCCAGCAGGGGTGGACACAGCAACTGGACCCCTGCAGATGGCTGATGTGCAGGCACCAAATGGCAGGGCACGGTGGCAGCAGGCAGGCAGGCAGGCAGGCAGCAGCAGATAGCACGTGGGAGGCTGCTCAGGGCACTGGGGGGGCAGTAACTCGGCCTTCTGGGCAGGAGCGTGGTGTTCCGTGTGTTTTCGGGTGGCCAGCTTGATACGGAGTGATTTGGCACGTGAAATTCCTGCACGTCAGCGTGAAATCCAAGGAAAGGGCCTTAGCGCGTAAGTGCATCAGCACGCATACGCGATTCTATTGGACCAGAGTCCCTCACCGCGTAAGCGCGTCTGACGTGATCCGCACGGGCGTTCCCCACTCAGCACGTGATGACGGAGCACACATGGAAATACTGCACGTCAGAGTGTCATCGCGTGTAATTGGCCAAAAGTGCGCGTACACGCGATTGGCCAATGTACGTGTATTACATCGCGTGTAATTGGCCAAAAGTGCGCGTACACGCGATTGGCCAATGTACGTGTATTACATCGCGTGTAATTGGCCAAAAGTGCGCGTACACGCCATTGGCCTATGTACGTGTATTACAGGGGTGCGCGGGCACTTACACACGCAAGTACGTCAGCGCACCTGTATGCCTGCTGCGTGGGAATTTCCACACGCTATTGGAGTGGGAACTAGATTCCAGGGGTGCGAGGGTCACACGCTCGCCTAGAACACGCGCAAGGCATTAATTTGCGCACTTATCAATAAACAAGCCAGATGCCAGGATGAACATACCGTTCCTAGCAGCAGTGGCAGTGGGCTACCAAAGGAGGAGGAGGAGGAGAGTCAGGGCCAGAATATTCACACCCAGAACCAGCCTATTCGGGATGCCTGATGACCAGGTGTATGGGAGGTACAGGTTTCCAGCACACATCATACTGGACCTGGTCAGTGAGTGGGAGGATGACCTCACATCACCCACCCTGTGCTCCCAAGCACTCAGCCCCCTGCAGAAGGTCCTGAATGTACTGCACTTCTTGGCCACTGGATCCTTTCAGCGGACAAGTGCCATAGTGGGTGGTGTGTCACAGGCCACGCAGTCACGCTGCCTACACCAGGTCTTGAACATCATCACTGCACGGCCATCAGTCCGCAGGCACATATATCTCCCCAGGACTCATGCAGAAAGGCGGACGTGCATCCAGGAATTCTATGGTGTGGCTCAATTCCCCAAAGTGCTTGGTGCAATTGACTGCACACATGTGGCTCTACGTCCACCCAGGGCAACAGAGCACATCTATAGAAACCGCAAGCACTGGCATTCCATCAACGTGCAAGTTGTATGCAATGCCAAGGGAATAATCACATCAGTATATGCCAACTATCCCGGGTCCACCCACGACAGCTTCATCTACAGAATGTCTACACTATGCCGGGACCTGGAGGCTGGCCAGCATGGAGATACATGGCTGCTTGGTGAGCATGATTGCCACTGCACATGCATGCATGTCAGATACTGGGTCATGACACAACACCACTAATGATACCCATCACCACCTCCGCAGGGGACAGTGCCTACCCTATCAGCCCCCACATGATGACCCCAATCCGGAACCCCACCACGCCACCCGAGGTAAGGTACAACACAGCCCACATTGCAACACGGGGCATAGTGGAGCGCACATTCGGAGTGCTGAAGTCACGCTTTCGCTCCCTTGACCGTTCTGGCGGGCAGCTGTTATATGCTCCCCGAATAGTGTGCAGGATCATAGTGGCAGCATGTGTCCTGCACAACGTTGCAACACGCCGGGGCCTGCCTGTGGACATGGTGGTGCCCCCACATCCACAACCACATGCACGCCCGCTGCGCATGGGAGGGGAAAGGGCACGGGGGGTGGCAGCCCGTACGCAACTGGTGGCCAACTTCTTCACCTAGGAATCACAGTGCTGGCTAGTGCACACTGCTCTGGCACATACCATCTGACAATCAATGATGACACTACCTGACAATGTCACAAAATTACTCGACAATAAACTGTCAGATACACATCAGCCTGAGATTGTTAACATGGAAGTGTCACTATGTGTGCACCCCTACCTACACATACACCAGCAATGCATCACAACGAGAAGACACAACTCCATCAATCAAATATGCATTGCCACAGGCGATTCACTACATGACAACATTGCCATGTCACCCATTCCCTTCACAGTCCCGCCACTGAGGACACCATGTCATGGTATGTGAGAGCAAACAAACTGGCCATCACAACATGACACCGGTGTCACAAATAGCAGTGCCCCAAATGGAACATAGCCGCACTTGAACAGCTAACCGCGCTGGAGCCACTACTACACACCTGTGTAAGAGTAATTTCAATCAAATTACACACCAACCCACCCTGAAGCCCACCCAAACAAGACACAATGCATGTAATCAATGGTAGTCTCATTACCTGATTCTGCTGGTATGTCCTCACCGTCCAGATGTACAGTGATGGCGCCACGCAAAAGTGTCAGTGCACATCTACCGACATGTAGTCTGACTCCAGAGAGTATGCCCGTGTGAAGAACTGTGTGAAATACCTGCAAAACATGAGCAACATATGTAAGTAGAGGCACATATCAAACCATCATGCATAGTTAGGTGCAACAACAATGTACACTATGAATGTCTACACAGTATTGACTATGGACTGGCCAACAGCTCATGGGAGTCCAATGTCACCGTGTAATTTGCTGTCACTTGGGCACACCCTTTGCAAGCCCATGGAAACGGAAGCAGGAGGGGTGTGGATGTCTGCTACCCAAGCATCTAAACCAAACTCAGGACAAGCCTGCATGTGCCCAGCCACAATACAGTGTATGCCCAGGTACCCACACAAGGCAACACTCTTGGAAAAGAAAAAAGAAAATTGAGAAAAAATGGCCATGAAAGGGCCGGCGGGGGGGGGCGGGGCACCTATGAGGTCCGAGGACAGGATGCACGCCACAATCCACCTGTGTGGATCATGGGAAACTAAAACACCCCATAGGCTCGTGGCCCACACGGCTACTCTGTTGTGGGAGATGAGTCGCTATCGCTCTGGCCAGACCCTGCAGCTGACTCAGGAGGTGGGGGAGCTGCCTCAGAAGATGGTGTGACAATGGGAGGCAGCCCACGCAAAGCACGAGTTTGCTCCTCCATGGCTGCAAGCAGGCGGGTCTGGTAGTTCTGGTTCTGGGTTATAATCATGCGGAGGTCCCCATGCAGTAACTCCCGGGATGACCTGACCTCCGCATGAGTTGCCTGCATCTCGGCCGAGAGCGTCCGTGTCAGACGCTCCAGCTGCTCCTCTGTCCTTCTATGGGATGAAGCCTCAAGCTCTAACAGGGTCGACCTGAGGTGACGGAATTCTTCCCTCAGGCCTTCCCTGTGGCGCTGGGACTCCATGGAAAGTGATTCCCGCAGAGTCGCCAGTGCCGCCCGCCTGTCCTTGTTGGACGCCAACATATCCTCCCTGTGTGCCTGGCTGATGGACTCTGTAGCCTGCTCCAGTCGCTCCATCAGCCTTTCTGGGGGGACAATGGAAGTGGCCACCCTATCCATGGCCTGTGCAATCATCTCGGATGATGCTGCCTGTTGGTTGGCCATACCGTAGATGGATTGCTCCCAAGCGGTATTGCCAGGTGGCATACGGCCACCACGTTGACGGGCACCACACCTGCCTGGGGCAAGGCGGACTGCGCCTTGCTGTGCCGGCAAGGCCTCAGGCTGCAGGACTGCATTCCCTCTCTGATCTGCAGCCCCAGGAACAGGATCAGAGATTGTGTGGTGTGGCCCTGCATCCGTAACCACCGGAGGCTGAGCTGCCGACACTGACATCCCCATTGAGGGCAATGGCCCGGCTGCAGGTGGGTCGGACAGAGGAGATTCTCTCCCAAGAACACTCACCTGCGACTGCACATAGGTGTCATCCTCCGAGTCTACACCTGAATACTGCTCGGGGGAGGAACCCCCAGAGACACCCCTCGACAGCACGACCTGCAGCACTTGTGGGTTTTCACCCACAAACACACCACGTCCCTCACTTGTGGAAGGTCGGCCCGGGTTGCCCTCCTGGGACGGCTCAACCACCACATCCCCAGCATCAACAAGTGCTTCGTCCCCTGCAAAGACATGAAAGAGAAAAATGGAAACAGGCATTAGCACCATGGCATGCAACAAGGGCTGATGAACAACAGAGGCAGTAGTTCTACGACACATGTCCCACATGACTGGGAGACCTCCTATGCATTCACCATCACTGGGTCTGTAGGGGAGGCTCAGGGCATACAATGTACAGATTGGAGAGCAACGCCTGCTCACCATGCTGCCTAGCACTGCCATCACACATTGGCCGGTGATTGCCATGTCAAAGGCACATGCCATCACACACATGGCATGTGACATAGCCACCAAGTGAAGAGGGAGAGGAGGGCAACTTTTTTGGATTTCTACCACTCTGGTCCTGACATTGCATCATCACATCAATAAGTTGACATGTTGTACATGGATCTGCTAGTCCAAATTGGCCACGATGCACAGTGCCTTGTCTACATCAACAAAATGCAGTAAACAATGAGATTCCACCTCCCCATCACCTGTAAAGGAATCATATAGCATTCGTGAAGCACCGGTCCAGAAATGTATGAAGGTACAGCGGAGCACTGAGGGGTGGTGGGGCAGTAGGGGATGCCAGTCAACAATCCTACTGGTGCTGGTGTCATTCATGTCACGCAAGTGCAGGGGTGGGTGGCACAATGATGTGCAAGGGGAAGTGGCGGCTGGAAGTGCTGTACAAGGTAAGTAGGACTTAACGTCAAGGGCAGATGGTGTTAGGCGCAGACAAGTGCTGGGGGGGGTGGCCTATAGGGGTACAGAGACAATCATGCAGTGCTGTGGGCTCGGAGGGGACAGGGGAGGTACACACTGCATCTGGCTCGGCAAGGTCCTTGCAGATTTCTATCTGTCCTGCAGAGTTGTCACATGCCGCAGATATGTGCCCTTGGATTGGGGATCTCATCTTGGTGAAAAGGGTGAGGCGCTATTGCCTTTGGAGCATGTGGCAGGCCAGTTTGCCAGAGGATGAGCATGATGCAGGACATTCCCTCTCTGCCACCCGGCACCTGTGGTCTGGGTTCACATGATCCGAGTCATGCCAGGACTCTGCATTGGCATGGGGCTTCAGACAGGTGGTCATGACCGTGGCAAAGACATCCAGTGTACCTGACATAGAGTGGAGCATGGAGTGGGCCCTGTCAGGATGGGAGTGAGCCTAAGGGGGAGCTGGATGGGGGGGAGATTTTGGCAGCATGAGCCTCGACTGACACACACTTCATGGGTTGGAATACCAAGAAGGTGTGTGACAGTGGTGAGGGTGGCTTTGCCTGTGGTGTGGTGAGGGTGAGCTGGGAGGAGAGGAGAATGTGATCACTCCAGGAGAGAGGAGTGCAGAGATGGACGGAGAGGGGAAAGTCAGATGAGATCAGAGCATCAAGAGTGTGCCCTGCAGAATGAGTAAGGACAGACGGGAGTCTAGAGGGTGAGAGGGAGTTGCTGAGGTCACAGAAAGGTCACGTGGGGGGGTCAACAAGCATGCAGGTGGATGCGTACAGCAACAAGGAAGAGGATTTCTGTGTCTGGGGACATGAGTGAGGAGGAGAGGTGAGGACACTCAGAAAGGAAGTAGTACATTTGACCAGTTTTCCCAGACACAGTACGCACAGTTTGTGAATGTCAAGGTGTGGTAGAGAGAGACGTCACACAAGCCATTCCAGAGTGGAGTAGGTCTAAGTAGGAGTGACAGTGGCAGGAATACCCTCAGGGAAGCCAAGGGCACACCCCCCCTGCACAGTAGTGGCGGGCAAAGGAGAGGGTCTCCTGAACATCAGGTAGGAGTGTGTGAAGGATGCAGACAGAGCTGGCCGTCAGACATGTTTCCATGAGACCAAGGATGTCAAGGTGCATAACCTCATGTAAGTGACAGATATCGGAGGAATGCCTGATGCAGCCGCAGTGAAAGGAGTGTAATTGTGGAGGAGGTTGACAGCCTTGGAGGACTTACGGGGAGTGCTAGAGATCAGAGGTGCAGCATGTGTAGGAGTTGGAGTGGGAGGCGGAGAAGGATCATGGGAGGGTGCAGGGAGGCAGTGCAGGATTGATGAGGAGAGAGGAGGGGGGACAGCAGGAGAGGTAAGGAAGTTGATGAGATGTGGCTAGCATTTCTCAAGGAGAATGAGGTTGGCCTAAGGGCCTTGGACTGAGATGCTCCCATTACCATGCACATCAATTGTGGCCTCTGAGGATTGGAAGGAGGCCAGGAGTACACCCCAACGGGTCCCACCATTGATGGTGGAAGAGGAGCAAGGAGAGAGGACAGGGACCATGTGAAGGGTCTATGGGACAGGCAAAGGCATGTATGAGCAGATGTCAGTGAGAGTTGGCTTTGAGTAGGCTCAGATGCACTTGTCAGCAATAGGGTGGGTCGCATTGGAGGGCAGGGTGCCCTCATTTGACTGTTAGCAAGCAGGTGTCGTGAGTAGGGCACGATGGTCTGAACTGTAGAAGTCAGGGAAGATAGACCATGAAGAGCAGCATGGAGTGTGAGGGAATGGGGCTCGAAACCAGACGGTACCAAAGCACACAGGTAGGAGGTGGATGTCAAGGCAACATCCACAGTATGACAGCATGTTGGTTGGCATTTATATACAGAGGACGCATTAGCATGTGGTATCATTGCATGTCAGGCATGTGAAGATGAAACTTGATTGGCTGGGGGAAAGTATAGGAATGGTATGTAAGACATCAGATGAATAGACAGGGGAGTATGAGCAACAATGTAGTGACAAAATGACAATTCAAGGGCAACTTCCATGGTGTAGGGCCATATGTGCACTGTTGCCAGTTGGGATAGTGTTGTGGGCAGATGGTGTTGCACTGAACATACTGGATGAGGCACATGGGTGCCACTATCTACTCTGCCACACACCCCCTTGACAGGCACCCAACATGAATGCTTCACACACACACCATGCACATGGATAATACACACATGCATGTGCACTCACCGGATGATGCCTCATAATCAGGGAGATCTCCCACACCTTGGAGTTGTCCCTCGGTGACGTAGGATCCAGCTACGGACTCGTGTGGTGTGAGTTCTATTTCCTGTGCTGGGGACCCACCTCCAGTCACCAAGGTTGCGGCATGACTTGAGGCCAGCTTATCCTTTGCCCTGCGCTTAAGGTCATTCCAGCGCTTCTGGCAATCACTAGCTGTGCGCCTCACTACTCCAAGGGCACTTATTCTGTCAGCAATGGTCTGCCAGTGTGCCTGGCGTCTGGCATGTGTGGTCTTGGACCCTGCAAAGATGACCATTTCCCTATCATGATCTGACACATACTGAACAAGTGCATTCAGTTCGGCGTCTGTGAAGCTTGGCTTCCTTGATGGGCCGGACTGTGCAGCTGTGCCTGGGGAATCAGCCTGTGCCGGACGTGCACTCTTCCTCTTGCGCTTGGAAGGGGGTGGGGATCCAGAGTGTCCTACGCCGCTGTGGACACTAGGGGCAGGAGCCGTGGTGGACTCAGTACTGGGTGTGTGGGATTGCACACTCAGCATGGGAGTAGGTGCAGGCATTGGGGGTAGTGGGATGGGGTCAGGCCTGATCTGAGGTGCATGAACTAGGACCGACACAGTCTTGGCAGGGTGTATGAGAGGTGGGGTGGATGGAGCCACACCCTGGATACGGGGGCCAGCAGATGACCTATCTGGCATAGATGCGCGTGCCCTGATGACACCAATGTGCACCGGTGCACGTGCAGTGGACCTGCTGACCTGGATGTCAGCGATGGGATCACCCTCGGACAGGTCTGCTGCCACAATGGGCTGGTCCAACAAGGGCTGATCAGGGTTGGTATCAGCCACATGACCCTCAACTGGGGGGGGGGCATGGGTGTCCCTGACTGGTCCTCCAGACTGGGGGGGACAGGGGCACCCTGCAAGTCACAACCATGTCCCCTAGTGGATCCTCCACGGCCACCACGTGTGGCTCGGCCACCTTTGCCACCCTTACGGCTTGCACGCCTCCCAACCATGGCACTGATGTTATTGTGCGTATGGGAGTCGGTGTGCACAATTGTCCTGGGCAATTGGGTGTCAAAGGGGTTGGGTACCAGATGGTATTCGTACCCTAGTGCAGTGGCAAGGCTATATGACACCCCTGGGGAAAGATGACGGGTCACGCAACGCACAGGCACCCCAGAAAAGTTAAGGAACGTGCACAATAACCCTCCTAGACCACGTGTGCTGATGGAAAACCCTGCACTACGCTGTGGCATCCAGTAACACAATGAACCTATGCGTGTCACACGCAGCCTAGAATGACCTCTGAAGGGGTAGGCTACACACGGGGCAAGCACAGAAGTTAGATACGTGCATGACTCACCGTCTGCCAGGTAAAAGAGCGTGAAAAATGAGCGCGTTTGGTTGGCAACACCCCCGCCAAAAGAAGATGTGTACGCTGTCTGAGGAGACAGGACAACAGTAGAAGGGGACACTGTTTGAGGGAACAGGCCCAGGTAAACCAGTACAAGAGGAAAAAGAGAAAAAGCTGTCAGAGGTAACAGGGAGTACGAACTGGAAACGCCGTGAAGTAAATCGCGTGTGAAACGACAAGAAGTACAGAATTCACCCACTCGCTCTCCACGAAAAGCACGTACAAGGAAATGGTGTTCAACACTACCTTATATACAGGCCCACACGTACAGCGTCACTTACGGCGTGTACGTGCTTGGCCCATGTTCACCAATCACACGCTTTGTCACTTCTGCGTGTGGATCCTTTTTCACCAATCACACGCTTTGACACTCCTGTGTGTAGCTCACTTTTCACCAATCACACGCTTTGTCACTCCTGCGTGTAGATCAATTTTCACCAATCACACGCTTTGTCACTCCTGCGTGTAGATCCATTTTCACCAATCACACGCTTTGACACTGCACGTGCAGGTAACTATAGACGCACATATGCTGGTGACGGGTTTTCGCGCGATTCGCTGAGTGTGGGGTTTTCACGTGCAAAATCACTCCCTATCAGGCTGTCCACGCGTCCAAACACGAAAGACCACGCTCCTGGCCAGGAGGCCGAATTACAGTCCCCCAGAGCCCTGAGCACGCTCCCACCTGCCATCTGCTGCTGCCTGACTGCCTGCTGGTCACGTGCCCCACAGTGCTGGTGGGTGGGGGTGGTGGGAGACATGGGTGGGGGCCTGGTGGAGGGTGCCCCTGGTGGATGGGGGGTGGGGGTGGTGGGAGACATGGGTGGGGGCCTGATGGCAGGTGCCCCTGCACTGCTGGGGGGTGGGGGTGGTGGGAGACATGGGTGGGGGCCTGGTGGAGGGTGCCCCTGGTGGATGGGGGTGCAGGGGGACATGATCAGGTGTGCAGGGTAGTCCCCTGTTTTGTGGGCTGCCTGCAGGGGCCGTGGAGGGTGTACAGGGTACACCTGTGAGGGCCCACCCAGCCTATTCGCGTGTGATAATTCCCACGCACCCCTGTGATACACGTACCCTGGCCAATCGCATGTTGAACTTCCCGCTACCCCTGTAATACACGCACCCTGGCTGTTCGCGTGTGATAATTCCCGCGTACCCCTGTGATACACGTTCCCTGGCCTATCGCGTGTTCTACTTCACGCGTACCCCTGTAATACACGTTCCCTGGCCAATCGCGTGTTGAACTTCCCGCTACCCCTGTAATACACGCACCCTGGCTGTTCGCGTGTGATAATTCCCGCATACCCCTGTAATACACGTTCCCTGGCCTATCGCGTGTTCTACTTCACGCGTACCCCTGTAATACACGTACCCTGGCCAATCGCGTGTTGAACTTCCCGCTACCCCTGTAATACACGCACCCTGGCTGTTCGCGTGTGATGATTCCCGCGAACCCCTGTAATACACGTTCCCTGGCCTATCGCGTGTTCTACTTCACGCGTACCCCTGTAATACACGTTCCCTGGCCTATCGCGTGTTCTACTTCACGCGTACCCCTGTAATACGCGTTCCCTGGCTGTTCGCGTGTGATAATTCCCGCGTACCCCTGTAATTCACGTTCCCTGCCTAGTCGCGTGTAGTACTTCCCGCGTACTCCTGATTTGAAGATTGCCCGCTTTGCTTTCCTTGTTTGCCTGCCCTGTGAAGTGGTCCAGGGTTAGCGCAGCCCTTAGCGATGATTTAGCGATTTTGATGGCTTTTCCTTGCGCGAGGGCGTTCTTGGGGGCGTTACTGGCGCTGCTGCAGGCTCGCTGCGATTCTCTGCGCCACGGCTGGTTTGGGAGCATGAAATCCATGAATACGCTGTGCGCGGAAATCAGTTTTAGCGCACGTGCCTGGCGCAGACTATCGCAGGCGCACGCTGTGCGCCAGCCGCGTGCGCTACTTGTGCGCTGGATTCTATGAATTACCCTGTAAATATGATGTGAATTAATTTGGAGAGACCGAGCATGAATCCTTTGTTTTTGTCTTCTCTATGTTGTAGATTTTTTTTAGCAAGTAGGGACCTTTGTCTTGATGTAGGCCGTGGGAGTGACAACACTCTTCTGGCTTGTGACATATTCTGATAACAGCAGTGTAAATATATATATCGCTTAACGAGCCAAGTGATAAGTCGTAACAAATCAAGTTAATCCGTTGTCAGTAGGAAGGGTTACAGTTATAAATAAATAGCTGTTAACACATTTACAATAAGGAAGACATGTAATGTTAAGCACTTTATTCCTGTGTTTCTATCAATATGAAACATTTGTTCAGTATATTAGTGTCTTGTGTAATGGTTTTAAAGATGTTTGACCCATGAATCAAAAGAAAAAAAAAAAAGAAGAATTTTGTACTGCAATACGTCAATTGGTTTTAGGTCGTTCCAAAATCGCCTGATCAATTTGCTCTTGTATTTTGTGTTGGTACTCAGGAGGATCAGTGAGAGAGCCAGGTGTCCCCGAATTGTGATTCAAGAGTTCACACATACAAATGGCTGAATGTGTAATGTATCATCAATGAAAGATAAACTGACTGACGTCATTCACCGAAAAAAAAACAACACCTAGACGCGGCAGGAGATGGCATACCATAAAACCCATGTACACCCCCCTGGGTTTATTGAGAGGGCATTTGGGCTGCTGAAAGCCCTTTTCTGGCGCCCACGCTGGGCAGAGGAGTCTTGGATGTATATAGCCAGGTTAAAGTTTGGAAACCTGATATTGCATGTTGTATACTGAACAGCATGTGTATCTGCAGACGTGCCCATGCCTCACTAAGGTTACATCCCACCCCAAGACACTGCTGGGGAGCACGCTGGGGACCCCATTGGACAGCGGAGTGGGCCTGAAGATTGAATTTTTAATTGATATTTGCATAGCACATCTTTACCCCAAGGGTCTCTGAGTGGAGCAGGGTGACTGAAGACCAACATATTCTACTGGACAAACGTTGTGTTTCGTCACCTTTACACACATGAGAACTAAATTAAATCATATTTGGCCCCCACAATGACTACCTGGAGGACAGGAGGATAATTCGATAAAGAAGGGTCAGAGAGATGTTGGAGGAAACTATTACCTAGCAGGGAGGAAAGATAGTCACAGCAGAAGAGAAGCCCCTTGGATCAAAGTTATCCACCCCTACATAGCTCACATCATCCTGGGTGTGGGGCAGTTTTCTCTTGCCACCAGCAAAGACTGTGAACTGGATAACCCAGCCCGTTAAGATGAGTAGCATTTACCCCGGAGATGGATGGGGATGCAGATTTGTATTCATACATCAATAATAGAAACGACTCAGGTAGTTTGTAAAAGGAAGACTTTTTTAATAACAATTATTTAAAAGAGGGAGTACAACAAACATCAACAAACTTGCTCGATCCTCTTAATCAAACGTTCTTGATAAAAACTGAGATCTTATACACAAAACTCGCCATCAATGACGTTAACCTACGTATGTACTAACGTCATCCTACGTGGCAAAGTAAAAAAACTTATGAGTAGGGGTGATTGGCTCTGAGTGAATGTCTAAGTATAAAATTCATACTAGTCTAAAAAAGTGAAACAAAGTGATAGGCCCCTTAACATCAGGTGGGGCAACTAAGCCCTCCCCAAATAATTACCACTATGAATGTCCCTAAATACACAACTTCCCATTGGTTACTCTACTATAGGACCCCTAAATACGCAGTCCTCTACAATTGGTTGGCACTCTACCCTCCGTCAGTACTTTCCCACCTATGTCTAGCAGCATGTAGGCTGGCCATCCAGGTGCTGGTGAGTTCACCTTAACTATTGCTTCCCACCGATTACCATATCAATCCATCATCACCTCAGTGGTCTATTGTCAATTAGGCTTTGAAGCTACGCCTCAAGTTTGTTCTTAGCTCTGAGAAATTCAGGGAGTGAGGGCATGCTCAGCACTCGTGCGTAGGTGTGACCATCTCGTTCATCCAATTTCATTCTTCCATGTGACTTTATTCCATGAAATTGAGCTTTTAGTGCATTAAAATACTATTTTTTAATGAACCTCTGATTTCTTTCTTGTTTTATTCATGCCTTCTGGACAGGAGTTATGTTCTTTCCCATGATTTGTATCCAATGTCAGTTTACTCCAGTTTGATAAGACCTTGGATTCTTGGCTCATCCAACTCTGTCTGGTCTGCTGAGATTCACTTTGTAATTCAATTTGCTTTTTTAACTGCGACACACTAGAAATGAGGCCTTCTTGATAATGTCCAGCACTGCTATAATGCATAGTGGAAGTATCCACCCGTTACTTGTCCATAAGCATATATATATATATATATATATATATATATATATATATATATATATATATATATATATATATATATATATATATATATATATATTATATATATTGGCGCTTGCCGCAATCTATACACTGTAAAGCTAGCCTCAAGATTGCTTCATCTGCTTGCGTTTCTTTTGCATCTGTAAATGTGTAAAATAACTTGATATCTTCATCTGTTTCTGGGGCATAAGCTTCTTCACCTTGATTCCAAGATTTCACTTATCCGTGTCACTTTCTTGATGTCTTATAGAATATCTTCATTCTCTTGTCTCTGCATCTGTTCTATGTACGTCAACTCTGCTCTGTTTGACGTCGCCCTTTGTCTAAGCCATTCATGTGCTCTGCTTCTTCCAGAATCTCATTCAAATGGCCAGCATATTTTCTCGTATGCAGGTATGGTTTTCTCAATGGGTACCTTGCTTCCCAGATCCTCTTTGGTATTGGTATTTTCACTGGTACTGCACGTGTCTCACACTCTGGTTCCCAACATAAAGGTAATATGGGTGAAGTGGTTGAGGAGGAGGTACTTAGCTCCTTCTCTACACTCCCCACTCTGGGAGATTCATCGACCGCTCTCCAATCATCCTTCACATCTAGACATCCTCGTCTGAAGAAATGCTTCTTAGGGATTCATATCTTTATGACTCCCTTCAGGCATCCAGCTGATTTGACATGCAGATCTTTGTTCCATGTCATGAGCATGCATTGTCCATTTGGACTGCAATAAATCCATCTTCCCACATACTTCTTATGGTTCTTTGGATACAGGAACTTCGTTCCCTCAGGTGCATGGATACTGGTCTTCACAAAGTCTCTGATTTATTCGTCTGTCAGGTCTCTGGCTTTCCATCCTTCTTCAACATCAATCATAATCTTCATCCCTATTGCTTTCTTGGCTGTCTTCTTGCATTGCAACAGTATTATCTTGATTACACAGAACCCGAGTAACACCAGTACTATGAGGACTCCAAGGAACTTGAACATGTCTTCCATCCCTTGTGGAACCCAAGAAAAGCGTGATCCAAACTAGCTACCAACAGCAATGTCTTCCATGTCGTCTATCATCTGACCATGGAGCTTCATCAGCATGTCTATGGCCTCTGTCAAGGTTCCTTTTTCGTCATCATGAGAAGGTGTAAATGTGCAACATGATTCTCCAATTTTTGCACAAACACCTCCATCCATTGCTGTAATCATGTGTCTTGATCTCTGCTTCCAAAAGATCAGGACTTGCCCGACTCCCTTGGAAGCAGACCCATAACCCCGGTTCCGAGTGCCAGCCAGTCCCAATTGGGACCTTTTGGACCATGTCCTGACGCCAGTGACACCAGGCTCATAAAGATGCCCAGTCCCAGCGCTGGAAGCGCCGGGCTCATAATGCTTGGGTGGACTTACCTGCAGCAGACCATGCTGCTTACCTACCTGCCAGTTGAACCCCTGATCCTCTTCTGTTTGGGACTACTTTTCCTGTTGCGTGGGGCAGGAGCCACTCCCTAGGTTCAGGACACTGGAACTCTTCTGGAAAGCAGGAACTCTTTTCTTACCTAGGCGTGGCTGTGGAAGGAGACACCTAAGCACTACAGGAGGCTATTTAAACCACACCCGATGGATGAATCTTGCTTTGCGTTATTCTGCATTCTCTGCAGCAGAACGCTCATCGTGTCTTCTGCTTCTGATCCTGGGCCTAAGGGAACAAAGGCTTACCATCCTGGAATCCAGTCTTCAGCAGCACCTGTAAAGACAAAGAAAGAACAGGTTAGCACTACGGTCTTCAGTGGCAGCGCATCTCTTACCTGGTCCATCGGCTGTCACCAACGCCTCGCGCTGCATTCCGGCATCTGAAAGACAAAGGCTTACCTACTCTTCGCATGCTCCGGAGGTCTTCACACTGCATTCCGGCATCTGAAAGACAAAAGCTTACCAGCTCTTCGCACGCTCCGGAAGGCCTTCGGCGCTGCATCCCGCATCTGAAAGACAAAAGAAGGTGCGTTTAAAGACATTGGGCAACTTTATTACTCACGTGCCATTACTCCTTCCCACTCCGAATCCAGTGGGTATTCCAGCACCCTTCAGCTTCTCTAAAGCTCCGAACTTGTACCTGCAAGATAAAAGGGACAGTTAGTGCGCATCGTGAAGCAGGCTACAAGCGCTTACTTACGTGCTTCCAGGCGCTTCTATTCCTCACGCGGGTTCGATCCTCAACTCTCATCAGCCCGCCATCCGCCATCGCCGGAACCCTGCAAAACAAGAGATATCATTACAAAAGACTTTTAAGACATTTGAAGTGCCCAGAACTTACCGTTCGTGCAGTTAACGACGGACAGCAGTCCTCTGAGGTCAAGAGGCCTGCACCCTTATCCAGTGAAGAAACTGGTTACGGCACCCTGCCCCGAGGCAGATGGAGAGCTCGGCGTTCACTTACCTAAGGTGAGGGCGTTAACCTTTGGGGTTCTACAGGAGAAGAGAAAGGGAAGAGGAGAGAGGCACCCAATAACCCCAGTTCATTAATCCCATATTTTCTATCTGCAGACATCTTACTCTTCGAGTCAGACATACAGTGCACAGAGGTCCAGCCCAAAGAGCCAACCGTGTGTTACACATCACCTTTGAAGATACGGCATTCACCCAGTCAAGACCGGCGCCTCTGCGGGAATCAGGTGAGCGTTACAGAACGCAAAGCCTACCGCAAAACTCCCACCCAGGCGCTATGGAAACCTCGGATACCGACCAGCTAGCCCAGTTACTTGGGAAACTAAGAGCAGAAGTGCATGCAGCCCGTCAGGAAACGAATGCTCTAAGGAGGGAACTGATTATTTCCAAGGAGCGAACAGACGATCTCGCTAGACAATTGCTACAGTCACAAGCCGGACAAACTCCGTTACCCGCATCAGGGGCAAATCTTCCTTCAACGTCCTCTACGAACCCAGTGCAGATCAACCTACCTGGGAATGTACCTCTGGCTCCGCCCGAACGATTTTCTGGTGACCCAAAGAGGTTTGCAGTATTTATTAACCAGTGCCGGTTGCACTTCTTATGCCGGCCAGCAGCCTTTCCAACTGATCAATCTAAGGTAGCTTTCGTGCTTTCATACCTTAGTGGCAATGCGGCAGACTGGTCGATCCCTCTAGTTAATCAAGATGATCCGGTTCTCCATGATTTTCAAGCTTTTCAGCTCAGTATGGAAAAACTGTTTGCAAGACATTCACAGGGGCAGGCCTTGGACAATGAGCTCCTTTCATTGCGACAGGGTAATCAAGACCTTTTGGCTTATATTGCGTCTTTCAACAGACTGATAGTGGAAACTAGATGGCCTGAGGACAAAAGGATTACGCTGTTTTATAGAGGTCTACGTGGAGAGCTCAAAGATGTGTTAGCCCAAGTAGTGAATCCCCCGCAAGACTGTTCGGACTATATTGACTTAGTCGTTTAAATTGACCACAGACTGCAGAACAGGAAGGCCGATCGTTCCAAGTTTGATGCTCGAGTATTTTCCAAACCACCAACTCCTACCAAAGGAGTAGACTCCGGGGAACCCATGCAAATAGGGGGCCTGAAAGGACCACTAACACAAAAGGAGCGGGAAAGGAGAAAACAGCTGCAATTATGCCTCTATTGCGGAAACTCTGGGCACTTTCTTCGAGACTGTCCAGTGAAACCAGCCAAGAAGGCAGTAGGAGCTGCAGTTACCAGGGTCACAAACTCTGAGCAGGGAAACGATCTCGCCCGACAAGAATAGAGGTCCTCTTGCCGAGCGTTAAAACCAGTTCCGTGACCTCGCATTTCGTGATACCTATGGTCCTCATTAGCCCTGAACATCCGGATCGATTGCATGCGATTGAAGCTTACATCGACAGCGGTGCCATCGCAATTATGTGGATCATGAAATGGTTTTGAGGATGAATCTGACTCTTTGTCCAAAGGCTGTAAAGGACGTCATTACTACGGTGGATGGTACGGAGATAGCCTCCGGACCAGTAACGCATACCACCCAAGAAGTGACGCTAGTAAGTCAAGATGGACACCATGAGAAGATTGTGTTCGATGTGATCAAGGCCCCTCAGTTCCAGATTATTCTAGGAATTCCTTGGTTAGAGAAGCACAATCCTCAGATCGATTGGCGAGCAAGAACGGTTCAGTTTCCAGAATGTGTCTCTACTTGTCACCCTCGACCTGGTGTTGCACTGGCAGCAATTTCCTCGGAGGCTCCCCAGTTACCTCCTGAATACCTAGAATTCCAAGATGTTTTCCGGAAGGATCAGGCTAACTCTCTACCTCCTCATAGGTCTTATGAGTGCCAGATAGACCTGATACCTGGATCTACTCCTCCTTGTAGTAGAATTTATGCCCTCACCGAGCCTGAGAATCTTCACCTCCGACAATACCTGGATCAATACCTAGCAAATGGGTTTATTCGTCCTTCCAAGTCCCCTGCTTCCTCAGCTTTGTTCTTCGTTCCAAAAAAAGAAGGGGACCTTAGAACTTGTATAGATGATCGCGCCCTGAACCAGATCACCGTTAAGAATAGATATCAGTTACCTTTGATCCCTGAACTCCTGGACCAAGTCAGAAAAGCATGCATATATACAAAGCTGGATCTTAGAGGAGCCTACCACTTGGTACGAGTAAAAGAGGGCGATGAATGGAAGACGGCCTTCCGCAACAAGTATGGGCTATTTGAATATCAGGTCATGCCCTTCGGACTTTGCAATGCCCCGGCCGCCTTTCAATATTTTATGAACGATGTCCTCAGAGAGCTCATAGATGTGTGTGTTGTTGTTTACATTGACGACATCCTCGTTTATTCTTCATCAGAAACTGAACATCGGAAACACGTGAAAATGGTCCTCGAGAGATTGCGTCAACACAAACTTTTCGCTAAATTGGAAAAATGTGTTTTCAACGTGACTGAAGTTGAATTCTTGGGATTCATATTATCACCTAGCGGAGTGCGTATGGATTCAAAGAAGGTCGATGCAATTCTCAAATGGCCATCGCCATCCTCCGTAAAAGGTGTTCAAAGCATGTTAGGCTTCGCTAACTTTTACCGCAGGTTTATCCCCGAATTCTCTCGAATAGTCCAGCCCATCACCGCCTTGTTAAAGAAAAACAAACGTTTTGAATGGTCTACCGAGGCGGAACAAGCTTTCCAGAATTTGAAGACTAGATTTATCTCTGCACCGATCTTAAAACATCCTCGCTGAGAACTCCCCTACATCGTTGAAACTGATGCTTCGAGCCTTGCCATGGGGGCAGTTCTATCACAAAAGGACCCAGTAACCAATCAGTTGCATCCCGTGGCATTTTGGTCCCGCAAATTCTCGCCTCCTGAAATCAATTACACTATTACTGATAAGGAACTTCTAGTTATCAAGTCCGCCTTTAAGGCTTGGCGGCATTATCTTCTGGGGGCCCGACACACCGTTACTGTGATTACAGATCAACGAAACCTGCAATATTTGAAAACCGCAAAAGCTCAATCCTCTAGGCAACTCCGTTGGGCACTATTCTTTGCCGAGTTTGACTTCATAATTACCTATCGACCTGGTACAAAAAACGGTAAAGCTGATGCCCTTTCTCGGATGGGAGTGGAAGAACATTTGATCAATCCTAAACCTGTACCTATCATTCCCGAACAAAGAATTCTAGGTGTAATCGCCACACAATCCATAGAGGAAGTTAAGGATAAAGCCAGGCTACTGGTAACTCCAGCAGACATACAGAATTGGCATCTGCAGGGAAAGGACGTTACGGTGAAGGACAACCTATTATATTTCCAAGAACGGTTATACCTGCCCAGCACAGATTTACAGAAAAAGGTAATTTCTTGTTATCACGATTCTTTAATGGAAGGACATCCCGGTATGACCAAGACCTCGGAAAAGATCAAGCGCTACTTCTGGTGGCCGTCTTGGAAAAAAGATATCAGAGACTTTATAATGTCCTGTGGAGTATGCGCCCAAAACAAGAGTCAAACGAAAAACCAGCCGGCCTCTTACGCCCTATTGACATCCCGCCTCGCCCTTGGCATACGCTTTCTATGGACTTCATCACCGATCTACCTCCATGCTCCGGATACAATACGATCCCAGTAATCGTGGACCTATTCTCCAAGATGGCGCATTTCATTCCACTCAAAGGCTTACCAACAGCAGCAACTCTGGCCCGAGAATTTCTCGAAAACATTGTCCGACTGCACGGTTTTCCTTCAGTTCTAATTTCGGATCGAGGTAGTCAATTTATTTCTCATTTTTGGCGAAGTTGCTGTCGGTCGGCTCAAATTGATGTGAGACTTTCGACCAGCCACCACCCTCAAACCGACGGACAAACCGAGAGGACCAATCAAACTCTGGAACAGTATTTGCGCTGCATGCTACAACAAACTGAAAAAACTTGGAAAGATATCCTTTGGATAGCCGAATATGCCTACAATAACTCTGTCCACTCGGGAACTGGGAAGACCCCGTTTTTTCTTTTATACGGTAGTCACCCTCGAACCTCGGAGTTGGATCCACTCCAAGATCTTGGAACACCAGCAGTAGACCACCTGCATTCTACAATCACCCAAGCCTTTAAGGAAGCCGTTTCTCACCTTCAAAGGGCTAAAGAACAATACAAGAAAGGAGCAGACCAACATCGGAAGGAAACCCCCCAATATCAAGTAGGAGATCAAGTCTGGTTATCCACCAAATATCTACCTCTAAAAGGACCACGCACATTCAACCCAAGATACCTTGGTCCCTATTCCATCACTACCATAGTAAATCCAGTAGCGGTCAAGTTGGACTTGCCCCCTCACATGAAGATACATCCGGTCTTCCACGTCTCTCTATTAAAACCCGTGCAACCTCAAACCCGACTAACTACATCTCCAAAACCTATTCTAGTTGATGGAGAACTCGAGTTTGAAGTCAAAAGCATCCTGGATTCCAAGATCTCCAAATCTAAACTATTTTACCTGATTGACTGGAAAGGCTACGGTCCCCAAGAAAGATCCTGGGAACCTGCAGAATATGTCATCGTGCCTCGTCTAATCAAAAGATTTCATCGAACATTTCCTAACAAGCCCAAACCCCCGGAGAAGCCCGGTTTGGGAGGGGCCCTGAGGGGGGGTGCTGTCATGATCTCTGCTTCCAAAAGATCAGGACTTGCCCGACTCCCTTGGAAGCAGACCCATAACCCCGGTTCCGAGTGCCAGCCAGTCCCAATTGGGACCTTTTGGACCATGTCCTGGCGCCAGTGGCACCAGGCTCATAAAGATGCCCAGTCCCAGCGCTGGAAGCGCCGGGCTCATAATGCTTGGGTGGACTTACCTGCAGCAGACCATGCTGCTTACCTACCTGCCAGTTGAACCCCTGATCCTCTTCTGTTTGGGACTACTTTTCCTGTTGGGTGGGGCAGGAGCCACTCCCTAGGTTCAAAACACTGGAACTCTTCTGGAAAGCAGGAACTCTTTTCTTACCTAGGCGTGGCTGTGGAAGGAGACACCTAAGCACTACAGGAGGCTATTTAAACCACACCCGATGGATGAATCTTGCTTTGCGTTATTCTGCATTCTCTGCAGCAGAACGCTCATCGTGTCTTCTGCTTCTGATCCTGGGCCTAAGGGAACAAAGGCTTACCATCCTGGAATCCAGTCTTCAGCAGCACCTGTAAAGACAAAGAAAGAACAGGTTAGCACTACGGTCTTCAGTGGCAGCGCATCTCTTACCTGGTCCATCGGCTGTCACCAACGCCTCGCGCTGCATTCCGGCATCTGAAAGACAAAGGCTTACCTACTCTTCGCATGCTCCGGAGGTCTTCACACTGCATTCCGGCATCTGAAAGACAAAAGCTTACCAGCTCTTCGCACGCTCCGGAGGCCTTCGGCGCTGAATCCCGCATCTGAAAGACAAAAGAAGGTGCGTTTAAAGACATTGGGCAACTTTATTACTCACGTGCCATTACTCCTTCCCACGCCGAATCCAGTGGGTATTCCAGCACCCTTCAGCTTCTCTTAAGCTCCGAACTTGTACCTGCAAGATAAAAGGGACAGTTCGTGCGCATCGTAAAGCAGGCTACAAGTGCTTACTTACGTGCTTCCAGGCGCTTCTATTCCTCACGCGGGTTCGATCCTCAACTCTCATCAGCCCGCCATCCGCCATCGCCGGAACCCTGCAAAACAAGAGATATCATTACAAAAGACTTTTAAGACATTTGAAGTGCCCAGAACTTACCGTTCGTGCAGTTAACGACGGACAGCAGTCCTCTGAGGTCAAGAGGCCTGCACCCTTATCCAGTGAAGAAACTGGTTACGGCACCCTGCCCCGAGGCAGATGGAGAGCTCGGCGTTCACTTACCTAAGGTGAGGGCGTTAACCTTTGGGGTTCTACAGGAGAAGAGAAAGGGAAGAGGAGAGAGGCACCCAATAACCCCAGTTCATTAATCCCATATTTTCTATCTGCAGACATCTTACTCTTCGAGTCAGACATACAGTGCACAGAGGTCCAGCCCAAAGAGCCAACCGTGTGTTACACATCACCTTTGAAGATACGGCATTCACCCAGTCAAGACCGACGCCTCTGCGGGATTCAGGTGAGCGTTACATCATGTCCAAGAGGTATCTATTCTGTAGAGTCATCAGTCTTATGGCTCGCATCTCTTCTCTGATAGCATTGAATCCCTTTTTGATAGTGTTAATTGTCTACAGCAATTCCCATCTGGAAAATTTGCAGCCATTTTGTATTTGCTACAGCCTGGATTCTTGGCATGAAGATCAACGTGAATACGGACGAGGTCTTGCTGAACAGCTGGTGCTCATAAGGAATAGAGTCAAAAGTTTCTATTGACTTGGCTGAGAAATTGTTCTCTCTTTTCATTCTCTTCATGAGCTCCACAGATCTCTTCTTCCTCAGGTGAGCATCTGCTTTTGGAAAATTGTGGAGGCTCAGATCACTCTTTGGAAGCACCAATGCTGGAACATGGACATTCACCAATGAGCTTATTTCTCCCCAATCCTTGGGTAACATCATGTATGCCTTGGATCCACAAGCCCAATAATGGTCATGATTACTGCTGTCCAATATTCATTATTGGTGCTTCAAATATTTGCCCACAATTCTGGTTCTCACCAACTTTTCTTGTGCCATTGTTTCTGAAACACAGCTTTGCACTCTCCAAAGGCATGATCTGCAAGGGTTCTCCTTTGTCTTTGACCCATGTCAGTAACTTAGCAAATTTCAACCATAGAGGCTTACACAACATCTGTGCATTCTCAATAGTTGGTTAGTAGTGACCCATTATCACCCAGTCTCTGCAGATCACTACACCTTCTTCTCAGCCATCTGGTGACAGCACAGTTCCCCAAATCTGCATCTGGCCTCTGTTCTTCCATCTACACATTTCTTCTACAGATTTTCCTGGAACTTCCAAATTCTTATTTACTTCCCATCTGATTCCAGCTCCTTTTACTCCATGCTTTTCGTATATGATCGCGATTCTTATTATTGGCTCTGTTTCTTGTCTGTGTGTCTTGGATATATTCATCTTCATCTGGATCTGTCCATTCAGTTACCCATTTGAGGTAGGCTGTTCGAACCATGAACTGGCCTCTTGTACTACAGAATGCTAGATATAATATGCAGTGTGCAGTCAGGACAACTATTTCAATAGCTATGAAGATCTTAAAATATCATGAAGTGTGCCAGCATAACTCTTTCTGACTGGATAAATTACGGGTACATTTAGCAGTGGACTAGGTACACCCACATGTGCTGCCTGAGTAGGAGAATGTTCAGGGAGTTTCATCCTCTGAGCCTATCATTTAAGCATAAAAATGTCTTGCAAAATCTCCATTTGTGACTGCCTTTGAGAAATTACCCTCGGGTCATTTATCACACGAACAGGTGTGTTTGATAGCATTACTTGTATGAGCTCACCATCTAATAACCTCTTGTCCTGTCTGCCTTGCCAAGCCTGTCTTTTACATCCAAAAAGAGTTTCTAAAATGCTTTTTGCATGTGAACGATTGTTAGTGACATCTAGCTTAGGCTCTGGCAATTTGTCTTTCTTTGGAACAGGAATTACTACATAGGGTCTTGGCTGCCTAGTAGTTGTCACAATTGTACATTCCTTCTGCTTAGGAAGATTCACAGGAGTCTTAGCTCCATGTACATCAATGTAGTATGATGCACGTACTGTGAGTGAAAGCAGTATGATTATGAACAAAATGCAAACGTAAATAACACAGAGGTATGTCAATTTACAACATCGATTTCGTGGACAACGTCGACGTCTCTTTGCATCTGGAATTATTATATTACTACTAATACTTCCCATCTTTATTGCCTAAGGAAGGAAAAAGTAACTTTAATACATCAGCATTATGCACTGTTTCTGGAAGCTGCTATCTTGAGTCAGCAACTTGTCCTCGATCAACTGTTTGCTTACTGGATGCCAAGTACAAACTCTCAATGATCTCCTCGAATAAGTTCTATACCAGATAAAATGTAGATGCTTCTCCAGCATGAACAAGAAATTACTTCACTGAATGTACTCTAGATATTTTTTCCAGAGAGGTTCTAGAGGAGTTCAATAACATACACCAGTTCCCAATTGATTACTTGAATCTGCCTTTGACCAGATGACATGATGAATTTCTTTCATTATGAAACAAAAGTTCTGTCTGACCAGCAACCTCTCGATCTGTCCCTCGTAGGAAACTTTCACTCTGACGCTCAGACTAAGCATTCACTTTGAGTATGATGTCTCTCAGGATTTCGTTTAATTCTGCATTATTTCTCGGATCCCTTAGGAATGTGCGCACATAAGTAAGCAATCTTCTCACAGCTGGACCATTTTTAGGATCTTGCAAGAAAGCAAGAATGCGAGTAATTCTCCCCACAATCAAAGGATATGTGCGCAACACAAACTTGAAATTAGTAAGAATGATCCGTGATATGTCATCATCTGGAATCACCATGGGCAAATCTAAACAGGAACTCAGTATGAAATGAATCTGGATACGGCTCCCTCTTCCAATTGTCGAAAATAAGCCCTCGGCTTGGCATATTTTTCTTCTTTTTCTTATCAAGACTTAAAGCATGCCTCAGTCCAAAGTTAATCAAACTCCTGTGGCTTTTAGAGCAACGATCTTCCCTTAAACCTGAAGTGATTGCACAGAGTGTTTGAATCAGCTTCCCTTAATTCTTTTATAAGTGGCTAAAAGAGTGTCCCGAACCAAGCCACAGCTCAATTAAATCTGTTCTTTTCATACAACAGCCTCTGTGCCCTTCTTCCTCTTTATAAACCTTGTCTGTATTTGGGGAGGCTCTTCCACGATGCTTGCTTCTGTGGGGGGTGGGGGCAGAGGGGTTTCTCCAGCATAGATTTTCACATCACCTAAGAAAGTCCAAGCACGTCTGCCTTTCATTCTGACTGCAGATGGTGTGATGTCTTCTACAATGAAGGGGCCGTTACATCTGGGCTTGTGCCACTTCCTTGTAAAGTTGTGGATTAGGACCGCAACTCCGGGGAATAGTTTGGAAAGACAAAGTTTATGAATTCTACTTGTTGAAGAATCTCCTTCTGTGTTCTATGCTGCCTGACCACCTTTTCACCATGGCTGACCTGAAATGACAGAGATACTTGAAGTCATACACATAAAATACTCACATAGTTCCATTCCTAACAATTCAGAGGTAGGCTGAGCATCACTTCTAACTCTGGATGGAGATGTGAGGGGTGTCCTCATTACTATCTCATGGGGGGTGAGATGGTGGTCCAAACCTGGTTGGTTCCTCAATGCATATAATGCCAGTGGTAGGCAATGCAACAACCCTTTCTTCAAGGTAAGCTTCAACTTGTCTATGCTTTCTTTAAGCAAGCCTTTGAGCCGTTCACAGATCCCATTTCCTTGTCGATGATAAGCTGAAGAAAACTTGTGCTTTATACCAAGCAACAAGCTATTCTGTTCAAATGTTTGATTCACAAAATGTGGGTCATTGTCTGACCACATTTCTTTTATTTTTTATTTTTTTATTATTAACTTTAACAACAAACAATCAACAAAAAACAAACCAAACAGTGAACATCACACAAAGTTCGAAGCACCATGTGCAGTATCATGAAATGTCTACCGTCTCCCCGTTACCCTCCCTCTAACTAGACCCTACTCCACTTCACCACCCTCTATTGTTTTGTCTGAGGGTACCCATTCTTCCATACTCCCTGAGGAGTCATGTCCATCCAGGCAGGCCTGGGTGGACCTTGACAATGTGGCCCCTAAGTGGCTCCAGGCCATCAATGTTTCCCAGAACATATGTATCAATCAAGCGTTTACCTCCCCACACTTGGGACATGCTTGTATTACTGCATTCTTAAATCAAGCAATCTTCTGGGGAGTCATCTATGACCTGTGAATAATATATAACTGTATTTGTTGTAGCCTCACATTCCTGGACACTTTTTTTGTGGTATCTCTTGACCCTCACCTACAACCCATCATTCATAGGTACCCCGGCTTCTGCCCAGTCCCGTCTCAGCTGGGTCACCTCCTTTCCCATCCTTGACATCAGTAGCTCATAAATTTGAGACACCTTGTGCCCCCCATCTGAGATATCATAAATTGTTTCTATGGCCGTGTCAGGCTGACCCTATAGCACTATTTCTGACCACGTCTCTTTCACCCGCCACACCAACCTAGTGTAAGTAATATACTGTCCCGAGTGTAGCTGGGTCACCTCCTTTCCCATCCTTGACATCAGTAGCTCATAAATTTGAGACACCTTGTGCCCCCCATCTGAGATATCATAAATTGTTTCTATGGCTGTGTCAGCTGACCCTCTAGCACTATTTCTGACCACGTCTCTTTCACCTGCCACACCAACCTAGTGTAAGTAATATACTGTCCCGAGTGTAGACCAGTTTCTTCTACCAGCACGTCAAATTCCATCGCCTTCCCATCTTGCCAAACATCCCTCAGTGTAGCAATGCCAATCGGTTCCCAGTGCCTATGGATTATCTTCCTCAATTGCTCGTCCACTCCTGTCAATGCCACTAGCGGCATTTGTGGGGAACATTGGGTTGGGTTCTCCATGACCTGACAAGTCTTGCACCATATCTTCCATCCCAATTCTAACATTCACGTGCACCCCTTTAGCTCTTATTTCGGCAACCATATCCGCTCTTTCAAAAAAAATGGGACACATTCAGACCTCAACAATCTGGGCTCCGATGTTGAGTCTTTCATTAACCACTTAACCATATATTGTAATTGGCTTGCCAAATAATAACCCTCAAAATTGGGCAATTAAATGCCCCCTTGATCATACATGTTCTGCAGTTTCCAAAGAGCTATTCTGTTTCTGGTATTATGCCATAGGAACCCCCTACATATACTCTGGAGTTTAACAAAACATCACTTAGGTATCATGTATGGTATATTCCCAAAAAAGTGTAACAACCTAGGCAGCACAACCATCTTCAGCAGTGCCACCCTTCCTATCATGGCCAGAGGGAGCTTGGCCCAGAATCTCTTACTGTTTTCAATATTTGCCACGCCTTCTCCGTGTTATATTTGTATTCAGGCTCCACCGTGTGATAGATATCAATCCCTAGGTATCTAAAGGTTCTGGTGTCCCATTGTATTTGTAATACTGGTAGTTCTTCTTGCGGTAGCCTTGTATATCTCCCCAAGGGTAAAATACACGATTTCTTAGGATTCACTGTAATGCCAGAAAGTATCGCAAAACGCTCCATTACTTCCAAGATATATTGCACGCTTTCCTCAGGATACCTTACGTATAACAGCATATCATCAGCATACATTGATATTAGATGTGACCCTCCCTTCGTGTAGATACTCACCTCCTCATATTGTTGCCTCAAATATATCACTAGGGATTCCAGTGCTAGGATAAACAGCATCGGGGACCAAGGGCATCCCTGTCTTATGCCCCTACTAAGTTGCCATCATTGTGAGACGATTGTTCCCGTCTTGACTCTAGCTAGTGGCGCACTATACAGCAGTTTCACCCACTTGAGGGATGTGGGCCCAATTCCATATTCCCTTAGGGCTGCCATCAGCCAAGGCCATTTGATGGAATCAAAGGCATTTAATGCATCTAATGCGATAACTGATACCTCGTACGGGTCTCTTTCTGTTTGCTCTATAACACGGTGGAGCCTTCTAAGATTATCGGATATGTTTCTGTGTGGAACATATCCGGTCTGGTCAGGATGTATAAGTTTGCTAATAACCAGTCTCACCCTATTCGCCAGCACCGCCGTGAGTATCTTACTGTCCTGGTTCAGCATGGATAGCGGTCTGCACGACCCGAAGTCCATGCTCGGCTTGTTAGGCTTAAGAATCAGAATTATGATCGCCTCTCTCAGGGATTCCGGCAGCATCCCTTTTTCTAAAACTTCATTCAACATTGCCAGCATCGGGGGAACATTTCCGCTTTATATATTTTATAGAACTCACTGGGGAGTCTGTCCGATCCCGGGGCTTTGCTAGTAGGTAACAGCTTAATCACTGCTTCTAGTTCCTCCAGCGTGATTGGGCCTATAGGTTCTCTCTCTGCTCAGCCCCCAATTTAGGGAAGCCTGCGTCCAGCAGCGTTTCAATCAACTCAAGTGATCCACCCGCTCTGACGTCTCCATACAGTTATTGGTAAAACTCTTGAAACTCTCTGTTTACCCCTTCTTGGGTATCAAGTATTTGTCCATTTTCTCCCTTTACTGCTCTGATTGTTGATCTGGGTGTCTCACGTTTATACAACCAGGCTAACAGAGTCCCCAGCTTGTCCCCTCCAGCATGCTGCCTCTCTATGTATTCCTTATAGTTCAAGTTACATAATCACCCCCAATGCACTCTACACTCTTGCTGCAATTGACGTATGGTTTCGGTCTCTTCAAGGAAATTCTCACCTTTACGCATAGTTGCCTCTAATGTTGTCTTTGCCTTTTGTAACTCCCGCTTTATACCACCTTTGCAGCCCTTTAGATTTAGATATAGCTGCTCTCCTCACCACCACCTTAAATGCTTACCAAAGTGTGCCAGCTAATTCTACACTCCCAGTGTTATTTCTGAAGTATTACACAATTTCTTTTCTCAAGTCTCCTCTGAACACTGTGTCTTTCAATGCTTCAGCTCTAAGCTGCCACGTTGGGATCCTGGCTCTAGGGGGCAAGTATTGCCATTTTAAAATCAACGGCAAGTGGTCTGAGAGAACTCTTGCCTTGTATTCTGACCGCACTAGCTCTCTCGTCAATTCTGGAGTAACAAACATATAGTCTAGCTGCGTGCATAGGTTTTGTGGGGCAGAATAATGGGAATAATGCCTATCCTGTGAGTGTTGTATTCTCCATACATCCTCCAGATTAAAGTCTCTCAGTAGGGTCCTCAAGGTCTTGACTGCAGGGGTGGGTTTTTCCATCTTCCTATCCGATCTGTCCACCCTGGGATCTAGTGTGCAATTAAAGTCTCCTCCCCATATAATTTCCCCTCCGATGTATGGGATAACTTTGCTGTATAAGGTCATGAAGTAGCCTGTAGCGTCTTGGTTTGGGGCGTATGTGTTGACGATACACAGCGCTCTATTTTGTATCAGACCATTTATCACCGCCATCCTCCCGTCTGATTCAATGGTTGACTGTAATAGCTGAAAAGAGACATGTGGTGCTATCCAAGTGATAACCCCCCTAGCATATGCTGAATATGTTGCCCCTATGGTGGTCACCCTCCATTTCCTTTTATTCACCACCTGTTTTTCTTTCGTAAGGTGAGTTTCTTGCAATAAGGCAATATCTATTATCTGCCTCTTTAGGTGCATCATGATCTTATTCCTCTTCAAGTAACTATTGAGCCAATGATCGGCCTGGGGTGTGTGCCGGGCGGGAGTTTCCTTGTCTGAGCTCTGTGTGCTCTTTCGACCGTGCATCCGTGTCAGTGAACCCACTCCAATCACTTGTAATTATCCACGTAATTAGTTGGGTCTGGGCTCTCTATCCCTTCTAGCAAGCCAACAATACGGAAATGTTTCCTGCGTGCCAGTCCTTCTGCTTCCTCCGCCCGATTCTCTAGGTTGCATACTTGTTGACAGAGTGTTACAATCTCCTTGGCGTTGGTAGTACAGCTACTAGTATTCAACTTTGCTTCAACTTCTAGTTTGCTTGTTTGTTCAGCTAGGCTTCTCACATCTTGGCTCAGTAGATTGACATCTACACTTACAGTGTATATCTTGCTTTCCAAAGATGCCTGTAATTCTGCAATGGCCACTCCCAGCTCGGCTTCCCACGTCACTTTCAGGTCCGCAATTGCTGGTAGGATCTGTCGGTCGTCCCTCGCTGAGGGGTTTTCTTCTGGCTTATTGCGTTCAAGAGATTTTGCCAACTCACTTGTGTGATGCAAATTCATGAATATGTCCATCAGCGGCGGCTTCCACTTAGCTTTGTTCATTTTAGATGCCATATGGTCCTCTTCCAGTTGACATGTCTCTTTCTGCCGGATTCAAGCTTTATTATTCCTCAGACCTGCAGTATAACATCAGAGGCCGACGGTGCCGGTGGCAGGACTATGTAGTTCAGGGCTATATGTGCGCAAAAAGATTTACTGGGCTCTCAGTAGTGTTCCAGCCCTCAGTTACACCTTTATGCCGCTGTTATTAGTGATCTCTACGCTCTGTCCATGCATTACTGCCTGTCTTGTTTCCTCTCCAGGCTGGGCTAGTACACCCTCCTTGGGTCTGGCTTCCCCGGTTCCGACACACATTAGTCTCCACTATACGCTTGCAGGGTATGGCATTTGCAGGAAAAGCAGGAGTGTGGCAACGTTCCTCCGCTGTGCCTGCAGTTGTAATGCGACATCGTGAACATGAGCGTGTTGCACCTTTGTCTATTAAAAACAAAAAAACAATTTGCCTCCTATATTGATGTCTATCCTCAGTTCTTCGTCAGGATTCGGCATCACAGATAGTGCTGAACACATCAGGTCTCCCAGTGAGCTGTCCTATTGTGGGTACAGCCTCATTCTATTACCTGTGAAAGGATTCCCACCATCAACAGTGACACCCCCTATTCTAGGAGTCATGAGCTGTCCTGTACTCGTGCTCTGCTGAATCTGCATAGGTGACTGCTGCGACTGCCTTTGTGGTGGATTGACTGCTACCTGTTGTGTTTTTGCAAGCCATGCTGCACTCTCGGCGCTTGCTGCTGCTGCATCATTTGATTCTGAGCAAACCCATCTCCATTCTGCAACGGATATGCAGGTAGGCTTGAAGTCCCCCCCTCTTAAAAATGTATAGTTGTGCATGAATCCTTGACTTCGACACGTGCAAGCAAGATGGCCTGTCATCCCACTTGTCCAACATATAGGCAGATGTCTTCTAATATGCCCATCCTGCATGTTTTGATTATCATTCTGCATATTCTGAAATCCACCTTGATTATTCTGGAAATTTCCCTGATTATTTTGCCAATTCCCTTGATTATTCTGAAAATGTCACCCTCGAAATCTTCCTCTTCCTCATGGGGCAAACCCATTATTGCCCTGATCAAACTGTCTTTGGTTATTCACCTGCGATATGTTTGCCATTTGCTGTGAACTTGATCCGCCTACACTAGTCAACATTGCCCCTTCAATGGCATACTTGGACAGTTTTTTCTGTACTAATTTTGCCTCTTCGCCTTTCCTTACATTATCTTTTTTGCGATTCTTTTCGTGCAAGAGTCTACAATAATGTGCAATGGTCAGCTGAATCTCCAAACACAGTTTTGCTTCCATACCTATTAACTTCTTGAGCTGCTTATGTACAGGGTCTGACAGCCCTTGGCACAATATATGATAGAACACAGGTATAGATTTTCGCCAAGCTTCGCATGTCTCCAAGCTCCACTGCTCTGTGGATCATCTCTGTCCTCCATCTTTTTCATCATTATAGCTCTCATATCGGACGTGTCCGGAAAAAGTACTCTAAGCGATTTCCAGACTGCCGCTCTGCAGTTATTGAATGGTGCTCCATCATGAGCACAGTGTTAACTATAGAAACACTAGCATATCCTGCTCTCGACCAAACGTCATTAGCTCTCTCACAAAGTATGGCGTTCAGGATTCCCTTAATGTCCCCTATAGCCAACGTGTTTCCTCCCTTCATTTTTTCTAACCCATGTATACGCTTCCCAGTGCCAGAAGTTAAACCTGAGAGTTTACACCTTAAATTGTCCTTATCCATCTGGGGCCACAGTATACACTGTGGTCTGTCACCCCATTTTTCTAGCAAGGGAAACTGTGAAGCCCCAAACTCATTCTCGGTTCTCATCATGTGTCTATCCATTGCAGGGACAATATTTGTGCACCGCCTTTTTCCTGGCAGTGATCTTAATCTGCTCACATATGGTGGCGACTCCCTCCCCTCACCATAGAGTTGCCCTTTAGGTTGGTCTGACTGTGTCAATGGTTCTGACGCCATAGGTATAGGTGTTTTTAAATCTGACCATTTTACATCCTCATCCATTGAAAAACAACTCTCAGGACCACATGCATCCCCTCTCCCTACCCCATGGAAGGTCTCTCTCACTTCGTCTGACATTTCTTGTGCCCAACTCGTGCAACTTCTCCCCTCTTCATCACTATTTAGTGTCAGTCTATCTAAAGACAGCTCTTTATGCTTCATGCTACATGAGGCTTCCTCTGTGTCGTACAACGGAGTGCTCTCCAATCGATCATTTTTTCTCTTCCCTTTTGAGTCTTTCTGGGCTTTCATTTCATGATAAACTTTATCTATCGTTTCCCCAATGCTCCTAGAATTAAACTTGTCTTCTAGATTTGCTCTAGACAGGCCTGGGAATGATTTGTATTCTGTAAAGAATTCCTCTATGTCCTCCCATGATACTTCTGGGATTCCTTACTTCCTTCTCCAAGCGATCAAGATTGTGTGCTCTTTCCTTCTCTTATGTTCCATATCATCGTCAAATTCTCATTGTTTTCTTGCTTGCTCTCTGACTCTGTCTTCCTCTTCTTTCTTCATATCTCTTCTCTCATTTTCCCTTTGTATCTCCTCATCCTTTCTTCTTTGTATTATTTTGTCCTCTTCTTCCATTCTTTTTCTTCCTAGTCTTTCCTGTTCACTGACTGTTCTCTGTCTGTTATCTCATTTTCTTTGCTCCTCTGCCCTTTCTTGTTTTCTCACTTGCTCGTCTTGGTATAACTGCTCTCATCTTTGTCTATCTTTCCTTTTCACCCCCTCGTCTTTCAATTGTTCCTCTCTTTCCTTATCCTTTTTGTCTTGCTCGTCTTGATCCTCCCTTTGCCTTACATCCTCGATGCCTCTACCATTGAGTTTGAGCAAAATCTGACCAACCATCCATTCGTCCTTTAAGAGTGCTAACTCATCAGTTTTATCTCTTTCTCCCTTCCATTTTTTTATTTCTGTTCCTATGTCTAGAGATGCACTTGCTCAATGACAACTCTCTTTATCGCATCTCTACTTGTCCCTTGGGACCTTAAAGATTACGTCTCTCTCAGTATTTTTCTCTGAACCTTTGTCACTGCTTTGCACATGCGACTCATATGCCGGGTTGCTATACCCTGTTGCTGCCTTAAGCTCCCTTAATGGGTATAACCCATCGTCTTTCTTATTTTTGACAAACATTGAGTATCCAATCTATAGGAGGCGGCTTGTCTTGCTCCTCCTGGTACATTTCCAAATCTCTAAGCTTGCTAGTCGCTTATCTACCTTTTTTCCTAAGTATGCTGCATGCAAATATGTCATCGTATGCTGCAGGACTGCCTTCGATAGTGACCCACCCTGCAGCCATGGCATGAACATTTACCTGCGATTCTTTTAACCCATTCCGCACTATAGTGTCTAAGTTTTCTGCAATTGCATGCAGAGGTGCACAAGTGCACTTATATACTCCATTCTCAACTCGTTACTCTTAAATCTGTTTAACACTTGCTTGCTTTTAATCACAGATTATAATAATGCATTTCAGAAAAATAATACAATATGAGTCAGCACCAATCGTTACAGGATCCAATCCTTTTAAAACATGTTTTATTACTTTAATGCTGCTAAAAACATCCACCAGGTTCAATTCAAGACAATCAATTCGTTTTTACAACTGTGCCATTCCCTATTTGTCATCAATTTTTTTCTATGACATCATCATTTGTTTCACATTCACATAAAATAAACAGACGAACAAACATACTAAACCAGTCACATATAGTCTTCTCTACAGTCTTCTCTAAGACCTGTCTTGTCCTCTAAGATACTCCATACAGAGTTTAAATGAACCTCTTTAGATTCGCCTTTAATCGAATCAGTCTTCTACGTCATCCGCTACGGGACTCTAGGTTTACATTTCTTCTGATACGTTCTTTAAAACGCAGGCCATGGTTTACTGTATTTATTGTTGCTTCTCTCACATTACTTATTGCTTGTCCACACTCAAGTCAATATCTATTCAATATATATTTAACACTCCTATTCTCACATTATATTTATCCCGCCTCCTTCCTTTACTCACATTTCCCTTTTCTTACTTCTTTTCTGCACTCATCACCCATACGTTTTGTAAACTCTCTCAGTTTTAACTCACCATTCACATTTTCATCTTCTGACTCCCAGAATCGTACGCCTTTTTCACTGTCTCGTCAACCTTCGGATCCATCAGCTTCTCATAGACGTGGGAGGGGATTCTGTCTGAAACCAGGCGACTGTCACACTGTGCTTGCAAGCCTTTTCAAATTACACTAACCACTATCTACGGGGAGCTTCACGTCCATCCAGCTGAATGGCAAAGGTCCTTTGATATTGCTAGTACTGTAATGTTTACGTAAGTCGATGACTCTGAGCTATCCTCTGCTACCAAGTTAACTGGATAACTCAGCCCTTTAAGATGAGTAGCAATTACCCTGGAGATGAATGGGGATGCAGATTTTTATTCATACAACAATAATAGAAACGACTGAGGTAGTTGACAAAAGGAAGACTACTTTAATAACAATTATCTGTAAGAGGGAGTACAACGAACATCAACAAACTTGCTCGATCCTCTTACTCAAACATTCTTAGAAAAAGCTCAGATCTTACACACAAAAATCTTCATCAATGACATTAACCTATGTATGTACTAACGTCATCCTATGTGGCAAAATACAGAAATCTATGAGTATGGGTGATTGGCTCTGATTCAATGTCTAAGTATACGATCCATACTAGTCTAAAAAGTAAAATAAAGTGATAGGCTTCTTAATATCAAGTGGGGCAACTAAGCCCTCCCCAAAAAATGATCACTATGAACGTCACTAAATACACAACATCCCATTGGTTACACAACTATAGGACCCATAAATACCCAGTCCTCAATTGGTTGGAAATCTACCCTCTGTCAGTACATTTCCACCTACATCTAGCAGCATGCAGGCTTGACATCCAGATGCTGGTGAGTTCGCCTTAACTATTGCTTCCCACCAATTAGCATATAAAACCATAATCACCTCAGTGGTCTACTGTCAATTAGGCTTTGAAGTTTGGCCTTGAATTTGTTCTTAGCTCTGAGAAATTCAGTGAGTGAGGGCATGCTCTGCACTTGTGCGTAGGTGTGAACATCTCGTTCGTCCAACTTCATTCTTCCAAGTCACTGGATTCCATGAAATTGCGTTTATAGTGCAAAAAAATGCTAGGTTTTAATTAACCTCGTATGGCTTTCTTGTTTTGCTCATACCACCTGGACAGGAGTTCTGTTCTTTCACACAATTTGTATCCAATGTCAGTTTACTCCAGTTTTATAAGTCCTCGGCTCATCCAACTCTTTCTCCTGAGATTGACTTTGTAATTCAATTTGCTTTTTTAACTGCAACACACTAGAAATGAGGCATTCTTGCTAATGTCCAGCATGCTATAATGCGTAGAGGAAACATCCACCCTTTACTTGTCAATATGCATATATATATATATATATATATATATATATATATATATATATATATATATATATATATATATATATATATATAGGCGCTTGCCACAATCTATACACTATAAAGCTAAAAGCTAGCCTCAAGATTACTCTGTCTGCTTGCGTTTCTTTTGCATCTGTACACATGTAAAATATCTTGATATCTTCATCTGTTTATGTGGCATAAACTTATTTACCTTGATCCCAAGATGTCACTTGGTACTTTCTTGATGCCTTATAGAATATCTTCTTCTCTTGTCTCTGCATCTCTTCTACGTACGTCAACTCAGCTCTGTGCGATGTCACCATTCGTCTAAGCCAGTCATGTGCTCTGCTTCTTCTGGAATGTCATTCAAATGGCCATCATTTTTTCTCGTATGCAGGTATAGTTTTCTCAATGCATACCTTGCTTCGCAGATCCTCTTTGGTATTGATATTTTCACTGGTACTGCACGTGTCTCACACTTTGGTTCCCAACATATAGGCTATATGGACGAAGTGGTTGAGGTGGGGGGTACTTAGCTCCTTCTCTACAACTGGGCTGTGCGAAGGGACAAGGTCTGTGCCCTGAAGGTGATGGCTATGAGCAAATGGGAGCTGGTGACTTAGTTGCTGCAAAATAATCGATGCACATTCAAATATTTATCACAATCTAGTATCAGTCAGAACAGTTTTAAATGACAAATAATACCATTTTTAAGGAAACAATATCAGAAATCAGTCCATTGGTCACCAACATTTATATCACTTTATCGCCATCTGCAAACGTGGCATAATGATGTGTTCCTAATACACGTCTTGCATATTATAAAACATTTGTAACATACTACTGTGCATAAGGGTGAAGGTGCCTGCTTCCAAAGTATATCACTGAACGCTCTGAGCAACAGCATTCAACAGCGTTCACTCAGGTCCCCTCAACTACATTTTGAAAAAGGGTGGTACCTGCTGTCTTAATGGTGGCCAGTCTGTTAACTGGTGGCACTGGAGTGGACTGCATAGTGGTGCCTGGCAACCTGTGGAAGTACATGGAGCACCATCAACCTTCCCTCTTGTAGGGAGTTGTACAGAAGTGAAGGAACAAAGTAGACATGGGAGAGCCCACTGGCATCATAGTGAGGCTCCACGCCTGTGAGACAATGGAGATAGCAGCCATCAGTGGACTCCCGTTGCGTGCATTTTCAGGCCCTAACAGAAGTCCAGTCACCTGAAAAACTACATTAAACTTTGCCACCAAAATGGCTGTGCTTTGTTCCCTGTCACATGTGTGGCAAGCATTTTAACCCTGCATTGAAAAATGGCTCTGTGTTTGATTCTCTATCACCTGCATATCCAGAAGTTATGCATTGCATTGAAGAATGGCCCCGCGTTATTTCATCTGCATCACAGAAAGGTATGAACTACATCAAAAGAACGGCCTTGTCTGACTATTAATTCACATGAGGGGCACATATTTCATTTTTTTTTTTAAAACAACACACCTTTTGTTTTCCATTCCATGTAAACCACAGCACTCAAAACATTGCAAATGGAGAAAACAGCTTGTCTTTTCCTTACGATTTCATGTCACATCAAAGAACCCTGAGCTGTACTCCCACTCCTCTGTGTCCATGAACCAACAGTAATTGCAAGCCTACTCCAAAGTTCGAACTCAAAGGAAATCCTAGGACCTACAGAACAGCATTCCAACATTAAATGAAATACGGTTTGCACACGTGTGAAAGAAAATAAGGAAAAATTACATTTAAAAGTCAATGTGAGATGGTAGTTTTTGCTTGCCCTGAAATGTCAGTGTGGGTGAGGGGTTGGCTAAACATGTACATTATGTTTCCCCCACGAGACTTCAATCACCTTGAGGACAAGAATACCAGAAAAAAACAGTTTTGGGCCCAGGCACACAATTCAATTGAAAGCCTAGCCTCCTCTTGGAAGTCACACCCATAATTGAACCATTATGCAATGACATATGATGTGGCAGAGAGCGTGATGATCCTCTGCTCTGCCAGACTAGAAGGCAGTACTGGCAGGAAAACAAAGAAAGCAAGTGTGGCTAGTGTGTGACCAAGAAGTGCGAGTTCCTTTTGCACCCACTCCCAAGGACGAACTGACAAACTTCAAAGTGTGCAATAAAAGTCCTTTGTTGCAAGCTGAGCCAGGGGGAGACACTTGGCTGGGGGGGCTGAAACACTGCCCTAACATATGTGACAGATCCTCCAAATTGACATTAAAGGATTTATGCATTTTGGCCATTTTTCCCCAGCACACAGGACAAGAAATAATTCTGTTGTGTGATATTTTTCCATGTGATTTCCAGGTGGATTTTTTGAGACTAAGTGCATGTTTCTAGGACTTTGTGAACTAAAATGGGCAGTCAAGACTGGTTTCCGGCTGATTTTAAATTGGGACAAATATGACAGTTGGGGGAAAGATGGAGATGGACATTATGGTTATGCTTAATCATTTGCAGAGTTATAACTAATATGTATTTCATGAATAGGACAAAAAGGTGCCAAGGGGCCAGGCTAACTCACACAGAGTCGGCAATCAACGTGTCTAATTCCCAATGCCACACTGAAACTGCATAACTGTCTCTTATGATGGTGTCTCTTATAAGTTGGAAGTTATATTACATAACTCGGTTTTGCTAAAATGTTGGGCAAGAGAACAAAGAACTGTTATAAATGCTGAATACACAGATGGTGTTCCCTCCCCTTGAACCAATGACACCAGGGGGTGGGGAAAGGAATGGTAGGCTGTCCAAACCCAGGGTAGGAGTAATTCTAGGGTACTTCCCCCAAACTCTAAAATAAATGATGCAATGTGGGCTATATAAGGGGGGACTGTACTAGAAGACAGGGACACACATTCACACAAGAATCCGGGGAGACAGGAGAAAGAGGACAGAGAGGAGGCAGCTGATCCCATCCAAGAGAGTGCAGAAACCAGACCATTGCCTAGTTGATCCCATCCAAAAGAGTGCAGAGACCAGACCCTTGCCTGGCTGTCCATTGAGTCGTGAGATCCAGCTGACTGTCCTGAATCCTATCCAGGAGAGTGCAGAGACCAGACCCCTTCCATAGCTGTCTGTAGGGACTTGAGATACGGCTGACTTTCCAAAACAAAGGCTTACTTTGTAAGTAGAAAATAACCCCAGTCCTAAATTGCATACTCTTCTCCTTTTGTAACATAAATCCCATAGAAAATCCCATTGAAAATTGCATTGAAAGTCAAAAAAGTCAAATTGCCAGTATAATCCATTCTCCTTTCCATAGAAGAATCTGTATTAGCCTGTGTATGTAAGCACATTCTTTTGATAAATCTCTCAGTTATCTATATAAATTCTTTGCATTATTGTGAAGTAAATCAATTAATTCCCCTATAAGGAAATTCACGGTGTAAGCTGGTTAAAATTCAAAATTAACCCCCTTGTGCATAGTGTCTTTCTTTAATAACTATAGTCATTAAGGTATAGCCTTAAAAAGTATTAGTCTCCTTGTGACTGAGAACCAAATGTGTCTGTGTATTGTGTGCATTCCTACGAATTCCCAATTTGCATCTGTCCCACTGAAAAACTGAAACCGTAGTCCCATTGAGAGCAAGCTCTTTCTATTAGAATCCTATCTGTTATGTGCCATGTCCTTGTCCTTAAAACCGATTTCTGATTTTGACTGCTAAGCCCCTTTCCTTAGCTACCGGTCATTACAAATCCTGTATAAAACGCATTTCTATTTTGCTGTGTGTATTTTTCTTTTGCAGTTGCTTTCGTCCCCAAAAATCGATATTCCTACCTTGTTTTCACATTGCCCTGGTGCGCTGATCAGTATTCTATAAGTTACCTTATCGCCTAAAGCGTAGCAACAGCAATTTCCTTTCTCGCTTTTGCACCGCGGTTGTGAGTTGCTGTGCTAGTAAGCATCCAAATCCGGTTCTGCCGTTTTGCTCTAAAAACGGGTTTTCATTTTCTTTTCTGACTTCCCATCTTGGGGTGGTGGACTGTATTTCAAATCGTATTTTCTCTTTCTATCCTTACTCCTTGCCACTACTTTCCATTCAAAGGGAATTAAGTTAGCTGAAGTTTGGGGGTGAGTGTTCCAGGGGGGAGTGCTGAACCTTGGTGCTATCACATGCTTTAAAACCGTTTTTCCTGTTCAGTCATTAAAGATCCATATGAACTGTGTTAGTATTTTGAACCCACTGTTCGGTAGGAATCATTGCACTTGTGTTGCCACAACATTGGTGGCTATTGTAAAATTGTATTTTGAATATGTTTTCCATTTTCATTAAATAAAACATTAATAAATATCTTATTAATACACACCGCCCTGGTTCCTAGTCCATTGTGATACGGAGCATTTGTAAAAGGTGGGTGCAAGACGGGTTAGAAGTCTACTCATAAGAAATCAGTGGTTTATTAAAGATACAAAGCATTTTTATTGTGCGCCTATCACTTTCACTATCAGGGGAAGAAGTCCCTGACTGAGTCTTCCATGTTATAAAACAGTGACACTCCTTCCAACCTGTACTTGCATAGTAGAAGCACCAAAGTGGACATTAGTCTATTACAGATGTGATGGGATGATGATTTAAGAAACTTTCATGACAAAATACTACATTACAATAACAAAAGGAACAGTCAAAACACATACAAGGGAGCAAACATTTGAATACATGATAAGGTAACCCTGGAAAGCTTGCATCATCTAGCCTGCAATTTTAATGAAGCAGGACGTACTGTAGATAATATGTGGCAGACGATCCCCCAACAAAATGAACCACATTAATTCACAAATGGCCAAAGATATCCTACACAATAAAGTATAATAGTGTATATACAAAAGTTGAGTGCCTTCTATGAAGTGAATGACACAGCAGAATCCCAGGTGAGAGGGATTCATAGCACAGCATCCTACAGGTCAAAAGACAGAAATTACAATAGAACAGAAAAAAAAGATTTCAGAAAACAAATCTATGTACAATGCCCCCATGTGTGAGATAAGTTATTTTAAATTGGCAAACTCTCAAACAAATGTGTAGCAAACAGGGATACCTGCTGACCCATATGCATTTCCATCTACACAGTAACAATACGTTGGCAGCCTTACAAATGGGCACCCCAGTCCTCCCAAAGGAAAATGGAAACCGTATTTCAGTCGTTCTTCATGCAGATGAGACAATGTTGCTGGCTGGAAGTGGAGATGAACTTCACTTGCTCCTGAATGCAAAGACAAAACTCTGCACCAATCTAGAATTCATCCTCAATACAGATACTCATAGAATAATGAGGCAGGATAAGAAACATGTGTTTTATATCAGGGGTTCTCCACTCCATAAAGTCAAAGTATTTGTCTGCCATGACATTACACTTTCAGGGAATTGAAATGGGAATCTTCATAAAGAACACCAAATGTTAGTTTGTAAGCAAAAACAACAGAATTATCGATGTGATAGAAAGGAATCTGTGAAAGAAAGATGAGCAGAGATAATATAAACACAATGAGGTAATTTCTGAAAAGAAGCACATCAACGATGGAAAGATGAACAAATTGACAAATTCTGGAGGGAAACGATGGAACGGACCCCGTCCACCCATTTGGAAAAGCTGGGTCTGCCATGTACCTAAGTCAAGTCCAATAAATCTCTAATAGTAATGAATTGTATGAACAATCAAATCAATAGTGCCTATGAGAAGAGGTGAATAAGAGCAGGAGCAGGAGGAACCAGTGTCATCAAGTACATGCCGCAGAGACAGACTTTGATGACCCATCGGAAATGAGAACATCAACTAAATAAATGCCCAACCGGGAAGCATATAGGGACTTTGCTCTGCCAGGAATTAATCTCTTTGGGCTCAATAAGATTAACAAAAAAAGAAAATAGAAAATTCATATGCAATAGACAAGATATCAAATTCCGGAAGCAAACCCCTACTGTCCGGCTCCAAATAGAGTGATTAGAGAGGAAAGGTATTAGGATGAATCCTATAGGCGTACTGTATTTATCGTTGCTTCTCTCACGATACTTCTTATTGCTTGGTCACACTCTAGTCAATATCTATTCAATATATATTTAACACTCCTATTCTCACGTTATATTTATCCCGCCTCCTTCCTTTACTCAATTTTCCCTTTTCTTACATATTTTCTTCACTCATCACCCATATGTTTTGCCAACTCTCTTAGTTTTAACTCACCATTCACATTTTTGTCTTCTGACTCTCAGAATTGTACGCCTTTTTCACTGCCTCATCAACCTTCGGTTCGATCATCTTCTCATAGACATGGGAGGGGATTCTGTCTGAAACCAAGGGACTGTCACACTGTGTTTGCCAGCTTTTTCAAATTACACTAACCACTATCAACGGGGAGCTTCACGTCCATCCAGCCGAATGGCAAAGGGCCTTTGATATTGCCAGCACTCTTAAGTTTACGTAGGTCGATGGCTCTGAACTATCCTCTGCTACCAAGTGAACTGGATAACTCAGCCCTTTAAGATGAGTAGCAATTACCCTGGAGATGAATGGGGATGCAGAATTGTATTCATACAACCATAATAGAAATGAATGAGGTAGTTGGCAAAAGGAAGACTACTTTAATAACAATTATCTGGAAGAGGGAGTAGAATGAACATCAACAAACTCGCTCGATCCTCTTACTCAAACATTCTTAGAAAAAACTCATATCTTATACACAAAACTCTTCATCAATGACGTTAACCTACGTATGTACTAATGTCATCCTATGTGGCAAACTACAAAAATCTATGAGTATGGGTGATTGGCTCTGAGTGAATGTCTAAGTATACGATCCATACTAGTCTAAAAAGTAAAATAAAGTGATAGGCTTCCTAATATCAAGTGGGGCAACTAAGCCCTCCCCAAAAAAATGATCACTATGAACGTCACTAAATACACAACATCCCATTGGTTACACAACTATAGGACCCATAAATACCCAGTCCTCAACAATTGGTTGGAAATCTATCCTCTGTCAGTACTTTTCCACCTATATCTAGCACCATGCAGGCTGGACATGCAGATGCTGTGAGTTTGCCTTAACTATTGCTTCCCACCAATTAGCATATCAAACCATAATCACCTCAGTGGTCTACTGTCAATTAGGATTTGCAGTTTGGCCTTGAATTTGTTCTTAGCTCTGAGAAATTCAGTGAGTGAGGGCACGCTCTGCACTTGTGCGTATGTGTGACCATCTCGTTCATCCAACTTCATTCTTCCAAGTCACTGGATTCCATGAAATTGAGTTTACAGTGCAAACAAATGCTATGTTTTAATTAACCTCTTATGGCTTTCTTCTTTTGCTCATACCACCTGGACAGCAGTTCTGTTCGTTCACACAATTTGTTTCCAATGTCAGTTTACTCCAGTTTGATAAGTCCTCGGCTCATCCAACTCTGTCTCCTGAGATTCACTTTGTAATTCAATTTGCTTTTTTGACTGCAACACATTAGAAAGGAGGCATTCTTGCTAATGTCCAGCATGCTATAATGTGTAGTGGAAACATCCACCCTTTACTTGTCCATATGCATATATATATTTATATATATATATTGGCGCTTGCTGCAATCTATACACTATATAGCTAGCCTCAAGATAACTCTGTCTGCTTGCGTTTGTTTTGCATCTGTACACATGTAAAATAACTTGATATCTTCATCTGTTTCTGTGGCATAAACTTATTTACCTTGATCCCAAGATGTCACTTGATACTTTCTTGATGCCTTATAGAATATCTTCTTCTCTTGTCTCTGCATCTCTTCTACGTACGTCAACTCAGCTCTGTGCGATGTCACCATTCGTCTAAGCCAGTCATGTGCTCTGCTTCTTCTGGAATGTCATTCAAATGGCCATCATTTTTTCTCGTATGCAGGTATAGTTTTCTCAATGCATACCTTGCTTTGCAGATCCTCTTTGGTATTGATATTTTCACTGGTACTGCACGTGTCTCACACTTTGGTTCCCAACATATAGGCTATATGGATGAAGTGGTTGAGGTGGGGGGTACTTAGCTCCTTCTCTACAACTGGGCTGTGCGAAGGGACAAGGTCTGTGCCCTGAAGGTGATGGCTATGAGCAAATGGGAGCTGGTGACTTAGTTGCTGCAAAATAATCGATGCACATTCAAATATTTATCACAATCTAGTATCAGTCAGAACAGTTTTAAATGACAAATAAAAACATTTTTTTAGGAAACAATATCAGAAATCAGTCCATTGGTCACCAACATTTATATTACTTAATCACCATCTGCAAACGTGGCATAATGATGTGTTCCTAATACACGTCTTGCATATTATAAAACATTTGTAACATATTACTGTGCATAAGGGTGGAGGTGCCTGGTTCCAAATTATATCACTGGTGGCTCTGAGCAACAGCATTTAACAGCGTTCTCTCAGGACCCCCTCAACTACATTTTGAAAAAGGGTGGTACCTGCTGTCTTAATGGTGGCCAGTCTGTTAACTGGTGGCACTGGAGTGGACTGCATAGTGGTGCCTGGCAACCTGCGGAAGCACATGGAGCACCATCAACCTTCCCTCTTGTAGGGAGTTGTACAGAAGTGAAGGAACAAAGTAGACATGGGAGAGCCCACTGGCATCATAGTGAGGCTCCCCGCCTGTGAGATAAGGGAGATAGCAGCTATCAGGGGACTCCCGTTGCGTGCACTTTTAGGCCCTAACAGAAGTGCAGTTACCTGAAAAACTAAATTAAACTTTGCCACCAAAATGGCTGTGCTTTGTTCCCTGTCACATGTGTGGCAAGCATTTTAACCCTGCATTGAAAAATGGCTCTGTGTTTGCTTCTCTATCACCTGCATATCCAGATGTTATGCATTGCATTGAAGAATGGCCCTGCAATATTTCATCTGCATCACAAAAAGGTATGCACTACATCAAAAGAATGGCCTTGTCTGACTGTTAATTCACACGAGGGGCAAATATTTCATTAAAAAAAAAAAACGACACACCTTTTGTTTTCCCTTCCATGTAAACCACAGTGCTCAAAACACTACAAATGGAGAAAACGGCTTCTCTTTTCCTTACGATTTCATGTCACATCAAAGAACCCTGTGCCGTATTCCTACTCCTCCGTGTCCATGAACCAACAGTAATTGCAAACCTACTCCAAAGTTCAAACTCAAAGAAAATCCTATGACCTACAGAACAGCATTCCAACATTAAATGAAATACGGCTTGCACACGTGTGAAAGAAAATAAGGTAAAATGATATTTAAAAGTTAATGTGAGATGGTAGTTTTTGCTTGCCCTGAAATGTCAGTGTGGGTGATGGGTTGGCTACACATGTACATTATGTTTCCCCCACGAGACTTCATTCACCTTAAGGACCAGAATACCAAAAAAAAAAACAGTTTTGTGCCCAGGCACACAATTCAATTGAATGCCTAGCCTCCTCTTGGAAGTCACACCCATAAGTGAACCATTCTGCAATGACATATGATGTTGCAGAGGGTGTGATGATCCTTTGCTCTGCCAGACTAGAAGGCAGTACTGGCAGGAAAAGAAAGCAAGTGTGGCTAGTGTTTGACCAAGAAGTGCGAATTCCTTTTGCACCCACTCCCAATGACGAACTGACAAACCTCAAAGTGTGTAATAAAAGTCCTTTGTTGCAAGCTGAGCCAGAGGAAGACACTTGGCTGGGGGGCTGAAACACTGCCCTACCATATGTGACAGATACTCCAAATTGACATTAAAGGATTTATGCATTTTGGCCATATTTCCCCAGCACTCAGAACAAGAAATAATTCTGTTGTGTGATATTTTTCCATGTAATTTCCAGGTGGATTTTTATAGACTAAGTGCATGTTTCTAGGACTTTGTGAACTAAAATGGCCAGTCAAGACTGGTTTCTGGGTGATTTTAAATTGGGACAAATATGACAGTTGGGGGAAAGATGGAGATGGACATTATGCATATGCTTAATCATTTGCAGAGTGATAACTATTATGTATTTCATGAAAAGGACAAAAAGGTGCCAAGGGGCCAGGCTAACTCACACAGAGTCGGCAATCAACGTGTCTAATTCCCAATGCCCCACTGAAACTGCATATCTGTCTCTTATGGTGGTGTCTCGTATAAGTTGGAAGTTATAATACATTACTCGGTTTTGCTAAAAAGTTGGGCAAGAGAACAAAGAACTGTTATAAATGCCGAATAGACAGATGGTGACCCCTCCCCTTGAACCAATGACACCAGGGGGTGGGGAAAGAAATGGTAGGCTGTCCAATCCCAGGGTAGGAGTAATTCTAGGGTACTTCTCCCAGACTGTAAAATATATGATGTAATTTGGGCTATATAAGGGGGGACTGTACTAGAAGACAGGGACACACATACACACAAGAATCCAGGGAGACAGTAGAAAGAGGACAGAGAGGAGGCAGCTGATCCCATCCAAGAGAGTGCAGAGACCAGACCCTTGCCTGGCTGTCCATTGAGTCCTGAGATCCAGCTGACTGTCCTGAATCCTATCTAGGAGAGTGCAGAGACCAGACCCCTTCCATAGCTGTCTGTAGGGACTTGAGATACTAGGAAAACAAAAGATACAAATGAATAGGTCCAAGGATGCTAGGCTCAGAACAACACTTCCACATGTATTATCAAACTCTGCATTGCTAAGGAAGGAATCACTCTTCAATAGTATGTTGTAGAGATAAATCTCATTTTTTTTATATTAGAGTTGTGTGCAAAAAGACATAAATCCAACATTTAGAGAAATTAAGACATCAAAATGGTTTGCTAAAACAGAACAATCAGACAAAAAAACAGAAAGATATTTACAATACACAGTGCCAAAAAAACATTTTTTGGGACAATCTCCAAATTATGTGTGTGCAACAAACCCAACTCCTATTAAGAAATTCACATATTACAGTGTACATATTCAAGTCAACATTTGTGGAAAACACAAAGAACAATGGTGGGTACACAAAATTATTTTTCTTGCGTAAACAGCATTAATGTGCTGTAGTTTTGGGGGGAGTAGTGCGTCTACACCAGGTGTTTCAGCCGTTTCTAGGTGGGCTAGGTGTGCCTCATCTTTAACACGGCCTTCATCAGGATGGAGTTCTGTGTAGATTGACGTCTGTGCTGCAGGGGAAGGAGACTACAGTCAGGGCGGTGTCTGAGCCAGAATTATTTAGTTTGAGTGAATCACGTGTGGTTGATGTAAAATCAAAAAGCACATAGCTTACCTATGGGTTAATAGATTTCACAGGCGCTAAATTTGAGATCTGCTAGCCGCATGGGCTGGTCTTTGTATGATCCTGTTGCAAATAACAGAGAACGAGAGAAGCAAAGGGAGGTTGAAGCTAAACATGTCCCCGTTTAAAAAGGCATGAAAAAAGGTTCAGGGAAAAAAGTCTTACCTCTCGCTGGAGGTCGAAAAATGCTGATCCAGGGTGGTATCAGTGGGAAACAGACACGGCTTGCACAGCTAAAAAATATATATGGCTCAAGGTGAGTGTGGTTACCTAGTAACAACTGTCTTATATATATAGCAGTAAGTGCAGGGTTTATTTTAAAGTACCTGTGAGGGTTGCAGCATGGGCAGCCTGTCTGCAAAACAGTACTAGCTGGAGCTCCTCAGGCTGCTGAGTCACAGATGAGACTGCAGGGGCCTGACTGCAAAGCGTTGGTAACGCTGTTGCTAGGTCCCTGTAGGTATTTATATGTCGGCCATCTTGGAATGGCCCTAGGATCGAGTGGGAAACAAAATGATGGATTCTGCTCCATCCAGGGGGCACAAAAAAAGCTCAATCAATTTTGGGTGTGATTAGTGTCAACGCGTGTCTAAAAAGTTAATTTAGACAATATAGTTGACAAACGGTTGTCATGGCAACCGTAAGCATTGCGGAGTGGCATTGGTTTTTTATACTCTGAAACAACATAGCTAATGGCCCCATGAGGTTGTGATTACCGAAAATACTTCATTTCAATATGTTGTGGCATGGATCACAAAATGTGTATGTGTCTCAGGAATCTCAGCAGAGAAAAACCATAATTAAGTAAGTGGACAGTTTGTATTGTATTACTAACAGCCCGAGAGGGTGAGAATTAGGGCGTGTCACCTGGAAACTTAATACATAGTTTCATAATGACAGAAAACATTTGGAATTAACAAAGAAAGTATAGTTTTTCATGTAGGTGATTTCATACATTGACCAAAAAAACACACACAGTGCCATAATGTCTACTGACTTCTGCATTTCGTGAAATGAAAAATGATCATATTGTTAAGAAGTTCATTGCTCATACTCAATCATTGGGCAGATATCATTACAGGAAAGACTTCCATTCAACTGACACATTTAGACCAGCCTGAACGGAGTTAAGTCTGTGGACCCACCGTTGTTCTAATTGGGTCAGAGTTTTGTTCAGATCCCCCCCACGCTTTGCTGGTTTCACTTTTTGGAGGACAAACCATCTTATATCAGTATCACTATGGTTCTTACTGATAAAATGCTCTACTAGGGGCTTGTCTGCTACCTTGTTCCTGATACAGGAACGATGTTCAGAGATGCGCATTTTGATGGCACGTGTGGTTTTTCCTATGTAGAGGAGTTTGCAAGGGCATTGCTTTACATATATGACACCCTTCGTGTTACAGTTTGTAAAATCTTTCATTATCCATTTAACTTGTGCATGTTCAAAAGATTTCTTTTGTAGGGTCAAAGGGCATGCCACACATTGACCACATTTGTGATGTCCAACTATCGGAGGTAAAATCCCATAGTGTGTTCTGTGTTTGTGGGGGTGGCTCTATGAAGGTGTATACTAGAGCGTCTCTTAGATTTCTGTTTTTCTTGAAAGCAAAACATGGCACATTGGGCAGAGTGCCGGGGTGTTTCACCAAATGCCAGTTCTTCTTGATGGTTTTCTGGATCAATAGGCTCAAGGGTCCAAAAGTGGTGACACATACCAGTCTTCCCAAATCTTTTTTCGGTTTGTTTTCCAAACAGATTTCTCTAGGTGTATGTTTGGCTCTCTTTTTGGCTTGGTTGATGGCCTTTTTTGGATAGCCTCTCTCTGCAGGTCGTTGGGTTAGTCCTTCCACATGTTGTTGGAATTTTGCCAGGTCTGAACAATTTCTTCGTATACGCAAAAATTGTCCGTAAGGTAAATTGTACTTTAATCCCATCGGATGATAACTTTGGAAGTGCAACAAAGTGTTGTGGTCCGTGGGTTTTCGAAACAACTCAGTTTTTAGTCGATCCCCGGTCTTGTAGATATGCAGATCCAAGAAATCTCTTTGGTGGTGGTCCCAATGCATGGTAAAATTAATGTGAGTATTTCTTAAGTTGATCCAACTGTGGAACTGTTGTAGTTCCAAAGGTGTCCCCTGCCATATAATAATCACGTCGTCAATGTATCTCTTCCATAATGAGATGTTTCCTAGGAAGGGGTTGTCTGGCGTGATGACATGGTTCTTTTCGTAGCGGGCCATATATAGATTGGCAATGTCCGGGGCGAAAGTAGCGCCCATACTCACACCTTTAGTTTGTTTGCAGATTTGGTTCTGAAACAGGAAGAAATTTTCAGACATTGCCAATCTAGTGCACTCAAGGATGAAATTTGTGGGGGTAGAATCTAAGTCTTCTCTGGTGTTCAGGATGTCACAAATGGCTTCTAGACCTTCTTGTTGTGGTATCGATGTATATAGAGCCTCGACATCCATTGTGACAAGGAGGCTATCGGTAGTGAGGATGATGTTGTCAAGTAAGTTAATAGTGTTTGTGGTATCCTTTAGGTAGGAGGGCATTTTGATTACAAAAGGTTTTATAAAATAGTCTGTGTAAAGGGACAAAGGTTCCAGGAGGGATTTGCACGCCGATACAATCGGTCTACCGGGCGGTTTTTCTGAATTTTTATGCATCTTTGGGATGATATAGAAGGCTGGGATGCGTGGGTTGGTTTTGTTCAAGGACATCTTCTCATCTTCACATATCCAACCTTGCATGAGGGCGTGTTGAGTGAGGCTTGCAATTTCGTCTTGGAGGACCTTGGTAGGGTTGTATTCCAAAGGTAGGTAAGCTTCTCGATCGCCCAGTAGTCGTAGGCACTCAATGTTGTAATCAGAGGTATCCCAAACGACTATGCCGCCCCCTTTGTCTGCGGGCTTGAGATACGGCTGACTTTCCAAAACAAAGGCTTACTTTGTAAGTAGAAAATAACCCCAGTCCTAAATTGCATTCTCTTCTCCTTTTGTAACATAAATCCCATAGAAAATCCCATTAGAAATTGCATTGAAAGTCAAAAAAGTCAAATTGCCAGTATAATCCATTCACCTTTCCATAGAAGAATCTGTATTAGCCAGTGTATGTAAGCACATTCCTTTGATAAATCTCTCAGTTATCTATATAAATTCTTTGCATTATTCAGAAGTAAATCAATTAATTCCCCTATAAGGAAATTCACAGTGTAAGTTGGTTAAAATTCAAAATTAACCCCCTTGTGCATAGTGTCTTTCTTTAATACCTATAGTCATTAAGGTATAGGATTAGTCTCCTTGTTACTGAGAACCAAATGTGTGTGTGTATTGTGTGCATTCCTACGAATTCCTAATTTGATCTGTCCCATTGAAAAACTGAAAACGTAGTCCCATTGAGAGCAAGCCCTTTCTGTTAGAATCCTACCTGTTATGTGCCCTGTCCTTGTCCTTAAAACCGATTTCCGATTTTGACTGCTAAACCTCTTTCCTTAGCTACCTGTCATTTACAAATCCTGTACAAAACGCATTTCAATTTTGCTGTGTGTATTTTTCTTTTGCATTTGCTATTATACCCAAAATAAATATTCCTACCTTGTTTTCGCATTGCCCTGGTGTGCTCATCAGTATTCTATAAGTTACATTATCGCCTCTAGCGTAGCAACATCAATTTCCTTTATAGCTGTTGCACCGCGGTTGTGAGTTCCTGTGCTAGTAAGCATCCATATCTGGTTCTGCCGTTTTGCTCTAAAATCGGGTTTTCATTTTCTTTTCTGACTTCCCATTTTGGGGAGGTGAACTGTATTTCAAATCCGATTTTCTTGTTCTATCCTTACTCCATGCCACTACTTTCCATTTAAAGGGAATTAAGTTAGCTGAAGTTTGGGGGTGAGTGTTCCAGGGGGGAGTGGTGAACATTGGTGCTATCACATGCTTTAAAACCGTTTTTCCTGTTTAGTCATTTAAAGATCCATGTGAACTGTGTTAGGATTTTGAACCCATTGTTCTGTAGGAATCATTGTGCTTGTTGGTTGCCATTGTAAAATTGTATTTTGAATATGTTTTCCATTTTCATTAAATAAAACATTAATAAATATCTTATTGATACACACCGCCCTGGTTCCTAGTCCATTGTGATACGGGGCATTTGTAAAAGGTGGGTGCAAGACGGGTTGGAGGTCTACTCATAATAAATCAGTGGTTTATTAAAGATACAAAGCATTTTTATTGTGCGCCACGTTCACTATCAGGGGAAGAAGTCCCTGGCTGGAGTCTGCCATGTTATAAAACAGTGACACTCCTTTCAGCCTGTACTTGCATAGTAGAAGCACCAAAGTGGACATTAGTCTATTACAGATGTGACAGTATGATGATTTAAGCAACTTTCATGACAACATACTACGTTACAATAACAAAAGGAACAGTCAAAACACATACAAGGGAGCACACATTTGAATACATAAAAGGTAACCCTGGAAAGCTTGGACCATCTAGCCTGCAATTTTAATGAAGCAGGACATACTGTAGATAATATGTGGCAGACGATCCCCCAACAAAATGAACCACATTAATTCACAAATGGCCGAAGATATCCTATACAATAAAGTATAGTAGTGAAAATACATATGTTGATTGCCTTCTATGAAGTGAATGACACAGCAGAATCCCAGGTGAGAGGGATTCATAGCAAAGCATCCTACAGGTCAAAATACAGAAACTACAGTAGAACAGAAAAATATCTTCAGAAAACAAATCTATATACAATGCCCCCATGTGTGAGATAAGTTATTGTAAATTGGCAAACTCTCAAACAAATGTGAAGCAAACAGGGATACCTGCTGACCCATATGCATTTCCATCTACACAGTAACAATCTGTTGGCAGCCTTAAAAATGGGCACCCCAGTCTACCCAAAGGAAAATGGACACCGAATCGCAGTCGTTCTTCATGCAGATGAGCCAGTGTTGTTGGCTGGAAGTGGAGATGAACTTCACTTGCTCCTGGATGCAAAGAAAAAACTCTGCACCAATCTAGAATTCATCCTCAATACAGATACTCATAGAATAATGAGGCAGGACAAGAAAAATGTGTTTAATATCAGGGGTTCTCCACTCCATAAAGTCAAAGTATTTGTCTACCATGACATTACACTTTCAGGGAATTGAAATGGGAATCTTCATAAAGAACACCAAATGTTAGTTTGTAAGCAAAAACAACAGAATTATAGATGTGATAGAAAGGAATCTGTGAAAGAAGGATTTACCCTTCTTATATGCCTCCCTGATTTGCAGTGTGGAACTGCTCGTTAAGAGCAGAGGTAAAATAAACACAATGAGGTAAGTTCTGAAAAGAAGCACATCAACGATGGAAAGATGAACAAATAGACAAATGCTGGAGGTAAACGATGGAACGGACCCCGTCCACCCGTTTGGAAAAGCTGGGTCTGCCATCTACTAGTCAAGTCCAATAAATCTCTAATAGTAATGAATTGTATGAACAATCAAATAAATGGTGCCTATGAGAAGAGGTGAATAAGAGCAGGAGCAGGAGGAACCAGTGTCATCAAGTATATGCCGCAGAGACAGACTTTGATGACCCATCGGAAATGAGAACATCAACTAAATAAATGCCCAACCGGGAAGCACATGGGGACTTTGCTCTGCCAGGAATTAATCTCGTTGGGCTCAATAAAGATTAACAAAAAAAGAAAATCCAAAATTCATATGCAATAGACAAGATATCAAATTCCGGAACAAACCCCTAATGTCTGGCTCCAAATAGAGTGATTAGAGAGTAAAGGTATTAGGATGAATCCTATAGGCGCACGCAAACCAAACCAGGGAATCCATTCCCTTTTTACTATCAGAAATACTGAGGGGTCTTTAGGGAATTGGGGGAGGTTATTAAAAGACTACCGTGCGAGAGGGAAACGAGTGAAGGGTTGGTTTAGTTTTATGAAAAAAGTAGCTTGAAGAATTAGAAACATCTGAAGGATGAACTGAAGCACAATAGGATCCTCTGTGCTCGTACTCAGATATAAAGTGGGGGTTCAGTGAAAGTACCACTACTGGCCCGTAGGACTGCAGCCTAATGAGAGGAACGAGACTCCGTATTTCTCTACTTATTTTTTTGACTGCATTCAAGCTATCAGCCGGTTGACAGGACAGATACTGTACACATCCCCCTTTTTAGTTTGGGCTATTAGTATTGTCATTAAAATAAGCGCTTTAACATAATATCTTCAAATAAAGGCTTTGATTGACTCTATGTAATGCTTTTCAATGGAGATGACATTTGAGGAGGGATGCACAGTGTATTTGGTGATGCTTTGCTATTGAATCCTTCCCATTTCTTGCCCCTAGTCATGCAAATCTTTATGGCTAATCCACCCATTCCAGCCCATCTCGTAACTATTTGAGTTCTGAGCTCTTCTATTGAGGCAGCCATCTTGGATGACTGTCTCTAAGGAAGCTCTCTGGAAACAGGCCAAAACTAGCAGCTCTCCTTGAATGGGTAAAATAGCAAGCATCTTCCAAATAAAAAGATACATTGAATCATGTGAATATAATCTTTTTTTAAATAGTTAACTAACTTTCATTTTGGGAGCTGATTTTGATTTGTTTTGATTTTCTTAAATATTATTCTGCTGATGCCAGATTTTATCTCAGTATTTATTATAAGCGTATTCTTTGATCCTAAACATTACCTCAATAAAGATGAAGATGATGAAGTAACTGTAAAAATGCAATACCAACTATACAGTCCATCCCACATATTAAAAGCTATTACTTCAGTATTCTACAGCAATGTAAGTGTGTATGCCCTGCATTGCAGAGCAAGCCTCAACAATCAAACTTGTATTTCAGCCTCTGGGTGCTCCGATCGGATACATTGGTGAGGTGAGAGAAGGCTGGCAGACATATTTTGTTTTGAGAATCATGCACCGTGCCCACCACAGCCTCACAATTGGTTTCAAGACATCAAATTGGCGGTGCAGAAGTTTGAGATGCGATTAATTGATAAGAATTATGTAAAGCGCCTTCATGTAACTTTCTGAAACAGTCCAGGGCCAGTGCTCTGCCTTCATCCCTGCGTGAGATTCCCAACCCGATGGCACACTGCTTGCTCTAGGAAGATCGCTGACCTGCACTCTTGTCACAATTCTCCAAAGCTTCTTTGCTCCATGGAGCATCTTATCAGATCAATCATGGGTTAGTGGGAGGGAAGCACCGCCAGCGTGGGAGTAAATCCTCGAATTGAGAGATGGGCGCTGATAAGGAGTAGCTCCTTGCACAGTCGTCAGCCATCCCTTCATTACAGCTCAGCTGTGCGGTGGCCATGACGCCCTGAGTATTGCTCAGTAGGTTTGTGTGCCTGCTGAGGTAACAAGCAAACAGAGATACAAAAGATCTGACTAAGGCTTACACGATGAGGCCATGACAGGAAGAGGTCTGTGTAGCAGAGTTGTGCAGAGGCGGATTTAACGGTCGCAAGGCGGACAAACAGCAAGCGTGTCCCTGTGCCCTGTCCCATCCCTTTCCTTCCCTGACTCTCTCTGAGACACAGGCCACAATGCCCTTTTTGCTGTGACTCCAGCCAGTGGCATCCAGTCACATAAATTAAATGTCAGTGAGGAAGGAATCCAAAGAATGTATTCTGCTGCAGCATTCGCTATGTTAAAAGAACCGCAATGGTGTAGCGGTTAAGTGTTCGAATTTAGTGACTCTTGGGAGTGCATTACAGAAGTTGAAAACTGAATTGCTTTTATGGGCTACCAATGTTGGTAGATCAGGCACGATGAGATTGCATGATTTGCCCAGGATTAAACAGCAGCGAAACCAGGATTCTGTCCCAGGTGGAGATGTAAGAACTTGACCACATATCTACACAAGTATACTTCATATCAGTATTTTTAAGGCTTGGTAATTAAAAGGGTAAATATTTGTCTAGCGATGCCTTGAAAAGTGCACAAATCACATAATAAACTCACCTGACAATATATATAAATATACATTATAGAAACAGGTCAAGCAAAAGAATGTGTTTATACATTTGTTTTCCCCATCCTGGATCCCAGGCTTTCCTGTGTATACCAAGAGAATGTTGTGGTGTGCAATATGTGAATAGACACTTTATTATTGATGTCTTCTCATTGCATTCTTTTATGAAGCTTAGCTGGCAATTGTGTTTTTACTTCACTTATTGCACAAGATTGTCTATAAAAGAACTGTTTTAATGTTTTGCACAATACTGAATGTATTGTACTGCAACCTGTGTACTTAGTAAAGACATATGTCAAGGTGTTGTCCTTTTGTGACAACATGTCCATAGTTGTAATCACAAATATTGGATCCAACTAGTTTTCTTAGAGCAGTTTTTCTGGGAAATTGTGTGGTCTTCATCAGCTGTAACACTTTCGACCTTATGGACCTAAAACCCCTAGACAACTTTATAAAAAATAGGTTTTGTCCATAAGGTTCACCATTGTGCACTTGTGACTACAATTAACTACGCCCACCCTAAGCTCCAGCTCCTTGACCCACCCACCTAGGGCCCTGTGTCTGATGCTGTCCGCGGGGTTCTTTGCCTTAAATCTGCCACTGGAATTGTGATAGTTTGTTCTGCTGTTTGAGTTGTGTTTGTTCAGGTGGAAAAGGCAGGATATTCGAAATAGTTTGCACTGTACACGAATAACACAATAAAAACATTGCAGTTATTTATTTGGCGGTTCTCTGCTGCTTATACGCCCTAGGGCTCCTGCTGTGGCCCCCACCCCCTCTGCGCTTGGTTTAATGATACTGTATCTAAAGGCATCGGACGATAACCCTGCTCAGCGTCGAACCTGAGACCTGAGAGATATCGCTCCCTTGGATGTATGAGGCACCAGCCCGGTAGGTTTGTGTATTGTGTCAAAAATAATCTTCCGAAAAGATAAACTTCACTTGTGGTCTTTCTCATACAGGGAATATCATGGTTGTTTCTCACATACATTGCTTTTGAAAATGTAAGGAGATCAAACACAGCACAATTATATATTTAAAAAAAGAAGAAAAAAATCATGTAACATTGCATCCAATAGGAAATGGAAGTCAACTTGCTTGTTAGGCTGTTGCTTATTTTAATATTTGATTTAAGAGGAAAGACGGGTGAGGTGGGGCTTCCGGAAATGCAATTTAAACAATGAAGGGATGCGCTTATGTGGCAGCCAAATGGAACCTGCTACAATGTATTGTATGAGGAGGCTGCACTCACAGCCTGGGCGTGGCTGTGTGTCGAGTACAAAAAAAAAAGTTCACTTTTCTAACGTTTCATTATTTGACTTTCTGTTTTTTTGGTAATAGTCTCTTTTTTAAAAGGAGGGCCAAGCTTTAGATTAATCCACCACAACATGGAGTTTCTCAGGAGGAGTGTGGATGTATGCTTTTATGAATGTTTGCATGTTTTCTCCCCAACTCTTCTTTCTCCTTCCCACATGTTTGAATATTGTTTTTTTCACTAGTGCCAGTTATGTGAAATACACGCTTCAACAAATGGTAGCTCTCACAAATAATAGAGGAATCAACCATCTAGCGCCAACGTGTACCATTTCTCACCTCTAGAAAACATTCTCCTCATCCCCATTTGCCCCATACATTATTGTGAATTTGAGTATGCAAGGTCTGTCCATCTCCAGATAGCTTCCGCCCACCCCCGCCTTCTGCCCACCACCCGTGCACTTGGCACTTGCTTCCAAGTCTTGGGAGGATAGTTCCGGGGCAACGTGCTCGCCTTGAAAGCAAGACGACACAGAGCAACACAGGGTCGATCCCCGGGTTCGCGCCTAGAAAACTCTGGGTATTAAGCGCGTTATAAATAACCTATCATATCAAGTCACAGATTGCGCATCGACAGGTAAACTATTTGTGGCTGCGACAGACCCCTGTCCCACCCACAGATGTCCCCTTCAGTGGAAAGTTGCACAACGGACCCTTCCTAAGGGACATCACACTGACCTCCGCGGCAGGTTGGCACGTGTGGACTTTTCGGAGTTACGAAGTTAGGAATATAGTTGTGGTGCAATACGGCCCAATCTACGCTAATATAAGATCAGAGACTCCTATGTAGCTGCATGTGATTTCTGATGCTGTGCTGAAGTTAGTATTTTCCAATTACGGGTGGATGGGTGTTATGCGTTCCATTTTGGAGCCTAAAGAGTCTGCCTGACACTATTCCTCTTGGTGGCGCTATGACCAAATTTGCCAGGACTGATTGGCTCTGTCTGTAGCGTTTCTTTATTGAAACTTTCTAACTGACACGATATATAGCAACACTTACCCATGGTCGTCCATTATCTTCTATTCCTTCCCAACTCCCCAGTGCGCTCTGGGTTCTGCATTGATGCAATGATATGGCATGCCTCGCACTTGGAGGAATTTGAAGGTTAGTAAATGTATTGCACTTAGAAAATGATCGCAAACCAGCATTCTTTCCTTGTTCCACAGGGCTTTCCCTAATCAATAATAGGCTTACGTTGGAGAGGGATTACCTTACCAGTGCCAATGCCAGTCCATATGTCACAAATCAGACCAGCGTGTCCTAGTTGAGCTATCACCTTGCCCACCATTGATGACATTGTGGGGGTGCCACAGCCATGTGTATGAGCCAAACTTTGCTGTGTCCTAATAATTCATATGCTACTGCTGCAATAAATATGTCTAACCGCCTACCTTCAGCCACTCGATTTGTAAGCACTCTGCCTGTCCTTCTCTGAAGTCCTGTTAAAAACAAGCATTGGCAAAGCCACTGAAGTAATTTATAAAACAAGCATTGCCATAAGGTTTAAGATTTTGCCAGGCGCTGCTATTAGATGCCCAGATATGGATCTGTGTGAAAAGTATGAGGTCAAAAAGTTCTACTACCAAAAGTCCTCTTCCTGGACAACTCCATAACTTTGAAGGGAATGACATTCCCGTCGAGGGGACTGTGGAACTGGAGATCAAAATTGGCTGACAAAAGGCGAAACACCCGGCTATACTCCAAAGGCGACCCCCTGTCTCTTAGGGAAAGTCCTCCTTCGGAGGTTGTCTCCACTAATAGACTGCGTGAAGAAGGTCCTCTGGACCCAGGATAACCGGCCAATAAAATTAAAACAGAGCACCAGCTATGTAAGCCTAAATGGCACATGCCACATGGTTGGGCAGCGGTCTGACAAAATTGAGTTCCATTTTCAGAACAATCAAGTCCCTGACATTACTGTAATTGCTGAAGGACATCAAACTGGTGATGGGAACTCTTCTCCATTACTTAAAATCAATCTTCCTTCCAGTTCCAAGTGACATTCCACACGGGAATGAAATACCCTGCAATTTTATAGTTATTAGGGGTGTACCGAATAGTGTAATTACCATTCTGCCGAATACCGAATAGTTAGCAAAACTATTCGGCCGAATAGTGAACTGAATAGTTGTTTTTTTAAATACATTGTCCAGCACATGAGAAATACTGCTTTGCAAGACAGTAAAGAGCATTTGAATGCACACATCATGGATGCACCCATTCAGATGCCCATTTCAACCCCATTTGAGCATTTACACAAGCAAAAGAGTGAAGACCCAGCTCCCTCATGCGCCTCATTGGCATTCCCATAAGAGGCTCTCACACAAGCAACCGAGGGGACCCTCCGCACTACTGAATGACTGGAGCCGACAGTGCATTAGCGTAGGAGCGACACAACTGGGCAAGTGTGGAGACGTAGCCAGGCCCCTAAAATGTGATACGAATCAGTAACACTCAAATCAGAACGCAGCAAACTGCATTGACGGTGAAAAACTTAGGCTCCAGTACCCGATCAGTGACTCGCCACAGCACCTCCCAGGTGCTAGGAAGAGGAGCGTAGAAAGCGGTCGCAGCAGCGGATCACCCCTGAGGACTGTGCATACTCGGATCCTCTGGCCATAACAACCTAAGTCCGGAGGGGAGCTGAGAGTGCTGCGGGGACTCCCTGACCAGGGGAGGGCTGAGGAACCCCGACTGGGGCAAGGAACGGAGGGGAGAAGTGGTACGTCCACGACCTGGAAAAGGGATATGTTGAGGCTTCTCCAAAGAACCGGCTCAGAGGACCCTGTAAATGTTAGAGCGCAGTGAGTAATTACAGCCAAAGCAAGACCGCGGAACTCCCCCCACCTTTCCACCAGGTGCGCCTCCCCAGGTCGTAATCGGCAGCCGCGTCTGGGATTCTGTGTCGGTGGAGTCGTGGAGCGGGTGATGGCCCGTCCGTCCTAGCGTTGTTAAGGTTGGTGTGTTGGTCCCTCTCCTTCACATCCCCCCCACAAAGAGACTCTGCACTGATCCTCGTGATGTAGCAGTAGACCTCTCTGCTCAGTTTATCTTAAGCCCCCCATTCTGTGCATCAAGAGGTTGGCATCTTCACGCTTCTTGCTTAATATCCTCTGTGCGCACACTGGCAGTTAATGTTGATCTTAAATATGACTCTTTACAGGGGTATTCCCAATTTGCATCTGTCCCACTGAAAAACTGAAACCGTAGTCCCATTGAGAGCAAGCTCTTTCTGTTAGAATCCTATCTGTTATGTGCCATGTCCTTGTCCTTAAAACCGATTTCTGATTTTGACTGCTAAGCCCCTTTCCTTAGCTACCGGTCATTACAAATCCTGTATAAAACGCATTTCTATTTTGCTGTGTGTATTTTTCTTTTGCATTTGCTTTCGTCCCCAAAAATCGACATTCCTACCTTGTTTTCACATTGCCCTGGTGTGCTGATCAGTATTCTATAAGTTACCTTATCGCCTCAAGCGTAGCAACATCAATTTCCTTTCTCGCTTTTGCACCGCGGTTGTGAGTTGCTGTGCTAGTAAGCATCCAAATCCGGTTCTGCCGTTTTGCTCTAAAAACGGGTTTTCATTTTCTTTTCTGACTTCCCATGTTGGGGTGGTGGACTGTATTTCAAATCGTATTTTCTCTTTCTATCCTTACTCCTTGCCACTACTTTCCATTCAAAGGGAATTAAGTTAGCTGAAGTTTGGGGGTGACAACTTTCATGACAACATACTACGTTACAATAACAAAAGGAACAGTCAAAACACATACAAGGGAGCACACATTTGAATACATAAAAGGTAACCCTGGAAAGCTTGGACCATCTAGCCTGCAATTTTAATGAAGCAGGACATACTGTAGATAATATGTGGCAGACGATCCCCCAACAAAATGAACCACATTAATTCACAAATGGCCGAAGATATCCTATACAATAAAGTATAGTAGTGAAAATACATATGTTGATTGCCTTCTATGAAGTGAATGACACAGCAGAATCCCAGGTGAGAGGGATTCATAGCAAAGCATCCTACAGGTCAAAATACAGAAACTACAGTAGAACAGAAAAATATCTTCAGAAAACAAATCTATATACAATGCCCCCATGTGAGAGATAAGTTATTGTAAATTGGCAAACTCTCAAACAAATGTGAAGCAAACAGGGATACCTGCTGACCCATATGCATTTCCATCTACACAGTAACAATCTGTTGGCAGCCTTACAAATGGGCACCCCAGTCTACCCAAAGGAAAATGGACACCGAATCGCAGTCGTTCTTCATGCAGATGAGCCAGTGTTGTTGGCTGGAAGTGGAGATGAACTTCACTTGCTCCTGGATGCAAAGAAAAAACTCTGCACCAATCTAGAATTCATCCTCAATACAGATACTCATAGAATAATGAGGCAGGACAAGAAAAATGTGTTTAATATCAGGGGTTCTCCACTCCATAAAGTCAAAGTATTTGTCTACCATGACATTACACTTTCAGGGAATTGAAATGGGAATCTTCATGAAGAACACCAAATGTTAGTTTGTAAGCAAAAACAACAGAATTATAGATGTGATAGAAAGGAATCTGTGAAAGAAGGATTTACCCTTCTTATATGCCTCCCTGATTTGCAGTGTGGAACTGCTCGTTAAGAGCAGAGGTAAAATAAACACAATGAGGTAAGTTCTGAAAAGAAGCACATCAACGATGGAAAGATGAACAAATAGACAAATGCTGGAGGTAAACGATGGAACGGACCCCGTCCACCCGTTTGGAAAAGCTGGGTCTGCCATCTACTAGTCAAGTCCAATAAATCTCTAATAGTAATGAATTGTATGAACAATCAAATAAATGGTGCCTATGAGAAGAGGTGAATAAGAGCAGGAGCAGGAGGAACCAGTGTCATCAAGTATATGCCGCAGAGACAGACTTTGATGACCCATCGGAAATGAGAACATCAACTAAATAAATGCCCAACCGGGAAGCACATGGGGATTTTGCTCTGCCAGGAATTAATCTCGTTGGGCTCAATAAAGATTAACAAAAAAAGAAAATCCAAAATTCATATGCAATAGACAAGATATCAAATTCCGGAACAAACCCCTAATGTCTGGCTCCAAATAGAGTGATTAGAGAGTAAAGGTATTAGGATGAATCCTATAGGCGCACGCAAACCAAACCAGGGAATCCATTCCCTTTTTACTATCAGAAATACTGAGGGGTCTTTAGGGAATTGGGGGAGGTTATTAAAAGACTACCGTGCGAGAGGGAAACGAGTGAAGGGTTGGTTTAGTTTTATGAAAAAAGTAGCTTGAAGAATTAGAAACATCTGAAGGATGAACTGAAGCACAATAGGATCCTCTGTGCTCGTACTCAGATATAAAGTGGGGGTTCAGTGAAAGTACCACTACTGGCCCGTAGGACTGCAGCCTAATGAGAGGAACGAGACTCCGTATTTCTGTACGTTTTTTTTGACTGCATTCAAGCTATCAGCCGGTTGACAGGACAGATACTGTACACATCCCCCTTTTTAGTTTGGGCTATTAGTATTGTCATTAAAATAAGCGCTTTAACATAATATCTTCAAATAAAGGCTTTGATTGACTCTATGTAATGCTTTTCAATGGAGATGACATTTGAGGGGGGATGCACAGTGTATTTGGTGATGCTTTGCTATTGAATCCTTCCCATTTCTTGCCCCTAGTCATGCAAATCTTTATGGCTAATCCACCCATTCCAGCCCATCTCGTAACTATTTGAGTTCTGAGCTCTTCTATTGAGGCAGCCATCTTGGATGACTGTCTCTAAGGAAGCTCTCTGGAAACAGGCCAAAACTAGCAGCTCTCCTTGAATGGGTAAAATAGCAAGCATCTTCCAAATAAAAAGATACATTGAATCATGTGAATATAATCTTTTTTTAAATAGTTAACTAACTTGCATTTTGGGAGCTGATTTTGATTTGTTTTGATTTTCTTAAATATTATTCTGCTGATGCCAGATTTTATCTCAGTATTTATTATAAGCATATTCTTTGATCCTATACATTACCTCAATAAAGATGAAGATGATGAAGTAACTGTAAAAATGCAATACCAACTATACAGTCCATCCCACATATTAAAAGCTATTACTTCAGTATTCTACAGCAATGTAAGTGTGTATGCCCTGCATTGCAGAGCAAGCCTCAACAATCAAATTTGTATTTCAGCCTCTGGGTGCTCCGATCGGATACATTGGTGAGGTGAGAGAAGGCTGGCAGACATCTTTTGTTTTGAGAATCATGCACCGTGCCCACCACAGCCTCACAATTGGTTTCAAGACACCAAATTGGCGGTGCAGAAGTTTGAGATGCGATTTATTGATAAGAATTTGGTAAAGCGCTTTCATGTAACTTTCTGAAACAGTCCAGGGCCAGTGCTCTGCCTTCATCCCTGCGTGAGATTCCCAACCCGATGGCACACTGCTTGCTCTAGGAAGATCGCTGACCTGCACTCTTGTCACAATTCTCCAAAGCTTCTTTGCTCCAAGGAGCATCTTATCAGATCAATCATGGGTTAGTGGGAGGGAAGCACCGCCAGCGTGGGAGTAAATCCTCGAATTGAGAGATGGGCGCTGATAAGGAGTAGCTCCTTGCACAGTCGTCAGCCATCCCTTCATTACAGCTCAGCTGTGCGGTGGCCATGACGCCCTGAGTATTGCTCAGTAGGTTTGTGTGCCTGCTGAGGTAACAAGCAAACAGAGATACAAAAGATCTGACTAAGGCTTACACGATGAGGCCATGACAGGAAGAGGTCTGTGTAGCAGAGTTGTGCAGAGGCGGATTTAACGGTTGCAGGGCGGACAAACAGCAAGCGTGTCCCTGTGCCCTGTCCCATCCCTTTCCTTCCCTGACTCTCTCTGAGACACAGGCCACAATGCCCTTTTTGCTGTGACTCCAGCCAGTGGCATCCAGTCACATAAATTAAATGTCAGTGAGGAAGGAATCCAAAGAATGTATTCTGCTGCAGCATTCGCTGTGTTAAAAGAACCGCAATGGTGTAGCGGTTAAGTGTTCGAATTTAGTGACTCTTGGGAGTGCATTACAGAAGTTGAAAACTGAATTGCTTTTATGGGCTACCAATGTTGGTAGATCAGGCACGATGAGATTGCATGATTTGCCCAGGATTAAACAGCAGCGAAACCAGGATTCTGTCCCAGGTGGAGATGTAAGAACTTGACCACATATCTACACAAGTATACTTCATATCAGTATTTTTAAGGCTTGGTAATTAAAAGGGTAAATATTTGTCTAGCGATGCCTTGAAAAGTGCACAAATCACATAATAAACTCACCTGACAATATATATAAATATACATTATAGAAACAGGTCAAGCAAAAGAATGTGTTTATACATTTGTTTTCCCCATCCTGGATCCCAGGCTTTCCTGTGTATACCAAGAGAATGTTGTGGTGTGCAATATGTGAATAGACACTTTATTATTGATGTCTTCTCATTGCATTCTTTTATGAAGCTTAGCTGGCAATTGTGTTTTTACTTCACTTATTGCACAAGATTGTCTATAAAAGAACTGTTTTAATGTTTTGCACAATACTGAATGTATTGTACTGCAACCTGTGTACTTAGTAAAGACATATGTCAAGGTGTTGTCCTTTTGTGACAACATGTCCATAGTTGTAATCACAAATATTGGATCCAACTAGTTTTCTTAGAGCAGTTTTTCTGGGAAATTGTGTGGTCTTCATCAGCTGTAACACTTTCGACCTTAGTCTTGAAACATGTTCATTTCCAATGTTAGTTTCAGGCTTGATCCTCCAATATCTCCAATATCCTCCAATATAATATAAAACCCCTAGACAACTTTATAAAAAATAGGTTTTGTCCATAAGGTTCACCATTGTGCACTTGTGACTACAATTAACTACGCCCACCCTAAGCTCCACCTCCTTGACCCACCCACCTAGGGCCCTGTGTCTGATGCTGTCCGCGGGGTTCTTTGCCTTAAATCTGCCACTGGAATTGTGATAGTTTGTTCTGCTGTTTGAGTTGTGTTTGTTCAGGTGGAAAAGGCAGGATATTCGAAATAGTTTGCACTGTACACGAATAACACAATAAAAACATTGCAGTTATTTATTTGGCGGTTCTCTGCTGCTTATACGCCCTAGGGCTCCTGCTGTGGCCCCCACCCCCTCTGCGCTTGGTTTAATGATACTGTATCTAAAGGCATCGGACGATAACCCTGCTCAGCGTCGAACCTGAGACCTGAGAGATATCGCTCCCTTGGATGTATGAGGCACCAGCCCGGTAGGTTTGTGTATTGTGTCAAAAATAATCTTCCGAAAAGATAAACTTCACTTGTGGTCTTTCTCATACAGGGAATATCATGGTTGTTTCTCACATACATTGATTTTGAAAATGTAAGGAGATCAAACACAGCACAATTATATATTTAAAAAAAGAAGAAAAAAATCATGTAACATTGCATCCAATAGGAAATGGAAGTCAACTTGCTTGTTAGGCTGTTGCTTATTTTAATATTTGATTTAAGAGGAAAGACGGGTGAGGTGGGGCTTCCGGAAATGCAATTTAAACAATGAAGGGATGCGCTTATGTGGCAGCCAAATGGAACCTGCTACAATGTATTGTATGAGGAGACTGCACTCACAGCCTGGGCGTGGCTGTGTGTCGAGTACAAAAAAAAAAGTTCACTTTTCTAACGTTTCATTATTTGACTTTCTGTTTTTTTGGTAATAGTCTCTTTTTTAAAAGGAGGGCCAAGCTTTAGATTAATCCACCACAACATGGAGTTTCTCAGGAGGAGTGTGGATGTATGCTTTTATGAATGTTTGCATGTTTTCTCCCCAACTCTTCTTTCTCCTTCCCACATGTTTGAATATTGTTTTTTTCACTAGTGCCAGTTATGTGAAATACACGCTTCAACAAATGGTAGCTCTCACAAATAATAGAGGAATCAACCATCTAGCGCCAACGTGTACCATTTCTCACCTCTAGAAAACATTCTCCTCATCCCCATTTGCCCCATACATTATTGTGAATTTGAGTATGCAAGGTCTGTCCATCTCCAGATAGCTTCCGCCCACCCCCGCCTTCTGCCCACCACCCGTGCACTTGGCACTTGCTTCCAAGTCTTGGGAGGATAGTTCCGGGGCAACGTGCTCGCCTTGAAAGCAAGACGACACAGAGCAACACAGGGTCGATCCCCGGGTTCGCGCCTAGAAAACTCTGGGTATTAAGCGCGTTATAAATAACCTATCATATCAAGTCACAGATTGCGCATCGACAGGTAAACTATTTGTGGCTGCGACAGACCCCTGTCCCACCCACAGATGTCCCCTTCAGTGGAAAGTTGCACAACGGACCCTTCCTAAGGGACATCACACTGACCTCCGCGGCAGGTTGGCACGTGTGGACTTTTCGGAGTTACGAAGTTAGGAATATAGTTGTGGTGCAATACGGCCCAATCTACGCTAATATAAGATCAGAGACTCCTATGTAGCTGCATGTGATTTCTGATGGTGTGCTGAAGTTAGTATTTTCCAATTACGGGTGGATGGGTGTTATGCGTTCCATTTTGGAGCCTAAAGAGTCTGCCTGACACTATTCCTCTTGGTGGCGCTATGACCAAATTTGCCAGGACTGATTGGCTCTGTCTGTAGCGTTTCTTTATTGAAACTTTCTAACTGACACGATATATAGCAACACTTACCCATGGTCGTCCATTATCTTCTATTCCTTCCCAACTCCCCAGTGCGCTCTGGGTTCTGCATTGATGCAATGATATGGCATGCCTCGCACTTGGAGGAATTTGAAGGTTAGTAAATGTATTGCACTTAGAAAATGATCGCAAACCAGCATTCTTTCCTTGTTCCACAGGGCTTTCCCTAATCAATAATAGGCTTACGTTGGAGAGGGATTACCTTACCAGTGCCAATGCCAGTCCATATGTCACAAATCAGACCAGCGTGTACTAGTTGAGCTATCACCTTGTCCACCATTGATGACATTGTGGGGGTGCCACAGCCATGTGTATGAGCCAAACTTTGCTGTGTCCTAATAATTCATATGCTACTGCTGCAATAAATATGTCTAACCGCCTACCTTCAGCCACTCGATTTGTAAGCACTCTGCCTGTCCTTCTCTGAAGTCCTGTTAAAAACAAGCATTGGCAAAGCCACTGAAGTAATTTATAAAACAAGCATTGCCATAAGGTTTAAGATTTTGCCAGGCGCTGCTATTAGATGCCCAGATATGGATCTGTGTGAAAAGTATGAGGTCAAAAAGTTCTACTACCAAAAGTCCTCTTCCTGGACAACTCCATAACTTTGAAGGGAATGATATTCCCGTCGAGGGGACTGTGGAACTGGAGATCAAAATTGGCTGACAAAAGGCGAAACACCCGGCTATACTCCAAAGGCGACCCCCTGTCTCTTAGGGAAAGTCCTCCTTCGGAGGTTGTCTCCACTAATAGACTGTGTGAAGAAGGTCCTCTGGACCCAGGATAACCGGCCAATAAAATTAAAACAGAGCACCAACTATGTAAGCCTAAATGGCACATGCCACATGGTTGGGCAGCGGTCTGACAAAATTGAGTTCCATTTTCAGAACAATCAAGTCCCTGACATTACTGTAATTGCTGAAGGACATCAAACTGGTGATGGGAACTCTTCTCCATTACTTAAAATCAATCTTCCTTCCAGTTCCAAGTGACATTCCACACGGGAATGAAATACCCTGCAATTTTATAGTTATTAGGGGTGTACCGAATAGTGTAATTACCATTCTGCCGAATACCGAATAGTTAGCAAAACTATTCGGCCGAATAGTGAACTGAATAGTTGTTTTTTTAAATACATTGTCCAGCACATGAGAAATACTGCTTTGCAAGACAGTAAAGAGCATTTGAATGCACACATCATGGATGCACCCATTCAGATGCCCATTTCAACCCCATTTGAGCATTTACACAAGCAAAAGAGTGAAGACCCAGCTCCCTCATGCGCCTCATTGGCATTCCCATAAGAGGCTCTCACACAAGCAACCGAGGGGACCCTCCGCACTACTGAATGACTGGAGCCGACAGTGCATTAGCGTAGGAGCGACACAACTGGGCAAGTGTGGAGACGTAGCCAGGCCCCTAAAATGTGATACGAATCAGTAACACTCAAATCAGAACGCAGCAAACTGCATTGACGGTGAAAAACTTAGGCTCCAGTACCCGATCAGTGACTCGCCACAGCACCTCCCAGGTGCTAGGAAGAGGAGCGTAGAAAGCGGTCGCAGCAGCGGATCACCCCTGAGGACTGTGCATACTCGGATCCTCTGGCCATAACAACCTAAGTCCGGAGGGGAGCTGAGAGTGCTGCGGGGACTCCCTGACCAGGGGAGGGCTGAGGAACCCCGACTGGGGCAAGGAACGGAGGGGAGAAGTGGTACGTCCACGACCTGGAAAAGGGATATGTTGAGGCTTCTCCAAAGAACCGGCTCAGAGGACCCTGTAAATGTTAGAGCGCAGTGAGTAATTACAGCCAAAGCAAGACCGCGGAACTCCCCCCACCTTTCCACCAGGTGCGCCTCCCCAGGTCGTAATCGGCAGCCGCGTCTGGGATTCTGTGTCGGTGGAGTCGTGGAGCGGGTGATGGCCCGTCCGTCCTAGCGTTGTTAAGGTTGGTGTGTTGGTCCCTCTCCTTCACATCCCCCCCACAAAGAGACTCTGCACTGATCCTCGTGATGTAGCAGTAGACCTCTCTGCTCAGTTTATCTTAAGCCCCCCATTCTGTGCATCAAGAGGTTGGCATCTTCACGCTTCTTGCTTAATATCCTCTGTGCGCACACTGGCAGTTAATGTTGATCTTAAATATGACTCTTTACAGGGGTATTAAACCCTTGATTTTTTCATGTAGCAACACTGAATTGGAAAACCTTTTGATATGGATGATAGGTAAGGAATCTGTATTTCCCACTTCATATACTATATGAATGCAATATAGGTATATTACATATCTGTACTAACATGATCTTCTGGTTCTGTTTTAATTTTTAATTTTTTATTTTATTATTTATATATTTTTTTCTCTTTCTATCTTTATATTTACCTTAAACCTCCTCCCCCTACACCCCTCCTTGTTTGTCTGTGACTTGAAACATCATTTGTGACAAATATTTAAATGTATTTTGTTTACTTTTTCTTCTTCAAAATGGATGCTAAATGACTGTACAATGTTGATTGAAGCATTACCTTTGATCACAAATTAATTTTTATCTTATCAGTCAATACTAGCCCTGATTTGAAAAAGACACCTGTGTGTCGAAACACGTGTTATCGCAGAGGGCAACTCAATAAACACTCATTTTTTCACCGTAGATACATGCGGCGCAGTTTCTAAAAGAAAACAAAGAAAGCAAGTGTGGCTAGTGTGTGACCAAGAAGTGCGAGTTCCTTTTGCACCCACTCCCAAGGACGAACTGACAAACTTCAAAGTGTGCAATAAAAGTCCTTTGTTGCAAGCTGAGCCAGGGGGAGACACTTGGCTGGGGGGCTGAAACACTGCTCTAACATATGTGACAGATCCTCCAAATTGACATTAAAGGATTTATGCAATTTGGCCATTTTTCCCCAGCACACAGGACAAGAAATAATTCTGTTGTGTGATATTTTTCCATGTGATTTCCAGGTGGATTTTTTGAGACTAAGTGCATGTTTCTAGGACTTTGTGAACTAAAATGGGCAGTCAAGACTGGTTTCCGGCTGATTTTAAATTGGGACAAATATGACAGTTGGGGGAAAGATGGAGATGGACATTATGGATATGCTTAATCATTTGCAGAGTTATAACTAATATGTATTTCATGAATAGGACAAAAAGGTGCCAAGGGGCCAGGCTAACTCACACAGAGTCGGCAATCAACGTGTCTAATTCCCAATGCCACACTGAAACTGCATATCTGTCTCTTATGATGGTGTCTCTTATAAGTTGGAAGTTATATTACATAACTCGGTTTTGCTAAAATGTTGGGCAAGAGAACAAAGAACTGTTATAAATGCTGAATACACAGATGGTGATCCCTCCCCTTGAACCAATGACACCAGGGGGTGGGGAAAGGAATGGTAGGCTGTCCAAACCCAGGGTAGGAGTAATTCTAGGGTACTTCCCCCAAACTCTAAAATAAATGATGCAATGTGGGCTATATAAGGGGGGACTGTACTAGAAGACAGGGACACACATTCACACAAGAATCCGGGGAGACAGGAGAAAGAGGACAGAGAGGAGGCAGCTGATCCCATCCAAGAGAGTGCAGAAACCAGACCATTGCCTAGTTGATCCCATCCAAAAGAGTGCAGAGACCAGACCCTTGCCTGGCTGTCCATTGAGTCGTGAGATCCAGCTGACTGTCCTGAATCCTATCCAGGAGAGTGCAGAGACCAGACCCCTTCCATAGCTGTCTGTAGGGACTTCAGATACGGCTGACTTTCCAAAACAAAGGCTTACTTTGTAAGTAGAAAATAACCCCAGTCCTAAATTGCATACTCTTCTCCTTTTGTAACATAAATCCCATAGGAAATCCCATTGAAAATTGCATTGAAAGTCAAAAAAGTCAAATTGCCAGTATAATCCATTCTCCTTTCCATAGAAGAATCTGTATTAGCCTGTGTATGTAAGCACATTCCTTTGATAAATCTCTCAGTTATCTATATAAATTCATTGCATTATTGTGAAGTAAATCAATTAATTCCCCTATAAGGAAATTCACGGTGTAAGCTGGTTAAAATTCAAAATTAACCCCCTTGTGCATAGTGTCTTTCTTTAATAACTATAGTCATTAAGGTATAGCCTTAAAAAGTATTAGTCTCCTTGTGACTGAGAACCAAATGTGTCTGTGTATTGTGTGCATTCCTACGAATTCCCAATTTGCATCTGTCCCACTGAAAAACTGAAACCGTAGTCCCATTGAGAGCAAGCTCTTTCTGTTAGAATCCTATCTGTTATGTGCCATGTCCTTGTCCTTAAAACCGATTTCTGATTTTGACTGCTAAGCCCCTTTCCTTAGCTACCGGTCATTACAAATCCTGTATAAAACGCATTTCTATTTTGCTGTGTGTATTTTTCTTTTGCATTTGCTTTCGTCCCCAAAAATCGACATTCCTACCTTGTTTTCACATTGCCCTGGTGTGCTGATCAGTATTCTATAAGTTACCTTATCGCCTCAAGCGTAGCAACATCAATTTCCTTTCTCGCTTTTGCACCGCGGTTGTGAGTTGCTGTGCTAGTAAGCATCCAAATCCGGTTCTGCCGTTTTGCTCTAAAAACGGGTTTTCATTTTCTTTTCTGACTTCCCATGTTGGGGTGGTGGACTGTATTTCAAATCGTATTTTCTCTTTCTATCCTTACTCCTTGCCACTACTTTCCATTCAAAGGGAATTAAGTTAGCTGAAGTTTGGGGGTGACAACTTTCATGACAACATACTACGTTACAATAACAAAAGGAACAGTCAAAACACATACAAGGGAGCACACATTTGAATACATAAAAGGTAACCCTGGAAAGCTTGGACCATCTAGCCTGCAATTTTAATGAAGCAGGACATACTGTAGATAATATGTGGCAGACGATCCCCCAACAAAATGAACCACATTAATTCACAAATGGCCGAAGATATCCTATACAATAAAGTATAGTAGTGAAAATACATATGTTGATTGCCTTCTATGAAGTGAATGACACAGCAGAATCCCAGGTGAGAGGGATTCATAGCAAAGCATCCTACAGGTCAAAATACAGAAACTACAGTAGAACAGAAAAATATCTTCAGAAAACAAATCTATATACAATGCCCCCATGTGAGAGATAAGTTATTGTAAATTGGCAAACTCTCAAACAAATGTGAAGCAAACAGGGATACCTGCTGACCCATATGCATTTCCATCTACACAGTAACAATCTGTTGGCAGCCTTACAAATGGGCACCCCAGTCTACCCAAAGGAAAATGGACACCGAATCGCAGTCGTTCTTCATGCAGATGAGCCAGTGTTGTTGGCTGGAAGTGGAGATGAACTTCACTTGCTCCTGGATGCAAAGAAAAAACTCTGCACCAATCTAGAATTCATCCTCAATACAGATACTCATAGAATAATGAGGCAGGACAAGAAAAATGTGTTTAATATCAGGGGTTCTCCACTCCATAAAGTCAAAGTATTTGTCTACCATGACATTACACTTTCAGGGAATTGAAATGGGAATCTTCATAAAGAACACCAAATGTTAGTTTGTAAGCAAAAACAACAGAATTATAGATGTGATAGAAAGGAATCTGTGAAAGAAGGATTTACCCTTCTTATATGCCTCCCTGATTTGCAGTGTGGAACTGCTCGTTAAGAGCAGAGGTAAAATAAACACAATGAGGTAAGTTCTGAAAAGAAGCACATCAACGATGGAAAGATGAACAAATAGACAAATGCTGGAGGTAAACGATGGAACGGACCCCGTCCACCCGTTTGGAAAAGCTGGGTCTGACATCTACTAGTCAAGTCCAATAAATCTCTAATAGTAATGAATTGTATGAACAATCAAATAAATGGTGCCTATGAGAAGAGGTGAATAAGAGCAGGAGCAGGAGGAACCAGTGTCATCAAGTATATGCCGCAGAGACAGACTTTGATGACCCATCGGAAATGAGAACATCAACTAAATAAATGCCCAACCGGGAAGCACATGGGGACTTTGCTCTGCCAGGAATTAATCTCGTTGGGCTCAATAAAGATTAACAAAAAAAGAAAATCCAAAATTCATATGCAATAGACAAGATATCAAATTCCGGAACAAACCCCTAATGTCTGGCTCCAAATAGAGTGATTAGAGAGTAAAGGTATTAGGATGAATCCTATAGGCGCACGCAAACCAAACCAGGGAATCCATTCCCTTTTTACTATCAGAAATACTGAGGGGTCTTTAGGGAATTGGGGGAGGTTATTAAAAGACTACCGTGCGAGAGGGAAACGAGTGAAGGGTTGGTTTAGTTTTATGAAAAAAGTAGCTTGAAGAATTAGAAACATCTGAAGGATGAACTGAAGCACAATAGGATCCTCTGTGCTCGTACTCAGATATAAAGTGGGGGTTCAGTGAAAGTACCACTACTGGCCCGTAGGACTGCAGCCTAATGAGAGGAACGAGACTCCGTATTTCTGTACGTTTTTTTTGACTGCATTCAAGCTATCAGCCGGTTGACAGGACAGATACTGTACACATCCCCCTTTTTAGTTTGGGCTATTAGTATTGTCATTAAAATAAGCGCTTTAACATAATATCTTCAAATAAAGGCTTTGATTGACTCTATGTAATGCTTTTCAATGGAGATGACATTTGAGGGGGGATGCACAGTGTATTTGGTGATGCTTTGCTATTGAATCCTTCTCATTTCTTGCCCCTAGTCATGCAAATCTTTATGGCTAATCCACCCATTCCAGCCCATCTCGTAACTATTTGAGTTCTGAGCTCTTCTATTGAGGCAGCCATCTTGGATGACTGTCTCTAAGGAAGCTCTCTGGAAACAGGCCAAAACTAGCAGCTCTCCTTGAATGGGTAAAATAGCAAGCATCTTCCAAATAAAAAGATACATTGAATCATGTGAATATAATCTTTTTTTAAATAGTTAACTAACTTGATTTTTGGGAGCTGATTTTGATTTGTTTTGATTTTCTTAAATATTATTCTGCTGATGCCAGATTTTATCTCAGTATTTATTATAAGCATATTCTTTGATCCTATACATTACCTCAATAAAGATGAAGATGATGAAGTAACTGTAAAAATGCAATACCAACTATACAGTCCATCCCACATATTAAAAGCTATTACTTCAGTATTCTACAGCAATGTAAGTGTGTATGCCCTGCATTGCAGAGCAAGCCTCAACAATCAAATTTGTATTTCAGCCTCTGGGTGCTCCGATCGGATACATTGGTGAGGTGAGAGAAGGCTGGCAGACATCTTTTGTTTTGAGAATCATGCACCGTGCCCACCACAGCCTCACAATTGGTTTCAAGACACCAAATTGGCGGTGCAGAAGTTTGAGATGCGATTTATTGATAAGAATTTGGTAAAGCGCCTTCATGTAACTTTCTGAAACAGTCCAGGGCCAGTGCTCTGCCTTCATCCCTGCGTGAGATTCCCAACCCGATGGCACACTGCTTGCTCTAGGAAGATCGCTGACCTGCACTCTTGTCACAATTCTCCAAAGCTTCTTTGCTCCAAGGAGCATCTTATCAGATCAATCATGGGTTAGTGGGAGGGAAGCACCGCCAGCGTGGGAGTAAATCCTCGAATTGAGAGATGGGCGCTGATAAGGAGTAGCTCCTTGCACAGTCGTCAGCCATCCCTTCATTACAGCTCAGCTGTGCGGTGGCCATGACGCCCTGAGTATTGCTCAGTAGGTTTGTGTGCCTGCTGAGGTAACAAGCAAACAGAGATACAAAAGATCTGACTAAGGCTTACACGATGAGGCCATGACAGGAAGAGGTCTGTGTAGCAGAGTTGTGCAGAGGCGGATTTAACGGTTGCAAGGCGGACAAACAGCAAGCGTGTCCCTGTGCCCTGTTCCATCCCTTTCCTTCCCTGACTCTCTCTGAGACACAGGCCACAATGCCCTTTTTGCTGTGACTCCAGCCAGTGGCATCCAGTCACATAAATTAAATGTCAGTGAGGAAGGAATCCAAAGGATGTATTCTGCTGCAGCATTCGCTGTGTTAAAAGAACCGCAATGGTGTAGCGGTTAAGTGTTCGAATTTAGTGACTCTTGGGAGTGCATTACAGAAGTTGAAAACTGAATTGCTTTTATGGGCTACCAATGTTGGTAGATCAGGCACGATGAGATTGCATGATTTGCCCAGGATTAAACAGCAGCGAAACCAGGATTCTGTCCCAGGTGGAGATGTAAGAACTTGACCACATATCTACCCAAGTATACTTCATATCAGTATTTTTAAGGCTTGGTAATTAAAAGGGTAAATATTTGTCTAGCGATGCCTTGAAAAGTGCACAAATCACATAATAAACTAACCTGACAATATATATAAATATACATTATAGAAACAGGTCAAGCAAAAGAATGTGTTTATACATTTGTTTTCCCCATCCTGGATCCCAGGCTTTCCTGTGTATACCAAGAGAATGTTGTGGTGTGCAATATGTGAATAGACACTTTATTATTGATGTCTTCTCATTGCATTCTTTTATGAAGCTTAGCTGGCAATTGTGTTTTTACTTCACTTATTGCACAAGATTGTCTATAAAAGAACTGTTTTAATGTTTTGCACAATACTGAATGTATTGTACTGCAACCTGTGTTCTTAGTAAAGACATATGTCAAGGTGTTGTCCTTTTGTGACAACATGTCCATAGTTGTAATCACAAATATTGGATCCAACTAGTTTTCTTAGAGCAGTTTTTCTGGGAAATTGTGTGGTCTTCATCAGCTGTAACACTTTCGACCTTAGTCTTGAAACATGTTCATTTCCAATGTTAGTTTCAGGCTTGATCCTCCAATATCTCCAATATCTCCAATATCCTCCAATATAATATAAAACCCCTAGACAACTTTATAAAAAATAGGTTTTGTCCATAAGGTTCACCATTGTGCACTTGTGACTACAATTAACTACGCCCACCCTAAGCTCCACCTCCTTGACCCACCCACCTAGGGCCCTGTGTCTGATGCTGTCCGCGGGGTTCTTTGCCTTAAATCTGCCACTGGAATTGTGATAGTTTGTTCTGCTGTTTGAGTTGTGTTTGTTCAGGTGGAAAAGGCAGGATATTCGAAATAGTTTGCACTGTACACGAATAACACAATAAAAACATTGCAGTTATTTATTTGGCGGTTCTCTGCTGCTTATACGCCCTAGGGCTCCTGCTGTGGCCCCCACCCCCTCTGCGCTTGGTTTAATGATACTGTATCTAAAGGCATCGGACGATAACCCTGCTCAGCGTCGAACCTGAGACCTGAGAGATATCGCTCCCTTGGATGTATGAGGCACCAGCCCGGTAGGTTTGTGTATTGTGTCAAAAATAATCTTCCGAAAAGATAAACTTCACTTGTGGTCTTTCTCATACAGGGAATATCATGGTTGTTTCTCACATACATTGCTTTTGAAAATGTAAGGAGATCAAACACAGCACAATTATATATTTAAAAAAAGAAGAAAGAAATCATGTAACATTGCATCCAATAGGAAATGGAAGTCAACTTGCTTGTTAGGCTGTTGCTTATTTTAACATTTGATTTAAGAGGAAAGACGGGTCAGGTGGGGCTTCCGGAAATGCAATTAAAACAATGAAGGGATGCGCTTATGTGGCAGCCAAATGGAACCTGCTACAATGTATTGTATGAGGAGACTGCACTCACAGCCTGGGCGTGGCTGTGTGTCGAGTACAAAAAAAAAAGTTCACTTTTCTAACGTTTCATTATTTGACTTTCTGTTTTTTTGGTAATAGTCTCTTTTTTAAAAGGAGGGCCAAGCTTTAGATTAATCCACCACAACATGGAGTTTCTCAGGAGGAGTGTGGATGTATGCTTTTATGAATGTTTGCATGTTTTCTCCCCAACTCTTCTTTCTCCTTCCCACATGTTTGAATATTGTTTTTTTCACTAGTGCCAGTTATGTGAAATACACGCTTCAACAAATGGTAGCTCTCACAAATAATAGAGGAATCAACCATCTAGCGCCAACGTGTACCATTTCTCACCTCTAGAAAACGTTCTCCTCATCCCCATTTGCCCCATACATTATTGTGAATTTGAGTATGCGAGGTCTGTCCATCTCCAGATAGCTTCCGCCCACCCCCGCCTTCTGCCCACCACCCGTACACTTGGCACTTGCTTCCAAGTCTTGGGAGGATAGTTCCGAGCAACGTGCTCGCCTTGAAAGCAAGACGACACAGAGCAACACAGGGTCGTTCCCCGGGTTCGCGCCTAGAAACCTCTGGGTATTAAGCGCGTTATAAATAACCTATCATATCAAGTCACAGATTGCGCATCGACAGGTAAACTATTTGTGGCTGCGACAGACCCCTGTCCCACCCACAGATGTCCCCTTCAGTGGAAAGTTGCACAACGGACCCTTCCTAAGGGACATCACACTGACCTCCGCGGCAGGTTGGCACGTGTGGACTTTTCGGAGTTACGAAGTTAGGAATATAGTTGTGGTGCAATACGGCCCAATCTACGCTAATATAAGATCAGAGACTCCTATGTAGCTGCATGTGATTTCTGATGGTGTGCTGAAGTTAGTATTTTCCAATTACGGGTGGATGGGTGTTATGCGTTCCATTTTGGAGCCTAAAGAGTCTGCCTGACACTATTCCTCTTGGTGGCGCTATGACCAAATTTGCCTGGACTGAATGGCTCTGTCTGTAGCGTTTCTTTATTGAAACTTTCTAACTGACACGATATATAGCAACACTTACCCATGGTCGTCCATTATCTTCTATTCCTTCCCAACTCCCCAGTGCGCTCTGGGTTCTGCATTGATGCAATGATATGGCATGCCTCGCACTTGGAGGAATTTGAAGGTTAGTAAATGTATTGCACTTAGAAAATGATCGCAAACCAGCATTCTTTCCTTGTTCCACAGGGCTTTCCCTAATCAATAATAGGCTTACGTTGGAGAGGGATTACCTTACCAGTGCCAATGCCAGTTCATATGTCACAAATCAGACCAGCGTGTCCTAGTTGAGCTATCACCTTGTCCACCATTGATGACATTGTGGGGGTGCCACAGCCATGTGTATGAGCCAAACGTTGCTGTGTCCTAATAATTCATATGCTACTGCTGCAATAAATATGTCTAACCGCCTACCTTCAGCCACTCGATTTGTAAGCACTCTGCCTGTCCTTCTCTGAAGTCCTGTTAAAAACAAGCATTGGCAAAGCCACTGAAGTAATTTATAAAACAAGCATTGCCATAAGGTTTAAGATTTTGCCAGGCGCTGCTATTAGATGCCCAGATATGGATCTGTGTGAAAAGTATGAGGTCAAAAAGTTCTACTACCAAAAGTCCTCTTCCTGGACAACTCCATAACTTTGAAGGGAATGACATTCCCGTCGAGGGGACTGTGGAACTGGAGATCAAAATTGGCTGACAAAAGGCGAAACACCCGGCTATACTCATAACTCCAAAGGGGACCCCCTGTCTCTTAGGGAAAGTCCTCCTTCGGAGGTTGTCTCCACTAATAGACTGTGTGAAGAAGGTCCTCTGGACCCAGGATAACCGGCCAATAAAATTAAAACAGAGCACCAACTATGTAAGCCTAAATGGCACATGCCACAAATGTTGGGCAGCGGTCTGACAAAATTGAGTTCCATTTTCAGAACAATCAAGTCCCTGACATTACTGTAATTGCTGTAGGACATCAAACTGGTAATGGGAACTCTTCTCCATTACTTAAAATCAATCTTCCTTCCAGTTCCAAGTGACATTCCACACGGGAATGAAATACCCTGCAATTTTATAGTTATTAGGGGTGTACCGAATAGTGTAATTACCATTCTGCCGAATACCGAATAGTTAGCAAAACTATTCAGCCGAATAGTGAACTGAATAGTTGTTTTTTTAAATACATTGTCCAGCACATGAGAAATACTGCTTTAAAAGACAGTAAAGAGCATTTGAATGCACACATCATGGATGCACACATTCAGATGCCCATTGCAACCCCATTTGAGCATTTACACAAGCAAAACAGGCCCTAGAAATAATTTTAAAATTTACCCCATATTACACATTTTAAGCAAGCCTAACCCTTTTCCTATGGGAACATTTGGAAATACCACAGAAAAGAGGTCCAGTGTGCCAAGGCTTACTAGGAAATCTCCAGAGTTCCCTACAGGCCAGTCCACCCCTTGTGACATTGGAATTTGTATCCCATCTCTAACTGAACCGAATGCATCGCTTTCCCGTGAGGTGGGGGCACCCAGAGAGCTGCAGAAAATGTTTGCACTGGAGAAGCTATCATTTTCAGGTGTGTTTATTTTTCGCAGAAGGGGATCCGGGAGGCCCACAGGGTACTTTTTTTTTTGTGCCGGGGAATGATTTGCCTCTTTTTTTGGTGAAGGCGTACAATGGGACGTGACCGTAGTCTGCTCAGCGCCAGGTGTTCTGTGCCGGCAGCAAATCATTTGTCCTGCCGGTGTCTAAGTTCCCTCTAATTCTGTATAAAAGTTGTACATTTATATTGTAATCATATGTGTGGTATATCTCAATAACGAGTTATACCTAGGTCTGGTTGACCAGTGGCAGAGGTTGCAGGAGCAATGCCATCTCCTGAAGAGACACAAAAACAGGATGCACACGAGGGATGCATGCGATGGGCTACCCAATATACAAGAAACTGCACCCACAATATTGTTACCTTTGCATCGGCACCTCTTACACTGGTACAAGCATTATAAATGCACATACATATGAGTGTGCGGAAAGTGCCGGCTGTATCTCCACAAGCGCTTAAAAGGCAAGGATTACAATTATCGAAAGATGCAGACATTTTGTGGTCAAATCAACACATTGAAGAATGTGGAAAGCGGTCAATTTGTCCAACCCCACACATTTAGAAGCGATTTGGCACAAAGAGCTCTTTATGAAAGGCTGCTTGCAGTGATTTTATCTATCATGATAAGTAATGCAGCAAGCCACAGTAGCGTCATTATATTATTTAAGTAGAACATGATGAACTTAGAGGTGACTGTTTAAAAGTAATTCCCCGATGCCTATTGCATTTGATAGTTCTGTGGTGGTTTTAAACTTGCATTCTGGGACTTGTAGTCTTGGAATTCCCCATTACACACGTAGAACTGTAAAAGTCTCAGAATGCCAAGGTTAAAACCAGGCTTGGAGTAACGTCTCTCAAATGGAATGGACACTGTGGTTATGTATTTGGCAGGCCTTTTAGAAACCTTGTGAAACATGGTAACTAGGAGGAGGTTTTGGGGGGTTGTACATGTTCCAATCTTCCATGCTGCAGACAGCAACTTAAAAAACTGCTTTTATCCCCAAGGCTGGGAGACAATGGTTTCCAGTGATGCAACCATAAAAGGTGCTGGGACTTTGCACACAGGGCTTCCCGTGCATGCGCAGGCCGAAGAGTGGTGGGGGCCATGGGCCGACAGTGAGGTAAGTGCTGCCAGAGATGCCACCCCTGCCATGGCGGCTAGTCAATTGGACCTCGCGAAAAGGCAGCAGGCGGAAGCTGGACTGTTCGCAGCAGGCAAACCAGAGGGCCGAGGAGGCCCCAGTGAGGCCCTCACATGCCATCTGTTCAGCTAGTCATTGTGCGGCTGGCCTTCCTGGGAGTCTGCAGCATACACTGCCTTAAAGAGCCGCTCTTCCGACTGATGCAAGAAACCCATGTCGGTGTGTTGTCCTCTTAATGTAAGTATCACATAGCCCCGTCTTGGATTAATATTTCTTTCTTTTTTTGTTGATTAATGGGCATACAAAAGCAGAGTGTTATCATATAAGTTTGTCTACAATGCCATGATGTCGGATGAAACGTCCACGATTTTCTCAGCCGCTGTGCAGGGTATTTTTCCTTGTGTTGCTTGCAGCAGCCAGTAAGCTGCTAGCTTACTGGCTACTGCTGCTTTCCCACTGTTCTCTTTCTAGGATTGGCTATCGTCTCTCACACTGAGAGAAGATTGGCAATCATAGAAAGAGGACTTTAAAAAAAAAAACCTTTTTAAAATTTATTTTTTAAACTTTGGCTTCCAGGAACCTTTGGCCAAAGCCGAATAGTTGGTTTTCAGCTGAAATTTGGCTGAATACCTACTTGAAGCCGAAGTTTGGTACACCCCTAATATTGATCCACAATTTGAAAACCCAAGTCTCATGATAAAAAGTTATTTAACCTATTCAGGTAAATGAGGGGGGGTGCCTGTTCTCACCACAGTAGGCATGAATAGGGAGGAAACTTAATCAGCGAAGCGTCATTCAGGAAACTCCCAAAAGATCAGACCATTCCCACTGTTGAGTCAGTTTATCAGTGTGTATGGGGCCTGGAAATTCCCTACTCCAAACACCTTCTGCTTAGCAGTTGTGTGCTAAAAATTTCAATTTCAGGTAAAAGCATAGAACATAATTGTTGGATTGTGCGAGATGTCCCCTCTGCCTTTTACTTAGGCAGTAACATTCTCAACCGATTCACAATTAATTTGGATCTCATTAATTGCCAAGCACCGCTCCAACTGGAGGATAACCCCAGGGGATTTGACAATCCTGAAAAAGTCTTCCGGTCAGCTCTATTCCCACCGAAGTCAGTTGAAGTTCAAAAATGGAGAAGAGGGCACCATCCCAGGCCTGGCCCGACAATTCCCCATCCCCATCAAAATCAAAAGAGCAGGATTTGTGGCTGATTGAAGATTCCCGGGAGGGTAGAGCCCCTGAGTCCTCCAAAGGATACAGGTAAGGAACTGGAACCCAGATGGAAGAAATTCATATTCATATATATAACAGGGAGTAATGTTCTTGGTGTTATAAAAATGAAAAAGAATAGTAAAGTGAGATATGGAAAAAGAATACCAAGATAATAATGTCTGATAAAAAAAATTGCAAGCATTATTGGTGTCATTGTTCCATTGTTGTAAATCTTCTGGGAATAATCCGGGAATAATGTCAGTAAAAAGTACTAAAACGTGTTTATTTCTATCTTCTATTAGAGAATTATCTTGCTTACATTCCAGCCTGGAGAGGAACACCTTGGGGACCCGGAAGGGAAGGAAAGAAAGAGGGTACCGCGCCACACTCTCTAACACTAAGACGTAGGGGATCCTGGAGTGCCACTCCTTAGGAAAGAGAATTCCGCCAAAAGAAGCCCCACTCTGCCCTACTCTTCCCCAACAAAAAGTAATGGAAGAGCAGAGGGGGGGCGGTCTATAGGCCATTTATAGAAATCTTCCACCTAAAAACTACATTTAAACATTGTAACCAAAAACTAATGTGTTGTGTTCTCCCTGGCACATGTGCATCAAGCATGTGAACATTACAATCAAAACGGCCCTACAATTGTTGTTCCTTTCATCTGAACCATAAAGTTGTGCACTGCCTTCAAGACAGCTATACATTTGCTGTTCTGTCATCTGAATACCAAAGTTGTTCACTGCATTGAAGATGGCCCTGTGTTTGTTTTTCTTCATCTGAAATACCATAAGGTTATGCGCTGCATTAAAAAAATGGCCCTGTGTTTGCTTTATTTCTTCTGGATGCTGAAAATGTTGGCAATCATCCGAAAACAGCCCTGTTTTACTGATCATTCACATTAGGGGCAAGAATTTCACATTGCAACCGACACAGCTTTTGTTTTCCCTTTCATGTGAGCCGCAGCACTCTGAAACACTGCAAATGAAAGAAAATGACAAACTTATTTAAGAAGGACAAATTAAAAAAGTATCCCATGACTCACAGAACCACATCTTGGCACTAGAGGAGGGCATGCTTTCCATGTAAAGGGGAAAAGAAGTGAGGCAGAACTAAAAAAGAAGGGTCTTTATAGCTTTCTTAAAAGCTAGGTGGCCATCTAATTTCTTTATGGGATCTGGCAGCTCGTTCCATGCAGTGGCAGCAGCCACAGAGAAGGAGCGGCCCCCTATCCTAGCATGGTTAAATGACGGAAGCACAAGTAGATCAGCCGTGGCCGAACTAAGCTGACGATTTGGAAGATAGCGCACAAACTTAGTTATCAAAAACTCAGGTCCCACATTGTGGATTGCCCGATGTACAATAAACAGAGCTTTAAATCTAATACGCTGACATACTGGTAGCCGCTGGAGAGAGTGCAGGACAGGGGAGATATGTGCCAGTGGCTACTCTCGCTGCTAGATTCTGTAGGCCTTGTTGTCTCTGGATAAACCCTCTTGGTTGGACTAAGTGTAGAGAAGTACAATAATCCAGCCGTGATAGACAAGGTGTCCACAACCTGGTGATGAAGATGCTCAGGAATTAAAGGAATTAAAGGCAGTACTAAACTAAAGTAAACTAAAGTAAACTAAACTAAACTAAACTAAACTAAACTTATTTTTATAACTTTCAGCTGCAGATGTCCAGTTTGACATAGCAAGGCAACCTGACTTTCCATAGAGAGAGATTCTGTCAGTATGAACCCTAAGTTCTTTAACTTCCCTGTAGGAGTGGGGAAGTTGCCCAAAGATGCAGGCCAGAAAGATGACACCCAAAGTGATGGATCAGGGGGCGACCCTACCACCAGAACCTTAGTCTTATCCCTGATCAATTTGAGCCATTTGTGGTTCATCCATTTACCCACGCCTGTCAGGCACTCAGGCAGGCATGGTGCCATCTCAGCCTGATCTAGATCCAAACGAATCAAGATATGAGTGTTGTCAGCATAGGAATAGCACCTGAAGCCGAAGGACCGGATGAGACGTACTAATGCCCAAATGTAGATGTTAAAAAGGATCGTGGATAAGGAGCCAGTGGTCGAAGTGAGCGGGAGCGGTTATGAGCGGTGCTCCTCTACTTTTTTAAATTACCTTTTACAGCTCCTATACTTTTATTTTAAAAAGAAACCGTTCCGGAATGGTTTAGTTTTAAAATAAAAGTGTAGGAAGAAGTTGAAACTTGCACTTTCAGTGCGCTGCACTGAAAGTTCCCTTAAACAGCACGTACAAGTGTTTGGTGGTGTGTATTGTGTGTGGGAGGGGATGTGGTGATGGGGTTTGTGGGGAGTGGGTGCAGGCCAGCAGGAAACATAGTTCCACTACTTCTTTTCGTGCACTTTGACCACTGCCTGCAGCACTCCACAGCTAAGAAGGCATGGAGTGGGTAGAAAGGGGGACATAGAGAGAATCTGGGTACGATCCACCAGGAACTAAGTGAACCATGCCAGTACTCGACCGAATAGACCCATCTGGGCAAGACGGGACAGCAGGATAATCATTTTAGGCATTTTCGCAGCACTAAGAATAAAAAAAAATGTCATTTTATGCTATTTGTCCATGAAATGTTCAGGCGGATGTTAAGAGACTAAGTACATGTTGCTAGCACTTTGTAGACTGAAATGGCCAGTAAAATCTCATTTATGGCTAATGTATACATGGGACACAAAGGAAAATTGGTGGACAGATGGGAAAAAGAGGTTATGAATATGTCTAATTAATTGCTGAATTGTAACTCTTATGCCTTTCATGAAAAGTGCAAAAAACGTGCCATATGACTATGCGACCTGGCACAGAGTTGGCAATCATACTGTCTAATTCCCTGTGGTCTACTGAAACCGCCTATCTACTTCTTATGGCGATGGCTAGTATAAGTTTGAAGTTATGATCCATAACTCAGTTTTGCTTAAAAGTGGACCTGAGAAACAAATAACGGTCAGAAATGACCAAACAGACATATGGTGCTCTCTCCCCTGAACCAATAAGGCCAGGGGGTGGAGAGAGTAATAATAGGCTGTCCAATCCTGGGGGTACAGGTAATTTTAGAGTACTCCCCAAGATTGTAAAATAAATGATGTAATGTGGGATATATTAGGGGGAACTGTGATAGACACAGGAGACACACCCACACAAGAATCCAGGGAGCCAGTGGAAAGAGGACAGATGCAGCTGATCCCATCCAAGAGAGTGCAGAGACCAGACCCTTGTCCAGCTGACTGTTCAGAATCCCAAACCAAGGCTTACTTTGTAAGTAGCAAATAACCACAGTAGCAAATTGCATAACCCTCTCTTTTGTAACATAAATCCCATAGAAAATCCCATTGAAAGGTCCAAATTGCCAGTATAATCCATTCACCTTTCCATAGAAGAATCTGTATTAGCCTGAGTATGTTAGCATATTCGCTGTGATAAATTTCTCAGTAGCTTGTGTAAGTCCTTAGCATTATATTGAAGTTAATTAATTCCCCTATAAGGAAATTCAAAGTGTAAGCTGGTTAAAATTCAAAATGAACCCCCTTGCACTTAGTGTCTTTCTTTAATAACTATAGTCTTTAAAATATAGTCTATATGAATTAGTCTCACTGTCACTGAAAAGCGAATTTGCCAGTGTCTTGTGTGCATTACCCCGAATTCTTAACTTGCATTTGTCCCATCGAAAACCCGAACCACAGTCCTATTAAGAACAATCCCTTGTGCCTAGCATCCTACCTGCATGTGTCCTTGTTCTTGTCTTTAAAAAATGATTTCCGGAGAGCCGCCAGGGGGCACCGATATGTGCCGAAGTGTCTCAGCCGGTCTCCTCCCCAAGGTGCCTAAAATTGGGATCTGAGCCCCCCTAGGCTCTCCAGGAGAGGAACCCCGACCCCACCAGAGGCTGTGCGATCCCCCCCTGCAGCTGATGCACGCAATCCTGGTGGCTGGAGGTGCCGGGAGACCTGAGATTGGACCCTGCTAGGCCAGCAGAGGGAGACGTGAGGAGGCTGTTTCCCGCCGAAGGGCCCGAGTCAACCTGCTTTGCAGTGGGGGAGGGGCCATTGCCTGGCCTGCAGCGGGCGTTAGTTGGAAGCGTGGTGAGGAGTATCGAGAGGAGCCCTTTGTCCGGATTGCAGCTCTGGGGCTGCGGTGTCCGATGACTGACTATGGCAGTGGCGCTCAGGGAGGTGAGCCCTGCCCCTTGGGGGTCACGATGTGGGAGTCTCGCGGTCTGTGCTCCGGTGAGCGGTGGAATGCCGGCACCGTCCACAGTGCTTGTCGGACTGTGTGCTTTTGGAAGACATCCGTGTGGGTAGTTTCACAGCGGGCATGAGACCCCCGAGGTACCACGCAGGAATTGGACTTGCTCACGCTCTTTGGGAGGAGCACAGATCCAGAGCGAAGTGAATACCCAGCTCCCTCATGCGCCTCAATGGCATTCCCATAAGAGGCTATAACACAAGCAACTGAGGGGACCCTCCGCACTACTGAATGACTGGAGCCGACAGTGCATTAGCGTAGGAGCGACACAACTGGGCAAGTGTGGGGACGTAGCCAGGCACCTAAAATGTGATACGAATCAGTAACACTCAAATCAGAACGCAGCAAACTGCATTGACGGTGAAAAACGTAGGCTCCAGTACCCGATCAGTGACTCGCCACAGCACCTCCCAGGTGCTAGGAAGAGGAGCGTAGAAAGCGGTCGCAGCAGCGGATCACCCCTGAGGGCTGTGCATATTCGGATCCTCTGGCCATAACAACCTAAGTCCGGAGGGGAGCTGAGAGTGCTGCGGGGACTCCCTGACCAGGGGAGGGGTGAGGAACCCCGACTGGGGCAAGGAACAGAGGGGAGAAGTGGTACGTCCACGACCTGGAAAAGGGATATGTTGAGGCTTCTCCACCGAACCGGCTCAGAGGGCCCTGTAAATGTTAGAGCGCAGTGAGTAATTACAGCCCACAGCAAGACCGCGGAACTCCCCCCACCTTTCCACCAGGTGCGCCTCCCCAGGTCGTAATCGGCAGCCGCGTCTGGGATTCTGTGTCGGTGGAGTCGTGGAGTGGGTGATGGCCCGTCCCTCCTAGCGTTGTTAAGGTTGGTGTGTTGGTCCCTCTCCTTCACATCCCCCCCACAAAGAGACTCTGCACTGATCCTCGTGATGTAGCAGTAGACCTCTCTGCTCAGTTTATCTTAAGCCCCCCATTCTGTGCATCATGAGGTTAGCATCTTCACGCTCCTTGCTTAATCTCCTCTTCGGGCGCGTCAGGGCCTCGGGGCATTTTGGGTGCAGAGTAGGAGCCCTGGCCCTCTCCCCACCTGCTCTGGCCCTCCAGGCGTGTCCTCCCCCCTCCAACCTGTGGTCCCAGAGGAAGAAAATCCAATTGGAACATCAGTCCTCTGTACTGTGGGTGCCTCAGTAGTTATTCCCTCTGGCTCTCACCAGCTTGGTAACCACCTGTGGTCTGACTGGGCTTTTAATCTCACACCCCTGGTCGGGCCACCAACTCGCTATATCCCTCCGCCATAACTCTCTGTGGTTGAAGGAACTCCCATAGCGTACTGCTGAGCAACTAGCCTGGGAGCCATCTGCTGAACTCTGACCCAATATTTTCCTGTCTGAACCTACATTCAAGAGAGAGGGGGTGAGAGTGCCATGCATCGTGTTGGAGCCCATCTGACCATTCCTGAGTAAACAGGTCCATCTTGGTCCTTTGATCTCCAGTGCTACCCTGGGGGCCTAGTCATTTGGTAGATTTCCTGTGTGGCCTCGCTTGAGTCTCCTTTGAGGCCCTCGAGGGTGCCTTCGGTGTCCTTTCCCCCAGCGGGATCTCAGTCCCAGTCGAGGGGTTGGCTCTGGAGGACTCCCTCTCCTTCTTTGATGGGCTGACACAATCCCTACAAAGGTTGCAGCGCACCCATGAGCAGTCGAGGGATAGGGGTACTATGCAGTCCACAAGTCAGCAAGAGGCGATGGATGCCCAATCAATGAGCAGAAGTATGGTGGCCCTGTTGGAGCAGATCTGTGGTTTTTAGAGCAGACATCAGCAAAAAGCTGGACTCATTAGACAAAAAGGTGGGCTCTGATGACGACCGAGTCCAAGCCCTGGAGGCCAATCAAAACTCAATTGTGCCTCCTCAAAACTCAAATTGATATGTGTCTGGCAGAATTAGATAGGAGAGAGGAGAAAGTTACCCTCAAACTCGATGATTTGGTAAACCGGGAGCAGCCCTCCAACCTGAGGTTCCTTGGTATTCCGGAACAAGAGGGGGAGACGCAGGCAGATATCGCAAGAATGGTTAAAGCGATTATCAGTAAGCTGTTTGATGAGGGAAACATCAGCGAGCCGACAATCGATAGGCGCACTCGCTAGAGGAACTAGATCAATCCTTGCAAAATTCCATTATTACTCAGAAAAAGCCAAAATCTTGGAGCTACCGTGAAGAAAAGGCTGCATGGACTGGGAAGGCTCTAAAGTTGTGATCTACCAAGACCTTTCTGCACTCACCCTCTCACGCCGGAGGCTATGCAATCCCTTGACGAAGTGGCTTCAAACCAAAGGAGTGAGATATAGGTGGGGTCACCCATTTTCGCTCTCGTTTGAAGTTGAAGGTTATAAGTATTCCTTTGTTATGGAGACCGATTTTCAGAGAGTGACTAGTGAACTTTTGGGAGAGAGAGTCTTCCTTGGAAGCCAGTAAAGAAGGCAGGGGAGGGGAAGGTGTGGATCACCGTGAGGCTTCTGGATTGCAGAAAGGCGTCGCATCCGGGGCCACAGACAATATAGAAAAGTGATGCTGCCCTTCCCTGAGCAGCCTGCTACTTGATTTGATCCTGTGGGTTTTTCTTTTTTACCTTGAAGTGTGCTGCGGAGAGACACTGATCAGGGTAATCGTCCTAGGTTCCTCTGGGAGTGCCTTGGTCAGCTGACCTCCACGATGGGGGTGGTGTTTATTCAGTTTATGGGTGTTACTGGAAGGAGGGGTTGGAGGGAGAACTTGATGTTGGCACATGTGTTGGGGGGGTTCAGAATGTTGCGGTTTCACTTGTTGTTGGCAGCTCTGGTGGAGGCAGCCCATGGTGACTGATTGTGTGACTACTTCGATGTCGCAGGTAATCCAGGCGCCTGGGAAAGCGGAGGGTGGGGGGAGGAAGGGGTTTTCTTTTTTGGGTCAAGGGTATGTTTTCTTGCGCCAACCGTTTGGGGTCTCTGTTTTTTGGAGTATGAAACATGTTATGGGGGACCGTTGGAGAATCCGCCAGGAGGGTTACCTCAAGGGTGCTCGTGCTCCTGGGGGATCAGATTTTAGACTTCACTCAACCAATGACTGAATTTAGTCACCCGCTGACTCTGAGCACTCTGAATGCACGGGGTCTCAACTCTCCTTATAAGAGTGGGGCTTTTGGTAACCAACTTATAAGTCCATGCGCCAACCTGTTTTTTTGGAATTCAAAAATGTGTTGCAGTAAAGTGTGGGGCAAAGAAAGGGGAATAAACAGCCCTGACCCCTCGAAAAAAGCAGTACAACAAAAAAGCTCCACACTTTTAGAAACTGCGCCACATGTATCTACGGTGAAAAAATTAGTGTTTATTGAGTTGCCCTCTGCGATGACACGTGTTTCGACACACAGGTGTCTTTTTCAAATCAGGGCTATTATTGACTGATAAGATAAAACATTAATTTGTGATCAAAGGTAATGCATCAATCAACATTGTACAGTCATTTAGCATTCATTGTGAAGAAGAAAAAGTAAACAAAATACATTTAAATATTTGTCACAAATGATGTTTCAAGTCACAGACAAACAAGGAGGGGTGCACGGAGAGGAGGTTTAAGGTATATATAAAGATAGAAAGAGAAAAAAAATATAAATAATAAAATAAAAAATGAAAAATGAAAACAGAACCAGAAGATCATGTTAGTACAAATATGTAATATACCTATATTGCGTTCATATAGTATATGAAGTGGGAAATACAGATTCCTTACCCATCATCCATATCAAAAGGTTTTCCAATTCAGTGTTGCTACATGAAAAAATCATGGGTTTAATCCCCCTGTAAAGAGTCATATTTAAGATCAACATTAACTGCCAGTGTGCGCACTGTTTAGGCTTTCTCCTGGAAAATTGTTAGCGCAGGAGATTGTAAGCCAGTCTAAGGTGAGACACCTACCTATCCCGATGTGATACTTAGCTACGGACTTTATTTGTGCCTTTTTTACAATATCTAACGAAATGGGTATGCTTGAGGGGGTGGATCCGTGCAGCGCTTGTGCGCTCGCGTCCGCGGTGCCATCGAGTGCCGCGGCGGCCAGACGCGCGTTTGCTGTGCGGCTCCTGGTTCCCCCTGCGCTAACAATTTTCCAGTTACGATAGTGATTGTGTCCCCACGTATTAAACAGGGGAAATACTTGGAATTGTGTGTATATTTTCTTCTAACTACATTCATGAAATTAGTGACATGTTTGTAAACAGTTCTGAGATGCGATATCATTCTAAGTGTTCTGACCACATAGGAGAAAGCCTAAACAGTGCGCACACTGGCAGTTAATGTTGATCTTAAATATGACTCTTTACAGGGGTATTAAACCCATGATTTATTCATGTAGCAACACTGAATTGGAAAACCTTTTGATATGGATGATAGGTAAGGAATCTGTATTTCCCACTTCATATACTATATGAATGCAATATAGGTATATTACATATCTTTACTAACATGATCTTCTGGTTCTGTTTTCATTTTTCATTTTTTATTTTATTATTTATATATTTTTTTCTCTTTCTATCTTTATATTTACCTTAAACCTCCTCCCCGTACACCCCTCCTTGTTTGTCTGTGACTTGAAACATCATTTGTGACAAATATTTAAATGTATTTTGTTTACTTTTTCTTCTTCACAATGAATGCTAAATGACTGTACAATGTTGATTGAAGCATTACCTTTGATCACAAATTAATCTTTTATCTTATCAGTCAATACTAGCCCTGATTTGAAAAAGACACCTGTGTGTCGGAACACGTGTTATCGCAGAGGGCAACTCAATAAACACTCATTTTTTCACCGTAGATACATGTGGCGCAGTTTCTAAAAGTGTGTATCTTTTTTGTTGTACTTCTCCTTATAAGAGGTCCCTAGTGGTGAAGGAGTTTAATAGGCTGAAGCTGGATTTTCTCTTTCTTCATGAAATTCACTGGGTGAGGAGTGATGAGCCGTCTCTGGAGACTAGGTCAATACAAAAGGTTTTTCATGTGTCATCCCAAGCTAAGAAAAGAGGAGTGGCGGTTGTGACCTCCCAGAAAGCGCATTTTACCCCTAAAGCCCAATGTAGGGATCCAGAGGGTTGTTATGTAATGGTCAAGGGGGAAATTAGAGGTGCCAAGGTGACGTTACTCTCTATTTACACTCCTAATGAAGCCCCAAGATCGCTTTTGGTCGTAGGTGAAGCCCAGAATGATAACCTTTACTGAGGGTGCTCTTGTGGTGGTACTCGACATGGCTCCTGACAGGATGTCCGACCGAGCTGGCGTAGGTTCTCAGCTTCAGCGGCGCTTGGCAGCCTCTTTCCTGAGCACTAATGAAGAGCTAGGGCTCAGAGATTCTTACTCGGCTCGAGAAGGCCAGGAACCCTTATACACCTTTTTCTTCGAGACCCCATTCGTCATTCTCTAGAATTGATTATATTTTCATTGACAAAGGACTCTACGAAAGTATCTCTGAAGTGAAAGTGGAGGTGACCCCTTGGTCTGACCACAACATGGTTAAGGTTCAGTTGTGGATCCCCATGAGAGCTATAGGGCCTGAGAGGTGGACTTGTTATGTTCTCCTGTTGAAGGACAAGGAGCTAGCTCAGTCCATTCTAGCTTCCATAAAAAAGTTCTTCGAAATCAACAACAATGGGCAGGTGCGGATGGAAGGGGTCGTGGAGGCTTTTAAGGCCACAATTAGGGGTGTCTTTATAGGGCTGGAAACAGTGACAAAGCAGGAGAGGGGTAGAGAAGAGAGGCTCCTTAGGGATAAAATTGAGGCTATTCAACCAGGGGGCAAATTAAAGTCCCAGATGTTTCCGGGGAAATCAGCTAAACTCCAGCAACTTAAAGCAAAACTCGCTGCTCTCCTTGTTGGGCAAACTGAGAGGAAGCTGTCCTTCCTTAAGCAAAAATACACTGAGAAGGATGAGCAAGCGGACAACATTTTGGCCCGGAGGCTTCGGGAGCTTAGAGATAGTAAGAGGGTGGACGCGCTGTTCCTTACAGATGGGGAGTGCTGCAAGGATAACCCCGGGATAGCAGAACAATTCAGTATGTATTATGAACGTCTGTACGCGACGGAATATAATGGAGATGGGGCAGATATAGACAGTTTTCTAGATGCTTTGCCAGTCCCTTGTCTGTCCCCTGAGAAATCGGATCCTCTGGAAAGGCTCATTACGCCCAAGGAATTGATTGATATTATCAGCTCGATGAAATCAGGTACCACCCCGGGGGATGACGGGTTCACGGTTTTCTTTTACAAATCCTTTTGCTTTGCCCTTGCCCCGTTTCTATCTAAGATCTTCAATGCTATCCTGGACTAAGGCCGTCTTCCGCAATCAATGCTTTAAGCCCATATTGTTGTCATCCCGAAGGGAGGAAAAGATCAGAGAAACAGAGAAAATGCCAGTCCTACCGCCCTATCTCCCTGCTCAACACGGACGTAAAGATACTAGCCAAACTTCTGGTGATTAGGCTGGCCCAGCACCTCCAGTCCTTGGTACATGCCGATCTGGTGGGCTTTATATCAGAGAGGCAAGGGGGAGATAACATTAGAAAGTCACTGGATGTTGCCCTTACAGGGGAGGAGGCCTATCTTTTGTCACTAGAATCGGAAAAAACCTTCAACCGGGTTGAGTGGGCTTATATGAGCAAGGTTTTGCAGACAATGGGGTTGGGGCTTAAATTTTGTAGGTGGATGGCAACTCTGTATAACGGCCCGTCTGCCAGAGTGGCGGTAAATGGGATGACTTTGGTTCCATTCTCGCTTTCCAGGTGGACCTAGCAGGGCTGCCTGATTTCGCCCCTTCTCTATGCCCTTGTGATGGAACCCCTAGCTATAGCAGTAAGACACCATCAGGGGGTCACAGGGGTCCGTTGTGGACATCTCGACTTTAAGCTTTAACTTTTTGCGGATGACGTTCTGGCATATGTAACCAATCTTCAACACTCGCTCCCAAACCTCCTTGACTTGATTCACTCTTTTGGTGTATTTTCATGGTTGAAAATCAACCTAGCAAAATGGGTGGAGCTGATACGAAGGTGGAGGGGGAGGAGTCCTTGGGGGGTATTAGAATTGAATGTGAGGCTACGCCTTACTTGGGAGTTCTGCTCCCGAGGGACTTGACTCTCCTCTTTGAAGTGAATTATCCCCCGTCCTTGCTATGATAGTCTTGGACCTGCGGCGCTGGGCTCCCTTGACTCTCTCTTGGTTTGGTTGTATGGTGTCAGTTAAGATGAACATATTACCACGGCTTCTCTACCTTTTCTCCTCTCTCCTGGTCCTATCCCAGACTCATTTTTCAAATCAATTCATTCAGGGGTCCTGCGATTCATTTGAAATGGGGAAAAAAAACAAGGGTTAAACACGAGATCCTGACACTTCCGAGATCGTATGGGGGATTTGGCCTACCTGACTTCCGGCGTTACCATAAGGCTCTCAATTAAGAGTGATGTTGGAGCATATTAAAGACATCCATGTTCACCCCAGAAAAGTGAAGGATCTCTTATGGGCACCTGGAAAGGACCTCCAAAGTGCAATAAGAACACATCCCACTTTGTCGGTGTTGTGGGCGCTGTGGGGAGATGATATGGGAAATGCAGCTCTTTCTTCCTGGCCCTCCCCTCTGTCCTCGTTGTGGGCTCCCCCGTTCGAGTTAGGCAAGAGGAATTTACGAGGGACTCAGGGGTGGTCAGATGAGGGTTTTGAACAGGATTTTCAACTCTTTCGGCAGGGAGCATTTATTGACTATGAAAGCTTGGTGGAAGCCTTTGAGGATTCACGGATCTTGATTTTTGGCTACATCCGAGTGAAGGGGATCCTGACAGATACCCAGTGGGTTGATGATCTGACCTTCCCCCCTTACGCCTCTTGAAAACATGATAGTGGAATCCAAGTCAAGGAAGGGGTCCCTCTCTAAATTCTATAATGCTTTAATTACAGCAAATTCAGAGAGTAGGCAGAGTTCCAAGAGGCAGTGGGAGGGAAGAGTGGAGGGGGAGGTAGAGGAATTCACATGGTCTTCTATTTTAAGTCCCTTTTCTCTGGCTTCTTGTACACAGCAGCTATGGAACACAACTTTAAGATGCTCCATGCATGGCACCTCTCACCAGAGAGACTTGCTAAAATGTACCCTGGTGTGTCCCCGCTCTTCTCGAGGAATTGTGGCCAACATGGGACTTGGTTCCATCTTTGGTGGGGGTGCCCCGCTATTCAGGTATTCTGGTCAGACCTTCGCAGCTGGATTAAGGAGATTTCTGGTGCCAACCTGCCTCTACTGCCCCTCGTTCTCCTCTTTGGCATTCCAGCCCCGGAGGCAGTCAAGCCTGTTTTACCGAGGGTGGTCCAAGCCATGTTGTGAGCAAGGAGGCTTGCCCTTGCTCAAAGGTGGAAAAGTGGCTTGATACCCTCTAAATCAGACTGGCTGACCAAACTCTGGCCGATACAAGAACTTACATACAAGAAACTTTCTGCCCTAACCCACAACACCTTGAAGTGATTCCTTCAAGATTGGATGGCTGTTCTGCTACGTGAGGACTATGAATCAATGAGACTTTAAGAGGTTTGGGGGACAAGTGGCTTATGCTATCTATTAAATTTCCAACTATGGTATCTTCTTCTTCTTTTTTGAGATGAGCCCGCATTGTCAGCATTGTTAGCTTGTCTGGTTCATGTTTGTTCGATAACTGATTATCCATTACCCTATTGGGTTTGGTTGTATATGAGCCGGGGGTGGAAGAGGATGGGGAGAGTGGTTTCATCTGCTGTTCTTTGATGATGTCTTTTCAATGATTTATTGCTATGCACCTTTCTTGGAAAATGTTCAATAAAATGTAAGTGGGAAAAAAAATTATTTCTGATTTTGACAGCTAAGCCCCTTTCCTTGGCTGCCTGTCATCACAAATCCTCTGTAAAATCTAATTCCATTGGTGTGTGTATTTTACTTATGCATTTGCTTTCTTCCCAAAATCGATGTTCCGACCTTGTTTCCACGTTGTTCTGTGTGCGGATTAGCAGTCTGTCAGTTTCCCTAGCTCCTCAAGTGTAGCAACACTAATTCCTTGCAGTCTGTCCTGTAGCCGTGTGCATAATGAGCAAAATCTGATTTTGCCATTTTGCTCCTAAAACACGTTTTCGTTTTCTTTTCTGACTTCCCATTTTAGGATGGGGGCAGTATTAAAAATCTGAGTTTTCTTTCTACATTCTTACTCCTTGCCACTGCCTTCCATCAAAAGGGATTTAAGGTCACTGATGTTTGTGGGTGATTGTTGCAGGGGGAGTGCTTAACGTTTGTGCAATCACATGCTTTAAAACTATTTTTCCTGTTTGCCATTGAAGATTCATGTGACCTGTGTAGGATTTCTGAACCACTTGTTCTGTAGGAAACATTGCATTGTGTGCCACAACATTGGTGGCTGTTGTCAAATTGTTAGATTTTGCTTTTTCCATTAAATAATAAATTAATAAATATCTTATTGATACACACCGGCCTGGTTCATAGTCCATGTGACACAGGGTGTTTGTAAAAGGTGGGTGTGAGACAGTTTTGGGGCCTACTCAAATAAAGAATCTGTGGTTTATTGAAGATAAAAAGAGTTTTTATTGTGCACCACTATCATAGTCTGGGAAGTAGTCCCTGGCAGGAATGTGCTGTTTTATTACACCATGATAGTCAGAACAGTGTTCCTTAAGAGATTCCTGTTGTATCAAATGAAATAACCACAATTGATTCATAGGGTTGGTCAGACTGACCGAGATGCACTATGATCCGGTTTCCTTTAAATGGGTCATCTATAGAACTCTAACCATGCTGCCTTCTAATGAAGTTTACAATCTGTGTCCTAAGTTTGCTAACTACACCACATTATCTGATGGTAGGCGTTTGCCTCTGTAGACCTGTAGGTGTCAGAAAAATAGATGCACATATATGTGAACCCCTGTCTCATAAAACAGTGCGCAATCTCCTGCCTTCTTTTCATCACTCCAGGGTGGTGCCTAAATTAGAGAACTCAAAATATGTATATTCTGGGTTACTGAGATCCAAAAACTTGAAATTAGGTGCTTGACAGTGGTTCCTTAGTATCCAATGAGTATCAATTTTCACTATCGTTAGGTGTTTGCAACATTTGTTGATTTATTTTTCCTTCAGTAATTCACGCATTGGTTGTCACTCTTGTGACCAACATATTCTTTGCTAAAACTTCATATGTGGTACAGAGTATGTGATATACATTTATTCCATTAGTGCTGATATGTGTTTCAACCTTTGAGGTCTTTCTCAAGGCTGCATATTAGTGACATGAGTGAGGGAAGGCCAATACTAAGTGCTATAGGTTGGATAACAGAGGCATTAACCAAGTACATAAACAATGTTCTGGGACCTTAGATCAGCAAGATACCTGTATACCTCAGGGAAGCATGCATACCCTACACATTTTGGAAGAAATGGATTGGAAGGAAGAGTACCTATTTGTGACATTGGATGTCAAAGCGCTATGCACATCAATTGAACACCATCTGGCACTGAAAGTGGTGGACTACACATTTCGCAAAACATCAGCATCATACTACTCCCAGATAGAAATGACCAAGGAGTTTTTGGAGTTCACACTTAACAACACTATCTTCCTTTTCAATGGAACGTTCTACCACCAAACCAAGGGGATAGCAATGGGGGCTACTTATGCGCCAACACTTGCGAACCTATTTATGAAACACTTTGAACAGGTGCATGCCTTCTCCAACAAGGACTTTATGGCACATGTACATGCATGGCACAGATTTATAGACAATGTACTAATGATATGGTCAGGTCAGGCTACAATTAGCTGACTTTAAGGAATATCTGAACAAGAACCAGTTCAGAATAGAGTTTACCGTAACGCATAGTGCTGAGCAAATAGAATTCCTGGACTTGAACATCTCTGTCAATCAAGGCACACTCCTCACTAGGACGTTTAGGAAACCAACTGAAGTAGACTCTGTGCTGCATGCAACTAGTTGCCATCGGAAAGCAGCAATCAACAATATTCCCAAAGGTGAATATACAAGAGCGAGAAGGAACTGTAACAATGAGACAGCATTCACAGCGGAATGTGAACTACTCAGAGAGCGCTTCACGCAAAGAGATTACAGGCAAGAGCCAATAACAACAGCCATCAAGAAAGCTGAACACACATCAAGGAAGAATTTACTCAAGCCAAAAGATTGGACCAAGAGCATTGACAATAAACTAAGATATGTCACACAATATCAACAAGAGAGCCATAAAATCCAGAAGCTTATAGCCAAACACTGGCTCCTACTCCAAATTGATGAAGACTTAAGGACATGGATAACTGACAAACCACTCATGGCTTACAGCAGAGCAGCAACATTAAAGACAATATTGAGCCCATCATATATGAGAATGGAGGAACCAATAAGGGATAACTGGCTATAAGCAGCAAAACCAAAAGATTTTTACAAATGTGGGACATGCTCTATGTGCAGTTTTGTTCAATACCACAAAACATTAATCATTTAGGACAAACTCAAACATAATATAACAAACTTTGTGAATTGCAAAGCCAAGTATTTTTATATGTAATAATATGTGTATGCAAACCCATGTATATAGGCAGTACCATCAGGGAAATGCGAATAAGGATACGTGAACATCTAGGATCACTGAAGTCACAGGATGCCAAATTCCCTGTGGCACAACACTGGCAGGAACAACACCAACTGGAGAGAAAGGAGGATGTCAGATTCGTGGGTCTGGAAATCATCAGACCAGAGCCCAGAGGAGGGGACCGTGATCTAAGACTACGCCAAAGAGAGGTTCAACTCATTTGTAAATATAGAAATGTACTGCTTGGCCTAAACAAAGAACATGAACTAAATGTGTTTCTTTGATACGTTGTTAATACTGTGCACTGAGTTAATGGTCACTAAGATGACTACAGTGTTTTGAAAGTTTTTAACTAGAATGATGGATGTTCTTTAACCTATAAATTAACATCCTTGAGAACACCTTAAGCCTTCTCTGGCTGGTTACACCAGTGGAGAGGATATGTCATATATGCCCTCATTAGCAATAAGAACCTTTCTTCATGGATCATTTTATGAGCAGCAATCACTGGAGATATTGACCCACCGTCTAGTGTGGCCACAGACATACATACTCATCCATTCAATTACGGAGTGTTAGTTTTCATCATGGGTCTATGCAATACCCAAACACCCATTTGGTGACACACATCATGTTCGCAATTTCATTGCAAATATTTTGAAACAAGGCACCGGAGGAGCCGTGTTTGAAACCAATGAGTATTCCCAACAGAATACAGTTCTTCTCTTTTTTAATACCATGGGGGCTTTGCCAAAACTGTAACTTCACTCCACAAATGGGCCCCAAATATTACCCAGTGCAGTGAGGGGAGCAATCGAGCCTCATCATTGGCTCATGCCAAACAGCTGACCATGGACCAATAGGAACGCTTTTTGGCCGGGAACAATGGATGGACGGGTTACACTTTAAGGGTAGCATTCTTGCAGTCTTGTGGTGTCGCTCACTTAAGCAGATCACCGCGAGACCAGGAGTCTACACGGACACTCACCCAAGAGTAAAAGGTAAGACTGCCAACAATTCTGGGCCCCAAATTTAGTTTATTTAAAAGCGCTATTTGGTCACAACCAGTGATCCTCCATATGATATAGATCTAACCTAACTTTACTGAAGTTTGGTCTATTGCAATCCGTTCATTCCGCCCCTTTTTTTTAACAAGTCACGTCGCACTCACAGCAACATGCACTAGGAAATGGGCACTAATATGGGGATCTACAGTAAAACCTAGCAACAGGCACAGAACTCTGGGTATTAACCTAGCATGGGGGATCATTAAGCAGTGGTACCTCGGAAATTTCAAATTAATAAGGCACCTTGTCATTTATGCAACACTAAGGACTACTGCGCTTATAGGCAAGCGAAAATGTGAAAACCACACACCTTAAAACCATGTGTGTTTTTTGTAATTTACGCAAAGCTGGAGCAACACAGCATTTATGCCATAATCACTGTGGCTACACTCAACTATTTGGGCAGATTATGGGCCTACTTCTACAGTATGGAGGCGCCCACACAAACCTAACTATTTACTGAAACTGACACGTACCAACGGGAGTGGCCAACACACTTACCTCAGCACAGGACCATTTAATTTAACATGCTTGGGAGCCCCCCAAAAAAACGCCATGTAGGGGCTTCTGCATATAATAAATATTGATTGCTAGTTACATAGTAGTCACTGTATCGGCCGGGCATGCAAGATCCTCCGCACAGGGAGGAGCAATAGGTTAACACACCATCGAGCCCCATTAATGCTATGGAGGACTCTGGATATGTAGTATTCACTGCATTATTTTGGCATGTTACTTCTCTAGCCAACTAACCAACGAGCACAGCCAACACTGGTTGGTGGCATGACCAAGCCTTGTGCCCCCTTTCTCTTAAATCTGGTGATTTACACCAAATGGGGGCACAATGAAACCCAAGCTAACCATGGAATTATTAGCATTAGGACCAACATAGGAGAATGTATTACTACCTCAATCTCTTTCCACATAGGTGTCAACCCCTACCATTACTGAATATAAGAATTTCAATTCCAACCATCCGGGAACACGCTAACCCTACAATTGGTAAGCTTTACTCAACCAACCTCATAAGCTTATGCAAATCTTGATTAGACCAACAGACAAGACAACTAAAGAGCAATGGGCCTCATTCCGAGTACGGCGCCAACCAATGGTGCTATTAACGCCTTGGTTGACGTGGTACCCGGACCGGCAGCACCTTGGTGGATGGCGGAATCACCGCCCCATTCCAAGGTTGGCGGGGCGGTAATTCCCCATTCAGCAAGGCTCTTCCCCATTCCCGAATGAGCCCCCATAGGGCTCAATGGGAATGGGGAAGATGCAAATAACGGTGACCGTTCATTACCGTCACCGTTATTGGCTTTGAGGCCCCTTTGCGCCCTCGACTTTAGCACCTGCTCAAAGCAGGCGTTAAGGGCGAGGGCGCAGAGGGAACTCGGAGTATGGCGGTAAGGGATTACCGCCACCGGTCTCGTTACCGGTGGCCGCTATCCCTTACCGCCATACTCGGAATGAGGCCCAATGTCTCTCTCTTTTTCTCTCTCTTCTTACCTCCCCAAAATAATAAAATATATATATGTGTATATGTTTTGCGGGCTGCTTACCATGGCGTCCTGCTTTTTGTCTGTCTGCTTGTTGCTGTTTATGTGTTGTCAATTATTTTGTACAATGCAAATTTTATAAAAAAACATTAAAGACATCTGTTTTCTAGGTTTGTCCGGTATTTTGGAGTGCGTTTTTCACGCTTGGCCAGCGGGAGTGCGGTCACCTTCTCCTCTTGCCTTTGGATATATATATATATAGGCTGCCGTCTGGCTAAGCAAAATCTGCACTGGGAGATTACTTTTTATCTGCTCCACACGCTAAATAAAGGCTGTTATATTACACACAACCGATGCTGCAGTGTTTGCTGTTGGATTTCCGTGATTATTTGGATTATTGGAACACTTTTGTTCGTGGAGTGCTGCTCGCCTGAATTGTTTCTGTTTGAAGCTGTTCGTATTTGAAATATATATATATATATATATATATATATATATATATATATATATATATATATATATATATACACATATTTCCCATTGTATTTTATTAATAACACCATGACACTATAACAATTGCATAATATGACTATAATTGACTGACAATGGTAACAAATGTCACAGGACTATTAACATTGTTTATGAACTTGTCAACTATGGCCTTGCCATCAAATACTGACAACCAAATATGGGCTTTAATGTAATAACTATGAGTGTCCCTCTATCGCCACTCACCATGCACCCTGTCACTCATGTCACTAATATGCAGCCTTGAGAAAGACCTCAAAGGTTGAAACATGTGTGGGCACTAATGGAATAAAAGTATATCACATACTCTGTACCACATATTATATGAAGTTTTAGCAAAGAATATGTTGGTCACAAGAGTGACAACCAATGTGTGAATTACTGAAGCAAAATTAAATTAAACAAATGTTGCAAACACCTAATGTGTGTGGAAATTGATACTCATTGGATACTAAGGAACCATTGTCCAGCGCCTAATTTCAATTTTTTGGATCTCAGTAACCCAGAACAACCCTTGCAAACATTGGGACCTTAGGAGCGTGGTCCCTCTGAGATCTACCTGAAAGGTGGCAGGCAACGTAAAGAAGATAGCAACACACACACTAACGCAAGACCCACAGTCCTAACAAGCTCTCAACCACTTTAACTAAAAATGTGTATATATTATTATAGAAAGTGACCAAGGTAAAATTCCTCATTCATGCCAAGTGGTGTCATGGAGTCCAGACAGTGAATCCAAAATAGCTATCTCTGTGAAAGGTGTCTAGCCAGGTCAACTCCTCTTGGGAAGGGATGTACCACTACCAGTATAATGTACCTCATTTGTGCCTTAGTGTGCTTATTATACCTGCAATGTCTATAGAATGGGGATTTCACATTAGTAGTTCTCAGTTTGGACTTGTGTTCAGTCCATCTTTCCTTGGCCCTTCACATCGTTTAAAAATGTAATATCTACCGCAAGGACACCTTAGTGGGTAGATCACATTGCAGCTGTTACATGTTGCGTAATCCTTAAATTTAGTCTTTTTGCCATTGTTGGGATGTTGTATGTATACACCTTTTATAATGCTTGAGCAATGTTGACAGTTCAAGCATGCCCATTTTCCACATTTCTGTTTGTGAAATATGGTTTGTGTAGTCTTTCTTGGTCTTCCTGCTTTAACTAGAGTGTCCCTCAAGTTGCTGCCAGTATTGGTGGTTGTGGGAAGCGCCATTGTAAATTAGGATCAAGCTTAATCAGATCCCAGTATTTGGTAATGATCTTTTTCACCTGATAACTCTGCAAAGAGAATATGGGCATATTTATCAGTCTGGTGTTCTCTCTCTTGAAGAGTTCTACCCTGTCTTGTTGTTCAGATCTCAGATGTGCCTTTCGTAAAACATCTTCTGGGAATTCCCCATGTTTTAAATCTTTCAGACATGTTGGTGTATTCCTTTTTAGATTCTCAGTGTTGGAAACAATTATGTTTAAGCTCAAGAACTGACTATAAGGTAAACTCTCTTTCAGATGTTTTGGATGAAAACTATTATGTGCCCTATATTGTCAGGGGAGTCTCCCTTTGTCTGTTAGCATGGCACTTTGCATCTGTGGATTAAGGTATGTATTGTAGAGGACAGAGGCAAAGGAAGAACAAAAACATGTTATGTATATATTAGAAGGGATTGTGGTTGTTTGAAAGGTAATGTAGGACCTAGAAAATAGTGTAGAAAAGATAATGAGTGGTGTTTTTTTTTGTATATAGAGAAGATTAAGAAGATAAGTCCAAGGAGTCCTGGTTCAAGAGAATTTCAGAAGAAGCCATTATACACCTCAGTCGAAGAAACCTAGGTGACACAGAGGATAGGTCCATCTAAGATGATAACTTAAACCCCCATCAAGGTACTTTTAGGGGCAGAGATAAGGAATAAAGTGCTGAGGATTCATGTAGAAGAGTCAACCAGTCTGTCTGTCTGTCATGTGTCTGTTTTAAATAAAGGTGTCGAAGAGCAACAATGAGTTATAAGGAGAAGTGAGTAAAAGTCAAGAGGTTATATTAATTATTTAGGAAAAGTGAATTCCACAAATTCAAAGTTGGCACAGGTCAGTGAAAAGGCAGAGTTATGAGCTAGCCATTGATAAAGCGTGCTCACATTTTGTTGTCTGAGATGTTATGGAGAAAAAAGCTGAAGAAATAATAATATGCTTCAAAATCGTGACTATTTTGCACCCTAATATGCAGTAAATTAAAAACCATGTATTGCTACATGTGACAGGTGCAGGTGACAGTAGCTAGAGGGTTCATTTTTATATACTCACATAGATGACATTCATAGGAAGTGAAAATGCTTTGCGTGGTGGAAAACTGGCAAGCGCATCATAGAAACAAAGACAAAAAACTTTACACACAAGTCAACTTTTTGCTGACTGCACGTGCCTAGTTAGGGGAAAAATGGTTTTCAAATTAATTTGGCACAATATCCAACACAAAATTCCTTTCCTGCTTGAGAAAGAGAAGGGAATGTGATATGACATGTTTTGAAAGTGAAAAAGCACAGAGATGTAGCCAATTTTGTATGTGGGGCACGGTACACAGCAGGGAAATAAACTAGCACTGGCAGTACACAATGAAGATTTATGTTTTAAACTGTGCTGCTGAGAGTAGCTAAAAGCTCTTGTTCAAATCTCAAGATAAGAAGCTGACATAGTCAAGAGGTAATTAAATAGTTGAAGGAATTCAAAGCTGTGTGGAGTTTTTTGGGGTTGGTGTTGGATGCCTTCTCTGTTGGGCACACACTGGATCAACCCTGATTTGTTGATTTTATGTTGGGCAAAGTAGCTGTTTCTTGTTGATGATGGATGAGACATTTGGAAAGAGCATGGGATCTGGGGCATGTATGGGCCAATTAGACAGATGAGAAAAACAAGGGAACTTTTTTTGCTAAGAGGTCTTCAGTGCACTTTACAAAGAAAGACAGATTACAAATGAAAGCACAGGAGAGTGCTGTGGGTGACCAGAATGGTGAGAATATTGGTAATTGGGAATAGAGAGAAGGCATGGGATATGCACCATAAAAAATGTAGAGTCATGGAGATGTTATTCATGCAAATTCAGGCATGTGCACCAGGGCCAGAGCAGAGTGGACAGTGTTTCTCCCATTGCATAAGTATACCTATGTAAAATAGAGGCATTTGAAGAGACAAGAAAAATACACACAAAATGAATGATGATTGTGTCTAGAACAACACAATTGTGAAAGGGTGTCGCCGAGAATAGAAATGTAACTATGAGTGTAAATCACAGTAAATAGTACAATCATGAATGAAATTAAACTAGGAACAGTGAATATTTATGGGGAATAACAAAAATAAATGAAACAAAAACACCTTTTGGGAAAAACATTGGAAAAAGCATGTATTGATACAAAAATGTGTATTTAGAAAGAGGAAGAATCCGGTAATGAGGGGAAGTGCTCGCAAAGCGCACCAGGACTAAGGTCACAGTATGGACAAGGGCCATGATATATTTAAACAGTTGGATTGAGAAAACATTAGGTCAAAAGAGTATTTTTTTATAGAAGTACACACCCTGATTGACCTGACTTCAAAAATAATGAGTACACTATTTAGGGGTTTTTGCACGGTTTAAGTGAAATGTATTTATGAATAAGTACAAGACAGCTGGGCACTGAGAAAGAAGAATGAGGGAGCACTACATGGATTATTATTATATGTGATGAATTGATTTATTGGGGAAATAATAGAGATGATTAAGGTTAGAATCTCTGTCATGATATGCTTATAAGGAGAGGGGGAATGACACAGGTACACATACACACACACACATGCACATACACACATGCATATACACACACACACAGGAATGCACACACACAAATACACACATGCATACATTCACACATAGATGCACACACATGCACATATGCACACGTGCACACACATGCACAGACACACATATACACACAGGCATAGGCATACACACATTCACACAAATACACATATGAACACACTCACACACATGCACACACATACACCCGTTCAAACATACACACATGCACCCACATACACACATGCACACACACAAACATGCATACATGCACAGGCACATACACACACATGCACGCACATGCTCACACACATGCACAAATACACAGATATGCACACACACACATGCATATGTGCAGGCACACACACACACACATGTTCTTGTGGAAGTACAGGCAATAATGGATTGCAGGGTCAATGCACACAAAAACACACAAAGGTAGTCAGAAGAAGGAATCCAATACTGCAATACGAACACACACACAAATACATAGAGGATGCTTTTGCTTTACATTAGGAATTCCAGTTAAGGGTATTATGTTTTCTTAAACAAATATATGAAGAAGTTAGATTTGTTGAAGATTATAAATAAAAGATAATAAGGATCAGCTTGCTCACATTCAGGCGCACTGGACTCTTGAAATACGTGAGCCAGGGGGAAAAACAGTTGCAGTATTGTACAACATTTTATGTCAGGAATTGCCTGGGCAGGTACAGAGGCAGCGTAAGAAGCAAATGGGAATGGAATCAAAACCATGGCCTGAGATACCGTTGACTATAGTGCATCACTGTCAGCTGTTATAGGAGAAGAATCGGAATAAAGACAATGCTAGGAAAATTGAGGAAGCCAAGTTAGTTCAGAAAAACATTGTCAAAATATGCCATACAAGTGGCGGTATTGACAAAGTGGATAAGGGCTAGCAATACAGCAAACAGTAGGTACATCACAGACAAATAAATCAGCACACGATGGATAAAGGAAGAAATGGGATTATATCACAACGTAGAAGTATGGGCTATAGAGAAAGAGGTGGATTTCAAAATAATCAAAACGGGTTTCAGAATACACAGAATGAGAGTCAGAATATGCAAGGAGGGTTTAACCAAGGGGGACTAGTTAGATGGGGTCCTACTGTGTATTGGATTGGACATGTGGGAAAACTGGGCACATTGTGCGCACATACAGGAGCTAAGGATATGTACAAAATGGACAGTTTTCAAGAGGGAGGCAGCTTATACTCCAGCATAGAGCTCACAACCTCGGTAAGGTTTTGTCCATGATCAGACATTGGGCCTCATTACGAGGAGGGCGGTAAGGGGTTAACAGCGCCGGTAAAGGTGCCAGAGCCGTTAACCCCTTACCACCCTATTATGAGTCCCGCTCGGGGGACCCGCTCAGGACGCCTGGTTTTACCAAACATCCTTAGCGGGTCCCGCGAGCGACCCAGCATGCTGACAACGGGCCCGTCATTAACAGGCCCATTGTTAGCATGCTCCTCTTTCCCATTGAGCCCTATGGGGGCTCAAATGGGAATAGGGATGGACCGGGTTCGGGTTCCCTGAATGGGGAAATACCAGGCCCTTCAAGGTCGGAATCGCCCGGTATTTCCCCATTCAGAGAACCCGGACCCAAGTTGGGGGTAGCCATGCCCAAGCACTGAGAGAGCAACAGGTACAGCAGCTATAGCAAGTGCAAATTAATGTATTACAGGGGCAGTTGCAATGAGCCACCATGCATATTTAGCAATATGCAAACACAGGACAAGTATTGACAACCAGGATAGGAGGTGCCACTGTAGTAGGAGGACATCCTTTCACAGAAACATGGGTATGCATATACCCACAATAGGACAGCTCACAAGATGACTTGATGTGTTCAGAATTATCAGTGATATTAGACCCTCAAGAGGAGCCAAGAGTTAATGTGACAGTAGGAGGCAAGACCTTTGCTTTGTTAGTAGACACTGGGACTGCATGTTGTAAGGAAAGAGGGGGTCAGTTTAGTCCCCCCATACATTCTATGCGAAAGGGACCACTTGCTCTTGCAATGGTGGAGGGATGCCTTCCTTGCCCCTCTGCGGCCTAAGGCGACAAGTCCCTGGCATTAGCAGAGGTGGGGCTATTACAAGACACACTTGGACTCCATTTTGTATACCCTCGACTCCATCTTTGCACTAGGCTGCATTTTGGTATTGTGAAGTCTCCTGTCCCCTCAGCAGTGATGTGCACTGCGAGCACTGACAGCCCCTGCCTTTTTCCTCCTGTGCCTTTGCGTCCCAAGTGCCTTTCTCATGGATGCCTTGAGAGACAATGTTGCAAACACACAATGTATTAATTTACTTCTTCCTCTGAGATCACTGTCCTGTGTGTGACCGGGCCAAACCATGACTTGTAGTTCATCCATCTCAACAAACCTGCTCCGGCTCCTCTCACCCCCGCTGTTAGAAAATGACTGCCTGTTCAACCATGTGCCCCTCCAAAACTATTCTTTTGATGTGTCAGAAGTGTGACCCTTCGTGTGACCCTTCCTTGCTGACCACCCTAGAGTTCCCACAATAAAACTAGACTCCTGTCACAGTATATTCTGTCCTAAATTAACATGTGTCACTCCACTCACTCCTGCTCCGATGTGCCAGACCTGACAGCTATCAATTCTGCCCCCCACAGGTTACCTAAGGCGCAAGACAACCCACACCGTTCACCTCGCCAATCTCGTGGAGCCAGCCCTTACAACACTATACTCACACAGTATCCAATATAAACATAAGTTGTAGACTGTATAGACATTGTTACTGGTGACACTGTAAACCTTTAAAATGTATTCTTTCTGTATTGTTTGCAGGAGCGCTCTCATGGCAGCAGAGTTCTCTGGATGCTGAATCTTATATAAACCTTTGCTCACTCTCAAAACCAATCTCTTGGTCTTATTCCCAACTGGGATGTGTCCTGTATTCTGAGTTTAATTGGTGAAGTGGGGAGTGAGCGCCTTCAATGTCCATGTATATGGGAGGAAATGTATTAAATGGTGGGAATTGCTATAAATGATTAAGAGTTCTTTGGAGCTATGAGTTGAGTTCCTTTAATTGATGAATTACCAATCTCTATAGGAGAGTGTGACATGACTGATGCTTAGTTATATTTGCAACAGGCATCAGTCAAAATTTTGGGACGGGATTAAATGACAAACTTAACATGATGATTTTATTTATCGACCAAGGGCTAGTGTGTTCCGCTCATGGAATACACTATACATAAGTGGGCGAATTTATACTGGCATTCACAGAGCAAGTGCTCTGTGAGGTGTTCCAGTTGAGTCTGAGATTTTTTCTATTATGAGGGGAGCATTCTATTAACAGGGCTATATGGCCTAGTAAAGAAGATGGTGAGAATATGTGATGAATTTGTGTTCAAAATCACGGATACCTATGGACGATGAGGGGGGACAGACAATCCCTGAAGAATTAGATGCAGCCATAATTCAAACGGAAATGGCAATGCTCGAAGGAACGGATGATGAGAGCAGGCCATGGAGGATAGTGATAGTTCTCAAAGAAAGGTCTAGGCTGCCTGACATTACTGATGATGACATGTTTAGAGAAGACTAAACAAATGATGAAGCAGTGTTTTTAGGAACATCACATACTGAAAGAGAAAAGGGAAATCTCACAGTGTATGGCAATAATGCAGCGGTGCACAGTATAATTTTAGCAAAACCTGGATGAGTATCAAGTGTACTAACAATCATAGGCCCTTATGATGGTGGTCTTTTGAAAGGAATAGGGGAACACAATAAAAAAGGTACACATATGTAAGGGATTATAAATATGTAACAAATTTGAGGTTTGTGTTGTCATTAGACTAATTAATATAAGATAATCATAAACAGATCAAGATAAAAGTGCAGAAGTCAGAAGCTCAAACCAAAAGATTGACATCAAAACAGGGGAATAAATAAATACATAAATAAATAAATAGATGAATCGGTGAATGGATGAATGGATGAATGAATTAATTAATATTAAAGCGGCAAAAAATATTATTTTCTAGAAAGAGTAAATAAAGGACCAACGAGTAATGTACAAGTAATGTACAAGTATGATGAAGTAAGGTCTAGATAAGATATACAGATTTGCAAACAAGCACATTGGATGGTGCTGCTTACAATTGATTAGTGTAGTGTATTTTGATGAAAATAAAATATGATTAATGAAAGGCCAAAGGGGTATGGATAGCCAATATTCATCTGACAATATGAGAGAATGCTTAATAGAACTTTACTAAAGAACATATGAGAGTAAGTATCAAAAAAATTTTGCATGTATATGATGATGTTGATTTATGTTTTACAGATGAAAAATATTGTCATTTTTGATCACGGGAGGAACGTCTACATGGCCTTAGTAGAGCATGGCAATATAATGGGAAGAAATATTATACATGACAAAGGTAAGTATTAGTGGACAAGTAGAAAATGAAAAGGTAAGTTCCAGTTGACACAGCAAGTGTGTGAACAAACTACATTGATCATTATTAGGAATATGAGGATGCAGGTGAGTGCAGAAAAAAGCAGTAAGGGATATAGGGCCTCAAAATGAATAGCGCAGTAAAAACGGGGTCATTACCGGCATGGTGGTACGAGCGGGTCCGTGCTCGTATGACGCCGCTAATAGCGGATGATTACGAGTGCGCAAGCATGCGCGAACCCTAATGCGAGTAATGGCCATACCGGCATGCCGCTAAAGGCCTTCCAACCCCCCGATAGCGCTTTCACGGGACCCGCCGATACCGCAACTGCCTAGGAGGAAACCCTTAATATCGACCCGGTAATAACAACATGCTAATACCAGGCTCGTAATACTGGACCCGGAAGTAACTCATCACGTCTGAAAGGGAAATGGACCAGCGGCCATCTTTAAAAACACAATCCATTGCAATTCTCCAAAACCAACAGTTGTTTCCAGGAGAGACCAGTGGCAAACCATACACCATGTCGAAGGCAACCCGGAAAAGTAACCCCCGCCTGCGCAAAATGCACTTTTCTGATGCAGAATTGAACATGCTGGCAGACACCCTTGCCACACATGCTGATGTGATAAATGAGCAGTACCTCAAGCGTGAGGTGCAGCAGAGCAAGAAGGAGATCTGGCAGGAGGTAGCACGCAAGGTCTCTGCTGTTGGAACAACCCCACAGACAGTGAATGATTGCAAGAAGAGGTGGGATGACCTCCACCTCAGGGTCCGTAATATCCTGTCAAGCAACAGGAGGGAGACCATGGCTACAGGCGGGGGTCCCCTCTCTCGTGCCAAACTGACCCCTTGGGAGGAGACAGCAAGCACGTTCATCAATATGGAGTCCATCGAGGGATTTGGGGAGATGGAGATGGGTGCAGCAACATCCGCAGATGGAGGTGAGTGACCCTGCAGATCCCTTTAGGGGAAACCATGGTGTCCAGTCAAACGATTGAAAAAAATGGAATGAATGACCTTTTGCTCGAATGCAAAAGGATCGGAAAAAAAAAAAAACGGGTTGAATTTGTTTTATTTATTTATATATATATGTTTTAGTTTGGGTTGGTAAAACAAATTATTTAATAAAGAAAATGGGGGGCTGGGGTGGGGAACACCCCCACCATAGAAAAAAAAAAAAATCGACCCTTTTTTTCGATCCTTTGACTGTCGATCAAAAGGCATTCGATCCTTTTGTTTTCGACCCTATCACTGGCAACCGTCAGTTGCACTAGTGATGTGGAAGAGAGTCTAGGCAAGGCAATGCATGTCCCAACACACATAAACATATACTTGTCCAGATGGAGGGCCAAACCCTGCCACACTGAAATGCATGCTGAGTGCCAATCCCATTACCAACACACAGCCAACACACACGGACCGGTCCCATGTAACACATCACACAAACCCCAATGCAACGGCATGCCACCTGCCATGCAGCAAATGCCAAAATGCCCCCTTCATACTACCCTGTGTGACACTGTAAGATATGAATGAATGATAAATGAAGTACTCCGCAGCGTCCTATAATGCATCTAGCATGTAACACCAACACTGTTGCCCTGCATCTCTTCTACCCCACAAGGCACCGAAGGAGAAGATGGCAGCCAGGATCTCACCACAAGGGCATCCAAGTCCCGGCCAATGACAACGGCCAGTGACAACACTACCTCCGGGGCAGCCTCGCAGCCCACTCCAACACCCAGTGCGCCTGACACCATGGACACTGAGCTGCCTACACCCACACCAGTGGAAGGCGAGGCCATCGAACCACACACCAACACCAAGGAAGCAGTGAAGGAGCATGTTGACCAGGATGGACAGACGCATGTGGCATGTCCTCACTCCCCAAGTCCCTCCCCATCCACCACACCCGCTTCCTCTGCCCCGCTTCCTCTGGACCCTCCAGCCCTGTCGATCAAACATGGCGGAGTGCAAGGCACACTGAAATGACGCCCCCGGACAGCAAGAAGTCCTGCAAATAATTTGGGAGAAGTATGGGAGTGGGTAAAATGGTGTTGGCGTTGATTGGGAGTAATAGGGATAGTAAATTGGGGTGTTTTGGGAGTTCACTGGGGGGGTTTTTTGGGAGTGGTGGGGTGCCCTTTCTTCAGTTGATATAAATACGCCCGTTGTGTTAAAAAAATTCAATAGCCGGACATTCATCTGTTCGTGTGTATCAATTTAATGTATGACGGTGTACAGTGGCCAACTCCCCACATTCTCTGTGTGCATGTCCACATGGACACAGTGTAAATGTGTCACTGACACATATCTATCAAGGGCCCTGTGTGTCAGAAGTATTCGTGAATCAGTGATTGGCTTACTGCACAGCCATCCTGTGCATCACGTACTGGCAGGGTTGCTGCTTCTCCTCCATCTTCATCCTCATCATCCTCACCCGGTGCATGCATGTCAATGTCAGGTGGCAGAGGTACATTTCTCCGGACGCACATATTGTGCAGCATGACACCGGTCCTGGTTATCTTTGCCACCTTCTCAGGGCCATAAAGGAGTGCTCCACCAGACCTGCTTAGGCAGCGGAACCGCGCCTTCAACAGGCCAAAGGACTGCTCAATCACAACACGGGTACCGGTATGTACCCGATTGCACTCCTCTTCATGGCTGTCTGCGGGTCCCGCCAGGGATAAGTGGCCACGGCCTCAAGGGATACCCTCCACACCTGCAAGAGAATTCAGATGGGCCTATGTGAGTCACTCTGAGCTGCCACCTTCAGGATACACAGTAATGGGTACAGCTTTTTGCTGTGGACCTACACATGTCCCTGTACGTATGTACCAATATTGTTTAGATGCATTTGATACTGCAATATGGTGATGTAGTCTGGATGGCATTGAATAGATGATGCAGGGTGAAATAATGCATGCTGAGGCGGATGTACTGTGGTTGTACGACAATGTTTCACCTCCCATTTTTGCTGTGTATACTACACTGTGCATGGTCACACTAGCCACATTGGCACAGTTGCGATCCTGTTTAGTCATGCATTGCTTGTAATACACATGGTGGCTAGGTTGTGCATCTTACATGTGGCCATTTATATACGTTAATTGTCAGATGTGTGCCAATGATGTGTCATGTTGGGGGTTTCAGGGCAGGAGTCATTAGCTCTGTGTGCATTCTCCACTCACTGTCCATTCCCACCCAGGTGGAGTATGCATCCCCCCATTCCCACCCAGGTGGAGTATGCATCCCCCCCATTCCCACCCAGGTGTTGTATGCATCCCCCCCATTCCCACTCAGGTGGAGTATGCATTCCCCCCATTCCCACCCCGGTGGAGTATGCATCCCCTGCCCCCCATTCCCACCCAGGTGGAGTATGCATCCCCCTTTCCCACCTAGGTGGAGTATGCAGCCCCCCATTCCCACCCAGGTGGAGTATGCATCCCAAAACATCACCACCCCAATGCACTGCCATGGGCCAGTGTGTCAACTCTGTCAAGCAGCCAGGCACGTGGTCCAGCATGTTGCTCCGCTTGACGGCGTAGCGTGGAGTTACGCAGCACCATGGCATCATGTGTTGATCCAGGAAATCGGGCGCAGCAATGTGTGATGATCTTGCTGGAGTCACATACCATCTGCACATTGATAGGTTGGTATAGCTTGCGATTGCGGTACACCGCATCTACGGCAAGGGGGACTACCATTTTCTACATGGGTGCAGTCCAGGGCACCAACACAATTGGGCATGCCTGCCAGTGCATGGAAGCCTACTTTGGTGTCGGCTATCTCCTGGGCAGTCCGTGGTAGGGATATGTGGGTGCAAGCGTGCTTCAGGAGGGCATCCAGCACTTGGGTCAGCATGCGTGAAAATAGTGGTTGCGAAATGCCGTGCAGCTGGCCCACTGTGTGCAGGTAGGTGCCTGTGGCCAGGAAGTGGAGCACAGACATCACCTATAGTAGCGGGGGGGTGGCAGTGCGTATTTCTATGAGGCTGGCAATGTCGTTGTCTATCATGTCAACTATGGTGGTGATGGTGTCCCGGTCCAATGGGTACAGGGTGTGGATCTGGTCAGGGGTTAGATTGAATGGGCTGGGTCTGATGCGAGGGATTGGTGGCTGCCTACGAGGTACTACTGGCTGCACTGGTGGTAATTGCTGGGCCTGTCTCACCCTCCTTCTCCTCCTGCGTCTCCTCTGTGCTGCCTGTTGTTGCTGCTATAGTTGTTGTTGTAGTTGCTGTTGTTGCTGTAGTTGTAGCAGTATAGGCCTGTCCTCCAGCGCCATGATTGCAACAGCTAGTGGTAGCATTCTGGTGTAGGAAGGGGTGTGGTGTGTGGGTGTACTCCTTTTATACTGGCCCTGACTCCATTGAGTCCACCTGTGTTGATTGTGTGCACCTGTGACAGTTAGCTTGATTGCTGTTTACGGGTGTTCCACGATGCTTGTATGGCTGCCATTGTGCAGGCTCTGATTACCAGCTTCAGGATGCCGGTTCTTGCATGCCCGCGTGGGTTGTGATGTCCTCATATTACCGGCATGCCGGTATTTACTCCCCGAAAGGGCACGTGTAAAAGCGCATGCCGGTATGAGGGGGCACGGTACGGGCGGTGCCGGTATTGGCGGGTTGTCGGGTCAGAATGCCCCGGACCCTTTAACGGTGCCGCTATTACCATTCTGCCTTCCTTTTTTCATTACCTCCATTCTCGTAATGAGGCCCATAGTCTTTTAAATAGATAGCATTTTCCCAAGAAAGGTGCAACCAGGTGTGAGCACAGAAAAGCATTACAGGGCCTGCGGTAGCGGCCCTGTAGTTATGATTAAGTTGCTCATCTCATAGGAAGAACACTTTTTGGGAGGCTTATAACTTTGCTCCCCCTGGACAAATCTTCACCAAACTTTGCAAAAAAAGTATATGGCCAACTCTGAATTATTTTGCTAAATTTGGTGAGGTTTCGTCAAGGGGGCAAAGTTATAGGGTGGACTCAAATATTTTTTTGTTTGCCGTAGACTGAGTGGAGAAAAACGTTGCTCATGCCTGCAGATGAAACCGCTGAATGGATTTTCACCAAATGGGCGGCAGGAGCGGTGGCTTGGTCCCGAAAGAATGCTTTTGAAACTTTAGTGGAAATCCATCCAGAAGTTTTTTTGAAATGTAGGTCAAAAAAATTGGTGATATATGGGTTCAGTTAGTGGACCCAATTCCCTGTTCAGTCCATGGACAGGCATCCGATTGGCTTAGAGGGTGACGTAATGTCCAAGGCCATCAGATGCGTCCACTGATTGGATGGTGAAAAGCATGAAGTACGTCAGATTTTTTAAAATGACTGCCATGTTGGATTCATAGACCTCCGTCAAAATCTACGGACATTGCAGTAAAAATATATAAAAAATACAACATTACGCTTGTCAAACTTATCAAACAATCTCTGGGGAGATGAGTGGTGATGTGGATTGGCTATCACTATAAGAAGCCAAAAAACGTGTGTTTTTCATCATAAAAGTCTGCAAACAGTCTGGATGCTCGCAAACAGTCATGTGACGTTCGGGGACACTTCAGATGTTCGGGAGCAGTTCTTGGATGGCTTATTACTTTGGCACCACTAAATGTAACTGAATGAAATTTTGAAATTCTATTCTTGACCTGGTACTGAAAGAATTTTTAAAGTTTTAAAGTTTGGTGGGATTCTGTAAAGTGGGGGCAAAATTAGAGAGGTGTCCCCAAATAACGTAAAGGCTTATAAATGTGGTGCCATTTCACGAATCTACGCGAAAGTCTGCAAGACGATTTTAAATCTAGATATACATGCTCTTGCAAAGTTATTTGAGGGGGGGTCCCAAAATATTGTAAAGGCTTATAAATGTGGTGCCATTTGATGAATCTGCACGCACATTTGCAAAACAATTTTAAATCTAGATATAAGTGATTTTGTAAATTTTGGTGGGATTTTCTCAAGAGGGGGCTAAATTAGAGGGGTCTCAGCATTTTTAGATGGCTTATAACTTTGTTGCTGTTTGACGAATGTCGACACAAGTTTTCAGAAGGATGATAGACCTAAGCTTTAATGTTTGTGTAAAGTCTGATTGGATTTTGTCAAGTTGGAGGGTAGGTTATATGACTATTGTATGTACATACATTTTGAGACTTTTTTGAAAAAAAAATATGGATGTATTTCAAGCAAACTCGTGTAAGGAGATTTTCCGGATCAAGGTATAATGTCATGACCCGGACAATCTGGCTACTGGCCTTGAACGCGAGGGATTAAAAATTGTATTACAGTGGCCATGTCCACCTGGGATAGGCTATGTGATAAAGTTATTCAAAAGTAGGATAGGTTTGAAAGGGAAAAACATGTGCTTGTGGTAATATAGTCATAGGGTGCTGACTTTGCCTTATGCAGGCTGCCATGGAAAGGGAATAGGGACTCTGTACTGAGCCCCACCTTATCTTTCCATGGTGGCCATCTTGGAAAAGGATTTACCTTCCTACAGCGGGATGCCACAGTTTTTTTTAAACTTCTTTTTATTGAATTTTTCAACATTACAATTCTCCCCAATGGACCCCCCTTCCCTCACTCCCCCCTCTTTCCTTGTTGCTCCCTCAGGTTCTTTCTCTTTCCACTGCAGATTGTTCTGTTCCTTAATGTTCATTGTAGGTCCAGTAGTCTAAGGCATTGCAGGTGCAACCCAATCCTGTAGTCGTCCCCGAGAAAGGTCAAGATTTCTCCCCACTCACTTGCAAAATTCTGCACGGTGTTGGGTGTTGTTCATGACATATGTAGCCCATTCCATGGCGACTATCTCCCACACTTTGCGCAACCATTCCTGGAAAGTCGGTATGGTCGAGCCTTTCCATTTCTGTGCAATAATTGTCATTCCTGCTATAGTAAGCATCGCCTGTGCTCTTTCTCTGACCCTGGGTTCCTCCGCTGCTTCCCCGCTCCTGAGGCCCAGTATAGTCCATTCCAGGGGTCTACTTCCCAATGCTCTGAATGCCTGTTCCTGTGCTTGTTGAATTTCCTCCCAGAAAGGTTCTTTATTTGGGCATCAACACCATATATGTTCAGCTGCATCCTCCTTCCCACATCCTCTCCAACAGTACCCCGATGTCCCTGGATAAATCCTGTGTAGGCGGGCTGAAGTGTAGTGCCACCCATAGAGTATTTTGTACCAAGCCTCTTTTTTAAACCGTAATTATATAGTGCCTCCTTATTCCGAATATTGTCCTAGGCCCATTCGCGTTACAGGGAAACCTGCGCTGCAAAGTTCCAAATCTTGTTTAACTTTGCAACCATTTTAAGATTCATCTGCCATTTTGATTTTCACTCATGTTACATGTTATAAAATGATGGGCTGTATTTTCAACTTGCAGTTGAGCAATACAACCTTTGAGCTATGTTAATGTGTAGGCTGTCCTAGAGCTGACTGTTTAAACTGGGCAAAGAAACCTTGCGCTTCATATGAACTGCCATTCGAATGTTGTCTGCACTCACAAGCCTCATCCTTGTATAAACATTGAAACAATGAAGAACAAACCTTGTGCGTATGCTTTAGCTGAACTACATTGTAGTGAGTCTTGAAATATGGCTTACCGCAGATCCGAGAACCTGCATCACTATTGTGTTTTCATGGAAGTGCAAACCTGTGAAATCCTTTGCATAATATTGTAACATCTGTTATGTGAACTAGGCACAAACTCTAGCCCACAAATTATTAACATGAAGAGAGACTGGACAATATTGCAGGAATTGTATAGTAATGCTAGTGTTTAGATGTCCAGCACTCTCTCTCCTTACTGTGTCAGCTGGTACACACTGCGAGGTGTTGGGAGCCAGATAGCTATCTGTTTTGCTTCGTAAACTGTACAGTAATAAAAGATACTTGTATCTTTTCAGCCCGTGATTGGTGTATTTCTTTTGTGGTACTCAGCCTCGATAATTCTTTGTTCTTTCAGATGGCGCCCAAGTAGGGACCCTCAAGATTGATGCCACCTCATTGAAGAGAAGACGTGGCTATCGGACACGGATCAGACAGTGAGAAAAAGGGGGCCGCTATTGGATGTGAAGCGATACCTCAACAGTACTGCACAATCCGATCCCTGGACGGTGAGCACGCAGTCCGAGACAGCATTTTCACGAGGGTCCACATATCGAGGCAGGCAGTTTTGCCGAAATCACCAACTACGAGGGTCCTTTGTCCGATCAGACCTCCTTAGTCCTTTGAAATCAGGTGAGTCATGCCCCGATTCATAAGTATCCTGATAATTGGTTGCAGATTTGTACTCGTGAGCACAAATGACGCCAGGTAACACCAATAATCTTTTTTTAAAACTTTATTTATTCAGCTTGACAACACACAGAGAAACACAGGTTAGCAAAAGCACACCGTGACATCAGTTTGCGAACAAAAATACAGAGGCATCACTGTACAATGCATCATTACCAAACAGAGCGCAAGAACATACAATAAGGGAAGAGTTGCAACCAGAGTAAGGAGGGTATACACCCTATAGAGGGTCACTGAGGGGAGTGGGGAGAAGAAGAGGCTTCCGAGCCTGAGGCCAGGGCAGACATGTAATCACAAAATCTGCGCCATATGTCCCTTGGTCTTGAATGTGGGTGTAGTGTTGCCCCCCAGGCCTCCTCAGTGTCATGTGCCCAGGTGACTGCCCGGAGCCACTGCGCATATGTGGGCGCATTGGGTCGAAGCCAGCACAGTACTATACAGCGGACTGCCAGCATCATACAGAGACCTGCCAATTTCCTAGAATCACATTTCAAACCGGGAAGGTCATGAAAGAGGCAACGCATTGGAGAAGGGTCTATGGTGCAGTCTAATATGTCTGATATAGTGGAGCATATGTCCTGCCAGGATTGTGTTAGGTGCGGGCAGTGCCATATCATATGAATGTAATTAGCTTGGTCAGCGCCGCATCTGGGACAGTTAGGAGAGGTCTCATGAAACATACGATGCAGTCTAGTCGGTGTGCGGTGATACCTGTGCAGCATCTTAAATTGCAGTATTTGAACCTGGAGTTGTATGATACTTCGTGGGTTCGCGCACACATACGAGCCCAGCGCTCGTCATCAATCTCAACTCCAAGATCTTCCTCCCATTGAGGGGGCGGCCCTGATCTGTAGTAGATTATAGAGTCTAGATACTTTCCCTCTGAAGGCATCGGAAGTACAGAGTTCAGCTATTAAAGGGTCATCTGTCGGAATTGTACGAAATTCGGGGAGTTTAGCTTTTAGGACCTTCCGAAGTGAGGACAGGATGGTTTACGCCTGAGGACAGGGGGGAGATCCGACCACTCCAGGAAATTTCCCCGTACAAAGACATCCCGAAGAGTCAATAAACCTGCCACCGTCCAATGGGAAACAATGGATTGAGGAATGTAAGGGACATCAGGGAGGAAATTCCATCAGGGAGGAAATTCCAAAGTGGGAGGTCACCATGAAACGGATTAGAGGTTGCAACTACTGCCCACATTTTGGTGAGAGCAAGTGACGTACTTATCACAGGGTCTGAGGAATCGGGGTATGGCGGGGCCGGCTTGAGAATGAGGGAACCAATCGTACGCTCTCTGACCTTCAGTTTTTCAAGACGGACATGAGGAGGGGGATTCATTGTGCTAAACCAGTAGGAGGCAAATTGGGATTGAGCAACTACCCAGTATCTGAAAAAGTCAGGGGCACCGAACCCGCCCAGTTCCTTGGGGGCGGTGAGCGTATTCAGTTTGAGTCGGACCGCCCCTGAGTGCCAAAGAAAGGTGTTAGTAATGCTGCGCAGCGTCTTAAAGAATCCATCACCCGGTCATAGTGGAATGTTTGTGAAGCGGTATAGGAGTTGGGGCAGCACAACCATTTTTAGTATTCCTATTCTACCAGCTAGGGAAATGGGGAGTCGGACCCAACCTGCGGTTTTGGTGGTCAAGACAGTTAGGTAATTCTGATAGTTATCGACGAGCAGTTTCTCAGTATGACGGGAGACCGATACTCCCAGGTAGGTGAAGGTGGATTGGGACCAAGTAAGGCCCAACAGGTCAGAGGGTGGTTGTGTGTTGTCTGTGAGTGGGAATATGGACGATTTAGAGCAGTTAACCTTAAGACCAGATATATGCCCAAAACGGGTAACGTCATTGAGAATTGGAGCGAGGTTTGTTTCTGGAGAGCGGATGTAGAGCAAGGCATCGTCCGCGTACAGGGAGACAATATCTGCCTGTCAAGCTGAACGTAGCCCTCTGTGAGAATGTGATTGGCGCATCATGTCTATAAAGGGTTCAATTGCTATTGCGAAGATCAACGGGGAGAAGGGACACCCCTGTCGCGTCCCTCTGGCTATCTGAAAGAGGGTGGAGCACCTATTTTCAGTACGGACTCTTGCCACTGGGTTGGTGTAGAGTAGTCTGACCCAGGACCGAAAATTGGGGCCAAACTTACATTTTTCCATGACTCGCCACAGATACTCCCAAGATACTGAGTCAAATGCCTTCTGCATGTCCAGCGTGACTGCTACCGCCTGTGTTTTGGGGTTAATTCTACTGATCACCTTGAAAAGTCGTCTAAGGTTTAGGGACGTGGACCTACCCGGCACAAATCCTGCCTGATCAGGGTGTATGATATCAGGCATGAATGCAGCCAGGCGGTTAGCCAATAGTTTAGCAAATATTTTTACATCATAATTTATTAACGAGAGGGGACGGTATGAACCACACTGGGTAGGGGGTTTACCAGGTTTAAGAAGGACTGTTATCATGGCCTTGCGGAGTGAAGGGGGAAGTGTTCCTGTTTCGCAAGCCTCCTCCCATAGAGCTAGCAGTTGCGGGACCAGGGCAGATTTATAACGCTTATAGAAGTCCATAGGAAGTCCATCCGGTCCGGGGGCCTTCCCTGCAGTGAGTGATTCAATAGCCTCAGTCAGTTCCTCTGCAGTGAAGTGTCTGTCTAGGGAAGCAGTGGCGTCAAAGGACATGGCCGTGAGAGGGAGTTCTTCCAGGTAGCAGTCAATTTCTGAAACATGGGGCCCATCAACCTTCGAATAAAGGGAAGTATAGAATGTGAGGAACTCTGTGTTGATGTCTTGGGGCGAAGTGGCTAGTGTACCGTCAGATCTCTCTATCGCCGGGATGTTGGGCGCTCCAAGCTCGTGGCGAATTAACCTGGCTAGCACACGGCCTGGCCACTCACCCTCCCCGTAGCGCCTAACTGCTTGAGGGTTATCAAGGAATTTAACTTCGCGCTCAGCAAGATTACGGAATCTATCCAGTTCACGACCTAATGATGCCAGTGCGTCGGGGGAGTGATCAGACAACAGCCATCTATCTATCCTAGAATGAGAGTCATGGACCGAGGAATAGTAGGTATACGTGCGGGAGTCAGGATACACTAATCGCCAGGCGTCAACCACTGCCAGCCGGGGGAGGGTTGTGAGGATTGTGTAGGCTGCCCTTGAAAGCTGGCATGGTCTGGAGCCCGATCTATCTAAGGTGACATCCAGAATCGTGTTGAAGTCACCGCCCCATATAATCGGGATCTGAGGGTAACTCTCAAGGATCGAGGCTAGGTAAAGGTAGAATTCAGGGTCGTCAATATTAGGGCCGTATATATTAAGGATGGCTACATCCTGATTCTGCAAATTACCAACAATGAGTATATATCTTCCGAGGGGGTCAACATGTGATTGGGAGCAGCTGAACTTCAGGTTTCTGTGAATTAAAATGAGGGTACCTCTGCTCTGGGTAGAATAAGTTGTGTAATAACTCTGGGATCCCCACTGCTTGGCAAACCTCTCGCACTGTTTAGCACAGGAGTGCGTTTCTTGTAGACAAAGGATTTGTGTACCGGGGCGCTCAGCGTAAACTTGTATTTGCCGCATTTTTTTGTAGTTGCCTAGAGCCCTAATATTCCAGCTCATAAAGGTTATGCAACAATCCGCCATTAATATGGTAGGGACGCTCAGGCTTTGTTCTACGTATTAGGTTTGGACCAGTCCGATGCGGCCTAGACCAACGTTATACTCCATCTATACCTCTGTGTTGCGGTAGTGTGCCATGTGTGATTTCTCTGGTGGCCGTCAAGACTTTTTTTTAACATAACTTCCCCTCCCCCCGGTTGCCACCCACATCCCTCCCCAAACTTGAGGAATGAATCCCAAACCCCCCCACAACAATAACAAACTTCTCGGCATCAGCGCCTGGGGGGCTGTTAGCTGACCGAGCAGTGGCGCAACGGACTGAAAAGGGTAAGGAGAGTGTGCATACAGCTGGAGTCTCTAGTGCATACAGTTTAGAGTCCATATAAGAAGCGTTCATGGTATTACCAAAAAAAAAAAAGGGGGCTACCATAACATGTTAATGCATTACCATAAGCGCTAGACATGACAGCCTATAATCATGAGCCTTCCCGGCCTTGGTATACCGGTAGGAAGCCTGCGTGCAATAACTGACAAACATAGTGAGATGAAACCGCCCCCAAGGGGCCATAGTTGAGAGGATCAATACAATAATAACAACAGATAAACATTCGATGCCTTTATGCATAGCATCAAACCATCATGAATAAGACTAAATACGGTCTATTGCCGACCCAGCCCAACTTAACAGGCAACATTTTAGACTGGACTGGTGGTGACATGGGATTAGCCAGGGAAGTGCTCATCCAGGAATTTAGAGGCTTCCTCTGGGATCGTGAAAAAAAAGGTTTTGTTGGAGTGTTCGATACGCAGTTTTGCAGGGAACAGCATGGAGTACTTGACTCCTAGATCTCGGAGTCTTCTCTTCACAGCTACAAATGTTTGACGTTCCCGTTGCACTGCTTCCGAGTAATCTGGGTAGAGGTGGATTTTGGCCGCTCCAAGTGTAAATTCACCTTTGATCCTGGCTGCCCGTAGGAGGGCATCACGGTCCCGGAAATTTAAGATCCTGCCTATAATGGGCCGAGGGGGGGCACCTGGTCTAGGTTTCGCGGTTAAGGCTCGGTGTGCTCTCTCAATAGTGAACTGTGGGGAAAGTTTAGGGGAATCCAGGAGTGTCATGAAAATCCGTTCCACGTAATCCTCCATCGGTTCTGTAATATTGTCCTCCGGTATTCCAACAATACGCAGATTATTACGTCTCGAACGGGATTCGAGGTCATCATTCTTCTTCTCAACTGCCGACACACGGTTGGTGAGCGTGGAGACCTCAGCCCGTAGAGAGCCAAGTACATCTTCGGCAATCCCCAGTCGAGTTTTCGACTTCTGCCACCCACCCATCTGTCTTTTCGATATGGGCTTTTATGGAGGAGATGGACCCATTCATATCGTCTAGTTTAGTGTGCAGCGTAGTGAAGCCATCGCGGATGTACTCCAGCATCTTCTGTGAGTCGTCTGAGGTCAATGGGGCCGAGATGGACAGGGGCTCCTCAGTATCATCGGGGGGCAGCTTGGACGGCGTTTTAGCAAACATGTTCAACGAACTTTGCTTTTCCCTGTACCGGCTCCCTTAGTCATGATGTAAGCCTGGACAGGGGCCTGGGGTCCTGGAGGAAAGTGGATGAGCAAAGTAGCGTAGTACCAGGTAGCAGCCGTAGATCAGGAGTGTTCGGAATGGTAGGTATGTGGCCAGTGGGTCAGTGTCCTGCTTGCGATAAGAATTACTCTCCAAAGTATATTTTAGCTCAGTATGCACATGCTGCAGTAGGTTGAGTTCACAGCCGTGGAGCGCACATGGGTGTTCGGCCACCGGTGTCGCCGCCCCTCGGGACCGGCACTACACAAAGGCAGGCCTTAAAATTCAGGGCCGGGTTCTTCTCAACCCCGGAGCTTGCACGTTAAGTATGGAGTGCGGTGCTAACCCAGGCTCACAGGGCGGACCCTCCGGTGAGGTATCCGAGTCAATGTGGGCTGAGGCTGGTGGCTAGTTGGTAGGGGGGGAGAACTCTCAGCTCGGTGGAGGTAGTCTCTAGTAGGGGTGCCCCCATGGCAGTGCCACCATCAGGGCCCGAGCGATCCGAAGCAGAGAGTCCGAGACCCGCGGGACGCCCGGGACATAGGCCTCCCAGGGCACCGCAAGTGATGGGCCCAGCAATCCCCTGCAGTTTCCCTCAGCGGTGTCAAGGCAGCGGCCACGGGAGCCCAGTAGACCAAAGGGGGGGTCCGCCCACCGTCAGTCACCCGGCCTCCTTACCTTGCCAAGAGAGTGTGCAGGAACGCTCCGGGAGGGGAACACGGGCAGACGAGCGGGTCAGCAGCAGTCCAACGCGAAGGGAGCCAAGAGTCTCAGGCACCGGCCACCAGCACGTAGCAGCGTAGGGCTGTACCAGATTGGTTGCAGGGTCGCTCCGCGCGCCTCCAGGGCTTCTGCGCCCCTCCCCCACAGAGGCCGCACACGCCGTGGCGCCGAGTAGCAGCAAGAATCAGCAGTCCTCGGAACTCCGTCCCGGGAAGAGCCGGGCTTCGCGGCGTCGCTCCTCCCACAGCAATAGCAGGGCTCACAGAGGGTCTCCGGGTCTCAGAGTTAGGATATCAGTGGACTGCAAGCTTATACCGCGGCCATAGCAGTGATAGTTGGCACAGCTGTATTTTTAGCGGTTAAATCTGCAAAAATGTGCCCTCGTCGTCCGGAGCTTCACACTCAGGCCGCCATCTTGTTTCGGCGCAACAACACCCCCCCCAGTAATCTGACATGTCTGGGAAATTGTCTGCCTTTTTCAGGGGATTATTCCGCAGAGACGGACAATCTTTGGAATTTGGCCTTCCGGCGCCACAGGAGGGGTCGCCAGCATGTACCATGTGCTGTAAATACAGCATTGGTAGTATAGTATTCAAGGATATTTGGCAAAGACAAACTAGACATGCTTCTGAATTTCAGTGACCAGTCAATGGTAGCTTTGAGATTGCCCGACTAGAGTATTTAGAGTCCATATTATTAAAGAAAAAAGCTAGACCTGCAGCATTTGATGTAATTCAAAATTGGAAAAAAGAAGCTATGCAGCAATTTAAGAGTAAAGAGAAGCATGCACGTCGTCATATGTCAAATTCAGAAAAGGCATTAATGTATGATCAACAAAAACAGTCTTTTAGAAACATGGATGGGCTTTTCAACTTGGTCAGATTAAATATACAGGTTTGGCAGAACAAGTCAAAGTCCACAGCGCTTGAACACTGAAGAAATTAGGGAAGCACTAAAGCTGCAGGTGGCTGAGGGGTGTGGGAGCACTGCCAGATGCCACCTCACAGAAAATATATCCTTCTAAAGAGTTTCATGTCTCAGATGAACTAATTGATACATTCTTAAATGAAAATAGGCCTGGTGCCACTGCACGACCTCCTTATGTACCTATTCCTGTTGTCTTACCTCTTCTCGCTGTCGCACCTCCTCCCGTAGCAATTCCTGTTCTTCCTATTGCCCCTCCGCTGCCAGCTGTTGCTCCTCTTCCTATTGTTGTTTCTCCTCCTGTATCTCCACCTTTACCTATTGTTAATGTTCAAGTAATTATGTCTTTTTTACCAGAGGTAGTGTCTCCACTAACTGTTGTACAGGATTTGTCTACTCTCTCTTTCCCAAGCGGTTTGGCCCCGCTTGTACCAGATTGAGGGTGAGTGTTGAATCGAAAGTAGTACAGGAGTACAGTTTCTAAAGATAAGAAGAGAGATTTGAATGCATGGGCTAAGCAATGTATAGAGAAAGGTGAAAAATCTGCTGCCTTAGCAACACTCCTCAATCTAGAAAGTATTCCCGAACAGAAAATCTTTATTGAGGGGATGGGAATACATTTGGCTGTAATGTGGAATAATTTGACAGACATTGGATGTCCCACAAGGATTGAGGGATTTGAATGTTGTGGCCTATTCAAGGGATACTGCAGAGAAAGTAAAAGAGAATGTCGAGAGGGTTTTTGAATTAAGAAGGGAGTTAGAACGGTTACAAAATGATGAAACAGGTGGTGATAGGCTGGATGCTTTGTATGTGCAGAAATGGTTCCTTCCTCCTTGTAAGTCAATGAGTGAAGAGATGCAAATTTGCACAACGGATGCGCTTAGATGGATTTAGGATGTATCGATATCTCCCATATAAGTATATGGTACGTCCCGTCAGCATACACCAGGAATGCAGAAGAAAGCGTTACAGATAATTGTAGAATGCCTGCAGGATGAGTGTATAAAGAAAAAAGATGTGTTGTCCTGCAGAACTGATGATTATTTATGAGAGAGCTTTTGCGCCTGATACTGCTTCCACCACTTTAGCGCTTGATCTGGCTTTATTGCTTAACAAACGTTCGGAGTTGCCTACTTCTCGGTTGCCTATGAGAGAGGTTCCTCCAACATTTGTTCCTAAGTTTGAGATTCCAGCTAATGTTGCAGCAGGTACAGCTGCCACTACTATTGAAGCTCACTATGTATCACAATTTGTTCATGTCCCATTCTCCAGACAGGAAGTGAATACTATTAGACCATCGATCCCAGACATTAGGAAAAATCCAACAGGGTTTTACAAAGAAATAGAATCTGTCTTGCATTTGTCAGTTTTCACTCTGGGTGATATAGACTTGTTGTTTCCTGGATGATCAAGTGGGTCTGGGCAACACATGGGATAATTTGGTGAGGATAGACGGAGAAAGGAATGCTGGTGAGAGACCACTGCAAGTGATCCTGACTTTGCCAGACAGAATATTAACGAAATTAAAAACTTTGGTTCCCGAAAGAAGGATTGTGTAGGACAAACTCACTGCCTGTACCCAAGGAAAATCTGAAAGTGCTACCAAATTCTTTAATCGGTTCGAACAAGTATGTTCAGATTTTAGCAGACAGGATTGAAGCACTGAGTCAGGGAAAAGGTTCTTTGTGGATACGTTTGTGCGTGGATTGTTGCCTGATATCCAGTTACAAATCATGACTTCCGAGAGTGCTTGGCAAGCTAAATCGCAGTCTGAAGTATTGCATATGGCTCAGTGCTATGACAATAGAGTTAATAATGAAAAAGATAGGATTGAAAAGAAAAGGGGAGACCTGAAAATCAAAGTATTATTTCAACAGATAGTTAGAGGACCTAGAGGTGGGAATATACAGTTTCAAGGTCAATTTGTTCCACAAAGTAATGCACAGTTGGGTACTGTATACGTGAACCAATGTGCTTATTGCAGACAAGAGGGTCATTGGAGAGCACAATGCCCGATCCTTCAGCAAAGACCAAATAACACAAATGGTTTCATGGGTAGACAATCCAGAGGCCGCCCTGGGGTCGTGGGTCCTGGTAGAAGCCAGTTCGCTCAAAACCCACAGTCATTCTCACAAGATAACCAGCAACCTAGTATAGATAGCAGAAATATTTTCGATAATCCTCCAACTGCTCATCTTTATGAAGATCTTGTCTTCGATAATATATTGTTTTGCTAGGACGGCCCGAAGCAGGGTCTGGAACCAATGCCTATTCCCGTCAATCAGAAAGGACCCTATGTTGAGATGACGGTGGGGAATAGGAAGCATCTATTTTTGATAGATACAGGAGCACAGAAGTGTTCCATTGATCATTCACAGGTTCCAGACATCCCACTGTCATGGCAGAATAATGATTCTTTAGGGTTTTCTGGCACGCCAGTGGTTAGTCTGGTTTCTCGGCTGGTACCGATTTCACTGGGGCCATTCAGGGATCACTGTCCGTTTCTTCTGACAACGAACTGTGGAGAGAATTTGTTGGGGTTGAATCTGTTGAAGGAATTAATGGGCCGATTCATGGAACAAACGTGCACTGAAAATCCCAGCGCAAGCATGAGAAAGCAAGCGCACGTGCATGCGTGCGATTCAAGGACGGCGCTGCGCTTTTTTTTCCACTGGTTGTGCGCCAAATCGGTGCATGGTGCACGCGGGCGCACACATCATCAAACGGCGTGCGCTACGTGCACAGGGAAAGCGCACACAACAAAAGTGGGCATAACAGTGGGCGTAACACGCAGAATGGGGAATAACGCGTGAAAAAGAAGGCGTAACTGGGGAAGTACTGCAGGGAACTACACAGAACGCCCACACGCACACGAACAATCCGTATTCATGGATTTGAATACAGGAAACCCGCGCACGGCAAAAGACATGCACATGCGTCAACGCATCCACCACACGAAGGCAGGCGGAAGTGTCCCGCGCACAGTATAAAAGTGTGCGCAAACAACAAACACGTATATACAGCTACGATGAATGCCTCATTTGTCGCAGCACTGACCAAGGGACACCGCAGGAGGAGGAGAATAGGCAGGGCCCACATTTTATTACCCCAGACAAGCCTTTTTGGGATGCCTGACGACCAGGTCTGTGGCAGGTATAGGTTTCCACCTCGTATCATCCTAGACCTGGTCAGAGAGTGGGAAGATGACCTTACATCCAACACCCTCTGCACCCAAGCATTGAGCCCCTTGGAGAAGGGGCTCAATGTCCTGCATTTTTTGGCCACTGGGTCATTTCAGCGGACTACTGCCATAGTGTGGGTCCCACAGGCCACGCAGTCACGCTGCCTAGACCAGGTGTTGGCAATCATCACTGCACGCCCCTCAATCCGCAGGCACATATACATGCCCAGAACACCCGCAGAAAGGCAGGCCGTTGTCCAGGACTTTTACAGGGTGGCACACTTCCTACGTCCACCTCGGGCCACTGAGCACATCTACCGAATACGCAAGCACTGCAATTCCATCAACGTGCAGGTGGTATGCGATGCTAAGGGAATCATTACCTCTGTCTATGCAAACTACCCTGGCTACACCCATGACAGTTTCATATACAGAATATCCGCCCTGACCCGGGCCCTGGAAGCTGGACAGCATGACGATACATGGCTCCTAGGTGAGTACAAATGCCTGTGCACATGCATGCATGTCACACACACACATACACAAACTCCAATAATCACAACCATCATCACCTAGTGCCTACCTGCTGAGCAACCACATGATGATGCCAATCCGGAACCCCACCACACCACCCCAGGTAAGATACAACGCGGCCCATATTGCAACCAGGGCCATAGTGGAGCGCACATTCTGAGTGCTCAAGTCACGCTTCCGCTCCCTTGACCGCTCTGGCGGGCAGCTACTCTATGCACCCCCCGTAGTGTGCAGGATCATTGTAGCAGCGTGTGTCCTGCACAATGTTGCAACACGGCAGGGCGTACCGGTGGACATGGTGGTGCCCCCACATCCCCAACCACAGGCGCTGCCCATGGGAGGGGATAGGGCACGTGGCGAGGAAGCCCAGACCCAGCTTGTGGCCACATTTTTCACCTAAACTCCCACTCCTGCGGAGTGCACACAGGCCTGGCACATACCAGGTGACAATCGATGATGACAAAGAGACAGTCAACTGTCACAACCTTACCAGCCTGAGAATGTTGCCATGGAAGTGCCACATTGTGTGCATCCCTAGCTACTTAAACATAAGCAATCCTGTGTGACCAGAAGGCACACATGGAAGGTGTGAATCACACAGACCTGCAAAACAGGCCATGACTATCACTGTTATGTCACCCAAACCCTCCTAAACCACAACAGGACATGGCAAGCAATAGCTATACACCAACACAGTACCAATAAGGTACACATTGACATGTGAAAAATGTAAAGTGGCATCAGACAATGATGCCTGACAAGGAATCAGATGAAATGACGGACCAACAACCTCCTACCCAAAAGAAGTCATACCCAAATGCATTCCAAAGTTGTAGTTGTAACATAACAATGAATGCCTGCCTGCATGCGCATTGTGCCTAGCAAAATCAACACTGCACCTTCTGTGTGCCGTGTCCACCTCATGCAACACACTTCTCAGCGAACAGCATAGTGAACAGCCATTGTGTGTGACGCAAACCCTAAGCATCACATCTAAGCAACAAACTACATCAAAAAGCAAAATACGCATGTACAGGATCCACAATTGGTCATAAATCATGTGCTGCAGGGACACAGTGGGCACCAGAAGGCAAACATAGTGTACATGTGGACATGGAAGAGTGGTTGTACATGTAGTGGATCATAGTGCGAGTGTCTGGGTCAGTAGGGACATGCACTCAATATATGCATGTGCAATCAAGTGACCATCAGTTTCCGCTATACATCAAATGTGAACATTCACCATGTGTACACCCCAGCATGTCAAGCCACAACTATTCCCTCACACCTGAAAGCTAAACACAACACATGAACAGGCATTGATCAGCAGAATACATCATGTACATCGGATACCGCAATTACAATGTCAGGGTGCACATCACACTGTAGGGCAAGGCAACTGTCAACAACGAAACACCCTCCCCTCCCTCACAAATCACCATGACACACTGAACAACTGCACCTGGGTTATTTAGCCTTCATGCTTGAAGTTCACCTGGCCACAGGATCAACCTTCCCCTTTGTTATTATCTCCCACCTTGTGTGCAAAAAGTGTCCAGCACCCTCAGAGGCCACCTTGACTTGCAAAAACACCAAATCAAAGAGAACTGAAAGCAGCCCAACACAGAAGCCAAGCAAAAAGCCTGCAGGCAGCAAAACAAACCAGAAGAGCCTCCAGTAGATGACTTGAAGTAGCAGTACGTCACAAAGCCCAAGTACTACCACAATGACGTAACAACAAAGGTAGCACAGTAAAACAATGTCACAACAGGATGTGTACCATGTGTGGTACATAACACAGAATTATGCACCACGAACTGATGTGTACTGTCACTGCTCCTGTGTACAGGTGCAGGAGTGGCACAAACCAACCACCCCCACTGTGGTCTGGGTGCCCGCAAGGTCAAACTCACACAGGCCTCTGAGACCCTGGTGGGGAAGGAGGGTCCGGGATATGCAGTTGGGACAGGCATTGCTATACTGGATAACCGGAATGAGGGGCAGGAGAGGGGAGTAGGATTCACACGGCAAAGTAGGAAATGCACAAAACTGTACTACTCACATTAACATATACACAAGTACACCAAACCTGATCATCATGCACATAGTAACAAATTACTCAAGTGGAAGACAAAGAGAAACTTATCTCTGGGGTGAGTGCTGGCCTCCTGCCTGCGCACTCTCAGAACCGGTAACAGAAGCAGTTTAATGCTGCAAAGAGAGCCACAGTTACTAATCTGTGCGTGCCCATAACACACAATCACACCACCATATATGCCCCAAAGTAACAAAATACTCTACAAACAAACAATCTGTTGTGGATGCTTCGTACCCATACGAAACATTGCCCCTGTGATGGTTCATACACAGTCAATGCAGTAAGTCATGCGCCGCTGGGTGCGTTGCAAATGGAAGACCAATGTGTCACGAATCACACAACATGCAATGTTCCCTGGGTAAGCAGCCAGACGCATATAGCAAGGTATGACTTCAGAACAAGTCGTGTTCCACCATGACCCAAATAAAGTAGGTAGTGCATGTGTCAAATTCTACATGGTAATGAAATGTACTGCACACGAGTTTGTCCCTTGCTGTCTGTCCCTGTGAGCTGCTTCTTTTCATGTCTTGGAATGCTACATGGCTAATACAAGTTCCTCAATGGACCATGGTGGACCAGAGGGTATGTGCCACTGGCCCTGCTGGTGCCCCAGACAACTTTCCTATCAACTAGCCATTAGTCCACCAACGCATCTCAGCTGTATTGTGCACTTTAAAACCAATATTTGTCCAAGCTCACCGTCAGTGCTGCTACTAAGCATGCATGTGCAACTTGCCAGGTGGAAGGTCTGCTGCGTTGTGGCCCCCCTGTGCTGCTCACCTTGCCTGGAGTCCCTTGAAACACATCAGCTGTTTCCAGATATATGAGCGCAATCCCTGTGCCTCAGCTTGCGCACACATGCGCATGTCGGCACCACCAAACGTGTCCAGCTTCCAGACGTCCAATGGCCCATGTCTGCTGGCAAAGGTGGTCTGGAGGCTCATCCCCTTCCAGAAAGGGCATGAAACACATGATTAATGCTTTAAAATCATCTGTGTGTGTCTCTTCAGGCATTACATGACTGGACCATGTCAGAGACGTACAACACAAATCACACCATCAGTCCGTCTTTTACAGGAAAACTGTTGAACACACCATCTACGCCATGAATTGCAACAAGCACATGTACAGTATATATAATAAACATACTACACAATGAATAGCAATGAATGTACACATCAATCATGAAACTCCCATCTAGCGAATGAAGAACAGTGGTCAATAACACCCCTATCATCCCCACTAGGGGTGTTAACACAAGTTTCACAGCAGCAGACATGCCACAGATATGACAGTCCAGAGCCCTTGTGTAATAGGCTGTTACACCAAACCATCCTTGCGAGCCCATGGATAAGGGAAGCAGGAGTGGCATATGTGAGTCAAGGACCCCAAGCTGCAAACACATACACAAGAGAAGTTTGAAGGGCCCAGCTGGAACAGACAATGGATGCTCTCAAAAGCCACAAAGCACCACACCGTCACATGAAAGCACAATAGACAAACAATTTTAAACTATATTAACTAATTACACTAACTATGAAAAACCTACATTACCTATTTAACTATCAAATTGAAACTAAACTAACTAAACTAAAATAAAAATCAAAAAGGGCCACATACAACCCGGGGGGGGGGGGGGCACCCAGGAGGGGGGTGGTACAGGGTGCTGCTCAACACCCACATGCGATGATGTTGAGGAAAAAAATAACCTCCATGGGCTCAACGTCTGCACAGCCCGACCTATGTGGGAGATAGATTGGCTTCCGAGTCTGGCTCTTCCAGGAAAGGAGGACGTGGCACAGGAGCCTGACCACACCTAGCCGCAGCTTGCCCCTCATCGGCAGCAAGTCTGCCGGATGGGTGAGCCTGGTTCTGTGCGGCGATAACACGTAGGTCTGCAAGCGGAACCTCCCGTAATACACGTGCTTCCTCTTGCAAGGTAGCACGTGTAACTCGGAGTTCCTCCTGAAAGGCCTGGCTGGACAACTGCTGCATCTCGCGGCAAGCATATAGCTCAGCCGAGATGGTAAGCTCAAGCTGCGCAAACCTCTCCTCTGCCCGCTCCCTTTGGGACACCAGAAGGACACCCAGAGTGGATCTGAGGGAAGCATACTCTCAGGGCCTCCATGTGTGCCTCTGCATGAGCAGCAATTGCTTTACGCAGAGACAACATTTTAGCCTGGCATGCCCTGTCTGAGGCTGCCATGCCCAGCCTGAGCAAGCGGGCCGTGGACCATGCCGCCTGCTGCTGGAGAAGCACCTGCCTTGCAGGGGGGAGCACGGATTGGGCCACACACTCCATGCTCTCAGCAATGTTCTCCATTGCTGCCCCCTGGCATTCAGAATTGGCATTCATGTCTTGCTCCCACTCAGTATACTGCGGTTGCGCGCGGCAACCGCGTTGCTGGGCTTGACCCCTGCGGGACCCAAGGACTGGGTGTTCTCATTGTGTTGGCACCGCCCACCGCTGCACGATTACATGCCCCCGTCGACGTGATGGCCCAGGCACATCAGCGACTGGTGTGGAGGGTGACCCTGCATCCCGATCCACCACAGGCGGAGGTTCCAAGACTGTCTGACCCATCAGTGCAGGTGTCGCGGACAGAGGAGCTCCCACATCAGAATCACTCACCCCTGACATATGGACCTGATGCTCATCCAACTCGACATGGACGTCAGAGTGGTCATCAGGGCTGGACTCATTGCCAGCCACATACAAGATGGACTGTAGCACATGTGGGTTATCGTGTCCTACCACCCCACGACCCCCACTTGTGCCGGGTTGCTGTAGTGATAACAACCCTGTGCCTGGCATGACAACACCATCCTCTGGCTCCATTGCGTCATCATCTGAAAAGTAGAGAGAAAAAAGGTCACTACACTGTTAGAAGCACACAACACACACACCGACACCAAACACATCAAGCAGACATGTCACACACAAAATAGAACCTGCCATGCATGCTGGGTCAACTTGAAATTGCTCCTGTGATTAGGCATGTAGAAAGGTGTCAGTTTGCACTGAAGTGGGTTAATGTGGTGCAGCAAATATGTAAGTTACTCACTATATACATGTTCAAGAACTTCATGATGTGTGTCAGAAAATGTGAAGGCAGTGCAAGGTCAAATTCAGGCATCACGTGCAATGTGCATTCAATGGGTAGCATGTCTGCAAGCAAACCACCCCTCTCCCCAAGTGCAAATGCAGGGACGCCTAGCATGGTATCAAAAGGCTGAACTTAGACCTGTGTATTGACAGACAGTGTTGACTGGCATCAACAGCATCATGTGAGTCAAGTGACAACATAGCAAATGATGATGGGACAGTAAGCAGGACACATGATGAAACCTCTGGAGTACACCCACGTGTGAAGAAGACACTACACCAGTTGGACAGAGTCATTGGCCATTAAACAGGCTGAGGCCTGTGACCCACACAGACTGTCAGGCCCTAAACATGTGTGCAATGCAGTACTGAGCCACAGTGGACATGGGAAGGCTGATGAAATGCCATGCAATGTATGTCACCCAGGACTGTATTACAGTGATCATCCAGTCAAGGACACATAGGGGCATGCGTGGAATGCACATGGAGCATGAATGTGCACTCATGTCCCTGCGGGGCATCTGACCTCTGCACAATCCAAGTGATATACCCTGCATCAAGTACTAAGGATGTACCACACAGCATATGTCTGGCATATTGCCCGCTGGAAGTTAGCATGTACACTGGACGCATGAACAGGGAAGTACCCAAACGGCAATATTGAAGCAGACCAGTGTAAAGGTGGAATTGGGGTGCAGAGCTGGGGGTGGAGGGGCAAGGGAGCATGCCTACATGGAGTACCCGCATGCAGGCAGAGGACACATGCACGTCAGTCATGCTATGACATTGTCCCTGGGCTGAGAGGAAGGTCACCCCATGCAACATGCATAAGGGCCAGTGAGCTGGAACATGGACCGGAGGGGCATACTGGTAACCAGCATGTGAGTAGGATGCAATAGTGGTGATGCAGACAGTCCACATCTGCTCCACATGTCCACCATCCAGCAGAGCAGACATGCATCAGGGAAGCATTGCATTACTTGCACATCAGAACCATGTACACGTGACATGTAGTGGCAGTCATGCACAACACATCACATAAGTAAAACACACACGTCCTTAACAAACACGCACCGACACTCACTGGCCTGGGCATCAAAATCCGGCATCTCTCCCACTCCTTTGACCGATTCAAATGGTATGAACTCCGCAACGAGTGACACATGCGGAGTGAGGTCTTCCTCCTCTGGTGTAGGCCCACTGCCAGTCACCAGAGTCAAGTTGTAATTTGAGGCACGCTTAGCCTTAGCGCTGCGTTTAAGGTCATTCCAACGCTTTTTGCACTCTTGCGCCCTGCGTGCCTCATGGCCGAATGCACTCACATGTTCCGCAACTTGCTTCCAGTGGGTATCACGGTGGGCAGCCGTAGTCTGACAATTAGCACCCACTAGCATGTCACGGCTGTGGTCCCGCACGTAGTCCATGAGGAAGTCCAGTTCCTGGTTACAGAAAGGCTTCTTCCTCGATGTGCAGGAGGTCGTGGCTGTGTGTGGGGTCCCAGCCTGTGCTGCAGGTGCAACCTTCCTCCTCTTGGATTGTGGCGCAGACCCTGGCTGGCTAATGCTGCCCTGATCAGTATGGGCAGTGGGTTTGGTGGATTGAGCCAAGGGAGTGGCAGGTGGAGGGACGACCAAAGGCCTGACTTGTGTCAGTGGCAGCTGGGTGCCATCTAATGGACCGTGTGCAGCAATATCCGCTGTGGCAGGGTCATTGACCGCAACTGTCCTGGTTGGCAGACTCACAACTGGGGTGTTGCTGGCTGATCTGCCCCTGCACTTGCCAACACCCAGCTGTTCGGGGCAGCAGATGACATAACTGCCCCAGGCACACGTGTCTTGGTCAGGGCAGCTGTGCGTGCCCCTACGGTTTCCCTCTTGGCCTTTTGGAAATTTTCCAAGGGCTCTTCAAATGCTAGCGCAGGCTGCGCTGGCAGACCTTGAGCCTAGGTGGTGGTGTCCACAGCTGCACCTGCAGCTACTACTACCCTTGGGCCCGTGACAGTCGATGAAACGGACTGCCGGGTCACACGGGTGCCAGTGCCAGATGCAGAAGCTGCATCTCCCAGAACCACAGTGGGTGGTGGCATGACTGCACTGACACATGGCACAACATCGTGCTCAAGTGGCGCACCCCTGCCTCTTCCCCCCCTGCGGCCACCCTGGACACCCTGGAGGCCCCCTACTCCCTGTTCAACCCGGCCACATCCCTGAGCACGCCTGCCATGAGGAGGTCGCCCAGCTGAGGCGCCCCTCACCTTTGGTGGCCTCCCAACCATGGCACAGATGAAGTAGTGCCGGCACAGATGGAGTAGTGCCAATGGGAGGTGTACACCACAATTGACCTGGGCAATTGGGGTAAAGGGGGTGGGACGCAAGATGTAAACAGCCCCCCTGCACCTGCAAGGCTGTATGTGACCCCGGTGATGTAGTGACGGGTCACGCAATGCTCATGCACCCCAAAACTGCAGTAAAACCGTGCACGCAACCCTGCAGCCTACGTGCGTGGAATCAACCTCCCACAGTACTAGGTGGCACCCAGTAACACAAAAAACACGTATGCGTGGGACACGAAGGCTATTATGACCTCGAAAACGGGTGCGATATACATGGAGCGCAGTGAGAAAAATAGCGTGCGCGACTCACCGTCTGACTAGCGTGATAATGAAAAACACGCGTAGCCAATACCCCTGCCAAAAGAAGAGATACGTCCCCGATCCGCTGTGAAGTTGTGATGGCGCGCGAAACAACACGAAGCAGCAACACACGTCGGTCTCCACGAAAGGCACGTACAGCGAACTGCTGGCCCCGCTCACCTTTAACCCGTGCTGAGGGAAACGCTTGCGCGCATCACTTTCGCTCGTATGCCCTTTCCTCGGATTATACGCATTCACACGCAGAGGTGCAGTTTTTTCGTAATGGCTTTTCCTCGAATGACACGCTGACGTGCAATTTGTTTACATGCCAAATCACTCCATATCAAGCTGGCCATGAGAAAACACACGGAAGACCACATTCTGCCCAGAAGGCCGAATTACTGCCCCCCAGATCCCCGAGCACGCTCCCACCTGCCATCTGCTGCTGCCTGCCTGCCTGCTGCCCACATGCCCTGCTATTTGCTACCTGCATGTCAGCCAGGGGTGCAGTTGCTGTGACCACCCCCGCTGGAAATGAAGACTCCCGACTGGGATACCATCGCTCCACAGGCCAGCCCCAGGACCCAGTTTCCCACCCACACCTGCCTGTGGGGTTGCCATGTCAGGCACAACATCATCTGGCACCACTGGCAACCCCCAGCCAGAGAGGCAGAGAGCCAGCAGCTTCAGTGCCAGGGAAGTTGGTGTCCTGGTGGAGAAAGTCCTGGGGCAGTATGATGCCCTGTTTGGAAGTTTGCGCACCAAAAATGAAGGACGGACCAGGATCTGGATGGACATTGTGACTGCCATCAACAAGGAGGGTGTGGCAGTCCGCGACATCAAACATGTCCGGAAGCGCTGGAAGGACTTCAGGTCCACGGCCCTCGACAAGGCCCAGCGCCTCTTGAAGGCAGCGGATTCCAAGGGGCGCATGGGCCAGCTGTCAGACCGCCAAATGAGGGTCCTGGAACGCATATGCCCAGTGCTCCACGTCAGGGTCCTTGAGAGGCAGACCCGTCTGGAGTCGTGCGGTAAGTGTACATGCATACTGATTGGATGCTGTGCGTGTTGTGGTTTGCCAGTAGTGTGCATGTTATATATGTGTTTTTGTAGGGCCATGTATGGATGTTTTTGTACAGGGGCGTGAGGCTGACACATGTGAGTCCTCTCATGTGTGAGACACATGGATGGTGTATGTATTGGTAAGCATGCAGGCCAAATGCAGGTGTGGGAGCATACAAGTTTTCATTACTGTGTATGTACGTTGGCATGGTTGTGGTGTCACACATGGATGATGGTTCCAGCTGCATGTATCTGCACTGTGTGCATGTGTGTGTGTATTTGACAAGTGTGCAACTGTGATGCAACATGGATGCTTGTGGCACTGACATGTAGAAGGTTGAATGTCAGATGTGACATGGATGGCGATCTCATCACTGTGACAGTTGGTGGACATGTACACATGCATGTAAGTGTGTTGGTGTATGTGCATGTGTTGTGCACTCCCCGTGTTTCAGGTGACATCAGGCTCACCTTCGGATGCTGATGCTGTTGTATGTGTATGGATGGTGCTGCCCGGTGCCATATTGCTGTGAAATTGCTCATTTGTGTGAGTAGATATGACATGTGTGTTAGGGAGTGTGGTGCCATGTCTGATGTTTGACACTGCCACTCATGTACAACTGTCAGGTGTGTATCAGTCCATGTATAGTGGCATGATGACTGTGTTCTATCTCTCCCTGTCTGCAGCGTCAACTGATGAAGAGGGCGGAGAGGGTGCTGTGGAGCAAAGCGGCAGGGATCGCACGACCAGCCGGAGACGCAAGGCCCGGCTCCCCTCCCAGATTGTCATCTCGTCGGGGAGTGAGGAGTCTGGTGCCGTGTCCCAGGCCGCAGCTGCCGAGGGTAGGTCCAAGAGGCGGAGGTCGGAGATGGACTCCTCAGCAGCAGAAGGGGCAGCTGAGACCCCACAGGGTCCGACGGAGGAAGATGGCATGGAGTCATCCAGGTTGGTGGGGGGTTTGGTGGAGGAGGAGGCCGTGGAAGGGACACACACAGGGTCTGGAGGTGGGGATTCCACTGGTGCTAGTGGTGCAGTGCAGGGGCAGGGACAGGATGCAGCACAGGCCGCCGCAGAGGTGCCTGTGTGTAATCCTGTCCCTGATCCTGTGACTGCATCATCCGGCACAAGCAGGGATGCCGACGTTTTCAGGGAGGGGATGAGCGCACAACAACTGGTCTTCTTCTCCCTGCGGACATGGCTATCCGGGACCGGGTTGAGCCTGTCCTGGCTGGGATAGCGTTGCGTCAACGGGGCATGCGAGGTGACCTGCATTGTTTTCGTGAAGACATTGCACGTCATCTCGGATGCCTCTTTGACCGCGTTGACCTACCGGGACGGGTCACCAGTGCTGGATTCCTCTGTGGGCTGGACCTTCTTGTGACCCCTCCTCACCTGAACCCCCTTCGCGCCAGTCATCCTCCATGCCATCTTCCCACCCATGTATCACCTGGGTGCCCTGTGGAGCTGCCTCTAACCCAGCGGCCAGGCTGGTGGAGGACACATCCCTGTCACAGTCGGGAGTTGGACGTCCAGCAGGGGTGGCCACCATGACAACTGCATCCCAGACGGAGGAGGACGTGCAGGCAGCAAGAGCCAGGGCGCAGGCACAGGCACAGCAGCAGCAGCAACGTGGTGGGAGCAATGATGGCTCGGGGCCTTCAACATCGGAGTGGCAGGCATCGGCCAGAGGGCAGGAGGACCCAGGATTACAAGTGTCTTCCGTGTGGCAGCGGTTGGGCCATGCCATAGATGCGGAGCGGCAGCGGGCTGAAGAGGCACGGTTCACAATGGTCAGGGCGGAGAACTCCATGCGGAGGGCACTGAGGCGGGCCAAGTGCCTCGAGGCAATTTGAAGGGAGTTGGAGGTCAACATGTCATCATCCCTGCGAACCCTCGGGGCCGTGGAAGTGGACCGCCTCCAGGACATTGAGTGGGAGTTCGATGATGCCCTGTCCCGGGACATCAAAAAGTGAGCCGTCGGACTAGCTCGCTGCCATTGTAAATAGTTAGTTAATTAGTAAGTGTTAGGTTTCATTTTTGTTTTCATTTTTTTTTGGGGCACTTGGACAATACCCCACATTTTTGTATATAGTTCTTCATTAGTTAGTGTATTTTTGTGGGTTTCATTTGGACAGTTGGGCTCAGGGACCCAATCATCCTTGTAAATAGTTGGATTGTGGATTTGTCAGCATTTTCTTTTTTGATTTTTCCATGGAGCAATGGATTTTATTTTTTCATTTCTGTTTGGATTTGCTTTGTTGGAGGGAGACTTTGGAGACATTTTTAATTTCATATATTCTGGATTCTGATTTCCTTTTTTTATCATTATGTGGCATTCTGCATTGTTTTCCTTATGTCTATTGTTTGGTGTTTAAATTTGTTTCACACATTTTTTGTTCAATACATTTTTTCCCGTACTTCAATGTGTGGTATTCTCTCATTGGTTTCATGCATGTCACGATGTGGGTTTTCACATTTACTGGCACCCATTGTGTGACATGTGTTGATGTACATACATGCCATTTTGGTTGTTTCATGTAATGGCCATTTCAATGTGGGGTGTATGTTATGCTTGGTTGGTTTGGGAAGGGGTGGCGTGCGGTGGGATTTGGGTGGCCATGAGGGCCATAATTGTGGGTCATGTTGACGTGTTGGGGGGACATGAGTGGGGGCCTGCTGGCAGGTGCCCTTCACTGCTGGGTGGGTGAGTGGGTGGGAGACATGAGTGGGGTCCTGCTGGCAGGTGCCCTTCACTGCTGGGTGGATGGGTGGGTGGGGGGACATGAGTGGGGGCCTGCTGGCAGGTGCCCTTCACTGCTGGGTTGGTGGGTGGGTGGATGGGGGGACATGAATAGGGGCCTGCTGGCAGGTGCCCTTCACACTGTTTGGGACATGAGTGGGGGCCTGCTGGCAGGTGCCCTTCACTTCTGGGTGGGTGGAGGGACATGAGTGGGGGCCTGCTGGCAGGTGCCCTTCACTGCTGGGTGGGTGAGTGGGTGGGGGGACATGAGTCAGTGCTTACTTGTGCGTGTGACATGTGGGCTGCCTGTGGGGCATGGCCAGGGGTGAAGTGTGTTCCCCTGTGTTGTGTTGTGGTCTGCCTGCAGGCCCTGGGGAGGGGTGTGAGGGCACACCTGGGAGGACACACACTGCCAATTTGTTTGGGCACCCAGAAATACACGTACCCCGCTTGCCCAATGCCTATCGCGTGTGAAACTTCCTGCAACCCCAGAAATACACGTACCCTGCTCGCACAGGGCCTACCGCGTGTGAAACTCCCTGCGAACCCCAGAAATACACGTGCCCGCTCGCACAGCGCCTACCGCGTGTCAAACTCCCCGTGAACCCCAGAAATACACGTGCCCCACTCGCCCAAGGCCTATCGCGTGTGAAACTGCCCACAAACCCCAGTAATACACGTACCCCGCTCGCACAGGGCCTACCGCGTGTGAAACTCCCTGCGAACAACAGAAATACACGTGCCCCGCTCACACAGAGCCTACCGCGTGTGAAACTCCCCGTGAAACCCCATAAATACATGTGGCCCGCTCGCACAGGGCCTATCGCGTGTGAAACTCCCTGCGAACCCCAGAAATACACGTGCCCCGCTCACCCAAGGTCTATCACTGGTGAAACTTCCCATGAACCCCAGAAATACACGTGCCCCGCTCGCCCAATGCCTATCACGTGTGAAACTTCCCGTGAACCCCAGTAATACACGTACCCTGCTCGCACAGGGCCTACCACATGTGAAACTCCCTGCAAACCCCAGAAATACATGTACCCTGCTCGCACAGGGCCTACCGCGTATGAAACTCTCCGCGAACCCAAGAAATACACGTGCCCCGCTCGCACAGGGCCTACCGCGTGTGAAACTCCCTGCGAACACCAGAAATACACGTACCCCGCTCGCACAGGGCCAACCGCGTGTGAAACTCCCCGCGAACCCCAGAAATACACGTGCCCTGCTCGCCCAAGGCCTATCGCGTGTGAAATTTCCCACAAATGAGCGGGGTACGTGTATTCCGAGAGGTGCGCAGGGAGTTTTACACGCGATTGGCCTAGCGCGAGCGGGGTACGTGTATTCCGAGGGGTGCGCTGGGAGTTTTACACGTGTTTTCATGGTTGGGGGGCTATATGCTGGTCCACTGGCTTGTGCGCCATGTACTGGATTTGTGCACTGTTCATGGTGCACAGGGTGGGGTTGGGGGCGTAACTGGCACTACTGCAGGGTCGCTGCGCCACTCTGCGCCACGGCTGCTTAGCGATGTTAAAATCCATGAATATGCTGTGCGCGGAAATGGCTTTTGACACACGTGGCTGGCGCAGACTGCCACACGCGCACACTGTGCGCCACCCGCGTGTGCCACTTGTGTGCTGAATTCTATGAATTACCCCCTAAATGTGGTAATTCATTGTTCATCGGATGGAATATGTTTGAAGATTTCACCACAGCAATCTTCTGTTCACAGTTTTTGACTAGAGCTTTGCACCCTGAATTTAGTGAAGTTTCGACGTGTTTATGGGCGGTTGATGACAATGATGTTGGCATTTTGCAAACTGAACCTGTTAAAATTGTTTTGAAACCAGGAGCTAATTTGCCAAGTATTCCACAATATAAGATTTCAGTTGATGGTGAGCATGCTTTGAAAAGTATAGTTTCCGATTTTGTACATCATGGAGTAATTGAAGAAATTGCAGGAAGTTTGTGCAATAGCCTGATTTTACCAGTGTACAGGAAAGGGGATAATGCAATTCCGTTTCTTTTCATTATCGATTTACACGCTATCAATTAGATTGTTGCTCCACAATTTGCAATTGTGCCTGATGTTACTATGCTATTAACAATGATTCCAGCTTCTGCCACTCATTTTAGAGTGGTAGATCTTAAGAATGCCTTCTTTAGCATTCCCATACACATGGATAGCAGATATTTGTTCATGTTCACCATAGGGGGACGCTTGTTTACATTCACCCGTGCACCACAAGGGTACACGGAGAGTCAGAACATTTATTGTAGGGCTTTGAAAGAGCAGCTCGAAACACTTGAGTTGCCTTCCACTTGTACATTGTTGCAATATGTTGATGACCTTCTCTTAGCTGCATACTCAGAAAGTGCTTGCAAGGAAGGTACTGTGTTGTTGCTTATTCATCTAGCAGAGGATGGACATAAAGCTTCATTAAAAAAGATTCAGTATTGTCGACAGGAGGTCGCCTATTTAGGATATCTCCTGTCAAAGGAGGGAAGAAGATTTACACCTGAACAGATAAAATGCATTTCTAGCATGTCTGTCCCAAATACACAGAAGGACGTCAGAGCCTTGATAGGAATGGCTTCTTACTGTAGAGAGTGAATCCCAAACTTTTCACTAGGGATAAAACCAATGTTGGCATTGACAAAGAAGGGCATTTCTTTGCCACTACCGTGGAACTTGGAACACCAGCAAGCTTTTGATCTGCTCAAGACTGCACTGTGTTCAGCACTGGTTTTGGGCACACCAAATTATGAGAAGGCCTTCGTGTTGTATGTGCATGAATGTGATGGATGTGCTTTGGCTGTGTTAACGCAGGAACATGGGGGGAAGCATAGACCATGCGGCTATTTTTCCTCCACACTTGATCCAGTTGCATGCGCTTTGCCGTGATGTCTGAGAGCAGTCGCTGCTGCTGTTGCGTCTGTAAAACAAACTGAGTGTATTGTTTTAGGTCACACTTTAACCATGATGGTACCCCACTCCGTAGACGTTCTATTAAACAGAACGCAAATGCAACACCTTACTTCCGCACGATTAACAAGACACAAATTGATCCTATTTACACTGCACATCCAGATCAAGAGTTGTTGCATATTGAAACCGGCTGAATTATGACCTCTTCCGCAAGAAACTGCTAGCAGTGACAAAGTGTCACATGACTGCCTCTATACCACAGAGCATGAAACTAAAGGCAGGATTTATTTAAATGATACACCTCTGAATGATCCACAAGGGGAGCTGTTTTGTGATGGCTCCTGCTTTAAACTTCCGGATGGTACATCCACTGCTGCTTATGCAATCACTACACTAAGCACAATTGTGGAAACCAAGAGAATTCTGCATAACTCCACGAAGGCCACAGAGATTATCGCACTGACTCGAGCTTGTGAAATTTCTGAAGGGCTTAGAGTAAATATATTTACAGATAACCAGTATGGGCAGAACGAGGTTTCTTGACATCACAGAGAACAAAAATCCAACATGGCACCTTGATACTCTCAGCACTTGGCCTTCCCACTCAACTAGCAATCATGAAGTGCGCCACACATCAGAAGGTAGTAGATGATGTAGGGAGAGGAAACACTTTTGCTGACAGGATAGCTAAACTGACCGCTACTGATTTATGTTCAGAAATATATGTAACAAAAGAAACTACAAATACCTGTACAGTAGATGAAGGGATTGACTCGAGAAAAAATGTTCAAGCTGATGCCACTCCAAAAGAACTTAAACACTGTTTAAGTAACTTAAGCAAGTTTGGATGTGGAAGGTTGTTGGGCGGACAACAATGGATAAAGATGGATGCTACCCGATTCATATGTCACCGTCATGGTTACAATGGCTCATGGTCCCACTCACATATGTGCTCGAAAGATCTGAAAATTACTAGAACCTGTCTGGGTAAATGTAAACATCTCAAAAACTGCAGAGCGTTTTGTTCAAAATTATATGGTGTGCTTACAGCATAATTTGGGGAAGGGTATGATGAAACCGAGGGGTAGTTTTGGCCCCCCTCTGTGCCTTTTGAAGTAATTCATTTCAACTTCATCGAGATGGAGTGCTGCTATAACTACAAATATGTTTTGGTAGGCATGTGTGCCTTTAGTAAGTGGGTTGAAGCCTTCTCTGTGAAAGGTGCCACAGCAATGACAACGGCGAAAACCATGCTTAAGGAATATTTTCCTAGGTTTGGTTTGTCAAGGGTCATCTGGTTGGATAACAGTCCACATTTAATCACTGCTGCTATCCTGCAAGTATGCGCAGGATTGCAGATCGATAAACGGTTCCATTCGGCTAGGAACGCTCAGGATGGTGGACTCGTAGAACGCCACAATGGTATCCTGAAGAATAAGCTTGCAAACGTCTGTGCTAAACGTCATTTGAAATGGCCAGATGCCTTACCTATAGCTCTACTCTCCATGCGGACGACCCTACAGACTATTAATGGATTCTCCCCATATGAAATCGTGATGGGGAGACCAGCTAACATTTGGAACCTGACAAAACCCAAAGTACTGAAAGATGTGGTGCATTTGCTTCTTGTTGAATACCGTGACCAGTTAACTCAAAACTTGTATTTGATTTATCAACAGGTGTGAGAAGTCCTCCCAGTTAAATATGAGGGGCCAGGTCACCAAATTCGACCAGGCGACTGGGTACTTACGAAAGCATTTGAAAGAGCATCCAGTCTCGAACCACACTGGAGAGGACCAGTTCCAGGTCCTGTTAGTCACACAAACTGCTGTATGAGTAGCTGGCAGGAGGCACCGGATCCACTCGACACACATCAAGAAAATACGTTTTCCTTTGCCACTCGATGAAGAAGAAAAGAAGGAAACTAGTTGCTTTGCTTCTGGTGATCAATCTGTCTTGAACAACATCAAGGGTGTTTCAGAGATTCTTCCTGAGCCCGTGGGGTCTGGGGAGATTGCTGCTTTGTCTTTGAACTCTTCTTTGGATCTTTCTGAACCCTTGAGCAATCTTGCCTCTGTTTCACCACTTCCTTCAGGAAGCAACAACACTCTGTTTGCGTATCACGCCGTGCCTGGAGTCTTGAGGTACGGTCTGCGTCCACAGCACTAGACTTACAGCACAGCACAGCTGTGCCCACAGGAAATGACTGTTGAGCTAGTCCTTTGCCACTCTCTCACTGAAACATAAGTAAGTGGCTGGGACCGGCAAAGTAATATTCAATCAAGATAAATTACGTGGTCAGGAGATCACCAACAAAGGAATTTAAGGAGTCTGTCGCAGAGACTTTCCGGAACAAACTTTGAGAAACAATGCCTGTCGCTAACTCTAGTCGCACAAAGCAACCAATCGATTGTGTGGCTAACAAAGACATTAGACATACAAAATCATGGTCCTTGAGGACTTCCTGTTTTCTTGTAATTATGTTAACTGGTCTAACAGTAGTAATCGCTCTTGGGTTTCGGTATATTGAAGGGGTACGTCCACGTTAAACTTTGATACCCACTGAGAGTGTTCTCACTACATCTTCTCCTTTCATGCATCTGCACACTCTATCTTCTAGGGATTCCCAACAGAGACAGAGTTACCACAACAATATACTTTTGTTAATAATGAATGTGACCCATGCAATCTTGAATAGAACTAATTGCTGGATATGTTCACATTTGCCACAACACGGGGAAAAAGGGTTGGGCTGGTATATTCATCCTCTTCCTTTGACCACTGCATGCTATGCCTCTCTAAGGGGACTATTTTTTGGTTGTTGGAATGACAGTATATCTGGGAACTTCGATGCGACCAATTTGAATGAGTTTGAAAGATGAGTTCTGATGCCTCTGGGATGTTCCCTTTTTGCAAATAGGAGCAAGCTCAATTTTGCTTCTATTAGGGCTTCCGATAGACTTTCTAGACCCTTCCAATTGCTAATCTCTTTCAAAATGGGTCTCATAGGCAACCGGGATGCCCTGCCTCCTTCTTACACTATTAATCACAGCCCCAACTCTATTCCCTTCTGCATACAAAGGGATGGTTCTCAGTCAATGGGTACTTTTGAGGGTTGTACCAATGTTGCAAATTTGACTAGTGAGGACAGACCTTTGTATGTAGGTGATCGCGTTTATTCTGTTTGTGGCAATGAAGCTTATCCTTGGCTACCTAGAGATTGGCAGGTTAATTTTTATTTGGATATCTAGCTACCAGGGATATTTTTTGTAGCTAGCACCTCTGAGGTCTCTAGAGCTCATCCAAGGTGGGACAAGAACGGTGATACTCCTTCGCAAGTCATGGGTGATGTAGCAAAATCCTTTGTGCCATTTTGGGGACAGATCATGAATTCTGAGGATATTAGGACGCTTGCAAGCGTATTGGAGAAAACCATCAACCGGACCACCGATATACTCTACAATATGACGTTAGAACAGAAAGCAATTAGATTAGTGGCTCTACATAAACGGTTGGTATGAGACGTCATCCATGCTGAGCGTGGTGTAGTATGTTTATTGGTGGAATCTTCTTGTTGTGTTTTCGTTCCTGACTCCTCCCCTACCATATTTAAGGCAATACAAAATCTGCACGTCCTAAGTACAGAAGTGCATGTTCCCAAGGGAAATTGGGATCTTAGTGCTTGGTTCTGGGACTTTTTATGGTCTTGGGGATGGAAACTCTTTTCAGCCTTAGTGGTAATCCTTGGTAATCTATTGTTCTGTTGTTGTTGCATACAATGTCTTCCTGCCATATGTTCGAGGTTAGGGGGATGTTGTGCGCAAACTGTAGGTACACTGGGGCTGAAAATACACGCACCCGGGAAGATGACTAATGTTTTTGTGATGAAGGATACTACTGTCAAGGATCTAATGGTGATTGATATATCTGATGCATGTGTGTGATTCAGGATGTACGAACATTGAAACGTGGAGTTTTGAGTAAAGCGAATATTTTTACTATAGTTCTTGGCTTAGGCCAAAAGGAGGGTTTGTTAAACCATAATTATATATTGCCTCCTTATTATGAATATTGGCCGAAGCCCATTCTCATTACAGGGAAAACCATGTTGCAAAGTTCTGATTCTGGGTTAACTTCGCCTCCAAAATAAGATTCATACACCTTTTTGATTTTCACTCATGTTACATTTCTAAAATGGTAAACTGTGTTGTCAACTTGCAGTTGAGCCTTACGACCTTTGAGTTCTGTTAATGTGTAGGATGCCACGGAGCTGACTATTTAAACTGGGAAAAGAAACCTTGTGCTTCATACGAACTGCCATTCAAATGTTGTCTGCACTCACAAGCCTCATCCTTGTATAAACATTGAAACAATGAAGAACAAACCTCAAGCGAATGCTTGCTTTAGCTGAACTTCATTGTAGTGACTCTTGAAATAAGGCTTATTTCAGATCCGAGAACCTACATCACTATTGTGTTTTCATGGAAGTGCAAACCTGTGTAATCCTTTGCATAATATTGCAACATCTGTTATGTGAACTAGGCACAAACTGTAGCCCACAAATTATCAACGTGAAGAGAGGCTGGACAATATTGCAGGAATTGTATAAAAATGCTAGTTTTTAGATGTCCAGCACTCTCTTTACTCACTGTGTCGCCTGGTACACACTGTGAGGTGTTGGGAGCCAGATAGCTGTCTGTTTTTCTTCGTAAACTGTACAGTAATAAATGATACTTGTATCTTTTCAGCCCGTGATTGGCGTATTTCTTTTTTGGTAATCAGCTTCGATATTTCTTTGTTCTTTCACCTTGAGTTTGAGAGGCTCTCGCTAGTTTGCATATTTTTCTCCATAGTTTCTCCCATTCCCTCTTCTCTATGTCTCTTCCCAGTATCCGTTCCCATCTGCCCATGTAAACCCAGTGTTGACTATGGGTAGCCTCATCTATTATTTTATATAGCTATGATATCAATCCCTTAAAGCCATAATTTGACATTAGGAATCTCTCGAAGGGAGTCAGCAATCTGGTGGCCGCTTCTCTGTTCACGGGGTGAATGAGCCAGTGGCGCAGTTGGGAGTATCTTAATCTATCCTCCTCCCCTATTGCAAAATCCCTTTTACAATCTGTGAAGGAGATTATCTCTTTTCCTATAAACATATCTTGCATCCTCTGACAACCCCCGTCCTGCCATTTCTTAAAAGCACCCTTCTCTAATTCTGGCGTGAAGTCTCAGTTCTTGATTATGGGTGTGAAGGGGGACGGGAATGTGGTGATTTCCCTTTGCCATACAAGCCTGTCCCAGTTGTTCGCCACTAGTTTGGTTATGGAGCTCTCGTACATATGTTTTGGTCTGTGTTGCTTTGGTAGCCATAGGACCTGCCTCAAGTCATGATTCGTTACGGACCTGTCCATTTTACCCAGTGTTTCTCTTCCCCCTCGTTGAGCCATTCCCTAATTACCCTTAGCTGGCTTGCCTTGTAATATTGTCAGAAATTGGGAGGGGCTAGTCCCCCTTCTTTCCTCGGGGCTGTAAATTGCTGCCTACTCACCCTTGCTCTTATTCCCTCCCATATGAACTCATTTGTTAGAGTTTGGAGTCCCCTGAAGATGCTTGCCAGGACTGCTAGGGGAATAGCCTGGAACAGATATAGCATCCGTGGTAGTATGACCATTTTTATTGCTGCTAATCTCCCCACCTATGAAATTTGGAGATTCCGCCATCTATGAAGATCCTTCTTTATATCCCTCAAGAGGGGGGGGGGTAATTTGCCATATACCACCCTGTAAGTGCCGGCGTTATGTTCATGCCCAAGTATGTGATACCCCCAGGTCGCCATGAAAATGGTGTTGTCCTTTTTAGCTTGTCCCTCTCTTCTTGCCCCAGCGTCAAATTCATTAGCTCAGATTTGCCCATATTAATGCGTAGCCCCAGATGCCTCCCGAAATACCTCAAGTAGTATCTTACTCGTCCTGCTTGATTCTGCAAAATTGGTGAGAGTGAGCAGCTTATCATCCACGAATGCTGCCACCTTATGCTGCCTGACCCCAAATGGGATATCTCGGATTCTGTCCGCCTCTCATATTGCCTGGAGTAGGGGTTCTAGGTAAGTTGCGTAGAGCAATGGGGGAAGGGGGAAGCCTTGTTTTGTACCCCTTTGTAATTTGAATGGTTGCAATGTTGTTTCATTCAATACTACCCGTGCCTACCCGCTGATCCTGATGTATCAGGTCTGGAAGTAACCCCTCTAGCCTATTTGCTAACATTTTTGTGTAGATTTTAGCATCTACATTAATAAGTGCTATTGGTCTATAGGATGACCTTTTCATAGGATCCTTATCTGGTTTCAGAATCAGGGTGATTTTAGCTTATTGCGTGGAATAGGCTATGTGTCCTCTATCCTTAAAGGAATTGAAGAGGTGGGTCAGCTGCGGTACAAATATCCCTGAGAAGGTTTTTATAAAAAACTGCTGCGTAGCCGTCTGGGCCTGAAGCCTTGCATGCGGGCAGTTTCCCTATGACTCCCCTTACCTCGTCCTCTGTTATCTTTGGTGTATATTATTCTGGGATTCCCTACTTATTTTATGTAACGTGAACTTCTCCAGAAAGACCTCCTAAGCCTGGGCTTGGGGGTTCTGTGACGTGTATAATTTCTCATAGAATTTGGCCTTAATTTCTTGGACGTCTTCTGTTCGTGTGGTCTGGTCTCCTGCTTCTGATTTTAGGGCCGTGTTTACATTTCTCAACGTCACCCCCGTAGGAGACGTGCTAGTAAGGAGTTAACCTTGTTTGCTTTTGCATAGTATTTTTGTCTTACAAATAGTAGGGCCCCCTCTGCTTTTCTGGTCCATAGGATCCCCAATTGGCCTATTGCCCTTCTGTATTCCGTCTGGTTGTGTCTAGCCACTTTTTTCCTTGCGCCCTCCACTTCTGCTTCCAACTGTTTCTCCAGGGACTGAAGTTGTTTGTCCCTCTGAACTTTGGCTGCTATGATTTCCCCCCTCATTGTGGCTTTGAACGCGTCCCACCTGGTGTCTTCCCCCGTGTCACCCCTTTTGTTATTCCCAAAAAATTCTCTCATCTTACCCTCCATCTCTTATCTGCGTACTGGATCCCTCATCAGGGAATCCGGTTATTTTCAGCCCCATACACCCTCCTCCTCCTGTTTCCCAATTCCAGTGGCATTGATATGATTTTGTGGTCTGCTATTCCCATGGGGCACTCCTCTATTTCCGAAACCCTTCCCACCGGGTTTGCCAAGGCCCATATATATTCTATTGTTGATTGCATCCCATGGCCCTCTGAGAGGAAGGTGTATCCCTCCCCATTCCCTTTCAGTTCCCTCCATACATCTCTTAGGCCCATGCTAGACATTCTGTCCCTCAGCTCTGCCGATGCCACTGCTCCCCCTCCTGTGCTCTTATTTTCTGATCTATCTCTGGCTATATCCAAGGCTATGGTAAAGGCAACCATTATGATCATTTGACCCCTTGCGTGTTCCTCCAGTTTCCCCAAGATGCCCAGTAGGAACGCCTCCTGTTCTGAGTTGGGCGCGTAGATGAACGCTATTGTGTATATCCCATCTCCCAGCCTGCCTTTTACAATTATATATCTGCGTTCTTTGTCCATTGTTGTCTCTTCTACCCTGAAGTTCACTGTGTTTCTGATGGCCAGTGCCACCCCTCCAGATTTTGTCTGCCCTGATGCCTGTAGTATTGGTCAAACCCCCTCAACTTAAGCTGATTCTGATCCCTGTACAGTAAGTGCGTTTCTTGTATCCCCAAGAAATCTGGTCTTTCTCTTTTCGTAAATAGTTTGACTTTTTTCCTCTCCAGCGGGGATTTGAGACCCCTAACATTATGGGTTACCCACTGGAATACTGTCCCTTGCTCAATATAGCCCCTCTCTATTTCCCGTGAACCATTTTCTCAGTCTCTGACCCAAGTTCCTGTTTTCATTGTCCGCTTTGTTCCCTGAGAGGCACCATTTTGTCCCCCCTCCCAAGACTCCTCCCTCTTCCCCTCCCCCTCTCCATCCCTGACCCTGAAGTCCTTCTCCCTAGGTCTTCCCACCTCCCTCCCTCCTCAGGCAACATCGTCCTTGCTAATCCCATGATGTTTGATCCTTACCCCTCCTGCACCTTTCAATTACCTTTCTATCCACCACCCCATTTATCATGTACTCACTCCGGGTTATTCTCCTTCAGTCCCAGCTCTCTCTTCTGCAGCTATCTCTTTGCACCTTCCCTTCCAGACAGGGCCTCGTGGTGCAGAACTCCTCCTTCTCCCTTCACCCACGATGGTCCATTCCACGGCCTGGGTCTTGTTCCGTTTCCTGCTTCCGGTGACCTCTCTGGTCTAGCCATCTCTTTGTCTTCTTAATATTCGATGTGCAGGATGTCCGCCCCTTCTTGCAGGGTAGTTATCCACTTCTGCGTGCTGGCCCACTCAAATAGCAACACAAAAGAAAGGTCCCCTTATATCTGATCCCTTGCTCTTTACGTTTTGTGAGTATTGGACCCATTTGTGGCCGTTTAACTAGGGTGCTATTGTCCAGATCCTGGTATAGCTCTATCTGTTGGCCTTTGTATAGTATCAGTTCTTTCTGTGTGACTGCCCTCAGTAGAGCCTCTTTTTGAGCATATATTGTGAATGCGGTTAGCACATCCCTAAGTCTTCCGCCTTGGTTCCTGTTGAGGTGGCCACTTGTGAACCCTGTCCAGCTCTATCTTGTATGAGGTGGCCTCTCCCAAGATATCTGCATATATCTCTTGGATGGTCTCTTTAAAGACTCTGTCTAACACCGTTTCCAGCAGCGACGTTAGCCTGATATTGATTCTTCGAGACCTGTTTTCCATGTCTTCCATTCTGATTTCTAGGTTTTGCATTGCCGTGTCCAGTCTCTCGATCGCCTCACTGTTCTCCATTGTTTCTCTGCCCACCTCCTGTAACCCTTTGTCCACAAGGTCCGTTCTCTCTCCCAACTGTCCTACCTCCTGCTTAATTTCGGCCACGGCCTGATTTATATCCATTCTTATTAGCTGAAATTGGTCCTGAAATGTCTGCCAGTGTGGTCTGCAAGGAGAGTATCTCCCTGTGTAGGTCTTGGCAGGAAATGTGTGTTGCCGGGTCTAGATCTTAAGGGTTGCCCTGTCCTGGGGCTTCTTCTTTGTGTCCCCTGGGCTCTTTGCTGCTTTCTTTATTGGCCCACATTGTCATGAGAGGTCCAGAGGTGTCCACCTGTGGCAGCCTGCTTTTGTTTGTCCTACTCTTATTTTTGGCGGCCCTGGTTGTGGGGCCCAGGATGGGTATTGTTGAGTGGTTGACTTTGTGGTTAAAGCGAGGCTTCTGCCTGTGTACCTCAGTCTGACCCCTTTATCCTGGGTGCAGAGCCGTTATTCTCAGTTTCTGTGTGGTCCTTGGTGATATTGTCTCTAGATACAGGCTCACTTGCTTAGGCCTGCTTTTGTTATGTTCTAAAGAACCAAATGAGAGCGGCTTATGCCCAGCAACCTCATTTTCCGTGCTCTGTGCCTGTCCCTGGCTTATTTCAGGGCTGTCACATCACTTGGGCTTTGTTTTCCCTTTGCCGTGTCGATTGGGGGCCTCCAATACTTATTCCCCTTTTGGCCACAGGATTCTTTGGGCCCTGAGGGACAAACGCTGCTGCCTCGAGTCTTCCAATTGGGAGGATGTGTCCCCCTATGTGCCGTTCCTCCTAGGGGGCCTCCCTTAATTGCGGGTCCCTTTCTTGTCTGGTGCCGTGTGCTAGGGGAGATCATCCTGTATGCGGCTAGCTCTTGAGTAGTCCCCAGGGCTCCCCTCTCTCTGTGGTTCCCTGGGCTCACCTTGTTTCCCATGACCTTGGGCGGCACTCCGTGTCTCCGCACCTCCAATGGCTGGGCTTTTTGTCTCTGCGTTTGCTGAAGCTGGAGCTGCCTTAAGGCCGATGCGGGGGTCTCTGCGTCTTCGGTCCGTGCCTCCACCTTGGGTGCGCTCATCCCCTCATTGTTTCGTCCTCCTTCCTCCCCGGGTGGATTCCTTCTTTTCTCAACCAGGTGGCGTCGCTCAGGATTGGGGTGCTCCTGTGTTGGACGATGTCTGGCCTGGTGCGCAGGGGTTATCCACGTCCCGGTATGCCTTTCCGGCTCACCTCCTCTCCTTCTTGCCTTCCTGGTGGGTGTCGAGCTGATCCTCTGTGTGGCACCAGCCATGTCCTCCTATGATGGCATTGCGCCCTTCCTCAGCTCCCTCTACGCATATTCACTTCATTTCTTGACCACTGCTGTCGGGAGTTCCATCTGGGGTAGTCTTCGGGTGTGGTGTCTGTTTTCCTTCTTTTCGGCCACACTTCAGCTTGGCTGGCGTGCTGGAACCGCTTTCCTAGGCTGAGGGGCTGCAGAGCGTTGTCGACACACGTCTATCTGGTGTCGGCGCCATCTTGGAATTTGAAAAATCTATGTTTTAGCATCCCATGGTTATCGCTTTGGGAACCAGGGGTGCTACTGGCTTTTATCATTCATTGCATGGGCTGCAATGAAGGATAATGGTCTGGAGCCCTTGTTATTTAATTATTTATTTATTTACAACGTGCCAAAGCCTGCAGGCATCAGGGAGCACACAGCCACACTTAGCTTGGGCCGATAACTTGGGCTGCCGGGCCGTTATCCCCCATTCCAGTGCCTGGAACAGGGGATGAATGCCACATTATTCACATTAGCATAACACAAAATGCTAATGGAAATGTTGGAAAAACTTATTGAGTTTATGTATGGTCACGTGGCACTGTCCGGAAGTTCCACAGTGATGTCAGACATTCGCAGACGTCGACGGAAGGAAAAACAGTGCAAAAAGTACAGAAGTGTTAAAAAGGATTCTGGAAGGTGGGACATGGCAGAGCTTTAAGGTGAAACATTGTAAATTGAACAAACATGTTGCTATATTTGGGTAAGTATGATATTAGTAGGTTCTAGGAAAATAGCATGCACTGGTAAAAACCCATGGAATTTGATGAAAAAAACGTTGTTTAAGGTTATGGTTGAGTTGCACCAATACAAACCTATATAATTTAATGAGAAAACTTTGTTGAAGGGGTTTATTGGTTAAGTTGCACTAATAAAAACCGATGAAATTCAATAAAACAACTTTGTTAAAAGGACGTTATGGTTAAGTTGCACTAGTAAAAACCTATGCAATTCAATGAGACAACTAAGTTAAGGGGACTTTATGGTTAAGTTGCATTAATTAAAACCTATGCAATTCAATGGAAAAACGTTGTTACAGGGACATTATGGTTACAGGTAAAACCCAAAAACCTCAGATATTCACCAGCTATGGTAAGCTAAGCAACCATAACTTGCGGCACCACCCGTGCACTGATAAGACTAACACCCAGAACTTCAAAGATTACAACACAAATGTTATTGAGAGCCCCTTCCTTCCTTCCTTCCTTCCTTCCTTCCTTCCTTCCTTCCTTCCTTCCTTCCTTCCTTCCTTCCTTCCTTCCTTCCTTCCTTCCTTCCTTCCTTCCTTCCTTCCTTCCTTCCAGGAAACCCCGACCATTAGATACACTGGGGCCAGCATCTCAGCGGTGGATGAAAACTATTTCAAACCTGAAGATGTTGCTAAGGCACGCAACGGCCCCACTAATCTTGCTGGAGGCCCTGACCAGATGGTTCCAATACTACCACCTCTCATCCAGTGCAAAAATATGACTGTAAGCATACCTGACAGTGTACAAAGTGAGGTGCCTGGGAGAGTCTTGTTGGAGAATGACTTAAAAACTCTTGGAGTTGTATCAAGCACCCCCAGGCCTCCCAGTAAAAGGAAGCAGGACCAGACAAAGAAGCCAGAGAGCTCACCTTTGATGACTCCCAGTGGGTTGTTACAGAAGGACATATAATACCCAGTCCACAGGAAACACACATTTCTACTTCCACAAAAGAAGAGACAAGAAAGTAGCACTCCTGTGCAAAAAACCAGGACATCCCCGAGAGGACAGTCCCAAGTCACACCTGTGACTCCTCCACCAGTTGAGGCTGAGTGTGAGGCTCGACCAGAAGATGGTGAGTCAGCTACTGATGACACAGAGATGCAAGAAGACCTTCCCCCTGCTGGAAATATGGATCCTACAGACCATCCAGAGCTGCAGATGTTGCTTGCAGAAGGTGGCCCTAGTAGGGAAGACATCAGCAGAGGTCAAAGAGAGTGTCCTACTCTTGAAGGACTACGTCAATAGGCAGCTTCCAAGCTGGAAGGGCAAGAGCCAGGGAAGCACAGGTTGTACTGGGAGGATGGCCTCCTGTACAGTGAACCTATTGAATCTACACAAGAATACTTGTAGTGCCTCAGGAAGTGAGACCCCAGTTTTTACAGTTATCCCATGAGATTCCTCCAGCTGGTCACTTAAGTTTTAAGAAGACCAAGGAGAGGATTGTTCGATATTTCTACTGGCCTAAAATGGGGTCTGATGTAGATAAATTCTGTAGAAGCTGTCACACTTGTCAGAATTCTGGCAAGAGTGGAGCAAAGAATGTGGCACATTTGGTGCCTCTCACAGTGATGTGAGTTCCTTTTCAGAGGGTAGGAATGAACATTGTTGGTCCCTTAAACCCTCCCACATATTTAGGCAACCAATTTATATTGGTAGTGGTAGACCATGCTACCAAGTATCCTGAAGCCATACCTATGAGGACTGTTACTAATCAGGCAATGGCTAAAGCCCTACTTGGTATTTTTACCAGAGTAGGTTTCCCTAAGGAGGGTATCTCAGACAGGGGGACCAATTTTATGTCCCACTACATGCAAGCCATGTGGAAAAACTGTTTATTGACCTGCAAGTTCTCAACAACCTACCATCCCCAAACCAATGGGTTGGTGGAGAGGTTTAATAGAACTATGAAGAGCATGATAGGTGCTTTAGAAGAACCCCTTAGAAGAAAGTGGGACCTTCTACTGCCATAACTTCTCTTTGCTTATAGAGAAGTATCTCAAGAAGTGGTTGGTTTCAGCCCCTTTGAGTTCACTATGGTCATCCGGTTAGGGGTCCATTGGCCCTAATTAAGGAGGGGTGAGAGTGCTCCTTCCCACAAGCCAGTGAGAGCCACTGACTATGTGTTAGGTCTCCAAAGGAGAATGACACACATGATGAAAGAAGCTTCAGATAACTTGAAAGCAGGTCAGGCTCTGGTTAAACATTGGCATGACCAGAAGGCCAACATGGTTGAGTTTACTCAAGACAAGCTAGTTCTAGTTATGGTACCTACAAGGCAGATGGCCTTATGGGACACATAGATTGGACCCTTCAAGGTTGTGGGAAAACATGGAGAGGTAAATTATTTAGTGGATTTAGGCAATCCTAAGGAGGCCCTCAGAGCCTTTCACAACAACCGCCTGAAGGCCTATGTCTCCAGACCAGAACTGGGAGCTTTGCTTCTAGCCTCTGCTCAGGAGGAGGGTGAGCCTCTACCTGCCCTCCTCAGGGAACAACCTTTAGATGGAAAGATGGGAGGAGTTAATTTCTCTTCTGATCTGACACTGGAACAACAATAGGAGTGCAAAGCTCTGTTAAATCAGTTTGCCCCTCCGTTTTCACTTACACCAGGCTTGACCCATTGGTGCCAGCATGAGATTCTCACTGGTGACTGATATCAAAAGCAGGGGTTACAGGATGTCAGATCATGTAAGAACCCACATAAAGGAACAAAACAAGAAGATGCTTGATCTTAGGGTAACAGAGCCCTCTACCAGTCCATGGGCTAATCCAGTTGTACTAGTGCCCAAGGCAGGATCCAAGGAATTGAGATTCTGAGCCTCATTATAAGTTTACTAGTCTGGGATCTACAGTACCGGTAAGCTTGCCGGTATCGTAGTTCCCGGACAAGCAAACTACGAGTTGTGCTCGCAGGTGCCTCTCTACCCGTCAGGACGGGCCTGGAGGGCAGAACGGCACCCGCAAGCACAGCATGTTCGATGCACCTGCATCATTCTGAATGGTGCCGGTGCATCCGACCTCCCCATTTCCATTCAGCCCTATGGGTCGGAATTGGAATGGGGAGCATCTTTTTTCCGGTTCCCGCAAATGGGAAAATACCTGGCCCATTCGCGGGCGCTGAAAATTTTCAGAAGTTTGGCAGCAGCCTGCCGGTTTTACCGACAAGGCTACCGCAAAACATATAATAAGGCCATGTCTGTGGACTATAGAGCTCTTAATGCAATCACCACGACTGATGCCATCCTTTACCTAGGACAGATGAGCTGGTGGACAACCTTGGTTCAGCCAAGTACCTCAGTACATTTGCCCTAACATCAGGCTATTGGCAAATAGCTCTGACAGACCATGCCAAGGAGAAAACTACATTTCCAACCCCAGGAGTCCTCTACCAGTTTAAGGTTTTGCCTTTTGGACTAAAAAATGCACCTGCTACATTCCAAAGGCTGGTGAATCATGTTCTGAATAGGATGGAGGACTTCTGCATGGCATACTTGGATGCATTGCAGTGTTCAGCCCTACTTGCAAGTAACATATTTACCACTTAGGATATGTATTGCAGGCTCTTGAGCAGGCCAATATGACCATAAAGGCAAGTAAATGGCAAATTGGTGCAAGTAAAGTGCTCTACCTGGACATGAGGTAGGAGGAGGTGAAATAAAGCCATTGCCTAGCAAGGTACAAGCTGTTCAAGATTGGGCCACCCCTACTGCTCAAACCCAAGTGAGAGCCTTTCTAGGTCTCACAGGTTACTATAGGATCTTCATTGAGAACTATGAGACCATAGCTTCTCCCTTGAATGTGATCTCCTCACCCATATTCCCAGGGAAGGTCAGGTGGAATGAAGAGTGCACTAAGGCATTTGAAGGATTTAAGACATCCCTTTGTTAAGCTCCAATCCTGAGATCTTCTGGCTAAAAACAATCCTTTATTGTACAAACGGATGCTTCCAATACAGGTATAGGTGCAGTTCTGACTCAGCTGGATGATAAAGGCAGGGAACACCCAATCTGCTTCAACAGTAGACAATTGAAGGAACCTGATACAAGGTGTGCAACAGACCACCAACCCTTGAGATGGTTAATGCAGATGAAGGGGGCGTACCATAAATTGTTCAGAGGGTCAATCAGCCTACAGGGGTTTAATTCTACCATAGAACACAGGTCAGGATGTAATCACCAAAATGCTGATGGTCTCTCCAGAAAGTATGACCGATGGAGTAAGGAGTTTCATCCAGGGTGGATTAAATCCACCTGTCGCTTAGTCTGGGGGAGGAAGAGTGTTATGTTATGCTGTTATGTTATGTTATGTTATGTAGACTTGGTAAAGCGCACGTACACCCGAGGGCATCTTGGTGCTAGTTACTGAGGAGAATAAAGAAACGGGGAAGGCCAACAGCACCAAAAAGAGGAGATGGCTTAGAACAAGTGGTTTTCAGCAGCCGACGGAAGATGAGATGGTCTTCAGTTGCCCAGAGAGCAGTACGCAGCTTGTACCAGGCTTTAGCAGCCGCCACCGAGAAGGCACGGCCTCCCATATGTGACAGACGATAGCGGGGGCTAGTGAGAAGACACGCAGACTGAGAGTGTAGTAGACGGGACAACATGTAATGAACAAACTTAGTTTGAAGATACTCAGCACCCACACCATAAAAGGTACGATGCACCAGACAAAGTGATTTAAACAAGATTCGGCTGGCCAAAGGGAGCCAGTGTAGTTTCTTAAGCAAAGGAGAAATGTGGGATCCAAAGGGAGGGCGAAGTATTGAACGAACAGCGGCATTTTGCAGCATTTGAAGCCTTTGGATCAAATAGCAAGGCTGGGCCAGATAGAGAGAGTTGCAATAATCAAGCGTGCTGAGGACCAAAGCTGCCACTACCGGCGCCTGGCATTCCACAGGAATAAAAGGGAGTACTTTCTGTAAAATGCATAGTTTAAAATGCCTGGCACTACAGACACTAGCCACCTGGTTGTCAAGAGACAGAGAGGCAGAGATTTTGACACCGAGGTTGTGGACTGATTGAACCAGAAGGGGAAGAGGGCCAAGGCTCGATTAGGGAGAGTAAATGAGAAATGTGCTAATTCCCCCTTCTTTAGAGACCCCTATCAGCTTTGCTGGATTTTGAGGACTTGATTGCTTTAACCTGGAGAGAGTGAGATCCTTTTTCCTTTCCCCACCCTGTCATGTATTTTAATGGGATTTTGTGCACTGTGTTTAATTTTGGTTGTGGAGTCTGACAAACTCCATAAGCATCATCTTGTACATTGTGTCACACAGCACCTTCAGTGCAGTGAAACAGGGAAGTCTTACAGATTTCCCAACGGTTTAAATACCTTCTCTGGGATAAACTACTGTTTCCCAGAACAGTAAAGTGAAATTGACTTTACTTACATTTGTAACTTTCTAGACCCAGCACACGCCATTTTACAATCGGGTGCTAGAGGGGTTACTTAGTATCCCCTTTGTCTAGCTTTTCATGTAACATTTTTATCTTACCCTTTCCTCACTGAATGGCTGGTGGCAGTGGTTTGCTTTTTACTACCATTATGGGATTTTACCGTGGGCTGCGTTCACTATTTCTTTGTGGAAATGTGCTTCTTGAGATTTACTCTGCGCGCCAAACCAGGTTTGGTCCCTTTGTTAATTTTGCCTTTGACGGATTTCACAAGTGAAGCCTGCCTCTGGTTCCAGGGTGTCTAGTAGGGGCAGGAAGCAAGGGAGGTGCCTGAAACTCCCTGTGCTTAGTCTCTTAGGAAACAGGAATCCACTATGAGTTCATTGGCCAGCTGGGTGACTGTCAGCTAGGCTGGAATGAATGGTAGCAAGCTGCATAAAAGGCGAGGCATTTTGGCTTGGAAGGCAGAGTTGACCTCTGAATGAAGGAATCCGAAGAAGAACTTGAAGAAGATGCCTGCTGCAACTCCTAGACCGTTGCTTTGCCCGGTGAAGCCCTGCTGCTGTGCTGAAACTCTAAATTCGTATCGACAAAGAAGCCCCTGCAAGGACGACTTCTCCCTTTGAGTTGGTGGAACCAGTCGACTCCAAAGTAAGCCACCTGGACATCCTCTTAAAGCTAGTTGAGTTTCCACTGCAATCGCTGCTGGAAATGGATAGCCATGGAGGGGAACACCAGTTCATGTGTATTGCATTTAAGCTGGCCAAGGGATACAGGGAGATCGTTCTGACTCCCAGGAAGCAGGACTAACTAAGACCTGCTTGGTTGCCTTTGTAGAGTTGCTTTCATCTTAGTTACTTCACAAGCCTAATCAGCTTGTGGCCCAACTTTGATTTCTTCCATTCCACCAAGACTTTTAAAACATTGTGAAAGACTTTCTACTTACCTGCAAGAAGTGCCTCAATTCACCTTGACCTTTGCTAACTTAAACATTGGATGGCCTGGCTCCCTGAATGACTCTTCTCTCCTCTGTTTAAGTGTTGTTGCCTTCCTTACAGGAAAGGGCGAACTGACTTTGCATTGGGGGGTTATTGAAAGTACTTGCCTGTTTGCGAATCCATAGTGAATACTTGCTTTATTCTGATCCCGCTTTTCTTTGACACTCTCCTAAGAAAGACTGAATGCAAACAGTGATATATTAATATCTATAGCAAGGTGCAGACGCAGCACTTAACCCTCACCTTGCGCCCACAGATATTGAGACAAATGTGGAGGAAATACTCAGAAATGTCCAGGATTTGATGAATGAAAATAAAAGATTGAAAGAACAAGATAGAGTAATGGAACACACGAATAAGAGTTTGCGTACAAATGAGAAGGAAATTGCACTTCCTACTGAGATGCAGAATGCAGGGCGTACACAATATGATACCATACAGACAGTGATCACAGATACTAGTATAAATCGGAAGGCCAATGGACATGATCAAATTGGTGAACTCCTAAAAAATGTGAATAGCATTGTAGAAGAAAATAAGAGGCTTAGAAATAAAGATACTCTGTTGAACTGTCAAAAAAAGATGAGGGCTTATCAGAAGAAGAGAGGAATGAACATGACTATCGCTCATATGTAAGGGGGAATGGTAGGTGGCATAATGATAAAACATCTAACGATATTAAATATCTGCAGGAGCTCAGACCTGTGGCACTTCCACATATGCCGAGTCTGATTTTATGCTCCTTATTTAAAGATGATAGAATGCAATCGCTAAATAGACCCTACATTCTCTCGTTATTTGCGGAGATATCTGAACTCAAACTTATCACCTTTGCAGATATTCATATAGTCGATTTTATCGATAAGGGAAGATGGGATTTTGTCAGATTGGTGATTCCATCCCCCTTGGTTCGGTCAATGATACTGAAGGAGGCAGAAGCTCTTCATCGTATGGGTTTTGACATCTTCCCATTTAAGGACTAGTCTATTCCAACACAAATCCCTGGTAGAGGTGGGATAACAAGGCAAGAAAGTGAGGAACGAGGTTTCTATCACACCAATCAAAAAACTGATGATGTATCAATCAGATAAACAGGATTGGAGATGGTTGGCTCTTTCTTTGCGAGACGCAATCTCCAATCTAAAGGAATTGGGTAAACCTGCATAGTTACTAATCATTCTTTGAAATTGCTGTGCTGGAATTCTCGTGGCAATTTCAATCTTTTTAACAACGAATCTCTCATGTTAAATTTACATGGCTTTGATCTAATTTTGTTACAAGAAACCTGGCTGACCTCTCATGTGGGCTGGGAAGATTTCGTAGTGGAGGACTTAGGTGCCACAAAAGGTGCGAGAGGCAGTCCTAAGGGGTGTATACTCACGGCCTCAAAGGAGTCCCAGGTCTGCAAAAAATAAACAATTGTAAACAAGGTCAATCGTTTCTCTTAACTGATTATTCGGTGGGAGATGGTTTGAATCTCTTCTCACTACTGATAATTAACGTGTATTGGAAGGCGAATGTCTTATCGGATCAACAGCTGGAAATCAACTTAATTGATTTAGGTAAACAAATAGATCAATAGTCTACCAACAACACTTGTGGTCAAATAATAATAGCAGGTGATTTAAACGCTGACTGTGATGTGGACAGTTTGATGGGAGAATCCTTGCACCTCAAGATGACAACCTGCGTAATTGGTAGCCAGAAACTCAGAGGATTCCTATGGCATATATACACCGAATTGTGGGGATTAAAGCGTATTTCTAATGACCAATGTACATGGAATGCAAGAGGCTGTAAGTCCACTATTGATCATATTTTTCTAACTGCTATATTGAGTTTTTCATTGTTAAGTTTTGAAGTGAAGCAAGTCTCGACAAGTGACCACTGTATGCTTGTGATGGAGTTTGAACTTTTAATCTGCGAAAGGGCTAAACAATGCTATAAGGAGGATCTTTTGCTTAACACCGCAAATAATAGGATTAAATGGTCCTTTAATTCCACACACAAATTTACCTCTACGCGCATCGCTGAATATGAAAACAAAAATTTGGAACAACGTTTGCATATGTTCTCGGTAAAAGAATTCGACAGCACCATTAGATCCAATATTAAGGATTTTTTTTAACATAAGCCTCGCAGATCTGTTCAGACAAATCAACACATGCAATGGATATAGATGTTCACGAAAGAAAAAGAGAACTTAATAGGGAGCTCCGCAGACTGCGTAAACTGAATATAGCCGGTTTGGATCATTGGGTTTCTATCAAACGAGTAAAGCAATAATACAAAAACTGGCTGAGGAGCCATAGATGTATCATTGCTCAACGGGATGGTGAACGGATGTTAGGAGCAATGAGAGGGGTGAACTCGTATAACTTCTGGCAACTAATGAATAATGTAAACCCGACTCAAGTCAAAATAATGATAAATCCAATCCATGAAGCCATCTCGGCGGGCCATTTTTCTAAGTTGTATAAGACCAATGACCAATGTTACTCACCTCATAGAGTGAGTCCTTCACCTTGGACATTGAGATGTGAGGTAGGTATAATAAAGAATCTTATAATAAAATCTAAAAATACAGGAGCCCCTTGGTTAAACAATCTCAGTAATAAGGTGCTAAAAGCTGACACTCTCTTATGGGCGAAAATCTTATGTATACTTTTCAAAGACGTGTGTACATTTAAAATCATTCCGCAATCTTGGAGGGTGTCTGTTGTCATCCCGGTATTTAAAAAGGGTTCTCAATTGGAGCCCAGTAATTACAGACCCATAGCTATGGCGGATTCAGACTCTAAAATATTTGCATCCTTGGTATTGATTGATGTTCAGAGGTGGATGGATGATAATCATATACTTAGCATGAACCAAGTGGGTTTAAAAAAAAACTGCGGTACGGATTGTGGTGGGTTAGTCTTGCGATGTATCCAAAGCAAAGCGTGGGCTAAGCGGAAGAGTCAAACTTTTGTGGCATCAATGGACCTTAGCAAGGCATTTGACCTTGTTGACAGGCCAATGATATGGCATAAACTAAAATCTCTAAAAATGCCAATGCATCTATTGAACATTATTGTTGAACTCTATACAGACACTAGGCTAGTTGTAAGAATGAACACGGTCGGGGACCTCTCTTCCCAAATTTTAATCAACAATGGCTTAAGACAAGGATGCATGCTGGCACCAACGATTTTTAACCTACATGTCAGTGGAGCTCAATTAGCCTTTATGAACATGGGTCTGGTTTCACCTAAACTGAATGGAAGAGGAATTTCGTGGTTGGCTTATGCTGATGATTTTCTCCTCTTGGACAATACCAAAGTGGGTTTACAGCGCCTAATTAAGACTTTTGAATGGTTTATAAGTAATCTATACCTAGAAATTAATCCCTCCAAAACGATTATAATTCGAATGGGACGGGCCAATAAGAAGCAGAACTCTCTCTCATGGTTCTGTGAAGGCAAACAAATTAAGCCCCAAAAAGCATTAAAATATCTAGGTTATTGCTTTATGGGCATTGAATCGGTCACGCTGTTTAAAAAACAACTTAAATCAAAAGCAGAAGTGGCTTTAAAACAGATGCGAATGCTGGAAAGAAAATATGGAGGTTTTACGATGAAACCAATGAGAGAATTTTATCTAAGTAAAGTGGTCCCGCGGATCATTTATGGCCTAGAAATCTTTTCAGTTGATATTGATGATTTTCTGAAAACATTGGAAGGTATTGTTTGGAGGGGGCTTTTGTTCTTTTTACCAAATTGTATCTCCATCGAAGTATTGAGATACGAATTGGGTTTTCAATCCCTCCACTCGTTAGTCGCAACTAAAAGGCTTATGTTATGGAGGAAATACCAATTATTGGGAGTCAACAACTTTTACGCGGAAGCAGGGGCTGATGTGTCTTGCCCCTTTATGGTTGCTCTAAACAATGAAATTGAGCTGATGCTAGAAGAAATTGGTATTGCTCTATGTACTGTTATGAACAAACCCATCAAATGCAAACAGATTATAAGGGGCATGGATTGGTCTCTGACAAAGAGTAAAGTGTTAGCTTCCAAATTGTACAATCAAGTCCACTCTTTTTGGAAACTTTTTCCGGCTATGGAATTCTACTTGACAAAATACCCATCTAGGAGTTTTAGAAACTCCTATATGAGATTTAGACTGTGGGGCCGATTCATGGAACAAACGTGCGCCAAAAATCCATGCGCAAGCAGGCGCAAGGTAGCGCAAGCGCGAGAAACGCAGCGCACGCGCACATGTGCGATTCAAGGAAGACGCTGCGCGTGTTTCCCGCTGTCCGTGCGCCCAATCCAGCCATGGCGCACGCAGGCATACACGGCGTGCGCTACGCGCACAGCAAAAGCGCACATAGCGCGGCGCACACAACCAAAGTGGGCAGAACAGTGGGCGTAACACGCGGAATGGGGAATAACGCGTGAAAAAGAAGGCGGAACTGGGGAAGTACTGCAGGGAACTACACGGAACGCACACACGCACGTGAACAACCCGTATTCATGGATCCGAATACGGGAAACCCGCGCACGGCAAAAGACGCACACAGGCGTCAACGCGTCTGCCACACGAAGGCAGGCGGAAGCCTCCCCGCGCACAGTATAAAAGTGCGCGCAAACAACAAACACGTATATACAGCTACGATGAATGCCCCATTTGTCGCAACACTGATCGTGGGACACCGCAGGAGGAGGAGAATAGCCAGGGCACGCATTTTCGCACCACGGACAAGGCTTTTTGGGATGCCTGACGACCAGGTCTATGGCAGGTATAGGTTTCCACCCCACATCATCCTAGACCTGGTCAGAGAGTGGGAAGATGACCTTACATCCCCCACCCTTTGCTCCCAAGCATTGAGCCCCTTGGAGAAGCTGCTCAATGTCCTGCATTTTTTGGCCACTGGGTCATTTCAGCGGACTACTGCCATAGTGGGGGGGGTTCTCACAGGCCACGCAGTCACGCTGCCTACACCAGGTACTGGCAATCATGACAGCGCGCCCCTCAGTCCGCAGGCACATATACATGCCCAGAACACCCGCAGAAAGGCAGGCCGTTGTCCTGGATCTTTTCAGGGTGGCACACTTCCCCAAAGTGCTTGGTGCCATAGATTGCACGCATGTGGCCCTACGTCCACCTAGGGCCACTGAGCACATCTACCGAAACCGCAAGCACTGGCATTCCATCAATGTACAGGTGGCATGCGATGCAAAGGGAATCATCACCTCTGTCTATGCAAACTACCCTGGCTCCACCCATGACAGTTTCATATACAGAATGTCCACCCTGAGCCGGGCCCTGGAAGCTGGGCAGCATGGCGACACATGGCTCCTAGGTGAGTACAAATGCCCTTGCACATGCATGCATGTCACACACACATACACAAATAAACAAACCACAATAATCACAACCATTTACACCTCCCCAGGGGACAGTGCCTACCCTCTGAGCACCCACATGATGACACCAATCCGGAACCCCACCACACCACCCCAGGTAATATACAACCCCACCCATATTGCAACCAGGGCCATAGTGGAGCGCACATTCGGAGTGCTCAAGTCACGTTTCCGCTCCCTGGACCTCTCTGGCGGGCAGCTACTCTATGCACCACCAGTAGTGTGCAGGATCATTGTGGCAGCATGTGTCCTGCACAATGTTGCAACATGGCAGGGTGTCCCGGTGGACATGGTGGTGCCCCCACATCCCCAACCACAGGTACAGGCGCTGCCCATGGGAGGGGACAGGGCACGTGGCGAGGAAGCCCGGACCCAGCTTGTGGCCACATTTTTCACCTAAACTCCTACCCCTGCGGAGTGCACACAGGCCTGGCACATACCAGGTGACAATCGATGATGACAAAGAGACAGTCAACTGTCACAACCCTAGCACCCTGAGATAGTTGCCATGGAAGTGCCACATTGTCTGCATCCCTAGCTACTTAAACACAAGCTCTCCTGTGTGACCAAAAGGCACACATATGACATGACATGATATGGCCTATACACAAGTATTTCAAGGTGCGATGAGGCAGGGAGGGGGGAACAAGGGAAGACAGACAACGGTACTACTAGGCTAGGTGTCATTTAGATTGTGTAAGTGCTGAGGAAGGGGGAAGGGAAAAGTGCAAGGGGAAGGGGAGGGGGGGGGAGTGCAGTACAGGGGAAGTAGACCAAAAACAAATACATAGGCCAGCTGGTGGCAACTGCAAAGGTAAGTGCAGACAAGTGCTGGGAAGGGGGGGCTGTAGGGATAGAGATACAGTACCGCAGTGCAGGGGTTGCCAGGGAGGCAGTGCAAGTGGAGAGTGGCTGGGCCAGGGACCGAGGTCGGTGAGAGTGGCCCAGTTGCAGATCCAGTGCAGTTCCAGTGAAGAATTCCTCAAGGGAGAGGTAGAGAGAAAGCAGAAGCAAAGAGGAAGGTCTTGAGATGCTTCCCAAACCGGAGATGGTTCCCCTCAAGTTCCAGTGAGGCAGGAAGGCTGTTCCAGAGGGAGGGCCCTGCCGCGGAGAGAGATCTACCCCCAGCTAGTTGCTTTGAGAAGCGGATGACCCTGACATGCAAGGTGTGTATCGCACACACCTGCAAAACAGGCCATGGCCATCACTGTTATGTCACTCAAACCCTCCCAAACCACAACATGACATGGCAAGCAATACCCATACACCAACACAGTAACAATAAAATGTACAGTGGCATCAGACAATGATGCCTGACCTGGAATCAGATGAAATGACAGACCAACAACCTCCCACCCAAAATAAGTCATTTCCAAATGCATTACAAGAGTTGTAGACATAACAAAAACAATGAATGCCTGTCTACATGCACATTGTGCATTGCAAAATCAACACTGCAGCTTCTGTGTGCTGTGTCCTACTCCTGCAACACACTGCTCAGCGCACAGCACAGTGAACAGCCATTGTGTGTGATGCACACCCTGAGCATCACATCTAAGCGACAGACCATATCAAAAAGCACATTAGGCATGTACAGGATCCATAATTGGTCACAGAACATGTGCTGCAGGGACACAGTGGGCACCAGAAGGCAAACAGTGTACACGTGGATATGCAAGGGTGGGAGTACATGTAGTGCATCAGAGTGCAAGTGTGTGGGTCAGCAAGGAGATGCACTCAACATATGCATGTGCAATCAAGTGACCATCAGTGTTCTCTACACATCACATGTGAACATTCACCATGTATACACCCCAGCATGTCAAACCATAACTATCCCCTCGCACCTGAAAGGTAAACACAACACATGAACAGGCATTGATCAGCAGAACACAACATGTACATAGGATACCACCATTACAATGTCAGGGTTCCCATCACACTGCAGGGCAAGGCAACTGTCAACAACACCCCCCCCTCCCTCACAAATGACCATGACCCACTGAACAACTGCACCTGGGACATGGAGCCTTCAACCCTCAATTCCACCTGGCCACAGGATCACCTTTACCCTTCGTCACCATCTCCCACCTTGTGTGTAAAAAGGTGCCTGCACCCTCAGAAACCACACTCATTTCCAAAATCACAAAATCCAAGGCATAAAAACGAACCAGAACACCCTCCAGTAGATGACCTGATGTATCAGTACCTCACAAAGGCCAAGTACTACCACAATGATGCAACAACCAAGGTAGCACAGTAAAACAATGTCACAACATGATGTGAACCATGTGTGGTAAATAACATAGGATGATGCACCATGAACGGATGTGTACTGTCACAGGTCCCATGTACAGGCGCGGGAGTGTCACAAAACAACCACCCCCACCGTGTCCCGTGTTCCTGCAAGGTCAAACTCACACAGGCCCCTGAGACCCTGGTGGGGAAGGAGGTTCAGGGATATGCAGTTGGGACAGGTGTTGGCACACTGGATAACTGGAATGAGTGGCAGGAGAGGGGAGGAGGAATGACACAAGTAGGGAATTCATGAAAATGTACTACCTACATGAACACATACACAATCCAAACAAACGTGGACATCATTGTCATGGCCTTCTGTAGTCCAGGCTTAGGAGTGGTACGAACCAACCACCCCCTCTAGGGTTTTGGCACCTGCAAGTACGGGGCTTACACAGGCATCCGCAACCCCAGTAGGGAAAAAGGGTTAGGGAACGTTGCTTGGATAGGTACGGGAAGCAGGAACACCGGGTAGAGGGTACAGGGTTCAAAATTGCATAGGATTCCGGGTGATTAGGGGTAAAAACATACCAAATTGAATCACACATACATCCATGCATTAGTGCACCCCCCAGCAAGCCTATGCAGAGCAGTTTGAAAGAAAAACAACAAGACACTTAGCTCTGGTTTTGAGTGCTGGCCTCCTGCCTGCGCACTCTCAGGTCTGGTTACAGGAGCACTGCAATGCTGCAAAGAGAGCCACAGTCAACAACCTGTACGTGACAATTATACAAAAACACATCACCAAACATGCCCCATAGCAACAAACTACTCTACAAACAGACAATCTGGTGTAGATGCTTTGTTGCATATATAACATTACCCCTGTGACGGGTCATACACAGTCAATGCAGTAAGTCAGCCGCCGGTGGGTGCGTGGCAAATGGAACACCAATGTGTCACAATTCACACAACAAGCAAGTTGCGTACCACCATGACCGAAACAAAGTTGGCAGTGCATTTATCATAAAGTACATGGAAATGAAATGCACTGCACCCGAGTATGTCCCTTGCTGTATGTCCCTGTGAGCTGCCCCTTTCCATGTCTCGGAAGGCTACATGGTTGATACAAGTGCCTCGATGGACCTTGGTGTACCGGAGGGTATGTGCCACTGCCCCTGCAGGTGTCCCAGACAACCTTACAATCAACAGCCATCAGTCCACCAACACATCTGAGCTGCATTGTGTGCTTCAACACCAATATTCGTCAAAGCTCACCATCAGTGCTGTGACTAAGCCTGCATGTGCAACTCACCTGGTGCAAGCTTGACTGTGTTGTGGCCCCCCTGTGCTGCTCACCTTGCCTGGAGTTCCTCGGAACACGTCAGCAGTTCTAGGATGTAGGTCCGCAATCCCTGTGCCTCTGCTTGTGCACACATGTGCATGAGGGCACCAACAAACGTGTCCAGAATTCTGTCGTCCAATGGCCATGTCTGCTGGCAAAGGTGCTCTGGAGGCTCATCCCCCTGCAGAAAGGGCATGAAACACATGATTAATGCTTCAAAGTCATCTGTGTGTGTCTCTTCAGGCATCTCATTACTTGACCATGTCTGAGAGTCACATCACAAATCACACCATCAGTCCGTCTTTCACATCCAAAGTGTGGAACACTATCTACAGCATGAATTGCAACAAGCACGTGTACAGTAAAGATAAAAAACATACTACACAATGCATAGCAATTAATATACACATTAATCATGAAACACCCCATCTAGCAAAAGCTGAACAGTGGACAATAACACCAAAATCATCCCCACTAGGGGTGTAAACACAAGTTACACAGCACCAGGCATGCCACAGATATGACAGTCCAAAGCCCTTGTGTAAAAGTTTGTGACACCGAACCATCCTTGCGAGCCCATGGATAAGGGAGGCAGGAGTGGCATATGTGAGTCAAGGACCCCAAGCAGCAAACACATACACAAGACAAGCCTGAAGGGCCCAGCTGGAACAGACAGTGGATGCCTTCAAAAGCCACAAAGCACCGCACCGTCACATGAAAGCACAATAGACAAGCAATTTTAAACTATATTAACTAATTACACTAACTATGGAAAACCTACATTACCTAATTAAACTAATTATCAAACAGAAACTTAACTAACTAAACTAAAAGAAAAATCAAAAATGGCCACATACAACCTGGGGGGGAGGGGAGGCACCCAGGAGGGGGGAGGTACAGGGTGCTGTTCAACATCCACATGCGATGATGCTGAGCCAAAAAAAAACCTCCTTGGGCTCAACGCCTGCACAGCCCGACCTATGTGGGAGATAGATGGTCGTCCGAGTCTGGCTCATCCTGGAAAGGAGGACCTGGTACAGTAGCCTGGCCACGCCTAGCCGCAGCTTGCCCCTCGTCGGCAGCAAGTCTGCCGGACGGGTGAGCCTGGTTCTGTGTGGCGATGTGATGTAGGTTTGCATGCAGAACCTCACGTGATACACATGCTTCCTCTTGCAAGGTAGCACGTGTAACGTGGAGTTCCTCCTGCAAGGCCTGGCTGGACAACCGCTGCACCTCCCGGCAAGCCTGTAGCTCAGCCGAGATGGTACGCTCAAGCTGTGCAAACCTCTCCTCTGCCTGCTGCCTCTGGGACATCATAAGGACACACAGAGTGGATCTGAGGGAAGCATACTCCTCCCTCAGGGCATCCATGTGTGCCTCTGCGTGAGCAGCAATTGCTTGACGCAGAGACATTTCAGCCTGGCATGCCCTGTCTGAGGCCTCCATGCCCAGCCTGAGTGAGCGGGCCGTGGAGCGTGCCGCCTGCTGCTGGAGTAGCACCTGCCTAGCAGGGGGGAGCACAGATTGGGCCACACTCTCCATGCTCTCAGCGATGTTCTCCATTGCTGCCCCCTGCTGTTCTGAATTGGCAGTCATGTCTTGCTCCCACTCAGTATACTGCGGTTGCGTGCGGCAACCGGGTTGCCGGGCATGACCCCTGCGAGACCCAAGGACCGGGGGTCCTCGCTGTTTTGGCACGACTACATGCCCCCGTCGACGTGATGTCCCAGGCACATCAGTGACTGGTGTGGAGGGTGACCCTGCGTCCCGATCCACCACGGGCGGAGGAACCAAGACTGTCTGATCCCTCAGTGCAGGTGTCGCAGACAGAGGAGTGTCCACATCAGAATCACTCACCCCTGACACATGGACTTGATGCTCATCCAACTCAACATGGACATCAGAGTCGTCATCAAGGCTGGACTCATAGGCAGCCAGAGACAAGATGGACTGTAGCACTTGGGGGTTTTCGTGGCCTACCACCCCACGACCCCCACTTGTGCCGGGTTGATGTAGTGGTAACAACCCTGTGTCTGGCATGACAACACCATCCTCTGCCTCCATTGCGTCATCACCTGAAAAATAGAGAGAAAAAAGGTCACTACACATGTCAGAAGCACACAACACACACACATACCGACAGCAAACGCATCAGGCAGACATGTGACACACAACATATAACCTGGCATGCATGCTGGGTCAACTTTGAATTGCTTCTGTGATCAGACCTGTTGAAAGGTGGCAGTTTCCATGGAAGTGGGTCTATGCAGTGCAGAAAATGTGTCCGCCACTCACTACCTACATGTACAAGGACTGCATGGTGTGTGCCAGGAAATGTGAAGGCAGTGCAATGCCAAATTCAGACATTACGTGCATTGTGCATTCAATGTGTACCATATCTAGAAGCCAAGCACCCCTCCGCCCCAGTACCAAACCAGGGATGCCTAGCATGGTATCAAAAGGCTGACCATACACCTGTGTATTGACAGGCAGTGTTGACTGGCATCAACAGCTTAATGTGATTCAAGTGACAACACTGCAAATGATGCTGGGACAGTAAGCAGGACACATGATGAAAACTCTGGATTCCGCCCATGTGTGAAGAAGACACAACAACAGTTGGACAGAGTCATTGGCCATTGAATAGGCTGAGGCCTGTGAGCCACACAGATTGTCAGACCCTAAACATGTGTGCCACGCAGGACTGAGCCACAGTTGACATGGGAAGGCTGATGAGATGGCAGGCAATGTATGTAACCAAGGACTTGTATTACAGTGATCATCCAGTCAAGGACACATAGGGGCATGCGTGCAATGCACATGGAGCATGAATGGGCACTCATGTCCCTGCGGGACAGCTGACCTATGCACAGTACAAGTGAGATACCCTGCATCAAGTACTAAGGCTGTACCACACGGCATGTGTTTGCCAGATTCTACGCTGGAAGTTAGCATCTACACAGGACGCATGAACAAGAAAGTACACATTGGCAAGATTGAAGAACACCAGTGCAAAGGTGGAACTGGGGTGCAGAGTGGCGGAGGAGGGGCAAGGGAGCATGCCTACATGGAGTCCCCACATGCAGGCAGAGGAGACATGCATGACGGAAGCATTGCATTACTTACACATCAGAACCATGTACACGTCACATGTAGCGGCAATCATGCACAACACAAGTGAAACACACACGTCCTCAACAAACACGCATCAACACTCACTGGACTGGGCATCAAAGTCCAGCATCTCTCCCACTCCTTCGACCAATTCAGGTGGTATGAACTCCGCAACGAGTGCCTCATGCGGAGTGAGCTCTTCCTCCTCTGGTGCAGGCCCACCGCCAGTCACCAGAGTCAAGTTGTAATTAGAGGCACGCTTAGCCTTAGTGCTTCGTTTGATGTCATTCCAACGCTTTTTGCACTCTTGCGCCGTGCGCACCTCATGGCCGAATGAACTGATATGTTCCGCAACATGCTTCCAGTGGGTGTCACATTGGGCAGCCGTAGTCTGATTATTGGCACCCACTAGCATGTCACGGCTGTGGCCCCCGCACGTAGTCCACGAGGAAGTCCAGTTCCTGCTTCCAGAAAGGCTTCTTCCTCGACGTGCAGGAGGTCGTGGCTGTGTGTGGGGTCCCAGCCTGTGCTGCAGGTGCAACCTTCCTCCTCTTGGACTGTGGTGCAGACCCTGGCTGGCTAATGCCGCCCTGACCAGTATGGCCAGTGGGTTCGGTGGATTGAGCCAAGGGAGTGGCAGGTGGAGGGATGACCAAAGGCCTGACTTGTGTCTGTGGCAGCTGGGTGCCCACTAATGGACCTTGCGCAGCAACATCAGCTGTGGCAAGGTCATTGACCGCAACGGTCCTGGTTGGCGGACTCACAACCGGTGTGCTGTTGGGTGCATCTGCCCCTGCCCTTGCCAACACCCGGCTGTTCGGGGCAGCAGATGACATGACTGCCCCAGGGACACGTGTCTTGGTATGAGCAGCCCGGCCTGCCCCTATGGTTTCCCTCCTGGCCTGTTGGAGATCTACCAAGGGCTCCTCAAGTGCCAACGCAGCCTGCGCTGGCAGACCCTGAGCCTGGGTGGCGGTGTCCACAGCTGCACCTGCAGCTACCACTGCCCTTGGGCCCGTGGCAGTCGATGGAACGGACTGCCAGGGTCACACGGGTGCCAGTGCCAGATGCAGAAGCTGCATCCCACGTATCCACACGGGGGGGTGGCATGACTGCACCGACACATGGCACAACATTGTGCTCAAGTGGCGCACCCCTGCCTCTTCCCCCTCTGTGGTCGCCCTGGACACCCTGGAGTCCCCCTACTCCCTGGTCACCACGGCCAGGTCCCTGACCACGCCCGCCACGAGGAGGACGCCCAGCTGAGGCGCCCCTCACCTTTGGCGGCCTCCCAGCCATGGCACAGATGTAGTAGTGCCGGCACAGATGGAGTGGTGCCAATGGGAGGTGTACACCACAATTGACCTGGGCAATGTAGTGACGGGTCACGCAATGCTCAGGCACCCCAAAACTGCAGTAAAACCGTGCACGCAACCCTGCAGCCTACGTGCGTGGATTCAACCTCCCGGAGCACGTGGTGGCACCCAGTAACACGAATAACCCGTACGCGTGGCACATGCAGGCTACTATGACATCGAAAATGGGTGCAATACACAGGGGCACCCGCAGTGGGGAAAAGAACATGTGCGACTCACCGTCTGACTAGCGCGATGCAGAAAAAAACGCATAGCAATATCCCCGCCAAAAGAAGAGATACGTCCTTGATAGCTGTGGCGCGCAAAACAACAGGAAGCAGCAACACACGTCGGTCTCCACGAAAGGCAAGTACAGCGAACTGCTGGGCCCGCTCACCTTTTACCCGTGCTGAGGGAAACGCCCACACACGTCACGTCACTTACGCGCATGGGCCCTTTCCTCGTATTACACGCGGACGTGCAGTTTTTCACGCGCGCTGAAATGCCCATGCACGCCTGTGCGCGTCACGTCACAGGGGCGCTTGCGCTTGAGGGGCCTTCTGTCCAATGAAATTGCGTATGCGTGCAGATGCGCTTACGCGCTAAGGGCCTTTCCTCGAATTACACGCTGACGTGCAGAATTTTCACGTGCCAAATCACTCTGTATCAAGCTGGCCACGCGTAAGCACACGGAAGACCACGCTCCTGCCCAGAAGGCCGAATTACTGCCCCCCAGAGCCCCGAGCACGCTCCCACCTGCCATCTGCTGCTGCCTGACTGCCTGCTGCCCACGTGCCCTGCCATTTGCTTCCTGCACATCAGCCAGGGGTGCTGTTGCTGTGACCACCCCTGCTGGAACCGAAGACTCCCGACTGGGATTCCATCGCTCCACAGCCCAGCCCCAGGACCCAGTTGCCCACCCACTCCTGCCTCTGGGGTTGTCATGTCGGGCACTGCAACATCTGGCACCACTGACAACCCCCGGCCAGAGAGGCAGAGGGGCACCAGCTTCAGTGGCAGGGAAGTTGGTGTCCTGGTGGAGCAAGTCCTGGGGCAGTATGATGCCCTCTTCTGAAGTTCCCGCGCCGACAAGGAAGGACGGACTCGGATCTGGACTGACATCGTGACTGCCATCAACGCGGAGGGGGTGGCAGTCCGTGACTTACAACATGTCAAGAAGCGCTGGGACGACTTCAGGTCCAGGACCCTGAACAAGGCCCTGCGCCTCTTTAAGGCAGCGGATGCTAAGGGGCGCCGGGGCCACTTGTCGGAAGATCAGATGAGGGTCCTGGAACGCATATCCCCAGCGCTCCACGTCCAGGTCCTTGAGAGGCAGACCTGTCTGGAGTCGAGTGGTAAGTGTACATGCATCATGATTGTGAGCTGTGTGTGTGGTGATGTTTCAGTAGTGTGCAGGTTGCACATCTGTTTGTATGGGGTCGAGTATGGGTGGGGGTGTACAGGGCCGTGAGGCTAACACATGCAAGGGCTGTAATGTGTGAGACATGGATGGTGCTTGTGTGTGTAGGCTTGCATGTCAAATGCAGTTGTGTGGGCACACATGTTTGGATGAATGTGTATGTAAGTAGACATGTTCGTGATGTCACGCATGTATGTTGTTTTCAGCTGCATGTATCAGCACTGTGTACATGTGCATTTGTGTGTATTTGACAAGGGTGCAACAGTGATGCAACATGGATGCATGTGACAGCGGGATGTGGAAGCCTGATTGGCAGATGTGACATGGATGCCCATCTGAACACTGTGACACTTGGCAGAGGTGTACACATGCATGCAAGTGTGGCGGTGTGTGTACATGTGTAGTGCACTTCCTGTGTTGCATGTGATGTCTGGCTCAGCTTTGCCTGCTCATGCTTTTGTATGTGTATGGATGGTGCTGGCAGTTGCGATATGGCTGTGGTATGGCTCATGTGTGCGAGTTGAAATGACATGTGTGTTGGGGATTGTGATGGCATGTCTGAGGTTTGCCAATGCCACTCATGTACAACTATCATGTGTGTATGTGTCCATTGTACAGTGCCCTGATGCCTGTGTTTTATTTCTCCCTGTCTGCAGCGTCAACTGATGAAGAGGGCTGAGAAGGTGCTGTGGAGCACAACGACGGGGATCCCACTGCCAGCCGGAGACGCAAGGCCCGGCTCCCCTCCCATGTTGTGATCTCGTTGGGGAGTGAGGAGTCCGGTGCCGCATCCCAGGCTGCAGCTGCCGGGGGGAAGTCCAAGAGGCGGAGGTTGGAGTTGGACTCCTCGGCAGCAGAAGGGGCAGCTGGGACCCCACAGGGCCCAACAGGGGAAGATGGCACAGAGTCATCCAGGGTGGTGGGGGGTTTGGTGGAGGAGGAGGCCGTGCAAGCAACAGAGACAGGGTCTGGAGGTGGGGATCCCACTGGTGCTAGTGGTGCAGTGCAGGACCAGGGACAGGAGGCAGCACAGGCCGCCGCGGAGGTGCCTGTGTGCAATCCTGTCCCTGATCCTGTCCCTGCATCATCTTGCACCAGCAGGGATGCCTACGTCCAGACCCGTTTTCAGGCAGGGGATGAGCTAACGACAACTGGCCTTCCTCTGCCTGCGGACGTCGCTATCCGGGTCCGGGTTGAGCCTGTCCTGACTGGAGTGGCGTTGTGTCAACGGGCCATGCGAGGTGACCTGCAGTCTTTTCATGAGGAGACTGCACATCATCTCGAATGGCTCGTTGACCGCGTCGGCCTACTGGGACAGGTCACCCAGGCCGGATTCCTCCATTTGATGGGGCTTGCTACGACCCCCTCCTCAACTGAAGCCCCTATGCGCCAGTCGTCCTCCGTGCCATCTTCCCACCCATCAGTCACCTGGGTGCCCTGTGGAGCTGCCTCTGACGGTGCGGCCAGGCTGGTGGAGGAGGCATCCCTGCCACAGTCGGTTGTCGGACGTCCAGCAGGGGTGGCCACATCAACGACTGCACCCCAGCCGGCGGAGGATGTGCAGGCAGCAGGAGGCAGTGCACGGGCAGAGGCACAGCAGCAGCAGCAACGTCGTGGGAGCCATGAAGGCTCGGGGCCTTCAACATCGGAGGGGCAGGCATCGGCCGGAGGGCAGGAGGACCCAGGACAGAGAGTGTCTTCCGTGTAGCAGCGGTTGGGCCATGCCATAGATGCGGAGTGGCAGCGGGCGGAAGAGCACGGCTCACAATGGTCAGGGTGGAGAACTCCATGCGGAGGGCCCTGAGGCGGGCCGAGTGCCTCGAGGCAATCCGCATAGGGTTGGAGGTGGACACGTCGACGGCCCTGTGGACCCTCGGGGCCATGGAGGAGGACCGCCTCCGGGACATTGAGCAGGAGTTTGATGATGCCCTGGCCCGGGACATCCAAAAGTGAGCCGTCAGACTTGCCTGCTGCCCTTGTACATAGTTATGTAGTTAGTGTTAGGTTTCCTTTGTTTTTGAATTTATTTTGGACCTTTTGGACAATGGGCCACATTTTTGTATATAGTTTTTTTTATTAGTTAGTGTTGTTAGATAGGTTTCATTTCTTTTGTTGGGATAATGGACCCTGGCTTGTTCGTCTGTACATAGTTCACTGTTGGATTTTCTTTTTATTTCACAATTTACCCATGGAGCTTTCAATTATAATTTTCCATTGGATTTTCTTTTGTGGACTGTGACTTTGGACACCATTCCTTTGGATTATGATTTTTGGTTTTGCTTTTTTTCACGGACATGCTTCTTTTCATTTGTGTACATTCCCATTTCTGTTTCTTTATTTTTGATTTAATTTATGTTTCCTTTAATACATATTTTTTGATCGAACTTCAATGTTTAGTATCATCTCATTGGTTTCATGCATATCATGATATGGGTTTTGAGATTCACTGACACCCATTGGGTGTATGTGAGGGACATGTGTTTGTTTCCAAACTTGCAATTGGTGTTCTGTCATGTTATTGCCATTTCTGAGTGGGTGGATGCAATACTCGGGTGGGTGTTTTGCATTTGGAGGCTGACCATAGGGACCAGGGATCTAGACTGTGATGACATGTTGGCTGGGGAACATGAGTTGGGGCCTGCTGGCAGGTGCCCCACAGTGCTGGGGGGTGGGGGTGCAGGGGAACATGAGTTGGACATGAGTGGGGGACTGCTGGCAGGTGCCCCACAGTGCTGGGGGGTGGAGGTGCAGGGCAACATGAGTTGGAAATGGGTGGGGGCCTGGTGGAGGCTGCCCCTGCACTGCTGGGGGGGTGGGGGTGCAGGGGAACATGAGTTGAACATGGGTGGGGGCCTGGTGGAGGCTGCCCCTGGTGGCTGGGGGGTGGGGGTGATAGAGGACAGGAGTGGGGGCCTGCTGGCAGGTGCCCCACAGTGCTGGGGGGTGGGGGTGCAGGGGAACATGAGTTGGACATGAGTGGGGGCCTGATGGCAGGTGCCCCACAGTGCTGGGGGGTGGGGGTGATAGGGGACATGAGTTGGACATGGGTGGGGGCCTGGTGGAGGCTGCCCCTGCACTGCTGGGGGTGCAGGGGAACATGAGTTGGACATGAGTGGGGGCCTGGCGGAGGCTGCCCCTGCACTGCTGGGGGGTGGGGGTGGTGGGTGACATGGGTGGGGCCTGGTGGAGGCTGCCCCTGGTGGCTGAGGGGTGGGGGTGATAGGGGACAGGAGTGGGGGCCTGCTGGCAGGTGCCCCACAGTGCCGGGCGGTGGGGGTGCAGGGGAACATGAGTTGGACATGGGTGGGGGCCTGGTGGAGGCTGTCCCTGGTGGCTGGGGGTGGGGGTGATAGGGGAACATGAGTTGGACATGGGTGGGGGCCTGGTGGAGGCTGCCCCTGGTGGCTGGGGGGTGGGGGTGATAGGGGACAGGAGTGGGGGCCTGCTGGCAGGTGCCCCACAGTGCTGGGGCTGGGGGTGCAGGGGAACATGAGTTGGACATGAGTGGGGGCCTGCTGGCAGGTGCCCCACAGTGCTGAGGGGTGGGGGTGATATTGGAACATGAGTTGGACATGGGTGGGGGCCTGGTGGAGGCTGCCCCTGCACTGCTGGGGGATGGGGGTGCAGGGGAACATGAGTTGGACATGGGTGGGGGCCTGGTGGAGGCTGCCCCTGGTGGCTGGGGGTGATAGGGGACAGGAGTGTGGGCCTGCTGGCAGGTGCCCCACAGTGCTGGGGGGTGGGGGTGATAGGGGAACATGAGTTGGACATGGGTGGGGGCCTGGTGGAGGCTGCCCTTGGTGGCTGGGGGGTGGGGGTGATAGGGGACAGGAGTGGGGGCCTTCTGGCAGGTGCCCCACAGTGCTGGGGGGTGGGGGTGCAGGGGAACATGAGTTGGACATGAGTGGGGGCCTGCTTGCAGGTGCCCCACAGTGCTGGGGGGTGGGGGTGCAGTGGAACATGAGTTGGACATGAGTGGGGGCCTGCTGGCAGGTGCCCCACAGTGCTGGGGGGTGGGGGTGCAGGGGAACATGAGTTGGACAGGAGTGGGGGCCTGCTGGCAGGTGCCCCACAGTGCTGGGGGGTGGGGGTGCAGGGGAGCATGCGTTGGACATGGGTGGGGTCCTGGTGGAGGCTGCCCCTGGTGGCTGGGGGATGGGGGTGATAGGGGACAGGAGTGGTGGCCTGCTGGCAGGTGCCCCACAGTGCTGGGCGATGGGGGTGCAGGGGAACATGAGTTGGACATGAGTGGGGGCCTGCTGGCAGGTGCCCCACAGTGCTGGGGGGTGGAGGTGATAGGGGAACATGAGTTGGACATGGGTGGGGGCCAGGTGGAGGCTGCCCCTGCACTGCTGGAGGGTGGGGGTGGTGGGTGACATCGGTGGGGTCCTGGTGAAGGCTGCCCCTGGTGGCTGGGGGGTGGGGGTGGTAGGGGACATGAGTGGGGGCCTGGAGGAGGCTGCCCCTGCACTACTGGGGAGTGGGGAGGGTGGGAGACGTGGGTGGGGGCCTGGTGGAGGCTGCCCCTGGTGGCTGGGGGGTGGGGGTGGTGGGAGACATGGGTGGGGGCCTGGTGGAGGCTGCCCCTGGTGGCTGGGGGGTGGGGGTGATAGGGGACAGGAGTGGGGGCCTGCTGGCAGGTGCCCCACAGTGCTGGGGGGTGGGGGTGCAGGGGAACATGAGTTGGACATGGGTGGGGACCTGGTGGAGGCTTCCCCAGGTGGCTGGGGGCTGGGGGTGATAGAGGACAGGAGTGGGGGCCTGGTGGAGGCTGCCCCTGCACTGCTGGGGGGTGGGGTGGTGGGAGACATGGGTGGGGGCCTGGTGGAGGCTGCCCCTGGTGGCTGGGGGGTGGGGGTGATAGGGGACAGGAGTGGGGGCCTGCTGGCAGGTGCCCCACAGTACTGGGGGGTGGGGGTGCAGGGGAACATGAGTTGGACATGAGTGGGGGCCTGCTGGCCAGTGCCCCACAGTGCTGGGGGGTGGGGGTGCAGGGGAACATGAGTTGGACATGGGTGGGGGCCTGGTGGAGGCTGCCCCTGGTGGCTGGGGGGTGGGGGTGATAGGGGACATGAGTGGGGGCCTGGAGGAGGCTGCCCCTGCACTGCTGGGGGGTGGGGGTGGGGGTGGTGAGAGACATCGGTAGGGGCCTGGTGGAGGCTGCCCCTGGTGGCTGGGGGTGCAGGGGGACATGCATTGGTGGGCAGTAGTGCAAGTTGACATGTGGGTTGGCTGGGGGGCAAGGCCATGGTGGATGGGGTTCCTGCAGGACATGTGCAGGGTAGGCTCCTGTGGTGTGGGCCACCTGCAGGGGCCGTGGAGGGTGTAGAGGGAACACCTGGGAGGACCCACATGTGCAATTCACGTGTGGTGCTCCCCGCGCACCCCTGTAATACACGTACCCTGATGGAATCGCGTGTGATACTTTCCGCGCACCCCTGAAATACACGTACCCTGCTGATGTCTCGTGTGAAACTTCCCGCGCACCCCGAAATACACGTAGCCAGGACATTCGCGTGTGGAACTTCCCGCGCACCCCTGATATACATGTACCCTGCTGATATTGCGTGTGAAACTTCCCGCGCACCCCAAGATACACGTAGCCAGGACATTCGTGTGTGGAACTTCACGCGCACCCCTGGAATACACGTACCCTGCTGATATTGCGCGTGAAACTTCCCGCGCACCCCGAAATACACGTAGCCAGGACATTCGCGTGTGGAACTTCCCACGCACCCCTGATATACATGTACCCTGCTGATATCGCGTATGAAACTTCCCGCGCACCCGAAGACACACGTAGCCAGGACATTCGCGTGTGGAACTTCCAGCGCACCCCTGGAATACACGTACCCTGCTGATATCGCATGTGGAACTTCCCGTGCATCCCGAAATACACGTAGCCAGGACATTCGCATGTGGAACTTCCCGCGCACCCCTGATATACACGTACCCTGCTGAATTCACGTGTGAAAATTCCTGCGCACCCCTGATGTACACGTACCCTGATGGAATCGCGTGTGGAACTTCAAGCGCACCCCTGAAATACACGTACCCAGCTGAAATGACGTGAGGTACTTCCCGCGCACCCCAGTGATACACGTAGCCCGCTTGCCGTGCTGGTACAGGGTTAGCGCAGCCCTTTGCGCTGGATTGGGGATTTTGATGGCTTTTCCCTGCGCGAGAGGCGTTCTTGAGGGCGTAACTGGTGCTGCTGCAGGGTCGCTGCGCCACGGCTGGTTTTGGTAGCTGGAATCCATGAATACGCTGTGCGTGGAAATGGGATTTGGCGCACGCGGCTGGCGCAGGGATTCGCACGCGCACACTGTGCGCCAGCCGCGTGCGCCACTTATGCGCTGATTTCTATGAATTACCCCGTGAATGTCATGCATACCAATTGTATTTTAAATATAAGGAATCCGTTGGAGAGAAAGAAATGGTGTCTTTTCTGTAAGGTGTGTGAAACAGACGAGACTTTAGAACATATTATGCTGAAATGTCCTGATTTGTTCAAACAAAGAACTGAATATTTTGCAGACTTCTTTGACAATAGTTTTAGCAATGATCCTAATTATATATGGTATAGAATTAGAAATGGATATTCATTGACATTGTTTATTCGTGTAATTTCCTTTTTAAAAACAGTATGTGATTTAAGTTAGACATTCTCTGTTTTTGGATATCTGTTTCATTGTCTATATGCTGTGATTGTGTGAAATTTTAATGGTTCATTTTTCTTTTTGTGTTTTAATCTTTCCATTTTGTGAATATTTTGTAAAGGTTTATGACAAACCATGAACAAATAAACAAATTAAAAAAAAATGTCTATAGCTCTCTAGCAATTGATGTCACCTGATGGTGTAGGTAGTGTCTGTGAGCCATCCCAAATGGGTATCTGCTGATTCAGAAAGGAAGAGTCTGTACTATTTTCTAAGTTTATTTGTGTGTTGCTTTACATTGCTCCCTTCTGAAGAAGGCTTACTATAACTGACTGGTAAATACATTAATAATTGTTTATGCAAGAAACCGTGTGTGTAAGAGTGTATTTAAGCACTTGTCACTGTGAATCCCTGTGTAACTCCCCTACAGCTCATATTGACCCCTCATGAGATAAGCCTGGCTGCTCAACACGCTACCAACCTGTGTGGAACAGACTTATACCAAAGGTTGGGGTGCTATTGCAAGGAGGTCAGGGTTGTTGTAGTGCACACAAAGGGTCCTGCATACAATATTGCCTAACAATGATGAGGGCCTCATCACGAGTTTGGCGGTAACCCTTAAACCCGCGGTAGCTCTATTACCGCCAGATTTAAGGGTCCGCCAAATCAGGGCTTCGGCAGATTTCTCCCCAGCTGTGAGCTGGGGGGAAATCCACCGAAAATTCGCCCTCATACCACCGGCGGGAACATCTTAGATTTCATTATGGTGATGTGAAGTGGCATTAAGTGTTTGGACTTGCTCCAGTTTTGTGTCAATTTGGTCATGCTCCAAAATCCGGACATTATCATTGTCCATTGTGGAGGGAACAGTTTAGGCCATGCAACTGTTATTTCACTGAAATTTGCAATGAAGGACACATTTGAGAAATTGATGGACATGTTCCCAAACTCCCGACTAATTATTTCTTGCATTGCCCAGAGACAGATGTGGCGGCGCTCCAGTTTATTTGGTCCACAAATAAAGAAGGCAAGCCACAATGTCAACAAGGCTTTCTTTCGATAATGAAAATATTACATTTCATAGCACCAATATTTCTTGCAGAGATGGAGTACATCTTGCTGATGCTGGTAATCAGCTTTTCTTGCAAAATATCCAAAATGCTTTGAAGCAATTTTTGCAAATATGGCAAGCATTTTGAAGTAGGTGTTGCCTACTTTACTTTAACACTTGAAAACACTTTTAAAAACAAACAATACAGAAAAGGTTCATTTCAGAGCCACCACTTTCCCACACAAAAGCGTGCAATGTTTTTGATGGCACCCCCCCACATTTGTTAGATATCCAGGGACTACCACGCTGTTCACAGAATTCGCAGGCTGTGTAGGGGCCTTCACCTTTTTTGGGTATTTCTATTTTTGAACTGTGAAAGGTGGTTCTGAAAAGAACCTTTTTTAATTTCTTTAGTTTTATTACATTTTTTGCCTTTGCCTTTTTTTCACAGGAGACACAAGGAAGGGGAGGGAAGGGAAGGGAGGGCATGGAAGGGGCACCAACCACAGGGGGAAGGGGCAGGTGGAGCCAGGAAGATGTTGGGTTTGCCTTAATTAGGAAGGAGACAGTGGTTCTCATGTTGACAGACTTCGAAAGCACTTTGAAACTGCTCCCCCTAACAGAGCGGTGTGTCACAATGCATACAGAGCACTCTCACCATGGAAATGTAAGGGTCGACTGCGTCATGTATGGCCTGCAAGGCTCTTTTGGTGGTAAGAGCGGATGATGAGGATGTGACAGTGGATGTGAACCTGCTCGCCCTTCGAAATATACAACCCTTCAAACTTCTCCCATGTGATTCAACCTTAGATGTTACCCCATGTAGGTGGTCCTGTAGCTATACAATCCCGGTTTTCTGTGACTGAGTACAACTTTAAACTCAGTGCATTGAACCGTGTTTGCATGCACCTTTGGTACACCCCAATGATGGTAAAAAGCCTCCACACTCAAGATTCACGCTGGGAGCTAGTTACAGGGATTTCCACTACCACATTCTCTTCGTCCTCTTGATACACCTCTGTATCTCCATGCATGTTCCCTCTCCAGTCCCTCCAGATGGTGGTGGTGGGGGTGGTGCTGGGGCAGCTGCAGCAGCCACACAAGCCATTCTCAAGAATGCAAAGAAAGCAGAGATAGGCAATCTCCTAATCAGCAGCAGATGTTCACTCCTAGACAGCCAGAAACACAATGAGGAGCAGCTGTGGTTGTGTCCTTTTACAAGGGTGCTGTCTGCGGACCACAGACAGTTCACAGGTGGGGCTCAAAAAGTTACAAAAAATTGCTAGATCAATCAAGAGATGGTCTAGGACCTCTGCAAGGGTCAATTTTCAGCTTAAACACCCTGGATCGTCCAAAAATGCACTTTTTAACTGTCCAGGGGTACGAACTGTGTCATCGGATACTCCTGACGCAAAGCATGGGTGTGGTCACATGATGACATCCGGGACATCCGTGGATAGGGTGGCTGTCCTGCAGCCACCTACTGCGTGGGATGTAGTGTGCACATGTGCCCAGGTGTCCGCAGGACAGGGGCGGGGCCCCCATATTATTTAAAAGTGCAACACATGCGAGCGGGTGCAGTGTTTGGGGGCACAGTGAAATCAGATGTGCATGTGCCCGGGTGTCCGCAGGACAGGGGTGGGGCCCCCAAACTAACTAAAAGTGCAACATTCATGAGGATACAGCTCCGGACAGGCACAGTGTTTGGGGGCACAGGGAGATCAGATGTGTATGCGCACAGGTGTCCGCAGAACAAGGATGGCACCCCATTACTAATTAAAAGTGTGACATGTGCGAGCGGACAGCTCTGGTCAGGTGTGGTGTTCAGGGGCACAGGGAAATAAGATGTGCATGATCACAGGTGTCTGCAGGACAGGGGTGGGGCCACCAAACTATTTAAAAGTGCATCACAACATTACGGACATCTCCGGAGAGATGCAATGTTTGGGGGCACATTGCAAATGGATGCGCAGGCACCCAGGTGTCCGTAGGACAGGGACGCAGCCCCTGAACTATATAAAAGTGCGTCATGACTTTGTGGACATCTCCAGACAGGCGTGCTGTTCGGGGGCACGCCCGGGCTCCAAACGGGGCCTTTAAAAAAAAACACACACCAACAGTACACACAATGATATTTATTAGGACACAGAAACACACTCAATTAGGAAAGAGAATGGGAAGCAGAATGGGAAGCTCATATGGGGGAATTGGGGTTTTCTACAGACTGTTCATGAGGGGAGGAAGGGATTGAGTTTTCATTTTAGCGTCTTTGATTGAAGGAATTTGGTGGGGATGATTTCCTAGGACAGGGGGAAGGGGCACAAGTACAAGTGGGGCAGTGGTATTCAATATTGTCTTTAATATGACTTTTAACAAATGTCATTAACTGTACAACATTCTTGTCCAGATTGAATAGTTAATTTGCTGCATTTGGTGTCTGTGCCCATCTTGTTGGTCATTTAGTAGTAATTCGGGCCCACTTTCTTCATTTGCACTGTGTACTGTTAAAATGAAAACCATGTTCTAGTGACATGTGAAACAATTTACATCACTTGTTCTACTTTAAAATTGTATTCTGTACCATTAGAGTTATTTCCTTCACTCATTTCATCATGGGGGACATGTTCTAACCACACCACGGTGCTTGCCATTTCTTGCCATTTCTGTTTAAAGAAAATAATACTGCAATTTCTTACAAGTCAGCTACATACAACAAACTCAAATGTTACAGGAAGAAATATAGTGTACTTACTACTTTTTGTAAGGGTTTATTCAGAGTAGCTTAGCTTGGAGTTGCTTCTGAGTGTGTAATCAAGGTTGCAATGAGGTAATACTGTTAGATGTACAGTTCACTTTTGTATTTGGTGCAATTCATTATGTTGCGCAGCCTAGGAAACTGTATTTCTGGTTTTATAAGTACAGAATTTGTATACATATTACATTTTTGAATGTGTTATGTATATCTGTTGTAATTTAATGTACTTTTCTTTGTTGCAGGATATAATAATGTAAAGTAACCCCTGTGCTTTTGGGCAGTGTGAATGCTGTTCGAAGTCCACGGAGTGTTACACATTCTGCAGACTGTGTGTCTATCGTGATGGGGCAGGGGTTCACTATGATGTAAGCGACATGTAGAAAAATTAAGGTTATCCTGGTAAAAACCCATGAAATTAGGTGAAGAATCCTTGTTAATGTGACTTTATGGTCAAGTTGCACTAATAAAAACCTAACAAATTCAATAGAAAACATGTGTTAAAGGGATGTTACAGTTACTAGTATTTATTTTTTAAAAAACAGAAATTCACCGGTTACGGTAAGCTAAGCAACCATAACTCGTGCCACCACCGTGCACTGCTAAGACTAACACACATGACATCAAAGATGACATCACAATTGTCATTGATGACATCACTGATGACATCAGATGTGAAATTAATTTTGATTAAAAGTCCCTACAAGGGGTTGTGATTATAATGTTGGTAGAAAAAAATGTCAGGGGTGATCGGGAGACCTATCATGAACTATTTAATCTATTAAAGAATGTACTCACCTAAACAGCATTGAATTGCAGTGTTGTTGATAATACAGGAACCTAATCCTTCATAAACATAGCAATGGCTGCAGCATGTACCATAGATGGTAAAGCATAATGTGATTTTCAGAACAAAGCATCTGGAACTCCACGGCTGCAGGCCCCTGTTTAGAGTGTATAGAGTGTTATGTTCGTAAACCTCTGTTCAAGTCTAATCCTATTCTAGAACAGAATGGCAGTAACAGGGGGCTGAGGGTTGTTTATTCACTCTGAACAAACCTGTGAACTTACTTTCATGTGTGTGTGCCACAATTATCACATGCAGTAGCATGCAATCTCCAATAGAGTAATCTAAAATGGGAAAAATAAGGAATGCATGCTGTAACAATATTTTAATTTGAAAGAATTTGCAAAGTTACTGTCCAACTCTAAATAACACCCAAAAATAAAGTCCTGTTAATGTATTTCATTTTTATTTCATTGCTTGTACCAAAAGTATAGTTCCAGAGCAACAGAGTGCTTTACAACAGTAGGGTGCCAGCACTGTTGCTGGTATTTCATACAGTAATAAGTACTGTTGGTGAAGGGAGGGTGGGAAGAATGGATGTTCGTGGGGACTTAGAAGATTGGCAAAGGCTGCTAATGTTTCTTTTGGACATGTTGTACTCTTTCAAAGATGTATTTATTTATTTATTTATTTATTGGGCATTTGTAAGGTGCTTATAGATCAAGAAAAATGTGTTTCAAAGTGCTCCTACTTGTGAACATTCGGATCGTGCAAGTGCAGACGGGGGAAAGGCATGAGTGCTTAAGGATCCACAAGGAGTGACAGTGTCAGGGAGGTAGTTGCAAGTCAACAGGTAAGTGTAAGAGCTTGTTGCTAAGGCAAAAGGTAAGTGCCAGGCAGTGCGCACTGGATAGAGGAGGGGACACAAGGCCATCAATAAGTGCAGGCCTGTGAGGCAGCACAGGCTGAGTGGTACCCAAAGGCAGGTACAGGGAGAGGGTAGGTGCTACAGACGATCGGACAGAAGGCCAGGACCCAGAAGGACACATATGGGCCCACGTCACCAATGTGCTTGCAGAAATTGAGGAGATCTGGCTCAAGATGGTAAGAAAGGGGGAGGCTGTTCCGGAGAAGGGAGCCAGAGGAGGAGAGGGAACAGCTGCTGGATCTCTTCTGACAAGCGGAGAGATTGAGACAGAGGATCAGAAGAGTCTGGAAGGAGAGTATTTGGTGAGAGAAACTTGCAGATAGCATGGTCCCTGGCTCCATACAGCCTTATGGAAGATGCAGAGGGATTTAAATTTGATCCTTGCAGCAACCGGGAGCCAGTGGAGAGATTTTAGGGATAGAGAGATACGGTCTCTGGGCTTAATGCCAAGGATAAGTCAAGCAGCCCTATTCTGGATTAGCTTGAGTGGGTGGATAGAAGAAGAAGGTAGATTAAGGAAGAGGCTGTTGCAGTAGTCGAGCATGGAGAGTACCAGAGCTCTGGTGACATAGAGATTTTGGTGTAAAGTGAGGAAAGGAAAGATGCCGCTGATGAGGTAGAGTTGGAAATTGGCCTTCTTGGCAACATCCAAGATGTAAGGAAAGAAGGAGAGAAGTCAAAGATAATGCCCAGGTTTCTGGTCTAAGAGGAAAGAGAGGGGGTTGAACCCATTGAGGATGGCCAGAGTGAGGGGAGAAAAGAGGGAACAGGAGTCCCGATTGGAAGAATCTCAGTCTTGCTGGCATTGAGACAGAGGTCATTGGAGGTAAACCGCTACTGGATAGTGGACAGGCAGTCAGGAATGACAGTGGAGGTCAGAAGAGATGCATATGGTAGCCTGAAGATGAGTTGGTGTCATCTGCATCAATGGAAATGTGGTGAGAAAGTGGAGATAGGGAGGGTGAGAGGAGTGAGATAGATGTTAAAGAGCCTGGGTGAAAGGTTAGAGCCCTGGGGAACACCACAGGTGGAGATAGAAATGGAGATAGAAATGGGAGAGGAGAAAGAACCCAGGATAACCTGGGAGGGTCAGTCAGTGAGGAAGGAGGTTAGCCAATCCAGTGCCCGCTCCGAGATACCAAGGATAAAATGGATCTGTTTAAATAAGGTTGGAGTGTTTAACCTTGTCAAAGGCAGAGGAGAGATCAATTGATTCATTTGCAGTCTGACAAAATCACTTTTATGGAACTTCGAGGCTTATGGGATAATTGTTTCTACTAGGTTAGGGACTACTCTATGTCTTGCCTTTTTCCCAAAAATGATGAATAGAATAAATAAAGAGTTTATCTGCGTTTTTCGAGTACCAAGATTACTGAGTGATGGTGCAAGTGAAGAGTGAATGGAGGTGCAGAGTAATTGAGCCTTTATGGATAGCACATGATCTAGGATTTCTGAAGTTTCAATGAAAGGACCTTACATTGCTGGAAATGCATCAAAGCAATCTCCTAGGTTCATATTGGATACGAGTAGTCATGTTTAAGGTGGGTTTGAGGTAATTTGTGTACATGTATATTTTGATTGATAAATTAGGTGGTTATCCCCAATACGTACCAAGCCATGTTGATTGTAAATGCTAGGTACTCATAGTTTATTGATATTTAGAGGAAGGGTCAAGCCTATCATATTTGGAGCAGCTACAGGGAATTTAAGAACATTGATGTAACAACTAATGTTTTACATTCATTGTTAACTGATATTTAGTGAGTGGGTTAAAGTCTTACTTTTTAGAACAGTTGTGTGGAAGATATGTGCCTGGATATCAGACTTGGATCCAACACATGTTTCATCTTATGGCTTCTTCTGGGCTTGGTTTCTTGAAAGGGGTTTTCGAATATATTATTATATTTTCTATTTGTTTATATCAGTCAACTTATGATGAATTATCTATATTATCTTTTTGTATGTCTTCATTAATGAACATTCCCTTTCAGTAGACTTTTTTTTTCTCCATTTCAATCATTTTATATTTCGCTTTGACACTGCTTTATGTCCTTCAAGTTGTTTTGCCTTTGATATGTTATGTTATGCTATGTTCATTTATACCACACACCGTTACCACCCAAGGGAAGTCTCCAAGCACTCTATATGTGTACACTAGGAATGCAATCTTGCACTTTTCTGTGTCAAAGACACTTATCAAAAGGGAATCTACAGAACTGGTTGTATCCTGTACAGTCAAAGAGACGGCTGAAAGAATAGGGGGATGTGACATGCGAGACCCCACCGGCGGGCATGCAGAAAGGAAGAAAGGATGTTGTTATGTGATATGTAATGTGGGCATCTGTGTCGAAGATGGCCTGTTATCATTAAAGGTTTCCAATGTGCTTTGTGAGCAGAAAGCCTGTGCAAAGAATTCCTGAAGTTTCTTGATAGGTTTCATACTGGTCTCCTGAGAAATTATTTCTAAAGGTAGGAGGCATGGCGGGTGGGTCAGGTTCTTGCAGTCAGTTCTAGTAGGGTGAAGACATATCTGGTTCTTAGTCTTGCAAGATAAACAATGCTGTTTCTGGTTTTCCGCTGCCTAAGCTGTTGTGTGAGCTTGGTTTTTCTGACAGGGTGGATTATATTGTAGATATTTTCAAAAGTGATACATTTTAATTCATTGATGTGTGTTGTTCAAGTATTTGGTTCATCTGTTCAGCGCAGCGATAAACAGCCTTTTCTGTGGATGGCATAAGACATGTAATAAAGGAGATGTTGAAAGCGTGTTGAAAAGTATCAAAACGATCATCAAAGCCACACAATTATTGTAAGATTTTATAGAATTCCAGTAAACGCGTTTTGAAAGCTCTGAGAGATGTCTGAAGTATGCACGAGGTGGGCTGCCTATTGCAGGTGATGCCTCGTCTACTGCCACAGAGGTCCTCTTTAGCAATAAGAAGAGATGTATTCCGAGTGGATAACACTACGGACTTCAAGAAATCACTGCTACTGAAGAGTTTAGCAAATGCATTAAGGCTAATAGTGTGACACTGGGCATGGAAAAGACAGTAATGCCGGAAATATTCCTTGTAGAAGTTGTGGTTCAAAAGGATTATGAGAGGAAATCTCATAAATGAGTGATATGGGGCATGTTTTATTGGATTGGTCTGGGGTGTCTTTAGCAGCTAGTATTTCTCTGGTTGGTTTCTCATTCCCTTTGAACTATGTGGCGACTGTCTTGTATCTCTCCTGCCTGTCAGATGTTTGTTTTATGATCACGCGAGCACCTCTGGCTTCGAATTTCAGCAGTTTTGCAGTACCACATAGTGCCCAGAAGCATCCGGAAAGCAACATATCTGTAACGGCGTGCACCGTGTAGGGTACAGTACAAGTTTAGTTGGGTTTATTATCATACACAGAGTTTCACAGTGCAGGAAAGGCCAGAGTTTTACAATGGGTAGAGTGCACAACTAAGTCATTACATCTCATAGTATGGTGTTTACAGCTTACATTTACACTGCAGGAGATCTTCAACACAAATGAAGGCGGACCAGGGGCACACAATGGATTTAGCATTTCAACTGTGCATTCCTCCTCCCCCTTCAAATGCCTCATGGCTTGATGCCTGCATGGGAAAATCAAGCAGGCGTAAAATGAATGGATTCTAATGAAAGCCACTGGCATTCAGCATCTCTACAAGCAGGCATAGTAAATGCGGTCTGGAAAGTGTAATTTTCAGGTGACAGTACTTTTTTTTAATACAACGGAGAGCAATATAAAAGAGTAAAGGAGATTTCACCTGTTTTTACACTTCGTTTTTTAAAAGTGACAATATATAGACAGGGGACCCAACAGCATTTATGTGCTAACATTTGTGGTTCGCTGCATCCTTTTACCAGATGTAAGCTTGTCTAAGCAACATCAAGCTTATCTTAAGCATCTTCCTGAGTCCTCTTGTTTAAGGTTAAGAGATGTGTGAGGTATCAAATTAAAGTACTCAATGGATGTCACTTAAAGGTAGTCATACTGTAGTATATGCTTTCTCTCAAAGTTCAAGGTGGTGTATTTTTCCGAGTCTTGGGAAGACCTCTGGAAGATGACCCTGGTCATTGTCACCAGGTTGTGGGCTTTAGTGGGCTCCAAAATTCTGATGGGTAGAGGGTGTTGCTCTCAGCCTCCATTCCCAACATGTGTCGATCTGGGAGAACACCCGAATAACACTTCCAGAAGGAGGAAGTGATGCCACTTTTTTGGTTTGGGATCTGCTGATTGGGCCTTGAGCACATCAGTTCAAAAGGCTAGAGAAACTGGCAACCTCTATCTATCTATCTATCTATCTATCTATCTATCTATCTATCTATCTATCTATCTATCTATCTATCTTATCTATCTACTGTTTGTATTGTGCTTTACACCCATGGGCCTCTAAACGCTCACTGGACAATACAACAAAAAACATGCAAAGTTAGAAGGGGAGCACTATAGGGGTTGAAAATAGAACTAATCTGGGCCTGAGTCGAACAGATACGTCTTCAATTGTTTTTTAAATGTTTTTTTGTTTCTTTTTTGTTGTTTTTGTTTTTCTGGATCCCGTATGATTCAACAGTATGATTCAACAGTCCCCTAACCCCTCCACCACCTGTAATGTTTGTCCTGGGCCAGGTTTGCGAGCACCAACTTTTGTTGTAGGGGTAACTGTTCTCCCACTGCCTCAGATTTCATAGATCTATATCCTCTAGTTTCATACTTCTGGCCAATGCTGGTGTGGGTCTTCAGCTCACCTCTGACCTCCCCATTCTCTTTCTCTCTTGAAATGGTCAGCTTGCTTCCAACCTTCCTAAAACACTTTTCCATGAGTGCTAATTCCTATCTTCATAGGTTAACCTTCGGTTCCAGCATCCAGCCTTTTTCGGACACTCCCTCCTTATCTGATGGTTTGTCTCCTCCCCTCTCCACCAACTTTCTGTCCTTGCTTGTAACTCTATCACCTCAAATCTCCTCTCTTCTGCAACAATCCTCATCTCTTTGATGACACCATCCTTCTGCTTTCAACTGCTCCACTCCCACTCCCCAACAACTCTACTCTTCTCTTTCCTGCCACACACTCCTTAGCTCCCCCTCAACTCACCTCCTTCTGAAGACACATCTCTCTTGCTTCAACCTCCACCATACTGTATCTCTGACCTCAGGTTCTCGACTTCAGTTTTCCTCAAGGTACTCCTCTCTCTTGCCGCTCTCCAACAAACTCCTTGTTCCAACTCCTGCACTTCCAGAGTGAGGTGGCTCCAATGTATAGTAGGGCCTCTCCTCTTCTGGGACAGGACTTACTGGTATTGAAAATAGATGTGGGATTCAAATCTCAATTTCCAAGCAATCCGAAACAGTGTTATCCCAGTCCTTTTAAACAGGTTGACTAAGTGTTATCCGAATCCTTTTAAACAGGTTGACTGAAATATTATATTATATTATATTATATTATATTATATTATATTATATTATATTATATTATATTATATTATATTATATTATATTATATTATATTATATATGTTATATTATTCTCATTACCTCTACTTCAGTTCAGGGAACAGAAGATTCTATGACCTCATTAAGAAGGATTCTAGCTGTCCCAATTGGTTAATGGTGCTCTATGACAGGGAAGGTGAACCAAGACACTGAGAGCACTTTACCAGTCGTAAAGAGATAATCAACACAAATGTCTACCCTTAACACAAATAAAAGTCCCACTCCTAAACCACTATTTTTTTTGAAGTAACCTTTATTTGTGAAACATGAATATTCCTTTGGTAGTGTAAACAAGCCTGTCAGTAATGTTGCTATGGAATAGAATACAAATATGCAGCAAACTCAATGTTAAGTTTGATTTCACCATTTCGACTGCAAGAACATCATTCAAAAGCTAAATAAGGACTGGTGCCAAATATAGAGGCCTGGGGTCTCATTACGAGTATAGCAATATAAAATGGTGGTAACGGGGCAGTAATTCCGTTTGACGGAGAGGTGGATGATTTTCCTCCACCAAAACGCTGTAGGGAAACCACCACCTTACCAGCAAAAATTCTGCAAAAACAGCAGAATTACCATGGGTGGATTACCACTGGCAGAATAACCACTGGCGGAATTACCACCAGTAGAATTGCCACTGGCGGTAACTCTGATGAAATCCCCATGGAATACCATGAATTGAAGAAAATTGGGACTATCAGTGACTACAACCACTTGTAATCCCATGATAAATTCACGGGACCGAGTGGTGGTAATGGTGTATCCATTTGGCGGTATTCCAGTGGATTTACCACCAGAATACTGCTAAACTTGTAACGAGGGCCATAGTCTTTATTAAATCACTAAACCTATTTCACCTACATTGAAGTTCAACTACAATTACATTCCCCATCAACATTCTTTAGACATTAATTGCATGTATCTGCATTTCTCCCCACCAGATGTCACCAGTTTTAGTTTGATTACCACCAGCCTCACACCAGTAAGTGCTTTGAATAATCATCTTAATTATGTTCATTCTGAACAGTGTTTCAAGTTGGTTTCATCGAGATCCGCTCTTGAACTTTCCGAGTATTAAAAGTTTGTTTCTCCAATTGAAAGCAATACATTCTCAAAAGGATAGGACAACTCAACTGGATCCCATAAATTAGTGAAGCCTTTTTCTAGCAGCAAAGACACTTTGGCAATATCGAGTGAGTTGAATAAATGTCTCCCATTCCATTCTCTCTTATCTTTTGGGGTGGTTGGCAGTATGGGGAAATGTCTTATAGCAGTTAACCCATATCCCATGTATCAACTTCCATTCTAATCTATGGGCTAAACAGCTGTAGGCTAAGACTCCACTTATAAAATTGGTTCCACGATAGGTGACATAACCAAATTCAGAAAAACAAAAAACATTTGTCAAAGAGAAAGGAACATGGTTTATAGTGAAATTATTTTTTGGTCGATCGAAGCATATGTGCATTTTCTGATACCCAAAAATAAAGAACCATGATTAGTGTAGTACAGGAGGCCTGTATGTACTGAAGAAATGGCCACTAATGCTGAAAGCAGGGGGAACAATGACACAGTATACATGAAAATGCTCCCAGAAGAAATTAATTATAAACAACTTATTTGCAAGTCAAAAAAGAAGAAAAGGGCAACCATACTGTATTATTTGAGATCAAGCACTCTCTGAATACATGTTAAGGTGTGATCATTTTTACATGTGCATTTTTCATTTTGGATCTTACATTTTGGATCAAGAACATTATTTCATTCAATACATTATGCTCACTATAATAGCAAACACTGAATCGTGTAAAGCAGTGACTACATAAAAGAAAGGAATAATGAGCCCCAAGACCCCAACGTGCCTTGATTATGCACATATACACACTCTAAACATGTATACATGGAGGACACCAATATAATGCGCCAGATTAACCAGATCCAGCAAATAGACACATTCTGATTGCAGGCAGGGCGCTGTGATGGATGGCAGATGTGTAAAAGACTTAAACAGTCAAGGCAGGAAACATACAAGTTCCATTTTTTATAAACACGTATGTAGAGTCATGACGTGTGTTCGAGAACACTGAATGTGAGGGAGTGAAAACAGTTGAGAGAGGGAGAGAGCGAAGACGACAGCTGAGCTCGAAATCCTGACACTTAAAAAAACGGATACAGGACTCTACATAAATAAATACTTGCACCCTCTCACCTCACCTGTCCTCGATGCTCGGTCACTTCAGATGTGGCGACGAGGGTTCTGGTGAGCCGCCCACCACGCAGGAATGGAGCAAATGAAATGGGTGAGGCCCAGAGAGGTACCATGTCATTTTGATATTTTTGTTTGCGTTGGTGGCTCCCTGCCCGCAAAGCAGCTGCCAGCATGGGCACTGAGCAAGTGAGAGCGCACAGAGCGCAAGACGTATTATGCTCAAGGAGAGTGTGCCATTGTATGGCAACGGTGTAAACGCTGTAAACGCTGCCACGCATACACTGGGTTCTTAATCCGCGAGCTCCCATGAGGCAAATGGGGACCCAGTGTGCCCATGCTGCCAATGAGTGACAATATTAGACACAGCTCGGGAGCAGGAGAAGCATACACACAATCTATTGAAGCTGTGGACCCGTTTACTGCTGCTGCAAGTGTATATATTTATACATAATAAACATAGACAGCATACAGAGCTCACCATGAGCTGTCACAGGGGTCTAGTGTGGCATATGGCCATGCAAAGTGTTCCACCCCTCACAATATTCCTCCAAAAGCGAGTGAACCAATAATACCATGGAAAGATGGCTTAAATCCTTTGAGTATTATGTGAATGTTGTATGTGGCACTAATTATACTGTAGACAGGAAAAAATCACTACTATTAAAGAAATCTATATTCCCGCCAGTAACTGCTCCGATGAAAATGTCTATGCCAATTATGGCACAGCACAGGGCAGTGATCAGATAGATCACTTTTCCCTGCAATACTCGAACCCCCACCACCACCCCCTTACCTTTACCTGGTGCACTTCTGTGGTCTGTGGGCGTTGCAGACTCCCTTGTCCCCCTGCAGCATCAGTTCCTCCTACTTATGCGTGGCGGTGCTGACGCAGCAGGGTCCTTTTTTTAAAATATTTTTTTTTTCCTGTCCCTGGCTTATTGTAATGGTAAGAGGGGGATGCCTGAACTTGAATGAAAATGAAAAGTGTGTCAAGAAGATGGACAAACACTACAAGAAGAAAGTAAGTACCTAATTGGAGTGGTAAACATTCAGAAAAAAAATACAGGGGGAGACTGTAGAACAATATATCACAGTGCTGAAGAAAATGGCCAGATCCTGCAATTTCAATCAACAACTGGATGAAAGACTGAGGTATCAATTCATGTTAGAGTGCAGGAGTAGTAAAGTCACAGAAAGATTGTAGGCAGAAGATAAGCAGTTCTGGAGACTGTGCTGCGGGTAGCCAAAAATGCTGAACCCACAGAGAGGTGCGTCAAGATACTGGAATGTACACTGAAGAAAACAGCAATGAAAGTGTCTCTGGAAGCAATACTGGCGACACCCAGTGGAGCCACAGAGTCAATATCTGCTGTTAATAGTCATACGACAGTGAAGAAATGGACCCCAAAGAATAACAATTAAAAAAGTTGTGTACCAAGGTTAGATTTTCCTACAGGGAGAGGGATATTCCCAATGAAGATTCGGAGCCAGCTTAAGAGATGCTACAGATGGAACAGTGCATTATGCTGGGCCAACAATTCAATGCGCCCATCCCTCAGAATTATCTGCAGGATATGTAATGGGAAAGGTCACTTGGTCAGATGCTGAAAAAAAGGAGCACCTCAACGAATTGGATACGTGAGATATATGATGATGACGATGATGATGAATGCATATCTATAGGCAGGGATGATGCTGAGGTTTTGGAATGCCCTAAAACTACAGTTCTCGTCAACAATGTGCCTTTAGTTATGATGATCGACTCATTGGCGAAATATACATTGTTTCTGGAAGGTACATGGAGGGATCCAGTTGGGCACAGATGCCTACATGAAGTTGACATAAATCCTAAGGCATATGCTGCCCTGTAGATAGAACTAGTTTGGTGGTTCCAAGCTACACTTCAATTCAAAGGTAGAGAAGCAACAAAAAAAATATATTTACCAAAAAAGGAATCACTGCAACTTTTGAGTTGGGCTCATTAGAAGTGAAAACAGAATGCAGAGGATACTGTATTTTCAGTGGAGAATGAGCTACAAGACATCCAATGAATATGGGAAATATTTTTAGACAGCATAGGTTGTTTGAGAGGATCCACCCACCAAATTAGATTGAAGCAAGTTTGTACATCCATTGTACAGAAGCGTTGTAACATTCCAATATCCATGAGAGATAAAGTGAAGATGGAACTGAAGAAGGTGGAAAGTCAAGGCATTATAGAAAGCATCAATGCCTTAGAATAGGTTCACTGCGAGTGGTGCTTAGAAAGTGCTCCGGGAAAATGCACATTTGTGTTGACATGAGATAATTCAATAAGTGGGTCATACCAGAGAGACATCCCTTCACACATATTCAGGTTTTGATATCAACTATGGGCCAGTTTAGGTGTTTTTGACTCTTGGTCTCACCTCTGCCTACCAACAAGTAAAACTTCATAAAGAGTCAAGGTACTTTATAGTATTTATAACTCCAGAGGGGTTTATCAGTTTTGGAGAATGCCCTTTGGGCTTGTGTCTGCAGCTCTTTGTTCCAGAAAGTCATGTATCAGATCTTTGACGGTGATGATGGCATTGGGTTTTTCCAAGATTATATTTTGGTGTAGGCAGAGAACATAGAAGAACATAACAAGAGGCACAATGGAGTGCTTAAGAAAATCCATGCTGCAGGTTTTACAAGAAAAATGCAGGATTAGCAGGCAGGATATTTGGTATTTAGGACATGTCATTTCCGGGAGGGGTTTATCTCCCAAAAAAGATCTGTCTGTGAAGGTGACTACCCCCGTTAACAAAGATCATGTAAGGACATTCCTAGGGAGGACAGAATAATATTCTAAATTTGTACAGGTCTTTGCCAGACACACAACTGAGGAATACGGTGAGGATGGGCATAGCATTTGACTGGTATGCCCACTGTGAGGTAATATTTGCTCACCTAACGTTTTGGCAGACATGCCAGCGTTGAACAGCTACAAGAAGGGAAGGAGTACAGTTATCCCTGTGGGATGTTTTTACCCATGCATCCGAGCCCTACCACAAAAACTGTGCAGTACTGGCATTGAAAACATCATGATAGCCAGAGCTTCCCAGAAAATGCCCAGGGAAATGCATGAAGAATAGGCTGCCACCCATTTTTGCCGATGTTATGGGCACAGAAGGGCACTGCCTAAAACCACCATTGGACTACCCACACAGTAGCCTGAAACCATTGGGAATGGCAATGCTGATTGCCAAAAGCAACCTAGAACTGTGGGGAATTCATTTTCTTAAATCCCCAAAATGGTTGCATTACTAGTACTCACCATTATCAGAAAGCCGGCGTTTTAAAACCACCAGACTTTTGTGTAAAATTGAATAAATGAACCCAAAGCAGGCCAAAGAAAGACTTACTGAGAGGTGGATACAATGTAAAGTTATATTCTGAAGTGACTTGAATGTTCATAACAAAACTGGCTGAGCTCTGCAGGTCTGCAGCAGCCTAACTGAAACTGGATTTAAAACTACCAAAAATCGAAAATGTTTAAATTAACTGAGTGACCTACTTTTGAGTGTCACATAGTTTGTCACTGTTGAAATGTAATAGTTTTGAACTTAGGATCAGCATTCTAGCTGCATATGTAAAAATTGTCTTGACTTAAACTGGGGAACAAAAAGTGACATTTTATCTGAAACCTGGCTTAATGAAACTAAATTCTGCCCACCAGATACCCCCGACAGGAGTTGAGACTTGCAAAACAGCTGTGTTCCCAGGCCTAGCTGCCTTTTGCTGTTCCCACCAAAAGGGATATGACACTTCTCTGATTAAATTACCTGGGCTCTGCAGGAAATTGAACAAAGCCCTGTCCTGACTCAGGCAAATGTTTTATTGGGGGGATCGTAAAAGTGGCTTCCTCCAGGAAGGAAAGGGGAGGAGCACTGCCTGTGAGAGCAAGCTGGCTTGGCAGCACTGGAAAAACCAGAAATTCAACCTTGTGCTGGGGGAAACCACACCCCTTTGGGGCCAGAACATAAATCTAAAAAGATGGATCATTCATAGAGCGGACTTGTGAAAATTTTATAAGTGATATCATTATTCTTGTGATTTTTCTGTGCACATTTGAAGACGTGTTAGGACCCGGTGGTATGTTCAGGGGGGTTTTAGCGGAAAAGAGGATATTACTCTAAATGTATGTATGTTAAAAATCTGACACTCCACCACCTAATGCCCACATGCTTTGCCAACATTTGTGTAAATGCGGGGACAAATCCAATATTGGTAACCCGACCAAAAAGTGAAATATGTTGCCATTTTTGAACCAAAGCTCCTAGAAACGACAGAATTGGAACAGGGGCTACCATCAGTAAATGCATGATGCGTGTATGCAATGCCAAACAACTGTCTATCTATGAAATATGTCTATTAGGATCAGATATAGATTGTGTGTAAAGTTGACAGGGGTGGGTTCTCGGTATCATAAACAGACCTCATCATGATGACACTTCATTTCATTCCCCCAATCAAGGGGAAGAGGAGGAAGTGGCCAATGACAAGTGGAGAGAGGTAGGGCCTAGAAAGCTAGCCTCTCCACCCACTTTCAAAACACATAAAAGCAGACAGTCAGGACAGATAGGGGCATTCTATTCCATCTGCTGCGGGACGCTCTGCCGGGAAAATCCATACTTTACCTCCATCAACCTCCAGAGAGCCAACATAGAGACTTCAATCTATCCACCTTCAGAGACCAAGACTTTACTTCAGAATTTGTAGCAGAGAGGTCAACTACAAGCTAAATCCCTCTTTAGCAGGCCTCAAAACATTGCAACTATTCACAGCCAGGCGAGCTGTTTGAATTCTTTGCAAGAACTCTTGCCATTTGCCAGGGAGCAATGTTGTGTCCAGAGAGAGGCCAGCTGAACCGGAGACCGCTGTATCCGGACCCACAGACCTGATCAGAACCAGAGACCCAGACCAGACCAGCAGAGTAGAGCTGACCCAGACGCTGTGCGCAGAAACCATCCGTGGCGAGTGAAGAAAACCTGTTGACCAGATCTGTGGCGAGGCCTTTTTCTAAATATATTGTGAGTACCTAGCAGAACTGTGCAGAACCAATCTCTTAGTTAAAATAATATAATTCAATCTATTTTAATCTAACCAGAACTGCCTCCTAACTGTCACCTGTCATTTTCTATCTGCAAGCTGTAACCTGTCGCTTTGAACTTTTAAAATTTCAAATCCGAAAAACTACCTTTATTTAATCGTGCGTATCTCTGGAACCGTTTGGGCTAGGAACTTGGTTTAACTTTCCTCTGAAGGCTTAGAATCTCACCTTTTCAACAAGCCTTGACCGGACTTCCTACTCCTCATACTTCTGCCGTAATCATGATTCTCGCACTCGCGAATTTTACAGCGATTTGCGATTTGGCTAAAAATCCAGCCACGTGTGAAAACAGCAGCTTCCTTGCTTTCCTTGCTAAAATTTTGTTTGCCTCTTAAGAACCATCCCTGAATCATTGCTAAAGTGAGCCTGAACTCATCCCAAGTATATTTCACTCACCCTGAACCACCTAAAGGGAATTAAAACCATTTTCAGCATATTTCTCACTGCATTGTCACCATATTCAAAGCATTTTGCTTGTGTTTCAAAACTCATATCTGTTGTATAAGCTGCTGGGGGGGAATTGAACTGAATTCTATTTGATTGCATTCCTAAGAACTGTGTCATCTTCATCTCCTTACAGTGCATAAAAGGGGGGTGAATTGTCCAAGAAAGTGATTACATTGTCTTTTGCTGAAATCCTATCAAGTTATTTTCTGTACTGCATTTCATTCCACATTGCATCCCTTTGAAACCATAAAAGTATTGTTGCTATCGTATCCATCCTATAACCACTCATCATTGATTATAAAGAAGTGTGCTAGTGCCGGACTATCCATTATTGATTACTGCTCAGATTAAGTGTGATATTCAATTATTAATTTATTATAAAGTGTGATATATATATATATATATATATATATATATATATATATATATATATATATATATATATATATATATATAGTTTAAATTATCAAATAAACCTTTTAAACTTGCAAAACAGAACTACTTCTTGGCTCAGTGGGGTCAGGGGGATTCCAAGAGAGGGGTGTTATATAGGGGTAGTCATCCAGAACGCATGAACTGGACGTAAAGATATATCAATAAGGGTTTCCATTCAGTATCCCAGACTAGGCATTGACTTAGCTGTAGTGTTGAATTGAATCCTCTTACAAATTGGGGGCTCGAGCCGGACGTTTGGGTTAGATCTATCACTTGTGAAGATTAAAACAGCGTGCCAGCTGACCAGATACACATATCCGGTCTGATCACCACGCTGTTTTACGCTGTAAAGCACTCCTCAAAGGAACGCTCTAAGGAAAAGGTCTGTTTTGCAAAATTAAAATACAAACTTCTGTAAGTCAGGACAGAGACCAATCTCTAGAATGACGATCTTGGTAGATATGAAAATAGCCAGAGAACACTTCTTACATAAGCTATTTGTGAGAGGTGAGTGGACTCATCAGGACCAAACGGTCTGGTTGCAGGCAATCGCGCAACAGGTCACTGAAACAGGGTCAGACCTATGGGGAGATCAGGGTCCCCTACATGTGGTCCTGAGCGAACTATACATGGCCCCGAAGGCCAAGGATGAGCACCACAAGATTGCCAGGGTAGCGGCATATTTATATTTACATATGGGAGCCATGCAGGACAAATGTGCTGAAGGCCAAGATCTGGTGAGTAGGCAACTGCTGGCACTAGAGAAGGTCCAATCTGACCTGGTCTCTTCTGAACAGAGGCTGCAGGGGAGCCAGGAGTCAGAAAATGATAGTAGGCAGTATATCATTAAAATAAAAGAGGACATGGATATACTGCAACAGGAAAAGACAGACCAGGATACCAGAATTCTGGCTTTGCAGAAGGAACGCCAAGACAGTTTGGACTCCCTACTGCAGAGCCAGAAAAAGCTGGAGCAACAGATCAATTTCAACAGGGCATGCACAGAGCAGGTAGCCACCCTGCAAATCCAACTAGACAGAGAGAAAGAGGAGAGCAATAAACTGATCCTGAAAGACCTGGATACCCAGGCAGAGTTTGATCAGGAGCGCCAGAAAGCTGGTGCCTTCCAGAGGCAAAGGGATGACCTGGCGTCACAAATTCAAGCTCTTGGTCAGGAACGGGACACCTTAGGCCAGAAAGTCTGCCACTTAAGAAGAAAAATGGAAGAAAATCACCTGGCCCACCAGGGACTGGGTGACCTCCAAAAAGAACACCAGGGCTTGCTAGAGCACACCAGGAGGATGGGGCAGGCTCTGGCAAGACAGGAGCAGGCCAATAGGGACACAGCTCAGGAGGTAACCCTCCTGCAGCAAAGACTGGCCCAGTGCTCCAGGACCAATCAGGAAACGCAGAGAGAGAATGAGGCTCTCTGCCAGCACAATGATAGGCTCCAACAACAGGTAGCGATGCAGGAGAGACTGATAGAGTCTAGTAAGGCCTTAACTGAGGAACTGAAGGCGCAGGCTCTTGCATTGCAACAGGGAGCAGGGGCGGATAGAGACCAGGTTCGCTGGGAAAGGGAAACTCCTGAGCATAACCTCAGGAGCCCTAGTACCAGAGGCCTTTATCTCTCTCAGTCCCTGGACTCTGCCAATCCCATGTCCCCTGGTGCACATGAGCACCAGGCCACAGGGATGGCAGATTACTATCCAGCCAGAAGCATGGGGCTCATAGGCCAGTACCTCCCAGGAATGGATGGGCGGGCATCCGGGTATGGGCACCCAAGCACAGTGCAATTTAGTGGGGAACCCCAGGAGAATAGGCCCATTAAGGGCATCCTGAAAACTTCTTCCCAGTTAGGTCAGTGGGGGGGGTACCCATCAAATCCTGGCAGCAAAGAGGAATCTGAAGACTCCTCTGAATGGCGCAGGACACAGGAGACCAGGTCCCCACATTCTGCCAGCCATTCCCAGGCTCGCAGAATCCGGGAAAACCTGGACGATCAGACAGGAACCTCTGGGAGCAGTGCCTCTGAGTCAGAGGATGAATGGACCAGGGTTACCCGAACCAAAAAGGCCAATAAGGCAAAAAGGGCCTTGCTTAAGGACCCTTTAAAGCAAATAAAGGCAATAAGGAGTGTTATCACGCCTTATCATAAGAACGCCAAGTATTCCGTATGGGAACACTTGGAGCTCTATGAGCAAATGATGTAGACTTTCCATTTGAAGGACAGCAGTAGCTGCATCCAGTACGTCAAATGGACATTCTCCCCAGAATACTCCAGTTTCTTTGCGGGGCTGGAGGACCAAAATCATTTAAGATGGTCCACCTATAAGACGGCCATCTTGAAACATTTTTCTGTTCACAGAAATCCTCAAGAGGCTCGCAAGGCAGCCTACAATTTGCAATGTGGGGAGGATCAGGCCCCACAAGAATTTGTGCAAGAACTGAAACGTGCCTTTGCGCAGACCACCAGAAGGGTGCGCACAGACAGCAGAGAATTTGTCAATACATTTTTCCATGCCTTGCCCAAATATATAATGACCCAGCTCGTGAGAGATTTTCATGAGAAAATATCTTTAGACTGGGTCATTGAACAGGCTTCCCGGATCTATGAGGTGCAGAAGCTCATAGAAAATAAAAGCAATACCCAGAAAAATCCCAAAACCAACAGCACCCCTGCTGCTGCCAAGGTGGCAGAGGTAAAGGTTGCCCCCGTTTTGGATTTGGAGATGGGGGGGCCTAAAAACCTACCTGCACCTAATAATGCTAGGCCCAGAAGGTCCTCGGGCCAGTCACAGACAGGGAGCCAAGGAGGCAGCCCCACAAATGGGGTCCCTCGCTCTCCTGATTATGTAAGTCCCCGTTACAAGGGAAATCGACCCATCCTGGGTTATGTGTGGACTCCTCCAGCCCAAGGGGGGGATCCAGCCAAGCACCTAACCCAGGGAACTTCCCTCCTAACTTCCCACCGGAGGGCAGAAATTCTCCAAATCCTGGGCAGAACTTTTTCCCCAGGTATCCACCCAACTTCCAACCCCAAAATCATCCATCCTTCTTTCCCCAATTCCCTGAGCCCAGACAACCTAATCCGGGAGAGGGGAGGCCAAGGGTGGAGGGGTACCAAAATCTTCCCAACCAGGGGTACTACCAGAGAAGGGATAGCTACCCTTCCCGGGATCAGCCCAGGGGAGAAAATAGAGCCCCTTATCAGCCTGAGCGGGTTTCTCAGTTAGAGCGCCAGGTCCAAAATATGGCACGGGATCTGGGTCACATACTGAGGGCTCAACAGAACCCTCAGATGAGCGTGCCACCGCAGAATGCCCCAAACTCTGGACCTGGTACTCCAGAACAATGACGGGGGCAGCACCCCGATAACACACCGGTTCCTAGGGAGGAGGCACAAGGGGAAGGGGGGTGTAAAGCCTTGGAGGAAGCTTCCTTCCCAACTTGTAAACAGCCCCTGGAAAACCAGGAACCGGAAACAAAATCTCCTGCCCCTGAAAGCCCGCCTTCCAAGGAGCAGAGGGGGGGTAGGAGAAACAAAGGACCCAAACAGACCCACTTTGTGGAGGAGGTACAGGTCTTCCAATTTGAGGGAGAGGGATCCTCAGATGATCCTGGGGAAAGGACCTTCTCCTTCAGAGATGGGGGAACTCCTCACAAGGAAAAATGGGTCCCAAGGGATGCCAAATCAGACTGGGGAGATATGGAGACTGAGCTACCGCCGCCCATCATCTCATCCCAGAACCCACAATACCAAAGTAGCCTGGTTCAAACCCATCCTGATGACTGCCTCCAAAAAGGGGGGGCGGCCCAGAACCGGAACCAGGGGAACCCACAATGGCTCTGATCTCCAGTTGCCAACTTTTTCTTTCAGATTCCCAAGGCTCTCCACAGAATTCTGCCCAAATTTCTTCTCTTGCAATGTCCAAAACCAGAAAGTTAGCCCACCAGTTGTCCAAAAATGTGCATTAGCTGTGCCCCCTTGAGGAGAAGGAGGGAAGATATTATGCCCGGGTACAAGTACAGGAAGTGTACTCCCCTTCCTGAATGCAGGAAGGGGAGGGAATTACCAAATTCCTCTCACCTCACTTCCTGGACAACTCCAGAACTTCGACGGGAAGGAAATTCCCGTCGAGGGGACGGCAGATTTGGACATTAAAATTGGGCGACACAAGTTGAAACACCCGGTCATAGTTGTGACTCCAGAGGGCACCCCTTGTTTACTAGGGAATGACCTCCTGAGAAGGTTGTCACCCCTAATAGATTGCGTAAACAAGGTCCTCTGGACCCAGACTAGCCGACCCATAAAATTAAAACAGAGTGTCAACCATGTTAGTTTAAACGGCACATGCCACATGGTTGAACAAAAATCTGACCAAGTAGAAATCCACTTCCAGAATAACCAAATTCCAGACGTGACAGTAATAGCAGTAGGACAACAGACTGGTGATGGGGGGTCCTCTCTATTTCTGAAAATCAACCTCCCTTCCAGTTTAAGGTGGTATTCCACACTGGAAGGAAACACCCTGAAATTCTTTACTAATCCACAATCAGAAACTCCCACTCCTATAGTCCAGAAAGATGTGAAATCAGCTCAGAGCCTGGCTGATATTCAGCAAATTGGAGAGCAGTTGTTCATCCCTGTTCAGTTAAATGATGGGAAGGACTCTGTTCTCGCTCGAGTGTGTGTGAACAACGGTAAGAGCTTCATCAGCGAAGCCATGTTCCGCCAACTCCCAAAAGACCCAGCCATTCCCACATTCAAACTGATAGACAAATGGGAAATGGACCTGGAAGCACCCAATTCCAAACATCTCCTGCCAAGCAGGTGTATGCTCAAAATCTCCATTGGCAACAAGAGCATAGTCCACAATTGTTGGGTCGTGCGAGACGTCACTGCCGCTTTTTACTTAGGCAGTGACATTCTCAATCGCTTTGCCATTAGTTTGGACCTAATAAACTTCAAAGCTTGGTCCCGATTAGCGGATAATCCCATGGGCTTTGATGATCCAGAAAAAGCATTTAGGTCAGCTCAATTGCTACCTTATGCAGTTGAGATTCAGATCAAAGAGGAAGTCACCATCCCAGAAAGGACCCGACAATTCTCCTTGGAAGTGAAAGTTAAAAGAGGACAACATTTGAAAAACCCTGATGCTTACATACATCTAAACGCTTCTCTCCAACAGCAAGGGTTGGGGGTAAACCCAACTCCATTAGTCAACATAGAACATGACACCATTCTAATAGAGGTGGATAACAGCGACTTAAAGAGTATTACTCTAGCCGCAGGCACCATTATTGGAATGGCGGTTGATGACTGACATTTTTCCATCGATTTAGTTAATGAACTGTTAGGACCAATCCCCAAGGACTGTTTTGACAGTGACAGTGAGGACAATACAACACCAGACAGGATTTTTACCCGCCATGGGGGGAACTTCCTGGTGTACACTTCTTGCCCTTATGGTAAGGAAGATGTGACGTGTGACTTCAGGAGGGATGAGGTGATTTTCCAGGTCCATGAGGGCTGCCTTTCCCACCTGAAGCCTCCAGTCCAAATCAGCACTATGACCATGGACTTCTCCACCCAGCTGGAGGAGGCCGCTGAAATAGCCAAACCAGAAGTCTTTCCAGGCTTCAGGCAGATGGTGGAAGAGAGAGTCAACCTAGCTGATGCCTGCGTGACTCTGGAACAGAAGCAAAAGTTGAAACAAGTCTTCTTGGATTTCCAAGATCTCTTTGCGGTAGACTCAAATGACTGTGGTCGCACCGACATCCACACAACAACAATTCCCACGGACCCTGGCATGACTCCAGTGTTTGTGAAGCAATATCGCTTGCCTCTCGCATCAATGGAGTCCCTTACTGAAATAATTAAGAACCTTGAGTCCAGGGGAATAATCCGTCCCGTCCACATCACCTTCAATAATCCGGTGCTGGGAATATTAAAGCCAAACGGCCAGTGGAGGCTCTGCGCCGACCTCAGGGAGCTCAACAAACGGGTCCATACTTCCCGATGGCCTCTGCCCTACATTGACCAAGGGCTGGCCCAGATCCAGGGGTCAAAGGTATTCACTGCAATAGACCTGACCAATGGATACTGGACTGTGCCTGTCAGTAGGGAGGACCAATACAAGCTGGCTTTTACCTTTGGGGGCCAGCAGTACACATGGACCCGGACTCCCTTTGGATACCTCAACTCCGGCAATGAATTCAACATTTTCCTACACAAGGCCATGCCCGACCTGGGTGCAAGGGGTAACCTGGCTTATGTAGATGATGTCCTCATCAAAAGTTCATCTGTGGAGGAACACATAGCGGAGATCCGTTATGTTCTGACGCAGTTGAGGGCCGCCGGAGCAAAACTTTCCTTTCAGAAAGCACAGTGGTGTAGAACCCGTGTTAATTTCTTGGGGCATGAGATTACTCCTCAGGGTCTCTGTCCCCAGGAAAAGAAAGTGGAAGCACTTCAGAAACTGAAAGACCCCACAACTCTGCGGGAACTAAGGAGCCTCCTTGGACTGACTAATTACAGCAGAAAGTTCATTGAGGGCTACGCAGAGATCATCAGACCCCTGATTCATCTCCTGAAGGGGGGGTCAAGTAGGAATGGGGTCCAGAACAAGCCGAGGCGGTAAAACAACTCAAGAGAGGGGTGGGGGTGATAGGGCACAAGCACCTTGCCTAGCTTACCCTGTCAGAAACAAGGAGTTCTTCCTGGAGACGGGGTTCTCTAATACGTGCTTGACGGCGGTATTATACCAAAAGCATGACAAGGTCAATAAAGTAATCTCCTATGCGCGCAAAACTTTATCCTCTGTGGAGGAAAAATTCAACGATTGTGAGAAGGCACTCCTGGCAACGGTGTGGGCATTGAAGAATTACCGCCCGGTAATCCAGGGGGAACACATCATAGTGGAGACTCCACACCAGCCTCTGCAATATCTCCAAAGTGACAGAATCCGGGCCGGAAATGTGAGTAATTCCCAAATTACTTCCTGGATTCTGTCAATGCAAGGCTTTCCTGTGGAGGTCAGATATGGCCAAAACAAGAAGAGTCCCCTCGCGCAAGGTCTGGCTGACTTGCATGATTGTGCCAGAGAAAACTGTCTCGAGGACGAAAGTCTAAAGATCAAGGACAACACGGAGGAATACCTTAATTCCCCACACAAAGTCTTTGAAGAAGACAAGTGTGAGGGAATGCCCACTGTCTATGTGGATGGATGCTCTTACCATGTTGACAACGACGGGGAGAAAGAACTGGTGGCTGGTGTAGGGAATGCATGGGTGAAGGAGTTTCCAGAACCCTCCGCTGGATAGAAAATTGGTCCCCGAAGTAGTCAAGTGGCAGAATTGATGGCTGTGCATCAAGCCATCTTCACTGCTGTCCAACATCAACTCCACAAACTGGTCATAATCACAGATTCTGATTATGTACGGAACGGGTTCGTGGAGCACCTGGTTAATTGGAAAACCAGAGGCATGTTATGTGCTAACAACAAACCCTTGAAACATGGGAAGTTGATCCAAAACATTGACGATCTGGTCACCTCGAATGAGATGACCATCTATTGGAAAAAGATCAAGGGTAATTCCAAAGTAGAGGGACTAGACAAAACTGGAAATGACTTATCTGATCAGCTCGCCAAAACCGGGGCCATCCAAGGGGATCTAATTGAGATTGAGTCCCTGTTGGGGGAAATCCAGGTCACTGCTATCACTAGGTCCCAGACAAATGCTCACAATGATCTTTCAATTGCACAATGGAGTAAGGAGACCCCTGATGCTGATTTGATTACAGCTCAGAAGGGGGATCCAATTATTGGTGGCTGGGGGTGGGGGTGATAGGGGAACATGAGTTGGACATGGGTGGGGGCCTGGTGGAGGCTGCCCCTGGTGGCTGGGGGGTGGGGGTGATAGGGGACAGGAGTGGGGGCCTGCTCTCAGGTGCCCCACAGTGCTGGGGGTGGGGGTATTAGGGGAACATGAGTTGGACATGGGTGGGGGCCTGGTGGAGGCTGCCCCTGCACTGCTGGGGGGTGGGGGTGCAGGGGAACATGAGTTGGACATGGGTGGGGTCCTGCTGGCAGGTGCCCCACAGTGCTGGGGGGTGTTGGTGATAGGGGAACATGAGTTGGACATGGGTGGGGGCCTGGTGGAGGCTGCCCCTGCACTGCTGGGGGGTGGGGGTGCAGGGGAACATGAGTTGGACATGGGTGGGGGCCTGGTGGAGGCTGCCCCTGGTGGCTGGGGGGTGGGGGTGTTAGGGGACAGGAGTGTGGGCCTGCTGGCAGGTGCCCCACAGTGCTGGGGAGTGGGGGTGATAGGGGAACATGAGTTGGACATGGGTGGGGGCCTGGTGGAGGCTGCCCCTGCACTGCTGGGGGGTGGGGGTGCAGGAGAACATGAGTTGGACATGGGTGGGGGCCTGGTGGAGGCTGCCCCTGGTGGCTGGGGGGTGGGGGTGATAGGGGACAGGAGTGGGGGCCTGCTGGCAGGTGCCCCGCAGTGCTGGGGGTGGGGGTGCAGGGGAGCATGAGTTGGACATGAATGAGGGCCTGCTTGCAGGTGCCCCACAGTGCTGGGGGGTGGGGGTGCAGTGGAACATGAGTTGGACATGAGTGGGGGCCTGCTGGCAGGTGCCCCACAGTGCTGGGGGGTGGGGGTGCAGGGGAACATGAGTTGGACAGGAGTGGGGGCCTGCTGGCAGGTACCCCACAGTGCTGGGGGGTGGGGGTGCAGGGGAACATGAGTTGGACATGGGGGGGGGCCTGCTGGCAGGTGCCCCACAGTGATGGGGGGTGGGGGTGATAGGGGAACATGTGTTAGACATGGGTGGGGGCCTGGTCAAGGCTGCCCCTGCACTGCTGGGGGGTGGGGGTGGTGGGTGACATGGGTGGGGTCCTGGTGGAGGCTGCCCCTGGTGGCTGGGGGGTGGGGTTGATAGGGGACATGAGTGGGGGCCTGGAGGAGGCTGCCCCTGCACTGCTGGGGGGTGGGGGTGGTGGGAGACGTGGGTGGGGGCCTGGTGGAGGTTGCCCCTGGTGGCTGGGGGGTGGGGGTGGTGGGAGACATGGGTGGGGGCCTGGTGGAGGCTGCCCCTGGTGGCTGGGGGGTAGGGGTGATAGGGGACATGAGTGGGGGCCTGGTGGAGGCTGCCCCTGGTTGCTGGGGGGTGGGGGTGATAGGGGACAGGAGTGGGGGCCTGCTGGCAGGTGTCCCACAGTGCTGGGGGGTGGGGGTGCAGGGTAACATGAGTTTGACATGAGTGGGGGCCTGGTGGAGGCTGCCCCTGCACTGCTGGGGGGTGGGGGTGCAGGGGAACATGAGTTGGACATGAGTGGGGGCCTGCTGGCAGGTGCCCCACAGTGCTAGGGGGTGGGGGTGCAGGGGAACATGAGTTGGACATGGGTGGGGACCTGGTGGAGGCTTCCCCTGGTGGCTGGGGGGTGGGGGTGATAGAGGACAGGAGTGGGGGCCTGCTGGCAGGTGCCCCACAGTACTGGGGGGTGGGGGTGCAGGGGAACATGAGTTGGACATGGGTGGGGGCCTGGTGGAGGCTGCCCCTGGTTGCTGGGGGGTGGGGGTGATAGGGGACAGGAGTGGGGGCCTGCTGGTAGGTGCCCCACAGTGCTGGGGGGTGGGGGTGCAGGGTAACATGAGTTGGACATGAGTGGGGGCCTGGTGGAGGCTGCCCCTGCACTGCTGGGGGGTGGGGGTGCAGGGGAACATGAGTTGGACATGAGTGGGGGCCTGCTGGCAGGTGCCCCACAGTGCTAGGGGGTGGGGGTGCAGGGGAACATGAGTTGGACATGGGTGGGGACCTGGTGGAGGCTTCCCCTGGTGGCTGGGGGGTGGGGGTGATAGAGGACAGGAGTGGGGGCCTGGTGGAGGCTGCCCCTGCACTGCTGGGGGTGGTGGTGGTGGGAGACATGGGTGAGGGCCTGGTGGAGGCTGCCCCTGGTGGCTGGGGGGTGGGGGTGATAGGGGACAGGAGTGGGGGGCTGCTGGCCGGTGCCCCACAGTGCTGGGGTGTGGGGGAGCAGGGGAACATGAGTTGGACATGGGTGGGGGCCTGGTGGAGGCTGCCCCTGGTGGCTGGGGGGTGGGGGTGATAGGGGACATGAGTGGGGGCCTGGTGGAGGCTGCCCCTGCACTGCCGGGTGGTGGGGGTGGTGGGAGACATGAGTGGGGGCCTTTTGGAGGCTGCCCCTGGTGGCTGGGGGTGCAGGGGGACATGCATTGGTGGGCAGTAGTGCAAGTTGACATGTGGGCTGGCTGGGGGGCATGGCCATGGTGGATGGGGTGCATGCAGGACATGTGCAGGGTAGGCCCCTGTGGTGTGGGCCACCTGCAGGGGCCGTGGAGGGTGTAGAGGGAACGCCTGGGAGGACCCACACGTGCAATTCACGTGTGGTGCTCCCCGCGCACCCCTGTAATACACGTACCCTGATGGAATCGCGTGTGATACTTTCCGCGCACCCCTGAAATACATGTACCCTGCTGATGTTGCGTGTGAAACTTCCCGCGCACCCCGAAATACACGTAGCCAGGAGATTCGCGTGTGGAACTTCCCACGCACCCCTGATATACATGTACCCTGCTGATATCGCGTGTGAAACTTCCCGTGCACCCCAAGATACACGTAGCCAGGACATTCGCGTGTGGAACTTCACGCGCACCCCTGGAATACACATACCCTGCTGATATCGCGTGTGAAACTTCCCACGCACCCCGAAATACACGTAGCCAGGATATTTGCGTGTGGAACTTCCCACGCACCCCTGATATACATGTACCCTGCTGATATCGCGTGTGAAACTTCCCACGCACCCCAAGACACACGTAGCCAGGACATTCGCGTGTGGAACTTCCAGCGCACCCCTGGAATACACGTACCCTGCTGATATCGCGTGTGGAACTTCCCGCGCACCCCAAAATACACGAAGGCAGGACATTTGCATGCGGAACTTCACGCGCACCCCTGATATACACGTACCCTGCTGAATTCACGTGTGAAAATTCCCGTGCACCCCTGATGTACACGTACCCTGATGGAATCGCGTGTGGAACTTCAAGCGCACCCCTGAAATACACGTACCCAGTTGAAATGACGTGAGGTACTTCCCGCGCACCCCAGTGATACACGTACCCCGCTTGCCGTGCTGGTACAGGGTTAGCGCAGCCCTTTGCGCTGGATTGAGGATTTTGATGGCTTTTCCCTGCGCGAGAGGCGTTCTTGGGGGCGTAACTGGCGCTGCTGCAGGGTCGCTACGCCACGGCTGGTTTTGGTAGCTGAAATCCATGAATACGCTGTGCGCGGAAATGGGATTTGGCGCACGCGGCTGGCGCAGGGATTCGCACGCGCACACTGTGCGCCAGCCGCGTGCGCCACTTGTGCGCTGATTTCTATGAATTACCCCATGAATGTCATGCATACCAATTGTATTTTAAATATAAGGAATCCATTGGAGAGAAAGAAATGGTGTCGTTTCTGTAAGGTGTGTGAAACAGACGAGACTTTAGAACATATTATGCTGAAATGTCCTGATTTGGTCAAACAAAGAACTGAATATTTTGCAGACTTATTTGACAATAGTTTTAGCAATGATCCTAATTATATATGGTATAGAATTAGAAATGGATATTCATTGACGTTGTTTATTCGTGTAATTTCCTTTTTAAAAACAGTATGTGATTTAAGTTAGACATTCTCTGTTTTTGGATATCTGTTTCATTGTCTATATGCTGTGATTGTGTGAAATTTTAATGGTTCATTTTTCTTTTTGTGTTTTAATCTTTCCATTTTGTGTATATTTTGTAAAGGTTTATGACGAACCATGAACAAATAAACAAATAAAAAAAAAATGTCTATAGCTCTCTAGCAATTGATGTCACCTGATGGTGTAGGTAGTGTCTGTGAGCCATCCCAAATGGGTATCTGCTGATTCAGAAACGAAGAGTCTGTACTATTTTTTAAGTGTATTTGTGTGTTGCTTTACATTGCTCCCTTCTGAAGAAGGTTTAATATAACTGACTAGTAAATACATTAATAATTGTTTATGCAAGAAACCGTGTGTGTAAGAGTATATTTAAGCACGTGTCACTGTGAATCCCTGTGTAACTCCCCTACAACTCATATTCACCCCTAATGAGATAAACCTGGCTGCTCAACACGCTACCAACCTGTGTGGAACAGATTTATACCAAAGGTTGGGGCGCTATTGCAAGGAGGTCAGGGTTGTTGTAGTGCACACAAAGGGTCCTGCATACAATATTGGCTAACAATGATGAGGGCCTCATCACGAGTTTGGCGGTAACCCTTAAATCCAGCGGTAGCTCTATTACCGCCAGATTTAAGGGTCCGCCAAATCAGGGCTTCGGCAGATTTCTCCCCAGCTGTGAGCTGGGGGGAAATCCACCGAAAATTCGCCCTCATACCACCGGCGGGAACATCTTAGATTTCATTATGGTGATGTGAAGTGGCATTAAGTGTTTGGACTTGCTCCAGTTTTGTGTCAATTTGGTCATGCTCCAAAATCCGGACATTATCATTGTCCATTGTGGAGGGAACAGTTTAGGCCATGCAACTGTTATTTCACTGAAATTTGCAATGAAGGACACATTTGAGAAAATGATGGACATGCTCCCAAACTCCCGACTAATTATTTCTTGCATTGCCCAGAGACAGATGTGGCGGCGCTCCAGTTTATTTGGTCCACAAATAAAGAAGGCAAGCCACAATGTCAACAAGGCTTTCTTTCGATAATGAAAATATTACATTTCATAGCACCAATATTTCTCGCAGAGATGGAGTACATCTTGCTGATGCTGGTAATCAGCTTTTCTTGCAAAATATCCAAAATGCTTTGAAGCAATTTTTGCAAATATGGCAAGCATTTTGAAGTAGGTGTTGCCTACTTTACTTTAACACTTGAAAACACTTTTAAAAACAAACAATACAGAAAAGGTTCATTTCAGAGCCACCACTTTCCCACACAAAAGCGTGCAATGTTTTTGATGGCTCCCCCCACATTTGTTAGATATCCAGGGACTACCACGCTGTTCACGGAATTCGCAGGCTGTGTAGGGGCCTTCACCTTTTTTGGGTATTTCTATTTTTGAACTGTGAAAGGCGGTTCTGAAAAGAACCTTTTTTAATTTCTTTAGTTTTATTACATTTTTTGCATTTGCCTTTTTTTCACAGGAGACAGAAGGAAGGGGAGGGAAGGGAAGGGAGGGCATGGAAGGGGCACCAACCACAGGGGGAAGGGGCAGGTGGAGCCAGGAAGATGTTGGGTGTGCCTTAATTAGGAAGGAGACAGTGGTTCTCATGTTGACAGACTTCAAAAGCACTTTAAAATTGCTCCCCCTAACAGAGCGGTGTGTCACAATGCATACAGAGCACTCTCAGCATGGAAATGTAAGGGTCGACTGAGTCATGTATGGCCTGCAAGGCTCTTTTGGTGGTAAGAGCGGATGATGATGATGTGACAGTGGATGTGAACCTGCTCGCCCCTTCGAAATATACAACCCTTCAAACTTCTCCCTTGTGATTCAACCTTAGATGTTACCCCATGTAGGTGGTCCTGTAGCTATACAATCCCGGTTTTCTGTGACTGAGTACAACTTTAAACTCAGTGCATTGAACCTTGTTTGCATGCACCTTTGGTACACCCCCACGATGGTAAAAAGCCTCCACACTCAAGATTCACGCTGGGAGCTAGTTACAGGGATTTCCACTACCACATTCTCTTCGTCCTCTTGATACACCTCTGTATCTCCATGCATGTTCCCCTCTCCAGTCCCTCCAGATGGTGGTGGTGGGGGTGGTGCTGGGGCAGCTGCAGCAGCCACACAAGCCATTCTCAAGAATGCAAAGAAAGCAGAGATAGGCAATCTCCTAATCAGCAGCAGATGTTCACTCCTAGACAGCCAGAAACACAATGAGGAGCAGCTGTGGTTGTGTCCCTTTACAGGGGTGCTGTCTGTGGACCACAGACAGTTCACAGGTGGGGCTCAAAAAGTTACAAAAAATTGCTAGATCAATCAAGACATGTTCTAGGACCTCTGCACGGGTCAATGTTCAGCTTAAACACCCTGGATCGTCCAAAAATGCACTTTTTAACTGTCCAGGGGTACAAACTGTGTCATCGGATACTCCTGATGCACAGCATGGGTGTGGTCACATGATGACACCCGGGACATCCGTGGATAGGGTGGCTGTCCTGCAGCCACCTACTGCGCGGGATGTAGTGTGCACATGTGCCCAGGTGTCCGCAGGACAGGGGTGGAGCCTCCAAATTATTTAAAAGTGCAAAACATGCGAGTGGGTGCAGTGTTTGGGGGCACAGTGAAATCAGATGTGCATGTGCCCGGGTGTCCGCAGGACAGGGGTGGGGCCCCCAAACTAACTAAAAGTGCAACATTCATGAGGGTACAGCTCCGGACAGGCACAGTGTTTGGGGGCACAGGGAGATCAGATGTGTATGCGCACAGGTGTCCGCAGAACAAGGATGGCACCCCATTACTAATTAAAAGTGTGACATGTGCGAGCGGACAAATCCGGACAGGTGTGGTGTTCAGGGGCACAGGGAAATAAGATGTGCATGATCACAGGTGTCTGCAGGACAGGGGTGGGGCCACCAAACTATTTAAAAGTGCATCACAACATTACGGACATCTCCGGAGAGATGCGATGTTTGGGGGCACATTGCAAATGGATGCGCATGCACCCAGGTGTCCATAGGGCAGGGACGCAGCCCCTGAACTATATAAAAGTGCGTCATGACTTTGTGGACATCTCCAGACAGGCGTGCTGTTCGGGGGCACGCCCGGGCTCCAAACGGGGCCTTTAAAAAAAACACACACACCAACAGTACACACAATGATATTTATTAGGACACAGAAATACACTCAATTAGGAAAGAGAATGGGAAGCAGAATGGGAAGCTCATATGGGGGAATTGGGGTTTTCTACAGACTGTTCATGAGGGGAGGAAGGGATTGAGTTTTCATTTTAGCGTCTTTGATTGAAGGAATTTGGTGGGGATGATTTCCTCGGACAGGGGGAAGGGGCACAAGTACAAGTGGGGCAGTGGTATTCAATATTGTCTTTAATATGACTTTTAACAAATGTCATTAACTGTACAACATTCTTGTCCAGATTGAATAGTTAATTTGCTGCATTTGGTGTCTGTGCCCATCTTGTTGGTCATTTAGTAGTAATTCGGGCCCACTTTCTTCATTTGTACTGTGTACTGTTAAAATGAAAACCATGTTCTAGTGACATGTGAAACAATTTACATCACTTGTTCTACTTTAAAAATTGTATTCTGTACCATTAGAGTTATTTCCTTCACTCATTTCATCATGGGGGACATGTTCTAACCACACCATGTGTTAAAGGGATGTTACAGTTACAAGTATTTATTTTTTAAAAAACAGAAATTCACCGGTTACGGTAAGCTAAGCAACCATAACTCGTGCCACCACTGTGCACTGCTAAGACTAACACACATGACATCAAAGATGACATCACAATTGTCATTGATGACATCACTGATGACATCAGATGTGAAATTAATTTTGATTAAAAGTCCCTACAAGGGGTTGTGATTATAATGTTGGTAGAAAAAAATGTCAGGGGTGATCGGGAGACCTATCATGAACTATTTAATCTATTAAAGAATGTACTCACCTAAACAGCATTGAATTGCAGTGTTGTTGATAATACAGGAACCTAATCCTACATAAACATAGCAATGGCTGCAGCATGTACCATAGATGGTAAAGCATAATGTGAATTTCAGACCAAAGCATCTGGAACTCCACGGCTGCAGACCCCTGTTTAGAGTGTATAGAGTGTTATGTTTGTAAACCTCTGTTCAAGTCTAATCCTATTCTAGAACAGAATGGCAGTAACAGGGGGCTGAGGGTTGTTTATTCACTCTGAACAAACCTGTGAACTTACTTTCATGTGTGTGTGCCACAATTATCACATGCAGTAGCATGCAATCTCCAATAGAGTAATCTAAAATGGGAAAAATAAGGAATGCATGCTATAACACTATTTTAATTTGAAAGAATTTGCAAAGTTACTGTCCAACTCTAAATAAGACCCACAAATAAAGTCCTGTTAATGTATTTCATTTTTATTTCATTGCTTGTACCAAAAGTATAGTTCCAGAGCAACAGAGTGCTTTACAACAGTAGGGTGCCAGCACTGTTGCTGGCATTTCATACAGTAATAAGTACTGTTGGTGAAGGGAGGGTGGGAAGAATGGATGTTCGTGGGGACTTAGAAGATTGGCAAAGGCTGCTAATGTTTCTTTTGGACATGTTGTACTCTTTCAAAGATGTATTTATTTATTTATTTATTGGGCATTTGTAAAGTGCTTATAGATCAAGAAAAATGTGTTTCAAAGTGCTCCTTCTTGTGAACATTCGGATTGTGCAAGTGCAGACGGGGGAAAGGCATGAGTGCTTAAGGATCCACAAGGAGTGACAGTGTCAGGGAGGTAGTTGCAAGTCAACAGGTAAGTGTAAGAGCTTGTTGCTAAGACAAAAGGTAAGTGCCAGGCAGTGCGCACTGGATAGAGGAGGGGACACAAGGCCATCAATAAGTGCAGGCCTGTGAGGCAGCACAGGCTGAGTGGTACCCAAAGGCAGGTACAGGGAGAGGGTAGGTGCTGCAGACGATCGGACAGAAGGCCAGGACCCAGAAGGACACGTATGGGCCCAGGTCACCAATGTGCTTGCAGAACATGAGGAGATCTGGCTCAAGATGGTAAGAAAGGGGGAGGCTGTTCCGGAGAAGGGAGCCAGAGGAGGACAGGGAACTGCTGCTGGATCTCTTCTGACAAGCCGAGAGATTGAGACAGAGGATCAGAAGAGTCTGGAAGGAGAGTATTTGGTGAGAGAAACTTGCAGATACCATGGTCCCTGGCTCCATACAGCTTTATGGACGATGCAGAGGGATTTAAATTTGATCCTTGCAGCAACCGGGAGCCAGTGGAGAGATTTTAGGGATAGAGAGATACGGTCTCTGGGCTTAAGGCCAAGGATAAGTCATGCAGCCCTATTCTGGATTAGCTTCAGTGGGTGGATAGAAGAAGAAGGTAGGTTAAGGAAGAGGCTGTTGCAGTAGTCGAGCTCTGGTGACATAGAGATTTTGGTGTAAAGTGAGGAAAGGGAGGATGCCGCTGATGAGGTAGAGTTGGAAATTGGCCTTCTTGGCAACATCCAAGATGTAAGGAAAGAAGGAGAGAAGTCAAAGATAATGCCCAGGTTTCTGGTCTAAGAGGAAAGAGAGGGGGTTGAACCCATTGAGGATGGCCAGAGTGAGGGGAGAAAAGAGGGAACAGGAGTCCCGATTGGAAGAATCTCAGTCTTGCTGGCATTGAGACAGAGGTCATTGGAGGTAAACCGCTACTGGATAGTGGACAGGCAGTCAGGAATGACATTGGAGGTCAGAAGAGATGCACATGGTAGCCTGAAGATGAGTTGGTGTCATCTGCATCACTGGAAATGTGGTGAGAAAGTGGAGATAAGGAGGGTGAGAGGAGTGAGATAGATGTTAAAGAGCCTGGGTGAAAGGTTAGAGCCCTGGGGAACACCACAGGTGGAGATAGAAATGGAGATAGAAATGGGAGAGGAGAAAGAACCCAGGATACCTGGGAGGGTCAGTCAGTGAGGAAGGAGGTTAGCCAATCCAGTGCCCGCTCCGAGATACCAAGGATAAAATGCATCTTTTTTAATGAGGATGGAGTGTTTAACCTTGTCAAAGGCAGAAGAGAGATGAATTGATTCATTGGCAGTCTGACAAAATCACTTTTATGGAACTTCGAGGCTTATGGGATAATTGTTTCTACTAGGTTAGGGACTACTCTATGTCTTGCCTTTTTCCCAAAAATGATGAATAGAATAAATAAAGAGTTTATCTGCGTTTTTCGAGTACCAATATTACTGAGTGATGGTGCAAGTGAAGAGTGAATGGAGGTGCAGAGTAATTGAGCCTTTATGGATAGTACATGATCTAGGATTTCTGAAGTTTCAATGAAAGGACCTTACATTGCTGGAAATGCATCAAAGCAATCTCCTAGGTTCATATTGGATACGAGTAGTCATGTTTAAGGTGGGTTTGAGGTAATTTGTGTACGTGTATATTTTGATTGATAAATTAGGTGGTTATCCCCAATACGTACCAAGCCATGTTGATTGTAAATGCTTGGTACTGATAGTTTATTGATATTTAGAGGAAGGGTCAAGTCTATCATACTTGGAGCAGGTACAGGGAATTTAAGAACATTGATGTAACAACATACATTGTTATTAATTTATATTTAGTGAGTGGGTTAAAGTCTTACTTTTTAGAACAGTTGTGTGGAAGATATGTGCCTGGATATCAGACTTGGATCCAACACATGTTTCATCTTATGGCTTCTTCTGGGCTTGGTTTCTTGAAAGGGGTTTACGAATATATTATTATGTTTTCTATTTGTTTATATCAGTCAACTTATGATGAATTATCTATATTATCTTTTTGTATTTCTTCATTAATGAGCATTCCCTTTCAGTAGACTTTTTTTTCTCCATTTCAATCATTTGATATTTGGCTTTGACACTGCTTTTTGTCCTTCAAGTTGTTTTGCCTTTGATATGTTATGTTATGCTATGTTGATTTATACCACACACTGTTACCACCCAAGGGAAGTCTCCAGGCACTCGATATGTGTACACTAGGAATGCAATCTTGCACTTTTCTGTGTCAAAGACACTTATGAAAAGGGAATCTACAGAACTGGCTGGATCCTGTACAGTCAAAGAGACGGCTGAAAGAATAGGGGGATGTGACATGCGAGACCCCACCGGCGGGCATGCAGAAAGGAAGAAATGATGTCGTTATGTGATATGTAATGTGGACATCTGTGTCGAAGATGGCCTGTTATCATTAAAGGTTTCCAATGTGCTTTGTGAGCAGAAAGCCTGTGCAAAGAATTCCTGAAGTTTCTTGATAGGTTTCATACTGGTCTCCTGAGAAATTATTTCTAAAGGTAGGAGGCATGGTGGGTGGGTCAGGTTCTTGCGGTCAGTTCTAGTAGGGTGAAGACATATCTGGTTCTTAGTCTTGCAAGATAAACAATGCTGTTTCTGGTTTTCCGCTGCCTAAGCTGTTGTGTGAGCTTGTTTTTTCTGACAGGGTGAATTATATTGTAGATATTTTCAAAAGTGATACATTTTAATTCCTTGATGTGTGTTGTTCAAGTATTTGGTTCATCTGTTCAGCGCAGCGATAAACAGCCTTTTCTGTGGATGGCATAAGACATGTAATAAAGGAGATGTTGAAAGCGTGTTGAAAAGTATCAAAACGATCATCAAAGCCACACAATTATTGTAAGATTTTATAGAATTCCAGTAAACGCGTTTTGAAAGCTCTGAGAGATGTCTGAAGTATGCACGAGGTGGGCTGCCTATTGCAGGTGATGCCTCGTCTACTGCCACAGAGGTCCTCTTTAGCAATAAGAAGAGATGTATTCCGAGCAGATAACACAACGGACTTCAAGAAATCACTGCTACTGAAGAGTTTAGCAAATGCATTAAGGCTAATAGTGTGACACTGGGCATGGAAAAGACAGTAATGCCGTAAATATTCCTTGTAGAAGTTGTGGTTCAAAAGGATTATGAGAGGAAATCTCATAAATGAGTGATATGGGGCATGTTTTATTGGATTGGTCTGGGGTGTCTTTAGCAGCTAGTATTTCTCTGGTTGGTTTCTCATTCCCTTTGAACTATGTGGCGACTGTCTTGTATCTCTCCTGCCTGTCAGATGTTTGTTTTATGATCACGCGAGCACCTCTGGCTTCGAATTTCAGCAGTTTTTCAGTACCACATAGTGCCCAGAAGCATCCGGAAAGCAACATATCTGTAACGGCGTGCACCGTGTAGGGTACAGTACAAGTTTAGTTGGGTTTATTATCATACACAGAGTTTCACAGTGCAGGAAAGGCCAGAGTTTTACAATGGGTAGAGTGCACAACTAAGTCATTAAATCTCATAGTATGGTGTTTACAGCTTACATTTACACTGCAGGAGATCTTCAACACAAATGAAGGCGGACCAGGGGCACACAATGGATTTAGCATTTCAACTGTGCATTCCTCCTCCCCCTTCAAATGCCTCATGGCTTGATGCCTGCATGGGAAAATCAAGCAGGCGTAAAATGAATGGATTCTAATGAAAGCCACTGGCATTCAGCATCTCTACAAGCAGGCATTGTAAATGCGGTCTGGAAAGTGTAATTTTCAGGTGACAGTACTTTTTTTAATACAACGGAGAGCAATATAAAAGAGTAAAGGAGATTTCACCTGTTTTTACACTTCGTTTTTTAAAAGTGACAATATATAGACAGGGGACCCAACAGCACATATGTGCTAACATTTGTGGTTCGCTGCATCCTTTTACCAGTTTTAAGCTTGTCTAAGCAACATCAAGCTTATCTTAAGCATCTTCCTGAGTCCTCTTGTTTAAGGTTAAGAGATCTGTGAGGTATCAAATTAAAGTACTCAATGGATGTCACTTAAAGGTAGTCATACTGTAGTATATGCTTTCTCTCAAGGTTCAAGGTGGTGTATTTTTCCGAGTCTTGGGAAGACATCTGGAAGATGACCCTGGTCATTGTCACCAGGTTGTGGGCTTTAGTGGGCTCCCAAATTCTGATGGGTAGAGGGTGTTGCTCTCAGCCTCCATGCCCAACATGTGTCGATCTGGGAGAACACCCGAATAACACTTCCAGAAGGAGGAAGTGATGCCACTTTTTTGGTTTGGGATCTGCTGATTGGGCCTTGAGCACATCAGTTCAAAAAGCTAGAGAAACTGGCAACCTCTATCTATCTATCTATCTATCTATCTATCTATCCATCTATCTACTGTTTGTATTGTGCTTTACACCCATGGGCATCTAAACACTCACTGGACAATACAACAAAAACATGCAAAGTTAGAAGGGGAGCACGATAGGGGTTGAAAATAGAACTAATCTGGGCCTGAGTCGAACAGATACGTCTTCAATTGTTTTTTAAATGTTTTTTTGTTTCTTTTTTGTTGTTTTTGTTTTTCTGGCTCCCGTATGATTCAACAGTATGATTCAACAGTCCCCTAACCCCTCCACCACCTGTAATGTTTGTCCTGGGCCAGGTTTGCAAGCACCAACTTTTGTTGTAGGGGTAACTGTTCTCCCACTGCCTCAGATTTCATAGATCTATATCCTCTAGTTTCATACTTCTGGCCAATGCTGGTGTGGGTCTTCAGCTCACCTCTGACCTCCCCATTCTCTTTCTCTCTTGAAATGGTCAGCTTGCTTCCAACCTTCCTACAACACTTTTCCATGAGTGCTAATTCCTATCTTCATAGGTTAACCTTCGGTTCCAGCATCCAGCCTTTTTCGGACACTCCCTCCCTCTCTGATGGTTTGTCTCCTCCCCTCTCCACCAACTTTCTGTCCTTGCTTGTAACTCTATCACCTCAAATCTCCTCTCTTCTGCAACAATCCTCATCTCTTTGATGACACCATCCTTCTGCTTTCAACTGCTCCACTCCCACTCCCCAACAACTCTACTCTTCTCTTTCCTGCCCCACACTCCTTAGCTCCCCCTCAACTCACCTCCTTCTGATGACACATCTCTCTTGCTTCAACCTCCGCCATACTGTATCTCTGACCTCAAGTTCTCAACTTCAGTTTTCCTCAAGGTACTCCTCTCTCTTGCCGCTCTCCAACAAACTCCTTGTTCCAACTCCTGCACTTCCAGAGTGAGGTGGCTCCAATGTATAGTAGGGTCTCTCCTCTTCTGGGACAGGACTTACTGGTATTGAAAATAGATGTGGGATTCAAATCTCAATTTCCAAGCAATCCGAAACAGTGTTATCCCAGTCCTTTTAAACAGGTTGACTAAGTGTTATCCCAATCCTTTAAAACAGGTTGACTGAAATATTATATTATATTATATTATATTATATTATATTATATTATATTATATTATATTATATTATATTATATATGTTATATTATTCTCATTACCTCTACTTCAGTTCAGGGAACAGAAGATTCTACGACCTCATTAAGAAGGATTCTAGCTGTCCCAATTGGTTAATGGTGCTCTATGACAGGGAAGGTGAACCAAGACACCGAGAGCACTTTACCAGTCGTAAAGAGATAATCAACACAAATGTCTACCCTTAACACAAATAAAAGTCCCACTCCTATACCACTATTTTTTTGAAGTAACCTTTATTTGTGAAACATGAATATTCCTTTGGTAGTGTAAACAAGCCTGTCAGTAATGTTGCTATGGAATAGAATACAAATATGCAGCAAACTCAATGTTAAGTTTGATTTCACCATTTCGACTGCAAGAACATCATTCAAAAGCTAAATAAGGACTGGTGCCAAATATAGAGGCCTGGGGACTCATTACGAGTATAGCAGTATAAAATGGTGGTAACGGGGCAGTAATTCCGTTTGACGGAGAGGTGGATGATTTTCCTCCACCAAAACGCTGTAGGGAAACCCCCACCTTACCAGCAAAAATTCTGCAAAAACAGCAGAATTACCATGGGTGGATTACCACTGGCAGAATAACCACTGGCGGAATTACCACGAGTAGAATTGCCACTGGTGGTAACTCTGATGAAATCCCCATGGAGTACCATGAATTGAAGAAAATTGGGACTATCAATGACTACGACCACTTGTAATCCCATGATAAATTCACGGGACCGAGTGGTGGTAATGGTGTATCCATTTGGCGGTATTCCAGTGGATTTACCACCAGAATACTGCTAAACTTGTAACGAGGGCCATAGTCTTTATTAAATCACTAAACCTATTTCACCTACATTGAAGTTCAACTACAATTACATTCCCCATCAACATTCTTTAGACATTAATTGCATGTAACTGCATTTCTCCCCACCAGATGTCACCAGTTTTAGTTTGATTAGCACCAGCCTCACACCAGTAAGTGCTTTGAATAATCATCTTAAGCATGTTCATTCTGAACAGTGTTTCAAGTTGGTTTCATCGAGATCCGCTCTTGAACTTTCCGAGTATTAAAAGATTGTTTCTCCAATTGAAAGCAATACATTCTCAAAAGGATAGGACAACTCAACTGGATCCCATAAATTAGTGAAGCCTTTTTCTAGCAGCAAAGACACTTTGGCAATATCGAGTGAGTTGAATAAATGTCTCCCATTCCATTCTCTCTTATCTTTTGGGGTGGTTGGCAGTATGGGGAAATGTCTTATAGCAGTTAACCCATATCCCATATATCAACTTCCATTCTAATCTATGGGCTAAACAGCTGTAGGCTAAGACTCCACTTACAAAATTGGTTCCACGGTAGGTGACATAACCAAATTCAGAAAAACAAAAAACATTTGTCAAAGAGAAAGGAACATGGTTTATAGTGAAATTATTTTTTGGTCGATAGAAGCATATGTGCATTTTCTGATACCCAAAAATAAAGAACCATGATTAGTGTAGTACAGGAGGCCTGTATGTACTGAGGAAATGGCCACTAATGCTGAAAGCTGGGGGAACAATGACACAGTATACATGAAAATGCTCCCAGAAGAAATTAAATTATAAACAACTTATTTGCAAGTCACAAAAGAAGAAAAGAGCAACCATACTGTATTATTTGAGATCAAGCACTCTCTAAATACATGTTAAGGTGTGATCATTATTACATGTGCATTTTCCATTTTGGATCTTACATTTTGGATCAAGAACATTATTTCATTCAATACATTATGCTCACTATAAAAGCAAACACTGAATCGTGTAAAGCAGTGACTACATAAAAGAAAGGAATAATGAGCCCCAAGACCCCAACGTGCCTTGATTATGCACATATACACACTCTAAACATGTATACATGGAGGACACCAATATAATGCGGCAGATTAACCAGATCCAGCAAATAGACACATTCTGATTGCAGGCAGGGCGCTGTGATGGATGGTAGATGTGTAAAAGACTTAAACAGTCAAGGCAGGAAACATACAAGTTCCATTTTTTATAAACACGTATGTAGTGTCATGACGTGTGTTCGAGAACACTGAATGTGAGGGAGTGAAAACAGTTGAGAGAGGGAGAGAGCGAAGACGACAGCTGAGCTCGAAATCCAGACACTTAAAAAAACGGATACAGGACTCTACATAAATAAATACTTGCACCCTCTCACCTCACCTGTCCTCGATGCTCGGTCACTTCAGATGTGGCGACGAGGGTTCTGGTGAGCCGCCCACCACGCAGGAATGGAGCAAATGAAATGGGTGAGGCCCAGAGAGGTACCATGTCATTTTGATATTTTTGTTTGCGTTGGTGGCTCCCTGCCCGCAAAGCAGCTGCCAGCATGGGCACTGAGCAAGTGAGAGCGCACAGAGCGCAAGACGTATTATGCTCAAGGAGAGTGTGCCATTGTATGGCAACGCTGTAAACGCTGTAAACGCTGCCACGCATACACTGGGTTCTTAATCCGCGCGCTCCCATGAGGCAAATGGGGACCCAGTGTGCCCATGCTGCCAATGAGTGACAATATTAGACACAGCTCGGGAGCAGGAGAAGCATACACACAATCTATTGAAGCTGTGGACCCGTTTACTGCTGCTGTAAGTGTATATATTGATACATAATAAACATAGACAGCATACAGAGCTCACCATGAGCTGTCACAGGGGTCTAGTGTGGCATATGGCCATGCAAAGTGTTCCACCCCTCACAATATTCCTCCCAAAAGCGAGTGAACCAATAATACCATGGAAAGATGGCTTAAATCCTTTGAGTATTATGTGAATGTTGTATGTGGCACTAATTATACTGTAGACAGGAAAAAATCACTACTATTACAGAAATCTATATTCCCGCCAGTAACTGCTCCGATGAAAATGTCTACGCCAATTATGGCACAGCACAGGGCAGTGATCAGATAGATCACTTTTCCCTGCAATACTCGAACCCCCACCACCACCCCCCTTACCTTTACCTGGTGCACTTCTGTGGGCGTTGCAGACTCCCTTGTCCCCCTGCAGCATCAGTTCCTCCTACTTATTCGTGGCGGTGCTGACGCAGCAGGGTCCTTTTTTTAAAATATTATTTTTTTTCCTGTCCCCGGCTTATTGTAATGGTAAGAGGGGGATGCCTGAACTTGAATGAAAATGAAAAGTGTGTCAAGAAGATGGACAAACACTACAAGAAGAAAGTAAGTACCTAATTGGAGTGGTAAACATTCAGCAAAAAAATACAGGGGGAGACTGTAGAACAATATATCACAGTGCTGAAGAAAATGGCCAGATCCTGCAATTTCAATCAACAACTGGATGAAAGACTGAGGTATCAATTCATGTTAGAGTGCAGGAGTAGTAAAGTCACAGAAAGATTGTAGGCAGAAGATAAGCAGTTCTGGAGACTGTGCTGCGGGTAGCCAAAAATGCTGAACCCACAGAGAGGTGCGTCAAGATACTGGAATGTACACAGAAGAAAACAGCAATGAAAGTGTCTCTGGAAGCAATACTGGCGACACCCAGTGGAGCCACAGAGTCAATATCTGCTGTTGATAGTAATACGACAGTGAAGAAATGGACCCCAAAGAATAACAATTAAAAAAGTTTTGTACCAAGGTTAGATTTTCCTAGAGGGAGAGGGATATTCCCAATGAAGATTCGGAGCCAGCCTAAGAGATGCTACAGATGGAACAGTGCATTATGCTGGGCCAACAATTCAATGTGCCCATCCCTCAGAATTATCTGCAGGATATGTAATGGGAAAGGTCACTTGGTCAGATGCTGAAAAAAAGGAGCACCTCAACGAATTGGATACGTGAGAGATATGATGATGACGATGATGATGAATGCATATCTATAGGCAGGGATGATGATGAGGTTTTGGAATGCCCTAAAACTACAGTTCTCGTCAACAATGTGCCTTTAGTTATGATGATCGACTCATTGGCGAAATATACATTGTTTCTGGAAGGTACATGGAGGGATCCAGTTGGGCACAGATGCCTACATGAAGTTGACATAAATCCTAAGGCATATGCTGCCCTGTAGATAGAACTAGTTTGGTGTTTCCAAGCTACACTTCAATTCAAAGGTAGAGAAGCAACAAGAAAAATATATTTACCAAAAAAGGAATCACTGCAACTTTTGAGTTGGGCTCATTAGAAGTGAAAACAGAATGCAGAGGATACTGTATTTTCAGTGGAGAATGAGCTACAAGACATCCAATGAATATGGGAAATATTTTTAGACAGCATAGGTTGTTTGAGAGGATCCACCCACCAAATTAGATTGAAGCAAGTTTGTACATCCATTGTACAGAAGCGTTGTAACATTCCAATATCCATGAGAGAAAGTGAAGATGGAACTGAAGAAGGTGGAAAGTCAAGGCATTATAGAAAGCATCAATGCCTTGGAATAGGTTCACTGCGAGTGGTGCTTAGAAAGTGCTCCGGGAAAATGCACATTTGTGTTGACATGAGATAATTCAATAAGTGGGTCATACCAGAGAGACATCCGTTCACAAATATTCAGGATTTGATATCAACTATGGGCCAGTTTAGGTGTTTTTGACTCTTGGTCTCACCTCTGCCTACCAACAAGTAAAACTTCATAAAGAGTCAAGGTACTTTATAGTATTTATAACTCCAGAGGGGTTTATCAGTTTTGGAGAATGCCCTTTGGGCTTGTGTCTGCAGCTCTTTGTTCCAGAAAGTCATGTATCAGATCTTTGACGGTGATGATGGCATTGGGTTTTTCCAAGATTATATTTTGGTGTAGGCAGAGAACATAGAAGAACATAACAAGAGGCACAATGGAGTGCTTAAGAAAATCCATGCTGCAGGATTTACAAGAAAAATGCAGGATTAGCAGGCAGGAAATTTGTGATTTAGGACATGTCATTTCCGGGAGGGGTTTATCTCCCAAAAAAGATCTGTCTGTGAAGGTGACTACCCCCGTTAACAAAGATCATGTAAGGACATTCCTAGTACAGAATAATATTCTAAATTCGTACAGGTCTTTGCCAGACACACAACTGAGGAATTTGGTGAGGATGGGCATAGCATTTGACTGGTATGCCCACTGTGAGGTAATATTTGCTCACCTAACGTTTTGGCAGACATGCCAGCGTTGAACAGCTACAAGAAGGGAAGGAGTACAGTTATCCCTGTGGGATGTTTTTACCCATGCATCCGAGCCCTACCACAAAAACTGTGCAGTACTGGCATTGAAAACATCATGATAGCCAGAGCTTCCCAGAAAATGCCCAGGGAAATGCATGAAGAATAGGCTGCCACCCATTTTTGCCGATGTTATGGGCACAGAAGGGCACTGCCTAAAACCACCATTGGACTACCCACACAGTAGCCTGAAACCATTGGGAATGGCAATGCTGATTGCCAAAAGCAACCTAGAACTGTGGGGAATTCATTTTCTTAAATCCCCAAAATGGTTGCATTACTAGTACTCACCACTATCAGAAAGCCGGCGTTTTAAAACCACCAGACTTTTGTGTAAAACTGAATAAATGAACCCAAAGCAGGCCAAAGAAAGACTTACTGAGAGGTGGATACAATGTAAAGTTATATTCTGAAGTGACTTGAATGTTCATAACAAGACTGGCTGAGCTCTGCAGGTCTGCAGCAGCCTAACTGAAACTGGATTTAAAACTACCAAAAATCGAAAATGTTTAAATTAACTGAGTGACCTACTTTTGAGTGTCACATAGTTTGTCACTGTTGAAATGTCATAGTTTTGAACTTAGAATCAGCATTCTAGCTGCATATGTAAAAATTGTCTTGATTTAAACTGGGGAACAAAAAGTGACATTTTATCTGAAACCTGGCTTAATGAAACTGAATCCTGCCCACCAGCTACCCCCGACAGGAGTTGAGACTTGCAAAACAGCTGTGTTCCCAGGCCTAGCTGCCTTTTGCTGTTCCCACCAAAAGGGATATGACACTTCTCTGATTAAATTACCTGGGCTCTGCAGGAAATTGAACAAAGCCCTGTCCTGACTCAGGAAAATGTTTTATTGTGGGGGATCGTAAAAGTGGCTTCCTCCTGGAAGGAAAAGGGAAGAGCACTGCCTGTGAGAGCAAGCTGGCTTGGCAGAACTGGAAAAACCAGAAATTCAACCTTGTGCTGGGGGAAACCACACCCCTTTGGGGCCAGAACATAAATCTAAAAAGATGCATCATTCATAGAGCGGACTTGTGAAAATTTTATAAGTGATATCATTATTCTTGTGATTTTTCTGTGCACATTTGAAGACGTGTTAGGACCCGGTGGTATGTTCAGGGGGGTTTTAGCGGAAAAGAGGATATTACTCTAAATGTATGTATGTTAAAAATCTGACACTCCACCACCTAATGCCCACATGCTTTGCGAACATTTGTGTAAATGCGGGGACAAATCCAATATTGGTAACCTGACCAAAAAGTGAAATATGTTGCCATTTTTGAACCAAAGCTCCTAGAAACGACAGAATTGGAACAGGGGCTACCATCAGTAAATGCATGATGCGTGTATGCTTGTTTGTTTGTTTGTTTGTTTGTTTATTCATTTGTTAAGCGCACCAGACTCGTAAGTAAAAGGGCGCAATGACAAGGAAATGCAAGGCTTACATGATTACACAGGTTACAGACAGGATATATACAATATGAACAATAGGGCTGTGGCTAGTTTGCAAGAAAGCGGGATATATACACTATGAACAAAAGGGAGGCAGTATTATATGATTACAGGATATATACAATATGAGCAATAGGGCTGGATCAAAGGTGCGTACACTAGGATATAAAACTTATATGAGTACACATGCATGGGCAGCAGTATTTACATAACGAGAGAGTATAGCAAGATATAATGTTTCTTGATTGCAGGATAGTGTCCTCAGGGAAGGGTGATGGGTAACTAAGGATTGGTGGCAGTGATATGCTTTATTAGGTTTTTCCTGAAGAGTGGATATGGTTGGTCAGCTCTTAACTCCTGGGGCAGTGAGTTCCAGCTTCTGGCTGCCTTAACAGTGAAGCTGTTGCCCCCGATGGTAGTCAGTTTGTATTTGGGGATATTTAGGCAGTTAGTGTTCGCTATTCTAGTGGGTCTGAGAGGAGTTCTTCTCTGAAGTTTGTCTATGAGGTAACTGGGGGCTGCGTTGTTCAAAGCTTTGTGTGTCAGTGAGAGTGTTTTTAGAAGTATTTTATTGGGAGTGGAGAGCCATTTGTGTTGATGTCTCAAGGCAGAGATGTGGGTTTTCTTATTTATGCCAAGGGCTGCTCTTAAGGCATTATTCTGTAGGGTTTGGAGTTTATTAGTGATGGATTTGTTAGCCCCAATGTAAAGGGCATTGCAATAGTCGATTCTAGAGAGTATAAGAGCTCTAGCCAGGATCAGGCAGCTATAGTCAGATAGGAATGGTTTACTAGCTCTAAGAAGTTTGCATGTGTAAGCCGTAGACGAGGTAAGGGATTTGACCTGTTTGTCAAAGGATAGTGTGGAGTCCAAGTAGAATCCCAGGGTTTTTACTTCCTTGGAGACTTTAATGGTGTTGCCGTCAATGTTGAAGGATGAGTAATCTTGACCTAGTTTTTTAATATTAGCCTGCGAACCCAAAATTATTAGTTCAGTCTTATCGTCGTTCAAGCATAGGCCGTGAGTGGCCATCCATGCTTGGATGATGAGGTAAATTTTGTTCACTAGGCCCGTGTCCGCACTGTAATCCCCAGAAAGTGGTAGGAGAATCTGAGTATCATCTGCATAGTTAGTGTAGGTGACACCCAGCTGGTCCAGATCGTCGAACAATGGCTTAGTGAAGATGTTATATAGGGTGGGCGAGACGCAGGATCCTTGCGGAACGCCGCATAGGATGGGTGTAGGCTCGGCGGATGCTGAGGAGGAGAAGACTCTCATGGTCCTCTCACTAAGGAAGGACTCGATCCACTTGATAGCGTCCGTGGAGAAGTGAGCTGCAGAGTCAAGGTGCCGACATAAGACCTTGTGGTTGACCAGGTCGAAAGCAGCGGAAAGGTCGAGTAGGAGCAGGAGTACCGTCCTTCCTTTGTCTCTCAGTTCGTCTATCTGGGACTTAAGGTCGATTAAGGCAGTCTCAGTTCCATGCATTGGACGGAAGCCGGATTGTCTGTTGCCCAGGAGTTTGTGCAATTCTAAGTGCTTCTGTATTTGAGTGTAGGCGGCTTTATCCAGTATTTTTAGTAAAAATGGGACCGTGGTGATAGGTCGATAGTTAGTAGGAATGAGGGGATCAAGTGTCTGTTTCTTGAGGAGTGGCAGCACCCAGGATTGCTTGAGGTTGGCGGGTATAGTACCTGTAGCAAAAGAGGCATTTATCAGTTTGGTTATAAATGGGGAGAGATCTCTAGCAGCGTCTTTTATTAGCTGTGCAGGGCAGATATCCCCTTTACAGTTTGAGGGTTTTAAAGATATGATGATTTTTTCTACCTCTAGGATGGACATTTTAGAGAAGTGGAATGTGGCATTATGTGCCGGTAGTGGCTCATTGGGCTGGAGAGTGTTAGGCAGGTGCTGTAAGTTTAGAGCCTTCTTTTTTAATTGGATTTTGTTTTGAAGTGTATCGATTTTATGCTCTAAGGCTTGTTGTATGTCAGTACACCAGGATTTGTCCTTGGTGCAGACGTCCGGGGTAGCGATAGGGGACTCTAGTTCTTTGAGTATGCAGAAGAGTTCCTTCATGCTTGAGTTTGAGCTAGCAATGCGTTGGTCATATGAGTTACGTTTTGCTTGGCAGATTTCCTTTTTGTAGAGAGAGGAGAGTACAGATAATTTGGCTTTATTCTCGCTAGATGGGCATCGTCTCCAGTTTGTTTCACTTTTGTTCTTTAGGGTGCGAAGGTCTTTGAGTTGTGGGGTGAACCATTTGTTTAGGTGGGCTATAGGTTTGCTCGGTCTGAGTTTGATAGGAGCAATTTTATCCAGAGTGGTAAGCATAATATTATTGAATTCCTGAACTAGGCCGCTGGGGTCGAGATTATCAGACAGTGTATTGAGAGTAGGCAGTATGGCGGGATGATTTTTTCTACCGTAATACTTTTATTACTTCTGGTTAGGCATGGTGGCGCTCGTGGTCGGGCCAGTGGAGTGGGTCTGACAGTGGATAAGAGAAAGGAGATCAAAGAGTGATCGGTCCATGCTAAAGGCAGGATGGATGTGATAGTGGCAGAGCAGTTGAGGTCGGCTACCCAGTCCAATATTCTCCCTTTAATGTGGGTGGGTGTAGAGACTTTTTGAGTAAGGCCTAGTGCTTTGATCGTATTGGCTATGTCTGTGGCATTTTTGTCTGTTTGGTCGTTGAATCCTAAGTTGAAATCGCCTAATATAAGTAGTTGGGTGGAGGATTTCAGGTTGTTCATAATTATATTATGCAAGTCTTCCTCGAAGGTACCAAGAGGGCCAGGTGGTCTGTATATGAGGTGTATGGTGATAGATTGTGACTCATTAATCTGCATTTTGGCGGCGAAGGTTTCGCATGATTGTAGCGATTGGGTGGGGGCTAGTCTGAGACCAAGAGCCGTTTTAGAGATGATAGCGATGCCGCCTCCTCGTGTATTATCACGGTCTTGTCTGATAATGGTGTAGTCGTCTGGGACAGCTAGCATGAGGGTAGGTCCTGCAGCCGTATGGAGCCACGTTTCCGTGATTGCGAGAAAATCCAGGTTCCCTTCTGTGATTAAGTCGGCAATATCCGTAGCGTGAGCGACTAGTGATCTAGCATTAAGGAGCGCTCCCTTGAGAGGGAGGTCCTCGGGAGTTTTGTTGACTCGGATGGGTTTGTCTGTGGTAGTGCAAACTTTAGGAAGGCGGTTATTAAGCTGGAGGGTGTTCTCATTCGAGGTAAATGTTTGAGTAGGCCGTTTGGAATGGCTAGGCATTCGTGAGCTAGGTTTGTAATTGGTTTTGAGGTTGGAGGCCGGCAGGGTTCTTCTCAATGGTTCATGTAATTTGGTTAGTCTTGCGCGGAGTCTATTGTTTCTATTAGGAGTGGTACAAGGAAGGGAGGCATATAGTATTGTTTCTTGGGCCTTGCAGAATGTGGGGAGCTTAGGTTGCATATCGTTAGTCGTGAGTTGGCTTAGGTTTGAAGTAGGTGTTGGTGACTGAGTAATGTGGTTGTGACTGCTGAGGACCGAATGTGTGATTGTAGCCATGACGCAGAGGGCTAATGCTAGGTGTGGCATCCTTCCAGTTCTAGGAGAGAGCTGTCTGTTGGGGACCATAGGGCACAACGCAGAGTTCAGCATAGGTTAAATGTGGTCTATTGGCGACCATAGGGCACAACACAGAGTTCAACATAGGTTAAATGTGGTCTGTTGGCGACCATAGGGCACAACACAGAGTTCAACATAGGTTAAATGTGGTCTATTGGCGACCATAGGGCACAACACAGAGTTCAACATAGGTTAAATGTGGTCTGTTGGCGACCATAGGGCACAACACAGAGTTCAACATAGGTTAAATGTGGTCTATTGGCGACCATAGGGCACAACACAGAGTTCAGCATAGGTTAAATGTGGTCTGTTGGCGACCATAGGGCACAACACAGAGTTCAACATAGGTTAAATGTGGTCTATTGGCGACCATAGGGCACAACACAGAGTTCAGCATAGGTTAAATGTGGTCTAATGGCGACCATAGGGCACAACACAGAGTTCAGCATAGGTTAAATGTGGTATGCAATGCCAAACAACTGTCTATCTATGAAATATGTCTATTAGGATCAGATATAGATTGTGTGTAAAGTTGACAGGGGTGGGTTCTCGGTATCATAAACAGACCTCATCATGATGACACTTCATTTCATTCCCCCAATCAAGGGGAAGAGGAGGAAGTGGCCAATGACAAGTGGAGAGGGGTAGGGCCTAGAAAGCTAGCCTCTCCACCCACTTTCAAAACACATAAAAGCAGACAGTCAGGACAGATAGGGACATTCTATTCCATCTGCTGCGGGACGCTCTGCCGGGAAAATCCATACTTTACCTCCATCAACCTCCAGAGAGCCAACATAGAGACCTCAATCTATCCACCTTCAGAGACCAAGACTTTACTTCAGAATTTATAGCAGAGAGGTCAACTACAAGCTAAATCCCTCTTTAGCAGGGCTCAAATCAATGCCACTATTCACAGCCAGGCGAGCTGTTTGAATTCTTTGCAAGAACTCTTGCCATTTGCCAGGGAGCAGTGTTGTGTCCAGAGAGAGATCAGCTGAACCGGAGACCGCTGTATCCGGACCCACAGACCTGATCAGAACCAGAGACCCAGACCAGACCAGCAGAGTAGAGCTGACCCAGACGCTGTGCGCAGAAACCGTCCGTGGCGAGTGAAGAAAACCTGTTGACCAGATCCGTGGCGAGGCCTATTTCTAAATATATTGTGAGTACCTAGCAGAACTGTGCAGAACCAATCTCTTAGTTAAAATAATATAATTCAATCTATTTTAATCTAACCAGAACTGCCTCCTAACTGTCACCTGTCATTTTCTATCTGCAAGCTGTAACCTGTCGCTTTGAACTTTTAAAATTTCAAATCCGAAAAACTACCTTTATTTAATCGTGCGTATCTCTGGAACCGTTTGGGCTAGGAACTTGGTTTAACTTTCCTCTGAAGGCTTAGAATCTCACCTTTTCAACAAGCCTTGGACTTCCTACTCCTCATACTTTTGCCGTAATCATGATTCTCGCACTCGCGAATTTTACCGCGATTTGAGATTTGGCTAAAAATCCAGCCACGTGTGAAAACAGCAGCTTCCTTGCTTTCCTTGCTAAAATTTTGTTTGCCTCTTAAGAACCATCCCTGAATCATTGCTAAAGTGAGCCTGAACTCATCCCAAGTATATTTCACTCACCCTGAACCACCTAAAGGGAATTAAAACCATTTTCAGCATATTTCTCACTGCATTGTCACCATATTCAAAGCATTTTGCTTGTGTTTCAAAACTCATATCTGTTGTATAAGCTGCTGGGGGGAATTGAACTGAATTCTATTTGATTGCATTCCTAAGAACTGTGTCATCTTCATCTCCTTACAGTGCATAAAAGGGGGGGTGAATTGTCCAAGAAAGTGATTACATTGTCTTTTGCTGAAATCCTATCAAGTTATTTTCTGTACTGCATTTCATTCCACATTGCATCCATTTGAAACCATAAAAGTATTGTTGCTATCGTATCCATCCTATAACCACTCATCATTGATTATAAAGAAGTGTGCTAGTGCCGGACTATCCATTATTGATTACTGCTTAGATTAAGTGTGATATTCAATTATTAATTTATTATAAAGTGTGATATATATATATATTGTTTAAATTATCAAATAAACCTTTTAAACTTGCAAAACAGAACTACTTCTTGGCTCAGTGGGGTCAGGGGGATTCCAAGAGAGGGGTGTTATATAGGGGTAGTCATCCAGAACGCATGAACTGGACGTAAAGATATATCAATAAGGGTTTCCATTCAGTATCCCAGACTAGGCATTGACTTAGCTGTAGTGTTGAATTGAATCCTCTTACAAATTGGGGGCTCGAGCCGGACGTTTGGGTTAGATCTATCACTTGTGCAGATTAATACAGCGTGCCAGCTGACCAGATACACATATCCGGTCGGATCACCACGCTGTGTTACGCTGTAAAGCACTCCTCAAAGGAACGCTCTAAGGAAAAGGTCTGTTTTGCAAAATTAAAATACAAACTTCTGTAAGTCAGGACAGAGACCAATCTCTAGAATGACGACCTTGGTAGATATGAAAATAGCCAGAGAACACTTCTTACATAAGCTATTTGTGAGAGGTGAGTGGACTCATCAGGACCAAACGGTCTGGTTGCAGGCAATCGCGCAACAGGTCACTGAAACAGGGTCAGATACATGGGGAGATCAGGGTCCCCTACATGTGGCCCTGAGCGAACTATACATGGCCCCGAAGGCCAAGGATGAGCACCACAAGATTGCCAGGGTAGCGGCATATTTATATTTACATATGGGAGCCATGCAGGACAAATGTGCTGAAGGTCAAGATCTGGTGAGTAGGCAACTGCTGGCACTAGAGAAGGTCCAATCTGACCTGGTCTCTTCTGAGCAGAGGCTGCAGGGGAGCCAGGAGTCAGAAAATGATAGTAGGCAGTATATCATTAAAATAAAAGAGGACATGGATATACTGCAACAGGAAAAGACAGACCAGGATACCAGAATTCTGGCTTTGCAGAAGGAACGCCAAGACAGTTTGGACTCCCTACTGCAGAGACAGAAAAAGCTGGAGCAACAGATCAATTTCAACAGGGCAAGCACAGAACAGGTAGCCACCCTGCAAATCCAACTAGACAGAGAGAAAGAGGAGAGCAATAAACTGATCCTGAAATACCTGGATACCCAGGCAGAGTTTGATCAGGAGTGCCAGAAAGCTGGTGCCTTCCAAAGGCAAAGGGACGACCTGGCGTCACAAATTCAAGCTCTTGGTCAGGAAAGGGACACCTTAGGCCAGGAAGTCTGCCACTTAAGAAGAAAAATGGAAGAAAATCACCTGGCCCACCAGGGACTGGGTGACCTCCAAAAAGAACACCAGGGCTTGCTAGAGCACACCAGGAGGATGGGGCAGGCTCTGGCAAGACAGGAGCAGGCCAATAGGGACACAGCTCAGGAGGTAACCCTGACTGGCCCAGTGCTCCAGAACCAATCAGGAAACGCAGAGAGAGAATGAGGCTCTCTGCCAGCACAATGATAGGCTCCAAAAACAGGTAGTGATGCAGGAGAGACTGATAGAGTCTAGTAAGGCCTTAACTGAGGAACTGAAGGCGCAGGCTCTTGCATTGCAACAGGGAGCAGGGGCGGATAGAGACCAGGTTCGCTGGGAAAGGGAAACTCCTGAGCATAACCTCAGGAGCCCTAGTACCAGAGGCCTTTATCTCTCTCAGTCCCTGGACTCTGCCGCCCCCATGTCCCCTGGTGCACATGAGCACCAGGCCACAGGGATGGCAGATTACTATCCAGCCAGAAGCATGGGGCTCATAGGCCAGTACCTCCCAGGAATGGATGGGCGGGCATCCGGGTATGGGCACCCAAGCACAGTGCAATTTAGTGGGGAACCCCAGGAGAATAGGCCCATTAAGGGCATCCTGAAAACTTCTGCCCAGTTAGGTCAGTGGGGGGGTACCCATCAAATCCTGGCAGCAAAGAGGAATCTGAAGACTCTTCTGAACGGCGCAGGACACAGGAGACCAGGTCCCCACATTCTGCCAGCCATTCCCAGGCTCGCAGAATCCAGGAAAACCTGGACGATCAGACGGGCATCTCTGGGAGCAGTGCCTCTGAGTCAGAGGATGAATGGACCAGGGTTACCCGAACCAAAAAGGCCAATAAGGCAAAAAGGGCCTTGCTTAAGGACCCATTAAAGCAAATAAAGGCAATAAGGAGTGTTATCACGCCTTATCATAAGAACGCCAAGTATTCCGTATGGGAACACTTGGAGCTCTATGAGCAAATGATGGAGACTTTCCATTTGAAGGACAGCAGTAGCTGCATCCAGTACGTCAAATGGACATTCTCCCCAGAATACTCCAGTTTCTTTGCGGGGCTGGAGGACCAAAATCATTTAAGATGGTCCACCTATAAGGCGGCCATCTTGAAACATTTTTCTGTTCACAGAAATCCTCAAGAGGCTCGCAAGGCAGCCTACAATTTGCTTTGTGGGGAGGATCAGGCCCCACAAGAATTCGTGCAAGAACTGAAACGTGCCTTTGCGCAGACCACCAGAAGGGTGCGCACAGACAGCAGAGAATTTGTCAATATATTTTTCCATGCCTTGCCCAAATATATAATGACCCAGCTCGTGAGAGATTTTCATGAGAAAAGATCTTTAGACTGGGTCATTGAACAGGCTACCCGGATCTATGAGGTGCAGAAGCTCATAGAAAATAAAAGCAATACCCAGAAAAATCCCAAAACCAACAGCACCCCTGCTGCTGCCAAGGTGGCAGAGGTAAAGGTTGCCCCCGTTTTGGATTTGGAGATGGGGGGGCCTAAAAACCTACCTGCACCTAATAATGCTAGGCCCAGAAGGTCCTCGGGCCAGTCACAGACAGGGAGCCAAGGAGGCAGCCCCACAAATGGGGTCCCTCGCTCTCCTGATTATGTAAGTCCCCGTTACAAGGGAAATCGACCCATCCTGGGTTATGTGTGGACTCCTCCAGCCCAAGGGGGGGGATCCAGCCAAGCACCTAACCCAGGGAACTTCCCTCCTAACTTCCCACCGGAGGGCAGAAATTCTCCAAATCCTGGGCAGAACTTTTTCCCCAGGTATCCACCCAACTTCCAACCCCAAAATCATCCATCCTTCTTTCCCCAATTCCCTGAGCCCAGACAACCTAATCCGGGAGAGGGGAGGCAAAGGGTGGAGGGGTACCAAAATCTTCCCAACCAGGGGTACTACCAGAGAAGGGATAGCTACCCTTCCCGGGATCAGCCCAGGGGAGAAAATAGAGCCCCTTATCAGCCTGAGCGGGTTTCCCAGTTAGAGCGCCAGGTCCAAAATATGGCACGGGATCTGGGTCACATACTGAGGGCTCAACAGAACCCTCAGATGAGCGTGCCACCGCAGAATGCCCCAAACTCTGGACCTGGTACTCCAGAACAATGACGGGGGCAGCACCCCGATAACACACCGGTTCCTAGGGAGGAGGCACAAGGGGAAGGGGGGTGTAAAGCCTTGGAGGAAGCTTCCTTCCCAACTTGTAAACAGCCCCTGGAAAACCAGGAACCGGAAACAAAATCTCCTGCCCCTGAAAGCCCGCCTTCCAAGGAGCAGAGGGGAGGTAGGAGAAACAAAGGACCCAAACAGACCCACTTTGTGGAAGAGGTACAGGTCTTCCAATTTGAGGGAGAGGGATCCTCAGATGATCCTGGGGAAAGGACCTTCTCCTTCAGAGATTGGGGAACTCCTCCCAAGGAAAAATGGGTCCCAAGGGATGCCAAATCAGACTGGGGAGATATGGAGACTGAGCTACCGCCGCCCATCATCTCATCCCAGAACCCACAATACCAAAATCCCCTGGTTCAAACCCATCCTGATGACTGCCTCCAAAAAGGGGGGGGCGGCCCAGAACCGGAACCAGGGGAACCCACAATGGCTCTGATCTCCAGTTGCCAACTTTTTCTTTCAGATTCCCAAGGCTCTCCACAGAATTCTGCCCAAATTTCTTCTCTTGCAATGTCCAAAACCAGAAAGTTAGCCCAGCAGTTGTCCAAAAATGTGCATTATCTGTGCCCCCTTGAGGAGAAGGAGGGAAGATATTATGCCCCGGTACAAGTACAGGGGCAGGGTACGATTTCAGCGCTGGTGGACACGGGATCTCAAGCTACCCTTCTGTCCAGAAGGGCCTTTGATGAACTGAATGCAGGAAGGGGAGGCAATTACCAAATTCCTCTCACCTCACTTCCTGGACAACTCCAGAACTTTGACGGGAAGGAAATTCCCGTCGAGGGGACGGCAGATTTGGACATTAAAATTGGGCGACACAAGTTGAAACACCCGGTCATAGTTGTGACTCCAGAGGGCACCCCTTGTTTACTAGGGAATGACCTCCTGAGAAGGTTGTCACCCCTAATAGATTGCGTAAACAAGGTCCTCTGGACCCAGACTAGCCGACCCATAAAATTAAAACAGAGTGTCAACCATGTTAGTTTAAACGGCACATGCCACATGGTTGAACAAAAATCTGACCAAGTAGAATTCCACTTCCAGAATAACCAAATTCCAGACGTGACAGTAATAGCAGTAGGACAACAGACTGGTGATGGGTGGTCCTCTCTATTTCTGAAAATCAACCTCCCTTCCAGTTTAAGGTGGTATTCCACACTGGAAGGAAACACCCTGAAATTCTTTACTAATCCACAATCAGAAACTCCCACTCCTATAGTACAGAAAGATGTGAAATCAGCTCAGAGCCTGGCTGATATTCAGCAAATTGGAGAGCAGTTGTTCATCCCTGTTCAGTTAAATGATGGGAAGGACTCTGCTCTCGCTCGAGTGTGTGTGAACAACGGTAAGAGCTTCATCAGCGAAGCCATGTTCCGCCAACTCCCAAAAGATCCAGCCATTCCCACATTCAAACTGATAGACAAATGGGAAATGGACCTGGAAGCACCCAATTCCAAACTTCTCCTGCCAAGCAGGTGTATGCTCAAAATCTCCATTGGCAACAAGAGCATAGTCCACAATTGTTGGTTCGTGCGAGACGTCACTGCCGCTTTTTACTTAGGCAGTGACATTCTCAATCGCTTTGCCATTAGTTTGGACCTAATAAACTTCAAAGCTTGGTCCCGATTAGCGGATAATCCCATGGGCTTTGATGATCCAGAAAAAGCATTTAGGTCAGCTCAATTGCTACCTTATGCAGTTGAGATTCAGATCAAAGAGGAAGTCACCATCCCAGAAAGGACCCGACAATTCTCCTTGGAAGTGAAAGTTAAAAGAGGACAACATTTGAAAAACCCTGATGCTTACATACATCTAAACGCTTCTCTCCAACAGCAAGGGTTGGGGGTAAACCCAACTCCATTAGTCAACATAGAACATGACACCATTCTAATAGAGGTGGATAACAGCGACTTAAAGAGTATTACTCTAGCCGCAGGCACCATTATTGGAATGGCGGTTGATGACCGACATTTTTCCATCGATTTAGTTAATGAACTGTTAGGACCAATCCCCAAGGACTGTTTTGACAGTGACAGTGAGGACAATACAACACCAGACAGGATTTTTACGCGCCATGGGGGGAACTTCCTGGTGTACACTTCTTGCCCTTATGGTAAGGAAGATGTGACGTGTGACTTCAGGAGGGATGAGGTGATTTTCCAGGTCCATGAGGGCTGCCTTTCCCACCTGAAGCCTCCAGTCCAAATCAGCACTCTGACCATGGACTTCTCCACCCAGCTGGAGGAGGCCGCTGAAATAGCCAAACCAGAAGTCTTTCCAGGCTTCAGGCAGATGGTGGAAGAGAGAGTCAACCTAGCTGATGCCTGTGTGACTCTGGAACAGAAGCAAAAGTTGAAACAAGTCTTCTTGGATTTCCAAGATCTCTTTGCGGTAGACTCATATGACTGTGGTCGCACCGACATCCACACAACAACAATTCCCAGTGTTTGTGAAGCAATATCGCTTGCCTCTCGCATCAATGGAGTCCCTTACTGAAATAATTAAGAACCTTGAGTCCAGGGGAATAATCTGTCCCGTCCACAGCACCTTCAATAATCCGGTGCTGGGAATATTAAAGCCAAACGGCCAGTGGAGACTCTGCGCCGACCTCAGGGAGCTCAACAAACGGGTCCATACTTCCCGATGGCCTCTGCCCTACATTGACCAAGGGCTGGCCCAGATCCAGGGGTCAAAGGTTTCACTGCAATAGACCTGACCAATGGATACTGGACTGTGCCTGTCAGTAGGGAGGACCAATACAAGCTGGCTTTTACCTTTGGGGGCCAGCAGTACACATGGACCCGGACTCCCTTCGGATACCTCAACTCCGGAAATGAATTCAACATTTTCCTACACAAGGCCATGCCCGACCTGGGTGCAAGGGGTAACCTGGCTTATGTAGATGATGTCCTCATCAAAAGTTCATCTGTGGAGGAACACATTGCGGAGATCCGTTATGTTCTGACGCAGTTGAGGGCCGCCGGAGCAAAACTTTCCTTTCAGAAAGCACAGTGGTGTAGAACCCGTGTTAATTTCTTGGGGCATGAGATTACTCCTCAGGGTCTCTGTCCCCAGGAAAAGAAAGTGGAAGCACTTCAGAAACTGAAAGACCCCACAACTCTGTGGGAACTAAGGAGCCTCCTTGGACTGACTAATTACAGCAGAAAGTTCATTGAGGGCTACGCAGAGATCACCAGACCCCTGATTCATCTCCTGAAGGGGGGGGTCAAGTGGGAATGGGGTCCAGAACAAGCCGAGGCGGTAAAACAACTCAAGAGAAGCCTCTCACAAGCGCCTTGCCTAGATTACCCTGTCAGAAACAAGGAGTTCTTCCTGGAGACGGGGTTCTCTAATACGTGCTTGACGGCGGTATTATACCAAAAGCATGACAAGGTCAATAAAGTAATCTCCTATGCGAGCAAAACTTTATCCTCTGTGGAGGAAAAATTCAACGATTGTGAGAAGGCACTCCTGGCAACGGTGTGGGCATTGAAGAATTACCGCCCGTTTATCCAGGGGGAACACATCATAGTGGAGACTCCACACCAGCCTCTGCAATATCTCCAAAGTGACAGAATCCGGGCCGGAAATGTGAGTAATTCCCAAATTACTTCCTGGATTCTGTCAATGCAAGGCTTTCCTGTGGAGGTCAGATATGGCCAAAACAAGAAGAGTCCCCTCGCGCAAGGTCTGGCTGACTTGCATGATTGTGCCAGAGAAAACTGTCTCGAGGACGAAAGTCTAAAGATCAAGGACAACACGGAGGCATACCTTAATTCCCCACACAAAGTCTTTGAAGAAGACAAGTGTGAGGGAATGCCCACTGTCTATGTGGATGGATGCTCTTACCATGTTGACAACGACGGGGAGAAAGAACTGGTGGCTGGTGTAGGGAATGCATGGGTGAAGGAGTTTCCAGAACCCTCCGCTGGATACAAAATTGGTCCCCGAAGTAGTCAGGTGGCAGAATTGATGGCTGTGCATCAAGCCATCTTCACTGCTGTCCAACATCAACTCCACGAACTGGTCATAATCACAGATTCTGATTATGTACGGAACGGGTTCGTGGAGCACCTGGTTAATTGGAAAACCAGAGGCATGTTATGTGCTAACAACAAACCCTTGAAACATGGGAAGTTGATCCAAAACATTGACGATCTGGTCACCTCGAATGAGATGACCATCTATTGGAAAAAGATCAAGGGTCATTCCAAAGTAGAGGGACCAGACAAAACTGGAAATGACTTAGCTGATCAGCTGGCCAAAACCGGGGCCATCCAAGGGGATCTAATTGAGATTGAGTCCCTGTTGGGGGAAATCCAGGTCACTGCTATCACTAGGTCCCAGACAAATGCTCACAATGATCTTTCAATTGCACAATGGAGTAAGGAGACCCCTGATGCTGATTTGATTACAGCTCAGAAGGGGGATCCAATTATTGGTAAGTTTTACCAACACCTTGAGGACCCTGAGAACTTTCCCCTGACGGATACCGATTACATTGGGAAAGAGGACCTAAGAGTGTTGATGAAATGTCCAAAAATGTTCCGAATCCAAGACGGTTTGCTGGTAAGGAAATCCAAAGCTGGCCACAATCAGTGGGTGGTTCCTACCTCATTCCGAAGCCTGATGTTAAGTCACGCCCATGATGCGGCCACCGCCGGTCATGGGGGGTTTCACACAACACTGGAAATCTTAAGAGAGGTTGCATACTGGCCACACATGGGGCAGGACCTTGACCAATACTTGAAGGGGTGTCTTGTGTGTGCACAATGTCAGCCATCATCCCTCACGCACCGTGCACCCCTCCAAAAGAGGGGGATGACATTGCCATGGTCAGATTTGCAAATCGACTTTGTAGGCCCCGTGATTCGCTCTGCTAGGGGGAATAAGTACATGTTGACTGTGACATGCTTGTTTACCAAGTGGGTGGAATGTCTCCCAGCCCCAAACTGCAAGGCAGAAACGGCAGCTGCCTTGATGATTAACCACATATTTTCTCCTTTTGGTGTACCTCAAAGGATTGAGTCAGACAGAGGTAGCCACTTCACCAGTGAAGTGATGACAAAGATGTGGGAGATACTGGGGGTCAAAAGGAAGTTACCAGCCAGCTTCTTCTGGGGCAGTAGAGAGATATAACCGAACCATTGTGAGCATCTTAAAAAAGTTTGTGGCAGATTCTGGGCCAAGTTGGGATATCCGATTACCTCTGGTCCTAATGGCCATCAGATCTACCCCTTCATCTGCAACCAAAATGTCACCATTTGAGTTGATGACTGGACGCAAGATGGTGCTTCCTCAGCATTTGCTCTACAGAACCCAATAGCAAACGTTGATAAATGCCTCCACAACTCATGAGTATGTGGAGAATTTAAGGAAACACCTTCAGCATGCTTTTGCCTATGCTCAGCAGAATCTAGAAAGATCAGCTGAGAGTATGAAGACCGACTATGACCTGAAAACTTCCAGGAAGGAATATCAGGTGGGGGACCGGGTCTATCAATACAATTTCCAAAGGAACCAGGCCAAGCAGCGAAAATTTTTGCCTACATGGAAGGGACCCTATGAGATTATAGACAAGATCTCCCCTGTGGCCTACAAGATCCGCATCCCCAAAGGCGGTTTGGCAGAGGGGGAAGACAAGTGGGTCCATATAAACCAGTTGAAGTGTTGCCATCCCAGGCACACTTTGCAGCAACTGGAGGAGTCCTCGGTAATCCTAGAGGGTACTGTCTCTGATTAATTCAGTTCTAACTTAAAATATCCTACATATCGCCTATCAAATTCTGAGTTTCTCAATGTGGGTGTTTTCGTTTTTGAATGCAAAAAGAAATGTGCATGTTCATATTTTTTGACTATAAATTTATATGCCACCCCACTAGATCAATGGTGGGGGAAAAATGTCTATGAGTAGGTATTGCCGCTCTTCCTTTGTCATCCTAGGAGAAAGAAAACCTTGAGACTGGCCAGGGAGGACGATCCGGAGACCGGGAGCAGAGACGCAAGGGGCCCGGGGTACCGCCCAATCTTCCCCTCAGGACCGGCGAGGAGAACCGATCGATCTGACCGGATGGAGAAAAAGATGCTGAACTGTGCCATCTATTGGAAGAAGATGAGGAAACATCCCAGATCTTGCGAGTTCCATCAGTGAAACAGAATGGCCATCGCAAGAGGGGGGCTTGTGGGATGTTTTTACCCATGCATCCGAGCCCTACCACAAAAACTGTGCCGTACTGGCATTGAAAACATCATGATAGCCAGAGCTTCCAAGAAAATGCCCAGGGAAATGCATGAAGAATAGGCTGCCACCCATTTTTGCCGATGTTATGGGCACAGAAGGGCACTGCCTAAAACCACCATTGGACTACCCACACAGTAGCCTGAAACCATTGGGAATGGCAATGCTGATTGCCAAAAGCAACCTAGAACTGTGGGGAATTCATTTTCTTAAATCCCCAAAATTGTTGCATTACCAGTACTCACCACTATCAGAAAGCCGGCGTTTTAAAACCACCAGACTTTTGTGTAAAACTGAATAAATGAACCCAAAGCAGGCCAAAGAAAGACTTACTGAGAGGTGGATACAATGTAAAGTTATATTCTGAAGTGACTTAAATGTTCATAACAAGACTGGCTGAGCTCTGCAGGTCTGCAGCAGCCTAACTGAAACTGGATTTAAAACTACAAAAAATCGAAAATGTTTAAATTAACTGAGTGACCTACTTTTGAGTGTCACATAGTTTGTCACTGTTGAAATGTCATAGTTTTGAACTTAGAATCAGCATTCTAGCTGCATATGTAAAAATTGTCTTGATTTAAACTGGGGAACAAAAAGTGACATTTTATCTGAAACCTGGCTTAATGAAACTGAATTCTGCCCACCAGCTACCCCCGACAGGAGTTGAGACTTGCACAACAGCTGTGTTCCCAGGCCTAGCTGCCTTTTGCTGTTCCCACCAAAAGGGATATGACACTTCTCTGATTGAATTACCTGGGCTCTGCAGGAAATTGAACAAAGCCCTGTCCTGACTCAGGCAAATGTTTTATTGGGGGGGATCGTAAAAGTGGCTTCCTCCTGGAAGGAAAGGGGAGGAGCACTGCCTGTGAGAGCAAGCTGGCTTGGCAGAACTGGAAAAAACAGAAATTCAACCTTGTGCTGGGGGAAACCACACCCCTTTGGTAACCCGACCAAAAAGTGAAATATGTTGCCATTTTTTAACCCAAGCTCCTAGAAACGACAGAATTGGAACAGGGGCTACCATCAGTAAATGCATGATGCGTGTATGCAATGCCAAACAACTGTCTATCTATGAAATATGTCTATTAGGATCAGATATAGATTGTGTGTAAAGTTGACAGGGGTGGGTTCTCGGTATCATAAACAGACCTCATCATGATGACACTTCATTCCATTCCCCCAATCAAGGGGAAGAGGAGGAAGTGGCCAATGACAAGTGGAGAGGGGTAGGGCCTAGAAAGCTAGCCTCTCCACCCACTTTCAAAACACATAAAAGCAGACAGTCAGGACAGATAGGGACATTCTATTCCATCTGCTGCGGGACGCTCTGCCGGGAAAATCCATACTTTACCTCCATCAACCTCCAGAGAGCCAACATAGAGACTTCAATCTATCCACCTTCAGAGACCAAGACTTTACTTCAGAATTTGTAGCAGAGAGGTCAACTACAAGCTAAATCCCTCTTTAGCAGGCCTCAAATCATTGCCACTATTCATAGCCAGGCGAGCTGTTTGAATTCTTTGCAAGAACTCTTGCCATTTGCCAGGGAGCAGTGTTGTATCCAGAGAGAGACCAGCTGAACCGGAGACCGCTGTATCCGGACCCACAGACCTGATCAGAACCAGAGACCCAGACCAGACCAGCAGAGTAGAGCTGACCCAGACGCTGTGCGCAGAAACCGTCCGTGGCGAGTGAAGAAAATCTGTTGACCAGATCCGTGGCGAGGCCTATTTCTAAATATATTGTGAGTACCTAGCAGAACTGTGCAGAGCCAATCTCTTAGTTAAAATAATATAATTCAATCTATTTTAATCTAACCAGAACTGCCTCCTAACTGTCACCTGTCATTTTCTATCTGCAAGCTGTAACCTGTCGCTTTGAACTTTTAAAATTTCAAATCCGAAAAACTACCTTTATTTAATCGTCCGTATCTCTGGAACCGTTTGGGCTAGGAACTTGGTTTAACTTTCCTCTGAAGGCTTATAATCTCACCTTTTCAACAAGCCTTGAACGGACTACTCCTCATACTTTTGCCGTAATCATGATTCTCGCACTCGCGAATTTTACCGCGATTTGCGATTTGGCTAAAAATCCAGCCACGTGTGAAAACAGCAGCTTCCTTGCTTTCCTTGCTAAAATTTTGTTTGCCTCTTAAGAACCATCCCTGAATCATTGCTAAAGTGAGCCTGAACTCATCCCAAGTATATTTCACTCACCCTGAACGACCTAAAGGGAATTAAAACCATTTTCAGCATATTTCTCACTGCATTGTCACCATATTCAAAGCATTTTGCCTGTGTTTCAAAACTCATATCTGTTGTATAAGCTGCTGGGGGGGGAATTGAACTGAATTCTATTTGATTGCATTCCTAAGAACTGTGTCATCTTCATCTCCTTACAGTGCATAAAAGGGGGGTGAATTGTCCAAGAAAGTGATTACATTGTCTTTTGCTGAAATCCTATCAAGTTATTTTCTGTACTGCATTTCATTCCACATTGCATCCATTTGAAACCATAAAAGTATTGTTGCTATCGTATCCATCCTATAACCACTCATCATTGATTATAAAGAAGTGTGCTAGTGCCGGACTATCCATTTTTGATTACTGCTCAGATTAAGTGTGATATTCAATTATTAATTTATTATAAAGTGTGATATATATATATATATATATATATATATATATATATATATATATATTGTTTAAATTATCAAATAAACCTTTTAAACTTGCAAAACAGAACTACTTCTTGGCTCAGTGGGGTCAGGGGGATTCCAAGAGAGGGGTGTTATATAGGGGTAGTCATCCAGAATGCATGAACTGGACGTAAAGATATATCAATAAGGGTTTCCATTCAGTATCCCAGACTAGGCATTGACTTAGCTGTAGTGTTGAATTGAATCCTCTTACATCCCGATGGATGCAAGTAATGTTGGGCTGGGTGCAGTTTTGACACAAAATGAAGGGAACAAGGACTACATAATAGCTGTTGCATCGATATTGGACTGGAGAAAGGGTATGCTACTATCGAGAAGGACGCTTTTGCAAAAACGTGGGTGACAGAGAAGTTCAGGAGATTTGTTTGGGGAACAAAGTTTGAAGTGCATACTGGTGAAGATCCTATCATCAAAGGTTTGGGATAACGTTTTTGGTGAGGATAGGGCGATGGGTATCCAGACTACAAGAGTGTGACTTGGTAGTGACTTATATACCAGGTGGGAAGAAGTATACAGCAGATTTTTTTTTTTAAGGATGACAAGTAATGGAGAAGTTGGTGAAAAAAGGGCTGAAAAAGAAGTGGTTTTTGAAGTTATGGGAATATCAGTCTCAGAGGAGGAATAGAAAGAGGCTCTGGAAAAAGATAAGAACATGCTAAGAACGATGAAGTGTTTGCCTGAATGAACACTGGACAAGCACATACTCAAAATAATTGCTATGGTTGTGGAACGTAAAAGATAAACTCTATGTTCAGAATAGCGTACTAAGGAGAGGCACGAAGATGGTGCCTTCTGAGGAGATATGAGGGAAGTTGATTGGTCTAGGGCATATTGAAAACAAAATGAAGAATACGGGACAATTACTTGTGGCCGGGCTGCAAAACACAGATAAAAGAGCTGCGAGAAGTTCAAACCTTTGTGAAAACAGCAATAATGTGTGTGTGAGTGAAAAATGTCCTATGCCAATAACAGACATTCCAGAAAAACCATGATAGAAATGAGGAATATATGTGATTGGCCGCATAGGTAGTGATGGTGCCAAACATACTGATTGGTGGTGATAGACCTTTAGTCTAGATTAGAAGAGAAACTGGTGACTCACATGTGGGTGCCAGGAGAGTGGTTGACTTTCTGGAGGATTTCATTGGTCATGAGGTGTGTCCCAATGTGGCCCTAACAGATAATGGGTCACAATTCAGGTAATAGGAGATGGATGAGTACTTTACAGATCGGGCCATTGTACATCATACATGTGCCATATACCTTCTCCAAAGAATTGGGGATGTAGAATGATTCAACAGAGTAATGAAGAAAATCGATAAGATGAGCATGGCTACATGAAGGGATTGGAAAGATGCGGTTATGAATACAATGTTAGCTCAAAGAATTACACCACATAGTACTAGAGGTATCTCACCTTTTGAATTCAGCAGAGGCAGGAAAGCCTAAACCAGACTTTTCCCAGTATGGTTGGGCATGGTTGATACGACTGAAATCAGAGTAGATGATGTATAAAGAATAAGGTAGACACAGATGATTAACAAAATGTTTGTGTGAGGTATGGTTCATCTCCTCATGTAGTAAATTGGGTCGGAAATTAAGTTACCTGTGATGCCCAGGAAAGGGGAAACATGTGGTCGAGACCAATCAAGGTTAGGGATGTGTTCAGAAGGGCCATAAAGACAGAGAATGGCAGAGTGTGGAACATGAAGAGGGTGATGATTGTGAAAGGGAAAGGAACATATGGTGTGAAGTGTGGAATTGAAAGAACTCAAGTGAAGAGAGTGGAGTGTGATAGTGGGACATTTCAAGAATGCTGAGGATGAGGAATTTACCAACAGAAGAGAATAACCAAAGAATACCAAAGAATATCCAAAGTCTTGGAAAATTCCCCTAGAGGAACAGAATAAGCTAATGCAAGAGATATCCAAAAACTATCTGAAAATCATATACTAAGACTGGGGAAGCCCATCCAGGAGGAGAAGGGAGTCATTCTTCCGGCATTTTGTTGTTTTGTCTTAGTGGTAGGGTCAGTGCAGCTTAGCTCTTTAGCAGAGGAAAAACTGTTTGTTTTGGACTTCCTGACAGATGATGAGCACCTTTTCGTTTTGTTAGGTAGGGGAATCTAAGCTGGCCATTTACTGGGATGAGTAGGCTGAGTCCCGTAATTATTCTAATTCTTCTTAATATTTGGACATTCACTGGGATGAGTAGCCGGGTGGTACTCTTTATTCCTGTATTCCCTCCATGGTCTGCAGCTCTTCCAGTTATCATGCTTCTCGTGGGTTGCTGTCACTGGGCCTGCATGCAGGATGGGGACTTCACTTGGAGTCAGAATGGCTTCGGCTTTCACTCTGACTCTTTCTGCTTCTTCTGTGCAGGGGCAGCGTTTCAGGGGTCCCGGCATTGTTGCCAGACTGCACAGTCCACCTCTCACGGGTCACGTCCCAATTACAACTGGCTCTCTCTCCTGGGGTTCTTTTCCCCTGTTCCCCTTGCCCTTCTGCTCTTTTGGTGCTTCTCGCACACGCCAGCTGCTTGCTTCCTCCCGACGGACGATCTTCCAGTCGTGATCAGCTTCCACAACACTGTGGATTTGAAACTCCCGGGTTTCACATCTATCTGACAGAGGTACACCTTTCCTTTTTATGGTACACTTCTGGGTCCTCCCCAGTGGAGAAGCATAGTCCTTTGTCTCTTCTTGTTGAAAACTCTCCATTGCTCACTCTTTTTTCCATGTCACAGTATCGGTAGTTCTCGCTCATCCTTCTTCTTCTTCTTCACATTAGTTTTACCAGATATTCTTCAGGTTGATTCTTGGGTTTTATGATGCAATAACAAACAGTGACTTGTTCTGATGGGCTTTCTTGAAGCCCTGATGTTACTGTTGGTCCACGAGAAAGGGTTTTAGGGAGTTCCTCTATGCAATGGAGTTTTATCTCCAAGAAGAGAGTCTCCCCCTTGAGACCCTGCTTGCCGCCACCCCTAGGTGGAATATTGCATAGCAGGTTCATCAGCCTAGTCTCACAAGGAATTATCTCTGCCATCAGTGTTCATTTGAAATAACTTTTTTTCGTGAAACATGGTTATACGTTTGGCAGTGTGAGCAAAGTTCTAAGTGATTTTACTAAGGCAGTAGAATACACAAGTGCCAGCAAACAGAGCATGACATGTCAAGTTTAATTTTTTCCATTCTGACTACAAGCATATCATTCAAATGGAGTATTTTCCTGAAGTACATTTGGCCTACTGCTGAAAATGGAGGTTTAGTATTTCTTAAATTACACGGCCCGCGGTAGTGGCCGTGCTGTTATGGTTAAGTTGCTAATCCTATAGGAAGAGCACTTTTTGGGCAGCTTATAACTTGGCTCTCCCTGGACGAATCCCCACCAAACTTTGCAAAAAAAGTATATGGCCCACTCTGATTTTTTGCAAAGTTTAGTGAGGTTTGGTGCATGGGGGGGGGCAAAGTTATATTTCTTTTTTCCCATAGAGTGAATGAGGAAAAAACTTTGCTCACGCCTACAGCTCAAACCGCTGGACGGATTTGCACCAAAGGAGAAGCGGCTTGGACCAAAAAGTAGGTCTAAAAAAAATAGTGATATCTATGTCCGCTCCATGGACACATTTCCCTGTTCGCTCCCGGACAGGACACCGATTGGCTAATCGGCTTGCGTCATGTCCGCGGTCATTCAATGTGTTCGCTGATTGTTGGCTGGGTTGAAGCGTGAGGTGCGTCGTATTGTTTTGTTGCATCCTCCATCTTGGATCCGCGGACAGCGTGGTGACGAACGGGGAAAAATACAATTTTGGGGAGTGTGTTGGTGTGTAGGAGCGCTTGGGGATGGTGGGGGAGTAAGAGATGGGTCATATGCTGTATTTGTTTAGGTGGCAGGCGCCCCTGATGTGTTCATCATGTCTGCGGTCAGAGCGGCTCTCCGCGGACATAGAAAATGCACTTCTGGCTATTTTACTTTACTATGATATTGGTTTTGGGTTGTTAGTACAGCGTTGATTGTAATCAAAATCCCGTATAAGTAGCCATATAGCACAGTGAAAATATTTGATTCTGTGGGTGTGTTATGTTGTGGTGGTTGTGGCCAGGGCCTACAGTCTTGGGTGCCTGGTCAAAGGCCGTAGGCCGTAGGCCATGCACCCAAGACTGTAGGCCCTGGTCACAACCACCGCAGCATAACACACCCATAGAATTAAACATCCATCAAATATCCACAAATCTACAGTTTGTGTATTGTTTGATTTGTATAGTTTGTATGTGAAGTTTTGGCTATGTCATGCAATTATGATTGTAGAGTTTAGTAACAAGCACTGCAGTATAACATATCCATGGAAGTAAACTTTTTGGATTGTGGTGTATGGTTAGATGTTTGCTTCAATGGTTGTGTAATGGAGCAGTATTTGTGAATTCAATTATTAGATACTGTTTGACTTTTTGTGATAGGATATATTTTTTTCATGACTTGGGTAACTGGAGCAGATATTCTTTTTCAATTTATGTGATAAAATAAAAGATCATGTTAGTGTAGGTAGTTCATAATGAGTTATTGCATTGCATAATAGACATTTCTGCATTATTTCGACCCTCATATTTAGTAGTTTACAAACCAGTGTACTGTGCAATTTGCTCAGTTTCTGTGTTTGTTTCTTAAATCATTGGGCCTGTGGGGGAAAAAAATCCATGCTGGATTAAAAAAAAAACTTTTTTTGTTATGGTACAATATATTTCTTTCTTTGTTTTCAGTGACTATTTGTTGTTTCTGGTTAATGTTCTATCTGTTGGCTTGTTGCAAATTTTTTGGGGCAGTTAGATACCTGTTGGCGTATTCTAACTGGTTATAGTTTTTTTTATTTATATTTTCAAGTTACTCATCTTTCTGTTGGGTTGTTGCAGATTGTTGGGGCAGTTAGATACCTGTTGTCTTATTCTAACTGTTTATTTCTTCTTATATTTTAGTGGTATTGATTTATCTGTTTGATTGTTGCAGAATCCTGGGGCAGTTAGATACCTTTTGGCGTTTTCTAACTGTTTATTTCTTCTTATAATTTGGTGGTATTGATTTGTCTGTTTGGTTGTTGCAGAATCTTGGGGCAGTTAGATACCTTTTGGCGTTTTCTAACTGTTTATTTCTTCTTATAATTTGGTGGTATTGATTTGTCTGTTTGGTTGTTGCAGAATCTTGGGGCAGTTAGATACCAGTTGGCGCATTTTAACTGTTTATAGTTTTCTAATTGAAGTTTCATTAATGTTTATGCACAGATTAGTTATTACATTTTGGTTTTAAGAATATTAAATAAGCGTTTATAAGATTTGCTGGTAATCTCTGCTTCAGAATAATGGTACTATCATTACATTTGAACAATCCACAATAAATTATTTTTTATATATGCAGTGTAGTGACCTGCATTGGTTGTGGCTCCTGCATGGTAGATTATACCTATTGTTGTGAAGGTTTTCTTACCAAGTGATACTTGACCATATGTGAATCCAGTCAGCTTGCAGTTGTTTTTGGTACCATCTGCATTGTAACGTAGATGCATTCGTATTACGTATTTACTGTGAGTTTCTATTTTTAAGGTGGAGCGATTATCTAAATTGCAGGTAGTACATAATCTGCCATGGTTTGCATTTTGTACAAGTTGCTGAAATGGAATGAATTCACAGTTAGGTATGGATACATACACAAAGCGTTCATTAGGGATTTGTTCCTGTGCCACATTGTTGCAGAGAGTACATGTTTGTTTCCACATGTATGAAATCTGGAAGATTTCATTTATAGGTATGTTTTTGTTTTCCAATACTTGTAGTAAGTACATTAGACATTCTTGTGGATCTTCTTGTCAGTTTACTGTGAATTTCACCATTCCAGCATAGTAGTCCAATTCTTGTCTTATTCCATGAACACTGTATGTCTTGTCAGGATTGTTGCTTGCATTTCTATGAAGGACTAACATTTGCAAACACAATTGGTCTGTATTGTGTAAGTGAATGTTGTCAACAATTGGTGGCAATTGGAATAGAATGTTTATTGCTACATTTGCGTAGCAATTTACACCAGTTATATTGAAAATTTGAATGGACCAGATAGTTCTGTGTCCAAGTCATTTATTCAAAGTGTGTGTTGCTTCTTTGAAGAAGTACCTGAGTTACTTTGAGTAATAGATTCTTATTCGGTTGTAGTAATTGATGAAGTATTAGCTTCTTTTACTCTCTTTGGAGGATTTGCAGTGAGATCCTCTTGCATTGCTGTTTGAAGTAGTTTTCTTTTACAACGTTTTGCTTTTTGTGGAACAGGATAGGTTTTTAGATGGGGGTGTACAGTGGACGTAGTCTATTGTATTCTAAAATGCAAGGAATATCAGCGTTTACTTTACTTGCATCTAAGTTGATTAGAAATAGACTGTCAAGTGTACGTAAGCGTGATAGTGCTACATAGCTCATGTATACTTTAAAGACTGTGTTCCCAATATCTATCAATGCTTTATCTAGGGTAAGACCTTGGCCCTCATTATGACCCCAGCGGTAAGTGAAAAACGATGCCGGTAAATGATTACCGGCATCGTTTTCTGCTAGGTCTGATCATGACCTGTGAAAGTGCTATTAGCGGCATCGTAGTTAACGGTGCCGCTAACTGCACCAAGGTTGCGCGCATGCGACCTTCCATGCCATAAATACCGGCATCGCGCAAAGGTAAGCGAATCACGAACCAAGTGGACATGCTCTTAACTCCATCACAAACGCCATTAAGTACCTTACCGCCATGGTGCTAATTCCGCCATCACGAACCAACCATAAATGGCCATGTGCAGTGTATCCAGCTGCCACAGGTGCACAGAATCAGCACAGGTGGAGGCAATACAGACTCACCAAGTACAAAAAGAGCACACCCCACCCCTTCCCACACCCAGTCACACTCCACAATGATTCCAATACGACTAGCAATGTTGGGGCTGGAGGACTTGATTGCAATGCAAGTGCTACAACTACAACTACACCAACAACAACAGGCAGCACAGAGGAGACGCAGGAGGAGAAGGAGGGCAAGGCAGGGCCAGCAAGCCCCAACAGCACAGCCAGTGGCACCACGCAGGCAGCCCACAATCCAACGCATCAGAGCCAGTCCATTCAACCTCACCGCTGAGCACATCCACACCCTGTACTGTTTGGACCGGGACACCATCACCACCATCGTGGACATGATACACAACAACATCGTCAGCATGATAGAAACACCCACCGCCATCCCACCCCTACTGAAGGTAGTGTCCGTGCTCCACTTCCTGGCCACAGGCACCTACCAGCACACAGTGGGGCACTTGCATGGCATTTCACAACCATTATTCTCACGTACACTGATCCAAGTACTCGATGCCCTCCTCAAGCACACAGACGACCACATCTCATTAACACGGTCTGCCCAGGAGATTGCAAACACCAAAGTGGGTTTCCATGCACTAGCCGGCATACCTGGTTGCATTGGTGCCATCAACTGCACCCATGTGGAATTGGTGGTCCCACATGCCATGGAGGTAGCGTACCGCAACCGTAAACTATTTCACTCAATCAACGTGCAAATGGTCTGTGACGCCAACAAGATCTTCACACATTGTTGTGCCCGATTCCCCGGATCAACCCATGATTCAATGGTCCTGAGGAACTCCACAATACCACGCTACATGGAGCGACATGCAGGCCCAAGATCCTGGCTACTCGGTGAGTCTAATGTCATGAGCATGGAAATGTGAAGTGGGTAGGTGATCGACATGATCAACATACCAATGCATACTTTACCTGGCTGAAAGGGGGGGGGGGTGATGCATACTTTACCTGGCTGAAAGGGGAGGGGGAATGATGCATACTTTACCTGGCTGCGAGTAGCAGAGGCAATGGAGCCAGCTCATACCCTAAAGCAGCACAAACGTCAGCTGACACCTGTACACATAATGTCTGATGTAAGCAGCCCTACCATGTGAATGAAGGTGTGTCCCAACCATGACACAACCATCTGTAAGTGCATTGTACCGATTCGGACCACATTGACTTCAACGAAATGCACCTACATGCACGGCACCAAACACCATCAACTGAAAGGCCTGTCCCCCATAACTGCGCACAAAGGAGGCACATGACGGACAGAAACATCAATACACCATTACACAAGACACCAAGTCCCCAAAAATGTCCCTATCAACATCAGTAGTGCTCAGTGGGGTCATCATGAGGCTGACAGCAATGTTGCCATGATGTGAGCGTTGATATCACAGGACACGTGCCAGGTCACCAAAACAAATGCCATGAACGAACACAGTGGATGGGCACTCACAAGGCACTTGACCCCCCTGCATACATTGGTTGTTGGCATGCAAAACAGTCCATGAGAGGAATACACATATACCGGTCACATAGTGTGAATCCATTTGTGCATGTTAAATTGGTACAAAGTAACAGTCAAATGCATGCCATGGTGGCACATCATGGTTGGTATTTGATGTCATGACTGACACATACATTGTTGCCCACATACAGGTGATGCAGGCTATCCCCTGAAGAGGTGGCTCCTTACACCAGTCCGGAACCCAAAGAACCAGCACGAGGAGGACTTCAACCGTGCACATACACATACCCGTGTGGTGATTGAGCAGGCATTCGGCCTACTGAAGGCACGTTTTTGCTGCCTCAGCAGGTCTGGTGGGGCACTCCTGTACCGCCATGAGAAGGTTGCAAAGATCGTCATGGCATGTGTCATGCTACACAATATGTGCATCAGACGAAATGTGGCTCTGCCCCCTGACGCTGAACTGCAACCACCTGACGATGAGGATGAGGAGGGTGGGGATGGGGCAGCACCTCAGGGAGGCAGCGATGCACAGGAGGGGCGTGAACTGCGTTGGACTCTGATCAACCAATGTTTCTAGCACACACGAATGGGGGGTGTCACATGGAGATGGCAATTGGGGCACTGTGTGTGTCTGGGGTATGGACACTGTGGACTCTTCACCAATAAAGCACACATACGCAATGAGCAATGTCCACACATGTGACTTGTGATAAAGAGAAACTTGTATTATAAATGTGAATTCAATTAATACACCCACTCCCGCCTCCCCCCTCACCTCCCCAACACACCCACTCCCGCCTCCCCCCTCAACTCCCCAACACACCCAGTCCCGCCTCCCCCCTCAACTCCCCAACACACCCACTCTTGCCTCCCACCTCAACTCCCCACAAAAGTGCGTGGATCCCTGTGTCAAAGTGCCTAATGTGGAATTGATCCACTGGGTGGACTCTACTGGCAGCCCCCTCTGCCGGCCCCTGGGTCACCCCTGCCTGTACTCCTCAGGTTCCTGGCCGGCCTGCCGACGGGGCTGCTTGGGGCAGAACTGGCAGTGGAGGAGGTACTGGGCTGCTCGCTACGACGCATGTCCCTCATTGTCTGTACGAGCTCACTGAGCACTTTCTGCCACGCGGCTAGTTCAGCACAAATGTCTTTGCTGGACGATTGGGTGGCTGTCTTGACAGTCTCGGCACATCTTTGGATTTCTGCACTGGCACCTCCATAATAGGCCACATGCTGCGTGAGGAGTGTGGACAGTTGTTGTTGCCTCATCAATTTTTGGTCCAGTGACTGTTGGTAATTTGGGGCATTGGATGATGAAATTGCTGCGGTCATTGGGCTACTCCCCTCCTCCACACCTCCCACTGGGCAGGGAGTGGCTGGCCAGGAGTTATCAGGGGATAGCCACTGTGTGTTGTCATCGTGCAGGCTACTTAGGGACACGTGGGGGGATTGAAGGTGGGCAGTGGGGGGACATTCTGTGTCATCCTCATCAATCCCCACATCACTGTCAGAGCAGGCTGCAATGGCAGCAGTCTCCCCAATTGTACTGCTTCCTGCAGACACATTCCCCTCAGTGGCCACCAGTTGTTGCATGTCCTCTGCTGGTGGTACCATGCTGCTTGCCTTGGGGATCGTCACTGCCCTGGGCTGTGTTGTGGCAGGCAATTTTGGCTGCTGTGGTTTTTTAGTGGGTCCAGCCAAGGTGGAGGGTTGGTGTGCTATTGCCTCTGGCCTGGCCTTCTTGGCAGGTGTGTTGCCAGTCTCGTCCTTGCCGGTGTCCAATTGGGAGCCTGTGGTGGAGCAGAGGAGGGAAAGTGTTATTGATGGTCAGCGGACATTAAGCAGGCATTGTGATGACTGCCATGAATTTGATGGATAGATGGTGCACTTTGTAGGATGTGACATACAGGTTGTCTCCCTTTTGGGTGGGTTGGGCATGCAGGAATGTGGGTGCCTACTGTGGAGTGTGCATACTGCATGTGTACAGGGTGTAGGTCAATGATGCCTGTTGGCAGTCTTCTGCAGATGTGTTGCGTTAACCCTATAGGGCAAGATTGTGATTCCCATGTATGTGGACTTTAGGGGGTTTCGCATGGCTTAATTTGAGGCACCTACCTGGGTCACCTGATGTCGGGGCTCCTCTCTCCATTCCACCGACCCCCTCGATGCTCTCAATGCCGATCGTTGTGGCACATATCTCCTCCCACGGCTGCATTTTAATTGGGGAGTCTGCTCCTCCGCTAGTTGCCATGCCCATGTTGCGGTTGGCCAACAGTATGCTCCTTACCCGGAGCCGGCGGTCGTCCCACCTTTTACGACACTGTTTGGTGGTGCAGGGTGTAGTTCCTACGGCACTGACCCGTTGTGCAACTAGTTCCCATATCGCCTTTTTCCGTGCTATTGCCGGTCTGCTCATTTCGGTGGAGAATACAAAGTCTGCCTTTTCCTGGAGCGTTTCCGCCAACATTGTTAGCTCTTCCCTACTGAAGCGGTCCTGCCGCTGCCGATTGCAGGCTTTTTTGACTACTTTTGGCATTGTGGGGTTGTGTGGATGTGGGTGTAGTTTTCTGCAATGTCTCAGGGTCAAATGTGCAGTGGTTGTGGAGGATTGCAATGGATTGTGTTTTTAAAGATGGCTGCCGTGCTCTTTCCCGTTCCGGTGCGATGGCGTAATTTCTGGGTCTGTTTTTTTACGGTCACCGCTAATAGCGGTGGTCGCTAACATGGGTGGGTAGGGCGGCGGTGGTGCAGTTTACACGGCATACGATGGCGGTAGCTGACGTTTTTGGGAGGTTACCGGCATGGCGCTGATTACATTAACGGCATGGCGCAATGCTCGTGCCCGAGAGGTCGTAATTTACCGCTTTTAACGGTTCATGACCAGCACGGACACGTTAGTTGCGCCATGCTGGTAATGTCCATTACTTACCGCTGGGGTCGTAATGAGGGCCCTTGTGATTTGTGAATGGTGACTGCGTATTCTAGAGTTAGAGCAAATTGCTCTCTTCATACATACATGTCTTTGAAAAGAAGGAATCAAGCTGTGAGCGTCCTATTCTTTTAACGTCTGTTAGTTTGTCAAAGAGAATATTGACAAACTGAATGTTGTTGTCACGTGGGTATGTTTGAAAGCCAACAACTGTACCAAGTGTTCCATTAACTAGTCCTTGCTCCATGTCAAGGTTACATTTAAGCATTACTCTACAGTTTAAAGATAATTTTAATATTTTTCCAAACTAGCCGAGTTGGAGTTAGAGTTTTATAAGGTATTTAGTCTTGTTGTGGCTTTTTGACACATGGGTAGTGTCATACCATGTACGTACAGTTGTCAGTGGAGCAAATTTCAATTTTTGGTTGCATTTCTTTTTTCAACATTGTTTCATTGAATTTTGAACAGATTGCAAGAGTTGGCAACAAAGACATACACTTGACATTTTTGTGTGCTCATTTTTCCATGACATCAGTAGCACATGAGTTATGGCCATTCAGTGCATGGATGTGCCAAGTTTTTAATACTGATTGTGCTTCTTGAGGTAGTAAACCAACTCTAATACTTTTTAAAATGTTGGCATATGTGAGGTCTGCAGACTGGCACATGTTTTCTATTAATTCTCTGTATTGGAAATGTTGGCAAAGCTTGACATTTTTTATGCTGCCAACAGTTTTACAGCAGAGTTTGTTTCCTAAGGTTTTAAAAATAGGTTCACCTTTCACTGTGTCAATTGAAGAAGATCTCCGAAAACAATGATGTGTTTTCCTCCAAAGAGCTGTTTGTAGATTGTTTTGAGTACTTCTTGTAATCTGAGGTAAATCAAAGCCAACATTAGGTTGGAGACCATGCTCACTTCATCTATAAGTAGCATTTTCATTTGTTTTAAAACTCTGCATAGTTCCATTGCAGCTTCTGTAGAAAGTTTGTACTCTTCTAATTTGTTTTTGGTGTTCTACTAGAAGGAGTAGTAATCGGTGTAAAGTGACACTGCTTATTTTGTAGGAAGCTAAACCAGTGGGGGCAGTTACAACAGCTGACAGTTTGCTGTTTGTCAGTTGTTGAAGGAACTTGCTGATGATTTTGATTAAGAATGTCTTGCCTGAACCAGCTTGACCACTGACGTATAGTAGTATAGGTTTGTAATTTTGGCAGGTACATTTCTTTATTTTCATGTTGTGAACCATGTGCATTTTCTTTTCTTACTTCTTGAAAAATACTATGCTGCTCATTGTTCAGTTTTGATTGCAGTATAGTTAAGACTACTGTATCTTCTTCATAGTGAAACATGGTGTTTTATACTTCTGTCACAGCTAATTCTGCCTCATTTACTATTAGTGGCTGTCCAACTGGTTCTTTGCTTCCTGTTACAGAAGGGGGACTACTGTCGGGAGTGTTCTTATCTAGTTGGCCCTGGAGTTCTTCTTTGTGTTGCTGTTCATTGTGCAACATTGTTTTGTACTGTGTGAATTTTACATCGGTTATAGTGTTTTCATTTGCTTTGAAAGCATCTTCATAGGTGTCATAGATATCTAGTAACTTTTCTTCTTTTCTCCATGGTTTAAAAAGTTGCAGCAGGGACATGTAATATAGTTCTTTGTGTTGGGGAGTTTTTTAATGACAATTTGATATGATTAATTAAGCTTTGTTTGGTAAGTTTCACTAAGCCGCCTTCACAATTTGTCACTCTGCTTCTACCTTTGTTTTCATCTGGTTTTATTTTATTTTTGTATGTGAAGTTTTGGGCTATGTGGTATAGACACATGGTTTCCAAAGTGCTACTCCTTTTTGGGTAGTATGTGTCTAGTAAATTGTTTTTCAAAATGTCTTGGCTGTTCGTATCATTTTTAGCTATTGTTTCTATGTCATCATATGATTTGAGAACTTTGTTTCTAGATTTAGCACCACCAAGACTTAGCCATACTATATTTTCAGATTTTCCATACAAAGCAGTACCAGTTGAACGGTCTGCAGCTTCTTAGTAGCAACATTCTCTATGAATGCCTAAGCTGTACAATTTCTGATACAGTGTTTTGTCCGCTGATAGGTCATCCCAGAGTTCTTGAAGCTCTGTTTTTTCTGCTTTGGTTAAGTAGGCTGTAACATATTGTGCAACTGCAGTGGAATTGTCTGCAATGTACTGCACATCTATGTTTGCATTCCATAAGAGGGCAATGATTGCATTGTAATCATTGATATATTTTGCTTCTTCTGTTCTTTTTATGTAATATGTGTTCTTAGGTGATTTACCTTTAACACTATGTTTAACTGAAGACATGAAGTTGTTTTCTTGACCTGTTGCTGCAACTGGTCTAAGGAAACCAAAGCGGCATTCGGAGTAGTATTTCCCTTTTTTTTGTATTTGCGAAAACAATATTTCCCACATTTGTGTCTTTGAAATTTATGCATGAAGATCACTATTTGCTGTTTCTGAATGAATTTCAAAAAGTGACATATTTTTCGATAAACTGTAAAAACAGTGGCATCACTGTCTTGACCAAATTTAGGAGCATCTTTAATCCATAAAAGCATGTGGATATGTGGTGTTCCTCTGGCTTGGAATTCTTTTCTCCAAAAGAAGTGTTGCACTTCTCTGAGGGGAGGAACAGGTTTATTACAAATACAGTGTAGCATAGCAATGAAGTAATGATGGAAATATCTTGATACATTTACAAGATCTAGAGATTAGAGTTCTCCTGGTGTTTTTATATCTATGTTTGTTTTGTTTTTTGTTTGCAATGCATAGGAAATCGTGCAAATCTTCCCATGCATATTCTGCACAACTTAATGTAACAAACCAGCGTACATCTCTGTGACGTTGGAACCTTCTTTTGTACCACGCATGTTTCTAAAAGATTTGTAATACTTGACTGTAAAACCGCATATTTTTCTTGCACTTTTTGTAGTAATTGCGTAGCTGACATGTTTTTAAAATGGGTACCTGATTTCAAAGTGTGTGCAACTCCGTAGCATAGAGTTGCTAGTTCATTTTCAAAGAGTAGGTAAATAAGTTTTCCACATTTTGTCTAAATCTGGGATCTTCAGAATGCATTCGTAACTAGCGGTATTCTGATGCTGTTATCTGAGGGGCTCTATCATTGTACCTTCCTCCTTTTCCAATAGGAAAGAGTAGAGGAAAAGCACGTGCTTCTATACTTGTTTCCCATATGCTGATTGGTTATCCTTTAGTTTGTCACATTTGGTATGTTTCTAGCGCATCATCTATGGTGTCTTTAGAGTGTAAGGGATGAATTGTATAATGGTCTAAAATATTGGATACTGTAGCAGGATCTAGAAGTCCAGTTTCTGGTGACCCTTGAATTATTTCAGTTGTTTTCCTCAGGTTTTCTTCAATATTAATATCTTTGTAGTATTCATTATCATCTATTAGATATTGCAAAACGTGTCTAACTTTATCTAAGTCTACAAGTTGTTCCCAAATTTGTATGTCTTTTGTAGTTACACCATTTACTAAGACAATTAAAGATTGCTCTAATGGACGTTGCACTCCTAGAGTGTGTACATTTCCTTTCAGATCTAATGGTAAATAAACTACTTTGATTGATTGGTTGATATTTTATTTCTATCGCGCTCGTACACAAGTGTTTCAGAGCGCGACAAGGCAAGGGAGGGGAACAGGAGAGAACAAAACAGCAATCTTACTAGGCCCAGTGACATTGAGAATGCGCAAGTACATGGGAGAGAGGGAGGGGAAAAGTGCATGGAAGGGGGTGAGGTAGAAAGTGCGAAGCAGAGGAGAAACAGATAAATAACAATAAATAAATAATAAAGGCAACAAACAGTGTAATGCAGCCAGCAATTTGCAAGTGCTAGGTTTAAGGCAGCAGCCAGGGTAGGTCTGATAAGTGCAGGAAGAAAAAGGAGGGGCTGTATGGGTACAGATACAGACCCCAGTGCAAGGGGTGGCCCAGAGGCAGTGCGGGAGGGTGGCAGGACGAGCAGGTACCTGGGCCCAAAGGACAGAGGGTGGCCAGGTGCACAGTGCCAGGAGAGAACAGATCAGCAGGGGAGAGGGAGAGCGAAGGCAGAAGAAAAGAGGAAGGTCTTGAGGTGCTTCCGGAACTGGAGATGGTTCTCCTCAAGTTCTAGAGTGGCAGGGAGGTAACTCTATTGCCAAAAATGCCTTTCACTAATTCTGAGGGAGGTAATTTTGCTGTTTTTGGTTGAAGGCATATTATTGCTTGAAATGGATGCACTGTTTGAATTATGATTCTCTCATATAAATTGAATTGTTGCAAGGGTATTGGTAGTGGGAATAATTCAAAGTTATTTGTGATAGCACGCAAAGAAGTTTGGTTGTCAAGTTTTGCAGTGAAATAACTGCAAATTATTAAGTGGTCATGTATTACATATTTGTTTCCTGCTATAAGGTAGATAGCTAATTCAAACAATTAGCAATATTCATTGTCTTCTATTTTGTATGTTATGTCTACAGTTTTTGTGCTACTTTTATAAAAAGTTCTACGGCAACACACACACACACATGGTGTGGTACGTCAGCACATGTACTTTTAAATTTTAGTATTTCTTTTTTGTTTGTGTGTAGTAGAAGGCTGCCATTTGTAGAATTGTTCCTAGTCTGTTGTAAAGCTATTGCATTTTGTAAGTGGCTTTCACTTCCAAAATATTTTCTCTGGTTATGCTCTTTTTCTTCAAGTAGGTCTTTGGCTGTACCATGTAGAAGATTGTTATTTAAATTGCCTAATGCTAAAGCTGGACTTTTAGCATAGTACAGTTTATGGACTAGATTTCCTATAGTTCAATGATTTGCTGATATCATTTTGATATGATGGAAAGTGCTTTTGCAATTAGGTCTTGAAATGCAGGCTAATTAATGTCCTTCTAGTCCTGCATATTTGCGCACTGGACAGGTATCCATACTTTGTAGAAGTTTCATTTTGAATGTGTCTTTGCCTTTTACATATTGATTGAGGAACTGGCGTAAAGATTTGAATGATTTTTTGTCAATGTTACACATTGACGTGCACGGCCATTTGTACACTGGACGTTTTGGTTCAGTTAGATGGAGAGGTGATACTGAGTTTTCTGGGGATATTTTTGTAAGCAGCGTTTCTTGTTTCATTATGTTATTATTACGTTTGCCTTATCCTCGTCCACTGCTTTGTATGTCAATTTTGTTTGTTTGCTTTTGTTTGTATGCTTCTTCCTTGAAATATGGTTCTGTGGTCGTGGTGTGACTCCATTCACCTCCACAGATATTTAAGAAGTTATTTTTGCTGACATTCCATGTATTGAGAAGTCTTTTTTGTAGTTTAGTAGTTATTTTTGTTAGTGGTTTCATTCTGTTTAACACTAAAATAAATAACTTCCTTTAGAGAAGGATTGCACTGTCTATGAGAGCTTCTAAGATACATTTTCTACGGTAGGTTTTAAGGGTTGTGCATGATTTCTCTCCTGTTTTTATAAGATTCTGAAGGACTCTGTGGTGGAACATTTTTTGTAAAATACTTTTTTTGGTATGGTTACTTGCCACTGCATCAAGATGTATAGGAGCAGTGCAAGCAGTCGTGGTAGCTGAATTCTTGTTAATCACTTTCTGTTTCGTTTTACATTTTGAAAGAGGAGGCAACGTTTTTGTACTGTAAGCTTGTTTTGTTTTACTTAATGACTCTATTAGATCTTTTGTTTGAACATTTTGTACAAATTCTGCTAGAGATGGATGCTTATTTTGGACACTTTTATTTTCATTTGCTCTACTTCTGCATTGCTTTCTACGGACTTGCTTTTTGGTAGGCATTCTTTGGGGTCTGTTGAAAAAAAAGCAAGGTATGGGTTGGGCTGTTCTGCAATGTATGTGTGCTGTGTGCATGAGCGTCAGAGTATGATGGTAAGGATGTATGTGGATGTGTGTGATTGTGCATTGGGCAGCTACATCTAGTTGGGAAGGCTATTCTTGTATTTGTGTGTAACTATACTGGGGTTCAGTTGATAGTAGAAAGTAAGCCAGTGGTGAGGGGAAGCACTACTACTAAATCTAATGGTATAGCATTAAAACAGTTCTTTGTTCTGCAATACTAACATTATAGGGGCTGATTTATGGAATTTGTGTGCTGAAGAACAGGGATGTGTGCGCCATTCTGCCTGCAAATCCATGTTTAACAAATGGGGATTTGTGGGAAGAATGGCACACAAATCCCCTTTTTTCGGCACACAAATTCCATGAATCAACCCCACCGTGTGTTTGCGTAACAGTTAGAATATTATGGTAGTATTGTACTTACTTTTATTGTTTGGAATGAGCAGGTTTCTTCTGAGTTGTTGTTTGTACTTCAGATGCTGCTGCTTTCAGGAGAGTGGTCTTCACTGCAATTGTAAAAAAAAAAATGTTAGTAATTGTGTTTGTTTATAGCACTGATGTTAATTTAGACATTGATGTTTATGTTTTTTGTAGTAGTATTCTTGTTTGATAACTGAACATAGTGTATGCATGCAGTTTCCTTTGACTATGTTGAGCCTTTATATTTTTACTTACAATCTGTTAGTTCAACATGCTTTGCAAATGAGTATAATACTAAGTGTATGAAACTCACTTGGTTTCTTAAGGCTGTGTTTTTGGATTTTAGGAGATAGAAGAAATAATGATATAATTATTTTTCAATTTTTATAAGGTAAATGGCAGAAACTATATAGAAAAGCATGGAATGTACGCATTTGTGAAGGTGTGGTTAATAAAGCAGAAGGCTGTGATGTACAGGCAGTGGTGTTATTTCAGCTGGGAGCTTTTCAATGATAGTGTCTATCTGTGTGAGTTTATAAAGATGCATGAACTTATCCTGGCTGTGTGTAATTTTATAATACACTACTAAGTGTTTTTATACAATTATACTGTTATTTCTCCCATCTTTTAATATAATAATTTTTTAGATAGCTGTGTGTGTAAAAAAACAATTAAGATAGCAGACAGGTTTGGAAGTGACAGTTGATTATAGCAAATGGGAAAAATAATAGTAAGTTAATTTTATAGGTTATACAGGTTAAGTGGCAGTTACTCTGTTTATATGCATTTATAAGAGTTGTACATGTACTGTGCATAAAATATGCATACCTGTAGTTTGTGTTCATGCATGTGGGTATGTATGCAGCTGCAAGTAGACATCTTGGAGACTTGTACAGTAGTTTTTGTAGTAGGTGCTTTCCAATGATATGAGAATTGTACTCAGAGTTATCAACAGTATATTTGAAGTGCTGAACTATGATAATGGAGTTAGAGGTAGAAGTCTTCGATGTGATTGGTGGATGGTTGTGTGACTGCTTAGCTGTATCCAATGAGGGAATGGCACAAAGAGTGAAGTGGTAATGGTATAAGGGGTGTCTAAGAGTTACGCACTCCGCTGACACCGCGGCTGTCTGCGGACAGGGCGTGCCACATCCAGGGTTTTCCACCAAAATCCAACATGGAAATTGGACTGTAGGGATTTAACCAATCAGGTATTGAGGTTGTGGATTTGTGTTGGAAGAGGCTGTGTGTAGTGAAGGTGGCAGAGGTGGAGAAAGTCAGGTTGTTGGCGGTTGGAGATATGTTTGTGCATGGTTTACAGCAGTAAATGCAGGCATGTGGCAAACAATTTTGATGTTAAAGGAGTGGAGGTGGTGTAGAGCACTGTGCCTGATTGCAATGTACAGGGAATTGTACAGGTTTGTGGAGATATGGGCAGGATGAACTGTCCCCATGTGGTAGTTTTGCACTGTGGTGCTTTGCATTTGGGCTATCTCAGTGCCCCTACTTTGTTGACAGATTTTGAACACGTGGTTCAAGCAGTAATGAACGTCCTTCCAAATGCCAGTTATTTTTTCTGGATCAGTACCTAGGGCAATATGAGATAATAGTTCTGTTCTTTGTCCTCAGCAAAACTATGCTAGGTGTGCAATCAACTCAGGCATGTTTGCTTTCATGCTTAGAGCTGGTATGTTCTTCTGTAATAATGAGAACATTGATTCCAATAATGCTGTTTATTTTAAAGAAGATGGCATTTCTTTATCTTTTATGGGAAATGCCATGCTGTTTTGGAATGTTAGGGTTGCTTTGGAGAAGCTTATGTGAAGATTTTAGGAGGAAAGTAAGAAAACAAAATACAAAATAATATGTGTCTGTCAAGCATCTGCAAAAAACATAAAAAAATGGTCTTTTCAGAGCCAACCTCAAAGGGGAAATGGGGCACACTATTAAAATTTAAATTCATCATGCTCAGATTTTCGATATGTCCGCGGACATGGTGGTAGTCCGCCATATACCCCGTATTACACACTGGGATTTTGGGGTGGAGAGGCATGCAAATGAGAAAAGGTGGAGCAAGGGATTGGTCAATAAAGTTTACTTGGTGTGTTGTGTAAGGAAAAAGTTTGTCAGAAAGTATTTTTCCTGAAAGAAGAACAGATAGCTATGGCTGTGTGTTTTAGAAAATAGATTATCTGGATTTTGGGAGACTCATGGATACATTGGTTGGAGGTGCATGCAGAATGCTGTGGAGTAGCTGAAGATCTTGGATTGCCTCATGTGGAAGTGCACTGGCATGGAGTGTGTGGAATGAAGTGGCTGGACCTGGTAGCTCTCTGTGCTACTTTGGAGACACAGTATCATCCAGACATAATTGTAATTCTTTGTGAAGGGATCAGTTTAAGACATGTGTCTGGAATTTCTTTGCGATTTGCAATGAAAGAAGGACTTGGGAAGGTCATGAACACGTTTCCAAATTCGCAAGTCATTTTTTCTCGTATTGCGCAGAGACAAATGTGGCTGCGTACTTCTTCATTTGGTCCACAAATGGAGAAAGTGAGGGGCAATGTCAATAAGGCTGTTTGTGCCTTTTTAAGAGATGTTGGCAGGTCCTCTTTTCACAGTGAAAATATTATGTTTTGTAGCACATACATTTTTCGCAGAGATGGAGTCCATCTTACTTATGCTGGCAATTTTTCTGAGAAATGTACAAAATGCATTGCAACCTGTTTTGGAATTACAGCCATCCAATTTTCAGTAGGTATTGACCATTTGAAGTTTTTCAAACACAAAAAAACACCACCAAAAGGCTCTTTTCAGAGCCACCACTTCCTCCCATAGAAAAGTGCAATGGTTATGATAGGGCAGCGCCCCAAAAAATGTAATGTCCGTGAACTATCTGCGGACTTCTAAAAAAAATGGACAGGGCCCTGCACTATTTATTTGTCACTTCTATTTTTAAACTGTGAAAGGCGGCTCTAAAAAGAGCCTTTTTTTTGTTTTGTGTTGTTTTATATTTTTTTGTTTTTTAAACACTACACACAAGGAAAGGATGGGAAAGGAGGGTGAGGAAGGGACACCAACCACGGGGATAAGAAAGGGCAGGTGGAGAGAGGAAGAGGTAGGGTGGGCCTTATTCAGGTAGTAGGCAGACCTTCTTGTGCTCCTTGACTGCAGTCTCAAAAGCACTCCGAAGAATCTCCCCCCTACAAAGTACTGCGTTGCAGTACATACACAATATTGAGACCCTCAAAAGGTAAGGGTCAACAGCATCATGAATGGCCTGTGCGGCAGCTGGAGGAATGTGCTGTCCCACAGGAGAGTCTCTTGTGGTGACAGGAGCGAAAACGGAGGATGTTGTAGAGGAACTCAACTACTACATTTATCACAAGGTACAACCTTGCGAATAGCCCCACCGTCGAACGACATTAGGTGTCGCTTCATTGATGTCGTACCAAAGCTGTACGAACCAGGCCTCCCACGACTCAACACCATGTGGCACTGATTGCACATGACCTTATTCGCACATGCTTTTGGCACTCCATCAAGAGTGGTAAACAACCGCCACACCCAAGACTCACGGCGAGTGCTGATAGTAGGGACTTCCACTACCTCATTCTCTTCATCCTCTTCATCCTCCTCCTCTACATCCTCATGCCTGTTCCCCTCTGCAGGTCCTTGAGGAAGGGGTGGTGGTGGAGGGGATGGGGGTGGTGCTGAGGCAGAAGTAGCACAAGCTGGAGTAGCAGTAACCATGGATGCCATTAGGTTAGATGATGGAAAAGCAGCAAGAGCAGGAACAGCAGCAAAAGCCGAAAAAGCAAGTCAATCTGCAGTAGGAGAAAGACAGAATTAGGATGAGCTCTGGGGTGTGGCCTTTTATAGGGGTGCAAGTGCGTGCTCCGTGGACAGCCGTGCTGTCCGCAGACAGATCAAACACCAAAAAAAGGCTAAAAAAGTATGTAGATCACCAGGGACATTGTCTGGGACATGTGCAATGGTGAACGTTTACTGTAAAATACTTGGGATAGTCCAAAAAAGTACTTCTAAAATGTTCGGGGGCCCAGACAGTGTCCGCAAATCTGGACACACGCTCAGCGTGGGTGCGGTCACATGATGACATCACGGACACGTTCGCGAATGGGAAGGCTATCCGCATGACACCAAATGCGCAGGAACAGTTGTGCGCATGCACGCGGGTGTTCTACGGACAGTGTTCAGGTCCTCAAACTAATTAAAAGTGTGACACACATGCGACAGACAGGCGCGATGTTCGTAGGACCTATGGGTGTGGTGCGCATGTGGTAGATGTTCTACGGACAGTACAGACACTCCCATTATAATCACGAACAGTACGAACAGGTATAGTGTCCTTAGGACACCTCCATTTTGGTTAATTGCGGACATTCCGAACACCAAGTGTGTTCTAAGAACAGTTCCATTTTGCTTGCGGACAGTACGGACAGGTATAGTGTCTTTAGGACACCCCCATTTTGTTTAATTATGTACATTCCGGACACCCGCGCTGTCCGCGGACACGCCAACTGCCTTTTAAAATAAGATAAGACGCAAAGGACTGAATTAAAACACACATAATAATGTGTTTTATTATATACAAATATAACATTTATGAAAGAGAGAGGGAAGCAGAAACTGACACAAATACGGGGGAACTAGGGGTTTGGAGAGGATGGATGGGAGCGGATGAAGGGATGGAAGTCTCATCATAATGTTTTTCTAGTTACTGAAGGTTTGGGGATAGTTGACTGGGACATGGAGAGGGGGAAAAGGTGCATGCGGGACAATGATATTTATTTTTTTCTTTTATGTGGTCCTCCACAAAATGTTTTAAAAGATAGAAATTTTCCATAAGCATATACATTTTTTGTTCCATGCACTGCAGAGCATTTTATAATGTCTCTTTTGCTATATTATTTTCACTGTTTGTATGGTCTGTTCAAAATAAAATTTGTTGAGTACACATAAAGTAATGATTATTAATTTGCTTATATAGAGAAGTGTCTACCATTAGTATCACTGTCTACAGTCATTTCCTCACGTGGGAAATTTTCTTCAAGCCATTCCAAAGTACTGGACATTTCTGTGCAAAAAAAAAATATATTACTTTTAGTGTACCTAATACAGAAAGTTTAGAAATGTATAAGAAACATGAAGTTTACTTACTAGTTTCTGGTAAGTTTTGTTGTTACTGTTTTGTAGGTCTTCTGTTGCTTCTTGCTGTGCAGTTTCTGTGAGGCTATTATGTTGGAGGCATATATTTTTTGTTTTGGTATATTCCATTTTAGTACATGTGCTATTTAAATGGACGTTTGATGTGTTACATACATAAATGTTAAATGTTAAAGGTATTTGTACTGCGCACTGTCACCAAAGGAATTGGTCCCCAGGCGCTCTGGCGGATCTGTAAACGAAAAGGTGGGATGGGTTAGTAAGGTGAAGAGGGAGTAGGATAGTAAGAGGAGTGGTGTTCTGTTGGCAGCTTAAACTCGGTGTACACTGGGTGCTGAGCTTTGGTGCGGGTATTGGATCGGTGTCAGTCCGTGTGTCCTGTTGATCCAGTTTATGTGTTGTTGCAGTGTTGTCAAGTGCGTGCGGCTTGTTGTGCGAGAGATGGTTGTGTGAGTTTTTTGAGTGAGATAAGTATGCAGAGTTTGAACCTATATTGGTTAGTGGGTTACCTGACCTTTAGCATGCTAACATTCACAGTTTTGTCTAAGTGTGGCACTTGTTGGCCTTCACAATCCCATATAGATGTGGGTCAGGCCAAAGTTTAGAATTCTATCTAGGTGTGGGCATGCCATCATTCACAGTATTATATAGATGCGGCACAGGCTAGTGTTTAGAAATCTGTCTAGGTGTGGGCATGCTAACATTCACAACTTTATCTGGATACTACGCAGGCTGGTGTTCACAATTCTAAGTGTGGCACATGCTAACATACAAGTTTCATCTAGGCGCGGGCATGCTGTCCTTCAATCAATCCTATCTAGATGCGACACAGGCCAATGTCCACAATTCTAAGTGTGGCCTATGCTAGTCTTCAGGTTTCGCATAGGTGCGGGCATGCTAACTTTCAAAGTCCTATATAGATGCGACGCATGCTAATATTCACAAATGTATCTAAGTGTGGGCATGTTGACATTCAGGTTTCACCTAGGTGCAGGCGTGCTAACATTCAAGGTTCTATCTAGATGCGACGCAGGCTAATATTTACAATTCTATCTAAGTGCGGGCATGTTAACATTCAGAGTCCCATCTAGATGCGACTTAGGCCAATATCCACAATTCCATCTAAGTGTGGCCATTCTAATATTCACAATTCTATCTGAATGCATCTGCCGGTCTGGATATGGTCCGTCCGATACGTATGAGTGGGTGAGTCACTTGAGGGCTTTCATCTGGGTCTAAATATGTGATCAGTCTCTGGAGCCTTCCTTGTGTGGCTATTTTCCATGGTATCTTATGCTCTGTCGAGTGATTGGTTTTTTTGTTTGAGTGTTTGTCCAATTTGAGGGTGGCCGATGTTGGAGTTATTTTCATCATTGTTTTAATGTCTGGGCCGTCGAGTGCGTTTCTGTTGTGGTTATGCTGTGAAGAGCCATGATTTGAGGAGTTTCCTGAATGCAAGGTGGTTTGTTTTGTTCCGTATATTCTTAGGTAGGTCATTCCAGGTTTTGGGTGCTTGGTGAGAGAAAGAGGATCCTCCGAGTTTTTTTCTGTTGTAGGGTTTTGGTTCCAGGCATATGTCGGTGCTTGATCTTAATGTTCTTGTCGGTTGATGTAGGTGTAGTTTGTCGCTTAGGAATATATAGGTTCCACTTCTTATTTATTATTACATATAATGTGTTTATGTGCTGCTTTTTGAGCTTGTTCAGTGTTTATATGGCATGATAGAACATTCTAAGATACCCCCTGAGTTTTTGGGTAGTGTTGATGTTGTCCGCGTCATCCGCGGACATATGCACAGTCCGCGGACATCAAAATCACTAGCAAGGGGTTCAGTATATTCTTTGTTACATGTATAGAAAGTAAGGGAATCCTAGTAAACATCTATCAAATTCACACTATGTATATGTATATTCAGTAAAAAAAAACTTTCATAAAGGGAGGTTATGGTTAAGTTGCGCTATTAATAACCTATGAAATTCAGTAAAAAAAATTGTTAAAGGGACATTATGATTAAGTTGTGCTACTAAAAACCTATGAAATTTGGTTAAAAAACGCTGTTAAAGGGATGTTATGGTTCCAAGTAAAACTGAAATCCCCCTGAAATTCGCTAGTTATGGTAAGCTAAGCAACCACAACTCGCGCCACTACCGTGCATTGCTAAGACTAACACCCAGGACATCAAAGATGAAATCACAAATGTCATTGATGACATCACTAATGACATCACATGTCTGACTCGCTCTATTTTCCTTTAGTGATATATATTGGCCAGTAATAGTTAGGAACATAAAAATCAAAAAAGTAGTATATTTGTAGACTTATACTTCAAATATGTTCTTACAATAATTCACTTAGGGTCCACTCACAGCATATGAAACATATACATAAGGAAAATACAGACTTGAATGACAGCAATGCTTTCTGTGTATGAAGACAATCAGTAAGGTTATCAACACTTTCTTATTGTTCTGCTGTTTTTTTATTACTGTACTTTCTCTGGATATGCTCATATTTGTATTTGCATTTCTTTCTTTAGGGTGCAGTCACATCATGTGATAGTTATACATAAGGAAGTAGTAGGTTTGAAGCAGATCAATCATTTCTGTGCATAAAGATAATCAGTTAGGTTCTGAACACTTTCTGGTTCTACTGCTGTTTTTTTGCGTACTTCACTTTCCCTTTATATACTCATATTTGTATGTGTTGTTGTGTCTTTGTGTTTTTTTATGTAATAATGAAATTATGTAGTGTGTATTTTATTAGCTACTTATTACATGTTGCACAGTACGCAAAACTCTAATAAGAAAGCATTTATAATTTCACTATTCAACATCCTCTCTTCCTCTGCCACTCTTCACCTCGAGCTGGAGCCCTGCCCTCTGCCCTCCAGCACCCTCCATCTGCGCTGGACTGAAAATCACACAGCGCTATGCTGGGGGTAAGGATTCTGGAGACATTATCATTGACTTTGCGTGGCAATGCGAGTGACATTTTATCTTGGTCGGAATGCTCACGAATCGATCGTGAAATTGAATCATATGGCTGCTGTGTCTAGCATGATGCGTCCCTCTCACTTGTTGCTGGTCCACCTTTTGTTTCATGTGTTGCCCTGCTAAATGCCACCTTGGCAAGGCCCTCCAAGATGGCCGTTCATTCATTTTTTTGCCACTCTGAAATTGTAACGCTCACCTGATTCCCGTTGAGGCGCCGGTCTTGACTGGGCGTATACCGTATCTTCAAAGGTGATGTGTAACACACGGCTGGCTCTTTGGGCTGGACCTCTGTGCGCTGTATGTCTGACTCGAAGGGTAAGATGTCTGCAGATAGAAAATATGGGATTAAGGAACTGGGTTATTGAATGTCTCTCTCTTCTTCCCTTTCTCTTCTCCTGTAGAACCCCAAAGGTTAACGCTCTCACCTTAGGTAAGTGAACGCTGTGCTCTCCATCTGCCTCGGGGCAGGGTGCTGTAACCAGTTTCTTCTCTGGATAAGGGGAGCAGGCCTCTTGACTTCAGAGGACTGCTGTCCGTCGTTTACTGCACGACCGGTAAGTTTCGAGTAATTCTAATGTCTTTAAAGTCTTTAGTAATGATGTCTCTTGTTTGTGAGTTGAAGATGGAGCCCGTGTGATGAATAGAAGCGCCTGGAAGCACGTAAGTAAGCGCTTGTTGCCTGCTTCACGATGCACTCTAACTGTCTTTTTATTTTGCAGGTACAAGTTCGGAGCGGCTGCAGGGTGCCGGAATACCCACTGGGTTAGATGTGGAAAGGAGTAATGGCACGTGAGTATTAAAGTTCCCAAATGTCTTTAAACGCACCTTGTTTTGTCTTTCAGATGCGGGATGCAGCGCCAAAGGCCTCCGGAGTGTGCGAAGAGTTGGTAAGCTTTTGTCTTTCAGATGCCGGGATGCAGTGTGAAGACACCCGGAGCGCACAAAAAGTAGGTAAGCCTTTGTCTTTCAGATGCCGGAATGCAGCGCGAGGCGTTGGTGACAGCAGCCGATGGACCAGGTAAGTGAAGAGCTGTCACTGAAGATCGTAATGCTAACCTGTTCTTTCTTGTCTTTATAGGTGTTGCTGAAGACTGGATTCAGGATGGTAAGCCTTTTTCCTTAGGCCCAGGATCAGATGCAGAAGACACGATGAGCGTTCTGCTGCAGAGGATGCAGAATAACGCAAAGCAAGATTCATCCATCGGGTGTGGTTTAAATAGCCTCCTGTAGTGCTTAGGTGTCTCCTTCCACAGCCACGCCTAGGTAAGAAAAGAGTTCCTGCTTTCCAGAAGAGTTCCAGTGTTCTGAATCTAGGGAGTGGCTCCTGCCCCACCCAACAGGAAAAGTAGTTCCAAACAGAAGAGGATCAGAGGCTCAACTGGCAGGCAAGTAAGCAGCATGGTCTGCTGCAGGTAAGTCCACCCAAGCATTATGAGCCCGGCGCTTCCAGCGCTGGGACTGGGCATATTTATGAGCCTGGTGCCACTGGCGCCAGGACTGGGTCCAAAAGGTCCCAATTGGGACTGGTTGGCACTCGGAACCTGGGTTATGGATCTGCTTCCAAGGGAGTTGGGAAAACTCTGACCTTTTGGAAGCAGAGATCATGACAGTACCCCCCCTCAAGGCCCCTCCCAAACCGGGCTTCTCCGGGGGTTTTGGCTTGTCAGGAAATGTTCGGTGAAATCTTTTGATTAGGCGAGGAGCGTGGACATATTCAGCAGGTTCCCAGGATCTCTCTTGGGGGCCGTAGCCTTTCCAGTCAATTAGGTAAAATAGTTCAGATTTGGAGATCTTGGAGTCCAGAATGCTTTTGACTTCAAACTCGAGTTCTCCATCAACTAGGATAGGTTTTGGAGATTTAGTTAGTCGGGTTTGAGGTTGCACGGGTTTTAATAGAGAGACGTGGAAGACCGGATGTATCTTCATGTGCGGGGGGAAGTCCAACTTGACCGCTACTGGGTTTACTATGGTAGTGATGGAATAGGGACCAAGGTATCTTGGGTTGAATGTGCGTGGCCCTTTTAGAGGTAGATATTTGGTGGATAACCAGACTTGATCCCCTACTTGATATTGAGGGGCTTCCTTCCGATGTTGATCTGCTCCTTTCTTGTATTGTTCTTTAGCCCTTTGAAGGTGAGAAACATCTTCCTTAAAGGCTTGGGTGATTGTAGAATGCAGGTAGTCTACTGCTGGTGTTTCAAGATCTTGGAGGGGATCCAACTCCGAGGTTCGAGGGTGACTGCCGTACAAAAGAAAAAACGGGGTTTTCCCAGTTCCCGAATGGACAGAGTTATTGTAGGCATATTCGGCTATCCAAAGGATGTCTTTCCAAGTTTTTTCAGTTTGTTGCAGCATGCAGCGTAAATACTGTTCCAGAGTTTGATTGGTCCTCTCGGTTTGGATCAAAGGTAACGGATATCTATTCTTAACGGTGATCTGGTTCAGGGAGCGATAATCTATACAAGTTCCAAGGTCTCCTTCCTTTTTTGGAACGAAGAACAAAGCTGAAGAAGCAGGGGACTTGGAAGGACGAATAAACCCATTTGCCAGGTATTGATCCAGGTATTGTCGAAGGTGAAGGTTCTCAGGCTCGGTGAGGGCATACATTCTACTACAAGGAGGAGTAGATCCAGGTATCAGGTCTATCTGGCAGTCATAAGACCTATGAGGAGGTAGAGAGTTAGCCTGATCCTTCCGGAAAACATCTTGGTATTCTAGGTATTCGGGAGGTAACTGGGGAGTCTCTGAAGAAATTGCTGCCAGTGCAACACCAGGTGGAGGGTGACAAGTAGAGACACATTCTGGAAACTGGACCGTTCTTGCTTGCCAATCGATCAGAGGATTGTGTTTCTCTAACCAAGGTATTCCTAGAATAATCTGAAACTGAGGGGCCTTGATCACATCGAACACGATCTTCTCATGGTGTCCATCTTGACTTACTAGCGTCACCTCTTGAGTGGTATGCGTTACTGGCCCGGAGGCTATCTCCGTACCATCCACCGTAGTAATGACATCCTTTACAGCCTTGGGACAAAGAGTTAGATTCATCCTCAAAACCATTTCATGATCCACATAATTGCCGATGGCACCGCTGTCGACGTAAGCTTCAATTGCATGTAATCGATCCGGATTATCAGGGCTAATGAGGACCATAGGTATCACGAAATGCGAGGTCACGGAACTGGTTTTCACGCTCGGCAAGAGGACCTCTATTCTTGTCGGGCGAGGTCGTTTCCCTGCTCAGAGTTTGTAACTTTGGTAACTGCAGCTCCTACTGCCTTCTTGGCAGGTTTCACCGGACAGTCTCGAAGAAAGTGCCCTGAGTTTCCGCAATAGAGGCATAATTGCAACTGTTTTCTCCTTTCCCGCTCCTTTTGTGTTAGAGGACCTTTCAGACCCCCTATTTGCATGGGTTCCCCAGAGTCTACTCCTTTGGAAGGAGTTGGCGGTTTGGAAAATACTCGAGCATCAAACTTGGAACGATCGGCCTTCCTGTTCTGCAGTCTGTGATCTATTTGAACGACTAAGTCTATATAGTCCGAACAATCTTGTGGGGGATTCACTACTTGGGCTAACACATCTTTGAGCTCTCCACGTAGACCTCTATAAAACAGCGTAATCCTTTTGTCCTCAGGCCATTGAGTTTCCACTATCAGTCTGTTGAAAGACGCAATATAAGCCAAAAGGTCTTGATTACCTTGTCGCAACGAAAGAAGCTCATTGTCCAAGGCCTGCCCCTGTGAATGTCTTGCGAACAGTTTTTCCATACTGAGCTGAAAAGCTTGAAAATCATGGAGGACCGGATCATCTTGATTTACTAGAGGGATCGACCAGTCTGCCGCATTGCCACTAAGGTACGAAAGCACGAAAGCTACTTTAGCTTGATCAGTTGGAAAGGCTGCTGGCCGGCATAAGAAATGCAACCGGCACTGATTGATAAATACTGCAAACCTCTTTGGGTCACCAGAAAATCGTTCGGGCGGAGCCAGAGGTACATTCCCAGGTAGGTTGATCTGCACTGGATTCATAGAGGATGTAGAAGGAAGATTTCCCCCAGATGCGGGTAACGGGGTCTGTCCGGCTTGTGACTGTAGCAATTGTCTAGCGAGATCATCTGTTCGCTCCTTGGAAATAATCAGTTCCCTTCTTAGAGCGTTCGTTTCCTGACGGGCTGCATGCACTTCTGCCCTTAGTTCCTCAAGTAACTGGGCTAGCTGGTCGGTATCCGAGGTTTCCATAGCGCCTGGACGGGAGTTTTGTGGTGGGCTTTGCGTTCTGTAACGCTCACCTGATTCCCGTAGAGGCGCCGGTCTTGACTGGGCGTATACCGTATCTTCAAAGGTGATGTGTAACACACGGCTGGCTCTTTGGGCTGGACCTCTGTGCGCTGTATGTCTGACTCGAAGGGTAAGATGTCTGCAGATAGAAAATATGGGATTAAGGAACTGGGTTATTGAATGTCTCTCTCTTCTTCCCTTTCTCTTCTCCTGTAGAACCCCAAAGGTTAACGCTCTCACCTTAGGTAAGTGAACGCTGTGCTCTCCATCTGCCTCGGGGCAGGGTGCTGTAACCAGTTTCTTCTCTGGATAAGGGGAGCAGGCCTCTTGACTTCAGAGGACTGCTGTCCGTCGTTTACTGCCCGACCGGTAAGTTTCGAGTAATTCTAATGTCTTTAAAGTCTTTAGTAATGATGTCTCTTGTTTTGCAGGGTTCCGGCGATGGCGGATGACGGGCTGAAGTGAGTTGAAGATGGAGCCCGTGTGATGAATAGAAGCGCCTGGAAGCACGTAAGTAAGCGCTTGTTGCCTGCTTCACGATGCGCTCTAACTGTCTTTTTATTTTGCAGGTACAAGTTTGGAGCGGCTGCAGGGTGCTGGAATACCCACTGGGTTAGATGTGGAAAGGAGTAATGGCACGTGAGTATTAAAGTTCCCCAATGTCTTTAAACGCACCTTGTTTTGTCTTTCAGATGCGGGATGCAGCGCCGAAGGCCTCTGGAGCGTGCGAAGAGTTGGTAAGCTTTTGTCTTTCAGATGCCGGAATGCAGTGTGAAGACCTCCGGAGCGCACAAAGAGTAGGTAAGCCTTTGTCTTTCAGATGCCGGAATGCAGCGCGAGGCGTTGGTGACAGCAGCCGATGGACCAGGTAAGTGAAGAGCTGTCACTGAAGATCGTAATGCTAACCTGTTCGTTCTTGTCTTTATAGGTGTTGCTGAAGACTGGATTCAGGATGGTAAGCCTTTTTCCTTAGGCCCAGGATCAGATGCAGAAGACACGATGAGCGTTCTGCTGCAGAGGATGCAGAATAACGCAAAGAAAGATTCATCCATCGGGTGTGGTTTAAATAGCCTCCTGTAGTGCTTAGGTGTCTCCTTCCACAGCCACGCCTAGGTAAGAAAAGAGTTCCTGCTTTCCAGAAGAGTTCCAGTGTTCTGAATCTAGGGAGTGGCTCCTGCCCCACCCAACAGGAAAAGTAGTTCCAAACAGAAGAGGATCAGAGGCTCAACTGGCAGGCAAGTAAGCAGCATGGTCTGCTGCAGGTAAGTCCACCCAAGCATTATGAGCCCGGCGCTTCCAGCGCTGGGACTGGGCATATTTATGAGCCTGGTGCCACTGGCGCCAGGACTGGGTCCAAAAGGTCCCAATTGGGACTGGTTGGCACTCGGAACCTGGGTTATGGATCTGCTTCCAAGGGAGTTGGGAAAACCCTGACCTTTTGGAAGCAGAGATCATGACAGAAATATGTGAATTGTTTCCTGCTTTGGTGGGCCAGTCCCTGCCCCCTCTCCCATTAGTTGCAATTGGCCCCTTTAGCCAATGGCTGCAACCGGGAGGCAGGAGCCGGCCGCACCACCTAAGGCCCATAACGAAGGCCCTGTCTACCCCTGTCCACCACGGTACGCCAGATCGCCCCCTGTGAGTGTCTGTGTGTCCCCATGCCCCCTGTGAGTGTCTGTGTGCCCCCTTTCACCTGTGAGTGTCTGTGTGCCCTCATGCCCCCCATGAGTGTCTGTGTGCCCCCATACGCCCCGTGAGTGTCTGTGTCCCCCCATGCCCCTCGTGAGTGTCTGTGTGCCCCCATGCCCCCCCATGAGTGTCTGTGTGCCCCCATGCCCCCCATGAGTGTCTGTTTGCCCCCATGCCCCCCGTGAGTGTCTGTGTGCCCCCATGCCCCTCTTGAGTGTCTGTGCCATCAAGCCCCCCGTGAGTGTCTGTGTGCCCCCATGCCCCCTGTGAGAGTCTGTCTGCCCCCATGCCCCACCGTGAGTGTCTGTGTGCCCCCATGATCCCCATAAGTGTCTGTGTGCCCCCATGCCCCTGTGAGTGCCTGTGTGCCCCCATGCCCCCCCACGTGAGTGTCTGTGTGCCTCCATGCCCCCCTGTGAGTGTCTGTGTGCCCCCATGCCCCCCATGAGTTTCTGTGTGCCCCCTTGCCCCCCCGTTAGTGTCTGTGTGCCCCCCCTGCCTTGCTCCCCCCTTTCTTTTTGGCTCTGTGTGCCCCCCTGTCCCCCTTGCCTGCCTTCTACCACTTCCCCCTCCATTAATCCATCCTCTTCTACCATCTCCCTACTCCCCTTCCCACTTTTCTCCCTCTTCTCAGCCTTTCCCCCTCTTAGCACTTACTCTTATCATCTGTTCCCTTGACCTTTGATCGCAGCTTGTCTGTCTCCCCTCCTTCCCTCCTTGTTCTCCTCCCCCCACCCCTGCTTCTTAAATTTGTCACTGACAAATTTGTACAGTAGCGTGTCTTGTTCTTCTCCTTCCCCCCACTATTTCCCCCCGTCCCCCCTCCTCTTGTATACCCCCTACACTACATCAATTGTCGTCAGACATAGTAATGTTACTGCTTGCTTTGTTCTCCTCCTTTTCCCTTCCCTCTTGCCTTACTTGTCCCATGCACTTGCACTATCAGAAATGTCGACAGGCCAATTACGATAGTTATTTTTCACATTCTGTATTGTTTCAAGGACTTTAACTTAATTTTACTGTATTTTCCTATGTTCCCTCGCCCCTTGAAGCGCTTTGAAACACATTGTGTATAGGCACTATTGTGGGATGTTTTTACCCATGCATCCAAGCCCTACCAAAAAACTGTGCATTACTGGCATTGAAAACATCATGATGGCCAGAACTCCCCAGAGAGTGCACAGGGAAAACATGAAGTATAGGCTGCCACCCATTTTTGCCTATGTTGTGAGCACAGGAGGGCACTGCCTAAAACCACCATTGGGCTACACACACAGTAGCCTGAAACCATTGGGAATGGCAATGCTGATTGCCAAAAGCAACCCAGAACTGTGGGGAATTCATTTTCTTAATGTCAAAAATGGATGCAATACTGGTGCTCACCACTATCAGAAAGCCGGCGTTTTAAAACCACCAGACATTTGTGTAAAACTGAGCAAATGAACCCAAACCAGGCCAAGGAAAGACTTGCTAAGAGGTGGATACAATGTAAAACTATATTCTGAAATGACTTGAAGGAAGTAATTATTTAATGTATATATAAAAAATAGCTGGATATGTCAGCAGCTTAAGTGAATTTGGGTTTAAAGCCACTAAAATCGAAATGTTTAGAATAAATGAGTGACCTACTTGTGAGTGTCACATAGGTTGCAATTGTTTAAATGTCATAGTTTTGAACTTAGAATCAGCATTCTAGCTGCATGTGAAAACATTGTAAGTTGGATTTGAATGTAGAAAACTGGGAACTAAAGTGACATTTAGCTGCATTCTGCCTGACAACTACCCCCGACAGGAGTTGAACTGGCTCAACAACTCTTCCCAGGCCTGGCTGCATTCTGCTGCCCCTGCCAAAAGGAGATGACACCTCTCTGATTGGATTAGGGGAGGAGCACCTGGGGACTACAGGAAACTAAACAAAGCACTGTCCCTGGCTCAGGCAAATGTTATATTAGGGGGGTCGTAAATGGCTTCCTCTTGGGAGAAACTGGGAGGGGCAGTGCCTGTGAGAGCAAGGTGAGCTTGGGGGAAGTGGATAAACCAGAAATTCCACCATGTGCTTTGGAAAACCACACCCCTCTGGGGCCAGAGCATGATTTTAAAAAGATGGATAATTCATAGTGCGGACTTGTAAAAATTATATAAACAACATCATCATTCTTGTGATTATTCTGTGCACATTTTAAGAGGTATTAGGACCCTGTGGTATGTTCTTGGGGATAGTAGCAGAAAAAAAGGTTGTTACTCCAAATGTATGCATGTTAAAAATCTGACACTTTATCATCTGAAACCCATATCCTTAGTGCACATTTGTGTAAAATCTGGAAAGGTTTAGAGATCGTTATCTGGATGAAAAGGGGAGAATTCTGGCCATAAGTGGACACGACATCGTACAAAGACAGGGATCGGATGGTTTGGTGCTACAGAAAATATGTTAACTGGACCTATAATATTAGAACAATGGTACATAGATAAATATGTATTTGGATCAGAAATAGATTTGTGTACAATTTGACAAGGGGAGGTTCCTCTGACCATAAAACCTACAGCATCACTCTGACACTCCATTTCTTTCCCCCAATCAAGGGAGAGAGGAAAGTTTGGCCAATGATAAGTGAGAGGGGCAGCCTTAGCTAGGCACACACCCATTTTCAAAACACATAAAAGGAACATTGAAACCCAGGTAGAGACATTCACTTTCCACTTTCTTGCGGGACGCTTTGCCGGGAGACTCCAGACTTCAAATCCATCAATCTCCAGAGACCAGAGATCCAGAGAGACCAGAGATCCAGAGAGACCAGAACTGTGCAGTGCTGAGAGCAGAAGCAGAGACCAGACCGCTGTGAAGAACCGCTAGCAGAAGTCCAGCCAATCCTGACCCCATCGGTGACGAAGTCGCATTCCTGTCCAAAATCTAGTGTGAGTACCCAGCTAGCACTGTGCCAAAACCAATCTCTTAGTTTAAAATAACCTAATCCAAACTATTTTAGCCTATTAGAACTGCCTCTTAGAATCGTGTCATTCTGTCATCTTTAAAACTGAAAACTGTCATCTGTCATTCTGAGCTTTAAAATTTCAAATCCAAAAAACTACCTTTACTAAATCGGCCGTATCTCCAGAACCATTTGTGCTAGGAGCGTCATCTTAAAGCTAATATTCTAACCTTTCCAACGAGCCTAGAACCGACTTCCTACTCCTTATGGTGCCTCCGTAATTGCGCTCGACGCACACGACTAAATTGCAGCGATTTGACATTTTGCTTAATTTCAGCCACGTGTAAAAAGTTTTGTCCTTGCTTTCCATCCCTGAAATCCGTTTTCAAACTAATAACCATCCCTGAATCATTGATAGGGCTGGCCTGAACTAATATAAATTAGTCATCACCTACCCTGAACCTCCTAGAGGGAATTAAAAGCAATTTTAGCACATTTTTCAATTCATTGTTATTACATTCTAAGCATGTTGGGCCTGTGTTTAAAACTCCCACCTGTTTCCTCTAAGCTTGCTAGGGGGAACTGAATTATATTGTTTGTATTCCTGAGAACTGTATGCTCTCCTTTTCATCTCCTTACATTGCATAGGGGGGGAGTGAATTGTTCAAGAAAAAGTGATCATATTATCTTTTGGTTGAAATCATATCAAGGTTATTTCTGTGCTGCATTCTGTCTCACCTTGCCTTTCCTTGAACCATATAAAGCATTATCTGCCACCTTATTCTTCTGTTCCTATTTATAAGTAACCAAGTACTGTGCTACTGTAGGATTACCTATTGCTGATTACTGCTCATATTCACAAGTGTGCTATCAATTATCAATTTATTTATAAAAGTGTGATAGATATATATTGTTTAATTTTCAAATAAACCTTTTAATTTGCAAAACAAACCTACTTCTTGGCTTAGTAGGGTCAGGGGGAGTCTAAGAGAGGGGTGTTATATAAGGGTTGTCATCCAGAGTAAACGAACTGGACATAAAAATATATCAATAAGGGTTTCCCTCAGCATCCCGGACTAGGCATTGACTTAGCTGTAATGTTGAATTGAATCCGCTTACAAAGTGGGGGCTCGTAGCTGGGGATTCTGGATTAGATTTACCACTTGTACAGCTTAATAAAGTGTGCCAACTGACCGGATACACATATCCGGTTAGATCACCACGCTGTTTACACTGTGAAAGCACTCCTCAAAGGAACGCTCTAAGGAAACGGTCTGTTTTGCAAAATAAAATACAAACTTCTGTAAGTCAGGAAGGAACTCAAATTCCAGAATGACGACACTGGTAGACATCAAAATAGCCAGAGAGCACTTCTTACATAAGCTATTTGTGAGAGGTGAATGGACTGAGCAGGGCCAGGATGCGTGGTTGCAGGCAATCACACAACAGGTCACGGCAACTGGGTTAGATATCTGGAGAGATCAGGGTCCCTTACATGTGGCCCTGAGCGAACTATACATGGCTCCTAAAGCTAAAGATGAATACGACAAGATGGTTAGGATAGCGGCATATTTGTATCTATATATGGGAGCCATGCAGGACAAATGTGCTGAAGGCCAAGATCTGGCAAGTAGGCAACTGTTGGCATTAGAGAATGCCCAATCTGACCTGGTCTCTTCTATGCAGAGGAACCAGGAGTCAGAAAATGATAGTAGGCAGTATATCATTAAAATAAAAGAGGACATGGATATACTGCAACAGGAAAAGATGGATCAGGATACCAGAATTCTGGCTTTGCAGAAGGAGCACCAAGACAGTTTGGACTCCCTACTGCAGAGCCAGAAAAAGCTGGAGAAACAGATCAATTTCAACAGGGCATGCACAGAGCAGGTAGCCACCCTGCAAATCCAACTAGACAGAGAGAAAGAGGAAAGCAATACATTGATTTTGAAAGACCTGGATACCCAGGCAGAGTTTGATGAAGAATGCCAAAAAGCTGGTGCCTTTCAAAGGCAGAGGGACGACCTGGCGTCACAAATGCAGACTCCTGATCAGGAAAGGGATACCTTCGGCCAGGAAGTCTTCCATTTAAAAAGAAAAATTGAAGAAAATCACTTGGCCCTCCAGGGGCTGGGTGACCTCCAAAAAGAGCATCAGGGCTTGCTATATCACACCAGGAGGGTGGAGGAGGCTCTGGCAAGAAAGGAGCAGGCCAGTGGGGATGGGACTCAGGAGGTAACCCTCCTGCAGCAGAGACTGGCCCAGTACTCCAGGACCAATCAGGAGGCACAGAGAGAAAATGAGGCTCTCTATCAGCACAATGATAGGCTCCAGCAACAGGTAGCCATGCAGGAGAGTCTAGTAAGGCCTTAACTGAGGAACTGAAAGCGCAGGCTCTTGTATTGCAACAGGGAGCAGGGGCTGACAGAGATGAAGTTCGCGGGGAAAGGGAAACACCTGAGCATAACCTCAGAAGCCCTAGTACCAGAGGCCTTCATCTCTCTCAGTCCCTGGACTCTGCCACCCCCATGTCGGCTGGCGCGCATGAGCACAGGGCCACAGGAATGGCAGATTACTATCCAGCCAAAAGTATGGGGCTCATAGTCCAGTACCACCCAGGAATGAATGGGCGGGTACCCGGGTATGGGCACCTAAGTACAGTGCAATTTAGTGGGGAACCCCAGGAAATTAGGCCCCCTAAGGGCATCCTAAAAATCTCTGCCCAGTTAGGTCACTGGGGGGGTACCCATCAAATCCTGGTAGCAAGGAGGGATCTGAAGACTCCTCTGAGCGTCACAGGACACAGGAGACCAGGTCCCCACATTCTGCCAGCTATTCCCAGGCTCGCAGAATCCGGGAAAACCTGGAAGATCAGACGGGCATCTCTGGGAGCAGTGCTTCTGAATCAGAGGATGAATGCACAGGGGTTACCCGAACCAAAAAGGCCAATAAGGTGTAAAGGGCCTTGCTTATGGACCCCTTAAAACAGATTAAGGCAATCAGGAGTGTCATCACGCCTTATCATAAGAACGCCAAGTATTCTCTTTGGGAACACTTGGAGCTCTATGAGCAAATGATGGAGACTTTCCATTTGAAGGACAGCAGTAGGTGCATCCAGTACATCAAATGGACATTCTCCCCTGAATACTCCAGTTTCTTTGCGGGGCTGGAGGACCAAAACCATTCAAGATGGTCCACATATAGGGCGGCCATCTTGAAAAAAATGTCTGTATATAGAAATCCCCAAGAGGCTTGCAAGGCAGCCTACAATTTGCAATGTGGGGAGGATCAGGCCCCACAAGAATGCATGCAAGAATTGAAGCGTGCCTTTTCGCAGACCACCTGAAGGGTGCGCACGGACAGCAGAGAATTCATCAACACACTTTTCCACGCTCTTCCCAAGTACATAATGACCCAGCTCATGAGAGATTTTCACGAGAAAAGATCTTTAGACTGGGTCATTGAGCAAGCCACCCGGATCTGTGAGGTGCAGAATCCCATAGAAAATAAAAGTAATGCGCAGAAAAACCCCAAAACCAACAGCACCCCTGCTGCTGCCAAGGTGGCAGAGGTAAAGGTTGCCCCCGTTTTAGATTTGGAGATGGGGGGGCCTAAAAACCTGCCTGCACCAAATAATTCACAGCCCAGAAGGCCCTCGGGCCAGTCACAGACAGGGAGTCGAGGAGGTAGTCCCACAAATGGGGTCCCTCGCTCCCCTGATTATGTAAGTCCCCGCTACCAGGGAAACCGACCCATCCTGGGTTATGTGTGGACTCCTCCAGCCCAAGGGGGGGATCCAGTCAAGCACCTAACCCAGAGAACTTCCCTCCAAACTTCCCACAGGAGGGCAGAAATTCACCAAACCCTGGGCCAAACTTTTTCCCCAGGTATCCACAAGGTTTCCAGCCCCAAACTCATCCATCCTTCTTTCCCCAATTCCCTGAGCCCAGACCACCTAATCCGGGAGAGTGGAGGTCAAGGGTGGAAGGGTACCCAAATCTTCCCAACCCAGGGTATTACTAGAGAAGGGATAGCTACCCTTCCCGGGATCAGCCCAGGGGAGAAAATAGAGCCCCGTATCAGCCTGAGCGGGTTTCCCAGTTAGAGCGCCAGGTTCAGAACATGGCACAGGATTTGGGCCGCATGCTAAGGGCCCAACAGAACCCTCAGATGGGCATGCCGGCACAAAATGCCCCAAACTCTGGACCTTGTGCTCCAGAACAATGATGGGGGCAGCACCCCGATAACTCACCGGTTCCCAGGGAGGAGGCACAAGGGGTAGAGGGGTGTAAAGCCTTGGAGGAAGCTTCCTTCCCAACTTGTAAACAGCCCCTGGAAAACCAGGAACTGGAAAAAAAATCTCCTGCCCCTGAAAGTCTGCCTCCCAAGGAGCAGAGGGGGGGTAGGAGAAACAAAGGACCCAAACAGACCCACTTTGTGGAGGAGGTAAAGGTCTTCCAATTTGAGGGAGAGGGATCCCAAGAGGATCCTGGGAAAAGGATCTTCTCCTTCAGAGATGGGGGAACTCCTCCCAATGAAAAATGGGTCCCAAGAGATTCCAATCCAGACTGGGTAGATGTGGGGATTGAGCTGTCGCCGCCCATCATTCTATCCCAGAACCAACAAAACCAAAAACCACTGGTTCAAACCCATCCTGGGGACTGACTCCCAAAAGGCAGGGGTGGCCCAGAACCGGAACCAGGGGAACCTAAAACCGAATCAACAGACTGGGTAGATGTGGGGATTGAGCTGTCGCCGCCCATCATTCTATCCCAGAACCAACAATACCAAAATCCCATCGGTCAAAACCATCCTGATGACTGCCTCCAAAAAGAGGGCGGGGGGGCAGAACCTGAAACCATTTCCATTTGCCAACTTTTTCTTTCAGATTCCCCAGGCTCTCCACAGAATTCTGCCCAAATCTCTTCGCTAGCAATGTCCAAAACCAGAAAATTAGCCCACCAGTTGTCCAAAAATGTGCATTATCTCTGCCCCCTTGAGGAGAAGGAGGGAAGATACTATGCCCCGGTACAAGTACAGGGGCAGGGTACAATTTGGGCACTGGTGGACACTGGATCCCAAGCTACCCTTCTGTCCAAAAGGGCCTTTGATGAACTAAATGCAGGAAGGGGATAGAATTACCGTATTCCTCTCACCTCTCTTCCTGGACAACTGCAGAACTTTGACGGGAAGGAAATTCCCGTCGAGGGGAATGCAGATTTGGACATCAAAATTGGGCGACACAAGGTGAAACACCCGGTCATAGTAGTGATTCCAGAGGGCACCCCCTGTTTACTAGGGAATGACCTCCTGAGAAGGTTGTCACCCCTAATAGATTGCGTAAACAAGGTCCTCTGGACCCAGACTAGCCGACCAATAAAATTAAAACAGAGTGTCAACCATGTTAGTTTAAATGACACCTGCCACATGGTTGAACAAAAATCTGACCAAGTAGAATTTCACTTCCAGAACAAACAAATTCCAGACAGACAGTAATAGCAGTAGGACAACAGACTGGTGATGGGGGGTCCGCTCTATTTCTGAAAATCAACCTTCCTTCCAGTTTAAGGTGGTATTCCACACTGGAAGGAAACACTCTGAAATTCTTTACCAATCCACAATCAGACACTCCCACTCCTATAGTCCAGAAAGATGTGAAATCAGCTCAGAGCCTGGCTGATATTCAGCAAATTGGAGAGCAGTTGTTCATCCCTGTTCAGTTAAATGATGGGAAGGACTCTGTTCTCGCTCGAGTGTGTGTGAACAACGGTAAGAGCTTCATCAGCGAAGCCATGTTCCGCCAACTCCCAAAATCTCCATTGCCAACAAGAGCATAGTCCATAATTGTTGGGTCGTGCGAGACGTCACTGCCGCCTTTTACTTAGGCAGTGACATTCTCATTCGCTTTGCCATTAGTTTGGACCTAATAAACTTCAAAGCTTGGTCCCGATTAGCGGATAATCCCATGGGCTTTGATGATCAAGAGAAAGCATTTAGGTCAGCTCAATTGCTACCTTATGCAGTTGAAATTCAAGTTAAAGAGGAAGTCATCATCCCAGAAAGGACCCGACAATTCTCCCTGGAAGTGAAAGTTAAAAGAGGACAAAAATTGAAAAACCCTGATGCTTATATTCATCTAAATGCTTCACTCCAACAGCAAGGGTTAGGGGTAAATCCAACACCATTAGTCAACATAGAACATGACACCATTCCAATAGAGGTGGATAACAGCGACTTACAGAGTATTACTCTAGCCGTAGGCACCATTATTGGAATGGCGGTTGATGACTGACATTTCTCCATTGATTTAGGAAATTAACTGTTAGGACAAAACCCCAAGGACTGTTTTGACAATGACAGTGATGACAATACAACACCAGACAGGATTTTCAGCCGGCATGGGGGGAACTTCCTGGTGTACACTTAATGCCCTTATGGTAAGGAAGATGTGACTTGTGACTTCAGGAGGGATGAGGTGATTTTCCAGGTCCATGAGGGCTGCCTTTCCCACCTGAAGCCTCCAGTCCAAATCAGCACTCTGACCAGGGACTTCTCCACCCAGCTGGAGGAGGCCGCTGAGATAGCTAAACCAGAAGTCTTTTCAGGCTTCAGGCAGATGGTGGAAGAGAGAGTCAACCTAGCTGATGCCTGCATGAATCTGGAACAGAGGGCAAAAGTTGAAACAAGTTTTCTTGGATTTCCAAGATCTCTTTGCGGTAGACTCATATGACTGTGGTCGCACCGACATCCACACAACAACAATTCCCACGGACCCTGGAATGACTCCAGTGTTCGTGAAGCAATATCATTTGCCTCTCGCATCCATGGAGTCCCTTACTGAAATAATTAAGAACCTTGAGTCCCGGGGAATAATCCGTCCAGTACACTGCACCTTCAATAATACGGTGCTGGGAATATAGAAGCCAAACGGCCAGTGGAGACTCTGTGCTGACCTTAGGGAGCTCTACAAACGGGTCCATACTTCCCAATGGCCTCTGCCCTACATTGACCAAGGGCTGGCACAGATCCAGGGGTCACAGGTATTCACAGCAATAGACCTGACCAATGGATACTGGACCGTGCCTGTCAGTAGGGAGGAGCAATACAAACTGGCTTTTACCTTTGGGGGCCAGCAGTACACATGGACCCGGATTCCCTTCGGATACCTCAACTCCGGCAATGAATTCAACATTTTCCTACATAAGGCCATGCCTGAACTGGGTGCGAGGGGTAACCTGGCTTATGTAGATGATGTCCTCATCAAAAGTTCATCTGTGGAAGAACACATAGCGGAGATCCGTTATGTTCTGACACAGTTAAGGGCCGCCGGAGCAAAACTTTCCTTTCAGAAAGCACAGTGGTGTAGAACCTGTGTTAATTTCTTGGGGCATGAGATTACTCCTCAGGGTCTCTGTCCCCAAGAAAAGAAAGTGGAAGCACACCAGAAACTGAAGTATCCCACAACTCTGCGGGAACTAAGGAGCCTCCTTGGACTGACTAATTACAGCAGAAAGTTCATTGAGGGCTAAGCAGAGATCACCAGACCCCTGATTCATCTCTTGAAGGGTGGGGTCAAGTGGGAATGGGGTCCAGAACAATCTGAGGCAGTAAGACAACTCAAGAGAAGCCTCTCACAAGCGCCTTGCCTAGCTTACCCTGTCAGAAACCAGGAGTTTTTCCTGGAGACAGGGTTCTCTATACGTGCTTGACGGCAGTATTATACCAAAAGCATGACAATGTCAATAAAGTAATCTCCTATGCAAGCAAAACTTTATCCTCTGTGGAGGAACAATTCAACGATTGTGAGAAGGCACTCCTGGAAACGGTGTGGGCATTGAAGAATTACCGCCCGTTCATCCAGGGGGAACACAGCATCGTGGAGACTCCACACCAGCCTCTGCAATATCTCCAAAGTGACAGAATCCGGGCCGGAAATGTGAGTAATTCCCGGATTACTTCCTGGATTCTGTCAATGCAAGCCTTTCCTGTAGAGGTCAGATATGGCCAAAACAAGAAGAGTCCCCTCGTGCAAGGTCTGGCTGACTTTCATGATTGTGCCAGAGAAAACTGTCTCGAGGACGAAAGTCTAAAAATCAAGGACAACATGGAGGCATACCTTAATTCCCCACACAAAGTCTTTGAAGAAGACAAGTGTGAGGGAATGCCCACTGTCTATGTGGATGGATGCTCGTACCATGTTGACAACAACGGGGAGAAAGAACTGATGGCCGGCGTAGAGAATGCATGGGTGAAGGAGTCCCCAGAACCCTCCGCTGGGTACAAAATTGGTCCCCGAAGTAGTCAGGTGGCAGAGTTGATGGCTGTGCATCAGGCCATCCTCACTGCTGTCCAACATCAACTCCACAAACTGGTCATAATCACAGATTCGGATTATGTACAAAACAGGTTCGTGGAGCACCTGGTCAATTGGAAAACCAGAGGCATGTTATGTGCTAATAACAAACCCTTGAAACATGGGAAGTTAATCCAAAACATTGATGAGCTGGTCACCTCGAATGGGATGACCATCTACTGGAAGAAGATCTAGGGTCATTCCAAAGTAGAGGGACCAGACACAACTGGAAATGACTTAGCTGATCAGCTGGCCAAATCCATGGCCATCCAAGGGGATCTAATAGAAATAGAGTCCCTGTTGGGGGAAATCCAGGTCACTGCTATCACTAGGTCCCAGACAAATGCTCACAATGATCTTTCAACTGCACAATGGAGTAAGGAGACCCCTGATGCTGATTTGATTACAGCTCAGAAGGGGGATCCAATTATTGGTAAGTTTTACCAACACATTGAGGACCCTGAGAACTTTCCCCTGACGGATACCGATTACATTGGGAAAGAGGACCTAAGAGTGTTGATGAAATGTCCAAAAAGTTTCCGAATCCAAGACGGTTTGTTGGTAAGGAAATCCCAAGCTGGCCATGATCAGTGGTGGTCCCTACCTCATTCCGAAGCCTGATGTTAAGTCACGCCCATGATGCGGCCACCGCCGATCATAGGGGGTTTCATACAACACTTGAAATCTTAAGAGAGGTTGCATACTGGCCACACATGGGGCAGGACCTCGTCCAATACTTGAAGGGGTGTCTTGTGTGTGCACAATTTCAGCCAACATCCCTCACACACCGGGCGCCTCTCCAAAAGAGGGGGATGACACTGCCATGGTCAGATTTGCAAATCGACTTTGTAGGCCCTGTAATTCGCTCATGTAGAGGAAACAAGTACATGTTAACCGTCACATGCTTGTTTACCAAGTGGGTGGAATGTCTCCCGGCCCCAAACTGCAAGGCAGAAACAGCAGCTGCCCTGATGATTAACCACATCTTTTCCCATTTTGGTCTACCTCAAAGGATTGAGTCAGACAGAGGTAGCCATTTCACCAGCGAGGTAATGACAAAGATGTGGAAGATACTGGGGGTTAAAAGGAAGCTACATATTGCTTACCGGCCAGCTTCTTCTGGAGCAGTAGAGAGATACAACTGAACCATTGTGAGCATATTAAAAAAGTTTGTGGCAGATTCTGGGCCAAGTTGGGATATCCGATTACCTCTGGTCCTAATGGCCATCAGATCTACCCCTTCATCTGCAACTAAAATGTCACCATTTGAGTTGATGATCAGACGCAAGATGGTGCTTCCCCAGCATTTGCTCTACAGGACCCAAGAGCAGACACTGATAAATGCCTCCACAACTCATGAGTATGTGGAGAATTTAAGGAAACACCTTCAGCATGCTTTTGCCTATGATCAGCGGAATCTAGAAATATCAGCTGATAGCATGAAGACCCACTACGACCTGAAAACCACCAGGAAAGTATACGAGGTGGGGGACCGGGTCTATCTATACAATTTCCAAAGGAACCAGGCCAAACAGCGAAAATGTTTGCCTACGTGGAAGGGACCGTTTCAAATTATAGACAAAATCTCCCCTGTAGCCTATAAGATCCGCATCCCCAAAGTTAGTCTGGCGGAAGGGGAAGACAAGTGGGTATGTATAAATCAGCTAACGTGTTGCCATCCCAGGCACACTCTGCAGCAACTGGAGGAATCCTCTGGAATCCCAGAGGGGACCGCTCCAGATTAATCCAGTTCCAACCTAAATAATCCCATGTAGATAGTCTCTGAAATATTATGATTCTTGTAAAAATATTTCCTGTTATATCTTGTTTTTAAAACAAGACTGAACAATGTAACCGGATGTATAATATCTATGTGTTCGCCACACCATTAATAGTGGTGGAGAAATGTCTACGAATAGGTATTGCCGCTTTTGCTTTATCATCCTAGGAGAGATGAAACCATGGAGACTGACCAAGGAGAACGACCCGGAGACCGGGAGCAAAGATCCGAGGGCCCCGGGGTACCGCCCAATATTGCCATCAGGACAGGCGAGGAGAACTGATTGATCGACTGGAGGGAGGAAAAGATGCTGAACTGTGCTATCTACGGAATTGGAATAAGATGAGGCGAACATCCCAGATCTTGTGAGTTCCATCAGTGAAAGATCAGAATGGCCATTGCAAGAGGGGGGGCTTGTGGGATGTTTTTACCCATGCATCCAAGCCCTACCATAAAACTGTGCATTACTGGCATTGAAAACATCATGATGGCCAGAACTCCCCAGAGAGTGCACAGGGAAAACATGAAGAATAGGCTGCCATCCATTTTTGCCTATGTTGTGAGCACAGGAGGGCATTGCCTAAAATCACCATTCGGCTACACACACAGTAGCCTGAAACCATAGGGAATGGCAATGCTGATTGCTAAAAGCAACACACAACTGTGGGGAATTCATTTTCTTAATGTAAAAAATGGATGCAATACTGGTGCTCACCACTATCAGAAAGCCGGCGTTTTAAAACCACCAGACTGTTGTGTAAAACTGAACAAATGAACCCAAACCAGGCCAAGGAAAGACTTGCTAAGAGGTGGATACAATGTAAAACTATATTCTGAAATGACTTGAAGGAAGTCATTATTTAATGTATATATAAAAGATAGCTGGGGATGTCAGCAGCTTAAGTGAATTTGGGTTTAAAGCCACTAAAATTGAAATGTTTAGAATAAATGAGTGACCTACTTGTGAGTGTCACATAGGTTGCAATTGTTTAAATGTCATGGTTTTGAACTTAGAATCAATATTCTAGCTGCATGTGCAAAAATTGTAAGTTGGATTTGAATGTCGAAAACTGGGAACTAAAGTGACATTTAGCTGAATTCTGCCTGACAACTACCCACGACAGGAGTTGAACTGGCTCAACAACTCTTCCCAGGCCTGGCTGCATTCTGCTGCCCCTGCCAAAAGGAGATGACACCTCTCTGATTGGATTAGGGGAGGAGCACCTGGGGACTACAGGAAACTAAACAAAGCACTGTCCCTGGCTCAGGCAAATGTTATATTAGGGGGGTCGTAAATGGCTTCCTCTTGGGAGAAACTGGGAGGGGCAGTGCCTGTGAGAGCAAGCTGAGCTTGGGGGAAGTGGATAAACCAGAAATTCCACCATGTGCTTTGGAAAACCACACCCCTTTGTGGCCAGAGCATGATTTTAAAAAGATGGATAATTCATAGTGCGGACTTGTAAAAATTATATAAACAACATCATCATTCTTGTGATTTTTCTGTGCACATTTTAAGAGGTGTTAGGACCCTGTTGTATGTTCTTGGGGATAGTAGCGGAAAAAAAAGATTGTTACTCCAAATGTATGCATGTTAAAAATCTGACACTTTATCATCTGAAACCCATATCCCTGGTGCACATTTGTGTAAAATCTGGAAAGGTTTAGAGGTCGTTATCTGGATGAAAAGGGGAGAATTCTGTCATAAGTGGACACAACATCGTACAAAGACAGGGATCGGATGGTTTGGTGCTACAGAAAATATGTTAACTGGACCTATAATATTAGAATAATGGTACATAGATAAATATGTATTTGGATCAGAAATAGATTTGTGTACAATTTGACAAGGGGAGGTTTCTCTGACCATAAAACCTACAGCATCACTCTGACACTCCATTTCTTTCCCCCAATCAAGGGAGAGAGGAAAGTTTGGCCAATGATAAGTGAGAGGGGCAGGCTTAGCTAGGCACACACCCATTTTCAAAACACATAAAAGGAACATTGAAATCCAGGTAGAGACATTCACTTTCCACTTTCTTGCGGGACGCTTTGCCGGGCGACTCCAGACTTCAAATCCATCAATCTCCAGAGACCAGAGATCCAGAGAGACCAGAGATCCAGAGACCAGAACTGTGCAGTGCTGAGAGCAGAACCAGAGACCAGACCGCTGTGAAGAACCGCTAGCAGAAGTCCAGCCAATCCTGACCCCATCGGTGACGAAGTCGCATTCCTGTCCAAAATCTAGTGTGAGTACCCAGCTAGCACTGTGCCAAAACCAATCTCTTAGTTTAAAATAATCTAATCCAAACTATTTTAGCCTATTAGAACTGCCACTTAGAATCGTGTCATTCTGTCATCTTTAAAACTGAAAACTGTCATCTGTCGTTCTGAGCTTTAAAATTTCAAATCCGAAAAACTACCTTTACTAAATCGGCCGTATCACTGGAACCGTTTGTGCTAGGAGATAGGTTTTAACTGTCATCTTAAAGCTAATATTCTAAGCTTTCCAACGAGCCTAGAACCGACTTCCTACTCCTTATAGTGCCTCCATAATTGCGCTCGACGCACGTGACTAAATTGCCGCAATTTGACATTTTGCTTAATTTCAGCCACGTATAAAAAGATGTGTCCTTGCTTTCCATCCCTGAAATACGTTTTCAAACTAATAACCATCCCTGAATCATTGATAGGGCTGGCCTGAACTAATATAAAGTAGCCATCACCTACCCTGAACCTCCTAGAGGGAATTAAAAGAAATTTTAGCACATTTTTCAATTCATTGTTATTACAAACTAAGCATTTTGGGCCTGTGTTTAAAACTCCCACCTGTTTCCTCTAAGCTTGCTAGGGGGGAACTGAATTATATTGTTTGCATTCCTGAGAACTGTATGCTCTCCTTTTCATCTCCTTACATTGCATAGGGGGGGAGTGAATTGTTCAAGAAAAAGTGATCATATTATCTTTTGGTTGAAATCATATCAAGGTTATTTCTGTGCTGCATTCTGTCTCACCTTGCCTTTCCTTGAACCATATAAAGCATTCTCTGCCACCTTATTCTTCTGTTCCTATTTATAAGTAACCAAGTACTGTGCTACTGTAGGATTACCTATTGCTGATTACTGCTCATATTCACAAGTGTGCTATCAATTATCAATATATTTATAAAAGTGTGATAGATATATATTGTTTAATTTTCAAATAAACCTTTTAATTTGCAAAACAAACCTACTTCTTGGCTTAGTGGGGTCAGGGGATTCTAAGAGAGGGGTGTTATATAAGGGTTGTCATCCAGATTAAACGAACTGGACATAAAAATATATCAATAAGGGTTTCCCTCAGCATCCCAGACTAGGCATTGACTTAGCTGTAGTTTTGAATTGAATCCGCTTACACTATATAAATAAGCAATCAATCAATCAATCAATCAAAACATGGAAAGATTATGAATATTGCATCTCCATCATTTATGCTGCACACAATGCTTATGTTTATACATAAGTAGCTTACTATACTGTAAAGAACTTCATAATAGAATGCTATATATATATATATCAATGCACTGCTTAATGCACTACATAGCTCATGATATTTATTGCAATGATCCTTGGCACTTGTTTGTCAACATTATAATAAGAATCCCTTGTACAGACTTTTCATGAAAAGTAAATGCATATTTGATGTCATCAATGATGTCATAAATGACATTTGTGATAACATCTTTGATGTCCTGGGTGTTAGTCTTAGCAATGCACGGTGGTGACGCGAGTTATGGTTGCTTAGCTTATCATAACTAGTGAATTTCCGTTTTTCTTTTCTCGGTTTTACTTGGAACCATAACGTCCCTTTAACAAAGGTTTTTTACTGAATTTCATAGGCTTTTAGTAGCGCAACTTAACCATAACGTCCCTTTAACAAAGATTTTTTTTACTTTTACTGAATCTGAATTATACTTATTTCACTTACATTACAGTCCACTTCCATTTGCATTCCCCAATATTTGTTATACATTCATGTGCATATATTTGCATTTCTCCTTCAACCTGTGTACTCAGGGCTGTGTTTGGCTGTGATTTTGTCTAGGGTTGACTGTCATGTGATTTGGAAGAGTGTGTGGGTAGGTGTTGGTCTGAAGGTACAAGAAGGCCTGCTGCCTTCCTGAATTGTCTGGGGGGCTTTGGGTTGGTTTGTAGTCTCCCCGTCTTCATCTTGGGGCTCCAGTGTTGTTTCTTGTATGTGTCTGGCTCCTTCTACTTTGACAGCATGTGATTCTGAAGTCAGACAGCCTCTTAGTGAACAGCGTAGGCTGGGTGTCACTTTTTTTACTCCTTTGTCAAAGGGAATTTGTAAATTTGCAGCCTCTGCAATATGGAATGAAGGTTAGGTGTTAATGTCCTTATAAGCACATTCTGCATGCATCTCCCTCGTGTTGTTCTTGTGTGACTCTGTATTTGTAGTTCTTCGGCGGGCCAAATTTCCTGGCACCCATTTTCCCACTCATCAGGGATTGACAAGTGTTGGATCATCGTTGCATTTATGGGAAAACCTTCCCTCCCTATACTGGTGCTCATGGATGACTATCTGCACAAATTTAGCTCAGGTGGAAAAGGTTGACCCCTATGACTCCACCCTGCATTACTGCGGGGATGCACGTGGTGGTCTGTGAATCTCGGTACAGCTTCTGTTTATCCAGCATCCAGTAGCTTAGGGTTCCCTCTAGCCCCTTTGACCAACCCAACCTATGTACCAAAGACAGGCAGGGGACTTTGACACAACACCTACACAACACCTAAACATGCACAGTAAGTGATATACAATCAACCAACGCGACTTAACAACATTTCCCTTGTTTCCTCCTGTTTCCCCTACATGAACAGCCGATATATATTTGTTAGATGTTTCTATTTCTCAGAAGTTGCAAGAGTGCTCTAATCCCCTGCAGCTGTAGAGAAAGCCACTCAGCCTTTACCAATACTCCCCTGGGTCCAACCGAGGCCAGGATTTAGAGAGACTTACGCTTTTAATACAAAGCACACAAGTTCCAGTGTAAGTGTAGATAACAATGACTATTTACACAAGAAACACTGTAAACTGAACTCCCTCTTGCCACATCAGTAACAACTAATGTTAATACCCACATGAATTATGCTCATCTTACTGAAAAGCACAAAAGCTTCTGCCATCCTTGTTAGACTTTATTCTAGGGCCACTTACGCTAGCATTTATTTATTTATTTATTTATTTATTTATGTATTTATTTATTTATTTATTGTATATTATGTTATCAGGTTTTATGCCACACAGTAAGAGAGGTTGGAGTGGTTAGTGGGACAGCAGAAGAGGACGGATGCATTTTCTAAGTCAGTAATGCTATGCAGATAAAAAAAAAAACTGTGTTATGCTTTGGATGAACATCTGCATGTTAAGCAAGTGATGAGTGTTGCAGAAGTGGTGATGTATTCAGGGACACTGTGTTCTCCTGTGATTAGTTCTCTAAGTGTTAAGAAACAGTAGATTATGTTGTGGTTCGCAGAGTGATGTCCCTGGGTGATCAGGTAGTGTGATGCTGATAGGCACACCGGCCTCCATGAGGATACGCATCGTAAGGATTCGGTATGCCAGCACGTGCGCAATGATTAGATCTAGCAGATGATGAGGGTGTAGAGTGGGCAAGAGAACTTATTTTGTTTGTAGTGTTGAGTGTTCGGCTAGTGGGCAGGTCGAATTTAGAGGCACATGGGACTCAGTTAAGGCATGAGGTTGAGCATAACAGAATAAAGTCCCAGATATTCCAAAAAGTCACAAACACAGCTGAAAAACGCAAGCATAATGTCACTAACATTTCAATACATTGCACGTATCGCATGGCATAGTATAGCAAAAATAATATAGCAGTTTATAAACTGGTATAACATTGGATTTGTATGTTAGCACTCTCCCACATTAGTGGAGGGTCAGAAAGTGTCAAAGGCATTTCTGGGTTACTGGTCTGGGGCATCTCTTGGTTGTCCAGATGACTGTAGCTGATGGTGGCTAACCCCAGGTCCACACAAGCCTGCACGATCCTGAATAGAATGATTCAAACATAAAGGCTTCAACCCCGAGATGGGGCCTGTGGAGGGTGTTTCTGGTGGGTGCACGCGTCATTTGCTAGGTTATATATTGGTCTCACTCTCGCCACTTTTCAGATTAAGCAAAGTGAAAAGACAGGACAGTGATGGCAAACGAATCACAGGGTACACCTAAAAACACAAGCTGCACTGTTTAAGGATAACAGCAAGGGATGGGCCTTGTTACGAGTTGGGCGGTAGATGGTAAAAGTGTTGGTAATAAAATTACCACCACTTTTACCACACCCCCAAATAAGGAGTGGATGCTAATTTCACTGAAATACAGCTGAAAGTATGAGGTAAACGCATACAAGTGACAGGAAAAAAGTCAAAGGTGCACCCAGTCCACTCTGAAACACTACAATAGGCATGCACCTGACTCAAACACGCATTGCAACACCATGCTGCCTCTAGCTGTTGCTAAGTGAAACATGCAGCTCCTGCTCGATATAGATCTGCAAAGGCAGGAACAGCAGCACATGGCTCACATAGGACGAGGAGGTGATGCCATGAAAGGCAAGGGCACTTGCCCCGGGTCAGGCCCTCACCCTGGACATTAACTGATACCAAGCTGATTACCCTGTAGCGGCTGAACAGGGAGACCATTGTAGAGCTACTCTCCCTGATCCATAATGGCAGAACATGATTAACATCAGATCTGCCTTACCCCTGCTGTTGAAGCTTGTGTTGGTCCAACAATTCCTTGCAACTGGCACATACCACCACACTGTGGACATGCTGCTTGGCATGTCCCAGCCCACATTTTCATATTTGCTTGGCAGGTGGTGAAAGACCGCCTGCACCATACATCACAGTATATATTCCTGCCCACCACCCCAGCACAGATGAATGCCATGAAAAACATATATGCAGCAGCCCACTTTCCAATGTAATTGCCACTCTGGACTTCACCCATGGGGCATTGGTCGCCCACCAGGCATCCAAAGAGGTATAGCGCAACAGAAAGCAGTATCACTTTGAATGTCCAGGACAACTGTGATGCAGACCGCATGATCACACACTGCTGTGCTTGCTTCCCAGGTTCGACAAACAAGTCTATGGTCCTGTGGAACAGCACACTGAGTGCATAAATGGAGATCCAGAGAGGCCAACGGACATGGATACTGGGTGTGTACAAGGGCCATCACACAAATCGATCTTGAAGCACCAGAAATGCTATATGGAAGGTGGGAGGGAGGCATTACCACAACTAAACAATGCTTGCCTTGTCAAGACCCCACAAATGACAGCCCCCAACCCAAGGACTAGGACATGAGGGACAATACAGTAGTATGTTGGCAATACATATTGCCCTAACAGGCAAGAAATGCACGCACACAGACCTGCAGGAACCACAATTCAATTGAACACATACCTACACATCGAATGTCACTGTTCAGCACTGCACTAATACAATGCAACACTGGCAGAAAGTAATGCAATGCACTCTGGTAACCATGTATGTGAATACATAGTGGACACAACAAACCTGCCCAAGAACAACTGATCACCCATCAGGGCACATACTTAAAAGAAACACACAGGCCCAACACAGGCAACATGCATTCTGCCATGCCAATCACATACCATGAAAGCGACAAGTTCTGGTTGTGAGCTGTGTGCATGGTATAACACGACAATGCCTATGTTCCCTCGTAGAAAATGACTCTACATTCAATTATTGTGGTGGTAAATCATTTTGTATGACAATTCAGAAAAAATGCATGCACAGTGTGTCCATCAACATGCCTTTTGAAAAGGCAACACATCCACAATGCACCGTGACTGACACCTGTATCTTTTGCCCTTGCAGGTGAATACGCACCCCAGCTACAATGGCTAATGACACATGTGCACAATCCACTTACGCCACAGGAGGTGGCCTACAATGAGGCTTACGTCAGGACAAGGCTCTGCATGGAAAGAACTTTGGCCTGCTGAACATCATTTTCAGTGTATACACTGGACCGGAGGGGCCTTGATGTACAGGCCAGAGATGATTGGATGATGTCTTGTCTGTGTCATGCTGTGCAACATCTGCCTCAGGTGAAATGTCCCACTTCTCCCTGATGAGGACATGCCACTCCCAGAAGTCAACTTTTCACAACCTTCAGGTTCAGTGCAGCCACACAGTGAGTGGGAGGAGGAAAGGGATAGCCATCTGGTGCGGCAAGAACTAATTAACAATTATTTCTTAACACATCAATAATCTTATGCTGCTCACCTTTGTATATAGCCACGTTTTGAATACATCACATTCACACAATGAATGACCTAGCATTGTTTAAAGTTAACTAGTAGAATATGAAAAAAAGACATATCCAAACACCCTTCCCAGCCACCTCCCAAATACACCCACCCACCTTCCCCTCCCCAACATATCATCCCCGACACACAACTGCCACCCACCTCTCCCATCCCCAATACACTATCCCAAATACTCTGCCGTAGCCCCTCCCGCCTCACCAACACACCCTCCCGACCCCCTTCCCCTCTCCCTAACACACCTTCCCCAACACAGCATCACCAACACCCATGCCCTCCCACCACCCTTGTGCCTATGTACAGAGTGACATAACATATAGTAGTAATAGTAATTTTTCATGTATTTAGCACCTTTATCCCATTAGTATGTCCTCAATGCACAAACATGTCACTTCCATGGCCTCTTGCCCTTGCCACCTTGCTTGGATACTGTTGGGGTCAGATGACACAAGGAGCAGTGCCTTCAGGTGCTGGGAAAAGATCCCTCAGTGGGGGCGATGGAGGTGGAGGGCTCTGACCTGCATGTGCTGTAGTGTCAAGAGCATTCAGGAACGGAGGGACTCTGCAAAGCTGACATGCCATCAGAGTGCTTCCTCATCCTCTGTCCAACAGTGGTCATGGCAGCAGTGGAATGAGAAAGCGGCCAGCACTGGTGGTCCTGGGACCAGGAAATCCTCATGGACGATTACTGGACACTGTACCTGATTGCCTACAGATGCTGCACTGCTGCTCCGTCAGGTGTTAGATGGAAACCTGGCACTGCTCCATGGCATCTAGCCTCGCTTATATCGCTGCCAGTTGAGTGCTGTGGTATTAGCTGTAGGCTCTGGAGAGGGCCAGGGCTGAATCAGGGCAACCTGAAGCCTGTGTCTTCCTCTCATCTGGGGAGCCATCACTTCCTGTGGCTGCCCCAGCCTGGCACTGTGGATGCCTGACTGACACAGGTAATGGGGGAGGGGGTCAGGAGGGAAATTGGTGGGTGCAGGCATGTGGATGGTGCCACGGTGACCCTTGTGGATCTCCACAGGGGCTGGCTGTGGTGTGGCTGTAATGTCCACCTGCTGTCATCACATTAAGATTGCTATACTTAATGTTGACCAGCACTGCATCATCCTACGAGAAGCAAAGCTGCTTATTCTTCAACACAGGAAATCATAAAAGGATAAACATACAAAACAAAACTCCTCAAAAAGTGGTGTACACATAGGATTAAAAGGAAGAAAGAGGACAAAGTAAAGAAAATTTGTTTTGATTTTTTTTTTACTTTGTATATAATTGCATTGCAATTTTTACAAGAATGTTGCGGATCGTGTTAAAAGAGCCACACAAAGAAGAAAGATACAACAAGGAAGAAGAAGAACGAAAAAGAAGAGGAAAATGAAGATGAAGCGGAAGGTTCAGGCAGAAGGGACCAAGGCAGCGACAAATTGAACCGAAGCTGGCGAGCATAGTTCAAAGGACAGGCGTTTAGTTCAAAATGCAGTCATTCATCCGGTCCCTCCGACTGGGCAGTTGGTCACAGGGACCGTCTGTGTGGCGATCTTTTCAAAGGTGTTTTCCAGGATTTTTACTGTGGCTATTGTCCATTTTGTTTTTTCCCCAGACATTAGCCTGTTCCACCATGTGGTTTCTTCTTCTTCTGTCATTCCCGGGAGATCTTTGTACAGGCTGTTCAGGTATGTGGCTCTTATCTCCCTTAACTCTGGGCATTGTAGCAGGAGATGTTTTATTGTTTCTGGCTTATTTGGCCCGGCATATAGTCTACATTCTTTGGTGGTCGCTTGTAGCCTGATTGCCTGAATTTCACGTGTCGGAAGGAGGTTTAGGCGAGCTCTCATGTAAAATTTCCTTAGTTGTTTATTTTGAAATTTGATGCTAAAAGCCACAGGCTCTTTCAATCTGTTGAAATTTGGAGGGAGATGTTTGGTTAGTTTATTTGCTTGTGCTTTCTCGAGGGTCTCTATCCAATCCTGGGCTTCCATTTTGGATTTTACTCTTACTGGGTTATCTTTTAGATCATCTTCATCTTTTATTTGAAATCAGAATGTTATGCCAGCATGAAGAGAAACATTATGTGGGAGTCACTGTGAGTTTGGCAGTAAATCTGGGCTAAATCCAGCAATTTGCTGTCAACATCAATTACCTTTACCATCACTAGGTCCTGTGGCATTACCATGGGATCAGAAGTTGTGGTTTAGCAGTATTAATCCCTATTTTTGGAGTCCATGGGACTCAATGGGGATATCTGCCGGATGTAGCATGGGGATTAATGAGTGGTAATTCAGTGCTGTAAATCTGATGAATTTTTGGATTTAAAGTGAAGTATTTCCCTCCATGATCATTCTCAAGTGAAATTTTCAGTTTCAAGGTCAAACTCAAAATCTGGCAGTGCAGCAAAATATGCAGTATTTCTGTAACCACCAATACAAGTGGAGGTAACTGAATTAATGCTTCTAATTGACTCATTTCTGAATTCATAATGAGGACCTTTATTTTTACCACCAATGTCCTCTATCTGCTTTTCTTCCTAACTGAACAGTAACCCGAAGAGAGTCCGTCTACAAAGGCATACCCAGAGATAGTCATTCTACAAAGGCCTTCACATGTAACATATGGGCATCATAGGGAAGCATTCAAGGGAGAGGGCAAGAAGAAAGGACAGGACATAGCTACCTTCCATGGGGTAAATGAACGTAGAGTTGAAAAAGCAGGGGGAGCTCAGTGAATAGTCCAAGAAGTCATCTCCATGATTACATAGCAATCATCCATGGATGTCGACTGCCTAATGCATACTTACCCCATCCAACATCAAATTCACCTTCATTGATGCCCCCACTAAACCCTGAGAGAAGCCTGTCCTTCCAGAAACTCGTAGCCTAGATGGCCCAAAGGATATGTCTCCAAATCTCCACCTTTCAAATAATCCCCCCCTTCTTCCCACTGCAAGAATTTCATACATTAGTGCATCCTTTTTGGACTCTCAGGTAGATGGGGGAAATGCCCTCCTGACAGGGCCCCCAGCTGCTCAGTTGCCTGTCATGAAGCAGTCCACCATAGTGAAGCATGTGCAAAATTGGGTGTGCATTAATTTGACTAAATTGCAACCACCCTACGCAAAATACATTGGCTTCCTCTCCAGACCAATTCAAGATGGCATACATTTGTCACAAGTAGCATAACAGCGTACCTGGCAGCTAAACACCCCATATATGATGGCAAACACTCCTAAAACAACTCATTGAGCAACAGCTTGAATCACAACTCGTCCTCAAAGAGAGGGCCCACAAAAAATGCTTTCTCTTGGCATGCACACACCCTCTGGAACTCGATCTCAGTATCAGCTGAAATGCCCCCGCAATTCTCCACTTTCTGAAATCTCTCAAAACTTGGCTTTTTCAACAACAGCTCTCCGAGGATTAATCCCAATGAATGTACAGACCACAACACATTGCAATACTGAGCTACTGTTAAAATATTCCAGCCCAAACATTGGCTACCAACACCCTATACAGCGATCAGCTGCTCGGGAGGTCAAAGTTTTAATATTAGAATACAAAATATAAAGGTAAACAGGGAACAAAGGAGGTGGGAGTGACACAAGCAGTAAACAAACAAAGCTGGTAGAGCCAGATAGTAGACACAGCAGCTCTGCAAGGTACGAACAATCAACAGGAATCATTGCATAAAGTATAAGGGAGTATGTGAACAAGTTTAGATGCAGTGGCTTGTAGCTCCACCAGAGGGAGCCTTAACATCAGTCTTTGTGAGGTGACTGGAACATCAGTCTTGATAATGTGAGAGGTCAGGTGCCTCCTCCCTCTTGTTGATCTTAACCCGAGCAGCTATGGAGATGGGCAGGCTAGAGAACCTAAACAATCAACTTGAAATAGGTAGTTCTGCCTTGTTTGGAAAAAGGAGAGTCACAAGAGACATTAATTAGCAAGCAGTCCTGTAAATCTGGATGTACTCTCGACATTCCAAACTCTACCTTTCTCTGTCTTCAGCAACAAATTCAGGACTTGAATGATTGTGATGGAGGTGCTGGAGTTGGAGCCACCCATCCTAGTATGGTCTTTTAACTTAATTGCCACAACCTCCCCTATCTGATACAGCGACACTTTGATTCCATTGAGGAGGTCAAATCTGGTCTGGGCACTGGCTTGAGTTCTCTCGATGTGGACAAGTATGACTGCGTAGTTCTCCACATTCCCTGCTAACTAGGCGTCCTTACCCTCCTGCCCCTGTGTACTTGCATCCCCACATGAAGTGAAGTAGGGATATTTTGGTGACCAAGTTAGGACCCGGTTTCTATATGAGGAGCCTTTTCTTGACCTTATCCTGCACTTCATATTGGCTATTGTGGGCTCATTGAATGCAGTTTGTGAGTGAGCATTTTGAAGACCGCTGTTGAGTATGTCAAGGCCCATCCCGACTCTTGCATTACACAATGAGCTCAAACTTTCTTCAATTTCTGATTTAAGTACAATTGAGAAAGCCATGATAGTGTCATCCCTTTGGAACAACTCAAGCGTTTTCTTGGTTAGCTTTATTTTACACAACAATTCAGCTTGGAATTATGCTCTGAATATTATTGGTTACATTAAATAATGAAAACGCTATTCACAGCCCCCCCTTTTTTTTCTTTAATTCAACAAGGATTAACAGAGATGATACACACAGAATGGGAACACTCATTTTTGAAGTACTGAGTATTTTCTAGGGAAGATCTTGAACGAGAGACAACATCAAACATCCAAGAGTAGTCCACATAGATTAAATACTTGAACTGGAACTCTGAATCCAGATGTCAAAGATAGTTAGTGAGATTTGGGTTGGTTGCATTACCAACGGAGTCAACGTTGGAAATTTGCCGCAAAGTTGAGGATCAAGTAGCTGCTTGCTATCTGTACTTTATGTGTGGGACTGGGGGAAACAACAATGTTCTTGATCCTCTTTTGTGGGGAGTCTGCCAAGACCCATAAAACAGCTATGCTCCCTTTGCTGAGATCTTGAGGCTTCTGACAATTTATCGCCCTACTTCATTACATTTAAACAAAACAAAAAAAATCCTGACATGGCGGTTGAGGGGGCCTTACAAGGCTGTTTGAATGTTGAGGGTGAAGAGTCAAAACACATTTGGATCGATTATGTAATTTACTGGATGCACATGATATGTTCGATTTGCTACATTGTTCTGCAATGATAATTGTCATATTACTATTGTATGTGCTTCTATTGTGATATTTCATCCTTCTTGCTACATTTAATTTTAAATGTTGTCAAAATGTAATAAGTCATGAACCTATGCATTGCAATGTTGTCATTATTATTATTGTAACTTTTATGGCAATATTTGCCAAATACAGAGATTTCCATTTGATTTTGGTATTCTGTTAAATCGCTTGACAAAAACGTTTCCTTCGGGTGATAAAACAAGACAGTTCTATACACTACGCCACAGTTTTGGGAAACGCTGCAACAGGCTATACATTAAGCTGTAGGCCATTGACTGTAATCAGGGCCTATTTTTGAATTTTTGGAGGTAGAAGATAACTGTCAACACATCAACATGCTGCATGGATCCCTATTCCATTCACGTGGACAAACAGTCAATCACCAACAAGACAAGATATAAATGGCGTGTTAGATTCTCAAAGGGCTCTACTATGTCAAACGCTACTCTGAGCCATGGCCCATTTGATGGTTGAACAAGGTTGATGGGGTATTCTGGGTTCATGTGCTGGGCATTTAGCCAGAGGCAAGGCTGAGGCCATGCCTGAGGCCAATCTAAGCTACTGAAGAAGTGACTGCGGCTTACCCGGGTCCAGTCCCAGTGGCCCCTTTACCCTTATTGCTGATCTGTACCTGCCATTTCAGGCCCTGCCAAGCCATCCAACATAGCACAGGCATGGCCTGCGGCCAGTACCATTGACTACATTCCCACAAATATGAGTCTGTGGGCACATACAGACTTATGGCCTGATTATTTGAGCGGTAAATGTGGACTTTGCGCGCCAAACTGCGTGTGAAATTCTGTTAGTCGACTCATGGAATTGACTGCATGGCACTTTTTCATACCTTGTGGGGACTTTGCGCAGGCTCGGCATGTCCCCGCGAGCTACTGAGTGCGTTGCGTGAGACACCATGCAGAGCTAGGCTATAACTTGTGCAGAGGGCAGGGAAGGGGGTAGAACTCTTAAAATGAGGAAGAACAAGGAAAAATGTCAGCGCTACAAGGGACGCCCCACAGGCTGTCCATCGCATGCCCACTATTCTGCATAATGATACGCATTCATGGATCTGACCGTGCAACCTCTCAGCAGGGAAATGGCCACACAAAGCCCTCATCCAATCCGTCACCCGAAGGCAGGCATAATGACACTTGCGCCTGGGAATCACTGCACAGAGGTACGATCGGGTGTCAGATTTAGGGGTGCCATCGTTCTCTGCGCGCCGGCTTTGCGGAATCTCTGTGCACTATTCCACGAATCGGTCCTTTATTGTTCCCAGTATGGTGCTTGACCGAAACTGTTGTTCCCATAAGCAAGGTTTAATGTGAGCTGATGTTATGACAAGTTATGATGTCTTAAAGCTTATCTACACTTCCACGGGTGTCAAGTTGACAAAGACGGCCATGAAGTGGTTTTAACGGTCACCTTGTAAAAGTGACCACCACTCCGAGGTGGAATTTCATCTTACCTCTTCTAATGACTTTTGTAATTGGTATTTGTTTTTCTTTCTGAGTTTTCTGTTGATTTTACTTTTTTTCTGTTGTTTGCAATGTACAGTAGTCTTAAAACATGCAAGCTAAGGGATAGAAGCTTAATAGCAAATATGTATGTGCATATTAACCATATTAGGTTTATCAAAAGCAAGGGAACTTCATGATTTTTAATATGTGTGTTTTGATGAGATCACTTTTACGAATAATTTAAACAATTATTAAACAAACTGGTACGTTATCACAAAATCAAAGCTGACTCTTATCGCATCATCTACATTTTATTAAAATATACACAAGCACAACGCATTAAACACAGGCGATAGATAAAAGAATGCACATGTACAACGTGCAACTACGTATAAGGTGCCATCCTTTCCCTGTGCAAAAATACAATTATTCTCTGAACATCTTGTGGGAGACTCTCTTCATATGTCTACAGATGCAGGGTATGTACAGTTAGTTGATAGCTGTTGATGTTCCACCCATTTAGCAAAGTGCCCAAGTTCATATCCCCTTGATATCCAATGCTGCCCTTTACATAAACGATATCTAATCATTAGCTGAAGTGGACATTTTGGATTCCATTTGGGTTATGACAAAGCCCATACCACATGCTTGGCATATTATATCTTCCAAGATTTACACTTTTATTTTGGCAGACTTGTGCCTCATTGCTTGGTCGCTAAGAGATATATCAAATACTATGCAATGATTCTGGGGAAATGTAGGTGCTGGCTCAACTTATTCAGGTGCACTGGTTCAGGGCCCCTTCCCACCCAGAACCATGTTTAGTTCCCCCTTCGCAAATGTGCTAATAATCATACCACTTAATACTGCAGAATTCCCAAACATGCACTTTTTTACTGAAATGGGCGCTGTTTTGGGACCCCTTTTTTACTTTCATCGGGGTTGGGTTTGGGTCACTGCAACTTCGTTAGTACTTGCATAGCACATTGCACTTCTCAGTGCTCTATTTGTGTGTCTCTATGGAAACATGTACTGTGGTTTGGCCCACCTTTTTTAATTTTATTTAATTCAAATCTTTGGTTGGGTTACTGTTGGTTGAGGTTGTCCTGTGATATGGAGATTTGCGAATGACCACGTATTCCTCTCACCAATAATAAAAAAAATGTCCTAGGTGATGCCCTCCTACCCTCCTCCTCTTCCCCATCACAATAAGAGGCCAACTGCCGAGCTAGACTACACACTTGTACGATAACCTTTTCTCACAAGTAAGTACTGGGACAATGAAGAGTATGGCTTGGGTAATAAAGATTACAGATAAGTAATCACATTATTGCCTCCATGTGCACCTTCCATACCTGAGTACTTACATCTGAGGTAAAGTTATATGATATGATATGATATGGCATTTATAATGCGCCTATACACAAGTGTTTCGAGGCGCAACGTACAGGGAGAAGGAAGAGTAGGACTAGAAGTAATGGGTGAATACTGGGAAGTCAACCCAGCATTCACAGACACACACACGCATCAGCCCTCACACAGTGTTATAATTCATTCTTCATTTACTCTCACATTCACACACACACGTATCAACATTCTTACAACTTTCATTCTTCATTCATTTTCACATTGAAACACACGCATCAGCATTCATTCGGCACCATTCAGTCTCACACACACACACACACACACATCAGCATGCACACAGCATTATTCAGTCTTCATTCACGCTCCATTAACACACACACAATTGACTCATTCATTATTCATTCACTCTCACATCCACACACACACACATAAGCATTCGTATGGCACCATTCATTCTACATTTGCTCTCACGTTCACGTTCACACACACACACACACACACATCAGCTGTCATATGGCATTAATTCTTCATTCACTCACATTCACACTCGCACTCCTAAAGCATCTCACATACACCCATACAACCAAACAACATGAACTCTCATTCGTGCGCCCACTAACAAACACTAACAGGGTAATTCATAGAATTCAGCGCACAAGTAGCGCACGCGGCTGGCGCACAGCGTGCGCTTGCGATAGTCTGCGCCAGCCGCGTGCGCCAAAACCGAATCCGGCGCACAGCGTATTCATGGATTTTAGCTTCCCCAGGCAGCCGTGGCGCAGTGACTCGCTGCAGCGCCAGTTACGCCCCCAGGAACGCCCCTTGCGCTGGGAAATCTCATAAAAATCACAAACCAGCGCAAGGGGCTGCGCTAACCCTGGACCATCACGGCAAGCGGCCCATGCGATTTTCAAGGGTGCGCGGGAAGTTTCACACGTCAAATCTCAGGCTACGTCCATTTCAGGGGTGCGCGGGAAGTTTCACACGCGAAAAGCTAGGCTACGGGAATTGCAGGGGTGCGCGGGAAGTCCCACACGCGAAAAACCAGGGTACGTCCATTACAGGGGTGCGCGGGAAGTTTCACACGCGAAAAGCTAGGCTACGGGAATTCCAGGGGTGCGCGGGAAGTCCCACACGCGAAAAGCCAGGGTACGTCCATTACAGGGGTGCGCGGGGAAGTTTCACACGCGAAATCCCAGGCTACTTCCATTTCAGGGGTGCGCGTGAACGTTTCACACGCGAAATCCCAGGCTACGTCCATTTCAGGGGTGCGCGGGAAGTTTCAGACGCGAAAAGCTAGGCTACGGGAATACCAGGGGTGCGCGGGAAGTCCCACACGCGAAAAGCCAGGGTACGTGTATTTCAGGAGTGCGCGGGAATTTCCACACGCGAATAGCCTGTCCGCGTGTATTTCAGGGGTGCGCGGGAAGTCCCACACGCGATTACAGCAGGGTACGTGTATTTCAGGGGTGCGCGGGAAGTTCCACACGCGAATAGCCTGTCCGCGTGTATTTCAGGGGTGCGCGGGAAGTCCCACACGCGATTACAGCAGGGTACGTGTATTTCAGGGGTGCGCGGGAAGTTCCACACGCGAATAGCCTGGCCGCGTGTATTTCAGGGGTGCGCGGGAAGTTCCACACGCGAATAGCCTGGGCGCGTGTATTTCAGGGGTGCGCGGGAATTTCCACACGCGAATAGGCTGGGCGCGTGTATTACAGGGGTGCGCGGGAAGTCCCACACGCGATTACAGCAGGGTACGTGTATTTCAGGGGTGCGCGGGAATTTCCACACGCGAATAGCCTGGGCGCGTGTATTTCAGGGGTGCGCGGGAATTTCCACACGCGAATAGCCTGGGCGCGTGTATTTCAGGGGTGCGCGGGAATTATCACACGCGAATAGCCTGGGCGCGTGTATTTCAGGGGTGCGCGGGAATTTCCACACGCGAATAGGCTGGGCGCGTGTATTACAGGGGTGGGCGGGAAGTCCCACACGCGATTACAGCAGGGTACGTGTATTTCAGGGGTGCGCGGGAATTTCCACACGTGAATAGCCTGGGCGCATGTATTTCAGGGGTGCGCGGGAATTTCCACACGCGAATAGCCTGGGCGCGTGTATTTCAGGGGTGCGCGGGAATTATCACACGCGATTTGGCTTGGTACGTGTATTACAGGGGTGCGTGCGAAGTTACACACGCGATTAGGCTGGGTGGGTCCTGTCACCCTCGACGGCCCCTGCAGGCAGCCCACAAAACAGGGGACTACCCTGCACACCTGCTCATGTCTCCCACCACCCCCACCCCCCCAGTCACCAGGGGTACCCTCCACCAGGCCCCCACTCATGTCTCCCACCACCCCCACCCCCCCAGTCACCAGTGGGAACCCTCCACCAGGCCCCCAACCATGTCTCCCACCACCCCCACCCCCCACCATCCAGGGGCACCCTCCACCAGGCCCCCAACCATGTCTCCCACCACCCCCACCCCCCCAGTCACCAGGGGCACCCTCCACCAGGCCCCCACTCATGTCTCCCACCACCCCCACCCCCCCAGCACTGTGGGGCACCTGCCAGCAGGCCCCCACTTATGTCCCACTCATGCCTCCCACCACACCCACCCCCAGCACTGTGGGGCACCTGCCAGCAGGCCCCCACTTATGTCCCACTCATGCCTCCCACCACACCCACCCCCAGCACTGTGGGGCACCTGCCAGCAGGCCCCCACTCATGTCCCACTCATGCCTCCCACCACACCCACCCCCCAGCACTGTGGGGCACCTGCCAGCAGGCCCCCACCTATGTCCCACTCATGTCTCCCACCAACCCCACCCCCCAGCAGTCATGGGGCACCCTCCACCAGGCCCCCACCCATGTCCCACTCATGCCTCCCACCACACCCACCCCCCAGCACTGTGGGGCACCTGCCAGCAGGCCCCCACTTATGTCCCACTCATGCCTCCCACCACCCCCACCCCCCAGCACTGTGGGGCACCTGCCAGCAGGCCCCCACTTATGTCCCACTCATGCCTCCCACCAACCCCACCCCCCAGCAGTCATGGGACACCCTCCACCAGGCCCCCACCCATGTCCCACTCATGCCTCCCACCACACCCACCCCCCAGCACTGTGGGGCACCTGCCAGCAGGCCCCCACTTATGTCCCACTCATGTCTCCCACCAACCCCACCCCCCAGCAGTCATGGGGCACCCTCCACCAGGCCCCCACCCATGTCCCACTCATGCCTCCCACCACACCCACCCCCCAGCACTGTGGGGCACCTGCCAGCAGGCCCCCACTTATGTCCCACTCATGTCTCCCACCAACCCCACCCCCCAGCAGTCATGGGGCACCCTCCACCAGGCCCACACAGATGTTCCCCTACCAATAGGAAATCACAATAAAGATCCCAGGATCCCATGGGCAACCACATCCCACCCCATGTCACCCCAGTCCATACACACATCCAAGGTACACATCCATTCAAAAATCAAATACCCATTACATGATACATAACCAATGAGCAGTATGTGCATGAGTCCAAGTCCGTCAGACTCACACAATGGCAACACATGACTGTGAAAACCCAGATTGTGACAGTCAACAAACCAATGAGAGAAGTCCACACAATAGAATCAAAAGAACAATGTATTAAAATGTAAGAAGGAAGAAAAAAGAAACACCTAAATGAATACACAAAGTAACAGGTAAAAAAAAAAAAAATCTAATGAAAGGTGAAATCCAAAAGAACGGGTGCAAAGTCAATCAAAATGGAAATCAAAAACAAACACATTGCCCCATGGTCCAAATAATAAAATCGAAAATATCCACAAACTATGTACAAAGATGATTGTCCGGGTCCAATATCCCTAAAAACCATAAAATGAAACCTACCCAAAACCTAACTAATGCTAACTATATACAAAAAACGTGGGCCATTGTCCAATCAACCCAAATAATAAATAAAAATAAAGGAAACCTACTATCTACATAACTATATACAAAGGCGGCGGGCCAGTCCTGCGGCTCACTGAGAGATGTTATGGGCCAGGGCATCATCGAACTCCCTTTCTATCTCCCCGAGGCGTTCCTCCTCAATGGCCCCGAGGGCCCGCAGGGCTGACGCAGTGTCCACCTCCAAGCCCCTGCGGATCTCCTCGAGGCACTCGGCACGCCTCAGGGCCCTCTGCATGGAGTCCACCGCCCTGACCATAGCGAGCCGCCCCTCTTCTGCCCGCCGCCTCTCCGCATCTATTGCGTGGCCTAACCGCTGCCACACGGAAGACACATTCTGTCCAGGGTCCTCCTGCCCTCCAGCCGATGGCTGCCCCTCCGATGTTGATGGCCCCGAGCCATGACGCCTCCCACGTCGCTGCCGCTGCCTCTGCAGCCACTGCCTCTGCCAGCACGACGGCATCCAGGCTGATGGTATCCACCGACGCCGTCGTGCACGTGCCCTGCCTGATGATGCCGGCACATCCTCCACCTGCAGGGGTCCAGTTGCCATGGTGTCCACACCAGCTGGACCACCGACTCCCGACTGTGGCAGGGATGGGATCCCCACTGAGCCGGCTGCATTGGTCGGGGCAGGTCCACAGGGGGCCCTGGTGTCAACTGGGCCGGAAGACGGCAAGGAGAACGACCGGCGCATACTTTCCACAGAGGAGGAGATGCCCGACACATTGGCCATCACCTGCAGAAAACCCGCGCCAATGGCAGATCCCAACTGGGCCACGTCGGCACGGTGCTCTTCGTGATGATGTGCGTGCTCCTCCCGGGAAGCACGCACGTCATCACAAATGACCCCCGTGCGCAACGCGACCCCAATCAGGACCTTTTCTATGCGCCCATGGGTCCCCTCGTCCGCAGGTGGAGGGGAGTCAGATGACATAGACACCCCCTCCACCTGCGGACGAGCCTGGGACGGGGCATCCATGCTGGTGCATGGTGGTGCACTCACAGGGTCAGGGACAGCGACATGCACAGGCACCTCCACGGCGACCTGTGCTGCCTCCTGCCCCTGGCCCTGGACTGCACCACTTGCACCAGCAGGGATGCCCCCACCAGGCCTCAGGTGTGCCTCAGTCTCGGCCGCCTCCTCCTCTGTAGAAACCACCAACCTGGATGGCTCCTTGCCCTCTTCCGCTGTAGCTGGCCCCTGTGGGGGCTCACCCACCCCTTCCGCCGCAGCCGTGGGGGCATCCCCGCCGTCTACCTCCACAGCGCCGTCTCCGCCCTCTCCATCACTAGCCGCTGCATAGAGGGAGACATAGAACACAAGCATCAGGGCACTGTACAATGGTCCCCTACACAGGAAGCAATATCAGATGACTGGCAATGGTAAAGTACACTTCTATCATGTCCCTCCACAACACATGGGTCAGGCAATACACACACGCAACACCCATGGTCCATGGCATGCACATCAACATACATGTCCACTGCACTCTTCTAAAGTACGATGTCATGGAACTCACATGCATCATTGGTCATGCAAATCACACGCACACACTTCACCTCTGTCACATCCATGTGGCCTCGTACATCACAAACACAGTGGATACAAGGATGATTAGGCAGCATCAGTGAATCTGTACAGTGTCACAGACATGTGTCATGCATCCGTGCCATTCAAAAGTCACAGACATGCAGGTCAAGCACACCGACCTCGACACCATACATGTACCTGGCATCAGCATCCATCCCTCACCCACACCCATGTCCACGAACATACACTTGCATGCTCACATGTGTCCAATCTGCATAGGCCTCCTCAGGTTGCATAGCAACACATACAACAACCATGTGATCCACAAATTACTGGTCGCACATGCATCGCCATGACAACACTGCACACATACATGCCTACAAGGCCCATTCCACACATACAGCATCACACAACCAGCACACTGCAACATGCACTGTCTCACACAGCAATGCCTGCACACTTACCGCTCAACTCCAGACGGGTCTCCCTCTCAAGGACCTGGGAGTGGAGCGCTGGGTGTATGCGTGCCAGGACCCTCATTTGGATCGAACTCATGTGGCCCCGGCCCCCCTCCACGAGGCGCCGGGCCTTTGAGAGGGTCCTGGACCTGCAGTCCTCCCAACGCTTCCTGACATGTGGGTTGTCGCGGACTGCCACCCCCTCCGCGTTGATGGCAGTCACGATGTCGTCCCAGATCCGAGTCCGTCCATCATAGTTGGCGCGGCTACTTCCGAAGAGGGCATCATACTGCCCCAGGACTCGCTCCACCAGGACCCCAACCTCGGTGACACTGAAGCTGGGGCCCCTCTGCCTCTCTGGCTGGGGGTTGCCAGTGGTGCCAGATGTTTCAGTGCCCGACATGGCAACCCCAGAGGCAGGAGTGGGTGGGCAACTTGGTCCTGGGGCTGGGCTGTGGAGTGGTGTTCTTCCAGTCGGGAGTCTTCAGTTCCAGCAGGGGTGGACACAGCAACTGTACGCCTGCAGATGGCTGATGTGCAGGCACCAAATGGCAGGGCACGGTGGCAGCAGGCAGGCAGGCAGGCAGGCAGCAGCAGATGGCACGTGGGAGGCTGCTCGGGGCACTGGGGGGCAGTAACTCGGCCTTCTGGGCAGGAGCGTGGTCTTCCGTGTGTGAACGCGTGGCCAGCTTGATACGGAGTGAATTGGCACGTGAAAATCATGCACGTCTGCGTGGAATCCGAGGAAAGGCCCTCAGCGCGTAAGCACGTCAGCACGCGTACGCGATTTCATTGGTCCAAAGGGCCAGGCGCGTAAGCGCGCCTATGACGCACGGGTGTTTCCCAACCCACGTGAAAAAAATACACGTGCCGCGCGAGCGCGTCAGCACGCGTACCCGATTTCATTGGTCCAAAGGGCCAGGCGCGTAAGCGCGCCTATGACGCACGGGTGTTTCCCAACACGCGTGATTGGTCCAAAGGGCCAGGCGCGTAAGCGCGTCTATAACGCATGGCCGTTTCCCAACACGCGTGAAAGAAACACAAGCCAGTGTCAATGCGTGTGATTGGAGGCTGGCCCTTCAGCGCCTACACGCGGAAGTGACGCAGGACCTGTGGGCCTGCATAAAAGGTACATGTAGAACGCCATTTCCTTGTACGTGCTTTTCGTGGAGAGCGAGTTGGTGTATTCTGTACTTCTTGTCAGTTGACACGCGATTTACTTCACGGCGTTCAAAGGTCGTACTCCCTGTTACCTCTGACAGCTTTTTCTCTTTTGCTCTTTTTCCTGGGCCTGTTTCCTCACACAGCGTTCCCTTCTACTGTTGTCCTGTCTCCTCAGACAGCGTCCCATTCTTCTTTTGGCGGGGGTGTTGCCAACGCGCACACGCGCGTCTTTTTGACGCATTTCTCCCTGGCAGACGGTGAGTTGCGCACGCATCTATCATCAGTGCTTGCCCCGTGTGTCACGTACCTCTTCAGAGGTCAATCTAGGCTGCGTGTGACACGCATACGTTCATTCTTGTGTTACTGGATGCCACAGCGTAGTGCAGGGTTTTTCATACGCACACGTGGTCTAGGAGGGGTATCGTGCACGTTCCTTAACTTTTTTGGGGTGCCTGTGCGTTGTGTGACCCGTCATCTTTCCCCAGGGGTGTCATATAGCCTTGCCACTGCACTAGGGTACGAAAACCATCTGGTACCCAACCCCTTTGACACCCAATTGCCCAGGAAAATTGTGCACACCCACTCCCATACGCACAATAACATCAGTGCCATGGTTGGGAGGCGTGCAAGCCGTAAGGGTGGCAAAGGTGGCCGAGCCACACGTGGTGGCCGTGGAGGATCCACTAGGGGACGTGGTTGTGACTTGCAGGGTGCCCCTGTCCCCCCCAGTCTGGAGGACCAGTCAGGGACACCCATGCCCCCCCCCCCAGGTTGAGGGTCATGTGGCTGATACCAACCCTGATCAGCCCTTGTTGGACCAGCCCATTGTGGCACCAGACCTGTCCGAGGGTGACTCCATCGCTGACATCCAGGTCAGCAGGTCCACTGCACGTGCACCGGTGCACATTGGTGTCATCAGGACACGCGCATCTATGCCAGATAGGTCATCTGCTGCCCCCCATTGGGCAGGGTGTGGCTCCATCCACCCCACCTCTCATACACCCTGCCAAGACTGTGTCGGTCCTAGTTCATGCACCTCAGATCAGGCCTGACCCTATCCCTCTACCCCCAATGCCTGCACCTACTCCCATGCTGAGTGTGCAATCCCACACACCCAGTACTGAGTCCACCACGGCTCCTGCCCCTAGTGTCCACAGCGGCGTAGGACACTCTGGATCCCCACCCCCTTCCAAGCGGAAGAGGAAGAGTGCACGTCCGGCACAGGCTGATGCCCCAGGCACGGCTGCACAGTCCGGCCCATCAAGGAAGCCCAGCTTCACAGACGCCGAACTGAATGCACTTGTTCAGTATGTGTCAGACCATGATAGGGAAATGGTCATCGTTGCAGGGTCCAAGACCACACATGCCAGACGCCAGGCACACTGGCAGACCATTGCTGACAAAATAAGTGCCCTTGGAGTAGTGAAGCGCACAGCTAGTGATTGCCAGAAGCGCTGGAATGACCTTAAGCGCAGGGCAAAGGATAAGCTGGCCTCAAGTCATGCCGCAACCTTGGTGACTGGAGGTGGGTCCCCAGCACAGGAAATAGAACTCACACCACACGAGTCCGTAGCTGGATCCTACGTCACCGAGGGACAACTCCAAGGTGTGGGAGATCTCCCTGATTACGAGGCATCATCCGGTGAGTGCACATGCATGTGTGTTATATCCATGTGCATGGTGTGTGTGCGAAGCCTTCATGTTGGGTGCCTGTCAAGGGGGTGTGTGGCAGAGTTGATAGCGTCACCCATGTGCCTCATCCAGTATGTTCAGTGCAACACCATGTGCCCACACCACTATCCCTACTGCCAACAGTGCACATATGGCCCTACACCATGGAAGTTCCCCTTGAATTGTCATTTTGTCACGACATTGTTGCTCATTCTCCCCTGTCTATTCATCTTATGTCTTACATACCATTCCTACACTTTCCCCCAGCCATTCAAGTTCCATCGTCACATGCCTGACATGCAATGATACCACATGCTAATGCGTCCTCTGTATATACATGGCACTCAACATGCTGTCATACTCTGGAATTTGCCTTGACACCCACCTCCTACCTGTGTGCTCTTGTTCCGTCTGGTTTCAAGCCCCATTCCCTCACACTCCATGCTGCTCTTCATGGTCTATCTTCCCTGACTTCTACTGTTCAGACCATCGTGCCCTACTCACGACACCTGCTTGCAAACAGTCAAATGAGGGCACCCTGCCCTCCAATGCGACCCACCCTATTGCTGACAAGTACATCTGAGCCTACTCAAGGTTAACTCTCACTGACATCTGCTCATACATGCCTTTGCCTGTCCCATGGACCCTTCACATGGTCCCAGTCCTCTCTCCTTGCTCCTCTTCCACCATCAATGGTGTGACCCGTTGGGGTGTACTCTTGGCCTCCTTCCAATCCTCAGAGGCCACAATTGATGTGTATGGTAATGGGAGCATCTCAGTCCAAGGACCTCAGGCCAACCTTATTCTCCTTGACAAATGCTACCCACATCTCATCAACTTCCTTTCCTCTCCTGCTGTCCCCCCTCCTCTCTCCTCATCTATCCTGCACTGCCTCCCTGCACCCTCCCATGATCCTTCTCCGCCTCCCACTCCAACTCCTACACATGCTGCACCTCTGATCTGTAGCACTCCCCGTAAGTCCTACAAGGCTGTCAACCTCCTCCACATTTACACTCCTTACTCTGCCGCTGCATCAGGCATTCCTCCAATATATGTCACTTACATGAGGTAATGCACCTTGACATCCTTGGTCTCATGGAAACATGTCTGACGGCCAGCTCTGTCTGCATCTTTGACACACTCCTACCTGACGTTCAGGAGATCCTCTCCTTGGCCCGGCACTACTGTGCAGGGGGGGGGTGTGCCCTTGCCTTCCCTGAGGGTATTCCTGCCACTGTCACTCCTACGTAGACCTACTCCCCTCTGGAATGGCTTGTGTGACGTCTCTCTCCATCTCACCTCGACATTCACAAACTGTGCGTACTGTGTATCGGAAAAATGGTCAAATGTACTACTTCCTTTCTGAGTGGCCTCACCTCTCCTCCTCACTCATGTCCCCAGACAGTGAAATCCTCTTCCTTGGTGATGTACGCATCCACCTGCATGCTTGTTGTCCCCCCCACGTGACTTTTCCGTGACCTCTGCAACTCCCTATCACCCTCTAAACTCCCGTCTGTCCCTACTCATTCTGCAGGGCACACTCTTGATGCTCTGATCTCATCTGACCTTCCCCTCTCCATCCCTCTCTGCACTCCTCTCTCCTGGAGTGATCACTTTCTCCTCTCCTCCCACCTCACCCTCACCACCCCACAGGCAAAGCCACCCTCACCACTGTCACACACCTTCTTGGTATTCCAACCCATGAAGTGTGTGTCAGTCGAGGCTTATGCTGCCAAAATCTCCCCCCCATCCAGCTCCCCCTTAGGCTCACTCCCATCCTGACAGGGCCCACTCCATGCTCCACTCTATGTCAGGTACACTGGATGTCTTTGCCACGGTCATGACAATCCGCCTGAAGCCCCATGCCATTGCTGACTCCTGGCATGACTCGGATCTTGTGAACCCAAAACACAGGTGCCGGGTGGCAGAGAGGAAATGGCCTGCATCATGCTCATCCTCTGGCAAACTGGCCTGCCGCCTGCTCCAAAGGCAATAGCGTCTCACCCTTCTCACCAAGATGAGAGCCCCAATCCAAGGGCACATATCTGCGGCATCTGACAACTCTGCAGGACACATTGAAATCTGCAAGGACCTTGCCGAGCCAGATGCAGTGTGTACCTCCCCTGTCCCCTCCGAGCCCACAGCACTGCATGACTGTCTCTGTACCCCTATAGGCCACCCCCCCAGCACTTGTCTGCGCCTACCACCATCTGCCCTCGACGTTAAGTCCTACTTACCTTGTACAGCACTACCAGCCGCAACTTCCCCTTGCACTTCATTGTGCCACCCACCTCTGCACTTGCGTTACATGAATGACACCAGCATCAGTAGGATTGTTGAATGGCATCCCCTTCTGGCCCACCACCCCTCAGTGCTCCGCTGTACCTTCATACATTTCTGTACAGGTGCTACACGAATGCTATATGATTCCATTACAGGTGATGGGGAGGCGGAATCTCATTGTTTACTGCATTTTGTTAATGTTGACAAGGCACTGTGCATCGTGGCCAATTGGGACTAGCAGATCCATGTCCAACATGTTAACTTCTTGATGTGATGAAGCAATGTCAGGACCAGAGTGGCCAAAATCCAAATTAGTTGCCCTCCTCTCCCTCTTCACTTGGTGGCTATGTCACATGCCATGTGTGTGATGGCATGTGCATTTGACATGGCAATCACCGGCCAATGTGTGATGCCAGTGCTAGGCAGCATGGGGAGCAGGCGTTGCTCTCCATTATCTGTGTCATCATTGTGTGCCCTGAGCCTCCCCTCCAGACCCAGTGATGGTGAATGCATAGGAGGTTTCCCAGTCATGTGGGACATGTGTCATTGAACTACTGGCTCTGTTGTTCATCAGCCCTTGTTGTATGCCATGGTGCTAATGCCTGTTTCCATTTCTCTCTTTCATGTCTTTGCAGGGGACGACGCACTTGTTGATGCTGGGGATGTGGTGGTGGAGCCGTCCCAGGAGGGCATCCCGGGCCGACCTTCCACAAGTGAGGGACGTGGTGTGTTTGTGGGTGAAAACCCACAAGTGCTGCAGGTCGTGCTGTCGAGGGGTGTCTCTGGGGGTTCCTCCCCCGAGCAGTATTCAGGTGTAGACTCGGAGGATGACACCTATGTGCAGTCGCAGGTGAGTGTTCTTGGGAGAGAATCTCCTCTGTCCGACCCACCTGCAGCCGGGTTATTGCCCTCAATGGGGATGTCAGTGTCGGCAGCTCAGCCTCCGGTGGTTACGGATGCAGGGCCACACCACACAATCTCTGATCCTGTTCCTGGGGCTGCAGATCAGAGAGGGAATGCAGTCCTGCAGCCTGAGGCTTTGCCGGCACAGCAAGGCGCAGTCCGCCTTGCACCAGGCAGGTGTGGTGCCCGCCAACGTGGTGGCCGTATGCCACCTGGCAATACCGCTTGGGAGCAATCCATCTACGGTATGGCCACCCAACAGGCAGCATCATCCGAGATGATTGCACAGGCCATGGATAGGGTGGCCACTTCCATTGTCCCCCCAGAAAGGCTGATGGAGCGACTGGAGCAGGCTACAGAGTCCATCTGCCAGGCACACAGGGAGGACATGTTGGCGTCCAACATGGACAGGCGGGCAGGACTGGCGACTCTGCGGGAATCACTTTCCATGGAGTCCCAGCGCCACAGGGAAGGCCTGAGGGAAGAATTCCATCACCTCAGGTCGACCCTGTCAGAGCTTGAGGCTTCATCCCATAGAAGGACAGAGGAGCAGCTGGAGCGTCTGACACGGATGCTCTCGGCCGAGATGCAGGCAACTCGTGCAGAGATCAGGTCATCCCGGAAGTTACTGCATGGGGACCTCCGCATGATCATAATCCAGAACCAAACCTTCCAGACCCGCCTGCTTGCAGCCATGGAGGAGCAAACTCGGGCTTTGCGTGGGCTGCCTCCCATTGTCACACCATCTTCTGAGGCAGCTCCCCCACCTCCTGAGTCAGCTGCAGGGTCTGGCCAGAGCGATAGCGACTCATCTCCCACAACAGAGTAGCCGTGTGGGCCACGAGCCTATGGGGTGTTTTTACTTCCCATGATCCACACAGGTGGATTGTGGCGTGCATCCTGTCCTCGGACCTCATAGGTGGCCCCCCCCCTCCCCGCCGGCCCTTTCATGGCCATTTTTTCTTATCATATTTTTATTTTTCAAGTGTGTTGCCTTGTGTGGGTACCTGGGCATACACTGTATTGTGGCTGGGCACATGCAGGCTTGTCCTGAGTTTGGTTTCGATGCTTGGGTACCTGGCATCCACACCCCTCCTGCTTCCGTTTCCATGGGCTTGCAAAGGGTGTGCCCAAGTGACAGCAAATTACACGGTGACATTGGACTCCCATGAGCTGTTGGGCAGTCCATAGTCAATACTGTGTAGACATTCATGGTGTACATTGTTGTTGCACCTAACTATGCATGATGGTTTGATATGTGCCTCAACTTACATATGTTACTCATGTTTTGCAGGTATTTCACACAGTTCTTCACACGGGCATACTCTCTGGAGTCAGACTACATGTCGGTAGATGTGCAGTGACACTTTTGCGTGGCGCCATCACTGTACATCTGGACGGTGAGGACATACCGGCACAATCAGGTATTGAGACTACCATTGATTACATGCATTGTGTCTTGTTTTGGTGGGCTTCAGGGTGGGTTGGTGTGTAATTTGATTGAAATGACTCTTACACAGGTGTGTAGTAGTGCCTCCATCACGGTTAGCTGTTCAAGTGCGGCTATGTTCCATTTGGGGCACTGCAATTTGTGACACCGGTGTCATGTTGTGAGGGTCAGTTTGTTTGCTCTCACATACCATGACATGGTGTCCTCTGTGGCGGGACTGTGAAGGGATTGGGTGACATGGCAATGTTGTCATGTAGCAATTCGCCTGTGCAAATGCATATTTGATGAATGGAGTTGTGTCTTTTCATAGTTATGCATTGCTGGTGTATGTGTAGGTAGGGGTGCACACATAGTGACACTTCCATGTTAACAATCTCAGGCTGATGTGTTTCTGACAGTTTATTGTCAAGAAATTTTGTGACATTGTCAGGTAGTGTCATCATTGATCGTCAGATGGTATGTGCCAGAGCAGTGTGCACTAGCCAGCACTGTGATTCCTAGGTGAAGAAGTTGGCCACCAGTTGCGTACGGGCTGCCTCCCCCGTGCCCTTTCCCCTCCCATGCGCAGCGGGCGTGCATGTGGTTGTGGATGTGGGGGCACCACCATGTCCACGGGCAGGCCCCGGCGTGTTGCAACGTTGTGCAGGACACATGCTGCCACTATGATCCTGCACACTAGTGGGGGAGCATATAACAGCTGCCCGCCAGAACGGTCAAGGGAGCGAAAGCGTGACTTCAGCACTCCGAATGTGCGCTCCACTATGCCCCGTGTTGCAATGTGGGCTGTGTTGTACCTTACCCCGGGTGGCGTGGTGGGGTTCTGGATTGGGGTCATCATGTGGGGGCTGATAGGGTAGGCACTGTCCCCTGCGGAGGTGGTGATGGGTATCATTAGTGGTGTTGTGACATGACCCTGTATCTGAGATGCATGCATGTGCAGTGGCATTCATGCTCACCAAGCAGCCATGTATCTCCATGCCGGCTAGCCTCTAGGTCCCGGCTTAGGGTAGACATTCTGTAGATGAAGCTGTCGTGGGTGGACCCGGGATAGTTGGCATATACTGATGTGATGATTCCCTTGGCATTGCATACAACTTGCACGTTGATGGAATGCCAGTGCTTGCGGTTTCTATAGATGTGCTCTGTTGCCCTGGGGGGACGTAGAGCCACATGGGTGCAGTCAATTGCACCAAGCACTTTGGGGAATTGAGCCACACCATAGAATTCCTGGATGCACGCCCGCCTTTCTGCAGGAGTCCTGGGGAGATATATGTGCCTGCGGACTGATGGCCGTGCAGTGATGATGTTCAAGACCTGGTGTAGACAGCGTGACTGCGTGGCCTGTGACACACCACCCACTATGGCACTTGTCCGCTGAAAAGATCCAGTGCCCAAGAAGTGCAGTACATTCAGGACCTTCTGCAGGGGGCTGAGTGCTTGGGAGCACAGGGTGGGTGATGTGAGGTCATCCTCCCACTCACTGACCAGGTCCAGTATGATGTGTGCTGGAAACCTGTACCTCCCATACACCTGGTCATCAGGCATCCCGAATAGGCTGGTTCTGGGTGAGAAAATTCTGGCCCTGACTCTCCTCCTCCTCCTCCTTTGGTAACCCACAGCCACTGCTGCTAGGAACGGTATGTTCATCTTTGCACTGAGCTTGTAGGATGTTTTCACGTGAATATTTAGACGTGCCGGGTCACGTACGCCTGCTTCCTGCAGGCGTACGTCTTTCCGTATTGCCTGTTGTAATTTTGCACGTGTCGTGGCCGAGCGTGTGTGACTACATGCTCGAGGTTTACCAGGTTAAATGTACGTTATTAATATTGTAATTGTATTCAGATGTAAATGGTAACCGGGCGTTTTTCACGCGCGCTGTTGAATATGCGATTACTCGCTGTGTGCCTTTGGACCAATGAAATCGGGTACGCGTGCTGACGCGCTTGCGCGGCACGTGTATTTTTTTCACGTGGGTTGGGAAACACCCGTGCGTCATAGGCGCGCTTACGCGCCTGGCCCTTTGGACCAATGAGATCGCGTACGCGTGCTGACGCGCTTGCGCGGGAGGTTTATTTTTTCACGCGGGTTGGGAAACGGCCGTGCGTTATAGACGCGCTTACGCGCCTGGCCCTTTGGACCAATCATGCGGGTTGGGAAACGGCCGTGCGTTATAGACGCGCTTACGCGCCTGGCCCTTTGGACCAATGAAATCGCGTACGCGTGCTGACGTGCTTACGTGGCCTTTCCTCTTATTCCACGCAGACGTGCATGATTTTCACGTGCCAATTCACTCCGTATCAAGCTGGCCACGCGTTCACACACGGAAGACCACGCTCCTGCCCCTAAGGCCGGAATCCTGCCCCCCAGAGCCCCGAGCACGCTCCCACCTGCCATCTGCTGCTGCCTGACTGCCTGCTGCCCACGTGCCCTGCTGTTTGCTGCCTGCACATCAGCCAGGGGTGCAGTTGCTGTGACCACCCCTGCTGGAACCAAAGACTCCCGACAGCCGTACCATCGCTCCACAGCCCAGCCCCAGGACCCAGTTGGCCACCCACTCCTGCCTCTGGGGTTGCCATGTCAGGGAGCACAACATCTGGCACGACTGGCAACCCCCGGCCAGGGAGGCAGAGGGGCACCAGCTTCAGTGCCACCGAAGTTGGTGTCCTGGTGGAGCGAGTCCTGGGGCAGTATGATGCCCTCTACGGACGGATGCGCCTGGACAAGGAAGGACGGACCAGGATCTGGACGGACATTGTGACTGCCATCAACGCAGAGGGGGTGGCAGTCCGAGAATTCCATCAAGTCAAGAAGCGCTGGGAGGACTACAGGTCCAGGACCCTGAACAAGGCCCGGCGCCTCGTGAAGGCAGTGGATGCCAAGGGGCGGCGGGGCCACTTGTCGCAAGATGAACTTCGGGTCCTGGAACGCATATCCCCAGCGCTCCATGTCCAGGTCCTTGGGAGGCAGACCCGTCTGGAGTCGAGCGGTGAGTGTACATGCATACTGATTGTAAGCTGTGTGTGTGGTGGTGTGCCAGGAGTGTGCATGTTGCACATGTCTTTGTGTGGCCATGTATAAATGTGTGTGTGCAGGGCTGTGAGACAAGCACATGTGTGCCTGTGATGTGTGAGACAAGGATGGTGCATGTGTGTGTGTGTGTGCTTGCAGTGCAAATGCTTGTGTGTGGGCACATGTGTTTGACTGTGCATGTGAGTTGGCATGCTTGTGGTGTGACACATGGATGTTGATTCCAGGTGCATTAGTCTGCAGCGTGTGCGTGTGTGTAGTTGTGAAGGGTGCAACAGTGTTGCTACATGGATGCAGGTGACACTGTCATGTTGGAGAGTGAATTGCAAATGTGACATGGATGTTCATCTCATGACTGACAGTTTGCGGAGTGGTACACATGCTTGGATGTGTGCTTTTCATGTGTGCATGTGTGTTTGAGTCCGTGTGTATCATGTGATGTGTGGCTCACCTTTGTCTGCTCATGCTGCTGTATGTGAATGTATGTAGTGGGCTGTAGCAATATGGCTGTTGAATGACTCATGTGTGTGCGTTGAGGAGACAAGTGTGTTGGGGATTGTGATGCCAGGTCTGGAGTATGACAATGCCACTCTTGTACAACTGTTATGTGTGTGAGTCAATTGTACAGTGTCCTGATGCCTGTCTCCTGTCTCTCCCTGCCTGCAGCGTCATCTGATGTGGAGGGCGGAGAAGGTGCTGTGGAGCACAGCAGCAGGGATGCCACCGCCAGCCGGAGACGCAAGGCCCGGCTCCCCTCCCCTGTTGTCATCTCGTCGGGGAGTGAGGAGTCCGGTGCTGTGTCCCAGGTCGCAGCTGCCGAGGGGAGGTCCAGGAGGCGCAGGAGGAAGTTGGACTCCTCGGCAGCAGAAGGGGCAGCTGAGACCCCACAGGGTTCCGCGGCGGAAGATGGCAGGGAGTCATCCAGGTTGGTGGTGGGTTTGGTGGAGGAGGAGGCCGTGCAAGGGACTGAGATGGGGTCTGGAGGTGGGCATTCCACTGGTGCTAGTGGTGCAGCACAGGGGCAGGGACAGGAGGCAGCACAGGCCGCCGCGGAGGTGCCTGTGTGTAATCCTGTCCCCGGTCCTGTGTCTGCATCATCTTGCACCAGCAGGGTTGCCCACGTCCGGACCCATTCTCAGGGAGACCAGGCTGTGTTCCTCCATACACTGGGCCTTGTTCCGACCCCCTCCTCACCTGAACCCCCTATGCGCCAGTCGTCCTCCGTGCAATCTTCCTACCCACCTGTCACCTGGGTGCCCTGTGGAGCTGCCTCTGACGATGGGGCCAAGCTGGTGGAGGACACATCCCTGCCCCAGTCGGGAGTCGTGAGTCCAGCAGGGGTGGCCACCGCAACAACAGCACCCCAAACAATGGAGGATGTGCAGGCAGCAGGTGTCAGGGCACCGGCACCAGCACGTCAGCAGCAGGAGGAAGAAGGTGAGAGCCTTGATGGCTCGGGGCCATCACCATCAGAGGGGCAGGCATCAGCCGGAGGGCAGGAGGACCCTGGACGTCAAGTGTCTTCCGTGTGGCAGCGGTTGGGCCATGCCATAGATGCGGAGCGGCGGCGGGCGGAAGAGGCGCGGCTCGCTATGGTCAGGGCGGAGAACTCCATGCGGAGGGCCCTGAGGCGGGCCGAGTGCCTCGAGGCCATCCGCAGGGAGTTGGAGGTGGGTACATCGGCGTCCCTGCGGACCCTCGGGGCTGTGGAACGGGGCCGCCTCCGGGACATCGAGCGGGAGTTCGATGATGCCCTGGCCCGGAACAACAATCAGTGAGCCGCAGGACTTGCCCGCCGCCTTTGTATATAGTTCTGTAGTTTAGTTGTAGTTAGGTTTCCTTTGTTTTAATGTTATTATTTGGTTGCCAAAGGACAATGCACCACATTTTTGTATATAGACATTTTCTTACTTAGTGTAAATAGTTAGGTTTCATTTATTAGGGCTCATGGACCCGGATCATCATGTTGATAGTTTGAGGGATGTTAATATTTGTTAGTATTTTTCACATGAGGCAATGTGTTTTTTCTTTCATTTGTACTTGGATTTGATTTTGGACTTTGACTTTGGACCCCTATTTTACTTAATTTTTGTTAATTAGTGTTCCTGATTTTTTTGGTTGTGCTTTTTTATTATTTAGTTTGCATTGCATGTTTATTGTTATTTTTTATTTTTACCATCCTTGTTTATTTTTAATACATTTTCATTTGATCCTTCAATGTGTTGTATCATCTCATTGCTTTCATGCATGACATGTGGGGTGTTTGGACTTTCACTTGCAACATCTGTGTGTGACAGACATGTGTTCATTCATATGATTTACATTGGGTGTGTCACATGTCATTGTGTTTGATATGTGGGTGGATGGGATAGTTGTTTGGGAATTCTTGCAGGGCAGACTGTCCATTACGGTCATGATTGTGTGGGGTTGTGACCCAGGTGAAGGTGGACATGGATGGTACATGGGTGGGGGCCTTCTGGCAGGTGCCCCTGACTGCGGGGGGGGTGGTAGACATGGGTGGGGGCCTTCTGGCAGGTGCCCCTGACTGCTGGGGGGGTGGGGGTGGTGGTAGACATGGGTGGGGGCCTGCTGGAAGCTGCCCCTGACTGTGGGGGGGGTGGGGGTGGTGGTAGACATGGGTGGGGGCCTTCTGGCAGGTGCCCCTGACTGCGGGGGGGGGTGGGGGTAGACATGGGTGGGGGCCTTCTGGCAGGTGCCCCTGACTGCGGGGGGGTGGGGGTGGTGGTAGACATGGGTGGGGGCCTTCTGGCAGGTGCCCCTGACTGCTGGGGGGGTGGGGGTGGTGGTAGACATGGGTGGGGGCCTGCTGGAAGGTGCCCCTGACTGCGGGGGGGGTGGGGGTTGTGGTAGACATGGGTGGGGGCCTTCTGGCAGGTGCCCCTGACTGCTGGGGGGGTGGGGGTGGTGGTAGACATGGGTGGGGGCCTGCTGGAAGGTGCCCCTGACTGCGGGGGGGGGGTGGGGGTGGTGGTAGACATGGGTGGGGGCCTGCTGGAAGCTGCCCCTGACTGCGGGGGGGGTGGGGGTTGTGGTAGACATGGGTGGGGGCCTTCTGGCAGGTGCCCCTGACTGCTGGGGGGGTGGGGGTGGGGGTGGTGGTAGACATGGGTGGGGGCCTGCTGGCAGGTGCCCCTGACTGCTGGGGGGGTGGGGGTGGTGGTAGACATGGGTGGGGGCCTGCTGGAAGGTGCCCCTGACTGCGGGGGGGGGGGTGGGGGTGGTGGTAGACATGGGTGGGGGCCTTCTGGCAGGTGCCCCTGACTGCTGGGGGGGTGGGGGTGGTGGTAGACATGGGTGGGGGCCTGCTGGCAGGTGCCCCTGACTGCTGGGGGGGTGGGGGTGGTGGTAGACATGGGTGGGGGCCTGCTGGAAGGTGCCCCTGACTGCGGGGGGGTGGGGGTGGTGGTAGACATGGGTGGGGGCCTTCTGGCAGGTGCCCCTGACTGCGGGGGGGGTGGGGGTGGTGGTAGACATGGGTGGGGGCCTTCTGGCAGGTGCCCCTGACTGCTGGGGGGGTGGGGGTGGTGGTAGACATGGGTGGGGGCCTGCTGGAAGGTGCCCCTGACTGCGGGGGGGTGGGGGTGGTGGTAGACATGGGTGGGGGCCTTCTGGCAGGTGCCCCTGACTGCTGGGGGGGTGGGGGTGGTGGTAGACATGGGTGGGGGCCTGCTGGAAGGTGCCCCTGACTGCGGGGGGGGGTGGGGGTGGTGGTAGACATGGGTGCGGGCCTGCTGGAAGCTGCCCCTGACTGCGGGGGGGGTGGGGGTTGTGGTAGACATGGGTGGGGGCCTTCTGGCAGGTGCCCCTGACTGCTGGGGGGGTGGGGGTGGTGGTAGACATGGGTGGGGGCCTGCTGGAAGGTGCCCCTGACTGCGGGGGGGGTGGGGGTGGTGGTAGACTTGGGTGGGGGCCTGCTGGAAGCTGCCCCTGACTGCGGGGGGGGTGGGGGTGGTGGTAGACATGGGTGGGGGCCTTCTGGCAGGTGCCCCTGACTGCTGGGGGGGTGGGGGTGGTGGTAGACATGGGTGGGGGCCTGCTGGCAGGTGCCCCTGACTGCTGGGGGGGTGGGGGTGGTGGTAGACATGGGTGGGGGCCTGCTGGAAGGTGCCCCTGACTGCGGGGGGGTGGGGGTGGTGGTAGACATGGGTGGGGGCCTTCTGGCAGGTGCCCCTGACTGCAGGGGGGGGTGGGGGTGGTGGTAGACATGGGTGGGGGCCTGCTGGAAGGTGCCCCTGACTGCGGGGGGGTGGGGGTGGTGGTAGACATGGGTGGGGGCCTTCTGGCAGGTGCCCCTGACTGCGGGGGGGGGGTGGGGGTGGTGGGAGGCATGAGCAGGTGTGCAGGGTAGTCCCCTGTGGTGTGGGTTGCATGCAGGGGACGTGGAGGGTGTGAATGGAACACCTGTGAGGACCCACCCAGCAGAGCCGCGTGTGAAACTTCCCGCGCACCCCTGTAAATGACGTACCCTAGTTTTTCGCGTGTAGGATTTCACGCGCACCCCTGGAATTCCCGTAGCCTAGCTTTTCGCGTGTGAAACTTCCCGCGCACCCCTGTAAATGACGTACCCTGGCTTTTCGCGTGTGGAACTTCACACGCACCCCTGATATCGACGTGGCCAGGGCAATCGCGTGTGGGACTTCCCCGCACCCTGGGATACACGTACCCAGGGCAATCGCGCGAGTGACTTCTCGCGCAACCCGTTGTACACACACGCGCGAATTTTTGAACAGTGGGTGTCCGTGTAAATGGCGTACACCTTTGCACATCATTTGTCCTTTGGGGTCATGGTATGGCCCATTGCTGTATGTGGGTGGTATTTGTTGGCGCAGGTTTTGGCGCACTTTCGTTAAGTGCGTCGGGACGCTACCGCCTGCTTACTTGTGGCGTACGTTTTTGGGCCTGTGCGCTGGTTTGATCGAGCGCTGTTTTGCCCTGTTCGAATCCATGAATACGTGTTGCCGGAGAGCGTGTGGGCGTTCCGCGCACTTGCCTCCTGTACTTCCCCGTGCCGCCCACATTCTTCCCCATTCCGAGTGTTGTGCCCCATTTTATTCCCCATTCCGAGTGTCCCGCCCTGTGTTCCGCCTACTTTAGAGCTGTGCGCTGCGCTCGGAGTGATAGCGCAGTGGCCGTGGCGCACGCCGTTGGTTGACCTGTGCGCCGGCGTGCGCCGCGCACTTTTTCAGCGCACGTCCTATGCTTTTCTTACGCACGGACTTCCATGAATCGACGTGCGCTGGTTTCCCTGCGCTTTTCGCTATTTTTCGGCGCAGCGCACGTATAGGCCCCTCTGCGCCGGAATTTTCGGCGCACATTTATTCCATGAATCGGCCTGTAAGACTTGCATACATGTATACACATATATATAGTTGTGTTTTCTTACTTGCTGACCCACTCCAGATTACTGTTCTCCGTGCTGCACAATGAAGGCCCTCGGCTCACACGCTACCTACACCTTGATGCAGTAAGCAGAGAGTGCATCCTGGCTCCTGCTGCACATGTGCGATGAAGCCAGAGCATTTTGCTCACAATGCCCATCCTGCCCTGTATGTGCGACGAGGCATAAGAGCACCCCCTTGCACATTCAGAGCTGCAGTACCCCAGTCTTCCTCTCCAGTGGCCCCTGCAAGGCTGTGGATGCAAAAGGCACTGGCCTTGAATGGCTGACTGAGCACGTGCTGCGGTTCCCCTGAACCACCAAAGCCCTTGACAATTCAGTTAAAGCCAGCCCTGAAGCACTCTTTCAGCTGCTTGGTGCAGCTGCAGTGTGAAGGGGTGCTCAGTTGTCCATTATGAGCCACTCCCACTGTATGTTGCTTTTCTTAAGTGCCAACACTTCTGCCACTGCTGGAAGTCTTCTTGGATGAGGCAGTGGAACTGGATGACATCATTCAATGGTGGAAAGATTAGGCCACAGAAACCTGCTGATGGGGTGAAGGTGCATGGAGGGGTCCTTGATGAGGATGCTGGTGTTCTGCAAGTATAGGAATGTCAGACATACGAAGAAGGTTTTTGGGGGGGGGGCTGCAAAACAAGCATGGCACATTGAGAGCATCAGGCACACCCTTTGCCCCTGGTCACTTTACTCTGCACTACACACTCTGAGGCAGCATTTGCCCCTCTTAAGGAGCATTGGGATAGTGAGGCTGGTGCAACAGGAGCATGTGAACATGGTTACGATAAACTTTCAATATAACCCCTTCAAATCCATCTAGTACCACATCACGAGGAGAGTGGAGAGGTTCCATTATTTTCTCTAGGGACCAATCGGAGATGAAAAAATCGATAGTGCAATCAACCAGCAGTCACTTTCAAAGACAAGAGGTCTTATATAGGGGGAAAAGGTGCATTGCCTAAAGGCCGATCATTCCAATGACAGTGGCAAATTCTGCATAGGGATTTTCTCAGAGGGAGGCTAGAACAGTGGTGAAGTCAATTGAGAACATGGGCAGGATTCACGATTTATGCATTCATGCATGCATATGCATAAAAACATGTGAAATTCGAAATATAGCCACTGTTTCATTATTTCCCAGAACTTCACATTTCGAGAAAAGTGCATGACTCCTACGGATTTGTGAAGAATGGGTTTAAACACATTTTGAAGCCTACCTAAAGTAAAGATTTTCCAGATACAATTTGTAAAATACAAAATATTCTTTATAGTCCAATGATACGAACACCGGGTTCTGTTAATTACTATTCGACCATAAATTATGTTGAGAGAAGCCCATAATGACAACTAAGGATCAAATTACTTAACAGGCGTCCTCTTTTTCGCCCTCATTATGAGGTTGACGGCAGAAAGCCGGAACCGGCAGCCTACCAGCATCCTCGGCTTGGCGTTTCTGCCACCTGATATCCCAGTAATACTGGGATATTACAGACAGTGGTTGAACAGTAAGTTCGCATTCCAGTGGAATGGGACTCCATGGGAATGGGAACACTGAAGCACTGGCACCATTAGTAACGGTATCTGTGCTTCAGTGATTTATCTGCCGGCAGACTCGGAGTGAGCATGTCTGGAAAAATTGATGGTAACGCTGTTAACAGCACTTTCTTTCAAGACCGGCTGACTCATAGTCTTGCCCCCTGTTGGGAAGGAAATTAATCTCTCCCACGCCCCTAGGCTTGTAGGGTGAGACGAATCCCATAGATACGCTTACAATGTACCAGAGAGGCATGATAATACATCCTGCACAAACACAATAATACAAATTCATAGACTTAGTGCCACATATAAGGAAGCACCATTTTTGTAGTTACGGTAGGAACATTTGGCCCTGCATGTCTGTGGGGTAAACGCATGCCCAGCGAAGAAACCTGAACAGGCCCAACCTCTGATGGCAGAAATACCTGCGCTGCTAACTCCCATAGAAACCTCTTTTTGTTCCATAACTGTTGCAAATACTTGTTATCCCAAGAAGGAATGTGCACTGCAAGGCTGTGATACAGCACCAGGTGCCTCACTGTGCACATTCATCACAGCCAGGTTAAAAGCAGGCCTCCAACAAAGGTATTATGATACCCACAGCTTCCCCAGTAAAAGACCCCTACATTCCATGATAGTAGGTGACCCCAGACAACCAACCATAAACCCTGTGGTCATAAAAGATCTAAGAAGAGCACAACCCTATTTCATAATGACAAACTTTGCATTAAGAGGAACAGGATGGAATGAATTATAGTACAAAGCAAGGGTGGAAACGTTTGGTGGAGATATGGAATGAAAAAATATTGTGTGGGTCAGCATGATCTTAAGCCTCTCCCTGTGCCAGACCTAAAGCTTCCCAGGTGCCTGCCATAATGATAGATTAGCATTGTCTTACAATAGCAACTAATGAGGAACCTGACCTTCATTCCCTGGAGAGATTGAGCCCATCTGACCCCACATGATGGGAGATGAACAGACAGGGCTAGGACCAATAACAGCCTGGTGCCGCCTTTGGAGCAGGCTTCCCATGCATAGGGTCTCATCAACCAGCTGCCTGGGTTTTTACTGTACATATGACATCATTAGTGACGATATGTTCTTTGGGGCCAACCTATTTTTTGATTAAAAACTTGTTATCCTTGCAAGAATCTCTTGGCCTTTTCTCCCTAGAAGGTTGTAATTTTTCTGGCGTGAGTGTTCAGGAGCATACCTTCACCCCTACTTCTCCCCCTCCATCTCTCGCGCTCTCTGTCTTTCTAATTGCCTCTTTATAATAAAGAGTCCATTTTCAACACAACCTGAAATTCCCAGTCCGCAGGCAGTCATTGTCCCTCTCAGGTTCCACGCGGCTTCTCTTCTTAATACAGGACATTCGGAGTATCATGCAGATTTGATCAATAGATGCAACCCGCCACTCACTGGGGTCATGCTAGCAAACAATTAATTGCTGCAAAATAATGACTATCCCTGCATTTTAGAATGGGACAGGCACAAAGATCTGCTATGGCAACGTTAATAGGTCTGAAATCATTCAAGTTCTAAAGTTTGGTTATGTTGAGGGACAGAAGGCCACTAACATTCTCTCAATTAAAGCTCAACATAAGAAAAGTGCAAAATAAAAAAAAGCAAGGGCATTAAATCAACAAGCCAATTAAATGAGAGGGTGAGGGCAATGAACATGGTGTCAGCCAATCAGACATACTGAGTCAGTCGGCATGTTTAAAAGCGGCTTCATGAAATCAGACCATTAAATGAAATATATTTGCCCATGAGAGAAAGCGGCTACTTCCTCCAGGGTAAGGTGATCAGATTTTCAAGACAACAAAACTGGGATGGCTAACAACACAAAAGAAGGACAACCCCACTCAACCCTCCTTTTCTCCATTCCAAAACACCAAACTCCTACTTTACCCAATGCACCTCCCCCTTAGGTCCACCAATCCCACAGTATCTGCATATAACTTGTGTGGTTTTGATTGTGGATGTGAGCACTGTATAGCAAAGGAGCTGTTGCTCTGTTTTTTTTTTTTTTACATTTCATGCATTGTTATTTACAACTTTCTCAGCCAGTGTCTATGTAAGCGGTTAATGCACATGGTTGCTACCTGAAAGATTTGAACCCCTCTTCAGATTGACTTATTTATTTATTTAGCCATTTATATGGCACACAAAACCCAGAAGTATCTAGGCGCTTATTCTTAAGAGATTGGTTACAGTCAAGTGGTACCATACAGAGATTACAATTTTATTTTACATTCTTATCTTACATTATTTACATTGATTACCCCCACTGGTCAGGTATACTTTGACACATTCCATGAGAGTGGAACTAGCAGATGTGCAAGCAGTGAGTCAGGCGGTGTCAAGATGTTTTGCAAGTGTGAGCCCTGTGCTAGGTGACTGTTAGTTGCAATCCCTGTTGAATAGCATTGTTTTCAGGCTTTTGGAAGGACCACAGGGAAGTGGCTGACTGAAAAGAGGTAAGGACTCCGTTAACAAAATTAAAAACAGTAATACTATGAATACCTAGCAACTACAATACAGAATGGAACAGAGGAAATGTTTTCTACAGAAAATTAATATTTCACTGAACAAAGTCCTTCATTCAACGGGGTTTGCATGTGAGTCTCTTAGTAACATTACTATTGTTGACTACTTTGACATGCTTGCTTGAGGCATCATCACTATCCCTTTGCTCTCCGGTCAATTGCTCATCACTCCCTTTCTGCACTCTCTCACACTCTCCACTTCCGAGATTCTCAGCTCTTGCCAACCTCTCCTGCAACCACACTTCACCTCCTTCCAAGATGACAACACTACCACGCACTGCAGCAATTCTTTTTGGCCACGTGAATTTACTTTCCACACACTTTTGTATAGACCTGGGATTTTTCACCCACACCCAATCTCCAACTTTCCACTCTCTACTCTTCACACACTCCCTCCTGTCAACTGACTCTTTGTTCCTTGTTTGACCTTTAGCAATCATCCTCATAATGGTGTTCCTATCGACTGCAACTGTCCCTGCTAAGCCCAACCACCCAGGACACAGATTGGTTCCGGGCTCCCTTCCCTTAAGTGACACAAAAGGAGATACATTAGTAGTGGAGTGAGGAGTCATTAGATAACTCCACATCATGTGATTCGTTACATCCCTCCAAGGCTGGCCATTACACATTGCAAGCTGAATGCCCCCTTTGATATATCTATTGACCCTCTTGACCAGTCCATTCGCTCTTGGGTGATAAAGTGCTGTTATGATGTGTTTGATGCCGTAATCCTCCAAACATTTCCTCATGATTTGAGAGACAAATTGTACACCATTGTCCGAAACTAACTCAGAAGGACAACCTTCCCTGAGGAAGTCTCTTTCTAAGAAGGAAATTAATTCTGTAACCATCACTTCTCTGACAGCTTCTCACTCCACCCATTTGGAATGGAAATCAACCAGAAAAAACATATATTTAAATCCATCTCATAAACCTGCTACAGCTCCTAAAATATCCACTGCTAGCTTCTGCCACGGTTGACTTGGTATATAATTAGGTTTTAAAGGTACTTCCTGCACCACCGTATTTTTGTCACCCAGTTGACATGCATTACACTGCTTTACAAGATCCTCAGCCATTCTATCTATCCTGGGCCACCAGTAGCTATTTCTCACTCTCCTCTTGGTGGCTCCCTCACCCAGACGACCTTGGTGTGCTAACTCCAACAAACTTCTTCTCACTCCTTCTGGAGGCACTATGCAACTCGCCCTCCTCAACCGATTTACCATTAGACTCAGCTCTTCTTTTATTTCCCACAAGATCTCAAACCTATTTTCAAACATCTCCTTATCAGGCCACCCATCAACAGTCCACTGCTTAATAAGTTTGAAATCTTGATCCGCAAGCTCTGCCTGTTCCCACTCCTCTCGCTCCACACTCACTAATTCGGCAACAACATACTCTTCACAAAAACTTGTACAGGTTGAGTTTGTTCCACTGGCAATCTCGATAGACAATCTGCCACAAAGTTCTTTTTTCCCTGGCAAATAACTAACCTCAAAATTGTATAACTGAAGACTAAGACCCCACCTGCTTATCGTTGTTGATCCTACAGCCCATCTGCCACTATAAAACAACTGTACTAAAGGCTTGTGATCCGGCCATACTGTAAACCTTCTTCCCCAAAGAAAATATTTAAAGTGATTGACTGCACAGAACATAGCCAACACTTCACACTCTATTACCGAAAAATTCTCCTCAGCTCCTCTGAGGGGTCCGGAGGAAAATGCTATAACTCTCTCAACCTTGTTGACATCATACTCTAATAGCGTAGCTCCCAAACCTAATGTACTGGCATCAACCACTAGTACAGTACGGTCATTGGCATCAAACTTCCCTATGGAGGGAGCCTGTACAATCCCTTGTTTAATCAATTTGAATGCTTCCTCGCATTGTGTAGACCATTGAAACTTTACTCCCTTTTTTAATGAGGCCCTTAATGGAGTGGCAATACTAGCAAACTCTTTCACAAACTTGTGGTAATATTCTGCTAACCCCAGGAAGGACCTTATCAGAAGGACATGGAACTTTCTCAATAGCATCCACAAGACTCAACTTGGGTTTGATACCTTGTCTCAACACCACATGACCTAAGTACTCAACGCTATCTACCGATAGTCTACATTTACTCCTTCTCACTGTAAGTCCAGCCTCACCCAAAATTGTCAAAACAACTCTCAACAGCTTGTCATGCTCCTCACAAGACTCTGCATATACTAATATGTCATCCTGGAAAATTATCATATTCGGAACACCTTCCATCACCATCTCCATCACTCTCTGAAAAACGGCGGTTGCTGAAGCCAAACCGAACGGCATCCTGCAATATTTGAATGTCCCTTCAGTGGTGATAAAAGTAGTTAAGTGGTGGCAGTCCTCTGAGAGTGGAATTTGATGATATGCTTGTGATAAGTCGATTACTGAAAAGTTATTTGCCTTGCTCAAGATAGTCAGCTTTTCACTGATGATAGTCTTATGTCCCCATTGGATTTACTAGCTACAACGACTGGTGACAACCACTCTGATCCTTCCACTCTCTATAGAAAGCCTGGTAATGCAAGTAGTGTAAGTTTATTAAAGCGGGCCCACCATCTCCGCGCTCCTCCAACCATCAACAATTAAACCCTGCATTCCATTTTCACGAGCCTCGCAGAACAGGTCACGTAGCTCGCGAAACTGGAACGCGGCATGATGCAACAATAAAGACAAACACAGATCATTACACTGACCTCAGTGTTAATGGCATTGTGTTCTATAGCTTGGCTGCGATTACTGAACAACTGGAGCCATCAGCTTTCTGTCTCCGGAAACTTGGTGTAGAGATTAGGTTGATGTAGTGGACCGGGTAGGTCTGTTGGATTAGCCTTTAGAGATTTGATTGGAGAAGTATGCTGAGGCATTGTTCGAGAGGCATTTATGAGTAAGTGAGAGGAATTTGAATTTGATTTTGTCACGTACTGGGCCAGTGGATGTTATGTCTGGTTGATGAAATGTGTTTGGGAATGTCAATTGCTGCTCTGACTGCATTGTTTTGCATTACGTTTTAATTTGCTAATGTTTCTGGCATTGGAGCCTGCAAAGAGTGAGTTACAGTAATCGATCCTGGAGCAGATCAGTCCTCTTGCCAGTGTAATGCAGTTGTCAAAGGATAGGAAGGGTATGCAGGTTCTGATAAGTTTGGAGGTGTAGGCTGCCAATGAGACTATGACATTGAACTCTCTTGTAGAGGTTAGTGCTGAGTCGAAGTAGACCCCTAAGGTTTTTATCTCCTTGGCAACGTTGATGGTATTGCTGTCAGTATTCAATGATTTGTAGAGCTTTCATAGTTTGATTAGTTTGGATTGGCTCCTTAGGATGAGTAACTCAGTTTTCTCATCATTGAGACATAACTCGTTTTGTGCCATCCAGGCTTACATAGCGAGGTAGGTTTAGTTGAGGGTGTTAGAGTCATTGTCATGGACGCCCATGATGGGTAGGAGTATTTGGGTGTCATCCAGGTAGTTGGTATACGTGACACCCAATTTGTCTAGTCCGTCAAAAGAGGCTTGGTGAATACATTGTATAAAGTAGGTGATATACAGGATCCTTGAGGCACGCCACATGAGACTAGGGTTGGAGTGGCTGCTGAGGTGGCAGAGAAGACTCTCATTGTACGGTTGGAGAGAAAGGATTCAATCCACATTATGGCTTCGGGTAGAATTGAGATGCTGTTGCTAGATGGTGGCATATGATTTTGTTGTTGACCAATTCAAATGCTGCAGATACGTCAAGCAAGAGGAGGATGCAGAGGTCCCCTTTGAGAATATTGCTTTCTGTTGGTGGAAGGCAAGGTGAGCGATAAGGCCATTTTCGAGTGGGGGTGTGTGTGTGTGACGCAAGGCTTTTGTTCCTCAGAGTGGTGGTGTATGGGGCAGAGTAAGGGTGAGGTGGTTTGGTGGTTGGCTTGATGAGGGCTCAGGTGGTCTGAAAAATGGGGCGCAGTGGCTTGAAGTGGGGTGCCTTTGGTCAAAAGTGAGATGGAGGGATATTATGTGGAATTGGATGACCAGTAGCCATTTGTAGTCTTTGTTGACTGGAAGGCAGGACAGGACTAACGGACTGGAGTATACACACATCGTCCTATCTGTATCAGGGAGTAGTGTTGGGTCGATAAGAGGATCACTACTAGGCAAATATCAAGTTGTTCTAGATTGGATAGAGATGTTAAGGCTAAGCATGATGAGAACGCTTTAGGATACAGGCCATAAATGGGTACACTGAGGTTGGGGTTCCTAGGTAGACTCGCCAAGGGTAGCGCTGCGTAGTTGGTGCTAGGCTGGACAGCGGGATGGTTGGTCGATCGTAGTTGACACTTGGCATGTACGTCACTACGTTGGTGTCCCATGTATCATATGGGGAGAGGTGAGAGGTGCAGATAACTATGGATAGGCTTCCTACGAGTGTCGTCGGATGAAGATAACTGGAGATGCTACCTCTAGGATCCTAGAAGTGTATCATTTGGATAGATGGAGGTGCTAGCAGTAAGGCACGATGTACAGACAAAGTCAGGCATTAAGCATTTATAAACATTGGACGCCAAGTCTAGGCATTGTGCTCAGCGTTAAAGCATTGGGCATGCAGTGGGTGAGCGTAATAACGGCACAATTCAATAGTTGGGTATGATATGATATGATATAATATGATATGATATGGCAGTTATAACATGACTAAACAGCTTAGAATTATCTGCAGTACTAGTATTAGATCGATTTAAGTAGGTGTATAATCTAGGCATTTAGGGCAGGATAGCTAGGCACAGCAATGAAGCTGTGCAACACATAGGGGTGGCAGACGTTACTGAGTAACAATGAGGGATTTGTTAAGGAAATTAGGTATGCAGTCAAAATAAAGCTAGTGCAACATGCACTAGTGAGTTGGATGACTAAGCAGCTTTGCAGGAGTACGCCAGGGCGGTTCAAAAGATCGTTTCTCAGGCATAAATAGTTCAAGGTATGGTGAGGTGCACAGTTTGCAGTTTCAATTTAGAAAGGATTGCACTTTGTTAGATGGCCAGGGACACAGGTGTGCAGGGGAGGCAAGGGGTCAATGCTCTCTGTAGCGAGGAGAAGAGGTGGGGACGACTTTGAGCGCTTGATGTAGAGGGCTTGGTAGTGATCTGCAGGCAGTGTGGCGTCGGAGCCAGAGGACCGTCATGAGTCACTGGATGGGAGACGTAGAGCAGGATATATTGTGTAGGATCCTTGCTTGAGTTTTAGATGAGGAGCCGTAGATAGGTAGGGTCCATGATCGTCACGGACTGGCACAGGCAGGGGCCTTTAGTGGGGGCCTTCGGTGGTTGCAGTGTTCACCTTCGGCTCGCAGAATGGCCAGCTGGCAAGCCAATGAGTGCAGCTTCATGCTGCAGGGAGGAAGTGATTCCGAAGCGGCTGGTGCGGCAACCATTTTCAAAGGATTTTCTCTGCACAGATGAAGATGCAAGTCGGCATGTGAATAATATTATTGTAGATGCAGCTGCTTCCTTCGTCGGGACAGCAATATCACTAAATCAGATCATGTCAACAATGTAGCAAAATGAGTGGATAAATAGATCATAGGAAATAGATTCGAGGAAAAATAGATGGCAACATTCTGAAAATATTATGATGTCTATTTATTTTGAGATTCTAATTGTTGCCCAAGTCGTGATCCTCCCTTTCCTCAAATCTGGGACTGTAACCCACCTTTTACCAAAACTAGGACGTAGTTTATAAATCAGCTAAGTCTGTGATGAGAAGAGTTGATGTCCGGAGTTAAGAGAACATGACAGGCAATGTGGGTGTTTAGGGATGGAAGAGGAAAAACTAAGTTTGGAAAGGATGTACAGGAAGGAGACACTGGCATACATGTAATTTAGTTAAAGGATATTTTGTACAGGGGACATTTGGAATGTATATTGAAGATGGTTCATAAGGATTCTGGTGGAGGAGGGCCAGCAGAAGGTTACATTGGGTAATGAGCAGTTAAGTGTACAGAGTGTGGGGGAAAGGAGTGATGGGCATGATGGTCCTCAGGAAGGGGCCCCTAAGACAGCACAGGGTGAGTTGCTGAGAAGCGTGAGACTAGGATTGACAGCCTTTTCTTTGATAAAGCACTTTGACTGACACATCCTTCAAAGTGGCAAGGGTTCGAGACGAAACAGTAACTTTGCTGGCTGAACTTGTTAATGATTGCATGGTTTGCACAGGGCACGTTAGATGGGTTGTAAGGACTCTAGTCGGGAAAAGGGGCAGGGCAAGTAGGATCGGGCGGCACCAAATAAGATATCTGCCTTCTGAACCTAATGATGCATTCACTTGCATGCTAACTGGCTGCCATTTAGTGTAGAGAGGGGTGGCAGGTTTCAAGCAGTATGTTGGATCCATTGGAGTCTTCTGGTTCATGCCCACTGCGTGATATGCTCCGTTCACAATGACATATATCATAGAGCAGGTCATCAGGCTAATCACATATACTGGTGGTGGGGAAGGAAGGTTTAAAAGGCAGCTTGCCAAGGCCATCCAAGATGGCTGTTCGTTCGTTTTTTGGTACTGTAAAAACAAAAATATGTTGTATTGTTTCCTGCTTTGTGGGCCAGCCCCTACCCCCTCTCCCATTGGTTGCAATTGGCCCCTTTAGCCAATGGCTGCAACTGGGAGGCGGGAGCCAGCCGCACCACCTAAGCCCCACAACGAAGGCCCTGTCTACCCTGTCCACCACGGTACGCCAGATCACCTGCCCCTGTGCATCTGTGGGCTTCACTCAAAAGCTGTTGTATTGACTAGTGGGAAATACATGGCGCTCCGAATTTGGAACAGTTTTGAGAGCTAGGTTTGAATACCACCTCCACCAAGAATTGGACCTGTATTTTTTGTTATTTGTGACAGCAATAAAAAAGCTTCTTTATATGTGCAACTAATTTTGCATCTTTGAAGGAGAAGGGCAAGAGATGAGCGAGAACAACTTATGCCAGTTCCATGTTGTTTGTGATTTTTTTTAACTGCCTTATCATCTAACGTTGAATTTATATTTTATTGATCGAGTTTTCCTTCATTCCTGATACAGAATTGCAACTGCCATGGTCCGGATGGTATGTACTGTCCTTTCTTTTACATTAGTTCTTAAAGATTAGTGCTGATGCTCTTGTTCTCGGTGTATAACTGGCGGTTAAAATAAGCAGACTCCTTTCATGAAATGTGCACCACACCTCTTCCAGTAAGTTTTTTAAAATATTTTTTTGTTTCTCACATGGACAGTTTGTGTTTAACGGGACTGAAAAATGGTCAATATGTCATGATTAAGTGCCAAGGATTGATGGCTGTGCTTGACATGGTAGGGTAACCCCACCTCCTACCGTTTTACCGCCATTTAAAGGGCATCAGTTTAGAGAGCACCATACAGCAATGGATAACGTAGTGCCTGTCTTTGAAATTACTATGTAGGTATGCATGCAAACACTTTTTGATGTGTACACTATATCAAAAATTCCCAGCAATCCACCCTCCTCCCAGGTCAAAAGAATATCACAAAGACAATCCTAAGTGCAGTGTAGCACTTTCTTCAAAGAGTTTTTAATTTCTCTTCTGACATGCCCTAGCCAAGGTTAAGCACATCTGTGATTCTGGGGCATCTGTGACAAATACATGTAACATCGATATTTCATATGTCACGTCCACCTACAGTACTCTATGAGCATTAGTAGCATCGATAGAAAGTATCAAAGATTTGCTTGATGAACATATGGTAGAATTAGGTATCAATACTTCACATTAACATTACCGTTCTGTGTCCTACGCTGTAGGCCTCTGTTCAAGGTCATAGATGAGCTGCTGCAACAAGAGGACAGTTTGGCAGCTAAAAGTAATCCAATTGTGGGATCAATGGCATCGGGCCTGGGGCAGGGAATGGATGTCTGTGAGGTCAGTTACAGTATTCTATTCTACCTCATCCACTCTACTTAACCCACTCTACTTCACCCTATTCTACCTCACCTCACTCATCCACTTTACTCACCCACGTGCTTATTTTACTTCATTCCACTCTACCTCACGATACTCACCCACTCTACTTCACCAAACTCTACCTCACCCCATGCTACCTCATCCCACTCACCCACTCTATCACACCCACTCTACCACAGCCAACTCTACCTCGCCTCACCCCACCCCCCTCTACCTCACCAAATCCTACCTCACACGACTCACTCAATCTAGCTTACCCACACTGCTTTTGAACTCCAAAGGAATCTCCTGACCTACACCCAAATGAGTTGATCACGGCACAGCTGAAGGTAACCCCAGGCAGATGTGTAAGCCCACCCATAAGGTTGAACTCTTAGAGGCCATCTCAAAGATTTGGTAGCAGGTCCTCACCCCACATACCTTTCTTAGGATGACAAACCACATGAAGACACATGATTCTCTGGACGGACCCTACTTGCTGTCCACATGCATATCCAGGTGATTTCTCACAGTCTGTGGGTAAGATTTCAAATAAGCCTCCTGTCAACCTCAATCTGACAGAACATCTACTTCATACTAAGCTCTGCAATGGCGGTATAATTGAGGATTGGTTCCGCATAGCAGTTTGGGTGGCACTCCAACTCTATGGTACAATCGGACACCTCATTCTCGGTCTTCTTCCAAAACGTCCAAGTTTCTGAATGATAATGATTTGTTATTCATATAGTGCTTTCACCAACAGGGGTGCAGGAGACCCATAAAATTTGGTGGGGACAGGAGACACCTTGGGACTTTGCTTTTTTATTTATTTATTGTGTTTTAGTCAAAGAACTCGACTTTTCTCAAAATTAAAATAGCAGTAGATATATTGCAGATCATACCAAAATACCTCAGCCCATCACTTGGAAGCCCAAAATAGCGAATTTGGAGAGCCCCATTTCACCATATATATGTGGGGGGGTGGGTTAAGTTAATAAAAAAGGTGCAGGGGTACGTTGCGGGAGTTGCGGGCCCCCTCCCCCACCCCACCGCATATATATGTGGTGAAATGGGGTAGAAATAATAATTCATTATTTTGGACTTCAAATTTGTTTTTCAACATGTTCCCATAGATCCCTCTAATGGTATGAATTTAAAAGGCATGGAACAGTGCTGAGTTGGTTTAAATGTGCTAATCATCGTCAATCAAAAATCAGCAGCATATAATTTAATTGGACAAAATGTCATCCCTGTTGACATTTAAAATTATACTTTGTCAAGTAAAGTAATGCTGTACACCAGTGACGTATTGCAGGACACCGGGCCCATTTTTAAACCTCCAACAAAATAAGTGAAATACCCTCATTGCATGCATCTGCACATCTCAGATGGTGACCCTACTTCCCCTGTGTTCCCCGTGACTCAAGGAAGTAGTCTCCTTCTCCATAGCATAGAGCCAGGTCACATGCCAAATATGCAACCATTTTTTGCTGTGCTGGAAGACCATAGAAAAAGGGATCCTATTAGATGGGACTTTGTGTGATCTTACACAAGCAGCTGTAGATGGCAACTACTTGTCAGGGGTAGGTTTTTCTGTAAGGGCCCCTCTCTGTGAAATGTGCTCCCAGGAACCACGCCATTGCTGGGAGCCTGTCATCCACTAATGTTTGTGCCGCTGTCAAGCCCATCCTGAAACACATAGGTTACCTTTGAGAATAAAGTGACCTGCTCATTTCAGCAATGTGCACAAATGAAAAGAACGCATCAACTTTTTAATTTGGGTTAAATTTTGTGTGAATTGGGCATCTCCTTACTTGCGCCAAAAACGCTTTGAGAATTTGGCCCAGTGTGTCCACACACGAAAGGACAGTATATTAATGATGTGCCAGAAATGGCCCCTTTTGAACAACTTCAACTTTTATGAAATGTATCATTCATTTTTAAATATGAGGGTTTAACTCCCTCTTCCCTATCGCTTTTCAGTAGCTGTTCCCTTTTTTTTTAAATCCCTCTGTCCTCTTTGCTTGTTTTCCTATTTAGTAACTGTTTCTGCTTACCTATCTGACTATGTTCATCCTGCCATTCCGCCAAAAAATGTTAATTAAAGGATTCTGCACGTTTCCATCAAACTGACTGAGCAGAGATAGAAGACATGCCACTCAAGTTCCGGAAGGGCCTAAAGGCATAGCAAAAAGGAGTCATTCGCCTCTTCCAACGCAGATCTCGTCTGGCATAGGCAACCCCCGGGAGGGCGCAGGATACCCTGGCATGATTGAGTCATTAAAATGCCCATGCCAGCCAGCCAATATGCAACATGGCTGGTTTAGTGTATAGGGGTGCGGATAACTTGACACATAGGTGTTTGAACAAAAGATCTGAATCCCAGTCCTACATGCTTTCCCACAAAGAATAAAACATTTACAAGCAAAACAATTAAAATGGCCTTCAACATTTGTCTTGTCGCTGCTGCATTGCTCTCTTCAGTTCCTTCAGGCTTTCCCATGGTGCCCATGCTATAATGATGTGTGGATAATAGCAACCTTCTGGCATTCTTTTTTATGGGGGAATGGTCTATTCACCTCTGTACTGCAAAATGACCTTACTCCTACTCTTCTTGAAGACACCAGTGATGATTCTTCTTCCATCCATGGTCTTGCCTCTCTGTGAGATTAAGGGTGCACCGAGCAGTGAGTCAATAATGGGGTACAGAGTAAAGACCAATGTCAGGGCAATCTCTAGGGTTATACACCCCCAGAGAGACACTCTTGCAATTTGGGCTTTACTGTAACCCACCCACTCGCAAGGACGTAACCCTCTTAGGCTGTTACACTCACCTGATATCCCAGGGGGCGTCTGGAAGGCTCTGAGATCTGGAACCCTGGATGGGATGCGTAGTTGCCCAGTGCTGAATAATGAATCTTAGTTATTTGTAGGGTGAGCTATCCGTCCTGCGTTTCTTGTGCAGGGGCGCTTGAGGTTTGTTGGCGAGCTGCTCGAGTTGCTTCACTGGTGCAGTACGCCTTCCTTGGGCCCAGGCCTGCTGTGACTCCGAATCTGCTGGTAGACAGGTAGGTTTGTTAATTGTAAGTCTTTCTTCTGTTAATGGTGACAATTCGTTAATGTCTTTATCTCCTTCTTTTCGGGTGCGAAGGTCTTGATGCTGGTGCATCGGATGGAGAGGCACGTTTCTAGGTAAGAGAAAGCGCGAAGAGCAGAGCCTTTATTGTCTTTTGAAGCTAACCTGTGTTTTCTTCTTCTTCTCCTCACAGGCCACTGTGGTGATGCGAGTGGATGAGAGCGCGATGAAAAACAGGCCCCTGGAATCTGTTAAGGTAGTACAGCGGTGTGTGGTTGTTTAGTATTAAAAGCGAACCTGAATATGTCTCTTTTCCTTTGCAGATGTTGCTGTGGTGCTCTGGATGGAAGCGTGGCATAGCGCGATGGAATTCAGGTAAGACTGATGGTATTCGATCTTTTGGAAGCGCGCGTTCTAATATTGTTTTTCCACTTCTCATTATTGCAGGTCGCAATGTTCAAACAGCAGCTGTGGAAGCGGTTCGCCGGAAGTCCTTAAGCTAGTACTCACAGGTGAGTGATGTTTCTTCTTCTCTCGGTTTCCATAGATTGCAGCCCAGTTGAGATGCTGAGTGCTGGATGGTGTTTTCTCAGGTAAAACAGAATAATCTTGTTCTTGTTCTTGCAGGATTACAGGAAGATTCTGAAGACCAGGAGATGGACACAGTGAGCGTCACGCTGCTAGTTGCAGAATAACACAAAACATGTTCTGCAGTCAAGGTGTGGTTTATATAGCCCAGGTAAAGTATTACCAGAGAAAGTAGTTCCAGGCCTGCCACACCCAATACACTAGACCGCATGGCTTGGTTCTTAGAACTAGACTGTGTTGTGCTTCCATGTTGGCTGTAAAGGCCCATTTACATAAATGGCACCTAGTTTGAACAGCCCTTCCTTCCTACATATGAGCCTGGAGCCCTTTTGCAGTGCTTTTAAGGTCCTCAGGGTTCTGGTGGGAGCCTGCTTGTGGCACAACTTGTGCCCCCTCACAGTCGTCATGACAGCACTCCCCCCCAAGGCCCCTCTCATGGTATCCTTCCCGTCCGGCCCGGGTTTGGTGGGGTTATCCAGGTGAAACCTCTTAATCAGACGTGGTGCGTGAATATGTTCACTTGGTTCCCAAGTTCTGTCTTGAGGCCCAAACCCTTTCCAGTCCACTAAATAGTATAGCTTATATCTGGTACGTTTCGAATCCAGAATGTTTTTAACTTCAAATTCAAGCTCTCCGTCAACTAGCACAGCTTTTGGTGGTGTTAACACTCGGGTTCCTGGTTGTACAGGTTTTACAAGTGACACATGGAACACTGGATGAATTTGCATGCTTGGTGGTAAGGCTAACTTGACAGCCACCGGATTTATCACTGATTCGATGGTATAGGGTCCTAGATATCTTGGACGAAAGGTCCGGGTACCTTTTATGGGCACATGTTTTGATGCCAACCAGACTTCGTCTCCAACTTGTAATCAGGAGCTTTCTTTCGATGCCGGTCCAAGATTTCTTTTTGTCTGTCTTTGGCTTGCAGTAAATGTTCATTTGCCCTTTTGAAGGATTAGGTTATGCTTGTGTGTAGAGTCTTTACCACTGGCATTTCCAAGGTCGTGGGGGAGTCTAGTTCAGAGGTAGATGAATGTCGTCCGTCTATTGTGTAGAACAGGCTTTGTCCCGTGCTGGTGTGCATGGAATTATTGTATGCATATTCCGCTATCCATAACTGTTAAACGGAAATCATATAGTGCTCCTTTTGATTTATATTGGTCTAAGCCTAGTCGCTCTAAGGGGAAAACTGCATTGAAAAGTTCCGATTTTGGATTGACTTTGCCGCCATTTTAGAGTCAGCCACCATTTTGATTTCTGTTCATGCGATTCTCTATTCTAAAATGGTGGACTGTGTTTTCGACTTGCAACCAAGCGTCCCGACCTTTGAGTTATGTTAATGTTTAGACTGTCGAAGGGCCGACTGTTTAGACCAGGTAATGAGGCCTTGTACTATACATTAACTATTGTCCTAGCATTGTCTACGCTAACAAGCCTCATCCGCAAATACACATCTGGAACAATGCAAAGTAAACGCCAAGCGTGCACTTAGGGCGAATTTGATTGAATGCAACTTGTAAAGGGAGCTTGTTTTAGGATTTGGTAACATACGTTGCTATTGTATCACTGTGGAAATACAAACATGTATAATCCTTTGGAAAATATTATGTGAACCGAATGTGAACTAGGCATGAAGTCTAGACCGAAGATTATTAATGTGAAGAGGTCCTGGACAATATTTCACAAAACTGTGTAAAATTACGAATGTTTAGATGTCCAGCACTCTCTCTCCTCTCTTTGACGGGCTGGTACTCATTGTGGGGTGTTGAGAGCCAGATAGCTATCTGTATCTGTGTTTCTTTGTAAACTGTACAGTAGATTAAAGATCTGTGAATCTTTATAGCCCGTGTTTGGTGTATTTCATTTGTGGTACTCAGCCTCAATATTTTCTCCTTCTTACATAACAAGTCTTTCCAATTCTCTTCCACTTGATGCAGCATGCAACATAGATACTGTTCTAATGTTCGGTTTGTTCTTTCTGTGTGTCCATCCGTTTGGGGGTGATGGCTAGTGGATAATCGAACATCGATTTGTGCCATGGTACAACATTAACTCCAGAAGTTGGATACAAATTGGCTTTGACGACCTGAGATTAGGACTGAGGGGAAACCATGCAGTTTTCTAATCTGTTCAAGAAATGCTTTTGCCAGACCGGTAGCGTTAGGAAGTCCTTTGAACGAAATGAAATGTGCAATTTTAGAGAACAGGTCTACAACCACCAGAATGGTATTAAAAACTTGACATGGAGGTAAGTCTGTAATAAAATCAAGAGAAAGAGTATGCCAGGGAGCCAGTGGAATATCCAGTAGTTGTAGGAGGCCAGCTTTTTTCTGGTTTTGTGATTTATTCTATCCACATATCCCACAGGATAGAACAAATCGAGCAATATCCTTATGCCAGGTTGGCCACCAATAATTCTGTTTAACCTTGGCTAGAGTCTTAACAATTCTGGGATGGCCTTCGATCTGGGAATCGTGATAACCAGACATGACCAATTGTTGCAGATCTTTACTTGGTAGATAAAGTCGTTCCCTGAAGTAGGGTAATCCATCCAGAACCGTATGATGTTCATTTTGGGAATTCCATTTCTGCAAGATCTCGGGGTCCATTAAGGTTCAAATCTTATCTTGAAGTTCACTCAGAGTCAATGTGGTGGTGAGTCCCAGTAGTTTATCACTTGGGATGATGGCAACAGGGTCCAGGGTACTGTTCATTTTCTCTTCAACACCCATACGAGACAAAGCATCGGCCTTCCCATTCCGAACTCCCGGTCGGTATGTTATTAAGTAATCATATTCTGCAAAGAATAGAGCCCACTGCAATTGTTGTGACGATTTGGCTTTTGCTGACTTTATTGAAGGTTTCGGTAATCTGTGATGGTATGTCTGGCACATAATAGATACTGCCAGATTTGAAGGCTGATTTTATTGCCAACAATTCTTTGGGCCTCATTACACGGAAGGCGGTAAGGGTTAACGATCACCGGTAATGGTACCGGTGACCGTTACCCCTTACCGCGTTACTACGAGGTCCCTTTGCAGGTAGGTACTTTAATGCCTGCTGTTTAGCAGGCGTTAAAAACCAACCCGCAAAGGGACCAGGGTGCTAATTACGGTATCGCAATTTGCGGCACCGTAATTAGTGCCTTCCCCATTCCCATAGAGCCCTATGGGGCAAAAATAGGAATTGGGAAGGACAATGGGGGAAGGGGGAATTACCTCCCCGCCAACCTTGGAATAGGGCGGTAATTCCCCTTTCCACCAAGGCGGTGCCGGTATTTTACCGGCGCCTACCGTGTAATGAGGCCCTTTGTCTGTATTTGCATAGTTAAAATCTGGTGGTGAGAATTTACGTGACCAAAAGGCCATGGGGTGTAATTGGCCTGTCTCTGGATCTCTTTGAGAGAGAACTGCTCCCATAGCTACGCTGGAAGCATCAGTTTCCACTACATAGGGGAGATCAGGGCGAAGATGTTGTAAAATTAGCGTGGAGGTGAATCTTTTCTTGAGTTCTTGAAAAGCCTGTTCCACCTTTTCAGTCCATTGGAATTTGTTGTTGTTTTTTCTCAGTAACGATGTGATTGGGTGGACTATCCATGAGAAATCTGGAATAAATCGGCGATACAAATTTGCAAAGCCGAGCATGCTTTGGGTTCCTTTAAGTGAGGGAGGTGACGGCCATTTAAGGATGGCATCTACTTTGTGTAAATCCATCTTGACTCCCTTTGGCAAGAGAACAAAACCGAGGAAATCAACTTTGGTGACATGGAAGGAGCATTTCTCAAGTTTAGCGTACAGTTTGTGCTGGCGAAGTTTTGCAAGGACTAAGCAAACATGTTCCACATGCTCTCTTTCAGAGGGGGAAAACACCAGGATGTCGTCAATATAGACCAGGGCACAGACATCGATTAATTGCCGTAATACATCATTCATGAAGTATTGGAACGCTGCAGGAGTGTTGCACAGCCCGAAAGGCATTACCTGATATTCGTACAGGCCATACTTGGTGCGAAACGCGGTTTTCCAGTCATCCCCTTTCTTAACATGTACAAGGTGGTATGCTCCTTTGAGTTCTAGTTTGGTGTAGATACGGGCATCCTTGACTTGGTCCAACAGTTCCGGGATAAGGGGCAAAGGGTAGCGTTTTTTTACTGTGATTTGATTAAGTGTGCGGTAATCGATGCAAGTCCTCAAATCTCCTTCCTTCTTGAATACGAAGAATAAGGGAGAGGCTGCCGGTGACTTTGATGGGCGGATAAACCCATTAGCCAGGTATTGATCCAGATAGGACTTCAAGTGGAGATTTTCGGTTTCTGTAAGTGCATAAATTCGACCACAAGGAACCTGTGCACCAGGTATCAGGTCAATCTGACAGTCATAGGGCCTATGTGACGGTAATGTGTTAACCTGTTCCTTCTGAAAAACATCTTGATAATCTTGATATTCTTTTGGTAAGGTGTCCATTGGTTCCGCAATCCTCGATGCTATTCCTTGAACAGATTTCAGGTTTGGCTGTGGTATAGATTTCGGTAGCAAGCATGGGCGCATTCGTCGGATAAGGTCAGTCTCTTTGCACACCAGTCTATGTGGGGATTGTGAGTTACTAACCATGGTATCCCTAGGATCAACCGGAACTGAGGAGCTTTGATGAGGTCAAACGTGATTGCTTCTTGATGTCCATCCGGACACAGAAGGGTTAATTCTGTTGTGCATTGGGTTACTGGTCCCAAAGCAATTTCTGTACCGTCAACAGTAGTTACCTTTTCAGTTGTTGGTTCTGTGCATAAGGGAAGTCCCATTTCTGTTGCCAGATCTCGATCTAGGTAATTACCAACTGCTCCGCTGTCTATATATGCCTCTATGGCATGCATCCATGATGGTCATTGGTGATTGATCAAGGTTACTGGTAGGGCGAAATGTGAGGTCTGTGACTCATCCTTCTCGCTCGACAAGCGGACCTCTACGCTTGCCAGGCCTGGTAGTTTTAAGATTCCTTTCCATCATCTTCTTTCTCTGTAGTGCTTACTTCCTTGGAGGTTTCACTGGACATTCTTTGAGGTAGTGACCCGATTTACCACAGTATTGGCATAACTGTAGCTGTCTCCTCTTGTCTCTTTCAACCTTGGTTAAAGGGGGTCATACTCCTCCAATCTGCATGGGTTCTGTGGATTTTTATGATGTACGTTGAACATTATCTTTTGAACGTATGTACATGGCACGATTTTCGAGTCTACTTCGGTCTGTTCTTCGATCCTGTAATATGTGGTCCAACTGAACTACCAGGTTGATAAACTCTGCACAGTCTTTAGGTGGGTCTACCACTTGAGCAAGGACATCCTTCAGGTCTCCTCGTAGGCCCCGATGAAACAACGTGGTTCTTTTATCTTTTGGCCACCCCACTTCTACAACCAATCTATTAAAGGTGGCAATACAAGTCAGCAAATCTAGATTCCCTTGGCGGAGGGTCAGGAGTTCGTTATCAAGAGCTTGTCCATGCAAGTGTCGAGCAAATAACATTTCCATCTCCTGTTGAAAACCCCTGAAGTTCTGCAGTAATGGGTCATCCCGGCTCACTAAAGGTACCGACCAGTCTGCAGAATTTCCACTCAAATATGATAACACAAAGGCCACCCTTGCCTGGTCGTTTGGGAAAGCCCCAGGGCTACAAAGAAAATGAAGGCGGCACTGGTTCATGAATGTTGCGTACCTTCTGGGGTCTTCATTAAACCATTCTGGTGCTGCCAGGGGTACTGCTCCAGGCAACGTTATCTGTACTGGATTGACTCATGATGGTGTAGCGACGGATGGGGCAAATCCAAGCAATGGAGCCTGCACCGCCATTGTTTGTAGTAGCACTTTTTGCTTAGTTCATCAGTACAGTCTTTTGTGACTATTAACTCTCGTTTTAAGGCATTGGTTTCCTGCCGGGCTGTGTGTACCTCGGCGTGTAATTGTCCCAAAAGCTGGACTAACTGATCAGTTTCAGGTGTCTCCATGATGCCCAGGTGGATAAGGTTTAAAGGCTTTGCGTTCTGTTACGCTCACTTGATATACCCAGGGGCGTCTAGAAGACTCTGAGATCTGGAAACCTGGATGCGTAGTTGCCCAGTGTTGACTAACGAATCTTAGTTATTTGTAGGCTGAGCTATCCGTCCTGCATTTCTTCTGCAGGGGCGCTTGACGTTTGTTGGCGAGCTGCCCGAGTTGCTTCATTGGTGCATTACGCCTTCCTTGGGCCCAGGCCTGCTGTGACCCCGAATCTGCTGGTAGACAGGTAGGTTTGTTAATTGTAAGTCTTTGTTCTGTTTATGGTGGGAATTCGTTAATGTCTTTATCTCCTTCTTTTTGTGTGTGAAAGTCTTGATGCTGGCCTGCCGGATGGAGAAGCACGTATCTAGGTAAGAGAAAGCGCGAAGCGCAGCACCTTTATTGTCTTTTGAAGCTAACCTGTGTTTTCTTCTTCTTCTCCTCACAGGCTGCTGTGTTGCTGCAAGTGGATTAGAGCGCGATGAAAAATAGACCCCCGGAGTCTGTTAAGGTAGTAGAGCGCTGTGCATTTTTTTAATATTGAAAGCGAACCTGAATATGTCTCTTTTCCTTTGCAGATGTTGCTGTGGTGCTCCGGATGGAAGAGTGGCCTAGCGTGATGGAATTCAGGTAAGACTGATGGAATTCGATGTTTTGGAAGCGCGCGTTCTAATATTGTTTTTCCCTTTCTCATTATTGCCGGTCGCAATGTTCGAACACCAACTGTGGTAGCGGTCCGCCGGACGTCCTTAAGCTAGTACTCACAGGTGAGTGATGTTTCTTCTTCTCTCAGTTTCCACAGATTGCAGCCCAGTTGAGATGCTGAGTGGTGGATGGTGTTTTCTCAGGTAAAACAGAATAATCTTGTTCTTGCAGGATTACAGGAAGATGCTGAAGACCAGGAGCTGGACATGGTGAGTGTCACGTTGCTGGTTGCAGAATAACACGAAGCATGTTCTGCAGTCAGGGTGTGGTTTATATAGCCCAGGTAAAGTAGTACCAGGGAAATTAGTTCCAGGCCTGCCACACCCAAAACACTAGACCGCATGGCTTGGTTCTTAGAACTAGACTGTGTGGGTGCTTCCATATTGGATTTAAAGGCCCATGTACATAAATGTGATCTAGTTTTAACAGCCCTCCCTTCCCTACATATCAGCCTGGTGCCAGAGGTGCCAGAACTGGCTCCAGGAGCCCTTTTGCAGTGGTTTTAAGGCCCTCAGTGTTCTGGTGGGAGCCTGCTTGTGGCACTGCATGTGCCCCCTCACAGTGGTCATGACATGGGCCCCACAAACACATGACGGGTGGAAGGTGCTCTTCTTGGATGTCCTGCACAGTTCCTCGGGCTGTTCAGTGTTGCTGTAGCTCACCATGGAGATCAGTGGCCTCAACACCCTTGGTCTGAGTCCCTCTGCACTGTAAACACAAAACCCACTGATGGTTAATTGGGTCAGCAGCCTTCCACATGCCTAGCCCTTGCGTTGCCTTGCCATCATGGCAGGTTACCAGGGCTATCTCCTTTGAAACCCACCATCACATCATAGCACCCAGGGCTGGGCTCCCCACAATAGCTAAATCCCCCTTGGTCTCCCAGGAGCTGGCCACTCAGGATAAAGTGACACAGACTTCAACATTTGGCAGCAGGAACCAAATATTGTGGTATCTATATTTAATTACAACAGAGATAGGTAGTCCTAAACTTATAGAATGCCATTGCTGATGTCACTATTGAGTGCTCCAGATTAAAAACAAGCTCTACTGAGACAGTGCATTTATTTAAATCCTGTCTACTTTTTAAGGGCACTGGCACTTTGGGAATCAAATATATAAATATACTACATGGTGATTAGGCGACCTCAGCTTTTAAATGGTGTGATTAACTAGGCATATGATGGCAGCGTCGGAGAAATGCATCCCCAATTCCTTTACAAAAGGCAAAGTGTTGGCTTGCCAATGATTGTGTTGAAGACAAATTCAGTATAAGAAACAGATGGTAAGTGTTAGGGAGAATTCTACAAATGTGCTAATTTCCCTTACCTTTTGAGACCCCCAACAACTTTGCTGGATTTCAGGGATTACATTTTTTACCTGGGAAGTGTGTGAGCCTTTTTTTTCCCCACTCTTCCATGTATTTTGTGTGTGTTTTACTTTTGTGTTCTTTGGTTATGGAATTTTAAAACAACTCCAGTGGCATCATCTTTTTCTGTGTGTCACACAGCAGCTTCAGTGCAGTGGCACAGGGGTGTCTTTTCATACTTCCCAAAGGTTTAAATACCTTCCCTGAGAAGGACTACTGTCTCTCAGGACATGTAGAGTTAAATTGGCTTCACTAGTCTTTTTAAATTTACTGTCCGAGCATACACTATCTTCCAATAGAGTGCTGGAGGGGTTGCTTAGCTTCCCCTGAGTCAAAACACTCATGTAACAGTAAAATGTTACCTTTTTCTAATTTAAATGGCTGGTGGCAGTGGTTTAGATCAACTACCGTGTTTTTTAAGCGACTGCTAACAACAGTAGCTCAAAATCAGGGGTAGCCATGTTTTCAATATGGCGCCCCAGACCTATCTGTAAAACAGACTCCGCTCATCGTTTCTTTTAGGAAAAGTCCTTCTTGTGTTTGTCTCTACCGCGCAAAACCAGGTTTGGCCCCTTTGTTCATGCCCTTTGGTGGGCTTTAGTGCTGAAGCCCTTCTTTGGTGTCAGGGTGTCTGGGGTGGACAGGATGTGAGGCAGGTGCCTGAAACTCCCTGTGCTTAGTCTCCTAAGAGACCTGAATGCACTCTGGCGTGATTGGCCAGCTGGCTCTCTGGCAAGGATAGCCACCCTGCTGTGTGAGTGACAGCCAGGCTGAATGAATGGGGAAAACTGTTTAAAAGCAGGTCTCTGGGACTTGGAAAGCAGAGTTTACCACTGGAACGAAAGAACCGAAGAGGAAAGGAAGGATGAGGACAGCTGCAACTCCTGGACGACCGGTGAAGCCCTGCTGCAGGTCCGAAATGCCCGAATCTCCGACGACAGAGAAGACGTTCAAGGTTAACTTCTTCCCTTGAGTTTGGTGGGAACAACCGACTCGCAAGCCACCTGGACACCGTCCTATTCTTGTCGAATTTTCTTCAGAATGCTGTTGAAAACTGGATATCCAGAGGGAAGGAAACCAGGGGGGCTTTAAGGCACTCACACCTTAAACCGATGTCTAGCTACAGCTTTTGGCCTCTTCCCTGGGAAGTGCAGGAACCTCCTGACGTCCTCCTTCTTGTCCCCATGAGTGAAGCTCAGGAACAGCGAGACCTGCTCGAAATGCCAGGAACAACTGCCTCAGCTACAGCTGTCTTCATTGACAAGGTACTGTGCAAACACGGTCCGGAATTCTTTTCGGGAATCAAGAAAGTGTGTGAAACTTTCCTCAACTATGAAGGCTTGTCCTTCTCTAAATATTTGGCAAACTTTTTGAAGAGCCAAATCCTTTAAAATCTGTGGCAAAGACTTAACCGTTATCTACCAGATCTGTGTTATCATATACAAAAGACTCGGAACCATTGACTTTGGCCCAGGCCTGTTGTCACGCTCACCTGGTTTCCACGGGGGTGTAGCACGTAGTCATATGACCGATATCTGTACTGGCGTAGTCTTGATGGTATGATGGTGTCCTCTCCCCTGTTATCTCCCCAGGAGGCGTTAGCCTGCAATGTTGAAACAAGAAGTTAGCTAATGAGTGGGTTGGATTGGTCCCACTACCTGCAACCTCCTGATGCCGACACCTCTCCTGCTCACCTTTGAGTTTGGTGAGGTTGGCTCTCCATCCTGCTTAACCTTCAGCAGGGGCGCAGTAGGCTCAGTCCTTCTCTATGCACAGTTACTTCACTATTCCAGAGTGGCTGATGCTGTGTTTCTGGAATGCTTGGATTAATCAGGTAAGTCTCTATCCCAATGACAGCTTGGTATAGATGCTCAAAGTCTTATTGTCCCAAGGCTTAAACGTGTTTTGTCTTTCTTGCAGATGCGGTTTTGTACAGAAGTCTAGAAGAAGAGTTGACTCTCCTAGGATGCTGAACTGGTTGCCTCCAGGTGAGTATTTAGCGGATGAGTGGCGCTGGATGGCTGCACAATTGTTTGTTTTGTATTGTGGTGACTAACCTGCTGTTTTCTGTTCCCTTTTTGCAGGCGCGGCACGGCCCCAAGATGAAGAATGGAAGAACTGCTCCGAAGTAACCCGGAGGAATGCAGAATCCCGGGTGAGTATTGGATGCCTGCACGGAAGTCCTTTCCCAACATGGGCGGCGGTCAGAAGAAAAACTGGAGACGAGACCGATGGACGGCATTGTAGATAAGGCCTTTGTCGCTGTAGTAACACCTGTTCTTCTCCTTTTCTTCTTCCTTGCACCGATGGATGGAAATCATTGATGGGCGTGGCTGTAAAAACTCGAGGACAGAGCAGACACGGTGAGCGTTACGCTGGAGGAGTGCAGAATAATGCGAAGCATGTTCTGCCTGCAGGGTGTGGCTTAAATAGCCTTGCAAGTAGTTCCAAGTAAAGTAGTCCCTTTACCACACTCTGTCTCTCAGGAAAAGTAGTCCCTCCGCCACACCCTGGATATACAGAAGGCTCAGCCTCACTAGTCAGATTAAGTAGTTCCATAAATTCAGCCCATTTCATGAGCATGGCGCCAACGGCGCCAGGACTAAGTCCAAGAAGCTCTGGGGCACTTCCTTAGGGCCTGACAAGTCCTCCTGGATGACGGGGACTGGGGTGGGCCAAACAGTTCCAGGGGTTTCAGAGCACGCACCATGACACCTGTTGAGAAGAATTGCTGGTTGTATTTAACTGAAACCCTTTGCCCTGCCTATGAATGTATTTGGGCTGTCTATTCTTATAACCTTGTCTTTTCCCTCCTTTTCTAAGTATCTGAAGTGCCATTTTTCTCACACTTCATTTTGAAGCTAAATTTGCTCAGTTACTTACCAATTGGAAGTGTGTGGTGTATTGGTGTGTGATATTGAGCTGCTTGTGCTAGTGTAATGTTTTATAACTAACTGAGTAAATAAATGTATATTCTTTTACCAAGAACCCTTGAGTAAGCGTTTGCTTGAATCACTGTATGTGTTGGTCCTTTGTGTAACTTGTTCTACGGCTCAATTAAACTCTTGAGATAAGTGTGGTTGCTCAGCCATCACTACCACTTTACTGTGTAGTACAGGCTTGTACCAAAGGTGAAATTGTGCTTACACTTGTAGTCCTAATAACCTGTAGTGTTCCCCAAGGGTACTGCAGATGATTCTGCCTAACAGGAAGGTATATATATTATACCTACCTAAAAGTAGCTTGGTAAAGCACAAATAAGGCTACCTACACTCATTGTTTTCCTCAGAGTTTGGGGGTTTCAGGTGGCCCAACTGTGTGTGATTAACTGTTATTCAAGTCACTATTGCCTGTTATTCAAGCCCTGAAAGTGCATTCTATCCACCACTCGCATGCACAAGACCACAAGGTGCACAAGATCTTCAGGCACACACAGATCTCCACTTTGCGTGCATTAACTCACTGTAGATGCATACGACTGCTAACGAAGACAACAAGACTGCAACTCCCAGAATGGGAAGAGCTTTTGGCTCAAAGGTAGCAGCCACGCATATTATTTACACAAGATGCCCGCCCGTGACTCGCTTCCACGTAATCCACCACCAGGGTGTGCAACCATAATTGCAAGACGCCCGGAGTGCTGAAGGGACTGGCCAGCACAAAGGAGAGTGTTGCTGCCATGCGGTAACAGCATGTGGCGTGATGATGTTAAGCAAAATCAAAATGCAAGCTTTCCACCTGAGATTACACGGGCGGTAATGAGGGCAATTATGGAGCGCCCCCAGTGACTACGTGATCGATGATGAAAGGAAAAAAGCAGAATAAGCGGCGTTCATGCTAACTGCATGGGCCTGGGCGACCCAGACATTTAAACAACAGGAATATGAATAGACGTTGCAACTTAATAACAAGTATGCATGAGTGATATTAAACAAAGTCTGGCTCAATCTAGTTTAGTTTATAAACAAAGGGCCTCATTCCGAGTCTGGCGCTAACCAATGGTGCTATTAGCGCCTTGGTCGGTGCCGGACCCATATCGGCACCGCCCTGGTGGAATGGGAAATTACCGCCCTATTCCGGGTTGACCAGGGCGGTAATTTCCCTTTCCCCAGGGCTCTTCCCCATTCCCAAATGAGCCCCCATAGGGCTCAATGGGAATGGGGAAATTGCAAATAACGGTGACCGTACTTTACGGTCACCGTTATTGGCTTAAAAGCCCCTTTGCGCCCTCGTTCCTAACGCCTGCTAAAAGCAGGCATTAAGGACGAGGGCGCAAAGGGAACTCGGAATGTGGCGATAAGGGATTACCGGCACCGGTCTCGTTAACGGTGACTGGTATCCCTTACCGCCATACTCGGAATGAGGCCCAAAGTCATTAATAAAGGAGTTAACAGGAACATTACCTTAACTACAGTACTAACGTGAGATTCACACCGTAAAACAATGCTGTTGGAGGGGACTCTGTCTCCCTCGATAAATTAACACACAGTGTCAGACAGTGACTCACTCACTGGAGCACGCGTCGCTGCCTGGCTTGGCTTCTCCTTCATACTGAAAGAAGGCTGAGGCTGCGCAGCAGTGCACTGCGCAGGTAGGGCATCTGCAGTTGCTTGTTCCCAGGACTGGGAGTCAGAGCGTTTGCAATGGTTTTGTAGGGTAACACTAATCCAATACATGCGAGTCACCAACAGTGCACAGGAACATTAATGCTTTGCTATTAACAATGCCATTCCACAATGCAAACATGTCCAACTGGCTGCATAATGTAGACCAGTATAATAACATGACAGTAAAGTATGCCAGTCCACATTTAGACACCTAGACTGGTTGCACCAAAATGGCAGTCAAAGCAATAACAGGCAGCAAGAAGAGAACACATATTGAAGCCTGCATGTCTGTACTTTCTAACAACATGGCCAAACTCTTTAAAATCTGTAAGTAACTGGTCACTCCTGTTGCAGTCTTTACCTCTCCTATTCCCTCCCAGGCCCTCTGTATGGCTCTGTTCTCTCATTTCTCTGCTAAAACACGGAAACATCCAGCCCCCTCATCTCCTCTTCCTCTCCCACTTCCTCTCTTGGTCCCCCATTGGCAAGCTCTACTTCTCTTCCTCCTTTCTCCTCTTTCTCTCTGACAATAGCTGATGAGGTTTCTATACAAGTCCGATCTATGAAGGTTTTGTCCAAACATGTGCTACCCTGCTCCTCTAGAACCATGAAGGACCATATTGACACCCTTGCTCCAGCGTTGGCCGATTTCTGTAATCACTTTTTCACCATTGGAATGTTCCCCTCTCCCCTTAAACACTCCCTTGTACACCCACTCCTCAAGAAGTCGTCTGCCTTTCTTGCCTGCCTGGCAAACTATCACCCAATACCCATCACCCCTTTCCTGGGCAAACTGTTGGAAAAAAACTGGCCATCTTCCAGCTTACTCTCCACACTGAATCTGTTGGTTGTCTCCATGACCATCAGTCTGCCTTCAGAGCTGCCAGAGGCATGGAAACTGTTCTCGTGAACACATGTGAAGATATGCTCTCTAACCTTGATGGCAGGATTCCTTCTGTCCTCCTCCTCCTTGATATTTCCTCTGCTTTCAACACGGTCAACCACGCCATCCTGATTAATTGACTCCATGAGAACCTGGGCATCAGGGATCAGGCCCTTGAGTGGCTGACCTCCATCATCTTGGAATGCCCCTCCCAGGTGCAACTTGGTCCCTTTCTCTCCGCCACATCTCTCTATACCTGTGGCGTTCCCAAAGGCTTCATCCTTTCACCCTGATTTTTCAACCTCTTCTTGGCCCCTTTGGCCCACCTGATCTCTTCCTTTTCCTCTTATGCAGATGACACTCAGCTTTCCTTCAGGCTCCCCTCAGACTCCTCTCCTCTCTCTCTCTCATTCCTGACTATTAGCAATTCAGGATTGGTGCGCATCCACCGATCTCTCCCTTAATGCCAGTAAAAAGAAGAGCCTTCTTATTGGGACACATGTCCCTGCTTTCCCTCTTGCACTATCTCCGCCCACCTTGGACCCTCTTCCTTCACCTTCTTGTGAGGCAAAAAACTTGTTTGGCATCTTTAACTAGACTCCATCTTTTTTTCCTCACATCTCGGACATTGCCAAGAAGTCCCACTACCAGCTGCTCCTCCTCAAAGGGACTCTTCCCTTTCTCACTTTCCCCAGCAGCACACTGTCTCCAGACCCCTGGTTCTCTCTAGGCTGGGCTACTGCAACAGCCTCTTTCTCAACCTGCCTTCCTCTACTCTCTGCCCTCTGCAACTAATCCAGAACAGGACTGCAAGACTTATCCTTGGCCTCAAACCTAGGGATCATATCTCTCCAGCCCTGAAATCTCTCCACTGGCTCCCGGTTGCTGCAAGGACCAAGTTCAAGACCCTTTGCATTGTCCACAAAGCTTTCTGGGCCCAGGCCCACATTAATCTACCGCTTTTTCCAAAATACCTTCCTTCTCAAGCCCTTCGCTCAGCTACCTCCAACTCTCTAAGGGTTGGACACTTATCCAGGAAGAGAGTGGGGAGGGAGTTTTAGATCTCTCTCCTATGCAGGTGCTTCCCTCTGGAAAGGCCTCCCTGCCCCTCTCAAACTTGAGCCGGACCACCTGAAGATCCAGAAAGAGTTCAAAATATTCCTCTTCTCCTCTGCTTTCTCTCTCTTCCCCTACCCTCCTGGCCTACCTGACCTACCTGTCGGCTGTACTGACTGGTTACTGGGCTACCCTCAGAGTCACACTATGTCCAGACTCTTTCTTGATCAGGCACACCTGCACTGCCTCTGGGCCTACCACGCACTTAGGAGCTGCAACTGTAACCCTAGAGTCCCTTGTTCTCTTTGCACTACCCAGAGCTGCACTGCCCTGGCTGCACTTACTAAGAGAATTGCTGCCCTGTTTTACCCTCCCCTCTACATGCACTTTCCGCCTCCCTTTCCCCTTGCACTTCTCGTTCTCACACCTGCACAATCTGAATGACACAAAGCCTAGTAAGATCGTTTGCCTTGTCTTCCCTCTATCTTCCCTTGCGTGTCTTGTCGCACCTAGAAACTCTTGTGTACAGGCGCGTTATAAATGACTTATATCATATAATTTTATCACAGATGCCCAGAAAAATATACAATGCCCCAGTAAGGAACGGCTAATCTGGAAGCACCCAAATATCAGTCTAGACAGGTAATTACACTTAGCAGGACTGTTTATCAGAAATGCCCAGTTATAAAAAAATTTTAAAAAGTCATACTAAACTGAAGAATGACTAGACTGGCTGCACCAAAATGCCTGTCTAGCCACTAATACCACAGATCATGCCTGCTCAGACTGGACATGGACAACCATTATGATTAGACACACAATCCTGCCCCCCACAAACATCCCCTCTCCCTCCCACCTCTACCCGAACCTCCAAAATCAGCTCCTTGGTCCAGAATTACCTCCACGTCCCTCTTCCTTGTCCCAGAGCTTACATATGAGTCTCCTTCACTCATAGGTAAGTACTGGGATGAGTAAGAGTGGGACTAGGAGTAATGATGATTGCAGGTAGCTAAGTGAGGTATTATCTCCAAGTACCTTTACCTCATCCCAGTGCTTGTGTATGAGGCACAGTGCATCATACACAAGTATTGGGACGAGGAAGAATAGGGCTAGGAGTAATGAAGATTACCAATAAGTAATCAGGCATTAAACAAAGTAGTGGTGCAACACCATTGAGTTGACTGGGATTCTGTACTCCCCACTCCCCCTGACATGTTTGGCTATATTGACTCGACCTGGCTGACCTTCAGAGCAGTTGAAGGACAGAACAGGACAAGATGTTAAATGGCACCTGGGTTTTGCTGTTAACAAGAGCCCAGCAATTACTAACATGAAGCATATCACTGTTAGTACCTGCATTCAAATGCCATTTTCTTTTTTTTTTTTTTAGCCAATTGAAATCGTGATGTGGGTTTAATACTTGCATGCCTGGGAAGTGATTGGAAGGGTAGAGTGGGAACAGGAGACCACTCATTCTCGAAGCAGTCCATAAATGGGAACTTGAAACCTTAAAGGAGAGAGTTAACTGCTTGTAACATTGAAGCTGCACTAGAATAGTCTCATTAAAATGCATAAAGAAATTGGATGACCCCACACAAATACGTTTGCCCTTCCCCCACCACCTGTGAAGTTAGCGCCTCTCCCAACATTTGAAGGGTTATCCCCCCCAAAATGTAGGTTTTGCTGCACCCCTGAACACAAGCACACACACCATTCACCATATGCACACATGCACACCCAGCCATTTATACATTTAAGTATGCACTCTTTCACCATACAGGCACACTGAGGCAGCCACCAGTACATTTAAGTGTGCACCCTTTCACCATACACTCACACAGGCAGCCACCTATACATTTAAGTGTGCACCCGTTCACCATGCAGGCACACCCAGGCAGTCACCCGTACATTTAAGTGTGCACCCTTTCACCATACACTCACACATGCACCCGTAATGGGGTTAAGGGGAGCCCTATTACTTCAAAAGGAAATTGTTTCCTTTTGAAGTCACGTTGACCTCATAAATAAATGATTTCCTTTAAGGACTGAACCATAACGAAAATAATGTCTTTATGAATGCAGAGTAACTTCAAAAAGATACTGGGGGTCATTATGACCCTGGCGGTAGCCGTGCCTGTGATGGGAAATTACTGGTGCATTACAGCCCCGGCAGACCCGGTAATTGCCCATTCCCGGGCGCTGGAAAATATTACTCCCCATTCCCATTTGAGTCCCATTGGACTCAATGGGAATGGGGAGGCCGGATGCACCGGCACCATTCCTGACTGGTGCCGGGGCATCCGTCGAGTTCTGCGCGTTAGTGCTGTTCCGCCCATCAGGTTAGACCTGGTGGGCTGAAAGGCACCTGCTTGCACAACTCGTAGTTTGCCGGTCTGGAAACAATGGTACCAGCAAGCTTACCAGTACTGTTGTTTCCGGACCGACAAACTCATGATGAGGCCCACTGTTTCTTGTGAAGTCATAGGTCTTCCCCACCCCATGACATGGAGGCCTCCAGCCTAGGGTCTTCCATTGCATGGGTTGGGGGGATCCCTCTGTTTTCAAAAAGAAAGTTTCTTTTTGTAGTCACTCTGTGTTCATGAAGACATTATTTCTGTTACAGAAATAATTTCTTTATGAAGGCAAAGTGAAATCAAAAAGAAAAAAAAAAAGATGTTGAAAAATAAATATTTTTCCTTTTTTTTCCAAGTGGGCCCCCCCCCTTCCAGGACATGTGCTGGTGCCCCCTGCACCGCGGGGGCTGCTTGGGCCCCTGTTACTCCAGGGGCGCGGGGCAGCATTAACTTTAGCAAGCAAGCTTACAGTTACATGACAGGCTGCAGTCGTATTTAACACGCTGCGAGCAGCATAATCTCGGGGGGATAAGAGCTATTATATCCCCCCCACTTAAAATTGTGCAGGGATTTGGCACCCCAACCCCCCATGTCCTACGCCCATGTTAGCCAAAGCATGGTACCTAGAACATACTTACATACAATCATCAGCACACTGAAGTTGGTACTCATTTACAGAACTCGAAATTGTTGAAAGGCTGAGTGGGCCTTGCTGGGATTTGAACCTGCGGCCTGCTTGATTAGACAAAGCAGCAGCAAGCACTTAACTCACTGATCCATCTTAGTGTCAATAGACGGCCTATGTTAAGGGAAATATTTTGTCAGAATATTTGGGCACATCACCTCATACCTTTGGCAGAACACATTTGGGACGTTACATATGAAAGGGAGGCAGAGAACAGAGAGAAAGGGTGAAATAAGAAAGAGAGGTGAACGAAGCAAGAGACAGCAAGAGACAGGCATTGGAACCAATTGGCAATATCTATGGTGTGCCTTAGATACTAACATAACACACGTAGGTTGTATGTAGGGAATCATTGTATTACTTGTGCCAATAAATGGAGGGAGAGAAAGAAAGAGTGGGGAAGAGATGCATATACATACCTCAGAGAGAAAGGGAGACATGCAATATAATCTTCAGTAACCTACTCCGCAGTAACCCAACACAATTAATGCAGAATGTGCCACCACGGTATGGTCTATTTTTCACAGGCAGGTAAACTGGTCCTTGAGGGGCCTCTGTAAAGGAATTTACTATGTTAGATTATGTGGACATATCACCACATGTGGTTGTAGAACACATTGCAGGAAAAATACATGCAGAGAAAGGCAGCAAGAGCCAGACATTGGGCCTCATTACGACCCAGGCGGAAAACCATGGTGCTAATAGCACCATGGTCCATGCCGGTAACTTACCGACTCTGCCATGGAGAAAGGGGGAATTACCACCCCATTACAAGGTTGGCGGGGCGGTAATTCCCCCTTCCTCCATGGCCCTTCCCCATTCCCATTTTTGCCCCATAGGGCTCAATGGGAATGGGGAAGGCGCTAAGTACGGCACTGCAAATTGCGGTACCGTACTTAGCACCAAGGTCCCTTTGCGGGTCCCCACTTTAACGGCTGGTGTAGACCAGCCGTTAAGGTCGGGTCCCGCAAAGGGACCTCGTAATCAGGCGCTAATGGGTTAACAGCGCTGCACCTTTTTACAGCGCCCTTAACCCATTAGCGCCAGGGTCGTAATGAGGCCCATTGTCAGCAATTTCTATTGTCAGAGGTGTGTGGTATAAACTGCACACTCGTCCATAGCAATATAATATAATGAGCCCATGTTCTATGCAGAAAAACGTGGAATTATTCCAAGTGCCAGAAGAAAGGGAGAAAGTGGAGAAAACAAGAAGGAGTAAGAGATAGAGAAACACAAAGAGAGACTATTAGCACCATGTTTGCCGCTGGTACCATACCGGTACCACCATGGAGAAAAGGGGAATTACCACCCCATTCCAAGGTTGGCAGGGCGGTAATTCCCCCTTTCTCCATGGCCCTTCCCCATTCCCATTTTTGCCCCATAGGGCTCAATGGGAATGGGGAAGGAGCTAATTACGATAAATATTAGCACCAAGGTCCCTTTGCGGGTCCCAACTTTAACGGCTGGTCAACACCAGCCGTTAAGGTCGGGTCCCACAAAGGGACCTCGTAGTAATTGTTATTGTTATTGTTATTTTGCACTTATATAGCGCCTTATATACCATTGGTATGGTCTGAAGGCGCTGGTAGGTTGAACGCCCTTGGGAACCGAAGTTCAGATCAGTAGAGAGAGTAGGGAGAGTCAAAAGGTGCGTGTGTGCACCGGATATGTGTGCAGCTCGTGCGGTACACAAAGTATTAGCTGATTCTTATTGGTAGGTGTGGTGGTTGAGAGATCAGGAGAATGTGTTCGTTCTGGCAGGATTTATCCGGAACGGATGTGGCTGCGTTAGGCCTGAGGAGAACGCCTGGCTGGGGGTGTGAGACCAGCAGTGTTTACATAGAATGATGTGGAGTAAGCGGTGGATGTTCGTATGGGAACAGTTATACCGAATGGTGTCATAGTATCTCTGTGTTCTAGTTGAGTGGTGATGTAAAGGAGAGAGTAAGCGTGGGGTGTGGTAAGAATGGTTATATGCTCTTTCAATGTGCAAACTTCTAATACTGGAAGTGCACCTGTAAGGTGGTTAGGGTTTACCAGTACCGGTGCCCTTACCGGTACCGGTAAACCCTTACCGCCTACCGTGTAATGAGGCCCAAACTGTAGAAAGTGACAGATGCAGTGAGAGTCAGACATTGGCAATGCATGGCACTGTCAGCAGCAGACCGTATACACTGTACAGTAACACACCATAGAATACTGAACTTTTAAATACACTCTGACCTTTGTCTGGACTGCAGGGACATTTGTCGAGGGAATACGTGGCTGGACAGAGTCCCTCATTTATTTCAGGAGTCCCCCCACTTTTTTCAGAGGGCTCCTTGATAGGCTAATTTCATGTGACGCCACATTCAATTGGTATGTTAATGATACCCCCACTTCTTTTTCTTACGACTTGACACCAAAAGGTTGGCAAAGCCAAAAGTGTAGTGTGCATAGGTGGAGGGTGTGAAGGTCCACGCAAGAAATTCCTATGTAGTATCACTTTTTTGTGCAGGAAGGTGGGTGAGGCCATTGGCTGTCGTTTATGCAGTATCTGTTCTGTCTTGTATTCTACCTAATGTAAGGGAAGGGTAGCATTGCATTTCAATGTGCTGTGCCCTTCTTAACTGGTTGATGGACAGGTGCACTTCCAGTATTAGAATGCAGCTGCTACAACATGAATGGGTGCCAAAATATGGGACCTGGCAGCCATGGAAAAAGTTACATACTGAATCATGGGAGAACATCAGAAATTCCTCATGGACTGGAATATGGTGATTCAATTCCTAAAGAAAGACTCAAGGAAAACATGGCGCCCGAGAAGGATGCATCTGTTGGGTCTGTTCTGATGACCCCCACTTTCAGTAGTCTAAGGAGGAACTTGATAGGACCCGCCAATGAGAAGAGGGATAAAGACAACATGGCAAGACTTTCAAGTACAGGTGGAAGGCGCACATCAGACCTACGAAGGAAGGAGGTGAGTGGAAAATGGGTATTGGGGTTGGGGGGGGCATTTGTCACGTAATATGTTTGAAAATGCCAATAAAAATGAATATGAAAAGAATGCAGCTGCCATGTACCCAGGACATTCAACAATTTTTTGTATGTATATGCACAGGTATTGCATTTTATAAGATAACAAAAACACCACAGTTTGCACCCACAGACAGGTCAAAGGACGTTCAACGGGGTATGTTGTCTCGCCCTATCCCCTGATCATATTAATGATGTGTACACAAATTAGTATTCCGCAGACCCAAGCTCCATAATTCCAAAGTTTACACCTGGGACCAAGACCAGAGATGCATGCTCTGTATCCAGTGATTGGATGCTACTGTACGCACACATTTTTGCAATACAAGTTGAGGCCCACACCTTGTGTTTCTCTGACTGTTTTGGACTACAAAGACAATGGGCCTCATTACGACCCTTGCGGAAATGGAAAAATGATGGCGGAAATGCAATACCGCCATCGAACACCGCTCGTTGCGATCATGACCCGTCACCGTAAAGTACGATGCCAATAGCGACACCGCATTGAACGGCAACGCTAACTGCACCAAGTACGCGCACGCGCGCCTTGCAAAACCGGAATCACCGCCATGGCGCAACGGTACGCGAATTCTGACCCTAGCGGACATGTACTGAACGCCATCAAGCACGTCGTAAAGTACCATTCCGCCATGGCGAGAAATACGGCAACGCGAACCAACCGTAAATGGCCCACTGAGTGCCTGTACTCCACTCCCTGGCCTCATTGCACAACTCCTGGCAGGCGCAATGTACTCACACTATCCAACCAGTGAAATCCACAATTCACCCATGCATGCCAACGTAGAAAAGCATGCAGGGGCTCAAAGCGCCCCGTGAGTGGGCATCCATGTACGGCATGTCACCATAGCCGTACTGACGCAGCACAGGCATGTGAAGGTACAATACATCAAAATGAAAATCAAGAACACATGACACAAAACAACAGTAGACCCCCATCGCTTGCCACCAGCGCAAGGCAACATCCAAAACAGCATCCTGAGGGGGATTGCACCAGCCCTGTACTCATGCCAGCAAACAAACCAACCATCAGCAGAAGCATGTACCACACAAGTCGGCAGAGTGACTGAGCAGCCAGGCTCATCCCAAGAGGGGCCGATGGGAGCTGCAGGGCACAGATGGCATCAATACAGAAGCTATTCCAATGGACATGACCCCAGTCCCCCTCCAACAAACGCACGCAAACACAGTCACCTGTGACCAGCCACATTCTGAACAACCCATCATTCCACCAATCGACCTGGCTGACAGGCACCAGTCGGCCAAAAGCCAATCCCCCGCCCCTGAACAGCACATCATGTAAACAGTCACAATGGCAGCCCCCATCCGTGACCATACTGTGCTACGTAGGCAAACGCGGCCAGTACTGTACCACACAACTCAACTCAGAAGGCGGAACACAATGCAGATCATCACGCAATACATACCGCCACAAAGCGAAAACTCGCCACATCACCTGCAAAGAACAACGCAACACGACAAATATCGGAATACAATTTAAATGCACATCCAAATGACAAAGGCCCCACAGCAATTTGCAAAATACCACCAAAACAACCATCATCACCGAGGGCTGCATCTGCAATAATTGACCGGCTTCCACTTGTGTGACGCCCTGTACCATCATGGCACACAGGGCCTACATCAACGTTCCAAAAGGCAACATGGAAGCGGCAAGAACCGCAGGTCCGTCCCATGAGGCAGGCACTAGTCGAGCTGAAAGGCCGAAATGTTGCACCTAGCCACCAGTACAGCGTAAGGGCATGTGGCCCATTGGCGATCGTCCCATATGATCGAAATGGTGCTCCACTGATTCACCCGAAGCTGCAGGAGTCGAGAGTAAAAACCATCTGGAGGAGTGGCATAGAGATGGCATCTGCAATAGGGCAGGAGATACCTGTCACCCAAAAGAAACACAAATCAACCGATTGCATTACGGGACTCATGATGCATTACAATTTTCATTCAACACACCAAATCCACACCCATATGCATGCTAGCCCACTCCAAAGGAATATACACACCCCTAAATCAGTATCGAATCATAACGAAACCAATCGAGCTAAATACACCACTGTCAACGTCGGTTACTGTGCATGCGTCCGTCAAGATAGAACCCATGACATGGGATTAGTAACGTGCCTAGACACAAGTGTATGAAGGCGCGTCGAGACAGGGAGGATCCGACAAGGGCAGATAGACGTATGTCCCACTATGGCAGCCTTGCATCACATAACGCAGGGGAAGGGGAGTGAATCAAAAAACCCATGTACATGGCAGACCCTAAACGGAATCATCAGTCCATGCATCCACACATCATTCCCTCATCCCGCAATGAAAACGCATGAATATTCACTCACATAATATGTGAAACTTCCATCGCGTCTGTGCGTAATGCAGTCCGCAAAAACCACTGTGCCCCTGGCCGGATCTGTAGTGTTGTGAAGCAAGATGGATTTGGGAACGTCCTGCCTTATCGTCCACAACGCTATTGCGCATCCCATTCAATTCATATCATTCATTGCCTGCTCGTTATGGGCCATGTCCCAAGGACATTCTACAATAGAACGTTACATTTCCAGCCAGACCTGTGGGCGTATCCTCGCCGCTACTTCAAAACCCAAAATGCTGGCCTTCGAATTCCTCACTTGCAACATTACGTCGAAAATGCTTCTGTGAACGCTTGCATTCACAATTACATCAATGTAGTGCGGCTGTGTGTCATGATGCTAACTGGCTGCATTCACAAATGGCACGCCACGCCCGTCGGTGAAGTACATTACTGTGCTGCATGAGGGTCGGCCATCGATCGAGCCCTACATGCCACTGACTCTTCACAGGTATGTAAGCGGCTGCAATCATAGCATGTGTAACAATGGGAGCATAGCATGAAGATCAGTCAAAGTACATCACACTGCCATCGGGATTTGATACATGATTCAAATCCCAAGATGCCATGCGGCCAAATGCAGCCTTACGGGCGGGACGTGCTCGGCCAGAAGGGATTGCATCTGCCACAGATTCATTCAATCAGCACAGGTGGAGGCCATACAGGCCGACAGCACATATATTGCAGACCCAAACCCCTCCCACAACCACTCCCACTCCAAAATGCTACCGGCAGGACTAGCGATGTTGGGCCTGGGGTACCAGATAGCACTGCAAGTGCTACAACTACAAGAAGACGACGAACAACAACAGGTACAACAACCGGGCGCACAGGGGAGACGGAGGAGAAGGAGGAGGAGGAGGGCAAGGCAGGGTCAGCAAGGCCCACAAGCACTGCCACTACCACCACGCAGGCGGCCCGCAATCCCACACCTCCGAGCCGATCCGTTCAACCTCACTGCTGAGCAGATCCACACCCTCTACCGTTTGGACCGGGACACCATAATCGCCATTGTGGACATGACACATGCTGACCTCGTGAGCATGATAGATAGCCCAACCGCCATCCCACCCCTACTGAAGGTGGTGTCTGCACTCCACTTCCTGGCCACAGGCACCTACCAGCACACAGTGGGACAGTTGCATGGCATTTCACAGCCACTGTTCTCACGGACACTCTTCCAAGTGCACGATGCCCTCCTGAAGCACGCCGACGACCACATCACACTACCACGCACGTACCAGGAGATTACCAACGCTAAAGTGGGATTCCATGCACTTGGCGGCATCCCGGGTTGCATTGGTGCCATCGACTGCACCCATGTTGAATTGGTTGTCCCACATGCCATGGAGGTCCAGTACCGCAACCGGAAACAATTTCATTCAATCAATGTGCAAATGGTGTGTGACTCCAACAAGATATTTACGCATTGTTGTGCCAGATTTCCAGGATCTACCCATGATTCCATGGTCCTGAGGAACACAAGAATACCACGCTACATGGAGCGACACGCAGGGCACAGATCCTGGCTACTCGGTGAGTCTCATTCCATGCATGACATCGTGGCCCATTTGATGCGTCAATGACCTTGCAGGGGGGGGGGGGCTACTTAGCACTATCATTCCACTGACACCCTTTATTCGTCTCATACAGGTGATGCCGGGTATCCACTGAAGAGATGGCTCCTTACACCAATCCGGAACCCACAGAACGAGCATGAGGAGGACTACAACCATGCCCACTCACGTACCCGTGTGGTCATTGAACAGGCATTCGGCCTACTGAAGGCTCGTTTCCGCAGCCTCAGCAGGTCTGGCGGGGCACTCATGTACAGCCATGAGAAGGTTTCTAAGATGGTCATGGCATGTGTCATGCTGCACAACATGTGCATACGTAGGAATGTGCCCATGCCCCCTGACGCTGTACTGCATGCACCTGAAGATGATGATGATGATGAGGGTGGGGATGTGGAGGCACCTCAAGGAGTCCATGAGGCACAGGATGTACGTGCAAACCGACAGAGCATCATAGATGCATGCTTCTAGCAACCACGCATGGTGCCTATTACACGGAAAGGGGACCTGTGGCACTGTGTGTGTGTAGTACAGGCACATTGTGGACTGTACGCCTATGAAGGCCTCGTACGCAAATATCAATGTCCACACATGTCATTGGATGATAATGAGGTGCTGTATTGTTAATGTGAATTGATTTATACACCCTATGGACCCGCCACCCAGTGAAGCCCAACACACCCCCTCCACCCTACTCCCTCCCCCCCCAACACCAGTGTCCGAATATGCATGCTGTCCGTGGGTAGACGCTATTGCAAGCCCCCTCTACGGGTATCAGGGGCACCCCTGCCCGTGGAGCGCAGGTTCCTGCCAGATCTGCGTTGGGGGCTGCCCTGGACGGAACTTGCCACGGATGATGTCTCTGCCTGCTCGCGTCCATGCATGTCTCTGAGGGTTTGTGAGAGCTCCGAGAGCACACGGCGCACAGCAGCAAGTTCAGCACAAACGTCTTTGGACGTCGCATGCAGTTCCCCCCTCAGGCTCTCGGTGCTTTTCTCCATTTGTGCTCTCAGGCTCTCGGTGCTTCTCTCCATTTCTCCCCTGAGGCTCTCACTACTTTTCTCTATTTGTGCCCTGAGTGTCTCGGTGGATGTTTCCATGGCTGCCCTGGAACCCCCGCATTCATTTGCATGGTCCTTGAGTAGCGTGGACGCTTCCTGCTGTTGCTCGATCAGCAGGTCGAGGGACTGTTGCCTCTGCTGGGCCATGGACATTTGCGGTGGTGTGACAGGGGGGCTGCTCAACACATGTTGCCTTGGCACAGGACTTGTGGGGGTTGGCCAGTCGTCGTCTTCAGGGTGCCCCTGCGTGGTTTCGTCATGGTGTAGGGGATGGAACATGCAGGGGGATTGGGAAAGGTCATGGATGGTACCTACGTCGCCAGCACTGTTTTCCGTGTCGGAGCATGCTGGCATGACAGCTGTGTCACCTATGGTGCTGCTACCACCAGAGGCAGTGCCATCAGATACGTTCTTGGGGGGGACCTGTGGTGCTGGGGTTGTGGACTTGCTGGCTGCTGGGGTGCCTGTTGCAGTCCCCTCCAGTGTGCTGCCACTTGATTCCTGCTGCTGCCGTGTCTTGATCCTTGCACCTGAGGTGGAGGCTCTTGGGACGTTGGTCCTGGCCCTCTTTGCAGGCGTGCTGGTAGGGGTGTCCTGCAGCTCGTCGTTGGTATCGGACCCTGTGGTGGAGTAAAGAGGGGCGAGCGTTAGTTATGGGTCTGTCGGATTTGGAATGGCAACGTATCAAATGCATTGGGGTGGTACATGAGGCTGATTTGGGACTGGGCCTTGGAGGTGGTCTCATTTTCGTGTGGATTGAGGATGCATTCATTTGGCTGCCTGCAGTTAGGGGGTGCATGCTGCACATGTAGGGGTTGTTTATGGCTTCTTGATTGATTTGTTTGTTCATTCTGACTTTTAGAGGGCGCTGTCAGGGCAAAGTATGTATTGCACTATGGGGTCACATGGTACTGCACATGTTCGTGGTTTGTGGATTTCGCATTGTTTCTCTTGGCCAACCTACCTGATTCTCCGGATGTCGGCACTCCTTTCTCCATCCCTCCGACTCCCTCTATGCTCTCCATTCCTATGGTGGAGGCGCAGATTTCCTCCCAGGGGGTCAACTTGATGGGCGACTCTGAACCCCCCCCGGTAGCTGTGGCGATGTTCCTGTTCGCAGAAAGTATGCTGCGTACGCGGATCCGCAGGTCGTCCCACCGCTTGCGACATTGCTGTGGCGTGCGGGGTGTTGTCCCCACCGCACTTACGCGCTGTGCCACCAGGGCCCATATGGCCTTCTTGTTGGCAAGGGCCGTCCTGGTCATTTGACTGGAGAAGACGACGGCGGCATTTTCCTGGAGGGTCTCGGTGAGCACGGTCAGTTCCTCTCGGGAGAAGTGTACCTGCCGCTTGCGGTCACACGCTTTCTTGGCTACCTTTCCCATATTTATTTTTTTGACTGGGGTTGCTAACGGGTTGGGATGTGTGTCAGGGTCGGATTTTTATGGTTGTGTTGGGATTCGGATTTTATAGTTGTGCGGCGTGCTGTTTCCCGTTCCGGCCACATGCTTTTACTTCCGTTTCCGTATATTTACGGTGGCCGTAATTTGCGGTGCCCGCTCGTTACGGTGACCGCTCATTACGGTGACCGCTAAGATGGGTGGCGGTATTGCACCTGGTGCAGCGTACGGCGGCGGTAAGGGCCGTTTTGGGGTCATTTCCGCCATCGCAGCCTTTCGGATTCCGCCATGGCGTAATGCTCGTGCCCGATGGGTCGTAATTAGCCGCACTTTGCTCCTTCGTGCAATGGCGGAAACGCTATTTACGCTGTTGCGGTCCGGTCAGTCAATTTCCGCCAGGGTCGTAATGAGGCCCAATGACCACTGACCATGCTGTCTGAGGCTGATGGGAGTTGTTGTCAAACATGTATGGAGAGTCCAAGTTTGAATATCCATGATTAGTTCAGTGGCAAGAATGCCCGTCCTTCATGCGATGGTATGTTTTTTGCAGATTTCAGGTATTCTCTTTCAGCATGTGCATGCTGTGATCTGATGATGTTGAATAGCAGCATAATGCATTATGCAGCTTCCATAAGTCTTCCATAGGGGATGAGCATGCTAAACTTGGCCATTGACAGAAGAGCAAATGTGTACACGAGAGTTCAGATAGCCATAATGACAGACCATGTTGTTTTCAACTCTTAGGGCCTCATTACACGGATGGCGGTAAGGATTTACCGGTACCGGTAAAATACCGGTACTGGTAAATCCTTATCGCCTTACTACGAGGTCCCTTTGCGGGTTGGGGGATTTAACGCCTGCTTTTTGCAGGCGTTAAAATCCAACCCGCAAAGGGACCTCGGAGCTAATTACGGCACCGCAAAATTGTGGTGCCGTAATTAGCGCATTCCCCATTCCCATAGAGCCCTATAGGGCAGAAATGGAAATGGGGAAGGGCAATGATGGAAGGGGGATTTACCGCCCCTCCAACCTTGGAATGGGGCGGTAAATCCCCTTTCCACCAAGGTGGTGCCAGTATTTTACCGGCATGAGCCATGGCGCTAATAGCACCATGGCTCACCGCCTACCGTGTAATGAGGCCCTTAGTGCTGCGTTGTTCATGTTAAAAAAGACCTTTTGAGAAAAAAAAAGCTGTAATGTATAATTGCTTATGTTTTAATGTTGCATTGAATGTGCATTGAAATGACCTCATCCCTCTTCCACTCCGACCCACTGCCTCAGCTTCATGTGTGAGCACAGGAGATACCTGGGATCTGTCCTTAAAAGTGAAAAAGGAAAGGCTAAAGGATTAGGCATGTGCATTGATTACTTTCATTAGACACCATCATGAAGTGACAGAGGGAAGGGGCAACATCTGTTGTGTGTGGCACCCAATCACCCATTACGTCTAACTAGAGGGGCATTACCAAAGTCAATAGCAGAGGAGGTGCTTAAATTCAGGATTGGATATGCCACTCTTCTGAGATAACAGTCAAAGGAGGAGAGGGGGGAGAATTCACGTGGGGGGCTGGGGTTGGTGCAGTGGGGTGGTATACCAAGACATAAAAAGCATGAGCTACATCCTCAATTGGGCTGCATTTTAAGCATCACCCTCAACAACGGAGCTGTATCTCTTTGTGGCAGGAGGATGTAATGTGTGTACGTTATCCTGGACCATAGCAAGAATCACTGGAAATTGATTGTCAATTTTGGTTTATCTAGGCTTCATCGCCAAACCAGTGTATATGAAGGAGTTTGTCTCAGTGGAAACGAGCTGGGTTCAATTCGCACCTCTGCCAAAAGCCTTTTACAATTGGCCTTTTTTAAAATGTATTGTGGTGCTATTGCTTTGATATCCTCAAGCTATTTCATTAAAAAAAAACAATAAGAAAATAATCTTTATTATTATGGTGCAAAGTGTCAAGTGCATGGAGGTGAGACGAAAAATCCTTGAGCCGAGCACTGATTCTGAGTAGAGCAGTTTAGCGGGGTGAGGAGTGGTCCATCAAGGAGTTTCCTGCACATTGCTCTGTTTCTATTTGTAAATCAAAACTGAAAATCATAAATACATATTTGATAAACACTGTTGGTGTAAAATGTACAGATTAGTGAACAATGAAAAGTAGCAATGGTGGGAGGGTCACATTTTGGTCACCCAACTGATGAGGCATTCACCTAGCAGACTAGGCTAACACCAAGTTCTTATCCTGGTTCCCTAGCCTATCCTGGTGCACCATGTAGGGGTTCAACTTATTCAGGTACGGCTAGCGGTCAGTGCAAGTGTACCATGACCTGGATGAGCTATGGCTAATAAAGGTATGTAGGAGGAATCTTAGTACCCACAGTACTGGTGCTTTCTCGCTGTTGGTACTGCAGTTTCACAATGCTGGTGGCTTCACAGATAGCATTAGGCCCAGAAATGATGGTTCAGTTTGAAATGCTTGGTTTGAAGGCTGTGGCATTGCTTGGCTGACTGGACAATTTGTGTCCTTGTTGAGTCACAACAACCAAGTTAGCATAGGTGAGGTGTCCGGAAAAGGTGTGTGGCAAATACAGGGACTTTATCAGATCAAAAGACAGTGGGGCACCACCACACAGTGACAGAGACCCTCAGAACAGCAAGACTTGTCACAGCTTTGGACATGACAATGAAGGACATCTGTTGAATGAGAAAGTTACCTTTGAGCTAGAAGACTTGATGAGTTGGGCTTTGATACAAGATGGCTACGTGTGGGTGGGGGGGGGGGGGTAATGGAACAACAGAGAGTGCATGGAATGGCATTTGGTGAGAGTGGTAAAGAAGGAACACAGTTTGGGTTTAAAATGATGGTAGGAGAACAATGGAGATTGGTGTCGCATGCATGTCCATGGGTGTTGCGATCTTGGTGGCTCTAGGTGTATACTGTTGTGAAAGGAGGTGTATCTTTTTCAGAAGCATCAATGCAAGGTATTGGTAACTAAATTACTGCCACAGTCTGGCATGCATGGTAAGCATGGTTCAATGATTTGATGGGGTAAGTTGACAGGGTATCCGTTGTATGGTACTAGGTTTTGTTGTCACAGGGTGTGTTGCATCTTCTGCCAGGGTTACTGGGGTAAGAACGAGTGTAGGTATCTGATTTTTAGAAATGTGTTGGGCAAGAAACATATATGGCTATCCAGAGGACAAAAGGAGTGGTCTTGCAACATCAGCAATGACTGGTGTTGGTCTAACAAATGGCCACCATGTGCAACTCTGGGTGACACAGAGAGTTGGTGCGAGACAGACACATGGGTGAGACAAAATGAGGCGGGGTGGGGGGAAGAAAGAGAGAGAGAGAGAGAGAGAGAGAGAGAGAGAGAGACAGACAGAGAGAGAGAGAGAGAGAGAGAGAGAGAGAGAGAGAGAGAGATCCCTTACGCCTTGTCACATGTGTCTGTCCTCTAGGTGTGATTGTCAGGCATGAGTGATGCCATATGGATTGTGGGAATGTGTCACGCGGAACAGCATGAGGGTTCTCTGTTCGTGTCCTGTCTTACTGTGTAGTGCATGTGCCGTTGTCTGATCTTTTCTAACTTACTCTAAACTGTTCTACTTCGAATTTACGAATAAAACAACGCCATCCCCACTGATCCCTGTAGGTTGAGAGGCAGAGGACGTGTAATATGTAAAGTGAAATTGCCTCCAATACATGCAGCAACTTTTTTTAGTTAAAGTACTTAGTTGCCCGTTGCCCGGGGGCGATCATGGGTCCGCAATGAACTGACTACCGACACATGCGCTTTCTGTAGATGTTGCTGGGGACCCTCACAGGTTTGTGTGCAAAGCCGTGCGGCTGACCTCCCACAGCCTCCAATTTCTGCCAGCTTACTTTTGAGGCATCACTGGTACAAAAGTACCAACACAGCCGTAGTAGAGTTTGAGTGGAGGGGGCGAACGGGGATACAGCATGGTACACTTTTACTTTCAATCAGCGCGATGTTCTTGATCTGCCCTTTTAGCATCTCCTGCTCAAGTCCTACCCAGCAGACCCTCAAATTAGGCTTTCCTGGTGTCTGACCCTGCTTTGCTCAACAATAAATAGCATTGGGGCTCATTTGGCATATCCGCGTAATTACACAGAGTGGGCCTCATTACGACCCTGGCGGAGTGGGTTTACGCCAGCGGTATTCGCGGCGGACCCGTCCGCCCTACTACGAGTTCCCGTAGCGCCATGGAGCGTTTTCCGCCTGGTTTTTCCGGGCGGAGAAATCCATGGCGCTACGGGACCTTGTTGTTAATTACGCCACCGTATTTTACGGTGGCGTAATTAACGCCTTCCCCACTCCCATTATGCCCTATGGGGCAAAAATGGGAATGGGGAAGGGTAAAATGGGGAATGGGGATTTACCGCCCCGCCAAGGTCGGAACGGGGCGGTAAATCCGCCAACCCCCATGGCGGTATCGGCAGCTTTCCGCCGTGCTCCATGGTGCATATTGCACCACGATTTCCGCCAGGGTCGTAATGAGGCCCAGTGTCTGTTACGACTGCACTTTAGCATAGACAGCACCGCCCCATGTAATTTTTCTAATATGTATGACTGAGCGCGAAATGGGAGAGTAAAAGGCAGCGTGCATGATTGCACGCCGTCCTGTTGCACTCTGATGTGCAAATGAAGTAAATAAAGCCTGCCGTATATGCATAGGTTTCCTATGAGGTCTGCCGGCTTTTCCGCACTTATATCACGCTCCATCAAAAACATGGTTCATCACACCCTGCCCTCCCCAATGCAGCACAGCAAATGTAATCGGAAGAGAAGACAGCCATCCATCCGATGGCACTCTGTGTATCTTCTGATGGTCAACTAAGTGGGCATTTCCAGACCGCTGCTTCCAGCAAATCAATCTGATCGCTGAAGGAAGCGGCCCATTACACTGCGAGGAGTCAGCCAGGCCTTGGTCTATTCATCATTCCTAATTAAGAAGTAATTACTTATAGATTCTGCACTCTTTATGTATGCCTCTACCATGCTAACACTGTGTCTATGTTTTTTCTTCTGATTCATTTTACTCATGGGGGTGGGGATTAAAGGCTCTGTGTTTTCTGCAAAGCATTGCCATCTAATGGCCTGATTACTCAATGGTAGCTTTCATTACACCGAGACTTACTTTTACTCCTCAAAATCTTAAATGCGAGTCAATTTTCTCTGTGGAGACAGCCTAACCTGCTACAAGTAACTTCCAATTGAATACATGTTAAGCTCAACCCACCACCGTAGCCTCCTGTATATCAACCAACCACCTGGCTTTGAGCAAAAATCTGCATGATGCCCTTGGCATGAAAGAAGAGAACAGCACAGTGACAAGGAAGGGAAGGTCTTAGGGCCCGATTACATGCTTGGCAGTAGTGGTAAAACATCCAGGAACTTGCTGTTAGCAGATAAATTATTAGTTTAATTTTGGCTGTTTTTTGTGCCAGATTTTACTACCACACAAAACCAGTAGTGCATGCAGTAATTACTAGATGTTGTTTGATTGCATGCAGTAATTACAGGATCTCCTATGTGACTCCAAAATAGGGAATAGTGGTATGGTCTGCATGGTACCCAGTAAATTCTGAATGAGATAACGCTAAAGAAGTATGGAGGTATTACTGGCTATAATAGCTCCAAACCCGGGAGCAGGCTCTTTGTACAATGAGAGATTTTGGTATGGAATCACAGCATGATACAGAGTTTATACAGAAGAAGACAGATGGAAAGATACCATGAAGCAGCCACACAGAGCTCTTACACAGACACTCCCCGATCTATGCGCATGAGGTGGCCATACCTCTAATGGAGAGCCCTTAATTAACCAGTGCAGTAGGTGCCTGTTGTTGCTCCCAACTCACCCATTCTACTACACCTCACTCACCTCACCCTACTCACCCCTATTACTTCACCCACTCTAACTCATCACACACACACGCTCAACCTCTCCAGTCTGCCTCAACCCACTCAACCACTATTCCTCAACATTTTCACCGACTCTATCTCACTCATGATACTGCACCTAACTCATCCACTGTAGCTTGTCCAACTCTGCCACCAAACTTACCCACTCTACAACACATACTCTACCTCACCCCACTCTACATCACTCCAATCAGAATCTACCTCACCCACTCTACCTCACCCACTCACCTACCTCGCATTTCCTGACTGTACCATGTTGTCACTCTACCTAACCCAATCTGCATTACTCCACTCTCCCTAACCCCATGCACCCACTATACTGCAACCATTCTAACTCCAACAACTCAACCACTGAACCTCACCCAACTCTACCTCACACAACTGACTCATTCTTCCCATGCTGATGCACAGGCTCCGTCTTACCCAACTCATCCACTCTACCAGAACCCACTTATCCATTCCAAACTCACCCCACCCACTGATTCTACGTACACCCTTTACCAGACCCAACTTTTCCTCACCCTACTTACCAACTCTAGTATAAGCACTAAAGTTCACTCACCCACCCTTTCTTACCCAACTCACCCATTCTACCTCACCCCACTGATCCACTCTTCTTCAACCCCCTCTACCACAACACTGTACCTCAAATGTTCTTATCCATTCTCCCCATCCCACTCAGCCATTCTACCTCACCACACTCTAGATCACTCCACTAACTCACAATAGCTCACTCTCTCCACCTCACACCATTCACTGATCTCTACCTCACCATTTAACTCACCCATCTCACACAGTGTACCTCATCCACCCTACCTCTCTCACTCAACCACTCTACCTCATCCCACTTTATTGCTCACCATGCACCCTCTGTACACAGCACCCTCATCCCCTCTATGTTCCCTAGTCTGTTACCCCACACTAACTCTACCTCACAGACTACCCAAGACCAATACAAGTCACCCCCTCACCCAGTTTGCCTCACACACTCTACCTCCCCACCACTAACCCACTCCATCACACCCCATTCACCTCTACCTGAACTCACTCACCCATCTCTGCCTTACCCCACACACCCACACTACCTCTTCGAACTAATCTACTTTATCTCACACCACTACACCTTACCCTACTCACCCAATCTACATCACACATTATACCACATCCCAATCATCCACTTGAAGTCACCCCACTCTCACCCACTCTAATTCAACTACTCCACCTTGCAACAATCAGCCAATGTACCTCTCCATGCTACCTCACCCCACTCCGTCTCAACCCGCTCACTCCATATACCTCACTCACTCTTTCTCAACCCACTAACTTAATGTACCTCTCCCACTCTACCTCACTCTACCCATACTTTCTAAACGTTACTTTACCTCACTCTACGGCAACCCCTCACCAAGTCTGATGCTTGACAGCTGTCACTTAAGTTGAAGGCCAATGGGCGGAGAGTTGGGTGTGGTAAGGATAATACATATTGATGCTTGCCACTAGTGGCAGAGGCTAAGGGGGGGGGAGTGGTGGGTGTGTGTATGGGGCATTTCTGACCCTTTTATTGGGAGACATTTGTAGACAGGCCTAGCAATATACTTGCCTGACACTTTATCTTACTTTTAAATACTTAACCTGTCTCTTAACTGCCTCCAGCAACCCCTACTTACCTGAGCTCAGGACCACCTTCGTGCTCCTCTATGGGAAGTGAAAGCGGGATGAAAAGGCAACATTTAGCATTCCCCAAACCCTTCAAGAAGAAACAGTAAGTTATAATAACTTCAAACACATACAAGGAAAGGCAGACAGCAACATGCTGGTGCATGGAGCATTTAGTTAATGTTTAGATATGTTCCAGCTTCCAGTATACCAGCAGTTTTTAAACTTTTGTTCTATGAAAAAGAGAATCTCAAAACACTACATGTACTATCCCTAAACCTAAGCAGCTGGGTAACTAAAACAGGATAGTTCAAACACTAAAAACAGATCTTTAAAAATATAATACAGAGTCCTTAAAAATATATAAAAAAGAGTTAATTCAGTGCACTGTAACTATAATACACAATGCTTACTTGGGAGACAGCCTGGCCAGAGCTGTCTCAAGGTCCTTTTTTGTTGAAGGTCTTTCGTTTTTCTGCTTCAGCATGGTCAGCTGGCGGGCTGTCAGGGCAGCAGCAGTGTGTGGGTGGCCCCACAGTTCTTTATGCATATGTTAGAACAGCCCAGGAACTCAGCAGCGGCAGCTCTGTAGAGGAGTCCCTCTAGTTCTTTAAGGCCAAGCTGCTTATGTCAGATGCCGCCTACGGTTAATTTTAGCGTGGGTGTCCCTAATCAATTCCTCAACCCGGCTGTGTCGGCCTGTAATGGCCTAACGAGTGGATGGGGCCAACCTTGTCCAGGGTGGGCGGGGGAGGGGCGGTAGCTCCACTAGTGGTCCGCCTTGGCAGAGGACAGCCTCTTCACTATCACACGGCTCTCCCCTCCATATCGCAGGGATCTCTGCACATGGGATGGAGGACCAGGCTGGTGACGGGTAGGAGCGGTGCCCAGAAGGTGGCAGTGAGTTTGGACGTAGCCCTCCCTATCTGGGGAGCTCCACCCATTGAGCCTGTGCCGTGGCAGTGAGCCTGGAAGTCAGGGATGCCGAGCAGAGTCCCGGCTCGACCCTCCATCGTATATGTTTGGCTGCAATTGAAGTAACAGCGCTCAACTCGCACCAGTAACATTATATTTTTATTTTATTTTGAAAGGTTCCCCATGCAGCATCATCCGGCAGGGGATTTTTCATTTTTATATTTTTTATTTTCGATTGTTCCTTTTTGCTTCTTTTCCCTCCACATTGGCTTACAGATGGGATTTAGGGGGAATGTTGACATCTGCCACAAGTGCAAGGAGACTAGATAAAGATCATTAGGTTGGGTTCAGGGGGAATATTGATGGCTGCATCTGATCAGCAGGTGTAAGGGAAGGGATATGGTGCCAGGGGGATATGGGACTCACCTTTGAATCCTCTTAAATTCATTTATTTTATGCTTGCAAATTTGGGTGTGGTCACCCTTGAACTGTTTGTTCACAAAGGCGAGGATGGTGGTCTACAGAAGAACAGGAAGGTCTGTCGCTTTGCCCAATCCATCAAAGTTCATTCTCTTTGACCACAGCTAATGCTACTCAAAAATACGAATCAAAAGTGAAAACATGTTTAAACAGTGCTTTATTACCTAGGCAGTGCCTACAGATGGTAATAATCACTTGCTCATCCTCTGGTGAAATATTTTTCAATGCATAATTGGCCAACTGGGGACCAACACTCTTTTTCCTCTGAGTCACGACGTGGGGGCACAGGTTGCAGTTGGGCGACAAACGGGTAGGGGGCAGTACTTTGTGATGTCAAAGGTTCAGCATGATGTCAACGGAGCAGGTGGGATCAGCATGGGTCTAGATAGGTAGACGGTGGGGGTGCAAGGGTGGGGCAGGTGAGGAGAAGATGGGTGGTAAAAAGAGGTGTACAGAGAGCAGCTAGAGGTCTGCTGTCTAAGGCTGGGTCCTCTCATCTATGGGTGGTGCCAATGCTCTCCTGGAAGCCCTTTCCGGTTATACCTTAGATGTGTCCTACATGCTGCAGCATGACTCATCAAAGGACTCTGAAAATGGGACCACTTCTTCCCGACACTCATCAAAATATATCACCTTCAAATCCGGCCATATCATATCATGTACCCAAGCTGCCTTACTGTGAAGCTCAGCTTCTTTGGAAGCCTACGATCGACCAAAAGGTAGAACATGTGCAGATTTGAATTCCACAGGAAGGGAAGCACCAGAAGACAGGCCTTCTCTGTCTTCTGCCTTCAGAATCTGGAATCTCATGCCCGTCGGCACCATACACAACCTTCATGTCTTATTTTCAGAACAGACATCCTTAGCGGGTCCCGCAAGGGGACAAGGGAGCTAATAACGGGCCCGTTATTAATGGGCCGTTATTAACTCCCTCCCCATTCCCATTGAGCCTTATAGGGGCTCAAATGGGAATGGGGATGGCTTTTTTCAATGATTAATTACCGGGTCCTCCAAGGTTGGAATGGCCCAGTAAATCCTCATTGAAGGAACCCGGAGCTGGAACCCGGCGTGGAAGCAGCTATGCCCTCCATACTCGTAATGAGGCCCATACTCTACAGAGAGAGGTAGCGAGAGAGGGGCATCTCCGTTATCAACCAGACCACAGTATTAGAATATTATGAAGGCATAATGTACTGTACAAAACACAAGGTAACACTTGCACACCAATTTTCAAACAGGATTCCATGAAAACATGGGTAATTGTTATTCTAAAAGATGGGTTAGTAATATTTAAGGTGCAGGGGAGAATGGCTCAGCCTTGGTATCTAGGCTGGGATACAAATATCGAAAAAGAAAGAAATCCAAATTATGAATAACTGTGTCCCCTGCCCACTTTCAATCAGGCCAATGACCTAAATGGATTAAATGAAAAGACTTTTTTCAAGAGTCGGTCAAAAATACAATTAAATGTCACTTTACGATTCAGATTTCAAATATGTAGACATTTGTAAAAAAAGGAAAAATTCCAGGAGTCGTTTTCTTTAGAGAATGATGGTCTTCTCTGATTTATTCATTTTTTCTAGTTGCCCAACACGTTTCGAGATAACATTCTCTCTTCTTCAGGGGCTTAAGTTTCAACATCACAAGCATCTACAAAAAACATATATTGAAAATATTTCAGTCTTATTCAAAAGATTTCATACCTTAACAGTAAAAGAACTCATATTGCCTCAAGCTACCTCACTTGTCCAGGTAGAGCTTAATATAAACAAAACAATGTTTCATTTTTCTAAATCATAGGATACTCTTGGATGGATAACATGTCCTTTCTGTTGTAGGTTGTCTACCGTCTGATAATCCAACACGTCTTTTTTGGGAAGAAGATATATTTAACCAAAGCCCATCTTAAAAAGAGAAAGGATAGCAGATTAAAAAATGGACGATCCTACTTGGGATGTGTGAGCCTAAAGGGTCTTACAAAAGGAGTAAAAGAGAAGGACTCACCCTTCTTCCAAAGTCTGAGAAAGAGAAAGTAGGTGCCAGGGCTGGGAGCTGGTAATCTCCCAGGTACAGTGGAGACAACCTAGTCTCATTTGATGAAAGGTCAGGATCCCACTCCTAAGGGAGTTAAGAAAGTGCATGGTGACAAAAGTAAAAATAGTAAAAAATAGTAAATAGGAGCGTGTGGGGATCCAAATTACCTTGTTACTGTAGGCGGCAGTAACAGAGAAGCAGTCAGGAAGCGGAGCTTTCCGACTGCCTCCGTTGCGCCTCTGTTTATATATGATATGTGGGGCCTATGACGTCACCCGCGCATGCGCAAGCAGCGTCAGAAGAGATGACGTCACCCACGCATGCGCGGGCGGCGTCAGAGATGATGTGAGCTGTTTGGGTCCCATGACGTCACCCACGCATGCGCGAGCGGCGTTGAAAGTGATGACGTCACACCCGCATATGCGGGTGGTGTCGGAGAAGGTATCAGCTGACTCATTAGTTGAAGAAAAGGAAGATAACAGCATATAACAAAGATTATAAGGATAACATGCATGTACCAGTGGCCAAAGAGATAGTGGTACCACTCATGTAACTGATACCCATCGGGTAGGGTATGAAAAGTCTATTTGGATGATGTAAAAAAAGGTGTGTGTAGCAACTAAGGATAATAGAGGGCTCAAAAAATGAGAGCTGGGCGTAGTTTGGAAAAAATAGGTAGTACTGGATATAGTACATCCCATATGAGAATGGTGAAAAAGCCTGCGGAGACTGGGTGTGAAAAGAAACAGAGAAATTAGTTTAAAACTCATGCAAAAACGAAGTCACATGTTTGTAGTAAGACAAAGAATTGTTTTTGCATAAAAAGAAGTAGAGTGGAAATGGAATAAGTCATTTTCCAGCGTTGTCTAGCCCCAAGACTTATGGGTGTACAATCTTGTGTTCATCAAAATCGGCATCTGAAGCATTCCAAACTTAAGCTGCTCGAATTAGAACATACAATACAAAACAAAGTCCGTTTCCGATATAGTCTTACCCCTAGGCACATGGGTGTACAATCTTGTGTTCATCATAATTGGCATCTGTGACATTCCAAACTAAATGTGCTCTACTTACAACGTTCATGCAAAAGTCATCAACACCAAGTGGTCGAATTCCGGGAAATAAAAATTGACTTCGTACGTGTTATATGCTTGTATGCCTACAGGAATGGACCTAAATAGTATTCTTCATTCAGTCCCAGGGGATTCATAGTATCAGGTTTATTGATCCAAAACAGTTCCCTTTGTGCCAGTAATTTGGGTAAATTACCCCCTCTGTTGAATGGACGTATAACTTCCAATATTACCAGTCTCATTTGAGAGACATTGTGTCTCATATCTCGAAAATGTCTGTAGACGGGTGAACATTTTCCTCAATCACGATTCACGCACTTGCGAATTTTACAGCGATTTGCGATTTGGTTAAAAATCCAGCCACGTGTAACCATCAGCAGTCATTCTTTCCTTGCTAAAAATGTGTTTGCCTCTTAATCACCACCTCTGAATCATTGCTAAAGTGAGCCTGAACTTATCCCAAGTAGCTACCACTCCCCCTGAACCTTCTAAAGGGAATTAAAACCATTTTCAGCATATTTCTCACTTCATTGCCATCACCTTTTAAAAGCATTTTGGGCCTGTGTTTCAAACTTCTATCTGTGGTCTAAGCTTGCTGGGGTGAACTGAATTATATTTGATTGCATTCCTAAGAACTGTGTGTGTTACTTCCATCTCCTTCCATTTCTTACATTGCATAGGGGAGGGGGGTGAATTGCCAGAGAAAAAGTGATTATTTTATCTTTTGCTAAAATCATATCAAGTATTTCTGTACTGCATTTTATTCCTCATTGCTTTTCCCTTGAAATCATAAAAGTAGTTTTGCTACTGTATCCATCCTATACTAACTCCCCATTGATTGTAAAGAAGTGTGCTAGTGCCAGATTACCCATTGTTGATCAACATCATATGTCTAAGTGTACTATCAGATATTAATTTATTATAAAGTGTGATATATATATATTGTTTAAATTCTCAAATAAACCTTTTAAACTTGCAAAACAGAACTACTTCTTGGCTCAGTGGGGTCGGGGGGATTCTAAGAGAGGGGTGTTATATAGGGGTAGTCATCCAGAACTCATGAACTGGACATAAAGATATATCAATAAGGGTTTCCATTCAATATCCCAGACTAGGCATTGACTTAGCTGTAGTGTTGGATTGAATCTTCTTACATTGCAGCTTATAGATAGTGATTTACATTGACAGGGTAATTCATAGAATTCAGCGCACAAGTAGCGCACGCGGCTGGCGCACAGCGTGCGCGTGCGATAGTCTGCGCCAGCCGCGTGCGCCAAAACCGAATCCGGCGCACAGCGTATTCATGGATTTTAGCTTCCCCAGGCAGCCGTGGCGCACAGTGGCGCAGCGACTCGCTGCAGCGCCAGTTACGCCCCCAGGAACGCCCCTTGCGCTGGGAAATCTCATAAAAATCCCAAACCAGCGCAAGGGGCTGCGCTAACCCTGGACCATCACGGCAAGCGGCCCATGCGATTTTCAAGGGTGCGCGGGAAGTTTCACACGTCAAATCCCAGGCTACGTCCATTTCAGGGGTGCGCGGGAAGTTTCACACGCGAAAAGCTAGGCTACGGGAATTGCAGGGGTGCGCGGGAAGTCCCACACGCGAAAAGCCAGGGTACGTCCATTACAGGGGTGCGCGGGAAGTTTCACACGCGAAAAGCTAGGCTACGGGAATACCAGGGGTGCGCGGGAAGTCCCACACGCGAAAAGCCAGGGTACGTCCATTACAGGGGTGCGCGGGAAGTTTCACACGCGAAAAGCTAGGCTACGGGAATTCCAGGGGTGCGCGGGAAGTCCCACACGCGAAAAGCCAGGGTACGTCCATTACAGGGGTGCGCGGGAAGTTTCACACGCGAAAAGCTAGGCTACGGGAATACCAGGGGTGCGCGGGAAGTCCCACACGCGAAAAGCCAGGGTACGTCCATTACAGGGGTGCGCGGGAAGTTTCACACGCGAAAAGCTAGGCTACGGGAATTGCAGGGGTGCGCGGGAAGTCCCACACGCGAAAAGCCAGGGTACGTCCATTACAGGGGTGCGCGGGAAGTTTCACACGCGAAAAGCTAGGCTACGGGAATACCAGGGGTGCGCGGGAAGTCCCACACGCGAAAAGCCAGGGTACGTCCATTACAGGGGTGCGCGGGAAGTTTCACACGCGAAAAGCTAGGCTACGGGAATTCCAGGGGTGCGCGGGAAGTCCCACACGCGAAAAGCCAGGTTACGTCCATTACAGGGGTGCGCGGGGAAGTTTCACACGCAAAATCCCAGGCTACTTCCATTTCAGGGGTGCGCGGGAACGTTTCACACGCGAAATCCCAGGCTACGTCCATTTCAGGGGGGCGTGGATAGTTCAACACGCTACTCCGATCGTTGGGTCTTCACAGGTCTTCCCTGTACAGCCTCCACGTCCCCTGCATGCAGTCCACACCCCAGGGGATTACCCTGCACACCTGCTCATGACTCCCACCCCCCAGCAGTCATGGGGCACCCTCCACCAGGCCCCCACCCATGTCTCCCACCACCCCCACCCCCCAGCAGTCATGGGGCACCCTCCACCAGGCCCCCACCCATGTCCCACTCATGCCTCCCACCACCCCCACCCCCCAGCACTGTGGGGCACCTGCCAGCAGGCCCCCACTTATGTCCCACTCATGTCTCCCACCACACCCACCCCCCAGCACTGTGGGGCACCTGCCAGCAGGCCCCCACTTATGTCCCACTCATGTCTCCCACCAACCCCACCCCCCAGCAGTCATGGGGCACCCTCCACCAGGCCCCCACCCATGTCCCACTCATGCCTCCCACCACCCCCACCCCCCACCACTGTGGGGCACCTGCCAGCAGGCCCCCACTTATGTCCCACTCATGCCTCCCACCACCCCCACCCCCCAGCACTGTGGGGCACCTGCCAGCAGGCCCCCACTTATGTCCCACTCATGCCTCCCACCCCCCCCACCCCCCAGCACTGTGGGGCACCTGCCAGCAGGCCCCCACTAATGTCCCACTCATGCCTCCCACCACCCCCACCCCCCAGCACTGTGGGGCACCTGCCAGCAGGCCCCCACTTATGTCCCACTCATGTCTCCCACCAACCCCACCCCCCAGCAGTCATGGGGCACCCTCCACCAGGCCCACACAGATGTTCCCCTGCCAATAGGAAATCACAATACAGATCCCAGGATCCCATGGGCAACCACATCCCACCCCATGTCACCCCAGTCCATACACACATCCAAGGTACACATCCATTCAAAAATCAAATACCCATTACATGATACATAACCAATGAGCAGTTTGCGCATGAGTCCAAGTCCGTCAGACTCACACAATGGCAACACATGACTGTGAAAACCCAGATTGTGACAGTCAACAAACCAATGAGAGAAGTCCACACAATAGAATCAAAAGAACAATGTATTAAAATGTAAGAAGGAAAAAAAAAGAAACACCTAAATGAATACACAAAGTAACAGGTAAAAAACAAAAAAAATCAAATGAAAGGTGAAATCCAAAAGAACGGGTGCAAAGTCAATCAAAATGGAAATCAAAATCAAACACATTGCCCCATGGTCCAAATAATAAAATCTAAAATATCCACAAACTATGTACAAAGATGATTGTCCGGGTCCAATATCCCTAAAAACCATAAAATGAAACCTACCCAAAACCTAACTAATGCTAACTATATACAAAAAACGTGGGCCATTGTCCAATCAACCCAAATAATAAATAAAAATAAAGGAAACCTACTATCTACATAACTATATACAAAGGCGGCGGGCCAGTCCTGCGGCTCACTGAGAGATGTCATGGGCCAGGGCATCATCGAACTCCCTTTCTATCTCCCCGAGGCGTTCATCCTCAATGGCCCCGAGGGCCCGCAGGGCTGACGCAGTGTCCACCTCCAAGCCCCTGCGGATCTCCTCGAGGCACTCGGCACGCCTCAGGGCCCTCTGCATGGAGTCCACTGCCCTGACCATAGCGAGCCGCCCCTCTTCTGCCTGCCGCCTCTCCGCATCTATTGCGTGGCCTAACCGCTGCCACACGGAAGACACATTCTGTCCAGGGTCCTCCTGCCCTCCAGCCGATGGCTGCCCCTCCGATGTTGATGGCCCCGAGCCATGACGCCTCCCACGTCGCTGCCGCTGCCTCTGCAGCCACTGCCTCTGCCAGCACGACGGCATCCAGGCTGATGGTATCCACCGACGCCGTCGTGCACGTGCCCTGCCTGATGATGCCGGCACATCCTCCACCTGCAGGGGTCCAGTTGCCATGGTGTCCACACCTGCTGGACCACCGACTCCCGACTGTGGCAGGGATGGGATCCCCACTGAGCCGGCTGCATTGGTCGGGGCAGGTCCACAGGGGGCCCTGGTGTCAACTGGGCCGGAAGACGGCAAGGAGAACGACCGGCGCATACTTTCCACAGAGGAGGAGATGCCCGACACATTGGCCATCACCTGCAGAAAACCCGCGGCAATGGCAGATCCCAACTGGGCCACGTCGGCACGGTGCTCTTCGTGATGATGTGCGTGCTCCTCCCGGGAAGCACGCACGTCATCACGAATGACCCCCGTGCGCAACGCGACCCCAATCAGGACCTTTTCCATGCGCCCACGGGTCCCCTCGTCCGCAGGTGGAGGGGAGTCAGATGACATAGACACCCCCTCCACCTGCGGACGGGCCTGGGACGGGGCATCCATGCTGGTGCATGGTGGTGCACTCACAGGGTCAGGGACAGCGACATGCACAGGCACCTCCACGGCGACCTGTGCTGCCTCCTGCCCCTGGCCCTGGACTGCACCACTTGCACCAGCAGGGATGCCCCCACCAGGCCTCAGGTGCGCCTCAGTCTCGGCCGCCTCCTCCTCTGTAGAAACCACCCACCTGGATGGCTCCTTGCCCTCTTCCGCTGTAGCTGGCCCCTGTGGGGGCTCACCCACCCCTTCCGCCGCAGCCGTGGGGGCATCCCCGCCGTCTACCCCCACAGCGCCGTCTCCGCCCTCTCCATCACTAGCCGCTGCATAGAGGGAGACATAGAACACAAGCATCAGGGCACTGTACAATGGTCCCCTACACAGGAAGCAATATCAGATGACTGGCAATGGTAAAGTACACTTCTATCATGTCCCTCCACAACACATGGGTCAGGCAATACACACACGCAACACCCATGGTCCATGGCATGCACATCAACATACATGTCCACTGCACTCTTCTAAAGTACGATGTCATGGAACTCACATGCATCATTGGTCATGCAAATCACACGCACACACTTCACCTCTGTCACATCCATGTGGCCTCGTACATCACAAACACAGTGGATACAAGGATGATTAGGCAGCATCAGTGAATCTGTACAGTGTCACAGACATGTGTCATGCATCCATGCCATTCAAAAGTCACAGACATGCAGGTCAAGCACACCGACCTCGACACCATACATGTACCTGGCATCAGCATCCATCCCTCACCCACACCCATGTCCACGAACATACACTTGCATGCTCACATGTGTCCAATCTGCATAGGCCTCCTCAGGTTGCATAGCAACACATACAACAACCATGTGATCCACAAATTACTGGTCGCACATGCATCGCCATGACAACACTGCACACATACATGCCTACAAGGCCCATTCCACACATACAGCATCACACAACCAGCACACTGCAACATGCACTGTCTCACACAGCAATGCCTGCACACTTACCGCTCAACTCCAGACGGGTCTCCCTCTCAAGGACCTGGGAGTGGAGCGCTGGGTGTATGCGTGCCAGGACCCTCATTTGGATCGAACTCATGTGGCCCCGGCCCCCCTCCACGAGGCGCCGGGCCTTTGAGAGGGTCCTGGACCTGCAGTCCTCCCAACGCTTCCTGACATGTCGGTTGTCGCGGACTGCCACCCCCTCCGCGTTGATGGCAGTCACGATGTCGTCCCAGATCCGAGTCCGTCCTTCATAGTTGGCGCGGCTTCTTCCGAAGAGGGCATCATACTGCCTCAGGACTCGCTCCACCAGGACCCCAACCTCGGTGACACTGAAGCTGGGGCCCCTCTGCCTCTCTGGCTGGGGGTTGCCAGTGGTGCCAGATGTTTCAGTGCCCGACATGGCAACCCCAGAGGCAGGAGTGGGTGGGCAACTTGGTCCTGGGGCTGGGCTGTGGAGTGGTGTTCTTCCAGTCGGGAGTCTTCAGTTCCAGCAGGGGTGGACACAGCAACTGTACGCCTGCAGATGGCTGATGTGCAGGCACCAAATGGCAGGGCACGGTGGCGGCAGGCAGGCAGGCAGCAGCAGATGGCACGTGGGAGGCTGCTCGGGGCACTGGGGGGCAGTAACTCGGCCTTCTGGGCAGGAGCGTGGTCTTCCGTGTGTGAACACGTGGCCAGCTTGATACGGAGTGAATTGGCACGTGAAAATCATGCACGTCTGCGTGGAATCCGAGGAAAGGCCCTCAGCGCGTAAGCACGTCAGCACGCGTACGCGATTTCATTGGTCCAAAGGGCCAGGCGCGTAAGCACGCCTATGACGCACGGGTGTTTCCCAACCCACGTGAAAAAAATACACGTGCCGCGCGAGCGCGTCAGCACGCGTACCCGATTTCATTGGTCCAAAGGGCCAGGCGCGTAAGCGCGCCTATGACGCACGGGTGTTTCCCAACCCACGTGAAAAAAATACACGTGCCGCGCGAGCGCGTCAGCACGCGTACCCGATTTCATTGGTCCAAAGGGCCAGGCGCGTAAGCGCGCCTATGACGCACGGGTGTTTCCCAACCCACGTGAAAAAAATACACGTGCCGCGCGAGCGCGTCAGCACGCGTACCCGATTTCATTGGTCCAAAGGCACACAGCGAGTAATCGCATATTCAACAGCGCGCGTGAAAAACGCCCGGTTACCATTTACATCTGAATACAATTACAATATTAATAACGTACATTTAACCTGGTAAACCTCGAGCATGTAGTCACACACGCTTGGCCACGACACGTGCAAAATTACAACAGGCAATACGGAAAGACGTACGCCTGCAGGAAGCAGGCGTACGTGACCCGGCACGTATAAATATTCACGTGAAAACATCCTACAAGCTCAGTGCAAAGATGAACATACCGTTCCTAGCAGCAGTGGCTGTGGGTTACCAAAGGAGGAGGAGGAGGAGAGTCAGGGCCAGAATTTTCTCACCCAGAACCAGCCTATTCGGGATGCCTGATGACCAGGTGTATGGGAGGTACAGGTTTCCAGCACACATCATACTGGACCTGGTCAGTGAGTGGGAGGATGACCTCACATCACCCACCCTGTGCTCCCAAGCACTCAGCCCCCTGCAGAAGGTCCTGAATGTACTGCACTTCTTGGGCACTGGATCTTTTCAGCGGACAAGTGCCATAGTGGGTGGTGTGTCACAGGCCACGCAGTCACGCTGTCTACACCAGGTCTTGAACATCATCACTGCGCGGCCATCAGTCCGCAGGCACATATATCTCCCCAGGACTCCTGCAGAAAGGCGGCCGTGCATCCAGGAATTCTATGGTGTGGCTCAATTCCCCAAAGTGCTTGGTGCAATTGACTGCACCCATGTGGCTCTACGTCCCCCCAGGGCAACAGAGCACATCTATAGAAACCGCAAGCACTGGCATTCCATCAACGTGCAAGTTGTATGCAATGCCAAGGGAATCATCACATCAGTATATGCCAACTATCCCGGGTCCACCCACGACAGCTTCATCTACAGAATGTCTACCCTAAGCCGGGACCTAGAGGCTGGCCGGCATGGAGATACATGGCTGCTTGGTGAGCATGAATGCCACTGCACATGCATGCATGTCAGATACAGGGTCATGTCACAACACCACTAATGATACCCATCACCACCTCCGCAGGGGACAGTGCCTACCCTATCAGCCCCCACATGATGACCCAAATCCGGAACCCCACCACGCCACCCGAGGTAAGGTACAACACAGCCCACATTGCAACACGGGGCATAGTGGAGCGCACATTCGGAGTGCTGAAGTCACGCTTTCGCTCCCTTGACCGTTCTGTCGGGCAGCTGTTATATGCTCCCCCACTAGTGTGCAGGATCATAGTGGCAGCATGTGTCCTGCACAACGTTGCAACATGCCGGGGCCTGCCCGTGGACATGGTGGTGCCCCCACATCCACAACCACATGCACGCCCACTGCGCATGGGAGGGGAAAGGGCACGGGGGGAGGCAGCCCGTACGCAACTGGTGGCCAACTTCTTCACCTAGGAATCACAGTGCTGGCTAGTGCACACTGCTCTGGCACATACCATCTGACGATCAATGATGACACTACCTGACAATGTCACAAAATTTCTTGACAATAAACTGTCAGAAACACATCAGCCTGAGATTGTTAACATGGAAGTGTCACTATGTGTGCACCCCTACCTACATATACACCAGCAATGCATAACTACGAAAACACACAACTCCATTCATCAAATATGCATTGGCACAGGCGAATTGCTACATGACAACATTGCCATGTCACCCAATCCCTTCACAGTCCCGCCACAGAGGACACCATGTCATGGTATGTGAGAGCAAACAAACTGACCCTCACAACATGACACCGGTGTCACAAATTGCAGTGCCCCAAATGGAACATAGCCGCACTTGAACAGCTAACCGTGATGGAGGCACTACTACACACCTGTGTAAGAGTCATTTCAATCAAATTACACACCAACCCACCCTGAAGCCCACCCAAACAAGACACAATGCATGTAATCAATGGTAGTCTCAATACCTGATTGTGCTGGTATGTCCTCACCGTCCAGATGTACAGTGATGGCGCCACGCAAAAGTGTCACTGCACATCTACCGACATGTAGCCTGACTCCAGAGAGTATGCCCGTGTGAAGAACTGTGTGAAATACCTGCAAAACATGAGTAACATATGTAAGTTGAGGCACATATCAAACCATCATGCATAGTTAGGTGCAACAACAATGTACACTATGAATGTCTACACAGTATTGACTATGGACTGCCCAACAGCTCATGGGAGTCCAATGTCACCGTGTAATTTGCTGTCACTTGGGCACACCCTTTGCAAGCCCATGGAAACGGAAGCAGGAGGGGTGTGGATGTCAGGTACCCAAGCATCGAAACCAAACTCAGGACAAGCCTGCATGTGCCCAGCCACAATACAGTGTATGCCCAGGTACCCACACAAGGCAACACACTTGAAAAAGAAAAATATGATAAGAAAAAATGGCCATGAAAGGGCCGGCGGGGAGGGGGGGGCCACCTATGAGGTCCGAGGACAGGATGCACGCCACAATCCACCTGTGTGGATCATGGGAAAAAAAAACACCCCATAGGCTCGTGGCCCACACGGCTACTCTGTTGTGGGAGATGAGTCGCTATCGCTCTGGCCAGACCCTGCAGCTGACTCAGGAGGTGGGGGAGCTGCCTCAGAAGATGGTGTGACAATGGGAGGCAGCCCACGCAAAGCCCGAGTTTGCTCCTCCATGGCTGCAAGCAGGCGGGTCTGGAAGGTCTGGTTCTGGATTATAATCATGCGGAGGTCCCCATGCAGTAACTTCCGGGATGACCTGACCTCCGCACGAGTTGCCTGCATCTCGGCCAAGAGCGTCCGTGTCAGACGCTCCAGCTGCTCCTCTGTCCTTCTATGGGATGAAGCCTCAAGCTCTAACAGGGTCGACCTGAGGTGATGGAATTCTTCCCTCAGGCCTTCCCTGTGGCGCTGGGACTCCATGGAAAGTGATTCCCGCAGAGTCGCCAGTGCCGCCCGCCTGTCCATGTTGGACGCCAACATGTCCTCCCTGTGTGCCTGGCAGATGGACTCTGTAGCCTGCTCCAGTCGCTCCATCAGCCTTTCTGGGGGGACAATGGAAGTGGCCACCCTATCCATGGCCTGTGCAATCATCTCGGATGATGCTGCCTGTTGGGTGGCCATACCGTAGATGGATTGCTCCCAAGCGGTATTGCCCACGTTGGCGGGCACCACACCTGCCTGGGGCAAGGCGGACTGCGCCTTGCTGTGCCGGCAAAGCCTCAGGCTGCAGGACTGCATTCCCTCTCTGATCTGCAGCCCCAGGAACAGGATCAGAGATTGTGTGGTGTGGCCCTGCATCCGTAACCACTGGAGGCTGAGCTGCCGACACTGACATCCCCATTGAGGGCAATAACCCGGCTGCAGGTGGGTCGGACAGAGGAGATTCTCTCCCAAGAACACTCACCTGCGACTGCACATAGGTGTCATCCTCCGAGTCTACACCTGAATACTGCTCGGGGGAGGAACCCCCAGAGACACCCCTCGACAGCACGACCTGCAGCACTTGTGGGTTTTCACCCACAAACACACCACGTCCCTCACTTGTGGAAGGTCGGCCCGGGTTGCCCTCCTGGGACGGCTCCACCACCACATCCCCAGCATCAACAAGTGCTTCGTCCCCTGCAAAGACATGAAAGAGAGAAATGGAAACAGGCATTAGCACCATGGCATACAACAAGGGCTGATGAACAACAGAGGCAGTAGTTCAATGACACATGTCCCACATGACTGGGAAACCTCCTATGCATTCACCATCACTGGGTCTGGAGGGGAGGCTCAGGGCACACAATGATGACACAGAGAATGGAGAGCAACGCCTGCTCCCCATGATGCCTAGAACTGGCATCACACATTGGCCGGTGATTGCCATGTCAAATGCACAGGCCATCACACACATGGCATGTGACATAGCCACCAAGTGAAGAGGGAGAGGAGGGCAACTAATTTGGATTTTGGCCACTCTGGTCCTGACATTGCTTCATCACATCAAGAAGTTAACATGTTGGACATGGATCTGCTAGTCCCAATTGGCCACGATGCACAGTGCCTTGTCAACATTAACAAAATGCAGTAAACAATGAGATTCCACCTCCCCATCACCTGTAATGGATTCATATAGCATTCGTGAAGCACCTGTACAGAAATGTATGAAGGTACAGCGGAGCACTGAGGGGTGGTGGGGCAGAAGGGGATGCCATTCAACAATCCTACTGGTGCTGGTGTCATTCATGTAACGCAAGTGCAGAGGTGGGTGGCACAATGAAGTGCAAGGGGAAGTGGTGGCTGGAAGTGCTGTACAAGGTAAGTAGGACTTAACGTCGAGGGCAGATGGTGGTAGGCGCTGACAAGTGCTGGGGGGGTGGCCTATAGGGGTACAGAGACAGTCATGCAGTGCTGTGGGCTCGGAGGGGACAGGGGAGGTACACACTGCATCTGGCTCGGCAAGGTCCTTGCAGATTTCAATGTGTCCTGCAGAGTTGTCAGATGCCGCAGATATGTGCCCTTGGATTGGGGCTCTCATCTTGGTGAGAAGGGTGAGACGCTATTGCCTTTGGAGCAGGCGGCAGGCCAGTTTGCCAGAGGATGAGCATGATGCAGGCCATTTCCTCTCTGCCACCCGGCACCTGTGTTTTGGGTTCACAAGATCCGAGTCATGCCAGGAGTCAGCATTGGCATGGGGCTTCAGGCGGATTGTCATGACCGTGGCAAAGACATCCAGTGTACCTGACATAGAGTGGAGCATGGAGTGGGCCTGTCAGGATGGGAGTGAGCCTAAGGGGGAGCTGGATGGGGGGGAGATTTTGGCAGCATAAGCCTCGACTGACACACACTTCATGGGTTGGAATACCAAGAAGGTGTGTGACAGTGGTGAGGGTGGCTTTGCCTGTGGGGTGGTGAGGGTGAGGTGGGAGGAGAGGAGAAAGTGATCACTCCAGGAGAGAGGAGTGCAGAGAGGGATGGAGAGGGGAAGGTCAGATGAGATCAGAGCATCAAGAGTGTGCCCTGCAGAATGAGTAGGGACAGACGGGAGTTTAGAGGGTGATAGGGAGTTGCTGAGGTCACGGAAAAGTCACGTGGGGGGGACAACAAGCATGCAGGTGGATGCGTACATCACCAAGGAAGAGGATTTCAGTGTCTGGGGACATGAGTGAGGAGGAGAGGTGAGGCCACTCAGAAAGGAAGTAGTACATTTGACCAGTTTTCCGATACACAGTACGCACAGTTTGTGAATGTCGAGGTGAGATGGAGAGAGACGTCACACAAGCCATTCCAGAGGGGAGTAGGTCTACGTAGGAGTGACAGTGGCAGGAATACCCTCAGGGAAGGCAAGGGCACACCCCCCCCTGCACAGTAGTGCCGGGCCAAGGAGAGGATCTCCTGAACGTCAGGTAGGAGTGTGTCAAAGATGCAGACAGAGCTGGCCGTCAGACATGTTTCCATGAGACCAAGGATGTCAAGGTGCATTACCTCATGTAAGTGACATATATTGGAGGAATGCCTGATGCAGCGGCAGAGTAAGGAGTGTAAATGTGGAGGAGGTTGACAGCCTTGTAGGACTTACGGGGAGTGCTACAGATCAGAGGTGCAGCATGTGTAGGAGTTGGAGTGGGAGGCGGAGAAGGATCATGGGAGGGTGCAGGGAGGCAGTGCAGGATAGATGAGGAGAGAGGAGGGGGGACAGCAGGAGAGGAAAGGAAGTTGATGAGATGTGGGTAGCATTTGTCAAGGAGAATAAGGTTGGCCTGAGGGCCTTGGACTGAGATGCTCCCATTACCATACACATCAATTGTGGCCTCTGAGGATTGGAAGGAGGCCAAGAGTACACCCCAACGGGTCACACCATTGATGGTGGAAGAGGAGCAAGGAGAGAGGACTGGGACCATGTGAAGGGTCCATGGGACAGGCAAAGGCATGTATGAGCAGATGTCAGTGAGAGTTAACCTTGAGTAGGCTCAGATGTACTTGTCAGCAATAGGGTGGGTCGCATTGGAGGGCAGGGTGCCCTCATTTGACTGTTTGCAAGCAGGTGTCGTGAGTAGGGCACAATGGTCTGAACAGTAGAAGTCAGGGAAGATAGACCATGAAGAGCAGCATGGAGTGTGAGGGAATGGGGCTTGAAACCAGACGGAACAAGAGCACACAGGTAGGAGGTGGGTGTCAAGGCAAATTCCACAGTATGACAGCATGTTGAGTGCCATGTATATACAGAGGACGCATTAGCATGTGGTATCATTGCATGTCAGGCATGTGACGATGGAACTTGAATGGCTGGGGGAAAGTGTAGGAATGGTATGTAAGACATAAGATGAATAGACAGGGGAGAATGAGCAACAATGTCGTGACAAAATGACAATTCAAAGGGAACTTCCATGGTGTGGGGCCATATGTGCACTGTTGGCAGTAGGGATAGTGCTGTGGGCACATGGTGTTGCACTGAACATACTGGATGAGGCACATGGGTGACACTATCATCTCTGCCACACACCCCCTTGACAGGCACCCAACATGAAGGCTTTGCACACACACCATGCACATGGATATAACACACATGCATGTGCACTCACCGGATGATGCCTCGTAATCAGGGAGATCTCCCACACCTTGGAGTTGTCCCTCGGTGACGTAGGATTCAGCTACGGACTCGTGTGGTGTGAGTTCTATTTCCTGTGCTGGGGACCCACCTCCAGTCACCAAGGTTGCGGCATGACTTGAGGCCAGCTTATCCTTTGCCCTGCGCTTAAGGTCATTCCAGCGCTTCTGGCATTCACTAGCTGTGCGCCTCACTACTCCAAGGGCACTTATTTTGTCAGCAATGGTCTGCCAGTGTGCCTGGCGTCTGGCATGTGTGGTCTTGGACCCTGCAACGATGACCATTTGCCTATCATGGTCTGACACATACTGAACAAGTGCATTCAGTTCGGCGTCTGTGAAGCTGGGCTTCCTTGATGCGCCGGACTGTGCAGCCGTGCCTGGGGCATCAGCCTGTGCCGGACGTGCACTCTTCCTCTTCCGCTTGGAAGGGGGTGGGGATCCAGAGTGTCCTACGCCGCTGTGGACACTAGAGGCAGGAGCCGTGGTGGACTCAGTACTGGGTGTGTGGGATTGCACACTCAGCATGGGAGTAGGTGCAGGCATTGGGGGTAGAGGGATAGGGTCAGGCCTGATCTGAGGTGCATGAACTAGGACCGACACAGTCTTGGCAGGGTGTATGAGAGGTGGGGTGGATGGAGCCACACCCTGCCCACAGGGGGCAGCAGATGACCTATCTGGCATAGATGCGCGTGTCCTGATGACACCAATGTGCACCGGTGCACGTGCAGTGGACCTGCTGACCTGGATGTCAGCGATGGAGTCACCCTCGGACAGGTCTGGTGCCACAATGGGCTGGTCCAACAAGGGCTGATCAGGGTTGGTATCAGCCACATGACCCTCAACCTGGGGGGCGTGGGGGGGGACATGGGTGTCCCTGACTGGTCCTCCAGACTGGGGGGGACAGGGGCACCCTGCAAGTCACAACCACGTCCCCTAGTGGATCCTCCACGGCCACCACGTGTGGCTCGGCCACCTTTGCCACCCTTACGGCTTGCACGCCTCCCAACCATGGCACTGATGTTATTGTGCGTATGGGAGTCGGTGTGCACAATTGCCCTGGGCAATTGGGTGTCAAAGGGGTTGGGTACCAGATGGTATTCGTACCCTAGTGCAGTGGCAAGGCTATATGACACCCCTGGGGAAAGATGACGGGTCACGCAACGCACAGGCACCCCAAAAAAGTTAAGGAACGTGCACGATACCCCTCCTAGACCACGTGTGCGTATAAAAAACCCTGCACTACGCTGTGGCATCCAGTAACACAAGAATGAACGTATGGAGTCACACGCAGCCTAGATTGACCTCTGAAGAGGTACGTGACACACGGGGCAAGCACAGATGATAGATGCGTGCGCAACTCACCGTCTGCCAGGGAGAAATGCGTCAAAAAGACGCGCGTGTGCGCGTTGGCAACACCCCCGCCAAAAGAAGAATGGTACGCTGTCTGAGGAGACAGGACAACAGTAGAAGGGAACGCTGTGTGAGGAAACAGGCCCAGGAAAAAGAGCAAAAGAGAAAAAGCTGTCAGAGGTAACAGGGAGTACGACCTTTGAACGCCGTGAAGTAAATCGCGTGTCAACTGACAAGAAGTACAGAATACACCAACTCGCTCTCCACGAAAAGCACGTACAAGGAAATGGCGTTCTACATGTACCTTTTATGCAGGCCCACAGGTCCTGCGTCACTTCCGCGTGTAGGCGCTGAAGGGCCAGCCTCCAATCACACGCATTGACACTGGCTTGTGTTTCTTTCACGCGGGATGGGAAACGGCCGTGTCATGGATGCGCTTACGCGTCTGGCCCTTTGGACCAATGAGATCGTGTACACGTGCTGACGCGCTCGCGCGGGAGGTTTATTTTTTCACGCGGGTTGGGAAACGGCCGTGCGTTGTAGACGCGCTTACGCGCCTGGCCCTTTGGACCAATGAGATCGCGTACGCGTGCTGACGCGCTCGCGCGGGAGGTTTATTTTTTCACGCGGGTTGGGAAACGGCCGTGCGTTATAGACGCGCTTACGCGCCTGGCCCTTTGGACCAATCACACGGGTTGGGAAACGGCCGTGCGTTATAGATGCGCTTACGCGCCTGGCCCTTTGGACCAATGAAATCGCGTACGCGTGCTGACGTGCTTACGCGGCCTTTCCTCGGATTCCACGCAGACGTGCATGATTTTCACGTGCCAATTCACTCCGTATCAAGCTGGCCACGCGTTCACACACGGAAGACCACGCTCCTGCCCCGAAGGCCGGAATCCTGCCCCCCAGAGCCCCGAGCACGCTCCCACCTGCCATCTGCTGCTGCCTGACTGCCTGCTGCCCACGTGCCCTGCTGTTAGCTGCCTGCACATCAGCCAGGGGTGCAGTTGCTGTGACCACCCCTGCTGGAACCAAAGACTCCCGACAGCCGTACCATCGCTCCACAGCCCAGCCCCAGGACCCAGTTGCCCACCCACTCCTGCCTCTGGGGTTGCCATGTCAGGGAGCACAACATCTGGCACGACTGGCAACCCCCGGCCAGGGAGGCAGAGGGGCACCAGCTTCAGTGCCACCGAAGTTGGTGTCCTGGTGGAGCGAGTCCTGGGGCAGTATGATGCCCTCTACGGACGGATGCGCCTCGACAAGGAAGGACGGACCAGGATCTGGACGGACATTGTGACTGCCATCAACGCGGAGGGGGTGGCAATCCGAGAATTCCATCAAGTCAAGAAGCGCTGGGAGGACTACAGGTCCAGGACCCTGAACAAGGCCCGGCGCCTCGTGAAGGCAGTGGATGCCAAGGGGCGGCGGGGCCACTTGTCGCAAGATCAACTTCGGGTCCTGGAACGCATATCCCCAGCGCTCCATGTCCAGGTCCTTGGGAGGCAGACCCGTCTGGAGTCGAGCGGTGAGTGTACATACATACTGATTGTAAGCTGTGTGTGTGGTGGTGTGCCAAGAGTGTGCATGTTGCACATGTCTTTGTGTGGCCATGTATAAATGTGTGTGTGCAGGGCTGTGAGACAAGCACATGTGTGCCTGTGTGTGAGACAAGGATGGTGCATGTGTGTGTGTGTGTGCTTGCAGTGCAAATGCTTGTGTGTGGGCACATGTGTTTGACTGTGCATGTGAGTTGGCATGCTTGTGGTGTGACACATGGATGTTGATTCCAGGTGCATTAGTCTGCAGCGTGTGCGTGTGTGTAGTTGTGAAGGGTGCAACAGTGTTGCAACATGGATGCAGGTGACACTGTCATGTTGGAGAGTGAATTGCAAATGTGACATGGATGTTCATCTCATGACTGACAGTTTGCGGAGTGGTACACATGCTTGGATGTGTGCTTTGCATGTGTGCATGTGTATTTGAGTCCGTGTGTATCATGTGATGTGTGGCTCACCTTTGTCTGCTCATGCTGCTGTATGTGAATGTATGTAGCGGGCTGTAGCAATATGGCTGTTGAATGACTCATGTGTGTGCGTTGAGGAGACAAGTGTGTTGGGGATTGTGATGCCAGGTCTGGAGTATGACAATGCCACTCTTGTACAACTGTTATGTGTGTGAGTCAATTGTACAGTGTCCTGATGCCTGTCTCCTGTCTCTCCCTGCCTGCAGCGTCATCTGATGTGGAGGGCGGAGAAGGTGCTGTGGAGCACAGCGGCAGGGATGCCACCGCCAGCCGGAGACGCAAGGCCCGGCTCCCCTCCCCTGTTGTCATCTCGTCGGAGAGTGAGGAGTCCGGTGCTGTGTCCCAGGTCGCAGCTGCTGAGGGGAGGTCCACTTGGCGCAGGAGGAAGTTGGACTCCTCGGCAGCAGAAGGGGCAGCTGAGACCCCACAGGGTTCCGCGGCGGAAGATGGCAGGGAGTCATCCAGGTTGGTGGTGGGTTTGGTGGAGGAGGAGGCCGTGCAAGGGACTGAGATGGGGTCTGGAGGTGGGCATTCCACTGGTGCTAGTGGTGCAGCACAGGGGCAGGCACAGGAGGCAGCACAGGCCGCCGCGGAGGTGCCTGTGTGTAATCCTGTCCCCGGTCCTGTGTCTGCATCATCTTGCACCAGCAGGGTTGGCCACGTCCGGACCCATTCTCAGGGAGACCAGGCTGTGTTCCTCCATACACTGGGCCTTGTTCCGACCCCCTCCTCACCTGAACCCCCTATGCGCCAGTCGTCCTCCGTGCCATCTTCCTACCCACCTGTCACCTGGGTGCCCTGTGGAGCTGCCTCTGACGATGGGGCCAGGCTGGTGGAGGACACATCCCTGCCCCAGTCGGGAGTCGTGAGTCCAGCAGGGGTGGCCACCGCAACAACAGCACCCCAAACAATGGAGGATGTGCAGGCAGCAGGTGTCAGGGCACCGGCACCAGCACGTCAGCAGCAGGAGGAAGAAGGTGGGAGCCTTGATGGCTCGGGGCCATCACCATCAGAGGGGCAGGCATCGGCCGGAGGGCAGGAGGACCCTGGACGTCAAGTGGCTTCCGTGTGGCAGCGGTTGGGCCATGCCATAGATGCGGAGCGGCGGCGGGCAGAAGAGGCGCGGCTCGCTATGGTCAGGGCGGAGAACTCCATGCGGAGGGCCCTGAGGCGGGCCGAGTGCCTCGAGGCCATCCGCAGGGAGTTGTAGGTGGGTACATCGGCGTCCCTGCGGACCCTCGGGGCTGTGGAACGGGGCCGCCTCCGGGACATCGAGCGGGAGTTCGATGATGCCCTGGCCCGGAACAACAATCAGTGAGCCGCAGGACTTGCCCGCCGCCTTTGTATATAGTTCTGTAGTTTAGTTGTAGTTAGGTTTCCTTTGTTTTAATGTTATTATTTGGTTGCCAAAGGACAATGCACCACATTTTTGTATATAGACATTTTCTTAGTTAGTGTAAATAGTTAGGTTTCATTTATTAGGGCTCATGGACCCGGATCATCATGTTGATAGTTTGAGGGATGTTAATATTTGTTTTAATTTTTCACATGAGGCAATGTGTTTCTTCTTTCATTTGTACTTGGATTTAATTTTGGACTTTGACTTTGGACCCCTAGTTTACTTTTTTTTTGTTAATTAGTGTTCCTGATTTTTTTGGTTGTACTTTTTTATTATATCGTTTGCATTGCATGTTTATTGTTATTTTTTATTTTTACCATCCTTGTTTATTTTTAATACATTTTCATTTGATCCTTCAATGTGTTGTATCATCTCATTGCTTTCATGCATGACATGTGGGGTGTTTGGACATTCACTTGCAACATCTGTGTGTGACAGACATGTGTTCATTCATATGATTTACATTGGGTGTGTCACATGTCATTGTGTTTGATATGTGGGTGGATGGGATAGTTGTTTGGGAATTCTTGCAGGGCAGACTGTCCATTACGGTCATGATTGTGTGGGGTTGTGACCCAGGTGAAGGTGGACATGGATGGTACATGGGTGGGGGCCTTCTGGTAGGTGCCCCTGACTGCTGGGGGGTGGGGGTGGTGGTAGACATGGGTGGGGGCCTGCTGGAAGGTGCCCCTGACTGCTGGGGGGGTGGGGGTGGTGGTAGACATGGGTGGGGGCCTGCTGGAAGGTGCCCCTGACTGCTGGGGGGTGGGGGTGGTGGTAGACATGGGTGGGGGCCTGCTGGAAGGTGCCGCTGACTGCTGGGGGGTGGGGGTGGTGGTAGACATGGGTGGGGGCCTTCTGGCAGGTGCCCCTGACTGCGGGGGGGGTGGGGGTGGTGGTAGACATGGGTGGGGGCCTGCTGGAAGGTGCCCCTGACTGCTGGGGGGTGGGGGTGGTGGTAGACATGGGTGGGGGCCTTCTGGCAGGTGCCCCTGACTGCTGGGGGGTGGGGGTGGTGGTAGACATGGGTGGGGGCCTGCTGGAAGGTGCCCCTGACTGCTGGGGGGTGGGGGTGGTGGTAGACATGGGTGGGGGCCTTCTTGCAGGTGCCCCTGACTGCTGGGGGTGGTGGTGGTGGTAGACATGGGTGGGGGCCTGCTGGAAGGTGCCCCTGACTGCTGGGGGGGTGGGGGTGGTGGTAGACGGGTGGGGGCCTGCTGGAAGGTGCCCCTGACTGCTGGGGGGGTGGGGGTGGTGGTAGACATGGGTGGGGGCCTGCTGGAAGGTGCCCCTGACTGCTGGGGGGTGGGGGTGGTGGTAGACATGGGTGGGGGCCTGCTGGAAGGTGGGTAGTCCCCTGTGGTGTGGGTTGCATGCAGGGGACGTGGAGGGTGTGAATGGAACACCTGTGAGGACCCACCCAGCAGAGCCGCGTGTGAAACTTCCCGCGCACCCCTGTAAATGACGTACCCTAGTTTTTCGCGTGTAGGATTTCACGCGCACCCCTGGAATTCCCGTAGCCTAGCTTTTCGCGTGTGAAACTTCCCGCGCACCCCTTTAATTGACGTACCCTGGCTTTTCGCGTGTGGAACTTCACACACACCCCTGAAATCGACGTGGCCAGGGCAATCGCGTGTGGGACTTCCCCGCACCCCGGGATACACGTACCCAGGGCAATCGCGCAAGTGACTTCTCGCGCAACCCGTTGTACACACACGCGCAAATTTTTGAACAGTGGGTGTCCGTGTTAATGGCGTACACCTTTGCACCTCATTTGTCCTTTGGGGTCATGGTATGGCCCATTGCTGTATGTGGGTGGTATTTGTTGGCGCAGGTTTTGGCGCACTTTCGTTAAGTGCGTCGGGACGCTACCGCCTGCTTACTTGTGGCTTACGTTTTTGGGCCTGTGCGCTGGTTTGATCGAGCGCTGTTTTGCCCTGTTCGAATCCATGAATACGTGTTGCCGGAGAGCGCGTGGCCGTTCCGCGCACTTGCCTCCTGTACTTCCCCGTGACGCCCACATTCTTCCCCATTCCGAGTGTTGTGCCCCATTTTATTCCCCATTCCGAGTGTCCCGCCCTGTATTCCGCCTACTTTAGAGCTGTGCGCTGCGCTCGGAATGATAGCGCAGTGGCCGTGGCGCACGCCGTTGGTTGACCTGTGTGCCGGCGTGCGCCGCGCACTTTTTCAGCGCACGTCCTATGCTTTTCTTACGCACGGACTTCCATGAATCGACGTGCGCTGGTTTCCCTGCGCTTTTCGCTATTTTTCGGCGCAGCGCACATATAGGCCCCTCTGCGCCGGAATTTTCGGCGCACATTTATTCCATGAATCGGCCTGATAATGTAGCTGTAGCTTCATGGAAGTAATTTACAGTAGCAATGCTGGACCAATGATGTGATTTACAATGCAATGTTGGTGACGTGTTTTGGACAAAGTGATCATAACAATGTAGTGAAATGAACATGTCTATTGTTGGTGACATGGCATTGATTGGATTCTTTCTGTGTCAACCTAAACATTCAGGTATACTGCCTAGCTTGTTACCCCATTTTCTCAAAAATTGTTCTGTCAAATAGTCACCTGCCACCACTGACCTTGAATCGTTTACCATAGCATTGCACCCTCAGGAGTTGTTAAGCACGCCTGCCAAAGGTTGCCTCTGCCACTGAGAAGGTATTTACTTCCATAGTTGGGTAGCAGTCTTCTGTTCAGTACAAGGATGAAGTATTGGAATATTGCCTAGGTTTTGAAACCTACTGGGGGTCATGTTAGAATGTGCTGCAGTGCAAAGGTAAAGCGTATACAGCTTGTATGCTTTAATTTCTTGACCCAGAATGTGATGCTGCATTTCTGAGGTACAGGAGGGCAGCAAAGCTGAGATAAGATAGAATCTCGGTTTTGCTTTCCTCCACCATCTCAGGAGAACATTTGGTTTTACAACTGCATGGGATTGTCGTAAAGGTGTAAAACCAAATATTTAGTACCTGCTAATGAGCAGGCAGGTTCAATTGGAATCCATTATAAAATACTGCCTGTAAAACCTATTTACAAGCATTATTTTATTACTCCCAAACCAGAGAGCAAAAGTCAAATGTCATGACTATTTTGCCTTAATTTACTCTTTAATTTTATACTCTGCTTTGGAGTGTTCACAATTGCATGCAGAAGGCCAGTAATACAGAACTGTATGTGTTGGAGGTGCCCTGCATGAAATTACCATTATTAGAACATGACCAGTACACTGTCCTTTGTCAAATAAGAGGAACATTCCCCATTTGCGGCATTCCCACACAGGTCGGCAAAGCTGCAGGTGACATGCCAGCAGCTGGGTGTGGTTTTTTGCATGAAATAAGGAATCACTATGTCATACCGCTACATTTTCTTTAGTTTATGGTGGACGTGCAAACAGTGGTTTCTTGTTATTAAAGTATATGTTTAGTTATGTCTAAGGAGAGGGAGTCGAGGTGTTACGTTGCATTGTGCTGTGGTCTTCACAAATGAAGAGGCACAAGCACACCCCAGGTACGAGCATGAACGTGTGCCCTTTAGCAATTGCTCTTCCTGCAGGCACATGAATAGCATTTTTTTAAGATTCAAAGGTACACTAGCTTTGACATACAGAGACCTGTTTGCAGTTTGAGCATGCAGATAAGTAATAGAACATTAATTTAGGAATATTTAAATGTTTCACCATAGAAACACTAAGGAATTCCAAAATGGATCACCAGGGACTGAGATTAGGGATGCAAGCCCTGCGCCTGATGTGCACACTGTACAATAAGCACATACATTATTGTAGTGATAGAGTTTGAGGTGTGCACCCTTTGTCTCCCTCAATGCGATGGACTATATCGTCCTGGATCCTCCAATATTGATCATATTGGCTGCTGCTGATTGAAGCTGTGTTTGAAAACATCTGGTAGACACATTTTAAAAATCCATGATTAGTGTAGTGGCAAAAAAGGCAGTGGGAATGTTTTCTGAGGGTTTCAGGAATGTTGTTCCATTTAGTCAATGCTGTTTTCTCATGATACCAATTAGCAGCACATTACACTATGCATTGAGCATATATCTGCAATGTGTATCCACCATGCTAATCTCATCCTTTGAAGCAATAGCTACTGTCCCTCTGAGAGAAGAGTGCACTCTAATCATTGACTCAGAGATCTTTAACTTGTATTATTATATTGTTCATGACAATAATGAGGGCAAATGAAAATGCACTCTATATGTGTTCAACTTTTAATGTTGTATTGAACATATATGCATATGTCTTGGCTGCGCCAGGCACTCACCTCCATATAAATGTGCAATGTTAACCATCACGTATTTGGGGCACCAAAGTCTGATAGCAGCTGGTCCCAGAAGCAGAAGCAAAGTCTTTGGTGCTTGGTCCACAATTGGTCATTAACTAGGCTCCCATTAAGTGGCAATTACCAAAGTGTATTGCAGGGAAGTGGCTAAACATCAGATGGGAATGTGTTGCTCTGCCATAAGAGAAGTTGGGGAGGAGGGGTGTCACATTTGAAGTGTGTGACAGGTTATGGGATGGGATAGCAAGACAAAAGAGACAACAAATGTAATGTTACTCCTTTAATTAAGCATAACATTGATTGAATTAAATTGATTGATCAAAGAACATTGATTAATGTTTTGTCTGCAGTGGGCATAGGGAATGTGCACTATATTGTACCTAAAATAGAGCACTACAAAGTAATTATCTGTTTGTAGTTGGGTGCATAGACAGTTTATATCTTAGAGCATTGTGACATATGTAGTTGGGCTGTAGCCCATGTATTCTTCTGCAGGCTTCATTGATATGGCACTGGTTGTGAAGAACTGAGCACTTTCACCTCTGATGGCAAGGAGCTGGGTTCCATTCTCACCTCTACCAAATCCTTTTGAAATCGACCATATTTTGAAACACAATTGAATAACTCTGTTTGATGTTACTAAACTAGCACGATAAAAAAAGGAAAATAATAATCTTTATAAAAATGCATTAAATATAAACACATGCAAGGAAGGGGCAAATCATAAACAGAAATCATAACATTATACTTAGTAAATGTCACAGGGGTAAAAGTAAAGAACCCATTAATAGACTGCCCAGTGGACGACAAGATCACTCCAGAACTAGTTCCCCAAACATTCCCAGGGTTTACATTCAAGCCCATATCAGAGCAGTATTTGTTCGAGATTTCTAACTGCAGGGGTGATGTTTGCCCGGCTATTAATGTTACGGCCTGTGCTCCACACCTGGTGCCCCCGATTACAAAGTTTGTTAATGCATCGTTTAGGGAAAACTTTGTTCCAAGATACATAAAATAAGCATGGATTCTCCACTTTAAAAAAAGGCTTTTCTAGATCCCAGTAAAGCGGGCAACTATCGCCCCATTATGAATGTACCCTATTCATAGAAGATCCTCAACAAAGTAGCTCATCTTCAGATTGAAGCCTTTTTGACCACACATGACGTCTTAGGGCCCAAACAATCTGGCTTTAGTGAAGCCCATAGTCCGGAATCTTAGAAATCAAGACTAACATTATGCAAACAATAGCAGGGGGCAAAATTACTATGCTTATGCTGCTGGATCTCTCTGCCATGTTTGATCTTATGGATCACGATATTTTGATAGAGTGGTTGCGGATATCGGTGTACTTCTCCGAACCAGCAATGAAGTGGGTGAAATCATTCCTTGTGGAACGTAGAGCAAGGGTATTTTTTGATGATGTCATGGCTGAGTAGTTCACCGTCTTATGGGGGGTCCCACAGGGCTCCTTCCTGGCACCCACTGTCTTTAACATCTTTATGATCCCACTATTTGAGCAGCTAGATACAATTTGTGTGGTGTATACAAAATATGTGTATGATACACAGTAGTCTTGTGCCAATGACTGGTGATTACATGCGTGATTCCGTCTTGTTAAATTCCACCTATGACATTTTCCAATCATAGTTGCAACTAAATAACTTGCCCCTAAATAGCTCACAGACTGAACTCATGATGCTGGGAACTGCAACACAATTGAAGAAGCTTAATGCAAAATATGTATATTTTAAATTTGCAGACTGTCATATCAATACTCAGAACAAGGTCAAGACACTTGATGTGATCTCTGACCAAGAATTGGCTATGAAAAACCATTTTGACTGTCTTGTCTCCAGCATGTGTTATCATTTGAAGCTCCTAGCTCAGCTACGGCCCTTCCTGGCATCTGCCAATTGAGCCAAAGTGGCCCGTGCCATCATTGGAGCAAAAATTGATTAGGGCTCCCGTCTATTGCTTGGAATTTCTAAACAAGATATGACCCCGCTGCAGGTGATCTAAAATAATGCAGTGCGTATTATTGCAGGTTTGCAAAGGAGAGACTACTTAACAATTGCTAGGAGAACACTACATTGGCTCCCCATTTGTAGCTGTATTACATACCGTGTGATGTGCATTACGCACAATTGCATCTAAGGACAAGCCCCCAAGTATTTGGCCAGTCGCATTTTTGCGCCTGTCGGTGTGTATAGTGTTGCGATCAAATAATACTAGTTTACCAGAATCTCCCAGAGTGCATCTGTCCAATGTGGAGCATAGATCCTTTCCACATACTGCTCCACGGATATGGAACTCCCTTCCTCCAGATCTGAGCTCATGCACTAGTCTGCAGCTCTTTAAGAACAAGTTGAAATCCCGTCTATTTGAGTGACCTTGGTCCAACATTTCTGGCTGTGTTCCTGCATGACCGCTTCTTCTCCCTCTTTGCTCCCTTCGGATACTCTCTGTTATATGTTGGTTGGTCATGTTGGCGCTAACATGCCTCCGGGCTCGTTACCAAGCAGGTTACACATAATATAAATGAATAAATACAAGCAGCAAAGGTGTGTGGGTTGAATCCTGGGTTCCAGTTGGTTAGGGTTATCCCAGCTGGTTTAGTGTTCACCCAGTGGATAAGTCTCACACTAGGATGAACATGGTCCCCATTCTATCACATATGTGCCAAGCAGGTTTTCAAACCCATAGCCACCAATACTACAAAGAATAATAGATGTTTGAACAACAATGTCCTTGAAAGGACTTCCACACCACCCTTTCCTGTCACTCCCATAAGCATCTGGAAAGAGCCATTGCATAATGTAAGAGGCTATCCTCCCCTGTTGAGTAGCAACTAGCCACCTAGTAGTGAAATGATAAACAGCACCTTTAAAGGCTTTGGGTCATTAATGTTGATGGTAGATTGGAGCAAAACCAGCACCGAGGTCTATTGCCAATGTGGCCATTTCAGCCTATACAAAAAGCAATCCACGCAGAATTCTCATATAGGTGCAGTACTCTCCATTCTATGAGAGGTCCATGTGTATCACACATCTCTAAAGAACCAGACAGCCTCACATATGGCCCATTAATGGAGCATGGTGTTACATGCATCTGTTGCTGAAGATCTGTTCTCTTGATCTGGGTGGTTCATGGATCATATGTGTGCACTCTAAGACACCTAGCACAATGGCGAAGCCCACTATTGTATAGTGTTAGGCAGAAACCTGTGCAGTTCCCTCTGGGACCACTGCAAAAAGTTTAAGACTACAGGAGTTAGCAGTGAACCCAATTGGTAGCAGTCTGTACCACCCAGATTTACCTGGTAGCTGTGGCTGAGCAGTCAGACTTCTCTCAAGACGAGTTAGGCAGTATTTAGAGTATACAAAATAGGGCAATTTACACAGTAGAACAAGCAGACCACGGATCAGAGCTTGGGTGTAAAGATATATAATTATTTATTTAAAAACAGATCTATGAAAAACACACTGGCACTAATATGGTAAACAACTTCAATCACAGTTACTATAAGTATATATCAATCCCATAACAATATTTCGACAAATCTAGGTTCAAAGATACCACTTATTTGCAGACAGAGGTGAGTGTTTAACCTAGATGGCACTCTAGTATTTGTTAGAAAGGGAGAGAAAAAGGCAGGGTTTGAAACCAACTCAGTACCAACACTTTTACAAAGCAAATGCAAGGCAAGCAAGGCAGGGTCTACTGTAGATCACAAAGTTCAGAGGCCAGGCCCACTCGGAGAGAGGCAAGGCGGTATGTCCCAAAAATACCACAGTGGAAATGCACTTCAAGTCTTTGTAGCAAAATGTCACAGAAAGGTTGGACCAGTTTTAGAACAAAAGTTAAGAAGGTCTGGAGGCGGCCCAGTGGAAAGGTAAGGATTCAAGACACCTCACGCTAACCTTTTCAAGGGAAGCCAGGCGGACACAGTACCTTGAAAGTGAAGAGACAGCTCCGGCGGGGGCAGTTGTTCCTGTTGATGGATGCAAGTCGGGGCTTTGCCAGAAGATGAGATGATCTCGTCATAGCGAAAAAGTTGAAGATCGTTGCACCACCAGGGAAGAGACCAGCCGCGGAGTGCTCAGTCACAAGGCACCACCTTTTGGTTGCGGTACATTGGTTAGTGGCTATCCGGTTGCCGGGGTGCTCAGCACGGGAAATTTGACCACTAGAAGTCCTGGAAGCGAAGAAAAAGCAAGGAACTGGTTGCTCCCACCAGTCAAAGGAAGAAGACTCTCCAGCAGGAAGATCTCCTCTGTCGTTGGGAAGTGGTGAGTCGGTTCAGCAGGGCTCCACCGGAGGTGTCGTTGTTGCAGGTCGGCTCAGCTTTACCCTCGACGGATTCTTAGGTCCTGTGGTGACTTCTGAAGATCCAGTCCCAAAAGCCCTGCTTTTATGCAGGAAACCCCCATTCATTCAGCCTAGCTGTCAATAAAACATGCTAAGTGGTGAGCGGGGCGGCTCACCACTTGGGCCAATCACACCAGAGTGCGACGTGAGTTGGCAAGGCAACTCAGTCCAGGGTGCCTAAACCCCCTCCCACATCCCCTGTGGTACCCAGACAGAATGGCACCACTCTGGAGGGCTTCTGTGCAGAAGCCCGCCAAAAGTGGCACAAAGGGCTCAACCTTTGGTTTGGAGTTACAAAGGTGAACACATACGCCATTTTAAAAACCGAGTTCTCGCAGAAAATACCAACCGGTGAATTTATTTTAAGTCAATAAACCGGCGGTATGACCGAGGCTGCATAGAAAAAGTATTAGCCTCGAGCAATGGGAAAAATCCCATAGGAATATATTCGCGGTCGAATATAAAAAGTGGTATCCACTGCCACCAGCCAAAACTTGACAAGGGGGGATGGGACAGTGCCCCCTCGAACAACAGACCCAGGGGTAATCGAATTACCCCTACCAGTACATCCACAATAGGATGGTTTGTAATGGTTCTGTTAGTAAATTTAGGTCTAGTAAAGCCAATGGTGACTTTACATGCCCTGGGAGACAGTAGTCAGTCCCAGGGTACGGAGTCTATGGTGGGGGTCACCTAGGACACCCCAGTGTTACGGCACGGAGGGTGCTGTGTAACACACATAGCAAAACACATGAGACCCTACGGAGTAAAAGAACCCATAGCCCATAGAACACATTAACTTTCAAGGAAATACCACAATCATGTCCAAGAGTGGGAGAAAAAGAGTCTCACTCTTGGCAGGATGAAAAAAACAAACTCCAGAAAACCAGCAAAGCTGCTGGGGGACTCACTAGGTCAGCCTAAACAGAGAATTCTCCCTAACATATAGAAATGTACCTTGATTTGGTTTAGGGCTACTTGGATGGTAGGGAAGGACATGTGGTTATATATCTGTCTCATCATGGCAAACACCTGTGAGAGGATGCAGGTGAAGCATGGGAGAGTGATGTTGCCACGCGCCTGGGCCACAGTGTGCTGAAATGGGACTGTGGAACAGAAATTGAGCACTGTAAGGTTCCTCCATGGGAGAGGGGACGACATCACAGTCTATCTGCTGGGCAGAATGTAGTGCTCAATTTCTGCCAGAAGGTTGAAAATGGTTTGCGTGCCCAGCAGGAAATGTGAAGAGGACTTGCCAGTCTGTGAGGGTGAAGTGAAAGAGCATTGCCCTGTTCACCCTCAGTGAGTAGGGCTTTCAAGCTCTCCAACCCCTCATCCTGTCATAGCGGTGGGGTTAGGCTGCTAGCTAAAGGGATTTCTGATGTCTGAGCTGTGGTGCAGGCTGATGCGCTGCCTGCAGGGGGTGCTATGGTGTGTGTCAATGGGCTATTTGCTATGGTGCTGTTGTTCCAACTGTGTCTGTAACAGGACTCTTTGTAGCGAACTGAGTTGGAGTGAAAAGCGTTAAGCTCCTCCCAGGGAAGCAGAACAGTAAGGCTGAGATAGATCTCTTTTATATTTGCTGTCCTCACTTTCTAATAGGTCGACTTTTCAAACTGCAGCATGTTCTATGTGGTGGAAGGGCTTGCTTACCTTATTTATCCCTCCAATGTGAAAGGTCCGTTTTTCACATACAACTAAATTTGGGTCTAAAAGTGGGTGCTTCTTTTAGTGCATTTGTGTACATTTTCTGTTGAGGGATATTTTTAGAAAAATTATTTTGAGGTCTAAACGAACAACAAAATATGAAGCGAAAATACAATGTAGGTTGACTGCTTATTTTACATGTTTTAATGTTTCAAATTATTGTATTTATGACCGCATAGAGGATCATGAGGCAAAGCGTAAAACAGGACATACACCATATATGTTTTGATTTTGTGCCTCCCTTTTTCACTCCAGAGGCTTGAAAAATGACCCTCATAGAAACATGGAGGGCCTAACTCACACAGGAGACTTGGCAGAGCCAGCCAGTGTCCCATTAAAAACATAGGGGGTCATTACAAGGTGGGCGGTAAGGGATTACCGGCACTGGTAAGGAGACCGGTGCCAGAAATCCCCTACAGCCCAATTCCTAGGTCCCTTAGCGGGAACACTAAGGGGCATGTGGTCTGACCACACGTCTCTTACGGGTCCTGCTAACGGACCAGGGCGCTAATAACAGGCTTGCAAGTCGCTCAATGGGAATGGGGGCTCAATGGGAATGGGGAATGGCATGTTCAATGGGGACTTACCGGTCCCGCCAGGGTCGGACTACACCGGTAAGTCACCATTGCACTACACCGGTGCCGGACCCGTTATTGGTGGCGGCATGCACAGCGCCATGACTACCACCAATCTCGGAATGAGGCCCATAGAAATGGGCTAAAACATTAAGTGATGAGTCTGGGACAAAAGTCACGTATTGCTAGCCACAGATGCAACTCAGTAACTGGGAGTAGCTTAGGACGAGAAAACCTAAGGAAAGCTTGACCAGGGAAATGGCTATATGGGGAAATAGATCTCTGGAAAGCAAACTAGGTTCACGCTGATAAACGGTTCTCTGCCACCAGGGTCACCTCCAGGCAGTCCTCTTTCTTTAGCCAACTGTACTTTGGATTTTCTGCAACTTCTTGTCTCATTGTTCCCTTCATCAGCTTAACTCTATACTGCCCCCCATGGTAGGAAGTTAACTTTCCAACCCAAGGCAACATGGCGGCTCTGGAAACATGAACAGCAGCAGCATAGCTGCGAGAATTACAACGTGTGATCAATTTGACAGTTTACAGTGTGCATATTAATGTACTCTCTCCCGCAAGGTCTTGTGAATGAGCACCCTAGATTGCCTATAATAAACAGGGCTTCAGATTCCAACAAGTGATTGATATGTTGAAGTCGGTCGGCTAAGTACATCCTAAGGAATTCTGGTAAATGTGGTTCAAAGCAGAACAAGTTGTGAAATACAAATTGTAAAATAATAGAATGGCATTTGCAGGGTTCCGTAATAAGGCGCGAGTATACATGTCTGGCACATTTTCAACTAGAACAAGGTTAACAACTTCAGAAAGATACACGCCTGGGTGGATTCCCACTTATAACCCACAGGTTGCAGGCGCACATCAGCAACAGGTGCTTAATGCACTGGCTACATTACCTATTACACACAGAGGCTATGCCAGACACTTAATGTACATAGCTTTCTTTATCTTTCAAGGTGCTTTTTTAGCTGGCCAGAGAAATGGGGTTCCTTCACAGCAAAGACATAACACGTATAGGCTAAGTCTAAGTCTGGCATGTCTACTCTGGACATCTTTTATTAATGAACACGAGAACACATTATCGTAGAAGTGAGCTTTGTTAGGGAGATCGTGCTCTTGCTTCGAGTTCATCATTTCTTTACTGAGCAGAGGCTTTGCGCCGGCAGTGAGTATTTTGAAGTGAGCAGAATATGCTGCTGACACAGCTCACAGGGTTCAGAATGTGTTGATAATATCTGTGTGTGATGCACAGGTTGAAAACTGGCAAGGCCCACTCAGCCGTTATCCTTCTGAGTTTGTTAAAAAGAGTACACACTTTGTTTTGGGAATAATAAACTGTACAACAAAATGTGCTATCTATAGCACTCTAGCAAACGTGCCATATGTGTTGCACATTTATGTATAATGTTATGCATATATTAACAATTAGAAATTAACTATGTAGAGTGGCATTTTCTTATGAAGGCCCCAACAAACTGTAAATAGATGTCCGTATTTGCAAATCCGGGAACCAGATGTTTGTTTAAATATCCTTTTATAGAATGCATCCAAGTTGCTAGTAATAGGCATTGCAGTAGTTGTGTGTGGACAGACACATGAGTGGATGGTGTAGGGACATGTGTGTGTGGCACATGGGCTTGGGTAGACGGGTTTCCTAGTGAAGTGCTTATATGTTCAGAGGAAAGAAAGGTTTTGTATACACGAGTGTGGAGAGTAAGCCAAGAGCTATGTGCATTCAGCTTTGCCCCACCACCAACACATAGACACAGGCAGTGATCTGGGTTGCAGTTTTTGCTTTGCTGATTTCGAGAGTGGGTGGGGAGGACGAGAAGAATGGGAGCTTTCAATGGTGGTTTCCTCTGGGGATTACGTAGTCAATCATAGAAGGATCAGAAACCATCACTATAAAGCTACCTCCAGCAGCACACATGCACAAAGCCTCACCCCAGCCCAGGATCAGATCCCTAGAACGTAAATCCACCAATGTACAGCCAAACCTGTTTACCATTACAGCCACTCGGTCTTGCCGATTCACCAGAGGATTTCAAGTGGTGCTTTTGCGGTGTTAATCCACATTTACGAAGCCCGTAGTGTTTTTATTGGCAGCAGTAATACTGCACGTTAATTCCAACGAGTTTTGGCAGAAAGGTGTACGAGTTACCCCAGCCTTTTCCAGGTAAATCTTCCACTTTACTGCAAGAACTCGCAGTACGGCACTGCAGTAATGAGACAGTAAATTGGAGGTAAGAGAATTACTGCCTCTTAAGCGCCATTTTTTCCGCGCACCTCGATAGTCGTCATGAAACCCTAACTGTGAGCTTCCGGAATGTAGAGAACACATCAGAGCATGGACCAAGCAAGCCTCACCCACACAGACAGAACAGGTGTGCACTGGGCCAAAGAAGATCAGGCTTCACTTACACAGAGAAGAGGTGTGAGGTAAGCAGCCACACTGCACGCTTCCTCTTATACATAGACCTGGTAAAGCATGGGCAACAGTGTAGCATCATGGAAGAAATATTAAGAGTCATTAAATGAAGTAACATGACGGAATTCGTTAGGAGACAAAGAAACCCAGCGACTTCATGACAGAAGCTCTGCCAAAGAATTGTGTTGAGGTGTCTGTTTGGGGGAGGGGTGGAATGTCTCCATCAAGAGGCCAAACAGTCCTCCAAAACCCCCTTAATTGCAGATCTTGTCTCTGACAAGCTCTGGCAAAATCAATATGTGCATGTGCAAACAGTTATTCAACATGTGAAATGGAATGAATTTCAAACTAAGCAGACTCCTGGGACTTTCAAAGCTCTTTTGGTTGCCATGGCCACCATGCACCAGTATTGGAAGATGTCAAACAAATGCAGGAAGATAAACAAAAAAATTCCCTCTGACTTGGGGAAATCCTGCATGCCACTTGAAAGCCTTTCATCCTTCGTAGGTCAATAAAATAAGTATAATTATTTTAGGCAATATTAAAAGATATTATTAAAGAAAACATCCGCCATGAAGAGCTAAACAAAAAAGTATGCTAATAAGTATTATTATGATACAAATAATAATATTAATAATAATAATAATAATAATAATAATAATAATAATACAAATTATTGTTATCATGATTTTTATTATTATTATTATTATTGTTATTATTATTCACTATAGAAACACTCCTCCCCTCTTCCTATTCACAGCAGTAGACTTTGACAGCAAAGCTACTGTCAAAAGAAAAAATATTTAGAATGTTTTTTTTATTTCACAGGGGCATGCAAGACACACAAACAGTCACAGCTGGAAAATAATGTGGATGAAGGAAAACGCAACCCTGCAACAGTAATGTGCGAAAGAATAAAGCTCATTGCCGGATAAACGATATGCAAACACGTATAGCGGACTTTAATAGAACTGACCAGGATCACAAGGGTGCACTGCACGCACCTTGCTCCTCCCACCTTCAAGCGGTTATTGGTATCTGTAGTGTCCAATCAATCAGGACACAAGACGTAAATATATATATATATAAATATATATATATATGTAAAATAAACTTTGTTAAAGGGACGTTATGGTTAAGTTGCGCTACTAAAAACCTATGAAATTCAGTAAAAAAATCTTTATTAAAGGAACTTTATGGTTCCAAGTAAAACCGAAAAACCCCTGAAATTCAACAGTTATGGTAAGCTAAGCAACCATAACTCGCGCCACCACCGTTCACTGCTAAGACTAACACCCAGGACATCAAAGATGGCATCACAAATGTCATTGATGACATCACTGATAATGTCACATGTCTTAGACAGTAATAGTTAGGCACAAAAAAATCAAAAAATACTATATTTGTGGACTTATACTTTAAATACGTTCTTACAATAATTCTGTTAGGGTCCACTCACACCATATAAAACATATACATAGGAAAAATACACAATCATTAAGGTTTTCAACACTTTCTTATGATACAAGGCTAGCATCCGCCACGTATAAGTAAAAAATCATGGATGCAAATATGCACCCTTGGCGGAAACCGGTAGAAGCTTTAATGGAGTGGGATAAAGTGCCAGTATTATTAAGGCGCACCTGGAGCTTAGTCCCCTCGTAAAGATGATACAGAATAGAAAGTAGGGAAGAGGGGAGTCCAGCTAGTTGGAGTTTTGACCAGAGGATATTTCTGTCTGCAAGATCAAAGGCCATTGAAAGATCTATAGAGGCCACATAAATCGGAAGACTATTGGCCCGCCAGGCTTTGGTTTGCATGGTCTTTAATAATATCCCTCCTGCATCGGTCCCCACATATTTTCGGAATCCAAAATGAAATGTGGACAAGATGTTATTTATGTCGGACCACTCCTGGTTGTGCTTCAACACAAGGCCAGCAAAGATATTAGAATCTGCGTCTAGGAGTGCTATGAGCCTATTATTGGCCGGGCACAATCTATCTCCCTTTTTGTAGATAGGTACTGTATATGAGATGTGCCATTGTCATGACAATGTTTTGAAAAAAACATAAACAGAATTTTGGACCAGAGTTCCACATTCCCTTTAAAAATAACATTAGCTAAGCTATTTTGCCGCACTGCTTGGGACATGGAGGCCTCCATTATGAGGGTTTTAATATCCTCCTGCGATATTTCAAAATTCCACACTGAGTCTTTCACAGAGAGAGATAATTCACTGGCTTGACTCGAGGGAGCATATTAACTAACTATTAACATTGTCTTGCAGGTCTTATGCCGAAGAAATTAAAGACCAGCAAGACAATTAGATTAACTTGGATTTAGAACAAAGTCTTGAAGTATTCTTTTCACAGAAGCAGCGTAGAATGGCGAGGAAGGCACAAAAGAGAAAGAAACCAAGTACTCTGTCCTTCCCAGTGGGAGATTTGGCAACATCTGCCTTTTACTCTAAGAAAGCAAAGACAAGAGAAGCTAGAGTGAAGAATAAGGATCCCACTGGTAAGGGTCGCCTTACTAGCTGGTTATTACCGGAGCAAGAGAAGAGTATAGAGTTGGTCGAAGATGTGGAACTACTGGAGATAGAGGACCAGGGCGAAGAAGAAAGGTCAACTCTGAGTCCAGATAAATCATCAAGCTCTCTGAGTGAAGGGAATAAGCTGGAGACCACACCTTCTAGGCTCAGTGAAGATCAGAAAAAGTTGTCAGCCAATTGTGTTTGCCTGATTAAGAATCTATATCAAAGCAGTGAAAATAGATGGCTAGCACATTCTGAATTACTAATTAGACTCAATTCATTTCCACAACTCCGAGTGCTGAAATCAGATGATTTTCAATTCGTCATTGAAGGGTCCTAACCCTAATGTCTCTGCTTTGCAATGCTAATACCTACCAACAGCACACATGATTAGGAAGTATGAAGACAAACTGATGGCAGTAGACGTTGACATCGATGTTGATCTGAATGAAGTAGATCTCAGCTCTGCTTAAAAATATGAACTGGTAACATCATTAAAGGAAGAAATATGTCCTAAAGGAAAGAAAGTGGAAGCTGCTGACATACAGCAAGTTTTAAAATGGTTGGCAAGAGTCACTGCCGGGTGTGTTGGCAACCCACTGAGATCTTGCTATCCTCTCTTGGAACTGCAGAGGCTTCGCCCACCTATTGAGATCAGAGGGCTCTGTTGATGTGTTAGCAAAGCATAGTTGTATTGGTCTTCAAAAGACTTGGGCAATGGACCCTTTGATATTGGAAGGTTTTGTTGTGTACCAGTCATTTGATAAAAGGGGAGAAAGAGGCCGTCCCTTTGGGGGATTACTTTTGGGGGTGGCAAACATGTTAGTCTCTAGACAGGTCAACTGCAATCAAAAGAATAATCTGATTGCAGTTGAGGTGGAGTCTGGTCGAGAGGGCACTCATGGACGATTTCTCCTTGTAAGTTTCTATAATCCCCCTGTAGCAGTGTTAAGGGAACAAATACAGGATGCTTTGCATGACCTTATGATATCTTGGTTGATAAAACTAGGAAACACAGATGTAATAGTTGTTGGGGATTTTAATTGCCACATGACAGGTGAGAGGGGAATTTCCCAGAATCCCAAGTTGAATGAAAAATGTGTAATTATGCATGCTGAGAAGGATGCGGAGGGGGTGGGAATATACCAATGGCGCTATACTGCGATAATGTGAGGAAAATCAAGAATAGATATAGAGCTACTCTCAAGAGCATAAAAAAGGCTTATAGAAATCAAGCATTCTTGCATATCAAAGGTAGTGCAGACCATTTGCTCAAAAACTCATGTAGCATCTGGTCAGTTCTAAGTGAGGCAAGGGGGACTGCGAAAAGTCAATTAGTGAACCCAATCTGTGGAAGAGAATGGGTACATTTCTTGAAGATCGTAATTCACAGTGTGATATTGATGACACAACACCATTGAGTTGAGACCCTCACCTCATCCTCCCATCGATGCATCTTGCAAGTGATTTCAACTCAGCACTCCACCTAAGTCAATGCCTAGTATGGGATGCCCGATGGAAACCCTTATTTATATGTTTTTATGTCAAAAGTTCTTTTATTTCTGGATGATGTACCCTTATATAACGCCCCTCTCTTTGAATCCCCCGGGGTCTCACTGAACCAAGAAATAGGTTTGTTTTGCAAAGTTAAAAGATTTATTTGAATAATTGAACAATATATATATATCACACTTTTATGAATGTGAACAATATCTGAATATCACACTTATGAATATTTCTACAATGATCAGCAATGGGTAGTATGACAATAATCAACAATCTCGTTAATCAATTAGGAGTAGGAATAGAAAGAAGAATGTAGCAGAGAATAACTTTGTATGGGTTCAAGGAAATGCAAGCATAGGAAAGAATGCAACACAGAAATAAAACTTGATATGAATTCACTCAAAGACAATGTGATCACTCTTTCCCCCTGATACTACTCACTCCCCCAATATGCAATATGAAGAGATGGAATGGGGGCACATAGGTTTCAGGAATAACAATCAACAATTATAAGTTCAATCCCAATTCCCCCAGCAAGCTCACAGAAAAACAGGAATGATTTTAAACAGGTCAAAATGCTATTGGGATTTTAAATGAATGGGAAAAATGCTAAAAATGACTTTAATTCACTAAATGTGATTCAGAACTAGTGAGAGTTGCTTTGGATTGGTTCAGGTATACACAAGCAATGATTGTTGAATGATTATCAGGTTGAAAACGAAATTCAGAAGTTGAATGCAAGAAATAGCATTTTTTATATGGAGTGAAATTGAGCCAAGGGCAAATTCGCTCCAACTTTTCCACATGTGAGAAATGCGAATAGGGAACAAACAGTGTTTCTAAGTTCGTTTGAAAGCTGAAGATGTTATCTTCAAAATTACATTTAAATTTCGTTCCTAGCACGTACAGTTCAAAAGTTACAGAGGTTTTAGTGAAGGTAGATTTTTCTTAGAAAAGAGTCAAGATTTCAAAATGAAAGATGTGCTTTACAGATTAGGAACCAAGATGGATTTATACTAAGGGGCTATGAAGATGCAAGATACCCAACAGCCAGCCACCAGAGCAGGGCGCCTCTGCTTAAACTTTTGTCCGCCAGGACACTTGACTTTCTTCAGAAAAATATCAGCCCACAGATGATTATCACTACGATTATCACAGAATTATTTGGATGAGAGAAAGATTCAGGATAGACACAAGAGATTCTACAATGCAGTTTTGATTATGATGGAATGGGTTGGATTGGATTACTTAATACTAAGAGGTTGGTTATGGACAGTTATATCCTAAATACTCACAACTATGGGTTGGAATGGAATGGGCCATCAGAGATCTGGTCAAAGGTTTGGCTGGAATTCGCTCGCCACCGGACAGGTCTCAGGCGCTTGGTTCTGCTCTCAGCAAGGCACTCAGCAAGGCACTCTGGTCTGCACGGCCTCTTGGACTGGATCTGACGGGTTGGGTTCTGGGTTACAGCTCTGCTGGACTGATCTGGAACTCGAGGTTCTAGCAAGGGTTCATAGCCAGAAGCAGCCAAAACAGCACCGCCAGGCTATTGAATTGGTTAGGCCCCGTGGAACTTTAGTGGTTAAAATCAGGTTGCAAGATTGTACAGGCCGGCTGAGAAGGGTTCAGCTTTTTGAGTTGGGCCTCTGCTTCATAGTTCTGCAGTCTGGATCTAGGTTCTGGAGTCTGGATCTTCCTTCAGAGTGCTTCGCCAGTCGATCGGTGATGGGTGAATGTGTGTGTTTTTCTGGGTTCTCAACAGTCCCTATTTATCCATTTTCCAAAGGGATGGGGAGGCTGATTATACTATGCCCAACCCTCTAAGAACCTGATAGATCAGAGAATTCCCTCTCCTTTGATTTGAGAAGGAACAGAGTGTCATGATGTGTCAGAGGGACACTGAGTTCACGGCCCAGGGAGAAAACGCCCCCTGTGTTCCTGTGCAGTATATCTTATTTTGCATAAAAAACATATTTACAATATCCCCAACTTGTTAATATCACATTTACACATCGCAGATTAATTAAGACACGGCTCTGTTCAATTCCCATCTTCATAAGAGTTTTGGTTCCCAAATGACAATTTTTCGCACTTTTGGTTCGTTTCTCAATGTCAAATCTATACAAATTGTTACACATACATGCACATACCCTCTGGACATATTCCTGTAAATTTTCATATTTTTAACATAATCACAAAGTCCACATTTTGATAGTTCAGTCTCTGAACATCGCAAAAATTCCAGAGTAGTTTCTACTTGTGAGCAATCTTTTCATTTTAATAATCTTTAAATTCCATATTTGTGCCAGTTCAGTACAATTTTTTATACGTCTTTTCCAAAACAATATTTGCTGGGCTCTCTGAATACACACAATGGTTTGTCGCCACCTCCAAGGTCTTGGCTGGGCTAGAGAGTCACATGGGCTTCTCTTCCTGCCAGGGCTGGTTTCTGTTCACACCTGAATTAGCATTTCCATTCAGTTCAACTGAGTCCTTTGTCTGCTAGCAGAACAACAGGCCCAAGTCCCCCTCCAAGTTCATTTCACACCAGCCTGCCAGTTTCTTAGCAGAGAGCAGGGGGAAGGATTCCTTTGTTGGGTAAAAGGGTGTGGAATGCCTGTGAAGCCCTTTGTAGTTGGTTGTAACTCACTTTGAAGCCAAGTTGAAGAGTTTTGTCCTGAAATACAAATTACATTTTTAACAAATATCCACAAATTTCTTAATTCCAGCCTTCTTAAAATATAGGGATTGAATTATAGCAACCCATCTTGCTTTTGAAAGGAAGTCTCTTCTTTGGCATATTTTGATTCAGTATACAACTTTAAAATGACAGGTTTAGAGATTGCCAGCTTCTGACAGAGGTGAGTAACGCTGTTGTGCCCATTTTTGACATATTTCTTTCAAGCAAGCATCTTTAAATGTGGTTTTTGTTCTGATAAAATATGTTTCTGCTAACATTGTGCTCAGGTGAATTCTGTACATACAGTGATGTTTTACGCCCAACAAGACAGTTGGATCTCTTGTGATGTTTCAGAACCATGATTTTTGCTCTTTTCACAGCCAAGGAAACATGGATTTTTAAAGCAGTTCTATGTTTCCCTTGCAATGATTTTGCTCTGTGGGCAGCCAAATGATGAGTTTTGGCAGTGGTCTTCTGTGTTAACACTGACATGGGCAGAAATTGGATTGGCGGCCTATTTTTCAGGTTCTCCTGCTCACTTCTGGGTGATTTTTAGCGAACACCATGCTTTCCGGCAGCCATTTCTGATGTTTCTGATGCAAGAAATGCACAGTGATGTTGCAGGGCATGGATTAGTGCGTTAGAACATCCCACAAGGCCCCCTCTTGGGATTTGGCGTTGAGCGACCATCAATGGAATTCGCAAGACTGGGATGTCAGTTTCATCTCTTCTGATTTCGTAAATGGCAAAGTTCATCATCTTTTCCTCCATCAGGGGTGGATCAACCGGTTCTCCTCGTCCAGTCCTGATGTGAATATTGAGCGATACTCCGGGGCTCTTGGATCTATGCTCCCAGTCCCTTGGTAGTCCTCCTTGGTTTCGGACTCCATGGTTTCCAATCCTAACATGACAAAGCAAAAACATATTTGTAGACATTTCACCACCACTATTAATGTAGTGGGCGGACACATACATTTTGATGAATCAGGATACATTTTTATTGTTGTATTTTATAGACTATATATGGAATATTTTATTGTTGGAATATGGACCCACTTATCTCCCCCCTCTGCCAAACTCCCTTTGGGGATGCAGATTTTGTAGGCGACTGGTGAAATTTTGTCTACAATTTCAAAAGGACCCCTTCAGGTAGGCAACAATTTGCACTGTTTGGCCTGGTTCCTTTAGAAATTGTATAAGTAGACCCGGTCTCCTACATTGTATTCTTTTCTGGTAGTCTTTAAGTCATAGTGGGTCTTCATGCTGTCTGCAGATCTCTCTAGATTTCGCTGAGCATAGGCAAAAGCATGTTGAAGGCATTTTCTTAGATTTTCAACATACTCAATCAATGTCTGCTCTTTGGTTCTTTAGATCAGATGCTGGGGAAGCACCACCCTGCTTCCAGTCATCAGCTCAAACGGTGACATTTTAGTTGCAGATGAAGGGGTAGATCTGATGGCCATTAGGACAAGAGGTAATCAAATATCCCAACTTGGCCCAGAATCTGCCACAAACTTTTTTAATATGCTCACAATTGTTTTGTTGTATCTCTCTACTGAACCACTACAGGCTTGGCGGTGAGCAATATAGCTTCATTTTAACCCCAAGTATCTCCCACATCTTTGTCATTACTTTGCTGGTGAAATGGCTACCTCGGTCTGACTCGATCCTTTGGGGTAGTCCAAAATCCAAAAAGATGTGGTTGATCATCAGGGCAGCTGCTGTTTCTGCCTTGCAGTTTGGGGCCGGGAGACATTCCACCCATTGAGTAAACAAGCTTGTCATGGTCAACATGTACTTGTTCCCCCTAGAGGAGCGAATCACGAGCATGATAAAGTCGACTTGCAAATCTGACCATGGCAGTGTCATCCCCCTCCTTTGGAGAGGAGCACGGTGTGTGAGGGATGTTGGCTGAAATTGTGCACACACAAGACACCCCTTCAAGTATTGTTCGAGTTCCTGCCCCATGTGTGGCCAGTATGCAACCTCTCCTAAGATTTCAAGGGTTGTATGAAACCCCCTATGACTGGCTGTGGCCGCATCTTGGGCGTGACTTAACATCAGGCTTCGGAATGAGGTAGGGACCACCCACTGATCATGGCCAGCTAGGGATCTCCTCACCAACAAACCGTCTTGGATTTGGAACATTTTTGGACATTTCATTAAAACTCTGAGGTCCTCTTTCCCAATGTAATCGGTATCTGTCAGGGGAAAGTTCTCAGGGTCCTCAATGTGTTGATAAAACTTACCAATTATTGGATCCCCTTTTTGAGCCGTAATCAAATCAGCATCTGGGGTCTCCTTACTCCATTGTGCAGTTGAGAGTTCATTGTGAGGATTTGTCTGGGACCTAGTGATAGCAGTGACCTGGATCTCCCCCAACATGGACTCAATCTCAAGTAGATCCACTTGGATGGCTCTGGTTTTGGCCAGCTGATCAGCTAAGTCATTTCCAGTTTTGTCTTGTCCCTCTACTTTAGAACGACCCTTGATATTTTCCAATTGATGGTCATCCCATTCAAGGTGACCAGATCATCAATGTTTTGAATTAATTTCCCATGTTTCCAGGGTTTGTTGCTAGCACATAACATGTCTCTGGTTTTCCAATTAACCAGGTGCTCCACAAACCCGTTCCATACATAATCCAAATCTGTGATTATGACCAGTTCGTGGAGTTGGACAGCAGTGAGGATAGCTTGATGCACAGCCATAAACTCTGCCAATTGACTAGTTTGGGGACCAATCTTGTACCCAGCGGAGGGTTCTGGGGTCTCATTCGCCCATGCATTCCCTACACCAGCCACAAGTTCTTTTTCCCCATTGTTGTCAACATGGTAAGCGCATCCATCCACATAGACCGTGGGCATTCCCTCACACTTGTCTTCTTCAAAGACTTTGTGTGGGGAATTGAGGTATGCCTCCAAGTTGTCCTTGATTTTTAGACTCTCATCCTCGAGACAATTTTCTCTGGCACAATCATGCAAGTCAGCCAGACCTTGTGCGAGTTGACTCTCCTTGTTTTGGCCATATCTGACCTCCACAGGAAAGTCTTGCATTGGCAGAATCCAGGAAGTAATTTGGGAGTTACTTACATTTCCGGCTCGGATTCTGTCACTTTGGAGATATTGCAGAGACTGGTGTGGAGTCTCCACTATGATGTGTTCCCCCTGGATAAACGGGTGGTAATTCTTCAATGCCTACACCGATGCCAGGAGCGCCTTCTCACAATCGTTGAATTTTTCCTCCACAGAGGATGAAGTTTTGCTCGCATAGGAGATTACTTTATTGACCTTGTCATGCTATTGTTATAATAGTGCAGTCAAGCATGTATTAGAGAACCCTGTCTCCAAGAAGAACTCCTTGTTTCTGACAGGGTAAGCTAGGCAAGACACTTGTGAGAGGCTTCTTTTGAGTTGTCTTACTGCCTCGCCTTGTTCTGGACCCCACTCCCACTTGACCCCCCCTTTCTTCAAAAGATGAATCAGGGGTCTTGTGATCTCTGCAAAACCCTCAATGAACGTTCTACTGTAATTAGTCAGTCCAAGGAGGCTCCTTAGTTCCCACAGAGTTGTGGGGTCTTTCAATTTCTGGAGTCCTTCCACTTTCTTTTCCTGGGGACAGAGACACTGAGGAGTAATCTCATGCCCCAAGAAATTGACACGGGTTCCACACCACAGTGCCTTTTTAAAGAAAAGTTTTGCTCTGGCGGCCCTCAACTGTGTCAGAACATAACGGATCTGCGCTATGTGTTCCTCGACAGTTGAGCTTTTAATGAGGACATCATCTACATAAGCCATGTTACCCCTCTCACCCAGGTCGGGCATGGCCTTATGTAGAAAATGTTGAACTAATTGCCGGAGTAGATGTATCCAGGTCCATGTTTACTGCTGCCCCCAAAGGTAAAGGGCAGCTTGTATTGGTCCTTCCTACTGACAGGTACAGTCCAGTATCCATTGATCAGGTCTATTGCAGTGAATACCTGTGACCCCTGGATCTGAGCCAACCCTTGGTCAATGTAGAGAAGAGGCCATCGGGAAGTATGGACCCGTTTGTTGAGCTTCCTAAGGTTGATGCAGAGTCTCCACTGGCCAGCACTGGATTATTGAAGGTGCTGTGGACTGGACGGATTATCCCACGGGACTCAAGGTTCTTAATTATTTCAGTAAGGGACTCCATTGATGCCGGAGGCAAGAGATATTGCCTCACAAACACTGGAGTCTGCAGGGTATTTTGTGTAGATTTGGGGCCTAGCGGTATTTTCTTACCACCAAAAATAAAGTAATTCAGCAATAATCACTCCTTGCATTCAGATTCAGAACCACGCACACAGCTATTTATAATTGCTCATAACATTACTTTATCTGCATAGAAACTTGGCGCTTTAAGCATCATTCCCTCTATGGCATAATATTTTTTTAGACACCAAATGAAACAGAAACAAGAATACTCTTAGGCAGACTGTGTGTTATCACAATTTCATTTTAAAATGATACATTACCATTTGTGGGACAATCCTCTCTGAAATAAAAACGTGAGAAAGACAAGATGTAAGAACACTACGAATTTCATTTCATATTTGCACAAGAGAGAGAAAAATTACATTGTTTGTTTTGCCTTCAGCTGGCAACATAAAAATGTGTCATTTAAACACAGTGAAAAGCTATCGCTACGCTGCCTGTCTAAAATAGGTCTCATGCACATACCGCACCCTCACTTTTATACAAGATAATTACCAGCAAATTGTAGCTGTTCAGCATGTAAACTCCCCGGACTGGTCACTTTCTTTAAATGGCTCAAGGCTTTCCTTCAAAGCACCCCAGCGAGGACATGCAGTTCTGATCTGCAGTCTCTCAAGCCGGTGCTTATTGACTGGAATCTCCAGCCTGGGAAAGTCAACAATGGACTAGGACGACACCTCTCAATCAGGAAACCCCATAGAAACTCAAGCCAAGTCTTCACCGGAGCTGTGCAAAATGTCCTCTGCCTTTCTTCCTCCCCGAGATGCACCAAGAGACCTCTGTTACAGCCCTTCAAGTGACATGCATCCAATAAAAATCTATCATGTCATGCCCTCCTTCCTCAAACAATAGCTCACTTTTCAGTAAGAAACTGTATCCAGTAATTTCCTGCTTATTCGAGTTTTGTTTCTTTAGCAAGGACCATGAAAAGCACAGAGAAAGAGAAAGGAAAAATAAAATTCTGAATGTCCGTTTAAAATGACTTTCAGCCTGCCTCATTTTGCACTTGGAGAACATATTATATTGTTAAGAAGTTAGGATCTTGTTAGTACTGTTAATTATATTAGTTCATTAATCCTCAATGTGTCTCCTGCAACAGAGGCATTTCAGGTAAAAAAAAATGGTGTGCATTTTGAATGTGAAAAAATTGATGTGTGTTTGACTGAGTAGCCTGTCTTCATTGACATGTCCATGTTGCACTGGCAACACATAGCTTGCTGTACGGCATTATAGCAATATTTTAAACCCATGCAGTGGCGCTGCATTAAAAAAACACGCTAAATAATCCTGCATACCCCTCCTTTTTTCTGAGAATTTGGCCATGATCCAAGCCACAATTGGAAGAAATCTAACTTGCTCCCTTTCTTCTTTTAAAATGTATGCCATGTTGGGGTATCTTTCTCTCCCCCTTGTAGCCACTATCATTTTTACTGATAAAACAATCAACCATCCTCCCATTATTAGCACCAGGACAGCTAAACCCACTATAGAGCGTTCACCCGGGTTCCCCAATTAAATCTTTCCACTTCTATTATACCCAGGTTACTAAACGTAATGTTGTTCTTTCTTAGATTCATTTTCACTACGTGTTTCTCTTTATGATTCAATAAGAATTCTAGGTCCGGGTCTATTGGAAATACATCCCTTTGAAAAAATTCAATATTTTCTACTTGGCTTTCCCAAATGTCATTCGTAATATGAAATAATGTTAACCCTCCCATCGAAACAATTGTATCCTTTGGAACCTGTAAGTAAAATACATTATATTTCACCTGTTTAACCACATATGTTCCATGATTTAAGTGTACTACTGTCAGGTTTTTTAAACAGGTGCTGATTAACCATTTATCTTTGACCATTTTAGCCTGTGCTAATTCTTCACTCCCCATATTGCTAATGATCACTTCACATCCTTCTGATATACTTGGGTCAGATTTCAAACCACAAATAGCGTCTGTATCATCAGGAACAAACGGTTTACCTGTCCACATATAATTTTGTTCTTTAAATTTGACACGTTTCCAAGTTTGGTATCAAGTAAACTTCAGGCTCTGGAGTTTTAATCTTAATAAATTTGTCCTCTTGCCAAAATTCCACATTGTGTACCCACTTGGTTTGATAAATAAGTTCAGGAGCTACATATGGGATGCATAGTAAGAACCCAATTTCCAGCCTATCCAAGTCCATATGTAAGGCATTGCATAACACATTTCAAATTCAATTATTACCTGTATCACATCAATCTCCCTCCTAGTCAACCTTTCTATCATTTGATGAATAATATCCTGTGAAACAAAGTACAATGGTATATGTCCTTGAATCAATTGTGAAATTGCAGTTTGAACTTCTCTCATATAATTTGTTAATAGTCTATCAACAGGACTCATTATATTCAAAATCTCACTAAGGGTTCTGTCATGCTTAATAATCAGCTTAGTTGCCCGTTGCATCACATCCGCTTTTTCATTCAATATGATCGCAGTTTCATTTATGAACCTTACTTGTTCATCCAGTCCCCCTCTAATCCCATCAAATGTTTTTTTGTATTATTTCTAGGTCAACAATCAGCATTGGCTGTTGATATCGTGGTACCTATTATGGCTCCAACTATAGACATTACCAATGAGATCACAAGCATCACTGCACCTCTTTTTCCTCTCCTCTTCTTAATGTCTGCTGAATTCACAAATGTTTTCTCCAACATATCTCTTATTGACTGCTTAGCATCCTCTTTTCTTATTTCCAGCCACTCTTTAGTCTGCTCAGCTTTAATTCCAGTGTTGTTAAAATGTTTTTTTATCAAAATATCAGGATTCAATGGTATATAAATGTTCTGGAAAATCATCCTTCTATCACTCATGATGAATCCTGGTGCTTCTTCTACCGCAATACCAGATGCTGGTCCAGGTTCAATGACAACCTGTGTTTCTGAATTTTTGAAGTTCCCTCCGAACATCAACATAATTATCCATATTGTCGGCATCATCTTCAATGCTGATCGCTTTGCAGCCTTGATCTTCGCCTCCCTTCCGGGGCTTCTCCGGAATCCGTCCACGTGGGCTCCAGGACTCCATCGTCTCCCGTGGCCTCTGGTCCCGTGTCCTCCAAGTACAAATATGTTAATATTCTAAATCAAATAGAAAAGAAATAAATTAAGTACATAGCGCAATACTAACTTCACCCTTTTGCCAAAAATAAAACATGCTTTGTAAAATATTTCGCCCTTTTTCCTCTTGCTTTCTGAAATTAAACATAGGTTAAAGAGAAAACAACATACCTAAAACAGCATTCAATATTTAATACATTTTCACACCAATTCCATACATTTTAGCTTCCATTTTTTTAATATATATATTTACATATATTACAGTGTTTATGTGCCATTATCATAATCAACCATCTTTATTAAACTTCTCTGCCACTACTATTGACTAGACCCATTTACTTTACCTTTTTATGTTCAGGGGACTTTATCTGTTTCTACACGCTCAAGTTGTTTAATCTCATGTTTGGGGTGACATGGTTTAATTTGATTCACGTGAACAAACTGTTCTGTTGCTGTTTCACCTTCAGTCTTCAAAATTTTATAGACCACAGGTGAGACCTTATTTACAATTCGATATGGCCCCTGCCAGGGTCCTAGAAATTTGGAATTTTTCTGTTTACCTTTTCCAAAATTAAATTTATACACCTGATCGCCCACACAATATTCCTTTACTGACGTCTTTTTATCATAATATGACTTTGCACTGTCAGCAGCTCTTTCTAAATGTTTCTGTACAAAAGCAAATGCATGTTGTAAATGCTTCCTCAGTTCATCAATGTATTCATGAACTGTGGATGCGCTCACAAGTGTTTGCTCATGTGTCCTGTATAGCAGGTGTTGTGATAACACCATTTTCCTACCTGTTAAAACTTCATGAGGGCTAATACCTGTTGTTTTGGCAGGAGTTGAACTGATTGCCATCAGAACCAAAGGTAAGCGTAAATCCCAGCTGGAACCGGCTTCTGCCACGAATTTCTTTAAAATGTCCACAACAGACCTATTGCTGCGTTCAATTCCACCTGAAGATGCCGCCCGATATGCGATATGTAGTTTTCTCTTCACACCCAGTATTTGCCATACCTTACTCATTTGAGCACTTGCAAAATGACTTCCTCTGTCTGATTCTATTCTTTGTGGCAACCCAAATCTTGAAAAAAACATGGTTCACCAGCAATGTGGCTGCTGTTTGCGCACTACAATCTGGTGCAGGAATACACTCAATCCAATTCGACATCAAACATACCACACTTAAAATATACTGGTTCCCCCTGCTCAACCTCTTTACAGGCCCTACATAGTCTATTTGCAAATCTGACCATGGAAGAGTTAGGCCTCTTTTTATTAATGGAGCTCTATGCATTGGTGAAGCAGGTTTAAATTGGGCACATACTAGACATCCTCTAGTATATAATTCTACATCTTGGGACATATGTGGCCAATAAGCATCATCTTTTAGTGTTTCCATTGTTTTCGGTGAGCCTCTGTGGCCTGCAGTTATAGCATCATGCGCATGGTGTAGCATTAACCCTCTGAATGAATGTGGTACCACCCACTGTATTTGTCCTGTTATGGACACGCTAATTATGAGTCCATCTTGTAGTCTTATTCGTTTTTTATTCTTTAATAGCACCATCAACTCTTCTTTTCCCATACAATCATTTTTTGTTGAAGGTTTTTTTTCAGGATCTATCAAATGATTATAATAGATTCCCAAAATTCGATCATTCTTTTCTGCTTCAATCAGTTCTTGGTCTGGTGTATCATAACTCCACTGTACCACTGGTTGATATGTCTCCTTTGGTGCTTTAGAACGTGTTACTGCATCAATTTGTATTTCACCCAGTAAAAGTTCAATAGGTAGCAATTCTCCCATCACCGCCCCAATTTTAGCCAGGTGATCTGCCTTATCATTTCCCTCCTTATCCTCTCCTGGAGTTTTTAAATGCCCACAAATTTTCCTCCAGTATACTGTTAAATCATTTTCTGACACCAATTTGTCTATGGCTTGTATCATTTTTCCATGTTTAAGTGGCTTTTTATTGTATGTAATCATGCCTCTCGCTTTCCAGCCAGGTAAATATTCCACAAAGCTATTTCGTGCGTAATCAGAATCAGTCACCAGGACAATTTCACTGAATTTATTATCAACTGCAGTAGCAATTGCTTTATAAATGGCTGCCAATTCCGCTACCTGACTGCTCCTAGCACCAATTCTCATCCCTATACTCGGGATACCTTCAGACTTCAACCAGACATTCCCTATTCCTGACACTAATTGTTTATCACTGTCATTTTCAATCTGAAAGGCACAACATCAACATATACAGTTGGCAAGTCTTTGCATGTTTTTCATCAAAAGCTTTGTGTGGTGAGTGTTCAAATTCCTGCCAATTAGGTTCCACTTCTATTTCATTTGATACTGGTTCAGCTGCACAGTCATGTAAATCTCCTAAACCTTGAGCAATTGGGCTTTTTTTTATTTTGGCCATATCTCACTTCTACAAGAAAACCCTGTAATGCTAGCATCCATGAAGTGATTCTGGACTGCGCTAGATTACCTGACCTAATTCTTTTACTCTCTAAAAACTGCAAAGGATGATGATTTCTCTCAATAATCACCTTTTCTCCCTGAAAAATGAGGCGGAAATGTTGTAGCACCCACACAGTGGTTAATAGGGCCTTTTCACATTCATTGAATTTAATTTCAACTTGGGAAAATGCCTTACTTGCCTATGCAATGGTTTTGTGATTCAATTCATGTTTTTGTGATAACACTGCTGACATACAATGTTTAGAGAAACCTATTTCTATAAAGAAATCCCTGTCCTTTATGGGATATGCTAAACATGGTGCCTTCACAAGACATTCCTTTAATTTAGCAACTGCCTCAGACTGCTCTTTTTCCCATTTCCAGGGTGTATTCAGTTTAAGCAGTTTAGTCAATGGTTGAGTGATTTCAGCATAATTTTCAATGAACGTTCTGTTATAGCCTGTCATTTCTAATAAACTTTTTACCCCTTTCACATTTTTGGGATCTTTTAGTTTCTGTATGGCCTCTATTTTCTTCTTTTGTGGATTTAGTCCATGTTCAGTCACTTCATAGCCTAGAAAATTCACCTTTTTCTTGCACCATTGTGCTTTTTGTAAAGATACTTCGGCTCCTGCTTTCTGCAATTGACCAAAAACATGTCTTATTGCATCAAAATGGCTTATCAAGCTATCATTTTTTATCAGGACATCATCCACATAAATTATGGTTTCTCTTTCTGCTGCATCAGGCATAGCCTTCCTCAAAAATATGCCAAATTCACTCCCACTATTGACGTACCCGAATGGAGTTCTAACCCATGCGTATTGAGTCTTATCACATTAAAAGGAAAATAAATTCTGTATCTCCTCTGCCAATGGCACACACCAATATCCAGAGGTGAGATCTAATGTGGTGAACACTTTAGAACCATGTACCTGAGCTAATCCCTGATCAATGAATGGCAGTGGCCATCTGGATACTGGCACTCTTTTATTTAACTCTCTCAAATCTGCACACAGTCGCCATTGACTGTTTGGTTTTAACACACCTAAAATAGGTGTATTGGATGTGCTATGAATAAGCCTGATGATTCCCTACGACTCCAAATTTTTTATAATCTCTGCCAATGATTCTAAACCTGCCAGTGGTAGTCTATACTGGCGTACAAATACTGGGCTTCTGCTACACCCTTCCGGAAGTGTGGCCACATATAAAGTAGTTAGCCCGCAATCATAAGCATCTTTTGCAAATACATCTTTAAACTCCATAAATATCTTCCTCAATTCATTTCTATCCTCCTCGTTGTCACAAGCATCCGCTAATATAATCTGCTCCTCTACCATTTTGGGGAATTCTGGAAAATGTTCTGGCATGGGGATCTCGGCGCTTTCCTCTAATTTTGTGGCTGTGTCTCTTTGTAAAGCTGCCACATTTAAATGTTTTGGCACATCAGCTTCCACTTCAATGGGCTAATTTTCTATTTCATTTCCATTTAAGTTAAATGTTATGCAATCCTCTTGATGACAGCACACTGTCTCGCTTGAATCATAAGGGTACACAGAATGAATTCTAAATATCCCTTTGGGCTGAGAGTCCAGGTATTCTGGCAATTCACCCTTAGCATCTACATACTTTTCAGGGATATTTCAAATCACCATGTTATTCAGATCAGCTGTGTAATGTGATTTTTGTATGGCCATTCCTAATGGGGAGTTTTCCTCTAAATTAATAGTCTGATAACCTTTATTATTCACCATAATTTTTACAGACCCTTCACCCACATCTACCAATGGAATGTATTCATAATCCAGGCCTTGCTGTTTTATAGATTCATTCAGACATACAAATGCATCAGAATCTTTCATCTGCTGTCTATTTTTGCTTTTCAGTGTTATTGCAAAATGCTTTGTGAATGCAGGGATAACAGTATCTTTCCTCATTTGTAATTCAATTGCATAAGGGACCAGCTGTGCGCAATGATAAGCCCTTCTTTTGTCTTCAAATTCAGGTGCCGACCCACCTATGCGTGACCTTATCTTTTGATTAAGGAAATCTAGCACCATACACATTTTGTGCATGATGTCATTGCCCATGTAAAAGTCATTTTGCATTCCACACACTATCCAAACATTATGGTAATGTTTTTTTTGTCCAATGCTAATTTTCAGCATGCATCTACATGCAATTCGGTTTTCAAAGTCTGGACCGTCCACACCAGAGACATACTGGTTTTTAATCCTAAATTTCAGGATCTCCTCCTTTTCCATTATTTTCTGTAACAATTTCTCATTAATGAAGCTCCTTTCCTGTTCAAGCGCTAAAGTGGCTTTTATTGTTTTAGAATAGTCATTTATCCCAACATGAACCCATGGTTGTTCATCTTCCATATGTATTTCAGCAAGAGTGGTAATGTGTTTTTCTGAACCTGGTCTAGGAGCAGTATTCTGTTTGCATGTCTTCTCTTTTAAATAAAAACTTAAGGTGTGCTCATCTATGGCAGTTTGTCATTCTTTCCTTGGGTCTAAGTATATTTGTACAGATAATTTTTTATTTTCACTCTGCATCTTGTCTTGACACATTAATATAACAGTGACGCTAGGTATGCAACTATTCCGGAGATACACCTCCACTGAATCATTTGTTTTTGCAACGGTGTGACATTCATTTATATTGCTGTTTTGTGATTTTAGTTTCTTAGGTCTCAATGGTTTTTTGGTTAAGGACCAAGGTACTCCATTCACCCCATCTATGAGCGGAGATAATCTTTTCAGGCAATCTGTTCCCATTAGAAATGCAATATCACAAATGGATGTGATCAATACCTCCTGTTTCATTCTGTGTTTACCTATCTTTATGTCAACCTCGGTGGTGCCTATATTAGGCACCTCCTCCCCTTTAAAATTATGCACTGGACCTTGATTCTCCTTTACTGTGATCTGATTCTGCGGGGATCTCCCTTCATTGATACTCTTTACTAATTCTTTAGACATAATTGTGGCCTGTGCGCCAGTGTCAATCATTGCAAATGTATGGCATTTTTCTTCCACAATGATGGGAGCATAATACCTGTCTTCAACTTCCTCTAACACAAATGAAATGAAAGGAAATGGGAATTCTTAGTGATTTCAGGGCTCACCTTTCTCAGGCCTTTTTCACTTTTGGCTAAGCACATTGGTAAATTGAAAGACATTTTTCCCTTCTTTTTGCTCATTCCTGTGTGAGAGACTTTATTCATTTCCCCATGTTCAGAGGTTTTTTGGAGTGTGGCCACCGTTCGCCCATCCATCCAGGTATCATCAGAGGTCACGCTACAAGCCTCCAACTGAACATGTGTTACAACATCACTTGGCAATTTGTCATTGTCTAATTCTGTGCATTTGTGATTATTCAGTATGGTACCAGCCCTTTTAACCTCTTCAAAAATATGTGGTTCAAAGAATTCTTCAGGTGATTGACCTGTACCCTCCTTTTGAGCATTTCTTTTTCCTGCATGTGTTTGGTCATTGTTTGGATTGCCCAGGGAAGGAGCTATAGCATCACCACTTACTCCCAGTTCACTGGTATTCCCCATGCATGAGTCATTTTTCTTAAACCTGTCTCTTTGTTCTTTTGGGTTTTCAGGTTTTCCTATTTCATTTGTACATATCGCCAATGTTTGATTTAGTTCTAGGTTAAACCGTACCTCTCTTTTAGAAGTAGTTACATTTTCTATTGGTATTTTCACTTTTAAATGATTAGGCATCTCAGAGTCATTATGCAAAATGACATCAGAGCAAACTGTCTTTTCAGCGCTGCAGGTATCATAAGTGCTTAGTCACTTTTCAGAAGCCCCCCGATCATTGCTATGGCCATCTGCCCCCTCCTTTGATGACTGTTTTTGTGTCGTGCAGAGCTTTCCTATTTGCTCAGCCAACATTTTCACTTGGGCCTCGAGGCACTGGAATCTTTCCATCTCTCTAGAATCCTCTCTCTGTGGCCTAGATTGATATTGGTTATTTTCTCCCTGATTGGATCTATTCTGAGACCTCTCAGGAGAATGATTTCTATTGGGATGGTTCCTGAACTCTTGATTCATTTGCGGAGGGGAGCGGGGTGCACCCATCCTGTGGTTGTAGTCCCCTGGTGGGGAATCATTGTACTGACGTGAAGTGTTGTTCATGTTCTGTCTCATGTCTTGTCTCTCAGGTTGTGAGTACTGGCCCCTATGTTGATTCCCATTATCAGCAAATCGATCCACATATCGGGGTCTATCCTGATTACCATATATCATGGTATTGGGATCAAATCTGCTTTGTGTCGCCAATGTCTGATAAGGACCATCATTTCTTTGATCCTGATTTTGTCTCTGGTTATTGTTCATACCTGACATATCAGGTCGATAGCCTGTCCAGGGCCTATCTCCTAAGTACCTGTGGCTGATGTAACTCTCCCTATTATTAGGATCATGTGATTGGAACATTGGTGCAGTGTGTGATGACCTTTGTTGATTACCCCTCTGTTCAGGTGCCAAATTATTTTTACTTGGACTTTGAGAAGACTCAAGGGACATTTTGGCTGACCTGATTTCCATCACTGTTGCTGAGGGTTGTTTAGATTTAGGTCTAGTATCTCTCATGTTATCACTTTCTCTACCCTGACAATAGAGTACCTCATATAGGTTTGTGCTTTGGTGTACAATACATTCCAGGGACTTGTCACGGTCAAATTCACGGACCAATTGGGATATGATGTCTTCTGCAGCCCATAGAAGTCGGCAGTTTTAAACTCATTGGAATTGGGGTCAAAAGATACATCAAAGCGAGAAAATGCTCTTTTTAAGTCTTGTAAAAATTGGCGAGGGGATTAGGCCCAGCAGTGATTGTGTAAGCGACTTTCTTTGCCTCCTGCAATGACTGGAAAGGAGAAAAATGACGCCTGATCTCTTTCTCAAACTCCGCCCATGTCATATTCTGCTGTTCATTCAATCCTCTCATAATACTGGCCGTCGGGGCATCTAAAGTTAAATGAAAATATTGCCTGTCCTGTTCCTTAGGTATCTGGAGTGCTTTAAAGATGTCATGAACTGCTTCTAAGTGATCCTCAATGCAGAATTCCCCTCCTTTTTTAAATGGTTTGATCAGGGCTTTAATGGATTTCATTATCTTTATGGGGCTACTTGGTAGCTTTATGGCAATGCATGGAATTGCACTACTTGGTGACTCAAACCTGGTTCCAGGTGTATGGGATTGGTGACGGCCCCCAATGGGAGTATCAAATCCCCCAAGGGCGCTGCAACCAAGTTCAGTCACCGGCCCAGTCGCTGGGGCACTAGCCCTTTAGGTAGAAATAGAATTCTCCTCAACTCCATTGAATGTGGTACCCTGCCGCCTCTCCTGGGACATGGGAATGCACATTTGCTGTTCTAAGTCCTTACACTTTTTAAGGAGCCTGTTTGCTTCGTTTTGCAAATAGTTGTTTTCATCACTCATTTTATTAATTACCTCCTGCATGTCGCACATTTGCATTTGGCACTCATTAAATTCTTTATTCCTCTATCACTTTCTTGGAGCATTTTAACCATTTCTTGTACCGCATTTTGGAGATCACTTTCTTTCTCATAATGTTCTTTTTGTAAAATCTGCATCTCTGACACAACCTCATCTTTATCTTGTCTAATGTGGTCCACCAATGCTTTTAAGTGTACCAATTCTTGTTCACTGTCCTAAAATTGTTTCTTGCTTTTGGACAATTGAACATCAAAATCTCTGCATTTTAACTGCATGTCTTTTTGGCATACATCCAATTCTGCTCATAACATTTCCAAATTTTTAATTGCCCCATCTAAGTCAGTCTTTAACCTGTTAATTAGCTGGGTGTCATTTACTTGCATTCACAGGGACCTATTCAAAATAAACCAGATTTTGGCGCATATCCGTATCAAACAGTCTTTCTCTGAATTTGTATTGGCTGCATTTAATAACCTTAGAAGGCAGACCTGAATTATGCTGCCTTCTGCAAAAATATTGTCTAGTTTTTCTTTCTGCACTTCACCCTGAATGCGATCATGCCATTCTGAGGTACGTCCCATGTGCGAATAACTTTGCCTCTAAATATTGCACTAGGTCTGAGAATGTGGTTTCCCTTTGAGACATTATGAAATTCGTTTTTAGTGACACCCTACTATTATGAAATGGGTTCCCTTTAATGTACAGATGGCGGTGTGAGACACACTTGCCACGCCCAGTAGGTGCTCTATGATCACTTTCCCGGCCTGCAACGCACCATAAATATTTAGGGTATTTTGTGTAGATTTGGGGCCTAGCAGTATTTTCTTACCGCCAAAAATAAATTAATTCAGCAATAATCACTCCTTGCATTCAGATTGGGTTTGGTACTATGGTTATATAGTGGATATGCATTATTTCAGTACACAGATATATTTAGTTGGTATACATTTTGTTGGTGGTATTTTTGGTGAGCATAATTCCTTTGTTTTATTTGTGGCCCCAATCTCCTTACTTAGTCAGTTCATGTGATCAATAGAGAAACCTCAGGCCTACATCTTATGGATACCACCATTTTCACATACAGTATTCACAACCCCTGTGGTATTATTACTAATTTATTGACATCAGTGAAACTTTTTCCAGAGGCCTCTCTTTCTGCTGACTCATATACGTCCAGCAAACTATTTCATTATGTTCCACTCAGAAATCACACACACATATGTACACTGAGTGGAACCACGCACACAGCTATTTATAATTGCTCATAACATTACTTAATCTGCATAGAAACTTGGCGCTTTAAGCATCATTCCCTCTATGGCATAATATTTTTTTAGACACCAAATGAAACAGAAACAAGAATACTCTTAGGCAGACTGTGTGTTATCACAATTTCATTTTAAAATTATACATTACCATTCGTGAGACAATCCTCTCTGAAATAAAAACGTGAGAAAGACAAGATGTAAGAACACTACGAATTTCATTTCATATTTGCACAAGAGAGAGAAAAATGACATCGTTTGTTTTGCCTTCAGCTGGTAATATTAAAATGTGTCATTTAAACACAGTGAAAAGCTATCGCTACGCTGCCTGTCTAAAATAGGTCTCATGCACATACCGCACCCTCACTTTTATACAAGATAATTACCAGCAAATTGTAGCTGTTCAGCACGCAAACTCCCCGGATTGGTCGCTTTCTTTAAATGGCTCAAGGCTTTCCTTCAAAGCACCCCAGCGAGGATACGCAGTTCTGATCTGCAGTCTCTCAAGCCGGTGCTTATTGACTGGAATCTCCAGCCTGGGAAAGTCAGCAATGGACTAGGACAACACCTCTCAATCAGGAAACCCCATAGGAACTCCAGCCAAGTCTTCACCTGAGCTGTGCAAAATGTCCTCTGCCTTTCTTCCTCCCCGAGATGCATCAAGAGACCTCTTTTACAGCCCTTCATGTGACGTGCATCCAATAAAAATCGATCATGTCATACCCTCCTTCTTCAAACAATAGCTCACTTTTCAGTAAGAAACTGTATTCACTAATTTCCTGCTTATTCGAGTTTTGTTTCTTTAGCAAGCACCGTGAAAAGCACAGAGAAAGAGAAAGGAAATAAACAATTCTGAATGTCCGTTTAAAATGACTTTCAGCCTGCCTCATTTTGCACTTGGAGAACACATTATATTGTTAAGAAGTTAGGATCATGTTAGTACTGTTAATTATATTAGTTCATTAATCCTCAAATGTGTCTCCTGCAACAGAGGCATTTCAGGTGAAAAAAAATGGTGTGCATTTTGAATGTGAAAAAATTGATGTGTTTTTGACTGAGTAGCCTGTCTTCATTGACATGTCCATGTTGCACTGGCAACACATAGCTTGCTGTACCGCATTATAGCAGTATATTAAACCCATGCAGTGGCGCTGCATTAAAAAAAACACGCTAAATAATCCTACAAGTCATGCCAGGGTCCGTGGGAATTGTTGTTGTGTGGATGTCAGTGCGACCGCAGTCATATGAGTCCACCACAAGTGATCTTGAAAATCCGGGAAAACTTGTTTCAACTTTTGCCTCTGCTCCAGAGTCTCACAGGCATCAGCTACGTTGACTCTCTCTTCAACCAACGGCCTGAAGCCTGGAAAGACTCTGGTTTCGCTATCTCAGCGGCCCCCTCCAGCTGGGTGGAGAAGTCCCTGGTCAAAGTGCTGATTTGGACTGGTGGCTTCAGGTGGGAAAGGCAGCCCTCATGGACCTGGAAAATCACCTCATCCCTCCTGAAGTCACAACCAGATCTTCCTTACCATAAGGGCAGGAAGTGTACCCATGACGGGTAAAGATCCTGTCTGGTGTTGTGTTGTCATCACTGTCACTGTCAAAACAGTCCTTGGGGATTGGTCCTAACAGTTCATTGCCTAAATCAATGGAAAAGTGACGGTCATCAACCACCATTCCAATAATGGTGCCTGCGGCTAGAGTGATACTCTTTAAGTCGGTGTTATCCACCTCTATTGCAATGGTGTCATGTTCTATATTGACTAGAGGTGTTGGGTTTACCCCTAACCCTTGCTGTTGGAGAGAAGCATTTAGATGAATATAGGCATCAAGGTTTTTTAATTTCTGTCCTCTTTTAACTTTCACTTCCAGAGAGAATTGTCGGCTCCTTTCTGGGATGGTGACTTCCTCTCCTATCTGAAGTTCAACTGCATAAGGCAGCAGTTGAGCTAACCTAAATGCTTTCTCTGGATCATCAAAGCCCATGGGATTATCCGCTAATCAGGACCAAGCTTTGAAGTTTATTAGGTCCAAACTAATGGCAAAGCGGTTGAGAATATCACTGCCTAAGAAAAAGGCGGCAGTGACGCCTCGCACAACCCAACAATTATGGACTATGCTCTTGTTGCCTATGAAGATTTTGAGCATACACCTGCTTGGCAGGAGATGTTTGGAATTGGGTGTTTCCAGATCCATTTCCTGGCTGGATCTTTTGGGAGTTGGCGGAACATAGCTTAGCTGATGAAGCTTTTACCGTTGTTCACACAAACCCAGGCAAAAACAGAGTCCTTCCCTTCATTTAACTGAAAAGGGATGAACAACATCTCTCCAATTTGCTGAATATCATCCAGGCTCTGAGCTGATTTCTCATCTTTCTGGACTATCGGAGTGGGAATGTCTGATTGTGGATTGGTAAATAATTTCAGAGTGTTTCCTTCCAGTGTGGAATGCCACCTTAAACTGGAAGAAAGGTTGATTTTCAGAAATAGAGAGGACCCCCCATCACCAGTTTGTTGTCCTACTGCTATTACTGTCACATCTGGAATTTGATTGTTCTGGAAGTGAAATTCTACTTGGTCAGATTTTTGTTCAACCATGTGGCAGGTGCAGTTTAAACTAACATGGTCGACACTCTGTTTTAATTTTATTGGTCGGCTTGTCTGGGTCCACAGGACCTCGTTTACGCAATCTATTAGGGGTGACAACCTTCTCAGGAGGTCATTCCCTAGTAAACAAGGGGTGCCATCTGGAGTCACAACTATGACCTGGTGCTTCACCTTGTGTTGCCCAATTTTAATGTCCAAATCCGCAGTCCCCTCAACGGGAATTTCCTTCTCGTCAAAGTTCTGAAGTTGTCCAGGAAGAGGGGTGGGAGGAAATTGGTAATTCTCCCCCCTTCCTGAATTCAGTTGATCAAAGGCCTTTCTGGACATAAGGGTAGCTTGGGATCCAGTGTCCACCAGTGCCAAAATTGGACCCTGCCCCTGTACTTGAACCGGGGCATAGTATCTTCCCTCCTTCTCCGCAAGGGGGCACAGATAATGCACATTTTTGGACAACTGGTGGGCTAGGTTTTTAATTTTGGATATTGAGATAGAAGAGATTTGGGCAGAATTCTGTGCAGAGTCTAGGGAATCTGCAAAGAAAAGGGGGCAGCTAGAGATGGGAGAAGTTTTGGGTTCCCCTGGTTCTGGTTCTGGGCCGCCACCCCCTTTTGTCACCAGGATGGATTTTCATGCTGTTGGTTCTGGGGTAGGATGACAAGTGGCGCTAGCTCAGTCCCCACATCTCCCCAGTCTGGATTTGAATCCTTAGGGACCCATTTTTCTTTGGAAGGAGTTCCCTCATCTCTGAAGGAGAAGATCCTTTTCCCAGGATCCTCTGAGGACCGCTCTCCTTCAAATTGGAAGATCTGTACTTCCTCCTCAAAATGGGTCTGTTTGGGTTCTTTGTTTCTCCGGTGGCAGACTTTCAGGGGCAGGAGATTTTGGGTCTGGTTCCTGAGTTTCCAGGGGCTTTTTACAAGTTGGGAAGGAAGCTTCCTCCAAGGCTTTATACCTCCTTTCCCCTTGTGCCTCCTCTCTGGGAACCAGTGGGTTGTCGGGGTGCTGCCCCCGTCATTGTTCTGGAGCACCAGGTCCAGAGTTTGAGGTATTCTGTGCCGGCATGCCCATCTGAGGGTTATGTTGAGCCCTCAGCATGTGACCCAGATCCTGTGCCATGTTTTCGACCTGGCACTCTAGCTGTGAAACCCGCTCAGGCTGATACAGGGTTCTCATTTCTCCCCTGGGCTGATCCCGGGAAGGGTAGCTATCCCTTCTCTGGTAATATCCCGGGTTGGGAAGATTTGGGTACCCCTCCACCCTTGGCCTCCCCTCACCCAGATTAGGTTGTGTGGGCTGAGGAAAGTGGGGAAAGAAGGATGGATTGGTCTGGGGTTGAACATTTTGTTGAAACCTGGGGGAAAAGTTCTGCCCAGGATTTTGGGAATTTCTGCCCTCCTGGAGGAAGTGAGGAGGGAAGTTCCCTGTTTTAGGAGCTGTTTGGTTGGACCCCCCCCTTGGGCTGGAGGAGTCCACACATAACCCAGGATGGGTCTGTTCCCCTTGTAGCGGGGACTTACATAGTCAGGGGAGTGAGGTATCCCATTTGTGGGACTACCTCCTTGGCTTCCTGTCTGTGAACTGGCCGAGGGACTTCTGGGCTTGGGCCTGGAATTATTCTGCTGTGCAGGCGGGTTTTTAGGTCTCCCATCTCCAAATCCAAAATGGGGGCAACCTTTACCTCTGCCACCATAGGAGCAGCAGGGGTGTTGGTTGGTTTGGGGCTTTTTGAGCATTCTTGTTTCCTATGGGCTTTTGCACCTCATAGATTTGGGTGGCCTGTTCAATGACCCAGTCTAGTGATCTTTTCTCATGAAAATCTCTCACTAGCTGGGTCATGATGTACTTTGGTAGAGCGTGGAAAAAAGTATTAACAAACTCTTTGCTGTCCGTGCGCACCCTTATGGTAGTCTGCGCAAAGGCACGCTTGAATTCCTGCACAAATTCTTGTGGGACCTGATCCTCCCCACAATTGCAAGTTGTAGGCTGCATTGTGAGCCTCTTGGGGATTTCTGTGAACAGAAAAATGCTTCAAGATGGCCACCCTATATGTGGACCATTTTGAATGATTTTGGTCCTCCAGCCCCGCAAAGAAACTGGAGTATTCTGGTGAGAATGTCCATTTCACATACGGAATGCAGCTAGTGCTGTCTTTCAAATGGAAAGTTTCCATCATCTGCTCAAAGAGCTCTAAGTGCTCCCAAACGGAATACTTAGCGTTCTTATGATAAGGCGTGATGATGCTCCTTATTGCCTTGATTTGTTTTAAGGGGTCCTTAAGCAAGGCCCTTTTTGCCTTATTGGCCTTCTTGGTTCGAGTAACCTGTCCAATCATCCTCTGACTCAGAGGCACTGCTCCCAGAGGTGCCCGTCTGGTCTTGTATGTTCTCCCGGATTCTGCGAGCCTGGGAATGGCTGGCAGAATGTGGGGACCTAGTCTCCTGTGTCCTGGGTTGCTCAGAGGAGTCTTCTGATTCCTCCTTGCTCCCAGGATTTGATGGGTACCCCCCCCACTGCCCTAGCTGGGCAGAGGTTTTTAGGATGCCCTTAGTGGGCCTACTCTCCTGGAGTTCTCCACTAAACTTCACAGTGCTTGGGTACTCATACCCAGATGCCCGCCCATCCATACCTGGGAGGTACTGGTCTATGATCCCCATACTTCTGACTGGACAGTAATCTGCAATCCAGTGGCCCTGGGCTCATGTGCGCCAGTGGACATGGGGGTGGCAGAGTCCAGGGACTGGGAGAGATGAAGGCCTCTGCTACTAGGGTTCCTGAGGTTATGCTCAGGTGTTTCCCTTTCCTAGCGAACCTCATCTTTCTCAGCCCCTGCTCCCTGTTGCCATGCAAGAACCTGAGCTTTCTGTTCCTCAATCAAGGCCTTACTAGTCTCTATCAATCTCTCTTCCATGGCTACCTGCCTGTGGAGCCTATCATTGTTCTGACAGAGAGCCTAATTTTCTCTCTGTGCTTCCTGGTTTGTCTTTGAGTACTTTGCCAGTCTTTGCTGCAGGAGGGTTACCTCCTGAGTCCTGTCCCTACTGGCCTGCTCCTTTCTTACCAAAGCATCTTCCACCCTCCTGGTGTGCTCTAACAATCTATCATGCTCTTTTTGGAGGTCGCCCAGTCCCTGGAGGGCAAGGTGATTTTCTTCCAGTTTCCCTTTTAAGTGACAGACTTCCTGGCCTAAGGTGTCCCTTTTCTTGCTCAAGAACCTGCCTCTGGGGCGCCAGGTCATCCCACTGTCTTTGAAGGGTACCTGCTTTCTGAAGCTCTTCCTCAAATTCTGCCTGGGTATCCAGGTCTTTCAGAAATAATTTGTTGCTCTCTGCTTTCTCTCTATCTAGGTGGCTTTGCAGGGTTACTATCTGCGCTGTGCATGCCCTGTTGAAATCCAGTTATTGCCCAAGCTTTTTCTGGCTCTGCAGTAGGGAGTCCAAACCTTCTTGGTACTCCTTCTGCAAGGCCAGCATTCTGGTATCCTGTTCTGCCTTTTCCTGTTGCAGGTACCCGTATCCTCTTTTATTTTAACTATATACTGCCTGCTTTCATCTTCTGACTCCTGGCTCCTCTGCAGCCTCTGCTCAGAGGAGTCCAGATCAGATTGGGCCTTTTCTAATCTCATCAGTTGCCTACTTGCCAGATCTTGGCCTTCAGCATATTTATCCTGTATGGCTCCCATCTATAAATAGCGATATGTTGCTATCTAGGCAATCTTATTTTGTTCATCCTTCGCCTTAGGAGCCATATTAAATATTAATTTCCTTCCTGATTTACAGAGTTTATTTTATCTTTGCAAAACAGACCGTTTCCTTAGAGCGTTCCCTTTTGAGGGGTGCTTTTTCAGTGTAACACAACGTGGTAGCCCAACAGGATTTATATATCCTGTAAATTAGCACACTGTATTAAGCTGCAGAAGTGGTAACTCTAATCCAGAAATCCCGCTATAAGCCCCCAATCTGTAAATGATTTCAACCAAGCACTCCACCTAAGTCAATGCCTAGTATGGGATGACCGATGGAAACCCTTATTTATATGTTTTTATTTCAAAAGTTCTTTTATTTCTGGATGATGTATCCTTATATAACGCCCCTCTCTTTGAATCCCCCCGGTCTCACTGAACCAAGAAATAGGTTTGTTTTGCAAAGTTAAAAGATTTATTTGAATAATTGAACAATATATATATCGCACTTTTATGAATATGAACAATATCTGAATATCACACTTATGAATATTTCTACAATGATCAGCAATGGGTAGTATGACAATAATCAAAATCTCTTTAATCAATTAGGAGTAGGAATGGAAAGACGAATGTAGCAGAGAATAACTGTATGCGTTCAAGGAAATGAAGGATAGGAAAGAATGCAGCACAGAAATAAAACTTGATATGAATTCACTCAAAGACAATGTTATCACTCTTTCCCCCTGATACTACTCACTCCCCCAGTATGCAATATGAAGAGATGGAATGAGGGCACACAGGTTTCAGGAATAACCATCAACAATTACAAGTTCAGTCCCAATTCCCCCAGCAAGCTCTGAGAAAAAACAGGAATGATTTTAAACAGGTCAAAATGCATTTAATTGGGATTTGAAATGAATGGGAAAAATGCTAAAAATGACTTTAATTTGCTAAATGAGATTCAGAACTAGTGAGAGTTGCTTTGGATTGGTTAAGGTATACACAAGCAATGATTGTTGAATGATTATCAGATTGAAAACGAAATTCAGAAGTTGAATTCAAGAAATAGCTATTTTTATACGGAGTGAAATTGAGCCAAGTGCAAATTCGCGGCAACTTTTCCGCGTGCACAAAATGTGATTACGGAAAAACTATGAGGAATGTTTTTCTTAGTTCCTTTGAAAGCTGAGGATGTTAGCTTCAAAATGACATTTAAATATCGTTCCTAGCACATACAGTTCAAAAGTTACAGAGGTTATGGTGAAGGTAGATTTTTCTTAGAAAAGAGTCAAGATTTCAAAATGAAAGATGCGCTTTACAGATTAGGAACCAAGATGGACTTATACTAAGGGGTGAAGAAGATGCAAGATACCAAACAGCCAGCCACCATAGCAGGGCACCTCCGCTCCAACTTTTGTCCGCCAGGACACTTGACTTTCTTCAGAAAAATATCAGTGCACAGATGATTATCATTACGATTATCACAGAATTATTTGGATGAGAGAAAGATTCAGGATAGGCACAAGAGATTCTACAATGCAGTTTTGGTTATGTTGGAATGGGTTGAATTGGATTACTTAATACTAAGAGGTTGGTTATGGACAGTTCTATGCTAAATACTCACAACTATGGGTTGGAAGGGAATGGGCCAGTCAGAGATCTGGTCAAAGGTTTTGCTGGAATTTGCTTGCCTCTGGACAGGTCTCAGGCGCTTGGTTCTGCTCTAAGCAAGGCACACAGCAAGGCACTCTGCTCTGCACGGCCTCTTGGACTGGATCTGATGGGTTGGGCTCTGGGTTACAGCTCTGCTGGACTGATCTGGATCTCGGGGTTCTAGCAAGGGTTCTTAGCCAGAAGCAGGCAAAACAGCACCGCCAGGCTGTTGAATTGGTTAGGCCCCATGGAAGTTTAGGGGTTAAAATCAGGTTGCAAGATTTTACAGGTCGACTGAGAAGGGTTCAGCTTTTTGGGTTGGGCCACTGCTTCAGGGTTCTGGAGTCTGGATCTAGGTTCTGGAGTCTGGATCTTCCTTCATAGTGCTTCGCCAGTCAATCACTGATGGGTGAATGTGTGTGTTTTTCTGGGTCCTCAACAGCCCCTATTTATCCATTTCCAAAGGGGTGGGGAGGCTGATTATACTATGCCCAACCCTCTAAGAACCTGATAGGTCAGAGAATTCCCGCTCCTTTGATTTGAGAAGAAACAGAGTGTCATGATGTGTCAGAGTGACACTGGCCCTCATTACAACCCCGGCGCCAAACCATGGCGCTATTAGCACCATGGTTGGTGCCGGTGTTGTAACAAGTCCGCCATGGTGGAATGGTGAAATACCGCCCCATTCCAAGTTTGGCGGGGCGGTATTTCCCCATTTCACCATGGCCCTTCCCCATTCCCATTTTCGCCCCATAGGGATCAATGGGACTGGGGAAGGCACTATGTATGGTACCGCAAATTGCGGTACCGTAATTAGCACCGAGGTCCCTTTGCGGCACCCTACTTTAACGGCTGGTAAAACCAGCCGTTAAGGTCGGGTCCCGCAAAGGGACCTCGTAATCAGGCGTTAAGGGTTTAACGGCGCCGACACCTTTCATGGCACCGTTAAACCTTTAACGTCAGGGTCGTAATGACCCCCACTGTGTTTACGGCCCAGGGAGAAAACCTCCCTTTGTTCCTGTGCAGTATATCTTATTTTTCATAAAAAAATATTTACATTTTCCCCAACTTGTTAATATCACATATGCACATCACAGATTAATTAAGACATGTCTCTGTTCAAGTCCCATCTTCATAAGAGTTTTGTTTCCCAAATGACCATTTTTTGTGCTTTTGGTTGGTTTCTCAATATTAAATCTATACACATTTTTACACATACATGCACATACCCTCTGGACATATTCCTGTACATTTTCATATTTTTAACATAATCACATCTGCTACAAAGTCCACATTTTGATAGTTTAGTCTCTGAACATCGCACATGTTCCAGAGTAGTTTCTACTTGTGAGCAATCTTTTCATTTGAATAATCTCTAAATTCCATATTTTTCCAGTTCGGTACAATTTTTTATAAGTCTTTTCCAAAACAATATTTTCTGGGCTCTCTGAATAAACACAATGGTTTGTCTCCACCTCCAAGGTCTTGGCTGGGCTGGAGAGTCACATGGGCTTGTCTTCCTGCCAGGGCTGGTTTCTGTTCACACCCGAATTAGCTTCCATTCAGTTCAAGGGAGTTCTTTGTCTGCTAGCAGAGCAACAGGCCCAAGTCCCCCTCCCAGTTCCTTTCACACCAGCCTGCCAGTTTCTTAGCAGAGAGCAGGGGGCAGGATTCCTTTGTTGGGTAAAAGGGTGTGGAATGTCCTTGAAGCCCAGTGTAGTTAGCTGTAACTCACTTTGAACCCAAGTTTAACAGTTTTGTCCTAAAATACAAATGACATTTTTAACAAATATCACAAATCTCTTAATTTCAGCCTTCTTAAAATATAGGGATTGAATTATAGCAACCCATCTTGCTATTGATAGGAAGTCTATTCTTTGGCATATTTTGATTCAATGTACAACTTTAAAATGACAGGTTTAGAGATCACCAGCTTCTGACAGAGGCGAGTAACGGTATTTCGCCCATTTTTGACATATTTCTTTCAAGCAAGCATCTTTAAATGTGGATTTTGTTCTGATAAAATATGTTTCTTCTAACATTGTGCTCAGGTGAATTCTTTATATACAGTGATGTGTCACACCCAACAAGAAAGTTGGATCTCTTGTGATGTTTCTGAACCATGATTTTTGCACTTTTCACAGTCAAGGAAAAACGGATTTTTAAAGCAGCTCTGTGTTTCCCTTGCAATGATTTTGCTCTGTGGGCAGCCAAATGAGTTTTGGCAATGGTCTTCTGTGTTACCACTGACATGGGCAAAAGTGGATTGGCGGCCTATATTTTGGTTCTCCTGCTCACTTCTGGGTGATTTTTAGCGAACACCATGCTTTCCCGGGGCCATTTCTGATGTTTCTGATGCAAGCAATGCACAGTGACGTTGCAGGGCATGGACTAGTGGGTTAGAACATCCCACAATCTTATGGTGCAATATTGAGAAAAATTAAAGAGTTCAAGTCTTCAAGAGCTCCTGGACGCAATGGGTTGCCCAATATAGTCATCAAGAGCCACCCTGAGTTTTGGGCCAGTTTGTTTGTTTGTGAAGATTTTGGCTCAGGGAAACATACCCTATACCTAGCAAACAGCGGTCATAATACCAATTGTCGCCAAGTGTGCTGTTTGGTGTTTGGACTGGACTCTGCGGGGACTCTGTTGGGAACGCTCATCGTCGACCCTCGCCTGCAAAAGGCTGTATGCGCAAGAGGAAGCTATGTCCCTCCTATGCGGCGAACGCTGCCTGTGTGAACATTTCTTTTGGATTTCATTATCCACAATCCCTGGCGTGTCATACACACGCCCCTTTTTTCAATCTTGCCCAGAATTCTCTTTAAAGTCTACATGCACGCGCATACTGCACGCGCATCCAAGTGTCGCCAAGTGTGCTGTTTGGTGTTTGGACTGGACTCTGCGGGGACTCTGTTGGGAACGCTCATCGTCGACCCTCGCCTGCAAAAGGCTGCATGCGGAAGAGGAAGCTCTGTCCCTCCTATGCGGCGAAACGCTGCCTGTGTGAACATTTCTTTTGGACTTCATTATCCACAGTAATTACTCACTCATTTAAGAGCGAAAACTGTTGATATACGTGCCTGTGGGCTGGGCTGGGCTGGGCTGTTGGGTGTGTTTGTGGACTGGGCTGGGATAGTGGCTCCTTCCTGATTGTAACATCTTTTCCATGAGCTCTTTGAAAAGCTACGCCTGCCCCCTGACACGTTTATATTTCTTTTTTGTGTAGATCCCTGGCGTGTCATACACACGCCCCTTTTTTCAATCTTGCCCAGAATTCTCTTTAAAGTCTACATGCACGCGCATCCTGCGCGCGCATCCAAGTGTCGCCAAGTGTGCTGTTTGGCTGTTAGGCAGTGAGGCTGGGGCTCGGGGTAAGTCTTATTGTTGTAAGTTGGTACACATACTTTTGATCTTGCCTGTTTATGTTAAATGGTGGTAGGTTTGCGTAGTGGCCGGCCCTTGGAATCAGGCTCCATTAAAATTATGAAAAAAAATCGTAAAAGTAAAAAAATGTCTCTGAGAAATGAAAATGATAAGGGTAACGGCATAGTGCCGGTTGCTAGCCATGAATCAGCTGTGCATTGGGGGCCAATTACCGATCAGGATTTAATTAAACACGAAGTAGCATTCTCATATGCGCGTGCTCAGGCGCTGCAAATAGCACAAAGTCAGTCTCTCCCCTTAGCATGCAATGTACCCTCCACAAAGCTGCCTCCTAATCCATCTCGTAAAAGCTTCCTGAGCATGCGTATGGACACCGTACCAATTGAGCCCTCTCATTCCACTGATGATATCTTTGCTTCGCCCTCTGATAACTCGATTTTAGCTCCAGTAGTACTTGCCACACTTGAAAAACGGGTAAGGCTATCAGAGGGACCCTCAACACCAGTTACCTTTCCGGGATTTAAAAGGGCTGATGTACATATTCATCGCAAAGATGCCATTCACATGGTGGATTTGAACACCTCCCCAGCACCTCCTATAAAGGTATCCCCCCCCACCGCCCTTCCGATGTCTAGCTTGTGGCCATCATCCCCCCTCCGGCCCTCCTCCCCCACCTTGCTTGCACCTAGCTCCAACAAAGTGATGTCTGAGCTTCTCCATTCCCCTAATAAAAAGTCCTCGACTAACCCATTGGGGTTCAATATTCTGGAACCGACTGGTGACATGCAATCCCTTGAAGCATCTTACCCGGTTTTAACAACAATACTCAACCTGCTTGACCACGGACATGAATACACGCACTACGAATTAAGAGATTGCAAAACCGCCTTGACAGAAATCTTACTAAAAATTAACAAATTAGAAGGCTTCATCTTTGCGGACAGTCTTAGACATGAACTAGGTGATCTCAAATACACGCAAAAAGAGGTCCCAGCAAATAGTTCTGCATCTACTCAAACAGATGCTCTAGATCTTCCAGGGAGTGACCTTAATATCACGATGCCTCCCCAGGTTACATATGCCTTTCCACAATCCTTTGCACAAACACTAACTGCCCCTAAACCTGAGAATACATGCCACATCCTTACGCATGCCCAGCTATGTAAGGCGGTGGCATCCCACGCTGAAAAAATAGAGCAGCTCCTGTTTTTTCTTCAACCTAGTCAGGGGGAGGAAGGAATGAGGCTCTCTCAAACTTGCGTTGATGGGGGTCAGGTTTTTTATCCAGATACCCCTTCGGCGTTAACTAAACTATTTGAGACATCCAACTCATCTGACCCCATATCTGCTGCAATTGCAGCCACACCTCCACATAGGAAATCTGCTGTTGCTCAAAACTCTCCCCCTCCTGCGGAGCGGCCCTTTATATCAAGGAAGGAGAAAAGGCTATTCTTTCGTGCCTTGAAAAGAAAAGCTGATCGAAAAAAGGACCTTAAAACATCCCAAGATGAGTTGCGTTTTAACCCAAAACCAAGTGATGTAAAAAAAACAAAATCTGTGAATAACATTGCAGTCAACTCAAAGACTAAGTCTGCTACGATGAAAATCCCTGGGAATGGGACGGACCAAGGAGAAAAAATTTCTAATAAAAATTCCAAAAAATCTCTTCTCCATATGCCGCAGTCTAGAATTGAAGAGATTGAGCACTCTTCATCTCAGACACAACTACCTAACTTCTTTAAACCGATCGGGCTCTCGATGATGCCGTCGAGATGGTGAGGGCTCCGGTGACTGCCGCTGAGTTGCTTGAATGCAGTGATGAATTCTTGAAGCCTTCCCATTCTGACCTTACTTGTGGGGATGCTAGGAAAATCTCCCCCCTGCCTGACACAAAGGGTGCATGGGTTAAGCAAAACCTCCACGGGGCTGCCCTAGAGGGGCATACGGGGCGATCCAAGGTACTAGGGGAACCAACCAAGCATTCCGCAACCATCATAGGTTGGGAAATTATATCATTTAGCAATGGCACAAAGCGACTTAATTGCTCAGCTTTAATGCAAGCTTTCAATCGTATACCCGGGCTTCGCACACTGCACACTAATGACATTGAATGGATTACACTGCCACCATTTCAAAATCATCGCATGGTATGCAAGGTGCAATCAGCCATCATTACTAATCTCCTTGTGCAGTTCACCGAAGAGATACGTTTCATTGGATTAATGCTTTATCCGTTCGATTCAATTGATGATGCCATTTCATTCAATGAAACGCCTCTGGCGCCCCCGCCTCTACAACTGCCAAATATGGCCGTTGGGGCTCCAGTGACTGGTGTAAATACAGAAGTGATTGACCAATTGGTAAGCTTATCCAACTCCAGTAAGGACTGGTCATGGTTATCTGCTCTCCAAAACACCCAAAACTCAGCCATGAATAATATTCCTCATTAAGTAGCCTGTAGTTTTAGCTATTCTATCCTGGAATTCATGCGGGTTTAACAATCTTAAATCTTGGTTCTGTAAACCATGTCTAGGAACTGAATGTGACATCATGTTATGTCAAGAAACCATGTGTGTGCATGAACTCTTGTTGCCCGGATTTACCGTTCTTCAAACTAGGGCGAAGCGTAGTACAAACGGTCGGCCTTATGGTGGGCTGGCGATTTGTTTGAATATACATTTAAACATATTGGTATTGAATGTCTTTCATGCAAATGTAATGCTGGCTGCTTTACTTTTGCTCTGGGGCCCGCCGGTAACACTTCTTCTAGTAGTATCTTTATATCACAACCCAGTAACACTCAATCAATCGGATGCTTTTCAAGAATTGGACACACTTTTTGATGAGGTTTTGACTCGACATCCTACATGTGAGATTGTTCTAGGAGGGGATTATAATGCCTATTGTATCGTAGTTAATTTAGCCCATGCAAATTCTGGATTATTTCTTCAAGTGCGCCACAGAGGTAGATTGTGGCTGGAACATCTGAAATCTTGGGAACTCGATATTCTCCCTTTCTCCTGCAGTGATTGCTGTCATACTTGGTGAAGAGGAGATAGAGCTACCTGTATTGATTATTTTGCCACATCACAAGGCCTTCAGGCGCGCTCTGACACTATCTCAATATATGATCCTAGTTGTGGTGACCATCATATGATACAGCTAAACTTGGACTTATGTGTCACCCACCTCTCCATCGATCCGCAACAAGATCACTTGATATGTGATCGTCCAGGACTGTCACTTCGATGGGACAACAAACTCTGTAATAAGGTAAATGACATGATCGCTCTACACTTGCAATTACACCACAGTTCCTTTATTGATCAGAATACTTCGAACCAACAAGCTTGCATTATATCCAACGTAATATCTGAGATATTGCAATCTCTAAGGGCTAGCGCACCGCATCCTCTTCGGTGTGCGACTCAGCAGAATTCTAAGTTCATTCTTGAAGCAAAAAGAGTTAAGAGGGTAGCTTTGCAGTTACTCCTCAAAACCTCAACTACATGGGGGCAATATTTAACGCAATATTTATCGCAATAAATGTAGAGATCACAGACACTTTATACACACCCAGGATAACTTAAAAATGTTTAACACACTTTGTCATAGAGATAGACGTTCTACCTGGGGTCTGCTCAGGGCAGGGTCCACTGTACTTCCCGCTGACCAGTCCTATTCGATATCGGCACAGGCCTGGCGGGATTACTTTGAACAAAAGTTTGCCCTCCCACATACATTTGACAAAATTGAATTTAAATGGACCCGTTTGGTCCCTGCTTCCTTTGCACCTTGGAATATATCGAGTATAGTGAACACGATATCTTCCCTTAAATACTCGAAGGCAGCAGGCCCAGATGGGATCCCCGCGTGTGTTCTCAAACGGCACCCAGCTATGTGGGCTTGCATTTTGAAAGAACTGTTTGACGGCATGTTGACAACTTCCTTTACTCCTCCGTCATGGCTAAATTCCATTATTGTGCCAATTTATAAAAAAGGTGCAAGATCCCAACCTTGCAATTTTCGTCCTATAGCACTGATTGATACCGCTGCGAAAGTGTTTGCCATCTTGCTGTTGGGGGAATTGCAAGCGTGTATTGAGGAGCGTAAAATTTTGTCAAAATATCAGATTGGGTTCCGTGCAAGGATGGGCACGCCCCTAAATGCCACAATTATGGCTTCTAGCTAAGCACAAAATCAAGGACTCAGGACCGTTATACATAGCTTCCCTAGATCTCACCTCCGCCTTTGATTGTGTTATCCGTGAATTGTTGTGGAAAAAAATGGCTGCCATGAACATACCATTATACATTATACAACTTTTATCAAAACTCCACACTAACACCTTCTACTTGGTTAGAGTGAGCAACGAAGGTGCAACTACACATCCAATAAAGATCAACACTGGCGTTAAGCAGGGATGTAACCTGGCTGCTACGCTGTTTAATCTTTACCTATGCGGAATTAATGATATATGGAACAAACAAATTTCGTATCCACCAAGGTTGGGACATCTTAAAATTCAATGGCTGGCCTTTGCGGACGACATTGTATTATTTGATTGCACGCCTAAAGGCATGCAAATTAAATTAGACCTATTTTCATCATACTGTCTTACGCACAATCTAAAATGCAATGTGGAAAAATCCAACATAGTAGTATTCAGGAACTTTAAGAGGAAGAACATCACCCGTGATTGGAGAATTGACAACTTCCCACTAACTATAGTTCCTCAGATTCGCTATTTGGGATACACTATAACTGATTTGCAGTCTATGGCAATGTGGAGGGATGTTTTAAATAAAAAAGCTGCTCCCCTCTCCACACAAATGCGGATCGTTTATCTAAAGTTCTGCAAATTTTCTTTGCTTCCTTTACTCCAATTTTACATCTTAAAAGTAGAGTCCATCATTCTTTTTGCCTTAGACATGTGTATAGTAAACATTAACAGCTATCTCGACCAACTTCAAGGTTGTATGTGGAAGGGGGCGTTGAGGTTGGCCAAATCTATACCCAATATTGTGATAAGGCAGAAACTTGGTATCACTGCCCTCTCTGCACGTAGAAATTGGCGTATGTTGGCTAACTTCGCTAGGATGTTATATCCTCCTGTAAATTGTCTATATGAAGATTTGGGTAAAATAATGATCGCAAATGAAAGATCTTCCCTCACGATCTACTATGCGAAAATGCTTGCTCTTCTTAACGAAATTGAACTTACACCAGCTGATTTGCAATATAGACCAGATTATGTAAAACATCGGATTATTGAGAATGACTGGTGTAGAACGGTAACTGGCATGGCGGCACTTAAGGGCTACAAGGAGGCAGCTCGTTTTTGTTCATCTAGACGGCCGCATAAACCTTACATAATTCAATCCCCCTGTAGCAAAGCCAGGGATATCTATTTTTGCTTTAAATTGAATCAATTTCATACTTTGGAGCGAATATATGCCTGGAACCCGCAGTGGAAACAACTAGCGGGGTTAGGGTGTAGATTGTGTAAGGATGGTGCGACCCTGGAAACCTTGAAGCACATGGTTATATTCTGTCCATACTTTGAGTCAGCACGCATATTAACAATTACACCTTACTGTGTATCAACTGATGCATCAAGGGAATGGCTATGGCTTGACTGTATGTGGGGGACTCGAACAAGTTTTATTTTAGCCCTATGTCGACTTCTAAAGTCTATAGACAATGAACTGGAGAAGTGATTCCAAATGAAAAATGGGCAAGCGCAGTGTTGATGGTATTAGCACTGTAACTGCATATCATCTGTTTATTTTGGGAAACTTTGAAATCAATGCAGCTTTTGTGTAACCTTACATCTTATACCAGCTCTCTAAGTCTATGCATGAATTTTTGTCGTAGTACAATTTGATATGAATGTTTGTTGTATGAAGATCTAACAATAATATGGAAATATAAGGATTTTTAACGATGCATAACTAATGAATTGCTTATACATGTTGGAAATAGAATATTAAAAAATGAACTTTAATAGACCCAATCAATGGGCTATAGCAAATGGAAAACTATTAAATAGAAAAAAGTGTTTTAAATGTTCAATAAGAAGAAAATATATTCTAATATATTTTAAAAAAATGTTGTAAAAGTTTGTTGATCGAACTAATAAAACAACGGTTTGAATATAAAAAAAAAAATACCAATTTTTAAAAATGGGAGCCGGTCAGACCCCAACAATTACAGCGTACTATCAATGCTGGACACAACAGGAAAACTATTTGCCTCACTATTGCTCATGTAAATGCAGAAATGGGTGGACGAAGCAAATATTCCATGCACATTTCAAAGTGGGTTCCGACTGGGCTATTCCACCACCCATGAACTCATGGTGATGGACATTCTACGTACTAGGGCATGCTGTAGGGGGCAGCCTCTGCTTTACGCTCTGTACATTGATTTTAAGGCTGCGTTCGACTCAATCCGCAGAGGCGGATTGTGGTTAAAGTTTGAAGCCATGGGATGCCCAGAGGGACTCTTGTACTACATCAGACTCCTGCATCAAAATTTCTCAGTCAAGCTTAAATTGGATCAGGAAGGGCATATGACTGAAATGGTGCACCAGAACAGGGGTGTCAAGCAGGGATGTGTCACTGCTCCACTTGTATACAATCTGTATGTATACGACATACCAGCAGCAATTGCAGTAGCTAAAAACTGTCCCCCTAAAATTGGTGAGGCCCCCTGCTCTGTGTTAGCATGCACCGACAATCTGGTCATTCTTGATAACACCATAAGTGGCCTCCGACGATCTGCGACAGCAGTATGGGATTACGCTAACATCAAAGGCCTCACCTCCAATTTAGAGAAGACCAAAGTGTTGAGATATAGAGTACCTTGTGTCAGCATCATGGTGGGCAAAATTAATATACTATATGCCCCCTCCTATCGATATCTGGGGGTTGAGTTTGAGCCCAAAGGCGACTATGTTGCCTGCAGACAAACATGCACTATTAGAGCACCGTAAGTTATGGCGCTGATTTCCAGCTTTTCCAGTAAGCAGGGTGGCTTCACACTTTGGGGCACACACCAACAATACATACAAGTGTATTATCCAATGATAACGTATGGCCTAGAGGCCCTTTTGACTTTTGATTTAGCCTGGCTTCAGGTAATTGAAGGGAAATATTGGCGTTGGATCCTTGGTTTACCGCCAGGTGTTCTGATAGCCCTCATAAAGTTAGAACTAGGATTACCATCCCTAAAAGCGGTAGTCCTAAAAAAGAGGGAAGGGTTCTTTTTGAAGATGATCAGTGGAACAACAAACCCACTCCTGAGGGCAGTCCACCAGGAATTAGTTAAAAATCATTCCACCTGCTCATTATATGAGACGATTACTAAATTCCTTGCGGAAATAGGCTGGATTTGTAGAGGAGTCAGATACTCGGAAGAAGTCCAAAATGCGCTTGGGAAACATATTGAGTTATGGGATTGGTTGGAGAACTATTCCCACCTCAGTGCATTAAAGAGCTATCAGTTTGTTCAGTACAGACTATACACCTTTATGAAGCCACAGGCATATTTGAACCTTTGTCCATCTAAAAAGCTCAGGCGCTTCATCGTCTTACTTAGAAAGGATCAACTACCAACAAGGATGGTTATGGGGAGCAGAGAAAAGACTCCTACTAAAGAGCGAGCCTGTCACCTATGTAAATCGTCAGAAGCATTGGGAACAGCTAAACACTTACTAACTGAATGTCAAACCATGGGCAGTACTATCCAGGTGTATATTGGTATGTATGTACAAAATCTGAAAAGCATTTGGGAATTGTCCCTTTGGTGTTATTGCATTAATTCTGCTAGCATGTGCCTGCTAATTGACCTTTACAATATATGGCTAAATATCGAAGCCAGGTTGGGTCCAATGATATGAAAAATAGGAAAGGTGGTGACAATATTCCCCACATTAAATGGATGTTGGGTCGGGTCTGAGAAAGTAATTATTAATACAATCTTTACCCTCAATCATTCCCGCAGGCCTCCTGAGAAAATACTGATAAAAATACTGTATCTCCATTCTAACTATCTGTGTTATTCCGAGATTATTGACCCTTAGGGTAAAGAGTACATAGGGAAAGTAAGAATGAGAAGGATTTATTTTATTTATTTTAATTTGACTATATTCTGCTGAGATTCTATGCAAAATGATGGTTAAATGGTTTTTACATTTATTATTGTTATTTGAATGTTATGATTTCATGGATATTATTGTATTACTATGATATTGTATTGTTGTATATTTTTATAATATATGTGTAAAGTTTATTTTGAAAACTAAATCACATTAAATATTAAATTAAATTTTAACTAGTAAAGTGACCCTCACACAATCCCTACGAAATTGTAGAGGTTTGCACCATACCTTGAGGAAATACATTGCATTTGATCAGATCCCATAATTTCCTCCACAAGGAATCTTTCAAGGCAGAAACCACCAGGGTATGTGAATCAGTAGCAGCATTATCCTTTCTTTTCATTGCTGTTGGCCGAAGGTGAGTGTCTGGGGAGTCAGAAGTCAGAGCAGAGGCTCCACTCCCAGCAGGGTTGCTAAGTCCCTCTACTGGATTAGGCAACCCTGGCCTGGCACAACTGAATGGGCAAAGGCCCCTAGTGGTCTGCATTTCAACGAGTACAGACACAATTGAACAGTGGCAAATTGTGTGATCGGACAGTTCATTAATTATTGTTAGGTCAATAATAGTGCCCACCACACCCTCCCTTACAATTCCCGCACCACTAGTCACCTGTGCAGAGGGCACATGTTCCTCATCCTCAGTACAAAGGTCTAGCTCGTGTTGGGAGAGTGCCAAGTGTGTAATTCCACCCTCAGAAAAAATGGGGGGATTATTAAGAAAATACGAGGAGTCCAACACCCCTATAGGAATCCCACTAACACCTGGGGGCACACCATTGCTGTGGGACTGAGCTGCATCAATCAGAGAGGGTGAAATCCCCCACTCTATGACCACCAGCATGGTAAAATCTGTGATGGGAGAGTGGTTAGGACATGGTTATAGCCATCTTCCTTGTGTTTTTAACTGGAGTAAATACCAGGGGGGCAGAGAAAATGGGCCTCATTACACGGATGGCGGAGAACCATGGCGCTATTAGTGCCATGGTTCATGCCGGTAAAATACCGGCACCGCCTTGGCGGAAAGGGGAATTACTGCCCCATTCCAAGGTTGGCGGGGAGGTAATTCCCCCTTCCACCATTGCCCTTCCCCATTCCCATTTTTGCCCCATAGGGCTCAATGGGAATGGGGAAGGCGCTAATTACGGTACCGCAAATTGCGGTACCGTAATTAGCTCCCTTGGTCCCTTTGCGGGTTGGTTTTTAACGCCTGCAAAAAGAAGGCGTTAAATCCCCCAACCCGCAAAGGGACCTCGTAGTAAGGCGGTAAGGATTTACCGCCATCCGTGTAATGAGGCCTAATGTCATCAAACATTCCTCTGTCTCCATAATTACTTGTACTAGAACGTAAAATCTACTTCATTTTCACTCAGGGAGCAGCTTATCAGCACTACCCCTGATAGCGTAAACTAAGCAGATGGTGTTACTGTTGCAGAGGAAAGGAAACACTCCAGCTCGAAATCACACTCACTCAGCAATAGCCTCAGTCACAACAGTTCGTCCAGCACTATTTCACTATTACTGCTTTGTGAACAAAATTATGTTGCATCAGAAGCTCACACAACAATAAAGTTACTGTAGAGCATCTGAATATGTGACAAGATAAAATGAGAAGGGCGATAAAGCAGCAAGCAAATGACTCACATTTCACCATAGATACTACAGTACAAATGCTGCAGTCCTCTGTTTACAAATTGGAACCTCCCCACACTCACGAAGGATGTGGCCATGCAGCCATACAGCCCTATCAGCCGTATCAGCCACTTCCGGGACACTTCATCGGTGCGCACACACTGGTGTGTGCGCAACCCTTCCTTTCAATCAATTCCAGGAAAAGGAGACTCTACCTCTACCTCTACTGTGTTCTCATTCTGCTCGATCTCTCCTCTGCCTTTGACACTGTCAACCATGCCATCCTGCTCAACCGTCTCCGGGATAACCTGGGTATCACTGGTCAGGCTCTGGCGTGGCTGACCTCTTTCCTTTCAAATCGACCCTCCCAGGTCCAACTGGGGTCCTTCCTCTCCGACATCTTTTTCTCCACCTGTGGTGTCCCCCAGGGATCTAATCTCTCTCCCTGGCTGTTCAACCAGTATCTGGCACTCCTTGCCCACCGCATCGCCGCTCTCTGCCCTAATTTCCAGTGCTATGCGGACGATACCCAGCTCATTTTCAGGCTACCCTCAGCCTCCCCCTCTCCTTCCCTCATCTCTGACTGTCTGTCTGCTATCCAAGAATGGTGTGCCGCCAATGACCTCTGCCTTAATGCCAGTAAGACTGAGATTCTACTCATCGGTACTCCCACTCCCTCCTTCCCTGCAGCTCTCTGGCCTGCCTCCCTTGGCCCCCTCCCTGCTCCTACCTGCAAGGCAAAAAACCTTGGGGTCATCTTCGACTCCACACTCTCCTTCTCTCCTCATATTTCTGACGTCGCCAAGAGGTCACACTACCAGCTGCACCTCCTCAGAGGTATTCTTCCCTTCCTCTCCTTCCCCCAGAAGCTCACTGTCTCCTGAGCCCTGGTTCTCTCGAAGCTGGACTACTGTAACAGCCTCTATCTTAACCTGCCTGCCTCCACTCTCCGCCCTCTGCAACTCATCCAGAACAGAACTGCGAGACTTGTCCTTGGCCTCAAGCCCAGGGACCGTATCTCTCCAGGACTGAAATCTCTACACTGGCTCCCAGTGGCTGAGAGGATAAAGTTCAAAACCCTCTGCATTGTCCACAAGGCCTTCTGGGGCCTGGGTCCTAAATACCTTCAACTCTCTCTTCCCAAATATCTTCCTTCCCGAGCCCTTCGCTCATCCGCCTCCAATTCCCTCAGGGTTAGCCGCTTCTCGAAGCAACGAGCTGGGGGTAGATCTCTCTCCGCGGCAGGGGCCTCCCTCTGGAACAGCCTTCCTGCCTCCCTGAAACTTGAGGAGAACCATCTCCGGTTCCGGAAGCACCTCAAAACCTTCCTCTTTGCTTCTGCTTTCTCTCTCCCTCTCCCCTGCTGAACAGCTAATTAATTCTTCACTGAAACTGCACTGATCCTGCAACTGGACCACTCTAAACGGCCTCGGTCCTGGGCCCAGCCACTCTCCACTTGCACTGATGCCCTGGAACCCCTTTGCACTGCGGGACTGTCTCTGTATCCCTACAGCCCCCCTCCCTTCCCCAGCACTTGCTCTGCACTTACCTCGCACTTGCCACCAGCTGGCCCTATTTATTTATTTATTACTTTACGCCACTTACCTTGTACTGCACTTCCCCTCCTCCCCTTCCCCTTGCACTTTCCCCCCTCCCCCACCCCTGCACTTGCGCGATCTGAATGACACCTGGCCTAGTAGGATCATTGTCTGTCTCCCCTTGTCCCTCCCCTCCCTGCCTCGTCGCGCCTTGAAACACCTGTGTATAGGCGCGTTACAAATACCATATCATATCATATCAGAGGAGCCAGGGGCGCCACTAAGGAAAAGAGAAATACAGATATGAGACTCTGAGCTAATAGCTCATATTAACATAAAAAGTCTTAGTAGTCCATAACGTGTCCAAATCAGGGGAAATATCAGAATTGGCAGCATGCTTTCAATGACAGGCAGTACAGAATCCAGCTGAGTGTCCAGAGTCTTCAGCCATATCTTACACTTCTGGGCAACTTCAGCTGTACGTGCGCATTGATGCACGCACAACCCTTTTATTCAATCAATTGCACGAAATGGGGAGGAGCCGGTGTGCCGCAGAATAAGCAGCATACTTTCAATGACAGACAGTAGACAATCCAGCAGAGTCTCTAGAGTCTCCAGCCAAGTCAGCCACTTCCAGGCCACTTCACTGGTGTGCGCACCGAATGCATTCAAATATGGTGTCATCAGAACCTCTGCCCACTTGGTGAAAAGAGCTATCACCACCACAAAATATCAATGGACACATCACTCCATATTGACCAATTACATCCATTCCTATTTTTCCCATGGTCTCTTGTCATCCGATGCTTTGCACTCACACACACTTTGTCACTGTTCTCATAAAGGATACAATAACTTATGTACTTTTCTATTTGTACATCGCAGCCAGGCCACCAGTAATCATTCCATATTCTCTGTTTGTCTTCATTATTCCACTATTCCTTGGTGACTCTCATGTTATAGGTCAATCAATGTTCTTCTTACTCCTTTGGGAGGCACTATCTTGTCACCTCTCTTTAGTACTCAGTTCTCTACATACAGTTCATCTTTTATGTTCCAGAGAGCCTCCATGTCAGTTTCCTTTAGTATTTTCTGGTTCACAGTTTCTTTAGTCAAGGTCCTTTGAAACGTGACCATGTTCTCATCCTTCACCACAGCTTCTTTAGATTCTTCCTCCAGAATCATTTTTCCTACTACTTCCATCACCATTTCTTGCTCCTCTTCATCATCATTAACCTGTTCGTTAGTCTTCGTTCTGGAAAGATATTGTGGAGCATAGATTTTTACACCTGGTATATTGTCCCTATTAAATCATTTTCTTGTAATCGAGATACCCATCTCCTTACTCTCGCTCACACTTTATCGAGACCCATTGATGTAATTATTTATACTAATGACTTATGATCAGTATGGACTTCAAATTTTGTACTTCAAATTTTGTTCTCCACACAAAACTTCAAAATGTGTGTTGCCCACTTTATTGCCAAAACTGCCTTCTCAGTGGTAGCATAAGCTTTCTCTGGTCCTTTTAGCAATCTTGATGCACAAGCTATCACATATCCCTTCCCATTCTCTGTCTGAATCAAAACTGTACCAAGTCCTACATTGCTTGTGCCAGTTGTGATAGCTGTATTTCTTCCCCTATTGTAGTTGTGCAGCACTAGCACCTCTGCCAACACTTTCTGTATGTTAATACATTCCTTCTCATAGATTCATCTTGAATTTTTCCTTGCTCAGGGTCATACCTGCAGCATTTAATATCTTGAATACTCCATCAGTCAAATATCCAGTTAGGTTATCAGTTTCTTCATGGAGTTTCACTTGGTGGTAGGCAGAGGTGAAATTGAGAGTGGCAAACACCTTGGCTGGGCCTATACCCATACTCGATATCAGCTCTTGAATATTGGGCAATTAATTCCTCTATGGAATTACACATTTGTTAAGTTCCCTCATGTCAATGCAAATCCACACTTCCCCAGAGCTTTTCCTCACTACAACCAGCAGTGACAGCCAATATGAAGCCTCAATACTCTCCATAATCCCTTGTTCCTCTAGCTTTCTCAGTTACATTTTTACCTCATCCCTCAGAATATTGTTCATTTTCTGTGCAACTGATCTACAGCCTTGTTTCAACTTAATTTAATGTTTGAATCCTCACTAACAACCAATGTTATCTAGGGACACTTCTTCTCGCACTAGTTGCATATCTTGTAGCTCAAGCTTAACTTCTAGCTTATTCTGATTGAGCCCAACTCAGCAGTGGAATTGCCTCCCATTTTCATACATATAATTTATAGGGCTTCTCTCCCTATGAATCTTAATGTTGCTTGAAAGCACCCAACTAGTTCCCTCTCTATCTCACCATAAGCTTTCGGGTTTATATCAACTTCATGTAAATATTTGTGTCCACATTTTTTCCATGTAGCTTCCGGTAGCAAAGTATATTTCGCTCTGGAGTCAATCATCATCATGACTGGCACATTCTTGATGAAAACCGTTGCATCAGGACTTTCCAGATTCTCTTTCTCGTTTACCACTGTCTATATGCATTCATCACCATCATTATCACTGTATTCTTTGCCTATCTTGTTAGTTGAGGTATTTCTATTTATGCGGCACCTCGCTAAAAGATCTCTTCCATTGCCTACCCTACAAATAATTCTTAGGGCAGTACATACTGGATTATTGGACCTATGCGATATGCTTTTCTGTTGATTCTGTAGCATCTCCTTTAATTGCATTGACTTTGCATTGGAAATTCTCCTATATGCCTCGAGTTGTCAAATCTTGATGCACCCCCTTTGTAATTTCTGTCTTCTGGGGGCCATTTTTTCACTGATGCGCAATTACCAACAGCAGATAACACTTCTGCCGATCCACCTGTTGTGCCCGACATTTTCTACGGAGTCTATTTAATTGATGTTTCCGCCATCTTACCTGCCAGTGTTATGCCAGGGCTCTCTGTGTGCTCCACTTCTTTAGCTACACATAGCACAATTTCAAACAGTGGGCCATCTTCCGGGTATATTTTTCTCTCACTTTACCACTGCTGCATTTTACCATGTACTGATCCCTCAGAAGGTGCAGGACCTTCTCAATTTCCTTAGCCCTGTGATATTGTATGCCATACTCTCCCTCTCTTCTTGAATTCTCTTGCCAAACTTGTACTGTTTCAATATCGTGCATGGTTTCTTCTCGTAGTGATTGTTCATCTTGTTGACACTCTTCCATATTATTTTGAATTCAGACACTCTTCCACAGGAAAGTTGCAGAGATCTTTCAACATCTCCTCGCCTGTAGAACCCAGACAGTGTAGAAGCAGTGTAGTGATTTGTTTCTACCCACACTGCAATTTGAGCCACAGACTATATTAGCACAATGCTCTAAGGACTTGAACCACATCTTCCACGGTAGTGGTGTTTCAGCCACCTCTGGGAGGAACATTGTGAGGGGGCGTTACACTCTCTATAGCCCTGTCACCACCACCCCTGTGGGAAATCGTGGTTGTCCCTTTGCTGTGCAAGCCTTTATATTTTGTTTATGTTGTATACACTTTAGACACTGTATCTGTGTACCCTTTTCAATTATTTTGTATACTGTATTGAACAGTATCCTTAAGTACATTTAATTCTCGTATATCGTTTGGATCCTTTTGCGTGTGTTTCATATTTCTTTAGCCATTCTTCATCGTGTACATGCCACCCTCACTTATTGTGCTGATGGCGTCCATCTTAACAATGTTCCCTGGGCGGCATGGTTCCATGTGATAATTTCCCCGCAACAATGGCACAATTTATTTGCGGAGACATTGGGCCTCATTCCGAGTAGGGCGGTAAGGGTTAACGGTCACCGGTAAAAAGACTGGTGCCGTTAAATCCTTACCGCCCTACTACGAGTTCCCTTTGCGGGTCCTTCCTTAATGCCTGCTTTTAGCTTTTTGCAGGCGTTAAGGATGGGACCCGCAAAGGGACTTTAGTGCTAATAACGGTACCGTAATTTATGGTACCGTTATTAGCGCCTTCCCCATTCCCATTGAGCCCTATGGGGGCTCAAATGGAAATGGGGAAGGGCCCTGGTGAATGGGGAATTACCGGTCCCTCCAACCTTGGAATGAACCGGTAATTACTCCATCACCAGGGCAGAGTCAGAACGATTTTGGAGGCAGCCATGCCGCAAATAGCGGTGTGGTTACCTCCAAAGTCGGAATGAGGCCCATTATCATTAGGAACATGTGGGGGACAGCCCCGCCACCCTTGACATTCTTTTTTTTTTTAAAGGGAGCAGGGGACACCCCCACTCCCATTTACCGGATGCATTGTCCCCATATATAATGTTGCCTATGCCATTTCCGGGTGCTTACATGTATGTTGACATTATATAAGGGGACAATATTACCTGATACCGGTGGCATTCCATTTGTTTATGCCGTTGTTTGGCAATGGTACATGCACAGCTCGAGCATAGCGCCCTCCCCAAAATGCCACGTACAACTGTCCCTGACCTGCTCTAACTTGACGTCACAGCATGAACCGTAGGGTGTCCGGACATTTATCTCCTGTACGATACCCCTGATTCTTCGGTTGACATTTTTTGTAATCTGCCCCGCACTCGTCACCACCCTGTAGTGTTCAATCAATGGGGACACATGAGGTAATAATATATATATATATATATATATATATATATATATATATATATTACATGGCCACGGTAGTGGCCATGTAGTTATGGTTAAGTTGCTGTTTCCATAGGAAGAGCACTTTTTGGGCGGCTTATAACTTCGCTCTCCCTGGACGGATCCTCACCAAACTTTTCAAATAAAGTAGTTGGGTCACTCTGAATTTTTTTGCAAAGTTTGGTGAGGATTCGTCCAGGGGGGGAAAAGTTATAGGGGGGGTCCCAAAACTTTTTTTTTCCCCACAGACTGAGTGGGAAAAAACTTTGCGCACGGCTACAGCCCGAACCGCTGGACGGATTTACACCAAATTTGCGGCAGGAGCGGCGGCCTGGTCCCAAAAGCGTGCTTTTGTAAATTTGGTGTAAATCTGTCCAGTAGTCTTTTTTAAAATGACCAAAATGTAAGGCAAAAAAATTAGTGATATCTGCGTTCGCTTCGCGGACGGACTTCTCAGTTAGCTCCGCGCACCGGACCCCGATTGGCCCATGGTCTTGCGTCATGTCCGCGGACATGCGACGTGTTCGCTGATTGGACGGTGAGAGGCGTGGAGCACGTCAGATTTTCTTCGGCGCCCGCCATCTTGTATTCGCAGTCGACCGCGTACAGCGCAGTGAAACGTGGATAAAAAATTGTATTTTGTGCCGTGTGTTGGTGTGTAAGAGTGTTTGGGTAGGGTGGGGGAGTATGAGATAGGTTCAATGTTTTGTTTTTTTATGTGCTAGACGTTTTTGTTGCATTCGATTTGTCAGCGGAGAACATGGCTGTTCTGACATTTTGTAAATAAACTAAATGGTGGGGTGTTTAGAGGACGGAGTATGTGTCATTTTTGTTCGCAAGGAAGGTAAAAATGAGCTATGAACACTTGCGGTGTACTTAATTGTTCGTAAATACACAAACTGGGGGTGTCCTCAGGACGCTGTCCGTATTGTAATCTGTCTAGTTGAATGTGTTCTAAGAACACTCTCAGTGTCCCGAAATGGTTGCAATTACACAAAATGGAGAACGTTGTTTGTAATGTTCGTTGTCAGGGTGAAAGTGTTTTAAGAGCACTCCTTTTGTCCGCTAATAGTACAATTTCCTAGGGGCGTCAACCGACTTTTTGTCCACTAAAGAAATGATAAATCCAGCTGGTGGGCGCCGACATTATGTGATAATCCTATGACTGGCGCTATTGACCTGGCTGACTTGCTTTTGCGACACTAAATCATATCTCCCGCCCCCAAGCCTGATATTATCAAAGCATTCATATTCCCCGCCTCTCTCCGTGACGTTACAGGGTGCGTAATGAAACGCGCCCAGTCGTCTCCAGTACTACGCGACTTTACACAGAACCCGGAAGACAACACACATTATGTAACAACACAGCGCGCCACAATTCGGAATATGAAACTGTGATTTAAAAGCAAAGGTCAAGATTGTAAATGTTGTAAAGTACATTTATTTGACATCAAATATTTAGAGAATATTCAGCAATTTGCCTTTGTCTTTGTTGTCGATCCGCAAAAGTTCATGTTGAGACACGCGATGTTCCTTTGCGGTACAGAGAGTGTTAGATCAGCTTACAACTCAGTGCGCCACAATTCGGAATATGAAACTGTGGTTTAAAAGTAAACAGCAGGATTGTACATTTGGTAAAGTACATTTATTTCACATGAAATGTTTAGTGAATATTCAGCAATTTGCTATTGTCTCTGTTGTCGATCAGCAAAAGTTTATTTGGAGCCACGCGTTGTTCCTTTGCGGTAGATAGGCTGTTGGTTTATGATAAAAGCAGTAAATGGTCGCTCTGATAATCGGAAGGTTGCTCCAACAACGAGCCATTAGACCACCCTATTGGTTGGTATGTTGTTTGTAGCCGCTAGTACTGCGTAAGGGCATATTGGTCCTTGGCGATTGTCCCATAAGATGGTGAGGGTCATGAAGTTTCATATTTGAACCTGCACCTGGCAGTTGAAGACCCCATCCGCTGGAGTCTGTAAATCGTGACATAGGCAAAATGGAGCCACATACCTGTTTTAAAAAACATAAATTAGTCTCACCAGCCGATCTTCATTAAAAATCATCATTTTATTTATTAGGGCGTGAAAATATTTGCTATCGAAGATAGTGCAACAGAGTATGTTAATAATAAAATAATGATATTTTCCCATTCATATAGCGCTAAGAACTGTGAGGTATCTAAGCGGTGCTTATTATTAACCACAGTGTGTGGTGCTCATTTATCGACCACGGAAGGATGAAAGGCTGAGTTTGGCCTTGCCGGGATTCAAACTTGCGTTAGCAAGCTGTGCACGGATGTCAAAGCGAGCGCTGTACTCGCTGTGCCACTTGACAGGCTACAGTGAAGTGGCACAGCGAGTAGAGCGCTTGACCGCCTATAGACCGGTTAAATTATTTCTATTAACCTACCCTGTGTCGTCAGCCTTTTTCAGAGCCCTCTAAATGACAGGGGATCAATTCGGCGGTGATAGTGCGCGGTAGAAAACATTATGCCACTTTCAACAAACAAGTTCAACTTGAGCGGTCTTTAATGCTACGCTATTGTAATTATATTTGGTATAAAGTAATTTAAAGGGTTACTTACAGTACAATTGCAATTTCCATTGTCTACGAGTGGTGCAGTCCCAAAATACGACTCCGCGTGTGCCAACGATCTTTCGCATAGTGATACAATATATAAAAGTGGTTTCGTTTCAGAAATGTCATCTTTATCTTCTCTTACGTTTTAGCAACACTCCTTCAAGAGAAGTCTTTCATCACAATCTCTGTCTGTCAAGGTCAAAACACAATACAACCTTATAGTCCGCTTCGTTAGTCTCTCCGGGGCCCGAGAAATAAATGGAAGCAGCTGACCTTCACTGTGAACGAGCATAAATTCTTACTTTGCAACATTCTGTGTAAAGACATCTGTAGAAGTTGTGGAAGCAGCTGACCTTCACTGTGAACGAGCATAAATTCTTACTTTGCAACATTCTGTGTAAAGCCATCTGTAGAAGTTGGTTTTTGCACGCCATGTTTGTATATTGTTTGCGTGATATTAAAAAAAGTTTGTTTAAAGGACTTTATGGTTCTAAGTACAGCCGAAAGACCCTTGAAATTCGCAAGTTATGGTAAGCTTTGAAAAATAACTGGCGCCACCACCGTGCACTGCTAAAACTAACACCCAGGACATCAAAGATGACATCACAAATGTCATTGATGAAATCACTGATGACATCACGTGTGTATGTACATTTCATGGAATTTGTGTACTAGGGATTTTTATTATAATGTTTCGAAAAAAGTGTCAAGGATATTGCAATAAATATCACACCGTTATTAGTGCTTTGAACGATGCATTGATATAAATAGCATTGTATTATGGGATTCTATCTAGTATACTGAGCTACTAATGGAGAAACATAGCATTGTTTGCAGAGTACAAGATGAAAGTATAATATGTGTAATGTTAATATGTTGAATAATGAAATAATAATTGTCCTGAAATGTTCGAAAAATCACAAAAAGGGGTTGTTCTGAGGACGTTATTCGTATTGTGTGATTGCTTAATAATTGTCCTGAAATGTTCAAAAAATCACAAAATGGGGTTGTTCTGAGGACGTTATTCGTATTGTGTGATTGCTTAGCTGTATGCAATGAGGGAATGGCACAGAGAGTAAAGTGGACGCCGTCCGCAGACACCCCGGCTGTTCGTGGACAGGGCGTGCTACATCCGGGTTTTTCCAGGAAATCCAACATGGAAAGAAGACTGTACAGATCAGCCAATCAGATGTCGAGGTTGTGGATTTGTGTTGAAAGAGACTGTGCGTGGTGAAGATGGCAGAAGTGGAGAAAGTCAGGATGTTGGTGTTCACAGATATGTTTGTGCATGGTTTACAGCAGTACGCTGAATGCAGGCATGTTGCAAAGAACTTTGATGTGAAAGGAGTGGAGGTGGTGTGGGCAGTGTGCCTGATTGCAATGTACAGTGAATTGTACAAGTTTGTGAGGATATGGCCATGATGAACAGTCCGCATGTGGTAGTTTTGCACTATGGTGCTTTCCATTTGGGCAACGTCAGTGCCCCTACTTTGTTTGCTGATTTGGAACACTTGGTTCAAGCAGTAATGAAGATCCTTCCAAATGCAAAAGTAATTTTTTCTGGATTACTACCTAGGGCAATATGGGACAATAGTTCAGTTTTTTGTCCTCAGCAAAATATTGCTAGGTGTGTCATCAACCGAGGCATGTGTGCCTTCATGCTTAGAGCTGGTATGTTCTTCTGTAACAATGAGAATATTGATGCCAGTAATGCTGTTAATTTTAAAGAAGATGGCATTTCTTTATCTTTTACGTGAAATGCCTTTCTATTTTGGAATGTAAGGGTTGCTTTGGAGAAGGTTATGTGAAGATTTTAGGAGTAAAGTAAGAAAAAAAAACAAGAAAAAAAATACAAAATAACAGGTGTCTGTCAAGCATCTGTAAAAAAAAAAACACGGCTCTTTTCAGAGCCAACTTCAAAGGGGAAATGGGGCACACTATTTAAATTTACATTCACCACGCTCAGATTTTCGATGTGTCCGCGGACATGGCGGTAGTCCGCGGACATGAAAATTACTACGAGGGGGTTAGTATGTTCGATGTTACATGTATATGAAGTCAGGGATATTATGGTTAAGTTGTGCTACTAAAAACCAATGAAATTCAGTGAAAAAACTTTGTTAAAGGGACGTTATGGTTAAGTTGCGCTACTAAAAACCTATGAAATTCAGTGAAAAAACTTTGTTAAAGGGACGTTATGGCTCAAAGTAAAACCGAAAAACCCCTGAAATTCGGCAGTTATGGTAACATAAGCAACCATAACTCGCGCCACCGTGCACTGCTAACACTAACACCCAGGACATCAAAGATGACATCACAAATGTCATTGATGACATCACTGATGACATCACATGGCTGGCTCTCCCTTTTTATCCTTTACTGACATATCGAAGCCACATAGTTTTCTTCAGTAACAGTCAGGAAGTAAAAATTGAAAAGGTACTATATTTGTAGACTTAGGGTCCAGTCACATCATATGAAACATATACATAGCGGAAGATACAGGCTTGAAAGAGAGCAATCCTTTCTGTGCATGAAGATAATCATTATGGTTATCAGCACTTTCTCATAGTTTTATTTTTATTACTCTACCTTCCCTCTATATGCTCATATTTGTATACATTATACTCACTCTCCATAGAGTGAATGGGAAAGCCCAAACCGCTGGACGGATTTCCACCAAATTTGGACCAGGAGCAGCGGCTTGGTCCCGAAAGCGTGCTTTTGCAAATTTGGTGAAAATCCGTCCAGTAGTTTTTTTTGAAATGACCAAAAAGTAGGGCAAAAAAAATTAGTGATGTCTGTGTTTGGTTTGTGGATACACTTCCCTGTTTGCTCCGCGGAAAGTGTCCCGATTGGCCAATCGTCTTGCGTGATGTTCGCGGACATGCAAAGTGTTCGCTGATTGGACGGCGTGGAGCGTGAAGCGCGTCAGATTTTTCGGTAGCGCCCGTCATCTTGGATTCGCGGACGTCCCGGACAGCGCGGTGAAACTTTGTTCAAAATGTGTATTTTGTATAGTGTGTTGGTGTGTAGGAGTGTTTGGGGAGGGTGGGAGTGTTTGAGATAGGATGAAAGTTGTGTTTTTTATGTGTTAGACATTCTTTTTGTGTTCGATTTGTTTGCGGCCATCACGGGTGTTCTGAAATGTTCTAAATAAACTGACTAGGGGGTGTTCTAAGGAGTCAATATGAGTCAGTTTTGTTCGCAAGCAAAGTGAAACTGTCCTAAGAACACTCGCGGTGTCCGGGGAGTGTTCGTAGGTGGTGTCCTGTGGACGCTGTCCGTATTGTTCTCTGTCAAGTTGAATGTGTTCTAAGAACACGCGCGGTGTCCTGAAATGTTTGCAAATAAACAAAATGGGGGTGTTCTGAAGACGTTTTTGAGAACACTCCCGGTGTCCTAAAATTTTTGTAGGGGGTGTTCTGAGGACGCTGTCCGTATTGTTCTCTGTCAAGTTGAATGTGTCCTAAGAACACTCGCGGTTTCCTGACATGTTCGCAAATAAACAAAATGGGGGTGTTCTGAAGACGCTTCTAAGAACACTTGCAGTGTCCGGGGAGTGTTCGTAGGGGGTGTCCTGAGGACGCTGTCCGTATTGTTCTCTGTCAAGTTGAATGTGTCCTAAGAACACTCGCGGTGTACTGAAATGTTCGCAAATAAACAAGATGGTGATGTTCTGAAGACGCTTCTAAGAACACTCGCGGTGTCCGGGGAGTGTTCGTAGGGGGTGTCCTGAGGACGCTGTCCGTATTGTTCTCTGTCAAGTTGAATGTGTCCTAAGAACACTTGCGGTGCCCTGAAATGTTCGCAAATAAACAAAATGGGGGTGTTCTGAAGACGCTTATAAGAACACTCGCGGTGTCCGGGGAGTGTTGGTAGGGGGTGTCCTGAGGACGCTGTCCATATTGTTCTTTGTCAAGTTGAATGTGTCCTAAGAACACTCGCAGTGTCCTGAAATGTACGCAAATAAACAAGATGGTGGTGTTCTGAAGACGCTTCTAAGAACACTCCCGGTGTTCGGGGAGTGTTCGTAGGGGGTGTCCTGAGGACGCTGTCCGTATTGTTCTTTGTCAAGTTGAATGTGTCCTAAGAACACTCGCGGTGTCCTGAAATGTTCGCAAATAAACAAGATGGTGGTGTTCTGAAGACGCTTCTTAGAACACTCCCGGTGTCCTGGAATGTTCGTAGGGGGTGTCCTTAGGACGCTGTCCGTATTGTTCGTTGTTAAGTTGAAAGTGTTCTAAGAACTATCGCGTTGTTCTGAAATGTTCGTAGGGGGTGTCCTGAAAACGGTGTCCGTATTGTTCGCTGGCAAGTTCAAAGTGTTCTAAGAACACTCACATTGTTCGCGGACATTAAAAGTTTCCCATAGATCATAGTTGAAATGTTTGACTCTATGGATGTGATATGCTGCGGTGGTTGTTGCCAGGGCATAGAGTCTTGGGTGCATGGCCATTTGGCTATGCACCCAAGATTGTATGCCCTGGCAACAACCACCGCAGCATATCACATTCATATTTGCTTATAACTTTGGGTGAAAAACAAATGTATAAGGAACAAAGGTATTAGATACTATGGATGTGATATGCTGCTATGGTTGTCCTTATTATTGTATACTTACTGTTTGGTCTAGTAATGGGAGTCCATGTTTTTCTTCTTCATTTCTGTGATAAAAGAAAATAGCATGTTAGTATTAGTATTTTGTAATGACTTATTACATTGTATAAGCAATATACTTTTATTTTTTTTCGACCCTCATATTTAGTAGAGTAGAAATCACTGTGCAATTTGCTCAGTTTCTGTATTTGTTGCTAAAATCATTGGGTCTGTGGGAGAAAAAAAAATCCATGTTGGATTAAAAAAAAAAACTTTTTCTGTTATGCTACAGTTTATTTGTTTGTTTGTTTTCAGTTTTCACTTGTTGTTTCTTGCTAATGCTTTATACTTTGCTTTGTTGTATTTTTTTTGGAGCAGTAACAGATTCTTCATTTGTTTTGATATTATAAAATTTTGGAGCAGTTAGATACCAATTGGCGTATTCTAACTGTCTATGTTTTTAATATATTTTAGTGGTTTTGATTTATCTATTTGGATATTGTTACATTTTGGGACAGTTAGATACCAATTGGCGTATTCTAACTGTGTATTTTATGGCCTTATTTAGTGGTATTCATTTATCTGATTAGTTGTTGTAGAATCTTTGAGCTGTTAGATAGCTTTTGGAGTATTCTAACAGTTTATATTATTTTAACACAAATTTATAATTTTGGGACAGCTAGATACCAATTGGCGTATTCTAACTGTGTATTCTTTGGTCTAATTTAGTGGTATTCATTTATCTGATTAGTTGTAGAATCTTTGAGCAGTTAGATAGCTTTTGGAACATTCTAACAGATTATATTTTTTTAACACAAATTTATTTAAAGGTTTAAATACAGTTTATTTATCAAATTTTGGTTTTAAGAACATCAAATAAGCGTTTGTAACATTTGCTGGTAATCTCTGCTTTAGAGTAATGGTACTATCATTACATTCAAACCATCCACATTTCTTTTTTATATATGCAGTGTAATGCCCTGAATTGGTTGTGGCTCCTGCATGGTAGATTATACCTATTGTTGTGAAGGTTTTCTTACCAAGTGATATTTGACCATGTGTGAATCCAGTCAGCTTGCAGTTTTTTTTGGTACCATCTGCATTGTAACGTAGAAGCATTAGTATTACGTATTTACTATGTGTTTGTATTACTAACGTGGAGCGATTATCTGAATTGCAGGTAGAGTATAATGTACCATGGTTTGCATTTTGTACAAGTTGCTGAAATGGAATGGATTCACAATTTGGTATTGATATACATATGAAGCGTTCATTGGGGATTTCTTCTTGTGTCACATTGTTGCAGAGAGTGCATGTATGTTTCCACATGTATGAAATCTGAAAGATTTCATTTATAGGTATGTTTTTGTTTTCCAATACTTGTAGTAAGTACATTAGAAATTCTTGTGGATCTTCCTGTGAGTTTATAGTGAATTTCACCATTCCAGCACAGTAGTCCAATTGTCGTCATATTCCAAAAACACTATCAGGGTAATTCATAGAATTTCGCAGAAAAGTGTCGCAAGCGGCTGGCGCAGAGTGTCCGCGTGCGATTGTCTGCGCCAGGCACGTGCGCTAAAACCGATTTCCGCGCACAGCGTATTCATGGTTTTTAGGCTCCCAAACCAGCCGTGGCGCAGAGTATCGCAGCGACCCTGCAGCAGCGCCAGTAACGCCCCCAAGAACGCCCTCGCGCAAGGAAAAGCCATCAAAATCGCTAAATCATCGCAAAGGGCTGCGCTAACCCTGGACCAGTTTACAGGGCTGCCAAACAAGGAACGCAAAGCGGGTAACGTGCATATCAGGGGTACGCGTGAAGTTATACACGTGATTAGCCAGGGTACATGTATTTCAGGGGTGCGCGGGAAGTTCCACACGCGAATAGCCTGGGCGCGTGTATTTCAGGGGTGCGCGGGAAGTTTTACATGCGATTTCAGCAGGGTACGTGTATTTCAGGGGTGCGCGGGAAGTGCCACACGCGAATAGCCTGGGCGCGTGTATTTCAGGGGTGCGCGGGAAGTTTTACACGCGATTTCAGCAGGGTACATGTATTTCAGGGGTGCGCGGGAAGTTCCACACGCGATTAGGCTAGGTGGGTCCTCACAGGTGTTCCCTGTACACCCTCGACGCCCCCTGCAGGCAGCCCACAAAACAGGGGACTACCCTGCACACCTGCTCATGTCCCCCTGCACCCCCACCCCCCAGCAGTGCAGGGGCAGCCTCCACCAGGCCCCCACCCACGTCTCCCACCACCCCCACCCCCCAGCAGTGCAGGGGCACCCTCCACCAGGCCCCCACTCATGTCTCCCACCACCCCCACCCCCCAGCAGTGCAGGGGCACCCTCCACCAGGCCCCCACCCATGTCTCCCACCACCCCCACCCCCCAGCCACCAGGGGCAGCCTCCACCAGGCCCCCACTCATGTTTCCCACCACCCCCACCCCCCACCATCCAGGGGCACCCTCCACCAGGCCCCCACTCATGTCTCCCACCACCCCCACCCCCCAGCAGTGCAGGGGCACCCTCCACCAGGCCCCCACTCATGTCTCCCACCACCCCCACCCCCCACCATCCAGGGGCACCCTCCACCAGGCCCCCACTCATGTCTCCCACCACCCCCACCCCCCAGCAGTGCAGGGGCACCCTCCACCAGGCCCCCACCCATGTCTCCCACCACCCCCATCCCCCAGCCACCAGAGGCAGCCTCCACCAGGCCCCCACTCATGTTTCCCACCACCCCCACCACCCACCATCCAGGGGCACCCTCCACCAGGCCCCCACTCATGTCCCCCACTACCCCCACCCCCCACCATCCAGGGGCACCCTCCACCAGGCCCCCACTCATGTCTCCCAGCGTGCTGCGTGTATTTCAGGGGTGCGCGGGAAGTTCCACATGTGAATAGCCTGGGCGCGTGTATTTCAGGGGTGCGCGGGAAGTTTTACACGCGATTTCAGCAGGGTACGTGTATTTCAGGGGTGCGCGGGAAGTTCCACACGCGAATAGCCTGGGCGCGTGTATTTCAGGGGTGCGCGGGAAGTTTTACACGCGATTTCAGCAGGGTACGTGTATTTCAGGGGTGCGCGGGAAGTTCCACACGCGAATAGCCTGGGCGCGTGTATTTCAGGGGTGCGCGGGAAGTTTTACACGCGATTTCAGCAGGGTACGTGTATTTCAGGGGTGCGCGGGAATTTCCACACGCGAATAGCCTGGGCGCGTGTATTTCAGGGGTGCGCGGGAAGTTTTACACGCGATTTCAGCAGGGTACGTGTATTTCAGGGGTGCGCGGGAAGTTCCACACGCGAATAGCCTGGGCGCGTGTATTTCAGGGGTGCGCGGGAAGTTTTACACGCGATTTCAGCAGGTTACGTGTATTTCAGGGGTGCGCGGGAAGTTCCACACGCGAATAGCCTGGGCGCGTGTATTTCAGGGGTGCGCGGGAAGTTCCACACGCGAATAGCCAGGGCGCGTGTATTTCAGGGGTGCGCGGGAAGTTTTACACGTGATTTCAGCAGGGTACGTGTATTTCAGGGGTGCGCGGGAAGTTCCAGACGCGATTAGGCTGGGTGGGTCCTCACAGGTGTTCCCTGTACACCCTCGACGGCCCCTGCAGGCAGCCCACAAAACAGGGGACTACCCTGCACACCTGCTCATGTCCCCCTGCACCCCCACCCCCGAGCAGTGCAGGGGCAGCCTCCACCAGGCCCCCACCCATGTCTCCCACCACCCCCACCCCCCAGCAGTGCAGGGGCACCCTCCACCAGGCCCCCACTCATGTCTCCCACCACCCCCACCCCCCACCATCCAGGGGCACCCTCCACCAGGCCCCCACTCATGTCTCCCACCACCCCCACCCCCCAGCAGTGCAGGGGCACCCTCCACCAGGCCCCCACCCATGTCTCCCACCACCCCCACCCCCCCAGCCACCAGGGGCAGCCTCCACCAGACCCCCACTCATGTCTCCCACCACCCCCACCCCCCACCATCCAAGGGCACCCTCCACCAGGCCCCCACTCATGTCTCCCACCACCCCCACCCCCCACCATCCAGGGGCACCCTCCACCAGGCCCCCACTCATGTCTCCCACCACCCCCACCCCCCACCATCCAGGGGCACCCTCCACCAGGCCCCCACTCATGTCTCCCACCACCCCCACCCCCACTATCTAGGGCCACCCTCCACCAGACCCCCACTCATGTCTCCCACCACCCCCACCCCCCAGCACTGTGGGGCACCTGCCATCAGGCCCCCACCCATGTCCAACTCATGTCCCCACCACCCCCACCCCCCAGCACTGTGGGGCACCTGCCAGCAGGCCCCCACCCATGTCCAACTCATGTCCCCACCACCCCCACCTCCCAGCACTGTGGGGCACCTGCCAGCAGGCCCTCGCCCATGTCCCATCCATGCCCCCCTGCACCTGGGTCCCAACAATCCCCAATCATGTCCGTAATGGCCATCCTCCCCTGCCAAAAGGCCCAACCAACTATCACATTACCCACATATCAAAGGCAATTACATGTTACACACCCAATGTAAATAATGCAAATGAACACATGTCTGTCACACACAATGGCTGCAAGTGAATGTTAAAACACCCAACATGACATGCATGAAAGCAATGAGATGATACGACACATTGAAGGATGAAAATAAAAATGTATTGAAAATCAACTTGAATGGAAATCAAATTAGAAAAACCACAAAGCAAAACAACAGAAAGAAGATGAATGTCCATGAAAAAAATCCTAGAAATCAAAAAATCCATAGAATAACTATTTACAAGACAATCCCGGGTCCATGAGCCCAACCAAATGAAACCTAACTATGTCAACTAACTAAAAACTGAACTATATACAAAAAAGTGGCGCATTGTCCAATCGCAACCAAATAAAAAAAAAAAAAATTAGAGGAAACCTACCACTAACTATATAACTATATACAATGGCAGCGGGAAAGTCCTGCAGCTCACTCTGTGATGTTGCCGGCCAGGGCATCATCGAACTCCATGTCGATGTCCTGGAGGCGGGACTCTGTCCTGACCCCGAGGTCTCGCAATGATAACCCCATGTTGACCTCAAACTCCCTGCGAGCTTCCTCGAGGCACTCAGCCCGCCTCAACGCCCGACGCATGGAGAACTCCGCCCTGACCATGGTGAGCCGCTCCTCTTCTGCCCGCTGCCGCTCTGCACCTATCCGCTGGACCAACTGCTCCCACACGGAAGACACTACCATCCCAGGGTTCTCCTGCCCTCCGGCCGATGCCTGCCCCCCCTGATCTTGATGGCCCCGAGCCATGATGCCTCCCACGTCGAGCCTGCTGCTGCCTCCGACGCCACTGCCTCTGCCAGCACGACGGCATCATGGATGATGGAAACCACCGACGCCGTCGTGCACGTGCCCTGCCCAATGATGCCGTCACATCCTCCATCTGCTGGGGTCCAGTTGCTGTGTTGTCCACCCCTGCTGGACCTCTGACTCCAACTGTGGCAGGGATGGGATCCCCACCGAGCTGGCTGCATTGGTCAGGGCAGGTCCACAGGGGGCCCTGGTGGCATCTGGGCCGGAAGACGGCAAGGAGAACGACTGGCGTATAGTCTCCACAGAGGAGGAGAGGGCCGCCAGATTGGCCGACACATGCAGGAAACCCCCGAACATGGCCGATCCCAATTGGGCCACGTCGGCACGGTGCTCTTCGTGATGACGTGCGTGCTCCTCCTGGGAAGCACGCACAGCATCACGAATCACAGCCGTGCGCATCGCGACCCCAATCAGGACCTTCTCCACACGGCCAGAGGTCCCCTCGTCCGCAGGTGGTGGGGAGTCAGATGACATGGACATCCCCTCTACCTGCGGACGGGCCTGGGACGGGGCATCCCTGCTGGTGCAAGGTGGTGCACCCACAGGTTCAGGGACAGCGACATGCACAGGCCCCTCCACGGTGACCTTTGCTGCCTCCTGCCCCTGCCCCTGGAATGCTCCACTTGCACCAGCAGGGATGCCCCCACCAGGCCCCATGTGCGCCTCAGTGGCGGCCTCCTCCTCCTCTGTGGAAACCACCAACCTGGATGGCTCCTCGCCGTCTACCGCCGTAGCAGGCCCTTTTGGGGGCTCACCCACCCCTTCCGCTGCAGCTGTGGGGGCATCCCCGCCGCCTTGCTCCACAGCGCCGTCTCCGCCCTCTCCTTCACTAGCCGCTGCGTAGAGGGAGACATAGAACACAAGCATCAGGGTACTGTACAATGGTCCCCTAGACAGGAAGCAATAGCAGATGAGTGCCACTGTCAAAGTACACTTCCATCATGTCACACCACAACACATGTGTCAGTCCAGGCAAAACACACACAGTGACAGTCATGGTGCGTGCCATGGACATTTCAATGCATGTCCAATGGACTCTCGAATCATACAATGTAATGGGACTCACATGCGTCATGGGTCATGCCTATCACATGCACACACTTCACCTCAGTCACATCCATCTGGCCCCGTACACCCCAATCACAGTGCATACAAGGATGACTAGGCTGCATCAGTGAATCTGTACATTGTCACAGACATGTGTCATGCATCCATGGCACTCACAAGTCACAGACACGCAGGTCAGGCACACAGACATGGATACCACATATGTATCTGGCATCAGCACCCATCTCTCGCCCCCACCCATGTCCAGGAACAGAGACTGCCATGCTCTCATGTGTGCAATCTGCACAGGGCTCCCCATGTCGCATTCAAACACATGCAACAACCGTGCGGTTCACACATTACAGGTCGCACATGCATTCCCATGATGTCCCTGCACACATACATGCATACATGGCCTATGTCACACATGCAGGCAAGTATCAGACAACCAGCACACTGCAACATGCCCTGTCTCACACAGCAATGCTTGGCCACTTACCGCTCAACTCCAGACGGGTCTCCCTCTCAAGGACCTGGGCGTGGAGCGCTGGGTGTGCGCGTTCCAGGACCCTCAACTGGATGGAACTCATGCGGCCCCGGCCCCCCTCCACGAGGCGCCGGGCCTTCATGAGGGTCCTGGACCTCAAGTCTTCCCAGCGCTTCTTGACCTTCTGGATGGTGCGGGTTGCCACCCCCTCCGCGTTGATGGCAACCACACAGTCGGCCCAGATCCTGTCCCGTCCTTCCTTGTTGGCGCGGGACGATCCGAAGAGGGCATCATACTGCCCCAGGACTTGCTCCACCAGGACACCAACTTCGGTGGCAGTGAAGCTGGTGCCCCTCTGCCCCTCTGGCTGGGGGTTGCCACTGGTGCCAGATGTTGATGTGCCCGACATGGCAACCCCAGGGGCAGGAGTGGGTGGGCAACTGGGTCCTGGGGCTGGGCTATGGAGCGATGTTATCCGAGTCGGGAGTCTTCTGTTCCAGCAGGGGTGGACACTGCAACTGGACACCTGCAGATGGCTGATGTGCAGGCACCAAATGGCAGGGCACGGTGGCAGCAGGCAGGCAGGGAGGCAGCAGCAGATGGCACGTGGGAGGCTGCTTGGGGCACTGGGGGGCAGTAATTCGGCCTTCTGGTCAGGAGCGTGGTCTTCCGTGTGTTTTTGCGTGGCCAGCTTGATACGGAGTGATTTGGCACGTGAAAATCCTGCACGTCAGCGTGAAAATCAAGGAAAGGCCCTTAGCGCGTAAGCGTGTCAGCACGCGTACGCGATTTCATTGGACCAAAGGCCCTTACAGCGTAAACGCGTCTGTGACGTTTTGCGCACGGGCGTTGCCCGTACGCGATTTCATTGGACCAAAGGCCCTTATAGCGTAAGCGCGTCCGTGACGTTTTGCGCACGGGCGTTGCCCTGGCAGGGCTTGGTGATCCCGCGTGCCTTTATGTTCTGTACGTGCTTTTCGTGCGGTGCGTGTGTTTTCCATCCGTTGGGGTTCACACGCTATTACTTCACAGCGGGTGTTGGCTATGCGTTCTTCTACACGCAAGGAGACGGTGAGTGGTACCCCGCTCCCCCAGGCCCGATCGCGTGAATAACTTCATGCGAACCCCTGAAATACACGCGCCCAGGCTATTCGCGTGTGGAACTTCCCACGCACCCCTGAAATACACGCGCCCAGGCTATTCGCGTGTGGAACTTCCCGCGCACCCCTGAAATACACGCGCCCAGGCTATTCGCGTGTGGAACTTCCCGCGCACCCCTGAAATACACGCGCCCAGGCTATTCGCGTGTGGAACTTCCCGCGCACCCCTGAAATACACGCGCCTAGGCTATTCGCGTGTGGAACTTCCCACGCACCCCTGAAATACACGCGCCCAGGCTATTCGCGTGTGGAACTTCCCGCGCACCCCTGAAATACACGCGCCCAGGCTATTCGCGTGTGGAACTTCCTGCGCACCCCTGAAATACACGTAGCACGCTGGGAGACATGAGTGGGGGCCTGGTGGAGGCTGCCCCTGGTGGCTGGGGGGTGGGGGTGGTGGGAGACATGGGTGGGGGCCTGGTGGAGGGTGCCCCTGCACTGCTGGGGGGTGGGGGTGGTGGGAGACATGAGTGGGGGCCTGGTGGAGGGTGCCCCTGGATGGTGGGGGGTGGGGGTGGTGGGGGACATGAGTTGGACATGGGCGAGGGCCTGCTGGCAGGTGCCCCACAGTGCTGGGGGGTGGGGGTGGTGGGAGACATGAGTGGGGGCCTGGTGGGGGCTGCCCATGGTGGCAGGGGGGTGGGGGTGGTGGGAGACATGAGTGGGGGCCTGGTGGGGGCTGCCCATGGTGGCAGGGGGGTGGGGGTGGTGGTAGACATGAGTGGGGGCCTGGTGGAGGCTGCCCCTGGTGGCTGGGGGGTGGGGGTGGTGGGAGACATGGGTGGGGGCCTGGTGGAGGGTGCCCCTGCACTGCTGGGGGGTGGGGGTGGTGGGAGACATGAGTGGGGGCCTGGTGGAGGGTGCCCCTGGATGGTGGGGGGGTGGGGGTGCAGGGGGACATGAGCAGGTGTGCAGGGTAGTCCCCTGTTTTGTGGGCTGCCTGCAGGGGCCGTCGAGGGTGTACAGGGAACACCTGTGACCCATCCAGCCTAATCGCGTGTGGAACTTCCCGCACACCCCTGAAATACACGCGCCCAGGCTATTCGCGTGTGGAACTTCCCACGCACCCCTGAAATACACGCGCCCAGGCTATTCGCGTGTGGAACTTCCCGCGCACCCCTGAAATACACGTACCCTGGCTAATCGCGTGAAAAACTTCACGCGAACCCCTGTAATACACGTAGCCCGCTCCCCCAGGCCCGATCGCGTGAAAAACTTCACGCGAACCCCTGTAATACACGTAGCCCGCTCCCCCAGGCCCGATCGCGTGAAAAACTTCACGCGAACCCCTGAAATACACGTAGCCCGCTCCCCCAGGCCCGATCGCGTGAAAAACTTCACGCGAACCCCTGTAATACATGTAGCCTGCTCCCCCAGGCCCGATCGCATGAAAAACTTCACGCGAACCCCTGTAATACACGTAGCCCGCTCCCCCAGGCCCGCACGCAAACCCCTGTAATACATGTACCCTGCTGAAATCGCGTGTGAGACTTCCCGCGCACCCCGGTATACACGCACACGTATTTTTTGTCAGCGGGTGTCCGTGTTTGTGGGTACCCCTTTGCACGTCATTTGTCCTGGAGGGCCACAGTATAGGACATTCATCATGGCAGTATATAGGTGCTATTTGTTGGCGCACCTTTTGGCGCACATTTCTTACAGCCGCAGAGACGCTACCGCCTCCTTTCTTGTGGCGGTCGTGTTTGTGCCTGTGCGCTGGTTTGAGCGTGCGCTTTTTTGCCCTATTCTATTCCATGAATACGTGTTGTAGGCGAGCGTGTGGGCGTTCCGCGCACTTGTGCCCTGTACTTCCCCCGTGATGCCCACGTTTTTGCAAGTTGTTCCCCATTCCGAGTGTTACGCCCGTGGTCCGCCTACTTTTGTTGCGTGCGCCACGCTATGTGCGAATTTCGCTGTGGCCTGTGCGATTTTCGCTGTGACCTGGCGCACGCTGTTAGATGGCCTGTGCGCCAACGTGCGCGGCACACTTTTTTATCGCACATCCGCTGGTTTTCTCGCGCACGGACTTCCATGAATCGACGTGCGCTACTTTTCGTGCGATTTTCGCACTTGCACTGCGATTTTCGCTATTCCACTGCAATTCGCACGTTTTTGCCCACTTGCGCCGCGCTAATTATTCCATGAATCGGCCTGTTAATGTGTTGTCAGGATTGTTTGCTGCATTTCTGTGAAGTACTAACATTTGCAAACACAATGGGTCTGTACTGTGTGCGTAAATGTTGTCAACAATTGGTGGTAATTGAAATAGAATATTCATTGCTACATTTGCATAGCAACTTACACCAACTATATTTGAGAATTTAAATGGTCCAGGTAGTTCTGTATCTAACTGCTTTTTTTGGAGTTTGTCTTCCTTCTTTAAAGAAGTACCTGGTTTACTTTTTCTAAATGATTCTTTTTTGTTTGTGGTACTTGATGAAGTATTAGTTTCTTTTAATCTCTTTGGAGGATTTGCAGTGACGTCCTGTTGCATTTCTGTTTGATTTAGTTTTCTTTTACACCGTTTTAGTTTTTGTGGAACAGAATATGTGTTTAGATGGGGAGTGTATAGTGAGCGAAGTCTATTATATTCTAAAATGCAAGGAATATCAGCGTTTACTTTACTTGCATCAAAGTTGATTAGAAATAGACCGTCAAGTGTACGTAAGCGTGATAGTGCTACGTAGCTCATGCCTTCTTTAAAGACTGTGTTACCAATATCTATCATTGCTTTGTCTAGGGTAAGACCTTGTGATTTATGAATCGTGACTGCGTATGCAAGAGTTAGAGAAAACTGTTCTCTGCGTACATACATATCTTTGAAGAGAAGGAATCTAGCTGTTTAGCGTCCTATCCGTTTTACTTCTGAAAGTTTGTCAAAGAGTATATTGACAAACTGAATTTTGTTGTCACGTGGGTATGTTTGAAAGCCAACAACTGTACCCAGTGCTCCATTAACTAGTCCTTGGTCCACGTCAAGGTTACGTTTAAGCATTACTCTGCAATTTAAGGATAATTTTAACATCTTTTCTAAGCCTGCTGTGTTTGAGATTGATTTTTCTAAATGATTTAGTCTTGTTGTGGCTTGGTCACACATGGGTAGTGTCATACCATGTACATCTAGTTTGTCTGTAGCACTAATTTCCATTATTGGTTGCATTTCTTTGCTTAGCATGATTTCATTGAATTTGAAACAGCTTGCAAGAGTTGGCATTAAGGCCATACAATTGACATTTTTGTGGGCTAATTGTTCCATAACATCTGTAGCACATGCATTATCGCCATCAAGTGCATTAATGTGCCAGGTTTTCAATGTTGCTCTGCATCTTTAGAAAGTATACCAACCCTCAAACTTTTTAAAATGTTGGCATAAGTTAGATCTGCAGATTGCCGCATGTTTTCTGTTAATTCTCTGTATTGGAAATGTTGCCAAAGGTTGACATTTCCAATGCTGCCAACAGTTTTACGGCAGAGTTTGTGCCCTAATGTTTTAAAAATAGGTTCACCTTTTACTGGTGTTAATTGAAGCAGATCTCCAAAAACAATAATGTGTTTTCCTGCAAAGAGCTCTTCATAGTCTGTTTTGAGTACTTCTTGTAATCTGAGGTGAATAAAAGCTAATATCAGGTTGGAGACCATGCTCACTTCATCTATTAGTAGCATTTTCATTTGTTTCAATACTCTGCGTAATTCCATTGCAGCTTCTGCAGAAAGTTTTTAATAGTCTAATTGGTTCTGGTGTTCTACTGGTAATAGTAGTAATCGGTGTAATGTAACACCACCTATGTTGTAGGCAGCTAAACCTGTGGGGGCAGTGACAACAGCTGACAGTTTGTTGTTTGTCAATTGTTGAAGGAACTTACTAATGATTTTGATTAGGAATGTTTTGCCAGAACCAGCTTCACCACTGACGTACAGTAGTATAGGTTTATAATTATGGCAGGAACAGTCTTTATTTTCATGTTTTACACCATGTGCAATTTGTTTTGTTACTTCTTGAAAAATGCTACTTTGCTCATTGTTTAGTTTTGATTGTAGTATAGTTAAGTCTTCCTTATCTTCATACTGACACATGAAGTTTTCGACTTCTATCATAGCTAATTCTGCCTCATTTGTTATTAGTGGTTCTCCCAGTGGTTCTTGGATTCCTGTTACAGAAGGTTGACTACTGTCAGGAGTATCCTTATCTAGTTGGGCTTGGAGTTCTTCTTCATGTTGCTGTTCATTGTGCAACATTGTTTTGTACTGTGTAAAGTTTACATCAGTTATAGTGCTTTCATTTGCTTTGAAAGCATCCTCATATGAGTCATAGTTATCTAGTAATTGTTCTTCTTTTCTCCATGGTTTGAAGAGTTGTAGCAGGGACATGTAATATACTTCTTTATGTTGAGGAGTCTTCAATGACAATTTGATATGATTAATTAAATTTGCTTTAGTGAGTTTAACTAAGCTGCCTTCACAGTCTGTCACTCTATATTTACCTTTTTTTTCATCAGGCTTCATATTATTTTTGTATGTGTAGTTTTGGGCTATTTGGTATAGACACATGTTTTCCAAAGTATTACTTCTGTTTGGGTACTATGTGTCCAATAAATTGTTTTTTAAAATGTCTTGGCTGTTGGGATCATGTTTGGCTATTGTTCCTATATCTTCATATGATTTTAGAACTCTTTTTCTAGATTTAGCTGGACCAAGACTTAGCCATACTATATTTTCAGATTTACCATACAATAAAGTACCAGTTAAATGATCAACTGCTTCATAAGATCCACATTCTCTATGGGTGAGCATTTTTATGCCCAAGCTGTATAATTTCTGAGATACTGTTTTATCTGATGACAGGTCATTCCAGAGGTCTTGGAGCTCTGTCTTTTCTGCTTTTGTTAAGTATGCTGTGACATATCGTGCAACTGCAGTAGAATTGTCTGCAAAGTACTGCACATCTATGTTTGCATTCCATAAGTGGGCAATGATTGCATTATAATCATTGATATATTTTTCTTCTTTTCTTTTTATGTAATATGTATTTTTAGGTGACTTAACTTTAACACTATGTCTAACTGAAGACATGAGGTTGTTTACTTGACCTGTATTTCTAACTGGTCTAGGGAAACCAAATCGGCATTTGGTGTAGTATTTGCCTTTGTTTTTGTATTTGCGACGAGAATATTTTCCACATTTGTGTCTTTGAAATTGTAAAATGTGTGCACGAAGATCACTATTTGTGGCTTCTGATGGAATTTCACAAGTGACATATTTTTCAATAAATTGTAAAACAGTGGCATCACTGTCTTGACCAAATTTAGGAGCATCTTTAATCCATAAAAGCATGTGGATATGTGGTGCTCCTCTGGCTTGGTATTCTTTTCTCCAAAAGAAGTGTTGCACTTCTCCAAGGGGAGGAACAGTTTTATTACAAATAAAATGTAGCATAGCAATGAAGCGATGGTGAAAATATCTTGAAACATTATCAGGATCCAAAGAACAAAGTTCTCCAGGTGTAATATCTATGTTTGTTTTGTTTTTATTTGATATGCGTAGGAAATCATGTAAATCTTCCCATGCATATTCTGCACAACTTAATGTAACAAACCAAGTGGGTGGGCCAAGGTTTCTGATCATACAACGTACATCTACATGACGTCGAAACCAGTACTCTTTAGTACCACGCATATTTGCTAATAGATTTGTAATATTTGATTGTAAAACCTCATCCTTTTGTTGCACTTTCTCTAATAATTGTGTAGCTGTCATATTTTGAAAGTGTGATCCTGATTTTAATATGTGTGCAACTCCGTAACATAAAGTTGCTAGTTCACTTTCAAAGAGTAGGTGGAATATGTATTCCACATTTTGTCTAAATCTGGGATCTTCAGAATTCATCCGTAATGAGCGGTATTCTGAAGTTGATATTTGAATAGGTCTATCATCATACCTTCCTCCTTTGCCAGTAGGAAAGAGTAGAGGAAAAGCACGTGCTTCTATACTTTTTTCCCATATACTGATTGGCGATCCTTTTGTTTGACGCATTTGGTAAGTTACTAGTACATCTTGTACGGTGTCATTACAGTGTAAAGGATGAATTGTATAATGGTCTAAAGTATTTGATATTGTAGCGGGATCTAGTAGCTCAAATTGACCAGCTTCTCGTTTTTCTTGAATTATTTCAGTTGTATCTTTCAAGTTTTCTTCAATATTCATTTCTTTGTAATATTCATTATTCTCTTTAAGATATTGGAAGGCTTGTCTAACTTTATATAAATCTACCAGCTGTTGCCATATATTTTTGTCATTTGTAGGTACTCCATTTACTAATATAATTAAAGATTGCTGCATTGGACGTTGCACTCCTAGAGTATGCACATTTTCTTTTAGATTTAATGGTAAATAAACTACTTTTCCACGAATGCCTTTTACCAATTCAGAGGGAGGTAATTTTGCTGTTTTTGGTTGAAGGCGTATTATTGCTTGAAATGGGTGTACTTTTTGAATTATGATGCTCTCATATAAATTAAGTTGTTGTAGAGGTTTTGGTACTGGGTATAATTCCAAATTATTTGTGATAGAACGTGAAGGAGTTTGGTTGTTGTCAAGTTTTGTAGTGCAATAACTGCAGAGTATTAAGGGTTCAGTTATTTCATATTTGTTTTCTGCTAGAAGGTAGAGAGCTAATTCAAACCATTTAGAATCTTCATTGTCTTCTATTTTGTATGATAGGTCCACAGTTTTTGTGTTACTTTTATAAAAAATTATACGGCAACATACACATACATGGTTTGGTACTTCAGCTGATGTACTTTTAAATTTTAGTATTTCTTTTTTGTATGTGTTTAGCAAAAGGTTGCCATGTGTAGAATTGTTGCTTAATTGGTTTAAAGCTATTTCATTCTGTAAATGGCTTTCACTTCCAAAATATTTTTTCTGGATATAGTGAATTTCTTCAAGTAGGTATTTTGCTGTACCATGTAGAAGGATGTTATTTAACTTTGCTAGTGCTAAAGCAGGACTTTTAGCATAGTACAGTTTATAGACTAGATTTCTTATAGTTGAATGATGTGTTGATCTCCTTTTGATATCATGGAAAGTGATTTTACAAGTAGGTCCTGTAATGCAGGCCAATGAATGTCCTTGTAGTCCTGTGTACTTGCGCACTGGACAGGTATCTATATTTTGCAGTAATTTAATTTTGATTTTCTCTTTGCTTTTTACATATTTATTGAGGAATTGGTGTAAAGATTTGAAACATTGTTTGGGAATGTTACACATTGACGTGCATGGCCATTTGTACACTAGACGTTCTGATTCAGTTGAATGGAGGGGTAATTCTAAGTTTTCAGGGCATATTTTTGTAAGGAGTACTTCTTGTTCCATTATGGTATTATTCACTTTTTCATAACCTCGACCACTGCTATTTATGGCAATTGTATTTGTTTGCTTGTGTTTGTACGCTTCTTCATTAAAATATGGTTCTGTGCTCGTAGTGTGATTCTATTCACCTCCGCAGATACTTAAGAAGTTCTTTCTGTTGACATTTCGCTTATTGAGAAGTCTTTTTTGTAATTTAGTTATTAGTTTTGTTAGTGGTTTCATTTTGTTTAACAGTAAAATAAATACTTTTCTTTTGTGAAGAATTGCACTGTCCATCAATGCTTCTAAGATTAATTTCCTACGATAGGTTTTAATCTTTGAACCTGATTTCTCTCCTGTTTTTATAAGATTTTGAAGGACTTTGTGACGGTATATTTTGGCTAAAATACTTTTCTTGGTATGCTTACTTTGCACTATATTACAGTTTGACGAAGTAGTTTTTTCTGTACTGATAGCTGATTTTCTGTTAATTGTTTTTTGGTTTGTTTTACATTTTGATAGAGGAAGCGAAGTTGTTGTACTTGAAACTTCTAGTGTTTCACTAAATGATTGTATTAGCTGTTTTGTTTCAATTTTTTTTACAAATTCTGCTAGAGATGGATGCTTATGTTGGACACCTTTATTTTCATTTGCTCTAATTTTGCGTTGCTTTCTACGGAGTTGTCTTTTGGTAGGCATTCTTTAGGGTCTGTTGAAAAAAATAAAGAAGATATGGGTTGGGGTGTTCTGGAATGTATGTGTGCTGTGTGCATGAGTGTTTGAGTAAGATGATAAAGATGTATGTAATTGTGTGTGATTGTGCATTGGGAACTAAAACTAGTAGGGATAGGTATTCTTGAATTTATGTGTTACTAAACTGGGGTTCAGATGACACAAAAAAGTAAGCTAGTGGTGTGGAAAAGTACAAATAGTAAATCTAATGTATACAATTAAAACAGTTGTTTGTTCTATAATATGAAAATTGTAGTGGTTCAGTTGGCTAATTTGTGTGTCCAAAAATAGAAATTTGTGGGCCATTCTGGTTGTAAATCGCTGTTTAAGACATGGAAATTTTTGGACAAAATGGTACAAAATCTCTATTTTAAGAAACCAAAATAGCTCGTATTAATGTTATAGTATATTTGATTAATAATATAAATATTATGGTGATATTTTACTTACTTTTTTTTTAAATTAACAGGTAAATTCTTAGTTTTTCTTTCTTCTTCGAATTCGGCTGCTTCTTTTCAGGAGACTGGTCTTTACTGCAACTGTAAAAGCTTCAAATTAGTAACTTTGTTTGTATATAGCACTGTTTTTAATTTAGATATTGATTTTTTTAATTGAAATCCTCAGTGCCTTCTGTAAAACCATTAAACTAATTTATTTACATAAGATACATTGCATCAGTTCAGTACATATGATATGTTCCTAATGAACAAATTGTATTGAATGACTAACTGTAGCAAAAATAAAATATCTTTACTATGTCTTGTGAAATTTATAATATATTAGTGCATACCACTATTTCTGTAAGTAAACTGTTCTAGGTAATAGCGCCTCAATGTCATGTCTAATTTAATGTAATTAAGTAAATAAATAAATAAAAACAAAAAATATGAAATTGTATAAGTATTTTTATAAAGGTTTAAACATAGATTGTGTTTGCATACAATTTTGTTTGAATATATGTAGTCTATATATTTCATTTAAAAAATGTTAGTTTAACATGATTTGAGTGTGTGTGTATAAAGAAAGTAAAAGGTATAAAGGTGTATAAGTGATAGTTGATTTTAGGAAATTGAAAAAAGTACAGTAAATTCATTTTACAGATTTTACAAGGTAAAAGTCTGTTTGAAAATGTGTTCATCTACCATAGCTCTCAACTCACACGCTTTTGGCGGGTGTCACACGCCTTGTAAAGGGCAGACTCACCCGCCAAGCCTCCTGCATGCCCATTCATTCCAATGGGCGTCTCATCCGCCAAAAACAAAATCGGGTGATTTCACCCGCCTGTAAAACAAAAATGGTTGAGAGCTATGTCATCTACTATACAGAAAATATGCATACCTGAAGTTTGTGTTCATGCATATGGATATGCATGGAGCTGCAAGTAGAAATCTTGAAGACTTGTACATTATTTCTGGTAGATGCTGCTTGCCAATGATATGACACTTGTACTCAGAGAGATTCAGAGTACATTTGCAGTGCTGATCTATGATGATGCAGTTAGATGTAGAGGTCTTGAATGTGATTGGTGCATGGTCATGTGATTTTTGAGGTACATCCAATGAGGGAATGGCAGAGAGAGTGTAGTGGAAATGGTAGAAGGGCTGTTCATGTTACGATATGTCCGCGGACATGACGGTAGTTCGCGGACATCGGGAGTTACATCCGGGGATTTTTGGGTTCAGAAGTCATGCAAATGAGAATAAGCACTGAAAGGGATTGGTCAGGAAAGTTTGGTGGGTGTGTTGTGCCAGGAGAGATTTTCTCAGATACTCTTTTTGCTGAGAGAACAAAAGATAGCTATGGCTGTGTGTTTCAGAAAACAGATTGTTTGGATTTTAGGAAATTCGTGGATACATTGGTTGAAGGTGCATGCAGAAAGCTGTGGAGTAGCTGTAGATCTTGGATTCCCACATGTGGAAGTACACTGGCACGGAGTACGTGGAATGAAGTGGTTGGACTTGCTACCTCTCTGTGCTTCTTTGGAGACAGAGCAGCATCCAGACATAATTGTAATTCATTGTGGAGGGAACAGTTTAGGACATGTGACTGGAATTTTTTTGCAATTTGCTATGAAAGAAGGACTGAGGAAGGTTATGGACATGTTTCCTAATTGTCAAGTGATATTTTCACGGATTGCACAGAGACAAATGTGGCTTCGTTCTTCTTCATTTGGTCCACAAATGGAAAAAGCAAGGCGCAATGTTAATAAGGCTGTTTGTGGCGTTCTAAGAGATTTTGGCATGTCTTCTTTTCACAATGAAAATATTATGTTTTGTAGTACATACATTTTTCGCAGAGATGGAGTCCATCTTACTTATGCTGGCAATCAGATTTTTCTGAGAAATGTACAAAATGCATTGCGACCTTTTTTGGAATTACAACCACGATTTTGAAGTAGATGTTAAGCATTTACAATTTTTGACTTACAAACAGCACCCAAAGGCTCTTTTCAGAGCCACCACTTCTTTCCAGAGAAAATTACAATGTTTGTGATGGAGTAGCAACCCAATTTTTTTAATGTTCGCGAACTGTCCGCGGACTTCGAAAAAATACAAAGAGCCCTGCTTCATTTATTTTCACTTCTATTTTTTAACTGGGAAAGGCGGCTCTGAAAAGAGCCTTATTTTTTTTTGATTTTTGTAATTTTGTATTTTTCTGGGTTTTTCAGACACGACACACTAGGAGAGGAGGGTAAAGGAGGGTAAAGGGGGGACACCAACCACAGGGATAAGAAAGGGCGAGCTGAGAGAGGAAGATGTAGAGTGGGTTTTATTTGGGTAGTGAGCAGGTCTTCTCGTGCTCTGAGCCGATAGTCTCAAAAGCACTCCGAAGTCGCTCCCCCCTGCAGAGTACTGTGTCACAGTACATACATACAACTGTGACCCTTGAAAGGTAAGGGTCATCAGCATTCTGTATGGCCTGTGAGGCAGCTTCAGAAAGACGCTGTCCCACAGAGGTGTTCCTTGTGGTGACAGGATCAGAAACAGAGGATGATGTAGAGGAAATCAACCTGCTACGTTCTTCGCAAGGTACAACCCTGCGAATAGACCCAGAGTGAAATGACCTCAAGTGTCGCTTCATAGTAGTGGTCCCAAAGCTGTAGTTACCGTGCTTCCCGCGACTGAGTATCATTTTGCACTCATTGCAGGTAACATGGTTCGCACGAGCCTTAGGACCATTCCCATGAATGGTAAATAACCGCCACACCCAAGACTCATGCCTAGTGCGGGTAGTATGGATTTCCTCTACCTCATTCTCATCATCCTCTTCTTCCTCCTCCGCATCCTCAGTCCTGTTCCCCTCTTCAGGCCCTTGCAGAGGTGGTGGTGGTGGAGGGGGTGGTGGTGGTGCTGAAGCAGGTGCAGCACCAAGTGGCAGTTCAGCAGCCGAGGATGCCATGTCGATGATGGTGTAGTCTGCAGGTGGCAGCAGAAATCACTGTGTTCTGAAGAGTAGCCAGAAACACATTGGGAATAAGCTCTTGGGCGTGGTCTTTTATAGGGGTGCTTGTGCGCGGTCCGCGGACATGTGCACTGTGCGCGGACAGATCGAACACAAAAAAAGCATCGGAAAGTTTCAAAAGGTATATAGAAACTCAAGATTGCTATGTGGGACTTGTGGCATGGTGAGATTTTATTGAAAAATATTATGGATTAACTGAAAATGTACTTTTAAATTGTTCGGGGACACGAACAGTGTCCGCATTTCAGGACACACGATGAGCGTGGGCGCGGTCATATGATCTGTTTGCGAACTAGTCTGCGAAGGAAGCGCCTGTCCGCAGGACACCAAGTGCACGGAGATTGGTTAGCGCATGCGCATTGATGTCCTACGGACACTGTTCGGGTTCTGAAGTAATTAAAAGTGCGTCACACGTGAAACGAACATTTCAGGACACCGCGTGTGTTCTTAGAACAGTTGAAACTTGGTAGCGAACAGTAAGGACAGATATAGTGCTCTTCAGGACACGTGTAATTTAGGTTATGTACGAACATTTCAGGACACCAATTGTGTTCTTAGAACACTTTCAATTGGGTAGCGAACACTACGAACAGTTGTACTGTTGTTCAGGACACATCATTTTCGTTTATTTACGAACATTTCAGGACACCAATTGTGTTCTTAGGACAGTTTTAAGTTGATAGCGAACATTACGGACAGATATAGTGTTCTTTAGAACACTTTAATTTTTGTTTCTTTACGAACATTTCAGGACACTATGAGTGTTCTTAGAACATTTTGAACTTGCATGAGAACATTATGGACAGATGTAGTGTCCTCAGGACAGTTACATTTTCGTTTCTTTACGAACATTTCCGAACAACCGCGGTGTCCGTGGACACCTAAATTGGTTTTATCACAAGGAACTGAAAGTAATTACAACACAATATAAGAAAAGTAACTTTATTTCATATATATATATACAATTATGACTGGGAAGGTGGGGCAGAAACGGAAACAAAAACAGGGGAATTAGGAATTTCTAGATAACTGGGATCAGGTGAAGAAGGGAAGGAAATCTCATCGAAACGCTTTGGTCCATAGACAGGGTTTGGGGTTAACTGCGTGGGATAGGGTGAGGGGGGACAAGTGCAGGTTGGACAATGGTGTGCTGTTTTCCACAAAGTTTTTCAAATCCATAAAATTTTGCATAAGGTCGTCCATTTTTTGATTAATCTGCTATAGAGTGATATCCTCTGATTGTTGTTGTGAGATGCTTGGAATTTTTGTATGGTCTGTAATTAAAAAAAATGTATATGTTAAATGTATACAAAATAATATTTATTAATTGGTTTATATAGTAAAGTGTGTACCATTAGGTGGACTATTTTCTAACATTTCCTCTCATGGGAAATGCTCCTCTAGCCAGTCGAGAGTACTACACATTTCTGTGAGAAAACAAAAAAGTAATATGTTTTTTTTTCTAATATAGAAAGTTTATACATATATGAGTAAAAAGAAGTGCACTTACTATGTCTGGTGAGATATGTAATCAGTAGTGTATACGTCTGGTCTTGCTGTTGGTTGTGGAGCGTCTGTGAGGTAATTATGGTGGAAGCCACTTTATCTTCTTTTGGTATATTCCATTTTAAAACTTATTGTATTTACATGAATGGTTAGTGTGTTACATATATGGGTAACATTTTTTAAGTATTACTACATATACTTTGTATGTGTGCTGCTTTGTGAATTTGTTAAATGTTCCTATGTTATGATATAACTATTACACATACCTCCCCAGAGTTTTTAGGTGGTGGTACTGTTGTCCAAAAATGTTTGCGGACAGTCAAATTCAGTAGAAAGGGTTCAGTATGTTCCATATTATATGTACATAAAGTCAACGTTATTATTGTTAAGTTGTGCTACTAAAAAACTATGAAATTCAGTAAACAAACTTTGTTAAAGTGACGTTATGGTTAAGTTGCGCTAATAAAAACCTATGAAATTCAGTAAAAAAACTTTGTTAAAGGGACGTTATGGTTAAGTTGTGCTACTAAAAACCTATGAAATTCAGTAAAAAAACTTTGTTAAAGGGACGTTATGGTTAAGTTGCGCTACTAAAAACCTATGAAATTCAGTGGAAAAACTTTGTTAAAGGGACGTTATGGTTCTAAGTAAAACCGAAAAACCCTTGAAATTCGCCAGTTATGGTAAGCTAAGCAACCCTAACTCACGCCACCACCGTGCACTGCTAAGACTAACACCCAGGACATCAAAGATGACATCACAAATGTCATTGATGACATCACTGGGTTTTTCGGTTTTACTTGGAACCATAACGTCCCTTTAACAAAGTTTTTTCACTGAATTTCATAGGTTTTTAGTAGCGCAACTTGACCATATCGTCCCTTTAACAAAGTTTTTTTACTGAATATATATATATATATATATATATATATATATATATATATATATATATATATATATATATATATATATATACATTTTATTTTTTATTAATCTACTTAAGAGTATGTGGGTAATGTGCCCTGCTGTCTCGTTTAGTTGTCACAGCAATTCAGTTTCCTCCTCATAGGTTGTAGGATGCTGGTAAGGCAGCATTAGAGACATTCTATAAGGGGAATACCAATAAAGAAGGGTATCTAAGTAAACACTCTTTCATATGTCACTGACTCCATATATTTAATTACTTTGATTTATAGGCTGTTGATGTTAGTGGACGGACGACCCATGTCTAAGCACCATATCTGAACACTTTTGCACTCGATTTATAAAACATTTCGTCCATTTGCATCCAATTGTCTATGAAGTCTCCAGAACCCTGTTTTCCACACTGAGAAAAACCATGATGTGGAGCTGCATCAGGTTGCACTTTTGCCAGTGTGATGATATTTCGACATACACTCCAACTCGTTTATACAATGTAAACAATCTGCAGTGGTAGGAAGGACTGCTTAAAGCATCAGCACCCGACATCTCCAACAAATTAAACTTCTCCACTTGGCCCAAATATGTCTCCTCATTAATGCAATGATCAGTGTCCTGTATTCTTCCCCAAATGTGTTCTTTCCTTCAAATGTAGGTAACTTTTCTTGGTCATGAAGGATCACTTCTCGTTCTGGTTAATCCTATTCAGTTCCTGCTCAGGAGGTCGAGAACATGTTTGGAAGATTGCAAGAGCTTCATCAAGGGGCAAAATGGCACAGTAGCAAGATGGTGTTTTCACATTTGGAATTGTGAGAGATATGGGGTCACAGAAAGAGTTAAGGCTGCACAAAGTAGTTGTGTGAGTACATAAGCTGCCCATCTCAAATGTACTGCGCCGGGAGGTGATTCACAGAGTGATATGCATGCAGAAACCCTCAGCTTGAAGAATAATTAGAAGGTTTGGCACACCCACCCAGCGCAAAATGCACATACCGCTGTCGAAGTACTCTGCACCACAATGTGAAGTGCAACATTGGCTGGACCAATAGGAAATAACTAATCAAGTATTACTTACAAACAAATCCCCATTACTTCCACTGCAACCAACAAGTCCTTGTCCCGGTACATCCACTAATCTGTGCCCCAAAATCCCTCATTAAGGCTGTACCCACTAGTCCTTGTCCCAGTACCTCCACTAATCAGCACTCCCACATTAAGGCGCCACCCACAAGTCCTCACCCCAGTACCTTCAATAATCTGTGGCCCAAATCCCACATTAAGGCTGCACACAAAAGTAAAGTCCTCTTCCCAGTACCTCCACTAATCTGTACCCCCATCCCACATCAAGTCTACATCCACAAGTCCTACTCTCAGTGCTTCCACTAATCTGCACCCCAATATCTGCATCACTTTATGCTACTCTACTTCCACACAGTGCTTGCCCCAAAAAGGTACAACATCACATTCATGCCCCCCATATACACACCACACTAACATATATTCTTCTATTGCACAGTACTGACACCTGGTGTTGGATGAAATGTCAAATGCAAATACCTTAATAAAATCCTTTGTAATCAGTTTGCTTCAGAGCTCCATGATGAAGCCCAAACCCACCTTAGTAGGCTTCATCCACCCCCCTGTAATTTTCCTACCTCACTCTCTTCCCAACAGCTCCCTGGATACCCCCGCCATATCCTTTGCACGTAGGGACACAGCTTATTGACTCTCACTGATGTACCAATCTTTTTGGCTGTTGAATACACCAAACTGTATGCTGGCCTGAACTCATTATCTGTCATGAAAAGGGCACAGTCACACAGTTAACTGTAATAGATCCACACACCCACTCACAGACTTAAGAATTTGATGAAAAGGCTTGCAGACCTTGCTCTGTATGATGGCAGTGTTAGTTAAGTATAAGGACTCTTGTCAGCTATGCACCTTGAAAACCCATGGCCCAGTTTAGTGTTGACCACTTACTTTCCTCAAATGGCCTGTGTCTTCCATGAACTACACTTGGCAGATATCCTCCTCCAATGATCACTTTGAAGCAGTGCCAGTGTTTCCAGGACAGTCAACTCTTCAATGGCTTTCCCTTGAATCACGCTCAGCTGCACAACAATGCACAACAATGGACAACCACATGGGTCCTACTGCTACACCCTGGTCATTTGTCTTTCAGGTGATATGGTCCTCATGTGAGGAGCCCATAGAATCAAAGGGATCCAACATCCATACATATCTTTCACTATTACAATATGCAATATCTGTTGTGGGAGTTAAACCACAACCACATGGACAAGCAAGTGCCAAAGGGCCACCTAATCCACTGTGGCAAAATAACAGAAGATGTGATAATGTACACAATTGATCAGGGTGTCTGGAATATATCCGAACAATTCTAGTGACTATAAAAGGTTTATCAAGTGTTTTACTCATGATGTGTTTGCAGAGGAAATTAGTCATAACAAAATACGTTTCCTAATACACAAGGTCATCTTAGTTTCATGCAGTGGTCTAAACTTGATATTTTCACAGGATAAACCAAATCAAAACATATATATATATATATATATATATATATATATATATATATATATATATATATATATATATGTATATATATATATATGTATATATATATATATATATATATATATATATATATATATATATATATATATATATATATATATATATATATATATATATGATGTGATGGGAACCACAAAACATCAATGCACACATGGGAAAAGAACAAACATTGTTTTTCATACCATGTTGTACAAAACAGGTGGGTCCCATTAAATCTTATTACATTGGCTGATTCAAACAGCTTCAAAATGACAGTTTTAATGTCTGACACTGTAGAACGAGTCGTTGACACAGGTGTGTTTTGGGCACTTTTAGCAGATTTGAAGTGCTTAAGGTTGGGTGGCCTTCATCAGGACTGGTGAGGGGATGATAGAAAGACAATGAATGATGGATCCTGTGTATATTGTGTGTTCCTTGTTGAGCATGGTGTAAAGGGGACTATGCTAGAATTGATTCTAAAGGGTCCTTCAAGGCTTGGAAAGTGAATCACAAAGTAGCCTTGTAGATGACAGTTGCGATGAACACGCTGTGTCCGGACACCCACAGAGAGTGCTCATATGCCTGCTGCATGACACACTCACATGAGAAAACACTAGCCAAAGTTAATCAGCAAACTAAATTTTGGAATAGTTCCGGGCCTCCCTATTGATTTTTTCTGTATTTTTGTATATGCTTTCTCCTAGGTTGGTAACTATATTGGAGTGTTATAATTCTGATAACAAAACTGCAAGGTATCTTTGATGCCATGATGCACGTCATTCTGAAACCAAGAAGGGACTCACATGTCCTAGATAACAGTAGAGGAAAATATATTTGCCAAGGTTAAGGCCTTGAAACCCAAACCCTTTTTGCCTAAACAGATCCCTAACGATCAAACAGGATTCATTAAGAGCAGAGTTTCCTCAGCAATTACTTTTTTGCTTTATGACGTTATTGATATTGATGTGAAAACTGACAATCAATAGGTGGTGGTTACTTTGGATACCAAGAAGGCTTTTGACTTAGTGGGGTGGGCTTTTCTGACTGAGACAGTGCCTAGCATGGATATGACCAGAATTTCTTATCCCACATCTTTACCCATGTCAGCATTCAAGAGCTACTATCTTCGTCAACAGCAGATACTCATATTTTGCATTACAGTGAGGCATCAGACAGGTTTGTACCCACTGCCCCCTCTTCTTTTATTTTATATCTAGAGCCACTCCTCCTACTCATATAGACTAGACACACAATTAATGGAAGGCACTCTCATTCCTTGCAAATTAAGACTACTGCCTGAAAAGATCACATCTTGGCTCTCCTGGAAGATCCACACAACTCCCTTCTCAGAAGAAGCTGCACATTACCCCAAGATTTCCTGTTACAAACTTAACATTGATAAGAGAGAAGCCATGCCTCTGAACTTACATTGCCACAAATCACATTTAGACAAAGCTGACTCATTTGGAAACCATAAGCTATTAAATACATGAGCATCCTTTTTTCCAATAACATTCAGCACACAATGTGGGTGAATGCCCAAGCAATTAAAATAAAGTTTAATAGGTGGTCTTTGCTCCGCCTCTCATGGTGTGGATGTTTACAGACCATTAAAATGTCTATAAGTTCTGTAATTATTTATGCCCTCACAGTGCTGGCCCAGGAATGGCAAATACATTTCTTCATTAATATCAATAAAAGGCTTCTGCATGTTTAATGGAAAGGGAACAAGTTAAGGAATATACCAATCGTACACGCAACCCAAGGAGGAATTGGCTTTCCCCATTTCAGAAGGTACCTAGAGTGTTCACGATCAATCACGGCCTGTGCTTGCATTCAGCAACCATCATATCTCTCTCTGGTGACTTGAACCGGAAGCAGACCTGCCTGCGTCATTCCAAACACATGATATCACCAATCTGAAATTTAAACCATTCTTAAAGTGCTATCGGATTACCAGAATCATGCCATTTGGAGGTGCAAAAACAGTGAAATTGCATCAGGCTATAGGTGGGGGGGATACCATATGACATTTTTGAGTTGGAGGTGGGATTGGGACCGAGTTGGCACCATAAGCGTTTTCAGGTAGCTGCGAATATTCAGCAATACCCACGGCTACCGGAGAAGACGAGATCGGCAATGAAAGTGTGTCACATGGAACAACACGGAACAAGAGATTGAGGGGCTAAGGGAGAGGGCTAGGGTGGCAAATGAGAGTTTGTGGGACTGGGGGGACATTTCCGTTTTCCTGAAAATCGTGGCTAACCGTTAACTACAAATAATCGTGGCTATATGTAGTACACTGTAATTATAGCCACGGTTTTAGGGAAAAAGTAATGTAAAAATATAAGTACATGTATTTTGATGGGTACAGTGAAGTAGGGGTCGAAAAATCACTCAGCATGGCCAAAGGCCAAGATCAGTGGCTCAGTAGTGTTTTAAACTCCTGAAGGCCTGGTAGTTTTGTTAAATATATAGTGGCACGCCTGAAGGCCATTGTTAGTGGCCAGGGTTAGTGGCCAGGGAGTGATTTAAAAAATACAGTGGGCACGGCTAAAGACCACTGGCCATGGCTGAAGTCCATAGCTAGTGGGCAGTTAGTGTTTTAAAATATACAGTAAGAACAGGCGAAAGCCATGGCTAGTGGCCCGTTACAGATTTAAAATAGAGAGTTTGGAGGCTGTGGCTAGTGTCCTGTTACTGATTTAAAATATACAGTGAGCAGGGTTGAAGGCTTTGGCCACTGGCCGTGTGCGAAGGCCATGAATAGTGACCTGAGTGTGATTTAAAAAATACAGTGGTCAAAACTGAAGACCCATGACCACAGGCCATGTCCGAAGCCCATGGCTGGTGGCCAGCTAGAGTTTTAAAATATAGGCCGTGCCCACTGGCCATGGTCAAAGGCAATGGCTAGTGGCCCATTACTGATTTAAAATATAGAGTGGGCATGGATGAAGGCCTTGTCCTGTGGCGGCTCATCAGTGTTTTCAAATAAATGGTGGGCATGACCAAAAAGCCATGGCTTGTAACTAATTAAAAATATACCGTGAGGACAGCCGAAGGCCATGGCCAGTGGTGCAGAAAAATATCTATGGTGTAAAAAAAACCTTAAAACCACAATGCGAAAAACCCCTTGAAATTCAGCGCATTGGGAAACTCAGGACCAGCTTAACTAGGCGTGTTCCCGTTGCAAAGCCAAAGAGTATATATATATATTATAAGAGAAGGAATTCACAATGCCATAGACAATCGCATTAAGGGGGAGGAGGCATTATAGGGGAAATCAATAGGAACGTGCTGAGTTAAGCCAGTCCTGGGATTCCCATTGTGGATGATTTTGAAGGATTTTGTTGTGTTATGTTAAGTCACCTTAACTGCACTTTAACTATACATTTAGTCTAGGCCCAGCTATTTTCTTAATACATTCAGACATAGAGTAAAAATGACAAGGCCACACACAGACTGGCAGATAAAGCCTCAAGCCAAGGTGCAAGAAGGGTGTAACTTCTTTAAAGTGGATCATAGCGGTTCAACCATTTTTCCTTCCCCACCATGCCCAAGGCCGTTTGAGCAAATAGCCAGCCATTAATTCTTATTGACTAATGTAGTAGAGTGACAACCAATAACATGATTCATTGAAATGGGTTCCATGTGTTAAAATTGCGGCAGAAATGGCCGTGAACACAAAATGTTGCAGCAAAAAGGCTGTGGTTTTGATGCAGCAATCCATGTAAAGGATGCAGGGGACACCCCTGCAACCCCCCGGACCCATTATACCATTTAAGAGAAGCGGGGGACACCCCCACTACCCCCACTCCCCTTAAATGGTGTAATGGGGTACACCTTTAACAGGTCAAAGCACAGCATTTATGTCGCGATTTTTTTGTTCGGGAGACAAATTTTTGCCGCAATTATATCACTGCATACCTTGAAATGTAGAATTTGTAGAAGGATGTATCTAGGAGGAGTTATTAGTTGTGAAAGAACCAATAGTAAAATGTTCACCTATGGATAACTATTTGTTCTATACTCTTAAACTAATCAAGTGAGTTTTTCACAATGATTACTATGACATCAGCTATGATGATTTCTTTGTGTAAAAACACATTGTTCCTAATGCCTTTTTGAGACTGTCCTTTGTACGCTTTCCCAGCAGCTGTTTGTATTTGGATAAAGCAGCATTTTCTTGTGTACTCTGTTATTGAGGTTTTCATGTACTCTTTATGGAGTATTTGGGCCAATTGTAACATTTGGAGGCACTGCATTGATACCCAGTATATGTTGGTGGGTTGAGGACTCCTCGTCGTGGCTCCCTTGGGATTTGGAAGTCCATCTGCAGGGAGCAGTTCTCGTGCACACCTAAGAAGATGGCAGGAGCCCAGTTTCAGCAAAAGTCCGGCCAGTCATGCAGGCGGCACAATGGACACAGAGGATGGAGCAAGCAGATAGAGGAGACTCAACGCCGACGGAGCACAGGGATCAGATCATAGGATACAAGTATATCCGTGAACGAAAATACCTGCGGGAGAGGGTATTGTTGTTGTTGTTGTTTTGTTTAAGTTGAAAAAACAGTATTGAAGTGAGAGAGAAAAGAGGTACTTCTGATAGTAGTTGGGGAAGACTGCATGGTAGGGCGAAAAGCCTGGCCTCTTTCGGGGAGCAGTAAAAGAGATAAAAGAGTAGATGTGTATTTTTTTTTCCATTTGTTTATAGCGCCCAGACCTGGAAGTATCAAGGCACTAGGTTACAGTAGTTACAAAAACAAGTAATACAGAAGCAAGTTAGGGTAACAGTTAGAATCGTGCAGTCAGTTACAGTGGAGTGCAGGTTTCAATAATTCAATATGAGCAGTATAGCGGTAATTATGCAGTTTTGAGTTTTTTACGGAAGCTCAGGTATGAAGGTTCTTCCTGTACAGATGTAAGGAGATCATCCCATAGGGTAGGAGCTATGACGGTGAAACTAGCTCCTCCAGCTCTTTGCTTGGCGAATCTGGGTGTCAGGAGGGAGGCAGACATGGAATATCATAGGCAATGAGGAATGTGTTTTTTTTATTTGCACTAGGCAAGGTATGTGGGAGCGGTGTTGTGAATGCACCAGTGAGCAATAGAGAGGATTTTAAACTCATTACCTGCCTTGATAGGACACCAGTATGCCTTGTGTCTCACAAGTGAGATATGGCCAGATTTGTCCAGGCCCCAAACTGCCTTACAGCATTATTTTGAAAAAGTTGTAGTTTAGCCATATTTTGGAAAGAGTTTCCTGCGAGTATGATGTTGCAGTAATCCAGTTTACTACCGATGATTGCCCTAGGCTGGGTGAGGCAGCTATCCGGGGATCAGAATTTTCTGGAGAGGTTGATGAGTTTCTTACAGTAGGCTGTGGAGAAGGCAACTGCTTTGACCTGTCTGTACATGGTGAGTCCAGAGCCAAGGTGGACTCCTAGGGTTTTGGCAGAACTAGAAACAGAGATGATGTTTCTGTCAATAGAGAAGGAGTTGAAGCCTTATCAACATTCAGGTATAGGTGGTGGGTAGCCATCCATGCATGAATGATCCTGTAGACCTGGTTGATATTGGCAGAATCTAGGTCATGGTTTCCTGTGTTTTTGTTGAGTATTTGCATGTCATCTGCGAAGTTGGTGTAGGGAATTGTGAGTTGTTGATGTGATAAAGGAGAGGTTTGATATACATATTATACAGCGTGGGTGAGAGGCATGAACCCTGGGTGACCCCGTAGGAGACGGGATGGTGCCGGCTGCTTCCGACCCAGCAAAGATCCTCAAGTATCACTCCCTCGGGAAGGAATTGATCCATTAGGCTGCTTTGTTAGAGAGATTGAATGTAGAGGTGAGGTGGTGACATAGGATATCGTGATTCACAGGATCAAATGCTCCAGAGAGGTCCAGTATGAGGAGGGTGGCTAGATCACCTGCATCAAAGATTATATCAGTGCTATGGGCCTCATTACAAGTTTGGTGGTAACCTGCCAGTGCTACCAGCAGGTTGCAGCAAAACCTGTAACACCATTCCATCACCTGATATCCCAATGCCATTGGGACATGGATGTCAGGCAGTGGAAAGTGAAATTCCCCATTCCTGTGGGGTCCCATAGGACAAACCATGCCTGCAGTGGCCGGTCACCCCGGCAAGTCAGACCTGCCAGGAGCAATGGACCCTGCAGGCCTACTTGGAGTCGGTTGGTTTAGAAAGGGTGCTGGTGCGCTGGTACCGGCAACCTTATTTCCGGACCACCAGACTCATAATGAACCTGGTCGAAATCCAGATTGGTGCATGCCAAGGAGGTTGTGGTCTTGTAGGTAGGTTTGTAGCTGTGTGTAGGCATCACGGTCCAGAATTTTCAGGAGGTACGATACTGCAGTGATGGGATGACAGTTAGCAGGGAGGGTGGGATTGAGCAAGGGTTTATTGAGGAGGGGGTGATCCATGCTTCTTTAATTGAATGTGGTACTTTAGTGGAGGCAGAGGATGCATTGATACATTTGGCAATAATAGGTGTCAGGGGGGCCACACACAACTTGATTAAATGCGATGGACAGATGTCTCCTTTGCAGGTGGACGTTTTTAGGCGACTGATGGTCGTGAACACTACAACTGGAGATACAGGCGAGTAGTAAAAAGAGTGCACACTAGGCTCCTGGGGAGTGATTGAGGCTGTGCGGGGGGGGACAATGTTGGTAGCGAGCAAGGATTTCGTTAGGATAGTTTTCTCTCTGAGGTTGTGGGTTTTGTTGGCCAGTACAGACTGGACCAAGTAACATCAAGCTTTGTCTTTTGTTGGTGATCCTAGTATTATAGATGATAACTTTGGTAGTCACAATTGTGTTTTTATAGGATTTGGCAATTTTGGGAAAGTCCTCCTTGTGAACTGTGGAGTTTTTTTTTTCTCCATATGTGTTGTTGGGTATGTTTTTGTTTTTGGAGGATGGTTAGTTCCTCAGTGAGCCAGTTGTGGTTGTTGTTTCTTTTTGTGTTTTGGTTTTAAGGGGATTGCAGATTGAGTGCATGAAGGAGGGTGGAGTTGTAGGCAGCGAGGATAGTTTCTGGATCAGTGCTGTCAGGAATCAGAGCCAGGGAAGCACAAATGGCGGGTTCCATCATCTCTAAAGTAAGTTTATGAGTGTGTGTCCCCGTGATGGGGGTGGGTGCTAGATTTATGGACTGTGGTAGGGTAGATGGATATGGTGAAGCCGATCAATGATTGGTCTGTCCAGGACATGGGGTCAATAGCTGTAACTGTAGTGAGAAGGTTGATATTCAAGATCCAGTCAAGGGTTCGGCCTTTTGTGTGAATTGGGGCAGTGACGGCATGTACAAGTTTAATTTCTTGAAGTCACCAAGGAGTAAAAGCTTAGTATTAGGTTTAGAGATCAGTGCAAAGAAGGAGGCGATGTCCGAGTCCGGTGTGCTGAGGTTATTGGCTTGGCGATAGAGGAGGATAATGTTCATGGTTGTTTTGGGATACCCATATAAAGGGAAGACAGCTGTGAGTGTAGAATACATTTTATTTGAAGTTGATAGTTGTTGATATTGTTTTGATATATAATAGGATAGTTGAGGTGTTTTTATGTGTTGGTCGAGTACTAGTTAGGATTGTTTGGAGGTAAGTTTGTAATAGATTGAGTTTGCATATTGCTGGTGTGAGATAGGGAGAACATTCTGTTAATATGTTAACATTGGGAGGGGGCTGAGAAAAGGCAAAGAACAGTGAGCATATGGTAAAATGGTGATTGTTGAATTCTATTGATAAATTGAGTTTCTGTATTATTAAAATGGGATACACCCCATTGCTCATTTGTGTAAGTCACGTGTAAGTCATGTCCCCAGTATAATGAAAGGATCTCTAGATATCAGATACAATGGTTCAAAGACGCAGCTGGCAAGATGGTCCAGCCATGGTCTCAAGAAGGGACACACTTGAGGGATATGCTGCAACAAGTGCACACATATTTACACACCACACACAAGGGAAATAAATTACAGAGCAGACTAAGCGTTCTCCATTTATGGAAGACGTTTGAGGAGGAGGAGCAGATTATAGGTAGACGAGACGATGAAGGGCATGTGCAGCCCATAGCGTCTCTTCCCCCTCAACCATGTGCTCTATTCTCAATCGTGCCAGGATTATATCTATTGAAAGCTGATACAGGTTACAGTAATCCCTGATATATGCCACTGGAGGTGGAAGGTAATAATAAGGAAAAGGAAAAAGAAGGTTGCACAAAAAGCACATTAGCAACACAAATAGAAGGTAATAAATTGAGCAGTGTTAAAGCACAGCTAAAGGAAGCAAAAGAGGTGAAATGGATGAAAATCATAAAGACAGGGGAACAAGGAGTAGCAGTCGCACTAGATAAATAGGTGGGAGAACATATATTATTGTAAATAGATGGACAGAAAACTGACAATGACAATGTCAATTCCTTGGAAAGAGGGGATGAGCAGGAGAGAAGGAGAGAAGAGTACAGGAGATAAGTCAATGCTAGCATTAATAGAAGTGCGACAGAGGACAGAGAAGGAGAAGAGAGCATGAGGGGGACCGCTGACAGCATCAGCACAAACAATATAGAAGAGATGGAAAGAGGAGTGTATGTGAGGGAAGGTCTTGGAGATGTCAGCAACGAAATGCCGGAAGAAGTAGAGCAAGAGGAAGATGAGTGGGAAGATGAAGGCGAGGAAGAGGAGCCGACAAAAGATCGTCAAAGAAGTATGCCTGAAACACTATAGTATCAACTACTAGAATTGCAGGATGACAAGCTACTACGGAGCGGGGGTCCATCACTTCCAGAGGTTCTCCCAATAAATTCAAGAAAGAAAACACCACATGTGAACAGATTCAGGAATATTCCAGGCTGTCTAACAAGCTACATGTCGATAATGCCAAAAGGTACTAAGGGTACGGCTGTGCCCGTATGCAAGGCAGCAATGACGCAGTACCCTTATTCCAAAAGGGGAGAGGGATGGCACAATAAAAACTTTGGTCTAACAGACAAAATCAATTTGATGGCTTATTTACCATTGCTGACTGCAGGAGCAGGAAAGTGGATTCATGAGCTGGGAAAGAGAATGGCAGGAATGACATTGGTGGTAGGGGACATGAAGAGTTCACTTCCTTCGATGCTGGGAAAACAATCAGATGATGTATGGAAAAGCACAGGTTCTCCCAATGTGATGGCACCAAATAACGCACTTGATGGTTCACCACTTAACAATTGTAGAACGGACGTTTGTAAAGCATTGATGGTGTAATACCCAGATACATCAGACATGAGTGTGCTTATGACACAAAAATGGGGATAGAAGAAGTCCAGCAGCATATATTCAAGAAAAACAAGCAAAGTGGAGTCAAGAAACAAGAGAGAGCTTGGATAAAAATATACATATATATAATCACATGTTATGCGACAGTCCTCCCAAAGAAGTGCAGGAACAGCTCAAAAAAATTGTAGGGATTGAAATGAAACTATGGCCCAAGAGACATTTGAATATTGTACATTATTGCCAAATGAGACAGGAGAAGAAGAAGCGAGGCAAAGAGAGTAAGCAAAATTAGTGCAAAAGAATTTGTCAAAGATAACGGTAGAGGGAGCAATGATAATAAATATTGGGGAGAACATGATGACCAGGAATATCAACAGCAGGGGGTGAGTTTATATAGGGAAGGAAGAGGGAGAAAGTAAATATTAACCCATGGGGAGGGGGTACACACCAAGGGGAACCAGGTACAGGTTTGGAGGTGGTAATGGTGGAGCTTTTGGTGGGACCACACCACAATGTGGAGGTTTTGGAGATTTGTGAGGTTTTGGAGCACAGTGTCTGATGTGTGGGAAGATTGGGCATTATGCACGGGCTGGTAGGTGCAGAGAGATAATGAACAGCAATAGAAGAGCACATTTCAATATATGCAACAGCTCACAGATTCAGCACACCACAGCAGAAGACCCCACAGACACAGCAGCTGCAGCAGCCACAAGTACAACAACAATCAAGTAATCCATTACAGATGCAAACACAAATGTCCAGACAGTGGGACCAGAATGTATTGCCACAAACTCCAGTATCCACACCAGGGGGTGCAACAGTGTTGGGAGGAAACCCCTTCACAGGAACAGGGAGGATCATTTACCCACAATAGGACAGCCCACAGAGAAGCTTGATTTGTCCAGTGCTATCAGTAACTCCCAATCCAGAAGAAGAACTCTAGATGGCGGTGACAATTGGGGATAGAACATTTCCTTTTCTGGTTGACGCATGGGCAATGAGATCTTGTATCAAGGAAGGAGTGTTTCCAGTATCAGTAATAACGGTGGATACACAACGGTTCTCTGGGGCTATGACACAGGTTCCATTTACAGAAGAGCTACCTATAACAGTGGGAGAATATACGTTAGATGCACCATTGCTCTATTCTCAAAAGACACTGGTTAGAAAATTGCAAAGAGATGAATGAGTCAATTAAACGTGACAATTTAATTTACTGAGGAAGGGATGATATGTTCAAAACCAGGCATTCATCATAAAAATGCAAGAGGGTTCCTATGAGCATTTAATTGGTGGGAAGCATTACAAGGGACAACATTCAATTCAGATTGATTCCTTTATCAGGTACAGATGTTGCTAAGAATGCTTCAGCGAATGCAGGATAAATTGTTACGATGACCAGTAGATCTTTTGTCCAGAACAGAAGTAGACATGGATGTGACAGAAGGGGAGATTACAATGATACATTTAGAAGCAGCAGTGGTGCAAGATGACAGATTTGTGTGACACAGGACAAATATAGAAGGTGTTAACTGGCACATAACCATAGCACTGGACTCAACACAGCGGTTGAGTGACATGGCAGATGCTGAGCTATTTGAAGATGATGATACAGATGATGAAGCGCCTTTATGAAATTTCCATTACATACTGATTGCAAATACAGTACAGGGAAACACCCCAGATAATACTCTTGGCTAAAGAGGTACCATTTTTCTTGAAACAAGATTGGACTAAAGTGCACTATGAACTAGCAGCCCTTATGATGTAGGTTTTCATAAAAGGGATTGGAGCAGTATTAATAACAGTGAAGGAGGGAACAATCTTATCCCAAGTCAAACTGTACCCCATGTCAAGGGAGGCAGACAAAAGCATTTATGAAATGATTGGCACCCTGATGCAACAGGGTATCATAGTGCCATCTGAATCCCAATGCAACACAGTGGTGTACCCTGTGAAAAAAGAAAAGGGAGGTCTTGGAGAATCAAACAAGATTAATTCCTCATAAACAATAGTGTAGACACCAACTATGATTATATGGTATATATAATATACCACCAAATGCCACACATTTCACAGTGAATGACCTATAAAATGCTTTCTTTTCCAATCCACTGCACATAGACTTTCATTATCTTATAATGTTTATGTATCGAGAGATTAGGCTTCAACATGCAAGACTCCCACAGGGGTACTGTGAGTCCTCCAGTATCTTAAAAAGAGTGCTACAGGTGGACTTGGGAAACATACAGACACTCAGTACAATTATACATACGATACAATTAAACACTATGTTGATGATTTGCTGGTGTGCAGCACCTTAGAGGAGGAGTGCGGGACAGACTCAGTAATGTTACTAACAGTATTGACTGAGAAGGGACACAGGTTGGACAAAGAAAAATGCAGGATTGGCAGTAGGAAGTACTATATTTGGGCAGATAATATCAAAGACATGGAGGCGGTGGCTTCTGGCAGAACAGAGGCAATTGCAAAAACGCCACTTCCAGAGACAGTGAAAGAATCACAGCAATTCCTGGCGCTATGTAATTACTGTTGTGTGTGGGTATTGGACTACAACATGTACGTTCAACCCCTTTCAGAAGAATTGAAGGAAGCACAGAAAGAAAAAACTTAAATAATGTGTACAGACAAGATGGTTAATGTATTTGAAGAACTGAAAAATGCAATAAGTAAAATCATCATGCTAAGAATACTGGATTACAAGGAATAATTTCATGTATTCTCACATTCAAATGCATACTTGATGACAGCTGTCCTCACTCAAATAATTTCAATGGGGAACAAACTCTTGGCATATTACAGTGGGATCTTAGATTCAGTGATGAATGGACATTTTCCATGTAAACAAGTACTGGCTACAGCTGATTTTGCAATAGAGAAATCATCTGAAATAACAATGGGCTGAGAAGTAACATTATATGTGGAGCAAGCCCTGATTAACATTGTTGAAATAAAAAAGTCCACACTCACTACATAGAAAGCATCTGGATACAAGCGCATACTGTCCAATATATCAATACAAATGGTTAGATGTCACACAGTGAATCCTGTGAGATTGTTTGCTCAATAGAGGAAGGAGGCTGGGTTCATGACTGCACTACATACACGGACATACATGACAATGTATCCCCAAGTAAAAGAAACAAAGTTAGAGGGGGAGAGGTGGTCTTCATTGACGGTTCATCGATGATAGATCAGAGCACTGGATTGAGGTATTCGGGAGTAGTGATGGTAAGGAGTAGGGGGGTCATGATTTTGAGAGTGTGAAAAGCATCAGATTACGAGCACAATTGACTTAGTAGCAATGATGTTAGCATTCAAAGAGTATTAGGACTAAGTAGTGATGATATATTTGGACTCTTGACATCTACATTACGCTTAGGCTGTCACGGTGGAGAAGGAGAACTTGCAGCATGCAGCCAGCACGCCAGTACAGCGTGCCCCATTATTAGGAATATTTCTAGATGCAATGGCATATCCCATGGCAGCTGCCATGGTGTAGTGCCCAGCTCATGCTAAGGGTACATAACCTATTTCCCTTGCTAATGAAGCAGCAGATGAAGAAGCAAAAAGGGCAGCTTATTTCCCATACATAGCAGAGATAACAATTGCTCCACAGAAAATGACGCTCATCATGTAGATGAAAACAGGGCTATAATGCATTATCATTGACACTAATAAAGGAACTACAGGGACGTAAAACACCGACAGAACAAAATCTATGTACAAAGTGGGGATGTTCATTATTCCCCACCGACCTGGTGTAGCGGAAAAATAGCACAGGAAAACCTGTCATGGTCCTCGAGTTGCTTATAGTAGTGGTAAAACAGTTGCACTACCCAGCAACCACCACAATGGAAAATGTGGCAGCAGATTATTTCAGAGGATTGGTTTGTCCCAAAATTTGCATGAACACATTGTGAATGTAATGGTTAATTGTGCCACGTGCCATCAATATACTGCAGGACATACCATGAGAACAGTGAGAGGATCAGTACCCCACCCTAGAGGGCCATTTCAGCATTTGCATGTAGACTATATCGATATGCTCCAAAGTTATAATGGATACCAATTCATGATCATGGAGGTGTGTCCCTTTTCATGCTGGATAGAAGCAGAACCATGTACCGATGCAGATGCCAAGTTGGCTGCTCAAATCCATGTCCATGAGGTGTATCTCACATGGAGAGTGTGCGAAGTGCTGCGGTTGGATAACAGATCAGACTTTGTAAATTAGTTGTTTTTGGACATTACATCCCTGCTTGGCATCTAGCCCAAGCTTTCTTCTGCTCATCACCCCCAGGCCAATGGCATTGTGAAACATCTAAACAGCCTGTTCAAGGAACGTATTGCAAAATTGTGAGATATGCTAAACAGAAACTGGTTGCACTGACTTCCTCTGGCTCTCTTTACCCTAAGCAATCAGCCAGGCTCAGACCACCACCTCACGTGTACTAAAATAGTGATGGGTAGAAGACTGCACGTCCCCATTGCTCCTCCCACACATGATCGGAAAGATGCAGAGAGTTCTGCTATTATGCTAGGTCATAGGATGCATGATTATTTAACTGCCATAACTAAATGTTTGAAATTCATTTCCCGACAGATCAAGGTGCGGCTGAGGGGCCAAGAAGCAACCAATGACAATAGAGAGGGAATTGTAGATGTTAATGTTATGATACCACTGTTCCGAGATAATTAAATATATGTGCAAACTTTCATCCGCAGGTGGCACTAGCCACGTTCGAGGGCTGATATACTGTGCAGTATGCAACCCCCACTGCAGTAAAAGTGCGCAGAAAGAAAGCATGGGTGCAGTTAGGTGATGTGAAAAAAATGTATAAGCATGGTTCCCTATTGGATAAAGAGGAGCCAGAAGAAGACACAGTGACTAGATTCCAGATGAGGGTGACCGTAAGAGCTTATCAGCAATGTGATGTCACACTACCGAAAAATGTACTTTTTGAAAGCAAAAGAAACTGTCTCTCTAATAGCTCAACCAAATCTATATGAACACTGCAAATTAAAAATATCAAATGCAAAAATGCTGCTTTTTACATTTCTGTAGTTATATGTGGGGGGGAGACCCCTCACAGCCGCCCATACAAACACTACATAATGAATTACCCTTACCAACCCCCCACATATATTTACTGTGACAATTAGAAAAAACCTGAGGCATTTTTGCATTCAGTATTTTTGCACTCACAGTAAACGAGTGATACCTCTCAATATGTGCAAAGGAAGGCATATTTGGAGAAAATTTACTCTATCAGCATAATGATTAGCACTTTTTTCTTTTCATTTTGTGTTTTTTTGCTTTGCCTAAAGCATGGCAGTAAAATATGTTAGTTATAATAGTATCAATGTAGTTGTTAACATGAGTGAAACAATGATACCAGTTAGGAGAGATGTGAGTAATGACAAATACCTCCTGAGCTCCTGAGACAACACTTTGATGGTAATACTAAAAAAAAAAAAAAAACCTTTGTTATATACATATGAGTAAGGTAGGAAGGGAGGAATCGGATGAAAACTGCTTCATATGCTCACTTCTTCATATGATTTGAGTGTCTCCTAGTTGTTTGTGACCAAGGAAATACCAGTAACCAGGGCAGATTGCCCCGTTGACATCACAATATGCAAAACAAGGGGACAATTCCAAGGTATTTGGGCTTACTTAAAATGGGAGACAAAAACAGAATCTCTTTATGAAGATAACTTTATAAAAGAAAAGACAATGGTGAGCAAGGTGATGACATACACATTGTTAGGACAACAGAGAGGTACATTAACAATAATTGAACATTCATTGTTGAAATGAATGGAATAGAGATACCTTTCGGTTGGAACAGACCCAGCTACACATAATAGGAGAAGTGTTTACCTCTTTAGGTTCGTTGAAGGAATCATCAGATGTAGAGCAGAAGCACTTCAAGGATACCTGTGTCGACCTGTATAAAATGCGAATAAGATATGCCTAGAAGAATGGAAAACATATGCCAGAGTGTTAACATGGGTAGAGCATGAAAACAGGCCAATGCACATAACATGGATAGAAAATACATTGCAGTGTTTTAGAAATAATGGCACAGTGAGGTTTGGGAACAATATGGGATGCAAACACTCATCGATATGCCTGACATGAATGTAGGGGCAGAAGTATAAATAGACCATAGGCCTGTGAGTCAGAGACATATATGAAGCTCCCACCAAATTGCGGTGTTATGTGCTCATTAGCTGTGTTACATGCACCAGCACAGGTAGTGTCCCAAAGTGATGTGGTGCAAACAGGAGACTACCCTATGGTAAAAAAATAAACAGAAAAGGAAGGGATACAAAACACTACAATGCACAAAAAGCAAGAATAATTTCTCAACCAAATCTAACGATGCAATGGACAATATCCAATAAGAACAGAGGCTGTTTAGTAAGGCATCAGTGTTTTTCATGTCTCTACTCGCCAATAATAATAATAATAATAATAATAATAATAATAATAATAATAATAATAATAATATTAATAATTTAGCATTTATATATCGCTACAAACCCGCAGGCATCTGAGTGCTGCTTATTATTACCCACGGTGTATGATGTACATTTATCAACCTCGGAAGGATGAAAGGCTGAGTTTGGCCCTGTCGGGATTCAAACCTGCCTCAGTAGGCTCTGCACAGATGTCAAAGCAAGTGCTCTACTTGCTGTGCTATTGCAACAGCCATGGCATGCAGATAGCAGCATATGCCAAATGGTTGCAGATAACAATATTGGAATTACTGCAGGCCATAAATGCAATAAATGCCAATGAAAAATGGTTCAATGCAATTAAGGAACTGAGAGCTATCAGATTGGTGACTCTCCCAGATAGATATATCCTCCTCACTGCCATGAAGGGTGGCTTATGTCCAAAAATCTGCTAAAGCTGTTGCACATTCATACCAGCACACGATGAGCACAGTGGGAGCTTGGCAGTAGCAATAACTTCTCTACAAAATGTGTGCATAATGTTCCAGGAAATTAGTGAAGCTGAAGATAAGGACTGGTTCAAGGCTCTGTTCTCACGGGTGCCTACTGCTAGGTAACATGTTGAAAATATGAATATCTGTTCTGGTATTGGTATTAACAGGTATCTGTGTATTTGTTTGTTTGTTTGTTTATTTATAGGGCGCCACAAAACCCTTGGGTAGCTGGGCACACAGAATAACAAGAATGCTTAGAACTTGGTTACAGGTTGCAGCTATACAGATAACATAAATTGTATACAGTATTTACTTTATATACATTCTTTACATGTAAAGGTAGCATCTTATATACAGTAAGTACATTATGTACATTATACGTGTGAGAGTGGAGGGGTACAAATGTCATCAGGTCATCATGCACAGGGTCATACGTTTCAGAAGTCATTGCATCGAAGCCAGGTGCGGGTATGGTGCCTGAAGCTGTTGTAGGGCTGATCCCTTCTTAGTTCAACTGGTAGGGCGTTCCAGTACTGAGCTGCTTGCACAGGGAAGCCTTTGCTTCCTGTTGTTTTTAGTCGGAATCTAGGGGTTTGGAGGCAGAAAGAGTTGGCTGTTCCGGTTGGTCATGCAGCACTTTTTCTTATTATTCTTTCACTAAGGTGGGGGTCTAAATTGTTGCAGATATTTGAAAGTTAGTGTGACAATTTTGAAGGTGATCCTATCGCTGATTTTTAGCCAGTTGTAGTTTCTCTGCACATTCAAGATGTGCTCTCTGGGTGCGAGGTTCAGGGCCGTTCTGAGCACATTATTTTGTAGGGTTTGAAGTTTATTGATGATGTATTTATTTGCGCCTGCATAAAGTGCATTGCAGTAATCCAGTTTTGAGAGGATTAGTGCATTGGCAAGGATAATGGAGCTGGCTGGTGAAAGGAAGGGTCTGCATGCTTTAATAAGTTTACCGGTATAGGCGGTGGATGAGGCCAGGGAGTTCACTTGTTTCTTTAGGGACAAAGTGGAATCCAAATAGAAACCAAGGGTTTTCACCTCTTTGGCGAAGGGGATTATGGTGCCGTCGATATTGAAGGAGCGGTAGTTGGGGTCAAGTTTTTTTAGGTTGTTGGGTGAGCCTAGAATAAGGATCTCTGTTTTTTCGTCATTCAGGTAGAGGCCATGGGTTGCCATCCATGCCTGAATGAGGGTGTACATTTTGTTTACTAAAGCTGTATCTGTAGTGAAATTGCCCAAAAGGGGGATGAGGATCTGGGTGTCGTCTGCATAATTTGTGTAGGTCACACCCAGTCTGTCCAATTTGTCGAATAGAGTTTTAGTAAAGATATTGTACATCGTTGGCGAGACACAGGAGCCCTGTGGGACTCCACAAGTTGTCTGGATAGGGTCTGCAGAGTCTAGGGTGGAGAAGACTCGCATATGTCTATTGTCGAGAAAGGATTGGACCCAGGCTATGGCTTCACTTGAGAAGTGAGCGGCTGATGCTAGGTGTTTTCAGAGTACTGTGTGGTCCACTAGGTGAAAAGCCGCCGTCAGATCAAGGAGGAGTAGCATATCTGTGTTTCCTTTATCGTTAAGCTCGTCAATTTGGGCTTTCAGATCTATAAGAGCAGTCTCAGTGCCGTGCTGCAGTCTGAAGCCTGATTAACGAGTGGCGAGGAGTTGGTTGGTCTCCAGGTATTTTTGGATTTGGAGAAAGGCCACTCTGTCAATTATCTTCAGGAGGAAAGGGACAGTGGTGATGGGCCTATAGTTGGTGGGGATGGAGGTGTCTAAGGTTTATTTTTAAGCGGGGGGAGAGCCCAGGACTCTTTTAAGCTGCTTGGGACGGTGCTAGATGAGAAGGATGCATTGCTGAGTTTAGTGATGAAGGTGGCTACGTCTCTGGCAGCATCCTTGATTATCTGGGCCGGACAGTGATCGCCTTTGCAAATGGAAGGTTTTAGTGAGGCAATGATTTTTTCAGTTTCATGAGTGAAAACTTTAGAGAATTCGAAGGGTGGTAGGCTAGGTTTGAGCGAGGGCGTGGGCCTGCTGGGAATTTCATTAAGCAGGAGCAAGGCTTTTTTTATAGAAATGTTTGATTGTAATGTTTTTACTTTATTTGCGAAGGCATTTTGGATATTAGTACACCATTGCTTGTCTTTGGGTACGTTATCGGGTGATGGTATGGGAGATTTGAGTTCTCGGAAGATTGCAAATAGTTCCTTTGTGTTGGAGCATGCTTTGGAGATTCGGTCATTATAGACTTCTTTTTTTGATTGAATGATAGCTTTCTTGTAATTCGTGGTGCACAGTTTGAGTTTAAGTTTATTTTCAGCTGTAGGGGAGCGTTGCCATACAGATTCAAGCTTCCTTTTTTACAGTCTCAATTCTTTTAGATCAGGGGTGAACCAAGTATTAAGGTGGGATGGTTGTTTACTTTTACGGTTTTTCAGTGGGGCAACGGTGTCCATGGCTATGGCCATGGTGTCGTTGTATATTTTAATCAAATGGCAAGACGTTGATAGTTGGGATGAGCAGGGGTAGGATATTGTCTGGTGTGATGTTTTTTCTGGATCTAGTAGGAACAGATGGTGCCATTGTTTTTTCAATTCTGGGCATCATGTTGAATGTTAAGTTGAAATTGATGAGGGAGTGCTCAGTCCAAGGCTGGGTGTAATTTTGGTGATAGTAATAGGGCAGTTGGAGGTGGCAACCCAGTCTAGTATTCTCCCTTTGTTGTGGGTGGGGTTGAGAACTTTTTGGGTGAGGCCATGCCCGTCAAGCATGGTAGCAATAGGTTGCGCTTGTTTGTCATTAGGGCGTTAAGACCTAGGTTAAGGTCGTCAAGGATCATTGTCTGGGATGATTTCTTTGTATTGCCCGCTAAGAGGCTGGATAATTTCTCTTCGAATAGGCCTATGGGTCCTGGTGGCCTGTAAATGAGATAGATAGTTAGGGTTTGGCATGGGGATATCGGTAATTTAGAGGCCAGGGGTTCGCAAGATTTTAAGGTGGGCAGGGTACTTAACCTTACATTCATGTTGGATTTGGTAATGATGGCTAAGCCACCACCTCTGGCTTTAGGGAGATCTAGTCTTACTAGTTGGTACTCTTTGGGTATTGCTAGGGATAGGGCTGGACCTGCTGCGTCATGTAGCCAGGTTTCTGTGACTGCTAGGAGGTCAAGTTTATCTAAGGTAAGGAGGTTGGCTATTTCAGTGGCGTGGGCCACGACCGATCTAGCATTGATCAGTGCTCCTGCTATGGAAATTGTTTTAGGTAGATAGTTGGTGTTAGAGGAGACCGAGGTAGGTTCTTTCGTTGAGGTGCTAGCAGGTAATTGTGGGTTAGGTTGCATTGAGCTCCTAGTCTGGTTTTTAGGGATGGTGCGGCGGTTCAATTAGGCGTTGCTGGGTAACTGCAGTTTCTAGAGGGTGGAGAGTCTAGCGTGGAGCATAGAGTTTCTGTGGAGAGTAGGGCAGGGTGCATGTTTAAATTGGTCCATAGTTGCCAGTATAAAATGCAGTAGCAGCAGTGGGGCATATGTTAATAGTTTGTTAGCGTAGGCTGGCACAGTAAGAGGTCACTCAAATAAGGCACAGTGGACCAGGATAAGGCAGAAATGACTGTTCAGGGTTCTAACTTTACTACTAAGGTTAGGCAACAGTCAGAGTTGTGTGCTGTAGTCACAGATCATAGTGGGCAGTACAATGTGCTAAACACGCCTACATTCACAGTGGTAAGTAAGCATGTGCAGAGCATGTAGGCATTGTAGTACATGATTTTAAAGTGTCAGATATACAGGCAAATTGGGTACATTCAATACATGCAGCATAGTTATACTAGGACAGTATAACATGAACTAAGGGCGTGGGTGCCTGATATAGAATACAATGGGCCTCATTACGACCCAGGCGGTAAGTTACCGCCTGGGTCGTACCTTTACCACCATGGCGTAAACCACGTTTACGCCATGGTGGTTGGCGGACTTACCGCCCCATTCCGAGGTGAGTGGGGCGGTAAGTCCCCATTAACCCATTTACCCTTCCCCATTCCCATTTTTGCCCCATAGGTCATAATGGGAGTGGGGAAGGCGTTAATTACGCCACCGTAAATTACGGTGGCGTAATTAACAACAAGGTCCCTTAGCGCCATGGATTTTAACACCTGCTAAAAGCACGTGTTAAAATCTCCATGGCGCTAAGGGACCTCGGAATCAGGCGGTAAGGGTCGGCGCTGTTTATGCCGCCGTAAACCCCTTACCGCCTGGGTCCTAATGAGGCCCAATGTCTGCTGAGACACAACAGGTAACTGATATACTGGAGCAAGCTACAACAAGCAAGAACAAGCCACGATGGGCACAATGCAGTGTGCTAGAGGTGAATTACAACGGGCGGTGCATTGTTGACGAAAACATTAGGTGCATGATATGATTGGTCAAAAACCGCATTGTGCAGTGCAGTAAGCTGAGCACGGTGCGAGATCACAGTGAGTTGTCAGCAACGAGTATGTGCTGGGCGGGTGCCAAGGATCTTGGTGGGTAGTGTGGAGATAGAGGTGGGTTGGTAATGAACGTGAAGTAACTGTGCGGCTGGGCAGGTGGTTGCTCACACAGGTGTTCCGAGGCAGTAGGGTTGACAGAGGCGTCACGCAGTGGGGGGTTGATGACAGGTTGCAGTGCTCATAGGTTGCGAGGCAGATTGGCGCAGAGTAGTGGTAGAGTTTTCTGCCCTGGCCTCTTGAGTCTCTGGATAGGCTCAGGACAGGTGTTGCCTTGTTGGGGTGGCCTTAGTGGGTGGGCCGGCATTCACCTATCTGGCGAAAGTGATTGGCTAATGAGGATTCTGTAGCCCAATCACGGCGACTCTAGCCTGCAAAGGCTGGTGGATCAGAGGCATATTTGCGGGCGGCCATCTTGGAATGGTAGCAGCCTCGTGGGTGCTAATGGAGGCCGAATTTAATAAAGATTATATTGGGCATCCGAGGAAAGATGAGGGGTGCGCTGACTCAATGCAGCTTCCAATAGTGTTGAAGTTAGATATACGATGGGTGCATTGATAATAATACAGACGGTAAATAGAGACCCATGTACATATGGCGTGACTGTATATCTAAATAAAAGATATGGGGGTACTTGTCGGTAAGATTGAGGAGTGGGTCAGTACCTTAGTAGTGGGGCGAGATGGGTTTGCCCTTGAAGTTGGAACAGGCGGCAAGCGGCGAACAACGGCAAACAAGGCCTTCATCTCCTGGACGGCGTTTCCGCCTGCCGGCGGATGTTGTCCCTGGAAGATTTGCTTTGGTTGCCTAGCAATCAGACCACGAGGCTGGAGCCTCGCATTCATCCCGTGCTGCGCCCGCCATTGCAAGGCCAGGTAGAAAATGGGAAAGAGTCAGGCAGGCAGGGACGCTTCTGATCAGGACAATGATTGGCCATGGGATCTGTGCACAACGGTTCTGCCGTGCCGGATGCGCAGGCTATGGTTTCCAAATCTCACCCTTGATGTGATCAATGCCTTAGTAATAGTTGAGGGATTGCATGGTGGGCTGCTCTCATCAGCAGCTCCTGGATGTTTGGTCGGTGCGGGTTAGGGCTGTGTCTTACAAACAATATGATCACAGTGTAGGAAAAGTGGGGAAAAATTTGGAAAGCATCACATGATGACAGTGATATTGGGTACAGATAATGTGGTACACAACCGCACTCAAACAGATGAACCACACAAAATGCATGTTATCAACAGACCTATTAGACCCTGAGTTACCAGGAGAGAGCCCCCTTTCAATTCAGAAAATTATACCCATGACTGAGTCGATTGGGTAAGGAGATTGGGATTGCTGCTTTATGGCATTTGGGCCAGAGGAGTACATAGAACGAGGAGATAGCTTGATGGGGGCTTCGTAAGGTATGGGTACCAAAATAAGGGTGTGTCCGGATGAAGTAGAATGATGGTGTGGTCATAAATTGACCACAGGGTGAGTGTAATAATAGATATGAGAGTTGTACCAGAACTGGACATGGTTTGAAAATTAATTGGCGGCATGCATGCAAGACACGAAGAGCACGAACATGGCGGAGAATGAACAGAAATACCACCATTGCTCAGACCAAACACTGCAAGGCTTCAATTGTGAAATACTGCATCCTGACATAAAATTGCTTAACATAAAGTGCCAGGCCTCATGATGCTCAGGTAGTCAACCAAGCACCAAGGTCAGTGTGCCAAGAGGAGTTCTGCTTAAAATCTGAACCTACAATGGAAAGTGTTTACCAGGCACAAAGCAAGCAATCGTTAAAGTTAATGTGTTCCAATTGGTAGCAGTGAGAAACATATATATCCTTGAATGCTAGGTGCAAGTAGCTACTGTGGCAATTGATCCCATAATGATTGAATATACAGTACCCTAAGTGGCTGCCGAAGGAAATCATACATGCAATAGGATAGCAGAAAAGCAAATAAATAGATACAATGGAGCTCTGAACAGTGGTCCTCTACCATGTAAACCAAACAAGGATAATTTAGTGCAGGCCCAATTAGATAATGCGCCTGCTATTTTCTTAGTACATCCAGACATAAAGATGAGACTTGAAGACCACAAACAGGCTGGCAGATAAGGCCTCAAGCCTGTGAATAAGAAAGGAGTAACTTCTTTAAACTGGATCATAGTGGTCCGCCCATCTCTCCTTCCCCACCACGCACCTTTGCAACACAAACAAGTGCCCAAAGCTGGAAGAGCAAAAATCAGCCAACCAAACCCTGCTCTAAAAAATGCATTGCAGTGTTTTAGAAATGATGGCGCAGTGCAATTATGGAACAATGTGGGTTGCAAACACATGGATATGCCAGGCTTGAAAGTAGGCACAGAAGTATTAATGGACCATGGGCCTGCGTTTCACTTGTGTACATGCAGCTCCTGCCAAATTGGGGTGGTATATGCTGATTAATTGTGTTGCATGCACCAGCACAGGTGGTGCCCCTAAGCGATGTGGTAGGGTTAGAGACTACCCTATAGTAACATGTCAACAGAAAGAGAAGGGATCCAAAACACTCCAATGCTCAGATGAGAGAATTATTTCTCAGTCAAATCTAATGACACACAGGACAATATCCTATCTGAACACAGGCTGTTTAGCAAAGCATCGGTGTCTTTTCTCTCCCCTAGACTGCAATTGGCAGCAAATGCCAAATGGTTGCAGATAACAATATTTTACTGCAGGCTACAAATGGCACTGAAAAATAGTTCAATGCAATTAAGGAAGAGTTGACAGCTATCAGATTGTATAATCTCCAAAATAAGTATGTCCTCAACATTCACACTGCCATGGAGGGTAGCGTAAGTGCAAACACCAGATCAAGCTGTTTCACATTTAAACCAGCACACAATGATTATAATGGGAGATTGACAGAAGCAATCACTTCCCTGCAAAATATGCACACAATAATGGTCCGTGAAACTAGTGAAGCTGAAGATGAGGACTGGTTTATGGCTTTGTTCTCATGGGTGCCTATCTAGCTAGGTAACATTTTAAAAATATTAATAGCTGTTCTGGTATTGGTATTAACAAGTCTTTGCGTCCTACAAATAAAATTAACACAGTGTCGTAAAAAGTGGGGGAAAAGTTGTAAAGCAACACATGATGACAGTGATATTGGGTAAAGATGGTACACAGTCACACTCCAACAGATTAACCACATCAAATGCACCTCATCGACAGACGTATTGGACACCCAGTTACCAGGTTTGAGCCCCCTTTCGATCGAGAAAATGATACCCAGCACTGCGTCGATTGTGAAGGATATGGGAATTGCTGCTTTATGGCAGTTGGGCCAGAGGAGTACATAGAACAAGGAGGTAGCTTGAGTGGGGGTGCTTAATTTATGGATACCTAAATATGGCTATGACGGGATGAAGGAGAATGGAGGTGTGGTCAGAAATGAGAGTTACACCAGGTTTGGCCACGGCTCCACCCGTTCCTGATTATGAATTAAAGTACAAGCTGGGAAACGTTCTCAAAACCACCAATGATCACTCAGCTGCCATGAAAATAGAATAGGTTGTGCAACGTAGTTTGCTTTCACAGATGTAGAAAATTGCAGAATACCCAGACATAGTTACACAAGTAGTATAGAGATGAGCAGGTAGGGAGAGGTTGCAGCATACATGGGCAGGGAATAATTAATTGGTGGCATGCATGCAAGACCCGAAAAACCCTAACATGGCAGCGAATGAATAGAAGTATTCAAGCTGAAACCACACCAGATAATGTTTCCCAGGCACACAGCATGCAATTGTCAAAGTTAATTAGTTTCAATTGGCAGCAGTGAGAAATAGATATGTCCTTAAAGGCTAGGTGCAAGTAGATACTGTGCCAATTGATCCCATAATTAATAAATACAGAGCACCCCAAGTGGCTGTCAAAGGAGAGCATGTATGCATTAGGTTAGCAGAAACATTCAATAAATAGATTAAATTGAGCTCTGAACAGTGGTCATTTACCACAAGATCCAAACAATTATCATTTAGTCCAGGCCCAATTATTTTCTTAGTGCATCCAGACATAGAGACGACATGCCAAGGCCACAAACAGACTGGCAGATTAGGCCTCAAGCCAGGGGACAAGACAGGAGTTATTTCTTTAATCTGGATCATAGTGCTTCACCCAGCTCTCCTTCCCCACCACATACTTTGGCACCGCATAAAAGTTCCCAAGACCGGATGTGAAAAATCTTGCCAACCAAACTCTGTTCTTCTTATCGACTGGTGTAGTAGAGTGGCAACTAATTACATAATAGATTGAAATGTATCATTTGTATAAAGATGCATCTAGGAGGTGTTGTTAGTTGTGAAAGAGCCAGTACTAAACAGTTCACCTATGGATAACTATATGTTCTATAGTCTACCAACCAATCCATTGAGAGAGCGGCAGTTGTTCATGGTGATTACTAAGACATCAGCTATGATGTTTTCATTGTTCACAAACATTTTGTGCCTAACACCATTTCGAGATTGTCTTGTGTACCCTCTCCCTGCAGACGTGTTTATTTGAAAAAAGCTAGGTTTTCTGGTGCACTTGGAGTTACTCCAATATTGAGTGTTTATTTCGATTTTATTACACACACAGTTGTAGATACTGCAGCCTGGTTCTCTGATAGCGAGGACCAAATCCCAACAACCCACCCTACAGAGCCTATACATTTTCCCCTTACCTCTCCCCATATGGACCATATGAACAGTACAACCTCAGTAGGATGGTGAGATTTTGTCAGGACACACACTAACAATCCAATTTTATCTCTTTAAATATCATTCTGGTCCCCACCTTGGGGGATGTCTCTGTTGCTGCTGCTCCCATTCCACTTATATCAATAATTCAAACAACACCCCGACCTTTCAAGATAAATGTGTTTTTTCTCTGGTTGTGCTGTTGTCAGCAATGGCTAGCTCACACCTCACAGTGACATTCCTGTTTGTCTGAAGAGAGAGAGATGGAGAGAAAAAAAAGAAAACACAAAGGGAGAGAGAGAGAGGGAGAGGCAGAGAGAGGCAAAGAGAGAGGCAGAGAGCATTTTGGAGCAACAGAGATAGAAAGCAAGAGATGAGGAGAAAGAGAGAGAGTGCTAGGTTGAAGTAAGAAATAGTAATACTTTATTTTGTGAGGTGTCTGCTGTCAGAGTGTGTTGATTTCATACAAGCTTAAGCAGATAACATTTTACCAGCAATGGTAGGATATGATGTTGACCTAACCCTCTGAGGATGTAAACTGTGAGCAAGGTGCACATCTGTGCATTAGGTGCATTAATCTACTGAACTACACCAGAAGCAACATTGTATGTATTTGTTTGTTAGGGTTTATAAGGCACTAAAGGGAATGGGCTGGTATGGTAGGGGCAGGGCACAGGTCAAGGGCACACATGAGTGGCAAGCTACGATTAGAGTAGGGAAAGTTTGGCAGTCCCGGAGGTAGTTAGAGAGCCAGCTTTAAGGGAAGAAACAAACATTAGAAAAGACAGCTATTAAAAAGTATGCTCAACATTCAATAGAACTAACTATATATTATTAAATGACACTCACTCATAACACAATCATACATGCATGCATACACATAGGTTAGGGAGGTGGTTCATGGGAAGTCGAGAGAGATGGGAATGACATAGGCCTCTCAAAGACTTTAGAGAGTTTTCCATGCCTTCAGGTATTATGGTTGGTAGGTGGGCCGGAATGCTTTCCTACCAGGAAATCTCTCAAAGTGCACCTGTTTCAAATGCCCTGCAGCCCCTGCTAGCAGCACATTCCGTTGCACCTTGTACGAGCTACATGTGTTTTCTGTCCTGTGCGCACCCCTCCGCAGAACTCAGAAATGACCAGGAATTGTGTTGTAGGTTGTAAAGACCTATAATAAGTCAAATCAAATGAACTGCCACAGAACAGGCATTAATAAGCAAAGACCTCAGATTGGTGGAAACATGAATCTATCGTGCCCATCTCAATGAAGGTCAGGGTATATAGACTATTCTAGAAAAACATGTAGTCTTTGCAGCACACAGATTTGTGAACTGTTGATTAATCACTTTTTAAAGGGATATGACTGCAGTTACGTCCAGGGGGATAACTCATGAGTTAGTCTTCACCTCGAACAATGAACCAGTCATCTCTTTACCATTTTGAGTCCTGGCAGGGTCAACACAACCTTTCTTACTTTCAAGGTTGATAAACCGAGTATTGTGAAGGGTAATGGTGAAAACCTAATATTACAGCGCTTAAAAGCAGATGGAGCATGATTATTATTAGTGATGCCAATGGCCAAGCGAGGGCATATGACTCATATGGTGTTATGTACAATTGCTTTCATACACCAGTACTCCTAGCAGACCCCTAGCAGGGCCGCCGCAACTTACCTGGCACCCTAAGCCAAAACGCTTGGGATTGTCATATGGATTGGTGGTGAGGCATGGCATGGGGGTGCAAAGTGACCTTTTTATTAGGAAAAACATTGACTTGAGAAAATTGTACTAATTGTGCAAGTATACCCCATTGGTCCAAAACTTTTAAAAGGTACTGGTCCTCTAGAACCAGTCCAGCTTCTCCCTTCCAATTTAATTCACATTGTTGAACAGAAACATCCTTCCATTCTTGCTATTCATTGGCTGCTCTGGTTTTGTCCTTGTCTAATAGATGCGCCGTTACTGAAAATCTTCTCAGTGATCTCACATTCCTCCACATTTATGTTACCATATCACTATACAATTGTACTCCTTCAGAATTCTTTAATTGGTCAATATGCCAAACACCTTTCCTTCCTCACAAGATCCAAATTATCTTTTCCCGTTTTATTTTAGGATTTTACAAAAGAAAAAGGCATTATTTGACTACATAAAAACATAAAACATTAAAATATCAGGATATTTCCCCACACTCTTTAGACTAAAGCAAGGTGTACTCAAATTGGGAAACCGTATCCAGGTATCCATTGTATGATAGGAAGAACTTATTCAATGCGCTGGAAGGTTGCTGTTTTCGTACTACGTATATTATTGTAGGAGGAGGAGATTATCAAACGTGGGGTAGGGGTTGGAGAGGAGGAAGTCATGTTCATACCATGCATGAATTAATCACTTCATGATTATTTTTAGATACTCAATGGGCAAAGGTCATAATGTCCAGCATTTGAGAATATCTCAGTGTCTGAATCAGGAATATTTTTCTAGGTGCAACAAGACAAGGTACATAGACTTAGGGAGGATGAAAAAAACAATCTTACTAGGCCTTGTGTTATTCAGATCGTGCAAATGCATAGGGGATAGGGAAGGGAGAAGTGCCAGGGAGAGGGACGGGGGAAGTGTGGTCAGGGAGGCACTGCTCTGAGTAACTGCAGCCGGGGAGCAGGCTCAGGATAGAGCAAGGATGAAGGGCACTGTAGGGTTACATATACAATCCCTAAGTACATATAGGCTGGTGTCAGTGCAGGTGCTTGCAGGTCATGGGTTAGCCTGGTCCCATTGTGTTCTGGGGAAGCCAGGTGACCAGTCAGTGCAGCAGACAGGGTGGTCTTCAAGAGAGAGAAAGAGAGAAAGTAGAAGTGAAAAGGAAGGTTTTGAGCTGCTTCCGGAACCTGAGGTGTACCTGCTCGAATTTCAAAGGGGCAGGGAGGCCATTCCAGAGGGATGCCCCAGCAGAGGAGAGAGATCTACCTCCCACTCTCTGCCTGGAGAAGCACCTCATCATCAGATAGTTAGATGTAGCTGAGAGAAGGGCTTGAGAAGGAAGATGTTTAGGAGGAGAGAGTTGGATGTAGTGTGGGCTTTGGCCCCAGAAAGACTTGTGGACAATAAAGAGGGTCTTGAACTTGATTCTTGCAGCCATCGGTAGCCAGACAAGAGATGTCAGGGCTGCAGAGATAGGATCCCTGGTCTTGAGGTCAAGGAGAAGTCTTGCAGTCCTGTTCTGGATTAGTTGCAGTAGGTAGAATGTAGGGGAAGGCAGTTTGAGAAAGAGCTGTAGCTGCAGCCTAGAGAGAACCATGGCTTGGGAGATGCTGAGATTCTGGGGGCAAGTGACAAAAAGAAGAATACCTCGGAGGAGTGGAAGCTGATAGTGTGACTTCTGACTTCTTCGAGAGGTCCGTGATGTGAGGAGAGAAGGAGATAGAGGAGTTGAAGATGACCCCAAGGTTTTTTGCCTCACAGGAAGGCACAGGGAGAGGGCCCAAGGAGAGCAGCTGAGTGAAAGATGGAAAGCATGAGCATGGGTCCCAATGAGGAGGATCTCAGTCTTGCTGGCATTGAGGCAGAGATCATAGGTGGCACACCATTGCTGAGTCGCAGATAGAAAGTCGGGAATGAGCAAGGTGAGATGAGGCTGAGGGAAGCCTGAAGGAAAGGTTGGGTGTCATCCGCATAACACTGAACGTTGGAGGAGAAGGTAGAGATGAAGTGAATCAAAGGGGCCACCACGTAGCCATTGATAACACAGGGTGAGAGGTTGGATCCCTGGGGAACACCACATATGGAGAGAGGTGTGGTGGAGAGAAAAGACGCCAGTTGGACCTGAGAGGGATGGTCCCGGAGGAAGGAGGTCTACCATGCAAGGGCCTGATCCGTGATGCCCAGGTTCTCACAGAGATGATTGATCCGGATGGCATGATTGACAGTGTTGAAAGTGGAGGAAAGATCAAGGAGGATGAGGACAGAAGGAAGGCTAGAGTCAAAATTAGTTTGCAGGTCTTCACAGGTGTTCGGGAAAGCAGTTTCGTGCCTCTGGCTGGGCTGAAGCCAGACTGATGGTCATGGAGACAACCAACAGATTTAGCGTGGAGAGTAAGCTGGGAAATGCCACCTTTTCCAAGCGCTTGCCCAAGAAAGACGTAATAGAGATTGGGTGGTAGTTTGCCAGACAGGAAGGATCGGCGGAAGGTTTCTTCAGGAGGGGGTGCACAAGGGAGTGCTTAAGGGGCAGGGGAAAGTTCCAGTGGCAAAAGTATGATTGCAGAAATTGGCCAAGTCTGGAGCGAGGGTGTCAATGTGGTCCTTGATGGTTCTAGAGAAGAAGGGGAGAAACTGCTTGGATGACACTTTCATGGACCGGACCTGTCTAGAAACATCATCACGAGTGATCACAGAAAAAGAGGAGGGGAGGGAGAGGCAGTCAGGCGGGGGCCAGGAGAGGTAAATGGAGAGGAAGAGGAAAGAGAGGAGGAGAGAAAGGATAGGATGTCCTGTGTTTTATTCGTGAAGTGAGCATCAGAGCCGTGCAGAGTGCCTGGGAGGGAACAGGAGAGTTGAAGACTGCAACAGGATAGGCTTGCTGCTCGAAGATGTTGAATAGTCTGGCCGTGTTGTTAGAGGCTGCAGAGATGAGGGCTTGAATGTGGGCTCTCTTCTTGAAAAGAACGGAGAGGATGTATTGCCTTCAGAGCAGGCAACAGCCCAGTTTGTCAGAAGATGTGCCTGATGCCCTCCACTTCCTCTCAGGCACCCTACACTTGCGTTTTAGAGTGGTGAGGTCAGAGTTATACCAAGAGTTGCACTTGGAGGTAGGCTTGAGGCAAATTCTCATGACATGGACAAGGGCATTGAGAGCATTAGTGATTGAAAGAGGCAAGCTAGAGAGGGCTGTGTCAGAGTATGAGTCAGCCACAGGAGTAGGAGGAGAGAGAGTAATATAAGGTCCTCCATCAGAGAATGTCCTTTGTCCGATTATGTTATGTTTGGAAGAGCCGTTGCTAAAGAAAAGTCATTGTTTTGAGAATGCCTGTGTCTGATTCAGGGATTATTGGCTTATCCATTGCCAGCCAGCATGTTTGTTGCCTGTGATTGTGTTTATGTTTTGCATGGAGAATTTCCTGTTTCATGGCATTGATGCAATAGTCACTTTTGCAAAGTTGTGTTTGTCTAAACTACAAACCCTATTAAGAATGTGTAAAAATGAAATCAAACACAAAACTGTGGGTTTCAGTAAATATAGAATCCCTGGAACTAGAGATCATGAGATGACACTGGGGAGGGTAAAAACTCCCAAATTATTTCCATAAAGAAAGAGTAGTGAATGCATGGAACATCCACCCTGCCTCCGGCGAAGCAGTAGGGGTGAAGAGAAATGAATACGAAGATGACAGGAACAGACAGGGCTTTAATTACACTAGGTAAACAAGGGCAAAGCTGGACACCAATGATAGGTAGGGACGACTATTCTCCATGAGTCAATAGTAGGTAGGGACCACTAGTCTTCATTTGTCAATAGCAGGTAGGGACATGGGCCAACTGGATCATTCCAGCCTCGGCCATGTGAGATTTACTAACTCTGTTATGTTAGTGTGTTTCATATAATGCTGTCATATAGCATGCAGAAATGCCAAAATAAAACCTGGTTAGTCAGGCACCCCAAGTAAATAGACTGTGTATCTATACATGAATGGTCTGCGCCGGGGGCGCTTTGTTACAAAATCTCTAGATGTAGATGAGGATGGGCTTCATTTTCTGTGCAGCCTGGTGAGTGAAATGCCACAATCACTTCTGGCATGTACGCTTTCTACTCTCTTTCACCCTATATGAGGTGGTTGCATACTTATGTTATGATTTTGTAGACCCTTGTGTTCTTGCCCTTTGTTGGAATTTCACACCCTCGTCTTACCCCCAGGCCAAGGAGGGGTCACTTACCACAGACAGCTCCAACAAGAGGGGGGCTCAGAAACCTGCACATTAGAAATAGATGGTTAAACCTTCTATGCCACAGGAAATGGGTATCTATGGGTAAATGCTATAAACTTCTCATGTTAGACATCAGACATGAGGGTTGCTTTTTCTGAGCCCCACTAGGGACACCTTTTTATTATTTAAACACCAACAACATTATAACTGCACTACAGCCCATGTATTAAACACCTTTCTTTTCCTTACCCTCTACCCTGGCCTGGTTCCTAGGATAGGGTCATGGATGGTCCATTGGTGTGAACTGAGAGAACAGACAGTTACTACCTATCTAGTGCCAACTGCCTGATAAGAGGGGCGGGAGGACGATGCCTGTGGGCCGCCCCTCTCCCTGGGTGGCCTCAGGCAGGCTGCCATGCACCCTTGCACACTGACACCAGAGAACTTAACTCCCCATAGCTTGCACCCAACACCATGACCTCTACCACCCCTCTAAACCAGTGGTCTTCAAACTTTTTTGGTCTGCCCCCCCCCATAGCAAAATGTGGGCAGGTCAGCCCCCCCCGCAAAAAATTCCATATGGACAATAAATCCAAATGGCTTTGAACTATCACGTGTCATCACTGCATCCTACTCTCAGAATTGTGCCTGGGCTCCCCCACCTGCTCCCATCACAGTCTCTGGCCTCCCTCAACCCCCCTGAACATCCCTCGCAACCACCACATCTCAGAAGCCAGAACTAGCCTAAAGTCGTTACCTGTGAAGCAGAGAATTTCCCTTAAAACCCTTGCCCTCACGCACAAATGCCTAGCCAACAAGGCCCCGATCTATCTCTGCAGTCGGCTTTCGTGCCACTCCACTGCCCGACCACTAAGAACTGCACAGACTCATTGCCTAACAATCCCTAGGTTTAAGCTTCAAAAAGCTGGAGGCAATAGCTTCCCTGTCCTAGCCTCTAAACTATGGAACACCCTCCCCGCTACTATCAGAGCCGAAGACTCCTTCAACACCTTCAAGACTAAAACCAAATCTTGGATCTTTGACCAGCAATAGACATGTTCGACATCTGTCCTACTTATTCAGCCCGCTTGTCCCCTGACACCATTTCCGGCCTGCTACCTATGCCAACTATTTTAGCTCACCCTGGGATACATCCTCTGCGGATCCTAGGGGCACTGTAACCACGTAATATATATGTATAATAATATATATATTGTAATATATGTAATTAGTAAGATTGTTATTATGCTAGTATTGTTAAACCTCTGAATGTAATCTATTCTCCTGTATGTATGTTCTTTTCTTGCAACCCTGTACAAATTGCGCCCTGATGCCCCCGGGCCTGATGGTTTGCGCGTTACAAATAAACAAATACAAATACAAACCCACTCCTAGCCCAGACACGAGGCTCTCCCCACCCTGCTCCCATCATTGTCCCTGGGCTATCCACCCCATGCGCCCAACACTATGCTGTGGATCTCCCTGCATACTGCTCCAACCACAGTCCCTTGGCTTGCCCCACCCTGCTCCCAGCACAGTCCCAGGGCCAGTGGCCGATGGTGAATTTTTTAAGTGAAGGGGCATCAATATTTCTCTCAAATATGCCACAGCAATCGAGCATAGCGAGGGAGCCCAAGTCAATCAAGGTGGTTCTGGAGGGCAGGGGAGGGTTCTTCTCCAGGGAATTCTTTTTTAAATAATGGGTTAAAATGTTGCATTTGAGAGCATACTCTTAGAAAATGCCATCCCTGTCCCCTGGGCTTCACAGCAACTCAGAAGGAGAGCTGATTTTGACAAGTGGGTAGGGGGATTGTGCAACAAAGGCTTTTTTAAATGCCTTTGTTGTACAATCCACCGCCCCCCCCCACACTTGCAAAAAATCAGCTCCACGGACCAACACAAACACACACACACATTCACACAGCATCACTCTACCATTCACACGAGCACCCATCATCATACACTCATAACACAAGCATACATGAATTCATAGACATAAATAAATAAAACACAAATGAACATAAACTTACCTTCTGCCTCGGTCCTGATGTTTTCTGCCCAGAGCTCCAGCTCCTGCGTAATGAACAGGAATCCTGAAGCCAGAGCTTCCTATTTCCCGCACATGCATGCAAGGTCCTTCATGCGGGTGCTGAAATGCCTGCTCCAGCCTACTCTGTCTATATGTGAAAGGAGGCACAGGAGCTCCCCCTGACACATACAGACATGCAGTTCCGCAGATAGCATTTTCAATGAGCTATGCAAGGTTGACGATGCGAAGCGCCCCCGGCCTTACATAGCTCATTGAATATGTGCGGCTGGGGAACTGAACTGTCAAAGGAAAACAGTGTTTGTTTTGACAGTTCAGCCAGCCCAGGAGAACTCCTTTAGCTGGAAAAAGCAGCTGAGGGAGCGCTCAGTGTTTCACTGGGCTCACTCCTCGACCCTTCCTTAATGAGTGAGGGGGCAGCTCGGTTAATGCCCCCTTGCCCATTATGGCTGAGCTGCACAAGCCCAGGGCACACCCTGCCCCGCTTTTTCTTTCCTCCCATAAAAAATTACACATTTCAGGCGAGGTCTCACACCCCCCAGGATTGCCGCTACGCCCCGGCAGGGAGCATGTCCCACAGTTTGAATACCTCTGCTTTAAACTAAAACACCCCTCACATAAATAAGTAAATAAATACATAAAAATGAATAAGTACATAGATAACTATGTACATTTTATTTTTTTTAATTTTTTTTATAACGTGCTTAATACCCAAGTTGGGTTTCTACACACAGATCTGGGATTTGAACCTCTGTTGCTCTGTGTTGTACTGCTTCCAAGACCAGCTCGTTGCTTCTCTGCTATCTTCTGTTCACATGGCCATTATAAGGTGAGGGGGATAGCTCAGGAGTAATGCGTTTGTCTTGGAAGCAAGACATTGCAGCACAACACAGGTTTGAATTCTGATCCTGCACTTAGAACTCAATCTCTGGTATTCATTATAAAAGAACAATTATAATGATATAAGCAGGGATTTGCTTGCTGCAGTCAGCAATAGCAATTGGCCAATTCAGTCTTAGAAGACCACTCATTTTAGCCTGGATGGATCTTTGGGTGGTTTTACCCCTCCCTGCTGCACCAGGGGCAGGCCCAGCCCCATGTGCCCTACAATGTAGGATGGTGCCCTGCGCACGCTATTGGCCCCCTGGCTCCAAAGGGAATGTTTCTCTTCTTTCCCCTAATGTCTCTTGCCTCCTGCTCCACACTCAAAGCAATCGTTATACCAGCATTCTTTTTCTTACGTCTTCCATTGCTCTCCCCTGCCAAATATGTTCCTGGGAAGAGTAGATCTGTCCATTGTTCTGCCCACTCAATATTTCATGCAGCCACAGGGTAGGTCTAGATGGTACAGTCCATATCCGAAACAGGTAAGTGTAAGTGAACCAAAAACACATATTTACATAAACATGTCAGAGTATTGAGTGCCTACTTGGCACTCTGAACCTTATACAACACATGAAAGACCCAAATCACAGGGAAATTAATATCCTCAATATCCTCAATATCTTCACTGCCCTGCCAACCTTCCATCAGAAGTTTGCAATTCCACTTGACTGGTCAGACAATGTGGCAATCCCCTCTGTTATTAGTCATACTGCACCAATCAATCAATCCCAACCATAAACTCAGCAAATAAGCCATCAGATCATTCAGGAACCTCCCAGTGGAGGCTATCAACGAAGACTCTTCAAATTCAACTTCAAAAGGCTGCTCTATCTATGACAAACCAGGACTGTGACTCACTTTCGCAACAACACAACACCATTCTCGCAAAACAACATCAACCGCAATGCCCCAATGAGGCAAAGTACCCTCAAGCCTAAACTAAGAACTCTATTTCAACAAACCATCAGAAAACAAGAAAATCCTGCAGTGGATCAAACCTCACCGTGCTCAAGGAACTCTGTGCTACATTCAAAGTGCTGATCACTACTGACAAGGCAAACTACTAACAAAACACCATAGCAAAGGCCAACAACTAAATCAGAGCCATCTTCAAAGCCATCAAGCACTGCATCAACCCTATGTCTGACCCAGCCGTACTGCACGCCATCGGAAAATCCACTGCCATCAACTATTTCTTCACTAAGTGAAGAAATAGTTTGATGTAATTTACTTCCTGGAAATTACTTGGAAAACACTTTGAAATGTACTTATGTTTGTGGGGTAAGGGTTGAAAGGAGGGTTGGGAAGGGTTTGGGATAAGGGTTGAAGTGGAGCAGAAGGGGAAAACAGGGTGCCAAAAAAAACATTTTTAAGTGTTTTGTCAAAGTAATTTCAACAAAGTATATTTACATGAAACCGTTTGGGACCCTCCTTACTCCGTACAACATCTACATCCACTAATATGAGGATGAAATGCAGCTGTACCGCAAATATCCACTACAAAAGTCATCCACAGGCTCAATGACAGCTTCATATTGATCCATTCATTGAAGTCCAGTGCTTACCTGAAGCTCAACCTCTCCAAGACTGAATTCCTTCTGCTGACCAGCAACACTGAACACCCTGACATCTGGACCTGGCTCTCTGCTGTGCACCTGGAGGGCTTCACCGCCCAGCTGGCCATCTGTGCCAAGTCCCTTCGGTCCGACATCGACAAACAACTCTCATTCAAACAACACATATCCAGGAAGACACAAACGTTCTTGGTACCAACCTTCTCTACTATGGAAAATAAAGCCCTTCATCCCAGAAAACAACTTCAGATATGTTGTACAAGCATGGGTCCTCTGCCATCAGGATGGTAGGAATGCCCATTTAGAAGGTGGCTGCCATTTACTTCCCTGGAACCCCTGTGATGTATCATGCATCCCACAGCACAGCTCATCAAAGGACTCCTCAAATTCGACCACATGAACACGACCCTCATCAAACTGCACTAGCTTCCTCTGCAAGCCTGTACCATCATAGAATACTGATGCATCATATACAAGGATATCACTCTGTAGTGCGCAAGAGTCTTCACTGAGGAATTTGCAGACTTGAACTCCACCAGTGCAAGAAGGAAAGAACCAGAAGACAGGCCTTGTCCGTCTATGTCCCAAGTCTCTGGAACCTCCTCCCCACAGCACTCACTCCCTCGCTTCTACAGTTCAGGTGATGGGTGAATAGTCCCAGTTGGCCAAATGGTCTCACGCTCGCGACGTGTGTCTAACAGACCTCGGGGAACGCAAGAGAGCGAAAATTTTACATCAGTTACATATAAACAAAATGAGCATCTTACAATCAGTAATGACACATTTGATGCAGCCCCCAATTCATTCCCTTTGAATTGGAGGCGATGATTGACCATTGTGATGAATATGACACCTTAGACCACCAAATTTAGTAACAGTTTGCAATCTCAAATTTACAGACACTATTCTTTATTTGAGAGAACACAGCGCTTCTGTTTTCATGGACAAGCTGCGCATAGGGGACTGGCACATTCCAGGCCTCACTATCTCCCGGTTTCGATTCATGCTCTAGGTGTCAGCTTGCTCTCTGGGCCTCACAGTGCTCACAGAGAAGGGGGGCCGTAAAGAAGAACATAATTCAAACCCTTTAATATTCGTTTTGTACATTGCTATTCTTTCTTGGAGACTCGCTGGCATCAGTGTAAAGATTAAAATGTCTTGCTTCCTGCTTTCAAGGACATGTGAGGGAGGGAATCGGGCATTTCTGTCTGGCTCTCCAGTGTAATGTTTCAACATGTCTTTTAGCCTTGGACCATTGAAGCGAAATAATGTCTACAGCAAAGCAGTTTTACATGAGGCAAAGTGGCAACGTTAGAGAGAGCAGAGAGAAAACAAAATGGCGATTCTGATCATCTTCAAATGACCGCACTCTAGTTGAGCTAATAGCTACGTAATAACTAATGAGCATATATTCTTAACACTTTAAATGAGGCGGTTGGTCTTTGGCCATCCAATTGTCATGAATTTCTTTCCGCTCTAGGGGATTTTTTTTTTTTAGATCTGACAAACCCTCATCTTGGCCATATGCCAAATGCCTCATCCATACATTGCATCCTTTTGACTGGATTCGGAATCTGATTCAAACTCTGTCTCATATTCACTCTCAGATTCCGCCTTTTCATCATCGATATCGATCGTCATGAAATCTTTAATTGTTTTGGATTCATTATTATTGTGGATATTTGGTGTAGTCATAGGTTTTTTTTCTACCATTTGGACACACTTCTCACTAATTTCTGTGCATACTATGGTGGGACAGTGTATTCAACAACATGTCATGAATATTCCCAGGATTGCTACTAAGATTGCGAATAGCTTCCATCCCCAAGACCGTAACACTTCCCAGAACCAGGAGCTTATGTTTAATTCCCAACCACTCTCAGGAGGGTGAAGGTCAGAGCTTAATACATGCAATGTTCTTATCGCTTCGAAAATCGTGGGGGAGGAGTCACTTACAAATACGCAACACGCTGATCCCACGATTTTGCAAACACTGCCACGATCAACTAAGGTTTATATCAAGGGCCATTCTGTTTTGCAGTGACATCAATCTAATTCCTTTTTCCTCAAGAGTCATATTATATAATATGTTGGTGGTTCCATTTATTGTTTCTTCCAATATTCTAGACAGTCGTCTTATGTTATAAGAGTTTATCGCCTGGCCCCAAAATGGTATGAATGATTTTGCTATGTCTTCTGCAATGAACCCTCCTTCAACATTCTGGCAAGGTCGTGACCTTGTTAATTTGGCTATCTCTGCTGTTTCAGAAAGAAACACCCCAGGAAACAGAAAGCCTAAATAACACGTGCCTCCCCAGTTCCTAGGTAAACAAGGGTATGCTTTTTCTCCACATATAAAGTACAAAGGATCTCCCACATATATTGGTTCCACTTCTTTATCAAGGAATGCTATGTTCCTGCATCTAGTAAATGTTCCTACCTGGAAGGGACCCTTTTTCTTTAAACAAAATGGAACAGAATGAGGGTTATAATTCACTGTATATGAAGGGGGTTCCGCATCCTTATTCCCCTCTGGGCTCATGTGGAACGTGATCACAGAAGATTTATAAGGTACAGACAATCTATCCTGTGGCATTATTGCTGGTGTAATTAATCGTGTTCTATGGAATATAGAGCAACCCACCGGTTTCATAATCACTTCTTCGAACTCATTCATGTTTGTCTTGTCTAATTGACCGGTTTCACTTTCATTCCATTTCCCATAATATAGGGCACTCAGAGAAGCATAACATGCAGAAGTCAATGGCAGGGGCTGTACATACCATCCTATTCCCTTACCGCCAAGCTGGGGCAAGGGGGAACAAACCAAACAGTTGTTCTTTCTTAGTATTAAGTGTGTCATGTTCATTATCAATAACAATGTGTTGTTCCCGTAACCTTCCCTAAGTCTCTCTTCCACTGGGGGCAAGGTATAGGAAATCACATGAACTGGGCTTTCTGTCGTGGAAATGTTCACAATAGGCAACAGTACCTCAAGGGGGTGCATTTCCTCTAGGTACAATAATACTGATATGGTCAATATTGGGGCTAATATACTCATTATACACCTTATTATCGTTAAACCCAGCATACAATTCTTTCGACCATGTCCCTTTTTCACCTTTCTATGTACTGCGTTTAACTCGCTATCAACATTGGTGCAGGTGGGGGTATTTGCTGGTTCTGACATTTTTTGTCTCGTCCTTCTTCTACTGTGCTCGTCGTGAATATCTCTTGATGATGCGCTTCTTAGGATGTTAAAGAATTCGATAAATGTCTACAGTCTCTCAATGCCAGTTCTTACCAGCCTGGATTGCTTACTCGTTTGGCAAGATCTCCGTGCATTCACACATTGCTCTAGAGTTTCAGAGCAGTTGCATTTATACCATGTGCGCCTCGCTTGTTCGCTCGGGTTCCGGACACATGGATTTACCACCGAGGAGTTGCGTTTGTTGAGCAGTCTGGCTTGCACAACTCTAACGCCATTCTCCTCTAGGCCTCCGGTTCCTACTTCATCCGAGAATAGGAAACAGAGGCAATAAAATCACAAAAAGATGAAGATGTGATAACTCCTTTTTTTCCGCTCCGCAGGTTTTACTGATTTGCTCCCGGTATCATGTGGTCGACAAATAGTGTGGATGCACTTCCGGTCTCAAGCTTTGAGTCAGCCTGGGGCACAATGGCAGATGATGATGAGTGCCCAGGCGATGATGCAGGCTGCGGTGTAACAGAAGATGGTGGGCGCCACAGAGGTATACGCTTGATATTGGCCAGCAGTGATGCAGAATCTGCTGGACAACGTTGGGGCACTCTTTGTCCTTCCTCTTTTATGGCAATCTCATCAGGCTTTGTTTCAGGATCAGGCAGTTTCTGTGGCAAAGAACTGGCAATTACATTTTTCGTTTCTGGATCCGCGGCTGTCTCTTTCTGGTCTTTGTCCCAATCAGTCAAAGTGTCAAATGGTGGTGGGACTTTCCTGGCGTGTGTGGCGTGGATCCACGCTTTCTGCCCATCCACGCGTATCGCTGTCTAGGTGGTCAAAGGGATTTGGTAGGGCCCAAGCCACCTGGGTGCCAGCGATGTTTTCCGCTCATAATTTCTAATCAGCACCCAGGTTCCAGGCTCCAATGCATGTCCTGGGCCGGTGTACCGCACCGGTAATGCCTCCTGCACCTCCTGATGAATCAAACACAGTTTCTTTACTAACAGATTACAGTAAATTCTGAGTACAGGGTATTCTACCTCTCTCATTCTTTTCAGCTGGGGTGCACACCACACATTCGCCGGTCTCCCCATTATGATTTCGTATGGGGAGAGCCCAGTTCTGGCTCGCACTGATGTTCGCATACACAGTAACGCTATTGGCAATGCATCTACCCAATTTAGCTTGCTGCCTGCACAAATCTTACTTATTTTGGATTTCAGGGTGCCGTTATGACGTTCAATAAGTCCGGCACTCATGGGATGCCTGGAGCAATGGAATCGCTTATCGATTTGGAGACCTGCACAAATCTGCAATATTACTGCACCTACAAAATGCGGACCATTGTCCGACCATATGAGACGGGGCAGACCGAAGCGAGAGAAATACTCTTTTAGCATTGTTTTCGCCATGCTCATGGCTGTGCAGTCTTTCAATGGATACGCTTCCACCCATTTTCTGAATGCACATATGATCACCAGAACATACTTCAGGTTTTGGCATCTCTTAATTTCTATGAAGACAATGTGGATCACTTCAAATGGCATAGAGGGAGGTCCTAAACCTCCTGTTGGAGTCACCGTTCCCTTTCCCACATTGTGCTGTAGGCACGTTATGCAGTGCTGTACTAGACTTTTGGCATTCTTTTTTATGAGAGGATTTTCCCAGACTGTGGCTAAATGTTGGATTATTTTCTTTGCACAGATGTGGGTGGGACTGTGAGCCATTGTTACCATCGCATTTATATAAGTATTCGGCAACATCCAATTCCCGCTCTTCTTGTCCACCCAACAACCCTCCAAGTCCAGTTCTGCAGAGCCCTTGGCCCATCCCTGTATTTCGTCAGCGGTAGCTTCCACCTGCATCTCTCTGACAGTTACAATTCCATTTTCTATCATACAGGGTACTTCCTCTGATTGTACTGTTAACATTTTTGTATTCAAATCAGTGGCAGTTTGTTTCGCAATTCTGTCTGCAAATGCGTTTCCTTCTCCCACTTTGCATGTCACCTTTTTATGCGCCTCGCATTTTACTATCGCCAGTTTCTTTGGACACGTAAGTGCAGACAGTAATCGTACAATCAAAGGGCCATGTTGAATTCTAGCCCCATGTGATGTTAGGAAACCTCTCTCGGCCCACAGTCGGCCGAAGTTATGAACCACGCCAAAGGCCTACTGGCTATCAGTGTAGATATTTACGCTCAAGTCCTCTGAAATCTCACAAGCCCTTGTTAAGGCAATTATCTCTGCTGCTTGGGCAGAGTTGTATAGGATTCTTTTACTCTCCACAATGCTTTTTAACGTGGTGATAGCGTATGCGGCGGTTGATGTGCCGTCAGGTAATTTAAAGCAAGAACCATCACAAAACACTTCTCAATCTGGTTCTTAGAATGGCGTTTCATGTAGATCAAATCTCCCTATTGTTTCTTCTTCAGTAACCATTAAGCAATCATGGGGAGGTGATTCAGTCTCATCAATGTTTTCCCCGGGCATTGGCATTAATTCTGCTGGATTCAAAGCGTTACACCTCATAATTTGGATGTGGGGGGCAAACAATACAGTTTCATATCAAGTCAATCTAGCAGAGATGAGGTGTTGTGTCTGCATTCTATTGAGTAGAACATCTATGGCATGTGGCACCATTAAAATTAAAGTGTGCCCCAATACCATCCCTTCAGCTTGTTTCACTGACGCAGCAGCCGCTGCGACAGCTCGCAAACATTGTGGTCGTGCGCACGCTACAGGGTCCAGCGCGGAAGAAAAATAACTGCACGGCCTACTTCTTCCACCTTGCTCTGTGTTAGGACAGACAACGCACATCCTTCGCTCTCATGCACAAACAGCCTAAAAACCTTTTCATAATTCGGTGTGCCCAAAACTGGAGCAGAACTTAAAATGATTTTTAGTGAATCAAATGCTTTCTGACACTCTTCATTCCACTGCAAAGGCATAACAGCATCCTTTTTTGTCAATTCCACCATTGGTTTTACAATTAAGGCGACGTTCACAATACATTGACGGCAATATGAAGCCATCCCGATTATAGCTCTCACTTCTTTCTGCGTCTTTGGAATAGGCATACCAGAAATGCTCTCTATCCTCTCTGGCGTTAATCTTCCCCCTTCCTTTGAATGTAGATAACCCAAATAAGCTACTTCCTTCTGACAGTACTGGAATTTCTTTAAGCATGCTTTATGGCCATGCACAGCTAGGTGAGTCAATAATAAGACAGTACCTTTTTTACAAATCTCTTCCGTGTCAGCAGCGATTAGTAAATCGTCAATGTATTGTAGCAACACACAGTCTGCCGGTAATTCTAACATGTCTAGCTGTTCTTTCAATGCTCTACTGTATATGCTCAGACTTTCAGTATAGCCTTGTGGAATGCGTGTGAATGTGAATGATCGTCCTCCTAAAGTGAAAGTGAATAAATACCTGCTTTCTTTGTGTACTGGAATGCTGAAGAAAGCATTCTTCAGATTGATAACACTAAAGTATTCTGCAGAAGCAGGGATCATTGTCAAAATCGTAGTGACATCTGGCACCAACGGGAATTGTGGATGTACTACTTTGTTTAGTGCACAGAGATCAATTATGAAACGGTACGGTACCTCATTACCCCCTTTCTTATACACTGGAAGAATGGGGCTGTTACATATACTGCCTGTAATCTCTTCAATCACTCCCAATTTCACCAAATCAGAAACAATACTTTTCAATCCTTTCTCCCCTTCTGCTGAAATTTTATACTGCGGAATACGCGGTAGCGTTACTCCTTCTTTTAAAACAATTTTCACTGGCTCTATTATCAAGCATCCCACATCATTGTCATTCACGGCCAAAATACAAGTTGGCGCCTCACTCAATTCCCCTGTTAAAGATTTCGTCACAAATTCAGAAGTCGGCCCACTCTGAGGAGAAATAGTCAAAAATAGCCCATCTGGTGTGCAGTGGATAACCGTGCTTAGCTTTTTCAATAGATACAATTTTAGGAGATTTTCCCCACAATTCTCTGTCAAAAGAAATGGACAATGTAAAAGGCCCTTGTAAAAGGCCAAAGTAAAAGGCCCTATTGTCACTGCTACTGGTTTGGACTCAGGATTTATTACTGTGGTACCTGCGAACCCTACTGAGATATTTTGTTGCCCTGACAGAGGTATATCTGGAACCTGGGCTGTCCTATTGGGGTAACGACACATCATCCGAGGTGTACTCACTACTGTTACTATAGTATGCACCTGTCTGAGTATCAAAAATAATCCCGCCTCTTCCTCTGTTTCCATTTTGTTCGGCCTGATGATTTTGACTCTGAGTAAAGGCATTTTGATTTGGCGCCTGGCCCTGATTCTGTGCACCATTCCCTTGACTACTCTGGTGCTGCTGCATATGGTTTCTATTATGGCCATTTGTTCCTGGATGCCCTCTATGTTGTCTTCTCTGACCATATCCGCCTCTGTTTTGCAAGTACAGCCATTGTGCCCGCCAGTGTCCTTCCTCTCTACAATATGCACATTGGTTTGACCCCAGAGGCCCTCCATGCATATTCAAATTGCCCTTGCTCTGCACATTTCCCCTTCCCCTGTTATGTCCTGCTACCTGCTGAAGTAAGAACCTTGTTTTCAAGTTTGTTCTATCTTTTGCTTCTCTTTCTTTCTCAGTATTTACCCGGTTCTCATAATATTGGGCCATGTGTAATACTTCTCCTAGCGTTTTTGCTTGCCATGCACTTTCTGATGTCATTATCAAATTTTGAATCGGGAGTATTAATACACTCACATATTTATCAACAAATAACCTTTTTCCTGCTTCCATGCTTACATCATGCCCACTGATATCTGTAAATACTTCTTCGAATCTGTTAAAAAAATCTGTGGCTAGCTCGTCTTTACCTTGAACACACGCAGTCATTTTGTCCCATTGAATTCTTTTCTCCGGGACAAATTATTTTAACTTTTGTACTATTTGTGCCGGTAATGCTAACATATTTGCCCCTGGCTGTGCACCCACCTCTTTATTTCTATCCTCCAGTATTAAATTTGCCCATGTGGCGCCATTGGCCGTCTCATCATCTACCTTCCTTATTCGTTTCCATATATCCGCTGGCAGAATCACGGGGAATATTAGATCTATATCACTCATAGTGAACACCGAGGATTGCAATAAAGACTCTACTTCTTTATAAAAACCGGATGGATTTTTCCGCATGTCAGGGATCGTTTGTTTTATATTATTCACTTCTTGTCTAGAGAAGGTAACGTGCACATATTGGGTTGTGTAATGTGCTGGAATTACCTGAGGTGGCGCATTGCCTACCCCGGGAGTCTCTACCTTCGGTACAAAGGTAGGGGGCACTTCTTTCATGGGGAATGCCACACTCACTGTTCCTCCCCCCTCTCTCATATGCAACAATATTCCCAAATCGAGGGATAAAGCTATCTCTCCTGTTCCCGTTCCATTGCCCTCTTATATACCGCCAACAGCTCAGGAGGGCTGACCTTTTTCTCGCTTATATCTTTGTTTATCAAATATTCAACCATTGTCTGTAACGCTCTCCTTTTCATTGATAGACTGTATTCATCAAATATTCCATGTATTTCCATTGTGGGAATACTAGGATCTGAAATCCATTTTAGTGCCTCTCGTATACATTCTTTTAGTTCTGCACTAATTTGCGCTGCTGGTGACAAGAATCGCTGCTGTCTACCCCTCTCAATATTCTTTCTCCTATACCCCGGTGTGGCAAGTATCTCAGAATATTCTTCATCAAGTTCATTCTTCAATTCAAACAGTCACTTCCATGCTCTTCTATTTCCTCATCTCTCCCTCTACAATGGGCCAATGTATTTAAATCCAACTATCGCTGAGGTGGTACCTTCCCAACTAACTTTTTCCATTGTGCTAACAAATATTCCCCCATGCATTCCAACAATACCTGTTTTTCATTGCTCCTCCTGAAGTCATGTATTGATGCTAACGTGGCCGTTCCATCATTCTCGTCTATATACATTTCTGCTTGCTCTTGCAGCTCACGCTTTCTCTCCTTACTGATCGCGCTGTGGGTCACTCTCACACACTCGCTTTGTTCTAATTCGCTTATGGGGGGGCAGTCAGAACAGGATTAGCCCCCCGAGAGCGGAAGGTGTGAAAGGGGCAGTGGGCACGGGAGGGATCTGCTGGGTTTGCAATGGTTGTGAAACACTCAGGGCTGGCTGTCTAAAGGGCAGTGCTATTACTAACGCTGCCTGTGGCTGTATTGGAGTTGGGACAAGCTGAGCAATAGGAGGGAGTTGGGTGACGACAACTGACGTGGTCTTCTTAGTTTCACTCCTCAGGCCTTGTTTTGTCTCGGTAGTATTTTGTTTATTAATTCATCTGATCAATGTAACTCTCTCTGTGGATATATTTTTTCAATATTCAATTGGTCGCGTCTATTTGCTTTCTCAAACTATTGCTCCACTCCTCCTCCTCCTTTTCCTCCGCTCTCTCTGCTTTTGACTTATGCCTGCGCGCATGTTTCTCTCTAATTCTAAATCGGAGCATTTCTTCCCTCCTCCAATCCCTAAGGATATCAAGTGCCGCAGGATGCGCTTTCTTAATTATCAAAACCTTTTCCAGGTTATCTATCCGATCAATCTCAAAACTACCATTCCTCGGCCATTGAAGGTCTTCCTGCTTTCTGGTTTGCTTATGCCAAATTTCAGAAAACATTATGGCTCTCACATCATACTTCACATACATATCATAAGCCGGCGTTCCCCCAGGAGGCGCGAACTGGCCAGTTTCCAAAGATTGTTCGCCGCAGCGGAAAAATCCAACTAAGGTGGACAATACCCCAGGCATGTTTTAACCTTACCCTTGGCTAATCAAACTTACTTTGGGTGTTTGATTTTGCAAAATCAACTCTCAACCAATATCAGGATTACTTACGATTCGGGGCACGACTCACCTGATTAGTCAATTTGTCTTTTTAAGACACAATTCGTCCGTATACTGACGCAACCAATGACGTCGTGTCTGCGTATCTCGGCTCTGCCTCATTTCGGGACCCTCGCCCCCTTGTTCGCTGGCCGGGCACGTCAATCAGGGATCAGCTGTGTGCAGATCTGCAAAGGAGTCTCATCAATTTCGCAGGGAGCCCCGGACACCTCTTGATCCCGGCTCGATCGCTCCCGTCCTCGCCGTTCTTGCCGCCTTCATCAATTTGCAAGGTACACGATGGAACAAGTGAGGGAGGGTCCCTGTTCGGGTGCCATCTTGATGGGGCCCCGGAGGGACCTTCGGATGTGAAAACAAGGCACAATCACCACACACGAACTGATACGCCAGACACGAGGTTGTATTCCCAAAAATCTAGGGTTTATTCCAAAACAAATAGTACCAGTTGGCCAAATGGTCTCACGCCCCGTGATGTGTATCTAACAGACCTCGGGGGACGCAAGAGAGCGAAAATTGTACATCAGTAACATATATACAAAATGAGCATCTTACAATCAGTAATGACACATTTGATGCGGCACCCAATTCATTCCCTTTGAATTGGAGCCGATGATTGACCATTGTGACGAATATGACACCTTAGACCACCATATTTAGTAACAGTTTGCAATCTCAAATTTACAGACACTATTCTTCATTTGAGAGAACACAGCACTTCTGTTTTCATTGACAAGCTGCGCGTAGGGGACTGGCACATTCCAGGCCTCACTATCTCCGGGTTTCGATTCATGCTCTAGAGGTCAGCTTGCTCTCTGGGCCTCACAGTGCTCACAGAGAAGAGGGGCCGTAAAGAAGAATATAATTCAAACCCTTTAATATTCGTTTTGTACATTGCTATTCTTTCTAGGAGACTCGCTGGAATCCGTGTACTGATTAAAATGTCTTGCTCCCTGCCTTCAAGGACATGTGAGGGAGGGAATCGGGCATTTCTGTCTGGCTCTCCAGTGTAATGTTTCAACATGTCTTCTAGCCTTGGACCATTGAAGCGAAATAATATCTACAGTAAAGCAGTTTTACATGAGGCAAAGTGGTAACGTTAGAGAGAGCAGAGAGAAAACAAAATGGCGATTCTGATCATCTTAAAATGGCCGCTCTCTAGTTGAGCTAATAGCTACGTACTAACTAATGAGCATATATTCTTAACACTTTAAATGAGGCGGTTGGTCTTCGGCCAACCAATTATCATGCATTTCTTTCTGCTCTAGGGGTATTTCGTTTTTTTTAGACTGACACAGGAATGACCACAACACCCTCCTTTTCAAGGAAGGGATCCTCCCTAACACCTACATACACACACCCTCCACTCCTCAGCATACCAGAGACTGGGTGATGTGATTCCCACTGTTTCCTCTCCTGGTTGTTTGAACATCCCTTGCTGCCAAATTGCCTGCCCTCTGCCTCCTCTGTTGTTAGCCCCCAACTCCCTTGTTTCTCTGCTTCCCAAACCGTGCTTTGCCTCCTATGATTGTACAGTGCTCAGTTGCTTCCCGATGCTATATCTGTGCTCAATAAACACCATTTTAATGATGCCCTAATAATAATAATAAAATACTATTTGTCTATTTATCATCCATATTCCCATTAGGGGACAAGCAAAGCCGCCCTTATTGAGCCAGGGACCAAATTAGTGTGATTTATACCACACTCTGTTGCAATTTGTGTGGTCTCCAGGCACTCTGGCAGATCTGAAAGGGGCAAATTGGTTTACTGATGTGTAGATGCCTGTCGTCATCTGGATGTGTGTCAGTGCCCGGGTATTCTGCTTTGAGAGTACAGAGTAATTTGTGCCTGAAGGGGATCTTCATGTGCCCGTTGTGTTTGGATACATTGGTTTGGGGTGTGGTTGTAGAGGTGTAGTGTTCATATGTTTGATGTTGTTGGGAGGGGACTTCATGTGCATTAGAATGAGGATTTTGAACATGTTAGTGTGGGTAACAGAGACGTCGATGGTTCATGACCTGGAATAGCAAGGCATTTAAAAGGCCATTACAAAGTAGTAGAAGTCATACTAGCACACAGGAACAACCTTACAGCCTGATGTTCTGCCCTTGCTCCTACCACTAGCATCTTGCAGATAGGTCCAATTTCACTTTCTCACATTGCCACTGGCAGACTGTTTCTATCTCTCTGTCTGGCTGCGTTCTCTCCCTCTCTCTCTGTAATTCTGTCCCTCTCCCTTTGCAATTGTCTCCTTCTCCTCGCTCTCTCTCTCCCTCTCTCTGTCATTCGCTCTCTCTCTCTTTGTCTCTCTCTCTTTGTCTCTCTCTCCCTCTCTCTCTCTCTCTCTCTCTCTCTCTCTCTCTCCCTCTCTCTCGCTCCATCTCTCTCATAGATACATGTTAACCTAAGTGGAAGGATCAGTCTGGAGACTCCTCTTATTACAATAAGCTACATGCTAAGGGCTATGGTAGGCCAGAACATTTGGTTCAAAGAAACAGCTGCTTGAGTTATGAAGATGCCAGGCAACCCTTTAACCCTTTTAAGTTCTTTAGTATGTTGGTTGGCAGGCTGAAGTCCATCTAAAACCAATGGTGGACGTTGAAGATGTCCTGGTGGGCCCCTGCACCACCATGGCCTTCTTTTGTGTGGGTACCCTGATGTTCTGCTCTTGTTACACTCTCACCCATTTACCCCTGCCCCTTCCTTCCATCTCATCATCCCCACATCCATCAGGCGATTGGGTCATGGGACAGAATTCCGATGTGTTTCTCACAGAAGTCGACCCCACTGTCTGCTACAAGCCTCACACTGCTCTCACACAGTACACAGCCACAGACCAAAACGAAATTAAATGAATTCTTAGTTTTACCCCCACCTACCATCTCTCACCTGGTTATGAGGCTGTTGCTCAGCTTCAGAATAATGCTAAAACCCTGTTGGTGGTTCTTCATGGTGAAATGAGGAGCAGGAATGTTAAGAGGTGTAGTCCGATTCCTCAAAAGGCCCCAGGACGCTGGGGACACCCTTAGTTCTGCAGTGGTTCTGTCACTGCAGGAAGGTAAACAAAAAAAACAAGGTGAATTGAAAGAGAGAGGCTTCCGGCGGGGGGGCAGACTGGGCAGACCATAACTCTCCAATCTCGAGTTTGATTTATCATGTGGCCTTTAACATGTACTGCTCACTGCCACACCAGAATTAACTAATGATGCGAGGACAAGAACTGCTATGCAGTATTTGTGTGCCTTTAGTGGCTGTCGTTTCAAAGATGTTAACAGAGAGCATCAGGTTGAAACCAGATGACACAGGGAAATGTGCCAATTTACTGAAGTCATGCTCTCTCCAAGGTATCTGTTAGGCTAAAGAGGTGCCAAGAGTAGTGCAGGAAATGGGCCGAAATACGATGCAGCAGAGTTCCGGCAATACTTGTCTTGCCAGAGCAGCGTCTTGCTGCCCTGTCTCCAGACCCAACGGTTTGCCAACAACACTGAGACACGTGCTCTGAAAGCAGTCTGCTTGATGAAGCCCAGGTTGCTTGTGTGTGACAACAGACCAAGATACTCCCAGCAAGATCTGTCCTGAAGCTGAGTTATCAAATGCACAAGCAACCCCCGTTTAAACAAACAGCCACTTTCAGTAGACTCGGTATGTGCAACTGAATACATTAACAACCGAAGCCTCACATACTTCTTATCAGTGGCGGCTGGTGAGTTTGAAAGCTGGTGGGGAGTAAATTTCTCAGGGCGAATATAGTAGCGAGCGCGCGCAGCGCGCGAGCCCACCCCCCCCAAGGGTGGTGCGGGGGGGTTCTCCCCCCGTGAAAATTTTGGAAAAATGGCCTACAAAATGTGCAATTTACTGTCCAAAAAACCCACGAAATATGAAAAAAGCATTCGGTTTTACATATTAATGGTGGTACACTATTCTTACGTGTGCAAGTGTGATGGTGTATTTTACAGCAGCTTGTACTGGGAATAGCTGGTACTATGGTGTATGCATAAAGAAATTCATTATATAGTCAGTAATGATGGAAACATGTTTGTCATGCTGTTACTGGCATTCACATGCGTTCATCCTCTTACTAAGGTGGGATTTGAGGCATTTTCTGAAAGGGGGAAACCAAGCTAAAATATGACTTCAGTTTTTAACCACTTAATTAATGCGACATATTTGTCCTACCTCTAATGGCTGTCTGCCTCGCTGAGTTGCCATTGCTTCAGTTGCTCAAAGTTGCAACACGTGGAATGCACAGGTCTCAGAAATAGCACATACATATTGCATGGAGAAAAACGCAACAGAAATAGTTTACTATGTTGAGTGCTTTATTATCAACCAATAACCATAACATCAAAACATACTTCACATTTCTCACTGTTCTGTCAAATAGATCACTGCAACCTTAAACAAAATCCTAACATATATAAGGCCATTGAAACAAAGAATTCAAGGTAACCCACAAAATAACTGCAAATAGCTCGTTTGTAACAGAACATTCACTGGTCAATCATTTTGAAAGTTTGTACACAAATTGTGCACGTCTATTTTTCAGAGAGGCAAATTTATCAATAGTCCGTGTATTGAAGTCAGGGATCTCTTGAATTAGTTGTTTTTCCATGGACAGCATGGCCAAAGCATTCAGACGATCCTCAGTCATTGTGTTTCTCAAGAATGTTTTAATTCGCTTCAGGGTGGAGAAACAGCGCTCAGACTCAGCTGTTGTCATGGGTGTAGTAATCAGAATTTTTAATAACTGCATTGTCTCACTAAATGCTTCTTCGAGATTGTTTTCAACGAGCAATTTTAATAAAGAAATTGCCCCACTTGAACTACAGAATTCTGGTCTCTCATAAACAATTGAAAGCTCAGTGCGCAGTCTTTCCTTGTTTAACATGGGGTACGCTTGGACAGTTGCATTCAGTGCATCATTGGGAAAAGACTGTCCATGTGTTTGAAATAGGTCACTCTGCAACAATTTGGCCCCCTCCAAGTGGTTAGTAAATGCAAAGCGTTCTTGGGCTTGTGTAACTATAATATCACATACTTCTTTAGCCAAACGATTCAAAGTGTTCATATTTGCATTGCGACCTGAAAAAGTTGCCTCTGATGGAAATTTAGCTTCCAGATTGTCAGTGCTTTCACGTACTCTGCCAATGCACTTGATAAAAGTTTCAGTAGCTTTCTGCACATACACAGAGTCAATGTCTCGCTTCTGAAGCTGGTTATATAAAATGTCGACATGGGGCATTATGTCATTGAACAAAAAAAGGAAGAAAAGGAACTCCTTCTCTTTCAGAGTTCGAATGAATCCCTGGGCCTCATGCACAGTAACCCCCTCAAAATCAGTCCGTCTTTCAATAATTTTCTGAAAGCATGTACAGAGTGCTTCCCTGTGCCGATATATGTCTTCCACTACCCGAATATGGTAGCTCCAGCGAGTGCGAGATGGTTTTGGACGTCTGGAATCTGAAACCTCATCTAGAACTGCGGTTCTTTTTGGAGAACGAGAAAAAAATATACAGAAGCCAGAGATATCCAAAAAGAAAACTCGAGCTTGTGAGATATTTGAAACAGCCTGTTCAATGATGAGGTTAAGCTGGTGTGCATAGCAATGTACATAATGTGCATTTGGATACACTTCAGCTACTTTTGTTTTGGACTCCACCAGACACCCCCCTCATTACACTCGCACCATCATATGTTTGCGCAATTACTTTTTTTTGTGGCAATCTTCAGGGAATACTTTGTCCAATTTTTCCATTATGGCAGTAGCAATGGTCTGCGCACTAGGGTCTTTCAGATCAGAGAATCCATAAAACCTTTCAACAATTCTGTATCGTTCATCAATGTAGCGATAGACTAGCACAGACTGAGTCTTAGTGGAAATATCAGTTGTATCATCTGCCTGAATAGCCACATAATCAGTGCATTTTAACTGCTCTACAATGATCTCTCTGGTGACCGTGAGCATGCAGTCCAGCAGTTCATTCTGAATTGTTTTTGAAGTGCCCTTGAATACTGTTGCATTTTTTAAGTGTAGTTCCATTGCACTGTCTATGCTGGATACAAAATCCACTAGGCCTCTAAACACACCAGGATTTAAAGAGTCTTCAGTTTCATCATGGCCACGTAAAGCCAATTCAAACGCACCACAAAAACGCACACAATCTATTAACTTTGACAAGATGTATCGGTTTTTATCCACATCCTCATTATGCCTCATCACGCTCCGGCGATAGGCATCATCCAACTGTGTTGCAATGTTCACACTTCCCAACATGCACAGCTGTAATATATTCTCAATATGAGATTTGCACGATTCATGTCTCTTGGTTTTTTCTGACAAATGCTTTAAGTCAGTGACTCCGGTTTTTGTCCAGGCCGTTTCACCTCCAAACAGCAGGCAAGGGAAGCAGAACAAAGACCGCTTAGCAATGCTACCAGTGAGCCATGTCTTCTTTTCATACCACACCATGGAAAATGTGCGTGTGTAAGCCTTTCCCCTATCTTTTGCGGACTGTTCAATTTTTACATCTGGCCGATCAGGCCCTAGTCTTTTCACCTCCAGTTTTTCACTGTGTGCGAGTCCGGAAAATTGTTTTGAGAGTAATTGGTCCACTGAATTCATTTTCAGCAACAGTGACACCTGTTAATAAGCAAAATGATTATGTACATGTATATGTAGATGGGATCATGTAGTCATTGTTAGGTATGCTCTTCAATAACACATAAGTATAATTAGTCTGTACTAGACACAGATAGCGTCTGCAATTATACACAACTCTGCTGTACTTATCATCGACCAGTACAGTTGAGTATAATTGCCGATGTTATCTATGCATGCGTTAACACACATGCCCATTAGCAAATGTGACACCAGCCACACAGTACATATTGCAACTTGTTTGGCAAATGAGTACTTATGGAAGAAATGAGGCAAGTTTGTTCTGTTAATACTGTTCTAAAAAACACATTGTTTAGAATGTAGGGACATTTTTCTGAATGCATGACACAACCCCAGCCCCTCCCAAGCACTGTGGGAGCAATGGTGAAGATTAGAAAGAAGGTATTCTGATGTTTGAAAGACTGTGGGATTTTACAGCAGTAAAACAAATTACTGTATACAATTAAACTGGAAGATACCAGGACATCATGAGGTAAGTGGGAACCACCACCCAATCCTATCCTCCGAAAAACAGTTTCCAAATGGACAGGTTTGCTTCCGTTGAACCATAAGCAGGCCTTTTTGCATTATATGTATATTTGCATTTTCACATGCCACCCTCTCAGCTAGTCATAGATGCCATTCTGTATTTGTAGTCTGTACTGTTCATCAGATTTTCCCCCACCTCATTGATCCCCACAAACATGGGCTTCTTTTAAAAATAAATGTAAACACGATAGCTGTGTGCCTTCTTTACTACAGATAACACAGAGTTGGAGTACCCTGAGCACCAAACCCTACAAAAGACTCATGCTAGCTCACCTCGTTCTGGAGAATGGTCACTGCAATGAACTCCTTCGCAGGCTATGGGAAATCCAAATCCCGGAAGGTGCACTGTGGAGGTTGAAGTCCGATGTTTTTAGTTGCACAATTGCCCTGGACTGGTTGGATTAGTTCATGTAAGGTGTTGCTGATTGTCTGTAAAGAGAAAGCGAGAGACTGATCTGAGAAAGGGCAACATAGGCTCAGAGCAGCATTAAAATGGTTTTCACACATGAAGGAGAGAGAGTTAAACACTTGTAACATTGAAGCTGCACCAGAATGTGGAAAAAAGGGAAACGTCTCCTAAACTATCAATAATGTGTCCTTCGGGGGAGAGGGGCACTGGGAAAATAGGTTCCCTTTTCTGCAACTGGTTCAGCCAACTAAATAGACATTGGGCATTACCATTGCCATAAGCGAACAAGGCCTTTTGCCCATAAAGCTGCGGTTCATTTTTTTTAAAAATGAGTCTGCACCAGATTAGCCTTAAAAATGTGTGATTTTTATGAAAATAAAAAACTTTGAAATTAGGAAATATAGGGTAGCAGAAGATGTGTTTTTCATTTTCCTGGGACACTTCAGTATTTAGGTGGGTGGATTTGGGGTGGGGTGTGTATAATGTTTGCTTTTATGACATTGCTGATCATATCAAAGTGGCCTATTTGTATGGATGGGATTTTGCACTTATTACACTAACCCATTATTAAAAATATGATATAATGGAATATTATTATGGCAGTAACTCTTTGTATGGGCATTGTCCGAAATGAACCTATTTTGACTTCACTTGTGAGCAGGCAGGATCTGTTAGGACTCTGTATGATCTTCCAGAAATGACTGCTTTATTTCTTGTGGAACGCTTTTCTCAAGCTGAGGCGGCTTCAAAGCACTGAGCCTATGAACTCAATCCAGTTTCTCAGAATAAGGACGTGCTAAGAAATGCTTCGAGGTTTTATTCAGGATCAGACTCGGACAGGCCTATAGGGCAATAGCCCCATGGCCGAACCAAAAACACAAAATGTTTGTGTTGGCCAGTTTTTTGGGTCAAAGTGGGCCACTTGTGGGCCAATTTGGGCAAGTTTGATGAGTTACTTCACTATGCGGTTAGTAGTTTTGACCAGTGTTGCTGACTAAATATTCTTTAAAATGCACCATTCGCATCACATTTTATCATCAAAAAACTCAAACACAATCTCAAAAGGAATGAATAGCCATTTGCACCCGTGGGCCACTTTAAATTGGTGGCCCAGTCCGACCGTGTCCAGGATGACCCATATTGCGATTCCCCAGAAGGGCGTCTTGTTGGTTAGCGCCACAACGAGCACAGACACTGTCACGCTGGGACCTAGAGGGGTCATTTGGCAAGTGGACAGCACAAGGCAGAAACATCAGCTTTTGGGGAGCCAGGAAACAGGAGACGTCACACACCTCGCCTGCTGGTCGTGACTGGCCAGCATAACTGGGCCTGCTGGTCTGTCCACATCAAGGAAGCTAGCACTGCAGCTGTGCTAATACCTACAACGACAGGCAGCTAGTGTTTAGCTGCGAGCAGCCCTGGGGTCAGGGAGTGCATCATTTCATTTCAATTGCAAGTACTACACTGCGCAGTGCTGAGTTTTTAAGCCCTGCAACAATAACAACCCAGGCACATTTTTTGTCATAATTGATTTTGGACGAGTTACAGCAACAGAATGGTCGAATGAAAATGTTTCATTTTTGCGCGTGTATTTAAGTGACGTTTGCTGTGAACCTTTTTGGGAGACACGTGATAAATATTACAAATTACTATTTAAAAACAGGCCTTCACGCTAATTCCTCCCACTTCTAAGTCCTGTAATAATAACAGGTGTGTTTTTTTTAAAGACCTGTAGTTTATCCACCCAGAAAATATACAGGGCTACATTTGCAATGCTAAACATTCGACTCTAGAAGGAAGCAAGCAAGCGTAAGCGAGTACCTTAAGGTGCTATATCAGCGCTTAGAAGCGAAATCTGGCGTGCGTGTCAATCTCGGGGTGGAGAAATGAACCCAGTGCACGTTTTCTAAAATCGGGGTGCCAAAAAAGCAAAGTCAAGTCACAGAAAAAAATGAGGGAGGGGGTTCACAGGAAGAGCACAGCAGAATCCGACAACAAGCCCACCATCAAATGAACATATGAAGATTTGATTTGTTTTTGTTGAGGGAAATTGTATTCAGGTTCTGAATATGTTCACTGAACCCCGATGCGGTTGAAAGAGCCTGAACACAGAGATGACAGGGAACAACCATCGTCATTTCAAACACAGCTATGCACTGCACGCCGTCCTTACAATCTATGAACAACAGCTCATAGTGAGCCCCTCCAAAGGGCCCTTTCAGGGGAGGCCCCTTGTGCCGTTTTATATTTTCCGCATTTTTCAACCAAAAATGCCGAAAATATAAAACGGCACAAGTCACCAGGGAGAGCCCTGGCAGGGAGAGGGCCTCTCCCTGCCAGCCAGGCTCTCCTTGGTGACTTGTGCCGTTTCCCGGCTGTTTTATATTTTCGGCATTTTTTTGCAAAAAATGCTGAAAATATAAAACGGCAGTGCGGCACTATTAGCAGATGCGGGAGACGAGTGGTCGCGGCGGGCCGCAGCTGACCACGAACTAGCTACAGCCTTGGAGTGTTGTAAATTAATTCACACATATGCCACTCCCCACTCCAAATACAAACAAGCACAAAACACCCCCACACACAGTAACGCACACAGGCACCATTCTCCACTCAAGCATGCACTCTGACACATTCAATACTGACAATACTTATTCTCAGAGTAGAAGGGCATTAAAGCATTGCAGGGGCAATCAGGCTGGGCCGCAGCGACTTCCTACACACCCAAGACTCGCCTGAATCCATCCAGATCTCCGATATATCCGGACGTCTGGTTCCATTATAACCTGCCTGAAAACAATGTTGCTGGCCTTCGAGGTGGGGACGCAACAAAGCAAATCCGAATTGCCGCATTGCCCCCCCCCCCCTCCATCGCCCCCACACACCGAGAAACAGGTACATTGTGTAAACTGGTCCCCAATCCAAGCGCATTTCACACTGAGCCGATAAATAAACACGAACTGGACAGAAGAAGCAAATTTGCACTGAGCAGCAGCGCACGCCTGCCTGCCCTGGGCCTTTGCGTACTGGTCCGGCGTGGCCCAAGGCAAGGCCCTTGGGCCACGCACGGACCGGGGCTAAACAAAACAAGGCTAGGTCCAGGCGGCCCCCGCCGAGCTGACTGCCGTCAACTTGGACTGGGCGAGCCTTGGTGGTAGCGGGCGGGCCGCTACCACCAAGGCTCGCCCCAAGTTGATGGCAGTCAGCTCGGCAGCAACACTGAACGACGTGTAGGCCTTGGCCTACACCTCGTTCAGTGTTGACCTGGCCCTGGGCCGTGGATGGTGGACCACATAGTTTGGGCCCGGGGAGGGGAGTGTAAGTAACACTCCCAGTCCCCGGGCCCAGAGAAGAAAACAATGGGGTACTTACCGCGGCGCCGCTGGTCTGTGCCACAGTGTGTTGATGTTTACTCGTCGAGGGTCGGGGGCTAGAAAGAAAGAGAAAAACAGTCAACAGGCAGGGTGTGAAGGCGGCGCAGGCGCACGCACACACCCTGCGCCATAGATACAGTAATGTCATTGGATGTTTGCCAGCCAATGACATTACTGTATCCATGGCAGGGGAGGGAGGGAATAACAAGTGCAGTGCGCTGTTTGCGCACATTGATTTCATACTGGCGGGGCCACCCCTGAAGCGCCCCGCCAGGCTTCTAATGAAAGGGGCTACGTAGAGTGCGTGGAGCTAGGAGCTCCACGCACTCTGCTATAGAAAAAAAATATACTAAATTGGGACGCGCCCCGGCCAGGCCGACCTATACACACTATTGTTTCCTTGCCACAGCGCCCCCGCGCTGTTGGCAAGGGAACTGCAGCAGTACTAAAGCTAAAAGAGATTCATTCAGAGAAGTTATCTGACTGAATCTCTTTTAGCTTCTCTCTTTTATTTTGGGGGGACGGCGCCCGGCCGCCCTATCATAGCAGCCGCCACTGCTTCTTATACCTATACCGACTGATATATAAGTCCTGCAATGTAGTGACCAATTTTAATTGCAGAGCCCAATGTCCATTATTTGCTCAAAAGGGTTTCTTACTAAATCACAACATGATATGTTTGAAATATTCTGGACATCCTTATGTTCACATAATGCTGTTTGCTTTTATGCAAATCGCCAGGAGTGGGTTCTATGAAGAGATACTGTGTTGCTTGACCTGGCTTTGGACCACACTCCTCGACCCGCAACCCCATCCCCAAGGCCTCGCCCCTGCAAGGGTGAGAGGTTTCCGCCAGTAGATTGTTCCCATTTCCAGCACTTGCCAAGAGTGTTAGGAAAAAGCTGAAAGCAACACTTAGGGAATGATCCAGCCCTAGCCCAACAAGTGAGTAAGTGAATGCCGAATGTTTCTGAATGTAGGATAGGATAGGGACTGTTATTTGCATTAGGCTGCGGCTGAGATGGCAAATTTAGAGAACAATTCAGGGGGATATTACAAAAATGCTGCACCTGTGCAATATCAATTTTACACTGTATTAGCAGTAGGGCTAACAATGTTCTAGCTCAAAAAACAAAACAAAAAAAGGCTTTCAATGCTTGTGCCAACTAGGTCAAACATTACCCTAGGATAAAAATGCATTGAAATATTCGTTTTTTGCATTACTGCAATGATTTCCTGCTGTACTACGGATACTATGGAAACATTCACTTGCATCAGTGCAAAGTTTCTGTAAAACCGACCTTATGTGCACTTGGGGTACATGCCCTTATTAAGGAATCAGTATCTGTGTGGGTGGGGGGCATACAGCAAATATGACAGATGCCGGTGGGTGTTCACCTCGAATAGCCCCACCATGACAAATGGGCCCAACACGAGATGTGGTGCACTCATCTTTTACAGGTGGCTGAAAGGGCCTGCGCTTTATTTTCGCGCGCATTGATTCAGGCTGTCGTCAACGGGCTAATGAAATATCCCAGCACTGCTAGCTCCTGGGTTTGGTTTGCCCTCGTCTCTGTCTGAGCGGATTGTTTCTGGAACAGGTCAAGTGAACAAAGTGGCTCATCCCCTGCTCTGACCTCTGTTGGTCGGCAAAGCCAGTGTGAAGCACGAGGGCCTGTTACATCCACACGCACCTGAGCTTATGAGACCCAGGCTTTCAGCCATAAATTCCCACCTGCTGCCGCGCGCTCACGGCGCTCAGAAGAGCAGTGCATCGTGGAATGTTGATGGGAACAATCAGATGACAGCTGTTCCTCCACCTTCACGCATGCACAGTTAGGACCCATAGGTCACTGTCTGAGCTCCAGGGGAGCCCTGAAGATGCACCTGTTCTGGTCCACCTCAGAATCCTGAGCCATTGTCCTCCAGTTCTGTGAGCAGGGCCTGTCCGCCCACTAGGGTTACCTTCTCCTCTTGTGTGTGAAGGATTCTAACCGGGCAACACACACCGGATCAGGACTCTTGCCCTTAGCCTAGGATGTAGCGCTCAATTAGAATACTTTCTCTTTATTTTCTATGAATTCCAATTGAGCCGATACCCAACCCGTCTAACAACCCCTTTTACAAATACCCCGGGTCACAATGGACCATGAACCAGGCTGGTTGGTGAGGATACAATATTTATTTATTTTAATTTCAAAGGAAATCGCACAATTTTTATATTGGACAGCAATCACCAATGGGGTGATAATTACAATGGAAACTACTTAACAAACTGTGGGTAACCTTCTACAAGAACATATCCAAAGCACAAATGAATAGGAACACTTTTTCAATTAGGATAGATAGCAAACAAGTTAAGATTTCCCCCTGCTATGTTTCCTCAAACCCCAATTAATCGAATTCTGAGTGGATAAAAAGAAGTAGCAGGGAGATTTTAAACGGCATAAATGACACACAGATTTTGAAAAATAATTAATTATATGTGTGTTTAAATAATGATGTACACATGTTTTATCACAGTATCAGGGATGTTATATCACTATATCACTAGCAACTATAAGGTAAGGTATCACAAAAGGCATACAGTTAAAAAAAAACAACTTGAAATAAAAACACGGTGCAGCCAAATTCACACACTGAAAAGTTGCAATTTACACATTTGCAGTTTTAAATGTCAAAATGTTTTTTTTTTTAATGGGTGAAGCACATAGATTCGGAATGCGTTTTTTAGGCTGAGGGATAGATGCACATCACAGGGACTATATAGAAGTCAAATTGTGACTATAGCTGGATAATTGGATGATATTTTCAAGGTCAAAGGAGGTTCAGTTTTAGTAAAATGAAGCTATTAAGGAGAGAAAATCGGTTTTAAAGAAAAAGCCAAGTTTCACTTACACTAGATTTAATGGCTAGAAAAGAGGAATGCACACCCGTGAATATAAAAGTTACGCTGCAGTTTTAACCCTTTATGCAGTGTACCCCTTTTCTTGATGGAAAATGTATTTATTTAATCAAAATTTGCTAAGGATTTATGATCTATGCAAGACATAAATCAAGAGAAAAGTGGCACTAATGCTTGGAGATCAAGGACACAATGCACAGAAAATTACAACAGTTTAAGACAAGTTATCAGGGTATGAATAGGATTACTTAGAAAATAGGACAAAGACAAAGGGTCAATATGGGGTAGGCTATGTGTTGCTGTGAGATGGGGAAATACTCACACTCCGAACAAAGTTTTTTGCATCTTGAATTCGAACGGAGTAAGGGAGCCAGCAATCTCCGTTGGTACTCAGTCATGCGACCGTGATTTTTAAGTCAACAATCATTAAGGAGGGCGCTGAGGTCCACTGGAGTAGGCACCCAACAAAATAGGCTCCTTAATTACAAGAGAATATTATTCCAAAGGGTACCCAGGACCTTGCAGCCCCAACAGACATAAATAACAAAAACTAGCCTAATATGGCTGAATATTTAGAAAACAGAGAAGAAGATGCTTTAAATCTTTTTGCCCCAAAAGGCAGCAACGCACACGCATTTGCATCCAACCTACCGAAACAAAGAGAGGATTTAAGGTACAAATTTGTGAAATTGGAAAGGTTATCAAAAAAGGAAATAGATAAATATTGGGAAATCAAATCATTAAACAACTATATTACGAAAAACCAGATCCCTAGAAGCTTGAGGATACTGATTTTCCCAGATTTTACAAAAGATGATGACAAACACCTAGCAGAATCTTGGCAACGCAATTTGAACCAAAGTTCCAACGTGATGTTAGAACTCCTAATGGAACATGCTTCTAGAGAGCACAAACGGATAACAAATCAAATAGAGGAGGTAAAAAAGGAAATACAAGAAGCAAAAGCTCTAGAAGTGACAAAAGAGAAAAACTATCAGAAAATGTTCGAGATCTTGAAGGAATACCAAGACGAAATCAAACTTAGAAAGATGAGAAAATTCTTCCGAGACAACAGAGATTATGAAAATGACAAGGTGTACACTTTCCAGGACAAATACAAACAATTAAGTAAACCCAGTTCGAAAGAAAGTACACTAAACACTTTCCCAGGTAGTTTGGATGCAGATTCTGTTGGAGACCAAGACAAAGACGCACCTAATACTACTGAAACTCAAGAAGGACAATGATTTTTAAATCAAATAAGGAGATTTAAGAAGGGAAACAGACTCACCTACCAAAATCAGAAACAAGTGCGCTTTTTATTGCCACAACAGGCAACCCGACAACAACCGCCAACAGGAGGAGGGGGAAACGTGGCAATAGTAGACACAGGAAATCCAGAGGAGTTAGAAGACTCCAGGAGACTGACAAGAGCAAGAGCCAGAGAAGCAGTGAAAAAGAACAAGTGAAAGACCTGGTTCTGAACATATCCAATCACCAACTCAAACCGGAGGAATATCACTATTAAACAAAGGATTTACCTTTGCACCAACCACAAATTTCAATAATACAGAAGTATATATAGATCTATTTAAATTTGTGAGAAAGCTGAAATTGAAAAAGTATTTTGATACCCAAATCAAGGTACACCATACCAAAGAACCACCGGCACAGGAAAGTGAGATAACCATTGAAGATTTGGCCAACCTAAATGCACTTAGATCTTTACAAGAAACAGAAGAAAGACCAATCCATGAGACATTATATGAACTTCAAATACAAAAACCAGCCTTTCCACCAAGGACTTTAAACCCAAATCTAAGTTTACGTCACAGCTTATGCCAGACAATTTAGTTGATACCTTTTACAAAACAGTTACAAAGGATTTAAACAACTACAATGACGCTAAAACGGCAAACAAATTTAAGTTGAAATACCAATATGACAACTTAACAAGGATGGAAAGAAAAGCACTTTTCAACTAAAAAAAGACCACCATCTGGTGATTAAAGGAGCTGACAAAAGAGGAAAAATAGTAGTAATGGACAGAGTGGATTATGTAGAGATGGCAATGACTCATTTGAATACACCTAATTGCTATGTCAAACTCAAAAAGAATCCCAAAATGGAGATACTAACAGAACTGAAAGAAGCAATATAATTGTGTCACAGACAAGGATTAATCACCGATGATGAAAAAACATCTTTGAAAAAAAAAAAAACCTATATTACCAACAGTATATTTTCTACCTAAAATACACAAAGAGTAAACAAAGATTCCAGAAGAAAGACCCATTCTAAGTGGAATAGGTTGGGAAACCATGAACCTGGCACAGTATATTGACAACATCTTAAGACCCATGGAGACCAAAACTAAATCCTATTTGAGGGATACAACTGAGACAATCAATAAATTAGCAACGATAGAATGGCAGCAAGGCTATCGTCTGGCTACCTGGGACGTATGTTCCCTATACACATCAATCAGACATGATATCGCCATAGAAACTATGGACTACATTTTTTCAAAGGAAACTACATCCAATTATCAATCTGTAAGCATGCTGAAAGAAATGCTCCTATTGACATTACAAAACAATGTATTCATCTTCAATGGTCAATTTTACAATCAGACACAAGGAGTGGCAATGGGGATTAAGTATGCCCCAGCCCTTGCCAATTCGACGATGGCAATGTTCGAATACAAACACATTTATATAGATAAAGATTATGACGCAAATGTAATACTATGGACATGGTACATAGATGATGTACTTATCATTTGGAAAGGGGAGGAGGACCCCTGGAAGACTTCAGAAGCAGAGCGAATAAGAACATGATGGGGATAGAATTCACAGGAACTGCCAGCTGTAACGAAATAAACTTTTTAGATCTGAACATTTATGTAGAAGACAACCATCTTAAAACTAAAACCTTTAGAAAAAGCACTGAGGCAAATTCCACCTTATTCTTCACAAGTTGCCATGTTAATTCCGTGGTTAAGAACATACCAAAGGGAGAATTCATCAGAGCCCGGAGGAACTGCTCTGAACAAAGAAGTTTTGAAGAGGAATGCAAACTGCTAACAAGCAGATTTAAAACAACAGGCTATGGGTACAAAACAATAGCCCAAGCCAGAGATAAGGCTTCCCAAATTGACAGGAGAGCACCCTAATGCCAACAAGATCCAAACATGATGAAAGACAAGAAATCAGTTTCATTACCAGCTACTGTGCAGACAATAAAGTATTGAGAAAGATATTAAGGGAAAATTGGCATTTGTTACAACTTGATGAAAATGTGAGAAAGTACATAGGAGAAAACCCTACATTAATTTACAGACGAGCCAAAACTATCAAAAATATTTTGAGCCCTTCACTTCTTCAAGAAGAAAAAAAAGAAGTTCAGCTACATGGCTCCCGCCACCACCAATAGGGTTTTCAAAATGTGGAACATGCACAATGTGCAAACATGCCCTCAACAACACAGTGACCTTCAAAGATAAACATGACATATCCCACAAGATAGTGGATCAAATCAACTATAGTAGCAAGTTTGTGGTTTATGCAATTATCTGCCATTGTGAAGAAATTTACATAGGTAGTACCATTCGGGAACTCAGGACAGGAATAAGGGAACACATATCAAACATCGGCAGTCAAGATACCAATTTACCTCTAGCCCAACATTGGCAACGCAAACACAAATTAGTTGACAAAAAGCAACTGAAATTTATTGGACTTAAAAAAGTGACCCTGGGACCAAGAGGAGGAGACATTGAAGCTAAACTGCAGCAAGAAGAAGCAAAATTAATTTGTAAATTCCGTGCAGTGGAAAGAGGTTTGAACTCAGATTATGAGATGGCCTCATTTCTTTAAAGACAATTGAAAGAACAATCTTCATAATCATATCAGCACTAAATGGTCAACAATTCTTGTATTCATCATTGCCATTTTCTAAAAATGTTTTCCTTAAATAGGGTTTAAATCGCATAAGTATGTTTCATATAGCAGGTATTGAACTTTAACATTGTGTAACGCTCACCTGATTCTCGCAGAGGCGCCGGTCTTGACTGGGCGACTACCGTATCTTCAAAAGTGATGTGCACCACCCGGTTGGCTCTTTGGGCTGGACCTCTGTGCACTGTATGCCTGACTCGAAGAGTAAGATGTCTGCAGATAGAAAATATGGGATTAATGAACTGGGGTTATTGGGGTGTCCCTATCTCTTTCCTTTTCTCCTCTCCTGTAGAACCCCAAAGGTTAACGCTCTCACCTTAGGTAAGTGAACGCCAAGCTCTCCATCTGCCTCGGGGCAGGGTGCTGTAACCAGTTTCTTCACTGGATAGGTAGCGCAGGCCTCTTGACTTCAGAGGACTGCTGTCCGTCGTTTACTTCACGAACGGTGAGTTCCGAATATTTCAAATGTCTTTAAAAGTCTTTTGTAATGCTGTCTCTTATTTTGCAGGGTTCCGGCGATGGCGGTTTACTGGCTGAAGTGAGTTGAGGATGGACCCGTATGCGGAATAGAAGCGCCTGGAAGCGCGTAAGTAAGCGCTTGTTGCTTGCTTCACGATGCGCACTAACTGTCCTTTTATTTTGCAGGTACCAGTTCGGAGCTGCTGAAGGATGCCGGAATGCCCACTGAGTTCGGCGTGGATGGAGTAATGGCACGTGAGTATTGAACGTTACCCAATGTCTTTAAACGCACCTTCTTTTGTCTTACAGATGCGGGATGCAGCGTCGAAGGCCTCCGGAGCGTGCAAAGAGTTGGTAAGATTTTGTCTTTCAGATGCCGGAATGCAGTGCGATGACCTCCGGAGCGCGTGAAGAGTAGGTAAGCCTTTGTCTTTCAGATGCAGGAATGCTGCGCGAGGCGTTGATGACAGCCGATGGACCAGGTAAGAGATGCGCTGTCACTGAAGACCGTAGTGCTAACCTGTTCTTTCTTGTCTTTATAGATGTTGCTGAAGACTGGATTCAGGATGGTAAGCCTTTTTCCTTTAGGCCCAGGATCAGATGCAGAAGACACGATGAGCGTTCTGCTGCAGAGGATGCAGAATAACGCAAAGCAAGATTCATCCATCGGGTGTGGTTTAAATAGCCTCCTGTAGTGCTTAGGTGTCTCCTTCCACAGCCACGCCTATGTAAGAAAAGAGTTACTGCTTTCCAGAAGAGTTCCAGTGTTCTGAACCTAGGGAGTGGCTCCTGCCCCACCCAACAGGAAAAGTAGTCCCAAACAGAAGAGGATCAGGTTTTCAACTGGCAGGTAAGTAAGCAGCATGGTCTGCTGCAGGTAAGTCCACCCAAGCATTATGAGCCTGGCGCTTGCAGCGCTGGGACTGGGCATATTTATGAGCCTGGCGCCACTGGCGCCAGGACAGGGTCCAAAAGGTCCCAATTGGGACTGGCTGGCACTCGGAACCTGGGTTATGGGTCTGCTTCCAAGGGAGTTGGGTAAGTCCTGGCCTTTTGGAAGCAGAGATCATGACAGTACCCCCCCTCAAGGCCCCTCCCAAACCGGGCTTCCCCGGGGGTTTTGGCTTGTCAGGAAATGTTTGATGAAATCTTTTGATTAGACAAGGAGCGTGGACATATTCTGCAGGTTCCCAGGATCTTTCTTGAGGGCCGTAGCCTTTCCAGTCAATTAGGTAAAATAGCTTAGATTTGGAGATCTTGGAGTCCAGGATGCTTTTGACTTTAAACTCGAGTTCTCCATCAACTAGGATAGGTTTTGGGGATTTAGTTAGTCGGGTTTGAGGTTGCACGGGTTTTAAAAGAGAGACGTGGAAGACCGGATGTATCTTCATGTGAGGGGGCAAGTCCAACTTGACCGCTACTGGGTTTACTATGGTAGTGATGGAATAGGGACCAAGGTATCTTGGGTTGAATGTGCGTGGTCCTTTTAGAGGTAGATATTTGGTGGATAACCAGACTTGATCTCCTACTTGATATTGGGGGGCTTCCTTCCGATGTTGATCTGCTCCTTTCTTGTATTGTTCCTTAGCCCTTTGAAGGTGAGAAACGGCTTCCTTAAAAGCTTGGGTGATTGTAGAGTCAGGTAGTCTACTGCTGGTGTTCCAAGATCTTGGGGTGGATCCAACTCTGAGGTTCGAGGGTGACAGCCGTATAAAAGAAAAAACGGGGTTTTCCCAGTTCCTGAGTGGACAGAGTTGTTGTAGGCATATTCGGCTATCCACAGGATATCTTTCCAAGTTTTTTCAGTTTGTTGCAGCATGCAGCGTAAATACTGTTCCAGAGTTTGATTGGTCCTCTCGGTTTGTCCGTCGGTTTGAGGGTGGTGACTGGTCGATAATCTCACATCAATTTGAGCCGACCGACAACAACTTCGCCAAAAATGAGAAATAAATTGACTACCTCGATCCGAAATTAGCACTGAAGGAAAACCGTGCAGTCGGACAATGTTTTCGAGAAATTCTCGGGCCAGAGTTGTTGCTGTTGGCAAGCCTTTGAGTGGAATGAAATGCGCCATCTTGGAGAATAAGTCCACGATTACCAGGATCGTATTGTATCCGGAGCATGGAGGTAGGTCGGTGATGAAGTCCATAGAAAGCGTATGCCAAGGGCGAGGTGGGATGTCAATAGGGCGTAAGAGGCCGGCTAGTCTTTCCTTTTGACTCTTGTTTTGGGCGCATACTCCACAGGACATTATAAAGTCTCTGATATATTTTTTCCAAGACGGCCACCAGAAGTAGCGCTTGATCTTTTCTGAGGTTTTGGCCATACCGGGATGTCCTTCCATTAGAGACTCGTGATAACAAGAGATCACCTTTTTCTGTAAATCTGTGCTGGGCAGGTATAATCGTTCTTGGAAATACAATAAGTTGTCCTTTACTGCAAAGTCCTTTCCCTGCAGATGCCAATTCTGTATTTCTGCTGGAGTTATAAGTTGCCTGGTTTTATCCTTAATTTCCTCTATGGATTGTGTGGTTACTACACCCAGAATTCTTTGTTCGGGAATGATAGGTACAGGTTTAGGGTTGGTCAAGTGTTCCTCCACTCCCATCCGAGAAAGGGCATCAGCTTTACCGTTTTTTGTACCAGGTCGATAGGTAATTATGAAGTCAAACTCGGCAAAGAATAGTGCCCAACGGAGTTGTCTAGAGGATTGGGCTTTTGCGGTTTTCAAATATTGCAGGTTTCGGTGATCCGTAATCACAGTAACGGTGTGTCGGGCCCCCAGAAGATAATGCCGCCAAGCCTTAAAGGCAGACTTGATAGCCAGAAGTTCCTTATCAGTAATAGTGTAATTGATCTCAGGAGGCGAGAATTTGCGAGACCAGAATGCCACGGGATGTAACTGATTGGTTACTGGGTCCTTCTGTGATAGAACTGCCCCTATGGCAAGGCTCGAAGCATCAGTTTCAACGATGTAGGGGAGTTCGGGGCGAGGATGTTTTAGAATTGGTGCAGAGATAAATTTTGTCTTCAAATTCTGGAAAGCTTGTTCCGCCTTGGTAGACCATTCAAAACGTTTGTTTTTCTTTAACAAGGCGGTGATGGGCTGGACTATTCGAGAGAATTCGGGGATAAACCTGTGGTAAAAGTTGGCGAAGCCTAACATGCTTTGAACCCCTTTTACGGAGGATGGTGATGGCCATTTGACAATTGCATCGACCTTCCTTGAATCCATACGCACTCCGCTAGGTGATAATATGAATCCCAAGAATTCAACTTCAGTCACGTTGAAAACACATTTTTCCAACTTAGCAAAAAGTCTGTGTTGACGCAACCTCTCGAGGACCATTTTCACGTGTTTCCGATGTTCAGATTCCGATGAAGAATAAACGAGGATGTCGTCAATGTAAACGACAACACATACATCTATGAGTTCTCTGAGGATATCGTTCATAAAATATTGAAAGGCGGCCGGGGCATTGCAAAGCCCGAAGGGCATGACCTGATATTCAAATAGCCCATACTTGGTGCGGAAGGCCGTCTTCCATTCATCGCCCTCTTTTACTCGTACCAAGTGGTAGGCTCCTCTAAGATCCAGCTTTGTATATATGCATGCTCTTCTGACTTGGTCCAGGAGTTCAGGGATTAAAGGTAACGGATATCTATTCTTAACGGTGATCTGGTTCAGGGCGCGGTAATCTATACAAGTTCTAATGTCCCCTTCTTTTTTTGGAACGAAGAACAAAGCTGAAGAAGCAGGGGACTTAGAAGGACGAATAAACCCATTCGCTAGGTATTGATCCAGGTATTGTCGGAGGTGAAGGTTCTCAGGCTCGGTGAGGGCATAAATTCTGCTACACGGAGGAGTAGATCCAGGTATCAGGTCTATCTGGCAGTCATAGGACCTATGAGGAGGTAGAGAGTTAGCCTGATCCTTCCGGAAAACATCTTGGAATTCTAGGTATTCGGGAGGTAACTGGGGAGTCTCCGAAGAAATTGCTGCTAGAGCAATACCAGGTGGAGGGTGACAAGTAGAGACACATTCTGGGAACTGAACCGTTCTTGCTCGCCAATCGATCCGAGGATTGTGTTTCTCTAACCAAGGTATCCCTAGAATAATCTGGAACTGAGGGGCCTTGATCACATCGAACACGATCTTCTCATGGTGTCCATCTTGACTTACTAGCGTCACTTCTTGAGTGGTATGCGTTACTGGTCCGGAGGCTATCTCCGTACCATCCACCGTAGTAATGACGTCCTTTACAGCCTTGGGACAAAGAGTTAGATTCATCCTCAAAACCATTTCCTGATCCACATAATTGCCGATGGCACCGCTGTCGACGTAAGCTTCAATCGCATGTAATCGATCTGGATGATCAGGGCTAATGAGGACCATAGGTATCACGAAATGCGAGGTCACGGAACTGGTTTTAACGCTCGGCAAGAGGACCTCTATTCTTGTCGGGCGAGGTCGTTTCCCTGCTCAGAGTTTGTGACCTTGGTAACTGCAGCGCCTACCGCCTTCTTGGCTGGTTTCACCGGACAGTCTCGAAGAAAGTGCCCTGAGGTTCCGCAATAGAGGCATAATTGCAACTGTTTTCTCCTTTCCCACTCCTTTTGTGTTAGTGGTCCTTTCAGGCCCCCTATTTGCATGGTTTCCCGGAGTCTACTCCTTTGGAAGGAGTTGGTGGTTTGGAAAATACTCGAGCATCAAACTTGGAACGATCGGCCTTCCTGTTCTGCAGTCTGTGATCTATTTGAACGACTAAGTCTATATAATCCGAACAGTCTTGTGGGGGATTCACTACTTGGGCTAAAACGTCTTTGAGCTCTCCACGTAGACCTCTATAAAACAGCGTAATCCTTTTGTCCTCAGGCCATTGAGTTTCCACTATTAGTCTGTTGAAAGATGCAATATAAGCCAAAAGGTCTTGATTACCCTGTCGCAACGAAAGAAGCTCATTGTCCAAGGCCTGCCCCTGTGAATGTCTTGCGAACAGTTTTTCCATACTAAGCTGAAAGGCTTGAAAATCATGGAGAACCGGATCATCTTGATTAACTAGAGGGATCAACCAGTCTGCCACATTGCCACTAAGGTACGAAAGCACAAAAGCTACTTTAGCTTGATCAGTTGGAAAGGCTGCTGGCCGGCATAAAAAATGCAACCGGCACTGATTGATAAATACTGCAAACCTCTTTGGGTCACCAGAAAATCGTTCGGGCGGAGCCAGAGGTACATTCCCAGGTAGGTTGATCTGCACTGGATTCATAGGGGATGTTGAAGGAAGATTTGCCCCTGATGCGGGTAACGGGGTCTGTCCGGCTTGTGACTGTAGCAATTGTCTAGCAAGATCGTCTGTTCGCTCCTTGGAAATAATTAGTTCCCTTCTTAGAGCATTAGTTTCCTGACGAGCTGCATGCACTTCTGCCCTTAGTTCCCCAAGTAACCGGGCTAGGTGGTCGGTATCCGAGGTTTCCATAGCGCCTGGGCGAGAGTTTTGCGGTAGGCTTTGCGTTCTGTAACGCTCACCTGATTCTCGCAGAGGCGCCGGTCTTGACTGGGCGACTACCGTATCTTCAAAAGTGATGTGCACCACCCGGTTGGCTCTTTGGGCTGGACCTCTGTGCACTGTATGCCTGACTCGAAGAGTAAGATGTCTGCAGATAGAAAATATGGGATTAATGAACTGGGGTTATTGGGGTGTCCCTATCTCTTTCCTTTTCTCCTCTCCTGTAGAACCGCAAAGGTTAACGCTCTCACCTTAGGTAAGTGAACGCCGAGCTCTCCATCTGCCTCGGGGCATCGTGCTGTAACCAGTTTCTTCACTGGATAGGTAGCACAGGCCTCTTGACTTCAGAGGACTGCTGTCCGTCGTTTACTTCACGAACGGTGAGTTCCGAATATTTCAAATGTCTTTAAAAGTCTTTTGTAATGCTGTCTCTTATTTTGCAGGGTTCCGGCGATGGCGGTTTACTGGCTGAAGTGAGTTGAAGATGGACCCGTATGCGGAATAGAAGCACCTGGAAGCGCCTAAGTAAGCGCTTGTTGCTTGCTTCACGATGCGCACTAACTGTCCTTTTATTTTTCAGGTACCAGTTCGGAGCTGCTGAAGGATGCCGGAATGCCCACTGAGTTCGGCGTGGATGGAGTAATGGCACGTGAGTATTGAACGTTACCCAATGTCTTTAAACGCACCTTCTTTTGTCTTACAGATGCGGGATGCAGCGCCGAAGGCCTCCGGAGCGTGCAAAGAGTTGGTAAGCTTTTGTCTTTCAGATGCCGGAATGCAGTGCGATGACCTCCGGAGCGCGTGAAGAGTAGGTAAGCCTTTGTCTTTCAGATGCAGGAATGCTGCGCGAGGCGTTGATGACAGCCGATGGACCAGGTAAGAGATGCGCTGTCACTGAAGATCGTAGTGCTAACCTGTTCTTTCTTGTCTTTATAGATGTTGCTGAAGACTGGATTCAGGATGGTAAGCCTTTTTCCTTTAGGCCCAGGATTAGATGCAGAAGACACGATGAGCGTTCTGCTGCAGAGGATGCAGAATAACGCAAAGCAAGATTCATCCATCGGGTGTGGTTTAAATAGCCTCCTGTAGTGCTTAGGTGTCTCCTTCCACAGCCACGCCTAGGTAAGAAAAGAGTTCCTGCTTTCCAGAAGAGTTCCAGTGTTCTGAACCTAGGGAGTGGCTCCTGCCCCACCCAACAGGAAAAGTAGTCCCAAACAGAAGAGGATCAGGGGTTCAACTGGCAGGTAAGTAAGCAGCATGGTCTGCTGCAGGTAAGTCCACCCAAGCATTATGAGCCCGGCGCTTGCAGCGCTGGGACTGAGCATATTTATGAGCCTGGCGCCACTGGCGCCAGGACAGGGTCCAAAAGGTCCCAATTGGGACTGGCTGGCACTCGGAACCTGGGTTATGGGTCTGCTTCCAAGGGAGTTGGGTAAGTCCTGGCCTTTTGGAAGCAGAGATCATGACACATTGACATCCATAAGTCATGCACATTTTACAACTTTGCAACATGCTTAATAACACACACTAGGTCAAAACCTTTAACATAAGGGTTTTGTGAACCAATTCAATATTAAACACCGGTCAATGTTGCAATTCGCTCAAAACCTTTTATAAACACATGTGTAACATGCAAAAAAGTTCTCATAACAAGTTTTTCAGACCTCATTTTAATTTATATAAAGGTCAGTAATGAAACCCACCCTGAAAAAAAACCCTCACAAACGTATGCCCATTGTAACATTTCTCAAATCGGCACTAGGCCCCTATGCATCAAGAGAGCGTGATTCTCACACTAAATAACCATTGTTCTCCCAAAATATGGCCGCAATATCAGAAACTAACAAAGGACCACTAGAGATGCTGAGGCATCTGTTTTCAAATATTGTTTTTTCTCATACTCCTTACTAAATTTGTATTTACAAACAACACAAATTATACACTTGCATTATGACAATGTAGCACATGGTAATGGTATTTACCTGCAATACGCCAGCAAATTGAACTTGTTTCAAAAACTCATCACATTTGGGAATTCAACACCTAAAATACATTGAATACGCGAGCAAGTCTTTAATTACATTCGGAATGCCCTATTATCTGAAATCCGCCACAAATCAGAAAAAGGAATTGGACGAATCTGGTAAAAATGGTAGTAGGACTAAGCCGTCTAGTTACTATGGTTACAATATCAATAGTAACCCGCCTTCAGAACGAAGAGGGACTCTTTGAAACGGCACACGCTGACAAACAGGTAAGCGTGCTGAAGGGGCTTTCGCAGGGGGGCTCACTCACACAATGGAATGACACGTGGAATACACGTGGTGACACGATCGCTACTATTCGAAACTTTAGACCGCGAAACACTATTGTTAACATTAGGAAAATCAATACACCCACTCACTTGGAGTGTAAATACAGTTTAGAAGACCATGGTGATAAAATGGGAACCTGGTCCCTTGCCTTTTTATTTAGCTTCAACCATTAACGGATTAGCCATTTGTGACAATTCACAACGGCAAACTTAAAATCGCCCATGAATTCATGTGCATGTTAAACAATGTATAGCCCATTGACCAAAGGTACTTCATTAACCGTAAGCGAGAAATCTTACTAATGGGACACATGTTGTTTTTGTTTTAGGGATTTAACCCATGACTATCCAATCTAAGTATTCAATTTATGAATTGTAAACCGAACTGACTAGGTAAGAAGACATCGAAACCCCAATTTTTCTGGTTTCAAATACAAATTTATATTATATATGTCTTGCAAAGTGGAATAAGATATCGTCAACTAACCAAATTTCTCATGTATGTTTTTCTCTTTTTTCCGTTTTGTTTTTATTACTTGTTGCATTCTTTCTTTTGTCAACCACCCTTAACAATCCCACCCTACCCCCTCCCTCAATGGCCATCTTTTAACATATGTGCATAAAACTGTTTGTGTTTGATTTACAACATGTATACAATGTTTATTCCTTTTTCTCTTTACACCTGTAATGAGTATGATATTTCTGTTAATGGAATTTGATCAGCCCTGATTTGAAAAAGACGCAGACATCGAAACATGTGTAATCTTAAAGGGCAACCTTTCGAATCAATGCACAATTAAAATCTCAAAGCTTAGAACTTGTAGAATAAGAGGCAGTGGTTGTCTTTCTTTTTCTCCTACAGGATAAGGGTGCATGATACTAGCTAAAGTAACACAGTTTTTTGCATCATTTTGTAGCTGCAAACACAGTTTTGATGCAGGGCAATGGTACTTAAAGGAGACAGCCCAGCCATTATGCTGTTAACTGCTGAAGTGCAGCTTGGTGATGTGAGGAAGTACTGCTTTGTTGGTAAATGTATCCCACAGGTGACTCCACATGGCATTTATGCTGCACACACAAAGTCATGGGGACACCACATGGATTATTTAGAAACAATACAGCTGCTTCCATTTGTTTTCATTTCATAAAGGCCACAACAGCTCCTAAATTGGGGAAGCCCCTCTTCTCTGTGCACACTGGATTTACCAGTCATTAGGTCCATGGTAGACCCACCAGGCCCTGCTAACTCAACTGGATCGCCACTCAATCTTCATCATCCACCCTGGCTTGAAATCTATTACAGGCTGGCTACACCCTTAAGCTAAAAGAAAAACCCGAGTGAAAGGGCCAGGACATAAATCCCCTTCACACCGTCCCCCTAGAAGGTCTGCTATACTGGATAACTTTGGAAGTTGTCGAATTAAGCTGAAGTGCGGTAGTGGGTGTCCCAGCAGTTTATAATTATTCAGGAGACTATACAAATAACATCACTGAGATCATAGTTACCAACATAGCACAATACTGGACATCGAGTATGGTGGTAAGTGGTAAAATTGGAGGTAACTAAAAAGTGGTAAAATTGGAGGTACTTAGTTACCTCCAATTTTACCTCTACACAACATTGTTTTGCTTTGAGTTGGATTTTCCTCCAGCAAAACCCTGAAGGTAAACCTTGCCACTCAATTCCAACAAATCGGCAGAATTGGCAGAATTACTGTGGCAGTAATTCCTCAAGAAAAGCCCCATTGGGTCCCAATTTACACTGCTACCACCATTTGTAATCAGGCTGACCAAGTGGTGGTAACTGTAAATCCGTTTGGTGGTATTTCAGAGGATTTAGCTCTGAAATACCTCCAAACTCGTAATTAAGCCATGTCTATACAGAAGTAGTGCACAGAAATGTTTATTGCAAATGTGCAGTTCTTGCCCACGTGTTAGGATCATTCCAAATGGAACTTGAGTGTCATTCCAGCTTGATGCTCCAACTGCCCTCGGGCACCAGGAGCTGACCCTCTGATATCCCTTCAAAACCGTGGCAGCGAGCACTGCCCCCTCATTAATAGTGCTCGAAGCACCTTGTTGCTTTCGTCTAATTGCCGAGTTGTAGTGAGAACAAATGTGGCTTCTTTTGCCAACCAAAGCATGTATGTATTTGAATGTCAAAACCTCTCCTTCCCAATATGCACCCCATCCGTACATACGTTGATCTTTTGGGTACCCTCAAAAAAAGGGTTGCATCGGTCGCTCATTGTCCCAAAGGTCTTATGGCAAAGGCATACTCTTGGAATCTTCCCTTTGAAACAAGAATGGATGCCAGCAATATATTTTAACAGCCCAACACCAACCTGCGCCAGAGCATATACTTAGTCGATAAAATACTTCAAGATGGATTCCCCGGAGCACCTTAGGCAAATAATTGACATGTGCTCTTGACCAGCTGTTTGACTTAACTCTTGCTGCCCAAAGCAGGAACTTGAAAACCACTGGGGAGTTGATGTTGTCCCCACAATGCCGTAGTGCAGCAAAATCCCCTACTGGCCTTCTGCTCATAGGTGACACTATCCATACCTAGCCCACAACACTTCCCACTTTAAGCACAGTTGACATCAGTGCAATTAGCTTACATCTTGTGGTAATGCATGCTACCTGAGCACTGTGTCTAGAGTTATCATCATCAAATCACATACATCTACTAAAATAGCAGAACGTTTGTTTGCACTCCCATCGAAAAGAGGCACTAGTTAAGGAAAGCTGATCCCAAAGCTGATCCTAAACAAAAAAGTCATCGACGATTTGGCCTAACTTTACTACACCACAAAACAGTAACTCATTTGAATGAGACACCCACAGCTATCCATTAATGGCCATCAGCGGATCAAAACAAGAAAACAAAAAAAAGCATTAGAGTGCTGCTCAGCACACTGTACCTTGAAATTGCCAGGAGATAGCTTTACTGCAAACGTTAAACTATTCCCACTGTATCTATTGACTGTATGAAACAAAAATGAATACTTTTGTTTAGTTTAGTGGAAACAAGAATACACGCTTATTTCTTTGGGCATAGAACAGTGTTTTTCAACCACAGCAGTTTTCTCAGATCAGTGCTCAGCATCTGACCCACAATTACCATCATTAATCATTAAGGTATCTCATCACTTTCTGGGTTCTTGGAAGACTTGCAACCTTGTACATTCTTTGCCAGGAAACAACAGGAAAGACTTCCCTCTGTTCCCTAAGGGCATAGTCTTGTTTCCCTATCAGCATAAACACGAATTTAGCAATAAACCCAGATGGACAGGGGATTTACCGGGCCAGGTAATACCCAGGGGCAGTTAGACCAAATAAATGTGAGAAAACCAACGAACAAATTGATGATGGGCAAACACTGTGTAAGTTGGATCAGACAGCGTTAACTCTGATCACAAACATATCTGCAATGCATCTCCCAAACACATGAATTGAAGCATTTGACACTGCTTGCTGGAAGGGGATGACTAATGCAACCTAGCCCTAATGAAGCATCAATACCAATAGATCTGAAACATTTATATTTTGTTTAATGTTTCCCACATACTAATCCTAATTTCATATAAGACAGTTCGTCTTTTGATATTTGCTACCCTAAGCATTTGAGTATAAATGCATATGTTTGCAGTTATTGCCCAAAACGACTTTAGGCAGTTCAATTTTCAAAATCCAAAAAGCGTGTAATGGTGCACTGGGCACTCGGAGGCTGCCTTGCTCAGTGGGGAGATGGGCGGTAGAGAGAAAGAGACTTTGGGGACAGCGAAAATGAGGAGATGCCTTCAAATGAGAGATTGGTTAAAAACCGGGGAGGTGATGGGAGCCGCGAAAGAGGGTCCACACGGAGTCAGAAAAAAAGGGGCACCTCGAAGCTGTGGCAAAGACTGGAGAAAGGAGGTGTAATGACAGAAAAAAGGCGGAAAAACAGAAGTCTGCATGCAAAGCAAACTGAATCTGGAGTAGAAGGACGTATCAGAGAGTGCTGGGATGTAATAGAGTGAGAATGAGGTATGTGGACGCCTTCAGAGGGAGGGGACTGGGACACAGGGAGAGGGGTGGTAGAATGAAGACCCTGACTGGAAGCAACAGCAAATTCTGGGGTAAAGGAAAGGAAGAGGCACGCATGATTGTGCGTGGTGTTAAATGAGGATGACACCGTATAATGATTAAGGGTATTTATTCAAGATTAAGGGGAGCAGGCAGCAGACACATCTGCAGGGCAGAAAACACAACACCAACTGTATGAGCTCGAGTATGTTCGAGCTCAGAATAGAACATAAACAATAAACGGAATGTGGAATGTACAGACCTCATAATGAACCATAAAGTGAGAATATACAAACAGCATTAACATGTGTATAAACATAAGACATCTCCCTCCTTACATAAAATGAATCATTAACAAAATTATTCAAGATAAAAATCTGTTGTGGTACTTTGTTTATCCTCCTATTGGACGTCTCTATGCTGGAGTCTTGATTCTCAACACTGTCTTTGCCTGGTTGCAATAACTCCTCTCTCAAGTCCTCATTGACCTCACCATCCTCTTTATCCACCCCCATATCTTCGCCACCAGGAATTGCTGAGCTTTTAACCAGTTTAGATTTTGACCAGCACTCATTACCCTAAAATATCACCACATTTCCACGTATAGCTGCAATCCTTTTGGGACCTAGGAACCTACTTTCCAAGCATTTAAATCCAAAACGAGGATTTTTAATTAATGCTAAATCCCCCACTACATACTCCACATCTTTAACCTTAAAGATGGAATTGAATCTTTGTCTATATTCATTTTGGGCATCAGCAATTAATCTCATTACTTCCTGTCTATCTACCTCCACACAACCAGCAACCTCCAACCATCCTGGGCACAATCTTGTAGCTGGTTGCCGGCCCTTCAAAGACAAAAATGGTGAGATTTTACTAATGGAATGAGTTGTCATGCAGTAGCTCCACACCATTTCCTTTAACACCTCAGACCACTCTAGACCAGAACAAAGCGCCAACTGTATTCCTCCATTATTAAAACTGTTAGCCTTTCGCGCTAAACCATTTGGCCTTGGATGGTATAACATGGTGCGTAAATGTTTAATGCCAAAACGCCCTAGGAACTCCTTCATCTTGTCTGAGCAGAATTGCACTCCGTTATCGGTCGTTATCTCAGTGGGAAAACCTTCCCTATAAAAAATGTCCTCGAAAAATGCAATCATCTCATTGGTAGTGGCCTCCCTTAAAGCATTCCATTCTAGCCATTTGGAGTGATAGTTTACTAACACCACCATAAATTTAAACCCATCACCTAGTCCTTGAATGGGACCAATTATGTCTACTGCAAGTTTCTTCCACAGATCTCTGGGAACCTGAACAGGACTAAGAGGAGCCTCCCTGACCATCTTTCCTTTATCTACACTGTCACACTCTTTGCACACGCAAACTCTCTTCTCTACCTCACTGTCCATACCGGGCCACCAAAAGGATTGTCTCAGCAGTCTTTTGGTGCCACTCAGGCCCATCTGCCCCTGGTGAGCCAAGTTAACCAAACGGGGTCTAATACCCGAAGGAGGAACAATCTTAGAGCCCCTTCTCAATTTAACCCCATATTCTGACAGACTTAATTCTAACTTGATCTCATAGTAGCGATCAAAACTCCTATCTAACACTTCTTTGTTGGGCCATCCACCCCTTGTCCATTCCTTCACTCTAGATACCATTGTGTCTCCTCGATATGCTTCGAGCCATTCATCTCTGCTTACAGCACACCCTACCACATCTGAAATAGTCATGTCCTCCTCATTGACCATTCCTGATAAATCTTCAGTATTTTCTACTGGAAGCCTGGATAAACAGTCCGCCACCACATTATCTCTGCCAGGTATATAGTTCAACTTGAAGTTATAGCCCTGTAGACCTACCATCCATCTGGAAATCCTTGGAGAACCTTTGGCCCAATCATTGCTACTCAAAAGCTGTACCAATGGCTTGTGATCAGATTTAAGTTGGAACTCCTGTCCTCAAAGAAAAAATGTGAAATGAAGGATGGTCCAGAAGACCGCTAAAGACTCTCTCTCTATCACTGAGTAATTTCTCTCAGCTCCCCTCAAGGGTCTGGAGGCAAATGCTATTATATGTGCTTCCTTTCCTGAATCTATTTGACATAGTGAGGCACCTAAACCTAAAAAACCATCCACCATGAGTATTGTCTTCCTCCCACTCACAAAACCACCTAATGAGGGAGCTTTAGATATACCTTCTTTATTGCTGTAAAAGCTACCTGACAATCTTCAGACCATTTGAAATGTATCCCTTTCTTCAGTAAATTCCTTAAGGGTGAAGAAATGGTGGCAAATTTATCAATAAATTTGTGGTAGAATTCCGCCTCCCCATGAAAGTTCTAAACTGGTCTTTGCCAATCGGGGCAGGCACTCCACAAATATTCTCTACCAGACTAGCCTTTGGTGACACTCCTTGACCAGATACTTTGTGTCCTAGATATTCAACCTCCCTGACGCCAATTCTACATTTCTTTCTTTGTACCGTAAGCCCAGCTTCTCTCAAACTCTGTAGCTCATCTCTCAACACACAATCATGTTCACTCTCAGAATCAACATAAATCAGGATATCGTCCTGAAACACCAGACCCCTTAGTACTTCCTCCATAACTCTCTGAAAGATTGAAACAGCGTATGCCAATCCAAAGGGCATACGTAAATACTTGAAAGTCTCTTCAGAGGTGACAAAAGCTGTGACATGCTGACAGTTCTTGGATAGAGGCACTTGATGATATGCAGCAATTAAGTCAATCACTGAGAACCAGCTAGGTTCTCCTAGAGTAGCTAGTGTCTCAGATGTAACAGGTAAAGGATGTCTCTCAATGAATATGTTCTTATTGAGATCTCTGAAGTCTACACAAAGTCTCAAATTTCTGTTGTTCTTGGTGACTAGTACTACTGGAGAAAGACGCTCAGTGGCCTCAATGCACTCAATTACCCCTTTATGGGTAAAATCATCAAGTTCTTCTCAAAGTTGTTGCCGCAATTTCAGGGGAACTGGCCCCAATTTGTGCACAACAGGTTGCACACTTCCTTTCAATTTAATGTCATGTTCAAAATTGTTCAGTTTTCTCAATTTTGAAGTGAAAACATCCGTAAATTCCTTTGACCATTTGTCCTCTACTTCTGCAATTGTTATCAGATCTACGGCACTCACCTGAATGCGAACCCCCAGTTTCCTTTGTTCGTCCGAACCTAGAAGTTACCCACTAATATCTCTGCTGAGCATTCCCTTCCCTTATGTGACACATGTCCTTGAAATTCACCAATCAGTATAAAGTTCAGCCACAAGGCTGAACTTTAGCAGGAACTAGAATTCCAGGATCTTTGCCGAGAACATTTTTGAATGTGTCTTCAGAAATTATGCCCAAAGAGAGGCCAAATCTACTTTCATCTTAAGGTGAAATCCATCAACTAAGAAGTCATCAACTGGTCCTTTAAATTCACCCGAGACAGCGTAGATGTGAAAAATATGTTTTGTGTTACTTTCTTGGACAGGCGAGCCTTCTAATGCTCTGGCAGTGGCCTGACTGAGTGTTTGATTGTTCTGCTCTCTTTGCTCCACTAAGTTTATTGAAGATTCCTTGCACATATTGGTGAAATGTCCTTTGCGCTTGCATTTCAAACAATCCGCAAATATGGCTGGGCATGTTGGAGAGTTGGCTGAGTGTTTGGGGCTGCCACATCTGGAACACCTTTGGTTCCACCAGTCTCTTCTGGAGGTTGATTTTTTCCTTGTTGTTATCGCACACACACTTTGTGCAACACCTTGTACAGCTTGTTTGTCTATTTAATTTCCCTCATATATTGGGAGGTTTGTTCGATACTGCGGGTAAGTTCTATGGCTTGCCCCAAAGTCACATCTTTTGCAAGTAGCTTTTCCTGCACTCTGAGGCTATACGTACATCGTACCAACTGGTCTCTTATGAGAGAGTCTGTTAAATCACCAAAGTCACATGTGTGGCTTAGGGTCCTTAATGATGCTACATAGGATTCAACAGATTCAGAGCTATCCTGGCCGAGTTAAACAAATCTGTGTCTCTCGAACGTCACATTCTTCTTGGGCTCAAAGTGTTCTTCAATTTTCTTGATGGCCACAAGGTATTCATCAGCATCACCTGTCCCTTCTTCAGAGCCTGATGTGAGGCCATCAAAAACAATGCGCCCCTCGGGACCCAAATTGTGAAGAAGCAGTGCTTTCCTTCTGGCCGAACTGTACCTGTCTCCCCCTATGGCCCCAATGTAGTTTTCAAACATGCAAATCCATCTGTTCCATCTCACTGGAGGACGACCTGATTCGGTGAGAAAGGGTGCAGGTGGAGGAATTGCTGCAGCCATATTGGAAGAGCTCTGCTGCATGGAGCAATGGATTTGATATGTAGTAGAGATAATTCACTATTGTCTGAGAGGAGTACCTCAAAGATCCATTCAGAATGTCCAGTCCCTGAGCATCCGGGCGGAATGTATGTGGTGCACCTTGTGACTTAATAATATAGTTCTTTCAGGGCACAGGGAGAAGAGAGAACGTTCAAATTGCAGGATGCTTTGTGACCTCACAATGAGAGGCCCCTGGGAGAGAATGATAAGACTTTGCCCAGCATAACAATGTGTATGTGATCGCTTAGCAACCACAACCGGTAAGAAGCAGGAAAACAAACAAGACAAGCTCTCACGTCATAGATTAATGTGAGCTGATCCAGCCCACACGGTACGCGCTGATTGGGGAGGTCTTCCTCTTGCTGGAGGTGCGCAAGCCCAGAAATGAGTGAAGGCGTGTTGCTTTTTGAATTAGTAATGCGCATGAGCCCAAACATCTATTTACTGGCTCCTCCCAGCTCGTGTTGCACACCCCTCCTCTAACCTTTTACCAGGCGGGGACCACGGTATCTGCTACCTGACAGAGCTCAGCAGAGCTCTGGGTGGAAGCTTTGCGTTCTCCGGGCTCTTCGGGTCCTCTGTGCTGCCCTCAGTGACGGAACAGGCGGCAGGCAGGGGAAGGCTCCTCCCACAGGGCAATGGAGTGTTGAATGTGGTCGCTGGGAGCTCCTTAATTGCTCCCCGCTGATCTCCAGGGCCAGGAAGACAGCAGGCAGCGGAAGGCAGCGCCTCTAGTGGAGCAACGCTGAGCGAACGCCGGTGAGTGCTTCCTTGCCTGTTCCGTGCATTGTATCCTCTTTGCCAGTGTTAAATGAGGATGACGACGTATAATGATTAAGGGTATTTATTCAAGATTAAGGAGAGCAGGCAGCAGACACATCTGCAGGGCAGAAAACTCGATTCTACGTGATTTCGCTGAATGAAATGTCATCGTGGGACATTTCATCGCAGAAATCTCATCGCCAGAAACCCTGTATTTGTATTTTTTTTTATTTCTGGGGGTGGTTCCCCCCTCCAGACCTGCCTTACTTTAATAATCATACCCCAACCTGCACAAAACACCCCCCAAAAAATATTTTTTTTAAAAAAGGGTTTCTGGCAATGAGAATTCCGGCGATGAAATGTCCCACGATGACATTTCATTCGGCAAAATGCGTGTATACCGAAAACTCAACCCCAACTGTCTGAGCTCGAGTGTGTTCGAGCTCACAATAGAACGTAAACAATAAACGTAATGTGGAATGTACAGACCTCATAATAAACCATAAAGTGAGAATAAACAAACAGCATTAACATGTGTATAAACATAACAAATGGCTTTTAGAAAGTGCTGGAGAACGGTTCCACTGCCACCACACTGCCCGCAGGAGGAAGGGTTTATGTAACTACCAGATCCTTCTGTGAGGGTGAATACATTTGCCCCTGATAATCGAGGGAAGGATAAGTCACTTCAACCCGCTTTTAAACATATTAATTGGTCTGGAGTAGGTCAGGATTTTGGTTTATGTGCACTGGGAAATCTGGCGTTGTCTGGGAGTTCAATACAACCAGCGCTCTAAAGCAGGTTGAGTTTGATTTGTTTTGATTTTATTTGGGATTTATGTTGTGCACATCCTTCCAGAGGCAAGAAGAAACCTGCATCTGGACGCAAATGTTCACTTCCTAAAACCACAACTTGGAACCATACAGAAGCAGAAATTATTGAAACAAGTAAGCTAACAATTTTTTTACAGAAAAGAGTGAGAGAGGACGTTTTCCTAAGTTAAGCAGACAATGCATTATGAAGACGTGGACCCTTCATTTAAAAGCATCGATCGCCCCGAAAGACATATTGGAAGGAGGAACGAACTATACATTTTGCCCAATTGAGCGAAGAGAACGAGATGGATGATAAAGCCTGTTTTTTTAAACCAGATAACTGGGTGATATGCCATGAATACATTTATATATTAGGCACATGGGCATAAACTCAATACGTTTCTGGACAGGTAAACCAATGTAACTTCCTGTGATGCAGAGAAATGGATACTGTTCTAGAAAAATGATGTCCAAGTCCAAATGTTGCATTCTGGGCCACTTGAATTTGGTGTAACTGACTCGTTGGCTCTCCTAAAAGAAGAGTGCAGCAGTAATCAAGTCTACAATTGACCATTGTCCCCACAATCATAGCGCTGTCTGGTTTGGCAATAAATGGCAGAACAGGTTTTAATAACCTAAACTGATAATAGATAGATCTGATGACTTCAATAACATGACCATTACAGCACAAAGATTCCTGCCATATACAGACTACATTTTTTTTTACCTTACTAGACAAGGAGGTTGTGACGCCAAAAATAGCAGTACAGGAAATGGTAGCCTGAAAATCCATCAGAGGGTTTTTTGGACCAAAAAGAATAATCACAGCTATTGAGGGATTAAGTTGGAGCTTGCATTGAAGCATCCAACTTTTTATTGCATTGGTACAAGCCAGAATTCGATCAATGGCTTCAGATTAATATTTTAGTCTGACATCAATTTGTATATTATCCCCATTGGAATGCTTAAACACAATCGGGGGAAAAGGGCAACCACTGGGGCACTCTGCATAGGACAGGAAGATTGTCAGAGTAAAACGTTCCCAGTTGAACTGCTTGGGTTTGATCTAACAAAAAAGAAGAGAACCATTCCAGTGCACCCTCTAAGACCTGGGCAATCTTGGTAAGTGTAGTCAGCAGCTGCCCAAAATCAACTGCATCAAAGACTGCTAAGTCGAAATGATTAACATTCTCATGTCTACATCATCAGTGGCACTAAGGATGTTATCCCAAGCAGCCACTAAGGCTATCTCCAATCCATGTCCAGATATGAATCGAGATTGGAAAATGTCAAGAATGGAATTCTCCTCTAGATAACTCTGGAGCTGTATAGTTACAACGTTTTACAAAATCTTTGATTGGGAAGACAGACCGGCAATGGGGTGATAATTCAAAAGAACTTGATGGTCTAAACAGGATTTCTTTAAAAGTGGGGTCATAAAAGATGTCTTGAGTTCTAGAGGCACACTTCCCTGAGACAGTGCAGCATTCACAAAATCAGTAAAGTTTCCGATTCAAGATTTCAATGTTGTTGTCTGATTTTACTGGCGTGAATGTGAAATGGGAAGAAGCAGACATGCAACAATCTACTTGAAGCCTTCTTCAAATTCTATGATACAAAAGGAACCCAATACAACAGCGACTAAATGTTGAAATGTGTGTCAGATAGTCAACATTCTAGAATCATTAGGAGTTCCAGAAACTGTCCTATGTAAGCACTTCCTGTGAATTCTATCATGTAAAACGTATTGCACAGTGCTTTTTCTGAGATGTACTGCCTACTATTTGTCTGTTAAAGCCTTTCTCCCAAGAACGCACCCGGGAATGCGCAGGATGTTTCCTCTGCACATACATACATTTCAATCTGGTGACCTAATGAAGGACCATGGAACGCCCTATAGGTTGGAACCCAACACATCCATATCAACACATTTACGTTACAAATCTGTCAACAAAATGGGAAAAAAGCAATATGCTTTTGCTTTGTGACTCTCCTAACACTTTCCTAACACTCTGCACTACGCTTGATCATTTCTACTGCCCATCTAATTGGGCTCACTAATAAAAAAAAAGAAAACACTTCTCACCACTCCTTTCATTTACATACTCAGATGTCCTTTATCGGCCAAATCTAAAGGACTGTGTCTAATCTGATCTATAGGAGACATTAACCACTCACTACGGTAATATTAACCTTTCACAAAGAGGCATTAACCTATCCCTAGGAGTCATTACCCTATCTCTAGGAGACATTATCCCATCTCTAGAATATGTTAGCCTACCTCTAGGAAACATTAATCTATCTAGAGGCGTCTTTAACCTATATCTAAGAGGCATTAACCTATATCTAGAAGATGTTAACCTGTCTCTAGGAGCCCTTACCTATTCTTGGAGGTGTTATCAAATCTCTAGGATCCATTACCTATCTCTAGAAGGCTTTAACCTATCTGTAGGAAGCACTAACCTATGTCTATTAGATGTTAACCGCTAGGCGATGTCAAATTATCTCTTGTAAATGTGTACCTATCTCTAGGAGGCCTTTAACTTTCTCTAGGAGGCATCAACATATTTAGGAGACATTAACCTACCTCTAGGAGAGGACAGCCTATCTCTAGGAGATGTTAACCTATCTATAGAGACATTCACCTATCTTTGGGATGCATTAACCTATATCTTGGAGATGTTAAACTATCTCTAGAAAACATTAACCTATCTCTATGTGGCATTAACCTATCTCTAAGAAATGTTAACCCATCTCTAGGAGGTGGTAACCGATCCCTAGGAGATAGTGCATCTCCAGATGTTAAGCTATCTCTAGGAGGTGTTAAGCTGTCTCTAGCAGACATGTATCTATCTCTAGGAGGCATTGACCTTTCTCAAGGAGACATTAACCCATCTCTAGGAGGCATTAACCTATCCCTAGAAGACATTCACCTATCTCTAGGCAACATGAACCAATCTCTGAGAGACATCAAACTATCTCTTGCAAATGTTAAACTGTATCTAGGAGACATTAACCTATCTCTAGGAGGAATTTACCTATCACTAGGAGGCATTACCCTATTAAGGATACATTAACCTATCTCTAGGGGATGTTAACCTACCTCTATGAGGCTTTCAGCTCTCTTTAGGAGGCATTATTCTATCTCTAGGAAAATTTCACCTATCGCTAGGAGACAGTAACCTATCTCTACGAGACAACCTATCTCTAGGAAATGTTAATCTATCTCTCTAGGAGGGGTTCCCCTCTCTCTCTAGGAGGAATGAACCTATCACTCAGAGGATTTCACCTAGCTTTTTTTTTAGCCTTCTGCTGCCTAGGTGAGTGGCAATGATTGCTGTGCCCCATTGTGCTTGTAATTTTGAAAAAATCCCCCCCAGGCCTCCCGCCCGCATCCCTTGCTTCTTCTTCCTGGTGGAGCCTAATCACGCCCCCAGCTCCCGCCCCCGGCGAGCGATTGGCCCTTGGCCCCTTGCTGCTAATATTTACCCCGTGAAGTACCCCCAGTTCCCCCTTTAGCCTTCTTCTGCCTAGATGAGGGGCCGTGATTGCTGTGCCCCATTGCGCTCGTAATTTTGAAAAAATCCCACCCAGGCCTCCCGCCCGCATCCCCTCGCTCCTTCTTCCTGGTGGAGCCTAATCCCGCCCCCAGCTCCCGCCCCCAGCTCCCGCCTTCGGTGAGCGATTGGCCCTTGGCCCATTGCTGCTAATATTTACCCCATGAAGCGCTCCCAGGCCCCCCTTTATACTTCTGCTGCCTAGGTGAGTGGTCGTGATTGCTGTGCCCCATTGCCCTCGTAATTTTGAAAAAATCTCCCCCTGGCCTCCCGCCCGCATCCCTTCGCTCCTTCTTCCTGGTGGAGCCTAATCCCGCCAGCAGCTCCCGCCTCCGGCCAGCGATTGGCCCTTGACCCCTTGCTGCTAATATTTACCCCATGAAGCGCTCCCAGGCCCCCCTTTAGCCTTCTGCTGCCTAGGTGAGTGGTCGTGATCGTTGTGCCCCATTGCGCTCGTAATTTTGAAAATTTGGCAGTGAGCGATTAGGCCTTTTCACTTCCTGGCTCCTCTCTTCAGCCCTCCCCTGTGCCTGCCCATTGTCCTGATTGGCCAACCCACCCAGTCAAAACTGACCCTCCCAAAGCAGCCCTCTGCCTGCCATCCCTCTGGCTAAGGACCCAAGGCAAAGGACGGCTCCACTTTGAAGGCTCCAGATCGTATCTGCAGGTATCCGCAGGAGAAGCAATAAACTGACAATAAGTAAGTGTGGCAAGGGTGGGGACAGAAGCAATTACTTCTCGCCATACTACCCTACCACTCAACCCTTGAAACTAAAACATAGTAAAACCTTTACACTGTTGTTTGCATTACGCTTGGAGGTCCACATTTACATGTCTGTGGTATAGTTGCATTCATAAAGCGTGAAATTAACCATTGAATTAAGAAGGTCCTTAGCAGCATTCCCTGGTTGTCTTTAGAAGTGTGCATAATATCCTGGCTGTGCAAAGTTGAATATAGAAGGTCCTTAGTAGCATTCCCTGGTTGCCTTTAGGAGTGTGCATAATATCCTGTCTGTGTAAAGTTGAATTAAGAAGGTCCTTAGTAGCGTCCCCTGGTTGCCTTTAGAAGTGTGCCTAATATCGTGTCTGTGCAAAGTTGAATTAAGGAGGTCCTTAGTAGCATCCCCTGGTTGCCTTTAGAAGTGTGCCTAATATCCTGTCTGTGCATAGTTGAAGTAAAAAGGTCCTTAGCAGCATTCCCTGGTTGCCTTTAGAAGTGTGCATAATATCCTGGCTGTGCAAAGTTGAATATAGAAGGTCCTTAGTAGCATTCCCTGGTTGCCTTTAGAAGTGTGCATAATATCCTGTCTGTACAAAGTTGAATTTAGACGGTGCCTAGTAGCATCCCCTGGTTGCCTGTAGAAGTATGCCTAATATCCTGTCTGTGCAAAGTTGAAATAAGAAGGTCCTTAGTAGCGTCCCCTGGTTGCCTTTAGAAGTGTGCCTAATATCCTGTCTGTGCATAGTTGAAGTAAGAAGGTCCTTAGTAGCGTCCCCTGGTTGCCTTTAGAAGTGTGCCTAATATCCTGTCTGTGCAAAGTGGCCTTTAGAAGTGTGCCTAATATCCTGTCTGTGCAAAGTTGAATTAAGAAGGTCCTTAGTAGCGTCCCCTGGTTGCCTTTAGAAGTGTGCCTAATGTCCTGTCTGTGCAAAGTTGAATTAAGAAGGTCCTTAGTAGCATCCCCTGGTTGCCTTTAGAAGTGGGCCTAATATCCTGCCTGTGCATAGTTGAATTAAGAAGGTCCTTAGTAGCGTCCCCTGGTTGCCTGTAGAAGTGTGCCTAACATCCTGGCTGTGCAAAGTTGAATTTAGAAGGTCCTTAGTAGCATCCCCTAGTTGCCTTTAGAAGTGTGCCTAATAACCTGTATGTGCAAAGTAGAATTTAGAAGCGTGCCTAATATCCTGACTGTGCAAAGTTGAATTTAGAAGTGTGCCTAATATCCTGGCTGTGCAAAGTTGAATTAAGAAGGTCCTTAGTAGCGTCCCCTGGTTGCCTTTAGAAGTGTGCCTAATATCCTGCCTGTGAAAAGTTGCCTTTAGAATTGTGCATAATATCCTGTCTGTTCAAAGTGGAATTTAAAAGGTGCCTTGTAGCGTCCCTTGGTTGTTTGTAGAAGTGTGCCTAACATCCTGGCTGCGCAAAGTTGAATTTAGAAGGTCCTTAGTAGCATCCCCTGGTTGCTTTTAGATGTGTGCCTAACATCCTGGCTGTGCAAAGTTGAATTTAGAAGGTCCCAAGTAGCGTCCCCTGGTTGCCTTTAGAAGTGTGCCTAATATCCTCTATGTGCAAAGTTGAATTTAGAAGTGTGCCTAATATCCTGTATGTGCAAAGTTGAATTTAGAAGTGTGCCTAATATCCTGGCTGTGCAAAGTTGAATCTAGAAGGTGCCTAGTAGCGTCCCCTGGTTGCCTTTAGAAGTGTACCTAATATCCTGTATGTGCAAAGTTGAATTTAGAAGTGTGCCTAATATCCTGTCTGTAAAAAGTTGAATTTAGAAGTGTGCCTAATATCCTGGCTGTGCAAAGTTGAATTTAGAAGGTGCCTAGTAGCGTCCCCTGGTTGCCTGTAGAAGTGTGCCTAATATCCTGTATGTGCAAAGTTGAATTTAGAAGTGTGCCTAATATCCTGGCTGTGCAAAGTTGAGTTTAGAAGGTGCCTAGTAGTGCCCCCTAGCTGCCTCTAGAAGTTTGCATAATATCCTATCTGTGCAAAGTTGAATTAAGAAGGTCCTTAGTAGCGTCCCCTGGTTGCCTATAGAAGTTTGCATAATATCCTCTCTGTGCAAAGTTGAATTGACAAAGTGTCTAGCAGCATCCCCTGGTTGCCTGTAGAAGTGTCCCTAATATCCTGTATGTGCAAAGTTGAATTTAGAAGTGGACATACTATCCTGTCTGTGCAAAGTGTAATTTATAAGGTGCCTAGTAGTGCCCCCTAGCTGCCTCTAGAAGTTTGCATAATATCCTATCTGTGCAAAGTTGAATTAAGAAGGTCCTTAGTAGCGTCCCCTGGTTGCCTTTAGAAGTGTGCATAATATCCTCTCTGTGCAAACTTTAACTTAGAAGTGGGCCGAATAGCGTGCCCTAATTGAACCGAATAGTATTCCCTAGTAGCCTCTCTGTTCAAAGTTTAATTTAGAAGTATGCCTAATCACGTACCCTAGTTCAACCGACTAGTATTCCCTAATAACCTCTATGTACATAGTTTAACCAAGAAGCGTACCTAATCGCATGGCTGAGTTCAACTGACTACTATCCATAATAGCATCTCGGCGCATAGTTTAATTTAGAAGTGTGTCTAATAGCGTGCCCTGTGAATCTAGAATTGTGCCTAATATCATCTCTTTAAAAAATTTGAATTTAGAAGTGTGATTTTAGAACTTTGCCTAATAGCCTCTCTGTGTAAAGTAGAATTTAGAAGTGTGCCTAATATCCTCTCTGTGTAAAGTTGAATTTAGAAGTGTGCATAATAGCATGTCCTAGTTGAATTTGGAAGTGTGACTAATAGCGTGTCCTCGTTGAATTTAGAATTGTACCTAATATCCTCTCTGTGCAAATTTAGAGTTAGAAGTGTACAAGTGTACATGTGCCTAATAGCGTGCCCTATTTGAACCGACAAAGTGTCACAAATATCCTCTCTTTGCAAAGTTTTATTCAGAAGCATACCTAATAGTTCAACTGACTAGCATGCCCAAATAGCCTCTCTGGACAAAGCTGAATTTAGAAGTGTGCCTAATAGCGTGCCCTGTTTGAATTTAGAAGATCGCCCAATAGTCCACCCTGGTTGAAACTGTGTCAAACTTAAAGTTTGAAGCGTGCCCAAATATCCCTTCCGTGCAAAATTTAATTTAGAAGTGTGCCTAATATCCTATATCATAATATCTATGTGCAAACTCGAATTCAGAAGTGTCATAATCGCATTTAGGAAGTCTGACCTATAGCATATCTACGACATGATTGCACCTTGAAAGTGCATTTAGAAAATGCTCCCTGATTGAATTAAAAGTGTGCCTAGTAGCGTGCCTTGGTTGAACTTAGAAGTGTGCCTAACAGCGTATCTTGGTTGAGTCTAGAAGTGTGCAGAATAGCATGCCCTGTTGAATTGAGAAGTGTGCCTGATAGCGTGCACCTGGTTGAACTTAGAATAGCGTGCCTGGTTGAACCTAGAAGTGTGCCTAATAGCGTGCCCTGGCCGAACTTAGAAGTGGGACTAATATCGTGCCCAGGTTGAATCTAGAAGTTTTCCTATTAGCGTGCCATGGTTGAATTTAGAAATGTGCCTAATAGCGTGCCCTGGCTGAATTTAGAAGTGTTAATGTAAACCACCATATCACATCTCCATGCTTACACTCCTCTTTACACCACCACTCAACTAGAACACAGTGATACTATGACACCATTCGGTATAGCTATTCTCATACCAACACCTGCCTCATACTCCCCATCACTCTAACTAAACACTGCTGGTTATACACCCTCCAGCCAGGCGTTCTCCTCAGGCATAACGCAGCCAGAATTGGTCTGGATAAAAACCGGCCAGATCGAACACATACACCTGATCTCTCAACCACCACACCTACCGCTAAGAAGCAGCTATCACACGAATGCCACACCAGCTGCACACATACCCGGTGCTCACACACACCTTTGACTCTCTCTACTGACTTGAACTTCGGTTCCTGAGGGCGTTCAACCTACCAGCGCCTTCAGACCATACCAATGGTACATAAGGCGTTATATAAATGCAAAATAACATAACATAACATAACATATAGAGGAAAGCGTCCTCCTCTCCACCTCCCTCCCAGGCCATCTGCTATGCACTGACAGCCCACTTCTCCTCCAAAAAAATATTGCTATTCTGTCCTCTCTGTCTTTTGCTGCCCCCGCTGTCCCCCATTCTCTTGCCTCCCTTGGCTCCCGTCTGCGCCGCCCATATTCTCCTCCTTCTCTCCTATTTTACCAGATGAGATTTCTAGGGTTGTCTGCTCTATGACAGTCTCCTCTAAGCAGGTGCTTGCCTGCTCCTCCAGTACCATCAAGGACAACATTGACTGTCTCATCCCAGCGTTTTGGGTGACCTCTGCAACCACACATTTGCCACTGGTTCCTTCCCACAACCCCTCAAGCAATCTCTTGTGCACCCTTTCCTAGAAAAGCTGCCTGCTGACCCTTCATGTCCGGCTAACATTTGGCCTATCATTATCAGCAATTTTTTGGCAAACTCATGGAGAAGCTGGATATCCCCCAACTGACCCTCCACACCAAAGTGCTGGGCTGGCTCCACGACCATCAGTCCAGTTTCAAGGCATCTAGAGGCATGGAAACTGCTCTCATGAACACCAGGTGAAGACCTACTCCCTAAACACTCACTCTGTTCTGATCCTCCTCAATCTTTCATCTGCCTTTGACACAGTACTCATAAACTGTCTCCATGATAACCTATATTGATAACACAAATAATCAGGATGCGAGATCCTCACAACAATCCACAGTTTTTGGACATATTTATTTCAATCTCAAAAACCAGTGTCTTAAATTATTACAAACTTTCGCTAAGCACGAAAGCGATACCGGACAGATTTCAATAAAAACATAGGGAAGTGCAGTTGTGCACCCTCATCGGGATGTGGAGGATGAGTACCCTAGTGACAAGCACATATGAGTATACGAAGTAGGTGACACAAGTAACTCAGATAAGTGCTGCCCGAGGCTGTTCTTCAACCCGGGTTTGGTTTTAAGCAAAAACATACAACAAAGGGTATTTTCACAGTTGTGCCACAAGTGATCGACACAGTTGTGTTTCGGCCACAATGGCTTGGTAGAAGCTTGTAGTTGTGGTGGCCTTCATCAGGAGAGACTAGTGGGGGAGTCTGTCCGTGGGTAAGATCGTCCAACCGGAGTGAGGCGGTATGCTGTCAACCGGCCTAGGTGAAATCCTAGATCTGGTGGTGTGAAAAGATTCAGCAGTGGGAGTAGATCGGCCGTGCCTGGGAAACCGGATTCAAACGGCGCTGGGCTTATGATTAGCCATTGATCTGATTCTCATTCTTTTAGTTCTTGCTGGGTTCACGGCGGCGATGGAAAAGTGCTGGGCTGGCTCCACGACCATCAGTCTGGTTTCAGGGCATCTAGAGGCATGGAAAACTGCTCTCCTGAACACCTGTGAAGACCTACTCCCTAAACACTCACTCTGTTCTGATCCTCCTCGATCTTTCATCTGCCTTTGCCACAGTACTCATAAACTGTCTCCATGATACCCTAGGCATCACGGACAGGGCACTGGTGTGGCATACCTCGTCCCCTTCAAACAGACCATCCCAAGTGCAATGGGTCCATTTCTTTCCTCCACCTCACTCTATACCTGTGGGGTACCTCAAGGCTCTAGAAGGCATTTACCTATCACTCGGAGGCCTTCACTTATTTAGGAGACATTATCCTATCTCTAGGAGATGTTAACCTATCTCTAGGAGATATTAACCTATCTCTAGGAGGCATTCACCTATCTCTAGGAGACATTAAAAGAGATGTTAAACTATGTCCAGAAAGCCTTAACCTTTCTCTATGAGGTATTAGCCTATCTCTAGGAAATATTAACCTATCTCTCTGAGATTTTGATCTATATTCAAGAGACATTAACCTAGGAGATGTTAACCTATCACTAGGACATTAACCTATTTAGGAGGCGTAATGTATCTCTAGGACACAACCCTGAGATGTCAACCTATCTCTTGTAAACATGAACCTTTCTCTAGGAGACATTAACATATCTCTAGGAGGCATTAACCTATTTAGGAGATCTTAACCTATCTCTGTGAAATGTTAACCTATCTCTAGGTGGCTTTCACCTATCTCTAGAAGACATTCTCTAAGAGATGTGAACCTATTTCTAGAAAGCATTAACGTATATCTAAGAGATGTTAACCTATTTATGCAAAGCATTTACCTATCTGTATGAGGTATTACCCTATCTCTAGGAGATGTTAAGCTATCTCTAGGAGGTGTTAATCTATCTCTAAGAAATAATTAACTTTCTCTATGAGATGTTCAACTATCTCCAGAAAGCATTAAACTATCTCTATGAGGCATTAACCAACCTCTAACCGATGTTAACCTATATCTAGGAGGTGGTAACATATCTCTAGGTGACAACCTATCTCTAGGAAAAATTAATCTGTAGCTAGAAGGCAATAGCCTATCTCGAGCAGACATTAACCCATCTCAAGGAGGTATTAACATTTCACTAGGAAACATTAGCCTATCTCTAGGAGGCTTTCACCTATCTATAGGAGGAATTAAACTATTTCTAGGAGACATTAACCAATTTCTCTGAGGCATTAACCTACCTCTAGGAGATTTTAATCTATCACTAGGAGACACCACTGTGTCTCTAGGAGGCATTAACCTATCACTAGGAGACATTTATCTATTTGGGAGACAATAACCTATCTCAAGGAGACTTTAACATATCTCTAGGAGACATTAACCCATCTCTAGGAGATGTCAACATATCTCTAGAAAGCATTAACCTATCTGTATGCGGCATTTACCTATATGTTGGAGATTTGAACACATCTCCAGGAAACATTAACCTATCTCTTGAAGGCATTAACCTAGTTCTAGGGGCCATTAAAATATATCTGGGAGTCATTAACCTCTAGTAGAGATTAATTTGTCACTAGGAGGCATTAACATATTTCTAAGAGGCATTAACCTATCACTAGGAAACATTAACCTAAATCTAGGACGCTTTCACCTATCTCTAGGAGACATTAACCTGTCTCTAAGAGATGTTAACCTAACTCTAGAAAGCATTAACCTATCTCTAGTAGATGTTAACCCATTTCTAGAAGTCATTAACCTATCTCTAGGAGGCATTAACTTATCTCTAGGAGATGTTAACCTATCTCTAGGAGACGTTAACCTATCTCTAGAAGGCATTAACCTATCTCTTTGAGGTATTAACCTATCTCTAGGATGTGTTATCCTATCTCTAGGAGACATTAACCTTTCTCTAGGAGTCACTACCCCATCTCTATTAGACATTAACCTATCTCAAGAAGACATTACCCAGTCTCCAGGAGACCTTAACCTATCCCTTTTAGATGTTAACTTATCTCCAGGAGACATTGACCTATCTTTAGAAGACATCAATCTATTGCTAGGAGACGGTCAGCTATCTCTAGGAGACATTAAGCTGTTTTAGGAGTAATTAACCTATGTATGAGACATTAACCTACGTCTAGGAGAGGTTAACCTATCTCTAGGAGATATTACCCTATCTCTAGGAGATATTAACCTATCACTAGGCGAAGTTAACCTATCTCTAGGAGGCATTAACCTACATCTAGGAGACATTAACATATCTCTAGGCAGTACATAGTCTTTTCACTGCAGTTGCTTCAAACAACCCTAGAATGTATTACCTTAAATTGTGCTCAGTGCCTAATATGTCGATCGGAAAACCCAGCAGCAATCGTCCCACAAAATCTCTTTTTTGCATGGTTCTAGTTAAAGGATTTGAAGCAGTGATATAAAGGTACAGACCACAATTATGTGATGCAGCCTTATAGGATTGTGCTACCAAGGAAGTGGCATGACCATTTATCCATTGGGTACAGCAACATATGTGGGGCCCATGCCCATTGTGTGATATCCCTGTAACCTGTCTCTGTGCACTGTTCCTTTTATTTGACATCTTCTGTTTTCTTAATAAATGTTTTATTTAAAGTAAGGTTCACATCACGTCACAACTCAAAGGCATAGGTCAATAAGCTATTAGACAGGCACAAACCTACCCAATACAATGATGCTCCCCAACTGAAACAAAAACAGTGGTGGCATGTAATACACAAGAAAACAAACCATATAAAATAAATCCCACTTGTAGTACATAGATCTTGATCTGACAGCAACTCAGAGTCACAGAACCAGACCTCCCATTCAAACTAGGGGAAGGCTATCGGTCATGATGGAGACATGTAGCATCTAACTAATCTCTACAGCTCGAGCTGCTAGGAAATGTATAAATGGGTCACAAATATTCTGTGGTTCGAAAAGAAGGCAACACCTTCATCGAATAATTTGGTACCGGGCTGCTGCTCCACATGAGATCCTTCAACCGTTCTTACATTGTGGGGGCAATATTCATCCAGCAGAAGAGTATAAAGCATTTAGCAATTATCATACACATTGATAACAGTTTCAGATTGTAGCCAGAAAGATCTTGCTATCTACCAAGTAGATAACACATACGGTCCCTAGTTACATCAACGGCAAGTATTTAAGACACCATTACAACAATACAAGGCCAACATCGTGCAATAAAGGAGGATGATCAAAACATATGAATAAAGCTTGCTTTGTCCCCTTGCCATTTCAAGTATTTCCCATCACTAGTATCATCAATCCTCATTTGTCGAGAAGGGTTAATGTATGCCCGATGGAGGATTTTATACTGTATTAGTTTGAATCTGGTATTCAAGGCAACTGTGTTTGTAAACTAGCACAGTGAAGCCCACAACTGGTTGTCTAATCATCTATTTAGACCCCACTCCCATTTCGATTTACTTGGGCAGGTCTCTAGCAGGGCAGATTCTTGGATTGTTTTGTGGATGATGTATACAATTCTCCTAGAGCACCCACTGAATTCACCATACATTGTAAAATAGGAGTTTTAGAGGGTTCTGGTGGGACTAAAACTCGCAGACACCACATGAATAAATGCTGATATTGTCTTTTCCAAGACCCACTGTACTTGACATTGGATCACATTTACAGTTGATGGTGGGTACCATAGTCAAAAGGGCTGCGTTCAGAGAGTAAGGTTGGACCGACATCCTTCCCATTCTAATGTGAGGAAATGGTGGCTACCTGTGTCAGGAGCGCATAGTCCACCCTGGGCTTAGGTACGGTTCAGAGTATCCAATTTAATTATTGGACCGGGCAGACCTATCAGGAGCAACTGAAGTAGTCTAAAAACTTAGAACCGGACCATACAGGAATGTTATGAAAAAATACACACATTTGGGACCCACTACCGTTTTATAAAGTGCAAGGCGACCATACACTGATATGGGAAGTGCTGTCCATCTCTGAGTTATCCATCTGAGGATCATCAGGGGCATGGTGCTTAGCATTTAAGAGGGATGTGTGTGCCTGTCTTGTAGTTATGTCCAAGTATTTCACTGATTCTTGTCCCCACCTATAGACACAAATCTTGCTCAGCCTGGCATTCCCATCCATCAGTGGGAATGGATAGATTTAGACCAATTGAATCATAATCCTGAAAACTGTCCAGGTACTTCTAATTCACTCATAAGGACAGCCAGATTCACCTCTGGGTCCTCAAAATAATATATAATATCATCTGCATACAGAGACACCAGTTCCTTCATTCCACCTAATGTCAGTCGGAGGCCACAGTGCAGAAGACGGAGCTGAATTGCCAGTAAAGGAGATAAGGGACACCCCTGCATTGTCACCAGTTCATTAAATAAGTAGTCCTAAAATGCTGAATCAAACTCCTTTTCAACATCCAACAGTGCACCCACTGCACGGACTTAAGGATCGACTTGAACGAAAATGTTGAATAACCACCTGAAATTCGATATGGTGGACCAGCCAGGTATAAAGCCAGATTGATCCAAATCAATTAGCGACGAAACATGGGTAATGAGCCAATCAGCTAATATCTTTGAGAAATTCTTGGCGTCCAGGTTAATCAGTAAGATGGATCTCTAAGAAGTGCACTCAGTCGGATTATTACCAGGTTTCATGATCAACGAGAACACCACCTACACATCGTAGGAGGGAGACCCAGACTGTAGGGATTCCTGCCACACATGAATCAAGTGTGAAGTAACCTCTGAGTCAAACTCCTTCAAAGGTTTTGCAGTAATACCATATGTTCCCAGCACCTTCGACGGGGGTAAGGCGGATATTGCTGACATGATATAGGATTTCCCATAATAGACACGGAAGGTATCAAATATAGCCCTAGGACCCAAAACCAACTTCCCCTCTGCATTACAGATAACATACACACTAGGACAGCCTCCCTCCGGATGCAGTAATTGAGCAAGGTGTCGGCCCAGCTTACCCTCCTCACTGTATTTGCAAGCCTGTCCTGTTACTGACAAGAACTTAATCTCCCTATCTGACACTATGTGAAAGTGAGCCAATGTAACCTTAATGAATGACAACAGTCCTTCCCCTGCCACGCGCCCTGCTCTAAGCTCGGGCATCTAAGTTCAGACTCAAGTCTGGATAATTCTGAGCTAACAGTTTTCAAAGCCCTATTCTCAATGCCTATGCAAATGCAGTGAAGATAAACCTTTATCATCTCCCAGATCATAGCCCTCAGAGGGACCAAGCTAATATTAACTGCAAAAAGAGTGTCAATCTTCTCTTTAAAATCACTTTAGAATGCAATGTCTGAGAGGGAATGGGATTTAAACCTCTAAGTGTGTCACACAAGAGTCCCATCCTCAAGGCCAAGTTTCCATAATATCGGTGAGTGGTCAGAGAAAGTTCTGGGAAGCAATTTTCACTCCTTTGTTCAATCCAGGAGACCAGCACCTATAAGGATGTAATCAATTGTGCAAATGCATGTCATGAACAGAGGAGTAATACAAATATTCTCTATCCATGACTGGAGTGTCCTCCATAAATTAAGACGATCATGCTATTAATGAACTCCCGTGCAGGCAGCGAGAAAGTGCAGAGAATATTATTAGATCTATCTAGGTCTGTACTTAATATACTATTATAATCCGGCACCCATAAGATATGAGTATGTAAGTACTGAATGCATTTAGTGATCAAGTCTCTATGAAACCTGGGTTCATCCACATTTGGGGCATAAGTGTTAATAATCATTAAATGGGTATTATGCAATGTGCCCATAACGATTACATATCTGTCCTCTGATTCCCGTTCCTGTCCCAACAGGTGAAACATGCAAGATTTGTGAGTTAGGACTTCCTGGAGTTGGAGAAAAGAGTCGTGGAACCTAGAGGAATCCCAGGACTTAGCACAGTGTTGTTGGTAACACCAAACAAGTGTGTTTACTGGAGAAGGATTATCCAGGCCCTATGCCACTCAAGTAAGCCAGTATCCTACGTGACTTTATCAGGTTATTAATACCCCTCACATTCCAACTGATAAGTGTGCAAGCATCAAAAGACATTGATTTAGGCCCTGTTAGGGAAGGAAGGAAGAGCCATTGGGGTGTCTGATACAATATGCACCTGTATCAACAAAAAACAGGATAGGAACTCCCTAGTGTGTGATATGAACCCATTTTAAAATTTGAACTAGAAACCCAACCAAACATTTACGCGGCTAACTCTGAAAGCAGAAAACACTACTTTCAACTATTGCCAGCATAGCAAAGTCTCAATATAAGTTATTACAGACAGGTGAGTAGTTTCTGGTCTGGAACCAGAAAACCTGAGTTTGCATCTGCTTAGTCCAAGCTAGCAAACAGCGGCCAAGATTGACACATTCATTCCATTAAAGGGAACACTCTACTCTTAACTTCTGGCCACAGATATCCAGGGGGAACAGTGTCCAGTCTCTGAATAAAATGGGGAATGGGTCATGCCATGCGATTGCTCCTTTTTGTTCATCCGGGGTCAGTGGCTTTGCTAGGGGGGACGGGGACACCCTGTGAAAGCCTGTGCCCCCCCCCTTGTGCCCCCCTACCTAAGACAAGCAGTGACCATGCTCTTCCCCTACCTTTGTCTATGCCCCCCCCACCTTTTGTCTTTGGCCCCCTCTGTGCCGCTCCTAAATTTGATTCCTGGCGACGCCACTGTCTGGATTCACTCACGACTAACGTTACCTTAATATTTTACTGTACCTGCTTCCTCTCCTCTTTGACTCCTCCATAACAAACTTCTGCCTGCTCCTACCTCAAAACATTGATGTTAACATCTTCTAATCCCACTCTACAACTTTCCCTCCTCTGACATTTGTATTATTATTATTATTATTATTATTATTATTATTATTATCATTATTATCATTTTTAGGGCATTTATTGAGCAACAACCTAGCTTTTGGAAGAAACAGGGCAGTTTACAATCATTGGGGGAGGAAGAAGGATTGGGAGCAGAGAAACAAGAAAGTGGGGAATCTAACAACAGGGGATGTACAGAAATTGCCAGCACTGGATCAAGCAATGGTACAAGCAACCAGGGGAGGAAACAGTCTAGATCAGAGAACCCATTCTCAGGTATGGTGGGTAGAGGACAGTGTATGGACCAAGGTGTTAGGAATTTGCCATTCCTTTAACAGGAGGTACTTAAGCTCCATCCTGAACTGTAGAAGCAAAGGGGTTGAGTTGCATGCTGATGGCAAGAATTTTCCAGTCTTGGGATATAGACAGAGAAAGCCTGTCTTCTGTTTTTTTTCCTTCCACTACTGGCAGATTTCAGGTTTGCACATGATCTTACATCTGATGGATCATACGCCTTCAGAGATGCTGGGTGACAGCCTTGTAGTTGACACATCAGGATTTTAAGATGATAAATGGTTGAAGCGGCAGCCAGTGCAGCTTGATGATGGTCAGGGTCATGTGGTCGAATTTGCAGAGTCCTTTTGGTGAGACGTACTGCAGCATGCAGAAAAAATCTCAGGAGAGCCAGGGTAGTCACCGGAAGGCCTTCCAAAAGGGATATACAACCATCCACGTAGGAGAGGAATAAGGTTTGGACAGCATGTCTGGATTTGTTTTCTAGGATGAAGGGCAGTATTTTCCGCAAGTGAGAAAGTTGGTACCAAGCCATTTGTGTCTTTCATGCTATGTGCTGTTTGAAGGAGAGCTGTAGGTTGATGTCAAACCCAAGGGACTTAGCCCAGGTGGCCAGCAGTGGTGTGAAGCCTGGTGGTGCATATCAGGGAGTCAGGTCTGGATGTTGCAGTGTTCGGTGTTGGTCAGTAGTAGATATTCAGTCTTGGAGGGGTTGAGCTTCAGGTAAGCACATCACATGCACAATGGGATCATTGAGACGCATGCCTTGAGCCTGTGGATGTCTTCAACGGAGGATATCTTGAAGTAGAGCTGCATATCATCTGCACTATTACCTCTCCTCCCTTACCACAACTCCTCCCCCACTACAAACCCATCCATCCTTCAAGCACCCTGTACCAGTCATCCTCACATTTACATCTTACACTATTCTTTCTGCACTGCTTCTCACAAACATGCATACTCACACTGCATAACTGCTATCACTCCTAAGCTAATGCCTCACCTACTCTAAAACTCTTCTCCACAATCCACCCCCCCCCCCTTCCCTCTGAAAGGCTCGTGAACTCTGTCCACCTCCTCCTCTTTCTCATGGGATAAACCCACACCACCTTTTTCCGGCCCCTCTCCTTCCTCTGATGAGGGTCGGTCAGCTGTCGCTAACCAATCTACTTGCTACCTGCCCCTTCCACTTCCCCAGCATATATGGGTGAAAAATCACTTAATAGACTGGTGTTAGCTCTGCCCAGTTTCCTTGAGTAGGCTTGGCTCCCATGAGATCTGGCAGTGTAGGAAAACTAAAGTCCAAGTGCATTCTCCGGTTCGAGTTGGTGGGGACTGGTAAGGTAGCCATTGGGAACCTTACCCTCATAAGTTACTGGTGATCAAGTCAATGGATTTTCTTTTTGTAACTGGAGGCCAGTTTTGCCAGACCTGTTTGTTCTGCATGAGCTCTATGCTGTGATGCAGCTGCTCTGTCCTTAGGTGCAACTGGGTTCTTCCTTTTTCTCTGTCCCCAGCCTCTCAACTGCAGTAATGGGTGCAGCAGTGATGAAGCTGCATTCAGGCAGGCAACTGCGTTTGCTTCTCTCACCATTTCTCCTCCCTTCATGGACCCTTCAATTTCTCATGTGCCAGCATTTGACATGGTCAAATAACTCTGGCAAGTTTTGGGGGTGGCTCAGGAAGTGTCCCCATGATTACAAGGGGTTGATGTTGCATAATGATGACTGGGGTGGTGGTGAACTGGGCACTATGTTGCAATGTTATATGTATCGAGTGTAGTTAATTATGGATGGGATATGTTGCTTTTAGTGTTATTGTTGGTTAGAATTGATACATTTTAGATCCGCGCATGTAGAAAAATACAACGTTAAAATCGCAAATGCAACATGAACACGGTTTAACATTGGTTGTTCTAAAGTGCATGGAAACTGGGAGACAAAGAGAGTTTCAATGCGCAAGTGGAGGGGAGCCTGTCCTGAGATATCGTGGTAAAAAAGGAACAACATTTATAAAGTATACACATGGAGAAATATATAAAATGACTTTTGATCGCACAGAAGAATATATCAAAGTAGTTTAATAAGGAGTTATATAAATATGCATGTAATGGGGTTTTGTGAGTTTATTCAGACTTTGCAGTTAACAGTTGCACAATGCATTTTAGGCAGCAGTGACATTCTGTTTTTTTTGGCCTGGGGGTTTGTCAGAGGAAGAATGAGTCATCCAGTAGAAGGTCAGCTTGCAAACAGGACAAAGGTTTATGGTTTAACAGTTCTGCAAGGAACACATGTAATCTCGCTCATTGCATTGAAGTCGAGTAGCGGGAGTTGACCATTTTGTTGACCTGGCAATAAAGATGGGGCCTGAGCCCAGGGTGTCCGGTGGTCAATAGTTTTCGCAGGGTGAAACTTGAGGCTTTATGTATTGTAGTAGTGGTCACATTAATTAGAATGTCTTAAGAGGAGCCAGGAAATTGGAGTGGATGAGATCGCAAACGGTAGTTCAAAGAGAACCTGTTTCTTCAGGCCTTTCATGTATTGCTAAAATATTAGAGCGGACAATGTGCAATCATAGTTAGGGTTTTAAGGCTGTAGGCCAGTTGTTCCTAAGTAATGAATTATGTTGTATGTGAATGTTTCAATGTAAATGTACCATGATGTCACGACCCACCAAACACCCACCAGGGACCAATCCCCAGCAAAGGCAGACTTTGAACACAAGCTCAAGATGGTCATAAATATTGTTGATGATCAATGAGAAAGAATGAATTTGTAAAAGATGGAACCCCTTTGTAAATATTTTGTCCTATCATGTTTGAGGGGTGGGTAGTAAAACAATATCTGGGGCTCTTTTAACTGTTGCTAAAATGTATAAAAATGAATCAATTGATGTAGTTCAGCGAGACTTTGGTTTTGTTTGGTTCCACTGGAATATGAAACTGCTCACTCGATCTTTTTTACAATAAACCTTGCTATATGTACAAAATGTGCACTTGTTCCTAAGGTGGTACCCCAAGTTTGTGCTGAAGTAATTAGGGCACTGCCCCCACACAAGCAAAGGCAACCGGAGACAATGCTTGAGACATGGTTCTGTACGAAACACAATGTCAAGGATGGTGGGAGGAATGGACATGTATATCTAATTCGCCAAGTCTCCACCCTTGAGACCGGTTTCTTTACATCGGCTGACAAGGTCAAATACTTGGGCTTGTTACACTGGAGTACATTCTAGAGAGACGACATCTGATGGTGGAGTCGTCTGCTCCCAATTTTGTGTTTCTTGTCTTAGAAGGGATCAACTTAAGTTGGGCTTCAGGTCGCCATTCCACCTACACTGCAGATTGAGTTCTCTTCTTCAATGTGGATTTAGCAATGAGAAGAGGCTAAATTATTTGCCTGCTAATGACCACAGTTGTATTATTTTCATACTATTTGTTCCTTCTAATTATTCCTAATCCATCTAGACCCTTCTCAGAAAGGAAGAGACGAGATTGAAGATCTATATGACATTGTTTTGATTTGTAGCCATTTGTCTCTTGTCACCAACTCAACTTTCAAATTAATTTCCCTGAGCATTCTTTTGACAGTGAATCTTATTATTAAGATATGTATGATTTAAAATGAACAGAGTAAAACTACCGTTATATCAGGAGAAGGAAATTCTGACCTTTATTACAATGCATGCCTGAAATCTCTTGTTGCATACTTCTTGGACAAATCTAACCTCAATGAGGTGAGCCCTCTTGTCCAGACTTGTGTGTGCTTAGCGATTCATTTCCTTGCTGCACACAATTAGTCTCTGATTTTTAATTCAGCAACTCACTTTGAAAGGGAACGTGATACTTTGGTTCTTCTGATTGGACCATCAAGCTCTTATTCCGACCATTTCTACACTGTGTTTAATTAGTTAGACTGTTTTTAGTGCTATTTGTTATGCTGTACAACTAAATCATCCCCAAAGAACAAATCAAAACACCTATGGCAGTTCTCATAGTATGCTGCCCATTAACACCACATTACTTTTCATTTTTTTATATGTGCATGGTTTATAAAAACCTTTACAAAACAGATAAAATTCGTTGCACATATTTTCAGCATTGTTCCAAATCATTCTCAAAAATATTTTCTCCAAATAGGTCATTCTTTATATGTTCAGCGCACTGCAATGCAGTACTAAGTGTTTAATAGTTTCCACTGTATCTTTGGCATTGCAGAATCTGCACCTTGCTTCACCTCAGGTTATCATTCTCCTCCTGAAACGTACTTCCTTTTTCAACCTGGTTCTCTCGAAGCTGGACTACTGTAACAGCCTGTATCTTAATCTGCCTGCCTCCACTCTCCGCCCTCTGCAACTCATCCAGAACAGAACTGCGAGACTTGTCCTTGGCCTCAAGCCCGGGGACCGTATCTCTCCAGGACTGAAATCTCTACACTGGCTCCCAGTGGCTGCGAGGATAAAGTTCAAAACCCTCTGCATTGTCCACAAGGCCTTCTGGGGCCTGGGTCCTAAATACCTTCAACTCTCTCTTCCCAAATATCTTCCTTCCCGAGCCCTTCGCTCATCCGCCTCCAACTCCCTCAGGGTTAGCCGCTTCTCGAAGCAACGAGCTGGGGGTAGATCTCTCTCCGCGGCAGGGGCCTCCCTCTGGAACAGCCTTCCTGCCTCCCTGAAACTTGAGGAGAACCATCTCCGGTTCCGGAAGCACCTCAAAACCTTCCTCTTTGCTTCTGCTTTCCCTCTCCCTCTCCCCTGCTGAACTGCTAATTAATTTTCACTGAAACTGCACTGATCCTGCAACTGGACCACTCTAAACGGCCTCGGTCCTGGGCCCTGCCACTCTCCACTTGCACTGATGCCCTGGAACCCCTTTGCACTGCGGGACTGTCTCTGTATCCCTACAGCCCCCCCCTCCCCCAGCACTTGTTCTGCACTTACCTCACACTTGCCACCAGCTGGCCCTATTTATTTATTTATTACGTACGCCACTTACCTTGTACTGCACTTTTCCCCCTCCCCTTCCCCTTGCACTTTTTCCCCCTCCCCTACCCCTGCACTTGCGCGATCTGAATGACACCTGGCCTAGTAGGATCGTTGTCTGTCTCCCCTTGTCCCCCCCTCCCTGCCTCGTCGCGCCTTGAAACACTTGTGTATAGGCGCGTTACAAATACCATATCATATCATATCATAACCGCAGATTCCAACTAAACCTTAAAAGGATAGTTCATTCGAAGTGATTGGTAAACTGAATTATGATTGAGGAGATAGAACCTCTCTTTTTATGTTCATGGGTGAGGTGTTTCATGGAGGGATGTTCATGAAATCAATAAACTGTGTTAACACAGTCCCTGCCAATTAGGGCATCCTTTACTTTATGTGGGTTCTGTATCAAAACCTCACAGTCCAGATTCAATTCACTCAGTATACTTTCATATGTCCCTCTTACATGTGCAACAAAATCCCTTAAATCCATAGACATTTTCATTTCTTCATAGAGAGAATCGCTGATTAGAGAAATTAAATTTGGAAACAGTGACAACAATCTCCTTTGGACTCATGCACTCAAGGAGAGCATTCCTAGCTGAAATCTCATTGCTGCTAATGAAACAGCATTAGGACTGTTGAGGGCACACCCCTGTTGTGGTTTATTATGCGGTCACACTCAACTCAGGGAGTTAGTTTCCTCACAATGAATGTGGCGCACAACAAATCACTATGATTTTGATTCAGGTTCTATTTCGTAGGGGGCCTCCAACCCATCTCGCACCCAACCCCAACAAATACCCGGTGCCACAATGGACTAGGAACCAGGCCGGTGTGTAGTAAGAAAATAGATTTGTTGATTTATTTAAACCAAATTTGACAGACTAACATCAGCCACCAATGCCGTGGCAACATAAAAACAAAACTGACTTTCGCAATGGCACCAACACAGAGATAATACTGAGATATACAGTCACAATGTCCCACAGCTTTCTTTTCAAATCATCCACAAATACAGAAAAAGAACAATTCAAGAAACACAGCGATTGCCGATTTGGTTATAGTATGTTTTATTTTTTTTCCCAGAAACCCCCACCCTCCAAACATCAATTAGACGTGGTCCCTCTGAATAGAAGGCCAGTGGCAGAGAGTGGGAACACAATGGGAAAATCTATTTTGGGATTCTGATAACATTTTTGGAAAAAGGGATTGAAGGGGTGAAATAATTTTTTTCTACTTATTACCACATATGCAGTATGAGTTAAAGAAAAGCAATGGGGAAATTTGTTTTGCCACACATAAAAAGAACAGGCAGGGCTTTGTGGTTTGGGGTCACAGAACAATGGGAACACTGGGGCAATTTTGTTTTTGACTCTAAACACTCCCGTGAATCAAGGTTTTGGGATTAATTATTTTGGCAAATCGTTATGCCTATACCGGCTCAAAACATCGGCTGGAAAGAGCTTGTTTTTTGTGAATGCCAACAAAACACATCCCTTGATTTCTATAGGGGAATTCATTGAAATGCTTTAAATAAAGTTGCCAAGGAGCTACACAGACAAACAGGATATTTTGCTATGGGGAAATAAATAAAACAATACTTGGAAAATGCAGGGTCTACACAATATTTGGCTTTGGGGATAGTTTGACTTACACAAGATGCCTTGTAATGAGTATCAGGAAACATCTTCTGGTACAGCAAGGGTGTCAGTCAAGGATAGTCTCCTCTGGCACCTCCAAGGGGTCACAGTTAGCTTCCATGTCTCCTGGTTGCTATGTCCAATGCAAGAGTTGGGGCTTCTCTGCTTGGATGTTTCTCGCAAGAGTTCAACAGCAGGTGACCCTCCGGAGTACGTGGAAAAGCCCAGTTCTAATGCAAACTGTTTTACTTATAGGGCAAATGACATCATGAACTTGTCATGATTCCCGCAAAAGGGATTGGTTGGTTCTCTCTACCCACCTCCCACCTGTGTACTAATAGGAGAAGGAGATGAGGGGTGTGAATTAGGAAAGCTGTTGGAGGAGAAAGCTTTGTCATCCCAAGCTCACATGTGGGCTTGGCCTGTTTCAACTCTAAAAACCTTTCAACATGGCAAGTACCCTAATTTTTCAAATCTTTATATGTATGGATATATTTTTAAGAAATACATTTTAAGGCAAATCAGATGATACTAGTCTGAAGTAGGCATACCCTTCCTATGCAGAGATACATCTTTTCTTCATTTACTCAGGAGCGTATGGTTTCCAACCAGACCTCCACCCCTAGGCCAGCAGAGGAAAGGTCTCTGAGGTTAAGTTTCATCTTAGGAGAAAGGACCAGCTGCATGTAAAATTCTACAAGAAATGGCTTTTAAACTCACACACAATGCATTTTACATGACATGTTATAAGGCACCTGGGCCTTATATCCATATCTAATGTACTTCTTTAATCTCGCAGTCGCAAAATACATGAGTATCCCTATTGGATTGTTCATATGTATAGGGCAGTTACATGAAAAAAAAACATGTTCAAACTCTGAGGGGGTAATTCATAGAATTCGACGCACAAGTGGCGCAGGCGGCTGGCGCACAGAGTGCGCGTGCGGAAGTCTGCGCCAGCCGTGTGCGCCAAAACCCATTTCAACGCACAGCATATTCATAGATTTCAAAATCCATAACCAGCTATGGCGCAGAGCGGCGCAGCGAACCTGCAGCAGGGCAGTATTGCTCCCAACCCCACCCCATGCACCAAAAACATCGTACAAATCCCCTGCATGGCGCAAAGGCCAGTTGACCAGCATACATCCCCCCCAACTACAAAAATACATGGAAATTTCCTTGCGCACCCCTCGGAATACACTTACCCGCTCGCGCCAGTGAAAATGCGCGTAAAAGTCCATGCGTACCCCTCTGAATACACGTACCCCGCTCACGTCAGCGAAAACGCATGTAAAAGTCCACGTGCACCCCTCCAAATACATAAACCCCGCTCGTGCCAGCGAAAACATGTGTAAAGGTCCATGCGCACCCCTCGGAATACACGTAGACCATCCGCGCTAGCGAAAACGCGTGTAAAAGTCCATGCGCACCCCCTCGGAATACATGTAGTCCGCCCGTGCCAGCGAAAACGCGTGTAAACCTCCCTGCGCACCCCTCGGAATACACGTACCTTGCTCTCACCAGCAAAATCGCGTGGTTTACACATACCGCATCCCACAAAGAGCACGTACAGAGTGATGGAAACCCACGCGGGACATTCAACCCGTGGCGACGGAAATGCCTGCGCGTGTTACGTCACAGATGCGGTTATGCGCTAAGGGCCTTTTCTCGAATTACACGCTGAGGTGCTGTTTTTTCACGTGCCAAATTTTTCCGTATCAAGCTGCCCATGCGACAACACACGGAAGACCACACTCTTGCCCAGAAGGCCGAATTACTGCCCTCCAGAGCTCCAAGCAGCCTCCCACACGCCATCTGCTGCTGCCTGCCTGCCTGCTGCCACCGTGCCCTGCCATTTGGTGCCTGCACATCTGCCATCTGCAGGGGTCCTGTTGCAGTGACCACCCCTGCTGGAACAGAAGACTCCCGACTGAAGTACCATCACTCCACAGCCCAGCCCCAGGACCCAGTTGCCCACCCACACCTGCCTCAGGGGTTGCCATGTCCGACACAATACCTTCAAGTACCAGTGGCAACCCCCAGCCAGGGAGGCAGAGGGCTACCAACTTCAGTGAAAAGGAAGTGGGTATCCTGGTGGAGCAAGTTCTGGGGGCATTATGATACCCTCTTCACACCATTGTGCGCTGACAAGGAAGGACGGAAGAGGATCCGAAAGGACATAGTGGGTGCCATCAATGCGGAGGGGGTGGCACCCCGTGACATCAAACACGTCCAGAAGCGCTGGGAGGACTACAAGTCCAAGACCCTAAAGAAGGCCCGCCGCCTCTTGGAAGCAGCAGATGCTGGGTCCAGCTTACCAACCAGCAGATGAGGGTCTTGGAGCACATTCGCCCAGTGCTTCACCACCAGATCCTCAGAATGCAAGCTGAGTCTGGAGGCGAGCGGTAAGTGCCCATGCAATCACGTTTAAAAAAGGGCATGTTGCAGTGTGCTAGTAGTTAGAAACTTGGCTGCATGTGTGACATGGGTCATGTTTAGATGTGTGTGTGCAGAGACATGATGGTGCCGTATGTGAGTCCAGTCAGGCATGACCCACATAGATGGTGTATGTGTTACAATGCATTATGGGGAGCAGCATGCGGAACGCACACATGTATGCATGCCTGTGTCTGTAATTTGACATGTTTGGGGTGTGAGAGATGTGTGCTGCTGTCATGGACATGCATGATGTACATGTCCATGTGTCTGAGTAGTGTGTGCACCATGGATGTATGACACATGTCTGTGATGATGTGATGAATCACTGATACAGCCTAGTCATCCCTGTATCTACTGTGTCTGGGGGTATACCGGGCCAAATGCATGAGCCTCCGGTGATGTGTGTGCATGTGACCAGCATGTCCTATGGTGCATGTGAGAATCAGCCCACCATTGGATGCAACTATGGTGCCTTGGACATGGATGCCAATGTATGTTGCATGTGAAATGCCTATTCCTGCATGTTTGTTGCCGGCACTGACCCATGTGTTGTGGAGGGACATGAGGGAAGTGACGTTTGACAGTGCCACTCATGTGCCATTGCTTTGTGTCTAGCGGACTATAGTTCAGTACCCTGATGTTTGTGTTCAATGTCTCTCTTTACACAGCCGCGAGTGAACAACAGGGCGGAGACGGCACTGTGGAGGAAAGCGGCAGGGATGCCTCCACCAGCCGGCGACGCAAAGCCCAGTCACCCTCCCAGGAAATACCATCATCCCGGAGTGAGGGGACTGGTGCGTGCCTGCCACTACGGCTGCAGCGGAAGGGGCGGAGGAGCCCCCACAGGGGCTTGCAACGGCGGAAGATGGTGCAGAGCTATCCAAGTTGGTGGTGGGTATAGAGAAGGAAGAGGCTGCTACAGAGCCGCACATGGGGCCTGGTGGGATTGGTACCACTGGTGCAAGTGGTGCAATCCAGGGGCAGGAGACAGCACAGTTCGCCACAAAGGTACCTGTGCATGTCTCTATCCCTAACACTGTGACTGCATCACCATGCACCAGCACGGATGCCCAGTACCAGGCCCGTCCGCAGGTAGGGGGGAGGTCCAAGTCATCTAGCACTCCTCTACCTGTGGAAAAGGGTACCCGTGACTGGATGGAATCCGTCCTGATTGGTGTCGCGTTGCGCACACGTGACATTCGTGATGATGTGTGTGCTTCCTGGGGGGACCATGCACATCATCACAAAGAGCAGTGTGCCAACGTGGCCCAGTTGGGAGGGTCCATGGTCGAGGATTTCCTCCATGTGTCGGCCACTCTTGCGGCCCTCTCCTCCTCTGTGCACACCATACACCAGTCGTTCTCTGTGCCGTCTTCCGGCCCAGATGCCACCAGGGCCCCCTGTGGATCTGCCCCAACCAATGCAGCCACCCTGGTGGAGATCCCATCCCTGCCACAGTCGGGAGTCGGAGGTCCAGCAGGGATGGTCACCCCACCAACTGGATCACAGCGGATGGAGGATGTGCCGGCATCATCGGGCAGGACACGTGCACGACGGCGCCGGTGGATTCCATCATCCCGCATGCCGTTGTGGTGGCAGAGGCAGGCTCCGTATGGGAGGCATGATGGCTCGGGGCCATCAACATCAGAGGGGCAGGCCTCGGCCGGAGGGCAGGAGGTCCCTGGATTGGGAATGTCTTCCGCGTGGCAGTTTTTTCTTCATAGGATTTTTTTGTAGATTTCCTTTTGTATGTGCATCATGGACCATTTGGACTTCCATTGTATATAGTTGGAAACTTGTACATACTTTCTTTTTCAATATTCCAATGGATCAATGGTTTTCTTTTATTTGGATCATGTTTTTCTTATTGACATTGGCAATGGACCTCTTTTTTGTTCAACATGACGTATTATTTTTTTCTTCATTGGAATAAATATTTTTTTGTTAATATCATTTATTGTACATTGATTTTCAAGTTTAATTTCCTCTATGTCAGTTCATTATGTTTTTAATACATTTTTAATTACTTCAAGATTGGTGTTGTGTTCTATCATTGGTTTTGTGCATGTCTCAATGAACATTTTACCTAATGCGAGCGGGGTACGTGTATTCAGAGGGGTGCGCGTGGACTTTTGCACGCGTTTTCGCTAGTGCGGGCAGGGTACGCGTATTCCGAGGGGTGCGCATTAACTTTTACACATGTTTTCACTAGCTGGGTGGGGTATGTGTATTCTGAGGGGTGCGCGTGGACTTTTAGTCACGTTTTCGCTAGCGCAGGTGGGGCACGCATATTCCGAGGGTTGCGCGTGGACTTTTACACGCGATTTGGCAGTTTGGGCCCTCCCGGGTGTGCCCTTTCCCCCCTCCCCATGCCCTGCAGGCAGCCCATCTGCCCTGACCATGCCCTGCAGGCAGCCCACACCAAAGGGGACTACCCTACACCCCTGGGCATGCCCCGTGGCCAGCCCACATGGTACAAAGCACTCGGGAGAACCGACTCATGTCCCCCAGCACCCCCACCCACCCAGCAGTGATGGGCACCTGCCAGCAGGCCCCAACTCATGTCCCCGTGCACCCCCACCCACCCAGCAGTGACGGGCACTGCCAGCAGGCCCCCGACTCATGGCCCACCAAACAACATGTCCTAACAAAACAGACCCATGTCCCTAATGCCAACCCTAATCCCGCTTGCCCCCCTTGTACAAGGATGCAACCATCCACAGAACCCACTCCCAAATTACCCAAGCCATGACAGTCTTAAATGAACCACCATGCCCATGCAGGAATGCACAATGGAGCCACGCAGTGGCAACACATGACTGAGGCAATGTTCATTGAGACATGCACAAAACCAATGATAGAACACAACACCAATCTTGAAGAAAACATGTATTAAAACATAATGAGCTGACATAGAAGAAATGAAACTTGAAAATCAATGTACAATGACAGATATTAACAAAAAAAATGTTAATCCAATGAAGAAAAAAAAATACATCATGTTGAATAAAAAAGTGGTCTATTGCCAATGTCAACAAGAAAAACATAATACAAATAAAAGAAAACCATTGATCCATGGGAATATTGAAAAATAAAGTATGTACAAGTCTGCAACTATATACAATGGAAGTCCAAATGGTCCATGATCCACAAATAAAAGGAAACCTACAAAAATGTCCTATGAAGAAAAAACTATATACACGAAGTGGAGCAATGTCCATGAACTCCAAAATAAAAGAAAAAACAAAGGAAACCTAACACTAATGAACTATGTACAATGGCAGTGGGCAAGTCCAACGGCTCATTCGTTAATGTTCCGGGCCAGGGCATCATCAAACTCCTTGTCGATGTCCCAGAGGCGGGCCTCTACCCTGGCCTCGAGGTCTCGCAGGGATGCAGTCATGGCCTGTTCCAACTCCCTGCGAATTAGCCCGCCTCGACGCCCTGTGCATGGAGTTCTCTACCCTGACCATAGTAAACTGTGCCTCCTCCGCCAGCCGCCGCTCCGCATCTATCGGCTGGCCCAACCGCTGCCACAAGGAAGACACTCCCAATCCAGGATCCTCCTGCCCTCCTTCCAATGCCTGCCCCTCTGATGTTGAAGGCCCCGAGCCATCATGGCTCCCACCCTTAGCATGCTGCTGCCATGCATGTGCCCTGCTGGTTGATGCCTGCACGTCCTTCTCTTGCTGGGGTCCAGTTGTTGGGGTGGCCACCCCTGCTGGACCTCTGACTCCCGACTGTGGCAGGGATGTGTCCTCCACCAGCCTGGCCGCTGGTTCAGCAGCAGCTCCACAGGGTACCCAGGTGATACTTGGGCAGGAAGATGGCACAGAGGACGACTGGCGCATAGGGGGTTCAGTTGAGGAGGGGGTCGCTAGAAGATCCAGTACATGGAGGAACCCATCCTGGGTGACCTGTCCTAGTAGGCCGACACGGTCAATGAGGTATTTAAAGGTGGTCAGTCAAAATCTCGAAAACAAAATCTCGAATGACAAAAAGCCCGAAACAAAAATCTCGAAAAAAAAAATATTGAATTTTTTATTTATTTATTTATATATGTTTTTGGGGTCAGATAAGTAAAAAAAAGGGGTAAAATAAAAAAATGAAAAAAAGGGGGGTTGGGGGGAACCCCCCCATTTTGGAAAAAAACACATTGAAAAAAAAATTCGACATTTTTTTTTTCGGCCTTTTGTATTCGAGATTTTTGTTTTCGAGATTTTTTGATTCGGTATTATCACTATGAACCGTATTTGAAATGACATGCATTGTCCTCACGAGAACCCTGCACGTCATCCCGGATACCACGTTGACGCAACGCCACCCCATTTAGGACAGGCTCAACCTGGTCCCGGATTGCCATGTCCGCAGGGAGAGGAAGGCCCATTGTTATTCGCGCATCCCCTCTCTGAAAACGGGTCTGGACGAAGGCATCCTTGCTGGTGCGGGATGATGCAGTCACAGGATCCGGGACAGGATTATACACAGGCACCTCTACGGCGGCCTGTGCTGCCTCTTGTCACTGCCACTGGACTGCACCAGTAGAACCAGTGGAATTCCCCCCTCCAGGCCCTGTGCCTGGGCCTTCCACGGCCTCCTCCTCAACCAAATTCCCCACCAACAAGGATGACTCCGTGCCATCTTCCTCCATAGGCCCCTTTGGGGGCTCAGCTGCCCCTACTGCTGCCCAGGAGTCCACCTCCAACCTCTGCCTCTTGGACCTTCCCTCGGCAGCTGTGGCCAGGGACGCGGCACCAGACTCCTCACTCCCAGAAGAGATGACAACGTGGGAGGAGAGCTGGGTCTTGCATCTCCGGCTGGTGGTGGGATCCCTGCCTCTGTGCTCCACAGCACCATCTCCACCCTCTTCATCAGTCGATGCTGCAGACAGGGAGAGACAGAACACAGGCATCAGTACACTGTACAATGGTCGGATACACATGTCAAAGTTGCACATGAGTGGCAGTGTCAAACCTCACAGATGCCATCACACGCCCCAACAATCATATCATTTGAACCCACACACATGCAGAATTTGACAGGAATCGTGCAGCAGGCAGCAGCATCCATACACACACAACAGCATGAACATCCGAAGGTTGGCATGACATCACAAGCAACATGGGGAGTGCCGAACACATGCACACACGCCAACAGACAGATATGCATCTGAACATATCCACCACTTGTCACAGTGCAATCATCGGCAACTATGTCACATCTGCCAATGGGGTTCAGACATGTCTGTGTCACATGCACCCATGGCGTATCACAGTCGCACACATGTCAAACACGCACATGCATGCCATGCACGTACATGAAGGTGGAACCAGCATCCATGTGTCATACCCCAACCATGCCATAGTGCATACACAGAAATGCAAACATGTGTGCATCCCCACATGCATTCGTGCATCATGCATTTGAACACATACACCATTGATGTGCATCAAACATGACAGGACTCACATGCAGCACGGTCATGTCCCTGCACATACACATCCATACATGGGCCTTTTCAGACATATGTCCAAGTACTCCTGGCACACCTTAACATGCACTGCGTCCAATATGTACGCATTGACACTTACAGCTCGATTCTAGACTGCTCTGCCTCTCGGGGATCTGGCGGTTAAGGGCTGGACATATACATTCCAGGACACTCATGTTCTCGGTGGTAAGGTGGACCCAGCGCCTCACTGCATCCGCTGCTTCTAAGAGGCGCTGGGCCTTCCTGAGGGTCCTGGACCTGAAGTCCTCCCAGCGCTTCCGGACGTGTTGTAAGTCACAGACGGCAACCCTCTCCACATTGATGGCAGCCACGATGTCCTTCCAGATCCCCTCACGTTCATCCTTGTTGACGCGTCATCTTCCCTAGAGGGCATCATAATGCCCTAGGACTTGCTCCACCAGGATACCAACTTCTGCGGCACTGAAGCTGGTAGCCCTCTGTCTCTCTGGCTTGGGGTTGCCAGTGGTGTCTGATGGTGTTTCCCCTGACATGGCAACCCCTGAGGCAGGTGTGGGTGGGCAATTGGGTCCTGGGGCTGGGCTATGGAGTGATAGAACTTCAGTCGGGAGTCTTCTGTTCCAGCAGTGTTGGTCACAGCAACTGGACCTCTGCAGATGGTTGACATGCAGGCACCAACTGGCAGGGCATGTGGCCAGCAGGCAGGCAGCAGCAGATGGCAGGTGGGAGTCTGCTTGGGGCTCTGGGGGGCAGTAAAATGGCCTTCTGGGCAGGAGCCTGGTCTTCCGTGTGATGTTGCATGTCCAGCTTGATATGGAGGGATTTGGTAGGTGAAAAAACAACATGTCAGCGTGTAATTCGAGGAAAGGCCCTAAGCGTGGAAGCACGTATATGACGTGATACGTGCGGGCGTTTTCCTCATCACGGGTGCATTGTGATTCGGCATGTGCAAAAAAATCACGTCTGTGTGTGGATGCGTTTAATTCGAGGATAGGCCCTTATGTGTAAGTGACGCTACACACTCGGGTGTTGCCTTCAGCACGGGTTAAAGGTGAGCGCGGGCCAGGAAAACACTGTAGGTCCTGTTCATGGAGACCGATGCGTGTGTTTACTGTGCTGGAATCAAACACGATTACTTCTCAGCGTCTGAAGTCCGTACCTCTTCTTTTGATGGGGTGTTGCCTATGCATACAAGCGTGTGTGTTTTTTTTTTTTTGTTCACGCAAAGCAGGAGGTGAGTCACGTACGCTTTTTTCCCACTGTGGTTCCCCCTGTGCATGCGTACCATTTAGAGGTCATAGTAGCCCGTGTTATCCATACGTACGTGATTTTTGTGTTCCTGGGTGCCACACCGTACTGCTGGAGGTAATATTCATGGATGTGGGCTACCGGGGTCGCCTGCACACATTTTCTTTTTTTTTCCAATTTCCTGTTCTTATATTGTTTTTGTTTTTTTGAATTTTTGAATGTTTTCTTTTATTTTGGGTGTGCCTGAGCGTTGCGTGACCCGTCATTTTTCCCCAGGTGTCACAGACAGCCTTGCAGGGGCACTGGGGTATCTATTCCATCAAGTACCCTGCCCCATTCTAGCCAAATGCCTGGGAAAATTGTTGAGAGAACCTCCCATAGCCCATTTTCCATTGTTGCCATGGTTGGGAGGCCACCAAAGGCTAAGGGCGCCAAAGCTGGTCATCCTCCCAGGGCTGGATGCTGTCGGGCACATGGGCGCAGAGACCAGGGAGGATGGGGTGTCCAGGGTGGCCAGGGTGGCTACAGGGGGGGAAGAGGCAGGGGTGCCCCTCCGGGACGGGATGCCCAGCCATGTGCTGGTGCAGACATGCCACCACCCCTTGTTGTTCCTGGCGATGCAGCTGTTGCAACACCACCTGGCACCCATTTACCCAACAGCAATTTACATCTGCTGTCACGGGCCCACTGATGGTGGTAGCTGCAGGTGCAGCTGTGGACACCTCCACCCGGGCTCTGGGTCAGGCAGCACATGTTGCGTTGTGTGACGAGGACTCCCAGGACGATTTCCATCTTGTCTGGAGGTTGGACTCATGTGCGTCCACTGTGGCTGTGACTGTGGCACACATATCTGGGGCAGTTATGACATCTGCTGCCTCAAGCAGTAGGGTGGTGGTAACTGCATGTGCAGATGCAGCCAACACTACCCCAGCAGTGACTCAGACCCAAGCCAGACCTTCTGTCCTCATACCAACACCCACTGCCTTGGTCCAGTCCGCCAGCGCCACTACCCCCACTGTTCAGGGCCACATTGCCCCATCAGGGTTACTAGCACCGTCCAAAAGGAGGAAGTGTGCTCCTTCACAAGAGGCTAGGACCCCAGACACGACTCCGGCCTCCGGCAAGTCACGGAAGAAGCCTTTCTGCAAACAAGAACTACATTTCCTTGTGGACTACGTGTCGGAACACCAACGCGATATGCTTGTGGGCCCACAGTGACATGCAACGCATCAGCAGCGTTGGGTCCACTGGCACCATGTTGCGGATGGTGTGACATCCATGGGATTCCAGGTGAGCACAGCTCAGGACTGCTACAAGCGCTGGAATGACCTCAGACGCAGTGCTAAGCAAAAGCGTGCCTCCAATTAGACCATTTCTCTGGTGACTGGTGGTGGTCCACCACCAGAGGAGAATGAACTCACATAGCATGAGGAGATCACTTCAGAGTTCATCGGGGAAGAACAAATCCATGGAGTGGGAGAAAGGATGGATTATGATGCATCATCTGGTGAGTATTGATGTGTGTAACTCAATGACATGTGTGTTTGGCATGTGTGACCCACCCAGCTACAAGTTGGCTCTTTCCTATCTTCAATCTCCCACACCACCTGTGTTGTTCACCAGGGTTCTACCTCTCTGCCCCAATTCATGGAGAGCAAGTGGCAGCTCTTGACTACTGCATTATCATTTTTTTGTACAAGTTCCGGTGCTATGGTGATGACAACCAACTCATTTCCTGGCTGCCCTTGGCCACATCTTGTCCCACCCTTATTTCTGATAGCCTCATTGCCATTTACTTTTGGTGTACTATCAACAGTCTCTGTCGGAATGCCAGCAAGACTGGCATCCTCCTCATCGATACACCTTTGCCATCCTTTGCCATCAATCTCTGGCCAGCCCCACTTCGCCCTCCTCCTGCCTCCACCTGCAAGGCCAAGAACCTCAGGGTCACCATTGACTCAACACATCCCTTTTACACACACATTTGTGACGTATCTTGAGATGGATTAACTTCGTGCTCCACCTCCTCAAGGGTATTGTGCCTTTCCTAACATTCTCCTACATGCCCACAGTCTGTCAAGCTCTGGTTTAATCAAGGTTGGGCTACTGTGACAGTCTCTTTGAATATTCGACCTGCCTACACCCTCAACCACTAATCCAGTACAGGACTGCAAGACTTGTCCTTGGCCTCAAGCCCTGGTATCCCATCTTTCCAGCTCTATGACCCCTTCATTGGCTACCAGTGGATGCAAGGATGTTACTTCAGAACCTCTGCATTGTGCACAAGGTTTTTTTGGGACTGGGTAGAAAATACCTTCGACAATCCCTCTACCAATTCCTCCCCTCTTGAGTCCTTTGCTCTGATACCCCACACTCAAGGTCAGTCGTTAATTTAATAAATAAGGTAGGAGCAGATCTGTGTGTACAGCTGGGAGCTCAGTTTTGAACAGCCAACTGGCCATGTTGAATCTTGAGGAGAGCTATATCTGCTTCTGGAAGCACCTCAACACCTTCCTACTTGCTCCTGCATTAGCCCCTCTTCTACCCAGCTGAACAGTTGCCCCTGTTGGCACTGTGCCCCTGCACACACTCTGTCCATTGCATCAGGTACCTGCTCACCCTGCCTCCCTGCTGCACTGCCTACAGGCCTACCATATCAATGGGTCCAGTGAGTGCCCCCATACAGTCCAGCACTCTTTGTCTGCACTCTGCACTCATCTGATTTGCCCTGTCCAAATCCTCTTGCACTTAGCACTTTTTGAATGGACATTCTATCATTGCACTTCATTTTCCTTCTTTGGTCTCCTCTGTTTGGAACGTTCCCCTTCTCCCCCTTCCTGGGTCTTCAACCCTTTATCCCTTCTCCATGCACTAGCATGTTCTGTATGTCACTGTGCCCAGTATGATAGTTGTTTTGAATTATGTTTCTCCCTTGTTCCCCTCCCTTTGATTGTTTGCGCTCTGAGCCACTTGTGTACGAGTGCAATCTTGATGAGATGTCACATCATGTCATAAGCATCCTTTGTCCTTGGTGCAGTGTGGCTCACTCTGAGTGTGCTGATGGCAGTGGCTCCCCATGCACATATGTGCAGGATCATGTTACATGTGTATTCCATGTATGCCCCTAGGTGTCCTTGACCACCTGCTCATTGTTGCATTTGTCCAGGATTATCCAAGTGTCATTTCATTTGGACAGCCATGTCATGCTCACTGTAGGTCTGTGTGTCATCACGCACGACTTCAGGCTGTGCAAGTTTGTATCATGGCCATGTCTCCCCCAGTTACAGGCCCATGACCACTTTTCAACTGGTGTTGTTTTCTACGTGCATGGATGTACTATGGATGGTTCCTCACTGCTCCTCCATCATGTCCACTTCTCATTGGCTGTAGTGACATTTGACTGATGAAATGCAATAAACGCATGCCTACACTGTCTGGCAATGCACAGTTCTGCGTGGAACATGTCATTGCCATGCAGTACCTCTCTGCTATTGCCCAGAGGGCGGGTGTTTCACAGAAACCATGCTACCTGGTGCATGCCATTTGCACATGTTGGCTGCAATTGCAGTTTCACTTCCATAATGTTTGAATATTGTCATCACACGGTACATCTTGATGTTGTAAGCTGAGGGGCTACACATGCACTGCAACGCACGCACCCACTCCCGTGCCAAGTTAAGCCCTTCAACGTGCAATCATGGTGGTGTGTTTACCCATGTCCCTCCTCTCACAGTATGGAAATGCACTAGTGTAGCTGCATCCTATGACACATGTACTGTGCATAGTTGATTGTAGTTGAGTGCTGCACATGAACATGCATGTTACATGTATCATGGTGTGTTTGGTTACATTTCTAGCTGTGTCTATTTGTGTGTTAACACATGCTTATGCTAGGTGCTGACTATTTGTTCCCATCTCTCATTTTGGCATTGGATATATGCCTTCTAGAGTTTGTGTGTGATGCAGGTGATGTGCAACATGCAATACATGTGTAGCATTCACATTTTGCCCACATCCTTTTTCTGCTTTTGGGATGGCCATGCATTGCAATGCCACTGGATGCATGTTGGGGTTTGAGTTGCCTGTGACATGGCTGTTTCATTACTTGGCTGTCAATGTTGTGAACTGTATGTGTGTGGTATGTGCTACTGACATGTGTGTTCTTATTTCTTTTCTTTATGTTGCAGGTGATGACGCACTGGCGGCAGAGGATGAAGATGTCATCCCAGACACAGTGGTCAGTTCACATGACCAACCAAGCACCAGTGGTGGTTGTGGGGTGGCAGCCCACGAGAACCCACAGGTGCTCCAGGCCGTCGTGTCCAGAGCTGACTCTGAGTCAGGTCTAATGTATCCTCTGACCACTATGTTGAGCCAGATCTGCATCATGACGTGTCTTCGCCGGTAGGTGATCATGAGTTGGATGGTCTTCTGTCTGCAACACCTGTAGTAGGGGGGCAGGCAGGGTTGGAATGTCCGCCTGTGTTGGCATCAGGTCGACGAAGGGATGCAGTCCTGCAGCCGCAGGTGGCACCAACCCAGCAAGGACCACGGCTATTTTGGCCCAGCGGGTGTGGTGTCCGGCAACGCGGTGGCCGTGTGCCACTGGGGTCAACTGAGTGGGAGCGTTCCATGATTGCCATAGCAAGACCACAAGGGGGAGCAGTTGAGATGATTGCTCAAGGTATGGAAAGTGTGGCCCATGCCATCCTCCCCTCTGTAAGGCAAATGGTGCTCCATCAGTGGGCTACGCAGTCCACATGCCGCTCACTCAGGCTGGGTATGACGGCGTATGACAGGGAGCGCCGGGTTGAAATGGGGGCTCTGCATGAAACACTTAATGCTCAAGCAGAGGCACACCGTAAGGCCCTGAGGGTGGAACAACAAGCCCTCCGATCTACTCTTGCTGACCACATGATGGATCAGAGTAGGCGGACAGAAGACAGGATGGTACATCTTGAATGAACCATCTCAGCTGAACTCCATGCAAGCCGGGAGTCACTCCGTTTGTCATGTGAGGCCATGCAAGCAGAACTCCATCTCACACGTCAATCCCTTCAGGAGGAAGCATGTGTGACACATGAGGTAATGCATGCTGACCTCAGTCTCATTGCCCTCCTGGACCTGGCTTACCAGACCCACATACTTGCTGCCATTGAGGGGCAAGGCATGGCTAGGCGTGGTGAGTCAACTGCAACACGCCCACCTTCTGATTCAGATGCAGAGGGTGACGATGACAACCTATCTCCCACATAGGTCGGGCCGTGCAGGCGCTGAGCCCAGTGAGTTTTTTGTTATTTTTTAACCTGGACATCTACACATGTGGGTGCTGAGGTGCACCCTGTACCTCCCCCCTCCTGGGTGCCCCCACACCCCCTGGGTCATATATGGCAATTTTTTTTTTTTCCTGCAAATGTTTTTTTATTTCAGCAGTTTTTTTCTAAATATATTTTTGATTTTTCATCCAAATTGTATGGTTTTTGGTAAGTATGTTATCCTATTAATCTCCAATTATCATTTTTTTTTCGTCATTTTGTTGTTCTTTTTCAATGATTTCACTTTGCTTTTTATTTGTTATGTTTTTTTCTGGTTTTCTTCAATTGTATTGATTTAGCTTTTGTTTCTTTCATTACTGTTTTCATTTTTTATTTCAATTGATTATTTGATTTAATTTGTAATTTCTTTTGAATGATTTCTTTTTTCAATTTTATCTTGTCTATTGTGCATACATGTGACAGTGTGATGCTTTGTGGCATCGGAAGGCATCGACTGTGTGTTCCAGCTGGGCCCATTCAGGCTTGCCTTGTATATGTGTTTTATTTGGGGTCTTGACACATATGCTACTCCTGCTTCTCTTTTCCATGGGCTCACAAGGATGGCTCGGTGTAACAGCATATCACACATGGGCATCAGGCTTCCGACATATCTGTGGCCAGCCTCCAGTTCTACTTGTGTGTACACCCCTAGTGGGTATTCCAGATGGTTTCTCCAATGCATGTCTGGACTTCACTTTGGTGAGTATTAGGCGGACTGTGCATTTCATCATGTTGCTTGAGATGTTTGTTATGTATTGACTGTCTATGTTGATGCACTTCCTGCTGTAGCTGGTACCATGCACCCTTTGGCTGCATACAACACACTGATGGTGGGAGGGGTCCATGTGCTGAGAATGTTGAATTGGGACAGTTTCCCCACAGTGATTTTGATATGCCACATGAAGGCTGCATGCTGAGTTACCCCTGTGACCACGCATTTCAACAACCACCCATTCCTTGCTAGCATCACTTTGGACATTTCCCAGCCCTGGCTGGTGTTTGGATGTGACATCTGAGTTATGACTACATTGTTTGTGATTTCTATTTCCTGTTTGTGTCCTGGACCTGCTCCTCCCTCCCACTGTTTGCACTTGGCCCTGTGACTATCCGGCCAACCAGGATGCTTGAGCCTGCCACCGCTACCAAAAGCCCACAAAGGTGGCCCTGTCTAGACCTGTCCACATGCCTTCTCAGTCACTTGAATGCCCCCCTGTCTCCTGAAAGCAAGCGTCCCCAACAGGCATTACCCTCCCCACAATGAGAGGCGATGAAGGACACACCCCAGGAGGAAAGGAGACCAAGACCAAGTGCGGGTGAATGTAAAAGGTTTTTTATCTAGTCGAATAGGGCATGCAAAGGACTCTGCAAGTTCCGAGAGCGCTCTGTCTGACAATAGCAAAGACAGTCATATTTATTACAAAACCGCGTCACAAGTCCTACACACTATAGGGGCACATAGTCTCAGGGATTGGTTGGCGTTGACTAACTGTATGTGCAGTAGTGATGAGCCACTCCTGGATTGGCGTGCTGCCAAAGTGGGGTGGATGGGTCAGCTGGGCTCATCGGGGTGGGGCTGCTAGGCCAGGCACGGTCAGAGTCGTTGTTTGATGGTTTGCCCTAACATTATGCCCTTGTGGCCACACACACAAACACTCATCCGTTTAGACGATTCCAGTTGTCCTGTAAATCCTGCAATATGTTACTCTAAGGGAAAATAGGATACTGGAGAAACACATGCAATGTGAAGCTTTACCAATACATCAGCGCACTGTTACTTCTGACCTGTTGACCGGGTGTCATAAACTTGGGTGTCTGGTCTAAGGACTCTGAGGTGAGCTGCCCTGTCATTCTGGTCTTGTTAGATGTATTGAAGAATTAATTTATGATATGTTAGTACAGGGTTAGATATCTATCTCCAAGGCCCATTAACTTGGGGTGAACTGAAGTACTACTGGATCAGTTAGGGTACACCTCTGGCCCCTTGAGACGGTGGGGTTTAGGAGCAAGTTGTAAATAATTCATTTGGCCGACCATGGCGGCTTCGGACATGGGGGAGGTGAATACTTGCGGGGGTCCAGCGGAATGAGGGGAGGTGAGGCTGTGCTGCCCATGCACCAGCAAGCCCTGGTGGACCTCGGCGGGAGGAGGGGGAGATGGCCTTGAGGCTCTGCGCGGTTCTCTGTGCCTGGGCTGTACACTATACCGCATGAGGGGACGGTTAATAAAGTTAGTAATATTAGGATGATTACACATTTCTAATGTTAGTACATTCATGTACTATTTCCTGTATAACTACAATAATCTAGCAGTGTTTCATGCATCACAGAACATCGGTTGAATACATCTTACATGGTAGTAGATGCATAACACATGAGGTAGCATTAGGTTTGGTTGTGTACTCAGGAGCATAGACGCAATACGTTCAGAGGTGATGGTATGCTTACATTCATGTTCATAACATTTTAACCGTGCCCCACTGTATCACACATATATATTCTCAGTAATGCTTTTCTCGCCTTCCGTTGTACATTACCAGCATTCATTAGTTAGCACTAGGCAGGGTGTATCAGGCCCATTCATTGTATCTTACACGGGCTCTGGTCAGTCTTGCTTTATTAATACTATACACTTTTATCCCTTTCCCAACATTAGCATTATAATCGTTAGGCTTTGGCATATGGTTATCACTTCATGTGGGGAACATAGGCAGGGGTTCATACAAGGAGGGTATTGACACCATATGTTTTAAATGTTAGGGGCTATATGCTGGGCCGGTGCCTGTTCTATTAGGATAGTTTTTGTTATTTTCCAGACTTGAACCACGAGTCAGGTCACTTCGGGGACAGTGATGTACTGCAGAAGGTAAATGATACAGTGTTGGTTCTGATACTCATTCGTGTCTGGTTGCTCGTGAGAACGGGCCTTCATCGGATCTACCATGGGGTGGAGGCGACGGGGGAGTGGATGGCTCCCTGTGCACAGTGAGCGGGGGCCAAGCTGCAGCTTTCGCAGGCAGGCTTCCTCTTTGGGGTTTAGGATGCTACTATCTAAAATGGAGTCTTTTGACGCTCCCCAAATGGAGTCCATGGTCTGTTACAGTGCAACTCGATTGGCCCTGCATGTTGATCAGTAGCCACCTCGTCACCTGAGCACAGATGTTGGGGGGCCTCCGACGAGCCACAAACCTCACGTGGGGGGGGCATGTCGGGGAGGTGGTCCCATGGACCTATCCTCCCATACACTCCCCTGCCCCTTTCAGTGTCCCTCTGTCTCCCCCCCTTCATCATCAGATCCCCTACTCTCCTGCACCGTCAGGTTTCCCTCTGCCCCCTGTGTGTGCTTTCTTTCACCATCTTCCCCATTAGTCATTTGGAGCTTGGCCCCACCCTCCCTTCTCTCCTCCCTCTCCCTCTACACCACCTTTTAGCCTCCTCCTTGTACTCTGGCTGTCATCTTCAACCACTCCCCCAATTGCCATCGGCCATGGTGATACGTAGGCGCTTGTTCTTTGCAGACATTTGCACTTCTGCCTCCGTCCTTCCACACCCCACCTTCGCAATTTTAAGTATCGTTTTGCCAGTTAACTTGATCATTAGTCCCTCCACCACTTATAACAGGTCATCTCTTCCCCCTTTCCCTTCTGTCTTTCTTCACCCCCTCACCAGCACTATCTTGATTCTTTGTAGACCTACCACAGTTTGTCACTTGTTTTGTTACTCTCCTCACCTCTTCCCTCCTCTTCCATCACTCACCTCCTTATGTGACTCCTGCACAGCGACTATTGCCGTCAGGCATAGGAATGTTGACGCTAGTTATGTCATCCAACATTCCCTCCCTAGACTCTCCCTTATTGGTCCAGGTAATTGTAATATGTACTTTGCTTTTCCAGTTCATTATGACACTGTGGACTGTTTGAAGGACATGTAGGCATGTACTGTTCTTTTCCCTTATTCCTTCCCTCATTGATGCGCTTTGATGAAGTTTGTGTGTAGGTCATATTATGGATTTCTATGATTCAGTAATGGGTCACTGTCTGCCATTGCCGATGTGGGGTAGTCTGAAGATATGTTCTGCTGGTCAATGGCTGATGCAATGTAGTGCTTTCTTTTGAGGTGTCAGGGGATGGGTGTGGTTTGACACACAGGGAGGTCCTTGGTGCTATGTTCACATGTGCTGTGTACGGGACACTGGCATTCACTTCATTTCACATGCATGTATTCTAGGCATGTCCATACGGACAAATACACTTAGGCAACACCCCCCCCTCCCAACTACATTGACACCATGCAAACGCGTGCACCCAGATTGCCTTCTCAAGCATGCTGTGTCACGACAATTCACTTCCCAGTCATTGATCGTGTACATGCATGACAGGGTAATATTTGGTTGAATGCCATTTTTTGAAATGATGCAGAAGGGTTTTCACCAATGCAATGCACACTCACTGTGATGTGCAGTGTTCAGTGTTTGATATGGCAATTTGCAATTGTCCAATGTGCATGGCAACAGGTATTCTAATTTTTGTTGGTTGCACCATTGGTGGCGTGCATTTGTGCCACCGTTTTCGGGGTGTGAGGTTTTGGTCTCTCCTTTCTTCTGATTCCATATCAGGTATAATTGTCTGGTGCCTATTTACATTTCTCACGTGGCACTTCATGACTATTGTGGCATGTGTGGTGCATATGGTTGGATGTTTTGCCGTTGCATACCATGGTATGGTGTGGCAGTCGGGGTTCAGGAGTGTTGGGAGGGTTTGGGTGGCATACCAGTCCTTTCATGCCCTGTTTAGCAAGGGGAGGAAATGCCTTGCATGTGTTCCCTTTGGTCACATGGGATTGGTTGTGTTTAATTAGCTAGGGATGCACACAATGTGGCACTTCCATGGACACATTCTCAGGGTGGTAAGGTAGTGACAGTTGACTGTCCGTTTCTCATCATTGATTGTGACCTGGTATGTGCCAGGCCTGTGTGCACTTCGCAGGGATTGGAGTTTAGGTGAAAAATGTGGCCACAAGCTGGGTACGGGCTGCCTTGCCACATGCCCTTTCCCCTCCCATGCCCAGCGGCCGTGCATGTGTTTGAGGCTATGGGGGCACCGCCATGTCCACCGGTACGCCATGCCATGTTGCAATGTTGTGCAGGACACATGCTGCCACAATGATCCTGCACACTACTGGGGGTGCATATAGTAGCTGTCCACCAGAGCAGTCAAGGGAGCGGAAGCGTGACTTGAGCACTCCAAATGTGCGCTCCACTATAGCCCTGGTTGCAATATGGGCTGCGTTGTATCCTACCTGGGGTGGTGTGGTGGGGTTCCGTATGGGCGTCATCATGTAGGTGGTCTGAGGGTAGGCACTGTCCCATGGTAAGGTGGTAATAGTGTCATTAGTTGGGCTTGTGTATTTGTCTGTGTGTGACATGTATGCATGTGCACAGGCATTTGTACTCACCTAGGAGCAATGTGTCTCCATGTTTCCCAGCTTCCAGGGCCCAGCTCAGGGCAGACATTCTGAATATGAAACTATCATGGGTGGACCCAGGATAGTTTGCATAGACAGAGGTGATGATTCCCTTGGCATTGCATACCACCTGCACATTGCTGGAATGCCAGTGCTTGCGGTTTCGATAGATGTGCTCACTGGCCCTAGGTGGATGTAGGGCCACATGGGTGCAATCTATGGCACCGAGCACTTTGGGGAAGTGTGCCACACAGTAGAAGTCCAGGACCACTGCCTGCCTTTCTGCAGGTGTTCTGGGCATGTATATGTGCCTGCGGACTGAGGGGCGTGCAGTGCTGATTGCCAACACCTGGTGTAGGCAACATGATTGCGTGGCCTGTGAGACACCCCCGACTATGGCAGTTGTCCGCTGAAATGACCCAGTGGCCAAAAAATGCAGTACATTGAGCACCTTCTCCAAGGGGCTCAATGCTTGGGAGCACAGGGTGGGAGATTTGAGTTCATCCTCCCACTCCCTGACCAGCTCTAGGATGATATGAGGTGGAAACCTATACCTGCCATAGACCTGGTCATCAGGCATCCCAAAAAAGCTGGTCCTGGGCAAAGAAATGCAGGGCCTGGCTATTCTCCTCCTCCTGCGGTGTCCCACGATCACTGCTGCGAGGAACGGGACATTCATCGTAGCTGTATATGCTTGTTTGTTGTTTGCGTGCACTTTTATGCTGCGCGAGGGCGCTTCCGCCTGCTTTCGTGTGGCGGACATAATTGTGCGTGTGATTTGACGTGCGCGGGTTTTCCCTATTCTATTCCATGAATATGTGTAGTTCGCGTGCGTGTGGGCGTTACGTGTACTTCCCAGCGGTACTTCCCCAGTTACACCCTTATTTTCACGTGTTGTTCCCCATTCTGCGTGTTCCGCCCCTTATTCCGCCCCTTTTTTGATGTGTGCGCTGATGTTGTGCGCTTTCGCTGTGCGCGTCGCGTATGGCCTTTGGGATGTGGTAGTGACGTGTGAGCCGGTGTGCGCCATGTGTGGATTTGGCTCACATCTCGGAAAATACACACACAGAGCCTTCCGTGAATCGCACGCGTGTGATTCGCACGCTGTGTGCTGGCTTTTTCACGCTTGCGCCAAGTTGCGCCACTGATTTCGGCGCACATTTATTCCATGAATTACCCCCTGAAAGTCTAGTGAGCACTTCTCTTAGCATTCTGTCATTTGGATGAGGGAAAAAGGAAGTTATTTTATTTCTTATAATTGCGAGAAGCTTGGTTTCAATTAAGATTTCCGTATCACAGTATCATGTTGCATAAATATTTTGTACGCACTGCTGTCTGTCTCTTTAAGTAAACTTTATGTTTGCCGTTGTATACCATGGTATGGTGTGGCAGTCGGGGTTCAGGAGTGTTGGGAGGGTTTGGGTGACATACCAGTCCTTTCATGCCATGTTTAGCAAGGGGGGGGGGGGGTGCCTTGCATGTGTTCCCTTTGGTCACATGGGATTGGTTGTGTTTAATTAGCTAGGGATGCACACAATGTGGCACTTCCGTGGATACATTCTCAGGGTGGTATGGTAGTGACAGTTGACTGTCACTTTCTCATCGTCGATTGTGACTTGGTATGTGCCAGGCCTGTATGCACTTCGCAGGGGTTGGAGTTTAGGTGAAAAATGTGGCCACAAGCTGGGTACGGGCTGCTTCGCCACATGCCCTTTCCCCCCCCATGCACAGCGGCTGTGCATGTGGTTGGGGATATGGGGGCTCAACCATGTCCACCGGTATGCCATACCTTGTTGCAACGTTGTGCAGGACAGATGCTGCCACAATGATCCTGCACACTACTGGGGGTGCATATAGTAGCTGCCCACCAGAGCGGTCAAGGGAGCGAAAGCGTGACTTGAACACTCTGAATGTGCGCTCCACTATGGCCCTGTTTGCATTATGGGCTGCGTTGTATCTTACCTGGGGTGGTGTGGTGGGGTTCCGTTTGGGCGTCATCATGCAGTTGCTCAGAGGGTAGGCACTGTCCCCTGGTAAACCATGTGTCGCCATGCTTCCCAGCTTCCAAGGCCCGGCTCAGGGCGGATATTCTGAATATGAAACTATCATGGGTGGACCCAGGATAGTTTGCATAAACAGAGGTGATGATTCCCTTGGCATCGCATACCACCTGAACGTTGATGGAATGCCAGTGCTTGCGGTTTCGTTACATGTGCTCAGTGGCCCTAAGTGGACGTAGGGCCACATGGGTGAAATCTATCGCACCGAGCACTTTGGTGAAGTGTGCCACCCTGTAGAAGTCCAGGAACACTGCCTGCCTTTCTGCAGGTGTTCTGGGCATGTATATGTGCCTGCCGACTGAGGGGCGCGCAGTGATGATTGCTAACACCTGTACCTGGTGTAGGCAACGTGACGGCGTGGCCTGTGAGACACCCCCGACTATGGCAGTTGTCCGCTGAAATGACCCAGTGGCCAAAAAATACAGTACATTGACCTTCTCCAAGGGGCTCAATGCCTTGGGAGCACAGGGTGGGAGATTTGAGTTCATCCTCCCACTCCCTGACCAGATCTAGGATGATACGAGGTGGAAACCTATACCTGCCATAGACCTAGTCATCAGGCATCCCATAAAGGCTGGTCCTGGGCAAATAAATGTGGGGCCTGGCTATTTTCCTCCTCCTGCGGTTTCCCACAGCCACTGCTGCGAGGAACGGGACATTCATCGTAGCTGTATATGCTTGTTTGTTGTTTGCGTGCACTTTTATGCTGAACAAGGGCGCTTCCGCCTGCTTTCGTGTGGCAGACGTAATTGTGCGTGTGCGTGAGATTTGATGTGCGCAGGTTTTCCCTATTCTATTCCATGAATACGTGTAGATCGCGTGTGTGTGTGCGTTCCGTGTACTTCCAAGCGGTACTTCCCCAGTTACGCCCTTATTTTCACGTGTTGTTTCCCATTCCGCGTGTTCTGCCCCTTGTTCCACCCCCTTTTTGATGTGTGCGCTGACGTTGTGCGCTTTCGTTGTGCGCGTCGCGCATGGCGTTCGGGATGTGGAAGTTACGTGTGCGCCACACGCGGATTTGGCCACATCTCAGAAAATACACGCACAGGGCCTTACGTGAATCGCACGCGTGTGATTCGCACGCATGTGCTGGCTTTTTCACTCTTGCGCCAGCTTGCACCACTGATTTCAGTGCACATTTATTCCATGCATTACCCCCTGAAAGTCTAGTGGTGCACTTCTCTTAGCATACTGTCATTTTGGATGAGGGAAAAAGGAAGTTATTTTATTTCTTATAATTGCGAGAAGCTTGGTTTCAATAAAGATTTCCGTATCACAGTATCATGTTGCATCTGTCTCTTTAAGTAAACGTGCCAATCTCCATGGATTTAGTAAAACAGCATTTTCAGCCACATGTTTCTTTTCCTTGCTGAATTGCATTGTGTATATCTTTGCACTTTTTAGATTCAAGTCCACTTTCTTTCCTTTGAGATTCAGCCTGTTTTTGGTTCAAAAGGCCTCATGTCTGACATCACCATTTCTGTGCTGGCTTTAGACTTAAATGGGCATTTCCAAATCACTCTGGCCTCTTTATTTCTGGCCTTCAGTGCTATATTTCACCCCACACCTCCATATAGATGCTTCCAGGAGATTCAACCACTTGGTAGCAGTTTCCTAATATAATTCCAGTCCATAAGTAAGTTTAGGAACAACCTTCCCTACATAAATGTTAACTGCAGGTTTTATCAAAAGACACATTTTCTATCAGTCTTTACCAGTTGATGTAATAGGGCAGACGCCTTCTGAGTAAGGACATAATGAATATACCTAAAAACGGGTTGTGATGAGATATGAAACCCCAAGTAAACAATACTAGAAGTGTACCTGATTACAGTGTTCTCTAGGAACCATGCCAGCAGGCTCTGTTTGCTGCCCTTGACAATGCGAGGATCTAGTTTTGGATGCATTAACAAAAAGACCATTCTCCTTCACATAAAGCAAGAAGGTGGACAAAAGCCTCTGCAGTCCTACCCGTGAATTGTCAAAAAGCAGGAAATTGTCAGCCTAGGTGATCCAAGGAATTTTCAATTTGCCCAATTTTGGGGACATAAAAACTGACAAGAGTTAGGTATTCATCAATATCAGATACATATAAATGAAAGAGGCAAGGGGTTCAAAACGCACCCTTGCCTCAAACCTTATTTGGTTTTGATTCTTCTGCACATATCTCCCACTTTGTTGAGTCTTACCCTAATATCCGAATTATCGTACAAAACCACTATAAGACTCAGTAGGCCCCTCGGCAGCCCCCAGTTAGCTAGATTGGACCAAGGTCTTTTACGCTCTACTCTGTCAAATGCTGCCGAGAGGTCTTTTAACAACACCTAAGTGGATCTTGAGGGATCTGCCCATGCTATTTCCTGAATTGCCATTAGAATGAGCCCATTAATATTGGTGGGGTGGCCTTTTCCAAATCCGGTCTGCAATTTGTTCAACCTACATGCAGACACTGCCTACTGCTCTAAGTGCTGAAGTAAGAAGGTCACAAAGATCTTACTATCTGCATCAATCAAAGAGGTTGGAGGATCATTTTAGGTTTGATCCTTTGCGCCCCTCTTGTAAATAGTTACCACGTAAGTAATTTGCCAAGACTTCGGGAAGTTACCTTGAAGAACTGTGCTCCTGAATAAGACAGCTATCCTCCAAAATCTCTTTGACAATGTCGATAAGTGACCATTTACATGTTTCAGTAATGGGTCTAGATACCCCGGTGAAACTATCCTACATTATATAATGATCACTCCAAGTTTTTCACAATCTGGAGGTCAGTATAACAATTGAACAGGAAATGATAAGCAAAAATATAATCTAAACTTTATTTACTTGCTCCTCTATGCCAGGTTGGATGACATAGTTCGTCACACCGGACCCTACCATTCAATAACTGAAGCCCAATAGATGCCAAGGCAAGATACCACTTCTGACGCGCCTGAGTTTTAAAATTGGGGGACACCATGTAAGGTGTTATATCCCAAGGTACACCCTCCAAGTCGGAGCTCTTGCCAAGCTACACTGGAGCACAGCCTCAAACACCAAGTGAATTGTTTTACGCATTCCCATAATGGTTAAATTCTATATGTTCCAGTCCCGTTTAACTTCGCCTCCCTTTTTGGCTAAAGTTGACCATTCCTCCATGTGTTCTCCATGACTTTATCTATCTTTAGTTCTTTTATACCAAAATGTATGAGGAGGTGAGAAATTTTGGTGTCAAAGACACCCCCCACAAACCTTTATAAATGAAGTCCTTTTGATATTTCTTTCAGAAAGACTTTTATTTGTGCAAAATATGATAATTAATCCCTAGACATGTCTTCTTCCCCATAACACACAAATTACTTTTTTCGTGACTAAGACAATAAAAAAACACATGGCTCTTTGCTGTCTCTAGTCAGTAAATGTCAAGATTTCAAAAATGTTCACAATAATAAATTGTACACAGGTAGTGTTTGCACTGCTACTGATGAAATGACTCCGTCTTTCAAACCGAATACAGTTTGATTGGACTTTTTTTCATCTGTTACCACTGCTGAACATACACTGCTACTATGCTAGACATCCATTGCATCTTAAAGACACCACCAGTTACTCCTGTGTAAAACAGTCCCGGGAGGCCTTATCCCTGATTGAAGACTATGGAGTTCAACTCTTGCAAAGAGGAATCTGCTATACGAGTCAGGGTGCAGACTGCTGAAGGAGATATCTAAGTGGAAATTACACCAGTCCTTCATCATGTGCACATGCAACAATACTGGGAGATGAACCATCACAGCTGTCCTCATCCATTGGTCCCAGGCAGAGGGTTGCATTTCCCTTAACAGACACTTATCTAAAGAGCAGAACATGGCCAAAAATGTCCATGACTTTTTGACTATCCTTGGAGTCTGATACTGGCCAATCATCAGGATCATCTAAATAAGAGACTGACATGTGGGCCTCATTGTGGGTTTTACCCTCCACCATCGGAATACCAGGGACCTTTAGTCATCTACCCAGAATTTTAGATATCTTCCTCTACAAGGAAGGCCCAAAGAGGAACAATGAGTAGCCAATTGAAAATGTCCAAGATTTCGATACATAGCAGTTGCTTTTTTTGCTTCATTTTTCTATCAACTTTATATATTCACAGATGCATGACATGTGTAACTCTCCTTAGAGTATTTGACTGTTCATATGGGGGTCTAGGGGTATAAACCGTGTAAAGAAACCTGTGTGTTGAACAGCTCTCAATTCAAGCCATATACACTTGGAATGTGCCCACTGATTCTGACCGGGTTAGGTAAAGCACATAGAGAAATGCATATTACATATATTTTCCTTTCAGTGCAAGTAAAATACACAAACCAGTGTAAAACATTTTCAATTGCATTTACAGCTGGTAAAGATAACAAACAGACACTGTAAGGAACGTAAGAGGTTGCTGAATTAGAGCCAGAAGAGGGTTGTATGTTTTAAATATGCTTTCTATTAAAAAAGCTCAGACATTGAAGGACTACTCTGCTGCGAGAACCTATGTTTTTAGGCCCTTTTAACTTTTGGATGCTCCCATCTCGCTACACTGAGGAAAAATTAGGAACACCTTCCCCTGCACACCATTGTCACTTGTGTGTTGCAGGTGAAGATCTGTTAGGACCTTTTGTGCTGACCTGACCCCTTTTTTTTAGGCCCTTTTAACTTTTGGCTGCTGCCAACTCGCTACAATGAGGAAAAACCAGGAACAAGTGCCCCTGCACACCATTTCTGCTCATCTGTTGCTGGTGAGCATGAGTTAAGCCCTTTGGTGCTACCCTAACCCCTTTTTTGAGACACTTTTAGCTTTTTGTAGTGCCCCTCTGAAATCCAGCTCCTCAAGTGCTTAGCCCGACCCCCCTACCCGCTTCTTTGTTCAGTGACTTATCCCCACCCCAAACTCTCTCACCCACCCCACTGCCCACCTGTTTGGCTATTTGAGCCATGTATATCGACCATCCAGGGCAGTCTCCTGCCCGGGCAGCCCTCAGCTAAGGGACTTGAGGCAAAGGGCTGCTCCTGAAAAAGCAGCTCCAGTCCGTGGTTTCCCATGTTCGCCTGGGAAGTCTGCAGCTATCAACCATAGCGACTGATACGGTAAGTGTAGTGTAGGTAGGGGGGTACAGCCATTACTGTATTCTATTAACTACCCCACCTCTATCATTACCTCATAACCTAGTATCCTCTTCCCCAGCAATCAGCCTATTTATGACTATCAGCCATAGTCGGTACTTAACCTACTTGCATATGGCACATTTTGAATCTAGCCTCAATGTCTAGGGAGACCATACTTTGCAGTAAGCCAATTGTGTTAATCCACCACAGTCTGCATTTTGGGCAGATTAAAGGGGATAGCATGGGCGAGATTAGCATGCATCACATCTAGATAGAAGTGGGGAGATTAGCATGCATCACATCTAGATATAATTGTGGAGATTAGCATACATCACATTTAGATAGAATTCTGGAGATTAGCGTGCATCACATCTAGGTAGAATTGTGGAAATTAGCATACATCACACCTAGATAGAATTGTAGAGATTAGCATGTGTGAGGACTAGATACTGATGCCACTTGCCAACCCTATCAAATTCACCCCTCTGCACACACCTCTCAAATTCTGAACCAAACACAACCATATCTCTATGGCACAACAGAACGCATTTACTTCACTACACCACAAGAACAAAACAAACCACACATTGCCTCACACAACAGCACATGATGGGTTCAACCAAAAATACACCAAAAATCAGCGAACGGTGTAAACTGAACTGAGGCTGCCAACAGCATATCACAGCTCTCTGGCTCTTTTCTCCCACTCAGTCCCACTAACTTACACCCCACCTCACCCTCCTGCCTTACATATCCGCCAGACCACCAGGGGGCCTTACAGGTGATGACAGTGTGAGGTATAAAAAACCTTTAATGTAACATAATATAACATACTATAAGGTCTATTTCTGTCTTAGACTGTGTACAGCTCATTTTGTCAAAGCATTGCTTTATGCCCTGCTAAAATGAGAGTGCATAGTGTATTTATTATGTGTTTTCTTTCACTCTGTTTTGAAGAAAAAGAATCAAGAACAAAGTTTTTAAAACATAAAGTAGTTTAATCAAATGCATGTTGTTTTGCAAAGTGTCAGCACATAACCAAAATAAAAACATATTATAGAACTGTAAAAAAAATATTGTGTATTCTCATACATAGGACAAGTCTAGACACAAGGCACACCTTTCCCTTTGGAATACATATAGGTAGACTTGTGCGTTAATCAATAGTCTATTATATCTGAGATTAAGTAAAGAAACTAAGTCAAGATGCAGAGGAGAAAGCAGGTCCTGGCACATGGACACTATAACAGCATGACACCCTTTCTCTTTTTTCATATTCTCACACATAGCACAGCTTTCTAAATTGGCTAATGGTCAGTTAAAATATGTATTATTTTAAAAAAATACTGGTTTCAGAAAATCAGAGAACTCCACCATATTCAAATAATACTTAATGAAAGAATAAAATCCTTACTCATGCAACATCTGTCATAGGGACAGATGCTGATATTAAGGAGTTGTAGACACACTAATCTGAAATTGCTTATGTAAACATTTGATGGAATCTACAGTAGTCAATGGGAAATGGAAATGAAAATGAAAGGCATGAACATTTTCTGAGAAAACTGATAGCAGCCATGGATGGGATGTGCAGCCAAAAATGTTAAACTGGCTTCAATTCAATGGGAATCAAATAGGATGGCCAGTAAAACCAATTAAATAAATTACACCTACTTCTTAGGTTGGGCTCACAGGGAAATGAAGATGGTCTTAAGCCTATATAAACCAGTTGTAGCACAGTAGGAGCAAACCTTATAGAATCAGCCGGAAACCACATTACTCCTGATTCGGATGAGGGCAGAGTTTGGGGGAGCCAGCTTCACCCACAGGGCTTGATTTCCTTGGTAAAATAGAGCAAGCAGCTATATAAAAAGGCTGGGACATGACTGCAATTCTAGTCTATGGGCTTGGAATTGACATTTTGCCAATATATTTCCAAATATTCATTTTTAACCCTTGCTTCAATATATTGGAAACACAACTAAATTACAGAGCTGAACTTCTTTGGTAACACATAGCTTTAATAAGCCTTCCCCCAGAGACAGTAAACTACTCACATGGATAAAACTTGCCACTGTATTTTGGTGGCTAAATTAAGCCATGCTTACCTATTTTTGTAACATATATGTTTATTTTACATGGGCTTTCACCATAAACCAACACCATGATGCATTTATGTTAGGTAGCTTTACAACTTTCGCTGTCCTGGTGACTGACTGAATTTTCACACAGCGCTTAAAGATAGTCTGTGCTGCCCCTTGTGCATCTTTGGCCAGGATTAGTGAAACCATCAAGGCACAGAGGAAAGAAAAGAGGAATCTTTGCAGGGGGATTTAAAATGCTTTACAGGTTATTTTGTATGCATCACCTTAGAATGTTTAGGTTGTTCTTAATGAACTGTTCTTAGCCCCTCCATAGGGTTACTCAAGGGATGACATGTATCACTTCACCTATCCTCTGACCGGCTGATCCTGACAGCACCAAGATTTTAGAGTATAATTTTAAGATTGACTGTGCCGCAATGGCTAAATACCTTGCTCATTGGTTGCAGGTAGTTTTAGCATTTTAGAATTTAAAAGATAAGTAGGCTTCTAGGTATTTACTAAACTACTTCATTGCTAATATGCACATATTTTATCTCATCAAGGAAATAACTATATATATGCTAAACATGAGAATGAGAGCATTCTTACATTGTTTTTATTTATGAGTGTAAAAGAACATATGTTTCAAATGGAAATACGTGCTCGTTTAGTAATACAAATGTGCAGGGAAGAAACTGATAATGCCTAAAATAATAAGCATTAATTTTACTTTACTTTATTTGTTTCTGGCACAGCCACAAATGCCCAGCGGCACACGGGTGCCAAAGCCAGGAGTTCTAAGACACATGAAAGTCAGTAGACACATGTCCAAACAGTTTACAAAACAAGGAACAGGCTACCTAACCAAATAGATACGTTGTAAGTTTCTTTTTAAAAAGGTCAATAGATTCACAGCTTCTAAATTCCAGAGTCAAAGCATTCCATTTTCTGGGTGCTGCTGCCCAAAACCCACATTTATTATTATTAAGACAAGATTGGTGGTAGGTATTTCTAATAGTTTGAGAGAATTGGATTTCAAGTCACTAGTGACTCTCTTCTTGTGCAAGTTATCTGCCACATAAACCGGAAATTGATTGGAAATGCATCCGAAGGTAACCATGAGCATTGTCTCGATGTGCAGCCAGTGCAGGCCTTTCCTGGCATCAGAGACTTGATCGAATTTCTTCAGACCCAGGATGGCCCTAACTGTGCTGTTATGGATCATTTGCAGTCTCCATATTTCTTTCTTCCCTATGCCTACCAGGAGACTGCCACAATAGTCCATTTTCGAGCCAATAATGGTCATTGCTACCATTTCAAAGGATTTGTGGGAAATACATGGCCTAATATGGGACAACAATCTTATATAATATGCTGAAGCAGATACAAGGCTACTGACCTGGATGTTCAAAGTAAGACATTGGTCAAACTTAACCCCCAAAGTCTTTATTTTATCTTTTGACTTGATGACACAATCTCCAATCAGGAATTGTGCATAGTTCATACTCAGCTTTTTCAATCTCCGACTAGGACCTATAATCAGTTCAGTCTTGTTGCAGTAAAGAACCAAACCATTCCAACACTTCCAGCTGTAAATCACATCATAGATCTCATTGATCCGCTTAGTGTCCTCTGCATAATCACCTGTCAGGGTGATAAGACATTTGGGTGTTGTCGACATAGTTTGAAAAACATATCTGGTTCTTTTCAAATAGATTAAAAAGAGGGGTTGTAAAGATGTTGTACAAAATCGGTGATATACAAGCACACTGCGGAACTCCGTAATTCAATGGGATAGGTTGAGCTTCTGCCATATTACTGCAGACGCTAATAGTTCTATGTCCTAGAAAGGAGTCAATCCAGGCTAAGGCTTTGTCACTAAAATTGGCCACTTCCCGAAATCTACAAAGGAGCAATGGATGATCCACAAAATCAAATGCTGCAGACAGATCCAAGGCCATTATCACTGAGTTCTGTCCTTCATTAATCCTTTTCAACATATTGGATATAAGATCCAAGAATGCTGTCTCTGTACCAAAACCCAGACAAAAGCCTGATTGGTATTTATTTAGGATGGAATTGCCAACTAAGTGAGCTAGCACTTGTTTGTAGGCAACCCTATCCAAAATCATGGGAAGGAACAGGGAGTTTGTGATGGGCAAATAGTTGACCAGACTCAGAGGGACAAGCTGTGTTTCTTTAACAAAGGAGTCACCCATGCTTGTTTAAGACGGGTGGGAACCCAACCTTCTTTAAGTGAGACATTGACAATTTTGGTCAAGGAGTTAACAAGAGAGTCCGAGCACGATTTCATAGCAGGGGCCGGAAAAATATCTCCTTTACAGGAAGAGAGTTTGAGCTTAGTTAGAATTGCCCTCAGCTCTACTACTGAAACTGGTCGAAAAGTTAAAAATAGGGGATTCACTGGGTGCGTCAATCAAATAATAGGATAGGGTAGCCTCAGTGTAAAGGTGTGGAGTCAATTTCAAGGTTTTTTCTTGATCAATGGTGCTTCAAATTTTTGAAAGCTTCTCTAACATAGCTTTTTGAATTGCAGTGGCCCAGTCTATCTCTTATAATACTATCCACTTGTCCCGAACTTGGTTTATCGAGTTCTTTCAAAAGTCTAAAGATCACTCTAGATTCTTGTTGTGCTTTGGCAATCCTATCATTATAGATGGTTTTTTTTCCCCATGATAGTTGCAGTTCTATAATTTTTGGCTCATTCGATATACCTTTTTTTCAGTGGTATTTTGCGATGATTTCCAAAGATAGAAATATTTCATTTTCTGCATCCTAAGGAGTCGGAGTTCGTCCGAAAATCAAATGTTATTCCGTCTGTCAAGAACCTTTCTGGTTTTGACCCGCGCCAAACTATTGGTTATATCATCCAATGTATCTAGAAAGTGGTTGGTCATCTCCTCTGTAGAGTCCTGCCGTGGGATTGGATTATTAGTTAAACAAATTGCTTCCTTAATGGGATCTGGGGTTAATTTCTTGAGGCATCTGGCCGTAACCCAAATGTGCTTAGCAATCTTGCTTTTAAGTGGTGGTAATAGGTTGATCGTAAGTTCCACAAAGAAATGATCCGAACACCGGCACACAGACGTATTCACATTAGCTAAAGGCACATTATAGGCCGCAACCCAATCAAGAATATGCCCTTGAATATGGGTTGGGTCATCCCCAGACTGTAAGAAACCTACTCTGGCTAACCATTTCTCTGATTCCCAGATATCTAAATGTTTTTTTTGAAAATAAGTGCTACCCCTACACCTCCTTTCCCTTCCCTGTTCACATAGCGAATGGTGCCATCAGTGGTGGTAGCCCACGGGATAGAGGGGCCGGCCGCGTTATGCAGCCATGTCTCTGTAATATCGCAGATATCTATATTTTGGTCAGAGATATAGTCAGCTTCCTCCAGGGCATGCTTGACCAGTGTGCTGGTATTCAGTAATAATATTTTAAGGGAGGTGAGGCCCTGTTTAGGGTTTTCAAACTCATACGGTGCAATCATGATAAATCTGGCTGCAATCCCCATAGAGACTGAACCACAGAAAACCTGAAGAGAGACTCTCTAGGAAAATCACAAGGACTTCCCCGCACCTAGCCACCACGGATGGCATGGACTGGCAAAGACCGACTGGTCTCTGTCCCACCGGTGCCCTTGTTCCTGGAATGCAAATATGTAGTCCGACTGGACTAGAAGAATGCTGGGAGATATGGTTCTCAAACACTGAATCAGTAGGCCAGTTCGAAATCCTCCCCTTTCCCTCTGCTAAAAAGTGTTTTGCAAGTGTGCAAAGTTACTTTACAAATGTACTAGCTCAACAATAGTTAGAATCATGGTTTACTTAAAAAGTTAGCAGCAATGATTTCAAACATGACAATATATTTAAAATTAGCAGCAGTAAAGATTTTTTAAATATTAGCAAGGCTTCAAACACATGCAGCAACCACTCAATCACAAAACATATATGCAGCTCCTAGATACTCTAGAGGTAGAAACAACAAAATATTACTGTCCAATAGTAACCTTGACAGATGCTTAGTGGTAATTGTTTCACCTACACTGAGTGGAAAGGTACTACTCTCTGCAGGTCATTGGGTACAGCACTATTCTTTGCCACAAAACCAGCCACAGCTCCAGTGGGCCTTTAGACCTCCTTTGGGGTGTAGTTTAGATTTTAGCATGCAGGGTGTGCTGAAAGTCATGACACTGTCAACTGACCTCAATCTACTCTAGCTTCCCGGGAAGGCAGTTTTCCATTTCGCCTCTTATTTGTCAAGACCATCACATTCAAACGTATCACAGCACTGCTTTAGCAGCTGCACTGGCTTGCAATGTATTGTAATATTAGATGTAAGGTGATATTTAACCCCAAAACTGGCTCTTCCTGAACAAACCCTCTTATCTAGCTGCCAGATTTCCATTCAACATTGCAGAATTTCAGGTTTCTCAGCTCCTCCACCCTTAAATGGCCTTATTTTGGTTTGGCAGTTTTTGTGTTGAATAAGCTGCCTTAACATCTTGACCATTTTGTCATTTTGGAGACAACTATGAACATGGCTATAGTCTTTGTTCAAGCATAATGGTTTCATTCTCTTTTCAGGTATAATTACATACTGTACCTGTGATTATTCAACTTCCAGGGCACGATTGGTCATGGGGTGAATATTGCTTTCTAAATCACCAATCAGCCCTACACCTATAGTACACAAGAAGGGATCTGAGCAGATTGGAAACAAGCAAATCGTAAACCTCCTGTTCAATTTTGGTAACGTGGATGGAATGGCAGGCTTATCTCCGAAAGATTGAGGATTGTTGGTTAGTTGGAACACAGTGAAAATACAATTATTCCCCAATGATAAAGAAACTGTCCAGTCAAGGTTGTATATAAATATCTACTTTATTATTATCACAACAGACAGTTTTAGCACACTACAAAACACAACCCAACCTGTAAAGGAATGCAGAGGACAGACAGATTCAAAGAAGGTAAAGGGATGCACTCTGGATACTGACACGAGGGTAGTCAGTATAGTAATTAATCACAATAGACCAAGGATACTTGTTTTCAACACAAAGGGACAAAGGGAGCAATGGGTTGTAAAATATACCCCAGGGCCCTTGGAGAAGGACCAGGGGGACAGAAACAGAATGTACCTTATGCTGTAGGAGCTCTTGGTGCCCGATAGGGTCTAGTCAGTTTCAGGCCGCTTTGCAGCTTTTGCAACAAAGTTCAAGAGTGGAGACAGTTGCGTGCATCAAGCGGCAGTCAGTTCAGTGAGCGAAGCTGGACAGATAGCTGCATGCTGGCCTACACAGCGGCTCAGGACAGGAATAATTTTCTCAGCCCTGATCGGCGGTTCAGAAGCACTGGTGGAGCTTTCTCGGAAAGCTTTAGCAACTGCAGCATAACAACAGTCAGCAGTGCAGTTGGTTGCAGCTCGAGGGGCTTTAATTGCTTAAAAAGGACCTTTAAGGCAGATGTTGGTAGATGCTTGTCGATGCACTCTTCCTAGTTTATTCACTGGGCTTGTGTTGTCATTTAAGGCTGATGAGACAATGCTGAAGAGAGTGTAGCAGGCAGCTGCCTTGTCCTTGGTGTGGTTCAGGGATTCTCAGCACTTCCCACCTAGGAAGTCTGTTGCAGAGCCTAGCAGGGCATGCTTTGTGCTGGCTGGGTTCCAGTTCTGGAGCTGTTGGAGGGTCTTCTGGATGAATTATCTCCCTCTGTTGCCAGGTAGATGTTTAGGGGAGTGATCTTGCTTCCCTCTTGGAGGCCCTAGCCTTCTTCACAGGTGGAAGATGTAAAGCAGACTATACCATCAGCAAGGGTCCAATGCTGAGTTCATCTTTATGCTTCTGGTGAAGCCTTCAGATGATCTGCCAAATGAGGGGCTCAAAGCTCTTTTAAAGCCAAATGTACCACAGCAATTGGTGTAGGCTAAGCTTACCTTATTGAACCAGCCCTGGGTCCCCACCAACAATCTCCTGTAAGCATGAGGTCATAACCAGAGTTCTTTGCAACAGAAAAGGTAAAGGAGCGAACACTTGTAATACTACGTCCCACCCATCTTCCTATCTTTTGTGAATCAAAGGGGCCCTCTGGTTAATGGAGCTCTCTGTAGTTCCTGATTAAAGCTGCAGGTCTCCCTTTATGTTGAGGTGAGACCAGACTTTCTGGTGCCGTCCATTAACATACTTGTAACTTCTGAATGGTGTTTCCCTGTGGGGGTGACCACTGTAAAAACGCAGTCCCAGACATGATATTACACTGTCAATCGATACTGAGGTCGGGAGCTGGCATCAGGTTAACATAGACGATATAAAGGGTGTTGGAGTTTCCTGTCTCCATGGTTAGCCTCTGCAGCCAGGCCCATAGTGGGCCTGATTGAATTAAACTCGGATTAGTATGTGGATGCTTCCACCATCAACAAGGCTCAACAAAAGGACAGGACACATCCATGGAGCCTTTGTTAGTTGTTAGTTAATAGTCCTGTCCATGGCAGCTGGAAGGTTTGGCCCTCCCTCTTCTGAGATGCCATGGTGTACTTCTGGCTGTCATATCCCAATTAATTATGATGTGGAGGACTGCATTTATAAGCTATATCCAAACAGAGCTCACAAGTCTATGTGTATGTCATGTGGTGAGAATATGAACACGTGTGCTGATTAGCCCCACACGTTTTCCGGTGGTTGATCTACCATCATTCAACTTCATTTAAAATAAATTTGAAAACCAAGCGAGCACACACCTACAATGTGGATGGTCGAATTCCACACAGTACCAGACCATGGGCCTCATTACGACCCTTGCGGAAATGGAAAAATGATGGCGGAAATGCAATACCGCCATCGAACACCGCTCGTTGCGATCATGACCCGTCACCGTAAAGTACGATGCCATTAGCGACACCGCAGTGAACGGCAACGCTAACTGCACCAAGTACGCGCACGCGCGCCTTGCAAAACCGGAATCACCGCCATGGCGCAACGGTACGCGAATTCTGACCCTAGCGGACATGTACTGAACGCCATCAAGCACGTCGTAAAGTACCATTCCGCCATGGCGAGAAATACGGCATCGTGAACCAACCGTAAATGGCCCACTGAGTGCCTGTACTCCACTCCCTGGCCACATTGCACAACTCCTGGCAGGCGCAATGTACTCACACTATGCAACCAGTGAAATCTACAATTCACCCATGCATGCCAACGTAGAAAAGCATGCAGGGGCTCAAAGCGCCCCGTGAGTGGGCATCCATGTACGGCATGTCACCATAGCCGTACTGACGCAGCACAGGCATGTGAAGGTACAATACATCAAAATGAAAATCAAGAACACATGACACAAAACAACAGTAGTCCCCCATCGCTTGCCACCAGCGCAAGGCAACATCCAAAACAGCATCCTGAGGGGGATTGCACCAGCCCTGTACTCTTGCCAGTAAACAAACCAACCATCAGCAGAAGCATGTACCACACAAGTTGGCAGAGTGACTGAGCAGCCAGGCTCATCCCAAGAGGGGCCGATGGGAGCTGCAGGGCACAGATGGCATCAATACAGAAGCTATTCCAATGGACATGACCCCAGTCCCCCTCCAACAAACGCACGCAAACACAGTCACCTGTGACCAGCCACATTCTGAACATCCCATCATTCCACCAATCGACCTGGCTGACAGGCACCAGTCGGCCAAAAGCCAATCCCCCGCCCCTGAACAGCACATCATGTAAACAGTCACAATGGCAGCCCCTATCCGTGACCATACTGTGCTACGTAGGCAAACGCGGCCAGTACTGTACCACACAACTCAACTCAGAAGGCGGAACACAATGCAGATCATCTCGCAATACATACCGCCACAAAGCGAAAATCGCCACATCACCTGCAAAGAACAACGCAACACGACAAATATCGGAATACAATTTAAATGCACATCCAAATGACAAAGGCCCCACAGCAATTTGCAAAATAACACCAAAACAACCATCATCACCGAGGGCTGCATCTGCAATAATTGACCAGCTTCCACTTGTGTGACGCCCTGTACCATCATGGCACACAGGGCCTACATCAACGTTCCAAAAGGCAACATGGAAGCGGCAAGAACCGCAGGTCCGTCCCATGAGGCAGGCACTAGTCGAGCTGAAAGGCCGAAATGTTGCACCTAGCCACCAGTACAGCGTAAGGGCATGTGGCCCATTGGCGATCGTCCCATAAGATCGAAATGGTGCTCCACTGATTCACCCGAAGCTGCAGGAGTCGAGAGTAAAAACCATCTGGAGGAGTGGCGTAGAGATGGCATCTGCAATAGGGCAGGAGATACCTGTCACCCAAAAGAAACACAAATTAACCGATTGCATTACGGGACTCATGATGCATTACAATCTTCATTCAACACACCAAATCCACACCCATATGCATGCTAGCCCACTCCAAAGGAATATACACACCCCTAAATCAGTATCGAATCATAACGAAATCAATCGAGCAAAATACACCATTGGCAACGTCGGTTACTGTGCATGCGTCCGTCAAGATAGAACCCATGACATGGGATTAGTAACGTGCCTAGACACAAGTGTATGAAGGCGCGTCGAGACAGGGAGGATCCGACAAGGGCAGATAGACGTATGTCCCACTATGGCAGCCTTGCATCACATAGCGCAGGGGAAGGGGAGTGATTCAAAAAACCCATGTACATGGCAGACCCTAAACGGAATCATCAGTCCATGCATCCATTCATCATTCCCTCATCCCGCAATGAAAACGCATGAATATTCACTCACATTATATGTGAAACTTCCATCGCGTCTGTGCGTAATGCAGTCCGCAAAAACCACTGTGCCCCTGGCCGGATCTGTAGTGTTGTGAAGCAAGATGGATTTGGGAACGTCCTGCCTTATCGTCCACTACGCTATTGCGCATCCCATTCAATTCATATCATTCATTGCCTGCTCGTTATGGGCCATGTCCCAAGGACATTCTACAATAGAACGTTACATTTCCAGCCAGACCTGTGGGCGTATCCTCGCCGCTACTTCAAAACCAAAAATGCTGGCCTTCGAATTCCTCACTTGCAACATTACGTCGAAAAGGCTTCTGTGAACGCTTGCATTCACAATTACATCAATGTAGTGCGGCTGTGTGTCATGATGCTAACTGGCTGCAATCACAAATGGGACGCCACGCCCGTCGGTGAAGTACGTTACTGTGCTGCATGAGGGTCGGCCATCGATCGAGCCCTACATACCACTGACTCTTCACAGGTATGTAAGCGGCTGCAATCATAGCATGTGTAACAATGGGAGCATACCATGAAAATCAGTCAAAGTACATCACACTGCCATCGGGATTTGATACATGATTCCAATCCCAAGATGCCATGCGGCCAAATGCAGCCTTACGTGCGGGACGTGCTCGGCCAGAAGGGATAGCATCTGCCACAGAATCATTCAATCAGCACAGGTGGAGGCCATACAGGCCGACAGCACATATATAGCAGACCCAAACCCCTCCCACAACCACTCCCACTCCAAAATGCTACCGGCAGGACTAGCGATGTTGGGCCTGGGGGACCAGATAGCACTGCAAGTGCTACAACTACAAGAAGACGACGAACAACAACAGGTACAACAACCGGGCGCACAGGGGAGACGGAGGAGAAGGAGGAGGAGGAGGGCAAGGCAGGGTCAGCAAGGCCCACAAGCACTGCCACTACCACCACGCAGGCGGCCCGCAATCCCACGCCTCCGAGCCGATCCGTTCAACCTCACTGCTGAGCAGATCCACACCCTCTACCGTTTGGACCGGGACACCATAATCGCCATTGTGGACATGACACATGCTGACCTCGTGAGCATGATAGATAGCCCAACCGCCATCCCACCCCTACTGAAGGTGGTGTCTGCACTCCACTTCCTGGCCACAGGCACCTACCAGCACACAGTGGGACAGTTGCATGGCATTTCACAGCCACTGTTCTCACGGACACTCTTCCAAGTGCACGATGCCCTCCTGAAGCACGCCGACGACCACATCACACTACCACGCACGTACCAGGAGATTACCAACGCAAAAGTGGGATTCCATGCACTTGGCGGCATCCCGGGTTGCATTGGTGCCATCGACTGCACCCATGTTGAATTGGTTGTCCCACATGCCATGGAGGTCCAGTACCGCAACCGGAAACAATTTCATTCAATCAATGTGCAAATGGTGTGTGACTCCAACAAGATCTTTACGCATTGTTGTGCCAGATTTCCAGGATCTACCCATGATTCTATGGTCCTGAGGAACACAAGAATACCACGCTACATGGAGCGACACGCAGGGCACAGATCCTGGCTACTCGGTGAGTCTCATTCCATGCATGACATCGTGGCCCATTTGATGCGTCAATGACCTTGCAGGAGGGGGGGGGGCTACTTAGCACTATCATTCCACTGACACCCTTTATTCGTCTCATACAGGTGATGCCGGGTATCCACTGAAGAGATGGCTCCTTACACCAATCCGGAACCCACAGAACGAGCATGAGGAGGACTACAACCATGCCCACTCACGTACCCGTGTGGTCATTGAACAGGCATTCGGCCTACTGAAGGCTCGTTTCCGCAGCCTCAGCAGGTCTGGCGGGGCACTCATGTACAGCCATGAGAAGGTTTCTAAGATGGTCATGGCATGTGTCATGCTGCACAACATGTGCATACGTAGGAATGTGCCCATGCCCCCTGACGCTGTACTGCATGCACCTGAAGATGATGATGATGATGAGGGTGGGGATGTGGAGGCACCTCAAGGAGTCCATGAGGCACAGGATGCACGTGCAATCCGACAGAGCATCATAGATGCATGCTTCTAGCAACCACGCATGGTGCCTATTACACGGAAAGGGGACCTGTGGCACTGTGTGTGTGTAGTACAGGCACATTGTGGACTGTACGCCTATGAAGGCCTCGTACGCAAATATCAATGTCCACACATGTCATTGGATGATTATGAGATGCTGTATTGTTAATGTGATTTGATTTATACACCCTATGGACCCGCCACCCAGTGAAGCCCAACACACCCCCTCCACCCTACTACCTCCCCCCCCAACACCAGTGTCCAAATATGCATGCTGTCCGTGGTTGGACGCTATTGCAAGCCCCCTCTACGGGTATCAGGGGCACCCCTGCCCGTGGAGCGCAGGTTCCTGCCAGATCTGCGTTGGGGGCTGCCCTGGACGGAACTTGCCACGGATGATGTCTCTGCCTGCTCGCGTCCATGCATGTCTCTGAGGGTTTGTGAGAGCTCCGAGAGCACACGGCGCACAGCAGCAAGTTCAGCACAAACGTCTTTGGACGTCGCATGCAGTTCCCCCCTCAGGCTCTCGGTGCTTTTCTCCATTTGTGCTCTCAGGCTCTCGGTGCTTTTCTCCATTTGTGCTCTCAGGCTCTCGGTGCTTCTCTCCATTTCTCCCCTGAGGCTCTCACTACTTTTCTCTATTTGTGCCCTGAGTGTCTCGGTGGATGTTTCCATGGCTGCCCTGGAACCCCCGCATTCATTTGCATGGTCCTTGAGTAGCGTGGACACTTCCTGCTGTTGCTCGATCAGCAGGTCGAGGGACTGTTGCCTCTGCTGGGCCATGGACATTTGCGGTGGTGTGACAGGGGGGCTGCTCAACACATGTTGCCTTGGCACAGGACTTGTGGGGGTTGGCCAGTCGTCGTCTTCAGGGTGCCCCTGCGTGGTTTCGTCATGGTGTAGGGGATGGGACATGCAGGGGGATTGGGAAAGGTCATGGATGGTACCTACGTCGCCAGCACTGTTTTCCGTGTCGGAGCATGCTGGCATGACAGCTGTGTCACCTATGGTGCTGCTACCACCAGAGGCAGTGCCATCAGATACGTTCTTTGGGGGGACCTGTGGTGCTGGGGTTGTGGACTTGCTGGCTGCTGGGGTGCCTGTTGCAGTCCCCTCCAGTGTGCTGCCACTTGATTCCTGCTGCTGCCGTGTCTTGATCCTTGCACCTGAGGTGGAGGCTCTTGGGACGTTGGTCCTGGCCCTCTTTGCAGGCGTGCTGGTAGGGGTGTCCTGCAGCTCGTCGTTGGTATCGGACCCTGTGGTGGAGTAAAGAGGGGCGAGCGTTAGTTATGGGTCTGTCGGATTTGGAATGGCAACGTATCAAATGCATTGGGGTGGTACATGAGGCTGATTTGGGACTGGGCCTTGGAGGTGGTCTCATTTTCGTGTGGATTGAGGATGCATTCATTTGGCTGCCTGCAGTTAGGGGGTGCATGCTGCACATGTAGGGGTTGTTTATGGCATCTTGATTGATTTGTTTATTCATTCTGACTTTTAGAGGGCGCTGTCAGGGCAAAGTATGTATTGCACTATGGGGTCACATGGTACTGCACATGTTCGTGGTTTGTGGATTTCGCATTGTTTCTCTTGGCCAACCTACCTGATTCTCCGGATGTCGGCACTCCTTTCTCCATCCCTCCGACTCCCTCTATGCTCTCCATTCCTATGGTGGAGGCGCAGATATCCTCCCAGGGGGTCAACTTGATGGGCGACTCTGAACCCCCCCGGTAGCTGTGGCGATGTTCCTGTTCGCAGAAAGTATGCTGCGTACGCGGATCCGCAGGTCGTCCCACCGCTTGCGACATTGCTGTGGCGTGCGGGGTGTTGTCCCCACCGCACTTACGCGCTGTGCCACCAGGGCCCATATGGCCTTCTTGTTGGCAAGGGCCGTCCTGGTCATTTGACTGGAGAAGACGACGGCGGCATTTTCCTGGAGGGTCTCGGTGAGCACGGTCAGTTCCTCTCGGGAGAAGTGTACCTGCCGCTTGCGGTCACACGCTTTCTTGGCTACCTTTCCCATATTTATTTTTTTAACTGGGGTTGCTAACGGGTTGGGATGTGTGTCAGGGTCGGATTTTTAATGGTTGTGTTGGGATTCGGTTTTTATAGTTGTGCGGCGTGCTGTTTCCCGTTCCGGCCACATGCTTTTACTTCCGTTTCCGTATATTTACGGTGGCCGTAATTTGCGGTGCCCGCTCGTTACGGTGACCGCTCATTACGGTGACCGCTAAGATGGGTGGCGGTATTGCACCTGGTGCAGCGTACGGCGGCGGTAAGGGCCGTTTTGGGGTCATTTCCGCCATCGCAGCCTTTCGGATTCCGCCATGGCGTAATGCTCGTGCCCGATGGGTCGTGATTAGCCGCACTTTGCTCCTTCGTGCAATGGCGGAAACGCTATTTACGCTGTTGCGGTCCGGTCAGTCACTTTCCGCCAGGGTCGTAATGAGGCCCCATATGTTTTATATCCTATATGCTCTTCTAGTACAGTGCTCTGTCATACATTTGCAGCATGTGATTGCCGTATGTACATCTAAATGCAGTACAAATATTACTGCGCATATTAGATCATTCTCAATTACCAAAGCTGCATAGGTTTCAAAATGTCACCTCACATTGTACCAAAATGCCATGTATCTAAAAGGATTCCAATGAGGTAATAAGAGTTCACATTGCTTCACATCTTCTCAGCATCCAGATTAAGCATTGGATAATGTTCTAACCCATATTTCTTCATTTGCATATACTACATTAGCTGTTTACTGCTGTGAAACCTCTAGCTGACTTGGAGAGTGCAAGAATGATTTTGCCAATTACTCTGTTTATGATATCCTCTAATCCCTTAGCCCAGAACTTTGAAGAAGGTTTAATGTCTACAATAAAGAGTGAGTTGAGTTTATGCTTCTTAGGGAATTAGGAATGGAATGTATGTGATTCTATTTACCATGATTCCAAGAGGGATTCACCTTTTAAATCAATGTCATGAATAGATGATATATGTGCTCCATAAAACATTTACAGATTTATCCCAATCAGGCTTCAAATCCATGAAATTGGCCTCCTTTAAGGTGTTTAATTTCTCCGCAGATGTCCTGTTTGTTCAATATCTTTATCCATTTCCAGCGGTCTTAGGTAAGTCCAATTGTCCTAAATGTTTGTTTGTTTGTTTATTTATTTATATAGCGCGCCACACCAAGAGGTATCTGGACGCATTCCAGGTTGTTTGAGAATTACAGCTTGCATATAAGATCAAGTACATAGTAGAATAGATATAGACAATTATTTAGATTATTTACAAGATGCGAATTAACAATCATGTACAGTCAACTATATACAGAGCAAATATACATAGATACAGGCAATATCGTGTTCTAGTTAATGCCAAACATAACAGATTGGAGACGGTTATGTATCCTTAGCCAGAAGCCAACTTTTGGTACTTTTCATAAAGCTAAAGAAGGACTGGTCAGATCTTAAGGTTGTGGTTAAGGAATTCCAAAGCTGGGCTGCCATAACAGGAAAGCTACTACCCCCTGCTTTCTTCAGTTTGTATCTTGGGACCTTCAAGCAAAACGAGTGCAAGATCCTTGTTGGGCGGGTCGAGATATTTTTGACAAGTTTCTCCATTAAGTATTTAGGGCCAGAATTATTTAGACATTTATGAGTAAGGGAAGCAATTTTAAGCTGTATCCTGTCCTTGACTGAAAGCCAGTTTTTGTTACATCTCATCGCTGAGATGTGTTGTCTTCTTGGAATACTAAGCGCAGTCCTTAATGCATTGTTCTGTAGTATTTGAAGTTTATTTGCAATATATTTATTGACGCCAAGGTAGAGAGCATTGCAATAGTCTAGTTTTGAGAGAATTAAGGTTCTCGCCAGGGTAATGCAGCTGGCTGTGGATAAGAATAATTTGCACACATGGATCAAATTACAAGTGTATGCTGTCGCTGAGGCTGTGGCGTTGACTTGCTTGCGCAAGTTCATAGTTGAATCCAAGTAAAAGCCCAAGGTCTTTACCTCCTTTGCCACTTTAATGTCAATGCCATCCATGTTAAATGATAGAAAGTGTTTGCTGAGTTTGTAAAGGCTAGCAGGTGCTCCTAGGAGTAGGAGCTCGGTCTTGTCATCATTCAGGCAAAGGCCGTTAGAAGCCATCCAGGCCTGAATTATGAGATAGATTTTATTGAATAGGGCCAGGTCAGTTTCATAATCAACAGTCAGAGGTATGAGAATTGGGTGTCATCTGTATAGCTAGTGTAGGTGACACCCAGACTGTCAAGGTCATCAAACAGTGGCTTGGCAAAGATGTTGTACATAATGGGAGATAGCCATGATCCTTGTGATACTCCATATGTTATTGGTGTAGGATCTGCTGAGGCCCAGGATTCGAACACTCTCATAGACCTATTGTTTAAAAAGGATTGAATCTAAGCCATTGCTTCTGGGGAAAAGTGGGCAGCTGTAGACAGATGCTCGGAAAGCACTTTGTGATTCCCCAGATCAAATGCGGCCGAGAGGTCTAAAAGGAATAGGCGGGCAAGGTTCCCCTTGTCCTTTAGTTTGTCAATTGGGTTCTTCAGGTCAATCAAAGCTGTTTATGTGCCATGTTTGGGTTTGACGCCAGTCTGCCTCAGCCCAAGTAGATTGTTAATCTCCAAGCATGACTGTATCTGGAGGTAGGCAGCTTTGTCAATTATTTTTAAAAGAAAAGGGACTGTTGCAATAGATCTGTAATTATTCGGGATATTTGCGTCTAAGGTGGGTTTCTTTAAAAGCGGTCTGACCCAGTACATGATCTGAAAGACGAGTTGATTAGAGTGGTGATGAAAGGGGCTACATCTCTTGCAGCTTCTTTGATTATGGATGCTGGGCAAGTATCTCCTAGGCATTTGGATGGTTTAGTGAGGCTATAATGTCTTCCACTTCTTCCACTAATGCAAATTTAAATCGCTGGGGAGGTTTAGGTGAGTTCGAATAGGTTCTCTGAGGGGTTTCTTTTTTGGGAAGGTTACATTTTTTCACTAGTATTTTATTTTGTAGAAAAGAAATGTTGTTAGACAAAGAATTTTGAATACTGGTGCACCAGGGTTTGTGCTTAGTGCATGTGTCCGTTGAAGGGATAAGGGATTCCATTTCTCTTTGGATGACAAAGAGTTCTCGAGTACTAGAGTTGACTTTGTGGATCCTATCATTGTATGTATCATGTTTAGTTTGTAGGATATCCCGTTTGTATTTAGCTGTAATTTTCAGTACGTTTTCTTTGTTTAAGGCTGTTGGGTGATTTTTCCAGACGGCATCAACTTTCCTTTTTTTCTGCCTGAAGGGCTTTAAGATTAGGGTAAACCATGAATTGAGGGTGGCTCTCGGTTTGCCTTTACACAATTATAGGGGTGCAATGTTATGTATAGCATGGGTGATTTTAGAGTTGTATAATTGTACTAGCATAGCTGGGCAAGTGTTTAAGATGGGGAAGATAGGGCTGTAGCTTATCCAATGTAATGTTATGTTTATTCCTGGTGAGAAGAGGAGGGGCTAGAAGGTTGGTAATACTAGGTTGTGGGCTATTTTGGATAGTGAAGGTCACTAGATGATGGTCTGTCCAATCATGGGGTTCAATGGACGCTATAAGAAGTCTCTCAATTTAGGTCAGCTGCTCAGTCTAGGGTTCTACCTTTGGCATGGGTGGGCTTATTGACCATTTGTGTAAAGCCTAGTTCTGTTATAGTGTTGGAAAGTGACAGGGCATGTTGATCATTAGGGTCATTGAGGCCTAGATTAAAATCTCCTAGGACTAGAATTTGCTAGGTAGGCTTAGTATTGGCAGAGAGTAACGTTGTAATATCTTCCTTCAATGAGCCAATAGGGCAAGGAGGTCTGTATATCAAATGCATGCTTATGGCACAAGCGTTAGTAAGAGGTAGTTTAACTGTCAGCAATTCACCTGATGTGATAGGGGGATGTGTGGACATTCTGAGTCCCAGGTTGGAATGGCAATAAAGGCAATGCCACCGCCTCTGCAGGATGTTCCGTCAATTCTCATATAAGTATAATTATCAGGGATTACAAGTACAAGGGAGGGACCAGCTGCAGCGTGTAGCCACATCTCTGTTATTGCTAAGAAGTCTAATTGTTTAGAGATGATTAAGTATGCTATGTCTAAGTCGTGAGCTACCATAGATCTCACATTGATAAGGGCACCTTTGATTTGTGATGCTTTGTTGATTAGAAGGTTAAGGTCATGAGGGGAGTTGCTCTGACTAATCCGGTTCTTCTTAGAGTTGTTCATTTTTAGTTTGGAACTCTTTTAAGAGAGAATTTTTTGCTTAGATTTGTGAGAGGGGTCTGGTGGATGATGAAAAGGTTTTATTCAATCTGGAACCAAGCCTGTCATTTCTAGCAGAGGTAGAGCAAGGTTGTTTTGGTAGTGGACTACTGGCTTAGCGCTGAGTCATTGGATCCGGAATAAGGTGCACTGAGCTCCAGCGGATGGGAGGGTACCGATACTTGGGTAATTGGCTCCAGGGTATAGCTGGGGTTGGAATTTGGTTGGACTGATGGTTGTCGGGCAACTTATATTGACTATAAATGAGTTTTGTTGAATTAAAACCATGCCCTCTAACTTTCAGGTCATTTATGACTTATCCTATAATTGGATCTCGCATGCTAGCATCAATCTCGTCTTACGTTTCCCTGTAATTCTTTTATTGTCCAAAGAAAATACATAATGGCTTTCAATGATGATGTTTGCTGATACCATAATGAACGTGTCCAACCTTTTGCAATTGTTCAAATCCTTACAATCTGAGCTATGTATATTCCCAAAATATTTTAGCTTAAATCTTGGGGTGTATGTCTAAATGTGCTCTATATCCCTTCAAAACACTGCCACAAATCGACCTCCCTCACCCTCTATTTCTGCACTCCTTTCGTCAGACCTTCTTTTTCTGGCTCCATCTTTTTGCTGCTGCCTGCAGCTTGACCGACTGCTGCTACTCAGAAGGTTCTGACACTAACCCTTCAGTTGACGTTTTGACCTGAACAGACAAATATGACATCAAATCTCCCAAGATGGTACAGTCCATACTATAGCTAAATATATGACAGCGCTTATATTCTCCTGAATAAAAAGCCCAATAACTGAGCTGATATTTTTAAATAACCCTGACTCTCTGGACATGGCTTATCTCCAGTTTGCATAGCATTAGGGTTTTAGGTCTCCTCTGATGCTTTTAATACTTTCACCATTCGCAGGATCAGCTCATAATGTGGCCTCTCTTGGTTGATCAGGTCTTGACTAGTTTGGTCTGCCAGCTACTATTCAACATACTCATTTCCCTCTGGATTCTCTGGACATAAATTGGCACCTGATCAGAAAGATTTATGACGCGATTTTGTCTGTTTTCTTCCTTGGATTTACCATTTCTGGATATAAGAAATGGTATCTCTTGGAATAAGAATTGTGGGTAAACTATCAACTGTTATTGGAATATATTTGTGCAAATCTATGTGTATCTGTCAGTGGAACAGCACTGGCTGCCTTTTATGCTGGAGTCCTATCACTGGCATAGTGCTGCCTGCACTTGTGTGCCAGAGGCTCTGTTTGCTACTAGCGTGTCTTTGACCTTTCCTATTCTTTCGCAGGTATTATCGGCATATCTCCACTCGTTATCATCTCCCAGCCCCAGATTATACTTTCCTTGACTCTCATAAACATGGGGCACCAATCACCTCGTGAAAAGATTCCAATGGTGAACTAACCAGTAAGTGACACATCCCGCCCTTATGTCAGGACTTCTGCTGCCTGCCACATGCGGCAGGCACCTTACACTGCCGCCTGTGCACTGTGGAAGTATACTGGCCTGCTAAGAGGCTGGTGTATACCAAACTACTTTTTAATATATTAGTATGTGTATGACTTACTCATGTTCACGTCGATTAAACATGTATTATCTAATATTACCTGTTAAGTGTACCTCTAAACGTCAACAACAGTGATTCAACTCAGCGCCATACCCTCATTTTTGCTAATGCGACCCAGTTGTAAGAACTTACAACATCTTCGTTGGCCAAGACCCAGAGAAGTCTGGGCTAAGTCCGGTTGCTGTCTGCAGCTGTCCATGGCTGGCCGTGCAACCACCGTTATCGCCTTCTCTGTGTATCTGCTCCCTTGTCTAGTCTGTTGTAGCCCTTTGCGCTCATGGCAAAATGCAAGTTAGAATGTTGACTGATTTTTGACTTGCCTCGCACTTCCCTCTCCAGTTGCTATCGACTGTGCTCTTAGTGCCCTGACTTCCCCTCCATCGACGCCGATGGCTTTCACAGCCTCCTCCATTAACATCTTGGCATCCTGTTGTGCGCCCTTCTCCTTGCTGTTTTTCACTTTAATATACCTATTCTCACTTTCTTTTCTCAAAAATGACCGGCACACATCCCAGTCCATCATCCAATTGTCACAACGCTCCAAATTCTAATAACGTCATGTACCCCTATGCTTACCTCTGCTTCTCTCCTACACATAGCGTTCACCTTATGTAATGAGTGGTCTGTGTGTAATAAAGCTCACTCCGTTCGTGATGCTTTTTTTTCGGTTTAACCTACTATTTCTTTGCTTGACTGAAGTATGGCTACACCATATCATGCTACGACTGTCGCAGCTTTTTCTTCTTAGGACACATGATTTTCCTACACCCCTAATCTGCCCGGGATGGGTGGTGGTGTAGGCATTCTAATTTGTTCCACTTTGTTGTCCATGGTATCCTCTTGTAACCTCCCTACTGTAATTCCATTTGAGTACCACAGTGTTTCGCATTTTTGGCCCTTATTGTGGGTTATCCTCTTCACTCTTTGTGTGATGACCATGATTATCTACTCTCTTCTATGTTCCCACTTGATCATTCTTTCATTCTGCTTGGTGATTCTGATTCCCATCTTGCCTCCACTCATTTCTCTACCCCATTTCTCTCCCTTGATTCTTATTTGTCTCCCACTCCACAACTCCTTCCCACATCTCGGGGACCAGTTTGAAAAAGTATTATAAAAAAAAAAAGGATCGAGGTGTGGAGGGGAGAGAACACCGTGTGAAGTTAGAGAGTGTAGTATCATGGGTGTCAGGTGAGCCAGAAAGAAAACAAAGAAAGGTAGTGTTTTTAAAGAAATAGTGAGTACAACCAAAGGTTGTGCTCACTGGCCAGGCCCAAAGCCCCCGGCTAGTGGGCCAGAGGGAAACCTATAAATGGAACATGAACAGTGGCCACAGCCGAAGGCTATGGTTAGTGGACTCTAAAGAAAGTTATTGGTGGAACATGTACAGTGGTCATGGCGTGGGATCCAAAGAAACGTCTTGGTGGAAAATGTTTAGTGGCCACGGCCGAAGGCCATGGCTAGTGGGCCTCAAAGAAACATATTGGTAGAACACATACAGTGGCCATGGCCAAAGGCTGTGGCAAATGTTGATGAACTGAAGGTCATGTCTAGTGAGTGGGAAAGAAAGGTAATGTTATAAAAGATACAGTGGGGAGTTACGGTTGCAGTACAAAACTGAAAAACCGAAGATATTTGCCATTTATGATATGATATCATATGATAGGTTATTTATAATGCGCTTAATACCCAGAGGTTTCTAAGCGCAGATCCAGGGATTGAACCTTTGTTGCTCCGTGTCGTCTTGCTTCCAAAATGAGCACGTTGCCGCTGAGCCATCCTCCCGAGACAGTATGGTAAGTGTTGTAATATGTCTCTGAGCGTGGGTGACATCACTGATGGTGGAATGTGGTGATGTCAGTGAGTGTGGAGTGCTGAGCTGTTGTGTCCTGAATTACTGTTCTAACAGTTACAGTTGGAGATCTATGCTGGCATGAAGGGATGTGCTGGTGTCTTCCTGGCATATACTTACCAATAAACCTACAGATAACTTACCTGCTGGTCCGGGTGTTACTTCTGGTACCACGTTATTTCACTGGCGACGAGGATGGGATCCTGTCGACGAGGGAGCAGGAGTTGAAGCCCAGGAACATCACCCTCCATGTACCCACGTCCCATGGGTGATGCCAGTTATGTTAGCTCTTGGTTCCTGAGCTGCTTATAGCATCTCAGCAGGCCAGGTGGTGCTGGGCTCGAGTGTCCAGGTGTTTGGAAGCTGAGCTGAAATGCAAATAATTCTGTGTGCAGAGCGCGGGGTGCCTCTTTGAAGTCCCTTCTTTGTTCAGGGCGTGAGTTCATCGTGCTCCCCAGGACAGGGCGGGGGGGCTGCACGACACACAGTACGGTGTGCGAAGAAGGTGCCCTGTGGGGGGGTGCCCCAACAGTGCAGCACTGTGCTGCGCTCCAGTAACGTATGACCAAACAGTGCGGGCGGTGTTTGAAAGCTGCTGGAGAGCATGGCAAGAAGTGGAGAAGGCGTGTACTGGGCACCCTGTATTAAGCCTGATCGAAGGGGGAATAGGCGCAGTTGCGTTCACTCGGGGGGTGCGGAGCGCAGCCATGTACGTTGTTGGTTGGTGGACGTTCGGTTTTCGTGCTATAACGAGGAGCAGTAGGTGTTGCCCCAGGTCTGCCTTGAACGGGTGGCAGTGGGGGTGGAGAGCGCCCAGGGTGACGGTTCCCGGCGCAGTGGACGAGGGAGAATTCCCCATGAGGAAGGGGGAGTGGATATGCATCTTGAGGTGGAGAAGTGATGACATTGTTTAGTCATTGCCGAGTATTCCAGCGTGGGCAGCTGGAAAGCGGAAGAGGTTGCGCGTTCCAGCATGGGCAGCTGGAATGCAGAATAGGTTGCGAATGCGCTGCCTTTGCAGTGTTCGTGAGTGTCATGCACATCAGAGTACCGGCTCATATGAGGAGTAGTGCATGTGACTGTTTCAAGACTTTTCAGATTAAATCAGCTGGTTATTTTGGGTTGTCTAGAATTTATGTTTCAGCGATGGACTCAAGTGGAGTCAGCGATGCTACGAGGATGATACGGAGTGCATTAGTGGACTGCCACTTACAGGGTGGGTCGAGGGACATTCTCAAGTCAGCATGCTTTTCTCAAGGGGTGGGCGTGTGTTCCCTTCTGGAGAGTTACAGGAGTTCTGGTGTGAAGTTTGGAAATCTGGAGGTGTCGGGTCAGATTCCTGTGTGCTGTTCTACAGGACAAGGATAACAGGTTTCTTTTAGGGCAGTTATAATAGTATGGGGTCAGGCCGATTCTGTAGTGTCCCATTTTTGTTTTGTGGCCTGTTTGTGTTTAGCACCAGTGCATGTGTGTGTATGGGCCAGGATGGAAGGTGTGTTTGGTGTTGTGGCCCGTGTGTTTGGACATTGTTGGCCATTGTTTATAATGTAATGCTGTTGTATTTGTTGCCTAATCTGATTTTTTTTTGCAGGTGGGTCAGATTGGTCCTTTCGACCTGGACTTGCGGGCGGGTTCGGACTCATGGTTCTTTGGGTTCTTTCTCATGATTGTTGGACATTGTAGGACATTGTTTGTAATGTAATGCTGTTGTATTGTTTGCCTAATATGATTTTTTTTTTCAATATGGGTCGGATTGGTCCTTTCGACCTGGACTTGAGGGTGGGCTCGGACTTTTGGTTCTATGGGTTCTTTCTCATGGTTGTTGCCCTGCATTAGGTCGTATGTGCTTTGATTTTTCCTTCATGGAGAACTGGATTACTTTTGTCGTCCATTGAGATTGCATTTATAATCACCATTTCTGAGTTGGTGCAATTTCATATTAATGCAAATCCTTGGTGTTTTACTCATTGTGTCATCTGTCTTGTGTGCAGCCTGAGTTGTGTATGATGTGGTGAGGAGGTGTAGGTCCGGTGTGGAGTTGATCTTGCATTGCCAGTGTCCTGCATCGTGGTGCGTGGAGTTACGAGTTTGTGCTGCAGTCATATGTAGTCGGGCAGGGGCTTGGGGCCCTTAGGTGATGTGTAGTGTTTTTGTTTGCATTTGTGGGTACTGCAGTGGTTAGGCGGTGTGTTGATACTGGTTATGGAAGCTTGGTTATGCCGAGAGTTCCATCCATATCTCCTCTGAGGGCAGTTTAGGGGCTAAAGGGTCCCATTGTTGTGTACTGCGTTGTAGTTATGGTGTGCTGTGGTGGTGCAGTTTGGTGCAGTTTGGTAAGAAATCAATACCTGCCACTTCTTGCCAACCGCATTTCCGCTCTCTGCCCCAACTTTCAGTGCTATGCGGATGATACTCAACTCATGTTCAGGCTATCTTCTGCCACCTCTTCTCCTTCTCTCATCTCTGACTGTCCGTATGCTATCCAGGAGTGGTGTGCCACCAATGATCTCTGCCTTAATGCCAGAAAGACCAAGATTCTCTTCATCGGCACATCTGCTCCCTCCTTTCCTGTCATTCTCTGGCCGGCCTCTCTTGGCCCTCTTGCTGCTCCCACCCGTGAGTCTAAAAACCTCAGGGTCATATTCGACTCCACACTCTCCTTTTCTCCTCACATAACTGACCTCTAAGAAGTCACACTACCAGCTGCACCTCCTCAGAGGTATTCTTATTTTCCTCTCCTTCCCCCAGAGCTCTGGTTCTCTCTAGGCTGGACTACTGCAACAGCCTATTTCTAAATCTGCCTACCACTACTCTCTACCCTATGCAACTCATCCAAAACAAGACTGTAAGACTTGTCCTTGGCCTCAAGCCCAGGGATCGTATCTCTCCTGGATTAAAATCTCTGCACTGGCTCCCAATGGCAGCGAGGATTAAGTTGAAAACCCTCTACATTGTCCACATGGCCTTTTGGGTCCAGGGGCCTAAATACCATCAACTCTCTCTTCCTAAATATCTTCCTTCTCAAGCCCTTTGCTCATCTGCCTCCAACTCCCTCAGGGTCAGTCGCTTCTCCAAGCAAAGAGTTGGTGGTAGATCTCTTTCTTCGGCTGGGGCCTCCCCCTGGAGCAGTTTCCCTGCCTCTCTGAAACTTTAGGATAACCATTTCTGATTCCGAAAGCACCCCAAGACCTTCTTCTTTGTTTCTGCTTTCTCTCCTCCTCTCCCCTGCTGATCTCCTGGCTGAAACTGAAACTGCACTGGTTATCTTGCTACCCTCTGATCTCGGGCCCAGGTCTCCTTCCCACCAGTTGCACACCTGCACTGCCCCCCTAGCAACCCTTGCACTCAGGTGCTGTTTTCTGTATCCCTACAGCCCCCTTCCAGCTCTTGATACCTGATGTCTGCACTTACCCTTGCCACAAGCTGGCAGCACTTCTTATTTGTGGGTTATTTATTTTACTGTTTATTCTATGTACTGCATTGCCCCTTTCCCCATTGCCCCAGCACACTCTCCCTCCATCCTCCCCTGCACGTGCGCGATCTCACGTCACCTGGCCTAGGAAGATTGTTGTCTCTGTATTCCCTCTGTTCCCCATCCCTTGCCTCGTCGCACCTTGAAACACTTGTGTATAGGCGCGTTATACATGACATTTCATATCATATCAAGTGATGGGTGAATTGCCTAGGATATGAAGCTCAACCAGGACCCAAGCCCAATCATACCAACGTCAGTTTCCACTGGATCTACTGGTTCCAGATGTTCCACTGTCGACTATACCCCCATAATAGCAGCAGGAGCCATTGTCAACAGTTTTCAGTCATGTCAAGTGACAGCAATACCTGGGGCATGGGCTTCAGAGTTGTTACAGGGCTCACAAAGCAACCAAAAGAAAAGATTGGGCATTGCTTGTGACCCAGGCACCTGGTCCCTATAGCTCAATTGCTGGTCTGTGGTCTATTGTTCATGACTTGCAGCCATGGCCACTGGCAACACTCCCTGGGCCATGAGATTCAGTCATGTTGCCTGCCCCACATACCAACCCACAGTAGACATTGGCCATGGCCTGTAGCCTGGCCCAGTGACCACTATTTGTCAATAATGGAACAGTGGTCAACTTTTAAAGACCTAGCCATCCTTTAAAAACCTAGCCCTGCTTAGTAGCTATTGTCGAATCTATTGTTTAGTAGATCTCTACCTGTTATGCTACGCGTGGTGCATGCTTGTTTGTTTGTTTGTTTCAATATTTATTATGCGCGGCAGACCCATCAGTATCAGGGCCCAAAAGGCATAAAGAAGGTTGTTCAGCTTTGGTTACATTGCTGTAAAATATCATGCTTTATATACACATTATGTCAGGAAACATCAAGGATCAGTTCTATACAATGTGTGCATTATATACAGATTATGTCAAGAGATATATCAAACAGTTCTATACAGTATGTACATGCAGGGTAGGTGATGTCAGGGAGAGTAGTAGTGTGTCAAATGTTGTGTTCCTTAATTTATTGGATAAGGCTGTATCTAACGCATGAATAGGGTAGGTCTTCCCTTAAGGTAGGTGGGAGCGAGTTCCAGTATTGGGCAGCTTTGACCTGGAAGCTGCTTCCACCGGTCTTCATATGTTTAAATCTGGGCACTAGTAAGAGGTTGGTGTTAGCTGTTCTCACGGGGCGGTTTGAGGATTGTCTCAAAAATCTAGCAGTGAGGTATTGTGGGGCAGCATTGTGTAGGCATTTATGTGTCAGGGAAGCTGTTTTAAAGAGAATTTTGTCTTTTGTGGAAAGCCAATTCCTAGATCATCTAAGGTCAGATATATGGGATTTCTTGGGAATACTGAGGGCTGCTCTCAAGGCATTATTTTGTAGAATCTGGATCTTATTGGTAATGTATTTGTTGCTCCCTAAGTATAACGCATTGCAGTAATCCATTTTGGATAAGATAAGGGCTCTTGCTAGGGTGATATAGTTATTAGATGAGAGGAAGGGCTTGGCTGCTCTGATTAGCTTGCACCTGTAGGCAGTAGCTGAGGCCATGCAATTAAATTGTTTTTTAAAGGTTAGAGCAGAATATAAGTAGAATCCAAGGGTTTTGACTTCCTTGGCTACTTTGATAATATTATTGTCTATTTTGAAATGCGAATAGAGATGGCCTAGTTTGTTAAGTTTGGCAGTGGTGCCGAGAACGAGGAGTTCTGTTTTGTCATCATTCAGGCATAGTCCATGGGATGTCATCCATGCCTGGATGAAGAGGTACACTCTGTTCACAGAGGCCAAATCCTTGTTATAATCTCCCGTCAACAGGATGAGGATCTGTGTATCATCCGTGTAGTTGGTGTAGGTGATGCCCAGGCCGTCTAGATCATCAAAAAGGGTTTTGTGAATATGTTGTACAGAGTAGGCGAGACGCACGAGTGTTGCACTCTGCCTTGTATTATAGCAGCTAGTATTGCTCGTTAGTTCAGTTTTAGCATGTCCACAATGTTAACCCAGTTGGTCAACGTATTAACATGCCTAAATTGAGAGTGCTGATCCTCATGATGCAAGTTGCACTCTGCTTTGTATCATAGCAGTTAGCATTGCTCGTTAGCTCAGTTTTAGCATGCTTATAATGCTAGTATAGTTGTTAACCTATTATCTTGCATATATTAAGAGCCCTGATCCTCATCTCATGTTAGCACTAAGTGACATTACAGCAGGATTTGGCCATTGCCATCTAGGCCTATCGTCTTAGTAACTTTAGACAATCCGTAGCCCGAGATACCCTTATGAGCATAACCTCTGTAACTAGCATATTGACCCCAGCATCTTACATAAGGTGTCTAGCCATGCGTATGCTACAATCCGCTATAGCTTACACCTTATTCTGCCACACGCTGATGACTATATACCTGTCCGACATGGCTACTTCTAGATTCAGCTATCCTCAGCCATATGTGAACCACAACACCACCTACAGATCGCCTAGTATCTGTATATCTATGGCATTTAGCCTACTGCCATGGGACCATATATCACCTTCTGTCTGCTTACCTTCCTGCCTTAAGACAGTATCCATAAGCACCTCATCTCTGAAATTGCCCACTTCAGGTTTCACACCTACCATAAGTGTCCCACAGCCTTATCCATCTTTGCATCAATTATTGTCGCCAACCTCACCACCACACACATACAACCCCATGCTTAGTACATCTACCCTTAAGCTTAGCCGCGTCAACTCAACGCCTGCAACCGACATGCCTTGCACAACTTACTATAGGAACCTTCGACTAGGGTCCAGATTAACAAGGCAACACACCTTGCCCATCACGAAACGTAGTACTATTGCAAATAACCTCCCGAAAATGTCTAAACCTAAGACTCATGCGGCCAAACACAATGCATCACATTCAAAAGGCAATGAAGCTATTACCCCATCCTCAATCAAGGGGGCTCTGATCAATGTCAGATCTCTATCAGCCCACATGTTAGACATTGCTGACTACATAACAACACATGACCTTGAGTTCATAGCATTTACTGAGACCTGGCTCCATGCTGCTTCAGGACTGACACTCGCCTTGGCTATCCCGAACAAACACTTTATCATCCCTCATGACCGAGATTCTAATATATCTATAGCTGGGGGCATCACCTTTATTTATAAATCCTCCTTACGTTTAAGGATCATCGCCAACCAGACATTATCATCTGCAGAACTATTATCTATTACATTACCAACCTAAACTTCCCATACGATCACCATCCACCTCATTTATAGACCCACTTGCCCCACTTCTACCTTCGAAGAAGATATTTCCCTTCCTCTATCAACCAACACTAAAACCAACTCCCAAGTTATCCTTATGGGTGATATTAACCTTGGCCTTCAGGATCCTAAAGATTCTAAAGCATGTGCTATCGCAAAAACTATCAGGGAACTAGGATTCTGACATCTCATAACCAAACTAACTCACAATAAAGGCAGAACCCTGGACGGGCTAGCAGACCACAAATGCGACATAAACATCTTGTCTAACACACCCTGTGCATGGTGAGGCCACAATCTCATCTCTTTCCTCATAAAGGAAGGTATGCAGCAGATCCAATCGACACCAGCTTCACATATGAGTATGAGAAACAAACGTAATATAACAGCTGAGAAATGATTGCTTCATCTTCAACCCATCATCAACCCTTCCATGACTATTACGATCCCACCGCCTTAGTTGACCTATATAACAGTACCACTCTTAATGCTATCAACATAACAGCACAGCTAAAATTACGCAAGTCCAAACCAAGGGCACACATGAACTCATGGTACACCCCGCACTTAGGTCTCTCCGAAAATTGAAAAAAATTCAGAAACTGTCTGGAAAGGTCTCACGTCTTCAGAAAATAAGGATCATTTTCTATTAACATCCCTCAATTACAAAGTAGCCATCATCCTAGCAAAAAAACAAAAAACAAAGACTGTATCTCCACTGCAACATCTAGCACTAAGGAACTCTTCAATATCCTTAAAGATCTTGGATCCCCTGCCCCAGCACCAGACACATGTGTTAAAAATACTTCTTTGTGCACTAATATACAGAAAGCCATACAAGATAAAATTGCCATGCTCCAAAGTAAAATAGAATAAAAAAACTCACTATCGCTAACGCATCATCCACTCCTATTCCCAACTCAATAGAACAGTGGTAAATGTCTCGCCACTTCGAGTCCGCAAACATGATAACATGTCTAAATGACATTGGGAGCCGCCTCAACCAACTGGCGACAAATCCTATGCAAGTTAATGTCGAATAAAAACATTATGATTGGATTCAAACCTTGGAAACCACTAGTGGTTACCGATTGGTAATGCATCTGCCTCCAGAATGTTGGAAACTGAACATCGTTTGTCCATACCTAAAACAATTTGCGGACAAAAGAGTAAGGGTTCAATGTTTACCTGAACCTATATGCTACAAATGAGATTCAGGCAATTTGGGGTCTGGCTAAAGATAACCATTGCCGATTTTGTAACAACATCAATGAGATTGAAACCCTTCTTCACATTGTGACGGGATGCCCTGAGTTGAGAGACTTACGGACTAAATACTTCAGACATCTGTTTTCTGAATTTATAACTTCAGATTCTTTGGCCTGGTGGAACTTACTAATACAAGGATCTCAAATTAAAAATGTAATCGCATTAGTCCAATTTCTTGATGAAATTCCTCTTGAGACAGGACCAGTGATCTGAATTTGAATCTAGCCTGAATTGACTTGCTTTGATCTGGAGTTAGAAATAAACTGTTTTTAAGTGTTGTTTTATACATTAATTTTAAGTAAATTGCTAAGAAAATGTTGTACAATTTAAACGCCATAAAAAAATAATACAGAACCACCATAACCATTTCAACTTCTACCCCCTCTCCACTAAGCAGGTAGAGGACATTATTCTGAAACTAAAACCGTCTAACTGCAAGGGAGATATTGGCCATGCTGCAGTCATCAAAGAGGCAGTGAAGGAATTTGCCCCCTTCATTACATCTCTCATAAATGCCTCATTCAAAACTAGTATTGTGCCTAATAATTTGAAGGATGCTTGGGTACTTCCGCTCTTAAAAAAGCCAACTCTAGACCCATTTAATCCCTCAAATTATAGACCCATTACCATAGTACCGTTCCTGTTAAAAATATTGGATTGTGCAGCCTACCTGCAAATTCAACGTCTCTTGACTCCAACAACCTGCTCCGTCTCAAACAATTGGGGTTTAAACACAGACACAGGACTGAAACAGCGCTGTTTGACCTTAAGACCGAAATTCAAGCTCTCAAAGACAAAGGCAAATTAGCCAAGCTCCTCTTACTCGACCTGTCGGCTGCCTTCGACTTGATGAAACATAAAGTCTTCTGCAACCATCTCACCTCGGCTGCACACTTTTCGGATAAAGCTAACACATGGATCCAGTCGTTCCTAAATAATAGATCTATGAGAGTCTTTGCACCTTCAGCCACTGCCGAACCCACGCCAATCACCTGTGGTGTCCCTCAGGTTCCTGCGTGTCACCAACACTTTACAATGTGTTCACCAAGCCTTTGTTTGATGACCTGGACTATTTGGGAGTCACGATACTAACTACGCCGACTACACCCAAATACTCATCCCCATCACTGGTGATTACGCCACAGAGAGAAAAACACTCAATGATATTTACCTGATTATTCCAGCCTGGCTGGCCAAGCATGGACTCTGTCTTAATGATGATAAGACAGAGTTGCTTCTCCTTGGATCTGCAGTAAAATTGAACAAACTGGACAAACAATATGCCTCATTCAATACTGATGCAAATGTAATCAAAATCTCTAAGGTTGTAAAAACTTTATGCATTTACATTGACTCTGAGTTATCTCTAACCAGACAAAATAATGTAATTGCTTCCTCCTCTGCCTACACCTGAAAACTAATAACCACTTGTAGACCTTTCCTAAACACCACAAATTGTCAGGGCCCTAGTGCTTTCAATACTTGATTATTGTAATGCTTTATATCTAGGCACTACACATAGAAACCTAAATAAAATGCAAGTCTTACAAAATTAATGCCATCAGACCAACTTTAAATAATGCAAGGACACAGTACATCTCTGTTACCAGAGGTAATCCTAATTTGCTTTCTATCAAGCGAAGAATTGGTTTCAAAACCCTGTCTATTACACACAAGTGCCTCGCCAACTTGGCACCTAAGTATCTCTCCAACAGTTTCCAATGCAACATACCAGCCCCCCCCCCAACCAGATGTGTCCAATCACAATGTATAGAAATTCCCAGGTTTAACCTACAGAGAGCCTGATGGGTCAGCTTCCTTGTTTAAGAAGCTAAAATTTGGAACGCTCTTCTCCCAACGCTTAGATCAGAGCCCTCCTACCACTTGTTAAGGAAAAATGTAAAGTGATGGCTAATGGAGCAAGACATGAGCAACCCCAACAAAGTATGATTGTAAAACCCCGTTTAGCACCTAGACTGATTTGTTAACATTAATGTTAACATAAATGCATATTTGTATATCTGTTACTTTGTAATCAGTGTAAACATAATTTTCCTTGCTTTGTAGCTTGTAAAATAAAGCACCCAGATGCCTCAGGGCTTGGTTGCGCTATACAGATAAATAAACTAAAATAAATATTTAATTGCTTGAGACCAGTGGCCACAATCCCAAAGGCATGGACTTTAGCCATGTTGACCCCACTAGCCATCTCAGATTAGACATTGGGCATTTATTTATTTTCACATTTATAGCACTGCTTTCAACCCTCGGGCATCTAAGTGCTAGTTGCGTTATCAACATATACCGTTACATAAACAGTTACACAAACAGTGCCTTCAAGTCCTTTAGACGTAGGTATTATTGGAACCAGTCCAGGTTGCAGTACTTGAAGAGCAGTGTTTTCAATTGTCGATGGAAAACCCAGTAGGATTGCTCTGCTTTCAGGTTTGGGGGTGGTTCCAAAGTTTTACTGCTGCTAGGACCCAGAAGCTGGCGCCACCAGCTTTAGCTCATCTGAGTCAAGGTGGGCATATGTGGATCTGGTAGGTCTTGTAGATTGGGCTTTGGTGAATTACTGGGAGGGGTAAAATGAGGCTGCATTGGAGAGGCACTTGTGGGTAATGGAAAGTGCGTTAAATGTGATGCACTCCCGAATCAGGAGACAGTGAGTGGCTCTTCCCACATTAGATTTGTGCTCAAACCTGGGTATGTTGAATGCAGCTGGGAGTGCATTGTTCTGTATTACCTGCAATTTTTACGTATTCTTCTCAGAAGTGCCAATACAGAGCGTGATGCAGTAGTCTAATCTCGATCCAATGGCAGCACGGGGGAATGGTAAGGCTGCTGTCAGCAGAGACGAAAGGCCTTCAGGCGACAGAGGCGATGAAGTTCATGTGACGCGAGAGTGAGAGAGATGAGTCTAGGTGGACTCCTAAGGTTTTTACTGTGGAGGAGACCAGTATAGAAATACCATTGAAAGTGAAGGAGATGTGGAGAGTGTCAAGGATGTTAAGTACGGTTAGGGAGCCAACAAGGAGAATCTCTGTCTTTTTGTCATTCAGGCAAAAGCAGTAATGAGGCCATCTTAGCCTGAAAGGTGTGATACATTTTCAGTAGATGGGTGGGATCCTTAGTGTAGCAACATGAAAGGGGGAGAAGGAGCTGGGTGTCGTCAGCATAGTCAGTGTATGTAATGTTGCGGCGAGCACCCGGAAGTGTGCGAAAGTGTACGCTGTTTGGCTGTTCCCGACTGCTCGACTGTGCTACTTTGTGCCATTTACCTGGAACTGCCTATGGAACTTTCTTATGCTACCTGCTTACTGTGTCTTTGACTGCCAAAAGAAGCTCGAGTCGGCAAGGAGAAGCTGTGCCGCCGCTGAAACACGTGGACTTGGGGACTCTGTGATTCAAACCTGCCTGCTGCCACCCTGCTGCTGGTGATTGGCTAACAGTGTGCTGCCCTTGATTGGCCCAGCGTCACTTCTTCACTCCGGTGCATGCGCATTCTGTGCGCACATCTGGAGGTGTACGAAAGCGTACGCTGTTAGGCTGTTCCCGACTGCTCGACTGTGCTACTTTGTGCCATTTACCTGGAACTGCCTATGGAACTTGCTTATGCTACCTGCTTACTGTGTCTTAGGGGGGCGTGGCCTGCACGCATGGAGTGAAGTCAGCAACCCGCCGTGCTCCTGCCCATGATCCTACAACGGCCGATATAACGGCGTCTGAACTAAAAGAGCCGAGATACAAATCAACGTGCTCGCAGGAGAACCCTTTTGCCGCATTTGACCGTGTCGCTGGAAGAAATCGGCACCAGCAACATAGTGAACGGAGCATCGGAAAAGGCACCCCGGTGGCACCCAAGATGGCGGCTTCTAGTACGGAGGCTGACGGAGTGCCGCGACAGTGAGACGGACTAGAGTGCCGGCGAGCTTGCTGGATGAGGCTGATGTCTCGGGCCCCTCTGCGAGCAGCCGAAACGAAGCACGACTAACACCGGCACGAGCGTTGTGACCTCGGTGCATACACGGCGTACTGAGCGCGAGGGGAGATCCCAGTTGGCGGACGAGCACAGGAGGTAGCGGGGAATCCCAGCGGTGCACTGAAGCAGGGACGGAGCGGACCGTTCGGTGCCCGCTCCTGCCGGCACCTGTTAAGAGGATTGCCGAGTCGTCTGGTCGGGAGACCGCGAGTGCTGTCAACGGATAACTCCTCGCAGCACGGTCCCATCGGTTGGAGGCGGAAGGTGAACCCGATTGCTGGAAACAACTGAGGCACACTGGGAATAGTCCCATACACAACGCATCTGGTTGTCTTAACCGGTAGAAGGAACCACAAAGCACCCACAATACGGAGGATCCACAGGAGGTAATTCTATGCCTGACATTTGGCGGGTTAAGTAATACGCCAGGCGAGCCTCTGGACTAGGCGGCTGGGGCCGGACGCACCACCACCATCCGGAAACCCGCAACAGTCTGTTGCACTGCTCCTTATTAACCCAAATACCGCCCCTCAGTGCCACAGATCTTACTAGGGCAAGAGACACAGCTAACCAGACGGGACCGCCGGAGGCATCTAATGGTTGGGAGAATTGAATAATCACATGTGTGCCCAAAAGGTAGAGCTCCCACCCCGCCTGCCGGTGGCACAAAATACGAAGACTGGAGGCCAAATACAGCTCATAAAGCCCGGTGGGGTAGATACTGGATCCGCACTGGACCTGTAACCATATACCGCCCGATCAAGGGCCACCCGCAGCAAACCTCTGGTTACAGGCTAAAGCTTATAGCGTAGATTACAAGTCTGGATCCCCCAAACCGGGCCATGTCGCCTCCAAAGAACAGATCAAAAACTGCGACGATGGACGCCTTCACAACGACTTTGCAAAGGCAGCAACCAACGCAGGAGATCACTCCCCCGACTGAGACACCCACTCTAGTGGCGGACCCCCGAGACACTCAAATCCTGCAGGCTATTGCGGCCCTACGAACTTCCATGGAAGATAAGATAGGAGAAATTAGGTCAGACATACAGCTAATGAGGCAAGACGCCCGCAACCTGACGGAAAGGGTGACCAAAACTGAAGCCTCCCTACAAGAAACCAGTGAGGACACACGTGAACTGAAGGCAAAAGTCCAAGAACTGGAATCAATAGTGGCTAGGCTGGAATCTCGCTCCGAGGACGCGGAAGGACACGCCCGCCGCAATAATGTTCGAATTCTTGGGATTCCGGAAGACATGGAGGGCCTGAACCCCACTGAGTTCATTGAAACGCTGCTACTTCAGGAAATTGGAGCAGGCAAACTCACCCAGGGATTCTCTGTGGAACGTGCCCACAGGTCTCTCCAGAAAAGGCTGCCACCTGGTTCATACCCACGCCCAATAATAGCTAAAATTTTAAACTTCCGAGATAGAGAGGTAATATTGCGGTTCTCAAGAGAAGGCGGAGAGATCAGAAGGAACGATTCTCTAATAGTCATATACCCTGATTACACCCCCACGGTGCAACGAGCGCGGAACGCCTTCATACCAATAAAAGCTAAACTACGGGAACTCAATCTGAAGTATATGCTGCTGTACCCAGCCAGACTTAAAATACTGTACAAAGGGAAGGCAATCTTCCTTGAAACTCCGGCGGCTGCAAATATGTGGCTTGAACACAACAACCTCGCCGATGACACGGAAAAATTCGAGACAGGAAACAAGCGATAAAGGAACGATTGAAACTGCCTGAGAAAAGGATCACGACACTAAGCAATCACGACATTGTCTGCGGAGCCTGAATTAACGCTGTAACGAACAGAAGTCTTAATTGGGCAGGAGCACGAGGGCCCAAGTGCAGGAACGCCAGCGACCCGCCCCACCCAATACAGTGTTGGCAGAATGCCTACACACCACCCGTACCGAAAGGCCTGGAGAGGCCCCGGAGGCTCGGGAGCCCCCGAGCGTTGTGAGTTTGAAACAACTGCTGGGGGCAGTTACTTGTTGTTCCCTTTGGTTAATACATCCTTCGAGATGAAAGTTGAGAAAGTTGGTAAGTCTCCGAACGTCAATATGAGGATAAGGGATGGGAGGGCGGAAATAGTGGACTTGATGGGCTTGAACCTACAGCTAAGGGGACTTTGTGAGGACTCAGCCAAGTTAACAGATGGCCCTTATGAGAGGTGGATTGACCCCGGACCCCTTCTGAAACCACCATGGCTGGTCAATTCAGGATAATGACATGGAATGTGCGGGGCCTGGGCACCTATCTCCGTAGAAATAGGATTAAATCCTACCTGCATAGGAAAAAAGTGGATATAGCTCTGCTACAAGAGACGCACTGCACTGCCGAATCAGAGGCGAAGATCAGGGAACACTGGGTGGGACAGGGCTTTGGGGCCTCCTACTCCAGATTTGCAAGAGGGGTTTACACCTGGATCAACCCCCAAGTACCGTTCCGACTCACCAAGATGGAAAAAGACCCAGAAGGCAGATATGTGGTAATATGGGGGACCTTTGAGCAGATGGAAATATGTATTGTGAATTCGTACTTCCCCAATCACAATATCCCAACGCACTTGAGGGAACTGAGTACCAAAATGCTACAATATAGGAATGGCTTCTTTATATGGGGGGGTGATTTCAATTGTGTCCACAACCCAACGCTGGATAGGTCCTGGCCTCCAACAAGGGGGCCCTCCACTGCCACCACGTCCCTGAAAGCTATGACTGATGGACTAGATCTGGCAGATGTTTGGCGGGAACTACACCCAGAGGAAAGAGGTTATTCGTACTTCTCGTCTCCACATGCCCTTCATACTAGGTTAGATTATTTCTTTGTGGGTAGAGAGCACTTACCTCAGATAGGGGATGCGCAATATCTGGGAAGAACCATTTCAGACCATTCTCCACTCTTAATGGAATGGAATCACACTGGCCCAAAACCTCCCATCCCCATGTGGAGAATGCCGGTGGAAGCCCTGAAAGATCCGGCATTTAAAGAGGAGCTGCATGAGTCCATAGACAATTTCATATCAGAAAATACTGGGAGCGTAGACCACGTCAGTACTCTATGGGATGCCCTAAAAGTAGTAACGCGAGGAGAAGTCATTGCTAAGGCGGGTGGCATCAGGAAACTATTGCGCAGCGAGTTAGGCAGGAAGGAACAGGAAATTGTGAAACTGGAAGCTGCCCCCATAGACACCCCGAAGAGGGAAGAAGAACTTAGTACGCTTAGAGAGAATTGCGCTGAAGCATGGAGCAGATTAGCTAGATTTGACTTTGTCGCTAGAACAAACAAAGCACACGCAGAAGCAGACAAACCTGGCCGGTTACTAGCTTGGCTCTGCAAGAAAGAACACCCCAGACACATAACCACCACACTGCGGGATGAATTTGATGAAACTCACAACACTCAACAGGGTGTTAATGATACTTTTACGAGTTTCTACATGCAATTATACTCTCACACTGATCGAGTCCCCCAAGACCAAATACTAGATACTCTTGATGAGATTGGCCTGCCTAAACTAACTCCCACACAATCTGAGACCTTAGACATGGACATCACACCCGAGGACATAACTGAGGCAATTAGATCCCTGGCGACATGTAAAGCCCCGGGCAGCGATGGGCTGCCTCCGGAATTTTACAAGGCATATGAACCCTCCTTAACACCGCTATTACATGAAGTCTTCTTGGAATCTTATGAAAGGGGGACCCTACCTGATAGCATGAGGGAAACTCTGGTTGTCCCAATGCTCAAGCCTAATAAACCCGCAGATAGGTGCGACTCTTACCGCCCCCTTGCTATGCTTAATTACGACGTTAAAATACTTATATCAATTCTAGCTAAGAGGCTATCCAGAGTAATTGGAGACATAATACATACGGACCAGAACGGCTTTGTGCCCGGTCGTAACACGACCATGAATCTGCGCAGGCTCCAGCACATAATAGCTCAAACCGACACAAGCCAGGAATGTTATGCACTACTGTCCTTAGACGCCATTAAGGCATTCGATTCTATTTATTGGGAGTGGCTGGTGGCAGTTTTGGAGGGATTCGGCTTTGGCCAGGGGTTCATTAGGTGGATTAAGATCCTTTATAATAAACCAAGAGCACGGCTAAAATCTGGGAGATATGTGTCGGAGGCCTGGGACATTTGTAGGGGAACTAGGCAAGGCTGCCCTCTCTCACCCATGCTTTATATCTTAGGTCTGGAGCCCATAGCTATTTACTTTAGAAAGCAGTTTTTTGACGCAGGCATAAGGATAGGCGGGGTGGATCACATTGTTTCTTTATATGCCGATGATGTGCTTATATATGTCAACAACCCTCTTCTTAATGTGCCAACAATGCTGGAAGTCCTTGACAATTATGCGAAGGTCTCGGGCATACAATTCAGCAAAACCAAGTCCTGCTTGTTTCCGCTAGCGGGACTAAAAGGTAGGTCTGCTGAAGAACTTCCTTCGGTGGGCATAAATTGGCAAACTACTTCATTCCGTTACCTCGGGATCCAGATAATGCACACCCCAGAGCTAATGCATGAACATAACACGAGGGCGGCACTCCCGGGACTGCGTAAATCCATGGGATTCTGGGCTAAGCTACCTCTATCTATGATGGGTAGGGCCTCTATAGTTAAAATGATTGTTCTTCCTAGATTCTTATATGGGTTCCAAAATGTGCACTTCTACATCACTAAACCCTTCTTTCTATTACTCGATGCAATAATCCGGGACTTTTTATGGGGAAGTGGTAAACACCGGGTTGCCCTATCCACATTGGTTCTACCATACAAACAAGGTGGAATTCAACTACCGAATTTAGAGAAATATTACCTTGCTGCTCAGCTGGGCTTTGTAACTAAATGGTTAGCAGACGAGACCACGTCTGAAACTCCCCTGCTACAGGACATGATATCTCCGGTAAGACTGAAAGAACTGATTTGGGCCCCCCAAAACCTGCTACGCAATGCACCCTTTTTGGTGACCCTGGGTAGGAAAATATGGCATAGAACCAACTCGGTTATGCAACTAAAGCAGCCATACTCCCCGGAAATGCCAATAATCTCGGGGCAGGACAAGGCCGATACCGATCTGCATAATATCAGACTCTGGGAAAGGAAAGGGGTATACACTTGGGGTGATCTATATGCTGAGGGAACCTTCCGGGAATTCCTCATGTTACAAGCGGAAGATGGTATTCCCTCTGGCCAATACCTTTGGTACCAGAAGATTCGAAAAATAGCACAAATAAAATGGGTAACCTGGCCAGAGGAACCGGAAATGGACCCCTTCATAACACTACTATATAATCTCGGAGAAGGCGGGAGGGTGGTGTCCCAAATATACGGTCACCTAATCGACACTCCTAACCCCCGGAGTGCAGTACTTAGGTCTAAGTGGGAAACGGACATGGGACTGGAGGTGTCAGATAAGGAATGGGATAGAGCACTGGCGTTCCCTAGGGAGGTCTCTAGAAACCACAGATTTCGACTGATCCAGATAAATGTATTATACCGCACCTACCTAACCCCAAGCAAATTGGCTATATTCAACAATTCTACACAACCGAACTGCACCTGGTGCGGGACTGATAATGCAGACCTGATCCATATGCTCTGGAACTGCACCAAAACTCAGACCCTCTGGTCAAAAATAAAGCAAATGTGCGAAAAGGCGGGTTTGACCAGGTATACATGGACTCCGCATGAATGCTTTTTGGGTACCTACCCCAGACTAGCTAAATTCAAGCACTCAGTTAAACTGATGGACTTAGTGTGCATATTGGCAAAAAGAACTATGGCCATGTCATGGAAAAAGCCCACAGGTCCGATCTTCACGGTATGGCATAAAGAACTTGAGAAATGGGCGAACGCCGAAACAAGGGCCTGGGAGGATAGTGTAGCCAGATCTTCCGAAGACTCGAGTATGGCACTAACTGCATGGAAAGACACCATGGTAAAACTGTTCCACTCTCCAGACGACAAACCTCCTTGAATAACTCGCCGGGGCGAATCGCTGGTCCATGCAGCCAACTAAGTTACCTGGAACTAAACCATCACGGCCCAAGAAGGCTCCTGAATTGGTTTTGCCCCCCCCCCACAACCCAAACATCCACCCTGTCGGAGACCAGTAGAACATTGTTCAAGACGACTCAGGAGACAGTTAATGTTAATTTGTTGTTTGTAGTTACTGTTTAATATGTTGCTGTACTATGTGGAAGATTTGCTCATTTGATATTGACAGATGCACCCGCTGATGGTGTTGTTTTGTAACCCTAACTAAATGCCAATAAACAAATTTCAAAATAAAATTACTGTGTCTTAGACTGCTAAAAGAAGCTCGAGTCGGCAAGGAGAAGCATGCCGCCGCTGAAACACGTGGACTTGGGGACTCTGTGATTCAAGTAATTACTCACGTTTAGGTGCACGCCACCTTTAGGTTGCACGCTGTTTTTCTCTGTCTTACCCAGTGGTCCTTACTGTGCAACATCTCCAATACCTCCTGTTCTTTTCCCCAGACCTGCCTGCTGCCACGCACCTGCTGCTGGTGATTGGCTAACAGCGTGCAGCCCGTGATTGTCCCAGCATCACTTCTTCACTCCGGTGCATGCGCATCCTGCGCACGCACCCGGAGTGTATGAAAGTGTACGCTGTTAGGCTGTCCCCAACTGCTCGACTGTGCTACTTTGTGCCATTTACCTGGAACTGCCTATGGAACTTGCTTATGCTACCTGCTTACTGTGTCTTTGACTGCTAAAAGAAGCTCGAGCTGGCAAGGAGAAGCAATGCTGCCACTGAAACACGTGGACTTGGGGACTCTGTGATTCAAGTAATTACTCATGTTTAGGTGCGCGACACCTTTAGATTGCGTGCCATTTTTCTCTGTCTTGCCCAGTGTTCCTTGCTGTGCAACATCTCCAATATCTCTTGTTCTTTTCCCCACACCTGCCTCTTGCCACGCCCCTGCTGCTGGTGATTGGCTAACAGTGTGCTGCCCGTGATTGGCCCAGCGTCACTTCTTCACTCCGGTGCATGCGCATCCTACGCACGCATCTGGAAGTGTATGAAAGTGTACGCTGTTTGGCTATACGGCTGGCGGGGGTCGGGGTAGGAGTACTTTTGGATCTTCTTTATCAGTAAGTGTGCCAGAGTACTGTTTCTGCCAATAATTATTGTATTACATACTGTTACTGCTAACAATTATCGTCTCATATAATCATGCGGAAAAACAAACTCCCAGCCATGAGGAACGATGCAGGGTCTCACTTTTTCGCTGCTGTCAGTACGAGACGTGCTAGTCTGTCACAGGCTGCAGCTCTTCCTTTACCTAATGTGAATGATGAGGAGGAAGCCCTCCTGCAATGTGCGTAGGAATGTTCCCCTGACTGAAAACTATGGAGGATCAAATTGATCTGTCACAGCCACACTGTGTTGACCTAGACTCACCTACCTGTACCCTAGCTAAAGAAAAAATACTTGTTAACGGTGATACGTCGGCCGTGGTGGAAGTATCCAATTCAAGCAGTTTCTGCTATGAGAAACCTTCGGACTTCCCATTTACCATACCACTAGAAGGTAAAAACCAAGTGGCTGGTATGGTGGGGAACATGAATGATCTAACCCAACCTGTTATGGGGCCTGACTTTTCTGCTATGATAAGCATATTTAATAGAGTGCTGCTGTCGGAATCAAGAAAACAGACAGCAGCCTTACTAAGTCTGGCCAAGAGGTGGACAAATTACCTCTGAGATTCACTGAGTCTCTTGTTCAGGACTTAAAGTCTGAAGCTATGTCAAATGAGAAAGATAGCAAAGTGGACCAATTATGTTCTTGATCTAAAAATAACTCCTCAAAGGTTGAAATTATTATAATTGCATCAACTCAGGAAACGGATGGGGGAACCATTCAAAAGATACTGGGCCTCATTACGAGTTGGGTGCAAAGGGATACCGGGCACCGGTAAGGACACTGGTGCCGGTAATCCCTTTGCACCCTATTCCGAGTTCCCTTAGCGGGTCCCTTCCTTAACGCCTGGTTTTACCAGGCGTTAAGGACAGGACCCGTTAAGGGACTTTAGAGCTAATAACGCTACTGCAATTAGCGCCTTCCCCCTTCACATTGATCCCAATGGGGACTTACCGTTCCTGCAAAGGTCGGAATAGACCGGTAAGTCCCCATTGAACGAGGGTGGACTCGGTACCCATATTGGAGGTAGGCATGGCGCCAATAGCGCCATGATTACCTCCATACTCGGAATGAGGCCCACTGTTTCGAAAGAAGGTCTGTGTGAGGATAATCCAAGGGTTGTCACTGATGGGAATGTCTCTATAGAGTTTCCTATTAGCAACGACTTCGAGTTGAAACTATCCAAAGGCAGGGGAAAAAAATGGCGAAACAAAGGAAAAAGAATAATAATACCATTGCTGCTCTCAAAAAAACCTCAAGGAAATTCTTGAGGGATGTTGAACTGAAACAGATAATGACAGATGAGGAGGGCGAACCCTCTGTCACCGTACACAAGATATTGCCTAACAAAGACTACACTGCGATTGGTAATTTAGTGAATCATAATAGAGATGAAGTAACTGTACAAGATCAGTTCACTGATGGTGAGGATTCTTTGAATGATGCTATGAAGAAGAAAAGAGATGCAATGTTTGAAATCTTTAAAACTGTTCCCATGTTAGGTACTAATAGTGTTACCTCGAATTTTAAGTCTGTTTGGGGGCAAATCGCACACAGGGATGGCAGAAACACCTGTGTTTTGACTGAAGGGAAACTGGTTGACACTGAGAAAACTGCTACACCAGGGGCACAAGGGCACAAACCTGATGTAACTACTGTGAACAAGGGTGTGGGTAATGCAGAATGTAAGAGAGACAAGAGAGTGTCACACTACAAAGCAGTATGACACTGAATTTAGAGTTAATACTATTGAGACTGAGGTTACACCCCCGCTGATGGCCGATTGTGAGGCTGACTTGGGCCTTGAGGTCACAAAAAAAAAATATGGAGGCTAATGAATTACGGCAACTGATCATTAAGGTGCTTAGGGAAGATCTTTTTTCGGGACCTGGGAACACCTCCGATGCTCTATCCCAATCAAGGATGACTCAAGAATTCCTACCTTTTATAAGTACCAGGACCACTCCAGTAGGGCCTGGAACGGTTGTTCTTGGTGCCAAATCAAATGAGTGTGAGTTTGCCAGTAAGTATCAGGCTACGGGTAATCAGGACACTGATTTAAGACAACCAACTATTCCGGAGATGCCTGGGCTAATCCTCAAAGCTTTATTTGAGGATAAGGGACATGTACCCTTGAATAGACCATACATCTTATCATTACTGGTGACCATCCCCGAGTTCAGCCTAAGTACTTAATCTGATATTAAACTGGTGGGTTTTATACACAGATTCAGGTATGATTATGTGCGTCTTGTTATTCCCTCACCATTGGTCAGGTCGATGCTTCTATCAGAGGCAGAAGAACTACAAGTCCGTGGTTTTGATATATATGAATATAGACCTAACGTGCAACCTCCACTAAGATTGATACAGAAGCTGGTGTCTTACGATGGGGGGTATCAAGAAAGAAACTTAGGCAAAGCCATCTCCAAGGCAGAACCAGATTTGAATAAACAGGATTGGCGATGGCTGGCATTGTCATTAAGGGAATCGATTGACACACTTAAGCAGCTGGGTAATCCTCTCTAGCTCCTGCCACAATTTAAAATGTGTGAGCTGGAACTCGAGAGACTGCCTCAACCTTTTGCATAATGAAAAACTTATGAGATATCTGGCCCAGTTCGATTTCATTCTCCTACAGGAGACCTGGTCCAGAGCTCAGTTGTGTTGGGATGGCTTTGATGTTACCTCGGCCTGTGCTTATGGTACAAATAAGAGACGTCCGAAGGGGGGTCTGATCATAGCTGCTAAACAAGCCAACAAAATGATTAAAACTTGGGAATGGTTCTGTTCCCACTACTTTCTTGTGGTTTCCTTTAAGTTGGGGGAGAGTTGCGACTGTCTTTCGATGCTCATTATTAATGTGTACTGGAATCCCAGTGAACTGACCTTCAACTTGAAAATGAGTTAGTACATTTGGGATCTATAATGGAATTATGGTTACAAACAAACCAGGGAGGCCACATTATAATTGCTGGGGACTTGAATGCCAATTGTTATTGTGACTGGTTAACGGGGGATGTTGCTCTTGCTATTTCTGGTGCACAATTTAGAGTGGGAGAAACTCCTATCTATGGGGGAGACTGTGGACTCACTTTGCAGAGTCTTGAGGTTTTGATCTTTTATGCAATGATCACTACACATGGAAGGCTAGAGGTTTAGAATCTACTATAGATTACGTTTTCCTATGTGACCCTTTGTCTAAAGCTTTGTGTAAGTTTGAAGTTAACGATTCTGATAGCAGTGGCCACTGTTTCCTTACTTTCGAAATGACAGCTGACTACATTAAACCAACTGTGAAGTCATACACTTACAATCTGGGGGTTAATGTCAGAGGGAATAGAATTAAATGGTGTTATAGACAAAATGCTAAACTCACTGCCAGTATGGTCAGATATTATGACATCATGTCAATTTACAAACGCGCTGACTGTTATTCGGCTACAAACTTTACCAACTAGATTAAATCTTCCATAACTAATCTGCTGGAAAATCCACAAAAGAACACCAATTTAATTAAAAGCTACAGACATCTCATGGACTGTTCATGAACGTAAGATTATTTATAGGAAAGAGCTTAGACATCTAAAAAAAAGTGGGATTGTTTCACTCTCTCACCTTGATTGAGAAGAATAAAATTAAACAAAGCTATACAAATTGGGTAATCCATCATAGAGGAAGCTGTTCACAGCACGATGGGGAAGCAATGTTGAAATCTCTCTGTGGACATAATTGTATGAATTTCTGGACCCTAATTAATGATTTGGAAAGACCTCAGAAAGGCGCTGTTCTAAATGTAATCTCAGAAGATTTGTGGTTGGGTCACTTCTCCAAATTGTATACTGACATCAAGAAAACTGAAAGTTTTACGATATTACATAGACCTGAATGGTTATTGCATTTTACGATGGAGGACATAATCACTCTTATAAACAAATCAAAAACTCGGGTGCAACTGGCCCCAATATTCTTTCCAATAAATTATTGAAACTCATCCCAGTTATTTGGGCCAAGGTATTATACATACTTTATTGTTACATTGTATTGCACAAATGTATTCCACAAACATGGAAAGTTTCAATTGTGACCCTGGTTTTTAAGAAGAGCTCTCGTCTGTGTCCTACCAGTTATAGACCGATTGCGATTGCCGACCCAGAGTCTAAAATATTCTGTTCCCTTGTCTTATCGGAATTACACGATTGGATCAGTGAAAAATCCATCCTAGATCCCAAACAAATAGGATTTAAAAAAAAATATTGGAACTGACTGTGGGGGGGGGGGGCTAATATTAAAATACTTAAAAGCTAAGTCTATGATAATAGGCAATAGATCCCTCTTTGTTGCTTCGATGGACCTAAGCTCTGCCTTTGACTTGGTTGAAGCTTCTGTGGCAGAGGTTAAAAGATCTTGAAATTCCATTACATTTACTGGATATCATTATTGCTTTATACACTGATACAAGGGTGATGGTGTGTCTAAACTCTGAGGGCCAGTTGGACTACGACAAGGTTGTATGCTGATACCCACAGTTTTCAATTTATATGGTAGTGGTGCTAACAAGGCCCGGAGTGGTAAAAGTTTAGTTTACCCTAAGTTGGATAATATATGCCTGTCATGGTTGGCCTATGCAGACAACTTTCTTTTGATGGATAACACCAAGATTGGTCTTCAAAGACTATTAAAAAGCATTCAAAATGTTTATATTTAATCTGCAACTTAAAATCCATCCATCAAAGACAGTCGTGCATTTTGGCAGACGTAACAGGAAAGAAAATGCCTTTTCTTGGTTCTGTGGAGATAAGACAATCAAAGCCCAATTCACATTTAAATATCTGGGTTTCTATTTTTCTGGAGTTGATTCCAATACTTTGATAAAAAGCCAGCTTGAATGAAAATCTGAATTGCCATTAGACCGATGTGTGCCATTGATACAAAATTTGGGAAATTTTCAATGGTCCCCTTAAGGGAATTCTACATTAAAAAAATGATACCTCGCTTGATGTATGGTATGGAACTTGTCTCAAACGAACTATACGAATACCTGAACTACATTGAAGGCAAAATCTGGAGAACTGTTATGTTTTATTTGCCCAAGTGCATACCATTAGAATTGATAAAATACAAACTGGGTCTACAATCGCTCTCTACACATGCTACATGGAAAAGAATGTGCCTCTGGAAAAATGTAAAACAGCGTCGGAGGACACACTATATGCAGGAGCCTATCATGAATCGACCAATCCCTTTATACACAAACTTCATGTGGAGACAATGGGCCTCATTACGAGGTTGGAGGTAGTCATGGAGCTATTAGCTCCATGGCTGCCTCCAAAACCCTTCCGACTCCGCCTTGGTAAATGAAGCAATTACCGGTCCATTCCGAGGTCGGAGGGACCAGTAATTCCCCATTCACCAGGGCCATTCTCCATTCCCATTTGAGCCCCCACAGGGCTCAATGGGAATGGAAAGGCGCTAATAACGGTACCACAAATTGCGGTACCGTTATTAGCTCTAGAGTCCCTTTGCAGGTCCCGTCCTTAATGCCAGCAAAAACCAGGTGTTAAGGAAGAACCCGCAAAGGGAAGTCATAGTAGGGAGGTAAGGGATTACCGGCACCGGTGCCCTTACCGGTGCCGGTAATCGCTTACCTCCCACCTCATAATGAGGCCGAATGTGTTGCTTAGTGTCTTTGGGCATGTCAGTTACTACACTGTATAACAACCCAAGATTGATCAAAGCCAGCCTCATGGGCTTTAACTGGCAGAAAACTAAGCTTAACATTTTGGAATCCAAACTGCACAAATACGCATGTTCAACATGGAAGTCGTTTCTAGTTATAGAAGGATACTTAACCCAATATCCCAGTAAACGCATGCGTAATGATTACATGCGTTTTCGATTTAACGTTTTGCAAACCAATCAGATCAAAAATATTAGACAATGCAATTCAGATGACTGGTCTTGGTGCAGATTCTGTAATAAAGAGAGAGAGGTGGAAACCCTGCAACATATTTTGTTGGTCTGTTCAGGACTTAAGTCCCAAAGAATAAGGTATTTTGCTCAATTTGTGAATCAATTAATCATGTAGACAGAGACTTCATATGGCAAAGAATGTTACATGACAATTCCATTAGGTTAAAAATTCGTGTGACCACCTTTTTGAGAAAAGTGTGTGACTTGAGCTAAGGCAATTAAGGAATGTGATTAGCTTAAATCTGTTTTATGTTAAGGGATTTTAAGTAAGTCTTTTTAGGATGTCTAAATTTACCTGGAAATGATTGCGACATATTTAATTTCGAAACTGTTTCAGTGACTTGAGCGAAGGTAATTAAGGAATGTGATTTTCTTATACTTGATTTTGCTATGGGATTTTAAGTAAGTCTTTTTAGGATGTCTAATTTGCTTGGAAATTATTGGGATACATTTAATTTTAAATTTGTTTTAGGTTTTGTATGGTTTGAGATTAAGTTGCAAAAAAAACCTTTTGCTCTGGTATTTTGTACGGATTGATGACATTCACAATTGACTTTATTTTAATATGTGCATTTGTAAAAGTATTAAACAATGTCTGATTTTGTAAAGGTTTATAAATAAACCCAAACAAATAAAAATAAAAAATAAAATAAGTCCAGTAGGTCAAAGAGAGGCTCAGTGAAGATGTTGTAGAGTGTAGAGAGGTGGGATACAGACGCCTTGTGGAACCCCTCAAGAAATTGGGGCAGGTGGTGTATGCATATTGTCTGAAAAAACTTGGATGGATCTTTCTGCTAGGAATGAGGTGATCCAGTTAGTGGCTTCTGGTGAGAAGTTGGCTACTGTGGAAAGGTGGCAGCAAAGGATCTTGATAGCGACAAGATCAAACACTGCTGAGAGGTCTAAGAGGAGAAGGAGAGCCAGCATACCTGCAGCTGTGATCCAGATGGATATTAAGGTCCAGCAGTGCAGATTCTGTGGTGTGCGGAAACCGGATTGGCTGAATCCAAGGATGCAGTGGCTCTCCAAGTATTGCTGGACTTGGAGGTAGGCTGCTCTGTCTAGGATTTTCAGTATGAATGCAGCAGTCATGATAGGACAGTAAATGGTGGGTGTGGATGTGTCAAGGGATGTTTTATTTAGCTAGGGTAGAAACCAGGCTTCCTTTAGACTTGCAGGCACTTGGATAGCTGAGAATGAGGCCTTAATGAATGTAGTGATGAAGGTTGTCAGGGCTTCTGAGCATTCCTGGCATGGGTTACTTATACACCTGGATGGTTCCAATCTTTTCTAAGCGGTCACATCAACATCATGGATTTGGTGGAATTGGAATGGTGGGAGCTCTGGGGGAAGGTGTATGTGGGGTTGATGGCAGGGAGTGGTGAGGTCTTGCTGATAGAAGTCTGTTTGTGTTTGATTTGGTTCATGTAGGATGGACATTTTGCTTAGCAAGGCATTCTGAATGCTCATCCCACAGCCTCTCCTTCTGACTCTTTTCTTTCTTATTCCCCAAGTATTCTCCCATCTTCTTCCCTATCTTACTTCTCTCATTAACTCTTTTCTTCTACACTCTTGCCTGGCCCGGCTCCAGGAATTTTTATCTGGGTGGGCCAGGTTTGTGATCGGGGGGGGCAAACTTTTCTCAGATTCGTGATCCGGCAAAAAATGTCTTCCTGGATATGAACAATCCATTTGCCCTTAAATGGCCCTTAACTTCCCCACAAGGCTACTTGAATGTCTAATAAAGATGCTTGTTGGGATTGCATTCCCTGGCAGATGGATTCTTGAGCACGACTGATAGATGGTCCCGGGTAGGTGGGGCACGGGTGTGGAGCTTATGGTGGAAGTAGTTAATCGCTGTCATGAGTGCAACAAATGTAACATGTTTTTTTTAAGTTGTCTTTTTCTACTATTGGAGCTGTATATTTAGGGGTATGACTCACGCTGGAAACAGCTGTCCACCTCACCAGGTTTTGCTGACATGAGGTGATTTACACAGGTTCACTCAATTTGTTCAAATGGGAAACCTGCTCTTGCCTTCCACCTGCTCATCCCTTCTAAAATCACACGCTCTCCAGTACCCCTTCCACAGTCTTCTGCTCTCTTCTTCCATTTGCTCCTTTGTTTCCTTTCTTAAGCTCCCTCACTTCTTTGACTTTCCATTGGCTACTCATTTAATTTTCCATATACTCCCCCATCTCCAAATGGAAAACCTTTGCCAGAATTGAAACATGAAAGCTATATACTGCACTTAACAAGAGTTTGAGAGATTAATCTCAATTATTCATGCCCTAAGAAATATGTTTTGTACCTTTTTACAACATACTGCTATAATTGAGATATAAAAAAAACAGTACAGCGCAAAAGAGAAGCAGAAAAAAAAAGTGTGGCAATATCAACCAGGACACATTACATCAGTGCCCCCTGACTACCATTCCCATTTACAATCAACCCACCTACCCCACCCTTCCCCCACCATGTCTTCTTGGCCTTGCCGGGGAGAATCGAGGATGATGCCACCTCCTCCCCTGCAGGGGCTGAGCAATGAGGACGCCAGTCCTTATTCCATCTAACATAGTGTGCACTCAATAATACCTCCCTGAATACTGTGGCTACTCTCAGGAGTCCACGTAGGAGGTGCTTGTGGTCCAGCCATTTTGTTGTGAAAGACAGCCCCCTCCTCCTCGATAAATATTGAAGCAAGGAAAAGGATATTTAGTTTCTTACAAATGACATTTTGAAGCACAACATTGTATTTTTGTTGCAATTTTTCTGCTACTTTTGATTGAGTTGAGGGTGTGTGGGAGTGCTAGCATGCAAGTTAGTGGGATCAGGAGGTCGACAGTGGAGGTTGAAGGGTTTCTGGCCTCCTGGCATCACTCCCAGTTAGATGTGGCTGGGGAGAGGGGCCACCGCTCCCCTGTCACCCCATACATCATTGTCTGGTACATACTGTTTCCATACTGTATATAATATTCAATTGTCCATGATGACTTCTTCTTTGATATGTTTACTTTGCTATTTTGAATGTCACAATTCTGTTCAATAAATGTGGCCTTATATTTTCCAAAGAAAGATGTGTGTATGTCTCCTTGGCTGGCCCTGACCCCTGTGCTGCCCACCTATTACACCATAATGCAAACACAATAAATTCTATGGGCTCCTAATTATGTCAGGAAACATACAGTGAGATTAAATAGCTTTCCCTGGATTACACACTTTGGTCAAATGGTAAAGTCAGAAATTGAGCATAGCCTGAAAATGTAGGTAGTTGACCAGACATCTTCCCAGCTAAAGTTGGTACGTATTGAATTTGGTTTTAAATACCTAAAATATTACAATTCGGGGTCTTTGCACACAAGTCACCTTTTGTACAGATTTTGAAATGGTACTTATACCCTGCTTACAATAGCTGTTACTCTGCATATAAAATATATGTTTTTATTGTCATGAATTGCATACTTTTATACCAATGTTTGTAAGCCATGAACATAATAATGTTGTTTATTTATAAGTTTCTGTATTCAATTTTTCTCTTTACTTTTCTTTTTTCATTTATTTAGTTTTGTTTTCTTACTTTGCTGTTTTTTTTTGTAAAGGTTTGTAATAAGCCATAAACAATAAAAAATAATAGTACTCACTTTTAAACAGATTACTTTAAAAATGCACAAGTCACATGATAAACTAACCCTACATTGTAGAATCGGGTTGATGAAAAAGCGTATTGGGGCAATTTTGTTTTCAATCCTAAATTGCATAGAGGGAACTGCTACTGTTTGTACCTTATTTGCAAAAGGGCCCCTGCAAGCAATTTGAATTGTTACCACAATGTACTGGAAAAAGTAAATAGCAAAACATAGGTAAAATCTCCTTTTTGCACTATGTGTCTGGAAAAGTATAAATCTCTCACACAAATAATTATTTGGAATCTGCTTGCTTTTAACAATAAAGTTACAATCATAGGTGGTAATTTTCCAAGTCCCGTGGAGTGGAAAAAGTGGCGATAAAATGATTTTTGATTGTAGCTTTAATTTTCCAGTTCTGATTGGAAGACTACAAGCTCCAGAATGCTAATTAATCAGAACTTACAAAAGATCTCACACAGACACAAAGTGAAATGAAATGCATAACAGTCATTGTTTCACACAGCTTGTTCTGTACCCCATCATTTCTATTCACCCAACATCCACTCTTAAGTAGCTTATTAAATGCGTATATAATTTAAAGAAAAAAGTACCTTTTGCTATCACTAATCACTTCCTATTTTAAATAATCTGCATCTGAGACATGTTAAAAAGATACGGCATCACTGGTAGGACCTGTGCAGACGTGACTGACTTTGAGGGGAGAAACGCAGAGCAAGGGTGCCCCACGGAAATGTGTCCATTGTTCGACTGTTAGATCCACCTCTGATTGCACTCTGCAGGAAATATTTCAATACCCTTTTTTACATTTAACAGATGTGCACCATTTATACGTTGCCAGAAACATATTAAGAAATGCTCTTTTCTTGTGTTATTTTCAGGGTTTCATGATCAATCTTCTGAGAGCCAAATGTTTATTTGGGGAAGTGGGAACAATCCTCCAGTCCCCCCCATACTTCTGTGTCACTGGTGGGATCCCACAGTAAATAACTTCTGTTTCTGGCACTGCCAAAACATCTAGCATTTATATCATACTTTTCAAACAAGACCCACAATACACATGGGGGTAATTCATAGAATTTGGCGCACAAGTGGCGCACACGGCTGGCGCACAAAGTGCACGTGCGGCAGTCTGCACAAGCCGCGTGCACCAAAACCCATTACAGCGCACTGCGTATTGATGGATTTCAACATTCATGACCAGCCGTGGCGCAGAGTGTGTAGCGACCCTGCAGCAGCGCCGGTAATTCTCCCAACCTCGCCCTGTGCTCAAAAAACATCGCACAAATCCCCTACATGGTGCAAAGGCCAGGAGACCAGCATACAGCCCCCCCAAGCATGAAAATGCATGGAAAACTCCCTGCGCACCCATCGGAATACACATACCCCGCTCGCGCCAGCGAAAACGCATGGAAAACTCCCCGTGCACCCCTCAGAATACACATACCACGCCTGCGCCAGCAAAAATGCATGGAAAACTCCCTGCGCACCGCTCGGAATACACATACCCCGCTCGTGCCAGTGAAAATGCTTGGAAAACTCCTGGCGCATCCTTCGGAATACACTTACCCTGCCCGCGCTAGCAAAAATGAATGTAAAAGTCCACGCGCACCCCTTGGAATACATGTACCCTGCTCGCGCGTGCGAAAATGCCTGGAAATCTCCCTGTGCACCCCTCGGAATACACGTACACCGCTTGCGCTACCGAAAACGCGTGTAAAAGTCCACGCACACCCCTCGGAATATACATACCCCGCTCGCGGTAGCAAAAATGCATATAAAATTCCATGTGCACCCCCGGAATACACGTACCACATCCCACGAAGAGCACGTACAGAGCGATGGAAACCCACGTGGGACCGTCAACCCATGGCGAGGGAACCGCCTGTGCGTGTTACGTCACAAACGCGCTTATGCGCTAAGGGCCTTTCCTCGAATTACATGCTGACATGCTGTTTTTTCACGTGCCAAATCACTCCGTATCAAGCTGGCCATGCGACAACACAAGAAAGACCACGCTCCTGCCCAGAAGGCCGAATTACTGCCCCCCAGAGCCCCGAGGAGCCTCCCACGAGCCATCTGATGCTGCATGCCTGCCTGCTGCCACCGTGGCCTGCCATTTGGTGCCTGCACATCTGCCATCTGCAGTGGTCCAGTTGCAGTGACCACCCCTGCTGGAACAGAAGAATCCCGACTGAAGTACCATCACTCCACAGGCCAGCCCCAGGACAGACTTGGGGGTTGCCATGTCTGACACAACACCTTTCGGCACCAGTGGCAACCCCCAGCCAGAGAGGCAGAGGGCTACCAGCTTCAGTGAAAAGGAAGTTGGTATCCTCGTGGAGCAAGTTCTGGGGCATTATGATGCCCTCTTCGGAAGTCCACACGCCAACAATGATGGATGGAAGAGGATCTGGAAGGACATTGTGGCTGCCATCAACGTGGAGGGGGTGGCAGCCCACGACATATGACACGTCCGGAAGCGCTGGGATGACTTCAGGTCCAGGACCCTCAGGAAGGCCTGGCACCTGTTGGAGGCAGCGGATGCAGAGGGGTGCCAGGTCCGCCTTACCAACGACCAGATAAGGGTCCTGGAACGTATATGACCAGTGCTTCACCTCCAGGTCCTTAAGAGGCATACCATCCGGAGTCAAGAGGTAAGTGTCCATGTGTAATGATTGACGCAGTGCATGTTGAGATGTGCCAGGTGTGTGCAGCTTGGACATATGTATTGAAAGGCCCATGTATGGATGTGTATGTGCAGGGACATGAGCCTGCCGCATGTGAGTCCAGTCATGTGTGAGGCTCATCAATGGTGTATATGTTACAATGTATCATGCAGAGCAGCATGCAGAATGCACACATGTATGCATGCCTGTGTCTGTACTTTGACATATTTGGGGTGTGAGAGATGTGTGCTGCTGTCATGGACATGCATGATGTACATGTCTGTGTGTCTGAGTAGTGAGTGCACCATGGATGCATGACACAGTCCGGGACAATGTGTTCATTCACTGATACAGCCTAGTCATCCTTGTATCCACTGTGTCTGGGGGTATACCGGGCCAAATGCAAGACCATCCGGTGATGTGTGTGCATATGACCAGCATGTCCCATGGTGCATGTGAGAATTAGCCTACCATTGGATGCAACTACGGTGCCTTGGACATGGATGCCAATGTATGTTGCATGTGCCATGCCTGTTCCTGCATGTGTGTTGGCTGCACTGACCCATGGTGTGGTGGAGGGACATGATGGAAGTGACGTTTGACAGTACCACTCATATGCTATTGCTTTGCGTCTAGGGCACCATAGTTCAGTACCCTGATGCTTGTGTTCAATGTCTCCATTTACATAGCAGCGAGTGAAGAAGAGGGCGGGGACGGCGCTGTGGAGGAAAGTGACAGGGATGCCTCCACTGGCCAGCGACGCAAGGCCCAGTCACCCTCCCAGGAAATACCATCATCCGAAGGCGAGGGGACTGGTGCCGCATCTACCACTACGGCTGCAGCGGAAGGGGCGGATGAGCCTCCACAGGGGCTTACAACGGCGGAAGACGGTGCAGAGCCATCCAGGTTGGTGGTGGGTATAGAGGAGGAGGCCGCTACAGAGCCACACATGGGGCCTGGTGGGGGTGGTACCACTGGTGCAAGTGGTGCAGTCCAGGGGCAGGGACAGGAGACAGCACAGGTCACCGTGGAGGTGCCTATGCATGTCTCTGTCCCTGACACTGTGACTGCATCACCATGCACCAGCAGGGATGCCCCGTCCCAGGCCCGTCCGCAGGTAGGGGGGAGGTCTGGCACTCCTCTACCTGCGGAAGAGGGGACCTGTGACCGGATGGAGTCCGTCCTGATTGGTGTCGCGTTGCACACACGTGACATTCGTGATGACGTGCGTGCTTCCTGGGGGGACCATGCACCTCATCACGAAGAGCTGTGTGCCAACGTGGCCCAGTTGGGATAGTCCATGGTCTGGGGTTTCCTCCATGTGTCAGCCAGTCTTTCGGCCCTCTCCTCCTCTGTGCACACCATACGCCAGTCATTCTCTGTGCCATCTTCCGGCCCAGATGCCACCAGGGCTCCCTGTGGATCTGCCCAACTAACACAGCCAGCCTGGTGGAGATCCCATCACTGCCACAGTCGGGAGTCGGAGGTGCATCAGGGGTGGACACCCCACCAACTGGACCCCAGAGGATGCCGTTGTGGTGGCAGAGGCAGTTGCGTGGGAGGCAGTGGCAGGCTCAGCGTGGGAGGCATCATGGCTCGCGGTCATCTATATCACAGGATCAGGCATCGGCCAGAGGGCAGGAGGACCCTGGATTGGGAGTGTTTTCCGTGTGGCAGCGGTTGGGCCAGCAAATAGATGCGGAGTGGCAGCGGGCGAAAGAGGCACAGCTCACTATGGTCAGGGCAAAGAACTCCATGCGCAGGGCATAGAGGCGGGCTGAGTGCCTCGAGGCAACTCGCAGGGAGTTGGAACAAGCCATTACTGCATCCCTGCAAGACCACGAGGCCAGGGAAGTGGCCTGCCTCCGGGACAAAGACATGGAGTTCGATAATGCCCTGGCCCGGAACATCAAAGAGTGAGCCGTAAGACTTGCCCGCCGCCATTGTACATATTTCATTAGTGTTAGGTTTCCTTTCTTTTTTATTTTATTTTGGAGTTAATGGACATTGCTCCACTTCATGTATATCGTTTTTTCTTCATAGGACTTTTTTGTAGGTTTCATTTGATTTGGGGATCATGGACCCTTTGGACTTGGATTGTAGATATTTGAAAACGTGTTGGGTCTGTTTAGTCATGACATGATGTTTGGTGGGCCATGTGTAGGGGCCTGCTGGCAGGTGCCCGTCACTGGTGGGTGGCTGGCTGGGGGGCATGAGTCGGGGCCTGCTGGCAGGTGTCTGTCACTGGTGGGTGGGTGGGGGACATGAGTCGGTGCCTGCTGGCAGGTGCCCGTCACTTTGGGTGGGTGCCTGCGTGGGGACATGAGTCAGGGCCTGCTGGCAGGTGCCCGTCACTGGTGGGTGGGTGGCTGTCTGGGGGACATGAGTCGGGGCCTGCTGGCAGGTGCCCGTCATGGGTGAGTGGGTGGGTGGCTGTGGGACATGAGTTGGGGCCTGCTGGCCGGTGCCCGTCACTGGAGGGTGGGTGATTGGCTGGCAGGTGCATGTCAAAGGTGGACTCCATGCGCCGGGTATTGATGTGGGCTTAGTGCCTCGAGGCAAGTCGCAGGGAATTGGAACAAGCCATGACTGCATCCCTGCAAGAACTCGAGGACAGGGACGAGGCCTGCCTCCGGGACATTGAAGAAAAGTTTGATGATGCCCTGGCCCGGAACATCAAAGAGTGAACCGTAGGACTTGCCCGCTGCCATTGTACATAGTTCATTAGAGTTAGGTTTCCTTTCTTTTTTCTTTTATTTTGGAGTTAATGGACATTGCTCCACTTCATGTATATAGTTTTTTGTTCATAGGACTTTTTTGTAGGTTTCATTTGCTTTGGGGATCATGGACCCTTTGGACTTGGATTTGTAGATATTTGAAGACTTGTACATAGTTTCTTTTTCAATGTTCCTATGGATCAATGGTTTTGTTTTATTTGGATTATTTATTTCTTATGGACATTGGCAATGGACTGCTTTTTTTATTCAACATGACAGTCAATTTTTATTTTTAATTGGATTACTTTTTTTAAATTATATCTGTCATTTTATATTGATTTACAAGTTTGATGTCCTCCATGTTACTTGGTTATGTTTTCAAAACATTTTTTGCTAACTTCATGATTGGTGTTAAGTTCTATCATTGCTTTTGTGCATGTCTCAATGAACATTGCCTCAGTCATGTGTTGCCACTGTGTGGCTACATTGTGTATTTATGCATGGACACGGTGGTTCGTTTAAGAATGTCATGGCATGGGTGATTTGGCAGTGGGCACACTGGATGGTTGCATGCTTATACTGGGGGGCAGGGTGGATTTTGGTTGGCATTTGGGCCATGGATCTGTTTAGTCAAGACATGTTGTTTGGTGGGCCATGTGTCGGGGCCTGCTGGCAGGTGCCCGTCACTGGTGGGTGGGTGTGGGGACATGAGTCGTGGCCTGCTGGCAGGTGCCCATCACTGGTGGGTGGGTTGCTGGGGGACATGAGTTGGGGCCTGCTGGCAGGTGCCCGACACTGGTGAGTGGGTGGGGGACATGAGTCGGGGCATGCTGGCAGGTGCCGGTCACTGGCTGGGGGACATGAGTCGGGCCTGCTTGCAGCTTCCCATCACTGGTGGGTGGGTGTTCGGCTGAGGGACATGAGTCGGGGCCTGCTAGCAGGTGCCCGTCACTGGTGGGTGGGTGTCTGGCTGGGGGACATGAGTCGGGGCCTGCTGGCAGGTGATCGTCACTGGTGAGTGGGTGGGTGGCTGAGGGACATGAGTCAGGGCCTGCTGGCAGGTGCCCATCACTTGGACATGAGTCGGGGCCTGCTGGCAGCTGCCTGTCACTGGTGGTTGGGTGTTCGGCTGAGGGATATGAGTCGGGGCCTGCTAGCAGGTGCCTGTCACTTTTGGCTGGGGGACATGAGTCAGGGACTGCTGGCAGGTGCCCATCACTGGTGAGTGGGTGGGTGGCTGGGAGACATGAGTCGGGGCCTGCTGGCAGGTGCCCTCACTGATGGGTGGGGGACAGGATCGGGACCTGCTGGCATGTGCCCGTCACTGGTGGGTGGGTGAGCTGCTCCGGGGACATGAGTCAGGGCCCGCTGGCAGGTGACCATCACTATGGCGGACATGCGTTGGGTCCATGAATTGGGGCCTGCTGGCAGGTGCCCGTCACTGGTGGGTAGGTTGGTCGGTCGCTGGGTGGAGGGACATGTGCCGGGGCCTGCTGGCAGGTGGCGGTCAATGGTGGGGGGGATATGTGTTGGGGCTCACAAGTGCATGGTACCATGTGGGCTGCCTGCAGGGCATGGTCAGGGCAGATGGGCTGCCTGCAGGGCATGGGGAGGGGGGAAGGGCACATCCGGGAGCGCCCACACTGCCAAATCGTGTGTAAAACTCCCCGTGCACCCTCAGAATACACGTACCCCACCTGTGCTAGTGAAAACACGTGTAAAAGTCCAGGCGCATCCCCGGAATATGCGTACCCCGCCCGCACTAATGAAAACACGTGTAAAAGTCCACACACACCCCCAGAATACGCATTTCCCACCTGCACTAGCGAAAACGCATGTAAAAGTCCACGCGCCCCCCCGGAATACACGTACCCTGCTTGCATTAGGTATAATGCCTTGAAAAAGTCCCCCCTGTGGTGTGGGATGCCTGTCGGGCATAGGGAGGGCGGATGGGCTGCCTGCGCGTATTCCGGGGGTGCACGTGGACATTTACACATGTTTTCGCTAGCGTGCGTGTGGTATGCATATTCCGGGTCTGCGCATGGACTATTACAAGTGTTTTCGCCAGCGCGGGTGGGGTATGTGTATTCTGGGGGTGCGTGGGGAGTTTTACACGCGATTTGGCAGTGTGGGCCCTCCCGGATGTGCCCTTCCCCCCTCCCCATGTCCTGCAGGCAGCCCAACCACCCTGGGCATGCCCCGCAGGCAGCCTACACCACAGGGGACAACCCTACACCCCTGACCATGCCCTGCAGGCAGCCCATCCACCCTGACCATGCGCTACAGGCAGCCCACATGGCACCATGCACTTGTGTGCCCAAACACATGTCCCCCCACCATTGACGGGCACCTGCCAGGAGGCCCCGACTCATGTCCCCCAAACACCCACCCACCTTTGACATGCACCTGCCAGTCGGCCCCGACTCATGTCCCCCAGCCAATCACCCACCCTCCAGTGACGGGCACCGGCCAGCAGGCCCCAACTCATGTCCCACAGCCACCCACCCACTCACCCATGACGGGCACCTGCCAGCAGGCCCCGACTCATGTCCCCCAGACAGCCACCCACCCACCAGTGACGGGCACCTGCCAGCAGGCCCTGACTCATGTCCCCACCCAGGCACCCACCCAAAGTGACGGGCACCTGCCAGCAGGCACCGACTCATGTCCCCCACCCACCCACCAGTGACAGACACCTGCCAGCAGGCCCCGACTCATGCCCCCCAGCCAGCCACCCACCAGTGACGGGCACCTGCCAGCAGGCCCCTACACATGGCCCACCAAACATCATGTCATGACTAAACAGACCCAACACGTTTTCAAATATCTACAATCCAAGTCCAAAGGGTCCATGATCCCCAAATCAAATGAAACCTACAAAAAAGTCCTATGAAGAAAAAACGATATACATGAAGTGGAGCAATGTCCATTAACTCCAAAATAAAATAAAAAAGAAAGGAAACCTAACACTAATGAAATATGTACAATGGCGGCGGGCAAGTCTTACGGCTCACTCTTTGATGTTCCGGGCCAGGGCATTATCGAACTCCATGTCGTTGTCCCGGAGGCAGGCCACTTCCCTGGCCTCGTGGTCTTGCAGGGATGCAGTAATGGCTTGTTCCAACTCCCTGCGAGTTGCCTCGAGGCACTCAGCCCGCCTCTATGCCCTGCGCATGGAGTTCTTTGCCCTGACCATAGTGAGCTGTGCCTCTTTCGCCCGCTGCCACTCCGCATCTATTTGCTGGCCCAACCGCTGCCACACGGAAAACACTCCCAATCCAGGGTCCTCCTGCCCTCTGGCCGATGCCTGCCCCTGTGATGTTGAAGGCCCCGAGCCATCTTCGCTCCCACCTTGAGCTTGCTGTTGCCGTGCATGTGCCCTGCCTGTCGATGGCTGAACGTCCTCCTCGTGCTGGGGTCTAATTGTTGGGGTGGCCACCCCAGCTGGACCTCCGACTCCCGACTGTGGCAGGAATGTGTCCTCCACCAGCCTGGCCACAGGGTCAGGGGCATCTCCACAGGGTGCCCAGGTGATACTTGGGCAGGAATATGGCACAGAGGATGACTGGCACATAGGGGTTCAGTTGAGGAGGGGTTCGCCAGAAGTTCCAGCACATGAAGGAACCCAGCCTTGCTGACCTGTCCTAGTAGGTCAACGCGGTCAATGAGGTATTCGAAATGACGTGCATTGTCCTCATGAGAACCCTGCACATCATCCCGAATACCACGTTGATGCAATGCCACCCGAGCTAGGACAGGCTCAACACGGTCCAGGATTGCCACGTCCGCAGGGAGAGGAAGGCCAGTTGTTGTTTGCGCATCCCCTCCCTGAAAGCGGGTCTTGACGGAGGAATCCCTGCTTGTGCCGGATGATGCATCACAGGATTGGGGACAGATTTACACACAGGCACCTCTGCGGCAGCCTGTGCTGCCCCCTGTCCCTGCCAATGGACTGCACCACTAGCACCAGTGGAATCCCCCCTCCAGGCCCCGTGCATGGGCCTTTCACGGCCTCCACCTCAACCGAACCCCCACCAACCTGGATGACTCTGTGCCCTCTTCCTCCATAGGCCACTGTGCAGGCTCAGCTGCCCCTTGTTTTGCCGAGGAGTCCACATCCAACCTCCGCCTCTCTGACCTTCCCTCGGCAGGTGCGGCCGCGGCCCCATCACCCAGGCAGGGGAGCTCTAACTGCCTCAGTGTGGAACCCACTGATCAACATTCCAATATTCACACACCAACACTCCATGTGACATCCATCTCAGGCTCACTGCAACCACAGATAGTCACTACATGACACATCTCCTTTCCTTACCAGACACATCACCCACAAAGAGACAGGCACTACATAACAATAGCCACTACCATTGCTTTGGTCAGGCCTTTATGCCATTATTTCCGAATCAGCCTTGGCCTCCCTGCCACTAATGTGAGCAACCCTGCCCAAACTGCTGGACCACAAGGCCTAAAAGTGATTGCAGTATCTTGTGTTACAGTAAATGTAACTTGTCAGGGTCCTCAGCCATTTATGCACCTGGTGTAGAAATATGTGTCCAACCATCATCACCTGCCATTTATTGTTTTCTACAGTTAACCATCTCATTAGGCATGATTGGAGCAACAGTTATATTCCCACACGTAAAAACCTACATTCAATTACAGAAATCAACTTAATAGGTTTGTTACAATACCTACCTTATAAACGAGAGGTCTGAAATGTAAGTAAGATTAAACGTTCAGTTAAAAAAGCAACACAGGATCTTGCTAGACTGTTTTAGGCTGACTTCTCAGGCAAGTTACTTAAGAGGTGTGAATGAGCCTCCATATCCCTAGTCATTTCTGCTTTCATGACTGTGGGCCATACATCCTTGTGCAGAGCAAGCAAACAAATCCTGACTGAGCTGCCTTTTACCCCTTTAGTCTCCCCCTCCACCACACCGGGTCCCAGTGGCTGTTAACATTCATTTTTAGTTTTTTCTCTATTGTGTATAGTTAAAATACATTCAACCTTTTGATGTAAAAAAAGGATGAAAACCTCACAGCACTGACAAGGCCTCCTTTATAGCAGGGCTGGGCTGACCCACCAGGATACCGGGAGTTTCCCCGGTGGGCCTTTGGCCATAGGGCCTCTTTTCTTGGGGGAAGGATTCATGGGGACTCAAAATTAAGCAATCACTTGCCATTCGGGGATATGCATCCATACAGGCCAACAGGCCCGCCCCAGCCCATGGATTTTGGAGCTTGCGCTCTCGTCGCACTAGGAGGCAGTCGCATTGAAACCGCACATGCCCTAGTATGCTCTGTGCAGTCGAGTCACATGCGCAGGTGTGGCTGGACCCGTGATTGAACTTGACACTGCCACCTGAGAGACACTGCTGACAGACAGTCCGAATGCTGTGCTGGTACCAGGCCCATGCCGTGCGCTGTGCCCGTGTTCATGGTGTGTTCTGACAGATTCAAGAAAGACAACCAACCAACCAGGTGAGATGGGCCGCACTGCCTTCATCAGCAGACAGCAGCAGGTGACTCAAGTGAGGCTGGGGCTGAGAGCAGCTAAGGGCAGTAGCCAGACCTGAAAGGTAAGGGTATTTGTACGTGCATGCCCCTCTCCCATTCTGCGGAGTGCTTCTGACCCGCACTCTCACCCTATGTGGTAAACCTTTTCCAAGGCACTGTAATATTTTCTAGCCATCATGCTACACTGTTTTCCTTGTGTTGCTATCCAGCATGCAAGTGCTGAACTTTTCTCTCACTGTGATGCCATGGACTGTAATATTCTCCACCTCTGCTGCAATGTGTTCCTGTGCTGTAATCATATACCGGCCGGGGTCGTGTAATATGTTTTCCATAAGCTCAATACCTACCTTATAAACGAGAGGTCTGAAATGTAAGTAAGATTAAAAGTTCAGTTAAAAAAGCAACACAGGATCTTGCTAGACTGTTTTAGGCTGACTTCTCAGGCAAGTTACTTAAGAGGTGTGAATGAGCCTCCATATCCCTAGTCATTTCTGCTTTCATGACTGTGGGCCATACATCCTTGTGTAGAGCAAGCAAACAAATCCTGACTGAGCTGCCTTTTACCCCTTTAGTCTCCCCCTCCACCACACCGGGTCCCAGTGGCTGTTAACATTCATTTTTAGTTTTTTTTCTATTGTGTATAGTTAAAATACATTCAACCTTTTGATGAAAAAAAAGGATGAAAACCTCACAGCACTGACAAGGCCTCCTTTATAGCAGGGCTGGGCTGACCCACCAGGATACCGGAAGTTTCCCCGGTGGGCCTTTGGCCATAGGGCCTCTTTTCTTGGGGGAAGGATTCATGGGGACTCAAAATTAAGCAATCACTTGCCATTCGGGGATATGCATCCATACAGGCCAACAGGCCCGCCCCAGCCCATGGATTTTGGAGCTTGCGCTCTCGTCGCACTAGGAGGCAGTCACATTGAAACCGCACATGCCCTAGTATGCTCTGTGCAGTCGAGTCACATGCGCAGGTGTGGCTGGACCCGTGATTGAACGTGACACTGCCACCTGAGAGACACTGCTGACAGACAGTCCGAATGCTGTGCTGGTACCAGGCCCATGCCGTGCGCTGTGCCCGTGTTCATGGTGTGTTCTGACAGATTCAAGAAAGACAACCAACCAACCAGGTGAGATGGGCCGCACTGCCTTCATCAGCAGACAGCAGCAGGTGACTCAAGTGAGGCTGGGGCTGAGAGCAGCTAAGGGCAGTAGCCAGACCTGAAAGGTAAGGGTATTTGTACGTGCATGCCCCTCTCCCATTCTGCGGAGTGCTTCTGACCCGCACTCTCACCCTATGTGGTAAACCTTTTCCAAGGCACTGTAATATTTTCTAGCCATCATGCTACACTGTTTTCCTTGTGTTGCTATCCAGCATGCAAGTGCTGAACTTTTCTCTCACTGTGATGCCATGGACTGTAATATTCTCCACCTCTGCTGCAATGTGTTCCTGTGCTGTAATCATATACCGGCCGGGGTCGTGTAATATGTTTTCCATAAGCTCTAACATTCCACTTCCTGTGCTTTAATGTTCCCTGCCTGAGCTATAATGTAAAACAGCACCCTTTTTACCTAATACCCACTCCTTGTGCAGTGATTCCCCTGGCTCTGAACTGAAAGGAGATGTTTATCGGGGTTTAATGGGAATACTGGCACCCCGTAGACCTATTAAAATGCACTTCAGCTCTGCTATGCAAGACCAAACTAAACTGCTAATCCACTTCTGCAACTCACACCCACTTCTACAAATGTACCTTACCATGACCTAAAGAAGCTCCTACCTATGTCATTATAGAGGCTGACACACTTCTCTGCTTATGCAGCTCTTCCCAATACTGACCTCCCACACCCCTGCAATTCCAGTATTTTAGAGCCATACACCGCTCTGGCAGTGTGTCTCAGCACTGACCTCCATTGACGCCTGCTGTTCCATTACAGCAACTAACACAAAGCTCTCCTGACTGTCACTACAAGACCACCCTTACCAGCAGTATCCCCTTTGCTTCTATTACAGCTATTCACAAAACTGTGCTAATGGACCTCAATCCTAGCCAGCAGCAACCCCTGTTGTTCCATAACAGTGGCCACGTAAAGCTCGACCAATGAACCTCAATCCTGGCTAGCTGCAACCTCCATTGTTCCATTACAGTGGCTCACACAGAGATCTGCCAATGGACCCTCCATCCTGGTCTGCAACACCTCCCGTTGTTCCATTACAGTCAGTGGCTCATTCACATGCAGCTCTACCAGTGCAACTCAACCCTGGCTAGAAGCAACCCCATTCTTTCATCACACTCACTCCCACAAAGCTCTGCCAATAGACCTCAATACTGGCCAGCCGCTGTCTGACCTTTAATGCTTGTGGTGGTGAGGTCTACTTGCCCCGGAGTTGGCCCTGATAACCAGGTCTAAGGTCATGCTGTTTCTGGACAGGGAGGAGTTGTGTGATGACGGCTCTGGCCCACAGGTGGCACTAAGCAAGGAGCTTACCGGCTTGTGCTGTAACCTTCTCAGCGGGGGTAGTATGCTCTCCCAGTGCTGTACTCTTCCAGCCATGTGCTGTAATATTCTTACTGTCTGCTGCACCATCCACTTCCTGCTGTAACATTGGCCTCTTCTGCTGGTACAGTCACTCCCTGTGGTGTGCACCTCTCTTCCTGCACTTTAATGCCCCACCCTGTGTGCTGTAATATATCAGTGTGGTGTGATTTCCCGAAAACACCTGGACCTAAGTTCTTCTTGCTCATCAGTCGTGGGATAGTACATTATGCACTGCCCAACCATTGCTACACCCACTCTATGTCCTCCCCTCCAACTCCCCAATCGTCTGGACTCTGATGGTAATTTCATATCTGCCCGGCAGATTCATGTGTGCCTGCCTGCCAATGCAGTTGTCTTCTCGCTGAGCTGAGCACCCCACCCCACAGCTTGTGCATGCTATGTAATCCTCCAGCCTGCCACTGCTCGATGGCTCTCCTGGTGTGTAAAACCTCAGCCCCATGCTGTAATATTTATTCACATAAGAAAAATCCCCTTCCATATTATGTTATCCCTTAGCCCCGCATAAAGCCAGCCCTGTTCTGTAGCATGACCTACCCATGACATAACATTTATTTCCATCAAAATCGTCCTGCCCTGTGCTGTAATATTTCCCTCTGTGCTTTGACAATCACATTTGTCACCACACCCCCATGCCGTGCAATTCCTCTGCTGAAATATTCACTATACACTCTCTTATCCTCATCTCTGTGCTGTTTTTTTTTATTAGTTTGGTGCTTGCACCAGTTATAAACCAAAACTATTTCATTAAAGTATAGATGGGGAGAAATCGGCCATGAGGAGGGCCACCCAGTGTGTAGGTATTGTTTTGTTATTTGTCCACCTATTGACTGCCGATGCTAATCCCATTGGCTATACCCACCCAGTTCCTGTCCCTACCCATCCAAAAACACCTCCTCCAGAGAACTCTTTGAATTTGCTTTAATCAAGCCTTACCATCAAACTTCGCACTCAAAGTGTTTGGCATTGTTTTGTCAAAGCAGCCTTCTGAGAGTTAATGACTTAATTGGAGTTGTAAACCCACTACTGGTGTTATAAAAATGCCTTCATCAGTTCTGTTTTTAGCCACTCGATTTATAAGCACTATGCATACCATTCACTTAAATCCTGTTAAAAATAAACATTGGTAAAGCCAACAGTTTTGGCTTGTGTATAAGTATTAGGCAATTGCCAGGCACTGCTAATAGGTGCCCAGGTACTCACACTTTTTTGCACCTGCTACCAGTAGTGACCAGTTAATGCCAATATGGCAGTGCTTGGAAAGTGCTCTTACCATGCCTACACAAACTGTTGGCATTGCCAATGCTTGTTTTCAATATGATGGAATTGACCAGCCCCTTGGTGCAGTAATATTTTCCTGTGCAATAATATTGCTCGCAGCAAAATATGGAGCCACTCTGATCACATTTTCCAGGGCCTCTTTTGGTTCCCAGTCCAGCCCTGCTTTGTAGGGGGGTCAGAGGTTAGCCTTGGGGGGGCCTGGCCCCCCTTGGACCTGACTCTTGCTTTTCTGCAGCTTTCAAGCATGCGCTTATTCTTCCAATTCTAAAAAAAACATTCCCTTGATCCATTCTCCCCAGCTAACGTCAATCCTATTTCCCTTCTACCTTTCTCACTAAAATTCTAGAACACACTGCCTGTACCCAGGTAACCCATTATCTGAGTCATCATTCTCTTCTTTTTCCCCTGCAGTCTGGTTTCCACATATCTCATTCCACTGAAACTGCACTTCTTCAGGTCTCTAATTCCCTACTCACAGCGTGTCACTCTATGCTTTCTTCTATTCTTATTCTCCTCGAACTATCTGCAGCATTTGACACTGTGGATCCCTCCCTTATTATCTCCTCCCTTTCCACTTTGGTATTTCGGGGTCTGTTCTCAAATAGTTCGGCTCTTATCTTTCTCAAAGGACTTACTCTGTTAGTTGGGCTGGACACTCTTTTTTCTGCATTTGCTTTTCTTTATGCTGTCGCCCAAGGTTCGGTACTGGGCCCTCTTCTTCTTTCTCTCTACACCGCTTCTCTATCTGCTTTTATCTCCTCTTTTCACCTCTCCTTTCACCTTTATGCTCCTGACACCCAGATATTTCTATATGTTTCTTCTTTTGACTATTTTGTACATTCTACTGTCTCAAACTGTCTCTTAGGTATTCTGAACTGGACTTTTCTCATTTCCTACATCTCAGTCCCTCACAATCTGAGGTTCTGTTCTTTCCCTCATCTACCATCTCTCCCACCCCTTCTCCTCCCCTCTTTTCTTTCCTCCATTCAATCTTTCCTTTTCAATCTCAGTGCACAACCTAAGCATTATCATTGATACTTCCCTTTGTTTTTTCCCTTCATATCGCCACTATTGCTCTCTCCTGACCCTATGCTCTGTTTAACATTTGTGGTGCTCATGTTTATCTTTCCTTTCACGCCACTAACCTTCTTCTTTTTTTCTCTTGTCTTTTCTCATATTGACGACTGTTTATCTTTATTACTTGGTCTCTCTGCTTGCCATCTTTTCTCTCTTTGTTCTATTTATCTTTCGCCACCCTCTCGTTACATCTTCTTTACTTTCAATTTCACTACTTCCTTTTGAGTCCTGTCTTTTGTATCACTTTCTTTCAATTGTTTTCAAATGTACTCATGGCTTTTCCCCTCTCTGTATCTCTCCTCTCTTCTTTCGCTCTATGTCCCCTCACGTTCCCTGCAATCTCAGAATCTATTTCTTTTGACTGTTCCTATGTCCTCATCTCTTTGTATTTTCCAAACTAATCTTAAAGTCTACCTTTTTGCGTCTCTAGTCCTTTAAAAAAAAAATCTGCATTTCTCAGTAGATGTAACTCTCTATTCATTTGGAGGATTCTTTTATTGTACAGCGGCTTTGCCGAAAGGTGCTTCACAAATTAATTAAGATACAGATACAATTCCAATGTTGCTGCACCGGTTTTCACCTTTAGTGAGGTTGGGGGTAGGGGCAGACAGATACTGAAGTTCTTTGAGGATGTTAAAAAGCTCTTGCGTGTTTGATTTGGCATTTGTAAATCTGGTGTTATGAACAGGTTTGTTGCTAGAAAAATGGCTTCTTTGTATTCGTTTACAACATTGCAAAAGTTGGATTTAGAAGTCGGCAAGGTTTTTTTTTCTTTTTTTTTCTCAATTAGGTTTCCGCCTCACATTTCTTAGAGTGGAATGCTTTGAGTTTGTGCCTGATCTGGATCCCAGGGGGCTCTGTTCATACGCAGCTTGCACCCATGTGCGCCTCCTGAGCTCAGACTCCTCCATTTTGCAATTGAGGCCAGGCTGCCTTGTATCACCATCGCCTTTCTCAGCATTGCTGGCGGTTCCGAAACAGACTGGTCGATATGGAACCATTGTAGGTGAGTGGAGGCAGCCTGCTATCATCATTTAACAGTCAATAACCTGAATTATACATCCAGTGCTGCAGGCGTTTGAGCTGCACAGACTTTGTGCGGACTGGTCACTCTGACATTGCCCCACGGCGGTACAGATTGGTCTCACTGTCTAGAAGTGGTAGAGGTCGCAGAACTTTTGGCTGACTGGTGGATCCGGTGGTCAAGGGTGGACTGGAGGGCTCCGGTGTACTGTGGGGCCCTTGTGCGCTGCTAAACATTGCCCCATGACTACACGTCTCCGTAATATATATTCCATTAACACATCCAGTGATCCAGTGGTGGAAAGGGGGCGCTGAGCCTGAGTGGGGAAAGGTGGATCAGCAATCTTAAAGAGGAGGGTCCCTGAGCTGGTTCCCCTACCGCAACAAATCTTTGGTTTAAAGGAGAATCGACAGTCATGACACAGTGAGTCCGGGTACACTCTGATTACCCACCCTGGAGGACGGGAGAGGCGGCACACCACACGAGGTACAACTTTATCAAGTGGGATTTCCACACACATAGATTAGGAGTGCACCCCTATGGTTCAGGAGAGGTTCCTGAGCCCTTCAGACCAGCACAGCTGCTTGGCTCCGCAGCTGGATGTACCACCCGACGCACTGGGTCCACCATGGACCATCTCGCTTTTGTGCACTACATACTAGGCTGAGACCAGGGTGTATGGCCTAATTGAAATCCTTAACATATCGCAAGTACATTGTTCCCTACTGGTAGAGAATCACGAGACATACCTACTGACACTAGCAGACAAATTGGCTCTCTGAGCTAGAATACCTATTTATTTGGCTGACAGGCTCTCTATACTCAAGATGATTGTGGTCCCTAAGCTACTGTACTACTTTACTAATATCCCTGTGTGGCCGGGCCACACTTTCTTTGTCAGATTGTGGTCCATGGTGGTTGGTTTTGTGTGTCGCACTGGGGTCTTGCGGATGAGCAGTGAGGGCATGATCAGACCATACGATCAGGGCGGCCTCCAGGCCCCTGATTTTGAGCTTTACTATGAGGTATCACAGGCACAATTGGCCGGGCACTGTTATTGAGCATCGGGGAATCGGATACACACTGCCCTAGAGAGATACATCCCTTCACCCTCAGACCTGAGAAATGTCGCTATTGCCAACAAACATGCAGACATTTGCACATTCAACCCTATCCCCAGAATGGTGAATACATGGGCCAGATTGTTTAAAAGGCTTGGTGTTGCTACCCCCTAATGCAGTGTGTTCCCATTGTGGAATTGTCCGGGCCTCCCCCCGACATATGACATGGATATCGAGAAAGTGTGCGACCCTGAAAGAACACTTACACTACACAACCTTTTCCCCAATTGTTCCTTTGTCACGTATCCAGATTTCTCCGAAAAGCTGGGCAACAACCCAACTCAAACACAACAATATTATAGGACGACAGCAGCCGCTGGGACTGTATGGCCCTCTTTTCCTACGGAGACCCTCGAATGTGAACTATTGGCGATAGTGGTCTTGGGATGATACCCACGGGGGTTGGTGTCCAGATTATATAAGAATGTCAAGACACCCAGCTGTTTACCAGGGTGTTAGGTCAAAGTGAGATAAACTTAAAGACTTAAGTAGCCTGATTGATGATGAGAGGTGGCTTTGTTGGTGCAGGCTTACGAAGAAGGTGTCGCTGAATGCAATGTACAGATCAATACAATTCAAGATGCTGAACCGCCTGCACTATGTGGCATCTCTTAACCCACTAATCCAAGCCCTGCAACATCACTATGCATTGCTGGCAGCAGAAACATCATAATGGCCACCAGAAAGCATGCTGCTCGCCAGAAATTACCAGGAAGTGCGCAGTGAAAATCTGAAAAATAGGCTACCATCTACTTTTGCCTATGTCAGTGGTACCATAGGAGACCACAGCCAAAACCCATCATTTGGCTGCTCACAGAGCAAAATCATTGCAAAAGAAACAGAGCTGGTTTCAAAAATCCGTTTTTTATTTGGTGTCACATTTGTAGAAATCATAGCTTACAAACCACCCAAAAAGATCCAACCTCCTTGTTGGGTGGTCAACATCATTCTCCTTCTGGAATCTACATAAATATAAGGTCCACAGAAGTGTAATCTATATCTTGTTCAATTCTTCAAATAAATCTTTTGATTTGCAAAACAAACATACTTCTTGGCTCAGTGAGGTCGGGGAGATTCAAAGAGAGGGGCGTTATATAAGGGTTCATCATCCAGATTTAAAGAACTTTGACATAAAAATCTATATAAATAAGGGCTTCCATTGGGCATCCCATACTAAGCATTGACTTGGTTGGAGTGCTGGATTGAAGTCACTTACAACTACACCCGCAAATGTGTGCCTCGATTCGGACCTGAGGTTGCTGTTAGCTGCACAAAATGTGGCGCTGACATGGCTGACTCTTTACATATTTATTGGAGCTGCCCGCTGAGCGTGTAGTTTTGGAAACTGGTCGCAGATGGCCTACACGACTTTACGGATATACCCCCATGCTCTCTCCCCCCAAATATTTGTTTGGCGACACTGGGAAAGAGTCCATTAGGATACATCATCTCCTCACCTTGGGATGCCTGATTGCCAAGAAACGTTTCCTGTATTGTTGGAAATCAAAATTCACCTCAGACAACATCAGTAAAAGGTTAACCTATGTTCAAAACATTAGAACACAAACAATGCTGCAGCACACTAGATAGCATTGGAAGTGTAATCCTCTGGCAACATTTTCAGTACAGAGAACCAACTTATAAAATGTGTCACTCTGCAGACCTTATCAATGCTAACATTGAAAAAAAACATTACAACTGTTGTGCAACATCCAACTTAAAGAGTAGTCTAATCCTTTGGCTATATGGGTGAAATGCATCTGCTCCTGATGTCATGCAACAATGATCTCAACAACATTTAAAATGCATGTCCTCAATGCCAACCCTTACAAGATGTAGTCAATTCAACAAGACAATCAGGGATGTTATTTGGGGTCCCCCTGGGTTGCACCTGTGACCTCTGAGGTCTGCCTTGCTACCCCTGTGCTCTCCCTAGCTACCCCTAAAAAAAATAAAAAAGAAAAAAAATATATAAAACGCGTGTTTCTTTTCAAAGAATTGAAGCTCCTGAGCTCTGGCCAGTGGCATGTGGCTCTTTATTTCTGTGGCTGGCTTTCTTGTTCAGGCCTGTTCAAATGTGTGACCCTTTGAACAGTGCCCTAAATAAGAAAGAATACAAAAGCCAAATAATTTGTATTTCTGCAATTCCGTACAATAATTGCTAGATTCATTAAAGGTTTATTTCAGGCATACTTCAGGGTGTGAATTACTGATGTACAGGGTAATTCAAGGAAATAATGTGCGTCGAAAAGGGGAGCGCAAGTGTGAAAATCGCAGCGCATGCGTGCTAAAGCCCCGCACAAAGCCCTTTGTCGATTCATGGAATGCGCTGCGCGTGTGTTCCCCAGGATGAGCGCCAGATCCGCATGTGGAGCACACGGGCGCACACATCACTAAATGCTGTGCGCGATGCACAGAGCGTAAGCGCACAATGTGTAGCGCACACAACAAAAGGGGGCGGAACATGGGGCGGAACACGCAGAATGGGGAACAATGCATGAAAATGTGGGCGTTACGGGGGAAGTACCGCAGTTAAATTCATGCAATGCCCACACGCGCGCTAACAACACGTATTCATGGAATCGAACAGGGTAAACCGGCACACCACAAAAGACGCGCTAATCCAGAAACACGTACGCCAGCAGGAAGCAGGCGTAAGCGGCCCCGCGCAGCATAAAAGTACACGCAAAGAACAAACAAGCTCATACGCTACGATGAATATACCGTTCCTCGCAGCAGTGGTGGTGGGACACCGCAGGAGGAGGAGGATAGCCAGGCCCCACATTTGTTCCCCAGGACAAGCCTTTTTGGGATGCCTGATGATCAGGTCTATGGGAGGTACAGGTTTCCACCACAACTAATCCTAGAACTGGTTGCTGAGTGCGAGGATGATCTCACATTACCCACCCTGTGCTCGCAAGCACTAAGTCCCCAATGGGTGCTCAAAAAGGTGCTCAATGTACTGCATTTCTTGGCTAATGGCTCATTTCAGCAGACAAGTGCCATAGTTGGGGGTGTCTCACAGGCCACGCAGTCACCTCAGGTGTTGGCGATCATGACTGCACGCCCGTCAGTCTGCAGACACATATACATGCCTAGAACACTTGCAGAAAGGCAGGCCATGGTCCAGGACTTTTACGGGGTGGCACACTTCCTCAAAGTGCTAGGTGCCATTGATTGCACCCAGGTAGCTCTACGCCCTCCCAGGGCCACTGAGCACATCTTTTGAAACCGCAAGCACTGGCATTCCATCAACGTGCAGGTTGTATGTGATGCCAAGGGAATCATCACCTCAGTATATGCCAACTATCCGGGGTCCAGCCATGGTAGTTTTATATTCAAAATGTCACCCCTATACCGGGACCTGGAAGCAGGGAGGCAAGTCGACACATGGCTCATTAATGAGTACAAATGCCTCTGCACATGCATGCATGTCAGACACTGAGAAATGGGAAAACCCAACTAATGACAACTATTATCATCTCCCCAGTGGACAGTGACTACCTTCTGAGCACTACATGATGACGCCAATACGGAATCCTACCACACCACCTGAGGTAAGATACAACACAGCCCATATTGCAACCCGGGGCATAGTGGAGCGCACATTTGGAGTGCTCAAGTCACGTTTTCGCTCCCTTGACCGCTTTGGTACCCAGCTGCTATATGCGTCCCCAGTAGTGTGCAGGATCATTGTGGCAGTATGTTTCCTGCACAATGTTGCAACCTGGCGGGGCGTGCCGGTGGACATGGTGGTGCCCCCGCATCCCCAACCACATGCACAGCTGCTGCGCATGGGAGGGGAAAGGGCACATGATGAGACAGCCCATACCCAGCTTTTGGCAAATGCCTTCACCTAAAATCCCACCCCTGCGGAGTGCACACAGGCCTGGCACATACCAGCTAAAGATGATGATGACGACAAAGGGACAGTCTACTGTCACAACCATACCACCCTGAGATTGTTTTCCTGGAAGTGCTACATTGTGTGAATCCCTAGCTAGTTAAATAGACCCAATGCTGTGTCAGTAAAAGGCAGACATTCATGTAGCATGAAGGACTACCCCCTTGCAAAATAGTACACCCAAATAGAGCCATGTCACCCAACCCCTCTCTAACCCCATCTCTGCTACCCAACACACCTAGGCATGGCATGCTATGTGAAAGCAACCAAATGAATGCACAACACAGGACACACGTCTCACAAAGTGCACCGTCACAAATGGAAACAGGCCAGAGCCAATTTCCTCTCACTAATGAAAAAGAAACGGCACACATGAACACATACTTACCAGCAAAACAAAACATTAGTACAGGACCCAACAGTGGGAACGTATGACAGTAAAATTGAAAGTAGTGCAAGTGTCAGCACCTGACAAAGGGAGCACATCGACCCCTCCCAACTCCAGTGTGTTGCTGGTAGGCAAATGTGGCAGTGTACTGCATGCAACATGAACTGCATCTGCAATGGAGACTGGTTCGTAAGACACGAAGAAACTACATGCATATATGCAAAATGTCCTGTATGGAATACAATATACAAATCAACCATGCAGTGGAGAAATCATCACCAATTCCAACTAGGTATGTATACACAGTTTGGACTACAGACTGCCCACAGAATTTATGGGAGCCCAATGCCTGTGTATGCCCAATGCTTACTGTCACTTGGTCACACCGTTGCGAGCCCATGGAAAGGGGAAGCAGGAGTGGAATGGGTGTCAGGAACCCAAGTTTCAAACCCAAACACAGGACAAGCCTGCAAGTGCCCAGCTGGAACACACAGTGGATGCCTAAGGGAGCCACACAAAGCAACACACTGTAACATGAATTTACAATCTGAAACAAAATAGTTATCAACAAAAAAGGAAATGCAAATTAAAAAAATGAAATGATAAATAAGAAAAAAATTAAATGAGAAGTAACCAAAATAAATGAAATAAAAAATAACTAATCTAAATCCTAATTAAAATAAAAATCAAAAAATAAAAAGAAAATTAAAAATTCAAATGAAACATGAAATGAAAATGAAAATAATAAACTGAAAAAAGAAGGAGAAAAAAAGAAAATCAAAAAATGAAATTCTAATTTTAATTTTCAATTCGGAATCAAATATGAAAAAAACAAAAAGAAAAATAAAAATCAAAAAGAAAAATGAAAAAGAAAAATCAGAAATGGCCATGTGTCGACCAAGGGGGGATGGCACCCAGGAGGGAGGAGGCACAGGGTGCACCCCAACACCCACATGCGTGGATGTTGAGAAAAAAATAAATAAACAAAAACCCTACATGGGTTCATGGCCTGCACGGCTACCCTATATTGGGAGAACTGCCATTGCTTTCAACATTCTCTGGTGGTACATTAGAAGGTGTTCATGGTAAGGGAGGCATACCACGCAAAGCCCTGGCATGCTCCTCCATGGCAGCAAGCATGCAGGTCTGTAAGGTTTGGTTCTGCAGGATGATGGTACGGAAATCCCCATGCAGCACCTCACGGGTAGCATGGATTTCTGCCTGCAGGGCCTCTTGTGATGCTCGGACCTCCTCACGGGTTGCCTGGAGGTCAGCTGAGAGTGTGCGTGTTAGCTGCTCCAGCTGCTGTTCTGACCTTCTACTCTGGGACACCTCAAGCGCACCCAGAGTATCTCTGAGGGACCTGTGTTCCAACCTCAGGGCATCCCTGTGGGTTTATGACTCTGCAGATATGGTTGTGCACAGAGTCTCCAGTCCTGCCCATCGGTACCGGTTGGACGCCAACATGTCCTCCCTGTGTGAGCGGCACATGGACTCTGTTGCTTGCTGCTGGAACTCCACCTGCCTTTCAGGGGGGAGAATGGAAGTGGCCACCCTATCCACGGCCTGAGCCATCACCTCACACGGTGCCCCCTGTTGTGCTGCAATAGTATACATGGAGTTCTCCCAGACAGTATTGCCTGGTGGCGAATGGCCACCGCGTTGGCGGGGACCACACCTGTTTGGGGCAAGGTGATGTGCACCTTGCAGTGCTGGCACTGCCTGAGGCTGCAGGAATGCATTCCTCCTTTGATCTGCTGGCCAAGGAACAGGAGCAAATATAGTGGTGTGTGACCCTGCATCCGTAACCGACACAGGTGGACATTGCAATACTGAATGCCCATTGAGGGGTGTACCCCCCGTGCAGGTGGGATGGACAGAACAGCATCCCTGCCAGAAACACTCACCTGCAACGGGACATTTGTCTCAATGTCAGATTCAGCACCTGAGCCATAGAGGTCTTTGGAGGTGTCCCCAGAGACACCCGTGGACAGGATGGTCTGTAGGACTAATGGATTTTCACCCACCACCACCCCACGTCCTCCACTGGTGCCTGCTTGGGGCTGTGAGTACTCCTGGATCTGTGCCATCTCCTCCTCCTCAACAGAACCTAGTGCCTCATCACCTGTACAAACATAAAACAAAAGTAATGAAGACAGGCATGAACAGCATAGCCGACACACATAGGCATCACAATCTACACATTGAATACAAAAATCACACATGTCACCCATGACACTAACTCTGGCATTCATGCACTGGCAATGAAGTGGAAGGGGAGCCTAAAAGCAGACACTGAGGAGTCCAAGATGTAAAAGCAAAACATGTGCTGCATGCTGCATAGTACCTGCATCAGCCATTAGTCTGTGAGTGGCATGGACAATCCACATACATGACACATGCCAGCACACAGATGGCATGTCGCATAGCCATGGCAGATTTGACAAGGACACCCAGATGGTAGCAAATCAATACTGTCCCCCATCCATGTGAGATGGACATCATGAAATAGAACATGCATAAGAGTGTGATAAAACACGCATGTGTGACACGCTGCAACAAAGCCAATGTTTACTAATACAGTGATGGCAGGCACATGGATGCATCAATGGTTGGTCACATGGACATGACAGAAGTCAATTGTCATGTTTGTAAGCGGATTCAATTCAAAACTACAGCTAAGTCAATGCCTAGTCTGGGATGCTGATGGAAATCCTTATTGATATATTTTTATGTCCAGTTCACATACTCTGGATGACAACCCTTATATCACACCCCTCTCTTAGAATCCCCCTGATCCCACTGAGCCAAGAAGTAGGTTTGTTTCGCAAATTAAACGGTTTTATTTGAAAAATTAAACATTATATATATATCACACTTTTATAATAAATTAATAATTGATATCATACTTATGAATATAATGTTGATCAGCACTGGGTAATCTGACACTAGCACACTTCTTTACAATCAATGAGGAGTTGGCATAGGATGGATAAGGCAGCGAAAATACTTTTATGGTTTCAAGGGAAAAGCAAAGAGGAATGAAATGCAGTACAGAAATAACTTGATATGATTTTAGCAAAAGATAATATAATCACTTTTTCTCTGGCAATTCACCCCCCCCTATGCAATGTAAGAAATGGAAGGCGAGCACACAGTTCTCAGGAATGCAAATTCATGCCCTCCCCCCCAGCAAGCTTAGAGGAAAACAGGTAGGAATTTGAAACACAGGCCCAAAATGCTTTGAATGTGGTGGCAATTAAGTAAAAAATATGCTGAAAATGCTTTTAATTCCCTTTAGGAGGTTCAGGGTGAGAGGTAGACACTTTAAACCAGTTCAGGTCAGCCCTAACAATGATTCAGGGATGGTTATTAGGTTGACAACGAATTTTAGCAGTTCAAGCAAAAGCGGCTATCTTTTTACAGGTGAAGAAATCAGGCCAGATCGCAATTCAGTTCTAGGTTCGTTGGAAAGCCCAGAATCTCAGATTTAAGATGAAAGTTAAATTTTGCTTCTATCACAAACGGTTCAAGAGATACAGATGATTTCGTGAAGGCAGATTCTCAAAAGAAAAAGTCAAGCTCAGAATGACAGATCACAGTTTTCAGTTTTAAAGATGACAGAATGACACGATTCTAGGAGGCAGTTCTAATAGGCTAAAATAGTTTGGATTAGACTATTTTAAACTAAGAGATTAGTTCTGGCACAGTCCTAGCTGGGTACTCACACTATATTTTGGACAGGAATATGACTTCGTCACGGATCGGGTCAGGATTGGCTGCGGTCCTCAAGCCACTTGGACTGGTTCTGCGCACAGCACTTCACAGCGATCTGGTCTGGGTCTTCTAGCGGCACTGCACAGCGGTCTGGATCTCTGGTTCTGGCAAAAGTTCTTGGCAAAGTATTCAATAGCTCGCCCGGCTGTTGAATAGTTTGGTTGGTTTTGAGGCCTGCTGAAGAGGATTCAGCTTGTGGATTCAGGCCTCTTTGCTACATATTCTGGAGTTAATTTCTGGTCTCTGGAGATTGATGGATTTGAAGTCTGGATCTCTGGATGTGAAGTCTGACGTCTCCCGTCAAAGCGTCCCGCAAGAAAGTGGAAAGTGAATCTCCCCACCTGTCCTGCACTGTCTCCTTTTATGTGTTTAGAAAGTGGGTGTGTACGTAGCATAACTGAGCCTGCCCCTCTCAACTTGTCATTGGCCCAGTTCGCCCCTCTCCCTTGATTGGGGAGCTGGCTTGTGTGTCATCTTTATGGCTTACAGAAAGACACTCCCCTTGTCAATGTGCACACAAATCTATTTCTGATCCAAATACATATTTCCCAGATACACAATTTGTTGAAATTACATGTACACATTATATGTCACATAAGGTAGTCTCTGTCCAACTCTGATGTTCCTGGGGGCTTGCATTCAAAAATGACAACATTTTGCGCTTTTTGACTGGTTCTGCAATATTGGATTTTCATCAAAAATTACACAAATGTACACCCCCCTTCTACACACATCCCAGTAAATTTCCATGTCTCTAGCATAAACACAATGTCTGGAATATTGATAAATAACAGGGTTCGGTCCTAGAACACCGTAGAAATTGGAGTTTGGACTCAAATCGTGAGGGCATTTTTCATACTAAGGATCTCAAAGTTGTACATTTCTGTCATTTGTTTACAATAAGTTATCAGTGTTTCTATAAAATAGATATTTGCTGCAATAGGAATCCACACTCAAGTCTGGCCCGCCCATCGAAGCTGGGTGGGTCAGGGATCACATGTCTCTGCTCCCAGGCAGAGCTCTGTTTACAGTCAACATTCAAAATTAACATACCCCATTCAACTGAAAGGGGCTATTGTCTCTCTCCTCCAGGCTGAAGGGGAAACCCCATCCCTCTCACTCAGAAGGGCCATGTGATATCCTGCCTCCTGTTGTGAGTCTCTGGGGTGTTAAGAGTTCTCAGGCAAGTCCACCCCTTTGAACTTTAATTAAATAAGACTCTTTTTAATCAAGGCACAGTTCTGCAAGACAGCTCTCCTGTCAGAGTTTAGACCGCTAGCGCCGGCTTGTGGAAATTGTCGGTACTGCACCTATTTTTTAGGAGTTGTCTTGAATTTGTCAGGAGAATGTTGCTATTGTTTTGATGGGCATCCTTACAGTAGAGTGGTGCTGTGGAACACCCCCCAAGAGGTTGCATCTTGAGAGTGGTCTTGTGCCCATGATTTCAGCAATAAAAAAACGGATTTTGAACAGAACCATCTTTCTTTGCACTGGTGGGTGGCAGATTAGGTGACCATTTTGGTGTGCGCAAACTGCGCAGTTCTCCTGGATTCTGTGGTGAATGTGGGCGGCGACAGCTCATCCCAAAATCCGCCCAGTCTATTGGTTTAGTTTGTTCTGGGATAGAATAATGGGCGGCGACAGCTCATCCCCACATCTACCCAGTCTATTGTTTCAACATGGGTCAAAACCCTTGACATGTTGAACATTCAAACAGGGCCCCGAAGTGATCGTGTGCAGAGCATGTGTACGTGCATAAAAGTCAATCAGCCTGATGGATGAAATCATTTCCATACTAAGTAAAGAAATGTGGGGCATTGTGAGGTGAAATCTTTGTCTAAAGTATGGTGAATTTGGGACAGAACGGCACAAAAATGTGAGATTATCATGCAAATGATTCCATCAATCAGGCAGAATGAACAGGAAAACAGTATCAACAATGTTGTTGCTTTATGGCAGTTGAAGGGCAAGTGCAGTAATCAGTTGGAAAGTGTAAGCTGCGGTCAGAAGGGATATTGTGAAACCCAAACCCAAGGGCAGGGAGTGGTTTTGAGGCACCACATGGGTGATCTACAGCAGTCATGACTACACAGCCTCACCTGGCACTCAATCAGAACACATCACCCACGCAACATACACATGGTTTGCACACACATGCATGGCCACTCACCGGACATTGCCTCAAGATCTGGTAGGTCCCCCAAGCCTTGGATCTGATCCTCTGTGATGAAGCCTCCAGGGATTGACTTATGTTCTGTGAGTACATCCTCCTCTGGTGGAGACCCACTGCCAATCACCAGAGTAGAGGCATGATTGGCAGCCAGCTTGTTTTTTGCTCTGCGTTTGAGTTCCACCGCTTTGAGCAATCATCAGCTGTATGCCTCACAAATCCAAGGGAACTAGTCTGGTCCGCAATGCACTGCCAGTGGGCCATACGTTGAGCAGTCGTAGTCTTGCACCCTGCAGTCACCAGCATTTCACGCCATGGGCCGACACATAGCCCACAAGTGCGTCTAGTTCCACATCATTGAAACTCTGCTTCCTTGACGTGCCGGAGGGGTGAGCCATGTCTGGGGTCCCAGCCTGTTCCACAAGAGCACGCTTCTTCCTTTTGAGAGGTGGTGCGGACCATGAGTGGCTTACACCGCTCTGGTAGGTGGGGGCTGAAGTGCAGGTGGACTGGGCACTGCAAGCAGGCAATGGCATAATGACCAAAAGTCTCAATGCAGGCATTTGCTGCTGGGTGCTGTTGGCAGGACCAACCTTGGTGTGATGGTCTGGGACCAACACTGTCCCGGCTGGGTGACTCAGAGCTGGGGTGGATTGAGCTGCAGCTGCCCCTACAGCCTCCTCACCCTGGCTACTTGGGGGCAGCAGATGGCATTGCTGCCCCAGATCCACGTGGCCTGGTGACAGCAACTTTCACCACCACACGTGGCTTTGACTTCGTCACACAGAAGTCGGCCTATGAGTCATCCCGTGCCAGTTCGATGAAGAATATGGGCCAGGTTAACAGGGCCTGAGCTGGGATGGTGTCAGATGCATCTCCTCCACCCATTGGGGGTGGGCAGAGGTGTCCCTGATTGGTCCTCCACACACTGGCCTCTTGGCCCACCCTGCAATGCCTGGCCACATCCCCTACCACGGACACCTATTTGTGGTCGGGCACCTTTGCCTCCCTTACCACTTGGTCGCCTCCCGACCATGTCACTGATGTTCTTGTGTGAATGGGAGGTGCAGTAAATAATTATCCTGGGCAATTGGGGTGAAGGGGGCAGGGTACTAGATGTAATACATACGCCTGTGCTCTGCAAGGCTGTCTGTGACCCCTGGGGGAAGATGACAGGTCACGCAACACTCAGGCACCCCGAACACAAAATGTAACATACACGCGTCCCCTGGTAGCCCACGTGCGTGGAATAAAGGACCTGCAAAACGCTGTGGCACCCAGAAACACAAACATAAGCATAAGTGTGGTACACACAGGCTACAATGACCTCTGAATGGGTACGCGACACACAGGGGCAACCACAGTTGAAAAATATGTGCGCGACTCACCATCTGCCTGGAAAAAGAACATCAAAAAGACGCATGTGGGCGCGTTGGCAACACCGCTGCCAAAAGAATAATTAAACGCTATCTGAGTAAACAAGGAGTACGAACTGCAACCGTTGTGAAGTAATCGCGTGTGAACAGACAAGAAGTACAAGAATCACCCTCACTCTCCACAAAAAGCACGTACAAGAAAATGGCGTCCTATGCATACCTTTTAACCATGCCTACACGTGCCACATCACTTACGTGCTTACACGCTAAGGGCCTTTCCTCCAATTACACGCAGTGTTACCGGGACGTGCAGTTTTTGCACATGTGGAATCACTATGCACCCTGTGGAGGGAAACGCACAGTGAACTGCTGGCCCACTCACCTTTAACCCGTGCTGAGGAAACACCTGCACGCATCACGTCACTTATGCGCTTCGGCCCTTTCCTCCAATTATACACATTAACACATGGACGTGCTATTTTTTCATGTGCTGCATCCGTGATGAGGAGAACGTCCGCGCATGTTACATCACAGATGCGCTTACGCACTAAGGGCCTTTCCTCCAATTACGCGCTGACGTGCTGTTTTTTCACGTGCCAATTGAGTCTGTATCAAGCTGGCCACGCGGCTACACACGGAAGACCAAGATGTGCTGCTGCCTGCCCACCAGCTGGCCACGTGCCCTGCTATTTGGTGCCTGCACGTCAGCCATCTGCAAGGGTCCAGTTGATGTGACCATCCCTGCTGGAACAGAAGACTCCCGACTGAAGTTCCATCGCTCCACAGCCCAGCACCAGGACCCAGTTGCCCACACACACCTGCCACGGGGGTTGCCATGTTGGGGGAAAAAACATCAGAGACCACAGGCAATCCCCAGCCAGAGAGGCAGAGGGCTACCAGCTTCAGTGCCGCAGAAGTTGGTATCCTGGTGGAGCAAGTCCTGGTGCATTATGATGCCCTCTTCTGAAGACCACATGATGACAATGAAGGACGGAAGAGGATCTGGAAGGACATTGTGGCTGCCATCCACGTGGAGTGGGTGGCAGCCCGTGACATAGCACACGTCCAGAAGTGCCTCTTGGAGGCAGCGCATGCAGAGGGGTGCCGGGTCCGCCTTACCGACAACCAGATGAGGGTCCTGAAACGTATACGCCCAGCGATCCACCTCCAGGTAATTCAGAGGCAGACCTGTCTGGAGTCGAGCGGTAAGTGTCCATGTGTACTGATTGGACCCAGTGCATGTTGAGGTGTGCCAGGAGTGTGCAGCTTGGTCATATGTCTGGAAAGGGCCATGTATGGATGTGTATGTGCAGGGACATGAGCCTGCCTCATGTGAGTCCTATCATGTGTGAGACAAATCAATGGTGTATGTGCTGAAATGCATGCTGGCCTAATGGATGTGGGGATACACACATGTTAGCATTTCTGTGTATATACTATGGCATGGTTGGGGTGTGACACATGGATGCTGGTTCCACTTTCATGTACGTGCACGGTGTACATGTGCGTGTGTGTGTATTTGACATGCGTGCAACTGTGATACACCATGGATGCATGTGGCACCGACATGTAGAAGGCTGATTGGCACATGTTACATAGTTGCCGATGATTACACTGTGACAGGTGGTGGAGATGTACAGATTCATGTATGTCTGGTGGAATGTGTGCATGTGTTCGGCACTCCCCATGTTGCATGTGATGTCAGGCTAACCTTCGGATGTTCATGATGTTGTATGTGTATGGATTCTGCTGCCTGCTGCAACATTCCTGTTAATTTTCGCATGTGTGTGGGTTCAAATGATATGTGTGTTGGAGAGTGTGATGCCATCTGTGAAGTTTGACACTGCCACTCATGTGCAAATGTCATGTGTGTATCAGACCATTGTACAGTGCCCTGATGCCTGTGTTCTGTCTCTTCCTGTCTGCAGCGTCAACTGATGAAGAGGGCAGAGACGGTAATGTGGAGCACAGTGGCAGGGATCCCACTGCCTGCCGGAGACGCAAGGCCCAGCTCCCCTCCCAGGTTGTCATCTCTTCGGGGAGTAAGGAGTCTGGTGCCGCATCCGTGGCCACAGCTGCCAAGAGAAGGTCCAAGAGGCGGAGGTCGGAGGTGGACTCCTTGGCAGCAGAAGGGGCAGCTGAGCCCCCACAGCAGGCTATGGAGGTAGATGGCATGGAGTCATCCAGGTTGGTGGGGGGTTCTGTTGAGGAGGCTGTGGAAGGCCAGTGGTGCAGTCCAGGGGCAGGGACAGGAAGCAGCACAGGCCGCCGCAGAGGTGCCTGTTTGTAATCCTGTCCCCGATCCTGTGACTGCATCATCCCGCACCAGCAGGGATGCCTTCATCCAGACCCGTTCTCAGGGAGGGAATGCACGAACAACAACTGGCATTCCTCTCCCTGCAGACATGGCAATCCGTGACTGGGTTGAGCCTGTCCTAGATGGGGTGGTGTTGCATCAACGTGGTATTCGGGATGACGTGCAGACTTCTCGTGAGGAGAATGCATGTCATTTCGATTACCTCATGGACCGCATCGACCTACTAGGACCGGTCACCAGCGCTGGGTTCCTCCATGTGCTGGATCTTCTATTGACCCCCTCCTAACTGCACCCCCTTGCATCAACATGGTATTCGGGATGACGTGCGGACTTCTCATGAGGAGAATGCATGTCATTTTGAATACCTCATTGACTGCGTCAACCTACTAGGATGGGCCACCAGCGCTGGGTTCCTCCGTGTGCTGGATCTTCTACTGACCCCCTCCTCAACTGCACCCCTTATGTGCCAGTCGTCCTCTGTGCCATCTACCTGCCCAAGAATCACCTGGGCACCCTGTGGAGCTGCCCCTGACCCAGCGGCCAGGCTGGTGGAGGACACATCCCTGCCACAGTCGAGAGTCGGAGGTCCAGCAGGGTTGGCCTCCCCAAAAACTGTGCCCTGGCTGCATCGACAGGCAGGGCACATGCATGGCATTAGCAGGCTCAAGGTGGAAGCTATGATGGCTCGGGGCCATCAACATCACATGGGGAGGAATTGGCCGGAGGGCAGGAGGACCCTGGATTGGGAGTGTGTTCCATGTGGCAGCGGTTGGGCCAGTGGATAGATGCGGAGCAGCGGTGGGCAGAGAAGGCACGGCTCACTATGGTCAGGGCCGAGAGATCCATGCGCAGGGCATTGAGGCAGGCTCAGTGCCTCGAAGCAACTCACAGGGATTTGGAGGCCGCCATGACTGCATCCCTGTGAGACCTCGAGGCTAGGGAAGATGCCCATGCCCTGGCCCGGAACATCAAAGAGTGAGCCATAGGACTTGCCCGCCGCCTTTGTACATAGTTCTTTAGTGTTAGGTTTCCTAAGTTTTTTCTTTTGTTTTGGAGTTAACCGACTTTGCTCCACTTCATGTATATAGTTTTTTTTTCCTAGGACTTTTTGGTAGGTTTCATTTATTTTTGGGATCATGGATCCTTTGGACTTCGTTTGTATATAGTTGAAGACTTGTACATATGTTCTTTATGGACAATTCCCATGGATCAATTGTTTTATTTGTTTTGGATTATTTTATTCTTATTGAAATTGGCGATGGACCACTTTTCTTTTTTCATGCTGCAAATTTTTGTTTTTCATTAGATTTTCATTACTTTTTGTTAATATCTGTCATTGTTTATTGATTTTCACGTTTGATTTTCTTTCTGTAATTTCATTGGGTTTTTAATACTTTCATTCTGAGTTCATGATTGCTGTTGTGTACTATCATTGCTTTTGTGCATGTCTCAAGTAACATTGCCTCAGTCATGTGTTGCCACTGTGTGGCTCTGTTGTGCATTTATGCATGGGCATGGTGGTTCTTTTAAGAGTGTCATGCCATGGGTCATTTGGGAGTGGGTGCTATGGATGGTTGCATGCTTGTACTGGGGGGCAAGGGTGATTTGGGTTGCCATTAGGTCCATGGGTCTGTTTTGTTAGTACATGTTGTTTGGTGGCCCATGTGTCAGGGCCTGCTGGCAGGTGCCCGTCAATGGAGATGGGTGGGGGGACATGAGTCGGGCCTGCTGGCAAGTGCCTGTCAACGGGGGTGGGTGGGGTGGGTGGGATTGCATGAGTCAGGGCCTGCTGGTAGGTGCCCATCAATCGGGGTGGGTCGGGGTGGGGGGACTTGAGTTGGGGCCTGCTGGCAGGTGCCCGTCAATGGAGGTTGGTGGGATGGGTGGGGTCACATGAGTTGGGCCACCCATGAGCATGGTACCATGCGGCCTGCCTGCAGGGCATGGGCAGGGGTGATGGGCTGCCTGTGGGGCATGGACTGGGGTGTGGCCTGGTCCCCTGTGGTGTGGGCTGCCAGCGAGGCATGGGGAGGTGGGGGCACACCTGGGAAACGCCCTGCGCACCCACATAATACATGTACCCCACTCGCGCCTGGCCTATTGCATGTGAAACTCCAGGTGCTCCCCTGAAATACATGTACCCCGCTCGCACCAACCCTATCATGTGTGAAAGTCCAGGCGCATCCCCAAAATACATGTACCCCACTTGCACCAACAATATTGCATGTGAAAGTCAAGGCGCAAACCTGAAATACACGTACCCCGCTCGTGCCAACCCTATTGCATGTGGAAGTCCAGGCGCACCCTGAAATACACATACCCCGCTAGTGCCAGTGCTATCACGTGTGAAACTCCAGGTGCATCCCCGTAATACAAGTACCCCACTCGTGCCAGGCCTATCGCGTGTTAAACTCCCTGCGCACCCCGAAATACACATAACCCGCTTGCACCAACTCTATCACGTGTGAAAGTCCAGGCGCACCCCCAAAATACACGTGCCCCGCTTGCACCAGGCCTATCGCATGTGAAACTCCAGGTGCACCACAGTAATACAAGTACCCCGCCTGCACCAGGCCTATTGTGGGTGAAACACCCTGTGCATCCGCGAAGTACACGTACCCCGTTCGCACCAACCCTATTACGTGTGAACGTCCAAGCGCACCCCCGAAATACACATGCCCCGCTCGCGCCAGGCCTTTCGCATGTTAAACTCCCCGTGTACCCCCGGAATATGTGCAGGCAGCCCATACACCCTGGCCATGCCCCACAGGCAGCCCATCCACCCTGGGCATGCCGTGCAGGCAGCCCACACCACAAGGGGGACTTTTTCCACACAATTTACCTGGCGTGAGTGGGGTACGTGTCTTCTTTGTATGCGCCTGGATTTTTACACACGATTTCGCTAACACGAACAGGGTACGTGTTTTCCGGGGGTGCACGGGGAGTTTTACACGCAATTTCGCTACATGAGCAGAGTACCCGTATTCCGAAGGGGTGCGCAAGTACATTTTCACGCGTTTTGGCCTGCGTGGAGCGGCCTATGCGTAGTATTTTCACACAATTACAGTGTAGCGGCCCTGTGAGCTGGTCCAGGGTTAGCGCGGCCCTTTGCGCCATATTGGGGATTTCGATGGCTTTTCCTTGTGCAAGGGGCGTTCTTGGGGGCATAACTGGCGCTGCGGGATGTTCGCTGCACCAGGGCTCAAAATGGCTTGGGAAATCGATGAATACACGGTGCGCCAGAATGCTGTTTAGCACACATGGCTGGTGCACGCTGGCGCATGCTTCTTCTCGGCGCTGCTCGCGTGCGCTGCCTCTGCACTGAAATCTATGAATTACCCCAGTCTGTTCTTAAACATCTCAAATTCACAATGCAGACACACATTTCCAAAAACCATTTAGAATAGAATAAGCATCCATTTCAGACTAGGTATTTTGCTTTTCGCAAGTTGTGGTTATAGCATGTTTTTTTCTGTTGTTGTCTCTGTTATGATCATCACAAGAAATTCCTTCTCAGTGTCCTCGGTCACTTGACTAAAATCCTTGTGCCCAAAAGCTTGTGTACGTGCAAATATTTTTCACCATAGCACATAAAGCGGCCATTAATTTCATGGTGCCACAAAATGTCAATCTTTCCTATCTCCATGGCATGCTGTTCAGGATGTATGTTTGCATGTATGAGGTAATGAGTGCCCAGAGCAAGAGATGACGTGTGAGTGTGCTGCTTTCACTGCACTACTCTAAAATCTTTAATACACAGCTATGAACCCTCCAAATGGTATGTATTTTGACAACCGCTGAAGCCTTAAAAATAGATCCACACAGGCTGTGCCCACTTTGCAACAGACCTGCAGATGAACTGGTCTGCTGTTAAATCTCAGTTACCAGTTTAATGATAACCACTGCAGAGTGCAATTTTCTTTCTGACTATGAGAACATTCAGACATGTAATTGCTCATTTTACAATAGCCTGTAAGATAGATATAGCTGTTTAGATAGCTCTGTGGGTTGAGAACTCAGTGCTGTGATGTGTGTGTGTGACCTGCAGGTTTGAATTCTGGAAAGGCCAACTCAGGCTTTAATCATTCTGAGGTTGAAAAATGAGTACCAACACAGATTGGGTGATATTGTATGTATATTTGTTCGATATAAAGCGCTAACAGGAAGTGCTACATAATAACACATCATTATCATTTGCTGGACATCTGCTTGCTTTCACAGTAATTTATTACTATCGGCCTATACACACTGATAGTAACAATACATAAGGTGATACATTCTTGTATGAAATGTATATCCCATTACAGTGATGTTGTAACCATATTTTTTGTAGTGCACTTAGAAACAATGCTAGGTGATGCCACTTCCTGTTTTGTCAAGGGGTGAACGGTTGTGTTCGATCACTTCCCGTGATGTCACTTTTGGGTGGGGTCAAATGGATTCACTTTGTGTGATGTCATCAGAGATCAAGGGTTGTGTGATGTCACTTCTGCTAACCCTGGCATTTTGGTGAATTGATGTCACAGGAGACAAAGTTAAAAAAAAGAAATGCAACCCATACTGCATATCAGCTCCACAGACAAACTAGAATGCACAGCATGACACTCCCTATATGCCAACAAGCAACAGCACAACTAAATAGCTTAAAAAAATGTATCTAAAAAACAGCTGGATTGGAGAACATTTGAACTTTGTCTCTATACTGCATAGTAATTCAAAAATGCAACCTTGATTTAGAACAAGGTTTAGTCAATGGAGCAATCAATATAGTTGTTGGCTTCCAAACATATGCACATGCCAACATGACAACATTCAGTTTGTCAACATTGAATTTGACAAACTTTCAGAAGTTAAATAAATCGGCCGCACAATAGCTTGTTGCCTTCTAATCAAAGACATGTATGTAATCAGAGAACAATTCTCTCTGTCTCTTGCATATGCCGTCACTATTCACAAATCACAAGGTCTAACCCTAGATCATGCATTGATAGAAAAAGCACAGTCTTTAAAGAAGGTATGACTTGTGTAGCACTTGCATGTCTATGTACACTCAAAGGTCTATTCCTATTTAACTTTGAGGCAAAAAAAGTCAATGCTGACATTCCTTGCAGCGTAGACTACAAAAGGCTACATGCACTGTGCACCCAAATCTAGATATGTACCCTGTACTTCAAAAAAGAAGACCTTTAAAAAGATAATTTATGCAAACAAACCTATAAAAAATCTCCCAACAATACCGATAAAGAAACAAAGACCAACTGCTTCTCCATCAAATAATACAACCACAAAACTGTCTAGTACAAACTCAACTGTACATCCATCAAAAGACTGATGGCCTGATTCATGGAAGTGTTTTATAATGGTGCAATCCAATTGGAAAATGTTCCATGAATGAGGCCCAAAGAGACAAATATCTCTTCTCAAAAAACAACTGTGACCTATCAAAGGATGCAGAGGCACAATGCTTTGGTCTATTTAAATATTTAAATTTAGCAACACAACTGGAGTAAATTTCTCTGCAAATGTAACAATCAATCTTCTCTTCCAATTGTCACCAATTTTTCACAACCTTTACTTAAACGGCTCAGACCAGTTGTGTTTGCAAATGCTTGTCCTTCATAGAAATGCCACATATAATCCTGACAGCATGTACAGTGTCTCATGTATAAGTCAAAAATTGGACTACTGTGCAGGAATGGTAACATTTACCATAAGCACACATCAATCATTCCTAATGTAATTACTACAAGTACTGAAACCCAAAGATATCCCTATAACGTAAATCTTCCAGATTTCATACACCTGGAAACATACATGCACTCTCTGCAACCATGTATCACAAGAGCACATCCCTATTGAATGATCATACGAAATTGTGAATCCATTCCATTTCACCAGAATGCAAATCATGGCATATTATGCCCTTTTTGCAATTCAGACAATTGTTCCAGAATACAAATAAACTCAAATAGCCAGCATGTCATACTAAGGCCTCTAAGGTACAATGTAGATGAAACTAAAAATAACTGTAAACTCATTAGCTTTACACACGGCCAAGTATTTCTTGGCAAGAAAACCTTCACAAGAGTAGGACTAATATACCACACTGATGACACAACCACTTCATGGCACTATACTGCATATGTTAAAAAAAGTGGTTGGTTTTAATGTAATGACACCCCTGTTACTCCAAAACATAGGTTGCCAGCACATCTAACAAATGCCTACTTAATATTCCTTCAACCCAAATTTACACACTAAACTGTAGCACACTGAACACTTAGAATATGCCAACATATACTAACTAAATCCATAATACTGCAATAATACTTTTAAAATTAGAATACGCCAAAAGGTATTTAAACTTCAATAAATACCCTTCATTGCAATACAGTTCAAATACAACATCACAATTATTGTTAGTTTGTGGTATTTTTGCTTTAGGAACAGTAATTCTTTTTCCATGTCCTGAACTAGGAACACATTGAGCTTAGCCCTATGGAACCTTGGCTCCACCACACTAGGCAGCGTGAGACACGTCCTCCCAGGTCCATCCAGCAGTAGGTCTCGGATCTTACGCATCAACCCCCCCTCCTCCTTCTCATTGTTTTGAGAGCTTATTCTAATGAGCAGCCCCTTCCCCCCGGATAGTGTTGTTAAAACCCTCCCAAAGGGATGGCACTCCCACCTCCCCATTATCGTTAAAGTTGAAGTAGTTGGTGATCTCGGTTAATACGGACTGGCAGACCTCTATCTTTTAGCACAAAATCATTGCAGCGCCACCCACCCAGGGTCCTCAGTCTGTGGGGGTGTTCCACTGTGTACACCACCATTTCGTGGTCCGACCACGGGACTGGGGATTCCATTGCACCCTGTACATGGGCTTTTAATTTGGAATCCACTAATATTAAGATCGATGTGTGAGTAGGAGTTGTGAAAGGCTGAGAAAAATGTGAAAGGTCGATCTCCCTTCTCCCCCTCTTGTAGTGAGTCAACAAGGCTCAGGTCCCACTTAATGCTCCCAAATCTCCTGGTAGTGGCCCTTCCCATGGTATCACCCACACCCACTCCAATCTCTTGTGGTCCCTCATTGGGTATAGGGCCATATTAAAATCTCCCCCCTCCACCACCAGGTGGCCTTTCACAAAGGTCATCAGTTCAGCCTAGAGCCCTTCCCTGAAGCCTACCTGCCCTGTGTTTTTGGGGCATATATTGAGCACAGGGTAATCCTTTCACCTTTCAGGCTTCCCTTGATAAACAGTGACCACCAGTCGCAGGTGTGCTGACACAATGATCGTCACCCCACTTTTTTTCTTTGTACCCGAAACCATGAACACCTTCCCCATTTGTTTTTCCCCAAGTCTTGTTTCCTTGCCCCTCTGCCGGTGTGTCTCCTTAACCATGCGAGTGTCCTTTTTAACCAGTTTAAATTCCTGTACGGACAATGATAAATAGACGAATTTAGCGCTCTGATATTGTGGGAGCCAATCACCAACTCAGTCTGTAGACATATCTCCAGTTCCATTCCTTCCATTTGTGCCATCCCTTCCCTTGAGAAATCACACCACTTTGCGTTAGAACTGTAGCCTGAACCACTGAAAAAAAACATCAAACCTTTTAATCTCCCTCTGAGTGACCCCAAACTGCTAAATTTCCCAGCCCCATCCCACCCCTGAGCATCTGACCCGACACCCGTACCGCTACAAGTTGAGATAAGATCACCAGAGTGTGCCAAGTCAACGGGACTCAACTACACCTTGTTACTGAGCCCTCCTCTGCCCCCCCCCTGCAGTAATCCAACACAATCATTGCCCTGAGTTGACCCATCTTACTCCACTCTATAGGCCTGCCCCTCAAATATAGCCCATCGCCGGGCCCTCGCTTTCAACAGCAATGTTTACGAGCCTCTTCCTCTCATTTGGCCAGATCATGGGCCTGAAGGGCCCCTCAGTGGGGTATTGAGATTTTTATACTTGTGTTCCCCCACCATCTTGCATCAATTTCTGGCTCCCACGAGCTGAGCTCTTGATCCTGCTGTCTCTGCCGGGGCTGCTGCCTGGAGCTGTGAGTCCCCATAAATTCTTCTGAAACTCTACATATGTCTCTTTCCATGTCTAACAAGAAAAAAATAATGATGACCCCACAGGGTGTAAAATGCAGGTGATATGGTATACCAATTACCAATACTCACCTCACTTTTTCCAACCTCAAAAAGCAAACAACTGGTATACCACACTGTGGCATACAGGAAAAATGCCACAGGCTAGTCAACAGGTCTAACACAAGGTTTCCCTTGGAGGATCGCTCTCATTAGGGCCTCCTATTTTCTGGTTCCAAAGAGTGTCCTCATTCACTCTGGCTCTGTGTTTTTACCTCTAGTTAGCAAGTGATCATATCATCATTGCTATAGATTTAACACTTGAATATTGACCAGAATCTTAGCTACAATTTTTCATTATTTTAATAGAAAACATAAAACAACTTTTGGTGCAAAAAAACTTCACTGACATTTTACACAAAAATTATCATTTCTCAAAAAATGCATTATTTTGAATATAATCCTTTGATCAAAATATCAACATTTGAATTAATCATGCACCGTAGAAGACAATAAAAAGTTAAGTACACGTAAAGCGAACAGACCATACAAACATTTTTGACAAAGAGACCCCATAAGGCAAAATTTTCATTTGGACAAAAAAGTTGTGGATGAACACAAGAAAAAGTATATTCTTTCCATGTCTAGGCAGTAGTCTTGGCCTTCATATTTAAAGATGAGGGAGAAAGGGAAGCCCCAGCAATATCTCACTCTGACAGCCTTTCGTTTCACTTTCTCCTTCACCGCGTGCTGCAGCTCCTGGACCGTTGGTTTGCCCAGTGAAGCCCGGCTACATTGCTGAAGCTCCAAAGTCACCTCGACTAGAGAAGCCCTGCAATGGATGACTTCTACCCTTGGGTTGGTGGGACCAATCAACCCCAAAGCGAACTCATCTGGACATCCTCTTGGAGCTCGCTGTACTTCCACTGTTGCTGGAACCAAAGTGCTAGGGAGAGGAACACCGGATCGAGTGAGTCGCTTTTAAGTCAGACCCGAGCTACAGGAACATCCTCCGGACTTCTCTGAAGCAGGACTGACCAAGCTTGAGCCACCTCAACAGAGTGCTGAACCCCGAGGAAAGTCCATAAGGGTATCCGAGAACCCAGCTGGTGCTATTTGGAAGATCCACGAGAAGCTGAAAGCGCGAAGTGCCGCAGATCTGAAGTTTGCCCATTGCTGCCGCCGACCTTCAATTTGTAGTGCAGGAGTCCCCAGACATCCTTCCTCTTGTCCCCACAATTGAGGCCGCGGAACAGGATCTGAAGACCTACACAGGAACAGAAGCCATCTGGAATCACTTTCTTCAAACCAAAGGTAATGTAAAATTAATGGGGATTTACCTCTTGTTGTGTAGCCTAGCTAGCTCTCAGTTGAGACGTGCCATGGTTGCTTTTGCAGAGTTGCTTGCAGCTTTGCCCCTCACAACCCTCCCAGCTTGTGGCCCTACAGTGATTTCATATTCTACAAAGACTTCTAAAACATTATGCAAGACTTTTTTACTTACCTGAAATAAGTACTTCATTGGCTGTCCTGGTTCCCTGACAGACTCTTCTTACCGCTGACTTTGCGCTTTATCTTTTCCCCAGGAAAGGGTTAATTTACTTTGCATTGGAAAGTTCAAAAAGTACTTACCTGCTTAAGAATATTTGTTACCCATTGTTTTATTCCCTCATTTTTTCCTTTTGACACTAAACTCAGTATTGCTCTAAATGTGCCAGTGATATATAAATGTCCAGTGTCCTAGTTATTGAAGTCACCTCAGGTTGCAGGAAGAGTCTGTGTCCCATTCCAAATGGGCATCTACTGATTTATTGAAACTGAGTGTGTATTTTTGAAGCATATTATTGATACATATTTCTTGGTGCATCAGATAAGGCTGGTGGTGCAAGGACCCTCCTGGGCCCTGGCTTTACCACCAGGCATCGGCCATTGAGACCCCAGGTCTTGCCTGCAGCCCCGCTCCGTCCCCCTTGCCTCTGCTTCCTTCTCCCTCCCTCCTCCCACCTACAAGCCCTCCCACCCCCCCTGATTGGCTACTGCTTCCCATCTGGGTAAGCATGCTTCTCCACCAGCCCCTGTGTGCTTCTTTAGTTTCCCGGTACATCAGGTAAGGCTGGAGGTGCAGTGACCCTCCTGGGCCCTGGCTTTACCACCTCGCATCGGCCATTGAGACCCAGGCCTTGCCTGCAGCCCCGCTCCATGCCTCTGCTTCCTCCTCTCTCCCTCCTCCCGCCTACGAGCCCTCCCACCCCCCCTGATTGGCTATCGCTTCCCATCTTGGTAAGCATGCTGCTCCACCAGCCCCTGTGCACTCGTTTAGTTTCCCGGCACATCAGGTAAGGCTGGTGGTGCAGAGACCCTCCTGGGCCCTGGCTTTACCACCTGGCATAGGCCATTGAGACCCCAGGCCTTGCCTGCAGCCCCGCTTTGCCCCCTTTGCCTCCGCTTCATTCTCCCTCTCTCCTCCCGCACACAAACCCGTCCCATTGATTGAGAGTGATTAACAGAACAGGCGAAGCAGGTGAGTGAGCCCAGCAGGAGATCCTATTGGGCCTCCTGTAAACACATCCGGCATTTCTTTAACCCACAAGGCCCGTTGTGTACCCACCTGACCCTGACCCTCTGCAAATCCCATTTCCTGGTTCCCAGGCTCCTACCTCCCAGCCCACCCCCCTGGACTCCAGCCCCAGCGGCTAAGGGCGGCTCCCACATTGGCGGCCCCAGGACATGTCTGCAGGTGTCAGCAGGGGAAGCCTGAGAAGCCAGCAGTTACCAGACACCAACAAAAACCGTAAGTGCGGCATGGGTGAGGTGTAGAGCAATTACTCTACATCAGAAAGCCCCCGCCGCTCTACCTTACATTTCCATAACATAGACTTAGCCCATGCATACTTAGAAAGGTTTGTGAGCACCAACCCAAATCTCTCCATGACAGTATTGAAAATGTTGCCTTGCAGTGCATCCTAACATGCTAATCAATGTTAACAAGTGTCACAGCTGGACGAAATTGAGAACATTAGCCTGCGCCGTTTCTAGATTGGATTGTGAATGTTGGCATGTGCCACACTTAGAACTGAGAACATTAGCCTGCGCCGTTTCTAGATAGATTTGTGAATGTTAGCATGTGCCACACTTAGAACTGAGAACATTAGCCTGCGCCGTATCTGGATAGGATTGTGAATGTAAGCCTCTGCTACTGAGAACTGAGAACATTAGCCTGCACCGTATCTAGATAGGATTGTGAATGTTTGCATGTGCCACACTTGGAACTGAGTATATTAGCCTACACTGTATCTAGATAGAATTGTGAATATTAGCATCTGCCACTTAGAACTGAGAACATTATCCTGCGCCATATCTAGATGGGATTGTGAATGTTGGCATGTGTCGCACTTAAGCTCAAACTCTCTGCATACTTATATCACTGAAAAACTCACACAACCATCTCTCGCACAAGAAGCTGCACAAACTTCACCACACCACAACACATAAGCTGCACCAACAGCACACGTGGACTGACACCGATCCAATACTTGCACCAAAGTTCAGCACCTATTGTCCACTGAGTTGAAGCTGCAAACAGTATACCACCCCTCTCACTATCCTACTCCCTCTTCACCTTACTAACCCTTCCCACCTTCTCGTTTACAGATCCACCAGAGCACCTGGGGACCAATTCCATTGGTGACGGTGCGCTATATAAGAACCTTTAACATAACATAACTTAACATAACATAACATAACACAACACAACATAAAATAACATAACATAACAAAGGTTAATGTAGTTAGAATATATCAACTGGTATCTAACTACTTTAAACATTCCCTTAATGACGACACACTTGAAACAAACATACACTTACACTCACATAATTGTAATCGTTTTTTTTAAATCCTGTATGGATTTTTTTCCCAAAGACCAAATTAATATTTACAGGTTGATTCATGGAATTAATGTGTGCCGAAAATTCCAGCGCAGAGGTGCCAAAACGTGCAAATCGCAGTGCAAGTGCGAAAATCGCAGCGCAAGTGCGAAAATCGCAGGAAAACCAGCGCACAGCTATTCATGGAAGTCCGTGCGCGAGAAAAACATTGGATGTGCGCTAAAAATGTGCGCCGCGCACGCCGGCGCACAGGTCATCCAACAGCGTGCGCCACAGCCACTGCGAAATCGCACATAGCGCGGCGCACATGACAAAAGTAGGCGGAACACGGGGCGTAACACTCGGAATGGGGAACAACGCGTGAAAATATGGGCGTCACGGGGGAAGTACAGGAGGCAAGTGCGCGGAATGCCCACACGCTCGCCTACAACCCGTATTCATGGAATCGAATAGGGCAAACCAGCGCACAGTCAAAGACGCGCACAGGGCCAAACAAGTACGCCACAAGAAAGTAGGCGGTAGCGCCCCTGCGACTGAAAAAAATGTGCGCCAAAATGTGCACTAACAAAAAGCACCCATATACAGCCATGATGAATGGCCCATACAGTGGCCCTCTAGGACAAATGAGGTGCAAAGGGGCACCGACAAACACGGACACCCGCTGTGTAAAAAATAGCGTGTGCGCATGTTCCTGGGTGCGCGCAAAGTTCCACACGCGATTAGCATGGGTACGTGTACTTCGGGGTGCGCGGGAAGTTCCACACGCAATTACCCTGGGTACGTGTACTATGGGGTGCGCGGGAAGTTCCATACGCGATTGGCCTGGGTAGGTGGGGGTGCGTGGGAATTTCCTCACGCGATTGGCCTGGGTACGTGTACTACGGGGTGCGTGGGACGATCCACACGCGATTGGCCTGGGTACGTGTATTCCGAGGTGCGCGGAAGATTCACACGCGATTTCTGCAGGGTACGTGTATTTCGGTGGTGCCGGGGAATGCTACACGTGATTTGGCCCTGTGGGTCCCCCCAGGTGTTCCCTCTACACCCTCCACCGCCCCTGCAGGCAGCCCACACCACAGGGTACTGTGTGCACCCCTGCTCATGTCCCACAGGCAACCCATCCACCATGGCCATGCCCAACAGCCAACCCACATGTCACCTTGCACTACTGATCACCAACACATGTCTCCCCAAAACCCTCACCCCCCAGCAGTGCAGGGGCAGCCTCCAACAGGCCCCCACTCATGTCTCCCATCACCCCCACCCCAGCCACCAGGGGCAGCCTCCACCAGGCCCCCACTCATGTCTCCCAACACCCCCACCCCCCAGCGACCAGGGGCAGCCTCCACTAGTCCCCCACTCATGTCCCCTATTACCCCCACCCCCCAGCAGTGCAGGGGCAGCCTCCACCAGGCCCCCACTCATGTCCCCATGCACCCCCACCCCCCAGCAGTGCAGGGGCAGCCTCCACCAGGCCCCCACCCATGTCTACCACCACCCCCACCCCCCAGCAGTGCAGGGGCAGCCTCCACCAGGCCCCCACTCATGTCTCCCACCACCCCCACCCCCCAGCAGTGCAAGGGCAGCCTCTACCAGGCCCCCACTCATGTCACCCATTACCCCCACCCCCCAGCCACCAGGGGCAGCCTCCACCAAGCCCCCACTCATGTCTCCCACCACCCCCACCCACCAGCAGTGCAGGGGCAGCCTCCACCAGGCCCCCACTCATGTCTCCCACCACCCCCACCCCTCAGCAGTGCAGGGGCAGCCTCCACCAGGCCCCCACTCATGTCTCACACCACCCCCACCCCCCAGCAGTGCAGGGGCAGCCTCCACCAGGCCCTCACCCATGCCTACCACCACCCCCACCCCCCAGCAGTGCAGCGGCAGCCTCCACCAGGCCCCCACTCATGTCTCCCATCACCCCCACACCCCAGCCACCAGGGGCAGCCTCCACCAGGCCCCCACTCATGTCTCCCACCACCCCCACCCCCCAGCCACCAGGGGCAGCCTCCACCAGGCCCCCACTCATGTTCCCTATTACCCCCACCCCCCAGCAGTGCAGGGGCAGCCTCCACCAGGCCCCCACTCATGTCTCCCACCACCCCCACCCCCCAGCAGTGCAGGGGCAGCCTCCACCAGGCCCCCACCCATGTCTACCACCACCCCCACCCCCCAGCAGTGCAGGGGCAGCCTCCATCAGGCCCCCACTCATGTCTCCCACCACCCCCACCCCCAGCAGTGCAGGTGCAGCATCCACCAGGCCCCCACTCATGTCCAACTCATGTCTCCCACCACCCCCACCCCCCAGCCACCAGGGGCAGCCTCCACCAGACCCCCATTCATGTCTCCCACCACCCCCACCCCCCAGCAGTGAAGGGGCAGCCTCCACCAGGCCCCCACCCATGTCTACCACCACCCCCACCCCCAGCAGTGCAGGGGCCGCCTCCACCAGGCCCCCACTCATGTCTCCCACCACCCCCACCCCCCAGCAGTGCAGGGGCAGCCTCCACCAGGCCCCCACTCATGTCTCCCACCACCCCCACCCCCCAGCAGTGCAGGGGCAGCCTCCACCAGGCCCCCACCCATTTCTACCACCACCCCCACCCCCCAGCAGTGCAGGGGCAGCCTCCACCAGGCCCACACTCATGTCTCCCATCACCCCCACCCCCAGCCACCAGGGGCAGCATCCACCAGGCCCCCACTCATGTCTCCCACCACCCCCACCCCCAGCAGTGCAGAGGCATCCTCCACCAGGCCCCCACTCATGTCTCCCATCACCCCCACCCCCCAGCCACCAGGGGCAGCCTCCACCAGGCCCCCACTCATGTCTCCCATCACCCCCACCCCCCAGCCACGAGGGCCAGCCTCCACCAGGCCCCCACTCATGTCTCCCATCACCCCCACACCCCAGCCACCAGGGGCAGCCTCCACCATTCCCCCACTCATGTCTAGCACCACCCCCACCCCCCCGCAGTGCAGGGGCAGCCTCCACCAGGCCCCCACTCATGTCTCCCACCACCCCCACCCCCCGCCACCATGGGCAGCCTCCACCAGGCCCCCACCCATGTCTACCACCACCCCTACCCCCCAGCCACCAGGGGCAGCCTCCACCAGGCCCCCACTCATGTCTCCCACCACCCCCACCCCCCAGCAGTGCAGGGGCAGCCTCCACCAGGCCCCCACCCATGTCTACCACCACCCCCACCCCCCAGCCACCAGGGGCAGCCTCCACCAGGCCCCCACTCATGTCTCCCACCACCCCCACCCCCCAGCAGTGCAGAGGCAGCCTCCACCAGACCCCCACGCATGTCTCCCATCACCCCCACCCCCCAGCCACCAGGGGCAGCCTCCACCAGGCCCCCACCCATGTCTACCACCACCCCCACCCCCCAGCCACCAGGGGCAGCCTCCACCAGGCCCCCACTCATGTCTCCCACTACTCCCACCCCCCAGCAGTGCAGGGGCAGCCTCCACCAGGCCCACACTCATGTCTCCCATCACCCCCAACCCCCCAGCCTCCAGGGGCAGCCTCCACCAGGCCCCCACTCATGTCTCACACCACCCCGACCCCCCAGCAGTGCAGGGGCAGCCTCCACCAGGCCCCCACTCATGTCCAACTCATGTCTCCCACCACTCCCACTCCCCAGCCACCAGGGGCATCCTCCACCAGGCCCCCACTCATGTCTCCCACCACCCCCACCCCCCAGCAGTGCAGGGGCAGCCTCCACCAGGCCCCCACTCATGTCCCCTATTACCCCCACCCCCCAGCAGTGCAGGGGCAGCCTCCACCAGGCCCCCAACCATGTCCCCCTGCACCCCCACCCCCCAGCCGTGCGATTTGCCTGGGTACGTGTACTTCGGGGTGCGCGGGAAGTTCCACACGCGATTGGTCTGGGTACGTGTATCTCGGGGTGCGCGGGAAGTTCCACACGCGATTAGCCTGGCTACGTGTACTTCGGGGTGCGCGGGAAGTCCCACACGCGATTGGCCTGGGTACGTGTACTTCGGAGTGCGCGTGAACTTCCACACGCGATTAGCCTGGGTACGTGTACTTCGGGGTGCGCGGGAAGTCCCACACGCGATTGGCCTGGGTACGTGTACTTCGGGGTGCGCGTGAACTTCCACACGCGATTGGGCCTGTGAGAGTGGGGTACATGTATTCCAGGGATGGGCGGGAATATTTAGCCGCGACTGTGCCTGTGAGAGCGTGCTACGTGTATTCCTGGGGTGGGCGAGAAGATTCACACGTTTGCCTATGACGTGCCGAAAAATATTGCATGAAGCAGGCGTACGTCGACCCGCGCAGCGCAAAAGTGCGCGCAAACAACAAACAAGCTCATACGCCAGGATGAATATACCATTCCTAGCAGCAGTGGCCGTGGGTTACCAAAGGAGGAGGAGGAGGATAGTGAGGGCCCGAATTTTCACTCCCAGAACCAGCCTTTTTGGGATGCCTGATGACCAGGTGTATAGGAGGTACAGGTTTCCCCCACACATAATACTGGACCTGGTCAGTGAGTGGGAGGATGACCTCACATCACCCACCCTGTGCTCCCAAGCACTACGTACCCCCAGGGCATCTGAACACATCTATAGGAACCGCAAGCACTGGCATTCCATCAACGTGCAGGTAGTATGTAATGCTAAGGGAATCATCACCTCGGTATATGCCAACTATCCAGGGTCCACCCACGACAGCTTCATTTACCAAATGTCTACCCTAAACCGGGACCTAGAAGCTGGGCGGCATGGCGATACATGGCTGCTTGGTGAGTATGAATGCCACTGCACATGCATGCATGTCAGATGCAGAGTTATGTCACCACCCCACTAATGATACCCATCACCTCCTCACCAGGGGACAGTGCCTACCCTCTGAGCACCCACATGATGACACCAATTTGGAACGCCATCACGCCTCCAGAGGTAAGATACAACACAGCCCATATTGCAACCCGGGGCATAGTGGAGCGCACATTCGGAGTGCTCAAGTCACGCTTTCGCTCCCTTGACCGTTCTGGCGGGCAGCTGTTATATGCGCCCCCAGTAGTGTGCAGGATCATAGTGGCAGCATGTGTCCTGCACAATGTTGCAACACGCCGGGGCCTGGCTGTGGACATGGTGGTGCCCCCACATCCCCAAACACATGCACGGCCGCTGCGCATGGGAGGGGAGAGGGCACGGGGTGAGGCAGCCCGTATGCAGCTGGTGGCTAATTACTTCACATAAAAATCACACCCCAGTGGAGTGCACACAGGCCTGGCACATACCATCTGATAAGCAATGATGACTCAACCTGACAATTAAGACGAACAAAGGGACTGTCAACTGTCAGAACCATAGCAGCCTGAGATTGTTCATGTGGAAGTGTCACAATGTGTGCATCCCTACCTACACAAACACCACCAATGCAGTGTCATGAAAAGGCACTTCCATGCTGCAGAAATGAATACCCACTTGCAAAATACTACATGAAAACAGTGCCATGTCACCCACCCCCGCCCCGGCACGGCCACACAACACACCATGGCATGTCATGCAATGTGAGAGGAAAAAAATGAATCCCCACAACATGCCCCAAGTGTCAGCAGCTACAGTGTCCCTAATGGAAACATGTCCACACATGAAATGCTCACAGTAATGCAGGACCTACAACCCACATTACCAAATACTTACCAAGAATACCAATCACCTACACCACCTCCAACCTACCTTAAACATGACATTACAGACTTAAAAATTAGCTAGCCTCACCACCTGATGATGACAGCCCTCCGAACACTTCCAAGTATACAGTGTTAGTGCCAGGCAAGAGTGTAGGTGCACTGCTTACAACATGGACTCCAGTTCCAAGGTGGACCGCATTGTGAAGACATGAGGAATGGACCTGCAAATATGGAGGATGAGATGAATGCAGAGGTACATATCAATACACCACGCAGTGTACAATACAACAACAATATGCACTATGAATGTATTCACAGTATTGACTACAGACTGCCCACACAGCTCATGGGAGTACAATGTCACCATGTACGTCAATGTCACTTGGGCACACCCTTTGCAAGCCCATGGAAACGGGTAGCAGGAGGGGTGTGTGTGACAAAAACCCAAGCATCTGAACCAAATCCATGACAAGCCTGCATGTGCGCCATTAATGGGCCCGGGGGAGTGGGGGAGGCCACCCAGGAGGTCCGAGGACAGGGTGCACACCAAAACCCACCTGTGTGGATCTTGCGAAAAAAAAACCTCCATGGGCTCATGGCCTACACGGCTACACTATTGTGGGAGTATCACTGCTGTCGCTATCCTCACCCTCTGCAGCTGCGTCAGGAGGTGGGGGCACTATGGGAGGCAGCCCACGCAAAGCCCTGGTCTGTTCCGCCATGGCTGCAAGCATGCGGGTGTGGTAGGTCTCGTTCTGGAGGATAAGTGTCCGGAGGTCCCCATGCAACAACTCACAGGATGCCCGGACCTCCGCCCTAGTTGTCTGCATCTCAGCTGAGAGCGTACGGGTGAGACGCCCCAGCTGCTGTTCTGTCCTTCGGTTTGTTGAAGCCTCAAGCTCAACAAGAGTCGTCCTGAGGTGAAGGAGTTCTAGCCTCTGGGACTCTATGGAGATGGCTTCCTGAAGAGTCGCCAGTGCCGCCCGCCTGTCCCTGTCGGACGCCAACATGTCCTCCCTGTGTGACTGGCAGATGGAGTCGGTTTCCTGCTGTAGTCGCTCCATCAGCCTTTCGGGGGGGACAATGGAAGTGGCCACCCTATCGATGGCCTGAGCCATCATCTCTGATGATGCTGCCTGTTGGGTTGCCATACCGTAAATGGATTGCTCCCATGTGGTATTGCCAGGTGGCGTACGGCCACCACGTCGGCGGGTATCACACCTGTCTGGGGCAAGGCGAACTGAGCCTTGCTGTGCCGGCACTGCCTGAGGCTGCAGGACTGCATTCCCCCTCTGATCTGCTGGCCCAGGAACAGGATCAGATGTCGCGGAGTGTGACCCTGCATCCGTAACCACCAAAGGCGTACCTGCCAACACTGACATCCCCATTGAGGGTTCTAACCCTGGTGCAGGTGGGTCAGACAGAACAGAATCCCTCCCAGGAACACTCACCTGCGACGGCACGTAGGTCTCATCATCCGAATCGACACCTGAGTACAGCTCGGGGGAGGTGCAGCCAGAGACACCCCTTGAGAGCACGACCTGCAGCAGTTGTGGGTTCTCACCCACCACCACACCACATCCCTCACTGGTGGTCGGTCGGCCCTCAGACCCCTCCTGGGTCTGCACCATCTCCACAACCCCAGCAGTATCAAGTGCGTCTTCCCCTGCAAAGACATAAAAGAAAACAACTGGAAACAGGCATTAGCACTATGGCACACAATTAGGGCTGAGAGGCTACAGAAACAGTACTTGATTGACACATGTCCCACATGACTAAAACACTCCCATGCATGCACCATCACTGCGTGTGATGGGGAGGCAGATGGCACACATTGATGACACCAAGATGGAAGATGAACACATTTGCTGCATGCTGCCTAGCAGTGGAATCACACATTGGCCAGTGATTGGCAGGTCAAATACACATGCCATCACACAGATGGCATGTACCCTAGCCATGAAGTGAAGAGGGAGAGGAGGTCACCAATTGTTCATTCAGTCCAGTTTGTTCATATAATTGATTATTTTCATTGTAATGGTTCAAATGTTTAACCTGCAGCTGCCAGTCAAAAATGGTTTTATAGCAGAGGGACATGTCCAAACTAATCATGTCCACGAAACTGAGCCAGTCCACTGTACCATAGCCATGTCAGACATGTGACAATAGGACTGAGAAATCCCGAGTAAAAGTGGTGGTATGCAAACAATCTGCCTGAATAAACAGAGGTAAATAAGCAACAGTGTTGTGGCAAGATGACACTCCAAGGGCAACTGGCGTGGTGTTGGGCTGGATGTCTAATGTTGGCCGAAGGGATACTATAGGAAGAGGCACATGGGTGAGCCAAACCACTCAGGCACACACACCCTCCCCTGGAACCCAAACAGAAGCCCTCCCACACACACCATGCACATGGATGACACACACATGCATGTGCACTCACCGGACAATGCCTCGTAATCTGCCAGTTCTCCCACGCCTTGGATCTGTTCCTCCATGACGTAGGTCCCAGCAACCTGCTCATGTGGAGTGAGTTCTATGTCGTCTGCTGGAGACCCACCTCCAGTCACTAGAGTTGCGGCATGACTTGAGGCCAGCTTATTCTTTGCCCTGCGCCTCACGATTCCAAGGGCACTTATGATGTCCGCAATGGTCTGCCAGTGTGCCTGACGTTGTGCAGGTGTGGTCTTCGATCCTGCAACAATCACCATTTCGCGGTCATGTGCGGACACATACTCTACAAGTGCATTCAGTTCGGCCTCATTGAAGCTTGGCTTCCTTGACTTGCCGGACTGTGTAGCCGTGCCTGGGGCATCAGCCTCTACTGGACGAGCACTCTTCCTCTTCTGCTTGGAAGGTGGTGGGTATCCTGAGTGTCCTACATCGCTCTGGACACTGGACACAGGAGCGTGGGATTGCACACTCAGCATGGGAGTTGGTGCAGGCATTATCTCAAGTGTGATGGTGTCAGGGGGAATGTCAGCATGATGGACTTGGACCGACACTATCCTGGATGGGTGTGTGAGAGGTGGGGTGGATGGAGCCGCAGCTGCCCCTGCAGCCTCCCCAGCCTGCCTATGCGGGGCAGCAGATGACCTAGCTGCCCCTGATCCACGTGGCCTGATGACACCAACGTTCACCGGCGCACGTGTCCTAGACCTACTGACCTGGAAGTCAGCCATGGAGTCACCCTGTGCCAGGTCTGGTTCTACAGTGGGCTGGTCCAACAAGGGCTGAGCATGGATGGTGTCAGCCACGGTAACCTCAACCAGGGGGGGGGGCATGGGTGTCCCTGACTGCTCCTTCACACATGGGGGGCTAGAGGCACCCTGCAAGTCACGGCCATGTCCCCTACTGGATCTACCACGGCCACCACTTGGGGCTCGGCCACCTTTGCCACCCTTACGGCTTGGTCGCCTCCCAGCCATGGCACTGATGTTATTGTGCGTATGTGAGTCGATGTGAACTATTGTCCTGGGCAATTGGGGGTCAAAGGTGTTGGGTACCAGATGGTAATCGTACCCTAGTGCTCTAGCAAGGCTGTATGTCACCCCTGGGGAAAGATGACGGGTCACGCAACGCACAGGCACCCCAAAAAAGCGAAGTAAGGTGCACGCAACCCCTCCTAGACCACGTGCGTGGAAAAATAAACCTGCACTACGCTGTGGCACCCAGGAACACAAGAATGAACGTATGCGTGTCACACGCAGCCTAGAATGACCTCTGAAGGGGTAGGCGACACACGGGGCAAGCACAGATGTTAAATACGTGCGCGACTCACCGTCTGCCAGGAACAAAAGCGTGAAAAATATGCGCGTGTGTGCGTTGGCAACGCCCCCGCCAAAAGAAGAATTGTACGCTGTCTGAAGAGACAGGACAACAGCAGTAGGGAACGCTGTTTGAAGAAACAGGCCCAGGAAAAATAGGAAAGGAGAAAAGGCTGTCAGAGGTAACAGGGAGTACGAACTGGAAACGCCGTGAAGTAAATCGCGTGTGAACCGACAAGAAGTACAGATTTCACCCACTCGCTCTCCACGAAAAGCACGTACAAGGAAATGGCGTTCTACACGTACCTTTTATACACAAGTCACAGACACGCATACGCGATGAGGCCATTTCCACCTATTACGCGCTTTGACACTCGGACGTGTATCTCTTCATTTTTACATGCGCCATTCTCTACGGCCATGCGCGTGATGTCACAGCTGCGCATGGTGGTCTTTGGGCCAATGAAATCGCATATGCGAGCACACGTGGTAAAACTGCATGTCCGAGTGTCATCGCGTGTAATCGGAGGGAAGTGAGCGTACACGCAATTGGCCTGGGTACGTGTATTTTTGGGGTGCGCAGGAAGTTCCACACGCGATTGGTGGAAATCCACGTGTGCTCTGTCATCACGTGTAATGAGGGAAACACCCGCGCGCCTCACGTCACAGACGCGCTCACGCGCTAAGGGCCTTTGGTCCAATGAAATCGCATATGCGTGCTGACGTGCATACACGCTAAGGGCCTTTCCTCGATTTACACGCAGACGTGCAGGATTTTCACGTGCCAAATCACTCCGTATCAAGCTGGCCACACATAAGCACACAGAAGACCACGCTCCTGCCTTAAAGGCCGAATTACTGCCCCACAGAGCCCCGAGCAGCCTCCCCCGAGCCATCTGCTGCTGCCTGCCTGCCTGCCTGCCTGCTGCCACCGTGCCCTGCCATTTGGTGCCTGCACATCAGCCATCTGCAGGGGTCCATTTGCTGTGTCCACCCCTGCTGGAACAGAAGACTCCCGACTGGGATACCATCACTCCACAGCCCAGCCCCAGGATCAAGTTGCCCACCAACTCCTGCCTCTGGGGTTGCCATGTCGGGCACTGCAACATCTGGCACCACTGGCAACCCCTGGCCAGAGAGGCAGAGGGGCACCAGCTTCACTGCCACCGAAGTTGGTGTCCTGGTGGAGCAAGTCCTGGGGCAGTATGATGCCCTCTTCGGAAGTAAGCGCGCCAACAAGGAAGGACGGACTCGGATCTGGACGGGCATCGTGACTGCCATCAACGCGGAGGGGGTGGCAGTCCGTGACTACCAACATGTCAAGAAGCGCTGGGATGACTGCAGGTCCATGACCCTCTTGAAGGCCCATCGCCTCGTGGAGGGGGGCAGGGGCAGCATGAGTACCATCCAGATGAGGGTCCTGGAACGCATAGGCCCAGTGCTCCATGCCCAGATCCTTGAGAGGCAGACCCGTCTGGAGTTGAGCGGTAAGTGGCCAAGCATTGCTGTGTGAGACAGGGCATGTCGCAGTGTGCTGGTTGTCTGATACTTGCCTGTATGTGTGACATAGGCCATGTATGCATGTGTGTGTGCAGGGACGTCATGCATGTGAGACCAGTAATGTGTGAACCACACGGTTGCTGCATGTGTTCAAATGCAACATGGGTTGCCCTATGCGGAATGGCCACATGAAAGCATGCCAGTCTCTGTTCCTGGACATGGGTGAGGGATGGGTGCTGATGCCATGTACATGTATGCTGTCCATGTCTGTGTGTCTGACCTGCGTATCTGTGACTTGTGAATGCCAGGGATGCATGACACATGTCTGTCGCAATTTTCAGGTTCACTGATGCAGCCTAGTCATCCTTGTATCCACTGTGTCTGTGGTGTACGAGGCCAGATGGATGAAACTAGGGTGAAGTGTGTGCATGTGATAGGCATGGCCCATGATGCATGTGAGTTCCGAAACAACAGTGTATGTTTCAAGAATAACTTGGACATGTATGCTAATGTCCATAGCATGCGCCATGCCTATTACCACATGTGTTTTACCTGCACTGAGCCATGTGTTGTGGAGGCACATGATGGAAGTGATCTTTGACAGTGCCACTCATCTGCTATTGCTTCCTGTCTAGGGGACCATTGTACAGTACCCTGATGCTTGTGTTCTACGTCTCCCTCTACACAGCGCCACGTGAAGAAGAGGGCGGAGATGGCTCTGTGGAGCAAAGTGGCAGGGATGCCCCCACGGCTGCAGCGGAAGGGGTGGGTGAGCCCCCACAGGGGCTTGCAACAGCGGAAGACGGGGTGGAGCCATCCAGGTTGGTGGTTTCCACAGAGGAGGAGGAGGCCGCTACTGAGGCGCACATGGGGCCTGGTGGGGGCATCCCGGCTGGTGCAAGTGTTGCAGTCCAGGGGCAGGAGGCAGCACAGGTCGCCGTGGAGGGGCCTGTGCATGTCACTGTCCCTGACACTGTGACTGCACCACCATGCACCAGCAGGGATGCCCCATCCCAGGCCCGTCCGCAGGTAGGGGGGATGTCCATGTCATCTGACTCCCCTCCACCTGCAGACGAGGGGACCCCTGGCTGTATGGAGAAGGTCCTGATTGGTGTTGCGTTGCGCACAGGTGCAATTCGTGATGAGGTGCGTGCTTCTCGGGAGGAGCATGCACGTCATCACGAAGAGCACCGTGCCGACGAGGCCCAGTTGGGATCGGCCATGGTCGGGGGTTTCCTACATGTGACGGCCAATCTGGCGACCCTCTCCTCCTCTGTGGAGACTATGCAACAGTCGTTCTCCATGCCGTCTTCCGGCCCATATGCCACCAGGGCTTCCTGTGGACCTGCCCCGACCAATGCAGCCAGCTCGGTGGGGATCCCATCCCTGCCACAGTCGGGAGTCGGAGGTCCAGCAGGGGTGGACACACCAGCAACTGGACCCCAGCAAATGGAGGATGTGACGGCATCATCGTGCAGGGCACGTGCACAACGGCTTTGGTGGATTCCATCAGCCTGGATGCCGTCGTGCTGGCACAGGCAGTTGCGTCGGAGGCAGCGGCAGGCTCGACATGGGAGGCATCATGGCTCGGGCCATCAACATCAGGGGTGCAGGCATCGGCCGGAGGGCAGGAGAACCCTGGAATGGGAGTTGCTTCCGTGTGGGAGCGGTTGGGCCAGCAGATAGTTGCGGAGCGGCAGCGGGCAGAGGAGGAACGGCTCACAATGGTCAGGGCGGAGAACTCCATGCGGAGGGCGCTGAGGCGGGCTGAGTGCCTCGATGGTCTTCGCAGGGAGTTGGAGCTGGACACTGCTTTATCCCTGCGAGACCTCAGGGCCAGGGAACATGCCCGCCTCCAAGCCATTGAACAGGAGTTCGATGATGCCCTGGCCCATGACAACATCCAGTGAGCCGTTGGACTAGCCCGCTGCCCATGTAAATAGTTATGTAGTTAGTGTTAGGTTTCCTTTGTTTTTGCATTTTCTTTGGACCTTTTGGACAATGGGCCACATTTTTGTATATAGTTATTTTTTATTAGATAGTGTTGTTAGATAGGTTTAATTTATTTTGTTGAGCTCATGGACCCTGGCTTGTTCACCTGTACATAGTTCACTGTTGGATTTTCTTTTCTTTTTACAATTTACCCCTGGAGCAATGGCTTTCAATTATAATTTCCCATTGGATTTTCTTTTGTGGACTGTGACTTTGGACACCATTCCTTTGGATTCTGATTTTTTGGTTTTGCATTTTTTCACGGACATGCTCCTTTTTACTTTTTTTACATTCCCATTTCTGTTAGTTTATTTTTGATTCAATTCATGTTTCCTTTAATACATATTTTTTTATCAAACTTCAATGTGTAGTATCATCTCATTGGTTTCATGCATATGATGATATGGGTTTTGAGATTCACTGACACCCATTGGGTGCATGTGAGGGACATGTGTTCGTTTCCAAACTTGCAATTGCTGTTCTATCATGGTATTGCCATTTCTGAGTGGGTGGATGCAATACTCGGGTGGGTGTTTTGCATTTGGAGGCTGACCATAGGGACCAGGGATCTAGATTGTGATGACATGTTGGGGAACATGAGTTGGACATGAGTGGGGGCCTGCTGGCAGGTGCCCCACAGTGCTGGGGGTGGGGGTGCAGGGGAACATGAGTTGGACATGAGTTGGGGCCTGCTGGCAGGTGCCCCACAGTGCTGGGGGGTGGGAGTGGTGGGAGACATGAGTGGGGGCCTGTTGGAGGGTGCCCCTGACTGCTGGGGGGTGGGGTGCAGGGAGACAGGAGTGGGGGCCTGGTGGAGGCTGCCCCTGCACTGCTGGGGGGTAGGGGGTGGTGGGAGACATGAGTGGGGGCCTGGTGGAGGGTGCCCCTGCACTGCTGGGGGGTGGGGGTGCAGGGAGACATGGGTGGGGCCCTGGTGGAGGCTGCCCCTGCACTGCTGGGGGTGGGGGTGCAGGGAGACATGGGTGGGGCCCTGGTGGAGGCTGCCCCTGCACTGCTGGGGGGTGGGTGTGGTGGGAGACAAGAGTGGGGGCCTGGTGGAGGCTGCCCCTGGTGGCTGGGGGGTGGGGGTGGTGGGAGACATGGGTGGGGGTCTGGTGGAGGCTGCCCCTGCACTGCTGGGGGGTGGGGGTAATAGGGGATATGAGTGGGGGCCTGGTGGAGGCTGCCCCTGGTGGCTGGGGGGTGGGGGTGCAGGGAGACATGAGTGGGGGCCTGATGGAGGCTGCCCCTTGTGGCTGGGGGGTGGGGGTGGTGGGAGACATGAGTGGGGGCCTGGTGGAGGCTGCCCCTGGTGGCTGGGGGGTGGGGGTGGTGGGAGACATGAGTGGGGGCCTGGTGGAGGCTGCCCCTGCACTGCTGGGGGGTGGGGTGGTGGGAGACATGGGTGGGGGCCTGGTGGAGGCTGCCCCTGCACTGCTGGGGGTGGGGGTGCTGGGAGACAGGAGTGGGAGCCTGGTGGAGGGTGCCCCTGACTGCTGGGGGGTAGGGGATGCAGGGAGACAGGAGTGGGGGCCTGGTGGAGGGTGCCCCTGACTGCTGGGGGGTGGGGGTGCAGGGAGACAGGAGTGGGGGCCTGGTGGAGGGTGCCCCTGACTGCTGGGGGGTAGGGGGTGCAGGGAGACAGGAGTGGGGGCCTGGTGGAGGGTGCCCCTGACTGCTGGGGGTTGGGGGTGCATTGTTGATCAGTAGTGCAAGGTGACATGTGGGTTGGCTGGGGGGCATGCCCATGGTGGATGGGCTGCCTGCGGGAAATGAGCAATGGTGCAGGGTAGTCCCCCGTGGTATGGGCTGCCTGCAGGGGCCGTGGAGGTTGTAGAGCGAACACCTGGGAGGACCCACATGGCCAATTCACGTGTAGAACTCCCCAGAACCCCTGAAATACACGTACCCTGATGAAATCGCGTGTGGAACTTCCCGCACACCCCTGAAATACACGTACCCTGCTGAAATCGCGTGTGGAACTTCCCGCGCACCCCTGGAATACACGTACCCTGCTCGCACTGGGCCAATCGCGTGTGGAACTTCCCGCACACCCCTGAAATACACGTACCCTGCTCGCACGGGGCCAATCGCGTGTGGAACTTCCCGCGCACCCCTGAAATACACGTACCCTGCTGAAATCGCATGTGGAACTTCCCGCGCACCCCTGAAATACACGTACCCTGGTGAAATCGCGTGTGGAACTTCCCGCGCACCCCTGAAATACATGTACCCTGATGGAATCGCATGTGGAACTTCCCGCGCACCCCTGAAATACACGTACCCTGCTTAAATCGCATGTGGAACTTCCCGCGCACACCTGAAATACACGTACCCTGCTGAAATCGTGTGTGGAACTTCCCGCGCACCCCTGAAATACACGTACCCTGATGGAATCGCGTGTGGAACTTCCCGCGCACCCCTGAAATACACGTACCCTGCTGAAATCGCATGTGGAACTTCCCTCGCACCCTTGAAATACATGTACCCTGCTCACACGGGGCCAATCGCGTGTGGAACTTCCCGCGCACCCCTCGAATACACGTACCATGCTCGCACGGGGCCAATCGCGTGTGGAACTTCCCGCGCACCCCTGAAATACACGTACCCTGATGGAATCGCGTGTGGAACTTCCCAAGCACCCCTGAAATACACGTACCCTGCTGAAATCGTGTGTGGAACTTCCCGCGCACCCCTGAAATACACATACCCTGCTGAAATCGCATGTGGAACTTCCCGCGCACCCCTGAAATACACGTACCCTGCTCACACGGGGCCAATCGCGTGTGGAACTTCCCGCGCACCCCTGAAATACTCGTACCCTGCTGAAATCGCATGTGGAACTTCCCGCGCACCCCTGGAATACGCATACCCTGCTCGCACGGGGCCAATCGCGTGTGGAACTTCCTGCGCACCCCTGAAATACACGTCCCTGCTCACACGGGGCCAATCGCGTGTGGAACTTCCCGCGCACCCCTGAAATACACGTACCCTGCTGAAATCGCATGTGGAACTTCCCTCGCACCCTTGAAATACATGTACCCTGCTCACACGGGGCCAATCGCGTGTGGAACTTCCCGCGCACCCCTCGAATACACGTACCATGCTCGCACGGGGCCAATCGCGTGTGGAACTTCCCGCGCACCCCTGAAATACACGTACCCTGATGGAATCGCGTGTGGAACTTCCCAAGCACCCCTGAAATACACGTACCCTGCTGAAATCGTGTGTGGAACTTCCCGCGCACCCCTGAAATACACATACCCTGCTGAAATCGCATGTGGAACTTCCCGCGCACCCCTGAAATACACGTACCCTGCTCACACGGGGCCAATCGCGTGTGGAACTTCCCGCGCACCCCTGAAATACTCGTACCCTGCTGAAATCGCATGTGGAACTTCCCGCGCACCCCTGGAATACGCATACCCTGCTCGCACGGGGCCAATCGCGTGTGGAACTTCCTGCGCACCCCTGAAATACACGTCCCTGCTCACACGGGGCCAATCGCGTGTGGAACTTCCCGCGCACCCCTGAAATACACGTACCCTGCTGAAATCGCATGTGGAACTTCACGCGCACCCCTGTAATACACGTACCCTGCTGGAATCGTGTGTGATACTCCCCGCGCACCCCTGAAATACACGTACCCTGCTGGAATCGCGTGTGATACTTCCCGCGCATCCCTGAAATACACGTACCCTGCTGATTTTGCATGTGATACTTCCCGTGCACCCCTAATGCACACGTACACAGGACAATCGCGTGTGGAACTTCCCGCGAACCACTGAAATACACGTTCCCCGCTTGGCGTTTGCTGTTTGCCAGCCCTGTGAACTGGTCCAGGGTTAGCGCAGCCCTTTGCGATTATTTGGGGATTTTGAAGGCTTTTCCTTACGCAAGGGCGTTCTTGGGGGCATAACTGGCGCTGCTGCAGGGTCGCTGCGCCACGCTGCACCACAGCTAGTTTTGGATGCGAAAATCCATGAATACGCTGTGCGCGGAAATCGATTTTAGCGCATGCGGCTGGCGCAGCCATTCGCACGGGCACGCTGTGCGCCAGTCGTGTGCGCCACTTTTGTGCGAATTTCTATGAATTACCCTGTTGATGTCAGTACAACTACAGTGTATTACACACTAATGTTTTACCAAACATCTGTATATATAAAGCTATACAAATTCACACTGTTGAATCAACGTCTACCAAACTTTGCATTGATTCCTCTTTTGTCTGCTGAAAAATTGTAGTCTATATTTGGATGCTAAAATGTTACATGCAAAAAAATGTTTGCTGTGTGTATGTATGCTTGTTCGGCTATAGAAATCCACACAGTTGAACCCACTGCTACCAAATGTTGCATGGATTCCTCATTTGTCTGGGACAGGATTGTAGTCTATTTGGATGCAAATAATTCACTCCGTAGTCCCCTCATTTACTGATGCTCATCCTGATTCACTACAGTAGGTACTAAAAGGTGGTAACATTTGGAAAAGTGTGGGTATTGAAAGGAGGCAAAATTTGGAAAAGTAGCAAAATGTTCAATCGGCCTCATTATAGGGTAGGCGGTAGGGTGTTAACGGCACCGGGAGAAGCAGCTAGTGCCGTTAACCCCTACCGCCTCATTACGAGGTCCACTCGCAGGACCCACTAAGGACGCCTGGTTTTACCAGCTGTCCTTGGCGGGTCCTTGAGCGGCCAAGCATACTAACAACGGGCCCACATTAACAGGCCCGTTGTTAGCATGCTCCCCATTCCCATTTAGCCCTATGGGGGCTCAAATGGGAATGGGGATGTACGGGGTCCGGGTTCCCGAAATGGGGAAATACTGGGCCTTCCAAGGTCGGAATGGCCCGGTATTTCTCCATTCAGGGAACCCAGACCCGGTACCCGGTATGGAGGTAGCCATGTTGCTAAGAGCGGCATGGCTACCTCCATGCTTGTAATGCGGCCCAATGTGTTGGTTATTCCTTTGGAATATATTACTAATGTATACAGTTCAAAATTGTTTATTAAAGCATGTTTAAAGGGAATAACAAAAATAAATATGGGAAATGGCAAGGTTAGAGTAGAGTTTACTTAAGTACATTCACAAGAAAAGAGCACAATCAATCAATCTTTCATTGACATTTTCTCAAATGGGCTGAAGCCATTGGGTGATTGAAACGTGCAGCATTATAAACAAACATCACTTGGAAAAGCTTCATCTGATGCAAAGCGAAAATCATAATCAAGAGCTTCTGAAATACAACAGCAAACATCAGCACAATTTGCCAAACAGAGAACAAGAATGCATTTCTCCAGGGCAAATGAAATGCCAGAGCACACTGAAGCAAGACCTTCTGACAAGGGGACAAGAGTAGCATCCTCCAGGGCATATGAGACATGAGAGCAAACTGAAGCAAGACTTGCAGACAAGAGGACAAGAGCAACATCCTCTAAGGCACATAAGACACCACTAGATCAGGACATGAGTCATGCCTGGTACCCCAGCTAGTATTACATAAAATATACTGTTTATGAGGGTCAAAAAAAGTAAATGTATATGTACAATTGTATGCAATTAAAGCTCTTAAACTATCCTGCTTATCAAATTATACAGTTTTTTTTCCACAGAAAAATAATCAGGGATTCCAGCTTTGTTACTGTATGCAACTAAGTAACCATACCAAGTATAAACAAATACATATTCCATAAGCTCTATCCTCAATTGTACTACAATTCAATTATATCATTCAAACATATTGTAATCACTTTATACTCCTGTGTCTCTGGGCTGAATAGGGAAGTGAGTCCACAAACCAGACCCAGATATCACTGATTTCTTTTTACCTACATTTTGACCATTTAAAAAAAAATCTACTTAACAGATTTACAATAAATTTACAAAAGCACACTTTTGAGACCAAGCCACAGCTCCTGCCACAAATTTGGTGAAAATCCATCCAGTGATTTGCGCTGTAGAAGTGAGCAAAAACACATTTCCTTTGTGTCAATGAGGATTTAGACACATTTTGGACCCCGCCCCCACACATATAACTTTGACCCTACTGGGAAAATCTGCACCAAACTTTGTATTTACTTTTTTGCAAAGTTTTGTGAGAATTCTTCCAGGGGGAGCAAAGTTATAAGCCCTCCAAAAATGTTCTTTCTATGATTTGAGCAATGTAACCATAATTACATATGTAGTCTAAAATATTGTAAGCATTTTTTCTTTAATGTATTCACTCCTTTTATGTTTGCTTCTATCTAGAAAACACAATTTATTTTAATGATAGCAGTTCCACTTCTCAACCAGCATATGCATTTACTGATATAAATCAAATTCAAAAGCAGTTGATTTTCTCCAGCATCAAAAAAGATATGGTATCAGAGAAAAATGACATAGGGTTTTGAATGTACTGGCAATGTGTAGGCCCTTTCAATGTAAACAATTGCAAGCTTGAATATGACTTACACAGGTTTGAATTTGGAAAGTAATGGGCCTCATAACAAGTTTGGTATTAATTTAGCAGTAAGTCTGCCAAATTACCACCAAATACGATTACTACTACTTGTTCCTGCAGATTTACCACAGGATTAAAAGTAGTGGTAGAGTGGTGATAATCCTCATGTGTTTTCCAGTCGGAGATGTACAAGTCTCCAGCAACAGTTGACTTGGTAAAACCACCCTTTCCTTTCACAATACCCATCAATCTGCCTGTGCATTCAAAGACAAGTGACTGCAGGGGCTTAACACTTTGCACTTTTTTCAATGAATAGAATGAATTCACTATGTTAATTAAAGTTGTGCAAATACCTGATTTATGATTAGATTTACATTGGCTGCCTAGGTATAATATCACATTAGACAACAGTTGTTCATGAATAAACAATGTCCTATGTCATCCTGTGTCAGCATGAGAGAAGGGTTCTATATAATAATACCTAATTTTCCAAAAGCGTCTGCATATAAGTTGCACCAACATGCATTCAGTTTTAAATGACGCCTCTCTATACAGGAATGCATTGTTTTTAAGGAAATGGCACCTCACTTTATATTCGATGTAAATGGGAGACAAAAGGCATTATATTTAACTGTACCTGGGTCTTTGTCATATTATTGTACATTTAAATTACCAACCCCTTTATTTTTCCAATGTTACCATGAATAATATAGAGACACATTTGGATTACAATGAGGTTTTAATTAGGTTTTTCAATGTGGCTTCTCATTTGCGGAAATTCAGCTTGGAGCCTAACTTTGCAGCTGCTACACTGAGCAAGGTCCCTCATCTGCTGATTGCTTGGAACCCATGCCTGCTCAAATCACCAGTCTGCCTTCCAATCAGTCTCCAGTTCTCATTTGTCCTCAACCATCTATCTCCAGTTGTATATAGAACATCTTCAATGTTTATCCTCCTATATTGATGATTTATTCTCTCTGTGTGCATGCTTTCATATCTTCAGCTTTTCCCCAGCCGTCTGACTAGGTGTGGTTTTCACCAGCCCTATGACTGCCAATGGAGGTTTCAAACTGGCTTCTGATGTAAAATGACAATTTCATTTAGAGGAAGTAACATTCAATGTGAAGGTGTGAGATTAATAAAACACAGATAAACAATATCATTGTGTAGGTCAGTGTGCACCGTCAGATGTGTGAAATATTGCTGTGTATTACATATTTCAAGAGGTAAGGGTTCTTCCCATTAATCTACAAATATTTCCCTGAAACCCCATGCAGATTTTATGTGGGGTAAAAAAACATGTTTTCTACCATCAATCTGCAATTAATTTCAGGGTTCTAATCTTGCCTCACAGATGTTTGCATTTTCAAATAATTTAAGTTTTGATTGGAAACATCATCCATTAGCTTTCAATTCAGATCCGAGTGGGGAGAATAACAGACGTTGACCTGCAGGTGCCACGATCAATACATCCACTGATATATCCCCTGAATCTTCTTGTTCCTGATATGAAAATATGCCCAGGCAAGGTTTCATTTGCTTTTGTTCATGGCTATCGTATTGCATGACTTCGCTAATGGCTTTTTTGAAGGGTTCTGAGATGATATATGTGAAGGTCTCTTTGAAGTTGTCCATTAGCAAGCATTTGGCAATGCTTTTTCTGAGGCCTTGCTGCCAGAACCAGTTTCCGCATGATACATCAGTTACACAACATTAAATCAGCAGATGGTTTGGTCATGTTCATTTTGAGTTATAAATGTTTCACAGCAAAGCAAAGTGAAAACATTGCAAAACAAAAATAGAATTCTAAATACTACTTTTGCTATAGTCATTGAAATGGAATATGATGTTCTGCAATATACAAGTGCCTCCTGTTGCGTTATTTTCTTGGCAAAACACTCCAAAGATCCAAGCCATGTCTTTTACATGGGGCACAGTTCTTGTGTGGTTCTCTGTGTCGTATTCAGCATGGATAAGTCAGTATCTAAATTCAATTAAAAAGGCCTTAGGAATGGTTGCAGTCTGAAATTCACTGTTGTAACATGTTCCTAAGCATGCACACGTTTTAAATTTCAGTTTTGTATGTGGGCATTGTTTTCATCATGGCAGAGAGAACAATTTGAAATCCACCAGGAGCCGTCATTCATGATTGGTGCCTCTCTTGCTCAATCACTTCCCTGCGGACTACCCCACTCTCACCCCTACTTTTCAACATCGACATTATACCCCTACTAGACATAATGAATACATCTGATATCTCCTGCTACAAATATGTGAATGACAACTAATCTAAAAATGCGTGAAGCGCCTATCACCAACTGCCCCAGACATAAAAAACTGCCTTGCGCATATAGACACATGGAAGAAAGAAAACAGGCTAAAATTAACCGTAGCAAAACAGATCTGATACTATGCAATCCTACAGGTTCTATTTCCACCATAATCTCTTGTCCTGTTGCCAAACCTCTCTGTCTGGAAGTGAATTGCCTGACTTTTCAGGAAACAGTTTAAGAACTTGGCTTTTCAACCAATCACTTTGAAAGAAATGAAAAATAATAGCAACCGACTACAAAATGTGCACCAGAAACTTGGGATAATTTATGACAAGCAATTTTAGAAATATTGGCGCTACCATCTGTGGGAAACCAACTTGATTAAGGGATCATCTGCTGTATGACACTTTTCCTAATCTTAATCTTAGTGAAATCTACAACCAAAAGTGGGGAAGCGACAACACCCACAAGGCTAACCAGTACCGACCACAAACAACACAGACATTTTCATATATGCACACAGGTAAAGGGTACTTCCGACTTGCATCCAACAACACCAATGTTTTCTGAACATACCTTCTTGCTATCCAACCAACTCACACTCCCATCCTTTCTTACAGAGCCATTCCCAGCGAGGCCAACATTATTGGCAGAAGGTTGTGATTTAAGACCATTTTAACTTACAATACATTATTAGTTCACTTTATTGTAGACCATTATACAAGCCTTATTTACTCCGACATGTCCGAACACCAGAATGTTCATTTCCTTCCCTTTCTTCTCATATGACTTCCTTCCACTCTCTATGTGAAGTGAAACCTGCGACTTACATATCTCATGTGCACACCTCGGTGGCTAATTCTAATCTTCTTCCCTCTTTTCTCGTACGTAAAACCCATCATTCTTCCCTGTCTCATTACTCCTGTTCACTGCTACTTTTAGTTCTATGTATAAAAATTTCTCTATTATATAGAAATCATATACTCCATTCACCCTTAGTTTCAGTAGGTTTCCGTCATATCTCACTTTTTTCTTTTATCTCTAAACTGCTTGAGCACATAGCCTATGCTCAGGTTTAGGACCATCTTAATCGCTTCTTCCGCCTGCCCCTCCATCAATTTGGCGTATATCCCTGTCATTGAAATGTTTCTTCACCTTGTTTTGGATCTCATCTCTCTGCATGTTTTGACAAACACTCCTCTCTTCTTGTTCATCCTGATTGTTCATATGTTTTTGATACTGCAGCACATACTGTCTTTCGCTCCTCCATGTTCCTATCTCACTCACTGCACCTACTCTGTTAATTTGGCTGACAAAAATTGTCACAATATTGCTTTACATTATGCTGTTGTTCAAGCTTTAGTCCTTAGTCATGTACTTCTTTCTCCCTATATGATTCCCCTCCCCTCTATTATTTCCTCATTTGGTTTCTCTCACCCCTTCTAAGTGGAGGACTCACAAATCGTCTCATCCTTTGAATCCTCTCATTCTTTCTGCCTGTTTACTGGCTGTCCAGACCTCGTTGCCAGCTAACGTTCTCCATCATTATGCCTCTAAAATGTAGGTTTTATGTTGTCATGCCTTTAATGTTCTACTATTTTGTCACCTTTTCTTCAACTATTTCTACCATCGCCAATTATTGCCATTTTCATCTGTTTCATAACTGGTAAAATTCTCCAGACCTCACTTTCCATGTTGTTAGCCTTCTCATTTCTGCATTTTTTCTCTCATGATTTGCCTATTGTTCTGCTCTTCTTCTTGGTCTCCAGTCTAATCATTTGCCTCGTCTCCGCCCTATCTATAACTCTGCTATTCATTTGTTGTTCTGTCTTTGTCCTGCCATGACCTCCTTATAATTTCTAACTTTTGATTCTCGTTAATTTTTTTAATTCCTGTTTAATGATTTTAAATGTCTTCATGGTTTACTTCACCCATAGCTTTGAGCCCTGATTTATTTTTAGCCCCCTGTTTTGTCTGTACTTTTCGAAAACAATCAGAGTTTATTCTGATTGTCTCATCCTCAGCCCTCTCCCACCCTCTGCACAGTCACTTTTGTTATGCTTGCTCCCTCCCAGCTTCCAAATAGTGTAATAAACTCCTCCTTACAAACTGCTCTCTTTACTCTTTCTCACTCTTTTATTCTTACTTGAAGACGCATGTTATCTAACCCTTGTCACTAATTTTGCCCATCTGAAGTTTTATACAGTGTATATTGGACCATTCTCACTTGTTTTGGGAAAGCGCTCCACAAATACAGCTCAATACAAACACAAAAATGCCCTCTTCGTCTGGCCCTCTTACAGTAATACTCAAATTCTCCTTGAATAACATGCTAACACAATGGACTTTGAAGAGTGTATACTGAAAACAATAATAATAATAATAATAATAATAATAATAATAATAATAATAATAATAACAATAACAATAATAATAAAAAATCCATCCAGTCAGGAAGTGTAGGCAAAAAAGAAAAATAATCAGAAAGAAACTCACATGCTGACTATGCCTACTCTAGTGGATACATGAACACCAACACGTTTATACCATACATTATCATATATATATATATATATATATATATATATATATATATATATATATATATATATATATATATATATATATATCAGTGAAAAAACGTTGTTAAAAGGGATGTTATGGTTAAGTTGCGCTACTAAAAACCTATCAAATTCAGTAAAAAAACGTTGTTAAAGGGACGTTATGGTTCAAAGTAAAACCGAAAAAACCCTGAAATTCAGCAGTTATGGTAAGATAAGCAACCATAACTCGCGCCACCGTGCACTGCTAACACTAACACCCAGGACATCAAAGATGACATCACAAATGTCATTGATGACATCACTGATGACATCACATGTGCATTTACTTTTCATGAAAACTCTGTAGGAGGGATTCTTATAATGTTGACCAAAAAGTGTGAAGGATCATTTGAATAAATATCATGAGCTAATTAGTGCATTAAGCAATGCATTGATATAAATAGCATTCTATTATGATGTTCTATCCAGTATACTAAGCAACTCATGCAGAAACTTAGGCAGCGTGTGCAGTATACATGATGAAGATGCAAAATTCATAATCTTGCCATGTGGAATAATTAAATGATAACTGCTTTCTTATTAGAGTATTGCGTACTGTGAAACATGTAATAAGTAGCTAATAAAACCCACTTAATACATAATTACACTTAATACAGACAAAACACAAAGAGACAACAACACATACAAATATGAGTATATACAGAGACAGAGAATTAAGGAAGAAAGCAGAAGTAGTAGCAGAAAGAGTTCATAACCTAACTGATTATCTTCATGCACAGAAAGGATTGCTCTCTTTCAAGCCTGTGTCTTCCGCTATATACATGTTTCATATCATATGACTTCACCCTAAGTCTACAAATATAGTATCTTTTCAATGTTTACTTCCTGACTGTTACTGGAGAAAACTATGTGGGTTAGATATGTCAGTAAAGGAAAAAAAGGGAGAGCCAGCCATGTGATGTCATCAGTGATGACATCAATGACATTTGTGAAGTCATCTTTGATGTCCTGGGTGTTAGTGTTAGCAGTGCACGGTGGCGCGAGTTATGGATGCTTATCTCACCATAACTGCCGAATTTCAGGGGGTTTTCGGTTTTACTTTGAACTATAACGTCCCTTTAACAAAGTTTTTTTACTGAATTTGATAGGTTTTTAGTAGCGCAATTTAACCATAACATCCCTTTTAACAAAGTTTTTTCACTGAATTTCATAGGTTTTTAGTAGCGCAACTTAACCATAACGTCCCTTTTAAGAAAGTTTTTTCACTGAATTTCATATGTTTTTAGTAGCACAACTTAACCATAATATCCCTCACTTTATATACATGTAACATAGAACATACTGAACCCCCAGCTAGTGATTTTGATGTCCGCGGACTACCGCCATGTCCGCGGACATATCGAAAATCTGAGCGTGGTGAATGTAAATTTAAATAGTATGCCCCATTTCCCCTTTGAGGTTGGCTATGAAAAGAGCCGTTTTTTTGGGGGGGTTTTTTGCAGATGCTTGACAGACACCTGTTATTTTGTATTTTTTTTCTTACTTTACTCCTAAAATCTTCACATAACCTTCTCCAAAGCAACCCTTACATTCCAAAATAGAATGGCATTTCCCATAAAAGATAAGGAAATGCCATCTTCTTTAAAATAAACAGCATTACTGGAATCAATATTCTCATTATTACAGAAGAACATACCAGCTCTAAGCATGAAGGCACACATGCCTCGGTTGATTGCACACCTAGCATTGTTTTGCTGAGGACAAAAAACTGAACTATTGTCCCATATTGCCCTAGGTACTAATCCAGAAAAAATGACTTTGGCATTTGGAATGATGTTCATTACTGCTTGAACCAAGTGTTCCAAATCTTCCAACAAAGTAGGGGCACTGACATAGCCCAAACGGAAAGCACCATAGTGCAAAACTACCACATGGGGACTGTTGATCCTGCCCATATCTTCACAAACTTGTACAATTCCCTGAACATTGCAATCAGGCACAGTGCTCCACACGACCTCCACTCCTTTAACATCAAAATTCTTTGCAACATGCCTGCATTGAGCATACTGTTGTAAACCATGCACAAACATATCTCCGAGCACCAACACCCTGACTTTCTCCACTTCTGCCATCTTCACTACACACAGTCTCTTTGAACACAAATCCACAACCTCAACAACTGATTGGCTGATCCCTACAGTCTTCTTTCCATACTGGATTTGCTGGAAAACCACGGATGTAGCACGCCATGTACGCAGACTGCATAACTCTTAGACAGCCCTTCTACCATTTCAACTTCGTTTTCTGTGCCATTCCCTCATTGGATACAGCTAAGCAGGCACACAATACGGAGAACGTCCTCAGAACACCTCTATTTTGTTTATTTTCAAACATTTAGGACACCGCGAGTGTTCTTAGAACACTTTCAGCTTGACAACAAACAATACAGACAACGTCTTCAGGACACCCCCTGCGAACATTCCAGGACCCCACGAGTCTTCTTAGAACACTTTCAACTTGACACCAAATCCATTCTGTTTATTTACGAACATTTCAGAACAGCTTGTTGTCCGGCGAAAAATCGAACACAACAAAAGTGTCTAGCACATAAAAAAAAACAGAACATTGAACCTATCTCATACTGCCCCACCCTCCCCAAACACTCTTACACACCAACACACTCCACTAAATACAATTTTTAATCCAAGTTTCACTGCGCTGTCCGCGGTCGACCGTGAATGCAGGATGGCGGGCGCCACAGAAAATCTGACGCGCTTCACGCACCACGCCGTCCAATCAGCGAACACGTCAGATGTCCGCGGACATCGCGCAAGCTGTTCGGCCAATCATGGCACTGTCCGCGGAGCGAACCGGAAAGTCTGTCCGCGAAGCGAACCGAGATATCACTAATTTGTTTGCCTTACATTTTGGGTCATTTTTTAAAAAACTACTGGACGGATTTACACCAAATTTGCAAAAGCATGCTTTCGGGACCAAGCCCTCACTCCTGCCACAAATTTGGTGTAAATCTGTCCAGCGGTTTGGGCTGTAGGCGTGCGCACATTTTTTTCCCATTATGTCTATGGGAAAAAAACAAAAGTTTTGGGACCCCCCCTATAACTTTGCCCCCCCTGGACCAAGCCTCTCCAAACTTTGCAAACAAATTCAGAGTGGGCCATATACTTCTTTTTGCAGAGTTTGGTGAGGATTCGTCCAGAGGGAGCGAAGTTATAAGCCACCCAAAAAATGCTCTTCCTATGGAAACACCAACTTAACCATAACTACATGGACTCTACCGCGTCCATGTAATAAATACATATAGATATAGATATATATATATATATATATATATATATATATATATATATATATAAAGATAAATATTAAAAACGTAACTAAAAACTAAAAATGTACACAACAAATAATGCTTAGTGCTGCCCAGTGTGTGTTATGTATTTGCTCTGCTGGAGAAACCAGATTCATACATTGTTTTAGGGCAGTAGCAAAGTAGAGACGCCTTTATTGGTTTGCAATACAAATCCCAGACATCACCTCTTCATCTTAATGATGATAATTGCAACCCTCTGACGCACTCTCCAGACCTCTCTGCGTGTAGATTCACGTCAGGTGATCAAATCGAAACCTAGCAGGAATCGTGCAGAGTCCTCATTCTTAGGCCCACGCGCTGGAAAGATAGTGGACTCACCCGCCCCTTGATAATTGTGCATTGAAACCCTACACTGGTCCAACGTCAATGCATATAGAGGTTTCTCTATTTTATATATGTATATGTGTGTTGCGCATAAGAGCAGTGGCGCAGGCATGACATGTGGTATGATATGATGTGGCATTTACTCAACACAGAACGGGCAAAGTCATTAATATAGCATCCTATGCAAAATTAAACCAAAAGTGCAGCAAGACGGTTTTAAACAAATGTTTGAATTTAACTAAACACATAGATCATGTGAGACATTTCTCGGAGCGCTCCCCAAACAGGGCTTATCTACCCGACCCATCAACGTGTGCTCTCTCCCGATGCTTAACAAGCACATTATATCTGGGCTGGTTTAAGCTGATTGTTGTGGAATAACCTACCTTGGCACGGAAAAGTGACAGGCTGAGGTTTCGACTCCCAGATCGTGCATGTGCCGCGCATGCAAGACCAACGAAAGCCAAAACTAAACATCACACAGAGTCCAATGGAAAGGGGTGCATCAGAGAAGAACAGCAATTCATTATTCAGAAAACGTATTGCTCGTCATTAAGAAAGCTCACTATAGTAAGAAACCATGGCAAAGCACAGTAACACAACATTGCTGTCTGACACCTCTGAAATCATCAAAGGCATGTGATTATTCTCTCTGTCTTATGTCACACCTCAAGGCATCTTTTAAATGATATACTCTGAAGCAAGCTCAACTTGTTTTATCTTGAACAGTCATGATAGTATGTCTCGTCTGTTAAGAAAAAAGTATAGCCTTACACGTGGACACCCATTACCGAGAAGCTCATCATTCTTTGAAATAGTACTTACCGCAGAAGCACACTGACTATTGTGATGCATGAACAGGGCCTTTCCAGGGGTCTGGTATGTAAGGTACAAGAGATTCAAATCGTTGCTCTTTGCCTTGTGAAGATTTATGACAAAGAATCTCACATCTGAAAAGCATGAGACATGTCCATTGACTGCTCCATCACGAGATTCTTTGGGTGCATGTGTGTTTCTTGTATAGCAATTAATACCACCTTGAGACCATTTCACATCGCAATGGGCAAGGGGGTAGGGGAAAGGAAGAGGGCGAAGATGGGAAGAGGCTAGTGAGGCAGGCATAGGAACGCTGCATGCTGAATCGTTGTTTTCGGCCAGTTCCGCTGCTGGAAGGGATATTGGGGCCGAGCGTAGGCTATGTATCCGGTCAGAGTTGTCTTAGGGGAAGGGAATGGGGACAACCTGCTCTTTGGTCCTAGTAATTAGTAATTGGTCGTAGCAGCAAACATTCCCCGACCGAGACTGTGCCTTTATGGGAACAGACATTCTTGCACTCTGGGGGAAGAAACTCTGGTAATATGCGGGAGGGGAGGGCTAGATCTGCATTGGAGAGTAAGTTCAGCAGAAAAGGTCTATTCACGGGAGTAGCATACATGATGGTCCGGTTGAACAAGTGATGGCAGTATATTAGGTCGTTCTTTTTTGCCTCTGATATAGTACACCCTTCAAGTCACCGACATCCAAACATCCGCTATGGTTTCCAATCCACTGTATGGCATTAGAACGCTGAGGGGGGCAGAGAGTGATTGAACGCGAGTAGAGGGGTTAGTGATATGATATGGCATTTATAACGCACCTATACACAAGTGTTTCAAGGCGCGACGCGGCAAGGGAGGGGGAACAGAGGGAAAAACAGCGACAGCGATCCTACTAGGCCAGGTGTCATTCAGATTGCGCAAGTGCACGGAAATGGGGAAGAGGAAAAGTGCGGAATGGAGGGGGCGTGGACAAAATACAGTACGTGAGGTAATAGAAAAAATAACAATAAGAGAAGTAGGGCCAGCTTGTGGCAAGTGGAAAGGGTAAGTGCAAACAACAGGTGTCAAGTGCATGTGGGGGACTGTAGGGGTACAGAAAACAGTCCCCAAGCGGGGGTGATGCAAGGGAGGCAGTGCAGGAGTGTAACTGGCAGGGGTGGGGACCTGGACCCAAGAACAGAGGGTGACCAGGTGACCAGTACAGTTTCAGCCAGGAGTTCAGCAGGGGAGAGGAGGAGAGAAAGCAGAAGCAAAGAGGAAAGTTTTGAGGTGCTTCCGGAACTAGAGATGTTTCGCCTCTAGTTTCAGGGAGGCAGGGAGTCTGTTCCAGAGGAGGCCCCAGCCGAAGAAAGAGATGTGCCACCGACTCGTTGCTTGCTGACCCTGAGGAGCAAGACCCTTTGATCGCGTCTCTCTGGCGGCCCTGCAGTGCATAGAGGTCAACTGTATCAAAGGCCGCTGACTGAGCTAGCAGCATAGATGGCTTCTGTCAGGTTGCTTCCAGAGGGGCGCTCTGATGTTGGCGTCAGTGCATGACATAAGACTGGTAGGTCAGCAAATTCTGAGCGGCTTAGGCATCACTTTTCACAAATGTTAATATTTAGCAATTTAATGCAAGTCACATTAGGGCCCAGGAAGAAAATGCATGCAGTTTTATTCAAGGGCATAACGTGGTTTACCTGGACTCGTCCATTAAATGAAAATACCCCTCCCATCGCCCTATCCTGTTAACTAAATTTCCCCCACCCAAACCTCCTACTCGTTCGTGTGCACAGAAGACAATAAACATTTACCTTGTGAGTCATGACTGGGATTCTCGATTGTTCTCAGTTTATATTTGTGATTCTGCATTAAAATACATTAAGTTGCCTTTTATAATACATTTTACACCCATGTTCTATAATTATTACCAACTAACTTACATGAATATATTTGATGAATATTATTACACATAGGGTCGCCCAATGACTCAATTTCACAGCAGTGTCACTTCTCCTGTCATCGGTCATCTTCTTGCAAGTTTGGTAAATGCTGGTAAAATAACACATGCCGGTAAGATTGCTCAGCGGTTTGAGCACTCGCTGCTACGATCTGAACGGGAACTGCAGGTCGCAGGTTTGAACCCCGATAAGGCCAACTCAGCCTTTCATCCTTCCGAGGTTGATAAATGAGTACCAATTTCAGTTGGGTGATATTGTATGTAAATATGAGCTCTGTAAAGCGCTTTGGATAAAGGTGCTATATAAATAACACATCATTATCATAAATAAATGTCTAGGGCAGAGGAAACCGTGTCTGGCCACACACAGCCATGTGGTGACATGGTGACCCTGAGCAATGTCAAAACTGTACACCACAAGCAACTGAGATGTTGAGAAAGCTGCAGATGTGTAGATCTTTTAACTGAACGTGTTATGTGACAGATGACATTTGCTATGAAAATGTATGAAATTCAGCATTCGATCGCAGAAACACATAGGCTCATATCAATCGTACATTTGTGGGTGGGGAGCCTTTATGCACACACTGTAACTCAAGTGTCTCCCACACCGCCAAATATCTGCCATATGCACTGCAGGGCTCAAATGTAAAAGGAAAAAGGCACCATACAAGCGTGTACATCTCCTCTTGCCCTTCACATTTGCACTCCGTAGTGCAGAGAGAGTAACACTGTCTGGATGCTGACATGCCAGGCAGCGTTTACATTTGTTTGTGAGCGCCGCTTGCCATGCAGTGAATCCATGCCGGCGCAAATGCTGGAACATTTGTGTGGTGGAGAGGAAGGGAGCGGCAGAAACACAAGTTGCTTTCCGCCACTCCGCTCTGCCTTTCAAATAATTGAAAAGGAGACATGGCGTGATTGCAAGGGGTTAAAGCCTTACTCAAGACGTTTTTGCTTGCAATCACGTCACGGCTCAATGAGCCTCATTGGGAATCCTTTTGCAGAGAGAAGTAATTGTGCTCTGGAAAATGCCTTTGTTAGCGCGGTTTAGAGGGCGTGGCAAACAGGATATATTTTTGTCTTTGTGCAGCTCACGTGGTAGTATATGAAAGCATGCCAGTGTCACTTTGCACACCCTTGTAAGATGTAAAAACAAAGTGTATATGTCTGGATTTTACAGCGCAAAAAGAAGAGGCATGCATCATGTTCACTTCAGGGTCCATTTCAAAATTAAGTGAAATCGGGAGAGGAGAGTGCTACAAGTGCCAGAAGAGTCCTAACCTCAAGCAGACAATCACCACCTACAACCCCTGAACAAAGTCCCATTGCCATAAAAAAAAAACAAACAGCAACATGCAAAATGCCCCGACGCCAGCATCATCCCTTGTGCATGCTGCAGGGGCCTGCACCCCCTGAAAGAATTATCCCCCCTTGAAACTACCTGTCCCACCAATGTACCTTATAGGGGTCCCTTCAGCCAGTCGGTGCCCCCTGACTCCTCAGTGGCTGTTTCCACTGCCATTTGCTCCCACATTACTGTGTTTGTCCCCACTGACTGCTACTGCCCTTCTTAGTCCACAATACTGTTATTGGCACCACTGACTGTTCCTGTCCCCGTTTGTCCCCCTTGCCCCTTGAGTTAGTTTACCTTCTGCTAACTGCTCCTGCCCCCTAGAACAGTTGACTGTGCTTCTCGAACTGCCTTTTACTGCCCCAACAGCTCCCCTTTGACTGTATGTGCCCCAACTTACTGTGCCTGCCTTCCTCTGGACCTCCTTGACTCTGTTTGTCCATTGTTGACTATTCCTGTCCCCCATAGAGTATATCTGCCTAGAAGTGGTCAGCCAGAATTGGTCAGTCACCAGAGTAGCATGATATCATGTTTCATCATAAAAGAAACCCTAAAACTATCAATTAAAGCAAGATGCACTGAAAAGCTGAGCCATTTCCTCAAGTGTCACACATATGACTGATTTGCATGGAGCAATGGTGTGCCTACACACCAAGTGAATAGGCGCATCCTCATATCGTGGACAGCACAGAACTGACAAGATCCATTTTAATACCGAATGGCCAGGGAACTACTAATCAGAAACGATCAATGATTATTTCTAGCTGTGTATCAAAGCAGTCGAAGGAGGGCACCTGGCTTCAGCTAGGAAATATTAAGACATGGGGGAACAGGCCAGAGTCTGGCTATTTATTTTTGATTTGTGTACCAAACTTATCTGTGACGGCAAGGGAGAATACAGTTCATTGATCAACAAATAATATACCCATTGGCGTGGCCATAAGAAGGGCTACTTAAGAATTATCCACTCAGATATAACTAAAACTATACACGTGCCTGACCAAACAAATCCTAGAAGGAATGTCATCAAACTTTACCTTCCGTATCAATCAATTGAAGAATACTTCCAAGCTGTTAAATTTAGAACCCTGCCCCAATAGGTTCTAGTATACAGCTGAGAGGAAGACCCCTGAGGGAAGGTTACATTGATCCTGATGAAATGGTCAATGAAATTAGGGAAGAACAGCCATTAGTAATTTTAGACTGACAAGCCCACCCCAGAGCAATTCTCAAACTAAAAGGGCAGTTGACGATAGTCATAATGGTTTGCTAACATTGCAGAAGCCCTATTAGTAAATATGCCTTCATGGAATATACCTGCCCTGGGGAGTAAGGAAGTAGATTTTGATTACCATGAATGTATATCTGACTAACAAATGATATGCCTGCAGGAGACATGGAAGATAGAACCGGTCCATAAATCAGGTTATATAATCTCCTTCCAAACGGCCTCTAAAGACTTAATAGGATGCCCTGGAGGAGGAAAGGGGCTTATATATTATGGGTCCTTTCGAGTCTCAACACAGAATGTAAAAATAATTAACATCTCATCTGTCGATGTGTAAGGTGTCAAAATCAAATTGAATGGCTGTAAAAATCTAATAATGTTGAATGTATATTTTAGGCAGGAAATGGAAGATGTTGAACTCGTGATGCCGGGAATCTTCGACATGCAATATTTGAAGAGGGATCTAAATTGACAATATGAATCGGTATCCTTTTGTTCTCCTGACTTGGCATTTGAAGATGCATATTGGGGAATTTCTGATTTCTATATGAAAGCCCCTACTCGACACTACCCGATGGCGAAATTGGTAATTCTATTGCCTCTTACGGCCTTAGATCATGTATTTAAGGGTGACCGTCCAGCACATCCAACGTTTAGGACCAATGTATCACAAACTCATATAGATTATGGGAATGTGTCAACTCGTTGGAAGTTCTAGAGTGAGTTTTGGGTGACCATGATCCATTAAGGCTTATATGCAAACTTCATATGGACCTTCCATCCCCCTTGGCTGCGTTTACTGATACTGACATACAGAAACAAACATCGAACCACAAAACTTTAAAATGGTCAGTGCTGATTTAGGATTTATTTTTGCCTGTTCTTAGTGATTACGTATATCAACAGACTGTTTGTGTAATCCATTGAGTTTCTATGATAAGTTAACTACTACAATTAGCCATTTGTGACAATAAATAGTGTTCAAAATCTAGGTGAGACCATGTTAAACTAATGTGGTTTGACTCTGAAAGTAGAAAAGGTAGGATTATAAAAGGCCCTGAAGAACATTACCAAGAGAGATTTGTTTAATGTAGCTCAAAAACAGATGGCGTACAAGCAAATTACTAAGAAGAAGAAGGAAATGTTTATTCTAAATCAGGTGGAAGCTTTGAACACCGCAGCACTGATAAAAACATTACAACCAAAAGTTCATGACACATGTGTTACTGAAACCCAATAGTTTCACCACCTACGTTGCTTATATGTGACAGACAAGAGAGTTATTATCCAGAAGTCCCCTGGGCCTAATGACGGTAATACCATTGAGAGTGGTCATTGTAATCAATACCTATGCCGTGACACGCAGAATTTGATACCATCATTGGAATTTATTAAGAAAGAGGTGCGATCTGCTTGAAATCATCAAACACTCAACACAGCACCAGGCCCTGATTGTCTACCTTTAGGTCTTTTCAGGGAAGAGCCAGGGATATGGGTCCCTTTCGTGACAAGGTTTTTCAACAAATTATTAACATTAAAAGACATTCCAAGGAGTTGGCAGAGATCAATCATTATGCCAATATTCAAGAGGTCTGACTGTACTGACACCACAAACTACATGCCAATATCACTCCTGCACTCCCTATCCCTACTGTATGCTTATGTAGTAACATCTAGGCTTTGAGGAATGCCGTGAGTTAAATAGTATTCTGTCTCCTGCACAAGGAGGATTAAGAAATCGAAATCAGAAATTGATCATTCTTTTCATTGAATGGTGCTGATAAACAAATAGGTTACTCTCAGGAGAGTTCCCCTTTATATAGTCTACATTGATTTGCAGACAACATTTTTTCCTTTTGCCAGGGATCAACTGTGGGCACTCTTGGTAGATTTGTCAATCCCAATTAGCCTTGTACAGGCAATATGTTTCCTCTATTCCGACAACTTTGGTGTAGTACCTATGTATCCTGATGGAGCTTGCACTACGTTTCCCATCACCAAAGGGGTTAGGCAAGCTGTGTGATGGACCCCTTGTTATCTCCATATGTATCATTGGTCTAGCTGTACTCCTTAATACTATGGAGACAGATGCCTCTATATTGGGAAGGAACACATGTGGGATTCCTCTCTTCTGCAAACGATGCAGGCAATGCATTATTGGTGTCCAAAACGCCTAAAGAACTCCCAACCCAGCAGTATACCTTTTCTAATAGGTTTAAGGAAAATTAATTAAATATTAACATTAAAACCAAAGTGATGACTTTATTCCCCCCCAAAAAAAAGGCTTACGGCCCGATTCATGGAATTTTTTGCACGGTTCAAAGTGACTTTGCACTGCTGAAAAGTGACTTTGCGCTGCCGACACAAACACTGATTCATGGAACTGTGCAAAGTGTATTTTTGCAGTGCAACGTCAGTGCAAAGTCAGTACAAAGTCATGTTTGTAGTGCAAAAAGTCTTTGCACTGACTTTGCACTGCAAAAATACAGTTTGCACAGTTCCATGAATCAGGGTTTGTGTTGGCAGTGCAAAGTTTCAGCAGACCAAAGTCAAATTCCATGAATCGGGCCCTATGTGTTTTAAACAAACCTTTTATGTAAGCGGGAAAGCATTCAAGGAGGCGGTGGGTTTAGATTATTTTGGTGTACAGAGCCAAATTCAGAAAAGTGCAACTATGCTCGGTCAGAGGGGTAAGGCGGTAACAACATTTTCCAACTTCTACGGAAATAGGACATTATCACATGCATTGTATTGTATTGTGCTTGTCATTTGTAAATCGCCAATTTTACTATTATTATATTCTCAATGTGTGTTAGTGGGAAAGCCTTCGGAGGACTGAAGTTCAGAGTGTTGGAGGTCATGGAGCATGATTATTGTATTTATTTATTTACTGGACATTTGTGTGGCGCCTATACACACGTGTTTACCAGGCCTCACAAGGCAAAAAAGTGGATGGGAAGGACACAGGAGACAACAACAAAATAAACAAACAATAAATGGTTCTCATAGACATTGTGGCATTCGTACCGTGCCTTGTGGCGTTCGAAACATATGTTTAGGATGCATGTGTGCATTTGCCGAAAAAAGGCTAAGCACGGCTGGCCAGGCTCTGGTAGAAAAGCAGCCCATGTGGTCAGTCATGTGGATGGGTGCTGAGAGGATTAGGGGTGGTGTTAGTGCTAGAGACTATCTATGTGTTCAGCGTTTCCGAATTTGTCGTAAGTCTGTAGTGCATTCTGCTGTCAGACGTGTTGAGGCATAGTCTGGTGTGGAAGAATGGAAGAAAGTGGAGAGTTTATGTGAATAGCACAACCAAATTTTGTCGAAGTTCTTGCTTTATTTCGCTTGTCGGTGAATAGCCATGCCTGCGGCAAGTGGAGTGGTGGATTATACATACCTTGCCGCCATTGATGGCGCTTTGTTGTTGGGGCGCCCCTCAGGTATTCGGCTTCTTCTGTCGGTTCTTGTGGCTGTGATAAAAAGGTTAAGCAGCAGCCACAGTAGCCACAACTAATAGCCACATTGGGTGCATGGGTTACACTTCCAGATTTTTCTAGGTGGTTCAGGTGGTGAGTCTACCCATACATCGAATGCTGACTGATCATTATTAAGGCAGCATTGTTACCAAGGGCTGCCCATCCTATGGTTCATATTTTCTCAACAGCTACCTATGCCCTCGTTCTTTCTAGAGCTATTTTGAGCTTATTCATGATTGCCCTCCTGTGGTTTTCAAACATGCAGTGGATGTTTAAAAAATTACATGGACGCGGTAGCGTCCATGTAGTTATGGTTAAGTTGGTGTTTCCATAGGAAGAGCATTTTTTGGGTGGCTTATAACTTCGCTCCCTCTGGACGAATCCTCACCAAACTTTGCAAAAAAAGTATATGGCCCACTCTAAATTTTATTGCAAAGTTTGGTGAGGATTCGTCCAGGGGTGGAAAAGTTATAGGTGGGGGACCCAAAACTTGTGTTTTTTCCTATAGACATAATGGGAAAAAACTTTGCGCACGGCTACAGCCCGAACCGCTGGACGGATTTACACCAAATTTACGGCACGAGCGGGGGCTTGGTCCCGAAAGCGTGCTTTTGCAAATTGGGTGTAAATCCGTCCAGTAGTTTTTTATAAAAGGACCAAAACGTAAGGCAAAAAAATTAGTGATATCTGTGTCCGCGGACATGCAACGTGTTCGCTGATTGGACGGCGAGGGGCATGGAGCGCGTCAGATTTTCTGTGGCGCCCGCCATCTTGTATTCACCGTCGACCGCATACAGCGCGGTGAAACGTGGATGAAAAATTGTATTTAGTGCTGTGTGTTGGTGTGTAAGAGTGTTTGGGGAGGGTGGGGGAGTATGAGATAGGTTCAATGTTTTATTTTTTTATGTGCTAGACGTTTTTGTTGCGTTTGATTTGTCTGCGGACAACACGGCTGTTCTGACATTTTGTAAATAAACTAAATGGTGGGGTGTTTAGAGAACGGAGTATGTGTCATTTTTGTTTGCAAGGAAGGTAAAAATGAGCTATGAACACTCGCGGTGTACTTAATTGTTCGTAAATACACAAACTGGGGGTGTCCTCAGGACGCTGTCCGTATTGTAATCTGTCTAGTTGAATGTGTTCTAAGAACACTCGCGGTGTCCCGAAATGGTTGCAATTACACAAAATGGGGGTGTTCTGAGAACGTTGTTTGTATTGTTCGTTGTCAGGGTGAAAGTGTTTTAAGACCACTTCTTTTGTCCGCTAATAGTACAATTTCCTATGGGCGTCAACCGACTTTTTGTCCACTAAAGAAACGATAAATCCGGCTGGTGTGCGCCGATATTATGTGATAATCCTATGACTGGCGCTATTGACCTGGCTGACTTGCTTTTGCGACACTAAATCATATCTCCCGCCCCTAAGCCTGATTTTATCAAAGCATTCATATTCCCCGCCTCTCTCCGTGACATTACAGGGTGCGTCATCAAACGCGCCCAGTCCTCTGCAGTCCTAAGTGACTTTACACAGAACCCGGAAGACAACACATATTATGTCACAACACAGCGCACCACAATTCGGAATATGAAACAGTGATTTAAAAGCAAACAGCAAGATTGTAAATTTTGTAAAGTACATTTATTTGACATCAAATGTTTAGAGAATATTCAGCAATTTGCATTTGTCTTTGTTGTCGATCCGCAAAAGTTCATGTTGAGGCACGCAATGTTCCTTTGCGGTACAGACGGTGTTAGATCAGCTTACAACTCAGTGCGCCACAATTCAGAATATGAAACTGTGGTTTAAAAGTAAACAGCAGGATTGTACATTTGGTAAAGTACATTTATTTCACATGAAATGTTTAGTGAATATTCAGCGATTTGCTATTGTCTTTGCTGTCGATCAGCAAAAGTTTATTTTGAGCCACGCGTTGTTCCTTTGCGGTAGATAGGCTGTTGGTTTATGATAAAAGCAGTAAATGGTCGCTCTGATAATCGGAAGGTTGCTCCAACAACGAGCCATTTGACCACCCTATTGGTTGGTATGTTGTTTGTAGCCGCTAGTAATGCGTAAGGGCATATTGGACCTTGGCGATTGTCCCATAAAATGGTGAGGGTCATGAAGTTGCATATTTGGACCTGCACCTTGCAGTTGAAGACCCCATCCGCTGGAGTCTGTAAATCATGACATAGGCAAAATGTGGCCACATACCTGTTTTAAAGAACATAAATTAGTCTCACCAGCCGATCTCCATTAAAAATCATCATTTTATTTATTAGGGCGTGAAACTATTTGATATCGAAGATAGTGCAACGGAGTATGTTAATAACAAAATAATAATATTTTCCCATTCATATAGCACTAAGAACCGTGAGGTATCTAAGCGGTGCTTATTATTAAGCACGGTGTGTGGTGCTCATCTATCGGCCACGGAAGGATGAAAGGCTGAGTTTGGCCTTGCCGGGATTCGAACTTGTGTTAGCAAGCTGTGCACGGATGTCAAAGCGAGCGTTGTACTCGCTGTGCCACTTGACAGGCTACAGTGAAGTGGCACAGCGAGTAAAGCGTTTGGCCGCCTATAGACCGGTTAAATTATTTCTATTAACCCACCCTGTGTCGTCTGCCTTTTTCAGAGCCCTCTAAACGACAGGGGATCAATTCGGCGGTGATAGTGCGCGGTAGAAAACATTATGCCACTTTCAACGAACAAGTTCAACTTGAGCGGTCTTTAATGCTACACTATTGTAATTATATTTGGTATAAGACAATCTAAAGGGTAACTTACAGTACAATTGCAATTTCCATTGTCTACGAGTAGTGCAGTCCCAAAATACGACTCCGCGTGTGCGAACGATCTTTCGCATAGTGATATAATATATAAAAGTGGTTTCGTTTCAGAAATTTCAACCTTATCTTCTCTTACGTTTTAGCAACACTCCTTCAAGAGAAGTCTTTCATCACAATCTCTGTCTGTCAAGGTCAAAACACAATACAACCTTATAGTCCGCTTCGTGAGCCTCTCCGGGGCCCGAGAAAAAAATGGAAGCAGCTGACCTTCACTGTGAACGAGCATAAATTCTTACTTTGCAACATTCTGTGTAAAGCCATGTGTGATAAGTTGGTTTTTGCACGCCATGTTTGTATATTGTTTGCGTGATATTAAAAAAAGTTTGTATAAGGGACGTTATGGTTCTAAGTACAGCCGAAAGACCCCTGAAAATCGCAAGTTATGGTAAGCTATGAAAAATAACTCGCGCCACCACCGTGCACTGCTAAGACTAACACCCAGGACATCAAAGATGACATTGCGAATGTCATTGATGAAATCACTGATGACATCACATGTGTATGTACTTTTCATGGAATTTGTGTACTAGGGATTTTTATTATAATGTTGCGAAAAAAGTGTCAAGGATATTGCAATAAATATCATACCGTTATTAGTGCTTTGAACGATGCATTGATATAAATAGCATTGTATTATGGGATTCTATCTAGTATATTGAGCTACTAATGGAGAAACATAGCATTGTGTGCAGAGTACAAGATGAAAGTATAATATTTGTAATGTTAATATGTTGAATAATGAAATGATAATTGTCGTGAAATGTTCGAAAATTCACAAAATGGGGGTGTTCTGAGGACGTTATTCGTATTGTGTGATTGCTTAGCTGTATGCAATGAGGGAATGGCACAGAGAGTAAAGTGGACACCATCCGCGGACACCGCGGCTGTTCGTGGACAGGGCGTGCTACATCCGGGTTTTTCCAGGAAATCCAACATGGAAAGAAGACTGTACGGATCAGCCAATCAGATCTCGAGGTTGTGGATTTGTGTTGAAAGAGACTGTGTGTGGTGAAGATGGCAGAAGTAGAGAAAGTCAGGGTGTTGGTGCTTGGAGATATGTTTGTGTATGGTTTACAACAGTACGCTCAATGCAGGCATGTTGCAAAGAACTTTGATGTGAAAGGAGTGGAGGTCGTGTGGAGCACTGTGCCTGATTGCAATGTACGGGGAATTGTACAAGTTTGTGAGGATATGGCCACGATGAACAGTCCGCATGTGGTAGTTTTGCACTATGGTGCTTTCCATTTGGGCAACGTCAGTGCCCCTACTTTGTTGGCTGATTTGGAACGCTTGGTTCAAGCCGTAATGAAGATCCTTCCAAATGCGAAAGTCATTTTTTCTGGATTACTACCCAGGGCAATATGGGACAATAGTTCAGTTTTTTGTCCTCAGCAAAACATTGCTAGGTGTGTCATCAACCGAGGCATGTGTGCCTTCATGCTTAGAGCTGGTATGTTCTTCTGTAATAATGAGAATATTGATGCCAGTAATGCTGTTAATTTTAGAGAAGATGGCATTTCTTTATCTTTTACGGGAAATGCCTTTCTATTTTGGAATCTAAGGGTTGCTTTGGAGAAGGTTATGTGAAGATTTTAGGAGTAAAGTAAGAAAAAAAACAAGAAAAAGAAAGAAATTAACAGGTGTCTGTCAAGCATCTGTTAAAAAAACAAAAAAAAACGGCTCTTTTCAGAGCCAACTTCAAAGGGGAAATGGGGCACACTATTTAAATTTACATTCACCACGCTCAGATTTTCGATATGTCCGCGGACATGGCGGTAGTCCGCAGACATGCAAATCACTACGAGGGGGTAGTATGTTCTATGTTACATGTATATGAAGTCAGGGATATTATGGTTAAGTTGTGCTACTAAAAACCTATGAAATTCAGTAAAAAAGCTTTGTTAAAGGGACGTTATGGTTAAGTTGCGCTACTAAAAACCTATGAAATTCAGTGAAAAAACTTTGTTAAAGGGACGTTATGGTTCAAAGTAAAACCGAAAAACCCCTGAAATTCGGCAGTTATGGTAACATAAGCAACCATAACTCGCGCCACCGTGCACTGCTAACACTAACACCCAGGACATCAAAGATGACATCACAAATGTCATTGATGACATCACTGATGACATCACATGGCTGGCTCTCCCTTTTTATCCTTTACTGACATATCGAAGCCACATAGTTTTCTTCAGTAACAGTCAGGAAGTAAACATTGAAAAGGTACTATATTTGTAAACTTAGGGTCAAGTCACATCATATGAAACATATACATAGCGGAAGACACAGGCTTGAAAGAGAGCAATCCTTTCTGTGCATGAAGATAATCATTAGGGTTATCAGCACTTTCTCATAGTTTTATTTTTATTACTCTACCTTCCCTGTATATGCTCATATTTGTATACATTATACTCACTCTCCTTTCCTTTGGGTGCAGTCACATCATGTGATACACATACACATGGTAAGTAGCAGCTTTGAAACAGAGCAATAGTCTCTCTGCATAAAGACAATCAGTTAGGTTATGAACTCTTTCTGCTACTACTTCTGCTTTTTTGTTTACTTCACTGTCCCTGTATATACTCATATTTGTATGTGTTGTTGTCTCTTTGTGTTTTGTCTGTTATAATTATGTATTAAGTGGGTTTTATTATCTACTTATTACATGTTTCACAGTACACAAAACTCTAATAAGAAAGCAGTTATCATTTCAGTATTCAACATGGCAAGATTATGAATATGGCAACTTCATCATGTATGCTGCACACACTGCCTATGTTTCTGCATGAGTAGCTTAGTATACTGGATAGAACTTCATAATAGAATGCTATTTATATCAATGCATTGCTTAATGCACTAATTAGCTCATGATATTTATCCCAATGATCCTTGACAGTTTTTGGTCAGCATTATAAGAATCTCTTGTACAGAGTTTTTATGAAAAGTAAATGCACATGTGTTGTCATCAGTGATGTCATCAATGACATTTGTGATGTCATCTTTGATGTCCTGGGTGTTAGTGTTAGCAGTGCACGGTGGCGCGAGTTATGGTTGCTTATGTTACCATAACTGCCGAATTTCAGGGGTTTTTCAGTTTTACTTAACGTCCCTTAAACAAAGTTTTTTCACTGAATTTCATAGGTTTTTAGTAGCGCAATTTAACCATAACGTCCCTTTAACAAAGTTTTTTTACTGAATATATATATATATGATCCCTGCTGCAATCTACTGTGCGGAAATGTGAAGGCATGCTGACGTACGTAGCCTGGAAAGGGAAGAAAATAGAATTCTGAAACGGTTTTTGGATCTTCCAAGTAGTGACCTAAAGCTCCCACCAGAATGGTGCTGGGATGGTATTCATTATTACGCGACTGTTAAATTGGTGCAAAATCTGGAATGATTATGAACTTCGTCTGTATCATGAAGGCATAAAATATATTAAGCCGCCAGGGGCAGATACAGTACTTTGAATCTCTTACAACAAAGCAATGATAAAGAAAATTAATATGCCATTGCTCTGGACTGACCCCATAGAACTGGGCCCCTAGTAAACAAATTTGGTGAAGCATTCTTTTGACCAATGGTTTAGAAAAGTGATTTGGAGCACAAGCTCTGGCAAAAAGTTGATAGCCCATTACCTTGAAGCTAAATGTGCCTTTGAAACATATTTCAATACACCGTGCCTCAAATCTTCAAAATCATTACTGGCCAAACTAAGATTAAATATCTTGCCATTGCTAAATTTTAAAGCACAGTGAAATGGAAACACACTGGGAAAATGTAAGTTATGTACAATTTGGGAGGGAAATGTTAAGCACTTTATTTGTACTTGCCCACTGTATAATGGACTTAGAAACCAGAAATTGTGGCCGTTGTTCAACAAGTGCAATGTAAGTACAACGGAGGATGGCTATTCAAAATTCATTTAGTGGAAACGGTCTGGGAGGACAGCTCAGGGGCAACGCACTTGTCTTCGAAGCAATACAACCCAGACCAACAAATGTTCAAATCCTGGTACTGTGCTTATTAATTAATCACATTGATATCATTACCATACTCAACTCTCTTGAAAGAGCTGGATAAGTATGTTTGAAATTTTACAAACTGATCTGTTGTAACTTAACACTGTCTTTCACATTAAATATGCTGTTATCTCTTCATCTACTGTTATTTAGATCTTTAATAGTCGTTTTTACTGTGCAATGATCTTTGTAATCTTTTTACTGCAACATCATGTAAAATTGTACGTGAAAAACTTTGATGACTTGGCCGAAATAATGTATAATGATGATAAGAGATGGAGATTGCCTCAATGTGTAATCGTGCCTGGCCGCGTACCTGTGTTCTACTCCAGTCCACCCTGAAGTGTCCAAAGCGGCACACCGGTAACATGCTGCGTGACCTGGAGAATCTGCTAAATAGTCCCAGGAAGTTTGAAACTCAGTGTCACCAACACACCGCACCACTTGGGAGCTTCCCCTGAATTAACGTGATCAGAGGACAATGCGAATTTGCGAACACTACAGGGAAGAATCGAGTGAGGCCTGGTTTCATCAGGTATAGTTGTCACGCCGGGCTGGACCCAACAGGTAGAGTAGGTAGGAATGACTGGACCCAATCAGTGATGACAATGGCCGGTTGCAGATGGAGGCTATTCTGGTCAGATTGGATGGAAGGTAACCAGAGATAGCAGGTAATAAGGTCGTAGGTAACTAGGCAGGAAGGACCAAAAGCAAGATGGCCGTGAAAAATGGAGGAACACAACAGAGGGCAGAAAGGGACACAATCTGGTAAAGGAGCTGAAGGCAGGAGTGGGCAGGAATCAGGCTCACACTGACCAATGGCAATCTGGACTAGATCCCTCCCACAGGAGCATAGTTTAAGGATAAAAACCTGAAAATACATTCCTCCAAGTTGATAAAAACCTGAAAATACATTTCTCCACGTTGAATTTCAAGCTGTACTCACTGATAACCAATAGGGCAGCGCCACAAGAACCTACCCTGTTCTCTTTGTGACAAGCTACAAAAATATTTAATTGTACTTAATGTGGCTCCATCATCATCATCATCTGATGAGATGATTAGCCTAAAGGATAGTCAAATAATGGAGGCCCTGTATCAATGAATCCTGGCTAATTATTAGACGAGGCCAGGCCTGGACATGTAAGCCTTTCGTTAAATATAAAGTACATAATATCTTGCAGCTTGACATGTTAAAATACAGGAAATTATATTACTTATACATTTACATCTATATAAGTTTCAAACAAGCCCAAAAATCCATATGAAAATCAATGCACATTTGTACCATCCTTGCATCAAAGATACACCCAGCATGTCCACATCATTAGGAACGACGTGGAAGAGTAAAGTGCACCACCCAAGGAGGAATCGCAACCCTCACCGAAAACAGCATCGACACTACCTACTTCACACATCACACCCCACCGTACACCTGCGCAGCTAATGACACTATTATACATCTAGGAACACTCAGAGGTGTTAAGAGCTGGAAAAGGTGGCCATGATGCTAAAGCTTGACAGAACACGTGTAAATATCAGTCACAGTCGGAGGAGGAAACATAGAACCAGAAAGTATCAAAGCACAGAATAATTTCATCCTACATAATCAGGGAATGCATGCAGTGGTATTCTCTCAATAATGACCTACTTATGATGAGGGCAACATTCGTCTCAAATAGAGCACCCCACCTACTGTGTCAGCTCAACTAAAGTTGCTCACACTTACCCGTTTTATAAAGGGCAAGCCATGCAAGCACCTTCATTAATTGTTATTCCAGTGTGCAGTTGCTTGAGCAGCAGGTTGGGCCCACCCACACTTTCCCTTTCCCCCTCCCCTGCGCTTGCACGATCTCAATGTCACGTGGGCTACTAAGATCGTTGTCTTTGTCTTCCCTTTGTGCCCCCTGCCTTGCCTAGTAGCGCCTTGAAACACGTGTGTATAGGTGCGTTATAAATGCCATATCATATCATAAGGCAAAGTGGGTGGGTTAGACCACAAGATCTACACCCTGTTTACATCCCAGCGCTCAGTGGTCCTCATTACAAGTCTGGCAGTATCCCGTCGGGAACCCTGGGGGCATACCTTCAGGCAGAATGAGCAATACCAGCACTTGGACTGCCAGAATTACTGGCAGATTCCAAGTGCCAGCACGGGTGGTTGATCCCCATTCCATGGAGTTCTATATGACTCCATTGGGGGGATTGTCATTTTTACCAACAGCGGTAATACTGGTGTCGGTAATATCAACTGATATTTGATGTGGGGTGCCTTACTTACCTCCAGCTCTTGGCTAGTAGTTTGCCAGTGCGGAAACTTGCCAGTATAGAGAAATACTGGCATGTTATTTCTGCACCGGCAATCCTGTAATGAGGCTCATTTGTCTCTGTATTTCTACTCATCTCCAGGTGTCTCATCTCTTTATTTGCACACGTAAATAAGACTACGACTCTCTATTCACCTCTCTTTAGTTTGATATATCCATTCTCGCCCCTCTCTCTTTCTACATCTCTCTATCAAGCTGTTTTGTCTCGTTCTCTTTTCCTGATTTGATAATATAGCTTAAGGTAAACATGGACCCACTGGCTACCGTGGTTAGTGAACTTACGTGAGTCTGGCATGTCTGGTACTTGTCTGCAGGTTTTTTTTATTTTTCTCAACACAACTTGTGCCTCAGTTGTGGTCCACTTACTCGGCTGTTCACATTATGTTCTCGCCCATGCTTGCCCAATTTAAGCAGTGCTGTCAGGAAGTCCTGTTGCTGTAGTATGGGATGATGGACATGGTATTCAGTTTCCAGTGCAACCTGGAAAGTGCAGTGTGCAGACAGAGCCTGACCACGCACAAACAGGAGTAAACCCTCACTATCATACATGCTCAATTCGTTTATGAAAACTGATCAGCCATTCCTTACCAGTTTCATGAATGACAATAACGAGCCTGCCCGCCCACCGAGCCCTGGTACACACTATGAAAGGAAGGTGACCTCATTATGAGATTGGCGGTAATTCTTTAAGAATTACCGCCAAACACCTTTACTGTTACTGCCACTCAGCCTAGTGGAATTATCACAGAATTATGAGTGTGGTCACAGCATTGTTAGTCCCCATTTTGGATTCCATATGACTCAATGGGGATTTTGGAGGATTTACCATGAGCACTCAGCCACAGTAAATCATCCAATATTTGGTGGTGAAGTGTAGGAGTTACACCTAAGAACATGCTGGAGGTACCTTCCACCTCCAAAATCAGAAGTCAGTGGTGCGATAAAAATGGCAGTAATTCCGATACACCATAAAATGACAGTAATAGAATTAACACACAAATATATTACCACACCGCCAACATCGTAGTGAGCCTAGTGAGCTACAACAAGGAAGAAAGGCAGCCTGTGCATAGTTGGTTTATTTATTTAAAGGTCAGATGCTTTTATTACATTATGTTCTTGCGTTACCTCAAAAATGCAAATTTAAACCACTGTCATTATTCTACCGACTTGTGAATCATTCAGGAACTGTCTCTCTGTCCATATAAGAACAGGATAAGTACTGAAGGCCAACAATCAATCACAATTCAAGCAATCTTATTAGGAATGATATGTTAGGTTAGGTTATTTTTAACACGCTTAATACGGAGAGGTTTGTAAGCGCGAACCTGGGGCTGGAACCTGTGTTGCTTCCAAGGTGAGCACTTTGCCCCTGAGCTATCCACCCGAGACAATATTGCTAGAAGCTCCTAATAACTGAATATTCATGAGCCAGCCCAATCAAGGGCATGCACAGTAAACTTTGTATATGCTATCTGGATGAAGTAAAGGGATCTATGAGATTACTGCGCCCAGTTTACTGCGCAGACTGAATACTGACATTCATTTGTTCCTTTGTTGCTTTACCCTTTTTCACAGTATATATATATATGCAGGGGAGAGCCCACAACCCTTCATAATCCCCTCAATATGAAATATTTGGTGTAACCCATCCCCAACATTTATATGCTGAGAATTGTTTGTTTGAAAAAAAAGTCTGCATTTTCGGCCCACGGAGTAAACACTTGGTGCAGTAAGTGTATGAACCTGAAGTAAAGCAGTACATTAACCATTTTAGACTAGTGTAGAGATCTTCTAAAGTTACCCCAGAACAAATAAGAAATGAATACCTGGTACATGGCACAATCCAGAGACAGTCCAGATCCAGTCCTTTATCAACAAAACATTAATCATGGCTTGAGGGCTACCTTGCAGGGGGTTCAGGAAGGCTTTTTAATTTATTATGAGGGATGACCCCCACACTCAGCCTTACAGAAAGCCTAATACTGCCAAAAATGCTCCCACCACGCTCATTTTCTACTGTCATCTAGAGATGTGTTCATGTCATTGCACCTTCAAAAAAGTCTTATACCTAAATAATCATAGCACTTTACCAACCTCTAACTCTCTGTTTTCCATCTTAAACTTTAGCTTTAGCCTACCCATTTTTCCATTTTGACTATGATCTCTGATCTCTCTATGTGAATTTGCAGGTGACAGTTGACAGATGCACTCAATGCAAGGTGAGAGGTTCATGTAAGTGAATGGCCTCCCAGGCCAGGAGAGGACATCTGTGGAACCCTTAAATGAAAAGATGAAAGGTGGAGGTAATAACAAACTGTTAGAGTTAGAAAATGAGAGGGGGTGAGAGCTACATCTGGGAATACACAACAATACACGGCACATATTGGTATTACCTGGGGATCTGAGATTATACCTAGTAGATAATGAGTGCATGTGGCTTATAATGATATATCTTGAAATTGAGGGGCAGTACACATGCACATGAGAGTCCCCATTTGACCATTATTGCCAAAAAAACATCTGCATCTTTTCAAAGTACCTTGCTAAATCTCAAATTGTAAAATCCTCCATGTTAAATTTACCCTTACAGTTCATACTTGCATAATCTATGTTCTGGTCTATCGACCAACTATGGACATGCCACAATTCAATGAAGAATTATTTTAAATGGACTGCATGGACCAAACTGCTCCACGCTGCTGTTGGGGGACTTCAACCAGTGGCTAAATAATAGTTCAGATTATGAAACAACTGCCCTTCAAACAGGTATGAACAGCAGTGACTACTACGTAATCAATAACACACCCACTCATGACAAAGGGAATACCCTTGACTGATATGATATGATATGGCATGTGTAACATGTCTATACACAAGTGTTTCAAGGCACGACGAGGCAAGGAAGGGGGCACACAGGGAGGACAGAGACAACGATCTTACTTGGACAAGTGACAATGAGATCGCACAAGCGCATGGGAAGGGTTAGGGGGAAAGTGCCAGGGGAAACGGGGGGGCGTGCTGTACATGGGATCAAAACAATAACAAGACATTCGGTCAGCAGGTGGCAGGTGCAAGGGTAAGTGCAGACAGCAGGTGTCCAAATGTCCAGGTAGGGGGCTCTAGGGTTACAGATACAGACCCACGTGCAAGGGTTGCCGGGAGGCAGTGCTGGTGTGCAACTGGGTGGCAGCAACCTGGGCCCAAATATCAGAGGGTAGCCAGGTGACCAGTGCAGCATCAGACAGGGAAACAGCAGGGAAGAGGAAGAGAGAAGGCAGAAGCAAAGAGGAAGGTCTTGAGGTGCTTCTGGAACCACAGATGGTTCTCGTCAAGTTTCAGAGAGGCAGGGAGGCTGTTCCAGAGGGAGGCCCCAGTCAAAGAAAGTGATCTAGCACCAACTCATTGCTTGGCGAAGTAACTGACCCTGAGGGAGTTGGAGGTGGAGGAGCAAAGAGCTTGAGTAAGAAGGTATTTATGAAGAGAGAGTTGGAGGTATTGAGGACCCAGGCCCCAGAAGGACGTGTGGACGATGCAGAGGGTCTTGAACTTGCAGCCACTGGGAGCCAATGCAGAGATTTCAGTGATGGAGAGATATGATCCCTGGGTTTGAGGCCAGGGACAAATCTCGCAGTCCTGTTCTGGATGAGTTGCAGAGGGCAGAGAGTAGAAGCAGGCATATTTAGAAAGAGGCTGTTGCAGTAGTCCAGCATAGAGAGAACCAGAGCTTTTGGGGGAAGGAGAGGAAAGGAAGAATATCTCTAAGGTGGCTAGGAACCTATCAATACAGATTGACAGCAACTACCGTGCAACTGGTCAGACCATCACTCAACAGATTTCCAAATTCAACCTCCAAAGCCTGCTCCAAAAGCCAAAAACCCAGCTACAACAGTAAACAAATTGCAACTTTTAAAAAGTCACTACCAATGACTTGAAAGATTGCCTGAACTAGATCCTTACTGCCTTAAAACACACTCTGGGCACTATGCTGGACAAAGTGGCCTCAATCAGGAATAAATTGGTAAGAGACAATGTTACCCACCAGAAATTGTATACTCAAGATCTCAGCTCATCGAAGAAGAACAAAAAGAAGCTGAGGTAAAATGGCTGAAATGCCCCACAGGAACGTATAAAAGTACCTCGAAAACCTTAGACAAAGTATATAAATTAGCAATCTGCGATGCAAACATTTCTTTTTTTACAACAAGCAGTTTGAGGAGGCAAATAACAATCTTAAGAACTTATTTGAATTCATAAAATCCTTGGAGAAGCCAAGTACTCTATCCACTCCTTTCTCCCCAATGAACAAGGATTGTTTCAAAACTCGACAAGCCTTCAAATCGAAAATGGACAAAACCTGTGCAAAAATCAAACTTGAATTAACTAAGGATATGACTAATTGAACTGCTATCCCCAATACTGCGTCCTAGGAGAAATATGCTGAATTTAGATTCTCTCCTATTACCATTCCTGACATGATCAACACACTATTTACACTATGACCCTCCCAGTGCCCAAAAAACACAGTTGTACACAACCTAATTCTTGGCCACAAACATATTTATTCTCTTTTTCTTGTCAGGTTTGTACATTCTTCATTCTCTAGCAGCCAGTTTTCGAAATCCATCAAAAAAGTCACCATTACACCACTGGTAAAAGAAAACAGCCTTAATACCAAAGATCCGATCAACTGCAGGCCCATTACGAAATGCAACAGGTTGTTACAAATACTGGATAAAAGTGCCACCATTCAATTCCAGTCTTTTGTAGAATCATCTAATAATCTACACTGTAGACAATCTGTCTTTCAACCTCTTTATAGTACTGAAACCACCCTTTTAGATCGTCAGACTCACATGTTGAATATTACAGATAAGGGCAACATGGGAATGCTCATATTGTTAGATCTTTCAGCTGTGTTTGATCTTCTGGATCATAACCACCTCCTCAACACTATGAAAGATATTGGTGTATGTAACCCGAACGCCATCAAGTGGGTGGAGTCCTTTCTATCTCACCGTACTTCCAGAATTTGTTGGGGAGATGCTACCTGCCCACCAGCCTCGATCAACTGTGGTGTTCCAAAGGGGGCTTTTATGTCTCCTTTGCTCTTAAACCTGTACATAAGACCACTCTATCACATCCTGGATGAGTTGAAGGTGTTTTTCACTAACAACGCTGATGATACTCAGCTAGTTCTCAAGCTTTTAGGGGACTATGTTCTTGACTCCATCAGTGTGGAACCCATCCATAGCCACATTGAAACCTGGATTAATTCCAACTGGATGGGCCTTAACGAAAACAAGACTGAGTTGATGATATTTGTCTCTGCTCATGCCAAGCTTAGACCCGACCCAGATACCAGTCTTTCTCCATTCCTGACTGTTGTATCACAGCTTCCAAGAGAGTTAAAACCATAGGCTTCCACCTTGATTCCCTCCTCAGCTCTGAAACCCATATCAACCAGACGGTATCATCTAAGGCTTCTGAAGAATCTCTGCCCTTTTTTATCAGAGTCCAACCATTCAGTGGTCACCTGGGCAACTATTCTGTCTAGATTGGACACCCTCATCACTGCCACCCTCCTTCTCGGTCATCCGACCCATGAAGCGCGTGTCTGTTGAGGCTTTCGCTGCCACCTTCTCGCCCCCCCCTTTCCTCTTCGGCTGACTCCCACCCTGACACAGCCCTCTCCATGCTCCACTCTGCTATATCTGATACTCTTGATATCCTTGCCCCTGTCATGAGAATTCGCCTGAAGCCTAGACCCAAATGTAACTCCTGGTATGACTCGGATCCCGTCACCCTAAAACGCAAGTGCAGGGTGGCAGAGAGGAAATGGCGTGCTTCATGTTCATCCTTTGACAAACTGGCCTGCCGCCTACTCCAAAGGCAATACCGGTTCTCCGTTCTCACCAAGAAGAGAGCCCTTATCCAAGCCCGCATCTCTGCGGCATCTAACAATTCGGCCGAACTCTTTAAAATCTGCAAGGAGCTGGCCGACCCTGCTGCAGTCTCTACCTCTCCTGTCCCCTCCCAGGCCCTCTGCACGGCACTGGCCTCTCACTTCATCTCTAAAACTCAGGACATCCTGTCCTCACTCTCCTCCTATCACCTCCCTCCCTCTATTCCCTGCTCTTCCTCTGGCCTTTCTGCAGCAACCCCCTCCTCCTTCTCTGCCTTTCCCCTCTTCTCCGCTGACGAGGTCTCCAGACAAGTCTGATCTATGAAAGTCTTGTCAAAACAGGTTCACCCCTGTTCCTCCAAAACTATCAAGGACCACATTGACTCCCTGGCTCCTGTCCTAGCTGACTTCTGCAATCACTCCTTCGCCTCTAGAGTCTTCCCATCCCCCCTTAAGGACTCCCTTGTGCACCCTCTTCTTAAGAAACCCTCTTCCGACCCCTTCTGCCCGGCTAACTATCGCCCAATCTCCATCACTCCCTTCCCGGGCAAGCTCCTGGTGAAACTGGCCATCTCCCAGCTTAATCTCCATGCTGAATCTGTTAGTAGTCTTCATGACCATCAGTCTGGCTTCAGAGCTGCCAGAAGCACAGAAACTGCTCTCCTGAACATCTGTGAGGACCTGCTCTCGAACCTTGACTCCAACACTCTGTGTGTTCTCATTTTGCTCGATCTCTCTTCTGCCTTTGATACTGTCAACAATGCCATCCTGCTCAACCATCTCTGTGATAACCTGGGCATCACTGGTCAGGCTCTGGCGTGGCTGCCCTCTTTCCTCTCCAATCGACCCTCCCGGTCAAACTGGGGTCCTTCCTCTCTGACATCTTTTTCTCTACCTGTGGTGTCCCCCAGGGATCTAACCTCTCTCCCTGGCTTTTCAACCAGTATCTGGCACTCCTTGCCCACCGCATCGCCGCTCTCTGCCCCAACTTTCAGTGCTATGCGGATGACACCCAGCTCATTTTCAGGCTATACTCGGCCTACTCCTCTCCTTCCCTCATCTCTGACTGTCTGTCTGCTATCCAAGAATGGTGTGCCACCAATGACCTCTGCCTAAATGCCAGTAAGACTGAGATTCTACTCATTGGCACACCCACTCCCTCCTTCCCTGCAGCTCTCTGGCCGGCCTCTCTTGGCCCTCTTCCTGCTCCCACCTGCAAGGCAAAAAACCTTGGGGTCATCTTCGACTCCACACTCTCCTTCTCTCCTCACATATCTGACATCTCTAAGAAGTCACACTACCAGCCGCAAATCCTCAGAGGTATTCTTCCTTTCCTCTCATTTGTAAGAGGATTCAATTCAACACTACAGCTAAGTCAACGCCTAGTCTAGAATACTGAATGAAAACCCTTATTGATATATCCTTATGTCCAGTTCATGTGTTCTGGATGACTACCCCTATATAACACCCCTCTCTTGGAATCCCCCTGACCCCACTGAGCCAAGAAGTAGTTCTGTTTTGCAAGTTTAAAAGGTTTATTTGATAATTTAAACAATAGATATATATATCACACTTTATAATAAATTAATAATTGAATATCACACTTAATCTGAGCAGTAATCAATAATGGATAGTCCGGCACTAGCACACTTCTTTATAATCAATGATGAGTGGTTATAGGATGGATAAGATAGCAACAATACTTTGATGGTTTCAAATGGATGCAATGTGGAATGAAATGCAGTACAGAAAATAACTTGATAGGATTTCAGCAAAAGACAATGTAATCACTTTCTTGGACAATTCACCCCCCCTTTTATGCAATGCAAGGAAATGGAAGGAAAGCACACAGTTCTCAGAAATGCAATCAAATGTAATTCAGTTCACCCCAGCAAGCTTAGACTACAGAAGTTTGAAACACAGGCCCAAAATGCTTTTATATGTGCTGGCAATGAAGTGAAAAATATGCTAAAATGCTTTTAATTCCCTCTAGAGGTTCAGGGTGAGTGGTATCAAGTTAATATTAGTCTAGGCTCACTCTAGCAATGATTCAGGGATGGTTCTTAAGAGGCAAACGAATTTTTAGCAAGGAAAGCAAGGAAGCTGCTGTTTTCACACGTGGAGAAATTTGCAAATCGCGGTAAAATTCGCGAGTGAATGCGGTTGTAGGTTCGTTGAAAAGCCAAGATTCCCAGCTTTCAGAGGAAAGTTACTGCAAGTTTCAAGACAAACGGCCACGGAGATATGAGCGATATGGTAAAGGTCGTTTTTCAGATTTGAAATTTTAAAGTTCAAAGTGACAAGTGACAGCTAGCAACTAGAAATGACAGGTGACAGCTTTGCAAATGACAGGTGACAGTTAGGAGGCAGTTCTACTTAGATTAAAATAGCTTGGATTAGATTATTTTAACTAAGAGATTGGTTCTGCACAGTTCTGCTAGGTACTCACAATATATTTAGAAATAGAATGGGCCTCGCCACGGATCTGGTCAGGTTTTCTTCACTCACCACGGACGGTCTCTGCGCACAGCGTCTGGGTCAGCTCTCTAGTTCTGCGAACAGCGGTCTGGGTCAGCTCTGCTCTGCCTCTGGGTACAGCACTGCTTCTGGATCTTTCTGCACAGCTTTCTCTGGACCCAGCGCTGATCTGCACGGCTCCTGGATGCTGCTCTCGCTGTTAGGTTTGCTGGATGCTGAGGCCCACTGAGAGGAGTTCTCAGTTTGTGGGTTTAGGCCCTTGCTTTGAGTTCTGAATCAAGTTCTTTGGAGTTTTAAAGTCTAAGTGTGGAATCTAGTATCTTCTGGATGCTGTGTGGTCCGGCAGAGCGTGTTGCAGCAAATGGAATTGAAAAGTCCCTATCTGTCCTGTCTGTCTGCTTTTATGTGTTTTGAAAATGGGTGGAGAGGCCAGCTTCCTAGGCCCTACCCCTCTCCACTTGTCATTGGCCACTTCCTCCTCTTCCCCTTGATTGGGGGAATGAAATGAAGTGTCATCATGATGAGGTCTGTTTATGATACAGAGAACCCACCCCTGTCAACTTTACACACAATCTTTATTTGATCAAAAAGACATATTGCATAGCTACACAGTGGTTTGAAATTACATGCACCCATCATGCATATCACATGAGATATACCCTGTTCAAATCTGCTCTTCCTGAGAGCTTGCATTGAGAAATGGCAACATATTTCACTTTTTGGTCAGGTTACCAATATCAGATTCTTACTCAAATTTACCCAAATGTGTGCAAGGCATGCAGGCATTAATTGATGAAGTATCAGACTTTTCACATCCAGACATTTTAAGTAATACCCTCTTAACTGCTAGTTTGCCCCCAGATCATGCCACCGGTTCTAAAAACCTCTTAAAATGTGGGCGGAAAAATCACAAGAATTATGGTATCATTTATAAAATTTTCACAAGTCCACTCTATGAATGATCCATCTTTTTCTAAAACCATATTCTGGCTACAGGGGTGTGGTTTCCCAAGTCACATGGTGTAGAAACCAGTTTGTCCAGTTTCTGCCAGGCTCAGAGGCCCTGCCCCTCCCAGCTTCTGCCAAGAGGAAGCTGTTTTACGGTCCCCCAATAAACCATCTGCCTGGGCCCTGGAAGGCCCATTGTTCAAGAGGAAGCCATTTATGGCCACTTCAATAAACCCTCTGCCTGGGTCCTATGTTTAGTCTCTAGCAGTCCCTTGGTAATTCAATCAGAGAAGTGTCATATCCCTTTTGGTGGGAACAGCAAAATGCAGCTAGGCCTGGGAACACAGCAGTTGTGCAAGTCTCAACTCCTGTCGGGGGTAGCTGGTGGGCAGAATTCAGTTCCTTAAGCCAGGCCCCAGCTAATGTCACTTTTAGTTACCCAGTTTTCTGCATTCAAATAAAACTAACCATTTTTACATATGCAGCTAGAATGCTGATTCTAAGTTTCAAACTATGACATTTATACAATTGCAACCTATGTGACACTCAAAAGTAGGTCACTCATTTCTTTTAAACATTTAGATTTTTAGTGTCTTTCAGTCCAAATTTACTTAAACTGCTGAAATCCACAGCTCAGCCAGTCTTGTTATAAACCTTCAAGTCACTTCAGAATATAACTTTAGATTGTATCCACCTCTCAGTAAGTCTTTCTTTGGCCTGCTTTGGGTTCATTTATTCAGTTTTACACAAAAAAAAAAAATCTGGTGTTGTTTTAAAACGCCGGCTTTCTGATAGTGGTGAGTACGGGTAATGCAACCATTTTGGGGATTTTTCTTGGATTAATGCATTCCAAACAGGAATGGTTCTTACATGGTAGTAAATCCTTGCTTAACATTGTTTTGATGGGCTCCTTACAGTAAAATGGTTATGTGGAACCCCACAAAAGGGTTGAATCTTTAAAGTGGTCTGGTGAGCCACGGTTTCAGCAACTTTTTGACATCAGTAACAGTGGATTTTGTTAACAAAGATCTTTCTTTACTCTGGTGGGTGGCAAGTTAGGTAACCATTTTGGTGTGCGCACAAACTGCATGGTTCTCCTGGATCCTGGCGCACTTGTGGGCTTTTTGGCCATCTTGGATTTTCTAAGCCCACAGCACCAAATGTTGCAGCATGATAGCTCAAACGTGGGTCAGGACACCCAACAGATCCCCCCACGTGACTGCCCTTTGAATTTGAGTATATGGGGAGTCGGGTGCACAAGAGTTTTGACCCACGCACTGGTCTGTCCGCATAATTTTCTTCCAATTCTGCAAATGGCACAGTTCAGCATCTTTTCCTCCATCCGGTACTGATCGATCGGTTCTCCTCGCCGGTCCTGATGGGAATATTGGGCGGTACACTGGGCCCCTCGGGTCTCGGCTCCCGGTCCCCGGATCGTCCTCCTTGGCCAGTCTCCAGGTTTTCTTTCTCCTAGGACGACAAAGGAAGAGCGGCAATACCTATTCATGGACATTTTTCCCCCACCATTGATATAGTGGGGTGGCATATAAATTTATAGTCAAAACATATGAACATGCCCATTTCTTTTTGCATTCAAAACCCAAACCACCCACATTGAGAAACTCAGAATTTGATAGGCGATATGTAGGATATTTTAAGTTAGAACTGAATTAATCTGAGACAGTACCCTCTAGGATTCCAGAGGATTCCTCCAGTTGTTGCAGAGTGTGCCTGGGATGGCAACACTTCAACTGGTTTATGTGGACCCACTTGTCTTCCCCCTCTGCCAAACCGCCTTTGGGGATGCGGATCTTGTAGGCCACAGGGGAGATTTTGTCTATAATCTCAAAGGGTCCCTTCCATGTAGGCAAAAATGTTCGCTGTTTGGCCTGGTTCCTTTGGAAATTGTATAGATAGACCCGGTCCCCCACCTGATATTCCTTCCTGGAAGTCTTCAGGTCATAGTGGGTCTTCATGCTATCAGCTGATCTTTCTAGATTCCGCTGAGCATAGGCAAAAGCATGTTGAAGGTGTTTCCTTAAATTCTCCACATACTCATGAGTTGTGGAGGCATTTATGAGTGTCTGCTCTTGAGTCCTGTAGAGCAAATGCTGCGGAAGCACCATCTTGCGTCCAGTCATCAACTCGAATGGTGACATTTTGGTTGCAGATGACGGGGTAGATCTGATGGCCATTAGGACCAGAGGTAATCGGATATCCCAACTTGGCCCAGAATCTGCCAGAAACTTTTTTAATATGCTCACAATGGTTCGGTTATATCTCTCCACTGCCCCAGAAGAAGCTGGCCGGTAAGCAATATGCAACTTCCTTTTGACCCCCAGTATCTCCCACATCTTTGTCATCACTTCACTGGTGAAGTGGCTACCTATGTCTGACTCAATCCTTTGAGGTAGACCAAAACGGGAAAAGATGTGGTTAATCATCAAAGCAGCTGCTGTTTCTGCCTTGCAGTTTGGGGCTGGGAGACATTCCACCCACTTGGTAAACAAGCATGTCACAGTCAACATGTACTTATTCCCCCTAGCAGAGCGAATCACGGGGCCTACAAAGTCGATTTGTAAATCTGACCATGGCAGTGTCATCCCCCTGTTTTGGAGAGGCGCACGGTGCGTGAGGGATGATGGCTGAAATTGTGCACACACAAGACACCCCTTCAAGTATTGGTCGAGGTCCTGCCCCATGTGTGGCCAGTATGCAACCTCTCTTAAGATTTCCAGTGTTGTGTGAAATCCCCTATGACCGGCGGTGGCCGCATCATGGGCGTGACTTAACATCAGGCTTCGGAATGAGGTAGGAACCACCCACTGATCGTGGCCAGCTTTGGATTTCCTTACCAGCAAACCGTCTTGGATTCGGAACATTTTTGGACATTTCATCAACACTCTTAGGTCCTCTTTCCCAATATAATCGGTATCCGTCAGGGGAAAGTTCTCAGGGTCCTCAAGGTGTTGGTAAAACTTACCAATAATTGGATCCCCCTTCTGAGCGGTATTCAAATCAGCATCAGGGGTCTCCTTACTCCATTGTGCAATTGAAAGGTCGTTGTGAGCATTTGTCTGGGACCTAGTGATAGCAGTGACCTGGATTTCCCCAAACAGGGACTCAATCTCAATTAGATCCCCTTGGATGGCCCCGGTTTTGGCCAGCTGATCAGCTAAGTCATTTCCAGTTTTGTCTGGTCCCTCTACTTTGGAATGACCCTTGATCTTTTTCCAGTGGATGGTCATCTCATTCGAGGTGACCAGATCGTCAATGTTTTGGATCAACTTCCCATGTTTCAAGGGTTTGTTATTAGCACATAACATGCCTCTGGTTTTCCAATTAACCAGGTTCTCCACGAACCCGTTCCGTACATAATCCGAATCTATGATTATGACCAGTTTGTGGAGTTGATGTTGGACAGCAGTGAGGATGGCTTGATGCACAGCCATCAATTCTGCCACCTGACTACTTCGGGGACCAATTTTGTATCCAGCGGAGGGTTCTGGGAACTCCTTTACCCATGCATTCCCTACGCCAGCCACCAGTTCTTTCTCCCCGTCGTTGTCAACATGGTACGAGCATCCATCCACATAGACAGTGGGCATTCCCTCACACTTGTCCTCTTCAAAGACTTTGTGTGGGGAATTAAGGTATGCCTCCGTGTTGTCCTTGATTTTTAGACTTTCGTCCTCGAGACAGTTTTCTCTGGCACAATCATGCAAGTCAGCCAGACCTTGCGCGAGGGGACTCTTCTTGTTTTGGCCATATCTGACCTCCACAGGAAAGCCTTGCATTGATAGAATCCAGGAAGTAATTCGGGAATTACTCACATTTCCGGCCCGGATTCTGTCACTTTGGAGATATTGCAGAGGCTGGTGTGGAGTCTCCACTATGATGTGTTCCCCATGGATAAACGGGCGGTAATTCTTCAATGCCCACACCGTTGCCAGGAGTGCCTTCTCACAATCATTGAATTTTTCCTGAACAGAGGATAAAGTTTTGCTCGCATAGGAGATTACTTTATTGACCTTGTCATGCTTTTGGTATAATACTGCCGTCAAGCACGTATTAGAGAACCCCGTCTCCAGGAAGAACTCCTTGTTTCTGACAGGGTAAGCTAGGCAGGGCGCTTGTGAGAGGCTTCTTTTGAGTTGTCTTACTGCCTCGGCTTGTTCTGGACCCCATTCCCACTTGACCCCCCCTTCAGGAGATGAATCAGGGGTCTGGTGATTTCTGCGTAGCCCTCAATGAACTATCTGCTGTAATTAGTCAGTCCAAGGAGGCTCCTTAGTTCCCGCAGAGTTGTGGGGTCTTTCAGTTTCTGAAGTGCTTCCACTTTCTTTTCCTGGGGACAGAGGCCCTGAGCAGTAATCTCATGCCCCAAGAAATTAACACGGTTCTACACCACTGTGCTTTCTGAAAGGAAAGTTTTGCTCCGGCGGCCCTCAACTGCGTCAGAACATAACGGATCTCCGCTATGTGTTTCTCCACAGATGAACTTTTGATGAGGACATCATCTACATAAGCCAGGTTACCCCTCGCACCCAGGTCGGGCATGGCCTTATGTAAGAAAATGTTGAATTCATTGCCGGAGTTGAGGTATCCGAAGGGAGTCCGGGTCCATGTGTATTGCTGGCCCCCAAAGGTAAAAGCCAGCTTGTATTGGTCCTCCCTACTGACAGGCACAGTCCAGTATCCATTGGTCAGGTCTATTGCAGTGAATACCTGTGACCCCTGGATCTGGGCCAGCCCTTGGTCAATGTAGGGCAGAGGCCATCGGGAAGTATGGACCCGTTTGTTGAGCTCCCTGAGGTCGGTGCAGAGTCTCCACTGGCCGTTTGGCTTCAATATTCCCAGCACCGGATTATTGAAGGTGCTGTGGACTGGACGGATTATTTCCCGGGACTCAAGGTTCTGAATTATTTCAGTAAGGGACTCCATTGATGCGAGAGGCAAGCGATATTGCTTCACAAACACAGGAGTCATGCCAGGGTCCGTGGGGATTGTTGTTGTGTGGATGTCCGTGCGACCACAGTCATATGAGTCTACCGCAAAGAGATCTTGGAAATCCAAGAAAACTTGTTTCAACTTTTGCTTTTGTTCCAGAGTCACACAGGCATCAGCTAGGTTCACTCTCTCTTCCACCATCTGCCTGAAGCCTGGAAAGACTTCTGGTTTGGCTATCTCTGCGGCCTCCTCCAGCTGGGTGGAGAAGTCCCTGGTCAGAGTGCTGATTTGGACCGGAGGCTTCAGGTGGGAAAGGCAGCCCACATGGACCTTGAAAATCACCTCATCCCTCCTGAAGTCACAAGTCACATCTTCCTTATCATAAGGGCAAGAAGTGTACACCAGGAAGTTCCCCCCATGCCGGGTAAAAATCCTGTCTGGTGTCGTATTGTCATCACTGTCACTGTCAAAGCAGTCCTTGGGGATTGGCCCTAACAGTTCATTACCTAAATCAATGGAAAAATGTCGGTCATCAACCGCCATTCCAATAATGGTGCCTGCGGCTAGAGTAATACTCTTCAAGTCGCTGTTATCCACCTCTATTAGAATGGTGTCATGTTCTATGTTGACTAATGGAGTTGGGTTTACCCCCAACCCTTGCTGTTGGATAGAAGCGTTTAGATGTATGTAAGCATCAGGGTTTTGCAAATATTGTCCTCTTTTAACTTTCACTTCCAGGGAGAATTGTTGGGTCCTTTCTGGGATGGTGACTTCCTCTTTGATCTGAATTTCAACTGCATAAGGTAGCAATTGAGCTGACCTAAATGCTTTTTCTGGATCATCAAAGCCCATGGGATTATCCGCTAATCGGGACCAAGCTTTGAAGTTTATTAGGTCCAAACTAATGGCAAAGCGATTGAGAATGTCACTGCCTAAGTAAAAGGCGGCAGGGACGTCTCGCACGACCCAACAATTGTGGACTATGCTCTTGTTGCCAATGGAGATTTTGAGCATACACCTGCTTGGCAGGAGATGTTTGGAATTAGGTGCTTCCAGGTCCATTTCCCATTTGTCTATCAGTTTGAAGGTGGGAATGGCTGGATCTTTTGGGAGTTGGCGTAACATGGCTTCGCTGATGAAGCTCTTACCGTTGTTCACACACACTCGAGCGAGAACAGAGTCCTTCCCATCATTTAACTGGACAGGGATGAACAACTGCTCTCCAATTTGCTGAATATCAGCCAGGCTCTGAGCTGATTTCACATCTTTCTGGACTATAGGAGTGGGAGTTTCTGATTGTGGATTAGTATAGAATTTCAGAGTGTTTCCTTCCAGCGTGGAATACCACTTTAAACTGGAAGGGAGGTTGATTTTCAGAAATAGAGAGGACCCCCCATCACCAGTCTGTTGTCCGACTGCTATTACTGTCACGTCTGGAATTGGGTTGTTCTGGAAGTGAAATTCTACTTGGTCAGATTTTTGTTCAACCATGTGGCAGGTGCCGTTTAAACTAACATGGTTGACACTCTGTTTTAATTTTATTGGTCGGCTAGTCTGGGTCCAGAGGACCTTGTTTACGCAATCTATTAAGGGTGACAACCTCCTCAGGAGGTCATTCCCCAGTAAACAAGGGGTGCCCTCTGGAGTCACTACTATGACCGGGTGTTTCACCTTGTGTCGCCCGATCTTAATGTCCAAGTCTGCAGTCCCCTCAACGGGAATTTCCTTCCCGTCAAAGTTCTGCAGTTGTCCAGGAAGAGAGGTGAGAGGAATTTGGTAATTCTCTCCCCTTCCTGCATTCAGTTCGTCAAAGGCCCTTCTGGACAGAAGGGTAGCTTGAGATCCAGTGTCCACCAGTGCCAAAATTGTACCCTGCCCCTGTACTTGTACCGGGGCATAGTATCTTCCCTCCTTCTCCTCAAGGGGGCACAGATAATGCACATTTTTGGACAACTGGTGGGCTAACTTTCTGGTTTTGGACATCGCTAGCAAAGAGATTTGGGCAGAATTCTGTGGAGAGCCTTGGGAATCTGAAAGAAAAAGTTGGCAACTGGAGATCAGAGCCATTGTGGGTTTCCCTGGCTCCGGTTCCGGGCCGCAACCCCCTTTTTGGAGGCAGTCACCAGGATGGGTTTGAACCATGGGATTTTCTTGCTGTTGGTTCTGGGATGAGATGGTGGGCGGCGGTAGCTCAGTCTCCACATCTCCCCAGTCTAGATTTGCATCCCTAGGTACCCATTTTTCTTTGGGAGGAGTTCCCCCCTCTCTGAAGGAGAAGATCCTTTTCCCAGGATCCTCTGAGGATCCCTCTCCCTCAAATTGGAAGATCTGTACCTCCTCCTCAAACTGAGTCTGTTTGGGTCTTTTGTTTCTCCTACCCTCCTCTGCTCCTTAGGAGGCAGACTTTCAGGGGCAAGAGATTTTGTTTCCGGTTCCTGGGTTTCCAGGGGCTGTTTACAAGTGAGGAAGGAAGCTTCCTCCAAGGCTTTACACCCCCCTTCCCTTTGTGCCTCTTCCCTGGGAACCGGTGAGTTATCGGGGTGCTGCCCCCGTCATTGTTCTGGACCACCAGGTCCAGAGTTGGGTGCGTTCTGCGCCGGCATGCCGATCTGAGGGTTCTGCTGAGCCCTCAGAATGTGACCCAGATCCCGCGCCATGTTTTGAACCTGGCGCTCTAACTGGGAAACCCGCTCAGGCTGATACGGGGCCCTGTTTTCTCCCCTGGGCTGATCCCGGGAAGGGTAGCTATCCCTTCTTTGGTAGTACCCCTGGTTGGGAAGATTTGGATACCCCTCCACCCTTGGCCTCCCCTCTCCCGGATTCGGTTGTCTGGGCTCAGGGAATTGGGGAAAGAAGGGTGGAGGATTTTGGGGCTGGAAGTTGGGTGGATACCTGGGAAAGAAGTTCTGCCCAGGGTTTGGTGAGTTTCTGCCCTCCTGTGAGAAGTTGGGAGGGATGTTCTCTGGGTTAGTTGCTTGGCTGGATCCCCCCACTTGGGCTGGAGGAGTCCACACATAACCCAGGATGGGTCTGTTTCCCTTGTAACGGGGGCTTACATAATCAGGAGAGCGAGGGACCCCATTTGTGGGGCTGCCTCCCTGGCTCCCTGTCTGTGACTGGCCCGAGGACCTTCTGGGCCTAGCATTATTAGGTGCAGGTAGGTTTTTAGGCCCCCCCATCTCCAACTCTAAAACGGCGGTGACCTTTACCTCTGCCACCTTGGCAGCAGCAGGGATGTTGTTGACTTTGGGGTTTTTGGGCGCATTATTTTTATTTTCTATTGGCTTCTGCACCTCATAGATCCGGGTCGCCTGTTCAATGACCCAGTCTAAAGATCTTTTCTCGTGAAAATCTCTCACGAGCTGGGTCATTATGTATTTGGGCAAGGCATGGAAAAACGTATTAATAAATTCTCTGCTATCCGTGCGCACCCTTCTTGTGGTCTGTGCAAAAGCACGCTTTAACTCCTGCACAAATTCTTGTGGGGCCTGATCCTCCCCACAATTTAAATTGTAGGCTGCCTTGCGAGCCTCTTGAGGATTTCTATGAGTAGAAAACTGTTTCAAGATGGCCGCCTTATAGGTGGACCATCTTAAATGATTTTGGTCCTCCAGCCCCGCAAAGAAACTGGAGTATTCCGGGGAGAAGGTCCACTTTACATATTGAATACAGCTTTGGCTGTCCTTCAAATGGAAAGTCTCCATCATTTGCTCAAACAACTCTAAGTGCTCCCAAAAAGAATACTTGGCGTTCTTATGATAAGGCGTGATGACGCTCCTGATTGCTTTAATCTGCTTTAAGGGGTCCTTAAGCAAGGCCCTTGTTGTCTTATTGGCCCTTTTGGTCCGGGTAACCCTGGTCCATTCATCTTCTGACTCAGAGGCACTGCTCCCAGAGGTTCCTGTCTGTTCTTCCAGGTTTTCCAGGATTCTGCGAGCCTGGGAATGGCTGGCAGAATGTGGGGACCTGGTCTCCTGTGTCCTGTACCGCTCAGAGGAGACTTCAGATCCCTCCTTGCTGCCAGGATTTGATGGGTACCCCCCCCCCCACTGACCTAACTGGACAGAGGTTTTCAGGATGCCCTTAATGGGCCTACTCTCCTGGGGTTCTCCATCAAATTGCACTGTGCTTGGGTGCCCATACCGGGATGCCCGCCCCTCCATTCCTGGGTGGTACTGGCCTATGAGCCCCATGCTTCTGGCTGGATAGTATTCTGCCATCCCTGTGGCCCTGTGCTCATGTGCGCCAGGGGACATGGGGGTGGCAGAGTCCAGGGACTGAGAGAGATAAAGGCCTCTGGTACTAGGGCTCCTGGGGTTATGCTCAGGAGTTTCTCTTTCCCAGCGAACCTCATCTCTATCCGCCCCTGCTCCCTGTTGCAATGCAAGAGCCTGCGCCTTCAGTTCCTCAGTTGAGGCCTTACTAGACTCTATCAGTCTCTCCTGCATCGCTACCTGTTGTTGGAGTCTATCATTGTACTGGCAGAGAGCCTCATTCTCTCTCTGTGCCTCCTGATTGGTCCTGGAGCACTGGGCCAGTCTTTGCTGCAGGAGGGTTGCCTCCTGAGCTGTGTCCCTATTGGCCTGCTCCTTTCTTGCCAGAGCATCCTCCACCTTCCTGGTGTGCTCTAACAAGTTATGGTGTTCTTTTTGGAGGTCACCCAGTCCCTGGAGGGCCAGGTGATTTTCTTCCATTTTCCTTTTTAAGTGGCAGACTTCCTGGCCTAAGGTATCCCTTTCCTGACTAAGAGCCTGCATCTGTGCCGCCAGGTCGTCCCTTTGCCTTTGGAAGGCACCAGCTTTCTGGCGCTCCTGGTCAAACTCTGCCTGGGTATCCAGGTCTTTCAAAATCAGTTTATTGCTCTCTGCCTTCTCCCTATCTAGGTGGCTTTGCAGGGTGACTACCTGCTCAGCACATGCCCTATTGAAGTCTAACTGTTGCTCCAGCTTTTTCTGGCTCTGCAGTAGGGAGTCCAAATCTTCTTGGTACTCCTTCTGCAAGGCCAGAAATCTGGTATCCTGGTCAGCCTTTTCCTGTTGCAGGATGTCCATATCCCTCTTTATTTTAATGATGTGCTGTCTACTCTCATTTTCTGACTCCTGGCTCCCCTGCAGCCTCTGCTCAGAAGAGACCAGGTCAGATTGGACCTTCTCTAACGCCATCTGTCGCTTATTTGCCAGATCTTGGCTTTCAGTACATTTATCCTGCATGTCTCCCATATATAGGTACAGGTATGCCGCTATCCTAACCATCTTGTCTTGTTCATCCTTAGCTTTAGGAGCCATGTATAGTTCACTCAGGGCCACATGTAAGGGACCCTGATCTCTCCATATATCTGACCCTGTTTCCGTGACCTGTTGAGTGATGGCCTGCAACCAGACCATGCGGTCCTGGTGAGTCCACTCACCTCTCACAAATAACTTATGTAAGAAGTGCTCTCTGGCTATTTTCATGTCTACTAAGGTCGTCATTCTAGAGATTTGAGTTCCTTCCTGACTTACAGAAGTTTGTATTTTATTTTTGCAAAACAGACCTTTTCCTTAGAGCGTTCCTTTGAGGAGTGCTTTACAGCGTAACACAGCGTGGTGATCCGACCGGATATGTGTATCTGGTCAGCTGGCACACTGTATTAATCTGCACAAGTGATAGATCTAATCCGGAATCCCCGGCTACGAGCCCCCAATTTGTAAGAGGATTCAATTCAACACTACAGCTAAGTCAACGCCTAGTCTAGAATACTGAATGAAAACCCTTATTGATATATCCTTATGTCCAGTTCATGCGTTCTGGATGACTACCCCTATATAACACCCCTCTCTTGGAATCCCCCTGACATCGCTGAGCCAAGAAGTAGTTCTGTTTTGCAACTTTAAAAGGTTTATTTGATAATTTAAACAATAGATATATATATCACACTTTATAATAAATTAATAATTGAATATCAATCTTAATCTGAGCAGTAATCAATAATGGATAGTCCGGCACTAGCACACTTCTTTATAATCAATGATGAGTGGTTATAGGATGGATAAGATAGCAACAATACTTTGATGGATGCAATGTGGAATGAAATGCAGTACAGAAAATAACTTGATAGGATTTCAGCAAAAGACAATGTAATCACTTTCTTGGACAATTCACCCCCCCCTTTTATGCAATGCAAGGAAATGGAAGGAAAGCACACAGTTCTCAGAAATGCAATCAAATGTAATTCAGTTCACCCCAGCAAGCTTAGACTACAGAAGTTTGAAACACAGGCCCAAAATGCTTTTATATGTGCTGGCAATGAAGTGAAAAATATGCTAAAATGCTTTTAATTCCCTCTAGAGGTTCAGGGTGAGTGGTATCAAGTTAATATTAGTCCAGGCTCACTCTAGCAATGATTCAGGGATGGTTCTTAAGAGGCAAACGAATTTTTAGCAAGGAAAGCAAGGAAGCTGCTGTTTTCACACGTGGAGAAATTTGCAAATCGCGGTAAAATTCGCGAGTGCGTTTTTCGAGATTGCGGCAAAACTATAGAGAATAGGAATACGGTTCTAGGTTCGTTAACAAGCCAAGATTCCCAGCTTTCAGAGGAAAGTTACTGCAAGTCTCTAAGACAAACGGACACGGAGATATGAGCGATATGGTAAAGGTCGTTTTTCAGATTTGAAATTTTAAAGTTCAAAGTGACAAGTGACAGCTAGCAACTAGAAATGACAGGTGACAGCTTTGCAAATGACAGGTGACAGTTAGGAGGCAGTTCTACTTAGATTAAAATAGCTTGGATTAGATTATTTTAACTAAGAGATTGGTTCTGCACAGTTCTGCTAGGTACTCACAATATATTTAGAAATAGAATGGGCCTTGCCACGGATCTGGTCAGGTTTTCTTCACTCGCCACGGACGGTCTCTGCGCACAGCGTCTGGGTCAGCTCTCTAGTTCTGCGAACAGCGGTCTGGGTCAGCTCTGCTCTGCCTCTGGGTACAGCACTGCTTCTGGATCTTTCTGCACAGCTTTCTCTGGACCCAGCGCTGATCTGCACGGCTCCTGGATGCTGCTCTCGCTGTTAGGTTTGCTGGATGCTGAGGCCCACTGAGAGGAGTTCCCAGTTTGTGGGTTTAGGCCCTTGCTTTGAGTTCTGAATCAAGTTCTTTGGAGTTTTAAAGTCTAAGTGTGGAATCTAGTATCTTCTGGATGTTGTGTGGTCCGGCAGAGCGCGTTGCAGCAAATGGAATTGAAAAGTCCCTATCTGTCCTGTCTGTCTGCTTTTATGTGTTTTGAAAATGGGTGGAGAGGCCAGCTTCCTAGGCCCTACCCCTCTCCACTTGTCATTGGCCACTTCCTCCTCTTCCCCTTGATTGGGGGAATGAAATGAAGTGTCATCATGATGAGGTCTGTTTATGATACAGAGAACCCACCCCTGTCAACTTTACACACAATCTATATTTGATCAAAAAGACATATTTCATAGCTACACAGTGGTTTGAAATTACATGCACCCATCATGCATATCACATGAGATATACCCTGTTCAAATCTGCTCTTCCTGAGAGCTTGCATTGAGAAATGGAAACATATTTCACTTTTTGGTCAGGTTACCAATATCAGATTCTTACTCAAATGTACCCAAATGTGTGCAAGGCATGCAGGCATTAATTGATGAAGTATCAGACTTTTCACATGCAGACATTTTAAGTAATACCCTCTTAACTGCTAGTTTGCCCCCAGATCATGCCACCGGTTCTAAAAACCTCTTAAAATGTGGGCAGAAAAATCACAAGAATTATGGTATCATTTATACAATTTTCACAAGTCCGCTCTATGAATGATCCATCTTTTTCTAAAACCATATTCTGGCTACAGGGGTGTGGTTTCCCAAGTCACATGGTGTAGAAACCAGTTTGTCCAGTTTCTGCCAGGCTCAGAGGCCCTGCCCCTCCCAGCTTCTGCCAAGAGGAAGCTGTTTTACGGTCCCCCAATAAACCATCTGCCTGGGCCCTGGAAGGCCCATTGTTCAAGAGGAAGCCATTTATGGCCACTTCAATAAACCCTCTGCCTGGGTCCTATGTTTAGTCTCTAGCAGTCCCTTGGTAATTCAATCAGAGAAGTGTCATATCCCTTTTGGTGGGAACAGCAAAAGGCAGCTAGGCCTGGGAACACAGCAGTTGTGCAAGTCTCAACTCCTGTCGGGGGTAGCTGGTGGGCAGAATTCAGTTCCTTAAGCCAGGCCCCAGCTAATGTCACTTTTAGTTACCCAGTTTTCTGCATTCAAATAAAACTAACCATTTTTACATATGCAGCTAGAATGCTGATTCTAAGTTTCAAACTATGACATTTAAACAATTGCAACCTATGTGACACTCAAAAGTAGGTCACTCATTTCTTTTAAACATTTAGATTTTTAGTGTCTTTCAGTCCAAATCTACTTAAACTGCTGAAATCCACAGCTCAGCCAGTCTTGTTATAAACCTTCAAGTCACTTCAGAATATAACTTTAGATTGTATCCACCTCTCAGTAAGTCTTTCTTTGGCCTGCTTTGGGTTCATTTATTCAGTTTTACACAAAAAAAAAAAAAATCTGGTGTTGTTTTTAAACGCCGGCTTTCTGATAGTGGTGAGTACTGGTAATGCAACCATTTTGGGGATTTTTCTTGGATTAATGCATTCCAAACAGGAATGGTTCTTACATGGTAGTACATCCTTGCTTAACATTGTTTTGATGGAGCTCCTTACAGTAAAATGGTTATGTGGAACCCCACAAAAGGGTTGAATCTTTAAAGTGGTCTGGTGAGCCACGATTTCAGCAACTTTTTGACATCAGTAACAGTGGATTTTGTTAACAAAGATCTTTCTTTACTCTGGGGGTGGCAAGTTAGGTAACCATTCTGGTGTGCGCACAAACTGCGTGGTTCTCCTGGATCCTGGCGCACTTGTGGGCTTTTTGGCCATCTTGGATTTTCTAAGCCCACAGCCCTAAATGTTGCAGCATGATAGCTCAAACGTGGGTCAGGACACCCAACACCTTCCCCCAGAAGCTCACTGTCTCCCGAGCCCTGTTTCTCTCGAAGCTGGACTACTGTAACAGCCTCTATCTAAATCTGCCTGTCTCTACTCTCCGCCCTCTGCAACTTATCCAGAATAGGACTGTGAGACTTGTCCTTGGCCTCAAGCCCAGGGACCGTATCTCTCCAGGTCTGAAATCTCTACACTGGCTCCCAGTGGCTGCGAGGATTAAGTTCAAAACCCTCTGATTTGTCCACAAGGCCTTCTGGGGCATGGGGCCTAAATACCTTCAACTCTCTCTTCCTAAATATCTTCCTTCTCGTGCTCTTCGCTCATCCGTCTCCAACTCCCTCAGGTTCTCCAAGGAACGAGTTGGGGGTAGATCTCTCTCCTCGGCAGGGGCCTCCCTCTGGAACAGCCTTATTTGCCTCCCTGAAACTTGAGGAGAACCAGCTCCGGTTCCGGAAGCACCTCAAAACCTTCCTCTTTGCTGCTGCTTTCTCTCCCCCTCTCCCCTTCTCCCCTGTTAAATTCTGACTAAAACTGCACTGAATCTGCAACTGGGCCACTCTCACTGATCTCGGTCCTGGCCCAGCCACTCTCCACTTGCACTGCCTCCCTGGCAACCCCTGCACTGCGGGACTGTCTCTGTATCCCTACAGCCCACCTTCCCAGCACTTGTCTGCACTTACCTTGCACTTGCCACTAGCTGGCCCTATTATTTATTTGTTGTTCTACTTGCCTGTACTGCACTTTCTCCCCTCCCTGTCCCCTTGCACTTATCCCTTCCCTCCACCCATGCACTTGCGCAATCTGAATGACACTTGGCCTAGTAGGATCATTGTCTGTCTTCCCTTTGTTCCAGCCAAAAACTCGACCAGCCAAAACTCGACGAGGGGGGACGGGACAGTGCCCCCTCGAATAACAGATCCAGGAGTAATCAAATTACCCCTACTAGTACGTCCACAATAAGATGGTTTGTACTAGTTCTGTTAGTAAATTTAGGTCTAGTAAAGCCAATGGTGACTTTACATGCCCGGGGAGACAGTAATCAGTCCCCGGGTATGGAGTCTAAGATGGAGGTCTGCTAGGACGCACCAGTGTTACGGCACGGAGGGTGCGGTGGAACACACATAGAAAAACATATGAGACCCTATGGAGTAAAAAGACCCCATAGCCCATAGAACACATTGACTTTCAAAGGAATTACACACATTCATGTCCAAGAGTGGGGGAAAAAGAGTCTCACTCTTGGCAGGATGGAAAAAAACAAACTCCAGAAATCCAGCAAAGCTGCTGGGGGACTCACTAGGTTAGAACATTCAGCCTAAACAGAGAATTCTCCCTAACAGTCGCGCCTTGAAACACTTGTGTATAGGCGCGTTACAAATGCAATATCATATCATATCATATAATTATGGTAATGCCCTCCTGATTGGTGCTCACAAAAAAAACCATACAGGATCTGCAAGTTATACGGTACAATGCTGTTTGCATCTTTAAGGGGAACTCCAGGAGAGAGAGCACATCACCCATAGTTAGCAGGACTTACAATGGCACCCAATTACTGCTCGTGTACTTTTTAAGGCAGAGATATTTGTCGATAAATCTTTATAAGGCACATATACAACCTACATTCAAAATGTGGTCCATCCCTACGAGCTCACAAGAAAGCTACGGTCTTCTGCATTAGCATTGGTTAAAAACCCAAACTTCAAGCTTGCCGATGGCCTCGGAAGATCTGTCCCCCGTGCAAAAATATGGAACTCCCTTCCATTAGACCTGGGACTATTCAAGGCAAATCCGTCATTCTGCAGACAACTGAGAATCCAACTCTTCCACTGAGATTTCCGGTCTTCCATTCGCTGCTCTAAATTCAGCTTGTCTCGTCTTGAGTTTGACTTTTTATTTATTTGGTTGAGATTATTGTCCCTTTCATACTTGATTTAATGTATTTCCTTATTATTACTACAAATGGTGTTTGCTCTCAGGTTTTGTACACTTCCTTACTCTGTTCTGTGTCCCTGATGATGACCAATGTTGTTCATGTGTGTGCACACAAGCATGCATGTGTCATGTTTGACATCCATTTGCATGGGGCATGCCCCAGTGTGCATAACCAGTGGATGGGTGTTAAGGTGGAGTGGGAGTATGCACCATATGGTGGTCTTTGATTTCACATGTGCAACATATTTGTGTCTTGGTCCTCAGTGTTTTTGGGAGGGTGGTGGGTTGGGTGAGTGATGGAAGTGTGTCATTTTGAAGTTTTTGGAAAACGGAATTGCTTCATGCTGTTGAAGTGCCTTCACAATCATGTCTTGGTGTTGATTTAATTGTATCTCGTGCAGTTGGACATCCTGCTTTGCTATTCCTATTGCTAGAGTTTGACACATGAACAGACCAATACTGCAGTACATGTTGTTGGGTAACAGTCTGTTTGCCATGTACACATTTATGACTTCAGTCATTCCTTGGTGCTGATGCCTTTGGTACTCCTCTGCCCTGGTGACATCCTGTGGAAATCTGCTATGGTCAGCTGTGTACACTCTGAACTTGCCATAAGGTCCCCTTGCACGTCAATTGCACACCGGCACTGGCTCAAACGTATGCACAATCTTTAAACAGTTTTTATGTATGCATCAGACACCTCCCAACAGTTTGCAACTCCTGTTTTCACTTAGGCTTGGAATTGACACTGGCTAGTCAGATTGACTTTGTTGTCGTTTTGGATGTTTTTCTTGAGGTCCTTCACATGTACAGAACTGCCAATTCCTCAACTACATTTCCGGCACAGGCACCGTCTCAATGTCACCTGCCCAGACACATTTCTAGTGTCTGTTTTCACTCAGTTCCTAATCCCGGGACTCTTTGGGCCTTTGCACACTTGTGTACATGTGCATCCCAATGACATATTATTTGATTGGATGTTATGTCATGTCCCTCACACAAGAGAGGGTCACTCATGTTTTTATGGGGCAATAGGTTCATGTGATGTGTGCTCATTGAGGCTCATGCCATGATATGCCAGGCAAATTTCTCTTAATGTGACACAAATCGAGGGAGCTTTGAATTCTGTCACAGTGTGTGTAATTGTACATGTGTTTTTTTAAGTGACTTTGTCACATTGCATGTAGATCCGTCTTTGGCATACACTTATGTGATGTGTATGTTGGGATGTGGTTGCAGTCAGCAATTGTGTGTGATCAGCTGGGACACTGATGCGTGCGGGCCAGGTGTATAGCTTTTTTGTTGTTTGCTGAATCTTTTGTGCACAGGAGGTTGAGGGTGGTGTCAATACATGCCATGCAAGTTCACAGACACGCCATCGATGGAGTGTACGTGTGTCACTATGTCAGCATCCGGCATGCAGGTGGTGTCCACTATACGGGGCCTGCCTGCAGGTTGCCGGGACAGGTTATTGAGTTGGGGGGGTGCCATGACATTGGGCCTGCTTGCAGGTAGCCATGACTGGTGATCGGGTTTGAACGGGTGCCGTGACACAGGGCCTGCCTGCAGGTTGCCATGACGGGTGATGGGGGTGGGGAGGTGCCATGACACGGGGCCTGTCTGCAGGTTGCTGTGACGGGTGATGGGGGTGCGGGATCCCATGAAACGGGGCCCGCCTGCAGGTTGCCGTGACGGGTGATGGGTGAGGGGGTGCCATGAAATGGGGCTTGCCTGCAGGTGGCCGTGATGTGGGTCAGGGGGTGCCATGACACGGGGCCTGCCTGCCGGTTGCTGTGATGGGAGATGGGGGTCGGGGGGAACATTACACATTGCCGACCTTCAGGTTGCCGTGACGGTTGATGGGGATGGGGGGTCCCTTGTGATGTGGGCTGCCTGTGGGGTGTGGTCACAGGTGATGGGGCTGGGGGGTCTCTTGTGGTGTGGGCTGACTGCAGGGTGTGGTCACGGTTGATGGGGGTTGGGGGTTCCCTTGTGGTGTGGGCTGTCTGCGGGGTGTGGTCATGAGTGATGGGGCTGGGGGGTCCCTTGTGGTGTGGGCTGCCTGCGGGGTGTGGTCACGGGTGATGGGGGCTGGGGGAGTCCCTTGTGGTGTGGGCTGCCAGTGGGGTTTGGCTTTCCCATCAGGAGGGATCTGCTTCCAGTGGATTTGTGCGTGTATCGCAGGGTACGCTCTGAGTTTCCCCGTGATTTGGCTGGTATGCGGACAGGGTACACGCTGAGTCTCCACGCAATTTGGCTGGGGTGCGAACGGGTAATCACGTGGAAACTCAGCACGTACTCCGTCTGCACATTAGCCAAATCGCGTCGAAGCTCAGCACGTACCCCATCCGTACATCAGCCAAATCGTGTTGAAATCCAGAATGTACCCCGTCCGCAATACAGTCAAATCACATGGAAACTCAGCACATACCCCATCCACAACCCAGCCAAATCATGTGGAAAACCAGCGCATACCCCGCCCGCACCCCAGCAGAATTGCATGGAAACTCAGCGCGTACCCCGTCCACACTCTAGCCAAATCACATGGAAACTCAGCACATACCCCGTCCGCACCCCAGCCAAATCATGTGGAAACCCAGTGCGTACCCCGTCCTCACCCCAGCGGAATTGCTTGGAAACTCAGCGCGTACCCCATCCGCACACTAGCCAAATCACATAGAAACTCTGCAGCCAGTCCCCCTGCGGGCCTGTTTCAATTACTATGATTAATGTGCAAATTGCTGCCACCAAATACAGGGATCAACAAAAGGGTGGATCCATGGAACCTTTTCTGGGTAATTAGGCTGGCCATGGCAGGGGGAAGACTTGCTCCTCCCCTTTCTGGAGATACAATGTGTACTCCATCTGTCAGATCCCAAATAAATATCTCATGCATATCAAAAATGCTTCTTTTATGTCAATTTTGGGGCTAAGTAAGTCTGTCTGTAGACATGTTCTTCACTGGTTACCTGTACAGTGCATAATACAGATCTAAAGCTTACGTTTGATCTTCAAGTGCACCCAGGAGCTGCCCCCAGGTATGTAATTTGGAGGTCAACAGGGATCACAACTGCAACCCCTGGGGCCACAGTTGCAACCCCTTGGGACAGCCCAGAGACCAAACATTCTTTTCAAAAAAATAAATATATATATGTATATATATATATATATATATATGTATATATATATATATATATTCAGTGAAAAAACTTTGTTAAAGGGACGTTATGGTTCAAAATAAAACCGAAAAACCCCTGAAATTCAGCAGTTATGGTAAGATAAGCAACTGCTAACACTAACACCCAGGACATCACAGATGTCATCACAAATGTCAATAGTGCCAGTCATAGGATTATCACATAATGTCAGTGCACACCAGCCTGTTTTATGGTTTCTTTAGTGGACAACAAGTCGGGTGAGGCCCATAGGAAATTGTACTATCAGCGGACAAAAGGCGGGTTCGTAGAACACTTTCAACCTGACAACGAACAATACAAACAACGTTCTCAGAACACCCCCATTTTGTGTAATTGCAACCATTTCGGGACACCGCGAGTGTTCTTAGAACACTTTCAACTTGACAGATTACAATACGGACAGCGTCCTCAGGACACCCTCAGTTTGTGTATTTACGAACATTTAAATACACCGCGAGTGTTTTTAGCTCAATTTTACCTTCCTTGCGAACACAAAGGACACATACTCCGTCCTCTGAACACCCCACCATTTAGTTTATTTACAAAATGTCATAACAGCCGTGTTCTCCGCGGACAAATCGAACACAACAAAAGCGTATAGCACATAAAAAAACAAAACATTGAACCTATCTCATACTCCCCCACCCTCCCCAAACATTCTTACACACCAACACACTCCACTAAATACAATTTTTAATCCAAGTTTCACCGTGCTGTCCGCGTCGATGGCGAATACAAGATGGCGGGCGCCACAGAAAATCTGACGCGCATCACGCCTCACACCGCCCAATCAGCGAACACATTGCATGTCCGCGGACATGACTCAAGCCCATGGGCCAATCGGGGTGCTGTCCATGGAGCGAACAGGGAAGTCTGTCCACGAAGCGAACACAGATATCACTAATTTTTTTGCCTTACATTTTGGTCATTTTTTTAAAAAAACTACTGGACGGATTTACACCAAATTTGCAAAATCACGCTTTCTGGACCAAGCCGCTGCTCCTGCCGTGAATTTGGTGTAAATCCGTCCAGCGGTTCGGGCTGTAGCCGTGCGCAAAGTTTTTTCCCATTATGTCTATAGGAAAAAACAAAAGTTTTGGGACCCCCCCTATAACTTTGCCCCCCCTGGACCAAACCTCGCCAAACTTTGCAAAATAAATCAGAGTGGGCCATACATATACTGTTTTTGCAAAGTTTGGTGAGGATTCGTCCAGAGGGAGCCCCCCCTCCCACTAATAGATGTTGCACAGTCTGCATTAGTGCCCTTGCAGAGACTTGGTGAGCTTTCTCCTGGCAGTCGGGATGCTGGATTCTTCATTTCTCGCACACTCCCCCATATTATCTGAGAGGAGGGTGACCACGTGCCCTCAGCTCAGGGCACAAGTGGTGTAGGAGTGGTGGGGGAGGGTGGGGAGGGACCGTTTATCTACTTAATTGAAACGTCTGAGCATACCGTCTCCCTACAATCTATATTATCAGTATTGCTCGAAATTCAAAGTGCAGGATGCCTTTGTTAAGGCAGCTGCGCATATATAGCTATGACAAACCCCACAGAAGGAAATAGCGACCCCATTGGGATAGGGGCCCCCGCCCTGGACACTGAAGCTCTGGCTGTAAACTCTGAGTCTGCTGTGAACACAAATAAGGCCAAAGTTGACGCTGACCTAAATACCTCAGGGCTGAAGGGGGGTTACCATAGAAGTAGTTTAGATGAACTACCCCCCACCCCCAAAGCTGTCCCTAGTAAGAAAGGGTAAGAATTTAAAAAAAGCGACCCCAGCTCCAATCTGAGAAAGGGTGTAATAACCCATTCCAGAAAACATGGAGAAACTTTATAAGGAAAGATATTACGGCCTCCCATTAGCTGGATGCAATCCCTGATTCTGTGGGAGAGGTCTTACCTGCATTCTGTCTATCTCTGACTCACTTAGTGCAGCTATGTCACATAAAGGATTTAAAAATAGGGGACAGGTGTTCATCATCTCTTTGATAAGAAATCATCTCATGTCGTAGGCAACCCTCCTCATCCAATGACGGCCTGCCTGCCCCACTGTGTGGACCTCAGAAAAAATATAGTGAGGTAATGTTGCTGTCTGGCACACCGATTCAGTCTCCAAGTAAACCCCCAGTTGGTGTCGAAGACATCACGGGAAAGGAAGATAATCCTTTGGCTGGTGTAAATATTTCTTTGCCTGAGCATGAAAGTGTCCCTTTTGGCCGTGAACTGGATACCTTGGTTCGACAATCCATAATTGATTTGTTAAAAATCCCTACACATGCTATGTCTTCTTTGAGTCAACGGGTAGCCCACGTTCCAGGGCTGAATAAAGAGGGTGTAAATGTTGGAAATAGCATGGTATCCGAAGACAGGATGACTGGAAATACGCATGTGGGAGAGTTGGGATATAAATCCAACATGAATAATTCCTGCGCCGGTGCAATGGCCAACTTGGGAATCACCTGTGGGGACCCACAAATGGAGGGGGAGTCCCAGTAGGGAGGGTGGTACAACCCCATTTTCCCAATTGTCACAGTAATTCTGAAGAGGCACAGCACAGACCTCCCTTCCATTCCGATGATCCCAGTGCACATAACTCCAACTATCCTAGCCACACTGAAGAAGTACAATTGAGACCTCCCAATTTTCCTGATGATCCAAGTGTTTTGCTACATTTTATGTTCACTTATGGTGGGTCCATCTCTCTCAATCTCTGGAACGTTCTTGCACTGTTCAATGAGATTACATGTTTGAGCTTAATCTCCTCAGCGGACATAAACTGTTGGACCACCCTGAGTGTTATCACTACGTGCAGATTGTTTTCTATTCACCTACAGTGTATGAGGCAATACTTCAAGAGGTGGACTCATTTAAAAAAAAGTGGCTATGAACTTCATAATTCATAATACTCAAGGGGACCAGAGTAGGTTTTTGGGGGTTTGGGAGTCCACCGACTCTATTCTTTTGTAGTTCGCCGTGACCCTGCGCAACTTCAGGGGCTGAAACCCAATCTTTAACCTGGTTGGAAAATTTTCTCTGGTGTCCTGGAATACTAGGGGGTCTTGGTTTCTCAAAAATTCTGCTAAAATATGTGGCATCGTAACAACATTTTCTGTCGTGTGTCTTCATGAAACCTGGTTAATTTCTCACTATGACCTAGATGGATTCATAGTTGATACAGAACTGCTATGAAGGGACATCGTGGGAGACCTTCCGGGGCCCTTATTATCACGAATAGAATGGACATAAATCTGACAGTAAAAACAATTCTTCCACATCTCAAAGTAGTGCCTAGCAGTATTGCTGCAGTTAACAAACGAGTCAGGTCCCTGTAACATTCTAGTGGTAAACATTTATTGGAGTCCTAATATCAACCTGATTGAATCTTTTGCATCTCTTAATTGTTTATTTGAATAATGCCAAGAAATGTGTTTGGGTCTTTTAATTATGGTTGTTGGAGATTTAAATGTAGAAATAGCTAGACAAGGGAGTGGTGGTAATGCAATGGGAAAGTATCTTTGTACACTCTCTGGTTTACTGAATAACATCATTGAAGGAGGGCCTACGGGAAGTTCACGGAAATTGTTGCAGGGACAACTGTGATGTCATTTCTTTGAGGAGTGGGGCCTATCCAACAACTGATCTGTCCACATGGACGAATGTAAATGTTTCTACCACTATTGACTCATTGACTATATATTTTTTTCAAAACCTGTGATGGCCCTGGCTGTGTCATTTATCCTCACGTTAACTGACTGCAGTGATCACAAAATGGTAGATTTAATGTCTGCAGGGGAATGGGGCAAAAATAATTTGGGAGATCTATCCCTTTCCTTTGAATGTCATCCAGGCACACACACGTATTGTCTGGATAACGAAGCTAAAATAAATGCTGTGGCAATGCAGGCTGTAATGGGAAGACGGGTAGAGCTATGGGACTGGCTGGAGAATTACGAACATCTCTGCAAGCTAAAAAGGTATAATTTTGTGCAATCTAGGTTATACACATTTAAGAAACCACAACAATACTTGATATTATGCCCGTCCCACAAGCTCAGAAGATTTATACTTTTTTTAAGATTAGAACATCTTCCCATTAACTGACTACGGGGGTGATAAGATACCCAAAGAACAACGATTCTGTCGCCTCTATAAGAAATAGGAATTACCTGAGTCAGCTAAGCATGTCCTCACCGAATGCCAGGCAATGGTGGGTGTCATAAAATATTATCTGGCAAAGTATGTGCACAATTGGGATACTATAGGGGAGATGTTGTTTTGGAACCATTGTGTTAACACCGAAGGTATGCGTCTGTTAACTGCACGCTATAATATCTGGCTGAAGGTGGAAGTCAAATGGGGTATATGACTATGAGGCCTGCTATGATCCACCTAGGCCCTGCTTGCACAAGGAGAATGTGGTATTGAAGAATGAGGTTAAATTTGGGATATAATACATTATGACCAAGAGATAAAGATTATTTGTATGCGGTGCTCAATCTGATGTTGGTATAAATGTATTGTATTTTATTTTATTCTATTAAGGTACATATATTGCTTGCTTTTATATGGTGTATATTGTTATGATGTATATGTGTGAAGTTTACTATTTAAACTAAATCACAATAAATATATTATTATTATTAAAATAAATGCTGTATTTGTGTTGGATTTTTCCACTATGAATTTGGGGAAAAAGTTGACTCTCTATACTTCTTACACTTTTTGTCATTATGTGAAACCATAAATAAGAAGGAAGAGACTACATCAGGCACTAACTTTGGGAAAACAATACATATGCACATATATGATGCTACGGTTAAACACCTCAAAAAATTGCAGGGTATGGGAACTTAGGTATCTTTGCAAGCAGTGCGTTACACGGACAGAGATAGCTGTTTTCCAGAGGAAGGTTAATAATAAATGGAAAAATCAAATAAAGAGACATTGGGCTTCCCTCTATCAGTCTGATAGCGAAAATATGCTCTGCGTCCTGAGGGATTCATCCTCTAGAACATTTTGGGCATCGATAAACTGCAAGATTCTATCCCAAATTACGGTGCAATCCTCTGCAGAATTGGAGAAACATTGGAAAGGTCATTGCTGTGCATTATATGCCCCTTCGAAGAATGCGTGTCAACTCTTAGCCTCAGTTAAAAATTCAGCATGAAGCTTTAAAATCTTGCAGGATGATATTAAATCTTCAATAGTGAAGGCGTCCACGTCCGGGCAGCCGGGTCTAATGTTCTGGCTAACGTTATTCTGAAAGGGAACATGGATCGCTGGTCAAAAATTCTCCTTATGTTCTTTAGAAATATATTTATACTAAGGGCTATCCCAGAGACTTGGCACACCTCTGATATAATTCCAATCTATAAGATAGATCCTGTCCAGACAATTTTAGGCCAATAGCAGTCCTGAATGCAGATTCGAAAATATTTTCTGGTCTTGTACTGAAGCACATCCAGGAGTGGTGAAATGAAAATAACATCTTGTCCAAATTTCAATTTGGGTTTTGAAAAAATGTGGGGACTGATGCTGGCAGTCTATTATTGAAGATCTTACAAGACAAAGCCTGGAAGGCTAAAAGTGTTCCTATCTACATAGCCTCGACAGTGGTCGAAGTGTGCGAAAAGAAGTAGTGGACCTATGTTCCCTGCTGGCCTGCACCCACTCCCCACAAACTCCATCACCACGTCCCCTCCCACACATCATACACACCCCAAACACTTGCACCTGATGTTTAAGGGATCGTTCAGTCCGGTGCACTGAAAGTACACGTTTCAATTTCTTCCTACACTTTTATTTTAAAACAAAACCATTCCGGAATGGTTTCTTTTTAAAATAAAAGTATAGGAGCTGTAAAAGAAAATTAAAAAAAGTAGAGGAGCATCGCTCCCGACTGCTCCCGCTCACTTCCACCGCTGAGCCTCAATAGATCTTACAATGGCGTTTGATCTGCTAGATAGGAACGCTCTTTTGTCAAAGCTCCAACTTGTTGGACTTCCCTTCCTTCTACTGTCTGTCCTGTATCATCTTCATGAGGGGTCTAAGTTACAGGTGCATCTTAACAATGCCGTAATACTGTCCCATTCTATCAATGTCTCAAACGGCCTCCGCCAAGGGTGCATTTTTGCGCTTACCATGTTCAATCTATATGTGGCGGATGCCAGTAAAGTACTAGAAAAAGCAGCTTTCACATTGCTTATGGTGGAGGGAGTCAAGGTCAGCTGCACAGCGTATGTTGATGATATTACGTTTTTTGATCACACCCCTCAGGGTTTACAACACCTGTTAACTGCATTTAGAGAATATACATTGTTGAATTATCTTCTTTTTAATGCAAAAAAGACAGTTATCTAGCGACTTCTGGCCAGGCCTAGTCTGCTGAAGTATTCATGGTTTTTGAATCATGAAAAACTGTCAGTAAGATCTTCTGGGAATAATTCATAGAATTCAGTGCAGAAGTAGCGCACGTGGCCAGTGCAGAGCGGCAGCGTGCACCAAACAGCATTTAGGCGAACAGCGTGTTCATGGATTTCCCAAGCCATTTCCTGCCGTGGCGCAGCGAACATCCAGCGACGCCAGTTACGCCCCAAGAATGCCCCTGGTGCCAGGAAAAGCCATAGAAATCCCCAATAAGGCACAAAGGGTCAGGCTAACCCTGGATTTACAGGCCCCCTACACTGTAATTGCATGAAAAATTATGCGTACCCCGATCGTGGCAGCCAAAACGCATGAAAATCTCTCCATGCACCTCCTTGAATACGCGTACCCCACTCGTGGCAGCCAAAACGAGTGATAATCTACTCGCGCACCCCCTTCAATACGGGCAGCCCACTCGCGCCTTCAAAATATGAGTGAAAAAGGCCTGCCGTAACCCCACGAATACACGTACCATGCACCGGCAGCCAAATCGCGTGAAAATCTCCACGCACACCTCCTGCAATATGCGTACCTCGCAAGTTGCATGGAAAAAGTCCCCCCTGTGGTGTGGCCCACCTGCGGGGCATGGTCAGGGGTGATGGGCTGCTTGCGGTGCATGGTCAGGGGTATTGGGCTGCCTGTGTGGCATGTTCAGGGGTGTTGGGTGGTCCCCTGTTGTGTGGGCTATCTGCGGGGCATGGTCAGGGGTGATGGGCTGCCTGCGGGGCATGGTCAGGGGTATTGGGTGGTCCCCTGTGTTGTGGGCTGCCCGCGGGGCATGATCACAAGTGTAGGATGGTCCCCATGTAGGCCACAGGAGAACTACGTAAATATGATGCACGAGGTAATTATCCTTTATTGTGTTTAGCAAAGATTGATAACATCCTCAACCATTTATTTACAGGGGAACCTTTGGAAAGGTACACTGCGATTGGCTAAGTCTCTTCCCAACTCTGTATTACGACAGAAGTTGTGTTTGACTTCTCTTTCCACCGGATATCCCTGCCGGCTGTTGACCAACTTGGCAAAAATGCTGTATCCTCCACCTAATTCCTTATATGAGGATTTCGGAAGAATGATCCTAGAGAGAAATCCCAGCTCAGTTGTAAAACATTACGAGACAATGGCAGAACTCTTAAAGGAACTTGGGCTTGCCCCAGACGATCTTCAATGTCATATACTATATGTTAAAAAACGTTTATTTGAAGTCAACTGGAGTAAAACCCTTGAAGTAATCTCCACAAGGAGGCTTTATAGTGAAGCTGCTATGTTGGTGGCCAAACGGATGTCCCGGAGGATGTATCTCCTAAAGTTTCCCTGCTGTAAACTGTGGAATATATATCTTCGCTACAAATAAAATTTGATGCATACTTATGAAAGGATCATGAAATGGGCAAATAGATATGAAATTGAGGCACCCATAGGATACCGCTTTTGCAACAATTTAGATCTAAAGGAAACACTTAAACATCTTGTAATTTAATGCAAATACTTTGACAAGATACGTTTAACAACTTTGGGAACTGATATCAGCGGTATGACGTTGTTAACCAGGGAATGGTTGTGGATGGTATGCATGCGGGGGTATTCTATAAAGATGAAGGGGGTAATTCATGGATTATTTGCGCCCAAAAAAACGTGATTTGTGTGCCATTCTGCCCGCAAATCCCTGTTTAACAAATGAGGATTTGCGGGCAGAATGGTGCACAAATCCCGTTTTTTTCAGCGCAAATAATCCATGAATTACCCCCTATATTGGCTTTATCACATTTTCTTGTGTTGTTATACATAGAACTGGAAAAATGATATCCTCAGGATGAAGCATGCAAGTTTCACTGTTTTATACTCAGACCTCCTAATGTTGTGTTTCGTTTCATACATACTTATGGTTTACTATTTATGTGAAATATATTGATGTGTTTGGACTTTCTTATAGGTGTTTTCTGGTCATCCACCTATAACAAGGTGGATTTAGAAGTATTTTGATGTTGGAATTCATGAAAGCTGAAATGTATAAAGAAGGCCATAATCATAGTAGCTCCATACTGAATGCTCCGATCAAAGTTAGTCGGGTAGGAGATATACTATATAGAGTTGTTTGTCACTATGTAGAATGAAGACTGGGATTTATAAATATAGACAGAGTTGTTTGTCACTATGTAGAATGAAGACTGGGATTTATAAATATAGACAGTTCATGCTTCATAGCATACATGAAAACTAACATGCTGTAACCTATGAATGATTAATATGTGAACGGGATTCTATGGAGTCTGTGTTTTTAATTCTTTGTTCAAGATATTGATGTTGTAAAAGTTTGTTGATCAAACTAATAAACAACTATTAATAAAAAAAAGATATTGAGGTCAGTTCTGAGATTTCTTCCTAATTGTGTTCCACAGGCCGCCATATGTTACGAGCTGGGTTTAGTTTCCATTGAAAGTATGGTCATGTGGTGAAGCATCTCCCTTTTTAGAAAGCTGATTACCAGCCTGAAATCTACATTGCATGACCTGATGGGGAGTGGTTTGCGTAGTGGCTCTACTGCTCTGGGTTACATTGGTGACCTAAAACCTGAATGCCTTGAATTTTTCACAAAAATGGGAGTGTTTTATGAGCTCCAAATGTTTAATCCTGAGAAAGTCAAAAAACCATTGCAATATTTGGACTGGATTAATACAATGGAGAAGATTTCGGAAACCCGGCTTTATTATCAATTGGTTTCACACTTTAAAAAAGGGGGGGTCCTAGAGACATATTTGACACAATTTCCTGATAAACTGCCTGTGGCAACAGTTATTTATGCGTTTTAGATTTAAAGAATTGCTGACTGGAAAGATTACAGATCTGAGGGAGAGGGGAGGGGGTCCACCCTTGGTTTGTAGGTTTTGTAAAGTTATTGGTTTTACAAAAAACACAAAAACATCTCCTTGTTGACTGTACTTTTTTGAGACCTGAACGCATAATATGTTTCCAAAAGTTTGTGAAAAATACAGAATTTGCAAACCTTGATAGGTTGTGATGGGAAATGCTTCATGGAAATAGGGTCTGTTTACGGCTTGCTGTTGTTCGTTTTTTGAATTATTCCTGTAAATTGTCCCCAAAGGTTGGAATCAATGTACCTTTTTTTCTCGGATGTGTAATTATTTGGTGTGAAAATAACCATCTATTCTTTGCACTCTGTATAGGAAAAGGCATGTAAATCCTCTTTGTATGTCGAATGATGCATTTTTGGAGTTGCATGATTGTCTAAATGATTCTACTGTTTCTCATCAACTATAAAGTTAGGTGTGTTGCGCAAGTGGAAAATTACAGTTAGATATAGGAACCTCAGAAACCAAGACGTGAAATGATACTGATTTTTTCTGAATTTTGATGTTTTTATTTCCCCACATATTTAATTATTACGTTTATTATTGAGGAACTGTAATATATGTTTAAGTTATCTTGTATTCATTTTATTTATGTTATATTGAACTGGTAATGTATGTATAAGTTGTTTTATTTGTGTATCTTCTCTTATGCAGTTTTTTACATTTTTTTGTAAAGGTTACTTGTAACAAAAACAATTACATAAATAAAAGAAGTGCTGTGATGTGATGTGTGTTTATATGAATGTTCTGGGTGGGTTGGTGCATGCCTGTGTAGAAAATTCAATGAGTGATTGGGTGTGTGTCTGTGTAGAGAATACAATGAGTGGATGTAAGAGAAGGTGTTAGTGAGTGACTGGTGGATGAATGAGTATTAATGTGATGGTGCGTTTTTGAATGTTCTGGGTGTGTTTGTTTGTTTGTTTGTTTATTTATTTATTGTGCGCGCCGGACCCTGAGGTAGCAGGGCGCATTTGACAAGAAGGCTTATAGCTTGGTTACAGAAGTTACAAAAATACAGATCATGGAGAAACAAAATTTTCTCAGCTCCAAAGGGTGAAGGTAAGGCAGTGACGTACATAAACAAAAATACTTACAGAAGTTATATCTATACAGAGTATAGTTGAGACAATTCTCTTAGCTCCACAGGTGGAGGTAAGGCGGTATGGTACAAATACAAAATGGTTTGCAGACATCAGGTCATCGTGAAGTTGACGTTAACAAAGTGGCAAATCTATAGCAGGTGCAGTTACATAGCATTCTCAATAAGCCATTTTATAGTGTTCTTTCTGAATTTGTCGAACGTTTGGTCAGCTCTGAGAGTGTGAGGTAGGGAGTTCCACAATTGAGCTGCCCTGACAGGGGAGCTAGATCCTCCAGTAGTGGTCAGTTTAAACCTGGGCACTAGGAGGCAGTTAGGACTGACTGTTCTTGTAGGTCTAGTGGTGGTTTTTCTGGTAAAACGTTCTGTTAGGTAACGAGGGGCTTTGTTATTTAAACATTTGTGGATAAGGGAAGCAGATTTGAGGTAAATTTTTTCCTGGGTAGAGAGCCATTTATGTTTCAGTGAGTGGGTGAGTGGACAGGGTTTGTGGGCCTGTGTAGGGACTGCAATAGGTGGAGGTAGGAAAAGGTATATGAGTGAGTGACTGGTGGGTGAAAGAGTATGAATGTGAGAGTGTGTTTTTGTATGTCCTGGGTGGGTGAGTGTGTGCCTGTGTAGAGAATGCAATGAGTGTTTGTAAGAGATGGTGTGAGTGAGTGACTGGTGGGTGAATGAGCATGCATGTGGTAGTGTTGTCAAAAGAGAAATTATATCGTGCCTCCTATTGCAATAAATATATGTATATTGGCCTACGCCAAGCTGCTCGAAAGTCGCTTGCGAGAGAATCCATGTTGCAAGGTCCTGACCTTATATCAATGTAAGCCGCCATTTTAGGCCAATCCGCCATTTTAGGATTTGCTTTGTAAAAGTCACCCTGTGAGTTAAAATGGTGGACAATGTCATTCCAAAATACAACATGGCCGTCTTGACCTCTGTACATAGCTAATATGTAACTTGCCTGCAGGCCACTTGTTGAGGTCGTGAACTGAGACCTTGTCCTTCGTTGACCTGCGTGTAAAAAGAGTACTCGTGCAACAAATCTAATCCACAAGCATATGTTGAAACAATGTATTCAAATAATGAACGTAGAACACTTGTTTTACTACATTGTATTAATGTTTGAGAAGGCCTGCATGGAAAATCTTAGAATGCACAGTTATTGCATAGGCTTGTTAATACATGTATTAAAGGCAAACCAGTTATATGCGGTTGTTCAAGACTTGGCACGAACCCTAGTCGGTGATGTATTACATGGAATATTAACCCAAAGTGGGGCTGGACATCGTGCCCACCAAGTGCATAAAAAGCTAATGCATTCTAATGTACAACGTCTCTCACTGAACACACTGAACCACGCTGGAGTTCGTTGAGTTATACTGAGGGCCGATAGCTATCTGATTTTGCTCTGTTTTTGTAACTGGATTCAGTATAAAATAAAGTACTTTGTATGTTCCTTTGTAACCCGTGTTTGGTGTATTTCCTTTTGGGGTACTCAGCCTCGATATTTTGATTCTGTTTTCACAGTTGGCGCCCGAATAGGGATCATCAAGATTGATGCTGGATTGTTGAAGGTTGACGCAGGCTATAGGACTGGGATCAGACGGTGTAACAAAAAGGGGCCCCACTGAACGAGATGCGACACCTCAGCAGCGCTGCACGACCCGATCCCTGGACGATTACCTTGTGGCCTGAGACGCATCTTGACGAGGGTCCACTTATCGAGGCAGGCAGATTTGCCAAAATCACCATTCACGAGGTAAAATTAGTTAGGTAAGATTCTTTGAAATCCGATCGGACCTCCTTAGGTTTGTTCAGGTGAGTCGTGACCCGACTCTTAATCCAACCCTGAAAGTTTGAATTTGGCGCATTGTATCTGCAGACACAATTATTGACCAGGTAACACCAATAATTTGATATGCCTGGGAAATTGTCTACCTGCTTCAGGGCACTGTTCCGCAGCGAAAGACAATCTTTGTAATTTAGCCGTCCGACACCACAGGAGGGGTCGCCGGAATGTACTATGTACTGTAAGCATGGCATTGGAAGTATAGTATTTAATTACATTTGGCACAGACAAACCAGACATGCCTCCGAACTTCAGTGGCCAATCAATGGTAGTTTTGAAATCCCTTGTATTGAGTATTCAGAGTCAATTCTATTAAAGAAAAAGGCTAGACCTACAGCATTTGATGTTTTGCAGAATTGGAAAAAAGAAGCGTTGCAACAACTTAAAAGTAGAGAGAAGCATGCGCGCCGTCATAAGACGAACGCCGAAAAAGCATTATTGTATGACCAAGATAAACATTCTGAATCGACTAGAAATATGGACAGGGCTTTCTTACTTGAAATTCAAAAAATATATCCGTCAGAAGACCTCCATGCTTCTCATGAATTTATAGATAAATTATTAAATGAACGAAGGCCTGGTGCTTCTGCGCCACCTCTGTATGTTCATCTTCCTGCTGATTTTCCTCTTCCTCCTGTTATTCCTGCTCCACCTGCTGTTGTTCCTGTTGTTCTTTCTCCTCCTAATGTTCCCCTTCCTCCAGCTCCTCCACCTCTTCTTATCACACCTGTTACAGTACCTCCATTGAATTTGCCTGCTCCCTCTCTTCCAAGTGGTCCTGAGCCACTTGTAATCGATTGAGGTGCAGGGTCAAAGGTTGTCACTCGCAATACTGTACCATCAGAGAAGAAACGTGAGTTAATTGCAAGGGCTAAGCATTGTATGGAGAAGGATGATCAAGCTAGTGTTTTTGCCACACTTTGTAATATGGATAATTTTCCTGAGAAAAATGTTTTTATTGAAGGTTTAGGGATTCAGTTATGTATAATGTGGGGAAAATTAAATAATGCGGATCTCCCGCAAGGGTTAAGGGATCTAAATACTTTAGCATTTTCTAGAGACACTGTGGAAAAGGTAAATGAGCATGTCGAGAGGTTATTTGGGTATAGAAAGGAGTTAGAAAAGTTACAGAATGAGGATGACGAGGAGGAAAATATGTATGTACAGAAACGGTAAATTAACAAGTGGAGTCATGGGAGTTCTTCTGCCAGACATTAGTCCTGGTTACGAGAGACTTACTCAGAGTCTTTAGCTCACCATCTTTCACAGAGAAGAAATATCCCAAACATATCAGTCTTTGTCCTGCCCTGGGGCAGTCCAGCACCGAAATGCTAGGCAATTCTCCTCTGAACAAGAGTACCAACAGAAACCCCAGACACGTGTTTCGGTCTGGTTGGACCTCATCAGTAGGGTGGATCTGTGCCTCTCTAAGATTAGTGAGAAAGGGGTCCATGTCTGGATTCCCCTAGTAATTTAGGGTGAGACCCAAAGTTACTTAAATATGCAAATTAACAAGGGGGGTCTGGGAGTCACTCTGCCAGACATTAGTCCTGGTTACGAGAGACTTAGCCAGAGTCTTTAGCTCACTATCTTTCACAGAGAAGAAATATCCCAAACATATCAGTCTTTCTCTTGCCCTGGGGCAGTCCAGCACCAAAATGCTAGGCAATTCTCCTCTGAACAAGAGTGCCAACAGAAACCCCAGACACGTGTTTCGGTCTGGTTGGACCTCATCAGTAGGGTGGATCTGTGCCTCTCTAAGATTAGTGAGCAAGGGGTCCACGTCTGGATTCCCCTAGTAATTTAGGGTGAGACCCAAAGTTAGTTAAATATGCAAATTAACAAGGGGGTCTGGGAGTCACTCTGCCAGACATTAGTCCTGGTTATGAGAGACTTAGCCAGAGTCTTTAGCTCACTATCTTTCACAGAGAAGAAATATCCCAAACATATCAGTCTTTGTCCTGCCCTGGGGCAGTCCAGCACCAAAATGCACGGCATTTTGTCCTTTGTCCCGGTCTGTCACCCCCTTATTTACAAGTCCCATACGAGTGGTAGCGGTAGCAGGCATTGTAGTCTTCAAACGGATGCTCCAAAGTGTGTTGCTGGCGACCTCCCATTTGAGCGACTTCTTAGTCCTTCCACAACCCTAGTCAACCGAATCCCCTTTCTCAAATTTGGGCAAAAACAAGCCCTCGATGATCCTTTTCTTCTTCAAATGCACAGCCGAACTGTGCCGTAAATCTATTAGATGCACAGAAGAACCGTGCCGTAAGTCTATTTTCTTGGACATAGATTGTACGCGATGCTCTCCTGAAGCATGCACCTGAACACATATTCATGCCACGGACTGCCCAGGAGATTGCAAACACCAAAGTTGGCTTCTATTCACTGGCAGGCATCCCAAGTTGCATCAGGGCCATTGACTATACCCATGTGGAATTGGTTGTACCACATCACAATGAAGTAGTGTGCCGAAACAGGAAGCAATTCCACTCCATCAATGTCCAAATGGTATGTGACACCAACAAGGTAATCACACATTGTTGTGCCCGTTTCCCTGGATCAACCCATGATTCCATGTTCCTGCGGAACTCAACTATCCCACGCTACATGGAGCGACAAGCCGGGCAACGTTTGTGGCTACTTGGTGAGTTGCAGGTCAATCACATGTCAGTGTGATGGGGGGGAAGATGCATACTCCAACTGGGTGTGATGGGGGGGGGATACATACTTGAAATGGGTGTAGCTTGTCGTCCATCGGACGAATGCACATACAGATGTATGCCAATGTCCATCTGGGATGCCCGCAACATACTTGAGATGAACGGACATGCAAGTATAAGCTACACAACATAGATGACAATCCAGGTCTAGAAACCTTATACATCCATCCACATCCACATTGCACAACATTCCACGCCACAAAATACACAAATGTCATACATGCCGTCAAGATAGTCATACATAATTAGTCCAGCACAACAACAATAATGCAATGTGCCCTTGAAAGCATGCAAAGGGATCACCCTTAGCCATAGCATTGCACCACGCACCTATAGCACCACTGAAGTGATGCCTCTCAGCATGAGAACATCAATGTTGGAATGGCATAACACCAGCAGTGTGGTACCAAATGTGCCTGGGCCCAGGGACACCTAAGACCTGGCCTCACCCAGAACATGTCAATTACTGTTGGAGGCATTAATGGGGCATTTCTACTTGCAGGGTCAAGCTCACCTTTGCACATTGCAGTCACACAGACCATCTGCATGTATGCTGTTAATTGTGTACTTCAATCACAATGCAAAGTCCATTTGTGTGATATGAACAGGCCGCTCTTGAGGTGAACAGTAACAGGACCCCATTCGTCCCCCCATACAGGTGATGCCGGCTATCCCCTGAAGAGGTGGCTCTTCACCCCTGTACGGAACCCACAGAACAGGCACGAAGAGGAATACAATCGTGCACATACCCGTACCCGCATTGTGATCGAGCAGACTTTTGGCCTTTTGAAGACACGGTTTAGGTGCATTAGCAGGTCTGGTGGCGCTCTGTTGTATGACCATGAGAAGGTGGCCAAGATCACCATGGCATGTGTCATGCTGCACAATAGGTGTATCAGATGGAATGTGCCACTGCCCCCTGATGTTGAAATAGAAGTACCTGATGAGGATGATGATGGAGATGAGGACAGAGGTGAAGGGGATGCAGGTTCATGCAAGAGGGGATGGCCAGGAGGGACGTGCTGTGAGACAGCATCTGATCAACCAAATATTCTGAGTAACATGGTTTCGTACTGTCACATGGATATGGGTAGTAATGCACTGGTGTCTGTTTGGAAGCGCACAATGGACCATGGCGTCAATAAAGTACACATACACAATGAAGAAGTCCAAGCCTGTGTTTTGTTCAAACACCAGTGTATTAAGAAACACCATGTCCCCAAACATCCCACCACCCTTCCCCCACAACAGTCCCATAACACCCTTCCCCCCACACCCCACAACAGTCCCATATGACCCTTCCCCCCACCCCAAAACAGTCCCATAACACCCTTCCCCCCACACCCCACAACAGTTCCACATGTGTCTTGCACAATGTTTCCCTCCAGCCATGCACGCAGAGGCTTCAGCATGCACTCCCTATTGGCCATTGCCAACACCAGCATTGGGAGGCTGACTAGAGGTGCGCCTGGTGGTGTGTGAAGAGCGGCGGAGGGGGCTTGTCTGCCTCGAACTGGCGGATGAGGATATGGCAGACTGTCCTGGTGGTGGTGGTGGTGGGAATTGGCGGTCCAATGAGTCTGCTATCCATGTGAGGGCCACCCTGACTCGGATGATCTCCCCACACAGCCTGTCTGTACATGCCTCCATCCCCTCCCTGGAGTGCCTTGCTGTCTCTGTAATATCTGCCCTGAGACGGGCAGCCTCCTCAACATGCTGCCCAACTAGCACAGTAATTTCTTGTTGCCGCTGGCTGATGCTGGCCAGGTCGAGGGCAGTGTTGGGTTCTGGTGGTGTGGCTGCTGTGGCTTGTGATGGTACCAGGTCAACAGATGAAGCCACCGGGGGGCTACTAAAAGTTCCCATGTTCTCATCGCCAGTGACATGGAACCCAGGTGTGTGCTGTGGTGATGGCCTGGGGGGGTTCCAGGGGGGATTGGGGTGTGCATCTCCATGTGGAAGTCAGTGAGGTCCTCCACATCTGATAGAGAAGCAGTGGCTGCCGCCTGTCCTGCAGAACTAGCTGGAGCTGAGGGTGGGCCCTCTGTGGCTGAGATCGGTGGTGGTGGGTTAACCTCCGGAGGTGGGCCAGTTGTTGGTGGTGTGGCAACTTGTGTCTTGGAAGTTGCGCTCCACCGATGTTTCGCACTCTGCATCGGGACCCTTATGCCTTTGCCCCTTGATGTTGTGGGGGTGTCCTCTGTGTCCAAAGCCCTTTGTTTCTTATGTGCAGGGGGTGCCTGTGATGCATTGCCAGCATCCTCACTGTCTGTATGTGAGCCTGTCGGGGACAAGAAGGGGGATGTCATTGGTTATGGTTCAATGTACTCAGTATACATCAATAATGCAGTTGTGTCCTTTTTGACTACATTGTAAAGGATGCAGGTGATGTGTCAGTACAGTGGCTCATCCATGCATGGTTGTGTGTGGCACTTGTCTCTGGTGATGTGTGCATGTGTGTGTGTTTGGGTCTGACACTGACATGGCCAGAGTGTGATGCATGTGTGGATGTTTGGCCATCCATGAGGTGATTCTGGGCTCACATTTGGGGGGACCAGTAGATTCACATTGCATGCTTTCATGTGTAAACTCACCTCCATCTGAAGTGGTTGCCACGCCATGCTCCATCGATGCCGACTCCCTCTATGTATTCCACTCCAATGAGGTTGGCGCATGTCTCCTCCCATTCTTTAAGTTTTATGGGCGACCCAGATTCACCTGCTGTGGCAATTTGGTGGTTTTCGGCAAGGATGCTTCTCACCCGGAGTCTCAGGTCATCCCACCTCTTTCGGCACTCACGCACATTGCGGGTGGTGGTGCCCACAGCACTGACTTTTAATGCAACCTCAGCCCAGATTGCCTTTTTTTTCATGATAGTCTCCCGCCGCATGTCGCTGGCAAAGACCACGGCAGCATTGTCAGCTAGGGTCTGGGTCAGCATGATTAGCTCCTCTGAGGTAAATTTTTCTTTCCGCTGCCGGTAGGTGGTTTTTTTCAATGCCTTGGGCATGTTGAGGGTGTTCCTGATGATTTCCAACTGCAAGCAAATCCAAACAGGTCCAGGGGGCAGAGGATGGCAATGGATTGTGTTTTTAAAGATGGCCGCCGTGCTCTTTCCCGTTCCTGTGCGATGGCACTAGTTCCGGTTCCGCAATTTAACGGTCTCCGCTAATAGCGGTGACCGCTATTTGCATGCAGCGTGAGGGCAGAGGTGCTATCTGCACTATCGTCGAAGGCGGTAAGACACTTTTCGTGGTCTTTAGCGGCATGGCGGTAGGGACATTACCGGCATGGCGCTATGCTCGTGTCCACGTACTTGTAATGGTACGCTATTAGCGCCCTCTTGCGAGGGCGGACACGTTAAGAGCGCCATGTCGGTAATTTGCGATTTTTAGCGCACAACGTGTAATGAGGCCCGAAGTATTCAAATACTGAACGTAGAACACTTGTTTTACTACATTGTATTAATGTTGGAGAAGGCCTGCATGGAAAATCTTAGAATACACAGTTATTGCATAGGCTTGTTGATACATGTATTAAAGGCAAACCAGTTATATGCGGTTGTTCGGGACTTGGCACGAACCCTAGATCGGTGATGTATTACATGGAATATTAACCCGAAGTGGGGCTGGACATGGTGCCCACCAAGTGTATAAAAAGCGAATGCATTCTAATGTACAACGTCTCTCACTGAACACACTATACCACGCTGGAGTTTGTTGTGTTGTACTGAGGGCAGATAGCTATCTGATTTTCCTTTGTTTTTGTAACTGGATTCAGTATAAAATAAAGTACTTTATATGTTCCTTTGTAACCCGTATTTGGTGTATTTCCTTTTGGGTACTCAGCCTCGATATTTTTATTCTGTTTTCACAGTGTGTGTTTGAACGTTCTGTGTGGGGGTTGGTGTGTGCCTGTGTGGTGAATGTAGGGTGAGTGAATGTGAGAGTGGATGAATGGATGAGTGACCAGTCAGTGAAAGGGGATGCAAGTGTGTGTAAGTCCTTGGGAGACTGGGATCACTGGAGCATGTTTGCCATATCCTTTGTTGACTGCATGTTTTACTGATATTTTCAGGCAGAGCCAAATTCATGTGTGTTATTACCTGGCTAGACTGTCATTTTGGTGCAATCATTCTAGATATGTCTTACTTTGGCATGACATTTTTACTCAGCATCTTTTAAAAAGTAAGCATGATAAGTAGTGTTACCTCGCTAGACTGATGTTTGGTGTAGCAGCCTGTATATTTTTTACTGTAGTATGACTTTTTATTAACTGAGCATCTATAATGAATCAAGCATGATAAGTGTTCTTATGGGTCTAGATTGACTTACATTGGAACCAGTTTGGACAGGTTTTCATATTGTGACATGCCACTTTTAATGGGCAAACCAACGGGAGTATGTTTTTACAAAGGAGTACTGGCATATATTTGCAGAGCAAGTTTTGTACCCAGGGCCAGTAATGATACTATAAAAAACATCTTGAAGCGAACATGAGTATGGTCTTATATTGGAATTCTAGAATATGTTGGTGGAGCCAACATGAAAATGTATAGGCACAGCCAGCAGAACATGATTATTATACTGGCGTATAATGCAGGGGCCAGCATGATAATGGATTTGTAAATACCCTGTGCACTTTTGGTTACTTGCATCTATTGTACTTTTTTCATGATTTCCCCTTTACACAACAAAACCGATTGTTGGCCTTTTACTCAAATACCTGGACTTTTACCAACATTTTCTCAGAAAGTGTGCTGTGTAATGCACTATAAATCAAAACATTTTCTCCGGGAAGGAGAAGAATCCCCTCTTACCCACCAAACCCATTTTTGTTAGTTCACAATCACATACTTGTGACAAATATTTACACCCTCCAACAAAACAACTCACCAGATGCTACTAGTACTACTTGTAAATATTTGTAAATGTGTTAAAGATGTTGGGCCGATTCAAGGAAAAGTGCGCAGAGATCCTGCAAAGCCCACACGTAGCAAATGTATCTGTACAAGCCTGTGCGCAGAAGATTTTCTGCATGCTCCACTTATTCATGGAATTGTTCATGCAAAGTTACTGTACACGCAAGTCACCGCCAGAACACCCCCAACATGCCCCCATGCAAAGCAAAAACAGCCAGAAACAGCTACCTTTGAGTGGCCCCTGCCGCAAATACATGCACCCTTAATACCGTGCGTGGAGACCCCTGCAAGCAGGCCTGCATCTCAGGGACCCTGCCTGGGGTCCCCTGCAACTGACACCAGCATCCCGACATCATGTGTACGATTTATCGTAACTCGGTTAAAAATTGGAAAATCAGCATGCAAACCCCTGTAAACTGTCCCGCTAATGCAGATCAGAATCCAGGCTGCATACACGCACCCCTAAATCTAAACCCGCTCATACCTCTGCATGTCAATCCTATGCGCAAAAGTCTGTAGGCCTGCCTACGGGTGGCAGATTGAATGAGGGCTTTGCAGGAAATTTTCCCTGCTGAGACGTTGCGTGCTCAGATCCATGAATACGTGTCGTTCCATGCAATGGTGGGCGTGCGACGGACTTCCTGCGGGCCGTTCCTTGTAACACCCACAGTTTTAATTGTTCTTCCATGTCCTCTGCGCAAGGCACACCCATGCTCTGCTTTGTGTCTCGCACAATGCACTCAGCCACTTACAGAGATGCACCGAGCCTGCGCGTAGTCCCCTCAAAGTATGAAAAAGCACCACACAGTCAATTCCATGAATCGACAAACAGGATTTTGCACTGAGTTTGGCATGCGCAGTCCCTATTTACTGAGCAAATAATTCCATGAATTAGGCCCTTAAACTTTGATTAAAAAACATTGTAACTTCTTTCACCTGCAGTATTGCATGCCCCTGCAGTGGCATATTCATCATGGACATTGCACACACGGGTCTGACAAGTGTGCAGTGCGCGCCTTGAAGTCTGCCAGTGAGTCCCCGGGTGAGAAACAACTTGTGCGTGTTTTCAATTTAAAATAACTGTGTGGTGCCATGGATTTATGTGTGCAGCAATGATGTTACCTTAAATGGTGTTTTTTTAAAAAGTCCTCTGGCACCCAGTATTACGCTTAGATAATATAAACTATGGGGCAGGGGGTCTTGGATATATTGAAAGAACCTTCCTCAGTTATTATACTATAACAAATATAACATTATCAGGGGCACTCCCTCACATGCACGCAGACCAGTCTAGTAGTTTTCTTGTATCGCAGTGGTAGCTGACTCATAGATACATTTATAACCAGGGAATTTTGTTGACACTAAATTCTGGTCAATGATTTAATTTTCAGGACTTGCTTGTGTAGCATTTTTCTCCTGGATAAAAAGCAGCGCATGCCTCCCCAGGTTGTGCTTTTTCGTCTTGTTAAACATAGCATTGCCACAGATAACACATACTTCTGTGTCCATTGATCTATAGGTGTTTCATACACTAGCTATAGCCTGCATGAGAGATTTCGGTTAGCTTGTTACAAATACTGTTGGGCCCACAGCGTGGTTTGCACGGGAGCCACCAAATGTTGCACTAGGCCATTGGGCACCATGGGGTCTGCAAAGAGTTATTGTGCAGTGCGCCCCTTGAAGTCTGCCAGTGAGTCCCTGAATGAGAAACAACTTGTGGGTGTTTTCAATTTAAGATAATTGTGTGGTGCCATGGATTTATGTGTGCAGCAATGATATTAACTTAAATGGTGTTTTTGTTAAAAGTACTCTTGCACCCAGTATTACGCTTAGATAATAACAACTATTGGGTGAGGGGTCTTGGGTATAGTGAAAGAACCTTTCTCAGGTATTATACTACAGCAAATATAACAATATCAGGGGCACTCCCTTGCATGTACACAGTCCAGTCTAATAGGTTTCTTGTATCATAGTGGTAGCTGACTCATAGATACATTTATAACCAGGGAATTTTGTTGATGCTAAATCCTAGTCAATGATTTAATTTTCAGGCCTTTCTTGTGCAGCAATTTTCTCATGGGTAAAAGGAGCACATGCCTCCCTAGGTTGTGCTTTTTAGTCTTGTTAAACACAACAATGCCACATGTAACACGTAATAGTTCTGTGTCCATTGATCTATAGATTATTTCATACACTAGCTGTAGCCTGCATTAGAGATTTTGGTTACCCTGTTGCAAATACTACATTATGTATGTTTTATATATACACCCACATCAAATCTGGAAAATGACATTCACCAAATGTGTGATCGTGGACAAATCTTTCCTCCCTCTGTGCCTCGGTTCTTATATCTGGCTGAAATCAGAGCACCATGAAACACGGGTGCTAGAAGCATCTGACAAATCTGAAGGCCGTTTGCTATCACTTCCCGTGAAGTAACTTGAGCAGGGTTCAATTGCATCACTTCTTGTGATGTCATCAGGAGGTCAAGGGTTGTCTGATGTCACTTCCGCTACCCCAGGCATTTTGGTGAAATGACGTCCATGGCTATCTTATCAGAATTTTGACAGGAAGATTAAATGCACTAGACCTCTCTGAATGCTTGACTCTAAATCAAAGTGAATAACTGATTATCAATGATAAATAAATAGTCTATCACAATAACCACAAACGCTCTTTGGCTTGTGTAGGGGAGGAGTGGTCCAAGGGACCACCCCTGGCCTGCATCTCCACCCCAGGTGAGGGCCATGGCTCATCGGGCGTCCCCTCCTTACCACCAGGGCCCAGGTGGTGGATGGCTCACCTGCTGAAGACATTGCCCGCACGTATTAAATTTAGCCAGGCCTCAGAAACCATTTTTTGTCTACTAAAGATGGTGTGAGCTCAGCGCGCTGTAGCGCGGCCCCCACCTTCGGAAAGTTTCAGTCCTACCTGTCTCCGCAGCACCATGGCAGATCCGCTGCAAGCCCGTTCCCACGAACAAGATGGACATGATCTAGCGTAATACATTAACATTGTAACAGTTCACCTTCCGCAGCGTATCACTGCTCCCACAATGACCCGGTCAGCAAGGCCTGGGCGATGGGAAGATCTGTAGAATGCTCATCTGATGAAAGCAGACAGGTACCCAAATATGAATGTAAGAAACCACTTTTAACACATGTATCCTCTCCATACAACCACTCTTACTAAAGAAACCTGTAAAATTGTGTAATTATCGTACATGACACCAGCCGTGAAGGACCCACACCCCTGCAGGGGTGTGCAAATGATAAAAGCATTCCGGGGGATTATTCTTCATATGTATCATTGAAAGCCGCACGCCCCGCGGTCCCGCGCCACAACTGAACTGATGCTGCTAGGGTACACAAGAAAACGAATGTAACCATACCAAGGGAACATGTGAAGAGTGTGCGAGAATGCACTCGTCACGCGTGTATGTCTAAGCCCCTCATGTGCCACCTCCGCCACGTACAGTGGCGGGTTACTTTCTATGTACTCCACCAACCCTGATACTACCTCAATTACTTCAAATGTATATGCATATAACTAAATACTGTAGTTGTTAAAACATAGTGTATGAATAAGGTGCTCAGACTGGGTATAATCGAGACACATCCAGCAAAGTTTAAATGCATGTTTCAAAATGATTTGAATAAGTATTATAGAGTGTTCAAATGTTTGTGATGTTTTTACCTAAAATCGGCAACACACGAGGGAGATACTTTGTGAAATACGTGCAAGGCCATTCCCCCTCCCACCCTGCGAAGGCTGCCAAGACATGAGAGCAGAGGCCCGCGCTGCGCTACTCCGCCTCCCCCAACCAGACTGGAGCCGCTTCAAAGATTTGTAGCCCCCTCTGCAGCACCCAAGGCCGCGGCCCGCCACCTGCATTATTTACAGCACAGCAGTAAACCTCTGCCTGAACACACACTTCCAAAGGCGCCCCCTCGTAAATCCCATAACCCACCTGATCATCTTAGACCTATGGCCCTGTGCAATCAGGACACCCAACACTTTGACAACACACAGTGGCACATCCATAACAACTTCTAACAAGACAGAAAGACCTGTACCGCCCGTCCCAGGCCCTGAAGCTTAGCTCCTCGACCTATGGCCCCGGTCAACAGGACACTGGTAACCATGTCCTGACGTATTACCGCCAGACTCCTCACAAGGTACATTCCTCCTGTGTTGCATTAACCTGTAGAATAACCTATTGGAAGATTTACTAAAGAAGATAATATTGAAATGACTGAATGACTGCGGTGTGCATGGCCTAGGGCAAATAAGTCAGGAAAAGACATTCATCTCTGACACTGGCCGCGATGGCACAACAACACCGCCCGGATGAACTCAGCCAACCTGCCAGGCCCAGCCCAACCCACGAGGATGACCAGTGACGTCTTCCAGCCAAAGCCAACCGTATCGCAGCAGCACCTATAGTTAGTCATCGCCACCCAATCCCATCGAACTTGTGCCCCCTATAGTGTGTAGGTTCTTATGACGTTTTTTGTAAATATATACGCCTGTCTTTGCTATTGTCAGACAGAGCGCTCTCGGAGTTTGCAGAGTTCTTTGCATGCCATATTCTCATTGATAAACTCCCATTTAAGCTCACCCGCACTCTGTCTTGGCCTTATTCCCGATTTGGGAGAGTCCTTCATTGTCTCTCATTGTGGGGAGGATCGTGCTGGTTGGGGACGCTTGCCTTCAGTGGTGACCCCGAAAGCATGATTATTATTATTATTATTATTCTTTCCCGACCTAACATTACCGTCCCCTTTTGGCACGAGAATCTCCGGTCGAAAAGGGATACGCACGGTGAGCCGGCTCCGGGAGGCTGCCCGCCAACGGCGACCGGTACACTAAGAAGTGCGCACTCAATAGAGAGAGGGTACGGGATCCCGGTTGAAAAATCCCCTTTGAGTACCGCTCGCCGGAGCCGGGGCTGACTGTTGAGCTGACGGCAACACTGCCTGGACGGACCCAGTTTCGGAGACTATCGGTTCAAGACGGGCACGTGAGTACTGAGTGCGAGCGATTGTAAAGGGAGTGGGGGAAGAAGTGTAGGACAGGGAACGAAGAGGGGGTACGCAGATCTACTAAGGATCATCCTAAAATTTTTCTTGCTTTTTCTTTGCATATGGCCATTAGGATTAAGAGGTGAATAAGAGATAAAAGTGACGGGAACCTAGCTCCGAAAGGGGGTGGAAGGCGGCGCCGCATAGTGCTATCTTGACTAGTACTGTGAATATATGAAGAAGTGGATTATAAGATAAAAGTGTTCAGCAAAAGGGGGCACTGAGAATATATTAGTGACCGCTATTACTTCTTTCTTTTCTTTTCTTTAGGGTTAGGGGGAAAATAAAAAGTGAGATTAACACAAACTTAAGGAGAAAGTAAGAGTCCTACTAGAAGAGGGAAGAGCAGACCTATATATATATATGCGCATCCATATATCCAAGTAAGACGGACAGGGACGGCCGGCTAGGGAGGAAAGGGAGGACGGCTTGAATTGTGAATAGAGTGTTACCAAGAGGTGTGTGCACCTCGTATGTGTCAGACGACAATTTGATGTTGTGAATGTGTAAAACGGCTATGAATGTATAGTAGTTAAATGGTCATGGTAAGTGTGACCGGATAGAACTTTTGAAGACAAAAATGACACGGTGAAGTGAGTGGGTACCTTTTTGATTTCCGGGTTGATATTGTCAAAATAAATGATGGTTTGCTCTTGTATGTGCCCCCCAAAGAGAATAGAATAGAAACTGTGTACAGCCAGTTTTGTATTGCGCCGACAAGGGGAAGAGCACAAAGGAGCCTGTTATTGATTGTGAAGTAGAAAACGAAAAATAATATTGATAATACACCTACATTGTAGTTGCAGACACACAGAAACACACAAGTACTAGGAGGGCACAGGGATGGGGGCCGAAACACCCTTATCACATATTTGTAAGAATCTACCAGGGTACGCGGAGCGGATTAAGAAATATCACGACCAATGGATAACCGAGTTGAAGGGAGAGGGGTTACCCCAGATATGGCCCGAGGGAGGGTCATTTGACAAAAGTGTTCTGGATATGGTGGCCACATGCATTTGTTTGAAGTACAAGGGGAAGCAGTTGCAAAATAGGAGAGAAGTATTAGATCTCTGGAGGTTATTTGAAGAGATACCACCGCCTAAAACACCAGCATTAAATCCTGATCTCCCGTCCACCACAGACAATCCACTAATGATACAGAAAGATGTTAAAGAATTGTCAAGTGTAGCGCCACCAGTAGAGGTAATAAGTTTGTACCCGATATTAAACAAGCCTGTGCCCGCAGAAGGATACAGTGACCCCACATATGTGCCTCCCCCGACAACTACTACACCCCGCCGGCCCACGGCACCCCCGCCATATGAAAGTACAAGAGAGCTAGGCCAGGCAAGTACACAAAGGGTGGACATAGAGAAACTCACAGATGATTTACAATCAAGACTCTCAATAGCAAAAGATGAGCTCTCGAGGATAAAAGACATGTGTGGACAAACAGCACTTAATGCGGCTAGATCAGGGCGCACGTCTAGAGCGCCAGGTGAGAATAGAAAACCTGAAGAGGGGTGGAAAAAAGGTGAGATACTGTTCAGAATTGAAGAAGAACCGACACGAATAATAGAAATAGGGACACAAGAGGGAGATATTGACAATGAAGAAAGGCCTATGGGGGACAGAGAGGAATTACTATGTGATATAAGGGACGAGTTAGAAGAAAGCGACAGGTTGAGCATGGCAATGGGAGGGGGAAGTGAAGGGGTGGATGGTACATGTTCACTGAGAACATTGGATGATGAGTGGACGGGGCGATTAAGGAACAGGGTGGGGAAAATGGCATCACTGGGAACATCAGCAGCCAAAACAGGTGTAGATGAAACGACAAAAGGAAGGCTACAGCTCCCATTGATACATAGGGGAGGAGGGAGGCCGAATTATATCCCCTGGGCTCAGATGGATAAAGCTAATTTATTAAAACTATTGCCCCCGCTGTGGGGAGGGGCAAGTAAGTGGATATACGCCTTTGAAAAGCACACTGCTGGGGTACCCCTAGCAATAGGAGATGTGAAGAGCTTGCTCGTATCAGCAGTGGGCGATCAGGCTGAGAGAGTATGGGTTAAGGCCGGTTTCCCGGGAGTAACATTAGACTGCGACCGCCATGATGGGGCCTCCTTTAACACAGTGCGTGCCAGGGTGTGGGATGCCTTACGTGAAACATTCCCAGATACGCCAGACTTACAGTCAGTGATGCAGTGTACAATGAATGACGGGGAGGAGGCTATGGATTACATTTTCCGGGTCCAAGAGATGTGGAGAGCAGAAACGGGCACGCCCTGGTATCAATCGACATCTTTATTTTACTTCATTATAAAAAGAGGGCTCCCAAAGGAAGTGCAGAAGGCGCTCGACAAGATAGCAGGTATTGAAGCAAAGGGATGGCCTGAGATTCAGAGCATAATAGTACACCATTGTAAGCGAATAAAGGAGAGGGAGAAGGAGGTGGCGCAGAAAAGATTGGCAGATGAGGCGAAGTTAGTACAGACAAAGTTGGTGAAGGTTGCAGCATCAGTAGCCGCGCTCCCACACAGCAGGGAGGGAGATGATGAGGAGGAGGGGCTGATAGCAATACAAGGAAGGGTGGCAACTAATTGGGCAGGAACAGGACAGCGGCAGTGGAACGAGCAGGAGCAAGGCGGAGGTCCGCAGTGGCAAGAGTGGACCCCTCGAGGGGGACGAGGTGGGTACAGGGGACGAAGAGGAGGTGGACAGGGGTATGGGGGAATGGGAGGAAATGGATGGCAGGGCCCTAGAGGTGCACAAGGGAGTTGCTGGAACTGCGGAAGGTGGGGGCATTACTCTAGGGAGTGCAGAGCTAGACCCAACAATGGGTTCCAAGAGGTAGAACAGTATGGCCACCCCCACCCGGGGAGCCCATATGGTCTTCCAATGGGACAACAACAGCTGAGAAACCCAGGCCGAGGTGATGCTGAGCAGCAACAGGGGCACCAGTATAGAACACAGAACCACCCACAAAACAATGACAATATGCAGTATACGCCAGGCAACCCCTTCGCGACAACAGCAAACGGGGCCCCCGCACCAGCACCTTACAACGGCATGTCAGTAGTTTTAGGAAGTGTCTTTAATCAGGGAGGGGCAATGAGACACCCCGCATAGGACAGCCCACAGAGAACACTTGCGTGTCCAGTTCTATCTACAACCTACAATGCAGCAGAGGAACCATTGGTAGGGGCGCAGATAGGAGACAAGCAGTTCATATTCATGGTTGATTCGGGAGCGGAGAAATCATGTATCAGAGAGGGCCGGTTCCCGTTATCTAACCGGAAGTTAGAGACGCAGGGGTTCTCTGGGGCTGTAATTGAAGTTCCTTACACAGAAGCATTGGATGTAACAGTGGGGGGTAAAACTGTAAAGACACCCTTACTGTATTATGAACACTCACCAATAAATTTATTAGGGAGGGATCTCCTGAGTAAACTTAACATGACCATATCATTTACCGAGAGAGGAATAGTGTGTTCTACACCCGGGATATGCCCCTTGCGTGCGATGTTGGTAGTGCAAGCCTACACAACCACACAGGAGGTACGAGGGCTGCCGGAAAATGAGGAAATGTTTATTGAAGGGCTAAAGACTTTGACCCTCATAATTCCAGAACTAAGAAGAATGGACTGGAGGATCCCAGCGGAGTTCCTCTTCCGCCCCATAGTGTGTCCCGACACAGCACCAGGATCAGTGGTATCATTAGACTTGCATGCTGTACAGGTGTCAGCGAAAAGGATCGCTGCAATTGGAATGGATAGGGAGGGATGCGAGTGGCGTACAGTGCTGTGTACAAATGCCAACATCGCCCTACGAGAGATAACAGATGAGGATCTCTTTTCAGACACAGAAGGGGATGGTGAGATAGTAATGGAAATAGCGATGCCCTGTGACATTTTGATTCAAGCCAGGGAAACCCCCGTCCAATTGATGGTAGTGGTGGGAGCACCACTGTCATTTTTTGATGACGACATGAGGCTCGTACCAAATAATTTGTGGACAACAGGCCCCCATGATGTCGGGCTGTTGCACGGAGTACAACCTGTGGTAATAAAACTAAAGCAAGGAGCAATTTTACCCCGAGTTAAACAGTATCCATTGTCCCGTGAAGCTGAAGAAGGGATAAAAGAGACAATAAATGCACTACTAGCACAAGGGATAATAGTGCCTTCAAACTCCCCATGTAACACATGTATCTATCCGATCAAAAAAGCGAAAGGAGGGTCTTGGAGGATGATACAGGACTTACGCCCCCTAAATGATGTAATTCAGAAGGAGTTCCCTCTAGTCCCGAACCCTGCATCAATACTATGCAGCATCCCGAAAGTGGCATCACATTTCACAGTAGTAGACTTGAAAAACGCATTTTTCTCAATACCCCTGGCTGAAGAGAGTAGATACCTTACAGCATTTACACTGGGGGGTAAAAGATATGAACACTGCAGACTACCACAGGGATACTGTGAGAGCCCGAGCATATTCAACCGCATATTGCATGAAGACTTGGGAAACCTATCAGTTGAGAGTACGATTATTCAGTATGTAGACGATTTATTAGTGTGTGCACAAGACGAAGCAACATGTAGAAAGGATTCAACAACGCTCCTGACTCTACTGGCCAACAAGGGGTACAAGGTAGACAAGGAGTAGCTACAGTACTGCCTGACTGAGGTCTTATACCTGGGACAGCTGATATCAAAAGATGGAAAAAGAATAATTCCCGACAGGGTAGAAGCAATAAGATCAGTAGGAGAACCCGCAACAGTGAAAGACATGCAGAAATTCTTGGGGATGTGCAATTATTGCCGCGCATGGATATTAGACTATGCAGCATACACGAGACCCCTCCTACAAGCACTCAAGGAAGCACAACAGGAGAACAAAAAAATAGAATGGTCAGAAGAAATGAGCACATCGTTTCAATCATTAAAAGAGCTAATTTCAAGCGCTCCAGTGCTAGCAAACCCTGATTATGGACGCAAATTTTACCTATTCTCACACTGCAAGGGAACACTCATGACAGCTGTACTGACACAAAAGATGTCCCTAGGACACAAGCCATTGGCTTACTCTAGTGGTACTTTGGATGCCGTGATGCAAGGTCATTTCGCGTGCGAGCAATCACTCGCTGCAGCCGCGTTCGCGATTGAGAAAAGTGCCACAACAGTAATGGGTTGCCCTGTGACATTGTTTGTGGAACATTCATTATTTGCAATACTTGAGAGGTCAAAAAGCACACTGACAACACAGCGGGCGACAGCCTACGAGATTATATTGTCTAGCGCCAACATCCATGTGGTGAGATGCAAGACAGTGAACCCCGCCACATTCATTACAGAAGCATGCACACTAGAGGACATGCAGGACCACGATTGCGTGACCTACACAGGAGAAAGAGGGGAGGACACAGTGGTGTGTGAGAATGCTCTGAGCGAGGGGGAAGTGTACTTCGTGGATGGGTCTGCATCGATTGACGTGGACACGGGAGAAAAACAAAAATTGATGTGGACTAAACGAGGGTGCAGCAGGTCGGGAACAGACTTGCTGTGGCAGCAAAATAACTCAGGGAAAGTGGTGATGCCCATCCAGTTACTAGAAATTGCGTTTCAACAACTACACTTCCCCGCACATAATACCAAACAGCACATTGCAGCAGAAATACAGGAAGAATGGTTCGTGCCCTGTCTCCAGGAGCACGTATCTCGATTAGCAATGGAATGCACAACATGTCAGATCTACAATTCAGGAATGACATTACGCACACTCCGGGGAACAATTCCTAAACCCACTGGCCCATTCAGAGAACTGCATATTGATTACGCAGACATGGGGGAAAGGTGTAATGGCGCACGGTACATGATCGTGGTTGTGTGCCCATTCTCAAGGTGGGTGGAAGCTGGACCATGTGCGCGACCTGATGCCAAAAGCGCCGCCAAGTTCCTAGTGAGGGAAGTGTTCCCGCGCTGGGGAATTTGTGACGTGATTCGCTCAGACAATGGCACTCATTTTGTGAATGAACTCTTCAAGGAAGTCACTACACTGTTGGGAATAAAACATAAATTGTGTTCGATTTATCATCCTCAAAGTAATGGCGTAGTGGAAAAGATGAACGGACTATTAAAGGGCAGGTTATCAAAACTATGCTTTGCATTGAAGAATAATTGGATTTACTGTCTGCCCCTTGCACTATTTGAACTGAGAAATCAGCCAAGTAAAGACCACCATTTGTCCCCGCACGAAATTGTGACTGGGAGACGAATGCACACAGCACACTCCCCACTGCACGAACACTCAGATGCACACAGGAGCGCCGCGATATTGGGAGAAGAATTCACGGACTATTTGAAAAAATTAACAAGGGCAGCGCGCGCAATATCAAAGCAGCTCTCCCCACCCTTCACGAGAGAGGAGGGAAACACAAATGGGTCTGTCACGGAGCCTGAACAACAGCTACAGCTGATGCCGGGCGACTCAATTTATGTTAGAAGTTTTGTGTGTCGATGGAATGCACCACGGTTCCATGGCCCATACGAGGTAGTGTTTTGCACGCCCACGGCAGTGAAAGTGAAGGGCTTGAGGTACTGGGTGCACTTGACAGATGAACGAAAAGCATATAGTAACGTGCAGGAGGAGGTGGATGAGGAGGCACAGACAACAGCAAACAATGCAACTGAGCAGGATGTCTGAATATGAACTTATGTATGTGTGACAGTAAGGGACCTGGCTGGGAATATGGTCGATAAGTATACTTGCATTCCTTTAAAAATGTTACAAAAAAAAAAAAAACGTTTTTTCTTTTTATCTTGTGAATTTATGTGATTAATAAAGTGAACAAACTATGACGTGTTTTACACCCTTATCTGTGAATACCCTTCCCCGCAACCCTACCCGCCTCCATTCCCCGTCAATATATATATTGGCACTAATGGTGCCAACAAAATGTTTACATGCATGCACTTAATGCACTTTTATATCTCAAACAGGAACTACCATGGCATCTAACAGGCAGCCTGCAACGGATAGAATTAGTAGAATGAGAGAATTATTAAATGAGAGATGTAGATATTCGTATGAGTGCGGATTATCTGTATGCATTACGATGTTTTTTATGCTAATGTTTGGTCTGGTTACATATTGGTTTATAGCGTTCATCTCTATCGAGATGAACGAGGGGGGAGGGATTAACAGCACTGGGATTAACAGCACCACTGGGACCAATGTAACTGCAAGTGTCACTATAAGGGAAGGTGATTTTCTGGTATGGGACGGAGCTAAACTTGTATGGGGATATCACACCACACCATCCAATGTTGTCATATCAGAAAAGAAAGAGCCACAGGGTGGAACGCAAAACAACACAGTATCTCCACCAGTGATGTATAGGTATAATGCTCGCAGTTTAAATGACCGAAACCCGTCTGTCATATCATGGTTGTATAACACCCCCACCAGCCAACCTGCCCCCACCCTAAAAAATGACCTGCAAGATAACGTCAGGGACGAAAAAGAAAAGCTGCTAGCAATACACGAAATATTATATGATGCATGGGCCACGGGGGGCGGGAATGGGAAAGGGGGGTCTATTTTATCCCTCGCCCAGGAAGTTGGGAAGTACATGAGGAACAAGAACAACAGACGGAAGAGAGAAGCAGGGAGGAGGAAGTATGATGAGTACTATGGGTTAGGTCTAGATAAGATGGAAGACCCACGACACCCCCACCAAACAAATAAATGGTATGCGGATATGAGTGCCACAGCTAAACAAACAACAAACGAGAGCTGTTATGTCTGCTCCCTCATCCCTCACGCTTCAGGTACACCCAAAGTATTGCTACCCAAAGAGTTGCCAATTATAGATGCCCAATGTCTCCTTCATCTCACGTTATGCAGGATTAAGAACACCTTCCAGGCACACGAAGTTACTTTTCAAATGCTGCAGAACGAGAAAACATGCTATCCAAAGACGGCAGGGGTGGTATGTTTGAAAGAACCGTTTTTTGTAATACAAGGGACACTTTTTTCTGATAACAAGTGGAAGGATGAAGAAGTAATGTGCAAGGCGGAAGCACTGAGAGATGTGGCACCAGAGAAATTGCAGTGGATAGAAGAAACATGCACACCAGTATGGAAAGAACACATTTCAAAACTAACTTGGGTAACCGCCATTGAAAAACCTTTCAAACTACAGAACAAAATAGACTATGAACTATGTTTTAAAGGAGAGGGGAAGACCTCCATGGGAACAAACAAGAACTGTAACAAGACCCTCACCATCCCAGATCTGAGAAAAGGGACAGCGGCCCTTATGGACACGTACTGGGTATGCGGCAACCAGGCATACCTACACCTCCCCCCGTCATGGAGTGGCAGCTGCTCAATGGCCACTCTGCACTCAGCCCTAATGGTAATACCGGAGAGCCACATCGACGGGAGCAAAAAGACACAGGAACGCCTGCAACAGAGTGCAGCCCAGCCAACTGCGGAGTCACAAATGTACGTCCTATCTTCCGGAAACAAGGGAGAAGTGCTGACCCGTAACAGACGTGCATCAAACTACATATCAAAGGAATCATCAGCACTATTGGCTCAGATCCCAGATAAATATCGATTATTCAGCTCTGCAGAAACATTCTTTGCCTCACTTGTCTCAAGTGTCCAAGCAAGAGCAAATGCAAAATGGCTCCAGATAACACGCCGGGAATTGATTCAGCTGGCGAACGACACTGAAGAAGGGTTCAACGTAATAAAAGTGGAACTAAGGGCTTTACGACTGATGACCATGCAAAACAGGTATGTCCTGGACCTGTTGACGGCAATGGATGGAGGTGTTTGCCGAAAAATAGGAAGTGCCTGCTGCACTTTCGTACCTTCTGAAGACGCAGAAAATGGCTCCCTGTCCCATGTGATCGAGGCAGTCCACAACCTAGGAGAAAAAATGAAAATGGAAGGTGGAGCAGAAGACAGTACATGGTTCGATAACTTCTTCTCCTGGGTCCCCTCATGGCTTGGAACAACTGTGAAATTTTTGATGCCAGCTGTGGTGTTCCTCCTTTTAATTTTTTGCCTGTGCCAGGTGGGCCTTCGATGTTGTGCTAACGCAGTACCTAATGGTGCAATGATGATGGTGACAATGGGCAACACTCGTGGGACAATACAAAACATGCAGGAAGTGCAGGTGCAAACAGGAGCAGATGACACACCAAGATATCAGCTAGTGCCTATCTATCACGACAAAGATATCATAGATAAAGCGTGGCACACCACCATTAGAGAGCCCCGTGTACTAGAATGGTACCAGGAGGTGTGGGTAGATCTGGCGGGAGATGGCGGATGTATCTACCTGACTTGCACCCCAGATGAATATGCCAGAAGAGGGGAAAGCTTACGAGGGGTGTGCAGAGCATGGATGCCCATAAAAGGCACACCTGCATGGGATGAGGCAGTGATGGACGAAGAAGAATGTCGGAGGTTGGAGGACTTAAAGTATTCGTTACTTAAGTAACGAAAGGGGGGAAATGTAGGGGAGGAGTGGTCCAAGGGACCCCCCCTGGCCTGCATCTCCACCCCAGCTGAGGGTCATGGCTCATCGGGCGTCCCCTCCTTACCACCAGGGCCCAGGTGGTGGATGGCTCACCTGCTGAAGACATTGCCCGCACGTATTAAATGTAGCTAGGCCTCAGAAACCATTTTTTGTCTACTAAAGATGGTGTGAGCTCAGCGCGCTGTAGCGCGGCCCCCACCTTCGGAAAGTTTCAGTCCTCCCTGTCTCCGCAGCACCATGGCAGATCCGCTGCAAGCCCGTTCCCACGAACAAGATGGACATGATCTAGCGTAATACATTAACATTGTAACAGTTCACCTTCCGCAGCGTATCACTGCTCCCACAATGACCCGGTCAGCAAGGCCTGGGCGATGGGAAGATCTGTAGAATGCTCATCTGATGAAAGCAGACAGGTACCCAAATATGAATGTAAGAAACCACTTTTAACACATGTATCCTCTCCATACAACCACTCTTACTAAAGAAACCTGTAAAATTGTGTAATTATCGTACATGACACCAGCCGTGAAGGACCCACACCCCTGCAGGGGTGTGCAAATGATAAAAGCATTCCGGGGGATTATTCTTCATATGTATCATTGAAAGCCGCACGCCCCGCGGTCCCGCGCCACAACTGAACTGATGCTGCTAAGGTACACAAGAAAACAAATGTAACCATACCAAGGGAACATGTGAAGAGTGTGCGAGAATGCACTCTTCACGCGTGTATGTCTAAGCCCCTCATGTGCCACCTCCGCCACGTACAGTGGCGGGTTACTTTCTATGTACTCCACCAACCCAGATACTACCTCACTTACTGCAAATGTATATGCATATAACTAAATACTCTAGTTGTTCAAACATAGAGTATGAATAAGGTGCTCAGACTGGGTATAATCGAGACACATCCAGCAAAGTTTAAATGCATGTTTCAAAATGATTTGAATAAGTATTATAGAGTGTTCAAATGTTTGTGATGTTTTTACCTAAAATCGGCAACACATGAGGGAGATACCTTTGTGAAATACGTGCAAGGCCATTCCCCCTCCCACCGTGCGAAGGCTGCCAAGACATGAGAGCAGAGGCCCACGCTGCGCTACTCCGCCTCCCCCAACCAGACTGGAGCCACTTCAAAGGTTTGTAGCCCCCTCTCTGCAGCACCCAAGGCCGCGGCCCGCCACCTGCATTATTTACAGCACAGCAGTAAACCTCTGCCTGAACACACACTTCCAAAGGCGCCCCCTCGTAAACCCCATAACCCACCGGATCATCTTAGACCTATGGCCCTGTGCAATCAGGACACCCAACACTTTGACAACACACAGCGGCACATCCATAACAACTTCTAACAAGACAGAAAGACCTGTACCGCCCGTCCCAGGCCCTGAAGCTTAGCACCTCGACCTATGGCCCCGGTCAACAGGACACTGGTAACCATGTCCTGACGTATTACCGCCAGACCCCTCACAAGGTACATTCCTCCTGTGTTGCATTAACCTGTAGAATAACCTATTGGAAGATTTACTAAAGAAGATAATATTGAAATGACTGAATGACTGCGGTGTGCATGGCCTAGGGCAAATAAGTCAGGAAAAGACATTCATCTCTGACACTGGCCGCGATGGCACAACAACACCGCCCGGATGAACTCAGCCAACCTGCCAGGCCCAGCCCAACCCACGAGGATGACCAGTGACGTCTTCCAGCCAAAGCCAACCGCATCGCAGCAGCACCTTTAGTTAGTCATCGCCACCCAATCCCATCGAACTTGTGCCCCCCATAGTGTGTAGGTTCTTATGACGTTTTTTGTAAATATATACGCCTGTCTTTGCTATTGTCAGACAGAGCGCTCTCGGAGTTTGCAGAGTTCTTTGCATGCCATATTCTCATTGATAAACTCCCATTTAAGCTCACCCGCACTCTGTCTTGGCCTTATTCCCGATTTGGGAGAGTCCTTCATTGTCTCTCATTGTGGGGAGGATCGTGCTGGTTGCGGACGCTTGCCTTCACTTGCAAATATCATCATACACCAATACAACAATTATGCATGAACAAACAGGACCAACTGCAAATTCAAATTCATTTGTAATGTAAATCGATGTGTAAACATACAACTACTTAATAACAGTATCAATCACTAGAGATTTAGTGCTTTTTGTTTTGTACTCCAAAACAGCATGCATGTATTTAGACTTATTGTTTGGGGCCATCTAAATCCCTCACAACAAAACAACCTCAAACATGCTTGTGACCTTATGTACCCATCTATATTAAAGTCAGAGCTCTGCTGTGATGACTTGTTATCTATCTAGTCCATATCCCGCGCAAGTCCCAATTTCTGTAGCATTATTAAACCCATTCAGGTGAAATGTAACAACTCATCCCAAAAAATAATATTTGCACAATCATTTATTTTGGATTTGTTAAGAGATTGGAGAAATCCATGTTTAATGGTTAACAAAATGCAACAACAAAAATTGCATTGTTTCCTACAGCACACTGTTTAAAGCTGTTGTTGCCAGTGCATTAGGCACAATGTGATACAGCATGGTTTACTACGATACAGCAATTAATTGTAACCACTTGCTATGCTGTTGGGGCCTGCCCTACTTCTTCCTCATGTAGTGAGCGCTGCCTGCTGTGGTAATTTTTCCTCCGCGGTTGTTTTCATAAGAACTTTCTGCATATAATGCTATAAACTATAAACTATAAAGCTTGTGTTGGTGTTGTTAAGTGCTGCTTACTTTCCTGTCAAAATTGTGAATTCTAACAGTATTTCAATCAGCCCTTCCAGAATATTCCTATTGGCAACCCCTCACAATTTTCGCACCTGTAATGACCTCAGTTCAGTTTAAGCTGTCCAATCAAGTTAGGCAGACTTCTATTAACCATTTAAAATAACAATCGGGCAGCTTTTTATTGATTCAGTTGAAACGCCATACAGTTTATTTTTTGGGGGGTCGCGGGGATGGGGTTAGGTGTCATTTTTTTCAGATTACATACAGCTAAAGTATATCAAAAATCGACTTTACAACCACTTAGACCCGCGGGACGCGGAGCAGGAAGTGGATTGGAAGTGGTCTGCTGTGGTCCGCTGGGGACGCAAGACTGTGCTGTATTTCATCCGCCTTCTGAATTGCTGGTTAGAACTAAAACACCCAGAGCGTGTAAAGATCTACGCAGTGATGACCCAGATGGTGTCACACACTCCGCGCTAGATGAAATTACAAGAGCCGGCCAGCGCAAGATGGACGTCGGAATCAGTACCAGAGACTGAGGTGAGATTAATCGCGCTAAACGTAATGTTTGTGATGTGATACTAAATCAACCCTGCAGCAAGATGTAACTGATAATGAAAGGCTGCTGGCAGAGAAAGGAGTATTTAGCTCTCCTAATGGCGGCAATTATGACGACCTAGAGGGGGGAGAAATGGGACAAAGACATGCAATTTACAGTTGTCCAAAATAAGACTTTCTCCGTAGAAAATGAGGAGAATCTCGAGAAGTGTCCAAACCAAAAACAAGGTCTAAGCCTAGAAGAGGAACGGCCCATTATGAAAGATGACTGACTGACCCCTACCCTCCGTACACCTATGGGGGAACCCTGGAGGCAATATGGCAGCATGAGACAGGAGAGCCCAAGTCGGATGGGATGAGAGAATACTCAAACTCAGTCTTGGTGCTCCACTTGTCTAAAGACACAGCTGTTATTCAAGCTAACTTAGAACGGAAAACCCAAAGAGGAACATATGGTGGCCATCATTACCGGTCAGGGTGAACAAGGTGAAGCGGAGTTACTCCATTTAAAAGATCCTGAAAAAACGTTCCCTAATTCCTCTGGTAGATTGAAAAACGAAGAGAGAAATGAGGGAAGATGGAAATTGGATAGGGAGTCACCCACCTGATCTCAACAAACTTTACCCAACATAACTAACCCTCTAGAGCACAAGGGGCGTCCTCAGCCCGCTCATCCCTCTCTATGCATTCTTCGGTGAATGAATCAGCTTATTCACGAACATGACTCCAATGAATGAATTAGGAACGAAAAACCTAATAGAACAGCTCCAGGGTACCGTCATTTCTGCCCTGTCTATCTCCCTGGTACCGTTCATAACATTGTAAGAAGCATTAAATGGTGTTACATTTAAGATCCAACCTGATCAAAACGACTCAGTGTGATGCGATGAAAATGTTGTGGGCTCTTGGCTTTGATCTAAACAAGGTAGAGAGAATGCTGTGGCGTGGCTGTAGAGATACAATGATCAATTCTAGAAGAGAGGAGAAACCTAAGGAAGATCCCTGATACTCAGCACCCAAAATTTCTGATAAGCAAGGAGGAATTGTCACGACCTGTGACCCAGAACCCCACTGGCATGGTCACATGCCAGGTAGGGTTAGGGCTCGGGGTTCATTTGGGGCCCCAAGGGCCCTACATTATCACCAGGGACTCTCCTGGAGTCAGTCCTGGGGCCTTTGGTGCCAGGCTCATATTTGGAATGGGACTTGAGGGGACTACTTTTTGTGTGGAAGCCTGCAGCCAACATGGAGACACCCACACAGACTAGTCCCTAAGAACCAGACTGTGTGGTGCAATGTTTTAGGGTGTGGTAGCCCAGACTAGTTTACCTGGACTAATTTACAGGGGCAGGCTATTTGAACCACACCCAAGCTAAAGAACGTGCTTCGCATTATTCTTCAGCCAGCAGCGTGACGCTCATCGTGTTCACAGACCAGAACCTGGCGTTCCTGGAATAGCGGACCTGCAGAGGAGACAAAAGAACATTATTAGCAGCCCCAGCTTAACTGCAGCTTTCCATCCTTCGATCCTGGCTGCTCGCGGTCTTCCATCCTGTTGGCAACATCTTCAGGACATCACGGACGCACCGGAACAAAGCACCTGGAGGGGAGAGAGAAAAAGGGACAACGTTAAACAGGTAACTCACGGCAATCACAGCAGTAAACTCCTCACCTGGCTGGGCATATCTTGGCCGGTTCTGCTCCGGAAATCACTGCATGCCCAGAAAGACCATTGCGACCTGAAAAGGATTAAAGAATACAGGTTAGCCCAAAAAGACATTAGTGCGCCAACTTCGCGCTGTACCTACCTTTCTTCATACACTGCACGTCCATAAATCCCGGCAGGAGCCTGACCCAAGCAGCGCACCCAGCTAACCTCTGCACATCTAAGGGGGAAACAATCAGGGAAAGACATTAATAGCACAAAAGAAAAGCAAAGGCCTTCAAAAACTGCTATAATCAAACTTACCACCTTAAAGACACTTGAATGGGTTGGCATCAGTGAAGTTAACTCAGTCGCTTCAACCCTATCAGCTGTCCCAACAAACCGTGTGGAAAAAGATGGTTCCCTTATTCTGGAAAAAGGCTTTGATAGTGCTGATCTTCAAGTAGGGTGATAGAACGAATCTGAAAAACGACTGCCCTATCGCCCTTCTTCACTTCTTAGGAAATCTCTTTGCTGCCCTGATATTGAACCATCTATCAAAATGGACAAATGAAGTGGGAGTCTTGGACCCCCTCTAGACTGGTTTTGTCAAGGGTGTACGTACTTCCCTCAATCTTGTCCTGCTGAATCTCCTGAAAATGCAAGCAAGAAGAGAAAACATTTAGATCTATGTAACCTTTGTGGATATAGAGTAGGCATTTGATGGCATTAGTAGAAAAATCCATAAAGAAATTATATTCTGGAACATCTACACAGGTCTGATTGAATATGCAGGGAGGGTTGTCTAGAGAAACCACAACATACTTAGCACCAGCCCTGTTCAACCTGTATTTTTCAGACATAGCACAGCGTCAGGCTCAAGCCATAGCCTTCCCTCTCAAGATTAATGGAACTCCAATACCTTGTATCCTTTATGCTGACGACGAAGTGACTCGCAGGCTTAACTTATGTTATATATTAGGTTTATTCAAGACACTTCAGTTACAATTACATGGAAGTTAATACAGGAGTATGGAGTATAATCAGCACTGGCCCCATCACCCAGGCAGGGGAGCTCTAACTGTCTGCCTCAGTATGGAACCCTCAGATCAGCATTTCATCATTCACCAACAACATTCCGTATGACATCACACACTCACATAAGTCAGACTAACACAGACAGTCACTATATAACATATCTCCTTCCTTTTCCAAAACCACAACACACAGGCGGTCACAACGTAACACATCTCCTTCCTTTACCAGACCCACACATATGCACAATTCAGTCACAACAGGATATTTTTCTAAATCAGTCTAACCGTCTCAAACACGCATCTAATACCAAACCGAAAACAGACACACAACACTACTCACCCATTCAAGCATCAAAAATACTTAGCTTGTTGGGTATGACCTACTTAGCCAATACATTCAAATACTGCAGAAAAAGCTGAGACACTGGCCAGACATCTCAAACCCATCTGCGTATCCGGCGGATGACCACAGGCAACCCAATGCAGTATTGATAGGAACTGACATGCCACACCCCAACCAATTTTGGATGAAACACATGTTTTGACACAACTACACAAAAGAAAATATCACTACAGAGGGGCTACCTACTTTAAACAATTGTGGAAACAATCTGACATGGTACTCATCCACTGAGGTACCTGTCCTACTCAACATGGGCTGGGGCGCTCGCTACCTCACGCTCATCACTATGTTCCACAAACCTGAGGCGCTATATCCCTCATTTACACGTGTCCATCCACATCAGAGGCGCTACCTCTTGCTAACGCTAATAGACACCCACCGGAGGCACTACCTCCCTCATACATTCTTACCTCCATGCACATCAGAGGCGCTACCTCTCTCTAATACTATACTTCGCATAAACTCTGAGGCGCTACCTCCTTAATATACCCTAGTGACACTCACCTCAGAGGCGCTACCTCACAAAAAGAACTTATTGTCACTCTAACTGGAGGCGCTACCTCCCTAAAATATCCATTGAGCCACACTCATCAGAGGCGCTACCCCCATCAAACGTGACCCACATATCAGAGGCGCTACCTCTAAGTACTACCACAGTGTCATCCACCTCAGAGACGCTACCCCTTACTAATACTGATGGAGACACATACACATCAGAGTCGCTACCTCTCATTCCTTACACAATGCCACTCACATCAGAAGCGCTACGCTACTTCCGCAGTTCTGCCTGACCCATGCATCTTCACGCCCATTATAGTGCACCTATTTCAATCCCAACTTTAACTGAATCAGGCTAAGACATTTTACAATTCACCATGTTATAACTGTGGTGTTATTAAGTTAAACAACATTTTTGTCCTAGAAGTCCATGGTCATCTCCTGACCTTAAGATAAATACTATGCTCCTAAAAGTCCATGGTCAAGATTTGACCCTATATGCAATGGCAACAGAACTTCTGAAAATCCTCAAAAAGATTATACTAGCTCACTCTTCCACATGCAACTCCATTTGATACAACACAAACTCGGCACTTTACCCTTTTCTTCATGGCATATTCCGTTCTGCATGTTAACATAATAAACATATTATTACGCTTTACTAGAAGTAGAAGGATGATTCGCACCCTTAACCTGGAAATCCTCAAAGATGTTACTCCTTCGCATTGCATTTAGCCGACTCACATCTTACATGTTAAACTTCTTAAAAAGGATACGTTTATCTTCACTACACCAGCATCGTGCAGCTTCGTGATGTCCCTTTTATTTATTTCCTGTGCTTGAGTGAAACACTCCAAGGCACTTTCACAACAATGCTCCGCGATCATGAGCGCCCAGTCTTCGATGCCTTTGCCGACCAAGCTTTTCATGATTCCTTCCTCTGTGCAGCATGCTGCCTTACTTGTTATGGCACAAAAGTCCAGGTTCATACATTCCTGTCTCTTGAGAACAAAGCCGCGTAGATACATGGCGCGACGGCTGCACACTTCTTAGTTTTGTGCCGCCGCATCACTACAGTGCACAGTGGTTGCACCGCACTCAATTAATCCCAACTCTTGTCATGGGCTTCTCACTGTGGCTCAATATCGTACGTTGTATGTTGCTGCTCTTATAAACCTGAAAGGTTACGTCTTGCCGTGACAGCTGTTTGTATCAGATGCCTTCTGAAGGACGATACGCAGCGCTGTCATGTGATTACGTCCGACAGAGCGGGTTCTCTTTTCAAAACCTGCACGCATCCCAGCGTATCATCAGCTAACAAACTTATATGTATGCGCTGCTTCTCGCATCATCAAGCCTCAGCGTTCAAGTCTAAACAGTTCTTCATACGAACACTACACTCGCGTTCCATTTGTTCGCCATCACCCCAGGGCCTTCATTGATGTCATCATTTCTGCACGAAAGCCGGCACCCAACAGAGCTCTCCATTCCCAACCGCCACTCATACACGGTGAGGGACTGGTGGGTTATAGATCACACCGACCAACTTCTAAACTATGTGCGCAGGGTGCAATATGCAGCAAAGCATCCATAAAACATGCCTGTGTGAAAGGGTCTTTCCTGTCCCACCCTGGACCTCCCGTTTACTCTGCCTGTAATAAAACAGGCAGCTTTGTGGGCTTCCCACTGCTTCTTCCCATTCCTGGTATTGGGCGGCCCACCGGGACAGACAACCAAAGCAAGGCTTGCTACAATCAGGTGCTTAATGGCATTAACAAGTTGATTGCACCGAAAGTGCATGCCGGAACAGTCCATTTTAACTTCATGCTCCTCTACATTGCCCCTTCCACTTAACCGCCTACAAACTCCAAACTCTACCGTCCCACAACTTTGGGGTTAGCGAGTTCCGCGTGGGGCTTTTTCCCTCCAAGGGCCTGGCTCTTATAGGGTCGCTCCTCACCCTTCAGGATGTGACCCTTGGATCCTTCAGGACTTGGGCTATTATCTTGCCCCCCCCCCCCTCTGCTTGAGGACAGATGGTCCCTCAGTAGGGGCTTTCTTGCTCTTCCCCTCCTCAACCCTGGGTGATGGGTCTCTTACTTGAATTGTGGGGGCAGTGCTCATCTCCACTGTTTCCTCCTGTCTACTGCACCCCCCGCAGCAGGCTCCTTCATCTTCAGTTCCTTCTTTTGTGCACAGATTCTTCTCTCAAGACCAACTCATCGGCAATGTTGCAAAGTGACTCGCAGGCTTAACTTATGTTATATATTAGGTTTATTCAAGACACTTCAGTTACAGTTACATGGAAGTAAATACAGGAGTATGGAGTATAATCAGCACTGGCCCCATCACCCAGGCAGGGGAGCTCTAACTGCCTGCCTCAGTATGGAACCCTCAAATCAGCATTCCATCATTCACCCAACAACATTCCGTATGACATCACACACTCACATAAGGCAGACTAACACAGACAGTCACTATACAACACTATCCATTATCACACAGGATGTCTTGGACTTGGTGAGAGAATGGAATGACGGATACCAACAAAATAAGGAGACTGGACTATATGCCATTATTGGTACAATTTGTGGTAAAGGGCAGGGTGTGTAAACACGATTCATTTTCACATATACATAGCTACAATATCGAGCTTCCCCAGGCCAAATAAAACATGTTTGTGAGAAATGATAGAGCTGGGGAGGCTCCCTGGGGTACTAAGAGACCAGAAATTAAATAAACACAGTCAACAGTACCAAAATTGAAGAATGACATTTAAACAACTTAGATCCCAGTTTGAAGCGGAATTTATGTTAAAAACATGATGTTAAAAAAAAACTCACGTTTTCCATGGGAACTTGTCTACTCCATGGGATCTCCTCAACAAGCTCTGCAGGTAACTGTTGTGACTGAAGAACATTGTGTGGACCACTTCGGTACCTTCTTTGACTCAACGTCCCCAAGTGAAATGGAGAAGGGCTCTGGAGATTTGGAACCAGGGTCGTGGCAGTTTAATAAAAATGACATATTGACCTTGATCATGTAATTAAGCACCTCGAGAGACTCTGGAGGCCTGGTTTAACTGATAGCATACTTAAACAGAACCTTGAGCAATGGGCAGAATTTCCCTATCAGCTGTCCCAACAAACCATGAGGAAAAAGATGGTTCCCTTATCCTGGAAAAAGGCTTTGATAGTACTGATCTTCAAGTAGGGTGATAGAACGAATCTGAAAAACGACTGCCCTATCGCCCTTCCTCACTTCTTAGGAAATCTCTTTGCTGCCCTGATATTCAACCATCTATCAAAATGGGCAAATGAAGTGGGAGTCTTGGACCCTCTCTAGACTGGTTTTGTCAAGGGTGTATGCACTTCCCTCAATCTTTTCCTGCTGAATCTCCTGAAAATGCAAGCAAAAAGAGAAAACATTTAGATCTATGTAACCTTTGTGGATATAGAGTAGGCATTTGATGGCATTAGTAGGAAAATCCATAAAGAAATTATATTCTGGAACATCTATACAGGTCTGATTGAATATGCAGGGAGGGTTGTCTAAAGAAACCACAACATACTTAGCGCCAGCCCTGTTCAACCTGTATTTTTCAGACTTAGCAGAGCATCAGGCTCAAGTCATAGCCTTCCCTCCCAAGATTAATGGAACCCCAATAACTTGGGTCCTTTATGCTGACGACCTGATGTTGATAGACAAAACACATATATTATTCTGTGTGCAAGCTCAATGTAACCATGAGCAAACACCCTGACTGTAACTAAGACAATTTCATGTAACTAAGACGATTCATGCAACAGCGCCTCAATGCCTTTGGGCTGTTAGTGCGCTTTACAAATCCACATAAATAAATAAATAAATATAGGCTTGCAAAGAAGACTTACGCGTCCATAAAGCTACATTAGGATAACGACCTGCGAATAAATGCAAAAAAAAATTAAAGTAATAATCCTAAATGCAGGTAGAGAGACCCACACGTTTAAACTTAAATGTTATTTGGGGCACAATGTTTATAGAGAATAGAGACCGTCACTTATTTGGGTGTATGTGTGAAACAGAGTATATTCAAGACTCCCTGGTGCCTGGGTTTGAGAATAAAGGCCAAAAACGATGCCGACCAGGGCCTGGCATTACATAATAGATATTGCAGATTATTAATGGTTCACATTTTGACCTTCTATAACATGAAAGTAATCCTGGTTTTGTCATACAGAGAAAAGTCTGGATTAAATCGCCCTTGGAAAATCTGGGAAACTTTAGAGGGAATTTTCTGGAAGAAGCTTTTGCAACTTTCCAGGGGACTTCCCATGGCACTGATTAGATTTAAATTAGGGTTACAATCACTCTATTCAGTAAGCCTCTGAAAGTGGATAACTCTATTCCAAAAATTCCACATCGCCAATTAATCTCCACCTTTGGAAATTCTAGGATGAATAGCAGATAAAGGTTTGGAGTGGCCTTTGGACTACTGCAAGGAGAAATTTACCAAATGCCTAACCAAATTGAATGTGACTATAGAAGAATGAATTGCCAATCAAATGAGATTAAAAGCCACATTGTGCTGAGATGACTGGATATCAACCCTAAACAAAAGGAACTCAAATAGACTAATTAAGGATTACAATGGAGAATGTAGAGCCTTAGGAGCTATACCCAAATATATGTTAACATTTCTGTGCAGAAGATATAGGTACCAATTTATAAGAATACGCCTAAACCTCTACTTAACTAAGGAGGTGCTGGGAGAGCGCAGGCAAACAGAGCCTCTGGAATGAAGTGTCATGTAGATTTCAACAGCACTCTGCAGAGACCATGAATGTCATGCTAGTTTACTGCAGAGGTCTGACGGGCCAGATAACTCTACACATGGGAAGATTTATAAAGAGTGTGTTGTTATTATCGACAGAGGGATGGTGGAATATGTTATTGTTGGCAGACAATCAATTACTCATTTTCACATTGATAACATTTACTAATGACATTTTTGATATAGAAATGAAATGAGAAAAGGGATGCATTTAAGAACTAGTTAAATACTGTTCTGCTCCAACTTATACCAGGAAATAAAAGAAATGGTGGTGGGATTAAGAAGGGAGGAGTTATGTCGCTGAGGGCTATGGGGAAAATGCCATTTTTCTGTGTAATGTTATCCAAATATTTAATGTTTCTTTTAAAATCTTATGTTGTGATCCTTTCTTTTTTATGAAAATGCAATGCAAATGGAAATGGAAATGAAACAAGATACAATTGTTAAAGCTTAAAATAAAACCAAAAAAACAAAGACAAATAGATTTGCACTCTCCTGGAGAAGAGTGTGTCTTCTTTTTGGCCTTTTAAATGGTTAAAAAGGGAACCCCACTGCTTCCTCTCTCACGTCAAAAGTAAGACACACAATAAAAGGAAGGCAACACAGATTTAAAAAAAGATAACAAAGCTCAAAGTTCGCTGAGGCAGGGTAGTGAAACCTTGATCTTCAGCTCTTATGAAACTTTCCAGTCCATGTCAGAAACCATCGGTATTTCACTTAGGAAGGAAGTGTCTTCCAAGGGGCAGTTGTTCTAATTTCTTATGTGTGTTTGAATGTCTTTGTTCATATCCTGTGGACTGTGCCCTGTGCCAGGAGTCTGCGTGGCCACAACAGCATCTGCTGTTTTGCTAAGGTAAGCCCTGCAGGGCAGGATCATTACAAACTGTGGCTGTGTGCACTTTTCATAATGGCCACTGCCATTTCCATCAGTGTGCAGCTTTTCCTGATATTGTCACACATACGTAGCTTACTTGCTGTGGATTGGCCGCATTCTACACTATTTTGTCCAATCCACGAAAGCCGGCAGGTGAAGCCGGCCCACTTACAAGGCCTTTTTTTCTTACCTGTCTGGCCTGCCTGGCTGTGGCCAGGGTTATGCCCACTGCTTCATGAGCCGATCGCTTCCTACCTTTGTACATTTGCTCACTAACCACAGAGGCAGTGCCATGCTCCTACCTAAATGCTACCTACTACAGGTGGGCATGGCTGCCGGTAATCGCTTTTCTGCACACACCGCTGCTTCATTATGTGCACATACATTTTATTATATCCTTGTCCCCCACGAACCTGGTATTGCCAGCACTTCACTGTTTGTCTTTCATCGTCCGCTACCGGCCACTACGATCTAGGCAAGCCGCCGGCTGCTGTAGCCAGATAACATCTACTTACTGCTTCACTTCATGTATTTTTCTGTTCCTGATCCTACTCCCGCCTTTTATTGCCTCCATCCTGCCGGCAATCTTCCTAGAAAACGGACGGCTCCTATGCCCCTCATCCCCCATTACCAAGATATATATGAGCATTTTTCCCAATTTAGAGCGTGAAATTAGGTATTTCTCACGGCTGTACCCAGCTTGCTTGCCCGCATACCTGGAACAGCCCCCTACTTGAGGAGGGAGGCTCCTCCATATTGTGCACACATCCTTCCTGCAAGCAACCTACTCGTGTTACTGCTCACGGATTTTACTTTGAACTCACTTTATCTGACCTCAGGCTGCTTTTTGCTACATATACCATCTACTTTTGACTCTCTGCAGCATTTTACTGCACATGGATTCTACCTGGAACTGTCTTTATCTGACCTCAGGCTGCATTTATGTACCGTGAGGCTTGACTGTACCCGACTGTGCACTTACCCTAATGTTGTCCCTCATTTACATGCATACCTGATGTTGCCCCCTGTAGCGGGAGGTGTGGCTGTACCAGACTGTGCATTTACCCTAACTATGACCCTTGAACATGTGTATACCTGGTGTAGCCCCCGTACCATGAGGTGTGGCTTTGCCAGACTGTGTTTTTACCATCTGTGTGTGCCTCGTGTACATGTGTACCTGATTTAGCCACTTTTACCATGAGGCATGGCTTTGCCAGACTGTGCATTGACCCTAATTGCGTCCACAGCGTATGCTCCAAGAGCCACCTGTATGTTGAATTTGCATGCATGGCTTGCACTTTAAGAACTTCACTTCACACTTTCTTTAAATAGCACCCTGATGTCTGAGAGTTTGGTGCGCAGCTATAAATGTACAAATAAAATAAAATAAATAGTTTCCGAAGGAGAATTGCTTTATCTTTTTTGGCTCTCTGGATTGTCTGCCTGGATGCTGCAAAATAAATGATCTTCTCTTGTGGATAGTCTCTTTGTGTCCCATCTACTTCCATTTGATGACATAGTTATTGCCTGCCTGTTCAGCATGTTGGGGATTACTGTACTTAGAAAGAGCACCATTACTGTACTTAGAGGCAAGAGGACATTGTCCAGGTGAGCAAACATGGTCGATGGTATTTTGTCATCTAGGTTGCAATCTCTGCAATGTTCTATAATTGTTTGCACACTGAGGTCCATCATTGGCATTAGAGGTTGGAAGTGAAACTAAAGTGCCAGCTCTTTTCTGTGTGCAGCGTGCCAACTGCTGCAGGGTTTCTGTTTATAAATAAATCCACCCACCTGTTTCTCACCTCTGCATCGGTCACTTCATTTTAGAGACTTGGATGGGATGGCCGACCGAGAAGGAGGTCTCGGTAGAGTTTAAAGGGTTCTGGGAGGTCAGGGATGAGCTGATGATAGAAGATTATTTTCTTGTCAAAGGAGGGGTCTTCGTTGTGCTAATGTGTTTCAGAGAGAAATTGGTCAATAAGTTTCATCAGGGCCACTCAGGGATTATAAGTACCAAATGAAAGTTGAGAGAAAGGTATTGGTGACCTGCAATGAATGTTATGGTGGAGAGAGTGATACATGTACCTACCTGTTTCTTGCCTCCACGTCGGTCACTTTGGAATGGAAGTACAGAAAGGCCCTCCTTCAGTACAATTCATTTGTCAAAGCTGAGTTCATCTATTATTTTCCGATAGGGATTCAGGTACGTGCTTGTGTATATCTCATCAGGGCACCATCATTCTAGGTACCTTTTTGTATTAATCATTGACCAATTCATCATCTTACTCGCGTTACAATGAGTAAGATATGCATTCTACTTGTTTAAATTCTGCCCCATTATGTGCCTAATTTAATACATCGTATTTTGGAGTTTAGCAGCAAGACTTGGAAACTGTGTGGAGGTGCCGTCTCGACTCAGGAGATGATCAAGTGGTTTGTGAACTGTCTGTTACCATACTTTCTTCCACCAAAAATAAGACTTAAGATGGGTGCTGACCAAAAGCCCATGCTAGAATTCCCTTTCCTATGGGAACGATGTCCATTTCTAGCTCTCTCAGTGTCTTTGATGCATGTGTTATGACTTGTTCATGGCCCCTGCACCTCTCCATTGGTGTAGCTTTAATTACACATGCACTTCTACTGCAATGCACATTTTCATGCTGCCGCTGAAAGGCTTGAGAAACAGAGTGCTGCAGAAATCCAATTTTATGTTATCAAATGCTTCCTGGCTGTTGTTCTGGTAGTTCATGTTGTGACCTTTCTTTGTCATCCCATAGATTCGGTTTTATGGAGAAATTCAGTATGAATTCTGAATAATATTCCCTCAAGTGACTTGACTCAGTGTTTACTAGTAGGGTCTGGGACTTTGTCGACTGTTGCCGCAAGGTCATGCTTTACATGTATAGCTTTGTTAGATATAGGGTTTTCTGGGTAGGATTGAGCACAGCAATTTTCTTTTCACAGCCTGGGGCCAGCTTTTTGAATGTTCTGTAATACAGTATCGGGAGGTTTGTTGTGGCTCACCATGTCCTCTCTGTACAGCAGAATGTCATCTTGAAAGTGCGCTACATTATTTACTGCTCACAGCATGCGGTCCATCCTGCACTGGCATACTGATGCTGTGGATGCCAGTCCACGACACCCTCGTGCACAGGTGAATGCCTCGGGGAGTGACGAAAACAGGGAGGAGTTGAGAGCCTTCCTCCATCTTGCTATGATTTTAGGCTTTGCACAATTCTGGTTTGGAGAAAGGTGTCCTTTATACATTAGTAGTGTCGGATTGGTGATACTAACACTGGATACTTATCGATTATGATTTATTTATTAAAGCTTCGCAGGCATATAGACACAGTTTATTGCAGCTTTCTTTATTTGCTACAACTGCCAGGCTGACTAACTCTGTATCTCACACAAGTTCAATTATGCCTGCACTAGCCAGTTTTCTTTGAAGATCCTGAATTCTTTTTCCTCAGTGATTAAGAGTCAGAATGGGACCCAAATAGTCCCAGGTACCAAAAAAAGCATTTGCAATGGCAATAGTTTAGGCGTTTGGAGCTGTTTATTGCATTTTACATTTAGAATGGAGGGACGGAATGAGGAATGACAGCACAGGGAAGAAGACATTTACAGAATGTGAGGGAATGAAGGGGCAGTGCCAGGGGTGAGGGAAGCACCGCAAGGGGAGGAATAGGAAATACATGGCAACATGAGGGAGGATAAAAAAATCCAATTGATGAAAGCTAGGTCAGCAAGAGTACCCAGGAACATTGTACAACATATGAAGGAAGTAGTGGCTGTGCAAAAGGGTTGGAGCGAAAGCACAAGGGAGAAGTAGTGACAGCACAAGGGAGAAAGGAGGGATAGTGCAAGCGGGGAAGGAGTGACAGTGCAAGGGGGAAGGAGCGACAGAGCAAGGGGGAAGGAGTGACAGAGCAAAGAGGAAGGAGTGACATAGCAAGAGGAGGAAGGAGCGACATAGCAAGGGGAAAGGAGTGACAGAGCAAGGGTAAGGAGAAACAGCACGAGGAGGGAAGGGGTAACAGTACAAGGGGAAAAGAGCAACCTTGCAAGGGGAAGGGGCAACAGCACAAGGGTGAAGGAGCAACAGCGCAAGCGAGAAGGAGCAACAGTATAATAGAGGATTGGAACGACGGCGCATTGGGGGCAGAGCATCAGCCTACAGAAAAGGAAAGACAGTGCATGGGGAAGGAGCGAAAGCACAAAGGGAAGTAGCCTCATCACAGAGGGGAAGGATCAACAGTGCAAAAAGAATCGAGCGGCAGTGCAAAAGGGACAGAGCAACAGCTAAAGCGGTGAGGAGGGACAGTGCACTTAGAACATAGAGGTCCTCTCAGATTTTTATGATGATTTCTGTATTTTGCAGTGCTCCTGCACATCTCCAAAAATAATGCTTGCATTGTAACAATACCCAGAAAGGGAAACCTACTTGTAGCCCAGTGGTCCAGTAAAGTAGCCCAAATAAAGTCCAACTCTCTCTGACTCTGTAAAGAAAGAGCATTACACAGCCCTAGCTTTGAAATTGACACACGCGCACGCACGCACGCACGCACGCGCGCACACACACACACACACACACACACACCTGTTACAGTATTCCTGATGGTGAGAAAACACGTTAAGCAAACCATTATTGGGTTACATTGGCGTAAGGAAGCAAGAAATAACATTTAGTGGTTTGGAAGATTAGTCGCTGTCTTGGCCCCCTTTTACTCTATCTCTTCTCTCTGTAGCAATGGTGTTGGCAATATTGTGGTGACTGTGCCACCAAAATGTGCCAAAACCAAAATGTGGCCGACATCCTTGTATTGCAATGAGGGACTTTTTAGAGCAACTGCTGGACAAGTATCCGTAGCACATTGTTGATAAAGCGTGTGGCAAAAAGAGGATTTCAAAACAACTTAGATGGGAATATTGGGATAAAACTACCATCTGTAGAATATAAGTCATGAAACTTTTGCACGTTTGCCTACAAAACTGGCCACACTGGCATATTGGGCTGGCCGTTTGGCTAGCTCATTATAGCGCTATAGACCAGTTTAATCCTTACTGTAATGAGAACTAGTTGTATTTAAAGTTTAAAGGGTAAGGCATTTGCTGTCACCTTGATTTGATACATTCTCTATACTGTGGAGATTATCATATATCTGGAAAATGTCCTCAGACGCAGTTTCTGTTAACACGTGTGTTTATTTAGTTCTGCGTGTAGGAAGTTTCATCTTTTTATCTTGCTGTTAATGCAATCCGATGGTCTTTGACGTTCTTGGCTGCATAGAAACTACCCTTGAATTCACGTTAACAGTATATGTGTACAACACGTCTGTTTTTCATGCCTCCTACACCTTTCACGACATCAGATTGGTGTAATTTGAATTTTTGTTCATGCACACATTCTTTGCGGAGTCGCAGGATGTTCAGATAAGACCCTGAGTCTGTGAGTAGCTGTACTGATTTACTGTTGACCTGGACTCTGTTTCATGGTTTAGTGGGTATTCTTGTTTCTACTTGTGGCACTGCCAGGACTAAGAGCCTCATTACACGGATGGCGGTGAACCATGGCGCTATTAGCACCATGGTTCATGCCGGTAAAATACCGGCACCGCCTTGGTGGAATGGGGAATTACCGCCCTATTTCAAGGTTGGCGGGCGGTAATTCCCCCTTCCACCATTGCCCTTCCCCATTCCCATTTTTGCCCCATAGGGCTCTATGGGAATGGGGAAGGTGCTAATTACGGTACCGCAATTAGCTCCCTGGTCCCTTTGCGGGTTGGTTTTTAACGCCTGCAGAAAGCAGGCATTAAATTCCCCAACCCGCAAAGGGTCCTCGTAGTAAGGCGGTAAGGATTTACCGGTACCGGTAAGATACCGGTACCAGTAAACCCTTACCGCCATCCGTGTAATGATGCCCTAAATCTTCTTCATTACCGTCCGATTTTTGCTGCTGAATAGTGTGACCTATCCTGAAGTGACAAAAAGGGTCCAACTAGTCAATCCATCTGAAGAATTGAAGAATAGAAGTCAGGTGGTAAACCCAGTCCTTGCTCTTCTGCTTCAGATGATATGGGAGAAGGAATACTATTTTACTTACTCATGCCTACTGCACCTCCTAACTCACCTCGCTTTGCACCTGCACAATAATTCAATTTAAAAGAAATTAGTTCTTACTTTAACTCGCCTCCATACACCATCTTAAAAAAAGTAGCATAGTTCCATAGGAATCCATAGTTAAAGCTGTTCGCAAGCGTAATTGCAGGCAACCTTTAATTTCTTCTCTATTTTATAAAAGGGAAGGTAAAAGGAAAAAGTATAGGGTGCTCATGTTGCACGGTGGTGTAACATTAATGGAAAGTGTAAAATCCTTGCGGAAGGCTTTTACTCCTTCAATTAACGTTACCACCATTCTCAATTATTTGTATGGTGGAGAGGAGTGCCGGAATGCAACTTGCGTTTCCGCTACCTCCTTCCTCTCAGCCAAACAAGTGCTCCAGAATTTGCGTCGGCATGGATTTTCATGCCTGTGTAAATGCTGGAGATCCCGATGGAGTTCACCAGCTTTGTGCACAAGCATGAAGCATGGGTTCTATGTGATATTTTCACATTGTGCTGTAATGATTTATTTTTTGGGCCATTTTTATGTGGCCTTTAAAATGCCAAAATATCACATACTGCCCCCACCACCCTTTCTCAGAGTGTGACCCTGTCCCCACCCCACTGTCTCCCACTGGTTTTCCTGTCAATCAGTGGGGGGAGTTAACCCCAGGCCAATCGCCTTATTTACTCAACTAACACCCACTTCCCAGCCCAACACACACTTACTGCCCAAACATACACACACCACATTAAACTTACTTACCTCACTCGATGCACCTTTCCTCTCCTACCCGTTCTTGTCAGGCCCTGCACACACTCGTGCAATCAAAGAATGGTCTTTCTAAATCGATCTTTTTTTTAATTTGACTTTTAAAAAACTCTGTTTTCATTCACTTGATACCAAAGCAGGCAGGATCCATTTTAAATAATGCTTGGCATGCTCGCATGGCAGTGTGAATTTACAAATCCAAATAAACGCTGTCCCACATGCTGCATTTGAACAGCATTTCTAATTGTGAACACAGTTTATCATTTGCACTGCCAAAAACACATCCTCTAGTAATCACTTTGTCCTAGATTAATCAAGCAGTACCATCAAACTGTGGGCCTGATTCAGAGAACCTTTAGTATGGGGCAAAGTGACTTTGCACTGCCAACAAACACCCTGATTCACAGAGTGTATTTTTCTAGTGCAAAGTGACTTTGCACCGCTCTAGAATCTGGGTGTTTGGTGGCAATGCAAAGTGTCCATGAGTTGGGCGCTTTGTGTCTAAAGTGCCTGGCAGTGTTATTTCAAAGCAGTCTGTCTTCTGCGAGTTAATGGCTTAAATGAAGCTACAAACACACAACATCTTGATTACTGGTGTCATAAACATGTCTTAACCAAATGTGCTATCAGCCACTTCATTTATAAGCAGTGTGCATATCCTTCACAGAAGTCCTGTTAAAAGCAAGCATTGGCAAACCCAACATGTTTGGCTTGACTATGAGCATTCAATAGGTGTTTGCCAGCCACATATGTTATATTCCCACTGTGCAGCTTCTACCAATAATGGCCAGTTAGCACCATTACTACAGACCATGGCGAATGTCTATCACATTTTATTTTGGCCGAATACAATTCTTTGACTCACTGGCCTATCACATGCCTACACAAAAGACACAACTGTTGGCATTGCAATGCTTCTTATATTTTGAGATCCCTACATTATCAGTATTAAGTCATTCCATGCCCTTTCACTCTAAAATTACATGACACTGCAGGTTCACGGAGGCTGACAGTAGAAATTGGTGGTGGATTAATGGTTTTTATGCATTGTAATGTAGAACTTGCTATGGAAACCATGACATTTTGCGCCCAATTCATAGAATGTTTTGTGTGCTGAAAACTCCTTTCAGCAATTCATGGATCGGAATTTGCGCGTATTTCCATGGCTTTGCACTGGTTTGTTATGTCTTTGCGTGCAGGCGAGCACGGTGCGTGACACTCCATGCAAAATCTGTGACTGCCCTACACAACTAAATAAATAGGGGGCGGAACATGCGTATTCCTCATTCTCCCGGTAAAATAAGGATAAACAATGAATAACGTGGGCTTGTTCAGCGACAGGTCACGCAAAGAAATCACACAACCATCCAAGTGCAAATATAACCAAATTCAAGGATGTCAATGCGCAACTTCACATCAGGAAAAGTCACACGCAAACCTTGTGATTTCACCACCACATGATAGCAGACTGTAAGGATATTTGGCGTGTTACAGTACACAGTACAGCAATACTGCACAAGTAGCACAAAATTTTTGCAGCACCACCACCACAAGGGTGCGGTGCATTGCTATATGGGTTAGCAGATTAACAAGGAAAGACAGACTATTCAGTCAAAAACGATTTTAACATATAAGATGCAAAGCTATTTTTACAGTTAAAAGCACACGTGTTCATTTAAAAATCTGCACACTCATTTAACTGGTTTTCAGAGTATGCCTAATTCTGCAGTAGAGAACACATTTTATTAGTGGGTTATATTAAAATAAGGTTTTATTAGTCAGGTTAATGGTTAATAGGTTAGCTGTTAATTTTCAAATGTGTCTCTAGCAATATAGGCATTTCAGGTGAAAAATAGTGTGCATTTTTAAATGAACACGTGTGCTTTTAACTGTAAAAATAGCTTTGCATCTTATATGTTAAAATCGTTTTTGACTGAATAGTCTGTCTTTCCTTGTTAATCTGCTAACCCATATAGCAATGCACCGCACCCTTGTGGTGGTGGTGCTGCAAAAATTTTGTGCTACTTGTGCAGTATTGCTGTACTGTGTACTGTAACACGCCAAATATCCTTACAAGACACAAAGTACAATGTGCATAGGAAACAACACATATAAAGCATGCAATGCACACTATTCCAATGTCGATCAGCCAGGATGAATGCAGGTGTACTAGGAGCCATCATACATGGACACAGAAGGAGGGTGAGCATGCATAGGCCCTGAATTTTCACAACACACACCACTCTGCCAGATGACCAAATGTATGCAAGGTACAGGCAGGGAAGTCATTTGGGGGTTACTAGGGGCCACACCTGTTACCCCTGAGGTCTCACTTGCAAACCCTGTGGTTATCTGGCTACCCCTAAAATAAAACCGTTTTTTTAATGTTATTGTTGCTGTGGCTAACGCCTTGTGGCTCTTTCTTTCTGGAGTGGTTGGCAGTGACTCTAAATAAGGAAGAATAGGAATAACAAATAATTTATATTTCTGCAATTCTATACAATAATTGCTCAACTCTTTAAAGGTTCATTTCAGGCACACTTCAGGGGGTGAGTCGCTGATTTAGTCTGTTCTTAAAAACCTCAAATTCACAATGCAGACAAGATCCTCGAAGAAGCATTTAGAGTCGAATAAGCATCCATTTCGGACTATGTACTTTGCTTATCGCAAGTTGCAGTGATAGCATGTTTTTTTTATTCTACCGTTGTCTCTTTTATGATCATCACAAGATATTCCATCTCGGTGTCTTTAGTTACTTGACAAAATCCTTGTGCCTGAAAGTTTGTGTACAGTGTAGAAATGTTTGACCATAGAACATCCAGTGTCCATTGATTTAATTGTGCCACAATTAATGCATTATTTTAATGTGTCTATCTTTATGAGGTAATGAGTGCCCAGAGTATGGAATGCCATGTGAGTGTGCTACTTTCCCGCGCCACACTAAATTCTTTAATACACAGTTATGAAACTTACCATTGGTAGATGAAGCCTGAAAAGTATGTCCACACAGTCTTGACATGTGGTCAACTTTGTTCTAGACCTGCAGATGAATTGGCCCGGTGTTAAATCAAGGTTACCAGATGAATGGTATTCATTACACAGTGTCATTTGCTTTCTAACTTTGAGAACATTCAGACATGTAATTGCTCCTTTTACTATAGCTGGTATAAGACAGCTCTGTGGGTTGAGCGCTTGCTGCTGTGATGTGTGTGTGAACTCCAGGATGCAGGTTCAGATCCTGACTTGGCCAACTCAGCCTTTCATCCTTCTGAGGTTGATAGATGAGTACCAAAACAGGATGGGTGATATTGTATGTATATTTGTTCCATATAAAGCGCTTAAGCGTAAGTGATAAATAATAACACATCATTATCATTTGGCCATGGAAGTCTGTTTGCATTCACAGTAATTTGATAATATGGACCTATACACACTGCTATTAACGATACATATGGTGATCCATTCTTGTATGAAATGTATATCACATTACAGTGATATTGTAACCATATTGTTCATAGTGTGCTTAGGAACAGTGCTATGTGATGCCACTTTCAGTTTTTTCAAGGGGTGAAAGGTTGTGTTCCATCACTTCATGTGATGTCACTTCAAGGTGGGGGTCAAATGGCATCACTTCCTGTCAAGGGTCAAGGGTCATGTGATGTCACTTCCATAACTCACTTCCATAACCCCTGGCAATTTGGTGAAATAACGTCCCTTGGTACAGGTTCCCCCCATGTCATCCTAGACCTGGTCAGGGAGTGGGAGGAAGACTTTGCATAACCCCCATCTACTTGCATTCACTTACAACTATGGAGAAGATGCTGACACTGCAACATGTCATGTCCACAGGATCCTTTCAGTGCACCAATGTCATTGTAGGGTGCATATCTGAATCCACGCAATCCCAGTGTTTACACCAGGTATTGGGCTGCATCACATCATGTGCATGTGTGCGTGCATAAGAGCATATACATGCCACACACACTGCAGGAAAGGCAGAGGGTTTTCCATGAATTCTAAACTGTAGCACACTTCCCACATGTTACTCTACACCCCTGACTGCTGGAACCAAATGAGCTATCATGCAAGTCAATGCCAATTTTACAGGAAGCACACATGACGGTTACATCTACCGCCGATCATACCTCTAACGGGCGCTAGCATCAGGAAATTTTGGCAAAGCCCGGCTCCTCAGTGAGTATTAACATTCATGCACATGCATGCAGTCCCGTGACATACTGAACAACTGACCATGACAATCAATGCCAATAACACCTATATGCACATTTGCAGGGTACAGTGCATACCTGTTCTCACCATTCCTGCTCAAGCCATCCAGGAATCCTGCCACAACAGCCAATGTAAGGTACAATGCAGCACATATAGCCACTAAGGGCATAGTGGATTCAGGGTCCTCAAGTCGTGTCCGCTCTCTCGACCACTCTGGATGGATATTGCTATATGACCCAACAGTAGTATGCAAAATCATTAAGGCAGCTTGTGTCCTGCAGAATGTTGCTATACAGCGTGGCAGATGAGTAGAGATGCAGGGAGAGGCTGCATGCAATCAACTCATGCAATCGTACTTCACATGAATACCTGCCCCTGCGGAGCACACACAATTAAGCCACATCCCTGGTGCTATCCAATGATGAATTGGGGGCAATCCACCATGCACATAACATGTCATGAGAATGTGTGTCTGGGGGAAGCAAAGTGTGTGTGTCCATAGCTATAAAAGTAAACTGCACCAACCACTTACACAGCCATAGCAAGTGGAAACAACAGTATACATGTCACTCACACCAAAGCACACAACATAATCAACGCAATCTCCTACCAGTTTCACATACCCCCCACCAATAATTGTGCTTGCAGACCCTCAACAACACACAGAAGAACACAAGTAGATAGGTAAAGCACATAATCTAAGCAGTAAATTAGACTTGTGAGGACTGGCCTAGCCCTCTAGGCATGTCTCTCAACAATATACAGGTGGAGTGGCCACCCCATTCCCTGAAAACAATTTTGCGCACAATACACATCTACATCTAAATAGTCATGCAGGCTGAGAAAATTGCAAGCTCATTTCAACTCATATCTTTTTCCTTGTGTGCCTGCACCAGCTGTACCCAGGAATCAATCCGTGTTCCACTCTGTAGCTCTCCAAACCAGCTGACACTGCTGAGGTGTTGCGTGCAGGCTGCAACAGAATTGTTCCCTTGAATATCAGCAACCATCTGCCCTTGCAGAATGCCTCAGTCCTGAAAAAGAACACAAGGTCACAGCATGTAACATATCATGCACACAATGACACTGCACCCAGTTGTCCGCTGGATGACATGCAACAACTCCAAGCAATGAGTCTACCATCATCATGTCACACCCGTACGCATGCAGCTCGACCACCTCACCTCAAGCCAATTTAATATAAAACAACCTACACAGTGACACCATCACCGCCAACATCTCCACTGCCTGCCCCACTTAGTGCCATGCTGTGAAGAACTAGATTCCACTTACACCTTGTTCCGGTTAGGGGTCATTGTGACACATCAGATCAGTCTGTAGCCAGAATGACACTGAGAAAACTCCCAAATAGAGATCCTTGAGAGGTGGGAAAAACAGGATCGCCTTGGAAACTATTGCAATGCCACAATTTGGCATCCCCTGATTAACGTTGCATCAAGACAGTGTAGCAAACAAGCCGATGATGGAATGTCCAAGATGAAGGTAGGTGAACTCCTCAGCAATTGCAGTGAAGAAAGGATCTTGCAGAAGGCAGCTGGGCATACAGGCAGCAGTCAAGTAGGAAGGCCGGGCACAGAGGTAACAGGCAGAAAAGAGATAAACAGACAAGAGAAAGGAATGATAAACTGTAGTCAATGATATTGACACACAAAAGGGAGCAGACTAAAGTCAAGCCTAATGGAAGGCAGACCACAAAGGGACTTGACTGAATGGGCACCATTGAGCTTGGAACTATAGTGAGCATTAAGAAGCACTGAACAGCTGGTAACAGGTGTCAAAATAGCTTCAGACATACGGTGCATGGTAGGCATTGCCATGGGAAACAACAATATCAGGCATATGGCGTGTGACTTGTGTCTGAGGGTGGGATATCCACCCTGTTGTGGTCAGACAAATAGTGCAGCCCCCTCATGTCCTGCCATATTGTGCTGAGTGTGGGGTAGTCTTGGGAGTGCAACGCCATACAGAGCCAAAGTGCCAGGAGTGGACTGCCAGCATGGATAGACACGCCATGAAAAGGTGATTGAACAGGATACCATGTGGCAGGCAATGACACATACAAAAATGCAAGCAATGACTCGCCAGCCTTCCAACTCCTTGTGTCCCCATACCCATGCAATGGGAACCGCTCACCTCAGGCCAATACAATGAAAAATAAAACACAGAGTGAAAGCCTCCCTACCACCAACGACCCCACAACATGTGCCTCCCTGAGTGCCTTGAACGCACCTGCACAAGGAACCCACCTTTCTCACATCCACAGCATTCGACCTGAAACAACATTCTAAACTTGCAAAGACATGCATTGCATGAAAGTAAACAAAATGGACAGCCTTGATTCCTCCTGTATGGAACAAGTTAACATGACCACCATGTGTGAGCAGCAATGAAACCAACAACATCAAAACTCTCTGACAGAGCAATCACTGGAAGTGAATCAAACAAATTTCAACCACTGCATGACATGCACCCTAGATACCGGTGTCAATCAGCCCCAGGATGTGGGCACACGTTGGCCCATTGATTGCAGGCATACAAATTCTGCACACTCACCGTCGGGTGTCATGTGTGCCTTTCAGTCACCCATGAATACAGGGGAAGGAAAGAGACACCAAGTGAATAAATGAAGTTCTGGGGAGTGGAAGTACAAGTTTGGGAGCTGATGTAAAGGATGCCAGAGGGAAACAGTCAGGCATGACACAAAATGATGAATGTGTAGCTGTGGAGTGGAGAGAGAGAGAGAGAGAGAGAGAGAGACAGAGAGAGAGAGAGAGAGAGAGAGAGAGAGAGAGAGAGAGAGAGAGAGAGAGAGAGAGAGAGAGAGAGAGAGAGAGAGAGAGAGAATGAATTGTGGGGTGATGAGGAGAGAGATGGGGAAATGGGGGCTGTTATAGTGGGGGAGGGCAGAGGGAAGGGGGCGAAGAGAGTAAGACAGAACCAAAAAGGCAGGAAAAATATCAGCATGGTCTGTGATCCTGGAAGGCACATTGATGGAAAAATAGCACATATTAGAGGCAAAGAAGGACAATAGGGGATGAGGGAGAAGGGTAGACTGGGAAACAAAGGCCACCTGTGAAAGGGCAGTCCTCAGATTTTTATCAGAAAAACACCATGCTCAACACAGTATGGCAAGTACACCACAAAGAGACCCATGTTCACAACATCCACACAAACCAGTCTGTTCAACCACAACTCCAGACTCTGCAACACCCACCAACCCTCATGTTGGACAACACAGTTCATAGACATGACTTCGATCTACAGCTGTTGCCTCCCTCTCCAACAAGCCATACACCCTGGACAAGACGTTCTCAGGAAGTGGGCAGGGATCATAGGGTGCACTGCCAACACCTACAGGGACAACAGATGAAAATGTGCCCACAATGTACACACACATACCATGCAGTCACTCACGGAGCTGGGTTAGGACAAGTAATGGAGAAAAAAGCCATGCAATCCATTCAGGAGGAGAGAACATACAGAAAACAACAATGAACAGCAAGTGACTTGAATGGGGAACACAGGTAAAGACTGTCAGGGGTCCACATGAGCAAACCAGCCCAAATCTAGATGCACCAAGTGTGTCAAACCTGTCCTGTGGAGTGCATAGAGACAAATGGCCTGATCTGCATCTCCAGATGCAAGATTATGAAGGGGGGCAGTTGAGGTCTTGGTGATCTGTGAATGGATGTCTGTGTAAAACGTGTAGTTGAAGCAGGTCAGGCCATATGAGTGGATAAGTGTGTGGAGTGGGCTCTGACACAGGTCAAAGAGTAGTGTGGACAGGAAGTACACCTGCAGGACCCCGTAGGACACATAGGGAAGGTGTAGGGGAAGGGTGGTAGAAAGAAGACATCATAACGGTCAGTGAAGCAAGATGTGAACAATCATAATGCATTGTCCAGATGTACCAAGAATTGAAGTTGTGTATGAGGATGTTGTTGTAGAATGTGTCAAATACTGGCACTGGCTCAAGTGTGATAAGTGGTGCACATTCCCATGAGTCGGCTGTCCTTTGTGGAAGTGCAACCTGAAAACCAATGCACACGCATGTTCAATGGGACATACATACACCTGCATGTGGACAAACACACATCTGCACTGACATTCACTGTGACAAAATAACTTCACCGGCTAAAAATCCAATCTGTGAGAATGCATACAAAGATTGTGGTGCACATTAAAACAAGAAATTACATGATTGACAGTGCTCAACCTTACCAGCTGACATAGTTGCCCTGATGTGATTCCCTCCTCACCGCCACCTGAAACTGTTCCTCCACATTTTAGAAAGGAGTGCCCAGCAAACAGCATGGGGACTAGGGAGGAGTAAGGGTGCAGGAAGGACCTCTCATGTAGTGCAGTCACTGGATGAACCAGGATCACTTCAACATGTGACATTGCATTTCACCAGCTAAAGGAGATAATGCATACTGCACATATGTTCGAAAAGTCTATTAATCAAGTGCTACCTGTACATGTCATCACGATGCAGTCAAGTGAACCATTTCATTTGATACGACTGTGCATGGCTGCATGGCCAGTACTTCACTCATAAATTCCTTGAGAGAACAACAACACATCTCTCAAGGTTGAAAAATACAATATAAATGTCCATCTCAGACAGGGTTAATAAAACAATTATAGGTCAATCTGGGACAGGGGTATAGCAAATGAGAACAATGTGTCCATCCCGCAGAGGGGGGCACAGAAAGTGAAAAAGAACCTCCTGGGTAGGTTCAAAATAAAAAATTAAAATTGTCCACCTTGAACTGGTGGTGATAAAATGTGCACCCTGAAGGGGGGTAGGGTGTATGTCCATGTCCATGTGAGGGGACAGGTTACAAAAAATACAAAAATATAAAATCTCTCCATGGGCTCATGGACATCATGGCACAGGTGGTTGAGGTGGCATGGGTGGACAGTGACTGCCATCCTGCATTGGATCACCTGGTGGTGGTAGTGCATCCTGTCCACATAGTGTCAATGCCTGGTCTTAATTGGCTAGGCCAGCTGTGACACAGATGTATGCTCCAGCATTCCAAGGTGGTGAGGTCACCCGTGATGCATCCACTTGCTTTGACAACGTCTGCCTCAAGGTGTCCATCTCTGCGTGGATCTGGGACCTCGTGGCAGAAAGCACCGTTTACAGTTAAGCTCTTAAACTCTCCATCTCATGGTGATGGGAGTCTCTAGATGCCAACATCTCCTGCTTCAGGGCTTCTCTTTGTGCAACTACATCTGCATGCAGGGAGTCCTGCATACACTGTAAATCAGCCCATCGGCCCGTCATGCTGGACTCCATGGCCAGTTTGTGGGAGAGCCTTGAGGATCACATCTCAGGATGCAGCTTCTTCTCCACGCCGGCCACCAGTTGCTGCAGATGACCCTGAGAAGGCACATGCTGTGCATCATGGTCAGCAAGTGTGGAGATGTTCCTGGCCATAAAATGCATTTTCCCGGAAATGTCCTGCAAATTTTCACCTTGCCGGATGGCTGCATGCCCCGCTGTCTCTCCATCATGCACAAGTCCACCACGTGTGTGTGGCCGATGGTGGTGGGATTCATTGGCAAAAGGACCCCTGTCATTGGCTGTAGGTCTGCAATGTAACATTGGGTGGCAGTCCCAGAATCTGACCCCAACTCAGGGAACTGCGATCTTGCAGCCGCAACTGTTGCAGAGTGGAAAAAATCACTGACTGGACCCATGAAGCCTGGTGCACCTTAGCAGACTCAATGTCCCCATCGGACCTGCCCATTGGGGCAGCATCCTGGTCCCTCAATGTGTCATCCACACCTGATTCTGCAATGTCACTTACATAGTCAGAAGTGTCAGTAGAGTCACAAGCATGACTGATGCTCGTCTGTAGCACCTGTGGATGTTCATGGCATACGACACCGCATCCTCCACTGGTGTACTGACATATGAGCTCCTCCTCCACTTCCGATGTATCATCAACTGCCCATTGACAGACAACAACATTATTAGTCACGAGTACCTTGATAAACATGCACATGCACATTAGATTGTAAAAAGACACACAATGGCTGGACACACATGCATCACACATCATGACTTTGCACACTGAGCTGTGCATCACGGATGAACGGTATAAGCTGACATGTGCAGTCATGTATTCACTGATCCACACATATGTGTCTTTCATGTCAGACTTTTGATATGATTGTAGAGCACCATGATCAAAGTGTCAATTACAGCAAGCGCATCATGACATGCAAAGCAGACAGGTACACACATGGTTTTCATTCATCCATAAACACTTTATCATGGGTTGTCTGCAGACAGTTTAAAGTTTAATAGGAGAGTACATGACTGTTCACCTTCGGATGATGACACACCATCAGATCATTCAACCCATGTTTTGACTAGTGTCACCCTCTTGCAATTTACAAGTTAAGTGCATTCAACATAATACCTACAGCACATGGCAGTTGTCCATCAGCACTCCGACCAGAGCAGGCTAGTCACAACACAGTGTGCCTGTACAGGCATCTTGGAAATGCATCCTGACAAGGCATACGTAGGGGTAGGTGACATAACCAACATGTACCTCAGCAGCAACTGCTGTGTTTCAATATCATGTATCGCATGTGCCTGTTTACAATGGAAATTGGCTGGGCCCATTAGTGTGGCAATGGTACATTGTTGAGGAGAAGGATATGGATTTTTGTGTGATATAAGGTGTGGCTTGGGGGTCATATGTGCCTGTCACAGGGCGCAGTATCGGGGTCTTGCACTGTCCATATGTTTGGCTAGTGTCTACCCTGCATACAAGTACTGTCACTGCTGTGAAGCCCAATAGACAGTGATGCATACTGTCACACAAACATGTGCCACACATGGGAACCACAGAACCTCTTCTCCTAATGCAGGCCATCTGACAAAACTGTACTGGGTAGCAAATATGCATTGGACAAATGCAGCCAGCTGTACTACTACACATATATGGGTTGTTTGACCATAATTGTCCACACATTCAAGGCACACAAATGCCACTCACCACATGTGTCCTCATAGATCTCCACGCCTCCCACACCTTGCATCTGCTCACTCCTAATGAGCTGACTCATGGCTTCTTCAATTGGAGTTAGCAGCTCCTCCTCTGATGGCACCCCTCCAGTGGCCAGTGCAGAGGCCAGGTTGTCACTCAGCATCTGCTTGGTCCTTCATGTGAGATCGGTCATCCTTTCCTGGACCTCTTTATCAGTGAGCCTCTCCACCACAGCTGTTGGCGAGTCCCATCACATGCTGCCAATGCACCATTCATTGTGCAGGGGTATAGGTGCTGCCCGCAAAGGAGTAAATCTCATGATGGTGATCTGTCACAGTCAGCAAGTACTCTGCAGCTCCTCATCAGTGAAGTGCCTCTTCCTCTGTGGACTCTTATCCTGTGCTGTGTCTTGGGCTGGAGCCACCTCCTGCTCTTTCGGGTGTCCCCTCTTTGACCTAGTCACTCTTGCTGGTACTGGTTCACCTATAGGCCCCCAACCATGTTCACGTACAGGTGCTGGGTTGCCTATGGGCCGCGGCACACCACAACCTCCTTGGGCTGGAGCAGATGTGTACTCACCACATCCCTGTCCTCTCTATTTCCATTTTGGGGCCTTACCACTCATGGTGCAGGCAAAATGGATGAATGATATGTACACCAATATACTGTGCAGGGTAAAATGCGAAAGGGAACTGTCTACGTGATGGACAATGTAGATGCAAGGTGCAGCAAAGCTCCAAAACACCCCAAAAGCAAAAATATGTGGTGTGCAGTTTGCAAACACACCACAATCAAAATATTGTGTACGTGACACCCGGAAAGCTTTCAAAAATAAAAAAAGCGGTTTGCGATATGCAATAGATAGTTGCACATCAACAGCCAAATATTGAGTGTGCGATAACCGGAAAGCTTCCATAAGGAGAAAAAAAGTGGTATGCGATACGCAGAGACACCCCGAAACAAACATATTGCATACAAGATACACCATAGGATTCAAAAGGGAAAGAAATACATGCACGTATGCACAGAGGCTCCTGCTCTGTACTGCCTCCCACCTTACCATCTGCTGCTGGGTGTAGGGAGTGAGTGCATGCTGCCCACCTGCACTGCGTTGGAATGCCTACTGACCCACCATTGCCTGTGCTCCTGTGTCTGGCCCATCTCATCTGCTGTCTTTGAATCCCACCTCTCCATTCACCACCACTGATTCAGAGTCCATTTCCAGGACCCTGTTAGCCCACCCACACCTGCCTCAGGGTTTGCCATATCTGGTGTATCCAACTCATCACCAAGCAGCACCAGCGAGGTAGAGGGCTGCCAACTTCACCTCCACTGGTGGGTGGGGTCGTGGAGAATTATGATGCCGGCTTCAACCCACTAAGCAGCTGTGGAAGGAAAGACGGAAACAGATCTGGGTAACCATCACAGCAGCTATCAAAGCAGAGGGGATGGCAGACCGTTGCCCCGAAGACCATGCTTAAGCGATGGGAGGACCTTAAGACCCAGACCTACTCTAAGCTCTAGCAGCCCTCGAGTCCGGTGCTACTATGAAGGTGCACTGTGCAGGCAAGTCAATATGCGGGTCCTGGGTGGATCTACCCAGTGCTACATCTGCAGATCCTTGAGTGACAATGATGTCTGGGTGCTTCTTTTGTGTAACGATGTGATGCACTGCTCTACAGTGTATGTGTGTTGCGCATGGTGTGAGAAACCAGAAGGTGTCTCACCCGCTAGCCCCCGGGCTTCTCTCTCTCAGGTGGCTAGGACACAGCCATCACCTTTGGATCCAGACCCTGGGGGTGGATCAGTGCAGGAGGATCATCTGGAAGAGAGGTCTTCAGGGAGTGGGAATGGGACAACGGATGGCGAGACGCAGTATCCCAGCCCTTGTAACACCTTTACGGCATCCTTCCAGGGAGGATATGTTGGAACTTTACCCCACCAATTTTCCTTCCCTAGCACTTTCACATAGAAAGCCCGCTCTGGGAGAAAACAGACTCACATCCAAGCAGTGTACCTGACATGTCCCGCTACTATGTTCATGCAAAGTCAGGCAATTACTAACAATCACTCACACCTGACTTTGATTAAACTTCCCCACATGGATAGGAGACAAGAGCCCTACTCTGAGCGTGAAGGAACTGCAGTTTTGATTCAGCAGCTGAATGAGGGGAGAAAGACGGAAAAGCAAGAAGCGTTTACAAGGAGGGAGCTACCCTTGACCTTTTTGGCAAGAAACTGTTACTTTCCAGAAACCTTAGAAGCAGAAAGCATAAGGCCAGGAAATCAGACTGAAGACTCCTACTTTGTGTGTCAGAGATACCAAAGTCCCTCCTGCATAACCAACCAATGAGGGGAGGAGCGGCAGCTGCTGGGATATCCTCCTTGGCTCCAAGAACAAAGAAGCATTAGAGAGATCAAGCCAGCCAGTGAGTTGGGGATACTGATGAATGAGCGCTGGAACAAACATTGTTAAACATGTGTGATGAAAGACACGTGGTAAGCATTTCAATCAGGCAATACACCCTGGTCCACTCATATCACACCCCTTCTCAAAATACCCCCAGGTCACAATGGACCAGGAATAAGGCTGGTTGGTAAAGGTAATATTTATTATATTTATTATATATCTAAAATTCCAATTAAACATATGCTTTGTAATAGGGAGCAGCAATCACCAATGTGGAGACAATAACTGATAAGAAGGTATGGAAGGCAGTTAAATTCACTTTTCACAACAGAGAATATAACACACAAGGAAAAGAACAGTTCTGGCTTGTTTGAAAGATAGCACTTGAGATAAAATTTCCCCTGCAAAATTCCTTAACCCACATATAAGCAATTCTAAACAGATGTGAGTGAGCAGCAGGTGTTTAGGAATAAAGAACAGTGTACAGGATTTGAATATACCCTTCCCTCCCCAAACAAGAGAGAAAAACGGGTTGGAAATATTACACTTTTAAAATGACATTTGGAAATGGCTTAACTAAACAATGAAAAGTGTGCAAAAGTCCTTAAATCAATATATATTTCTAGGGGAGAAACATTGGAAAGGTGCGAACAATCATGAGCTATAGTTTGAGCAGAATTAAACACTTTGAATCTTAATGGAAGTTTGAAAATATTTTAAAAGAATAATCACATGTGTAAAACTTTTCAGAAATGCAAATTTCCGCCTAAAATTCACTTAATGGTTTTTAAGAAACGGATTCTGAGTGCGTTGGGAGGTAGCTACAGGTCTTATCTATATGTCAGAGTTGAAATGAAGGCTCTAGCTATTAAACTGAGGAAAATATGCAATGTTGAATGAGAGGTGTTTTTGGAAAATAAAGGCGCAAAAAAAAAATGAAACAGAAATAAACCTTTACAAGGATAGTTTATTCTACACTAGGACATTCAGGCTAGGTTACCAGATTGAAACACAATAAGCTCTAGAGTTGATCCACGGCACCAAACCCAGCACCTCCGTGTACGCCCTGGCTGACTCATTCCGATTACCCAAGGGAGGATTTAAGGGTTTGGGATTTCACAAGGCAAAATTATTTAATTTAGTTTAGCGCTAGAGCAAAGAATCAAGGCAAGGTTTCAAGAATGGTTGTGACAATGCTAAAAGTTCTTAAGGTAAGGATAGGATGACTTAGAGCTTGGGATGGAACAAAACAAGGTATGCTATGATTTTCTATGCTTCCTATTAATACTTACAGTCCACTGTAATTTAAGATTTTGGACCGTCAAGGGTTCTGGTCATTACACGGAACAGTCTAACCAAGGACAGCAGGGCACATCTGCCGGTATCAGGGTCAGCTGGGCAGTTCTGGTCACCTGGACTGGTACCTCACACTGGAGAATGCACTGGACTGCATTGGTTACTGGAGACGGGAGATCAGTGGGATGGCGAGTTGGCTGCAGGCAAGCCTTAGTAGTAGAAAGCCAGAATTTGGGCCTAGATGAAAAAGGATTTCAACAAAGCTGAGGCATTAGCTTGGTAAGTAAAATCAGGAATCAGGAACAAAGATGAAGAATTCAGGAACAGGGTGCCACACATAAATCAGGATGAAGTCAAGAATCAGTGTATGTCTGGGTGCTGTGAGGTTCCATTATTTATCATGCCAAATGACATCACTAAATTATATGACGGGGCAAGCCTAATGTCCACACCCCTACTGCTAGGATTGGGCAAAAGCGTAATCTCTGCCTTGCTTTTCGCTGATTGGATGACTGAAAGGGATGTAATGTTTTATGAGGTGATCTGGAAACATCCCATGGTTATTGGGAACAAAATCTAACTTTCCCACAAATACATATTTATGCAGTTATGATCTCTAAGAAAATCAGATGCACATGGTACATATCTCGTGGGTCACATTTTAATCCAAGTCCAAAATCTGTGAGACTTGGTTTTGCATTTCTGTTGCATTTTGGCAATTTAAACCATGAAAGATTTGGCCTAAAATTTCCCAATGTTGTACATAGATGTGCAATTACCCCTGGTTATGTGTACAAACTGTCATGTGCACAAATTCAATACTTTCCCACAAATGTCTTCAAAGAAAGAGCATACAATTAGAGTCAAAACTACCAACTTCCAGATTTCTCCTCATTCTTGTGGCAAAGTTACATGTCTTCAAAGTTCAATTACACACAGGCTTTTTAACCACCAAATGTCACTAGTCAGTTTTCTTTTTCTTTTCTTTCAACTGACAGCAGCTGGGATGGGGCTTCCCTCTGTTAATTGAAGTTTCCTGCCCCTCCCATTTGAAGGGTGAGTGTCTTATCCTGCTATTGTCTTGGCCTGGGGCAAAGACGAATGTCTAATGAAGTCTCTTTGTCCTGGGATTCAGAGCCCCCATGCTCCTGTTCCAGCAGTGGAGGTATCATCCTTTCTCAGGGTCAGCACTGACAGAGCAAGTTTTTTATTTATATAGTTTGACTCAGACTGAATTTAGATTTGTTGTTTCACCTTTTAAATCTTTCCTTTAAATATATAAAATTAAAACAGTGCTGGAATGGTTTGCAGCATGGATACATGTGTCATGCCTTTATTTAGAATCTCTCTATGCACAGCTGATTCTGATACTTGTTGCAAAGTTTTAGCTGCGTTTCCCGTCGAAAAATACAAACACAGTCTCTGGTTTGCTTTTCAAATGATACTGTTGCCAGGAGCTGTCATTCAATGAGGCCTGGTTCCTCTGAGCCACAATGGATGATCCTGTGCATTTCAGGGCCTTTTTATTCACAGTGGTTTATGAGAAATGACATTTAAAAGAGGCATTTTAGGTTTTCAGCACAATGATGCTGCTTCTTTCCTTGGATCCATGTTGAATGTGGCAGAGCCTACTGGAATGCTCTTGCAGTCAGGACCCTGTTTTCACCCCACCTGAACTGTGTGTGGCAGGGGGTGCAGCCTTTTTCTGGTTGTGACACAATGCAGTTTTAAAGATTTTGGCTCGCACAGGAGTCAGCGCTGTAATTTTGGGCTGTTTCTTTAACCATTGCAGTAAAGTGATGTAATGAGGCACATTTGAGTCGGTCAAAATATCCCACAGAACCCCCCCCCGACTTGGGCTTGACTTCCAGTCATGGGGAAGTCGGGCAAGTGGGATTTTTCTTTCTTGAAAAAGTAGATTCAGTCAGGTGTAATTCCTTCTTCCATCAGTGAATAATGCGACACACTCTCCACGCAGGCTCTGTTTGGAATATGAACAATACCCCCATCTTCTTTCAGGTTTTCTTTTTGTGTGTGCTGCGACACACCAGATTTGCTTTGGTTTCTCCTTCTGGGTCCTCGAAGAGGTCCTCCTTGGTTGTTAGGTTATCAGCAGTGCAAATATATAACATAGAACACAAACCAGTTATGACAATTTCCTCCCCTACTGTCCTCCAATTGGGATTTCAGCAGTGGGATATATATGCCTTCAGTAAACATTGACATATTTTTATGCTTCAGAAGTATCCCCCCTGGGTTTTCTATGGACTCCTCTATTTGCCGTAAAGTGTGCCTGTGGTGGGAACTCTTTAGCTGATTAATGTGGACCCACTTTCTTTCTTCTGTCAAGTCGCCCTTGGAGATGCGGATTCTGTAGGCGACTGGTGAGATTTTGTCCACAATTTCACAATGTCACCGTCAGCTAGGCAAAAAATGTGCACTTCTTGTTAGACACTACTCCCTCCAGGGTTCGAGACTCACGTGATGTGGTTACCCCAAAGGACCGAAAGCTCTTTACCAGGTACAATGTACGTGCCCGGTTGCAGCCCTTCCTGCATTGGCAGTTGCCATGGAGAACCTACAGCAGAAGGGGCGGCGGAACACCTCCGCATAGATCATTCATTTGCTCACGTGATTCAGAGCGGCTTTTCCCACGTGACCATGGTGGATGTGACATGACTCAGAAGCGCACAGTATATAAAGCTTAATGCACGGAGCACTCACCGCTTCTCAGCTGTCTTTCGACTCTGTTTGGCGCTACGTTTGATATACTCTGTTGGTTTACCTTGATCTTGGATATTTCACCTGGACTCCTTCGGATTACCCTTTTGTACCTTTGCTTGGAACTGTTTACCCATTGCTGAACCTCGACCCGTCCCTCACCTGTCTTCGGATCATCCCTTGGTACTTTGTTGGACTTCTACGCCATTGCCCTTTGGGAACTCAAACTACGTCTTCAGCTCTACAGGTGGGCTATCCTGTGTCCACGCTTGACTCTGTTCCCTGTTGTTCTGGGGACCGCCTCTCATCTGAGTCTCGAACCTCATTCACTAGGTTTCCCGGGCTTTCCAATCACCGGATAGGTAAGATTATTCAGATCCTCTGATTCTTGTGTTATATTGTATTTGCCTGGTACTTAACCTCGTTCTTTCTGCAGCAGCATCGGTGTTCCAGAGGTTCCGTGGATCCGGGAAGTAACATCTCCCACCTGTGGCTCCAAGGTCGCACAGCGGGGTTCTTTTGGTTCCCCTGTGCGTCACTTGGGGACGGAGGTCTCAACGGTCTACACGACACTCAAGTCAGAACAGACTGAGAAGCCGTATAGTCGTTTTGGATAATGCAGGGGTCCACGGAACAAGCCATAGCTGCTTTAGTTCAGGCAATTACAGTATTAAGGGCAGATATGGCCGCCGCAAACACGGTGATTCACCAAAGGCTAGATTCCATACAGAGTGTCCAGCATTCCCTCCCTGCAGACTCTGAATTCGGGGATGCTCCCACTCCAGCCACACCTCCTCCATTGGCAAGTACCCCAGCTCCAGCCCCGGTGGTCCTTCCAGCCCCTTCTCCCTTGGCCGCTCCTGAATGTTATCAAGGCGACCCCAAGAAGTTCAGGACCTTCATCAATCAGTGCAAGTTACACTTCCTGTGTAGACCTCTGGCCTTTCCTAATTCCACTGCTAAAGCAGCCTTTACCCTTTCCCACCTGGCTGGAACGGCTGCCGCTTGGGCTAATCCTTTACTGGAGAACAATAGCCCGGTTCTCTATGATTTTGATTTGTTAGTTACCGAGATGTCCCGAGTCTTCGACACCCGACACAAGGCACAATCTAGGGATTTGGCGTTGTTAGAACTAACCCAGGGTAGAGAGCCCTTGATAGACTACATCACCCGCTTCAACCAATTGGTCGCCGAGACATCATGGCCAGAAAGCAAGCGGGCGGTCATATTCTATAGAGGGTTGAATAATCTAATGAAAGATGCCTTAGCTGTGATCCCTACCGTGCCCACTCAGTATCAAGAACTAGTGGATCTTGCCCTACAGGTAGATGCACGTCGCTCAGAGCGCAGGGCTGAGTTGGGTTTTTCTCATCCTACAGCTGTCAGTACTCCTGCCTCCAGCATTGAGGAACCTATGCAAGTGGGAGGTTTACGTAGTCCTATCACGACATCTGAGAGAGAACGTAGGAGTGTGGATAATGCATGCTTTTATTGTGGCACCACGGGACATTATGTTAAGGAATGCCTTCGACGTCCCTAGAAGTCCCAGGTTTTTCGGACAGCTCGACCTTAGATCCGGAGACCAGGTCGAGCTTCCGGTCCTCATCTCCGGGTGCCACTCCTGCTTTCGCTTGTGTCCAGCCCATCTTTGTACAGGCCACTCTTTGTCCTTCTGCGGGTATCTCTCACGCAGTCACGATCATCGTTGACTCTGGTGCCAAGGGGAACTACATAGACATTGCTTTAGTCCATTCTCTCAATCTACCTTTAGTGGTGAAAACCCGACCTGAACCAGTTCAGGCCGTAGATGGCACTGCCCTAGTCTCTGGTCCGGTTAGACACCAAACTGCTCTTCTATTATTGACTATACAAGACATTCACACAGAGACGCTAAGTTTTGACTTGATCACCACACCCCAGTTTAGTATCATATTAGGAATACCATGGTTGCGTGAACACAATCCTCTGATTAATTGGCAAACAGGCACGGTTCTCTTTGAGTCAGATATCTGCCAGAACTTTTGTCTCCCAACCCATCTAGAAACAGATACTCCGTCACGAGCTTTGGGAGCTCTTGCTCAGCTCACATTGAATGATGGTGGATCAGCGGTTGTGAATTCCCATACCGTCGGAGGGGTAGTTACCGGGATTCCCTCTGAGTACAAAGCATTCGAGTCAGTTTTCGATCGAGGTTCTTCCGAGGTGCTTCCTCCACACAGATCATACGACTGCCCGATTGAACTAATCCCGGACTCTACCGTTCCTTCGGGCAGGATCTATTCGGAAGAACAAGCTCTGAAACAGTATGTCCAGAATGCCCTACGACTAGGACACATCAGCCCCTCTACTTCACCAGCTGCAAGCCCTATATTTTTTGTACCCAAGAAAGAGGGGGACTTATGTCCTTGTGTGGATTACTGACGCCTTAACGCCATCACGAAAAAGGACAGGTATCCAATCCCTTTGATCCCTTTGATCACCCCCTCCTGGACCGCTTATCCCATGCCTCCATTTTTACCAAGCTGGACCTTCGGGGCGCATACAATCTAGTGCGCGTCTGCGAGGGCGATGAGTGGAAAACTGCCTTTTGCACCCGTTACGGGTTGTATGAATATCTAGTCATGCCCTTCGGTCTATGCAACGCCCCGGCAACATTCCAGCGTTTTATGAATGACATATTCAGGGACATTCTGGATGTATACATGGTTGTTTATCTGGACGACATCTTGATCTTTTCAGGGAATCTTGATGACCATGTACAGCATGTTCGGGAGGTCTTATCCCATCTGAGGGAACATTAGCTGTTTGCCAAACCCGAGAAATGTCAGTTACATAAAATGTCTGTTGAGTTTCTGGGCTTCCACATTACCCCTGGGGCACTATCCATGAACGAATCCAAGGATAAGGCGGTCTTAGATTGGTCGATTCCTCAGACACTAAAGGCCTTGCAGGCCTTTTTGGGCTTCGCCAACTTTTACAGGCGCTTTATTTCGTCCTTTCCTACAATTGTGGCCCCACTTACGGCTCTGACTAGCCCTCAAGTACCCTATCAGTGGCGAAAGGAACATCAGGAATCCTTTGAGGCTCTGAAGACCGCTTTCACCACCGCACCAATTCTTCAGCACCCCAATCCCGAACTTCCATTCATAGTCGAGGCGGACGCCTCTTCTTTTGCCCTCGGTGCGGTGTTGTCTCAGACATGTCCTACGACGGGCAAGTTGCACCCGGTGGCATACCACTCCCGTAAGTTTTCCAGTACTGAGACCTATTATACTGTAACGGAGAAGGAACTTCTGGCTGTCACTGACGCCTTTCGTGTCTGGCGCCATCATGTCCTGGGGGCTAAGCATCCAATCACTGTCTACTCCGATCATCAGAACCTACAGGATCTGGCCTCCCTAAAGTGCATCAACAGCAGACAGGTCCGGTGGCATCTATTCTTTTCTGCCTTTGATTTTCACATCACTCATCGTCCTGGGATCACTCATGGAAAAGCGGACGCCTTGTCACGCTCTCCAGGTGGAGTCTCGTTGCCAACCTTCCCTGATACCGTTCTAGGTAAGAGTCACGGTATTTGTCTCTGCACTCCCTCTCTATCATTGTTGGATTCTGTGCGAGCATGGACGAGCAGTCATTCTGACCAACTGCGGGATTGGGATCCCGTGTATTGTGATGGTTTACCTTTTGTGCATGATTGCTTGTTTCTCCCCACGCCTGACACCCGTAACCTGGCCCTTGAATGGTCTCATGATGCCCCCTTTAATGCCCATCCCGGCCGGGAGCGTACCATGGATCTCCTAAAGCGCTGGTGCTGGTGGCCATCTATGAAGCGCGACGTGGAATGCTATGTCAACTCTTGCTCTGTCTGCGCTCAGGCCAAACATCAAAGAGGTCGTCCAATCGGCCTGCTGCTTCCGCTACCGGTACCCCCACACCTTGGCACACACTGACTATGGATTTCGTGACCGATCTCCCCAAGGTGCAGCGTTTTGATACCATCTGGGTGGTGGTGGATACATTTACAAAAATGGCTCGCTTTGTTCCCTGTAAGGGGATCCCTTCGGCACCGGTCCTGGCTGAGTTGTTTTTTGAATCTGTGTTTGCGTTGTTTGGGCTTCCTTCTGTCATTATATCCGATCGTTGGTCGCAGTTCACCTCTCGTTTTTGGAGAGCTTTGACTTAGCTGCTTGGCATCGATACCAGGTATTCCTCGGCCTATCACCCCGAGACTGATGGGCAGACTGAAAGGACGAATCAATCTATGGAGCAGTATCTTCGGTGCCTTATCTTGCAGCAGCAGTCCTCCTGGCTGAGTGCTTTACGGCTTGCCGAGTTCGCATACAATAACGCGGCTCACTCTGCTACAGGTTTTTCTCCTTTCTACACCCTCTATGGCCAACACCCCAAGGTCTTGCCTGTCCCTGACGCCTCTGTCTCTTTGAATCCTGCGGCTACGGCTTGTGTTAGGGATCTGTCTGCTGTTCATGCTCGTACTCTGGTCCACCTTACTGAAGCAAAGGCCTCTATGAAGTCCCGTGCTGATGGCAAGCGCTTGGCTGCTCCTCCCCTTGCGGTGGGTTCTAAGGTGTGGTTGTCTTCCCGTCACCTTCGTCTGGTTGGTTGTCGGAAACGTCTGCCTCACTTTGTTGGCCCGTATGTGATCTCTCAGGTTGTGAATTCAGTGGCTTTTCGTCTGGTTCTCCCGAACTCTTGGCGTATCCATCCTGTTTTTCATGTCTCTCTCCTCAAGTCCTGCCCTGATTCCTCCCGTCTTCGGGCCCCAGCAGCCCCGGTGTCCCTGGTCTCCCCTGATGTCTTTGAAGTGTCAGATATTTTGGGTTCCCGTTGGTTTAGGGGTGGGCTCCAGTATTTGGTGGATTGGAAGGGTTATGGCCCAGAGGAGCGCTCTTGGGTTTCCGCCCTGGACATTAACGCTCCTCGGTTGGTGGCCCGGTTCCATAGGGATCACCCGTCCTGCCCACGGGGTCGTGGGCCTTTGGGGGGCTATATTAGACGCTCCTCTGCACACCAGAACACTGCTAACATCTCCACAACACCTTCCCCGGGTTCCCACACTACTCCCTCCAGGGTTCGAGACTCACGTGATGTGGTTACCCCAAAGGACCGAAAGCTCTGTACCAGGTATAATGTACGTGCCCGGTTGCAGCCCTTCCTGCATTGGCAGTTGCCATGGAGAACATACAGCAGAAGGGGCGGCGGAACACCTCTGCATAGATCATTCATTTGCTCACGTGATTCAGAGCGGCGTTTCCCACGTGACCATGGTGGACGTCACATGACTCAGAAGCGCACAGTATATAAAGCTTAATGCACTGAGCACTCACCGCTTCTCAGCTGTCTTTCGACTCTGTTTGGTGCTACGTTTGATATACTCTGTTGGTTTACCTTGATCTTGGATATTTCACCTGGACTCCTTCGGATTACCCTTTTGTATCTTTGCTTGGAACTGTTTACCCATTGCTGAACCTCGACCGGTCCCTCACCTGTCTTCGGATCATCCCTTGGTACTTTGTTGGACTTCTACGCCATTGCCCTTTGGGAACTCAAACTACGTCTTCAGCTCTACAGGTGGGCTATCCTGTGTCCACGCTTGACTCCGTTCCCTGTTGTTCTGGGGACCGCCTCTCATCTGAGTCTCGAACCTCATTCACTAGGTTTCCCGGGCTTTCCAATCACCGGATAGGTAAGATTATTCAGATACTCTGATTCTTGTGTTATATTGTATTTGCCTGGTACTTAACCTCGTTCTTTCTGCTGCAGCATCGGTGTTCCAGAGGTTCCGTGGATCCCTGAAGTAACATCTCCCACGGTGGCTCCAAAGGTCGCACAGCGGGGTTCTTTTGGTTCCCCTGTGCGTCACTTGGGGACGTAGGTCTCAACGCTCTACACGACACACAAGTCAGAACAACTCTTTGGCTTGGTTCCTTTGGAAATTGTGCAAGTAGACCCTGTCTCCTTCTTGGTATTCCTTTTTGGTTGTCTTTAGGTCATAGTGGGTCTTCAAGCTGTCTGCAAATCTTTCTAGATTCTGCTGAGCATACGCAAAAGCATGTTAAAGGTGTTTTCTCAGATTTTCAACATACTCATGAGTTATGGAGGCATTTATGAGTGTCTGCTCTTGGGTTCCATAGAGCAGATGCTTGGATAGCACCATCCTTCGTCCAGGCATCAGCTCAAAAGGAGACAGTTTAGTTGCAGAAGAAGGGGTAGACCTGATGGCCATCAGGACAAAGGGTAATTGAATATCCCAACTTGGCCCAGAGTCTGCCACAAACTTTTTTTGTATGCTCACAATGGTTTTATTGTACCTCTCGACTCCACCACCAGAGGACCGGCGGTATACAATGTGTAGTTTCCTTTTTACCCCAAGTATCTCCCACGTCTTTGTCATAACCTCGCTGGTGAAGTGACTACCTCTGTCTGACTCAAACCTTTGGGGTAGTCCAAAATGCAAGAAGATGTGATTGATCATCAGGGCAGTTGCTGTTTCTGCCTTGCAATTTGGGGCTGGGAGACATTCCACCAATTTAGTAAACAAGCATTTTATGGTTAACATGTACTTGTTCCCCCTACAGGAGCAAATCACCGGCCCGATGAAATCTACTCGTAAATTGGACCAAGACAGTGTCATCCCCCTCTTTTGGAGGGGAGCTCGGTGTGTGAGGGATGTTGGCTGAAATTGTGCACAAAATCCAGAACAGCTTATTACTAAGCAGTAAGCCCAGATGCACTCCTAATGAACCGTAGTTTGATTATTCGGGTCCTGCCTCCTGAGCAGGTTAAATCAATATAATGTTGTAAGCATTTTGTGTTGCGTATTCCAAGACAAATATCAATCATAGTTTCAATATAAAGTCTATAGTGAAGCCAAACTTCAAAATAAGACAATGTTTACAACAATTTCTAGAGATATGCTACATTTTAATTAACCTATCTCTATTTTTTCAAACTGTAAATTCAAAATATATCATAACTAAATTTCAAGACAAAAATCATCAGTTCCAAAGAAGTAAATGAAAAGGTGAAACACTTCAAATTGGCATTCACAACATCATGCACTTAATCCAGTGTTCCATTACAATCAACAGATTGAATTTTTCTTTATGTGGAGAGTCAATCCCCAATGAGAAGCCCTTTTTGCGAGCATTTGCAATTGACCGATGTGTTTCGGATCTACTGATCCATCTTCAGGGTAGGAGCTTCACTTTTAACGTAAATCTTGGAGGGTATAATATAGACAATTTTTCAAATGCTTCACCTATAAAGAATTAGAGAGGGACATTATTATTGTTGATAGTAATAAAGGGAGGTAAGTAATAATGGCTGAAGAACCAAGCGAGGTAAATGTTACTAACCTCACTCCGAGGAAAGCCGTGTTTCAGTTCTGACCTATCAAAAGGCAAGAATGTGGGTATGGTAAGTATATAATATTCAAATAATAAATTTCATTTTATATATACACAAATGCCAGAAATCTACTTGTAAATTGGACCAAGACAGTGTCATCCCCCTCTTTTGGAGGGGAGCTCGGTGTGTGAGGGATGTTGGCTGAAATTGTGCACACACAGGCACCCCTTCAAGTATTGGTCAAGGTCCTGCCCCATGTGTGTCCAGTATGCAACCTCTTGCGCTGTGGCCGCATCATGGGTGTGACTTAGGATCAGGCTTCGGAATGAGGTAGGGACCACCCACTGGTCACAGCCAGATATGGATCTCCTCACCAACAAACCGTCTTGGATTCAGAATATTTGTGGACATTTCATCAAGACTCTAAGGTCCTCCTTCCCAATGCAATCATATCCATCAGGGGAAAGTCCTCAGGGTCCTCAATGTGTTGATAAAACTTTCCAGTGATTGGATCCCCTTTTTGAGCCATGATTAAATCAGCATCCAGGGTCTCCTTACTCCACTGGGCAGTTGAGAGATCACTGTGAGCATTTGACTGGGACCTAGTGATAGCAGTGACCTGGATTTCCCCCAACAGGGACTCAATCTCAAGAAGATCCCCTTGGATGACTCTGGTTTTAGCCAGCTGATCAGCTAAGTCATTTCCAGTTTTGTCTGGTCCCTCTATTCTGGAATGACCCTTGATCTTTTTTCCAGTAGATGGTCATCCCACTAGAGGTGAACAGATCATCAATATTTTGTATTAGCTTCCATGTTTGAGTGGTTTGTTGTTAGCACATAGCATGCCTCTGGTTTTCCAATGAACCAGGTGCTCCACGAACCCGTTCTGGACATAATCTGAATCAGTGATTATGACCAGTTCATGGAGTTGGTGTAGGACAGCAGTGAGGATGGTTTGATGAACTGCCATCAGCTCTGCCACCTGACTACTACAGGGACCGTTTTTGTACCCAGTGGAGGGTTCGGGGCTTCATTCACCCAGGCATTCCCAACGCCGGCCACCAGTTCCTTTTCCCTGTTGTTGTCAACATGTTTGGAGCACCCATCCACATAGACAGTGAGCTTTCCCTCGCACTAGTCTTCTTCATAGACTATGTGCTGGGAATTCACGTACGCCTCCATGTTGTCCTGGATTTTATGACTTTCGTCCTCGAGACAGTTATCTCTGGCACAATCATGCAAGTAAGCCAGACCTTGCGCTTGGGGACTCTTCTTGTTTTGGCCATATCTAACCTCCACAGGAAAGCCTTGCATTGACCCCGAGTTTAGTCAGTAACTGGAAATGCCCCCAGCTGAACTGAGAATTTAAAATTTAGCTGTAGATGGTTTCAACCTCCAAGAGGGGGCTAATTGTGTTCAACATTCACATTGTGTGGATTTGCTTGATTTTTGAACCCTTTTCAAATGTTTTGAATAATTGCATTTTGATTTTGTATGAAAAACTGTGGATATTATCATGGATAATTGTTTGCTCCTTTGTATATATTGTGCTTGCTTTGAAATTTTTCTTGAGCCAATTGTGCTTGGTAATTTACAGACATTGGGCCTCATTACGACCCTTGCGGAAATGGAAAAATGATGGCGGAAATGCAATACCGCCATCGAACACCGCTCGTTGCGATCATGACCCGTCACCGTAAAGTACGATGCCATTAGCGACACCGCAGTGAACGGCAACGCTAACTGCACCAAGTACGCGCACGCGCGCCTTGCAAAACCGGAATCACCGCCATGGCGCAACGGTACGCGAATTCTGACCCTAGCGGACATGTACTGAACGCCATCAAGCACGTCGTAAAGTACCATTCCGCCATGGCGAGAAATACGGCATCGTGAACCAACCGTAAATGGCCCACTGAGTGCCTGTACTCCACTCCCTGGCCACATTGCACAACTCCTGGCAGGCGCAATGTACTCACACTATGCAACCAGTGAAATCTACAATTCACCCATGCATGCCAACGTAGAAAAGCATGCAGGGGCTCAAAGCGCCCCGTGAGTGGGCATCCATGTACGGCATGTCACCATAGCCGTACTGACGCAGCACAGGCATGTGAAGGTACAATACATCAAAATGAAAATCAAGAACACATGACACAAAACAACAGTAGTCCCCCATCGCTTGCCACCAGCGCAAGGCAACATCCAAAACAGCATCCTGAGGGGGATTGCACCAGCCCTGTACTCTTGCCAGTAAACAAACCAACCATCAGCAGAAGCATGTACCACACAAGTTGGCAGAGTGACTGAGCAGCCAGGCTCATCCCAAGAGGGGCCGATGGGAGCTGCAGGGCACAGATGGCATCAATACAGAAGCTATTCCATTCTGAACATCCCATCATTCCACCAATCGACCTGGCTGACAGGCACCAGTCGGCCAAAAGCCAATCCCCCGCCCCTGAACAGCACATCATGTAAACAGTCACAATGGCAGCCCCTATCCGTGACCATACTGTGCTACGTAGGCAAACGCGGCCAGTACTGTACCACACAACTCAACTCAGAAGGCGGAACACAATGCAGATCATCTCGCAATACATACCGCCACAAAGCGAAAATCGCCACATCACCTGCAAAGAACAACGCAACACGACAAATATCGGAATACAATTTAAATGCACATCCAAATGACAAAGGCCCCACAGCAATTTGCAAAATAACACCAAAACAACCATCATCACCGAGGGCTGCATCTGCAATAATTGACCAGCTTCCACTTGTGTGACGCCCTGTACCATCATGGCACACAGGGCCTACATCAACGTTCCAAAAGGCAACATGGAAGCGGCAAGAACCGCAGGTCCGTCCCATGAGGCAGGCACTAGTCGAGCTGAAAGGCCGAAATGTTGCACCTAGCCACCAGTACAGCGTAAGGGCATGTGGCCCATTGGCGATCGTCCCATAAGATCGAAATGGTGCTCCACTGATTCACCCGAAGCTGCAGGAGTCGAGAGTAAAAACCATCTGGAGGAGTGGCGTAGAGATGGCATCTGCAATAGGGCAGGAGATACCTGTCACCCAAAAGAAACACAAATTAACCGATTGCATTACGGGACTCATGATGCATTACAATCTTCATTCAACACACCAAATCCACACCCATATGCATGCTAGCCCACTCCAAAGGAATATACACACCCCTAAATCAGTATCGAATCATAACGAAATCAATCGAGCTAAATACACCATTGGCAATGTCGGTTACTGTGCATGCGTCCGTCAAGATAGAACCCATGACATGGGATTAGTAACGTGCCTAGACACAAGTGTATGAAGGCGCGTCGAGACAGGGAGGATCCGACAAGGGCAGATAGACGTATGTCCCACTATGGCAGCCTTGCATCACATAGCGCAGGGGAAGGGGAGTGATTCAAAAAACCCATGTACATGGCAGACCCTAAACGGAATCATCAGTCCATGCATCCATTCATCATTCCCTCATCCCGCAATGAAAACGCATGAATATTCACTCACATTATATGTGAAACTTCCATCGCGTCTGTGCGTAATGCAGTCCGCAAAAACCACTGTGCCCCTGGCCGGATCTGTAGTGTTGTGAAGCAAGATGGATTTGGGAACGTCCTGCCTTATCGTCCACTACGCTATTGCGCATCCCATTCAATTCATATCATTCATTGCCTGCTCGTTATGGGCCATGTCCCAAGGACATTCTACAATAGAACGTTACATTTCCAGCCAGACCTGTGGGCGTATCCTCGCCGCTACTTCAAAACCAAAAATGCTGGCCTTCGAATTCCTCACTTGCAACATTACGTCGAAAAGGCTTCTGTGAACGCTTGCATTCACAATTACATCAATGTAGTGCGGCTGTGTGTCATGATGCTAACTGGCTGCAATCACAAATGGGACGCCACGCCCGTCGGTGAAGTACGTTACTGTGCTGCATGAGGGTCGGCCATCGATCGAGCCCTACATACCACTGACTCTTCACAGGTATGTAAGCGGCTGCAATCATAGCATGTGTAACAATGGGAGCATACCATGAAAATCAGTCAAAGTACATCACACTGCCATCGGGATTTGATACATGATTCCAATCCCAAGATGCCATGCGGCCAAATGCAGCCTTACGTGCGGGACGTGCTCGGCCAGAAGGGATAGCATCTGCCACAGAATCATTCAATCAGCACAGGTGGAGGCCATACAGGCCGACAGCACATATATAGCAGACCCAAACCCCTCCCACAACCACTCCCACTCCAAAATGCTACCGGCAGGACTAGCGATGTTGGGCCTGGGGGACCAGATAGCACTGCAAGTGCTACAACTACAAGAAGACGACGAACAACAACAGGTACAACAACCGGGCGCACAGGGGAGACGGAGGAGAAGGAGGAGGAGGAGGGCAAGGCAGGGTCAGCAAGGCCCACAAGCACTGCCACTACCACCACGCAGGCGGCCCGCAATCCCACGCCTCCGAGCCGATCCGTTCAACCTCACTGCTGAGCAGATACACACCCTCTACCGTTTGGACCGGGACACCATAATCGCCATTGTGGACATGACACATGCTGACCTCGTGAGCATGATAGATAGCCCAACCGCCATCCCACCCCTACTGAAGGTGGTGTCTGCACTCCACTTCCTGGCCACAGGCACCTACCAGCACACAGTGGGACAGTTGCATGGCATTTCACAGCCACTGTTCTCACGGACACTCTTCCAAGTGCACGATGCCCTCCTGAAGCACGCCGACGACCACATCACACTACCACGCACGTACCAGGAGATTACCAACGCAAAAGTGGGATTCCATGCACTTGGCGGCATCCCGGGTTGCATTGGTGCCATCGACTGCACCCATGTTGAATTGGTTGTCCCACATGCCATGGAGGTCCAGTACCGCAACCGGAAACAATTTCATTCAATCAATGTGCAAATGGTGTGTGACTCCAACAAGATATTTACGCATTGTTGTGCCAGATTTCCAGGATCTACCCATGATTCTATGGTCCTGAGGAACACAAGAATACCACGCTACATGGAGCGACACGCAGGGCACAGATCCTGGCTACTCGGTGAGTCTCATTCCATGCATGACATCGTGGCCCATTTGATGCGTCAATGACCTTGCAGGAGGGGGGGGGGGCTACTTAGCACTATCATTCCACTGACACCCTTTATTCGTCTCATACAGGTGATGCCGGGTATCCACTGAAGAGATGGCTCCTTACACCAATCCGGAACCCACAGAACGAGCATGAGGAGGACTACAACCATGCCCACTCACGTACCCGTGTGGTCATTGAACAGGCATTCGGCCTACTGAAGGCTCGTTTCCGCAGCCTCAGCAGGTCTGGCGGGGCACTCATGTACAGCCATGAGAAGGTTTCTAAGATGGTCATGGCATGTGTCATGCTGCACAACATGTGCATACGTAGGAATGTGCCCATGCCCCCTGACGCTGTACTGCATGCACCTGAAGATGATGATGATGATGAGGGTGGGGATGTGGAGGCACCTCAAGGAGTCCATGAGGCACAGGATGCACGTGCAATCCGACAGAGCATCATAGATGCATGCTTCTAGCAACCACGCATGGTGCCTATTACACGGAAAGGGGACCTGTGGCACTGTGTGTGTGTAGTACAGGCACATTGTGGACTGTACGCCTATGAAGGCCTCGTACGCAAATATCAATGTCCACACATGTCATTGGATGATTATGAGATGCTGTATTGTTAATGTGATTTGATTTATACACCCTATGGACCCGCCACCCAGTGAAGCCCAACACACCCCCTCCACCCTACTACCTCCCCCCCCAACACCAGTGTCCAAATATGCATGCTGTCCGTGGTTGGACGCTATTGCAAGCCCCCTCTACGGGTATCAGGGGCACCCCTGCCCGTGGAGCGCAGGTTCCTGCCAGATCTGCGTTGGGGGCTGCCCTGGACGGAACTTGCCACGGATGATGTCTCTGCCTGCTCGCGTCCATGCATGTCTCTGAGGGTTTGTGAGAGCTCCGAGAGCACACGGCGCACAGCAGCAAGTTCAGCACAAACGTCTTTGGACGTCGCATGCAGTTCCCCCCTCAGGCTCTCGGTGCTTTTCTCCATTTGTGCTCTCAGGCTCTCGGTGCTTTTCTCCATTTGTGCTCTCAGGCTCTCGGTGCTTCTCTCCATTTCTCCCCTGAGGCTCTCACTACTTTTCTCTATTTGTGCCCTGAGTGTCTCGGTGGATGTTTCCATGGCTGCCCTGGAACCCCCGCATTCATTTGCATGGTCCTTGAGTAGCGTGGACACTTCCTGCTGTTGCTCGATCAGCAGGTCGAGGGACTGTTGCCTCTGCTGGGCCATGGACATTTGCGGTGGTGTGACAGGGGGGCTGCTCAACACATGTTGCCTTGGCACAGGACTTGTGGGGGTTGGCCAGTCGTCGTCTTCAGGGTGCCCCTGCGTGGTTTCGTCATGGTGTAGGGGATGGAACATGCAGGGGGATTGGGAAAGGTCATGGATGGTACCTACGTCGCCAGCACTGTTTTCCGTGTCGGAGCATGCTGGCATGACAGCTGTGTCACCTATGGTGCTGCTACCACCAGAGGCAGTGCCATCAGATACGTTCTTTGGGGGGACCTGTGGTGCTGGGGTTGTGGACTTGCTGGCTGCTGGGGTGCCTGTTGCAGTCCCCTCCAGTGTGCTGCCACTTGATTCCTGCTGCTGCCGTGTCTTGATCCTTGCACCTGAGGTGGAGGCTCTTGGGACGTTGGTCCTGGCCCTCTTTGCAGGCGTGCTGGTAGGGGTGTCCTGCAGCTCGTCGTTGGTATCGGACCCTGTGGTGGAGTAAAGAGGGGCGAGCGTTAGTTATGGGTCTGTCGGATTTGGAATGGCAACGTATCAAATGCATTGGGGTGGTACATGAGGCTGATTTGGGACTGGGCCTTGGAGGTGGTCTCATTTTCGTGTGGATTGAGGATGCATTCATTTGGCTGCCTGCAGTTAGGGGGTGCATGCTGCACATGTAGGGGTTGTTTATGGCATCTTGATTGATTTGTTTATTCATTCTGACTTTTAGAGGGCGCTGTCAGGGCAAAGTATGTATTGCACTATGGGGTCACATGGTACTGCACATGTTCGTGGTTTGTGGATTTCGCATTGTTTCTCTTGGCCAACCTACCTGATTCTCCGGATGTCGGCACTCCTTTCTCCATCCCTCCGACTCCCTCTATGCTCTCCATTCCTATGGTGGAGGCGCAGATATCCTCCCAGGGGGTCAACTTGATGGGCGACTCTGAACCCCCCCCGGTAGCTGTGGCGATGTTCCTGTTCGCAGAAAGTATGCTGCGTACGCGGATCCGCAGGTCGTCCCACCGCTTGCGACATTGCTGTGGCGTGCGGGGTGTTGTCCCCACCGCACTTACGCGCTGTGCCACCAGGGCCCATATGGCCTTCTTGTTGGCAAGGGCCGTCCTGGTCATTTGACTGGAGAAGACGACGGCGGCATTTTCCTGGAGGGTCTCGGTGAGCACGGTCAGTTCCTCTCGGGAGAAGTGTACCTGCCGCTTGCGGTCACACGCTTTCTTGGCTACCTTTCCCATATTTATTTTTTTAACTGGGGTTGCTAACGGGTTGGGATGTGTGTCAGGGTCGGATTTTTAATGGTTGTGTTGGGATTCGGTTTTTATAGTTGTGCGGCGTGCTGTTTCCCGTTCCGGCCACATGCTTTTACTTCCGTTTCCGTATATTTACGGTGGCCGTAATTTGCGGTGCCCGCTCGTTACGGTGACCGCTCATTACGGTGACCGCTAAGATGGGTGGCGGTATTGCACCTGGTGCAGCGTACGGCGGCGGTAAGGGCCGTTTTGGGGTCATTTCCGCCATCGCAGCCTTTCGGATTCCGCCATGGCGTAATGCTCGTGCCCGATGGGTCGTGATTAGCCGCACTTTGCTCCTTCGTGCAATGGCGGAAACGCTATTTACGCTGTTGCGGTCCGGTCAGTCACTTTCCGCCAGGGTCGTAATGAGGCCCATTGCCTGTGAGAAATAAAAAAAGATATTTTTGTAAAATTCTTAAACAGAAATGAGAATCTGTGGATTTGTAAGATTTCAAAAGACCACAATGAAGATTTAGGTGGACATGGTAATAATAAACACATACCTAGGAGCTTCTTCAGATATATAGGAAGTCCATGTCAGGACTCTCTAAGTAACTCAAGTTGAGTATGAGACAGACTCTTCGAGCTGCCCTTGGTATTGAGAAGACTACTATATATTTCATTTATATGTATGTTTAGTGAACCTGTCAGGACACTTTTCCGTTTTTTGCATTGACAGAATTCAGGAAGTAATTCTGGAATTACTCACATTTCCGGCCCGGATTCTGTGACTTTGAAGATATTACAAAGGCTGGTGTGGAGTCTCCACTATGATGTGTTCCCCCTGGATAAACAGGTGGTAATTCTTCAATGCCCAAACAGTTGCCAGGAACGCTTTCTCACAATCTTTGAATTTTTCCTCCACAGCAGATAAAGTCTTGCTCGCATAGGAGATGACTTTATTGACCATCTCATGCTTTTGGTATAATACTGTGGTCAAGCATGTATTTGAGAACCCTGCCTCCAAGAAGAACTCCTTGATTTGACAGGGTAATCTAGACAAGGCGCTTGTGAGAGGTTTCTTTTGAGTTGCTTTACTGCCTCGGCTTGTTCTGGACTTCACTCCCACTTGACCCCCCCCCCCTTCACAGATGGATCAGGGGTCTGGTGATCTCTGTGTAATCCTCACTGAACTTCCTACTGTAATTGGTCAGTCCAAGGAGGCTCCTTAGCTCATGCAAAGTTTTGGGGTCTTTTAGTTTCAGGAGTGTGTCCACTTTCTTTTCCTGGGGTCAGAGACCCTCGGGAGTTATCTCATGCCTCAAGAAATTGACAAGGGTCCTGCACCACTGTGTCTTTTGGAAAGATATTTTTGCTCCGGCAGCCGTCAACTGCGTCAGAACATAGCGGATTTCCACTATGTGTTCCTCCACAGTTGAGCTTTTGATCAGAACATCATCTACATAGGACAGGTTATCCCTTTCACCCTAGTCGGGCATGGCCTTGTGTAAGAGGATATTAAATTTGTTGCCGGAGTTGATTTATCCAAAGGGAGTCCGGGTCCATGTGTACTGCTGCCCCCGGAAAGTAAAGGCCAGCTTGTATTGGTCCTCCCTACTGACAGATACGGTCCAGTACCCATTCGTCAGGTCAATGGCAGTGTATACCTTTGACCGCTGGATCTGGGCCAGCCCTTGGTCAATGTAGGGGAGGGGCCATCGGGACATATGGACATATTTCTTTAGCTCCCTTAGGTCAGCACTGGCAGTTCGGTTTTAAAATCCTCAGCACTGGAATATTAAAGATGCTGTGCACTGGACAAATTATCCCACAGGACTCAAGGTTTTTGATTATTTCTGTGAGGGACTCCATGGATGCGAGAGGCAAGCAATATTGCTTCACAAACACTGGAGTCATGCCAGGGTCCGTGGGAATTGTTGTTGTATGGATTTTGGTGCGACCGCAGTCATTTGAGTCCACCGCAAAGAGATCCTGAAAATCTACAAAACTTGTTTCAACTTTTGCTTTTGCTCAGGAGTCTCACAGGCATCAGCTAGGTTGACTCTCTCTTCAACCATTTGCCTGAAGCCCGGAAAGACTTCTGGTTTGGCTATCTCAGAGGCCTCCTCCAGCTAGGTGTAGAAGTCCCTGGTTAAAGTATTGACCTGGACAGAGAGATTCAGGCAGGGAAGGCAGTCCTGATGGACTTGGAAGATCACCTCATCCCTCCTGAAGTCACAGGTCACCTCTTCCTTAACATAAGGGCAGGAAGAGTACACCAGGAAATTCCCCCCCCTGCCGGGTGATGATCCAGTCTGGTGTTATGTCATTGTCGCTACCACTGTATAAACAGTCATTGGGGATTGGTCCTATCAGTTCATTACTTAAATCTATGGAACAATGTCAGTCATCAACCGCCATTCCAATAATGGTGCCTGGGCCCAGAATGATACTCCAAAGGTCGCTGTTATCCACAAATATTGGAATGGTGTTGTGTTCTATATTGACTACTGGTGTTGGATTTAACCCCAACACTTGCTGTTGGAGATGGGTGTTGAGGTGAACATATGCATCAGGATTTTGCATTTTCTGCCCTCTTAATTTTTACTTTAAGTGGGAATAGTCGTGTCTGTCCTGGGATGGTGACTTTCTCTCCAATTTGAACAATTGGGCTGACCGACATGCTTTTTCTGAATCATCAAAGTCCATGGGATTACTCACTAATCGGGACCAGGCTTTGTAGTTTATCAAGTCCAAATTAATGGCAAAGCGATTGAGAATGTCACTGCCTAAATAAAATGCAGCAGGGACATCTCGCACGACCCAACAATTATGTACTATGCTTTTGTTGTCTATAACCATTTTGAGCATACACCTGCTAGGCAGGAGATGTTTGGAGTTGGGAGTTTCCAGGTCCATTTCCTATTTGTCTATCAATTTAAATGTGTGAATGGCTGGATCTTTTGGGAGTTTTCGGAACATGGCTTTGCTGATGAAGCTCTTACCGTTTTTCACGCACACTCGGGCGAGCACAGATTCCTTCCCCCCATTTAACTGAGTAGGGATGAACAACTGTTCTCCAATTTTCTGAATGTCAGCCAAGCTTTGAGCTGGTTTCTCATAAATTTGGACAAAAGAAAGTGGGATTTTCAGATTGTGAATCAGTATAGAATTTCAAAGTATTTCCTTACAGTGTGGAAAGCCACTTGAAACTGGAAAGAAGGTTGATTTTTAGAAATAGAGAGCACTTCCCATCACCAGTTTGTTGTCCTACTGCAATTACTGTCACGTCAGGGTTTTTGTTGATTTGAAAGTGGAATTTAATATGTCAGGTTTTTGTTCAACCATGCGGCATGTGCCATTTAGACTAACATGGTTGACTCTATGTTTTAATTTTATTGGTCGGTTAGTCTGGGTCCAGAGGACCTTGTTTACACAATCTATCAGGGGAGACAATCTACGCAGGTTGTCATTCCCCAGTAAACATGGTGTGCCCTCTGGAGTCACAACTATGACCGGGTGTTTCACCTTGTGTCGCCCAATTTTAATTTCCAAATCTGAAGTCCCTTCGACAGGAACTTCATTCCCATCAAAGTTCTGAAGTTGTCCAGGAAGAGGGGTGAGAGGGATATGGTATCTCGCACCCCTTCCTGAATTGAGCTGATCAAAGGCTCTCTTTGACAGAGGAGTGGCTTGGGATCCAGTGTCCACCAGTGCTGACACTGTACACTGCCCCTGTATTTGGACCAGTGCATAAAATCTTCCCTCCTTCTCCTCAAGGGGGCAAAGATAATGTGCATTTTGGCCCAGATGGTTGGTTAGTTTCTTAATTCTTGATTCCGACGAAGGGTTAGTTTGGGCATGATTCTGTGTGGGAGCTTGGGGATCTGCAAGAATAATATGGCAGTTGGATATTGGGAGAGTTTTGGGCTCCCCTTGTTCTTATTCCGGGCCACCCCCCCTTTTTGCAGGCAGTCACCAGAATAGGTTTGGGCAATGGGGTTTTCCGCATTGTCATTCTGGGGTTCAATGATGGGCGATTCTAACTCATTCCCCACATTCACCCAGTCTTCATTAGGATCTCTTGTGACCCATTATGCTTTGGGAGGAGTTCCCCTTTCCCTGAAGGAGAAAATCTTATTCCCAGAGTCCCCTGAGGACCCCTCTTCTTCAAATTAGAGGACAATAACCTCCTCCAAATAAATTGGCCTTTTTAGGTTCTTTATTTCTTCTACGCACCTTCTGTTCATTGGGTTGCAGACTTTCGGGGACAGGAGATTTTGGTTCCGGTTCCTGGGTTTGCAGGGTCTTTGCACAAGTGAGGAAGTAAGCTTTCTCTAAGGCTTTACACCTCCCTTCCCCCGTGCCTCCTCCTTTGGAACCAGTGAATTGTCAGGGTTCTCTCCCTGTCATTGTTCTGGAGTACCAGACCCTTGGTTTGTGGGGTTCTGGGCCACCATGTTCATCTGAGGGTTCTGCTGAGCCCTCAACATGTGACCCAAATCCTGGGACAGGTTCTGAACCTGGCGCTCTAGTTGTGATACCCGTTCTGGATGGTACAGGGGTCTCTGGGCCATCCTAGGTGAATCACTGGAATGGTAACTGTCCCTTCTCCCATAGTACCCTGGGTTGGGGAAATTGGGGTAAGCCTCCACTCTTGACCTCCCCTCTTCCTGATTGGGCTGTCTGGGCTCAGGAAAGTGGGGAAAGAAAGGAGGGTTGTTTTGTAGGTTGAAGTTTTGAGGGTAGCGGTGCAAGAAACTCAACCCGGCATTTGGGGGATTACTGCCCTTCTGGAGAAAGTTAGGAGGGATGTTTCCTGGGTTTGTACCTACCTGGTTGGATCCCCCCCTTGGGCTGCGGGAGTCCACACATACTCCAGGATGGGTTTGTGTCCCTTGTATCAGTGGTTAATGTAATCAGGGGAGTTAGGGGTCCATTTGTAGGATTACCTCCCTGACTACCTGTCTGGGATTGGCCCGAGCGCCTTCTGGTTCTTTGGCTGGATGGATTCGGTACAGGTATATTTTTAGGCCCCCCATCTCCAGATCTAAAATAGGGGCAACCTTCACCTCTGCCACCTTAGCAGCAGCAGTGGTGTTGGCTGGTTTGGGGTTTTTATTTGTGTTCTTGTTATCTACCGGTTTTTGTACCTCATAAATACGGGTCGCCTGTTCTATGACTCAGTCCAGTGATCTCCTCTTGTGAAAGTTCCTCACCAGCTGGTTCATTATATATTTGGGGAGTGCATGGAAAAAGGTGTTCATGAACTCCCTACTATCTGTGCGCACCCTCCTGGTGGTCTGCACAAAGGCACGTTTGAGTTCCTGCACAAATTCTTGTGGGGCCTGATCCTCTTGTGGGTTACTATGTGCTGAGAAGTGTTTTAAGATGGCTGCCCTGTATGTGGACCATCTTGAGTGGTTCTGATCCTCCTGTCCCGCAAAGAAACTGGAGTATTCAGGAGAAAATGTCAATTTCACATACTGGATGCAATTCTGTCCATCTTTCAGATGAAAAGTGGCCATCATCTGTTCATATAATTCAAGGTGTTCCCAGACGGAATACTTTGCATTTTTATGATAGGGAGTTATAACACTCCTAATGGCCTTGATCTGCTTAAGGGGATCTTTTTGCATAGCTCTCTTAATTTTGTTTTCCTTTTTGGTTTTAGTCACCAGAATCCACTTATCCTCTGACCCAGAGGCACTGCTAATGGAGGTGGCTTCTTGATCCTCTAGGTACTCCCTGATTCTGCAAGCTTGAGAAGGGCTTGCAGAATGTGGGGGCCTAGTTTCCCTATTCCTGTGGTGCTCAGAAGAGTCTTCTGACTCTCCCTTGTTCCCAGGATTGGCGGAGTATCCCCCTCCCACTGACCTAGCTGGGTAGAGGTCTTGAGGATACTCTTTTTGTGCTTTATTTCCCTAAGTCCCCACCAAATTTTACAAAATGATCTTTTGGAAGACGGTAGTTTTGTGTGTCCAGTTCCCTGACTCTCCCCTCATGTGAGTTTCCTGGTCAGAGATATTAGCCCTAATCTTTGGGAATCTGTACAGGGACGCCTGTCCATCAATTTCTGGAGGCTGCTGATCTGTCAGTCCTATTTTACCAACTCTGTTAAAGTCTACCATCCCCATGGCCCCTGGTTCATATGAGCCAGTGGACATGAAGCTGGTAAAGTTCAAAGTATTGAAGGGGTTTGAGTCCCTGAGTACAGGTGTCCTGATGTTAGGATCAGGGGTTGCTCTCTCCCTATCTACCTTTTCTCTTTCAGCCCCTATTCCCTGGTAATAAACAACATTCTGAGCCTCTGATCCTCTATCAAGGCCTTACTGGTCTCAATGGTTTGCTCTTTTATTGCTACTTGTTGGTGGAGCCTATCATTCTTTTCACAGAGAGCCTCATTGTCTCTCTGTGCTTCCTGCCTGGTCTGGGAATACTGGGCATATTTCTGCTGCATGAGACTCACCTCCTGAGTTTTAGCATCTTTGGTCTGGGTGTTCTCTTCCTGAACATCCTCCACCCATTTGGTGGGCTCTAGTAGCTTCCCATATTCTGTTTTTAATTCATTGAGCTCCTGGAGGGCCAGATTTCTTACCTCTAGCTCAGTTTTTTATTGGCTTACTTCCTGGCCTAAGGCGTACCTCTCCTGACTTAGGATGCCTCTCTGTTCATCCAGGTTGTTCCTTTGTTTATTGAATGCATTGGATTTCTGGCGCTCCTCATCAAATTCTGTTTGAGAGTCTAGGTCTCTCATAATTAATTTATTATTTTCCTCTTTCAAGGTTTCTGTGTGTTTTTGTAGGGTAACTATCTGTTCTGCGCAAGCTCTATTATGATTTAATTGTTGTGCCAGCTATCGCTTGACTCTGTTGCAGAGAGTCAACCCTTTCCTGACACTTCTATTTCAGTGCCTATAATTGGGTGTCTTGCTCTGCATTCTCTTTCTGTAGGAGAGCCAGTTCTTCTTTTAATTTTGTGACATACTGTCTAGATTCTGCCTCTAATTCTTGGCTCATCAGTAGCCTTTGTTCTGTTGAGTCTAGATCATTCTGTATTCTCTCTAGTGAATCACTTTGATTCTGTGCCAGAACTATGTTTTCAGCGTGCTTTTCCCACATCACTCCTATGTGGAGGTATAGGTAGGCGGCAATTATGGCAATTTTACTCTGCTTCTCTTTCACTTTTGGGGCCATGTACAGTTCACTAAGAGCTTGGTGTAATGTGCCCTTGTCCTGCCATGTACCCAGGTCCATGGCAGTGACCTGTCCTGTGATTTCCTGCAGCCAGACATGTTCATTCTGTTCTGGCCACTCACCTCTGACAAAATGCTTGTGCAGGAGGTGCTCCTTAGCGCTACTAATTTCTACAGGAATCGCCATTTTGGAAATATCAATTTCTTTATTAATTATTATAGGGTAGATTTACTTTTACTTTTACAAATAGGCCCGGTTTTGGAGAATTTGTTTTGAGAGGTGCTTGTACAGTGTATCACAGTACACCAAACCAGCAAGGTGTCTCTACCATGCAGGATAGTCTGCTGTGTTAGACTATCACAGGTGGTAACTCGAACTCAAAATCCCGGACGAGCCCCCAAATCTGTTAAGAATTGAAATCAGGCAATACACCCTGGTCCCAGCCTAGTATGCAGCAGGCAAATGAAATACATGCAGGCTGATTCATGGAATTAATGTGCGCTTAAATTTTTGGCGCAAGCGTGCAAAAGCGTGCAAATCGCAGTGCAAGTGTAAAAATCGCAGCAAAACCCACGCACAACGATTCATGGAAGTCCGTGCGCGTGTAAATCCCTGGATGTGTGCTAAATTTCTGCGTGGCGCACGCTGATGTACACATCTCCAAACAGCGTGTGCTAAGCGCACAGTGAAAGCGCGCATAGTGCAGCGCACACAACAAAAGTAGGCGGAACAGGGGGCGTAACACGCGGAATGGGGAACAATGCGTGAAAATGTGGGAGTCACTGGGAAGTACCCTAAGGCAAATGCACGGAACGCCCACACACGCGTCTACAACATGTATTTATTGAATCGAACGGGGCTAATGCATGTGCCAAAAAAGACGCGCTAATCCGGAAACACGTACGCCAGCAGAAAGCAGGCGTACGTGGACCCGCGCAGCATAAAAGTGTGCACAAACAACAAACAAGCTCAGATGCCAAGATGAATATACCATTCCTAGCAGCAGAGGTTGTGGGATACCGCAGGAGGAGGAGGAGGATAGTCAGGCCCAGAATTTATACACCCAGAACCAGCCTTTTTGGGATGCCTGATGACCAGGTGTATGGGAGGTAAAGGTTTCCACCTCACATAATACTCGACCTGGTGAGTAAGTGGGAGGATGACCTCACATCACCCACCCTGTGCTCCCAAGCACTCAGCCTCCTGGAGAAGGTCCTCAATGTACTGCACTTCTTGGCCACTGGATCATTTCAGCGGACAAGTGCTATAGTGGGGGGGTGTCACAGGCCACGCAGTCACGCTGCCTACACCAGGTGTTGGCCATCATGACTGCACGCCCATCAGTCCGCAGGCACATATACCTGCCCAGAACACCTGCAGAAAGGCAGGCTGCCGTCCAGGATTTCTATGGGGTGGCACAATTCCCCAAAGTGCGAGGTGCAATTGATTGCACCCATGTGGCTCTACGTCCCCCCAGGGCATCTGAGCACATCTATAGAAACCGCTAGCACTGGCATTCCATCAACGTGCAGGTAGTATATGATGCCAAGGGCATCATCACCTCAGTATATGCCAACTATCCAGGATCCACCCATGACAGTTTCATTTACAGAATGTCAACCCTAAACCGGGACCTAGAAGCTGGGCGGCATGGCGATATATTGACTGCTTGGTGAGTATAAATGCCACTGCACATGCACGCATGTCAGATACTTAGTAATGTCACAACCCCACTAATGATACCCATCACCACCTCCCCAGGGGACAGTGCCTACCCTCTGAGCACCCACATGATGACGCCAATTTGGAACCCCACCACGCCACACGAGGTAAGATATAACACAGCCCATATTGCAACCCGTGGCATAGTGGAGCGCACATTCGGAGTGCTCAAGTCACGCTTTCGCTCCCTTGACCGCTCTGGTGGGCAGCTGTTATATGCTCCCCCAGTAGTGTGCAGGATCATAGTGGCAGCATGTGTCCTGCACAACGTTGCAACACGCCGGGGTCTGCCGGTGGACAAGGTGGTGCCCCCACATCCCCAACCACATGCACGCCCGCTGCGCATGGGACGGGAAAGGGCACGTGGTGAGGCAGCCCATACGCAGCTGGTGGCTAATTACTTCACATAAAATCACACCCCTGTGGAATCCACACAGCCCTGGCACATACCAGCTGACAATCAATGATGATGACGTAAGATACACTCAACTGTCACAACCATACCATCATGAGATTGGTCAACTGGAAGTGTTACATTGTGTGCATCCCTACCTACCCAAACACCACCAATGCTCTGTCATCAAAAGACATACTTCTATGCTGCTAAATTAATTACCCCCTTGCTAAATACAACATGAGAACAGCGCCATGGCACCCAACCCCTCCGCAGCTCCACGAACCAAACACACCATGGCATGTCATGCAATGTGAAAGCAAACAAAGCAATGCACAAGACCTGACACAAGTGTCACAAAGTACATTGTCCCTAATGGAAACTACCCACACACAATATGCTCCCAGAAATGTATAACTAACAGCACACATTACCAAATACTTACCATCAACACAATGCTGCAACACACCATGGAAAAGTGCAAACACATGACAGTACTAAGTTCAAGTAGTGGTAGTCTTACAACCTGAATACGCCAGCACATCGACCCCTTCCAACTGTAGAGTGTTGCTGCCACGCAAATGTCTCAGTGTACTGCATACAACATGAACTGCATCTGCAAAGTAGACAGCCTTGTGAAGACATGAGGAAGGAACCTGCCGATTTAAGAGGAAGACATGGATGCACAAGCACATTCAATACACCATGCAGTGTACAATACAACAACAATATCCACTAGGGATGTCTACACAGTATTGACTACAGACTGCCCACACAGCTCATGGGAGCCCAACGTCACTGTGTAATTCACTGTCACTTCGTCACACCCTTTGCAAGCCCATGGAAACGGCAAGCAGGAGGGGTGTGTGTCTCACGAACCCAAGCATCTAACCCAAACTCAGGACAAGCCTGCATGTGCCCAGCCAGAATACAGTGGATGCCCATGGGAGCCACACAAGGCAACACACTGTAAAAAAAAGAAATCAAAAATCAAAAATCAAAAATGACCATGCGGGGGTCAGAGGGGGTTGGGGAGGCCACCTAGGAGGTTCCAGGACAGGGTGTACACCAACACACACCTACGTGCATGTTGCAAAAAAAAAAAAAAACCTCCTTGGGCTCATGGCCTGCACGGCTATGCCATTGTGGGAGAACTGCTGTCGCTCTGCTCATCCTCTGCTGCTGCATCAGGAGGCGGTGGCAGTACGGGAGGCAGCCTACACAAAGCCCTGGTATGGTCCTCCGTGGCAGCAAGCATGCAGGTCAGGAAGGTCTGATTCTGGAGGATTAAGGTGCGGAGATCCCCATGCAGCACATCACGGGTTGCCTGCATTTCTGCAAGTAGGTCCTCGCGTGATGCCCGGATCACCTCACGTGTTGCATGCAGCTCAGCTGAGAGCGAACGTGTGAGCTGCTCCAGCTGCTGTTCTGCCCTAACATTTCGGGAAGCCTCAAGTTCAAGCAGACACTGCCTGAGGTTATGGAGTTCCACCATCAGGGCTTCCCTGTGGCCCTGGGACTCTATTGATATGGATTTGTGCAGAGTCTCCAGTGCCGCCGTCGGTCCCTGTTGGACGCCAACATGTCTTCCCTGTGTGATTGTAAAATGGAGTCTGTTGCCTGCTGTTGTTGCTCCATCTGCCTTTCAGGGGGGATAATGGAAGTGGCCACCCTCTCCATTGCCTGAGCCATCATTTCTACTGATGCTGCCTGTTCGGTTTCCATACTGTACATGGAGTTTTCCCATACAGTATTGCCTGGTCGCGTACGGCCACCGTGTCGACGGGCACCACACCTGTTTGGGGCAAGGCGATCTGCACCTTGCTGTGCTGGCACTGCCTGAGGCTGCAGGACTGCATTCCCCCTCTGATCTGCTGGCCCAGGAACAGGATCAGATGCTGTGGAGTGTGACCCTGCATCCGTAACCGCCAAAGGCGGACCTACCAACACTGACTTCCCCATAGAGGGTTCTACCCCTGGTCCAGGTGGGTTGGACAGAACAGAATCCCTGCCAGAAACACTTACCTGTGACGGCACATAAGTCTCATCATCCAACTCAACACCTGAATAGAGGTCTGGGGAGGTGCACCCATAGACACCCCTGGACAGTATGGTCTGCAGTAACATTGGGTTTTCACCCACCACCACACCACGTCCCCCACTGGTGCCCCGTTGTGCCTGAGATTCCTCCTGGGTCTGCACCATCTCCTCAAACTCAACAGCACCAAGTGCGTCATCACCTGCAAAAACATGAAAGACAACAAATGGAAACAGGCATGAGCACCATAGCACACACATAGGCTGTGACAAGCCAGATATCCAGTACATGATTTACACATGTCCCACATGACTATAACCCTGCCATGAATGCACTGTCAAAGAGTTGGAAGTGGAGTCAAAAAGGCAGAAACTGGGGAGAGCAAGATGAAAAAGCAACACATTTGCAGCATGTTGGGTAGCACTGGCATCACACATCAGGCTGTGAGTGGCATGTCCAATACACATACATGACACATGCCACCACACAGATGTCATGTAGCATAGCCACGGTAAATTACAAAACTACAGCAATATATCAGTGAATGAGTACTGTCAAACATCCATGTCACATTGAAATGATGCAAAGATTGATGCTGAATAGTGTTGTAAAATATGCATGTGCCACACACTGAAACACATCCAGTGTCCAATAACACAGTCATTGTGGGCTGATCAATGGTTGGTCACTTTAACATTACAGGAAACATCTGTCATCTTCCACATGCAAACAGGCCCTAACAAAAAATGTCTGCAGCCCAATACTCCATCGGCCTGAATGGTGTAATCATTAACATAACCAGGTCAAAATAGTGGCCCAGTGTGGGCTGTAAATAATGACCGAAGCATATAACATATGTTGCAATAGGGCAGAATATTGCGTAGCAAAAATGGGAGAGTGTAAACAATCAGCCTGAATGAACACTTACAAAATCTGAACAATGTAGTTGCAAGATGACAGTTCAAGGTAAAGTGCACTAATGTGGCCCTAATTGGCAACTGTGGGCAGAAGGGATACAGTCATACCCAAATCCAAGGCACGTGAATGTATGGGAGGAAGCTAACGGGTGACCCATAACACTCAGGAGTACACACCCTCACCTGGCACTCAATCAGAACCCGTCACCCACACAACATACACATGGATTACACACACACGCATGGGCACTCACCGGACAATGCGTCGTAATCAGGTACATATCCCACACCTTGGATCTGTTCCTCTGTGACGAAGGTCCCAGCAACAGACTCATGTTCAGTGAGTTTGTTGTCCTCTTGTGGAGACCCACAGCCAGTCACCAGAGTAGCGGCATGATTTGAGGCCAGCTTGTTCTTTGCTCTGCGTTTCAGGTTATTCCACCGCTTGTAGCAATCATCAGCTGTGCGCCTCACAAATCCAAGGGCACTTATGCGGTCCGCGATGATCTGCCAGTGTGCCCTACGTTGACCAGGTGTGGTCTTGCACCCTGCAATCACCAACATTTCGCGGCTATGTGCCGACACATAGCTCAAAAGTGCATCAAGTTCGGGGTCATTAAAGCTAGGCTTCCTTGACGTGCCGGACTGTGTAGCCGTGTCTGGGGTCTCAGCCTGTAGTGCCAGAGCACCCTTCTTCCTCTTCTTCAAAGGTGGAGCAGAGCCTGAGTGGCTTGTGCCGCTCTGGTCAGTAGGGGCAGAAGCGCAGATGGACTGGGTACTGGGAGTGTGCGAAGGCACACTGACCATAGGTCTTGGTGCAGGCATTGGCTGAAGTGTGATATTGGCAGGGGCAGCGTCAGTTTGATGGACCAGGACCGACACTGTCCCGGCTGGGAGACTCAGAGCTGGGGTGGATAGAGCTGCAGCTGCCCCTGCATCCTCCCCACCCTGCCTACTTGGGGAAGCAGATGACATCGCTGCCCCAGATCCACGTGGCCTGGTGACACCAACTTGCACCGACACACGTGGCTTAGACTTGCTGACTTGGAAGTCAGCCTGGGAGTCATCCTGTGCCGGCTCAGGTGCCACAATGGGCTGGTCCAACAAGGGCTGAGCTGGGATGGTGTCAGCCACGTTTCCCTCAACCATGGGGGGGGCATGGGTGTCCCTGATTGGTCCTCCACACATGGGGGTGTAGGAGCACCCTGCAAATCCTGGCCACGCCCCCTACCGCGCCCACCACACCCACCTTTTGGAGGTCGTCCACTTTTGCCTCGCTTACTGCTAGGTCGCCTCCCAACCATGGCACTGATGTAGTTGTGCGTATGGGAGTTGCAGTAAACAATTGTCCTGGGCAATTGGGGGTGAAAGAGGTAGGGTACTAGAAGGAATTTGTACCCTAGTGCTCTAGCAAGGCTGTCTGTGACCCCTGGGGGAAGATGACGGGTCACGCAACGCACAGGCCCCCCAAAACAAAAAGTAACATGCATGCACCCCCTTGTAGACCACGTGCATGGAAAAATGAACCCACACTACGCTGTGGCACCCAGAAACACAAAAACAAGCGTACACGTGTTACACGCAGCCTACAATGACCTCTGAAGGGGTACGCGACACACGGGGCAAGCACAGTTGGTAAATGCATGCGCGACTCCCCGTCTGCCTGAAAAAGAACATGAAAAAAACATAGGCAACACCCCCGCCAAAAGAAGAACTGTACGCTGTCTGAGGAGACAGGACAAAAGAAGAGGTGAACGCTGTTTGAGGAAACAGGCCCAAAAAAAATAAAGAACGCTGTCAGAGGTAACACGGAGTACGAACTTGAAACACTGTAAAGTAATCGCGTGAGAACCGACAAGAAGTACAGAATTCACCCACTCGCTCTCCACGAAAAGCACGTACAAGGGAACGGGGTCCTACACGTAACTTTTAAAGTGGCCCACACGTCCAGCGTCGCTTACGCGTGTACACGCTAAGGCCCTTTCCTCCAATTACACGAGCTGACACTCAGACGTGCAGTTTTTGGACTTGTACGATGAACATGCACCCGTGTTGATGGAAACGCCCGTGCGCGTCACATCACTTATGCACGTAGGCCCTTTCCTCGGATTAGACGCATCCACACGCGGACGTGCAGTTTTTTCACGCGCGATGAACCACTATGCCCACGTCACGAGGAAAACACCCGCGTGAGTCACGTCACAGAAGCGCTTATGCGCTAAGGGCCGTTGGTCCAATGAAACCGCGTACGTGTGCTGACGCGCTTACGTGCAAAGGGCCTTTCCTCAAATTACACGCTGACGTGCAAGATTTTTACGTGCCAAATCACTCCGTATCTAGCTGGCCATGCAACAACACACGGAAGACCACTCTCCTGCCCAGAAGGCCGAATTACTGCCCCCCAGAGCCCCGAGCACGATCCCACCTGCCATCTGCTGCTGCCTGCTGTCCATGTGCCCTGCTATTTGCTGCCTGCACGTCAGCCAGGGGTGCAGTTGCTGTGACCACCCCTGCTGGAACCGAATACTCCTGACTGAGATACCATCGCTCTACAGCCCAGCCCCAGGACCCAGTTGCCAACCCACTTCTGCCTCTGCGGTTGCCATGTCGGGCACAACACCATCTGGCACCACTGGCAACCCCCAGCCAGAGAGGCAGAGGGCCACCAGCTTCAGTGCCAGGGAAGTTGGTGTCCTGGTGGAGCAAGTCCTGGGGCAGTATGATGCCCTCTTTGGAGGTTTGCGCGCCAACAATGAAGGACGGACCAGGATCTGGATGGACATCGTGACTGCCATCAACGCGGAGGGGGTGGCAGTCCGCGACTTACAACATGTCAAGAAGCGCTGGGAGGGCTTCAGGTCCAGGACCCTCAACAAGGCCCGGCGCCTCTTGAAGGCAGCAGATGCCAAGGGGCGCCGGGGCCACCTGTCCGACCACCAGATGAGGGTCCTGGAACACATATGCCCAGCGCTCCACGTCCAGGTCCTTGAGAGGCAGACCCGTCTGGAGTCGAGCGGTAAGTGTACATGCATACTGATTGGACCCTGTGCATGTGGTGGTGTGACAGTAGTGTTCAGGTTGCACATGTGTTTTCGTAGGGCCATGTAGGGATGTGTATGAACAGGGGAGTGAGGCTGCCACATGTGAGTCCTCTTAGGTGTGAGACACATCAATGGTGTATGTGTTGGTAAGCATGCTGTGCAAATGCAGGTGTCGTAGCACACATGTTTGAATTTCTGTGTATGTACGTTGGCATGGTTGTGGTGTCACACATGGATGGTGGTTCCTGCTGCATGTATCTGCACTGTGTACATGTGCATGTGTGTGTATTTGACAAGTGTGCAACTGTGATGCAACATTGATGCACGTGACACTGATATGTAGAAGGCTTAATGCCAGATGTGACATGTATGGCGATTGCATCACTGCGACAGTTGGAGGAGATGTAGACATGCATGTAAGTATGGTGATGTGTGTGCATGTCTAGTGCACTCCCTGTGTTTCATGTGATGTCAGGCTCACCTTCGGCTGCTCATGCTGTTGTATGTGTATGGATGTTGCTACCTGGTGCAATATTGCTGTGGAAATGCTCATGTATGTGAATTGAAATGACATGCGTGTTGTGGAGTGTGATGCCATGTCTGAAGTTTGACACGGCCACTCATGTGCACTGTCATGTGTGTATCAGTCCATTGTACAGTGCCCTGATGTCTGTGTTTTATCTCTCGCTGTCTGCAGCATCAACTGATGAAGAGGGCGGAGAGGGTGCTGTGGAGCACAGCGGCAGGGATCGCACCACCAGCCAGAGAAGCAAGGCCCGGCTCCCCTCCCAGATTATCATCTTGTCGGGGAGTGAGGAGTCTGGTGCCGCATCCCAGGTCGCAGCTGCCGAGGGTAGGTCCAAGAGGCAGAGGTCGAAGGTGGACTCCAGAAGGGGCAGCTGAGACCCCACAGGGTCCAACGGAGGAAGATGGCACGGAGTCATCCACGTTGGTGGTGGGTTTGGTGGAGTAGGAGGCCGTGGAAGGGACACACACGGGGTCTGGAGGAGGGGATTCCACTGTTGCTAGTAGTGCAGTGCAGGGGCAGGGACAGGAGGCAGCACAGGGAGCCGCGGAGGTGCCTGTGTGTAATCCTGTCCCTGATCCTGTCACTGCATCATCTAGCACCAGCACGGATGCCTACATCCAGACCCGTTTTCAGGGAGGGGATGAGCCAAAACAACTGGCCTTCCTCTCCCTGTGGACGTGGCTATCCGGGGCCGTGTTGAGCCTGTCCTGAGTGGGATAGCGTTGCACCAACGGGGCATGTGAGGTGACCTGCAGTCTTTTCGTGGAGAGACTGCACATCATCTTGCATGCCTATTTGACCACATTGACCTACTGGGACGGGTCACTGTTGCTGGATTCCTCTGTGTGCTGTACCTTCTTGCGACCCCCTCCTCACCTGAACCCCCTACACGCTAGTCATCCTCCATGCCATCGTCCCACCCATGTGTCACCTGGGTACCCTGTGGAGCTGCCCCTGACCCAGCGGCCAGATTGGTGGAGGACACATCCCTGCCACAGTCGGGAGTCGGACGTCCAGCAGGGGTGGCCACCACGACAACTGCACCCCAGCCGGAGGAGGACATGCAGGCAGCAAGAGCCAGGACACAGGCACAGGCACAGCAGCAGGCACAGCAGCAGCAACATGGTGGAGCAAAGATGGCTCAGGGCGGTCAACATCGGAGGGGCAAGCATCGGCCATAGGGCAGGAGGACCCCGGATTTCAAGTGTCTTCCGTCTGGCAGCAGTTGGGCCACGCCATAGATGCGGAGCGGCAGCGGACGGAAGAGGCATGGCTTACAATGATCAGGGCATAGAGCTCCATGCAGAGGACCCTGAGGCGGGCCGAGTGCCTCGAGGCAATTCGCAGGGAGTTGGAGGTGAACATGTCATCGTCCCTGCGAACCCTCAGGGTGTTGGAAGAGGACCGCCTCCAGGACATTGATCTGGAGTTCGATGATGCCCTGGCCCGGGACATCAAAAAGTGAGCCATCGGACTAGCCCGCTGCCATTGTAAATAGTTAGATAGTGTTAGGTTTCCTTTCTGTTTTTGTTTATTTTGGGCCACTTGGACAATGCACCACTTTTTTGTATATAGTTCATTATTAGGTAGGGTTTTGTGTAGGTTTCATTTCATTTGTTGCGCTCATGGACTCTGGATTGGTGATTTGTATACAATTGAACAGTGGATGTTTCTTGTTTTGATTTTAATTTCACCACGGCGCAATGGATATCAGATATTTTTTTTCCCTTGGATTTGCTTTGTTGGACTGAGACTTTGGACACATTTTCATTTGGATTTCTTCAGATTCTGATTTCATATTTTTATTTTTTTCCGGACATGCTGCATTTTATTTCTTATTCCCATTATTGATTTTTTTTTTCATTACATTCATGTTGTGTTCAATACATTTTTGTTTCATACTTCGATGTCTGGTATTCTCTCATTGGTTTCATGCATGTCATGATATGGGTTTTCACATTCACTTGCACCCATTGTGTGTGTGTGACGGACATGTGTTCATGTACATACTTGCCATTCGGGTTGTATCATGTAATGGCCATTTAGCTGTGGGTGGATGCAATACTTGTTTGGGTCTTTGGGCTGGGGTGGCATGGGGTGTGGTGTGGGTGGCCATAAGGCCCCTGATTGAGATTGTCAAGGCGTTGGTGCTGGGGGACATGAGTGGGACATGAGTGGGGGCCTGCTGGCAGGTGCCCCTGACTGCTGGGGGTGGGGGTGCTGGGGGACATGAGTGGGGGCCTGCTGACAGGTGCCCCTGATTGCTGGGGGTTGGGGGTGCTGGGGGACCTGAGTGGGGGCCTGCTGGCAGGTACCCCTGACTGCTGGGGGGTGGGTGTGCTGGGGGACATGAGTGAGACATGAGTGGGTGCCTGCTGGAAGGTGCCCCTGACTGCTGGGGGGTGGGGGTGCTAGGGGACATGAGTGGGGGCCTGCTGGCAGGTGCCCCTGACTGCTGGGGGTGCTGGGGGACATGAGTGGGACATGAGTGGGGACCTCCTGGCAGGTGCCCCTGACTGCTGGGGGCTGGGGGTGCTGGGGGACATGAGTGGGGGCCTGCTGGCAGGTGTACCTCACTGCTGGGGGGTGGGGGTGCTGGGGGACATGAGTGGGGGCCTGCTGGCAGGTGCCCCTGACTGCTGGTGGGTGGGGGTGCTGGGGGACATGCTTGGGGGCCTGCTGGCAGGGGCACCTGACTGCTGGGGGGTGGGGGTGCGGGGGGACATGAGTGGGGGCCTGCTGGCAGGTGCCCCTGCCTGCTGGGGGGTGGGGGTGCTGGGGGACATGAGTGGGGGCCTGCTGGCAGGTGCCCCTGACTGCTGGGGGGTGGGGGTGCTGGGGGACACGAGTGGGACATGAGTGGGGGCCTGCTGGCAGGTGCCCCTGACTGCTGGGGGGTGGGGGTGCTGGGGGACATGAGTGGGGCCTGTTGGCAGGTGCCCCTGACTGCTGGGGGGTGGGGGTGCTCGGGGACATGAGTGGGGGCCTGCTGGCAGGTGTCCCTGTCTGCTGGGGGTTGGGGGTGCTGGGGAACATGAGTGGGGGCCTTCTGGCAGGTGTCCCTCACTGCTGGGGGCTGGGGGTGCTGGGGGACATGAGTGGGGGCCTGCTGGAAGGTGCCCCTGACTGCTGGGGGTGGGGGTGCTGGGGGACATGAGTGGGTCATGAGTGGGGACCTCCTGGCAGGTGCCCCTGACTGCTGGGGGGTGGGGGTGCTGGGGGACATGAGTGGGGGCCAGCGGGCAGTTGCCCCTCACTGCTGGGGGGTCGGGGTGCTGGGGGACATGAGTGGGGGCCTGCTGGCAGGTGCCCCTGACTGCTGGGGGGTGAGGGTGCTGGGGGACATGAGTGGAGGCCTGCTGGCAAGGGCACCTGACTGCTGGGGGTGGGGGTGCTGGGGGACATGAGTGGGGGCCTGCTGGCAGGTGCCCCTGCCTGCTGGGGGGTCGGGGTGCTGGGGGACATGAGTGGGGGCCTGCTGGCAGGTACCCCTGACTGCTGGGGGGTGGGGGTGCTGGGGGACATGAGTGGGACATGAGTGGGGGCCTGCTGGCAGGTGCCCCTGACTGCTGGGGGGTGGGGGTGCTGGGGGACATGAGTGGGGGCCTGTTGGCAGGTGCCCCTCACTGCTGGGGGGTGGGGGTGCTGTGGGACATGAGTGGGGCCTGCTGGCAGGTGCCCCTGACTGCTGGGGGGTGGGGGTGCTGGGGAACATGAGTGGGGGCCTTCTGGCAGGTGTCCCTCACTGCTGTGGGGTGGGGGTGCTGGGGTACATGAGTGTGGGACTGCTGGCAGGTGCCCCTCACTGCTGGGGGGTGGGGGTTCTGGGGGACATGAGTGGGATATGAGTAGGGGCCTTCTGGCAGGTGTACCTGACTGCTGGGGAGTGGGGGTGCTGGGGGACATGAGTGGGGGCCTGCTGGCAGGTGCCCCTGACTGCTGGGGGGTAGGGGTCCTGGGGGACATGAGTGGGGGCCTGCTGGCAGGTGCCCCTGACTGCTGGGGGATGGGGGTGCAGGGGGACATGAGTGGGGGCCTGCTGGCAGGTGCCCCTGACTGCTGGGGGGTGGGTGTGCTGGGGGACATGAGTGGGACATGAGTGGGGGCCAGCTGGCAGGTGCCCCTGACTGCTGGGGGGTGGGGGTGCTGGGGGACATGAGTGGGGGCCTGCTGGCAGGTGCCCCTCACTGCTGGGGGGTGGGGGTACTGGGGGACATGAGTGGGACATGAATGGGGGCCTGCTGGGAGGTGCCCCTGACTGATGGGGGTGGGGGTTCTGGGGGCCATGAGTGGGGGCCTGCTGGCAGTTGCCCCTGACTGCCTGGGGGTGGGGGTGCTGGGGGACATGAGTGGGGGTCTGCTGGCAGGTGCCCCTGACTGCTGGGGGGTGGGGATGCTGGGGGGACATGAGTGGGGCATGAGTGGGGGCCTGCTGGCAGGTGCCCCTGACTGCTGGGGGGAGGGGGTGCTGGGGGACATGAGTGGGACATGAGTGGGGGCCTGCTGGCAGTTGCCCCTGACTGCTGGGGGACATGAGTGGGGGCCTTCTGGCAGGTGCCCCTGACTGCTGGGGGGTGGGGGTGGTGGGGGACATGAGTGGGACATGAGTGGGGGTCTGCTGGCAGGTGCCCCTGACTGCTGGGGGGTGGGGGTGCTGGGGGACATGAGTGGGGGCCTGCTGGCAGGTGCCCCTGACTGCTGGGGGATGGGGGTGCTGGGGGACATGAGTGGGGGCCTGCTGGCAGGTGCCCCTGACTGCTGAGGGGTGGGGGTGCTGGGGGACATGAGTTGGGGCCTGCTGGCAGTTGCCCCTCACTGCTGGGGGGTGGGGGTGCTGGGGGACATGAATGGGACATGAGTGGGGGCCTTCTGCCAGGTGCCCCTGACTGCTGGGGTGTGGGGGTGCTGGGGGACATGAGTGGGGGCCTGCTGGCAGACGCCCCTGACTGCTGGGGGGGTGGAAGTGCTGGGGGACATGAGTGGGGGCCTGCTGGCAGGTGCCCCTGACTGTTGGAGTGTGGGGGTGCTGGGGGACATGAGTGGGACATGAGTGGGGGCCTGCTGGCAGGTGCCCCTGACTGCTGGGGAGTGGGGGTGCTGGGGGATATGAGTGGGGGCCTGTTGGCAGGTGCCCTTCACTGCTGGGGGGTGGGGGTGCTGGGGGACATGAGTGGGGGCCTGCTGGGAGGTGCCCCTGACTGCTGGGGGGTGGGGGCGCTGGGGGACATGAGTGGGGGCCCGCTGGCAGGTGCCCCTGACTGCTGGGAGGTGGGGGTGCTGGGGGACATGAGTGGGACATGAGTGGGGGCCTGCTGGCAGGTGCCCCTGACTGCTGGGGGGTGGAGGTGCTGGGGGACATGAGTGGGGGCCTGCTGGCAGGTGCCCCTGACTGCTGGGGGGTGGGGGTGCTGGGGGACATGAGTGGGGGCCTGCTGGCAGGTGCCCCTGACTGCTGGGGGGTGGGGGTGCTCGGGGACATGAGTGGGACATGAGTGGGGGCCTGCTGGAAGGTGCCCCTGACTGCTGGGGGTGGGGGTGCTGGGGGACATGAGTGGGGGCCTGCTGGCAGTTGCCCATGACTACTGAGGGCTGGGGGTGCCTGGGGACATGAGTGGGGGCCTGCTGGCAGGTGCCCCTGTCTGCTGGGGGGTGGGGGTGCTGTGGGACATGAGTGGGGGTCTGCTGGCAGGTGCTCCTGACTGCTGGGGGATGGGGGTGCTGGGGGACATGAATGGGGGCCTGCTGGCTGGTGCCCCTGACTGCTGGGGGTGGGGGTGCTGGGGGACATGAGTGGGGGCCTTCTGGCAGGTTTCCCTCACTGCTGGGGGGTGGGGGTGCTGTGGGGCATGAGTGGGGGTCTTGCTGGCAGGTGCCCCTGACTGCTGGGGGGTGGGGGTGCTGGGGAACATGAGTTGGTGATCACCAGTGCAAGGTGACATGTGGCTTGGCTGGGGGGCATGGCCATGGTGGATGGGCGGCCTGCGGGACATGACTAGGGGTGCAGGGTAGTCCCCTGTGGTGTGGGCTGCCTGCAGGGGCTGTGGAGGGTGTAGAGGGAACACCTGGGAGGACCCACACTGCAAATTCACGTGTAGGACTCCATGCCCACCCCCAAAAATCACGTACCCCGCTCCAATCATGTGTGAAACTTCCTGCGCACCCCTGGAATACACGTACCCCACTCGCACAGGGCCTATCGCGTGTGAAACTTCCCACGCACCTCAGGAATACACGTACCCCACTCGCACAGGGCATTTCGCGTGTGAAACTTCCCATGCACCCCTGTTATATACGTACCCCGCTCCAATCGCGTGTGAAACTTCCCGCGCACCCCAGGAATACATGTACCCCACTCGCACAGGGCCTATCGCATGTAAAACTTCCCACGCACCCCCGAAATACACGTTCCCCTCTCCAATCGCGTGTGAAACTTCCCGCGCACCCCAGGAATACATGTACCCCACTCGCACATGGCCTGTCGCGTGTGAAACTTCCGGCGCACCCCAGGAATACACGTACCCCACTCGCACAGGGCATTTCGCGTGTGAAACTTCCCGCGCACCCCGAAATACACGTTCCCCTCTCCAATCGCGTGTGAAACTTCCCGCGTACCCCAGGAATACACGTACCCCACTCGCACAGGGCCTATCGCGTGTGAAACTTCCCGTGCACCCCAGGAATACACGTACCCCAGTCGCACAGGGCATTTCACGTGTGAAACTTCCCGCGCACCCCTGAAATACACGTACCCCACTCCAATCGTGTGTGTAACTTCCCGCACACCCTAGGAATACACGTACCCCACTCGCACATGGCCTATCGCATGTGAAACATCCTGCGCACCCCCAAAATACACGTTCCCCTCTCCAATCGTGTGTGAAACTTCCTGCGCACCCCAGGAATACACGTACCCTACTCGCACAGGGCATATCGTGTGTGAAACTTCCCGCGCACCCCAGGAATACACATACCCTCCTCGCACAGGGAATTTTGCGTGTGAAACTTCCGGCACCCCCGCGAAATACACGTACCCCACTCCAATCGCGTGTGAAACTTCCCGCGCACCCCAGGAATACACGTACCCCACTCACACAGGGCCTATTGCGTGTGAAACTTCCCGCGCACCCCCGAAATACACGTTCCCCTCTCCAATCGCGTGTGAAACTTCCCGCGCACCCCAGGAATACATGTACCCCACTCGCACAGGGCCTGTCGCGTGTGAAACTTCCCTTGCACCCCAGGAATACACGTACCCCACTCGCACAGGGCATTTCGCGTGTAAAACTTCCTGCGCACCCCTGAAATACACGTACACCGCTCCAATTGTGTGTGTAACTTCCCGCACACCCTAGGAATACACGTACCCCACTCGCACAGGGCCTATCGCATGTGAAACATCCTGCGCACCCCCAAAATAAACGTTCCCCTCTCCAATCGTGTGTGAAACTTCCGGCGCACCCCAGGAATACACATACCCCACTCGCACAGGGCATATTGCGTGTGAAACTTCCCGCGCACCCCAGGAATACAGGTACCCTCCTCGCACAGGGAATTTTATGTGTGAAACTTCCGGCACACCCCCGAAATACACGTACCCCACTCCAATCACGTGTGAAACTTCCCGCGCACCCCAGGAATACACGTACCCCACTCACACAGGGCCTATTGCGTGTGAAACTTCCCGCGCATCCCAGCAATGCAAGTACCCAACTCGCACAGGGCATTTCGCTTGTGAAACTTCCCGCGCCCCCCCGAAATACATGTACCCCACTCCAATCGGGTGTGAAACTTCCCGCGTACCCCAGGAATACACGTACCCCACTCACACAGGACATTTCGCGTGTGAAACTTCCCGTACACCCCCGAAATACACGTACCCCACTCCAATCGTATGTGAAACTTCATGCGCACCCCAGGAATACACGTACCCCACTCGCACAGGGCCTATCGCGTGTGAAACTTCCCGTGCACCCATGTTATACACGTACCCTGCTCCAATCGCGTGTGACACTCCCTATGCAGCAGGGTACGTGTATTCGGAGGGTTACGTGGGGAGTTTTATAGGCATTTTCGTGGTTGGGGCCTCGCGCCATGTACGGGATTTGTGCGCTGTGCAAGGCGCACGGGGAGGGGTTGGGGGTGTAACTGGCGCTGATGCAGGATCGCTACGCACCTCTGCACCACGGCTGGTTTTTGAAGCTAAAATCCATGAATATGCTGTGTGCGGAAAAGGATTTTAGCGGACGCGGCAGGCGCAGAAATTCCCACATGCACACTGTGCACCAGCCGCGTGCGCCACTTGTGCGCTGAATTTAATGAATTACCCCCTTAATTTTATTATGTCTATAGGTTCAATATTCTGAGTGATATACCACTCATATCACACCCCTTCTCAAATTACCTCCAGGTCACAATGGACCAGGAATCAGGATGGTAGGTAAAGGTATTATTTATTTATGTATCTAAAATTCAAATGAAACATACGCTTTGTAATAGGGAGCAGCAGTTACCAATGTGGTGACAATAACCGATAAGAAGGTATGGAAGGCAGTTAAATTCACTTTTAGCAACACAGAATATAAAACACAGGGAAAAGAACAGTTTTGGCTTGTTTGAAAGATAGCACTTGAATTAAGATTTCCCCTGCAAAATTCCTTAACCCACATATAAGCAATTCTAAACAGATGTGAGCAAGCAGCAGGTATTCAGGAATAAAGAACAGTGTACAGGATTTGAATATATACCCTTCCCTCCCCAAACAAGAGAGAAAAACTGGTTGGAAATCTTACACTTTTAAAATAACATTCGGAAATGGCTTAGCAAAACAATGAAAAGTGTGCAAAAATCCTTAAATCAATATAAATTTCTAGGGGAGCAACATTGGAAAGGTGATAACAATCATGAGCTATAGTTTGAGCAAAATTAAACCCTTTGAATCTTAATGGAAGTTTGAAAATAATGTAAAAGAAGAATCACACGTGTAAAACTTTGCAGAAATGCGAATTCCTGCCTAAAATTAACTAAATGGTTTTTAAGAAACTGATTCGGATTGCGGTTGTTAAGTTGGGAGGTAGCTACATGTCTTATGAATAAGTCAGAGTTGAAATGAATGCTCTAGCTATTAAACTGTGGAAGATATGCAATGTTGAAAGAGATACGTTTTTGGAAAATGAAGGCGCAAAAAATAAAACAGAAATCAACTTTTACAAGGATAGTTTATTCTACACTACGGCATTCAAGCTAGGTTACCAGATTGAAACACAGTAAGCTCTAGAGTTGATCTGTGGTACCAACTCCAGCACCTCCGTGTCCACCCTCGCTGACTCAGTCCGATTACCTAAGGGAGGATTTAAGAGTTTGGGATTTCACAAGGCAAAATTATTTAATTTAGTTTAGCACTAGTGCAAAGAATCAAGGCAAGGTTTCAAGAATGGTTGTGACAATGTTACAAGTTCTAAAGTTAAGGATAGGATGAGTTAGAGCTTGGGATGGAACACAACAAGATATGCTATGATTTTCTATGCTTACTATTAATACTTACAGTCTACTGTAATTTAAGATTTTGTACCGTCAAGGGTTCTGGTCATCGAACGGATCAGTCTAACCAAGGACAGCAGGGCACATCTGGCTGGATTGGGGTCAGCTGGGAGGTTCTGGTCGCCTGGACTGGTACCTCGGACTGGAGACTGCACTGGACTGCACTGGTTACTGGAGACGGGAGATCAGTGGGATAGCGAGTTTGCTGCAGGCAAGCCTTAGTAGTAGCAAGCCAGACTTGATCAAAAATGCTTCCCTTGGATTTTTGGGATTGCTTCAGAATTTGGGCCTAGCTGAAAAAGGAGTTCAGCAATGCTGAGGCCTTAGCTTGGTAAGTTAATCAGGAATCAGGAACAAAGATGGAGAATTCAGAAACAGGGCACCACGCAGAAATCAGGATGAAGTCAGGAATCAGTGTATGTCTGGGTGCTGTGAGGTTCCCTTATTTATCATGCCAAATGACATCACTAAATTATATGACAGGGGCAAGCCTAATGTCCACACCCCTACTGCTAGGATCGGGCAAAAGCAAAATCTCTGCCTTTCTTTTCGCTGATTGGATGACACAAAGGGATGTTTTATGAGATGATGTAGAAATCTCCCATGGGTATTGGGACCAAAATCTAACTTTCCCACAAATACATATTTATGTAGTTGTGACCTCTAAGAAAATCAGATGCACATGTTATATATCTTGTGGGTCACATGTCAATCCAAGTCCCAAATCGGTGAGACCTTGTTTTGCCTTTCTGTTGCATTTTGGCAATTTTAACCATGAAAGGTTTGGCCTAAATGTTCCCAATTTTGTACATAGATGTTGAATTACCCCTGAAATATGTGTACAAAATGTCATGTGTGCAAATTCAATACTTTCACCACAAATGGTTATTCTTGAAAACTTCTGTTCTTTATGCAGTACAGGGTTCAATCATGTCTTTAAAGGAAGAGCATACAATCGGAGTTAAAATTACCAACTTCCAAATTTCTCCTCATTCCTGTGGCAGCGTTAAATGTCTTCAAAGTTCAATTACAAATAGGCTTTTTGACCACCAAATGTCACTTGTCAGTTGTTTTTTTCTTTTCTTTCAACTGGCAGCAGCTGTCAAATTCCTTTGAACATGATGGGGCCTCCCTCTGTTAAGTGAATTTTCCTGCCCCTCCCACTTGAAGGGTGAGTGTCTTATCCTGCTATTGTCTTGGCCTGGTGCAAAGACAAATGTCTAATGAATTCTCTTTGTCCTGGGATTCAAAGCCCCCATGCTCGCAATTGGCATTTCCTGTTCCAGCAGTGAAGGTGTCATCCTATCACAGGGTCAGCACTGACAGAGCAAGTTTTTTTGATATAGTTTATTTAACTCAGACTGAATTTAGCTTTGAGTTTCACCTTTTAAATCTTTCCTTTAAACATATAAAATTAATGTATAAGTGTGTCTTTACCATTACACATCCTTTTACAATTCTAAGTATTCAAGCCTTGACACAATAATGTACTTTTAAGACATTTTCCCCCTTCAGTCAGGAAAAAGCCCATTTGACTTATTTCTTTTAAATTTGGTTTTCCTCTGCAGCAAATACCCATTTTAGTCTGCTCAGCTCTTCCCTTGAGTGCTGGAATGGTTTGCAGCATGAATACATGTATCATGCCTTTGTTTAGAGTCTCTCTCTGCACAGCTGATTCTGATACCTGTGGAAAAATACAAACAAAGTCCCTGGTTTGCTTTTCAAAGGATACTGTTGCCAGGAGATGTCATTCAATGAGGCCCGGTTCTTCTGAGCCACAATGGATGATACTGAGATTTCAGGGCCTTTTTGATCATAGTGGTTTATGAGAAATGAATGGACTTAGCGCAAAACAGCACTATAAAGGTTGACAGATGACATTTAAAAGAGCCATTATGGGTTTTCAGCACACTGATGTTGGCTCTTTCCTTGGCTCCATGTTGAATGTGGCAGAGCCTACTTGCATGCTCCTGCAGTGAGGATCCTGTTTTCACCCCACCTGAACTGTGTGTGGCAGGGTGCAGAGTCTTTTTCTGGTTGTGACACAACACAGTTTTAAAGATGTTGGCACGCACAGGAGTCAGCGTGGTCATTTTGGGATGTTTCTTTCACCACTGCAGTAAAGTTATGTAATGAGGCACATTTGAGTGGGTCAAAATATCTCACACATGAGTAAAGCTAAGCTGTCTGTGAATGTTTGAACTTGAGAAGGGAAGATACAATACCATTAACAGAGTGGTCCGGCACCGTAAGTGTGCTCAATCGAAGATCTCTGTAAGGTATCCCACCAACAGAAATGAAAGCCAAAAGATTGAAGAGAATATTGTATGAAGTGAATCGAAGTGGTCCTGCGATGGTTTAGCAAAGCCCATTGCACATTCGAAAGTCTTCCATTTTGATATCAAGAGGATCCAAGCCCGAAGAAGTGATACCCATGGTCTGAGTCCGAATGAGGGAGACCAAGAATAAACATTGTGGCGTGGTACAAAGGAGTCCAAGCCTGAAGGAGGGCGACCCATGATAAATACTGGAAGCGAGAACATGTGCATCTGAAGATCCAAATAGAAATGCAACTTTGATATGTGTTTGTCATGACAGCCCCTCTGCAGTAGGAAACTGATATTGGAAAAGAGGCTTTGGCAGAAGGCTCTGATGCCTATGCTTTGAAGTGTGTCATTGTGGCAGAATGCCAGAGTGTGTGCCAAGCTCAAATGTGCTGCTTTACAGTGTGCTGAAAATGTGGGGAAGGGAAGCCAACTGCTCAACCGTCCTGATACATCATTTCTTGAACACTTCTCTTTGTTGCATACATTATTGTCCCACACCCTTTTGTATTTAGAATTAAGGATTGGAAATAGGTTTATTATTATAGGCCCTTTTTCATTTTAGCTGAGACTCGACTAGGACTGTGTAATTATTATTTGATGGGCATAGCTTGCTCCCATCCCTAGATTTGGGTTAGATAGGCATTGAAACAATACATTAAAGTTCAATAAACACCCTTCAACTAAGATCACTTGTGTTTGATATCATGCCTTACTTACAATGGGCATGCCTGATTGCAATTACTCCCTTCTGTATGCAGCATGTGTGTTTCAGTGATTGACAGCAGCATGCAGCACCCAGACAATGATTGCCATGTGTGATGTCAGACATCTGTTGATTGGACATGTGCTGGTATGTGCTGTGTTCCTAGTTGGTGACTTGCACCCCTCATGCACAAGCAATGTCAGTTGATGATAACATGTGCTTGGACAGTAAGGATTCCAGATGACAATGTTGTACCCATGTGAGGGGCATGCATGGAGGACTAATTTTTGCATAATACATTTCAAAGTGCAGCCATCCACACTCAGCATCTGCAGATGACACATGTGTATGGATGTTGGTGATTGTCATGTCGGTTCATTGAACTTTCAGGGACGTTGATGTGATTTGTCATCACTCTGCATGTGAAGTCAGAATTGACATGTTATCATGCCATGTATTTGTGCTTGGGGCAACAGCAGACTCACTTTTACCTTTGCGATGTGTGCATGTATGTGTTGCATGCTTACATGTCAGGCTGTCAGGGAGACATGTTGCTTCATGTAATTGTGTGGACAGATGCCCAAGCAGGTGTTTGTATGGTCATGCTGTGAGTAGTACAGTCATGAGGGTCTTCTAAGCTTGGGCATTGAACTGGGTGTCTTGACACTAAAGTGTTTCGATCAGTACCCCAGTCCATCTGTGCTTCCATGCATTCCATGGTTTGCCAACCTACCAGTTGATTCCCTGCCCACCCCTGTGCCCCACTGCCATGACTCCCGAGGCAATGCAGCAGGTTGCAGTTGGGTCACTTTGGCTGGGGAGGGTGGATAGCTCAGTGGCAACGTGGTTGTCTTGGAAGCAAAACAACAAAGTGCAACACAGGTTTGAATCCCAATCTCCGGTTTTCAGTGTGTTATAGAAGAACAAATATAATAATTATAATAATTGCTATGTTGCCATGTCATGTTTCTTGCTATGAGTTTGTCGTCTACTGTCAATGTGCTGTGTTGACATATGAATGTGTTATGACTGTGATTCATCATTGACCTTACACTTGTGTGTCAGTTTGCATGGGAATTGCATTGGCGTGTGAGTGTGGGTGTGTGTGTGTGTGTGTGGCTTGTTGCAGGTTAACTCATGGTGACTTGATCTTACTGTAAATATAGTGTTTGCCACACATGCTTTGACACTGTTCAGTGATATCAATGTTCTTTCTCTGCTTTAACCACAGTTGCTGCAGCTGGTGAAGAGGGTGGAAGCAGTGCTTTGGAGGACGGACACAGGGAACAGACCTCTAGACCAAGGCACAGACCCCAGCCACTCCCCTTGACACCTCGTCTTCAAAGAGCGATTTGACAGAGGGAGCGCCTGGACCATCGGGCGTGGCTGCTGGGGGTAAGTCCCAGGATGTGAAGGAGTCAGGTGACATTTCAACAGCAGTGGGGCAGGGTGATGCCACACAGGGGCCATTGATGGAGCAGGAGGAGGCCATTTCAGGCCAGCCCCAGGTGTCAGGTGGGGCGTCTTGGAGGGTGTTCTTGCTGCAACCCTGTCCCAGGGGCATGCAGCTATGCAGGCCACCGTGGAGGTACCAGCACAAAATCCTCTCCCTGGACCATCTGCTGCAGAAGTGCCCACCTTCTGGGATGCCTTCACCCAGCCCAGAATCCCCATGCCAACCGATGTGTCTGTGTGGGTTCATATGCGGTCCCTTTTCTGTAAAACATGCCCTGAGCTACTTCTAAATATGTATAATACTGATTACAGACAAGAATATGGCAGCGGAATAATACTTGAAACATTGTCTGTAAAAGTACACAGCATGCTTTTCTGATTGGTTGGCGAACCAAATCCAACCTTGGACATTCTGCTCACTAGCAGCACGTATATAGAAATGAAACCCAGGTGTTTTGAGATACATCAGCTTTTCCCTTGTTTTCCCAATTAGTCTACCCTCTCTGATCTGTAGGCCTTATGCCAATGTCCTCTCTTTGAAGATTGACCTTGTCAGTCTGTACTGTCCTAGAACATTCAAGCAAATGTAGGCACATTATTATCTTAGTTTCAAGTCTAATAAATAGGCCTTGTTTGCAAGCACTTCGTCACGTGTTTAGAGACCACGGATTTGTCCATTTCGACAGTGTATTTAACAGTATTTGTTTCAACAATTCTGGGTGCAGTTACTTCTCTTGGCTTTTAGAGACTTGCTCACTCTATTGCATAGAAACGTCATAAGCTTTGAATTGTCCGGTACTTGGCATCTGTAAATGATCTTGTTCCTCCTAATATTCAGAAATATGTCCTTTGCACATGGTCTGCTCATTAGACTACCTTCGTACTTTGCCTTCATCTCTTGAAATAGCACCCTTGGTCTCAGACAAATGAACTCCCTTATTTTGCCAGGGAAAACAGCCTCTTCATAGTCTTATCACTTCATGATCCTGGGCTTGCATTTTGAGGTAGCTGGGTTGATTGACATAAGCCGTCATCCATCTTGTTCTAATGGTCATCTTAATCGTTGAATATATACCTCTTATAAGCAAGCTTCTATGTGTTCTTTCTTCCTTGCGTTACAGCTTATTTACAGTTATTGACCAGTGAGTCCCTTCATTCTTCTTTGTGTTCATGATTACTATGTCATTAAAAACATGTTTCTATAAGTGCTCCAATTACATCATCACCTTTAAGTATTTTCATATTGTTCAGCATAGGTTCTTACATCTTATTTGTCTTCAACATACATGCATTTTGTTCATAGTGGCATTTTGAAAGCTAAGCGAAGGGCATCTTTCTTGGTAGCTTACCTCCACTATGTCATCTCGCAGATACACTCTAAATGTTTGCCTGAATGCATATTGTCTCTTATATACTCAACGTGGTACAGGAATATTGCAAGGATTCATGCATGGAGTTCCAATTGTGGCTCTTCATCTGTCATTCAACTGGATGGTTCTAAGGGGGCGGAGATCGGAGAGAAGGTGTCCACCTGCTCCTCTACAACCCCCTCTTCCACTTCCTCCTATGTGCACCAGGCGTCCTGCGGGTTGCCTTCTGTGCCACATTGCAGCATGGCCCACTGTGCACCAGTCCCACCACCATCGCCCCATCTGGTTGAGCTTCCGTCCATGCCCGGGTTGGGAGGTGGTACGACATCAGATGTTGTGGTCACTGTGCCTACCAAGGCACCAACACAGACACAGGCAGTGGATGGTGAGCAGGTACCTCAGTGCAGATGCAGTACATCCCCAACAGTAGTCGTCAGGTCTGAGGGCACATCTCCATAGCTTGTACTCTGCATGGTGGCAGAAGATGCCAATCATGAGGAGGCAGAACATTTCAGGAGTTTCCACCTCGAAGACCAAAGCGGGCGATGTTGGCTTTTTCGTCCGTGTTTCGGGAGTACCAGAGGCAGCTGATGACAGAGAGGCAGTGGGCAAGGGAGACAGCAGTGATTGTGGCCAGGGCTACGGTGGGGTTGAGGCAAGCAAAAAGGTGGGCTGCCTTCCTGGCAGACTCTTGCATGCATGTAGGCACAGAGTCGTTTAGGGCGCACTGCATTGTGCAGGGTTTTTGCTTGATTCCTATGAATCTGGGCTTATTCTCTTGCAAAGCTTTTCCCCAAGCTGGGGTCTTCTCCTTTGATCACCTCTATGCCATCCTCTGGTGATACATTGGTAGGAAGTCCTGAAATATGCAGAAATCTTTAAGCCTAGACAATTTGTTAGCATGGATCTGTTGCTGAGTGCAGGGAATTTCGTTCTACCTAATGCTCCAAAGTCGTGTAGCTTGTGAGCGTTGACAATTAGCAGTGGTTGCAGTGGTTGTCCTGGGTTTGAGAGGAATGGTGGTGGTAGAGTTGTGCTTTGTATGATTATTGCCCGGAAAAATAGGTTGACAAAATGCTGCAGGTCTTTGATTTTCTATTAAATTATACAAACGGAAAGCTACACAGATGTGCTATTCTCTATCAACATCAAGGAAGAACCTGAGACCAGTCCTGAAACAATTGACATTGACTCTATAAAAAGTTCTACCGGGTATCAAAAATATTATACTATTTTTAACACATGAACACATTTGGTTTTCTCTGCCATAGCCTTCTTGAGTTGTGGATTTTATCATCTTTGTGGCAATGGGATTCCTAACCCTCCTAGCCAGAGGTGAATGTGAGAACAGGCTAAACGAATCCCATGAAGTCACTTACTAGTTCAGACGTCAAGACTGTATTTCTACAATTCAAACATGAAGCTTTCTGGTTGAAGTGAGCGCTTTTTCGAATTCATGCACTTCAAGGTACTACAGAACGTCCTCTTTCACAGCTTATCAACTCTGGTCCCGAAAACCATGGCAAGTGCAGTGTTTCATACAATCTCCCTGCGTGCATGCAGTGCCCATGCTTCTGGATGTGAGTGTTTCCGTGAACTTGGCACCAAAAGGCCAGTAACACAGATATACTCTTCAGGGCCAGCACAAGTCAGTTCACCCAATGGGAGCAACACCATTGGACAAATTGGGCTTCATCCCCACCGAAATGATAGGCCATACCTGAAGTGACCTGCTGACCTTCAGGGGTGTCATGAGCAGTACGAAATACAAAACTACTTTCCTTTTGTTCTCCGTAATGCCTATCTTAGGAGTGAATTGGTAAAACTTGCCACTGCAAGGAGGCATTACCAACTGAAGGAATCCTGTGCAGCTCCAATGTACTAGCAAATCTCTACTTCCAAGACAATGGGGGTCATTACGAGTTTGGAGGTAGCCATGGTGCTATTAGCGCCATGGCTGCCTCCAAACTCATGTCCGGGTCCGGGTTCCTTGAATGGGGACTTACCGGGTCATTCCAACCTTGGAGGACCTGGTAAGTCCCCATTGAAAATACCCATCCCCATTCCCATTCGAGCCCCCCTAGGGCTCAATGGGAATGGGGAGGGAGCTAATAACGGGCCCGTTAATATTAGCTCCCTGGTCCCTTAGCGGATCCCGCTAAGGACAGCTGGTAAAACCAGCCGTCCTTAGTGGGACCCGCTGAGGGACCTCGTAATACAGCGGTAAGGGGTTAACGGCACTGGCATCCTTACCGGCACCGTTCACCCCTTACCACTGCTCTCATAATGACCCCCAATAACAGTACGTAAAACAAAAAAGATCCCATTAAAAGATTAGTTTATAGGGATCCATTTCTAAAACAATTTGTGTTGGGGGTATCGTGTCGGTATTGTGTTGGGTCTCTGACTTGAGAGGAAAAATTACTATGAAAAAACTCTTTGAAATATATAGCTGCCGTAGGGGTTTAAAGGGATTTGGATTTTGTAGGGGTAGAGGTAATAGCATGGGAATGGGTGGGGTTTTGGGGGAACCCCAAAAATAAAAATAAAAAATAAATGAGTTTTCTTGTAGTAATTTTTTTCAGGGAAAAATTACTTTGAATGAGATCATGCCGGCAAAGGGGCATAAAACCATGGGGGGACTAATTGACATACAGAATGGAACATGACGTTACTAGAAATATGCATATCAAAGTAAACAATGTAAATTGCATTAATTTGGCTTTACATAACCATAAAAATTGCAAAGGACGAATGGCATTTGCCTTACATAAAATCAAATCACACCAAAAACCAAGAGAGGATATTTTCATCTAATAGCGTTTTGAAAACAATAACAGGTGTGCATATTTAAAATTCCAAGCATCAACACCAATATTTTCCCTGGTACATGCAGTCCTGAAATGTGACATTTCAAATTTAGTTGTTTGGTGTTTCTCATCAGGTTATATGGAGCAGTGGTGAAGTGTCCCAATTGCAAAGATTCAGGGACCGCAGTATCTAGTGTGACCACCCTGCTGACTTCTCACTAAAACCTCAGAAAGAGTGCAGCAGTAGCACCACTCAATCTTACATGGGCTATGGTACAATGCAGCTGTATATGTGCCGAGAACTACAAAATGACAAATCCAACCAGCCACCACAATAGAATCACAGCAATACAATGCTGGCAGTTACCATATTTATAAATATTTTTTATTAAAACATATCATCATTTTGGGAAATGTCACTGGCCCAGTGGATATTAAATTGCACCATTGGTTACTAATTTGACAAAAGATGGCAAACACATTCCTTTAGGACAATGGAAGGAGGCCCCATACAAGTGAATTTGCACCACCTATACGAAGGGCCACATTTCGTCTATGACGGTGTGGGTGAAAAAGTGGTGGTAACGGAATAAACACCACATTTCCTGCTCTGGCATACGAGTTTGGCCCTGCAATAGGGGATTTACCTTCAGCAAAATTGACAGAATTACCACTGGCAGAATTACCTCTGTGGTAATTCCACCAAAATCCCCAATGGGGTCTAACGGACTCCAAATTAATGGGGACTAACACGCCCATGACCATTTGTAATCTTGCCGTAAATTTTCCAGTGGCGGTAATGGTAATTCTGTTGGGCGGTACTCTGGTGGATTTACCGCCAGAATACCTTCCAATTCGTAATGACAACCAACGTCTCTGAAAGTGGTCCCTCCCCTATCATTTGTGCTTCAGCGCCACCTCCACAAAGTTACTGACTAGCTGTGTCCCTGGTTCACACTGCACAGTCGGGGTACTGTCTTACTGTCATGCATTGAAACATGTGCGTATGGGCACGCTATAAATAAAATATGATATCAAATCATGCTGTTGTTCCTGCATGTGCAACTTTATGTTCCTCCCAGACATGGGGCAAAACGGGATGGAAGAGTGGTAGAAGGTAGCATTCAAGTAATAGACGAGAGAGCAGTACAGTAAATAAAAATGTGGGCATAGTTGGCAAGTTGCCCTATGTCAAGTATGACATCTCGAGTCAGTCCTTTTTCCATGGCATGCTGGGACTTGTAGTTTTGTTTTTTCCATTGTAAGTATGGCCCTGTGAGTTCCATCATAAAGTCAAAAGCTAGGACTGGCTCACTGTGTCACACATCATGTGGGGCAACTTAGTAGCTATGCGAGAAGAACGTGATAAAATGTCAAATGAAGGAAAGCAATACTCAGTGTGAAATAAGCAGTGTCACTTTAGGCAGGGCGGCCATCTGCTGATGTTTAATATGGAGCAGAAATGTCCACACTTCCATCCACAATATAAGCAAACTACCAAAGGAAATGCTGTAATTCTCCCCAGTTTTAAATGGTGCTGCTTTTCTGAACATTATTTTACAAAAGGAATTGTAAATAATCCATACGATTTTCAGGCAGCACTGGAGAGATAATGCTTCAGTAAAACCAGCTGAGTTAGGACTTGTCATTAAACTTTAAAATAATTAGTCATCAATATGGACACCTGGTACTGTTCAAAATTACTGTATTAACAAGAGTACTAGTTCATGTACGTGTCTAACAGCCAGTAGTGTTTCATTGCTGGTCATGTGATGAATAAGCACTGATTACTCCATAAAACCTGACCTGGGACCCTTCTTATGTGGCCAGGTTATGGCAGATGCTTCCTGATCCCGACTCAGGGGGTGATGTTCTGAAGGAGTATCAAATGGGGCTGGGGAACAGGTCAGGAACATGGGAAATCCTATTGTTTAAGTTTCCCCAAAATCCCACATTTAAAATGGCTTATTGTCGAATAGAAGAAATAAGAAAATCTATTTCTGTTGTTGGGGCTTCAAATCCCATAATTCCCTAAGTACTGGGATGAGGAAGAGGGCTCAAGAGCAATGCTGCAGAAGTGGCCAGCTTGTTAAAACACTTGTGTATAGTCGCGTTATAAATGCCATATCATATCATATCATAAGGCTAAGGACCCACACCTGAGGGGGGCAGAAATGCTCATGAGGCCCCTTCAGTAGCAGGCCATTAGAAGGAGATGGAAGTGGAGATGGAGCGTCAGTAGTTGTAGCAAAAAGGAAAGCATGATGTTGGCAGTCCACGCAGAAGTTCAAGGAAAGAAGGGGTGCCAGGACATCAGTCAAGCAGATTCCCTCTGCCTGTCCTGAGAGGGTCCTTTTCACCATAAATTGAAGTGCAGAGGTTGCACAGCAGGCAGTGTGAAGGAAGACAGCTGTCCCCCATGTGAACCGAATTTCAGAGACTGCGCAGCAGGAAGCCTGCATTAGAATCTGGTTGAGAGCTGGTCTGCAGCTGAGGGTCTCCAGAGTAAGGTGAGCTCTGTGACCAAGTGGTGGCAGTGAAGTAGAAGTGTGCCTGTTTGGAAGAAACCAGAGCAGTGAAAGACCTGCAACACATGAAGGGATCAAACGCAGAAGCCGGTGAGTCTTACAGAGCATTCTAATCCCTTGCGCAAACAAAGGCAGGCAACAGTAGCCAAGGAGAATCACTCGGGTATGAGTGAAAGTATTGTTAACCTGAACATTGCTTGTGGGATAATGAATGCAACAAAAGTAGCACTCGCTTATACGTGAAATGATCTGAATGGCACTAATTGAACATTAGACTGCTTAAAATAGATGAAATACTAATCGCGTGTGCCTAAAATTGGTAAAGCAGTAAAACAAAACATTGCAACACAGGATTGAGGTGACTGAACTTAAGAATTATGAGTTCTAGGGAACAAGCATTGCCCACAGTCAAGAGTAGTACAAGCATTGCCCACAGCCAAGAGTGATACAAGCATTGCCATTAGGCAAGAGTAGCACAGGCATTGTCCTCAGCCAAGAGTGATACAAACACTGCCAAAGTCAAGAACTGTGTATATATTGTCCAGAGTCAAACGTAAATCATAAAAAAGCATGCCACTAAGCTAACTGGGCCAACAGGAAGCTGCCCCCTCTGCCCATGGTACTAATTGCCTCTGCTTACAGGAGTTGCAAGCAGTGCTTAATTTGTGGCGGTGCTTGCCGGGTCTCAGCCCCAAGACTGAGCTCTGGCACAGATTGCTAATTGAGATCGTTCCATAAAATTAAAGATTGTATAAAATCTCATATTGCCAAAGCCAAAAGCAGGAAAGGTGCAATTGCATCCTTAAAGACATTTTGGTAATTGATGTGACAGAAAGACAAACGTGGCAAAGAGGCTGCCCTTCTGGAAAGTGAATGTTCAGAAGAAGAGTGCCTTGACTACATGAAGGTGTTGAGGAGTACTAATGTGAATATTGTCTTTTCTCAAAAGTTGTTAAAAATCACACAATAACAAACCTTTGATGATCTAGTAAACATTTGGTTGTCAGTAGATTCAGAACTTCAAAAGCACTGTTGAACGAGAAAGCTATCAGACAAGTGAGTAGACTGGCATGGTGAGTCCTTGTAGAAGTGGGCCTGGTCTGAGAGTAAACCGGGTGGAAGTAGAAGTGTTTGTGAAGTTATCCTGACAAAGATACCAACTGTGATTTATTGAGTTGAAAGGAGAGCTAAGAGAAGCTGATATTAAGAAGCTGTGTTTCTTTGACATTTATGCGTTATTATAAATCTTCCTGACCAAGAATATCATTGATGCTATTTCATGGAAGAAGAGGAATATTTCCTTTGCTGAAGACAGGAGTAACGAACTTTATTTTGACAAGTTGAAGGTGCATAGAACTGTGTTGAAACATTGTCACAAACCTGGTTTCATTTGGTTGAAAATTGGCACTGAATCTAACTTTAAACCTGAGGAAGGGGAGTTCACCTAGGTTATACAGAGAAACTGTGAATCTATTACCAATGCAATTTTTGTTGTGAATTGCCATATATTTTCTTGTGTATTTTATGTACAAGTGTGAGGGACAGGTATCCTTTGTTAGAGTTTTTCTTTTAGTTTGTTTAGGCAGGTAAATCATCAGCATGGTAGGAATAGTGAGGCATTTATTGCAACTTATAATTTAACAAAATGGCAGTTATTGAGAAATAATCTAAAAGTGGTCTTCCTCACATTTCTGACCCCTCACACAGTCTCATCTAGGATGTACAGTCACAAACTGAAAATTAGAAATATTTCTTGTTGTCATTGGGAGGTTAGTGCCTCCATGTGTAAAGTGCTAAGGGGGCAGCTGCCCCCTCTGCCCATGGTACTAATTGCCTCTGCTTACAGGAGTTGCAAGCAGTGCTTAATTTGTGGCGGTGCTTGCCGGGTCTCAGCCCCAAGACTGAGCTCTGGCACTTTTTTTAAGCCCAGCATGATTATTTTCAGGTGCTTTGGGAATTTTATTGTTTTAACTGTCAGCCAGTCATAGTAACATAATAATCAACAGAAGTGTGCACTGACCAGGCTCTCCACACCCTGGGCTGGCTCACTGTTATTCACAAACCTGATGGCCCAGGTTGGCAGGGCAGGACTATTTATCTATTTTCATAAAAAAGAGATGCAAAGTGACAATCCTGGGCACTGATGCTGGCCATGTCCAGACACTGCTCCACTCAGCCTGCATGACAATGCTGCACATTTTGTAGTGTAATAACAAGCAAGGTGGGTTGACAACAACAGGACACTCAGCAGCCAACGGCCACAGTACAGAGGCAAAGTCAGTGGAAAAAAACAATGTATAACAGGAGAGCCAGTTATGAGTGCCAACCTATGGAAGGTGAACTTGGTGCAGTGTTTAAGAGGAAACTCATCAGTTCAGTGAGGATTTAGACTGCATTCATTCATTGATTTACCATAGGAGGAAATCGTTTCTCTTTTTACATGGGGTTAGATGGTTAACATTCTCCACTTTATATATATAGGATTAGAGCAAAATGTTAAAGAGGAGATGTGTTTTAACGAAACACTTAAACATTTATTTTATTTCAACACAACTAATATTTCATGCCGTTTTCACCAGCAATGAACCAGTGGGGGTTGGGGCTTTAAACCCAAATATGCTGACACCGTATGGAACAGCCGTTCTGCACTGCGTGGAACAACAGCGGGTGGTGTGAACATTAGACGGGGAGCTGCCCCTTTCCCCATTCAAGAAACTATTTGGGCCCTGGCACTTATTTTCTGAAAACTTAAGCACTGGGTGTAATGAGATGAAGGAGCTATCTGTGTAGGGTGCAGTGGGTTTGTGTCTACTGTTGGGAGGAGGGCTGGCCTTTCCTGGCATTGCCAGCCTTCAGCACGGAGTGTGAGATCCATAATAAAGGGCGGAGACCAGAGGAGCGCTTATTGACTCGGATAAGAGATTTTAAAGGTGAGATTTGTCTCTGACAGAGAGGCACAGCCAGATCTAATCTGTTCTTGTTAAAGTTGCTGAAAAAAGGCAATCGGAACGAAAATCAATTCCAAGCATGTCTGGGCACGGCTGAAAATATGCCTTCCTCCGCGTGGGGGTGCTGAGGCCCAATCATTACTCATGAGTAGAGGATAGGGGTCGCACCCCCATAAATGCCTAATCAAGAGGGGCTGCTTATGACGGTCTTTGTGATGCACTACAAATACCCCCCAGCAATGAACATATCAAGAATACTTCATTACATGATGTTTTCAAGTTTATTTTCCATCATTACTGGTAACGGGGCAAGCACAGATAAGCAGGAAACCATTCATTCCAAAGATGAAGGCCAAATTAAAGAGATATAGAGACACAAAGGCCACACACATGGTTTGGGGGCTAGGCCTGGGGAAAGCGAGAATACCTGGTAAAGGTGCAGTCAATCTTTAGGTGTGGCTGAAAGACACCCCTTACTCTTTCCTTGGTGGTGCTGATACCCAAACAGGACAGAGATACAGCCCGGTATCATTCGTGGTTGCAAAAGATGCTGTCAGACTCCATGCTCTCTACAACGTGACATCGGCTGATGCAAGATGTAAGTACTAGTCATTGTTAAGTGTGACTCCTTTCCTAAAAAAGAAATCTCTCTGAGATTATACAAGAATGAGTATGGACGTTTCCCTATTGTAGCACATTATGTGCTTCACTCCAGCTCAGAAATTCAGAGAAAGCGATGATATCACATACCTCTATCGTTTCCACCCCACTGAAAAGAAATTGGAAAGAAAAAACTCTTCTCACCCATCCAGAGACCCTCACATGCATTCAATTAGACCTAAGAAAGATTTGCCACCATTGGTTGCCTTTTCCAAGCATCAGATCTTTCCATATGGTTCTTGATCTTAGAGACCTACTACATGTTGCATCCCATTGACCTAATGGATTTAAACATGACACGATATGATATTTTATTCATATCGCGCCCATACACAAGTGTTTCAAGTCACTATAAGGCATGGGAGGGGTACAAGGGAAGACAAAAACAACAATCTTACTAGGCCCAATGACATTCAGAATGTGCAAGTGCAGGAGAGAGGCAAGGTGCAAAGTACAAGTGGAAACGAAGGTGTGTAGAGTGCTAAACAAGTGATCAAAGCAACAGCAAGTAGTGTGGCCAGCAGGTGGCAAGTGCAAGAATTAAGTGCAGACAACGGGTGTCGATAAGTGGAGGAAGGAAGACTAGGGTTTCAGATACAGACCCAAGTGTGAGTTTCCAGGAGGCAGTGCGGGTATGCAGCTGGGTGGGCAGGGATTTGGGCCTGAGATCAGAGGGTAGGCAGATGCTGAGTGAAGAAAACAGAGATCAGCAGGGGAGAGGAAGGGAGAAGGCAGAAGTGAAGAGGAAGGTCTTGAGGTGCTTCCTGAACTGAAGATGGCTCTCCTCAAGTTTCAGAGAGGCAGGGGGGCTGGTCCAGAATGAGGCCCGAAGCGAGAGATCTACCACCAACTCGTTGCTTGAAGAAGTGGCTGACCCTGAGGGAGTTGGAGGTGGAGGAGCGAAGAGCTCGAGTAGGAAGGTATTTCCGAATGGAGAGTTGAAGGTATTGAGGACCCAGGCCCCAGAAGGCATTGTGGACATTTCAAAGGGTCTTGAACTTAATAATTGCAGCTTTTGGGAGCCAATGAAGCGATTTAAAGGCTGGGGAGATATGATCCTAGGGCTTGAGGCCAAGGACAAGTTTTGCAGTCTTGTTCCGAATGAGTTGCAGAGGGTGGACAGTAGAAGCAGACAGATTTAGAAAGAGGCTGTTGCAATAGTCCATCCTAGAGAGAACCAGAGCTCTAGAGACAGTGAACCTCTGGGGGAAGGAGAGGGAAGGAATAATACCTCTGAGGAGGTGCAGTTGGCAGTTTAACTTCTTAGAGATGTCAGAGATGTGAAGTGAAAAGGAAAGTGTGGAGTCGAAGATGACCCCAAGGTTCTTAGCCTCAAAAGTAGGAGCAGGGAGAGGGCCAAGAGAAGCCGGACAGAGAGTGGCATGGAAGGAAGGTGCAGGAGTGCCGATGAGGAGGATATCTGTCTTACTGGGATTAAGGCAGAGGTCGTTGGTGGCACACCACTCCTGGATTGCAGATAATCAGAGATGAGAGAGAGAGGGCAGGTGGCAGAGTGGATCCTGAATACAAGCAGCGTGTCATCTGCATAGCACTAAAAGTTGGAGCAGAGGGCAGCAATGCAGTGGGCGAGGGGTATTGGTTGAAAAACCAGGGAGAGAGGTTAGACCCTGGGGAACACCACAAGTAGAGAGTGAAATAGAGGAAAGGAAGGCACCAAGTTGGACTCGGGAGTGTTGGTTGGAGAGGAAGGAGGTCAGCTAAGCCAGGGCCTGATCAGTGATACCCAGGTTATCACAGAGACGGTTGAGCAGGATGGCATGCTTGACCATGGCAAAGGCAGGAAAGAGATTGAGTAGGATGGGGACAGAGGGGAGATTAGTTTCTGTGCTCCTGGCTGATCTGAAGCCAGAATTATGGTCACAGAGACAACCAACGGAGTCAGTGTGAAGTTTAAGCTGGGAGATGGCCAGCTTTTCCAGGAGTTTGCCCAGGTAAGGAGTGATGGAGATCGGGCGATAGTTAGCGGGCCGGAGGGGTCGGCAGTGGGTTTCTTGAGAAGGGGGTGCTTCAGAGGGGAGGGGAAAGTTCCAGTGGTGAATGAGTGGTTGCAGAAGTCAGCCAGGGCAGGAGTGATGGTGTCAATTTGGTCCTTGATGGTTTTGGCCGAACAGGGAAGAACCTGTTTTTATGAGGCTTTCATAAATCAGACTTGTCTAGAAATCTCGTCAGAAGAGAAAAGAGGAAAGGAAGAGAAAGAGGGAGGAGAGGTGGCTGAAGAGGGGCCGGCACTAGAGGAGAGAGAAGCTGGAAGAGGGGGAGAGGATGAGAGGGTGGACAAAATGTCCTGGGTTTTTGAGATGAAATGATAAGCCAGGGCCATGCAGAGGGCCTGGGAAGGGACAGGACAGTAGAGACTGCAGCAGGATTGGACAGCTCCTTGCAGATTTTAAAGAGTTTGGATGAGTTGTTAGATGTTGCAGAGACACAGGCTTGGATGTGGTCTCTCCTCTTAGTTTGGATAGATATCCGATATTGCCCTTGGAGCAGGCGACAGACCAGTTTATCAGAGGATGCACAGGCAGCCTGCCATGTTCTCTCAGTCACCTTACACTTGCTTTTAAGGGTGATGAGGTAAGAGTTGTACCAAGAGTTGCACTTGGCTTTGGGCTTCAAACCGATCCTCATGAACGGGGCAATAACCTCAAGAGTATCAAAGATAGCAGAATGGAGGTTGGCAAGGGCAGTATCAGGATGTGAGACAGCCAGAGGTCGGCAGGGGGAGAGGAAGTGGCCGCAAAATCCTAAACTGATACACGCTTCATGGGCTGGATGACCTAGAAGGTAGGTGGCAGTGCTGGAGCTGGCTTGGTCTACAGGGTAGAGAGGGAGAGATGGGATGAAAGGAGAAAGTGAACGCACCGGGAGTGAGGAGTGGTGAGAGGGTGTCATCCGCTGCCGCTGAGACTGGCGGATACTTCCACGGTGTCACTTGCAGTATGGGTTTAGAGGCTGGTAGTCCTTCCTCTATTTTTACGGCTCTAGCTGCCGTCCCAGTTCCCTCAGCGCGGAGCCACCCGGGAGTATTTATTCCTCCTCCTCCCGGTGGACACTGCGTTGCAACCCCTCTGGATAGTGTTCCCAGCTTCCGGGTTTATGCTTGCTGCTGACTCTCCGTCCAGATCGTCAGTGCATTTTGTCTGCCACTGACTTCGTCCTCTGTAAGAAGTTTTCCTTCTCTTCGCTACTTTGCCTCTTACCGGTTTTATCCGGTCCCTTCGCCCGGGTCGCATCTCCCTCCTTCGAGACCCGGTGCCTGTTCTCTTTCTGCTTTCTCCTCTCTGTTCCCCTAGTCCCCTCTCCAGTTGGATTTCCGGTCTGTTTCCTATTTCGTCTTTCTCTTCTCTTACCTGCGTCTTGTGCTCCCTGTGTCCTGCCTGGTTGCACTGGATACCAGCCACTCCTTCTGGCTCCACGTTTGCTACGGATCCTCTCTGTTTTGGTCCGCGTCGCTTCCTGCTACAGTCTTCCTTCCCGTCTGTAACACCACTTCAGAGGTTCCTACTTGGAGTCGGACAGAGAGCATTGCGGTGCCTGATAAGGATTTTTTCTGCCGCTTGGCTTTTTCCCTTGTGTTTCGGCTTGTTCCCGGAAAGGGAGCCACAGGCTTGCTGTTCCATCAGCGTTCACTGTGGCTTCCCTCCATTACAGGCAATTACCATCAAACAAGGAGAAAGACTACCTCACCAGACGACACCTGTCCTCCGAAAGCTTCGACTCAAGCAGATCAGGTGAGGAGAGTGTGGAGGCAAGGGGTGAAGTGGGAGCAAAAGGGTCACCGAAAGGACAGATTGCAATGCCCAAGCATAACAAGATGTCGGCGGAGGAACAAGTTCAAGAGCTTTGCAAAGCTTTTCAAGCTATGTCCGTAGAGCTACAGGGAGTGAAGACAGAGAATGCTCTTCCCAAACAAATGGTATCGGCTAGCGGACATCCTACTGTGGAATTACCTCCCATGCCACTCTCCTCAGGAAAGTTTGATGTTTCTCCCAAAAGGGTAAAAGAGTTCCTGGACGCTTGTACTGTCTATTTCACATTTAGACCCCGCACTTTCGCTACCGATCAGGCTAAGGTTGGATTCCTAATCTCCAATATGACTGGGAATGCGTTGGCTTGGGCAACTCCATTGGTAACCAGTGCCAATGCTATACTGCATGACTTTACGGGATTCCAGAACCTGCTTAAACAGACCTTCGAAAGACCTGAGTTATCTTTTACCGTTTGTAAGGAACTGTTGGACGTCAGACAAGCTTCTTTGGACGTCTTATCCTACATTTCTGCATTCAAGACCTTGGCGGCTGGGGCAGGTTGGCCAGAACCCGCCCTGTACGCCATCTTTCGGAGGGGCTTAAGGGAGGAGATTAAAGACGAACTAGCCAGATCTCCCCGTTCACCAACTTTTTCTGATCTACTCGCAGCCGCTCTCCACATAGAGTTTATACTCCAGGAAAAAAGATTTGAACGTCGCAAGCAACGCACTTCAGGATCCTTGTCGGACCCCCTTTCACATCCTTCCCCTTCTCTCTCTCCTACTAAGTCTTCAGACGAACCTATGCAAATTGGAGCTACAAGGACACCCCTATCAGCAGCGGAAAGACAAAGACGGAGAGAAAAAGGACTATGTGCATACTGTGGTTCGGATCAGCATCTCTTGAAAGACTGCATGGAGGTACCCAACAGGAAATCAGGAAATGACTACCCTCAGCACCAGTAGGGACAGGCATCTGAGGGTCATCAAGTTCTATTTCTCTTCCCTACGTTTCTCTCTCAGTGTCAGCTCCGGATTCCAAAGAAGATTTGAGACTCATGGTTCTGTCCGTGGCCCTCAAATTGGAGGGTAAGCAAGTCAAGTCTTTATCCCTGTTGGACTGCGGAGCTGCAGGCAACTTCGTTGATACCCTGTGGGCTGACAATGTAGGCCTACTCAGGATCGCCCGTCAAGAAGGCCAACAGGTCGAAGGTGTAGACGGATCCCCTTTGTCCTCCGGTCTAATAACCCATTCTACGGAGGATCTGTTCTTGACCATCAACCATCACACTGAAATGCTGAAGTTCGACATCATACGAGGAGCCCATTTCCCCATAACTCTTGGGATTCCTTGGCTCCGGAGACGCAATCCTCGTATTGATTGGACGAACAACCAGTTGAGCTTCTCTTCTACCTACTGTACCACCAATTGCCTTCCCTTAAAAGATCGTTGTGATTTACAGTCTGTAGCAATTATTCCGGATACCCATCTTGGAGTGCATGCGCTACCCAGGTTCTGCTCACCTTTTGAAGAGGTGTTCCAAGAGAATCATCACACCATTTTACCCCCACATCGACCAGAGGACTGCACCATCGACATTGAGACTAATGCTCTAGTGCCATTTGGTAGAATGTTCTCCCTCACACTGTCAGAGAAACAGGTGCTAAGAGGTTATCTGGATACCAACTTGAAGAATGGCCTCATTCAGCCCTCAAAATCCCCCGCTGGGGCTCTTGTTCTTCATTAAGAAAAGAGGTACCGACGAGCTTAGGCCTTAGGACCGAATGTTTTCCGACATGCTCACCATTTCCATAATTATCTACCTGGACGACATTCTCATCTTTTACTCCAACATGGAAAAACAAATTCCTCATGTCACTCAGGTTTTGGATCGTCTTCAAAGGAACCAACTATTGGTCAAGGCAGAGAAGTGCATTTTTGCAGTTCCTTCGGTACCATTTCTAGGGTACATCTTATCAGCGAAGGGTATTGCCATGGATCGCAACAAGGTTCAAGCTATTCTTGATTGGCCTGCCCCTACTTCAGTCCGAGAAGTAAAAAGATTCCTTGGTTTATCCAATTTCTACAGACGATTCATACCAGACTTCTCTGAAGTGGTGTATCCCATTACCCGTCTTCTCAAAAAGAATGTTCTCCCTTTTCACTGGTCAACCGAAGCTGAAAGTAGCTTTTCCCTTCTCAAAGGACTCTTCTGTTCTGCCCCCATACTATGGCATCCGGACGAGACATTACCCTTCCTCTTGGAGACAGATGCCTCTGCCATAGCCATTGGAACAGTTTTGTTACAGACAGTGAATGAAGTGGAACATCCTGTAGCTTATCTGTCCAAAACCCTCTCTCCCAGCCAACTAAACTACTCGGTTCTTGAAAAAGAACTATTGGCGATGAAGCTAGCATGCGAAGAGTGGCGGCACCTTCTTATGGGGGCACGACATTGGTTTACCATTCGGACAGATCACAAGAATCTGAGGGTATTGCAAGACATGGAGTGTTAAAATTACCGACAGGCCCGGTGGGCTTATCTGTTTACTCAATACGATTATCGCATCACCTACATTCCCGGAACTTTGAATCGCTTGGCTGACGCACTGTCCCGCAAGGATACGAGTAAGGAGAAGACTTCAGAACACTCTGAGCCACTGTTTCGGAGAAACCAAATCCTGGTCCTAGTAAGCTCTTTCCTTCAAGAGGTGAAGGCCGCGATCATGCCGGAGTATGCTCAATTACCGCTTCATCCTAATTCTCATTATCAGGAGAAAGATGGCTGGGTATTCTACAAGAATCGTCTATACATGCCAGCAGGTCCGTTACACCAGAAGATATTAAACTGGTGCCACAATCCTCGCACTGCAGGCCATAGAGGCTCGAAAGGTACCATGTAGCTGATCTCAAGAGCGTTCCTCTGGCCCAATCTGAGAAGAGATACGTTGGAATACGTACAAGCATGTCCCACCTGCGCCAGAGCCAAATACCCTACAGGCAAAACCCATGGACTGCTGACACATGCGGAACTCCCCACTCGACCATGGGGACTTATATCCACAGATTTCATAGTGGATCTGCCTCTGTCCGAATCATGTACATGTATAATGGTCACGGTGGATATGTTTTCAAAAATGGCATATTTCTCTCCATTTCCGGGTCTTCCCAGCGCAGCGAGAATGGCTGAGGTTTTTGCCAGAGACATCTTCAAATTACATGGTATCCCGGATAAGATTATTTCGGATCGAGGGAGCCAGTCCATCTCGAAGTTTTGGAAGGCTCTTTGTTTCAGACTAGGCATTGAAAGAGCGCTATCCTCGGGATTTCATCCTCAAACTAACGGCCAGACCGAACGCCTCAATGCCACTTTGGAGCAGTATCTGAGATGTTACGTCAATCAACACCAAGACAATTGGGTTTCCCTGCTTCCCACAGCGGAGTTCACATACAACAACACCAAGCATTCTGCTATCGGCCTTTCCCCTTTCTATTGTACTTACGGGGTTCACCCCAAGTCTTTTTTGCTCAGTGTTCCAAGTCTCAACAACTCCCCAACAGCAGAAGAAGTTCTACAGAACATTGCAGTAGCTCAGACCTCTGCTTTACGAAGCCTGGAAGACAGTAGAGACACAATAAGGAGCTGGCCGACAAGCATTGCAAAGAATGCCCGAAGTTGGAGGCAGGCGACAAGGTGTGATTGTCCACCAGATTCTTGCCCAAATGGACACATCCTTCTAAACTATCTCCTCGCTTCTTGGGTCCTTTTCCTGTCCTCTCTAGAGTCAATCCTGTCACTTATAGGCTTCAGCTCCCTTCTACCCTCAGTCGCATCCATACGGTTTTTCATTCTTCCCTTCTCAAACCCTTCATACCTGACCCACACTGCAGAACGGTTCCCCGTCAGGTTCTCTTCCCTGAGAAAAACAAGGATGAATATGAGGTGTCCTCCATACGGGACTCTAGGTATTATAGAGGTCGTTTGGAATACTTACTGTCCTGGAAGGGTTACCCCGAGTCGGAGGACTCGTGGGAACCTCCTTCGCAGTTACATGCCCCTAGGTTAATTTCCAGATTCCACCGCTTACACCCAGGTAAGCTGGGGTTTTCACGCACTGGAGGGGGGCATACTGTCATCCGCCACCACCGACACTGGCGGATACTTCCACTGTGTCGCTTGCAGTATGGGTTTAGAGGCTGGTATCCTTCCTCTATTTTTACGGCTCTAGCTGCCGTCCCAGTTCCCTCAGCGCAGAGCCCGCCGGGAGTATTTATTCCTCCTCCTCCCGGTGGACACTGCGTTGCAACCCCTCTGGATAGTGTTCCCAGCTTCCGGGTTTACGCTTGCTGCTGACTCTCCGTCCGGATTGTCAGTGCTTTTTGTCTGCTACTGACTTTGTCCTCTGTACAAAGTTTTCCTTCTCTTCGCTACTTTGCCTCTTACGGTTTTATCCGGTCCCTTTGCCCGGGTCGCGTCTCCCTCCTTCGAGACCCGGTGCCTGTTCTCTTTCTGCTTTCTCCTCTCCGTTCCCCTGGTCCCCTCTCCATTTGGATTTCCGGTCTGTTTCCCATTTCGTCTTTCTCTTCTCTTACCTGTGTCCTGTGCTCCCTGTTTGCTATGGATCCTCGCTGTTTGGCTCCGCGCTGCTTCCTGCTACAGTCATCCTTCCCGTCTGCAACACCACTTCGGAGGTTCCTACTTGGAGTCGGACAGAGAGCATTGCAGTGCCTGACAAGCGTTATTTCTGCCGCTTGGCTTTTTCCCTTGTGTTTCAACTTGTTCCCGGAAAGGGAGCCACAGGCTTGCTGTTCCATCACTGTTCACTTTGGCTTCCCTCCGTGACAGGCAATTACCATCAAAGAAGGAGAAAGACTACCTCACCAGATGACACCTGTCCTCCGAAAGCTTCGACTCAAGCAGCTCAAGTGAGGAGAGTGTGGAGGCAAGGGGTGAAGTGGGAGCAAAAGGGTCACAGAAAGGACAGAGAGTTAGAGAATGGGAGGTCAGTGGAGATGCGAACATCGAGAGTTTGCCCTGCAGAATGCGTTGGGCCCAAGGAAAGAATAGAAAGAGAGAGTTGAGAGGTCACAAAAGAGTCCAGAGAAGGGACAGGAGGCATCTAGTTGGATGTTGAGGTCTCCAGCAGGAGGAGTTGAGCGGTCAAGGCCAGGAGGGAGGAGGCAAGGTCAGCCCACTCGGAGAGAACAGAGGTAGTCTGACCAGGTGGCAGATAGATAGGAGAAATGGTGAGAGAGTGGCCAGGAGAAAGCAAAATCCTACAGACTAGGCATTTGAGGGAGTAGTAGGCCTGCACAAGAATCACAGAGGCAGGGATCCATTCAGGGAAGATCAGGGCTACATCCACACCAGGGCGTTTGGATCTGGGCATGGAGAATATCTTGTAGCCATCAGGGAGCAGAGGGTCAAAGCTTGTGGCAGAGCCGTCCATGGACCATGTCTCAGTGAGACCGTGGACATCGATGTCAAGTTCTTCCAGGAGGCGGTAGATGTCAGAGGAGTGTTTGATAGCTGAGCGAAAGTTGAGTGTGGCAATATGGATAATGTTAAGATATACAGAAGACCAGGTAACAAACCTGGTCACACAGCCGCTCTCTGTTTAAGCCCTACCAAGGGCAGTGCAATTTGTAAAATTATGGTCAACTAGTAAATGTTCACTGTATTTACAAAATGTGACTCATCCAAATAAATCTCTTAGTCGGGTCCAAAAGTAATATGCGTTTATCAAAAAGAAAATTCCAAGTTGGTCACTAATAAAATCTTAGTGAGGCCGCGGCTAACTCATCCCATAATTGTTATAGATATAAAGTGCCAATGCATTTCGGAGCATACAGCTCCTTCATCAGGGCAAATCCAATTTACCCAAACTGTGGAACATTTATACCAAAAGTATCAAGTTTTGAAAAACATAAACAAAATCGTGATTGTAATACAAAATATAAACATGCGTGAAAACAATGTGAAAATAACATACCAATATTCGATGAGTTGCACGGTATATGGAAAAGGTAAATTAAGCCACACAGTAGGGAAAAGAAAAGATACCAAAATAAATAATGTGTAACTGAAATAACACAGTTGATTTAAACATGATCAGAAAACCAAGAAAAGTTACCTCAAGGGATCGAGGTAGCCCGTGGAAAAAATGTGCGGGAAGTTGACAACAACTTCACGCAAGATCAAAGGTCTGGAAACCAGACCAAATCAATTCTTCAATCTGTAGGTGCAACAACATGTGTTTTAGTGGATTGTCTCAGAATTTGTCATTGAAACTAGTTGTAGAGGTCTGCATGCTTACCTGTACTCGTAAAGCTACGAGTGTACTGAGGCTGGGATTGCGGTCAAGCAGGGGACGCCGTTCCGCATTGCCAGGGAACAGCGTTCCCAAGGTTACTCATACTAATATAAACACGTGACCCAAATGTGTCCATTAATCGACACGATGCCGATAGGCCGTTGCACTCTATGCAATCAGGCAATTCGGGCTAAGAATCATAGAAATAAGGAATTTGCAGTAGAGCTGATGATAATTACGGAATTATAGAAGGAGAAAAAAATCGAAAATAAAAAAAACGGCTGATAGACATAGAAAACATACTGCCGATTACACTCTATGTAATCAGACAATTCAAGCCAAGAATTCAAATAAAAAAGAATTTACAGTAAAGCTGGTGATGATTGCGGAATTATACATGGAAATCAATCGAAAAATTTATGAGAAAAAAAGACTGATAGACACAGAAAACATAGTGACGATTGCACTCTAAGCAATCAGGCAATTCAAGCCAGGAATCCAGATGAAAAAGAATTTACAGTGAAGCTACTGATAAATGTAGAATTATAAAAGGAAAAGAACAGAAAATTGAATATAAGAAAAAAGGCTAATAGACATAGAAAACATACTGACAATTGTGTATAAATGAGTAAAAATGTCATAAATAAAATAAACAAACATTATGATAATAATAATAATAATAAAAATAAGCATATCCGACACACTGCACTATATGGAAAAAATCATACAAGGGTAGCATATGTATCTAAACCATTACATAAACAACTAATGGGTGTAATCGTGGATATATCATGTTCATTTATATTAAATACACCAGTCGCATGCGGTAGCCCCCGGAAGGCGCCACCTTGGGTCCCAAACCTAAGTTCGGGAAGGGCGACAATGGTGTGTGAACGTTGGTAATTAGATCCTAATGTGATAACAATTCATATTGAATCCTATAATAAAAGACATGAATGACCCCCTCAGAGAGAGAGGTCATCCAAAGTGTCCCGGTACAAATGTACATTGGTAAAGGAAGGGAATCCTGTACTAGTCACTCATGTATCAACATAATCATCTTAAGTCAGGCATGGAAAACAATGATTCAAATATAACAGTAATAGTTAATCTCTTCATTTAGGCCATTTGGGTAAAGGCTCCCAAGTTTGTCTATCCAAAAGGTTTCTCTTTGGTTGAGTCGCAGGCCCAAATCCTCATGGGGATTCAATTTCTTTAACACTTCAAGAATGACAAATCTAATTTGAGTCAGGTTATGGCTCTCATCACGCCAGTGTCGTGCCACCGCCGAGTTGGTTTTACATGTACGTATGCACGAACGGTGCTCGTTCCAACGTGCCTTTGCTGATCTCGTGGACTGTCCTACATAATACTTACCACAGGGACATTTTATGCCATATATAATATTCACACTATCGCACGTACCAAATGTCTTCAGGAAAATCTTGTTGCCTGTTCTGGGATGGTATATCGTGTCACCCTTGATCACCAAATTGCAGTTGATGCAATGTAAGCACGGATATGTTCCTGTGCGTGAAGTAATGGGTTCTTTCATCGGTGGCCTCGTGTGGACCAGTTCATCTTGCAGGTTTTTGCTCCTTTGATAAGCAAAGACTGGAAGTTGTTCAAATAGATTCTGGACCCTTACATCATTCTTAAAAATGCTACAATGTTTCTTAATGGAATTCTTAATTTTGTTACTCTGAATGGAAAATTTAGAAACATATAGTGGAGTTTTGAGTTCTTTCTTGGGTTTGGTGGTACTTTTCAATAGGCCAATAGTGACCAACTTGGAATTTTCTTTTTGATAAACGCATATTACTTTTGGACCCGACTAAGAGATTTATTTGGATGAGTCACATTTTGTAAATACAGTGAACATTTACTAGTTGACCATAATTTTACAAATTGCACTGCCCTTGGTAGGGCTTAAACAGAGAGCGGCTGTGTGACCAGGTTTGTTACCTGGTCTTCTGTATATTTTTGCGTTCCACGAGTCAGGGTGTCTCCAGACTCATCGTAACCAGCTCCTGTGAATTTTTTGAAGATGATTTATAACCTCAACTTTTTTTGATCCGTTTGAAAGTGAATTTAAACAGGTGGTGCCCACTTACTTACCTTCCTGCTCTTGTTCTTCCTTTTTTTGAGACACACGTGAGTGGAGGCACACATTGACAGAGATTGTAATTTATACTCATACGACAATTTTAAATAACATAATGTCCTTTGAAGACATCGAAGGTCTTTCATCCAAATGCGCAGAAACCCTAGGGTTTTCCACAGAGGAGGCGGCAGCCATTCTGGAATTGATTAGTGAAACAAGCATTGGCACACACTCCACCACAACTAAAGACCCGGCTAAACGCATTAAACAACTTGAATACTTGATACGGAAGGAGATAAACCGCAAATTACATGCGATCACTCTAGGCCGCTATTTCAAGAATCAACGTATACCAAGAGGGTTACGGATTCAACTTCGCCCAACACTTTGCAAGGAAAGCAAAGAATTTGTACGGAAATGGGAGGCTATTTTGAATAAGTGTTCCCTTGACCTGATTTTATTAACCATACAGGAATTATCAAAAAATTTGGTTACACTAAACACTGAAATTTAAGAAATTGAGAAAGAACTTGTAAGTTCACTAGGAAAAGAAGAATACGATATCATTCTAACTGACATCAATACAAAATTGGAAGACTACAAGAACGAGTTGGAACAAAAGAAAGTGAAGAAGTTTAAAAGGGACACATATGATTATATCAATGAAGAGGTTTATACATGGATGGAGAAGTATGGCCCTATAGCACCAAAGAAACTCCACAGGTATCCATCAGATAATACTTCCAGCTCCGATTCAGACGCACAGAGCGAGACTGAGGTCCCGACAGAACAAGCATCGAGGGATCCCAACCAAACGGCCAGCCCGTCTACACGCACATCTACGACTGGACCTTTTTTAGGAGCTCGCCCAAAAGAACCCGCAGGGGGAGGAGGAAATCTAAAAAACAAACCACAAACAAGATTACAACTGAGGAAAATCTAGTCATAAATATATCTCATAAAACTCTGAATAAAACTGAAGAGGATACCCTACAAAAGGGGTTGAGTTTTGTACCCACTTACAGTACCACTCTATTTAATACCAAGATTGAGCTGTACAAATTCATAAGAAAACTTAAATTGAAAGTATTCTTTGAGGAGTTAGAACCACATGAGAACACCTCGGATGTCCCGGATTTTCAAGAATTCAGAACTAAGAGTGGCTTCATACCACCAATCTCAGTACCATCAATTGATATTTTTCAAAAACTTGTTACCCGAGATATTGAACGGATCAGTTACAAAACTCCACCGCACAGAAACATGAAACCTCATGAAATGAAAATCATCAGAGATTTATATTGCGATAAGGATATCACCATACGCCCAGCTGATAAGGGAGGCGCCCTAGTCATCATGAACACTACAGATTATAACATTGAATGTATCAGACAACTGCAAGATCGGACCATTTATGCACCTTTAGACCAAGACCCCACTCTTTCCATCAAATTGAACCTTGAGATGCTGTTGGATAAAGCCATGGAATTAGACTGGATAAATGAACACACCTATAAATTCCTCAACAACCCACACCCAAGGATTCCCAATTTCTATACGTTGCCCAATATTCATAATGATCTTGTCAAACCACCGGGGAGACCTATTGTTGCTGGAATGAGTAGCATCAATCAACCATTGGGAGTGTATATTGACTTTTTTCTGCAACCTCTAATACAACAAACTTCCACATACGTTAGAGATACCACACACTTTTTACAGCAACTACACTCTGTTATTTATGATTGTGATCACCTGATGTTTACCATTGATGTGAAGAGTCTATACACATCTATACCTCATGACCTTGGGATAGAATCAGTTGAATGGCTACTGTTAAAAGCACCAGAAATTCTAGCACAGAAGGAATTTATACTATCTCTCCTTCACTTCATTTCAGAGAACTCATATTTTCAATTTCAAGACAAATTCTTCCTTCAAGTGTCTGGTACATCAATGGGGGCCACTATGGCACCATCTTATGCGAACTGTTTTATGCATAAGTATGAAATGGACCATATACTTAATAACCAGGAATGGAACAAAAATATACACCTCTGGTTACGGTTTATCGATGACATTTTTGGAATATGGATAGGCACGGATCAGAGCTTCAGTGACTTTTTCACATATCTTAACAACATCGACCAGCGCATCCAGTTCACCAAAGAGACCTCCAGAGACAGAATCACATTCCTTGATGTTCAGATTGAGAAAAAAGACGCCAACTATTCTACTACATTATTTCGAAAAATCACAGATCGCAATAACTTACTTCACCGCCTGAGTTTCCATCAGCCCAGTTTACTCAAAAATCTTCCTTACAGTCAATTGTTGAGAGTTAAAAAGATTGTGAGCGATCCTGAAGACTACTTAGCACAGCAATTAAACATGAGAGAGAAATTTGAAGCACGTGGATACAGAAAGGAAGAATTGGATTTGGCAGTCTAGAGTGTTAATTCCCTTGATCGGGACATCCTATTGAAAAGTACCACCAAACCCAAGAAAGAACTCAAAACTCCAGTATATGTTTCTAAATTTTCCATTCAGAGTAACAAAATTAAGAATTCCATTAAGAAACATTGGAGCATTTTTAAGAATGATGTAAGGGTCCAGAATCTATTTGAACAACTTCCAGTCTTTGCTTATCAAAGGAGCAAAAACCTACGAGATGAACTGGTCCACACGAGGCCACCGATGAAAGAACCCATTACTTCACGCACAGGAACATATCCGTGCTTACATTGCATCAACTGCAATTTGGTGATCAAGGGTGACACGATATACCATCCCAGAACAGGCAACAAGATTTTCCTGAAGACATTTGGTACGTGCGATAGTGTGAACATTATATATGGCATAAAATGTCCCTGTGGTAAGTATTATGTAGGACAGTCCACGAGATCAGCAAAGGCACGTTGGAACGAGCACCGTTCGTGCATACGTACATGTAACACCAACTCGGCGGTGGCACGACACTGGCGTGATGAGAGCCATAACTTGACTCAAATTAGATTTGTCATTCTTGAAGTGTTAAAGAAATTGAATCCCCATGAGGATTTGGGCCTGCGACTCAACCAAAGAGAAACCTTTTGGATAGACAAACTTGGGAGCCTTTACCCAAATGGCCTAAATGAAGAGATTATCTATCACTGTTATATTTTAATCATTGTTTTCCATGCCTGACTTAAGATGATTATGTTGATACATGAGTGACTAGTACAGGATTCCCTTCCTTTACCAATGTACATTTGTACCGGGACACTTTGGATGACCTCTCTCTCTGAGGGGGTCATTCATGTCTTTTATTATAGGATTCAATATGAATTGTTATCACATTAGGATCTAATTACCAACGTTCACACACCATTGTCGCCCTTCCCGAACTTAGGTTTGGGACCCAAGGTGGCGCTTTCCGGGGGCTACCGCATGCGACTGGTGTATTTAATATAAATGAACATGATATATCCACGATTACACCCATTAGTTGTTTATGTAATTGTTTAGATACATATGCTACCCTTGTATGATTTTTTCCATATAGTGCAGTGTGTCGAATATGCTTATTTTTATTATTATTATTATTATCATAATGTTTGTTTATTTTATTTATGACATTTTTACTCATTTATACACAATTGTCAGTATGTTTTCTATGTCTATTAGCCTTTTTTCTTATATTCAGTTTTCTGTTCTTTTCCTTCTATAATTCTACATTTATCAGTAGCTTCACTGTAAATTCTTTTTCATCTGGATTCCTGGCTTGAATTGCCTGATTGCTTAGAGTGCAATCGTCAGTATGTTTTCTATGTCTATCAGTCTTTTTTTCTCATAAATTTTTCGATTGATTTCCATGTATAATTCCGCAATCATCCCCAGCTTTACTGTAAATTCTTTTTTATTTGAATTCTTGGCGTGAATTGTCTGATTATATAGAGTGTAATCGGCAGTATGTTTTCTATGTCTATCATCCGTTTTTTTTATTTTTGATTTTTTTCTCCTTTTTTCTCCTTCTATAATTCCGTAATTATCATCCGCTCTACTGCAAATTCCTTATTTCTATGATTCTTAGCCCGAATTGCCTGATTGCATAGAGTGCAACGGCCTATCGGCATCGTGTCGATTAATGGACACATTTGGGTCACGTGTTTATATTAGTATGAGTAACCTTGGGAACGCTGTTCCCTGGCAATGCGGAACGGCGTCCCCTGCTTGACTGCAATCCCAGCCTCAGTACACTCGTAGCTTTACGAGTACAGGTAAGCATGCAGACCTCTACAACTAGTTTCAATGACAAATTCTGAGACAATCCACTAAAACACATGTTGTTGCACCTACAGATTGAAGAATTGATTTGGTCTGGTTTCCAGACCTTTGATCTTGCGTGAAGTTGTTGTCAACTTCCCGCACATTTTTTCCACAGGCTACCTCGATCCCTTGAGGTAACTTTTCTTGGTTTTCTGATCATGTTTTATTTTGGTATCTTTTCTTTTCCCTACTGTGTGGCTTAATTTACCTTTTCCATATACCGTGCAACTCATCGAATATTGGTATGTTATTTTTACATTGTTTTCACGCATGTTTATATTTTGTATTACAATCACGATTTTGTTTATGTTTTTCAAAACTTGATACTTTTGGTATAAATGTTCCACAGTTTGTGTAAATTGGATTTTCCCTGATGAAGGAGCTGTATGCTCCGAAATGCATTGGCACTTTATGTCTATAACAATTATGGGATGAGTTAGCCGCGGCCTCACTAAGATTTTATTAGTGACCAACTTGGAATTTTCTTTTTGATAAACGCATATTACTTTTGGACCCGACTAAGAGATTTATTTGGATGAGTCACATTTTGTAAATACAGTGAACATTTACTAGTTGACCATAATTTTACAAATTGCACTGCCCTTGGTAGGGCTTAAACAGAGAGCGGCTGTGTGACCAGGTTTGTTACGTGGTCTTCTGTATATTTTTGAGTTCCACGAGTCAGGGTGTCTCCAGACTCATCGTAACCAGCTCCTGTGAATTTTTTGAAGATGATTTATAACCTCAACTTTTTTTGATCCGTTTGAAAGTGAATTTAAACAGGTGGTGCCCACTTACTTACCTTCCTAATATGGATAATGTTGCCAGCCTTGAAAGCCTTCCGGGGAGTGGTACAAATCAGACATACGGCCTGCGGAGGTGTATAATGAGCCCTAGGGGGTCAGAGGAAGGAGAAGAGGGCAAGGTGGTCGTACAGGAGCTAGAGGTTGGAGCTAGGGAAGCCAGAGAACAGAGAGATGGCACTGCAGCAGCAGGAAGGAAGTTGATAAGGCACAGGAAGCATCTATCAAAGAGGAGAAGATTGGCTTGAGGGCCCTGGACCAGGGCAGTGCCATTGAGGTAGACATTATTGATCACCTTAGAGGAGTGGAAGGGGTCCAGGAGGGCCTTCATCCGGGTGCCACAATTAATGGGTGAAGAAGAGAAAGGAGAGAGCACAGAGACCATATGAAGGGTAAAAAGGGCTAGCGAAGGAACGACAAAGAGGATGTCAGTGAATGCCTGTCTGGGGGATGCGCTGGTGTAGGTGTCAGCTATAGGGAGACCAGGGTTAGAGACCAAGATGTCCTTTTTGAACTTCTTTCTTCCAGACTTTGTTGCGAAGGGTGGGATAGTCAATAGAGAAACAGTTAGAGGAGACAGGTAAAACAGAGAACGCCATAGTTGATGTGGAGGAGGGGGAAGAGGAGAGAGAGGCGGGGGAACAGACCGAGGAGGAGCAAAACAGGAACGGCAGGCAGAGTAGCACAATTCAGTCCCTGGGCACAGGTAAACTCAAAATACATTACAGCCCAGGGCACAAATAGATTCAAATTATTTAGCAAAAGGTGAAATACAGTACAGCCACAGGGCACAGCTAGATTCAAATTCTTAGCAAAAGGTGAGTACAGTACAGCCACAGGGCACAGATAGATTCAAATTGTTGGCATAAGGTGAAATGCAGTACAGCCACAGGGCACAGGTAGATTCGAATTTTTAGCAAAAGGCGAAATACAGTACAGCCACAGGGCAGAGCTATATTCAATGTTTAGCAAAAGGTGAAGTACAGTACAGCCACAGGGCACAGCTAGATTTGAATTTTTAGCAAAAGGTGACGTACAGTACAGCCACAGGGCACAGCTAGATTTGAATTTTTAGCAAAAGGCGAAATACAGTACAGCCACAGGGCACAGCTAGATTTCAATTTTTAGCAAAAGGTGAATACAGTATAGCAGGGCACAGCTGGATTCAATTTTTAGCAAAAAATTTCACTTCAGGAATGTTCCATCTTCCTCCAGGAATGATTCATAAACTCGCATCAATTTTGAACATTAATTTAAAACCGTGCTGTATACTAGTGCATTAGTCCAACAACACTATTGGTGATGTCAAAATCATCACCTACAACATACTCCAAAAATGTAAACAGAAAACGTTTTGCTGAAGCTAGCACAAGTCAAGATTTGAGTAAATAAACCAGGATTGTAATAATGCATAAAACTTCTCACAAATATTTCATAAAAGACAAAATGTTTCATATAAAAAACATGAGGACAAAAATAATACAAACACCACAATAGCTATTAAAAAAAAAATCATCTATAGACAAATTATTAAACCAACGGGTCCCTTGTGCGTTCCCTAGTTGCATTGCTAACAGAGGACCACTGTAACTACTTCGGGGGGACCCCTGAACCAGGGTCTACGTATAATAAAGCTGATACGATGCATCTGTTGGGCCTTGCAGACTCATGCGCTACTGACTTAATAGGCCATACGTTTTGGCAGGTTGAGAAAGTGACTCCCCTTAATCAGGACCAGACAGAACAGCCCCTATACAATCATCGGTGAATCACAATGTGCAAATAGTGAGCCTTGGTGTCGTTAAAATAGCACCTAAGTTCCACTGGAAAGGTGATCGGTGGCCACTTGTGACCTTTTGCAAGTGGTTGCTGGCTCCAGTGATTCTCAGGAACCAAATGTAGGGACACTAGTTAGATGCGTAACCAGCATTAGATGGCGCACACTGCGTAGCTTAATCTAGGGCGTGTGCAGATGTTTAGTTTAGTTTATTCATTTGTATTCCGCACCAGACCCGGGGGTATGAGGGCGCAGGAGCAACAAGGTTATTCACAGCTTGGTTATAGGTTACTATGCATTACAGTTACAGATGTGTTATGAATGATTCAAATCTTGGCTTATTTACTAAAATCTTGAGCAAAAGATTGTTGCTTAACATTTTTTGGAGTATGTTGTAGGCGATGATTTTGACCTCACCAATAGTGCTGCTTGGACTATGCATTCGTATGCATTTGTACACAGCACCGTTTGAAACGAATGTTCAGGATTGGTGCATGTTAATAAATCATTCCTGAAGGGACAACGTACTGGTTATACTGTACGCTTCTCTGTAGTCCCTTTTATAGTTGGGGCTTCTTCTTTAGTAGCAATCATGTCTTACACCCAGGCATCATGCACATGCGATGTGCCATCAGAAATGACTCCAAGATACACAGATTGTTGCTGATCACAGTCCAAACATGCTCAGATTATCTGAGACTCATATAGACACATCATGCCTTGACACCATGCAGCCACCCGGCTACAAAACACTGGCGAGAAATAGAAACAGTAAAACTGCTGGTTGCATAGCCCTTGTCAAGTGCGACCAAAAGTACAGTTCCAATATAAAATCCAAAGAAACATCTTTGCAGGATTCTTGAATAAAGGCATCAACATACTCCATCACAGTAACAGTCTAGACATCTGGGATGCTTCTCATTATGGCAATGCCAATATTTAATTGGAAGATACCAACAACAAATATGAGGGCAGTCTCAGGACCTTATCAAAATACATTTGTTTCATATGATCCTCTCTCTCTAGTTCAGCACTTGAGAGGCCATGTATTTAGGAAGTAAGCAAGATCCATCTGCATCTTCCCTCCATGCTGCTCAGCTCTGCCCCGGTACACCTACTTCTTACCACTCTCCTTCTCACATCTTCCTCCTCCTGACTCATGTTGGGACACCCCCAGCTCTCTCCAGAAAAGCATTCCAGTGGTAATTTAGCACAGTACAAATGCCTATTGATGAAATTACATACCTAATATGGGCTTCACCCAAATGGATAATGTGCTCGTGCACAAGGAGAGGTATAGCCATGACATGTTATGTCCCACTAAACTCTAACATGTGACCATGTCCTTCCTATCACTTGTCAGTGTCACATGTTAAGTATTGCCAACGAACGTTAGGTTCTCTAGAAAGATGCTATTACACCTTTAAAGTCAAAGAAAACTAGCATAGCAACATTACACATCATATTGCCACTCAAAGCATCACCACTAAGCCTTAAGTATCCTTGTACCTGTTGCACCAAGCTACCTAAGGGTTTGGCGTGCATTACCAAATAAACAAACAAACAAACAAACCACACATAACGTTTGCCAAACAACATCTCAGAACTGTTAACCTCTAAAGAATAATTGGCTGTTCTGGGTTAATCTTAAAGCTCACCCACAATGAACCTGAAGGAACCTTATAGACTGTACTAGTAAGCTGCCATGAGCCAGGTGAATCTATGAACACGCTTTGTTCATAGGACAGAGGAAACAGCAACAGCCCCAGTTAACACAGCTCCCCCCTCTTTCAGCTCAGCAACTTCCAATCCTGCTCCCCTTTAATATATTCCATCTCGAAATGTAGGCTTTGTATCCTAGTTATCCACTGAACTCAAGCTATTTACGCCAAATGCTATTCTAAAAGGTCTACCCCATACATAATGTTTAAACTTTTCAACTCCCCATGCGTACCATAAAGCTTCCCTTTCTAAAACGAAGTATCTCCTTTTTGCATCACTCAGCGTGCAAGATGCTAAAGCCAATGTTTGCATTCCTGACTCCCCCGGTTGTATGAACAGACATCCTACTCTGCTTTCACTTGCATTGTCCCTAAAGCCTATCAAAACTGGCGCTTCCCCAAAACTCTGTTTGACTTCCCTCGCACAGCTCCCTGCAATTGAATCTGAGATTGTTTAAGTGACGCTCCTTATGTTCTTTGACTAGTCTGCTAGAATCGTAATAAACTTCCTATAATACTCAATAAGTCCAAGAAAAGACACAAGCTCACCCTTATTGGATGGTGGCTTCATGTTAGCTACGGACTTAATGACACCACGCTTAAGTCTCACACCTCGTTCTGACAACTCATGCCTCAGAAATGTACACTTTTCCAACAAAATAGTCAAACCCACATCACATACGATCCTCAAAACTTCCTTCAAGCCACCACCCTGCTCACCTTTCCCCACAATCAATATGTCACTACTTTGTAACACTTTACCACTTTATTTCCACCTATCAATGTGTCCATTTCCCTCTGGAACACCCTTGAAGCTGAAATTAACCAACATGGCATCCTTTTGCAGCTCTATAAACCAAATGGTGTAACAAAGTTTGTCAAATCAATGGAACTATCATGCAACCTAATCTGCTGGTGTGCAGACTTAAGATCAACCAATGAAAAGACGTTTCCTCTTGACACTTCCGCTATCAATTCATTAGTCGGTGACAATGGCAAACTGTCCAGAAGTTCATTTTTATTGAACACTCATAGTTCTATATACAGCCTCACCATACCACTACATTTCTGCACCACTACTATAAAGTGTATCCATTCTGCAGCTTCTGCCTCTTCAATAATGCACTCCTTTTCTAATCGTTTCAACTCAACCTCAACTTCTGACAACAACGCCAATGAAATGGCATGTGCTTCAGCTCTGATGGATACCACGCCCACTTTAATTTTATGCGGTGCACAAATCCCTTGAGTCAACCTGGCCATTCTTGAACATATGTTGCAACCACATTTCAACCTATTTTTCGCAATTTCCACTTCACACACCCTCAGTCTTCACTGTCAAAACTTAGTCAGGATGATATGGGTCTGAATTTATCCCTAGATCAGCCTGACTATCCCAGGACAGTAAATCACCCCTTTTCTTGGTGACTTACACAAGTCCTGTTGCTTCTAAGTCTTTTGAAGTTGAGCTTCAAAGTCTCCAAGTGTTTATATGGGTGATTCCCTATATGCATGTGCTGAAACTGTAGGCTCTTGCCAAGTATAACATCTCATTTCGGCCTCCATGTATCCACGTACATCAATGTATAGTCTGGCCCGCTGTCTATTAGCATTTTAATCCAAACTCTGTTCACAATAAAAGTGGATTGTTGTTTTAATCTCCTCGGATGAGCATCAACTGCATTCACTACGCAGACATCATCTTTCTCTGTGCATCTGGCCAGTCCCATGCAACTCAAGGAAGATTTATCTTCCTGAACTGACATATTATATGCATAACACTGCTTACAACACCTTGCAATGTTCCACATTCTTTGAACACTATGTGGAGAGCATAGAAATCCTTATATCTGGACAAATGGTCCAGCTTTCTACATCTGTAGCATCTCTTGGTCTCACTGTATTTTGAGTCTTGCTTGGGCTTTGGCTCTATCCTTTTTCTTTCCGACTCTCTTGTTGGCCATTTCTCCTTTCTCGACTACATTGAGATTGTCCATCAGAGTGTTGCTGGCTTCTATGTCCAATTCTTTAATGCATTTCATTGTATGTTCTACTATCTTTGCTACCTCTATTGCTCTTTCAGGTGTTATGCCTCCCTCCATAATGCTTCCCTAAGCTTGTTATTGCTATATTTGATCATCAACTGATCTCATAGAATGCTCTTCAATGCAATATTCAAATCCACACTTGATTGCCAAACCTCCTAGTGCAGTTAAAAACTATTTGATAGTCTCATTCTGTTTTTGGTCTCTTGTTGCAAAATAGAATTTGGCAAGAATTGTATTGTCCTTGACAACAAAGTGTTTATCCAGCTTCAAAAGGCTGACTTCAAATTTGCCCAGATCTTGTCCTCATTTGTGGGTTCAGGCAGTCTCTTATATATAATTTGCCCTTCATGTCCTAGGCAATAACATAATCCTTCGAGCATGTGGCCTTTGGGTATCGTGCATGCAATGGATGGAGATGCAAGAAAAATTCCTGCAATAAATAATCAAACCAGCTCAGGAAGATGGCAAAGGTGCTGTTTTATTAACAATGATCTAAAACAGGGCATTACAACGGACATCCGCTCAAGCTCTTAGTGTATTTCTCATTAAAACATCATTATATAGAAAAAATACGTCAGACGTGATGTCATACCACATGGAAAATAAGAAAAACCTACGAGGGATTGTGATAAGTTCAAGGGGAACATCTAAGTATACTTTCTATAAGGGCTGGGATTGTGATTGACTGTCTACTGTCAGGTGGACAACTCATGCCTAACTCAAAAACATGGAATCTTTAACACTATTAATGTCTGGACCATTGGGGTTCATTTAGCAGCACGTAAGCGCATAACCAGGTGCCAGGAGGAGGACTTGACTTTACCTCCCCACCCAATTAGCCCAACATCTCTCATCATCCAAGCCTTCTGCCATGCAGATCGTTTTTAATCTTGGCCTTGCAAAGTATCCATGCCTGTGGGAATATATTGGCGTACAGGCTTTCACTATCGTTGTTCTAGGACTTCACGCTCAACTCTATTTCCATCCTTGGTACACAAGACAGGAGACTACAATTTGGTCCATTTTACAGCATTTAAATGTCTTAAATGAATACAACTTGCCATGTTTGGTGTTCTTTCTTTGCACCTTAACTAGGGATGATTCAGCTTCACACGTTCAATGCCTTCAACAATAGATAACAGACCATGGCTGCTTCAGCTTTTGATACCAGGCCAGACAGCCTTCCCATTTGTTTCCACAATCTCGGCTTATTCTTGCTGCAACACAGTTCTCAGCCTTTCCTCTCAATGGGTCCTGTCTTACTAATTTCTTGACACCGATGTCCAGTTTATATACAATGGTGGCTTTGCCTGCAGTCTATTCACTACATATAGCCAGCTTTTATGATCACTTAGTCTACTTGCATTTCAGTGTCTGCAGTGGTTCACACACGTGCAATCTTCTTTTTTTGCATATGAAAGTTTACTCAATTCTTAACTTTGTCATCAGTTTCTGTAACATCCATACATTTTCTTCAGCCACTATTCTCAGAGCATCACACAAATTTTTCTTGAAATCACCACCTCCTCGTTTTGCTCCTTTTTTTTCCTTCAGGGAGTTCCTCCCTCAGATTGTCGTCTCTTCGGGGATACATTTCATAGAGTTTTCTTAGAGGATATCTTCTCTCAAACACTTGCTGTGGAACAGTCACAGCTGCTTGTGTCAAGCATGGCACAATATCAGGTGTCCGACATATAAGATGTAGGGGGACAGGATTTCCTGCAGAGGCATGCAACTGTTCCTCTACATTCCCCCCTCTGGTCGAGTCCTCAACCACCTCTTCAATGGCCTCCACATCTTCATATTTTCTTTTGAAAAAGTGCTTCTTCAGAGTCCAAATCTTTATCACCCCCTCGGGGTTCCGGGTGATTTACCATGTTCATCTACACTCCAGGCCATGCAGTTGCACTGTCCATTGAGATTACAATAGACCCATTGTCCCAGGTACTTTTTATGATTCTTTGGTTAAAAGAACTTAGTTCCTTCAGGTGCTACAATGCTGGCCTCTATGTATTTTCTGACATCTTTATAAGTCAAATCCTTTGGTCCAAACCCAGATTCAACTTTGATCATGATCTTCATTTCTACTGCTCATCTTCTTGCATTGATCAATTATTATCCTGATCACACAGAACCCAAACATCACCATGACAAATATTGCTCCAAGAAACTTGAAGATGTTTGCCTCCACTACGGAATCCATGAGAACATGGAAGCAAACCAACTGTCATCCGTAATGTCCTCTGTCTGGTCTACCATCTTGTTATGCAGGTTTATTAGCAACGTTATGGCCTCTGTCAAGGTCGTATTCTCGTCATCGTGTTGAATGTGCAACATGATGGCCTGATTTTGGTGCAGAATCCTCCTTCAATTGCTATGATCATATCAAGGAGATACCTGTTCTACAGGGTCATTAGTCGTTTGGCCCTCAGCTCCTTCCTTGATAGCATTGAATCCCTTTATGGTGGTGTTGATTGTCTGCAGAAGCTTTCACCTTGTAATTAGCAACCATTTGGCATTGGCCATCGTCTGGATCCCAGGCATGAATATAGTCATAAATATTGAAGCAGTCTTGCTGAAAAATCTTTGTCCTTGAGGAATGGAATCATTCTATTAACTTGGTTGCGAAGTAATGTTCTCTTCTGTTTCGATTGAGAAATTCAAGTGATCTTCTTTTTTCTCAAATGGGCATCTACTTTCGGAAATTCTCCAATATTCAGGTCACTGTGAGGAATCACTAATACTGGAACCTGGATAAGCAGCCAGGCTCTAACATAGTTGCATAATCCGAACAACTGTTGCATCTGTTTCATTGTATTTGGCTTTGAGGTTTTCATAATCGCCTCAACTCTTTCGGGTGTCACCTTTTTTCCTTCATGTGAAATCAGCTGCCCTATATATAACACCTCTTCTTGGCAGCATTATAACTTCTCCTTGTCCTCCTTATATATCTTGTCTGCTAGAATAGTCATCAAATGATTAGAATCTTGTCTGCACTCATTTTACGTGGTGCTACAAATTAAAATGTCATCAACATATTGTATCACCGTAATGTTCAGATCAATGTTGCCAAGATCCATCTGTTAAAAATCAATGGGGACTACTCACAGTACCCCTGGGGCAGCCTAGTATGTTTCAGTTGAGTTTGGCGGATCATAAATGTTGTCAAGTCTTGTGAGTCTTTGTGTAACAGGATCGAGAAAAAATCATTTTTCAAATCGATCATCATGAAATATCAAGCCTCCACTGGGATACTTCATAGTTTTGTCGCCCTTCCTCGACATGACACTGTCTTGATCCAAATGTGACAAAGCATTGAAGGTCAATAACCTCTTCTGGTCACCTTCTACTTGTGGCATCACATACTGATGACATTTCACAGAGGACACCATATAAATAATATTTAAATGCATAAATAAATTAATAAACACTTGCACATTCTGAATACTCACAAGGCATAGTAGGTTCGTCCTTTTTTCCTTTTTCCCCCACTGCTCTTGAATATTGTGTTTTTAACGTGTTTCCCAACCTTGCTCCCACCCTCCCACTGTGGGAGATTTGAAACAGTATTTTCTTATTATATAAGCACCTAACAAGCAAACAATACATAAATAAAGTCAACAGGTTTCAGGACATAATTGAACACATACAAGGAGAGAGATGAACCTTCAAAAACCTCACAGTGGTGCCAGTGATAAAGTTGCATGGAAAATGGCCACCAGCCGACGCCATTTCCCAAACAATTCACCCTCCATAAAATCAAACACTTTCCCCAATTATTCTAATATTGGAGTTAATAATATAAAATGATACCCCTCCTCGAATATTTGGGATATGTATTTTACGGTTCATTAAAAAATCACCTATGACTTTTGCTAGGCGACACTATCACATGGGTCCCTCACGTGTTAGTTTAAAGGACTTTGGTGAGAAATGGCCGAATTTGAGGTACAATGATCTAATCTAATGTTTTGGAAAGTTCAAGGTCAAACCCTCACACCCTAGGATCCTTCCCTACCCCCTTGATAGCAGAACTGTGCTCCATGGGGGCACTGAATTTGCCGAAGTGCACTATACAAGGCCATTTTACATTATCTTTTATTACATATGGTTTTAGTACTTGGGCTGTTGGACGGCAGAGGCAGGAGACAGGACCCAATGATGGTGGTAAGTTAAAAACAAACATGTAAATTCTATTCCTGCATCCAAATGGCAGCATCCCGAGGCAGTGAGTCTAACACATGTCAGACATAGTAAATGGCATGATCCAAGACAAATGCAAGGTGATGCAGGTAAAAGTAGCCATGCACAAGCACTGTTGCCAATATGTACAGTCCCACACATATGTGTCAAGGAAGGACAGAACATTAATTGTTTTCCACCATACACAAAACAACACGCCACCTTTACAGATCAACATTTAATGTGCAGTCCACCACCCACATGTATATGCACACATCGGAGACACCAGACCACAGAAGCCTTATAACAAGAGCAATACACACACACTGTGGCATGAATGAAATGCAAGGCCACAATAGTGATACCAAGAATACTAATAAAATGCTCATCTCTTCCCGACAGGCACACAGCCCTCCGACAGTGATGGCCCAGGACCATCATCAGGCTGAGCAGCTGCAGTCAGACCTTCAAAGGCAAGCAGGCACAGGCTGCAGGGCAGTACAACTTACTCATCACCGTCACCATCAACCCCACCACCTCCACCACCACCATCAGCCCGACCACCATCACCACCCACCACTGTATGTGGCACATCTGCAACCACCACACCTGTGGTTAGTGACACCACTGCCCCTCCTGTGCCCTCCACTCCACCATGAACACAGCAGCCACAAGGGCATTGTGGCTGGGATGCCATGGAAGAGAGGAGGATGACGACAATCACACAACATACCCTTAAGGCTGTTAAAGCCCCATGTCACCATATTAAACCCCACGATGAACATAGCCCAGCCTCTGTAGCATCGATGCTTGCCTGCATGCAATAGATGACCAGAAGGGAGAACTCACTGCCATAGCACAGGAACAGCTACATGAAATGAGATTGATGAGGGAGTGTATGCAGATCTCCAGCCTACAGAGTGCCATGTCCCATGGCTGTGCAACAGCAGCCCTCCTCACCCATGCACAACTTGCCTGGCAACATGTAGGCCAAGGGGTCAGACCCACCCACATCTATGAACACCACTGAGGGCTCCTAGCAAAGCAGCCCAAGGCACCAGTCACAGAGACCATGTCCCACAGAGGAGTCTGGCATGAGCCCCATGACCAAGAGGGCCTGAAAGTGACATTGATGCCGACTGGGCTTTTTACTGGGTGTGTTTGGCTGTGGGGTTGTTTGCGGATGGGGATACAGGGCATGGGTGCAGACACATTACTGTTAAATACATTATTTTCACTTGAAGCAATGGCTGGACATTCCATGTCTTCAAACAAGTGTGGTTGTCCATAATAAATAGTAAGATGCAAGGAATGTGCTGAGTGGAGGGAAAATTCAGAAAAAGTTATCAATGAGTTCTTGCTGGATCTTGCGTCTATCCCTGGCCTCAGTGTGCTCAGCCTCCAAGTGCAGTCCTCATGTCATGTTTAGTTGGAATGTAACAGCCACGGTTACATCAAAGCATCTCAAGAAGGGGGAAGGCAAAACATTCCTCCTACCAGGACCAGCCTCATTAACTGACAAAGGCTCCATGGACCTGCCCAATCCTGTGTCCACCCTGTTGGTGACAGTTCATACTGATGAGAAGTTAATTGAAGCCAGCCTGCGAGAGGGCTGGTCGCAGGACTGAGAAAGTACAGGATACCCAACCCCCTTTTGATATGCATCTGTGTCAACATTTAGTCGGCTCCCACTCTTAGTTTCATGGGCAGTGAAATGTCATGTCTGGGACAACTGTTTACAGTGGTCATCCCCGCAGTGGGACCCATTCATGGAAGGTATGAGTGTGTGGTTTGGTTGGAAACTATAAATCTGGTCTGACCACCGCTTCAAGGGAGAGCTCAATTAACCAGAGACACGTTTATGCACAAGAGAGGAAGATGGGTGGAACTTAGTAGTACATGTTGTCACTTCTTTACCTTTCATGTTGCAAAGCACTATGATTATGACCTCACACATAACAGAAGATTGTTTGTGGGGACACTGGATTGATTCATTAAGGTAGGCTTAGCCTGATCCATCACCGGGGGCCATTTTGCTTTAAAAGAGGGCTGAGCCCCTCTTTTGGCACATCATCAAACAACTTTGAAAGGAGTAAGAAGGACTCATTTGGACCCTGGCTAAAGGTACAGTCTGACTCAAAGCTTTCCTCAGTTTAAGAAGGACAAGATTCCCAAGAGTGAAGCAAGATCCCTCCCCTAAATAATGCACAGGGAACAGAGGGAGATACCAAACTCAGAGGACCCACCCAGCAGGTCCAGAACTGGTACCCAGCCGACACACAGAATACCCTGCTGGGTTCTACCAGTAAGGTTCCTAGGTGGGCAGTTCCAGAGAGTCTCTGAACAAAGGACAAGGCTGTTGACTGCAGACATTCCTCAGCTTTGGACCGCCCGCCTTAAAGGACGACACAAGCCCAGCAAAAAAGCTAGCATCAACCAGCATTGAGCCCTCAAAACCGTGACTAGCTGCACCACTGACTGCTGTCACACTGCAGTCACTAAAGCGTCCAAGATGCCTCGACCCACGTTCCAGATCCAGCGACCAGCACAGAGACAATGAATATTGACCCAGAGCAGCTGTGTAGGCCAGCCAGCAGCCATCAGTCCAGCGTCGCTGGCCGATCTGCCTGCCACCTGATACCCGCAGCTGTCTCCTGTTTTGAACTCTGTCGCAGGAGCTACAAGCATCCTGGAATTGACTTGACCCTGTCGAGCATCAAGAACATTCCAAGAACCAGGTACCTTGTGGTTCTGTCCCCCTGGTCCTTCCCTGAAGCTCCCTAGTGACATTTACGACCCATTGTTCCCTTGGTGCTGAAACCAAATAACCTTGAACAGTTACGACTGATTGCTTTACCGACTATCCTCCTGTCTGAATCCCGAGTGTATCCCTTTCCTTCGTGAAACTGTCTGTCCTCTGTGTTCCTTTACAGGGTGGGTTGTATTTTGTAGTGTGCTAGAACTGCCTGTTGTAATAATAATAAATGAGATATGTTTATACAACTTTGACTGGACAATTGGTTTAATCATTGGCTAATAATTGTATTTTTGCGGTTTTGCAACTAAACAACAATTGACAACCTTGCAGAGATAATCCTGCTGTTCCATCCACGTTACCAAAATTTGACAAGGAGGTTTATAATATGTTTGTGTTTCCAATCTGTTCGGATCCCTTCTGTTGTACTAGTAGTGTGGAGCTGATTGATGGTTTAGAAACCAATATTCATCCAGGACCACTGGTGCCCCCGGAAGTTGATTTATCACACCAATACAATCTGTCCCCCCCCTTCTCTGGTTTATGCATGAGTGCACACCAGACCTGTGCAGGCACTCTGTTTCACATGTCAGTCCTTGCCTGTTTATTGCACTGCTCAGGATGTTGTTCTAGGGCATGCATTTGATTACCCTATTGAAAGACCAAAGAAATATCAAGGTTCAATACCACAAAATGAAACATGACAATCACGGGTCGAAAAGATACAAGTATCTTTTATTTCTGTACAGAGTTAAAGCAAACAGATAGCTATCTGGCTCCCAAAACCTTGCAGTGTGTACCAGCAGACACAGTGAGGGGTGAGAGTGCTGGACATCTAAACACGAACACTTTCATACAGTTTTCAAACATTGTCCAGCCCCTCTCCAAACTAATAAGTTACATGCTAGGGTTCGTGCCCAGTTCATATGACAAATATTACAATATTGTACAATGGATTTAACAAGTTTGCATGTCCATGAAGTTACAATGGTGGCGTTGGATCTCGAATCCACAGTAAGCCTTGTTTTAAGAATTGCTACAATGCAGTTCAGCAAAATCACACAATCTGAGTTTGTTCCACATTGTCTCATTATTTATATGAGGATGAGGCTTGTGAGCGCAGACAACACTTGGATTGCAGTTCATACGAGTCACAAGGTTTCTTTCCATAGGATAAACAGTCTGCTCTCGGTCAGCCTAAACATTAACAAAACTCAAAGGTTGTTCGGGTCAGCTGCAAATTGAAAACACAGTCCACCATTTTAGAACACATAATCAAAATTTAAAATTGAAATGGCGGAAGATCCTTAAAGTGGCGGCGAAGTTGATCAAATATTGAAACATTTCAGACACGGTTTTCTGCGGAACGCGAATGGGCTTAGGCCAATATTCATACCAAGGCAGTATTATACAAATACGGTTTAACACTGTGTGGCTATGTCTGGTAATAGGGTTATTCAGAGTTGGTGAATATTTTAGTCAGTTCACTCTACCCTATGTATCCAGTTAGAGATTTAAGAATAGATAATAATAGTGCTATTTTGTGGTCAACTAAGTGGAAGCCTTAGCTGTATGGCTTCATGGAGAATGGTATCCAGCAACCAGTCATAGAGAGCTTAGATCAGTTGTGTGGGTTCTATGCAAGCCTTTGCGCCTGGCTTGGTATTTTTGTTATTAGTATACACCAAATGAGTCAGTGTGAATACTTTTGTTATTAAGAGTACCATTGGTTTATTACCAATTCTAATAAAGTGTTCATATAGGCATTTCAGTAGCTATACATCTGCATTTCAGTGCTGGACTGCCCATGTGGGCGGGACAAAGACTGATATGCAAATGGGTATTTCCCATCTGTGAAAGGTACAGTGAGCAAAAAGCGTGTGCTGCAAACTCTCATCCCAGAACAGGTTATCATGCTATGTTCTTTCTGGAGAGGGGTGCCTGCTACCTTTTTGAAATATTTGCAAGGAACTTGGGGTTGGTCTCCCTGAGTTACCTGGGGGGAACCAGGCGTGGACTCCCTGCTCACTGTGCTCAGAGAGGCAAAGCTTCACCTCGCTGATGAGGCCCAACAAGGCTGAAACACATGTATGGGGTTGCTTTTGGTACTCTTGTTCAGAGAGGAATTGCCATAGCATTTCGGTGCTGGACTGCCCATGTGGGCGGGACAAAGACTGATATGCAAATGGATATTTTCCATCTGTGAAAGGTACAGTGAGCAAAAAGTGTGTGCTGCAAACTCTCATCTCAGAACAGGTTATCATGCTATGTTCTTTCTGGAGAGGAGCGCCTGCTACCTTTTTGAAATATCTGTACAATAGTGCCGACAAACTAATCTAGGAGGCACATGCATACTTTTTGCCCTTACTCTGGCTTTTTCAAGGCACAATTAATTCAGTTCATTAAACAATTAATATATTTTCTAAAGTCGCCCGTCTTGTCTATGCAGCATTTATTTTAAATATGCATTATTTTCATGTTGTTATAGTCTAAGATGCTGAGTGGACGGGTTTGTTGTGGTTTCTGTAGGTGGTAAGCAGAAATTAGAGGTAAAGGGCATGAGGTTATTGAATATTCTCACATTGGTAAGTGTTTTAATTAGAAGCTTTTGGTCAGTTATGGGGATCCTTACCTTTGAATAAAAGGAAAAATCATACTTGTACAGTGACCCTGTACAGAACCACAACTAGCCCGTCAACTAAGCATCTTAGACTATGACACCATGAAAAGAATGTATATTTTAAATAAATGCTACATAAACAAGACGGGCGACTTTAGAAAATATATTCATCGTTTAATTAAATGTGTTAATTGTGCCTTGAAAAAGCCAGAGTAAGTGTAAAACGTATGCACATTCTTCCTAGCAGAGTTTGTTGGCACAACTGTACAAACGTATAGCTACTGAAATGCCTATATGACCATTTTTTTTAGAATTGTTAATAAACCAATGATACTCCGAATAACAAAAGTATTTACACTGACTCATTTGGTGAATACTAATATCAAAAATACCAAGCCAGGCACAAAGACTTGCATAGAACCCACACAACTGACCATGTCTGATAAACACTGCCTTTGCATTGGGGGATGGGGCCATTGCATCCTGGTACCTGTAGTACATCCAGTTTGGATATCCTGTTGGGGTTGAAATGGCCTGCTCAGTGACTGCTACATCTCAAGTCATGTGCTACCCCTTTGTGTTTTGGCCTGCCAATGTTGGGGTGTGATGGTGGGTCCTGCATTGGCAGGGCACATTCCGGACATGCATTTTTTGCATTTTTACACCCTCATCATTGGCTGTCTCTCAAGCTGCAAGGTAGATGGGATTGTACACAAACTCACCCAACATTGAGGTCCTTTCTCCTCTGTGACACACCATGTACAACAGCAGGGTGCGGTTCCGCAGGATCATAGCATCGTGGGTTGATCATGGGAACCGAGCACAGCAGTATGTGATGATAAGGTTGGCGTTAAAGATCACCTAGACATATAGAGAATGGAAGTGCTACCGATTCCTTTAGACATCCTCTCAGGCAAGGGGAGGCAAGGGGAGGCACCATCTCTACATGCGTGCAATTCAATGCTGCTACCACACTGGGCATGCCCACAATAGCATAGAACCGGGCCTTGGTAGCATTGAGCTGTGCCAGGGTGGTGTGGAGGGCAATGTATTGGCCCACATGGCGCAGGAGGACATCCGCATCTGCAACAGCACTCTGGTAAATGCAGGCTACGATATGCCATGCAGCTGGCTCACAGAGTGCTGGAATGGGCCAGCGAGCAGGAAGTTTAGTACCAACACCAGCTTTAGCCACAGTGGTATGGCTGTCCTGATCCCGGTCCTGCTCCCTATGTCTTCCTGGATGTGAGTGAACAGTTCTCTGAAGGTCTCCCTGTCAAGGAGGTACACGTACAAGGTGAAAACTAACCCTACTTACCCTGCCATACAATTTACGCTGGTAAACTCCCACGTAACTCTAGCACTTCTGTTAAATATATTGATGTACATATGGCATTTATGTGACCTTAATAACTATATGTGTAAATGTGTTGATGTATATGGGGTTAATATGACCTTTAATTACCTGCTAAGTGTACAAATGTTGCTCATTAATATGACTGCAACTGTAAATAATGTAACTCCTGTACCAAGAAATTTGCCCAATTGCCTCAGGGCTTGGAGTGCTATACAAATAAATACAATAGGGTCCATGGTGTTTCCCTTATGCGTGGAATCACCACATGCCTCCTCCTCCTCGTCTCCTGCATCCCTATCTGCATCCTCCTTCTCCTGTTTCTCTCCCTGAACCACTGCAACTGTAAATCAGAATAAACTACCTCCAGGTCCATGTTTGCAGCACTGAGTGGCAGCATGGTTGTGTTAGCATGGTTGTGTTAGTAAGTGTGTTTGGTGCAGGTGTGGATCTTTAGTACTCTTCCTGTATGTATCGGGTGCACCTGCGGCCTGTTTTACATCACCTGTGTCCATTTACCGCCTGCTCTGAGCTGTTGGACAAGAGAGTTGCAGTAATACCTGCACATTTTTACCGGTAATACTGGCAAAGCTTTACTTGTAGTTTGCTGGTATTACTGTTGTGTTGGTAATACCAGCACCAGGGTCTTGGACATCCGGTATTCCATTGTTCCTATTACCAGCGACAGTAATTCTTGAAGGTCTGGTATCCGGCCGGTATTACTGACAATGATGTTACTGCCTACTTGTAATTTTCTGGTATGTTAAAAGAGCCGGTAAACGGAATTACGATCACTTTTCACATTTACCAACAAGTATGTAATGAGGCCCCATGTCTGGATTTTTGGCATGCTACTTTCGTGGAACAATTACCACTGACAATTCTGGTGGATTAGTGAAAAATGTATTAGTAAAAAGCAAGCCACAGGACAGCAACAAACCAACAACTGTACGACGTTGACGCAATTGCGGACCCCTCCCTCCAAGCACCGTTCTCTTATACCCCAAAGGAACACAAATATTTCAATGGAAGCGGGAGTCCAGACAGGTCACTGAATCATACTGAAACAATGTTACAAGCAGGGAACAACGTCTTTGATACCAGCTGCATTCTCATATGTGGAGAAATTGTGATCATGAAGGACAGCATAATGTGATACATTTAGTTGAGCTGAATGTGCTTCTCAAAGATTCACACATGGCCTGAGGCAGGAGAACACACTTCCAGTATGACTTTCGTCTGCTTACGCCTCATTTCCTTAGAAAGTGTGAGTTTAAAACACACTTACGTATGCCAAAAGGGAAGCACATCAGGAGCGAGAGATGCAGAGACCCGCATACTACACACTAGATGAAGAGGCTTCATCAAAAGGACATGTGCAGTAAAGCCTAAAGCCTCACGATGCACAGACAAGAAACAGTGATTAAACATGGCAGTGTGAAGTACCTACTCAATAGTATAATGCAGCAGTGTGCTAGGGGAGTCCATCATATGTTCAATTCCAGAACTACACAGGGAGCATGTGCCCATCCACTGAAGCTTGAGGAAGGGAGGCATCATAAGTAATAGGAACACTTGTGTTACGATACAAACCATTGCATTATGTAATAGTCTCCCTTCGATGGTTATTCTCGATGGTTATTCTTCCAGGCTTCCTCTAATTCTAAGTTTCTGGAGTGCTAAGTATTTGCTATAATTTCTAGGAAAGCTTTGACACATGTTCGCTCTGAATATGAAATTTACGGGCGTTGGACTTCCTCTTTTAATTCAAGACTAGCAAAAATAAAGTAGGGGGTAAGGGACCATCTGAGACCAGGCAGTTAAAAGAAGTAAAGAAAGCAGGTTGCACATTGCTTAGAACCATGGTCTACACAAGAAAACATTCAATACGTATGTTTTAAAGAATGAAAAGAAAGGAAAAAACAGAGAAAGAAAGAAGAAAAGAATGAAGGAAGGGAAGAAAGAAATGAAGGGAGAAAGAGAAAGAAAGGAAGAAAGGAAGAAAGAAAGAAAGAAAGAAAGAAAGAAAGAAAGAAAGAAAGAAAGAAAGAAAGAAAGAAAGAAAGAAAGAAAGAAAGAAAGAAAGAAAGAAAGAAAGAAAGAAAGAAAGAACTCATGGTCAAAATATCAGTGTAAAATAGCTTCATAAGGGTACTGTTTGTTAACTGTGTCCTCTTTTGTTGAGTTATACTTCATCTTGGAGTTGTTCCCTTTAAGTAGTGTTCTGGGTGTGGTAAGATATTTGGCACATTCTGCACCCAAACATACTAGCCTTTCAGAGACCTTGCCATTAGAAAACGTCCAATGTTGTTTTTAATTTGACAGCCTGCATCTTGACCTAAAAGGAGAAGAATTTAGCACTTCCCCTAACTGATGACCATTGGACAGAAAACTTTGTATTCAGTAAATTGTTTTCCAGTGGTCTCCATTTTCAACTCATTTTCTGTAAGTGGTCAGTCAGGATTGACCTGACCCACTGTCCGAAATTATGGCACTGCAGTGCAACGGTTTAATGATTTCTGGTAAGAGGTAAAAAGGGTGGTAACCTGCTTTTGAAATGTAAATGCAAGTGGAGCTTTATCGCGTTATATCCCCAGCCTTACACCTACACAACTAAATATATATCTGTCATTCTTTTAGCTAAGTGTGGTCACTGCTCAGATGAGTGTTGACTGACTAGCCACACCTTGCGGGATGGCGTGTGTGTCCACTGAGAGAATGTGATGTCATTTCCACATCTGAGGGAACGTCGGAGAGATGTCAAGAGAATGTTATTGCAGGAGATTGCTTGCTCTCTCAGTGGTCGACTGGCATACAGACAAGACTGTAGATTTCCCATTAGACCTCTCTTCTGAGAGAACTCTGAAAGTTTTAAATTGCTGTAAGCAACACACACAATCAGGATCTATTTTTGCTTCCGCAGTGTAATCTCGGGCCACTTTGAAAAACAATACAGGGGTGCTTTTGGTTCCCAGTCTACTGCTGCGCTCTACTGCTGCTCAATTAAGGCGTACTATTCTGTAGGCTTAGCTGCACCTGGCCACTCATCACACTGATACAATAATCGTAGAATCAAGGACTTCCAAACCGATGCCGCCTGCCCAGGTCGCTACCTATGCCCGACACACAGAGGCCGCTTCATGGAATAATTAGCGCGGCGCAAGTGGGCAAAAACGTGCGATTCGCAGTGGAATAGCGAAAATCGCAGTGCAAGTGCGAAAATCGCACGAAAAGCAGCGCACATCGATTCATGGAAGGCCGTGCGCGAGAAACCATCGGATGTGCGAAAAAAAAGTGCGCGGCGCACGTTGGCGCACAGGCCATCTAACAGCGTGCGCCAGGTCACAGCGAAAATCGCACAGGCCACAGCGAAAATCGCACATAGCGCGGCGCACACAACAAAAGTAGGCGGAACACGGGGCGTAACACTCGGAATGCGGAACAACTTGCCAAAACGTGGGCGTCACGGGGGAAGTACAGGGTACAAGTGCGCGGAACGCCCACACGCTCGCCTACAACACGTATTCATGGAATAGAATAGGGCAAAAAAGCGTACGCTCAAAACAGCGCACAGGCACAAACACGACCGCCACAAGAAAGCAGGCGGTAGCATCTCTGCGCCTGGAAGAAATGTGCGGCAAAAGGTGCGCCAACAAATAGCACCTATATACAGCCATGAAGAATGTCCTATACTGTGGCCCTCCAGGACAAATGACGTGCAAAGCAGTCCCCACAAACACGGACACCAGCTGACAAACAATTACGTGTGCGTGTATACCGGGGTGCGCGGGAAGTCTCACACGCGTTTTCGGCAGGGTACGTGTATTACATGGGTGCGCGGGAAGTTCCACACACGATTGGCCCAGTGCGAGCAGGGTACGTGTATTCCATGGGTGCGCGGGAAGTTCCACACGCGATTTCAGCAGGGTACGTGTATTTCAGGGGTGCGCGGGAAGTACCACACGCGATTTCAGCAGGGTATGTGAATTCCAGGGGTGCGCGGGAAGTTCCACACGCGATTTCAGCAGGGTACGTGGATTTCAGGGGTGCGCGGGAAGTTCCACACGCGATTGGCCCAGTGCGAGCAGGGTACGTGTATTTCAGGGGTGCGCGGGAAGTTCCACACGCAATTTCAGCAGGGTACGTGTATTTCAGGGGTGCGCGGGAAGTACCACACGCGATTTGAGCAGGGTACGTGCATTTCAGGGGTGCGCCGGAAGTTCCACACGCAATTTCAGCAGGGTACGTGTATTTTAGGGGTGCGCGGGAAGTTCCACACGCGATTTCAGCAGGGTACGTGTATTTCAGGGGTGCGCGGGAAGTTCCACACGCGATTTCAGCAGGGTATGTGTATTTCAGGGGTTCTGGGGAGAACTACACGTGAATTGGCCGTGTGGGTCCTCCAAGGTGTACGCTTCACAACCTCCACGGCCCCTGCAGGCAGCCCACACCACAGGGGACTACCCTGCACCCCTGCTCATGTCCCGCAGGCAGCCCATCCACCATGGGCATGCCCCCCAGCCAACCCACATGTCTCCTTGCACTACTGATCAACAATGCATGTCTCCCACCACCCCCACCCCCCAGCCACCATGGCCAGCCCCCACCAGGCCCCCACTCATGTCTCCCACCACCCCCACCCCCCAGCAGTGCAGGGGCAGCCTCCACCAGGCCCCCACTCATGTCTCCCACCACCCCCACCCCCCAGCAGTGCAGGGGCAGCCCCCACCAGGCCCCCACTCATGTCTCCCACCACACCCACCCCCCACCATCCAGGGGCACCCTCCACCAGGCCCCCACTCATGTCTCCCACCACCCCCACCCCCCAGCTACCAGGGGCAGCCACCAGCAGGCCCCCACTCATGTCTCCCACCACCCCCACCCCCCAGCCACCAGGGGGCACCCTCCACCAGGCCCCCACTCATGTCTCCCACCACCCCCACCCCCAGCAGTGCAGGGGCAGCCTCCACCAGGCCCCCACTCATGTCTCCCACCACCCCCACCCCACAGCCACCAGGGGCAGCCTCCACCAGGCCCCCACTCATGTCTCCCACCCCCCAGCAGTGCAGGGGCACCCTCCACCAGGCCCCCACTCATGTCTCCCACCCCCGCACCCCCCAGCAGTGCAGGGGCAGCCCCCACCAGGCCCCCACTCATGTCTCCCACCACCCCCACCCCCCAGCCACCAGGGGCAGCCTCCACCAGGCCCCCACTCATGTCTCCCACCACCCCCACCCCCCAGCCACCAGGGGCACCCTCCACCAGGCCCCCACTCATGTCTCCCACCACCCCCACCACCCAGCCACCAGGGGCAGCCTCCACCAGGCCCCCACTCATGTCCCCCTGCACCCCCACCACCCAGCCACCAGTGGCACCCTCCACCAGGCCCCCACTCATGTCTCCCACCACCCCCACCCCCCAGCCACCAGGGGCAGCCTCCACCAGGCCCCCACTCATGTCTCCCACCCCCCCACCCCCCAGCAGTGCAGGGGCACCCTCCACCAGGCCCCAACTCATGTCTCCCACCACCCCCACCCCCCAGCAGTGCAGGGGCACCCTCCACCAGGCCCCCACTCATGTCTCCCACCACCCCCACCCCCCAGCCACCAGGGGCACCCTCCACCAGGCCCCCACTCATGTCTCCCACCACCCCCACCCCCCAGCAGTGCAGGGGCAGCCCCCACCAGGCCCCCACTCATGTCTCCCACCACCCCCACCCCCCAGCAGTGCAGGGGCAGCCCCCACCAGGCCCCCACTCATGTCTCCCACCCCCCCACCCCACAGCAGTGCAGGGGCAGCCCCCACCAGGCCCCCACTCATGTCTCCCACCACCCCCACCCCCCAGCCACCAGGGGCACCCTCCACCAGGCCCCCACTCATGTCTCCCACCACCCCCACCTCCCAGCCACCAGGGGCACCCTCCGCCAGGCCCCCACTCATGTCTCCCACCACCCCCACCACCCAGCCACCAGGGGCAGCCTCCACCAGGCCCCCACTCATGTCTCCCACCACCCCCACCCCCCAGCCACCAGGGGCAGCGTCCACCAGGCCCCCACTCATGTCTCCCACCCCCCCACCCCCCAGCAGTGCAGGGGCACCCTCCACCAGGCCCCCACTCATGTCTCCCACCACCCCCACCCCCCAGCAGTGCAGGGGCACCCTCCACCAGGCCCCCACTCATGTCTCCCACCACCCCCACCCCCCAGCCACCAGGGGCACCCTCCACCAGGCCCCCACTCATGTCTCCCACCAACCCCACCCCCCAGCAGTGCAGGGGCAGCCCCCACCAGGCCCCCACTCATGTCTCCCACCACCTCCACCCCCCAGCCACCAAGGGGAGCCACCACCAGGCCCCCACTCATGTCTCCCACCCCCCCACCCCAAAGCAGTGCAGGGGCAGCCTCCACCAGGCCCCCACTCATGTCTCCCACCACCCCCACCCCCCAGCAATGCAGGGGCACCCTCCACCAGGCCCCCACTCATGTCTCCCACCACCCCCACCCCCCAGCCACCAGGGGCACCCTCCACCAGGCCCCCATTCATGTCTCCTATCACCCCCACCCCCCAGCAGTGCAGGGGCACCCTCCACCAGGCCCCCACTCATGTCTCCCACCACCCCCACCCCCCAGCAGTGCAGGGGCAGCCCCCACCAGGCCCCCACTCATGTCTCCCACCCCCCCTCACCCCCCAGCAGTGCAGGGGCAGCCTCCACCAGGCCCCCACTCATGTCTCCCAGGACCCCCACCCCCCAGCCACCAGGGGCACCCTCCACTAGGCCCCCACTCATGTCTCCCACAACCCCCACCCCGCAGCCACCAGGGGCACCCTCCACCAGGCCCCCACTCATGTCTCCCACCACCCCCACCCCCCAGCAGTGCAGGGGCAGCCCCCACCAGGCCCCCACTCATGTCTCCCACCACCCCCACCACCCAGCCACCAGGGGCACCCTCCACCAGGCCCCCACTCATGTCTCCCACCACCCCCACCCCCCAGCAGTGCAGGGGCAGCCCCCACCAGGCCCCCACTCATGTCTCCCACCACCCCCACCCCCCACCATCCAGGGGCAGCCTCCACCAGGCCCCCACTCATGTCTCCCACCACCCCCACCCCCCAGCAGTGCAGGGGCAGCCTCCACCAGACCCCCACTCATGTCTCCCACCACCCCCACCCCCCAGCCACCAGGGGCAGCCACCACCAGGCCCCCACTCATGTCTCCCACCACCCCCACCCCCCAGCCACCAGGGGCAGCCTCCACCAGGCCCCCACTCATGTCTCCCACCCCCCCCCACCCCCCAGCAGTGCAGGGGCACCCTCCACCAGGCCCCCACTCATGTCTCCCACCCCCCCACCCCCCAGCAGTGCAGGGGCAGCACCACCAGGCCCCCACTCATGTCTCCCACCACCCCCCAGCCACCAGGGGCACCCTCGACCAGGTCCTCACAATCCCCAATCATGTGCGTTATGGTCAGCCTCCACAGCCAAAAAGCCCTACCAAGTAACCCATTCACCCACATGTAAATGGACATTACATGTCACACCCCCAATGTTCATGAAGCAAATGAACCCATGTCCGTCACACACAATGTTTGCAATTGAATGGGAAAACACCCAACATGACATGCATGAAACCAATGAGATGATACCACACAGTGAAGTATGAAAACAAAATTGTATTGAAAAAAAGAAAGAATGCTAAAGAAATGAAACAAACTACAATGGGAAGTAAAAAAAATCAAGTTGCATGTCCGCATAAAAATAAAGAACTGCAAATCATAATCCGAAAAAATGTCGTCCAAAGTCAAATGTAAAAAAACGATCTATCAAATCAAGAACTATGTAAAAAACTCGAAAGGGTCCATGAGCCCAACTGTACAAAGGAAACCTAAAAAATACCTAACTAAAAGGCAACTATATACAAAAAGTGGAGCAGTGTCCGTCGACTCCAAATCATAAGAAAAAACAAATGAAACCTAAAACTAAAGAACTATATACAAAGGCGGCGGGCAAGTCCAGCGGCTCACTCCGTGGTGTCCCGGGCCAGGGCATCATCGAACTCCTGTTCGATGTCCCGGAGGCGGTCCAGTTCCATGGCCCCGAGGGTCCGCAGGGACGACGCCGTGTCCTCCTCCAACCCCCTGCGGATTGCCTCGAGGCACTCGGCCCGCCTCAGGGCCCTCCGCATGGAGTTCTCTGCCCTGACCATTGTGAGCCGCGCCTCTTCCACCCGCCGCCGCTCCGCACCTATGGCGTGGCCCAACCGCTGCCACACGGAAGACACTCTCTGTCCTGGGTCCTCCTGCCCTCCGGCCGATGCCTGCCCCTCCGATGTCGAAGGCCCTGAGCCTTCATGGCTCCCACCATGTTGCTGCTGCTGCTCTGCCTCTGCCCGTGCGCTGCCTCCTGCTGCCTGCACATCCTCCGCTGGCTGGGGTGCAGTTGTTGATGTTTCCACCCCTGCTGGACGTCCGACTCCCGACTGTGGCAGGGATGCCTCCTCCACCAGCCTTGCCGCACTGTCAAAGGCAGCTCCACAGGGCACCCAGGTGACTGATGGGTGGGAAGATGGCACAGAGGACGACTGGCGCGTAGGGGGTCCAGTTGAGGAGGGGGTCGGAGCAAGCCCCATCAGACGGAGGAATCCGGCCTGGGTGACCTGTCCCAGCAGGCTGACGTGGTCAACGAGCCATTCGAGATGACGTGCAGTCTCTCCATGAAAAGACTGCAGGTCACCTCGCATGGCCCGTTGACGCAACGCCACACCAGCCAGGACAGGCTCAACCCGGACCTGGATAGCCACGTCCGCAGGCAGAGGAAGGCCAGTTGACGTCAGCTCATCCCCTGCCTGAAAACGGGTCTGGACGTAGGCATCCCTGCTGGTGCAAGATGATGCAGGGACAAAATCGGGGACAGGATTGCACACAGGCACCTCCGCGGTGGCCTGTGCTGCCTCCTGTCCCTGGTCCTGGACTGCACCACTAGCACCAGTGGGATCCCCACCTCCAGACCCCGTCTCTGGTGCTTGCACGGCCTCCTCCTCCACCAAACCCCCCACCAACCTGGATGACCCCGTGACATCTTCCCCTGTTGGGCCCTGTGGGGTCCCAGCTGCCCCTTCTGCTGCCGAGGAGTCCAACTCCAACCTCCGCCTCTTGGACCTCCCCCCGGCAGCTGCGGCCTGGGACGCGGCACCGGACTCGTCACTCCCCGAAGAGATGACAACACGGGAGGGGAGCCGGGCCTTGCGTCTCCGGCTGGCGGTGGGATCCCCGCCGCTGTGCTCCACAGCACCTTCTCCGCCCTCTTCATCAGTTGACGCTGCAGACAGGGAGAAACAAAACACAGGCATCAGGGCACTGTACAATGGACACATACACACATGACAGTTGCACATGAGTGGCATTGGCAAACCTCAGACATGTCATCACAATCCCCAACACACATGTCATTGCAACTCGCACACATGAGCCATACCACAGCCATATCGCAACTGCCACCACCATCCATACACATACAACAGCATGAGCAGCTAAAGGTGACCCAGACATCACATGCAACACAGGAAGTGCACCACACATGTACACACACCACCACACTTGCATGCATGTGTACACCTCTGCCAAGTGTCGCACTGTTCAGACGGGCATCCATGTCACATCTGCCAATCAGGCTTCCACATACCGCAGTCACATGCATCCATGTTGCATCACTGTTGCACCCTTGTCAAATACACACACATGCACATGTACACAGTGCTCATACATGCAGCTGAAAACAACATACATGCGTGACATCACAGACATGTCTACTTAAATACACATTCATCCAAACATGTGTGCACACACAACTGCATTTGGCATGCAAGCCTACACACACAAGCACCATCCATGTCTCACACATTACAGCCCTCGCATGTGTCAGCCCCACGGCCCTGGACACCCCCACCCATACTCGACCCCATACAAACAGATGTGCAACCTGCACACTACCGAATAATCACCACACGCACTGCTCACAATCAGGATGCATGTACACTCACCGCTCGACTCCAGACGGGTCTGTTTCTCCAGGACCTGGACGTGGAGCGCTGGGGATATGCGTTCCAGGACCCTCATCTGTTCTTCCGACAAGTGGCCCCGGCGCCCCTTGGCATCCGCTGCCTTCAAGAGGCGTCGGGCCTTGTTCAGGGTCCTGGACCTGAAGTCCTCCCAGCGCTTCCTGACTTGTTGCAAGTCGCGGACTGCCACCCCCTCCGCGTTGATGGCAGTCACGATGTCAGTCCAGATCCGAGTCCGTCCTTACTTGTCGGCGCGGGAACTTCCGAAGAGGGTATCATACTGCCCCAGGACTTGCTCCACCAGGACACCAACTTCGGTGGCACTGAAGCTGGTGCCCCTCTGCCTCTCTGGCCGGGGGTTGTCAGTGGTCACAGATGGTGTTTGCCCCGACATGACAACCCCAGAGGCAGGAGTGGGTGGGCAACTGGGTCCTGGGGCTGGGCTGTGGAGCGATGGAATACCAGTCGGGAGTCTTCGGTTCCAGCAGGGGTGGTCACAGCAACAGCACCCCTGGCTGATGTGCAGGCAGCAAATGGCAGTGCACGTGGGCAGCAGGCAGTCAGGCAGCAGCAGATGGCAGGTGGGAACGTGCTCGGGGCTCTGGGGGGCAGTAGTTCGGCCTTCTGGGCAGGAGCGTGGTCTTCCGTGTGCATACGCGTGGCCAGCTTGATACGGAGTGATTTGGCACGTGAAAAGTCTGCACGTCAGCGTGAAATTTGAGGAAAGGCCCTTAGCGCGTAAGCGCGTCAGCACGCATACGCGATTCTATTGGACCAAAGGCCCTCAGCGCGTAAGCGCGTCTGTGACGTGACCCGCACGGGTGTTTCCCACACAGCACGTGATGACAGAGCACACGTGGAAAGACTGCACGTCAGAGTGTCATCGCGTGTTATTGGACAGCACGTCAGAGTGTCATCGCGTGTAATTGGACAAAAGTGCGCGTACACGCGATTGGCCTATGTACGTGTATATCAGGGGTGCGCGGGCACTTACACACGAAAGTACGTCAGCGCACCTGTATCCCGGGGTGCGCGGGAATTTCCACACGCTATTGGACTGGGTACTGGATTTCAGGGGTGCGCGGGTCACACGCTCGCCTACAACACGCGCAACGCATAAATTTGCACGCTAACAAAATAACAAGCTCAGACCCAGGATGAACATACCGTTCCTAGCAGCAGTGGGCGTGGGCTACCAAAGGAGGAGGAGGAGGATAGTCAGGGCCAGAATATTCACACCCAGAACCAGCCTTTTCGGGATGCCTGATGACCAGGTGCATGGGAGGTACAGGTTTCCACCACACATTATACTGGACCTGGTGAGTGAGTGGGAGGATGACCTCACATCACCCACCCTGTGCTCCCAAGCACTCAGCCCCCTGGAGAAGGTCCTCAATGTACTGCACTTCTTGGCCACAGGATCATTTTAGCGGACAAGTGCCATTGTGGGCTGGGTATCACAGGCCACCCAGTCACGCTGCCTACACCAGGTCTTGAACATCATCGCTGCACGCCCATCAGTCCGCAGGCACATATACCTGCCCAGAACACCTGCAGAAAGGCATGCTGCCGCCCTGGATTTTTACGGTGTGGTACGATTCCCCAAAGTGCTAGGTGCCATTGACTGCACCCATGTGGCTCTACATCCCCCCAGGGCATCAGAGCACATCTATAGGAACCGCAAGCACTGGCATTCCATCAACGTGCAGGTAGTATGTAATGCCAAGGGAATCATCACCTCAGTATTTGCCAACTATCCCGGGTCAACCCACGACAGCTTCATTTACCGAATGTCCACCCTAAGCCGGGACCTAGAAGCTGGGCGGCATGGCGATACATGGCTGCTTGGTGAGTATGAATGCCACTGCACATGCATGCATGTCAGATACTGAGCAAGGTCACAACCCCACCAATGATACCAATCACCACCTCCACAGGGGACAGTGCCTACCCTCTCAGCCCCCACATGATGACGCCAATTCGGAACCCCACCACGCCACCCCAGGTAAGATATAACACAGCCCACATTACAACCCGGGGCATAGTGGAGCGCACATTCGGAGTGCTAAAGTCACGCTTTCGCTCCCTTGACCGTTCTGGCGGGCAGCTGTTGTACGCTCCCCCAGTAGTGTGCAGGATCATAGTGGCAGCATGTGTCCTGCACAACGTTGCAACACACCGGGGCCTGGCCGTGGACATGGTGGTGGCCCCACATCCCCAACCACATGCACAGCCGCTGCGCATGGGAGGGGAAAGGGCACGGGGGGAGGCAGCCCGTACACAGCTAGTGGCTAATTACTGCACATAGAAATCACACCCCTGTGGAGTGCACACTGCCCTGGCACATTCCATCTGACAATCAATGATGACTCAACCTGACACTGATCCTGAATGTCTGGAGAATGAACCGTCAAAACCATATCAGCCTGAGATTGTTCACCTGGAAGTGTCACAATGTGTGCATCCCTACCCACACAGACACCACCAATGCAGTTTTGTGAAGTAACACATTCAAGCAGCTAAAATGAATACCCACTTGCAAAATGCAACAAGAGGACAGTGCCATGTCAGCCAACCCATCCCCAGCACCGCCACACGACACACCGTGCCATGTCATGCTATTTGCAGGTAAACAAACTAATCCCCACAACATGACACTAGTGTCACAATGTAGAGTGTCCCTAATTGAAACTTGCAACACCTGAAATGCTCACAGTAATGCAGGACCAACAACAAACTTGAGCAGGTACTACCAACAACATGACATCACAAATGTTATATATTAGTAGTCTCACCACCTGGAAATGCCTGCACTCCCACCACTACCAACTGTGCAGTGTTGGCGCCATGTAGAGTTGTAGGTGCACTGCTGCCAACATGGACCCCATCTCCAAACTAGAGGGCCTTGTGTAGACATGAGGAAGGGACCTGCAAATTGGGAGGTAGACACAGATGATGAGTTACACATCAATGCAACATGCAGTGTACAACACAACAGCAATATGCACTAGGAATGTATACACAGTATTGACTAGACTACCCACACATGTAGTGGGAGTCCAATGTCACCATGTACGTCAATGTCACTTGGGCACACCCTTTGCAAGCCCATGGAAACGGGAAGCAGGAGGGGTGTGTGTGACTCTAACCCAAGCATCTGAACCAAATACATGACAAGCCTGCATGTGCCCAGCCACAATGCAGCGTATGCCCACAGGAACCACGGAAGCCAACAAATTGTCCCAAAAAAATTGGGAAAATATAATTAAAAATAAAAATAAAAATAAAAATAAAAAAAATCAAAAATGGCCATTGATGGGCCCGGGGGGGTTGGGGAGGCCACCCAGGAGGTCCGAGGACAGGATGCACAATAGAAACCACCTGTGTGGATCCTGGGAAAAAAAAACACCTCCATGGGCTCATGGCCCACACGGCTACCCTATTGTGGGAGTATCACTGCTGTCGCTATTATCACCCTGTGCAGCTGCATCCGGAGGTGGTTGCACTATGGGAGGCAGCCCACGCAAGGCCCTAGTCTGCTCCTCCATGGCTGCAAGCATGCGGGTGTGGTAGGTCTGGTTCTGGAGGATGAGTGTGCGGAGGTCCCCATGCAACAACTCACGGGATGCCCGGACCTCCGCCCTCGTTGCCTGCATCTCAGCTGAGAGCGTACGGGTGAGACGCTCCAGCTGCTGTTCTGTCCTTTGGTGTGTTGAAGCCTCAAGCTCAACAAGAGTCGTCCTGAGGTGAAGGAGCTCCTGCCTCAGGGCTTCCCTGTGGCCCTGGGACTCTATGGAGATGGCCTCCTGCAGAGTCGCCAGTGCCGCCCGCCTGTCCCTGTTGGACGCCAACATGTCCTCCCTGTGTGACTGGCAGATGGAGTCGGTTGCCTGCTGTAGTCGCTCCATCAGCCTTTCAGGGGGGACAATGGAAGTGGCCACCCTATCCATGGCCTGAGCCATCATCTCGGATGATGCTGCCTGTTGGGTTGCCATACCGTAAATGGATTGCTCCCATGCGGTATTGCCAGGTGGCGTACGGCCACCACGTCGGCGGGCACCACACCTGTCTGGGGTAAGGCGAACTGCGCCTTGCTCTGCCGGCACTGCCTGAGGCTGCAGGACTGCATTCCCCCTCTGATCTGCTGGCCCAGGAACAGGATCAGATGTCGCAGAGTGTGACCCTGCATCCGTAACCACCAAAGGAGTAGCTGCCAACACTGACATCCCCATTGAGGGTTCTGACCCTGGTGCAGGTGGGTGGGACAGAACAGAATCCCTCCCTGGAACACTCACCTGCGACGGCACGTAGGTCTCATCCGAATGAACACCTGAGTACAGCTCGGGGGAGGTGCAGCCAGAGACACCCCTTGAGAGCACGACCTGCAGCACTTGTGGGTTCTCACCCACCACCACACCACGTCCCTCACTGGTGGTTGGTCGGCCCTCGGACCCCTCCTGGGTCTGTACCATCTCCACAACCCCAGCAGTATCAGGTGCGTCTTCCACTGCAAAGACATAAAAACAAAGAAATGGAAACAGGCATTAGCACCATGGCACACAATGAGGGCTGAGAAGCAAGAGAACCAGTACTTGATTGACACATGTCCCACATGACTAAAACCCTCCCATGCATGCACCCTCACTGCATATGAAGGGCAGGCAAATGGCACACACTGATGACACCAAGATGGAAGATGAACACATTTTCTGCATGCTGCCTGGCAGTGGCATCACACATTGGCCTGTGATTGCCAGGTGAAACACACATGCCATCACACAGATGGCATGTACCATTGCTATTGAGTGAAGATGGAGAGGAGGGCAGCACCTATTCATTCAGTCCAGTTCCCGCATGTAATAGCTTTTCTAATTCAAACAGGTCAGATTTTTCACCTGGAGCTGCCAGTCCGAAATGATCCAATTGCACAGGGACATGTGTGAACAAATGATATCCAGGTAACAAAGTCACTCCACTTTACCATAGCCATGTCAGACATGTGACTATAGGACTGCGAAATGCCTAGTAAAAGTGGTGGAATGCAAACAATCTGACTGAATGAACTGTGAAAAATAAGCAACAATGTTGTGGCAAGGTGACACTTCAAGGGCAACTGGCGTGCAGTTGGGCTAGATATCTACTGTTGGCAGAAGGGATACTGCTATGGCCAAATGCAGCTGCGCATGATGTATTGCATGAAGCACATGGCTGACCCATACGACTCAGGCGCACACACTCTCACCTGGCACACAAACAGAAGCCCTCACACACACCATGCACATGGATGACACACACATGCATGTGCACTCACCGGACAATGCCTCGTAATCAGGCAGATCTCCCACGCCTTGGATCTGTTCCTCCGTGACGTAGGTCCCAGCGACTGACTCATGTGGAGTGAGTTCCATGTCTACTACTGGAGACCCACCTCCAGTCACTAGAGTTGCGGCATGACTTGAGGCCAGCTTACTCTTTGCCCAGCGCTTTAGGTCATTCTAGCGCTTATAGCAATCATTGGCTGTGCGCCTCACGATTCCAAGGGCACTTACGATGTCCGCAACGGTCTGCCAGTGTGCCTGGCGTTGTGCAGGTGTGGTCTTGGATCCTGCAACAATGACCATCTCGTTGTCATGTGCGGACACATACTCGACAAGTGCATTCAGTTCGTCATCCGTGAAGCTGGGCTTCCTCGACGGGCCGGACTGTGTAGCCGTGTCTGGGGCATCAGCCTGTGCCGGACGAGCACTCTTCCTCTTCCGCTTGGAAGGTGGTGGTGATCCTGAGTGTCCTGCGCCGCTCTGGACACTAGGGGCAGGAGCCCTGGTGGACTCTGTATCAGGAGTGTGGGATTGCACACTCAGCATGGGAGTTGGTGCAGGCATTGGCTCAAGTGTGATGGTGTCAGGGGGAATGTCAGCAGGATGGACTAGGACCGACACTGTCCTGGCTGGGTGTGTGAGGGCTGGGGTGGATGGAGCCGCAGCTGCCCCTGCAGCCTCTCCGCCCTGACTACTTGGGGCAGCAGATGACCTTGCTGCCCCAGATGCACGTGGCATGATGACATCAACGTGCACCAGCGCACGTGTCATAGGCCTGCTGACCTGGAAGTCAGCCATGGAGTCAGCCAGGTCTGGTGCCACAATGGGCTGGTCCAACAAGGGCTGAGCATGGATGGTGTCAGCCACATCAGCCTCAAAGGGAGGGGGGGATTATGGGTGCCCTTGACTGGTCCTCCACACATGGGGGGACAGGCTCACCCTGCAAGTAATGACCACGTCCCCTACCGGATCCACCACGGCCACCACTTGTGGCTCTTCCACCTTTGCCACCCTTACGGAATCCTCGCCTCCCAGCCATGGCACTGATGTAAATGTGCGTATGGGAGTGGCTGTGAACTATTGTCCTGGGCAATTCGGGGTCAAAGAGGTTGGGTACCAGATGGTAATTGTACCCTAGTGCTCTTGCAAGGCTGAATGTAACCCTTGGGGAAAGATGACGGGTCACGCTACGCACAGGAGCCCCAAAAAAGGGAGATGACGTGCACGCAACCCCTCCTAGACCACGTGTGCAGAAAGAAAAAGCTGCACTACGCTGTGGCACCCAGTAACACAAGAATGAATGTATGCGTGTCACACGCAGCCTAGAATGACCTCTGAAGGGGTAGGCTACACACGGGGCAAGCACAGATGTTAGATACGTGCGTGACTCACCGTCTGCCAGGTAAAAGAGCGTGAAAAAGGAGCGCGTTTGGTTGGCAACACCCCCGCCAAAAGAAGATTTGTACGCTGTCTGAGGAGACAGGACAACAGTAGAAGGGAACACTGTTTGAGGGAACAGGCCCAGGTAAACCAGTAAAAGAGAAAAAAGAGATAAAGCTGTCAGAGGTAACAGGGAATACGAACTTGAAACGCCGTGAAGTAAATCGCGTGTGAAACGACAAGAAGTACAGAATTCACCCACTCGCTCTCCACGAAAAGCACCTACAAGGAAATGGTGTTCTACACGTACCTTTTATACAGGCCCACACGTCCAGCGTCACTTACGCGGCGTGTACGCGCTAGGGCCATTTCCACCAAATACACGCTTTGTCACTTCTGCGTGTAGGGCCATTTCCACCAATTACACGCTTTGTCACTGCCGCATGTACGCGCTAAGCCCATTCCCACCAATTACACGCGATGACACTCTGAAGTGCTGTCCAATGACACGCGATGACACTCTGACGTGCAGTCTTTCCACGTGTGCTTTGTCATCACGTGCTGTGTGGGAAACACCCGTGCGGGTCACGTCACAGATGCGCTTACGCGCTGAGGGCCTTTGGTCCAATAGAATCGCGTATGCGTGCTGACGCGCTTACGCGCTAAGGGCCTTTCCTCGAATTTCACGCTGACGTGCAGACTTTTCACGTGCCAAATCACTCCGTATCAAGCTGGCCACGCGTATGCACACGGAAGACAACGTTCCTGCCCAGAAGGCCGAACTACTGCCCCCCAGAGCCCCGAGCACGCTCCCACCTGCCATCTGCTGCTGCCTGACTGCTTGCTGCCCACGTGCACTGCCATTTGCTGCCTGCACATCAGCCAGGGGTGCTGTTGCTGTGACCACCCCTGCTGGAACCGAAGACTCCCGAATGGTATTCCATCGCTCCACAGCCCAGCCCCAGGACCCAGTTGCCCACCCACTCCTGCCTCTGGGGTTGTCATGTCGGGACAAACACCATCTGTGACCACTGACAACCCCCGGCCAGAGAGGCAGAGGGGCACCAGCTTCAGTGCCACTGAAGTTGGTGTCCTGGTGGAGCAAGTCCTGGGGCAGTATGATGCCCACTTCGGAAGTTCCCGCGCCGACAAGGAAGGACGGACTCGGATCTGGACTGACATCGTGACTGCCATCAACGCGGAGGGGGTGGCAGTCCGCGACTTCCAACATGTCAGGAAGCGCTGGGAGGACTTCAGGTCCAGGACCCTGAACAAGGCCCGGCGCCTCTTGAAGGCAGCGAATGCCAAGGGATGAGGGTCCTGGAACACATATCCCCGCATATCCCCAGCATATCCCCAGCGCTCCACGTCCAGGTCCTGGAGAAGCAGACCCGTCTGGAGTCGAGCGGTGAGTGTACATGCATCCTGATTGTGAGCAGTGCGTGTGGTGATTATTCGGTAGTGTGCAGGTTGCACATCTGTTTGTATGGGGTCGAGTATGGGTGGGGGTGTCCAGGGCCGTGGGGCTGACACATGCGAGGGCTGTAATGTGTGAGACATGGATGGTGCTTGTGTGTGTAGGCTTGCATGCCAAATGCAGTTGTGTGTGCACACATGTTTGGATGAATGTGTATTTAAGTAGACATGTCCGTGATGTCACGCATGTATGTTGTTTCCGGCTGCATGTATGAGCACTGTGTACACGTGCATGTGTGTGTATTTGACAAGGGTGCAACAGTGATGCAACATGGATGCATGTGACTGCGGTATGTGGAAGCCTGATTGGCAGATGTGACATGGATGCCCGTCTGAACAGTGCGACACTTGGCAGAGGTGTACACATGCATGCAAGTGTGGTGGTGTGTGTACATGTGTGGTGCACTTCCTGTGTTGCATGTGATGTCTGGGTCACCTTTAGCTGCTCATGCTGTTGTATGTGTATGGATGGTGGTGGCAGTTGCGATATGGCTGTGGTATGGCTCATGTGTGCGAGTTGCAATGACATGTGTGTTGGGGATTGTGATGACATGTCTGAGGTTTGCCAATGCCACTCATGTGCAACTGTCATGTGTGTATGTGTCCATTGTACAGTGCCCTGATGCCTGTGTTTTGTTTCTCCCTGTCTGCAGCGTCAACTGATGAAGAGGGCGGAGAAGGTGCTGTGGAGCACAGCGGCGGGGATCCCACCGCCAGCCGGAGACGCAAGGCCCGGCTCCCCTCCCGTGTTGTCATCTCGTCGGGGAGTGAGGAGTCCGGTGCCGCGTCCCAGGCCGCAGCTGCCGGGGGGAGGTCCAAGAGGCGGAGGTTGGAGTTGGACTCCTCGGCAGCAGAAGGGGCAGCTGGGACCCCACAGGGCCCAACAGGGGAAGATGGCACGGAGTCATCCAGGTTGGTGGGGGGTTTGGTGGAGGAGGAGGCCGTGCAAGCACCAGAGACGGGGTCTGGAGGTGGGGATCCCACTGGTGCTAGTGGTGCAGTCCAGGACCAGGGACAGGAGGCAGCACAAGCCGCCGCGGATGTGCCTGTGTGCAATCCTGTCCCCGATCCTGTCCCTGCATCATCTTGCACCAGCAGGGATGCCTACGTCCAGACCCGTTTTCAGGCAGGGGATGAGCTGACGTCAACTGGCCTTCCTCTGCCTGCGGACGTGGCTATCCAGGTCCGGGTTGAGCCTGTCCTGGCTGCTATGGCGTTGCGTCAACGGGCCATGCGAGGTGACCTGCAGTCTTTTCCTGGAGAGACTGCACGTCATCTCGAATGGCTCGTTGACCACGTCAGCCTGCTGGGACAGGTCACCCAGGCCGGATTCCTCCGTCTGATGGGGCTTGCTCCGACCCCCTCCTCAACTGGACCCCCTACGCGCCAGTCGTCCTCTGTGCCATCTTCCCACCCATCAGTCACCTGGGTGCCCTGTGGAGTTGCCTCTGACAGTGCGGCCAGGCTGGTGGAGGAGGCATCCCTGCCACAGTCGGGAGTCGGACGTCCAGCAGGGGTGGCCACATCAACAACTGCACCCCAGCCGGCCGAGGATGTGCAGGCAGCAGGAGGCAGTGCACGGGCAGAGGCAGAGCAGCAGCCATGAAGGCTCGGGGCCTTCGACATCGGAGGGGCAGGCATTGGCCGGAGGGCAGGAGGACCCAGGACAGAGAGTGTCTTCCGTGTGGCAGCGGTTGGGCCACACCATAGGTGCGGAGCGGCGGCGGGCGGAAGAGGCGAGGCTCACAATGGTCAGGGCGGAGAACTCCATGCGGAGGGCCCTGAGGCGGGCCGAGTGCCTCGAGGCAATCCGCAGGGGGTTGGAGGAGGACACGGCGTCGTCCCTGCGGACCCTCGGGGCCATGGAACTGGACCGCCACCGGGACATCGAACAGGAGTTCGATGATGCCCTGGCCCGGGACACCACGGAGTGAGCCGCTGGACTTGCCCGCCGCCTTTGTATATAGTTCTTTAGTTTTAGGTTTCCTTTGTTTTTTCTTATGATTTGGAGTCGACGGACACTGCTCCACTTTTTGTATATAGTTGCTTTTTAGTTAGGTTTTTTTTTTAGGTTTCCTTTGTACAGTTGGGCTCATGGACCCTTTCGAGTTTTTTACATAGTTCTTGATTTGATAGATAGTTTTTTTACATTTGACTTTGGAAGACATTTTTTTGGATTATGATTTGTAGTTCTTTATTTTTATGCGGACATGCAGCTTGATTTTTTTTACTTCCCAATGTAGTTTGTTTCATTTCTTTAGCATTCTTTCTTTTTTTCAATACAATTTTGTTTTCATACTTCACTGTGTGGTATCATCTCATTGGTTTCATGCATGTCATGTTGGGTGTTTTCCCATTCAATTGCAAACATTGTGTGTTACGGACATGTGTTCATTTGCTTCATGAACATTGGGGGTGTGACATGTAATTTCCATTTCCATGTGGGTGAATGGGTTACTTGGTAGGGCTTTTTGGCTGTGGAGGCTGACCATAACGCACATGATTGGGGATTGTGAGGACCTGGTCGAGGGTGCCCCTGGTGGCTTGGGGGTGGTGGGAGACATGAGTGGGGGCCTGGTCGTGCTGCCCCTGCACTGCTGGGGGGTGGGGGTGGTGGGAGACATGAATGGGGGCCTGGTGGAGGCTGACCCTGCACTGCTGGGGGGTGGGGGGGTGGGAGACATGAGTGGGGGCCTGGTGGAGGGTGCCCCTGGTGGCTGGGGGGTGGGGGTGGTGGGAGACATGAGTGGGGGCCTGGTGGGGGCTGCCCCTGCACTGCTGGTGGGTGGGGGTGGTGGGAGACATGAGTGGGGGCCTGGTGGAGGGTGCCCCTGGTGGCTGGGGGGTGGGGGTGGTGGGAGACATGAGTGGGGGCATGGTGGAGGCTGCCCCTGGTGGCTGGGGGGTGGGAGTGGTGGGAGACATGAGTGGGGGCCTGGTGGTGCTGCCCCTGCACTGCTGGGGGGTGGGGGTGGTGGGAGACATGAGTGGGGGCCTGGTGGAGGGTGCCCCTGCACTGCTGGGGGGTGGGGGTGGTGGGAGACTTGAGTGGGGGCCTGGTGGAGGCTGCCCCTGGTGGCTGGGGGGTGGGGGTGGTGGGAGACATGAGTGGGGGCCTGGTGGAGGGTGCCCCTGCATTGCTGGGGGGTGGGGGTGGTGGGAGACATGAGTGGGGGCCTGGTGGAGGGTGCCCCTGGTGGCTGGGGAGTGGGGGTGGTGGGAGACATGAGTGGGGGCCTGGTGGAGGGTGCCCCTGCACTGCTGGGGGTGGGGGTTGTGGGAGACATGAGTGGGGGCCTGGTGGAGGCTGACCCTGCACTGCTGGGGGGTGGGGGTGGTGGGAGACATGAGTGGGGGCCTGGTGGAGGCTGCCCCTGCACTGCTGGGGGGTGGGGGTGGTGGGAGACATGAGTGGGGGCCTGGTGGAGGGTGCCCCTGGATGTTGGGGGGTGGGGGTGCAGGGGGACATGAGTGGGGGCCTGGTGGAGGCTGCCCCTGGTGGCTGGGGGGTGGGGGTGGTGGGAGACATGAGTGGGGGCTTGGTGGAGGGTGCCCCTGCACTGCTGGGGGGTGGGGGTGGTGGGAGACATGAGTGGGGGCCTGGTGGAGGGTGCCCCTGGTGGCTGGGGGGTGGGGGTGGTGGGAGACATGAGTGGGGGCCTGGTGGAGGGTGCCCCTGCACTGCTGGGGGGTGGGGGTGGTGGGAGACATGAGTGGGGGCCTGGTGGAGGCTGACCCTGCACTGCTGGGGGGTGGGGGTGGTGGGAGACATGAGTGGGGGCCTGGTGGAGGCTGCCCCTGCACTGCTGGGGGGTGGGGGTGGTGGGAGACATGGGTGGGGGCCTGGTGGAGGGTGCCCCTGGATGCTGGGGGGTGGGGGTGCAGGGGGACATGAGTGGGGGCCTGGTGGAGGCTGCCCCTGCACTGCTGGGGGGTGGGGGTGGTGGGAGACATGAGTGGGGGCCTGGTGGAGGGTGCCCCTGGATGGTGGGGGGTGGGGGTGGTGGGAGACATGAGTGGGGGCCTGGTGGTGGCTGCCCCTGGTGGCTGGGGGGTTCGGGTGGTGGGAGACATGAGTGGGGGCCTGGTGGAGGCTGCCCCTGGTGGCTGGGGGGTGGGGGTGGTGGGAGACATGAGTGGGGGCCTGGTGGAGGCTGCCCCTGGTGGCTGGGGGGAGATATGAGTGGGGGCCTGGTGGAGGCTGCCCCTGCACTGCTTGGGGTGGGGGTGGTGGGAGACATGAGTGGGGGCCTGGTGGAGGGTGCCCCTGGATGGTGGGGGGTGGGGGTGGTGGGAGACATGAGTGGGGGCCTGGTGGTGGCTGCCCCTGGTGGCTGGGGGGTGGGGGTGGTGGGAGACATGAGTGGGGGCCTGGTGGAGGCAGCCCCTGGTGGCTGGGGGGTGGTGGGAGACGTGAATGGGGGCCTGGTGGTGGCTACCCCTGGTGGCTGGGGGGTGGGGGTGGTGGGAGACATGAGTGGGGGCCTGGTGGAGGCTGCCCCTGCTGGCTGGGGGTGGGGGTGGTGGGAGACATGAGTGGGGGCCTGGTGGAGGCTGCCCCTGCACTGCTGGGGGGTGGGGGTGGTGGGAGACATGAGTGGGGGCCTGGTGGAGGGTGCCCCTGGATGGTGGGGGGTGGGGGTGGTGGGAGACATGAGTGGGGGCCTGGTGGGGGCTGCCCCTGCACTGCTGGGGGGTGGGGGTGGTGGGAGACATGAGTGGGGGCCTGGTGGAGGGTGTCCCTGGTGGCTGGGTGGTGGGGGTGGTGGGAGACATGAATGGGGGCCTGGTGGGGGCAGCCCCTGCACTGCTGGGGGGTGGGGGTGGTGGGAGACATGAGTGGGGGCCTGGTGGAGGCTGCCCCTGGTGGCTGGGGGTGGGGGTGGTGGGAGACATGAGTGGGGGCCTGGTGGAGGCTGCCCCTGCACTGCTGGGGGCTGGGGGTGGTGGGAGACATGAGTGGGGGCCTGGTGGAGGGTGCCCCTGGATGGTGGGGGGTGGGGGTGGTGGGAGACATGAGTGGGGGCCTGGTGGCGGCTGCCCCTGCACTGCTGGGGGGTGGGGGTGGTGGGAGACATGAGTGGGGGCCTGGTGGAGGGTGTCCCTGGTGGCTGGGTGGTGGGGGTGGTGGGAGACATGAGTAGGGGCCTGGTGGGGGCAGCCCCTGCACTGCTGGGGGGTGGGGGTGGTGGGAGACATGAGTGGGGGCCTGGTGGAGGGTGCCCCTGGTGGCTGGGTTGTGGGGGTGGTGGGAGACATGAGTGGGGGCCTGGTGGAGGGTGCCCCTGGTGGCTGGGGGGTGGGGGTGGTGGGAGACATGAGTGGGGGCCTGGTGGAGGGTGCCCCTGGTGGCTGGGGGGTGGGGGTGGTGGGAGACATGAGTGGGGGCCTGGTGGGGGCTGCCCCTGCACTGCTGGGGGGTGGGGGGGTGGGAGACATGAGTGGGGGCCTGGTGGGGGCTGCCCCTGCACTGCTGGGGGGTGGGGGTGGTGGGAGACATGAGTGGGGGCCTGGTGGAGGGTGCCCCTGCACTGCTGGGGGTTGGGGTGGTGGGAGACATGAGTGGGGGCCTGGTGGAGGGTGCCCCTGGTGGCTGGGGGGTGGGGGTGGTGGGAGACATGAGTGGGGGCCTGGTGGAGGGTGCCCCTGCACTGCTGGGGGGTGGGGGTGGTGGGAGACATGAGTGGGGGCCTGGTGGAGGCTGCCCCTGCACTGCTGGGGGGTGGGGGGGTGGGAGACATGAGTGGGGGCCTGGTGGTGGCTGCCCCTGGTGGCTGGGGGGTGGGGGTGGTGGGAGACATGAGTGGGGGCCTGGTGGAGGGTGCCCCTGGTGGCTGGGGGGTGGGGGTGGTGGGAGACATGAGTGGGGGCCTGGTGGGGGCTGCCCCTGCACTGCTGGGGGGTGGGGGGTGGGAGACATGAGTGGGGGCCTGGTGGGGGCTGCCCCTGCACTGCTGGGGGGTGGGGGTGGTGGGAGACATGAGTGGGGGCCTGGTGGAGGGTGCCCCTGCACTGCTGGGGGGTGGGGGTGGTGGGAGACATGAGTGGGGGCCTGGTGGAGGGTGCCCCTGGTGGCTGGGGGGTGGGGGTGGTGGGAGACATGAGTGGGGCCTGGTGGAGGGTGCCCCTGCACTGCTGGGGGGTGGGGGTGGTGGGAGACATGAGTGGGGGCCTGGTGGAGGCTGCCCCTGCACTGCTGGGGGGTGGGGGGGTGGGAGACATGAGTGGGGGCCTGGTGGTGGCTGCCCCTGGTGGCTGGGGGGTGGGGGTGGTGGGAGACATGAGTGGGGGCCTGGTGGAGGGTGCCCCTGGTGGCTGGGGGGTGGGGGTGGTGGGCGACATGAGTGGGGGCCTGGTGGAGGGTGCCCCTGCACTGCTGGGGGGTGGGGGTGGTGGGAGACATGAGTGGGGGCCTGGTGGAGGCTGCCCCTGCACTGCTGGGGGGTGGGGGTGGTGGGAGACATGCATTGTTGATCAGTAGTGCAAGGTGACATGTGGGTTGGCTGCGGGGCATGCCCATGGTGGATGGGCTGCCAGCGGGACATGAGCAGGGGTGCAGGGTAGTCCCCTGTGGTGTGGGCTGCCTGCAGGGGCCGTGGAGGTTGTCGAGCGTACACCTGGGAGGACCTACACGGCCAATTCACGTGTAGTATTCCCCAGAACCCCTGGAATTCACATACCCTGCTGGAATCGCATGTGGAACTTCCCGCGCACCCATGGAATACACGTACCCTGCTCACACTGGGCCAATCGCGTGTGGAACTACCCGCGCACCCCTGAAATACACGTACCCTGCTGATATCGCGTGTGGAACTTCCCGCGCACCCATGGAATGCACGTACCCTGCTCGCACTGGGCCAATCGCGTGTGGAACTTCCCGCGCACCCCTGAAATACACATACCCTGCTGAAATCGCGTGTGGAACTTCCCGCGCACCCCTGAAATACACGTACCCTGCTCGCACTGGGCCAATCACCTGTGGAACTTCCCGCGCACCCCTGGAATACACGTATCCTGCTGAAATTGCGTGTGGAACTTCCCGCGCACCCCTGAAATACACGTACCCTGCTCGCACTGGGCCAATCGCGTGTGGAACTTCCCGCGCACCCCTGGAATACACGTACCCTGCTGAAATCGCGTGTGGAACTTCCCACGCACCCCTGAAATACACGTACCTTGCTTGCACTGGGCCAATCGAGTGTGGAACTTCCCATGCACCCCTGAAATACACGTACCCTGCTCGCACTGGGCCAATCGCGTGTGGAACTTCCCGCGCACCCCTGGAATACACGTACCCTGCTGAAATCGCGTGTGGAACTTCCCACGCACCCCTGAAATACACGTACCTTGCTTGCACTGGGCCAATCGAGTGTGGAACTTCCCATGCACCCCTGGAATACACGTACCCTGCTGAAATCGCGTGTGGAACTTCCCGCGCACCCCTGAAATACACGTTCCCCGCTTGGCGTTTGCTGTTTGCCAGCCCGGTGAACTGGTCCAGGGTTAGCGCAGCCCTTTGCAATGATTTAGCAATTTTGATGGCTTTTCCTTGCGCGAGAGCGTTCTTGGGGGCGTTACTGGCGCTGCTGCAGGGTCGCTGCGATTCTCTGCGCCACGGCTGGTTTGGGAGCCTAAAATCCATGAAAACGCTGTGCGCGGAAATCGGTTTTAGCGCACCTTCCTGGCGCACACAATCGCACGCGGACACTCTGCGCCAGCCGCTTGCGACACTTTTCGGCGAAATTCTATGAATTACCCTGACAGTCTGTGTGTAGTCTATAGATTGTTCACATATTAGTCAGCACTGTTGCTCATCTGCTTCTGTCCCTCAATTCATTTACGGCTTCATTATGGTAATATTCTTTTCTTTATAAATATTGTGGGCATCATCACGAGTCTGGCGGTAACCCTTAAATGTGGCGGTAGTTCTATTACCGCCACATTTAAGGGTCTGCTAGATCATGTCCTTGGCGGATTACCTCCCAGCTCTGAGCTGGAGGGAAATCTGCGGCCAATTTGCTGATTTTCGGCACTGTTACCGCGGGCGGGAAATCCGCCGGCAGTAATAGCGCAAATTTTCCCCATTGGGCCCAATGGGGAATGAGGAATTCCCGAATGAGCCCAATGGGGAATGGACACTAACCGTTCCGCCAAACCCGAGATCCGGCACTAATAGCGCTGGGGGTTTGGCGGTAGGGCTAATAGCGCCGGCGGTAATAGCACAGGCATTACTGCCCAACTCGTGATGAGGCCCACAGGTGTAATAATTGTGTTACTGTGAGGAATTCGACCATCCGCATGGTGGGCGTGGGCACATCTGGGCTTTTTTGACATTTTAAATAAATGTACGATGGTTGACCAACTTCATGAAAATTTGTGGGGCTAATCCACACACATGTTCATATGCTCACACCACCACCAAAGCATAAATAATAATACGTTTGCATTTATATATAGCACTACGAACCCCCCAGGCATCTGAGCGCTGATTATTATTACTACCCACAGTGGGTGGAGCTCATTTATCAACCTCGGAAGGTTGAAAGGCTGAGTTTTGCCCTGTCGAGATTCCAACCTGCGTCGGCAGGCTCTGAACAGACTTCGAAGTGAGCGCTTTACTCTCTGTGCTATAGACCTGTCTATACTAGGCTGGACACTGCCTACAGGTTCAGTCCACCCCTGTCATATTTACTTGGAGGTGACAGCAGAGGCAGTCATACAATCATTGTAAAGAAATGGGAAGACAAACTTCTCCCTGCCATGGTAAGCCTAATTACCTGACACAGGCTCCATGGAACTGCCCTGCTCTTTTGTTAGGCACTGCAGCTGGTGGCAGAGATTAAACATACCAACAGAGCATACTTCAAACATACCCCCAGTGGGCCTGGCTGCAGAGGATAACAAAGGAGACAGAAAACCCCACAACATTTTATATTTAACTGTATCAACATGACACTAGCTCCCACACTCAGTATCAATGACAGTGAACTGACATGTCTGGGTATTTTGTTGCAGGAGGCCACCGCACTAGGGGGGACCCTGTTGACAAGGTACCAGAATGTGGTTTGCGGGAAGCCTGAGAGTCTGGTCTCTCAGCATCTTCAAGGGCGACCAGCCACTTTAATCAGGAACCACACAGGGAGGACCATTAACCATAGAGACTCTTTGATCACAACAGAAAGGTAGGTGGGTGGGACCTAGTATTAGAAGGAAGTGAGCCCAGAGCTCTTTCTGTTGAGAAAAGGTTTCTGCCATATTGGTTCTGAGACACACTTGTTTCTGTTTCAACCTTTTACCTTTCCCTGTTGCAGAGCACACTCGTTATGACATCACACACATGGAAAGTTGTTGCTAGGGACCCCAGTATTGGTTCACTAAAATAGGCTCAGCCTACACCAATCACAGTGTCCTGCGTCTTTAAAAGAGGTCTGAGCCGAACCGTCTTGCCACCTGATACCCACAGATGACTCCTGTCTCAAACTCTGTCACAGAAGCCTGCAAAGCACCATGAAGCTGACTCAACCTTGTCAAACACCAAAAGCACCAAGCGAAAAAGGTACATTGTGGTTCTGTCCCCCTGGTCCTAACAGAAGCCCCTAGAGACATTTTAAAACCCATTCTCCCTTTTGCTGAAGCCAAGAAACCATTACAAACTATTGTGGTTATTAACCAAACCAACTACCCTCCTGTCAGTATCCAGTGTGCATCCCTTTCCCTTTGTAGAAATTGTCTGTTCTCTGTATTCCTTTACAGGGTACGTTGCAATTTAGTAGTGTTGTTAGATTATCTGTTGTGATAATACAAACGTAGATATGTATATACAACCTTGACTGGACACTCCTTTTATGATTGGGTAATAATTGTATTTTTGCTGTGTTGCAACTAACCAACAACCCACAACCTTAGAGGAGATAAGCCTGTCGTCCTGTCCCCGTTACCAAAAATGGACAAGGAAGTTTATAATTTTAATTGCATGCTTGTTTAATCCAATCTGTTCGGATCCATTCTAGTGTGATAGAGGTGTGGGGCTGATTGATGGTTTAGAAACTAATATTCACCTCTGGTCCACTGGTACCCCGGAATTTGATTCGTCACAGTTGCCCTTTATTGTATTTCTACTGTTCATGATCCATTGCAGATTTCTCATGTCTCAGGTGGTAAAACAAATTGAGCAAACTGAGACATGTGGTGTAATTGGAGTGCTTCATTTGGAAGAAATAATACCGCTTGCAGGATATGTTTTTCACTGTATCATGTTTTTTTTTTCTTTAAGTTTAAAAATACATTTTTTTTTATGAAGTAATGGAAATGAATGCAGTACAGCCGTAGTACACAAATACACCGAATGGTCTGTGAAGACACTTGCGTGCATTACCCCTTCTTTGTGCCTGTTTCCAACACCATAAGGTAAACTCTTTACTTGTGCAGGCGTTATACAGTGCAACCCAATGCTCATTGTGATGCCTGGAAACCCCTCTCCCACCTCTGGATTCTGGGATGGAACCAAAGCTTCAGTTCAGAAGGCCTAGGACACATCTTTACATGAAAGTAAATAGCCAGCAAACATTTCTGAAATGTGTTTTGAGGCCACTGTCTCAGTTTGAGATCAACAGATCATTTTGCCTTCTCCTTTTCCGTGGAATTAAAATGTTATGTTGCAATAACACTGATTTAGGAGTGCTCTTCAAAATCATAATCATAGGGTATATTCCCCATGCACTATGCTCAACTCACCGCTGGGATTAGTACTCCATGCTGTCCCGAATCATAATGACGCTGGATGGTAATGATGGGTGGGGTTATTAAAAGGTCATAGGTTTTCTCTGTTAGTAGCAAATTCATAGTGAGGTCTTAGTGTTTTTCCCTCAATCAATAGCTCGAGTTCTGTTACACTAACTCTCTACACTATTAGTGGTTCATTATTGCAGTAGTTCAGCTAAATTGGATACAAAACACTGATCATGCAAAATTCTTATAATGCCAGATGCCACTCTTTAAGATCTGCCAGATTTTGCAATGCAATGCGAATCATGCACATTTGGGGGAACCCGCAAGAGGATTTCGAACAAACCCACCAGCCCACCTGCCTCACCATCTTGCAGCCATCAGGCGACCGCACCGGTCAATTCTGCGCCACAGTAGCAAATGTTATGAACTGTGCTCGAGCTCAGAGAGACTGAGGAGGGAAATATGAGGCAGTGTTGTGTCACTTCCCGCCCTGCCGAGAGAAGACGTCCTGTCACCGGCAGATCCCTGCGCTTCCCGCCGAGAAGGGCAGATGAGTGATTTCTGAACATCTTCCAAGCAGTCATTTACGGATTAGGCCCGCTCTCATCTTCCATCACAGCGACACCGGCAACCCAGTTAGGATGCAGTGACTCCCAGCTCCGCCCGACACCGGCAAAAATATCTTCCCCTAACAGGATTAAGCTCGGGAAGCGAAGCCTTCTTCCATTAGCGAGATTGTTTCTTTCTGCAAAAGACAATGCTGTTTTTAAAAACCCATTTAGCGGGGATGTTTTTAAATCGTGTTATTATGTCGCTCCTGGGACAGAACGTCTATTAAAGTCCAACTCAATTTAATTCCTCATTTGAAAGCATGTCTTGTTGGAGAAAAATGATACCAACTGGTGTCTTTTCTTTGTTGTTTTTTTTCTCTCTTTGACTGGAGAAATCAAGGAGGCCTTCCCATACTAACAGCAAATAGCGGACTTTCCCGAGAACACAGAATGGGTGGGTGAGCAGGGAGGGCACGGCAGAATAGAGCACACGTTGAGTCCATATTTTTACACTTCCATCTACTCCCAAAATAAGTATGGCAACGGAGAAAAGGGAAAATAGCCAACACAACGTCCCGACAAAGTGTGTGGTTAATAAAACAATCGAAACTATAATCAAGGGCTGCTCAGCCTTACATTAGAATCTGGATGGTTTAAACACATACATTTTTTGCCAATATTGACTTCTATAACAGGCTGTAGCAGCTTGTAACAGCCCGCTACCTGACTTTGCCCAGGCTTTTCAACTAGGGTGGCAAGCCGTTACTAACACACCGTGTCCACATGTACAGGCCTTATTACAATAAAAATAAAAAGAGATATCTGGATAATAATGTCTTTGTATTCTGACAAACAGAGAACCTTTGTGAACATGAGGCTTTTTAATGGGAACCAAATTTACCATCAAGTTGACCACACAAGAAATGGAAATTAGAGCACTACAAAACCCGTTTCCCAGACACTCGGTGGCAGGATCGGGCATGGGAGGAGGGGGAGAGCTGAGAGCAGGAGAGAGGAGGCAGGGAATGAAAAAGAAAGTTACCTTTATCATGTGGGTGTCTACAGAAGAGTGGCAGCAGAGAGGGTTGGGAGATAGATGACAGCAGGGAAGTCAAGAACTGGGATTTGGGCCTTTATTGTGGGACACCTTCATCATTCGAAGAAATCTGATTGGCTGCTTGTTATATCTGCCCTGCACGCAATGGCATCTCAACATTCCTTATTTTGATGCCATCGCTGAACTCTGCGTTAGAATCAGAACAGTTGATTCCAACTGTCAGAACGGAGCTGGTTCACGCATGGGGTCCTGTCTTGAATAAAACCATTTCTCATACATAATACCTGGCTCACTTGTATCACTTACCACATATTATTGTGACAACGAGGATCGAGGTGAAGGAAGACCCCTGTGGCATTCAGCTATAGAAGTTGCAGTGCTGTATAAGGGGACGCTTTCTTGAAGGTCTGTGCTTCGCCATGTGACATCCGCTCTGGGACAGATGTGATGTGTCACCAGATAACGGTGCCAGCGGGGCTAAGGGGGTGAGTCCTTGACCTCTTTTCTATTCAGTGCTGGTGTGCGGTGTGGGGGGTGCTTCCTCATTGATTCTTCCGAGTCTGGGGCCCACTGCGCCTGGCAGTGCTGCTGTGGACGTGAGGAGCATCAAGGAAGGTGTTGTATCCTTGTTCGAATGTAGAGTATGGAAGGTGAAATGTGGAGTGTGAATGTGGGTTCTTGGTGAGGACAGTTGGAGAGGGACTGCGAGCGGAGAGGACCGATGTGGTGCAAACATCTTGTATCATACTTTCTGCTCCAATGTTACTAATAACAAAGATTACTAACCACTCTGTTGTTATGAGGTTACTTAAAATGGTGATGAGGATGGGTTGCCGTTTCCCCTGCGGGCGTTCCCATTAATCCATCGATCCAGATTGGTGCCACTAGTGCTGCCGGCACGTGCATCCTTTTCCCCATTGCTGTCACGTTGCCCAATGCAGACGCTTCATGAAAACCCATGAATAGGGGTCGTCCCAATTTCTCAGTACCCTTGTATGTGCGCTGCTTGCCGTTGTCTTCCTTCTACACTGCATAGATACTAGTGATAGAGGAAGAGACCTTTTATATTCTTTTATATTATGTTTGATAGTTTAATAACTTGAATCTACAGGACAAAGGAATCTGCCTGGTCTCCCTGGATCTACAGCATTGAGGTGCTGCATACATCCCGGTGATGCTGCCCTTTAGTTGTTTGAAATAAATCTTATCCAGGTGGACAGAGATGGGCTGACACTGGTCTAGTAGGCTCCTCCCTCTGGTATTAGTATCTACTTAACACCAATATTATGAAGGTCAGACCAGCTCGGAGGTCAGACTTGCTCAGTGCCACCCTGCAGAAAGGAAAACGTACAAGAAGCCCAACTCTGGCCAAGAAAGTCCATAAAGAGGCTCCTCTGAGAAAAAAGGGGAAAAAAGACCTGGGTTGCAAAAAGGGATTCTAACCAACTGGTCACCCATGATCTCAGGTTTCTTTTGTGGTGCTGGGAACACCTCTACACAGTCCAGTGACCTATCTAAGATGACTCTTTGGCCCTCCTCTGGGACCCTGGGCCCCGACTCTGCAATATACTAGTTCCAATTTGACCTGCACTGACATCTGCACAAGGAGGGGTGTGTGATGCATGTACTTCGCTATCCTGCTCACTCCAATCAATAGATAACAGTGGGTCCCTAACTAATCTGTGCAAAGTTCTGCAGGGGAAAAATGCAGAGTAGGCCTGGTATGGACAAGTGTGGGAATGCCACGAACATGTCTTCTAGTCCAAATTTTGTGGACCTGGTGGTGAATATGGAAGAAGCAGAGGCCTCGAACTACGAGTTGGCACACCCAGGCCCAAGGTTGAGAGAAGACCTTATTAGTGGAAACGGCCGAGATTTTGCCAACTCTCCAAGATGTATCAGCTAAACTGGATGCTTTACTGCTCTGTGTTCCAACATTGCCTTAGAGCAAAGTGAGGTGACATTAAACATTTCTAAATATTTGGACACACAGATGACCCCTGAATTGAATGCATGGTCAGTGGTGCAATCAGATACCAGCAGCGAATTAACATCTGGTGTACCCAGGAAAGTGCGCCCTGCTGAATGGAAGAGCCCCATCCGGTCTGGGGAAGTAGGAGCTCAACGTTCACTGGTGCTTATCTCACATTCACCAGAGGCTTCAGATATGTCCTGGAATTCATAGGACTCAGTGAATATTGCTGCAGTGAATGAAAAGGACGCACTGGAATACCAAAGCACCGAAATCTCCATGATGGAGAAATCTCTGCCCTATGTGTCTAGGTTGGAGTCGACGCCTAGTGCTCCTGAGAAATCTTTACCCCAGCCTGGCTCGTTCTACCGTGACCCAGTGGATAAGGAAGACAGTAGTAAAATGCAGGCCCCAGGTCTGACAGTGACAAGAAGGCAGACGGACTGGACCAATCATACTGTGACATTAACTGGACCTCTCGATCAATGGAAAACCCCTATCCGCATCACTCACGACACCTGCCACGGGTGTATACTCAGTCGGTTTTGGAGAAAGCTAATGCCAATAACAAAGATGTGATGGATTGTACTCTGGTATCACACTTACCCCCTGGGATGGGCCTAAATAACTAGAGTGTTGTAAAGGAAGGTAAAATTGCCCAGATACAATCACCCATGGGGGTCTAATTTCCACTAAGCAAAGTGACCTGGGGGGTATTAAGACCTCTAAAAATCTGGTGTCTGGGGGAAAGAGTATGTCACTAAGATGTGATCCCTATAGTCTGGCAACAGGAAATAGACCTGGAAAATCGGTGAGACTGGAAGAAGCGCAGCCCACAACATGGCTATCTTCCTTTGCCTCATTGGACATTGTACAACTGATACTCCCAAGTTGGGGGAGTGCAGCAAATTGGGTTTTTGATCAGATTTGCTCCTTCGAGTACTGTTTCATTGTTGTTTAGACATGCTGGGGTCCTACTCTCTCTGGGGTTGAAATTGACTGTGCTTAATGAAGTAAGTGACTCTTTTAGTCATGGTGTAATTCCTAAGGAGGGCACCTGGATGGCATGCAAACCTGGCGAGGGTTTTGGTGGGAGAATAATTCAATTGGGTAGGGCCTGCCATCCAGGAACGTGTCCACGAGTTCTGAAACAGTCCAATGGGTAATGTTACCACACCAAGAAGTTGCTCAGGAGAATCAGATCGAGTCAAACTGACCCTTGAAGGTTGCACGTTAGAATACTAGAGGGTTTAGTCACTTGCTAACCAAAGAAGGCTCAGTTAAGATGTTTATGGCGTATGACTTCTTCATGCTACAGGAGACTTGGTTATATTCTGTCTTATTAGTTGATTGCTATACTATTTACCAAGTGTTGGCAAATAAAGGGCCGGGGGGCAGACCCTATGGGAGTGGGACATAATATCCATTCCAGTTAGGGGCGTAGGAGACCCATACATTCTGGGGGGACAGGGGACACCTTGGGGACTTTGCTTTCTAAAATGTATTTATTGTGTTTTTTTCAAAGAACTCGGATGCGTAATGAGCCCCAATTTCTTTTTGAAGTAATATGGCTCCCCTCAACCACTTGGTGTGTGCGTGTGTGAGTGTATGCTGAAATGGTGCACACTTAAATGCATAGGTGGCTGCATGTGTGATTGTATGGTGAAAGGGTGCACACAAATGTATGGGTCGCTGGGTGTGCGTGTGTGCGTGTACTGTGAAAGAGTGCACACTTAAATGTATGGGTGGCTGCCTGGGTGTGCCTGTATGGTGAAAGGGTGCACACGTTAATGTATGGATGGCTGCCTGGGTGTGCCTGTATGGTGAAAGAGTGCATACTTAAATGTATGGATGGCTGCCTGTGTGTGCCTGTATGGTGAAAGAGTGCACACTTAAATGTATGGATGGCTGGGTGTGTATATGGTGAATGGTGTGTATGCTTGTGTACAGGGGCACAACAAAACATACATTTTGGGGGGCTAACCCTTCAAATGTTGGGAGAGGCGCTCACTTCACGGGTGGTGGGCAGAGGCAAACTTATTTGTGTGGGGGCATCTAACTTCTTTACACGTTTTAATGAGACTATTCTAGTGCAGCTTCAATGTTACACGCAGTTAACTCTCCCCTTTAAGTCTCCTATTAGCTCTCAACCCTTCCAATCACTCCCCTGGCATGCAAGTACTAGACCCACATCGCGATTTAAATTGGCTAAAAAATGTGGCATTTGAATGCAGGTACTAGCAGTGAAATGCTTTGCGTTGGTAATTGCTGGGCCCTTATTAACAGCAAAACCTAGTTGCTGTTTAACATCTGTGTGCTGTTCTGTCCGGCAACTGCTCTGAAGGTCATCCAGGTCGAGTCAACATAGCCCAAAATGTCAGTGGGGGGTAGTGGTGAAGCCCAGTCAACTCAATGGTGTTGCGCCACTACTTGTGTTTAATGCCTTGATTACTCCTAGCCCTATTCTTCCTCGTCCCAGTACTTATGTATGAGGCAGTACCTGCGTACTCTGCCTCATACACAAGTACTGGGATGAGGTAGAGGTACACGGAGGTAATGCCTGACTTAGCTACCTGTAATCTTCATTACTCCAAGTCCCACTCTTCCTCATCCCAGTACTTACCAATGAGGCAAGGAGCCTCATACGTAAGCTCTGGGACAAGGAAGAGGGATGTGGAGGTAATTCTTGGCCAAGGAGCTGATTTTGGAGGTTGGGGTAGGAGATGGGAGGGAGAGAGGATGTGTGGGGAGGTGGTATTGTGCAATAAATCATAATAGTTGTCCATGTCCAGGCTAAGCAGGCATGATATGTGGTATTAGTGGCCAGAGAGGAATTTTGGTGCAGAAAGTCTAGTCATTCCTCAGTTTGGTATGACTTTCTTTTAACTGGGAATTTCTGATAAAGAAGTCCTGCTAAGTGTAATTACCTGGCTAGATTGGCATTTGGGTGCTGCCAGTCTAGCCATTTCTTTTTACGGCATTGTATATATTTCTAGGCATCTAGAAATGATAAAATGATATGATAAAATTAATTTATAACTCACCTGTACACAAGTGTTTCTATGCACGACAAGACAAGCGAGGGAAGATAGAGGGGGGACAAGACAAACAATCTCACTAGGCCTTGTGTCATTGTGAGAACGAGAGGTGCAAGAGCAAAGGGAGGGGGGAAGTGCAAGGGAGAGGGGAGGGGAAAACAGGCCTGCAAGGCTCTGAGTAAGTGCAGCCAGGGAAGCGTGGCTATGGGTAGTGCAAGGTGAACAAGGGGCTGTAGGGTTACAGTTACAGCCCCTAAATTCATGGTAGGCACGGAGACAGGGTGACTGATCAAGAAAGAGCCTGGACTCAGAGAGACTCTGAGGGTATCCAAGCAACCGGTCGGTACAGCAGACAGGTAGGTCAGCAAGGGAGGGAGAGAGAGAAAGCAGAGGAGAAAAGGAATGTTTTGGCTGCTTCTGAAACTTCATATGGTCCGGCCAAGTTTGAAGGGGCAGGGAGGCCATTCCAGAGGAAGGCACCAGCGGAAGAGAGAGATCTACCCCTCACCCATTGCCTGGAGCAGTGTCCAACCTTTAGAGAGTTGAAGGTAGCTGAGCGAAGAGCTCGAGAGGGAAGGTATTTTTGAAGAGAGCATTGGATGTAGTGCAGGCTCTAGCCCCAGAAAGCCTTGTGGACAATGATAAGGGTCTTGAACTTGATCCTTGCAGCCACCGGGAGCCAGTAGTGAGATTTCAGGGCTGGAGAGATATGATCCCTGGGCTTGAGGCCAAAGATAAGTCTTGCAGTCCTGTTCTGGATTAGCTGCAGATGACGGAGAGTAGAGGAAGGCAGAATGAGAAAGAGGCATTTGCACTAGTCCAGCTTATAGAGAACCAGGGCCCTGGTGGAAAGTGAGAAAAGGAAGATTCACTTTGAGGAGGCGACGCTCGTAGTGGAACATCTTGATGACATCCGAGATGTGAGGAGAGAAAGAGAGAGTGGCACAGAAGATGACACCAAGGTTTTTTGCCTCGCAGGAAGGTGAAGGAAGAGGGCCCAAGGCGGATGGCCAGAGTGAGAGAGGGAAAGTTGTTGCCAGGGTCCCAATGAGAAGGATCTCCGTCTTACTGGAAGTAAGGCAGAAATCGTTGGAGGTGCACCAATCTTGAATCGTGGATAGACAGTCAGGAATGAGTGAGAGAGGAGAGGAGGCTGAGGGGAGCCTGAAGGAAAGCTGGGTCATCCACATAACACCAAAAGTTAGAGGAGAAGGTAGAGATCAGGTGGGCCAAAGGGGCCAAGTAGAGGTTGAAAAACCAGGGTGGGAGTATAGAGCCCTGGGGAACGCCACAGGTAGAGAGAGGTGGCAGAGAGATTGGGACCAGGTTGAACCTGGGGGGGGGGTTCAAAAGGAAGGAGGACAGTCACTCCAGGCCCTGATCCATGATGCCCAGGTTCTCACAGAGTAGATGGATCAGGATGGCATTGTTGACTGTGTCGAAAGCCGAGGAAAGAAGGAGGGTGAGGACAGAAGGAATGATGGAATCCAGGTTAGAGAGCAGATCTTCATGGGTTTTCAGGAGAGCAGTTTCCATGCGCTGGCATCTCTGAAGCCAGATTGACGGTCATGGAGACAACCAACAGATTCAGTGTAGAGGGTAAAATGGGAGATGGCAAGCTTTTCCAAGGGTTTGCTCACGAAAGGGGTGATGGAGATTGGGCAATAGTTTGCCGGGCAGGTAGGATCAGCAGATGGCTTCTTGAGGAGTGGGTGCACAGGGGAGTGCTTAAGGGGAGAGGGAAATGTTCCAGTGGCTAAAGAGTGATTCCAAAAATCACCCAAGGCTGGAGCGAGGATGTCAATATGGTCCTTGATGGTTCTGGAGGAGCAGGGGAGCACCTGTTTGGATGACGCTTTCATAGATCAGGCTTGTCTAGAAACCTCATCAGGTGTTGTCAGAGAGGAAGAGGAACAGTAGGGGGAGAGGTAGAGATGGCCAAAGGGGGCCGAGAGAGGAAGAGGCAGAGGAAGAGGAGATAGAGGACAGGATGTCCTGAGATTTAGCAGAGAAGTGAGAGGCCAGAGCCGTAGAGAGGGCCTTGAAGGGAACAGGAGAGGTAGAGACTGCAACAGGATTGAACAGTTCCTTGCAGCTTTTAAAGAGTTTGGCTGTGTTGGTAGAGGCCGCGGAGACGCAGGCTTTAATGTGTTCTCTCTTCTTGATGAGTGTTATTGCTTTGACTGCCATTTTGGTGCAAGCAGTCTAGGTATGTTTAAATGTGGCCTGGCATGCTTTACTGTAATGTTATTACGTGTCTACACTGGTCTACATTGTGCAGCCAGTTGGACACGTTTTCATTGTGGCAAGGCATTTTTAATAGCAAAGCATTGATGTTCCTGTGCACTGTTGGTGACTTACATGTATTGGATTGGTGTTACCCTACAAAACAATTGCAAACACTGTGGCTTTATAGCCAATTTTTCTCAGAACGTGTGCTGTATATTGCATTAAAATACATATTTATATCTTTCTCCTAGTGCACTGTGCGGCATACACCTTCAGCAGCATGTTTGTGTATATTGCGCAATCGTGACAATCTAGACCAGCCCAGAGTGTGGCGCGACCCGTATTTGTTGCCGAGTTGGGGGGGCCCTCAGCATGGCTCGCAGGGGGGGGCCCACATTTTGTGTTACGCCACTGGCTAAAACAAGAACATTTACTGCTTGCACATGCGCCACATGCCCCGTGCCTGCACATTTGCAACGTTCCCAGGTCGGGGAACAAACTGCACGTGCCCATGCTGCGCAGCCTCAGTCTTCGGTGTTCATAGAACGAAGGAGGAGCCAGGCAGCGACGCGTGCTCTAGTGACTGACTGACAGCAGTGTGTGTTCTAGGGAGACAGAGTGAGACTCTGACTGCGACTCTCGACCTCCTGAGACCTCAGCTACTGTAAAAAGGTAAGTCAAGTGGCCCCCCTCTCCCAGGAACAGGCCGGCATGGGGAGGATTTTTTAAAGGGAATGTGACATGTGCCAACGTGCGTCAGATATACAGTTTGCAAACACACGCGGGCCCGGTGCGTTGCAAACTGATCAGGGAATCCTGGCCTCTTAATGTTCATGAATTGAAAAACCTAGTATGTGGGTCTCCAATGTGAATAGGGAGCATTTCCCTATTATTTTTGTGGTATAAATAGAAATTGTCTTGGCCTCCATTTTGCCTTTCAGTCAATCCCGTGTGCTCATGTGGTGTAATGGCAGGCAGTGGTGTCTGCTGGCACCAGGGGGTCCTTTAGGGCACCTCAGGAGAAGTGTTTGTTTTCTGATGCTGACCCCTTCCCTTTAGCCAGATGGTTTGGTATGGCCCAGGGAGAGGGAGCACACAGGTTTTTGGTAAGAGACTGACTGAGAGACAGAGAAGTGGAGGACGGGCGAGAGAGAAGGAAGGTATTCCGGTCTCCTCCATTGATGACGATGTATGCAGGCCTTTTGGCCTGCAGTGTGTTGCAGTTCTTTTTCTCATAGAGTGAACGAAAGTGAGAGTGGAGCGAGGCCAGGAGGGGCTGTTATAGCGGACTGCTCCGGTTTAGAGTGGTTTGTTTTGCCTGATGCTACTGTGCAGTTGAGGTGACTTCCACCTTAAGATTTATCCTGTCCCTTTATCTTTCCATCTATATGTGAGGTAGGGGAAGTCGCTTATTAAAGGGATTTGTTGGTAAACCACCTAAACCGCCCTGTGCCGGTTTTCCCCCCGAGGCATGGATTCCCACTTTGCTCTTTTGGAGAAAAAAAATCAAATTGTTTCAGGTACCCTGGCTGCTGCGAGTGTTTGGAGAGACAATACGTTCCTCGGACAGCGTTCAGGCATGTGTGCCTAAGGTATCGCGGGAGGCATATTTAGTTTAGATAAGGAAATAAATGGGGTATAGTGTATTTCTGTAATCATACGTGTGAATGGCGAGGCAATGGGTATTCCGTTCTATTAAAGCTGGATAGTCATGAGTGAGGGTTAGCCTCCTGTTTCAGCATTCCAGCTGGATCATTTTGGGGCCGCCAGATCCCACCTAGTTGGCAATAATCAGTGAAGGAAGCAGAGACAATAAGAGTTCAGCGGGAGTGTGTTTTTCTCACATTTTCTCCCCTCAGAATTAGCGCTACAGTGTTAAGTCACCTATTTTTCATTTTGTTTTGTCCTTGCGCGGAAAGGGGTCTTGGACACTGTTGTGTGCTCAGGTCAAAGGTCTGCCCTGATTAGCTTAATATTCTCGCTTGCCTTTCGAGTAAAGCTCAGTTCTCTAGCTGCCTCTGACAGACAAGAACACACCTCTGGGGCCTGTACACAAGAGACCGAGTCGAGAGAGAAAGAGCTGGTCCAGTGGTCATATATGTTGTGAACATTCAGGAGTGTTTTGGTGAATATTTTCCACCTGTTGGTTTCCTTCTTTGCATATAGGACGGGATAACTTTTGGGGGGGCAGAACTGTTCCTTTCTGGTCATATTGAAATGGGTGATCCTACAGGACATGTGTTGTCTGGAGTGTAGAGCCTTTCCCCTCGTATCAGTGAAGTGGTGTGTTAGTGTCTAATTGTCAGTGTGGTAGACTGCAGCTACCGGAGGCCGGACAAGTTTGGATTCTCCACAAGCCACTAAATTGTTTGTTTTATTCTGTTAGGCAGTGTAAGAACTTTGATTTACCTAGGCAAACAGCGTTCTACTTTCAAAATCTAAAATGGCAGGGACTTGCTGTTGAAGAGGCTCCTGGTACAGCCTTCATGGGCCCTGTACATGTTGTAGAGGTGATGACATTTATGAGACACCCTAAAAGCCATATGCACTGGACATTCGCCATATGGCGATGTAAAAGCTATTTGTAAGCTGTTCCACGGAAAACTGTTTATGCATAATAATACCTGCTTAATTTTACCTTACTGTATCCTAAGAAATGCAAAAGGGTCGCTTCAAAACAGGTGGCGGTCCTGTAGCTGGAAGGTGTAAACTGGATATTTTATGACTTATTTATAACATGTGTTGATCACTGTTGGTTATGGGTCTGTGACCATATTTATATATTTAACATTTTATATAAAGAAGCCACATATACATATATCTCAGGGTGTTGTAATCAGTGATATCCTTAGAGGTGCATCCATTAACCATTTTCTTTTTTTAGCATTTATGGGTGGTAGATTTTGGTGGTCTCTCACAGGGTTTACCCAGGTTTAAAACCTGGGCGTGTGTGCCTTTAAGGTGAGTGTTTTTCCTCTGCCCACGCAAGGTATTTACAGGGTCTTTCCCTCATCAACTTTGAGGGGCGAACCCGGCAAACCATTGTTTTATTTCATGATAACAGGAAAAGACTGTGGCTGTGGCTGAGGGGAGGTGTGCATCACAGGGTTGGCCAAGGGGGCGGGGGGAGCTTGTTTAGGCTCGAATTTGGATTAGTAACTATAAGTGCAGTGTGACGTGGGTCAGAGCACCGCCTGCCACCTGCGCCTGTGTTAAAAAAACCATGGGAGGGAGTGACACAGCATCATGTTATTTGGGCTATTTTAGCAACTTTCATGGTTTTTTGGTGGATGGATGCAACACAGGCCACAGACTAATTTTACGCCATAATCTATTCCTTTAAAAAAACACTAGAATGATCTATAAAGGGCATGTAAAGTGCCAGTTCCGGTTTAGATAAAGCCATTGACTTAGGGATGTTTACTACAAAGCCCCATGTGGTTACTAACTTAATATGAGCTGGGAACATACTACTGGTGTAATACAAATGCCTTTTCCAGGGATACCTTCAGCCACTCTATTAGCACTATGCATTTCCTTCACTGACGTCCTGCTAAAAACCAGCAATGGCAGGTGTTTGCTTGTGTATACGTATTGGGCATTTGCCAGGCACTGCTATTAAATGTATGGGCACTTGCACCATTTTGCAGCTGCTACCATCAGTGGGTACCTAATACCACCATGGCAGTGCCTGGAAAGTGCCTTTTCCATGCCTACACAAAAGCCCAAAAGCCCAAAGAACTCGACTTTTCACAAAATTAAAATGACTGGAGCCTGACTTTCCGGTGCCACCGGGCTCTTCCAAGTCCAGCGGCCGGAAAGTCAGGCGCCGCTAATTTCGGTAATCCCCATTCCCGTGGAGTCCCATAGGACTCCATGGGATTGGGGACCCAGAAGCACCGGCACTGTTGTTAACAGTGCCAGTGCTTCCGTGACGGCTCTGCCTACCGTGGCCGCTGTGCCCAGCAGAATCAGACCTGTCGGGCAAAGCAGCCCCAGCAGGTAGACCTGTAATATGCTGGTCCGGAAACAACGGTGCTGGTAAATTACCAGCACCGTTGATTCCGGGCCGGCATGGTCAGAATGAGCCCTATTGTTTCTTCATTACGCTCTACATTCTGCACTCTAACTTCATTAAGAAATTATTCGGTTAAGGACTGAACCATAACGGAAATAATTTCTTAATGAAGGCAGAGTGACTTCAAAAGTAAACTATTTATTTTTAAAGTCATATGGCTCCCCCCACCCTGTGACATGGAGCCCTCCAGTTTAGGGTCTTCCATGCCATGGGGTTGGGGGACCCTTCAGCCTTCAAAAAGAAAGTTTATTTTTGTAGTCACTCTGCCTTCATAAAGAAATGGTTTCTGTTACAGAAATAATTTCTTTATTAATGCACAGTGAATTCAAAACTAAACATTTTTTTGATGTAAAATAAATCTTTTTTTTTTTTTTTTCAAGTAGGGCCCCCTCCAGGACATGTGCTGATGGGGCCCCCTGTACCTGTTAAGCCAGTGGTTTTAGCCCACTGCTACAGAGTATGAAGAGTTAACTTGTACTTTAAATTTTGCACGCTGACAATGACAATTGCAGCCTGCAGTGCTGGCTGCAGACGTAACGCTGCAGAGACACAAATTCCAAATTCTAGGGGGGATAAATGCCATTATATCCCCCCCACCTAAAATTGTGGGGGATTGGTCCCCTCTGTCCCCCCCATGTCCTACGCCCATGATTCCAGTAGAGTGACCCCAATGATTAAAGGGGCCAATGTGTTGGCATTTGAATTTTGGTCTGACAAACCAGAGGGCAAGTGTAAGATGCTCCTTATTAATGTCTACTCCCCACCATGTTTGGGCATAACAAGCAGACTGTTTCAGCAGCTAGAGGTTGTATTAGCCATAAGAAGCTTGGGGGTGGGGTGTATTTGGTACTCCTGGGAGAAGACCTGAATGCAAAATGTAAGGAAGAAGAATGCTGTGGCCCATGTGGAAAAGTAGTAAAGCAGACAGGGGTAATGCTAAGGGTAACAGGTGGATAATGTTCCTGAGATAATGGGATCTGACAATGATTAATGGCCGAACTAGAGGATACAATCCAGGGATGTACACGTAGCACGGGAAATATAGCCAATCAACACTAGATTATTACTTCGGAAATAATCAATGTCTAATAGTTACCACAGAGTTAAAGGTGATTAATAATGGCCAAAGTCATGACAAAGTTCGGTTATTACCCTGGATATAGAGAACTCCCCGGTTAATTACTAGAAAACAGATGGTCGCACAACTAACCACATTGGTAACTGTATACATTGGGCTACTAAACCAATGCGAAGGATGGGTGAATATATTAATGACCTCACTGAGGAAACAATTGAAAACTTGAGTTTGTGTGGCCCAGATGCAATTGAGGCATGGATAAGGGGCTTACCAGTAAAAATAGGCTCCCTGGGGTGTGGCCTAATCTTAGCTGCACTAAACACATACATACATTTGATGAAAGTATAAAAGAAGCCCAGTGTGAAATGTGGCGTAAGATCAGGTCGATAAGGCATGCAGAGATTGCGCCAAAAGCAAGAGCTCTTAAAATTACTAAAATAAAAAAGGATTATGCCCATTGGCTGCGTAACTGGAAGAGCTCAACACAAAATTCTCAATGGCAACACATGTTTTCGGTGCTCTATAGGGGTGAGCCTAGGAGTTTATGGACGGAACTAACCCGGGCCAAAGCCAACTCGAGAATGAAAATATTGAATCCTATTAAAGAAGATATATGGATGGAATATATGAAGGAGAGAGTTGGGGTACAGGTATATGGTGACACCTGAGGTAACAGATGAAGGGGTGGGGCTTAGATGTAGAGGAACAGGAGATTGAAAGGGTGATTCAGAGCCTAAAAGTCTCAAGCAACATTGTGCCTAATGGGCTCGCTAATGTGGTACTCAATGAAAATCCAGCCAGATGCGCTTGTATACTGAAACTCCTTTTTAACAAAGTCTGTAGCTCCCAAACTATCCCTCTCTCTTGGCAACTAGTCGATACTAGTACCAGTCTACAAGAAAGGGAACCGACTCATGCTGGACAATTATTGCCTGCTGTCGCTCCTTAACGTCACAGGAAAAATCTTTTTCATATTCACGCCTTGACGTCACAGGAACAATCTTTTCCATATTCACCCTGAGGGCCCTGGAAACCTGGGCGGCCAGTATTGATTTACTATGTTTCACACAAACTGGGTTTCGATCAGGCTATAGTACAGTGCATAACTTAAGGGTATTGGATGTGCTGAATGGGGGTACATCAGAGATGTTGGGGAGACTCTATATGTCACCTTTTGTAAATTTTGGTGCTGACTTTGACAGAGTTAACTTTGCAAATGTGTCTGTGCCTTATTTTTTGAAAAGTGTCATAATGTAGGTACTAACAATAGTGATATACCATTGGTGATTGGGCTGTAGCTGGTGGCCATGGGCAGTGGCTAGATTGTCCATGTCATGGTCAAAGGCCATGACTCAGATAAACTGACTACTGGCCATGACCACAAGAGACTGGCAATAGAGTTAAAGTAGGCATGGCCTCCAGGGAATGATTATGTGGTGACATTTTTGAAAATCAGGATAGGTTTGAATAGGAAAATACATTCTGCCCATGGCTCAAATTCTGTAAGTGGCTACAGCGTGAAGTGCTGCACAGGATTCCATTAACAGATCACTGTGACTATCGCTACATAGACTCTGAGACAATGTTATTCAGTAGATAATTAAACAAAAACAAGTCGAACCAGGTGCCCATGTGGTCACCAAACCACCCCTTGAAGTCATTACCGACCTTTATTTGCGACCATAGTGGGACAAGATATTAGGATTGGATGGTGGACTAATTTCCACAACTACGCTGCAATGACTGACCCATTGCGGTCATTGCGGTGACCAGAGTGCAGTGCTGACTGCAGACCCAGTCCTGTCTGCCCTTTTGGGACGGAACACAATATCTACCTTATCCAAAAATGTGTACAATTGTGTGCATTGCATATGGGCATAAGTGTGTGAAGTTTCATGCTTTTGACATAAATACATTTGCTACAAAACCATCATTTTCAAAGTTACTTCCCAGAACATAGCACAGAGTTCTGGATCCTCTTAAAATGTGCAGGCAAAAATTAGGTTCAGAAGTCCGGGGTTTACATATTTTTTACAATTGTACACAGTAAATTATCAGTCTTTTTAGAAATATGCTTTTTGTCCATTGTGAATCAACAAAAGTTTGGCTGTCCCCGCCTCCTTCTCATTCTTGCATCTCAGAAGCAATCTCTGCCCCCTTCCTTCTGGCAGAGGCCATTTACAATCCTTCCTGATCAGCATCTCCTTGCCTTGGAAGAAGTCCATTGTGCTCTTTCCACAGCAGCCCAAGTTCCCCTCCCGCTTAATCTACATAAGGGTGTCAGTTCCTGGTCTAGAGAGCAGAAGGGCGGTGCCTGGCCCCTGCGGGTGAAGTTGTTTGTGGCTTTGGCTTGGAGTCAGGCTTAATTTAAATTTCATTTTGTCACAATTTTCTTTGTTTAAAATAAACTTGCAATTTTAAAACAAGCAGCTAAAACACTGATTCCAGATTCTAAACCATGAAGTTTACAGTTTTAATGCAGGCTGTCAAAACAGTCATTCAGGCGGCCGCTGCTACTGTGCCCAGATTTTGGCAGATCCCACATGAAGGCACTCTGGCTGTGGATGTTTTGATGACCAATTCAGCTTTCCAGGATATTGCAATTTCACAATGATTTCTTGAAGTCAGTAAAATGTGACACCCAGCAAGAAGATTGGATGTTTGTGGGTGTTCTGGACCCACATTCTGCAGTTTCATCAACCAAGAACAGATTTAAAATGCAAGATTTAGGATTTCTTTCAGCAAGCACTGCTTTTCATGCAGTCTCCATTTTTACTGGTTGGGCAGCCCCATGACATGTTTCAGGAGTCAGGTCTCCATTCCACCACTGACAACATGCATGGTAGATTTGGCAGCCATCTTTTTGTGCTTTGTAGAGTGCAATTTTCATAGGTTTTGGTGTGCATAGGGGTTTTGTGGCCATTTTCATGATTCTGGCACCACCAGGACACAGTAATGCCGCAGGGCAGAGCATCAGTGGGTTAATATATCCCACAAAGCCCACCGTCAAGACTTGACTTTTGACCGCCCCTCAAGGGGAAGTCGGGAGATTGGGATGCTCAGTATTTCTTTTTTGTTCAAGTGGGAAAAATGTGTCTGCTTCTTTCATCAGTGCTGGATCAACAGGTTATCCTCGCCGGTTCCAGATGGAAGTGTGGAGCAATACCCTGGGCCCCTTGTGTCTTTCCTCCTGGTCCCTGAGTGGTCCTCCTTGGTGCTTAGGATCCATGATTTCAGCCTATAATGACAAAACACAGCATATTTGTGGACATTTCCCCACCACTATTCATGTAGTGGGGCAAAAGCATACATTTGACATATGAATGACAATCTTTCCCACTTATAATTATTACTGATTATAACAGATGGAATGGTTTTTACAGTCAGAATTTTCTAGGGAGCTGGATTGTCCCCCTTTGAGTTTCCAGATTAATCCTCTAGTTGCTGTAGAGTATACCTAGGATGGAAACACTTCAGCTGGTTGATGTGGACCCGCTTATCTTCCCCTTCTGCCAAACTGCCTTTGGGGATACAGATTTTGTAGGCGACTGGTGAGATTCTGTCTACAATTTCAAAAGGACCCCGCCAGCTAGGAAGAAATTTGCGCTGTTTGGCCTGGTTCCTTTGGAAATTGTACAAGTAGACCCGGTCTCCTACTTGGTATTCTTTTCTAGTTGTCTTAAGGTCATAGTGGGTCTTCATACTGTCTGCATATCTTTCTAGATTCCGCTGAGCAAAGGCAAAAGCAGTTTGAAGGTGTTTTCTCAGATTCTCAACATACTCATGAGTTGTGCAGGCATTTATCAAGGTCTGCTCTTGGGTTCTGTAGAGCAGATGCTGGGGTAGCTCCATCCTTCGTCCAGTCATCAGCTCAAACGGTGACATTTTTGTTGCAGAAGAAGCGGTAAATCTGATGGCCATCAGGACAAGAGGTAATCAAATTTCCCAACTTGGCTCAGAATCTGCCACAAACATTTTTAATATGCTCACAATTTTCTTGTTGTATCTCTCAACTCCACCACTAGAGGATGACCGGAAGGCAATGTGTAGTTTCTTTTTGAACCCAAGTATCTTCCACCTCTTTGTCATCACTTTGCTAGTGAAGTGGCTACCTCAATCTGACTCGATATTTTGGGGTAGTCCAAAACACAAAAAGATGTGGTTGATCATCAGGGCAGCTGCTGTTTCTGTCTTGCACTTTAGGGCCGGGAGACATTCCACCCATTTAGTGAACAAGCATGTCACGGTCACATTGTACTCGTTCCCCCTAGAGGAGCGAATCAAGGTCCCAATAAAATCGACTTGTAAATGTGACCAAGGCAGTATCATCCCCCTCTTTTGGAGAGACGCATGGTGTGTGAGGGATGTTGGCTGAAGTTGTGCACACACAAGACACCCCTTCAAGTATTTGTCGATGTTCTGCCCCATGTTTGGCCAGTATTCAACTTCTCGCAAGATTTCCAGTGTCGTATGAAACCCCGATGACCGGCTGTGGCCACATCATGGGCGTGATTTAGCATCAGTCTTCGGAATGAGGTAGGGACCACCCGCTTGTCATGGCCAGCTAGGGATCTCCTTACCAACAAACCATCTTAGATTCAGAACATTTTTGGACGTTTCATCAACACTCTGAGGTCCTCTTTCCCTATGTAATCGTTATCCGTCAGGGGAAAGTTTTCAGGGTCCTCAATGTGTTGATAAAACTTACCAAATATTGGATCTCCTTTTTGAGCCATAATCAAATCAGCATCTGGGGTCTCCTTACTCCATTGTGCAATTGAGAGTTCATTGTGAGCATTTGTCTGTGACCTAGTGATAGCAGCGACCCGGATTTCCCCCAACAGGGACTCAATCTCAATTAGATCCCCTTTGATGGCTCCGGATTTGGCCAGCTGGTCATCCAGGTCATTTCCAGTTTTGTCTGGTCCCTCTACTTTAGAATGACCCTTGATCTTTTTCCAGTAGATGGTCATCCCATTCAAGGTGACCAGATCATCAATATTTTGGATTCATTTTCCATGTTTCAATGGTTTGTTATTTGCACATAGCATGCCTCTGGTTATCCAGTTAACCAGGTGCTCCACAAACCCGTTCTGTACATAATACGAATCTGTGATTATGACCTGTTCGTGGAGTTGGTGTTGGACAGCAGTGAAGATGGCTTGATGTACAGCCATCAACTCTGCCACTTGACTACTTCGGGGACCGATTTTGTACCCAGCGGAGGGGTCTGGGGCATCATTCACCCATGCATTCCCTATGCCGGCCACAAGTTCTTTATCCCTGTTGTTGTCAACATAGTAGGAGCAGCCATCCATATAGACAGTGGGCATTCCCTCACACTGGTTGTTTTCATAGACTTTGTGTGGGGAATTAAGTTATGCCTCCATGCTGTCCTTGATTTTAAAACTTTCATACTCGAGACAGTTTTCTCTGGCACAATCGTGCAAGTCAGCCAGAACTTGCGCGAGGGGACTCTTCTTGTTTTGGCCATATCTGTCTTCCACAGGAAAGCCTTGCATTGACAGAATCCAGGAAGTAATTCGGGAATTACTCACATTTCCGGCCTGGATTCTGTCACTTTGGAGATATTGGAGAGGCTTGTGTTTAGTCTCCACTATGATGTGTTCTCCCTGGATAAACGGGCAGTAATTCCTAAATGCCCACACTGTTGCCAGGAGTACCTTCTCACAATCGTTGAATTTTTCCTCCACAGAGGATAAAGTTTTACTCCCATAGGAGATTACCTTATTGACCTTGTCATGCTTTTTATATAGTATTGCAGTCAAGCATGTATTTGAAAACCCTGTCTCCAAGAATAACTCCTTGTTTTTGACCGGGTAAGCTAGGCAAGGTGCTTGGGAGATGCTTCTTTTGAGTTGTCTTACTGCCTCGGCTTGTTCTGGACCCCTCTCCCACATGACCCACCCTTCAAAAGATTGATCAGGGGTCTTGTGATCTGTGTGTAGTCCTCAATGAACTTTCTGCTGTAATTAGTTAGTCAAAGGAGGCTCCTTAGTTCTCACAGATTTGGGGATCTTTTAATTTCTGGAGTGCTTCCACTATCTTTTCCTGGGGACAGAGACCCTGAGGAGTAATCTCATGCCCCAAGCAATCGACGCAGGTTCTACCCCACTGTGTCTTGTGAAAGGAGAGTTTTGCTCCGGCAGCCCTCAACTGTGTCAGAACATAATGGATCCCTGCTATGTGTTCCTCCACAGTTGAGCTTTTGACTAAAACATTATCTAAATAGGCCAGGTAAGCCCTTTCACCCAGATCGGGCAGGGCCTTGTGTGGAAAAATGTTGAATTCATTGCCGGAGTTGATGTATCCGAAGGGAGTCCAGGTCCTTGTGTACTGCTGCCCCCCGAAGGTTGAGGCCAGCTTGTATTGGTCCTCCCTACTGACAGTTACAGTCCAATACCCATTGGTCAGGTCAATGGCAGTGAATAACTGTGACCATTGGATCTGGGCCAGCCCTTGGTCAATGTATGGAGGAGTCCATCGGGAAGTATGGACCCATCTGTTGAGCTGCCTTAGGTCAGCACAGCATCTCCTCTGGCCGTTTGGTTTCAAAATCCCCAGCACCGTATTATTGAAGGTGCTGTGGACTGGACTATTATCCCACGGGACTCAAGGTTCTTAATTATTTCAGTAAGGGTCTCCATTGATGCGAGAGGCAAGAGATATTGCTTCACAAACACTGGAGTCATGCCAGGGTCCGTGGGAATTGTTGTTGTGTGTATGTCAGTGCGACCACAGTCATATGAGTCCACTGCAAAGAGATCTTGAAAATCCAAGAAAACTTGTTTCAATTTGTGTTTTTGCTCCACAGTTTCACAGGCATCAGCTAGGTTGACTCTCTCTTCAAACATCTGCCTGAAGCCTGGAAAGACTTCCGGTTTTGCTATCTCAGCGGCCTCCTCCAGCTCGGTGGAGAAGTCTCTGGTCAAAGTGCTGATTTGGACTAGTGGCTTCAGGTGGGCAAGGCAGTCCTCGTGGACTTGGAAGATCACCTCATCCCTTCTGAAGTCACAGGTCATATTTTCCTTACCATAAGGGCAGGAAGAGTACACCAGGAAATTCCGCCCATGCCGGGTGAAGATCCTGTCTGGTGTTGCGTCATTGTCACTATCACTGTCAAAACAGTCCTTGGGGATTGGTTCTAACAGTTCATTACCTAAATCTATAAAAAATATCGGTCATCAACCGCCATTCCAATAATGGTGCTTGCGCCCAGAGTGATACTCTTTAGGTCACTATTATCCACCTCTATTGGAATGGTGTTGTGTTCTATGTTGACTAGTGGTGTTGGGTTTACCCCCAACCTCCGCTGTTGGAAATGAGCATTCAGATGGACATAGGCTTCAGGGTTTTTCACCAGGATGGGTTTGAACCAGGGGATTTTCATGCTGGTGATTCTGGGTTTGATGATGGGCGGTGCTAACTCGGTCCCCACATCTACCCAGTCTGGATCTGGATACTTTGGGAACCATTTTTCTTTGGGAGAAGTTCCCCCATCCCTGAAGGAGAAGATCCTTTTCCCAGGATCCTCTGAGGATCCCTCTCCTTCAGACTGGAAGACTTGTACCTCCTCCACAAAATGGGTCTTTTTGGGCTCTTTATTTCTCCTACCACATCTCTGCTCCTTGGGTTGCAGACTTTCGGGGGATGGAGATTTTGGTTCCTGTTCCTGGGTTTCTAGGGGCTTTTTACAAGTGTACCTCATAAATGCACGTGGCCTGTTCAATGACCCAGTCTAGAGATCTTTTCTCGTGAAAGTCCCTCACTAGCTGGGTCATGATATACTTAGGGAGAGCATGAAAGAAAGTATTTACAAATTCTTTGCTGTCAGTGTGCACCCTTCTAGTGGTCTGCGCAAAGGCATGTTTTAACTCTTGAACACATTCCTGTGGGCCCTGATCTTCCCCACATTGAAGTTATAGGGTGCCTTGCAAGCCTCCTGAGGGTTCCTGTGAATAGAAAAATGATTCAGGATGGCCGCCATATAGGTGGACCATCTGGAATGATTCTGATCCTCCAGCCCTGCAAAGAAGCTGGAGTACTCGGGAGAAAATGTCCACTTTACATATTGAATACAGCTTTGGCTGTTCTTCAAATGAAAAGTTTCCATCATTTGTTCATATAGCTCAAGGTGCTCCCAAACTGAATATTTTGCATTCTTGTGATAGGGCATGATGACGCTCCTAATGGCTTTTATTTGTTTTAGGTGGTCCTTGAGCAAGGCCCTCTTCACCTCGTTGGCTTTCTTAGTTCAAGTCACCCTGGTACACTCATCCTCTGACTCAGAGGCACTGCTACCAGAGGTGCCTGTCTGGTCTTCTAGGCTCTCCCGGATTCTGCAATCTTGGGAATGGCTGGCAGAATGTGGGGACCTAGTTTCTTGGGTCAGACGGCGCTCAGAAGAGTCTTCTGACTCTTCCTTGCTCCCAGGATTTTCTGAGTACCCTCCCACCCCCACCGTCCTAGCTGGGAAGAGATTTTCAGGATGCCCTTAGTGGGCCTACTCTCATGGAGTTCCCCACTAAATTTTACCATCTGATCTCGGGGTAAGTTATATTTTTGAGGATCCCTTTCTCTGATCCTCCTCTCATTGGAGTCTCCCTGATCAGAGAAGATGGTCCTAGCACTTGGGAACCCATACACAGATGCCGGCCAATCCAATCCTGGGAGGCGCTGATCTATGAGTCCCATATTCCTCATTGCGTTGAAGTCTGCCATTCCCGTGGCCCTTGGCTCATGTGCGCCACTGGACATAGGGGTGGCAGAGTCCATGGAGTTGAAGAGTTGAAAGTCTCTGGTACCAGGGTTCCTGAGGTTATGCTGAGGTGTTTCCCTCTCCCAGCGGACCTCATCTGTCTCAGACCCTGCTCCCTGTTGTTATGCAAGAACTTGACCCTTTTGTTCTTCTATCAAGGCCTTACTAGTCTCTATTCGTTGTTCCTGATTAGCTACCTGTCTGTGGAGCCTGTCATTTTTCTCTCAGAGAGCCTCATTATCTCTCTGTGCTTCCTGTGTAATTTTGGAGTATTTGGCCAATTTTTGCTGCAGGAGGGTTACCTCCTGAGTCCTGTCATTACTGGCCTGGTAATTCTTTGCCAGAGCATTTTCCATCCTCCTGGCGTGCTCTAACATTTTTTCATAATCTTTTTGGAGCTCACCCAGTCCTTGATGGGCCAGGTGATTTTCTTCCATCTTGGTTTTTAAATAACTGACCTCCTGGCCTAAGGTGTCCCTTTCCTGAATAACAGTACCCCTCTGTGCAGCCAGGTTGTCCCTTTGTTTTTTGAGTGCACCAGCTTTCTGGTGCTCTTCATCAAACTCTGTATGGGTGTCAAGGTCTTTGAGAATTAATTTATTATTTTCTTCTTTTACTTAGTCTAGGCAGTTTTGCAGGGTGACTCCCTGCTCTGTGCAGGCTCTATTAAAATGTAATTGCTGTTCCAGCTTTTGTTGGCTCTGTAGCAGAGTCCAAACTTTCTTGGCACTCTTTGCAGCGCCAGTACTTTGTTATCCTGCTCTACCTTCTCCTGCTGCAGGATATCCAGATCTCCTTTTACTTTTATCAGGTACTGCCTGGTTTCATTCTCTGATTATTGGCACTTTTGTAGCCTTTGCTCTGCAGAGTCCAGATCAGTTTGGGCTTTTTCTAATGATTGTACTCGCCTATTTGCCATATTTAGGTTTTCAGCATATTTCTCTTGTATTGCTCCAATGTGGAGGTACAGATATGCCGCTATTTTGGCAATTTTACTTTTCTCTTCTTTTATCTTAGGGACATGTACAATTCACTTAGTGCCATGTGTAATGGACCCTGATCCTGCCATGCATCTAATCCTGTGGCAGTGGCTTGTTCTTTGATTTCCTGCAACCAAACATTCTGATACTGCTCTGTCCATTCACCGCTGACAAATAATTTGTGCAGTAGGTGTCCTTTTTCCATATTCATTTCTACTGGGGTCGCCATTCCGGAAATATTCATTTCCTTTCTGATTTACAGGAGTTATTTTATTTTTGCAAAACAGGCCAACTCTGAGAATGGATTGGGTAAAACACTAAATGCGGTTTAAATCACTGAAATTGTTTAAATTCTAATGGGAGCCACTTTACATGGTTGCAGACAAACACTAGAAAAGATCTGACACCAATAAGCAATGTGCAAAATGAAATTTGAGGTCGGGTGCAATGAAAAGCTATTTTACACGTGTAATATTTTGCCAAAACGAAAATTTGCGACAAACTTTTCTGTGTGCGGTGATCACAATTGTAGGAAAACTATAGGGATTTGAGATGCGGTTTTTGGTTCTATGGAAAGCTGTGGATGTTAGCTACAATCAGACATTGGGCCTCATTACACGGACGGCGGTAAGCTAATAACGTTACCGGTAAGTGAATACCGGTAACGCTAAATTTCCTATCCAATTATGACCCGGACTTGCCTCTATTAGCGCCATCGTTAAGTACTGTGGCACTAATAGCGGCAAGTCCGTGGGCGCGCGACCCCCAGGTCGGAAATAGCGGCATGTCGATAATAGCATCCCATCACAAGGTAGGCGGACATGGTAATAGGGGCATGGTAAAGACCCCAAAACACCTTACCGCCATGGCGCTAGTACCGGCATCGCGAACCACCCGTTAAGAGACCTGAGCAGTCCACCTGCCACAGGTGGACACATCCAGCACAGGTGTAGGGGATGGAGACTGTGCAGCACAAAAGGGCACACCACACCCCTTCCCACACCCCTTCCCACACAAAAATGCTTCCAATACTGCCCGCATTACATGGGCTGGAGGATGTGATTGTAGTGCGGCACCAACAACAACACGAAGCACAGAGGAGACGCAGGAGGAGTAGGAGTAGGAGTAGGAGTAGGGCAAGACAGGCGCAGCAAGCACCAGCAGGGCACCCGGAAATACCACAGAACCAGCAGGAAGAGTACAAGAAAATTGCACATAGCCGTACCTGCGCTGTGATGGAGCAGGCATCCGGCCTCTACAACACACAACACCGGTCCCTAAGTGTGCTGGGTGAAGCCCTCATGTACGGCCATGACAAAGTACCGAAGTAAACCATGGCATGTGTGTTGCGGGACTAAAATTACATCAGGCGGAATGTGACTATGCCACCTGACATGCAAGCACAAGATGAGGATGATGTGGATGGTGATGAGGATGGCTCAAAAGGCCTGCAGGGACATGCAAGTGGCAATGTCCAGGCAGGAGACGATGTGCGTCAGCATCTGATGCATCAGATTGCATGTCATACAAGGTATGACTGTAATGGATAAATATGGGTATTACTGCCCTGATGCATGTGGTCAGTACCACAAAGAACCATCTCCCCAATACAGTACACACACACAATGATGAATACCAAGCCAGTGTAAAATTTCAAACAGTGTATTGTGAACAAAAGACAACAATAAGTGCAGGGCCCCAACTGTGAAAACACCCTTACCCCCTGCCCCCACAACACTCTCAAAATCACCCTTACCCCCCTCCCCCCACAACACTCCCAACATCACCCTTACCCCCCTCCCCCCACAACACTCCCAAAATCACCCTTACCCCACTCCCTCTACAACACCCCCATGTGAGCCTCATGGCGTGAATGTGTCCTTCTCCACATGTGGCAACCAGTCCTTGCTGGCCCTAATTGCCAGTGCCTGCTCCGTCATCTGGTGGTTATGAAGTGGTGCGCCGCAGGTTGTGCAGAGACCGGCGTAGGGGGCTACTTTGCTCTGAACTCCCAGAGGAGGTGGGGCCCGGTTCAACCTGGGTTGGGAGTGGGCATCGGCGCTCAATTGCGTCTGCTATGCGGTTCATGGCCTGCCTGAGTTGGGCCATTTCATTGCAGATTCTGTTGGTGCATGCCTCCAAGGCCTCCCACGTCTGCTGTGCAAATGTACTGATGTCCTCCCTCAGGCGGCCTGTCTCAGCCACATGCTGCCCTACTAGACCAGTCATCTCGGTATGCCTCTGAAAGATGGATGAGAGGTCATGTCGCATGGTGGGTGCTGGTGGGATGTCTGATGCGCCTGGATCCATGGCACTTGCATCAGGTGAGAATACCTGGGGGCTCCATGGCCCTTCAAGGGTGGGGGTGGATGATTCTCCTTGGCTATCCGGACCTGATGACAACCTCGGGCTTGCCAGTAAGGGACGTGTTGGTCTGGGGCTCTGGCTTAGATCCTCAATGCCAGGTGCTTCCTCCTCATCTGAAAGTGGGACAGTGGCTGCTGCCTCACCCGTTGAGCTGGTGGCAGCAGAGTGCATTCCCTCAATGCTGCCTTCACTTGCTGGGAGACACACTCCCGTGGGTGCCACGATGGCAGCAGGCATGGCCTGTGGCTGCGTGCAACTGGTTCTCCTGCTGCCTTTGTCCCTGTGGTCATGGTCACTCCTCCTGGCTGAAATTGAGGATGTGGCGGTGTCCCCTGTGGCATCCCTCCTGGGTTTTTTGCTGGATGTGGGAGCAGGTGTGGAAGTGCGTGCCTCCTCAGTTTCTGTGTGTGATCCTGTACGGGCGGGAAATGGGGAAAATCATCATTTATGGGTCGACCTGCCTTATGCTGAATGAATACGCCATGCCGTTCTGTGCATTTAGGGCTTTTTAGTGTGGATGCAGGTAATGGGGATGTTGGGTGGGTCATGCATGAATGGCTCTGCGTTGAACGGATATGTGGTGATGCATGCATGTTTGTTTGTGGCTGGATCCATGGCATTCATATGGACACATGATTGGGGGGACCATCACACTTCACTGTGCATTGTTTGATGCATACACTCACCTCCATCAGACGAAATGGCCACGCCATGCTCCATTTGTCCATCTCCCTCGATGGATTCCACGCCGATTGTCGATGCACAGGTCTCCTCCCACTCACTGAGCTTAATCGGCGATTCGCTGCCTCCTCCTGTGCCCGTAGCCAGGCTGCAGTTTACGGATAGGATGTTCCTCACACGGAGCCGGAGGTCATCCCACCTCTTTCGGCAGTCTTTAACTGTGCGGGTGGTGGTGCCTACCACGCTGTACTTGTGGGCTACCTCTTCCCAGATGGCCTTCTTCTTCAGGATGGTCTCCCACCGCATGTCGTTGCAGAAGACCACCTGTGCATTTTCTGCTATTGTCTGAGTGAGAATTATGAGCTCCTCCTTGCTGAATTTCTCCTTGCAATGCCGCTCTGACGATTTTTTCACGGCCTTGGGCATCTTTACAGTGTCCTGGGAGGATTTTCGAACGTGTTTCCTGGTAAGGTGTCCTGGATAAGGAGGTGGACAATGGATTGTGTTTTTATAGATGGCCGCTGTGGTGTTTCCCGTTCTGTGCCATGACGCTATTTCCGGTTCCGCAAAATAACGGTCACCGCTATTAGCGGTGACAGCTAATGATGATGTCCGCTAATTGCGGTGACCGCTATTTGCATGTGGCGGCAGGTCGGAAGTGCTAACAGCGCTTTCGACGATGCCGTTAAGGGACTTTTTGGGGACTTTTGTGGCATGGCGGTAGGATCATTACCGGCATGGCGCTATGCTCGTGCCCGCGAACTCGTAATGGCACACAATTGGTGGCCTCTTGCGAGGGCGGACACGCTAATTACGCCATGCCGGTAAATTCCTATTTTTACCGCACATGTGTAATGAGGTCCATTGTTTCTAGCATAACATTAGAAGAAGTTATGGACGTTTTTGTGGAGGTCATTTTTTTTAAATATGCACCAAAATGAGAAAACAGGGATGCGCTTTCAAAAGATAAACAGGATTTCTTTACACTAGGGAAGGATTATGAAGAAGCAAATAATACACGGGAGCACAGCCACTAAACCAGGACGCCTCTGGATCAAGTATTTGCCTGCCGAGGAGCTTGCCTTATTCAGATGAAATATATCAGCGCAAAGATATGTTTAACAATACTATTATAGAAGGAAGGTAGTAGGGATAAGATAAAGAGTTCAGGCAAGTCAAAAATATTTGTAACCATGCAGTTCTGAAGACAAGTTAGGATGGATTTAGATAGGGATTGTTATGGAAAGTACATAGGCTAGTGACACAGTTCTATACTCTGGATACTCACTATAAGTATTCAAACAGAACCGTCAGGAATTTCTGGTCAGTCAAGATTTCTGGAAAGTAATTCTGCTGGGCACACCAGACTGGGACAGGCTGCTGGGCACACCGCGCAACAGGACTGGGTCTGCAATCAGCACTGCGCTCTGGTCACCTGTCATGCATCATGTCCACACGCCCGCTAGATTCCCCGCAGCACGCCCCGCAGCACATCGAATCCCAACATCCGGTACACATGTAGGACGGGGGCCGCGTGAGCAGTTTGGGATCCATACCTCACATCACAGCAGAAGTCAAATTCGGTCCCGGTTGTATCCATTTCTGCATTGGCAACTGCCGTGGCGCATTGGGTCAGGCAGAGTCAGGCGGTCATGTTCACTTCCAGATCACGTGACAAGCAGATCCCGATCACGTGATTCTGTGTTGGGTCATGTGACTAGGAATCAAATGGTATAAAAACAGAGTTCTCGCGACCCCACATCGCTTCACAGCTGTTCTTCACGACTCTGTTTGGTGTTTGTTCTTCAATCTTGATTCCTGGATTACTCAAACTCGGACCTCGAAATATGGACTTCTTTTGGCTTTTCCCTTTGGATTTGGTGCTTTTCCTTGTGGATATCTGGCTGTTTTTGACCACAGGACTTTCATACCAGACTTCTTTTGGTTCTTACCTGGATTGATTTTCACTTTTCACGAACTTACGTACATCCACGTCTTCCACGTGAACAACTGCAGGTGGGCTCAGCAACTGGTGACACTCTGACCACCATCCCAAGTCACCATCACCATTACCATCATCTAAAGGTGCTGCTCATGTGCGCCCACCTAGTTGTATCTCAGGCCCCTGTACGGTTAGCAGCGACCTTACTACCACACATTGGTAAGCTTCTCCATGGGCAGTACTATTCTGTTCTGTATACTTCAACTGTGATTGTTTGTACTAATAATTGTTTTCCTTACAGCGGCCTTGGGGTTTTCAGTGCTACGTGGTTCCGGCGTTCCAGCATTTCCCACTTGTGGCCTCAAGGATCGCAAAGAGAGTTATATTATCTCTCCCTGTGTGGTACTTGGGGAGGGAGGCCCCTCTAATCTTCATGACAATCAAGTCTCAACATCACCGCACGACAGGACTGGACAGGATTAGCACAGCATGGCACATCACGGCACAGGATTCGGTTTAATCTGCCCTTCTCGGTTCTGAAGATACTTATTTAGCAGGAAAGCAGTTACAGCACAGTCCAACTGCTTCTTTGGTTTCCCCTTTAAGTTTGTGGGATTCTGGTTCTAGAAGTTTTAGGGTTAGCTGAGAATGGTTCAGCTATAGAGTGGGCCTTTCTGCTTTGCCAAGCTTCTGAAGTCTGGAGCAAGGAATATGGATGGATCTTCTTTAGGGTACTTCACCAGCAATTGGTTAGTGGGTGAATCTGTGTGTCCTTCCTAAGTCCTCAGCTGTCTCTTTTTATGCATTTGGTAAAGGGGTGTGTATGCTGGACTATCCTAAGCAAGCTCTCTAAACTGGCTCTAAGCTAGAGTCTCCCTTCTCCCTTGATTGGAGGAGAAAACAGGGTGTCACCATGATGATGTGGGTTCATGAGTCAGAGAATCATCTCCTTGGCTTTTGAACATGAAATCTACTTTTAGTATAATACATATTTACAATTTTGCAAACTTTTTAACAATAACATATCTAGATCACATATTTTTGTTGCAGATGCTCTTCTCATCCCTGTCATTGTAGGATCTTTTGTCGGCTGTTGATAGAATTCTGCCCTTTTGGGGTGGAACACAATATCCAGTTTATCCAGAAATGTGTACAACTGTGTGCATTGCATATGGGCATAAGCGTGTGAAGTTTCATGCTTTTGACATAAACACATTTGCTACAAAACCATCATTTTCATAGTTACTTCCCAGAACATAGCACAGAGTTCTGGCTTCTCTTAAAATGTGCGGCCACATATTAGGTTCAGAGGTCCAGGGTTTACATATTTTTTTACAATTGTACACGGTAAATTATCAGTCGTTTTAGAAATATGCTTTTTGTCCATTGTGAATCAACAAAAAGTTGTCTGTCCCCACCTCCTTCTCCTTCTTGCAGCTCAGAAGCGATCTCCGCCCCCTTCCTTCTGGCAGAGGCCATTTACGATCCTTCCTGATTAGCATCTCCTAGCCTTGGAGGAAGTCCATTGTGCTCTTTCCACAGCAGACTCAAGTTTCACTCCCCTCTTAATCAACAAAAGGGTGTGGGTTCCTGGTCTAGAGAGCAGAAGGGAGGTGTCTGGCCCCTGTGGGGGAAGTTGTTTGTGGTTTTGGCTTGGAGTCAGGCTTAATTTAAATGTCATCATGTGGCAATTTTCTTTGTTTAAATTTAAAAAAAATAATTTTAAAACAAGCAGCTAGAACATTGATTCCAGACTATAAACCATGAAGTTTACATAGTTACACTTAGATTTTAGACATTAGATTTCAATGGTACAAGTTTACAGTTTTAATGCAGGCTTTTGAAAACAGTCATTCAGGCGGCTGCTGATACTGCGCCCAGATTTTGCCAAATCCCACAGGCAGGCAATCTGGCTGTGGATGTTTTGATGACCAATTCAGCTTTCCAGGATATTGCAATTTCACAATGATTTCTTGAATTCAGTCAAATGTGACACCCAGCAAGAAGATTGGATGTTTGTGGGTGTTTGATCCCGCATTCTGCAGTTTCAGCAACCAAGAAAAGATTTAAAGTGCAATATTTCGGATTTCTTTCAGCAAGCATTGCTTTTCTTGCAGTCTCAATTTTTACTGGTTGGGCAGCCCCATGACATGTTTCAGGAATGAGGTCTATGTTCCACTACTGAAAACATGCATGGTAGATTTGGCAGCCCTCTTTTTGTGCTTTGTAGAGCGCAATTTTCATAGGTTTTGGCACTCATAGGGGTTTTGCAGCCATTTTGATGATTCTGGCACCACCAGGACACAGTGATGACACAGGGCAGAGCATCAGTGGGTTAATACACCCCAATGCTATACTGACTGACAACAAACCTGCACGATGAGCATTAGCAAGGACCTGAAAGCATGGTTTTGAAAATCTGTTTAATGTTTTATGTTTACAAAGTGTGCAAATGTAAACACACAAAATAGTGATATAGGTTTGCTGCATGGAAAATGGGCCTGTCCCTCGGCAAGTAGAAATGCCTTTTCTGAGTTACTTATTGGGGCATGCAGCATGGCTGAAGTTCTAGGTTGAAACGGGAAGAAAAATTCTGATTGCAACGGCAGTCCACAGTGCTGGGCAGGATTGCAGGAAACTTGCGCGAGGAGCATCAGCAAGGACCCAGAAGGATGCTTTTGCAAATCTGTCCTGTGTTTTATTTTTTGGAAAATGTGGAAATGCAACTACAAAAAATAGTGATATCAATTTTCTGCCGTGGTCAGTGGCACAAAAAATAATGATGTAAGTTTGGTGCATGGACAATCGGCCTGGCCCTTGGCAAGGAGGAATGCCTAATTTGATTTACTTATTGGGGCATGCAGCAGTGTCAAAGCTGTATGCTTAAATGGGAAAAAAGAAATTGGCTTACAGCTGCAGTCCAAATTGCTGGATGGGATTGCAGCAAAATTGTGCGAAGAGCATCAGCAAAGACCTGAAAGAATGCTTTTGGAAATGTGTCCCGTGTTGTACATTTTTGAAATTATCGAAACGTAAAGACAATGTCTACTCTGGTATGCCTGTTGAGGTATGCTGTGCTGATAGTGACTCACATAAGTATGAGTTGCAAGAAATATGTTTGTTAAAGGAGGTTTATAGTTCTTTCATATATGTTAAAAGGGGAATTATTAATAACTTATATACAGTGATGTAAAGTTATGAAACATTTTCACTTATAAAAACCTATTCAATTGACATAAAGTGCTCTGTTAAAGGGACATTACGGTTATGATGTACCCCACCCTTGGGACTCCTATGTCCCAGAAGTTGGCTAATGGTCTCCCATCTTGGGATCCTTTGGCACTTCCCTCCTGGGCTCCCATGGGCACTTGTCCATTCGTACTGGCCCTTTTATTTATGCACTTATGTCACTGCACAATGTATATGTGCATTTATAGGACCACAATGTTCAATGTTGTTGGTATACATATGGGAAATGTAGATGCAAAGATTTGTAGAACATTGTTAATTGGCATTTGGTGGGTCTAAGTTTAATATGTTGATAGGCTATATGTGGAGTTCTTTTAAGTGATTGGTGGATATATGTGAATGGTTTAAAGCAGATAATGAGCGAGTGCCACAAAAATAACAGTAACAACAGGGGCGTAGGAGACACATACAATTTGGGGGGAGGGCAGGGGACATCTTGGGGACATTGTTTTTTTAAAATTTATTTATTGTGTTTTAGTCAAAGAACTCGACTTCACAAAATTAAAATTAAAATAGCAGTATGTATTAAATTACAAATATCATCACTGTATTAAACAAGAGAAAAGAAGAAAAGAAGAGAGAAGCAAATTAACGGATGCAGCAGCAAAGAACATGCCTTTATATGTTGCATTTCTGGATTTTTCATCTGAATATGAGCTATGGTAAGAGAGAAGAAATAACACTTACTTCCAATGGGCCACAGCTAGGATGCCAGCTCGGTAAGTGGATTCCTGCCAAATAAAGGAGTTGCAGCCTTTTCTACCAACTGCAAGTTGCTACTTTTTTTGTTTGGGTCAAGGAGACATGTGTGCCAACTGGAATGGAAGAATGGGGGTTTCAAAAAAGAGGAAATCTTGCTTGTACCTCTGGGTAGGCCCTGTTATGGGAGTAGAGGGACCAGGTGTGTGATGTTGCTGTTGCTGCTTTGACTGTCCTCTGAGGCGGGGGGGGGGTGCAGCAAACAAGATGAATGAGCGATCGCAAGTCCACCCTCTTATAAGAGCTCCACAGGTCAGCAGCTGGATGTGTCGGACCCGTGGGATGCCTAGTAGGTGGGGTGTATGTGGACCCGGGGGGGTGGCCAGAGGGGCAGCCTGCTTTGTGGGCTGCCCGTCTGGCGCCCCTGCGATAGCCGAGCCAGCCTCTCATGATGACTCTGGTCCCTCTTATTCCATCTCCTGCTGGCTTTGGCCTTTCTTTGCCTTTGTTATTCCGAATGCAGAGCTGGACTTTTTTGTTTAACATTTGCTGCAAAGCCTGACCTATTTGCTTCTCTCATATGTTACTAGCATGGCGGAGCATTGGTTCTCTGTCCTGTTCCACTAGTCAAACAGCCCCTCTGGCCTTTCTTTGCCTCTCCCTTGTCTCACTGCTTGTTTGCTTAATACATAACTCCTTGCTTGAATACTCAACATATTCTCCCTAACACAGCAATGGCAGCAGCAGTCTGTCTTAAATTCTATTTGTTCCGTGTCTTGAATTGGCCTCTTATGTCCACTTTTCTGTCTGCAGGGGAAAGGCATTTGCCAGTCACTGCCATAATGGTGCTACCTGGCCATAAGAGGGCGACAACTAGCCAATATTGGAAGAACATGGGAATATTATGCCAGAGGCTGGCAACTGCCTTCCTAATGCCTACACAAGAGGCACAACTCTTGCCTTTGTTTCGAACAGTAATTCAGTCAATGAAGAAATGCGAGAACACACATATTACTTATAAATGAAGGGGATGATGTCACACTTGGTTAAGACATTTTGATCACGCCAGGAGCTAATTTCCAGCTGCAATTAAGAGATTACCTTTTAGACTTCTGGCTTTAAATAACGTTAGTATCCCTTGGAAAGCACAGAGGTTGCTCAACAGGGTTCCTGGAGCACGCGAGATAACCTACTCGTGGGCATGGATTTTTGGAGGGAATTCTTACCCAGGTTTGGATATTGGCCCCTACAGCCATGATGGGGGGCTATTACTGTTGGTTGTACGTACCCTTTGTGCGAATGCAGACATTGCCTCCTGCTTTAGCCCACTAACAGCTCTGCTTTGCAACTGTATCACACATACTTGTCAGGTGGCATGTAACTCAATGCTACCAATGTTATCAGCCTCAAAATTCTAGAATCCTTTGCCATATCAACTATGATACAGGCTTGAGACTTACTCTTGTCTGAGTCGGCATCTGTCGCCCTGTGGAGAAGACACAAACAGACAGAGCAGGGAAAGTTGCCTTTGTGGGTTTTTCACACTTCTTCGTCGTGTTGGCACAATTCACTTGCAGAGAAAATGGCACATTCTGGGCAACATTCTCCCACTTTGACAATGTCACCCAAAGAGTGAAATTGGCCATTTGAAATACCTCTGTCAACTTATTAATGAGCAATCCACACTGATGGGATTAAGCACCTGTTTAACTCGAGATGGCAATTAAGGGCATTTGCCAACACACTCAAGAAGCACAGGACACCCTCTTACCAGCAACATGCCATGGTCACTCATTCTGATCACAAATTGCCATTTATCTGGCGTCATGTTAAATGAATGTATTTATTACATGTGTAGCATCACGCAAAACCCCCAAGCATCAAGGCACAAAGTAAACTACATGGAGTGGACCACTTCCATTTCCGCAATTTTTTACTTTTCTGCCACAAAATTGAAGATTTTACTGTAAAAGGCGGGTGAAATCACCTTGCTTTTCCACACTGGAAGAGTGTACCTCATGCAATTAGCGATTACTGGCGGAATTGACAATGGCTTCCTCTGGACTCTGCCCCCTTTTACCAGGTTTAATTTCCAAGCAGATCCCATAGGAAACCCTTTCCTTATTTCCAGCATGAGAATCCATGCTGCAGTATGGCTGCATTTCTCTGGTGGAGCGGGACATACTGGTGGTCCTGGTGTGTCCACTTGGCTCTCGAACTCCGCCCAGAAAACGTTTTCCACCACTTATTCTGAACCACTGGACCTGGAAAATGCTGTGTTGCATTGGAAGCTGAATGCATTCACTCCTCCTATTATCCCACCGGAAGATTAAACCAGGTTCTGAACACAGGTGTTACATATACCTGTGCACAATCTGCATTTGGAGCATTAACTAACTGAGCTACTTCACAAATGATATCTCTTCTGGGGCTTTACCATCTTAAGGACTTGTGACATACTGGTGGGTACATGTAACATTTAGTTTTGCTGGGGTAACTCTTTCAGAGCGCTCTTTATTTTACAGTTCAATGACAAACTACTATCAGTTGCGCAAAAAAATAGATGTACAGCCGTGCACACACACTATAAATAGCGAGGGAGGTTTCAGGGACTGACTTTCCTATTTATATTACTAGAGCAGCCTAGGATAGGCCACTGATTCTCCCCTGCCAAGTGTCACAGACCAACATGGGGTGACCAGGGCTAGACACGACATCACACACACACAGTGCACGACACGCCAAACACATATTCTGGGGGGGATAAATACCATTAAATCCCCCCACTTAAAATTGTGGGGGGGATTTGTCGCCCATGAGTAACAAGAATAGAAGGGCTGTTTTATGTGATGGTGTGCATCTGCAATCTGGGTTTTCTAATAAGGCATGGGCTAAACAGGGGAATGTGGAGACTGTGGATATTTATCAACGGCAATGGATTATGGTGTTTATTGAATACTAGAGAGATTATTTCAGACAGAAATTTGATTCTGTGTTTTTTTTTCTTTTTCTCTAGTATGCAATTGTCTATTATTTCCATCAGCATAGTAGAAGATGCTAATGGGAATGTTGGAAAATCTTATTGAATCTAACTACTTTACTGAAAAATGTAAAGTAGATGGAGTCTACATGCTTATTTTTTTAGTTCCATTCTTTTACTTTGAAGTGTGGTTCCTAGAGGAACCTTTTTTTGATGTTGTTTTATTTCTTTTATTTGCAGGAGAGTCCAGAAAATAAGGTGGGGAGTGAATCGAGGGATGGGTCACCAATTACACATATGAAGGGGCAGCTGGACAGGGAAACATGTTGCACATGAGTGTTAAATGTAAGGTAGAGGGCAGTGTTTCTCATGCTACTTAATTACTGCTTGAAAAGTACTTTGAGGTTGCTCCACCCTGCAGAGTGGTGTGTTGCAGTATATACAGAGTAAAGTTGTTTTTGAAAGATATGGATCAACAGCCTCTTTTATCATTTACAAGGTAGCTGGTGGGATTTTTGTCCCACAAAAGTAGGCTGTGTGTTTACAGCAGTGGTTGAGTAAGATGAGGTAGAGGAAGACAGCCTACTACTTCCCAAGAAAGGAACAGCCTTTCTGAGAGCATTGTGGTGGTTGGATGTTGACAAACATAGTGGAAAAAGTTGCAAAAGAAGTGTGTAGAAGAGTTAAAAATGAACCTAGAAGGTGAGGAAGGAAAATCCTTTTCCAAGATGGTCACCATGAAAGGGAGGCAGGGCTCCATATTGTTGAGCGATCAACTAATGATGCACTCATCTAGGCAAAGACCCCATTACTACCGGAGGCATTATCAATAGCAAAGGGCATGGAGCTTATAAGCAGTGGTTGAGGGAGATCAATGCCAAAAATAGGAAGGAGAGTGTGAGCATTGTAACAGACAGTGGGGGATCAGTGAAGTCAGCCAGTGAGGAGGAAAAAAGTATGTGCATTAAAAAGGTTTAGCAAACCGGCGGGGTGGGGCAAAATGCCCAGCAGACCATTTGAAAGGATCATGTAGTGGTTTGAAAAACATGACTTGAATCCTAAGGAATGGCCTGCCATGATAGTGTAGGAAGTGCAGCAGATCAGGGCTTTTTGGCAGATTTTGCAAATCCAACAATAATGGTTTGGAAGGTGAGGCTAGTGTGAAGTGTGTGTTGGCAGAAAAGATTGAGTGGGCTAACAAGATTTTACATATTGTGGGGGTTTTGTGATGATGAAGAGGGAGAAAACACTCCACCTTAGGTGGACATTGTGGTGGCTGGATGCCCAGTGAAGGCATTGTCAGGTTCAAGGTCACCATATAATATTATTTCAGAGGAGATATATGATGAGATTTGGGGTGGTAAGAGTCACAAGTAACAATCAACTGATATCCGACCAAAGCATATGGAGGATGAAGAATTGATACAAGGTTTTGTATGGTGTAATGTTACATATGATGACAGAAATATCCATGTTAAAGTGCATGTAGCTGAAAAAGGGGATTGTTTATTGGGATGGAAGAACTACGGAAAGCTTGGATTGGAATTACACACCAGTAAATACATTCATTTAAGGCTGATTGGTAAAGATAAATCAGGACAATTTCTGGGGTAGGTTGGGAGAAACTTTAACAATGTGTTCCGTAAGACATTGGTAAATTGTGTGGCTATTGCCACAAAATTCAGTTGGTGGAAGGTGCCAGGTTGTGTGCACATAAAGTGAGGAATCTGACATTTCGAGCTAGGGAGAAGGTGAGAATGGAATTGCAAGGTCTGTGCAAACAGGGGGTCATTGAGCCCATTGAATGTAGTGAATGTTTGTCTCACATTGTTGTTACCCAGAGCACAACTGGAAGGATTAGACTTTGTGTTGATTTAAGAGACCTTAACATGTTGGTCAACAGACATCCTTTACCTAGAGTTATTGAAATGATGTTCACAATGAAGGAGGCTGAGTGTTTTTCCGCCCTGGACCTATTGGAAGCCTACAACCAGGTGGAATTACAACACACATCAAGGGCTCTTACTGCTTTTATCATGCCCAGAGATGGAACATGATATGCGGGTGAATAAGGTTCCACAGAAGACCTGAAATCACTTAGATGAAGGACAACTGTGAGCTCAAGGTACAGCAGGTATAATTTCTGGGTCACAATTCTTCTGGAAGAGGCTTGGAAACTCACCCGGAAATGGTTGATGCAATTTTGGAGATTAGTGCACCCAGTAACAAGGAGGAGATGAAATTGTATGTAGGATTGATGGAATTCTATGCCAAGTTTGTTGAGAATATTTTGGCCAGATTTGCCATTTTTAGGGATTTTTTTAAAGTAATGTCAGAGTGTGTAAGGGGAGAGAGAAACAAGAGAAGGTTTTAATAAAAAGGAGGTGGTAGTATATGCACCCACATTAAATAGGTTTGATCCTTTGGGGGAAACTACCATTATGGTGGATGCTTGTGCCTCTTGTTCGGGTGCAGTGCTGAGTCAAAACAGAAAGGGTGTGGAAGTATCAGCTGCATTTGCGGGCACTCACAGCTATTGAATCTAGATACTCCACTCTCGAGCATGAATGTTTAGCCTGAAATAGGTCTTCTAACTATTTCAAGACACATGTGTGGGGTAATCCATATGTTATTAAAAGTGATCACAAGCCCTTGGTCCACCTCTTTACCATGAGAGGTTCAGGTTTAACCATACCAAGAATCACCAGGTGGTTATCTGCTTTGCAGGGTTTCAATTTTGTGGTGAGATTTGTTCCGGGGAGTTGCAATCCTGTTGCAGATTGCTTTTCAATGTCCCCTAGAATTAGTTCTGTGGTGATAGAAGTGGAAAGCGACAAGTCAATTTCGGAGGTAGTTAATATCATGGACTGTGCATTTTCCAAATAAATTTGGCTGGAGAGCATTGTTTTTGATAGGGAGTTAAAGGAAGTAATATCCAGGATGGAGCATGGATGGCACCATGGGGAAAAGGTCAGTTCACCCTTCTATTGGATTAGGGTAGAGTTGAGTAGTTCCATATGGGGTTTGGCTAGAGGAGATAGATTATTTCGTCCTATATCCCTTAGGAGGGAATTGGTTAAGGGTGCACATAAAGAACATCTCGGGAAAAAACTTAATTAAATGCAGATTGAGAGCAAAGATTTTGCCCAGCATGGCCCAGCATGGATGAGATTTGGCCCAGCATGGATGAGATGGTGGATGAGGATGTGGGTGTCTGCCTTTATTGTGGAGCGAGTGATAAATCCCTTAAGACTAAGCAGATGGACATTGGGAGTGTGGACATCCCTGAGCAGCCTTCGGAGAAAGTGACCATATATTTTATGGGACCCATGTGTATGTTGGGTCAGGAAAATAGATTTGCTATTGTAATGGTCGACTATGCTTGGAGGTGGTGTGAGGTGGAGTTTGTTGAAAGCATTTCTACCAAATGTGTGATTGATTTCATGGAAAGATTGTTTGTAATAGAATGATACCCAAAGATCCAAATTTCTGACAATGGTGTTCAATTAGTGTCACGGGAGATGAGGGAATACAAGGAAATGGCATTGAAAATCACATTGCTGCCTTATACAATCCTAAGGCATATGGGATAGTTGAACAGACAAATGGTATCATTAAGGAAACCATTCAATCAGCTTTTGCAAATGGCCCAGATTGGAGGAGAAGCAGACATGCGATGATGAGGGCGTTTAGAGACTCTCTGCATGTTTTGACTGATGTCACGCCATTCGTGAAAAGATGCGTACAGAACTATTTCCCCATTGTATGGTCGTGAACAAATAGTGTGCTAATGAGCAAAGATACCTGGCAGGGAGCAGGGTGTGTTTGGGTGATATGGTACGGGTTAAGAAACCAATTAGCGTACCAAAAGGATGTTCCTGCTATTTTGATTCTTTAAAAAAATGTGAATGTCTATGTGAACAGGTTAGACCAAGCGTGATATCTTATTGATATGTGACAACTAAATCAGTTTCAAGTGCTTTAAATAATTGTTTACAAAATAGTGAACATATTTTAATTCATCCTTAAAATGGTCAAGTCCTGCCATAATATGCCAATGTAGATTCATATGCACAGTTAATTCCATTTTACGATAGTTATTGCTTCACACGCCAGGTGTATGCATGATGTGCAGTGGTAGCCTAACGTGTGTAGGTGTGGTTATATATTAAATGTAAGACTCAATTGGCTATGTAATGCCACCTTATGCCAGAGTAAGCCACATATGTTTTGTACAATCATCATACTTAAGGTAAAACCTCACATCCTCAGCATCGTATGTACAAATGTTGCCATTTTATGATAGCTATAGTCGTATGTTGCATGCATATTCATAGATTTAAACGTAGAGCCTAGCATAGATTGAAGAAGACTGCATGTGGTTGATCTTGTATGTGACAATAATGCATTGTAGTCATTGTTTCAATATGTTTGATTTTATAGTACACATTGACTGAGTCACTCGTAATTTTGTCACTTAACAATTAGCCACTGTCAGGTAAAGCTATTTCCGCTGGTTCACATCACCCGATCACGTGTCCAAGCTGGGATTTGAGCTCAGGCATTGTGGATGCTCCAGCTCCAATTTGCAGTATAATTCGCGTTAATATGAGGGGTTCCGAAACCCGCTTATTTCTTCTGCAGGTCGCATGAGGCAGATGGTTCCCATTGGTATCAGAGAGAACCAGGAGGGCGGCAAACATAAATAATATTAATCTTTCAGGCTGGTGAACAACAACCAAATTACCACGCGTTTACCACATTTAAACTGGTCTAACATCGATTCACCACCAACAACTAGCGAAGTTATGAAACTATCCGTCATGAGAAGAGCTTTTGCATGACAGATTTGTTTGCTCGAGCTCTCAAGCATAATGCATCCAGGATTAATTGGCTAATACATCAAGCCTTGACACCTCTACAGGAATTAGCTTGCCTTTTGCTTCAAATTATAAGTCTCGCAAGCAGCACCGAACCCATGGCCTGCTAACCCACCAATGGAATAAAAAATACTTTGACCTTTTTATGCCAGCCATGAAATAATATTACGAATGTGTTCACTATTATGTGCATGCTGGTATAGTTGTAACCTAATTTAGTCTATTATGTCGTGTTTACATATTATCTCTGGACTGCCAGCAACATCGCTTTTCCTTTCAGTGACATCTACTGTCTGTGCGCATTCCCCCGTGGTGAGCTTGGGAGTGCCCACTGGTTACATTACATATCCTACACCTTCCATCCGCACCTGGTGCTGTTTGGTATTGTGTGTGTCCACGTGAAGTGGTAGTGGATGCTCTTTGGGCGCAGAGCGGATGTGCGAGTGAGCTAGTGAGAGTGAGCATTATTTCTCTTCAGTCTACAGTTAGCATTATTAATGCTCCATGGCCATGGTGTACTTGTTGTCACTACTCAACCTATCCATGTGTGCCAATATCTCTTTTACAGGCACTTGTACAAAACCACACTCAGAAAAACAACACATCCATGCATCACACAGGACATGTTTTAACGATACAAAGCAACCTATGACTGTGTCAATACTTCCTTATATGGAGCACTGCTTAGACTAGAGATAATGCGGTTGTTACTGTTAGCTAATGTATGTGTAATTAATTCACTAAACTCATTGTCAAATATTTTGTGTTGGAAAATCCCAGTAAAATACATGGTTAAATTTCATGTAACTGAGCTCAGTTTTGGTTAAAATCTCAGTCGCTATGCCAATGTATGAACATGTAATCTACAGGATATGCACAGAAAACTGCAGTGGTAATTTGAAAAGCCTGAGCAAGCTGATACACTAACAATATGTATTTCATTATGCCTGGCTTGAAAATCGTATGCAGATCATAAAGAAAACATCTTTTGAGTTCCCATTCCTTCTCCTCTTACCTTTTGTTCAGGCAAAACATTAATCTAGCTGCCGTTGATAGCATGCTGCCAGCTCTGTCATCACTGGACACTATGACCAGGTGTCATGAAGGCAGTGCACAGGGTACCAAAGGGCTTGCCGGTGGTAACCCTGGTGATTCCCGAATGAACTCCATTCAGGTTATAATAAAGTCTAAAGGATGAAACTAATAAGGGGTGGTGTTATTCTCTCAGGGATTCTTCTCCTCATGGGTCTTTGGACTGGTACTTTCTTGATATATTCGATTTTTTCCAAGACTTCATAAACTCATGATAACTTTGCAATTCACTATGTTGCCCTGATGACTCCAACTAAAGGTGGACAATGTATGCTCTTGCCTTGAGAGCTGCCTTCCTGGGTTGAAATAAGTACAAATTAGCTCTGCCATATAAGGCACAGTCAATTTTCTAGAGCAAAAGGCATCCATAGGAGCTAATGTGCATACGCACAATGCATTGCTCATGTGGCTCAGAACTGGAAGTGACTACTGGCTAAACTTTATAAACCAACCTTAACTTTCCAAGTGGTGGGAATTTTGGTGGTGGGAATTTTATTGGTTGAACATGTCAGTCAATGACTAGCACCATGTCAATGCAGGGACACCATTTTGCGGTCGCCATAGGTCTCAGCCACGACCCCTGTGGTCACCCCTACTATCCCTTTATTGAAAAATACATTTTAAAAATGCTTCTCGGCACTGGAGTAGTGGGGGCCCCACCACACCAGGTCTGGAGGAGGTGGGGGCAGCCGAGTCCTCACCCATCAGGGTGAAGGCTAGGCCAGGGCGTGCAGCATGAGAATGAATCGCTCAGTAGGGTGAGCTGGCCATGACAAGTGGCACGTGTCTCGTGCCACATTCAGCTCCAAGCCCTTCTATTCCAGCTTCCTCGCAGCTCATATACAGGAACCAAGGAGCTCTCCCAGCTTCCTGGTTCATGTTTATGTGCAACATGGAGGAGCCGAGGGTGGGCTTGAGTGATGGACAGAAGCTGGAAAAACAGTTAAGAAGGCATCTTAAAAAAGAATGTGATGTGTATTTGCATGTGTGAAGTGTGTCAAATGTATTTAGGTGCTATGGGTCAGTGACTGGTGGGTGAATGAGTAGGAATGTGATAGTGTGTGTATGAATGTTCTGCGTGGGTGTGTGCCTGTGTGGAGAATGCAGTGAGAGTGGATGTAAGAGAAGGTGTATGAGTGAGTGACTGGTAGGTGAATGAGTAGAAATGTGATAGTGTATGTTTGAATGTTCTGGGTGGAAACACAGGTGTTAGACACATCTGAACATCGTGTGCCATCTCTTCACGTGATGTCAGTTGGGGGTGGGGTCAAATGACATCACTTCCTGTGATGCCATCAGAGGGTAAGGGCCATTATTTATTTATTTATTAATTTATCAGCATTTATAGAGTGCTCAGCAGCCCTTTGGCATTGTGGCGATGTTACAGAAAGACTTGCTGGTTACAAGGAAAGTGGTGTGCATAGTGGTTACACGACAGCAGCTTCGATTAGTGGTTACAAGACAGCAGCTTAGCTTAGTGGTTACAAGGACATAGAATGCACAGTGGTTACATTGGATAGAGTAGAAGTTAATTACATGCTTAGTTTAGCAGTTACATGGGAAGCAGAGGGGCATAGTTACAGATTTTGCCTGGTGAGCATGTGGAGTTAGTTGAACAGAGTGGTTTTGAGGGTTTTGCGAAAGATGATGAGGGATGGTTCTGCTCTAAGTTCGCTGGGGAATGTGTTCCATAATTTGGTAGCTATGTGGGGGAAGCCTAGACCTCCAGCGTTAGCTCTTTTGATGAATGGGACTTGCAGTTGACTGGCATGGTGACTTCTTTTAGGACGGGTAGAAATGATTCTGTTGATTGTTTCAGTTAGATAGGAAGGTGCTCTGTGACTCATGCATTTGTTTGTGATGATTAGGATTTTGAAGTTGACTTGTTCCTTAACGGGTAGCCAGTGAGCAGCTTGCCTGGCTTCAGTGATGTGTACTCTTTTGGAAATGCTGAGAGCTGCACGTAGCGCATTGTTCTGCACTATTTGGAGCCTGTTGAGATTTTTGGCAAAGGTGCCTGCAAGGATGGTATTGCAGTAGTCCAGCTTAGCTCCGATAGTGTAACAGGCAATGGAAAGGCAGTTTTCGGGGGGTTAGGAAAGGTTTAATGGCATTTATGAGTTTGGTGGTGTGGGCCGAAGCTGAGGCCATGTCGCTGAGCTGTTGTGTCATAGAGAGGGTTGAGTCAAGGTAGATTCCAAGGGTTTTTACGAAGGTGGACACGGGATGTTGGTGTTGTCGATAGTGAAATTGTCATACCTTTTGTTAAGTTTAGGCAGGATTTCTTTGGGTCCAAGGAGTATGATCTTGGTTTTGTCCCCGTTAAGGCAGAGGCCATTGATTGCCATCCAAGTTTGCATGGTGATGTAGATTTGGAGGAAGGCTTCTGCGTCTTGGTCGTAGTAACCAGAGAGGGGAGCAGTACTTGTGTGTCGTCGGCATAATATGTGTAAGCTATGCCGAGCAAGTACAGTAAGTCAAACAGTGGGTTGGTAAATAGGTTATAGAGGGTGGGGGTAATGCATGATCCTTGGGGAACTACGCAATGAATGGTGTCAGGGGCTGCGTTGACCTGGTCAGAGTAGACCTTCATGGCTCTACCTTCTAAGAAGGAGGTTATCCAGGAGGTTGCTTCTTTAGAGAAGTGGGCTGCGTTGGAGAGGTGGGAAGTCAGGATGTTGTGATCTACAAGATCAAATGCAGCCGAGAGATCTAAAAGAAGCAGAAGGGCTGGTTTACCCTTGTCCATGATGTTGGTGATTTGGTTTTTGAGATCTAGTAGGGTGGTTTTTGTGCCGTGACCTTTACGGAAGCCTGATTGTCTATTACCCAAAATGGCATTGCATTTCAGATAGTGTTGGATTTGGGAGTAGGCAGCTTTGTCAAGAATTTTGAGAATGAATGGGACTGTGGTGATGGGGCGGTAGTTGTTGGGGCATGTGGGATCAAGGGAGAGTATCTTTATGAGAAGGCTGAGCCAGGCTTCTTTAAGGCTTTGAGGTACAGTTCCTGAGGAAGAGGAGGCATTGATGAACGCAGTGATAATAAGGGTTAGAGTGTCGGCGCACTCTTTGATGACAGTAGGTGGGCAGATATCTCCTTTACAAGTGGAGGGTTTGATGTGTTGGAGGAGATCAGTGACTTCCTTTTCTTTTATATCTCTGAATGAGAAGAGTGGTGTATCGGGATGATGAGAGGGGGGGATGAGCTGAGGAAAGTTTCCCTGGTTAGGTAAGGCTTTGTGCTGAGATTGAATTCTTTCTTGAAGAAGCTTAATTTTGTTAAGGAGGGCTGCATGAATGCTGGAGCACCAGGCTTTATCTTTAGATATTTCGTCTGATTTAGTGGTAGGGGTGATGAGATCTTTGAAGATTGAAAACATTTCCTCTGTTTTTGGAGTTGGCATTGGTTATTCTGAGATTAAATGATTCAGATGTATCTTTAAAAATTGCTTTTTTATACATAGAGGATCTGGTTTTAAATGTTGTCAGCGTGGAGGGGTTGGGTGAGGATTGCCACTTAGCTAAGGCAAGGTGTTTGTTGTTGCATAATACTGCTAGCTCTTCTGTGAACCAGGAGTTGGTGTACATGGATTTATTTTTCTTTCTTATCCTCTAAGGGAGCTATGGTCTCAATTGCATTGGTAAGAGTGAGGGAGTCGATGTTGGCGAGTACCGTGGGGTTGTTGGTAAAGGGTGGATTGAATTCGGGAATGTCAAGGAAGGGGAGGAGGTTGCCTTTGTTAAGTTTTTTGGAGCTTCTGACTTTGGCCGGTGGGGCGTACAAGAGTACTTTAGTGGTGGGTATAGTGCAGTGGGAATAGTAAATCGTATGCAATGGTGGTCCGTCCATGGGAGGGCTGAAATCTTGGTGGGGCAACTGTGCAATTATGGTCAGTGACCCAATCAATGGAGTGACCTTTGCAGTGAGTAGGTTCTGAGACTTTATGGGAGAATCCCAGGTCAGTGAGGTCTTTGTCAAATGATGTGGCTGATGTGTCCTTAGGGTCAAGAAGGCCTAGATTGAGGTCTCTGAGGAGGAGGGTTTTGGTAGAGCTTTTTAGGTTGTTTCTAATAATTTGTATGAGGTGCATTTGGTAGTCAGGGGCTGTGCCAGGTGGTCTATATGTGATAAGGATATTTATAGTACAGTTAGGGGAAAACGTGAGCTTAGCATAAATAAGGTCAGCATTATTTTCCAACTGTTGGTTGCAGAGTCTAATGGACAGGGACTCCTTAGCGATGAGAGCTACACCACCACCTTTGGAGGTCTTGTGGTCCTGTCTAAGAATGGTGTATCCGGATGGTAGAGTGAGAGAGATGGCTGGGCCTGAGACTTCATGTAGACAAGTTTCTGTGATTGCCAGCAGATAGAGGTCTAGAGAGCTGATGAGGTCATTGATTTCTAGAGCGTGTGCAGGGAGAGAGCAAGCGTTGACCAGGGCACATTCCAGGGCGGTGGGAAGTATGGATCTGCTGATGGTAGGGGTGGGTGAATTGGTGTCTGGGGAGAGTTTGTGTTTGGCAATGGTGAGCATGGGGTGCTGGGCGGGAGGGGAGGTGAGCATGGTGGTGTGTTGTTGGGTTTCTGTTGTAGGTGGGTTGATGTGATGGGGGTGCGAGAGCTCAGTCTGTGGTTTCTAAGGTGAGTGGTGAGAGGGATGTGGGGGTGCACGCTAGGCTCTGAGCAAGCCCTAAGCCTAGAGAGTCTGGTGAATAGAATGATGTGATCTATAGGTTTGGCTGAGCTTTGGCTGTGGAGCGTGGCTACCACGGGGGTTGTTGAGGATTGGTGTTGGAGAGTTAGAGGTGTAGTGCATGAGTGAGTAGGGGGCATGATATAGGTGAGCCAGGGTGCAGTTAAGAGGAGTGTATGTGCAAGGAGGAAGAGAAGAGTGGTGGTGGCAAGTGATATTTGGTATGAGTGCTGGTGAGCTAGGTGGCGGGTCAAGAGGAGATACATTTGTAAGAGGGGGCATGCAATTAAGGTAATTGCATTCAATAGAAATACCATCTTGAGAAGGCACAATTAGGCAAAATTATGTACAATCTAAAATATTGCACAGTTTAAGTAGTACAGTACGTGCCGTGCAGTCAAAGGTACAATCGAGGAGGGCACAGTTTGGGCAATACAGTAGGTGCAAAGCATTCAAAGGTACAGTTTAAAGAAGGGTAAGAGTTTAGGTAGTACAATGCGTGCAAAGCTAGGTTAAAGGGAAGTGCAATTTGCTAAAATTAAGGGAGATGTGAGACTAGTATGGCAACTATAAGATATGCATTATAGATTAACACAGTTTGGAACATAGAAGACGATAATATGGTGGAAAATGCTAGGAGAAATCTAATTGTGGTGAGTAGGTCTAGTATTGGTAGGATTTTCTGAGATCAGAACATGCTAAAGATACAATTTCTGATGGTAGGAATATTTTGGGACCATTGCAGCGTTTGCGACGAAAGCCATATACAAATGAGCAAGCGGCAGTTTAAATACTAAAAGTGTGTCAGAAGATCTTATGCCGTAGTGAAGAATGCATAGTATAATTTGCATAAAATGAACAGTTATTTTGGCTGGGGCGAGGTCTCACCAGATGTATCTCAGGGAGGCCGTCCGGGCGGTGTGGGCATAAGGGAAGTAATGCAGATAGAGATCTCTTTGAGCACAAAGACCTGGAGCAGCTCGCAGCGCGGCACGCTCGGTCAGTTCAGTCAGGATGCAGCCTTCTTTCCTAGGCCTTCATAGGCCGGCTAACGCCTACCAGCGATTGGTGGAACTTTGTAAAATAGTGGCCAGCAGCCAATCCAGTCCAAGGGGGGACAGGCACACAACGTGACACAGTCAGGCAGAGGATGATTTTGGCGCGGTGGCCATTTTAGAGGCAGGTTGCCTCGTGTAATTTAAAATGGCAATATGATTGAATCTCAGTAAAAGAACACAAACGAGTAAGTAGAATGGGCTGAAAAAATCGGGATGGTGATGTCATGTGATGTCACTTCCACTACCCCTGGCATTTTGGTTGAAATGATGCACCTGTTTCTATATGATATGATATGATAAGGCATTTGTAACGCGCCTATACACAAGTGTTTCAAAGCGCGATGATGGAAGGCAAGGGGAACAGAGAGAGACAGAAACAACGATCTTACTAGGCCAGGTGTCATTCAGATCACACAAGTGCATGGGAAGGGGAAACGTGTGGGGGGAAAGAGAGGGACAGTGCAGTACATGGGATACATAGAATTAATAAAACAATAAATAACAAATGATAAGGCCAGCTGGTAGTAAGTGCAAGGGTAAGTACAGACATCGGATATAAAAGCTGGTAGGGAGCTGGTAGGGAGACTGTAGGGATACAGAAAACAGTTCCCAAGTGTGGGAGTTTGCAGGGAGGCAGTGCAAGTGTGCAACTGGTGGGGGAGTTGGCCTGGGCCCGATATCAGAGAGTGGCCAGGCAACCAGTGCAGTTTTCGTTTTAGCCAGGAATTCAGCAGGGGAGAGGAGGAGAGAAAGCAGAGGCAAAGATAAAAAGGTTTTGAGGTGCTTCCGGACCCGGAGATGGTTCTCCTCAGGTTTCAGGGAGGCAGGAGGCTTTCCCAAAGGGAGGCCACAGCCAAAGAAAGAGAGCTACCACCAACTCGCTGCTTGGAGAACCGACTGACCCTGAGGGAGTTGGAGGCGGATGAGCAAAGAGCTTGAGAAGGAAGATATTTAGGAAGAGAGATTTTAAGGTTTTGAGGCCCCAGGCGGCCTTGTGGACAATGCAGAGGGTTTTGAACGCATTCCTCGCATCCACTGGGAGCTAGTGCAGAGATTTCAGTCCTGGAGAGAAAAGATCCCTGGGCTTGAGGCCAAAGACAAGTCTCGCAGTCCTGTTCTGGATGAGTTTCAGAGGGCGGAAAGTAGATGCAGGCAGATTTAGAAAGAGGCTGTTGCAATAGTCCAGCCTAGAGAGAACCAGAGCTCTGGAGACAGTGAGCTTCTGGGGGAAGGAAAGGAAAGGAAGAATACCTCTGAGGAGGTGCAGCTGGTAGTAAGACTTATTAGAGACATCAGAGATGTGAGTAGAGAAGAAGAGTGTGGAGTCGAAGATGACCCCGAGGTTTTTAGACGTGCAGGTGGGAGCAGGAGGAAGGCCAAGAGAGGCTGGCCAGAGAGTGACAGGAAAGGAGGGAGCAGGTGTGCCAATGAGTGGAATCTCAGTCTTACTGGCATTAAGGCAGAGATTATGGGCGGCACACCACTCCTGGATAGCAGACAGACATTCATGGATGAGTGAAGGAGAAGAGGTGGCTGAAGGTAGCCTGAAAATGAGCTGAGCGTCATCCGCATAGCACTGGAAGTTGGGGCAGAGAGCAGCAATGCAGTGGGCAAGAAGTGCCAGGTATTGGTTTAACAGCAAGGGAGAGAGGTTAGACCCCTGGGGAACACCACAGGTAGATATAGAGATAGAGGAGAGGAAGGACCCAAGTTGGACCTGGGAGGGTCGATGAGAGAGGAAAAAAGGTCAGCCACATCAGGGCCTGGCCGGTGATACCCAGATTATCACGGAGAAGGTTGAGCAAGATGGCATGGTTGACCGTGTCAAAGGCATAAGAGAGATCAAGTAAGATGAGGGCACAGGGGGTGTTGGAATCAAGGTTGGAGAGCAAGTCTTCATGGATGTTCAGGAGAGCAGTTTCCGTGCTTCTGGCAGCTCTGAAGCCAGACTGATGATCATGAAGACAACCAACAGATTCAGTGTGGAGATTGAGCTGGGAGATGGCCAGCTTTTCCAGGAGTATTCCCAGGAAAGGAGTGATGGAGATTGGGCGATAATTGGCCGGGCAGGATGGGTCGGCAGAGGGTTTCTTAAGAAGAGGGTGCACAAGGGAATGCTTAAGGCGGGATTGGAAGACTCCAGTGGTGAAGGAGTGGTTGCAGAAGTCGGCCAGAGCAGGGGCCAGGAAGTCAATGTGGTCCTTGATGGTTTTGGAGGAACAGGGGTGAATCTGTTTTGATGAGACTTTCATAGATCAGACTTGTCTAGATACCTCTTCTGGGGAGAACAGGGGAAAGGCAGAGAAGGAGGGAGGAGAGGTGGCCTAGGAAGGGCAAGAGGAAGAGCAGGGAGGAGGGGGAGAGGAAGAGAGACAGGACAGTTTTAGAGATGAAATGTGAAGCCAGAGCCATGCAGAGGGCCTGGGAAGGGACAGGAGAGGTAGAGACTGCAGCAGGATTGGCCAGTTCCTTGCAGATTTTAAAGAGATGCGGGCTTGGATGTGAGCTCTCTTCTTGGTGCCGACAGTAAGCCGATATTGCCTTTGGAGCAAGCGGCAGGCCAGTTTGTCAGAGAATGTACGAGAAGTAAGCCATTTCCTCTCAGCCAGCCTGGTATAGTGGAGTTTAGAATGTTCGCCAGAGCCTGCTTTTAGGCCTTGCCAGCACTCATTGAAACATGCAAAAGCACGTCTACTGCAAGCACAATCTTCCCATCAAGATTAAAAGATAAGCAGAGGCACTGGTGTGGGGACTGTAAAGGAAAGAACTCTGAATGAACATAGTTAAAAATGAAAATTCCATTCCATTTAATACCAAACATTAGAAAAGCATCATGCTTACGAATTTGAAAACGCCACTGAAAGCACGTTTTTATCAAGGAAAAAATTGTCGATCCAGAGGTGGTGGAATTGAAAGTTCCATTTGGAGGGAAGGAGGAGCCCTCAAAAGGCACATCACAAACGGAAGAGCCCACTGGGTATGAGTGCTCACAGCAGGAGATCGCTTTCTGCCCTTGAAGTACAGCTCACATTAGAAGATTGCAAGCACTTGGAAATGGAAGCCGTACTGCTACAGGTATCACAGTGAAGGCCAAGAGTGGGGTGTGTGAGGCTATTACCATGGGCACTCAAAGATGGCGAAGTCCTGACTCTGTAACACCATGACCGAGCCACCCTAATGCCCATTCCGACCATCATCCTGGACCACCATAGGAATCTGCTTGACATAGACCATGATGCAGCGGGTGCCTTCTAGTACACAGTGATTATGGCATATCTAAGCCAATCTTCTGACAGGTGCTGACACAAGTGGAAAATGCCCTGTCGCTATGTATACGTCAATACTTTAACGTTCCCATTTACCTGCAAAGTTCCCAGTATTGAAGATCGGCCTCACTGGTTTCTCCATCATAGAGAGAATGTTGGATTGAGTGCAAATCCCACTAGTGCCTCCACAGCAAGCGGAATACAATGTCCACAATAAACAGATGCATTGCAAAATGATAATGGAAACAATGTCTGATGCTAACCGTGGTATCACACACTTTTGGAAAGGTTTTCTAGAGTCCACGCATCACTCAACCATATACCTAACACCATGGAGATAAACAAATGCCATAATACATAGTTACTTGATTTGACAGACCGTAATGCACCAATGCGACCTCCAAAAAATGTGTTGAAAGCACCCACACATGAGCCACAGCTTTTACACCTTTGGCAATGTGGGTGAGAATGCGTTTGCACACAATAACTCGGCCACACCAAGCCCTCTTCTGCATATGTGCATGTCACATGGAATGCATGGCTTGCTTGTGAACTGCACAGTCCACTTTACCGCATGGCATGACCTCTCAATTGTCCAACAGTCGTGACAAAGGCAGCTAAATATCTTCCATGGTATTGTTATGGCACACGTGTGAACCGGTCATTATCCATCATCCACTGAAACTCTTCTGGCTGCACTCATCTTCCATCCATGCTCTATCCACTAGAAAACATGTGATTATACGATCACAACACATCCTCTTCAGAAAGTACCTTCCAGAAGCAAACAGAGTGATTTAAACAAAAAGAACTCACCATTGCGTCACCCAAAAATATCTTGCCATCAAAATTCATACCACGAAGACCCCACAATATGTATTCTTTACAAAAACATGAAAGTAATCAACAATTGCACCTTGGTGTACCTCAGTCGGTATGTGGAAAGCAATTTCAATTAGCCTGAGCCTAGTTCCAAACCAATGAACCCTCCATGTGGCTTCTGAGGAGTGACACTTTACAGGTCACCTTTCTTTATGGCTCCAGGCCCATGACCAATTTTCGGAACTAATTTATATAATTTCTCAAGTATGTTGCTGTTATGTAAAATGTTACAGACAATTACTTCCATGATTTCAAAAATAATGATGCACTGGAGTGTTCCTTTCGTGTTTGCATCTGTGTAACCCTGACTGCTAAGAGCAAGGCCTAGTCATACCCACCGGCTCCGGCACTGGTCCTTTCAGCGCACAGAGTGGCACCGCCGCGCTGCGGCCAGCACTGAGAGAAGCACACATCCCTGCCATGTCCTTCACATGTGTACAATCTCTCTCAAACTGGCTATGAAACCCTACTAGTGCACATCACCCACTCCCCCTATAATCGCTTCTATCGTGCCAGTGTTCCAAAATCCACGTGTCGTACTTTGCTCGCCGAACCAAAGCGCGTCAAGGTGAGGGTGTAGTTCATGACTTGAGAACGGGGACCCCCATAATCACGTAATCCGGTGAAAGAGCGCCATTTCAGCGACGCCCAGTTGGCAGGAGACACTGAAATGCAGGACTAGGACAAGGCACAACCCGCGGTTTGAAAGTGCAAATACGCATTTTCAGGGATTTTCTTGACTAAAGAAAACACGTTCAATGTTTTGGGGAACTTCAAATCTTATTTCCCAATGTAGGAAACCTGATTGGATTGGGCAGGTTTACACATATGTCCTCTCTTTCCTAGACTGGGGCGGGAGGGCCTATTGACTTACCAGCTCTTCATGTACAAAATGCTCTAATTTTCATCATAGAGTAAACTGTCTTCTTGCACACTGGGATAGAACGGTTGTGCGTGCTTTTTTTAAATGTATTTATTTTTAAATATACCTTTCCCGCAAAACACCACTTTAATTGGCACAATGTGCATCCCTGTTGCCAGTGTCAGGAGAGAGGCCCAGCACATATTAAGCGGGCATAAAGTCTAAACTAAGTTTGAGGCACACACATTGCCTCACTGTAAGGATAGTTCAAAGATATGTACTGGTTTCCTCTGTTATATGTCTCTATTTGGTGCCAACCCTTCTACATCCTAGACTCCATCCCTTACCTAGTGTCTGTTAATCTATGTTCAATAGTCATCATTGCACTTTTCGATGATTTCTTTCCCTATAACTTATTTTTATCAAAACACTTATTGATATAGTGATTTTGTATTTCGGGGGGTTCCCCCAAACCCCTCTCCTCTATAATGTACTCCCTATTACCCAGCCCCTACATTTTATATCCCCTTACCGCCCACCCCTATATTTTTCAATGAGTTTTTTCTCATTGAAACACTTTCGGCAAAAAACCCATCAAAACATATACTGGCGATGTAACAACATTGTACCCTAAAAAATAGTCGCCAACAGCCTAACTGATAGAAGCTCATGCTTCAGTCCAGTGTCCACTTCTCCCCCATAAGGCCTCTTCATGGCCCAAAATCAATTTAGCAGGAGCATGCAATTCGCATCAGATTGTGCAATATGCAAGACAACACACTCCTACGCTAGTAGCTCAATGCAAAAACTGTTAGGGGTTGATTGACAGAGCGTTTTCCAATGGGATTGTGCCATTTAAAACGCGTCTGCGAATCAGGCCCTTAGTATGTTACTGTGCAGAGGTTTTCCTAGTCTTGTGTGGGCTAGTTTAATGTACGCAGCACACAGTCACATTTGAACAATGGGAAACTACTCTTCCCTGTGTTCTTTTATTTACGTGGAGGTGTACAAAGATTGGGTGGTGTGATCTATGATACATCAAAAAGGCAGCTCGGAGGCAAAAGACAGAGCTCTGCGGCACACAAGCTTGGGCTGCTGCCCACACATGTACTTCGAGTCTCTCACTTGATCGAAGATCAGACTGCTGTTTCTGAGGCGCTGTGGGATTTGCCAACAGGGGTGTTGCTAGGTCTGGAAAATACCCCGGGCTATGCTGACGTCGGAACTGTTGGGACTGGGGGCTAGCTACCCTTTTGGTTGTAGCTCCTGAGTTTCTATCTGGGGCTACAACCAAAAGACCAGGGGCTATAGCCCCGTTAGCCCCCCGTCCCAGCCCCCTAGCAACGCCTCTGTTTGCCAATGATGCAAAGTGCAGATCTCTGTGTGGGAAGGGGTACCTTCTGATTGGCAAAGCCGTGCACATTCCACAGGTTTAGCTAATGCAATGCAGGAAAAGCAGGCTGCTAGGCAGTCTGCCTTGCTCCATTTCTTCTCATTACACAGATTGCTTTGCTCAGATTGCAATTTCAAAGTAAACTGAATGCAGTTTCATTTGAACTTTGCACCTTTCACTTTTGCAGTTGCCATGGAGGGGCTGTGGGCTTCTCCTGAGCCATTGTCTGATCACCTGGAAACTAATGGCAGTGAAGACTGATGGGAACTTTTAAATACAAAGACTGAAATGCCCCGAAACCGGCGACTGCCCTTATCCCCCTCCATGCAGTGCAGCGCTGAATTGCACCAGTCAAGACAAGCCATAATTCAGGCAGAACACTCTTAAGGCCATTGGCACAAATGTGCCCTCCCAAACCAAAGAAATTATGGTATGCAGGGATCTTGGTCTGCAACTCCCCACCCACGTCCCAGTCATAAGCCCTAGCTTGAGAGGCTGACATGGCAGCAATCCAAATAAGCATTGGAACTGCTCAAAATAAGCATTGGAATTGCCTTGAAGTCACCTGACTCCGTCCATCCGTGATGGATTTATAATAACACATGTGTGGCATTTTAAGGTCAACATTAGCCGTCCCAGAGGAGGATGTTTGTCTTTGTGTTCTAGCATAGGTAGAGGACACAATTTAACGCATAGAAACAATTCGGTATACAGGCAATAGTCTACAGTTAGTGACCCCCACCCCCGTCACACTGAACCAGGAATCAGGCTGGTTTGCAAAGGTAAATGTTTATTTATGTATTTAAGATGTAATCACAATATGTTTTAATAGATACACAACAATCACCAATGGGGTGACAGAACACTGAATAATATCTTTAGTACACTAGGAATCGGTAATAAGCAAATCAAATGCAGCACATAAAATAATACTTTTGTGTTTGGTTCAGATCAGATAAAACTGTGGTTAGCAGTTCCCCTTGCAACACCCCTCGACCCCCCAAAAGGCAATGTAAAGGGAAAGGAGGAGAGAGCAGGTATTCAGGAATAATACAAATCAAACAGAATATCAATCCCACTTTCCCCCAGCAAACACAAGAGAAAAACGGAATTGACTGTCCAGTTGTCAGTTGTCAGAATGGCTTTTAAAATTGTCTTTCGAGTTGACTGGGCAAAAACACCAAATGTGGTCAAAAACCCTTAAATTGCTCTAAATTATTATGGGAGCCACGTTGCATAGTTACAAACAATCACAAGCAATGATTTGGTCAGCAGAAAACAATGGGAATCTTAAAATCCAAGTTGGAAGCAGTTAAGAGCTATTTTACACGTGTAAAATCTTTCAAATCTTTAAATTTGCGGTAAACTTTTCATTGCACAATATTCGCTTTAACGAATTACAAAAACTGAGGGAGTTACAGGCATTTTAGTAAAGGTTGTTTTTGTAAAATAGGTGCGAGAATGGAAAACTGGAGTGCACTTTAAAAATGACAAATGGGTTTTCTTATGCTATATTAAAGACTACCAAAAAGTAGAATGCCACACAGGAAGGTCATTCACGGCCGCTCATAACAGTTCAGGTGTGATACTCTACTTTCTGTTTGGTTTGGGAATTACTTTCTTAATCAATCAATAGGAAGTTAAGGTTTAGGAACATATATGAGAGAAGAGTTGCGCAAAGATAATTCTAACAATACTGGTTCTGAAGGAAAGATAGGATGAGTCGAATAGGGACAAGACTATGCAATTATACCATGGGACACATTTCTTCCTATTTACACTCACTGGATACGTTTTTAAATGTGACCGTCAGTCCTGGTCATGGATTGTATCTGGTCTAGGAAAAACAGCACATCAAGCACGGGACTGGATCCTCTAGGCCGGTCGCCGGATTGGCACAGGATCTGCTCTCCTAGTCTGTGGGTATTTGGATCAGCTTGATGGCGAGTTCCTTAGGCAAGCCTAGTGGTGGCAAGCCAGAGAATTTCTGGATACTGGTTCAAATGGCCTTCTCACACCACACAGTGCTTTGCTGAGTGGGAGAATACATTTGAGGATTGGGGCCTTGCTGGAAGTCAATAGTCTCTATTGCTGGCAAGAGATTTGGTATCTGGATCTGGAAGAATATTTCAAGCTGGATGTAGAAAGCCGGATCAGAGTGCTTCACCGGAATCAAGAACGTGGCTGGATCAGTGAGTCCCTATCTGCTGTCAGCTCTCTCTATTTATGCCTTAAACATGACATCACAAAGGGGTGTATGGGCTGGTTTAGCTAAGCCTGCCCCTGTGAAAGGTGATTGGGTAAGAGTCTTCTCTCTGCCTTGATAGAAGGAGAGAAACAGAGTGTCATCTTTATGGTATAATTTTATGATGCTGAGAATCCACCCTTAGCCACTGGAACACAAAGTCTAATTTTTGCAAAATACATATTTACACATGTGCAACCTCTATAAAAATCACATACACAGATTGCCTCTATTATGGGGTATCTGCTCATCAAAATTTCACAGCTGTAGGATCTGGTATCAACTTTCCACAGAATTTTGTCCTTTTCGCTATGAGCACACTGTCCAATTTTTAAGCAAATTTCCACAAATGTGCGTGTTTAACATAGGGACATGTGTGTACATTTTCACAATTCTAACTGTAATACATTTTGCGTACAATCACATATCCTGCCATTCCTTTCCAGAACATGTCACATGGTTTTGCTGCCTCTTCACACGTGCAGCCAGAAATGAAATGAACAACTCTGTCATTTTTATATTTTTCACCATTCTGAATAGCAAGTTATAAGTCTTTTAAAAAGTGTTCTTTGTTCATGTTTAGCAACAGATGGTTGCTTCGCTTCACACCTTGGTCTCTCCCTGGAGTCCAGGAACACCCCCTCCTTGGGGAATGTTCCTGCCAAGAGCCATTTACGATCGCCTTCACACCTCCAGTTTCCTGAGCTGCAGCTTGTCATTGTTTCTATGCTCTCTGTAGGCCAGATTCTGTCCTACCCTGCAATTAACACCTCCCAGTGAGTTTCTGCTGAGAGGAAGGCCCTCCTTCTGGTAGAAAAACCTGTTTTTCAAGTCCTTGCAACTTCAGCCAAGCTAATTAACTTTTTAAACCTAGAAGAAAAAACACATTTGTTGCATCACATACAAATACATGTCTTTCTTGGCCTTAAAATCTATGGGATCAAACACAACTAAAATGTGTATTCCATTTTGGCAACAATCCTGTTTATGTTTGCTAATTCAGCAGACATTTGAGTTTTAGGTCATTTTAAAGCTGCCTTAGTACTCCTCTGACAGCTGGCATTCAGGTCGCCCTGGGTACTGAACCCAGATTTTGGCATAGAGGCTGTCAGAGTTCAGATTTTGTATGTTTAACAATGTTTCATTTGATACATGAACTTTAGCACCAGGCAATATTTTAAATGTTGAAAAGTGTTGTGTTATCGGCATTGTGGAGTTTTTAGCAACAAAGCAAATGACATTTGTAGGCACATTTTGGGGTTTCCCTTGCACAGTGCTGCATCTCTGTCTGCCCTCTGTTTGCTGGTCATGGGACCCACTGGCACATTTCTGCAGGGTGTGCTCTATTCCACTGCACATGCACCATGGTTGGCAGGTTGTGCATCCCTCTTTTTGTGTGCTGAAGCACACGGTTTTGATAGGTTTTTGGCACACACAAGGGTTTTGCTGCCATTGTTGCTGTTTCTTTCCCCATAACTGGCTCGGTGATGCCGCATAGCATAGCGGAGTGGGTCAATACATCCCACACCTCACATAGATGCAACACCCAGATGAGCCACCTGACAGGAGGGTAAGCGCCCAAGCACTGAACAAGGAGACAGATGGAAAGCAACATGGGAAGTGTACATACCAGAGTTTAGACAGACAATAAGCACCAGACTTTACCATGAAAGCACACTTTCACACTCCTCCTCTGCTCCTCTGACAGGTAAAGTGCTTTGATGCCGTAACCCATGGCAAGATGTGCTATACAAATTAATAATGCAAAGCATACTCATGCGCATTTCCTATTGCCGATCATTCTTTGAAAATATTACCTGTCCCCTTGTTTTAAAATAAATCAAATAGTCATATTGAGATATGAGGAAACCATATACCCTGTATTGTTATGCATGAAACCTTTTATTCTCATAGAACCATGGCTGTCAAATTCACAATGCCAACACGTGTTTCGACCAATGAGTCTTTTTCAAGACTGGATTTGGTAAATATTCATTAAAAAAAAAACAGTAGACTGACGAAATATCTATCACAAAAATAAATGAAAAAACAAACAAATATAGAATTTATGGGAGAGAAGAGAGAACAAACAATGATATTGATAGCAATCTGGATTGAGCTACATATATTTAGGTATTGTGATGTGGAATTGTTTTCCAATTAAAGCAGTTCATTTCAATCCACAGCGCTACATATATATATATATATATATATATACATATATATATATATATGTATATATATATATTCAGTGAAAAAAACTTTGTTAAAGGGACGTTATGGTTAAGTTGCGCTACTAAAAACCTATGAAATTCAGTGAAAAAACTTTGTTAAAGGGACGTTATGGTTCCAAGTAAAACCGAAAAACCCTTGAAATTCGCCAGTTATGGTAAGCTAAGCAACCATAACTCGCGCCACCACCGTGCACTGCTAAGACTAACACCCAGGACATCAAAGATGGCATCACAACTGTCATTGATGACATCACTGATGACATCACATGTCTGGCTCACTATTTTTTCTTTTGCTGACATATCTAGGCCACATGGTTTTCTTCAGTAACAGTCAGAAACTAAGAATTTTATTTTATTTGTAGGCATATCCTTCTAGTAGGTTCTTACAGTAATTCCCTTAGAGTACAGTCACATCATATGAAACATATACATATGGGAAAACACAAGCTTGAAAGACAGCAATCCTTTTTGTGCATAAAGATAATCACCAAACTTATGAGCACTTTCTGATAGTTCTGTTGTTTTTTTTTTTTTTATGGCTGTACTTTCCCTGTATATGGTCATATTTGTATACATTGTACTCACACTACTTTCCTTACGGTCCAATCATATCAAGTGATACATATGCATAGCTTTGAAACAGAGCAATCATTTATTTGCATGAATCTAATCAGTTAAGTTATGAATTGTTTCTCCTACTACTTGTGCTTTTTTGCTAACTTCACTTTCCCTGTATATACCCATATTGGTATGTGTTCTTGTGTCTTTGTGTTTTGTCTATAGTAATGCAATTATGTAATACATGGGTTTTATTAGCTACTTATTACATATTTCACAGTACACAAAAATCTATTAAGAAAACAATTATCATTTCATTATTCAACATATTAACATTACGAATATCATACCTTCATCTTGTACGCTGCACACAATGTTATGTTTCTGTATGATTAGCTTAGTATACTAGATAGAACCCCATAATAGGATGCTATTTATATCAATGCATCGTTCAATGCACTTATTAGGGTATATTTCTTGCAATGATTCTTGACACTTTTTTCGCAACATAATAAGAATCCCTTCTACACATATTTCATGAGAAGTACATACACAAGTGATGTCATCAGTGATGTCATCAATGACATCTGTGATGTCATCTTTGATGTCCTGGGTGTTAGTCTTAGCAGTGCACGGTGGTGGCGCAAGTTATGGTTGCTTAGCTTACCATAACTGGCGAATTTCAAGGGTTTTTCGGTTTTACTTGGAACCATAACGTCCCTTTAACAAAGTTTTTTCACTGAATTTCATAGGTTTTTAGTAGCGCAGTTTAACCATAATGTCCCTTTAACAAAGTTTTTTTCACTGAATTCCATAGGTTTTTAGTAGCGCAACTTAACAATAATGACTTGACTTTATATACATGTCATATGGAACTGACTAGATCTCTTCTTATGAACTTGATGTCCGCGAACTTATTTAATGTTCGCGGACATGTTCGGAGAACAGTACCACTACCTAAAAACTGTGGGGGGGGGGGGTGGTGGGGTATGTTTGATTGTTATATCATAATATAGGAACATTTAACAAATTCAAAAAGCAGCACACAAACACATTATATATAGTAATACATAATAAATGTAACCCATATATGTAACACACTAACCATTCATTTAAATACAATATGTTCTGAAATGGAATATACCACAAGAACATAAATTGGCTTCCAACATAATTACCTCACAGACACAACAGAACTGAGAACAAGACCAGACCCACTGAATACATAGGACTTATCTTACCAGAAATAGTAAGTGTACTTCATTTTACTCATATATTTATAAACTTTCTGTATTAGATTAAAAAATATATATTTTTTTTTTTCTCACAGAAATGTCTAGTACTCTGGAATGGCTAGAGGACAATTTCCCACATGTAGAAATATCACAAGATAGTGAAACTAATGGTAAACACTTTATAATATAAACCATGTATTTATTATTTTTTTATATACATTTAACATATATATCATTTTTTTGTACAGAGCACACCAAAATAGAAAAAACTTCAGAAAACCCTGTTATGGATAACAGTCTTCACAATATAGAAGAAAATATGGATGTATTGTTGGCTAATATTAATAATTTAAAAACTTTTGTAGAAAATCATTTCAAACCAAAAACCTTGTACCATTGCCCCACATGTACTTGTCCCTCCTCACCATATCCCAGTCAATTATCCCCAAACCCTCTCCATAATCCAAAACGTTTTGATGAGACTTCCATCCCTTCTTCACCTAATACCAATCATGTTGAAACCCCAAATTCTCCTGTTTTTGTTTCTGTTTCTGCCTCACCTTCTCTGTCATAAATTATTAATATATGTTAAATAAAGTTTAATTTTTATATTGTATTGTGAATAGTTTCCGTTTTTTTTTTAAACAATAAAAGTGTCCGCGGACAGTGCGAGTGTTCTGAAATGTTCGTACATAAACGAAAATGGAGGTGTCCTGAAGAACACCACACCTGTTCGTACAGTTCGCTAGCAAGTTGAAACTGTTCTAAGAACACACGTGGTGTCCTGAAATGTTCGTAAAGAAACAAAAATGAAAGTGTTCTAAAGAACACTATATCTGTCCGTAATGTTCGCTATCAACTTAAAACTGTCCTAAGAACACAATTGGTGTCCTAAAATGTTCGTAAATAAACAAAAATGATGTGTCCTGAACAACAGTACAACTGTTCGTAGCGTTCCCTAGCAACATGAAACTGTACGAAGAACACACGCGGTGTCCTGAATTGTTCGTAAACAAACAAAAATTAAAGTGTCCTAAAGAACACTATACCTGTCCGGTACTGTTCGCTAGCAAGTTCAAACTGTTCTAAGAACGCTATTGGTGTCCTGAAATGTTCGTACGTAAACGAAAATGGAGGTGTCCTGAAGAACACTATACCTGTTCGTAGTGTTCGCTACCCAATTGAAACTGTTCTAAGAACACAATTGGTGTCCTGAAATGTTCGTACATAAACTAAATTACACGTGTCCTGAAGAACACTATATCTGTCCTTACTGTTCGCGACCAAGTTTAAACTGTTCTAAGAACACACACTGTGTCCTTAAATGTTCGTTTCATGTGTGACGCACTTTTAATTACTTCAGAACCCGAACAGTGTCCGTAGGACATCAATGCGCATGCGCTAACCAATCTTCGCGCACTTGGTGTCCTGCGGACAGACGCTTCCTTCGCGGACTAGTTCGCGAACGGATCATATGACCGCGTCCACGCTCATCGTGTGTCCTGAAATGCGGACACTGTTCGTGTCCCCGAACAATTTAAAAGTACATTTTCAGTTAATCCATAATATTTTTCAATAAAATCTCACCATGGCACAAGTCCCACATAGCAATCTTGAGTTTCTATATACCTTTTGAAACTTTCCGATCCTTTTTTTGTGTTCGATCTGTCCGCAGACAGTGCACATGTCCGCGAACCGTGCACAAGCACCCCTGTAAAAGACCACGCCCAAGAGCTTATTCCCATTGTGTTTCTGGCTATTCTTCAGAACACAGTGATTTTTGCTGCCACCTGCAGACTACACCATCATCGAGATGGCATCCTTGGCTGCTGAACTGCCACTTGGTGCTGCAACTGCTTCAGCACCACCCCCACCCCCTCCACCACCCCCACCTCCCCAAGGGCCTGAAGAGGGGAACAGGAGTGAGGATGCGGAGGAGGAAGAAAATGATGATGAGAATGAGGTAGAGGAAAAGCTTACTACCCGCACTAGGCGTGAGTCTTGGGTGTGGCAGTTATTTACCATTCATGGTAATGTTCCTAAGGCTCGTGCAAACCGTGTTACCTGCAATGAGTGCATAATGATACTCAGTCGCGGGAAGCACGGTAAGTACAGCTTTGGGACCACTACTATGAAGCGACACCTGAGGTCATTTCACTCTGGGGCTATTTGAAGGGTTGTACCTTGTGAAGAACGTAGCAGGTTGATTTCCTCTACTTCATCCTCTGTTTCTGATCCTGTCACCACAAGGACCACCTCTGTGGGACAGCGTCTTCCTCAAGCTGCCTCACAGGCCATACAGAATGCTGATGACCCTTACCTTTCGAGGGTCACAGTTGTATGTATGTACTGTGACACAGTACTCTGCAGGGGGGAGCGACTTCGGAGTGCTTTTGAGACTATCGTCTCAGAGCACGAGAAGACCTGGTCACTACCCAAATAAAACCCACTTTACATCTTCCTCTCTCAGCTCGCCCTTTCTTATCCCTGTGGTTGGTGTCCCCCCCTTTACCCTCCTTTCCTAGTGTGTTGTGTCTGAAAAACCAAAAAAAATACAAAATTACAAAAATCAAAAAAAAATAAGGCTCTTTTCAGAGCCGCCTTTCCCAGTTAAAAAATAGAAGTGAAAATAAATGAAGCAGGGCTCTTTGTATTTTTTAGAAGTCCGCGGACAGTTCGCGAACATTATAAAAATTGGGTTGCTACTCCATCACAAACATTGTAATTTTCTCTGGAAAGAAGTGGTGGCTCTGAAAAGAGCCTTTGGGTGGTGTTTGTAAGTAAAACATTGTAAATGCTTAACATCTACTTCAAAATCGTTGTTGTAATTCCAAAAAAGGTCGCAATGCATTTTGTACATTTCTCAGAAAAATCTGATTGCCAGCATAAGTAAGATGGACTCCATCTCTGCGAAAAATGTATGTACTACAAAACATAATATTTTCATTGTGAAAAGAAGACATGCCAACATCTCTTAGAAAGACACAAACAGCCTTATTAACATTGCGCCTTGCTTTTTCCATTTGTGGACCAAATGAAGAAGAACAAAGCCACATTTGTCTCTGCGAAATCCGTGAAAATATCACTTGAGAATTAGGAAACATGTCCATAACCTTCTTAAGTCCTTCTTTCATAGCAAATTGCAAAAACATTCCAGTCACATGTCCTAAACTGTTCCCTCCACAATGAATTACAATTATGTCTGGATGTTGCTCTGTCTCCAAAGTAGCACAGAGAGGTAGCAAGCCCAACCACTTCATTCCAGGTACTCCATGCCAGTGTACTTCCACATGTGGGAATCCAAGATCTACAGCTACTCCACAGCTTTCTGCATGCACCTTCAACCAATGTATCCACGAATCTGCTAAAATCCAAACAATCTGTTTTCTGAAACACACAGCCATGGCTATATTTTGTTCTCTCAGCAAAAAGAGTATCTGAGAAAATCTCTCGTGGCACAACACACCCACCAAACTTTCCTGACCAATCCCTTTCAGTGCTTATTCTCATTTGCATGACTTCTGAACCCAAACATCCCCGGATGTAACTCCCGATGTCCGCGAACTACCGCCATGTCCGCGGACATATCGTAATATGAACAGCCCTTCTACCATTTCCACTACACTCTCTCTGCCATTCCCTCATTGGATGTACCTCAAAAATCACATGACCATGCACCAATCACATTCAAGATAACATTTACTTACACAGTACAGACCCATTGTGTTTTCAAATGTTAGTACTTCACAGAAATGCAGCAAACAATCCTGACAACACGTATAGTGTTTTTGGAATAAGACAACAATTGGACTACTGTGCTGGAATGGTGAAATTCACAATAAATTCACAGGAAGATCCACAAGAATTTCTAATGTACTTACTACAAGTACTGGAAAACAAAAACATACCTATAAATGAAATCTTTGAGATTTCATACATGTGGAAACATACATGCACTCTCTGCAACAATGTGACACAAGAAGAAATTCCCAATGAACGCTTCATATATATATCAATACCAAATTGTGAATCCATTCCATTTCAGCAACTTGTACAAAATGCAAACCATGGTAGATTATGCTCTACCTGCAATTCAGATAATCGCTCCACGTTAGTAATACAAACACATAGTAAATACCTAATACTAATGCTTCTACGTTACAATGCAGATGGTACCAAAAACAACTGCAAGCTGACTGGATTCACACATAGTCAAATATCACTTGGTAAGAAAACCTTCACAACAATAGGTATAATCTACCACGCAGGAGCCACAACCAATTCAGGGCACTACACGGCATATATAAAAAAGAAATGTGGATGGTTTGAATGTCATGATATTACCATTAGTCTAAAGCAGAGATTACCAGCAAATCTTACAAATGCGCATTTGATGTTCTTAAAACCAAAATTTGATAAATAAACTGTATTTAAACCTTTAAGTAAATTTGTGTTAAAAAAATATAAACTGTTAGAATACTCCAAAAGCTATCTAACTGCTCAAAATTTCTACAACAACTAATCAGATAAATTAATACCACTAAATTAGACCAAAAAATACGCAGTTAGAATACGCTAATTGGTATCTAACTGTCCCAAAATTATAAATTTGTGTTAAAATAATATAAACTGTTAGAATACTCCAAAAGCTATCTAACAGCTCAAAGATTCAACAACAACTAATCAGATAAATGAATACCACTAAATTAGGCCAAACAATACACAGTTAGAATACGCCAATTGGTATCTAACTGTCCCAAAATTTAACAATATCCAAATAGATAAATCAAAACCACTAAAATATATTAAAAAAATAGACAGTTAGAATACGCCAATTGGTATCTAACTGCTCCAAAATTTTATAATATCAAAACAAATGAAGAATCCGTTACTGCTCCAAACAAAATACAACAAAGCAAAGTATAAAGCATTAGCCAGAAACAACAAGTGAACACTGAAAACAAACAAACAAATAAACTGTAGCATAACAGAAAAAGGTTTTTTTTTTAATCCAACATGGATTTTTTTGTCTCCCACAGACCCAATGATTTTAGCAACAAATACAGAAACTTAGCAAATTGCACAGTACTCTGATTTGTACTCTACTAAATATGAGGGTCGAAAAAAAATAAAAGTATATTGCTTATACAATGCAATAAATCATTACAAAATACTAATACTAACATGCTATTTTCTTTTATCACAGAAATGATGAAGAAAAACATGGACTCCCATTACTAGCCCAAACAGTAAGTATACAATAATAAGGACAACCATAGCAGCATATCACATCCATAGTATCTAATACCTTTGTTCCTTATACATTTGTTTTTCAGCCAAAGTTATGAGCAAATATGAATGTGATATGCTGCAGTGGTTGTTGCCAGGGCATAGAGTCTTGGGTGCATGGCCATGGCAACAACCACCGCAGCATACCACATCCATAGAGTCAAACATTTCAACTATGATCTATGGGAAACTTTTAATGTCCGCGAACAATGTGAGTGTTCTTAGAACACTTTGAACTTGCCAGCGAACAATACGGACACCGTTTTCAGGACACCCCCTACGAACATTTCAGAACAACGCGATAGTTCTTAGAACACTTTCAACTTAACAACGAACAATACGGACAGCATCCTAAGGACACCCCCTACGAACATTCCAGGACACCGGGAGTGTTCTCAAAAACGTCTTCAGAACACCCCAATTTTGTTTATTTGCGAACATTTCAGGACACCGCGGGTGTTTTTAGAACACATTCAACTTGACAGAGAACAATACAGACAGCGTCCTCAGGACACCCCCTACGAACACTCCCCGGACACCGCGAGTGTTCTTAGAAGCTTCTTCAGAACACCACCATCCTGTTTATTTGCGAACATTTCAGGACACCGCAAGTGTTCTTAGGACACATTCAACTTGACAGAGAACAATACGGACAGCGTCCTCAGGACACTGCCTACGAACACACCCCGGACACCGCGAGTGTTCTTAGAAGCGTCTTCAGAACACCACCATCTTGTTTATTTGCAAACATTTCAGGACACCGCCAGTGTTCTTAGGACACATTCAACTTGACAGTGAACAATACAGACAGCATCCTCAGGACACCCCCTACGAACATTTCAGGACACCGGGAGTGTTCTTAGAAGCGTCTTCAGAACACCCCCATTTTATTTATTTGCGAACAATTCAGGACACCGCGGGTGTTCTTAGAACACATTCAACTTGACAGTGAACAATACAGACAGCGTCCTCAGGACACCCCCTACGAACATTTCAGGACACCGGGAGTGTTCTTAGAAGCGTCTTCAGAACACCACCATCTTGTTTATTTGCGAACATTTCAGGACACCTCAAGTGTCCTTAGGACACATTCAACTTGACAGAGAACAATATGGACAGCGTCCTCAGGACACCCCCTACGAACACTCCCCGGACACCGCGAGTGTTCTTAGAAGCGTCTTCAGAACACCCCCATTTTGTTTATTTGCGAACATTTCTGGACACCGCCAGTGTTCTTAGGACACATTCAACTTGACAGAGAACAATACGGACAGCGTCCTCAGGACACCCCTACGAACACTCCCCGGACACCGCAAGTGTTCTTAGAAGCGTCTTCAGAACACCCCCATTTTGTTTATTTGCGAACATTTCAGGACACAGCGGGTGTTCTTAGAACACATTCTACTTGACAGAGAACAATACGGACAGCGTCCTCAGGACACCCCCTACGAACACTCCCCGGACACTGCGAGTGTTTTTAGAACAGTTTCACTTTGCTTGCGAACAAAACGGACACATATTAAGTCCTTAGAACATTTCAGAACACCGGTGATGTCCGCAAACAAATCGAACACAAAAAGAACGTCTATCACATAAAAAACACAACTTTCATCCTATCTCATACACTCCCACCCTCCCCTAACACTCCTACACACCAACACACTCTACTAAATACACATTTTGAACAAAGTTTCACCGCGCTGTCCGCGGACGTCCGCGAATCCAAGATGGCGGGCGCTACCGAAAAATCTGATGCGCTTCACGCTCCACGCCGTCCTATCAGCGAACACGTTGCATGTCCGCGAACATCACGCAAGACGATTGGCCAATCAGGACACTGTCCGCGGAGCGAAAAGGGAAGTGTGTCCGCGAACCGAACACAGATATCACTCATTTTTTTTAACTACTTTTTGGTCATTTTAAAAAAAACTACTGGACGGATTTTCACCAAATTTACAAAAGCACGCTTTCAGGACCAAGCCGCTGCTCCTGGTCCAAATTTGGTGGAAATCCATCCAGCGGTTTGGGCTGTAGGCGCAAGCAAAATTTTTTTCCCATTCAGTCTATGGGAAAAAAATGTTTTGGGACCCCCCCTATAACTTTGCCCCTCCTGGACGAATCATCACCAAACCTTGCAGAAAGATTCAGAGTGACCCAAATACTTTTTTTGCAAAGTTTGGTGAGGATCCGTCCAGGGAGAGCGAAGTTATAAGCCACCCAAAAAGTGCTCTTCCTATGGAAAGAGCAACTTAACCATAACTACATGGCCACTACCATGGGAGTGGCCGTGTAGTTATGGTTAAGTTGCTAATCCCACAGTAAGAGCACTTTTTGGGCAGCTTATTACGGCTTATAACTTTGCGCTCTCTGGACAAATCCTCCCCAACCTTTGCAAAAAAAGTACATAGCCCACTCTGAATTATTTTGCAAAGTTTGGTGAGGTTTGGTCCAGGGGGGGCAAAGTTATAGGGGGGGTCCCAAAATGTCTTTTTTTCCCATAGACTGAATGGGGAAAACACTTTGCTCATGCCTACAGCCCAAACCGCTGGACGGATTTTCACCAAATTCTTACCAGGAGCAGCGGTCATGACCAAAAAGTAGGTCACCAAAAATGAGTGATATCAATGTCCGGTCTGCGGACACACTTCTCTGTTCGATCCGCAGAAAGTGTACTGATTGAATAATTGGCTTTCGTCATGTCCGCGGTGAAAAGCGTGAAGTGTGTCAGATTTTGGAAACGCCTGCCATCTTGTATCCGTGGACATCTGCAGACAGCGCGGTGTCAAATGTTGGGGAAATACAATTTTTGCAAGTGTGTTGGTCTGTAAGACTGTTTGGGGATGGTGAGGGGGTAAGAGATGGTTCGTATTTTGTATCTATTTAGGTGGTAGGCACCTAAATAGGTGGTAGGCACCTGTTGTGTCCATGGACAATAGCTCTGTCCTTGGTGTCCGTAATCGTTCCATATGGGAATGTCCTAAGGACACTCTACCTGTCCGTACTGTTCGCAGGCAAGCTGAAACTGTTCTAAGAACACGCGTGGTGTCCGGGATGTCTGCAAATACATGAAAATGGGGGTGTCCTAAGGACAGTATACCAGTCCGTATTGTTCGCAGGCAAGTTGAAACTGTTCCAAGAACACACGCGGTGTCCAGGATGTCTGCAAATAAATGAAAATGGAGGTGTTCTGAGGACACTATACCTGTCCGTACTGTTCGCAGGCAAGTTGAAACTGTTCTAAGAAAACACCTGGTGTTCGGGATGTCCGCCATTAATCAAAATGGAGGTCTTCTAAGGACACTATACCGGTCCGTACTGTTCGCAGGCAAGTTGAAATTGTTCTAAGAACACACCTGGTGTTCGGGATGTCCACCATTAATCAAAATGGAGGTGTCCTAAGGACACTATACCTGTCCGTATTGTTCGCAGGCAAGTTGAAATTGTTCTAAGAACACACGTGGTGTTCGGGATGTCCGTACTGTTCGCAGGCAAGTTGAAACTGTTCTAAGAACACACATGGTGTTTGGGATGTCCGCAAATAAATGAAAATGGAGGTGTCCTGAGTGAGGACACTATACTTGTCCATATTGTTCACAGGCAAGTAGAAACTGTTCTAAGGACATCCACGGTGTCCGCAGACATTAAAAATGCCATGAGGCCTAGTTAAAAATGTTTGATTCTATGAGTGTGATCATAGTTAAAAATGTTTGATTCTATGGGTGTGATATGCTGCGGTGGTTGCCGCCAGGGACTAGAGTCTTGGGTGTATGGTCGAAGGCCATGCACCCAAGACTCTAGTCCCTGGTGGCAACCACCGCAGCATATATCACCCATAGATCACACCCATAGAATCAAACATGGGTGTGATATATTTTGGAGTTGTGGCCAGACTTTACCGAAGACCGAGGTTATAAGTACTGAAGTTATAAGCTACTATGGGTGTGATATGTTGTGGTGGTTGTGGCAGGGGGCATGGGTGAAGGCAGTAGGATGTAGGCTGTATACTCAATGCTCTAGGTCCTAACCACAACCACTGCACCATATCACAGCCATAGATCATACCTATAGATTTGATTATCTTTCAAATGGTTTCAATTATACTTGCTGCATGATTTGTTGACATTCGATACATTTTTAACTTGAGTTTGGTACCTGGAGGAAGTATTCTTTTTTCAAGTTCTGTGATAAAAGAAAAGAGCATGTTAGTGTATGTATTTTGTAAAGACTTATTTATTTTTCATAATAGATGTTTCAGCTTTTTTTTTTTTACCCTCATATTTGGTTTACAAACCAGTGTACTGTGCATTTTGCTCAGTTTCTGTGTTTGTTTTTGAAATCATTAGGTCTCTGATGGCGTATTGTAACTGTCTCTTTTTATTTGTTATACAATCTTGGGCTAGTTAGATACCTATTGGTGTATTCTAACAGTTTGTAGTTTTTTCATTGATTTTTTTTAATGTTGAAGTACAGATTTGTTATTAAATTTTGGTTTTAAGAAGATTAAACATGTGTTTGTAAGATTTGCTGGTGATCTCTGCTTTAGAGTAACCATCCACATTTTTGTTGCAGATTTCTGAAGCAGTTAGATATCTGATGGCATATTCTAACTGTAATTATTATTTTTTTAATTTAGTGGTATTGATTTATCTGTTTGGTTGTTATAGAATCTTGGGGTATTAGGGTACCTGTTGGTGTATTCTAACAGTTTATACTTTTCTAATTGAAGTTTTGTTAATGTTTAAGTACTGATAGTTATTAAATTTCGGTTTTAAGAAGATTAAATAAGCATTTGTAAGATTTTCTGGTAATCTCTGCTTTAGAGTAATGCTACTATCATTACATTTGAACCATCCACATTTCTTTTTTATATATGCAGTGTAGTGACCTGCATTGGTTGTGGCACCTGCGTGGTAGATTGTACCTATTCTTGTGAAGGTTTTTCTACCAAGTGATTCTTGACCATGTGTGAATCCAGTTAGCTTGCAGTTGTTTTTGGTACCATCTGCATTGTAACGTAGAAGCATTAGTATTAAGTATTTACTATGTGTTGGTATTAGTAAGGGGGAGCGATTATCTGAATTGCAGTAAGTACATAATCTGCCATGGTTTGCATGTTGTACAAGTTGCTGAAATGGAATGAATTCACAATTTGGTATTGATACATACACGAAGCGCTCGTTAGGGATTTCGTCTTGTGTAAAATTGGTGCAGAGAGTGCAGGTATTTTTCCACATGTATGAAATCTGGAAGATTGCATTTATAGGTATGTTTTTGTTTTCCAATACTTGTAGTAAGTACATTAGAAATTCATGTGGATCTTCTTGTGAGTTTATAGTGAATTTCACCATTCCAACACAGTAGTCCAATTCTTGTCTTATTACGTGAACACTATACGTGTTGTCAGGATTGTTTTTTCCGTTTCTATGAAGGACTAATATTTGAAAACACAGTTGGTCTGTACTGTGTAAGTAAATGTTGTCAACAAATGCTGGCAATTGAAATAGAATATTAATTGCTACATTTGCGTAACAAATTACACCAGTTAAATTTCAAAATTTGAATGGACCAGGTAGTTCTGTGTCCAAATCATTTTTTCAGAGTGTATGCTGTTTTTTTGAAGAAGTACCTAAATTACTTTGAATAATAGGTTCTTCTTTACTCATTGTGAATGATGACGTATTAGCTTCTTTTACTCTCTTTGGAGGATTTGCAGTCAAATTCTGTTGCATTTCTGTTTGAATTAGTTTACTTTTATGTTTTATTTTTTGTGGAACAGGATATGCTTTTAGATTGGGGGTGTATAGTGATCGTAGTCTATTGTATTATAGAATTCAAGGAATATCAGCGTTGACTTTACTTGCATCAAAGTTGATTACAAATAGACCTTCAAGTGTACGTAAGCGTGATATTGCTACACAGCTCATGCCTTCTTTAAAGACTGTGTTACCAATATCTATCAATGCTTTGTCTAGGGTAAGACCTTGGGATTTATGAATGGTGACTGCATATGCAAGAGTTAGAGAAAATTGTTCTCTACGTACATACATGTCTTTGAAGAGAAGGCATCGAGATGTTGAGCGCCCTATCCTTTTTACTTCTGAAAGTTTGTCAAAGGGTATATTGACAAACTGAATGTTGTTGTCACGTGGGTATGTTTGAAAGCCAACAACTGTACCCAGTGCTCCATTAACTAGTCCTTGCTCCACGTACAGGTTACGTTTAAGCATTACTCTACAGTTTAAGGATAATTTTTATATTTTTTCCAAGCCAGCTGTGTTGGAGATTGATTTTTCTAAGGTATTTAGTCTTGTTGTGGCTTGTTGACAGATAGGTAGTATAATACCATGTACATCCAGTTTGTCTGTGGAGCAAATTTCAATTATTGGTTGCATTTCTTTTTTTAACATTGTTTCATTGAATTTGGAACAACTTGCAAGAGTTGGCATTGAGGTCATACAATTGGCATTTTTTTGTGCTAATTGTTCCATAACATCAGTAGCACATGAGTTATCGCCATAAAGTGCATGGATATGGCGGGTTTTTCATATTGTTTGTGCTTCTTGAGATAGTACACCAACTCTAATACTTTTTAAAATGTTGGCATAGGTGAGGTCTGTAGATTTGCGCATTTTCTCTTTTAATTCTGTGTATTGGAAATGTTGCCAAAGGCTGAAATTTCCTATGCTGCCAATAGTTTTACAGCAGAGTTTGTGTCCTAATGTTTTAAAAATAGGTTCACCTTTCACTGGTGTCAATTGAAGAAGATCTCTGAAAACAATAATGTGTTTTCCTCCAAGGAGTTCTTCGTAGTTTGCTTTAAGTACTTCTTGCAATCTGAGATGACTCAAAGCCAACATTGGGTTGGAGACCATGCTCACTTCATCTATTAGTAGCATTTTCATTTGTTTTAAAACTCTGCGTAGTTCCATTGCAGCTTCTGTAGAAAGTTTCTAATAATCTAATTTGTTTTGGTGTTCTACTGGAAGGAGTAGAAATCAGTGTAAAGTGACACCACCTATGTTGTGGGCAGCTAAACCTGTGGGGGCAGTTCCAACGACTGACAGTTTGTTGTTTGTCAATTGTTGAAGGAACTTGCTGATGGTTTTGATTAAGAATGTTTTACCTGAACTAGCTTCACCACTGACGTATAGTAGTATAGGTTTGTAATTTTGCCAGGTACATTCTTTATTTTCATGTTGTACACCATGCGAAAGTTGTTTTGTTACTTCTTCAAAAATGGTGCGCTGTTCTTTGCTTATTTTTGATTGTAGTGCAGTTAAGTCTTCTGTATCTTCTTCAAAGTGAAACATGGTGTTTTCTACTTCTTTCATAGCTAATTCTGCCTCATTTGCTATTAGTGGCTGTCCCAGTGGTTCTTGGCTTCCTGTTATAGAAGGTTGACTACTGTCAGGTGTGTCCTTATCTAGTTGGGCCTGGAGATCTTCTTCATGTTGCTGTTCATTTTGCAACATTGTTTTGTACTGCATAAAGTTCACATCGGTGATAGTGCTTTCATTTGCTTTTAAAGCATCTTCGTAGCAGTCATAGTTATCTAGTAACTCTTCTTTTCTCCATGGTTTAAAAAAGTTGTAGGAGGGACAGGTAATATAGTTCTTTCTGTTGAGGAGTTTTTAATGACAATTTGATATGATTAATTAAACTTGGTTTGGTAAGTTTTACTAAGCTGCCTTCACAATCTGTCACTGTATATCTACCTTTGCTTTCACCGGGTTTTATATTATTTTTGTATGCAAAGTTTTGGGCTATGTGGTATAGACACATGTTTTCCAAAGTGGTACTCCTGTTTGGGTAGTATGTGTCTAGTAAATTGTTTTTCAAAATGTCTTGGCTGGTTGGATCATTTTTGGCTATTGTTTCTATGTCGTCATATGATTTGAGAACTCTTTTTCTAGATTTAGCAGGACCAAGACTTATATTGCTATATTTTCAGATTTTCATACAAAGCAGTACCGGTTAAATGATCTGTATCTTCGTAGGTGCCACATTCTCTATGAGAGAGCATTTTTATGCCTAAGCTGTACAATTTCTGAGAAAGTGTTTTGTCTGATGATAGGTCATTCCAGAGGTCTTGAAGCACTGTTTTTTCTGCTTTTGTTAAGTATGTTGTGACATATCGTGCAACTACAGTGGAATTGTCTGCAATGTACTGCACATCTATGTTTGCATTCCATAAGTGGGCAATGGTTGCTGTCAGGATACTGTCAGGATTAGTCCTGCGAATACTAAGGCAGCGAATATGGCAAGGGAAATGTGCACATAGGAACAATGACTCATGTATGCTAGAAGCCAGGAGTGCAAACAGAGTGTGATTTTAAACCCAATATATGAAAAGGGATGTGGGGTAAGCACCTGACCGCGAGGAAAGTCGGCAAGCGCCTTACCCCCAATTGCTGTTACAGGTACTGACAGCGCTAAACCCACGTGGAGGGCAAGCAATGACAGGATCTGTGAACTAACACTCTGATGGAATCAAATAAGGGAACTAAAGAACTGTACTCACAAGGACGAGATATACCTCTTGAATGTCAGCTAGCCCACGAATCCTGTTGATGAAACTGGGACCCCGAGAGGCTAGAACAGCAATGGGAGAAGTAGGAAGGTCCAGAGGGCAAGGGCTGTAGGTTGCCAGGGAGAGGTAGACTGTAGAACAGGGGGCCCAAGAGGGCAAGGGCTGTAGGTTGCCAGGGAGAGGTAGACTGTAGAACAGGGGGCCCAAGAGGACAAGGGCTGAAGGTAGCCGGAGCGAGGCAGGCTGCAGGGCAGGGAGCCCAGAGGACAAGGGCGGAGGCTGGAAGACAGCAGAGCGTGATCCGCTGTAAGGTGGGGAGCCCGGCAGGGCAAGGGTGAAGGCTGGAAGGCAGCCGAGCGTGATCCGCTGCAGAAAACTAAATACCTAAGTTGAAATAGTGATAACAAATAGTGAGGAAAACATAAGCATTCACACAGGAGCTAGCTAACAACCGCACACCACACCTAAAATCAAAAGGGAAAATAAATGCAGAAGAGCTAAGGAAAACCTGAAATGGATCCCAATAGAAGTAAGGATCAGGAGCAGGGAAAAAGCTAAATAACCAATGCAAACTTATCCCTACCCCTCCAAGGAAAAGACAGGAAACTAAACTAAGAGGAAGGCTAAGGTAAATGGGTAACAGCAGCAAAGGACAGAGTCAAAGAAATATAGAACACAGACAAACTGGGCTGCATCTAAAAGGGGAAAGCACTGAGAAATGCTGCCTGCAAACAGAGGAAGACAAAAAGGGAAATCAAGGGAGCAGAAATCAATTAGCTCATGAATCCGAAATTCAGGGCGGAGGAAACAAGAAAACAGGAACAAGAAAGTAGGTACAAAAGGCAAGGAACAAGGAACCAGGGACTAGTCAAAACAGGAACACTGCAGACGATGACCAGCGCTGGACTGAAGTGAGACTGAGGCTTTTAAAGCTGTTAACGAGCACACGCCTCAGGTGTGCTGACTGCTGCACCTGCAGCCACAGGTGTTGCCTATCCTCCACCCAACCTTGTCCTGCAAGGGTGGAGGTGGAGCAGTGGGCCAGGCATTCTGGGAAGCACAGTCATTTGGTTAAAGAAGCATGCTGGCTGCCAAAAACCTGGAATGGATCCGGAAGGGAAGTAGTTTGGAAAATAGGGATTTAGCGCTCCCAGTTCATTGCAGCACTGTGGCATTAGGTTCGGAGGAAATGTCCAGCAGGGAATAAGCCCCAAAACATGCCCCCAAGTGGCGGGAACGGGAGCGAAGGGAGCGAGTCGTGACAGTATACCCCCTCCTACGGCCCTCTTCGGGTGCCCGCCACCCGCACGAGACTTCTTCTTTCCATGATGGGAGTGCTTTTTCTTTGGAGGTGGCACTGATGGAAATGGTGGCTTGTGGGCAAAGGCAGATGGGCTTCCATGATAGGAGTGCTTTGTCTTTGGAGGTGATACTGATGGAAACGGTGGTTTCTGGTGAGGAAGAGACTCATGGTTCGAAGAAGGGCATGAAGGACTTGCAAGACCTGAAGCAACGTTGAAAGGTCCAGGAAGCTCAGTCACTGGGAGTGGACCCTTGTAAGTCTTTGAGGAGGGAGGCAGACTGGTGCAACTTGCCTTAGACAATGATAGAAGTTCTGTTAGCCTTTCTGCCGAGAGCGGACATGCGGGAGGTGAGGAAGTTGCTGGCTTCAGGAAATGTTCATGTTCAGCCATCAGAGAAGGTGGCGGCTGAGGTAGAGGTTCAGATCTTTTTCTGTCATCCATCTGGGAAAAAGCTTGTGGTTGAAAATGATTAAGGTTTGACTGCACATGTTCTACACCTTGGATGCCTGGAAGTCCAATGGGTTGTACGAGGCTGGTACTCCTGGTGACAGTCGTGTAGCTACTTTGTTGCACGTTGGATACAACAGCAGGGACGTTTGGCATACTGATAGGAGTGATAGACACAGTACTTGGTACTTCAGGCACACTCGCAGAAGGAGCGATAACAGACACATCTTGAACTGCAGCAGACATTCCCTTCCTTTGGCTACTAGCACCCAACTGGTGCTTCTTGGCGGAATTCTGTTGCACAAGTTCTGTAGGTAATACGCCGGTCTGCACCACCCCCTGTGCATACCCAGGTGAGTGGTTCTGACTCACCACTTGGTCCAGCTTGATGACTCTGAAGCGGGAGCTGGCAAAAGTCTCAAACTCTGATGCTGCATTTTTAGGAAGCTCTGATGCTAAAGTGAAGCAGTTGGAAGAATCGTCTTGTGGAAAAGGCAGGCATTCTGGTGCTCCTCCTGAAGCAAAAGAAAGGCAATCTAAACGTTCATCGACAGTAGATGTTTGGGATTCAGGAGGACTGTCTGGAGCAGTAGAAAATACAGCAGGATCTGATGGTGTAGACAGGTATACCTCTGATGTTGGAAGCGAGGCTAAGCAGGATACCGGTGTCTCATGAACTGAAGGCAAACAAGCAATAGACTCTGGAACTGAAGACATGCACATATGATGGACTATCGGAGGCTCTCTGGCTGAAGGATGATCTTCTGGATGAGTCACTGTAGCTGAAGACAGGCAGGCCAGAGGAAACTTTGAAGCTGAAGGCATGCAAGTTGGAGCCATCTCGGTAGCTGAATGCAAACATGTCAGGGTCTTTGGGACTGACCCCGTGCATGGTGGAGGCTCTTGATTAAATGGCAGACATGGCAGCGGTTCATTGATTGAAGACACGTGTACCAAAGATGACTGCAGGGCTGTGGATTGGATCATAGAAGAGTCAATGGTTGTAGGAGGACACCCAGAAGTCTCAGAAGTTGATAGACACATTGGTGTCTCAGGAATGGAGGGCACCTTTAGGGCATTAGACTCCTTGGCTCCAGTAACCAAGGACTGAACTGTACTCTTGCAGACCTTTTCTTTAGTGGGTGACACAGAGTCTCTTTCTTTGTGGAAGTCAAAATCAACCAGTGGAATCACCATAGTAAAGTCTCTGTTAATCAGGATTTCGTCAATTGTCCATTCCTCTGTCTTAGCTTCTGAAAGAGGCAGATTAACAATCAACAGTTCAGGAATCGCCTGCTGGTCTTTTGGTTCTGTATACTGTGGAATGAGTTCATCAGAACATGAAATCTGTACTGTCTCTGACTGTTCGTATTGATCAGGATTGGCAGAAGGAAGAGTGAACCCAGAGGTAAGATCGTTTTCCACATCAGCTTTAACATCTACTTCAGTCTCAGCAGCTGTATCAAGAGCAGGACCTAAGCCTACTGTAGTGACTGAATCTGTGTATGTCACCTTTGTGTATTGTGTTTGGAGATCAGAAGTTTGTATGTGTGCTAGCTCAGAATTATGACAGACTGCTACACAGGAAACTTTAGGTAAAGGAGTGGCTTGTAAATCTTCAGCTAACTGCAATCCCTGACAATCAGCAGAACAATTGTTAGAAACTGTGCCCAGATTGAGCGCTGTGCTAGAAGAAAGACTTTCACTTCCAATAGATCTAACATATTGGCAATTATCATGGTTTACCAAAGTCTCTGCACTCAGGGGCTGAACTGTGTTCACTTCATCAACATCAATGGATAAAGTCTGAGGTGTATTCAGGAATGCGTGCAAGATCTTATTCTCCTCTTGTAAAGAAATGAATTCTTGTGTTAACTCCTCAAGCTTAGCTCTTAGCATGCCCTGCATTAGCTGTACATCACTATCAGTAGGCACAGGGGGAGGCATAGTGGCATCAGGGCTGGATCCTGCACTAGCAATCTGGACGTGCACCGATTGTGCATTGTCCTCAACTGCTTTCAGGTTCTGAGATTTATACTTTCTCATACTAACTTGGTCTGTGTTACCCTTAAGTGATCTATTGACCTTAGACCTCTTGACATTAGGGACTACCGTATGTACTTGTGCAAAGAAGTATTTGGGCTGAGAGTAGAAAACTGAAGTTATGCAAGGAACCCCTCCATTCGTTATGTTTGTACCATGAAACTGTTCTATCTGAGATGAAGCACAACTGGAATCATGGGGTTCAACAACAGAGGTACTCTTGTATAATAAGTCTAACAGAGTGTTGTTTTCTGCGGCTAAGGCTTGCGCTGACATAGAATCGGGATCAGAACAAAAGATCGAACTAGGATCAGACAATGTAGGATGTGCCATCCTATGGGAAAAATACTTTGCTCGTAAATGCCCATTCGTGACAAGGAGTTCATTTATACCAAGACTAGTGATTTGATTGTCACAGGTAAATGTAGGGGAAGCTTTCTGTACTAACTTGTTAGAGGCCTTGCTGCCTTTCTTTCTTAAACTTGCCATATTCAATGGGAATTTTGGGCTGGTCATACTGTCAGGATACTGTCAGGATTAGTCCTGCGAATACTAAGGCAGCGAATATGGCAAGGGAAATGTGCACATAGGAACAATGACTCATGTATGCTAGAAGCCAGGAGTGCAAACAGAGTGTGATTTTAAACCCAATATATGAAAAGGGATGTGGGGTAAGCACCTGACCGCGAGGAAAGTCGGCAAGCGCCTTACCCCCAATTGCTGTTACAGGTACTGACAGCGCTAAACCCACGTGGAGGGCAAGCAATGACAGGATCTGTGAACTAACACTCTGATGGAATCAAATAAGGGAACTAAAGAACTGTACTCACAAGGACGAGATATACCTCTTGAATGTCAGCTAGCCCACGAATCCTGTTGATGAAACTGGGACCCCGAGAGGCTAGAACAGCAATGGGAGAAGTAGGAAGGTCCAGAGGGCAAGGGCTGTAGGTTGCCAGGGAGAGGTAGACTGTAGAACAGGGGGCCCAAGAGGGCAAGGGCTGTAGGTTGCCAGGGAGAGGTAGACTGTAGAACAGGGGGCCCAAGAGGACAAGGGCTGAAGGTAGCCGGAGCGAGGCAGGCTGCAGGGCAGGGAGCCCAGAGGACAAGGGCGGAGGCTGGAAGACAGCAGAGCGTGATCCGCTGTAAGGTGGGGAGCCCGGCAGGGCAAGGGTGAAGGCTGGAAGGCAGCCGAGCGTGATCCGCTGCAGAAAACTAAATACCTAAGTTGAAATAGTGATAACAAATAGTGAGGAAAACATAAGCATTCACACAGGAGCTAGCTAACAACCGCACACCACACCTAAAATCAAAAGGGAAAATAAATGCAGAAGAGCTAAGGAAAACCTGAAATGGATCCCAATAGAAGTAAGGATCAGGAGCAGGGAAAAAGCTAAATAACCAATGCAAACTTATCCCTACCCCTCCAAGGAAAAGACAGGAAACTAAACTAAGAGGAAGGCTAAGGTAAATGGGTAACAGCAGCAAAGGACAGAGTCAAAGAAATATAGAACACAGACAAACTGGGCTGCATCTAAAAGGGGAAAGCACTGAGAAATGCTGCCTGCAAACAGAGGAAGACAAAAAGGGAAATCAAGGGAGCAGAAATCAATTAGCTCATGAATCCGAAATTCAGGGCGGAGGAAACAAGAAAACAGGAACAAGAAAGTAGGTACAAAAGGCAAGGAACAAGGAACCAGGGACTAGTCAAAACAGGAACACTGCAGACGATGACCAGCGCTGGACTGAAGTGAGACTGAGGCTTTTAAAGCTGTTAACGAGCACACGCCTCAGGTGTGCTGACTGCTGCACCTGCAGCCACAGGTGTTGCCTATCCTCCACCCAACCTTGTCCTGCAAGGGTGGAGGTGGAGCAGTGGGCCAGGCATTCTGGGAAGCACAGTCATTTGGTTAAAGAAGCATGCTGGCTGCCAAAAACCTGGAATGGATCCGGAAGGGAAGTAGTTTGGAAAATAGGGATTTAGCGCTCCCAGTTCATTGCAGCACTGTGGCATTAGGTTCGGAGGAAATGTCCAGCAGGGAATAAGCCCCAAAACATGCCCCCAAGTGGCGGGAACGGGAGCGAAGGGAGCGAGTCGTGACAGTTGCATTGTAATCATTGATATATTTTGATTCTTCTGTTCTTTTTATGTAATATGTGTTATTAGGTAATTTACATTTAACATTATGTCTAACTGAAGACATGCAGTTGTTTACTTCACCTGTTTCTGTAACTGGTGTAGGGAAACCAAACCGGCATTTGGTGTAGTATTTCCCTTTCTTTTTGTATTTGCGGCAACAATATTGGCCACATTTGTGTCTTTTTGAAATTGTACAATTTGTGCATGAAGGTCACTATTTGTCGTTTGTGAAGGGATTTCACAAGTGAAATATTTTTGGATGAACTGCAAAACATTGGCATCACTGTCCTGACCAAATTTAGGAGCATTTTTAATGCATAAAAGCATGTGAATATGTGGTGTTCCTCTGGCTTGATATTCTTTTCTCCAAAAGAAGTGTTCCACTTCTCCGAGTGGAGGAACAGTTTTATTACAAATAAAGTGTAGCATAGAAATGAAGCGATGATGGAAATATCTTGGAACATTAACAGGATCTAGAGAACAAAGTTCTCCAGGTGTTTGTATATCTATGTTTGTTTTGTTTTTCTTTGATATGCATAGGAAATCATGTACATCTTCCCATGCATATGCTGCACAACTTAATGTAACAAACCAAGTGGGTGGCCCAATCCATGGCGCTAAACCGCCTTGGTGCTAATTACGGCACCGTAATTTCCCCACTCCCATTATGCCATATGACTGCTACGAAGATGCTTTAAAAGCAAATGAAAGGGAAGGGTAAATGGGAAATGGGGATTTACCGCCCCACTCACCTTGTAAACGTAGTTTACACCATGGTGGTAAAGTTGGTGTACTTACAGCCTGGGTCGTAATGACCCCAATTGTCTGGATTTTGGGAGACTCATAGATACATTGATTGGAGGTGCATGCACAACGCTGTGGAGTAGCTGTAGATCTTGGATTCCATCATAAGGAAGTGCACTGGCATGGAGTACGCAGAATGAAGTGGCTAGACATGCTACCTCTCTGTGCTAGTTTGCAGACAGAGCATCATCCAGACATAATTATAATTCATTGTGGAGGGAACAGTTTGGGACGTGTGTCAGGAATTTCTTTGCAATTTGCGATGAAAGAAGGACTTGGGAAGGTCATGGATATGTTTCCAAATTCCCACGTTATTTTTTCTCGTATTGCGCAAAGACAAATGTGGCTGCATTTTTCTTCATTTGGTCCACAAATGGAGAAACCAAGGCGTAATCTCAATAAGGCTGTTTGTGCCTTTCTAAGAGATGTTGGCATGTCCTCTTTTCACAATGAAAATATTATGTTTCGTAGCACAAACATTTTTGGTAGAGATGGAGTCCATCTTACTTATGCTGGTAATCAGATTTTTCTGAGAATTGTACTAGATGCATCGCGTCCTTTTGTGAAATTACAGCCAACTTTTTTGTAGTAGGTGTTGATTTTTTAAAGTTTTTAAATACAAAAAATACCACAAAAGGCTCTTTTCAGAGCCACCACTTCCTCCCAGATAAAAGTGTGATAATTTTGATAGGGCAACACTCCAAATTGTTTTGATGTTCGCAAACTGTCCGCAGACTTCTAATAAAAACCAGTAGCCTGCTCAATTTATTTCCCACTTTTATTTTTTGACTGTGAAAGACGGCTCTGAAAAGAGCCTTTTTAAAAAAAAATTGTTTTGTTATGTTTTTTGTTTTTACACACAACACACTAGGAGAGGAAGGGAAAGGAGGGTAATGGGGGACACCAACCACAGGGATAAGAAAGGGCGGGTGGAGAGAGGAAGATGTAGGGTGGGCCTTAGGTAGTGAGTAGGTCTTCTCTGTGACCCTGGAAAGGTAACGGTCATCAGCAGTGTGAATGGCCTGTGAGGCAGATGGAGGGATGCGCTCTCCCACAGGAGTGTCTCTTGTGGTGAGAGGAGCGGAAACAGAGGATGAAGTAGAGGAACTCAACCTACTACGCTTGTTGCAAGGTACAACCTTACGAACGGCCCTACCGTGCAATGACTTTAGGTGACGCTTCATAGTAGTCGTACCAAAGCTGTACGAACCCGACCTCCCGCGACTCAGTACCATTTTGCACTTGTTGCAGGTGACTTTGTTCGCACGCGCCTTCGATACGTTACCATGAATGGTAAATTACTGCCACACCCATGAATCACGAGTGCTGGCAGTAGGGACTTCCACTACCTCATCCTCATCATCCTCTTCATCCTCCTCTGCATCCTCACGCCTGTACCCCTCTTCAGGCCCTGGGGAGGTGGTGGTGGTGGAGGGGGTGGGGGTGATGCTGAGGCAGACGTAGCACCAGGTGGCATTAGAGGAGCCATGGATGCCATCAGAATTCAGAAGAAAATCTTCAAAGATTGGCAGCAAAATGCACTGTGTTCTGTAAGGTAGCCAGAAACACAATTAGGATGTGCTCTGGGGTGTGGCCTTTTATAGGGAGATGTTGTGTTATTAAAAGGCACTTTTAAAATGTTCGGGGACCCTGCCTTGTCCGCAATTCAGGACACATGCTCAGCATGGGTGCGGTCACATGATGGTGCCGCGAACATGTCCGCGCACGGATGAGGTGCTCGCAGGACATCAGCTGCACGGTAACAGTTGTGCGCATGCGAATGGATGTTCTACGGACAATGTTCGGGTCCTGAAATTAATTAAAAGTGTGACACAAGCGACGCAAACACTAACAGAGAGGCGCAATGTTCAGAGAATTTACGGGTGTGGTGTGCATGTGCATAGATGTTCTTTAGACAGTACGGATAGGTATAAGATTCTTAGAACACCTACATTTTGGTTAATTGGACATCCCGGACAGTGAGTGTGTTCACAGAACAGTTTCAACTTGCCTGCGAACAGTATGGACAGGTGTAGTGTCCTTCGGACACCTCCCTTTTGATTAATTGCGGACATCCCGGACACCGAGTGTGTTCTTAGAACAGTTTCGACTTGCTTGCGAACATCACGGCCAGGTATAGTGTCCTTAGAACACCTCCGTTTTGGTTAATTACGGACATCCGGGGCACCTCGTGTGTTCTTAGAACAGTTTCAACTTGCCTGCGAACAGTGCGGACAGGTATAGTGTCCTTAGGACACCTCCATTTTGATTAATTACAGACATCGTGGACACCTCTTGTGTTCTAAAAACAGTTTCAACTTGCCTGCGAACAGTACGGACAGGTATAGTGTCCTTAGAACACAGGTATAGTGTCCTTAGAACACCACCATTTTAGTTTGATTGCGGACATCCCGGACACCGAATGTGTTCTTAGAACAGATTGGACTTGCTTGCAAACATTACGGACAGGCATAATGTTCTTAGAACATCTCCATTTTGGTTAACTGCGGACATCCCGGACACCTCGTTTGTTCTTAGAACAGTTTCAACTTGCCTGCGAACAGTACGGACAGGTATAGTGTCCTTAGGACGTCCCCATTTTTGTTTGTTTACAGACATTCCGGACACCCGCGCTGCTGCTTTAAAAAAAATAAATAAAAAAAAAAGAATTGAATTAGGACACATATAATAATTTTACTTTATTATATATGGATTTAAAATTTATGAAAGAGAAGGTGAAGCAGAAACTGAAACAAACAAAGGAGAATTGGCGATTTCAAGAGGATTCACATATTAGGTGAAGAAGGGATGGAAGTCTCATCAAAACGTTTTTGTTCATGGAGAGGGTTTGGGGATAATTGACTGGGATATGGTGAGGGGGGACAGGCACATGTGGGACAATGGTATCTAGTTCTTTCTTTGAAGTGATCCTCAACAAAGTTTTTCAAATTGTTAAAATTTGCCATGAGCATGTCCATTTTTTCTTCCATGCTCTGGAAGGTCTTTTCCAATATTTCTTTTGGTGTACTATTTTCAATGTTTGAATGGTCTGTACAAAAAAAAATGTATATGTTAAATGTATATAAAGTAATACTCATTAATTGGTTTATATAGAAAAGTGTCTACCATTAGGTTCACTATCTTCAGACATTTCCTCACGTGGGAAATTCTCCTCAAGCCACTCCAGAGTACTAGACATTTCTGTGAGAAAAAAAAAATTATATCACTTTTTTTGCATCTAATACAGAAATTTTAGAAATATATGAGTAAAATGAAGTACACTTACTAGCTCATGGTAAGGTGAGTTCTTACTGGTTTATAGCTCTGCTGTTGCTCCTAGTTGTGGAGTTTATGTGCGGTAATTATGTTGGAAGCCTATCTTCCTTCTTTTGGTATATTCAATTTTAGAACATATTGGGCCTCATTACACGTTGTGCGGTAAAAGTCAACATTTACCGGCATGGCGCTATTAACGTGTCCGCCTTGGCAAGAGGGCGCTAATAGCGTACCATTACGAGTAGGTGGACACGAGCATAGCGCCATGCCGGTAATGACCCTACCGCCATGCCGCTAAAGACCCCAAAAAGTCCCTTACCGGCTTCGGCGAGAGTGATGATAGCACCTCCGCCCTCACGCTACATGCAAAAAGCAGTCACCGCTATTAGCGGTGACCGTTAAATTGCGGAACTGGAAATAGCGTCATCGCACAGGAATTGGAAGGAGCACGGCAACCAGCTTTAAAAACAGAATCCATTGCAGTCCTCTGCATCCAGGACCTCTTTCCACAAGACTCGAACACAAAATCATCCCGATAGCGCGAAGATGCCCAAGGCCGTCAAGAAAGGCGCTGATCGCCAGCGAAAAGAAAAATTCAGCGACGGGGAGCTGATCATGCTTACTGAGACACATGCGGCAAATGCTCATGTAGTATTTATAAATGACATGCAGCGCGAGACCCTCGTCAAGAAAAAGGCCATCTGGGCAGAGGTTGCCCACAAAGTCAGTGCGTTGGGCACCACCACCCGCACTGTCAAGGACTGTCGAAAGCGGTGGGACGACCTACGGGTCCATGTATGAAACATTCTGTCTGTGAATCGCAAGCTGGCAATGGCCACAGGAGGTGGCGCTGATTCCCCTATTAAACTCCGGGAGTGGGAGGAGACCTGCACCACCACAATTGGTGTGGAATCAATTGAGGGTGCCGGAGACATGGAGCATGGCGCGCCCACTTCATCAGATGGATGTGAGTGTATACATCAAACAATGCACAGTGAAGGGTGATGGGCCCTCCAAATATGAGTCCATAATCAGGCCATCGATCCAGCCACAAACCTATATGCACGCATCACTGCATACAAGTGCAACAGAGACCCATTCATGCATGACTCCCCCGACATCCCCATTACCGGAATCAAAAATAAAGAGGCCCCAATGCATAGAGCTGCATGACGTAAACATTCTGCATAAGGCACGTACAACCATAAACAATGATATTCCCTATATTTGTCCTCTACAGGATCACAGACAGACACTGATGAACCGGGCACTGTGACACCTGCTCCACCAGCAAAGAAAAAGCCCAGGACACATGAGACAGGGGACACCGCCACCACCTCAAGGGGAACCGGGAGGAGTGATCAGCAGCAGAGGGCAAAAGGGAGCAAGAGCACCAGTTCTACACAGCCTGAGGCCACGGCTGCTGCAATTGTTCCACCCACGGCAGTGTACCCCATGACATTGGAAACCAGCACGGAGGGCCCGCACTCTGCTGCCACCAGTTCCACTGGTGAGGAAGCAGCCGCTGTGCTGCTTTCGGACGTGGAGGAGGCAATTGACGTTCAGAATCAAAGCCAGACCTCCAGCCCACCACGGTCCATTGAGCCAAGCCCAAGGCCATTATCACGATCAGGTAGCCATGTAGAATCAGGCAATGAAACTGTGGAAGGGCGATGGAGCCCTCAGGTGTCCTCACCTGATGCCAGATGCATGGACCAGGGCGCAGCAGCCACCCCAACAGCTGGACCCAGTCAACATGACCTTGCAACCATCAGCCAGAGGCAGGTTGAAATCACTGCGCTGGCAGAGGCAGCCTGTCTGAGGGATGACCTTAGGTCGTATGCAAGCCAGACAAGGGAGGGCATGGAGGCCTACACAAACAGGATTTGTGAGGAAATGGCCCAATTTAGGCAGGCCCTCACACGTATTGCGGATGCCATGGACCGACAATACCCCTCCACCACAGGATCAACCGGGCACCTCCTCCTCTGCGAGTTCCCATCAAACAAGCCCCCGGCGCTGCTCTCTGCGCACCATGAGGCGCATGCCATCCCAACCACCCAATGGCAGAGGAGGCCATGAGAATTAGGGCCAGCAAGAACTTGCTGGCACATGTGGAGCAGGACACCCACACACTATAAGCCTCACATGGGGGTGTTGTGGGGGGAGGGGGAAAGGGTGTTTTTGGGAGTGTTGTGGTGGGAGGGGTAAAGGTGTTTTTGGGAGTGTTGTGGGGGGAGGGGGTAAGGGTGTTTTTGGGAGTTTTGTGGAGGGTGGGGGGAAAGGCTGTTTTTGGGAGTGTTGTGGGGGGGGGGGAAAGGGTGTTTGCACAGTTGGGGCCATGCACTTTTTGTTCACTTTTTGATCACAATACACTGTTGAAAATATGAAACACAGGCTTGGTCTTCATCATTGTGTATGTGTACTTTATTGGGGACAGCATCCTTTGTGGGCCTCACCACATACATCAGGGCAACAATACCCATCTCCATCCATAATAGTTCTCCCTTGTATCTTATAACATTTGATACATCAGATGCTGACGCACATCGTGTCCCTCCTGGCCATCACCTCTTGCATGTCCAGCCGGACCATCTCGCCCATCCTCTTCCCCATCAGCATCACCCTCATCTGGTGGTTACATGTCAATGTCAGGTGGCATAGGCACATTCCGTCTGATGCACATTTTGTGCTGCATTACTCATGCCATGGTTATCTTCGGCACTTTGTCATGGCCGTACAGGAGAACCTCACCCAGCCCGCTTAGGCACCAGAGCTGTGTCTTCGAAAGGCCAAATGCCTGCTCTAGCATGATGCGGGTACGGGTATGTGCACGATTGCAGTCCTCTTCCTGCCGGTTCTGTGGGTTCCGTACAGGGGTCAGGAGCCAACTCTTCAGGGGATAGCCGCGTAGCCTGTATGGGGTGAAGAATGGGTACCTGTTACCGTTCACCTCAGGTGCGGCCTGTACAAGTCACACAAATCGACTTTGCATTGTGATTCAAAATCACGACTACCAGCATGCATGCAGGCGATCTGTGTGACTGCAATGTGCAAAGGTGAGCTTGATGTTACACTCACCTGACTCCCACGGAGCCGCTGGCCTGGTTCGCGCTGCTGTGACCTCTTCTAAGGTGATGCGCAGGGTTCGGAAGACGGACTGGACCGGGCCCCCAAATCTGGCTTGTCTGGCTCGCAAAAGTATCCTTCTTAGGGTCTGGAAGGATGAGCTATCCATCCTGCTTCTGATGCAGGGGCGCGTTGGTATCCAGTTACTTCACTGGATTTTCGGATTGGTGAGAACCAAACTTGCTTGGCTTCCAGGTAAGTTTTTTTTGATAAGAGGTTCCCCTTGTGTCCATGCATTAATGAACTAATGCTAGTGTCTTTTTCCCCATAGGGGCCGGGGTACGGAATGCCGGGGAACAGGCACCGACCCGAGATGAGAGGTGAAATCCTTGTAGAAATCCGGTAAGTCTTTCATGAGCGTTTTTTTGGTAATGTCTTTTCATTCGCTCATTAACGCTGATGTCTCTTTTTCCCCTTAGGGGCCGGGGTCCGGAAATGCCAGGATGCGGCGCGGACCCGAAATGAAGAGGGAATTAATCAACAGGTAAGTCTTAACATGGAGATTTAGCTTTCCTTATTCCCTTCTCTCTCTCACCTTTTGTTCTGGTCTTTTTCTCCCTAGGCGCTGGGGCGTGACTGCGAATCCGGATGATCGCTGATGAATATGGGGGCCCCCTGTAAAGGTGAGTGGAAAGCAGTGCTGCAGCGATCGACGCAATGAGCTTTTAAATTAAAGTCTTCCTTTTCAGGATTGTCGGCGAGATGTCTCCGGGATGCGGATTTAGCAGGTAAGGACTTTTCCTTCTTCTGTTCTCTTCTTCTCTTCCTTTGCAGGTGATCCAGGATGCTGGCAGGCGTGGCAGTAGTCAGGATGCAGGAGCAGACACGATGAGCGTCCAGCTGCTAGATGCAGAACAACGCGAATTACGTGTGGCTGTTCGGGTGGGGTTTAAATAGCCTTGGAAGAAGTTCCAGGTATGTATCCTTCCTCCAATCAGGTATGTATCCTTCCCCGACCACGCCCGGATGGTAAATTAGTCCCACAGGTAAAGTAGTTCCTTTCAGGCCTCAAGGAGGCCGGGATCCTGCAGCATGGTCTGCATCAGGTAAGTGCACCCAAGCACTCCCATAATGAGCCTGGCGCCTATGGCGCCAGGTCTGATGTCTTTTATGAGCCTGGCGCCATAGGCACCAGGACACTGTCCAAAGGGCCCCTATATGGGATTGCTGGGTCCTTCCTTGGGGACTGGATGTCCGCTTTCGGGGACGCAGGGCTTGAACCGGCTCCCCAGGAGCGGGCATCATGACACTTGACCCTGCAAGTGGATATGCCTGAATCATGCCTCCAACAGCAAATGACATGTCCTGGGTGAGGCCAGGTCTTAAGTGTCCCTGGGCCCAGGTAAATTTGGTACCACACTGCTAGTGTACTGCCATTCCGACATCGATGTTACCATGCTGTGTGGCATCACTTCAGTGGTGCTATAGGTGTGTGGTTCAATGGTATGGCTAGGCGTGTTACCTTTGCATGCATTCAAGGGCACATTGCTGTCTTGATGTTGTGCTGCGCTGATTCGGTAGTACCATCTTGACGCCATGTTGTTGATTTGTGTGGTATGTGGTGTGGCATGATGTGCAATGTGGATGTGGATGGATGTGCAATATTCGGGAACCTGGATTGTACTCTATGTTGTGTAGCTCATAATTGCATGTGGGTTCTCCTTAAGGACATTGCGGCCTTCCCTGATGGACATTGGCCTACATCTGTATGTCCATTTGTCCTATAGACGACAGTCAACACCCAGTAGGAGTATGTATCTCTCCCCACCACATCACACTGCCATCTGCTTGCCCTGCTACTCACCAAGTAGCCAGGAACGTTGTCCGGCTTGTCGCTCCATGTAGCATGGCATGTTTGTGTTACGCAGGACCATGGAATCATGGGTTGATCCGGGAAATCGGGCACAACAATGTGTGATAATCTTCTTAGCGTCAGATACCATTTGCACATTGATGGAGTGGAATGTTTTCTGTTTTGGTAGACTTCTTCATTGTGATGAGGGACCACGAATTCCACATGGGTAGAGTTGACGGCCCGATTGAACTTGGGATGCCTGCCAGTGAATAGAAGCCGACTTTGGTGTTTGCGATCTCCTGGGCAGTCCGTGGCAGGAATATGTGTTCCCGTGCATGCTTCAGGAGGGCATCGAGTACCTGGTTCAGCGTGCGTGAGGATACTGGTTGTGAGATGCCATGCATCTGTCCCACTGTATGCTGGTAGGTGCCTGTGGCCAGGAAGAGGAGCACAGTCACCAGTAGAGGGGGGAATGGCAGTTCTGATGTCTATGAGGCTGACAATGTCGTCATGTATCATGTACACAATGCTAGTGATGGTATCCCGGTCCAGACGGTACAGGGTGTGTATCTGCTCAGGGGTTATGTTAAATGGACTGGCTCGGATCCTGGGGATTGGTGACTGCCTCTGTGGTATGACTAGGTGCACTGGTGGTGCTTGTTGCATCTGTCTTGTCATCCTCCTCCTTCTCCTCCTGCGTCTCCTTTGTGCTGCCTGTTGTTGTTGCTGCTGCACTGCAATCATGTCCTCCAGCCCATGTAATGCTGCTAGTATTGGAACCATCTTGGTGTGGGAATGGGTGTGTGAAGGGGTGTGGTGTGGTTCTTTTGTGCTGCCACAGTCTCCATTGCCTCCACCTGTGCTGATTTTGTCCACCTGTAGCAGGTGGGAACACTGCTAGGTTCTGATAACGGGTGGATCGCGATGCCGGTATTTACGCCATGCCGGTAAGGGGTTTTGGGGGCTTTTCCATGCCGCTATTAGCACGTCCGCCTGGCTTGTGATGCGGTGCTATTAGCGGCATGGCGTTATTTGCGGGATCGAGGGTCGGACGCCCGCGGACTAGCCGCTATTAGTGGCACCGTACTTAGCGGGTCGTAATTGGCATGGGGATTTAACTATACCGGTATTCCCTTACCGGTAACGTTAAATCCATACCGCACAACGTGTAATGAGGCCCATTGTATTTAAATGAATGGTTGATATGTTACATATATGGGTTACACTTCTTATGTATTACTACATATAATGTGTATGTGTGCTGGTGTGTGAACTTGTGCAGGGTTCATATGTTATGATATAACAATTTAAGATACCCCCAGACTTCTTGGGTAGTGCTGCTGTTGTCCAAGCCTGTCCGCGGACATACGAAGGGTCGACAGACATCAAAATCAGTAGCGTGGTTTCAGTATGTTCTATGTTACAAGTACATAAAGTCAGGGATAGTATTGTTAAATTGTGTTAGTAAAAACCTATGAAATTCAGTAAAAAAAAACCTTGTTAAAGGGATGTTATGGTTAAGTTGTGCTACTAAAAACCTATGAAAATCAGTAAAAAAAACTTTGTTAAAGGGACGTTATGGTTAAGTTGCGCTACTAAAAAACTATGAAATTCAGTAAAGAAAACGTTGCTAGAGGGATTTTAGGGTTCCAAGTAAAACCGAAAACTCCCTGAAATTCGCCAGTCATGGTAAGTTAAACAACCATAACTCGCAGCACCACTGTGCACTGCTAAGACTAACACCCAGGACATCAAAGATGACATCACAAATGTTTTTTTACTGAATTTCATAGGTTTTTAGTAGCGCAACCTAATCATAATGTCCCTTTAACAAAGTTTTTTTTACTGAATATATATATATATATATTCAGTAAAAAAAAAAATATATATATATATATATATATATATATATGTAATATATATGTAATATATATATTACAGTTTGTTTTGCCTTCGCAGGAGCCAACCATCTGTGCTGGAGGACGTGTTTGGTGGCCGCGCCCACCCTGTTATAATTGCTCAGAAGCTGACCGCAGCTGCCTAGGGTGCTGCATGTGTAGCAGTTGGGGCAGCTGGAGGATTTGGAGATTGAGTTCTATACCAGGATCATGTGCACAACACCCCAAAAACTCCTCTTGTAGATCCCAGCAGAGCCAGAGTTATCGATCAATAATAGCCAAGCACAGAGGCATTGGAGGGCCACTGGTGGCTCGGTTCTGATTTTGGGAAAGCCTACAGCTTAAACTTTGCTTACATTTTGCTACTTGGTGTGACCTTGGACATGTCGCTGTAGAGGGGAACGATTAAGCTCCCCACTCGTTGTAGTGCATGGTTTTGCAGCTTTTCAGCTTGCCTACTATCAATCCAGGAGTCGGTCTATGGATGCCCTATTAGATGTCGAGGAGTGCCTGGAGCTGATCCAATTGACCGTTCCTGTACTAACTGAACTTAAGTGAACTTACTAATTTATATTCTATTTATGCCGATTTGATTGTAATCATATGTTTTCACAGGTTAGAAAGTAGTTTTCTATGCACATGTGTTTTTATGAGTGTTTTGAAAATCAACCCCATTGAGGACTGCATAACTTGACTGATTGTCTTCTCTTAAGCCCTACTATTTCATAGCTGGTCTGACAAGGGGGCAGTCATGTCTATAAGGAAAGCTACCCATTACCATTTAACACCAAGTGGTCAATAGGTCAGCTCAGTTCACAAAAGAGATTGACAAAGCCAAAAAAATGATTAATGGAATAGCCCGTGTTCCACAAAACATTGAGGGGCCTAATCTCAGTACAGTCGTACCAGAAAAGATAACCAAGAAGAGGCCTGTATTTAAATCAAATTGTGTGGCTAACCAATCGAAGGAACATCGGTCTTGCAAGCAGCCATGTTGGTGCTAGCAGTGCTTCCAAGAGGAGAGACACATTGTAAGATTTGCACTGACCAATGGGCAATGCTCCTAGACAGATTCTTACTATGGACAAAACAGTCCCACTCAAACTATGAGGTACCGCTTGCTCCACCACAGAAAGACTGTACATGTTATAAAGTCCCTGTAGAGGTAGACAGTCGTAATAACAACAGGGCGGAGAGAGGTCTAGCTGGCGGAGCTCATAAAGGGAGAAATGGGGACCGTGCTTCGTTAACAACTCTCTAACCAGCTGAAATTGTTATTTCCAGAGGATTTGATCCCTATCAACAAATGACAAAGCAAGGGGCTATAGCAGGTGGGGAGATGTTGTGGAGATTGGTCAAAGGCGAGGACGCACACGATTGCTGTAGAAAGTGCCTCGGAGGGGGGCACAATAGGTAGGAATATGGCAGGTGCATAATCTGGGACTGCAAAAACAGTGAGCCTGCCCCTAGGACTGATCATAGCATCCTTAATGAAGTGAGTGGAGTCATAGACGCATATGTGACAAACAATCCTCACCTTCCCGCCCACCTCCCGATAAGCACCACAGCATCATTAGCACTTGATCTAGAGCTAGGGTCTCCAACCAGTAGATCTTAAGCTACTGGTATCTCGTCTGAGGCTTCCCAGTAGCTCTTTGCTATCCTTGTTGAAATCCTTGATGCAGGCATACCATCCAACAAAAGGCACATGATGTACCATTTCCATCCAGAGAGGGGACCCACATGTTTTCTTCCATCTTGGTTAAAACAAAGGTAAACTAGGATTTTGGGGCAAAGTGGTTTTTAACCAAGCCCTATCCCAAGTCCAAAAGCTTAGCATGTAATGAAATTGTTGCTGCTATAGTGTCTATCACAAATTGGAACAATGGGAAATATTAATATTTTACTACATGTCAGTAGTTGGTTAATAGGCAGAGACAATGGGTTGCACTGTCGGTATCATTATGGTTGTTGAGGATATTGACATTGATACGATGATGCAAAGTGAAGTTGATGTAATGTGAAGTTGTACTTGTATTTATATTTTGTGTTTAAATGTCTGTTTGTATTTATATTGTAAATGTTCTTGTTAGAACTATGTACAATAAATCCAGGAGTAAGGTTTTAAATAGTATCCTACATGTGAGGGATGAATTAGTTGGTGAATAGGCAGAGACAATGGGTTGCACTGCCGGTATCATTATGGTTGTTGGACATATTGACATTTATACACTGATGTAATGTGAAGTTGATGTAATGTGAAGTTGTACTTGTATTTATATTTTGTGTTTAAATGTCTGTTTGTATTTGTATTGTAAAAGATCTTGTTAGAACTATTTACAATAAATTAAATTAAACATTAGAAATAAAAATAGACCTTTCAGGTCACCTGCAAAATGGGGAATCAGCTCCTTATTATTTAACCCAGTTGACAGTATTTAGAGTACCTTACTTTTTCCCATTGGTGGTAGTAAAAATGCCTCCTTAGCATTGTACATGTCTATATGCCATTACAGGTAACTAGAACACACAATAAAAAGACCAAAGCTGATGTAATTCTGTTTAGGTATTTTATAAGCCATTAGGGATTATGAGTGATATAACATGACATGTGCAATGCAATGACCTTAACATGACCGTCTCTGTAATGCAAAAATGAAAGTGCACATCTCAATCTAGTGTTTCCATTTGCAGTGATGAGAGATTCTAATTCTCAGGTTGAAACATAGGTACAAGCATATTTCATAGTAATGCTTCTCCTGCAATAAATAGTTTTTCCCCATGTACTTCAGTCACCTTTTTAGCATTGCAGTTCAGACTCTGTTATAGTTGGCCTTGAAACTTAGCACTTGTCTTGACTGCTTAGAGCCTTCAGTTATGTTAGAGTTCTGCTTATTGGACGGTGAAGAAAAACACATGAACATAGCTATCTACGTTTGTGATTGTAAAACGTTACACACACACCACACTTGTACTATTTACTCACCTAAAGAATGCTTGAAATATTCACACCAGAAGACTCAGCAAAGCATAGGTTCAGTGTGCCTTCAGTCTCAGAACGGCTGTCTTCCCCTCAGCGCACCCTTCTTCCTCTGCAGCAGAACAGATCTATCAAAACACCCGCCAGATCATCAGTCAACACAGGCAGCAGGTACTCCGAGAGAAATTTCCCCTTTCTCAACCTGCAGTTTCATTTGAAGGCCCATCTTTTCAACCTGCCCCTTCACATATGTTCCCCTGTGGAAAGTGTAACAATTGCCTGCCCCTGACTGTGATGTCATATGCCAATCAGACAACCCCCTCCCAAATGGCCATACCTTTTGAAGCTTCTAGAGAATGTGTGTTTTGCCTGTCTCCTGTCCACAGAGCAGGCAGAAAACTGATGCTGAAGAGTTACATTTCTCTATGCTGTCTACCAGCAGCAGAAGATGAAAAATGGATATACTTTGAGTAATGTGGCTTTTCACATTCCTCAGCTCACATCTTGATTGCAGAAGCAGCTTTGCTTCTTGCATTTTTCAAGCAACACTGCGCAGTCTGTGCTTGCAATCTCATGCAATGGTAAAATTCTTATCAATAATCTGCAACAATGTTTTGCCCAAATTAGCGATGGACTGATCTGCCTTCAATATTAGTAAGGAATTAGTAGGTTATGGTATTAATGGTAAGTGATTATTAATCTCATACTTCATTGCAACTCAGACCATGCTATACCATGGAGTGGCACACTATGCTATGGAATGACCACCATGCAAAGCTTGTTTCAAACCCCCTTTTTTCACTGTCTTATATGCATTCACAGTACCGGCTCACACCAGATGCACACCAGTGTCTCACACCAGAGCTGTCAGAGTCTGAGTCTTTGATTCAATTCTCCCCCAGATAAAATCTCGAGCCTCACTTTCGCTACATACTCGCCCCTTTGTTTCTTTTGAGATCTGGCCTACCTATGGGCTCCTACAGAAACAAACAACAATCTCATCTACTGTTTCATCAACATGTGTGATCTTATGCATGTCATAAGAAAATAAAGATTTCCAATTCTTTGACTTCAGGATATTGTACACCAAATCATTCATACATTTTCATGTCATCAAATACCATGTGATTTATACTCACAATCATAGCATATGTTTCTGCTTTTTATTGAAAGCTTTTTTTTCTGATTGTCTTTTTCATATACATATTCCTCTCTCCTTGATCACTTTCTTCTTGTTCTTTTTTCTTCTTTATTTTTTTGTGATCTTTGTTTTCTTTTGTGAATTTTCTTTTGTGTATTTCTTTTTGGATAAATTATCAACACTCTAGAAATACCAAGTCCTTTTGAGACAAAGAAAATGAAAAATATATTTTTATAAATTATGACGTTGTCCATATTGTCCATAGTGCATTGAAATCAATGTTTCTGTTGAAAATAACTGACTCCCAAAATCAATGTTCAATGTATTGAAAAGTGACAATGCTGCAAAGAGAAAAAACAGCCCTGGAAAATGCTGTCAGTCGGGATAAATAAAGATGAGCAAGTTGTTTGTAAAAACCAACTCCCGTAGATTGGTGGTAGTCTAAAGAGTGTCCATGTCCATGCCCCATATTTTCTTGTTGGAGAACCAAGTCTCCATCCACTGCACTGCATGTGGGGTTTCCATCACGTACGCAAGTGGGTCATCTTCCCCCCTTCTTCTGTCCAGCAGGTTTTGTTCCGGGGACTTCCGTTCATCTGGTGGACTTCATTGTCCTAGGATCTGTTGGCCAACTCCAGAAGTGCTGGAGGTGCAATAAGTCTCTAAATCAAAGGAGAAAAAGACAGATTAAGAACCAAGTACACCAAATACATTCATGTTCTTTTTCCTTTCAAGTTTACCTGAAATCAATCTGTGGATTAAGCAATATAATATATATATATATATATATATATATATATATATATATATATATATATATATATACCATGATGGTATTTGAACTAAGGATTCTTCCTTCACGATGACCCGCAAATAACACATGCATTAAGCATACACAACGGTGGTGGTGTAGAGGAGGATCCAAATACCCCTACCAGAAGCTCCACCCCCATGTTGCCCATATATTGGGAGCTGGAAATTGTGACATGAGCAGTACCATTGAGGATGCCGATACGGCAAAGAATCCTCGAGACAAGCTATACACTGAAAAAACACTATATGCATTCATGAAGAAGTAATGGCCTTTTGGAAAAAGTCCCAGAAGAAGTATGAAAATTAATAAGCCATGAGGTGTCGAAATAAAGCAACATTTCGGGATCAAAATGAAGATGCTTGTGCGAAGAAACACTGAAGAAAATGCAAAGTAATTTTACAATTGTACAGATTTTGTAATGCAAAGTAATCCTGAGGCTGGGTACGTAGTGAATAGATTGCAGTGATGGCCCAATGTACATACATAGGAATGTATAGAATATGGATGTTCCACAATGCACTTTAGCAAACTTGAACCCCATGAATGGAGAGGGCTTGAAGTGTGGCACAGTTAAAAATAGCTGATGGCGAAGGAGAATTCAAGCAAGGCTGGTTGGCCCAGCACCTAGAGTTGAGGCCCCTGTGAGCCTGTTTGTCTGTCAAGAAGCTACAGGAACGTGAGAAAGAAGCAGACTTCTGTTTGAGGTGAAATGGAAAAACACTGAAGGTGTCAAGAGTTCATCATTTAATAGTATTATATGCAATGAAAAGCTAGAAAACGTGGTCTCCAGTCCCATGATCAGATAGAAATAGACTGTGGGTCGAGTTAAACCGAAACCAGAAGATACAACCATGCCATACTCCATTTTATTCTCAGGCACAGTGATGCTCTGCGAGGTCAAATTCAAAGCCTAATTGAATGACAGACCACAGAAGTGATGATAGATGTTGAGCTAATTTGGTGGGAAGGCATGACCAGGCCGACCCTCCTAGCACCTTGGGTACCAGCTTGCGTACTGCTAGCAAGTGGAATATTCTAGAAGGGTACGAGCGTGCCAACCAATTATAGAGGCCATGTATAAAAGAGCCCTATAGTTTGTGTAACTAATGGAGTGTCGAATGTTAGTATAACACGGAAGATGGCTTGCACTTGGGATGGGCTGAGTTGTCCACCTGATGTTAGAGACCCAAACACAACCTCTGTCAGCATGGAAAGTATACCTAGATGTTCCCTTTAAGCCTATCACATCCCCTAGAAGGTTTTTATTGTTTGCCATGTAGGATGATGTCAGTAATGACACATTTTTAGTATAAGAATATTTTATTTTCATGAAATATTTGGAGTGTGAGAAATCGAGCGTTGATGCCTGTTGTAACTCCCTCTTTTAGATAATTGTTAATAAAACAGTAATAAGTTTTGCCAACTTCCTGATTCGATTTGATTATTGATGTATGAGTAAGCTCTGCATTCCCATCCATCTTTAAATATTGCTACCTCGTCTTAAAGGGCCCCAAGTCCCCGGAGTTCATGTGGTAGCAGAGGTAGGGTGGTGACCCATTGACACAGTAGGCTTTTAAAGGTCACAGAATATCGAACGTCCTCTGCCAAATAGCTGCAGGACCGCAAGGATTCCTGTGGATAGCGGCCAAAAAGTTCTTGCAAGACACTAGAGATGGGTGGGACGGGTCCCTCTTTCACAAAATCCCCTCTTGGTTTCCACAAACCGGTGGCAGGTTGAGGAGAAGACGATCCCGAGGGTCAGAAGCTGAAAAGCAAATGGTGAGCACATTAAGAAAGGTGGCAAAAATGAATGAGTATTGATTGGGGAAAGTGATAATGGGAAGAAAGGGTTGGTGGGCTATTTAGTTAATGACGAAGAGCGTCACATAGAGGTATATGACAAGGAACATCACAGATAAGTCCAGAGTCCTACGTTCAAGGAATGTTTAGTGTAAATTATTTCAAAATCCAAATGGCTAAGTAGGCGACAAGCAGACACAGTTTGCTAAAGGAAAGGATTTACACTTCCATCAGAGTAAATTTAGGGGCAAGAATAGCAGCGAGTAGCGCGGAGAAAAGATACATGTTGAGGCCGGCCAGTCTGTCTGTTTGTATATGTTATGTATTTTATGTATAGAGAAAAAGTGGTATGTTAAAGAGCTACAAATGATAGGTTGTGTTAAGAGGTTAAGAGTAAATTAATTATTTATTTAGTTATCGATGATATTGACTGAATAGGTAGATTGAAGTAAAGCGAGACATAGATGTTTGGAGCAGCGACAATTGTTTCACGCTTACCTTTATTTTTTTTCTGAAAAAAAGTACTTTTTGTGTGTAAAATAACGGTATGTATTGACAGTCGACTAAGATTTGTTAAAATGGGGGATGTTACTTCACTTATGCACCTATGTAAGCAACTGCCAAAACATGCACCCAAACTTAAGCAAAATAGTCAGAATGGGTTAGTTAAGGGCACGGCAGATAAAATGTTCATGCCATGGCCACAAGGGGGATCATTGTCAAAAGCTGTTTTGCAACATATGACCACATGCTTGCATGCTGTGTACACAGGAAAGAAATTGGAAAAAAGGTTAGCTAGTTTAGAGCTTTGGAAAATGTACCAGGATGAACAGGAAGACCCACCTCCTAAAGACAGGAAGATCAACCAGTGTCAAGAGGGGGGTGTCTAGTATTCTGCTCCCTGTACTGCACCTAAAGTAAATGCATTAGTACAAATGATGAAGGATTGTATCCATTAAGGCAATTAAAAGCAGCGACAGGATATAGTAATCCGATACATGAACCGCCTGCGTATAACAGTGACGAGAGCCCAGGAAGAACTTCAGAAAAGGACGTAATCTCTAAAGTTTTACATGACAAAGAGAAAAGTGAACGGCCAAGTGTGCCATTAGACATAGAACAGGAAATTAAGAGGTGGAAAGAAGAAAAAGACAAAGCTGACGAGATAGCGCTCATACAGAATGAATGAATGGGTGGTCAGACATTGCTGAAACTTGATGGAAAGATCATCGAGGAAGTAAGGCAAGGGGAAGATCAAGAAGAGCAGAGTAAAAAAGACAGGGTACGAGAAGGGCTGGGGATACAGAAAGTAGCGCGGGTACCGCAAGTGAATAATCAACGGCAACAGGATCAAGGAGGGAACAGGTTTATGCCGAGAGGCAGGGGAACATGTTTTAAAGGAAGGGAAAGCTTTTAGAATAATCAACTACATTTCCAGAATAACCAAGGTGGTTTTCAGAATGTGCAGAATGATAATCAAGGCATGCAGGAAGGACAGATTCGAAGACTGTCTCTGGTGTGTTAGACATGTGGAATGACAAGAAACATTGCTCAAACATGTGGGAGTAAGGGTACATACAGAATCAGCAATTCTCAAGAGGGGAACAGCTTACCCTCCAGCATATAGCACACAAAGTAGGGGTGGGTTAGCCCAAGATCAGACAGCGGGTCTCATTCCAAATTTGCCGGTCTGGTAACAATGATACTGGTAAGCTTGCTGGTACTATTGTTACCAGACCGGCAAACTATGAGGTCTGCTCGCGGGAGCCTTTACGCCCGCCAGGTCTGACCTGCAGGGTGGAACGGCAACTGCGAACAGTCCATGTTGGATGCACCAGCACCATTCTCGAATGGTGCTGTTGCATCCGACCTCCCCATTCCCATTGAGCCCTATGGGGCTAGTAATGGGAATGGGGAGTAATCATTACCGGCACCCGGCGGGGCAGAAATGCCCTGGTAATTGCCCATTGCTGGGTGCCCGTAAATTCATGACTATGGCGGCAGACATGCCGGTATTTACCGGCATGGCTACTGCCAAACTCAGAATGAGGCCCACTGTATCAAGCACAAATGCTGCAAACACAACAGGATTTACAACAACAGCAAGCACCATTGAATCCATGGCAGTCACAACACGCACCTATGCAGATACAGCAGAGTGCAAACACAGGACAGTTATTGACCCCTAGAGCAGGGGGTGTAACTATCAAGGGAGGGAATCTGTGCACAGGTAAGGGAATAAGCATGCACCCATAATAGGACAGCTCACAGGGTGACTTTATGTGTTCAGTACTACTGGTGACACCAAATCCTCAAGAGGTACCAAGGATTGATGTTACCATCCATAGTAGGCAAATTGTTTTCTTTTTTAGTAGACACTGGGGCAACTCGCTCATGTATACAAGACGGGAACATTTTCTTTATCTCTAAATGCCATGAATGCTCAAAGGTTCTCTGGAGCTACAAGTACAGTTACTTTCACTGAGAAATTACAAGTCTCTATAGGAGAGTGTGATATGTGTGTCCCATTATTGTATTCAAGACAGACACCAGCTAATATTTTGGGCCGAGATTTAATGACGAAGCTAAATATGATGATTTCCTTCAGTGACAAAGGTATAGTGTGTTGCACACAAGGGATACATTATTCGTGGCAAATTTATCATGGCATTTACAGGGAAAATAGCTTTTCAAGGAACACCATTAGAGCCAGAGGTTTTTCTCGATAGGGTGCACATTTAGTTTATGTGGCTACTCGGTTTAGTGGGCAGGATTATGAGAATACCTGACAAATTTCTGTTTAGGCCATGGATACCTATGGATGAGGATAGGGGGCAGATTTTTTCCCCTAGAATTGCAGCTAGCCATAGTCCAAGGGAAACTGGCCATGCTCAAAGGGTTTGATGATGTGGGCAGGCCATGGAGAACAGTTATTGCAATTGGGGAAAGATGCAGATTTACTGACACCACTGACGAGGATATGTTTAAAGACAACCTATCAGATGATGAAGTGCTGTTCGAAATGAGCATTACTTATTGGATTAGGATAGAAAGAAGAGAAATTCCACAGCGAATGGTGATAGTATGGCAGTATCTTGCATTTTTTGCTAAAGATATGGAAAAGGTTCCATCCCCTTTATGGACTATGGGCCCCTATGACACAGGCCGGTTGAAGGGGGTATGATAAATTAAGATTAAGTTGAAACCAGGAGCAATTTTACCACAAGCAAGGCAGTGTCCTCTGTCTCGAGAGGCAGACAATGGCATTTTTAAGACTATATTAATAGTGTCCTGCAGATGGACTTAAGCAATATTGATTTGCCAAGCATTGTGCTGCAGTTCGTAGATGATATTTTACTTTATAGCACAACAGAGGAAGAGTGCTGTCGAGACTCGATTCAGCTAATGATTATTCTAGCAGAGAAAGGATTTAAAGTGGATAAGGAGAAGTTGCAATATTGTCTAGAAGAGGTGTTATACATAGGACAGTTAATTTAGCATAAAGGAAAGAAAGTTACAACTGAAAGGCAATCATGAAAACGTCAAAACCGCATGCGATAAAGCAAATGCAGCAATTTCTGGGACTGTGTAATTATGTTAGAGCATAGGCATTTGTTTATAGTTCATATACGAGACCCCTTTTGCAGGCTTTAAAGAAAGCACAGGTGAATAAGGAAAACATTGAATGGACTGAGATGAAGGAAGGGTTTGATGAATTGAAAACAGCAATTTGCACAGCTCCAGTTTTAGGAATTTCCAATTATTCTGAGTTCTTTTTATTTACGCACACAAACGGAACAGTTATGACAGCAGTGCTCAAACAGAGAACCATATTGAGGTATAAACCTTTATCAGATTATAGTGGGATTTTAGACCCAGTTATGGGGTTTCACTTTCCTTGCAAACAATCGTTGGCAGCAGCCAGGTTCGCTATTGAGAAATCTGCAAGCGTAGTAATGGAGTGTTCCATGACTTTATTTGTTGAGCATGCTTTGTTTGCTGTTCTGAAGAAACCTAAGACATCTCAAAGAGTTTCTGCTTATGTGGTAGTAATATTGAATCCAGCGATCAAAATAGTCAGGTGTTGAATAGTGAATCCTACCACATTTGTAGCTGAACCGTTGGCAGCAGATGAGCAAGTGCATGATTGCTCTAACTATGAGGAGTTCTAATACAAGATCCTGAGGGTAAAGGAGAATGCTCTAGCAGCGGGGTAGGTTCTTTTTTATTGATGGGTCTTCGAAGATTGATCAAATGATTGGAGAAAGGCATTCAGGTTCAGCTGTGGTAAGGCACAGAGTTAACAGGAAATTTGAAATGGTAGCAAGTGTGAGACTACCGTCTCATTTTTCAGTACAGGCTGCAGAATTGGTGGCGCTTATTGTCGAGCTTGAGAATGATGCAGGGCAGGAACTGATGGTGTACAGTGACTCCGCCTACAGGCGTTATCCATACATGCAGGGTTAACACATTGGAAAAGGACGGGCTACCTCCGAGCGGACGGCACTCCAGTGCAACACACAGTATTATTGGACAGGCTTATTAAAGCACTACAACTCCCAGTAGCCATTGCAATAGTTAAATGCACAGCAAATAATAGGAGAACTGACTTTAATTAACACGGAAATGAAGCCGCAGAAGAAGAGGCCAAAAGAGTTGCATATTCATCTGATATTTCGAGTTTTGATACTCCTGATATGAAAGAAAACATGGTTGTAATAATGGTTATGAATTAAGGGTTTAATCATTTGTTAATAACCCATTAGATGGAAATTCAAGGTGGAGCTCCAAAGGAAGAAAATGAACTGTGGACATGGAGGGGGTGTTCCTTATCCCCTTCCGAAGCACTGTGCAGAAAAGAAAAGACAACACTGGTACACTGGTGATGCCTGTAGCTTTATTAAGGGTGGCGTTAGAACAGCTACACTACCCTGCACATCTCACTAGGGAGAGCCTCACAGCACATATTGCAGATGATTGGTTTGTACCAAACCTGTTATAACATGTTGTTTTTTTATGTAGTAAATTGCATCATATGTCAAATGTTTACTGCTGGGCACACGCTATGAACAGTCAGAGATGTGATTCCTCGACCAAATGGTCCTTTTCAGCATTTACATATTGACTATGTATACATGCTGCAAGTATGTAATGGAAACAGGTAAATGATAGTGGTAGTTTGCCCTTTCTCGAGATGGATTGAGGCTGGTCCATCCACACATCCTGATGCCAATTGCGCTGAGAAGTTTTTAGTATGAGAAGTATTTACTAGATGGGCAGTATATGAGGTGCTAAAATCTGACAATGGACCTCATTTTGTAAACAAGGTATTTGAACGGATTAGCTTATTTTTTAGTATTAAGCACAATTTTTCTTTTGCTTATCAAATTTTTCTTCTGCTTATCACCTGCAACCGAACGGGAAATGTGAGAGACTCAACAGTCTTCTCAAGGAAAGGACAGCAAAAGTGAAATTGACACTGAAGAAGAGGTGGCCGCATTGTCTGCCCCTTGCATTATATACATTGAGAAATCAGCCCGGTTCAGACCACCATCTCACACCCCACAAGCTAGTTAAAGGGAGGCAGATAAGAATGCCTCTGACTCCTCCATCAAGGACTAGGAGACACCTGGGGAACTGAGCTACATGCATACTTAACATGTATGACCGCTAGTATCTCTGTCATTTCAGATCGACTCAAGTGGAATGGGTGTAGGTCTCAAGACACGGATGAAGAGAGACACAGTTATAATTACGAACTTCACTAGACAGTGGCACAATCCCAGATTTAGTGGCCCTTTTGTAGTGGAAGACAATACTCCCTCAGCATTTAAAGTCCAAGGGAGACAAACTTGGATTCACTGAGGAGACGTGAAAGTCTAGGCAGGTAAGGCCGAAATACCTCCAATCCATATAGAAGCAAGACTTGATCAATGTTAAGGAAGAAGGAAGCAAAGACTATCCAATAGATAGACAAAAGTGTACATTTATAAACTGTGGCTCCTCTGAAACACTCCTTATAGATATGATAGCAGGAAGTGAGAAAGTTACTGCTCTTGAGCCACAGAAGTTTGTTTACATTAGACCCTAAGAGTGCTGAAGCAAATGAAAAATGCCCGATCTAGAGTTGCTTTTCGATGAATGAAAAAGGGAGCAGTTCCCTGACTCGTTTCTCACTGAGTTTTCCTTTGGATGCACTCATGATCCTGTCAGATGTTGATATACACAGAATACTTCATGCTGTCTTTGTTTTTATACTCCAATCTTACCCTGCTCTTGTTGGGTGCTGCAGTGACGTGTGCACTTTTGTCCAAGATCCTAAAACTGGTCCGGTGATTAGTCAATTATTGGCAGCAATTATAGAACAAATCAGACAACTACCTGAGCATTTAACAAGATTGCCTGATTAAAGATGTTTTTCCTTCCTTAATTACAGGCAAAATGTGGTCTATTGAACATATCACTGTTCCAGAGAGTGAGCAGAGTGAACAATGTGTGCAAGGGACACCAATTGTGGGGCCTAATGTATTGGTGCATAATATATGCCTGTTCAGCATCTATTACCATTTTTCTGTTTCTATTGATCCACACTGTTTACTTTAATGGTCCCAAAAGGGAAGGAGTTCCAGTAATCCTTCCCACTTCGGTCACCTTTGCAGAACTAGACACTGTAAGAAGGTAAAAGCAATGTATGTTGTTGTTCCTACACCTGTGATACATGTGAAGGCACTGATTTCTCAGACAAATGATCCTAGGAGTCCCATTGTAGGACTGCCTTTTTTTGGATATTCTTAATGGGTATCAGGTACAAGCTGTTTCAGCAAAGCAAAGAAAGAGAAGCAAGAGAAGTGCAAGGGAGGATGATTGCGAATCACCTGACTATTTAGACAGCACAGCACATTTGGGGAATAACATGTGGTATCAGCACATGAAGGAAGTGGGCAAAACAACTTCTAAGAAGGGTTGCTATGTATGTGCTCTCCTGCCTTATGCTATGTGAAAGTTTAAGATCATCATAGCTATTGAGATAGATATCCAAACAGCTAATTGCCAGACTTATGAGTGACAGAATGGTCAGCTCCAGAAGATGATTAGGTCCAAGATTTGAAGACAAGAGAAATAGCACACACCAGAAAACATGTGATAAGATATGAACAGCCTGGCATGAAGGGAGCTGGAATTAGATGGGAGATAAACAGGAAACTTAACTGCCAAGTAAATGCTGATGAAGACATTTGAAGTTGCAAGGAAAAAGGGCAGGTGCAAATCTGGGGAACAGTACTTTTTCCAGATGGCTGTGAAGAATGTATAGTCGTATGCAGAGTGGCAGTCATCATAAGCCAGTTATCGCACAAGTGGAAAAAGGATGCAAACCTCTCTGGCCGAGACTTGCAAAGCTTCTGACGTGGGTCGAAGACAAAGGAGGCCTACCACAGATAGTGCCTTTGACTAGTGCAGAGCTATGTTTCAGACACAATAGCACGAGAAAAGTTGGAGAGAATCAGCAGTGCGGACAAATCTTCGATGTGCCTGGAATGAAAGATGGGACAGTGATGATAATGGATCACTACTGGGCCTGTGGATCCAGAGCTTACATGAAGCTGGCCAGAGATTGTGGTGTTATAAAACTGTTAGTTTTCATATGTAAGGGGATAAATGACATTGTGTGCACTCCGCTGTGGACTGTGTGGGGGATTGTCCCCTTTGCTTTATACGTCCCTGCTCCAGGTCCCCCTACTCTCTCATGTCACATTTCCAATACAATGGAATTGCTGGGCTGGAACTGCTGTGTGGCAATGCCAACCCCCATCCTTGATCAGCTGGTTCTGAAAATAGCCTCTTGTTCTCATCATCGAAAGTAACCTGGAGGGAGTGTTGCAGGGCTGCATATTTTCATGGGACTACACGACCATTTCAGGAACATGCATGCCCATTACAGGACCTGTGTGACTATTATTTTAATGTAAAGGCCTGTACATGAATGGCAAACAAGAAACATGACGCTACTGTTGCCATACAAACGAAAATGAAAAAGAACAAGAAACAAACGTAGACACAGTCCAAGCCTTCATGTGAGCAGCAAAAACTACACCAACATATAAACTGAGGCAAATGAAGCTATTCTTGTCCATGCTAGACATCAATACAGGGAGTTTGCAACACTGCATATTCAGTCGCAAGAACCGGGCACTTTTAGGGTCGCAGAATACACAAATATGCAAATGGCCTCTATTTTCTTACAGAGAGGTGATCAACCACCTGAAAGGGAACTTTGCAACCAATGAGGTGACACATAGAGGTGGCTTTCGCTACAGGCCTTTCTTCCTAGCTTTGCAAGGGGAGGTAACCTCTCTCCTCTCTGTGAGAGGCTAAATTAATGAGCCATTACATAATCTGCCCGCACATAAGCTGCTGATGGTGGATTGGTCCGAACATTAAAGTTTGCAGTGTTGAAATTGGCTGCAAGACCTTTCACATTTATTGAGTGGATTTATTCCCAACAAGGCAGCTGGAGTAAATAACACACGCGATGCTCCTACTGCTCGACATGCCATCATTAACTACGCTCCAGGAGCTACACAGTCAAAGTATAGACACCGCCTGCCATGTAACTCAGCTGTTCCAAGGAGAAGCACATCACCGAGAAAACCCCCAAGGTGCAGAAACATTAAACTATGAAACACAGACGAAACTTGCTGGGTAAAAGACGGGAAAGGGCAACGGATGGAACAACAGCAGAAAAAAGATGGCACTGATACAGTCACAAACGCCACTGCAGATGGAAGCACAATACCTGCCAGCTCAAGCACCCCAACTTGCAGGAATCAAAGTTTTCAATGCTGTCCTTTAAACTTTCCCTTACACCATACCTGGACAAACCGCAACATTGACACTCCAGCATGATGGGGTCTTGGTCAGGGTGCCCCGAAATGTGGACACCCACACTGTACCACAGGAGGGAACTGCTTGCCAACAATCAGCAGAAGCAGGACATTCACCAGGGGACGGGGGAAAAGAGGCCATAGGTGAAACACAAAAGGGAACTTTATCATATCATTTTATCATTGGTTACACTATGGACTAATCAGGAAACAAGAGTGGAAGAGCGATTCAGAGGTCATAAACAAAAGGTGTTAAGAGTGAGTTCTGGGTAAATGATTTAAAGTTCATCAAAGAAATGCACTCTAACGTACATTGGCCCTGGGTTAATAATTCAGGGTATTACCCCAAAAAATCGTTTAAAAATAGCTGAATGTGCGTTTTATGCGCATCCCGCATGGTTAATAAACAAATTGAAATAAAGCCCATGATATCGAACACGGGGAGCGGTGGTTGCAGGGGTGTCCCCCCTTCCCTGGCTGGTTTTATGGGCTGCGGGAGTTGCGGGGGTGTCCCCTGCAAACATTAAATGTATAGTGGAGGACAAACAACCAAAATCCCAAACGTTTGAGTTACAAAATGCGAGCAGATGGGCCTTGCAGTTTTGTTATTCAAGCTTTTGAGTTTCTGTAGTACAACGTAGATCAATACGTGTTCAATACTATTGCTAAACAATTATAAGTGGATAAAATGCTAGTCATTAACCAAACTGGTGTGAGCCTTTGTCTGAAGGAGTAGTCCAATTGGCTGTATTTATTGTTACCATTTTAGCGCTTCTAAGTGGTTTTTATAAATTCAGATTTTATTGCACTTGGAGTTTCAGCTCTGACCAGTCTGATTACAGTGTGTAGGAATTAACCGTCAGCCATCCATTTTGAAGGTACGTTTTTTTTAATTGAAGTAAGTTGTGTATCTTCTTAGTCACCACAATGGGTTTGTAGGTCTGAATGGAATGGCTTCTGTCCATTATAGCCCTTTTGAGACATTTGTGGAGTTAAAATGTGACATTTTCTGGACTGGGGTTGTCACCTTCCTCCAGGGAACAGGAACTCTCCCAGAGAAGTATCTGGGAACCAAGGCTTCAAAGACAAGTAACTTAACATTGGCCACGCCAGCATGCTGATTACTTGAGTCACTTAGAGTAGCCCAGAGGTGAGGGTTGGACCAGAGAGAAGTCTTTCCAGTTCGGCTTTTGCTAGGGCTCTAAAACTGCTGGTTTCCCCTCCCCAATTCCTACAGACAATGCACTCTGCTTATGACATCATCAGGCGATGGACATGTGTTACAGCAGCCAAGATTGGACCCCTAACAATAGGATTGCTGTGGACCAGTCCACTACAACATTGTGCCTCTATAGATGGGTGGGGGAAACCCTGGACTTAGTGAATTTCAAAAGAAGAAGGATTCATCTGGAACATTTTGGGGTGCACAGTCTGCACCAGAGCACTCAAGCATAGACGTGAAGACAGTGACATCCAAGAAAAGAGTGAACTTTTCCATGAACTTGCCTGAGGAACATTTCAGATCACCTGCTGGTGGCACCAGTCCTACTGCAGAAAGATTTGAAAAGCTGCCGGAGCAGCTCAACTGAGAATGAACACAATCAAATCAACTGTTCTATGGGGTCCTCTCCACTCAGGAAGGTCTAAAACCTTGTTTTTGTTCACTGTACCTTTCACAGAGGAGAAATATCCATTTGAATATCAGACTGGTCCCACCTACATAGGCATTCCAAAACCAAATTGTTAGATTGTTAGACCATTCTCCTCAGAACAAGAGCCCCAACAAAAACCACAGACATGTTTCAACCTTGTTAGGGACCATCATTGAGTTGAAGATGTGTCTCTATAAGCAAAGTGAGCAAGGGGTCCATGTCTGTAATACCCATATTAACACAGGGTTAAACCCCAGGTTTTTTCAACATCCGCAAATGTGTTGAGTCCCTCGACTAAGAATAAAATCTACCAAGTATCCACTTTTATGGGATTGTTGCCACTCAGGAGGGTCTAAAACAACATTGTGTCACACAGTACCTATCAAAAAAGAGAAATGTGAATACCAGTATGGTTTCACCAACTTTGACAATGCAGTACGGATTTACTAGGCAATTCTCTCTTAGCATGAGTACCAATAGCAACTCTGGACACTTGGTGCCAGTAAGGGTGCCAGTGCTGTTAACCCCTTACCGCTGCATTACGAGGTCCTTTAGCGGGTCCCGCTAAGGGTGGCTGGTTTTACCATGTGCCCTTAGTGGGAGCCGCTAAAAGACCAGGGAGCTAACAACGGGCACGTTATTAACGGGCCCGTTGTTAGCTCCCTCCCCATTCCCATTGAGCCCTATGGTGGCTCGAATGGGGATGGGTTCCCTGAATGGGGAAATACCGGGTCCTCCAAGGTTGGAATGGCCCGGTATTTCCCCACTCAGGGAACCCGGATACAGTATGCGGTACGGGAGTAGCCATGGCGCTAATAGCACCATGGCTACCTCCATACTCGTAATGACCCCCTATGTCTTTCAAAAATAAGAATTTGCATATTTGGCTGGTCTCGCCCACAAGGGCAGTCCAGCTCTGATATGCTTGTGCCCCACTCCCAAGTCCTTATGCAGTAAATACAGGAGTAATTGTGCACACCAGTGGATGTATGGTTCTTGTCTGATGGAATGGGAAAGGCTACAATTCATGACCTTTGACTTCTTCCCATTTATGTGCATAGTAGTTCTGCTCATGAGATCATATAGATGTTGTGCCAAAGTTTGTCTGTGTCTTCCATCAGCACACTGCTTTCCAGAGTGTGGATGTGGCCGGATTGGTTGTTGTTCATTCTGCCCAACTTTGGACTTTCATTGTGGCTTAAGATTCAAATTCTGGGCTCATCAAAGGATGAAGGTGGTGACAAATTGGGTGGTGTGAGATACAACTTTATGATGTGATATTCTTTCTGATCTGTGACAGGAACTCTGTCTCTTGAAAGGGACTGTACAGAGGTTGGGGCAAACTTCTGTTACTATTACAGCCTCTGTATCTGTGGTGTCTTTGTAATCCTGCTCATTGGTATCACCGATTTCCAGCAGCAACACACATTCCTGTCAGTACTCTGATGGATTGCAGTCTTTTTCTGTATTATCATCATGTCATCACCATCATCATCTATATCATCATCATCATTGTGTTACTTTTCAGTGGATGGAGCGGAGGAGCTAGAGAACTAGTATTTTCAATCTCCTCCTACTGTTCACTATGTGTTGTTCTTTCTTGATTTTTGATCTCCAAGTTCTGTTCCTGATCCCCTGCACCTGAGATAATGTGAGGAACTCGCATTGCACCCTCCCCTGTTGGTCCCGGTGGATGTTCATCGTTGTGGTGCAATACTCATCCATGTACTTTCATTGGTGCATTTCCAAGTCCTGAGTGACATGTGCCTGGGGATGTGGTAAATGAGTTTCATGATACCTTTAATTTACACATACAATTTTGGCTTCCACAGTCCAAAAAGCAAGTGCTTCCGCAGATGTGAACAATCTGCAAGAAGCATGTCTCTCCCTGCCACTCGCTCATTTGGGTGCTGCTGACATACTATACCAGTGTGCCACTCACTCACTAATTGTGTATCAACATCCTCCTTTAAACTCTGATGCTTTATCCCATAAATGCCACGTTAACTCTCTCACAAGCAGTCTTCTTGGATTTTCTGCTCTTTCTGCTCTCTCTACCAATTACCACATGTTGGAAAATGTCTTGTACACTCACTTTAATAAACAGACACTGACAGGTGTATCAACAGTCCATATGAATCTTGGTTGCTTCTTCCCACCAACATTACACTAACATGACTCTTCCACAAGAGACCTTCAGGGATTTGGTGCTTTTCCGGATATCCTACAAATTGTCATCAATTAGTATGTTCCGAGTCCACTCACTTCAAGAAACAGACACTAATTAGTGTATCACATGTCTCCTAGAATTTCAGATGCTTCCCCCACCAAAATGATGTGAACGTGACTCTACCACAAGCTGCCCTCAGTTATTCTGCTCTATCTGCTTCACGTTCCAGGTGTCACTTCATGAGACAAACACTGAATGATGCATGGGCCCTTTCCCTGAAACGACAATTGTACACTAGAAACATCATGTGAACATGATCATTCTACAAACAGACCTGAAGGATTTTATTTGTTTATTTATTTATTTACAGGAAAAACAATGCTCTTTTGATCACAAAAGAATGTACGATATATAAGAAATCAGATCTAACTGGAAGCAATAAACTTATTACAGTGTAGTGAGTTTGAGGGCTATTCTGAACAGATTGTGGAGGGGAGAAAATGGAACAGTCACTGCAGACAATACATAAGTGGACAACCAACATTGGACATTTTTGAGTGCAGGTAGGCAGCACACCAGCTGTGCACAAGATGTGACCTTGATGGGAGAAGTGCTTTAGTTGAGGCAGTGGAAGTGGGGGATAGAGGCAGGTTAGCAGTGAGGGAAAAATGGTAGCTAGCAGGCAGACGATGGGTAGGTTAAGAAGGTAACTCAGATGTGAGGATGTCGGCTTTTAGTTTGGTTTTAAGAGGAAATCCATGTGCACTGTTTCTTAGATGTCCAGGGAAAGAGAATTCCATGCAAGTGGAGCAAGAAACGAGAAGGAGTGGAAGCTGGAGGAGGTGCAGTGAGGGCAAGGAGCCACAAGGGTAGTTGAGGAGGCAGAGCGGAGATTACAAGAAGGCTTGAAGAGCTGGATAGAGGAGGGTAGATACAGGGCTGCCTTACAGGACTAGATTTGTGAACCAGGAGAAACGCTTTTAATCTGGCCCTGTTTTGCATCATCAGCCATCCAGCCTGGTGATGGTACGAGGAAGCCGTTGTGAAGTGATGGAGTTCAAAGAGAATCCTGGTAGGGATGTTAATGATTTTGTCAGGTGGACAGAAAGCATAGTTGGGGAGACCAAAGAGGATGCTGGCACAGTAGTGCAATTTAGAGAAGACCAAAATGGTTAAGATATTCTTTGCGGTGTTGGAAGGACAGAGGTGTCTGATTTTCCTAATATTTAAGATTTTGAGGTGAGGTGCTGTTCCAGTTTTGGAGTTGAAAGTAGAGAAGATGTGAGAAGGGTCATCGATGAAGCTGTGGTTTTTAGCCAAAGACGAGTAAGGGATAATGTCAGGTGGGAATTGGATTGGCAGATGAAGACATGAGAGAGAGCTTTTGGCAGGGAAGAAGAGCACCTCTGTTTTTGTAGAGTTTAACATTAGAGTGCAAAGCCATCCAATATTTATGGCAGAGAGACAGTTCAACATTTCGAATGAGAGATCAGAGGCGAGTTCAAGAAAAGAGAAGAAGATTTGGGGATCGTCCACGAATATTTGATTCGATAACCCATGGAGGATATTAGTGACGCTTAGCAGAAGTGTAGAGTATAAAGAGGAGCGGGCGGGAGACAGAGATTTGTGGAACACCAACAGTTAGAGGAGTTGAGAGGTGTTGTTTCTCCAGGAGACAATATTGGCGTGGTGCAAGGTAGGATTCAATTAATCAAGGGCTTGATCACGAATCCCAAGAACAAAGAGGGTATTAAGGAGATCAGAGTGATTGACAGTTTCAAAAAACAGCAGACAGTTCAGGGAGAATTAGAATAGAGGATAGGTTGGACTGCTTAGCAGAAACAATGAAGATGGATACATTCAGGAGACTAGTCCTGTGCAGTGAAAGGATTCCATGCTCCTACTGCTCTTGCCTCACAACAAAATGACGAAAGCATGAATCTCCCACAAGATTCCCACATGGATTACTTGCTCCTCAACTCTAGTGTTTCCACCGGAGGTCACGTGTATCATTCACTCATTTCACCCAGAGATTAACTGGTATATCACCTGCATCCCTGAATCTCTTCAACTTCTACTCTGAAATGATGCACGTGTGACTCACCCACAATCTTCACTCAATAATTCCCAGGTCCTCTTCCCAGGGCTCACCGGACGGCACATGTTTTGTCCACTGAGTTCCAGAGATGGCCAGTGACTGATGTTTCACTTGCCTCCCTACATTTCTGTTCCTCCTACAGCTGAAGAGTCATGTGCATGCATTTCTTCAAGTCAACCTACAAGCACTCCCTCACAGGGAGTATTGTTGTAATCTGTGATCTCAGGTGGAATGGAATGCATGTGCTTGCAGGAGTGTGACGTGTGTGGTGTTCGGAAGGTGTCAGTTGGTGAGTGCCTGCCGGGTGGGAAGCTGGTGTCTGTTCTCCTACCTATCAACTGTACTTGGAGACATTAAAGACATATTAATAACTTACCTGCACGTTGGACTCACGTTATTACACTGGCAATGAGGTTCGGGGCTGCTGCGGAGGGGGCAGCACAGCAGAAAAAGACACTGCCCTCCAGTCTGATCCGATGCGGCGGGGCCTCTGTCCAGCGATCAGGACTATTGTCTGGTCCTTGTGTCTGACGCAGCTGGCGACAACATTTTCACCAGTCAGAAGATTCCAGTGGTCCGTAGCGGGGCAGAGGTTCGGTGCCCCGGGTCCAGAGCTGGATGGTCCCTTCTGACGGGGGGGATTACGGCTGTTCGTAGCAGGGTGTCCAGTGCCCCTGGGTCCGAACCCGGAAGGAGAGTGTTCGTGGTGCTGGGTCATCGCTGATTGTCGGGAGCGATGGCTACTCGGTGAGTTCTACTCTTCACAGCTTTCGATGCTGCATATTGGAACAGGACCTTTTGTAGTAAACGCTTGCACAGATGACAGGAGGCGTGATGACTGGCTGGATGTCTTTTATTGCACAGTGGACATCTGCCAGGAACATGTAAGTAATACAGAACCTGAAGGCTAGTCAAACGTGCCTAATAACTGTTGCAGGGCTGTGGGACTGAAAAGTCTTGTGGTGCGAGCCCCCAGGCCCTAATCTCGGAGGAGCCGGCAGGACGCGTCTTGCCGCGTCCTCTGGTGCTCCCGTAATGCACGCAAAGCGCGCGGGGGCAGTCCTCACCACCAAAGCGAGATCTCGCCAGAGTTGGTGACTCTCGCGATATCTCTACACACCTCCCTTTGGTAGGGAAAGTTGAAGTTCATTGCATAACATAGTCACTGTATCTCACCGGTTTTCTGTGCTCTCTTCTCGGCCGGTCACCCTTTCCAGTGCGATCTTCCTGTTGCTCCTGTTCGGATTCTGGCATGGGCGATCCCGGTTCCATCTCTGTTTCTTCCCTTTCTTTGTCGTTTCTCTCGGGCTCCCGTTGTTCCCTTCGCTCGTTGTCTATTCCTTCTTCGGCATATGGTCTCTCCGGGGTTCTTGCTCTTTCTTGTCTCTTCTGATATAGGGCTACTCTTTCCAGATTCCATGTGCGCCCGTCCTCGGTGCGGACATGGTTCGTTCCTTTGTGGACCACTTTGGTGGGTCTGCTGAACCGAGAGCCTGTGATTTGGTCCTTTTTTGGTAGTCTTATTTTGACCCAATCTCCCCCTCCAAAGTCTGACGCTTGCTTGGTTCTTCTTCTTTGGTCACTCCATGTTTTCATGCGTGCCTTGCTGTTTTCAATTCTCCACACCACTTCTGACATGTCCACTGCTTCATCTTCTCTCACTTTGGATAACCATGGTGGTATGAGCGTGGATGCTGCACTCCTCCCTCTCAACATTTGAAACAGGGATATTTGTGTTATTCCGTTTGGAGTGAGTCTGTGGGCCGCTATGGCCTCCTTGGTAGTTTTTAGGGGGTCCATCCCAGAAGCCGTGGCTGGTTGGATTGCTCCCTTAATGAACCTGTTGGCCCTTTCAACAAGCCCATTGGCTTGGGGATGATACAAGGCCGCCTTCTTTTGGCCTATATTGTGCTTTCTTAGGAACTGTTCCATGTCCCGTGAGATCAGTTGTACCCCATTGTCTGTTACTACTTCCTTGGGGAGGCCTTCTCTTTGAAAAATTTCCGTGAGGACTTCAATTACCGTCGCTGTGTTAATGTTTGGGATGAACTCAGCCTCGACCCACTTGGATAGGTAATCAACCAGCACTATGCCGTACCGATGTTCTGGTGCCATCGCTTCCAGAGGTCCTATAAAGTCTATGGCCACTTTTGACCACACCGCTTCTGGTACTTCTGTGGGAATTAGGGGTGCCTGTCTGAGTTTCAGTCTTTTGTCGCTATTGAGGCATTCATGACAGCGCTCTATCATGGTGCGAATCTCTTGGTCCATGGACGGCCACCAGTAGGCCTCCCGGACTCTGCGCCGGGTCATCGTGTTTCCCAGGTGACCAGCATTGTCTCTGCATAGAATGGTGCTCCTCATGCCTACAGGTGGGATTATCTGGTCCGTCTTCATTATTATTCCGTCCGTTTCCGATATCTCTTCGGCCACCTTCCAATAGGGTCTCATACCTTCTGGCACCATTTTTTCACCTGGCCACCCTTCCTTGATCCACTCACGGATTTTCGCCATGGCCAGGTCTTTTCTGTCCTCTTCCAGCCAATGTTTCTCGCTGAGTTCCATATAATCAGGTGCTTTTATATCGGTGATAGATGCCACTATGCATTCTCCTTGTAGAAACGTGGTGGCCTTGTCTTTACCTTCTGGCAATCTAGACATGCAGTCAGCCTGCAAATTCTTCCACCCTGATATGTGCTGCACTTCAAACGTGTATTCTTGCAATTTTGCTGCAATGCGTGCCAATCTGGGTGTGGACACTTTGGTACCTCTCGGGCTGAGCATGTGGATGAGGGGTTTGTGGTCTGTCACCAATTTGAATTTCGTGCCCCACACATATGTTCTAAAATGTTCTACCGCCCATGCGCATGCCAACATTTCCTTTTCTATGGTAGAGTAGTTCTGTTCGGCCGAGGACAAGGCCTTCGAGGCAAAGGCTACCACAGGCTCCGTGTCCCCCTTCTTCTGCGTAAGAACTGCTCCTAGTCCATATGCACTGGCATCCGTGGTGATGACTGTATCCCACTCTGGGTTAAATGGCTGTAAACACGGCGCTTCCATGATGTGCCGTTTTATACTTTCAACCGCCTTCTTCTGGGGTTCTTGCCACGAGAATACCGAACCTTTTTTGAGTAGGTCACGGAGTGGTGCTGAGGTTTCGGAGAACATGGGGATAAATTTTGCGTAATACTCTGCCAGTCCAAGAAATGATCTTACTTCGTCTTTGCTGGTAGGTTCCGGTGCTTTTATGATTGCATGCATCAGATTTTGTTTGGGACTGATCCCTTTTTCTGAGATTTTGTACCCCAAGTATTCGACCTCTTTCACTTTGAATGCGCATTTTTCATGGCGTAGCCTCACCCCTGCTTCTTGCAACTTGGTCAGGACAGTTTTCAATGTGGCATCATGCGTTTGTTCATCCCCTGCGTACACAAGGATGTCGTCCTGGAAATATGCGACGTTTTTGACCTTTCGTAACAAGACAGCCATCATGCGTTGAAACGCTGACGCTGCCGACTATAACCCGAATGGCATCTTGGTGAACTGATAGGTGCCAAATGGTGTGATGAATGCTGTGAGAGGTTTTGACTCTTCATGCAATTGTATTTGGTGGTATGCGTTTCTCATATCCAGTTTTGAGAACATTTTGGCTTCCTTCATCAACAAAATTAGTTCATTTATGCTCGGTAGTGGGTAGTTGTCGGTGATGACCTCTAAGTTTAAACTGCGAAGGTCTATACACACCCTTAGCTCTTGCGAGTTTGGTTTCTTTATCAGCACTACTGGGCTCAGCCATTCTGACGCTTCAAGTTCTTCAATGACACCCTCCGCTCTCATTTTGTCCAATTGATCCCTGAGAGTGTCTCTTGCGGTTGCTGGCACAGGCCTCACTCGATGGTTGACTGGGACGGCATTCTTTTTGAGCATTATTTTATGGACAAAGCCCTTGATGTGACCCGGCTCCTCCGAGAAAGGTTTTGGGTAGTCACTCTTGACAATGGGCCCATTCCTCGCGCAGACAGACAGTACCTGGTCTTCTGTGCTGGGGTCCAGTTTGATTGTGAGCTTGTCTTGGTCGTCCCATCCCAGTACCGCTGGGCCTTCGTGGCTGAAATACACTCTGGTGGTGGTTTCTCTTCCTTTAAACTCCACCTTCCCTTTGATATATCCCAGTAGTTCAACTGACGCCCCTCCAAATACTGTGGGTTTGTGTCGTGTGGTGAGAACTTGGACCTTTTCTTTTCCCACCATTTGCTTATATGTCCGTAGGGGTATTATGGTGAGGTCCGAACCAGAGTCCGCCATAACTCTTGTTTCGGGACCGTCAATTTTGATTGGGCAATGGGGCTTTTCTCTTCTTGCCCTTGTGCTGTTTACCATAATTACTGTGGGTCTCCCCTCATCTTCTGAGGACGATTCTCGCTCCCTGTTGTGATCCGTGTTTACACTAGTAACTTTCTTGTTCCTCCACCGACATACCAACGAGAAATGGCCAATGCGTTTGCAGATGAGCACTCCTTGTCTCTAGCTGGGCACTCCCTATCGTACGCCAGGTGTTTCGTGCTGGTGCACCTGTGGCATTTCAGAGGTTCTTTCTTACCTCCTCTCCCCTCTCTTGTGTCGCGTGTCTGTCTTTCTATCTTTGAGTGAAATGTGACTGCTTGGATTTCAACGGAACTGTGGGTTCCCGTGAGTTCTTTTCGTCTTCCCGCCGTTTCTTCAACCACTCTGGCAATTTCGATCGCCTTCTCAAGTTGTAATTCTTTCTCCATAATGAATTTATCTTGAACCTTTCTGCTGTTAGTGTGGACTGTCAACATGTCGCAGATGAGGCTCTCAGCATTGTTGCCGAAACTGCACAGCGCCGCCAGTTCTCGCAGCTTGGTGACGTAATCGTCGACAGGTTCAGATATTTCTTGTCTGCGGGTGTAAAAGCGTATTCTGTGCAACACCGTGTTCTCTTTACTGGCAAATCTCTTCACTATTCTCCTAACTGCCTCCTTAAAGACGTCATCGTTGTCCCTAGCCACCGGGATCGGGGTGAGACTCTCAAACACCTGCTGTCCTTCCACTCCTAGGGCATTAAGTAACATAGCCCTACGCCGTGCCGCTGAAAATCCTGCCCCTCCTAGCGCCTCTACATACGTCGTGAAAAGGGGTTGCCATTGCGGCCACGGGATGGCGGGTTTACCTGGAGTTTGCAGGAAGGGGGGTGGCGGCGTCGCTCCTTGCATGTTCCCACGTGGGTTGCAGTGGTGATCCTCGTCGCCAATTTATGTAGTAAACACTTGCACAGATGACAGGAGGCGTGATGACTGGCTGGATGTCTTTTATTGCACAGTGGACATCTGCCAGGAACATGTAAGTAATACAGAACCTGAAGGCTAGGCAAACGTGCCTAATAACTGTTGAAGGGCTGTGGGACTGAAATGTCTCGTGGTGCGAGCCCCCAGGCCCTAATCTCGGAGGAGCCGGCAGGACACGTCTTGCCGCGTCCTCTGGTGCTCCCGTAATGCGCGCAAAGCGCGCAGGGGCGGTCCTCGCCACCAAAGCGAGATCTCGCGAGAGTTGGTGACTCTCGCGATATCTTTACACCTTTCTCCTCCTGTTTTGAGTGCCTGTCTGGGGTGGGTTCCAGGAGTTTCATGTAACGTGGAAAGCGACCCGAAGCGGTGAGCTGTGAAGTACTTTGGTGACAGCCCCCTGCAACCCATAGGTGGTGCTGTGGTGCGCGGCTTTCTGCTGCAGCTGAACGTTCGTAGTGACTGTTTAGTCATAACGTTGACAGCTCCTGCAACCTGTGGTGGCGCTGTGCTGCGCAGGCCTCAAGAGGAGTCGAGCACTCGTAGTGCCTGTACTGTGGTAATTGCTGGCGGCCTCTTCTTCCTGAGATTGTCATGGCGGACCAGATGGAAGGAGCCCAGGATATTGCGAGTTCATTGATGAAGCGCATAAACATCAATTTATCGGTTTCCTATGGAGTTTCCATCAGTGGCAAGGAACCTTCGTTCTCTAGGTCGTTAGACAATGGTGATAAGTGGAATGATATGCAGTGTATTGGGAGTTTGAACGAGCGAAAGGAGACTCAATTTGGCGTTGTTGTGGAGCATGCTGCATATTCCCATCGTGCCTCCTGAAAGAGGTCTGCCGAGTTGAACAGTGGTGACATCACTGTGCATCTGAAGAAGATATGCGAACATGGATGCGTGTTATGTGGATGTGAACAGTGTGACGATGGAGAATTCTGTCAAAGGTGTGGTTCCTTTCCTGACATACTGGAGGGTTTTAATCCAGATTTACATGACTTTTACGTCAGCTTGAAAGATCTCACTTTGACTGAAGATTGATTTATCCGTGATGTCGAGGCCAGTGTGAGTGTGTGCGAGTGGTAGTGTTTATGGCCTCTGTTGTGTCGTTGTATGGGCCGTTGGGAGTGTATGTTGTACTAGGTGTGTGTTTTAGTACGTGTAGTGGCCCTGTGTTCTGTGCATTTTGTTTCAAGGTGCAATGCCAACTAAGATATATATTTGCTTTGCCCGAAATATGTGAGATTCCCTTTAATTGTTTAACATGTAACGTTATTTTACTTTTACAGGTGCGCTGGTAATGCATTTTGTTTAAGTTTGTTTGGGAAGGGTCGGATTCGAGGGTAACAAGGGGTCCTTGTGCATCGAGGGTTTTGTGATTTTAAAATGTTACCGTTTTCAGTTTATGAACGGTTTCGTCAGGTCATGGGCTGAGGCCTGAACTGTTTTGCAAAACAATGGAGTCATGGAGTGGTCAAAAAATTTTACAGTCCATTCATGAATTGTGAAATTGTTATTAATCATACGAACAACATCATACGCACTTTGTCATTGTGGTATGCTGAGTGGCATTGTTTCCAAATGTTGGGGCGCTATTGGGCGTATGTGTCTCCTTCGGGATGTGTGCTGTTTGTGAGTGTTTCTGAGCCGGGGGTTTCTTGTTGCACAGCGTATAGTTTATAGTGGACATCAGTTTTCGGGTCGGTGCTGATTGCACTTGTTTTCGCCTCACTGATATTGTCATGACAGGGTTTTCCGCAGTGAATTTTGTTCCAACTGTAGGATTAGTGGTTTTGCGTCATGTTATTTTGGCCATGGATGGCCGGGTGGATCCGTGGGGGGCGAGTGCCCATGAGTTTCTTAGTGGTATATTGTGATTTCTGCTGTTTGCTGGGCAGTTTCATTTGATGTTTTACCAAATAGATGGCCGGGTGGGTCTATTTGGATTTTGTACGATTCCTGTATCTTGTTTAGCAAATAGATGGCTGGTTTGGTCTATTTGGGTGCCAGTGTTATGGCGTGATGACTTCACCTTGGTGTGTTCTGTTTTCTTCTGGGTTAACAGCAATTTCTCTTGTTGTTTTGTTCAATAGGTGGCCGGTTGGACCTATTTGGCTGCCAGTACTACATAAGTGGAGTTGAGGTTTTCCATAACTATTGTAAGGTTTCAGTTATTGGTGTCGCCTTGAATGGCATAGTAGGTTTGTTGTTTGTGTTGTGGGATGTAAGAGCCAGTAGTCTTCTCTGATGGTACTGTGCTATGCTTGTGTTTCTTATTTCTTGGTTGTTTAGAATGTTTTTCCGGGGGTTGATGGGACCGGTGTGTAGTGCTTTGTGTAGTGTTTGTTGTTTGGGATTTTGGACGGCCAGGAGGGTCCATGTCCTGGGTAGTGCTTGTGTTTGGGATTTTGGAAGGCCGGGAGAGTCCTTGTCCTGTGGGTAGTGTTTGTAGTTTGGGGATTTTGGATGGCCCGGAGGGTCCATGTCCAGTGTGTTGTGCTCCAGTGTGTCAGGCTGGAGGTCCTGGGGTGGCAGCCTGGGGCAGAAGGTGATTAGTGCACTTATGGTTGCGAGCATCAGTTCGGTTTAGAAGGCCAGGTGTGGCAGGCCTGTTCTCCGAGGGGCAGCTCGGTGTGGGTTCGTGTTGGGGTTGGTGTCCTCGTAGGTTGGTCCTTGGTTGTAGGTGAAGGAATATGGTGGCTGAACTGGTGTTCTGTGGTGCAAGTTGTGTTGATGTTCTAGGTGGTTGGTTTGGTTAATGTGCGACACATAAGTTAACGTGCAACGTGTTTGCTGGAGGTCTGTGATCTGTTAAGGGTTTATTGTGTCTTGGCACATGGTTTATCTCACATTTAGTGTGACTTCTTCATGCGGCATTTGATTTGCAGGGTAAGCTATTTTCCGGAATTATGATGGAGTGCGCATCATGGTGGCCACATGTTGTGCATTCTGTGGTTGGTTGGTTTTGTCCTATGAATTCTAGTTTAATCAAGAGGGGAGAAGTGTTGTTATCTGTGATCTCAGGTGGAATGAAATGCACGTGCTTGCAGGAATGTAAGTGTGACGTGTGTGGTGTTCAGAAGGTGTCAGTTGGTGAGTGCCTGACGGGTGGGAAGCCGGTGTCTGTTCTCCTACCTATCAACTGTACTTGGAGACATAAAAGACATATTAATAACTTACCTGCACGTTGGACTCACGTTATTACAAGTATCTCTTCCTAAAATCACACCAGATGAAACTTGCGTATTGACCTATTTCAAGTCACAAAATGTGTCACTACAATGCTCTGTAAGGAAACCTGCCCCCATATGTAAGTTAGTCCCTAGTCACTCACTACCTCACCCTACATCTTTTCCTACTAAACTATTTGAACCACATACCAATGTGAAAAAAAGGTCTGGGACCACCTTTACGGAGAACAACTATGGCCAAATAAACTGTTCTGTGGAAGATGCCCACAAAGGAGAATCTACAACCATGTTTTTGCTCACTGTACTTTTCACAGAGGAGAAATAATTATTTGCATATCATTCTGATCCCACCCACTTAGGCAGTCCATCACCAAAATCCAAGGCATGCTCCTCTGAACAAGAGTACCAACAGCATCCCCAGACACGTGTTCCAGCCTATTTGGGCCTCATCAGTGAGGTGATGCTGTGTGTCTCTAAGCACAGTGATCAAGGGTTCCATGTATGGATTATCCTGGGTAACTTAGGGTGAGATTCCAAGTTCGTAAAAATTCAAATAAAGGTCTCAGAGCCCCTCTAACAAGAGCAAACACAACCAAATAACCTGTTCTTTCCGAAGGTGCCCCCTCAGGAAGGTCTACGACCACATATTAGCTCACTGTACTTTTCACAGGGTAGAAATATCCATTTGTATATCGGCCTGCTCCTATCCACTTAGCAGTCCTGCACCGACATGCTAGGCAATTCTCCTCCGACCAAGAGTACCAACAACAACACCAGACACACATTTTGGCCTAGTGAGGTGAAGCTGTGCCTCTCTAAGCACAGTGAGCAATGGGTCCACGTCTTAATTAACATGTATAACCTAGGGTGAAGCCTCAAGTTCCTAAACATATTAAAGGATGTCTGGGAGCAACCTAAGTAACCCAGGGTAATTCAGGCATGTGCCACTTGTTCACTGTTTCTCAGAGAGGCTCAGCGTCACCTCACTGAGGAGGCCCAACAAGGCTAAAACACATGTCTGGGCTTGCTGATAGTATTCTTGTTCAGTGGAATATTGCCTAGAATGTTGGTTCTGTACAGTCCTTTTTTTGTGGGATCAAACTAATCTGCAAATGGGTATATTTCTATCTGTGAAGGGTGCAGCGAACTAAAACCTGGTTATAGATACTCCTGAGTTGACGAAATTGCATAGAACAGGGTATTTAACCCATGTTAGCTCGCAGTAGAGGGGCTCCCACACCTTTGCACACTGAAATGTATACCCCTTCCCTGTATTTCCTAAGCCTGCCACTGGCAACAATCTCCTGCCTCTCTGAAAGCTTCCTAGAACTAAAACGGAGCTCGAACTACATGCCCCCTTTAAGCCATGGGGTCAGTCTTCATACAATACTTTTTTTTAAGTTTGTTGGAACTTCAACAATTTCAAATCACCAGATATTTCAATGAATCAAGTTCCTAGGGTAAATTACGTCCAGGCCGAGACAGCATAAGAATGGTGATGGAAGTTAAAACTTCAGAAGTGAAAAAAATGGACAGAGATAGATAATCAAATGGAATTAAGAAATATGGTGGCCTTGTGAAACTCCATGTTTGAAGGTTGGCAAGGGAAAAGAAAGAGGCCAACAATGACTTGGCAGGACCTTCTCATGGAAAGAAAATATAGAAGTGAAGAACCATGGGCGAGTGGTGGGATATTCTATCCAGGCATTCTAGATGACCTTGTGGCCAACTGTGTCAAAGGGCAGAAAGAGGTGCAATAGGAAGAGCATGTCAGCATTGCCCTTATCTGTCGCCTTCAGCACATTGTCTCATGAAGGCAACAGTGCCAAGACTGTCCTTTCTCTTGTTTGAATGCCCAATTGAAGATACTCACTTTGAGGGTGTTCCAGAGTTAATGTTTGAAGGTGTCTGGGTGGTGGGCGTCTAGCAAGAGGTCATTTAAAAGAAAACCCATGAAAGCATGTTTGAAGCAATCAGGACAGGAACCTCGAAAGAATGAAGGATTTCAGATATTCTGAAGCCAAGTGTCACTGAAATAATAGAAGAAAGAAAAGAGGCGAGTTGCACGAGGTGGGCATATGGATTGTGACGTGCACTCTTGCTATCATTCGTAGAACATGATAGTAATGCCACACATGTTATACGAAGACAGCAATATTGTTGCACAGATTGATGTCTGGAACAAAAGTGTCAGCTTGCAGAGGGAGAGTGCTCAGTTTGGTGTCTACTCGAAAGGGAGATCTATGCGTGTCAATGTCTGCAGTGATATATGAGGATAAAGAAATCCTTTTTGGCAGAGAAATATGATTGTTCTACGTAAGCACTGCTCTGGATCTCCTTTTTTAAAATTTCTCAAAAATATGAAGCATTCCTCATTTTGGTTTTGCACCCAATAGTCATAAATATGAATAATTTTAACATTGTACTGAGAGGACACAGGGCATTTCATCCTGGTCGTTATGTGGCTGGAACAGAAGACAGAAACAGTAATAGCTCCCCTGGAGCAATTCCTTGGACAGTGAATGGAGAGGACACCCATAGAACCAACCTTTTTTGGGTTCCGGGGAGCTGGCAAGAAGATAAAGGGGAGACGCCAGTGATCAGACCAAACCCGGGGAAACATAGTGTGGTGTTCAACAGGTATGTCTTTGGCCAGAATGTGATCTAAGGTGTGACTCTTGTGGTGGATCAGACGACAGGTTAACGTTATGAAGAACTGTTCATCACAGACAGACACGGGGGCTGGAGTCAAAGGTTATTGGAAATTTCAAAATGGACAAAAGGAAGTGGAGGGGTGGTTTTATAGTCAGGCATAACAGAATGGGTTAAAACGAAGAAAGGACAACTCCAATTTGGGTGCAATTTGGCTTAGAGATACCAGATGGGTTATCTAGGTAATGATGCTAGTAAGACATAAGTTAGATGAGAGTTGCAATTTTATTAGTAAGAGCCCACTATCTGGAATGTCAATGGATAGAGAGGTGCTAAGTGAATTATCAGAGCCACTCCTACATCTCTCCCACCTCTCTGTTCCTCCATATATTGTAACAGTGAAATTGTAGGAGAGGCTGAAGGATAGAACAGGACGTCTTGTGAAGCCAGGTATCAGTGGGATCGTGCAGACAGAGGTCCTGGTCAATTATCAGATCATGCAGATTGAGAGCATTGGCATTTTATAAGGCAGCATCTGATGGACTTGACATGACTCAGTGGTTTGCAGAAATCAAGTGTAGTGCTTGGACAGCAGTTGGATTGTTTGATCAGGGAGTGAGGTGTGGATGTACCTGAGGGTAATCAGAGGGTTTGTGGATAACAGAAGCAGTGCTAACGGGCTATCACCTTTCTCTTGTTTTTCCTTACCGAACATACCACTCATGGCTTTAAAGGTTTCTTCCCATGAAGCAGTACATGCTAAATGGGAGCCAGTTCAGTGGTAAGTGGCCCACACAGAGGTGCGTGCGTTGTAGTTTTTGACGACAGAGAGTGTAAGTCTCAGTGCCTGCTCCTCTCCCTCTATTTCCCAACTTTGAGGAGGAGTTCTCAGGGCTAATGTCATGCACCTGCACAGCCTAGCTGGGTTTGGGAAGTACAGGTTAGACAGCCCTAGAAATGATAAACAAGTGCAGAAAGGCTTTCAGATACAGTCACTAAAATAGCAGTTACTGCCATAAAAAATGTTTAATCCTAAGAGACTTTAATAGCTTGTTTGAACACAGACTCCAGAATTGTGACTGCCAATTTACAAGCCAAACATCCTAAACATTTGGTCAAAGAAGCTACACACTGGGCACACATACATACCCCGGGTGCAATAATTTCCAGTGAACACCTGCTGAGTGTGGCCCCACCCTCCTACTTCTGTGCAGTGACCACCACAACATCCCATTCTGAATCCACACAGTGATAGACACTCTTCCCAGACACAAGAACGCATCATCTATAGCATCCAGAGCTTGAAAAGACCTGAACATGGATGATTTTAAAGAGGAACCCAACAAAGCCACTTCTACCCTAGTACCCGATATAAGGTAGACCCATACAGAGGTCTGATGATTCCCCCCCCCACATTGTCTGATCCCTATAGAAAGGAAAATGCAGCAAGATGTTTCACACCACAGACACATGCACCGAAGAAGAGCAACAGGAAAATGGAATGCATGTAGCGGAAAAACTAAAAGAGTCAAGACTCAGCTACATATCAACATCAACTACACCTCTGCAGAGCAAAGAACCTCGAAGCAGAAAAACACAGCATACAAAACACATGCAACAAGCAATGAAATGCTCAATCATTAAACGAATTCCAGATCCCAACAGCATATAATAAAATGCCAACCTATCTCAGAGCCCATGTGACACAATACCCTCTGATTTTAATTCCAAAATCCCAATTATCTAGAATTGCCTTGCCAAAAAAACAAGTGCCATGAGGACCAGACAGGACCCCTAAACTAATTCACCCCCTGCCCAGGACACGATAGTACACCCCTGCCCACCAGATATATACAAACCATTCTCATATTGGAAATGCCAGCTTGCAGGTTCAGTAATCTTGTCAACTCACCCATCACCTAAGGATAGTAATACAAGATCTCAAGACTGCATACATCCAGACTATCACATGATATGATATGATAGGTTATTTATAACGCACAGCTTGGTGATTATTTCCAGAAGTGTGTTTTATTTATTCAAATCCACCTCTTGTGGTGGCCAATAAGACTCTTATGTCTTCCAAAAGAAAAATTGGGGCATAAGTCAGTTTTTTGTTAGACCCATTGAACATCATTTGCCACCATTCTTCACTATGTAGTGATTGCTGCCTTTCAATGACTGACACCAATTGTTTTGTCCTTTGGGATTGTATGGCAGTGCTAAACAGGACAAGATGTTTTAAGGTTTCCTCATGTTGAGTGCAGAATCTGCCAATTGTGTCCTGATTGCAGTTTGGTGTCCATGTACTTAGTCTTTCATTGGTTTTAAAGGCATTTAGTCGGAAATGCAAAAGTGTGGATCTGTTATATGGAACCGGGAAATGCTCTACATAGGTTACAAGTTCATTAAACCTTCTAGCTTCACATGGTACATCCTTCATCAGTCTTTGGATTGCCCTTTGCTCTCCAGTTGTAATCCAGTCAAGCCTCCAGAGTTTGTTTTTGACTGAATTAGGATTGCGTTGGAGTGTTAAGCAATCAGTTTCCAGGTCATCTAGCAGAGTTTCACAGCATCTTGACCACAGTGATAGTAGACTTTCTGTATTACCATTTCCTGGATTGTGTAAGATTTAAAATTGGGAAGCAACATCATGCATTATGATATGATATGTTATGGCATTTATAACTCGCCTATACACAAGTGTTTCAAGGTGCCAGGTTTATGGTTTAGCGATAGAGAGCTAGAGTATTCTAACATATTCATGCATTGAGTGATATGAGCCCTAACCCATATCGTATGCACACTTTTGCAGTTCCCTTCGGAATTCGCAAAACATTTGTCCACAATATGTTTTCAAGCGACACACATAATTCATGTGCACAGCCCAATGCACACTCAGCTCCAAAGATCAGGGCCGGGACCGTTTTTTGGTTGTAAAAGTTTATTACCGGTCGCAGGGAAAATTTGCCATTTTTTTGTTGATAATGACGGCTTTGCATGCTTATTGTCGACACTTGATTTTTGCTTTTTCTGCCCAAGGACTGTCGTCAATGTGAGAACTGATCTGCATCCACAAATATCTGGTGTCAGTTCTGACATTTAGGGTTTTGTTCCCCAATCGCCATTTGAATTGTTTACCATTTGATTTTGTTTTGGTTCTCAAGTTTTGTAAGACCAGAATCTCACATTTCTTTTTGTTGACATAGAGACCATTGATTTTTGCATATAGCTCTACAGCCTCGAACTTTCGTTGGAGTCCAATTGGAGTGGCATGAAGAAGAATCAGGCCGTCGGCATACAGCAGCCAGCTCACATGACTCCCATGTATTTTAGGTGGAAATGAACACATTCTCAATGGTAAGTTCAATGTCTGAAATAAACATGTTAAAGATAATCGATGCCAAGGGGCATCCTTGCTTAACGCCACACAATGTGAGAATCGTGGCCGAAATGGTGCCAGATTGATCTAGGCGGATCCTGACATTGGTTCCGGTGTGTAGCTCTTTTATGGCCATCAGGTGGTATGGGGGACATTTCCAGTTTTTCATTTTGGACCAGAGAATTTCTCTGTCTATGCTATCGAATGCATGGGAGAAATCTATGAGTGCCAAATACACTTTGTCCCCTGTTCTTATAGCCTCCAATTTTAGTAGATTAAAAATGAGCAGATTTGGCGCATTGGCTCGTGACCAAGTCTAAGTGCTGAGACTCTGTAATCCAGTTAAATAGCTTTCTTTGTAATATTGTAGCGTACACCTTTCCAAGGACGTCCAGTAGCGCTGTTGGCCTATAGACCTGAGGGTTTGCCCTGTTCCCTTTTTAAATACAGCCACTATTACAGCACTATTCCAGGACATTGGTGTTTCACATTTGATAATAATTCTATGAAAAAGTGTGAAGCCACAGAAAGCCACCAGCAGAATATTACGTCTCACCTCTTCGAGCCGCCAGAGACTCCAAAGACTCTGCACGACTCCCCGACTGCTCTGCGGTGCGAGTTGGTTTTTAAGCAGAGTAACGCCCACCAAAGCACGCTGAATATGTTTGGATAAACACTGTAGAGTTACTGCTCAGTCCACTCCAAAGAATTTGCACGACTGCGCCGCGATGCGGGTCAGTTTTTAAGCAGAGTAACGCCCACCAAAGCACGCTGGATATGTTTGGATAAATACTGTAGAGTTACTGCTCAGTCCACTTCAAAGACTGCACGACTCCGCGATAGTCTACCATCAGCTTCTCAAGCACTTAGAAACAGCCCCCATGCTGTGTAAAGATCAGTTTGGTTTTGGAGGATTAACAGGAATGGAAGAAAAATACTCATACAGACAATTCTCATACAATTATCATACAGACAAACTCCTTATTCTGAACATGTTGGCAACATTTCATACATTCAGTCACAAAATGTGCAAGTACAGACTGCAAGAAGTGAGCCAGCAGAGCAATCAAAGGATGATATAATTCCTCATGACAGGTCAGAGAATTCTACGACACTGCTCATGAGAATTATCTGTGGATACATCATGGCATGCTGTAACCATGCAGATGACAGTCACATGTGTTTTAAGATCAAAGTAGACAAGCAGGATATGCAAAAGGAGTACATAACAGTTTCACACAAGTAGGCTACTCGGTGACAGAAAACTGGCTCAAACACAAAGACAAGAAAATAGAGATACTAATTTGATGGACCATGGCCTAACTGAGCATAATCATCATGTAGCCAGATAAAAGTGGTATGTTCCCTCAGATATCCAACGTAACGTAATGAACGACTGCCTCACTCTGGAGCAACACATTGCTGATATGCACCTTCTGCCTGAGATCAATAACACATTGCCGATATGGCACTTTCTTCCTCAGGTCTATAAGACTTTTCCTGCCCTTCTCTTGAAGAGCATCAGCTGCATCTGATGTGTTCTTTCAAGGCTGGACTCTGAAGGTGACCTTTACCTAGGACTTTCAGAATGTTTCTTGAGACAGCTTCTACTAGTACAAACATCTGCTATGAGGCAACTACTGTTTCTGGATCAGAGGGAACACCCAATAGAAGTAAAATAGTTAGGATGTAATCGAACTAAAAGCCCAAGGTTTTGGCAGGGATGGGGTTGTGTTTTCTTGAAGATGTTTATGCCTGACTTAAACACGAAAAGCTTCAATTTAATTGTGTTTATGTTTTGTTTTTATTGTTTTCTTTAGTGTCCATTACCCTCGTGTTCGGTTCACACTATAACAGGTTTCAGATAAATAACCACCATGACTTACAACATTACATGTATTCCTGACATGCTATCAACGGCAAGTGGACAATTTATTCCCAAACACAATCCTACTGTATTTAGGATACTGTACAAGTGACAACGACCTAAACAACACTTAGATGCGTCAATGCTGCCCTACTCCTGGAACCACCACACAGAAGAACATATGAAGGAGGCTTATCTTTTGCTGCTATGGTGTCTAAACTTCCCATTCTTTGTGACAAATAACTTCTGGGGCACTAGTGGTCCAGGGATGAATATCGGATTCTAAACCATCAATCAAACCACACCTCTAGTACACCAGAAGGGATCCAAACAAATTGGAGTACAAATTAATTATAAAACCTCCTTGTCCAATTTTTGATAACATGGATGCAACGGCAGGCTTATCTCCTCAGGGCCATGGATCATTGGTTAGTTGCAACACAGCGAAAATAAAATTATTATCCAATGATAAAAGAGACAGTACAGTCAAGGTTGTATACAAATATCTACTTTATTATTACTACAACAGCCAGTTCTAGCACACTACAAAATACAACCCACCCTGTAAAGGAACACACAGGACAGACAGTTTCACAAAGGAAAGGGATGCATACTGGATACTGACATGAGGGTAGTTGGTAAAATAATCAGTCAACTGTTCAAGGTTATGTGGTTTCAACACCAAAGAGGCAAAGGTTGTAACTGTCTCTAGGGATCTTCAGAGAAGGACCAGGGGGACAGAACCTCAATGTACCTAGTGCTGAAGAAGTTCTTGGTGATCAACAGCGTCAAAGAGGTTCCAGGGTGCTTTTCAGCTCTTGAGACAGAGTTAGTGGCGGGAGACAGCTGTGGGTAGCAGGCACCAGGTAGTTCGGCAAGCGAGACTGGACGGATGTCTGCAGCCTGTCAGGCGCATTGGCTCGGGACCAAGAAACATTGTCTCTGTGCTGGTTGGTGGATATGGAATGCTGGTCGTGGCATCTCGCATAGCTCTGGTGACTGCAGCGTGACAACAGGCAGCGGTGCACCCGGACGCAGTTTGAGGACTCGACTGTCTCGAAAAATGGACGTTGGATGATGCTTGTGTGGCACTCCTCCTAGCTTGTTCGCAGGGCTCATGTCATCCCTTCAGGGCGGACGTGTCAAGACTTGATTGTCGTGTAGATTAAAGAGGCCTCCATCCCCAAGTACCACACAGGGAGAGATATAATAACCATGAAACACTGGAAACTCCAAGGCCGCTGTAAGGCAAACAATTATTAGCACACTGGTAGTGTCAGAGAAATGGCTTACCTAAATGTAGTAGTAAAGTCACGGCTAACCACACAGGGGCCTGAGACACGCTTGCGTGGGGGCGTGTGGGCAGCACCCTCAGCGAATAGCAATGGTGACTTCAGAAGAGTAACAGAGGAGGTCACTGCTGTGTGCTTGAAGTACCAGTCTCTGCGCACACATGTAGTTGATTGCGACGACAATTACCAAATCCAGGGAATGAGCAAAGAGGTCCGGTATAACAGTCCGTGGGTCAAAACAGCCAGAGATCCATACGAGAGGTGCCAAAACAGAAGCAGAAGACAAAGGAAGTCCGTAAATCGAGGTCCGTGTTCAAGATATACCGTGAATCAAGATTGAGTAGAGCACGCCAAACAGTGTCGGTAAGGACCAGCTGTGAAGCATTGTGCGAGTGCGAGAACTCAGCTTTTATCCCGTTGCCACGAGAATCTTGTCACGTGAGTGCTGTTTCCATGTCACGAGTCCCAAGGAACGGTCACGTGAGCAGGCCTTTCTTGTCATGTGGTCCGGAAATGAACATGACTGCCTGGCTCTGCCTGACCCGATGCGCCAAGGAAGCTACCAATACAGGTATGGATACAATCGGGCCCGATGATGAATTCTTCTGTAATGATTGGTACCATACCACAAATGAGGATTGCGGGCCCCACGCTACCCATGCTGTCCCTGTCCTGTGCATGAACTAGAAGTGGAAATGGTTGGACATACTGCAGGGACTCTAGCAGGTGTGGGAACATGATGCATGACAGGACGACCCAAAGACCAGGAGAGAGTTTAAGGGCAACAGTCTTGTCCTTAATTCAGATACTCTCCAGCACTTTCAACCTAGGAAGTTTGCTGGCAGAACCTAGCAGGGTATGCTGTGTGCTGGGTACTGGTTCTGGAGCTGCTGGACAGATCCTCTGAATCCGGTATCTCCCTCTGTTCCATGGGAGATGTTTAGTGGAGGGATCTTGCTTCCCTCTGGGAACACCTGGCCTTCCTTCACTGGCGGAAGATGTAAGGTAGACTGTGGGCCTCATTATGAGTTTGGAGGCAGCCATGCCCTTAATAAGGGCATGGCTGCCTCCATACTCGGGTCCGGGTTCCCTGAATGGGGAAATACCGGGCCATTCCGACCTTGGAGGGCCCGTTATTTCCCCATTCAGGGAACCCGTACCCGGACCATTCCCATTCCCATTTGAGCCCCTTTAGGGCTCAATGGGAATAGGGAGCATGCTAACAATGGGCCCGTTAATGACGGGCCCGTTGTTAGCATGCTGGGAAGCTCGCGGGACCCGCTAAGGATGTCTGGTATAACCAGGCATCCAGAGCGGGTCCTGCGAGCGGACCTCGTAGTAGGGTGGTAAGAGGTTAACGGCTCTGGCACCTTTACTGGCACTGTTAACCCCTTACCACCCACCTCATAATGAGGACATGTATCTTCATCACAGTTCCAAATGAGTCCTTCTTCTTACTCCTTTCAAAGTCATCGGATGATCTGCTAATGTAGGGGTTCAGCCCTCTTTTAAAGCCAAATGGGCCCCCATGATTGGTGCAGGCTAAGCCCACCTTAATGAACCTATCGTGGGTCCCCACCAACAATCTTCTTTTATGCATGAGGTCAGGTGCAGAGTGCTTTGCAGCAGGACAGACAAGGGGGGACAACATATACATAAGTCCCACCCATCTTCCTGTCTGTTTTAGATTAAAGTCTCTCGTTAACTGAGTCCTCTGTGACCCTTGATTAAATTGCAAATTTCCCTTGAAGTATGTGGCAAGAGAAGACTTTCTGTCTCACCCAAATCACATACATCTCCCCTCTGAAAGGGTTCTGCTCTGCAAGGACACCTGCGGCAACTGCTGGACTCAATTGCTGGACCCAGACAGGCCATTCACTGCCTTTCACACAGAGAGGTGGGAACTAGTTTCAAGTTGACACATTACATTCCAAAGGGGCACAAGCCCCACCTTTCCTGTTGTCTATATGGCAACCAAACCCTTCAAGCTTGCTTCAATGATCTCGTTATTATGCAGATTGCTCATGGCTGGAGGAAGGTGTGCCTTCCCTCTTCTTGGAATGCTTTGATGTACCCATGGCTGTCACATTCCGGCTGAATATGACAGGAGAAGAGGCACCTGTAGGCTTTGTCTTCCCGGAGTACACGCGTCTATGCCATTTTTTTTGCAGGAAGCAGATGAAATGGGTGCAGAATGGCTGCACACATTTCTCAGAGGCTGAACTGCCATCATTCATTTTCATTATTAAAAAAAAAATTCCTCACACTCTTAGAATCAGATTTCTGCAATATCAACTGTCACGTCAGATATCACGCCAGGCACCAAGTGTGAATAAACATGTTGGTAACTTTAATGTACAAATCTGTATGAGGCCCTCCATCCAGCAGAGCTCCACCAACATTACTGGCAAGATTACCATCGGAATGCTTATATAGGCATAATGAACTTGGAACGATGTAACCCAAAGCTTTATTTTGTGATGTGCTTGTAAGAGTATGCATGTTGTGTGAAATGTTATGTTGTGGATGAGAGAATGTTTGCTGTGAGCTTTCCAAGCCCAGGCAGTTAGAGAGCCCCTGCCTGGGTGATGGATACCAATGTATTGTTCTATGTAACTTATCTATGTAACTGTAACCTAAGAAGATGTAATAAACATGAAGCAACCTACAAGAACCCTAAGGAGGTCACTTCATTACATTGGTGACGAGCTGGTCAGGAGAAGAACCTACGCGTAAACAAATAAGTTAAAGTTGAGCAACCTGCTGCAGGGGATGCAGAGAAGGAAAAGGGAGAAGAAACTGTCCCCAACAAGTAAGTCCCATCACCCAGGGCACTAAAAGGGCAGATTTATGGCCCAGAAGACCAAGCGAGTGAAGGACAAAGGGAAGAATACCCCAACAGAGACTTAGGGCTATGAAGAGGGGAGACCTTAGGCCCCAGTGAAGAGTACAGAGAAGGCAGAAAAAGGGAACTGTGCAGTTATTGGAGATCTTTGCAAGCCACCCAGTTGATGAAAGGCAAAGAATATAAGGGCATCCCTCCATGTTCCAGTGGGTTACCCAGATAAAAAATGCTAGCAGGCTGACTCCACGTTATGTTACCAGTGGGCAAGGAGCAACCAAACCGCGCCCAGCTGGAGGTTGTCCAAAGGAAAAGCTCATATCCAGACCACAGCAGTAGATCCAGGATAAAAGAAAACCCAGGTGTCACAGAGCTGGGAGAGGAGCACAATTGGCAAGTTCAAACCAAAAATGTATTAGCACAGGAGGCCGGGGAGTGAGCACAGTACCTTTTGGGTACAGGACCAAGTGGTCCTGAGGAGCTGTTAGTCAGTACAGAGGTTGCCCTGCATGCCGAATGTTGAAAGAGAGATGCTGTCCCTGCAGCGAGGTTCAAGCCAATGGTGACGTCATGGTACTTGATGATAATTTGTAATCTCAAGGTTCCTCGATCAGGACTGTGAATGCTATGCAGTTGAAAAGCAATAAGAAGAAAGGCCCTCCCGACGTCCGACGACGCACGCCGTGACAAGAAAGGGGACACACATGTGCGTCATACATGGGAAGGATGCTTACAGGCGGATATTCGTATGGCTGTGCAGTGGCTCACAGCAAACAGTCACTGTAAGAGACGCCCATCAAAGCAGCGCTGGTGTTTTTTTTTGTGTTGTTTTATTTTTTGCTAGTGAGCAGCGGGAGGCGCGGCCCAGGCAAGGGCGGATCTGGCAAAAGGGGCAGGAGTCTCCGTAAGGTACTGTAAAGGTGTCATATTCGGCGTGAATCGCCTCTTGTGAAATAATAATGTGTGTGTCTAAAGCCGGTTCTTATTTTTGTATGGATACAATGCTGAAAGTAATTTAAGATTAAATGGCAATGCGGTTTTTCTCTTCGTGCTGTGTCCATGCTGATTAATTTCTAATGTATGCAGCCATTTCAGTAACGGCTAGGGTAGTTGTGTGTGTGTGTGTGCATGGATGGGTACAGTTTGTGGTTAGAAGTTTAGTAATTGGGTCCAACGTGTGGTAGGAACATGGGAGAGTGTGGTGGTGTTGTTCATGCACATATGGACAATGTTTCAGGCAGGATGATATATGCAATCTCATGGATAACATGAATTCATTAAATGTCGTAGAAATAACACGTTTTGAAGATTTGCAATTTTAGGTTGCTTTAATGCGACAAGGACTTTTAGAGTTGCAGCTTTGTGTTGCTTTAATGCGACAAAGACTTTTAAAATTTTAAACTTATAAAAATGTCTCACTTAATGTATTTCAAACGTCAGAGTGGCGTGAGTGTCTCGTGCCAGGTTCGTTAGAGTGGTGTGAGTGAGTCATGCCATGTTAGTCAGAGTGGTGTGAGTGAGTCATGACATGTTAGTCAGAGTGGTGTGAGTGAGTCATGACAGGTCAGTCAGAGTGGTGTGAGTGAGTCATGCCGGGTTAGTCAGTATGGTGTGAGTGAGGGTGTGACTGTGCCACTGAAGCTACAGTTTGGGTAGAGAGGGAGGGACACCTTCCGGGTTGTGTAACCTGAGTTAAAGGGGAGGAGAGATGCCTCTGTCCGATTTTACAGAGTTGCCTACTCTTTTAAACAAGGCGCTTCGTGTATTGGGTGAGTGTAGTATTCTGAATGGATGGTAGATGTGTTGTGGTGTGTGTGTGTGTGTGTGTGTGTGGATTGTCTCATAAGAAAGGGAGATGTGTTTTGTGATGTGCCTTGGTGTGTGTGTATGTGTGTGTATGTGTGTGTAGTGTCTCTGTAAGGAGGCGAGGTGTGCTGTGATGTGCTTGTAAGTGTATGTGGAAGCATGTGATGTTGTGTGGAATGTTATGGTGTAGATGAGAGAATGTTTGTGGTGAGGGTTCCAAGACCAGGCAGTTAAATAGCCTTTCCCTGGGTGATGGGTGATGGGTGCTAGTGTCGGTTTCTATGTAACTGATCCATGTAATTGCAAACTAAGAAGATGTAATAAACGTGAAGGAACCTACAAGAAGTCTAAGAAGGTCTCTTCATTGCAGTTTAGCATTAACAATAACAAGTCCCCCAATAGAACATAGACCCGCTAGGGCAGTACAGGAGTAAAGTAAATAAACAAACTGGAAAATAACCCTAGGTTAAATCACAAAATAACATCAAGGAATCTATAGAAAATTATTCAGAACATTGGTAATTTAGAGAAACATAGAAATTAAACTACAAGAAGCATAACAGCTGAAAATCACAAAATAAGTCATGACCATCTGAAAGCACTGAGAGTTATGTACCAGTAAATGCAACGCAATTGAATGGAAATGGTGCTGAGATTTAAAAATGTGCACTTCTTTATTCATCCCCAGGGAAAGGTGGCTGCTGCTGGACCAAAGCCTCACTTCTGCTGCATTTGAACGGGGTGTCTATTTGCTGAAGGTGAAGGCTCACCTGTAAGTGTGTCAAGATCTGCAAGGATCTTTGTGACACACTTCATCAATATAATTAAAAACGCTAACTATTCTACACTCTGATGCTTGTATGATGCCATTAAATAGCTCTATTACGCTGCACATGGAAATGCCACAACAAGCTAAGCTGCAATTAATTGAAATACAGTTCAGACACATAAACCAACACAAACATGGGTGGTGGATGGGGTACCCACAACCTTTGATGTGCAATTCTAGTTTATTCTAAAAGCTAACTCACAGCCTGCTAACATAACCGACATCTACCAAACTGTAAAACGGCACATGTAGCCTGTCTCACTGTGCCCAGGAAACAATCATCAGACTCCAACTCTACAAGCTATGCTCACGACCCCACCACTTTCTAGACTAACTCGTAATCTGGTGACAAGAGCTGACTTGCTGAACATCAACACTCTGCATAAACACTGATGCATACCCAAACAAAGCACCAGCAGTCCTGGGCATGAGCAACAATAAAGCATGACCTGCTTTGTACAGATGATATAATAGCAAACTCTGCTGTGCTCTCACCGACCAATATATAGGCCATTGATCTGCCAAAGACCACACTATCTACAATGCTCTCTTCCTAAATACTCTCCTTCTAGAGTCCCCTGCCCCCGCTTGGCCCCATCCAACTGTCTGTGGGTGAGCCGTTTTTACAAACAGAGACTTGGGGGTAGATCCTTATCCTCTGCAGGTGCCTCCCCGCCTCTCTCTCTGTCTTGAGACGGACCTCCTTAAGTTACAGAAACTTCTGAAGACCTTCCTCTCCTCTTCCTCTTTCTCTCTCCTTCTCCCCTGCTAACCTCCTTTCTCTTCTCTCCCGCTTCCTTCCTTCTTTCTCTTCCCTAACTTGCTCAGTTCTCTGACTGGTCACCTGGTGCACCTACAGAGCCTCACATGTCCCAGGCTCCCACGCCAATCCTGATCTTGCCTCCGAGAATCTGCACTCTGCTTTGTACGTCTGCACTCGTAATACATTCCATGAGAGGGGCAACCACTCTGCACTTAACCCCGGCCCCTGTTGGATGGGCACACCTGTGCCCCTCCCCTTCCCTTGTACTTCCTGTCTGCGCACTTTCGTGACCTTGAATATACTAGGCCTAGCCAATTTGTCTGTCCCATCCTCCCTCTGTCTCCCCTCCCTAGCTTGTGCCATAAATACTCGTGCAAAGGCACATTAGTGATGACCAACCACCAATCAATCTGAAATGTTGCCAGGCTTAGTACAATAGTTAATTGTTCTGTATGTTCTTTTCCCTCTCGCCCGCCTTCTCTTACCACTCTTTGTCATGCACTTGCACTATCTGACAAGTCGTTAGGCATAGTATTTCAGTTTATTGATTATATGTTCCCCCCTTCTCTCATTCCTTTTTTTCATGCACTTTCACTAGTAGAAATGCCTCTTGCCTAGTATGCTAGTTATTTTTGTGAGATCATTCGGAATCTTCAATGCCTGAGAATGATGACTGTATTCCCTTGTGCCATTCCCGCCTTGAAGCATTTTGAATTACTTTTCTTGTGTATAAGCACTCTACAAATAAACAATTACAATTACTATAAAAAAAGACTCAGTATCACACAATAATATACAATAAACATATTGGTCTCAAAGCCATGTCCTGTGGGAGACTGACAATGCGCAGAGGTTTGACTGGCTCATGTGTGGTAAGCAATTACTATATGATATAGGATCAAACACGATATTGGTTCAACCACTGGGCATGGACAAATATTCAAATCCCCAATATCAATTCTTTCTTTAGCAATTGTGATTGTTTCCAATTCCTGCAAACGAGAAATCTCAGTAAAATCTTCATGTTTCAGATGTATGTTTAATATCTATTGGTGATTGGCATACTCCTGTCAACACGTGTTTCGGCCTTTCAGAAAACAGGTCTTCTTCAGGGCCAATGTATCACCTCTTCATTATATGTTTGTAATGCAAATGACTGGAGGACTTTTGTCCAACGTCTGTCAAAGGATCTTTCTACCTGTAATAAATACTGTAGTTCCAATGGATTGTTAAATTTAATCTCCTTGAATTCGAGAGGTTTTTCTTTACCTATATCTTGCTTTCCATAGCGTTCTACTTGTGGCTGCAGTGGTCTGCTCCTCACCAGTCATTTGTATTATAAACATATGATGAAGAGGTGATAAATTGTCCCAGAAGAAAACCTGAAATGGAGGTCTGCTATTTAGACATCCCTTTCAAAATATTCCATGACTAAATAATAGTGCACACATGTGCCTTGCTGAAACCCCGGAGTCTGGCACCTGCGGTTCTCCAGATGTTTTGTACTACTACTTCAATGATGGCTCACTATTAATGGTTGTGGCTAGGTCTGATGAGAGTTCCTGTCCCAAAAAATCTGGAGAGCCAATGGTTTCAGAACCCCACTGTAACCACTCTTCTGACATGACAGCAGCCGCTCTGCTTAAGCACAGAGCAGGTTCAAAGATGACAAGTGCTTCCCTGCCAGCTGCGAGAACACAAAAGCACTGCAAGCAGATGTAGCATTTTAACTTCTGCAGCGCTGATCCAAACAATAATATTTATCTTCATTAATTCATCTGGTGGCAGGGAAATCTCTAAATGTATGGCAAGCCAGGTTGTGACATGGTGGCACACAATTATAAGCCACACCATTCTCATACCACACTAGTGTTAGTTCTGTGAGCAGGTCTAGGATGTGCCAAGGGTGATGTGTATAGGCATCTAGGTTGGATGATTCCACTATTACCTTATGGAACAAGAGCCCGGACAGTGCCTCTTTTCGATGTCCATCCAGGGCATAGAAATGTTCCTCAGGAGGTCTCCTGGGAATAGTGCTTCAGAGGCAAACTTGACATAACAAAGACAGCTTCACACCATTATACTGATCACTGGACAACCTTTAGAGGCAGCAGGCAAGGGAAAGGGAAATAGCTAGAGTGGTCAGAGTGAAAAGGTTGGCCTGGAGAGGGATCCCCCATCTCAATTTCAGGTGGGGCATATTTCCTTAATCCTTTGTCCTCTATTTCCTGACTACTGATTTAGACTTTATTTTATATACTTCAAAAATGATGTTCAGAGGTTGGTCCTTGCACATCGACATAAAACGTGCAACACCACTCGTTGCCTGTCTCATCCTTTGTGTCTGTTTTTTTTTTTTGTTTTTTTTTTATGTGCGCCGGCCCTGACAGATTTGTTGTAAATCAAATATCCAAATATCCAAATTCTGATACTAGTGGGATGAGAGAAGCATTGCTCAACATGCATAGTCTTTTAATGTGTTTACTACCTCTTATAAAAATTAGTATGGCAGGCTTTTTTGTTTTTACACTTATGCCTAAATTGTTCATAAATCTTGTGTACTCAGTTAACAAATTTTGCAATTCTTTTGGAGTGCGTGCTATAAGGGTTGTGTTGTCAGCATAGGCACGAACGGGCAACATTGTGCTGCCAATCCCCAGGAACATCAGCTCCTAGGGCCACCAGCGTGCGAGGAGGCCATTCATATGAAGCAAAAATAAAAACGAGGCCAGCACTCATCCCTGTCTAACTCTTGTCTCAACAGGAAAATAGGGTGTGCCATGTCCATCTGTTCCACTGTGCATACATATCTTGGTCTCTGAGTGGACATTATTATGTATTTTCAATATGTCTAAAGGACATCCCATTGAACTGAACACTTGCGATGGTGTAAACCCATTAACATTGTGAAAGGCAGTGCTTTTGGCAATGAAAGAAAAGTAAATTCGGTGTTGTGTGCCAATGAGTTAACGAATTAGGGCTTGTTCAGAAGACCCAAAACCAGTACGGAAACCCAGCTGCATCTCGGCCAGATTATCATTCTCCATGGCCCACTGGCTAATTTTCTTAGTAAGGCCCTGCTAAAACCTGTGTTCAGCAGAGAAATGGGCCTATATGCAGTTGGACTAACTCTATCCCCTTTCTCTACAAACAGGAACAATGGCTGAAGGTTTCCCGTCATCTGGGATTCTCCCAATGATTAAAATACAATTAAAATCAATAGTAAGTAGAGGGGTCCAAAACTCAATAAGAACCTGAAAAAGATACCTGGCGAGCGGCTATGAGCCTGACTCATAATTGCTGCACTTATGTCTTCTAATGAAAATAAAAGCAGGGCTCAGATGCTAAGGTAAAGTTAGAGGTTCTGTATTTCTGCTTGTTCCATTCACATTGTCACAAAAGGTTCCCCTTTCTGCTCCATGTAGTGTTAAAAATGTTCTAACCGAGTGTGGACCTCCACATTTGTTTCCACACCTGTTACTTTATGTTCGTAGGGAAGACCCCTTGCCACGATCTACATCTGCCAAATGTTTTTGTATTTATTTCTGTACAAGTTGTTAGCAGCTCAGACCACGTATATTTTTCAAGTTCTAATTTTCAAAGGGCTATAACCACTACATCTCCATCATATCTCCCTTGTGCTTTTTTTTAGCATGATCTGATAACTTCTAAATCCATCCTGACCAATTCTTCTCTAGCCTAAGTTTCTTGAAGAAGAATGATAGCATGCGTAGTCAGATAAATGCATAGATCAGGATTCCTCAGCTATGACTCAGCACCTTCAATGTTCCGTGACAAAAGGTTTAAAGAAGGATATGGAGTAGCACCACAAACACCAACACCTGAAATGACTGCTGCGAGCAAACTATAGACCTTTGAAAATTAGAACTTGAAAAATATACGTGGTCTGAGCTGCTAACGACTTGTACAGAAGTAAATACAAAAACATTTGTGGAGTAGTTAAAAGTATGAATCATAAACTTAATGAGTACTGGAAGATTTGTTTAAAGAAAGTATCAAAGTCCTGCTGAACATCTCAATGTTTGTTTAATCAGTCAATCTCCTCCAGGGTAGATATTTCATATATATTACTACAAGCAGTGGAGATTGACAATATGTGCTCTGCTTTGGGGGGATTGTACGGTAACTATCCTCTATTAATTGAGGATGACAACATTTTTTCAATCTAACAGTGCCGATGGTGATATTAGAATTGTGTAGAGTAGTTGAGAATGTTGGGCACCATGAGCTAAGCCCAATTTGGAAGCAGGATGCAGTGCATGGAAAAACGATAAGGGTACTATCAATGTTTTATTCGGGTTGAGCAGACTCGAAATTGCAGTTGATTACAAAGCCCACCAATTTCGGATTTGAGAATGATATTACTATGCAATCACCCACAGGATTTTTAGGAGAGTTGTCGACTGAGCCTACACTTCTTGCCCTCATTATGTCCTGCAGATTCAAATTAGGCCCAAATATTCCAGTATTAATCCAATGTGTCACTCTGTTTTTTAGAACCCCTGGCTACTTTGGAGAGTGGAGGTGCATCAACAATAACCCCCTACAATGGCAAAGCTTAAGGTGGTAAGTGAATTTTCTCACAGTTTATCGACCTTAAATTGCTACTTGGATATGTGTCTCGTGAGGCAGGAAGCTGTGAGTTTATCCCTCTGCTGGGTCACTGGTCACATCTACCTTTACAGGAATTGTTTTCCACCTCTCCACAGACGTGGGTGTAGAAAGAACAGGTTGATTAGGGCTCATTGAGAGATAAGTATGATTATCATCATGATTTGTAGGATTAGTGTTGGGATCAGAGGCTCCAGTGAAATGTGCAGCATGATGGATTAGCCATAATTGTTGGGATTCCCTTCTTTATATATCTTAACATAGCATCCGTACTAAATATGGAGCCAAAGATCGATTTCTTGAAGTTAGACATAAAGTAAGAAATATTTAGCATTTTCTCTTCAAGTACATCAGCCATAGTACTTACTTGTTTAGACAGATCAATTGCCCATCTACAAGAGAATACACATCCAAAGTACATTTGCATTGGCAAACATCTATCTAGGTTCTTGGGATTATTTAAAGTTGTTTTTTTTTACATTTCAGGTGTGTTTCTGCTGCCAGGATTGTAGAGCCACTTTTAGTGTCATGGAATCTTTTTAGGAGATCCTAGTGGATGTGGACTCTACATTGAATTAGAGCCTGGTTCAGGCAGGGTGCAGTGAGCAAACACGTCTCTGTTTCTGAAAAGGATGTCTGCTAATCAGACCCCCCCTTTCAAAATGCTCCATGATAAAATCATAGATAAAACCGTAGAGCCCATAGTTGCCTGGCTCTAAGCAGTTTACTGATTTGGCAGTATCAGTTCTGTTGTGGCACAGAGCAGGTTCAAAGCTCATCTGTGCATCCCTGAAAGCTGCTGGGCCAAATCGTTGCTACAGGCAGAGGCAGCAGTTTATCTTCCGCACCGCTGATCTAAATTATAATAATTGTCTGGTAGAGTTGTACTTAAATTGTTCAAGTAGGTACTGTTATCAGCTCACAACTTTTGTCACTTTGTCACATTTACTATTACTCCGTATAATGGTATGCAATTTATCAATCTCAGAAGGATGTAAGGCTATTTCACTCCTGCCTCTATTTGAACTTGTAGAGTAAATACATAACCCATGAGCTATCCACCCTAAATGATACATCGCAACAATCATTCTTCTCAGATGCACATTTGTTTCTACATTTCGGTACATGCTCCTATAGATACTCAAAGGTTATCCATTGCCCAGCTGATATCTTCTCAGGAGTGGACTCTTCTTTTTTCTTAGCGGGTAAATCTATTGCTTTCCTTTGTGAGCTGTTCTCCTTTGCTAGAAAATTGAAAGGAACATAAAAGACCAAACACAACCTTCTCTATCCAAGACTACATTTCTCTTCTTTATATTAAATACTGCACCCCTGCATTGGCCTCTGCCTTCAGCCACCTTGTTATTGAATTGAATCTGGACCTGGCCTGCCACCTCTCGTTCTTGAATGTGCCTTTGTTAAGAAGGTAGCATGTTCCCCCATTCAGCCATCACAGACGTGTCCATCCAATACATGAGTGGTTTTCAGTTGGAACGGAGGTAACAGACTTTGAGTGTTTTTCTTTTTGTTCTATATTGTTCAAAGATCAATACAAGCTTCGGCAGTCTGTCATACATTCAGATATGTTAAGCTACAGTCTCATTGGTTGATAATGGATTTCTGAATGCATGGGGCGGGGGAGGAGAGAATAATAGATTTGAGACTAAAAAAAAATGATTGTGTAACAAGCATCCTGGGTCTCTAACACAAGAAAGTGAGGACTTTGTTGGAAAGATGTACTGATTCTCCTGGATGTTAGCCCTGCAGACTTGAAGTGAAAGAAAGAGACACTGCTTATAAATAGGGCTGCTGAAAGCACTAGGAATACTTGGCTGCTGACTAAGGTGATGCTGCTCCTAACAGAAACTACTAATTGCTGCTGTTATGATTTATAATATAAACGGCAAATATTTATGAGCGATGATATGCTATTAGAAGCCCTCTGCAAACTGGCAGTGGCCTCCTTCAAACCACAGTGTGCACCTATGTAGGCAACCCTCTAACACATAAATAGCACTGTAGTAGCAAGGTCACTTCTTGTTGGTGTCTGTTTTTGAGTTGCATTTCTCAAGATCTGGCAGGAATGGAGGCTTGGCAGGATGTCATACTTTGACATAGCAACAAGCTCAGCAGCAGGTCTCCTCATAGGTGACATTGCTTCCTTCTGTGCTGGGACGTGTCTCTGAATGCAGGTAATAGACCATCATGTGTATATGGACACTTAATGAGTACTTTAGCAAAACACATGAGGTATTGAAGTTAACAGTGAACAGACGCTGATGACGACCACAACCTCCCCTTTGGGTGACCACAGATGATAAGCCCCACGACAACTCCTTGTTATGAATATCACTTTACTTGTCGAAATATCAGTCTTATAAGGACAGATGCACCACAAGGCCGCTGACCTGCATTCGGATAAAGATTGATCACAGTCCTCAAATCCCCTCAACGTCATCCTCACTGTTCGTGCCTTAGAATAGGGACTAGAAGGAAGGGGAAATGGTCTGGGTTGAGTTACTGAGATACGTATTTCAAGAGTTATACTTGAATGTAGCCCCTGTTTTCTTGACTTGGTCCAAGCAACCATGTCCATCTCCCACCTCACCCTGAACCAGGGACAGTCCCCATGGGAACCACCTTCCCATACCCCAGGCCCACCAGGTTGGGAGGACAGGCCTTCTGCCCTCAGTGCTTTACAGATAGCTAGGGCAGTGTCTGCTGGCCTTCAGCTCATGATGACAGCTCGCCCTACTCCTGCTGGCCTGGACCTGCAGCACGACGTATGTGCGAAATGAAACTCAAGCAGCATGAAGAAACGCAGGCAGCACTCGTTTGACTTGGACCGAGCAGGTCATGATGGCAGGTCAGTCTGCAGCCTTCCCATGGCTTCCCTGCAGTGCACTGGCAGAAAATCGAGCATCCTGGCCACTAGCCCTGTATCAAAGGAGGATTATTCCCAGGGGTGCGGTACTTGACGCTCAGGTCAGCCTAATTGAAAAGGGGCTGTCAGACTACTGTGACATTGAAATTTGTTATGTACAAACATGCCCTTTTCAGTGGTGAATACAAAAATTGGTGTGCGCCCCCAAGTTTCCACACAAAACAAAGTTATAATATAATACATGTACTTTAAAGAACGATCATTAACTAGCTGCATCTTCTAAAGGTATTTCAACATCATACCTGATGCGTATAGTGTGTGCAGGTGTCAGAATTCCCTACACTTAACTATGATATACCTAGAACGGTTTATGGTCATAATCTCAACAAAAAAAAATCTTAAAAAAAAATCTCGAAAAAAAGGCCGAAAAAAAGAAAGTCGAATTTCCCCCCAACCCCCCTTTTTTTATTTTTTTTTACCATTTTTTTTTTAATCCTGGACCCCAAAATAAATATATAATTAAAAAAAGAAATTCGACTTTTTTTTTTTCGTTCTTTTTTTTCCGAGATTATTGTTAGTCGAGATTTTTTTTTCGATATTTTGACTGACCATCACCTAGAACGCAAGGCCGCGGGGCAGAACACACATCAAATTTGCAGTACTAGCGTTGAAAAGAACCAGAATATGCACTTCCTGCAACAGTTGTAGTCAAAACACTGCTTGACAAATCTTTGTGTCTGCTAATAGCCTCTGTTAGCCTAGATCCTCTATCTCCTACCCACTTGGCTTTGTAGTCCCTCAGGGTTCTGTTCTGTGCCCTCCTCTCTTTACTCGTTATACTCTTTCCCTATCTGCTTTTATTTCTTATCACTTTTATGCAGATAACTCTCATATCTTTATCCCATTTTTCTCCACTCCTGAGTCTCTGCACCAAAGTCTATCAGCCTGTCTTTCTGACTTTGAATGTTGTATGATGGCTACATATCTCCTCTTAAATGCTGCAAAAAACGGAGATCTTGTTTATTTCCTCTTCTTGCATTTCCTCCTATCCCCCAACTTCCATTTTCTTCCCCAAACTATCTCCCTCTTTCTGAATCAGCTCGCAATCTCAGCATCATCTTCGATCCCTCCTTGTATTTTCTGTTCTCATCTGCGCAGTTGCTAGGACCTGTCTCTTCCACTTATTTAACATTTGTAATCCCACCAACATTCTTGTTTCCAGTTTTATCTTTTCTCATTTGTAGTATTATTTTCTTTTTCTTGGGTTTTACTTCCTTCTCATATTGCTCTACATAAATCTTTTTAATTCTTCGATTTGCCTGCTTTGCTCCCTTTGTCTGGTGAATCTGTTACTAGCCCTTCACACTTTACACTGAATATCTTTTGATTTGCATCTTAAATGTCATTCCTCTTGTTTTCAGATATGTATATTCTATATCACCTCCTCATTTGTAATCCGTGTTCTCCTAGTACCACCCTATTCGCTCTTTACGCTCAGAAGACCAATTCTGATTGGATAGTCCTCACTCTTCATGCTCATGAGCCCCAGGCTCCTCACACTAAGCTTTCATGTGCTCAAGCCCCTAGCATCCTATCCTTATGCACCAACCTAGTGAATGTCATCCTATGTTCACTTTGCTGGGAAGCTAAATCATGTCAGAAAGTTGGCCAACCCTAGGAGTCAACAGCTACCCTGGTCATTGACGCGTTGGTAGGATTCTTTTTTGAGAAGCAGTGGAGCTAAATTAGCACATATCTATTAGCTCTTAACATGAACACAAAGAAGTTAGATTCTTTTTCAAACATAAAAGGTTGAGATTTATTACATTTTCAAGAGTAGATATTTTTAAAACACGAAATGTGCCATCCTTGGCACAGAAACACATTTTTTACACAAGATTATGAAAAGATTGTGCATATAGGTGGGTTAGTACATCAATAGTGACTGTAATTACATGTACTGCTAGTGTTGCAGCAGTACGTAAAAATTGTCAACACACACAGAGTGCAGGTGTTTCTAGTTCGGTGAGCAGATGGAGCGGCCAGCGGTCGGAAGTGTGGATCCTGCTGCTGGATGCACCGGACTGTCTTCAGGGCTGGGGGAACTTTTGACCACAGGAGTGCTTGTTAAGTGCCAGGCACCTGAGAATGGTGAGACAAAGGATGGAGTGTTATATGGGAAGATTTAAAACCATGGGGTGTTCAGAGGGAGACACTGCGAAAAAAGACCTACCTAGTTTGAGCGTCATGGCTTGTGTGGTTTGATAGGGGCCAGAATCTGGGTAAGTCGCTGGCGAATAGTTAAGTCCAAAAATTGGACTGACGGTCTCTGAAACAAGTTGGAAAACCGAGTTGGTTGGGATGTAATGAATTACAATGAGCAGTGCAGGCAATGGTGGTAGGTAAACAGTTACCTGGTCTGGTCAGAAATTTGAGTCCCAGGTGGTTGTAGATGAGAAGATGTCTCTATCTAGGGCGCGGGGTAAAGCCGCGGTTTGTTGTAGACAAAAGAGAGAAGGCAGCTAGTTGCAGATGTAAGAAGTGATTATTGAGGCGTACTGGTGCAAGCGTCGAGAAGTCATGCTGTTGGTGCACACTTGTAAAATTAATATCGAGTGCCTGTGATCAAGGTAGTTGCTTGGGTAATGATAAGGCATACTGGTGCAGGCATCAGAATATCTTGGTGCTAGTGTCCAGCGGTCTAGTCAATATCGAGTGTCTGTGGTCGACTCGTTGTTTGTGGTTATTTTATTATTATTTATTGTTACGGCTTGAATGTGAGACTAAGAAATCAACAAGAGGCCGGTGCCCGTGTAGATGCAAGTTACGGTTTTAAGAAAAACAAAGACCGGTGTCCCATGGGGGTTGGGGCTCCTGTGATGTAGACGCAGTGGGTAGTGGCAAACAGCTTGCAGGAACGCTAAGGCTGGTGGTTCCAATGCGTTAGTGGAAATGGGAGCAGTCTGAAGCAAAGCTTACCTCTGCAGTCGAGCTGTGTCGGCGACTGACGGAGCTGTTTGATACGCGCGCATGCGTATATAGATAAAATTAGTTGAAGGCGCGCACAAGTGGCGCATGTGTGGAGCGGGTAGTGTTACTCTATCTGTGCATGCTCGTTGTGGGGAAACTGGACTAGTAGTCTTTGGGATCGCCTGTAAACCTTGAGGGCATCGGGGAAGGGGGCACGTAAAATGTAGTAAGTGTCCATGACGATCAGTATCAAAACATATAATAAATAAAATCAAATGGTGATGTGACAATGCAAAAACAAACTGCAGGTCCATACACTTCTTGGTTTGTAGTAACTGTGGTTTCTGAGAAAGACCTTTTAGATAGTGTTAAGGTACTTTGAACACAGCATGAAGGAACAGGAAATTCAGTTAATACTATAAGTACATCAAACATAAATGTGCATGTGATTATTGTGGCATACAGGCAACATGTCAAACAGTGGTCCAGGGTTTTTTTTTGGACGAACAGATTTAATTCTATAAATACTTCAAACATAAAGTTGCATATGATGCATAAAGGCAACATGTCAAAAAAGTGGTCCAAGGGGTCCGGTATGTACATACATTTGCTGGTTCACAATAAAGTAAGTTCTCAGCATGTAGAACACTATAGACTTTTCAAAGAGAGCATTGAAAAACAGACGTTTCTGCTAATCAAGGATGGTATGTAGAACTGTAGGTGGTTATGCCTTAGATGGAAGCGGGCCTGGGAAGGCTGATGGTCTGGACAAAACTTAGGTGGGAGCTGTACACGGCCCTTAAGTGAGGAAACTGAATCATTTGTTAAAGAAGAGGTTCCACTCGATGGATATGTTTAGACCGTTTTTGACAGAGTCAAGGCGGTATATCCATTTCTGCTCAAGTTTTCGGAGTGCCAGATCGCGATCACCCCCGCGGAAAGGATTGTTGACGGTCTGCAAGATGACCCAGAAAATGTCGTTATGGCTGTGTTTTTTCAGCTTGAAGTGAGCGACTAGGGGTTTGTCCTCGACGAGATTCTTGACACAGAAGCGGTGTTCACAAATTCGTTGTTTAATTTCTCTTTTACATTTACCGATGTAAATCAGGTCGCAGGGACATTTGATGGCATATATTGATCATTTTGTTTTGCAGTTGCTGAAGTTAGGAAGTGTCCATCTGGTCTCTCTTTTAAGTCAATGTGTTTGATGTTTTTGGTAAAGCAGCACACTGAGCCGCATTTGAAGTTGCCTTTTACGAGGGGGAGATCCCACAGCGTGGTCTGCCTTGTCATTTCTTTTGTTTTGTCTTCATATGTGTGCACTAGGCGATCTTTTAGATTTCTATTGCGTTTAAATGCAAATCTGGGTCTTTCTGGTTTGAAGACATCTGTGTTCTCAAAATGTTCTCAAAACTTTCACCTTACCCTCTGGCGTCAAGCCCCCTTATAAAAAAAGAGGGTTCCTTGCCTTACCTCATACAACCCTAGGAGTGCAAACCTACTATTCATAAATAATGCATTAGTGTTTTAACAGGACTTCTAGCTAATGGCTGAGGTGTAATGATGGATGATTTGGGTGCAATGGCACATCAGTACATGAGGCTTCAGGCAGTTCTGGTACTCGGCTTCACACCCAGCACTGTTGTTACCCACTCGCAGCCAATTGTAAGCAGCCTTTATCGTCCCAGCAAGTGGCACAACATGTCTACAATTCCAATGCACCTCTGTCCTAAACCTCATCTACCTTGATGATTCATGTAGCCCGTGGCATTACAGGGCCCAGCTAGTAGGGACTACATGCTTGTCCCCTAAGGGGACACCTAGAAATAAAGACTCAGACACCATGGTAGTAAAGGTATTTTATTTAATTTGTATTGTGTTTTATGTATATCAGTATGTGAGTCAGACTAAATATATAGCCCACCTTGGTGATGGATGGAATTTTAAATAGAAAGGAAAAAGGAAAGAACAATAAGACGCATTTCCCTGTTCAAGAATGGGCTGGTCGGAGGAGAAGCAAATACAAAGAGAATGTAAAACAAAAAGACACTTGGAGGAGAGAGAAAGAAAGGAGAGAAATAAAAGGCTTGGGGGTATCACTCCCTTGAGTGGCTCCCAGTGCCCAAATACTGAAAATGGCATCATGCGGCTCATAATGAGCCCCTCAGAGGCTAAACCGGGGGGTCCGCTGATAATGCCAGGGCATCTCGGCCTACCCGGGCCTGTGGCAGCTGTCAATCAACTGGGGGCCAAACTGGATGGGTGCTGCAGTATCCAGGGGCCCTGGACTGCCCAGACAATGCTGACCGAGCATGCACCTGACAGCCTACTTTGTGGCCGGCGAGTCAGGCCCTTGAAAAAAAATTCTCATGGACTGGTGACCAGCATGGGTGAAAAGGAAGAGAGGAGGAGGTCCTGGGCTGGTTTGTTCAGCGGCCTGGGCAAAGGAAAGCCCTGGGCCACCCAGCGGAGCAGCACAGATGAAGAAAGCAGACCACCCTCTGCATCTGACGACACATTTCTGAGGGAGCGAGCAAGAAGAAGACATGGTTGGGGTGCACAGCAGTTATCCATAGGCAGCGGGAGTGCCCCATCACACCAGGAATGCAGCCTGATTCCAAGATGGTGTTGCGGCTGAGCAGTGATAGAGTGGCCCCATGCTAATGGGGCTGCCAGAATATTTTAAAGCATGCCACATGTACGGCAATGAATGCGGGTCAGCCCCCCAGCCAAAGAGGCCCACCCTGAAGATTGCCTAAGGCCGCAGGGCACATTGGTGACTTTGGGAAGATGTCCACTCATGCAGGGGGCCACCCAGGATATGGAAAAGTGCATGAGCTGCACGGTTAGCGTGGGTTGCCCCATGTGGTGAATCGTCCACCCTGAAGACAGAAGAGGGTCCAGGCCCCAGTTTTCAGCATAGGGACAGGCCCTCATACAGCCATGCACGTAGACATGTCACCAGTACATAGCCAGCCATGGAACCAGCCCTCAGCCAGCACCAGTCAGCTCGACAATCAGTATTGAAAACAGCACCAACTTCCAGCCCTGCACAGCCTGCTGCAGTTACCCCATTGTGACATAGTGTCTATATTCAGTATTGAGTTTATATGTTCTATGTTAATGTATATAAATATGCATGTGCAGTTAAATGTATACATTTATTTAATTACTTTCATGCAGGGTCATTGTTAAGTAGGTGGAAGTGTAGAGTTGGGGCAAGTATTAGGGGGAATGGTATGCAAGTGTAAACGTTAAATAGGGATAGGACATTATATATAAGGAATTTACATAAGAAGAGGGTATAAGGGAGGTACCATGATGTTGGTTAGTGGAATAGTGTGGTGGCCTGACTGAGGCCACCTTGCAAGTTGGACCACCCACAGAGGCCATCCTCTGACCTCATATTCCATTTTAGTGGTACCTTAGTGTAGGTAAGGAGTACGTTGCTTCAGACTCACTCTAAGGGTCCATGAGACCCCTCCAAGGAAGGATGAGCTGATGTAGCAGGTCCTCAGTCAGCTGGTGCTCACAGTAGCAAAATCCTGGGGATGGTTAAAGGTTTAAAGGATAAGTCTGTTTTATAAATAAAGAGGGGTGCCGTTGCAATCCCAATCAAAATCACTGTGGTGTCTGTGTGCCATAGTGATCAAGTTGTAGTCAATTTCCTGTTTATAAGTGCCTTTATTGGAAGGAATGGTGGTTATTCTTTGAAGGCAATTATGCTCTTATACTCCTCGAAAATTATCCCATTATTGACCTATGGATTTGAGATCTGGGACCATGCCTTCAATGGAGACCTAATTAAATTTGAGGCAAAACTGTTGCGTAAATTGTTCTGCATGCTGCAAGCATTGTCCATTGAATACTTGTATCTTGAACTGAATTTGATCAGGATTGCACAAATATTTGTGTCTAGAGCATTTATGTGTGCTAGCAATGGTACGGCAATGGTGGATTATGTAAAGGGTTTTATGCGCCTTGACAATTGCAGCTAGATGGGTACCCTGGGGAGAAAAAAAAATAACTCTCGTTAAGCTATGGCAGGAAGGATGTCACCTCCCTTATGTATCAACTAATGCGCATAGGATTAAACGTTGGATAAAGCTGAAGATAATCAGTTTCAGTTCTGATAATCATTTGGTTCAATTTTCAGCTAAAACCAATAGTGGGCCATTTATTCTTTACAGGAATCACTGCAGTGGTATTCCATCATACATGGATGCATTTACGGAGAGTGGGATTAAAAAACAGTACCTTTTATTAACATTTAACCAGTGTGAAGTCCTTGAAATAAAAGGGTCAAAATTAGGTATTCCCCCCTTGGAACGCTTCTGTAGATTGTGTTGTGAAACTGCAATTGAATCACTTGAGCATATTATGGTAAAATGTGAGCCTTAAATCTATTCATCTATTATGAAGTCATATAACAATCAAATGGACTGTACTGATACATCGACGCTTTGGCTAACATTCATGAAGGGAAATGATTTAAATTGTATGTATTTTATGGTGACATTTTATTGGAAGTGTTTAGAGATTTTTGAAATATTATGAACTAATGTTTTATTCTGGTTTCAGACAATTGCATTTATGATCTTAATAGGCTGATGTTGTCATGCTTTATATTTTATTGTGTAAAGTATTGTTTTATATTGTATATGCAAAGCCTTATGGCTGCATCTATATTAAATAAAATAAATAAATAAATACATAAATAAAGAGGTGTTCCGTTGAGATCCCAATAAAAATCACTCTGGGGTCTGTGGGCCATAGTGAACAGGGTGTAGCCCATTTCCTATTTATCAGCAATTGTATTTTGAGGTGCAGAGCCCCTCCCTACCTGGTGGGCCTTGGGTATGGGGAGGTGGTTCCCATGGGGACTGTCCCTGGATCAGGGTGAGGTGGGAGGTGGACACCGTTGCTTGGACCAGGTCTGGAAAACAGGGGCTATATTCAAGTATAACTCTCAAAATACCTGTCTCAGTAACTTAACCCAGACCATTTTCCCCTTCCTTCTAGTCCCTGTTCTAAGGCTCAGCAAATTCAAATCAGGAGTGAATTGTAGATTTCGAGACTATCCCAGTACAGGAAGGTGCAGAGATTTCCTGCAATGCACTCAAATCCTGAACCGCAGTACCCCTGTTTTTCTGGTTCTCACCCAGGTCTGCGAATTCACATCAATCCTGACTAACAACAGCCCTAGCTATATTCTGCCAGTGCATTTTAATCCCAAATGCCCATACATTTGAAGCACGTAGACAAATTGACAAACCTGCCAAGGCACCCATCGGAATTTACCCCTCTCCCCGCTGTTGCAAAGCAGGGTCCTCGTCCTATACACAACTTTGCCAGAGCAACATACTACTGACCAGTTTGAATATTGTTATTCTTCATATAAGATCCACCCACACACTCTCCTGACACACATCGCCCCATTGTCTAATACTGCAACGCATGCAGTTTCATCAGTGCACAGCAGTCTTCCTATCTCCCACTGTTACTCTAATACGGAGTGTAGAGGCCCACAGAGCTATTCCAGTGTGCCCCAGTCATGGCCAAGTCCAATAGGAAGTATCTTGCCACTCTGTCAATGCATGTAATTCTTATGAGTAGCATCCCCAGATCTTTCAGTACCAGGACTCAAATATAGGTCAGCCACAAGGGCTCTACTCTAATCACCTTCTTAAGTTATTTCATTGCATATACCCACATCAATAATTGATAATGACATTAAATTATAACGACCAGCAACCTCTACTATGTCAGTGCTATTACTATGAAACAGCTCTAACAACACACATCAATCCTTTTGCATGCACGAGCGGCTTTGCAAATTTGAATGTATAGTATGTTACCTCAGGGACCCTCAGAGTATGAAGCTACCCTCAGAGAGACTTAAGCAAAACAATTAACGAAGAAAATGATTTTGGATATAAAACTCTTATGGGCAACACATGCTATTTTGATATAAGGGTACCAAGATGTTTTTGTCCTCGTATTTAAAATTTCATGAGGGCTTTTATCAGTTGGGAATTTGACTGCAAAATTGGGCTTGCAATCAAAACTCTCTAGTTCCCTGTCAATATGTTCAGACAGAGAGAGTTGCTCATATCCACGTTTTGTATAAATAACTACTTATTGAGGAAGATGTGGCTGATTCTGAACCTGGCATAAAAGGCTGTGACTGAATCATCAGCTTTGCTGACTTGTAGGCAACACAAATGGCCCAGCGGCTCAGTTTGGGATGTCACAACATATCTCCTCCACCCAAAAGTTCATCGTACTGCAGTCTCATTACAACAATGTAATGAAACAGGCGTTTAGCATAAAATGAAGGCTGGATTCCAAACATGATACTCACTGCTAGTGTTAGTAGTGACGGACAGTATGAATAAAAAAGTTGCACATCTTTTCATCCCAACTTTGAACAATTCTTTTCATAATTATTCATATCTTAATATAGGCATTATTTACTAAAACGAAGAGGATGGCTGCATGCACTTTACTGAATCACTGTTATTGCCAAATAGTGGCAATTTACTTTTATGCCTGACTAGTTGTTCACAACCTGATTTTGTTTACAAATATCCACTCTTCACTGTCAGTGGCCATGGAAAGTTGTTACAAGAAGATAAAATTGAGGTTTCAGGTATTCACAAATATAAACAGCCTGAAATATAACTTGATCTTTGGGATGCAACTCGAATACATTTGAGCTATCTAAATATGCATACTTTCCTGAAACGTATTGTAGAAGTTATTAAGTGAACATTGCAACACCTAAATATTTATTATTGATTAGCAACTCATTTTAATAACATACAGAATGCTACGATTGTTAAAGTTAATTGTTCAATAGAGGTTTGCCTGTGTGCGAGTCATTCAATGATTAAAATCCCTGCATACTTGTTTGTTGATATTGACATATTTCTTTCATTTTTCTTGATTGTATGAATTGAAATTGAAATAAAATAAAAAAACATGATAATAACTTAGGGAATTCATCATATAATCAAAATCATATTGCCAGTATATTATTGAAGGAAACAATAAGCAAACACATGTATATAATACATAATAGGTAATGTTGGATGAAACTTGGTAAAACAATCTATACTTATTATGAAAATAATTAACATCATGCATTGTGTTTTTTTCTTTTTTTCTTTACATTTCCCTCACCGTTAAATGGTCAAGACAATTTTGTATTATATGACCAATTGCCTCCATATTTTTTACATATTAATTCTACTTGTAGATGGTGATGTATTTTTATTTTGCAACACTATAACATAAATTAATCAAAATGAGAGGTTTGTGACTATTCCTAAGTCATTATGTTCATGTCTACACTAGTCTCTCAGCAGTACCTTCAACCAGCAAGTACCTAAGTGTTGCAACTTGGTTCTTTGAATTCATTCTTCAAAGAAAAACTTGAATGTAGTTTTTTTTTTTTTCATAACAACATTTTATTGGGTTTTACAGTTATACACAGGAAACGTAGTTGCGTAGTCCATAAATGGATCCCAGATATTTAGGGCTCTGTTCAGAAAGCCTGCTCGAATCACTGTGACCTTTTTAGCGATGGCTATGTCCCAGCATTTGCACCACCATAATGCTACTGAGGGTCCATCTTCGTTTTTCCACAACCAGGCCATTGCAATTTTTGCTGCCAGGAGTAAGTGTGTGCACAGGTGAGGGATGTGGCCCGAGATCGGGAACGTCCCTACTCCTGTTTCACCCAAAAGGATTTTCCCGGGGTCCCAGGGGATGGATAGTCCGGTGATTCCCTTGATGTGGCTTGTTACCTCTTTCCAATATACCTCTGCTTTTGGGCAGGTCCGGACCATGTGGAATAGTGTGCCAGGAGTGGGACATCCGCGTCAACAGGTCGCGGGGATGTCCGGATTAGCCTTGTTTAGTTGAGCTGGAGTAATATAATACCTATAGCAGAGTTTTTAGCCCATTTCCCTGTTCGTGATGCACTGAGAGCTCTTTTGCAGTCTAGTCCAGATTTTCTCCCATTCCTCAACCTCTATTTCCCAGCCCAGGTCCTTCTCCCATTCAAGCATATATCTTTCTTTTTTGGAGAGCTCTGACCTCTCTAGGAGTTGGTAGAGAGCCGAGGTTCTCCCTCTTGCAGTTGGGGTTGTTAGAGAGAGTTCCAGTGCCATTAACTCTCTGGTGCATTTTTCCCTGACTTCTCTGTGGGACAGCCAATGCCGAATTTGAGCATAGTGGAACCTTTCCCGCTCACCCACTCTGAATTTTGTCTTGCACCTCTCGAACGGTATGGGCGTTCCCTCTTCCAGGAAGTCGCTTGTTTTTACTAATCCTCCATACTTCCATGGCTCGAAGTCAAGTGGGGGATTGCCTGGTGAGAATTTGGGGTTGTTCCAGATGGGGGTCAGAGGACCCAGTGCACCCGGACACCCCATTTCCGGGCTGCGGCTTTCCAACTGCGAACGATTGTGATTGTTGCGGGAAGGGGACCACTATTTGCTTGCGGTTTTATGTTTGGCAGGTGTGGAAGCTCTGATGGGGTGACCGGGCACCAGGCCTCCTCTAATTGAGTCCATCTCGGGAGGGAGTATGCATGTGACAGCTGCGCCACTAGGGCATATCTGGCAACATCGGGTACCCCCAGGGCCCCTTGCACTTTCCCCCGCATCATGATTCTTCTTCCGATTCGGGGCTTCCCCCCAGACCAATTCCTGTATTTTCTTTTGCAACGATGCTAAAACGGGACCCGGGATGTGAGTCGGTAATGCTATACAGGAGTACAGCCACCTGAGGATTATATTCATTTTTATGGCTGTGATCCACCTGATCCAGGAGATTTCTTGGGCCTTCCATCACTTTAAGTCATTTTGGAATTCATTGATTAACTGCGGGAAGTTGCTTGAGTACAAGCGTGATGGGTCTTTAATGAAGTGTACCCCAAGGTATTCAATTGCTCCTTTCGCTCATGGGTTCGGCATTAGGGGGCTAAAGCTGATTGTTTCCTGCTTAGGGAGATTAATTGCTAGGCCTGAGGATTTGTCCAAATTGACTCTAAACCTGGAGAGCTCTCCAAATTTCTTGACTTCCTCCCATAGGGCCCCCAGAGATGACACCAGGTTTAATGTTGTTATTAGCATGCTGTCCGCATATAAAGCGATTTTATATTCATGGTCTCCCACGGTGATCCCCTTTATCCTCATGTTCTGCCTAATTCTCGCTGCAAAAGGCTCCATGGATAGAGCGAAAATCAGTGGTGAGAGTGGGGAGCCCTGCCTAGTGCCCCTGGATATGCATATTGCCTCGGACCTGGTGCCATTGACTCGTAATTGTTTGGTGGGGGTTTGATAATTGGCCATCACCCAGTTGATAAAGTTTGGGCCAAAGCCTTAGTGCTCCAGCACAGCCTGGATGTACCCCCAGTCCACCAAATCAAAGGCTTGATGTGCGTCAAAAGATATGACTGCCATTCCCATGGCCAGCCTGTGGGCGCTTTCAATTATGTTTATCGTCCGCCTTATATTGTTATGGGTCCCCCTCCCTGGAATAAATCCCGTTTGATCGCGGTCTATCAGGATCGGAAGAGTCGCCCCCAGTCTGCTGGCTAGGACCTTAGCGAAAATGTTCCCCTCATTGTTCAGTAGTGTGATCGGGCGGTAGGAGGCAGCCAACTCGGGGTCTTTCCCAGCTTTGTGTAGTAGCACTGTGAGCAACTCTGCCATTGACCTGGTGACCGATTTCGATGACAGGAAGGAGTTGATTAGGGTCGACATCTGCGGTGCAAGTATGCTCGCTGCAGTGGTTTTGAGGGATTTAATGGCTTCAGTGATTTTGTCGGTAGTGATAGAGGATTCTAGGAATTCTAGCTGGGCTTCGTTTTGAGGGCGGATAGTTCGCAAGTACTCTGGCAGGCTGCCTAGCGGTGCGGGTTGTCGTGACATTATAGCTTTATGATGCCCACTAGTTCGCTGATTTTATCCGCTTCAGAGTAGTGTATTTTACTATCGGCTCCCGCCAGTTTGAGGATATTGTTCCTACTATGGATCCTTTTCAGTTTTTGTGCCAGCACTCTGTTCACCTTATTCCCTTTGCTATAATAGAACTGTCTCGTGAAGGCTAATGATTTGGCTGTCCGGTCGGCCCAGTGCATTTATAGTGCTATTTTGGCTTTCCTCAGGGCTCTTTCTGTTTTCCTGGAGCTGCGAGATTTCAACTCCACCTCCCAATGTTTTACCTTTTCCTCCAGCTTGGCTGCAGCAATGTTCGAGATCCATCTCTGTTCTGCCCCTGTGCTGATTAGGGACCCTCTGAACACTGCTTTCATAGCATCCCAGATCATATTGATGGGGGAGTCATCAGTCGTGTTATCCTTGAAATAATTGGTTATTGTTTCCCCAATTTCTGTTCTGATGCACTTGTCTAGCAACAGGGAATCGTTCCATTTCCAATGTCTCTGAAAGGGGTGCTTTTGGCCCGATATGACAAGGTTTGCGGAAACTAGGGTGTGATCGGTATCATGCATGTGTGGATTTCTGCTTTATTTAAACAAGGGTATAGCACCCCAGAGATTAGTAGGAGGTCTATTCTTGAGAACCCTTTATGTACACAGGAGTAGTGGGTGTAGTCCCTTGATGTTCCGTTGAATAGCCTCCAGGCATCGACAGATTCCGTTTCCATGAGCAGCTTTGCCAGGGATAGTGCTTGTGCGAAGTCTGCATTTGTGGGCGGCAGAGTTTTGTCCACTTGGGGATTTGGCATAGTATTGAAATCCCCGCCCATAATCAGGTGCCCCTCCTGAAAAGATAAGATGGTCGGAATTAAGTCAGAGATAAATTTGGTTTGGGATGTGTTGGGACCATAGATTGTAATAATAGTGATAGGGAGTTCCTCAAATAGTCCCTTAAGTAGGAGGAAGCAGCCTCCCAGGTCTCTTCTCACCGTGATCTTTGATAATGGGACCCTGTCACTCAGAAATATTGCCACCCCTCTTTTCTTCTCGCCAGACGTGGCGAAGTAAGCTTTTTTATATCTGCTGAATTGAACCCAGTGTTCATCTTCCTGTAGCAAATGAGTTTCTTGGAGAAGAACAATGTCTCCAGCTAATTGTCCCAGCCTGTTCAACTGATCTGCACTTCCTTGGTGAGTTCAGGCCTTGGACGTTCCATGAGAGGATTACTACTTTGCTTGTGTCAGCCATCCCCTCTCTCTTCTACATTGGCTATGGTAAGCTCATTGTCCCCTGCTGACTACTGCATTTTTGAGTGCTGGGCAAGGCCGCTGTATTGGCATAACGCAGGCAATGATGTCGATGTAACGTGTTGTGATGTTGGCTGAGAAGATGGAGCGTGTGCATCCCAACTCTCAGTGCTTTGAACTTGTCCCTCTGTGTCCCTCTCCCACCCCTCCCCCACTCCCCCTTATTGGGCTAGTAGGGAAAACCTCATCCTACTGCCAATGGGAAAACTGGTGGCACTAGTGCACTTGAAGGTGGCCAACTGGGCCGCCGAAACAAAATACGGTGGAGCTCGAACGTTGCTCCCGCACTGCAACTGTAAGAGTAGGCTCCTTTTGCTAAGAATCCAGCTTGCCGTGAAGTTGCTGGCTCTGTGAGGGCTGTTGGTCCCCCCTCCCTTGGCTCCCTCATCGGGAATTAGTGTCGTGGAGACCATGGAGCTTGGTTTAGCCATTGATATTGCTGCTGATCATCCCGGGTTGGACTCTTTCCAGGGAGGACCTCGGAGCCTGCGCCCTCTGCTGGCTTTTGTCCAGGTTGCTTCCGACTGCTTTCTGGGGATTGCCCGGCCTGTCCCCTCGGGTTCTGGTTCTCCCTCTCCCCCTTTAAGCCCATAAATTTGTCCGCCTCCTTTGGTGATTGGATTTGCTTCTGAGCCCATTCCCATGTGAATCTAACAAAGGTCGGGAAACCCCAGTGGTATGGGATCTTTCTTTCACGCAGCCATTCCGTGAATGCTCTCATAGCTTTTTGTTTTTGAAGAGTGGAGTTTGCTAGATCCTGATAGAGAGAGATTGTGGACCCTTGGAAGGTGATTTGGTGCATTTGCCTCGCCTCCCGCATGATTTCCTCCTTGACTTGGAAAACATGTATTCTAACCAGGACGTCTGGGGGACGAGCAGATGCCTGTCTAGGAGTTGTTCTGTGGACCCGGTGCAGTTCCAGTGGCGAATCATCCAGGAGGGTGATTATGAACCTGAGCAAGTCCGATACATAACTTTTTAGGTCTGCGTCTGAGATTGAGGATGAATCCCATGCAGGCGGATATTGTTCCGTCGGGACCGGTTCTCTGCATCCTCCTGCTTTGCTTCTAGGCGGTTGCACCTCGCGTCTAGGGCTGCAATTCTGTCCCAGTCTTGCTCACACTCGAACCATTGGACGCAGATCTCAGTTTCGATTTCAGCGGTTCGGTGTTCCACATCTACCACTCTCTTATCAAGGGAGTTGATCTTTTTCGTGACCTCTTCCGTGCTTTTCTGGATTTCTTTAGTTAATGCTGATAGCAAGTCTTGGAGATCGGCTTTCGACACCATTTTTGACAGATTATGGGCTGATGAGTTGTGAGTAGTGCTAGTGGCTGGGTCCTCCGATGGGTCCCATGTTTTGGACCTTTCCGTGGGGGTGCTGTTCATTAGGGCGACAATGTCTGTTTGCTTTTAGCTGTGCGGGGTGCAAAGTGCTCCTGGTGCTGCTCCCCAGGCGGAGAGCGCAGGGGTCTGTACCGGTCTCCCACCTCCCATGCCATAGTCCCCACTGCGGGGCTTCACTTAGTGAGGTAGTTCGTTGAGGCAGGAGATGGAGGCCCCGGTGCTTTCAGTCTTTAGACTGGGGGGGTAATGTCACAACACTAATGACAGGGGAGGATCAGGGACCGGGGAGAGCCCGATAATGCCTAGAGCAGGCCAAGGGGGACTTCAAGGAGTCGAGGGGGATGAGTTTGTGGTTCTACTGCCATGTCGTTGGTCCCCTTGATGGATGGGGGCCTTGACAACTCCCCTTGATGGATATAGGCTGGAAGTAGAAAAGGCCACTTGTGGGGATCGGTGAACCGGGTTCCCCGCCGAGGTCGTTCAGGTAGGTACCCCTGTTGGTGTATGGGGGGCAGGAGGGGGATTAGAGGCTGGTTTCAGAGGCAGGCCTGGGTTTCATATGGGTCTCGGCTAGGTCCCCCGCTCCTCCGACTCCTCACCTTGAATGATTCGAAGTTACAGTTTACTTAGTGCTGCTCCTCCGGGTGGCTGCAGGGGGAACGCCTGCGGATCGTGGGGAGTATGGAATTGCAGGTGGCCGGGCCGGCTGGATCATGCAGAAGACAGGTCTGGCTGGTGTCTGCTCCTCGCTGGTTTCTGCCAGAGGCGGTCTGGGGCCGTGGCACCGAGGCCCCCCAGTGTGCAGGCTACAGAATTTCTGGGTCCGAGCAGCGGGCAGCCGCAGCAAGCATTGTCTGGCGGTTCCCCGCAGCTCCGGTGAGCCCCGCGGCAAGCCCAAGGCACTCTGTGGCAACACCACTCCCCCGGTTCCTCTGGGGGACTGCACCAGTAGTTGGGGATGCGCGGGGGGTTCCGGATCGTAGCGGGCTGGCTCTGATCCCGCCTCAGGTGTCCCGTGGGTGCCGTGTGGGGCCTCTCTTCCAGTGGGGCCACAAGGTGAAGCCGGCGGCTGCTGTTGACTCACTGCAGGCAGAGGGCCCTCACACACTGGAGGTGAAAGGGGGAGAGAGGAGCCCCAGCCAGGCACCCACCGTCCCTCATGAGGACGCTATGCCCCAGGGCGCTGCGCAATTTACAACCGGGCTCTCCCAAGCCCCTGATGAGTTCCAGGCGGTCTGCTTTAGTTCAGGCCAGTATGTGTGCAGTGTGCCGGGTCTGCAGGTCGGGATGGGCCACGGCACCATCACAGGCGTCCGGCTCCTCCACTCCTCCCAATTCCGATTGTCCGTGTGTACCCTGAGAGGTAGGGAGCCGAGGTGCTGGATTGCTTGAGGCAGTGCGGGCGAGCAAGCTGGTCTTGTCTGGCGGCCGGGCTGCTTTAGCTCACCTGCACCTCCCCCTCAGATCTGGTCTTCGTGGTCCATGGTGACGGCCGCCATCTTTTTGCTGCGTCGGTCCAGGCTGGAGTTTCGGGCCGCATCATGGTGGTTCGGCCAAGGAGCGGGGTCCAACATGAGCGGCGGTTGCAGCAGATGTTCTCCCAGCTTATATTTCATTTGCGGCCATAAACGGGGTCGGATCCTGCGCTATTAGCTGCGGTACACTGTGCCGAGCAGAAGCTCTCAGGAAGCCAGGCCTATCGCGGCAGCTCTGAGCCACACCTCCTTGAATGTAGATTTTTACAGTTGATTCACTTCATAATGCTCAGGTTTAGCATACTGTTTTCCCACAGGTTCGTCTTCTGACTTGTTCCTCAATGTAATCCACTAATCAGCAGTCTTACCTGCACTGCACCTAAAGGGTGACTTGTAACAATTTGAATGCAAAATACTTCTCATCATTCATTACAAAGCTACCCTCTGTTGTCAACTATCAACCCAAGCTATACTATGCAAACACTCTTTAGCGCATTCTCATGCTTTACACGCTGGACAGGATTCTAACTGGCCACTGGACTGATCAGCCAACCAATACCTTTGGAAATTCGACTTGATCCCAGTCTAGTGCAGAATCAGCTCTCTGGTTGCCTTACCTTCTAGTGTATTTCCGTTTTGGCCACTCTGGAATTCTGTAACACGAGTGTACAATATGTCCTCTGCAGACTACTCCAATTCACAAACTGATTTGAGACCGCTGCCCTCTTTTAACTAGGATAGCATTAAAGAAAGATGCTTAATTATGCAACATCCAAAGGTCCTCCACAACACCACCACAGCATACCAGTATTTAGGACAAGCAACCGCCTTTCTGCATTTTGAAAGAAAATAAACACGTGTAGCATCCATCAAAGATCACATTATTGAAATCTCAGTGGATTCCCACTCTGTGGTCTCCTTTTAGCCCCACCTGCCTCATGTTTCCTATGCAACCATAGTATCTACAACATTGCCAAAGTTAACATTCATTGTACATCCCAAAAGTAAATGTTTTCATGTTTAGTGCATGCATTTCAAGAATTATATTTACATACATACATGTCATAGATGTAGAAATAAACATTTGTCAATGGAACAAGTGCAGATTCCATGTCACAGTGATATGAAGTCTGCATATCAGTCCTCTCCTGTTCCATGAAGGCTGTTATAGAAAACAAAGTGTTGGCAGTGTCTCAGTTTTCACATGGACACCTTTTACGAGTTCCACCTGTTGCACTATTTTAGGGTGAAACAGTGTTAACAGATTTAACTGAAAGATTGGTCTTCAGTGAGTAATGTTAGTTGGGTTTAAGGACCACCTGCCAAACTTTAAACGACCAATCAGTGGATTGGAGGGTACTATGAGCAGACCCTTACGGCTGCTCTCGGTGGAGGCGCTGATCGTACGCCTTATTCAGCCTACATTAGCCATCTCACTTTAGACCACACCTTCCTCACAAAGCCCACTGATCAGCCAAGGCAAGGCAGAGACATTTCAGAATCACTCAAAAATGCCCTCATCCCTGATAAGCCTGTCTGCTCTTCCTATAGGTGAATACCCTGAAGGAACCACAAGGAGAGAAAGGTAAAATGCGATGTTTTTTTACACTTTGTGAAACAACTTTAACATACAGTGTCATTGCATGTTCTCACTTAAGTTTGGCAGTCCTCCATACAGTTAGGCATAGGTCTGAGACATGCGTGCATATGTAATCCTCAAAATTAGATTTTGTGAATTCAGCATGGTAAACGTTTCCCCTACATTTACAATGCAAGCTTTATATTTTTGAGAATCCAGTGAGCCATGCTACTTTTAGGTTTCAAGAACGCAGACTCAGCTGGCCCTACACATAGCATGTTTCAGAGCAACATGTGGACCTATCAGTCTGTTTTCTGACGAAAGGTTTGCGGGCAACATATACAATGGCTACCGATTGCGGCTTGCCTACAATTCAAGGCAGCATTACTGGTCCACAAATCATTACGTGGCTCTGTGCTAGCATACATCAAAAACTTAGCGTCTCCCTATGAACCCTTAAGAAAATTGTGATCATCCACATTTGCACTGGTGGAAATCTCAAATGTCAAGCTCATCAATTGCTAAGGAAGATCGTTTCCTGTTACAGCTGCTAAGGTCTGGAATTCTCTTCCTCTGGATCTTAGATGCTAAAAGAATTTAGCCCATTTCACCGACAACTGAAAACATTGCTTTTTCACTAAGACTCCATGAATTCCCTTCTGCTAGTCCTGTTTTATTTTTGGGTTGTTCCCTGTGTTTTTGTTGGCGCCCGATGCCTGCGGGTATCCGGGGACATATATAAACATAAATAAAATAAATAAAAAGGTTAATTTCATTGGCACTTATTGCCCCTTTTCGTGTGCATTCAATAGTGGCCATCCTGCCTGCACATGTATCTATGTGCCCGTGGGTGTCTAACATGGAAGGAAGTTTCATATGAGCACAGGCACCTGTCATTGCCAGCGCATTGATGGACCACATACTAGTGCACTCCCCTGGTCAGGAAGAAGCCAGCAACGGTGCGTCCGTGATCCCCACCAATGATCTTATATTACTAATATCCGTGCATTATTAATTCAAAGAATTCTTTCTGCAATGTAAAGTCATTGGATTTTCAGTACATTCCAATCATTGTTCTGGAGTTTATTGACCACGTTTTTTCATTGTGTTCTGGGACTTACAGTCTTGCATTTATAATGGGCAAATCAGAAGTATTATAGTTTTAGTGACTGAACAAGCACCACCAGAACAGAATGTGGCATAATGACATATATGTGGTTTACAGTTTTACGGGGTTGGGAGGTTATCACTACTGGCTCCTGTAGAGTAACCACCAACTTCTTGATCGTCTTTCTTTTTTACCTCATCATCTGCTCTGTGATGATGCTGGTAGAGGTGCGTCCAGGTGCTGCTTTTCGCCTTTTGTGCTTGTGTTACAACCCACCTAGAAAGCAACAGCTGCCTTGCAATGTGGTAATCCACGACTTCATGGTGAAACCTGCCATCCCATCATAGCATGACGCTGAGAAAAATTTGAATGACAGACCTTATGTTTCTAGTACTGCCATTTAAGGTAACAATGTTGGCTTCTTTACCTTTTTTTAGATTTAATATTCCTTTTTCAAATATATAATGCTATACAATAATAATGTTTCTAGTACAACCTGACATGCAGTTTCTGTCAGGGTCTCAATGGTCTAGGGGAACTGGCTAAGGCTGTAGAGTGCCGTCAGCTTTAAACTTGTACACTTACTCGGCTGTATGGTCCCAGAGGAGACTAGGAGAATTTAGGGACTATAATCTCGGCATCAGAAAAATGCCAGCCCCCAAGGGACCAATTTTCTGTTTCTTTAATTTTTTGCAACTGTGCCTCCCGGCCCCTAATTAATAACAATTCGTTTTGTGTATTCTAATGACCTTTTTAAAACCGTTTGGCATTTATGTAAATCTAGATTTCACTTCAGCCGTTGCAGGCAAGAGGCAACTTGCACACACACACACTGCCATACAGCAACTTCTTTAAACGTTCCTGCTAGAGGCAAAATCACCCCTCACTGACACCGGAGACCCTGCTGGCCTCTGTTAACAGCCACAGTATTAGAGCCATCAAGAGTACTTCACGCTTGTGTTGGATAATAGTTAGAAAGGAATGGATGCCCTCTAGGGTTGTTCATTCTAAAAATGTGTTTTAATTGTAGGCCATAATTGGTGATGAACGATAGATAATGCAACATTTTGGGTATGGCTAAAATCCATGCATATGCGTAGTGCAGTTTGTCCTAGTGCTACACTGTGGCTAGATTGCATATGTGCACTACCTGTTTTAATATATCGATAATGTGGGGCTGGTGGGGTAATTAAACGTTTTAGAGGTTGCTCTTTGAGGTGCAGTTTATTGCATCTCAACATAGTTCATATGTCAATTGGAAGTACTGAACAAATCCACCATGCTTCTGAGGACTAATTCAGCAAACTAGGCCTATAATCGCCTGCAGCGCACACCTCATGGAATAATAGTCCACAGTGTACATTGATAAGGAGAATATGGAAGTATAAACAGATTATGGATGCACGGGAGTATCAAAGCGTCTCTGTCATATTAAGCCACCACTAAATCATGAAAAAAGAAAAGTGTCCAAATATAAAGGACCCTCCCGTCCCATGCACACCAAATATAAAGGACCCTCCCGTCCCATGCACACCAAATATAAAGGACCCTCCCGTCCCATGTACACCAAATATAAAGGACCCTCCCGTCCCATGCACACCAAATATAAAGGACCCTCCCGTCCCATGCACACCAAATATAAAGGACCCTCCCGTCCCATGCACACCAAATATAAAGGACCCTCCCGTCCCATGCACACCAAATATAAAGGACCCTCCCGTCCCATGCACACCAATTGTACTGAGGAAAAGAACTTAATGCCATTCGTGCAATCAGACTCAAATAGTACATTCTGTTTCAAAAGATTACAAGTTAAAGAATATGCTGACGAATGTCATTCTTTTATTTAGACAAACGTCCACAATTAACATGAAATTATAATAATGAAGTTGAGGAGTTTAACGCGTTTCGGGATGACACTCCTTTCATCACGAGCAATATTTCTTGATAACAACAATGATTTCCCTACAGAATATGAACTTCAAGTATCTACAAACAAGTAAATAACAGTGTATAAACTAAGTGTTCAAACGCTATTTCCATTGAACCACAGTTATACAACATAGTTTCAAAAGATTTGTCTATGGTACATCAACATGCTAGTTTCTTCTCTTTTGCTCAACTTAGAATATCCTCAGCATTTTTTTTAACTTGTAATCTTTTGAAACAGAATGTACTATTTGAGTCTGATTGCATGAATTGCATTAAGGTCTGACTTATGCAGCAAATCAGAAAGGAGGACTCTGCCACCAGTCCATCTAAGTGGCCCATGCATCAGCGCTACCCTACCGTCATGCATAGTTATTCTTCTGACATGTACCCACACGTCCATCAATTGCTGCATGTCTTTCTAACACAACACCTTCCAATTTTCATTCTGTGTATGTTCAAGGTGGAATTAGTTTATCTTGGAGACTTATAATGTGCAGAAACTATCTGTGAGATGGTTCTTTACTCTTTTTATTTTTATATTGACCATTTAATTCTGCCTGGCCACAATTTCGGAGATACTTTTTGCCGTCAGCCTGCTATTGAATCATGCAGAATGCCAGATTACATTAGCTGAGCCATTGCTCCCTCTTTGTGCCAGGCTTAATTGACTGAGGTTGTTAAGATATGCCCAAATAAGAAACCCCAACTTTATTCCAAAACAATCATCCACTGGGAGAGCGCACAAGGGACAATCTCAAAATGGCATTAGGAGGAACAATTTTTAATGAAGAAAATTGCCATAATTTATGTCATTGTTAATACAATCACAACAAACTTCAATTCCCATACTTGTTTGACTGGTAGAATATAGGATATTTGTTTTTTTTCTATAAGTGACCCCATAATAATTGGTCCTTCTACAACTCATAACCCATCATAAGTTAAATAATAAATTGGGATCTAATACGCCATTCGTTGGCATTCTACTACACTAGTTGATAAGAAGAATGGATTTTGATTGGTCGTTCATTTTCTCATCCGACCTCGATCAACTTGCATGGTACCAAGTTACGTGATGGGTAAGGAGGAATGGGCAAACTGCTATAATCCAGATCTAAACATATTACTCCCATCTGTTCCCAGGTCTGAGGCCTTATCTCCAAGCCTTGTTCGTGGACTTGGCTGTCACCTCTGTGTCTGTATGTGCTAAGGAAGTGGCAGGTGCACTATCTAATTGGCCCTGCAATACAATTCTATTATTTCAGTCACATGGAAGAGGACCAATATTCAGAGCTCAATTCTGTTTATTTATTGGATTTTCTGCAGTTTTAACATGTGTGTGCTTCCCCGCAGTATCCTTTTGGGGAGCTGAATATTAATTTGTTATGGTATCGCTTATCACGTGAGCTACCTACACCTGACATGCAAAGATATGTGTGTTTCTCACTGCTACCAATTGAAACTAAGTTGTGCTGTATGCTCTGTGGTATATTATCTGGCGTGGTTTCAGCTTCCAAGCAGAACTCCCTCCAGTGCACGGACCTTGTTGCCGGGGGCTACTGTCTGAGCTTCGTGAAGCCTGGAAACTGTGTTTTATGCAATTTTATGTCAGGCTGTAGTATTCTAGAATTGAGGCCTAGCAGAGTTTGGCCTAAGCAATTGTGGGACTTCAGTTCGTTCACCGCCATGTTGTTTTCTTCATGTCTTCCATGTTAATGAATGTTGTGCCCACATTTATGTGTTCTTAATATCTATGCAGGTTTGTTCATGTCTTCATGCAAGTGTTCTTCATGTCTGCTTTCAAGTGCTCTTCGTGCAGCAACTCTCTCTACCGTTCCATTTCAGTAATAAATACTACATGTACATGTAAACTACTTTGCCTCCTAGTTGTATTGAACAAACTAATTATTTGTCTACTGTTAATGATCTTAGAGCCTATGACACGTGCAATGGATGGGATTCAGAATAACTCTGACACCAAATAATCGGGCCAAATCAGGAAGATGGCAATGTTTTGCTGTTTTATTATCAATTGTCTAAAACAGGGATTTACAACAGACAACAACGGACATTCTCTCTATCTCTCATATATTTCACATAAAAACACACTTATATACTAAAAATGTGTCAAACGTGACATCATACTACGTGGCAAATAAGAAAAACCTATGAAGAGTTGTGATAGGCTCAAGGGGAACATCTAAATTTACTTTCTATACAGGGTTGGGTTGTGATTGGATGTCTACTTTCAGGTGGGCAACTCATGCCCACCTCTAATGCAAGTCATTGTCAACACTATTAAGTACACAGTATATCGTTGGTTCTCGAAATATAAGGCCTTTTGTTATATGACCATCAATGATTGGGGCTGGCATACTTGTGCCATGTCTGGAACATTAGGTTCACTTAGCAGCATGTAACCTCATGCCCAAGTGCCAGGAGGTGATTCCACTTTACCTACCCACCCAATTAGCCCAACGTCTCTCATCATCCATGTCTTTTACCATGAAGATTGGCCTCGCAAAGTAACCTTGTCTCTGGGAATATAAGTGGGTGTGAGCACGCACTATTGCTTTTTCTAGAACGCCAAGCCCTATTCTATTTCCATCCTTGGCTCAAGTGACAGAAGACCACAATTAGGAACATTTTGCAGTAATGAAATGTCTTAAATGAAAACAACTTGGATTGCATGGTGTTCTTTCTTTGTACCTTAACAAGGGATGATTCAGCTTTTCACGTTTTGCACCTTGAAGAAAAGATAACCAGTCTTGGCTGCCTTTAGCCTTAATACCAGACCAGGCAGCCTTGTCGTTCAAGTATGTGATCTCAGCTAATCCTTACTGTGACACAGTTCTTGCCTTTTCTTCTCCATGGGTCTGGGCTTACTAAATTCTTGACACCGATGTCCAGTTTCTATACAATGGCGGCTCTGCCTGCAGTCTATTCAGTACGTATAGCCAGCTTCTAAGGTTACTTAGTCTACTTGCGCTGCTGCGTCTGTAGAGTTATTGAACGGCTTGCATTTTCTGCAGTGCGTCACACAAGTGCACTCTTCTTTTTCGCATATGAAAGGTTACTCGATTCTTTACTTCGTCATCAGTTTCTATAAGGGTCATACATCATCTTCAGCCAGTGTTCTTAGTATGTCATGCTCAACTCTTGTGATGTCACCAGCTCTTCTTTCACTCTTTTCATATTTCTTTGGCGTGTTCCTCCCACAGATTATGATCTCTTCAGGAATACCTCTGGTAGGGTTTTCTTAGAGGGTACCTTCTTTTGAATATTCTCTGGGGTATGGTCAAGCATGGCACAGTCTCAGACGCCCAACATACAGTAGGTATGGGGGCAGGACTTCACTACACTCCCCCCTCTGGTTGATTCATTGACCACCTCTTTACCAATTTCCACATCTTGATACTTTCTCTTGAAGAAGTGCTTCTTCGGAGTCCAGATCTTCATCACCCCCTTCAGGGTGTTGGCTGATTTAACAAATTCATCCACACTCCAAGTCATGTAGCTGCACTGTCCATTCGGATTGCAATCGACCCAACGTCCCACGTACTTCTTGTGATTCTTTGGATATAGGAACTTCGTTCCCTCAGGTGCTACAATGCTGGGCTCTATGTATTTTCTGACATCTTCATCTGTCAACTCCTTGGATCCAAACCCTGATTCCTCATCAATCATGATCTTCATTACTACTGCTTTCTTTGCTGTCTTCTTACACTGCACAATTATTATATCGATCACACAGAATGCAAACATCACCATGAGCAATCAATAGTGCTCCAAGAAACTTGAAGATGTTTGCCATCAACTGTGGAATCCATGAAAATATGGATGTGAACCAACTATCATATGTAATATCCTCTGTCTCATCTTCCATCTGATTATGCAGCTTCGTCAACAATGTTTTGGCCTCTATCAAGGTCCCATTGTCACCATCATTAGAAGGTGTGAATGTGCAACATGATGGCCAAATGTTCATGCAAACTCCTCCTTCCATCCCTGAGATCATGTCAAGGCTGTATCTGTTCTGTAGTGTCATCAGTCGGATGGCCCTCAATTCTTCCTTCATGGCATTGAATCCCTTTATGATGGTGTTGACTGTCTGCAGAAGCTTCCAAATGGAAATTTGCAACCATTTGGCATTGGCCAGTGTCTGTATCCCAGGCATGAAGATAGCCACAAATGCTGATGCAGTCTTGCTGAACAACCTGTATTTATTCGGAATAGAGTCATATGTGTCTATTGATTTGTCTGAGTAATTCCCTCCCTTGGTTCAATTGAGAAATTCAAGCGACCTTCTCCTTCTTAAATGGGCATCCACTTTTGGAAATTCTCCAATGTTTAGATCACTCTGAGGAACCACTAATGCTGGAACATGGATGAGTACCAAGGAACACATTCCTCCCCAAACCTTGATCAGCTTCATGCAGGCCGTAGACCCACAAACCCAATATCGATCCATCATGACAGTTGTCCCTGCTTCCATTCTGGAGACATCAACTGTAGTTGTTCAGCCTATGTTATCTCCTACATGCTTCTTGCCTTCTCTTTGGAAGCATAGTGTTGCATTCGCCAATGGAATCACAACCATTGGACCTGATTAATCTTCTACCCATGTCAGCAGTTTGGCATGCTTAGACCATGATTTCAAGCACCCATCATTTATTCTCTGTACCTCTTACATATATTCTGGCTTCAGTAGATGACCTGCACAGGACATCAGTCCTCCTTCCCATCCCTATTTTCACTTCACTTGTCCATAGACTAAGACCTGAGTTTGTTCCCAACATCCTGGTGATCCATCTATCTCTGTTATATCAGGGCATTCCATTCTCTTCATGTCTTTCACTACTACCTCTTCCTGTAATTCTGCAGGATACACAAGCATCTTACTCCCCCACCCAGGTTGTTTTTCCATTTGTGAAGTCTTGATATAATCGTCCTGGAATGGAAATGACCATTTTGATCACAAAGTACCCCAACTTCCTTGAAATTGTCCTCTGGTAATTCATGCTGCAAGATGAATGCGATATCTAGTACTGTGTTCTGGAATTTCTCTGGATATAAAAGTTTGCAATGCATTCATGGCATAGGGTATGAGAGTGCAGATGAAACAACTCTCCTTAGATGTTTTCTCTCCCACTTTTTTCATGTGCTGATATCACATGTTATTACCCAAGTGTGCTGCCTTGTCTAGATAAGTATTTATCCCATCATTATCTTCCTCTGCACTTCTCTTGTGTCTTCCTTACGGAAAAGCTGTATACTCACAAAGCAAATCAAAAGCAGGTCTCCCCCTCGGGAGAACCTTAGGGTCCTCTGTATCAGTGGGAGTACACAAGTTTAAAGCAGTTTCTGCAGCAGGGAGAACTATGAGGGCCGCTGCCTAAGAGGTAGTACTAGTATGATAAAGACTGTTAAAGAGGAGAAATAGAAAGATAACGAGTGTAATCATGCAGGCATATATTATACACCAAAACATAGGCAACCACCTTTTGTGACATTTTGAAACTTGTTCACTCTCTAGAACCATACCAGCTTCCAAATATTTCATCTTTAATACAATTTGTCAAATTATTTTCACTTACAGCTGCAGAATCTGTTAAATGATCACAATTAGCAGCCTTCTAATCACATGGCAATGTATATGACCCTGTACAAAAGTGCAAATATCAAGGTCTCTTCTGACAAGAGCAAGATATGCTTGAAGGATAAATACAAAAACATCAAGCACAAGCCTATGCACATCACTGTCAGTGAGAACCATAGAGGTTAACTACTTAGAACAGGTATGGACCAAGAAATGAATCTGGATACTGAGCTTTTTGGGGTCCATTTAAAGGCCCTAGATAGAAATCCCTTCCACCTGAAAGACTGCATTAAAACACTGCATCCAAAAATGGCCTTGTTTTACTTTTAATTCACATGAGGTGGAAGGATTTCAACATTACAACCCAACACCGCTTTTGCTTTCCACTTCACTTGAACAGCAGCCCTTGAAATGATGCAAACGAAAAATGGCTTGGCTTTTTCTTTTGTTCATGTCAAATCCGAGAACCACGTGGAAGGTGGCATACCCCTCATTGTCAATGGGCCAACTGCAAATGCAAACCCACTCCCAAAATAAGAAATTAAAGAATCCAGTGACATACAAGACAGGATTTTAAACATTAGACGCACAAACGGCTCGCACACACGTGAAAAAGAAATATGACTTTTAAAAAGCCACAGTGAAAAGATAGCATAAAATGTCAGGGAAATATGCAGTGGGGCGGGGGGTTCACTAAGCAAGGTACATTATGTTTCCACCCACAAGGCTTCAATCACCTTTGAAGAGGCTCATAATACTGGAAACAAATGTTTGGGCTAACGAAGGAAACGTCACAAGGAAACACTCTGCTTTCCACTGGAAGTCACACCACCAGTGAACCATCCCACAGTAAAATGTGATGTTACTAGGGGCATCATAATTCCCTGCTCTGCCAGACTTGAAAGCAGGGGCTCTGGAATTTAAAAGAAAGCAGGTGTGGCTAAGGCTTGACTAGGAGGTGTGAGATTCTTCCTGCACCCACTATCAAGAGCAAACTGACAACTTCAAAGGGGGTCATAAAAATCCATTGTCACCAGCTGTGGGGGATGAAGCCCCCCTCCCACAGAGGGGGACAGATCCTCCCAATTGACATTGAAGGACTGATTTCATTTTTAGGCATTTTTCACAGTAATTAGAATGAGAAATCATTTCGTTTTCTGCTATATTTTGATGTAATTTGCAGGCGGTTTTAAAGACAGAAACAGCATTATTCTTGGGCCTTGGAGACTGAAATAGCCAGTTAGAAAGGTTTTCTGGCTGCTCTAAAAATGGGACAAATATGACAATGGGTGGAAAGATGAAAAATTAAATTATGAACATGCTTGATCATTTGCAGAGTTGTAACTGTTATACATTTTGTGAAAAGGACAACAATGTGCCACCAGGCCATGCTACTTCGTACCGAGTTGGCGATTGGCATACCTAATTCCCTATGACCAACTATGAGCACATATCTAATTCAAATGTCAGGGGCTAGTAGAATTATGAAGTTATAAGACATAACTCGTTTTTGTCAAAAAGTGGCCAAGAGAACAAAGAAGGGTAATACATGCAAACAGACAGATGGTGCTCTCTTCCCTTGAACCAATCATGCCATTTGTGCTACATAAGGGGGACTGTACTAGGTCAGGACACACAAAATACCCAAAAGACAGGAGAAGGAGGACAGAGAGAAGGCAGCTGTATTTTGCCATCTTTGAGAGTGCAGTGACAAGACCCCTTGCCTAGCTGACCAGGGTGTCCTGAGATCCAGCTGGCTTTCCATGGTCTCAAACCAAGGCAGAGTGCAGTGACCATACCTCTTGCCTAGCTGTCCAGAGTGTCATGAGATCCAGCTGGCTTTCCAGAATCCCAAACCAAGGCACAATTTGTAAGTAGCAAATACTCCAGCCCTAAATTGCATAAGCCCTTCATTTTTGTAGCATTGCACCCAATATTTCCACATTGAACACCCCATTGAAAACCCTCCTGAAAACCCAATGAAAACCCCACATTGCCAGTGTAATTCAGTCACCTTCCCATATAAGAATCGATTGTTAGCCTGTGTATGTTAGCATATTCCCTGTTTAAAAACTCCCAGTGTCTGTGTAAATCCTTAGAATATTTTTAAGTAAATCAATGAATTCTTCCATTGAAATTCACGGTAAAAGATGGTTGAAATTCGAAATAAACCACCTTGTCCCTGGTGTCTTTCTTTAATAATTGTAGTAATTAAAGTGTTGCCTCAAAAGAATTTGTTTCCTTGTAACTGAAAACCGAGTTTGTCTGTGTATCGTGTGCATCACCCCCGATTTCATATTTGCACCTGTCCTATTAAAGCTCAAACAGTAGTCTCATTGAGAGAATTCCCTTTTCCCTACCAGTCTATCTGTTATGTGCCTCTGTCCTTGTCATTGAAAACCAATTTTCGTATTGTGTGTTAAACCCTTTCCCTTTGGCAATTGCTTCCTTCCAAAAGCGATTTTCCTATTTTATTTCTATTGTTGCCCTGGTGTGCTGAATAGTAGTCTCTAAGTTTCTTTATCTTCTCAAGTGTAAGCAACACAAACTTCCTTTCGTTCTGTCCCCTAGCCATTGTGAGTAATAATCAAAATCCAATTCTGCCTTTTTGCTCCAAAAACAGGTGTTAGGGTAGTTTCTGGGGCCGGCAGAGCCATTCCAAGGGTCTGCGGACTCCCAGCTCACGGAAGGCCCTAACTCATTTCCTGGTCCCAAAGAAGTCGAGGTCCACACAAGGAGCAAGGGTTACTGTGGTTTATTGAGCAGAACACACAGAGGTCATATGCTCGGAGCGATCCAGGCACATCTCGTCGAATTCTGGCTCGCAGGCCAGATTTGTACACTTGAGTAGTAGTTCCAGTATGGGAACCTATAGAGGGGAGTTGTTATTGGACACTACTGTGTCAGGTGGTAGGCTTGGATCATCCCTAGAAATTGTTACTCCAAATCTGTTACAGTAGGTGAGCCCTGTGATTGGTTAGTAGCCCCCGCCATCTGCCAGCGAACCCCAGCAGCCTGATTGGTCAGGCTGCGGATAACCAAACATGGGACAAACTCTGTTCCCAGCTCGGGAGCACCTGTTCTCGTTACATGTATACTATGTATTCTACGTGTCAGCAAGGTGCAACTATGTGTCTGTGATTATACAATAGTGTGTAATAGACTAATACCATGAGAGTGTTCCATTACCGTTGGCCACGGTAGCCGGAAACTAGCAAGTACTGTCGCAAAATCTGCTGTCTGGCCATGGGACGGCTGCTTGTTCCTAACCCCTGAGCCATGGCCCGATACCAGGTCAGCCGAGTCACGTGGTAGGAGATAATCTCTTTTGCTTCAATTACTTCGAATTAGCTTACATTTTGCAAGGAATATTCTTTGCAACAGCCATTATCACCTTGATTCTTGTGTCTGCAATGTCACTCGCAACATCGTGGCCTTGGCTGTTGTTGCTCTTACCGTGGCTTTTCTGCTTGCACAGCATGTTGCAGTTTGAAATCTCCTTAAGACAATCATGGCCTATGATATCCTAAAGCCTAATGCCCTCTAACAAGTGTTTCCATAGTGTCCATAGGTTAGTGTATGTCGTAGTTGGCCAGGTCCGTGGATGCTCTTGTTCTTCCACGGTGTTAGTTGCATGCACACTTCTGCTAGCAGGCATACACATTCTCTTGCTTCTTGCGTTTCTGCATTGCTGTAGTGAGCCTAAGTGACCAAATAATAAACATATAGACGGTATGTATCTGTCACCATCTTCCATAGGGCTGTACGCATTTGTTCTTTGTGTAGGTTGGTGTGTGGGTCTCCCAAATGTGCGTAATGCATGTGTGATTCCTGTCTAATGCAGCTATGTCGTTGTGATGTCTCACACAACTTGAGGCATTGCGGTTTTGGGTTGATGTCGTCTAGTTTGTCTGTCCATACGGTTGCCTACAGCTCTGTTCTGTGCTTCCTCGTCCACTCTAGGTAGAGTTTGCATTGTAGCAGGTACATATGGTCAGTCGGTTGCATACTTTTTACGGTAGTTGTCCATGGCCGGAGCAGTAGAGATTGGCATGAGCTCATAGAATCGGTGGCCATGTTGTTGCTTGTGCTTCTTCCGGTTATTGGGACTGAGGATCCGGTCAGATTTTCCCTCTTGACAAGCTTTCACTGTCTTTGCTGTCCTCCCATCTTGGGGTGGTGGGCTTTACTCCAAATCTGATGTTCCACTGCCTTCCATTCAAAGGAATCAAGTTAGCTATTGTTTTGGGGTGAGTGTTGCAGAGGGGAGTGCTAAACCATTGGTGTTATCACTTTCTAAAATTTCTCTTTTTCTGTGTTGCCATTAAAGATTGTGAGAATTGTAACAGGATATCTTAACCTAATTGTTTTGTAGAGATTAGCGCAATTGTGTACCACAGCATTAGTGGCTGTAAAATTTTCGATTTTCCAGTTTCATTAAATAATACATTAATAAATATCTCATTAATACAAACTGGCCTGATTCCTGGTCCATTGTGACACGGGGTGATTGTGACTGTTGGGTGCAAGATGGGTTGGATGCCTCCTCAAACAGAAAAGAACCTGTGGTTTATTAAATATAAAAAGTGCTTTATTGCATGCCACATTCATTGCCGGTGAAGGGGTCCCTGACTGGTGTGTGTGCCGTGTAATAAAACTGACAGCTTGCTTCCAATTTCTGATCAAGAACTGACGCTTAGGCAGATCTTTTATACGTCAATGTATTTCTAGAGTTCATTTTTCAAAATTCCTGAGATTCTCAGTAAATCCTTGCACTCCTACTAAAATATATATAATGAGTGTCAGTTTGAATCACAGTTCAAATGCAAATCTGCATTAGCAGCTAGTCGCTTTATCATCCTTCTTCTTGGTCATTGATCGAGTCTGCACATGCTGACATTCTTCTTCTTGTCTTGCTTCTGGATCAGCAATGGGGGGAGGGAAGGTCTCACCTTTATAAACTTTCACATCGCCCAAGAGAATCCAAGCTTGTCTTCCTTGGAACTTTACAGCTGAAGTGGTTATATTTTCAACACAAAAGGGGCGGGAAAAGTTCCATATAAGAATTAAATCACCAACATACATATTAGGTGTCGATAAAAGTTCAGGTAATCTGGCTGTTGAATTGTCTTCATCTGTGTTCTGAGGCCGAACCCGATGATGCTTGAGTTGATCTGAAACGAGAGAGATGCTAGAGGTCATACATGTCAAATAGTCATTTAATAAATCACCTAACATTGTAGGTACACTCTGGGCATAACTTCTACTTTTAGACAGAGATGTGAGAGGCTTTCTCATTCGCCACGCTGTTACTAGCCTGTGAGTGGTGAGGTGGTGGTCTGAACCAAGGGCATATAAAACTAAGGGTAGCCAATCCCTTCTACAAAGTCAATTTAATCTTGGCAATGCTTTCCCTAAGGAGGCTGTTGAGTCTCTCACATTATCTGTTTGCTTGCGGGTGATAAGCAGAAGAAAACTTTCTCTTTATATTCAATAGAAGACCTATTTGTTTGAATACCTCATGTCGGATCTCAGCACTTCACACACACCCCATCTTGGGAAGAATTCACATACTCAAACCTTTGCTGTGCAAGTGGCATCAGGGTGTGTACAGGGACCTGCCTCGATCCACCTGCAGAAGGGACACACCACCATTAATAGATACCCATATCCATTGCAAACTTGCATCATATCAACAAAATCAATATGTAAATGCTGAAACATACCATTTGGTTGAGGTATTACCCCTCTGATTGTTCTCAGTATATTCCCAGCGGTAAACTTTTGACACACAATGCAATACACTATAAATAGAACAATGTGTTCCAACAAATTCATAATGAACCAGTCTTCCGCAATTGTAGCAGCAAGACTCTCCATTGTTACATGCACGGTGTAATGCAGCTTTTAAGCATGACTTTTAATAATGCCACTGGCATCACCGGTTTTTCAGTACTATTTTGTCACCATAATGTTTCTGTGGGGGATATTGACAATTTATTAAACCCTTCTTGCACTAACATGGTTGTGACTACTTTCTCTTTAATACTCAGAGTATCAAAACTCAAGATATTTGGAAAATATGCAATCCTTTTGGCATCTTCATCTGCGGCTTCATTTCTGTAAGAGATAAAGTATGTTTGCTTAGTTTGAGCTGCACACTAAACAACTGCTATGGCCACTGGCAGTTGAAGTGCCTTAATAAGCCTGTCCAATAAGGATGGGCGCTGCACTGGAGTGCCGTAAGCTTGAAGGTAGCCCCTTTTTTTCAACGTGCTAAACATGCTTGTACGGTTGACGTCACATAAGCGGAGTCACTGTACACCATCACTTCCTGCCGTTCGTGTTTCTGAAATGCGACAATACACGCTACTAATTATGCTGCTTACGCTGAAAAGTAAGACGTAGCCTTGCACTTGCTACAACTTCAAATCCTCAATTTAATCTGTGTCTTACTACTGCTGCACCTGAATGCCTTTTCCCACTAGTCTTATCAATTTCGAGGAACCATCAATAAAGAGAATCTCCCCTCCTGACAAACAATTTTCTTTCACACTGTGTATATCATTATACAATTCAACATAATTAGGACAGTCATACACATGATCGCTGTCTGCTATTGACTCATCTATAAACGTGGCAGGATTTACTATTTTACATCTCACAATTTTAGTCATTATGTTCGAAATCATTCCCTCATAAACTGAAGCTATTTGCGATGTCAATGTACCTTTGGATTTCTCTAAAATGGCAAATAGAGCATGCTCGACAAAGAGAGTCATAGAGCAGCCCATGACAATACTTTTAGACTTCTCAATTGCTAACGTGGTGGCTGCCAATGACTGTTCACAAGAAAAGAGTCCTCCTATTACTGGGTCTAAAATCCCACTGTAATATGGTAAAAGCTTCTACCATAGTCTAGTTCTCTGTCTAAGCACTGCTGTCATGGCTGTCACATTTGTGTGTGAAAATAAATAACATTCCTTAGCACAGTTGGGAATCCCAAAACAGGGGCTGTACATATTGCTTTTTTTAGTTCCTCAAACCCTCAGTCCATTTCATGTTTACCTTATCCAGTAAAGCTTGCAAAAGGTTTTTTGTCTATGAACTGTAATCAAATACCCGGGGTCTATAATAGTTGCATAGCCCCAGAAACTGTTGCATCAATTTCACTTTGTTTAGCTTTGCGGTTGTCATAATCGCCTCAGCTCTTTCAGGTGTTACCTTCTTACCCTCATGTGAGATCAACTGTCCTATGTATAACACCTCTTCTTGGCAGTATTGTAACTTCTCTTTGTCTACCCTTGTCTGCTAGGATAGTCATCAACTGAATAGAATATTGTCTGCACTTGTCTTTCATGGTGCTACAAATTAAAATATCTTCCACGTATTCTATCACTGCACTCTTAAGATCAATATTGCCTAAATCCATCTATAAAACTTTGTTAAAGATTTATGGGGATTCACAATGCCCCTGGGGCAAACAAGTATGTTTCAGTCGAGTTTGGCAGAATGTAAAGGAATTCAAGTCTTGTGAGTCTTTGTGAAACGTGATAAAGAAAAACACATTTTGAGCTTCCACTGCAATGCTACATAGTATCGTTGTTGGATTAGGAACTGGAGGAACTCTGCATCTACAATCTGATTAATTGTTCTCATATCTTGCATAAATCTCCATGAACCTCCCTTCTATTAGATTTTTTGATCGGATACACCACATTATTACACAACGATTTCAATGGCAACAGAATTCTTTGTTTCATTAGTTCAAATATACCTTCATCAGCCTTTCGAGACATGTGCTACTGTCTTGCTCGAGGTAAAATCGCTCCTGGCTTCGGCTTTATTTTGACTTCCCTTAATCCCTTTAGTAAACCTACGTCATAAGGGCCTGTGGTTTAAAGGACGCTTGGCACCTTCTCAAAGTCTTTCTGAAATTATGCTGGACTTTGCCGCATTATTGCCATTCGCTGTGGGACATCCCTTTTCTCTATTCTTCGCAATATGTGATGCTCATAAAGAACACTACTTCATCATCTATTTGGTCCTCCCTGAACATGTCATCATCAGTTATGTCAGTCAATCTGTACCCTTCCTCAAGAGCTATCACTGTTCTTCATTGCCTACCCTCATCATCTACTCTTTCAAGCATTGCCATTTCCCACCATGCTATAGCTCCTTCCAATTCTATAGGAATAGTCTGTCGCCCCTCTTCGTCCATTGGTATTAATGATCTAAACAAAAACTCATCAGGTATCCTCACGGTTTTTCTCAAGAAGCCAGGTAGCCATGTCAGTAGAATGCTCACCCCATATAGACATACCACTGGATCCCCTGAACGCCTGGCAGAGCCTTTTGCCCTTTGAATACCAATGTAAATTCACCTACATTAAAATAATATATTCCTGGACTAGAGCACACTATTCCTTGAACAGTGAATTAAATTGTCATGTTTAGTTTTGTCATCAGATCTCTTCCCAAATAGTTAACCAGTGTTTGTCGTGAATATAACAAAGGAACAGACATGACTCTCCTTTAGAGACTGGTAATTCATCAGTAAAAGGAACTAAATTGTTGCTCCAGAGCACCCTTGAGCATTCATGGCAATTCCCGTCATTGGATATTTTCCCTCTCGTATACATGAATGAGTAGCCCCAGTGTCTACTAGAAAAGAAAAAGATTTTCCTCCTATCGTCACATAGACCCTTGGTTCCTCTTGGGGGTATGGTATCACAGATAGTTCTAAACACATCAAGACACCCTGAAAGCTGTCCCAGTGTGGGTACAGGTTCATCCCTGTCCCTGTGAATGGGTTTCCTTCTACCACAGTGACACCTCCTATTCTGGGTGTCAGTACCTGTCCTATGTTTGCATACTGCTGTGTCTGCATGGGGGCTTGTTGTGACTGCCCTTGTGGTGGATTCATTTGCACTTGCTCTGGTTGCTGTACCTGCTGCACTTCTGGCGCTTGTGTCCGGTACAATGTCTGATCTTGGGCAGAGCCTTTCCTAGTTTGTGTGCTATATGGTGGAGGATAAGCTGTCCCCCTCTTGAAAATTGGCCGTCCTGTACATTCCCTTGGCTCCCAAATACACGCACAATGTGCCCTGTAATCCCACAAGTCAAACATATTGGGTGTGCTTGTCTGACAAGTCCCCAATGTTTAAATCCCCCCTGCGTGCTCTGGATCTCATTCTGTGTATTCTGAAAACCACCTTGTTTATTCTGGAATCCTTCTCCTCTTCCTCTCTAGCCATACCTGCGGCATGAACCCATATCCACTTTGGTCCATCGTGCGCTGATTATTCGCCGGCGATGTACCCATTGCTTCCTGCACTCCCAATCCTTCTCCGCTTGAAAACTCTGCATCTTCTATGGCAAATTTTGACAATTTTTCTGCATTAACTTGGCTTCCTCGAATTTCCTAGTCTCATCTTTCTTCCTATTTTCTCTTGCAATAGCCGACAGTGATAAGCTATTTATTCCCATGGCTCACGAGTTTCAATTTGCCATTTCTTCTGAATATCCTGAATGTAAGCAATAGGGTCTTCATCTTCCTTAATTTTAGCTGTCATAATTGTACCCATATCTGATGTATTGGATACTGCACACTGAGAGCCCTCCACACATATGTTCTGAAATCATTAAATGGTGCTCTGTCATGCGCTGTGTTTTGTGCTGTCAAACTTGAATACCCTGCTCTCTTCCATTTGTCATCAGCACTTTCTCAAAGGATAGCTGAAGGAGACCCTTAATGTCCCCTGTGTCCAATGTATTTTCTCCTTTCATTTTTTCTAATTCATATATCCATTTACCAGCAAATGAAGTCAAACACCAGAGCTTACACCTTAAATTATCCTTATCCATCTGAGGCCATGGAATATACTGTGGTCTTGTTCCCCCTTTTTCCAATAAGGGAAACTGCGTAAACTACCAACGTGCAATCGTTTCCCATTGTTAGTTGGTCCATGGCAGGGACGATCGTCCCACTCTGTCTCCTTGATGGTAGCAACATTAATCTTCTCACTTATGGCAGAAATTCTCCCTTTTCACTGTGCAGTCGTCCTCTGGGACGCTATGGATATGCTATGGGATCTGGCATCATATGATTAGGTTGTTACAGATTCCAGCATCTTACTACTTTGTCTAACTGCAGACTTCCTTCAGGGGCGCACATGCTCCCTACTCCTGCCTCGAGGATGGAGTCCCCTTCCTCGTTTAACATATCTTGTCCCCAACTAGTGTGACTATGATCCCCTTCGCCTTTGTCTAGGTTCAGCCTGCTTAGGGGCAATGTTCTATGTTCGTGACTGAACAGAACTTCTTCTTTGCTTTGTGATTGAAATGCTAGGGATTGCTCCCTCCACCCTCGACTTCCATAACTGCAACCTTCCTTTAATTCTTGATAGACCTTAAAGATACTATCCCCAATGCTTCGCGCATCAGCGTTTTCCTCTTCCAATACTACTCTAAATGCCCCTGATGTTGCTTCCTTTATCGGAAGGAACTCTTCTTCTCTGTCCCAGCATATTGCTGGGCTTGGCCTTACTGGTTCCTTCAGAAGAAGGCTGATATCAAGATCCCGTGGGCTCCTTCTTCATTCTAGTTCTTCATCTAATTCCCTTTGCTTTCTCACCTCCCTTCTAATTCAGTCTTCCTCTTGCCTTTGTTCTTCCCAGCGATCCCCCTTGTGGCCATGATATGATATGATATGATATGATAGTTTATTTGTATAGCGCCTATATACAATGTGTTTCAAAGCGCTTCAAGGCAAGGGAGGGAACAAGGGAAAATACACTGACATTCTTATAGGCCATGAACAGTAAGGATGTGAACATCTTATCTGCCGTGCCTTTCACCCATTCTGCAATATAGTGTTTGAGCTTGGGCATGTGCTGTGGCAATGTCTTGCATAAGAGCATCAGTGGAGTGTCTCAAACAATGACAAGTCTCAATTGACTGTCAATACTTACCAACGTATAATAGACCCTAAAAACTTTTGCACAAATCACCACTTTTTCAACGCCTTTAAAACAAAAAATATGACCGTGCACCATCAATCTCTGCTCAAGCCTCTAATTTCTCAATAAGCTATCTCTACCTTTTTTTGGTACCAATGACTTCACTAAATAGTTTCTATAGCTCCTCAACTTTTCTCTATAGCTTTATACTTCTATCACTCTTCGATATTTTTACTCAATAAACAGCATGCAGACCATTCGACTTTACACAATAATAAACACCATGATCACACTTTTTTTCTTTTCCCTCATCTTTACTTTAATACCCTGTACAGGGTTTGAGACGTCACCTTACATGAACCTGTTCATGCGTTATATATTTCTTCTCTACCCCCATTGGGATTTGAGAAATCACCTTCCAAACTCCCTTGAGCTAGGATTCTATAGGCGCTATAATTCTCTTCACACAATGTTTCCCCTTACTCAAAAATTATCACTATCCCATCCCCTTAATTTGCCATTCCCATGATCTACTCACCATTCGTTCGTTAATCAACATGCCATCGGTATTGTTTCCTCATCCAACCATCTTGCCTTCCGTCCACAGAGCACCAGTGGAAACCGGGCAGGCATTTCATCAAAGTGGGACCTGCACAACATCTCAGTTCTTCTTGCAAGTTTATTTCTATGCGGCCACCCTCCACAGGAAACCCTGCAACCTTCCGGCTAATGGTAGAGGATGCCTGATCATCCAAAACTCTGAAGACAATCTCATTTGGATCTTTAAACCATCCGCAGTGCCACCACATGAGCTTAGAGCCCTTTGGGTAACACGTATGCAGTGGATAGGATGCAGAATAACTCTGACACCAAATAATCGAACCAACTCAGGAAGATGGCAACGTTTTGCCGTTTTATTATCAATTGTCTAAAATAGGCAGTTACAACCGACATAAATGCACATTCGCTCAAGCTCTCGTACATTTCACATAAAAACACACTTACATACATAAAATTCCTCGTGCTTGACGTCATACTATGTGGAAAATTAGAAAAAATCAAAAGAGTTGTCATAGGCTTATGGGGAACATCTAAGTATACTTTCTATACAATGTTGGGTTGTGATTGGATCTCTACTGTCAGGTGGACAACTCACACCCACCTCTAGAACAAGTCATCTTCAACACTATAAGTACACAGTATATCATTGGCTCTCAAACTATAAGGTCCTTCGTTATATGGCCCTCTACAATTGGTTGGCATGCTCATGCCATGTCTGCAACATTCGGTTCACTTAGCAGCATGTAAGCTCATAACGAGGTGCCAGGAGGTGGACTGTACTTCACCTCCCCACCAAATTAGCCCAACTCTCTCATCACCCATGCCTTCTGCCATTAAGATTGTCTTTGAACTTGGACTTGCAAATTATTCTTGTCTCTGAGTATATAAGGGATGTGAGCATGCACTATTGCTTGTTCTAGAACTCCAAGCCCAACTCTATTTCCATCCTCGGCTCACGTGACAGAAGACCACAAACTTCAGACCATTTTGCAGTAATTAATTGTCTTAAATGAATAAAGCTTGGCACGCATTGTGTTCCTTCTTTGCACCTTAACAAGGGATGATTCAGCTTTTTACATTTTCTGCCTTCAAACATAGATAACCAGTATGCCTTTATCCTTGATACTATGCCAGAAAGCTTTGCCATTCAAGTTTGCGATCTCAGCTAATCCTTACTATGACACAATTCTTGGTTTATCTTCTCCATGGGGCTGGGCTTACTAGATTCATGACACTGATCTCCAGTTTCTATACAATGCTCTGCCTGCAATCTATTCACTACGTATAGCCATCTTCTAAGGTCACTTAGTCTACTTGCGTTGTTGCATCGGTATAGTTGTTGAACGGCTTGCATTTTCTGCAGTGCGACACACACACATACACTCTTCTCCTTTGCATATGAAGGTTTACTCGATTTTTTACTTCGTCATCAGTTTCTATAAGGGTCATACATCTTCAGCCAGTGCTCTAACTGTGTCACGCTCGTCTCTTGTGACATCACAAGCTCTCCTTTTGCTCTTTTCATATTTCTTCAGGGAGTTCCTCCCTCAGATGATCCCCTCTTCATGAATCTGCTAGGGTTTTTTCAGAGGGTACCTTCTTTTGATATTCTCCTGGGTATGGTCACAACTGCTGGTGTCAAGCATGTCACAGTCTCAGACTTCTAAAAGACAGGAGGAATGGGGCGGGACTTCCTGCAGAGGCATTCAGCTGCTCCTCTACAGTAACAATATGGACATTAGTGTTTTGCTAACATATTACTCAACCTTTCTCAACTTCTACTTTTGTTCATGATTTTGAGCAGATTTATTTGGAACAGATGGGGACATTGGGGATGTGGCCAGTATGCGTGCAGCTCTTAAATACATTGCCACAAGGTGATTTGGAATTTGCATTTTATCACTCACACAAGAAAAGTACGCCAGGTGCTGTGGTGACTTCAGCATGTCACTATGGTGGCGCGTGTTGTGTCATGAGTAGATAATTAATAAATGTTGGCGAACAGCTACCTACACACCCTGTCTGATTGTATCATTTATGGTCTGCTGCGAGCAGCATGCACAACAGCTATGGCAGGCTGCTCTGCTTCCCAGAGCACCTTCGTCACTGTGGGGCCATACTGGCTAGCCCCATAATAACTGGCAACGAGGATGGTATCTGGTAATACGCCGATCTGGAACCAAGGAGACACAGTCTGTAATTGCCCCGCACTGGGTCATGGCATAGCTCGCTCTTGAGTGAGGGAGCTGGAACCTGGCACTAGGGCATTGACCGCACCAGCCTTTCCAAGATAGGCATGCTCAGCTCTCACATGGGGAGCCTGATTATTGCACGGCGTGGGCCACTGCATCACTGGAAAAAAGTTAAGTTAGCTACTGCATGGGGGAGCCCTGCAGAAATGGCACAGCACAGACATGATGTCACTTGGAACTAACGCATGGGGGCCTCAATGTGGTGCACATGATGCCACTGCCTGCAGGCCCCCCACCATCCTCTAAGCTGACTCCTGTTTGGGAGCTACTCCCACTTGGGGGAGCCTGCATGAGGTGTGGCCAGGACCACTGCCTAAAATGACTCCTGCCTGGGGAGCCCAAACAGGGACCGGCCAAGAAAGCTGCCCAGGCTTCACCCCCTCCACCTTCTTAACTTAATATAACTCCTGCTGAAGTATCAATGTATGCCACATGAAAGAGAGGAACTCCTGCCTGTGGGAAGGAGCATGTGGCGCAGCCCTGACCACTGCTGGTGGGTCCCCTGCCCAGGGAATCCTGAGTGAGGCGCAGCCTGCATACATTCTAGCAGCCCCTCTTCCCCATACCTATGGATCTGACACTGTGGGTGCCAGCACTGCGGGGCTCGGGGTTGTCGCAAAGTCCCCCTACCTTCAGTACCTCCCGCTTGGGGGAGACAAATATGGCACACAGAAAACAAGTTGTGGCCTCCACTGCTGCCGTAATACTTAGTATCAAACCCCCACTCCGCAAAGATGGAGTGGCATAGACCTCTTCCAGAAAGGATCCTGCCTTGGGGAAGCATGCACGTGGCGTGGCCCGACTGCTGCTCTCAATTTCCATGACCATGGGGAATGGGGTGGGTACGATGGCTTGCTTCCTCTCCTGCACCCCACCCACCAACACAGATGACAATCACCTGGAAGGGGGGGAGCGGTACCTCCTCCCAGCTGCATCAATTTAACAACCTCCAATGGTATATCAAACTATAAGGTCCTTCATTATATGGCCCTCTACAATTGGTTGGCGTACTCATGCCATGTCTGGAACATTTTATTCACTTAGCAGCATGTAAGCTCGTAACCAGGAGCCAGGAGGTGCACTCGACTTTACCTCCCCACCCATTTAGCCCAACTGTTTCATCACCCATGCTTTCTGCCATCAAGTTTCAAGTTTCAAGGGGGAGAGACCAAGTGGCACGCGGCCTGACTGCTGCCACCGGCTGTCCTCGCCTGATGTAAGACACAACCAGACCGTCACTAACAATGGACAGTCACCGTCTGTGACCCAGGCAGCAGATGTGGCCCCAGGTGTACCCGGGTGGGGTTTTGCCAGTCCACGTAGGGTGCACCATCCACCCTCTCATAAAATAAGCGAAATGCATAGATGTTTAGTATATTGCTCCAAAGAATACCCGGAACAATGATGCATAATTCTAACTGTCATCCTGCATGTGTATTTGGCTGAAAAGGGGAATGAGCTAGAATGCTACACAGACTTGGCTTCATATTTTTGTGAACCTAGAATATATGCCTGACTAATAATCCCACCCTCATTTAAAGGGACAGTGTTTTACTTTCATTTTACTAAGCAGGTGTTGCCTTTGAAATCACATGCTTTTATTCCTGAACAGTGCTTTGTGTTCCTTCCTTTGCTGGCTGCTCTGATCAGTCTGCTTGTGGTTGTCTTCTTACTTCTGCCAGCTGTTGCATTCACTCAACTGGCCAGCTCACTGTGACTTTGAATCATTCCCATCAAGTCAAAAATTAATAGCTACGGTCCCCAGTGGTTTTGCAAAATCATTCAGTGAAAACCAATCAGGGTCACGGGCAGGCGGTAAGCTGGCCCCTCCAACCCAAGGCCCCATTACCAAGGCCCCTGCTGAGCCTGTCCGAGCATGGGAGAGCAAGGAACGGCGCATTGGACATATTCCTATGGACCCACAACGTGTCAATTATCTCCCGCTCACTGTCCATACACTGCTGACCCTCTCCATTCACTTGAACGCACCACCCATTGACACCCACTTCCCCAAGCTCCTAATAGGACATGCCCCGCACCTTTAAAAATGCTCTTGTAATCACTTCACCTTTACTTAAATTGACATTGGAGGCATCTACAGACACCGTGCTGTGAGTGGCTCAACCCTTGATATGTGTATCTTAGCTGCCACCACCAAATTGATTTATGCTGTGTATGTTAGCCCGCGGCCCCACTAAATAGAATTATGCATGTGCATTTTACTCTGCTCCACAACCAAATTAATGTATGTTGTGCATTTTAGCCTGCTGCCCCACCAACTTGATTTAGGCAGTGTATTTTAACCTGCTGCCCCACTAAATTGACTTATGCTGTGGATTTTAGTCTGTTGTCCCACCAAATTGATTTGTGCTGTGTATTTTAGCCTGCTGCCCAACCAAAATGATTTATGCTGTGTAGTTCACATCATCAAACTGATCCTAAGAGTGCATTTCAGGCTGCTGCCCCACCAAATTGATTTACACTGTGTATTTTAGCCTGCTGCCCCACCAAATGGATTTACACTGTTAATTTTAGCCTGCTGCCCCGCCAAATTGATTTATGCTGTGCATTTTAGCCTGCTGTCCCACCAAATTGACGTATGCTGTGCATTTTAGCCTGCTGCTCTACCAAATTTATTTATGCTGTGTATTTTAGCCTGCTTCCCTGCCTCATCAAACTGATCATCCGTGTTCATTTTAGAATGCTGCCCCACCAAATTGATTTATGCTGTGTATTTTAGCCTGTTGCCCCACCAAATTGATTTATGCTGTGCAGCCTGCCTCAACAAACTGATCCTAAGTGTGCATTTTAGCCTGCTGCCCCACCAAATTGTTTGACGTGGTGTATTTTAACCTGCTCCCCACCAAATTGATTTACGCTGTGTATTTTAGCCTGCTACCCCACCAATTTGATTTACACAGTTTATTTTAGCCTGCTGCTCCACCAATCTCAGCTGCGTTTCCACATAGAGCTAGCATAGATAGTCTCATTCAAAGACTTGGGCCTTAGATGCACTGACCATACCCCAGTAGATCAGACCGAAGTATCCCTATGTACTGCCAGCACTCATGTGGTAAGAAATAAATGTAGTCTTTTGGATACCAGACCACTGCCCGTGCCATCCATCCATCACATGCTCTACCCCTTTCCTCCCAGCTGCCACCATCGACCCATAAAAGCATCCCCTTCTTCAAAAATTACCCAGCCACCTGCCCAAATAATGAAAGGAGAAGCTCAGCACAAGAACCATCAGAGATACCCCCCACCTCTCAGCACCCACAGCGATGAGAAACAAGAACTTCAGTGCAACGTCCCACGCCAGCCACTTAACCAAAAAAGGCACTAAAAACATCCAGCCACAAGAAAGCCTCCAGCCACAACCTCAGGCAGCCGCCTCTCCACACTGAACCTCTTCCTAACTTGAACCATAAAGAGAACCCTAAGATCTATGCCAATAGCCAAAGGACAACATAATGACCAGCACCAACAGACTGCCCACACCCCCCACACCTTCACCCACTCAAGAACTGCATAAAACCCCACACTATACAGAGCCCTCATCAATGCCAGGTCCCTGGCCGCTCATGCCCTGGACATCAACAACCTAATCATAACCCTAAACCTAGACCTACTGGCTATCACGGAAACATGGCTCCACCAAGCCTCTGGCCCTGCACTGTCATTATCACTTCCCGAGGGATACACCATCCTCAGATGTGATACAGAACAGATTCTAGAGGGGCAGATGTATCTCTCATACATAGGGATCCTCTCCGGATAAGATAACATATCTCCTATAGTGCCAGACAGCCTCTTCTCCTACTTTTAAGGAAAACCTCATCTACACCATAGGAGAAAACATCAAACCCACCACTAGAGTGAGCCTACTAGGAGACCTCAACCTAGGCCTTCATGACCCATCTGACCACGCAGCATCAGTTGTTACCAACACCCTTGCAGACCTAGCATTCATACATCGCGTCACAACCCCTACACATCTCAAAGGCAGAACCCTGGACTCCATTGCTGACATGAGCAGCCAAATCTCCATCACCTCAAACAATCCCTTTGGTTGTTCCGACCATCACGTTATTGACTGTGATGGAAGATCACGTGATCTTCCAATCACTCATCACAATAGCTAAAGCAGCAATCTTCAATGCCAAAATAGCCAAAAGTAACTCCAATTCGCAGGAACTATTATAAATACATGAGAACTCTGCATCACAACCCTCAATGATCAACAAAGACGAAACATGGTGGTCAAACATACAACTATGCATGTCAAAATCTGCATACTAGAAAATAAATGAATCAAGACTAGTCCCCCCACCCTCCCACCATCACTTCTCATACTACATCCATCTTTTGCTTTAGAGAAGTCACTGAGCTGGAAACAACCAATATCCTCAAAAACTTGAACCAACCAAGTGCAAAGGAGATGTATGCGCAGCATCAATCATAAAAGACTGCTCATATGCCCTATTCCCCTTCATCACAAAATTTGTCAATGCCTCATTCGCCACAAATCTTGTCCCTACAGAACTCAAAGAATCATGAGTCTTCCCACTACAAAATAAACCTCACTAGACCCAACAATGACCAACAACTACCATCCCATTACGACTGTACATTTCCTGTTACAAATCCTAGACCGAGCAGCCTACAACCAAATCCAACATTACCTAGAATCTAATCACATCCTAGGGATGCGACAATCAGGTTTCCATCCTGGCCATGGCACTGAAACCGTACTATTTGACCTTAAAATCCAAATGGACCCCTTCAAGGACAAGGGAAAACCAACACTCCTCCTACTACTATCGGCAGCGCTCGACCTAGTAGACCACACAACTCTATAGCATCACCTTTCAGCCTCAGCCAACTTCTTCAAGGAAGCCTCACTCTGGATTGCTTCCTTGCTAGAAGGAAGGACCATGAGAGTTTTAACTGACACAGACATCGCCTCGCACATCCCCATCCCATGCGGTGTCCCCCAAGGATCATGTGTCTCCCCATCCCTTCATAACATATTCATCAAACCCCGATTTGACCTCCTGGACAAACTTGCAATATCCTACACAAGCTAGGCCGACAACACCCAAGTCCTTCTCCCCCTGACAGGCTCCTATGACACACACTCACTAATGCTCAATAGAGTTTATCTGACAATCCAGTCCTGGATGGCTTCCAACTACTTGTTACTAAATGATGATAAGACTGAGATCATATTGGTAGGCTCCCCCGTGCTACTAAATAAACTCATCCCGCAATTCACATCCTTCCTTATAGATGGAATCCAGATCCCCTTCTTAGACACAAAAAAAACCCTATGCGTGTATCTCAATGCATCCTTATCCCTTAACCGACAAATTAGTGCAATTGCCTCATCAGCAGCCTATACAGCAAAACTAAGCAATACAGCCAGATAATTCCTCATGTCAGATAGCTGCATGACCATTGGCAGAGCAATCACGGGGCAAGATTGGACTACTGTAACATCTTATTTGCATGCACATCCAAAAAGAACATAAATGAACTGAAAATAATACAGAATAATGCCCACAGAGCAGCACTGAACATCCCGAGAAGGGACCACATCCCAGCCGCCAGAGAAAAGGTTCACTGGCTCCCGATCAAAGAAAGGATCATATTCAAGACTCTCTCCACCACCACAAATGCTTGAGCAAGACTTCCCCCAAGTACCTGTCCCAAAAAATTAAAAGAACAAAACCCAAGAGACCAATAAGATCAGTTCATGCGCACAAACTGACCATAGCAAGAGTGAAAAGAGCCTAAGGAAGGGAGATAAGCTTCCCAACAGGTGCAGTTAACCACAGGAATTCCCTCCCAGCAGAACTAAGAGCAGAGAACACATACTGGGCCTTCCGAAAATCTTTGAAAACCTGGCTCAAAACACTCACCAACCAGGATGTCACCCTGCATGCACCCCATGTCCTGATTGTCCTGTTCTCTTCTTTCTGTATGTACCAACTGTCTCACTGTATGTGCTCCAAACTGTATTACAGCTATACCCATGTTATGAATCAAGTTTGCACATAAATGTAACTGCTCTGCAACAGCGCCTTGGTGCCCAAGGGTTTAGGTGCTCTACAAATGAAAAAAATAAATAAAAAATAAATACAAAAATGAAACTAAACTGCATAATCCCCCACCCTGACTGTGAAGTGCTTGAACAAAACACCATCATCGTACCATCAATATCCCTCTGGTTCTTTGGTAACAACCATAAAAATAGCAACCACCCAAAACATATTGCAAATGTGGGCTAGTGAAATGTTCAGTCTGCAGAGCAGAGAAATGCTCAGGCAAATATTTATATGGCAGTACCATATGTTTAGAAGCATATTTTGTGTGTATGTATGCATGTGTGTTTGTGCATCCATGTGTGGGTTTGTAATCTTATGTGGGTACATGTGTGAGAATGAGTGAAGAGTGTATTTGCAGATGTGTGTACATGCATACATGGTCTGAGCTGTGTGTGTGTTTGTGCACATGTGTGTGAATGTGTGGGTGTAAATGAGTGCATTGCTCTTTCAGGCAGGGACTTCAAAATAGGCTGCTCTTCACTGTCACAATGGCATCATCTATGGAGCCATTTTCTACGGTGAGTGTTGGAAGCAGCTCGGCAAGGTGCAACTGGTGTCAGCCAAGCAACAGTATTCCCTGTCTTCTCACCTGTAAGGTGCCAGAGCTGCAGCATCAGCCCTCACTGTCCGCTTTCCATTTTGCGTGGAAGTTAGGATTAACAATGTGGCATGAGAATGTGAGAATTGTGTATGTAATGTGTACTGGGTCCATGGGCATTATTTGTTAAAACATCATAGTGGAAACATCGGTCAATGTGTTTTCGCCAGGGTTCATTTACACGTTTGCTCTTTAACATGCAGATTTTTCATCAGTCGTTTTTGTAGATTTTCTTAAAGAACTGGGGGTGTCCCAGTGTCACACCCACATCCACCATTTAACCCACCCCATCACCTTACCCCACCATCCACCACCTAACCTCCTACCCCAAACACACAAAACATATGTATTAGTTTTTAAAAAGGTCGAAGAAAACACTTGCAACAAAAACTGCACATTGAAAGTGTAAAATGTAAATTAGCCGCTGCAAACACATAGCATATGTCTGCCATGTGTGTTTTATTCTGGCCTGCCAAAAGATGCAATGTAAGTTGTTCTGTATAGGATCTGTCTGCCACTATTGGTGGCCTCACTGCACGTGACTCTTTTAGAAAAGAGGTGGTTGGAGCTCCTTAGTGGGACAGCAGGAGATGCAGATTCAAAACCTGTGGAGATGATTATTGCAGGTCTGAAGAACCCGGTTCCTGAGTACCAATCTGCTTTCTATGGGTTGTGTGTAGAAACTAGGCACTCTATTATCCATAGGGAAGTGCCCAAGATCTGATGTTCTACAGCACTTTGGGTGTGATTAGCCGCAAATGAGGAAAATAAAACAAGCATTTTTGAGTTGGCAGAGGGAAAGGGGAGGTTTGGAACAAATTGAGACATTACCCTGAGCTACCTGCAAAGGATAATGAAAGACAAGAACTTTAGGTTCAGTGGAGGGCTGTTTGAAATTTGAGAACCGCAGTCACTCATTTCACTTTCTTTAGTTTGTTGGATAGGAGGCAGAGAGATGCCTCAAGCCTCATTCTAACATTCTTACATGCTCAGGTGCTAAAGTCAGTGACCTGCTGGAAGTTTTGCCCTTCAAGGCAGGCCAAGAAGTTTGTCTAGCAGTCACCAGGCATTGTTAGGTAAGATTTTCATAGCGATGATACATCTTCATCAACCCCAGAACATTTTGCTTTTACTGGTGGATTATTTTTCCTTATACATCTGTGAGTGAGAAACTTTTTCCACCCTCACACAATTCTTTACCCTTTCTCGACTCCATAGTATCCTCTTTGACAAATTTTTGTCAATAAGTGCCTATTGTTCCTTGGTTGCCCTAGGGTCTCCCCTTTTTAACTTTCTCTGTCTAACCCTGTGAGATCTACAGTTCCCAAGGGTAGAAAAGATCTCTGGATCCCTTTTATATTTTATTAGGCGAGACCAGCAAATCTGTGGAGTGCTGCGGATATACTGAGTATCCCTTTTCTCATTCTAAATATAACATTTATTTTACAAGTACAAACTTACCTTTAATGCTTTAATAGCTGGCGGCAATGAACTTTTTTATTAATTCGGTGCACCTTTACAGCGGGCTGTTTGCACAGCCCTGGTAAAGACACCCATGTGTTCTCATTTTACCAAAATTACCTCTGTCTTCTTTTTTCCCCATTTTAGTGTTCCTTGTCTTTTCTTGTTCGTTCCCCTGACCTCCAGAGCAGGAAATTCCACTGTGTGAATTTTAATCTTCGGTAGGAATCCTGTATATTGCCAGCCGAGACTCCAGAATGTCTGTGAAGGCTCAAAGCGAGGGAGGAGTCCTAAACACCAGAGCAGTGTGAGAATCCTGTTCAGCCTGGGAGGCAGGCTGTCCTGAAAGAATTGCTAAAACCCTAAGGTTGAATGTTGCAAGGCTGTTTGATTGGCTGGATTCCTGCATAAAAGTCTGATCCTGGAAGCTAAAGAGGTAGTCCACCACTGGAACCAAAACCAAAGAGGATGATGAAGGAAATGTGCCTGAGAAGATTTCCAGCAACTGGAGATCCTGCTGTGTTCCTGGAGCCTGCTGTAGCCCTTTCATCCAATCAACCTGGGTACTCCAAAAATGATGACCCTGACCCAGAGCCCACTAGACTCAAGGAGACCTGCATCTGGAGACATCCCACATTGTGTTGCATCCTTGCATGACTGCAATACCCCGATACCCTGGGTCCTCAAGAAATTGTACGGTGCACAGTCTTTCCAATTCTGAGTCTTGCAGAAAAATTGTGGGCAACCTGCTGTACATTGAAAGACATGAATCAAGTATGAAACGTCCCCTCACCAGAGTGCTGGACCTTTCAAATCACGAGAGTCCGACCACAGTATTCTGTCTTCTTCTGTGCTCTTGAAAAAGGCACCAAATCCACAGAGCCGCATCCAACCATGAGGAAAACTTGGTCTAGAGCTTTTCCTTTGATCCTCGCATCAAATGTCCTTCCAGTGTCATGTCTTCTGTCTTCTAGATGAAGGAATTCAACAACCAGGTTTTTAGACCCTGAAGTCCTCCTGCTGCAAAATCTTCTTCTGTGTTGAGGTACTGTGCTGTTTTGGGTATTTACTTACCTTAAGTCTCTTGTGATTCCTGTGTAGTTTTGGGGTGTTTTCTGTGATTTGGAGGTCTCTTGTCCAGTCCACGCAGACCCACTGCTGGAATCCTCCTATGGTGTCTTCTCTGAAGTCCCTGCACTCTCAACTAGCTCTAAAGTAGAACACTTACTTGTTTGAACAGTCTTCCTCTGGAACGCTGAACTTTGCCTGCAACTGAGCCTTATCTCACCTTGCCTATAGCTGGCTCCTAGACCACTAGGGTCCCTCTTCTGCCTCTGAGAGAACTCATGTTTTAGAATTTGGAAGGGCTGAATACTTTAAGGGGTCTGCCTTGAAAAGTAAAACATGTGTTGAAAAGTTTACTTACTTGTAAATTAGTTAGTTGGTAACTTTAATCTCTCAGAGTGAATAGTTACAAAAAGTTTTACTTACCTTAGATATGTGTTGCCATTCTGAAAAGTATGTATAGGATTTACTTACCTTGAATAAGCTGGGTGCCTTCTTAAATAAGTAATTTCTAAATTGTGCTTACCTTAGAAACTGTCTAGCCATTCTAACTGTGCTCCCACTTAACTGCACCATTCTAATGAGCTCCCACTTAACATCAAAAACAAAGTATTCTTCCTCTGCTTCAAACAATTGTTAAAAACTTGACTCTTTAACCAATACTAGACAACCACACACAAACTGAAACTGACACATCTACCCATCGTAGGCCTTTTCACTGGACTCTTTAGGGTAGACCTACACCAACTATTGTAAATAATGTAAACGTATTAACCTTTGCAATTGCTTAATTTTCTGTATCTGAAACTGTGTAAACTGTATTATAAGCTGTCTGCACCACACCAACGCTGTGATACCTGAGGGTCTGGGCGTTTAACAAATGTAATGTAATACATGTAATAGTAATAATAATAATAAACTGAAAGTAAGGTTAAGTTACTCACCTGTGAATTAGATTCCCCTCTTCCCAAAAGTCATGCTGTTAGTTTCACTTTATTATTCCAGTTAGAATAATTGTATGAGTGTCCCCAATAGGGCTTTGCTTTCCTTGACTTGTTGCCTGTAGAGAATAAGACTGCTTATACCAATCTTAACTTTCAGGTTGCTGGTAGCTCCTTAGATACATATAGGGGTGTTACTTACCTTGTGTTAGATGCGTGCCTTCCAAAAATATGTTTATAAGTTATTGCTTTCGTTAGTCTGTGCACTGAAAAGCAACTGTAAGTAAAGATCACACAAAAAGGGTTTGCTTACCTTGCATATAACTGTGTTATCCCAAAAGAAGTTATAGATTTTTACTGTTCCTAGAATATGATTGATTGATTGATTGATTGATATTTTATTTCTATCGCGCTCGTACACAAGTGTTTCAGAGCGCGACAAGGCAAGGGAAGGGAACAGGGGAGAACAAAACAGCGATCTTACTAGGCCCAGTGACATTGAGAACGCGCAAGTGCATGGGAGAGGGTGGAGGGGAAAAGTGCATGGAAGGGGGGAGAGGTGGAAAGTGCGAAGCAGAGGAGAAACAGATAAATAACAATAAATAAATAATAAAGGCAACAAACAGTGGTAATACAGCCAGCAATTTGCAAGTGCTAGGTTTAAGGCAGCAGACAGGGTAGGTCTGATAAGTGCAGGAAGATAAAGGGGGGCTCTATGGGTACAGATATAGACCCCAGTGCAAGGGGTGGCCCGGAGGCAGTGCGGGAGGGTGGCAGGATGCGCAGGTACCTGGGCCCAAAAGACAGAGGGTGGCCAGGTGCACGGTGCCAAGAGAGAACAGATCAGCAGGGGAGAGGGGGAGCGAAGGCAGAAGAAAAGAGGAAGGTCTTGAGGTGCTTCTGGAACCGGAGTGGCAGGGAGGCTGTTCCAGAGGGAGGCCCCAGCTGAAGACAGATCTACCCCCAGCTCATTTCTTTGAAAAACGACTCCCTGAGTGAGTTGGAGGTAGAGGAGCGAAGAGCTCGAGAGGGGAGGTATTTGCGGAGGGATAGCTGAAGGTATTTTGGACCTAGGCCCCAGAAAGTCTAGTGGACAATGTAAAGGGTTTTGTGTCACTATTATGCAAATGATATGGTCCAGTTGATATCACTATGTGATTTCTTGCTGGGCTTCACGGTACAACTGCTCACTACTTACTGAAAGTAACCTAAAAGTAAACATTGGTTTTGACTTCCCTAGAACTACTGTTAGGTGTTCCAAATTAGGCTATATGCATTGGTCTGGGTACCTTCAAGCATAAGGTTCTGTTTTTCTATAATGTGTTTATAAGATGTGTGATAGCACCTATTTCCCCCAATATGTATCAGGGCCTACTTGCATTTAAGTAGACCATTTATTTTTTACAATACATGTTTCAGTATTTCTTTGGACCATTTGTATTACACAATTTCTTTGCATTGATTCTACAGCCCTCTCTCCCTCCTAAGATAAGCATGGCTGCTCTCTCTACACTACCATGAACTCAGGTGGTCCAGCCATATACTAAGAGTGGAGTCTTGCACTGACGCAGTTGAATGGTTTTTGCTAAGCCCTTAGTTGGACTTCAGAAAAACTGTCCTAACAGGCATTGGACTGCGCAGTGACCACAATCTCAGCTCATTTTGCCAAGAGGTCTACCCTGCAGACAAATATCACTGATCTCTTAGCAAGGCAATTAACAAAAAACACACCATAGCAAGTACCTTCAAGTACTGCTTGGCCGCTGGACTCTGTTCTTCCTTTTTGGATAAAGACTCTTTCTCATAAGGACTTGCTATAAACTGCATTGCCCATCAGGCACTGCTTTGTACAACTGGAACGTCCACCTTTAAGGCCTGTATAAATACAGCAAGGCGCACGCACTGCGCGTGCGCACCATAGCAAGCACCTTCAAGTTCCGCTTGGCCACTTAGCCGCGAAGCTGCGGTGCTGCAGCAGAGAACTATAACCTTTGATACTTGCAAAAATTCTAATGCTATCCTTTATTTGATTCAATCACGTTAGGCTAATTTTATGTAACACTCGTGCTCTCGCGACCACCTGCGAGCAATTAGTCAAGTGAAAATCACACTCCTGCATGGGTAGCAGAACACTCGAGTCTGGTTGTCTCTCATGTGTACTTATAAACTTAAGTCTAACATGCCTGAGATACCTGAGCTCCCATTAACCCCCAGGAGTAATCCCTCCAAATCTGCTGGAAAACCAAAACGCATGGACATTCGCAAATACATAACACTTACGCCTGTGCCAAAAACTCGTCTTAACAATCAAGATATATGTACTTTCTGTGCTTTACTGAAAGGTAACGATCAAGTTTCCGCCCCCGACTCTATGAGAACGGATGAACCCTGCAGCTCCAATACAGAACATCTACAACAGCTGCAAAGTAAGGAACAGGTTCCTGCTCCTGATTCTGGGAGGACAGAGGAGGAATCACTCAGCTCCACTACACAAAATCCACAACAGCCGCATAGTAAAGAACAGGCATCCGCCTCAGCTGCTATGGTAATGGAGGGATTTCCCGAATCTAATCTAGAAAATATACAATACCCGCAAGACAAGGAACAAGATCTCTCCCCTGACACTTTCCGAACGGGGAGTCCCCTTAACCTCAACATAGAAAATACACACCAGCCACAAAGCAAGGAACAAACTGTCTCAGACAATAATATATTACAAACAGTAAAATTCCCTTGCCTGAATCAAAAATCGATGGTACAGCTATCTTTTGTAGCTGAAGAAGTGGAGAACGATGAAGTTTTTCCAAAAGTATCAATACGGGCAAGTATTGCGATCCTGAATTCATCACAAGTGTCAATATCACCTGACTATCAAGCTCCTTGCTCAATGGATTTCAGCGCATCGCTGTGGCTTCCTTTATCCAACCGACTCCAAGACATTGACAACTACAGAACCTTCAGCTATATCCACTAATAATGGTCTACTCGAAATCACTCTAACAGCAGTAAATACAATGATTAGAAATCTCCATAGGATGTTTGAATCACTCGAACAAAAAATAAATCACCAATCTGTGCAAATTGAAGTAATCTCTACTTGGATGAAGTGGCATTCTCATGTGATGAGCTTGCAGGATTCCAACAGAGACCAAAATACAAGCACAAGAGACAAAAATCCACAGACAGTACCAACAGACTTTACATCGCAGTACCCACCTTTTGTCAAATAATAAGTTCCGTGGAAAGCCCTATTCCTGCTAACACTGAGCCTAATTCTTCATGGATCAGCGTGGATAAACTACCATCGAGCCGGCAATCATCGCCAGTGGTGGAAACGTATGATGTCTTCAGTAAACAAGCCTGTCAAATGAATCACCCAGACATCTTATCTTGAAACCCCGTCTAATAGCCTCTAAATCAAGGCGTATAGCGAAGGCGAAACCACGACTCCCAACGATTGATCTCACTCAAAAACCTACACCTGAAATTACTCAAGTGATTGCTAATAAACAATTGGTGGACACAACAAGTCAAACTTATGCACCGTCAAGTGAAACACAATTGACAAGTGTACTTACTGTGGCACCGATTCAAACGCCAACTTTAACAAGTCAAGTCACAAAGGCACACCGCAAGATTCAAACGGTGAACTTTGCGGTACAAACTGGAAGTCACTCACCACTTGATCACTCACTGTTGAATGCCTTGGTGGTGCTCTTAGAAGAAACAGGGGAAACCCAGTCCGGCACAACTGCACCGCTAAGGAATGTCACGACAAATGAAAACCTAAGTGCTCCATCACAGCCGAGAGCCTCACCAAAAAAAGCGACAAACCGAACTTACATCACTGAACGCTCGGATCAAATTAAAGCAGCAGTTGATGAATATTTATCTCAATGCCTAAACAACTGTAATATGGCTAACATCGTGAAGGAAGCAAATCGGGAAAATCACCAAAATATACAACGAACAGTACAATTTCCAACTTTGAATTATGAGGCACAAGCAGTACAGCAAAATATACAATGAGAAGTAGAACCTCTGACCACGAGCTACGAAGCACAACATCACAAAACAGTGAGCTTCAAAAAACAAGAACAAATAATGAATGAGACACATAAGAGACAATCAAAAAAAGACACAAAAAAGAACAACTTCCGAGATTACCACACATTAATATTTAAATGTCAAAATTCACCGTATGCAAAATATGATCTATGCAGATCGATTGTTCTAAATGTCTTTGGTGAATTGCGCGAACTGGAAGACATCACATCATCAGACATCGATCAGGTGGAATTTTCGTGCAACAGTAATCTCTCAATTGTGCGGTTATGGATAAAATCTGGCCTGGTGTTAAATACCTTATGGCGAGCAAAGATGGCACTGTTTGAAATGGGCTTTTTATTATAAGCCAAAGATCCTGAAAGAACCTATAATAGCAATCACGACCAAAAAGCATCTAAAAAACAAGTCCGACAGGATAAACAACCACAACCTGAGTGTCAATGCCCCTTTTGCAAATTACCTCCTAAGGCATAACCATTACCGACTACAATCAAACAACATGTTTCATTAGCCTCCTGGAATTCAAGAGGCCATAGGCATTTGAAAAGCGAAGAACAAATTTGCATAAATGATTTTGAAATTGTAGCCCTCCAAGAAACCTAGATGACAGGGGCCCGATATGGGATGATCATGCAGTAATACACATACTAGCAGTCGCCTCAATAAAGGGGTGGCCGACATCGGGCCTAATAGTTGCGGTCAAACTCAGCACGGGCTTTAAACTACAGGCATGGGCTTCTCCAAACAGCGTCATGCAATTAGTTAAAATTTCAAGAAACCTGGTTGACATTGCCCTAATTAATTTATACAGAAATCCAGCTGCAATTTCTGATAATATCTTTTACAAAGACCTGTCTGGCCTCCTGGAGAGGATAAGTAAAACACCAAACACCATGACCACGATAATCGCAGGCGACTTCAATTTGACAACATGACAGCAAACATGAAGAATAATTTTCAGAAAACCATCAGGGGTCCTAATTTCATGAAAGATTGGAATCTACATATCGCAAACGGCTCTCTTCCAGGAGATATACCCTCCCAACCAATGTGGCAGAGAGGCATGTCTGAAAGTACTATCGACTATTTATTTCTGTCTGAAGACCTACTCATGAAAGCATCCGAATTTGAAATCCTGAAACAATCGTCGAGCGATCACAATATCTTACTCCTAACTTGGCCTTGGACTTAAACTTAATAATTAACAATACCAGTGTATGTTTTAGATGGAATCAAGATAAACTAAAGTTATTAGAAGGGGCTTTACAAACACAAAAATAACTTCCTGGATTCAAATCATATTTAGAAACTCTGCATATTTTCAAAGAAATACATCACATACATGCTAGTCAGCCAAACAAACACAAGCATGTATAAGACAGTAAGCTGCACCAAGTGAAGACCGAATACAGAAGAGCTCTAAGATCGACTCGAACATTGCCCCCGGACGAAAAACAACGAGCCATAAGGAACATCAAATATAAATATAAAACTGGATATATGCGTACAAAAGTTCCATGTTCCAAGGTGACAGCGAAAACTTCATGTCATTAATTCATACAAAAGATACAACGCAAATATGGTCATTACTTAATGAAACAGTAGGCCACAGACAAGTGGACACACAATGAAATGGTGTCTTGGAAATAGAATGGATAAATCATTTTACAAAATTATACCAAGATGTAAAATTTGACCAATATCAATATTCGATACAAACCAAGACATCATGGAACCTTGAATGCTCCATTGACATCGTTGAAGAACCAATAAGCAAATCATCATCATCATGAGCTGCAGGTCCGGATGGACTAACAAACTACATGATGAAAGAACATCCAAGATCTTGGGCTACAATTCTAAAAAATATATTTCATCAAATCCTACGCACAAAAGCCTTACCTGCCTCATGGTGTACATCGCTCATAGTCCCCATCTTCAAAAAATGTGATCGAGGAGTTCCAGCCAACTATCGTCTAATCGCGCTCCTGGACACACCAGGCAAAATATTCTGCCTACTAGTGATGAGGGACTTTAATCGTTGGACTCTTGAAACACAACAGCAAGACCCAAATCAGACGGGATTTGTGCCTGGTATGGGGACAGCCATAAATTTGATCACTTTGAATGCCTTAAAAAACAAGCACATTATACTAAAACATCCATGTGTTTTGCGTTCATCGACCTCCAAGCCGCATTCGACTCTGTCTCTAGAGTCAAGCTAATTAATAAGCTTATTGAAGCCAAATGTCCCTCTAGTCTAACTGAATTCATTCATCTTTTACATTCTGATACATCTGTACGAATCAGACCATCAATAATGGGTCTATTGTCTTCCTCCATTAGAACTGCCCGAGGGCTAAAGCAAAGCTGTATACTTGCATCAGCCCTATTCAATTTTTTCATTCAAAACATCAAAAAGATCTTCAAAGAGGTAGAATCCGACTCCCCAAAATTGAATAATGTGGCTATACAAGCCCTTTGGTACGCTGATGACCTCCTACTTATATCAAAAACCCCAAGTGGGCTGCAAAAGGTTGTGACAGCGCTAACAGAATTTTTTGATCATAACGAGCTTACAATAAATCTGAACAAATCTCAAGTTGTTCAGTATGTTCCTAAAATCAACCCGCGAAATAGAATGGTCTGGAAAATGAAAGATGTCAGTTTGAAAATTGTACACAATTATACATATTTAGGTCTGGCTTTTGATGATAGTCCAACTGCCCATAGGCAGAATTTCATCATTGTAACTAAGGTGACCCCAGCCATATCACAAACCAGGCTAATTTTGTACAAATTTGGCAAGTTTTCCATCTTTCCTGCCATCCAATATTGGCAACAAAAAATCATGCCTACACTCTTGTATGGCCTTGAAACGGGAACTTTCATCGAAAACTCCTTTGAAAAACTAGAAGCTATGTTCTGGCGAAAAATAATAAGAGTCCCTTTATGTACCCCAGGCGCCTGGTTAAGATATGAGCTGGGTCTCACATCCTTACATGCTAGATATCATTGGCAATTATGTGCTCTGTTCCGAAAATGTTTAACGTACGACAAGAATAACACTCTGCTGACAATAGTGGCAAACTACATGTTCCATTCTAACTATCGTTTCATACAAGAATGGATAAATAATGTTATAGTAATTTTGGCCACAGCAGAAGTTTTGTTAGAAACTTTGATCAACAATCCTGATCTTGTCAAAAAAAGAATCTTTATGCAAGATTGGATAGCCACGCGCACCACTCACAAGATTATCAGGATAAAAAAAATTGGAGCAACAGAGACCTATCTGTGTAAAGCACCGAACCCAAAAATACGCACAGCAATTCTACGTCTGCGCTTGAACCTTTGGCCGACGAGGGACATATTAGCACAGCGCAAGCAACTTCGTCAAGAGGATCACTATTGCTGATTTTGTAATAGCCTATGTGTCAAAGAAATGCTCAAACATCTTGTAATGAAAAGTAGTGCATTGTGTAAATTGAGAGAAGTGTACTTTGCAAAACACATGATTGATATGACGTATGTACTACCGGAACTTAGATGGTCAAAGATACTAACCACACAAAATATGAGTTTATATATAGCCTCTACTAGTTTTCTCAATGCTTTAGATCTAGAAAGAACCTCATAGAATGCAAAATCAGTAAGTGCCAAGTATGCTCTATGTAACTGGTAATACCAACCTCTGGTGATAATGCCCTGTTGAGAAGCAAAACTTATGGCCAAAGTCATAACTTTGAAATAATCAATGCAATGTTGAAACTATGCCATGTATAAGGTTGAACAAACGATCAGTTGATTTTATTGTAATCATTTCCTTTTTTACAGTTTACAATTTCTAATTTTACATTTTCTTATTTTCCTTCTCTTTTTCTATTTTGTTATATGCCTTTTTATGCGTTGCTTATGTATCTATGTATGTATTCTCTTAAAAGTTGTTATGCTCTTTTGGCCATTATATGCACTTTTAAACAAATTGTGTATAAATTGAAAAGTTGAGCAATCAGCTAAATCAATAAAAAAATGTAAAAAAAATAAAACACACAACTGTATGTTGACAAACGCAGATGTGTCTCCTTGGCAAAGGGATGCTTTCTATATTTAAGCCACTGACTTCAATCAGAGCAAGCATTACATTTTGAGGAACCACTGATACATAGAAACATTAAACCTCAAGTCGATAAGATAGCCAAGTGTGACTCCTCCAGAGATTCACTTCTGACCTGCAGTCTCGGCCTTCCATTCTTATCTGTAGGATGTTAATAAAATGACTGAGTGCCATTTAGATGTGCAACAGTGAAGGCTGTGATATGAAGCACTATAAAGTCACAAGACCAAGCTTGAATGCACTATATTAATTAAGTTATTGTTGTCCTTATTTCCAGGTTTAGCCCTGTCGTTTCTTCAGGACCGCATGGAGTTTATTCTTACTTAGCAAGAGGCCACTCATATATTTATGTAGTGCTTCAGTAAAAGGTTATCTGATGTAAACTGATACAAAAGGGCAGAATATGCTGCTTTTTTGATCAACAAATATGTTATTGTTATTTCCTCCGTTTCTGTAGGGACTAGGGGCTGTGGCAGCTGGTGATTATTTTTTTTTAATTGGAGGTTGTAAATGTTTCCAACAAATATTCAGAAATGCCTGAGAATAGCAAGGTAGCTTAGAGCAGCTAAAAGCAGTTGATAGTGCATTTTACATCACAATTTGTTAGAAGCATTGGGTAAAAGCCAGACAGTTTGAAATCAGTAGGGTAAGTCATGAAATAATCCTTAGAAGCATATTGGAAACAGTGCAGAGGAAACGTTTACAGCACATTTTCATTCCCTACAATATATATAATTATAAAATCATGTTGATGCATGCTGTGTCTATACATTGCCATGCTGGCTAAACCAATACACGCCAGTATTCCCATATAAGTACAGAATAAAGTTTGCATTGCACATAATTCCAATATTGATACTATAAGAGCTATAACAACTATAACAATGCCAATATATTCCCGTAAAGAGACTGTTTAACAATATGAAAAGTTGTTCAGACCTGCACCATGGAAAGTCAGTATGGCCTTATAAGAACACTCATAATGTTGGATTTACCCTGGATTCCCAGTAAAAAATGCCATGCCACAGTGAGAAAATGTAGGCCCGTCTAGCCACATAATAACAATCACATTTACTGTATTCAGCGGTTTAACTATCAAAGTACACAGAATACAGATAAAAACGTAAAACCGGGTTTTAACATCAATGTTGATGCAGAGATAATAATACAATTCATCAATGTCACGTAAGTGATCAGAAAAAAAAGATAAAATCTTTAAAATGCAATCGAATTAAGCGAGGTAGGTATTATTAAGGTACATTGTAGTTACATTTCGATATTCACAGGCTTTGCAACTAAGAAACATACAAACACCTTCAATATAAAATGTGGATAAGAGACATTCAACCAAAGATGCACTTAAGAGACCTGGGTGCCACCTCTACAAATCAGACTCGGCATTTCTTAAAATGGGGACTAAGCCACTTTTGTCTTGATAATAGGTACAGTGGATAAAACAACAGAAAGTGAGATATGGTTTTAGGGGTATTATGGAAATGTGGGCAGAGGTTACTGCGGCCATACATCCACCTTGAAGTAAAGCTGGCTAGCGGGAGAATATCTAAGCACAACCGAATTAAGAAAAGTCTGTATTCCAGATTATCAAACAAAGTTAGATACTGTTCAGTGGCACAATGTGTTTTGAGACTCAGGCAAATTCTATTGTTTTCCCATTAATCTTGAGAGTATAGAATGTCTCCTGGCACATTCATTAAAGGTGGCTTTTAAATTGTTTTTTGTAGAGTTGGAAAATATATATATTAATTACTCCAAAGAAAACCAAAACCAAGATCGAATAGCATGACATGTATACATGTAACCCATTTCCAATTACTGCCCTGAAGATCGTTTTAAATGGACTAAACGATTAGTTGCTGTGAAAAAGTAACTCAACTTCTGTGTTTAATGGTACTAACAATAACAGAGTCTTCAGATGTGCCTCATAGATAATCGAGACGGGTGCCACTTCAAGATACATGGGTATCACTGGCACACTTAGAGGAACCGACCATAGCTGTCTGAGTAACTTTCGCTAGGCCAGACCCAAAGACCTTAACTGTGAGTAGCCCCATAATTCTTCGCCATAAGTGGCAGCAGGCTGTGTCATGTCTTTGCATGATTCCAGTGCAGGTGAAATAGCATTATCCACTGATTTATTCATAAGGGAAATTGCCACCCGTGCCACAGGATGCATTCGCACAGTTTTAATTAACTATGCCATAGACCGTGGATGGACATACGGTACTATACTAATTTTGTCACCATTCAGAATAAAAGCAGAGTTACATTTCCTTGCTCTAGAATGCTTCTTATTGTATGCACTATATACGAAATTGATTTGTCACTGCAAATCACAGACACTTTACTCTGTTAACATAAATAAATAAATATAATATATGAATGGCCTTGCTCTAGAAAGCTGTCATACCAACCCCAGTGTTTTTGGAATATTTTTTTTTCCAACACGAGTTTTATATGTAATGCCAACATCTTCTTAGTAAAGTAACAGCCCTGTTTTATTTTCCATCGATCATTGGCGCATGGCTGCCTGGGTTTTCACCAACTTGTTTATATGCATTAGAAAGAGGAATGGTGCCAATGCACACCTCTGTTGCCCCCCCCATACATGAAACTACAGACATATCGAGGAACCCTAGGACGAAAACAATGATACCTTTTTTTGGAAATAACCTTTTGGACACTTGACATCTTCATCCCACACTGGATATGGGCTGTTTGGCAACTAACCAAGGCTTTTCCATAGCGAAAGTGGTCCCTCTTCATAATGACTTGGAACAAAGCCGCGTTGGCTTCTAAATTGGATGACCCTGTTTAGCAAAACTTCATTGAGCAAGGAGCTTTCAAGAAACATGGGCTCTGACTCTGTTGGTAAAATAATGCTACCATTGTTTCTCCACTGCTGCTCTGCAGGTCCCTAAGGGCTGCCCAAGTGGGAGGCTGGCTTTTTGGGCTTCACCTGCACTCAGCTATAAACCTTAAGTGGTGAAGACCAATTGTTCAAACCTGATATGTCTAAAGTTCCTAGCCCCACATGTAGCATTGCTTCTCCTACTCCATGCATTTGTAAGGTCTGTGGCCGATAAGTTGGATCTTATCAGGAACGTCATTTATGGGTACCCTGAGTTCTCACTTGCTACCCCTGTAGTCACTTTTGCTACCCCTAAAAATACAAAAAATAAAAACAGTGTTTTTTTATTTTTTTGTTTAAATGCAAGCTCCTGGCCAGTGGCCAGCGCCATGTGGCTCTTTGCCTCTGGAGGGGCTGTCATTCTCTTCAGGCCTCTTTAAAAAGTCTAACTCTTTCAGCAGTAACCCTAAATTAGAAAGAACAGGAATACCAAATAATGTGTCTTTCTGAAATGCTATACAATTATTGCTAGACTCATTGAAGGTATCTTTTAGGCACGCTTCAGGGGGTGAGTCACTGATTTAGATAAACACCTCAACTCAGCCTTACATTCTTCTGCGGTCGATAAATGAGTACCAACACAGGTTGGGTGATATTGTATGTATATATATATTTTTTTATATGAAGCGCTTAAGCGTAAGTGCTATATAATAACACATCATTATCATTTGGCCATGGACGTCTGCTTGCATGCACAGTAATTTGGTAATATGGCCGTATACACACTGATCATAACGCTACATACGTTTCATCCATTCTTGTATGAAACGTATATCACATTATATTGATATTGTAACCATATTTTTCGTAGTGTACTTAGGGACAATGCTATGTGATGCCACTTCCTGTTTTGTCAAGGGGTGAAAGGTCATGTTCCATCGCTTCCCGCTATATCATTAAGGGTTGAGATCAAATGACATCACTTCCTGTGGTATCATCAGAGGCCAAAGGTCATGTGATGTCGCTTCCACTACCCCTGGCATTTTGGTGAAATTACGTCCATGATCTTATCCCACTCGAGGAGCTGGAGCAGATGTTTTACGCTCATAGATCAGTATCTTTGTGGAAAAGGAAACTCATAGTGACTGTAACAGGGGACCTAAATGTCCAATTTGAACCTCTACAAGGATGTGTAGAGATCGCTGCTGAAATGGATGAAACATGTAATAACCCTAACATAGAAATGAGTTGTGGCTTTTCTCAACACATACAAGTCTCAATGCTATCCATGTCATTTTTAGAATTGGGTCTCAGAGCAACAATGGGAGACTACAAGGCGTATGACCAGCAGCTCCCACTTTCAGGAGAGACACAATGTGGGATACATGTACCATCCTACTGAATTTCGAGAGTTTGAGTTAGATGCGAGAGTGACCATGACCTGTCTGACTTGCCTGAAGATTAGCTTAATGGATAACAGTCCCAGTTGAACTCTCCCACTGAATCATAATCCTAACGTGTCACAAAGGATAGGTATTAAATGGCATACATTGATACAGTATTCCAATATCCCAGAAATTCGTTGAGGGCTCCGAGATGTCCTCACCCATTCTGCTGCAAACCAGGTTTCCTTTTGATATTTAAAGCCAACCCAGGAGCACTCTCTTAACTGGACTTGCTTGGCTCATCCTGAATACATGGTGGTTTGGCATTCTGTTTTCCTTTATGGTGAGCCACCACTGACCAGGGAGCAGGAGAGGAGGGACTATGTTGGTTCTGCAATGTGTACCATGTCCCTCGTGTTTGAAGATCTCATTACTCCATTGCCTATGAAAAGAAGGGAGGAGTTGTGTTATGTTCATCCAGGATGTGTGTAGTTCGTTATTGGGTAAGGGAAGGAAAAGTGTCATAGTTTGGAGTTTTTATGGTTGCCATGTCATCACGCCATCCATATGGAAAGTAATGTCATCATGATGGAACTGTGTGGAGTGATGGTTTGAGTTGAGTGACAGTTGTTGCTGGAGAGAGTTGTGTGGGTTGCATGAATAATCTATTGAACTTTCCTAGTGTTGCATCGTCACTTCACTGGTGACGAGTGTGCAGTTCTGGGTGCATCCACGGCGAATGAAACTCACAAAGGTGAAGTACGACTGCAACCAGTGCAGCCAGCATTAGAGGTTGCCCTCAAGAAGTATCGACGGTCACACAAGGACGGCTTCAGGTGAGAGCCCCGAGTGCCATGACTGACATTCGCTGCAGTGAGTAGAGGTGGAAGCAGAGGTGGCGCAGTGAGTGTTGATAAGGTCAGACACATGGCGGAGCCTGGTTTCGAAGTAGGGGCATCGATATAAAATATAAAGAGCGGGTGATCTAGTCAAGGTCCAGCAAGGCCTGATATAAATGTCACTGCATCACGTCAGAGGAAAGGACGTCTGTGTAAGGATGGATTGCCTGAATCACGCTTTGGAACATGTTGGCACATAAAGGAATACAAATTCTGTTGCACAAGCCATGTAGTAGATGGGCAGTTTAACAGAACTGTTGGTAATTGTAACACACTGTAACCAGGATAAGTGCCCCAGTAGACAACCAAACTTAAAACTGTTGGTACCATTGGTGGCTGACGATTGATACATAATATTAAGCAGGAAAACGGTGGCAGTTTAGAATGTATTGTTCAAATGATAATCCCCACCATGTTATTTCGCACTACAGGAGTGACACCCGAAATGTATTATTATTATTATTATTATTATTATTATTATTATTATTATTATTATTATTATTATTATTATTATTATTATTATATTCATTGAGCCTAGATTCGATAAGCAACAGAGCGCCTTACAATCGTAGAGGGAAAAACATGGTGAGCGGTGCAGATAAACAATGGAGTGGGGAAAGGGGATTGGAAAGGTCGTCAATTTTTCATTAAGGAATCTATAAACAACCAGCGGAGGAAACATGCCCGAACAGACCAATCAGTCTCAGGTAGGGTGGGGAGTGGAGGGTCTGTGGAGCTAGGTGTTAAGGAGGAGCCATTTCTTGAAGAGGAGGGTCTTGAGCTCCTCCCTGAACTGTAGAATCGAGGAGGTGAGTCTGATGTTGATCGGGTGGAGGTTCCAGATTCTTGGGGCATAGATAGAGAAGGACAGTCTGATGTTTCTTTTCTTCTTGCACCAACAGAGTTCAAGTCTGCACCTGCCTTTACTTCTGGTAGATCATAGGGTTACAGAGATGCTGAGTATCTCAGGCATCTGGGTGAAAAACTTGTAGGTGATGCACCAGGATTTGAAGTTGAAACTGGCTTGAAGTGGGAGCCACCGCTTTTCGATTAATGTGATGATTGTGATGTGGTTGAAATTGAGGAGTCCTTTGATGAGTCATGCTGCAGCCTACAGGACACATCTCAGGGGTACCAGAGTAGTTGCAGGTTGGCCTTCCGAATGGGCATTGCCACCATCCAGTTGGGAGAACACCAATCTGAAGTTGTTTTGTGGAATGAAAGGCTGGAGAGGAAGTTGCACATGAAGGAAGTCAGTAACTGTTTGTGTTTCTCCTTTATTATGTGCTGTTTGGTGGAGAGATGTCTGTTGATGTCGAACCAAAGGGATTTGGCCCATGTGGCATGCTGGGAGTTATTTGGTATTAAAGTGAGCCAATCCTTTGTCTCCACCAACAATCTACAATGGTGCTTGAGGTCAGAAACAGGGTGCCTGGTGTTAGGAAAGATTTCTTAATTGTAGGTAATTTTCCTTCCATGTGGCAACCCCTAAACTTTTTGCTGTTGTTTTACACCCTGATCTAGACTTTACCAGAGAAATGCAGCCTTCCGCCGCACTCCTCTGGGCTTTCGCTCCATTCTTACGGGGAAACTGACATGCCCTTAAGACAGTCAGTACCGGAAAACGTTGTTTTCCGTAGTTCTTTTTCTCATGTTGCAGCTTTCGCACAACATGACACAATAGGGCACTGTAAGCTAAGTTACTGCTCTCTTGGGTCTCTAGTCACTCTACAGGCCCTAGAAACTCTCATTGGATTGTTAACGAACGGTGCAAGTGAATCACGGGTGGGACTGGTGGCAGCAATCGTTTCTTTGTGTTTTGAGCTCCTTTTGGCGTTTAAGCGTGTTTCTCGCGCTTAGCCCAAAATGGTGGCCTGGCTTCCAAAATGGTTCCAAAATGGCAGGACAAGGTTCTTTGTCCTGCCCGCTGACCGTCTTGCCCCCTTCACCTTTCCCAGGTCGAGCCGACCCGGGGCCTTCCTTATTTGGGCATGTACTTTCCCGCGAAACGCAGATGCTTTTGCGGGCTTCTGCATGCCTTGTGAGTGCCTCCAGGATGTGGGCTGGGATGTCTGGTCCCAATACACATCCTGGGTGCCAGAGAGTCTAGTGTGTCTTGAATGCCTGGGACCACCGTGGTCCGTGATAGGTCCACGTATGGTGTGAGTGTTTTGTGAGCAGATCTCCCATTGGGTCCTCTTCGTTTTGGCGCGAAGGGAACTCTGGATAAGAGGAGGCTGGAAACACCACTACCATGTCGATCTCCTGAGTTCTCACGAATGACGGATAAAGGAGCCAAGTATCCTGCAACTAAGAGGCTGAACCGAGGAATCGCTGGTGACCCGCTGAAGGACTGCTCCTCTGCACTGCTGTCGCCCTGTGAGACCATTCTGCCTCTGATCGAACGAGAAGGCCTGTACTGGTACTTCGACCCTTTGGAATAGTGGGAACAACTATTCTCGCATCTTCATCATCTCCTGCACGTAAGCCTTTGGAAGCGTCCCTGGGCCATCCAGTGGACTGACCAGCCTACCCAGGAGCCTTGCTCTGTCACTGCCATCAGGTTGCTGCTGTATTCCGAATCCTTGGCACTCTCACATGATTCGTACACTTGGCATTCCCAGGTCTGAAGTGAGAAGTGTGCATTGGGCTGAAATACACACGGCCGCTGCGTTGCCCTGCTGTGGTAACAATCTGTGTGGGTTCACTGCGTTTGGGACATCCTCAACTCTAACTTCTGCTGCCGCGGAATCTACACGACGCCGAGACGTCCCCTGCTCGTATCTGAACCTTCCAGCACTGAAACTGACGCGGAGAAGCCTGGGTCTGCCTGCATCAGGGACCAGTGAGTAGCAATGCTAGGAACCGGTCGCCTTCCTGCAGTAGCCTGTAGCTTTTCCTCGCTGTGTTAAACAGTACGCCTTTTTCGCACTCGCGCTCTGCTTCTGCCCACAAGTGGAGGCCACGCTTTAGTAGCGGCGATCTGTTCATCCTCATTTGTTCACCACTCTGAACTGCCTGATTTCCTTGAAGAGACTCCCCTTGGCCTGTTGGCACCAGCGTGTGCCGGTACTTTTGAGCACAAGGCTGCACTCTTCGTAGGGCTCGGACTTCATTCTAGTTAGGTGTCTTCTGAAGGTGAACCGGGTCTAACGATTACTTGCACTGCCTGTTTTCTTCCCCATCTAGGTGGTCTACATATTTCGTGCTTCTAACTCTTTAGACCCCTTGGTCTTGTATATATATTGTATTGATTGTAATGTGTTGGTTTACTTGAGTTTTATTGTGATTCTTTACTATGGTCGATGTTACAAAGGCCTTGTAACACACGTGTCTATATTTTTAATATAACACCTGCCTGGAGTAATTTGTAAGCATCCTTGTTTGTGTGCTCATTGCGGGCTTTCGGTCACCCTCAACCCTCTTGAGACCTAGTCTTGACCGCCGCCATCGCTACCCTGATTGGTCTGGCTTGTCCAGAGGTTACCCTGTTCCAAGAAACTAGGCTGGCCTTCTGAACCTCTGCCCCTCCAGGACAGTGTTCAGAAATCCATCTTAACACCTGGAGGGGGAAAGATGACAACATATACTTCTAAGTCCCACCCTTCTTCCTGTCTGATGTATATCAACGTATCACAAAAATTAATTGAGCCCTATGCAGCGTTTGATCACAACATGGACCTCCTTTGAAGTAGGGGGTTGCAGGCCTGCTACCAAAGTAGTGTCCACCGTGGCGACTAGAGCCTCTCCCGCAGGAGAAGGTGACTGAGTAGTCTGTGGAACTGGACTAGGGGCTACCAGCCACACAGGTCCTTCCAACAAGCCCACTTGGAGCACTCCTGGCCCTAAGGCTGTCAGAGGGTTCAATCTGGCATTCTCTTTGACTCTCGATCATGTAGTCACTGTGACTACTTTAGGATCAGGGAGATCATTCCCAACACACATGGGCTAGGGATGGAGTCTTTCACCACTTCACAGCGCTGGGTCATTACACCTCGCCAGCTGAACTCTATTATCACCAAAGGGCACTTAATCTTACTATCAAATCCACTTACGCACAACTCAAGTCCACCAATATACTGGCCTGGGTGTACCATCTATAGGCTGACAGAGGTGACGCTAGCCTCAGTGTCTCGGATCACAGGAGATTTGTGTCCATTGATGTACACATGCTCTAAATAGAATTGAGTATTATTGGGAACTGGGGTTTCTTCTGGAGATCCAGTGTTGTTCCCACTCAGTGTAACCAATCCACATTCGGCCACTCTCTGGCCTAGTGGGAAATCCGCCTCATGATGGCCTACTCCATGAGTCTAACATTCAATATGTTTTGCTTGGTAAGGCCTTGCAGTAAGGATCCCCTTTCCTACGGCTCAGCTAATCACACAGGAAACAGCCTTTGGGTGGTGAGAAAACAGGTGTCGCTGTGTTAGGGGTGCTGGCACTTTTCTTTTCAGTGTACATGGCTGAACTCGAGTTTGGGTGTTTCCCTTCGCTCTTTTGGACACCTGACTTCGAAGAGGATTGGGTTGGACCTTTCTCCTTCCAATCCATGTTTACTTTTTTGTCTGCTGATTTATATCCCAGTCTGGCCGTCCGATCTTGTTCTTTTATTTTTTGTTTTTTCTTTTGTAGCTTCTCTTCCAGTTTGGGTGTGCTCGCTGAGCCATTTTCTGGACTCGAGTACTCACAAACCTGTTGTCAGCCTTTGCAAGCTCCTTAGGATCTGTGATAGTCTTGTCCGGTAGATGCTGGTGTAGGTCAACCTCACAAGTTTTCAGCACATACTCACACGCAATCAAAATGTACATCCCAATGTGTCAACTTTGTTAACAGTCACCCACCCGCTCAGATATTTCAATGACAAGTGTATGAACGCTTCAATTGTCTGCCCACTTTTCTCTCTGAGCTCTCTGAAGCTCTTTAGATACTGTTCTGGGAGGGCTGCTTTCATGCTCTCATAAACAGACCTTTAATCAGGAGTTAACTGAGGAATTGCATCAGTCCCTGGTGTAGATAAGCGACTCATCAGGGCTGCATCGGACAGTATCTCATCCACCTCCTGCAGCTAGAATGCCAGCTTGAGCGCTTCAAACCAGTCAAAAATATCCTTCCCCACTTCATAAGCATGTACTAAGGATGTGCCATTGGGGCTTATCCGGTGACTCTGGATTTAGCCACTACTGGTGCCTTCGCTAGAGCAGATCTGTTGGCCTCTCTCTTCTCTTCAAGCACCAGTTGGGCAGCACTATGTCGGCCCTGTCCCGCTCAATGGCGACCTTGTCCCGCAGTTTCTGTTCCTATCTAGCTAGACTCATCTCCTCAAGTAGGAGCTATCTAGCCGCTACCTCATGAACAGCCAGAGCAATTACTGGGTCCCTGAGAGACTGTACTGAGGCCTTTGACCTGCGTGATGCTGCACTGGCCCTTGTCCTCACTGACACTCTTGAGTGTTGAGAACCCACACTTGCCCCCTGGCAGGATGATTGGCGAGAAACACTGCTCATGCAGTCGTCTTTGTCATTTTCCGCCTTCAGAAGTTCTTGTCCTTTTGATATATAGGGCCTAGCACCTCCCCTGGCATCTTTTCTCCCACCACCCTAACTTCTACCCAAGCTTGGAGGCTGGTCAGCAACTCAGGTTTATTAACCTCAGTGCTGTGGGGAAGTCCCCTCTCTTGACATAAGATGCGCAGGACATCCTTGGTCATGCATTTTATAGTCTTCATGTCAAGCTCCATGACCATTACAATTACCTAGCAGCAGTGCTCCAGATAAGATTTTGAGGTGGGAGTATTTTACTCCCTATTTTTAAACTTTGAGAGTAAATGTGATTTTAAGAGAGTAAAAATGACTTTTCTCCTTTGCAAGAGAGTAAAATATATGCAACACCCTGCCGACGTGTGCAAAACCAGCATGGAAATCATTACTATGCGGCAGCTTTTTGCATTGCGACAGAATACACTTTTCATTAGTTCTCTAATGTCCGTCTGTATATATTTAAATGTTGAAAACACAAAAATCTAGCCAATTACACAGTAAAGCAAGCATGAAATGTATTGTGTGTTTTGAGGTTCGATTGCAAAAATTGTCTTTTGATGTTTAATGAAAGGCATTTCCTGGAGCTATTACTCCCTGATGGTATGCCAATGTTATGTGACAACAGTGCAGGAAGGCAAGGACTCCATGCTAAATTCTATTCCTAATCTCATGGTGAAATGGTTATTTATATAATGCAAACCGAAGTTGGTAGTACTTCATCAACCTCGAAAGAATGAAAGGCTGAATTTGCATTGCCGGGATTCGAACCGGCAACCTACAGATCACGCACAGATTGCAGCAACAAGTGCTCAACCGGCTGAGCTATCTTATTGGCTAACATACTTCAGAGGTTGGCAAACCGAGTATCAACTGAGGTATAATAATCAAAGTGCCTAGATGTTGGACGAATCATATATGAAGCGCTACATAAAGTTAAAAACCTATCTGAATTATCACAGGGGCAGGTTTTGCTGAGTTTCTATTTCAATTACAAATGTAACATTTAATTTGTTGTTTTTGAACAGCGCTTGCACTTCCTGGAGCGTCAGTCAGGTTTTGGATGTTTTAATTGTAGTCTTGAAGATCGGAGAGGCTCTAACATCTGGGATTGGTGTAATGACGCTGACCCTTGAGCAAAGACTTGAGCACTGGCCATTTATAAAAATGTGAAAGCATTTATTTGCATTTTTAAAGCGCTCACACAGCCCGGGGACATTGAGGCACTGTTACAGGAATATGTCTCTTAGTTGCGTATTTATAATGTGCTTAATACCCAGAGATTTCTAAGCGCGAACCCGGGGATCGAACCTGTGTTGCTTCGTGTCGTCTTGTTTCCAAGGCGAGCACGTTGCCGCTGAGCTATCCTCCCGGGACAATTGTTGAATGTTGAATGGATGTAAACTAGACCGTGCATAGTCATCATTTTACACAATGTATTTATAATTAGTGTACATTTTATGATGAGTGTAAAAATGATCTGCCTCCCCATGATTATGCACACAGCACCGGAACTCTGAAAAATACAATTGTGTAATACTGGTTTGCTTTCACTACAAAATATTAATTCTCGATTGCATCTTAGTTTTCCATCTTATCAATTATACAATTCTAAAATGCTAGGAAAATAAATATGCACAGTGCATCTGTTTTCTCCACACATACCACAGCAGAAGCTGAATGGAAAGAAACCATTACTTTAATCACAGCGTGAAGTTCCCTTTTTTGAAAGGCTTCCGAGTAATGCATTCTTTTTCAGAGACTGTTATCCATGGCTTAAATTACATCCACGTATATAAAAATCAAAAGAAGCGTTCTGTGTCTGTCAAGTAACCTGACCTTTGCACTGCCCTCTGCTCTAAACCTGTGTGTAAATGTACACAGGAAAATAATAAAGCTGTCGTATATATAAGATTTTCATGCGTAAAAAGGACTAGTATGCACCTTATCCGGAGGCCTGCCTAGCAGTGACTAAACATTGCCTGCAACAGTACTTTTATTGTTGGGTGACTAAGCTGTGCGCAAGGCTCAACTGATCTCACTGCTTGCCAACAATGTGACGAATCAACTTCCGGGTCACCAGTGGTCCAGGGATGAATATCGGTTTCTAAACCATCAATCAGCCCCATACTTCTAGTACACCAGAAGGGTCCGAACAGATCAGAATACAAGTGAATTATAAAACCTCCTTGTCCAATTTCTGGTAACGTGGATGGAAGAGCAGGTTTATCTCCGCAAGGTCATGGATCGTTGGTTAGTTGCAACACAGCAAAAATACAATTATTACCCAATGATAACAGAGACTATCCGGTCAAGGTTGTACACAAAAATCTACTATATTATTACTACAACAGACCATTCGAGCACACTATAGTTACAACCCACACTGTAAATGAACACAGAGGACAGACAGATTCACAAGGTAAAGGGATGCCCTCTGGATACTGACAGGAGAGTAGTTGGTAATGCAATAAGTCTTACTGTTCAAGGTCATTTGGTTTAAACACCAAAGGTGCAAAGGGTTGTAAATGTCTTTAGAGGCCTCCTTCAGAGAAGGACCATGGGGGTAGAACCACAATGTACTTGGTGCTGAAGAAGTTCTTAGCGCTCGATGGCGGGAGACAGCTGCGGGTACCAGGTGGCAGGCAGTTCGGCAAGCAAGGCTGGATGGATGTCAGCAGGGTGTCTAGAGCTGTGGCTCGGGGGCCAAGAATCGGTGTCTCTGTGCTGGTTCGTGGATCAGGTATGCTGGTTGAGGCATCTCGGCGTCTCGGACGGCTCTGGTGACCGCAGCCTGACAACAGTCAGTGGTGCATCCGGATGCGGTTCGAGGACTCGACTGTCTCAAAATTGTCCTTGAAAAGATGATGGTTGTGTGGTACTTCTAGATTCTTCGCAGGGCTTGAGTCCTTTCAAGGCAGACGTCCCAAAGCTAAGGAGAGTGTTAGCAGGCAGCAGCCTTATCATTTGTCTATAGACTTTCCAGCACATCCCACATAGGAAGAGGTAGGCAAGTCCCTTTTTATACACACTCCAAATAAAGACAGCCCACTAGGGAGATAGCCCAGGAGATAGCGTTGCAGGGATAACAAAGGTTTAATTGTACAGAATACAAAATGTCAGCAAAGGACTCTGCTGCTGGAGAGTGCTCTGATTATTTGAAAGTAAAGGAAAAGCTTAAAAACATCATTGTGCACAGTACAAAAGAAATACTACAGTTTGATTAGGCATTATGGATGGGCCTACTCCACAGGGGAGGCCAGGTTACCATTGGTTAGTTTTGTTGTCATCGATCAGCATCCACGTGGTTCAGCTGTGCTCATCGCAGTGTTGGGTGATAGTCGGGTTGCTTGTATAACACATTGTAACAGCTAAACTAACACGCTGAGCTCCCTATTCCATCACTGAGACATGCACCTGGGTGGCACAGGAAATGGTGACAGGGGGAGGCAGGGTGAAATACGGTCACGCTGACCCACATAGTCAGGGCTTCGTTGATACTGCAGTTCCTGCACTCAAGATCTCCACCCGGGGTTTTGATCTTTAATGTATCTCTCCCTGTACCTTGTATTACAAGGGATGTGTTTTCATGCCTGAAGAAATAAAGCTGTGCACATTTAGATATTCTGCGGACACTTGATTTGTTTGCTTATCAAGGAATGCAAAGGTGTCGGGGTAGGGTCAGTGGTTTGGGGCTGGTTCCGGACTCGCTGGGTGGTGGTTAGAGGCCTACTGGCAGTTTAGTGGAGATGAATGGATGCAGCACGGAGCCTGGTGTTGTCTCACAGTCTTTCAGGGTGCATTCCTTTGGCTCATGCTAATTATTCACAACACTGGATGGACGAGGGGGAAGTGAACTTCTGTGGGAACAGGGCGCTATGGATTCATTTTGTCTTAATGAGATTTGGCCTGGTGGACTGGGTTTGTGAACAGCACGATCATGAAAGCCTATGCTTTTTGGGCCTGATTAAAATAATAGAGTCATGTGCTATGTGTTTTCTTGTGCCTATCTACAATAGGTGCTAGAGTGCCATTACATGGTGCTTAATAGTACGGATTACTCCCCCCTTATACACTACATCAGCTCATAGGGTGTTCACCTGATCTGAAAGCGCCTAGTGGAGTGGGATATACTCATATCCATCCCAACATTCCCCCTTGTTATTACTTCTACAGTAACACATTCTCAGCTGCCATATTTACGTACATTTGCAGGCTTTTCTGTTTCATCCCACGCAGATCTTCCCTTAATTGGCATCAATGCTCTACATACATGTTGTAGACTTTCTCCCCACTGGGCATACTGCTCAGGTGTACATGTGATGTAGATGCACCGTCCCCCAGCCGCCAGGTCTACCCACACTTCCTTATAATTTTCGGGATCAGGAGTAGGAATAATGGTTGTATGACACAAGTTATCAACTATATTGCAAATAGGGATTCAGACGATGTGGTGAATGGGGAGGTCATTTTGCTCAGGTTGTATCTCTACTTCCTTTGTATCACGAGGTACCTTATTATTTCCAATACTGAGCATCATCATTGGGCTATTAGGTAAGGCTTTGGCACAACAATGGAGACCCAATTGGCACGTGCAAAAGACCTCCATGATAACCACAGAGATGGGGACCAGCATCTTTACCAATGTTCCAAGCCATGATGGGATCCAATTAAAGGCCATGGTGAACCAGTCTTCTTCTTGGACCCTAGCTTCTTTTTTCATTTTCACCCCTTGTTCATGTATTGCTGCAATGAGTGTGATAGTGTCCCATGTTCAGCGTCTTCAGACGGTACGAATGTGAAACATGGTCATTAGTCTTAGGGCACTTAGTTCCACTTTTATGAGATTGAACCCTTGTTAAGTATCATTCGCCAGCTTGATCAGCTCCCACCAAACTATCTGGTGCCATTTTGCATTTGTTTGTGTTTGTATGCTGGGTATTAGGGATGCAAAAAATGTCTCTGCTGAATTATAAAGCTTGTATTCATTGGGTATCTGTGCAAGCAGGTTGGATGAGTCTTGAGAAAAATAATTTGAAGACTGTTTATTTCTCCTCAACTGATTATAACAGTCCTTTTCAGGGAGGATGTAGGATGTGGAAGTCTGGGGGTTGCATGATGGGCAGTACTCATGTTGTCACTGTGTGCTCTTAATCAGGCAAGGGTACTCCCTGCTTCAGGTGTTCTTCTGGTACTACTAACAGGGCCGAGTGCAGCGTTGGAAGTGATCAATAGCCTCTCCAAGAAGGTGGGAGGTGCACGTACGCTTGCAGGCCGCAGACCCAGTAATAATCCATCAGTACCACCGTGCCTTTCCTGAGATCTTGAATTGGTATAGTTCTGTTACACCATCTGTTTGATCCCACTGAGAAAGATCCTTCGCTGTAAAAACATAGTTTGTAGTTTTCTTCTTTGTTCACTTTCACTGGTTTCTCGATTGCTTTGATTCATGTTAGTTTTGTGACATGTTCTGTCCTTATCTGTGCACATGCTTGTTGTACAAGGGCTAGGTTTTTTTGTGGATATTCTACAAGTCCTTCTGCCTTACACAGGAGAGTTGTCTCTTGCCATTTATTGTTCGTGTTCTCCGTCCCTTATATTGCCAGGTGTGCTTCCTTAAAACAGTTGGGGTTGGTGGAACTCATTTTGCATTTTCGGATATCTGGATCGACGAGTTCTAGGCTGACATTGCGTGCCTGGAAAGAGCCTTTGATCCTACATAGCCCAAGATGAATCAGGCATTGGGTCTCTATTATGGGTACTTCTTGTTGTACTAAGACCTTGGGTGCCCCAGGTGTGTTCAGTATTAAGGAACAGACGTAGCAACTTCCATTAGTCGTTCAACTTCCCATTGTACTCATGTCAAAGTACCAAATGTTCGAGTGTTCGGGATGGCAAATGTCTTCAACTGCATCTAATCCTAAGTCATGATATGCATCATATTTATGCTTGATATGCATCATATTTATGTTGGTGCACTTGCCTTTTCTTTGAGCTAGTCATAACTGTAGGCCCTAGTGTTAATAATGTTATCTCTATCAATATTCGAAGAATCTCTCTGCAGTGTCATCTACATCATTGTTTGCACCTGTGGATTTTGGAAAAAATGGGCATGGTGGGAGGCAGGGAAGAGAGAGAGAGAGAGACAGAGAAAGAGAGAGAGAGAGAGAACATTTTAATTTACAAAGCTTGTGATCTAGTAGCAATATGTGTACTATACACGTTCTCAAATGCACTGATATGGTCAGCATAGAGCTGCAGTTTTGAGGTAGTGTAGTGTTCTTCGGTCCGGGCATCTGGTGTGGTGTCCTTTGGGGCCCAGAGAAAATCAGAGAGGTGTATCCAATATCTCAGCCCCTTCACCTTTACTGCGAGTGGGGTGGAAAACACCTCTTCGTAGGACCCATGGAACCTGGGGTTGCTCCTTTTTCACACAAAGATTCTGACATAGAAAAATTCCCCTGCCAACAATCATTGTGCAATGGTGATGTCAGTGTGTGGGGCAGTTGTAGTCTGTGCTTACTCAGTGTTTTGCAGTACATCTTATCACAAGTGTCAGTTAGGACATGTACTGCTTGAACTCTTCACCCAGAATTGTCGCTGCCCTATGAGCGTCCGTTGGTCTGCTAACAGGGGCCAGGGGTGTCTGCATGTGCCTGCAGGTAACTATTTCATGGGGGGACAGGTGGTGTTCCTTACTGGGTTGTGTGCGCAGATGTAACAGGGCCAGGGCCAGGTAATACACGCAATTCTTTTTTTATCGCTTTGCATAGTTTGGAGAGTCTGCTTTTAAGGAGGCCATTGATCCTCTCCACCATGCCGTTTGCTTGTGGTTGGTAAATCAGGCACATTCGATGCTTTATTCCTAACAGGGCTGTGATTTATTTGAACTGTTCATTGAAATAATGATTGCCGTTATCTGACCTTAGGATGTCATACACTCCCCAGCAGGGGAATACCTCTCTGATGAGGAATTTAGCAGCAAACTTGGCGTCTGGGTGGGCACATCGGCCTGCCCCAAACCCATCTTGAAAATGGACACACCACCACACTTAAATATTGTGCCCCATTGCATTTTTCTCCCATGTCTGCATAATTCATGTGCAGCTCACGGAATGGGCCAACAGGGTGGGGCAATGTTCCTCTCAGTATTCTCAGTGTTGTACCTATACTAAATACTTGACACGTTGGTCATTGGAACACCATTGTTGCTAGGTATTCCTGTATGTCCGCTGCAATGTGTTGTTTAGAGCTATGGCACAGGAAATGCAATTGCTCGAAGGCTGAATGCAATAATTCCACAGGCATCACTACCTTCACTGTAATCTGCTGTCTCCATAAGAGATCTGAGGGTGATTGCATGCACCCACATTTGAGCCACATGTCCTGCTCTTCTGGAGGTGCCCTAAGCTGCAGTTCAATAATTTGTGCGATAGGGGGCGCCGTGTTTGCGTATGTGTCTGTCCTGGTGTTTGCGGTGGTCACGATATATTCTGTTGATGTTTGTACTGGGAGATATGCTGCAGCTTTTGCTGCCGTGTCTGGGTTGGCATTTCCCAATGAGATTTCTTCTGTGTGCAGCACTGCATGCTGTACCAGTGAGCCTCGTGCTCTTCGGTATCACATTCTTCTCTAGCGTGACAGACCTGCATGTACCGTTGTGGTTACGTATTCAGAGTCTGAATAGTTGATAACATAGCACCCCTTAGAGGCCTGCAGGGCTTCTATCAGCGCTACCAGCTCAGCTGCTTGTGCAGAATAATGCATGGCCAGTCTTTTCATGACCATTGTTTCATCTTCTCCCTTTTCTAGGCATACCACTGCCACCCCAATACGTTTTTCACCTATTTCCTAATCAATTGATGCTGACCCATCAACAAAGAGCACTTCTCCATCTTCAAGGGGGCTGTATTTCAGGAACTCATCTTCTTCACTATCATAGGATGAACAATTATGATGCAGAAAGTCTTCAGCCGTGCATGGCTGAGTGAGAAATGTTGTTGGGTTTACTGTCTTGCACCATACAACATGGATGTGGTGGCTAGACAGTATGGTTTCATATGCTGAGGCTCTCTGTGGTGTGAGTGTGGACCGCTGTCATAAGTGTGCTGTTTGAGTTGGAGAAAATGTAAAATTCCTGCATGTAATCTGGAGTGGCAGGGACAGGTGCTGTTGAAATCACTTCTTCTAATTCATTGAAATTCTTTGTTATCTCCAGGCTCCATTCAATTTTGTGGTTCTCTTTCTGTGCCTCTTTAAGGCCCTGCAGGAGAAGCCTTGTTTATGCTGTGTAGTCTAAGATCCAGGCCCTGCAATAGTTGCATAATCCTAAAAATGTTTTCATATCCTTCAATGTGAGTGGCTTGGGAGTTGCAAGCAAAGTAGCTTCCCTGTCAGGGATTATCCACTTGCCGTCCTTGGAAATTAGTTGTTCTAAGTAAAGCACTTCCAGTTGACAGTACTGGAGTTTTGCCTTTTCCACTTTGTACCCTTTTCTGGCTAGTAACTGTAGTATTGCAATGGAGTGTCTTTGACAGCTCTGCTCGCTGACGCTGAGACCAGTAGATTATCTACGTATTGCACTATTGTTCTGGGCACTTGGATGTTCCCTAGATCTTCATGTAATCTCCTGTTAGAAATACTGGGGTTCTCACAGTACCCCTGGGGCTGGCGACCATTTTCATAGCGCTTTCCGCCCAGGGTGAACGCTGTAAGGTACTATGAGTCTGCATAATGATAATGGTTGCTATTTATATTGCGCCTTTATCCAAAGCGCTTTACAGAGCACATATTTACTTCCAATATCACCCAACTGAAATTGGTACTCAAATATCGACCTCAGAAGGATGAAAGGCTGAGTTGGCTTTGCCAGGATTTGAACCTGCAATTCACACTCAGATCGCAGCGGTGAACGCTCAACCCACTGAGCTATCTTACCGGCCTAGGATGGAGGGGTACTGAGAAGAATGCAATCTTCAAATTGACCATAGTGAAATGGATAGCCTCCTTGGGAATGATACACAAAATGGTTGCTGGGTTGGGAACAAGTGGAAAATCTTTCTATAAAATGTCATTGATGTGTCTCAAATCCTGGATCATCCTCCAACTGCCCCCATTGCCTTTTTAATGGGATATACAGCCGTATCACATGGCGATGTGGAGGGCATTCTTATCTGTTGGTGCAACAGAGCCTGCAGTATTTCCTGAATTCCTTCCTCTGCCTCTCTGGACAGTGGGCACTGTTTTACTCATTGAATTACTGCTCCTGGTTTAAGTGTCATTCTGACAGTGGTCACTTCTTTCAACATCCCTACATCATGTGCATTTGTTGTCCATAAATGTATGGGGACATATTGCAGATCTGTCTCACTGAATGGGAGCTGTCCACTGACAAAAGACCTGATGGGCTAAGCACTTTCCGGCATTGTAACAGTATTTCACAAGGTATACAAATCTCGAGGATGATTACTCCATCATTATTGCTGTCCTCGAAGAGGTCTTCATTGGACAGTTCTCTTAAGGGTATATTCGGGTCGATGCATAACACAGTGCACCATTAGTACCCGTGGTGGTCAGTACCCAGCACTACAATCTATTTTGCATATAACACTAGGCCCTCATTATCTAATGTTAGGATTGTGCCTGCAACCAACTCTGGGAGGGCTACAGATCTGAAAATAAAGTCAGTGTGCACCAGCCACTCTTTTCTGGTTATCTGGGGAACCGCTTGTTCATGCACCATAATAACATAAACAAACCTGTCTGGATTGATGGGGATACCCCTCACTGCCACCTCACTGGCGACGGCATGTATTAGCAGCATAGCTCAGAGGGAGCACATGCCAGGTGAGGCGCAGACAATCCCTCTGTCTATAAACAAGATTGTCATGTTCAATTTGATAAGCAGTTCCCTACTGAGAAAGTTGACAGGGGAATTCTCGGAATAGAGGAGGGGAGCATGCACAACCTTCCCTCCCACCTTGACGTCTAAATCCTTTGTATAAGGAACTGTTAACACAGCCCCAGAGAATCCCTGCGTGTCAAGTGTTTTTCCTGATAGTGGGAATTTTCCTTCACTAATACATGACTTCTCTGCCACAGAGTCCAGCATAAATATGAATTGTTTATTCCCTATCTCTGCCCCCACCAGTGTAGTTGCAAAAGGGTGACTGTTCTCAGTGACTGTTGGTTGGGGCGGGGCTGGTGTGGTTGCATTGCTTGTTGGTGTGGTGGGAGGTAAGGGCCAGGGATTTGGGGAGGTAACTGTGTATAGGCCTGGTGAATTTTGTGTGGTATGGAACTTATTCCATGAGTTGGCCCTTGGGTGCTCCCTGGGTTGGGTACACTTATTGTGGTTGATTGTAGTTATAATTCCCTCCCTACCTGCTGTGACATTCCCTTGAGAAGTGCCCCAAACTTCCACATGTCCAGCACTGTCCAGGTCCTCCACCCCTTTGTCTTTGCCCTCCAAATAATCCTGCCCTAGGTCCTCGGAGCCCACCTCATCCTTGCTGCTCCCCTCCTTGCCACTGGGGTCCTACAAAGTGCTGGTTTCTTACCAACTGTCTTTGTCTGCCATCAGCCCAAACCACTGACATCCTTGCCTGGGTTGCAAAGGAGACACACCCCTCCTCTCCCATCTGCTCTGCAGCCGCCACTGTTGATACTGCTGATACCTTCACTAGTTCATTTGGAACCAGTTTCGCTTCCTCTGCCTGCTGCCTCTGAACAGCTTATTTCTCCTTCCATTTGATCCTCCTACAATGGTGGACTATGCTACTTTGAATCTCCGGCCACCCCTTTGTTTCAACCCCAGAAATGTTATCAATCGCTTTCTGCACTTACTTGGATAGCCCTCTTTTTAAAATCAAATAGAATAACGAAGTTGACTGATCTTAGGCGCTACCCGTTTCTGCAATCCACATCTCTTGAATATATTGTGCAGCATATTCCTCATCCCCCATTGTGCATTGCATTTTGGATTGCAAATCTGGGGTGGCTGGGAACGTGCGTTGCAGCGCATACCATGCTCATGCTCTGGTCTTGTTAAATGATACACCATCATGGGAATCATTACTTAATTTCACTCCTGTGTACCCATCGTTAATTCCCACTATCTCTGCTTGATCTCCCACTGCAGCTAACAACACATTCTTAATGTCCCCTATGGCTAAGGGTACCTGGCAGTGGTTTTCTCAAATGCGTAAATCCATTTCCCCGCCCCCACTGTCAGTGGCAGAAGAGCCTTAAGGAGATTAGTCTGGTCCATTTGCACCCCGGGTACATAGTGGTACCTTCTGGTACTACTAACAGGGGCGAGTGCAGCGTTGGAAGTGATCAATAGCCTCTCCAAGAAGGTGGGAGGTGCACGTACGCTTGTAGGCCGCAGACCCAGTAATAATCCATCAGTGCCACCGTGCCTTTCGTGAGATCATGAATTAGTATAGTTCTGTTACACCATCTGTTTGATCCCACTGAGAAAGATCCTACGCTGTAAAAACATAGTTTGTAGTTTTCTTCTTTGTTCACTTTCACTGGCTTCTCGATTGCTTTGATTCATTTTAGTTTTGTGACATGTTCTGTCCTTATCTGTGAACATGCTTGTTGTACAAGGGCTAGGTTTTTTTTGTGGATATTCTGCAAGTCCTTCTGCCTTACACAGGAGAGTTGTCTCTTGCCATTTATTGTTCGTGTTCTCCGTCCCTTATATTGCCAGGTGTGCTTCCTTAAAACAGTTGGGGTTGGTGGAACTCATTTTGCATTTTCGGATATCTGGATCGACGAGTTCTAGGCTGACATTGTGTGCCTGGAAAGAGCCTTTGATCCTACATAGCCCAAGATGAATCAGGCATTGGGTCTCTATTATGGGTACTTCTTGTTGTACTAAGACCTTGGGTGCCCCAGGTGTGTTCAGTATTAAGGAACAGACGTAGCAACTTCCATTAGTCGTTCAACTTCCCGTTGTACTCATGTCAAAGTACCAAATGTTCGAGTGTTCGGGATGGCAAATGTCCTCCACTGCATCTAATCCTAAACCATGATATGCATCCTATTTATGCTTGATATGCATCATATTTATGTTGGTGCACTTGCCTTTTCTTTGAGCTAGTCATAACTGTAGGCCCTAGTGTTAATAATGTTATCGCTATCAATATTCGAAGAATCTCTCAGCAGTGTCATCTCCATCATTGTTTGCACCTGTGGATTTTGGAAAAAATGGGCATGGTGGGAGGCGGGGAAGAGAGAGAGAGACAGAGACAGAGAAAGAGAGAGAGAGAGAGCATTTTAATTTACAAAGCTTGTGATCTAGTAGCAATATGTGTACTATACAAGTTCTCAAATGCACTGATATGGTCAGCATAGAGCTGCAGTTTTGAGGTAGTGTTGTGTTCTTCGGTCCGGGCACCTGGTGTTGTGTCCTTTGGGGCCCAGTGAAAATCAGAGAGGTGTATCCAATAACTCAGCCCCTTCACCTTTACTGCGAGTGGGGTGGAAAACACCTCTTCGTAGGACCCATGGAACCTGGGGTTGCTCCTTTTTCACACAAAGCTTCTGACATAGAAAAATTCCCCTGCCAACAATCATTGTGCAATGGTGATGTCAGTGTGTGGGGCAGTTGTAGTCTGTGCTTACTCAGTGTTTTGCAGTACATCTTATCACAAGTGTCAGTTAGGACATGTACTGCTTGAACTCTTCACCCAGAATTGTTGCTGCCCTATGAGCGTCCATTGGTCTGCTAACAGGGGCCAGGGGTGTCTGCATGTGCCTGCAGGTAACTATTTCATGGGGGGACAGGTGGTGTTACTTAATGGGTTGTGTGCGCAGATGTAACAGGGCCAGGGCCAGGTAATACACGCAATTCTTTTTTATCGCTTTGCATAGTTTGGATAGTCTGCTTTTAAGGAGGCCATTGATCCTCTCCACCATGCCGTTTGCTTGTGGTTGGTAAATCAGGCACATTCGATGATTTATTCCTAAATGGGCTGTGATTTATTTGAACAGTTCATTGAAATAATGAGTGCCGTTATCTGACCTTAGGATGTCACACACTCCCCAGCAGGAGAATACCTCTCTGATGAGGAATTTAGCAGCACACTTGGCGTCTGGGTGGGCACATCGGCCAGCCTCAACCCATCTTGAAAATGGACACACCACCACACTTAAATATCGTGGCCCATTGCATTTTTCTCCCATGTCTGCATAATTCATGTGCAGCTCACGGAATGGGCCAACAGGGTGGGGCAATGTTACTCTCAGTATTCTCAGTGTTGTACCTATACTAAATACTTGACACGTTGTGCATTGGAACACCATTGTTGCTAGGTATTCCTGTATGTCCGCTGCAATGTGTTGTTTAGAGCTATGGCACAGGAAATGCAATTGGTCGAAGGCTGAATGCAATAATTCCACAGGCATCACTACCTTCACTGTACTCTGCTGTCTCCATAAGAGATCTGTGGGTGATTACATGCACCCACAGTTGAGCCACATGTCCTGCTCTTCTGGAGGTGCCCTAAGCTGCAGTTCAATAATTTGTGCGATAGGGGGCGCCGTGTTTGCGTATATGTCTGTCCTGGTGTTTGCGGTGGTCACAATATATTCTGTTGATGTTTGTACTGGGAGATATGCTGCAGCTTTTGCTGCCGTGTCTGGGTTGGCATTTCCCAATGAGATTTCTTCTGTGTGCAGCACTGCATGCTGTACCAGTGAGCCTCGTGCTCTTCGGTATCACATTCTTCTCTAGCGTGATAGACCTGCATGTACCATTGTGGTTACGTATTCAGAGTCTGAATAGTTGATAACATAGCACTCCTTTGAGTCCTGCAGGGCTTCTATCAGCGCTACCAGCTCAGCTGCTTGTGCAGAATAATGCATGGAAAGTCTTTTCATGACCATTGTTTCATCTTCTCCCTCTTCTAGGCGTACCACTGCCACCCCAATACATTTTTCACCTATTTCCTAATCAATTGATGCTGACCCATCAACAAAGAGCACTTCTCCATCTTCAAGGGGGCTGTATTTTAGGAACTCATCTTCTTCACTATCATAGGATGGACAATTATGATGCAGAAAGTCTTCAGCCGTGCATGGCTGAGTGAGAAATGTTGTTGGGTTTACTGTCTTGCACCATACAATATGGATGTGGGGGCTAGACAGTATGGTTTCACATGCTGAGGCTCTCTGTGGTGTGAGTGTGGACCGCTATCATGAGTGTGCTGTTTGAGTGGGAGAAAATGTAAAATTCCTTCATGTAATCTGGTGTGGCAGGGACAGGTGCTGTTGAAATTACTTCTTCTAATTCATTGAAACTCTTTGTCATCTCCGGCCTCCATTCAATTTTGTTGTTCTCTTTCTGTGCCTCTTTAAGGCCCTGCAGGAGAAGCCTTGTTTATGCTGTGTAGTATAAGATCCAGGCCCTGCAATAGTTGAATAATCCTAAAAATGTTTTCATATCCTTCAATGTGAGTGGCTTGGGAGTTGCAAGCAAAGTAGCTTCCCTGTCTGGGATTATCCACTTGCCGTCCTTGGAAATTAGTTGTCCTAAGTAAAGCACTTCCAGTTGACAGTACTGGAGTTTTGCCTTTTCCACTTTGTACCCTTTTCTGGCTAGTAACTGTAGTAATGCAATGGAGTGTCTTTGACAGCTCTGCTCGCTGACGCTGAGACCAGTAGATTATCTACGTATTGCACTATTGTTCTGGGCACTTGGATGTTCCCTAGATCTTCATGTAATCTCCTGTTAGAAATACTGGGGTTCTCACAGTACCCCTGGGGCAGGCGACCACTTTCATAGCGCTTTCCGCCCAGGGCGAACGCTGTAAGGTACTATGAGTCTGCATAATGATAATGGTTGCTATTTATATTGCGCCTTTATCCAAAGCGCTTTACAGAGCACATATTTACTTACAATATCACCCAACTGAAATTGGTACTCAAATATCGACCTCAGAAGGATGAAAGGCTGAGTTGGCTTTGCCAGGATTTGAACCTGCAATTCACACTCAGATCGCAGCGGTGAGTGCTCAACCCACTGAGCTATCTTATTGGCCTAGGATGGAGGGGTACTGAGAAGAATGCAATCTTCAAATTGACCATAGTGAAATGGATAGCCTCCTTGGGAATGATACACAAAACGGTTGCTGAGTTGGGAACAAGTGGAAATTCTTTCTGTAAAATGTCATTGATGTGTCTCAAATCCTGGATCATCCTCCAACTGCCCCCCATTGCCTTTTTAATGGGGTATACAGCCGTATCACATGGCGATGTGGAGGGCATTCTTATCTGTTGGTGCAACAGGGCCTGCAGTGTTTCCTGAATTCCTTCCTCTGCCTCTCTGGACAGTGAGTACTGTTTTACTCATTGAATTACTGCTCCTGGTTTAAGTGTCATTCTGACAGTGGTCACTTCTTTCAACATCCCTACATCATGTGCATTTGTTGTCCATAAATGTATGGGGACATATTGCAAATCTGTCTCACTGAATGGGAGCGGTCCACTGACAAAAGACATGAGTGGGCTAAGCACTTTCCGGCATTGTAACAGTATTTCACAAGGTATACAAATCTCGAGGATGATTTCTCCATCATTATTGCTGTCCTCGAAGAGGTCTTCATTGGACAGTTCTCTTAAGGGTATATTCGGGTCGATGCATAACACAGTGCACCATTGGTACCCGTGGGGGTCAGTACCCAGCACTACAATCTATTTTGCAGACAACACTTGGCCCTCATTATCTAATGTTAGGATTGTGCCTGCAACCAACTCTGGGAGGGCTACAGATCTGAAAATAAAGTCAGTGTGCACCAGCCACTCTTTTCTGGTAATCTGGGGAACCGCTTGTTCATGCACCATAATAACATAAACAAACATGTCTGTTGATGGGGATACCCCTCACTGCCACCTCACTGGCGACGGCATGTATTAGCAGCATAGCTCAGAGGGAGCACATGCCAGGTGAGGTGCAGACAATCCCTCTGTCTATAAACGAGATTGTCATGTTCAATTTGATAAGTAGTTCCCTACTGAGCAAGATGACAGGGGAATTCTCGGAATAGAGGAGGGGAGCATGCACAACCTTCCCTCCCACCTTGACGTCTAAATCCTTTGATAAGGAACTATTAACACAGCCCCAGAGAATCCCTGCGTGTCAAGTGTTTTTCCTGATAGCGGGAATTTTCCTTCACTAATGCATGTCTTCTCTGCCACAGAGTCCACCATAAAGATGAATTGTTTATTCCCTATCTCTGCCCCCACCAGTGTAGTTGCAAAAGGGTGACTGTTCTCAGTGACTGTGGTTGGGGCGGAGCTGGTGTGGTTGCATTGCTTGTTGGTGTGGTGGGAGGTAAGGGCCAGGGATTTGGGGAGGTAACTGTGTATAGGCCTGGTGAATTTTGTATGGTATGGAACTTATTCCATGAGTTGGCCCTTGGGTGCTCCCTGGGTGGGGTACCCTTATTGTGGTTGATTGTAGTTATAATTCCCTCCCTACCTGCTGTGACATTCCCTTGAGAAGTGCCCCAAACTTCCACATGTCCAGCACTGTCCAGGTCCTCCACCCCTTTGTCTTTGCCCTCCAAATCCTCCTGCCCTCGGTCCTCGGAGCCCACCTCATCCTTGCTGCTCCCCTCCTTGCCACTGGGGTCCCACAAAGTGCTGGTTTCTTACCAACTGTCTTTGTCTGCCATCAGCCCAAACCACTGACATCCTTGCCTGGGTTGCAATGGAGACACACCTCTCCTCTCCCATCTGCTCTGCAGCCGCCACTGTTGATACTGCTGATTCCTTCACTAGTTCATTTGGAACCAGTTTCGCTTCCTCTGCCTGCTGCCTCTGAACAGCTTATTTCTCCTGCCATTTGATCCTCCTACAATGGTGGACTATGTTACTTTGAATCTCGGGCCACCCCTTTGTTTCAACCCCAGAAATGTTATCAATCGCTTTCTGCACTTACTTGGATAGCCCTCTTTTTAAAATCAAATAGAATAACGAAGTTGATTGATCTTAGGCGCTACCCGTTTCTGCAATCCACATCTCTTGAATATATTGTTCAGCATATTCCTCATCCCCCATTGTGCATTGCATTTTGGATTGCAAATCTGGGGTGGCTGGTAACGTGCGTTGCAGCGCATCCCTTGCTCATGCTCTGGTCTTGTTAAATGATACCCCATCATGGGAATCATTACTTAATTTCACTCCTGTGTACCCATCGTTAATTCCCAATATCTCTGCTTGATCTCCCACTGCAGCTAACAACACATTCCTAATGTCCCCTATGGCTAAGGGTACCTGGCAGTGGTTTTCTCAAATGCGTAAATCCATTTCCCCGCCCCCACTGTCAGTGGCAGAAGAGCCTTAAGGAGATTAGTCTGGTCCATTTGCACCCCGGGTACATAGTGAGGGCGCCCCACTCCATTGTGTGTCAGTGGTATTCACATTTTTTGGCTTCCCTTTCTCACTCCTAGTTGCACTTCCCTTTTTCCGGGCAAGTGCTATCCTGCTGAAACTTTCTCTTAATCTTCCTTCCCATAGACGCTCTACTCTCTGCGTATTCAGTGACACTTGTTCAGCCCCTCCCTTTGTATCTTCTTCCGTGTTATCAAATTCACTCCAATAATCCTCGTTCCCTGTACGGGACCCTACGTTCTCATACCCCAAGCTGTCTGTTTCCCTGTCCCACTGTAACTGAACGGTTCTTATGGGTGCACTGTCTATTCTGAACAGGAAGTAGCCTGACTTCCATTCATCCACAGGTGGCTGTGGGGCGTTCCTGTGGGCAACATTGGAACCTCTTCCACCCTTGTGGCTTCACATGCTGCCCTTAATCTTGCCAATAATGTGTGTGTTGAGGCTAATGCTACCTCTAGGTCTTTTGCACTTACCCCTGTGTGGGTCAATACCTTAGGAGTTGTGTCATTCGGTGGGTGTGGGGCCGTACTTGGGGTGGCCACTACTGTATCTGCTGACACATATGTTTGGTTGGTGTAGCCCTCTGCTGGGCACATGGTTGCGGTATATTCCCTTTTTTGTATTCACTCTTCCCCAATCCTCCTCTGTACTCCTCTTATTGTCACTATCAGATGCAGCCCCTTCTCCAGCCGGGACCCCTGTGTCTTGGAACATTCTCCAGAGGTCCAGTATTACCCTTCTAATCTGTAATTGTCTCCGCTTATACCTTGTGGTCAAGTAGGTGTCTCTTGACCCCTGTTCAGGCCAGAGGTGGGACATTCCCTCCCCTTTAGTCTCAGTCACACATTGGTTGTGATACTTTTTGATCTTCTCACAGTATAGGGGCAAGGCTTTACATATATGGTCTAGGGGTGTGTCCGTCCCCATGGTAGTGTCTGTAGAGTGTCTTGTGTCAAAGCTATGCTTGTACTGCTGTCCCACAGTTAAAACAGAAATGTGTCCAATATCACTTAAAACATATACACTGTACTTGTGTCTCTAATACGAGTCAATACTGTCACTAATTACACAAAATAAAGAACATCAAGTCACTTCTCCCCCTCCCCTGTTCCCTACTAGAGCTTCTTCATTCACTCCCTACACACTCTCCTGATGCACTCACAGACGCCAACCATGCCCCTCGCGGGCCTCATCCGTACACGATAAAATACACCAACAAAATAAACTAAAATAACAAGTTAAAACAACAACCACTACTCTTCCTGAGCTCTCTAATTATACAGAGCTCCTAAATTTCTCCTTATTTTTCTCCCACACGTTCATATGTAGCGCGACCCTCTCCCCTCACTCAGAGAGGCTCCCGTATTCCTTTTTTTTTAATCTTTAATATTCTTAAAAAGTAAAAAATAAAACATGGCATAAAAATACCCACAATTTACAAACCAACAAACCCTTTTGCCTTCATTCACTGTTTGTTCACCCTCTTCACACTGCTCTATAAACCCCACCCTACTTTGTTATCCCTTGAAAACTGTACTCTCGTGTCCACGTTCTTCCAAAAGCCTCCATTTGCCGGGAATCACAACTGGCCTGGGCCTCTTCTTGGGGCCTTACCAGGCTCCAACAAGCAGGCGGGAATCCTGCAAAGACGGCTCCCACAAAGGCCTCTCAGCGTATGCGTTTTGGGGCTGGTCACCGTAGGTGGGCACGGTCTTCCAAAGAGGCCACCTGCATACCTCTGCAAGTACGGGGAAGTCACATCACATCACAAGGGTCACCAAATGAAGGCAAGTCCCTTTTTATGCACACTCCAGAATAAGGACAACTCGCTAGGGAGATAGGCTAGGAGATAGTTGTGCAAGGATAACTCACGTTTAATTGTACAAACTACAAAATATCAGCAAAAATCTCTGCTGCTCGAGAGCGATCTGATTATTATAAAGTAAAGCAAAAGCTTAAAAGGCCTTGTTGTATACAGTACAAAGTAATACTACTGATTGGTTAGGCATTATGGATGGGCCTGTTCCATAGGGAATGCCAAGTTACAATTGGTTAGTTTTATTGTTATCGATCAGGATCCATGTCGGTCAGCTGGGCTCATCGCAGTCTTGGGTGAAGGTCGGCTTGCTCGTATAACACATTGGGCCTGATCACGACCTCGGCGGTAACGCTAACGCTATTAGCGCGGGGACTATTAGCGCGATCGCCATAGCCCCCTGCGCTAATAGCGCAGGATCACGAGTTGGGAAGACTTGGAAGTCCCCATTCCCCATTGAGCCCATTCGGGAATGCCCCATTCCCCATTGGGCTCAATGGGGAAAATTTGCACTCTTAATAGCGCAAATTTTCGGTGGATTTCCTCCTAGCTAAGAGCTGGGACAAAATCCACCGAAGCCCTGATTCGGCAGACCCTTAAATCCGGCGGTAATAGCGCTACCGTCGGATTTAAGGGTTACCGGCGAGATCGTGATGAGGCCCATTGTATCAGCTAAACTATTACTCTGTGCTCCGAATTCCATCACTGTGACATTCACCTGGGCAGCACTGGAAATGGTGCCAGGGAAAAGGGAGGATGAAATACATTCACGCTGACCAACACATTCAAGGCTTCATTGATACTGCAGTTTCCACACTCAAGACCTCCACCCGGGGTTGTGATCTTTAATTTATCCCTCCCTGTACCATGTGTTACACGTGATGTGTTTTCATGCATGAAGAAATAATGCTGCCCATACTTCAATCTTCTGCGGACACTTGATTTGTGTTGGAACAGGGGATTTGTTTGCTTATCAGGGAATGCAAAGGTGTGGGGGCCGGGTCACTGGTGTGGGGCTGTCTCCAGATTGGCAGGGTAGGTATTAGAGGCCTACTGGCACTTTAGTGTAGATAATGGATACAGCGCAGAGCCTGGTGTTGTCTCCCGCTCTTGCAGAGTGCATTCCTTTGGCTGATACTAAATATTCGCAACAATGGAGGGACGAGGGGGAAGTGCACTTCTGTAGGAACAAGGCTCTGTGGATTCATCCTGTCTTAATGAGATTGGGCCTAGTGAACTGGGTTTGTGAACAGCGTGCCGATGCAAGCCTATGCTGTTTGGGCCTAATACAAAATGGAGTCAAGTGCTATGCATTTACTAGTGTTGCACATCTACAATAGGTGCTATAGTGCCTTTACATGGTGCTTAATAATGCTGATGTCTCACCCCTATACACTACATCACCTCATAGAGTGTTTGTCTAACCTGAAAGCACCTGGGGGGGGAGTGGCATATACTTATTTACATCCCAACAGAAGCTTGCTGTCAGAACCTAACAGGACATGCTGTGTACTGGTTGGATACCGGTTTTGGAACTACTGGGTGGGTCCTCTGAGTCCCATATCACCCTCTGTTCCCTGGGAGATGTTTAGGAGAGGGATCGTGCCTCCCTCTTGGAACTCCTGGCCATCCTTCACTGTCGGCAGATGTAAGGTAGACTGAACCTTCAGGTCGGGTCCAAATGAGTCTTTCTTTTTACTTCTTGCAAAGTCTTCAGATGATCTCCTCAGTGAGGGTCTCAACCCTCTTTTATAGCCAATAAGGGCCCAGGGATTGGTGTAGGTCAAGCCTAACTTAAGTGAGACAATACTGGGTCTCCACCAACAATCTTCAGTGATGCTTCATGTCAGAACCAGGGCGCTTCGCAACAGACAGGGGAAAGATGACAACATATACTTCTAAGTCCCGCCCATGTTCCTGCCTGCTGTACATCAAAGTGTCTCCCTAATTAAATGAGACCTCTGCGGCGCTTGATCACAACATGGACCATCTTTGAAGTATGGGGTTGCAGGCAGACATTCTTCTCCTGCAATTCACATTCTTCTCTGCTCTGAAAGGAGTGGTTCCAGACAAGACATTCACTGCCCTTTCATACCAAGGAGGGGTGTAAGAACCAAATTGACACATTGCATTAAGAGGTGTTGGCGTCTGTTCTTCATTGTCACTTCCTGCACCCAGGCCTTCCCTGAGGCCTGATAATTAATATTCTTCTGTATTCGCCACACCAAGCAAGATTTGACAATGGAGATGCAAATCCATGGGGCCTTGAAACTGTAATCAAGCTGCCCAGGAACAAAGTATTTAGATGTTCCCACGGCTGTCAGGTGTCAGCTACACATGACAGGGGAGGGTTGCGCTGGCAATCTGTTTCCTCCCTGAGTACATTACTATTTTTCTGCTGTGTGTTGAGCGTGGAAAACGTGCGTGGGAATGGCCCCATCATTCATTCTTTTAAACAAATAAAAAGAGCCCAGGCGAGCAAACTCTTCCCATCCAGATGGTCGGATTCCTCACAGTCTTGCAGTGAGCTGACACTTCGACTCCAATTATGGGCCAAAATAAGTGGGCTGAGAACCTTTGCTTAGACTTCTTAGTTCCAATATGACCAGCTAGGGGCACTTCATGCTCCAACTGCAAATGGAAGGGCCTCTACACCTTGGGTACAACCAACTTCTTCACTGCACCGGGTTCAGACTGAGTGGGCTCTCTGTAAAGGAGCTCATCCTCCCAAAAATTCTTAAAGGTCCTAGGTACTTCCCCTTGTGCCTGGGCATGGGACAGTTTTCCTAGACCCTCAATAGAGTGGCACTCTCTTTGACCCTTACAAACATGCCCCCTAGATGGACAATCTTCAACTAGCAGGCATTGAAGGTCAAGGTGATCCTCTGGGTTGACTACCTCTCCCTGAGAAGAGTTCTCAGGCTCTTCTGCCTCAGGAGTTGATTATAGGGTCACAACTGGGCCTAGCTCTTCAGGAGCTTGGACCACAGTGGCTGCTTTAGCAACAGCAGGATGAGAAGAAGCCCCCGTCACAGAGGTGATCTTATTACTCTTCCTCTTAGCCTTAGGTCTCCCCTTTGGGTTGGGTAACTGACTGCCAGTCAGACCCTGTGTGACCTATGACCTAGTGCCTGCAGCAGCAGTCAGGGGTAACCCTCCTGAAATGAACCCCATCTCTACTAGATCACTCCCCAACAAAATGTTGGCAGGTACAGTGTCCTGAACCAGGAAGAAAATCTTTGCTGTCTTGTCATCAATTTTAATGGTGACTGTTGTTACAGGAGGTAATTTGGGAGGTCCACAAGCTAACCTAGTGGTTCTCAGAGGAGCACCTACATAGTCCTCTGGCTTAAGCAGGGTCATGTCCACCACTCTCATGCTAGTCCCAGTGTCTCTCAAACCAGTGAAAGGCTGGCCGTTTAAGGGGACACTTCTCAAACATCTTCTAGTGTTCTGAGGGGTAGTAGCCAGTACTTCCGAGTACTGGTCCTATGCCCCAAGGACACTAAGGAAATCTCTACAGGAGAACCAAAGGTGATTCCTCGAGAGGAGGGGAGGAGAGTGGCCTCCACCTCAGGCATAGAGTAAGGATAGGTCAGGCTGGCATCCTGGAAACCATGTGCCTTACCTTTACACGTGGGGTCACCCTTCCAGTGGTGCAAGGCCCCACAGTCCCCACAGGTGCCATGAATATGAGGGACCGGACTGGATCCACTGGGAGCCAGCTTTGCAGCAGGGGCACCACTACTATTACTCTCCACCTCCATGAGACTTATCCCAACTAGATTTGCGGACCTAAGAGGGAGAATGTTTAGATGTATTCGGAGGTGGCTGCTTCTTGGACTTCTCAGTCTTCTGAGGGGTCAATTTTTTCTTGTCCATGTCCTTCACACTGGGATACTTATGGGTCACCATGTGGGAGACCCACTCATCAGCCAACTTGGCCAACTGAAAGTGATCCAGGATATTCTGGTCAGCAATGTACTGATGCAGCTCTGGTGAACAAGCCCCCAAAAAATGTAACAATAAACAGCAGGTGAGACAATTCAACAAAAGACTTCACTTTGTAACCATCAACCTGTCTCATCATATTCATATGTGCAGCACTCACCTAATACACCAAAGACATATTCACTCTCTTCTTATAATTCCTGAACCTATTAAGGTACTGGGCATTTGTCTTGCCAAACTTGATTGTCAAAGAAGCTTTCATGCAATCATACTGGCCTCTTTCTTCCACACTCAGTTTCAGAATACAATCATAACCAGTCTGAGGTGCTCTACTTAACAAACACTTAGCCCAATCTCTATTATCAACATCATGGATATCACAAGCCATCTCAAATTCTTCTATCCATTGGAGGATATAAGAATCCTCCACATACACACCAACCAAACATTTATAAACTTGGTTGCTGGAGACCTGACACTCTCAACTGGTTTAGCTGAAGTCTCCACTCTAGCTTTTTCCAGTTGTATTCTTTGATGCTCAGTGTCTCTATCTTTGAGTATTACTTGCTGTGTCAACTCCTCTTTCTTTAATTCAGCTTCTGTCTCTAACCTTTTATATCGAAAGGCTAACTCTTCTGTTTGTAGCTCCAATTTCAAAAGCTCAAGTTTCCGGGCATCCCCTTCAAGTGCACTGCTGGGTTTAGCAATAGAAGTTACTGGAGAGGTGGCAATCTCATTGGCGACATCTGTGACTTCACCAGGGGTAAGTGTTGTTATCAGTATACACTAGTAAGAAGCGTGGATTTTTTGCAGTCGCAAGGTTAAACACTGTGTCTCAAAACCAGTGATCCCACCACCAGTGTACAGACTGGAGGGGTATCTGTACTTTTTCTCTTTATGGTAGGCTAAAGGCACATAACAACCAAGCAAGACTCTCAATTTGGTAAAACGTGGCAAGCAGCCAGGCTTACGCTTTTAGGAGGTGATGCAGGCAGGTTCTTAAGTACAGTGTTTCCCCAAAGCCCCCAAAAAGGAATTACCACAAACTATGTTATATATGTTATATGATAAACAGTTGCTAACTCTACCTTAAATATATACATGTAAATAAAACACTTTGTACTTGGAATACTTGTTCAAAGAAAGGCAAATATATACAATCTATGTGGTACCACACATTACTTAAATCCAGTAATAGGTGCACTAACTGCAGACAGTTTTAAATAGGCAGGTTGATTTATAAGTGTGGTGTAACAGCATAGAACAGGGAAGAAAAGCAGGTTAGTGGTGAACAGCATGAGAATACTTTCTTTTGGCTCGATAGACAATTATTAGTGAGTATCCCCCCACGTGGGCAACCTAGAATGGAAAATGTTGAGGAGTAACCTAAACTGTTTTTTACAGCCCAGTCCAATAATGCTTAATAACCTTGTGCTTTCTTTAAAAGGTTCTACCACTGCAACATACCTGAGAGGCCACAGGAGAAAAGGATCCAAGATGATTCTAGGATCCCTGGATGACTCCTGAGACTAGAAGCTGCTCTTCCTTATCACAGTGGCTAGGGTGCCTTGCAGAGTTTCTCAGTTATGGACCGCCTTTGGAAAAAGGAGCCACTGTGATGAATAAAAAAGGAACTAAAGTGTTTCTCTAGTGCAGCTGTTTTACTCTTTGTGGGGCTCTCTTTGGTCAACGATTTCTCTGACTGTAGAAGTCCTATGATGATGAAACTTGCCGTGGACTCCTTAAAGGCTTTGTGGATGAACGTAAGATCCTTGGGACCGTTCAATGACTTTGGGCAGCAACAGATGCATAGGTCACTTTTTGTGTCGGGTTTTCGATTTAAGCGGTTATCCGACTATCGGTTATTTGGTGCTGTGGCTGCAACACAGATGTCTGAGTGGCTTCTGGTGACCTGGACTCCACCACTCCAGTGCACCATGGACCCTCACCAAGTCTGGGCCAACAGGATGTCTTTGTTTGCTCCTGTTGGTGGGAAACCCACTGACAGACCTTTCTCTGCACCCAACGACTATGGGTTATCTCGGGTGGGAAAAAGTGGTCAGTGTTGATGGCAAGCATGTCCATTGAAATGTTCTTAGGTGGTTTGTAACTTTCACAGCTCTGAGTGTCCAGAAGCACTATGTCAGGGTACCCCCTCTTCTGGGAGGTAGACAGCAAGTGATTTCAACAAATAGCAAATAGCGCCATGACTACTAACAATCTCTTAATGACCCCCACTGTCCCTCCATAAGGTATTTCCAGCATCACACTCCGGCTCTATTGTTTTTGAAGCAGGGAGTTGTTAGCAGTGTGTTGGAGCTGGATCTTAGAGCCTGTGCAGGAAGCCTTTGTGAAACGCCGGTGTTGAGGTAGAGGGGGGCGTCTTTATAGATGCAATGGTGGGCAATGGATGGAGTTTTTAAGTCCAGCCGTGCTTTAATTGGGAGCCAATGGGTTTCTTGTCTGGTTGCTGTGATATGGTCTGACCATTTTAGGCCGAGGGCCGCTCACAGTGCCTTGTTTTGCAATATTTATAGTGTGGACATGATGGCGAGACAGTTGCTTGGTCAGAGGTACAGGACAGGCCTGACTGGATCAATGACTGGATCAATGAGAGGCAGTCCTCCAGGCTCTGTATGTCTTTGACTGAGGATATCTTGATGTGGAGCTCCATATCATTTGCATATTTGTGGATGTGGATGTTGTGTGGAGTGTGGCGACTTCCAAGTATAGATTGAAGATCACAGGGGAGAGGATGTATGGGTCAACTCGTCGAAAGTATATCTCAGAGCTGTAAGAGGTGAATATTATATGGATGACCAAAAGGAGACAGGATTATCGAATAGTATTGGGACCGTTTGATTGAGAATTTTCAGACACATAGCAGGAGAGGACATAAGTGAGCCTGTTACTGGCAGGACTGAAGGTGAGACAGCAGTCATCCCATCTAAAGCTGCAAAAGCATTTTGGGAGGAAACCAAATATGGTTTTGGAACGCAATTTCTTTTTGAGTGTACAAAAAACAGGTATATCGGTCAATGTATGTATGACAGCTTTGAAAACATTAATTCTGAGGTGCAAATTCATGGGGATACAGGATGGTAACATGAGAGATCAACTGATGATATAAGCATACGAAATAAAAATCAGGGAGTGGTTGTTGAAAGAGATTGATCACGGGAAATGGCGAGAGCCATAGAAGAATTGTGTGCCAGTTTACAATAAATGACTGAAAGAATCAGCTATGTCGGGGAAAAGGCTCAAATATTAGCTGCCATAAAGAAAGTAGGTGGGGAATGAGAATTGGAGGAGAGGAGGGGAAGGAGCACATACCGAATTCAAAGAACTTGTATGTGGGAGCAAAGAAAAATTGCACTAAATGTGGCTGGTCCAGTCACATGGTGGGTGCCAAAGGCTGTCCAGCGATGGGGGTTGAGTGAAGAAGGTATGGGAGGCAGGGTAATTTTGCCAGTAAGTGCAAGACAAATAACTCAAGGACGCAGAAGAATAGCATCTCCAGTGTCAAATCAGGTGTCAGTATGATTGAGGGTGAGGAGAGCAGAAGGAACATAGACGCGTTTTTGTTACAGGTTCAAGGGGAGAAGAAGGTTGGTCCATGGGATATCATGATTGTGAAAGATGTGGAGTTGGAGATGTTGGTAGACTCAGAGTCACCAATCACTATGATATTGCTTGCATTGCGTACCAAATGTTACAATGAGGATGTGTCAAAGCTGTTGCTACCCGACATAAACCTGTATGCTTATGTTGAAGTATCAATTAAGGTTTTGAGTTACTAATGGCTAAGATCAGGTATAGAGGTAGTCATACGGAAGGAACGCGGTCTGTAATCTACAAGGGTGCTAATGTGCTAGGGTTGGAGAAAGTAGCTACCCTGGATAGTTAGATCTTCCCTGGCAGGGAGACACCAATTGTGTGCATGAGTGATAGACATGGGAACAACAAGGGTAATATGGAAGATATATTGACACAGAGACTTAAGGAAGATTATCATGTGGTGTCTATGGATACATTTGAAAAGTTGCAAAGGTTTTCAGTGAAACGTGTGCAGAGAAGGGAGCCATACCAAACAAAAACATAAGGTTTGAAGCATACTGATATTTGGCTAGGAAGGATCTCATATCAGAACTTCATAAACTTAGAACTGCAGGAATAATAGAAGAAATAGTCTTCAGAATGCTTGTCCACAGTGTTGCTGGCTCACAAATAGTATGGGAGTCTCAGAATGTGTGTACATCGATGAGCATTAAACAACAGATGGGTGGACAGGCATCCTCTTCCTAATATCCATGAGTTTCTAGCTACCAGAGGTCAGTCAGAATGGCTTTCTACGTTAGATCTGTCATCGACATACCATCAGATCAATTTACACGAGGAATCACACCTGCTGACATCTTTCTTAAAAGTGTTTTGTGCTTACAAATACTGTAGGATGTTGTTTGGGTTGGCACCAGTGTCAGCAGTTTTTAAAACTCCCATGGAAGAGCTATTTGGGAATTTCAAAGGAACTGAGGTATTTTCAAGATTATATTTTATTTTAGTGTGGAAATGACATACAGAGGAACATGATAGGAGAGTGCATGAGGTGTTGAAAATACTGTAAAACAAAGGTTTGATGAGTAAGTTTGCTAAATGCCAAGCAAGGGTTGAGAGTGTAACATATTTAAGACACACAACAGATGGCAAGTGGCTTTGACCCAAAGAGGGCATAATGGAGGTAGTTAAGCGATCAATAAAGACACACACGAAAGAACAACTAAGCTCATTTTTTGGTATGACAGAATTTTATGTAAAATGCATGCCCTTATAGGCAGAAAAGACAGTGCACATGAGAGAGTTGTTGAAGAAAAATGTTCAGTTTGCATGGTCAGATAAATGTCAGAAGGATTTTGAATGTTTGCATTTGCATCTAGAGTTTTGTGGGAGATAGTTAAAATGCAGTGATACAAAGGGAGGCCCTAAGTATGGTGGGCACCTACATATTTCCACACATTAATATGGGGTATTCGTACACAGAAAGGACGAATCACAAGCCACTTACGTGCATGATGATGACCAAGGGTTTTGGTCCTGTATCACCATGCATAGCTATATGGATGGGAGACCTGCAGCAATACAATGTATCTGCATTATAATTGCCAGGTCAAAGGAACGTTGTGGTAAACTGTTTATCTAGATTACCATCTGAGACGTCGGACGCAGGAGTTCATGAGTGCGAAGAAGTACAAGTGGCTACTGTGATTCCGGATATAGGCATGTCTGAGCGGATTAGAAAGTACAATAACAATGTTGAAATAGCATGGATCCATAAGGGTTTGTGTGAAGGGTGGAACAGTTGAGTAAAGGATAAGGATATACCATGGTTTAAATGAGTTAGCGGAAGGATTATACGCAATGACAGGGGGTGACTGGTTAGTTCCACCTCTTCGTTAAGGGGGAAATTCGTTAAATTAGCTCATGAAGGGCATTTGAGACAAACCCTCACCAAGAGGAGTTTTAGAGAATAATATTAGTGGCCTGCATGGATAGTGATATAGACGGTGCGGTAAGGAGTTATGCTGCATGCACTGTGAGTGACAAAAGCTAAATGGTATGACCTCAACCAGTGCTTTTGGTAGTGATTTCTGATGAAGTGTGAAGTAAGGTTGTGTTGGATATCATGAGCCTGTTCAGTACTGTCAATGGTGGTTTATCATTTACTCTGATCATGGTGGATTATATATCAAGGTGGTTGGAAGTGATGTGGTGAGGACAGTTATCACAGACAAGATAATTGCATTTTTGAAGAAGGTTTCAGACCTGGGGGTGTACCTGGAAGCATAGTAACAGATAACGGTATAAAATGTGTGTTACAGGCGTTAACAGCATTTCTAAATGCACTGGGGATCAGGCATCATGGGACGGCATTTTACAAAACTGCTAATAATGGATTAGTAGAGCAATTCATACAGTTATCGATAGTGAATTATTTGGTTTGGACAGAGGTACCATGTGATGATAAGTGGGATATTCGCCATTTGAGATGAAGAGGGGAAAGAAGGCAGGATAGAAACTCAGACCTGTGTGTTTTGGAGGGGGTGGGGGCAAAAGCAGAGGATATGAGGTCAGGTTGCAACGGTGCACGTGGTTAAGATTCATGGATGCAAGTTATTGATGTGGTCAGGCGGTGCGAATTCCCACCGTTGTAGGTAAGGGGCTACCAGTTTCCATGCTTCTGTGCACTGGGACCCATGTGGGGGACAGATATATTAGTTTTGCTGATGTGACTAAATTGACCATAAGAGGGATTGCTGTGCAGGACACTGAAGGAGCCCAGTACACGGATAGTGATGAGAATGATGAGTTTTGTTGGAGGTGGTGGATTCACAAGGGAGTTATCAGGAGGAGGATGGAAGCATGCATAGAATGATGGAATTCTATGTATTCTCCCCCTCCATTGGCGAGTGGGACAAGGACAGTGGGGAGGTGGAGCATGTTACTGTAAGGCAAGAAGGAGTCATGCAGAGATGCAGAACTCTGCCTACTAGTTTGAGGGATTTCATGTCGAAGGACATTAGGCATGGAAATCCCGGAAATGAACCATTTTTAAAACCTGTAGTTTAATGATTAAAGCACAGACCTAGCTGGAGAGCAGTGGTGCACTGTGCAGAGTGTGGGTAGGTGGCATTTGGGCTGACACCTTTTAACAGTAGTGCAGTACTGTGTGGTCTGTGCATCGGTATGTGCGTCCATTGGAATTAGAATGGTGTGCCACTTCATCAGCTTGCACCACACCATTTGGTGTTGGTGTGCATGTGTATATGTATGTATTGTATATAGTCCAGTACCAATATATGTACATGTAATAAGTAGATAAGTTATGCTCATCCAGGATGTGTGTAGTTAGTTATTAGGTAAGAGAAGGAGAAGTGTTGCAGTTGGGGTTGGAGTTATTGTGGTTCCCATGGCATCATGTCATTCATGTGGAATGTCATTATGATGGATCTCTGTGGGGTAATGGTTTGAGTTCAGGGGAGTGACAGTTGAAGTTGGAGAGAGTCCCGTGGGTTGCACGAATGAACTATTGAAGTTACCTGATGTTCCATAGTCACTCCACGTCTCTCCTTAAAGATGTGGCTTCCAGAAAAGTACTTGGAAAATGGCAGCACCTAGATCCCAAAGTACCGGCCAAACGTCAGGCAATGTCCCAGCAATATCTCTCAAAGCACGGATTCCTCAGATAATCTGAGGCAGATGAAATAAAGATTTCTTGAGCGGGAGATGAAACAGCTTCAGTGCGTCGAGCCCTTTTTAGGGATCAAGGAGCTAGTGCATAGCACTCTGCAAGTCTGGCAGCCACATGAGGAACACAGGATAGCTTATCCTCTATGTTGAGTGTCATATAATGGTTTACATGTTTTCTTGATGTGTCTCAATGTTCCTTTATGCACTTTGCACACGTGTGTAGAATCCCTGTAAGCCTGGGAGGTGGCAGTAGCTCTAGTAGGTTAGTGCTGGCATAGAAGGCTTATCTCACTCTCCATGCCCCCTCACACTACTCAACCAGAACACCCCTATCTCTGAGTGCGTGCACACGCACACAACATGCTTTGCCGATCTTTGCCCACTGAGCTCACTCTCAAACACAGGCAGTTTACCCATCATGCAGCCTCTAAGCACATGCTTCTCATGCACCACTCTACAAACCTTCACTCTTACATGGAAGTCTATGGGCCTCATTACGACCCTGGCGGTCCGGAAATAACAGTGGCAGTAAACCCGCCGCCACCGTTGTTTCTGGACCGCCTGATCCCGACCCCTGCAGGCGGGCGGTGATGTTCCCGCCAGGTCTGTCCTGGCGGGTTTAACACCTCCCGCATGCAGGCGGACGAGGAAACACCGGCAGCATTACGAGATGCTGCCGGTGTTTCCATGATCCCCATTTCCATCGAGTCCCATAGGACTCAATGGGAATGGGGATTTACACCATTCCGCCTCAATGATTCCAGGAAAACCGGGGTTGTAATGCCCCGGTAATTCCGGGAATCACGGAGGCGGAATGGTAATACGAGTCCGGCGTTAACCAGGCGGTTTTACCGCCTCGGTTAACGCCGGACGCGTAATGAGGCCCTATCTCTCAAGATGGGCCCTCACACACAAACCAACCCCAAGGCATAGGTATGTTTTGCATACATGCCTATAGCAGCAAAATGCAATAAACCACTACAAACACAAAAACTAGTGGCTTTGCACATGCGTGTTTCTATTGGCGAGCTATTAGGCAGTGCACCCCCATAACAGCGGCTCCAAACAAGAGTACTGTGGATGTGTCTTGCAATCTACGGAGTAGACGCATGAGTTTCATCTTTGAAACAGTTCCTTATTTCATAGAAAAAAGCATTTGAGGCAGTCAACAGACAGTGAAAATAAACAAAACGGGGGCTCGCGATGGGGTGCTGATGATCCTTGGGAAAAGGGATTCTGTGTTGTTTCTTTTCCATTTCAAGCGCAATTCTGAGAAATGCGTGATATGAATGGCTTGCTTATGTGGGGGCAGCGTGCTGCGTCTTTAAGATACTGTACATCTGTTGACGATGAGTTCTTTGCTGAGGGAGGCACTATTTGCAGCCGTCATCTGCATAACTGCATGCATGCCAAATGCTTGCGAGGTCAGAGGGGTTAATTCATATTCCGGCGCTCAAAACAAGGTCCTTTATTTTTCCTGCCGACTATTGCTTTTCTTTTGTGCCCCCGTCCTCCTGAACTCCCCTTGATACAGGACGATAATTTAATAAGCGAGAATGTGGAAAGAAGCAATTTCTAACAGAGCAGAGGACTGTTGGAAGTCTTAAATTCAATCAGCGCTCGCGGTCGCTGCTCTCATGTATGAACTGGAGACTTGCATGGGATGCATTGAAGGCTTACTGTAGGGACCTGGATGGGGGCACCTTGAGTTACTATAAGCCAGATTCCCATTGGAGGAGCAGAGGTCAGAGATGAGAGGTGATGGAAGGGCAAGGGGAGCTCATGGACAGAGTGTGAGAAACTGATGGTAGGGGCCAGAGGAGAGAGAGAAAGCCATCTCTTGAAAGTCTATGTGCTGATAGGCAGCCATGTATAATGACAACCCAGAGGCCTAGAAAATCACTTATTTTTCCCCAGTCCAGAAACCAGCACAGTGGCTTAGCAGATTCTTCAAGTGTCCTCCTCCCAATTCGACGTTGGAGAGGGCCAGATGTAGCTTTTTCTTAAGCACCACCTGTAGTAATGGTAACGATTATGTGCAGGCACGTGCTAAAAAGCTATAAAACCATAGTGTGGCCATCTTGCCATGGGACATGTTGATGCAGCCATTCTAGCTGGAGCTGGGGAGGGGAGTGCGGTAAGCAAGGCAGAGAAAGATAAAACACAGCAGAGGGCAAAAAAAGAAAGCCGGGAGTCACACGGGTGCACAACATGCATTGTGGTCACAAGAGTATTGAACCCTGCATAGCAAAAAAGGCGAAGGAAGGGTGGACAAGCAGAATAACCTCTTAATTGTTGGGTGATGAAGCGCCCCAAGGATGTCACTCCGGAAAAGGGAAGTGGAGGGAGCCTGGCAGGGCACAGTCAAGCTGGATGGTTGGTGCTGCAAGGGCAGAGAAAACCTGGAGCCAGACCAATAGGGCGGCAGGAGGTAAGGGCAAACCAAGTGTGCTGTGGGCAGCCAGACCTTCAAAGTGATGAGCCAGGGTAAGTAGATACTAGACCATTTCACTATATGAGTCATGAGGACTTGTCTGAATTTGTACAGATTTGCACAGTGGTGAACGATGAAGATAGATAGAGAACCGATGATATTGTGGCTTGTGGCTCACTTCTGTTTGTGTGGGCTGTTGAGCAGTGCTTGCTGGCTAGACTAGACTAGGCCAAGTACGGGAAGCAGTGAGGGGGATTTGGGGACAGAGGCCGAATCTGATGAAAGAGCCACCAGAGAGTATTTGAGCATGGTGGCTGTGTGTAAGTGATCTACTGTCAAATACAGGTATCTTGTGTGCCATTGGACAGAGAGTGGAAGGTGACTAGAGATTGGGAATATCCTGTTTTCACTCCTAAGCACATAACAGTTAATGTTAAAAACTGATATGTCACAGCCCCCCTAATTCGTTCCTCCCCAAAGTGGTCCAATCCAATCTCAAATAGGGCAGGAGGGATCCTTAAGTGACCTGCGGCGGGCCAACAATATCTCAATGCTCTTATATGGCCCTCACTAAAAGCATACGCCAAAATGAATTCACATACTACGAAACTACTATCTAAATTTGGGGGACCATGTCCAGGAGGTGGGGAGAAACCTTGTCTAGCTTTCAAGAAAGCTGAATATCCCTCACTGAAATATCACTAACTCTTGTCATCATAACCATCATCATCGCCCTGTCATCAGCTAATTGGACATCTTGTCATCTCAGACTCTTTTTAAATGATCAACCAAAAAATAATCCAATTGTAGGTGTAGATTAAATCAGTTTGACGGAAGAAAGACCGCAAGACAGGATGTGAGTCAGATTTAGTATGATGATAATTGTTTTCATTTTGATTCAGTTCCTTCACAATAACTACAGTAGGTTAGACATTTTTAAAGTTGTTCTGTTATAATTCCCACTAGAATAATTTCAATTGTTTACAATGTATCTGTGAGGATAGAATCACTTCCAAACCTGAATTACATCCCAGGTCTTCTTTCATACTCTTTACCTTCACTCTTTTCATTCCCTAAACTTTCACTAAACTTTCTGCTCCAGCTTATTTTCTTGTTTCTTCTTAACGCCTCTATCTTCTTTCACCTTCCTAATTAACAAGGAGGCATTGACAGCAGCCTGTCCTTCCAGAAACAAATAGCCAAGAAGGCCCAAATAGCCTGGCTCAGAATCTCTACCCTCTGAAAAATCAAACCCCTCATCCCGCCGCAGGACTTCCGGATCGTATTGCAGGCCTTTGTGGTTTTGCACATCGATGGGTGAAAAGCTCTCCTGACAGGGCTTCCAGCTGCTTACTTGACTCCCCTAAAATCCGTCCACCACACGGAAGCATGTCTTACTACAGGAGCACGGAAATGTGACCAAATTACCCTCATCCTACGCAAACTACATTGACTTCCATTCCAAGCCAGGATACTATTAAAGACTACATGTATCATATACAAAGCAGTCACGAGTAGCACACCACGATTCCTGGCAGCTAAGCTCCAAATATCGGGTGGTACACACTCCTCGTGCAGCAAATCAACCAACTGGCTTGAATCACAAGTCGTCTGAAAGGAGAGGACCCACAAACAATCCTTCTGTTGTGATGCATCCACCCTCTGGCACTCAATCCCATTGTCGGCTGGGAATGCCCCCACAATTCTCCAATTTCGCAAATCTCTCAAACATGGCTCTTTCGACAACACATGACCAAGGAATAATTCCCATAACACACATACTGATGCACAGACCTCATAATACTGTGCTACTGTTAAAACATGTCAGCCCAAATGCAGGCTACCCAAAATCAGTACAGTGCAAGGCTGCTCTCGAGCTAGGTGCGCGCTTTACACAATAAAAGTAAAATTAAATAAAGGACTAGATTGGCAAAACAAGTGTTTCCTGCCCAGACCCGAGTTGATAGTCACAGGTAGTGGAATACATGAGCAGAGCTTGTCCTTATGGGACTTGTAAATCTGAGCAGTCCGTTTTTTTTAAATTTAATTTGTAATATTTTAATGATTCATAAAAAGTATATGTGGTGTCCTTATATATGAGAAAAATCTTTGGAAAGCCATTTTGATGGCAGCATTTCACAAGTTATGAGTTCCCTCTGTTAATCAGGTTAACCGTTTTTCATACTCTAGTCATGCAGGATCAATTCAGGTCACCACAGCTAGGGGTTCTCAAGTGTCCCAAAAAAAGCCATTGGAATGTCAGGTCTTACTCATCCATCAGTTGGATGAAATGCCCCACAGTGACCACAAGGCCCTTCTCTTAAGCGACCCTGCACACCATCATTACCCACCAGCAACACAGCCATGATTTAAATCGTGTTTTTATTTCTAGGGCAAGGCTGCTGGATGATGTAACATGTTTTACATGTCCCAATGCTTTGCAGGGACATGCCAGACAACAGGAGGGCAGTGGGGTATGTTACATGACCATGTGGGTGATGGCCATAGCACACCCTCCCTCAAAGGGCCCACATTTGTAACCCCTCGTTGGTCTCAAGATCTCACAGATGAGCCTTCCAGGAAGTGATGTGGGACTCGACCAACCCACAACTCACCTGGTTTGATTTGTGCACACACCTTCTTGCTCTCCCTTAAGCCCAGCAACAGAGATGTTTGCAGTGAGGAGTGGTTCCCACAAGATGGAATCTGAATTGGTTGATGTTCCATCTTCCACTGTGTATTGCAGTGGAGGTAGGACTGTTATCCAATAGAGTCTCACCAATGAAGCTAGTGTGATAGGGGTTAATGGACAATGCACTTATTGTCTCTTCTTTGAATGTAATGTAGAGATGCTACCTTGGTCTACAGATTCAGTCTATAAAGGCACTGAAAACCTTTATTGCCCCTTTGCAAAAGAGCTTCACTCAGATATTAGGTCATTGTTTTGCTATGTTACTAACACTTATAGAGATCAGCATTCATCACTGTGGAGTGGCTTCTTGGCACTGAAATTCAACACAACATTGGGTGGGGGTGCCAGTCAGTGTGAACAGATAAGATAGTGTTCAAATCTTATTATTTGTTTAGGCCGGGATTCTGGCGTCGTGCTGGTGAGAGAAGCCCATTTTCAGACCTTCCTGGGCCTCGTTGTTTGAATTGCATTGTACTTTTTGTGTTAACTTGAAGTGCTCCCAGCACCATTGCTTTCTGCCTTATCCCTCCCCTGCCCAGCATCCACTCCCTGTTAACCTCTGACCGCCCGCCCTCCCCACCTGATTGGAGACTGTGCCGTTGCGCTGAGCCTACACTCCTGTCATGTCCCTCACTCGCCATTCTGGCGTCGTGCAGGCGAGGGAAGCCCATTTTAAGACCCTCCTGGGCCTCGTTGTTTGAATTGCATTGTGCTTTTTGTGTTAACTTGAAGTGCTCCCAGCGGCGTTGCTTTCTGCCTTCTCCCTCCCCTGCCTAGCATCCATTCCTTGTTAACCTCTTCCCACCTGCCCTCCCCACCTGATTGGAGGCTGCACCATTGCGCTGAGCCTACCCTCCTGCCATGTCCCACACTCGCCATTCTGGGTCATGCAGCTGAGGGAAATCCATTTTCAGACTCTCCTGGGCCTCGTTGTTTGAACTGCATTGTGCTTTTTGTGTTCATTTGCAGTGCTCCCAGCCCACGTTGCTTTCTGCCTTCTCCCTCCCCTGCCCAGCATCCATTCCTTGTTAATCTCTTCCCACCCGCCCTCCCAACCTGATTGGAGGCTGCGCCATTGCGCTGAGCCTACCCTCCTGCCATGTCCCACACTCGCTATTCTGGTGTTGTGCAGGTGAGGGAAGCCCCTGGGTGCGGTGTGTCCGCTGTGTGTTCGGTGTTGCCGGTGAGTCAGGATTCCTCTTCTTGCCTCCTATCAAAACCCTGGATCAATTGAGTTTATTCGGCATTGGGACAATATTTCTAACTGAGTCCCTTTTCTGCCTCCACTAACTTGGCCCAGCGTCCTATAAACACATCGCTCAAGCGCGGAGCGCGGTGTGTCAGCAGTGTGTTTGGTGTTGCCGGTGAGGAAGGATTCCTCTTCTTGCCTCCTATGAAAACCCTGGATCAATTGAGTTTATTCGGCATTGGGACAAAACTTCTAACTGAGTCCCTTTTCTACCTCCACTAACTTGTCCCAGCATCCTATAAACACACCGCACATGCGTGGAGCGCGGCGCGGTGTTTCAGCAGTGTGTTCGGTGTTGCCGGTGAGGAAGGATTCCTCTTCTTGCCTCCTATCAAAACCCTGGATCAATTGAGTTTATTCGGCATTGGGACAATATTTGTAACTGAGTCCCTTTTCTACCTCCACTAACTTGGCCCAGCGTCCTATAAACACACCGTGCATGCGCGGAGTGCAGCGCGGTGTGTCAGCATTGTGTTCGGTATTTGTTGGTGCATTGGCGCAGTGGAGCCCCGTCCTGGATCATCGGTAAGATAAACTACCGGCTATGAATTTAGAATCTTGAGCTTGGCACAGCTACAATTCCGTTTTACTTATCTTCACGAACGTAGTCTTATGTGTTTTGGTACATCTGCCCCTCTGCAAACACTTTGTGGATTGAACTGTCTGGGTGCTTTGGGCGAAAGAGGCACCACGGACTGGTGACGCAGCTGTGTGTCTGGGCTTGGCTCCCCTTCTAATGCCTACCGAACGTGCTATTTTCAACTTGCACAGACAGCGCGCATGTAAAGCGCGCCTGGGATGGTTTGTTGACTGGCGTATTGTGAATCACGTCTCGGAGCTGCATTTCGGACACACATGATCATTGGTGCACAAGGTTACTGCAGCTCGGAGGGTCCACTGAAGTGGGCACTCTTAGTGTCCAATTGATGCCTGGTACTAGGAGAGGCTGAGCCGTCGCTGTGCTTGGCATCCTTGTCCAGCCGGTGGTGACTCCAAGCCATTCCTTTTGGCATCTTCTGAGTTTGGTCTTTGATCCCATGTGTTTATAATCAGATCTCGAAAGTGTCTGCCTGTTATTTGTATAGTGGGTGATTGTGGGCGACGAGCCTGTGAAACGCTGTGCATGTTTACAATGCTTTCTGGAGAGACATCCAACAAAGGGTGACTGTGGGCATTAGGCCTTTGAACCCATTGTCTGCACCACAACCTAGGGTCCACCTCAAGCAATGTTCTGGGAATGGGCGGCACGAAAGTCATTCCTTTAAATGTTTGTTCTTCTTTTTTTCTTTTTTTCTTGCTTTAGCCGAGGTTGACTGCGGGCCTTGAGCCTTTGAACCATCGGTGTGTGGTTTAAGTGCACCCAGAAAAGTTTACCCACAAAGGGTCACTCTTTGTACTGGGCCCTCGAGCCCTGCTTCTGCGTCCTATTTGTGCACAGGTGTGCTTTTCAGACACTCTAGTTAGGGTTGTTTTGCCAGACTGGGTTTGCTGCCATCCATAGGACAGCCTTATGAATTGCTCTGGTATACACCTTTTGGAGTCAATCAGAGATTCCTTTTGTTGGGTGACTGTGGGCATTAAGCCTTTGAACCTGACAAAGGAGGATTTGACCGCTATCAAACTTGCATGTGGTTCACAGGAGGTCTTTGGGCCACTTGATTGCATCTAGCACCCTGTGACTCTATTAACACCAACACCAAGTACAAATCAAGCCATTATATTCAGCCACGTGAACGTGCTCTATGTGTGTATGACATAGAGCACCACGAGTGACTATTCCTTCCATCTTTCTCCATAAACGAGTAAAAGGGTAACTGGGTGTTATTGGGTTATCTTGACATTTATAGAGCCCCACGCTTGTTGAATTTAGGACTGTCTTTACCGCGCTCCTACTAACCTATAAATCTGGAAGCGACAGAACTGGGGCGGGAGCTGTGGAACCTAGAAAAAGAGCGCGACTTTCAAACAACTACTTAGTGTTAGCGCGCCCAGTGGCAATATCTGCGATGGGTCGGTGCTTAGCTTCCAAGGGGTGAAAAATGGCACTGTTATTCTGTGTAGCCCACAAGTAGATCATGAGCCGCGCCTTGAGAAGGGGCAACAAGTCAGGTATCCTTCCAAAGGCTCCTGGCAAGAATTTAGGGAACAAATTGCTTAATAGCACCCTGCCCCTCCTTCCTTCCAACAAAAAATTGTTACTATCAATGTCAATTTCAACAACTGAAGTGTCCGTGCCTCCAGCACAAGAAGGGGTACTGGACTCACCCCGTGCGGTGGTTTTGACATCTGGAACAGAGGCACCGTCAAAGATGGGGCCCCGAGCCAGACCCCACCTACCTTCTCCATTCAAGAAGCCAACGAGAACGATGGACACGTGGTTTGTGAATTGTTCCATTTCCTTGACAAAAACTATACTCCAATGCATACACGGGAAGGTGTCGACCACGTCTCATACATCTATGCTTGCCCCTACAATCATGAGCGAACTGGGTAAACGCATGCAGCTTTCTCTTGGCCCCTCTCCACCTGCCTCTAGGTCCTATCCCTTCCGCGAACAAGTACACTTACATCTCCCCGACAAAGCCAGCTACAAAGAATATAGTGAAGCCGGAAGAGACCTCGCAGGCACTTCTTTTCGGGGAATGGGAGGAGGATTCTCTCCAGGCCGTGTGATTTTGCATCCTGGTTTTTCAGATCTCACTGGGGCCCCTGTGCGGTGTCCGGACATTTCATCGACAACAATTGGTCGACAGGACATTTGGTCGACGTAATTTCGTCGAAAACCAAATGGTCGATTTTTTTTTTATTTATATATTTATTTTTAAGGTTGTAGTTTAGGGAAAAAAAGGCTTTTTTAGAAAAAAAAGGGGTTTGCCCCCCCCCAAAAAACCATTTGGTTTTCAATGAAATTGGTTCAACCATTTGTCCAGTCGACCAATTTTTTTCGATGAATTGTCTGGTAACCCCCCTGTGCGCCACGGTTTGGAGGCATTTACACTGGGGAAGGATGATGCTGGCCTTGTTGCTCCCAAAGAGGACGCAAGGTCATTGTCGACACCAGAGGACTCCCCTTTAGACATCTCTCCGCATGACCTTTTCAATTTCCCAGTGATCTCGCGAATATTAAATCTCCTTGATAATGGCCATGAACTAACACATTGCTCCATAAGAGAAATGCAGGGCTCCCTAGGTTTCATGAAAGAAAAAAAATCACCAAACTGGAGGGCTTCATATTGGCTGAGGAGCAACCAAAAGCATTTTACTTTTCACAAAAAATGATGGCAAGCATCTCCACCGTTGCTGCACCGGTTGTTTCCTCTTCCGTCTTGCGATCCCAAGGAACCCAAACGGAAAATGGGCCTTTAAACACCTTCCCTCCGCAAAGACTATATTTGCAGGACCTGCAAGGAGCAAATAATGAGGGCATAGAGCATGGTAGCAAGGAGGCTATTGACCTCCTGCAAGTAGCCAAACTCCAACATGATCGCTTGCTCCAAGTAGAACAAGTATTGTTCAACATGGTCACGAAATTTCAACCTTTCGCAACCCAGGAGCTTCCTTGTGGAGGAATGGGGTCCGCCATCGAGGTTGGTCCTACGCCGGATAGCCCCTCCGCTTTGACAGACATTATTGATTCTCAGACCACTTCGGAACATCTTGATCCACTGTCAGTGAGCGAACCAGATGTGGGGAACTCAGGTCAAGAGGGAAGGCACTTTACTTCTCGTAAGGCAAAGAAGTCCTTCCTGAGAACCCAAAAACGCCTAAACTTTGCCAAAACTACTCAGAAGAAAATGGCAAAAAAAGATAATTTGGAAAACTGCTCTCATGCTCCAAAGGAAGCCACCCCTGTAGTGATTGGTAGAATCCCCGCGAGTATGGATGACCTAGCATTAGATCTTCTCGACCTGAATGAAGAAAGCAAAAAAATCGCCAAATTAAGGCATTGAAAAGTGGCAATGTACAGGTGTCATCTGTAAAACCCCCCAGGCCACCAACAGGTAATTCTCAACCCCAGCTACACTGCTTCTTTCCAAGCATAGAAATCAAAAAAGTGGCTGTCCTGCTCCAAGAAGAAGCGGTCGGCGCAATCCTCACATAAAAGGACACTGGGACCTTGCCCCCGGTATCTAACTGTGAAGGTCGGCTAAAAGATCCGCTGACACAGCAAACTGGCCTTTCGGGCAAAGTAGCGCACGAGGAGAACGAATCAAGGGCACTAGGCCCACGGGTGGATCCAGCCATGGGGAGTATCTATATTAACGAGGACGAAACCTCAGGGGAGGCGCCTTTAATGGAGCCCACACATGATACGCTGTTTCTTTTGGAGACCCCCAAGGATATGAAACAAATACTTGGATGGGTAAGCAATCCGGACATAAATGGCCCAGCACGGATCAACAGGTTCTTTTTGATGAACTCCTCATTCCAGATTCCTTCATTAAGAAATCTGACATCTAAGGACCTGCATTGGGTAAAATTAGCACCCCACAATAATCATAGAGTGCTGTGTAGAGTCCAATCGCAAATAATCACTAAATTGATTTTGGACTTTACAGATGACTTTGAAACCCTGGGTCTGTCGCCTTGTTTGTTCGGGGATATGGAGAGCGCATTGGGCATTTCTAGATTTTGTCATGCCCGTACCCAAGGCATTGGCCGGAGGCTCGTCTCTAACCCCATATGACTCCCACACTAAAGAATTATCACAACAACTTGCCTCGTTGAGGCAGGCGCTAAGCTGACTCTCATGGTTGGAGCCCCTGATTAAAGTGTCGGCCTCCATGAAAGCTGAAACCTTGAACTCATAACCAACGGGGATTGCAATCGCCTCTTGGAACTGCTGTGGCATGAGAAATCTTAAGGCCTGGCAGGAATGGGTTGGGACTCATTATGGTCCCGATATTTTATTATTGCAGGAAACAATGGCCCTTCACGATCTTGTGTTAGATGGGCATACCGTATTTTGTATTCCTGCGTGACAGCATCACTCAGGTCATCCCAGTGGTGGTATCGCCATTCTCATCAAAATGGTTTGAGTGTGTCATTGAGGTTGTCGTCACTTTTATTGTATAAGTCGGACACCTTCATAATGGTGGAAATGACGTCCACCGGGACCAAACTATATGCATTTCTCCTGTTGTCTATCTACTGGAATCCCAGTGCTGCCTCTTTGGACTCAGCCCTAGCGGAGCTTAATCGGATGTTTGGTAATGCCGTGCTGCTTTTCCCCAAACACGAAATTTTAATTGGGAGAGATTTGAACTCTTGTCTGGTAACAGACGGAAGCATTCAACTGGCCTATCAATCTCAGCTATATGCACAACAGGCTTGTAGGAGAGGTAAACTATGGGCTGAATTCTTTGAAGCTTGGGGCATTTACCTAATTTCACTTGCGTCACATAGCCTAAAGGCCTCCTGGCAGCGCGAAAATTCCTCGTCTCTAATTGACTATGTGCTCGCATCGGTGGTATGTTCAGGATTGATCGACCCCATCTCAATTTTGAACGTGGGCTTCAGCGACCATCGGATGCTGAACACGAGGCTACATATTGGGGTTGACCCATTTGAAAGCGCAGCGCCTGCGGTATTGGTGGAAAGTGACAGGCATGTATTGTCTATCAGATGGCACCCCAGGATATGTCGGATCAGAAAATGTTGTTTCTTGTAAACAGGGACCTTCTGGTGTCACATAATGATCAGGTATCTGCTTGCTCTAAGGAGAAAACCAATGATCTGAATCTGAGGATGCTCCACAAGCACCTTGTGAGCCTATCTAAGGAATGCCTCGAGAATAATACTCCAAAAGATGCACATTTATACCTGGCTACATTAAAAAACCCAAAAATAGTGAGCTGAGTAAGGCGAGGACCCTCCTTAATAGCTCAGTGGCGTATAAAACAGAAAAAAAAATTATTGTGGTTTGCTACAAGTCAAAGTTGAAGGTGTTGCGCCACGCCGCCTACAACCTGGCAAACCAACAGGTGCTTGAACACCTATGCAAGGATATCACCACGGAACTGTGGTCCACCCTAAGAAATCTGACAGGCAAGGTGGACAAGCGAATGGTTGCTACCATATCTGGTCCTGAATGGTAGAATTTCTTCTCACAAAAATATTACCTTCCAGTACAACACCGAAGCCTGGAGTTGGCCACCCCGCAGTGGCAGCTACCGTCTGTCTGCCCTAGGGATCTTAAAGACATAATTTGGGCAATAGCCCAATTGAAGTTCTCAAAAGTGGCAGGGCCCAATGGGCTGCCTCCTTGTGTATTCAAGGATGGCCCCCATTTTTGGGCCAGTTAGTTACTGCCTTGCTACCAGCTAATATACCAAACGGGCAGAATACCAACCTCGTGGCTTATGGCAATTGTAATTCCCATCCACTAAAAGGGTGCCCTTAATGACTCTGTAAATTTCAGGCCAATCGCCCTAATAGACATTGCGGCAAAAATGTTTGCACGCTTAGTCTTTTGTGAGTTGGAGAAATATATTACTGCCGCTGGAAATCTGTCTGAAGCCGAGGTGGGCTTCGGTAGGGCCATGGGTACGCTGCTCAACACGTTGATTCTTGCCCACCTACTGGCAGCATCCCGCAACCCGGCCAATGGAACGATATATATGGCATCATTAGATTTATCGGCTGCGTTCGACAGTGTCCTGCGCAACCGTCTTTGGCAGAAGATACGGTCTTATGGCATTCCTCCCATGATGGTATCGATTATTGCGGCACTCCATCAGAATACCTCATGCAGGGTTCGTATCAACTCGGAGGGCCTATTATCCGACAGCATCCCCACGAAAATCGGAGTGAAGAAGGGCTGCAACTTGGCAGCGGTCCTTTTCAATTTATATCTACCAGATATCGAGAAAATATGGGAAGGAAGTAACACCTTCCCGGTCACTCTGGGCAACTTGCGCCTGAACAGGTTGGCATTTGTCGATGATGTCATTCTGTTTGATAAGGTACCCTTTGGGCTACAGAACAAATTAAACATCTTTCAAGATTACTGTGTGCTCAACAATCTGACAATTAATTCGGCCAAATCCCATATTATCGCCTTTACAAGAAAGAAGAAACCTCAGAGGTTTAAGTATGTCGTAAATCTCAATCCTATTAACATCATGGACAAGATTATTTACCTGGGTTACCATATATCAAATGGCATGTCTCTCGCCAAATGGCAATCAGTATTATAATCCAAGTTGAATATACTATCCACCCAGATGAGAATTATTTTCTCCAGATACTCATGGTATTCTCTCATGCCCCTGCTTCACTTTTACATCATGAAAGTAGAGTCCATCCTACTGTACAGTCTGGATACCTGTCTGTTGAATTTGGGCCCTACTCTAAATCTCCTTCAGGGCAAAATCTGGAAAAAGGTCCTAGGTCTCCCTGGGTATTTGCCCAATGCTATTTTCTTACATGAACTGGTTTTATATCCCCTAGCAGACAAGCATGACTGGCGTATGATTAACACATACACAATATGCTTTCGCCACCATCCAACTCTCTTTATGAGGACTTTAGGTTGATGCTTCAAGAGGAGCAACTGGTGTCCATCCTTGCATTCAAGAAACACATGACTCTAATTTTAGGTACCCTAAAAATGGTAGAGCAGGACCTAATTGAGTATCCAGGGAAAGTCAAAATAAGGTTCTTCAGGAATGCATGGGCACGAAACTCCAACCTAATTGCAGGTTATCCTTCATTTTGCAATTACACCAAGTTTAGACATTCTCTCTCTCCACGCCTGCCATATATCCTGTGTTTTCCTGATAAGAATGCCAGAAGGACTTACATGAGATTCCGTCTGGATCTCATCCACACGGGATCTCGCATTAGGAACTGGGCGGGCTATGACGAGATAGGGAACTGGGCGTACTGTAGATTTTGTGCTGGAGCCAAGGAGATTGAAAGCCTTGAACACTTGTTTATGTATTGTGCACACTTTGAACATCAAAGGCTTCTCTGTTTGGGACCCTTTTTGGTTTCCAATACTTGCTACGAGCGTAACATGGTTTGGTTGCGTTGTATGTGGGGTCGGTGTAACTCAATCATGTTGGTGACTGTGAGACTCGTGAACATTATTGAGGATGATCTTCTGCTATTAAATGATACTCTGTTTACTGTGAAGGCTACACAAGTGACCTAAGTATTCAACCACCAGTTACGCTATTGCATGTAGTGTATTTTTATATTATGGAGTGTGGCAGCATAAAGGTGACGTAATACCTGTCCCCTATGAACGTGACTTGTTCTCTTTACTTGACGGCACTTAGTAATTTGAACTGATTGCGGCCCTTATTAAGTGTTAATACTGTGAACAAATGTGAACGTGTTATTTACTCTAAGTTGAAGAGACATCTGAATGGAGGACTTAGCAAAGTTGCGTCAGAAATGTCATTCACAAAGAAAGAAAAATTGAATTTGAACTGTTTTTAACCTTAATATGACTAAATTATGTGATGAAATTGTTGTTGATTGTAATATTTATTTAATGCTATGTTATGAGTATATAGCCTTGTTTTATAGCTTGTATGTATAACGAATAATGCAATTTTGATTTGAAAAGTGCGTAGTTAACTGATACAATTTTTGTAAAGGTGTAAATTAATTTTTACTACCAAAAACAAATAAAAAAATAAAAAAGAAGCCCCTTTTCAGACCCTCCTGGGCCTTGTTGTTCGAATTGCATTTCGCATTTTGTGTTAACTTGAAGCGCTCTCAGCGATCTAAGCGCTGTTGCTTTCTGCCCGCTCCCTCCTCTGCCCAGCATCCATTCCCTGTTAAACTCTTCCTGCCTGCCCTGCCCATCTGTTTGCCCCTCCCCTTTCATCACTGACCTTTCCAAGGCAGCCCATCCCGGCAGCCCCTACGGCTAAGGCCCCTAGGCAAAGGGCGTATCCCATTGAGGCGGCGCCTGGTTGTGTCTGCAGGTGTCAGCAGGGGAAGCCATTGGCCAGCCCGCTACCCTGCTTACCTCTGTCCACCTAGCAGACTTCCAAACTTAAGTGTGTTTTCTCCTGTTATTAAAAAATTGCATTGTGACATTACTTAAAATTGCTTTGTGAAACATAGACCTTTTTACACTCCATTCAGGATTTTCAAACTTAGGTGCTTTTTTTTCTCCTATTTTAAAACTTGCTTTGTTATAGTCTTAAAATCTGATTGTCTGTTGTCTTGTCCAATTGTCAGCTTGTCTTCCCTCTCTCTGTCTCTTCTGCTCGTGCCCTGTGTCCTTCCTTAATGTTCTCCCCCTACCTCTCCCTTCCTCCTCTCTCCTCTCCCTTCCTACTCTATGGTGCTCCCTATCTTCTCTAACTGCTTCTCTATCGACTATCCTGCTCTCCTCACTAAATCTGGTAGGAAGAAGTTTAAAAAGGACATCCTGGTCTCCAACCCAGGCCTCCCTATCACTGACACCTATACCAGTGCTTCCTTCAGGTAAACTTTCACTGAAATCCTCTTTGTCGTTCCCTCACCAGACCTATGGTCCCCAGATATGGTCTCTGTGCTCTCTCCCTTCCCTTCCTCTCCCAGTAATGGTGGCACCCGGTGGGAGGCCCTCCTTCCACTCCTCTAAGTTCATCATTAATGTTTATGTAAATGGTACCATCTTGGTCCATGGCCCTCAGGCCAACCTTCTCCTCGTCCCTCGTCTCATCAATTCTCTTTCTTCTCCTGCTGTCCCCTCTGCCCCCTCCATGGCTTCCTTGCCTCCCCCTTCTGCCTCCTCCTTGGCTACCTTGGCCCTCTCCTCCTTGATTTTCAGCCCCCCCTCAGGCTTCTTCTACACCTCCACAAGGTTCACCTCTGATTTGTTCCCCTCCCCGGAAGTCTTTCAAGGACGGCAACCTTCTCCATATTGCCACTCTAAACTCTTGCTTAGCTGTCAAACACTCCTCTGACATCTGCCACCTCTGGAGGAAGTTGACCTTAATTATGTATTTATTTATTTATTTATTCAGATTTGTAGAGTGCACGTCAGCCCGGGGGCATTGTGGTGCTTGTTACAGTCATATCTTAGTTACAGATAGTAAAATACAAATAATACAATATTAACATTATTTACAGTGGAAAATGTGGTATTAGCAGAAAAAGCACCTTGATGTCCTCGTTCTCACTGAGACCTGGTTCCTGGTCAGCTCTGTCACAAGCTTTGACACTTTTCTCCCAGACGGCTACAAGACCCTCTCCGCGCCCAGGTCCAACCGTTCCGGAGGGGGTATAACCCTGATCTTCCCCAAGTGGATTCCTGCCACTGTCATTCCTACGCAGTCCTACTCCTCTTTCGAATGCTTTGTCTGCAGGCGCTCAATCTCCCCCATCCACTCCCTTACTGTGGCTACTATCTATCGGCCACCTGGTCAGATCTCCTCCTACATCCTGGCCTTGGCCACTCAACTCCAGCTTCTTGAAGAGTTCAACATCCACCTGGATGGTTCCTGTCCTTCGTGTGGACTCTTTTGCGACCGTTGCGACTCTCAATCACTCTCTGTTCTCCCCTCTGGCCCGACTCACTCTGCAGGGCACACTCTAGATGTTCTGATCTCCTCAGAACTTCACATTTCTATCCCTCTCACCACTCCTCTCTCCTGGAGTGATCACATTCTCCTTTCCCCCTAGCTCACCCTCTCCTCCCCCCAGGCTAAGCCAACTCAGCACTGCCACCCATATTCTCGGTTATCTGACACATGAAGGGTGTGTCAGTTGAGGCTTTTGCTGCCGCTTTCTCACCTTCCCCTCCCCCTTTGTCTGACTCAGCTGCTGACACAGCCCTTTCCATTCTCCACTCTGCCATTTCTGAAACTCTTGATGTTCTTGCCCCTGTCATGAGGATCCGCCTGAAGCCCAAAGCCAAGTGTAATTCCTGGTATGACTCAGATCACGTCACCCTCAAACGCAAGTGCAGGGTGGCTGAGAGGAAATGGGATGCTTCTGGTACATCCTCCGACAAACTGGCCTGCCGCCTGCTCCAAAGGCAATACCAGCTCTCTGTCCGAAGAAGAGAGCTCACATCCAAGCCCATGTCTCTGTGGCATCTAACAACTCGGCCAAACTCTTTAAAATCTGCAAGGAACTGGCCAATCCTGCTGCAGTCTCTACATTTCCTGTCCCCTCCCAGACCTCTGCATGGCTCAGGCTTCTCATTTCATCCCTAAAACTCAGGACATTGTGTCCTCTCTCTCTTTCTCTCCCCCTCCCCCTCTACTCCATGCTGTTCCTCTGGCCTTTCTTCTGCCACCTCTCCTCCCTCCTTCTCTGCCTTTCCCCTGTTCTCCCCAGACAAGCTTTCTAGACAAGTCTGATCTATGAATGTCTCATCAAAACAATGTCATCCCTGCTCCTCCAAAACCATCAAGAACCACATTAACTCCCTGGCTCCTGCTCCGGTCAACTTCTGCAATCACTCCTTTGCCAATGGAGTCTTCCCATCCCCCCTGAAGCACTCGCTTGTGCACTCTCTTCTTAAGAAACCTTCTGCTGACACATCCTGCCTGGCTAACTATCACCCTATTTCCATCACTCCCTTCCTGAGAAAACTCCTGGAAAAGCTGGCCATCTCCCAGCTTAATCTCCACACTGAATCTGTTGGTTGTCTTCATGACCATCAGTCTGGCTTCAGGGCTTCAAGAAGCACATAAACTGCTCTCCTGAACATCCGTGAAGACCTGCTCTCTAACCTTGATTCCAACACCCCCTGTGTCCTCATCTTACTTGATCTTTCTTCGACCTTTGACACAGTTAACCATGCCATTCTGCTCAACAGTCTCCATGATAACATGAGTATCACTGGTCAGGCCCTGGCGTGGCTGACTTCTTTCCTCTCTGACTGACCCTCCCAGGTCCAACTTGGCTACATCCTCTCCTCTATCTCTATCTCTACCTGTGGTGTCCGCCAGGGGTCTAACCTCACTCCCTGGTTGTTCAACCAATGCCTGGCACTTCTTGCCTACCGCATTGCCGCTCTCTGACCCAACTTTCAGTGCTATGTGGATGACACTCAGCTAATTTTCAGGCTACCTTCGGTCACCTCTTCTCTGTCTCTCATTTCTGACTGTCTGTCTGCTATCCAGGAGTGGTGTTCCGCCAATGATCTCTGCCTCAATGCCAGTAAGACTGAGATTCTCCTCACCAGCACACCCACTCCCTCCTTTCCTGTCACTCTCTGGCCAACCTCTCTTGGCACTCTTCCTGCTCCCACCTGTGAGGCTAAAAACCTTGGGATCATCTTCGACTCCACACTCTCCTTCTCTCCTCACATCTCTGATGTCTCTAAGAAGTCACACTATCAACTGCACCTCCTCAGAGATATTCTTCCATTACTCTCCTTCCCCAGAATCTCACTGTCTCCAGAGCTCTGGTTCTCTCTAGGCTAGCCTATTGGATGTGAGAGGACTGCCATGAAGGTGACCTAGGGATTGCAAAGCCCAAGGGTAGGGTGGGGTTAGAATATGGGCGGCCAGTGTAGACAGAGATGTGGAACAGCTTGTGAGGGGGTTGTCATGTTTCAAGAGTCTGACAAGGTAATAAAGAAGTTTGTGCAGCAACTGAGACTCATAGAGCCTCCAAAATGTCCATGGACATTTGTAGCCATAGATATACTTGGGGGCCATGACGGAACTAGGGGCCAGATGTAGTTTATCCTAGTGTTCATGGACCTTTACTTAAACTAAGTGGAGGCAAAGGTGGTCAGTGAGGTGGACAGAAAGGCAGTCATTGAGTTCCTGAAAAAGATCTTACAGAGTGAGGGGTACCACACTCAAGTTCTTACCATTAATGCAGTACTGCTCAATGCATGGGAAATTAAGGACTTTTTATGTGGAATGGCCATAAGCAATGGTGCAAAAGTATACTTCAATCACACATTGATGGAAATGGTAAGGTCAATTCTGATGTCTGGGAAGGATTGGGAGGAGGAAATAAAGCAGAACATTTTGGTATATGTGTCAGCCTTCACACCACCACATGACTGGTCCTATTAAATGTTTTAAGGAGGCAAATGCCCAGTAAAGTGTCATGTTCCCTATGGATAGGGTAAAATGGTCATGTGGAGTGGGACCAGGAACAACTAAGAGAGAGGGTAGATGCCAAGGCAGCTTGCATGAAATCTAGGTTCAGCTGTTTTACGTGTGTCAGGCCAAGGGAGGTTGTTGTGGGGGATATCTTCAAAGAAAAGTCAGGTTTTGGGACCCACAGAAGGTTGTAATACTGTTTCCGTTTTCTTTTGTGTTGGATGACGTGAAGGTGCAACAAAGGGAAATTAAGTGCCAAAGAGAACTCTACTCACACTGATTTTTGCCCTTCTATTCTTTGGAAAGCCCATGTTTCCTTCCCCATTACTGAAGTTGCCAGATTGGAAAGGTGGACAGGTGTTTTATGACTGAATGTTTCTCTTTTCATTCCCTAAAACAACCAACCTGTTAGTCTGAAACAAATCTGCCTTTGGTCTAGCCCCTCATCGGCAACCACTTGTAAGTTTACAAAACTACCTCAGGGGGGGTGTACCACTTTGGCACCCCCTGCTAATATATCTCAGGGAGAATGTGCTCTGTGTTACTCCTAAGTTACTATGCTATGGACTCACAAATATAAACCTCAGACTAAGAAATTACATGAGAAATAAGATAACAATGGACACAAATGAAAACATGCAAGTCAGTCTCAATTATAACAATGGAATACATTGATTCACACACAGCAAGGCATGAGTAGCACATCTAGCAAAACATACTTTTGCACCCCTTATACTTGGGTGTAAACTATAATGATTGTAAGCCTTACAGGCTTCTAATGCAACCAATCTAATTAGCTGGATCTATAATGCTAATGCAGCCTAATAACAATGAATGCAGAAAAAAAAACAATTCGCAAGTGTCAGCATTCAATATTCCTCTCCAATCCATACCACACATCACACTCTCTATATGTGTGCCTATCTCCCCTTCTACCAATATATCAACAACCCATCTCTAGTGTGTGCAAATCTCAACAACACAGCTTCCCACTCAACAGGCCTTTACTCCCCTGTATGTGTGGACAATCTTCCCAGGCAGCCTCACTGCCTCCCCGAATGTGTCATCCTGTCTCGGATAGGCAGGTCTTCTCCCAGCATGATTTGAGCCTCTCTCTCTCCTCTCCAGCTCCCTTTACCAGATCTGCTCACTCAAACTGCCTCCCTTAAGCATATGCAAAGCTCATCGATCTCTCCGAAGCTGGTCTGCCAATGCTTCATGCCAATGCCACACCAAACACCTCCAATGCCTTCCCAAATGCCTCTTTCTCTCATGCCAACCATCCGCCTCTCTCTACTGCAATTTCAGGCTTCCAGTTATAGTGTCAAATGACATACTCTTTCTCCATGGTTACATCCTCTCTAAGCTAAGATTTACTCTCTTTCTGTCAGCATTTCTTCAAGCCAAGCACCTGAAAGTCTATGTACGCATCTCTTGTTCTGTTCTACTCCAGTGTGTTCTGTCATCGTGACATTGTACATCATATCTTGTACATGCTATCTGTGTTACGAAACACCATCCACTCATCTCTCTCCATATTTCTCCATTCACTGAAATCCCTCTATCCATGCCTCTCTGTCTAACGCAACTCACTCCCTGCATAGCCCCCTGTCTGTGAGCAACCCAGGGCCTGCTGATAAAGCCTCCTTCTCCGTTCTCTACTCGGGCAAGAGTAACTGTCTTATCTCTGTCTGCCAAGAAACTGTTTACACATTCCTTGTACCAGTGTAACTCAAATCATTCTTGGCTGACCGTGGCACTGCTCTTCTGTGTCTCAATGGCTTAGGAGCCAGGGGCCTCGTGCATTCTAGCGTTTAGTCATTCTCTCACAAACCAAGTGCTATACCATGGCTCAATGCATACTAAATGCACATTCATGCGTGTCTCTATAATGCATACATAATACATAATAACATATGTCTTTCTAAACATGTCTCTACAAGGCGTTTAATATAACAGGCCTCTTCCTCTAGCAAACCAAATGGCTGAATAATATATGGATAACTAATGTCTCTACTAATCAGAATGAAATGATGGATAAATGAATCCCTAAATGAGTAATGAATTACTAATGATAACATACCAGACCTCTTTATGTATTACCTTGTTTTACAGACCTGACCCCCTATTCTTTCAACAGCAGTGGTAGTCATGGAACCTAGGGTGGAGATTGGTTATATAGGCTGTTGTGAAGAATTCTATGGATCCCCCACTGAAATCCTACCAAAAGTCTGCTCACAGGTGGCCAGGGAAAAGCAGATGATTCTTGATTCTGACCTTGGGGGTGGTGTGCTCCTTGGAGGAGACAAGGCCTAGGGTGGTGAGGAGATCCCCTGGGATCAGACACAGTATTTGTTCATTTGAAGGTAGAACCTTTCAAGGTTACGAAAACAGGTAATGGCTCATTGTCATTATAATGTCCCTGCCCCACATATATGACCTGGTATTCTGGGCACAAGTACCATTTGGGGTGATACCAATTCAAGAAAGGAAGGATTCAAAAGGAGGAACAAGAGGATAATGAACAAGTGTTATCATATTAGAGGGATAGACAGATATGTCAGAGTGGTCCAACGGAGCATTGGGGTAAGCTCACCTGGTTCGGTGTATGTTCTTAGATAGGTGGGGGTTGGGACGAAGAACAATGTCTTTGCTTGCTTGGAGAGCATAGGTTTGGAGTCAGGGCTCCTATAAACATTGTTGGTTTTTAACTGGGGGTGTATGATGCAATAGATTAGATACATATTGGTCTGTGGACAAGAGGTCACAGATTATTAATCTTGGATCACAGTCTGATTAGGGGGCATTTGCTAATGGTGTGTACCCCCTGGTGTCTGGCATGGTGGTTAAGTGCCCAATTGTTGTCTGCTGTAGGATGGGTGCATATGGTTAAGGTGCCCCATGAAGGGAATTGGAGGTTGGGTAGTGCATGGGTGCTGGTGCTGGGAGAACTCCAAGGACTACAGTTGGCATAGGGTCTTGGTAGCATGCAGTGGTGCCCTGTCATTGTTCATTTGGGACAAGGAGAGTGCATTGGCAGCGTGCCATCCCCGTGAATTAATGAGGGGTTGATTGTAGGAGGCCCATGGTGGTGCTGAGGCTAGAGTAGGTGGCCTGCATGTTATCATGCCGCTAATGGCTGGACAGAAAGAGACAAGTGAGCGAGGTTCCTGTGGAACATAAGTGGGCTGAATTTGGTGAGCCCATATAAAAGACCTGTGGGGCACGCAAGAGACTGTGTGTTTGATAATTGTTTGCCCATTGTAAATTGGCCGGGTGACCCCAAGATTGGCCCAGCCCGAGGGCAGGGGTCTCAGGTGTGGGGCCAGCAGTTGTTGTGAAAATAGTGGGGCCCGTGTCATGGGCCAAGATCATTGCAGCGGGGCTCGGGTGCCCTGAGACCCCTCTGATCACCTCTCCGAGACGAGAGGGCAAAGGGGTCTTAGTATCCATGCACGTTCGGCGGGATGCTATCTAAATAGCTACACTCAAGTATAGTGGATCGGCAATGGTCGTTAGGCCTGGAGGGTGGGGTGACCTTGGGGGGTTGTTTAACGGCTATCTAGTGGTGCGTGGCAGTTTACCTGTGTGTTCGGTGTATGAAGCACATAATCTTCCACCTTATACCTTGCCAACCTTATTAAGTAGAGGTTGAGTGTCTCTCACTACGCTGAGCAAATGTTTCAAAAGACAGTGTTTAACATTTAACCTTTGCAATACGTATTTAGAAGTGGTCATGTGTGCCTAATTTTGTTTTTTGAAGGAAGACTGAAATCTACCTCTTTATTCATGCAAACAATCATAACTCATAAAAGAAGTTTAGTGGTTAAACATTGTATTTGCAGTTGAAGACAGTGTTCCTAAACTAAGACTGAAAGCAGCCTTTCTCAGAGCCAGAAAGCAATCTAATCAATACTGTTAGCAAATAGAAGTTAAACCTTGCGTAAGATACTGGTGTGCAAGCATTACCTGAAGCCAGGAGAGTGGCACCAAGGCTTCTGGGTAATTTCTTTGGCTAACAGTTGGCAGAGAGTTAAAGGCACATTTGGGGATGGGGAACTCACTGCTTATAAAGATTATTTGTCATTGACACAACCTACATTGCAAAAGACTCTGAGAGGAAGAAAGAAGTGGGTCAAAAAGGCAAACCCGGGTTGTTATTGTGGCATACAGTCACGAGAGGCAAAGAGGCTGCCAATTCTGAAGAGAGATATTCAGAGGAACGGTGCCTTGCCTGTGTGAAGGTGTTGTAGTATCTTAAAGTGAGTCTTGTCAGATCCTGTGTTAAGTCACAAATCACTGAAGCTGTGGTGGTATCACAAAGTATTGAATCTGTGGTGGTATATCTGATTGCCAGTTAATGCAAGATTGCAATGGTACAAGTAATTTGGACTGCAGTTAGGCAAAGGAGAATGTCCACATGGTAAACTCTAGTAGAAGTGAAGTTGTTGAAGTAGAAGTAGCAGCACTGTGACCATTTGACAGTATTCTCTCTAGACTCTTTTGGTTGGATTGAGTGTTATGATTTCTTTTAATGATTACAACCTCCTGTTGTTAGCACTGTGTTAAATTCACTTATTATTCTGTTGTAATGAAGACCATTAGGCGTATCTAAAAAATGAGTAATTATCATATTTATCCTGAGGATGCACTACAGTAGAGGAGACCTCCTCTGATTAGAAGAGGAGCTTAGTTCATCTCCTCTAAAAAATGTGTTCATTTGTAATGAAATACCTGGTTGATTATTGAAATGAAGTTAGAAATGATATACTAAGATGTGTTCTTTTCTATCTTTATTCTTTAGAAATTAGAAGAATTGTTACATTGCCCCTGAAGAAGAGTTTGTAATTCGAAACGTGTTGGGCTTTTCATTTGTATAATAAAATACTATGTTTTGCTGAAAAATTAAAAAAAATGTTTTTCTTATAACAACCTTGCATATCTAATTGTTGCTTATGTTTGAAACTATACCAAATGGTTTATATGAATTATTGACTACCCATTTGAATGTTTGGTCTGATGTTCAGACAGTAGATAGTGTGCAGGGGACGGGAGTTCCTAACTGACTTGTTAGGAACAACCACTGTTTTGTTCGTATACATCCAACCTAGTTGCCAAGGTTGAGCCTTTGCCCCCGCACCTCAAAAATCCCATATAACATCTCTAAATATCTTTAACATTACCTATTGGGGTACTTACCATAAAGACCCTTCAATATAGGTGTGCCTTGGTGTTTTTTTGCTCCTCTCTCTATCAATATGCCCAACTGTCTCTCTGCCATTAATGGATTTACACTCTCTGATGTAAAACTCTATCAAAGCATAGGTGCTCTTCTTCCCTCCAAAGACTCTCTCTCATACTTTGTTTGCCTATCCAGTTCCTAACTGACATTCTCCCCAATTCTTCTTCAGCTACAAACCTTGGAATCATCTACGATCTTTCTCACACCTTTTCTACTTTCGTCTCGTAACTGGAAAAGCAGTTCGCCTCAACCTCCTAAACATTACGAAAATCAGGCTCCTCCTTCCTTCAACACTGCCAAACATCTCTTAACCACTCTTGTCTTCTCTAAACTGGGCTACTGTGCCAACGCCCACTTTGGTCTCCCAAACTATGCTTTCTGTCCTCTCGACGAGATCATTAACTTCGCTGGTGGAACTCTCACTGAACTCCCTCACTTCTCACCTACTTCCCCGTACCGTCACCTGGCTGGATGGAAGTGTTATGCTCACCTGGTCTCTACAGGGGCACCGAACGGGACTGGCAGGTCTGCTGTTAGATGGCTCACGTGTCTTCTCTGTATCTGTGCCCCCACAATGGTGTGCCTAAAGGGTTAAATGAAGCGTTAACCAACTGTGAAGCGGAAGACCCATACCCGCCTCCCGTGGTCTTCTGAAAGTCCCTCAGCTATGTCTCACCTTTGCTTTAAGGATGGCAGGCCATCCGTCCTGCAGCTATATGCAGGGGCGCGTAGAGTTCTAGGATTCAGTTACTTCACTGATCCTGTCGAGTCTCAGACAACGTTGACTCAATGAGTAAGTCTTTACCATTAAAATGGTTAGCCCAAGAGTTCAAATTGTTCAGGTTTTCCCTTGTTGTCTTTCCTTTGTAGGTTTCTTACTGATGCGAAAGTTTGTAGAACGTAAGGTTGTTTTTCCAAGAAAAGGTAAGTTCGCACCAGCGTTCTGTGATAAGTCTGTATATGCGCTATGACTCTTCTGTGCGACTGACCTGCTGCTCTCTTATTTTTCAGGTGCTGTATGACCGTGTGACGAAGATCAGTGAATCGCTAGTAGGAGTTGCCTTCAGGTGAGCATGTTGCTGAGTTAACTGTTTTTTCGAATGGTGTTTTTCCCAATTTGCACTAACCTGATGTTTCTTCTTTTCGTCTGACAGGTGCAGTGACTCCGGCGTGATGGGCGAACGATGGCGCGGTTGAGGGATGGAGGTTTGTTGGTTCGCCGGGAAGAGCACCTCTCAGGTAGGTACGAATGAGGCGCTGGGTAGGGATGTGGATCCTTGGTCAGCACGGCTAACCTGATGCCTTTTCTTCCTTTGCAGGTTGCTCGAGAAGGAACTGGCCTGGAGTTGTAGCTGAAGGTAACAGACACGGTGAGCTTTACGCTGCAGGAGTGCAGAATAATGCGAACCGTGTTCTGTACTAAAGGCGTGGTTTATATAGCTTCAGAAAAGTAGTCCCTAGGTAAAGTAGTTCCAGCAACCACACCCAGTAAATAGTTCCCTAGGCAAGTAGTCCCTTCAGCCTGCCTCAGATTAGCCCACACGTGCTTTACCTTGTTTGAAACTTGCCATGTTGGTAATGGCAGAATGAGCCTGGCGCCAACAGCGCCAGGACCAGGTCCAGGAGGCCCCTGAGAGAGTCTTTGGGGCCTTCAAGGCCCTCATGGAAGTCGAAGTCCTGGGCAGGTTGGTCTGCACCTGATGTGTGGGGAAATGGACCGTGACAGGAAGTCAATGCAAAACTCCACCCTAGCACTTCACCCATCATGGGCACATCACAACCACAGCTGACCTTATCGCCTACCTGCGCTTAAATATGCCCAATGGTGGTTGACAACTTATGATTTGTCCCCAGTTACTGTTCCGTTTACTCCCCTTCACAACCTAGTCAGAATGGTCCTCAAACTCATCCCATTTGTAAGACGATCACTGCTTCCGGTCAAATTGAATGCCTTATCCATTGTATGTTCTTTTGTGATCAAAAGAGCATTGTTACTCCTGTATAAATAAATGCATAAATAAAATCCTTGTTTGTGAATGAATGAGCAATTATAAATAAGGTAGGACAAGAGCAGGTTGAGTGATTTCTTTGTCCAGCTAGAAAGATGATCCCAAAATATTTGTGGAGTGGCTATCCAAGTGTCCAAGAGAGTCCTAGAAAGCAGTTGCATCTTTCTCTGCAGAAGTGCAGAGGTAAAAATGGAGTGAAAAACGTCGAGAAAGGAGTTAAGGAGTTAATTGGAATTAAAATAGCTTTTTCAGGTGTAATTAAATGAATGAACAAATGTTGCTATACATGCATGTGATCTGAAAACTAAAGTTACTGTGACTTAGCCATAACATTTTCAGAAATCAAATTAATGATGTTTGGCCTGTTCTTACTGCACATATGTGCATATTTCATGTGCAGCATATACAATTTTGTACGCTCAGAATGTACTCCTTTGCATTATGTAACCTTCTATCTTGGATGGAAGAACGGAAGAAAGGACAGCGGGCAGTTGACATGGTGGCGATGTATGGAAAATGCATTACTTTTCAATATTACCTGATCAGAATCAAGGATATGGGAGACTTTGAAGGGGATGTGAGGTGATATTGATGAACAGCCCATTTGGGCAGTGCAGTTTCTTAACATCCTCTGGCCTGGGGTTAATTTGGTGGTTCCTAACACAACTGTTTAAATGTTTGCAATTTTGGAAAAGCACAAGAAAGCAGTTAATACCATTATAGTAAATGGAAATGCAACTCAGGGCACATGTTTTCAGATGTTGTCCCAACAAGAGGAGCAGGGAACTGAGAAGGCCAAAAATACCCATCTTTGCAGCTCTCATTACCAATGCACAACAGAAAGAAATTGCCAGATGTAGTACTTTTTTGGGAATGTGACTCTATATGCCTCACTGAGTTTGTAAAATGGAGGAGTAGGTACTTCAGAAAATGACACCATGAGCACAACTGCTATTGAAATCTGCAATTAGCCAGTGAGCCTCATTGCAGTCACTAGATCTATAGCACAGTAACAGTTTCATTTTCTGAGGTGACACTGAGGGACATGATCTGGTGACTGGCTACTGGTGGTGAGAGCGTCACAGTAGAGTTCTGTGCATGTTTTGCTTTATGTTGCATTGCAAAGATGTTGAACCGAACTTGGTCTCAACACACAGATGTATTGAAGAGATCAAGTGGTAGGATGCTTTTGTTCTTTGTCCTCTAATAATACAGTTCTTCCACACTTTTTACTTTTTCGCTGGAGTAAAATGTGTCCCTGTATGCTCTTCTGGCCAGGAAGGGGGCTGCTGGAGTTGGCATAGAACGTGCTGTGCATGCACTTCCAGATCTGACAAGCTTTCTTTCAAGGACCATTCACAAATCTGGAAGAATAGGTTTGTTCTTCCCTCCTATCTCTGTAACTGTGACATTATATTCATCTGTCTCCCCTTTATCACTGGTTTCAAAACTCATGTTTCTGCAAACACCACTCACTGGCCCCCATCACACGGGACTAAGCCTACCAGTCTGGAAGCCATACACTGCACTGTGCCTGGCTCCCAGAGATACATGTGACTACCTGGAGGTTAAGTTCAATAAATTGCTTATTTTGTTTTCCTAGTCAGCTATATATTGCTTTGCTCGGGTTCTCTCTGCAGCATTGGAAGATTTTGCCTACAAAAAAACTCCCTGGGCCTACCACACCTGGTACTCAGCTTGCCAGTGTGCATGCCATATGGAGAACCTTGATTGTCTCCTAAAGGGACATGTGACATGCTGCCTCAGTCCTGTCTGGGCATTCAAGCTAAAGGCCAAAAGCAGCAAAGGGTAACTCCCTGTTTGGGCCTATTGGGTCTGGAAATGGCCTAGGGTCAGAACCCATAGTAAAGCCAGGACTTCACTGAGTTCAACCTTTACCTTATTTCTTCTTCCACGAAAATGATCCTTCCACTCATTGACTATCCATTCACTGCTGAACTTCTGCTACCTGACAGGACCAATGAGCATTGCTGTTATGGGCCTGTTAACTATTTCTTGTTTACTTATAGGTCCATTCTAGCCCAACACAGAACCTACACCTGCTTCATTTTAGCCAACAATCCACCCCTTCCCTTTCTGCTCACACATCTCGCCTCTCTTTCTCTTGGGCTGCACCCTTTATTCATTGTCTTCCCTTACCTATTTATTCTACTCTTCTTCAAGAATCTTGATTTCCCTCTGTTCAGCCTTCTATACATTATTCTGCTTCCCTTCCCTGAAATTGGTCTAACTATTGTATCACTACTTTCCAGCCTCCCCATCTTCCATCTTACCCCCTTTAGCTGCAACCCTCAAATATGATGCTCCTGTGCTCCCAGGATCACCAACCTCGACTTGCCCTCTCTTTAATGGCACAACAACCTCTGCCCCAAACTGACAACAACTCTTCCTCTTCTGAATATGCCACTATTAGACCCCTTCCTCCTACTCCTCTCGCTGTTGTGGCTCTCCATTGACCCCCTTGTCCTGTCAACATAACCCAAGCCCTTGTACTTAATTCCCTCCTACTAGACAACTCCCTCTAACTCCTTCTACTCCCTCAACAACCAGCCTACTCACTCTGATAGGAACATTCATGATCTTATATTTCTCTCTAATTCACTTTTCAACACTGACTTTTCCAAGGGTCCCTCTCCCTCTGACCAATCCATTGTGCACTTTAATATCTTCATCCCTACTCCTCATCACCCCTCTTCAATGACTACGAGGAAATTCAGTCTGGACTTTCTTGTCCCTTTACTTGATGATGTGAGGACTTCTTTTCTGTTTTCTTTTTCCTTTTTTATACCCCTTTTATTGTCCTTGCTTTCTCTAACTTTCACTAGGTGTTTATGACTCCATAATGTGACACTCATGCAAATTATGGACACCTACCAAATTCCAAGGGTATACAAATTCCCTTGCTGCTCTAACCTCCGCACATATCATCCTAGTTCACAAACCTAATCTCCTCCCTTCACAATCACCCTGCCAAAATATAATTTACCATCCTCTTTGCTCAAATCTCACCTCCTCCTTAAAGGCTAATGAATGTGCTCACTATCTTTCCTGTAAAAGCTCTAAGATTTGTAACAGTCTCACAGCCATCCCACCCCACCTCCGCAGCTCTCCTTCTGGCCACCATCTATCCCACTACCTCTTCTACGCTTGACTATTTCTGTCCTACTTCTCCTATTGAGAAGTGCCAACCCATCTTGTACTCCTAACTAACCTTTTTCTCCCCAAATGGGCAGAGACATAGGGCTTCATTACGAGTTCGAACGGTAGCCGTGCCTGCATTACAGGCACGACTTCCGCCGAACTCGCATCCGTCACCCGCGAATGGGCACTTACCGGCCCATTACGAGTTGAATGGGCCGGTAAGTGCCCATTCGCGGGTTGCAGTAATGCCGTGCTCCTCATCCCCATTCTGCCCCATAGGGCAGAATGGGGATGGGAGAGGGAGCAAACAATGGGCCATTATGAGATGGCCCGTTGTTTGTTCCCTCTTCCCCTCGCGGGACCCGGTAAGCACGCCTGGTTTTCCCAGGCGTGCTTACCGTGTCCCGCGAGGGGACCTCGTAATGTGGTGGAACGGGTTGAACGGTGCCGTCACCTTTTACGGCGCCGTTTAACCCGTTCTGCCAGGGTCGTAATGAGGCCCATAGTCTCAATCACTTGCCCATATCTCTCTGAGCACTTTGACCTCTCTCTCTCTCACTGTTTCACTCTTCCCTGCCTCCTTCTAATCTGCAACTGTCTTTCTTTATTGAAGAAACACTCTGCTAAACCAAATGTCCCAGCAAACTATCGCCAAGTCTCTCTCCTTCCCAATTATCAAAAAGTCTAAGAACGGTTGGTCTTCAACTAGTTAACAAACTACCTGGCGTATAATGGTCTTGGAGATCCACTTCAATCTTTTTTTATTTTTATTTTATTGTGTATTTGTAATGTGCTTACACAGCAAGACATTATGTTTCAAAGCGCCCACAGGGCAAGGTGAGGGAACATTGGACAAAGGCAATAGAATACAATAATGAACAGGCTAGAGGTGGTCCTACTAGGACTTGTGAGCATTTGGATTGAGCAAGTGGAGAGAGAGAGAGAGAGAGAGAGAGAGAGAGAGAGAGAGAGAGAGAGAGAGAGAGAGAGAGAGAGAGAGAGAGAGAGAGAGAAGGGACAGGAGAAGGGGGTTAAGTGCTAGGAGAATTTCCCATAAGAGGAATTTCCAGGGAGACGTTGACAGGAACCGGTAAGTGCATGGCAGAGGTCACATAGTAAAGAGTGATCATCTGACGATACAATAAGAACTTTCCTGTGAGGGAACACAGGCCAGTGGGTGCCAAAGGGCAAATGCTGGTAGCTTGAGGTGCTGAAAGCGATTGGGAGGAAGGCTAGGATCCGGAAGGACACATAAGGGCCAAGACATCCAATCTCAGTGACTGAGGGGTTTAGCATGGGAGGGGGAGGTGGAAGAAGGAGGTGAAGAGAAATGTCTTGAGATGCTTACGGAATTTGAGGAGATCCGGATCAAGATGGAGAAGGAGGGGGAGGCTGTTCCAGAGGAGGGAGCCAGCTGAGGAAAGAGCTCAACCTCCAGCTCTCTTCTTAGAGAAGTGGAAGTGCTTAGCGCATAGAGAGTTGGAGCTGGAGGAAGGTAAAGACTTGGAGGGGGAGTATTTGGTTTCCATAATAAACCCTCCACTTAGAATGCACTCATGCATCTCTCTTTCTCTCTAATTCTCATCATTCCAAACTCCTTTCAATACTCATCCATTTTGAAATTTCTGCCATTATTGACACTGTAGAGCACTCCTCTCTCTTCTTCACTCTCCAAGACATTGGGTTTCTCAAATCTGACCTAAATCAACTTTGACCTGAAAGTTTGATTGTTTAACAACTCTGACCCAACCCCTCTCCATGTTGATGTCCCCCAAGGATCAGACCATTAAACTCTGCTCTTCTCTCTCTATAGTTCTGCCCTAGGAGGCTTTCAATATCTACTTTTTGTCGATGATACTTAAATATTTTTTTCCTTTCACTTTTGCACCCAAGCCTCCTCAGAATGGATTATGAACTATCCCACTACAATTAATCGCTGGATGGCTTTCCAAGGCCTCATGCTGCACTCTTCAAAAACTGAAGTAATCTTTTTCCTTGCTTCAGCGACCATCCTAAACATCCCTTCTCCTATATACTTTCTGCCAGTTCTTCTTGCTCCCTCACCCAAGGCTTGCAATCTTGGGATCCTCTTTGATAGAAACCTACAACTGCAACAATTCATCACTATCACTGCCACTTCTGATCATATTAACCTCCCCAATATTCAGAAAATTATTCATTTTCTTACTAACCACTCTACAAAAAATCTCATCTCTACTCATATTCTCAGCAAACGTCACTGGTGCTCGAGGCTACTCATTGGCATTCTTCTCTACGCATTACTCCCTTTAGACAAAGGGTGCACAACTTGTTATTCTAGCTGGCCCAATGTACCACACAAGTGTCGTACAGTGGGCTGAACTATCCATGAGAATGAGCGACCACAGTGGCTTCACACAAGACAGACTTAGAGACTGACTTCAGGCCAGGCAACAATTAATCATTAAACTAACGTGACTTGGAGGGCCATAAATAATGTCCCAAAGGGCCGCATTTGCCCCTTTCGGGGCACATGTTATGCACCACTGCTCTAGACAAACTGCCACATCACCAGGTTGACGGTAACCCTTAAATGCGGTGGTAACACTATTATCACTGCATTGAAGGGTCTGCTAAATCACGGGCTTGGTAGATTTACCCCCAGCTTTTGCCAATTTTTGGTGCTATTACCGCCGGCAGTAGTATCACCGGCGGTAATAGCGCCGAACATTCCCCATTGGGCCCAAAGCGGAGTGGGAAATTCCCGAATGGGCCCAATGGGGAATTGGGACTTACCATTCTTCCAAACCCGTCATGCAGCACTAAAAATGCCAGGGAGTTTGGTGGTAGGGCTAACAGCCCCGGCGGTAATACCACTGGGGTTAATGCCCAAATCGTGATGAGGCCCAAAGTCCCTACCTTTGCTACCTGCACCTACACAACTCCTCACCTACTTCTACCTACCGATAACATGCTGGCTGGCTCTCCATGCCCAACTACTCTCTTTTTAGGTTTCTTCTAAACTAGAAAGGTATAAATGGTCTTGCTCCATGGTACTTGTCTGTTCGGATCTGTTTGCTCACCATCTCATTCCCTTCGATCCACCTCTGCACTCAACCTCATAATCCTATATACACCCTGATCCTCCTCTTGCTCCTCTCTTTCTCCACTCCCACCTTGCTCCACTGGGACTCACTGCCCATAGCAATCAAAGTCAGATCAACTGTCTGTCTCTTCAAAACTCAGATGTTCGGGGACATACTTGCATGTTTCTGCATTACAATAAAATGTGTTTGTTTTTAGTTCAAATAATGAACTTTTACAAAATGATTTCCTATCATCATTACGTTTATCGTCACACAAAGTATCAACTCTAATCAATACTTTATCATTAAATAGCTTCATCTCCACTTCATCACAGCTTTACCATTTCACATCAATAATCACTTGATCATTCATCATTCAACATTAAAAATGCTAAAATGTCAAGATTTGAAACTCACTCGCTTAACTGCACTTTTACAAATGTAAAGTATACCATATAATGCATCGTGGTGCGTTTAGACAGGGGTATGCGATATATATTTTGTTTTCTACTACCCAGGTTTGGCACTTATAATTATAATGGCAGTATAACTTTCTGCTGTTAACTTTTCCTTTAACCCAGCTATCTGAGTCCTGTTTTGACTTGGCACCATAGTCGATAGAGTGCAATCTGCATTCTCTCAGTGTCGATGTTCAAACAATAGCTCCAAAATGCATTGGTTTTAATTGTGTCATATTGGCTCACAAAATCACCCAGTAGACACATAAACCAAATGCTTGTTTCTGGACATTGGGTCAAAACATGCCTAGCTTTCTCTGGTGTATCCCTTTGTTTGCACATTCGACATGTCTGCAGGTATATTTGGGTTTGTGTATATACTCCTTGGACAGTTACCAATGGGAGCTGGTTTATTCGCAGCCTCAGCTTAAAATCACTAACCAGAGGGCTTGGGTTTTTAACAAGATATGGTTGCATCATTATATTTTTATGCGTTACACCAGTAACGCACCTATAATTTCTTAGTTTCTCAAGGAAGGCAAAGTTTCTTACCCAATCCCACTTTTCCATCTTTTTATGAAGATACCTTTCAGTGTCTCTGTTAAGACTGGAGGGGGGTATCTGTATTTCTACCCTCTGTATGGCAGAGTAGAGGCACAGAGCACCCCAGCCAAGGTGATGCAGGCTGGTTCTTAAGTACAGTACAGTGAGTCCCCACCCCCCACAAAGGAATGTTCACACACTATGTCAAGCAGTACCACCATTCGAAAAATAAGGTTCAGATATATATTCACACTTCAATAACACACTTTGTACTCTGGTAATACTATAATGACAAATATAACCAAATTCTATGTGGTACCACACATAGACATTCGATTCCTTTAAAATGCATAAATTGCTGACAGTTTTAATAGAGCATACACATCATTCAGTATGGTGTATCAGCATAGAAATTGGGAAGAAAGGCATGTTAACATTAAACAATGACTGAATGCTTTCTTTGGATATAGATGCACAATTCTGAATGAGGGTCCTCCCACCGGGGGCAACCTGTAATAAATAATTAACAAGCCCAGTCAATAAATACTCAATAAGCCTTCCTTCTTGGTTTAAAAGTTCAACCACCCCAATGTACCTGAAGTTGAAGAGTTTCTTCAACAGTTAATCAGTGGTATCCTTTGAGGATGAACCCCCCTTTGAAGAAGGAGTCACTTGCTGTGAAACAGCTACTTCGACCATCGCAGTGCTCTTCGATGGTCGATCAGTTCCTTGATAGTGGAAGTCCTGGGAAGGTGAGGTGCGCGGTAGGCCTCGATGCAAAATGTTCAGTGCTGCAAATTCGACTCAGTGGACCTGAAAGACCATTGGCAGTGATGGATGCAAGCCTGGCAGTGGGCGTCGGATGTCGGATGTCATGTTTGGAAGTCCTCCGGCCTGTTAGTGCTGCAGCCGCAGCACGTATCTCTGGATAGATGCAGCGATTGGGACTCGACCAGGGGCTGGACCTTGGATCTTCATTCCGCCAGTGTCCTTTGGACGTCTTTGTTGGCTTCTGGAGGTGGGAAACCCACCCGTGGACTTTCCTCTGTGGTCTAAAACCTTGGATTTCTCCCACGGGATAAAGTGGTCGGCTGTGAAGGCAAGGGTGCCCTATTTGAAATGTTCTTAGGGAAGGTGGAGCTTCCTCGGCTCCGGGCATCAAGCAGCACAGCATCAAGGTGTCCCTGCTTCTGGGAAACATGATTCGACTTGGCTTCCAATGGTCACAGACATCTTCCGACACCGGGTGATGCCAATGGACTTTGACGACCCTTGACAAAAAAAAGCAACATATACAAAAAGACAGAGAAAAGAGAACAAAATTACAATGAACATAAAAGAGGAAAATACAAAATCATCATAACAATCATCTACACATTATTAGCATGTACAATCTCTAAATTACATTGTTAAAAATGTAAGAGTAAACCTTTCAAATGTGTCACTTAATATTTATTTGCAATAATTCAAAATGCCCAAATAAAAATCGATAAAGTGCTATTAAAAGTGCAATACTGTATCCTTCCATTACTCTAGGCTAAAGTGACTCACTGTTATACCAATTAAAGCAAAACACAACAGGCTTCAATTACAGTGGTTCCACTAACCTGGATCAGAAGAAGCAAGGTGCTGAAATTGAGCAGTATCCTCCTAGGCCCTTGGCCCCCTGTGCTGGGCGACAGCAAAGGGAAACACAGTATCAACAGGGAAACCCTCTTGGGCAAGAAAATCCTGGATGATGACCGTATTCATTTAAGATGCGCAGGAGGTGGTGTTGTGCATCTCGATGGGGTGACTTCTTAACGCTGACTGCCTATTAGGTAGAAAGAAGGGAATTAGAATGAGGTTGTATCTTAGTATGGTCAGTCAAGGTATCAGATCCCACATTTACCTATTCTGAGGTGGAGGATTCCGGTATTGCATGTGCAGGAGAATTGAAGAATGCGTTGAAAGAACTGCATAGAAGATGAGAGGGATGAGAACAGTCAGCTTCCCTATACACTGCGTAAGAAAGAAAACAGAAATGGATAGCTTTCTACCTCTGGGTGGCCACAGGCGAGAGTCTCATGGAAAGCTCATCTGGAGGTTGCATGAGCTTGGGTAGTGTGTTTGTGAAAGCTGTAGGCTAAATAGACAAGAGGGGTCAGGGTTAAGAGCTGTCCCCGGGCCGAGCGTAGGCAAGGAATAGTCAGAGTCGTACCGTTGCTAGGCACCGAAAGCTGCATCCGCGAGGAGACGAAGGGCGTCTAGTGTTGTTCGTTGGGTTGAGAATCCGGCAGGCACCTGATGTGGCTTTGGGCTGCCGACAGATTTATAAGAACAAAATTAGAATTATGCGTGAGAAACAGTATGTGGAATAACCGGCACAATATGTTTGTACAATGCCGAGAGGTGAATGGCATCCGTACCACTGCCTAGTAACTCAACGGAATTCCAGGAAGTAAGGCAGCGGATTCTGGAATCGAGGGAAAAACTATGTAGATTCACAAGGAGGTGCTGAAAGGACACAAGTAACGGAAGATTAGACAAGTACAAGATTACATGTAAGGCTGGGAGTCGTCCTAGAGAGCAAACGTACAGACAGGGGCGTTGCTAGGGGGGGGCTAAGGGGAACTCAACGGAATTCCAGGAAGTAAGGCAGCGGATGCTGGAATCGAGGGAGAAACTATGTAGATTCACAAGGAGGTGCTGAAAGGACACAAGTAACGGAAGATTAGACAAGTACTAGATTACATGTAAGGCTGGGAGTCGTCCTAGAGAGCAAACGTATAGACAGGGGCGTTGCTAGGGGGGGGGCTAAGGGGGCTATAGCCCCTGATCTTTTGGTTGTAGCCCCTGATAGAATCTCAGGAGCTACAGCCAAAAGACTAGCTAGCCCCCAGTGCCAACAGTTCCAACATCAGCTTAGCCCCAGGTATTTTCCAGACCTAGCAACTCCCCTGCGTACAGAGCGTCAGTTAGGAAGAGTAGCACCGTGAGGAACAGCTGGATGCAATGCCTCATAACAGTTCCTGCTCAGGACAGTGGGCGGAGCCAGCCATGCCATAGGTACAGAGGCTGTAATGCTGCATGCGAACATGGGCGCCATGTTGCGAGGTATGTAGAAAGTCTGATTAATCTGTCTCCAGCGCCGCCAGAGGGACCATCAGTGTCGTCCAGTCCTAACACTCACTGGCTTCATTTAATCGATAGTGTAGAAAAGTCCTAAAGTGCAATCGTTTTTGGACAGTAGAGGATTAAATGCTTAAGTGTTTCCAGATGGTTGGTGCTCAAACATAATCTACAGGTCCTAGCTGCTTCATCTAGACTAATTCTTGGACAAACACACCCAGTGTCAAAAGTAAATTCAGCTTAAACCTAATATAGATAGTTCGATCCACGTTACATTGAAAAAGATATATATTTTGAAAGCCTATCTCGTTTTGTCAAAAATTTTGAACAGCCAGAAAGTGATGTATATGTACTTAATTGATCAATTGTTCCCATAGAACTCCATGGAAATGGGGTCACTGAAGCACCGACACTGTAGCTAACGGTGCCGGTGCTTCAGTGACAACCATGGCGGTAGGGGCCTGGTCAGGCCTGCCGGGGGAGCCGCGGCCCCTACCAGCATTGTTGTAGTATGTTGGTCCAGAAAGGGTGCCGGTAGCAACTTACCGGCATGTGATCTTCAACACTAAGACACAACCGTGGACAGTTGAACCTCTACACATTTGATTATGATAAGAATAGTGCAGAATATTTGGGTTTTATTCTCTCCTCTTTTGAATTGCCTTTGGACCATGAGAACGTGTTGGTTTTATTGTAGTGACCATATATGTCATATCTGAAAAGAAATATTTTGAGCCAGTTTAGTAATAATTATTCTTAGTATACTTCTGAGATTACTCAGCTGCTTCGGAAGGAGAACTTGGGTTTTCAATGAGATGAAGTTGAACAAGTTTTTCATCACTTGAAGAAAGTCCACCTGCTTAATTGGCCTTAGTTGGTCTTAGTGGGGGGCTACAGGAGCACGCATCCAATCCTTCACAATGTCAATGCTCCCAGCAGCTGAATAATGTGAATTGGTTGGGCTTTTCAAGCAGCACCTGGTATGGTATCATACCCCCTACAAGCACTGTAGCCAAAGGAGTGGGGGTCCTCTACTAGCTTCCTATCTATCAAGCACTCTTTGCCAGAGGTCCTGTTGCATCTCATGTTACTCACCTTCAGGAGTTCTGGATTGTTTTGGTAACATGCATGCTCTGGGACTACTCAAGGACCAGTCGTCATGTACTCCTGCAACCAAATGCCAGAGCGCCAGCTTTCAGGTTCAATGTGGAGCATCTGCAAGACAGTTTCATGGGACATCATGTTATGCTCCAGGACTATGGCATTCCCTGGAAGCAACGTAGCCCCAATGTGGTGGTATGGGAACTCAGCAATGTACCATGTGGCCTTGCCAGAGGCGGGTTGGGCTGCCATAAAATGGCTGCATGCTTTTTCATCTGATGCATTTCCTTTGCAACCTGCTTTCTGTAACTGGACATCCTGAAGAATAAATAAACGTGAAACGTGCAACTCATCTGTGAGACTCCTTCCTGCTTCAACATGGCCTCTGCATTTTTAGAGGTTCATTCTCCCGATATATTTTGTTTGTTCCTTGTGTGAGTCAGCACAAATGTAGATGGCAAGGTTACTCTTTCTCAGTCGGGCTTCCTGGAGTCCTCCCTACACTGCATTGATTCTGTGAAGGAGGGAGGTGTGGTGTCCTGTCTCTGGCTGAGTAGGTGTGGGAAATAGAGAGGTGTTAGTGAGCAATGATGTGCGTGAATGACATGGCTGTATGATGTTGGGTGGAATATTGAGAGAGTGCTCTGAGTTAATGCTCTAGGAGCGATAGTGTGAATATTCTAGGGGCGTCAGCCGGTGCCTGGGACCTGGATGTGATGGTGTTTGAGGTGTGCGTATGTATGTATCCTGTAACTGAAAGTGTCTCCAAAAAGAGGAATGGGGCAACTTGAAATCTGTGCATGAAATGCTTGCCTGATTCTATGCAACTTGCATCCTACAACTCCTTTCACTTATTTAATTGGGGACTTTCTCAGTCGTGTGGCCCCATTGGATCTCCTCTCTGATATACCAGTCCTTGGGAAAAACACGACTTCAGGATTTTCTGTCCTCACTGACCTCAGTCGTAAATGAACTTCCAGGGAGATATTCTAGTCATCAATGTCAATGTCAATTTGGCTGAGATTAGAGTTGACATTCCTCTGGATTTTAATAAAGGTGTTGCATTGAGGATACCAGGTGACAAGAGCATGGCTGATGTTCTCCTTGGAATACAAGGCAGGTCACTTAGACTAGGGTATAACCCAAAGGATGGAAGAGGATCTGCTCCTCCCTCCCTTGATTACCCACACTTAGCTCACAGCTCTTGCCAGTTTGCTCTGGCACTGCTATGCCAGCTTTTCTGATATGCAGAGAACCATCTAGACATTGTTAGACAGATAAATGGCTGACGTCATCACATTAAGTAACCATCCCAAAACATCGCTAACACATGCTCTTGATGTTAAGAAATGGAAGTTGTAGAATATTAGCATTGCTTTTCAACAACATATCAATGATATATTTCACAAAAGTAAATTAGGCCAGACATTTGGAATGCCATTGATCTGATCTACAATAGAACACACTGTTTAAGATGTTAATTTTCTCGCGAAAAGTGGAATTCTTATAACAATGAAACCTGTTTTGGGGCATATTGTTATGCAATATTAGCTAGGTATAGTTTTTTGCTCACTCGAACTGAAGCGAGTTAAAAAGCAGAGGTCGTTTTCCTGTAAATATAACTAATCTTTCTTTCTTTCTTTCTTTCTTTCTTTCTTTCTTTCTTTCTTTTTCTTTCTTTCTTTCTTTCTTTCTTTCTTTCTTTCTTTCTTTCTTTCTTTCTTTCTTTCTTTCTTTCTGCATTTATTTATTTATTGACATCATGAATCCATAACACAGATCATATTTCCTGTACCATTTACAAGCAAGGTCTAAAAAGCAGTTTGTATCTTTTCCAAAGACGGACACCATTCCTTCAGGGATGTCATTTGTGGGTTGCTAGGAGTTGCAGCTGCGGACTCCCTTGTGACCAGTATATTTTAAAAGAAAATGTAACGTAGCTTTTAAACGGAAGCTCCTGGGCTGCAGGAAGTGGCGTAGTGGGTGTTGTGACTAAGAGCCCGTGCCATAGGGCTCATGCCGCGTCACATGTGGCGGGTCACATGATCCCCCATGTGACCTTGTTAATAAATAGGCAGAGCGTCTTCCCGCTCACAAGTCTCGACCATCAAATCCTCCCTGAGAGCATATTGCCACACTTCACCAGTGCCACCATGCAGGCAGAGGTCCTTCCATCTTAGCCCTTCTCAAGTGTGGCTTGGCACCCTCAGGCCCCACAATGGCAGATGCCCACAGCAGCCTTTCAGGGTGTGGTGCCCTCACGCCACGGTGCCTATTGCCACCCCTCTCACTGGGAGCTGATGGCACTATCCACATATATGCATGGCCATGGGAACTGCAGGACCTATCACACAACTGTCCAGTGAACAGGTATTGAAAGTATGGATGTCCTTTTTTGAAGTTAATGTTTTGGTGTATTTTAAAATCTGATGAATTAAAAACACAATTGTGTTGATTTGTAATACTAAATACGACTTTGTGCAACCATTTGTATTCTACCACCTTTTACAGAAATACATTAAAATATAATGTAGCTACTGATCATAGTCAGCCCCATATCTTCAGCCACTTCTCCTTTGTTCTGTGACGATGACCTCTAGGGCATTAACAAGGCCTCACATGTGCCACTCATCACAGTTCTGGTGCAAAGGCGACTATTTTAATGGAGAACTTTCAAAAACATTGATTTCCAAACTTGTTTGCGCTGAGCCCCTTCTTGAGCAAAAATACTGTTCTTGATGTTGGCCTCTCACCACAAGTACCGTAGCTACTCATATTTATTCATTTTATGTGTTTATTAACTGATTTATAACACGCCGGAACCCAAAGGTATCATGGAGCACATATACACATAGGATAACAAAATTACAGGACATGAATAGAGTAACAATGAAGAAAAGAGAAAGCTCTTCAGTGCCTTTATAAACGTTCTGATGTTTGTGTCCAATCACAAGGGTAAAGGGAGCGAGCTCCATATATTTCTCACTAAACGCAGGTACCATGCTACCATATTAAATAGCTTCAAACACCACCTGGCCCCCCACTCGTCTGCTAGCCACAGTGTTTGAAGACCACTACAGGTCTAATCCCACCCGTTGTTGGCTCTTGAGGTTGGATGTGTTAGCACTGCCTGTTGGTCCTCAATATTTTATAGTTGACATAATTAATAACAGTGCACTGTGTAGTACAGCCATTCAAGTGCTGTAAATACAATTGTGAGGTTCAAAATGAGGTATTCTGTGATGTGTTGCAAAACCCAAGATGTTGACACTTATAATAACACAATATATCTTTATCTGTTTCACCCCAATACTGTGCTTTCTTCCTTCTAGTTGCTGTAATTCACCCTGCACCTTAATGATTGACCTTTAATCATATCTTGTCTAACCCCCATGGCTTGTGGTCCGAAGATTTCACTGTGTCGGCAGAGTGGGGGGGGGGGGGTACACAGTGCTGCAAATTGACTCCTGACTTTCAGTTTGTTGTACAGGTTCCTCGCCTTCCTTTTCCTAACCTATAGTCCATATGTGACCCTCATTCCAACTTTGGATACACTGCTGAGCGGACATGGCACCAAATTAACCTCGATGGGACATTACATCCAAGGTATTGTGTCTTGATGACCTCACTCCTGTGCCGTGTCTCTTGTAGCATTAATGACTGCAGGGCTGGTGGCACATGGTATTCGTTCATGGTGTGGCCCTCAGAGAAACTATGGGCCATTGCCACATGCCAGGGTGTTTAAGGTAGTATAAAGTAACAAGTATTAACACCCTCACGTGACGTGTTGGCCCAAGCAGCAAACGAGTGGGCAAACAGACTGTATGAAACAGGGCTCCACAAATTGGGACCCTCCACATGTTTTGGATTACTACCCCAATGGTCCTGCACCATTGAATATATTGGCTGCAGCTGATGGGAGTTGTAGTCCAAAACATCGCGAGAGATAAAGGTTGCAGGTCCCTAGTATACAATAACCACAGCTGAAAAGCAAGGAGGTGGTTCGAGAGGGGAAGTCGTTCCGTTAACGCATATACAAAAATGCAGGTTTTGTTTGATCAAAGACGGCAAACACAAAGGGAAAACAATAATTGTGTTGTTTTTTGTTGCAAAAAGGAATAATGTTAAAGTTGTGTCTTCACATGATTGTTTAAAGCAAACACATTGAATGATGTTCATAAATAAATATATTTCTTTTTTGTTTCAGATGATTTTCAGCTTGGAGTATATGATCAAATGTGCCGGGGTAAGGGCACATTTTATTTTGTGTACCAATATTTCAGTGTTATTAATTGGCATTTGAGACTTTTTGAAATCGAGTCCTGAAAATTAACTCTGTGCATAGAAACTGGGGTTGTGTCCCTGCACAGCTGGACGAACACACCTGTGTCAGTAGGGGCTAAGCCCCCCCGCAATGGGAGTAGATGACGACTGTCTGGGATAAGTAATCTGTACAATTATGAAAACCCAATAATAGCCCGCTCTATATGCCGTTCACAAACAATACCTGCTGCCCGATTTTGTGGAAAGTTAAGTAGTCAGGAGGTAGAGTAGGTAACTAGTAAAAGACATGTATACTTTGGGTGGGGTATGCATTTGGTGTAGTTTTCTTAATGGGTGTGGTCGACCTGTCCACGAGGAACTTGAGTTTATGTGAATTCATGTCTGCACACGTGTTATAAGAGCTCTCATACAGCACCTTAGGCAGAAGTCTTTCCACTTCTTCCACGAGGAACTTGTGCTTCAAGGTTTCAATTGAATCTGATTGGGAGCAGAATCGGCAGAGGCTGGTGTTGGCTTGTTTTCGCCTCTCTAGTATCTCGTTTGTGTATGAGATGTTAAGGCGGATCCACATGAAATTTTCATGGAGCTTCTTGGAGGGGCACTTCAATAGGTAAGATCTCGTTTCGTTAATTTTTACTGGGTTGTTTGGGCTGTTTTTCATTGATTTTACTAGCTGGACTTCGTCTATGGTTTGTATCCAGTCTCTCTCCATCACTCTTTTTTTTACTTTTCCTGGAGTGTGAATGAGGTCCTCTCGAGAGCAGCCTGCCGAGTCAAGACGGGAGATGATTTTCTCTTCCCATTGTTGGAGCATCTTGCATGTCCCTGCTCTCATTTCCTGTTCAACTGCTTTAAGTATCACTGAGGAGTTAGGAGAGAGCATTTTGCGGTATAGCATCAATTAATTCCGTGCGATGATGGAATGTAATGACTGTAGAGTAAGTTAATTCCTGATTACTCCCACAGGTGTTGATTGTGGTAAGTTGAGGACTTTGCGCCAATAATGACCTTCTACTTTCTGCCAAAAAACTTGATGTAATGTAAGGCATAGCTTCCACCCCGTACGTTAAGTTGGGGATGCCTTTCATCCTATAGAATGTCAATACTGGGGAAAATGAGAAACGGCCGTACTTTCTGGAGAGCATTTTGGTCTGTGTTAAAGTCCTCGACCGTTTCCAGTATTTCTTCCCGGACCTTCCATGTGAATTTCACCTTTTTGCTCACGCCTTTTCCCAGAATCATGATTTTAGGTTTTTCTTGATTCATTTGAAGCTGGTTTGCCTGCAGATAAGAGTCCAAGTTTGTCAATTGTCTTTGGAGGTCTATAGGCGTTTGGTCCAACAGAATGATGTCATCTGCGTACAGCATTCTTGATATTTGCTCTTCACCTATTCTTAGGGGGAAGGATCGTGCCTTTCTCTCTTGATCTTTGTAATCCGAGGTGTATGCGTTGTAAAGGGCTGGTGCTAGTGGGCACCCCTGCTTTACTCCTCGTTCAATTTTTATCGAGGATGACAGCTGGCCTTGTTGGTTTAGGCGTACGCACATCGACGTGTCAGAGTACAGTTCCTTGATGGAGTTCAACATTTCAGATGGACAATTGCTATTTTCGAGTTTTTCCCAGAGCAAGGTTCTGTCAACGCAGTCAAATGCCTTTGTTAGGTCGATAAAGGCCATGTAAATGTTTCGGGTGTCCTTCCATTACTTTGGCTTTCAAGGTACTTAGGGCTAAGATGTTATCAGTCGTTCCTGAATTTTTCACAAAGCCTGTTTGTAGCGGGTCCGTCATGCTGCCCAGGGCTATCCAACTTTTGAAGCTTTCCAGGATAAATGCCCCAAAAAGTTTGCCTATCAAGTCTAGTAATGATATAGGCCGGTAGTTGCCCGGGTTGTCTCTTGCACCTTTCTTGAAGATGGGCACCACAATCGCCTTTTTCCAAGATGGAGGAATGGTTGAGGCTGTGTTACAGTTCTTGAAAAGTTCTCCCACAAACTAGGACCAGCTTTCAGCCTTTTGTTTAAGATCGAAGTTGGTGATACCATCTGGTCCTGCCGCACGTGAGCCATTGAATTTTTTGATTTTATTCAGAATTGACTCTTGGACTGTTGGAACTTTACATTTTAATTTGTCATCAGTAGGTGGGCGTGTTGGGAGTTTCAGGGGCGCTTTGTAAAGTTGTTCAAAATGTTTCACCCAGCTCAATTCTCCCACTGCATTGGTTAACGGCTGGTTTTCTCCCTTTGTACTTCTGTTAATCAGAGACCAAAAGTCCTTTGTTTTTTTGCTGCAGATTGTACGCAGCATAAGTTCTTCGTCCTCTTGGTTTCTCTGATGTCTATTAGCTCTGAGCCACTGTTGGTAGTTTTTAGTAGCTTTATCTGATTCTTTTGTGTCGAGTTCTGAGCCTGATTTATTTGCTCTTTGTTTTAATTTTCTGACCAACTTCCTCTTTTCCACCAGTTGTTGGTTGAAAGCGTGGGTTATCATTGCTGGCCATTTGAAGTGTTTTTTTACCAGCTTTCTATGGACTGTCAGGGCTGGATAGTAATCCGTTATGTTTTCCATTGAGTGGTTGCCGTAGTTGGAGTGCTCGGAATAGTGTTTCGTCAGTGCGCTCATTGCGTTATCTGATAAACAAATATGAATACCCTGCGTGTCCGCTTCCAGAGGCAACGTCGTTCTTCGTTCTTCTTTTGGGCTTGTCTGCCACAGGTGAAGTAGCAAGTTATGGTCGCTGTTTTCAGTTCCTTTTACCTCAAAGGCAGCAAAGTATTTTAGAAGACTTCTGGACACGTGGATATTGTCAACAACCGCCTCTTTACCCTCTCTCTCCCATGTTGGAGTAAAGGTTTCTTCTGTGCTATTTATCAGGTGCAGGTTGTGCAGGTCTCTAGATTTCATGAGACTGGACCACAGAGCAGCTCTTCCATATGGATTTTTCTTGTTGGTAAGTAAGTCGATGTTCAAATCTCTGGCAATCATTATATGTTTGACCTCATCTTCTATTAAAGCTGAGTCAATTGTCCATTCCACTTCCATCAAAAGTTGTTCGTTCGGGATTCTCAGAGGGTTCCAATAGATGTTAAGGACCAGGATCTTCTCTTGCATCTGTGTTTTGTTTGGGCTTTTGATCGAGGTTGCCCACGAAATTATAGATGCCAAGATGAAATCCGATTTCTTCAAGACCTTGGACAAAGACAGGGAACTTCCTGACTTGACCGCTGTTATTAGGCCCGATCGTGGTCTTCCTTTTTGGCCTTTTTGTGCCGGGGAGTGTGCTAGCTCAAAGCCATCTAAGCAGGGTTTGTTAATAAGCCATGTCTCCTGGAGGCACAGTATGTCAAACTCAGACAGTTGCACGTCTGATCTCACAGTCACATGGGCAAAGCCCCCCGTGTTCAAAGATGCTAAAGATAGTGTAGATATATCGTTTGATCCTTGGTAAGGCCGAGATGGGTCACAGATGGCCTTATATGGCGGCTACTTTGTTCTTAGCTGGTTTACTTGCTTCATAAACCAATCTCTGTTTTCGTCAGAGTTAAGAGGAGCTTTCTCTCCAAAGCTCCACTCTTGTTTGGTATTGGTACGTGGATCAATTGTTTTCCTTTGGGGGGCATTCTTTGTGAATGCATTATGTCGTTGCTCTTCTTTCCCCTGATGTCTTTCTGGTGGATTAGGTGAATTGTCTTTTATCTGTTTTCGCCATTGTGTTAGATCGTAACTCCTCTGCAAGTCTCTCATAGTTTTTTCCCCTCTTAGCGCCTACTAGGCGAGTTATGGTTTCGTGTAGATCTTGTAGGTCTTCCATTAATCAGTTCTCTAGGATTTTTTATCGCTTTCTCCTCCATCGTTTCATCTACTTGGTTCAGAGTCGCGTTCATTGCTAGAGTAAGCTCTAACCCCAAATGTTTTAGTTCGTCCTTGGCACTCCAAAGTAATTTTTGGGCCTTGTTTGAATTGACATGTAGGTAGGAGCTATCCTTCCTTCCATTGGGGTTAGGTTCCAAGATATCGATAATGCTTAGTGAAACCGCTTTCAGGGACTTTATTTGCTCAAAGACTCTTGATAGCGCTTTGTAGTTTAGCGTTCAATTATCTCGTTCTTCGTGGTATCTTTGGAGCTTGAATGTTCTCATCGGGATAGGTTGCACACTAAGAGTGGGCTTACTTTCCTGAGCATTTTCTTGCCAATTAGGTAAATCGATGATCTCTCTAGTGCCATGAGCCCTTGACCTATAGTGCGTTTTTGGTTGGAGTTGGGGGCGGCGCAAACTCGTCTCCCCCGAAGGATGTTGTTTGGGGGCTGCGATTTTTTCTGCACGTTCCTTTGGATTGGAGTGTAGTACTGTCCTGGCCTATCACAGAATGTCTTTGCTTCCGCCCATGAGGGTACGAAGACTCCAGGGTTCTTTCAGCAGTTTTTTCAATGATTTTTTTGGTACGTGATCTGGATTCTTGTGGTGTTGGGCTAGAGTCTTCGAAGAGCACTATCTTGTTTGTCGTTTGCGTCTGTTCAGGATTTATGACATCTCTTTTGGTCTTTTTTTGTTGTGGGCTACTGGGATTTCCGAATCAGAATTCTCGACAGTGTATAGACTTAGATTCATCAGGTCTATTGAGTCGTATGATTGTTCATTGTCTTGCTGATTCTCTTCTGCTAACTCGCTCTGGGCTGGTAATAGGATGGGTTCTACCCGAATAGATCTACAGGAGTTTGAGGCCATTAGTTTTTTAGCAACTGTTGCTTTGACTGTACGGGGTCCTTTCACAAGCCCTGAGTTGCCCTTCAGTTCCCTTGATAAGAAACTTTGCCTTGGTACCAGTTTTTTCGTAGGCTCCGTTTGGGACAGTGCTTTCTGCGAAAAGATTTCAAATGTTGGAAAAATGTGGTCAGACGTAAACGTAAAGATTGCCGAAGCAGGTTTTGTCTTTGAACTTTCGTTTTCATTCAATTTTGACTCTTATTTTCTTCATTTTTGCCTCTGATCTGTGTTGTTTTTGCCCTCCTGTGATGATAGAGGAGCAGGGGTAATAATGGAATGCGGGTCAGCTTTTTGAGATCTTGTCGGTGCTGTAGGAATGCGGGCTAGGTCATCATTTGCTTCATTTGATGTACTAGGGGGGTGACTCCTGCAACCATCTCAGTTTGAGTTTGGTAGGATCTTGTTGCATGAGCCTCTACTTCTCTCCCAAGGATGTCTTTGCTATTATTCCCCTGGCTTAACCTTTCTTGCGTGTCCACGTTAGAGTCCTTCTCCTTAGTAGTCACGAAGCCTTCCAAGAAAAGTATTTTTGAGTACATCATGGTGATCAGTGTATTTTGATGTTTTATTGCATCGTTCAGAGATTCATATAACTTTCCAAAAGGTGACAGTGCTATTGTGACTGTTGATAGAATGGTCATTGCGTCCAACTTCTTTTGGGGAGAATATTGCATTTGTTTGCTGGCAGCCTCGCTCGTCCGTCTATTCGGTATAGGTGACCTTGCCCTTAGATCTTTCGTGTTTGTTGTTTTGTCAACGTATTTCTTCTTATGTATAGTAGAGTGCAAAGGGCTGGCAATTGGTTGGCTCTACAGAGGTTGCTCGGTAGGAGTTATGCTACTACTTTTCCCTTTGTCTCTCTTCGGAGTCTCTTTACCTTTGTCGAGTTCCCCCGGATCTTTTATGTTATTGGGTTGAAATACCTGTTCCTCTTGTGTTTTTTCTTTTCCCTTGGCAGGATCAATTTGGTCGAGTGGGGGTGTTCTATGTGCTAGTAGCACTTCCTCAGGTTGATGGATCCTCGCTTTCTCTGTGTTTGGAAGGGGCGCTGGGGATTTTGGTAAAGGGTCCGGGTGTACGCTTGGCTCAACTGCGCTGGACTGGGTAGACTTAGCTTTATCTTCCCCCGTAGTGAGTGCCTCTAATCAGCCCTTGTCTGGGGCAATTTCTGCTGTCTTTCTGCTATCTCCGATTGGGTAGCTTCCTTTCCAGCACCATGATGCCTTTGGGCGAATGTGCACTTTATAAATGCTAATAACATAACATAACATCTTTTTGTTGCGTGCCTCCTCAAGATTTTTTTGTTGGATGATAGATTCCTTTCTGGCCACCGGAATTGGGGGAATAATTATCTCAGACAGGTGTAAGGCTGTATCTTCTACAATCGCCAGCAATTCCGCGTCCGAGATGTCATGGTGTATAGAGCCATCTTGGCGTCCTTTCCTGCCAAAGTACTCCTTTAGGGGATTCATGGAGTTGGCGGGATTGGAGATGCTTAATATATTTTGGTTTTTACATTTTCTTTTGTATGGGGCTTTGGAGCTAGATGCTTTCCTGGCCGATGTTTTGGATGTAGTGGCCACTATTTTACTTGTGGGGTAGTACTTGGGTGGTCTTTCATCCTCCTTTCCCAACAGATTTGTTATGGGAAAAACTGCCTGGGGAACTGTTCCCCTCTCACTTGCTGGTGAGGCCGGAATGTCAATCCAGGGGGAGGTCCCTACCACCTCCTCACCCTGCCTCACTTCTTGCTCGAGGTTCGTGGGTGTTCCGTGTCTAGGGGGGGGCTCCTTTCCCATCCTAGGGGACTCCGGCCACGGGGGAGGGAGATGTGCACCCTCCCGCGGACAGTCCTCATCTTCACTTGTAGGTACCCCCTCTGCAGTCACGGGCCACGGTGTCTGCGGTGTCCCTGGCGGGGGGGAATCTAGATCCTCCACCAGCGGGTGCGTATGTACGGCAGCCTGGACAGTTGAGGATGGGCACCCAACTCTCGAATGCACGGGCTGCGCTGACTGTCCTGTTGCCACAGCCTCCCCCTCGCCAACTCCGTCGTCTCCGGTAGGTAATATAAACTGCCCACTATCGTCAGTGTTGCAATTTGGGGTAATGGGGACGGGGGGTTTATGTTGTTTCTCTGCCTGTTCAGGGGGGTCTACTGCTGTATTGCATATATTTTTACTCCCTCCCCCTAAAGTTAGATCTTCGGTAGTGGGGGGTGGGCTTTTACTAGAATTACTTTTTTCCTCCCTTACCTTTTTAGGTATCTGGTGAGGTCGCGGGTGGGATTGGAGTTGGCTCTGTAGCGAGCTCTTCAGGTTAGGGATGGGGGTCAACTTTGCAGCATTTATTGGTTGAATTCTTACGTGTACCCTCTCTGGAGTGTTTCCTCCTGCACACCCCATGAGACGGCCACGTTTGCTTCTTGTGTGTATGCCCTCACCTTCTCCCTCCAGGGAGTGTCGTTTTGCCGTTGCTGCCATAGGTCCCTCGTCGAGCCAGGGATGGTGCTCCACTCTCCACGCACCAAAGCCAACAAACACCAAAACAGCTGTTGCCCCAGCCCTTCTGTCAGGGCTTACGCCACAAGGGCGTTGGGGGAGTGCCTTTGTACACACCCAGGTCAGAGGTCAGTGGTGCGAAGCCAGTTAAAGCGGCAAGCGTCCTTTTCACCTGCCTGCTTTTCTTCCACCACGGCTTTGAGAAAGAAAGAAAAAAAAAAAAGTTGTCTTTAAAGACGATTGACTCGGGAGACTTGAATGGATCAGAGAGATGCCGCCACAGCCAAACAGCATTGACCCACCCCTTCGTTTGATATTTCCTGATCTTTGTATTGGCATAGGAAATGTTATACAAGCTCCCATACAACACATTGTGCAGGCTTCTACCCACTTCTATGGGCTGCAGTAAAAGTGTATCTATTACCCAATCGATGTATTGGCATCAGAAGAAGGGAAGGGCTGTGGTTGTTCTGCCGAGGAGATTCGAACCTATGAAGTACAGGCGAGCCAACATGAGTATGTTCTTATATGGGAACACAGCACATAGTCGTGCAGCCACCATGGACCACACACAACTGCTAGCAAGACTTGTGGGCTCTTGGCAGGACTTGGCTCATTAGGTTGGCTCAGTCTCCAGGTGGCCTGGAGCCTAAGGTGAGGAAACAAATGATGATCTCATCATCTGCATTTCTTGCCACACTCAATATGTGAGTATTGTCTAACAAGTGAAAATGCTTCAGAAAACGTCCAACACATGTAAATACAAATAACCTGCTGCAATCTATGTTTTTTGCATATCCTAACAAGGGCAAACTGTAGATTTGCTTGGCTCCGTCTCAGTTTCTAAGGATTGAATTTGTTGACTGTATCCCCTTCCTCATCTTCATTGGCCACACCCAGCCAGCTTGTGTTTCCTGGGCAGCCGTTCCTTTGTCACGTTGACGCATTGACCAGGCGAGGGTATGTCCATGCCAACAACACCAGTGCCTCTTGATCACTCGCTACACCCTCCCCAGCCCCCTGAAGCAGCTTACTATCCTTTTTCCTTTGCAGCAGTTCCAGCAGGCAAACTTGAGTACTTGTTAGAGATGGAGAATGTGAGCCTGGGTGATGGAAGCCAGTAGGTGCCTATGCAGTTACATGGAGTAAACCTGATGTAACTACAATAAAGGAATTTAAGAGCAGCTTAATAGAAGTGTATGGAGCATCCTTTATAACAATTACCGGGTTCACTAAGCGCATCTATCAAATACAAAACATATCATTTATTTGGTCCATATCCTTTTTTATTAAGAGGTACTGTGTTCCACTGATGTTTTGTGTCTTTATGGCCTGTTGCGAGCCGGGATGGGCAATCGACGGTGTTAGGGAGAATTCTCATAAATGTGCTAATTTCCCTTACCTTTTGAGACCCCCAGTAACCTTGCTGGATTTCTTAAACTTTCATTTTTTGCTGGAAGGAGTGTGAGCCTTTTTCCCCCATTCTTTCATGTATTTTGATGTGTGTTTTACTTTTGTGTTCTTTGGATATGGAGTTTTAGACAACTCCATAGGCATCATCTTTTTTTCTTGTGTGTCACACAGCACCCTCAGTGCGGTGGCACAGGGATGTCTTTCAGACTTCCCATGGTTTAAATACCTTCTCTGGGACAGACTACTGTCTCCCAGTGAATGTAAAGTTAAATTGACTTTGCTGATCTTTTTAAATTGCTAGACCCAGCACACACTGCCTTACAGCAGAGTGCTGGAGGGAATACATAGTATTCCCTATGCCTAGAAAAATCATGTAGCCCTCAAAAGCTACCCTTTCCTCTCAGAATGGCTGGTGGCAGTGGTATTACCATGATTTTCCAGACCGTGACCCGTTTAAACGCTCTGTTAGCTAAAACCCACGAGAGCCATGTTTTTCGAGATGGCGTATGAGCCCCCCTCTGAAAAAAACAGATCAGATCGACTTTTTTCACCATTTCTTTTTGGAAAGGTCCTTCTAGTGTTTGTCTCTGTGCGCCAAACCAGGTTTGGTCCCTTTGTTCATTTGCATTTGGAGGGCTTCATTACTGAAGCCCCCCTCTGGCACCTGAGTGTCTGGGGTGGACAAGATGTGAGGTAGGTGCCCGAAACTCCCTGTGCTTCGTCTCCTAGGAGATCTGAATGCACTCTGGCCTGATTGGCTGGCTGACTGTCTGGCCAGGACATCCACCCTGCTGGGTGAGTGGCAACCAGGCTGGAATGAATGGGAGCAAACTGTTAAAAAGCAGGTCTCTGGGACTTGGAAGGCAGAGTCGACCACTGGAATGAAAGAACCGAAGACAAGCTGAAGGAAGATGACTGCTGCAACCCCTGGACCGTTTGTTTGCCCGGTGAAGCCCTGCTGCAGGCCTGAATAGCCTGAAACTCCCTCGACAGAGATTCCACTTCAAGGAGGACTTCTTCTTTGGACCTGTGGGAACAACCAACTCGCAAGCCACCTGGAAACCGTCTCCATACTGGTTGAATTTTCTTCAGAGTGCTGTTGAAAGGCGGATTGCCAGTGAGAAGGATACCAGTTTGTGGACTTTAAGGCACTCACACCTTAAACCAATATTTTGCCAAGCTTGTGGATCCTTCTCCATGCAGTGCAGGAGCATGCTTACGTCCTCCCTCTTGTCCCCACGACTGAGGCCCTGGAACAGCAAGATCTGCAGGAACTGCCAGGAACAATTGCCTCAGCTACAGCTTTTCTTCATTACAAAGATACTGTGCAAACGTGGTTGAGAAATCCTCTCTGCCGTGGTGACATTTTGTAAAACTTTCCCAACTTTGGAGTCTTCTTGGCTCCTAATCCAACATATAAGTCTTTTTCGTGCAAACTACTTCTAAGAACATTGGCAAAGACTTAACCGTTTACTACCAGAACTGTGAGATCCTATCCAAGACACTGATGCGTTGACACAGGCCTATTGAATTGAATTGCCTCTTGTAGCTAACTGAAACTATTTGCCCTGCATGAGAAAGTATTTGTGTTTAATTATTTTAACCTTTGTCTTTTTACCCCATTTTAAAATTTACCAAAGTGCCATTTTGCCTCCACTTCAGGGGAGCCTAACTTTTTCAGAAACTTATTGGTTTGGTACTGGAGTGTATTATAGTGTGATATTGAGCTGCCTATTGCTAGTGGAATGTTTTCTAAATGACTGTGTAAATAAATGAATAGGGTTTTACCAAGAAACCTTGAGTAAGTGTTTGTTTGAACCACTGTGATTGCAAGTCCTTTGTGTAACCCCTTTTGCTGCTCACATCACTCTTGAGATAAGCCTGACTGCTCAGCCCTGCAACCACAAAACTGTGTAGTACAGACTTATACCAAAAGTGAGATTGTGTTTACACCTGTAGTCTTAATTGTGTGTAGTGTTCCCAAAGGGTACTGCGTGTAATTCTGCCTTACACTGGTGGCAAGTGGTGAGGATAACGTATAGTTTTTACTTTGACTGTGCTGCTCTTACTGTTGTTCAAATAACCTTCACAAGGCTAAGCACCACTAGAAAAGCAATTGTTGTATCATGCCTCATATGGATAACTAAAGACAGGAGGCCCTAGTCATTTTAACAGTTGATCAACTAAGGGAAAAGTGTAAAACTAGGAACCTCACTGTTAAAGGCAAAAAGAATGAATTGATAGAAAGATTGTTGGAATTTCAAAGTCTGAGAAATAGGTCTGCTCTACCTACTTCTGTGGAAAATGATGATGAGGATTGTAAATACCAGAGGGGGGGTCTGCACTTCCGCTCTCTATATGGTAGAGGGGAGGCACAGAGACCCCTGCCAAGATTCTCTAGTTTTGGTAGACGTAGTCGAGCAATCAAGGCCTAGCTTCTCAGGAGGTGATGCGAGCTGGTTCTTTCGTACAGTGTAGTCCCCAAGCACCCACAAAGGAATGTCCACACACTGTATCGGTTAAAACACAGTCTTTATATAATTAATATGTAAGTTCATATACACAATCACGATAACTCACTTTACACTCCAAAAATCAACAATGGTAAATATGTACAGTTCTAAAGTGATACCACTAACGTTATTAGATCTTTTTCAAGTGCATACGGTCAGAATGACACACAGATCAAAACAAAGAGGAAACCAGCAGTAGAGAGAGGAAGGAAAGCAAGATGGTTGAGCAATTGGCAGAGTACTGGTAACTACCATTAAACACAGCTCCGTGTGGAGATCCCCCCACCTGGGCCACCTGTAGAAGAAAGATACAAGCCCAGTCCATATATTGTTCACCCTTAGACTTCCCAATAGTTCTGCAACCCCCAAAGTACCTTGGTATTTTAGTGTTCCACGTCAGGAAAATCGACAACCGTTCTTGAGTGTCCTCCCTTTCAGGCAGGAGTCACGGGTCGTCGAACGTCCAACGGAGAACAGGTCGAGCTACGACGGTGAAGTGGCTACATCGTTCCTAGCGGTGCTCGTTGACGGGGAAGCATAAACGTCCTGCAAGGAAGAGGCGTGCGGGGCACCTCAGTGTCGATAGTTCTGGACCGCAAAGAGTTGAAGAACTGTGGCCCAGCAAGGGTGTCGAGTCGTCGGCATCTCTGTGGTCTTTGGGTGGTTGGAAACCCACCGGTGGATGCTCCACGGCGCGTCGACGGTCAGACCTTCTCCAGCAGGATACAGCGGCTACGATGCAGACGAAGGCGTCCTTGGATCAATGAAGTTCTTAGGCAACGGGAGCACGACAGCTCCAATCGGCTACGGCGGTCGTCGACAGTGGCGGACAACAGTCCGGGCGCTTCTCCTTGGAGTTCCACAGCAGTACCCATATCGGGTCGGCAGCCTGTCGAAGGTCTGTCTACCAGGGAGCTTAGGCAAAGGTCAGCTGTGCACGATGGTCCCTCATAGCTCGGGAAGAGGGCGCCTTACCAGGTCCTCTCTGGGTCAGTTCTTGAAGCACAGCAGCTTTCCGATTGCGAAGGAGAGCAACAGCAATTCTTCTCGTCCAGCAGGGCTCAAGGTTAAGCTTCACTCCAGTTCCTAGTCGTAGTGGACTTCAGCTTCTGAACATGATTCCTAGCAGTGAGAGGTCTCCAGATATACTGTTGATCTGCCATTCATTCCGCTGGGTCACACTCAAGCATCCAATCACGACTACGGGCATTCATGCAGGCAGGTAGCCAATCAGGCACATGAGGTATTCAGACCATTCACTTCTCTCCAGACACTCACAACAAGTTATGTGTATTGGGACAAGTACCGAGCTATTCAACACTCCATGCTGCATTCATACCGGTTTCAGGCAGGGCTGTCTCAACCATTGTGTCAACCACCAGATACTAGACAGCCACTACATAGAATGTATATTCGTCACACACTCCATTCACCCAGGTCCCACCCACAGGCATACCCACAACATACGGTCATTGAGAAGGCTCCAGCCAGTCTGGTCGGCACTTCCCCACACTACCATATATGGAACATCCACCCAACAGCCAGTCAGGGGGAAGGGACAAAGGCAGGGCTTCCCGGGACATTCAGGAAGATCAGGGTAACAGGTGATGGAAGGAAAGAGGCCATGGGGGCCATTTTGTCTCCATCAGGAATCTACCGATTCCAATGACAGGGCATGGACATCCCAAAATGGAGGACGCTCAGGGCACCAGTCATTCCAGCACGGAGCTGCCATCGGCCCGTACCCTGCTCTGTGGGTCACACACAGGTGCCCAAAAACATACACTAGAGGCACAGGGTTGTACCCCTACCCATGGGTGCCATAAAGGTATCCCACGTGTCCGTTCACCAAACCAAAGGAGAGATAGCTGCACCGCTAGGAGTCCCACATTAACTCCTGCGTGGAAAACAGTCCCACATTAACTCCTGCGTGGAAAACAAGACAGAACACATGATAAAAAGCAGTAAAGGACAAGGATACAGAGGCCCTGTCCCTCCGATGCATTTCCAGCATCACAGTTGCCGCCCCCAGACTGAGGTGGAGGGTGCCTAATCTGCCACGGGATAGACACCCTCATCCAGACGGTCAACATACCTTCTGGAAAGGCCATCTGCATTATCGTGACTTGCAGACTAATGGACCACCTGAGCAGTTTTGGGTTTTTACCCTTCATCTGCATAAACCACTTCAGGGGCTTATGATCGGTTTGGACCTTGAAGGTAGACCCGGTAAAGTAGGGTCTAAAATGCCTAAGGCTCCAAACAATAATAAAACATTCCTTTTCAACAGTAGCCCACCTAAATTCCCTACCCTTAAGTTGTATACTGATGAATATGATCGGATGTTCTCTTCCTTTGTCATCTAACTGGGACAAGACAGCTCCAATTCCGGTATCGCAGGTGTCAGTTTGAACGATAAAGGGCTTGCTGTAATCAGGAGCACAGAGCACGGGTGCCCGACACAGACTTCCTTTCAAGCCATCAAAGGCCCTCTGACAGTCTTCAGTCCAATTAACGTTCCTAGTTTGTTTGGGCGAAGTCAGTGCTGTCAGGGGTGCAGCTATGGTTCCATATTCTGCCATGAAATTGCGATAATACCCGGTGAGGCCCAGAAAGGCTCTCACCTGAGTTTGAGTAGTGGGAGTCTCCCAATCATGTACATCCTGTACTTTACTGGGGAGAGGTTTGATTTGATCCCCTCCTACCTCATGACCAAGATAGGTGAATTTCCCCTGAGCTATCTGCCACTTGGTGGCCTTGATAGTGAGGTTAGCCCTTTTTAACGCCTGCAACCCTTTATCCAGATGAGTCAAATGCTCTTCCCAGGTGGAACTGTAGACGGCAATGTCGTCTAATTAAGCCATGCAAAAGGCTTACAGCCCACTGAGCGCATGGTTGACTAATCTCTGGAAAGTGGCAGGGGCGTTCTTCAGCCCGAAAGGCATGACTCTAAACTGGTAGAGTACCTCCGGTGTTGAGAACGCCGTCTTTTCCTTGGCATGGTCCGTCAGAGCTATTTGCCAATAGCCTGAGGTAAGGTCGAAGGTGCTCACAAATTTGGCAACACCTATGGTGTCCACAAGCTCATCAGCCTGGGGCAAAGGGTGCGTGTCTGTTTTGGTGACGGCATTGACTCCTCGGTAGTCCACACAGAACCTCCAATCCTTGGTACCTGCCTGGGAACTTGCCTTGGGGACAAGGACCACAGGACTGGACCAGGGACTGGTTGAGGTTTCAATAACACCCAGATCCAAAATCTTGGCGACCTCAGCCTGGATGTGGTTCTTGACGGTATCTGACATACGGTAGCACCTGCTTCTGACAGGCACACTGCCACCAGTGTCAATCTCTCTGCATTGTCCACAAGGCCTTCTGGGGCCTGGGGCCAAAATACCTTCAACTCTCTTTTCCTAAATATCTTCCTTCTCGAACACTTTGCTCATCCGCCTCCTACTCCCTCTCGGTCAGTCGCTTCTTCAAGCAACGAGTTGGGGGTAAATCTCTCTCCGCAGCAGGGGCCTCCCTCTGGAACAGCCTTCCTGCCTCCTTGAAACTTGAGGAGAACCAGCTTCGGTTCAGGAAGCACCTCAAAACCTTAATCTTTGCTTCTGCTTTCTCTCCCCTTCTCCCCTGCTAATGACTGAAACTGCACTGAATCTGCAACTCGGTTACTCACTGTCTCGGTCCTTGGCCCTGCCACTCTCCCCTGTACTGCCTCCCTAGCAACCCTTGCACTGCGGGACTGTCTCTGTATCCCTACAGCCTCCCTTCCCAGCACCTGTCTGCACTTACCTTGCACTTGCCACCAGCGGGCCCTTACTATTTATCTTGTATTCTACCATCCCAGCACTTGTCTGCACTTGTCTGCACTTACCTTGAACTTGCCACCAGTGGGCCCTTATATATTTTATCTTGTATTCTACCAACCCTGTACTGCACTTCCCCTCTCCCTTCCCCCTTGCACTTTTCCCTTCCCCTCCACCCTTGCACTTGCGCGATCTGAATGACACCTGGCCTAGTAGGATCGTTGTCTGTCTCCCCTTGTTCCCCCGCCTCGTCTCGCTTTGAAACACTTATAGGCGCGTTACAAATGCCATATCATATCATATCATATCATAATCTCGTGCCTACACCACCGCATAAGGCCTGGTGTCAGTGAGAACAGAGAGGCGTTCTGCCGGAGCAAAGCCCGGCAGGCCTTCTGCTGCTCTGTCGTCCGATCGGGAGAGAGATGCACTCCCTCCACTGAGCCATCCTGAGGGTTGCTATGCAACAAATCAGAAAGGGGCTCACTCTCATCCTCTTCTTGTCCTGAAACTAGCAAGAGGCATGAGTCTTGCCTGCCTGTGGAAAGGCTTGAGCCTGTTAACATGGAATATGTGAGGGGCTACGCCAGAGGCGCCCATGTCAACCAGATAATTTACCTTGCCCATCTTGAAGATTATCCTGAAGGGTCCAGTCCATTTATCCGCCAAAGCCTGAGGCTTGGTAGGCTCCATCATGAGGACCTCCTGTCCTGGAGTCCAATCCACTTGCAATGCTTTAAGGTCATGCCAGTACTTATTCAATTCCTGGCTGGCCTTAAGATTTGCTGTTGCCTGACCCATCATCTGTGTCATCCTCCTTCTGAGGCCTAACACATAGTCCCCCACTTGCTTGGAGGGGCCTGGAGGGGTGGCCTCCCAACCTTCTTGGATCAAGGCGAGGAGCCACCTCACGGGATGTCCAAAGAGTAACTCAAAGAGGCTGAAACCAACACCCTCTTGAGGTACCTCTCTGTAAGCAAACAGCAGGCATGGCAGGAGAAGATCCCACTTCTTCCTGAGGGGCTCTTGCAAAGCGCCTAACATGCCCTTGAGAGTTTTGTTAAATCTCTCATCCAAACCGTTGGCCTGTGGGTGGTAAGAGGTTGAGAATTTGTAAGTTACCCCGCATTCTTTCCACATGGTTTTCATGTTACTCGACATGAAGTTGGAGCTCATCCAACACGGGTGAAAATGCCCGGGAGAGCCCTGGAAACCTCCTTGGCCGTAACCATCTGAAGGGGCATAGCCTCAGGGTACCTGATGGCATGATCTACCAAAACTAGGATGAACCGATATCCACCCGATGTCGGAGGGTCAAGGGGACCGACGATGTCGATGCCAACCCTCTCAAACGGTGTGCCCACCCCTGGCAATGGTTTCAGTGGGGCGATGACTCTGCCTCCAGTCTTGCCAGACAACTGACAAGTTGGGCAGGTCCTGCAGTGGGACTCCACTTCTACTCCCATCTGTGGCCAGTAGAAATGGGCAGAGAGCCTCTGCTTAGTCTTCTTGGTACCAAGATGACCAGCCAAGGGCACCTCATGCGCCAACTGCAGTAAGAAGGGCCGGTAAACCTCAATTACCACCAACCTCTTGAGGGCACCAGGTTCAGGCGTAGTGGGCTCACTAACAAGTAGCTCACCCTCCCAATAAATCCGAAATGTCCAAGGCACTTCTCTCTGTGCCTGGGACAGGGCCTGTGTCCTCAGACCCTCGAGAGAGTGGCACTCTCTCTGTCCCTTACAGAAGTCCGCCTGGGAGGGTCCCCCTTCACCCAACAAGCATTGAAGGTCAGGATGATCCTCCGGGTTAAGAGCCTCTCCCACAGGAGAGTCTTCTGGATTGTCTCCCACAGGAGGTGAGACGGGATTTACCACTGGACCCAGTCCGTCCGGAGCATGGATCCCAATGGGTGCTGTCGGAACAGCGGGAGGAGTAGCTCCCTCCAAAGGGGCGGCCTTCTTACTCCTCCGTTTCTTTCGTGCCTTGGGTTTCCCCGTTTACCCGCAAGGGTACCAGGCTCGCAACCGGAGCTTGTGTGACCTGCGATCGGGTGACTGTCACAGCAGCCATGGGTAGCCCATCCGTGATAATCCCCAATTCGACCAAATCATTTCCCAACAAAATATTCGCAGGCACGTTGTCCTGAACCAGGACTGGAAGCTTTGTTGTCTTGTCTCCAATCGTAATGTTGACTAAGGCTACAGGCGATAATTTCAGAGGCCCACCAGCTAACCTGGTGGTTCTCAGAGGAGCACCTATATAGTCCTCTGGCTTGAACAGGGTCCTGTCCACCACTGTCATGCTTGCCCCAGTGTCTCCCAAACCAGTAGAAGGCTGGTCATTCAAGAGGACACTTCTCAAAAACCTACAAGTGTTTTGCAGGTTAATCACCAGTAGTTCTGCATACTGGTCCCAGGCCCCAAGGGACACTAAGGAAATCTCTACGGGAGCACCGAATGTGATCCCAGTAGAGGAGGGTAGGGCGGTGGCCTCCACCTCAGGTATGGAGTAGGGATAGGTCAGGCTGACAGCCTGGACTCCAAGTGCCTTACCCTTACACTTGGGGTCACCCCTTTGGTGATCTAGAGCCCCACAATCCCAGCATGTGCCGGGCGTGCAGGGTACGGTACTGGAACCACTGGGACCCTTCTTTGCAGCAGGCGGACCACTACTATTACTCCCACCCACAACAGACTTATCCCCACTAGGTTTTTGGGTCTTCAAAGAGGAAGGTTTTGGTTTACCCGACTGTGATTGCATTTGGGACTCCCCAGCTTTCTGAGAGTGTCAGGGTTGCACACCGGTACCTGGCGCAGGAGTGGATGTACCAACTACCCCCACACTGGTCTTGATACCTGCAAGACGAAGCTTACACAGGCCTTCGCGACCAGGGCAGGGAAAGAGGGTTAGGGTCTCGTTGATTGGATAGGTTGGGGGGTTGTGGGAAAACCGGGAAAAGGAGTAGGGCGAGGTAATGGGTAGGTAGAGGGAAATTGGGTGAGGCTCAACTGCTGCACACCTTCATCGTCAACTTCTCTCATATAATTCGTTAATAGTCTATCAACAGGACTCATTATGTTCAATATTTCATTTAAAGTTCTGTCATGCTTAAGTATTATTTTAGTCGCCCGTTGCATTACATCCGCTTGTTCATTTAGAATGATTGCAGTTTCATTTATGAATCTTACTTGTTCATCCAGTCCCCCTCTAATTCCATCTAATGTTTTTTGTATTATTTCTAGGTCAATACTCAGTTGTTGTGCTTTAGTACTCAGTGTTCCTACCGAAATAGAATTGGCTGTTGATATTGTGGTACCTATTATTGCTCCAACTATAGACATTACCATTGATATCGCGAGCATCACCGCACCTCTCTTTCCTCTCTTCTTCTTAATGTCTGCTGAATTCACGAATGTTTTTTCCAATTGCATTAATATATCTCTTATTGACTGCTTAGTGTCCTCTTTTCTTATTTCCAGCCACTCTTTAGTCTGTTCAATCTTAATTCCGGTATTGTTCAAGTGTTTTTCAATCAAAATCTCAGGATTTAATGGTATGTATATATTTTGGAAAATCATCCTTCTATCACTCATGATGAATCCTGGTGCCTCTTCCACCGCAATACCAGATGCTGGTCCAGGTTCAATGACAACCTGTGCTTCTGAATTCTTGAAGATCCCTCCAAATATCATCATCATTAACCATATCATCGGTATCATCTTCAATGCTGATCGCTTTGCAGCCTTGGTCTTCACCCCTCTTTGGGGCTTTCTCGGAATCCGTCCACATGGGCTCCAGGACCCCATCGTCTCCCGTGGGCTCTGATCCCGGAACCTCCGACCAAATAATGTTAATTTTCTAAATCAAAATAGAAAATAAACAAATTAAGTACATAGCACAATATTAACTTCACCCTTTTGCCAAAAATAAAACATGCTTGGTAAAAATATTTCATTTTTTTTTTTCTATTATTTTTTTTTTTTTTTTTTTTTTTTTTAAACACAAGTTAAAAAAAAAACAAGCACACATAAACAGCATTCAATATTTAATACATTTTCTCTCTGCACACCAACCATGAGCTTCCGTTATATGTGCATTTATTTATTTATTTATTTATTTATTTTATATTATATATTTTTACATATACTACAGTGTTTATGTGCCATCATAACAATCAACTTTTTAACTTCTTTGTCACTGCCTCATGATTACACCCATTTATTTTCTCTTTTTGTGTTCAAGGGACTTTATCTGTTTCTACATGCTCAAGCTGCCTGATCTCATGTCTGGGATGGCATGGTTTGATTTGATTTACATGGACAAACTGCTCTATTGCTGTTTCACCTTCATTTTTCAAAATTTTATACACTACAGGAGAGACCTTATCTATAATTCGAAATGGCCCCTGCCAGGCTGCTAGAAATTTAGAATTTTTCTGTTTACTTTTTCCAAAATGAAACTTGTATACCTGATCCCCTACACTGTATTCCTTTACTGATGTCTTTTTATCATAATACGATTTTGCACTGTCAGCAGCTCTTTCCAGATTTCTCTGCACAAAAGCAAATGCATGTTGCAAATGCCTCCTCAGTTCATCAATATATTCATGAACTGTGGATGCACTCACAAGGGTTTGCTCATGTGTTCTGTATAGTAGGTGTTGTGGTAACACCATTTTCCTACCTGTTAAGACCTCATGGGGGCTAACACCTGTTGCTTTGGCAGGAGTCGATCTGATTGCCATCAAAACCAATGGTAAACGCAAATCCCAGCTGGAACCTGCTTCTGCCACAAATTTCTTTAAAATATCCACAACAGACCTATTGCTTCTTTCAACTGTACCTGAAGACGCCGCCCGATATGCGATATGTAGTTTCCTTTTCACACCTAGTATTTGCCATACCTTACTCATTAGAGTACTTGTGAAATGACTTCCTCTGTCTGACTCAATTCTTTGTGGCAACCCAAACCTTGAGAACACATGGTTCACCAGCAATGTGGCTGCTGTTTGCGCACTACAATCTGGTGCAGGAATGCATTCAATCCACTTTGACATCAAACATACCACACTCAAAATATAACGGTGTCCCCTGCTCGACCTTTTTAAAGGACCTACATAGTCTATTTGCAAATCTGACCATGGGAGAGTTAGGCCTCTTTTCATCAATGGTGCTCTATGCATTGGTGAAGCAGGTTTAAATTGGGCGCATACTAGACATCCTCTAGTATATAATTCCACATCTTGGGACATATGTGGCCAGTAAGCATAATCTTTTAGTATTTCTAATGTTTTTTGTGAACCTCTATGGCCTGCGGTTATGGCATCATGTGCATGGTGTAGCATTAGTCCTCTGAATGAAAGGGGTACTACCCACTGTATTTGTCCTGTTATGGACTCTCTAATCATGAGTCCATCCTGTAATCTAATTCGTGTTTTGTTCTTTAATAACACCCTCAACTCTTCTTTTCCCATACAATCATTTTCTGTTAAAGGATTTTGTTCGGGATCTATCAAATGATTATAATAGATTCCCAAAATTTGATCATTCTTTTGTGCCTCAATCAAATCTTGGTCTGGCGTGTCATGACTCCACTGCACCACCGGTTGATCTACCTCCTTTGGTGCTTTAGAACGTGTGACTGCATCAATTTGTATTTCACCCATTAAATAATCAATAGGTAGCAATTCTCCCATCACAGCCCCAATCTTAGCCAGGTGGTCTGCCTTATCATTTCCCTCCTTATCCTCTCCTGGTGTTTTTAAATGCCCATGAATTTTTCTCCAGTATATTGTTAACTCATTCTCTGACACCAATTTGTCTATGGCTTGTATCATTTTTCCATGCTTAAGTGGCTTTTTGTTATATGTAACCATGCCTCTTGCTTTCCAACCAGGCAAATACTCCACAAAGCTATTCCGTGCATAGTCAGAATCAGTCACCAGGACAATTTCACTGAACTTTTTATCAACTGCAGTAGCAATTGCTTTATAAATGGCTGCCAATTCCGCCACCTGACTGCTCCTATCTCCAATCCTCATCCCTATACTGGGGACACCTTCACATTTCAACCAGACATTTCCTATTCCTGCCACTAACTGTTTATTACTGTCATTTTCAATGTGAAAAGCACAACCATCCACATATACAGTTGGCAAATCCTTGCATGTTTTTTCATCAAAAGCTTTGTGTGGTGATTGTTCAAATTCCTGCAAACTAGTTTCTACTTCCATTTCATTTGGTATTTGTTCAGCTGCACAGTCATGTAAATCAGCTAACCCTTGAGCAATTGGGTTCTTTTTATTTTGTCCATATCTCACTTCTACGGGAAAACCTTGTAATGCTAGCGTCCATGAAGTGATTCTGGATTGCGCTAGATTACCTGATCTAATTCTTTTACTCTCTAAAAATTGCAAAGGTTGATGATTTGTTTCAATAATTACCTTTTCTCCCTGAACAATGGGGCGGAAATGTTGTAGCGCCCACACAGTGGTTAATAGGGCCTTTTCACATTCATTAAATTTCATTTCAACTTGGGAAAATGCCTTACTTGCATATGCAATGGTTTTGTGATACAAATCGTGTTTTTGTGATAACACTGCTGACATACAATGTTCAGAAAAACCTATTTCTATAAAGAAATCCCTGTCCTTTATGGGGTATGCTAAACATGGTGCCTTTACAAGACATTCCTTTAATTTAGCCACTGCATCAGACTGCCCTTTTTCCCATTTCCAGGGAGTATTCAGTTTAAGCAGTTTAGTCAATGGTTGAGTGATTTCTGCATAATTTTCAATGAACTTTCTGTTATAGCCTGTCATCCCTAATAAACTTTTTACTCCTTTCACATTTTTAGGATCTTTTAATCTTTGTATGGCCTCTATTTTCTTCTTTTGTGGATTTAGCCCATGTTCAGTCACTTCATGCCCTAGAAAGTTCACTTTTTTCTTGCACCATTGTGCTTTTTGTAAAGATACTTTGGCGCCTGCTTTCTGCAATTGGCCAAGTACATGTCTTATTTCATCAAAATGGCTTTTCAGGCTTTCATTTTTTACCAGGACATCGTCCACATAAACTATTGTTCCTCTTTCCGCTGCATCCGGCATGGCCTTTCTCAAAAATATGCCAAATTCACTCCCACTATTGATGTACCCGAACGGAGCTCTAAGCCAGGTATATTGAGTCCTGTCAAATGTAAAAGAAAATAAATGTTGTATCTCCTCTGCCAATGGCACGCACCAATATCCAGAGGTGAGATCTAATGTGGTAAATACATTTGAACCATGTACCTGAGCTAGGCCCTGATCAATGAATGGCAGTGGCCATCTAGACTTTTATTTAACTCTCTCAAGTCTGCACACAGCCGCCATTGACCATTTGGCTTCAATACACCTAAAATAGGTGTATTGGATGTGCTATGAATGGGCCTGATGATTCCCCGTGATTCCAAATTTTTAATAATCTCTGCCAATGATTCTAAACATGCCAGCGGTAGTCTATACTGGCGTACAAACACTGGGTTTCTGCTACACCCTTCTGGTAGTGTGGCCACATGTAAATCAGTTAAACCACAATCATAAGCATCTTTTGCAAATACATCCTTAAACTCCATAAATATCTCCCTCAGATTGTCCCTCTCTGCATTGCTTTCACATGCATCCGCTAAGGAGATCTGCTCTTCTACCATTTTGGAAAATTCTGGAAAATCTTCTGGTAAGGGAATCTCGGCGCTTTCTTCTAACTGTGTGGCTGTGTCTTTTTGTAAAGCTGCCACTTTTAAATATTTTGGCATATCAGCTTCCACTTCAATGGGCTGATTTTCTGTTTCATTTTCATTTAAATTAAATATTATGCAATCCTCTTGATGGCAGCACACTGTCTCATTTGAATCATAAGGATACACAGAATGAATTTTAAATATTCCTTTGGGCTGAGAGTCCAGGTGTTCTGGCAACTCGCCCTTGGCATCTACATATTTTTCAGGAATATTCCCAATCACCATGTTATTTAAATCTGCCGTATAATGTGATTTTTGTATGGCCATTCCTAATGGGGAGTTTTCCTCTAAATGAATATCCTGACAACCTTTATTATTTACCATAATTTTTACAGATCCTTCACCAATGTCTACCAATGGAATGTATTCATAATCCAGGCCTTGCTGTTTTATGGATTCATTCAGGCATACAAATGCATCAGAGCCTTTCATCTGCTGTCCATTTTTGCATTTCAGTGTTATTGCAAACTGTTTTGTAAATGCAGGAATAATAGTATTTTTCCTCATTTGTAATTCGATTGCATAAGGAACCAGTTGTGCACAATGATAAGCCCTTCTTTTGTCTTCATTCAGGTGCCGGACCACCTAGGCGTGACCATATTTTTTGATTAAGGAAATCTAACACCATACACATTCTGTGCATGATGTCATTTCCCATGTAAAATTCATTTTGTGCTCCACTCACTATCCATACATTATGGTAAATTGTTTTCTGCCCAATGCTAATTTTAAGCATGCATCTGCCTGCAATTCGGTTTTCAAAGTCTGGACTGTCCAAGCCAGAAACATATTGGTTTTTAATCCTAAATCTCGGGATTTCTTCCCTTTCCATTATTTTTTGCAACAATTTCTCATTAATGAAACTCCTTTCATGTTCAAGCGCTAAAGTGGCTTTTATTGTTTTAAAATAATCATTTATACCAACATGAACCCATGGTTGCTCATCTTCCATGTGTATTTCTGCCAGAGTGGTAATGTGTTTTTCTGAATCTGTTTTAGGAGCAATATTCTGTTTGCACGTTTTCTCTTTTAGATAAAAACATAATGTGTGCTCCTCTATGGCAGTCTGCCAATCTTTCCTTGGGTCCAAGTATATTTGTACAGGTAGTTTCTCATTGTCGCTCTGCATTTTATCTTGACACATTAATATGACAGTGACACTAGGTATGCAGCTATTCTGGAGATATACCTCCACAGCATCATTTGTTTTGGCAACGGTGTGACATTCATTTATATTGCTGTTTTGTGATTTTAGTTTCTTAGGCCTCAATGGTTTTTTGGTTAAGGACCACAGAACTCCATTCACCCCATCTATGAGAGGAGCCAATCTTTTCAGGCAATCTGTCCCCATCAGAAATGGAATTTCACAAATAGATGTGATCAATACCTCTTGTTTCATTCTGTGCTTTCCTATTTTTATGTCAACCTCAGTTACACCTCAGCAATTTGTCATTTTTTAATTCTGTGCATGTGTGATCATTTAGTGTGATACCAGCCCTTTCAGCCTCTTCAAAAATATGTGGCTCAAAGAATTCTTCAGGTGATTGACTTGTACCCTCCTTTTGAGTATTTCCTTTTTCTGTCTGTGTTTGGTCATTGTTTTGCTTGCCCAGGGAAGGAGCTATAGCATCCCCCCTTACTCCCTGTTCACTGGTATTCCCCATGCATGAGTCATTTTTCTTAAATCTGTTCCTTTGTTCTTTTGGAATTCCTAATGTTTGTTTTTCATTTGTGCAAATCTTTACTGTTTTATTTAGCTCTAAGTTAAACCGTACCTCTTTTTTAGAAGTATTTGCACTTTCTGTCACAATTTCATTTACTGGTACTTTCATTTTTAATCCATTAGGCATCTCAGAGTCGTTATGCAAAATTATATCAGAGCAATCTGTCATTTTGGCACTGCAGTTATCATGAGTACTTAGTCACTTTTCGGAAGCCCCCCGGTCATTGCTATGGCCATCAGCCCCCTCTTTGGAAGGTTGTTTTTGCGCTGTATAGAGCTTTCCTATTTGCTCAGCTAACATTTTCACTTGGGCCTCAAGGCACTGGAACCTTTCCATCTCTCTAGGATCCTCTTTCTGTGGCCTAGGTCGATATTGGTTGTTTTCCCCCTGATTGGATCTATTCTGATACCTCTCAGGTGATTGATGTCGGTTGGGATGGTTTCTGAACTCTTGATTCATTTGTGGAGGGGAGCGGGTTGCACCCATCCTTTGATTATAGTCCCCTGGTGGGGAATCATTGTACTGGCATGGACTGTAGTTCACGTTTTGCCTCATGTCCTGTCTCTCAGATTGTGGGTACTGGCCCCTATGTTGATTTCCATTATCAGTAAATCGATCCACATATCGGGGCCTATCCTGATTACCATATATCATGGTGCTGGGATCAAATCTGCTCTGTGTCCCCAATGACTGGTAGGGACCATCATTTCTTTGATCTTGATTTTGTCTCTGGTTATTGTTCATACCTGCCATATCAGGCCGGTATCCTACCCGGGGTCTGTCCCCTAAATACCTAGGGCTGATGTAGCTCTCTCTATTACTAGGATCATGTGATTGGAACATTGGTACAGGAAATGGCGATCTTTGTTGATTACCCCTTTGTTCAGGTGTCACATTATTTTTACCTTGGCTTTGAGCAGACTCAAGGGACATTTTGGCTGACCTGATTTCCATTACTGTGGCTGAGGGTTCTTTAGATTTAGGTCTAGTATCTTTCATTTTATCACTTTCTCTACCCTGACAATAGAGTACCTCATATAGTTTTGTGCTTTGATGTACAATCCATTCAAGGGACTTGTCACGGTCAAATTCACGGACCAATTGAGATATGATGTCTTTCTGTAGCCCATAGAAGTATGCAGTTTTAAACTCATTGGAATTTGAGTCAAAAGATACATCAAAGCGAGAAAATGCTCTTTTTAAGTCTTGTAAAAATTGGCGAGGAGATATATTAGGTCCAGCAGTAATTGTGTACGCGACTTTCTTTGCCTCCTGCAATGACTGAAAAGGAGAAAAATGATGCCTAATTTCTTTTTCAAACTCCAGCCATGTCATATTCTGCTGTTCATTTAATCCCCTTATGATGCTGGCCGTCGGGGCATCTAAAGTTAAATGAAAATATTGTCTGTACTGTTCCTTAGGTATCTGGAGTGCTTTAAAAATGTCATGCACCGCTTCTAAGTGATCCTCAATGCAGCATTCACCTCCCTTTTTAAATGGTTTGATCAGGGCTTTAATGGATTTCATTATTTTTATGGGGCTACTTGTTGCAATGCATGGAATTGCATTATTTTGTGATTCAATCCTGTTTTGAGGTGTATGAGATTGGTGGCTGCCCCCAATGGGAGTATCAAATCCCCCAAGGGCGCTGCAACCAAGTTCAGTCACCGGCCCAGTCACAGGAGCACTAGCTCTTTGGGCAGAGCTAGAATTCACCTCCACTCCATTGAATGTGGTACCCTGCCGCCTCTCCTGGGACCTGGGAATGCACATTTGCTGTTCTAAGTCCTTACACTTTTTAAGGAGTCTGTTGGCTTCATCTTGTAAATAGTTGTTTTCACTATTCACCTTATTAATCACCTCCTGCATGTCGCACATTTGCATTTGGCATTCATTGAACTCTTTATTTCTCTTGTCTCTTTCTTGAATCATTTTAATCATTTCTTGTTCTGCACTCTGGAGATCACCTTCTTTTTCACAATGTTCTTTTTGTAAAATCTGCATTTCTGAAACAACCTCATCTTTATCCTGCCTAATGTGATCCACTAAGGCTTTTAAGTGTGCCAGTTCTTGCTCACTATCTTCAAATTGTTTCTTGCTTTTGGATAACTGAGTATCAAAGTCTCTGCATTTTAATTGCATGTCTTTTTGGCATACATCCAATTCTGCTCTCAACATTTCCTGATTTTTACTTGCCCCCTCTAATTCAGTCTTTAACCTGTTAATTAGTTGAGTATCATTCTCTTGCATTCGCAGGGACTTGTTTAAAATAAACCATATTTTGCCGCATAGCCGTATTAAACAGTCTTTCTCTGCACTTTTATCGGCTGCATTCAATAATCTTGTAAGGCAGACCTGAATTATGCTGCCTTCTGCAAAAATATTGTCTAGTTTTTCTTTCTGCACCTCACCCTGAATGCGGTTACTCCATTCTAACGTGCTATTTGAAGACCAATTCCCATGTGCAAACAACTTTGCCTCTAAATATTGCACTAGATCTGAGAATGTGGTTTCCCTTTGTGACATTCTGAAATTCGTTTTTAGTGGCACACTGCTATTATAAAATGGGTTCCCTTTAATGTGCAAATGGCAGTGTGAGACACACTTGCCACGCCCAGTAGGTACTCTATGATCACTTTCCCGGCCTGCAACGCACCATAAATATGTAGGGTATTTTGTGGAGATTTGGGGCCTGACGGTATTTTATTACCGCCGAAAAATAACTTAGCAATAATCACTCTTTGTATTCAGATTTGGCCATGTGCAACAATAATACAGTGGACATGCATTATTTCAGCACCCAGACATGCATATTTGGTATACGTGGTTGGTATGCGTGGTTGGTGGTATTTTGGTGAGCATAATTCCCTTGTTTTATTTGTGGCACCAATGTCCAGAATCCCTTATCTTTGCTTAGATTTTTCGTGTAATAACTAGAGAGACCTCAGACCTACATTTTAGGAATACCACATTTTCAGTGTTAGTGTTAGTGTGCCACCATGGGCGATCTCATTGACTTATTTACGACAGAGAGCTATATGTGGTAATTTTGTGGTAATTTCCACTACCTTATATACGGTAGGGAACTATGTTCAGAGAGTCCCTCTTCCCGTTGGCTCATGTACCTCCAACGAGCTATGCTACAATCACTCTCAACTCTCCATACTGAATATGATCATGCACACATCTGTCTTAAAATGACAATTGCATTGTTTAAAAATCTCCCCTCATCATCAGCACTGTATTGGTAAATAGAAGACACACCACCCGTCTGCTTTCAAATATTTTTCTGTATTATAAAAGTTGCATTTAAACACGATCCCACTCTTTACAGAAATAAATAAAACAGCACATTAACAGCATTGTCTGTAATACACTGAAAAAAAACTGGCGGAGAACAGAACACCATTTGCAACATTAACGTGTGATTAAGGCACCGGAATCTCCTTTCCTACTCTGACTGAACATTCTCGTCTCGTACACACTCAGCTCCCACACTTATGTAATTACCTTATCTGTTCAGAGTTTTCTTCAGCTGTTCTCTTTCTGAATGTGGCTCCCTTGAAGATTAACCCCAGTAAAAAGGATCGCCTTTCCTTCTCAAACCGGGGTCATTGCCTGGAATTCTCAGCTTTTGCAGATAGGAATGCTCCAACCAGGAAAAAATAGGTCCTTCTCCCAGCTCTGCCAAATCTTGACTGCCCTTCTCTCTCCTCAAACTCCCCCCAGCAAAACTCTGATCACTCCCTCTAGCATGATACTTGCTATGACGCTGCTCCAATCAGAATCAATCATGCCATCTCCTCCTTCTCTACACAATGGCTCATTTTTATAGTAATACTTTGTAACCAACTGATTTCCTGTTCTTTCGAGCTCTTTTGCTTCCTGTAATTATGTGGACAGGGCAGCAGAGAGAAAAAAAAAATGGATGTGCGTTTAAAAGTTCACTTTCAGAATAGGCCTAATTCTGCAGTGGAGACACATTTTTATTAGTGGATTATGTTTCATTAGTCAGGTTAGTTATAAGTAATGTTAGTTATTATTTTCAAATGTGTCTCTCGCACCATAGGCATTTCAGGTGAAAAATAGTGTGCATTTTTGAATGTGCACGTGTGCTTTTAACTGTAAAAATAGATTTGCATCTTATATGTTAAAATCGTTTTTGACTGAATAGCCTGTCTTTCCTTGTTAATCTGGTAACACATATAGCAATGCACCGCACCCTTGTGGTGGTGCTGCAAAAAAAAAAAAAATTGCTACCTGTGCAGTAGTGCTGTACTCTGTGCTGTAACACGCCAAATATCCTTACAGTAGGTAGAGGGAAATTGGGTGAGGCTCAACTGCTGCACACCTTCATCGTCATCGTCATAACACACCACATGATAATTCCTGCAGTGCCTACAGGCTGGGCCAAACAGTACGCTTTCTGAAGTATGAATCACATAAACAACATTTGACCCCTTTGAGCAGTTCAATTGGCAGTGGGCAACCACTGTCACAGTTAGCCTAGCATGCAACACTTAGCTTGGGTTCATTGTCCGGTCCAAGTGCTCGGTCCTTGGAAAGCTGTCAGTCTGTGCTGCGTCTCAGAAAACGGTGTAGACTGGTCACGTCTTCCGCTACAAAGAAAGAATATGCGTTATTCTTGGTCACACATACACACGGTCATTCACTCCATGCCGCATTCATACTTTCTTCCCAGGCATGATACGGTTCCCCACGGACTATGCCGCTCGCTGTGCTTGTCTTTTTAGCAAACAAGTCGTTAGTAAAAATGCCAGCGCGAGCTTCGCCGCGCGTGGCTTGGGGCACGGGTATTCTCCGTTTTACGATGCCAATGTTGCGTTCCTCATATCTGCATGACTCGCGCTGCTAAACACTTTTTATCCCAGGGCTTGTACTTATCTCGTATGCCGGCGCAGGGGCGAGCGATATGGACTGGGAGACTGTGCCCCCTGCGCTTCCCAAAACTCTCTCTACGGGATTTCTCAGGACTGAGTATTGCGCGGCTTCGATTCCCCGGGTATGCGTCCCACACTTATCTGAGTATAGGCGAGGGGCCCGATTCTCAATCAGGCGGGGCAGGGCCACTCGCACGAGTTTTCCTGCGGAGCTCGGTGTCTCACGTCCTTCTCCACAGCGATCTCGAGCACAAGCCCCGTGCCGGTGTTTTCGTGCATGCGCGTTGGGGCGTACCACGCCCGATCCGATCCCTGATTGGCTGTCTGTGCGCGAGGCATGCTGGGAAGTGTGGTCTCGATGCACTTGCAGTGCCTGCAGCCTACAGGGAGGACAAAGCAGTCTCCTGTATGGCAGCACCCTTCCCCATCCTACCTGAACACTACACACATTCACAACACGTGGCCCATAGTGCAGGGCACCCACCAGTTTCTTCACTATAGGTTTCGCTGCATGCTTCGCTGCATGCTTTTTGCGTGCCCCCCCAGGTCTGCCCCTGACAGAGAGGCCCCCTTTTCTTTGTCCTTGTCCTTCCCACTGGAGTCCTTAGGGGACACCCAGTGGGAGACCCACTTGTCAGCCAACCTAGCCAGCTTAAAGGGGTCCAAAATGTTCTGGTCAGCAACATACTGACACAGCTCTGGTGAACAGGCTTCCGAAAAATGCTCAAAAAACAAGAGGTGAGACAATTCAACACATGTTTTCACTTTGTAACCATCAATCCACCCCATCATGTTCATGTGCGCAGCACTCACACAGTCAACCCAAGACACATTCTCTCGTTTCTTAAAATCTCTGAACCGTTTAAGATATTGGGTAGGCGTTTTGCCAAACTTGACGATTAAGGAAGACTTCATGCACTCATACTGACCCCTTTCTTCCACACTCAGTTTCAGAATACAGTCATATCCAGTTTGAGGCACTCTGCTTAACAAACACTTAGCCCAAGCTCTCTTATCAACATCGTGAATTGTGCAAGCCATTTCAAACGCTTCAATCCATTGGAGGATATCAGAACCCTCTGCATACACACCAACCAAATCTTTCATAAAATTGGTTGCTGGGGACCTGGCACTCTCAACTGGTTTCGCTGAAGTCTCCACTTGAGCTTTCTCTAGCTGGATTCGCTGACATTCAGTGTCCTTGTCTTTGAGTTCAAGATCCCTATTTTTGAGTTCCACTTGCTGTGCCAACTCCTCTCTCTTAAGTTCAGCATCTAGTTCCAACTTGCAATATTCAAAGGCTAACTTCATCCTCAATAACTCAAGCTCTAAAGAACTGCTGGGGTTCGGAACAGAGCCAGCAGGAATGGTGGCATTCCCAGGATCAGTTTTGGCGACAACCTCCGGGGTAGAGTCCTCATTGGTTGCATCCCCCCCTTCAAGAGTTTCACAATCGATCTGGTAGTTGTGGGATGTTTTAACCCATGCATCCAAGCCCTACCATAAAACTGTGCAGTACTGGCATTGAAAACATCATGATGGCCAGAACTCCCCAGAGAGTGCACAGGGAAAACATGAAGAATAGGCTGCCACCCATTTTTGCCTATGTTGTGAGCACAGGAGGGCACTGCCTAAAACCACCATTGGGCTACACACACAGTAGCCTGAAACCATTGGGAATGGCAATGCTGATTGCCAAAAGCAACCCAGAACTGTGGGGAATTCATTTTCTTAATATCAAAAATGGATGCAGTACCGGTGCTCACCACTATCAGAAAGCCGGTGTTTTAAAACCACCAGACTTTTGTGTAAAACTGAACAAATGAACCGAAACCAGGCCAAGGAAAGACTTGCTAAGAGGTGGATACAATGTAAAACTATATTCTGAAATGACTTGAAGGAAGTAAATATTTAATGTATATATAAAAAAATACCTGCATTTAAGTTGGATTTGAATGTAGAAAACTGGGAACTAAAGTGACATTTAGCTGAATTCTGCCTGACAACTACCCCCGACAGGGCTGAATAACTCTTCCCAGGCCTGGCTGCATCCTGCTGGCCCCACCAAAAGGAGATCACATGGCCCTGTTGATTGAAAGGAGAGTGGCACCTGGGGACTGCAGGGAACTGAACAATGGGCCCTGTCCTGGGCTCAGGAAAATGTTATATTGGGGGGGTCATAAAATAGCTTCCTCTTGGGGAAACTGGGAGGGGCAGTGCCTCTGCTAGCAAGCTGAGCTTGGGGGAAGTGGATAAACCAGTTATTCCACCATGTGATGTGGGAAGCCACACTCCTTTTTGACCAGGGCATCATTTTAAAAAGATAACTCATAGTGCGGACTGGTCAAAATTATATAAATAATATCATTATTCTTGGGATTTTTCCGTGCACATTTTAAAAGGTGTTAGGACCCTGTGGGATGTTCTTGGGGATAGTAGCGGAAAAAAGGTTGTTGCTCCAAATGTATGCATGTTAAAAATCTGACACTTTATCATCTGAAACCCATCTCCCTGGTGCACATTTGTGTAAAATCTGGAAAGGTTTAGAGGTCGTTATCTGGATGAAAAGGGGAGAATTCTGTCATCAGTGGACACAACATCGTACAAAGACAGGGATCGGATGGTTTGGTGCTACAGAAAATATGTTAACTGGACCTATAATATGAGAAAAATGGTACATAGATAAATATGTATTTGGGTCAGAAATAGATTTGTGTGCAATTTGACAAGGGGAGGTTCATCTGACCATAAAACCTACAGCATCACTCTGACACTCCATTTCTTCCCCCCAATCAAGGGAGAGAGGAAAGCTTGGCCAATGATAGGTGAGAGGGGCAGGCTTAGCTAGGCCCAGGCACACACCCATTTTCAAAACACACAAAAAGGGCCACTGAAACCCAGGTAGGGGATTCACTTTCCACTTTCTTGCGGGACACTTTGCCGGGAGACTTCATACTTCACATCCAGAGATCCAGACTTCAAATCCATCAATCTCCAGAAACTGTAGCAGAAATTAACTCCAGAATTTGTAGCAGAGAGGCCTGAATCCACAAGCTGAATCCTCTTCAGCAGGCCTCAAAACCAACCAAACGATTCAACAGCCGGGCGAGCTGTTTGAATTTTTGCCAAGAACATTTGCAAGAACCTGTAGAAGTATCCAGAAAGCAGTGCTGTATTTGGAACTAGAGAGAACCACAAACCAGATTGTTGTGAGCAGAACCGGTGCTTGACAGACCCAGAGAGCAGAGCTGACCCAGATAGCCGGGACTTCAGAACCACCCACCGGAAGTCCCGTCCACCCTGACCAGACCCTGACGGCTTATTTCAAAATATAGTGTGAGTACTCACTGTGCCAAAACCAATCTCTTAGTTTAAAATAATCTAATCTAAACTATTTTAGCCTATTAGAACTGCCTCCTAGAATCGTTTCATTCTGTCATCTTTAAAATTGAAAACTGTCATCTGTCATTTTGAACTTTTAAATTTCAAATCCGAAAAACTACTTTCACAAAATCGTCCGTATCTCCGGAATCGTTCGTGCTAGATTTTACTTTTATCTTAAAGCTAAGATTCTAGGCTTTCCAACAAACCTAGAACCGACTTCCTACTCCTTATAGTGCCTCCGTAATTACGCTCGACACGCGCAAGTAAATTTGCAGCGATGTATCATTTTGCACAATTTCAGCCACGTGTAAAAATCAGCAGCTTCTTGCTTTCCTTTGCTAAAATTCGTTTTAACCTGCTAGTTACTCATAGAGCATTGCTAAAGTGAGCCCGAACTAATATAAACTAGATGTCACCCACCCTGAACCTCTAGAGGAAATTAAAAGCATTTTTAGCACATTTCTCACTTCATTGTCATCACATTCAAAGCATTTTGGGCCTGTGTTTCAAACTTCTACCTGTTTTCCTCTAAGCTTGCTGGGGGGGAACTCCATTTTGTATTGCATTTTGTGGGGATTCTTGAAGACTGTGTGCTCTCCTCCCATTTCTTACATTGCATAGGGGGGGGAGTGAATTGTCAAGGAAAAGTGATTACATTGTCTTTTGTTGAAGCCATATCAAGTTATTTCCGTACTGCATTTTATTCCTCATTGCTTTTCCCTTGAAACCATAAAAGTATTTTCGCTGCCCTATCCATCCTATACCAACTCCTCATTGATTGTAAAGAAGTGTGCTAGTGTCAGGTTACCCATTGTTGATCAACATTATATTCATAAGTGTGATATCAATTATTAATTTATTATAAAAGTGTGATGTATATATATATTGTTTAATTTTTCAAATAAACCTTTTAAATTTGCAAAACAAGCCTACTTCTTGGCTCAGTGTGGTCAAGGGGGATTCTAAGAGAGGGGTGTTATACAAGGGTTCATCATCCAGATTATAACTTGCCATAAAAATACATAATTAAGGGCTTCCCTTGAGCATCTCAGACAAGGCACTGACTTAGTGGGATTGCTTGATTGGAGTCACTTACATAGTCCACCAGGGCAGTGATCAGCTCAGCCCTAGACTTATCCACAACGTCTAATTCCCTGGCTTCACATGCACTCTGGAGAGCCTCTAAGCTCATCCGAGTCAATTTACCATTCGCAATAGATTCCATTGCTTGTAATGCAGTTATCTTGTACACGACTAAACTTAATTTAACAAAGTGCAGATATCCTTCGTAAGTGGCACGGTTATACACTGGGCCTCATTAGGACCCAGGCGGTAAGGGGCTTACGGCGGCGTAAACAGCGCCGACCCTTACCGCCTGATTCCGAGGTCCCTTAGCGCCATGGAGGTTTTAACACCTGCTTTTAGCAGGTGTTAAAATCCATGGCGCTAAGGGACCTTGTTGTTAATTACGCCACTGTAATTTACGGTGGCGTAATTAACGCCTTCCCCACTCCCATTATGCCCTATGGGGCAAACATGGGAATGGGGAAGGGTAAATGGGTTAATGGGGACTTACCGCCCCACTCACCTCGGAATGGGGCGGTAAGTCCGCCAACCACCAATGGCGTAAACGTAGTTTACGCCATGGTGGTAAAGGTACGACCCAGGCGGTAACTTACCGGGTCGTAATGAGGCCCACTGAGTCTTAAAACCATAAGCATCCCACCGCTGCCACCAGCTGTAAAGACCAGGAGGGGGGTCTGCACTTCCACTCTCTATATGGTAGAGGGGAGGCACAGAGACCCCCTGCCAAGATTCTCTAATATTGGTAGACGTAATCGAGCAATCAAGGCCTAGCGTCTCAGGAGGTGATGCAAGCTGGTTCTTAAGTACAGTGTAGTCCCCGAGCACCCACGAAGGAATGTCCACACACTCTATCGGTTGAAACACAGTCTTTATATAATTAATATTTAAGGTCATATACACAATCACGATAACTCACTTTGTATTCCGAAAATCAACAATGGTAAATATGTACAGTTCTGAAGTGGTACAAATAACGTTATTAGATCTTTTTCAAGTGCATACGGTCAGAATGACACACAGATCAAAACAAAGATGAAACCAGCAGTAGAGAGAGGAAGGAAAGCAAGATGGTTGAGAAATTGGCAGAGTACTGGTAACTACTGTTAAACACAGCTCCGTGTGGAGATCCCCCTACCTGGGCCACCTGTAGAAGAAAGATACAAGCCCAGTCCATATATTGTTCATCCTTAGACTTCCCAATAGTTCTGCAACCCCCAAAGTACCTTGGTGTAGTAGCGTTCCACGTCGGGGAAATCAACAACCCTTCTTGAGTGTCCTCCCTTTCAGGCAGGAGTCACTGGTCGTCAAACGTCCGACGGAGAACAGGTTGAGCTATGACGGTGAAGTGGCAGCGTCGTTCCTAATGGTGCTCGTAGACAGGGAAGCGTAAACGTCCTGCAAGGAAGATGCGTGCGGGGCACCTCAGTGACAACAGTCCGGGAGCTTCTCCTTGGAGTTCCGCAGCAGTCCCCGTATCAGGACGGCAGCCTGTCGAAGGTCTGGCTACGAGGGAGCTTAGGCAAAGATCAGCTGTGCACGATGGTCCCTCGTAGCTCGGGAAGAGGGCACCTTACCAGGTCCTCTCTGGGTCAGTTCATGAAGTACAGCAGCTTTCTGATTGCAAAGGAGAGCAACAGCAATTCTTCTCATCCAGCAGGGCTCAAGGTTAAGCTTCACTCCAGTTACTCGTCGTAGTGGACTTCAGCTTCTGAACATGATTCCTAGCAGTGAGAGGTCCCAGATATACTGTTGATCTCCCATTCATTCCGCTGGGTCGCACTCAAGCATCCAATCACGACTACAGGCATTCATGCAGGCAGGTAGCCAATCAGGCACATGAGGTATTCAGGCCATTCACTTCTCTCCAGACACTCACAACAAGTTATGTGTATTGGGACATGTACCGAGCTATTCAACACTCCATGCTGCATACCGGTTTCAGGCAGGGCTGTCTCAACCATTGTGCCAACCACCAGATACTAGACAGCCACAACATAGAATGTATATTCGTCACACACTCCATTCACCAGGTCCCACCCACAGGTGTACCCACAACATACGCTCGTTGAGAAGGCTCCACCCAGTCTGGTCGGCACTTCCCCACACTACCATATACGGAACTTCCACCCAACACCCAACCAGGGGAAAGGGACAGAGGCAGGGCTTCCCGGTACTTCGGGAAGATCAGGGTGACAGGTGATGGAAGGCAAGAGGCCATGGGGCCATTTTGTCTCCATCAGGAATCTACCGATTCCAATGACAGGGCCTGGGCATCCCAAAATGGAGGACGCTCAGGGCACCAGTCATTTCAGCACAGAGCTGCCACCAGCCCGTACCCTGCTCTGTGGGTCACACACATGTGCCCAAAAACATACACTAGGGGCACAGGGTTGAACCCCTACCCATGGGTGCCATAAGGGTATCCCACGGGTCCATTCACCAAACCAAAGGAGAGAGAGTGCTGCACCGCCAGGAGTCCCACATGAACTCCTGTGCGGAAAACACGACAGAACACACGATAAAAAGCAGTAAAGAACAAGGATACGGAGGCCCTGTCCCTCCAACGCATTTCCAGCATCACAAGGAGGATAATGTTTAAGAGTCAAACTCAGATGTTATTAATGAGTTAGAAGAGGCAGAGGAGTTTCAAGATGTAAGCCCTACTGCACCTCTACCTGCTCTTAGGCTTCAACCTTTAGCTACAGGGACCCTACCAGGTCCAGTACTGAGTCCAGAGATTGTCTCTCTTGAGGAGAAGATGAGACTTGAGGTAGAATTCAAAAGGCTCCAAGCAAAAACTGAAGCAAAAACTGAAAAAAAGAGCTTAAAAAAATGGAAATGGAAATGGAATTACAAAATGCTCTTGAAATTAAGAAATTGTCTCTTGAGAATGGCTCTCTGCCAGAGTCGCCCAGGTCTTCCAGTCCTAAGAGTCCTCACATGCCAAAGGTGCTGTTACTATCTATGAGGTTAAGCTTCATATTTTGGATTGGTTGGCTGCTTTTGAGTTTAACTATGTGCTTCAGGAAAGCACAGGGAATCAACTGATTCCTTGGCTTTTGTCTGGGCTATCCCAGGTTGTAACTGATACTGTAATGGAGGTGAGGGAAATAGACAGAGGTTAAGAGGTTTAGAACCCTCAAAAAGCATGGTGGTACCCCAGGGCTACATGGGTTGTGAATGTTTGAAAAACTTAAATGGTTGGGTTAAGTGTTACAAAGTTAACACTTATGAAGGTATGAGAAATCTGTTCATGTTAGAGTCTGTCTATGATGCCTGCTCTCCTGAGCTCAGACAGCACTTAGCTGATTCCAAGGAAATTGATCAAAAGAAGTTAGCAAAGTCTGCTGACTTGTGGGCTGCCAACAGCGCTACTCACAAGGATTTTGGGACTACTCAGAAAAAGGATGAGAGAAAGTAGCACAATGAACATAACTAAGAGAATTCTAATACCTCCATTCCAGAAGAGGGCCATAAACATAAGAAGGGTAAGCCGCCTGGGAAATGTAGGATATTTTGTTTAAATTTGGGGTTGGGCAGTACTTTTCTTACCGCAAGACTATGGGCGGTAGTCTGGTGGTGAATTGTCCTTGCATTTAGATTGGGTTTGGCCTGATATCATTCTAGTGACCATACATTGTAATATTATTTGGAGAATCTAGTAATATGTATTACTTGTGATATTTTGTGGTAGTATCTTGTTTGCAGTATTTAGTGGTGAGCATAGTTTCCTTCCCTACATCATAACCCCATCATAAACAAAACCTTCCTTTCTATTAGAATACCTCCTAGTGATCTATAGAGACCCTTGGACCTATACACACAAGAAAACCCGACACTTTTATATAGAGTGCCACCTACAGTATGTGGCCGGTATCACTGGCTTATCTACACCAGTGATCTATGCGCCCATAGTTATCATTACTGCTTATTCTGGGCAAATTGACAAATGTATTACCAAAGAGAATGAATCTCCCCTATGTCCAAATATAAAATGCCAAATGCAGTAATGACTCTACACAATCCGTTTTTATACTCTGATTATATTACATGCAAGTACAATTCACTATTCAATGCTTACCATGTACATTTCACCATTATCTGTAACAAAAGAAAAAGAAACATAAACAGAGCAAACAAGCCATTTTAATAATATGAGTTACTTTCTAATATTCTAAACATGACAAAGTAAAACGCAGGGGATTTCCTTTGCTATTCTGCTTACATGACATTTTTAATTCGGTCATCCATCCCAATGCACACAGTGACCTCACTTAAACTTTATCTGCTTACCGGAAGTATTTGTTTGAAGCTGCCCCACACGACCCTGCTTTCTCGCCTCAGAAAAACAGGCACAGTCACCAAACTGCTCCTGTAATCTTGGGTGCGTGTAATTTGTGGCGGGTAATTCTCCAGCCAGCGCTCAGTGACCAGGCACTTCTGTCCTCAGAGCCCAGTCAACCCGAACTAAACTCTCCACTGTCTTCTTCCCATTAGAAAAACGCAGAGCCTGCCCACATTTTACGTGGCATATCTGCAGACACTTTCCTCCAATCATATTAAAAAGGATTTTTTCAACTGCACTCTTTACTTTTCTAACAAAGAAATCCTTGCTCACCAAGCAACTGTATCAATTATTATTTCCTGCTATGCAGGCTTTCTGCAAACTGAACACAGAAGAGAGAAGAAAAAAAAATGCCAGTGCACTTTTAAAAATGAATTATCTTTTCTCCTCATTTTGCACACAGAGACTACATTATAATGTTAATGAGTTAGAATTAGTGATTAGTAATTATTAATTAAGTCAGTCAGTTATATAAATAATGTAGTTTTCTATGTATGAGGTGTTAGGAAAATGGTGCACTTTACTCTCTGCAGTTTCACATTGAGAATTTTCTGTGTTATGAATTCTGTACCTTGCATGCCAGCAGCAATATATTCACATGTTATACTGGCAACATAAAATAACTATATTTATGTGCCACATTATTGCTGGCAACAAAAAAAAGTTTGCCATCACATTTAGTGTAGCGCTATATATTCTAAAGCGCTATAAATATTATAAAGTGCTATATATATTACTACATACCCCTCCTTTTCCAACAATTTGGCAGTACTCAAATCCACAATTGGAGGAAACCCAACTTGTGCTCCTCCTTTTTTTAAAAATGTATGCGCTTTGGGATATCTTTCATTCCCGATTGTTGCCAATATCATAAGCAACATCTTTATCTTTACGGACAAAATGATTAACCATCCTCACATCACTAACACTGCTACAGCTAAACCCACCATAGTGTGTTCCACCCAGGTTCCCCAATTAAACACTTCAATGTCCATTACACCCAGGCTACTAACTGTAATTTTGTTCTTTCTCAGATTTATCTTAATAGTATGTTTTTTCTTTATGATTCAATAAAAATGTTACATCCGGGTCTATTAGGAATGCATCTTTTTTGAAAAAACTCCCAATTGAAACAACTGTATCCTTTGGAACCTGCAAGTAAAACACATTATATTTCAATTGCTTGACAACATATGTTCCATGATTCAGGTGCGTAATTGTCATGTTTTTCATAAAGGTGCTGACCAACCATTTATTTTTGACCATTTTAGCTTGTGCTAATTCCTCACCACCCACATTGATAATGACTACTTCACATCCTCCTGATTTATACCTGGATCAGATTTCAAACCACAAATAGCATCTGTAGCATCAGGAACAAATGGTTTACCTGCACACATGTCATTTTGTTCTTTAAATGTATACATGTTTCCAGGTTCGGGATCAAGTAAACCTCAGGCTCCCATGACTGAAATGCCACCACCTCTGGAGTCTTCATTTTTATATATTTTCCTTCTTGCCAAAATCCCACATTATGTACCCATTTCGTTTGATAAATAAGTTCAGGAGCTATATATGGGATGCACAACAAAAACCCAATTTCTAATGTTTCCAAATTCACATATAAAGGCATTGCATTGCACATTTCAAATGAAATTTTCACTTGTACCTTATCAATCTCCGTTCTGGTTAACCGTTCTATCATTTGATTAACAATATATTGTGAAATAAAATATAATGCTATATGTCCTAAATTAATTGGGAAATTGCAGTTTGGACTTCCCTCATGTAATTTGTCAACAATCTATCAACAGGATTTAATACATTCAGGATTTCATTCAATATCCGGTCATGCTTAATTATCAGTTTAGTAGTACGCTGTACAATTTCAGCCTGTTCATTTCATATTGCTGCAGCTTCATTAATAAACTTCACTTGTTCATCCAATCCACCTCTAATTCCATCCAAAGTCTTTTGGATCATTTCCAAATCGTAATTCAACTGTTGTGCTTTAGTACTCAGTGTCCCTACTGAAATGGCATTGGCGGTTGACATTGTAGTATCTATTACAGCTCCAATAATAGACATTACCATGGAGACCACAAGCATTACTGCTCCTCTCTTTCCCCTCCTTTTCTTTATATCCGCTGAATTCACAAATGTCTTTTCTAATTGCATTAACATATCTCTTATTGTCTGCTTAGCGTCCTCTTTTCTCAATTCTAACCACTCTTTAGTTTGATCAGTAATGATCCCAGTTTTGTTAAAGTGTTTTTCCAACAAGCTATCAGGATTCATGGGTACATGTATATTCTGAAAGATCATCCTTCAATTTCCCATGATGAACCCAGGTGCTTCTTTTATGTTTATGTTTATCTTTATTGAATTATTCTTCCACCGCAATGTCAGATGCTGGTCTGGGCTCAATGATAACCTGTGTTTCCATAGTTTTGAGATTCCCTACAATCATCAATAGTGTCATCCATGTCTCTGGCGCCATCATCAATGACCTCCGTTTTATAGGTTTGGTCTTTGCCCCCGCCCAGGGCTTTTACGGAATTTCATCCCGCTGACTCCAGGACTCCATCATCTCCTGTGTCCTCCGTTCCTGTGACTTCCGACCTCAAAACATATGTTAATTGTTCTAAATCAAATAGAAAAGGGACAAATTAAGTGCATAGCACAATACCAATTTCACCCTTTAATTTTGGTTTCTGAAATTAAGCATATGTTAGAGAGAAAACAAACATATACACAACACATCATTATACATTAAACATATTTCAACATTGTATTAAAATGTTTTTCATTTTCTTTTCTTTTTTATTGTTATACATATATGTGTGGAGTACTAGGAACACAGTCACTGTGTCTTCCCTTCCATGTTTCCAGGGTACTTAATCTGTTTCTATTGCTCAAGTCTCCTGACTTCATGTTTGGGATGACAGTGCTTAATTTGGTTAACATGAAAAAACTGCTCTATTATCGTTTCACCCTCTGTCTTCAATATTTTAAACACCACTGGAGACACCTTATCTACAATTTGAAAAGGCCCCTGCCAGGCCACCAGAAATTTAGAATTTTTCTGTTTACCTTTTCCAAAATGAAATTTATATACCTGATCCCCTACATTATACTCTTTCACAGATGTCTTTCTATCATAATATGACTTTGCACTGTCAGCAACCCTTTCCAAATTCCGCTGCACAAAAGCCAATGCATGTTATAAATGTTTCCTCAGTTCTTCCATATATTCATGAACTGTAGATGCACTTACAAGTGCCTGTTCATGTGTCCTGTATAACAAATGTCGTGGTAATACCATGTTCCTTCCTGTTAACACCTCATGAGGGCTGATACCTGTTGCTTTGGCAGGAGTTGATATGATTGCCATCAAAACCAGAGGTAAACGTAAATCCCAGCTGGAACCTGCCTGTGCTACAAACTTCTTTAATATGTCAACAACACACCTGTTGCAACGTTCAATACCCCCAGAAGAAGCGGATCTGTATGCAATGTGCAGTTTTCTTTTCACCCCCAGTATCTGCCACACTTTACTCATTAAAGCGCTTGTAAAATTACTTCCTCTATCTGATTCTATTCTTTGTAGTAACCCAAATCTTGAAAATAAATGATTTACCAGTAATGAGGCTGCTGTTTGCGCACTACAATCTGGTGCAGAAATATACTCTATCCATTTTTACATCCAACAAACCACACTCAAAATATAACGGTTCCACCTGCTCGACCTTTTTACAGGCCCTACATAGTCTATTTGCAAATCTGACCATGGAAGCGTTAACCCTCTTTTCATCAGTTGAGCTCTATGCATTGTTGAAGCGGGTTTAAATTGGGCACATACTAGACATCCCCTAGTAAATAATTCTACATCTTGGGACATATGTGGCCAGTAAGCATAATCTTTCAATATCTCTTATGTTTTTTGTGAACCTCTGTGTCCTGCAGTTATTGCATCATGTGCATGGTGTAACATCAGCCCTCTGAATGAAAAGGGTACCACCCACTGTATTTGTCCTGTTATGGATTCTTTAATAATGAGTCCATCCTGTAGTCTGATTTTTTTTATTCTTTAATAGCACCCTCAACTCTTCTTTTTCTGTACAATCATTTTCAGTTAAAGGATTTTGTTTGGGGTCTATCAAATGATCATAATAGATTCCCAAAACTGGATCATCCTTTTGTGCCTTAATCAAATCTTGATCTGGTGTATCATAACTCCATTGCACTATAGGTTGTTCTACCTCTTTTGAAGCCTTAGAGCGTGTAACTGCATCAATCTGTATTTCACCAAGTAAGTGTTCAATAGGTAGCAACTCTCCCATCACAGCCCCAATTTTGGCTAAATGATCTGCTTTATCATTTCCCTCCTTATCGTCTCCTGGAGTTTTTAAATGTCCATGAATTTTCCTCCAATATATTGTTAAATCATTCTCTGACACTAATTTGTCTATGGCCTGTATCATTTTTCCATGTTTGAGGGGCTTTTTATTGTACGTAATCATGCCTCTTGCTTTCCAGCCAGGCAAATATTCCACAAAGCTATTTCGTGCATAATCAGAATCAGTCACCAGGACAATTTCACTAAATGTATTATCTACTGCAGTAGTAACTGCTTTATAAATGGCTGCCAATGCTGCTACCTGACTACTTCTAGCCCCGATTCTCATTCCTTTACTAAGAATGTCTGTACATTTTTACCAGACATTTTCTATTCCTGATACCCATTGTTTTATTACTGTCATTTTCAATGTGAAAGGCACAACCGTCAACATATACAGTTGGCAAATCCTTACATGTCTTTTCATCAAAAGCTTTGTGTGGTGATTGTTCAAACTCCTGCAAGCTAGATTCTACCGCTACTTCGTTTGATACAGGTTCAGCTGCACAGTCATGTAAATCTGACAATCCATGAGCAACTGGGCTCTTTTTATTTTGGCCAAATCTCACTTCTACAGGAAAGCTTTGCAATGCCAGTGTCCATGAAGTAATTCTGGACTGTGCTAGTTTGCCTGACATAATCCTTTTACTCTCTAAAAATTGCAATGGTTCATGATTTGTTTCAATGATTACCTTTTCTCTCTGAACAATGGGGTGGGAATGCTGTAACGCCCACACAGTGGTGAAAAGGGCCTTTCCAGATTCACTGAATTTAATTTCAACTTCAGAAAATGCCTTACTTGCATAAGCAATGGCTTTGTGATTCAAATCATGTTTTTGAGATAACACTGCTGAAATACAATGTTCAGAGAAACCTATTTCAATAAAGAAGTCCCTGTTTTTTATGGGGTATGCTAAACCTGGTGCCTTTATGAGACAATTCTTTAATTTAGCCACTGCCTCAGATTGCTCTTTTTCCCATATCCAGGGTGTATTCAGCTTCAGTAGTTTAGTCAACGGTTGAGTAATTTCAGCATAATCCTCAATTAATTTCCTGTTATATCCCATCATTCCTAATTAACTTTTTAAACCATTCACATTTCTAGGGTCTTTTAATTTCTGTATGGCCTCCACCTTTTTCTTTTGTGGGTTTAGTCCATGTCCAGTCACTTAATGGCCTAGAAAATGCACCATTGTGCCTTCTGTAAAGATACTTTGGCACCGCCTTTTGCAATTGGCCAAGAACATGTCTAATTTCCTCAAAATGGCTTTTTAAGCTTTCCGTTTTTACCAGGACGTCATCCACATAAACTATAGTTCCTCTTTCCGCTGCATCAGGCATAGCCTTTCTCAAAAATATGCCAAATTCACTCCCACTATTGACGTACCGGAATGGTGTTCTAACCCATGCGTATTGCGTCTTATCAAATGAAAATCAAAATACATTCTGAATATCCTCTGCCAATGGCACACACCAATATCCAGATGTGAGATCTAATGTAGTAAATACCTTTGAGCCATGCACCTGAGCAAGGCCTTGATCAATGAATGGCAGTGGCCATCTGGACACTGGAACTCTTTTATTTAATTCTCTCAAATCTGCATATAGGCGACATTGACCATTTGGCTTTAACACACCCAAAATAGGAGTGTTGGATGTGCTACGGATGGGCCTGATAATTCCCAGAGACTCCACGTTTTTCATTATTTCTGCCAGTAACTCTAAACATGCCAGTGGTAATCTATATTGGCACACAAATACTGGATTTCTACTACAACCTTCCGGTAATGTGGCAACATGTAAATTAGTCAGACCGCAATCATATGCATCTTTAGCAAAAACCTCTCTAAATTCCATAAATATTTTCCTCAAATCATTTGTATCTTCATCGCTATCACATGCATCTGCCAATAAAATCTGCTCCTCTACCATTTTTGAGAATTCTGGGAAGTCCTCCAATGGAGGAATCTCTGTGTTTTCTTTCAACTGTGTGGCTGTGTCTTGCTGTAAAGCTGCCACTTTTAAATATTTTGGCATATTAGCCTCCGGTTCAATGTGCTGATTTTCTATTTCATTTTCATTTAAGTCAAATACTATACAATTCTCTTGGTGACAGCACCCTGTCTCATTTGAATTATAAGGGTCCACAGATTGAATTTTAAAGATCCCTTTGGGCTGTTTTATGGATTCATTCAAGCACACAAATGCATCAGAATCTTACATTTGCTGTCCATTCGTGCACATTAGCGTTATAGCAACTTGCTTGGTGAATGCAGGAATAATAGTATCCTTCCTCACCTGTAATTCAAGTGCATATGGGACCAATTGTGTGCAATGATAAGCCTTTCTCCTGTCTTCAAATTCAGGTGCAGGCCCACCTAGCCGGGATCATATTTTTTGGTTAAGGAAATCTAAGACCATACACATTCTGTGCATGATATCATTGCCCATGTAAAAAAAAAATCATTTTGTGTTCCATTCACTATCCACACATATATAAATTGTTTTCTGCTCAATATTAATCTTCAGCATGCATGTCCCTGCAATTCAATTTCAAAGTCTGGATTGTTCAAACCAGAAACATATTGGTTTTTAATTCAAAATTTTGGGATCACCTCCCTCTCCATTATTTTCTGCAGTAATTTCTTATTAATAAAGCTCCATTCCTGTTCAAGCGCTAAGGTAGCTTTTATCACTTTAGAATGTTCATTTATACCAATGTGAACTGATGGTTGCTCATCTTCCATGTGTATTTCAGCAAGAGTGGTAATGTGTTTTTCTGTGTCTGTTTCAGGAGTAGTATTCTGTTTGCATTTCTTCTCTTTTAAATAGAAGGGCAATGTGTGCTCATTTATTTCAGTTTGCCATTTTTCCCTAGGATCTAAATAAATCTGCACAGATTGTTTTTCTTTTTCACTTTGCATTTTATCTTTACACATCAAAATGACAGTAACAGTGTGGCGTTCATTTATACTGCTGTTTTGTGATTTTATTTTCTTAGGTCTTAACAGTTTTTTGGTAAAGGACCACAGTACTCCATTCACCCCATCTATGAGAGGAGACCATCTTTTCAGGCAATCTGTCCCCATCAGAAATGGAATTTCACAAACAGATTTGATCAATACTTCTTGTTTCATCCTATGTTTTCCTATCTTTATGTCAACTTTGGTAGCACCTATAATAGGCACCTCCTCACCGTTAAAATTATGCACTGGACCTTAACTTTGCCTTATTGTGATTTGATTCTGTGGAGATCTCCCCTCATTGATACTTTTTACCAATTCTTTGGTCATAATTGTGGCCTGTGCCCCGGTGTCAATCATTGCAAATGCATTGCATTTCTCTTCCACAGTGATGGTAGCTTAGTACCTGTCTCCAACTTCCTCTAAAAAGTGTGAATTCTTACTGATTTCAGGACTCACCTTTCTTAGGCCTTTTTTACTTTTGGCTAAGCACATTGGTAAATGGAAAGACATTTTTCCCTCCTTTATGGCAATTTCTGTGTGAGAGACTTTATTTCTTTCCCCATATTCAGAGGTCTTTTGGAGTGTGGCCACTTTTCGCCCATCCATCTGGGAATCATCAGTGGTCACACTACAATTCTCCAACTAAACATGTGTAAAAACATCACTTGGTAATGTGCCATTTTCTAATTCTCTGCATTTGTGTTTATTTGGTATGGAACCAGTCTTTTAACTTCTTCAAAAATCTGTGGCTTAAAGAACTCTTCAGGTGATTGATTGGTACCCTCCTTTGGAGTATTTATTCTTTCTGTCTGTGTTTGGTTAGTATTTTGATTGTCCAGGGAAGGGGTTCTAGCATCCCCCCTTACTCCCTGTTAAATTGTATTCCCCATGCATGAGTTGTCTTTCTTAAATCTGTCCCTTTGCTCTTTTGGAATCTCATGTTTACCTTTTTCACTTGTGCAAATCTCCAATGTTTGATTTAACTCTAGGTTAAATCGAACTTCTTTTTTTAGATGTATTTGCATTTTCTGTCACATGTTCATTAATTGGTATTTTCCTTTTTAAATCATTAAGCATATCAGAATCATTATGCAAAACCAAATCAGGACAATCTGTTTTCTTAGCATTGCAGGTATCATTAACATTAACAGGGTAATTCATAGATTTCAGCGCAGAGGCAGTGCACGCGAGCAGCACAGAGAGGTAGCGTGCAGCAGTGCGCACCAGCCGTGTGCACTAAACAGCATCTGGCGCACTGCGTATTCATGGAATATCAAAGCCATTTTTAGCGCTGGCACAGAGAACATCCCGCAGTGCCAGTTACGCCCCCAAAAACACCCCTTGCGTAAGTATAAGGCATTGAAATCCCCAATGCAGTGCAAAGGGCCGCACTAACCCTGCACCAGTTCACAGGGCCGGTACAGTGCATTTGGGGGTGCGTGGGAAGTTATACACGTGATAGGCCTAGGGCGAGCGGGGTACGTGTATGACAAAGGTGCGTGGGAAGTTTAACACGCGATAGGCCTTGGGCGAGCGGGGTACATGTATAACGGGGGTGCACGGGAAGTTTAACACGCGATAGGCCTTGGGCGAGCGGGGTACGTGAATTTTGGGGGTGCGTGGGATGTAATACACGCGATAGGCCTTGGGCGATCGGGGTATGTGTATAACAGGGGAGCGCAAGAAGTTTAACACACGATAGGCCTTGTGTGAGCGAGGTACGTGTATTCTGAGGGGTGCGTGGGAAGTTTTACACACGATAGGGCTTGGGCGAGTGGGGTACATGTATTTTGGGGGTGCGTGGGAAGTAATACACATGACAGGCCTTGGGCGAGCGGGGTATGTGTATAACGGGGGTGCGTGGGAAGTTCAACACGCGATAGGGATTGGGCGAGTGGGGTACGGGGTGCGTGGGAAGTTTCACACGCGATAGGGCTTGGGCGATCGGGGTACATGTATAACGGGGGTGCGCAGGAAGTTTAACACACGATAAGCCTTGTGCAAGTGGGGTATGTGCATTCTGAGGGGTGTGTGGGAAGTTTCACACGCGATAGGGCTTGGGCGAGCATTGTACATGTATTTTGGGGGTGCGCTGGAAGTAATACACGTGATAGGCCTTGGGCGAGCGGGGTATGTGTATAACGGGGGTGCATGGGAAGTTCAACATGCAATAGGCCTTTTGCGAGCGTGGTTTGTGTATTGTGAGGGGTGCGCAGGAAATGTCACATGCGATAGGGCTTGGGCGAGTGGGGTATGTGTATTTTAGGGGTGCGCTGGAAGTAATACACATGATAGAACTTGTGCGAGTGGGGTACATGTATAACGGGGTTGCGCGGGAAGTTTAACACACGATAGGTCTTGTGCGAGCGGGGTACGTGTATTCTGAGGGGTGTGTGGGAAGTAATACACGCGACAGGCCTTGTGCGAGCGGGGTACGTGTATTTCTGGGGGTGCGCGTGGAGTTGCACACGCAATTCCGCAGGGCGAGCGGGGTACGTGTATTTATGGGGGTGCGCGGGGAGTTTTACATGCAAATTGGCAGTGTGGGTCCTCCCAGGTGTGCTCTCTCCCCCCTCCCCAGGCCCCGCAGGCAGCCCATCCACCTAGGCCATGTCCCGCAGGTAGCCCATCCACCCTGGGCATGCCCCCCAGCCAGCCCACATGTCACCATGCACCAGTGAGCACCCACTCATGTGCCCCTGCACCCCCACCCACCTGGCAGTGAGGGGCACCTGCCAGCAGGCACTGACTCATGTGCCCCTGCACCCCCACCTACCCGGCAGTGAGGGGCACCTGCCAGCAGGCCCTGACTCATGTGCCCCTGCACCCCCACCCACCCGGCAGTGAGGGACACCTGCCAGAAGGCCCCGACTCATGTGCCCCTGCACCCCCACCCACCCGGCAGTGAGGAGCACCTGCCAGCAGGCCCCGACTCATGTCCCCCCAACTCGTCATCATGATCTACAATCATGGCCTTCATGGCCACCCAAATCCCACCGTACGCCACCCCTGCCCAACGAACCAACCGAGTATTACATCCAGCCCACATTGAAATGCCCATTACATGATACAACCCAAATGGCATGTATGTGCATCAACACATGTCCATCACACACACACAATGGATGCCAGTGAATGTGAAAACCCACATTGTGACATGCATGAAACCAATGAGAGAATACCACACATTGAAGTATGAAACAAAAATGTATTCAACAAAAAATGAAGGGAGTCAAATGAAAACACACAATAATGGACATAAGAAATAAAATGCAGCATGTCCAAAATGAAAAAAAAAAATATGAAATCAGTATCCAAATAAATCCAATTGAAAATGTGTCCAAAGTCTCCGTCCAACAAAGCAAATCCAAAGGGAAAGATATAAGTAAAATCCATTGCTCCATGGTGAAAAAAAAAAGATGATAAATCCACTGTTCAACTATATACAAATAACAAATCCAGGGTCCATGAGCCTAACCATTGAAATCAAACCTACAAAAAAAACTACCTAATAAAGACCTATCTACAAAAAGGTGGGGCATAGTCCAAGCACCCCAAATGAAATAAAAACATAAATGAAACTTAACACTAACTATATACAATGGCGGCGGGCAACTCCTACGGCTCAGTTGCCTATTTCCAGGGCCAGGGCATCATCGAACTCCTGTTCTATGTCCTGGAGGCGGGCCTGTTCCATGGCCCGAGATTTCGCAGGGATAACGCCATGTCCAACTCCAACTTCCTGCGAATTGCCTCGAGGCACTCGGCCCGCCTCAGCGCCCTGCGCATTGAGTTCTCCACCCTGACCATAGTGAGCCGTGCCTCTTCTGCCCGCCGCCACTCTGCATCTATGTGCTGGCGCAACCGCTGCCATACGAAAGGCACTCCCATTCCAGGGTCTTCCTGCTCTCCGGCTGATGCCTGCCCCTCGGATGTTGATGGCCCCGAGCCATCATCACTCCCACCTTGAGCCTGCTGATGCTGTGCCTGGCCCTGCCTCTTGATGCCTGCATGTCCTCCGCCTGCTGGGGTGCAGTTGTGGGTGTGGCCACCCCTGCTGGACCTCCGATTGCTGAATGTGGCAAGGATGTGTCCTCCACCAGCCTGGCCACAGGGTCAATGGCAGCTCCACAGGGTGCCCAGGTGACACATGGGCCAGAAGATGGCACGGAGGCCGACTGGCGCATAGGGGGTTCAGGTGAGGAGGGGGTAGGTACAAGGTTCAGCACACGGAGGAATCCAGTACTGGTGACCCGTCCTAGTAGGTTGACGTGGTCAAAGAGGCATCCGAGATAACATGCAGTGTCTTCACGAAAAACACTGCAGGTCATCCCGCATGCCCCGTTGACGCAACGCCACCCCAGCCAGGACAGGCTCAACCCAGTCCCGGATTGCCACATCCGCAGGGAGAGGAAGGCCAGTTGTTATGTGCTCATCCCCTCCCTGAGAACGAGTCTGGACGTAGGCATCCCTGCTGGTCCGGGATGATGCAGTCACAGGATTGGGGACAAGATTAAACACAGGCACCTCCGCGGCGGCCTGTGCTTCCTCCTGTCCCAGCCCCTGGACTGCACCACCAGCACCAGTGGAATCCCCCCTCAAGATCCCGTTTGTGTCCCTTACACGGCCTCCTCCTCAACAAAACCCCCCATCAACCTGGATGACTCTGTGCCATCTTCCTCCATCAGACCCTGTGGGGTCTCAGCTGCCCCTTCTGCTGCCGAGGAGTCCACCTCCAACCTCCGCCTCTTGGACCTACCCTCGGCAGCTGCGGCCAAGAATACAGCACCAGACTCCTCACTCCCTGACGAGATGACAACATGGGAGAAGGGCCAGGCCTTGTGTCTCCAGCTGGCGGTGTTATCCATGCCGCTTTGCTCTACAACACTGTCTCCGCCCTCTTCATCAGTTGACACTGCAGACAGGGAGAGATAGAACACATGCATCAGGGCACTGTACAATGGTCTGATAAACACATGACAGTTGTACATGAGTGGCAGTGTCAAACTTCAGACATGGCATCACACTCCCCAACACACATGTCATTTGAACTCACACACATGAGCACATCAACAGGAATGTTGCACCAGGCAGCACCATCCATACACAAACAACAGCATGAGCAGCCGAAGGTGAGCCTCACCTCACATGCAACACGGGGAGTGCAGAACACATGCACACACGCCACCAGACATACATGCATCTGTACATCTCCACCACCTGTCAGAGTGATAAGATCGCCATCCATGTCACATCTGGCAATCAGCCTCCTACATGTCACTGTCACATGCCTCCATGGTGTATCACAGTTGCACAATTGTTAAATAAACACACATGCACATGTACATGTGTGCAGATACATGCAAGTGGAACCACCATCCATGTGTGACACCACAACCATGCCACTGTACATACACAGAAATGTAAAAATGTGTGCACCTACACCTGCATTTGGCCAGCATGCTTACCAACATATACACCATCAATGTGTCTCACACATGAGAGGACTAACATGGGGCAGGCTCATTTTCCTGTACATACACATACATACATGGCCCTACACAGACACATGTACAACCTGCACACTCCTGCCACACCTCAACATGCACAGCATCCAATCAGTATGCATGTACACTTACCGCTCGACTCCATATGGGTCTGCTTCTCAAGGACCTGGAGGTGGAGCGCTGGGCATATACGTTCCAGGACCCTCATCTGGTTGTTGTTTAGGCAGACCCAGCACCCCTTGGCATCCGCTGCCTTCAAGAGGCGCTGGGCCTTGTTGAGGGTCCTGGACCTGAAGTCCTCCCAGCGCTTCCAGACGTGATGAATGTCGCAGACTGCCACCCCCTCCACGTTGATGGCAGTCACGATGTCCATCCAGATCCTCTTCGGTCCTTTGCACGCGAACTTCCAAAGATGGCATCATACTGCCCCAGGACTTGCTCCACCAGGATACCAACTTCACTGGCACTGAAGCTGGTAGCCCTCTGCATCTCTGGCTGGGGGTTGCCAGTGGTGCCAGATTGTGTTGTGTCCGACATGGCAACCCCAGAGGCAGGTGTGGGTGGGCAACTGGGTCCTGGGGCTGGGCTGTGGAGCAATGGTATATCAGTCGGGAGTCTTCTGTTCCAGTAGGGGTGGTCACAGCAACTGCACCCCTGCAGATGGCTGACGTGCAGGCACTAAACAGTCTGCTCGGGAAAATGGCCTTCTGGGCAGGAGCATGGTCTTCTGTGTGTTGTTGCGTGGCCAGCTTGATACGGAGTGATTTGGCACGTGAAAAAACTGCACATCTGCGTGTAATTCGAGGAAAGGCCCTTAGCGCGTAAGCGCATCTGCGACGTGACGCGCAAGGGCGTTTCCCCCAACATGGGTGCATGTTGATTGTACACGTGCAAAAACTCTGCACGTCCGTGTGTCACTGTGTGCAATTAGAGGAAAGGGCCTTAGCGCTTACGCGCGTAATTGACGTTGCATGTGTGGGCTAGCTTAAAAAGTATGTATAGGATGCCATTTTCTTGTACATGCTTTTTGTGGAGAGCGAGCGGGTGATTCTTGTACTTCTTGTCGGTTCAACACGATAACTTCACAACGGTTCCAGTTCGTACTCCCTGTTTACTTAGACAGCGTTCATTTCTTCTTTTGGTGGGGTGTTGCCAATGCGCACATGCGTGTTTTTTTTCACATTCTTTTTCCAGGCAGACGGTGAGTCACACACGTATTTTCCAACTGTGGTTGCCCCCGTGTGTCACGTACCCATTCAGAGGTCATTGTAGGCTGCGTGTACCACGCGTACGCTTATTTTTATGTTTCTGGGTGCCACAGCGTAGTGCGGGTTCATTTTTCCATGCACATGGTCTACCAGGGGTTGCGTGCACATTAAATATTGTTTTCGGGATGCCTGTGTGTTGCGTGACCCGTCATCTTCCCCCAGGGGTCACAGACAGCCTTGCCAGAGCACTAGGGTACGAATTCCATCTAGTACCCTACCCCTTTCACCCCAATTGCCCAGGACAATTGTTCACTGCAACTCCCATATGCACAACAACATCAGTGCCATGGTTGGGAGGTGACCAAGCAGTAAGGGAGGCAAAGGTGGCTGACCTCAAAGAAGTGGGCGCTGTAGGGGACATGGCCAGGATGTGCAGGGTGGTCCAAGAGGCCAGTGGGTGGAGGACCAATCAGGGACACCTATGCCCCCCCAATGGTTTGGGGAGATGTAGCTGACACCATCCCAGCTCAGCCCTTGTTAAACCGGCACATATTGTCAACAGAACCGGCACAGGATGACTCCCAGGCTGACTTCCACCAAGTCTAAGCCACGTGTGGAGGTGAAAGTTGCTGTCACCAGGCCACATGGATCTGGGGCAGCAATGTCATCTGCTGCCCCAAGTAGCCAGGTGAGGAGGATGCAGGGGGAGCTGCAGCTCAATCCATCCCAGCTCCAAGTATCCCAGCCGGGACAGTGTCGGTCCAAGTCCATCACACCGAGGTTGGTCCTGCCAACATCACCCAGCAGCCAATTCCTGCAGTGAGACCTTTGGTCATCGTGCCTTTGGCAACTTCCAGTGCCCAGTCCACCTGCGCTTCTGCCCCTACCAACCAGAGCGGCGTAAGCCACTCAGGGTCCGCACCACCTTTCAAGAGGAAGAAGGGTCCTCTTTCAGTACAGGCTGGGACTCCAGACACGGCTACTCAGTCCGGCACACCAAGGAAGCCGAGTTTCAATGATGCAGAACTAGATGCACTTGTGGGCTATGTGTCGGCCAATGGCCACGAAATGGTGGTGACTGCAGGGTGCAAGACTACAACTGCTCAACGTAGGGCCCACTGGCAGACCATCACGGACCACATTAGTTCCCTTGGAGTTGTGAAACACACAGCTGATGATTGCTCTAAGCGCTGGAATGACCTGAAACGCAGAGCAAAGAACAAGCTGGCTTCAAATCATGCCTCTACTCTGGTGACTGGCGGTGGGTCTCCACCAGAGGAGGAACAACTCACTGAACATGAGTCTGTCGCTGGAGCATTCATCACAGAGGATCAGATCCAAGGCGTGGGAGACCTACCAGAACTTGAAGCAATGTCTGGTGAGTGACCATGCATGTGTGTGCAACCCATGTGTATGTTGCTTGGGTGATGTGTTCTGATTGAGTGCGAGGTGAGTCTGTCTAGTCATGACTGCTATGGGTCACCCATGTGGTCCCTCAAAACCATTCCCCGGCCTTATGTTTCCGTTTCACAGTATCCCTTCTGACCACAGTTCACTTTTTGCACATGATTAATCCACTTGACCTTCAGCTGTCCTCTTGCCACAAAATTGTTCATACTGTTTTCCTCTTCATTCAGCCTGATTGATGAAATGATTAGCATATTTACAAGACATTTTAGAGGCCTACTGTCCCAAATGTGACATACTTCTGTCATAGATTACACCACACAATGGCCCACATTTCTTGACTTATTAGGGGAAGGATTTCTACAATCAGGCTGATTGAGTAATGTGCACCTACACATGGCCTGCACACTATCATTTTGGGGCCCTGTTTGAATGTTGAACATGACAATTGTATCCTCTCATGTCGAATGTGACCGACCATTGATGTATCCATGTGCCTGCCATCACTGCATCAGTGGACACTGGCTTTGTTGCAGCGTGTGGCACATGCATGTTTTCTCACTCTTTTTTACATGTTTTATTTCATGATGTCCATCTCACATGGATAGGTGACAGTACTGATTTGCTACCATCTGCGTGTCCTTGTCAAATCTGCCATGGCTATGGTACGTGCCGTCTGTGTGCTGGCATGTGTCATGTATGTGGATTGTCCATGCCACTCACAGGCTAATGTTTGATGCCAGTGCTATCCAGCATGCAGCACATGTGTTGGTTTTCCATCTCCCAGGTCCAACTGAGTTCCTAACTCTCTGACATCTTTTTCTCTACTTGTGGTGTCCCCCCAAGGGATCTAACCTCTCCCCCTGGCTGTTCAACCAGTATCTTCCACTTCTTGCTCACCGCATTGTCGCTCTCTGTCCCAACTTTCAGTGCTACGCGGATGATACCCAGCTCATTTTCAGACTACCCTCGGCCTCCTCTTCCCCTTCCCTCATCTCTGACTGTCTTTATGCTATCCAGGAATTGTGTGCTGCCAATGACCTCTGCCTTAATGCCAGTAAGACTGAGATTCTACTTATCGGCACACCCACTCCCTCCTTCCCTGCAGCTCTCTGGCCGGCCTCCCATGGCCTTCTTCCTGCTCCTACCTGCAAGACAAAAAACCTCGGGGTCATCTTTGACTCCACACTCTCTTTCTCTCCTCACATATCTGACATCGCTAAGAAGTCACACTACCAGCTACATCTCCTCAGAGGTATCCTTCCTTTCCTCTCCTTCCCCCAGAAGCTCACTGTCTCCAGAGCCATGGTTCTCTCGAAGCTGGACTACTGTAAAAGCCTCTAAATCTTCCTGCCTCTACTCTCTGCCCTTTGCAACTCATCCAGAACAGGACTGCGAGACTTGTCCTTGGCCTCAAGCCCAGGGACCGTATTTCTCCAGGACTGAAATCACTACACTGGCTCCCAGTGGCTGTGAGGATTAAGTTCAAAACCCTCTGCAATGCCCACAAGGCCTTCTGGGGCCTTGGGCCAAAATACCTTCAACTGTCTCTTCCTAAATATCTTCCTTCTCGAGCTCTTCGCTCATCCACCTCCAACTACCTCAGGGTCAGCCGCTTCTCCAAGCAACGAGCTGGGGGTAGATCTCTCTCTGCAGCAGGGGTCTCCCTCTGGAACAGCCTTCCTGCCTCCCTGAAACTTGAGGAGAACCATCTCTGGTTCCGGAAGCACCTCAAAACCTTCCTCTTTGCCTTTGCTTTCTCTCCCTCTCTCCCCTGCTAAAATCACTGAACCTGCACTGAATCTGCAACTGGACCACTCACCGATCTCGGTCCTTGGCCCAGCCACTCTTCCCTGCACTGCCTACCTGCACTACGGGACTGTCTCTGTATGCTACAGCCTCTTCTCCCGGCACTTACCTTACACTTGCCACCAGCTGGCCCTATTATTTATCTTGTATTCTACTAACCATGTACTGCACTTTCCTTGCACTTGCCACCAACTGGCCCTATTATTTATCTTGTATTCTACTAACCATGTACTGCACTTTCCCCTCTCCCCTTCCCCTTGCACTTTTTCACAGTCCCCCTACCATTGCACTTGCGTGATCTGAATGACACCTGGCCTAGTAGGATCGTTGTCTGTCTCCCCTTGTTCCCCCCCTGCCTCGTTGCGCCTTGAAACACTTGTGTATAGGCGTGTTACAAATGCCATATCATATATATTGATCATATCTTGCAGTCATTAGTGTGTGCTTTTTGCCTCCCATGCCAACTCATTGACAGTGCATGCATGCCATAGTTATTGTCATGTGGGACAGGTGTCATTTATGTCCTGGATCTCTGCCTTGTCATGCCTATGTGTGTGTGCTATGGTGCTCATGCCTGTTTCCATTTGTTATCTGTCATGTTTTTGCAGATGATGAGGCAATTGATGCTGTTGAGGAGGAGGAGATGGGGTAGACCCAGGAGGACTCACAGCCACAACAGGGCACCAGTGGAGGATGTAGGGTGGTGGTGGGTGAAAATCCATTACTCCTACAGACCATACTGTCCACAGGTGTCTCTAGGTACACCTCCGGAGACCTCTATGAATCAGATGCTGAATCGGACCTCGAGACATATGTGCCGTCGCAGGTGAGTGTTTCTGGCAGGGATGCTGTTCTGTCCAACCCACCTGTTCTGGGGGTAGACCCCTCTATGGGAATTTCATTGTTGGAAAGTCCGCCTGTGGCAGTTACGGATGCAGAGTCACACTACACAATATTTTCTCCTGTTTCTGGGCCAGCAGATCAAAGGAGGAATGCAGTCCTGCAGCCTCAGGCAGTGCCAGCACAGCAAGGTGCACATCACCTTGCCCCGACCAGGTGTGGTGCCCGCCAATGCGGTGGCCTTGCGCCGCCAGGCAATACTGTGTGGGACTACTCCATCTACACTATAGCAGCACAACAGGGGGCATCGTGTGAAATGATGACTCAGGCAATGGATAGGGTGGCCACTTCCATTCTCCCCCCTGAAAGGCATGCAGAGCTCCAGCAGCAGGCAACAGACTCCATTTGCCACTCACACAGGGAGGACATGTTGGTGTCCGACAGGGACCGACAGGCTGGACTGGAGACTCTGCACACAGCTATATCTGTAGAGTCACAGGCCCACAGGGAAGCCCTCAGGTTAGAACACAGGTCCCTCAGAGATACTCTGGGTGAACTTGAGGTGTCCTGGAAAGGGCAGAACAGCAGCTGGAGCAGCTGACACATGCACTCTCAGCTGAGCTCCAGGCAACCCGTCAGGAGATCCGGGCAACATGCAAGGCCATGCAGGCAGAAATGCGTGCTACCCGTGAGGTGCTGCATGGGATCTCCGTACCATCATCCTGCAGAACCAAACCTTTCAGACCCACATGCTTGCTGCCATGGATGAGCATGCCAGGCTTTTGTGTGGTCTGCCTCCCATATCACGGCCACCTTCTGATGTGCCACCACAGAGTGATGACAGCGACAGCAGTTCTCCCACGGTAGCGTAGCCGTGCAGGCCATGAGCCCATGGAGGTATTTTTGTTTTTTCTGGGTGTTGGGGTGCACCCTGTACGTCGTCCCTCCTGGGTGGCCTGCCTTCCCCCCGGTCCACACATGGCCATTTTTAACAGTGTGGTGCTTTGTGGGGCTCCCGTAGGCATGCACTGTGTATTTCAGCTGGGCACATGCAGGCTTGTCCTGTCTTTCGGTTAGATGCTTGGGTTCCTGACACACACACCCCTCCTGCTTCCCCTTTCGCTGGGCTTGCTAAGGGTGTGACCATTTGACAGTAACTTACACAGTGACATTGGGATCCCATAAATTGTGTGGACAGTCTGTAGTCATAACTGTGTATACATCCCTAGTGGGTATTGTTGTAGAAATCTCCACTGCATGGTGGATTTATGTATGGTTCTACATCCATGACTTTTTCCTCTGCAGTTGGAAGGGGTCGATGTGCTGCCTTAGTGAGGTTGCGACACTTGCACTACTTTGATTTTTAATTCTAATATATTGCCACTGTTTGAACATGTACTGATGTTTTTTCTTGCTGGTAAGTATTTGTTCATGTGTGTTGTTTTTTATTCATTATTGAGAGCAAATTGTCTGTGGCCTGTTTCCATTTGGGACAGTGCACTTTGTGACACATGTGTCATGTGTTGTGCATTCATTTGGTTGCTTTCATATTGCTTGCCATGCCATGGTGTGTTGGGGAGGTGTTGGGTGACATGCCACTATTTTGATGTGATATTTTGCAAGGGAGTAGTCCTTCATGCTACATGAATTTGTGCCTTTTTGTGACACAGCACTGGGTGCCTTTGAGTAGCTAGGGATGCACACAATGTAGCACTTCCAGGTGAACATTCTCAGGCTGGTGTGGTTGTGACAGTTGACTGTCCCTTTTGTCATCATCATTGATTGTGAGCTGGTATGTGCCAGGCCTGTGTGCACTCCGCAGGTGTGAGATTTTAGGTGAAGTAATTTGCCACAAGCTGGGTCCGGGCTGCCTCACCACGTTCCCTTTCACCTCCCATGCACAGCGGCCGTGCATGTGGTTGGGGATGTGGGGGCACCACCATGTCCACTGGCACGCCCCGCCGGGTTGCAACGTTGTGCAAGACACATGCTGCCACTATGATCCTGCACACTACTGGGGGCGCATATAGCAGCTGCCCACCAGAGCGGTCAAGGGAGCGAAAGCGTGATTTGAGCACTCTGAATGTGTGCTCCACTATGCCCCGGGTTGCAATATGGACTGTGTTGTATCTTACCTCGGGTGGTGTGGTGGGGTTCCGAATTGGCATCATCATGTAGGTGCTCAGAGGGTAGGAACTGTCCCCTGGGGGGTTGATAATGGTTGTCATTAGTGGGGTTTTCCCATTTCCCAGTTTCTGACATGCATGCATGTGCAGAGGAATTTATTCTCACCAATTAGCCAAGTGTCGCCATGCCGGCCAGCTTCCAGGTCCCGGTTTAGGTGTGACATTCATGAAACTATCATGGCTGGACCCTGGATAGTTGGCATATACTGAGGTGATGATCTCTTGGCATCACATACAACCTGCACATAGATGGAATGCCAGTGCTTGCGGTTCCGATAGTTATGCTCAGTCGCCCTGGGTGTATGTAGCGCCACATGGGTGCAATCAATGGCACCTATGACTTTGGGGAAGTGTGCCACCCCGTAAAATTGCTGGACAACAGCCTGCCTTTCTGCAGGTGTTCTGGGCATGTATATGTGCCTGCGGACTTCGGGGCGTGAAGTCATGATGGCGAACACCTGGTGTAGGCAGCGTGACTGCGTGGCCTGTGACACACCCCCCACTATGGCACTTGTCCGCTGAAATGAACCAGTAGCCAAGAAGTGCAGTACATTGAGCACCTTTTCCAAGGGCCTCAGTGCTTGCAAGCACAGGGTGGGTGATGTGAGGTCATCCTCCCACTCCCTCACCAGGTCTAGGATTATGTGTGGTGGAAACCTGCACCTCCCATACACCTGGTCATCAGGCATCCCAAAAAGGCTGGTCCTGGGTAAAGAAATGCGGGGCCTGGCTATCCTCCTCCTGCGGTGTCCCACGACCACTGCTGTGAGGAACGGTATAATCATCGTAGCGTCTGAGCTTGTTTGTTGTTTGCGCGCACTTTTATGCCGGGTGGGGCCGCTTACGCCTGCTTCCTGCTGGCGTACGTGTTTCCGGATTAGCGCATCTTTTTTGGCGAACATCTTTCCCCTGTTCGATTCCATGAATACGTTTTGGTAGCGCATGTGTGGGCGTTGCGAGCATTTAACTCCTGTACTTCCCCCGTAACGCCCACATTTTCACGCATTGTTCCCCATTCCACATGTTACGCCCCGTGTTACGGCCACTTTTCTTTTGTGTGCTACACTATGTGCACTTTCCCTGTATGCGTAGCGCACGCAGTTTAGTGACGTGTGCGCCCACGTGCGCCACCCACGGATATGGCGCACATCCCAGATTTTACTAGCACAGCGCATTCCATGAATCGATCAAGAGCTGCGTGTGTAGCTTTGGCACGTGTGCGCTGCGATTTTCACGCTTGCGCTCCGCTTTTCGGTGCACATTTATTCCATGAATTACCCTGCAAGTCATTTATTGTCGGAACCATCCAGTCATTGCTATGGCCTTCTGCCCCATCCTTTGATTACTGTTTTTGTGCTGTACAGAGTTTTCCTATTTGCTCAGCCAACATTTTCACTAGGGCCTCGAGACACTGGAATATTTCCATCTCCCTAGAATCTTCTCTCTGTCGCCTAGGTCGATATTGGTGGTTTTCCCCCTGATTAAATCTATTCTGATATATCTCAGGAGAATGATTTCTATTGGGGTTGTTTCTGAATTCTTGATTCATATGTGGAGGTGAGCGAGGTGCATCCATCCTTTGGTTGTAGTCCCCTGGTGGTGATTCATTGTATTGACGTGGGGCATAATTCATATTCTGCCTCATGTCCTATCTCTCATTTTGTGAGTATTGCCCCCTATGCTGATTCCCATTTTCAGTAAATCGATCCACATATCGGGCTCTATCCTGATTACCATATATCACGGTGTTAGGGTCAAATCTGCTTTGTGCCCCCAATGTCTGGTAGGGACCATTATTTCTTTGATCCTGACTTTGTCTCTGATTATTGTTCAACCTGACATGTCAGGCCAATATCCGGCCCAGGGTCTGTCTCCTAAGTACCTAGGGCTAATGTAGGTCTCCCTATTACTAGGATCATGTGATTGAAACATTCGTGTAGGGAGTGTCAACCTCTGTTGATTACCCCTTTGTTCAGGTGTAAAATTAATTTTACCTGGACTTTGAGCGGACTTAAGAGACATTTTGACTGACCTGATCTCCATCGTTGTTGAGGGTTCATTAGATTTTGGTCTAGTGTCTTTCATTTTATCACTCTGTCTACCCTGACAATAGAGTACTTCATATAATTTTGTACTTTGGTGTACAATCCATTCAAATTCACAGACTAACTGTGATATGATGTCTTTCTGTAGCCCGTAGAAGTATGCAGTTTTAAACTCATTGGAATTGGAGTCAAAAGATACATCAAAGCGAGAAAAAGCTCTTTTTAAGTCTTGCAAAAACTGGCGAGGCGACATGTTAGGCCCTGCTATAATCGTGTATGCAACCTTTTTTGCCTCTTGCAATGATTGGAAAGGAGAAAAATGACGTCTAATCTCTTTTTCAAACTCTGCCCATGTCATGTTCTGCTGTTCATTTAACCCTCTAATGATACTGGCTGTGGGAGCATCTAGAGTTAAGTGAAAGTATTGCCTGTATTGTTCCTTAGGAATCTGGAGGGCTTCAAATATATCATGCACCGCTTCTAAGTGGTCCTCTATACTGCACCCCCCTCCTTTTTAAAATGGTTTGATCAGAGCCTTGATTGATTTCATTCTTTTTATGGGGCTACTTGTTGCCATGCGTGGGATTGCACTACTTTGTGATTCAACCCTGATCTCAGGTGTATGGGATTGCTGGCGGCCCCCAGTGGGTGTGTCAAATCCCCTTAGGGTGCTGCAACCAAGTTTATTCACTGGCTCAGCCACTGGGGCATTATTTCTGTTTGCAGAAATAGAATTCACCTCAACTCCATTGAATGTGGTGCCCTGTCGTCTGTCCTGAGACCTGGAAATGCATATTTGCTGTACCAAATCCTTGCACTTTTTAAGGAGCCTATCTGCCTCCTTACGCAAATAGTTGTTTTCATCACTCATCTTATTAATTACCTCTTGCATATCGCCTGTTTGCATTTAGTATTCATTCAATTCTTTGTTTCTCTTGTCTCTTTCTTGAAACATTTTAACCATTTCCTGTTCAGCATTTTGGAGATCGCTTTCTTTCTCAAAATGTTCTTTTTGTAAAACCTGCATTTCCAAAACAACTTCATCTTTATGTTGTCTAATATGATCTACCAACGCTTTTAAATGTTTTAATTCTTGCTCACTATCCTCAAACTATTTTTTGCTATGAGACAATTGAGTGTCGAGATCTCTATATTTTGACTGCATATCCGTTTGACATACCTCCAATTCTGCTCTTAACTTTTCCTCTTTTTCACTTGCTCCATCCAGATCAGCTCTTAACCTGCTAATCAGCTTGGTATCATTTGCAGGGACATATTTAGGATAAACCATGTCTTGGCACATAGCCCTATAAGACAATCTTTCTCTGCATGTTTATCAACTGCATTTAATAGTCTCAAAAGGCAGACCTGAATTATGCTGCCGTCTGCAAAAATGCTGTCTAATTGTTCTTTCTGTACTTCACCATAGATGTGTTTGTGCCATTCTGTGGCATTATTTGATGACCATGTCCCATATGCATATATCTTTGCCTCCAGATATTGCACTAGCTCTGGGAATGTGGCCTCCATTTGAGAAATTCTGAAATTCACTTTTAGTGTCACACTGCTATCATGAAATGGGTTCACTCTGATACACCTTTGGTAGTGTGAGACATACTTGCCATTCGCAGTAGGTACTCTACAGCCACTTTCCCGGCCAACGCACCATGTATGTAGGATATTTTGTGTACATTTGGGGTTGGGAGGTACTTTTCTTACCGCCAGACTATGGGCGGTAGTCTGTGGTAAATTATCCTTGTGTTTAGATTGGGTTTGGCCTCATATCATTCTAGTGACCATACATTGTTATATTATATTGAAGAATCTAGTAATATGTATTACTTGTTGTATTTTGCAGTAGTATCTTGTTTGCGGTATTTAGTGGTGAGCATAGTTTCCTTCCATACATCATAACCCCATCATAAACAAAACCTTCCTTTCTATTAGAATACCTCCTAATGATCTATAGAGAGCCTTGGACCTATACACACAAGAAAACCCAACACTTTTATCTAGAGTGCCATCTACAGTCTGTGACCGGTATCACTGGCTTATCTACACCAGTGATCTAAGCGCCCCTAGGCATCATTTTACTGGCTCATAGACCTCCAGTAATCTATATGTTATATTGATTCCCTCCAAACAACATGCAAGGAGGACACACACAGACACACACACACACACACCTATTTTATCACTGCTTATTCTGTTTGTTATTATATCTGCATGGGCAAATTGACAAATGTGTTACCAAAGAGAATGAATCTCCCCTATGTCCACATATAAAATCCCAAATGCAATAATGACTCTACACAATCCGTTTTTATACTCTGATTATATTACATACAAGTACAATTCACTATTCAATGCTTACCATGTACATTTCACCATTATCTGTAACAAAAGAAAAAGAAACATAAACAGAGCAAACAAGCCTTTTTAATAATATGAGTTACTTTGTAACATTCTAACCATGACAAAGTAAAACGCAGGGGATTTCCTTTGCTATTCTGCTTACATGACATTTTTAATTTGGTCATCCATCCCACTGCACACAGTGACCTCACTTAAATGTATCTGCTTACCAGAAGTATTTGTTTGAAGCTGCCCCACACGACCTTGCTTTGCTCGCCTCAGAAAAACAGGCCCAGTCACTGAACTGCTCCTGTAATCTTGGGTGCTTGGAATGTGCGGCAAGTAATTCTCTAGCCAGCGCTCAGTGACCAGGCACTTCTATCTTCTCAGCCCAGTGAACCCAAACTAAACTCTCCACTGTCATCTTCCCATTAGAAAAACTCAGAGCCTCCCCACATTTTACGTGGCATATCTGCAGACACTTTCCTCCAATCATATTAAAAAGGATTTTTTTCAACTGCACTCTTTACTTTTCTAACAAAGACATCCTTGCTCACCGAGCAACTGTATCAATTATTATTTCCTGCTATCCAGGCTTTCTGCTTTCTGCAAACTGAACACAGAAGAGAGAAGAAAACAAAATGGCAGTGGACTTTTAAAAACAAATTATCTTTTCACATCATTTTGCAAACAGAGACTACATTATAATGTTAAGGAGTTAGAATTAGTGATTAGTAATTGTCAATTAAGTCAGTCAGTTATATAAATAATGTAGTTTTATATGTATGAGGTATTAAAAAGAAATGGTGCACTTTACTCTCTGCAGTTTCACATTGAGCTTTTGCTGCATTATGAATTCTGTACCTTGCATGCCACCAGCAATATATCCACATGTTATACTGGCAACATAAAATAACTATATGTGTGTGCCACAATATTGCTGGCAACAAAAAAACATTTTTGCCATCACATTTAGTGAAGCGCTATATATTCTAAAGTGCTATAAACATTGTAAAGTGCTATATATATTACTACAGAAACCAAATCAGGCTTGTGAAACCTCTGGTGCTAAACCAGAGGGAGGCCAGGTCAAACCCCCATTTATCAAAACCTTTGGAAAGTGTTTTGCCTGTGGGTCAACTGACCACGTGAAACGGGATCCCAGATGAAAGGGTAAACCTTCAGGGATCCACACGTTTCCCTTAGCCTTCTCCCCAGAGGAAGAAGTACAAATGGCAAGTGGAAACGTTCACCTACTGGCTGAGGAACCCATGAACGTCTCAGCCTGTGTTTCTTTAGTGTCCCTGGGTCTGTGGGAACAACAGAACTTAAATGTCTATAATTCCACCCCAGACAATACCAAAGAATATTACAAAGACAGTGTACTTATGAATGGTCAGGAGACCCCTGCCATCAGAGACACTGGGGACATCATTACTGTAGTGGATGAATTTATTTTTCAAGGATAAATATGTTGCTAAGGCACCCACATACATCATTATGCTTGCTGGAGGACCTGTCCAAATGCTTCCACAGTTACCAGCTCTCATCCAGTGCAATAGCATGACTGTCAAGATACCTGTTAGTGTGCAGAGTGAAGTACCTGGGAGAGTCCTGTTGGGGAATGACTTAAAAACTCTTGGAGTTGTATCAAGCCACCCCAGGCCTCCCAGCAAAAGGAAACAGGGGTAGACAAGGACGGCCAGAAAGAGTACCACCTTAAAAGGATTTCTAGCGGAACTTATAGAGGAAACTATAGCCCCAGTCCACAGGACTTACTGACTGCTATTTCAAAGAAAAAGGAGGAAAAGGGAAACCTAAAAACTCTCAGAAAAATCCAGCAAGCACTCCTGTGCTATTTAAAAGGACATCCCCGAGAGGACTGTCCAAAGTCCCACACGTGACTGCTCCACCAGCTGAAGCTGAGTGTGAGGAACAACCAGGACTAGTTGAATCAGCTGCTGAAGATTCAGAGCTGGAAGAAGACCTTGCCCCTGCTGGAGATATTGATCCTACAGACCATCCTGAGCTGCAGTCTTTACTGGCAAAAAGTAGCCCCTGAAGGGTAGACTTCAGCAGAGGTCAAAGAGAGTGTCCTACTCTTGAAGGCCTTTGCCAACAGGCAGCTTCCCAGCTGGAAGGGCACGAGCCAGGGAAGCATAGGTTATACTGGGAAGATGGCCTCTTCTACAGTGAACCAACTGAGTCTATCCCAGGAGACTACAGGAGACTTGTAGTGCCTCTAGAGACTAGACATCATTTCCTACAGTTAGCCCATGAGATTCCTTTGGCTGGTTACTTGAGTTTCAAGAAGACTAAGGAACGGCTTTCTCTTTATTTCTACTGGCCTAAGTTGGGGTCTGATGTAGATAAGTTCTGTAGGAGCTGTCACACTTGTCAGACATCTGGCCAGAGTGAAACCAGGAATGTGGCACCCAGTGGTCGGAGTCCTTTTTGAGAGGATAGGAATCAACATTGTTGGTCTCTTAGACACTCCAACCTATTCAGGCGACAGGTTTATCCTGGTTGTAGTAGACCATGCTACTAGATACCTTGAAGCCATACCTATGAGGACTGTTACAGCTCAGGCTATTTCTTAAGCCCTACTTGGTATTTTTACCAGGGTAGGTTTTCCTAAGGAAGTCATCTCTGACACAGGATCTAATTTTATGTCCCACTACATGCAGGCCATGTGGAAAAACTGTGGAGTGACTTATACGTTCTCAACTGCCTACCACCTCCAAACAAATGGATTGGTAGAGAGGTTTAACCGTACTATGAAGAGCATGATAGGTGCTTTAGAGGAACCCCTTAAAAGAAAGTGGGACCTTCTGCTGCCATGCCTTCTATTTGCTTATAGGGAAGTCCCTCAGGAGGGAGTTGGATGTAGTGCCTTTGAGCTTCTCTATGGCCATCCAGTTAGCAGTCCCTTGGCCCTAATTAAGGAAGGGTTGGAGAGTGCTCCATTCCCTAAACCATTGAGAGTCACTGACTATGTGATAGGTCTCCAGAGGAGAATGTCACACATGATGGCAGAAGCATCAGGTAACTTAAAGGCAGGTCACGCTCTGGTGTAGCATTGGCAGGACCAGAAGGCCAACGTGGTTGAGTTTACTCAAGACAAGTACGTTTTAGTTATGGTACCTACAAGGCAGAGGGCCTTACAGGACACATGGATATGACCGTTCAAGGTTGTGGAAAACCTGGAGAGGTCAACTATCTGGTGGACCTAGGCAATCCTAAGGAGGCTCCCAGAGTCTTTCCCAGAGTGTTTCACACCAACCATCTAAAAGCTTATGTCTCAAAACCAGAAGTAGGAGCTTTGCTTCTAGCATCACCTCAAGAGAAGGAGAAGTGTGAACTTCTGCCTGACCTACTCAGAGGACAGAAGTTTAGATGAGAAGATAGAAGGAGTCAATCTCTCTTCTAATCTGACACTGGAACAACAGGAGGAGTGCAAGTTTCTGTTAAATTAGTTTGCCTTCCTGTTTTCACTATCACCAGGCTTGACCCCTTGGGCCAGCATGATATTCTCACTGGTGGCTGTTTACCTGTTAAAATCAGAGTTTACAGGATGTCAGATCATGTAAGGACCCACATAAAGGAAGAGGTCAACAAGATGCTTGATATCGGGGGTAATAGAGCTATCTACCAGTCCATGGTGTAGTCCAGTTGTACTAGTTCCAAAGGCAGGATCCAAAGAGTTGAGATTCTGTATGGACTTTAGAGCTCTTAATGCAGTCACAAAGACTGATGCCCATCATTTACCAATGACAGATGAACTGGTGGATAAACTTGGTTCAGCCAAGTACCTCAGTACATTTGATCTCACGTCAGGCTATTGGCAAACAGCCCTGACAGATCATGCCAAGGAGAAAACTGCATTCTCCACCCCAGCAGGCCTCTACCTGTTTAAGGTAATTCCTTTTGGACTAATCTGCAACATTCCAAAGGATGGTTAATCAAGTTCTGAATGGGATGGAGGACTTCTGCATGGCACACTTGGATGACATTGCAGTGTTCAGCCGTACTTGGAAATAGCATGTTGACCACCTAGGATATATTTCGAAGGCTCTTGAGCAAGCACATCTGGCCATAAAGGCAAGTAAGTGTCAGATTGGTCAGAGTAAAGTGGTCTACCTTAGACATGAGGTAGGAGGAGGTGAAATCAGGCCATTGCCTAGCAAGGTACACGCTGTACAAAACTGGGCCACCCCTACTACTCGTCACCCAAATTTCCCAAAAAGGTGGAATGAGGAGTGCACTTAAGCATTTGAAGAACTTAAGAAAGCCCTTTGTCAAGCTCCAGTTTTAAGAGCTCCTGACTACAACCAAACCTTCATTGTGCAAACAGACGCTTCTAATACAGGTATAGGTGCAGTTCTGAGTCAGCTGGATGAGAAAGGTAGGGAGCACCCCATTTGCTTCATCAGCAGGAAGCGAAGGAACCAGAAACAAGGTGGGCAACCATTGAAAGAGAATGTTTGCTATTGTGTGGTCACTGGAGAAGCTTAGACCATACTTGTATGGATCTACTTTTGTGATTCAGACTGACCACCAACCCTTGAGATGGTTGATGCAAATTAAAGGGGAACATCCTAAACTATTGAGATGGTCAATCAGCCGGCAAGGGTTTGATTTCACCATTGAACACAGGTCAGTGTGTCACCACAAAAATACTGATGGTCTCTCCAAGATGTTTGACCGGCTGGAGTAAGGAGATTCATCCAGGAGTGGATTAAATCCTCCTGTCCCTAAATCAGGGGGGACGAGTGTTAGGGAGAATTTCCATAAATGTGCTAATTTCCCTTACATTTGGAGACCCTCAGCAACTTTGCTGGATTTCTAGAACTTTACTTTTTACCTGGAAGGAGTGTGAGACATTTTTTTCCCACTCGTTCATGTATTTTGATGTGTCTTTTACTTTTGTGTTCTTTGGATATGGAGTTTTAGACAATTCCATAGACATCATCTTTGTCTTGTGTGTCACACAGCACCCTCAGTGCAGTGGCACAGGGATGTCTTTCAGACTTTCCAAGGTTTAAATACCTTCTCTGGGACTGACTACTGTCTCCCAGTGAATGTAAAGTTAAATTGACTTTGCTAGTCTTTTTAAATTGCTAGACCCAGCACACACTGCCTTAAAGCAGAGTGCGGGAGGGAATACCTAGTATTGCCTATGCCTTGAAAACTCATGTAGCCCTCAAAAGCTACCTTTCCTCTCAGAATGGCTGGTTGTAGTGGTATTACCATGATTTTCCCGTCTGCAACCCGTTTAAACGCTCCGGTAGTTAAATCCACCAGAGCCCTGTTCTTCAAGATGCCGTCTGAGCCCCCTCTGTAAAAATAGTTTCAGACTTTTTTTGCCATTTTATTTTGGAAAGGTAGTTATAGTGTTTGTCTCTGTGCGTCAAACCAGGTTTGGTCCCCTTGTTTGTTTGCCTTTGGCGGGCTTCAGTACTGAAGCCCCCCTCTGGCACCTGAGTGTCTGGGGTGGACAGGATGTGAGGGAGGTGCCCGCAACTCCCTGTGCTTTGTCTCCTAGGAGACCTGAATGCACTCTGGCGGAACTGGCTGGCTGACTGTCCAGCAAGGACAGCCACCCTGCTGGGTGAGTGGCAGCCATGCTGGAATGAATGGGAGCAAACTGTTAAGAAAACAGGTCTCTGGGACTCGGAAGGCAGAGTCTACCACTGGAACAAAAGAACTGAAGACGAGCTGAAGGAAGGTGACTGCTGCAACTCCTGGACCGTTGGTTTGCCCAGTGAAGCCCTGCTGCAGGTCCAAATAGCCTGAAACATCCTCGAGAGAGAAGCCCCTTCAAGGACAAATTCTTCCCTTGAGCTGGTGAGAACAATCAACTCGCAAGCCACCAGTAAACCATCTCCATACTGGTCGAATTTTCTTCAGTGTGCTGTTGAAAGATAGCCAGTGATAAGGATACCAGTTTGTGGACTTTAAGGCACACATACCTTAAACCGACATTTTGCCAAGCTTGTGGATCCTTCCCTGTGCAGTGCAGGAACCTCCCGACGTCCTCCTCTTGTCCCCACGACTGAGGCCCAGGAACATCGAACAATGGCCACAGCTACAGCTTTTCTTCATTACAAAGGTACTGAGCAAATGCCATTGAGAAATCCTCTCTGCCGCGGTGAAAGTTTGGGAAACTTTTCCATTTGGAGTCTTGTTCACTTCTAATCCGACATATAACTCTGTTTCTTGCAAACTACTTCTAAGAACATTGGCAAAGACTTAACCGTTTACTATCAGAACTGTGCTATCCTATCCAAGACACTGATCCATTGACTTTGGCCCAGTCCTATTGAATTGAATTGCCTCTTGTAGTGAACTGAAACTATTTACCCTGCCTGAGAAAGTGTTTGTGTGTAATTCTTATAACCTGTGTCCTTTTACCCCTTTTTTACATTTACTTAAGTGCCATTCTGCTCCCACTTCAGGGGAGCATACCTTGTTCAGAAACATATTGGTATGGTACTGGAGTGTATTATAGTGTGATATTATGCTGCTTATTGCTAGTGGAATGTGTGGTATCCTGGTATGACTGTGATGAAAGGCTAGTATCCTGGTATGACTGTATTGAATGGCTCGGTGTGTGCAAGGGCCTCCTAGAATGTTTAAGTGGAGCTTGAAGTGTGGGGGGGCCTGAGGATTCTAGAGAGTGACGGTTGGGACTGGGAGATGGACTAGGAACCAGGGCAGAGGCTTATCACCTACTCTCCTACTTCTTATGACTATACTATGTAACCAAGAAGAATAAAGCCTGTTTCCTTTTACACTCACCTGAGTCAGCCTGGTTCCTGCTCCCTGTCATCACTGGCTCAGGGATACATCATTTGGCGACGAGGATTAAGAACCTGGAGTAAGGTATGGAGAGTGGAGGAGAACTGAGGAGTATGGAGCCTGATGCCGTTTGAAGAAGCGCTACCATGGAGTGCTGATATTGGAAGCTGGAGAAACCCTGGAGATAGCGCTCGAGAATCCATGGAGATGGCAGTGGTATCAGGCATGGTGACATGGTAACAGAAGCTGAAGTGATATTGGAGATGACTGTGGCATCAGACTGTAGTAGCCCATCCATGAAGACTGTGGCTTGAGCATGGGGGCTGGAGTGGCTGAAGCAATGTGGCAGAAGGAGATTTGCCATTTTGTGCCAGAAGACCAGAGAGCAGCCTGATCAAAGGCACAGCAGCCGTGCTGAGCGCAAGGCGGCGCCAGCTATATGGAAAAAAAAAAAAAGAAAACATTGCAGGCATTTGTAGATTCCAGCCCGCATCATTGCAAGGTACTGTGGGCAGGGAACATGGGTGTAGCCTCCGGCGAGCTAAATTTGGGCCATGGAAGGGTCCCTGTGGCTGTGGGTGGAGCGCGCTCCCAACAGGCTGTTCGAGCTTGCGTTCCAGCATGCCCGTATGGCTGGAACGCAGAGAAGGGGGCCCAGCGCCATCATTCTCCTTTCCGGGGCCAGCGTTGAAGATTAAAGGAGAGGCCCTCACAACGTGTCTTGCCGTGATGATGTGCGTTGGAGGAAGTGCATCCAGCCCATCGGAATGAAGGACTTTTGTTTCGTTTCATCCGGAGTCTTGGAGTTTATATTTACCTACATGTGGCAAGAGGATCGTACTATTTGGAACCGTTTTATGTTTAAACGCTCTCTGCAAGGAAATGATGCGGCGTTGGACTGCTTGGAGAAGTGCCACATGAACGCTTGCAATATGGATATCAAACCATAGTTTTTTTTTTTGTATGGAGGTTCGCACAGGAGCAGCAGAAGTCTTGTGCGTATTATGAATATGAATAAACCATTGGGGTGACGGTTTTGAGTGAGGTAATGGTTTTTGACGAGTTAATTTTGACTTAAAATTCTAATGGTAAAATTCTCAAGGCTACTTACGGCGGTGGCACGTGACTGAGCCATGGTGGTATGGAAGCTTTTTTTTGTTTATTCATTAACGTGCTTACATCCACAGGAGGACAATATAGTGGGCGTTGCAGTGGTTGGTGGCTGGCAAAAGGTGGTTAATGCTTTGTTTAGACAGTGCCTGGGGGCAGATGGCACATTGACTTTGAAGAGCACGGAATTTGAGGTGAACTTAAGCATTTCAGAATAAATGTTAACCTGTTTGTTTTCGGGGGTAAATGCTGCGGTGTATTGTGCATCTTAAAGCTTGAAGTTGAGGTCGCATTTACATGGTCATGTTGTTTTTAGCATTCACATTTAATGTATGCAGTGATAACTATTGCATTGAGAATAATAATGCATTTTAAGGTTTGAAGTTTATGCCATAAAATGGGTTCATATGTTGAAATGAACTAATGGGGAAGTGATTGCTAGTCGGAGTGCAGAGTATGTATGAAGTTGAAGTGAAGTGACAAATGCATTTTAGGAAAATATGCACAGTCAGTTATATGTATTCATCCGGTATACATATGGGGAATGTGAAGAATATGCGCAGGTTTGAGATGAGTTAGAAGTATTTCTTGATTGAGGTTTTATATGAAATTTTACCAAGACAATTATGTTTTTATATAATTGATGATGTTAATGTCCACAGGAGTTTTATGCAATTACAGAAAAAATGTATTTTGAAGTTAATATTGCACAAATAAGGGATCGTTGCAAAACGAAAATTCTATCTCTGAGATGATGCTTCCAGGATGGTGCCTGATCAACACCATGTCTGTGAGTGTCTATCATCCCTTTTCAGCAGATGTTTAGTGGGCAAATATTGAGTGCATGAGTAAAGTTTTAATGCAATTATGAGAAGTTACATGCATGTTGAAGTTGCAATGTTAGTATGCATCGGGAGATGAGTGTGCATTGGGAGCACACAAAGTAAGTATGTAGTGACATACATGTGCATGTTGGGAGCGTGTGAGAAGTAGCACGTTTGAAGTGGAGTGATTGCAATGGGAGTGGCGTGTGAGAGGCAGCACGCATATAGTTGAGGGTGAGGATCACATGCTGGCCAGGTGTGATACCTTATGGAGACCCTAGAGAGACCGGTGTTTGGAGGTTAAACACAAATAGGTGATTTGTGTTCGGGGAGGATCTTTAGATAGAAGCATCCTATTCGGGGAGGATATTTATATATAAGCATCCTATAGTAGGACACTATAGTAGGAGACATTGAGGCGTAAGTAGTACGCATGAAGTCATGGAGTAGGCTCTACACTACATTAGTTAGTGTTTCTGTTTTCATGTCTCCTGTAGAATGTTATAGTGTCGGGGTTAGGAGTGATTTTTTAGGAGTGATTTCTTTGGACTCCTAATGTCTGTGGTGTCAGGAAGTGCAGTTCATGAGAGATGTTTTTTTTGTTAATGCCTAGTTAGGATGAAGTTACTGCGAGTTGGGCACACAGACAGTTGAGTTTTGTTTATGAGTGTCACTGGGGACACTATGGGCCTCATTACACGGAAGGCGGTGATCCAGGGTGCTATTAGCACCCTGGACCATGCCGGTAAATTACCGGCACCGCCTTGGCGGTAAGGGGATTTACCGCCCCATTCCAAGGTCGGTGGGGCGGTAAATCCCCCTTCCGCCATTGCCCTTCCCCATTCCCATTTCTGCCCCATAGGGCTCTATGGGAATGGGGAAGGCGCTAATTACGGCACCGCAATTTTGCGGTGCCGTAATTAGCTCCGAGGTCCCTTAGCGGGTTGGTTTTTAACGCCTGCAAAAAGCAGGCGTTAAAGCACCAACCCGCTAAGGGACCTCGTAGTACGGCGGTAAGGGTTAACGGTCACCGTTGCCATTAACAGTGACCGTTAACCCTTACCGCCGTCCGTGTAATGAGGCCCTATGTATTTATAAAATGTTCTATTATCAAACAATTTTAACATCAGAGAAGCACTACATTTTTTCCACCTTGTTGTGCTTGCACTGAGTTTCAGTGTTTTATTTGATAGCGGAAACCTGTAGCAGGTGCCACTGTTGGTGCTTGCACGGAAGTTTCGTTTTGCATGGTAGTGACTGTGCACATTTCACGCACCACGTCTTTTGTGGTCGTGTTGTGGTTTATGTGGTCTTTGTCCAGTTAGTCTCTCGCTTTCATTTTCATCCTTTTCTTTGTTTTCTTTAGGGGAGAAGGGATGGGTGTTTAGGTGTGTTTGTTTTGGATTCTGTTGGTTTTGTTGTTGCTAGCATGTTAGGATTTTGTTCAGGCCAATTGTGTACTTTTTGGCTACACTATATGTTGGAAGGTATGTTGGTCTCGTTGAGACAGGGTTAGTGCTCAAGTGTGGCAGGCTTGAGGCCAGGAGTGGCAGTTCTGGCAGAAGGTGGTAGGTTAGGAAGGTTTATGATGGTAGTTTAGATTTGATTGTCCATGTGGCAAGGTATGCGCTGGGTGGTGGCAGCACTGAGACCCCGGTGTGGCAGGCCGGGGTAGAAAGTGTTTGGTTTCTTTTGATTGTGATCCTAACATGATGGTGAGAGTATTCTGATTTCTGTTTGTTTGTTAAGGAGGGGGATGTGTGGTATCCTGGTATGACTGTGATGAATGGCTGGTATCCTGGTATGACTGTATTGAATGGCTGAGTGTGTGCAAGGGCCTCCTAGAATGTTTGAGTGGAGCTTGGAGTGTGGGGGGCCTGAGGATTCTAGAGAGTGACAGTTGGGACTGGGAGATGGACTAGGAACCAGGGCAGAGGCTTATCACCTACTCTCCTACTTCTTATGACTATACTATGTAACCAAGAAGAATAAAGCCTGTTTCCTTTTACACTAACCTGAGTCAGCCTGGTTCCTGCTCACTGTTATCACTGGTTCAGGGTTACATCAGAATGTTTTCTAAATGACTGTGTAAATAAATGAATAGTGTTTTACCAAGAAACCTTGAGTAAGTGTTTGTTTGAACCACTGTGATTGCAAGTCCTTTGTGTAACCCCTTGTACTGTACACATCCCTCTTGAGATAAGCCTGGCTGCTCAGCCCTGCTACCACAAAACTGTGTAGTACAGACTTATACCAAAGGAGAGATTGTGCCTACACCTGTAGTCTTAATTGTGTGTAGTGTTCCCAAAGGGTACTGCATGTAATTCTTCCTAACAACAGGGTACACCAGAGGCCGAATGTAAAGAGTAAAGCTCTCAGATCGTGGGTGGGTGTGAATAGGGTGGACTTGAGGAAGGTCCCACATAATGCATGTGACAGAGAGAAGTCTCCCCGCCAGACGTGACTTTGCACTGGCTCTGATGGGCAGGATAAATAACTCAAGTTGTACTCCTGAGGAAGGAAATGAGAACTGGCATGAGCCAGTCAGCCTCGCAAGAGCCACCCTCGGTTGTTCTACGTTACACGACACGTGCTTCACTGGTAATCCCCTCATCCGCCGGACGGAGCTGGATCATATAAAAGGAGACACGAAAAAGAAATGGAGAAGAATGAAACCATGGCAAGCTCGCCCTGGGCTCTCGTGCTGTGTACGCTCTAGACCCCACCTGCCAATGAAGGCATAGTTGGCAGCGGAGCCTGACAGCTGGATCTTGGAGCACAGCAAGAATAATCCATTGCAATGGCATGATCTCAACAATATGGATCCATGGCTATTGTGACAACACAATGGATATTCACTGAAACTGAGGAGGGCGGGGCCTAGAACGTAGGCCAGGATGGAATTGCTGGATTCAGGTCAGCAGTTTCCCAGACAGAGATACAACCTGAGTAGGAGAGAGATACAGTATGTATTCTAGCCGACAGTGCCTTCATTTAGGGACCAAGGCGAACCTCCCTGGCAACCTGAGGCAACATCTTGAGGAGCAATATTATAATTCCGACTGCCCACTACTAAAACATTTTCATTTTCCCCTTGACTTTTGGGAACATTGCTTCTAGAGATATGACTAGAAATGAACTGCTGTCATTACCTAAAAGTTGTAATAAATTAATGTAGGTGGATGTTCATGCACAACATTGTCTATATTTGATGAATATATATTCAATGTCCCCAATTCCACAATTGATTATTCCTCACAGTAGTCTCCCATTTTTTTTATTTTTTTTTTACAATTCATGTTTGCTATTCCATTGTCAAATGCACACTTATTTGTTGTTAGGAATAATAATGTAATTCCGCAATTGAATAATAGAATTTTGTCCTTTTAATTATTAACAGTACTAAGATCCACAATTAATTTGGATTGCCAAACTAACAATTGCATCAATTGGTGGTTCTTCTCAATACCGTTCATTTTCCACACATAGGATCTGATTTACAAAAGCTTTTTCCTATGGGAAAACCCATTCAAAAACGCTTCGTAAATCAGGCCCACAGTCTTCTTTCTTTTTTTTTTTCGCAATCCTACTGTTACATTTTTAGTTACTTAATATTCTTTAGCCATTCTCTATTTCTCAATCCTCTTTACAATCCTGTATATGTTTAGTCTTCTTGGCAATTCTTTTGTCAATTAGATCTTTTTTTAAAGAATTATCCATTGCTTGGTCCTCTTTTCAATCCTCAGTTGTTTGGTTCTCTTTGGCAATCCTCGACCTTTGGTTCACCTCTGTGGTGTCTCATTGGGAGAATATATACAGAGCTTATTTTGACTTCTATTAATGTATTGAGGTATGTACAATCTGTGTACCTTAATAGCCTGAACTTCTTGTTTAAGTAGATTGACTGCGTTAGATTTTTCTCTGGGACGTTTTAGGGATTATCGCAAATGAGGTCTCTTGATATATATATATATATTTTTTTTTAACGTCTACTTGAGACTGAGAAAGGCAAGTTACACGAGCATGCCAACAGCTGCCTAGGCTGTGAACGTAGTTGTGAGTGTATACAGCGTAAATTAAGAACTGCTGCACTCAATGGATCTGTCCTCTGAAACTCACCCAGCGACAGAATCATATGTTAGATTGGTGTCCATAGGTAGCTATTGTTAATGTTCATACATAGTTGGAACGTTTTGTTTTCCCCTGCTTGCATGCTAATGTATTGCCTATAATCTTACATGGTGATGTGTGCATTGTTAATATTGAATAGAAATGCGTTTCATTGGGAACAAACGCAATAATGTACTATGGTGTGTGTTCATTTCAAGGGCAAACATTAACGTTCTAGTGAATACGTTATTATTTTTACCTGGAGATTTTTAAAGTGACAAAACTCCATGACTGTGGCCTGTATCGCTTTGGGCAGGGCTACACATGCCTGACTTTACTCTAGACCATACGAAAAACAAAGAAGGGTCACCCTGGAATACAGCCATGGTGGGGGTTGTGTTATATTAACAAATATATAGTGTCCCGCTGTGTTAAAGAAACGTATGATTCTGTATAAATTCAATTCATGAGTGGCGTGTATCTACAAGGATATCACATAGGGTGCTCTCCAAGGTGCCATAAGACATTCACCTCTAGATCAGAAATATACTCACTTCTATTTTGAAGTGTTTTATTCCAAGAATAAGATTACATAAACCAAAAAAACAACAGAATCACAATATACTGTAGCATACAAAAGTGAGGTAGTAGTTAAAAGTATCAAAGAAGAACACGTTTTGATGTACAATAAAGTTGAATCAAGTACAACAAGGGATGTAATGCATAAAAGTATCAAAGGAGAAGAGCACATTTTAGTGTACATTAAAGTTGAATCGAACACAAAAAGGGAAAAAAAGGAAAGGATGAGAACAAACACTTAGCACAAAACATGTCATGTACTGAATTCATTGAGGGAGTACATTTAAACACCAATTCAATGATTTCCTCCCTGTTACTCATACGTAATTTGTGACATAGTCATCAAGCTATGCACTAGGTCATATTTGCTAAACATCAAATTTTCACAGGTTTCAAAAGAAATTAATAGGTCTTGTGAGTAAAACAGCAAGAAAGTCGGTTATGAAATTCCTTTTGTCCTGTAGTTGTGAGAGATCATGTCACTTTCTATGGATTTTGTATTTGTATGTCGATATTAAAGTCTGCCTATGTGGCTGTAAACATCTTTGCTATGTTCAAGAATCCCTGTTTTAATATAGGGATTCGGATTCACGTTTCAGCACGAGACAACAAATGTGGCAAACAATATAGCCTTTCTCAGGGCAGGTAAAAGTACTGTAGGGGGAAGCAGGCACAAATGGGAGTGTATTAGCGGGAATGAAAACTGCCCGGTGCACCTGACATATTTACATCTGCCCGGTATTGTAGATAATCCCTGTGTCAATTTACCCATAGGATTGGGTGGGTAGGGGATGGCCAAGAGTGAAATCTTCAATGTGTGACAGCTCCATTTTACACGTCGGGACCTATCATTGGTGGGTTGAACATTCTGTAAGGACCACATGATAATATTAGAGAAGCAAAGTGTTTGGATTTAGGATTCTAAAAAATGCAAAAATGGAGTATAAGACTCAAAAGTTACGAATTTGTTAAATTGGTTACAGAATTCCAGGGAAGGCTGAGCCTTAGTTAGAGATTAAAGATACAGAGCATGTGCGTTTGGCAGGGTTCAACAGCCGGGGTAGTAGGTGAATGCAAATATTACCAGTGTTGGACATATGAGGCAACCATAAATATTAGTGGGAGGAGCAGACTAGACATAAAGGTACCTCATATAGTCAGCCTGTTGTTGTTAGTCCGCGTGTGTTTGGGAGTGTGACTTAAACTGGGTGTCCGGAGCGGTTTCTAGTGATTCCTTCGACAGCCAAAGCATCGACAATCATACAATTGACACAAAAAGCATCAAAAAAAACTTGAACGCATTATTGTTTATGGTGGGCTCCCCCATGCCCCCTTTTTTAAACCTTAATTTTTTTTTTAACTAAACTACACCCTTTACCATTTTAAAAAAATGCATTCAATGTTTTTTTAATGCTTTTTTTTTCAATGGTATGGTCTGTCGATGCTTTGGATTCAATGGAATGACCGGATACCGCCCGGAGCATGGTCCGTTGCTCAGTCAGAGCTGCATTGGCAAAAGAAAGGGGGCAGAGGAAAGAAAAGAGAGCGTTATTGTTGGTATCATACTATCTCAGTTGTAGGGGGATGGATGATTATCATCTCTAAATGTCCCAATGGCGCAATATCTCGAGTTTGTGTGTCTGTCTATGTGATGATTATTCTAGAATTCCTAAGTGCTAGCAGAGTCCGTACAATTGTGGTGTCTGGCTTGCCTCAGCTGTAACTTTCATAACTAGAGACACTGATTTGATATGGTATGTAGAAGACATACGTGTGTGTGGCATATGAAGACATCGGTAGTGTGAGTGTGTAACCAGGGCATTCAGGTCTTACTGCAGCAGCAATGTCCTTATGTTTGTGCAAAAGCCTTTTATGTTGATCAGAAGGAGAAAAACATGAAGCCATGTTCAAATACTTAAATGCAGCGAAAACCCAGTGTATCAAAATTATGTTTCTTACAAATAATCTGACGTGTGTCCAAGGAATCAGCATGTTTGTGTATTCCTTCATGACTTCAAAGCAGTGCAGGAAATTGTGCTGACCTCACATCTGTGATGCTTATTTGAACAGAAAACCAAAGAAGGATCTCCTTAAATGTGGGCGTATTGGAATTCTCTTTAATGTCCTTGGGTGCAGAGGATCTGAAATGTGGCACCGGGGCTTCATTGAGAAAAGGGGGGTGAGTGTGGGCATAGTGGAATCTTCATTGATGGCTCCAGATAGATGCAATAGATAGTACCGTCCTCACATCTATGAACCTAAAGATAGGGGTCAGAGAGTGATGGACTGTGACGACAGGGTGGATTATAATTTAAATTGCTGTTATCCATAGATGGATCACTGTAAGCTGTTATGGAGAATCTTGTGAGTCCACCATATTAATGTTCAGGGTGGCGGTTGAAATTCTTCATTTAGACAGCATTGGTGGGTATTCCGTCTATGGATATAGCACACTTCTTTGAATAGAAGGCTTCTAGTTGTGTTTGGTGATTCTTTCACTATGTCTAATACCGACGAAAGAATATCACTAGCTGAATGGTGGTATTCAATGTAGTGATTGAATAAGGGTGCTGAAAGGTTTTTGCACCTGATCTTTGATCTGTGTTTGGAGATCCTGATATAAACTGTCCTGGTGGTTTGGCCCACATATCTGAGTCCACATGGGCACTCTATGCAGTATACCACTTGTTTGATTTTACAGTTGGTTAAATTGTGGGCAGAGTCCAAATGTGGTCTCCAATATTAAAAGATGTCATCTTTCTAATAAAGGGACATGTTATGCAATTACCACATTGAAAGTGTCCAATGATAGCACATAGGTTCCACAGACCAGATCGAGGTCCCGGTTTAGTGAATTTGGAGTGTACCAATGTATCTCTTAGGTTTGTGCATGCATGAATGTAAACATGGGGATTGGTTCATTGGGTAAGCAAAGTGTGGTCAGAGGCCAATATTTTGTGATTCGTTTTTTAACTTGGAAAATGTGCAGACTATGTGTGATGACGCATGTCATCTTACTCTCATCCTGTTCCAAAATAGAAGGTTCTTGTGTGGTCAATAAAGTGTCATTATCAGTGAATCTAGCTTGTTTCTTATATCTACTGAAAGGTTTCTTAGGGTAGCTCCATTGCAGCAATCTAGAGTGCAAATCATTAGCATGATTGTAACATTTTAGTGAGGTGCCATTTCTCCGAATTCAGAAATATTGCCCGTAGGGCAGGCTCTCTCTGTGATGGAGAGTGTGATCACTGGAGAAATGCAGTAGTATGTTTCTATCACTTGGTTTCCTAAACAGACTGCATTTACATTTTCCTGACTCATGATGGATTTTGAGGTCAAGAAAATGAACCTCCATTTTGTTGTATTTCAGAGTGAATTTGATGTTGATATCTACATTATTCAACCATGTAATGAAGCATTTCAAAAAAGGTAGCAGGCGCCCCTCTCTCGAAAGAACATAGCACGATGACCTGTTCTGTGGATTTACCCACTGTGAGAGTCTGCAAACCATCGCTTTTAGCTCACTGCACTTTTCACAAATGAGGAATAACCATTTGCAAATCCAGCACAGAAATGCCAGGCAAACCACCTTTGAACAAGAGCACCAACAGCAACCCCACACACATGTTTCAGCCTTGTTGGGCATCCTGCTACCTTTTCTTGTATTAATGAAGGATTTCAGTTCAACCTCAGGTCCACCCCAAATGACGATAATGTCATCAATATATCTTTTCCACTTAAGATCTTGTTGTGAAAAGGATTCATGTTGGAAAGGATGTTGCGATATTCAATATTAGCCATGAATAACATTTCTAGACTAGGGGTGAATGCCGCTCCCATTGCTGTCCATTTTGTCTGTAAATAGAACAGCTTGCATAATTCAAAATAGTTTTTACACAATGCTAGGGTCATTATCTCTATTATGAAATTATCTGGTACCCAGTTCTGTAGGTTATAGTGCCTCAAATGGTCCCTCGTGCATTCAATAGCCAGATCTTGTGGTATACTCATGTAAAGTGACTTAATGTCCATAGTAACCAACCGATGTCTAGATGGATCAAAATCAAAGTTCTCAAAAGTCTGGATACTGTGAGTCGTATCTCTCAAGTATCTTGGTGTTAATGTGCTCATTGGTCTGAGAAACATAAAAACAAATTTGCTAAATAGTTTGAGGATCGAAGACACCCTGAAACTATTGGTCTGCAGGGTGGAGTTACAGGATCCATGTGGATTTTGGGTAGGCCATATAGAGCCGGTATACACCCCTGACTAGTGGTAAGGAACTCAACTTCTTTGTTGGTAATACAGCCACGGTTAGAGCCGAATTTGACAGTTTCCACAACCTCCGCTTTTATGTCCTTGGTGGGATCTTTCTTCAGTGTTTTGTAACTGGCTGTGTCCAGTAGCAGATTGTTTACCATCTGTTAGTACTGGGCTGTGGACATGATAACAATTTCCCAACCTTTGTCTGACGGTTTTATGATTATATCGGAGTTCTTGGATAAACTTCTGAGAGCTGCATTTTCCTCTTTACAGAGGTTGTGTTATAGGAACCTTTTATTGTTTTTCAAAGCATGTAGATCTTTTAGCACACATTTCTCAAATGTAATAATGTCCTGTGGTGAAAGGATAGAGGGTACATGTAGACACAAATCTAGTTCATTTTCAATATTAGGAAAGTCTTTTAAAAGGACTTTTGGTCGGACTGTTCTTAGGAATCTGCGAACTTGCATTTCCAATATGAAGCAATCCGTTTTTTGTGATGGTACAAATGATAGGCCTTTTAATAAGGTGAACATTGGGCTTAAAAAAGTTTTAAGATTGGCATACTAGAAGGATTGTTTATTGTCTGTTGAAGCGTCTCTGTCCCCGTGTTTGATGCCTCATTGGAGTGTAAGGTTAAAGCCATGGTGATCCCCAAGTAGTTCCTGCGTACTCTCCTCTGCCTAAAAAAGGGGGTGGAGGTGGTGGAAAATTGCCAAAAAATGGTTGTTGGTTAGATCTCGATTAGTCATCCCAGTCACTGCCCAAATCTGAAAAGGTGACCCATCTCCTTTTCCCTTGTCCTAATTTTTGGGCCAATGATTGTTTTTTGGCAGCCTCAATGAATTGGTGTGTTGGATATTGATAAATGTGCTCTAATTTGAATTCTCGTACATCTTTTGCTAGTTTCTTGGTCTTTGTTGCAATAGTTGCAGCTTTGAATTCGTCAAAGATCTTGTTTGTTTCTTTCAACTGCTCACAAGCATTTGTGAGCACTGTGTTAGAGATGAACATGTCCGCCTCTGCATCTAATTCTGTTTGTATTGCTGCACTCACTCTTTGTGCAGCAGTGATGTTTAGAACCATAAGGTCTTGACTGCACTTGATAGCAATATGGCTGAAATTGGTAGTGTGTTCTTTGTCTGTTAAGAACAGGCAGTGTTCATTTTGAACACTGAGTCCCGCTGGGATGGTGTGGCATTTAGGTATTCTCAGAGAAAATGCCCATGTAGCTCCGTCCTGAAGTTTTGCTTTTGAGCATACGTAGATGTTCACTAAAACTAGATTATGTCACAGTTAAATTAGCTCCTGTTGGGTCAAATATGGATGGCCCCCTTATAACCGCTGAGGTTCTTTCTAGTGTGTAGCTAAAGGTGTGGTTTTCAGCCATCCTTGTCTCTGGATTTGAATGAGAGTAATTTTTTAGAAACCTTAATCCATACACTGTGCATCTCTAACATAACCATGTTGTCCTTAACAAATTTTAACCCAACTAGCACAACGGACCTGGCACCCATTGAAGATTTCACTCTTGAACATCCCCTACCTACCTAACCCTATGGGTAAGTCACACCCGGGGATTATCTAAAATACTGGGCAGATGTAAATATTTCAGGTGCACCGGGCAGTTTTCATTTACGTTAATACACTCCCATTTTTGGCTGTTTCCCCCAGGATACTTTTACCTGCCCTGAGGAAGGCTATATTGTTTGCCATATTCGATGGCTCTCACTGAAACGTGAAAAAGAATCTCTACATCAAAACAGTGGTTCTTGAACATAGCAAAGATTTTTACATCCACGTAGGAAGACTTTAATATGGACATACAAATACAAAGTCCATAGAAAGTAATATGATCTCTCACAAATACAGGACAAAAGGAATTTCATAACAACTTTCTTGCTGTTTTACTCACAAGACCTATTCAATTCTTTTGAAACCTGTGAAAATTTGACATTTTGCAAATATGACCTAGTGCATAGTTTGATTACTAGGTCACAAACTACATATGAATTACAGGGAGGAAATCGTTTTTTGCATGTTTTTGTATGTACTTCCTCTGTGAATTCAGTACATGAAATGCTTTGAGCTAATTGTTTGTTCTCAACCTTTCCTTTTTTCCTTTTTGTACTTGATTCAACTGTATTGTACACTAAAATGTGTTCTTCTCCTTTAATACTTTTATGCATTACGTCACTTTTTGTACTTGATTCAACTTTATTGTACATCAAAATGTGTTGTTCTTCTTTGATACTTTTAAGTATTATGTCACTTTTTTATTCTACATTATATTGTGATTGCTTTTTTTTTTTGATTCAATCTTATTCTTACAAATAAACACTTCAAAGCAGAAGTGAGTGTATTACAGAATTAGACGTGAATGTCTTCTTTCACCTTGGAGAGCACCCTATGTGATATCCTTGTAGATACACGCCACTCATGAATTAAGTTTATACAGAATCATAATGTTTTTTAACACAGTGTGGACTATATATATTTGTTAATTTCTCTGGACAGTAGCCTGGGCTAACATGCAAAACACCAGGGCAAGTACACCATGAAATGTAGCGCTACACATACAGATGCACAAGAAGCATGGCAGCAGGGCTCGCCCATTAACCACACTCATGGGTCGAGGACGTACTCTATGCGGACAAGTGGTTGACTTAGGAACATAGTGATTTGAGATCTAATCCGACTTCAGCACTACACCAAAAGAGGTGTTATTTACACCTATGATGGTTGAAATGCCCTCCACTGCCCTCCACTGGGCGGATGTAACGATGAGATTCTCTTATAGATCCTCTGCCTTGTTCACAAGTATCTTGAGTGACTCATTCTCAAGTACTTGAGCTCCATCATATATCACTATTTCCCACCTGTTTATCGCCCTAAAATGGTGAGTTCTTCTGTTCTGGCTATCTTTGCTCTGCATTGATGTCCAATACCATTGACACTCTATTGGCTCATATTGATGAATTCAAATATTATGCAAATCAACAACTTGGTAAGGATTATCACACACTTTTAATGGCTGATTTTGATATGCACCTGGAAACAGAAAATACGTACTCATTTCAGTGCAAAGACCACAATGAGATATGGGACGTTCCCTCCACACAATGCAAAGTATGTGTTCCTCACACTGGCTTTTCACGCAAATTAATACAAAAACAGATGGTAATGGGCTACAGGGCACGTAACGTAAATTCACACATGATCTTTCACCTCAACCACATTTAACTAATTAGAACGCTGGAAATTGATAAATGATTTAAAAGTTATCCAACGTATGGAAAGCTAACATGACCCTTTGGGGTAATTCATGGAATAAAATAAGTGGTGCAAGCAGGCGCAAGCGTGAAAAAGCCAGCACACGAGTGCGAATGGCATGCGTGCGATTCATGGAAGGACCTGCGCGTGTAATTTCCGGGATGTGCACCAAATCCGCACGTGGCGCACACCGGGGCACACGTCATTTCCACCTCCCGAACGCTGTGCGCGACGCGCATAACATCAGTGTACACATCAAAAAGGGGGTGGAACAAGGGGCGGAACAAGCAGTATGGGGAACAATGCTTGAAAATAAGGGAGTAACAGGGGAAGTACCGCTGGGAAGTACACGGAACATCCACACGCATGCGAACCACACGTATTCATGGAATCGAATAGGGAAAATCTGCGCACGTCAAAACACATGCACATGCACAATTACGCGTCCACCACACGAAAGCAGGCGGAAGCACCCTTGCGCAGCATAAAAGTGTGCGCAAACAACAAACAAGCATATACAGCTACGATTAATGTCCCGTTCCTCGCAGCAGTGATCTTGGGACACTGCAGGAGTAGGAGAATAGCCAGGCCACGCATTTTTTTGCCCAGGACCAGCCTTTTTCGGATGCCTGATGACCAGGTCTATGGTAGGTATAGGTTTCCACCTCATGTCATCCTAGAGCTGGTCAGGGAGTGTGAGGATGACCTCACATCGCCCACCCTGTGCTCCCAAGCATTGAGCCCCTTGGAGAAGGTGCTCAATATACTGCATTTTTTGGCCCCTGGGTCATTTCAGCGGACAACTGCCATAGTGGGGGGCGGGGGAGCTCACAGGCCACACAGTCACGCTGCCTACACCAGGTGTTGGCAATCATCACTGTGTGCCCCTCAGTCCGCAGGCACATATACATGCCCACAACACCGGCAGAAAGGCAGGCCGTGGTCCTGGAGTTCTACAGGGTGGCACACTTCCCCAAAGTGCTTGGTACCATAGATTGCACCCATGTGGCCCTACGTCCACCTAGGGCCACTGAGCACATCTATCGAAACCGCAAGCACTGGCATTCCATCAATGTGCAGGTGGTATGTGATGCCAAGGGGATCATCACCTCTGTATATGCAAACTTCCCTGGGTCCACCCATGATAGTTTCATATTCAGAATGTCTGCTCTGAGCTGGGCCCTGGAAGCTTGGAAGCATGGCGACACATGGCTCCTAGGTGAGTAGAAATGCCTGTGCACATGCATGCATGTCACACACAGACATATACTAAAGCCCCACTAATGACAACTATTATCACCTTACCAGGGGACAGTGCCTACCATCTGAGCACCTACATGATGAAGCCCATACGGAACCCCACCACACCACCCCAGGAAAGATACAACACAGCCCATATTGCAACTAGGGCCCTAGTGGAGCACACATTCGGAGTGCTCAAGTCACACTTGCATTCTCTTCACCGCTCTGGTGGCCAGCTACTATATACACCCCCAGTAGTGTGCAGGATTATTGTGGCAGCATGTGTCCTGCACAACGTTGCAACACGGCATGGCGCACCGGTGGACATGGTGGTGCCCCCACATCCCCAACCACATGCACAGCCGATGTGCATGGGAGGGGAAAGGGCATGTGGCGAGGCAGCCCGTACCCAGCTTGTGGCCACATTTTTCACCTAAATTCCAACCCCTGCGGAGTGCACACAGGCCTGGCACATACCAGATCACAATTGATGATGACAAAGGGACAGTCAACTGTCACTATCTTACCACCCTGAAAATGTGTCCACGGAAGTGCCAAATTGTGTGCATCCCTAGATAATTAAACACAACCATTCCCATGTGACCAAAGGGAACACATTCAAAGCATCCCCCCCCTTGCTAAACAGGGCATGAAAGGACTGGCATGCCACCCAAACCCTCCCAACACTCCTCAACCCTGACTGCCATACCATACCATGGCATGCAACATGAAAACATCCAACCATATGCACAACACATGACACAATAGTCATGAAGTGCCATGTGAGAAATGTAAGTAGTCACCAGACAATTACACCTCACATGGAATCGGAAGGAAGGAGTGACCAAAACCTCACACCCTGAAAACGGTGCCACAAATGCATACCACCAGTCGTTTAAGCAACAAAAGCCTGAATACATTTTGCCATGCACACTGGACAATAGCAAATGTCCATATCAAACACTGCACACTGCACAGCAGAGTGAATGTGCATTGCATTTGTGAAAACCCCTCTGCATCATTTCAAAAAATGGCATACTACCAAATATCACCCTTTCATGCATGTCCACGAATAATGACTCGGAAGTGAACATGGATTGTTGTGACAAAGCATGCATGAGAAGGCAATCTGGGTGCAGTGTATCTGGGGGCGGTGTTGCCTAAGTGTATTCGTTCATATGGACATGTCTAGAATACATGCATGTGAAATGAAGTGAATGCCAGTGTCCCGTACACAGCACATATGAACATAGCACCAAGGACTCTCCTGTGTTTCCAACCACACCCATCCCCTAACAAGTCAAAATAAATCACTACATTGCATCAGCCATTGACCAGCAGAACATATCATGTACAGAGTACACCACATTGGCAATGGCAGACTGTGACCCATCACTGAATCATAGAAATTGATTAAATGAACAACACACACACTTCATCAACGTGCATCAATGAGGGAGTGAATAAGGGAGAAGAAAAGTACATTCCTACATGTCCTTCAAAGAGTCCACAGTGTGAGAATGAACTGGAAAAGCAAATCACATTCAATAAATGCCAGGACCAATAAGGGAGAGCCTAGGGACGGATTGTAGGATGACACAACTAGCATCGACATTCCCATGCCTGACGGGAATAGTCGCAGTGCAGGAGTCACATAAGGAGGGGAGTGACAGAAGAGGATGGAAGAGGTGAGGAGCGTAAAAAAACAAGTGACAAACTATGGTATCTCTACAAAGATTCAACATAGTGCTGGGGAGGCAGAGAAGAAAGACAGAAGGGAAAGGGGGAAGAGATGACCTGTAATCAGTGGTGGAGGGACTAATGATCAAATAAACTGTCAAAATAATACTTAAAATGATGAAGGTGGGGTGTGGAAGGACAAAGGCAGAAGGGCAAATGTCTGCAAAGAACAAGTGCCTATGTATCACCATGTTCAATGGTAATTGGGCTAGTGGTTGAAACTGACAGCCAGAGTACAAGGAGGAGGCTAAAGGTGGGGGGGGGGAGAGGTAGGAGAGAAGTGAGGAGGGGGCCAAGCTCAAATTGACCAATGGGGGAGATGGTGAAAGAAAGCACACACAGGGGGCAGAGAGAATCCTGCCGGTAATGAGAGTAGGGGATGTGATGATGAAGGGGGGGAGACAGAGGGACACTGACAGGGGCAGGGGAGACAGGGGGGTCTTCAAGTGACTGAGAAGGCATGTGGACAGGTCTAGATAGGGGCACCTTAGTGGACTTTTGATAGTGGTGGCAGGCTCAGCATCCTGATTGCATGGATTGTCACAAGCCCAAGTGCAAACAGTGGGAGGGGGGATCAGACCCAGGACACAAACTGATAATTAAAATGACAAACAATGTTGTCATAACTCAGATGTCACATTCAAACAACAGCCAGGGCTGGGAAATGTCCAAAGTGGTGCTAGCAAGGAATAGGCGGTTGTTGAAATGCGTGGTGACAGGGGTAACTCAGCGTGCCGCCTTCATGTGGCATATCAAAATCACTATGGGAAAACTGTCCCAATTCCACATTCTCAGCACATGGTCCCCTCCCACCATCAGTGTGTTGTATGCAGACAAAGGGTGCATGGTACAAGCTACAGCAGGAAGTGCATCAACATACACATTCTATACATAACAAACATCTCAAGCAACATGATGAAATGCACAGTCAGCTAAATACTCACCAAAGTGAAGTGCAGACATGCATTGGAGAACCCATCTGGAATACCCACTAGGGGTGTACACACAAGTAGAACTGCAGGCTGGCCACAGATATGACAGAAGCTCAATGCCCATGTGTGATATGCTGTTACACCGAGCCATCCTTGCGAGCCCGTGGAAAAGGGAAGCAGGAGTAGCATATGTGTCAGGACCCCAAGCAAAACATATACACAAGATAAGCCTGAATGGGCCCAGCAGGAACATACAGTGGAAGCCTTTCGATGCCACAAAGCACCACACTGTCACATGTATGCACAATAGACAAAATAAAAATGAAAAAATAGAATTCTAAAGAAAATACAAATAAATTCAAATAATGATCAGTAGGGGTGACAATTCCGTGGATCTTTGAAATAATCGGGACCTTGGAGTTGGTCCCAAGACAAACCAAGATCTAGGCTGCAGGCAGACTCTGTAACAAGCCAATAGGAGGTGTGCAGGGGATAAGAAGTCCCAACACTAATAACTCCAATCAACAAATACTTAAACTCAAATAATATATTGAAAGAAAAAAATGAAAAGAGTAACGAATGAAACAAAAGCAAGATCAATAAAATAGAAGAAAACCTGAAAAAACATAACAAAAAAAACCAAAGTTAAATAATTGAAAAATAACAGCAAAATAACGGCAAATTTAAATCAAATGAAAAATTAAAATGAAAAAATAACATACTTACCAAAAACCATACAAATAAGATGAAAAATCAGAAATAATTTCAGATTAAAAAGTGCTGGAAAAAAGATTTTAAAAAATTTGCAGGAAAAAAAAAATCAAAAATGGCCACATGTTTAGATGTCGAGGTAAAAAAAAACTCACTTGGCTCAGCGCCTGCATGGCCCGACCTATGTGGGAGATAGGTTGTCATCGTCACCCTCTGGATCTGAATCAGAAGGTGAAGGTGGTGCAGTTGACTCACCACACCTAGCCACGCCTTGCCCCTCAACGGCAGCAAGTATGCAGGTCTGGTAATGTAACGCTCACCTGATTCCCGTAGAGGCGCCGGTCTTGACTGGGCGTATACCGTATCTGCAAAGGTGATGTGTAACACACGCTGGCTCTTTGGGCTGGACCTCTGTGCACTGTATGTCTGACTTGAAGGGTAAGATGTCTGCAGATAGAAAATATGGGATTAAGGAACTGGGTTATTGAATGTCTCTCTCTTCTTCCCTTTCTCTTCTCCTGTAGATCCCCAAAGGTTAACGCTCTCACCTTAGGTAAGTGAACGCCGTGCTCTCCATCTGCCTCGGGGCAGGGTGCTGTAACCAGTTTCTTCACTGGATAAGGGGAGCAGGCCTCTTGACTTCAGAGGACTGCTGTCCGTCGTTTACTGCACGAACGGTAAGTTTCGAGTAATTCTAATGTCTTTAAAGTCTTTAGTAATGATGTTTCTTGTTTTGCAGGGTTCCGGCGATGGCGGATGACGGGCTGAAGTGAGTTGAAGATGGAGCCCGTGTGATGAATAAAAGCGCCTGGAAGCACGTAAGTAAGCGCTTGTTGCCTGCTTCACGATGCGCTCTAACTGTCTTTTTATTTTGCAGGTACAAGTTCGGAGCGGCTGCAGGGTGCCGGAATACCCACTGGGTTAGATGTGGAAAGGAGTAATGGCACGTGAGTATCAAAGTTCCCCAATGTCTTTAAACGCACCTTGTTTTGTCTTTCAGATGCGGGATGCAGCGCCGAAGGCCTCCGGAGCGTGCGAAGAGTTGGTAAGCTTTTGTCTTTCAGATGCCGGAATGCAGTGTGAAGACCTCCGGAGCGCACGAAGAGTAGGTAAGCCTTTGTCTTTCAGATGCCGGAATGCAGCGCGAGGCGTTGGTGACAGCCGATGGACCAGGTAAGTGAAGAGCTGTCACTGAAGACCGTAATGCTAACCTGTTCTTTCTTGTCTTTATAGGTGTTGCTGAAGACTGGATTCAGGATGGTAAGCCTTTTTCCTTAGGCCCAGGATCAGATGCAGAAGACACGATGAGCGTTCTGCTGCAGAGGATGCAGAATAACGCAAAGCAAGATTCATCCATCGGGTGTGGTTTAAATAGCCTCCTGTAGTGCTTAGGGGTCTCCTTCCACAGCCACGCCGAGGTAAGAAAAGAGTTCCTGCTTTCCAGAAGAGTTCCAGTGTTCTGAATCTAGGGAGTGGCTCCTGCCCCACCCAACAGGAAAAGTAGTTCCAAACAGAAGAGGATCAGAGGCTCAACTGGCAGGCAAGTAAGCAGCATGGTCTGCTGCAGGTAAGTCCACCCAAGCATTATGAGCCCGGCGCTTCCAGCGCTGGGACTGGGCATATTTATGAGCCTGGTGCCACTGGCGCCAGGACTGGGTCCAAAAGGTCCCAATTGGGACTGGTTGGCACTCGGAACCTGGGTTATGGATCTGCTTCCAAGGGAGTTGGGAAAACCCTGACCTTTTGGAAGCAGAGATCATGACAGTACCCCCCCTCAAGGCCCCTCCCAAACCGGGCTTCTCCGGGGGTTTTGGCTTGTCAGGAAATGTTCGGTGAAATCTTTTGATTAGGCGAGGAGCGTGGACATATTCAGCAGGTTCCCAGGATCTCTCTTGGGGGCCGTAGCCTTTCCAGTCAATTAGGTAAAATAGTTTAGATTTGGAGATCTTGGAGTCCAGAATGCTTTTGACTTCAAACTCGAGTTCTCCATCAACTAGGATAGGTTTTGGAGATTTAGTTAGTCGGGTTTGAGGTTGCACGGGTTTTAATAGAGAGACGTGGAAGACCGGATGTATCTTCATGTGCGGGGGCAAGTCCAACTTGACCGCTACTGGGTTTACTATGGTAGTGATGGAATAGGGACCAAGGTATCTTGGGTTGAATGTGCGTGGCCCTTTTAGAGGTAGATATTTGGTGGATAACCAGACTTGATCCCCTACTTGATATTGAGGGGCTTCCTTCCGATGTTGATCTGCTCCTTTCTTGTATTGTTCTTTAGCCCTTTGAAGGTGAGAAACAGCTTCCTTAAAGGCTTGGGTGATTGTAGAATGCAGGTAGTCTACTGCTGGTGTTTCAAGATCTTGGAGGGGATCCAACTCCGAGGTTCGAGGGTGACTGCCGTACAAAAGAAAAAACGGGGTTTTCCCAGTTCCCGAATGGACAGAGTTATTGTAGGCATATTCGGCTATCCAAAGGATGTCTTTCCAAGTTTTTTCAGTTTGTTGCAGCATGCAGCGTAAATACTGTTCCAGAGTTTGATTGGTCCTCTCGGTTTGTCCGTCGGTCTGAGGGTGGTGACTGGTCGATAGTCTCACATCAATTTGAGCCGACCGACAGCAACTTCGCCAAAAATGAGAAATAAATTGACTACCTCGATCCGAAATTAGAACCGAAGGAAAACCGTGCAGTCGGACGATGTTTTCGAGAAATTCTCGGGCCAGAGTTGCTGCCGTTGGCAAGCCTTTGAGCGGAATGAAATGCGCCATCTTGGAGAATAAGTCCACGATTACTAGAATCGTATTGTATCCGGAGCATGGAGGTAGATCGGTGATGAAGTCCATAGAAAGCGTATGCCAAGGGCGAGGTGGGATGTCAATAGGGCGTAAGAGGCCTGCTGGTCTTTCCTTTTGGCTCTTGTTTTGGGCGCATACTCCACAGGACATTATAAAGTCTCTGATATCCTTTTTCCAAGACGGCCACCAGAAGTAGCGCTTGATCTTTTCTGAGGTCTTGGCCATACCGGGATGTCCTTCCATTAAAGAATCGTGATAACAAGAGATTACTTTTTTCTGTAAATCTGTGCTGGGTAGGTATAATCGTTCTTGGAAATACAATAAGTTGTCCTTTACTGCAAAGTCCTTTCCCTGCAGATGCCAATTCTGTATGTCTGCTGGAGTTACAAGTTGCCTGGCCTTATGCTTAACTTCCTCTATGGATTCTGTGGCGATTACACCCAGAATTCTTTGTTCGGGAATGATTGGTACAGGTTTAGGGTTGATCAAGTGTTCTTCCACTCCCATCCGAGAAAGGGCATCAGCTTTACCGTTCTTTGTACCAGGTCGATAGGTAATTATAAAGTCAAACTCGGCAAAGAATAATGCCCAACGGAGTTGTCTAGAGGATTGGGCTTTTGCGGTTTTCAAATATTGCAGGTTTCGGTGATCCGTAATCACAGTAATGGTGTGTCGGGCCCCCAGCAGATAATGCCGCCAAGCCTTAAAGGCAGACTTGATAGCCAGAAGTTCCTTGTCAGTAATCGTGTAATTGATTTCAGGAGGCGAGAATTTGCGGGACCAAAATGCCACGGGATGCAACTGATTGGTTACCGGGTCCTTTTGTGATAGAACTGCCCCCATGGCAAGGCTTGAAGCATCAGTTTCCACGATGTAGGGGAGTTCAGGGCGAGGGTGTTTTAAAATTGGTGCAGAGATAAATTTAGTCTTCAAATCCTGGAAAGCTTGTTCCGCCTCGGTAGACCATTCAAAACGTTTGTTTTTCTTTAACAAGGCAGTGATGGGCTGGACTATTCGAGAGAATTCGGGGATAAACCTGCGGTAAAAGTTAGCGAAGCCTAACATGCTTTGCACACCTTTTACGGAGGATGGTGACGGCCATTTGAGAACTGCATCGACCTTCTTTGAATCCATACGCACTCCGCCAGGTGATAATATGAATCCCAAGAATTCAACTTCAGTTACGTTGAAAACACATTTTTCCAACTTAGCGAAAAGTTTGTGTTGACGCAATCTTTCAAGGACCATTTTCACGTGTTTCCGATGTTCAGATTCCGATGAAGAATAAACGAGGATGTCGTCAATGTAAACAACAACACACACATCTATGAGCTCTCTGAGGACATCGTTCATAAAATATTGAAAGGCGGCCGGGGCATTGCAAAGTCCGAAGGGCATGACCTGATATTCAAATAGTCCATACTTGGTGCGGAAGGCCGTCTTCCATTCATCGCCCTCTTTTACTCGTACCAAGTGGTAAGCTCCTCTAAGATCCAGCTTTGTATATATGCATGCTTTTCTGACTTGGTCCAGGAGTTCAGGGATCAAAGGTAACGGATATCTATTCTTAACGGTGATCTGATTCAGGGAGCGATAATCTATACAAGTTCTAAGGTCTCCTTCCTTTTTTGGAACGAAGAACAAAGCTGAAGAAGCAGGGGACTTGGAAGGACGAATAAACCCATTTGCCAGGTATTGATCCAGGTATTGTCGAAGGTGAAGGTTCTCAGGCTCGGTGAGGGCATAAATTCTACTACAAGGAGGAGTAGATCCAGGTATCAGGTCTATCTGGCAGTCATAAGACCTATGAGGAGGTAGAGAGTTAGCCTGATCCTTCCGGAAAACATCTTGGTATTCTAGGTATTCGGGAGGTAACTGGGGAGTCTCTGAAGAAATTGCTGCCAGTGCAACACCAGGTGGAGGGTGACAAGTAGATATACATTCTGGAAACTGGACCGTTCTTGCTCGCCAATCGATCAGAGGATTGTGTTTCTCTAACCAAGGTATTCCTAGAATAATCTGAAACTGAGGGGCCTTGATCACATCGAACACGATCTTCTCATGGTGTCCATCTTGACTTACTAGCGTCACCTCTTGAGTGGTATGCGTTACTGGCCCGGAGGCTATCTCCGTACCATCCACCGTAGTAATGACGTCCTTTACAGCCTTGGGACAAAGAGTTAGATTCATCCTCAAAACCATTTCATGATCCACATAATTGCCGATGGCACCGCTGTCGACGTAAGCTTCAATTGCATGTAATCGATCCGGATTATCAGGGCTAATGAGGACCATAGGTATCACGAAATGCGAGGTCACGGAACTGGTTTTCACGCTCGGCAAGAGGACCTCTATTCTTGTCGGGCGAGGTCGTTTCCCTGCTCAGAGTTTGTAACTTTGGTAACTGCAGCTCCTACTGCCTTCTTGGCAGGTTTCACCGGACAGTCTCGAAGAAAGTGCCCTGAGTTTCCGCAATAGAGGCATAATTGCAACTGTTTTCTCCTTTCCCGCTCCTTTTGTGTTAGAGGACCTTTCAGACCCCCTATTTGCATGGGTTCCCCGGGGTCTACTCCTTTGGAAGGAGTTGGCGGTTTGGAAAATACTCGAGCATCAAACTTGGAACGATCGGCCTTCCTGTTCTGCAGTCTGTGATCTATTCGAACGACTAAGTCTATATAGTCCGAACAATCTTGTGGGGGATTCACTACTTGGGCTAACACATCTTTGACCTCTCCACGTAGACCTCTATAAAACAGCGTAATCCTTTTGTCCTCAGGCCATTGAGTTTCCACTATCAGTCTGTTGAAAGACGCAATATAAGCCAAAAGGTCTTGATTACCTTGTCGCAACGAAAGAAGCTCATTGTCCAAGGCCTGCCCCTGTGAATGTCTTGCGAACAGTTTTTCCATACTGAGCTGAAAAGCTTGAAATTCATGGAGGACCGGATCATCTTGATTTACTAGAGGGATCGACCAGTCTGCCGCATTGCCACTAAGGTACGAAAGCACGAAAGCTACTTTAGCTTGATCAGTTGGAAAAGCTGCTGGCCGGCATAAGAAATGCAACCGGCACTGATTGATAAATACTGCAAACCTCTTTGGGTCACCAGAAAATCATTCGGGCGGAGCCAGAGGTACATTCTCAGGTAGGTTGATCTGCACTGGATTCATAGAGGATGTAGAAGGAAGATTTCCCCCAGATGCGGGTAACGGGGTCTGTCCGGCTTGTGACTGTAGCAATTGTCTAGCGAGATCATCTGTTCGCTCCTTGGAAATAATCAGTTCCCTTCTTAGAGCGTTCGTTTCCTGACGGGCTGCATGCACTTCTGCCCTTAGTTCCCCAAGTAACTGGGCTAGCTGGTCGGTATCCGAGGTTTCCATAGCGCCTGGACGGGAGTTTTGTGGTAGGCTTTGCGTTCTGTAACGCTCACCTGATTCCCGTAGAGGTGCCGGTCTTGACTGGGCGTATACCGTATCTGCAAAGGTGATGTGTAACACACGGCTGGCTCTTTGGGCTGGACCTCTGTGCACTGTATGTCTGACTTGAAGGGTAAGATGTCTGCAGATAGAAAATATGGGATTAAGGAACTGGGTTATTGAATGTCTCTCTCTTCTTCCCTTTCTCTTCTCCTGTAGATCCCCAAAGGTTAACGCTCTCACCTTAGGTAAGTGAACGCCGTGCTCTCCATCTGCCTCGGGGCAGGGTGCTGTAACCAGTTTCTTCACTGGATAAGGGGAGCAGGCCTCTTGACTTCAGAGGACTGCTGTCCGTCGTTTACTGCACGAACGGTAAGTTTCGAGTAATTCTAATGTCTTTAAAGTCTTTAGTACTGATGTTTCTTGTTTTGCAGGGTTCCGGCGATGGCGGATGACGGGCTAAAGTGAGTTGAAGATGGAGCCCGTGTGATGAATAGAAGCGCCTGGAAGCACGTAAGTAAGCGCTTGTTGCCTGCTTCACGATGCGCTCTAACTGTCTTTTTATTTTGCAGGTACAAGTTCGGAGCGGCTGCAGGGTGCCGGAATACCCACTGGGTTAGATGTGGAAAGGAGTAATGGCACGTGAGTATCAAAGTTCCCCAATGTCTTTAAACGCACCTTGTTTTGTCTTTCAGATGCAGGATGCAGCGCCGAAGGCCTCCGGAGCGTGCAAAGAGTTGGTAAGCTTTTGTCTTTCAGATGCCGGAATGCAGTGTGAAGACCTCCGGAGCGCACGAAGAGTAGGCAAGCCTTTGTCTTTCAGATGGCGGAATGCAGCGCGAGGCGTTGGTGACAGCCGATGGACCAGGTAAGTGAAGAGCTGTCACTGAAGACCGTAATGCTAACCTGTTCTTTCTTGTCTTTATAGGTGTTGCTGAAGACTGGATTCAGGATGGTAAGCCTTTTTCCTTAGGCCCAGGATCAGATGCAGAAGACACAATGAGCGTTCTGCTGCAGAAGATGCAGAATAACGCAAAGCAAGATTCATCCATCGGGTGTGGTTTAAATAGCCTCCTGTAGTGCTTAGTGGTCTCCTTCCACAGCCACGCCGAGGTAAGAAAAGAGTTCCTGCTTTCCAGAAGAGTTCCAGTGTTCTGAATCTAGGGAGTGGCTCCTGCCCCACCCAACAGGAAAAGTAGTTCCAAACAGAAGAGGATCAGAGGCTCAACTGGCAGGCAAGTAAGCAGCATGGTCTGCTGCAGGTAAATCCACCCAAGCATTATGAGCCCGGCGCTTCCAGCGCTGGGACTGGGCATATTTATGAGCCTGGTGCCATTGGCGCCAGGACTGGGTCCAAAAGGTCCCAATTGGGACTGGTTGGCACTCGGAACCTGGGTTATGGATCTGCTTCCAAGGGAGTTGGGAAAACCCTGACCTTTTGGAAGCAGAGATCATGACAGGTAAGCCAGGTCCTGGGGGGCAATGAGACTGAGGCCGGCATGCATTACCTAACATGTCACACATGATTCCTCCTGCAGGGACTAACGTGTGAGACGGATTTCTGCTTGCATTGCCTCACAGGACAAACGGAGTGACTCCCGGCTTGCACGGAGTTCAGCCGAGATGGTTCTTTCAAGCTGTTCAAACCTGTCTTCTGTCCGCCTACTCTGATCCATCATGAGTTCAGCTAGAGTAGATTGGAGGGCTTGTTGTTCCACCCTCAGGGCCTCACAGTGTGCCTCTGCTTGAGCATTAAGTGTTTCACGCCATTTCAGCCCAGCGTGCCCTGTCATACGCCGTCATGCCCAGCCTGAGTGAGCGGCACGTGGACTGGGTAGACCGTTGATGGAGCACCATTTACCTAATAGAAGGGAGGATAGAATGGGCCACACTTTCCATACCTTGAGCAATCATCTCAACTGCTCCCCCCTGTTGCTGTGCTATGGAAATCATGGAACACTCCCACTCAGTTGACCCCGGTGCCACACGGCCAACGTGTCGCCGGACACCACACCTGCTGGGCCCAAGGAGACATGGTCCTTGCTAGGTTGGAGCCGCCTGCGGCTGCAGGACTGCATCCCTCTGTCAACCTGATGCCCCTGGAACATGGCCAACTGGTGTTGAGTATGACCGTGCACCTGTAACCACCACAGATGGACATTCCAACCTTGCCTGGCCCCCTACTTCAGGTATTGCAGACAGAAGACCATCCAACACAGGATCACCTACCGGCGATGACACGTCATGATGCAGATCCGCTCAACATAGTGGTCAGAGGATACATCAGAGCCTGACTCAGAGTCAGCTCTGGACACGATGGCCTGGAGCACCTGTGGGTTCTCATTGGCTGCCACCCCACAACCACCACTGGTGCCTGGTTGGTCATGTGAACTGACCACCGTGTCTGGTGTGACATCTTCATCCTCTGCCGTCAGTGCGTCATCACCTGCAACATAAAAAAGAACATCAAGAACACACACGTCAGTAGCACATATCACACACATACAGTCCACAACATTGACAGACAAATAATGAAACAGCCATGTCACAGGCAAATCAAACCCCAACATGCATCCAGTAGCATTGAAATGCAGGGCCATTCCAAAAGCAGTAAAGGATGTGTGCAAAATGTGAATGCAACACATGTATTGCATGTTGCACATCACCAGCATCACACACAAACTCTAGAGCGCATACATGCAATTAAAATATGAGAGATGGTAACAAATAGTCGGCACCTAGCATAAGCATGTGTTACCACACAGACAGACACAGCTAGAAATGTAACCAAACACACCATGATACATGTAACATGCATGTTCATGTGCAGCACTCAACTACAATCAACTATGCAGAGTACATGTGTCATAGGAGGCATCTACGCTAGTGCATTTCCAAACTGTGATGGGAGGGACATGGTTACATACATGTCAGCTCAACATCACACAGCACCATCATGATTGCACACGTACACAAGTGGCTCAGAGCGCAACCAAGCAAAGGGAGGGGATCAAGGGAGAAAAGGAATTCAAAACAACTATCATACTGGGCACACTGACACACAGAACATGCTAGTGCATGGAGAAGTGATAAAGGGTTGAAGACCCAAGAAGGGGAAGAAGGGGAACGTGGCAAACAGAAAAGACCAAAGAAGGCAAATTAAGTGCAATGATAGAATATCCATTCAAATAGTGGTAGTGCAGCCAGCAAGTGGCAAGTGCAAGATAATTTGGACAGGACAAATCTGATCAGTGCAGACAAAGAGTGCTGGACTGTATGGGGACAAGCAGTGGTCCCATTGATATGGGAGGCCTGTAGGCAGTGCAGCAGGGAGTCAGGGTGAGCAGATACCTGATCCGATGGACAGAGTTTGTGCAGGGGCACAGTGCCAACAGAGGAAACTGTTCAGCTGGGTAGACGAGGGGCTAATGCAGGAGCAAGAAGGAAGATGTTGAGGTGCTACCAGAAGCAGATATATCTACCCTAAAGATTCAACATGGCCAGTTGGCAGTTCACAAGTGAGCTCCCAGCTGTACACACAGATCTGCTCCTACCTCATTCATTAAATTAACGACTGAGCTTTAGGGAGTGTGGGGTAGAGGATCAAAGGACTCAAGGGGGAGGAATTGGTAGAGGGATTGTCGAAGGTATTTTCTACCCAGTCCCAAAGAAACCTTGTGCACAATGCAGAGGGTCTGAAGTAACATCCTTGCATCCACTAGTAGCCAGTGAAGGGGTCACATAGCTGGAATGATGGGATTCCAGGGCTTGTGGCCAAGGACAAGTCTTGCAGTCCTGTACCGGATTAATGGTGGAGGGTGGAGGCCGGTTGATTATTGAATGAGACTGTCACAGTACCCCAACCTTGAATGAACCAGAGCTTGACAGACTGTGAGCATGTAGGAGAATGTTAGGGAGGGCACAGTACCCTTGAGGTGGTGGAGCAATAAGTTAATCCATTCCAAGATACATCACAAATGTGTGTGTAAAAGGGATGTGTTGAGTCAAAGGTGACCCAGAGGTTCATGGCCTTGCAGGTGGAGGCAGGAGGAGGGCCAAGTGGGGTTCGTTAGAGATTGATTGCAAAGGATGGAAAAGGTGCATCAATGAGGAGGATGTCAGTCTTGCTGGCATTCAGACAGAGACCGTTGGTAGTACACCAAATGCAAATGGCAATGAGGCTATCTGAAATAAGGGAGGTACAAGAGGTGGCCAAGGGCAGCCAGGAAATGAGTTGGTTGTTATCAGCATAGCACCAGAACTCGTACAAAAAATTATAATGCAGTAGTTAAGAGCTGCCAGGTGCTCTTGGTGAACTGAGGCCAAAAGTTCAGACCCCTGGTGAACAGCACAAGTGGAGAGGTAGATTGAAGATAGGTAAGAGCCAACTTGTAGCTGGGTGGGTCACACATGCCAAACACACATGTCATTGAGTGGCACGCATCAATACTCACCAGATGATGCATCATATTCCATCCACTCTCCCACTCCATGGATTTGTTCCTCCGGGATGAACTCTGAAGCGATCTCCTCATGCTGAGTGAATTCATCCTCCTCTAATGGTGGCCCACCATCAGTCACCAAAGACATGGAGTAATTAGAGGCACGCTTTTGCTAAGCACTGCGTTTGAGGTAATTCCAGCGCTTGTAGCAGTCCTGAGCTGTGCGCACTTGGAATCCCATGGATGTCACACCATCCACAACATGCTGCCAGTTGACCCAATGCTGGTGATGTGTTGTATGGCACTGTGGGCCCACAAGCATATCGCGTTGGTGTTCCGACAAGTAGCCCACAAGGAAATCTAGTTCCTGATAGCAGAAAGGCTTCTTCCTTGATGTGCCGGAGGCCGGAGCCGTGTTTGGGGTCCCAGCCTCTTGTGCAGGAGCACACTTCCTCCTTTTGGACGGTGGTACTGACCCTGAGGGGACAATATAGCCCTGATCAGTGGGGGCAGTGGCGCTGGTGGACTAGACCAAAGCAGTGGGTGTTGGTATGAGGACAGAAATCTGAGTCACTGCTGGGGTAGTGTTGGCTGCATCTGCACATGCAGTTACCACCACCCGGCTGCTTGGGGCTGCAGATGTCAGTACTGCCCCAGATATGTGTGCCACAGTCACAGCCACAGTGGACGCACATGAGCCCACCTTCTGGACAAGATGGAAATCGTCCTGGGAGTCCTCCTCACACAACGAAACATTTGCTGCCTGACCCATAGCCCGGGTGGAGGTGTCCACAGCTGCACCTGCAGCTACCACCACTGGTGGGCCTGTGACAGCAGATGTAAATTGCTGTTGGGTGATATGGGCGCCATGTTGTGATGCAACAGCTGCATCACCAGGAACCACAGGGGGGGTGGCTTGTCTGCACCAGCACATGGCTGTGCATCCTGTCCCAGAGGGGCACCCCTGCCTCTTCCACCCCTGTAGCCACCCTGGCCACCCTGGACTCCCCGTCCTCCCTGGTCTTCGTGCCCACGTGCCCGACCACGTCCAGCCCTTGGAGGACAGCCAGCTTTGCCACCCTTAGCCTTTGGTGGCCTCCCAACCATTGCACCGATGGAAAATGGGCTATGGGAGGTTCACTCAACAATTGTCCTGGGCAATTGGCTAGAAGGGGGCAGGGTACTTGATGGTACAGGTACCCAAGTGCCCTTGCAAGGCTGTCTGTGACCCCTGGGGAGAAATGACGGGTCACGCAATGCTTAGGCACCCCCTTAAAAAAAAAATCATAAATTAAAATGAATGTACGCTCACAAAGTTAGAATTAAAAAAGAATTGTGCACGCGACCCCGGTAGCCCACTTGCGTGAATATTACCTCCAGCAGTACGGTGTGGCACCCAGGAACACAAAAAACAGATACGCGTGGAACACGCGGGCTACAATGACCTCAAAACGGTACGCATGCACAGGGGGAACCACAGTTGGAAAAAAGCATATGCGATTCACCGTCTGCCTTGCAGGGAAGAAAAAAAAACACACGCACTTGTACGCGTAGGCAACACCCCACCAAAAGAAGAGGTACGGACTTCAGATGCTGTGAAGTAATCGTGTGTGATTCCATCAAAGTTAACACACACGTCGGTCTCCACAAACAGCACATACAGTGTTTTGCTGGTCCACGCTCACCTTTAACCCGTGCAGAGAGCAACACCTGCGCATGTAACATCACATACGCGCTTACGTACTTGGGCCCTTTCCTCGAATTACACGCATTCACACGCGGACGTGCTGTTTTTTCATGTGCTGAAACACTATGCACCCGTCACGAGGGAAACGCCTGCGCGCATAACGTCACAGAGGTGTTTACGCACTAAGGGCCTTTCCTCGAATTACACGCTGATATGCAGTTTTTTCACGTGCCAAATCACTCCGTATCAAGCTGGCAACGCGACAACACATGGAAGACCATGCTCCTGCCCAGAAGGACATTTTCCTGCCCCCCAGACCCCCAAGCACACTCCCACCTACCATCTGCTGCTGCCTGCCTGCTGGCCATGTGCCCTGCTGTTTGGTGCCTGCACATCAGCCATCTGCAGGGGTGCAATTGCTGTGACCACCCCTGCTGGAACAGAAGACTCCGACTGGGATTCTATCGCTCCGCAGCCCAGCCCCAGGACCCAGTTGCCCACCCACACCAGCAGAGAGGCAGAGGGCTACCAGCTTCAGTGCCAATGAAGTTGGTATCCTGGTGGAGCAAGTCCTGGAGCAGTATGATGCCCTCTTTGGAAGTTCACATGCCGACAATGAAGAATGGAAGAGGATCTGGATGGACATTGTGGCTGCCATCAATGTGGAGGTGGTGGCAGCTCGCGACATTCAACACGTCCAGAAGCGCTGGGAGGACTTCAGGTCCAGGACCCTCAACAAGGCCCAGCGCCTCTTGAAGGCAGCGGATGCTGAGGGGGGCCGGGTCTGCCTTACCAACAACTAGATGAGGGTCCTGGAATGTATATGCCCAGCGCTCCACCTCCAGGTCCTTGAGAGGCAGACCCCTCCGGAGTCGAGCGGTAAGTGTACATGCGTACTGATTGGACACTGTGCATGTTGAGGTGTGCCAGAAGTGTGTAAATTGGACATATGTCTCTGTAGGCCCATGTATGGATGTGTATGTACAGGGGCATGAGCCTGCCGCATGTGAGTCCTGTCATGTGTGAGACACATCAATGGTGTATGTGTTCAAATGCATGCTGGCCGAATGCATGTGTGGGTGCACACATGTTTAAATTTATTTTTTTTTTATTTTTTTTTATTTTAATAAATTGTTTCAGTTGAACAAACAACTTTTTCAATTATTTACATTGTCATTTCCAACTCAATGATCAACAATTCGTCTTGTAATAGATTCAGTTAGACATCATACACAGCATGGTACATTGAAAGGCTGAAGCGAAAAGTTACCTTAAGCAACAGATTATGTTACATCTAAATGAACTTATATTTTCAAGATAAAAGGAATTTAGGTTTTCAATTTCACCTTTTGAATTACTTTTGTTTGGAGTCTAAAATAGTCCAGTAACATCACTTTTTATCATATGCTTAATGAAATTTAAACAAACTATTAATTTAAGCTCTTTCAAAAACTGTACGATGTCTATAATCAATGAAGTATTGAAGGTATTGAATATTGACTCCCATAATTCATCTTGAGTTAACAGGTGACAATGTTTAAAGTGTCTGTGAAGATAACGAATCCTCTTGTCTGATAAATTTGGACAATCAATCAAAAGATGTCTTGTTGTCTCTATAGATTCAGGCACCTCACAATAAGTGCATACTCTAGATAATTTCAGAGAGTTGTTGTATGAGGCAAGTTTATCTTTCGTAAGAAGTAAATTAAACCAAAAACTTAAAAAAGCATCTGCATATTTTCTATCTGGAAACTTGATTAAATATTGCGGTAAAACATTCACAGCACGCAGTTGAAAAGCGCCCATCTTAACGGCTTGATATACTTTAATTTGGTTAAAAGTGTTTATCCAGTCACTGCGCTATAGTTTCAATTTGGCCTTATCCGGGAATTCTATCAACTGATCTAAAGAAATGTCAGCTTCTTGGAGAATTAAATGACATGTTTTTTTCCATTCTAGAAGTGGTGTAAATGATGATTTGCTTAACACTTTCTTTATTAGAGGGAACAAGTTTTTACTCGTGTCAACGGATATTAAAGACTTCCTATAGAGGGCTAACATAAGCCAAGAAACTGAGGCATTCAAAGAGATCAGACCCAGTTCAAATCTTATAAGAGAAATGGGAGTACATGGAGGAACCGGCAGGATGTGTTTCCAGTAGATACCTTCCAGAATGTCCCATTTGACAACCTTAGGGTTTATCTTTGTTTGGCGTCCATATGTTATTATTGGCAACACTTTTTGTAAATAGAACATACTAGCTGGAATGATAGAAAATCTTCCGTAGTTTCTCTGAAGAGCTTTGCCCTGCATGGCAAGTAACCTCATTCGAGCTGAGAGTTCTTCTTGATATGGGAAATGCAAAGGGTGAGCATTTATGTTCACTCTGATGTATTTATACTCATGCAATTGATTCAAAATGCTATTTCCAAGGAACCACTTAAATTAATCACCAGAAGGGCGTTGATGTTGAAAAACCAGGATGTTCGATTTGGAAGAGTTGATTATCAATTCATTCACCTGAGCATATTCTAATAAAGCTGAACGTTTTCTTTGAAGGCCAATAGGTGTTCGATCCAGCATCATAAGGTCATCTGCATACAACAGGTATGAGATTTCCTGGTCATCCAGTTTTGGAGCAAATGAGCATACAGAACTAAAGCAAGATAAATGTTATTAATATAAAAGTTGAATAAAATTGAAGCAAACAGACATCCTTGTTTTAGTCCTGAATTAGTTGGTATTGATTGTGATAACAGGCCATTGGATGTCAATTTGATTCTTATAGTAGCATTAGTATAGAACTTGAATATTAAGAACCTGATGTACAGCGGACACTCGGCATCGAGGAGTTTTTTCCATAGGACTTGTCTCGACACTGATTCAAAGGCTTGTCTAAAATCTATAAAAGCAATAAAAACGGGTTGTTTGGATAAAATTGTTTGTTGTTTTAAAATGGATAAAATAAATACATTTTGCATGGTTCCAATACCTGGAACAAAGCCTGATTGGCTCACATCAAGAAGGTTATTTTCACTGAGCCATTTTGAGAAGTCTTTAGAACTAATTTTGCAAAGAACTTACCGGGGGCATCTAATAGTGCTATTGGTCTGTAATTGTTAATATCAGACCTATCACCTTTTTTGAATATGGGAATTATTATCGCCTATTGCCAGGAAGGTGAGATTTGACTTGACGAAATGACTCTAGAGAAGATTTTTTTCAATACAGAAGCCCACATCTCGGGATTTGTTTTAAGTATTACATTTGTAAGTTGATCGGGTCCCGGGGCTCTCAATGAACTTAATTTCTTTATTAGAATTAGAATATCCAATTCATCATACGACAGGATTAGTAATGGGTTCAAATTTACACTCTAAATTTGATCTTTGGAGGAGTAATTGAAAATGAGTGGACCAAACAATTTCCGGATCTGTGAGCATTTGAAGAGAGTTGAGAACTTTCTATATTTCACCCGAGGATTTACTCATTAATGCTTTTAACATGCTTTCCGTTTGCTCTTGTTTGTAATTTTGTATCATTTGTTTAATTTTTATTTTGTATTGTCTTTTTATTTGATTTTTTTGATGCCTTACAGCATCTGACTGAGGGATTTCGCTAATTACATCTCAGTCTTTTTTAAGTTTTGAAATCTGAAATCTGAAATCTGAAATAAACGTGGATATTTATGTGTGTAAGAGGGACGAGACGTTCCATGAGCTTCTTGTTTAAGAATATGGATGCAATCATTGTAGAAAACATTGGAGGAACCAGAGGGCTGATGGTGCAGTTCCGATATTTTGTTTTGCAATTTTGTTATCATAGCAGGATACCATTTCAGGCGGTTGCCCGCATTATTTATATCAGGAGTTGATGGGTAATAATCTTGGTCCTCAACACAGTGGGGTAACCAAGAGACTTCAAGTATATTATGGTCACTTAATTTTGTTGGTAGAACCTGAAATGTTGCTATCAAGTTGTTAGCATCTGATGAGATGTAAACATAATCCAAGGTGGATTTACTTTCATGTCGGCTCCAAGTTGGTTTTGCTGGAGAGTCTTCCGGCGTCGAACCATTCAACATTGAAAGATTTCTCAGCGAAGCCAGCTTTAACCATCTGGATGCGCTTGAGGTGTATTTGGCATTAGGGGAAATACAATTAAGATTGAAGTCACCGGCTATTATTAGTCTTGATGGTGGGATTCATTAAAGATTGGATTAGAAGGTTGTCAATTTTATCGATGAACTGCGGTTCTGTAGGGGAAACCGGGTTCCAAAAAATGTTTACTATTAGGCAACTTGGAAATAAAGGATGATGATTATTCGAGGTGGAGACTCATCATGTGATGGCCAGGAGCTAAGCGATAATTGAGAGTCATTGCGAACTGCAAATAATAGACCCGCGGCTGAACGCCCTCTCGTAGGGTTAGTCGCAGGGACTATATTAATTTGGTGGCCTCCCAAACTGGAGTGGATCGAATCCATGTCTCTTGAAAGAGAACTATGTCGTACTTGTTTAAAACTGATGAGTTATTGAAAAGAAAAGGACTAAAGCCTCTAGTGTTCCACGACACCAAGGAACAACTATTTGGGGTTCCCTGGTGTATATTCTAATGGTTCATCTGACTCTGAGAGCTCTTTATTTTGTAACTTAGCCAGTCCCATCTTTATGGAGGGGGTATTGCGTTTGGACGAGAGTCCGACTTGCAAGTGCAACAAGGTGCCTCTTTATTACCATTTTGGTTATAGGAGACATTTTGATTTTTTGAAGCAGAGTCATTTGGAACAGGCGGAGGAAGAAAAGCTTCCAAACATAGACCTCTATTAAATAATTCTTGTCTTTCACTCCATATCAGGTTTCTCACAATTCTTGAACTGACATTAATACCACTAATATCCTGTTGAGCAGAAACGGGGTACCATACTAATTCTATATCATTAGAATTAATTTGGTGCAGTGATGGTACTGAGTTTAATATTAACAATAATGTTGAACGGTTAGGAAATGGGTCTGAATAAACTCTGTCAAGCATTGTAACTCTAATATGCTCATCTTCTAACATAGAAGGATTCGGTAGATAAACCTCTAGTCTCTGTTCTTCATGAACAATGTCCAGTGGCATCGAGTGTATAGTATTAGGCAGAGCACATTGTGGGGCAGGCAAAGTTTGTTTAATAATATTAACTATAGGCAATTTCAAGGATGAATGACGTTGTGTTGCATTCAAAGCAGTGTTTGGCATGGTCGAAGGAATACAATATGAAGACGTAAAACCCTCACTTATAACAGGTGCGCCTGACTGTGCGTCATTCCTTCTTTGATCTACAGTTTTAAACAGAATTGGGTGAATGTCAAAGTTCACATGGAATGTCGGGTTTAACTGTTGCTTGGTAGGCAGACCGTTATGTAAAACATGGTATACATCCTCTAAGATTGGGTCATTGGGATAAACAGATAAATTCAAGAGCTGTTCCTGTGTGTCATTCGAAATCTGGTGACTTCACTCATCATTATCAATGCTTACAGATGGCATAAGGTTAGGCTTCTTACCTTTGGAGAAATCACTAGCCGGAACTGGCGGCAATGTAGAAGGTAAAGAGGCAGTTGGTGCCTTTGGGATTTGATCCAGTAATTTACCGGATGACTCTAAGGACAATAGGTTGGCAGAGACTAGGTTAGCAATGAATTCTTTAGTTTTAGATTTCGAATTTTATTTTTTTGGAAGAGGGAAAGTCTTTTTAGATTTCTTTGGGGGTCTTTGTTCAATATCCAAATTGCAATTGGATATGTCGAAATTTTGGGAAGTACGCTTCCTGTTACCTCTCCTTCTTCACCTATTAATGCGAGCAGGTTTGGAAAATGTGTCACATAGAGGTTTTTCAATAATTTGTAAATCAGACGAGTTAGTAATTAACTCAGAGGGACTAGTGGTTGGAGCAGAATTAATTGATGCTTGATCCACATCATTTACCTCTTCTGTTGGTGACATCTCAAAAGGTATTACACTGTGAGGCTCGACCACTAATTCAAACATAGCAAGATTGTTTCTGGATGCAGCAAGCCAGTCAATTGTTCAATGTAGGAGGAGTACAGACTCATGTTGTGTTATGGATCTAAGATCCAATACTTCAAAAAGTTTGACTACCGGAAAAAATACTTGTATTAATGGCAGTTAGTGCCGCTTCTAGCGCTGGATTAGCAATAGATGGAAATCCAAAAGATGGATGCGGAAGAGGCTTAGAAAATTAGGCAACTAATGATGATTGGGAGTTGCCAGGTGAAATAATATCATCAGGGTCGTCAGTGGTATGTAGTTCTGGGGTCTATGATAGCGCCGAAATGTTCATGTCATTAGGGTTTGCTGGATGAGAAGGAATGGATTTGTTAAGTATAGCTTCGGCCGCTTGTGTTGAAGAGGAAAGCGGGAGAGGTATTGGCAGAAGTTGATTGTATATTTCATGTGAAGTAAGAGCATCTTGGCTAGAGCCTGTTGGTTTGATAAACAAGGGGTTCGCTATTTGGGAATACAAAGCATGCGGCATAGATGCTTGGGGAGGTTGTATGGAATTCAAGATAGAAGGTGGCATAGAGAATTCTGGAAGATAGGCAGGTGTGTGGAATTGCTCATTAGATGAAGGGCTAGAAGCAATCGACGCACAGCGTTGCATTGTTGCATCCGACGGACAAGGCGGCTGGTTCGTACTCTTTAAACCGCGCTGTGCTAGTAGAGCTAATTTAGCTAATGCTCTAGCACCACCAGTTTGCTTATGAATGTCGGTGGTGATTGCTTCTGAATGGTCGGGATTTTGTCGAAAATTGCGGATGTCAGGGGAAAACCCTATGCTTTTTTTCGAGGTTATTCCCAGTTTTGGTGAACAAGCAATTACTGGGGACTTAGTTATGCTCCTTCTGTGAGATAAAAGGCTTGGAACACGTGGCATTCCTGAAGTAAGTCTATTCATTGTGACAGCAGATTTAACAAAAATAGAATTGGCAATTGTTTTATCAAATATGAATAACGTATCAGGGGCCAGTTAACAATTGGAGTGGAATAGGAATAAGTGAAGGCGGGAAGAAAGAAAACACAGTTGAAAGCTAGCCGGCAGAGTAAGTGGCAGACGCCGATCCGCGGTGCAGCGGTCAGCAGTCAGTACTCTGCGGGTACTCGGCTTGGTGCGCGTGCGTAGGTGCGCGCAGAATCCTAATTTGTAGAGTGGATGTCACAGGGGGGCGTGGCTTAGTTCTAAATCAAGGACATAAACGTAAATTGGGTGTTTTCAAGTAACTTGAGGGACAGTATGACAGTATGGCAATATGGCAGAGTAGCAGTCCCAGCAATATTACCAAAAAAGTCCACAGTGAAGTTGAAGAGAACGTTAATCCGAAACGAAGCGGTATGGCAGCAATGAGGCAGCAGAGTCGGGTGCAGACGTGCAGTCAGTACTCTGCGGGTACTCGGATGGGTACGCTCACACAGGTGTACGCAGAATCCTAATTTGTAGAGTGGACATCACAGGGGGGCGTGGCTTAGTTCTAAAACAAGGAAATAAACGTAAATTGAGTGTTTTAATGTAACTTGAGGGACAGTACCACAGTATGGCAGTATGGCAGAGTAGCAGTCCCAGCAATATTACCAAAAAAGTCCACAGTGAAGATGAAGAGAACATTGATCCAAAACGAAGCGGTATGGCAGCAATGAGGCATCAGAGTCGGGTGCAGACGTGCAGTCAGTACTCTGCAGGTACTCGGCTGGATGCGCGCAGAATCCTAATTCGTAGAGAGGACATCACAGGGGGGCATGGCTTAGTTACAAAAAAGTCCACAGTGAAGTTGAAGAGAACATTGATCCAAAACGAAGTGGTATGGCAGCAATGAGGCAGCAGAGTCGGGTGCAGACATGCAGTCAGTACTCTGCGGGTACTTGTATGTTTACATTTCTGTGTATGTACTGTGGCATGGTTGTGGTGTCACACATGGATGATGGTTCCACCTGCATGTATCTGCACTAAGTACATGTGCATGTGTGTATTTGACAAGTGTGCAACTGTGATACACCGTGGATGCATGTGACACTGACATGTATGAGGCTGATTGGCAGATGTGACATGGATGGCGATGATGTCACTGCGACAGGTGGTGGAGATGTGCAGATGCATGTATGTCTGGTGGCGTGTGTGCATGTGTTCTACACTCCCCGTGTTGCATGTGATGTCAGGCTAACCACCGGCTGCTCATGCTGTTGTATGTGTATGGATGGTGCTGCCTGCTGCAACATTCCTGTTGATTTGCGCATGTATGTGATTTGAAATGATATGTGTGTTGGGGAGTGTGATGCCATGTGTGAAGTTTGACACTGCCACTCATGTACAACTGTCATGTGTGTATCAGACCATTGTACAGTGCCCTGATGCCTGTGATCTATCTCTCCCTGTCTGCAGCGTCAACTGATGAAGAGGGCGGAGACGGTGCTGTGGAGCAAAGCGACAGGGATCGCACTGCCAGCCGGAGACGCAAGGCCCGGCTCCCCTCCCAGTTTGTCATCTCGTCAGGTCAGGGAGTGAGGAGTCTGGTGCCTCATTCATGGCTGCAGCTGCTGAGGGTAGGTCCAAGATGCGGAGGTCAGAGGTGGAGTCCTCGGCAGCAGAAGGGGCAGCTGAGACCCCACAGGGTCCGATGGAGGAAGATGGCACGGCATCATCCATCATGGTGGTGGGTTTTGTTGAGGAGGAGGCCGTGGAAGGGACACACAAGAGGTCTGGAGGCGGGATTCCACTGGTGCTAGTGGTGCAGTCCAGGGGCAGGGACAGGAGGCAGCACAGGCTGCCACGGAGGTGCCTGTGTGTAATCCTGTCCCCTATCCTGTGACTGCATCATCCAACACCAGCAGGGATTCCTTCGTGCAGACCCATTTCCAGGGAGGGGATGCGCGAACAACAACATCCGAGATGACCTGTAGGGTTTTCGTGAACACTCTGCACGTTATCTGGGATGCCTCTTTGACCGCGTCGACCTACTAGGATGGGTCACCAGTGCTGGATTCCTCCGTCTGCTGGACCTTGTACCGACCCTCTCCTCAACTGAACCCCCTATGCGCGAGTCATCCTCCGTGCCATCTTCCGGCCCAAGTATCACCTGGGTACCCTGTGGAGCTGCCTCTGACCCAGCGGCGAGACTGGTGGAGGACACATCCCTGCCACAGTCGGGAGTCGGAGGTCCAGCAGGGGTAGCCACCCCAACAACTGGACCCCAGCAGGAGGAGGACGTGCAGGCATCAAGAGGCAGCGCACATTCACGGCAGCAGCAGGCTCAAGGTGGGAGCGATGATGGCTCGGGGCCATCATCATCAACATCAGAGGGGCAGGCATCGCCTGGAAGGCAGGAGGACCCTGGATTGGGAGTGGATTGGGAGTGTCTTCCGTGTGGCAGCGGTTGGGCCAGCAAATAGATGCGGAGCGGCGGCGGGCGGAAGAGGAATGGCTCACTATGGTCAGGGCGCAGGCAGTTGGAGGTGGACATGGTGTTATTCCTGCGAAACATCGGGGCCATGGAACAGACCCGCCTCCAGGACATAGAATGGGAGTTCGATGATGCCCTAGCCCGGGGAATCAACAAGTGAGCCGTAGGACTTGCCCCCCACCATTGTATATAGTTAATTAGTGTTAGGTTTCCTTTATATTTTTCTTTCATTTGGGGCGCCTGGACTATGCCCCACATGTTTGTATATAGTTGTTTATTAGGTATGTTTTTTGTAGGTTTCATTTTGGTTGTTGGGCTCATGGACCCTGGATTTCGAAATTGTATATAGTTGAAGACTGGATTGGACTTCTTTTTTTTCATTTTTTACCATGGAGCGATGGATTTATTTTTTCATTTGGATCTTGTTTGATGGACGAACCCTTTGGAGACATTTTCATTTGGATTTATTTTGATGCAGCATTCATGTGTGAGTTTCTTTAATTTCCTTGCTTTTATTTTTAATACATTTTGGTTTAATACTTCATTTGTGTGGTATTCTCTCATTCATATCATGCATATCACAATGTGGGTTTTCTCATTCACTTGCACCCATTGTGTGTGTGTGACGGACATGTATTGATGTGCATACTTGGCATTTGGGATGTATCATGTAATGGTGGTTGGGTGCTTGGACTGGGGTGGCGTGGGGTGGGATTTGGGTGGCCATAAGGGCCATGTGTGTGGATCGTGATGAAGTGTTGGGGGGGGCATGAGTCGGGGCCTGACGGGGGCATGAGTCGGGGCCTGCTGGCAGGTGCCCGTCAATGCTGGGTGGGCGGGGGTGCAGGGGGGCATGAGTCGGGGCCTGCTGGCAGGTGCCCATCAATTCTGGGTGGGCGGGGGTGCAGGGGGACATGAGTCTGGGCTCACAAGTGTGCTCACAAGTGCATGGTGCTATGTGGGCTGACTGCAGGGCATGGTGAGGGTTGTAGGGTAGTCCCCTGTGGTGTGGGCTGCCTGCAGGGCATTGGGAGGGGGGAACCGCACACCCGAGAGGGTACACGATGCCAAATCGCATATAAAACTCCCTGTGCACCCCTCCGAATACACATATCCCTCTCGCGCTAGCGAAATCGCATGTAAAACTCCCCACGTACCCCACAAATACATGTACCCTGCTTGCACAGGGACCAGCGCGTGTGAAACTCCCCGCTTACCCCACAAATACACGTACCCCACTCGCACAGGGCCTATAGCGTGTGAAACTCCCCGCATACCCCACAAATACACGTATCCCGTTCGCACAGGGCCTATCGCGTGTAAAACTCCCTGCGCACCCCTCTGAATACACATATCTCTCTCGCGCTAGCAAAATCGCATGTAAAACTCCCCACGTACCCCACAAATACACGTATCCCTCTCGTGCAAGCAAAGTCGCGTGTAAAACTCCCTGCATACCCCACAAATACACGTACCCCGCTCGCACAGGGCCTATAGCATGTGAAACTCCCCATGTACCACACAAATACACGTATCCCGCTTGTACAGGGCCTATTGCGCGTGAAACTCCCCGCGTGCCCCACAAATACACGTACCCCTCTCGCACAGGATCTATCGTGTGTAAAACTCCCTGCGCACCCCTCAGAATACACGTACCCCTCTCATGCTACCGAAATCGCATTGGAATTGCCCCCCCCCTTTGGTGTGGGCTGCCTGTGGGGCATGCACTGAGGTGATGGGCTGCCTGTGGGGCATGCACTGGGGGGGATGGGCTGCCTGTGGGGTATGGGGAGGGTGGATGGGCTGCATCCATGGATTCTGAGGGGTGCATGGGGAGTTTGACACGTGTTTACGTGGTTGGGGGGCTGTATGCTAGTCCACTGGCCTTTGCGCCATGTACTGGATTTGTGCGCTGCTCATGGCGCACAGGGCGGGGTTGGGGGCATAACTGGTGCTGCTGCAGGGTCACTGCACCACTCTGCGCCACCGCTGGTTATGGATGTTAAAATCCATGAATACGCTGTGCGCTGAAGAAATAGGTTTTGGCACAAGCAGCTGGCACAGACTGCCACAAGTGCACACTCTGTGCCAGCCGCGTGCGCCACTTGTGCGCCGAATTCTATGAATTACCCCCAATATGTCTATAAGGGGTGTAGACTTTTGGTTTTCCCAGTGGGAGCAGGGCGTGTAGGGGTGACGGCAAAGAAAACAAAAACGTCCCATTATAAGTATAGGGACTTTGAGGAAAACAGCCTTTCCCGGGTGCGCCCGAGGCCCGCAGCACCCGCACACTCGGTGCCCCTGATGTTTATCACTCTCACGCCCACACATTGGAATGAATACCTTGAATACTTATTATGATAAAGGCAAAGGGGGCCCCTAAATTGGTACGAGTCCCATGGCACGTACTAGTTAATAAGAACCAAATAGCCCTAATGCATGAAGCACTAATTGCCATATTTGAAAATCTAGTTTCTGAACCTAGAGAATTTTCACCCAAATATTTCTGGGTATAAGTCACACATGTTCTATTCCCACTACTGACAAAACCAGGGGGAGAAATGCAACATACTAACATCGTGGTATGATTGGAAATTTCACTCCAATTAACAAATGTATTGGCAATCGTGAAACCCTTGGAGCTTCAAACAATAAAGCAAAAGAGATCTGAAAACAAGATGCTTTTAGCACAAAAGAAAGCTGCATGTGAAAGACAATAGTGGGAAGAGTTGAAATTAGTGACCCAAAAGAAAGACACCAATGCATTCTGTAAAATAGATTCTGTCAATACTTCTATTTCCTCTCGGCCTTCCAAACCACCCATCACAGAAGATGGCTGGTATACCCACTTCAGCAGATTTTTCAAGCCCCAGTTGTTAAATCACAGAGAGGAGAGGACCAGAGTGTGTTGGATTTTATAGTGGGTAACTACGTGTTGGACACATCTCCAGAGGAGGTAGAAGAAGTAATCATGGCACACAAAAAATTAAAGCTTCGGACCTTGATTTAATTCCAGCAGATCATTTACTCAGGAATCTATGAGTGTTGGTTCCCGTTCTATGGAACATTTTCTCGAGAATATATAGCAGCCAAACCTTACCTCTGATTTGGAGAGGAGCAATAATGGTCCCAATACATAAAAAAAGGGGGACCAAGGGGAACTTCAAAATTAAAGACCCATGTCCTTAATCATCGTTACCTGTAAGGTTTATGGGAAAATGCTTCTTAGAAGATTGGAGGAATGGATGCACCAAAAGGGAGTCCTATCTGATTTGCAGGTGGGCTTCACAGCAGGTATTAGCCTACAGGATCAGGTCTTTATGCTAATGTTGCTCTGCGATAAATACACAAAGCTCAGGAACCAAAATCTGTAGTTGGTCTTCATAGATCTGCATACTGCATTTGACTCAATACCCAGAAAACTATGGCAGTATTTACTTGACCTTGGTGTCATGATAAACCACTTAGTGGTAGTACAAAGTTATACAGAGACACATATGCCCATATATGCTTAGGTAAGGGCAAGCGTTTGACTAAGCGATTCCCTGTGGATAGAGGTGTATGGCAAGGCTGCGTTATAGCCCTTAATCCTTTTAGTCTGTATAGAGACAAAAGCATTAATGTAATCGAAAACCTAGATATGGACGCCCCACTCTTGAGAGGGAAGAACATTACGCTGATGGTATGGCACTGATCAGTAAGACAAGGATGGGTATCCAAAAAGTGTTGAAATCATTTGCAGCACTAGCCTTCAGAATGCAAGTGAAAATCAATCTCTCTAAAATCAAATTATTGATAAACTATAATTCCACTGGAAAATCTAACCCACCAATTATCTTAGGAAATATTTAAATCAAGAAGGTAGACTTCTACGACTACTTGGGAGTCCATGTAGATGAAACAGGATGATGGGGGAAGCAGATCAACACATCTATACTGTACATTAAGCGACAAGGAGGACCCGCACAATACTTTCTGAAACAGTTCGCTGAAAAGCAACTTCCCAATGTTTGGAGAGGAAGGTGTCCACCAGCTCGTTCGCACTCTATGGGGCTGAGATATGGGCGCACACTATGGAGCACAGAGAGATTGTCATTCTCAAGAAGATGTTCTCGCTTCCAATAGCTTCACCGTCGATATCGTCAAGTCTAGTATTGGGGCTTCATGGGGTAGCATTTGAGGCCAAGTTAAAACCCCTTCTGTACTTCATAAGATTATGACAATGGCGGCTTCATCTTCTCATAAATCTGCACTGGTGGAGGTTTTTCAACAAAGTGGTGCAAAAAAAGCACTGTGTGTTCAATATATTGCTGGGGATGGCCCTGCTTCTAACCTCCTCATTGGCTGAGGGGCTGCCAAGCCCCCCACCGGGGACAAAGGCCGTGGAATCCCGACGGAGGGATTCGCGGCTGGGTAGGGACCTGGCAAGAGCCAATCAGAATGCTTGTTGCATTCTGCTTTGCTCTCACCGGGTTACTAATGCATTTTATTTTTTTCTGTCCACTATGCTATATTTTGAGACAAAGATGGCTTTTTCCAATCTATGTAAACTTACAAATTGTCACCACCACTCAGGACATTAAGAATGTTATGGGACCCCAGAGTGACTCTGAGTTATTGGCTCATTCTCAATATTTTAAGATAGCTTTGTGACTAAGAAGCAAATAAGTGGATTAAGAGTTTGCCGGCCATCACATTTACTATGTCTCTTTTTAAAGTGGGTTCCATTGGAATGTTAGCTGCTGTACTAATAATAAATGCTGTAGATATGATGTTGATTGTGTATTATTTTAAAGTAATTAATTTTGTATTCACATGTGGATTTTATGGTTTGTATACCGAAATACATCATTTACATACACATACACAGTGTCAAGATGCAATTTGGCCTGCTCTGTAAATTATCATGCATTGTTACTTAAATGTATAATGTGAGATGAGTATATGACAACCATACACTTCTAGTTTTGGTCATCCAGTCTCAAATGGACTATTTATGATATATATAGCATTCTATTCACAGCACATCATGTTCAATCTGCGTCGGCTTCAATGTGACCACTGACATATAAAGAGGACTGCAATTTGGCAGTGGCTGCCAAAATAAAAGTAGTACTGCACTTCCCAGCAACAATCAACATCAAAGAAAGACTTCAGAAATGTGCCAGTTGAAGGGCTTCAGCAAGGTTGCAGGTTGAAGGGCTGGGGAAAGGAATCAAAAGTGTCATACCGTTGAAGGTACAAACCTCTTTGAAGAATGGAGATCCACTGACATATAAGGCAAGGAGGTGTATGGGCTAGTGGGTAGTGTGGTTGTAGGCCAGTAAGTTGTGACCCTGCTGGTTGGGCATACGAACATAAGGAAAGTGTGTGCAGGTGCACCATTTTAGCTCTAGTAAGTATGCTCGCCTGACCTTTGCTTGTCCCTCTCACCAAAACCTGTAAGGAGGCCTCTAAGCAAATAAAGTGTAAGGATGACAAGAAAAATAAACAAAGAGAGGAACAATCTCTGGAAACAACCAAAGCAGGGCCACTGCATCCTACTAGAAACGTTCTCATTGAAAGCACTCCACTGTTTAATGGAGCTAGTACCACACTATATCAAATACGTCAAAAGACGCTCTGCCTGGGAGATACCCTTTATGTGTTCCTCTTTGCACAGCTTAATTTCGCATATAAGACGCAAGGCAACTAAGAGGCTAAACAGTATAACTACATTATTTCTAAAGTCCATGTCACTCATTATATCTCGCTCATGAAGCCAGAATCTAAGGATCTCTCCAGGGTTGAGAGATTGTTTGGAGAGAGAGAACTTGCAGTGCAATCTCCTGTTTTCTAATGTAGAAGACGTCACACACACTACTTAAAGCTGCCGACAGTTGGCAACCCCTGGGCAGCCATCATTTCACCTGGGGCCTGATAAGTGTCCTCACAGATGCCGAGGACAGCATTGTTTGTTCTCTACTTTCTCGTCTTTTCCGCCTCACGCAGGGCCCGGCTGACATAATCGCACTGGAGCACCTTTTCCTATCGATCCTGTGCCTCTGCCATCTGGCAGGACTGCACACGCGCCGGCGAATAGCGGGGGAGTCTTCGTTCATTTCGAATCGGCCCACTCCAGACTAGACGTCCTGTACAATCAAGCTCGGGAGTTAAGGCCTTAGCAAAGCTCAACGGGAGACTCTCAGACATAGACTGTGGCAGCAGACAAGTGCTGCCAGTCCCATCCAGTCGGACCGAGTCATGTCAGCTCCATGCCAACATGGCACAGACTATGATGGCCTGTAGCTTTATTTTTGCAACCCTCAAGGGGAGCAGTCCCCCGTGCCAGTCCCAATATTATTTCAATACGTTTGCACGTTTTGTCTCGCAAAACGCATTCCGCATCCTGCCCCACTTAAGGCTGACCCTGCTGTGACATAATTACGCAAAGTTGCAATTTCTCTCGGCACCTCGATATTTAAATGAACACCCCCGCAAAAACGTATTTTTTTTGCCTGCATCGCCATCTCCATCTTATTTGTCAGCCAATGAGGAAACATTCTGTCTACTGCAAGTTTGAAGGGCCTCATCACAAGTTGGGCGGTATCCCGGTGGTAATTGTGCTGGATACCGCCCAACACTATTAGAGGCCGATTCATGGAATAATTAGCGCGGCGCAAGTGGGCAAAAACGTGCGAATCGCAGTGGAATAGCGAAAATCGCAGTGAACGTGCGAAAATCGCACGAAAAGCAGCGCACGTCGATTCATGGAAGGCCGTGCGCGAGAAAACCAGCGGATGTGCGAAAAAAAAGTGCGCGGCGCACGTTGGCGCACGTTGGCGCACAGGCCATCTAACAGCGTGCGCCAGGTCACAGCGAAAATCGCACAGGCCACAGCGAAATTCGCACATAGCGCGGCGCACTCAATAAAAGTAGGCGGAACACGGGCGTAACACTCGGAATGGGGAACAACTTGCCAAAACGTGGGCGTCACGGGGGAAGTACAGGGCACAAGTGCGCGGAACGCCCACACGCTCGCCTACAACACGTATTCATGGAATAGAATAGGGGAAAAAAGCGCACGCTCAAACCAGCGCACAGGCACAAACACGACCGCCACAAGAAAGGAGGCGGTAGCGTCTCTGCGGCTGTAAGAAATGTGCGCCAAAAGGTGCGCCAACAAATAGCACCTATATACTGCCATGATGAATGTCCCATACTGTGGCCCTCCAGGAAAAATGACGTGCAAAGGGGTACCCACAAACACGGACACCCGCTGACAAAAAATACGTGTGCATGTATACCGGGGTGCGCGGGAAGTGTCACACGCGATTTGCAGGGTACGTGCATCACAGGGGTTCGCGTGAAGTTATTCACACGATCGGGCCTGGGGGAGCGGGCTACGTGTATTACAGGGGTTCGCGGGAAGTTCCTCACGCGATCGGGCCTGGGGGAGCGGGCTACGTGTATTACAGGGGTTCGCGTGAAGTTCCTCACGCGATCGGGCCTGGGGGAGCGGGCTACGTGTATTACAGGGGTTCGCGTGAAGTTCCTCACGCGATCGGGCCTGGGGGAGTGGGCTACGTGTATTTCAGGGGTTCGCGTGAAGTTCCACACGCGATCGGGCCTGGGGGAGCGGGCTACGTGTATTACAGGGGTTCGCGTGAAGTTCCACACACGATCGGGCCTGGGGGAGCGGGCTACGTGTATTACAGGGGTTCGCGTGAAGTTCCTCACGCGATCGGGCCTGGGGGAGCGTGCTACGTGTATTTCAGGGGTTCGCGTGAAGTTTCACACGCGAATAGCCTGGGCGCGTGTATTTCAGGGGTGCGCGGGAAGTTTTACACGCGATTTCTGCACGGTACGTGTATTTCAGGGGTTCGCGTGAAGTTTCACACGCGAATAGACTGGGCGCGTGTATTTCAGGGGTGCGCGGGAAGTTTTACACGCGATTTCTGCACGGTACGTGTATTTCAGGGGTTCGCGTGAAGTTTCACACGCGAATAGCCTGGGCGCGTGAATTTGAGGGGTGCGCGGGAAGTTCCTCACGCGATCGGGCCTGGGGGAGCGGGCTACGTGTATTACAGGGGTTCGCGGGAAGTTCCACACGCGAATAGCCTGGGCGCGTGTATTTCAGGGGTTCGCGGGAAGTTCCACACGCGAATAGCCTGGGCGCGTGTATTTCAGGGGTGCGCGGGAAGTTCCACACGCGAATAGGCTGGGCGCGTGTATTTCAGGGGTGCGCGGGAAGTTCCACACGCGAATAGCCTGGGCGCGTGAATTTGAGGGGTGCGCGGGAAGTTCCACACGCGAATAGCCTGGGCGCGTGTATTTCAGGGGTGCGCGGGGAGTTCCACACGCGAATAGCCTGGGCCCGTGTATTTCAGGGGTGCGCGGGAAGTTCCACACGCGAATAGGCTGGGCGCGTGTATTTCAGGGGTGCGCGGGAAGTTCCACACGCGAATAGCCTGGGCGCGTGTATTTCAGGGGTGCGCGGGAAGTTCCACACGCGAATAGGCTGGGCCCGTGTATTTCAGGGGTGCGCGGGAAGTTCCACACGCGAATAGGCTGGGCGCGTGTATTTCAGGGGTGCGCGGGAAGTTCCACACGCGAATAGCCTGGGCGCGTGAATTTGAGGGGTGCGCGGGAAGTTCCTCACGCGATCGGGCCTGGGGGAGCGGGCTACGTGTATTACAGGGGTTCGCGGGAAGTTCCACACGCGAATAGCCTGGGCGCGTGTATTTCAGGGGTTCGCGGGAAGTTCCACACGCGAATAGCCTGGGCGCGTGTATTTCAGGGGTGCGCGGGAAGTTCCACACGCGAATAGGGTGGGCGCGTGTATTTCAGGGGTGCGCGGGAAGTTCCACACGCGAATAGCCTGGGCGCGTGTATTTCAGGGGTTCGCGGGAAGTTCCACACGCGAATAGCCTGGGCGCGTGAATTTGAGGGGTGCGCGGGAAGTTCCACACGCGAATAGCCTGGGCGCGTGTATTTCAGGGGTGCGCGGGGAGTTCCACACGCGAATAGCCTGGGCCCGTGTATTTCAGGGGTGCGCGGGAAGTTCCACACACGAATAGCCTGGGCGCGTGTATATCAGGGGTGCGCGGGAAGTTTTACACGCGAATAGCCTGGGCGCGTGTATTTCAGGGGTGCGTGGGAAGTTTTACACGCGAATAGCCTGGGCGCGTGTATTTCAGGGGTGCGCGGGAAGTTTTACACGCGAATAGCCTGGGCGCGTGTATTTCAGGGGTGCGCGGGAAGTTTTACACGCGATTTCTGCACGGTACGTGTATTTCAGGGGTGCCGGGGAGTCCCACATGTGATTTGACAGTGTGGGTCCTCCCAGGTGTACCCTGTACACCCTCCACGGCCCCTGCAGGCAGCCCACACCACAGGGGACTACCCTGCATCCCTGGTCATGTCCCGCAGGCAGCCCACCCAACATGGGCATGCCCCCCAGCAAAGGCACATGTCTCCTTGAACTAATGAACACCAACACATGTCCCCTTGCACCCCCACCCCCCAGCACTGTGGGGCACATGCCAGCAGTCCCCCACCCATGTCCAACTCATGTCCCCCACCACCCCCACCCCCCAGCACTGTGGGGCACCTGCCAGTAGGCCCCCACCCATGTCCAACTCATGTCTCCCACCACCCCCACCCCCCAGCCACCAGGGTCACCCTCCACCAGGGCCCCACTCATGTCTCCCACCACCCCCACCCCCCAGCACTGTGGGGCACCTGCCAGCAGGCCCCCACCCATGTCCAACTCATGTCTCCCACCACCCCCACCCCCCAGCACTGTGGGGCACCTGCCAGTAGGCCCCCACCCATGTCCAACTCATGTCTCCCACCACCCCCACCCCCCAGCACTGTGGGGCACCTGCCAGCAGGCCCCCACCCATGTCCAACTCATGTCTCCCACCACCCCCACCCCCCAGCCACCAGGGTCACCCTCCACCAGGCCCCCACTCATGTCCCCCACCACCCCCACCCCCCAGCACTGTGGGGCACCTGCCAGTAGGCCCCCACCCATGTCCAACTCATGTCTCCCACCACCCCCACCCCCCAGCCACCAGGGTCACCCTCCACCAGGGCCCCACTCATGTCTCCCACCACCCCCACCCCCCAGCACTGTGGGGCACCTGCCAGCAGGCCCCCACCCATGTCCAACTCATGTCTCCCACCACCCCCACCCCCCAGCACTGTGGGGCACCTGCCAGTAGGCCCCCACCCATGTCCAACTCATGTCTCCCACCACCCCCACCCCCCAGCATTGTGGGGCACCTGCCAGCAGGACCCCACCCATGTCCAACTCATGTCTCCCACCACCCCCACACCCCAGCCACCAGGGTCACCCTCCACCAGGCCCCCACTCATGTCCCCTATCACCCCCACCCCCCAGCCACCAGGGTCACCCTCCACCAGGCCCCCACTCATGTCTCCCATCACCCCCACACCCCAGCACTGTGGGGCACCTGCCAGCAGGCCCCCACCCATGTCCAACTCATGTCTCCCACCACCCCCACACCCCAGCCACCAGGGTCACCCTCCACCAGGCCCCCACTCATGTCCCCTATCACCCCCACCCCCCAGCCACCAGGGTCACCCTCCACCAGGCCCCCACTCATGTCTCCCATCACCCCCACACCCCAGCAGTGCAGGGTCACCCTCCACCAGGCCCCCACTCATGTCTCCCACCACCCCCACCCCCCAGCAGTGCAGGCTCAACCTCCACCAGGCCCCCACTCATGTCCCCCTGCACCCCCACCCCCCTGCCACCATGTGCAGCCCCCACCAGGTCCTCACAATCCCCAATCATGTGCGTAATGGTCAGCCTCCACAGCCAAAAAGACCTACCAAGTAACCCATTCACCCACATGGAAATGGAAATCACATGTTACACCCCCAATGTACATGAAGCAAATGAACCCATGTCCGTCACACACATATTTTCAAATTGAATGGGAAAACACACAACATGACATGCATGAAACCAATGAGATGAAACCACACAGTGAACAATGTAAAAAAAAATGTATTGAAAAAAATACAAATGCCAAAGAAAGAAAACTAACTACAATGTAAATGTGAAAAAATAAGCTGCATGTCCGCATAAAAACACAAATCTAGAAAATCAAATCAAAAAAATTATGTCCAAAGTGAAATGTAAAAACTCTCCATGCAACAAAGAACTATGTACAAAAATAACAAGGGTCCATCATCACAACTGAACTAAGGAAACCTCCTAAAAAACCTACCTAAATATCAACTATATACAAAAAGTGGAGCAGTGTCCGTCGACTCCAAATAATAATAAGAACGAAAGGAAACCTAAAACTAAAGAACTATATACAAAGGCGGCGGGCAAGTCCAGCGGCTCACTCTGTGGTGTTCCGGGCCAGGGCATCATCGAACTCCTGTTCGATGTCCCGGAGGCGGTCCAGTTCCATGGCCCCGAGGGTCCGCAGGGACGACGCTGTGTCCTCCTCCAACCCCCTGCGGATTGCCTCGAGGCACTCGGCCCGCCTCAGGGCCCTCCGCATGGAGTTCTCCGCCCTGACCATTGTGAGCCGCGCCTCTTCCGCCCGCCGCCGCTCCGCACCTATGGCGTGGCCCAACCGCTGCCACACGGAAGACACTCTCTGTCCTGGGTCCTCCTGCCCTCCGGCCGATGCCTGCCCCTCCGATGTCGAAGGCCCCGAGCCTTCATGGCTCCCACCATCTTGCTGCTGCTGCTGCTCTGCCTCTGCCCGTGCACTGCCTCCTGCTGCCTGCACATCCTCCGCCGGCTGGGGTGCACCTGTTGATGTGGCCACCCCTGCTGGACGTCCGACTCCCGACTGTGGCAGGGATGCCTCCTCCACCAGCCTGGCCGCACTGTCAGAGGCAGCTCCACAGGGCACCCAGGTGACTGATGGGTGGGAAGATGGCACAGAGGACGACTGGCGCGTAGGGGGTCCAGTTGAGGAGGGGGTCGGAGCAAGCCCCATCAGACAGCGGAATCCGGCCTGGGTGACCTGTCCCAGCAGGCTGACGTGGTCAACGAGCCATTCGAGATGACGTGCAGTCTCTCCATGAAAAGACTGCAGGTCACCTCGCATGGCCCGTTGACGCAACGCCACACCAGCCAGGACAGGCTCAACCCGGTCCTGGATGGCCACGTCCGCAGGCAGAGGAAGGCCAGTTGACGTCAGCTCATCCCCTGCCTGAAAACGGGTCTGGACGTAGGCATCCCTGCTGGTGCAAGATGATGCAGGGACAGGATCGGGGACAGGATTGCACACAGGCACCTCCGCGGCCGCCTGTGCTGCCTCCTGTCCCTGGTCCTGGACTGCACCACTAGCACCAGTGGGATCCCCACCTCCAGACCCTGTCTCTGGTGCTTGCGCGGCCCCCTCCTCCACCAAACCCCCCACCAACCTGGATGACTCTGTGCCATCTTCCCCTGTTGGGCCCTGTGGGGTCCCAGCTGCCCCTTCTGCTGCCGAGGAGTCCAACTGCAACCTCCGCCTCTTGGACCTCCCCCCGGCAGCTGCGGCCTGGGACGCGGCACCGGACTCCTCACTCCCCGACGAGATGACAACACGGGAGGGGAGCCGGGCCTTGCGTCTCCGGCTGGCGGTCGGATCCCCGCCGCTGTGCTCCACAGCACCTTCTCCGCCCTCTTCATCAGTTGACGCTGCAGACAGGGAGAAACAAAACACAGGCATCAGGGCACTGTACAATGGACACATACACACATGACAGTTGCACATGAGTGGCATTGGCAAACCTCAGACATGTCATCACAATCCCCAACACACATGTCATTGCAACTGGCACACATGAGCCATACCACAGCCATATCGCAACTGCCACCACCATCCCCACACATACAACAGCATCAGCAGCCAAAGGGGAGCCATACATCACATGCAACACAGGAAGTGCACCACACATGTACACACACCACCACACTTGCATGCATGTCTACACCTCTGCCAAGTGTCGCACTGTTCAGACGGGCATCCATGTCACATCTGCCAATCAGGCTTCCACATACCGCTGTCACATGCATCCATGTAGCATCACTGTTGCACCTTTGACAAATACACACACATGCACATGTACACAGTGCTCATACATGCAGCCGAAAACAACATACATGCCTGACATCACGAACATGTCTACTTACATACACATTCATCCAAACATGTGTGCACGCACAACTGCATTTGCCATGCAAGCCCACACACACAAGCACCATCCATGTCTCACACATTACAGCCCTCGCATGTGTCAGCTCCACGGCCCTGTACACCCCCACCCATACTCCACCCCATACAAACAGATGTGCAACTGGCACAATGGGGAATGATCACCACACGCCCTGCTCACAACCAGGATGCATGTACACTCACCGCTCGACTCCAGACGGCTCTGCTTCTCTAGGACCTGGACGTGGAGCGCTGGGGATATGCGTTCCAGGACCCCCATCTGTTCTTCCGACAAGTGGCCCCGGCGCCCCTTGGCATCCGCTGCCTTCAAGAGGCGCCGGGCCTTGTTCAGGGTCCTGGACCTGAAGTCCTCCCAGCGCTTCCTGACATGTTGTAAGTCCCGGACTGCCACCCCCTCCGCGTTGATGGCAGTCACGATGTCTGTCCAGATCCGAGTCCGTCCTTCCTTGTCGGCGCGGGAACTTCCAAAGAGGGCATCATACTGCCCCAGGACTTGCTCCACCAGGACACCAACTTCGGTGGCACTGAAGCTGGTGCCCCTCTGCCTCTCTGGCCGGGGGTTGTCAGTGGTCACAGATGGTGTTAGCCCCGACATGACAACCCCAGAGGCAGGAGTGGGTGGGCAACTGGGTCCTGGGGCTGGGCTGTGGAGCGATGGAATTCCAGTCGGGAGTCTTCTGTTCCAGCAGGGGTGGTCACAGCAACAGCACCCCTGGCTGATGTGCAGGCAGCAAATGGCAGTGCACGTGGGCAGCAGGCAGTCAGGCAGCAGCAGATAGCAGGTGGGAGCGTGCTCGGGGCTCTGGGGGGCAGTAATTCGGCCTTCTGGGCAGGAGCGTGGTCTCCCGTGTGCTCACGCGTGGCCAGCTTGGTACGGAGTGAATTGGCACGTGAAAATCCTGCACGTCAGCGTGAAAACCGAGGAAAGGCCCTTAGCGCGTAAGCGCGTCAGCACGCATACGCGATTCCATTGGACCAAAGGCCCTCAGCGCGTAAGCGCGTCTGTGACGTGACCCGCACGGGTGTTTCCCACACAGCACGTGATGACAGAGCACACGTGGAAAGACTGCACGTCAGAGTCTCATCGCGTGTAATTGGACAAAAGTGCGTGTACACGCGATTGGCCTATGTACGTGTATATGAGGTGTGCGCGGACACTTACACACGCAAGTACGTCAGCGCACCTGTATCCCGGTGTACGGCCATTTCCACCAATCACACGCAATGAGACTCTGACGTGCAGTCTTTCCACGTGTGCTCTGTCATCACGTGCTGTGTGGGAAACACCCGTGCGGGTCACGTCACAGACGCGCATACGCGCTGAGGGCCTTTGGTCCAATGGAATCGCGTATGCGTGCTGACGCGCTTACGCGCTAAGGGCCTTTCCTCGGTTTTCACGCTGACGTGCAGGATTTTCACGTGCCAATTCACTCCGTACCAAGCTGGCCACGCGTGAGCACACGGGAGACCACGCTCCTGCCCAGAAGGCCGAATTACTGCCCCCCAGAGCCCCGAGCACGCTCCCACCTGCTATCTGCTGCTGCCTGACTGCCTGCTGCCCACGTGCACTGCCATTTGCTGCCTGCACATCAGCCAGGGGTGCTGTTGCTGTGACCACCCCTGCTGGAACAGAAGACTCCCGACTGGAATTCCATCGCTCCACAGCCCAGCCCCAGGACCCAGTTGCCCACCCACTCCTGCCTCTGGGGTTGTCATGTCGGGGCTAACACCATCTGTGACCACTGACAACCCCCAGCCAGAGAGGCAGAGGGGCACCAGCTTCAGTGCCACCGAAGTTGGTGTCCTGGTGGAGCAAGTCCTGGGGCAGTATGATGCCCTCTTTGGAAGTTCCCGCGCCGACAAGGAAGGACGGACTCGGATCTGGACAGACATCGTGACTGCCATCAACGCGGAGGGGGTGGCAGTCCGGGACTTACAACATGTCAGGAAGCGCTGGGAGGACTTCAGGTCCAGGACCCTGAACAAGGCCCGGCGCCTCTTGAAGGCAGCGGATGCCAAGGGGCGCCGGGGCCACTTGTCGGAAGAACAGATGGGGGTCCTGGAACGCATATCCCCAGCGCTCCACGTCCAGGTCCTAGAGAAGCAGAGCCGTCTGGAGTCGAGCGGTGAGTGTACATGCATCCTGGTTGTGAGCAGGGCGTGTGGTGATCATTCCCCATTGTGCCAGTTGCACATCTGTTTGTATGGGGTGGAGTATGGGTGGGGGTGTACAGGGCCGTGGGGCTGACACATGCGAGGGCTGTAATGTGTGAGACATGGATGGTGCTTGTGTGTGTGGGCTTGCATGGCAAATGCAGTTGTGCGTGCACACATGTTTGGATGAATGTGTATGTAAGTAGACATGTCCGTGATGTCAGGCATGTATGTTGTTTTCGGCTGCATGTATGAGCACTGTGTACATGTGCATGTGTGTGTATTTGTCAAAGGTGCAACAGTGATGCTACATGGATGCATGTGACAGCGGTATGTGGAAGCCTGATTGGCAGATGTGACATGGATGCCCGTCTGAACAGTGCGACACTTGGCAGAGGTGTAGACATGCATGCAAGTGTGGTGGTGTGTGTACATGTGTGGTGCACTTCCTGTGTTGCATGTGATGTATGGCTCCCCTTTGGCTGCTGATGCTGTTGTATGTGTGGGGATGGTGGTGGCAGTTGCGATATGGCTGTGGTATGGCTCATGTGTGCCAGTTGCAATGACATGTGTGTTGGGGATTGTGATGACATGTCTGAGGTTTGCCAATGCCACTCATGTGCAACTGTCATGCGTGTATGTGTCCATTGTACAGTGCCCTGATGCCTGTGTTTTGTTTCTCCCTGTCTGCAGCGTCAACTGATGAAGAGGGCGGAGAAGGTGCTGTGGAGCACAGCGGCGGGGATCCGACCGCCAGCCGGAGACGCAAGGCCCGGCTCCCCTCCCGTGTTGTCATCTCGTCGGGGAGTGAGGAGTCCGGTGCCGCGTCCCAGGCCGCAGCTGCCGGGGGGAGGTCCAAGAGGCGGAGGTTGCAGTTGGACTCCTCGGCAGCAGAAGGGGCAGCTGGGACCCCACAGGGCCCAACAGGGGAAGATGGCACAGAGTCATCCAGGTTGGTGGGGGGTTTGGTGGAGGAGGAGGCCGTGCAAGCACCAGAGACGGGGTCTGGAGGTGGGGATCCCACTGGTGCTAGTGGTGCAGTCCAGGACCAGGGACAGGAGGCAGCACAGGCGGCCGCGGAGGTGCCTGTGTGCAATCCTGTCCCCGATCCTGTCCCTGCATCATCTTGCACCAGCAGGGATGCCTACGTCCAGACCCGTTTTCAGGCAGGGGATGAGCTGACGTCAACTGGCCTTCCTCTGCCTGCGGACGTGGCTATCCAGGTCCGGGTTGAGCCTGTCCTGGCTGGTGTGGCGTTGCGTCAACGGGCCATGCGAGGTGACCTGCAGTCTTTTCATGGAGAGACTGCACGTCATCTCGAATGGCTCGTTGACCACGTCAGCCTGCTGGGACAGGTCACCCAGACCGGATTCCTCCGTCTGATGGGGCTTGTTCCGACCCCCTCCTCAACTGGACCCCCTACGCGCCAGTCGTCCTCTGTGCCATCTTCCCACCCATCAGTCACCTGGGTGCCCTGTGGAGCTGCCTCTGACAGTGCGGCCAGGCTGGTGGAGGAGGCATCTCTGCCACAGTCGGGAGTCGGACGTCCAGCAGGGGTGGCCACATAAACAACTGCACCCCAGCCGGCGGAGGATGTGCAGGCAGCAGGAGGCAGTGCACGGGCAGAGGCAGAGCAGCAGCAGCAGCAAGATGGTGGGAGCCATGAAGGCTCGGGGCCTTCGACATCGGAGGGGCAGGCATCGGCCGGAGGGCAGGAGGACCCAGGACAGAGAGTGTCTTCCGTGTGGCAGCGGTTGGGCCACGCCATAGGTGCGGAGCGGTGGCGGGCGGAAGAGGCGCGGCTCACAATGGTCAGGGCGGAGAACTCCATGCGGAGGGCCCTGAGGCGGGCCGAGTGCCTCGAGGCAATCCGCAGGGGGTTGGAGGAGGACACGGCGTCGTCCCTGCGGACCCTCGGGGCCATGGAACTGGACCGCCTCCGGGACATCGAACAGGAGTTCGATGATGCCCTGGCCCGGAACACCACAGAGTGAGCCGCTGGACTTGCCCGCCGCCTTTGTATATAGTTCTTTAGTTTTAGGTTTCCTTTGTTTTTTCTTATGATTTGGAGTCGACGGACACTGCTCCACTTTTTGTATATAGTTGATATTTAGGTAGGTTTTTTAGGAGGTTTCCTTAGTTCTGTTGTGATGATGGACCCTTGTTATTTTTGTACATAGTTCTTTGTTGCACGGAGAGTTTTGACATTTCACTTTGGACAACATTTTTTGGATTAGATTTTCTAGTTTTGTGTTTTTATGCGGACATGCAGCTTCTTTTTTCACATTTACATTGTAGTTAGTTTTCTTTCTTTAGCATTCGTATTTTTTTCTAATACATTTTTTTTTACATTGTTCACTGTGTGGTTTCATCTCATTGGTTTCATGCATGTCATGTTGTGTGTTTTCCCATTCAATTGGAAAATATGTGTGTGACGGACATGGGTTCATTTGCTTCATGAACATTGGGGGTGTAACATGTGATTTCCATTTCCATGTGGGTGAATGGGTTACTTGGTAGGGCTTTTTGGCTGTGGAGGCTGACCAATACGCACATTGTGAGGACCTGGTGGGGGCTGCACATGGTGGCAGGGGGGTGGGGGTGGTGGGAGACATGAGTGGGGGCCTGGTGGAGGCTGCCCCTGCACTGCTGGGGGGTGGGGGTGGTGGGAGACATGAGTGGGGGCCTGATGGAGGGTGCCCCTGCACTGCTGGGGGGTGGGGGTGGTGGGAGACATGAGTGGGGGACTGGTGGAGGGTGCCCCTGGTGGCTGGGGGGTGGGGGTGGTGGGAGACATGAGTGGGGGCCTGGTGGAGGGTGCCCCTGCACTGCTGGGGGGTGGGGGTGGTGGGAGACATGAGTGGGGGCCTGGTGGAGGGTGCCCCTGCACTGCTGGGGGGTGGGGGTGGTGGGAGACATGAGTGGGGGCCTGGTGGAGGGTGACCCTGGTGGCTGGGGGGTGGGGGTGGTGGGAGACATGAGTGGGGGCCTGGTGGAGGGTGCCCCTGCACTGCTGGGGGGTGGGGGTGGTGGGAGACATGAGTGGCGGCCTGGTGGAGGGTGACCCTGGTGGCTGGGGGGTGGGGGTGGTGGGAGACATGAGTGGGGGCCTGGTGGAGGGTGCCCCTGCACTGCTGGGGGGTGGGGGTGGTGGGAGACATGAGTGGGGGCCTGGTGGAGGGTGCCCCTGGTGGCTGGGGGGTGGGGGTGGTGGGAGACATGAGTGGGGGCCTGGTGGAGGGTGCCCCTGGTGGCGGGGGGGTGGGGGTGATAGGGGACATGAGTGGGGGCCTGGTGGAGGCTGCCCCTGCACTGCTGGGGGGTGGGGGTGGTGGGAGACATGAGTGGGGGCCTGGTGGAGGCTGCCCCTGCACTGCTGGGGGGTGGGGGTGGTGGGAGACATGAGTGGGGGCCTGGTGGAGGGTGCCCCTGGTGGCTGGGGGGTGGGGGTGGTGGGAGACATGAGTGGGGGCCTGGTGGAGGGTGCCCCTGGTGGCTGGGGGGTGGGGGTGGTGGGAGACATGAGTGGGGGCCTGGTGGAGGGTGACCCTGGTGGCTGGGGGGTGGGGGTGATAGGGGACATGAGTGGGGGCCTGGTGGAGGCTGCCCCTGCACTGCTGGGGGGTGGGGGTGGTGGGAGACATGAGTGGGGGCCTGGTGGAGGGTGACCCTGGTGGCTGGGGGGTGGGGGTGGTGGGAGACATGAGTGGGGGCCTGGTGGAGGCTGCCCCTGCACTGCTGGGGGGTGGGGGTGGTGGGAGACATGAGTGGGGGCCTGGTGGAGGGTGCCCCTGCACTGCTGGGGGGTGGGGGTGGTGGGAGACATGAGTGGGGGCCTGGTGGAGGGTGACCCTGGTGGCTGGGGGGTGGGGGTGGTGGGAGACATGAGTGGGGGCCTGGTGGAGGCTGCCCCTGCACTGCTGGGGGGTGGGGGTGGTGGGAGACATGAGTGGGGGCCTGGTGGAGGGTGCCCCTGGTGGCTGGGGGGTGGGGGTGGTGGGAGACATGAGTGGGGGCCTGGTGGAGGGTGCCCCTGCACTGCTGGGGGGTGTGGGTGGTGGGAGACATATGTGGGGGCCTGGTGGAGGGTGCCCCTGGTGGCGGGGGGGTGGGGGTGATAGGGGACATGAGTGGGGGCCTGGTGGAGGCTGCCCCTGCACTGCTGGGGGGTGGGGGTGGTGGGAGACATGAGTGGGGGCCTGGTGGAGGCTGCCCCTGCACTGCTGGGGGGTGGGGGTGGTGGGAGACATGAGTGGGGGCCTGGTGGAGGGTGACCCTGGTGGCTGGGGGGTGGGGGTGGTGGGAGACATGAGTGGGGGCCTGGTGGAGGGTGCCCCTGCACTGCTGGGGGGTGGGGGTGGTGGGAGACATGAGTGGGGGCCTGGTGGAGGGTGCCCCTGCACTGCTGGGGGGTGGGGGTGGTGGGAGACATGAGTGGGGGCCTGGTGGAGGGTGACCCTGGTGGCTGGGGGGTGGGGGTGGTGGGAGACATGAGTGGGGGCCTGGTGGAGGGTGCCCCTGCACTGCTGGGGGGTGGGGGTGGTGGGAGACATGAGTGGGGGCCTGGTGGAGGGTGACCCTGGTGGCTGGGGGGTGGGGGTGGTGGGAGACATGAGTGGGGGCCTGGTGGAGGGTGCCCCTGCACTGCTGGGGGGTGGGGGTGGTGGGAGACATGAGTGGGGGCCTGGTGGAGGGTGCCCCTGGTGGCTGGGGGGTGGGGGTGGTGGGAGACATGAGTGGGGGCCTGGTGGAGGGTGCCCCTGCACTGCTGGGGGGTGTGGGTGGTGGGAGACATATGTGGGGGCCTGGTGGAGGGTGCCCCTGGTGGCGGGGGGGTGGGGGTGATAGGGGACATGAGTGGGGGCCTGGTGGAGGGTGCCCCTGGTGGCTGGGGGGTGGGGGTGGTGGGAGACATGAGTGGGGGCCTGGTGGAGGGTGCCCCTGCACTGCTGGGGGGTGGGGGTGCAGGGGGACATGAGCAGGTGTGCAGGGTAGTCCCCTGTTTTGTGGGCTGCCTGCAGGGGCTGTGGAGGGTGTACAGGGAACACCTGTGAGGACCCACCCAGCCTAATTGCGTGTGATAATTCCCGCACACCCCTGTAATACACGTACCAAGCCAAATCGCGTGTGATGATTCCCACGCACCCCTGTAATACACGTACCTGGCCAAATCGCATGTGAAACTTCCCGCATACCCCTGTAATACACGTACCCTGGCCAATCGCGTGTTGAACTTCCCGCGTACCCCTGTAATACACGTACCCTGGCCAATCGCGTGTTAAACTTCCTGCGTACCCCTGTAATATACGTACCCTGGCTATTCGCGTGTATAACTTCACGCGTACCCCTGTAATACACGTACCCTGGCCAATCGCGTGTTAAACTTCCCGCGTACCCCTGTAATACACGTACCCTGGCCAATCGCGTGTTAAACTTCCCGCGTACCCCTGTAATACACGTACCCTGGCTAATCGCGTGTATGACTTCACGTGTACCCCTGTAATACACTTACACTGGCTAATCGCGTGTTAAACTTCCCGCGTACCCCTTTGATACACGTACCCTGGCCAATCGCGTGTTAAACTTCCCGCGTACCCCTGTAATACACGTACCCTGGCCAATCGCGTGTTAAACTTCCCGCGTACCCCTGTAATACACGTACCCTGGCTAATCGCGTGTATAACTTCACGTGTACCCCTGTAATACACTTACCCTGGCTAATCGCGTGTTAAAGTTCCCGCGTACCCCTGTAATACACGTACCCTGGCCAATCGCGTGTTAAACTTCCCGCGTACCCCTGTAATACACGTACCCTGGCCAATCGCGTGTTAAACTTCCCGCGTACCCCTGTAATACACGTACCCTGGCTAATCGCGTGTATGACTTCACGTGTACCCCTGTAATACACTTACCCTGGCTAATCGCGTGTATGACTTCACGTGTACCCCTGATATGCACGTTACCCGCTTTGCGTTCCTTGTTTGGCTGCCCTGTAAACTGGTCCAGGGTTAGCGCAGCCCTTTGCGATGATTTAGCGATTTTGCTGGCTTTTCCTTGCGCGAGGGCGTTCTTGGGGGCGTTACTGGCGCTGCTGCAGGGTCGCTGCGATACTCTGCGCCACGGCTGGTTTGGGAGCATGAAATCCATGAATACGCTGTGCGCGGAAATCGGTTTTAGCGCACGTGCCTGGCGCAGTCAATCGCACGCGGACACTCTGCGCCAGCCGCTTGCGACACTTTTCTGCGAGATTCTATGAATTACCCTGTTAGTGTTACTGCAACTCAGTCCAGCGCAAGTCACGACTGATCCTGAGGTTGCGGTTGGGAGGTAACTCCCCATTCCCTTTCGGTCCATTAGACCCAATGGCGGTTTCTTGGCGCTGTTAGCGCCAGTGCCAGTAGCGTCACCATAATAGCGCCGAAAATGGGTGGAAAGTTGTGATTTTTACCTCCAGAAAAAAGCTGCAGGCAAAACTCCCACTTTTCATCCAACTCGAAATTGGGCGGAGTGGTAATGCAGTGGTAATAGTGTTACTGCTGCATTGTTACCGCTCCACCCAACTCGTGATGACCACATTTACTCCGGTGAATCCCAGGCCTGGCCTATCAGCAATTAGGAAACCTTCCCCACAGGCTAGTTCACCTGCAAAGCTGGTTCAGAAGGACTTTGGTTCGACTTTTGCAAGGGTGACAATAGCTAGACATATGTTGACACATACTGGAGAGAAGCCATTTGTGTTTTCTCTGTTGAAGACAGCGTAGAAACGTTGCATCGGCACAAGTGCAATTAACGCAAGGACAAAAATTGTCAGAATCCAAAAAAATTGTATTTCATTGAATATTGCCACAGTGTAAACATGTATTGAAAGAATATATTCTTTGCACTAGTGAGATTTTTGGCCTAGTGGTGATTATATTTTCTCCTGTTTAAGTTGGATCTCAGTGCTGTATTTTTTGTATGATGCCACATTATGATGGATCTAAGATGTTTGATTTTAAATTGGGAGACCACAGTCTCTTCCATGATATAGTGGAAGAATAAGTAGATCATATTCCAGGCAGGAGGCCTCTTTCCATGCAGAGATGGTGCTGTTTTTGACAAGGCCACTGGGATGGCAAGACAACGTGTGCAGTCTCTTGCCAGATGCCTCCAGCTCCCAAATACTTCAATTTGTTTATAAATGACATAGTGGCATTGTGTCATCTCTCGTATACTTTTTTACTCTATGTAAGAGTCATTCATGAAACTGTCCTAGTGGCATATCTCACAGGTTCACTGTTGGAGAGACCGAAATGAACTCAAGGTATCACTTGTGCAACAATATCCATCATTGGAAAAAAAGAGGGGTCACAACATTTACTTCTAAACAGCCACAGGGCAAACACCTATCTCAGTGGAAGTTGGGGTAATCAAGCCTAAAGAGAAACAGAGACGAACACCGGAAACCACAAACTCTGAATTCAATCATGCGTATTCATCTTCAAGCACTCAAAAAGGAGTCACAAAAATGAACATCTGTTTAGTGCAAAAGGCAAGACAAAATAGACTTAACACACTTGGGGCAAGATTACAGAAACTTTGCACCAGTGCAAGTGCAAAGTTGGCACGGTATTAGTAATAGGACAAAGTTTGCCCTATTTTTAAAAACAATGGCGTGGAGTGGACGACGAGTGGCAGTCCTGCAGTGCTGTGCCAGAGAGCCTTTCTCCTCTTTCTGTTGCTGGACTATTGTGGGAGGTCCTGCTTAAAATCACCATCCACCTGCGGAGCGGACGCGGATTGGACGACGAGTGGTAGTCCTGCAGTGCTGTGCCGGAGAGTCTTTCTCCTCTTTCTGTTGCTAGACTATTGTGGGAGGTCCTGCTTAAAATCACCATCCACCCGCGGAGCGAACGCGGAGTGGACGATGAGTGGCAGTCCTGCAGTCATGACTGTCAGGGCTGCAAGAGCAAACACAAAAATTGAACTAAATGAATCACCCCTAGAAGAAGACGAAGGTCGGTGTTTAAGAAGTACGAAAATGTCACTAAAACAACAGGGAATTATCCTTAAGAGTCAGGAGGGAATACTGGCATGTAGTCCCAAGATAAACGAAAATGGCAGACTCAGTGAATGGGGTCTGCCAGAGAAGGGAGGCCAACAGACTTTACACCAGATTTTGGCCCCGCAGTCAGAACAAATTGTACAAATTGTACAAACAGAACAAACAGAACCTACAAAATCGTCAACGACTTCATCATGGGCGCGCACACTAAACGAAATGAAAAAACTACAACCGCAGTCATCGCTACCATTGCAATTATTGCCTGAGTCTGATTCCGACCCCGATCCCGTCTTGGAGCCGGTCCCGGTCCTGGTTGACTTGGTTGACCTGCGTGGGGATCCCTCGGTTTGGATGCCGGGGGCTCATGGAGTCGGTCCCCCGTCCATGAGTGGGGAGGGGAGCGGCCAGGGAGGCGGGGAAGGTGGGGAGGCTGTGGAGTCCTTGCGAAGTGCACCACCCGGCGAGCTGAGCCAAATCCCTCCCAGCGCGGCCCAATAAGGTGAGCCGCGCCGCATGGAGGATTCCCTCGGAGGGGGGCCCCCATCCGTGTTGGGTGCTGGGGGGGAGGGCAGGAGTTGCTCGTGGGGTGAGATGGCATCCGCAGAGGACGTGGAGGAGCGTGTCCCTTGGGATGAGATTCGGACGGCGGGAGCCGTGTGGGAGCGGGTCACGCCCCGGTCGACCACCTCTGGAGTTGACGCCAGCCCGGATCGAAGTGGAGGCAGTGATCCACGTGGAGGTGGAGGGAGGCATAGACGATAAGGACGATCAAACAGACACGGAAGCAGTTCTTGTGGATAGTAAAGTCAGTAAATTGCCCAATTACAAAAAAAGGCAAAGACAAATGGTTAAAATTACCACTAAGAGAAAAAATGGTGGTAAATACTTCAACAAAAATAGGCCAACAACAAATGAAAAAAAATCAGTGACAAATTACTTGACGTCTCAAGTAAACAAAAAATCGGTTAACAGACATCACATGGAGCTATCGGATATGGAGATTCTCGATGCTCTAAATGAATGCTTAGCCCCTTCTAAACTACGAAGACTAGATTGTAAAAATAGTGAAAAAAAGCAAAGTGCCAGGGACGCTTCACCACTGGAGGAGAAAGATGGGTCATTGAACCAGCTAGAAAAAGGAGTAAGGGAAGAGCCGGAGACATCCAAGTCACCGCTCCTCCTAACGATTTCACAAGAAATGGAGACGCCTAATGGCGATTTGCATCCACAAGCCTACATAGAAAAGAGAGACGAGGGGGAGAAACTGGACAATTCGATTGCCAGGGAGCAGGAGAAATTAATAAACCAACTGGAAATAGAAAGTCCATATGAAAAATCACACACCAGGGATGAAGAAGAAGTCTCTGGTGGCATACCAACAGGGACGGACAAGTCAAATAAAATATCGCGGGAAGTAGATACCACATCATCTTCACAGCTTGATAAAGGAGGCACATTTGAATCAGATTACGTAACATCTACTAAACCATTTCAGGAGCCCGATCCGAAATTAATCGATGGGACTAGACGGAAACGACATCTGAGCAAGAAGGAGAAAAATATACATTCAGTAGACCTACCAACCCCGTCCAATTTGACAATACCAGTTCAGGTTCAAACGAAGAAACATTTGCAGAACCATCAAAACCTGTGGGGCCTTGAACCACTTAGCCCCCGACTGGACACGACGGAGAATCGAAGATGCTCACTGGATATTGCTGGACCGTTAAAAAATCAGGGGGGAAATACGACAACAAGTATAACTGACGCCCCAACAAGGAGATCCTCAATGCAACAACACTCATCAAGTCCAGCGGAACATTTAAACAAAAAGACTGACCTACTCTCCATTATGTCATCGGTAAACATAGCACTCTCTCCATTTATGAAGCTCTATGAAGCCATCGCTGACTCATTGAAGGACCACACTAGTATTCAAGCAATGATGTATAGCAAAGTCATCTTTTTAGAAGCCTACATCATGGCCCTAGAAGCAAGAAAAACAAACAACCGAGAAGCGAATCAAGATTCATCAGTCACACCTAAACAAGCATGCCGGAAAGGTGAGGCTCAGACAGTGGCGAGAAAAACTATAGAGACTCAAACAATTACCATGATAGATTTAACAGCGAGCAAATCATCAGTAGAAGAAGCCATTAAAGTAGCAGAGACGAACACCCGAACAGGCCATCCAGATATTATACTGAACTCAAATAAACAAGAAATTACAATTGAAGTATCAGGAGGATAATCTCAAGGGCGAAAAACCGTCCAAAAAAAAGGGGGAACAAAGACACTGTCACCTAGGCTGGCCAAGCCTGGTACTCAATCAGTAGAAGCGATTTTTCAAGTTTTTAAGCAGCCAGTAAACCACAAAGACAAAGTATGCCTTGGGGAGAGTTCGGACGTAAATATAGAACCCAGGAAAAGACAGGAAAGCTCGGAAACGAACAAGACACCATCACCGACGACAACAAACGATTTTCTGGCAAATGAGGAACTGATGAACCTGAGTCAATATGTGTCGGAAGACTCTATTTCAGGCATGAGCCCAAAGAAAACTTCTAAAATTTCGCCTCCACAATCTGCCAGTAAAACAAATAAATCAGATAATAACATAAAGGAAAATTCACAATGGAATGAACAACGTCAAAAACAAAAAATGGTAAAGACCAGCAGTCAAAACAAAAAAGAAACCCAGGTAACTGAAACTTCGAGACAAAAAATTCTAAAACAAATGATGGAAACAAAAAAGGAGAGAGAAAGGGCTAGATCAAGATCACCGGAAAATCGGAGTAGCAGAAACTTAGAGAAGGTAGATCATCATTCCCGTGCAAGATCAGAGGCCCGGGAGGGTGAACGTTCCAACCGGACACAGCGTGACGACTTTCAGTATCGCCAAGATGAGCAAAAGAGTAAAAGTAAAAGCTCAAGAGGGCATATGCCAATGTGCGTTGACACGAAACCCAAATATGGCAAACGTGGAGAAAACGAAAAGACCTCTGCAAATTCATCAAGAGGCTTAGGGGAAATGAGTTTGCAGAAATTCGGTGTTAAAACTGTTCAAACACATCCGAAATTTAAAATATATCAAATCAGAAGAGTTACTTGTGGTAGAGCCAAGCCATAGAAACACCAAGGCCAGAACTTACTTGCATATAGCGTCAACGAAGCTAAAAAACAGCTTCCTGGAAAATAAAAGAGAACTAGAAAATATGGGATACGACTTAAGAGTGTATTCGGTGACGCAGATAGGGCAGAAACACGAAAGTAAAGAAAGGAAGAGGAAAGAATCTCCGGACATAAACTTGAATAAACAGCGGAATTTCAATTTTCAAACAAAAAAAAGTCATACAAGTCCCGGAGTTAAGGAAAAGACACGAGTAATGCAAAAGCGAGAAGGATAAACGCAATTGAACCCGAAGGAAACCATCCACCACGGAAGAAGTGAGAGAGAAGACAAGAGACAAACCTATAGTGTCAGGGAAACATCCTCTCAAAAGGATCAAAATCGGGAACAAAAATAAGAAGACACAAGAAAGACCCATAGAGTTAGGAAAACAACAGCCCAAAAGGAACAGAATCAGGAACAACAACAAAACAAAATCGAGAGCGAACTTCCACTAAAATGTGTCCCAATGAAAGGAATATGGTCCTGGTTGCCAAAAGCATTAACAGAAAAGAAGCAAAAATAGCAGTTTATTGGAGACGAACACATTCAACGAGGAAAATGTAAGTCAGGACAACAGAAGCAGTCAATCAAAATGTGCTTGTGGAACACGAGAGGACATCTTCATCTCCTATTCGCAAGTGACATGATTTTGGGAGCATATGATCTAATATGCCTTCAGGAGACTTGGTTGTGTGAACCACCCTCCATGAGGGGATTTGATTTAATCCTGGCACCCGCTAAGCAGGGTCGTTTGGGAAGACCTTCTTCAGGGCTTCTGATCGCCTGTAAAAATGGATGCGGGATCAGATTAGAAAAGACATTGATCAGTAACCTTGATATATTGATGGTGAAAGCCTCATGGACCCGCAAGACAAACAACAAGGAGGGTTACGGAAAAACACCATTAATATTAGCAAACGTCTATTGGAATCGAGCGGCCACAGAAACAACTACCTTTCTGGAAAAAGTTGAAGAAGCAATAGATGAAGCCTTGGCAGGTCACTTAGTAAAACACTTCCTGATCTGTGGGGATTTAAATGCAATCTGCTCTGCATTCCCGGGGAATGGAAATAGACAAGTAAACAGATCACCGGGAGAACAGCGTGGAGAACTATGGACCCGTCTGATGGAATCGAGAAATTTACACAATTTACATGAAGCCTTCCCAGACCCAAAGCGTCTGCCATCATGGGAAAGAAACAATTCAAAGGCAACAATAGACCACATGTTTGTTACAGAACCGATTTTGGCCATAACGAAAGATTTTGGAATAATTAGAACAAGGGCCAGTGACCATAATGTGCATCAAGCCCCCCCGAACGTCCATATGGAAGCCAAGATTGCAATCAATGGACAAGGAAATCGTCTTAAACTATCAAAGGAGCACATCGTGGAAATAGAGAACAGATTTAATTCCATGACGGAGATAGCGGATGCGAATAAAACCAACTATATTCCGCTTCTAACGAAGTATAAAAAAACTGCATTTGTAAAAAAGTTCGGCGGAAATCCACCAAAACATGTGTTCGATAAATCTCTGGTGGAGAAACGCTGTATCCTTCGCAAAATCCAACGTAGAGCGAAAACTAAAGACACACCTGCGGCATACGAAGAAGCAGTGGCTGCAGCAAAACACTACAAATCCTGGGTAAGAGGACACAGGTTAAAACTCTATCAACAAGACTCGGAAAACATCTTAAAAATTATAGGTGGGAGAAACACAAGAGAATTCTGGAGCACTTTGAGAGCCACGATGGATGTACAAGAAAAATCCTTAGTAAGTGAGGTGGGTGAAGTAACATGGGTAAAACACTTTGAAACAATGTATTCGGCTCCAACGAAACCCACTACCAAATATTTTGGATGTGAGCCTGGCCCATGGCTAAAAGTGGATGATCCAGAGGAGATCCGACTAAAGATCTCAAGTTTAAAGAAATCAAGAGCCCCAGAGCCCGATGGGGTCACCAACGTGGATTTAAAAACAAACCCTGAAGAGCGGGCAAGTTTACTGAGCAAAATCTTCAGAAAATGTCCTGGAAATCAGCAACAGTTGTATCAATTTTCAAAAAAGGTGATAAAAAGGACCCAACGAATTACAGACCAATCGCGTTGCTTGATGTCATAGGGAAAGTGTTTGGATCAATGTTGTTAGATCACTTTAAGCTATGGGCAGCAAATGATCCATGCGAAGATCCGTTTCAAACGGGATTTAAGAAAAATATGGGTACGACGGCCAACATTCTACTCCTTTCCGTGCTGAAAAACAAAGTCCTGGAAGGTGGTCCAAACATTTTTGTGGCATTCATCGACCTGACCCAGGCCTTTGACCGCATAGACAGGTCTAGGCACTGGTCTAAACTGGAGGCGTGGGATTGTCCAGCTACCCTGCTAAATCCAATTAAGGAACTGTATACAGACACCAACATGCGGATCCGTTTGGACCAAAACGGATTACTATCAAACCCGATATCAACAGCCAGAGGTGTGAAACAGGGGTGCCCATTGGCCCCGGCCTTGTTCTTGGCATTCATTGGCGACATAATTGGCTCAGACACAGCAACACAATCTTTTCCACCAAAACTCTGCAAAACGCCTATAACGAGGCTCCTATATGCGGACGATTTAGTCCTTTTGGACTACACGCCCGTCGAACTACAGAGACAAATGGCAAGTTTGCAGAGTTATATGCAAGAAAATATGCTGGAAATTAACGTTAAAAAAACAAAACTGCTGAGATTCGAGATGTCGACCAGAAAAAGAAAAGGACCATGCTTAAATCTTGAGGGCAAGCCGATTGAAACAGTCTTGGACTTCAAATATCTAGGAGTCACATTAGACAGCACAAAACAAGATAAAGCTATGCAAATATCATTAATAGCGAAAGTAAATAAAATGGCAGCCCAAGCCAGGGCCATAGATAGAAAGTTTGGCAGATACTCGCTGATGCCAGTGCAAGGATTTTACAAGAAAAAGGTGATGCCAACACTATCATATGGAGGTGACGCCATGATAAACTTGCCATTGGATATCTGGACCAAAATGGAGGCAAAGTTTTGGAGGAAAGTCCTCACGTTGCCTAACTCAACATCTGGTGCTTCAATCCGTAAAGAGCTTAGTTTGCTGTCCCTTAAAAGCTCCGTAGAACAGGCGAAATTGATGCTTTACAGGAAATGCCGGATGGTGGAGCCTCCATCAATTTATAATTTGATAAATCAGGAAATTGAACGAGCCACTATTAGAAGCCTAATGAAATGGAAAAAAGATAACATCCGAGTGTTGAAACAAATACAGGAGAACGAAGATACACTAATCACCAATCCGAAAAAAGTCCTCAAACAATTACGAGAATATGATTGGATATTAACTTTGGAAATTGCAGGAAAAAATAAATTAACTGCACACAACGAAGATACACTAATCACCAATCCGAAAAAAGTCCTCAAAAAATTACGAGAATATGATTGGATATTAACTTTGGAAATTGCAGGAAAAAATAAATTAACTGCACACCTGCCGCCAAATGTTAAAAGACTAAACGAATTACAAGAATACATCAAAAAATTCCCTTGTAGGAAGGGGAGAGACATGCTGTTACGTGCTCGCCTCAACCTTCTGCCTACAAACGAGATCTTGGCAATAAGAGGCAAAGCCGCACCTAACTTTTGTCGTTTTTGCAATGCACAAGAAATAGAATCGATACGACATTTACTTCTAAAATGTGCTGCAAACCAACAAGTAAGAAGTCGTTACTTAAGACACATTTTTTCGGACTTTATTATAGCTGATGAAGATACTTGTTGGGCTCGTTTAATGGGAGGAGATAAGACAAAATGGCAGATAGCTACGTACAAAATACTGGAATCAGTAAATCTGCCACGGACATAGCCCACGACAAGGGCACATTTTAGCGAGACCCTCCGTTTTATGTGAATTTCATGACAGAACGTCATTTTGTAAAAATCTTTTTGATTAAACACAAATATATATATAAAAAAAAAAAAAAACAATGGTACACATTAAAAAACCATTGCACCTTGACAAGTGCAGCTTGGCATATTAAAAGCACCAGGGCAAAAATTGATTTTTCTAATACTATCAAAAATTTGTAGGCAGCAATACAGCAACAAAAGCTGCGGTATCAAATGTATGCTGACACCACGTAGACCCTCATTTCACCTAGGGATTCAAAAAATCACTAACATGTACAGATCACAGTGCATCTATAATAAGATGGAACAGAGCTAGCTATTTCTCAAATGTACCAAGCTGGAAATCCTGGAAACTGCATCCTCTGTTACATCCCCATACACATTCACTTGCCCATCCATGATGGTCAAGACTCCTAAAATAACTGTGAAATAAATGATATTGGGCTCAACAGCGATTTACTGTTTACTTATTAAATAAACAGTAATGTGAAATACGCACAGGGTTGTGTACTTCAAAGACTTTGCTCTCTTCGTCTTCTCCCAAGAATGCTAGTCACTTCTCTAGCATGGTTTTCTACATGGTATGTTGGGTTTGAGGCCGCTGCTCAGTTGATCAGTCATGCAACGTCAGGTAACACCAAATCTAATTTTGGTGCAACATAATCCCCATTAAAACCCACAAAGAATCATAGGTACCCTGATTCATAGAGATCCAACACATCATGTATGCATTCCTCCTATCTTTATGTTCAGGTTTTACTAGATCTGTGAATATAATATTCAATCTGATTGAATCATGGTTTAAGTACCGTGAGTCATATGTTCTTAGACATACAATATTGAGGCTTCGATTGAATTGCCTTTTTTCATTGCAAACATAGTAATGTAGCAAATTGTGACTCGGTCTCCTTCTCAATGTCTATTAAATGGGGGTTTCTCCTAGTCTTTTTAGCAAACCTTACCAGCTGCAATGCACACAGTTGAAGATGGACAAGTCTTGACTTTTTGCAGCCCCATTATAAGGTTTGGCAAGATACGGACAACCCAAATCCCCATAAACTATGGCTGCACCCCGTTAATCTGCATACATGCACGCCTAACAGCAATCAGCACCCCAACTGCATGCCTGCATCCCTATATTCCCAATTGGACATTACCTTTGCGCATTGATTCCTATGCGATCAGTACTTTGCGCATGCCTTCATGTGGCGATGAGATTTCAAGCTTTGCATTCCGATTTCCCTGATGTGACGTTATGCGGTCAGATCCTTGAATAGGCATGTGATTTCCTCACAAAGGTGTCCCTCGACACACCCATGTAATGCCTTGTTCTTCCTCATTCTGCATGGGGAATGGGGAATATGCATGTTCTGTCCCCTGTTTACTCCATTGCAGACGCCCCTCCAACAGTTTGCTTGGTGTTTTACACAAGTCCCTCGACTGCATGCAGAGACGGGAGAGAGATGCACGAAGTATGCGCAAGGACCCAGAAATGCACACAAAGTGAATTTGTAGACTGACTTTTGCATGCTGAAAAGTGTGCAAAGGCAATTTCCTGCATGCAGAATATGTCAAAAATTAGGATCCTATTGTTCTAATGACTGGGGATACAGGGATAACGTTTCCATCCATTTGGAATGAGCGGTTCCCGGGTTGAGTTTGAAGAGAGTGCTATGAGTGCCAACAATCAGGATTTCCATTTTGTTGTCATTCCTGCAGAGAATGTGGGCTGCCATCCAGGCCTGGATGGTCTTTTAGATGGAGTTTGGATTGGTAATATCTTCTTTATAAGGTCCAGAGCGGGGCATAAGGAGCTGGGTGTCATTGGCATAGTTGGTGAAGGATATGCCCATGGAGTTAAGGTGGTCAAAGAGGGTTTTGGTGTAAATGTTATAAAGGTTAGGGTAGACACAAGATCCTTGAGGGACATCACAGGAGTCGGGGGGGGTTGGGGAATTGCTGATGTAGACACGAGAGGAACTATTGGCTAGGGAAAAGGCAATCCCTTTGGTGGCAATGGTGGAGAAATTAACAGCTGCGGTGAGGTGATGGCAGAGTGTGTTGTGGTCATCCAGGTCGAAGGCAGCCGAGATGTCCAATACAAGGATTAGTGTGACTGTCATGATTCCTGCCCCTCATGCCCCCAGCCCTCCAAGATGTCAGGCTGGAACCAGGCCATGATTACCTACATGGCACTCAAGGGCCTCTCCATCCCTCCAAAGACCCACTTGGAGTCAGACTTGGCGCTTGTGGCACCAGACTCACTCACTCCCATAGGATAATATTGGGGATTGGACTTGTAGTGCTTTGATGGGGACAAGACGGATGCCCCCACATATTTCGGTTCCCAGAACTGCATGTGCAGTCTCGTCTTTTGGGTGTGGTTCAGCCCAGAGACACCTGGGATACCCAGAGACTATTTAAGCCACGCCCAGGCTGAGAAACATGCTGTGTGTTTTCTGCACCTGCAGCGTGACACTCACCGTGTTCGGATAGCTCTCCAGTAGGCCTGCATCTTTCTTCTGCACTCAGCTTCTGCAAGAACAAGAACACTGTTAGGAACAGCCTTACCTTACGGCGCTTCTGCCCATCATCCATTGCTTCTTCTGGTCTGCGGGCATCTTCGGTGGTGTTATTCCCATCCCGGCACGCTGCATCCTAAGGAAAAGGGAAAAGAATAGAAAAAAGCATTAGTAAGCATTCTGCAAATCTTCACTTATTCTTAAAGACTGTACGAGCTTCAAACGCTTACCTGAATCCCAGCCACTCTGGGGGAACTCTGTCTCCAGAACTTCTCATCCATCTGCAAGAGGGAAAAGACACTCCAGGTTAGCATGGAAACATCTAGAGGTGCCGCATACCGCGCTTACTCACCGCATTTCTTCTTCATAACCGGCATCCACGCTGAAAAGGTCGCGGCACCTAAAAGACACAGAAAAAGAATTCAGTTCAATACAAATACGAAAGGGTCGCATTGCGCATCGCGCATCGCGCTTTCACTCACCTTCAGCGCTACACATCTCAGCAGCACGTCGCCATCCCCGGACGCCTGGCCATCATCTAAGGAATGAAAGGAACGAAGTTAGAGAACTGTTCAAAAGACTCATTATACTTACCTGTCGGACTCTTGCCAGTGAAGTAACTAGGCAGCAACGAGCCTGCATCAATCAACGCGCCCCTGCGCTGAAAGCAGGACGGAGAGCACACTTTCCAAGAAAACAAGGCCCAGTCTCCAGTTGAGTAGACTCCAGGGAAGGGTTCGAGGTCGTAAGATGTCAGAACAGGCTGAGTGACGTCCCTGTGGATACCAGGTGAGCATTACAGAACACAAAGGCTCCTGGGCGTCATGGAAACGTCAGAAACCAACCAGTTAGCCCATATGTTGTGGCAGCTACGTTCCGAAGTACAAGCAGCCAGGCAGGAGACCAACACCCTGAGGAGAGAGCTGATAGTAGCCAAAGAACGCACTGATGATTTAAGCCGGCAACTTCTCCAGTCATAAGCAGGGCATGCACCATTGCCGGGAAGCATGCCCTCAATGCCAGCACCATCAGCCAATCCCGTTCAGATAACCCTTCTTGGGGCAGTTCCCTTGGCCCCGCCCGAACGATTTACGACGGATCCCAAGAGGTTTGCAACGTTCATGAACCAGTGCCGCCTGTACTTCCTTTGTAGACCAGGGGCCTTTCCGAATGACCAATCATGGGTCGCTTTTGTGCTATCCTACCTGAGTGGTAGCGCCGCGGACTGGTCTGTACCCTTTGTGGCCCAAGACGATCCTTTGCTGCATGACTTCAGGGGCTTTCAGCAGGAGATGGAAAAGCTGTTCGCCCGTCGTACTCATGGGCAGGCATTAGACAACAAACTTCTGTCCCTATGCCAAGGGAATCAAGAACTATTAACATACATAGCCACGTTCAATAGACTCGTAGTTGAAGCATAATGGCCAGTGGAGAAGAGAACCATGTTATTTCATCAGGGGTTGCGGGGGAGCTCAAGGATGTTCTCGCACATGTAGTGAACCCCCAGAAAGACTGCTCAGAATTTATTGACCTTGTTGTTCAACTGGATCATAGGTTGCAGGACCGAAGAGTAGATCGAACCAGACCGGTCCCTCGCCCTATGTATGTGTGTTCAAAGGACAATATTGCCCGCACAACGGAAGGTTCAGGAGAACCAATGCAAATCGGGGGGGGTCAGATCCCCCTTGACTAAAGCGGAAAGGGATAAAAGGAGACAGCAACAGTTATGTCTGTACTGTGGAAGGTCAGGTCATTTCCTAAAAGAGTGCCCTGTGAAGCCACCAAGAAGGATGGTAGGAGCCACGGACAAGGAAGATACCATCAAGGAATCGGAAAACTCCTCAGCCCGGCAAGTGTAGGGTTCCGCTTGTCGAGCGAAGAAAGTGAACTACAGACCTCCCATTTTGCACTATCTGTGGTCTTGATCAATCACCAACAACCATCTCGGATGCACGCAGTAAGAGCGTACATTGACAGTGGAGCTGTTGGGAATTACATCGACCAGGAACTTGCGGCAAAGAAGGGGCTTCCGTTGCGCCCTAAATCAACCACCAACACTGTTACCACTGTCGACGGCACGGAAATAGCTTCTGGTCCAGTATCCCAATTCACTGCAGCTTTAACCCTTCTGTGCCAGGATGGACACCAAGAATCTATCGTTTTCGACCTCATTAAGGCACCACAGTTCTGGTTGATTTTGGGAATGCCATGGTTGGTAGCTCACAATCCTCGAATCAATTGGCGAGCAAAAGAATTGGCCTTTCCCCAGACTTGCGCCCACACATGTTATTGGCAAGAGAAACAACCAATAGACACCAGAACCTCCACGCTTGCGACTGTGGCAATCGGCACCCTACCAAGTGAATACCAGGACTTTCAAGATGTCTTTCAGAAAGAACAGGCTAATACCCTGCCACTGCATAGACCATACGAGTGCCAAATCAACCTGATACCCGGCGCACAAATCCCTTGTGGGTGAATTTACGCACACATGGAACCAGAAAACCAGCACCTGAAGGCCTATCTTGACCAATACCTGGCCAACAGGTTCATCCGTCCCTCGAAGTCTCCAGCAGCCAGTCCTCTATTCTTCGTACCGAAAAAGGAGGGGTACTTGAGAACGTGCATCGACTATCGCGCACTGAACCAGATTACCGTAAAAAAACGCTACCCCCTGCCACTGATCCCTGAATTGCTTGATCAATTCAAAGATGCCCAAATCTACACAAAACAAGACATGAGGGGGGCATATCACCTTGTTCACGTGAAACAGGGGGACGAATGGAAAAACATTTTTCGCACCAAATACAGCTTGTACGAATATCAAGTAATGCCCTTTGGCCTTTTCAACACGCCTGCAGCATTTCAATACTTCATGAACGATGTCCTACGGGAATTGATTGATGTCTGTGCTCTAGTGTACATCGTCGATATTCTAGTATATTCTGCATCAAAGCAGTACCACGTTAAACATGTCCGATCCGTATTGGAGAAACTCTGTCAACACTAGCTCTACGCCAAGCTCGAAAAGTGCTCATTCCATGTCTCCGAGGTGGAATTCCTGGGCTTTATTCTCAGCCTGAATGGAATCCGAATGGATGTACACAAGGTAGATGCTATCCTGAACTGGCCATCCCCAAATTCATTCACAGTGGTTCAAAGTTTGCTGGGTTTTGCAAACTTCTTCCGCCGGTTAATCCCAGGATTTTTGCAAATCGTGCATCCCATCACGTCATTGCTAAGGAAAAGCAACAGTGGACAACAGAAGCCAAGGAAGCTTTCCAGGAACTCAAAGCAAGATTCACATCTGCCCAAATCTTATGCCACCCTTGCCCTGATCTCCCATACCTGGTGGAAACGGACACCTCAAGCATGGCTATGGGAGCCGTCCTCTCACAAAAGGACCCCGAAATGGGCCAGTTACACCCTGTTGCCTTCTGGTCGCGTAAATTCACACCCCCTGAACTCAATTACGCTATCACAGACAAAGAGCTCTTGGCCATTAAGTCAGCCTTTAAGGCATGGCGGCACTACCTCTTGGGTGCCAGACACACAATCACCGTAATAACTGACCACCGTAACCTCCAGTACCTACCTCCAGTACCTAAAAATGGCAAAGGCCCAATCCTCACGACAACTACGTTGGGCTCTTTGTTTTGTTGAATTTGACTACGTGGTTACATTTTGACCAGGGGTGAAAAACGGGAAGGCCGATGCCCTTTTTCCGTATGGGGGTGGAAGAGCAAGGGTATCAGACCCCTGACCCAATAGCAATCATCCCGAGTGACAAGCTCCTAGGAATCACAGCAACCATGCCTCAGAAATAATTACATGAAGAAATCCAAAACCTGATGAATCCGGAGCAATTACAAGCATGGAGTGCACAATGAGAACATTACATGATAAAAGATCAGTTGCCCTACTTCAGGAATCGTTTATTCTTACCAAACCAAGAACTACGAGAACAAGTCATGTCCGGTTATAATGATTCCTTGATCGAGGGCCACACCGGAATCACTAAAACCCTAGCCAAGGTAAAACAAAATTATTGGTGGCCCACGTGGCGTAAAGAAATTATCCAATTCATCCTATCTTGTGGAGTGTGTGGTCAAAACAAGTCTTCCAAGCAGAAACCGGCTGGGCTATTACAACCATTGGAAATCCCACCAGCACCCTGGCATACGTTGTCCCTCGATTTTATTACTGATTTACCACCCAGACAAGGTTTAACACTATTCTTGTGGTCGTGGACCTATTTTCAAAAATGGCACATTTCATTCCTCTTAAGGGGCTCCCAAAAGCTTCCACTCTGGCAAAGGTATTTCTTGAAGGCATCGTACGGCTCCATGGGTTTCCTTCAGTTTTAGTCACAGACTGAGGTACTCAATTCGTATCTAACTTCTGGAGAAAATGCTGCTCTATGACCCAGATCGACATCCGGCTATCCACCAGTCACCATCCCCAAAAACGGATGGTCAAACTGAGAGGACAAATCAGACGCTCGAGCAGTATCTGCGTTGCATGTTACGCTAAGCTGAAGGAAGTTGGTTTGACCTATTATAGATAGCTGAATATGCTTATAATAATTCCCTACACACCAGCACTGGGCAGACACCCTTTTATACCATGTATGGCAGGCACCCACGTACTTCTGAGTTGGACGTTCCTACAACCTGGAAATGCCAGCAGTCAAAACCTTGCACACAACCATTTCTCAAACCTTTAAAAGGGCAGCTGAACACCTACTTCAAGCTAAGAATCACCAAAAGAAGTTTGCTGATCAACACCGAGCAAAGGTTGCTATTTATTGTGAACATCTCACCCTCCAAAACCCTACTCTATACCCCTCTGCAATCTCGGCCCACACACATTGTTCAATGCACTGTTCATATTTATGTTTGTTGCTTTATGCTTATGTCTGCTACTAATTCAGTGTATAAAATCAAAGCCCTGGTTTGAGGAAGTCTCAGTTAGAGCCAAAACACGTGTCAATAAAAATGGCACTCCCACGTGAGTTATGCTTTTTCACAAGCACTATTAGAGTCAGCACATTATTACAACAATGAACCCTTGTGGCGCAGTCAATGGGTGAAAACCTGCCATAAATGTTTAAGAATAAGGTCTCCCAATCTGACATGATTTTCATCATACCATGCTTACCAGAGCCTAACCTCCACTCCAGTGGCAGTCAGAATGCCCTACTATGAAAGCAAGTGATTTTGTGGCAGAGTATTGATCTGTACCTGACACAAGGCTCCAGAGACAATAAGATGTCGGTTCTTTATGGCAAGGTAACCCTCTTCTCCTGAGCACCTCACAGGTTTACTGTTAGCAAAATTGTTGTTGGTCTACCTCCAGAACAACTAGAAATCAACTCTTACTCCCCTGGTGAAAATGATCAACATTAGATGTCATCAAACATCCCTGCACATTTTTATAACAACAGTACACATTTTCCACTTGCAATACAATTTTTCATTATACTATTGAAAACCAAACATACTTAGAAAAGTTTCATATGTCTGTTTATCATTTATGTATATTTATCCTCTTGTAAAGATAATATACAAGCACTCAAATTAGCATAATCTAACACTAGAACACTTAAAAAGCCCTAACATCTTCCCTTCACTACCTTTTCACGTTTAGGACCTACATCCAATCAACAGTGTGCATACACATCTACAATATGCAACAGTAAAACTAAATCTATGATCACATTAGAAGAAAAGTCTAAGCCCTATCAAATCCAATGGCCACTAAAAATCATAAAGCCACAGATAAAGATGATGATAAACAATAGTAATACATCTGTGGTAGCACTTCTTTCAATCCACCAATGCATGCGTGTGTCAACTTATCCTGTCTATAAGAGGTATAAGGGGGTGCAATTTTCTATGCTAACCGTGTACAATACCTCATGTTTTTTCCAAACATCAGCAAACAGTAAAGCAGTACCCTCACAGAAATACAACATGGCAACTTTTAGTTTCAAACTCTAAAGAAAAGAAACATATGTAAAAACTTTAAAGCACAATTCAGGCTGCCCAACATGAGGACGAGAATACAATTAGGATTTAGAAAAAATATGAACCACCACCAAGTCCAGATTTACTCGACCCTGGAAATTCTATTGGAAAGGTTGCTGATTGACCTCCCCCACCCCCACAAGGAAATCATATCAACCCTGCCCCATATGCAGTCTTCTTTGCAGGAGTTCAGGATCATTTAAAGTACTGTCACTGTGTAATTTTTACATTGAGCTCCTTGCTGATCATGGTCATAGGTAAGGTGGTCTTATCATGTGATCAAAATGCAGAAAATCACTGAGGTGTCGTCGCCTCTAATCTTTATCCTTTCCATCATCAACTAGCTGTTGCCTCCTAAAGTTTTTACATGATGAGTCAGTTATATAGCTAAATGATCCTCTTATCAAACTCTTCCCATATCCAGCCAGACATTGGCCCTCATTACGACCCAGGCGGTAAGTGAAAAACGATGCCGGTAAATGATTACCAGCATCGTATTCCGCTAGGTCCGATCATGACCCGTGACCGTTAACAACGATGCCATTAGCGGCACCGTAGTTAACGCTGCTGCTAACTGCACCAAGGATGCGTGCACGCGAACTGCCACACCGCAAATACCGGCATGGCGCAAAGCTACGCGAATGACGACCCAAGCGGACGTGCACCTAACGCCATCACCCAGCCCGTTAAGTACCTTACCGCCATGGTGCTAATTACGCCATCGCGAAACAACCGTAAAGGGCCTTGTGAAGTGAATACAGCTGCCACAGGTGCACAGAATCAGCACAGGTGGAGGCAATACAGACTCAGGAAGTACAAAAAGAGCACACCCAACCTCTTCCCACACCCAGTCACACTCCACAATGATTCCAATAGGACTAGCAATGTTGGGGCTGGAGGACCTGATAGCAATGCAAGTGCTACAACTTCAACTACAACAACAACAACAGGCTGCACAGAGGAGACGCAGGAGGAGAAGGAGGGCAAGGCAGGGCCAGTAAGCCCAACCAGCACAGCCAGTGGCACCACACAGGCAGCCCACAATCCCACGAATCAGAGCCAGTCCATTCAACCTCACCGCTGAGCAGATCCACACCCTGTACCATTTGGACCGGGACACCATCACCGCCATCGTAGACATGATACACAACAACATTGTCAGCATGATAGAAACACCAACCACCATCTCACCCCTACTGAAGGTAGTGTCTGTACTCCACTTCCTGGCCACAAGCACCTACCAGCACACAGTGGGACACTTGCATGGCATTTCAAAACCATTATTCTCACGTACACTGATCCAAGTGCTTGATGCCCTCCTCAAGCACACATACGACTACATCTCATTACCACGGTCTGCCCAGGAGATTGCAAACACCAAGGTGGGTTTCCATGCACTAGCCGGCATACCTGGTTGCATTGGTGCCATTGACTGCACCCATGTGGAATTGGTGGTGCCACATGCCATGGAGGTACCATACCGCAACCATAAACTATTTCACTCAATCAACGTGCAAATGGTCTGTGACTCCAACAGGATCATCACACATTGCTGTGCCCGATTCCCCGGAGCAACCCATGATTCAATGGTCCTTCGGAACTCCACAGTACGACGCTACATGGAGCGACATGCAGGGCCAAGATCCTAGCTACTCGGTGAGTCACATGTCATGACCATGGAAATGTGAAGTGGGTAGGTGAACGACGTACCAATGCATACTCCACCTGGCTGAAAGGGGGGGTGATGCATACTCCACCTGGCTGAAAGGGGGAGAATGATGCATACTCCACCTGGCTGAAAGGGGGGGGGGAATGATGCATACTCCACCTGGCTGTGAGTAGCAGAGACAACGGAGCCAGATCATATCCTAAAGCAGCACAAACTTCAGCTGACACCACTAAACCTAATGCCCGATGTATGCAGCCCCACCATGTGAATGAAGGTGTGCCCCAACCATGACACAACCATCTGCAAGTGCATTGTACCAATTCACACCACATTGACCTCAACGAAATGCACCTACATGCACGTCACCAGACACCATCAACTGAAAGGCCTGTCCCCCATAACTGCGCACAAATGAGGCACATGACGGACAGAAACATCAACAAACCATCACACAGATAGCAAGGCCCACAAAATGTCCCTATCAACATCAGTATTGCTCACTGGGGTCATGATGAGGCTGACAGCAATGTTGCAATGATGTGAGCGTTGACATCACAGGACACGTGCCAGGCCACCAAAACAAACGGCATGAACGAACACACAGTGGATGGGCACTCACAAGGCACTTGACCCCCCTGCATACATTCGTTGATGGCATGCACAACATTCCATAAGAGCCATGAGCATATACTGGTCGCATAGTGTGAATCAATTAGTGCATTTAAAAGAGGTCCGAAGTAACAGTTGGATGCAAGCCATGGTGGCACGTCATGTTTTGAAATAGACGTCATGACTGACACATACATTCTCGCCCACATACAGGTGATGCAGGCTATCCCCTGAAGAGGTGGCTCCTTACACCAGTCTGGAACCCACAGAACCAGCACGAGGAGGACTTCAACCGTGCACATACACGTACCCGTGTGGTGATTGAGCAGGCATTTGGCCTATTGAAGGCACGGTTTCGCTGTCTCAGCAGGTCTGGTGGGGCACTCCTGTACCGCCATGAGAAGGTGGCAAAGATCGTCATGGCATGTGTCATGCTACACAATATGTGCGTCAGACGCAATGTGCCCCTGCCCCCTGATGCAGAACTGCAACCACCTGACGATGAGGATGATGAGGGTGGGGATGGGGCAGCACCTCATGGAGGCGGCAATGCACAGGAGGGGCGTGAAATGCGTAGTACTCTGATCAACCAATTTTTCTAGCACACGCGGATGAGGGGTGTCACCTGGAGATGACGATTGTGGCACTGTGTGCGTCTGTTATATGGACACTGGGGACTGTTTACCAATAAATCACACATACGCAATGAGCAATGTCCACACATGTGATTTGTGCAAATATGAAAAGTGTATTGTGAAAGTGATTTTGTTGAACACACCCACTCCCCCCTCCCGCCTCCCCCCTGAACTCCCCAACACACCCACTCCACCCTCCCCCTCCCCCTGAACTCCCCAACACACCCACTCCCCTCTCCCCCCTCCCCCCTGAACTCCCCAACACACCTACTCCCCCCTCCCCCCTGAACTCCCCAACACACCCACTCCCCCCTCCCCCCTCCCCCCTCCCCCCTGAACTCCCCAACACACCCACTCCCCCCTCCACCCTTCCCCCCTGGAATCCCTACAAAGGTGTGAGTAAGTCTGTGCAGCAGTGTCTGATGTAGGATTTCTCCACTGTCCGGGCGCTATTGGCAGCCCCCTCCCCTGGCCCCCGGGGCTACCCTGCCTGTGCTGCGCAGGTTCCTCCCCGATCGGCGGATGGGGCTGCTTGGTGTTGAACTGGCACCCGAGGAGGTTCCTGCCTGCTCATTTGGACGCATGTCCTGAATTGTCTGCACTAGTTCAGAGATGACGTGCTGCACAGCGACGAGTTCTGCGCAGATGTCCTTTGTGGAGGACTCTATAGCAGCCTTCACTGTCTCTGCACATTTCTCCATTGCTGCCCTTGCCCTCCCACATTCTGCAACATGCTCATTAAGGAGCGAGGATAGTTGATGCTGCCGGGTGACGATCTCCTCCAGCGTTTGTTGGTTTCTCTGGCCCATGGCTAATGGCAGTGGTATTCCCATTGGGCTGCTCACCTTCTGCAGCGAGGATGGAGAGCCTGGCCAATCCTCATCCTCTAACTGCCCCCCCTGTGGCATCCGCATGCGGGCTGCTTAGGGACAGGTAGGGGGAATGAGGGTGGGCAGTGGGGCTTCTGACATCAATCTCCTCAATGATCCCTGCTTCGCTATCGGAGGAGGCTGCAATGGCAGCAGTTTCCCCAATAGTGCTGCTTGCAGCAGAGCCTATCCCTTCTGTGGGCACGATTTGGGTAATGTCTGCTGCTGCTGCTGCTTCTGTGCTGCCTGCTGGGGTGGCTGTCAGTGCCCTGTCCTGTTTTCTTGGCACGGATTTTGGCTGCTGTGGGGTTTTCCTCAGTACCGGCAGAGGTGGAGGGTTGTGGTGTTGGCGCAGTTGTCCTGGCCCTCTTGGTGAGTGTGGAGGCAGCGGTGTCCTCATCCTCAAGGTCGGAATTTGAGCCTGTGGCGGAGCAAAGGAGGGAAAGTGTTATTGATGGGTCTGCGGACATTGGGCGGGCATTGTGACGACTGACATCTTATCAGTTAGTACATGCAGCACATTTGAGGCAGGGGCATACAGGTTGTCTCCCTTTTGTGTGGAAGTAGCATGGAGGTCTGTGGGTGCCTGCAGTTAGGGTGTGCATACTGCATGTGTACAGGGTGGAGATCGGATGTGTCTGTGGGCAGTCTCCTGCTGATGTGTTGCATTTACACTATGGGGCAACATTGTACTTCACATGAATGGACTTTGGTGAATTTTGGATGGCTTGATTTGAGCCACCTACCTGCATCGCCTGATGTCGGGGCTCCTCTCTCCATTCCTCCTAGTCCTTCTATGCTCTCCATTCTGATTGTGGAGGCACAGATTTCCTCCCATGGCTGCAATTTAATAGGGGACTCCGATCCTCCCCCGGTTGCCGTGCCCAGGTTCCTGTTTGCCGATAGGATGCTCCTGACTCTGAGCCGGAGATCGTCCCACCGCTTGCGGCACTGTCTCACATTGCGGGGTACTGTTCCCACGGCACTAACCTGCTGAGCTACCAGTGCCCATATGGCCTTCTTCTTGGCTATGGCCGGTCTGGTCATTTGGTTGGAGAATACCACTGCGGCGTTCTCCTGGAGGGTCTCCGCAAGCATGGTAAGCTCCTCTCTGGTGAAGCGGTCTTGCCACTGGCGGTCACAGGCTTTTTTAACCACATTAGGCATTTTCTTGCAGGAAGAAGGTTGCTGATGGTATTTGCCGGGTCTCAGGCTCGGATGTCCAGTGGATGCGGAGGATGCCAATGGATTGTGTTTTTAAAGATGGCCGCCGTGCTCTTTCCCGTTCCGCCGCGGTGACGCTACTTCCGGTTCCGCTTATTTACGGTGACCGCTAATTGCGGTGACCGCTAACTACGGTCACCGCTATGAACGGTGGTCGGGGTGGCGGTAGTGCACCTTGCGCGGCATACGATGCCGGTAAGTGCCGTTTTGGGGGCATTAACGCCACGGCGCAGTTTACATTACCGGCATGGCGTAATGCCCGTGCACGATGGGTCGTAATGTCCCGCTTTTTACGGCTTTGAACCAGCACGTAAACGTTAGTTACGCCATGCCGGTAATGTTGTATACTTACTGCCTAGGTCGTAATGAGGGCCAATGTCTCCTTTACTAAACATGGCCATGTTATGGAAACAATAGTTTACATTGTGTGCACAATGTCATTGCAAAAGATTTCATTATAAATATAAAACAGGATTTCTCAATGGTTTCATTTCTGCCCAACTGTTTTTTTTTTTAATATGAAAAATGCTTTTAACTGTTTAAAAGCATAGTTACATGTGCAGCATGCTTTTTAAAATACTCACGTTCTTGTGCATTTGCTAGTATACAGAGAATATGATTACATAATTGGATGTGGAAAATGGACACGCTCCATTGTTTTTTACAGAAGATACATCTTAACACATTCTAAGCAATGTGTGGTTTTATACAAAATGTGTTTTAACAAAATGATATTAAAATAGACAGATCAAATGAATGTGTCTCTGAAGAGAGGCTCCATTCTTGTTAGCACACTACAGCTTTTAATTGGTACCGGAAGTCAGTATACATAAACACAATAATATTTATGATTAACAATCTCACAGACTGAACATTTTAAAACAGGCTATGCATTTGTTTGTGAAACAAACAAAACATTAATAGCAGATTTTTCAAAGCAGGGCCTTTGTGTTTGTCCCAGCACAACAACATGTAAGCATGGGTGTACGCTGTTCTATTCCTGCGTATATGAAATATGTGACAAAGCTCATCAGGGAAATGTTTTATCATGAGTACAAATGTAATGTCTCCACGATCTCACGATCTCACAATTTGAATTCTTGCATATACAAAATAACTGGACATTTATATGCATTCATATGTCAAAAAGAAACAGGGGTTAGCATTGAACATTTCACTCTGGAATAAGGACAGATAGGTCACTTGCACATGAGGCAGAGCTAAAAAGTCTTTCACAGTTTGCTGTCAATGCAGCATGTTATCAGTGGTGAAGGTTTGATACCTATTGTAAAATGACTCAGATCCCCAAATCCGAATGCATAATATATATAGTATCTGTGTCAGATAGGATTAATGTCTATAGAACTTACATAGAGGATTTGGACCTTCCAATGCATCTAGGCATGCAACAACACGGCAAGGCCCATACTACTGCTGATGAAGCCATTGTTCTGTATTTGGGGAAATGTTTAGAATGTCTTGCAAAGCTCATCTCACAGCCTGATGTCATGCTTACACCCTTTCAAAACGTAGGCAATCTGCCTGCACCCAAAGTTTGGGGACAACATGAAACCTCATATTCCCTCTGATGACAACATTGACATGAAATGCAACCTACTACTCAACGACAATATAGAAATAACAAGGTACCAATACACATGCCCAACACCAAAGCCTACCACAGAATCAAAAGAAAAGAACCACCAATCCCACAATAACCTACCAACACAACTCACATGGGACAAACAAATCCCCAAAAAAGGTTCACTGCAACCTCATGAATACCATTTCAATGTAAAAACAAAGCACAGCGATAGGCAATCTCCTCAGAAAAAGGTGGAACAGACTTATTTCTCAAAGAAACCTGGCTAATGGAAGTTAGTTGCACACAAAACCCTCCCGAACAACTTCAAACTCAGACAAGCCAACAGCGAAGAAAAAGAGGAGCCATCCTTGGTATTGCATAGAAAGACCTCCTAAAAATGACAACAGAGCCATCGTAGAATATCCCAAATTGTGACTTATTCCTCCCTCACCTTGCTCTGGACAACCAAACCAATCTTTAATTCCTACTCTTCTACAGACCACCCCCATACATTTAATCTTTCACTGAAACATGTGTAGACACCATAACCAACATCACTATAAACAACTTTCATCTAATCATGGTAGAAGATTTCAATATCTGGTTTGAAGAAGAAAACACTAACTCTGCTAAATCACTAACCTCACAACTATCAATGATGCATCTACAATTAGTGAAGGGAGAAACCCACTCAGCTAGGCATACCCTAGAATCAATTTTCTTCACGAGGAACCTAGTTAAACCTGGGCCCCAATCTTCATTTTCTGGAGTCACCTCCTTATGACACCTTTCAAGATCGATGCTCCTAGACATATAAAGACCACCGAAACAAACATAACTCCATTCCTGAAAACAAACTGGAAATCCCTTGACACCATAGATTTTCACACCAGACTGTAATCCTCATAACCATCAAACAACCACCTGGACACATCCCCTACACAAGAAAGCACAGAGACACTCCAAAAACAGATCACATAAGCTTTAGATTCTCTTGCACCGAAGAAACATTTCACAACCTGACAAAACAAATGGCCACCAGATAGTTTACTTCTGACCTCAAATCCATAGGGAAAAAACATATCTCAAAAGCAAGCGACAGGCGGGAAGAGATAAGGCAGGCAGTTTACAGATTAAGGGATGCATCATTTTCCAACTAGCAAAACACAGTGTTATGGAAAGTAATGAGACTTCAAACGGTGTTTGCTTTCCTTTGTTTATACTTTGCATTATGTTAGTTAAATAAATCATAATGCAAGAAAAATTCTTGAAAACATTAAAAAGATTATTTTATAATTCACAAGTGATTTTTCTTCTCTGTGCTTGGGACCCAAGAATATCGCTCTATGGTGAACTCCTGGAATTGTTCATTTATTTATAGCACAAAAATAAATTGTTTGGACCTGCTGATTTATTTTGCTCATTATCATACTCCAGATTCCTGGATCTTGGCACCTTTACATGTGACAAAGTTTGTATTTCCACATAGAGTGTTCTCCGCACTTACATGGGATCAACAACCAAGTCTCTGGATAATTGCACTTAAAGGCAGTAGAAATGGTTATAATTATCTCCCTCGGGTGCGCAGGCAATTATCTTTAACTTGCACTTCTATTTACAAGGATAGATACATTACATTTTTGTGTGATATAAGTCACATCCAAACTAACCAGTTCTGGACATATGTAATATAGAGAAATTTGATGATTCTTTCCAACACACTGCATTATACATGGAAAATCACTTGAACTTCTTCTGGCGGTTAGTTGAGTTATGTTAGGTAACAAATCCATCACTGTTGGGATTTTATCAAATTGTATATTTTATAAATTATTATTATGAATGATTTTCTTTCATGCTGAATATTTATTTTGTATGGTATATTGTAATTTGTACATTTTATATTTTAGCTTTTATTATTACACATGTGTAAAAAGTTTTCTTTGTTTACCATACACATGCAATAGAGTCTTTCAGGTGCACTCCTTTAATCATGGTAGCAAATAAGAGGTGAAACTTTTTGCATGAACAACCTCTTTTGAGCATTGCCTGAAACACTCTATTGAAACACTTTGTGTTTTCAGTTTATTTTAGGAAAATGGTCTCCAGCTCTGTATTTTCTTACATTACACAGTAGGATATTATTTAAGTCGATCTACAAACGGATCATGTGACCCCTAACCCAGCACCTGCCATCTTTGAGGGAGTGTTTCATCCTCAGAAGGGGCTTCATCTGGGCTGAGATGAATGCTGAGCTCAACACAACACTACCAGAGCCAATCAATCCAGGGTCCTGTAGAGGTTAGGGGACCTACATGAACCACCCAAGGTTGATCTACCATCTGATCTTATGACTCCTCAAATGCTTTATTGAGAAACTCACTTAGAGGTGTCCTGTTCTAGGGTGTCCAATTAAGGGCCAAATGTATATTTGGAGTCCCTCAACCTTGGGGTGCCATTTTAAAGCCTGAAGCTCCCCTTGCAGTCTTCTGTTGAGATCCTTATCAACATCCAGTGATACTGCAGCAACTGCTTTTACTGTCAAAAGAGGACTGGCTTCTTGTTTTGCTTTTAAATCTGTCTCCTTCTGAAGAACCTCCAGGTTACTTTGGGAATTTAAGAGCTCTTCTTGGAGTGTCCACTCGAACCGAGCAAAGGGCTGACAGAGCTAAGGGTTCTTGCACATATGTTTTTCCATTTTAATTCTTTGCTCCGTGTTAGCCCGTGTTTGGCAATGGTTGCCACACAACATGGCACAAATAATGCACACAATGTCATGGCTCGATGCCGCCGCTCTCTGTGGCAACGCTGGAGGTTGCGAGCATTATCTATTTTTCCTTCTTCCAACATGGCTCCTCTTACTCGGGGTAGCAGTGCAGCGTTTCCGCGTTTGGAAGTTAGACATCCTGTAATGTCATCACGTTGTTCCGGGGATTCCGGATATGGCCCAGTGGATCCAAAGCTCAGCGCATCGCTTCTCTCCCCAGACGCTACCCTTGTGCCTTTATCCTGCCATTTACACCCGTCATCCAAGACTCTTCAAGACCCTTTGTTAGGCTCTTCCTTCCAACTCACAGGGTACTTCTCCACCTCTTGTTTTCTTCAGATCTATCTACTTGTCTGTCCCTCGGCTCATATCCTGTTTGTTTATTTAGAGTCCTGACGTTTTCGGGATCCCGCGACTAGGACCTGGGAGTTCCTTCCCATATTGACGAACGGCATACAAGGGAAGAATTGATCCATCCTGCTACACATCCGTTCCTGCAGGGTTTTATTCCCCAGGAGGGTTTCCCTGGGAACTCTCGCATCACCCCTTCTTTCCTTTTTAAGGGGAGGGGAGGTGTCAGGGTCCTCAGGGTATTTCCCAAGTGCCTCGTTGATTGCTGTACAAAACAGGTTAGTCTTGAACTTATTACAGCAAGCGACGCCCATACGTATAATTCAATATGACAACGCTGCAAGCAGCGTTAGATCAGGTGCAGCAATTAACGACAGCAGTGCAAGGATTGTCCCATGAAGTACAAGCCTTGAAGCATGAAAATGCATATCTAAAACAGCAGATGTTGATTAAGCCCCCAACAAGCTCTGAGATTCCTCCAGGACCGTTACCAGGTGGGAAATACAACGGAAATCCTCAATCTCTAAGGGAGTTCCTGGATGCATGTACCATGCAATTTGCATTTAAAACGTCCTTTTTCCCATCAGATAGGGACAGAGTGGGTTACATGATTACCCATCTAACAGGACCTGCTCTTGCTTGGGCTACACCTTTAGTCACTTCTAATAATGCCGTACTCGATTCTGTGCCTGCTTTTACAGCAAGCCTAAAAGCAATGTTTTCAAGAAAGGAGTACAATGTTTCCACCCAAGAGAAACTCTTAGATTTCAAGCAAGGGTCTCTAGGTATTTTAGAGTTTATCACTCGATTCAAACAAATGGCTTTAGGTACGTCATGGGCCGATGATGCTCTTATAACTTTATTTAAAAGAGGGCTACATGACGATTTGAAAGATGAACTTGCACGGGTTCCTAGGCCCACCACGCTTGCAGATTTAATCTCCCTAACCATGCAACTGGACTATCGACTACAAGAGAGACAAGCTGAAAGGAAAAAAGGGAGAAGTCATCGCTCTGGGCCTGAATTCATATCTTCTCCCAAAACTTCTACTCCTGATGAACCCATGCAGGTGGGAAGTTTATAGCAGGGTTTTCCTCCATTGTTCTGCCACTAACAAGATTACTAAAGAAGGGAAAGTCCTTTGAATGGACAGTAGAAGCCCAATCAGCCTTTGAAACTTTGAAAGCCCTTACTTCGGCTCCACTTTTGCGGACCCCAGACCAGAGTCTACCCTTTATAGTAGAGACGGATGCCTTTCACTTTGCTTTGGGAGCTGTGCTGAAACAAGCTCTTGCACAGGGACCAGAGCACCCAGTTGCTTATCTTTCTAAGACCTTTTCTCCCTCCGAAATCAACTGCACGGTCCTAGAAAAAGAACTATTGGCAATAAAACGAGTGTTTCAAGAGTGGAGACATCTCCTTTGGGTTCCCAACACCCCATCGAGGTCCGCACAGATCATCAAAACCTCAAGAGTCTGCAATACGCCGAAACACGCAACAGCCGGCAAGCTAGATGGGCACATTTTTTCTCTCCCTACAACATTACTTTCACCATTATTCCAGGTAAAACTATTCTACAAGCTGATGCTTCATCACGAAGAGATCCGACTTGCAAGCCTGGTTTTCAGACCGAAAGACTATTTCCTCATGCTACTTTTATAGCAGTGGTTCAGGACTTCCTTCACTCAATTGCAGCCCAAACTAGTGTTTTAAAGGACTCTATCAGACTTCAAGCGGATAAATGTGGTCTATCTTTCGAAGATGGATGCTTTTACCAAGATCACCGAGTATACATCCCTACTCTCCGGCTCCGCACAGAAGTTATGCATATGTGTCATGATTCCATCACGGCCGGACATCGCGGGATAGCTAACACTCAGGAGCTCATATTGAGACACTTCTGGTGGGAAACCGTAAGGAAGGACATGACTGAATACGTTTCATCATGCGTGGTATGCCTCCAAATCAAGACTCCTCGCAGCAAACCATTAGGGAAGTTGGCTCTAGTCCAAATACCTACCCGTCCTTGGCAACTGATTTCTACAGATTTCATTGTCGACTTACCAGAATCTAAAAAACACACCACCATCATGGTAATCGTCGATTATTTCACCAAATTGGCCCATTTCCTGGCACTGCCCTCGATACCGACAGCTCCACAGATGACAAGACATTTTATAAATTCCATTTTCTCCCAGCACGGCCTTCCGGACAGCATAGTGTCAGATCGAGGTTCTCAATACATCTCCCGATATTGGAAGCAGGTCTGCTCCGCTTTAGGCATTAAAAGGGCCTTAAGTTCGGGATATCATCCTCAGACGAACGGGCAGACCGAACGCTTAAATCAAACTTTGGAAACATATCTGCGTTGCTTTGTGTCTGCTGCACAGGATAACTGGAAGGAACTGTTACCCTTGGCAGAGTTTGCCTATAACAATGCTCCCCATGCATCTATCAAGACTAGTCCATTTCATTGTACTTATGGGTATGAATCCCTCCTGTTGTCCTTCTTCACTTCTCAAGTCTTCAGCATTTCCAGATGCCGACACCCTTATGGGCAACATTCAACAGGGACATCTTTTGGCCAGGACTGCATTACTGGAAGCTCAAGAACGTTCTAAACGCTTTGCAGATCAGCATCGCTCACCTACTCCCGAGATTGCTCCGGGGGATTTTGTCTGGCTCTCTGCAAAATTTCTTCCCAGACACTTGGTTCCATCTAAACTGTCTCCAAAGTTGTTTGGGCCTTTCAAGGTATTGGGAACGAAGGGTCCTTTGGCCTTTGAATTACAGCTTCCACCGTCATGGTCCAGAATCCACCCAGTATTCCATGTATCCCAACTCAAACTGCATGTACCAGATTGGTTTGGTCATTCTAAAGCCTGCCCTCCGCCAGTTTCTACGAATGATGGTCCCGAATTCGAAGTCTCTGGTATTTGTGATTCTCGATTTCATCACGGTCGGCTTCAATACTTGATCCATTGGAAGGGATACACGGTGGCCCACCGTTCGTGGGAACCGGCCTCTGCCGTCCATGCACCTTTGCTTGTTCGCCGGTTTCACAGGTGTCACCCGAACAATCCGGGTGGTGTTACCCTCAGGGGGGGGCATACTGTCATGGCTCGTTGGCGCCGCCGCTCTCTGAGGCAACGCTGGAGTTTGCGAGCATTATCTATTTTTCCTTCTTCCAACATGGCTCCTCTTACTCGGGGTAGCAGTGCAGCGTTTCCGCGTTTGGAAGTCAGACATCCTCTGACGTCATCACGTTGTTCCGGGGATTCCGGATATGGCCCAGCGGATCCAAAGCTCAGCGCGTCGCTTCTCTCCCCAGACGCTACCCTTGTGCCTTTATCCTGTCATTTACGCCCGTCATCCAAGACTCTTCAAGAACCTTTGTTAGGCTCTTCCTTCCGACTCACAGGGTACTTCTCCACCTCTTGTTTTCTTCAGATTTATCTACTTGTCTGTCCCTCGGCTCATATCCTGTTTGTTTATTTAGAGTCCTGACGTTTTCGGGATCCCGCGACCAGGACCTGGGAGTTCCTTCCCGTATTGACGAACGGCATACAAGGGAAGAATTGATCCATCCTGCTAAACATCCGTTCCTGCAGGGTTTTATTCCCCAGGAGGTTTTCCCTGGGATCCCTTGCATCAACCCTTCTTTCCTTTCTCAGGGGAGGGGAGGTGTCAGGGTCCTCAGGGGACTCCCCAAGTGCCTCGTTGATTGCTGCACAAAACAGGTTAGTCTTGAACTTATTACACACGAACGACTTTTAAATCAAACTCTACCACAGCACTTCAATGAAACAACTAATTGCATACACCTCTATTCTGCTTAACTGCCACTCTGCACCTGCTCACAAACATAACATCGATGAATGCATTAGCACCCTCTCTCCAGACAGACTCTTCATGACAGAACCGTGGCTCAAATCTCACCAGGCACCCATTATCCCTGATATGCCTCCACCTCACCATCTCATCCACCACAGAGACTGGCCACACAAAAAAGGTGGTGGCATTGCCATCATATAGAAAGATTCACTAACACTTAGCAACCCCCACACCCCATACACATCCTTTGAAGCCCTCTCTCTCACCTGGTCCCCTACAACATACTCACAACATACCTTTGCTTACCTCATTTACAGACCCACAACACACACACACATATTTCACATTGGCTGGACTGACCCCACAACTTACAAATAAAAACCAATATATATCTTGGTGATTTCAATCCCAACAGTTCCCATCCCCATACTAAAGAGTATTCTCATTCCACTTACCACCTATGACCTCATACAACTTATCACCTGCCCAACACACACAAATTGCAATGCTCTGGATCTTTACATTTCAAGAAAACCCATGGCTGTGTTCTAGCCACTTTGCAATCTCTACACACTCTCTCTATTACTCAGGATCCCCCCTCCGGCCAAACATTCCCCTCGGCACCCTTCCAGGCAAATCAAACACATTAGAGGCACAGACTTAGCAACAGTCATACCATCTCACCTCTAGAAACACACATCAGCAATTACAACACCATCATCACACAAGCTCACAACAAATTTGCGCCCCACAAAACACAGACAACCTGCAGCCACCACCACCAACCATGGTACATCAGTGCCCTCTTCTCTATCAGGCATGAAGCCAGGCAAATAGAAAGATGCTGACAAAAGAACTCATGCATCACCGATAGAACACCACTGAAACACTGTCGCAACTAACACAAAACAATCACTGACAGTGCCAAAACCACCCTTTAGCATCAAAAACGCCAATCTTCAACAATTGTACACATATCCCGTTTAACATTGTTAAATCCCTCTCCAATCCATGATCCACACCTTCCACACCACATCGCTGTAGTGCAATAAGGGTAGCAACTCATAACTGGGTAGGCAATGTACTGCCGACCTTGCTTTATACATAAACAAGCAACTTGCACCTGCTAAATGCTGACAATGAGACATGATCTAAACAGCATCTTAGCCGGGCATGGTGGCGCGCGCCTGTAATCCCAGCATGATTGCGGGAGGCTGAGGTTGAGGATGGGGGTTCACGGCCGCTGTTCGCATCGACTGGTGATCTGTTCTAGAGCTATTCTGAGTATATTCTGTGTAACCCCAATTCGTGAATCCTGTTTTCTGTTCCTATGAACCCCAAGAGAAGCAGCATCTTACTCCTGTTAGACGCTGAACACTGATAAAGGGGCAGTCATGACCTAAGCAAAGCATTTTACTAGACACTGTCAATCCAGTGGGTTGCTACTAATGGGAGGAGTCAGCACATTGCTATAAAAAGGTTGGATACAGGAGGTGAACTGCATGTGGACCTGAAGGAGCGGATGAGGCAGACTCCTCAATATGTATGTCATATTCTGTAATTTACATACAGTTTGTATGAATGAGCCAACAGTAACCTTTGGTGCAGTATTACCCAAATTGACCGAATACAATTGACCGAATGACCTAATTGGTCAAATTTTAATGGTCCTAATTGACCTTTGCACAATTGACCTTTTATTTTTTTTATATATATATATTGGGTTGGTTTAGTATTATAAATAATACAAGGGGTTTGGGTGGAGGGCTGCAGGGGTTTTGGATTGGGTGGGGGATTGCGGAAGGTTTCCCGCATATATGTACTCATTGACCTTTAAAATTCAGTCAATTGTGCAAAAGGTCAATTGTCATTCGGACAATTCGTATACAACCTTTGGTGCATGTGCCTTTTGTTTCACCAATCCAATGGCGTCCTCTAGGCTAAGTTATAGATGTCTGGTTAGTGAACAATCCTAATGTTAGTAAGTTGCTAGATTTGGCCTAGCATTTCTGATACTCTGGGATTAACCCTGTCATTTCTGTGTTAAACACATTCCTTTTTGTGTATCTAAATTAAATAAGTTGCATATATAAACATCATCAGAATTACTTTCAATGGGATTCCATCTGTAGGGGAGAATGGACAAATCAATAGTTGAACATGTGAGTTGAAGCTCAGAACTGTTTTTCATTAACAACCTAATATGGTTATATCTTAAACTCCGTAAGGTTACCAGCATTGTGTCTGTATGTATTGTGCATATTGGGTTTGTGTGACCTGTGCAATGTTCCTGAATTGTGTTGTCAATAGTCCTAACTTAAGATTTGAAATTAAATGGCTGATCAGTTCAGATGCATGATAGATTATAATTGCTTGCAGAGGGGCCCCTGGTTGATTTCTGACATAAGGTTGGACAACAGCATTGAATTAGGACTGGCTAGGTGTGTGCCCGTGTGTCCTTAGTCATTACTAGGGATTCCTAGTCTGTGCTTCCTATCCCTGAGGGACATTTTGCATTAAAGTGAGTAAAGTTTTAAAATCAGGGGTGGAGTGTTACCTGATTATATTGCAATTCTGCTCATTAGCTTGTCATGAGCATATTAGAGACTTCTCTCTTGGGACCTTCAATGGTTTTTGGATACATGATTTTATTTCTGTGAACAAGATATGCGGTACACTTTAAATTTGAACAACGCTAAGTTCAGTCTTGTTGCGGCTCTATGTCTAAGAAGAGTATAATTACCTAAACAGTTATGTTTAGTGCCATCGAGTGTTCATCCCCTACTCACCCCAAAAGAGAGGACACAATCTGACAACAAAACACATGTGATCACCAGGTTCGCCAGAAACAACCAGGAAATGCAGAAAATCATCAGGCAACGTTGGCATATGCTACTAGTAGATGTGCGATTATATATCCAACCGCCCAGACTTTGTGACACCAAAGACCCCACACTCAAGGCTAAACTTAGTACAAGTTTCATGTTAATCTTAAAGTTAATGTTAAATGATATTTGTACCGTGCACTATCACCACCGGAGTGGTCCCTTGGTGCTCTGTTGTCTCTGAAAAGAAGGGAAGGGGGGTTGAGTTAGTGGGAATAAGCAGGAAAAGTGCAAGAGACCAGTGATGTGCTCTTGGCAGCCTGAACCCGGTTAGCACCGTTGGCTGGGCTTGGGGTGTTTTCGACTGGTAGCCGTTGTGCACTGTTGTGTGTGTTTAAGTGTGGTTTGTTTTGTTGTTGCTTTTATAGTCTTGTGGTGGTGTTTGGTTAGAGTTTGAGAGGTGTATGCAGAGGGTTGGAAATTGTTAGTGGATTGGTTAGTTGGCATAGCAGTTTGGAAGCGAAGCGCTAAACTTCCATATTTTTTCTCGCTTTTTTTTTCTTTCTCCAGGTGGGGCGCACAACATCTGGGACCGGCTGATACCCCATAGTCCCTCACACACATGACGCCCACACACATTCATAACCGTGTTCAAGTTTGGTCCCGCCTATCTCTGTTAAAACTGTCTGTATGCGAGGTAAGCAGGTGTTTATGACTCTGTCCAAATCTAGCCAAGATAAATTTCCCATTCCAGTCAATACGCTGCATTGGTCGGCCAAAGCCACTCCATCCAGGCTTAGCAGTGGTTGGCATTCACAGTTTAACAAGCTGCTCACATAGGCTACCACTCACAGCCCGCTTGGAGCCAGGCATGTATCCACGCTAGCACCTGCATTCAGGCGCAGCACCTGCCATCATTTACAGCTCTATCCTTGCCTTGTCCATGCTAATGTCCACAACTTGGTTCATGTGTTGCAGCTGCTAACATTCACTAACTTCTATTCAAATTTCTTATCTGCTAGCATTTAAGGAGTGGGTGAGGTTGTAGGGTGGGGTTTGCCAGGGGTGCAAATGTTGTCTTCATGTGGTGTTGCCTGTGTCCTATTCGATCTAGCATAGTCTCTCTTGTAATTATGGGGGTTTCCCTTGGTTGGTTTTGGGTGTTGTCAGTGTCATCCAAACATCTATCATCCTGTTTTTGTGTTTCCTGTTTGATTGTTTTCATTTTTCAGTTTGAGTTTGTGGTGTTGAAGAGCCAGGTTGTTAGTAGTTTTCTGAATTGTAGGTGGTCTCTGGTGTTTCTTATTCCTTTTCGGATGTTGTTCCAGGTTTTTGCAGCCAGCTGGGAGAAGGAGGAGACCCCTAGTTTTGTCTTCAGTGAAGCTAACATACAGGTACAATCTAATGCTATAATCGGACACAAACTACAGAGTTTCTATAAATATATGACATGGACCATGTGCAAGCACGCCCTCAATAAGGTGAAACCATTGGAAACTGAAGACAGGCAGAAATTGATGATTGAAGATCTGATAAATTGCAGAACTAAGCGTGTGGTGTACATGATCATTTGCTTGTGTGACAAACTGTATGTGGGCTCTAATATTTGAGAATATGAGAACATCTGAACATGAATGAGACCAACACAACAGAATGGAAATACCCCTTCCAAGAACATTGGGCAACCAAACAGCAAATGGACTAGAAGGACAGAATACGATTTGTGGGGATTAAATGTATCCAACAAGATATCCAACTTGGGAATTGCAAACTCATTTTAAGATTGGAAGAAGCAAACATAATTTGCAATTTTCAAAACACCATAACAGGTCTAAATAAGGAAGATGATATACAGGTCTTCTTATGAACTATAATGGGGTCCCACCAATCCTGTGAATTAATCACCTAATCTACCATAAGTGTATCACTCAGAAACAAAAGGATGGCACTAATGCAAACATGCCTCAAACCAAAATATGTATAAAATAACATGAGGAATTGATGAATGACTTGTGTGGATTGAGGCAATAACATTCTAATTAAAGGCTACCATGTATGCAAACTGCGGGGGGGGGAGGACAGCCACATAGCTAGCTGACATAAAAACGATTCATAAGCGTGAGACCGATGCAGACACAATATTGTCCAGGGACACCCAAAGCAACTCATTTGATAGTGTGCACACTCACCCAAACTGTATTTACGAGGACTTAAGAAAGTTCCAGACCTCTATAGCTCCTCGAGGTCTGAGCATTCACACACAAGGCCATTTACAATGATTGCCCAATGATAAATTCATGGTTTTCGTGCACCTAACCACGTGACAATGGCAATGAAAGGGTGCTGAAAAATAACACGGGCCTTCATGAGAAGTTGACCTTTTGCATACCACTGCAGTCACAGAGTGCTGAAGCACAGGTTCTTTGAGATATCAAAACATTAGAACAATTGAATGTAGGCACATACATTTTTCATAATATGAATAAAGTAGAGAACGTGATGGTCAAGTCACTGCTAAATATTGAAGACATTGTGATCCGGAAAGTGGACAAAGGAGGGGGCCATTTTGATTCAGGATAGAACTGTGTATGTGAATGAATGTGAAAGACAATTGGCAGACATCATGTGCTATGAGAAATTAGAACATGATCCAACTTTGGAACTTCAACAGCTGATTATTTAAAATGTAGAGAAAGCATGACAAAGGGGTTGGGTGTCTAAAAATGGGGAGGGTTTGTGTTCATGCAGAAACCCAAAATGTTATACTCTTCCCAAGATTCATAAATCACAAGTGCCATCTCTGGGCTGTCCTATCGTTTCTGCAGTTAGTTCAGCATTGGAACCTCTGTCTAGGTTTGCAGATGCTGTTCTTCAACCAATGGTAAAAGAGATGACCTCATAAATACAGGATACAATGCAGATAATTAAAGAAGTGGAATGTCTCATTTTAAATCCAGAGGAGGTGCTACTATTCATACTCGATATAGACGTATCCCGCAAGTTGCATCAATCAGTATTCCCAGAGAAAGGTTGTTCTCCAATCAGGCTGAGACTTTTACACCAGAATCATTTATTCTCTGCTGTTCGGAAAAAGCGCTGACTGAAAATTGCTTCCATTTCATTAATACTTTCTATCTCCAGATCCATGGAACAGCAATGGGGACGACACTGGCCCTATGCGTAGCTAATCTGTATATGGAAGCTTTTGAGGTGAACAAAATCTATGAAGATGGTCATCGCTTAAATATCTGGTGCGTCTAGGGCACCGGTATGTATGATATCCTATTGATATGGAGGGTGAGTGAAGCTTAAGATTTAAAGTTTTGTGAATTGACAACCACACACGGCAGGTTTTTAAAATGCATGTCTGATGTGAGTAAAAATACTCTGAACTTTCTAGACATTACCATCTAGGTTAATGAGGAGAATAAAGGATTTTTTTAAGCTATTGCATAAGCCAACAGACCATAATGCATTGTTGCACTATACAAGCTTTCACCCCGGACACATAAGAGACAACTTACCGCTGGGACAGTTTCTTAGATAGAAAAGAAATAGTATATGGCATCAAGATAATAGGATAGAAGCCACAGGCCTGAGAGAGAGAGGCTATATGCAAGGGGATACCCAAGCGATTTGACAGCCAAAGCAATAAAGAGGGCCAATATTATGACTATTGGAATATAATGAAACACAGTAATACACATCATCTGGTGCTCCTGTAATAAATTGTATATATGTAAAACAGAGAGTAAAATAAGAATCAGGGTGACAGAACACAAGAGCTGTATCAGAATCTGAGTATAGAATTCACCATTGGTAGCCCATCTTTTGAATTTGTACATACTGTGGATGAATTAAAGTGGACAGTTTTGTACCACATAAAGACAGGGAATTATAACAATTGTGACAAAAAAAGGCTGTTGATTAAGGAACAAAAATGTATCTTTCTGACAAAGTGTTGAGAAAGGTCCTAACAAACAAATTGAGTGGCTAAAACCTAAATATAAACAGCGCATATTCTGCTGTGCAATATTTCTGTGTAGCCCTTTAGCATTAAACTGAAAAAAGTTTAATAACACAAGGCAGTTAAAAATCAAGGTGGGTGGCTGAATGTGAAGCAATGCAAATTAAACTGCTCTGCATATTAGACCATGGTGTAAATATTGGCGATTTAATAACAATATAAGTAAATTGTAGAAATGTGAGTGTGTGCAAAAATTCACTGATATGAGTAAGAGGAGGTGAGTAGAATACCAAGTCCATGCATAACAATAGCCACAAGTATTGTTGCACGTTAAACGTAGAAAGAGGACAACATGCGTTCTAAGTAAAAAGACTGCATATAGATGAACCGTGATAGCGTCCTGCCTATTTGGTGTGAGATTGTCGTCAGTGACATCTGCTGCTTGGATTAAACATAGAAATAGGACTGCTCAGAAAGAACGCTGTGCACACATATTATAGAGAGAAGCTGTGGCGTTGTGGATTCATGTCGGCCGGTTAGTTTATGAGCATGAAAATGCGGCAAAGCTGAATGAATGCGACAAGAAGCCTGATTGTGCCATTGCAATAAGTGTGGACTAAGAGATATTGCTTTTCAGTGTTGTCTGTCCTGTAGTTTCGAATAGCTGAGCGTAACACGGATTAACAAAGCCGCAGTGAAAAGCTGGTGTCCAGCTGTGGAAACACAAAGCGCAAGAACACATTTAAGAGGCCACACAAGGTAAATGTTTTTAATATAGCCAGGCTGTAGCTGGCGCTAAGCAAGAGTGCGCTAGTACTGGTGTTTTCAAATTAAGTCATTGTGGCCTGCTACTTTGTAGGTGGACGGCAAGTTATGTCTGTGAGCCATCCCATGGGAAAAGTGCTGGGCACAGAACACTGTGAGAAACTATATGTCAAAGCGAATATTAAAGCCACGTGAGGTAACATTTGAGGGGTTATTTACAATGTAATTGGGTGGTCTCAGTGCAAAGTATGTGAGATTGACTATTTGCAACCACTGAAATAGGTTCCTGTATGTTTATATTGTTCACATGTTGGAGTGAGAAGGAATCTGTTGAAGCCTGAATAAGAAAGACAAAAAGTTATTAGTAGGTGAATATCACGTAGTGTCACATAGTGTCAAGAGGAACATTAGTAAGTTAAGTGACACCAGAGCTGTTGTGTAATAAAACGGGTCTGACAAATTACAAACCTGCTGTGTTTTGTGTGTAGAATACTGTCATTGTTAGTGGTACAGTATTCAAAGTTATGGCTTAGGTACCTAGGACATTGGAGACTACTTTGCGTTAAGCAATTTTTGAAATAATGAGGCCTGCAAGAAAGAAAGATATACACAATGTAAAAGAGAGATGAGGTGTAGCTAAGAACTGTGGAAATGCACATTTACAATCAGTTTGTTAATTGTATACGGAATGAAGGGGAGTAATAGCCTGTTGTGTTTATTGATGCAATTTAAACATGTGCATTAATATCCATGAACATGTCGTTTCAGGAGAACCAGAGCTGTTAGGAATGGCTATAACAATGTATACGAATCATACAAACTAGAAGGATTGGTAGGATGAAGCTGTAACAGTGTACAGCACCCTTCCTTTATAAACAGCTTATTCAAAGTCAATCGGGAGCCTGCGAGCCCTTGAAGAAATTCTTAATAGTGTCTTTTTTATGGTGTAGAGTGGAAGGAAACATGTAGAGTGAATGTGGTTTGAATGAAAGAATTAGTGTCTGGGAATGAGTGAAAGGCACATTTTAGTTTATGGATTTGCACTTTATATTGAAAGCACTAGCACTTTAATATGACACTGATGGTGAAGATCTGAATATTGATTTTGTTAATTATAACTGCAATGTATGTAGGTCTGTGTTAACAGTGTGTTATTTGAATATGTTTGCTGCTATATTAAGGAAGAATTGCTGCTATTTGTGACTTTTTATTGTATTCAATGAAATAATGAATTGTGAAATTATGAATTGTTTATTTTGAGATTTGAATATGGTTATTGTGAGTTTGACATCCTTATTCTACTGAAGCGACAAGACCTGTGAGAATGTGTGTACTTGAAAGGATATTATTCTACAGAGGGATTGCTACAAGAGGTTGTTAAATAACCCTCTTGTCTCAATGTGTTGTGAGGCTGAACATGTTTTGCTTTTTTTATGCACATCCTATTTCGAAATCCACTAAGGGTTTGGGCGGCATAACACGATCACCGGTAAGGGAATTTAAACATTCCGATGCACGCAGTGCAAATGCACCTGGCTCACCAAATCAGTAAAAACCGAGCATCACCACATGACGTGGTGAAGTCAGCGGCAAAGGATTGGATGGGGCCATATTAGCATCAGCCAAAAAAAGGCGGCGGCAACATGAAGGAGCGGAACGCGGCCACCATTCAATCACTGCATGAAACACGCCGTCATTATTAAGGTGAGGAGCACCTGCTCGCATAGATCTACCAACATTAGAAGCCTAGAAAAGGGACCCATCGGCTCCCAAAACTGGCTCAAAATATCCAACTAAGCTCACAATAGCAATCAGATTCCTGCACAATGCTGAAATAGATTTCTTGTTGCAGGAACTGCACAGACGACTATGAAGAACTCAACAATGTGCTCTAACGAAAACAAAGATTCTTGATCCCAGATGTAACTTTGGGTGTTTTCAAAACCAGGGGGTGAACACTCCATGGCACCAAACATAAATGTTTAGGTAATTATACTGGTCTCAGACATAGAGCAACAACAAAACGAAACTTAGCATTGTTGAAATTATAAAGCGTGCCACATATCTTGTTCACAGAAAGACAATAATTTATTAACACACTATGGTATGTCACGGGACTGTGGTCACTGAATAGGGAGACACTGGGCCATTCTGACATTGGAGGGCCCGGTATTTCCCTATTCAGAGAACCCAATAGGGCTCAATCAGAATGGGGAGCATGCTAACAACGGGCCCGTTAATGATGGGCCCGTTGTTAGCATGCTGGTCTCCTCGCGGGTCCCACAAAGGACGTTTGGTCTGACCAGACGTCCAGAGCAGGTCCCGCAAGGGGACCTCGTAAGGAGGCTGTACAGGGATAACGGCGCCTGCACCTTTACCGGTGCTGTTAACCCCTTACCGCCTCACTTGTATTGAGGCCCTACGTAACTTGTAAGCAATGTCACCCAAGTCACATACTATAATGTTTGTAAATGATGGAATATGACACAATATTCAGTGAGTATAGATATAATTAAACCACTCATTGTCTCCAATGATTGGTTTAAATATATCAATACTTACTGAATAGTGTGTACCTATTTCATTGAAATAATACATGGCAATGAGTGGACAGTTTTGGAGAGAAATATCTTCATTTGTAGTTTGTTAATCTGACTGGTAATGTGTTAGCGTCATCTCTCCATCTGATGCAGACAGTGCAGTGTACACTAGAACATAACACAATTGTATTTACAAAACGGTTGGTGTAACTTGACTTGGCAACACTGGCACATTTGCTTCACAATACTATTTTTTGCTGTATAAGGCCATCAGTGCACCACCTATTCACATTGGACTATGTCTGACACCATTGTCAATTCCAATTGACACTGAAACCCTTTACAGCATGATTTCCTAATGTTGCTACTTTTTGTTATCCATGGTGATTCTGAATGGTGGTGTTTGGATTCAATATTTTTGAGTTTTGTGATTGTGCAGACCACAGGCTTACGCTTACAGGCATCCCACCTCCACCTCTCAACTCCATTCCTTCTAAGGATAGTAGTGAGTATGGTAATCTGTTTTATCCATCTTTAATATCACATTGGGAAGGAGGAGAGCTATTGAGAGGGCAGGTCATTCTACAAGGTCGATTAAGATAGACAATTACTATTGAAATGGTTATTATGCTTCTGAAATGATTGTTTCATCTTGAGTAGACATAAACAAAAAAGACCATGATAGCTGCATATTATGTAATAACCTTTTGCATATTAAGGGCCTGATTTACAGAAGCATTTTCTAATGGTGCAATCTAATAGGAAAACACTCTGTGAATCAGGCCTTAAGATTGTGACTATGATGGCAGCAATGTTTCTTTATTACTTATTAGCAATGAGTACCCACACTCCACACGGGTTCTATGGACAGAAATAATAGCACTCTTATCAATTTTAGAACGTCAATGATCCGGTAGGCCACTGTTCTGATTTGCTTATCTCTTGATTTGCTTTGCACTCTTAAGTAAACTACACTGAGAATAGGTATGTGTGGCTGGCTTACATACCCTGGAGCAGATGTTGAGAGGAGGAGACAGTTGGTGTGCTGCAGCATACTGGGATCTTCTGTGTGCTTTCCCCATCTGTCACCTCACCCTGCCACGTTGCTGTGTGTTGTGGTGGGTTGCGGTGCAAATATCTCAGAAATGTGGTTTTCCAGGTCCCTTGGGAAACTTTGTGTTTTGTTTCACGTGTCCAGATGCTTACAATGAACTTTGTCCAATCCTTCTATGACCACATTGATGTTTTCGCTAATTTCAGGCACCCGTGTAATGTGTTGAGGTGATGAAATCCGGAAAAAGGGGTGGGATGTACAAATGTAATGTAGCCAGTAGACTGACATGATAACACTGTCATTAATTGTTGAAAATCAATGATCCTGTAGGTCCATGTTCTGAGTTGCATATCATTTGATATGCTTTGCACTCTGAAGTAAATTGCATTGAGAATGGGTGTGTGTCGCTGGCTTATATAACCTGGAGCAGGCATGGAGGGAGGGTGAAAGTTGTCATGTTGTAGCATTCTGGACCTTTTGTGCACTCTCCCCACCTGTCGCCTCACCTTGGCACGATTCAGTGCATTGCAGTGCAACTATCTTAGAAATGGTGTGTCCTAGGGCCTTGAAACATGGTTTTCAGAGGTTTGTTCCTGGTGTTGAGATTCTTAAAATGACCTTTTTCCGGTTCTTCTAGGACCACATTGATGTTTCGCTGATTTTGCATGTTTCAGTGCAAATATCTCAGAAAAGGTGCATCCTAAGGCCTTGAAACTTGGTTTTTCGAGGTCTCATATGGACGTCAGAGTTTTGTTCCTGGTGTCGAGATGCTTAAAATGAGCCTTGGCCAGTCCTTCTATGACCATATTGATGTTTCGCCAATTTTGAGCATTGTGGTGCAGATATCTCAGATTAGTGGAATGGTGTAGAATTGTGTATGGAAAAAACAAAAAAGATTTTCCATTTTATATATATGGATTTCTCATAATTAAAATATTTACACTATACACAACAGTGTAAGGACATTCATTGAGTGTTCATTACTGAGAATCTTGAGCAATTCAATTACAACATTAACCTCCATTTTCTGAGAGATACTGAACTCCCAGGAAGCAGAGCAGCAATGAGTTTAAGATTGGCAATAGCTGTGGGTAATTAGTGGGAGTACTCATGCCCATCATAAAAGGTGTATCATTGACACTAGAAGTTTATAGTTGTGTAGCATTCTTGCCAAGTGACCAGAAAATGAGACACCAGTTTGATCACATTGTGACAGCTACTTATGATATGATAGTTTATGTATAACGTGCTTAATACCCAGAGGTTTTTAAGCACGGACCCGGGATAGAACCTTTGTTGCTCCATGTTGTCTTGCTTCCAAGGTAGCATGTTGCCCCTGAGCTATCCTCCCAATACTCCCGATACTTACAGGTCTCTAGGTAAAGATGTCCTGGGCAGAAGCCCTGGGGAGAGGACAAAGAAGGCATTAGGGGGGAATACGCACTCTGAAAGGGAACCACCTACTAGCACCACTAGTATGAAACAGGAACCAAACAGAAACACATTCTCAGCTTGTGGCAGAAAGGGAAGGACACAGGCTTCCAGTGTGCCAACCGCCAAAGAGGAAATGGAGGCCTTTCATAGCAGGGCAGTATCTGCAGAGATAGACTGCAGAGATAGACTGTACATGCCCCAGGTTAGAAGCTGGGAAGAGTTAGCGATGAAAAGTACCTATCTGTTGAGAGATAGGGCAGAGCTTAGGAAAGCACAAAGATACAGAGATGAAGACTATCCTTCTTCTCCTTTGCAGGAAACAGGGCTCAGCACCCAATGAAGAACAGCAGCCCACTACGATGGAGGAGTAGAAAGGAGAAAGGAAGCAAACTGCAGCATTGAGAGTGGACTATGGCAAAGGCTCTAAAGCAGACTCACAGGATTATACCAGTGACTAAAGAACCAAGTGAATGGCTAGTGGTACAGTTGGATTCTGGCACACAAGTCTCCATATTTAAAGAAAGATGCAAGAACCTTTTTACAACACAATACTACTGATCAAAAGGAATATGTTATCACTCCAACAGGAAATCCATAGAAAATGCTGGAAGAAAAATTGAATATTTATTCGAATTCCGGCTGAACGTGAATTACAAACAGCTGAAATGTTCAAATAAATATATAAATGTCCCATTCGGTTTGACTATAGTGAACAAGGGGAGCAGGGGTTGCGGTGGTGTCCACAACACCCTAGTTCACTAAAATGGCTAAGGTTGTCCCTGTGACCTAACCAATACATGTTTAAAAAAATAAAATTAAAAAAGGACCCTGCAATGCCGGTTCCCATGCACATAAGTGAAGGGAACAGGTGTCACAGAGAAATGGCTGAATCGGCAGCACGTGCAAAGTGTGCCACCAAAAGGTAAGTAGGGGGGCTGGGTAGTGCAGGTTGCCAGAAATGTCCATGGGAGAAAAAACCTAAAGTCATTTTCATTTAAATAACCTTTGTTTTTTTTCTCTCCCTCAGACATTTCAGATTCAAATAGCCCACAGGAATCAGGGTGCACAGATAGACAAAAGTAAAACAAGACATACATGGTCAGTCACCATTTATACAATTGATTTTGTGTGCAGCCTTTGTATCCAGAGAGATATACATATACAGAAATATTATATTTGGGGGGAGACAATTTTATTTCAAGTGGCTTTCACAGGGGTGCAACAACAGTCCAGGGCTGTTCTCCAGTAGACTACAATCTATCCTATAAGGGATACAGACATGCTCGACATATGTAGATGGTATATACTGTACAGGTGATTACTTAAATGAACACTTAGAAAATGTGGACTTAATAAATAGGACACTAGCAGCTAAAGGCTACATTTTCAATTTCAAGAAATCGTAAAGAGCCCATGCAGAAATCATATATCTGGGGTTTTCGTTATCTGATGAGGGAAGTGGAATTGCACCACAATTCCGAGAGATACTAGACGTTGACCTTTCAATATTGGCGAGACAATTTGTTCAGAGATTCCAAAGGCAAACTAATATTGTCAAAACCACATTGGCAAAGAAAATGTGACACCAAAAAGGCTACACCTCTCATACTGATTATGCATACAAAAGCACAGAGAAAAGACGGTGGCAACAGTGGAGGCAATGCACTTGCCAAGCAGTCTGCAAGACAGCAGAATGTACAAAAGAATAGACACGCACTGCCACCAACATAGATGAGGGCATACAATTATGTTTCGTTGAAAATAGTCATAACACGCCAGGGTTACAGACCACATATACCTACAATGTAAGAGAGAATACAGTAATAGTCAACATCCCAAGGTCAAAGGAAGACCCTATTGACAGGGTACATCCAAACAAGCCAGATAGATTAAAGCAACTCTCTGCCTGACATGAAAATGTATCCACAACCCACTTTGTAGTGTCTGCTACTACACGGTTCTTGCAAGACAGATATTGGTGGCCAGGTCTTAGTAAAGAAGTACGACAGACAGTACATAGTGAATTGTTCCATAGGTTTGCAAACAACAGTGGAAATTTTCTGGAAACCACCAGTGATCATTTTAGCAAGAGTAGCAGTGCCTTTTGAATGCATGTGTATGGATGACTTAAGTTTAATGACACCTGTCAACAAGTACAAATATTTGTTGTTCATGGTGGATTTGTGCCCAGGATTTACCTGGCTAATTTTCCAGAAGAAAGTTGATTGTAAGGAGGTCATAAAAGGTTTACTGTCCTTGGAAGCTATGACAGCACTGGAATTACTCCAGGCATTTCAGGCAACGCATTAAGAGAGGCCCTGCCAAGCTGAGATTGTACTCTGCACTTCTCCAATATGGTTTGCCCATTAGAATATTGAGCCAATGGGATAGGAAAGCAAGCCTTGACCAAATACTTCCTCACTTCTGGAGGTAATTGGGTAAATCAAGTACCTTCAGTGCAGCATAGCATAAACAACCTACTTTGCCTACTTTGCCATTGCTAATGTGAGGGCAGAACACCTTATGAGTTGCTTTTTGGTGCACCCATGTATTCCTGATTTATACAATCATGTTGTTCTCCCATCAGGCCAGACCAGCTGCTTCTCATAAATCTCTTGAGAGACTTTGTGATGATGATGAAGCACCAGTGCACCAAGTCAAGTCAGAGAGCACTTTGAGGTTTGGGGACTACGTTCTGGAGAAGATGCATGACAAAAAAGCACTTAGACCATGCTGCAGACCTCCAGTGAAAACAATGGAACTCATTGGCTCAAGAGCAGCCATCCTACCTGCCCTACCTCACAAGAAGGGTAGTCGTTAAGCCAGATCCAGGTTGTTATACCCCTGTTTCAGAGGGGGTAGACTATCTATCTTGAACAATTGGATGAGCAGGCAAGAAAACAAGAACACATGATGTTAACAATAACTCCAGAAACCTCCAGAAAACTCTGAAACCTCCACATATTACTATTTCTCCCAGGAACAGAAAAGTCAGAAACAAGGCTAGAATTAGTGCCAAGCATGATGTCTTTCCAAACGATTTTTGAGCTTCCTAAGTGCACCAAAAACTGTAAAATATTTGTTGGAGCAGTAATTCTGTTTTACATTTTTCTGTGGATAAGCCTTCTCAACTTTTTTTGGTATTATTGACCTCAGGACATGTATTAATCCCAATGAAGATCTTAATGATCAGCACACAGTTGAGCATATCAACTTTAGATGTAGCACATTCACTGCACCCAATATATAAGAGGGAGGGTATACAGTCTTTTCACCAAATTAATTTTCCTCAAGAGCTTTTTTCCCCTAAAACCTTATCTTGAATGTATGTTTTCACCAGAAAATTCTTTCTGTGATTTTTTTTAACATCAAAGCATACATTCAATGAAAAGTTTTAAGTAATATAGTTCTCGAGGAAATTAATGTTTGAGGTGTTTGTAAGGGTTCAAAATTTGGTTTTGGGGTGCACCCCCCAATAAAGAAATGTATGCAATCTAGTTCAGCCTGGGCAGTTCTCTCGGACTTTATGCTTGTTTTACGGGTGCCGTTCAGTGCTGAAATTACTTGCTGACACTACACAAGTCAGAGGGAGCTGTCCAGTGCTGAACTAGATTGTTACTCTCTGCAATCTGGTTCAGCACTGGACAGCTCCCTCTGACTTTATGCTTGTTTTGCTGATTGTTTTTTACATAAACTGCATTTTCACATTCAAAAAATGAAAAGTGTTTATATACCGAAACACTTTACGGTAAAAGTGTTTCGATATACAAACTCTTTTCACTTTATGTATGCAAACTCGGTAAAACAGTTTTCGGTAAAAAGAAATAGGTAAAAAAAGTCCTTGATGTATATTTTTCGAGGTAAAGACATGTAACCAAGAGGGAGGCACAGGCTGCTGATGAGGATTGAGTCCCAACACAAATAAGCAAATACACACTAGAGTTAGGGCAATTCTGGACACGCCAGTATAAAAGCTGCAGTGGGATACTATGCAGCTCCATGTACATACACTATCAGTGATTTATCTAGGATACTGTTTCATAAGATGCATGTCACAGACACCTAAAGGATGTTGTTGCGAGCCAAAATAAAAGCTATTGCTCAAAGAGCACTGTTAGATCCTGAAGATGATCTAGAGAAATTAGATGACATGGCAGATCATGTATATTTTGTGAAATATTGTGAGACCTTTCTATTTTAACAAACAACGACCAGTGCAGTGGCCATACAGAATCAACTAGGAGCACTGTCCTATCCCATTACCAGACTCACCACCTCACCACCATTGTGTAAGGCAAAATTCCCATAAGTACCACAACTCCAGTCAGAGGGAGAGTGGATAGAGTTGCACATCTATATATCCCCCACCCAACCTGCAAATGGCCAGTTTGTGTGATCTACACATTCTGTGGTTTATGATTAAATGGGCTATGCCACAATGACAGAAAAAACATTGCAAGAATCAGTCTCTGTTAACCTGACATGAGAGGGTTATATGATACGATAAGTCATTTATAACTTGTCTGTACAAAAGTGCACACAAGGGTGCACCTTGGCAAGCAGACAGACTAGTTTTGGCATGTCGAAATCCACATTTAATGTATTTCCTCAAACACATCAATTTTGTGGTAATGTGTAGTTGATATCATTTACTCAAGTGCACAGATTGGGTGGCCAAAGACGTGGCGCTTTTGGACAACTAAGTAGCTGAAATAAGAAATGCAGGAAAACAGATATGAACATATTATGTCTCAGGCATTCCAATATCCTAGAATCTTGGCACCAATGAGTGTTATGAAAGACACAAAGGTAAAGGGCATAGGTCCTTATGCAACTTATGTTTAAAAAAACATTTCACAAACATATGCCATTTCTATAGGCAGAGCATGTCAATTAATGGCAAAGCAAGCACCTTTAAATGAGACTTGGCAACTTTACAAGATAAACAACAGGCAGTTTTCGAACGTGTGAACTCCAAAGACTTCATTGACACTGTTCAGATGCACCTACAGCGTTCCAGCCAGGCAAAAAGGTTCAGGCTGAGAAAAACCTATTAGTGCATGCCACAGTGTGAACATGGTGACTTTTGCATGGCAGAAGTCGCACATATTACTAGTAGTTAGTTTTGACACATATTAGATACCAACATATAACAACACAGAAGGAGCAACACATATATTAATGTTGCGGTTGCAGAGGTTTTAGATTGGACACTGTTATGTTCTCTGTGCTTAGAAGTAGTACACAAAGGTATGTTCTTCAGTGAAGTGCAAGGAGGGAGCTGAATTAGGTGGAAGATGGAGTCAGAAAGGTACTGTGGTAAGAGAGCGGTCAGAGTGTTAACATGGCATGAATATTGGATTTTAAGTATTAGTACACAATGAGCATAATGTAGGCCCTGATGTGGAGCTTTGGCACCCTTTAGCTCAGTTACAAGATAAATCCCTCTTCCAACCCCCAAAAGAGAAGCAGAGGTCAGAGGCACCTGCGATGCACAGCTAAACACTCCAGCTGCAGAGCCTGAAAGCAGTGGGAACTGAATGGTAGCTTTGGGGAAGGCAGAAAGGGATGAGCCCTTTAAGGACAAATGAATGAGAATAGGGCATGAGATTATGTGATGTCAATAGGCCTGGCAAAGATTTAGAGAGCTATCACACTCACCCAAGGTGTGGTCATCCCTTCTGAATTACAAGTAGACGCATAACGAAAATCAAATCCCTAACATTCACACTCAAGAGCGGTGCGCTGTTCACGCCATTACTGGACAACTTGGGTTTGAAGGAGATGAGGGGGAAGCTGTGTCCAGAACATTTCATAATTTAGGATAGGAGAAGAAGAGGTGATGCCTGTAAATTTAGCCCATGGTCGGGGGTGCAGCTTGTGCGCTGAATGTCATCTGGTTTAATGAAAAGGGCAAGTTGCTGAAGAAGACAGAGTTGGCCTCGGGAGTATTACTTTTAATGTGTCTCGGGGAGAGGGGTGCACTTCACTTGACGGTCATGATTAATTAGTGTGTTATTGTACCTGTCGGCCAATCATGTACCTGGATTCAATCGTGATAATGTAGTGTGCCATGTGGATAGGGCAATGGGTTTAAATAAGTTGTGGCCAATCAGTCAAGGGAATCTAGGGGGTATTAGGATGTCCTGTATGTCGCAGCCAATGAGGGTGGTGGGATAACATTGTAACCTATGCTGATATGCGATTTTGGGCAATATAACATCCAACTTCTTGGTGCGTGTTGAGATCTGTGTCAGTTTGGTTCTACGGGACCATCTGATACCCTTTTTCATGTAATGAAATGTGTTTATCCTTGAAAAAAGGTGCAGTGATTTTGTCCTCTTTGTTAATTTCTATTGTACGGGTTTTGGGTCACGTATTTCTTTACAAAATTGCCAACCCGAACATGATCTGTGTGACATCACAAATCAGTTTGTCCCAAGAGGCCTTGGACTTCCATCTGACTAGTGGGCATAGTAAAAATTCTGTAAGTTCTCCGGTTGGCAATATAGTAGTCATAGTGTTCATTTCTCGCATATGGACCCAATCGTGGAATGTGGTTTTCTTCGACTGGATGCTGTCCAGTCTTTGCGTAGGGTATTTATGGGATTGGTCATCCCTTAGGGCATATATCAAAATAAGACTCCTGGAAAACAGAGCATATTTGTCATCAGTGTCCCTGTAGTTACTCCTGATGTTTGTAAAGGAGTTTCAGCTGAATGGAGACTCTACCTTTTTGGGGCCAACCCAGCTTTAGTTTGTAAAGAAACTCAGACCCGGTCAAGAACTGACTGTTGATAAAAGGCTATGCTGGGTAGGCATAGCAGGTCGGTTGTACCTCTAAGGTAAGGGACTCTTTGAATCTAATGATAGCTGCATCTGGAATAATGGTGAGCCTGCACATACCATACATGTCAGACGGACTACATAACGTAAAAGATTTACTATTTACTGACCTGCTGAAGAAGAAATCCAAATAGGATAGGACGTTCTCTGTTATGTCATCAATACAGTTAGTCACTCCCAAATCCCCATGTGGCCTATTCATAATGCAGTAATCATGGTCACCATTGTTATATTTTTTTGTTGCTGGCATTGTTGTTGAAACAGATCCAGTGGGGTGGTGCATATTCACAATTAGTACCCGGCAGGGGCATGGATTAGTCCTCCCTGTTAATGGAGAGTAGGGGCATTACCATATGGTAATCCTTCTGCTCTGAGCCTCCTCAGCACTGGAGGCCACCATCTCCCCCACCGAGGAACACAGTAAGTGCCCACCCTTTTTCCCCCATACCCCTTTACCTCAATTTCCCCTCCCTACCCCTCCCAGCCCAATGACCTTCTCCTTTCTGGTCCTTTTCTTCTTTGGTTTACTTTGGTGCAAAATGATGGGGCATCTGGCAACTGAATAAACACACTAGTAGTGCCCCGGTCTAACGTGGCAGGCTGCGCTACTAATAGCAATAATACCCTCGCTGGCAGGGCAATACTGCGTCTATGCGTCTATGGCTGCGTCAGGTAATGCCGCTGGGCCTTGGTTAAGGCCCGAGCAAATGTAAGTATGGGCCCAAGGGCATTTCCTGATGCAGTAATGCCCCCCCCCCAAACCCCCGACTTGTTGCATATTGCTTAACTAAATACTGAAAGACCTGATTGGAGCATTGAGCTTCCGTGTGTGTGTGTATGTGTGTGTGTGTGTGTGTGTGTTTAGTGTTCTGTGTTTCAAAACAAAATAATGCATGTTATTGCAATATAGGTGTGCGTTGTCTGTGCATTTGATGCCAGTGATTTTTAACATGCCAGGAAACATGGTATGCAAGTGTCATTGAATGATGTACCCACCATATCTAAAGTTGGGAAAAGATACACCCAACAGTTGTGGAATGAATTTCCAACTCATCAAACACTAGTAGGAAGCTTGTCCTTCTTATCAGGGTTTAAGGTCCCTAGATGCTTCTCCTAGCATGCAGTGGAAGAAGGAGAGGCCCAAGCATGTTATATTCAGAGAAGAGATGAGTCAGAGGAGAAGCCAGAAGACTTGTGGTTTAGTGACTCAAGAATTGTCTAGGCATGGAGATGGCTATTGAGATAAGGGTACATAATAATGTTGGCTACTAAGTCAAGGTACTTGCACATAGATACTAACTATTGGAGGGGTATAAAACACTGCTTCACAATAACATGCCTTTGTGCAACCCCTTGATCAATAGCTTGTCAATACCTACTACATGGATTAATAACATCGCAACACACAGCCATTAAGGCCCCACTCCGCTAGGTCGTTTCTATGGCTCCCCCCTCTCCCTGTACTTTTTGGGCCCATGCCTGCACCGCAACTAGCACTGCTTGGCCTCGCTGACCCACTCGCACCCACCCCACCACTTACTGGTAACAGCCCATTGCTGCCTCCTCCAATGTTCTCCAGACTGCTTCCTCGGAACGCCAACACACTGCACAGCGTACAACGTGATGCATCCTTTAGTGTGTCTGGTTTCCGGTGAAAAGGCCACGAGACGGCAATCAGATTTGCGGCCTCCCTATGTCATCGTACATGGGGGTACCTTGCTGTTTTCTGCCACACTTTCATATTTGAATTTGGCAAAAAGATCTTCCCACAAGATGAACAATCTGGAATAGCCAGTTCCTGTTATGATCATGGAATAGAGTTGTAAGCATCTTCCCTATCACTATAGTCTCAGTAAAAATAAAATCATGGCTTACTTATAGATGACACGTTTTTAGTTGCAATTGTTACAGGGTAGTCGGCTCATTCATCACAAGGCCCACACCGTGTTAGCCAAGTGAGTATTTGTCCCTGTTTCTTGTCATGTCCACATAACTCTGTGATTCTGCCTCTCACCACATGAATAATATCGGATATCCTGGGACACTGAATCTTTGCTTCCAGGTCCAGGATCCCAGCAACTGCATGACACATGGCAATGGCCTATACCTCATGGGCCTATTTTACCATAGCTATGGACAGGTTTGTGTAATGATCTTGAATCTCTTCATATAGTTTTGGCTCATCATACTCAAGGTTTGGCAGTTGGCGACATCAAGCAAGTTTATAAGTGACATTATGTGGTTTTGACTGTGAACCCATATACATGACCAGGCATGAACATTGGCCAAACCTTTCGGAAGAGCTCAACACATAAGCAGACCTGAACTTCAACTGCAGGAAGGAAAGAAAGAAAGAGAAGCCAGACCTTCTCTGTCTATGCCGCAAGACTCTGGATTCTCACCCCCTGTGAACATCAGACTCACTTTTACAGTTTAGGAAGGAGCTGAAGACTCTCCTCAAAACTAGCTCCTCCCTAACACCTAGGTCCACACACCCTCCACTTCCCACCCTCCCTGAGACTGGGTGATCTTTGCCACACTCTTTCCACCCCTGGCTGATTGTAACTTCCTTGCTGCCACTTGACCACGATCCCCTGTTCTTATCTACCCACTCCCTGATTCCCTACTTCCACCACCATGTTCTTCCATCCTATGATTTCAAAGCGCCCTGCTGAACCCCAAAGCTAGGATTGCGCTCAATAAATGCAACAATAATAATGATAGTTATAATCATAATTATAATACGCTGATCAGAACAGGTATGGCAGATAACAAATGGAAAGGTTTTTTGATGTATCATGTTTAATTGACAATACTCCACTGTAGGGTGGAGTGCATTGACCTGCGGGTTTGTATATTTAGTGCTTAATGTTTAAATAAATAGTGTTAGGGTGCAAATATTTTCAAGCACGTCTGTGACACTTCGGGGTAGTAGCTCTAACCCACTTATTCTACCACCTATTGCTGCTAATCACAGTGTCGACATATTTGGGCTATCAGCTGCAACTCTCAATATCACATTGATGGTGATATGTGCACTACCCTTGCATATTAGTGATTTACAACTTCCAGCCCAAATAACATAGCAGTTGCATCTTGAAATGATTCAGTGAATGTTCGACACAGCATCCTCATTATCATCTTTCTCTAATTCTGTAGGTCTCAAGTGGAACATGTTTACCACCTATGAGCTGAAAATAGGGTAAAATTGCTTTCTTCCTACAGTAATGTTTTTGACAAATGTAGACAAAGTCATTCCTGAACTCATGCTCCTGTGAAACTCATCAGCCAGATTGTCTTCTATAGGTTGCCACTAAGTATAGGCACTCTGCTGTGGCAGTGGCTTTTTCTCTGACCTTGCTCCTCTGGTTAGCTGCTGACTCGCCGATTGTCATCCTCCTGTTAGGAAAGATTTCATTAATGTGCAATTTCCCCTCCATTTACGGACCCCCCAAACTTCTTGCTTTTTTGTGGCTTTCCTAACTTGACTTTTTCCAGTGGAGCCCAGCCTTCAACTGAACTTGTCTGGGCTTTTGCTCACTTGTTATGGGGAAATTGTCATGCCATTCAGACTGTCAGTGCTGGTAAAGTATGTTGCCATTTCTTGGTAACTTTTTTAACTGTGTAGAATATACCTTCCAGTACCGTGCAGTAAGGTCCCTTTTTGTTATGGCCCTAGACACCCTCGAAGGATTTTCTAGTGATTGTTCAAGTGTGCCTGGAACAAATTGGTGGCAGCAGTTACTTTTCATAATGTTTTACTTCTTTTTACTGAGTTAAACCGTGTTTACCACTTTTGGATCCAGACTGTGGCCAGGTAAAAAAATGGCTGTACCACAAAGTCTTTTGTTCTGTCCCATGGCCATTTTGTCCTTTGCCTTCACCAAGGTCGAGTAACCTGGGTTTTCCTTATTGGGGCATTCAGCCTTGATTTTGGCACAAAGCTAATCTTGGATAAGAGAAGGGGATGTGAAGCCATTGCAGGTCGAACCCTTGTGTTCTCACCAAACTACAGAAGGAGCCAAGTGTCCTACACAAAGAAACAGACTTGTGAAACCAATGCAGACTCTTTGGAAGGTTTTGGACCCCTTCGCCCTCTGCTGTCCCGTTAGATCCCTGCTTTCTTCTTCGATCAAGAATACCTGACGAGGCACTTCACCCCTTTGGAGTAGTGGGAAGAATTTCTCTTGGCTTACCGATCAAACGAGCCGCTTCAGAAGTGTTCCACGGATATCCAGTGAACTGTCCAGCTCTACCTCAGGGTAATCAATGGCATCGCTGCCATCTTGAGTGCAGAACTGAGACTTGGAATATTGCTTGCTTTTGGTCCCGTGCATTCTCCCACCACATTTCGCTGGGCAAGCTCCTCTGGGTTCTGAATAAGGAGAGTTCGTAATGCTGCCCTCATCCATGATTCCTGCGTCACTATCTTGTGGTGGCAGTCGCTATAGTCCCCCTGCTCTTCTGCTCCCCTCTGCCCTGAAGCCAACTGCACTGGAATGTTCTTCATACCTCCTTCGTAAGCTGAGAAAAGGCAACTGTCTTGTCAAGGAAGATAGTTCTCCACCACAGCCGCTTAGAGTCAGAGCGCTGCAAAACTGCAGGACACGATCCTACTACCAACCTTGAATAAACTGGCGAAGTTCAGTCTGGGCTGTGCCCAGGGTCGGTGAGTACTTGCATCACTTACCAGTGGCCACCTGGCACAGCCTATCCTTTTTATCCCTTACAGTTTCCCGAATTTAGCTGGGTTAGCCTCCGCTCCCTAGCTATTCTCCCCTTTTGAACACTGCTCTGCTGCCAAAGGCAGGGTCTACATGAATAGTGGGTACCAATTCTTCATCGCCTCAAGCCCCTGCCTTACTTGCTACAGCCCCTAAAAGAAGACCTGCTTTTTGTTCATCTGCGCAATTGTGCTGACTACAGAAAGCTCTAAAAGCCCTTTTGAAAGAAGATAAATCTACCAAATCTACCAGGTCTTATTTGATGGTGACCTACTAGCTATGGTTACATCACTACCATCACCAAATGCTGCTAGGGGATGCCCGTAGGATGTTGGAGGTCATGGAAACTAAGAACTCGCATGACTTCTAGAAACTTTTGAAAGATGATGACAAGCGTCAAACAGCGACCCAACTAAATCCAATTACAGAGAAAAGTTTGAGGTCCCACTTCACTGAGATCTATACATCAGAGGGTCCTAACACGCAGACTATGAATGGAGATTTGATAGAAAGGGTAGAGTGGGGTTTAAATTGGGACCTAGATGACCTGTCCTACCTAATATCCAGTAGTAACAAATCGATGACTCTGCGGCCAGATGGGCTGGCCATGTGTGTGTTAAAACATAGTCCGAACACTTGGGTGGCTTTCCTTGACAGAATGTTTAAAAAAATGCACATGGAAAAAGTGTTACCAGCTTCTTGGCAAACAGCCATTGTAGTCCCGATTTTTAAAAAGGGGTCACATTTGAGTACCCTGAACTAAAGACCAATCTCCCTTCTGGATTGCTCAGCAAAGATCTTCATGGGTCTTGTCTTAAGAGACCTCAGAAAATGGGCAAACGAGAATGGAAAAATTGCTTTTCTTCCAATCAGGGGTTTCCCAGGGAGTTGGAACCGAGATGAATGGCTTCATTTGGAATTTTGAAACAGTGGGCATTTAAAAATAATAATCCACTTCATGCAATCTCTAATAAAAGAATTCCCCACAACAAAAAAAAAAATTGTTTATGGCCTTCAACACCATGCTGAGAAATAGGCTTTGGGCCAAATTAGATAAATGGGGCTGTCCCCCCACCCTATTGACAATCCTGATTGTGATACATATGGACACCACTCTACTTGTCCATTTGGATAGAGAGGGGAGTCTATCTGTATCGATTCACACAGCGAGAGGTTTGAAGCAAGTCTGCTTAGTGGACCCAATCTTATTTCTCCTTTTCATTTCTGATTCGGGGGATGCCTTCGATAAGCATCACATTTTTTGCACCAAAACTGCATGATTGAGCGATTAATTATTTATTGTATGCAAACAATCTTATTCTATTATACCATACACCTATAGGTCTCCAACATCAGTTGAAGGCCTTGGAGGTATAGACAAACAAGAATATGCCAACGCTAAATGTCCCAAATTAAAAAAGCTTAACTCTGCATAAAGGTCCGGGAAAAGTAGTTGAACAATTTATATGGTGTATTGAAGGTGTATGTCTTGAGAAAGTGGACTCCTTTGTGTACCTAGGGTTTCAGATTTTGCCAAAGGGAGCCAAAACAAGGTTGTTTTTGGGAAAACAATTAAAGATCAAGACTTTATCTGCACAGGGTACTACTTTAAACTTGATTATTCCATTTTATTGCAAAATGGTGGTGCCGGTAATAGCCTATGGGCCAGAGATGTTATCTTTTGCCCTTAAAGGGCAATGGGTGAAGTTCGAGGGAGCATTTTGTTGGAGAGTGCTGGGACTGCCATGTGGTGTCTCAGCACCTGTTTTAACGTATTAGTTAGGCCTGGTGTCATTGGAAGCCTTGGTAAATTGGAAACATTTGAACTTTTTCCCTATTCTCCCTCATAGAATGGTCGATCCACTGCAAAGAAATACTAATCAGGGTGGAATCTACTGTGGAATACCTTCTAATGCAGCCAAGGAGGGTAAAAAAGAGGTTATGGGTGGTCGACTGGATTGACACAATAGACTTGTCACAAAGTGTCATCTTTTCAGAGACATACTCCTGGACGCTAAGCCTTATAATTCTCTGCCTTTGTGCCTTAGTTTAAATTTGCTCCATACACATGACATTTTGAGTGCATGCAGGGGTATAGACCGTAAATTAAGGTTTTGCAGATTTTGCAAACAGGAGAATTCCATAGAGATACTTCAGCACCTTCTTTTGTTTTGTGGTAAGCTGACAACTGCGTGTAAGTCTTCTTTCCTGCACCTTCTAAAGATTTTAAGGAAGTCGACACGGGATGCGTCTGGCAACAGATTTTAATAGATAAGTCTTTTAAATGGTCTTCGGCTGCCATACGCTTCATGAAAGATGTTTTGGTCCTCAAAAAATTGTATTTTGCAGAGTGTTCTTTTACTAATGTGTACAATTGTTTTTCTTTTTGTACAGGATAAGTCTTTTAACATGTTTGCTTTATCTTTTCTGCAAAAGCATCTACAAATTCCAAATGTACATTTTTCTTTTATGTGACATTTTGTGTGTATTTTGTGAAACATTCCCTATGAACTATAACACAATAAAGAATAAACATAAAAAGTGTGCGCTTATACGGACAACTGTACTGTTGAGCATAATGCTCCCCACTTCTTAGGGTTGGATTCGAACATTAGGGAACAAACTGAAAAATGACCTAATGGCATATGTGTACTAACTTAACCCTCTCTTCACAGGTTGTGGTTGGATCCTGTAACTGAATTGCATTAGGAAATGTGTTGTGTATATATATATATATATATATATATATATATATATATATATATATATATATATATATATATATATATATATATATATATATATATATGCAAAGTTTGGTGAGGTTTGGTCCAGGGGGGGCAAAGTTATAGGCGGGGTTCCAAAACTTATTTTTTCCCATAGACTGAAAGGGGAAAAAACTTAGCTCACGCCTACAGCCCAAACCGCTAGACAGATTTTCCGTCTAGCCATAGGCTGTAGGCCATGCACCCAAGACTCTAGGCCCTGGCCACAACCACCGCAGCATATCACACCCATAGATCACACTCATAGAATTGAATATGTATGAAATATTTGCAAATCTACAGTTTATGTACTGTTTGATTTGTATAGTTTGTATGTGAAGTTTTGGGTACATCCTGCCATTAAGATTGTAGAGTTTGGTAACGAGCACTGCAGTATAACATATCCATAGAAGTAAACATTTTGCATTGTGGTATACAGTTACATGTTTGCTTCTATGGTTGTGTTATGGAGCAGTATTTTTGAGTTGTACTTATTATAATATACTTACTGTTTGGTTTGGTAACTGGAGCACATATGTTCTTAGTCCATTTCTGTTATAAAAGAAAAGATCATGTTAGTGTTGGTAGTTTGTAAGGATTTATAACATTGAATAATAGACATTTCTGGTTCATTTTGACCTCCATATTTAATAGATCACAAACCAGTGTACTGTGCATTTTCTGTGTTTGTTGTTAAATCATTGGGTCTGTGGGGCAAAAAAATCCATGTTGGATTAAAAAAAAAACTTTTTTTTTATTTTGGTACAGTATGTTTATTGCTGTGTTTTCAGTGTTTACTTGTTGTTTCTGGCTAATGTTGGCATGTTGCAGATTGTTAGATACTTGTTGAATTGTAACTGATTATACTTTTTATTTATATTCTCAAATTGTTAATCTATCTGTTGGGTTGTTGCTAAATCTTGGTGCAGTTAGATATCTGTTGGTGTATTCTAACTGTTTATTTCTTATAATTTAGTGGTATTGATTTATCTATTTGGTTGTTTATACTTCTTTTAATTGAAGTTTTATTAATGTTTATGCACAGATTACTGGTATTGATTTATTTGTTTGGTTGTTGAAATATTTTGGAGCAGTTAGATACCTGTTGGCGTATTCTAACTTTTTATAGTTTTCTAATTGAAGTTTTGTTAATGTTTAAGTACAGACTAGTTATTAAATTATGGTTTTAAGAAGATTAAATAAGCGTTTATAAGATGCGCTGGTAATCTCTGCTTTAGAGTAATGGTACTATCATTAGATTCAAACCATCCACAATTCTTTTTTATATATGCAGTGTAGTGACCTGCATTGGTTGTGGCTCCTGCGTAATAGATTATACCTATTGCTGTGAATGTTTTCTTACCAAGCCATACTTGGATACTTGACAATGTGTGAATCCAGTCAGCTTGCAGTTGTTTTTGGTACCCTCTGCATTGTAACATAGAAGCATTAATATTACATATTTACTATGTGTTTGTATTAGTAAGGTGGCGCGATTAGCTGAATTACAGGTAGTACATAATCTGCCATGGTTTGCATTTTGTACAAGTTGCTGAAATGGAACGGATTAACATTTAGGTATGGATACATACACAAAACGTTCATTAGGGATTTGTTCATATTGCATATTGTTGCATGTATGTTTCCACATGTATGAAATCTGGAAGATTTCATTTATAGGTATGTTTTTGTTTTCCAGTACTTGTAGCAAGTACAGTAGAAATTATTGTGGATCATCTTGCGAGTTTATAGTGAATTTCACCATTGCAGCACAGTAGTCCAATTCTTGTCTTATTCCATGAACACTGTAGGTGTTGTCAGGATTGTTGGTTGCATTTCTTTGAAGGACTAACATTTGCAAACACAATTGGTCTGTACTGTGTAAGTAAATGTTGTCAATAATTGGTGGCAATTGAAATAGAATATTGATTGCTACATTTGCGTAGCAATTTACACCAGTTATATTTGAAAATTTGAATGGACCAGATAGTTCTAGAGTGTGTTGCTTCTTTGAAGAAGTACCTGAGTTACTTTGAGTAATAGATTCTTCTTTGGTTGTACTAATTGATGAATTATTTGTTTCTTTCACTCTCTTTGGAGGATTTGCAGTGACATCCTGTTGCATTTCTGTTTGAACTTGTTTTCTTTTACAACATTTTGCTTTTTGTGGAACAGGATATGTTTTTAGGTGGGGGTGTATGGTGAACATAGTCTATTGTATTCTAAAATGCAAGGAATATCAATGTTTACTTTACTTGCATCAAAGCTGATTAGAAATAGACCGTCAAGTGTACGTAAGCGTGATAGTGCTACGTAGCTCATGCTTTCTTTAAAGACTGTGTTCCCAATATCTCTCAATGCTTTCTCTAAGGTAAGACCTTGTGATTTGTGAATGGTGACTACGTATGCTAGAGTTAGAGAAAATTGTTCTCTGCGTACATACATGTCTTTAAAAAAGAAGGAATCAAGCTGTTGAGCGCTTCATCCTTTTTACTTCTGAAAGTTTGTCAAAGAGAATATTGACAAACTTCATGTTGTTGTCACGTGGGTTTGAAAGCCAACAACTGTACCCAGTGCTCCATTAACTAGTCCTTGCTCCACATCAAGGTTACATGTAAGCATTACTCTGCAGTTTAAAGATAATTTTAATATTTTCTCCAAACCAGCTGTGTTGGAGATTGAATTTTCTAAGGTTTGTAATCTTGTTGTGGCTTGTTGACACATGGGTAGTGTCATATCATGTACGTCCAGTTTGTCTGTTGCGGAAATTTCAATTATTGGTTGCATCTCTTTTTTTCAGCATTGTTTCATTAATTTGGAACAGCTTGCAAGAGTTGGCATCAAGGACATACAATTTACATTTTTGTGTGCTAATTGTTCCATGACATCAGTAGCATATGAGTTATGGCCATAAAGTGCATGGATGTGCCGGTTCTTAATATTGCTTGTGCTTCTTGAGATAGTGCACCAACTCTAATACTTTTAAAAATGTTGGCGTAGGTGAGGTCTGCAGACTGTCACATGTTTTCTGTTAATTCTCTGTATTGGAAATGTTGCCAAAGGTTGACATTTCATATGCTGCCAACAGTTTTACGGCAGAGTGTGTGTGCTAAGGTTTTAAAAATAGGTTCACCTTTCACCGGTGTCTATTGAAGAAGATCTCCGAAAACAATAATCTGTTTTCCTCCAAAGAGCTCTTCGTAGTTTGTTTTAAGTACTTCTTGTAATCTGATTTGAATCAAAGCCAACATTAGGTTGGAGACCATGCTCACTTCATCTATTAGTAGCATTTTCATTTGTTTGAACACTCTGCATAGTTCCATTGCAGCTTCTGTAGAAAGTGTGTAATATTCTAATTTGTTTTGGTATTCTATAGGCAGGAGTAGTAATCTGTGTAAAGTGACACCACCTATGTTGTAGGCAGCTAAACCTGTGGGGGCAGTTACAACAGCTGACAGTTAGTTGTTTGTCAATTGTTGAAGGAACTTGCTGATGATTTTGATTAAGAATGTTTTGCCTGAACCAGCTTCACCACTGACGTATAGTAGTAAGGTTTGTAAATTTGGCAGGTACATTCTTTATTTTCATGTTGTACACCATGTGCAATTTCTTTTTTTACTTCTTGAAAAATGCTACGATGCTCATTGTTCAGTTTTGATTGTAGTACAGTTAAGTCTTCTGTATCTTCATAGTGACACATGTTTTTTTCTACTTCTGTCATAGCTACTTCTGCTTCATTTGCTGTTAGTGGCTGTCCCAGTGGTTCTTGGCTTCCTGTTACAGAAGGTTGACTACTGTCGGGAGTGTCCTTATCTAGTTGGGCCTGGAGTTCTTCGTGTTGCTGGTCATTGTGCAACATTGTTTTGTACTATGTAAATTTTACATCGGTTATAGTGCTTTCATTTGCTTTGAATGCGTCTTAATACGAGTCATAGTTATCTAGTATCTCTTCTTCTTTTCTCCATGGTTTAAAGAGTTGTAGCAGGGACATGTAATATAGTTCTTTATGTTGAGGAGTTTTTAATGACAATTTGATAAGATTAATTAAACTTGGTTTGGTAAGTTTTACTAAGCTGCCTTCACAATTTGTCACTCTGTATCTACCTTTTTTTTCATCAGGTTTTATTACATGGAAGGGGGTAAGGGTTAACGGTCACCGGTAATGCTACCGGTGACCGTTAACCCTTACCACCTTACTACGAGTTCCCTTTGCGGGACCCGTCTTTAACGGCTGGGAACTTGGTGCTAATTACGGAAATGCAATTTGCGGTACCGTAATTAGTGCCTTCCCCATTCCCATTATGCCCTATGGGGGCAAAAATGGGAATGGGGAAGGGCCTTGGTGAATGGGGAATTACCGCCCCCGCTCACCTTGGAGTAGGGTGTTAATTCTGCCATCCACCAAGGCGGACACGGTAAAATACCGGCTTCAACCATGGCGCTAATAGCGCCATGGTTACCGCCTACCATGTAATGAGGCCCATTGTTTCCCGAGTGGTACTTCTGTTTGGGTAGTATGTGTCTAGTAAATTGTTTTCCAAAATGTCTTGGCTGTTGGAATCATTTTTGGCTATTGTTGCTATGTCGTTGTATGATTTGAGAACTCTTTTTCTAGATTAAGCAGGACCAAGACTTAGCCGTACTACATTTTCAGATTGTCCATCCAAAGCAGTACCGGATATATGATCTGCAGCTTCATAGCAGCCACATTCTCTATGGGAGAGCATGTTTATGCCCAAGCTGTACAATTTCAGTGTTTTGTCTGATGATAGGTCATTCCAGAGGTCTTGAAGCTCTGTTTTTTTCTGCTTTGGTTAAGTAGGCTGTAACATATCGTGCAACTGCAGTGGAATTGTCTGTAATGCACTGCACATCTATGTTTACATTCCATTATAGGTCAATGATTGCATTGTAATCATTGATATATTTTGCTTCTTCTATTCTTTTTATGTAATATGTGTTTTTAGGTGATTTACCTTTAACACTATGTCTAACTGAAGACATGAAGTTGTTCACTTCACCTGTTGCTGTAACTGATCTAGGGAAACCAAAGTGGCATTTGGTGTAGTATTTCCCTTTGATTTTTTATTTGCGATGACAATATTTGCCACATTTGTCTCTTTGAAATTGTACAATTTGTGCATGAAGATCACTAGTTGTTGCTTCTGATGGAATTTCACAAGTGACATATTTTTCGATAAACTGTAAAACAGTGGCATCAGTGTCTTGACCAAATCTAGGAGCATCTTTAATCCATAAAAGCATGTGGATATGTGGTGCTCCTCTGGCTTGGTATTCTTTTCTTCAAAGGGGAGGAACAGTTTTATTACAAATAAAGTACCATAAAACTCTCGCATCTTGCCCATAATCATGCTGCTCCCCCCTTTGACATCAACAATCTATCCCACAATCCACCGCCAACATTTGAAAAAAACTTCAAAAAAGATAAACTCATCAAAGCAGCACTAGTGAATGCCAGGTCTCTTCCTGCCCATGCTCTCGACATTGCTGACTTTATAACCTATGAAAACCTTGATGTCCTCGCAGTCACTGAAACCTGGCTCAATGCCGCATCCGGCCCATCTCTGGCCCTCGCAATACCTAATGGTTATGCCATTATAAGATCTGACAGAAACACCACTCAAACAAAGGGAGGCGGACTTGCCTTCATATACAGAAATACCTTCGACATCAAAATCATCCAAGATGCGCAAATCCCGTCTGCCGAATCCTTGTCAATTAAGCTACCCCTTTCACCCAACCACACGGCCACCGTGCACCTCATTTATCGACCACCAGGACCCATCGCCTCTTTCACAGAGGACATTGCATCACTTATATCCATAAACACCAAACCTAACTCGCAAACCATCTTACTTGGGGACTTCAACCTCGGTCTCAACGATCCTAAAGACACCAATGCCCTTGACTTAGCCAATTCATTATCTGATTTGGGTCACACGCACATCATCCACGAATCTACCCATATCAAAGGTAGAACTCTAGACTGGCTCTCACACATCAATTGCTCTATTGACCTCCTATCTAACGACCCATGCATCTGGTCAGACCACCACAAACTAACCTTTACTATCAAAGCTAACACTACTCACTCAGCGCCTTCCATCGCCCCTGCCATCTGCACGAGAAACAAGAAAGACATTACTCCCGACAAACTCCTACCCATTCTACTCCCCATATTGAATAATATTGATTCAGATGCAGACCCTACAGCTCTAGTAGACACCTACAACCAGGTTATACTTAAAGCTCTGGACTCCATTGCCCCGCTAAAACTGCGGAAACCGAAACCACAGCGTCACCTTAACACATGGTTCACACCACAGTTAAGAGAACTACGTAAATCCAAAAGAACCGCTGAGGCACTCTGGAAAAAACATCCCACAGCTCCGAACAAATCTGAACTAACCTTAGTATCCTCTAGCTACAAAGAAGCCATACTCCTAGCCAAAAAAGACTCCTATAACAAAAGGATTACACAAGCGGAATCCAATACTAAAGAACTCTTCAAAATACTCAAAGAATTAGAATCCCCTATTGCCCCGACTGACAAAGGTATTACTGACGCACTATGGTGTAGCAACATCCAGAAAGCCTTACTAGATAAAATAGCTTGTCTACAATCCAAAATTAACGTAAAAAAATCTGTGCTATCTGCAGACCCTAACCACAAACAACTGCCTAACATACCTCCAACCTTCCAAACGACTTGTAAACCTTTCAGCTTCTCACCCCTTTCAACGTGGGAAGTAGAAAACATCATCAGGAAACTGAAACCTTCAAACTGCCAAGGCGATGCCTGCCCTGCCCCGATTGTTAAAGCAGCTGCACACGATCTGGCGCCATTCATTACCACTCTCATCAATGCCTCTTTCAAATCTGGAATAGTTCCTGACAATCTTAAAGACGCTTGGGTCATTCCACTCCTTAAAAAACCTACGCTTGACCCAGCTAACCCGTCTAATTACAGACCAATAACGACGGTACCTTTCCTATTAAAAATACTGGACAGAGCAGCCTACCTACAAATACAGGCTTATCTAGAAGCCAACAATCTCCTAGGGCTCAGGCAATCAGGCTTCCGACCAAGACACGGTACGGAAACTGCACTTATTGACCTTACCACCCAGAGCCAAACCTTGAAAGACCATGGCAAACTTGCACTCCTTTTATTGCTTGACCTGTCAGCAGCGTTTGATTTGGTTAACCATCAAACACTTTGCCAACACCTGAAATCTGCAGCCCACTTTTCAGATGCAGCCACGGCTTGGATCAGCTCCTTCCTGGCGAACAGAACCATGAGGGTCTTCTCTCCCACAGATTCCGCCGAGCCGGCCCCAGTACCCTGTGGTGTCCCGCAAGGCTCATGCGTGTCCCCAACACTTTATAATATATTCACGAAACCCCTCTTCGATATCCTAGACTATCTGGGTGTCACGTATACCAACTACGCGGACGACACCCAGATACTCTTTCCTATCACGGGTGACTACGAAACAGACAGCACGACCCTCAATGAAATCTACTCCGTTATACAAGCATGGATGGCACACCATGGCTTGTGTCTTAATGACGATAAAACCGAGCTGATTATCTTGGGCACTCATGCCAAACTTAAAAATCTCAATCCTTCATTCAAAGCATTTACCATAGATGGCAATCTCATCTCAGTCTCTAATAACACTAAAACTCTTGGTATTTACATTGATGCTACCTTATCCCTCTCTAAACAAACTAACGCAGTAGCGTCATCAGCTGCCTACACTTGCAAGCTGATCACTGCATGCAGACCATTCATCTCCGCACCCAACTGTATCACTCTAGCGAGAGCTCTAGTCCTTTCCAAAATAGATTACTGCAACGCCCTTTACTTGGGCACCAGCCATAAAAATATTAATAAACTACAAGTAGTCCAAAACAATGCAATCAGAGCTGCCCTGAACATCCCCAAAAAAGCACACATATCTGAGACCAGACGTAACCTACGCTGGCTCCCTGTCAAGCACAGAATATCACTGAAAACGCTTGCCCTCACACACAAAGTCAGGGCTAACCTTGCTCCAGCATACCTCACTAACCACTTCACACCACACTCCGCCTTGAGACCTCTTAGAACAGCCCAAACTAACACCCTGACCATACCAAGATTTAAACTCCTCAACTCGGGTGGAGCTAGCTTCCCAGTACAAGCATCCAAACTATGGAACACCATCCCCCCACATCTACGCGCAGAACCCTCATTCTACCGGTTCAAACATAGCACTAAGTGTTGGCTCCATAACACGGACTCCTGACAGCTTAACTTCTGCGCATGCACTTGCTTATTATGCCAGTTCCTACCTGTAACCATTTTGGAACCTGGCCGACCGTATTGTTTTGATTGCACACTTATGTAACTGTAACCTTCCTGTAACTGTAACGTAACTCTGTTTAACTGTTCCCCTGTAACCAGCTCTACCTTACGCGCCCATATGCCCCAGGGCCTGGCTGCGCTTTATAAATAAACTAAATACAAATACAAAATAAAGTGTAGCATAGCAATGAAGCAATGATGGAAATATCTTGAAACATTAACAGGATCTAGAGAGCAAAGTTCACCAGGTGTTGGTATATCTATGTTTGTTTTGTTTTTGTTTGATATGCATAGGTAATCATGTAAATCTTCCCATGCATATTCTGCACAACTTAATGTAACAAACAAATTGGGTGTCCTAAGGTTTCTTATCATACAACGCACATCTCTGTGACATCGGAACCAGTACTCTTTAGTACCATGCAAGTTTGCTAACATATTTGTAATGCTTGATTGTACAACCTCTACAAACTCTTTTTCTTGCACTTTTTGTAGTAATTGCATATCTGACATATTTTGAAAGTGGGTTCCTGATTTAAATGTGTGTGCAACTCCATAACATAGAGTTGCTAGTTCACTTTCAAAGAGTAGGAGGAATATGTATTCCACATTTTGTCTAAATCTGGGATCTTCAGAATACATTTGTAATGAGCGGTATTCTGATGCTGTTATCTGAATAGGTCTATCATTGTACCTTCCTCCTTTGCCAGTAAGAAAGAGTAGAGAAAAAGCACGTGCTTCTATACTTTTTTCCCATATGCTGATTGGTGATCCTTTGGTTTGTCGCATTTGGTATGTTTCTAGTGCATCATCTATGGTGTCATTAGAGTGTAATGGATGAATTGTATAATGGTCTAAAATGTTGGATACTGTAGCAGGATCTAGAAGTTCAAACTGACCAGTTTCTGGTGACTCTTGAATTATTTTAGTTGTTTCCCTTAAGTTTTCTTCAATATTTATTTCCTTGTAGTATTCATTATTATTTTTTGGATATTGCAAGGCTTGTCTAAATTTATGTAATTCTACGAGTTGTTGCCAAATTCTTTTGTTTTTTGTATGTACACCATTTGCTAAGACAATTAAAGATTGCTCTATTGGACGTTGCACTCCCAGAGTGTGCACATTTTCTTTTAGAACTAATGGTAAATAAACTCCTTTGCCACGAATGCCTTTCACCAATTCAAAGGGAGGTAATTTTGCTGTTTTTGGTTGAAGGTGTATTATTGCTTGAAATGGGTGCACTGATTGAATTATGATGCTCTCATATAAATTGAGTTGTTGCAGGGGTTTTGGTAGTGGGAATAATTCCAAATTATTCGTGATAGCACGTGAAGGAGTTTGATTGTTGTCAGGTTTTGTAGTGCAGTAACTGCAAAGTATTAAGGGGTCAGTTATTTCACAGTTGTTTTCTGCTATAAGGTAGAGAGCTAATGCAAACCAATTTTAATCTTCATTGTTTTCTATTTTGTATGTTACGTCTATAGTTTATGTGTTACTTTTATAAAATGTTCTGTGGCAACACACACACACACATGGTTTGGTATTTCAGTGGATGTACTTTTAAATTTTAGTATTTCTCTTTGATATGTGTGTAGTAGAAGATTGCCATCTGTACAATTGTTGCTAGTTTGTTGTACAGCTACTGTATTTTGTAAGTGGCATCACTTCCATAAAATATTTTCTGGATATGCGCTATTTTTTCCAGTAGGTTTTTGGCTGTACCATGTATAAGATTGTTATTTAAATTGGCTAGTTCTAAAGCAGGACTTTTAACATAGTACAATTTATATACTAGATTTCTTATTGTTGAATGATGTGTTGATATCATTTTGATATGATGGAAGGTGCTTTTGCAAATAGGTCCTTAAATGCAGGCCAATGAATGTCCTTGTAGTCCTGTGTATTTGCGTACTGGACAGGTATCCATATTTTGCAGCAGTTTCATTTTGATTTTGTCTTTCCCTTTCACATATTGATTGAGGCACTATCGTAAAGATTTGAAAGATTTTTTCGCAATCTTACACATTGGCGTGCATGGCCAATTGACTGGACGTTCTAGTTCAATCGAATGGTTGATTCTAGGTTTTCTGGGGATATTATCGTAAGCAGTATTTCTTGTTGCATAATACCAATAGTTTTCTGGGGATATTATCGTAAGCAGTATTTCTTGTTGCATTATTGGTATTATTAAGTTTTTCATAACCTTGTCCACTGCTATGTATGGCAATTGTGTTTGTTTGATTTTTTTTGTTTATGCTTCTTCATTAAAATATGGTTCTGTGCTCGTGGTGTGACTCCACTCACCTCAATAGATATTTAAAAAGTAATTTTTGTTGTCATTCCGTTTATTGAGAAGTCTTTTTTGTAATTTAGTAGTTAGTTTTGTTAGTGGTTTCATTCTGTTTAACACTAAAATAAATAACAAGGATTGCACTGTCTATCAAAGCTTCTAAGATTAATTTTCTATGGTAGGTATTAAGGGTTGTGCATCATTTATCTCCTGTTTTTATAAGATTCTGAAGGACTCTGTGGCAGAACATTTTTGCTAAAATACTTTTTTTTTGGTATGGTTACTTGCCACTATATCAAGCTTTATAGGAGCAGTTATAGCAGTAGTGGTAGCTGCATTCTTGTTAATCTTTTTTTTTTACATTTTGATAGAGGAGGCAAAGTTTATGTACTGGAAGATTGTTTTGTTTTTCTAAATGACTGTATGAGCTCTTTTGTTTGAACTTTTTGTACAAACTCTGCTAGAGATGGATGCTTATTTTGGATACTTTTATTTTAATTGCTCTATTGCTGTGTTGCTTTCTACAGACTTGGTTTCTGGTAGGCATTCTGTGGGGTCTGTTGAAAAAATAAGAAGGTATGGGTTGGGCTGTATGCATCAGTGTCTGAGTATGATGGTAAAGATGTATGTGGTGCTGTGTAATTGTGTATTGGACAGATACAATTAGTTGGGAAGGCTATTCTTCTATTTGTGTGTTACCATATACTGCAGTTCAGATGACAGTAGAAAGTGAGCTAGTGGTGAGGAGAAGCATTAATAGTAAATCTAATGGTATAAAATTAAAACATTCAAGGGCTTGAGTTAAGTTATTTGTGTTAAAAAAAAACAGGGATGTGTGTGTCATACTGCCTGCTAATCCCTGTTTAATAAATTGTGATTTGTGAGCAGAATGGTGCACAAATCTTCATTTTTTTGTGCACAAATTACATGCGTCAACTGCACAACAAAACAGTAAGTATAGCAATTAAACTGAAGGGGAGAAGGAGAGTAGTGCAGTAGAACTGAGAGGGAGTGGTGGGGTAGAGGAGGAGGGAATCAGATGGAGCGAAGGGTAAGAACGGGGGGGCAAGGGGAGGGATATGATCAAGGAGATAAGGCAAGGGGGGAAGGGGCAAGAAGGGGGAGTGGTTTCATGGTGGGGAATGGAGAAGTAGAGATTTGAGGGTAGTGTGGAATCTGGAAAATGTAGAAATAGAGCAGAGTGAGAGTGGTAAGGAGCACCTGTTCAAAAGGGCTAGGAGATGGAAGGAGCGGAAACGGGATGTGGCACAAGGGGAAGGAGGAACAGTGAGAAGGAAGCAGTCAGCAGAGTGAAGGGAGTGGGAGGGAGTGTAGAAAGAGAGGAGGGAGGAGAGATAAGGGGAGCAAGATCGTGGAGATATTTAAAGACTAGACAGAGAAATTAAGGTCATATTGTACTTACGTTTTTTGTGGAATGAGCAGGTTTCTTTGGAGTTGGTGTTTGTAGTTCAGATGCTGCTGTTTTCCAGGAGAGTGGTCTTCACTGCGATTGTAAAAGAAAGAAGTTAATAAGTTTGTGTGTTTATATCACTGATGTTAATTGAGACATTGATTTTTATGTTTTTGTAGTAGTATTCTTGTTTGATATCTGAACATAGTGTATGCATGTAATTTCATTTGACTATGTGCAGCATTTATAGTTTATTTACAATATTTTAGTTCAACATGCTTTGCAAATGAGTAGAATATTAACTGTATGAAACTCACTTCGTTTTGTACAGCTGTGTTATAGGATGTTAGGAGAAAGAAGAAATAATGATATATTTATTTTGCAATTTTTATAAGGTAAATGGCAGAAACTGTATAGAAAAGCATGGAATGTAGGCATGTGTGAAGGTGTGGGTAATAAAGCACAAAGATGTGATTTACAGATAGTGGTGTTATTGCAGCAGTGAGCTTTTCAATGATAGTGTCTATGGGCCTCATTATGACCAGGGCGGAACGGATTAATGGGCTCTGCAAAAGGAGGCAGACCCGTTAAACCCGTTCCTCCACATTATGAGGTCCCCTGGCGGGACCCGGTAAGGACGCCTGGTAAAACCAGGCGTCCTTATCGGGTCCCGCGGGGGGAAGAGGGAGCAAACAACGGGCCACTTGTAATCGGCCCGTTGTTTGCTCCCTCTCCCATTCAGCCCTATGTGGGCTGAAATGGGAATGGGGAAGGTCCGGGCCCGGGTTCCTGGAGGGAGGAATTACTGATCCCTCCAAACTCAGAATGGGCCGGTAATTCCCCATTCTGGGAACCCGGACCAGGGAGCGATTTCGGCGACAACCATGTGTGTGAGTGTATGAAGATGCATTACATTTTACTGGCTGTGTATAATTTTATAATACACTAATAAGTGTTTTTCCACAATTATATTGTTATATCTTCCATCTTCTAATATTATAATTTTTTTAGATAGGTGTGTGTGTAAAAAAATAATAGATAGCAGACAGGTTTGGAAGTGACAGTTGATTATAGCAGATGGGAAACATGACAGTAAGTTCATATTAAAGGTTATACAGGTTAAGTTGTAATTAATCTGTTTAAATGCATTTTAAGAGTTGTACATGTACTGTGCAGAGAAAATGCATACCTCTAGTTTGTATTCATGCATGTTGATATGCATGCAGCTGCAAGTAGAAATATTGGAGGCATGTAGAGTAGTTTTTGTAGTAGGTGCTTTCCAATGACATGAGACTTGTCCTCAGAGTGATCAACAGTACATTTGAAGTGCTGAACTCTGATGATGGTGTTAGATGTAGAGATCTTGGGTGTGATTGGTGGATGGTTGTGTGACTGGTTAGCTGTATCCAATGAGGGAATGAAACAGAGAGTGAAGTGGTAGAAGGGCTGTCCAAGTCACGATATGTCCGCGGGCGTGGCGGTAGTCCGCAGACATTGCATATTACATATGCAGATTTTGGGGTGGAGAGGCATGCAGAGCAAGGGATTGGTCAGTAAAATTTACTGGGTGTGTTGTGTAAGGAGAGAGTTTGTCAGAAAGTATTTTTCCTGAGAGAAGAACAGTTAGCTATGGCTGTGTGTTTCAGAAAACAGATTATCTGGATTTTAGGAGATTCATGGATACATTGGTTGGTGGTGCATGCAGAACGCTGTTGAGTATCTGCAGATCTTGGATTCCCTCATGTAGAAGTGCACTGGCATGGAGTGCGTGGAATGAAGTGGTTGGACTTGGTACCTCTCTGTGCTACTTTGGAGACACAGGGCCTCATTACAACCTGTGCGGAATGGGTTAACAGGTTCCGCTAATGGATACGGACCCGTTAACACCATTCCTCACGATTACGAGGTCCCCTCGCGGAACCTGGTAAGGATGCCTGGCGAAACCAGACGTCGTTACCGGGTCCCCCAAGGGGACCAAGGAGCTAACAATGGTCCGGTCGTAATCGGTCCGTTGTTAGCTCCCTCTCCCATTCCCATTCAGCCCTATGGGGGCTCACTTTGGAATGGGGAAGGTCCGGGCCCGGGTTCCCTGAGGAAGGAATTACCGGGCCCTCCGAACTCAGAATGGCCCGGTAATTCCCCATTCAGGGAACCCGATAAAGGAGCCCGGTTTGGCGGCAGCCATGGAGCTAATAGCTCCATGGCTGCCACCAAACTCATAATGAGGCCCACAGTGTCATCCAGACATAATTATAATTCATTGTGGAGGGAACAGTTTGGGACATGTGTCAGGAATTTCTTTGTAATTTGCAATGATAGAAGGGCTTGGGAAGGTCATCTACATGTTTCCAAATTCCCAATTAATTTTTTCTCGTTTTGCGCAAATGTGGCTGCGTTCTTCTTCATTTGGTCCACAAACTGAGAAAGCGAGGCAGAATGTTAATAAGGCTGTTTGTGCCTTTCTCAGAGATGTTAACATGTCTTCTTTCTACAATGAAAATATTATGTTTCGTAGCACATACATTTTTCGCAGAGATGGAGTCCAACTTACTTGTGCTGGTAATCAGATTTTTCTGAGAAATGTACAAAATGCATTGCAACCTTTTGTGCAATTACAGCCATCCATTTTGCAGTAGGTGTTGACTATTTAAAGTTTTTCAAACACAACAGACACCACCAAAATGCTCTTTTCAGTGCCACCACTTCCTCCCAGAGAAAAGTGCAATGGTTTTGATGGGGCAGCCCCCAACATTTTAGAAGTCCGCGAACTGCCTGCAGACTTCTAAAAAATGCACAGGGCCCTGCTTCATTTAATTGTCACTTTTTGGACTTTGACAGGGGGGATTTTTGTTGTTTTATATTTTTTTTGTTTTTTTTACACACGACACACTAGGAGAGGAGGAGAAAGTAGGGTAAGGGGGGACACCAACCACAGTGATAAGAAAGGGCAGATGGAGAGAGGAAGATGTAGGGTGGGCCTTACTTAGGTAGTAGACAGGTCTTCTCGTGCTCCTTGACCACTGTCTCGAAAGCACTTCAAAGTCTCTCCCTCCTGCGGAGTACTGTGTCAAAGTCCATACACAAAACTGTGACCCTCGAAAGGTAAGGGTCATCAGCATCATGGATGGCCTGTGAGGCAGCTGGAGGGATGCGCTGTCCCACAGGAGTGTCTCTTGTGGTGACAGGAGCGGAAACAGAGGATGTGGTAGAGGAACTCATGCTACTATGTTCCTCAAAAGGTACAACCTTGCGAACGGCCCCACCGTGGAACGACCTTAGGTGTTGCTTCATAGATGTCGTAGCAAAGCTGTACGAACCAGGCCTCCCACAACTCAGCACCATTTTGCACAGGTTGCAGGTGACCTTGTATGCACGTGCGTTTGGTACGTCACCTTGAATGGTAAATAACCGTCACACACAAGACTCACAGCGAGTGCTGGTAGTAGGGACTTCCACTACCTCATCCTCGTCATCCTCTTCATCCTCCTCCTCTACATCCTCAAACCTGTTCCCCTCTTCAGGCCTTTGGGGAGGTGGTGGTGGTGGAGGGGGTGGGGGCGGTGCTGAGACAGATGTAGCACCAGCTGGAGCAGCAAGTACTGATGCCATCAGGTCTGATGGAAAGCAGCAGCAAGAGCAGCAAAATCTGGAAGATTACCAGCAAAGTAGACAATGCTCTGTCAGATAGCCAGAAGCACAATGAGAATGAGCTCTGGGGTGTGGCCTTTTATAGAGGTGCAGGTGCGCGCTTCGCGGACACCCGCGATGTCCGCGGACAGATCGAACACCAGAAAAAGGTTCAAAAAGTTCCAAAAAGTATGTAGAATGTCATGGACATTGTCTGGGACATGTGCTATGGTGATGTTTTACTATAACATACTTTGAATTGCCTGGAAAAGTACTTTTTAAATGTTCGGGGACCTGGACATTGTCCGCAATTCAGGACACACGCTCAGTGTGGGTGCGGTCACATGACATGATGACGTCGCGAAAATGTCCGCGAAGGAAACGGGTGTCCGCAGGATATCAAATGTACGGGAACATCTGCGGGCATGTGCACGGGCGTTTTACGGACGATGTTCGGGTCCTGAAACTAATGTAAAGTGCGACAGAGGTGAGACGGACAGTAACTGACAGGCGCGATGTTCGTAGGATTTATGGGTGTGGTGCGCATGTGCGTAGATGTTCTACAGGCAGTGCGAACAGGTATAGAGTCCTTAGGACGCCCCCATTTTGGTTAATTGCGGACATTCAGGACACCTAGTGTGTTCTTAGAGCTGTTTCAACTTGCTTGCGGACAGTACGGACGGTATAGTGTCCTTCGGACACCTCCATTTTGGTTAATTACAGACAATCCGGACACCGCGCATGTTCTTAGAACAGTTTCAACTTGACTGCAGACATTACGGGCAGGTTTAGTGTTCTTAGGACACCCCCGTTAATTACGGACATTCAGGACACTAAGTGTGTTCTGAGAACAGCTCCATCTTGCTTGCGGACAGTACGGACGGGGGAACGGCTGCGCGCATGCGTGCAGGTGTTCTGTGGACAGTGTCCAGGTCCTGAAACTAATTAAAAGTGCGACACAAGTGAGACGGACAGTTACGGACAGGCGCGATGTTCGTAGGACTTATGGATGTGATGCGCATGTGCGTAGATGTTCCACAGGCAGTGCGGACAGGTATAGTGTCCTTAGGATGCCTCCATTTTTGTTAATTACGGACAATTCGGACACTGCACGTGTTCTTAGAACAGTTTCAACTTGCTTGTGAATAGTACGGATGGGTATAGTGTCCTAATTACGGACAACCCGGACAACGCGCATGTTCTTAGAACAGTTTCAACTTGCTTGCGGACAGTACAGACGGGTATAGTGTCCTTAGGACACCTCCATTTTGGTTAATTACGGACAACCCAGAAACCGTGCATGTTCTTAGAACAGATTCAACTTGTTTGTGGACAGTACGAACAGGTATAGTGTTCTTAGGACACTCCCATTTTGGTTAATTACGGACATTCTGGACACCCGCGCTGTCCGTGGACATCTTAACTGCCTTTTAAAAAAAATAAAAAAATAAGACACAAAAAAATGAATTAAAACACATCTGATATGTTTTTTTATTATACAAAGATATAAAAAGTATGCAAGAGAGGTGGAAGCAGAAACTGACACAAACACAGGGGAATTGGGGGTTTGGAGAGGATGGATGGGAGGAGATGAAGGGATGGAAGTCTCATCGTAACGCTTTTCTTGGTGGGGAAGGTTTGGGGATAGTTGGGACATGGAGAAGGGGAACAGGTACATGTGGGACAATGATATTTAATTTTTTCTTTTATGTGGTCATCCACAAAATGTTTCAAAACATTGAAATTTTCAATGAGCATGTCCATTTTTTCTTCCATGCGGTGCAGAGTATGTTCTAATATGTCTTTAGGTGTATTATTCTCAATGTGTGTATGGTCTGTGAAAAAAAAAAGTTAAGTACACATAAAGTTATGATTATTAATTTGGTTATGTAGAGAGGATTCTACCATTAGTATCACTCTCTTCAGTCATTTCCTCACGTGGAACATTTTCCTCAATCCATTCCAAAGTACTGGCCATTTCTGTGTAAAAAAAATATATAATATTTTTAGTGTACCTAATACAGAAAGTTTAGAAATATATAAGAAAAATTAGGTTTACTTACTAGCTTCTGGTAAATTGTGTTCTTACTGTGGTGTACGTCTGCTGTTGCTCCTAGCTGTGCAGTTTCTGTGAGGTAATCATGTTGGGGCATATCTTTTTTGTTTTGGTATATTCCATTTGAGTTCATATGGTATTTAAATGCATGGTTGATGTGTTACATATATAGGTTGCACTTCTTATTTATTATTACATATAATGTGTTTATATGCTGCTTGTCAAACTTGTTCAGTGTTTATATGGCATGATAGAACAATTTAAGACACCCCCTAGCTTTTGGGTAGTGTTGCTGCTGTCCGTGTCTGTCCGCGGACATACGCACAGTCCGCGGACATCAAAATCACTAGCAGGGGCTTCAGTATGTTATATGTTACATGTATATAAAGTCAGGGAATCCTAGTAAACATCTATCAAATTCACAATATGAATATGTATATTCATTAAAATAAAATTTGATAAATGAAGGTTATGGTTCAGTTGCGCTACTAAAAACCTATGAAATTCAGTAAAAACAACTTTGTTAAAGGGACGTTATGGTTAAGTTGTGCTACTAAAAACCTATGAAATTCGGTGAAAAAACTTTGTAAAGGGATGTTGTGGTTCCAAGTAAAACCAAAAAAAACCTGACATTCGCCAGTTATGGTAAACTAAGCAACCATAACTCGCGCCACCACCGTGCACTGCTAAGGCTAACACCGAGGCCATCAAAGATGACATCACTAATGTCATTGATGACATCACTGATTCATGAAAAGTCTGTACAAGGGATTCTTATTATAATGATGACAAAAAAGTGTCAAGGGTCATTGGAATAAATATATGAGCTAACTGGTGCATTAAGAAATGCATTGATATAAATAGCATTCTATTATGAAGTTCTATCCAGTACACTAAGCTACTCATGCAGAAACATAGGCATTGTGTGCAGCATACACGGTGAAGGTGCAATATTCATAATCTTGACATGTTGAATAATGAAATGATAACTGCTTTCTTATTAGGGTTTTGTGTACTGTGAAACATGTAATAAGTAGCTAATAAAACCCTCTTACTACATAATTGCATTATTACAGACAAAACACAAAGAGACAATGACATACAAATATGGGTACATACAGGGAAAGTGAAGTAAGCAAAAAAGCAGATGTAGTAGCAGAAACAGTTCATAACCTAAGTGATTATCTTTATGCAGAGAAATGATTGTTCTGTGTCAAAGCTGCTACTTACCCTATGTATGTGTATCACATGATGTGACTGGACCCTAAGGAAAGTAGTGTGAGTACAATGTATACACATATGAGCATATACAGGGAAAGTATAGTAATACAAATTTAAAAAAAAACGTCCAGAAAGTGCTGAAACCCTACTGATTATCTTCATGCAAAGAAAGGATTGGTGACTTTTAAGCCTGTGTCTTCCTCTGTGCATGTTTCATATGATGTGACTTGACCCTAAGGGAATTACTGCTCCCCCTTTTTTCAGTAAAGGAAAAAAGGGGGAGCCAGACATGTGATGTCATCAGTGATGTCATCAATGACATTTGTGATGTCATCTTTGATATCCTGGCTGTTAGTCTTAGCAGTGCACGGTGGTGGCACAAGTTATGGTTGCTTAGTTTACCCTACTAGCGAATTTCAGGGGTTTTTCGGTTTTACTTGGAACCACAACGTCCCTTTTTAATGAATTTCATAGGTTTTTAGTAGCTCAACTTAACCATTTTATCCCTTCAACAACGTTTTTTTTACTGAATATATATGTATTGTATAGTGTAAGTATTTTTGTGATAACTGCTTTCACCTTGCTATAGTTACTTGTATCTATTTGGTCCGGCCATACATAAATCTTTAGATATTTTTTCATATACACTTGTCTAAGAGTGATTTGTGGTTCATTACTGTGTGTGTTCATTGTGGGCTTCTGATCACTGTGACCCATCCTGAGACTCAGTCTTGACTGCCTGCCAAGCTACGTAGGTTAGTCGGGCTTGTTCAGAAGGTTCCCCTGTTTAACTAAACTGAGGGTGGCCTCCTAAACTTCTGCCCACCAGGTCAGAGTTTAGAAATCCATCTTAACAAATTGGTGTACAGCGATGGGATAAGATCGGAGGTACCCAGTGTTGCATACTGGTAAGGTACCTAGGTCATACTTACATGAGAGACCCAGTGTTCTTAGGATAACGTTAATTGTAAGCCACCTGCCTTTACTTATAGTATGGAACCAATTACAGACATTGAGTTCCTCTAAGTCTGAGACACTACGTAAGATTTGTAACAAAGGGCACAGCTTCAGCCACTGGTATTAAATCTGAAATGATCCAAAGGATCACAGATTTGCAGGGAATGCGGTTCTGGCTTTGCCTTCTTATGAGAGTATAGAGGATACTGGGCCTATCCCAAGTACCAGTAATGTGCTAACTAGTGCTACCATAGGGAGAGGCCATGATGATGATGATGATGCGGTGTCCTCTGTTTCACTGACCAGCTCTGGGGCTAAAGCCATGCTGGAATTGAAGAAGCAAGAGCTACTGTTTAAGCAGAAAGATCTTGGATTTTGCATGGCTAAGCTGGATATGGAGAGGTCAGAGATCAGAAGGACAAGAACCACCAGGTGGGGCTTGCTAGTTGGAGCTTGCTAGATTGCAGGGCACCAATGGTTCCAATAGAGGGTCTGGTAATGGGGCAGGCTCCTCTCTCACCCAAGATTTCCAAAAGATCTGCTTAATGTGAATGATGACAAGAATGATATCATGGACTGCTTGACTGCATTTGAGTATGAATGTGAGATGAAAGAAGTAGTGGATGCTTATAAGATTGCATGGTTGCTCAGTTGACTACCCCATTCTGGTTGCAGTGTTATTATGGATATGTCAAAGGCTGACAGGAAAGACTTTGCAGAATTGAAGCAAACTCTGGTTTTAAAGTTTGGGAAGAATCCTGCCCAATATTTGAAACATTTCAGAGAATGCACGAAGAAAGAAGGTAATACTTGGGTTCTTATGTTGCTGTTTCTTTTAAAAACTTGACTGGCTAGATAGAAGGATACTAGGTCACCACCTTTGAGGGTATGATATATTTAGTCATGCTTGAACATAAGTTTGCTTCTTGTTCCGCTGAGCTTAAGCAGCACTTGGTTGACTCTAAGGAGATAGATCGTAAAAAGTTAGCCATTGCAGCAGATCTATAGGTGTCACACAGAGTGTCTCACCAGGACACGCCTGCTTCTGGTAAGCAGGAGGAGGGGAAAATGAACAAGGATAAGGAGGGTGGAGGATCTGAAAAATCTTCTTCTCAGAAGGGCCAGAAAAGATTTAAAAAGGGTAAGTCACCTGAGAATAGTAGAGCAGTGGGAGTAACCTTCCCATATATAGCTCAGGTTACAGTAAGCCTCCCTATGTACACACACACAGAGGATCTTGTGGGGCAAGTGTTCATGTGAAGAGGTACCACAGATGTAAGTAAGGTCAACACCTTGGGGGTCCACTTTTTGAGTCGGGCCTTCCCCTACTTTGAGAAGGAAGACATTGTCACAGGGGCATCCTTCACCTCAGATTCCTTCCCCAGTGGCCTATAATCTGAGGTAGTCTTAGTTTCCATGTGTTCCTGGGAGCCAAGAGTTTCAGAAGTGTATGCTAGGATACCTGACAACACCAAACACTGCTTTAATGGCAGTGTGCTGGTCAATGGAGTTGACACTCCTGCCCTTAGGGATGGTGGATGCCACTCTGGTCAACCAGGAGAAGCTTGCCAGAGCTCCCCTGATTGCCACCAAGTTAGCTTATGGCCCATCTCTCCAGTTCCCAGTAATGCCTCTCCATCTGACTATTAATGGTACAGTAGTAAGGATACATGTGAGTGTACAGAGGCACGTCCCTGGAAAGGTTCTGCTCTGAAATTACCTCAGAGACTTAGGTCTTGTGGGGGATACAGCAGAAAGACGATGTACAAGGTCACAGACAAGAGCTGCGCTGGCCAAGTACAAGGTTGAGCCAAAGAGAAAGGGGAAACCCAAGGCTAAGTGACACAGAAAATCAAAAAGTGGGAAAGAGAATATTCCCCCATACTTACCTACCACTGAGGTGGAGGTAGTTGGCCAAGCACCTGAACCTGTTGATGAAGAGATGCTGCCTGAAATACTCAATCCCCATGACCACCCTGAACAGCAAAGTTTATTGGTTGAATGTGGTCCTGATAGGAAAGAGTTCAGTAAGGGCCAACATGAGTGCCCATCTTTGGAAGGCCTAAAGAGACAGGCCTTGCTGCAGCTTGAGGGTGAACCTCCTGAAAAGCATAGGATTTATTGGGCAGGTGGGCCCCTGTACCGTGAGCCAACATAGTTTACTGAAGGAGACCATAGGAGGTTGGTGGTCCCCCTTCAAGACATACCCTTCCTCCTGCAACTGGCACATGCGGTACCCCTTGCTGGTCACCTTACGATCAAGAGAAACAAGCAAAGGTTATCCATAAACTTCTACTGGCCCAAGATGGAGGTGCAAGTAGAAAGTCATTTTAGGTTTTGTGCCAACTGCCAGACTTCTGGAAAAGGTGACCCAACAATCCAGGCTCCATTGGTGCCACTCCCTGTTGTGGCAGTGCCATTTGAGAGTGTAGGGAATGACATTTCTGGTCCCCTTGAGCTCAGACATCCTCTGTCAATAAGTTTATCTTGGTGCTGTTTGACCATGTCACTAGATGTCCTGAAGGCATCACATTAAAGACAGTGACTGCCAACTCAGTTGCTGCAGCTTTGCTTGCCATATTTACTAAGGTTGGCTTCCCTCAAGAAGTTATGTCTAACAAAGGCAGCAAATTTATGTTCAAGTATATGCAAGCCATGTGTAAGGAGTGTGGGGTCACTTCAAAGTTTTCATCAGCGTATCATCCACAAACAAATGGCTTAGTTGAGAGGTTTAATAGAACTCTCAAAAGCATGATTGGGGCTATGGAAGAACCTCAAAGGAGAAAATGGGATCTTCTGTTGCCATGCTTACTCTTTGCCTACAGAGGGGCACCTCAAGAGGGGGTTGGTTTTAGCCCCTTCAAGATTCTTTTTTGTCACCCTGTAAGGGGGCCACTGTCCATTTTAAAGGAAGGGTGGGAGCTCCCCACGCCTCCTGTCACTACCAATGTGATGGACTATGTGTTGGGTTTAAGAAAGAGGATGATCCTCCAGATGGATCAGGCCAGTGACAAGTTGAAGGCTGGTCAGGCATTGGGCAAACATTGGTATGGCCAGAAAGCTTCTATTGTTCACTTTACCACAGGCCACAAAGGCCTGGTCATGAATCCCATAAGGCCCTGAGCTCTACAACGTAATGGTCTGGCCCTTATACAGTTGTGGAGCAGCTGGGTGAGGTCAACTATTTGGTGGACCTTAGAAGGCCTGGACAGGCTACAGAAGTGTTTCACATAAATAGGCTGAAGGCTTTCATCCCTAGCATTGAAATAGCTGCACTGTTACTAGCTGCAGATATGGAAAAGGAAAAATCAGAACCTCTGCCTGACCTGTTCCTGAATGGTCATTCAGATGGCTCCATTGAGGGTGCCAATGTGGCCCGTCACCTGACTTCTGACCACAAGTGGAAGGAAGAACTTTGCTGAGGCAATTCTCTTCCTTGTTCTAACTTACTCCAGGTTTGACACCTTGGTGCAAACACGAGATTGACACTGGAGATAGCGCACCTACCAAAAGTAGGGGATACATAATTTCAGACAAGGTAGGATCCTACATCAAGGCTGCTGAATTCAACAAGATGTTGGATCTAGGAGTGTGCCTTCCAGTAGTCCCGGATCCAGCCCTGTGGTCTTAGTGTCAAAGGCTGGTACCTCTGAACATAGGTTGTGTGTGGATTATAGGGCTATGAATGCTGTCACCAGGACAGATGCTTACCCCCTACCTAGAACTGATGAGCTGGTGGATACCTTGGGTGCCTCTAAGTACCTCAGCCATTTGACTCACTGATGGCTATTCGCAAATTGCCTTAGCAGGACATGCCAATGAGAAGATAGTATTCTCAACTCCAGAAGGCCTTTACCAGTTCAGGGTAAGGCCCTTTGGATTGATAAATGCACCTGCCACTTTTCAGAGGCTTGTAAACCATGTTCTAAATGGGATGGATGATTTCTGCTTAATATATCTGGATGATATAGCAGTCTTTGGTGACACCAGGGAGGAACATGTAGAGCACCCCAGGATTGTGTTGCAGGCTCTTCAGAAGCCCCACTTGACCATAAAGGCCAGCAAGACCCAGATTGGTCAAGGATCAGTGGTCTACTTTGGACATGAAGTAGGTGGAGGGAGGATTCAGCGTCTACTAATTAAAGTACAAGCAGTACATGACTGGCCTACTACACAAACCCAAGTGAGAGCCTTCTTAGGACTCACTGGGTACTACCGAAATGTCATGGCAGACTATTGCACCATAGCGTCCCCTCTGACTGGTCACTACTCCAAAGAAGCCTAAGAAGGTCTCTTGGTCTGAAGAGTGTGAGAAGGCCTTCAATGGCTTAAAATACTCCATGTGCCGGCCCCCTGTCCCCAGGGCCCCTGACTGCAAACATGCTTTTATTATGCAGACAGATGCCTCTGACACTGGTATAGGTGATGTTTTATTACAGATAGATGAGAAAGGCAAGGAACACCCAATTGGATTCATTAGTCACCAGCTTAAGGACAGAGAGATCAGGTGGTAAACTGTGGAGAAGGAATGTTTCTCTGTTGTGTCGGCCCTTAGGAAGCTGAGTCCCTACCTCTATAGGACCCACTTCACTGTGCAGACTGCCCATAAACCCTTACCCTTAAAGTGGCTAATGAACAGAAAGGGTGAGAATCCAGAGTTGCCCAAGTGTTCCATAAGCCTGCAAGGGTATGACTTCACCATTCAGCACAGGCCAGGTGTCCAACATAGCAATGCTGATGGGTTGTCCAGAATGTTTAACCAACATGAACATGAGGCCTATCCAGGGTGGATTAGTCCCTCCTGTCCTTAGTCTGGGAGGTATGAGTGTTAGGAAAGATTTAATTTATGTGCAATTTTCCCTCCATTCATGGACCCCTCCAATTTTTTACTTTTTTGTGGATATCCCTACCTGACATTTTCCAGTGGAGCCCAGCCTTCAGCTGAACTCCCCTGGGCTTTTGCTCACTTGTTATGAGGAAACTGACAAGTCCTTCAGACTGTCAGTACTGGCAAACTATGTTTCCCTTAGTCTTGGACTATGTTGCCATTTCTTGGTAACTTTTTAACAGTTCACAATGTACCTTCCAGTACTGTGCGCTGGGGTCCCTTTATGTTTTATGGCCCTAGACACCCTCGAAGGATTTTTGGGTGATTGTACGAGTGTGAATGGGACGAACCGGTGACAGCAGGTCATTTTCATAAAGTTTTACTTCTTTTTACTGAGTTAAAGCGTGTTCACTGCGTTTGGCTCAAGACTGTGGCCAGGTCGAAAATGGCCAAACCAGAAAGTCCTTTGTTCTCTTCTATGGACATTTTGTCCCCCTTGCCTTCATCAAGGGTTTTCCTTATTCGGGCATGCAGCCTCCCATGAAAACCAATCTCTTTCGCAGGCATCTGTCTGTCACGTATCTGTGCCCAGGAAGAGGGTGGCACTGTCTAGTCACATTCCACACTACTGGTGCCAGGATGTCCGGAGTGTCTCAATGACTGAGACCATCATGGGCCATGATTGGTCCACATCTGGGATACCTGCAAGAGAAGAGATTTTCTCTTGCAAGTCCTTGATTTTGGTGTGAAGCTCATCTTTAATAGGAGAAGGGGCTTTGCAGCCATTTTAGGTCGATCACCTGTGTTCTCACCGAAGTACAGAAGGATGCAAGTCTCCTACATGAAGAAAGGGACTTGTGAAACTGCCGGAGATGCTTTGGAAGCTTTTGGCACCCTTTGCATTCTGCTGTCCCGTCAGACCCCTGCTTTCTTTTTCAGTCAAGATGGCCTGCTAAGGCACTTTGCCCCTTATGAGTAGTAGGAACAACTACTCTCGGCACCCCCTGCTTACCCACCAAACGAGCCACTTTGGAAGTCTTCCTTGGCCATCCGGCGTACTGTCCAGACTACCTCATGGTAATCTGCAGCACCGCTGCTGGCATGAGTGCAGACCCGAGACTTGCTTGTTATCTGATGCATTCTCCCACCAGATTTCGTAGGCCTAGCTGCTCTGGTTCCCAAATAAGGAGAGTGCATAACACGGCCCGCATCCACGATTACGACGTCACTGCCTGGTGGTGACGGTTGCTATACTTCCCTTGCTATTATGCTCTCATGTGCCCTGAAGCCAGCTGCAATGGAATTCTCTTCATACCTCCTTCCGAAGCTGAGAAAAGGCAACTGTCCTGTCATGGACAAACGTTCTCCACCGCACAGCTGAGAGCTGCAGAGTCGCAAAACTGCAGGACTCCAACCAAGTAGCGACCTCGACTAAACTGGTGAAGTTTGGTCTGGACTGTGCTGAGTGTCGGCGAGTATTTGCATCACTTACTGTTGGCCCCTCTCACAGCCGATCCTTTTTACGCACATGCTTCCCTTGAAGGTATTCAAACTTGGCTGGGTTAGCCTGTGCTCCCTAGCTATTCTCCCCTTTTGAACACTGCTTTGCCACCAAGAGCAGGGCCTACTCGAATAGTGGGAACCAATTCTTTAGTGCCTCAAGCCCCTTCCTGTCTTGCTACAGTCCCTACAAGAAGGCCTACTTTTTGATAATCTGCATGATTGTGAGCTTTTATCCACAACTGTACTGTTGAGCAAAATGCACCCCACTTCTTAGGGTTGCACTCAAACGTTAGGGAAAAAATAATTACCTAATGGCATTTGTGTGCTAACTTAACCCTCTCTTCACAGGTAGGGAAAGTGTTGTATATATATTGTATAGTGTAAGGATTTGTATGATAACTGTTTTCTCATTGCTAAAGTTACTTGTGTCTATTTGGTCCGGCCGACAATAAATGTATAGATATTTTTCATATAAACTTGTCTAAGAGTAATTTGTGGTCTGCTACTGTGTGTGCTCATTGTGGGCTTCCGATCAGTCTCACCCCTCCTGAGACTTAGGGGATCATAACAAGTGAGGCAGTAAGGGGTAAACGGTGCCAGTAAAGGTGCCGGTGCCATCAACCCCATACCGCCTCATTGCGAGTCTGCTCACGGGAACCCGCCAAGGATGCCAGGTTTTCCCAGGCGCCCTTAGCAGGTCCCGAAAGCAGACCTGGGTGCTAACAACGGGCCCGTTATAAACGGGCCCGTTGTTAGCACCCTCCCCATTCCTATTGAGCCTTATGGTGGCTTGAATGGGGAAGGGTTCCTCGAATTAGGAATTACCGGGCCCTCCAAGGTCAGAATGGCCCGGTAATTCCTCATTCGAGAAACCCGGACCCGGTACTCAGTAAGGGGGTAGCCATGCCACTAATAGCAGCATGGCTACTTCCTTACTTGTAATGACCCCCTTAGTCTTTTCCTCACTCCAAGCTACCTAAATTGGTCTGGCTTGTCCAGAAGGTTCCCCTGTTTCATTAAACCAAGCCTAGCCTCCTAAACTTCTTACCATTAGGTCTGAGTTTAGAGATCCATCTTAACACCTGCTGTTCTGGGTGTTTCTCTGCCACAAGAATGATACTGCTGACAATTCAGAACTGATCAATCATGTGTCAATGTGTGTTTAAGATTTAGTGAGTTGGTGGCCTGGCCCACACCTAGCTATTGGTGTGCCTCCTGCTGAATGCATATTATCAAAAAAATAGGGTATGCCTAGCTAAACTTAGCCCTCATTGTGCTCTCTCACTTACTGGCCCGCAGAGGTGTAGGAAAGCTAGTGTCATACTGACACTTGCAGATATATATGTGCATGACCACCTGCCCGCTGAACTAGTTATCTGCACTGTTTAACTTCGTTCCATGGCTGCTGGCTGCGCAACATGCCTCAGCCGCCCACCCTAATGCAACAGTGTTGTTAGTTATTGCAATAACGTGGGTTGTCTAGAGAAGCATGCTGACATGACCACTATGAGCTCCTAGCAATGTCAACTACCAGCTCATTGGTATTCATGAAACTGGCTAGCTAGCATAGCAGAGGGTACCTCACACTGTTGTTGCTTGTTATGTCACTAAGACTACGACTGACTGACAGATAAACAATAAAGCTGCCAAATGACGACATCATAATTGATCTGAGACAATTGCTCAGAAAAAAGTCCAAGGGCTTAGCCCTGCCAAACACCCTCACAAATAAAGACCTGTAAATAATCCATCCGAATATTTAGAATGACTGAAAATGTACACAAATATTCTCCACTTAAAAACATCATATGCTAATTTGTGACCTACAAATTAAATATAAATCAACAGTTTAGCCAGACACCAGGCTTTCTATTCTCATGGCTTTCCAGTCCTCATTGACACCTTTTATTGCCACGTTGCAGGACAATACAAGGCCTGCAAAGAGGAAGCTACTGCACCCTCTTTCAAAAGGCCTAGTACTGACCCTGATGTCTATTCTCTGAAATTCTGTACTCTGGGCATCCTGTGCCAAGTAAAATCACTTGACATTCTCCAATGCCTTGTTCTTGTCCCTGTTTTCAGGCTTTGGGAAGTGTGTATTGTGTCTAGAGCAAACAGTGCATTGCAGTGACAGTCAAGCAATTTAGAAACAAGGTTAACATAGATAGTATGATATGATATGATATGATATGGTATTTGTAACGCGCCTATACACAAGTGTTTCAAGGCGCGACGAGGCAGGGAGGGGGGGAAACAAGGGGAAGACAGACAAACGATCCTACTAGGCCAGGTGTCATTCAGATCGCGCAAGTGCAGAGGTAATGGGAAAAGGAGAAGTGCAGGGGGAGGAGGTGGGGGGGGAAAGTGCAATACAGGGTAAGTAGCGTAATAAAATAATAAATAATAAATAAAAGGGCCAGCTGGTGGCAAGTGCGAGGTAAGTGCAGAGCAAGTGCTGGGAAGGCGGCTGTAGGGATGCAGTGACAGTCCCGCAGTGCAGGGGGAGCCAGGGAGGCAGTGCAAGTGGAGAGTGGCTGGGCCCTGGGCCGAGGTCACAGAGTGGCCCAGATGCAGGTTAAGTGCAGACTTCGAAGGGGAGTTAAGCAGGTTTAGCAGGGGAGAGGGAGAGAGAAGGCAGAAGCGAAGAGGAAGGTTTTGAGGTGCTTCCGGAACCGGAGATGGTTCTCCTCAAGTTTCAGGGCTTTGTTATGTTGTGGGTCACAGTCGCAGAGCACTGTACAATAATAATCCCCATATCAAACACAATGCTTGAGGGATTTAGACATTAAGGGATATAGCATGTTGTATTGAAACCAGTAGCTTGTGATAAAGGTCCTTCAGGTGTATTCTTTTTGTATATATTATCGCCTGTTCATAGTCTGGAGAATGGCCTGAAGCAGGCCTTGGATAGTGGAGCTTTAACTGAGCCAAGGGGCACTGCGGTGCCACACACATTTTAGAGATACACTGACAGAGATGGCAGAAGTGGGAGAAGTGAGGGAGACAAAATACATGTTTAATTCAATCAGCAATGGGTGGTGGTATTTTTGTTCTTTCAAAAAGAATCCTAGAGTTAGAATGAGGACAGCTGTTTATAGCATATCAAATGCAAAGGCATTTCAGCATCAGGTGGATACAGGGCTCGGTTAATGTGCGTGTTTTGAATGACAGCGAGTGCGAAAAATGAAAAGGGGGGCAATTATGCTTTTACATGTGTAGTAAGTCTTGGGGGAATAAAATCAGCCAAATCCTGAATCAACCAAATGTTCACTGTATTCGTGGGATTTAGGTTTGGCCGAACTTTTAAGAGATTCAGAGGCAGATTCAAGTTATACTTATCACAATTCGTGTTAATGAAATGTTGCTGTAAACTTTAGATTGAAGAGGTCAGTCCTTTACTGACAGCACATACTAAAAGCAAACACAGTATACAGTTAATGGAATAGGTCAGATGTTTAGAAACCTTCCTGCCAAGAATGCTCAAAGAAATCAAAGTGTCTGAATGAATAATGGCTTACACGTGGTTGTTTCTTTAATAAAGAAACCAAAACCATTGCCTGGTTTGCATCTGATAAGATTTTAAAATATGTTTTAACAAATGCAATAAATGCAAAATAGAAAAAAATGTAATGGAAACAAAAAAAGTGCAAAGGAAGCATTTTTTTAAAATTGTGCAGGTCGCCTTATTCAGAACGGGGGCCTGCACTTTTCTAGGGGGCTGTGTTGCAGCACAAATAATGTGCTGGTATCCCCCTTGCATTCATTATTGTCTGGATCTTGCATGGTGCACTGCCCTTTCCTGCTTCACATAACAAGGATCACGATTAGCTTCATTTGCTCCCCAGCAACCATATGCAATTGCAAATCTTACCACCAGGTCCCATGCCCCAAGAAGTACTTAAACAGAGGAGAACACCTCACACAGCGTCACTACATTTTGCTAACCCCTCCACAGAGGTCAATCATAAAAGGCACCCTGAAACCGAGGCACACATTGGTTTTTGCCTTGCATTAATGGGTCACAGATTAGTTTGTGAAGCAGCACAAAGCACTACAAATAAGCAATACTTGCTTCATAGTCAGCTGGCAACGTTTGTGGCCTCTAATTGAACCATTAGCATTGTGCAGCACTTCACTTATCCTTCTGTCGGCTTGGACCTAATCACATCACCTTTTGTAGGTCAGCGTGGGCAGTAGGACTCACTCAAATCAAAAGAAAACAATTGAAATCTCAAAGTGGGAAATAATTTAAAGCTAATTCACACGAGTAAACTTTTCAAAATGTCAATTGGTGGCAAACTTTTCCTTTTGCGATTTTGATATAATGGGTCAATCACACTGTTTCGGTTGTATCTTAAAAATTGAGGGAGTTATGGAGGTTTTAGTAAGAGGTGTTTTTTGAAAATAAAGACACGAAATTTGGACAAGACCAGTTTAGAATCATAAAATATGGCTTATGTTTTTACTCAAGGATAGTACTTTTGGCTAGGCAACCAAGTCAGGACACAGTAAGTTCTGAGAACAATTCATGACTTCAGGAACAGATCCCTATCCCTTTCCCGGTGGCACCAGTCCAAAGACTCAAAGTGGGACATATGGATCAGAGTTACACAAATAAAGATGACTATGAAAATGGTGCTTTAGCAACTAGACAGAAGAAAATAGCACTAAAGATGTTGACACTGTTACAGTTTATGAAAGTAGGGACCGTTCAGAGATTAGAATATAACAAGATAAGCAAGTTCTCTAGCGTCCTATTAATGCTCGCAATCCACTGGGATTTAAGATTGTTGGACAGTCATGGTTCTGGTCAATGGATTGGGTCTATCAAGGAAGGAAAGCACATCAGGCGCGGGACTGGATCATCTAGGCCGGGCACAGGATAGCAAGTTCACCAAGCAAGCCTTATGGTAGCAAGCTGGATAGTTTCAGGATGCTAGTTCAGGATGATTTCCCAGACCACAGCGCTTCACTGGGTTGCGAGAAAAAGTTTGAGGATTGAGGCCTTGCTGAAAATGGTTCAGCTACTGCTTGGCAAGATTCTTGGCATCTGGATCTGGAAGGATGTTAAAGGCTGGATGTTGAATGCTGGAACAAAGTGCTTCACTGGAATCAGAAGAGTCGGTGAGTGAGTGAGTCCCTATGTGCTATCAGCTGTCCCTATTCATCCTTTCAAATAACATCACAACAATGGGTGTATGGGATCAACTAAGCTTGCCCCTGTGAACTGGGATTGGATCAGAACCTCATCTCCGCCTTGCATCTGAGTGATTGGATCAAGGACGGATGATGTGACATTTATGATTTGGCTTTTACAGTTCTTAGAAACCTCCCCTAGCAACTAGTATCAAAATCAGATTTTGTCCTAAATACCTATTTATACATTGGTAACCTGTACAAAAATCACACACAAAGATTCCATATTGTATTTAGTATCTGCTCATCAAAATCCCTTTCTGCAGAATTTTGTCCATTTTGCCATGAACACATTTTCCAAACTGTCTGCAAATGTCCACAAATGTGTGTGTTTACCAAAGGGATGTGTGTGTAAAGTTTCATAATTCTAGCATTAATACAGTTCACATAAAACCACTTATATTGCCATTCCTGTCCAGAATATGTTACACAGTTCCACCGCCTCTTGAAACGTAAAGCCAAAAATTGGACTAACACATCTGTCCTGTTTATATTTTTCACCACTTTGGATAACAAGTTATGAGTCTCTAAAAATTGTTCATTATTTATTCTTAGCAGCAAATGGCCCGCCTGTTGTCTCTCCCTGGAGATCAAGGAGCAGCCCCCTCCTTTGCGGAATTCCTTCAAGGAGCAGTTTACTACCCCTTCACATGTCCATTTCCTGGCCTGTGCATCTGCCATTGTTCATTCCCTGGCTGTAGATGAAAGTCTGGCCTAACCCACAATTATTATCTATCAGTGAGTTTCTGCTGAGGGGATTTCCCTCCCCTTGGGAGAAACCTGTTTTATCATTCCTAGAAGGCCGAGTCAGGCTAATTTATTTGTAATTTCTTACAAACCAGCTGAAACCAAACTAGTTGCATCAAATGACATGGATAAGTTACTTTCTTAGCTTTAAACCTGTGGGATCAAAAAACAAATGAGATCTATTTTCTTTTCAGCAACAAATCCTTTTCTGTTTGCTAATCCGGCAGACTTTTAATTTAGATCACTTTGAAGTGTCATCAGTAGAGCTTGTCACAGGTAGCCCAGTGTGCTGCACACAGATTTTGACAGGTGCTGTTATCCACAGGCAATATGGTTTTTCTGAGAAAATGTTTTGCTCTTCACATTTTAGGGCTTTGTACATTCACAATGCTTCATTAGATTAACTTAAATTTAGTACCAAGCAAAATTTTGAATGTTGAGAAGTGTTGTGTACAGGCATTTTGGAGTTTTTAGCGACAAAGTAAATGTCATTTAAATGCACAATTTGGAGTTTCACTTGCAAAGTGCTGCTTTTCCCTCTGCCCTCTGTTTGCTTGTCATGGAGCTCACTGGCACATTTTCTGCAGTGTGTGCTCTATTCCACCACACATGCACCATGGGTGGCAGGTTGTGCATTCATCTTTTTGTGTGTTGAAGAATGCGGTTTTGGAGGACTTTGAAGCATACAAGAGTTTTGACGACATTGTTGCTGTTTCTTGCACCATAACTAGCAGAGTGATTCTGCATAGTATAGCAGAGTGGGTCAATACATCCCACAGGTGTACGAGAGGAGAAATGGGGAACTGTATAAACAAAATTACTACTTCCTGCTTTCCATCTATGCACAAGGAGCAGGGATACGTTTCCCAAGCGATCTAAGTGCTTGATAAATGCATATATTATAAAGTTGTATTCAACTTACAGCGTGACATTTAGATATGGCTGATTCAGACAATTCTATGATGCACGAGGGGAGCAGGGCAAGTACGGGTCCAGCGTCCTCTGTTATTTAGCTTGTACCAGAATGATCTGGTACCACAAAAGGGTAAAGTGCCATATAATGATCATTGGTAAAGGAGGAAGAAGAAAAAAAAATCATGTCTTTTATTGTGATAGTGCTCCACTTCAGACAGTGGGTCATTTCATTTTTGGAAATAAGTTTCCTGGGGAATAGGAACTGGGTAAAGTAAATTTAAAACCTTCGCGCAGCTGCCAAACAATGTTTATTAGGAAGACCTTGACTCTCGGGTCTGGTAACAACAGTCTTTTATTCATTATATGTTTTGATAATAAGACCTATTGTTACAGCACCTAGAAGCATATAGACTCTGGCATGAAGAGCAGTACCAACCTCTCAAGTCTGTCCTGTAATGGTCCCTCCCTGTAAAGTGGTAGGCCGTGGAAACTGGTAGGATCCCAAATAAGCTTGGAGCCATTGAAAGGCCAATAGAGCTGTGGTAGAATGAACCATTGATGCATCTTAATGCTGTAGTTCTGATGGATGTTCTTTTCTTTTTTTGTGTTATTATTCATTTTAAATTATGTCTTTTGTTAACATGAAACCAAACAAACTAAGCTACCGTCCAGTAATGATGTTTAGAACCTGGGTAGTACAGAGACATTATCCAAACATTGAAAATACACTTTGATCAACAACAGCCATTATTAAACTTGAATCTATTGTCTTTTCATTCAAAATACTAAACACGATTTTCATAGTACAGTATTGCTAATACATCGTGCATGTGCTCCTGAAAGGTAACCGCTGAAATTCTAAACTTTCATATCCATTCATACAATGTGACCTAAAAAATCTCTGTCTCAAGGGTTGTGTTATGATATTACCCCAAAAAATGAATCAGATTTTCAAAAGATTCTTCCTGTCCAGAAATATCCCATTCCCCCACAGAACTACAGGCGTGATGCTCCTGTCTGGTTATAAAGGTCTCAAAAGTCCAAAAAAGGAGCCTCCACTATTGATCTAACCGCACCCTCTCCCCCTCTTCCTGTCTCCCTCCTCGATTCCTGACTCACACTCCGCCCCTGCCACCTGATTGAGCCTGGTGCATGCATAGTAACACCAGAAAGGTGTAATCCTCCGGCATGGAGTGTCCCTGGGCGTAAAAACGAGCTACGGCTCAATTTGCCCATCAGTTTGGCCTTTATTACATTTTGCTAATAATTTGATTGAAGCCGCTCTGCAGTGTGTAGCACCCAATCCACTCACCTGCCTTCCTCCCTGATTCCCACCTCCCACTCCACCCCTGCCACCCGATTGGTCCTAGTGCCCCATCTAAGTCAAAGAGGTCAAGGGTTTTAACTGTCTCTAGGGACCTTAGGAGAAGGACCAGGGGGGCAAAACCAATATGTACCTGGTGCTGAAGAGGTTCTTGGTGCTCGACTGCATCTAGGTGGTTCCAGGGTGCTTTACATCATGTGAGACAGGTAGTGGTGGGAGACAGCTGCGGGATACCAGGCGGCAGGCAGTCTGGTGTGGTGGTTCAGGGCTAAGAATCCTTGTCTCTGTGCTGGGTGGCAGATCTGAAATGCTGTCACGGCATCTCGGAAGGTTCTTGTGACTGCTGTGTGACAAAAGTAAGCAGTGCAGCCAGATGCGGTTCGATGATTCGACTGTCTCAAAACTGTCCTTAAAAGGATGGACGCTGAATGATGCTTGTGTGGCACTCCTCTTAGCTTCTATGCAGGGCATGTGTCCTTTTAAGGTGGATGGCCCGAAGCTCAGGATGGTGTTAGCAGGCAACAGACGTGTCTTTTGTCCAGAGATTCTCTGGCACTTCCCACCTAGGAAGCTTCCTGTCAGATCCTATCAGGGTATGCTGTGTGCTGGCTGGGTATCGGTTCTAGAGCTGCTGATGGGTCCTCTAAGTGTGCTATCTCCCTCTGTTCTCTGGAAGATGTTTTGGGGAGGGATCTTGCTTCCCTCTTGCAACCCCTGGCCTTCCTTCACTGTCAGAAGATGTAAGGTAGACTACCATCACCTCGGGTCCAAATGAGTCCTTCTTCTTCCTCCTTGTGAAGTCTTCAGATGATCTGATCAGTGAGGGACCCAGCCCTCTTTTAAAGCCAAATGGGCACCAGCGATTGGTATAGGCTAAGCACACCTTAATGAACCAATCCTGGGTCCTCACCAACAATCTTCAGTTATGCTTCAGGTCAGAACCGGAGCGCTTGGCAACAGACAGGGGGTGAATGACAACATATACTTGTAAGTCTCACCCATCTTCATGTCTGCTGTACATCAAAGTGTCTTCCTAATTAACAGAGACCTAACCAGCGTTTTATCACAACATGGGGCTCTTTTGGAGTAGTGGGTTGCAGGCAGACTTTCGTCTCCTACAATTCACATATTTCCCTGCTCTGAAAGGAGTGGTTCCAGACCGGACATTCACTGCCCTTTCATACCAAGGAGGGGTGTTGGTACCAAGGTTACATATTGCATTACAAAGAAGTGTCTGGTGTTTGGTATCCATTGTCAATCCCTGCACCCAGGTCTTCCCTGAGGCCTGCTAATTAACATTCTTCAGTTTTCGCTGCCACCAGCAAGGCTTCACAATGAAAATGCAAATCCATGGGGTCTTCAAATTCTAATCAGGCTGCCCATGGCCAAAGGCTTTTAATGTACCCACGGCTGTCAGTTGTCAGATACACATGACAGGGCAGGGCGGCCCAGGTGAGTTGTGTCCTCCCATAGTACATGACTATTTTTCTACTGTGCGTTGAGTGTGGGAAATGTGCGAAGGAATGGCCCCTTCATTCAAATTCTTTTTAAACAAAAAAAAAAGCCCCGGCGAGCAAACTTTTCCCGTGTGGATGGTAAAATTCTTTACTTTCCCCCTAGCCTCAACATGTGAACCCCACCCTACGGAGGGTCTGGTTCGTCATCAAGGCAAAAGTACCGACTGAGGCCATCTGCAATTCCATGCAGGGAGCATGGCTTGCACTGGATGTCCATATCTAATCCCTGTAGGGATATGGCCCACTGCACAAGATTAGGGTTCTCCCCTTGCATGTCCATTAACCATCACAGAGGCCTAGTCTCCATCTGGATCGTGAAGTGAGACCCACAGATGTAGGGTTTCAGCTTCTTTACGGCCCAAACGACTGCATATGCCTCTTTTTCCCTTTTTGTCAACCGCTTGCTAATGTAGGTGACAGGTTGCACTGCCCCTTCAGAGCACAGGCGTCTGTCTGAATGATTAATTCCTGATCATAGTCTGGCACTTTCAGAACTGGGGCCCTGCACAAGCCATCCTTTGAATCCTAACGGTAGATTTGGCAAGCTTGAGTCCAAGTAAACTCCTTTGGCATCTTTTTGGACATTACATCATTCAGGGGCATGGCAATGGTCCCATACCCTCCGATGAACCGGGTAGTACCCGGTGAGACCTAGAAAGGTTATCCCCTGCATCTGGGTGGTGGGGATGTCCCACTCCTTCACAGCCTGTACCATTGCTTCAAGAGGTTTTCTTACCTCCACCAACCAGGTGGTCTAAGTAAGTCATGGTACCCTGTGCTATCTGGCACTTTGTGGCCTTGATAGTAAGGCCTACCTTCTGCAGTGCCTGAAGCACTTGTTTCAGGTGGTATAGATGATCCTCCTAGGTGTGGCTGAACACAGCAATGTTGTCTAGATAGGCGATGCTGAAGTTTTCCAGTCAGGAAAAAAACTGGGTAGCCATCCTCTGAAAAGTGCCAGGGGCATTCTTCAATATGAAGGGCATCACAGTGAACAGATAATGTCCTTCCATGGTTTAGAATGCCAACCTCTCTTTCACTCCATCTATCAAGCTGACCTGCCAATACCCCGCTGGGAGATCAAAAGTAGTTATGTACTTGGCAGCGGCAAGTTTGTTGATGAGCTCATCTGCCTGAGGAATGGGGTGTACATCTGTCTTCATGACAGAATTGATCCCCCTGTTGTCCACACAAAAGCAAACTTTCTCTTCCCCTTTCTTCCCACTACCAGTCTTTTTAGGGACCAGTACCACTGGGCTAGCCCAGGGTATGTAGAATGGCTCTATCACTACTTGGGAAAAATGTCTTGGAAACTTCCTCCTTGATGGTGTCCCTGACCGTATCGGACATCTGCTCAATCCCATCTGGTGAATCCTACTCTTCACTGGATTACCGTCTCCAGTGTCCACATCATGGGTGCACCAATCTGTGTGACTGGGAGTCAGTGGGAACAGACCGTTAGTATGTCCCAGTAAATGGCAATAGCCTGTCAGTTGCTGTTCTGACAGGTCTGTTGCAAGGTTGACACCTTCAACTGACTCATCTGTGGCTTTAGTGTGCAGGAGCTCTGGGAGGGGGTTGGTTTCCCCCTCAGTCTCTCCATTAGTCACTAACGCCATGACCAAGTCATCCCGGCCATAATGCGGTTTTAGCCGGTTGACGTGAAAGACCCTGCACATCTGTTTAGGTCCTTTCACATCAATGAGATAATTCACCTCACTGACCTTTGCCAACACACAGTAAGGCCCAGTCCACTAGGCACTGGGTTTGACATGCTCCGTAATCCACAATCACTGGCCTGAAGAATAGACTGCCACTGTTGCCTTTTGGTTGTGGCAGTACTTCATCAGCTCCCTGTAGAAGGCATGGCAGGATAATATCCCATATCATGGCTTTCAGGGTCTTGTTTAACCGCTCAACAAGCGCATTGTTTTGTGGATGAGAGAAGGTAGAGAACCGGTAGGTGACTACAATTTTCCCACATAACCTTCATATATGCTGATATGAAGTTTGATCCCCTGTCAGAAATGACTTCCTCTGGGAATCGAACACAGGAGAATATCCCAATCAGAGCCTTCGCAACCACGGGGGCTTTGATGCTACCTAGAGGGTCAGAGTCAGGGTATTTCATGGTGTGGTCCACCACCACCAAGATATATTGGTTCCCTAGCTGTTTTGAGGATGCAAAGGACCCAAAATATCCATACTAAGAACTATAAAAAACAATAGGAGGGAAATCAGGTATAAATGAGGATAGCCTCCCCAAGATATCCATGCCTATTCTCTCCCAAGGCTGCCCAACCACAGGTAGTGGAATTAAGGGGGCCTTTGTGGCACCACCTGACCACCTGCAGCCAGTAAAAGTGTGCATACTACTGGCCCAATGTCTTAGTCACACCCAAGTGACCCGCTAAAGGAATTTGGTGAGCCAAATCCAAAAGGAACGTTTTGTGGCCTTGCGGAACCACCACCTAATCATCCATCTTGGGCAGACCTTTCAGATTTGCACCCACCTGGTCCTCCACCACAGGTTTCTTGGCTTCCCTGGGCAACTCTGAATTTACAAGGCCCCCTGCTACCTAATTATGGTCCTCCATGGCTACTAGCCCCTCTCCTGCACTAGTAGGTGACTCAGTAGTCTGTGGAACTGGACTATGGGCTTCCAAGCCGGTCCATCTAACAAGCCCTCTGGAAGCACTCCAGGACCTAAGGCTTTCATAGCATTCAATCTGGCATTCTCTTTCACCCTGGATTGTGTAGCCGATGCGACTATTTTTGGGATCAGGTAGATCATTACCCAACAACCATGGGACAGGGATGGAGTCTTTCACCGCAACACGGTGCTGGGTCATTACCCCTCACCAGCTGAACTCTACTATCGCCAAGGGGCACTTACTCTTACCATCAAATCCTCTTAAGGACAACTCAAGCCCATCAATATACTAGCCTGGCTGTACCTACTGCTGGGTGACAGAGGTGACGTTAGCTGCAGTGCCTCTGACAACAGGAGCTTTAGCAACTAGACAGAAGAAAATAGCACTAAAGATTTTGACACTGTTACAGTTTATGAAAGTAGGGACAGTTCATAGATTAGAATATAACAAGATAAGCAAGGTATACAATAGTTCTCGAGCGTCCTATTAATGCTTGCAATCCACTGGGATTTAAGATTGTTGGACAGTCATGGTTCTGGTCAATGGATTGGGTCTATCAAGGAAGGAAAGCACATCAGGCGCGGGACTGGATCAGCTCGGTAGCAAGCGGGATAGTTTCAGGATGCTAGTTCAGGATGATTTCCCAGACCACAGCGCTTCACTGGATTGCGAGAAAAAGTTTGAGGATTGAGGCCTTGCTGAAAATGGTTCAGCTACTGCTTGGCAAGATTCTTGGAATATGGATCTAGAAGGATGTTAAAGGCTGGATGTTGAATGCTGGAACAGGAGTTTTGTGTCCATTGATGTACACATGCTCTAGATAGAGTTGATTATTATTGGGAACTGGGGTCTCTTCTGGCGATCCACTACCGTTCCCACTCAGTTTAAACAATCCACATTCTACCACTCCCTGGCCTAGTGGGAAATTGTTGTCTGAGAGGGCCACAGTAATGGTGGCTTCATCCATGAGTCCAACGTTCACTAATGCTTGCTTGGGTAAGCCCTTGCAAGCAGGATCCACTTTCCTATGGCCAGCTGCTTACAAACAAAACAACCTTTGGGTGGTGAGAACGCAGGTTTCCCAGTGTTAGGGGTGCCTGTGCTCTTCTTTTCCATATGCATGGCTGAACTAGAGTTTGGGGGTTTCCCTTCATTCATTTGGGGACCTAACTTTGAAGAGGATAGTGTTGGACCTTTGTCCTTCCCATCCTTGTTTATTTTTTTGTCTGCAGATTTCTTTTCCGGCTTGGGTGTGCTCGCCTGAGCCTTTTTCTGGACTCATGTACTCACAAACCTGTTGGCAGCCTTTGCAAGCTCCCTAGGGTCTGTGATAGTCTTGTCCAAAAGATGCTGGTGTCGGTCAACCTCACAATTTTTCAACACATGCTCACACACAATAAAATTGTACATCCCTTTAAATTTGTCAACTTTGTTACTAGTCACCCACCCGCTCAGATATTTCAACGACAAGTGTGTGAATGCTTCAAATGACATGATATGATATGATTGGTTATTTATAATGAGCTTAATAGCTACAGGTATACCCATAATCATGTTGCCCCTGAGCTATCCTTCCGAGACAGAAGAGACAAAAATGTCTGCCCACTTTTCTTTCCGAGATCTCTGAAGCTCTTGAGATACTGTACTGGGGTTTTATAGAACTTCCTGAGGAGGGTTGCCTTCATGCTCTCATAAACAGGCCTTTCCTCAAGCGTTAACTGAAGAATTGCATCAGTCCCTGGTGTCGGTAAGCGACTCATCAGGCCTGTACGCAAATTACCTCATCCACCTCTTGCTGCTGGAATTCCAGCTCGAGCACTTCAAACCCGTCAAAAATATCCTTCCCCACTTCATAAACCTGCACTAAATCTTTGGGGATGTGCCGTAGGGGCTTATCCCAGGCACTCTGGTTTGTGCCACTACTGCTGCTCTCGCTTGAGGCAGACCTGTTGGCCTCTTTCTGTTCTTCAAGTGCCAGCTTCCGCAGCTCTATGGTGACTTTGTCCCGCTGTTTCTGTTCCTCTAGCGCTTATCTCCTCTCCTTGAGTAGGAACTTTCTAGCAGTGACCTCATTTTACAGCCAGAACAATTACTGGGCCATTTAGAGACTACGCTGAGGCTTGGGACCTGCCAGATGCCGTGCTAGCCTCTGTACTCACTGACACTCTCAAGTATTGAGAATCCACACTTGCCTCCCGGCGGGATAATTAGCGAGAAACACTGCTCATGTGGTCATCCTCATCATTTACCCCCTCTTGAAGGTCTTGTCCATTCGGGTGAAAGACCAAAGAAATATCGAGGCCCAATACCACAAAATGGAATACGCCAATCACGGGTCGAAAAGATACAAGTATCTTTTATTCTGTACAGATTCTAAGCAAACAGATAGCTTTCTGGCTCCCAACACCTCGCAGTGTGTACCAGCACACAGAGTGAGGGGTGAGAGTGCTGGACATCTATATGGTTTTATACAGTTTTCCAGACATTGTCCAGCCCCTCTCCAAATTAAAAAGGTACATGCTAGTGTTTGTGCCCAGTTAACACATATTACAATATTGTACAACAGATTTGACAAGTTTGCATGTCCATGAAGTGACAATGGTGACATTCGTTCTCTGATCCACAGTAAGCCTAGTTTCAAGAACGAACACAATATATTACAACCAAAGCACACAGTTTGAGTTTGTTCTACATTGTTCCGCTATTTAGACGAGGTTGAGGATTGTGAGCGCACACAATACTTGGATTGCAGTTCATACGAGTCACAAGGTTTCTTTTCATAGAACAAACAGTCTGCTCTCTGTCAGCCTAAATGTTGACACAACTCAAAGGTCGTTCGGATCGGCTGCAGTTGAAAACACAGTCCATCATTTTAGAACACAAAGCAAGAGTTGAAATCAAAATGGCGGATTATTCTTAAAATGGCAGCAAGTTGATAAAAAAATGAAACATTTCAGACATGGTTTTCTGTGCAACGCGAATGGGTTTAGGCCAATATTCATAACAAAGCGGTATTATACGAATACAGTTTAACAAACCCTCCTTTTGGCCTAAGCCAAGAGCATTACTCAATCACCATAAATTCCTTGATAGTAATATCCTTCATTACAAAAGCGTTAGCAGTTTTTCTGGGTGCATGTACTGTTGGTATTAATGTACCTATAGTTTGTGCACAACATCCTCCTAACATCGAACATTTGGCAGGAAGACAGTGTACACAACAACAACAAAACAGTAGAACTATCATTAGGAATGCAAAGAGTTTCCAACGCCATGAACGTAGTAAGTCCCAGAACCAAGCACTAAGATCCCAGTTTCCCTCTGGGACATTTACCTCCGTACTCAATGTATGCAGATTTTGTATTGCCCTGAATATGGTAGGGGAGGAGTCAGGGTCGAAAATACAGCACGCCGATCCCACCAATTTACATACCCCACCACATTCAGCTAGGATCACGTCTAACACCATCCTATTTTAGAGGGCCAATAATCTAATGGCCTTTTGCTCTAGCGTCATGTTGTACAGAATATCAGTGGTTCTGTTGGTGGTTTTCTCCAGTACCCTTGCTAATCTTCTGATGTCTTCGGAATTCATTATTTGTCCCCAAAATGGCACAAAGGATGTTGCTACATCGCCCATGACTTGTGAAGGAGTATCACCATTCTCATCCCACCTTGGACGAGCTCTAGAAACTTCAGAAGTTGTAGCCAAATATACCCCTGGTAACAAGATACCCAAATGACAAGTACCCTGCCAATCTCTAGGTATCCAAGGATACGCTTCATTGCCACAGACCAAGTAAACCAGGTCTCCTACATACAAAGGTCTGTCCTCACTGGTTAGATTTGCAATGCTAGTACAACCCTCGAACGTACCCATTGGCTGAGAACCATCCCAGGATAACAACAGCAATAAAATGTGGGCCATTGTCCGACGAAATGGTTTTCTCTGTCGTTATTGCTGTGCCATCTTTTAAAGGGAAAGCTTTGACCCATTTGCTGAAAGCACATAACCTACCTAAACATATTTGTAATTCTGGCAACGCTCCATTTCAATGAAATCGAAGTGTATAACCTCAAAGGGCACAGAGGGGGGACAAAAACTACCCCTTGGTGTTGATGTGCCCTTCCCCACATTATCCTGTAAGCATACCATTCTTGGAACAAACGCTCAGCAGTTTTTGAGATATTTACATTCACCCAGACAGGTTCTAACAATTTACAAATCTATCTAGCACATATATGATTTGGACCATGAGCCATCGTAACAATAGCAGTGACAAAAGCATCGGGTAGCATCCATCTTTGCTTTCCATTATCTACCCAACAACCTTCATCACCTAAACTTGCTAAACCCTCATCCCATTGCTTAAGCTCTTCTGAAGTGGCAACAGCCTGAATGTCTTTTATCCAACCAATTCCGTCGTCTACTATACAAGTGTTAGAGATGTCTCTCTTTATATACATTTCGGAATACAAATCGTTAGTTTGGCTATTCTGTCAGCAAAAGTGTTTCTTCTCGCCACATCATCTGGTACTTTCTGGTGTGATGCGCACTTCATTATTGATAACTGAGTAGGAAGCACAAGTGCTGAAAGAATCCGAACTATCAAAGTGCCATGTTGTATCTTAGTTCCATGTGAGGTCAAAAAACCTCTCTCTGCCCATAATCTACCGAAATTGTGAACCACCCCAAAGGCATACTGATTGTCTCTAAATATTTTTGCACTAAGCCCTTCGGAAAGTTCACAAGCTCGAGTCAATGCAATAATCTCTGCGGCGTGCGCAGAGTTATGCAGAATTCTTTTGGTTTCGACAATAGTGCTTAATGTATTGATGGCATAAGCAGAAGTGGATATACCATCCGGAATTTTGAAGCAGGAGCCATTGCAAAACAGCTCCCCTTGTCGATCTTTTAACAGTGTATCACTTAAGTCAATTCTGCCTTTAGTCTCTTGTTCTGTGGTATAGAGGCGGTCATGTGACATCTTGTCACTGCAAGTAATTTCTTGTGGAAGAGGCAATAGTTCTGCTGGATTTTCAGGGTAATTCATAGAATTCAGTGCACAAGTGGCACACGCGGCTGGTGCACAGTATGCGCGTGCGACTTTCTGTGCTAGCCGCGTGCGCTAAAATCCATTTCCGCGCACAGCGTATTCATGGATTTTAGCATCCAAAACCAGCCGTGGCGCAGAGTGGTGCAGCGACCCTGCAGCAGCGCCAGTTATGCCCCCAACCCCTCCCCGTGCACCATGCTCAGCGCACAAATCACGTACATGGCGCACAGGCCCTGAACCACGAAAACGCCAGTAAAACTCCCTGTGCACCCCTCCGAATACATGTACACCCCGCCGCGGGGTACGTGTATTACTGGGGTGTGCGGGAACTTTCACACGCGATTGGCCCTGTGCGAGCGGGGTACGTGTATTACTGGGGTGCGCAGGGAGTTTCCCAGGCGATTGGCCCTGCGCGAGCAGGGTACGTGTATTACTGGGGTGCGCGGGAACTTTCCCACGCGATTGGTCCTGTGCAAGCGGGGTACGTGTATTACTGGGGTGTACTGGGAGTTTCCCTCGTGATTGGCCCTGTGCGAGTGCGGTACGTGTGTTACTGAGTTGCGTGGGAACTTTCACATGCAATTTCCCCTGTGCGAGCTGGGTACATGTGTTACTGGGGTGCGCAGGAACTTTCACACGGGATTGGCCCTGTGCGAGCGGGGTACGTGTGTTACTGGGGTGCGCGGGAGGTTTCACATGCAAATTTCCTGTCAGAGCGGGTTACGTGTATCCAGTGTGGTGTGCAGGGAGTCCTTCACCTGAATTGGCAGTGTGGGTCCTCCCAGGTGTCCCCTCTATCCCCTCAACGGCCCCTGCAGGCAGCCCACAACACAGGGGACTACCCTGCACCCCTGGACATGTCCCGCAGGCAGCCCGTCCACCATGGCCATGCCCCCCAGCCAGGCCACGTGTCACGTTGCACTAGTGATCACCAACTCATGCCCCCCTGCACTCCCACCCCCCATCACTGAGGGGCACCTGCCAGCAGACCCCCACTCATGTCCCCCTGCACCTCCACCCCCCACCAGTGAGGGGCACCTGCCAGCAGGCCTCCACTCATGTCGCCCTTCACCCCCACCCCCATCAGTGAGGGGCACCTGCCCGCAGGCCCCCACTCATGTCCCCCTGAACCCCCACCCCCCATCAGTGAGGGGCACCTGCCAGCAGGCCCCCACTCATGTCCCCCTGCACCCCCACCCCCAAACAGTGAGGGGCACCTGCCAGCAGGCCCCTACTCATGTCCCACAAATGTCCCCCTGCACCCCCACCCCCCATCAGTGAGGGGCACCTGCCAGCAGGACCCCACACATGTCTCCCTGCACCCCCACCCACCATCAGTGAGGGGCACCTGCCAGCAGGCCCCCACTCATGTCCCCCTGCACCTCCACCCCCCCATCAGTGAGGGGCACCTGCCAGCAGGCCACCACACATGTCCCCCTGCACCCTCACACCCCATCATTGAGGGGCACCTGCCAGCAGGCTCCCACACATGTACCCCTGCACCCCCACTCCCCATCAGTGAGGGGTACCTGCCAGCAGGCCCCCACTCATGTCCTACACATGTCCCCCTGCACCCCAACCCCCATCAGTGAGGGGCACCTGCCAGCAGGCCCCGACACATGTCCACCTGCACCCCCACCCGCATCAGTGAGGGGCACCTGCCAGCAGGCCCCCACTCATGTCCACCCTACATGAAATAAAGATGCACAATCATGGCCCACTTCTACACCAAAATACCACAGCACGCCACCCCATTTCTGAGATGCAATGATTTCCCAATCAAACCCACACTGACATGCCCATCTCAAGACACAAACCAAAAGCCAACTATGTACATCAACACATGTCCGTCACACACACACACTCGTTGGCATTGATTGTGTAAACCCACATTTTCACATGCATTTACCCAATGAGCAAATCCCACACATGGAACTAAAATATGAAAATGTATTATGTACAAAAAGAAATCAATAAAATGAAAGCATAACAAAATAGCAAACATGAAATGAAAAGCATGTGCAAAAGAAGAGTAAATGAAAAGTATAACCTATACAAAGAAATCCAAAAGAAAAATAGTCCAAACTCTCCCTCCACCAACGCAAATCCAAAGGAAACGTTAAAAAAAATCCATTGATCCATGGTGAAATCAAAAGAAAAAGTTCAAAATAATCCATTGTCCAACTATGTAAAATCCATTGTCCAAAAGAAAAATGCATTAATCCATGTACAAAATCAAAATCAATCCAACGTCCAACTATGTACAATCAAATTTCCAAGGGTCCATGAGCCCAACGAAGCAAATGAAACCTATCTAATAACCTACCTAACAAAAAAACTATTTACAAAAGTGTGGGGCATAGTCCAAAAGCCCCAAAATAAAGAAAAAAAAGGAAACCTAACACTATAAACTATTTACAATGGGGACGGGTAAGCCCTACGGCTCACTCAGTGATGTTTTCGGCCAGGGCATCATCGAACTCCATGTCTATTTGCTGGAGGCGGGCCTTTGTCCTGGCCCGAGGTCTCGCAGGGAAGCACTCATGGCCTGTTCCAACTCTCTGCGAGTTGCCTCGAGGCACTCTGCCCGCCTCAACACCCGACGCATGGAGAACTCCGCCATGACCATGGTGAGCCGCGCCTCTTCCGCCTGCCGCCGCTCCGCACCTAAACGCTGGCCCAACCGCAGCCACACGGAAGACACATCCATTCCAGGGTTCTCCTGCCTTCTGGCCGATGCTTGCCCTCCTGATGTCGATGGCCCCGAGCCATCATTGCTCCCACCTAGAGCCTGCTCCTGCTGCTGCTGCTGTCCATGGGCCCTGTTCGATGATGCCTGCACATCCTCCATCAGTTGGTCTCCAGTTGTGGTGTCCACCCCTGCTGGACCACCGACTCCCGACTGTGGCAGGGATGGGATCTCCACCAAGCTGGCTGTCTTGGTCAGGCCAGGTCCACAGAGGACCCTGGTGGAATCTGTGCCGGAAGACGGCAGGGAGAACGACTGGCGCATAGTCGCCACAGAGGAGGAGAGGTCCGCCAGAGTGCGCGTCACATGTAGGAACCCACCAACCAGGGCCCCTCCCAACAGTGCCACGTTGCGACGCTGCTGTTCATGATGGCGTGCGTTCTCCGCCCAGGAAGAACGCACGTCATCACGAATGTCACGCGTGTGCAACGCGACACCAATCAGGATGGAGCCCATACATTAATTGGACCCCTCGTCGGTAGGTAGTGGAGAGGCAGATGACATGGCACTCTCCCTTACCTGCGGACGGGCCTGGGACGGGGCATCCCTGCTGGTGCATGGTGGTGCAGTCACAGGGTCAAGGACAGGGACATACACAGGCCCCTCCGCGGTGACCTGTGCAGCCTCCTGACCCTGGCCCTGGACTGCACCACTTACAACAGTGGTACTACCCCGGCCAGGCCCCATGTGCGGCTCAGTAGCGGGATCATCCTCCTCTGTAGAGACCACCAACCTGGTTGTCTCTGTACTGTCTTCTGCCATTGCAAACCCCTCTGGGGGCTCACCTGGCCCTTCCGCCACAGCCGTAGTGGCAGATGCGGCACCAGCCCCCTTGCTCCCGGATGATGGCAAGTCCTGGGAGGGTGGCTGGGCCTTGCGTCACCACCCAGTGGAGGAATCCCTGCCTCTTGGCTCCACAGCGCCATCTCTGCCCTCTTATTCACTTGACGCTGTGTAGAGGGAGACATAGAACACAAGCATCAGGGTACAGTACAATATTCGCCTAGACAGGAAGCAATAACACATGAGTCGCAGTGTCTAACGTCACTTCCATCCTGTCCCTCCACAACACATGGGTGAATGCACGCAGCACACATGCATAAACAGGCACGGAGCCTGCAATCAACATCAGCATCCATGTACAAGGGCCTCTATTAATCAAAATGTTGCCTTCAAACTCACATGCATCATGGCTCACACTGATCCCATGCACACACATCACCGGAGGGTCATGCATCATGCCTTGTACACCACAGACACATTGGATAGACATAGTGCATGAGTGAATGTACACATCATCACGGACATGTGTCATGAATCCATGGCATATCAAAGTCACAGACACACTTCTCTGACACACACACATGTGCACCATACATGTACATGACAGCAGCACCCATCCCTCACACCCACACCATGTGCATGTACAGACACTGGCATGCTTTCATGTGTGCATTTGCCATACAGCTCCCCATGTTGCATTGGAACTCATGCACCAACCATGTGGTTCGCACATTACTGGTCTCACATGCATGAACATGATGATCCCTGCACACACACATCCATACATCGCTCATGTCACACATACAGGCAAGTATAAGACTACCAGCACACTGTCTCACACAACAATGCTTGGCCACTTACCGCTCAACTCCAGACGGGTCTTCCTCCAAAGGATCTTGTCGTGGAGCGCTGGGCATGCGTGTTACAGGACCATCATCTGGATGTCACTCATGCTGAAGTGGCCCCCCTCCGCGAGGCACTGGGCCTTGTGGAGGGTCCTGGACCTGAAGTCCTCCCAGCGCTTCTTGACGTGCTTGATGTCACGGGTTGCCACCCCCTCCAAGTTGGTGGCAGCCACTACATCGTCCCAGATCCTCTCCCGTCCTTCCTTGTTGGCGAGTGATGTTCCGTAGAGGGCATCATACTGCCCCAGGACATGCTCCACCAGGACACCAACTTCCTTCACACTGAAGCTGGTGGCCCTCTGCCTCTCTGGCTGGGGGTCGCCAGTGGTCTCAGATGGTGTTTGCCCCGACATGGCGACCCCCGAGGCAGGCGTGGGTGGGCAACTGGGTCCTGGAGCTGGGCTGTGAAGCGATGGTATCCCAGTCAGGAGTCTTCTGTTCCAGCAGGGGTGGACACAGCAACTGGAACCCTGGCTGATGTGCAGGCACCAAATACCAGGGCACATGGGCAGCAGGCAGGCAGCAGCAGATGGCAAGTGGGAGCGTGCTTAGGGTTCTGGGGGGCAGTAATACGGCCTTCTGGGCAGGAGCGTAGTCTTCCGTGTGTTGTTTTGTGGCCAGCTTGATACAGAGTGATTTGGCATGTGAAAATCTTGCACATCAGCGTGTAATTCGAGGAAAGGCGCTTCGCGCGTAAGCGCTTCAGCACACGTATGCGGTTTCATTGGACCAAAGGCCCTTAGCGCTTAAGTGCATCATTGACGTGATGCGTGCGGGCGTTTCCCTCGTGACGTAGGCATAGTGGCTCATTGCGCGTGAAAAAACTGCACGCGTGTGAATGTGTGTAATCCAAGGAAAGGGCCTACGCGTCTGTGACGTGATGCGCGGGCGTTTCCCTCAGCATGGGTGCATGTGTACACGTCCAAGAATTGCACGTCCGAGTGTCAGCTGTGTAATTGGAGGAATGGGCCTTAGCGCGTACATGCGTAAGTGACGTTGTACATGTGGACCGCTTTAAAAGGTACGTGTAGGACCCCATTTCATTGTACGTGCTTTTCGTGGAGAGCGAGTGGGTGAATTCTGTACGTATTGTCGGTTCACACGTGATTACTTCACAACGTTTCAAGTTCGCACTCCCTGTTACCTCTGACAGCGTTCATTTTTTTTGTTGGGCCTGTTTCATCAAACAGCGTTCACTACTTCTTTTGTCATGACTCCTCAGACAGCATACAATTCTTCTTTTGGCGGGGGTGTTGCCAACGCGCACACATGCGTCTTTTTTACATTCTTTTTCCAGGCAGACGGTGAGTCGCGCACGTATTTACCAACTGTGCTTGCCCCGTGTGTCGTGTACCCCTTCAGAGGTCCTTGTAGGCTGCGTGTAACACGCGTACGCTTATTTTTGTGTTTCTGGGTGCCACAGTGTAGTGCGGGTTCATTTTTCCATGCACGTGGTCTACGAGGGCTTGCATGCACGTTACTTTTTGTTTTCGGGGTGCCTGTGCATTGGGTGACCCGTCATCTTCCCCCAGGGGTCACAGACAGCCTTGCTAGAGCACTAGGGTATGAATTCCATCTAGTACCCTACCCCTTTTATCCCCAATTGCCCAGGACAATTGTTTACTGCAACTCCCATACGCACAACAATATCAGTGCCATGGTTGGGAGGCGATCAAGCGGTAAGGGAGGTAAAGGTGGCTGACCTCCAAAAGGTGGGAGTGGTGGGTGCGGTAGGGGACGTGGCCATGATTTGCAGGGTGCCCCTAGACCCCCATGTGTGGAGGACCAATCAGGGTCACCCATGCTCCCCCCCATTGAAGGAAACGTGGCTGACACCATCCCAGCTCAGCCCTTGTTGGACCAGCCCATTGTGGCACCTGACCCGGCACAGGATGACTCCCAGGCTGACTTCCAGATCAACAAGTCTAAGCCATGTGTGGCGGTGCAAGTTGGTGCCACCAAGCCACGTTGATCTGGGGCAGCGATGTCATCTGCTGATCCAAGTAGGCAGGGTGGGGAGGCTGCAGGGGCAGCTGCAGCTCTATTCACCCCAGCTCTGAGTCTCTCAGCCGGAACAGTGTCGGTCCAGATCCATCAAACCGACGTTGCCCCTGCCAACATCACACTATGGTCATTGTGCCTTCACACACTCCCAGTACCCAGTCCACCGGCGCTTCTGACCCTACTGACCAGAGCAGCGCAAGCCACTCAGGCTCCGCTCCACCTTTGAAAAAGAGGAAGAATGGTGCTCTGGCACTAGAGGCTGAGACCTCAGACACGGCTACACAGTCCGGCACATCAAGGAAGCCTAGCTTTAATGACGCCGAACTTGATGCACTTGTGACCTATGTGTCGGCACATAGCCGCGAAATGGTGGTGACTGCAGGGTGCAAGACCACACCTTGTCAATTTAGGGCACACTGGCAGACCATCGCCAATTACATAAGTGCCCTTGGATTTGTGAGGCGCTCAGCTGATGATTGCTACAAGCGGTGGAACGACCTGAAACGCAGAGCAAAGGACAAGCTGGCCTCAAGTCATGCCGCTACTCTGGTGACTGGCGGTGGGTCTCCACCAGAGGACAACAAACTCACTGAACATGAGTCTGTTGCTTGGACCTTCGTCGCAGATGAACAGATCCAAGGCGTGGGAGACCTACCTGATTACGACGCATTGTCCGGTGAGTACCCATGCATGTGTGTGTAATCCATGTGTATGTTGTTTGGGTGACAGGTTCTGATTGAGTGCCAGGTGAGGGTGTGTACTCCTGAGTGTTATGGGTCACCCATGTGCTTCCTCCAATACATTCACGTGCCTTTGATTTGGGTATGACAGTATCCCTTCTGCCCACAGTAGCCAATTAGTCCCACATTACTGCTGTTGCACTTGAACTATCATCTTGCAACAGCATTGTTCTGATTTTTTCTGTGTTTATTCAGGCTGATTGTTTAGATTATCCCATTTTTCATATGCTTTTTTCATCCCTAATGCCACATATGTGTCATGCTTCTGACATTGTTTACACCCCACATTGTGCCACTTTAGTTACCTGGTTATGTGAATGATTAGACCATTCAGGGCGAGGGAGTATTGGCCTGCTGAAATTTATTTTTAGGGCCTGTTTGCATGTGGAACATGATAGTTGTTTCCTGTCATGTTGAAGTGACCAACCATTGATGTGTACCTCTGCCTACAATCACTGTCTTATTGTACACTGGATGTGTTGCAGTGTGTTGCACATGCATATTTTGCAACACTATTCTGCATTAATCTTCTCATAATGTCCATGTGAGATGGATGTGTGACAGTACTCATTCAGTGACATATCGCTGTAGTTGTCTAATTTACCATGGCTATGCTACATGACATCTGTGTGCTGGCATGTGTCATGTATGTGTATTGGACATGCCACTCACAGGCTGATGTTTGATGCCAGTGCTACACAACATGCTGAAAATATGTTGCTTTTCCATCTTGGTGTCCTCATTGTCTGCCTTTTTGACTCCCCTTCAAACTCATTGACAGTGCATGCATGCCAGGGTTATAATCATGTGGGACATGTGTAAACCATGTACAGGATCTCTGTCTTGTCAGGCCTATGTGTGCGCTATGGTGCTCATGCCTGTTTCAATTTCTTGTATTTCATGTTTTTGCAGGTGACGACACACTTGATGCTGGTGAGGTTCAGGAGATGGTGCAGACCCAGGAGGATTCTCAGCCATGACCAGGCACCACTGGGGGACGAGGTATGGTGCTGGGTGAAAACACTTTGGTACTCCAGACCATATTGTCGAGGGGTGTCTCTGGGTGCAGATCCCCAGACCTCAGTTCAGGTGCTGAGTCGGATGATGAGACTTTAGGTCTGTCGCAGGTCAGTGCTTCTGGCAGGGATTCTGTTCTGTCCAACCCACCTGCACCAGGGGTAGAACCATCTATGGGGATGTCAATGTTTGTAGGTCCACCTTTGGCGGTTACAGATGCAGGGTCACACTCCACAGCATCTGATCCTGTTCCTGGGCCAGCAGATCAGAGGGGGAATGCAGTCCTGCAGCCTCAGGCAGTGCCAGCACAGCAAGGTGCAGATCGCCTTGCCCCGAACAGGTGTGGTGCCCGCCGACGCGGTGGCCATGCACCACCAGGAAATACTGTATGGGAAAACTCCATGTACGGTATGGCAACCCAACAGGCAGCATCAGTAGAAATGATGGCTCAGGTAATGGAGAGGGTGGCCACTTCCATTATCCCCCCTGAAAGGCAGATGGAGCAACAACAGCAGGCAACAGACTCCATTTGCCAACCACACAGGGAAGACATGTTGGCGTCCAACAGGGACCGACTGGCGGTACTGGAGACCCTGCGCGAATCCATATCAATAGAGACACATGGCCACAGGGAAGCCCTGAGGTTAGAACTCCATAACCTCAGGCAGAGACTGCTTGAACTTGAGGCTTCCCGAAAAGTTAGGGCAGAACAGCAGCTGGAGCAGCTCACACGTTCACTCTCAGCTGAGCTGCAGGCAGACGTGAGGAGATCCGGGCATCCCGCAAGGCCATGCGTGCAGAAGTGCAGGCAACCCGTGAGGTGCTGCATGGGGATCTCCGCACTTTAATCCTCCAGAATCAGACCTTCCAGACCTGCATGCTTGCTGCCATGGAGGACCATACAAGGTCTTTGCATGGGCTGCCTCCCATAGTGCCACCACCTCCTGATGCAGCAGCAGAGGGCGAAGAGAGCGACAGCAGTTCTCCCACAATGGCATAGCCGTGCAGGCCATGAGCCCATGGAGGTATTTTTTTTCCGTAACATCCACGCAGGTGGGTGTTGGTGTGCACCCTGTCCTCGAACCTCCTGAGTGGCCTCCACCCCCCCCCCCGACCCCCACATGGCCATTTTTTTTCTCATTTTTTTTTCTTTACACAGTGTGTTGCCTTGTGTGGCTCCTGTATTCCGGCTGGGCAAATGCAGGCTTGTCCTGAGTCTGGGTTAGATGCTTGGGTTCGTGACACACACACCCCTCCTGCTTCCCATTTCCATGGGCTTGCAAAGGGTGTGACCATGTGACAGTGACTTACACAGTGACATTGGGCTCACATGAGCTGTGTGGGCAGTCTGTAGTCAATACTTTGTGTACATCCCTAGTGGGTATTGTTGTTGTATTGTACACTGCATGGTGTATTGATATGTGCTTGTGCATCCATGTCTTCCTACTAATTTGCAGGTTCCTTCCTCATGTCTTCACAAGGCCGTCTCCTTTGCAGATGGAGTTCATGTTGTATGCAGTACACTGACACATTTGCGTGGCAGCAACACTCTACAGTTGGAAAGGGTCGATGTGCTGGCTTATTCAGGTTGTAAGATTACCACTACTTTGACTTAGTACTGTCATGTTTTTGCAATGTTTCATGGTGTGTTGCTGTATTGTGTTGGTGGTAAGTATTTGTTCATGTGTGCTGTTTGTTATTGTGTCAGGTCTTGTGCATTGCTTTGTTTGCTTTCACATTGCATGACATGCCATGGTGTGTTGGGTGGCGGAGCTGGGGAGGGGTTGGGTGACATGGCGCTATTTTCATGTTGTATTTTGCAAGGGGGTAGTCATTCATGCAGTAAAAATGTGTGTTTTTTGTGACACAGCATTGGTTGTCTTTTGGCAGGTAGGGATGCACACAATGTAACAATTCCAGGTGACCAATCTCAGGCTGATATGGTTGTGACAGTTGACTGTCCCATATGTCATCATCATTGATTGTCAGCTGGTATGTGCCAGGGCTGTGTGCACTCCACAGGGGTGTGATTTTTGGTGAAGTAATTAGCCACCAGCTGCGTACGGCTGCCTCACCACGTGCCCTTTCCCCTCCCATGCGCAGCGGCCATGCTTGTGGTTGGGGATGTGGGGGCACCACCATGTCCACCGGCAGGCCCCGGCGTGTTGCAACATTGTGGAGGACACATGCTGCCACTATGATCCTGCACACTACTGGGGGTGCGTATAGCAGCTGCCAACCAGAGCGGTCAAGGGAGCGTATCTTACATTGGGTGGTGTGGTGGGGTTCCGAATTGGCATCATCATATGGGTGCTCAGTGGGTAGGCACTGTCCCCTGGGGAGGTGATGATGGGTATCATTAGTGGGGTTGTGACATTACTCAGTATCTAACATGCATGCATGTGCAGGGGCATTTATACTCACCAAGCAGCCATGTATCACCATGCCGCCCAGCTTCTAAGTCCCGGTTTAGGGTTGACATTCTGTAAATGAAACTGTCATGGGTGGACCCTTGATTGTTGGCATATACTGAGGTGATGATTCCCTTGGCATCACATACTACCTGCACGTTAATGGAAGGCCAGTGCATGCGGTTTCTGTAGATGTGCTCAGTTGCCCTGGGAGGACGTAGAGCCACATGGGTGTAGTCAATGCCACCTAGCACTTTGGGGAAGTGTGCCACCCCATAAAAATCCTGGACGACAGCCTGCCTTTCTGCAGGTGTTCTGGGCAGGTATATGTGCCTGCGGGCTGATGGGCATGCAGTCATGATGGCCAACACCTGGTGCAGACAGTGTGACTGCGTGGCCTGTGAGACCCCCCCCCCACCATGGCACTTGTCCTCTGAAATGAACCAGTGGCCAAGAAGTGCAGTGCATTGAGCACCTTTTCCAAGGGGCTCAGTGCTTGGGAGCACAGGGTGGGTGATGTGAGGTCATCCTCCCACTCCCTCACCAGGTCGAGTATTATGTGAGGTGGAAACCTGTACTTCCCATACACCTGGTCATCAGGCATCCCAAAAAGGCTGGTTCTGGGTTTCAAAATTCTGGCCCTAACTACCCTCCTCCTCCTCCTGCGGTATCCCATGACCACTGCTGAGAGGAACGGTATATTCCTCTTGGCGTCTGAGCTTGTTTGTTGGTTGCGTGCACTTTTATGCTGCGCGGGTCCATGTACGCCTGCTTACTGCTGGTGTACGTGTTGCTGGATTAGCACGTCTTTTTTGGCACACGCGTTAGCCCTATTCGATTTCATGAATACGTGTTGTAGGCGCGCGTGTGGGCCTTCTGCGCATTTGCCTCGTGTACTTCCCCCGTGATGCCCACATTTTCACGCGTTGTTCCCCATTATGCGTGTACCGCCCTGTGTTACGCCTACTTTTGTTGTGTGCGCTTTGCTATGTGCGCTTTCGCTGTGCGCGTAGCGCACGCTGTTTGAAGAAGTGTGCGCCAGCGTGTGCCACGCAGGATTTTGGCGCACATCCATGGATTTACACGCGCACAGACTTCCATGAATCGCTGTGCGTGGGTTTCGCAGCGATTTTCGCACTTGCTCTGCGATTCGCACGCTTTCTCACACTTGCGCAGGATTTTTCAGCGCACATTAATTCCATGAATCAGCCTCTTAATGTGCAACATCTCTTAATTTGGATATGCAATGCAAAAAGAATCAGCTTGTATCTTGTTAATCCTGCTGATGTTAGATGTTGCGTTTGCGTTCTGTTTAATAGAACATCTACAGAGTGAGGTACCATCATGGTTAAGGAGTGACGCATAACCATACCCTCACTTTGTTTTACAGATGCAGCGGCAGCAGCAACAGCTCTCAAGCATCTCGGCAAAGCGCATGCAACAGGGTCAAGCATGGAGGAAAAATAACTGCAGGGTCTATTCTTCCCTTCATTTTCCTGCGTTAACACAGCCAAAACGCATCCATCACATTCATGCACATACAAAATGAAGGCCTTATCACAATTTGGTGTCCCCAAAACCGGTGCTGAACACAATGCAGCCTTGAGCAGATCAAAAGCATTCTGGCAATCCAAGTTCCACGGTAAAGCCAAAGAAATGCCCTTCTTTGTCAATGGCAACATTGGTTTTTATCATTATTGAAAAATTAGGGATCCACTGTGTACAGTACAAAGCCATGTCCATCAAGGCTCTGACCTCATTCTGTGTATTTGGGACAGACATGCTAGAGATGCTTTGTATCCGTTCAGGTGTCAGTCTTCCCCCGTCTTTTGACAGGAGATATCCTAAATAGGCGACCTGCTGACAATATTTAAACTTTTTCAATTGAGCCTTATGCCTATGTTCTGCTAGATGAATAAGCTGCAACATGGTGCCCTCCTTGCAAGCAACTTCTGAGTCTGGAGATCAAAGAAGATCATCAACATACTGCAGCAACATGGAAGGCAACCGTTCCTGCAAAGCTCTACTGTAAATGCCATTGTGGCACACGAGTGACCGTAAACGAGCGTCCCCCTAGGGTGAACGCGAACAAATATCTTCTGTCAACATATACAGGAATACTAAAGAAAGCATTCTTTAGATCCACAACACTAAAATGAGTAGCTAAAGCTGGAATCATTGTTAATATAGTGGTCACATCAGGCACAATTGGAAATTGTGGAGCAACAATCTTATTGATAGCACGGAAATCAATAATAAAAAGGAAAGGCATCACATTATCCCCTTTCTTATTGTCAGGAATTGAGTTGGAGTTTCATCTTTCCTGTCTCGTTTCCCACAACGTGGGTATACAAAATCACATGATTCATGCACTTACTCACGCTCACCATCTCACGGTAAACAATCTAAAATACTTCTGTTGCCAGTAACACGTCTGTCAAAAGATATCCCTCCTTTGCTTTGCGGTGGCGGTTGCCATGGATATTGGGATGGGGACATTAATCCTTTCCACGTCATACGTACACTATGATCATGTGATCTCAGGTTCTTAAACTCCTTCCTGATTAGTGTTTATCGCTTCTGATTGTATGAAGTGCACTATGTTGTTATGCTCAAGTTTCCTGTTTTCCTTTCCTTTGACTTTTGAACAATCCTTGCACCTAGCCTTTCTTGTTTCTTTTCCATTAACTATTTCTCAAAACTTTCTCGCCCTTACCATCTCTGTTTACTTTGTTTTGTACTCAACCTATGTGTAAACGAACTGCCCTCTGTCGAACCGGACTCTGCTAAGGACTGCCTATTTGCCCCACGTTTGTCACTGTTCAAGAACTGCCCGCTGCCGACCCGGACTTCGCTGAGGACTGCCTATTCGCCTCACATTTTGTCACTGTTCAAGAACTGCCTGCTGCCGACCCGGACTTCGTTAAGGATTGCCATTGTTACACGGACTCTCCACGCTACAAGTGCTATCCAGTAAGACCTCTGGCACTACCATCCCTGCTTCACCCTGGTACGGACTAGAAACTGCCTTTGTACCATACGTGGGGGTGAGTAGGAAGTGTCCTTGTTCCGTCAGGTATTCCTATTTGGACTTCCTATACCCTAGGCGTTTGCGTGCCCTGCCGTCGGGAATAGCCCTGTCCATTCACATTGCCTCTCGGTCTTACCTGTAGCACTTGTCACTCTTGCAGAGAACACAATCAGCTCATGGTAAGAAGTGTCTATTTATTACTTTTGATGATCTTGTCTATCCTCATAGGGTTTCTATACTAAAGATTCTTTATATTGTCCTCTATTATCACAGATATTCCAGGACTTCCTTTGATGTTGACTTTGCTCATATCCAGTGTTACATTGAGATATTAAGCACCAACACGAAGGTAGTTGTAATACTGTCCGTATTTACTCTTCTGGTCTAGCAAAGGGTTGTTTCTAAATCACCTTTTAATTTCCGGTTTTAGGGAGTCTCCTGGTACGTGTTTGGGTCCATTCTTCCAAACAATTGACCCCTGGTATTGTTTTTTATATCCATACACAGGGTTACATTGTAGGGTAGAATTCGTCATCTACACTACGTGGACAACTTTGACTGGGCATTCTTGATATAATCAGAAGCCTTCTCATGGACCCAAACAACGCCTTAACCCAGATCTTGCAAATGGTCACAGATCTATGGGCGGACATGACCGCCGTTCATGCTGCTACCCAACAACGTTTTAGCGAAATACAAGCTGGGATGCAACCTGTGACACCTCCTGTACCTAACCCAGCTTTACCATCAGGTTCTGGGATGGCCATGTCAGGACAGGATTGAGGGCCTATCTATATGACAGCTCATTTTCCTCTGGTTCAGCCAGAACGGTTCTGTGGCGACCCAGGAACTTACCGAACTTTCTTGAATCAATGCTGTTTGCATTTTTTATGCAGACCATCTTCTTTTCCAGACTCTAAGGCTAAGGCAGCATTTCTCTTGACTCATCTTGGCGGTACAGCAGCCTCATGGGCTAAACCTTTACTCAAACAGGGTAGCCCTTTGTTGTTTGACTGTGATGCCTTGATTGAAGCCATGAGTAGGGTCATTGATACCGTTATAAGACCCAAGCCATGGATCTTGAATTATTGGGTTTACATCAAGGTGACTCCCCTTTGTTGGCATACTTAGCCAGGTTCAATCAACTCATGGCTGAAACCGGATGGCCTGAAGATAAGAAGGCTTCTATGTTTTATCACGGGTTATCTGATTCCCTTGAAGACACTTTGTCCACGGTTCCTATTGTGCCCACCACTTTTCCCGAGCTCTTAGATATGGTACTTCAAGTAGACACACGAAGAGCAGAAAGAAAGGGAGAGAAAAGATCTTCTGCACCCTTGGCCATGTTACCTCTGGCTTCCGTTAGTGGAGGCCTTGAACCTACGCAGATAGGTGCAGTCCGGGCTCCATTGACCTGGGAGGAAAGGGAGTTAAGAAAGAGTAACAATCTATGTTTCTACTGTGGTTCATCAGAACATTTATTAAAGGCTTGTAATAAGAAGCCGAAACGTCAGGGAAACGCCAAAGCTCGGCAGTAGAAGGGGTCAACCTGTCAAGCTCAGCACTTCTTGACTCCTTGATGTCAAAACCTTTTACCATCTCTATCAGGTGTTCCTATCCACCGGATCACACATGGTTTGTTGACGCAGTGCTTGATTATGGAGCCACAGGATATTACATTGACAATGTCTTTACCAGGAAATTGAGTGTACCTGTAAACGCTAAATCTCAACCGGAACTGGTCAATGCTGTAAATGGTTCCACATTGCTTTCCGGTTTGGTCAAGGAACAGACGGTTGATCTGTCATTAACCACAAATCACGGTCATGTTGAAATCCTTAGTTTTGATCTCATAGCAGCTCCACAGTATCGCTTGATCCTGGGACTCCCTTGGTTGAGACGCCATAATCCGGTGATAGATTGGAATTCTGGGGAGCTGGAGTTTGTGTCTCCCCATTGTGAGGCTTCATGTTTTCCCTCTGCTTCAGAACCATGTACACCTTGTCGACCGTTGTTAAAAGTTACCTCCTCAATTGGAGCAGTTACTTCTAACACACTAACAAAGGAATATGCGTCTTTTCGGGATGTGTTATTTGTCCAAGGAGCAGAAACCCTTCCGCCCCACAGACCATATGATTGTCCTATAGATTTGGTCCCTGGAGCCAAGATACCTGTAGGGCACATGTACTAACTTACGCAGAAAGAGGACGTGATCCTTAAAGACTACATCGATAAATAATTGAAGTCTGGTTTTATCTGTCATTCACGCTTTCCTGCAGCATCCCCTATGTTTTTTGTACCCGAGAAAGAAGGGGATATAAGGCTTTGTATCGACTATCGTGCCTTAAACACCATTACTATTCATAGCCAGTATCTGATTCCTCTAATGTCTGTCCTCCTTGACCAACTTGGTTCTTCCAAAATCTTTACCAAATTGGATTTACGTGGGGCTTACAATCGGGTGAGAATCAGGGAGGGGGATGAGTGGAAGATGGCGTTAAAAAGCCAAGGATGGTCTCTTTGAATATAGCGTAATGCCCTTCAGTTTATGTAATGCTCCAGCTACTTTTCAACACTTTGTTAACAACATCTTTAGGGACATGATGGATCGCTTCCTCGTGATCAGTCTCGATGACATCTTGATCTATTCCAAATCTCATGAAAGCCACGTACAACATGTTAGTCTAGATCTGCAACGGTTAAGGGAACATGCTTTGTATGGTAAATTGGAAAAGTGTATCTTCCACTTTTCTTCTGTTGAGTTTCTTGGTTATTGAATAACAGATCAGGGACTACAGATGAGTTCTGTAAAAGTCAAGGTGGTTCTTGACTGGCCAGCCCCAATGAACCTGAAATCATTGCAAGCATTCTTGGGGTTCGCCAATTTTTACAGGCGTTTTGTACGCTCGTTCTCTGAAATAGCGACCCCCCCCAACGGAACTTATCAGTAGTAAGAAGTCTTTTTTGTGGGATTCTGCGGCTAGTAATGTTTTTGAATCACTGAAGCTAGCGTTCACTACGGCCCCAGTTCTTCAACACCTGAATCCAATTCAACCTTTTGTGGTCAAGGCGGATGCTCTGGACACCTCCTTGGGGGCTGTGTTTTCCCAACCTTGTCATGATTCACATGCTTTACATCCTGTAGCATATCACTCAAGGAAACTCACCCTTCATGAACAGAATTACCCCATCACTGAAAGGGAAATCTTAGCCTTTTGAGATGCCTTTATGGTCTGGAGACATCAACTGCTTGGCGCTAGAGTTCCCGCCCAGGTGTATACAGACGTACTCTTGTGGCCCTTCAATCTGTGAAATGCAATACAGCCAAACTATCTTGTTGGCATGATTTTATTCTGCTTTTGATGTCACAATAGCATATTGTCCAGGGTCTTGTAACACTAAGGCAGACGCTCTCTCACGCATACCTAGTAATGCCATTTCAAGACTTCCTCATACGACTGTCTTACTTCCACACCAAGTGGTATGTGGTTGTACCATGGATTCTTCTTTGAGGTCTCTTCTTGTCACGTGGGTTAAGCAGAATCCTCAGACTGTCAAAGATGAGAGAATCAGGGTGGTGAAGTCGCTACCCTATGTTCACGAGAGGCTTTTTCTTCCCAACTATGTTACTCGTTCCTTGGCCCTGCAGTGGTGTCATGACTCTCAGTTTTCCCGGGTAGCAGAAAAACATTGGAACTGCTACGTAGATGGTGTTGGTGGCCAACCATGACTGCGGATACTAGTCGGCATATTAAAACGTGTATCGTTTGTGCTCAAGGTAAAGTCTTGCATGCAAAACCTATGGGATTGTTACAACCCTTACCCATTCCCAAGATACCATGGACTATGATATCTATGGATTTCATTGTAGACTTGCCACCGACTCAGGGCTTTGATACCATCTGGGTCCTTCTGGACTATTTAACCAAGTCGGCTCTGTTCATTCCCTGTCGTGGGTTATCATCCGCTCCTGCTTTGGATGATCTGTTTGTTACCCATGTCTTCAGGTGATTCGGTCTACCTAGTATCATCATTACAGATTGAGGATCGCACTTCACCTCACGCTTTTGGAGGGCGATTACCACAGCTTTAGGCATTGAAGACAGATATTCCAGTGCATTTCATCCTCAAACAGATGGGCAGACTGAGAGGGTTAACGCTACCCTTGAGCAATATCTTTTTTGTCTCCTGCTTCAACATCAGGGATCTTGGTTATCCTTGTTAGCCATGATGAAATTTGCTTATAATAATTCTTTGCACAGAGCTACTGATACTACGCCATTCTTTACTCTGTATGGACATCATCATCGTACTCTGTCTTTGCCTCTCTTGTCGAAGTCTAGTAACCCTGCGGCTAATATTTGTGTCCAATCTCTTACTACTCTGCACTCCCAGATCAGACAGCATCTTTTGGAGGCACAACATTGCACCAAAAGACATGCTGATGCCCACCGTCTGAATTCCCCAGTATACTCCAAAGGGATGAAGGTGTGGTTGTCTACATAAAATCTGTGCTTGCCTGTTCATAGTTCTTTGTTACCACGTTTCTCTGGTCCTTTTACTGTATCAGAAGTGATTAATCCAGTAGCCGTCCGTTTACAACTTCCTGGAAAATCCACTCTGTTTTTCATGTTTCTCTTCTAAAACGCGTACAAGGGGGTACTCGATTCATCATTCCCCCTGCCTGTGGTGGGGTCAGATGAATATGAGGTTCAACGAATCCTGTACACTAAGGTTCAGCATGGGGTGCGTCTTTTCCTTGTAGATTGGAAGGGTTATGGTCAGAGGATCGGACATGGGAGCCTTGGACCATATCCACGCCCCTGCTTGTTTGTGGGATTTCTGGTCCTCCCGTCGAGGGAGGCGTTCTTTGAGGTGGGGTACTGTCAGGAATCAAGTTTGGGTGTCATCTTTCCCGTCTCGTTTCCCACAACGTGGGTTTCCAAAAGCACATGATTCATGCACTCACTCATGCTCACCATCTCACAGTAAACAATCTAAGATACTTCTGTTGCCCTCCCATAACACGTCTGTCAAAAGATATCCCTCCTGTGCTTTCCGGTGGCGGTTGACATGGAAATTGGGGTGGAGACATTAATCCTTTCCACGTCATACGTACGCTATGATCATGTGATCTCAGGTTCTTAAGCTTCTTCCTGATTAGTGTTTATCGCTTCTGAGTGTATGAAGTGCGCAATGTTGTTAAGCTCAAGTTTTCTGTTTTCCTTTCCTTTTACTCTGGAACAATCCTTGCACCTGGCCTTTCTTGTTTCCTTTCCATTAATTATTTCTCGGAACCTTCTCGCCCTTACCAACTCTGTTTACCTTGTTTCGTACTCAACCCATGTGTCAACAAACTGCCCGCTGCTGACCTGGACCCCTCTAAGGACTGCATATTTGCCTCACGTTTGTCACTGTTCAAGAACTGCCCGCTGCCGACCCGGACTTCACTAAGGATTGCCTATTCGCCTCATGTTTTGTCACTGTTCAAGAACTGCCTGTTGCCGACCCGGACTTCGTTAAGGATTGCCATTGTTAAACAGACTCTCCAAGCTACAAGTGCAATCGAGTAAGATCTCCGGCACTACCATCCCTGCATCACCCCGGTACGGACTAGAGACTGCCTTTGTACCATACGTGGGGGTGAGTAGGGAGTGTCCTCATTCCGTCGAGCATTCCTATTTGGAATTCCTATACCCTAGGTGTTCGCGTGCCGTCGGGAATAGCCGTGTCCATTCACAGTGCCTCGCGATTTTACTTGTAGCACTTGTCACTCTTGCAGACAACACAATCAGCTCATGGTAAGAAGTGCCTGTTCATTACTTTTGATGATCTTGTCTATCCTCATATGGTTTCTATACTAAAGATTCTTTATATTGTCCTCTATTATTACAGATATTCCATGACTTCCTTTGATGTTGATGTTGCTCATAATCAATGTTACATTGAGATATTAAGCACCAACATGAAGGTAGTTGTTATACTGTCTGTATTTATTCTTCTGGTATAGCAAAAAGGGTTGTTTCTAATTCACCTTTTCCTTTCCGGTTTTAGGGAGTCTCCTGCTACGCGTTTGGGTCCATTCTTCCAAACAATTGACACCTGGTATTGTTTTTTATATCCATAAACAGGGTTACATTGTAGGGTAGAATTTGTCATCTACACTACGTGGACAACCTTAACTGGGCATTCTTGACACTTATACACCGGCAGTATCGGACTATTACACAAACTTCCTGCGATTTCGTCAATCACTCCTCGATGTACAAAATAAGAAACTGTACTCTTTAAAGCTTGCTCACCGTCAACTGAAATCTTATACTGTGGAATACGTGGTAGTTTAACACCTGGTTTCAACAAAATTTGAACAGGTTCAATTTGCAAAATACCAACATCATTATCATCAACCAACCATAAACATGCCAGAACTTTATCCAATTCAGTCGGTAAAGGCCTAGTCAAGAATTGGGAGACAGAGGTTCAGTGAGGTGAAATCATCAAATACACTCCATCCAGAGAACAATAAATTACTGCATTCTATTCTTTCAACAGATTCAACCCCAACACATTTTTGACACAATTGGTCATCAAAAGAAATGGACATGAATCCGTGAATAACCCCAGTGAAATCGGTACCAGCTGAGAGACAGGACTAACCACCGGCATATTAGAGAACCCTACAGAAATGTTATCCTGCCCTGACAGTGTAATATCTGGAACCCGCAAATGATCAACAGAACACTTCTGTGCTCCCGTATCTATCAAAAATAGATCCTTCCTATTTCCACCTTCATTTCCACGTTGGGCCCTTTCTGATCGACGGGAATAGGTACTTGTTCCAGACTCTGCTTCGGGCTGTCCTAACGGAACAATTCATCATCAAATGTAAGGTCCTCAGAAAGATAAACAGTCGAAGGATTAACAACAATGTTCCCATTATTTGCACTATGCTGCTGACCATCATGTGAGAATAACTGTTGATTCTGAGCGAACTGACTTCTACCAGGACCCCCTATCCCAGGACAGCCTCTGGATCGTCTACCCATGGTATCACATGTGTTATTCAATCGCTGTTGAAGGATCGGGCATTGTGCTCTCCAATGACCTGCTTGTCTGCAATAAGCACATTGGTTCATGTGTACAAGACCCATTTGTTCATTACTCTGTGGGGCAAACTGTCTTCTAAACTGTGTATGTCCACCTCTATTACCTCTTACTATCTGCTACAACAATACTTTTGTCTTCAAGTCTCCCTTCTTCTTTTCTATGCTCTCTTTTTCATTATTGACCCTATTTTCATAATACTGAGCCATGTGCAATACTTCAGACTGTGATTTTTTTGCTTGCCATGCGCTTTAGGAGGTCATCATTTGTGATTGGATATCAGGCAACAAACCACACACAAATTTGTCCACAAACAGCCTTTTTCCTGACTCAGTACTTGAATCCTGACCACTAAAATCTGAAAACACTTTCTCGAACCGATTAAGAAATTCGGTAGCATCTTCAAATTTCCTCTGGACGCAAACTGTAAGTTTGTCCCACACTATCCTTCTGTCTGGAACCAAAGCCTTCAATTTAGTTACTATTCTGTCTGGCAGTGTCAATATCACCTGTGACAGTTTCTCACCAGCATTCCTTTCTCCATCTATCCATAGCAGGTAAACCCATGTGTCACTCAGTCCTGCCAGATCATGTATAGTACTAATAGGTTTCCATAAATCAGCAGGTAGGATCACAGGGAACAACAAGTCTATATCACCAAGGGTGAAAACTGACGAATGCAAGACAGATTCTATTTCTTTATAAAATCCAAGACAGATTCTATTTCTTTATAAAATCCTGTTGGATGTTTCCTAATTTCTGGAATCGTCTATTTATTGGTGTTCACTTCCTGTCTGGAAAATGTTAAATGAACAAACTGTGAGACATAATGAGTTTCAATAGTAGTGGCAGCTGCACCTGTTGCAACATTTGCTGGAATTTCTAATTTAGGAACAAATGTCGGAAGAACTTCTCTCATCGGCATTTGAGACGTAGGCACTTCTGAACGTTCATTAAGCAACAGAGCTAATCAAGTGACAAAGTAGTCAAAACAGTATCGGGCGAAAATGCTCTCTTATAAATGACCATCAAATCTGCGGGACAACGAACATTTTTCTTCATAAACTTTTCTTCATAAACTCATCGTGCAGGTACTCTACCATTACCTGTAAAAGTTTCCTTTGCATTGCCTGAGCATACTGACTAAACGTGTCATATACTGCAATGGGAGAAATTGAAACATCCGAAATCCATCTAGTTGTGTCTCTCATGCAAATACGCATTTCTTCACTCATTGGTTTACAAGAAGGAAGAAATAGTTTCTGCACATATGAAACCCGCGGCGGGGCAAGGGCGCAGTGTTTGGCGTCGCTGGTCCCTGGAGGGACGTTCCATTTCCTGTAAGAGGCCACGCCCCCTGGACATATTGCGCCGCCACAAGCCCCGCAGCGGTGAAGCCCGCGGCGGGGCAAGGGCGCAGTGTTTGGCGCCGCAGGTCCCTGGAGGGACGTTCTATTTCCTGTAGGAGGCCACGCCCCCTGGACATATTGGGCCGCCACAAGCCCTGCAGCGGTGAAGCCCACGGCTGCGCCTGTTGCAACATTTGCTGGAATTTCTAATTTAGGAACAAATGTCGGAAGAACTTCTCTCATCGGCATTTGAGACGTAGGCAATTCTGAACGTTCATTAATCAAAAGAGCTAAATCAAGTGACAAAGTAGTCAAAACAGTATCGGGCGAAAATGCTCTCTTATAAATGACCATCAAATCTGCGGGACAACAAACATTTTTCTTCATAAACTTTTCTTCATAAACTCATCGTGCAGGTACTCTACCATTACCTGTAAAAGTTTCCTTTTCATTGCCGGAGCATACTGACTAAACGTGTCATATACTGCAATGAGAGAAATTGAAACATCCGAATTCCATCTAGTTGTGTCTCTCACGCAAATACGCATTTCTTCACTCATTGGTTTACAAGAAGGAAGAAATAGTTTCTGCACATACGAAGCCCGCGGCGGGGCAAGGGCGCGGTGTTTGGCGGTGCTGGACCCTGGAGGGACATTCCATTTCCTGTAGGAGGCCACGACCCTGGACATATTGCACCGCCACAAGCCCCGCAGTGGTGCAGTCCGCGGTGGGGCAAGGGTGCAGTGTTTGGCGCCGCTGGTCCCTGGAGGGACGTTCCATTTCCTGTAGGAGGCCACGCCCCCTGGACATATTGCGCCGCCACAACCCACGCAGTGGTAAAGCCTGCGGCGGGGCAAGTGCGTGGTGTTTGGCGGCGCTGGTCCCTGGAGGGACGTTCCATTTCCTGTAGCAGGCCACGCCCCCTGGACATATTGCGCCGCCACAAGCCCCGCAGCGGTGAAGCCCGCGGCGGGGCAAGGGCGCAGTGTTTGGCCCCGCTGGTCCCTGGAGGGACGTTCCATTTCCTGTAAGAGGCCACGCCCCCTGGACATATTGCGCCGTCACAAGCCCCGCAGCGGTGAAGCCCGCGGCGGGGCAAGAGCACAGTGTTTGGCGCCACAGGTCCCTGGAGGGACGTTCTATTTCCTGTAGGAGGCCACGCCCCCTGGACATATTGCGCCGCCACAAGCCCTGCAGTGGTGAAGCCCACGGCAGGGCAAGGGCGCGGTGTTTGGCGCCGCTGGTCCCTGGAGGGACGTTCCATTCCTGTAGGAGGCCACACCCCCTGGACATATTGCACCGCCACAAGCCCCGCAGCAGTGAATCCCGCGGCGGGGCAAGGGCGCGGTGTTTGGCGCCGCTGGTGTTCGGCGTCCATGGAAGGAGGCACTACTTGTGTTGGATATCGGACGGGGGCGACAAGGAAAATTAAGTGCAGACGAGTGTTTTGCACCTGGGGCTGTTTGTGTCTACTTCCATAACGGCGTAGAGCCCGCGAAAACCTGCTGGGACTCAGACTCGGGATTTCTGCTCAGTTCTCCTTGTCAGTTCCGGGGGCTCTGAGGTCCTTTAGGGGCCATGCTGCGCCAAGGAAACTGGCCAGGAAACTGGCTGCCACTCTGTCATCTACCACGCCATTTACCTCGCCCACGTTCTGTTCTGAGTCCTCCGAGTCCTTCTCCAAAGCCCCTGAGCATACCCTAGCAAAAGAACTCCTGGTTGTCAAGAGAAGTCAACTGGATGCAACAGAAAAAACTAAACCCAAAGCAAAGTCCCATACCTCGGCCTCCTCATACTCTGATACTGACCCTGCATACCAAGGGCCTATCTCTACCGTGGAGGGTGTGAATGCACCCACCCCAGGATCCGAATGCGGGGGGGACCTTTCAGTAATCTGGCAAGCCTCCCAATGCAGAGCGGTAAAGGAATCCTCCCAAGTCAGAAATTTGAAGACACTGCCTGTCAAGAATCTTTGCCCACCGATACTGGGAATTCTGAAGCCTTGCCTCTGGCCAATGCCTCTGGCACAGGCATAGTGGGGGTCTGTGATGTGTCAGTCCTCCCTCTCGCATCCCTGGCACCTGCTGCTTCTGTCACCCCCAACCCAGCTCGCCCATTGTAAGCCCATATTTGCCCCCTGTTCCTCCATCTACCTCGGGTCCTACCTCCGACTGCTCACCCCGAGCCACTGTTGCTACCACTCAGGATCTAATGGACACTCAATCTACTGGAGTAACCGAAGATAACCTCCCGCCCAGTCCCATCTGTAGCTCATGGAGCGAGACCTTACTAGCTTCGATCTCCGGGTCCAGATCCTTTTCTCATCTAACCCCCTTTAGGGCCCTCAAGTCCATCACCCACGGCAGCCATTCCTCCTCCGCTCCACCACAGAAGGAAGTACACACTGTTGGTTGCTGGTCCTGCGCACAAGTGCTATCTGAAATTGCAATCATTAAGAAACTGCTTATAATACTGATTGATGCCCAGGGAAGGAGAGGGGAAGGATGGAGCGCCCCCAGTTGGTAAGGGACCCAACCCCCCACAGCAACCCTTAAATACTGCATCCTGCGAAAGGACCGCCAATGCATCAATGAGCCCTACTCGGGATGACCAGCTGATGCACCCTAACGCTGAGAGGGGCCACCCCACTGGGTGAACCGAACCAACTGTGCTGGGGGAGAGCCCCCAAAGTTCCCTGTCAACCAATCCTCCTAGGGAGGGAGGGATTGGAGTACGTGGCTTCTGTTCAAGGGTGCGCAGCCCCAAGAGTCCTATACATGGGGGAAAAGAACTGTTTCAGTTTTCCTGCATGGGGTACCTAAATTGCCTTTGGGCAGGCGAGAACCAAGGGATGCTCTCTCTAACAAATGTCTCCACTGGCTACGCACTATTGGGAACTGTCCCTTTGTGGCCAGGGAAGCGATGGTGGGGTGTGTTAGATTGGCTGGCGAGGGTATAAACCCCTCTGACTCTGTTAGAATGGTCTTCAGGAATGGTCAAATGGTCAGGGAAGTCCTGAGAAGATCTGAGGGTTATGTACGGGCCCCGTATAGTGGGATTGCAATTAGCTTGTGCCCCTATTTGGGAGCCGTTGCTCCACCTGGAACTGTCACACATAGCAATGTCCTGTCTGGAGCGAACTGTACACCTTTGGGAAAAAGGCCCGTGGTGGGTTGTGTCCGAGGGTCAAGGGCGGACAATTAGTCTTGTGACCATTTGGTCTAGTTAATGGACAATGTGAAATGCAAAGGGGTCCTCGGGGTTGACTCTTTTACCCCTCCCAACATCTTTTGATCTATGGTATCTGGTCACGGTGCAAAGATTGCATTTCCTTTTATGTGATGTGATTTTGTTTTTCTTGTGTTTGATGAATTCCTGAAATTGTTGCTATAATGTGTATTTTGTCGTTTAATGGTTGTTTTATACATCCGAATAAACTTGTTTGACTTGACTTGACATACGAAGCGTCCACTCTATTACCATCTATTTCATCATTCTGTAACCGATCTAACTCCCTCTTAAAGTCAAAACCCTCTCAACATGCAGTGTCCCTTGAGTGAGCTAAGACATTCAAATCCCTCAATTCGTGGGACATCCATGTCCGTCAAATCACTCCAAACATCAGCCAAGTGCATTCCCATCCCCTCTATCAAAATATTCTGTTCAGGAATACTTTTATGGTCAGAAATTGCAGTTAAGTCAGCTGATTTTTCACCTTCTTCTTTACATTTCTTAGCCCATGCATACAATTCTCTTTTTCTAGCTTTAAAAACTGTACTAAGAGTCACTACTTTTGAATCAGCACTCGCTCATTCAAATGCTATAAGTGGAGCAGAACCACTTGGAAAAGAAAGTTCAGACAAATCTTGTACAATAGGTATTGAGACACTACTGCTGGCGGTAAAGACAGAGTTAAGGGAACAGCAGCAGTCGGTAAATGTGGAGATGCAGAAGGGGGGACAACAACAGGAAGAGGAGTAACAACTGGAGGAGGAGGAACAACGGGAGGAACAGGAACAGGAACAACAACGGGAGGAGGTTCAACAGCGGGAAGAGGTAAAACAACAGGGAGAGTCACACAAGGAGGTGGTGTGGTGGCAACAGTCCTATGCTCATTTAAAAGCTTATCGATTAGCTCGTCTGAGGCATGAAAGTCCTGAGATAAATATATTTTCTGTACTCCAAGTTGAAAAGCCCTATCCATACTTCTAATAGATTCTTACTGTTTCTGTTGATCATACAATAATGCTTTTTCAGAGTTAGACATATGTCGACGTGCATGTTTCTCTTTACTCTTAAGTTGCTGCATAGCTTCCTTTCTCCAATTCTTAATTACATCAAATGCTGTAGGCCTCGCCTTTTTCTTTAACAATATAGACTCTAAATACTCTATACGGGCAATTTCAAAACTACCATGAACTGGCCACTGAAATTCGGAAGCATGTCTAGTTTGTTTGTGCAAAATATCGTTGAATACTATACTAACAAGGCCATACTTACAATACATAGTACATGCCGGCAAACCCTCAGGTGGCGCCGGTCGGCCATATTCCAAAGATTGTCTGTCTCTGTGGAATAAACCCCTGAACCAGGCAGACAATTTCCCAGACATGTCAGGTCACTGGTATTACCTGGCATTGTTTGAACTCGCAAGTGCAAATCTACAACCAAAAATCAGGATTCTTAGGAATCGGGGCATGGCTCACCTGATTACAAAATAGAAAGATGGTCCGATTGGATTACAAAGGATCCTTGTGGGTGGCATTTTCGGCAAAGAGCCTGCCTCGAAATGGGGGACCCTGTCAAATTGTCCTCTCAAACCACATGCTCACCGTTCAGGGATTGGATTGTGCAGTACTGTCGAGGTGTTGCATCTCATACAACGGGGCTCCCTTTTTTCTCACTCTCCGATCCCGGTCCGATAGCTGCGTCTTCTTTCTACAAGGTGATATCCATCTTGAGGGTCCCTATTTGGCACCATCTGAAAGACCAAAGAAATATCGAGGCTTAGTGCCCCAAAATGAAATACGCCAATCACGGGTCGAAAAGATATGAGTATCTTTTATTTTGAACAGTTTCAAAGCAAACAGATAGTTATCTGGCTCCCAACACCTCACAGTGTGTACCAGCAGACACAGTGAGGGGTGAGAGTGCTGGACATCTTAACATGGACATTTTTAGACAATTTTCAAAACATTGTCCAGCCCCTCTCCAAACTAATAAGTTAAATGCTAGGGTTTGTGCCCAGTTCACATGACAAATATTACAATATTGTACAACGGATTTGACAAGTTTGCATGTCCATGAAGTTACAATGGTGATGTTGGTTCCCTGATCCACAGTAAGCCTAGTTTCAACAAAGAACGCAATATATTACACCCAAACCACACAGTTTGAGTTTGCTCTACATTGTTCTGCTGTTTAGATGAGGATGAGGCTTGTGAGTGCAGACAACACTTGGATTGAAGTTCATACAAGTCACAAGGTTCCTTTGCATAGAACAAACAGTCTGTTCTCGGGCAGCATAAATGCTGACACAACTCAAAAGTCGTTTGGCTCAGCTGCTGTTGAAAACACAGGGCCTCATCACAAGTTTAGCAGTAGCTCTTAAATGCGGTGATAGCGCTGTTTCCGCCGCATTTACGGGTCCGCCAAATCACAGCTTTGGCTGATTTCCCCCCAGCTCTGAGCTGGGGGAAATCCACTGAGAATTTGCCAATTTCCAGCGTGTTTACCGCCGGCAGGAAATCCGCTGGTGGTAAAAGTGCAAAATTTCCCCATGGAGCCCAATGGGGAATGGGGAATTCCCAAATGGGCTCAATGGGGAATGGGCAATACCCGTTCTGCCAAACCTGTGGGTTTGGCGGTAGGGCTAAAAACACCAGCGCTTTTAGCACTGGCGTTACCGCCCAACTCGTGATGAGGACCACTATTTTAGAACCCAAAGCAAGTGTTGAAATCAAAATGGCAGATGATTCTTAAATTGGCGGTGAAGTTGATCAAAAATCGAAACATTTCAGGGGCGGTTTTCTGTGCAACGCAAATGGGCTTAGGCCAATATTCAGGCGGTATTATATGAATACAGTTTAACACAGGTACACGGGGCATAGCCCATACCCTGGGGTCTTCTCCCCAACCGTCCTCGCTTTTACCGAAGCTTGGAGGCTGGTCAGCATCTCAGGTTTATTAACCTTAGTGCTGTGAGGAAGTCCTCTCTCTTGAAATAAGATGCACACAAAATCCTTGGTCATGCCATTTATAGTCTCCTTGTCAAGCTCCATGACTATATGAACAATTATTTGTACCCTTACTAGCAAAAGTTTCAAGCAATACCAAATATTGGGGGGGTGGGGCAGATACAGAGTTTTAGGTCTGTCCACATTATTATTATTATTATTATTATTTTTTTTTTTAAGTTGGGTCTCATATTAAGAGATCTAAGGAATGAATCTGGAGGTAATAACCACTCACAGTGTCTGTATATTAAATGTTAAGTTGTTTTCTATAACATATAATCATATGAGATATGTGGTAGAGTAATTTGACATAATAAATATTGAAACATACAAATGAAAAATAGCAATTTACAGTGACATCATAAAAAATACAATAAGAAAACATTACATAGTATACAAAATTATGTGTAAGTATCAATTATTAGTTCATTGACACAAGTGGTGTGCATATTAATGTGCAGGTACCGATTGTTACTTCATCGACACATGTACTGAAATACAGAAGTACTTTGTATTGAATTCGGGAAGAGCAAAGTGCCTATGAACTCGCACTATAGATTTAGCAGTTGTAGCTTGGGTGCAGGCTAAAGGTAATAGATCTCCTGCACTGGTCTGTCAGCTGGATTTCAAAGGCTCCCTTATAAGGATATGTTTTCAATTGAACAGTGAATGTTCTATAGGTATATAATTTGAATTGAACAGTGAATGTTCCAGGGTCATAGGATAGAAGATATCTTTGCATATGTGGCAGAGACTGACTGAATAGGGTCTGTAAATCCAGGAATGGACTTGATCGAGTGTTCCCAGTTTGCTTCACGTTTCAGCGATGTTGTAGTGAAACAAGTCCGCCTTCATCAGGGCTCCATGTAGGGGACCCTGTGAGAAATACAGAGAACTCCAGTGAATAAGGTTATGGTGTGCCGTTAATTACTGGGCACTATGGTTGTAGATCTATTCTCAAAGCACCAGGCTGGTGTCTTACCTGCTGCTGCTATGTATCCCAAGTACTCGGTTGTCGGTCACAGAGAGGCTTGGTGCTGAACTGCATGGATCATCACCTGGGTCCCAGAGAGATGGTGGGATTCCAGAACGTTAATCGGTGCACAGGGAATTCTGTGTGGAGAAAGGGATAAGAAATTGTAGGAAGGGTTGCTGGAGGCCCATTGAGCAGAGCACCCAGTAGGAATGGTTGTTTGCAGTGGTGCTATTTATGTGCAAGAGAACAGGCAGGCAGAAGGAATTCATAACTGATTAGTACCTGCTGGCTGAATAAGTACGACTGATGTGCCGTGTGATGGCTCACTCCAAATGCTGTTCCCCAGCAATGGTAATGGGTCCAGGGTATTGGCTCCTGGAGGAATTGAAAGGGGACAGCAAGAGATGAGAAAAGGGGCAAATGATTAGGGGAATGGTTGTGAAAATATAGAGATTAATCAGACGTGGATTGCAACATTGTGTGGCATGGGAAAGAATTAAAAAACAGAGGAGAATCAATGTGGATATCTGTGGCTAGAGAAAAAGTGCATATACACTGGTGGCAATGCCTCTTGGTAAATGGCGAGACAGGCGAAACAATGCCCCTTTGTTACAGAGACTGTAAATGGATCGGTGCAAATGCTTGTGTGAGTATGCCGCATTGCATTGGGTGCTGCTCGCGTCCACAAATGAAATTAGCTGGCTGGGATGACTTATTGGGGAAGGCAGCAAAAAGCAGAATCTGCCTCACAGTGTAGGCTTAATACTGGACATTGCGTCCAAACAGCTGTTCAAATGCAAGAGCTTGACAGACCTGGCGTGTGGGCCCCGCCAGAGCCTCTCGTGAAGGGTATGTTTGCTGGTGTTCGCGTCTGGAAAGAGACTATACGCGCGAGCGGCTATGGCAGATGTTTATGGTCCCAGAGACCACACATGCGTGGTTCTGCTGGGGAGAACGAAGACCAATCCGGCACCGGTGGGCGGCACAGCCATGTGTCTGTGCAATCGCGCGTTCATTTCTATTGTTTTGCCTACGTTACCATGGAGACCCGTGCTGTGCTTAGTAGAATGATGCCCACAGCACGGGTTGCACAGAGCCATAGTATGTTCCGTGGTAAACCCAACAGCAGGTTGGTTTGGGTAGTGAAAATAATGAAAAGAACACAGGATGATTTACTTGATGTGGTCTTATGTGTGAGCTGCATAATTGTGGCTGAACTGGCTCAGACCAGCTGTAACAATCAAACAGCATGCGCTACAAGCCCTTTTGGTAGGCCAACATGAGGGGGCGCAGCTAGGTCTGCAGGTCAATGGACTAGAGGCATAAGTCCCAAATCAATGAGACTTGATACTGATGTCACAAATTGTGTTGGGGCTTGCCAGGGTGCTCCATGTCATGCAGCTGGATGTGATGGTCTCAGGGGTTGGTGTGTGTGGGCACCCTCATAGATGTATAGATTAAATTAGGGGCTGAAAGATCTCATTTAGACCGTGATGGTAAGTGTCAAGGCAATGAATCCACCTTGATTCCCTTCTGAGGAGGCTGTGTTGGATGTCAGGGCCTCCCTTGATTTTTTCCACCAACCACCAGAAGATATCATTGGGGGAGTGGTTGGAGGCCAGGAAGTGTTCCAGTAAGGGTGCTGTTAGATTTTTGCATCTGATTTTGGATCTGTGTTCTCATATTCGAATATTGACTGCCCTGGTAGTTTGACCTATATATCGTAGGCCACATGGGCTTTCGATGCAGTAGATAGCATTCTGGCTTTTGCAATTAGTGAGGTCCCTAAGCTCCATTACTATTAAAATTACCTAGCAGTGACTAAGTGCTGCCTGCAACAGTACTTTTATCGTTGGGGTACTGAGCTGTGCTCAAGGCTCAACTCATCTGACCACTTGCCAACAATGTAACAAATAAACTTCCGGAACACCAGTGGTCCAGCAGGGATGAATATCAGTTTCTACACCATCAAGCAACCCCACACCTCTAGCACACCAAGAGGGATCCAAACAGATTGGAATACAAGTAAATTATAAGACCTCCTTGTCCAATTTTGGTAACGTGGATGGAACACCAGGCATATATCTGCAAGGTGGTAGGTCGTTGGTTAGTTGTAACACAGCAAAAATACCATTATTATTGAATGAAAAAGGGGACTGTCCAGTCAAGGTTGTATACAAATATCTACTTTATTATTACTACAACTGACAGTTCTAGCACACTACAATTACAACCCACACTGTAAAGGAACACAGAGGACAGACAGTTTCACAAAGGAAAGGGATGCACTCTGGATACTGACAGGAGGCAAACTGTCAGACTGTTCAAGGTAATTTGGTTTTAATACCAAAGGGACAAAGGGTCGTAACTGTTTCTATGGGGCCTTCAGAGAAGGACCACGGGGTCAGAACCACAACAGCGTATGGCCAGTGGCCTGTGGCAATATGCAGAGAAAAATGGTCTTGTCATTAATGAAACTAAAACTCAAATCATGCTGTTTTCATCTAAGCAAGTGGCAAGACCTAGACTGTATATCCAAAATATCGCAATCTCCTATATTCCAATGTATACAGACTTGGAGATAGAGTTTGAAGCCAAAAAGGAATATAAAATCTTTATCGAGTACCGGAAAAGAAAGGTGACACAACTTACTGCACTGATTAACCAATTTGCTAGGAAAAGGGCAGGCTATTCCTTACTGGTCATCAGGCAACTATATGCACAATGTCTTAGTCTGGCAGCCATTTATGGGCTGGAGAGCCTTATGGAAATCGATCGTGAGTGGTTATAACCTATAGAGGCCAGATTCTGGAGAAAGATATTGGGTTTACCAAACTGCATCCCTATGGCAATCTTGAGACTAGAACTTGGCCTATAATCACTTAAATCCACGGTGATGAAGATAAGACTTGTTCTTGGCTTAAAACTGATGACCGGCACTCCTAATCTGCTATTAAACACCATGGGTACTATGCTACAGCGATCAGAAATTAAGTCTTGCCTCAGTAGAGGAATCGCCTCTCTCTTTAAGGAAATAGGACTCCCACTGGGGGAATAGACAGCTCTAACCTGCACCATCGCCTAATCAAACATCTTGATCTGTGGGATTGGTGCGAACATTTCAAACACTTGGGTAATCTTAAAAGCTACACCTTTGCAACAGACACAGTATACACCGACAATAAGATGCAACCTTTCCTTGCACTGTGTCCATCTAAGGAACTCAGGAGATGTGTCTTACTTTTGCGTATTAATAGGCTCCCAGTGTTGAGCATAGTGGGACCCGCTATGGCCTTGCCGGTATTTGAACGTTCATGCCGGATCTGTGGTAAGAGTCCTGAACATGAGATGATTAGACATGTCCTTACTAGGTGTAATAACCCGAAGATGGTTTATTTGAAATACCATAGCAAATTTGTCCACCACCAAGATTCAATTAAAAGCCCAACTTTCTGGAAGATCTGTATTAACTCACAAAGCAGGACCAAGCTCATTGCTCTCTTCAGGGTATGGAAGTTGCGCAGAGACATACCTTATTAAGGTCTAGAATAGTTACCTATATATTTGAACTAAATTGAACATGTCTGTACCACAGGATTAACTATCTAGGAGATGGGTGTTAGTGTGCGTTAAACAATACCCCTATTATCACTAATAATGCAAAGTTTGTGAAATGCAAATTTAAGCCTGTGAACAATTGTGTTTACCATTGGGGCAATGCAGCTCATGGGGCTCTGAACGTTGCATTGGTTGCTCTATCCCTCAATTGAATTGTACTGTATTACTACCATTATTACTATATGACTTTGCATTTACTCTATTTTTACTATTTGCAATATTCTCTTGTATGTGTTTTGTTTGTTAGTATTTTTATATTTTTTTATATCTGCAATGTGATACTAATATCAATTGTGTAAGGATTATGTGTGCATACAGTCATGAACTGTATGTATTGCAGGAATTATGAATTCTATGAATTGTACACATTGCAGTCAATATTAGGATGTTTACATTTTAAATATTGTTTGTTTATATGTGTAAAGTTTTATTTTAAAACTAAAACACATTAATAAATAAACAAAACAATGTACCTGATGCTGAAGGAGTTCTTGGTGCTTGACAGCGTCAAGGCGGTTCGAGGGTGCTTCATAGCCTGTGAGACAGAGTTAGTGGGGGGAGACAGCTGCGGGTACCAGGTGGCAGGCAGTTCAGCAAGCGAGGTTGGAAGGACGTCTGCAAGCGGTCCACTGCGGCGGCTCAGGGGCCAAGAATCATTGTCTCTGCGCTGATTGGCAGATCTGGAATGCTGGTCAAGTTGTCTCGGACGGCTCTGGTGACTGCAGTGCAACAACAGTCAGCAGTGCCGCCAGATGCAGTTCGAGGACTCCACTGTCTCGAAATTGTCCTTAAAAAGACAGATGCTGGATGATGCTTGTGTGGCACTCCTCTTAGCTCCTTCGCAGGGCTCTAGCAAACTAAATTACAACCCACACTGAACTGGATGGTTACCAAACAGCCCTTTAAGATGAGTAGCCGTACCCTCGAGATAGATGGGGATGCAGATTCATACTCATACATCAAACAACTATGACAACTCAATAGTTTGGCAAAGGGACTTCGTTTAATGACAAGCTCATGAAACGGGGAGTACAACAAACATCAGCAACCGCTCGATCTTCTCGCTCTCTTCACGTTTAGAAAAAACACAGTATTTATAGCAATAATTTGTCATTGCTGACAACATTTTACGTGGCATCTCAGAAAAATCTAACATGCAACGTGATTGGTTATAGGAAGGTAACTTAATATAGGTACTATATCTGTATATGGTAACGAGGAGATGGGATTGGATAATCAATGTCAGGTGTGGCAACTAAGCTCTCTCTTCAAGATGGCCACTGTGAAAGTCACTAAAAGTATGACATCCCATTGGCTCTACTAACTATAGGACCTTAGATTACATGGTCCACTATGATTGGGTTGGCATCAACCCCACTCATACTTTTCCATCTACGTATAGCAGCATGCATAAAGAACATCCAGGAGCAGAGGAGCTCTCCTTCACCCCAGCTCCCCACATAATTATTTTACAATCAATCATCACTTCAGTAGCCATGTGTCAATTACTGATTTGTATTTTGGCCTTGCGTCTGCTCTGTAGTCTTGAGAACTATCAGGGAGTATGGGCATGGCGGAGATCCATGCGTAGGTTTGAAAGTCTCACTCTTCCAGCCTGCCTTGTCACGTGACTGGACACTGTGAAATTGGCTTTTTCTCTGTGTCTTTTGAATATTTTATTTAATTTTACCAGTCCTCTGCCATCTGTGGCTTATCTTGACCTTTCTGAACAGGATCTTCTGTTCTTTTCTCCTTACTTGTATCCAATGTCAGCCTTTTCCCACTAGATAAGACCTAAGTTTCTTGGCATGATCATCTTCAGCTGGGGTTCCTGCTGCCTTGATTCTTGATTTTTGTACTGCGACACACTCTTTTTGAGACCTTTAGTAACTTTTTGTTCAATTCTGTTCATGTGCATAGAGGAAATATATTTATACATAAAGTGCTTTTGAGGTATATACTTGTACATGTTGGCGCTTGCCGCAATCTATACATTATTAAGTATAAGCAAGCTTCACAATTTCTTTGCTTCTTGCAGTTATTTGCATCTGTACATGTTTAAACTGACTGAATATCTTCATCATGTATGTGGCATGACTTTCTTTATTTTAACATCAATTTCTTTATCGCGGACTCACACATTTTTTTTTATTTGTTGCTTTGCTCTGCTGCTGGTTTCTTCCCTGGGCAGTGCAGGACCCTCCAGTCTTCCTACTTTGTGTCAGTCCGACAATCGCTTCAGGATCCATGAGCCTACAGGACCTGCCAGGAACGTCCGCCTCAGCTACAGCCTTCTTCTCCATTTAAGGTACTGTTCAAATCTGGTCGCTCGTTCTGTCCGACTGTGGTAAAAGTGCTTGAAAGCTTTTGCCAATCCGAGTGCTTGTCCTTTATTCTTTAAAGTAACTTTTCATCCGACCAACTTCGGTCTGAACTCTTGGCAGAGAATTAACCGCAAACTACCCTGAACTGTCTAATCATCTGCATAGACTCTGGTCCATTGACTTTGGCCCAGGCCTCTTGATTTGATTTCCTCACTGCAGTTACTTTTTCTAGATTGCCCTGCTTACCTGTTGGTGCTGCTAAACTTTTGTCTAACTGTGTCTTTCCCTCCCTTTTAAATTCCTGGAGTGCCATTTTGCTCACACTTCATTTTGAGGTTTACTTGTCCAGAAAGTGGTGTAGTGTATTAAGATTTTTCAACTGCTTGATAATAGTGAAATAACTGATGTGTAAATAGATGTATATTCATTTACTGAGAAAACTCAGAAACCTTGATTCAGTGTTTGTTTGAACCATATTAATTGATGTCCTTTGTGTATCTATTGGTACTGCTCACTTTACTCTTGAGATACGCCTGGCTGCTCAGCCATCTCTACCACTTTACTGTGTAGTACAGGCTTGTACCAAAGGTGAATCTGTACTGTCACTTGTAGTCTTAATTGTGTGTGGTGTTCCCAAAGGTTACTGTATATGATTCTGATAATACTGGTGGCATCAGTTGGATCAAGTATAGTGATTGCACTTAGAGTGCCGCTATTACCTTGGATCAACTAACCACAAGGCTAAACATCACTAAAAAGCAATATTAATCATGTCTGATATTGAAAGCTACAGTCAGGAGATCCTCCTTAGTTACACTGTGGATTATTTAAAACATCTGTGTAGAGAAAGGAACCTCTCTGTTAAAGGCAAAAAGTCAGAGTTTATTGAAAGGTTGTTAGATGAACAAAGTCTGGAGAGTGGGTCTGAAAACCCTAAGCCCTCAGCAAATGTGGAAAATGATGAGGAAGATAATGTGTCCCTTATTGATGAGTTAGATGAGGCAGATGTGTCTCACAATGTAGGCCTCACTGCCCCTTTACCTGCTCAGCAACCTCAACCTTTGTCCACTGAGACCCATACAGGTCCTACACTCAGTCCTGAATTCATTGCTCTAGAAAAGATGAGGCTTGAATTTTAATTTAAACGTTTAAACGCTCAAACTGAACAAAAGCATCAAGAGCTGAAGCTCAGAGAAATGGAAACATGCCATAGAAATGAAAAAGTTGTGTATTGAGAATGCTTCTCTCCCAAAGTCTTCTAGGTCTTCCAGCCCTAAGAGATCATGTATGCCCAAAGAAATTGTGGGTATGTATGAGGTTAAGCTTGATATTTTGGATTGGTTGGCAATGTTTGAATAATACCATGGGATTCAATACATTACAGGGAATCAGTTACTTCCTTGGCTCTTCTCTAGGCTACCCACTGTTGCATCTGATGTTGTGATGGAGTTGGGGGAGGTGGATAGGATGGATTATGCATGTGTGAAGCTAGCTTTAATTGCTAGATTTGGGAAGACCCCTTACCAGTACCGTAAGAGGTTTAGGACCCTCAAAAAGCTTTATGGTACCCCTTGGGCTACCTGGGTATGTGAATGTTTGAAGAACTTAGATGGTTGGTTTAAGGGTTACCGAGTTAACACTTATGAAGGTATGATCATTCTTCTTATGTTGTAGTCAATTTATGATGCCTGTTCTCCTGAGGTCAGCCAGCACTTGGCTGATTCTAAGGAGATAGATCCAAAGTAGTTAGCTAAGGCTGTTGACTTGTTGGTTGCCAACAGGGCTACTCACAAGGATTCTGGGGCAACTCAGAAGAAGGATGAGGGAAAGCAGCCAAAGAAAGATAACATGGAGATTTATAATACCTCCAATCTAAAAGAGGGCCCCATACAGCAACATAAGGGTAAACCACAAGGGAAACCAAACCAGGCTAGATTACCATCTGGACCCAAACCAGATGGGGGTCAGAACAAACCCCCATTCATCAAAATATTTGGGAAATGTTATGTTTGTGTGTCAACTGACCATGTGAAAGGGGATCCCAGATGTAAGTGTAAACGTTCATGGGTCCACACTGTCTCTTTAGCCTTCTCCCCAGAAGAAGAAGCACCTATGGCAAGTGGAAACTTTCACCTACTGGCTGATGAACCCATGAGAGTCTCAGCCCTCAGAGACACTGGAGCCAGTATGACTTTGGTTAATGAATCCTTTTTAAACGTGGAGGATGTTGCAAAGGCACTCAAATGCCTAACCAAATTAGCTGGGGGCCCTGTGCAAATGCTTCCCCAGTTACCAAATCTCATCCAGTGTAATGTTATGACTGTCAAGATAAATGTTAGTGTGCAGAGTGAAGTGTCTGGGAGAGTTCTGTTGGGTAATGACCTGAAAACTCTTGGAGTTTTGTCTAGTACCCCAAGCCTCCCAGTAAAAGGAAACAGGAGCACACTAGGCCTGCAAGGGAGAGGACCTTAAGAAGCTCTCCAGGGGAGGATATTGACTGTAAATATGGTGTTCTCAATAGATTTCTTACTGTCCATGTTTTCTTAAGTGTCAGTACTTCAATAGGCACTGTTATTCTGAAAGGTACTGGGCAGAGCCCATGTGCTGCTCTCTGCTGGTTTATCTGTTCATCATACATCACATATTTTGGTGTGAAAGTACCGGGCACTACGAGGGGGCAACTGGAGTGGGGGCGATACTTGACACTTCCTATTCAACACTTTACAGGAACCCAGAGGACAGACAGTTTCACAAAGGAAAGGGATGCACGCTGGATACTCACAGGAGGGTAGTTGGCAAAGCAAACAGTTGTACTGTTCAAGGTTATTTGGTTTCAACAACAAAGAGGTAAAGGGTCGTAACTGTCTCTAGGGACCTTAGGAGAAAGACCAGGGGAGCAAAAACAATATGAACCTGGTGCTGGTTCTTGGTGCTCGACTGCAACTAGGTAGTTCCAGGGCGCTTCACATCCCGTGAGACGGTTAGTGGTGGGAGACAGCTGCGGGATACCAGGCGGCAGGCAGTCGGGCATGGCGGCTCAGGGCCAGAATCGTTGTCTCTGTTCTGGTTGGCGGATCTGAAATGCTGGTCTCAGCATCTCGAAGGCTCTAGTGACTGCTGCGTGCCAACAGTCAGCGGTGCAGCCAGATGCAGTTTGAGGATTTGAATGTCTCAAAATTATCCTTAAAAAGATGGACGCTGAATGATGCTTGTGTGGCACTCCTCTTAGCTTCTATGCTGGGCTTGTGTCCTTCCAAGGTGGATGGCCCAAAATTCAGGACAGTGTTAGCAGGCATCAGTCTTTTCATTGTCCAGAGACTCTCCAGCACTTCCCATCTAGGAAGCTTGCTGTCAGAACCTAGCAGGGGACGCCATGTGCTGGCTGGGTACCGGTTCTGGAGCTACTGTTGGGACCTCTGAGTCCAGTATTGCCCTTTGTTCTCTGGGAGATGTTTAGGGGAGGGATCTTGCTTCCCTCTTGTAACTCCTGGGCTTCCTTCAGTGGCAGAAGATGTAAGGTAGACTGTACCATCAGCTTGGGTCCAAATGAGGCCTTCTTCTTACTCCTTGCAAAGTCTTCTGATTATCTGATCAGTGAGGGACTCAGCCATCTTTTAATGCCAAAAGTGGCCCCAGCCATTGGTGTAGGCCAAGCCCACCTTAATGAACCAATCTTCAGTGATGCTTCAGGTCAGAACCAGGGCGCTTGGCAACAGACAGGGGAAGGATGACAACATATACTGTTAAGTCCCACCCATCTTCCTGTCTGCCGTACATTAAAGTGTCTCCCTAATTAACTGAGCCCTATGCAATGCTTTATCACACCATGGGCCTCTTTTGGAGTAGGGTTTGCAGGCAGACTTTAATCTCCTACAATTCACATATTTCCCTGCTCTGAAAGGAGAGGTTCCAGACAGGAAATTAACTGCCCTTTCATACCAAGGAGGGGTGTTAGTACCAAGTTTACACATTGCATTACAAAGAGGTGTCTGGCATTTGGTCTCCATTGTCACTCCCTGATGCCAGGCGTTCCCTGAGGCCTGCTAATTAACATTCTTCAGTAGTCGCTGCCACCAGCAAGGATTCACAATGGAGATGCAAATCCATAGGGCCTTGAAATTCTAATCAGGCGGCCCATGGCCACAGATTTTTGATGTACCCACGGTTGTCAGCTACACATGACAGAGGAGGGCGGCGCTGCTGTGCGGTGAGCGTGGAAAATGTTTGCAGGAATGGCCCTGTTATTCATTCTTTTTAAAACAAACAAAAAAGCACTGGCAAGTGCACTTTTCCCATGTGGATGGTCGAATTCCTCACAACCATACCTCTACATCACAACAAACTACACACACTTCACTTCAACGCAGACCACGCATAGCCTAGCACAAATGCATATCATGCATACCAACCGAAAAGTACACCTAAACCCAGCGAACATGGTAAACCGAACTGAAGCTGCCAACAGCACATCACAGCTCCGTGCATTTTTTTCTGCTTTTCAGTCCCACCAGCCTCCACCCCCCCCCACCTCACCATCTTGCCTTACAGATCTACCAGGGAATCAGGCAGGTGGTGATGGTGTGTGCTATAAATAACCTTTAACATAACAGTGCAAAATACATTTGTAAATCAAGTCTTTCCCATCTTGCATTAGCGCCATTGCCTCAGCAGTACATGGCCCAGATAGCAAGGGAACGACCATTAAACAAGGTATTTTGCGCCGGCGGCCGACAGATACAACATATTATCAAGTTCCACGGCACATCGAAAACACGACGAGCTTGTGAAAAAAAAAAAAAAAAAAAACAACTACAAAAACAAAACTAGGGGACGTCTCGAGCTGTAAAGTGTCCCATCCAGCCGGTCGGCAAGGAAGTGATTTAGACAGCTGTATTAAAATGCAAATTTCTGCCTTGTTTGCTACTTTATCATCCAACTGGTTATGCAATTTGGCAGTTATAGAAGAAAAATTACCATAACGGGTCCCTGGGGGATGTTTGCAAAAAACAGAAGAGACCAAACATTAGTTATCGTAACATTCCACTACAATTATCGGCTGCTTTTGTTCCTTTTCGCCAACATATCCTGTCAGTGAAGAGAATGGGTTTTAGGCGTAACGCCTGCACATTTACTGGGAGCCGAGGCGGTTGATTGTCTCAGGTACAGTGGATCGGCACCTCACCGCAGTGGTGAGACAACTGATAATTGCCTGGGAATAAAAACAGAATTGAGGTTAAGGACCTGCGAGGCCCCGGGGCCTGTGGAACACACGATCTTGGAGTCTGTTAGAAGAGGCAGCGGGGAAACAGAGGAAGAGAGAAAATCAAATGCGGAACAGAGGAGGGAGGGTGAGAGAGAGAGAAATGGAGACATACATTCACACAACACATTCGTCAATTTATGTTATAAAAAATGAAATAAAATAAAGCCTTCCCTCTATAACTTTTAAGAACGTTCATTGGAACAGATATGGTCATATCTGAACACTCATGCTAAATTTGTATTTTATGTAGAATTTTCTTTGCAAAGGGTTTTTTTTTCCTTGAGTTATCAGCAAAAACTCTATCAAAAGCACAATTATGGGTTGTGCAGCCATGAGTTATGCATTTTGATGTAGCCCTTACCTTGAACTGTTGCATTTCACACAACGTTGGGAAATCATATCTGGCAAACTTGTGATATATATTCACGGTTCAAGAAATTGAAAAGTATAGATATGTACCCACATATCTGCTGAAATCTACAGAGAACAATACACAGAATAAGTGTGGTGAGAGTGTAAAGGCAAACACTCCAATATTACTGGACATGTTGACCTTTCAAGGAAAATAATGTATCCATTTACTCATACATTTATTTATGTATTCATGTATTTTGTTATTTGTATAGCGCACCTAACCCGTAGGCATCTGGGCGCTTTTCTTACACGTGAGGATATACAGGTATGGTCTTGGTTACAGATGTACAGATTCATGCCACTTAATTATTACAGTTATTTGCATGCTGATACAATAATGTAAACAGTTAGATACGACATCCCATATGGTCTAGGGCAAAACAGTTATTAACGTAAACATACGATGGTAGATAGGTTAGGAATGCTGAGAAAACAGATCTTGTGACTATGCAATTTTTTACATAGTCTTAGGTAGAGAGATTAATGACCCCGGCCCTGAGTAAAGAGTGGGTTTTCGATTGTTTGCAGACGGTCCAAAAGGATTCTTCAGCCCTCAGTTTGATTGGCATGGTGTTCCATTGTTTGCCGGCTAGTGTAGGGAAACTACTACCTCCTGCTTTCTTGAGTTTGTATCCATGTGGAGCAAGTAGATGTATGGGTCTGGGATCTGGATCTTTGTCTGACAAGTATATAGGGTTCGACCGGTATGGGCAGATGTGTGTCAGTGTAAGTGTTTTGAATATGATCCCTGTTTGCACCGGGATCCAGTGTACATTCTGTCTGGTTGAAGAAATGTGTGTATTTCTAAGAATGTTAAGAGCGGCTCTTGTTACGTTATTTTGGAAAACTTGTAGTTTTTTGACATTGTGAATCTTAGTGCCCGCATAGAGAGTGTTGCAGTAATCCAACCTAGTCAGAATGAGAGCTCTGGCCAGAGTAACACGAATGTCTGATGACAAGAATCATCTGCAGGCTGTAATAAGTTTGCAGGTGTATGGTGTTGCCGATGCAGTAGCATTTACTTGTTTCAAAAGTGTGAGTGTCGAGTCCAGGTAAAAACCAAGTGTTTTTACTTCTTTGGAGACTTTAATCTTTTTACCGTTGATGCTGAATGTTTTGAAGGCATCTTTTTGTTTGGAGAGCCGGAGATGTGATCCTATGAGGAGCAACTCAGTCTTGTTGTCATTCTGTCACAGACCATGGTGAATCGTCCAGGCTTGTGTGATATGGTAGATAGCGTTGAGCATTGTCACTGGAGACCATCGGTGGCATGGTCTCCAGTGATGGGGATGAGGATATGGGTGTCATCTGCATATTAAGTGTAGGTGAAACCCAAATTGTCCAGACGGTCAAATAGGGGTTGCGTGTAGATATTGTATTATGTGGGAGAGACCAACGAATCTTGGGGAACTCTGCATGTGACAGCTGTTGGTGGTGCTTCCACTGTTTGTGAGAAGAGCTTCAATGTTCTGTCTATCAAGAAGGATTGTATCCACCAACCTCAAGGAGTGGCCCCCATTTGAATTTACGGAGCTCACTAAATCTGAAGTACTCCAAATCATCCTAAGCCTAAAACTATTAGGAGCAAAGGTGATCCCTGGCCACCTACAGTCATCAATGATTGCGCACCCCAACTCACTCCCTTCATCACTAATCTTATTAAAGCCTCATTTAAAAACTACTGCATCCAAGAGATTTAAAAAAACGCCTGTGTACTTCCCCTTCTAAAATAGATGACCCTCGAACCCCACAACCCCACCAACTACCACCCAATAAAAAAACTGTACACTTTCTTCTGAAAATTCTGGTTAGAGTGGTGTACTTTGAAATTCAGAAGTACCTAGAATCCCATAAAATCCTTGGGTTACGTCAGTCAGGATTCCGCCCAAGACATGGGACGGAAACAGCACTCTTGGACTTAAAAGTCCAAATGGACGAACTGAGGTAAACTAGCCTAGTTTTTTCCCCTGGACCTCTCTGATGCATTTGATTTGGTGGACCATAATATCTTATGCAACAAATGTCTTCAGCAGCGCAGTTCTACACATATTCTACAATATGGATAAACTCTTTCCTTAGTGACAGAACCATGAAAGTCTTCTCCCCCAAAGCGGAAGCACCACCCACCATAGTCGCATGTGGAGTTCCCCAAGGCTCTTGTGTGTCCCGTACTCTATACAATATTTTCACAAAGTCGCTATTCGACCATTTGGACAACCTGGATGCCACCGACACTAATTATGCAGATGACACCCAGATCCTCATCCCAATATCCGGGGCCACAACGCTGACACAGACACTCTCACTGCCATATACCTCACCATTGAAGCTTGGATGTGTAAGAGATTTCAATCCGGCACACACACAAGTAAATGCCTAGCGTGTAATGCACAACTGAAATCCTTATTTATTTTTGTCTAAAAGTTATTTTATTCTGAACGATGTACCACTCATATTGCACCCCTCTCCTGGAACCCCCACCTCCCTCCTGCCCCCCCGGTCACACTGAACCAGGAATCAGGCTGGTTTGCAAAGGTAAAACATTTATTTATGCATTTACAATTTAATCACATTATGTTTTTATGGGTACACAATAATCACCAATGGGGTGATGTAACAGTGAATATTCTCTTTAATACACAAGGAGTAATAGTGAGCAAAACAATTCAGCATAGAAATAATACTTTTTTGTGTGTGTATAGATCAAATAGTACTGTGGTGAAAGGTTTCCCCTGCACACCCCTCAACCCCCCAATAGACAATGTAAAGAGATAGGAGGAGAGAACAGGTTTTCAGGAATGGCAGAATTCAACAATATATCAATGCCGCTTTCCCTTTTCAACACAAGAGAAAACAGAATTGACTGTTTTAAGGTCGGGAGCAATCATGTTGTTTTACACATGTAAGAATTTCCCTAAAACGAAAATCGCAGCAAACTTTTCACTGTGCGATAATCATGATAACGGGAGAACTGTATGGATTTGGGATGCAGATTTAGATACGATTTAGAGCTATGGATGTTAGCTACAAGCAGAAGTTGAGATTTAGTTTCTAGCACAAACACTGAGGAAGTTCTGGACGTTTTAGTGGAGGTCGTTTTTTGAGATAGGTGCAAGAATGGGAAAAACGGGAATGTGCTTTTAAAGTGACAAATGGGATTGCTAATACAATAAGATGACTATGGATAAAAACGAATTCCAACAAGAACCAGCCACTTGATCAGGGCAACTGCCTGCCCAAAACTCACCTTCTTCAGATGAGAAAAGATCAGCGCAAAGATAGTTTTAGCAATATTAGCACAGGAGGCAAGAAAGAAGGGATAGGATAGAGAGTTCAGGCAATTCAAAAATATTTCTAACAATGCAGGTTCTGAATACAAGAGAGGATGGGTTTGAGATAGGGATTGGACTAAGCAAGGTACATATGCTAGTGATGCAGTTCTATCTATAGATACTCACTAGATATGTTTCAAACGGAACCGTCAGGATTCTGGTCAGGGATTCTGGTCACGACAGACTGCTGGGCACATCGGATTTGGGCAGCATCAAGGTGCTCTGGACACAGCACGCCACCGGACTGGATCTGATCTTCAATGCACTCTGGTCACAGCATGGCACAGGACTGGATTGGATCTTGCTTTTTTGGTTCTGATGATAATTGTTTCAGCAGGCAAGCAGTACAGCACAGCCCATCTGTATTTTAGTTCCCCTTGGGTTTGTGGGGTTGGTTCTGGTTCTGGATATTGAGGCCTAGCTGAAAGTGGTTCAGCTATGCAATGGGTTCTGCTTTGCCAAGTTTCTGGAGTCTGGAGCAAGGAAGATGGAACGTTCTGCAACAGGGTGCTCTGCCAGCATTCGGATGGTGGGTGAATCTGTCCGTCTTTTTCTGCCCTCTGCTGTCTCTAATTATGCTATATTAAAGGGTGTGTGTGTGCTGATTTAGCCTAAATTCGCCCCTTAGACAGGGATTGGTCAGAATCTCCTCTCTACCTTGACCGGAGGGGAAAACAGGGTGTCACCATCATGGTGTGGGTTTATGAGGCTTAGAGCCCACCCCTAGCTTCTTGAAACCAAAATCTACCTTTGACACAATACATATCTACACATATGCACCCTCTATAACAACCACATATACATAGTACATATTTTGTGTAGCAGCTACTCCTTAAATCCCCGTTGCTGTAGGATCTTGTGTCTGCTTTTCCCAGAATTTTGCCCTTTTCATCAGGAACACAATGTTCCATTTATCAGTAAATTTCTACAAGTGTGCGCGCATAATATGGGCATACATGTGTAAAGTTTCATACTTCTAGCAGAAATACATTTGGTGTAAAATCACATTTTCTGCCGTTTCCTTCCACAATATGTCACCCGATCTTGCCACCTCTTGAAATGTGCAGCCAAAAATTAAATTTGCAATTCTGTTATTTTTGTGTTTTTGCAAGTTTCAGTGGCAAGTTATATGTATTTAAACAAACTGTTCTTTGTGAATGTTTAGCCAAATATGGTTGTTTGTCTCTGCCTCCTTTTGTCTCCCTTTAGTTCAGGAGCAGTCTCCTCCCTGTTCTCTTGGCAGAGGCCATTTTACGACGGTCTTTACACCTAGCCTTTCCTGCTTCGCAATTGTTCATTGTTTCCTTCCCCAGTGCTGCCCAGATTCTTCCCACACCCTATCATGATCATTTAGGTGTGATTTCCTGGTGGAGGGAGCTGGAGGGGGGAGGCCTTGCCTCTGTGAGTAAAGCTGTTCTTCCACTTTGGTTGCTTTAGCCAACTTAAATTTACATGTTAATTCTGTTGAATTTTCCCTTAGCATACAACAAACTTGTGGGATCAAATCACAGCTAAATACTTCTTCAAAATTTTAAACCATGGAATCAAAACAATTGCAAGATGGGTTACTCTCAATAACAGGCCTCTTAGCTTGCAAACATTTGATTTTGGTTAATACATGTTTAAAGCGAGTGTACTGCGCCCAGGTTTGAACAGATCCACAGAGCCACTTTTGCTGTGGAAATCAATTGATGCTTTCAGCTTTTCAGGACATTTTAAGTTCACAATAGTGTCTTATGCTCAGTGAATTGTAGCACCCTGCAAGAATTCTGGATGTTTGAGTGTGTTTTGTAGCGACATTCTGCAGTTTCAGCAACAAGAAAAAAAAAGGATTTAAAGGAAGATTTTGCAAAGCACTGCTTTTCCTTCTGTACTCCATCTTCACATGTTGTGGAGTCCAGTGCCATGTTTCAGGAGTGGGATCTCTGTTCCACCACTGACAACATACATGGCAGATTGGGCAGCCATCTTTTTGTGTTTTGCAAAGCGTGATTTTCAGAGGTTTTGGCGCACACAAGGGTTTTGCGGACATTTGGATGTTTCTGGCACCATCAGAACACAGTGATGCCGCAGAGCAGGGCAAAAGTGGGTAGAATCATCCCACAGAGGACGCATCAATGGCTATGCCTACATGATGACAAGACCGAGTTGCTCCTCATTGGCTCTCAAAACAAGCTCGCCAAACTAAAAATGCCTTCAAATCCTTCAACATTGATGGCAACATCAATAAAGTTACTTATGAAGTAAATATGCTTGACTTCTACTTAGATTCCTCACTCACCCTCAATAAACAAGTTTGTGTCACAACTTCAGCTACCACCTACACCTGCAAACTCATCAGCGCCTGTAGACAATTCCTCACATGGACAGCTGTATGACTCTAGCTAGAGCTTTATTCCTGACCCGTCTCGACTACTGTAACGCCCTATATGCCATCACCAAGACCCAGAACATTAGAAAGCTATAGGTCCTTCAAAATAACTCTCTCAGAGCCACAATGAAAATCCCCATATCAGCTCATATTTCAGCAACTAGACATCAGCATCACTGGCTACCGGTGGAGGAAGGCATCATGTTCAAATCTCTCACCCTCATGCACAAATGTCTTCACTGGATGGTCCCTGCATACCTGTCTAACAGAATTGCCATGACACAGTGCACAAGACCAACTAGAACAGCTTACCAACACCGCCTCGCCATTCACAGGTTCAAGCTCTAAAATGCAGGTGGTAGCAGTAGCTTCCCTACGATGGCCAGCTATGGAACGCTCTGCCTCTCCAACTCAGAGCACAAGAATCCTTCTGGATTTTCCGCAGACAACTCAAAACCCACCTCTTCACTCAAAGCCTGAGCAACTAATGCAAAGCATCCACCTCCCAGACAACCCATGTGCACCCATCTGGTCACAGTCCTATGCACTCCCTCGCATACTGTAATAACTATTAATATTATATATACTTTACCCTATCTGTATTGCTAATACCTTGTCTTATGTACATATTGTTACGTTATCTGTATTATTAATACTATGCTGTATGTCCATCTTGTATATATTCCTTTTGTAAGAACTGCAACCGTAACATGTCTACCCTGTAAGAAAGAGCCCAGATGCCTTTGGGCTTGGCGCGCTATATAAGCTTATACAACAGGTGAACCCAAAATGTGTTCTTCACGAGGGGTTTCTGTTACAATTGGGTTAATGTAGCCATGGGGAAAGGGGGAGGGAACACAAACTGCCTCCTACTCCTGCACTGTGTGCACAAAAACATACATCACTTAGTCTTTAGACCAAATGCAGAACCAAGGCAAAGTTTGCGGCACAACACATCTACTTTGACCAACAAATACTAAGTACATGTGAGTCATAGGAGCCTGCAGGGTGTACACATTTGTATTAACCTGTCTTCAAAAGGTTCCTATTCATCAAAATCTAAAAAAAGTGACTCATTCTTTGAGACATCACTTCACATACACAGCAAGTGTAACATATAACATCTGAGTCACTTTAAAAAAAAAAAAAACAATGTATCACAACACAGGCTGGATAAAATGTCACTTAGATCACATGTTATTCTTTTTTTGTCACTCAAAATTCTGTACCCTTTCAGAATTGATGGGTTTTTTTTAGGTTTTTGTCCTATCTCCTCTTGGGGGTGTTAGTGAGCAGTGGATGAAGCTGAAAAGTTACGTGTCAACGGAGTGCGTTTCGGCCCCTACGGCGTGAGATAGACCACATCCATCCGTGGGCTTCTCCTTTACTGGTGTTGGTCCTTCATCAGGACGGGCAGTTAGTTAAATACCAGGCTTTTGTAATCTTTAAGCCATGTGATACTTTTTATTCTTTTCTTTGTATGGTGAGCGAGGCAGGGACAGGAAAGGAAGTCACTGTTTGATTGAAGTTCACTATAATGACCTCTTCAGAGACTTCATTCTTATTGTTTGTCAGGCTGGTATAGTTGATCAGCCTGGAGTACTTATCGGGTCTTGTTTTTGGGCAAGCTCCTTGTGTAACTCATGTGTCTCGAGCTCCACGATGCACGTTCCTCTCCGCCAATTTATGTTGTCTTGGTAGTGTCCAGGCTCAGTCTGTGCTCGATCGAAACGCTATATAAGCTACGAAATAAATAAATAAGTAAAATAAATTGAGTGGCATTCCGGGATAAATATGCTGCTGAAGCTAGGTGTATTTGAGCTGGTGGATGCTATGATCCACCAGATCAAATGCGGCAGAGAGGTTTAGGAGGAGTAGCAGAGCTTACTTTCCTTGGTCGTTTAGCTCGTCCATTTGGATTTTTAAATCCAAGAGAGCTTTTTCTGTCCCATGTCTTGGGCAGATACCAGACTGTTGTAATCCGAGGAGGTTATTAGTTTCCATATAGTTTTGAATTTGCAAGTATACTACCCTATCTAATATTTTCAGTAAGAAGGGCGCTGTTGTGATAGGACGATAGTGGGAATGTTAGGGTCAAGCGTTGTTTATATTGGTAGTGGTAGCACCAAGGCATTTTTGAGATCGGTCGGGACACAGTGTTTTCAAATGAGGCATTGATGAGACTTGTGATGAATGGGGCGAGTTGAGGAGCACAGTCTTTGATGACTGCTGCAGGGCATGGGTCGTCTTGGCATCTAGAGGCTAGTGATATTTTTAAGGACTTCTGTGTTAGAGACCTTAGTGAATTTGAATTGTGGCACTGCTCTGTTGACTAAGGCGGTGGGTAGCTTATTAATAGGAAAGGTGGACTGGACTCGTTTTATTTTAGCTGCAATTTTAGACTGAAGTAGTGTAATTCTGTCAGAGAGGGCTTTCTGGATATTCGAGCACCAGATTGCGTCTTTGTTGCAACCTTCTACTGGGGGTGCCGGAGATTCTAATTATCTGAGTTAGCTTTAGTAATTCCTTTGTTGTATAGGGTACTTTTTGTCAGGAGGACGTCTTGTTTGTGCTCATGGGAGGCTTTGGAAAAGTTTGCTTTCTTTACTGCTTTTGGGCATTTATTCCAGTTAGATTCAGCTTTTCTTTTCGAGTTTCTTAGTGCTTTTAAGTAGGGTGTGAAGCAGGCATTTAGGTGTGCTGATGGTTTATTTAGCTTTGCACATCATTAGGGGTGCTGATTTATCTATGGCTGCGAGAACAGTTTAATTATACTGTTTCACCATGATGGCAGGACTATTCTTTAGTCTTCAGATGCTAAAATGGGTTGTAGCAAGGGTAATAGATTGTTGGCCGTAATGTTTCGACAAGGGCCAGCTGTGAAGATAAGCCGGTCCACGCTAAGTAGTGATGTTAAACATGATGAGGTGGTGGTCGAACCAAGGACAAGCCGAGTTTGAGGTTATGGCAGAGTGGCAGTTAAAGTCCACAAGCCGCACGAGGATACAGCCTTTAGCATGTGTGGGATTCTAAATTCACTGCGAGAAGCCAAGTGGTGACATGGTGTTAGCTAGAGAGAGGGCTTGTTTATCTAATGGGTCACTGAAACCTAAATTGAAGTCACCCAGGATAATGGTCTGGGAATTTGGTTTAGTATTCGCGGAGAGGTCTTGGGCTACATCGCTCTCAAAGGACAGTACAGGCCCTGGGGGTCTGTAGATAAAGTGGATATTCAAGGTAGCAGTGGGAGATATTGTCATTTTTACTGAAATTTATTCCCCTGAAGGGAGAGCGGTGTTCGGTAATTCTCTCATGTTAAGAGTGTTTTTAGCTATGATAGCTATGCCTCTGGTAGGGGGTCTGGCATTGATGAGGGCACCTTGGATATTTGTGTTGGATTTGCTCTTCCTATTGTCATTCGAGGCTTGAGGTGTTGGGCCGGTATTTTTATTCCGTGTAGTGTTGAGGTGGTCAGTGTCACTATCTGGTGAGTAAGACTTATCCTTAGTATTAGTATAAGGGTATATCCTTGTGGTGATTCTGTAACAGGCTGTTCTAAGTGTTAGGAGTGAGGTCCTTCTTGGGATGGCAGGGGTGGTGGTGAATGTACTGTCTCTTTTAAAACTAGTTCTTGAAGCTAATTTTAGATTTCTCAGTATGAGCTGGCAGGGATGCTATCTCCTGTGATGTTTAGCGGCGCTACAGTTCGAAATCTGTCTGTACCATGGAACTGGCTGTTGCTAGCCTGAGGTAGGATACAGAGGTAATGGTAGACAGGTGGGAGGAAGCGAGTCGGCTGGATGGCACTGAAGTCAGGCAGGTGAAGAGTCAGGGAGATGGATCGTTCATATCTACCCCCTGTCAAGGCATTTATTTGACTTGGCTACTTATATAGTTTGCAATAGAAATGAGCAGGTTAGTTAGTTTAGCTGGCATTAGCATTCTGATTATTTACTCAGTTTGGCTTAAAATTGAAATCAGACTGTACCTGGTTTAATTAGGGCGTAAAACCTGCCTTACATGGGCAAAATTAATTCAGAAAGTGTAAATGTAGACTGGTCCGTCCAAGTGGTGCATAGCACAAGGTGAGCATATATAGACAGTATGCTGTGCATATAAGTAAAACAGTTAATTTTCCGCTAAGTATATACCGTTGTCTGTAACAATGTTATCTGTCAGTATGGCAGGGCAGTAATTGAGGCGCGGACAGAGCGCAGATTAGCCTATTCATAGACAAAATACAACAGCGACGCTCAGAACTGGTTAGTTTGCGATGGCGGTCTGGTAGTATCCTAAATTCTGGGCTAGATACAAGCATCAAAATTGCTTTTTATAAAGCATAGTATTTTTGGCAGGGATGCACATTTAACCAGGTAGTGGTGGTGCAGATACACATATCCACGTTAGGCAGTAGTACGTGCCCAAATTAATGTGCAATTTATCATGGGCCGTTGAGGAGCATACAAGCCTGCAAGAATCAATATTCAATTTAGATAACCTAGTAATCTGGGCAGGGCAGCATATGTAGGCAAGTTGTGGTGGTCCGAAAGCAGAGATATGTCCACAGTCACCAATTACCACACAGAAAACGTGTTTTTCTTCTCTCTCTATCACACACACACACTCACCACATCTTCAACATCGACATAGGCACAGAAAATGTTTGTGTGCATGCAACCCTGGTTTCAATGAGAGGAGATGGGTTTCGAGTTTGACACCCCCCCCCCCGCTCCTATATGTTCACTTTGCCCTGTGTTCTTCCAAATCCTGTCCAGTGTTCATGGGCAACTTAAGATGACATATGGACCTCCACAGATGTTTCCTCCTGTAGGGTGTTGTGCAGGCGAGAAATAATTAGTTACTTATGGGGAAGAACTGGCCTCACAAAGGGATTCTCCCAACAGCGAGAATTAGCTGCAGTCTTTGGGGGAGCTGGAGAATGTACAAAATGGCATGTGTGAGAGATTGAGCATTTTACTGGGCAGCTGTGCCCTTTGAAACATTCTGAGAAACATTTGTTAGTGGCAGTGCCCTGTGAACCTTAAGGGGTTGCTGTGCTGCATTACTAGATGGGTTCTTCCTGTGAAATACCCGAGCACCTTAACTGTACAATACCAAAAGAACTTTATCAGGTCCTTTAGCCTGAGAAAAACAAAAGTAATTTAAGGGGTGGCTTTTCCCTTCAGGAGAATCCATGAACCTGTGTGGTTGACTTTGTCCTGTGAAATACGAGAGAACCTTGAGGGTTGTCTGCACCTTTTAAAATTACCAGAGAACCCTCGTGTGCAGGTTTCCCCTGTGACAAACCCAAGAACATTAAGGGGTGGCTGCACCCTGTGGAAGACCGAGTGAACCTTAGTGGGCAGCATTGTTCTATGAAAAACCTGAGTTCCTAAAGTGGATCCCATGCATTTTTTGAGAATGGATGAAGCCAAGTGGGTAGCGTCGACCTGTGAAAAACCTGTCATTCTTAAGGAGAGACTGTGACCTGTGACAAAAAACTAGCGAGCCCTAGTGGTTGTCTTCACCCTGTAAAACACAGAGAAACTTGGTAGGTTGCACATCCTTGTGGGAGAAAATGTATACTTTGTTCAATTATTTGATCAGGGTTCAAAATTATTACTTGCCCACCGCCAACCGAAAGGACCTTTGAAAACAAGGTAAGGGATGACGCAATTTACTGAATAAAATGTTAACGTATCATTTGTTAGCACTTTTTACTCTACTGTTTTGGATCCAGCTACAGTAAATTGTCACCACTTGGAACCTTTGCAGCTTAAATGTTATCACTTTCATTTTTCATACTGTGATGTTTGTATTCTTTTGATTCCTGCTGCTTTTGAAATGTGCCCTTTTGAATGTGTTATTGTGAGGTTCCGCAATTTTGAATTTGTTCTACTGTTAGGTTTCACCACTTTGAATTTTGATGATGTGAGATTTGCACCATTTTGATTTCTGCTGCCTTTGAATGTTGCCACTCTTCATGCTGCCACAGTGATGTTTTGCCACATTTTCAGTTTTGCTACTGTGAGGTTTCACCACTTTGAATTCTTCTCTACTGTGAGGTTTCACCATTCTGAATTTTTCTTCTGTGTGGTTTTCCATTACACTACATTTTTACTGCAAAATCGAGACGGTACAGACAAGAGTATCTGTGCTGGTGATATCTTTGTCTTGCCTGGCAATTGTGAATATACTTTGCTTGTTGACTGCATGTTAGCCATTGATGCATGTGTGCAGCATGCAAATTATAGCAGAGTTCTCAACTGCAGACAGTTAACCTAGTGATTGATAGATTATTTACAATGCCCCTGTCCCCTCTTGTGCCACAACCCGTAGAATACTGTTGAGTCCCATGAAAAACCTGGTCCATCTGTCACATAGCCACTGACATAGCAGTCTTCTTTATTTATTTATGTATGTATTTATTTTATAGTGCACAATTCAGTTTATAGAGCATACTTTTATCATACTTTCTTTTCCTTTTCTTGTCCAACTCATTTTTCTCGTCTTCTGATTTTACATAGGTTTATTCCCGCACAGGTAAATCTGTGATTATTTCCTTGAATGAAGTAGTCCCATCTTTCTTCATCATTTCTGTGTGTCAGTGATGTCATGTGACTTCTCAACATTTGATTTCTTTCTTTTGTTATTGCTATGCTATGCAATTCACAAGAAGATGGAATGGTGTCTCCTGCAGATTTTTATCTAGACAAAATCTACAACTTCCTTCATTAATTCCTCTTCCTCCTGTTCTGTTTCTATATTCAGTAGTTGGGTAAACTCCTAGGCACATTTTCATTAATTTGCCTCTGTGGGTACTTGAGGGGAATTTTTGCAGATAGTCAGGTAAGACGTTTCTTTTACGATATTCGTTGGCCATGTTCTCTATGTTTTTCAACTTGATTTTTGATTCTCTGGTTAAAATCCAGTCTTTTCTAAAAAGATTTTCTTTTACTCCATTGGGGTTTGTCACCAACTCATCCTCTGAAGATTCCAATTCCATTAATATCCGACACCATTCGTTTTTATAGTGGTGTAAGTAGGTGGAGCTGTTGGCCTGGCCTTTCTTTGCCAGTATTTTGTATCCCTATGCATGATTGTCTTCTCTGATTTTTCTCAGTAGTCCCAAAGATTTCCATTTCATTGTTGCTTCCAGGGACTCTAGCCCAAGCTCTGATCTTGTCGCCACTATTGGCGTGTTTCTTGGTAGCCTCAGTAATGGTTTCCAAAAACCGCTTTCCAGCTTGGGCCAGATTGTGTGAGAAAGATTCACTCCGGCTTCACTCCCATATGTTAGTGAAGGTTACACTTTCTGTAAATAGAACAATCTAACTGGCGTTAAGGAGAATTTTCCAAATCTACCATTTACTACTCTTCCTTGCGAGCTTAGTTTCTTGACTTTTGCTAAAAAAACGTCTTCCCAGTTTTTTTCCACTCTCGTGATGTCTCGAGTCTTCTTTATGACCTTGCAATATGCGCTACATGATTTAAAATGCTTCAACCTAGTATTCGCCTCTTATTACAGAATTCCAATAACTGTTTTCTCTTATTGTATTGCTGGTTTAATTGACATGTTTGCACAGATTACGGCATTCCAAAGAACATTCATCCACTGCAGCATTTCAAGGCCATAGCAATGGCAGTAGGCACTATACACATATCAAATAACATAAAAATCAGGGTCTCTCGGTCACCAAAACTACTAGAGTTATCCATTTCACAACCACATGCAAAATGAAACAACCCCGCTCTAGTTGTGCCTGAAATGTACTCAGTGAAAAATCACCATCTGAGCTGGAGTATTGGCTATCGGTATGTCATTGCAGTGTCGTCTGTAATGTAGTGGCTATGCTTATTCATCAATTCCAACTGTTTAATATGTGGAATTGCAGACTTTTTCCTGAGTTTAGAGACAATAACACTAGCTGCACTAATGCTCTCTTGCTCCCTGGTGCGTAGGGGGCAAGTTAGAAATGCAAAGGCAACTTGCACAAGTGCACTGGCTTAGCACAATACTTGCTGTGAAATTGTCATGATCATTAACCTTTCCTATAGGTGAAGTATCCAGTAATTGGACATCAAGCATTTTTGCAGCTGATGGTCCGCTATCTCCACCTGTTGATGACTCATCTGTATTCAAGATGTCTGATTCAATGAAAAGGGTAAATGCACAGTAGAAAAGCATCAAGCATCTCTGTGGCTGGTAGCACACTGCCTTTTCATGTTAATGGCCACTCTGTATTCAAGATGCCTGAAAGACTGACAACGGCATCTCACACATTCTAATCCATGTACACTCCACCAGGACTGTACACAATGCTTTCGCCAGATGTCAGTGATGTGCATTCATCCTGCCGTTCATTGGCAATGTGTGGCCTGGTTGGTGTTCTCCCAGCTGCCTGTGTTCTTGCACCAATTAATGTTGCATTGCAACAAAGCATCCTTGCATATTTGTACAGTGCCTTCTCCTTGTAATTCATGCTGAGACTACACCACGCCTGAGATATGCAGATACAAAGTGAACGCTTTTACCTTGGAATGCGGGTCCACAAAGAAAGTCAGCATGTACTTAACATTACATTTAAATCCAACTCCACATGGATCAATTTCAACTTTCAAGTGCATTCAAATGATATTTAAGCCATATCTGTTACAAATTTGAAAAGAATAAAAGGGCATAGAAGTAAACACATTAAACCCTTGGGCCAACATTCTAAAACAATGAGCTGATAAGAAAAAAAGAGGGAATTAAGTGCACTCATTGCTGAAATGCACAGGTCACCTTATTCTCAATAGTGACCTATGCTTTTCAGGAGGGGTTGGATAATGGTGAACATATGCTCTGTCCGGCCCCCTTGCATGTATGGCAGGCACCGACCAACCATGCGGTTGCCGCAGGTCCATTTCGCAGAGATGAGCCATTAAAGGTCAACTGATCGGAGATGATCAGAAAAAATAATTTTCCTGCCCATTTGGGAGATGGAAATGCAAGTGTGACAGCCACAGTTTAATCCGTGGCTGTCACACTTAAAGAAGAATTCTGTACAGGGTCAGAAAATACCCCCCTGTCATGACTTGGGAATCCCCAAGCACCTGTTCCCAACGCCACAGGGAGATGACCCTCATTACGCACCAATGAAAGTGCATCCCATTTGTGAATTTAGGACATGCTTTTAAATGTGCAGAAAAACCTCCTTATTTTTGCAAAAGTGCAAAGGGATGAACAGGTTCATCTGAATGAGTGCGTGCAGGATACGCTCTTTCAGATCAATTTGTGAATGGCCCTGTAAATTTTTTTGGCACAGGTGGTAAAATGCTCTGGTGCATCCCATCACTTGCACCAAAAAAGATGTTGAAAATCTGGCCCATTGGGTTTAAAAGCCCAATCTACAATGTGTGAACTATATCATATTGCATTTGTAATACATGAAACAAAACACACATTGTAATAAGAAGACAATCTTTGTTGTGCAATGATTTTCAATAATATGCTGCTATATTGGTCTCTCTTAAAGTGGGCAGTCCGAATAGAATTACTGCTTGCAAACAATGCCATCCCACAATTCTGGGGGTAAGAAATAGGCTAATTGAAGACTCAATATTTTATTTTATTAAAATAAAAACAATGCAAAGTAGTCACCTCACTTTATGCAGGAGAAATCACCACAAGACATCAGATTACATTGCATGGGGTTAATTACACAATTGCCTGCTTGTGCCAATCTCGCTAAATACAATACACACATGCAGTCACATAACATCACTATTATCAATATTTCTAAGAATTCTAATCCTAAAGAATACAAGGCCATCCCTAAACATCACCAACTCTGTAACTACAAAGTCGCTTATCGGCCAGCACAATAAAGCTGTTTTGACTGCATTGACAACATCAGATTCAATTAATAGATGACAATTTCAACACATTTGATGTTTTACAGTATCAAAACCAAGTAATGTTACCTGAGAGAGGTTGCATAGAAAAATGGCATTAATATACATATCTATGCCAATTTGCCTCTTGGTGTAAATGTGGGGTTAAAAGTGTATAATCTGTGTGCATGTAGTTTAAATTCCGGCTAAAATTAACTGCATCAGAAGTCTACAGATTTGGATCTGAATAAAAATCATACCAATTTAGAATGCATGGCATGCCAGTCTACTCATCCAAGATAGAAAAATGATTTTGTGATTTTCCAAAATAAGGATGAGTAGCCGCTCCCACTTCACATACTGGAATACTGTGCAAAGCCAAGAGGGTATTTTTACCTTGGGATTATTTTTGATAGGAATGGAATTTGGTTGGCCTATTCCCTTTCACCTTCCCATTCACTTATTTTTATCTATGGATTTCACAGATTACACAATAACAAGCATTTCTTCAATAATCTATAGTATGGACGTCTTCATATCACAAACCAATGTGATTACATCTGTGAAATCTAATCTTGCACTTACAAAATGATTCCCTGCCAACACAAGAAGTGTTCCCTATTTTATACAGCATACACAGACCAGAAAAAAAGTATGTTTGTATTTACTTAAATGTAATCACCCTCAGCTTTAATACAAAGTAAAATGGGATATAAGCACATTAGCGTCTACAATTTCCTATGTGAATAAATATGTATTTGCCTCTGCACTTTGTGTGCAGAACTGCCATGTTTCCTGCAAACATTCAAATCTCACTTAGCTTTAGATAATGTGTGAAGTAACGGTTGCATTTCACACAAAAAATTAAAATATTATTTTTGTCAGTGGCACCGCCTACTGGGAATGATCTCCCAATTAACGTGAACCCCAGACACTGATCAGTACAATAACTCTAAGGTTAGGTCTGGTTTCATGTGGGGGATTTTCATACTCACATTTAGAGGGTAATTCATAGAAATTTGCACAAAATGGCGCACGCGGCAGGTGCACAGTGTCCCCGTGCGATACACTGCGCCAGCCGCGTGCGAAAAAATCCTTTTCATCGCACAGCGTATTCATGGATTTTAGCCTCCGAAACCAGCCGTAGCGCAGAGTGGCGCAGCGACCCTGCAGCAGTGCCAGTTACGCCCCCAAGTTACGCCCTCGTGCAAGGAAAAGCCTTCAAAATCCCCAAATCATTGCAAAGGACTGCGCTAACCCTGGACCAGTTCACAGGGCTGGCAAACAGCAAACGCCAAGCGGGGAACGTGTATTTCAGTGATTCGCGGGAAGTCCCACACGCAATTGTCCTGGGTACGTGTACATCAGGGGTGCGTGGGAAGTAACACACGCTATTCCATCAGGGCACGTGTATTCCAGGGGTGCGCGGGAAGTATCACATGCAAATGCAGCAGGGTACGTGTATCTCAGGGGTGCGTGGAAAGTATCACACACAAAAGCAGCAGGGTACGTGTATCTCAGGGGTGCGTGGGAAGTATCACACGCAAAAGCAGCAGGGTACATGTATCTCAGGGGTGCGCGGGAAGTATCACACGCAAAAGCAGCAGGGTACGTGTATTTCAGGGCTGCGCGGGAAGTATCACACGCGATTCCATCAGGGTACGTGTATTCCAGGGGTGCGTGGGAAGTATCACATGCAAAAGCAGCATGGTACGTGTATTTCAGGGGTGCGCAGGAAGTATCACACGCGATTCCATCAGGGTACGTGTATTCCAGGGGTGCGCGGGGAGCAACACACGTGAATTGCACATGTGGGTCCTCCCAGGTGTTCCCTCTACACCTTCCACGGCCCATGCAGGTGGCCCACACCACAGGGGCCTACCCTGCACATGTCCCGCAGGCACCCCATCCACCATGGCCATGCCCCCCAGCCAACCCACATGTCACCTTGCACTACTGCCCACCAACGCATGTCCCCCTGCACTCCCAGCCACCAGGGGCAGCCTCCACCAGGCCCCCACTCATGTCTCCCATCACCCCCACCCCCCAGCAGTGCAGGGGCAGCCTCCACCAGGCCCCCACTCATGTCTCCCACCACCCCCACCCCCCAGCCACCAGGGGCAGCCGCCGCCAGGCCCCCATTCATGTCTCCCTGCACCCCCACCCCCCAGCAGTGCAGGGGCAGCCTCCACCAGGCCCCCACTCAAGTCCTCTATCACCCCCACCCCCCAGCAGTGCAGGGGCAACCTCCACCAGGCCCCCACTCATGTCTCCCACCACCCCCATCCCCCAGCAGTGTAGGGGCAGCCTCCACCAGGCCCCCACTCATGTCTCCCATCACCCCACCCCCCAGCCACTAGGGGCAGCCTCCACCAGGCCCCCACTCATGTCTCCCACCACCCCCAGCCACCAGGGGCATCCTATACCAGGCCCCCACTCATGTCCCCTATCACCCCCACCCCCCAGCAGTGCAGGGGCAGCCTCCACCAGGGCCCCACTCATGTCTCCCTGCACCCCCACCCCCCAGGAGTGAAGGGGCAGCCTCCATCAGGCCCCCACTCATGTCTCCCACCACCCCCACCCCCCAGCCACCAGGTGCATCCTCCACCAGGCCCCCACTCATGTCCCCTATCACCCCCTCCCCCCAGCAGTGCAGCCTCCACCAGGCCCCCACTCATGTCTCCCTGCACCCCCACCCCCCAGCAGTGCAGGGGCAGCCTCCACCAGGCCCCCACTCAAGTCCCCTATCACCCCCACCCCCCAGCAGTGTAGGGGCAGCCTCCACCAGGCCCCCACTCATGTCTCCCACCACCCCCACCCCCCAGCAGTGTAGGGGCAGCCTCCACCAGGCCCCCACTCATGTCTCCCACCACCCCCACCCCCAGCCACCAGGGGCATCCTCCACCAGGCCCCCACTCATGTCTTCCACCACCCCCAACCCCCAGCCACCAGGGGCAGCCTCCACCAGGCCCCCACTCAAGTCCCCTATCACCTCCACACCCCAGCAGTGCAGGGGCAGCCTCCACCAGGCCCCCACTCATGTCGACCTCCACCCCCACCCCCCAGCCACCAGGGGCAGCCTCCACCAGGCCCACACTCATGTCTCCCATCACCCCCACCGCCAGCAGTGTAGGGGCAGCCTCCACCAGGCCCCCACTCATGTCTCCCACCACCCCCACCCCCCAGCCACCAGGGGCAGCCTCCACCAGGCCCCCACTCATGTCTCCCATCACCCCCACCGCCAGCAGTGTAGGGGCAGCCTCCACCAGGCCCCCACTCATGTCTCCCACCACCCCCACCCCCCAGCCACCAGGGGCAGCCTCCACCAGGCCCCCACTGATGTCTCCCTGCACACCCACCCCCCAGCAGTGCAGGGGCAGCCTCCACCAGGCCCCCACTCATGTCTCCCTGCACTCCCACCCCCCTGCAGTGCAGGGGCAGCCTTCACCAGGCCCCCACTCATGTCTCCCACCACCCCCACCCCCCAGCAGTGCAGGGGCAGCCTCCACCAGGCCCCCACTCATGTCTCCCACCACCCCCACCCCCCAGCACCAGCAGTGTAGGGGCAGCCTCCACCAGGCCCCCACTCATGTCTCCCACCACCCCCACCCCCCAGCAGTGTAGGGGCAGCCTCCACCAGGCCCCCACTCATGTCTCCCACAACCCCCACCCCCCAGCCACCAGGGGCATCCTCCACCAGGCCCCCACTCTTGTCTCCCACCACCCCATCCCCCAGCCACCAGGGGCATCCTCCACCAGGCCCCAACTCATGTCCCCTATCACCCCCACCCCCCAGCAGTGCAGGGGAAGCCTCCACCAGGCCCCCACTCATGTCTCCCACCACCCCCACCCCCCCAGCCACCAGGGGCATCCTCCACCAGGCCCCCACTCATGTCCCCTATCACCCCTACCCCCCAGCAGTGCAGGGGCAGCCTCCACCAGGCGCCTACTCATGTCTCCCACCACCCCCACCCTCAGCCACCAGGGGCATCCTCCACCAGGCCCCCACTCATGTCCCCTATCACCCCCACCCCCCAGAAGTTCAGTGGCAGCCTCCACCAGGCCCCCACTCATGTCTCCCACCACCCCCAACCCCCAGCCACCAGGGGCAGCCTCCACCAAGCCCCCACTCATGTCTCCCTGCACCCCCACCCCCCAGCAGTGCAGGGGCAGCCTCCACCAGGCCCCCACACAAGGCCCCTATCACTCCTACCCCCCAGCAGTGCAGGGGCAGCCTCCACCAGGCCCCCACTCATGTCCCCTATCACCCCCACCCCCCAGCAGTGCAGGGGCAGCCTCCACCAGGCCCCCACTCATGTCTCCCTGTACCCCCACCCCCCAGCAGTGCAGGGGCAGCCTCCACCTGGCCCCCACTAAAGTCCCCTATCACCCCCACCCCCCAGCAGTGCAGGGGCAGCCTCCACCAGGCCCCCACTCATGTCCCCTATCACCCCCACCCCCCAGCAGTGCAGGGGCAGCCTCCACCAGGCCCCCACTCATGTCTAGACAGCACCCCCACCCCCCAGCCACCAGGGGCAGCCTCCATCAGGCCCACACTCATTTCTCCCTGCACCCCCACCCCCCAGCAGTGTAGGGGCAGCCTCCACCAGGCCCCCACTCATGTCTCCCACCTCCCCCACCCCCCAGCAGTGCAGTGGCAGCCTCCACCAGGCCCCCACTCATGTCTCCCACCACCCCCAGCCCCCGGCCACCAGGGGCAGCCTCCACCAGGCCCCCACTCATGTCTCCCACCACCCCCATCCCCCAGGCACCAGGGGCAGCCTCCATCAGGCCCCCACTCATGTCCCCCTGCACCCCCACCCCCCAGCAGTGCAGGGGCACCTGCCAGCATTCCCCCACTCATGTCCCCCAGCCAACATGTCATCACAATCTAGATCCCTGGCCCCTATGGTCAGCCTCCAAATGCCAAACACCCACCCGAGTATTGCATCTACCCACTTCGAAATGGCAATAACATGATAGAACCCCAATTGCCAGTTTGGAAATGAACACATGTCCCTCACATACACCCAATGGGTGTCAGTGAATCTCAAAACCCATATCATGATATGCATGAAACCAATGAGATGATACTACACATTGAAGTTTGAACCAAAAATATGTATTAAAAGAAACATAAATTGAATCAAAAATAAACAAACAGAAATGGGAATTAAAAAAAATAAAAAGCAGCATGTCCGTGAAATTATGCAATGGAAAATCATAATTGAAAGCCATTGCTCCATGGGTAAATAGTAAAAAAAAATGAAAATCCAACAGTCAACTATATACAGATAAACAAGCCAGGGTCCATGATCCCAACAGAAGAAATGAAACCTATCTAATAACACTACCTAATAAAAAAAAACTATATACAAAAATGTGGCCCATTGTCCAAAAGGTCCAAAAAAAAAGCAAAACCAAAGGAAACCTAACACTAACTACAGAACTTTTTACAAGGGCAGCGGGCTAGTCCGACGGCTCACTTTTGGATGTCCCGGGCCAGGGCATCATCGAACTCCTGCTCACTGTCCCAGAGGCGGTCCTCCTCCATGGCCCCGAGGGTTACTCAGGGCCGTCGACGTGGCCACCTCCAACCCCCTGCGGATTGCCTCGAGGCACTCGGCCCGCCTCAGGGCCCTCCGCATGGAGTTCTCCGCCCTGACCATCGTGAGCCGTGCCTCTTCCGCCCGCTGCCGCTCGGCATCTATGGCGTGGCCCAACCGCTGCCACACGGAAGACACTTCCCGTCCTGGGTCCTCCTGCCCTCCGGCCGATGCCTGCCCCTCCGATGTCGAAGGCCCCGAGCCATCATGGCTCCCACCACGTTGCTGCTGCTGCTGTGCCTCTGCCCGTGCACTGCCTCCTGCTGCCTGCACATCCTCCGCTGGCTGGGGTGCAGTCGTTGATGTGGCCACCCCTGCTGGACGTCCGACTCCCGACTGTGGCAGGGATGCCTCCTCCACCAGCCTGGCCGCACTGTCAGAGGCAGCTCCACAGGGCACCCAGGTGACTGATGGGTGGGAAGATGGCATGGAGGACGACTGGCGCATAGGGGGTTCAGTTGAGGAGGGGGTCTGAGCAAGCCCCATCAAACAGAGGAATCCGGCCTGGGTGACCTGTCCCAGTAGGCCGACTCGGTCAACGAGCCATTCGAGATGACATGCAGTCTCCTCATGAATAGACTGCAGGTCACCTTGCATGGACCGTTGACGCAACGCTACACCAGTCAGGACAGGCTCAACCCGGACCCGGATAGCCACGTCCGCAGGCAGAGGAAGGCCAGTTGACGTGAGCTCATCCCCTGCCTGAAAACGGGTCTGGACGTAGGCATACCTGCTGGTGCAAGATGATGCAGGGACAGGATCAGGGACAGGATTGCACACAGGCACCTCCGCGGCGGCCTGTGCTGCCTCCTGTCCCTGGTCCTGCACTGCAAAACTAGCACCAGTGGAATCCCCACCTCCAGACCCCGTCTCTGTTGCGTGCACGGCCTCCTCCTCCACCAAACCCCTCACCAACCTGGATGACTCTGTGCCATCTTCCCTTGTTGGGCCCTGTGGGGTCCCAGCTGCCCCTTCTGCTGCCGAGGAGTCCAACTCCGACCTCCGCCTCTTGGACCTCCCCCCGGCAGCTGCGGCCTGGGACGCGGCACCGAACTCCTCACTCCCCGACAAGATCTCAACCTAGGAGGGGAGCCGGGCCTTGCGTCTCCGGCTGGCGGTGGGATCCCCGCCGCTGTGCTCCACAGCACCTTCTCCGCCCTCTTCATCAGTTGACGCTGCAGACAGGGAGAAATAAAAGACAGGCATCAGGGCACTGTACAATGGACACATACACACATGACAGTTGTACATGAGTGGCATTGGCAAACCTCGACATGCCATCACAATCCCCAACACACATGTCATTTCAACTTGCACACATGAGCCATACCACAGCCACATCCCAACTGCCAGCACCATCCATACACATACAACAGCATGAGCAGGCAATGGTGAGCTAGACATCACATGCAACACAGGGAGTGCACTACACATGCACACACACCACCACACTTGCATGCATGTGTACACCTCTGCCAAGTGTTGCAGTGTTCAGATGGGCATCCATGTCACATCTGCCAATCAGGCTTCCACATCCCGCTGTCACATGCATCCATGTTGCATCACTGTTGCACCCTTGTCAAATACACACACATGCACATGTACACAGTGCTGATACATGCAGCTGAAAACAACATACATGCGTGACATCACGAACATGCCTACTTACATACACATTCATCCAAACATGTGTGCCCACACAACTGCATTTGGCATGCAAGCCTACACACACAAGCACCATCCATGTCTCACACATGTGTTAGCCTCACGGCCCTGTACACCCCGACCCATACTCGACCCCATACAAACAGATGTGCAACCTGCACACTACTGAAACATCACCACACGCACAGCTTACAATCAGGATGCATGTACACTTACCACTCGACTCCAGACGGGTCTGCCTCTCAAGGACCTGGACGTGGAGTGCTGGGGATATGCGTTCCAGGACCCTCATCTGATCTTCCGACAAGTGGCCCCGGCGCCCCTTAGCATCCGCTGCCTTCAAGAGGCGCCGGGCCTTGTTCAGGGTCCTGGACCTGAAGTCCTCCCAGCGCTTCTTGACATGTTGGAAGTCGCGGACTGCCACCCCCTCTGCGTGGATGGCAGTCACGATGTCCGTCCAGATCCGAGTCCGTCCTACATTGTCGGCGCGGGAACTTCCGAAGAGGGCATCATACTGTCCCAGGATTTGCTCCACCAGGACACCAACTTCCCTGGCACTGAAGCTGGTGCCCCTCTGCCTCTCTGGCCGGGGGTTATCAGTGGTGCCAGATGTTGCAGTGCCTGACATGACAACCCCAGAGGCAGGAGTGGGTGGGCAACTGGGTCCTGGGGCTGGGCTGTGGAGCGATGGAATCCCAGTTGGGAGTCTTCGGTTCCAGCAGGGGTGGTCACAGCAACAGCACCCCTGGCTGATGTGCAGGCAGCAAATGGCAGGGCACGTGGGCAGCAGGCAGTCAGGCAGCAGCAGATGGCAGGTGGGAGCGTGCTTGGGGCTCTGGGTGGCAGTAAATCGGCTTTCTGGGCAGGAGCGTGGTCTTCCGTGTGCTTAGGCGTGGCCAGCTTGATACGGAGTGATTTCGTGAAAATCCTGCACGTCTGCGTGTAATTCGAGGAAAGGCCCTTAGCGCGTAAGCACGTCTGCACGCATACGCGATTTCATTGGCCCAAAGGGCCCCATGTGCTCAGCTGTGACGTCACGCGCATGGCCGTTGAGAATGGCGCATGTAAAAAAAAGAGATACACGTCCGAGTGTCAAAGCGTGTAATTGGTGAAAATGGCCTCATCGCGTATGCGCGTCTGTGACGTGTGTATAAAAGGTACGTGTAGAACGCCATTTCCTTGTAGGTGCTTTTCGTGGAGAGCGAGTGGGTGAAATCTGTACTTCTTGTCGGTTCACACGCGATTTACTTCACAGCGTTTCCAGTTCGTACTCCCTGTTACCTCTGACAGCTTTTTCTCTTTTCCTCTTTTTCCTGGGCCTGTTTCCTGAAACAGCGTTCCCTTCTACTGTTGTCCTGTCTCCTCAGACAGCGTACAATTCTTCTTTTCGCGGGGGTGTTGCCAACGCGCACACGTGCATATTTTTCACGCTTTTGTTCCTGGCAGACGGTGAGTCGCGCACGTATTTAACATCTGTGCTTGCCCCGTGTGTCGCGTACCCCTTCAGAGGTCATTCTAGGCTGCGTGTGACACGCATACGTTCATTCTTGTGTTTCTGGGTGCCACAGCGTAGTGCAGGTTTATTTTTCCACGCACGTGGTCTAGGAGGGGTTGCGTGCACCGTACTTCACTTTTTTGGGGTGCCTGTGCGTTGCGTGACCCGTCATCTTTCCCCAGGGGTGACATACAGCCTTGCTAGAGCACTAGGGTACGATTACCATCTGGTACCCAACCCCTTTGACCCCCAATTGCCCAGGACAATAGTTCACATCGACTCCCATACGCACAATAACATCAGTGCCTTCATGGCTAGGGTACATGCTATCTGTGTGATGGCATGTGTATTTGACCTGCCAATCACTGGCCAATGTGTGATGCCACTGCTAGGCAGCATGCAGCAAATGTGTTCATCTTCCATCTTGGTGTCATCAATGTGTGCCATCTGCCTACCCTTCACACGCAGTGACGGTGCATGCATGGGATGGTTTTAGTCATGTGGGACATGTGTCAATCAAGTACTGTTTCTGTAGCCTCTCAGCCCTAATTGTGTGCCATAGTGCTAATGCCTGTTTCCATTTGTTTTCTTTTATTTCTTTGCAGGGGATGACGCACTTGATACTGCTGGGGTTGTGGAGATGGTGCAGACCCAGGAGGGGTCTGAGGGCCGACCGACCACCAGTGAGGGACGTGTTGTGGTGGTGGGTGAGAACCCACAACTGCTGCAGGTCGTGCTCTCAAGGGGTGTCTCTGGCTGCACCTCCCCCGAGCTGTATTCAGGTGTCGATTCGGATGATGAGACCTATGTGCCGTCGCAGGTGAGTGTTCCTGGGAGGGATTCTGTTCTGTCCGACCCACCTGCACCAGGGTTAGAACCCTCAATGGGGATGTCAGTGTTGGCAGGTACGCCTTTGGTGGTTACGGATGCAGGGTCACACTCCGCGACATCTGATCCTGTTCCTGGGCCAGCATATCAGAGGGGGAATGCAGTCCTGCAGCCTCAGGCAGTGCCAGCACAGCAAGGCGCAGTTCACCTTGCCCCAGACGGTGTGGTGCCCGCCGACATGGTAGCTGTCAGCCACCTGGCAATACCGCATGGGAGCAATCCATATACGGTATGGCAACCCAACAGGCAGCATCATCAGAGATGATGGCTCAGGCCATGGATAGGGTGTCCATTGTCCCCCCCCGAAAGGCTGATGGAGCGACTACAGCAGGCAACCGACTCCATCTGCCAGTCACACAGGGAGGACATGTTGGCGTCCGACAGGGACAGGCGGGCGGCACTGGTGACTCTGCAGGAAGCCATTTCCATAGAGTACCAGGGCCACAGGGAAGCCCTGAGGGTGGAACTCCTTCACCTCAGGACGACTCTTGTTGAGCTTGAGGCTTCAACAAACAGAAGGACATAACAGCAGCTGGAGCATCTCACACGTACGCTCTCAGCTGAGATGCAGGCAACTAGGGCAGAGGTCCGGGCATCCCGTGAGTTGTTGCATGGGGACCTCCGCACACTTATCCTCCAGAACGAGACCTACCACACCCGCATGCTTGCAGCCATGGAGGAACAGACTAGGGCTTTGCGTGGGCTGCCTCCCATAGTGCCACCACCTCCTGATGCAGCTGCAGAGGGTGAGGAGAGCGACAGCAGTGATACTCCCACAATAGGGTAGCCGTGTAGGCCATGAGCCCATGGAGGTGTTTTTTTTTTTGCAAGATCCACACAGGTGGGTTTTGGTGTGCACCCTGTCCTCGGACCTCCTGGGTGGCCTCCCCCAGCCCCCTGGGCCCATTAATGGCCATTTTTGATATATATATTTTTTTTTCTTATTTTTTTTTGGGACAGTGTGTTGCCTTGTGTGGCTCCCGTGGGCATACGCTGCATTGTGGCTGGGCACATGCAGTCTTGTCATGAATTTGGTTCAGATGTTTGGGTTTTTGTGACACACACCCCTCCTGCTTCCCGTTTCAATTGGGCTTGCAAAGGGTGTGCCCAAGTGACATTGACGTACATGGTGACATTGGACTCCCATTCGATGTGTGGGCAGTCTGTAGTAAATACTGTGTATACATTCATAGTGCATATTGTTGTTGTATTGTACACTGCATGGTGTATTGATATGTCCCTCTGCATCCATCTCATCCTCCTAATTTGCAGGTCTATTCCTCATGTCTTCACAATGCGGTCCACCTTGGAACTGGAGTCCATGTTGTAAGCAGTGCACCTACACTCTTGTGTGGCGCTAACACTGTATACTTGGAAGTGTTCGGAGGGCTGGCATCATCAGGTAGTGAGGCTAGCAAATTTTTAAGTCTGTAATGTAATGTTTAAGGTAGGTTGGAGGTTGTGTAGGTGATTGGTATTCTTGGTAAGTATTTGGTAATTTGTGTTGTAGGTCCTGCATTACTGTGAGCATTTCATGTGTGGCCATGTTTCCATTAGGGACACTGTAGCTGGTGACACTTGGGGCATGTTGTGGGGATTAATTTGTTTCCTCTCACATTGCATGACATGCCATGGTGTGTTGTGTGGCGGGGAGGAGTTGGGTGACATGGCACTGTTTTCATGTAGTATTTTGCGAGTGGGTATTCATTTCTGCAGCATGGAAGTGTGTCTTTTGATGACACTGCATTGGTGGTGTTTGTGTAGGTAGGGATGCACACATTGTGACACTTCCACATGAACAATCTGAGGCTGCTATGGTTCTGACAGTTGACTGTCCCTTTGTTCGTCTTAATTGTCAGGTCGAGTCATCATTGATTATCAGATGGTATGTGCCAGGGCTGTGTGCACTCCACTGGGGTGTGATTTCTATGTGAAGTAATTAGCCACCAGCTGCGTACGGGCTGCCTCACCCCGTGCACTCTCCCCTCCCATGCGCAGCCGGCGTGCATGTGGTTGGGGATGTGGGGGCACCACCATGTCCACAGCCAGGCCCCGGCGTGTTGCAACATTGTGCAGGACACATGCTGCCACTATGATCCTGCACACTACTGGGGGCGCATATAACAGTTGCCCGCCAGAACGGTCAAGGGAGTGAAAGCGTGACTTGAGCACTCCGAATGTGCGCTCCACTATGCCCCGGGTTGCAATATGGGCTGTTTTGTATCTTACCTCTGGAGGCGTGATGGGGTTCCGAATTGGCGTCATCATGTGGGTGCTCAGAGGGTAGGCACTGTTCCCTGGTGAGGAGGTGATGGGTATCATTAGTGGGGTAGTGACATAACTCTGCATCTGACATGCATGCATGTGCAGTGGCATTCATACTCATCAAGCAGCCATGTATCGCCATGCCGCCCAGCTTCTAGGTCCCGGCTTAGGGTAGACATTCAGTAAATGAAGCTGTCGTGGGTGGACCCTGGATAGTTGGCATATTTCCGGGATCTTATTGTAATTTTATCTTTGGAAAGGCATTATTCTTTTGTAAAGGTTTTTCTCTCAAAACCAAAAACAAATAAAAAAAAAAAAGATAGTTGGCATATACTGAGGTGATGATTCCCTTGGCATTACATACTACCTGCACGTTGATGGAATGCCAGTGCTTGCGGTTCCTATAGATGTGCTCAGATGCCCTGGGGGGGACGTTGTGCCACATGGGTGCAGTCAATGGCACCTAGCACTTTTGGGAATTGTGCCACACCGTAGAAATCGAGGGCGGCAGCCTGCCTTTCTTTCAGTGTTTCCTGGGCAGGTATATGTGCCTACGGACTGATGGGCATGCAGTGATGATGTTCAAGACCTGGTGTAGGCAGCGTGACTGCGTGGATTGTGACACCCCACCCACTATGGCACTTGTCCGCTGAAATGATCCTGTGGCCAAGAAGTGCAGTACATTGAGGACCTTCTCCAGGGGGCTGGGTGCTTGGGAGCACAGGGTGGGTGATGTGAGGTCATCCGCCCACTCACTGACCAGGTCTACTATTATGTGTGGTGGAAACCTGTACCTCCCATACACCTGGTCATCAGGCATCCCAAAAAGTCTGGGTCTTGGAGTGAAAATTCGGGCCCTCACTATCCTCCTCCTCCTCCTTTGGTAACCCACGGCCACTGCTGCTAGGAATGGTATATTCATCCTGGCGTCTGAGCTTGTTTGTTGTTTGCGTGCACTTTTATGCTGCGCGGGTCGACGTACGCCTGCTTCATGCTGGCGTATGTGTTTCAGGATTGGACCATTTATTTTTCGGCGCGTCATAGGCGAACGTGTGAATCTTCCCGCCCACCCCAGGAATACACATAGCACGCTCTCCCAGGCCCAGTCGCAAGTAAATATTCCCGCCCACCCCTGGAATACACGTACCCCACTCTCACAGGCCCAGTTGCGTGTGTAAGTTCACGTGCACCCCGAAATACACGTACCCAGGCCAATCGCGTGTGGAACTTCCCGCACATCCCGAAACACACGTAACCAGGCTAATCGCGTGTGGAATTTCCCGTGCACCCCGAAGTACACGTACCCAGGCTAATCGCATGTGGAACTTCCCACGCACCCCGTAATACGCGTACCCAGGCTAATCGCGTGTGGAACTTCCCGCGCACCCCGTAGTACACGTACCCAGGCAAATCGCACGGCTGGGGGGTGGGGGTGTAGGGGGACATGTGTGGGGGCCTCGTGGAGGGTGCCCCTGCACTGCTGAAGGGTCGGGTGCTGGTAGACATGGGTGGGGGCCTGGTGGAGGCTGCCCCTGGTGGCTGGGGGGTGGGGGTGCAGGGAGACATGAGTGGGGCCCTGATGGAGGCTGCCCCTGGTGGCTGGGGGGTGGGGGTGGTGGGAGACATGAGTGGGGGCCTGGTGGAGGCTGCCCCTGCACTGCTGGGGGGTGGGGGTGCAGGGGGACATGAGTGGGGGCCTGGTGGAGGCTGGCCCTGGTGGCTGGGGGGTGGGGGTGGTGGTAGACATGGGTGGGGGCCTGGTGGAGGCTGCCCCTGGTGGCTGGGGGGTGGGGGTGGTGGTGGACATGAGTGGGGGCCTGGTGGAGGGTGCCCCTGCACTGCTGGGGGGTGGGGGTGGTGGTAGACATGGGTGGGAGCCTGGTGGAGTCTGCCCCTGGTGGCCGGGGGCTGGGGGTGCAGGGAGACATGAGTGGGGGCCTGGTGGAGGCTGCCCCTGCACTGCTGGGGAGTGGGGGTGCTGGGAGACATGGGTGGGCGCCTGGTGGAGGCCGCCCCTGGTGGCTGGGGGGTGGGGGTGCAAGGAGACATGAGTGGGGGCCTGGTGGAGGCTGCCCCTGGTGGCTGGGGGGTAGGGGTGGTGGTGGACATGAGTGGGGGCCTGGTGGAGGGTGCCCCTGCACTGCTGGGGGGGTGGGGGTGGTGGTAGACATGGGTGGGGGCCTGGTGGAGGCGGCCCCTGGTGGCTGGGGGGTGGGGGTGCAGGGAGACATGAGTGGGGGCCTGGTGGAGGCTGCCCCTGGTGGCTGGGGGGTGGGGGTGGTGGGAGACATGAGTGGGGGCCTGGTGGAGGCTGCCCCTGCACTGCTGGGGGGTGTGTGTGCAGGGGGACATGAGTGGGGGCCTGGTGTAGGCTGCCCCTGCACTGCTGGGGGGTGGGGGTGCAGGGAGACATGAGTGGGGGCCTGGTGGAGGCTGCCCCTGGTGGCTGGGGGTGGGGGTGGTGGGAGACATGAGTGGGGGCCTGGTGGAGGGTGCCCCTGCACTGCTGGGGGGTGGGGGTGGTGGGAGACATGAGTGGGGGCCTGGTGGAGGCTGCCCCTGGTTGCTGGGGGTTGGGGGTGGTAGGAGACATGAGTGGGGGTCTGGTGGAGGCTGCCCCTGCACTACTGGTGGGTGGAGGTGCAGGGGGACATGAGTGGGGGCCTGGTGGAGGCTGCCCCTGCACTGCTGGGGGGTGGGGGTGCAAGGGGACATGAGTGGGGGCCTGGTGGAGGCTGCCCCGCACTGCTGGGGGGTGGGGGCGCTGGGAGACATGGGTGGGGGCCTGGTGGAGGCTGCCCCTGGTGGCTGGGTGGTGGGGGTGGTGGGAGACATGAGTGGGGGCCTGGTGGAGGGTGCCCCTGGTGGCTGGGGGGTGGGGGTGCAGGGAGACATGAGTGGGGGCCTGGTGGAGCCTTCCTCTGCACTGCTGGGGGGTGGGGGTGCAGGGGGACATGTGTGGGGGCCTGGTGGAGGCTGCCCCTGGTGGCTGGGGGGTGGGGGTGCAGGGAGACATGAGTGGGGGCCTGGTGGAGGCTGCCCCTGGTGTCTGGGGGGTGGGGTGGTGGGAGACATGAGTGGGGGCCTGGTGGAGGCTGCCCCTGGTGGCTGGGGGGTGGGGGTGGTGGGAGACATGAGTGGGGGCCTGGTGGAGGCTGCCCCTGCACTGCTGGGGGGTGGGGGTACAGGGGGACATGAGTGGGGGCCTGGTGGAGGCTGTCCCTGCACTGCTGGGGGGTGGGGGTGCAGGGGGACATGAGTGGGGGCCTGGTGGAGGTTGCCCCTGGTGGCTGGGGGGTGGTGGTGGTGGTCATGAGTGGGGGCCAGGTGGAGGGTGCCCCTGCACTGCTGGGGGATGGGGGTGGTGGTAGACATGGGTGGGGGCCTGGTGGAGGCTGCCCCTGGTGGATCAGGGGTTGTGGTGGTGGTGGACATGAGTGGGGGCCTGGTGGAGGGTGCCCCTGCACTGCTGGGGGGTGGGGGTGGTGGTAGACATGGGTGGGGGCCTGGTGGAGGCTGCCCCTGGTGGCTGGGGGTGGAGCTGGCTCTGACATGAGTGGGGCCTGGCGAAGGGTGCCCCTGCACTGCTGGGGGGTGGGGGTGGTGGGAGACATGGGTGGGTGCCTGGTGGAGGCTGCCCCTGGTGGCTGGAGGGTGGGGGTGGTAGGAGACATGAGTGGGGGCCTGGTGGAGGCTGCCCCTGGTGGCTGGGGGGTGGTGGTGGTGGGAGACATGAGTGGGGGCCTGGTGGAGGCTGCCCCTGCACTGCTGGGGGTGGGGGTGCAGGGGGACATGAGTGGGGGCCTGGTGGAGGGTGCCCCTGCACTGCTGGGGGGTGGGGGTGGTGGTAGACATGTGTGGGGGCCTGGTGGAGGGTGCCCCTGCACTGCTGGGGGGTGGGGGTGCTGGGAGACATGTGTTGATGATCAGTAGTGCAAGGTGACATGTGGGTTGGCTGGTGGCCATGGCCATGGTGGATGGGTTGCCTGTGGGACATGAGCAGGGGTGCAGGGTAGTCCCCTGTGGTGTGGGCTGCCTGCAGGGGCCGTGGAGGGTTTAGAGGGAACACCTGGGAGGACACACATGGCCAAATCACGTGTAGCATTCCCCGGCACCACCGAAATACACTTACCCTGCTGAAATCGCGTGTGAATCTTCCCGCGCACCTCGGAATACACGTACCCTGGCCAATCGCGTGTGGAACTTCCCGCGCACCCGAAGTACACGTACCCAGGACAATTCCGTGTGGAACTTCACGCGCATCCCGAAGTAGACGTACCCAGGACAATCGCGTGTGGAACTTCCCGCGCACCCCGGAGTACACGAACCCAGGCCAATCGCGTGTGGAACTTCCCGCGCACCCCGTAGTACACGTACCCAGGCTAATCGCGTGTGGAACTTCCCACGCACCCAGGAACACACGCACACACTATTTTTCACACAGCGGGTGTCCGTGTTTGTCGGTACCCCTTTGCACCTCATTTGTCCTAGAGGGCCACTGTAAGGCCCATTCATCATGGCTGTATATGGGTGCTTTTTGTTAGCGCACATTTTGGCGCCCATTTTTTTCAGTCGCAGATGCGCTACCGCCTGCTTTTTTGTGGCGCACTTGTTTGGCCCTGTGCGCGTCTTTGACCGTGCGCTGGTTTGCCCTATTCGATTCCATGAATACGGGTTGTAGGCAAGCGTGTGGGCGTTCCGCGCACTTGCCTCCTGTACTTCCCCCGCGACGCCCATATTTTCACGCGTTGTTCCCCATTCTGAGTGTTACGCCCCGTGTTCCACCTACTTTTGTGATGTGCGCCGCGCTATGTGCGATTTCGCAGTGGCCGTGGCGCACGCTGTTGGATGACCTGTGCGCAGGCGTGCGCGGTGCACATTTTTAGCGCACATCTAATGTTTTTCTCGCGCACGGACAAACATGAATCGATATGCACTGGTTTGCCTGCGATTTTCGCACTTGCACTGCGATTTTCGCACTTTTACTGCGATTTGCACGTTTTGGCACCTCTGCGCGGGAATTTTCGGCGCACATTATTTCCATGAATCGACCCCTTTATGGTTCTTCTATGGCACTGTGTCAAAATGGGCTCCAGGTAATCTTCTCCTCATTGATAAGGCCCAATTCTCCAGTTCATGTCCAAGTTCTATACTGATCTATTTGGAACAGGTGTTTTCCTTCCTTGCATCTATTAATTCAGGAGTCAGAATCACCTTCCCTTTTATTTCTGCTTGTTTAAAATGTACCAAATTCCCACGCTTATGTCACACTATTTGATTATAAAATATACCCTCAATCTTCATTTGTTGTTTTTAATTTTGATTATAAAATATACCCTCAATCTTCATTTGTTGTTTTTAATTTCTCTACAAATGAAAAAAAAAAGATGTGGGCCAAATCTACTCTTAATATGTTTCAATTAAAATTCATTTTTCTTTTATAAAGCAGGGTTGCCACTTCAATGAAACATGGATTGATTTAATCCTCCAGCCTAGATGCATGTCTGGGTATGTGCAATGACTATTTGGAATATTTACTAAAACATTATGAATGTTTATCATTTTAATAAAGTTTAGTTGATGTAGAATATATACCGATTAATAATCCCCTATTAAAAACTGTAAACAAAAAAATCACCCTTACACACCTTGGTTTACTGAGGAATTGCAATCCCTTAAGGCTAAGCGAAGACAAGGTGAGTGAAAATGATAGTTAGCATATAGGCCAGCAGACAAAGTTCTACTTCTTCTAGCCACTGTATCCTATCAGACAGCTTTACGCCCTGCTAAGCACATTTTTTTTTCACCTTAAAATCGAGGGTGCAATTAATCGGCTAAAACAACTGTTTGATGTAGTCTTTTCTCTGTCCTCTTTTGCTGCCACCCAGTCCTTTATCGTCCCATCCCAAACCTTCTGCGACTCCCTAGCAGACTACTTTGTAGGTAAAATTGACACTATTCGCAGTCATATAGCTAATTCTACTGCCCTGTCAGGTCTTCAGCCCTTGCCTGGTCCTGCTTGTAACCCGAATACAGGATGGTCCACCTTCCTTCTTTTACTGTTAAGGAAGCTTTTGAAGCTATGAATACATTAAATTTGCCTCGCCCCGGGACTCTATACCTTTGCCCACGCTTAAAAACATCTCCACCCAGATTTCACCTTGGATTACATCCCATTCAACAAATCATTTGCAGCAGGAATTATCCCTGAGGAGCTGAAGCATACCCTTGTGAGGCCGGTCTTAAGGAAACCACAATTGGAGGCCTCTGTACCATCTAACTTTCACCCAATTTCACTTCGGACATTTTTTATGACATTGATGGAATCTTTCATCACTCCTCTGCTTAGTTCCTGTGTAGAGTCTTCCAATTTCTTTAATCTGTTTCAGTCCGGTTTTCATCCTGGTAGCGGTACGGAATCCGTACTTATATCAGTAGTGAATGATCTGACATGCCCTGTTAACCAGGGTGGAGTGGGGGTACTGGTTTTATTAGACCTGCCTGCCGCCTTTGGTACAGTTTACCACCCTACCCTGATCACCTACCTGTCCTGTGCTGGACTCTCCAGACAGCTACTTGCATTGTTTTCCTCCTTCTTGGAGGGTCAGTCTCAGTCTATCTATCTATCACCTTTCTATTCTGGCTGTAGGGAAGAACACATTGAATCCCCGACTAGAGTTTTACTGACCATTGAACACAAGCACAAGAGGTGGTTTTTGGCTTGAGCTCGGCAAACGTTCTTTAACCCTCAGAATCTGGCGGGAGCAGCAAGAACTGGTAGGGGTCCTGGTGTTCCTGCAGGTTCAGCTTGGAGACCTAAAAATGTATTTGTTGGTGCAGTGTTGACCAGGGCACCGCCTTTAGACTGTGACACATCCTCATAGCGGTCCTTGTTATTAGCCGTCTCTGTGGCCCAATCGGTTAGTTCTCTGGCTGTTAACCGAAAGGTTGCTGGTTCAAGCCCACCCAGGGACGCATATGTTGTCTTCATCTTCCTTTTATTTGATGCTGGCTCTTCACCCCATTATACAGCCACCACAGATTACGAGAACAGAGATGGCCCACAAACCTGCCTGCCGGCTTTGGTACAGTTGACCACCCTACCCTGATCACCTACCTGTCCTGTGCTGGACTCTCCAGACAGCTACTTGCATTGTTTTCCTCCTTCTTGGAGGGCCAGTCTCAGTCTATCTATCTATCTATCACCTTTCTATTCTAAAGCTTTCTATTCTAAAGCTATTTCTCTAATTTGCAGAGTCCCCCAAGGCTCCGCTTTATCTCCTATTCTGTTTGACATTTATATTCAGCCACTTGTCAGACTCAAATTCTCCCACAGCTTCTTGTGCTATTCCTATGCCAATGACATGCACATTATTTTGCAGTTTGATCTCTTTTCCTCTGAGAAGGCTACGAAGCTGAGGGACTGCCTTGATGCAGTGGGGGGTTTTATGGCCGACAACTGCCTGAAGCTTCATGCTGATAAACAGATGTGTTGGTTGTAGGATGCTCTGATCTTTCCCTTTACTGGACCAGACCACTGGTTTCTGGCCTTCCACTCTTCGGCCCTGCCTTTCCCCTGTTGCAGTGGTGATGGATTTAGGTGGAAAAACCTCAGCAACTCTGTCGATGAAGTATTAGGTCTCCACTGTTTGTCAATCTGGTCTCTTAAAGCTGCAAACTCTTTGCAAGGTTTTTCCTTTTTTTCCCCTTGCTTTCATGCCCCAGTGGTATCTTCTCTGTTCCTTAGTGGTATTGGATACTGCAATTCCCTCTACCTGGCACATCCAGTTTATCTGCTTCACTGTCTTTGGTTGTTACAAAACATGGCAGCAGGAGTTATTCTTCATCCTCCTTTTGGTTCTTTTATGACCCCACTTCTACACCATTTACACTGTTAGAGAAACATGTTCTACTCAAGTCTCTATTTATTGTTCACAGAGCATTCTATAAAATTGGAGCTGAATAGATTCAGGCCAATTTTTGTCCTTATATTCCTGCTAAAGTACTGTGCTCCCAGTCTTCTCAGATAATTCAGATCCCTTCTGCAGGGGATCAAGCCTTTTATGTGGCTTCTGCGAAAGCTTTCTTCCCTGTAACCTGTGGGCTGTGATGCCTCATCTATCCTTTTTCCGCATAGAAAAGACCCTCTGTTTTAGGTACGTCCCCTCTCTCACGTTCTCTGGTCTGGACCTGATGGTCTGTAGCACCAAGAAGCCTTTGGGTGTATGTCGCGCACATAACTTAACATAACATAACATAACATAACATTACATAGCTATAATGTTTTAAGTCAAAATCTGTTCTAAAAGTAGACAAATATATCATTAAAAATGATAGTCGCATTTAAAACTTAAATAGGGTCTCCTTCTTTTCATGATGAATCACAAAATAGGTCTTCAGAGGCATCTCTATGAAGCCATTAGTCAATGATTGATCAGGAGACTATGCTAGGGCCCTTTGTTTTCCATCCATTATGTGCGGACCATCTTTCTCCCTTACTGGAAGTAGAAGTTCAAAAGGTGTCACATTAATGCAAGGATTTCCTTTTGAGGTGAGGCTATAATACAGATCACCTGGTCACTCCAAATCTTAATTGCTGGGAAGACCTCAAATCAAATTTTCTTGGTACTTTAGTTTGTATTTTATAATTATATTCCTTAAATTGAAGTACTCACAAAGGTAGGGTCTGCTCATTAACACGGACAACCTGTTCAGCCACTTGTAATTTAATGGGTTTCTTTTTTTTAGATGTGAAGGATGAACCTTCCACCCCAGAGCAAAATGTCAGATGACAGGATTATATGCAAAATGCAAACCGTTATTGGAAGTACAAACCTGCTGTTCTATTACTTAAATAAGGATATAGTATGGCCACACTGAAAATCTTCAATTTCACATAGATTAAACTTATACATGTAAAGAATGTACAGACAAACATGTATTATTTAAAGCTCACCTCACCTACTATCTTTGTACAACAATTCAACTGTTAATTTTTAGTTTACACTGTTTCACTTGCTTTATATAAAACTGTCATCTTATTGGCTGACAACAAAACAAGTGTTCTGTTTGCAACCATTAATACATGTAACATTAGCAGTTAAAATTAAATATCATCTGTTAAGCATAGTTTTTCTGGTATAAAGTTTAGAATCTGTATTCTGGTCATTAATTTCTTCATGTGCAGCAGAAGGATTTTTATTTTGAAAACTTGGCAAGATCTTATGAAATCACAGGATAATTCATAGGCCATATTTTCCTGTTGGCTGAATTACACTTTTGACACATTCAGTCTTTGGTATTTTTGGATGTGCTGTCCCAAGATTAGTATGGAATAAAGCAGTAACCGTTGACATGTAATGCTGCTCTGCATATCCAAGAGCCCTATTCCAGTATTGCAGGCACAGATCTACATAGTAAAGTGTTTTTACATTGGAGTTTTCAATATTTCCTGCTGGAGTATGTACACCCAAAAATAAAATAAGGCATTATTCTGGTGGCTCTTCACTTTAAATTGTGCCGCAAGTGAGGCTGAAATGGTCTGTGGTGCCTGCGGTAGATGAACATAGGAGTTGGCAACTGCAGATTGTGTTGGAGGTGAGCCCTACCAGAAAATGAAGGGAGGAGTAACCTTCATGATGGCATCTGCCACACAGAGCATGGAAGTGAGGCAGAAGTGGTCTGTGGTAGAAAAGGTAGGAGTCAGCAACTGTAGATTTTCTTGGAGGCCGGCCCTACCAGAAACTGAAGGGAGGATTAACCTTCTTAACGGCATCCTCCGTGCAGAGCGCGGCACGGAAGTGAGGCAGAAGTGGTCTGCGGTGGTCCGCAGTATCCCATGAACTCTGTGAGTGATTGGAAGGACAGATTGATTCATCATACTACATCCGGTCCTCAACAATCTCCTCCAAACTGTATTTGCGTCAGTGAGTGAATTATTATCAAAGCTGCTTTTAAAAAATCTAAACCTTAGCGTCTTACCCCTCAAAAGATTTGTTACTTGTTAAGGAGCGTTTATAGAGTTTGCCTAAATAGAAAGCTGTTTTTTAATGGTGCAAAACACAGCACTGCTATGGCCCCACCAATTTTGAAGACTCCATCTAAATCAGCGTCTACATATGTATCTCCAATGGACACAGATTTATTGAATATATCACACTTTAACATTGGTGTCACACCCTTGGAGGTTTTTAATGTTTTAGCTGATTTTCAAAGTGATATTACTGTAATTGAGGTTACAGCTGGAACCCAAGAAACTCGCTGCATATCCTTTTCCTCTGAGGTGCAAACAATTACGGCCACAAACTTGTCACTATATCCTTCTCTTTTTACAGCAGATTCTCTGGGATATGAAAAGTTGGATTTACTATTAGGACTCTCTCTGCAGGCCTCATTGCATGAAATAGGAGGATCCCAGCTGTTACACACCTCTTCACATGAGATTCCAAATACCCCGGGGTCAGTTCTCCACACCCTCAACTTTACCCTTTCTTAAATGGTGAACACTTATGAAACGATTGCCGAGGAATTTCACGAGCAGCGCTCATTGCTTAACACAATGTCCTCAATAGTGGCATTTTTGGAGGGCAATACTTATGGGAAAGCAGAGTGTATCAATGATATTTCTCAAGAGAAAAGTGAGGGTGTACATGGGATTACTCAGACTTTATTTACCACATGGGAGCCTCCAGAATGCTTTCGGAAAAAAAAGATCATGGTCCAATGTATGTTAAGACGATTGATGTTGCAAACAATACAGCTGCCACTCTATATTTCTCAGAGGAAAAGTCTATATAGATGACATTTTCCACTAAACAAAGACCTAAAGGTACTCAACGTTTTTTGAGGAATTTATGGCAGAGTACTCATTTTTTCTCCTGTGGGTAAGGAAATTCCTATAATGGAAATATTGCCCAACAATTCCTTAGTGGAAGACATAGTGATATTCCAAATACCTAGTGAGAAATTAAACATCTCCACCAAGGAAGGCAAAACAAAAACATAAGAATCTTGAGAATTCAAAGAGGTTAGGCCCTAAAGAACCAATTGATAAACTTTTAAAATCAGCGTCAGAATTACCTATATTGTTAAACCAGAGCATCTTATCTGTTTATTCAGAGATGGAGAGTGTAGGGGAATTGGTGGACATTAACCTGCCCATTTTGGAGGAAACTTCACACCTCACTTCTATGGTGAATGCTTTGAATGAGAAACATTATCTGTCTCAAAGACAACTTTTGGGGCCATACCTGGTCAATCTTCAAAAGTCTTTCCACTGACACCTATTTTCCTTCTCTGTAGCAATGGTCTTTCAAACCAAATGAACCCAGACATTATAACATTGCCTCTAGAGCCAAAAAATGGCCCGAACGACAACATTCATGATCTGCAGCGGCATTCTGCCAACAATGAGATAACAGACTGCAGAGTTTGTCGCAGAGTTTACTACAGTTTGCGCCCTGCTGCTACCTGCTGCTTCTTGCTGCAGTTTTTGTTTGGACTTTCCACCTTGTCTATTGAAGGAGGAGGAATTCCTTCATAAGCTCTGTTCTTCCGCAAAGTGGCCACAGAGTTTGTAGCAGTGTTTACTGCAGTCTTGGTTCTGCTGCTACCTGCTTCATTTTGCTGCAGTGTTTTCTGGTCTTTCCACCTTGCCTATTGAAGGAGGAGGAGTTCCTTCATAAGCTCTGATCTGCCGCATAGCGGCAACTGAGTTTATCGTAGAGTTTAAGGCCGTCTGCGCAGTCTGTGCAGACTAAGAAGGCTTACAGAGGCCTCTTTCACAGCTCCTGCTGTTGGTTGTAGGAGGAAAAGATCCGAGACCCTCCACAAACAATGGAACCAGAGGCAGCCCCGAAAACTGAAATTATGCAGTTAATCAGCACACATCTTCAGCATCAGGCTTTTCCCCACCAATAATGCATCTCCAAGACATGGATCCCTTGTCTGCTACATCTACCTTTGATCTACAGCCAAATACTGAGGTGAATGATTCAATTTATTTCACCACCCTTGCCAACAACCAAAGCAAAGGCTTAAAAGTGCATTCAATGAACAGATCATGAGTACATGTACATGCACAGCCTAAAGTGCTCACAGACACAGGAGCACATATTCCATTTGACATTGGACTTAAAATAACTGCTAGCAAAGCACAGTTTTTAGACAGCCAGTAAACTGTTACGCCTTTGACGAACAGGCGCAGAGGCGATATTGAGTGGAAGCTCACACACAACACTAAGTTAGGCGAATCAAAAGAAATCACATTGATGAAAAACAAATTGCAGGATAACAAACCTTACCACATTATAGAAATCTGCCAAGAAAAATTATTAAAACCTCGCCGCAAGAATCCCTTTGCTGACACTCTACCAAGTGTACGACCTGTTTGCACGAGAGTCATGACTGCGTCAAATGTTCCACAAAATGACCAAGATGAAAATGAGGGGTCCCGCAGCAAAACCATCTCAATCTCTCACCAAGCAGGGCCCTACTTCGATTAGGAAAATGAACATGCTGGCTACACTAGCAAAAGCTAGCAGCCAAAAAGAAACCGACAAGCACTCGACCACAAATAAATCAAAAAGTGTCCAAGAGGCTTGTCCATTAGTGATCTACTAAACCATCAAAGGTTCCTTTATGGGAAACCCCATCCGAAAGCCATAAAAAACCTGACCAAGCAACTCGGCATAAAGAAGGTGAAATGGACTAAGTGCCTGATAACCTTTTTCCAGATGGCATAACACTAATTGCAGAGAATACAGGCAAAATATCAACTCAGGACACCCAGCTATATGCTATAAGTAACACTCAGAACACAACAGAGAATGCAAGCCACTCCTTATTACATAGCCCTGGTCCACCAAATGGGGAGAAAGGAGGCGAGCTATCACCAAATTGTACGCCACTCGACCCAGACTTAGATCGAGTACTACCATTCCAGACCCAAAACTACTTTGGAGAAACACCTAGCTTTAATAATCTGAAATCCCACTTTCAACAAGGTTATTACCCTTGAGGACGACAATAGCAGTGTGTCAAATCAAACCTTGGCTACTAGTCCGAGACTTGAACAACAAAAGAAAACAAACAAAATACCAAGGCTCCAGAGCAAAGGTTGGGGCCCACCCTCACCGAAAGTTGACAGCTCTACTCCAAAAGAGCCTACACCGATGCTATAGAGGACTTACCAATTAAGTGACGCAAATAGTCAAAAGGCCATTCAACTTACCCAAGAATGCATGAAGACAAAAATAATAGCAATCTTGTCACTTACACTAGCACCATTTATGAACTTTTTTGAAAGCATTAATGATCATTTAAAAGACCAAACTTTAATGATCGCAATGCTGCACTCAAAGATGTTCTTTGTTGAAGGGTTTATTAGAGAAATCGAAAACAACTTGGATAAAAGTGTGGCACAAGTCACAAACACTGTGCATAGTATATTTGATCCCATCATTAAGGAAAAACACGAGAGACGTATCAAGAGACACAATGAAACATCCTGAGAGATAGGACCTCTTTAAATGTCTCGACAGAAGCTGATGATACAGCACCCACATAATTGTATGGGGAGAAGAACAATGCTATTTACCTACTCAAGAGGGAGGACAAGCATTCCACTGACCTTGATAACACTCTGAACAAGGAACCAGAGAAGAGAGTACAGGAAACACAGACCAAACATCATACTAAGACAATGGCAAGAAAGCAAACACTCAGAAACAATATGTTATGTTTGCACAAACAAAGGGGAAGGACAAAAACATCCCCCCCCCCTGAAAACCAAGAGGAAGAGCCAACACCCACAGTAGGAAACATAGTGAAAACTACAACTGGGGAAGCAATGGGAAAGAAAACTAAAAACCAGAAACCAACACAAAAGCAAATCAAACCAATCTTGCACATTTATAAGAAACCTTGTACTAGCAGAGGATTTGATAGACATGCAACAAATAAAGAACAAAACTCAAATCCCTCTGAAAACATAATCTGCATGCAACAATGGCAAACCATATGATGTCAAAACAATCAAACACTATTGAGGGATATATAATATCCTCCTGGATATTTCAGTATACACTACATCAGGTGGAGAGGACAACAGTTGCCAAAATACCATTGGGAGAGACTGCAAGGAGCAGGAACCAATGGGTACACACTTGGCTCAATCAATTGAGCCTGACAAACTCAATATGACAATGATGCCTCCTCTAACTTAGAATCCTCACAAATAAATCTCAAAGTAACATCAAAAGGGACATCGAGACATGCTAACCCAACTTTGCCAAATCAACAAGGTAATGACACAATCTTTGTCAATGGAAAATACACAGATCAAGGAAAAACTACAACTACACCCTTCCGGACAACCAAACAAACAAGGACACTCCTGCATCCCACCTCGGAAAGTGTGAGGTGGCAACCATTTCCCACCGCTCAAGATAAAAGAAGTTTAGACCAGGATGTGCCACCACGTCAGAAAGAACTACCTCGCTGCAATGAAAGATTAGTAGCGCTGGTAAAAAAAAAAAAAAAGAACAGAGGACCTCAGGATCTGAACCTGATTGCAACTAGTGACAGACTCATCAATCTAAAAACAGTGGTTAGCAATAGCCACAAACAGGCTACTAGCCCTCTGTATTTTGAGAGGCCAGTTGACGAACCGGACAATTGTCAGCAGGAAATGGCTCTTAATTTAAAACCACCACTGAATCCATTGGTGGCTAAAACATACTTTTCCACTTTCAGAACCTTGGAACCAAAAAGATGTGAAACAACATCCAAAGGGCAAAAAATCACTTATTTAAAAGTCAGTTCAAACCGAAGGTTACTTAGGCCTAACAGTCCAAGAAAAAAAAGCAAGAAAAGACCTCATTAAACCTACCTCATTTACTACTGGAACAGATCCTCTATATGGACAATGGCCTAGTTAGTAATCAGAGAAACGTTCTTAGACTATTGCACCAAAGTCCAAAATTAAGATCAGTAACGACAGACGACTTGATAATAACAGACTGCCCGGAAGAAGGCAAGCACAACAAGGTCTTAATATACTTGGTATCGAACTTAGTTAAACAACTGCTCTTGGATGAGGCTATGCACCTACAATCGAAGGGTTTTGATCTGAGACAACCTGGTCAGTCACACTTCATTGTGACCGGAACCCCAGGGAACTGTCAAAGTTGCAAACTATCGAACATAGAAGGATGTACAAAGGTAGAGGGAGATACCGAAGGAGTGCAAATCGTGGAGATCCGTAAATAAAGAAAATGTGGCTAACAATTAGCTTAAGACGAATCCCAAGAAGCAAAGAAGACAGCTTGTGAACCCTGCAAGAAGACCATATCTCTGAGAGAGAAGACTGATACTGGCTGGCCATCGCCTTGACCTTCAATAAGGACATCCTATAACAGCCCAAACCCGATACTACAAACAACATAGTGTTGGGAAAATGAAACACGAGAGGCTATAGACAGCTCTTCATAAAGGGAGAACTGGCCTACAGCCAATTTGACATCATCTGTCCACAAGAAACTTGGATGAGGAAACCACCCATTCTAGAAAGATACATTGTACAACTGAACCCGGCAGTGAAGGCACTGAAGGGAAGACCGATGTCAGGCCCGTTTCCTCGGTTTCGGCCAAAATGACCACACCTAAAGTACTGACCTTGCAAAACGCCCTAAAATGCATACCCAAAAAAGTTTGAACACCAAAAGTACGAACCTTTTGTGTTATGCATTTTAGGTAGGTAAAGAAAAAAGACTGCAGGGGCTGCGGGGCTGTCCTGTTACTATACAGTATAGTGAGCAAGGGTTGCGGGGGACACCCCCGCAGCTGCCCGAAAAAAAAAGAAAAAAAAGAAAAAAGAAACAAATGCTGCAGTGGCTGCGGGGGTGTCCCCCGCAACACTCTGCTCACCATACTATGCAGTATAGTGAGTGGGGTTGCAGGGGACACCCCTGCAGCTTACGGACCAAAAGATAAAAACACAAAAAAAAGAAAAGAAAAGGACCCTGCGGCGCCGGTTCCCAATCACGGAAGTGGAAGGGAACCAGCGTTGCAGGGACACAGCTCGTCCGTAAGAAAGGTAAGTAGGGTGGTGGGGGTGTGTTGGGGGTTTGAGTTGGGGTGTGTTGGGGGTGTGGTTAGGGGTGTGTGTTTGTATGGATGTGGTGTTTTTTTAAATGGATGTCCACATGGGAAATGTATGAACATTTCGTATTGTGTACATTTCCCATGCAGACATTTTGCATGCAGTGATTTCTGTCACGGGAAAATCACGTAGATCTGTCTCATCACCCTAGAACAGGAGGTTGATATAAAAGTAATATCAACTACAAATCCTACACTTTACATCCACATTATGACATTACAAATGGAGGGCCCAAACCTTGAAAGACTGAACATAATGGTCTTATTCAATGTACATTGGAACTGCAAGTCTCCTGGAACAGAAAGCTTCATAGACTCTATAATGGACTTAGTAGACACTTTAATGCTACAATGGACTGACCTCACCCAGATGCTCTGTGGTGACCTAACATCAATTGCTTTGCTTTGATGACAATCACACCACACTAAAAAATAAAACTACAACTTTGACACCTGAGGAAAAGAGATTCTACACCTGGAGAGAAGCCTTGATGGGCAGAAACACCAATTTCCTGAATAGATAAACAACAGGCGATATTCCACCTAAAGCAACGTGGAAAAGAGGGACTGAATCCACGACTCTGGATTACATCTTCACATCTGACAACATTAAATCACGCAAATTCATCCACACTACCCAAAGTGACCACAATATACTAAAACCTACTTGGCAAAGAAGAAAGTCATATAATTTATCCTCATTATAGGTGTCGGAAGGACGCAATCGGTTGATCATATACCCTTCCAGAATCAGCTAGCTGACAAAAAAATGTAAGGCCTAGGTAGAGCTAAGGAAGAAAGACCATGCAGCTGAAATTCCAGACTATTCGACAATGCTGAGAGACTTTTTTTAAGGCAAAAATTCTGGACCTAAAAGCACATTCACTAACCTACACTCATATGACAAAGAAGAGGCTGTTCTAAAAAGCTTTTTAATAGGAAGTTTAAGAAACCTAAGACATAACTGGTCGTAAGAGGCAGTACAAACAGCATGAGCACTAAAACAACAATATCACACTGGTTGAGAATGAGAAGGTATTTAATGACACAGAGAGATGGAGAATTATTGCTTGAAATCAGCGCATCGACGAACACCCGCAACGTGTAGCATCTCATTAACTCCTTGAATACACCACAATTGGCACTAACCATCAACTAACTTACATTTGTTGTCCTAAAGTGTTGCAGCATTGGTAAAGTTTCTTGTAAAAGGTACATTAGATTTGGCCAAACTGTATTTTCAATCTGGAATGATTAGAGCATTGCTTCTATCAATAGTAACATTCTTTTTATCATTGGGCTACGATGTGCTTCAGTGTTTGGATGAACCAAATAAATAGTATGTTAATGAAATATCCTTTGTGAATCCCCCCTCCTCTAGTGTGGTGCACAAGCTGATGTCTCAATATCCTTTTTCGATTAGCATTAACAATATAGAAAGTGGCACACATAGATTAATTAATCAGATACCATCTAAAGTACCATAACATTATAATAGGAATTTTATATTATCTGATCTGCATGCCAGTAGGGTTGATTTAAACAATATACAATGAACAGACTCCTTTTGTTTGGTTTCCTGGAACAGCTGTGTCCACAAGTTTCTGGTAATGTATTTTAATCATTTAATGCACTATTCACTTATATGTCTCCAAGAGACGTGGTTAACAACACTCCCAATAATTGATGCTATATAGTATTTACAGTAGAGGCAAACAAGGGTCTTTGAGGCCATTCTATGGGCAGCCTTTCATGCTCTTAAACATGGCACAGGTTTTATGATGTCCAACATTGAAACCCATCGGATTGATATCCAAGCAGTCATGTTTATTATAATCCAAAATCCAGAGAGATTGAATCCTTTATGAATATCCTTACCACTCTTGTTTCATAGGCTCTTGAAATAACATCTGTAAAGGTTATCGTTTTGGGAGACTTCAATAGCAAATGACTGTATTCTCATAAGTATTGGGTCCAAAATAGTATTGGCACATCTATTTTAATTAAGATCTGAATTAAATAGTTGGGATCTAACTTTGGTGAATGGTAATCTTATTGAAGATAGGCTTCCCCATTTTACTTGGGAAAATGGTCATCAGAAGTCCACGCTGGAGCGATCAGCATTTGCTAGCATTTACTTTGAAACAAAGCATTGTAGAACAAGTTAATGCAGACTGCTCATGGGTAGTGGATGTTATCCCTATAAATCAATCTCTGGTTGTATTTGCTAGCATTTACTTTGAAACAAAGCATTGTAGAACAAGTTAATGCTGACTGCTCATGGGTAGTGGATGTTAACCCTATAAATCAATCTCTGGTTGTATCTTTTCATTACCCTCAATGTATGACAAAGCTATTCAAGAGGTATTGCAGCACTTGTATGTTTCCCAAGTTGGTATTAAGCAACTTTCAAACAGAAGTATCTTTTACAAACAAAAGTATGACAAACTTATTTCAGAAAAGAAGTGTGATCTCATCAGAGCGCTGAGATAACTTAGAAAGACCCCATGTGATTATATAGCAAGGACAAAAATACTTGAACAAATTTATAGAAATTGTGTTAAGCTTTACTATGTCATAATATACATTGTTGATGCTGAAAGAATGCTTTGTTCTATTATTCATAAAGATGCAAGCTCTGTTTGGAAACTCGTTAAGGATCCTGTAGCCAATGACCTTTACAACCCATAAGCTCAGAGCACTGGGAACTGATTTTTCTAACCATTATTGTGAAAATGGTTGAGTAAAAAGGGTGCCTGTACATAATAACATTTTGCTCAGAGCACTTGGAGGCAGATCGAGTAGTGATCAAGGATCTAATTAAAAATAGTAAATCCTCCAATGTTCCCGGCCCTGACCGATTAGTGAATGCTACGCTAAAGTCAAATCTGAACATTTGGGCTGCAATCTTCTATGTACTATTTCAGGAGATTCTGAAGTCAAATCATTTGCCACTATCGCGGGCGAAAGACAATATTGTAGCAATTTACGAAAAGGGATATAGGTCAATAACTAGAAGGGGGCAACCTATATCCCTCCTGGACACCCCTACTAAAATCTTTGGGGCAATTATTTTGGAACAGCTGTGCGTCTGGGTATCTACGAGTGGTTGTTTTGATAAATTTCAATCTGGCTTTTGTCCGGTCCTGAACATAACACATAATTGCTTTGTTCTTCAATTGTTACAAACTCAGACCAAACATGAAAAAAAAGTTTTATACTGGCAATTCTTGGAATATCTCACAGGATTTTGATTGAGTTAATCGTGCCCTTCTTTGGAATAAGTTGATTGAGATGGGCTGTCCCCCAGGTATTTTAAACATACAGATTGCTTTGCATTACAATACAAAGTTGAGGGTTTGACTAGGTCAAAAAGGGAAATTATACAAGGTAGATAAATACCTGTTGTGGCCTATGCCAGGGTTGTGTTTTAGTGCCATTTTTATTGAACTTATATATTAGTGACTCTGGCAAGGTTTTTAAGAATATGCAGAACTTTCCACCAAAGCTAAGAAATTTACCAATTAACTACCTGGACTGATGCGACAACATCATTTTAATTGATTTAAACCCCATTGGCCTTCAAAAAGCTCTGACAGCTACCGATGCCTGTTTTCTATCTTTAGATTTAGCATTGAATATCAACAAATCAAAAATTTTAATGATACATTATTTTTAAAAAGAATGAAGTACATTTTAATTGGCTTAAAGCACACAATCGCTTGGAAGTTGTCCATAATTTTAAATATCTGGGTGTTGATATTAATGCAAAAAGGACCAAACAAATGGATTTAGAACGGATGAAAAAAAAAAAACAAGACTAAATGTGTCTGAGTTATTGGCGTTTGACACAAAGATCTGTAGATTCTCTGCAATTCCAGTGGTTATGTTTTTTTGTCAAAAACAGATCCTTGTCTACTCTACTGGGCCGAAACAGGTTTATTTCCTAATCAATGGGATAAGGTGGAAATGCTATTATGGCAAAGGCTACTCTTTCTCACAAAGGGGACTCCGACTGTAATCATCGACATGAGAATGGTTTCATCTCAATGCAGGCTTGTGTCTATTGGAAGAGGTTGCAACTTTTGCAATATTTTTCAGAAACCTCCTGACAGCTGCCTGCTGTATAAATAACATTCCGTGTTGCTTTATAACAATTGTAAAGTGTTCATTGAATTGTTTCAGGAATCCGTAAAGCGTTTGTTTAATATGATTTAGATCTTCAGAAGCTTGTGGCGTCTTCAACCAAGAGTAAAAAGATCATTTTTGAATGGGACAGGATTAAGAACAGAGCCTCAGCAATGACTTAGCATTTATTTTACCATTTAAATCATGAAGCGAGAGCTTTTAACGAGATGCCTTTTTACCTTTGTAGAGGAGGAGCCAAATACCTCTACAGGAAGTCCGCCCTCCTGCTACCTATATGCTGGGAACCAGAAGTTGCGACGTGCTCAACACCAGTAACTGTGACCATTCCAAGGAGAGTCTTTGAGACAAGATATCCATTTAGGAAACCTTATCTGATGTAACCCCAGAGAACTGACAGTCTCCTGGAAGAAGAGAGGAAGAGAAGCTGGTGATGTCACAAAATGTGAGCATGATGCACTGAGAAAAATTGTCAAAGAAGAATATGCATAGACCTTATAGAATCTGATCACGAAGTAAAGAATCATGTGAACTTTCATATGCAGATTGAAGATTGCATGTGAAAAGAGCACTGCAGAAATTGTAAACCGTTTTATAACTGTACAGATGTAGTAACGCAAGTAGACTAAGTATTCATAAGGCTGGCTATAAGTAATGAAATAGACTGCAGGTGGTGCCACCATTATATAGAATTCTGGATATTTGATGTCACAATTTTAGTAAGCTCAAACCTATGGATAAAGAAGGATGAATAGCTATGTGTGTGTTAGAATTAGCGGAAGTTCAAAGCAAGACCTTGCTGTGAAAGGCTGAAGCAACCAAAACTGGTTATCAGTCCTTGAAGAACAGTGAATATGAGACGCCAAGGCATGCCTTTTTAAGTTGCAAAGAGAGAACACCATGAGTGCCAAGTTTCTTCATTTCAGACAATTAAATGCTATAATATGGGCTGGTATCACAGTCTCCTGTCACATGAGTCCAGGATGGGAATAGAAGTGGGCATGCAGACTTGAACCTTGATAAGGTGATCACACTCCCTTATATTCCCAGGAGCAGGAAGCAACTACAAGGCCAAGTTCAAAGACAACCTGAATGGCAGAAGGCATGAGCGTTGGGAGGTATGGGGCTAATTGGGTGGGGAGACACGGTCAAGTCCACCCACTGACACCTGGGACACAAGCTTACGTGCTGCTAGTTAATAAAAATGTCTAAAAGGGTAGAAGCATGCCAACCAATTGTAGGAGGCCATATAGCAAAGGGCCTTATAGTTTGAGTGCCTATGATGTGCTGTGTATCTCATAACAGTCGAAGATGACTTGCACTAGGGGTGGGCATAAGTTGTCCACCTGACTGTAGGCACCCAATCACAATCCCACGCATTATATAAAGTATACTTAGAAGTACCCTTAAGTCAAATCACAATCCCACGTAGGTTTTCTTAGTTTTCCACATAGTATGACATCACATATGACGAATTTGTGCTCTATAAGGATGCATTTTATTAAATGTGTTGAGCGTCCTTTAATGTCCGTTGGAATTCCCTGTTTTAGACAACTGAAAATAAAACAGTCTGCCGGGACATTTTGCCAACTTCTGGAGTCAGTCTTATTATTTGGTGTAGGAGTTATTCTGTATCCCATCCATCATACGATGTGTTACCTCAATTAAAAGGACCATAAGAGCTCACTTTAAACAAAATCCTTCAAGGAAGCATAGGTTTGGAATGTTACGCTTCCAACTGAACCTACTGGCTAGTAGATAAGTTATTGGAACCAACACAGGGAATTCAACGTTATATGCGTGTGTGCAGGAAATTGTGCCCTGTATGTAGAAACAACTCGTCACCTTGTAATTGAATACACTTTTTGTCCGAGCCTAGTTTTAACCTTTTTAATAATGTTGTGCCCAATGAATGCTTGATACTGAATGGTTTTGAGTAACAATGTTAAATAGCTGTGAGCCTGCACTGGATATAGCAGTTTCAAAATGTTTAGACTTGAACTGTAAATAATGAATTGTTGCTATATCTTTCTAGATTCAAAGATGTGTCTGCTTCTATCCAAGGTTTTTAGTAATTTGAGTGTTAATTGCACTGAACTGAATTTAATTGTAATTTTGTATGTTTGGTTTTGAAAAGGTTTTGTTAACCATATGCAAATAAATAAATAAATACATTATGTCAGTCTCCATGTGTGTTTGGTGGACCTTTTAAGCTTAACATAGGGCTTTTATTGCTCTAATTCTTACATCCATAGTACTTGCCAGAAATGGTTGCAATGCCCATGTTATTTCCTCCTATTATCATTAAGAGATGTAATAATGCAGGCCCACATTGCGTTAATCCCATTGTACGTAATATTTGATGTAAGCCCGTGTGTCTAGTTTCCCTATACATGGCATGGGAATTTATTTTTTAGAAAGTGAAGAAATAATTATATCTGCATCAGGCGGAAGAGATAACAGCAGGAGACCACATTCTTACCCTTCCAAAACCCAGTTAATAATTCCAAATGAAGCTGTTTAAACCTTACTATCATGAAATAAAACCATTGATGAAGCCTAACACCCAAAAACGATATGCACATGATAGTGTAGGCCCATATCATGATGTTTAACAGTTCGACACTCTCTCTACTTGACTGAACCCCTCCACCCATTTTAATATGTTTTTCTCTAAGTGCTTGGCATCCGCCTTGTAAGAGATTTTGGGCCTCATTACGACCCAGGCCGTAAGTTACCGCCTGGGTCGTACCTTTACCACCATGGCGTAAACTATGTTTACGCCATGGTGGTTGGCGGACTTACCGCCCCATTCCGAGGTTGGCGGGGCGGTAAGTCCCCAATCCCCATTTACCCTTCCCCATTCCCATTTTTGCCCCATAGGGCATAATGGGAGTGGGGAAGGCGTTAATTACGCCACCGTAAATTACGGTGGCGTAATTAACAACAAGGTCCCTTAGCGCCATGGATTTTAACACCTGCTAAAAGCAGGTGTTAAATCCTCCATGGCGCTAAGGGACCTCGGAATCAGGCGGTAAGGGTCGGCGCTGTTTACACCGCCGTAAACCCCTTACCGCCTGGGTCCTAATGAGGCCCTTTGTCTTATTGGGGTACATTTGGGATTTGGCTGTATTTTCGGACCATAAAAATATTGGCGGTAATTTGGTGGTAAATTAGTCTCGCATTTAGATTGGGTTTGGCATCACATTATTTTAGTGACCATAGCTTGTTAGCTTATATTGGTGGTAATTTTAGTGGTATTTTGTTTTGCGGTATTTATTCCTGTGGTATAGTGGTGAGCATGGATTTCTTTTTATACTATAACACCATCATAAAACAAACCTTTCATTTCTATTAGAATACCCTCTAGTTGTCTGTAGAGACCTCCAGACCTATACACTTCAGAGAAACCCAATCATTTTATTCAGAGTGCCACCTACAGTTTGTGGCTGGTGTTGCTGGCTTATGTACATCCAGTAACCTATGTGTCGTTAGGAATTACTGGCTTATGGACATCCAGTAATCTATGTATCATATCAGACTCCTTTCCATCAGCATGCAAGGAAGGCACACCACACACAACCTCTGCTTTATAACTATGTATTACTAGTTTTCTCTGATTTGTTATTTTACCTGCATTAGTTACTTGGCAAATTCACTACTGAACAGATATGAACCTCCCTTGTATACTTCACTTATATAAATGAATTCACAGATACAAAAATGACACCAAAATCCCATTTGTTTTCATATACACTCATTATATTATATCTTATTCACACGTCATTAAGTCTTACCATGGTAACATTACATCGTCATCTGGAATACAAAAAAGAAAACAAAACAGAACAAGCAGTTCTTTTGAAACATGAGTTAATGTTCCCACATTCTGAACATGACAAAAAAGAAACATGCAATGACTTCCTGCACTGTAATAAACCTCAGCCACTCATATGGCCCTCACTTGTACATATTTTACCAAGATTGATATTTCTTTGAAGTTCCCAGCACAACCTTGCTATTTTCGCAAATGCAGGCCCAGTGTCAGCGCAAAATGCTTCTGTAATCTTGTGTGGGAGCACCAGTGAGATATCTCTCACAGCCAGCGCTCTGACCCCTTGGAACTCTGTTAGTCTTCTCAGCCCAACCTGAACTAACTACTCTCCGCATTTCTTGTCACCAAGAAAGCTCCTATCCTTCCCCTTTTGACGTTTCTTGTCTGCCAGCACTTTCTCCCAATCAGGTTAAAAAGATTGTGTTCTGTGCCACCCTTCATTTTCAGGACAATGAATCTTCAGACCAGAGTTACTTTTTGTTTCCTGCTGCAGCATTCATTCTGTTCTCCACAAGCTGAATGCAATGCCAGTGTGCATTTAAAATGAATTTTAGTAGTGCCACTAAAACATGGATGTTCACCTCATTTTGCATATGAGACTGCATTATAATGTTAACGAAGTTAGAATTAGTATTTTAAAAGTGTTAATTATGTTAGTCAGTTATATAATTTAATGTATTCTCCATGTATGAGGCATCCAACAAAAATATATGGTGCACTTCATTATTTGACCTGGCAGCACTAAGCTTTTTTCTATGTGTGCATTTCATTATCTGCAGTTTCAAGTTAGGCTTGGCTATGTGTTGTAAATCCTGTACTTTGCATATTACCAATGAGGCTATATTATACTGGCAAAAATAAAAATGCTATATTACATACAGGCAAAATACCACTACATGCTGGCAATAAAAAAAATGCCATTACATTTTGGTAAAATGCCATACATCTCCTTACAGCCTGTAAAGCTTCTGTGCGGAAGAACCTACCATCACAGTTGGGAGCGGACATATCTTTTTGGTTGTCCTCAGCCACGCAATTCTATATGACTGTGAACTATCCATAAAAATCATTCAGAAATAGCCTACCCAATATAGCATGCTCATTGCCACACAGGATAAGGATCGAGTTGGGGCAAAACCCACCAAGTAATTGATGTACTCTGGTTTCCATTCTGCCTGCATAGCGTAGAATGTAACTTTACCAAAGCCAATCATTTCAAACAGAACTCATTGTCAACACTTGAGTAAGCATCCATGTTCTTGTAGCCCCAAATGTACTCTCACTAAAAGCCCATAGACTGTATTTCTGCCATCTAGGCCTTAAGAATCATGTCTACTGGTCGGCACACATGGTGATTCATTAACCAACCTAAGCCTCTGAACACTTGTTCTATTTGTTCAGCCTGTCGAGAAATGTACCCATTACCGTTAAAATCTAAGTGAGACTTATTATTGAACTCTGTAATGTTTTTTTAACAATAACCCCTCTGAGAAAAATATACCTTTATCCCTACATAATCAACCAATTCAGAGAACAATTGACTTTTGAGTGTTCATTATATGTGATCCATTCTTAATCAAAATAGTATAGCCATCAATTAAGGTCTGTGGTGCTTTGGGAATTTGGCCCATCAAGACAACAACATGAGGGTATGGAAGCATTGGCAGCTTGTGTGATACATGCGTGGGCACATCATTTGACATGTTTTCTAAACATGGTTGCATTAGTTTATAAACTGAACAAGAGGGGGGCAGGGACACAGACCTGCCTTGTCCCTTCTGAATTGGGGCTGCCACCCACCTTATCTAACGTACCTTACTAACTCTTCTGTATACTTGTCAAAAGTAATAAGCAGATTAAGGAGGCCCCACAGCATTCTCATCTCATTTAGGAAAAACCTCTGGCGCTATCGTTCAACATGGTAGAAAACTGTGACAGATCCATGAAAGACAGATAGGTCGGGGACCCTTGCAAAGTAACATATTTTGCCTTAACAAAGTAAAGGTTCATGGCTTGGTTAGTTGCCAATAAACACTCCCTAAATACCAGATGTGTATTGACCTGTATAGTCTTTTTGATAAGCCATTCCTTTAGACTAATAAGCATAAAGCGATCAAATATCGTCAATGACCCATCGAGTAACTATAGGAGAAGGTAAGGTCAGAACGATTATCAACTATGAGGAAGGCAAAGCACATTTTTGTTCTGTTAAGAATAACAGTAAGTAGTGGGGCCCACAAATCCAGATTAAATTTGAATACAAATCAACAGGGATCTCAAGGTATCCCAGACATGTGTTGGATACTGGCTCCAAGAAGCCTTTTGGACTTTGCTCTGGGTAAATGTGGTTATTACGCTTTCTTTCTTTTTTATTTTAATACTTTTTTATTAGAGTTTTAAAAATATGACAGTAATGTCATGGTCCATACAGTGCAGTAATTCATTGATTAGTAAGAAAAAGAAACACAATGAGGAGCATACTGAAGCTCCAGAAACTCTTTTAAACATGTACAGCATGAACAATAAGCAATTTAGCTTCAGTAAGGATATGGAACAAGCAATTGTTGGAAAAATTGCAACTGAGGATACTGCAACACTGGTAGGAAAACGGGGGGAAGACAAACAGAGAGACTGGCCAAGTACAAACACGATACAGAAGGCAGAGGAAGGAGGTATAGGGAAATGAATGAAGACGCTATGGCACTTCAAGTTCCATAAACTGTACCTATCTGGTACCAGGCATGACTTGTAAAAAGGTACAGCATAGAACATAGAAGAAGTTGACATCAAGTGGGGGTTCACAAACAATGTGAACCCCCACTTGATTACGCTTTCTTTCTATTCACATTCATTTGAGAACTACAGTCCCAAGCCATTCAGGTTTGTTCACCTCCATTACATACAAATCATGGATCACCACAGATGATTGAAAGCAGATCCCTCATCATCTCTGCTGCAACAACATCACCTGCCATGGCAGGGGGCATCACCATGAAGGGTAGTTTGAGCATAAGCAGGTACATAAAAGGGAGAACCTCACTCAAGGATACATTTTGATGGCCAACCCTCCTGGTGACCCCCTCAAAAGGTTGTAGTGCATAACAGACACTAGATAGTAGCTGCCATTGGCATGGCGTTAAAATTTCATATTTAAAGCCCAGCTGTAAGTGTTATAGTAATCCGTGATGGCATTGCACTGAACATATAGTCTGTCCATCATATGCAAAGTAGAGTTACAAGGGCTGACCAAAGCGTTCATGCAGTTAACAGAGTATATGTTTGGCAATGTAAACCCTGATGAAGTGAGAACTTATCTCTGAGACTCAGCGAGCATTTCTTTAAAAGGAGAATGTTTTAGGATAAAACATGTGAGCAGGAGGAGATAACAAGCAAGCACATAGGAGGGTGTGTGCATAGTGTTGCCAATTCATAATACTAGCAAGTCATAAGGCATCAATTAATTGTCTGCAACAAGGCCCAAATGCAAATGAAGAAGTCTTATCCTGAACCTTAGCCCTTTTCTTCCAAAACCTCTTCCTTCTTCCAGTGGTCACCTCCCCTATGGTTTCTGCCCTGAAACCCTTCAGTGCATAATTCCGCCTGGTACCAAACTGCATGGACCTGGTGGTCCATTGAATTACTCTGGGATAACTCTTGACTTTTGGAGGAAGAAAATGCCTTCTAGTCTACTTCGACAGGCATGTGTTAAATGTTATGACAATTGGTTCACATGTCTAATTGTAACCTGAACGTTTTGGTCCATAGAATGCTGTACGTCCTGCCCCCTACACTTAATCTCATTGTACATATACGAAAATACTTTTTGGGAGAAAAGAACATCACCTGAAAACTTGTCAGCAATGATCGACTTTTACATTAAGGTCCCAGAAATGTTTTCACAAATGTGTAGAGCAAGTCATCTATAGATAGCATTATAGCCAGGTTACCATTGAGCAGGTTGTCTGTCATGCAATTTGTGATATATCTGGCCAGGCTCAAATCCTTGCATGACATTGCCTTGAGTCAATATTGTATTACTGCCATCCACTGCTGGGGAAGAGGGATAGTCCTAATCACTGATAAAGCTGAAGTATTTTCAGGGTTAAATGTGCAGACTCATGGAGCTATGTTGCTTGTCTAAAGGTTTGAGGTGGAGTGCAAAACAAAAGAGGTGATGGCTGGAAGGTTTAGAATGAATCTTAACCTCTGGCATTGCTCTGTGCAACCCTCCAGACCATCGTTCTTCCCTGCCAGGCCATTACAGAAGGGGAAAGACCATATGCAAATAAGCCTTGGCCCCACCACCAAAGGGGTAGTCCAGCCCGAACTGCTAGGTCACATCCCTTCTGCACGAGACCACAAGCATCCCCAGACATGTTTTAGCCTTGCTGGGCGTCATCAGTGAGGAGTAGCTTGGGTCTCTAACCCCAGCAGGCATGGGACCCACGTCTGGGCATACCCATCCCACTCGGGGTGACAATAGCAAAACAAGAGGTGATGGCTGGAAGGTTTAGAATGAATCTTAACCTCTGGAATTGCTCTGTGCAACCATCCAGACCATCATTTTTCACCTGCCAAGCCATTACAGAAGGGGAAAGACCATATGCAAATCAGGCTTGGCCCCACCCCCAAAGGGGTAGTCAAGCCCGAACTGCTAGGTCACATCGCTTCTGCATGAGACCACAAGCATCCCCAGACATGTTTTAGCCTTGTTGGGCGTCATCAGTGAGGAGTAGCTTGGGTATCTAGGCCCAGCAGGCACGGGACCCACGTCTGGGCATACCCGTCCAACTCGGGTAACAATAGCAAAACAAAAGAGGTGATGGCTGGAAGGTTTAGAATGAATCTTAACCTCTGGTATTGCTCTGTGCAACCCTCCAGACCTTCGTTCTTCGCCTGCCAAGCTATTACAGAAGGGGAAAGACCATATGCAAATCAGGCTTGGCCCCACCCCCAAAGGGGTAGTCCAGCCCAAACTGCTAGGTCACATCCCTTCTGCACGAGACCACAAGCATCCCCAGACATGTTTCAGCCTTGTTGGCGTCATCAGTGAGGAGCAGTTTGGGTCTCTAGGCCCAGCAGGCACGGGACCCACGTCTGGGCATACCCGTCCCACTCAGGGTGACAATAGCAAAACAAAAGAGGTGATGGCTGGAAGGTTTAGAATGAATCTTAACCTCTGTTATTGCTCTCTGCAACCCTCCAGAACATTTTTCTTCGCCTGCCAAGCCATTACAGAAGGGGAAAGACCATATGCAAATCAGGCTTGGCCCCACCCCCAAAGGGGAGTGCACCTCAGATCTTTTGAATTCTTCCCATATCTGTGAAAGACTCTGCTACATTTGGGACCTCATTGAGGTAGTACACAAGTTGGTCCCTTCAATTGGCACACTGTTTTCCAGCATGGCCTACGAGTGGTTGCATTAGGTTTTTTCTTTATTCTCTGTGAAGTACTGCCACACTTTTGACTTTTGTACTGGTCAGTTAGCAGCACACCGGCTGGACTCATATGTCTGTGATGGTGTGGTGCAGTTGGTGTATGGATGTCACATCATGATGTGATGTGCTTTCTGTTCTGCAATACAGGTTCTGTTTTTTAAACTGACTGCATGCCAGTAGGGGAAATCTATTACTAATACTAAACCCTCTGCTTATGTGGAATCATTCCCCTTCTCCACCCCAGTATTGCTGGTTTCTAACAGTAATGATTGTTCATGTCTGGGCTCTGATAGAGCATAATCTTTGTCTTGATCACAATCTTTCTTATCATCATTACTGTCTGAACCAGTGGATGGGCAGGGTTAGAAAGGAACTTGTGATTTTCAGACTCCTCCTTGTGTTTAAGAGCTGCATCTTTTTTTTCCCTGATCTTGGTTAGATAAAAAGTGCACATGTCTGTCCCTGAGATGCTTGTTGGAAGTAAAAGTGGAACCACTCATGTCAGTCTCACTGTGTGTTCTTGTGTTGGCCCATGTATCTTTCTGAGTGACTTGTGACAGGGGTGTTGAATATGAGTTGGATCACACCTTCAAATGACCAGGAGTAACTAATAGTGAATGCTACTAGAGGGGTGAAAAGACAATGAGCAGATGGTCTGTCCTGTTTCTGCTCATTTGATGGATGACGTTGGGCCTCATTACAAATCTGGCGGTCCGGGAAATAACGGTGGCGGTAACTGTTGTTTCCGGACTGCCTGATCCCGACTCCTGTAGGCGGAAGGTGATGTTCCCACCAGGTTTGACCTGGCGGGTTTAACACCGCCCGCCTGCAGGCGGACGAGGAAACACCGGCAGCATTACGAGATGCTGCCGGTGTTTCCATGATCCACATTCCCATTGAGTCATATAGGACTCAATGGGAATGCGGATTAACACCATTCCGCCTCAGTTTTTCCCGGAAAACCGGGGTTGTAATGCCCCGGTAATTCCAGGAATCACGGAGGCGGAATGGTAATACGAGTCCGGCGGTAACCGAGGCAGTTTTACTGCCTCGGTTACCGCCGGACTCGTAATGAGGCCTATGGTTTGGAATGTGTCCACATATGTGTTACCTGCCTCCACTGTTCCCTTCCAGCAAAGTCTGACAAGCAAAGCACTCCCATAACCTGTCCTCAGTATTTTCCTGCTCCTAGTACTCCTCTTCCCAAGTGCCTCATGATTGCATGTGTCTTGCCCACTTGCTTCGAGTGAAAAGACACTAACTTGTATGTCACCCGTCTCCACCCCAAATCTTTTCTATTCCCTTCCAGAAAAATCAAGTGAGCGTGGCATTCCCACAAGCTGCTAGCAGGGTTCCTACCTCTTCTCCCAGGTATCGTGGCTGCTTTCGTCAAACGATGGACACTGACTGGTGTGTCACACGCTGCCATCACAAATTTCAGCTGCTCTCTCCCAGCAAACTCAGGAGCCCACAAGCTGCTCTCAAGGATTCCAGACTCCTCACACTTGTCCTGTCATCCCATGATGTATATCTCATTCCATTCATTTCAAGATGTTGCTATCGACTGGTGTGTCCCTGCTTCTCTGAACCTCGCCTGCTCCCTCCCAGAAAATCAGATAGGACTAACTTGTGCACTTGCTGTGCTCAGGCACTTGCAGCTGCTCCTGCCAGGTGTCATCTGCTCTTATGTATTTCATCCAATCTCTCCAAAAGATAGACACTGGCTGGTGTGTCACCAGCCGCCATTGTGAATCTCAGCTGCTCCCACCCACAACAATCCTGCGAGTGTGACTCTTCCACTAGCTGTCTCAGGGATTTATGAAACTTCATCTCCTCCTATTAGGTTTAACCCAAAAGTATTTATCTCGCTCAATCAATTCAAGGTAATGACACTGAGAAGTGTGTCACACATCTTCCCGAATCTCAACTCCTCCCACCATAACAATTAGTCGAACCTTCATCTCCGTAAAACTGCCCTCTGGGACTCACAGCTCCTTCCTCTTGTCCCATGTGACCCAGATGGAACATATCTCATCCATTTGCTTCAAGAGATGGACACTGACTGGTGTATCACACACCGCCTGAAATTCTGCTGCTCCCTCACAGTAAATTCAGGTGAACATGCCTTAGACAAAAGCCGCCTCAGGGATACCTGCTCTTCCTGCTTCTCCTCTCAGCTTCCACCAACAGCCCGTGCCTTGTCATCTTACTGCAAAAGAAGGAGATGGGCAATGACCGGCGTGTCTCCCAACTGCCCAAATATCTGTAGATGACATATATGGTTTTCACCCACTACAGTCACTGAAAGTGTCACGCAGTGCTATATAAGTAAAGGCAGTGTTAAATGTCACTCCTTAACTGGTTCCAAGTAACTCCCTACTTCTACCTCACCTTAGTCCTTCAAATACTGAAAGAATGTGCAAACCTTTCTTAATATCCTAGTCCTGCCACCAGTGTCTACCTCCTGCAACTCTGAAAACTGTTAGAGACTGAATTGGTGCTCCAGTCGCATGGCCCGCTTTAAGCCACGTGGACGGAATTCAGACAGACCATTACAAAAATGTGTCTGATGTTCGTCCTTGACTTTTAACATAGAATTCTGGTGACTTGGGTTTGTTGCGAGAAAGTATGACCTGGCCTAATGGCAATTGTTATACCATATAACACACAGGATAAAAATCCATAGAAAGAAAGTATGGATACCTACTCAGAAAGAAAGTAGAAGCCTCACCTACATAACACATGTAAAAATGCTTATCAAAAGAAGAGAGAAATCAATGGAAAAAGCATGGTTTAAAAGTAATTTGGGTTACTACTTATTAAAAGGCAAACACTACAAATGTTGTGTCTACCAATCCTGAATCCCTCCCTTGCTTCTAATTTTCACCCTATTTCTCTTCTTCCCTAACTTTCCAAGCTCCTTGAACATGCAGTGTACTCCCAGGTCGCATCTTTTATCTTGTATAACTCTCTTCTACCTTACTTCCAATCTGGCTTTCGTTCCCACCATTCCACAAAAACTGCTCTGTTGTCGGTCTCTGATTCTCTTCTCACGCTATTCTAAACATTCTTATCTCTTAATTCTTCTTGACTAGTCGGCAGTTTGTGATGCTGTTAATCACTCTCTTCTCCTCTCTTCTCTGGGTTTTTCTGGTTCTGTTCTTGCCTGGTTCAAATTCTACCTAGGTAAACGAATTTACTGTCACTTGGGCTGGCAATGTTCCTTCTTCTTTTCCTCTTTCTCATGAAGTTCCCTAAGCCTCTGGTCTTGGAGCCCTCCTTTTTTCCCTTTACACTTGTCCTCTGGCTGCCATTATTTCCTATTTCAATTTTTCCCACCACCTCTGTGCTGATGATATGCAACTTTTCTTAGCCTTCTCTTCTTTCTCAACTGAAATCCATGCGACTATCTCATCCTTTATTTTGGTCATTCAATCATGGATGAACGATCACTATTTTGTTTTAAATACTTCATAAACTGAAGTTCTTTTCTTTCCCACTTTTTCTATTCCCCCTCCCCTGGCCCCTTCTGCTATTTCATTTCCCCCTCTGAATTACACTTTCTTTGGATGACCGTAATCTTGACGTTTATTTGGACTCGTCTTCCATTTCTGACCACATCCCCTCTTTTTCCCAATCTTGTCAAGGGCATTTTTTCAATATTCGTAAGGCTAGCCCTTTCCTTTCATGCCACTTTACTTCTTGTTTCTTCTCTTATCTTAGTTTGACTATTGTATTGCTCTGCTCCTCGCGTATATCATCTTAAATCTATCCATAACTCTTCGATGTATCTCCTATTCTCTTTACCTGCATGTGACTCTATTACTCCTGCACTCTCCTCTCTGTGCTGGCTTTCCTTCCACTCTTAACTTAAGTTCACTTTTCTTTGCCTCATCTTTAAATCTCTCCATAATCTTTCTCCTCCTTATCTTTCTTCACTTGGTACATTCTACTTTACTACTCCAACTCTTCAATCTTAAGCCATATTTCTTCTTACTGGTCCTGGCCTACCATGTGGCCAGTCCTGTTTCCGTTCCGTTACTCTCCTTGCCCACACTTCACTGAAATGCGTTCCCACTCGTCCTTTGCCCTTTCTCTTCCCATCCTCTGTCACACACTCATCTCAAAGACCATCTTTCATCTTAGTGTAAGTTGTAACTACCTATGTTTCTGATAAGAAGGGGTGAGCAGCAACCTGTAGGAGTACTGAGCATGGCATACTTACAACTTACCGCACATATGTGCGAACGACAACCCATGGGGATGATGGCTGGGACCTCATATGAGGGCCTTTGGCTGACTCCTGTATGGGCAGGTTTCTCTTTGGGAGGGTTGGCCCTCTCCTATTGCAAGGTCAGCCCTGGTGGCTAACCGTAATTAGTGTGCACCTGGTTAAACAACAGTCACAGTCTGATTTAATTTGACAGCAATTGAAAGCCTTCTTTATAAAACAGAAGGTTTAAAACCAGGTCTAAGGTATTAAATATTTAAATAACATCAGTGGGACACTTGAGAGCACGTTCCTTCACTTTTGATAAATACATAATTAACTAGCCTCAATGAGGACACCTACAAAACAGTTGATTCACATTTGGTAAATAAATAATGAAATAGCATTAATGGGGGAACCTGGGAGCAAGTTGATTCACATTTGGCAAATAAATAAATAATTACCTGTCATTCATGGTAAATACACATTTGGTAAATAAATAATTCAATAACATTAATTCCATAGTTTGAGAGCATGTGTGCAAGCATCCCGGTACACAAGCCCAACTTCAGAAATTCTATACTCTTGGTAGCTGCAGACTACCAACTGAACGTACAACCACTAGAACACAAACTCACTGATCAACCAGCCAAAGCACTGCCACGTAACCAAACACTAGACATAGACTGGCAATCCAAGCCATGGAATAGCTTTATGGTGGTGGACAAGAAACTAGGCAACATGTCTGATTATTTAATAAAAGTGAAAACTGCAATTCAATTATGTAGTATTTGTGAGAATCTAGCCATGCAGAATCTGAAACATATACTGATGGACTGTGAGGGCACATGGGAAATAAGGTTACTCTATTTCTCCAAATTCGTGGAAAGGGAATAATGGCTGCTCTCTGAAAGCTTTTGGAACTTGCTGATTGCAGGTCACAATACAGCCATAACAATAGCAGTAGAACATGTTTTAATTAGAAGTGGAATCATAAAGGATCAATCTTTACACCCCACAGACAATGATTAAATGATGCATATGGAAAAATATACTGGGGAGTAGGAGGGCAATTCAGTACAGTTGTACTTTATAGCCGCAAGCGACAAAATTCCACACTTTTTAGCAATTTTCCTACTTTGGCATTACTTTTTTGCCTTGGTAAATGTCTTTGTTTTGTCAAATTTATACTTTTTAAGCAAAACGTACAATAATAGATGAACACTGTAATGAAAAAAAATTGTTTTGATTCTAATTCTGAAATATTTTCTTTTGTAAAGGTTGCTGTTCAACCATAAACAAATAAAAATAAAAAAAAAAATAAAACATAGACTGGAAATCCCCCTGATATGTCTTAGACGGAACCACAAATCTCCTGCTGGTCCGCCTACCTTATAAGGTCTGGAATGAGTAAATAACCGCCCCTTGTGCTGCTATAACATGAGTGAGGCAGCCAAAGTCCTGTATCACACTGAAACACGTGTTGCTCGGGTGAACTGTCTTTCTCCCACATCAGTGTCCCCTCCCCAGACTGCTGCACTAGACACGTGCGTGACCGGGAAATGCCACACTGGGCCGTTATGACCGGAAAAAATCACAGACCCTTTAACACACCAACCAGGGCAAATGTGGCCTCTGGTGACTAAAGGAACACCTCCACCGACAGGGTGAGGAGCACCCTCTAGATACCACTGTGGCCTTCCACCTGGTACCCTGAATGGTCACCCAATGCTTGCCTGAGGTAAGGCACCTCAGTATCACACTCCATGGGGCAAACTTTTAATGCTAGGCTTCTCTGAGTTCTCTGTGACAGTCCTGTTGCAACCTACTTGCAATCCACGTGTTCACCGTATTTTTCACACGTGATATGCAGTGCCTTTTTGACAATCAACTCCTACCTGGCAGCTATCACACAGCTTGAAGTGATCGACTCTGCTCTGTCCCTCAATGAGAGGTGCCGGTGCTCAGTCCAGCACCTGCCAAGTGTCTCGTCTCTTACTGATACCGACCCCAGCACACCCTCTCAACCCTGGGTAGGGGAAAGATAAATTCTGGCCCGGAAAGTGGACGGCCTCAGGGGATGTCCCACCACAACAGACATCCTTCCTGATCTCTGAGATGCTCTGGAGTTCTCTCTCCTTTTCAGATCTCCCAGTGTCGATTCTCAGATGAGGATCCACTCTGGGCTTTATACTCTGTGGCGACCTTCCACCTATGGTTGCCAGCAGGGGAGCTCCCGTCACCCTTGAGGTGAAAACACCTTACAGACAGGCACACTCCTCCTGCTGGCAGAACATACCATGTTCTGCTGGAATGGCTCTTCGCACAGGAAGCGAGAAGCAATATGACAGGAGAGGGTGCGTCCAGGGGTGGGGAAGAGAGGAAAAGATAAAGAAATGCTAGCCAGCTGTGACACTCTGTGACACTCTGTGACGCCCATTTACACAAATAAACCCATAAGGAATACAGGTTTACACTCACCCCCTCCTTCAAAAACCCTTGTCCCTAAGGGTTTACATGCTCTCTAGGTGCATATAATACAAACTGACATTTTCCATCCCTTAGCAACGGCACATCCACCATTGTTTAGCATAGCAGATTGGCTCATTAACATTTGAGTCTGTACTCCTAGTAGCATGAACAGGAAATACCCTTCTGATAGCTGCAGTTTGTGCACGTGGGGCATCATAGCTCAACATTCTGACTGGCTTGACCTCGCGTTGAGAATGATTTTAGGATGCTGCTTCTTGATGGTCTACTGATGCTGGAGGCCTGTCCATAGTCACAGAGTCTGGCCTCTGTATGTGTTCCGTCGGGCGGTGGGGCGAACATGTCAGTATCCCCAAAAGCCAATACCTCTCTCCTGTCCTCAGACAGTCATGAGGAACCTGAGTTATATCCTCACTTTCATTCCAGTAAGCTATGCCTAAACCCTCAAAAGTTTCATCTCCTTCCTCTTCTTCTTGACTGGCCTGAATGTCTGAGGGCCTTTGGGCAACTTCTGGGTTTGGAGGCTTTTCATCCTTATCGTTTTCCTTCTCTTACGAGCAGGAGGCTACCAACGGTACAAAACTTTGGCCTGCAGGGTGTAGGACTTCCCCTTGGAATGACTCCTGTTGTTGAGTTCTGGTGATCCTCTTACTGGGCGAAAGAGGAACGTCAGTAACTGTCAGATCCATTTCCACAACATCCCCTAAGGGTAGGAGGTGACTCCGATGGGGGATCTTCACATCCCTCGGGTTGCCTTCCCTTCTCAGTCTAAACACAGGAAGCCCTGTCAACTGTCGCTCGATCAGGTATGGCTGAGACTCCCAGCAGACTCCCAACTTGTTTCATCCTCTCTTCTCTAAACTCATGATGAGCACCCGATCCCCCGGATTGTGGAACTTGACTTTATCACCATATATGACACATTCAGTTCAGCAGAGGCTTGTGCCAGTTGTAAAGCTTGGGACAATTGGTCTTGAAGGTCTCTCACATACTTGCGGTAGATTCTACACCTGTTCCATCAGAGGATACCCCAATACTCAAGTCTATGGGTAGCCTGGCATCTTTTCCAAACATCAGCTGATACAGTGTGAACCCAGTGTTGACATTTCTTTGTGCAGTTGTAGGTGTGAAATAGAGTGGACACATGTTGGCTCCACTTGAGTTTCTCTTGTGCAATTAGTGTCCGCAGCATACCCAACAAGGTGTGATTGAAACAGTCAGCTTGTGCATCCCCTTGTGGGTAATAGTGGGATGTCCAGGTTTTCTTTACCCCAATCAACTGCATTAATTATTTGATGAGCTTGGATTCGAAATCTTTCCCTTGATCGGAATGTGGGCGAGCAGGCCAGCAATAATGCACAGATCATTTGTCCAAGAGTACCTTGGCTATCGTGGTCACCCTCTGATTTCTGGTGGGATGTGCTTGGGCATATCAGGAACAATGGTCTGTCACTACAAAAATGTTCTGAATCCTTCTGTTGTTGCTTAAGAAGTCCACACAAACTATGTCCATGGGTCCAGAGCTCTGTAGATGTTGAAGTGTTGCGGCTGGATGTTTGAAAGTTTTTTGGGCGGGCATTGGTAAAGGCATGGCAATACTCTTCTATTTCTTGGCCCAAAAGCAGTCAATAAAATAGGCTTCGTACGAACTCTAATGTTCGTTCGCTCCCAAGGTGTTCATCATGTTGGTCATGCAGGACGTGCAGCGAGGAGAATAGTAACACAAGCCAGTGTATAAGCTGCCCTTGGATTTGACTCTCTTTGTACAGCAATCCACCCTTCATCCATCAATAGCGAGATCCATTGTCCATATAGAGCCAGAGGTTGGGCAGGTTTCTGCTGTCCAAGGGCCCTGTCGTGCCATTCTCTTTGTCTTGCAGCACTTTGCATAGTTCCAGGTATTGCTGCTGTTTTTGTCTCAGGTCTGCCTGGTTGAGGTGTGGTTGTTCAGGAGCAATTAGACTGGTTGTGTCACAATAACTCACGGGGAACCCTTGTGCTGTCCCCCCTAGGCAGTTGATAAAACATGCTGGTTCGGCTAGCTGACAAGTTCCTTTCCTGCAAATGGCTTTCATAGTGGCCACAGAAGTCATCTCGATAGGCTGTCATCAGTGGGGGGTCTTTGAGACAGTGTGTCAGCATCTATGTTATTCACTCCAGGGTGATTCTCCTGTCTTGAACTCTGTCACAGAAGCTAAAAAACACACTGAAACCAACTCGATGCTCCCGAGCACCAAGAGCATCTACAAGCATAAGGTACATGTTGGTTCAGTCCCCCAGGTCCTTCTCCTAAGGCCCCTTCTGACATTCTATGGCCAATTCCTCCCTTTGTGTTGAAACCAAGTATCCTTGAACTATTGAGATTAATTACTTTACTAACTACCCTCCTGTCAATATCCAGAGTGCATCCCTTTTCCTTTTTGAAACTGTCTGTCCTCTGCATTCATTTACAGGGTGGGTTGTATTTGGTAGTGTGCTAGAACTGTCTGTTGAATAATAATAAAGTAGATATTTTTATACAACCTTGACTGGACAGGCCTTTTTATAATTGGGTCATAATTGTATTTTCACAGTGTTGCAACTAACCAACGATCTACGACCTTTCAGAGATAAGCTTGCTGTTCCATCCATGTTACCTAAATTGGAGAAGGGGATGCCTAATTAACTTGTCTTTCCAATCTGTTTGTATCCCTTCTGGTGTACTAGAGGTGTGCGGCTGATTGATAGTTTAGAAACCAATATTCATCCCTGGACCAATGGTGCCCCAGAAGTTGATTTGGCACATTGGTGGCAAGCGGTCGGATCAGTTGGAGCCTTGCACACAGCTTAGTCACTCAACGATAAAAGTACTGTTACAGGCAACATTTAGGCACTGCTAGGAATTTGTAATAATCATGGATATTGACATAGTGATTGTGAAAGGCATGACAAAGGATGTCCTCAACATCCTATGTCAAGAGAGCGGCCATCCCCACAGCACTAACGTTAATAAACCTGAGTTGTTGACCAGCCTCCAAGCTTGGATAGAAGCAAGGGTGGTTGGGGAGAAGACCCCAGGGGATGTGCTAGGCCCTGTGTACTTGAACGGGAAAACCTTGTGGTGGGGGAAGTGGAAGATGACAAAGAAGACAGCATGAGCAGTGTTTCTCGCCAACCATCCTGCCGGGAGGTCAAGCATGGTTTCTCAACACTCTAGTGTCAGTGAGTCAGGGGCTAATGCAGCATCCCACAGGTACCAGGTCTCAGCACAGTCTCTAAGTGGCCCAGTAGTTGTTTCTGCTGTTAATGATGTAGTGACTAGAAAGCTCCTGCTCGAGGAGAGGAGAATAGCGCTAGAGGAACAGAAACAGCACGACATGGTCACCATAGAGATGAGCAAGCTGGTGCTTGAAGAGAAGAAGGAGGCCAACAGATCCACTGCTAGCAAACTCTGCAGAAGTGGCTCAAACCAGAGTGACCGGGATAAGCCCTGGCGGACATCCCCAAAGACTTAGTGCGGTCTTCCAAAGAGGGGAATGATATGGTTGACTGGGTTCAGCTACAGGAGGTGGATGAGGTACTGTGGTGCAGCCTGATGAGTTGCTTTCTAACACCAGGCACTGAAGCAATTCTTCGGTTAACTCCTGAGGAAAGGGCCATTTATGAGAGCATGCAGGCAGCCCTCCAAAGGAAGTTCTGTAAAACCCCAGAACAGTATCTGAAGAGATTCAAAGTGCTCGGAAAGAAACGTGGGCAGACATTTGAAGCGTTCACACACTTGTCATTTAAATATCTGAGCTGGTGGGAGGCTGGTAACAAAGTTGACATATTTAAAGGCATGTACAATTTAATTGCATGTGAGCATGTATTGAAGAATTCTGCGGTTGACCTCCACCAGAAACTTGTGGAAAACGACTATCACAGACCCTAGGGATTTTTCAAAGGCTGCCAACAGGTTTGTGCATACTCAAGTCCAGGAGAGGTCTCAGGTGAGCACACCCAAACCAGAAGGGAAATCTTCAAACAAAAAAATAAACAAGGATGGCAAGGACAAAGAACCAACCCACTCCTCTTCAAAGTCAGAATCTCAAAAGTATGAAGGGAAATCCCCACATTTTAGTTCAACTGTACACACTGAAAAGTAGAGCACCTGCTTTCTCACCACCCAAAGGTTGATTTGTCTGTAAGGAGCTGGGCCATAGGAAAGGGGATCCTGCTTGCAAGGGCTTAGCCAAACTAGATATAGTGAATGTTGGACTCATGGTGTTAAACCATGTTCATATAATACTGCCTTGTTATGAATATTGGCCTAAGCCCATTCGAGTTCCACAGAAAACCGCATTCGTAATGTACCGATTTTTTATCAAACTTTGCCGCTGTTTTAAGAATCATCCGCTATTTTGATTTTGACTCCTGCTTTGTGTTCTAAAATGGTGGACTGTGTTTTCAACTTGCAGCCTAGCCGAATGACCTTTGAGCTTTGTGAATGTTTAGGCTGACAGAGAGCAGACTGTTTGTTCAATGCAAAGACACCTTGTGATTCAAGTGTTGTCTGCCCTCACAAACCTCATCCTCACATTAACAACGAGACAACGCAGAACAAACTCAGATCGTGTGCTTTTACTGAACTGCATTGTAGCGACTCTTGAAAAAAGGCTTACGGTGGTTCAGAGAACCAACTTTATGGACATGCAAACCTGTTTAATCCGTTGTACAATATTGTAATACTTAACATGTGAACTGGGCACGAACCCTAGCATCTAACTTATTTGTTTGGAGAGGGGCTGGACAATGTTTTGAAACTGTATAAATAGGACTGCGTTAAGATGTCCAACACTCTCACCCTTCACTGTATCTGCTGGCACACACTGCAAGGTGTTGGGAGTCAGATAGCTATCTGTTTGCTTTGTAACTGTACAGAAATAAAAAACACTTGTATCTTTTCAACCCGTGATTGGCGTATTTCATTTTGCGGTACTAAGCCTCGATATTTCTTTGGTCTTTCAATGGAAGAGGCCATCATTAGTGTCAGCTTCTTAGTGGAGGCTTCTTAGTGGAGGAATTCCCACTAGGCCAAAGAGTGGCCGAATGTGGATTGGTTACATTGAGTGGGATGGGTACCGGGTCTCAGATTGGAACAGATTAGAAACACAAGTCAATTATAAATCTCCTTGTCCAATTTTGGTAACGTGGGCAGAACTGCAGGCTTATCTCCGTAAGGTCGTGGATCATTGGTTAGTTCATTATTATTATTATTCAACAGACAGTTTTAGCACAATCTAATCTGTTTGGATCCCTTCTAGTGTACTAGAGGTGTGGGGCTGATTGATGGTTTAGAAACCAATATTCATCCCAGGACTACTAGTGCCCCAGAAGTTGATTTGTCACAACATATGCATACTTAGATACAAATTAAACCTAACAGTGGGTTTTTAATGCACCTGCGCAAAACTTTTGTTTCTTCATATAGATCAAAACAATTTGTAAATACTTTACGAAGTGTGTGTAAAGGAAATCCGCCTACTTGGCACACCTCTAATTACTACACCTTCTGTTATACATTAAAGAAACGCTGCAGCGACCCACCATTCCACCTCCTCAGACTTTCATGTACTTTTAAAAATCACAAATTGATCTCCCAAATGTGCTTTAGGAATCTACCCATAGGATTTTCTTTTAAACAAGTATACAAATTAGCAAAAGGTATCTACATTTTTGGTGAATGAGCAGTAATAAATATTGAATGCAATATAAAGCAGGGGCGGACTGGTAAATCAGGGTGTAAAAGTAAGGCGTAATCCTTTTACCCTTTGATTTACCTGTCCACCCCATTTTGATGCACTGACAAGGCAGAGGATGCACACATAGTGTCGATAGTCAGAGCATTTAGTTTCATGTCTGCCTGACATTTTTATGTGACCGTGAAACTAATGGATTCCCATGGAATCCTCATTGTTTTTCCACTTGGTCAAAACCAGATGGATTCCATAGGAATTATACTCTTTTAGTCTTTCCTTCTCCAGTCCTACTTGCTAATGTTTAAAATTGCAGGTTGGGAACCCAACAACATATAAGTGCAAAAGTTGGTGGTCTCTTGCATGTAATTAATATTTAATTTAACATGACCCCAACAGTGTGCATTTGTATACACACACAGTCACACACCCGAAAATTCATACTGTTAAGGACTTCTTTAGAGATATGTGTTCAACATACAGGACACAGGTTCAAACTTCAGAAGGACAAACTGTTATTCAGTCTTCTGAGGTCAATAGATTGAGTACCATTAAATCAGGTAATTGAAACAAATATTAGCACAAATAGAAGCCAGTGTAGTCGGCATAAAGCACTCATTTAAAATGTGATGTTACTATTATTAATTAAATACATTCAGGGATGCTGAAAATTCTCACCAATCAGACGCAGACGTATAGGACCATTAAAAAACCCAACACTCACTGGTAGCTTGTCTTGGCAGCCAGACGAACCAGAACATCTTAGGTTCGATTCACGGGCCGTCCGCCTTAAAGGATGACACAAGCCCAGCGAAGATGCTAGGAGGAGTGCAGCAAAACCTCTTTGGTATTAAGCACATTATAAATAACCAATTATACATTATACATATTCTGACTAGCTTGAATTCACCAAATTGCAGCCAATTAGGGATCCAGATCATCATCCACTCTGATAGGACAGAATATAAAGCATCACTGTCCATTTCTACACCGTACAATAGCAGCGTAAATAAGTAATGGAAAGAAGTAATGGACATTGTGTGAGTTACACTGTCCAGATGGAGTAGAACAGGGGGACATAATATGCCAATTAGATTCGCTGACTGAATTTCGATTTACCCTCACTTTTAACTTCAGACACGTTGACATGTAGTGCACAGACACTATGCACACAAACACTTCACACAGAAACATTCTGTAGTAAACTAGGCACTACTATAAAAATGGACGTGAACTGTAATTACGAAAGCATAGAAACTCTAACTGTAATGTGCTCACCCTGTCATGCTCTGTCCGACGAATTTGTAAGTGTTTTGATTTGACCATACCAGCGTTCCTTAACATTTTAGAGCGATTATTTTAATGTAACGATATACTATTGTTATGCAGGCACCTTTCCTGAAGTTGTTGCTAGGCATGGCTTTGTACATTACTCTATGCATAATGTCCCTACTTGCAGTACCCACTGGGCCTGGCCTAAGACCATCGACTCTAGATACTCTGCCTAGGGCATGACTGTATGTGCCCAGGGCAAAATGGCCACACCTGCAGGACATGGCCCTGACTATGTGACCCTACTTGCAAAACTCACGAGGTATGTATGGCATTCTGGATACTGCAGTGAACGATAAGCTGAGCTGGAGACTAATTAATACTCCTTATTGAGACCCAGGCTATGCTTGTGTCACATTCTCAGTGAGCCAGTTTGATATCGGACCAAGACTAGCTGTTTACATTGCAGAGACTAGGGGCACAATTCATGGAATTATCTGCAAGGAAAATAGGGCACATGCATGCGCAATTGCGTGCAAATCCGCCTTTTTCGATTCATGGAATCTAATCCGCAGTACTTTTCTTGGAGTTAGTGCTGCTCAAAACTTCTGTGAGAGCTGCTGAAGGCCTTTTGCGAGACTCCAAGCAGAGCATGGGCATAGTGTGATGCTGGAAATGCATCGGAGGGACAGGGCTTCCGTATCCTTGTCCTTTACTGCCTTTTTATCGTGTGTTCTGTCATATTTTCCATGCAGGAGCTCATGTCGGACTCCTGGTGGTGCAGCTCTCTCTCTTTTGGTTTGGTGAACAGACCCGTGGGATACCCTTACGGCACCCGTGGGTGGGGGTACAACCCTGTGCCCCTAGTGTATGTTTTTGGGCACCTGTGGGTGGCCCGCAGAGCAGGGTATAGGCTGGTGGCAGCTCCATGCTGACTTTGACAGGTACGCTGAGTATCCTCCATTTTGGGGATCCCCAGGCCCTGCCATTGGAATCAGTTGATTCCTGATGGAAAACAAGATGGCCCCTGTGGCCTCTTGCTTTCTATTACCTATTACCTTGTTATCCCAAAGTCCTGGGAAGCCCTGACTCTGTCCTTTCCCCCTGACTGGCTGTTGGGTGGAAGTTCCATATATGGTGTTGTTGTGTAGTCCAGTCCAGACTGACTGGAGCCTTCCCAGTGACTGTATGTTGTGGGTACACCCTGTGGGTGGGACCTGGGTGAATGGAGTGAGTGACCAATATGCACTTCTTGTTGTGGCAGTCTGGTTTCTGGTATGAGAGACAAAGACTGAGACAGCCCTGCCCGAAACTGGCCTGAATGCAGTGTGTAGTGTTGAATGGCTGGGTACTTGTCCCAATCCACATTCCTTGTTGTGAGTGTCTGAGAGGGAGGAGGATGGCTTGAATGCACTGTGTGCCTGATTGGCTGACTGACTGCATGAATGTCCTTCTGTATGATTGGCTGTTGAGAGTGACCCAGCAGTGTGGATGAGAGACAAGATAGTATATCTGGGGACCTCTCACCACTGGAAATTGTCCAGAAGCTGTGTCTACACTTGAAGAGTAACTGGAACTGCTGATCCTCGATGCCCAGCTGGAAGATGAAGACTTGCTGTTGCATTTGCTTTCGACCTGATCTGAAAGCTGACGAATTCGTCAAGGACTAATTCGAAAGAGGACCTGGTAAGGCGCCCGCTTCCTGTGCTCCGAGGGACCATCGAGCACCGCTAACTTTCGCCGAATCTCCCTGGAAGTCAAACCCTCGAAAAGCTGCCGACCCGAGAAGGGACCGCTGGGGAGAACGAAGCAAAACACCCAGACATCGCCGCTGTCGAAGTCTATTACCGTCGACCAGGGTTCGCAGGTTTGTGTAACCGCTGGAGGCCCGTTGAAGTTGTGTTGCCCAGCCGTGGGGACCACTTGACGCCGTGCCGCCGACGACCGGAGCCGCCCGCTCCTTTGCCTAAGAACATTTGAATCCAAGGACTCCCTTGTCCGCAAAGTTGACCGCTTTGTCCCGCCGGAGAAAGTCGAGGATGACCAACGCGCCGAGGAGAATCAGCCGGTGGGTTTCCCGCCACCTGAAGGCCACAAAGACTTCGACGACTCAACGCCCTTGTTGGGCCACAGTTCTCCTGAAACTCTTTGCGGTCCTGAACAATCCATCGCGAGGTGCCCCGCACACCTCATCCTTGCAGGACTTCGCTGACGAGCACCGCCTAGATCGACATCAGGGTCTCGGCACCCTTGAACTTCTCATCGCCGCCGTCGATGACAAGTTGACCATCTTCGACGCCTCTCGACGATCCGTGGCTCCTGCTTTAAATGGAGTCACTCAAGAAGGATCCTTCGACGTGTCTTCGAAGAACTCTACTCCAACAGGTACATTGGGGAGGTAAAACCTTAATAGGAGGAAATAAGGCTAGTGAACAATATATGGACTGGGCTTGTGCTATATATCTTTATTTTACAGGTTGCCCAGGTGGGGGGATCTCCACACAGAACTGTGTCTATCGGTATAGGCCAGCATTCTGCTACTGTTTCATCTTACGTTCCTTCCTATCTCTATTGCTGGTGTCCTCGTTATTGATATGTGTGACATTTTAACCGTACAGTTGATGCACTCTAATGAGATTAGATAACATTGGTGGTACCACTTTAGAATTGTATATATTTATCATTGTTGATTTCCGAGTACAAAGTGCGTTATTGTGATCGTGTATATACCTTTGAATATTAATTATATAAAGACTGTGTTTCTGTAATACAGTGTGTGGACATTCCTTTGTGGGGGTTCAGGGACTACACTGTACTTAAGAACCAGCCTGCATCACCTCCTGAGAAGCTAGGCCTTGATTGCTCATCTATTGCTACCGTAATAGAGAATCTTGGCTGGGGTCTTCTGTGCCTCTCCTCTACCATATAGAGAGCAGAAGTACAGACACCCCCCTCCAGTATTTACACATAGCTTGCGCAAAGGGCTGGGAAGGGGGAAGAACACCAGAAATGGAGAATAACTTGCGAATAAGTGGGCGTTCTGAGGAATGGCCTGTAGGAAGTCCCTCAAATACCCACAATTGCATGGCATGAGACGTATTTGTGGATTCAATCGCGCAACATCTCGGATGGGGAAGGCAGGCATAATTACACTTGTGCGTAGTATTTACAGCATGAATGTGGGGTTGCATGTCAGATTCCGGGGTGCGTGCACTCAATCAGGGTTCCGATGTAACTTAGGGGTGCAGGTAAGCAGCGTAGCAGGGTGCAGGAACTTTTTACAAGAGTTTGCATACAGATTTCCAGAGATATTGCAGAGTTATGATTTTTTATACGCATGTTGTTGGGGTGCCATATACAGTTATGGGGGACCACGCGCAGCGTCCCTGAGTTGCAGGCCTGCTTACGGCGGTCGCCATGCACTATTTGGAGGGTGCATCTATTTGCGCTTAGGGGAGCGTGCAAAGGTCGCTGATCTAGCTGTTTATGCTTTGCATGTGGGCGTATTGGTTGCATTCTGGTCACAACTTCAGAATACTGTTACTTTGCGCAAGCAATTCCATGAATACATGGGGCATGCATTTTTTATTATGCATGCAGGTTTGCGCATTGTCCTTCCCGGTGCGCAGCCCTTGCAGGATTTCTGTGCACATTTCCATTTCCATGTGTGGGGCCCTAGCTCTCCACACATCAAGTGTAAATGGAAAAAACAAGCCTTCAATGATACACCTTCAGGCCTTTGTGAGACTTCAGCGTGATTTTGCATGTCACAATCATTAAAGGTGATGTACACGGAGGAATTTGGTCTGCAAGTGTATCAGGACCCCCTCAGTACAAAACAGCTGTCACATTGTAAACGGTAATGGATCAAATCCAATAGGGGGCGCTGAGGGCTGTGATGCACCAGTTGTGAAGCTGGAAATTCTGGCACAGCGCTTTGGGTTCAGGCCCTTTTAGGTGCCCCCTGTTGGCTGCAATATTTTTGTTTTGTTTTAATATACTGTTAACTGAACCACGGGAAAATGCAATGCTTTGGTTGACAGTATATTGAAGAAAACACTAGCATCTCAGCACATGGAGCTGCCCAGTGAGTGCACAGTCCATGCAATAATAGGTTGCTGTGTACCTTACCAGCTAGCTCATACCCTTTCCCATTAGCTCTCTGAAATCCTAGAAAAGGTAGCCGTTGCAAAACGCAGGGAGTGCATGGAAACCCATCAAACACATGGTCCCTGCCAATCTGGCACCCATCAAAAACATGGCACCTCCTCTTTCCCACCATCATCACAAATAACCCTAACCTATGATGAAGATGTCTAGGTTCACCAGCCTGGAACGTTCACCTATGCCATACATGGACACTCAAAACACTTGAATGATAAGAATGCATCCCTCAGTCAAGACCTTAGGCCTCAACCTGTGCTTAACTATATCCTCAACAGCAGAGAGCAATGATCCAAAGTGAAGAGGCTACTGCTTTGATGGTGATTGGCAAACTCATGGAGACAACCCTTAATTCACTGCCCTGTTTGATTCATATGTTAATGGTCTTTTTCACCTTGGAACTTCCTTTCTTTGTCTCCTTGGATATTTTTCTCTTTCCGTCACCAACCCAGAGTGATTTTGCTAATAGAGGCCCCGATCCATTGAAAAGTGTGCAGAGATCCAGCAAAGGCCACACAGTGAGAACGCCTCTGTGCGAGCCTCTGTGCGAGCCTGCGTGCAGATTTTTTATGCATGCTCTGTGTATTCATGGAATTGTTCACGTAAAGTGACTGTACATGAATGTCGTGGCCGGAACGCCCCTGACACACCCACAGCTAGCTTTGCATGCTCTTTGGGCTTAAATACATGCACCCTTGAAACAGTACATTGGGTCTGCTGCAACCAGGTCTGCACCTCGGGGACACTGCGTGGTGTCCCCCGCGACTATTACCAGCACCCCAACAACAAGCGTAGACATTTCGGTAACTCTGTTAAAACTCTGGAAAATCTGAGTGCAAGAGCTGTAAACCGTTCATTCAACCCTCTACACTGCATCCCTCTAAGTTAGGTCCGCACCCCTTCTGTGTGCACTCACCCATAAATCCCACATGCAATCTCACCACGCAGAGGTGTTTCCTATGTGCAAGTGTCTGTACGCCTGACTTTGGGTGGCAGATAGATTGGGGGCTTTGCGTGGGCCTTTCCCCAATGAGAGTTTGCACGCTCAGATCCATGAATACGCTTTGTTCTGTACATTTCTTGGTGTGCGTTGGATTGCATGCGGCCCTTTCCGCATAATGCCCACATTTTCCAGTGTTCTTCCCCGTTTTCCATGTTCCGCCCCTACTATGGCTTCTGAGCAGGCCACGCCCATACTCTGCGAGGTGTCTCGCGCAAGGCGATCGACTGCACGCAGAGAAATGCCGAGCCTGCACGAAGTCCGCACAAAGTACTTGAGCCGCGTTTGTCACGCAAAGCCACGATTTACTGCGGAAAAAATTCCATGAATTGACCCCATGGTGCGATAATTACAGAAATCTTTAATATTCAAACACACCTCATGCCGAAAAGGTTGCAGATGGTTGAAGTTCTTTCAAATAAAAAATGTCCTGCTGTTCTTGTCGCTTCCTTGTCACCTTCTGCAAACACCTTCACACACGCTGCCACATGAGCAGGTGTGCTCTAGCCAGAGCCCTTCGAAATGCAGGTGCCATTCACATGCTGTACAACACCTCAAGTAACCAGTGTTCACAGGCAGTGGCACGAGAGCTCTGATGGAATGGAGCTTGGACAGCTCCCCGATGTGAACACGTGTGCATCTCTCCTGCTGCCGGAGGTGGGTTAACGCATGTGAAGAAAACAGACCTATGAGTTAGATATACAGAGTTTCAGTACTGTGGGGATGCTGGACTGAAAAGACTGCTTTTAAGGACTTTGGTCAAATGCTCTCCCTACAAGAACTGACCGCTGTGGCTCTGACTCAAGGGCAGAGGCGCCGTAACTCATAACAATGGCCTGGTTGCATTGATTGATGAAGGGAGCCATGTTGTCTTCCGCTGCGTCTTCGATTGCTTCCTTTGGCTCTCAGACAGAATGGGGACAACTGGGGCATAGTTCAAAGGTCGCAGTCATACACTGAGGGATCGCTGTGTCACTCCATGACCAACAGAGTGGTGCTTGTAGGGCGATAACTGTGAACGTGGCATAGGTCATTCTATTGGCGAAAACGTTAAGATTATTTTCGGCTGTGGATTTCTGAAAACTGGAAATAGCTCTAAGATACAATACTTTCTTTCATTTGGAATTGGTTCTGTTTCTTGAAATTCATGTGGAGTTTCGGGAAGATAGAGAACACGTCTTTTCTACCTAAAACGAAGTCTTGATATATGTTTTGAGTAGGCATGTCCTTTTGCCTGATCGTCGTTAGCAGAAACACCAATCTAGGTGAATGATTGGTTCTAAGTCATAATACTCTTGCAGTGTTAAATTGTACTGAAAAGGAAGCGCTATACGTAACTAATTTTACATTGAAAGTAACGTAAACAACAATGAAGACACTTAAAACAAAGAAGTGACAAATAAATTAGTATATTGCTGTACCTGTTTTCAAAATGGAAGGCACCACCTGTGCCCTCTAAGCGCTGCTCAACTCTCCTCCACCCGCGCAATCTACTCCATATCAGAAAGTTTATGGGCCAGAAGTGCTTTTCTTCTTTGTGTTGATCCATTTAATGAAATTGTTAAAATAAATATTGAAATTGGGTTATGTATTGGAGACAGAACCGATAGTAAGATGATTGGTTTTCATCTTTTATTTAATTTCATATCACATACAATTCTTCCATAAAAAGGCCCATTACGGCTACGCTGCTCGTTTCCATCATCCGTCACTCCTTGTAGTTTGCTGTGTGTGACCTCATACTACATGGACAGGCCCATGTCATATGAAGTCACAGCAGGAGAGCATGCCACCAATCTTCTCCCTCGCAATGGTATAGTCTTTCGGATAACAAATCTGATACGTGACCAGGAAGGCCATAACTTGGTCTGGGAAACGGCTGTACTTGATGGCCTAATCGGTTTCTGAGTATGGGCTATCATTACTGGCCCCTCCCAGATATCTCTTCTGGTTTTCTAGTGCACTGGTGCTTTTGTGAAACATATGATAAACATCGTAGCTCGGTGTCTATACAGAGCTTCTCTGGACACCTACAATTTGCCAAATGAACAGTGTTTCATAACCAGCCAATCTCTACCCTCACTACTCCATGCAGAACTCCTATGAGTTGTGTGGCTTATGAATACGACATGATGGGGCCTCACAAGTTCGTAAGCATCACTTCACAGCTAAGGGGGATGTACCCCGGTTTTGGGTTTGCGTCCAAGCAACATCTCAAGGGGTAGCCCCTGGGTTGTCAAGTGAAATGTGAACCTAAATACTGTAAACATATAGGTCACTGCCTATTTACAGGCCCACCTTGCCTGAGACAGAGCCGTAGACAGGTTACACCTGAATGTGCCAGGCCCCCCGAACATCTGCAAATGCCTACTCAGCACGCAGGGCTGTGCGGGCATGTATTTATTTCTTTAAAAAATAAATGTTTTATTGTGTTCTTAATTTATTACAAAAACTTTAGACACATTTTACAAAAGAAAAAAAGGAATAAGAAACATAACAGCATAAAACAGGGTTTGAACCAAACATAAACACACTGCAGAAATAAAAAATAAAAAAAATAATACAGTAACCAATAACCCCACAAAAGTTCATTTCAATCCCAGAACGTTCATTATGTCTAATACACATCAAATGTACTACTAAATCACTTCAATTTGCAAAATTCTTCAAGGTCTCTTTCCAGAAATTGAAAACAGCAGCTGTTATAGCAATCGATGTAGCTCCCAGAATAGTGGACCAAAACTGCTCTACAGTGCAATTATAAATGTGTGTTATGAATAGTTTACAACCCCTAAGTAATGAGTCTGCAGTGACTTACAGTTCGTTAGAAAATGGCGACTTGTCTCAATCTCCGTGTGACATAACCAACACAATCAGTATTCGTAGGAGATTTTTTGCCAAGCTCCAAGCAAGTCGATTGTAGGGAGCAAATTCAAGCGTAACAATAAAATCAAATGTTTAAGTTCATTTGCACATAGCTTCGTCAGATATGTAGCCAGCAAGTGTATTTGAAAACTCAGTCTTGAAAAGTCAAAGTATCAGATCTTACAATGTAGTTTATTGACATTATTTGCCTGTCCCAATGTCTAGCTTTTTGAAGTATGGACGGACGCGGATTGGGGTAAGTAACAGGGGCGTTATTGGTGATATAGTCTTAACAGATAAACGTTTCTATATTAATAAGTATGTGATGTGAGGGGTTTGGGGACATGAGCGCCGTCCACTGCCTCTCCCTCTATTCCTTCTCCAACTGACTCTGCTCGCTCCTGCTGGTTCCCTCAAGCTCTGCCCCGTTCCACTCTGAACTCATGAGCACGCGACACTTCACATCCCCCTTCTTTCACAAGAACCACCACCTGAATTAGGAATCCACATAGTGCAATAAATGTCCAGGTCTTCTGTAACTCCTGCCAACTCTTGATGTCCTCCTAGGTATCTCTCGGGCATATCTGTATTCTCTGCCAAAGAAAATAACTTCACAGTACTAGAACTGGAACTAGCACTAGTACTATTACCAGATCTAAAATGGTTTCCTGCAGATCCACCACTTCCATTCACTTGACTCCGCACCAAACTTCTTCCAGCACCTACCCTTTCCTCTTCCATCCACACCATTACTCTCTCATTGTTCCACACTCTCCCATCACTAGTTTTCCCTGCATGCCGGAAAACATCCACAACTTCAATCGGTCTGGACCATTGACAACCATTCTCTCTCTAAACTACTGGAACCTTAATTCGACCCAACACCCCACACACGGCTCTCTTCCTATCTTAAAACTCTTGTTATCATTTTGCATTGTATTGGTCAACTGTTTCTGCCTAATGTTGTTTTCCACACCATCCAAATCCACTTCTTTGCCAGCCACTGCACTCATCCACCCTGGAAACAACTAAGTGTTTGCTTTCCTCCCTCTGCTTAGCTCAATGCGAGAAACTCTGGTGCTACTGTGCGGTGTGAATCTATGAGCTAATACAGTCTCTTTCACCACCCTTTTCTACTCTTTTCCATTCAACCAAGCTCATCTGTTGGCATCCTTGATCACCTTGTTTTATCTCTCTACAACACCACTGGATTGTGGGTGATAAATTGCACCCACCTTATGAACGATACATCTCTCTTGCAAATATTTCTCCATTGTTCTGGATTTAAACTGTGGACCATTGTCTGTCAGCACTTCTTTTGGATACCTAACAAGCTCACATATCTCTTCCACAAATCCAATACCTTTCTCCGTAGTAACCTGAGCAGTGAAAGCAACCTCAACCCATCACGTCAACATATCAATCACAACCAAACAAAATGTAGAACAATCCTCACTCCATATCGGACCCAACACATCAATCGCAATTTTCTTACAAGGTGCCTCTGGTATATCTCTCAACACCATTGGATACTTTGCTCCCATACACAGTTTGTCACTCTTCAAGCAAAGGATACTGCTCCTAATTCTTCTTTCCACCTACAGGTAACACCCAGGCCACAAGTACGTGTTCCTTATCCTGCGTTTCGTTGTCACGATTCTTTGATGACCTTCATGATCAAGATGGATGATTTTCTCTCTGAGTCCTTCTGGAGGTATCAACTCGTCACTTCTCATTAGGCATCCACTTTGGACATATAGTTCATTTCTGACATTCCAGAATGCAATGGCTCCAGCTTCTATCATGTTACTTTTCTTCCATCTCACTTCTTTTACATGTATTATGACCTCTAAACATAGTGGGCCTCATTACGAGGTGGGCGGAATGGGTTTAATGGCACCGGTAATAATGCCGGTAAACCCATTTTGCCCTATTAAGAGGTTCCCTTGCGGGACCCGCTCAGAACGTCTGGTCAGACCAGATGTCCTTTGCGTGTCCCACAAGGGGACCAGGGAGCTAATGACTGGCCCATTATTAAGAGGCCCGTTATTAGCTCCATCCCCATTTACATTGAGTCCTATGGGGGCTCGAATGGGAATGGGATGGTTTTTTTGAATGAGGAATTACTGGGTCCTCCAAGGTTGGAATGACCCGGTAATTCCTCATTAAAGGAACCCAGACCCAGACACGATTTTGGAAGCAGCCAAACGCTAATAGCACCATTGCTACCTCCAAACTCGTAATGAGGCCCAGTGTCTTTCATCATTTCCTCATACCATTCTTGTCTAGATTTTGCTGCATCTGGCAACTCAGAGATCATTTCATGTTCATCTATATCATCCTTCATGTCACTGCAATTGGTTAACCTCGTTAAACAGTATGCCCGGTTGTTCTTTGTACCAGGAATATAAACCATGGTGAAATTGAATTCTGGTAACCTTGACATCCATCTCTGTATTCTGCTCAAAACTTTATGCAAACCTTTTGTGGCAACCACTTCCACCAGGGGCTTTTGATCTGTGTGAATTTCAAACTTAACACCCCAAACAAAACTCCTGATTTTCTCTGTAGCCCACTTTATAGCTAGCGTCTCTTTCTCTAGCATTGCATATGCCTTCTCTGCTCCTTTGAGTAGTCATGAAGCAAAGGCTATCACAATCTCCCTTCCTTCCTGAAATTGTATTATCGTCGCTCCTAGCCCTATGTTGCTGGCATCAATGGTAATAACTGTCCACCTTCCTCTCACATAATTCAGTAATGCCGGAGCTTCAGCCAATGCTTCCTTTATAAACATGAATTCACTTTCACACTCTTCATCCCATGTGAATTTCTTGTTGACCCTCAACTGGCTTCTTAGGTTGACTGTGTGATCTGAAAATCCCTTAATGAACTTGGCATAATACTCAGCATGTCTAGGAAGATTCCGAGTTGCTCCTTATTGTTGGGTGTTATCATGAGCTTTATTGAATCGGCCAGTTCTTTTTTGTCGAAATTCCTTCTCCATAAATCGCATGACTCAAATACTCAATTTCTCTTCTATTGATTTTTGATTTCTCCTTGCTCAACACCATTCCTGCCTGATGCAGTTTCTTAAACACTCTTTCTAACCTTTTGTTGAGTTCCTCCTCATTGTCTGCATACACCTGGATGTAATCTTGATAGAATATAACTCCACTTTCTCCATCCAGGTTCCGGTACATGAACCTATGAAATATCGAGGCTGTGGAAATAAGCCCAAATGGCATTCTTCGATACCGATTAAGTCCATCTGGGGTAATGAGAGCTGTTAGATGTTTGGAATCTTTTTGTAATTTCACCTGATGATAGGCTGCAGTAAGATCCAGCGTTGAAAATATGCTCACTGAACACATTGTTGATATAAACTCCTGAATATTTGGTAATGGGTGCTTCTCAGGAATAATACACTTGTTCAGTTCTCTCATATCAATGTATAATCTACCTTTTCCAGAACTCTTCCTCACTAAAACCATTGGAGAAACCCATTCAGATGCATCAATACTCTTGATTATCCCTTGATCTTCTAGTTTCTTCAACTCACGTTTGACTTCTTCTCTAAGTGCCAGCGGTATATTGTGCAGCTTTTGTGCAACTGGCTTAGTAAAAGATTTGAGTAAGATGCGATGAGAGAACCCTTTCACACATCCTATGGTATTCTGTGTGAACATTCCTGCTTGTATTCTTTCTATATTTGTTTCTGTTTCTTCTACTGGAAATACTGAATCACTTGCATTGGGATCAAACCAAACTTAACAACGTCTGGTGGGTCCAACTAAGCAGTGAGGATCCTGCATTCTTTGAAACATTGATGCAACCCTAAGTTTCCCTTTACCTTTTCCTAAACCAAACCACCATATCGGTTCAATATTGGATCCTCCATATGCTTTTGCTTTGATATCTACTTCATGTAGAAACTCTGGTCCACAACTCTTCCACAATCACTCAGGAATGAGTGTATATCTGACTCCTGAATCCAGCATCATAACAATGGGATGTCTATTTACTATGATAGTTGTTCTGGGGCTATCTATCTCCTCACCCTCATTCAATACCATGAGAACACATTCTTCTCCATCATCATTGTCTTCAATCCAGTTTATGTTCAATCCAACTGGTCGGCTTCTACAACACTTGGCCAAATGACCTCTCCCATTGCAATTACTGCAAATAATCTTCAAAGCAGGACAAGTAGTGCTGCTCATCCAATGCGATGGACGGCCACATCTGTAACATTTTCTCAACATTGTTCATCCTCTACCTCTCTGAGCAGTCCCACCTCTATCCTGGTGCTCTCATTCCCGTCCCCTAGCCCTATACCTTCCTTCTCTGGCCTCACTTCTATCGGAGTCGAACCTCCCATCCTTATTTGTTCTTCCTGCCATTCGGTAGCTTGTATTCACTCATCTAGCACTATTTCCAACTACTCCTAGGGTTTCCTCCAGATCTGGTTGTACAACACTTACTGCTGCTTTAATCAAAATCTCCTTTATTCTGCTCTCCAAAGTTGTATCTATTGAATATTTAATGTATTTATTTATTCCATGCACTGTATCCATGGGAAACATCCCATGCATTGCATTCATTCAAATGTAGCTGCACTGGTTCGAGTTTAGGTATTATGCTAATGTCTCGTTCTTGAAACAAAAAGAAAATAAAATATATATATATATATGTACTGGCACGATGAAGATGAGGATTCAATGAGGATTCTTGCTGCCTGACCTTCACAAGTAGTTGTAGAATATTGCGTAACCTTGTTAGCATTGCCGCGTCCCTTCTTCAAATAAATAAACAGGTGTGCGCATGTGCGGCTCTGTTTATATGCTGCTTTGCTTTTCACACAAAATTACAAGGCTGTTTGGCGTGAGTGTTACGCTCACCTGGTATCCACAGGGATGCCACCCAGCCGGGTTACTCGCTGGTATGCTTCTCATCTTTGTCCTGATGTGGTCTGCGGGGAAGTTTCTGCCTGAAAATACAGGAGGACTGCGTTCAAGACTGACCGACTGAGGTAAGTATCCTCCCTCCACCCCCGTATGATTTCAGTCCCTCTGGAGCCCTCTCCTCACCTTGTGGTAGAATTAGGCGTGCTCTCCATCCTGCCTTCTTTGCAGGGGTGCGTTGTCTTTCATGGGTGAGTGCGGTCCAGTTACTTCACTGACGCCGGCCCGTTTGATATTGTTTAGGTATGTCTTATTGCTGTTTTTTAGTTTTGTTGCTATCCTGCATGCCTTTCTTTGTTTAAAATGTCTCCTTTTTCTCCCTTAGGTATGCAGAGTTTCAGCACGGTGAACTCGCTTGGTTGAGCCCCGCTGGTAAATGATGGCGCATTGAGAGCGCCATGATGTGGTAAGTAAGCGCTATGCGCAGCACTGCAAAGTCTTGCCTTTGCTAACCTGTGTATTCCTTCCTTGTTGGTCGCATTGTTCTCCAGCGCGAGTGGAATGTCCTGAGTGGTGCCAGCCGAGAGGCGACCAGCCAGGTAAACCTTTTGAGCAGTTCGTAATTTGTAAATGTCTCTACTGCTTTCTTTAATGTTGCCTCTATCTTCCTCTTTCAGGTAGTTCTGTCCGGGAGGCGTGCAGAATCGAGGAAGCTGTTCTCAGTAGCTGTGAGTGTTTAAAGATGAAGACTGCAGGTAAGATGCTGCTGCTAATGATATTCCCTTTGTCTCCTTGCAGGTTCTGCTTCTCCGAGGTTCGAGGGAATAGCTGGACACAGTGAGCGTCACATTGCAAGCTGCAAAGTAACGCGAAGTGTGTTGTCTTGCTCAGGTGTGGTTTAAATAGCCCCAACAAAATAGTCCAGGTAAAGTAGTCCCTAGGCTACCACACCCAAAACACTAGACTGCATAGCTTGGTTCTTAGGTACCAATCTATGTGGGTGCCTCCATGTTGGTTGACAATAGAATAAAGTAGTTCCCAAGCACATTGTTTTTCATGGTGTATGAGTCTGTCGCCATAGGCGCCAGGACTGGCCGCATGAGGGCTTTTGAAGAGTATGCCAGGCTCTAGAGGCCCGAGTCCTGACTCCACCTGGCCAATGGGTTTGCCAGAGGGGGTTTTTGGCGAGGGTTGTGACAGTGAGCCCGTTGTTGCTGCTGCGCTCCTACCAGCCCTCGGCCAGAGATCCTTCGCAACGGCTGTATAGAGGATCCTCGTCTCCACTGAAGTATGGATGGACGCAGATTGGGGTGAGCAACAGGGGCTTTATTGGTGATATATTCTTAACAGATAAACGTTTCTATATTAATAAGTATGTGATGTATAAGAGGGGTTTGGGGACATGAGTGCCGTCCGCTGCCTCTCCCTCTGTTCCTTCTCCAACTGACTCTGCTTGCTCCTGCTGGTTCCCTCAAGCTCTGCCGCGTTACACTCTGATCTCATGAGTATGCAACGCTACACTTTTCTTGCGATTGTATCTATGTAATTAGGATCAGATGTCAGTACATTTCCAGACAATCTCAGTTCAGAAATGAAAGTCATTGCAGTGTCCTAGAGATCAACGAGGAAACTATTTTTAACACCATAGCCAGAGTCCTTGCTCATAAGTAAATATAGTTAATTTTAGATTGTTTCAGTTTCTTGAAACTTCACGTATAGAAACATTCTCTGTATCAACCACAAAGTTAACAGTGACGTAACCCGTAGTCTAATATCAGCGGCTCCATGGGGACACAGTTTACAACATTTATGACAGATCTCAAAATTCTACCTTCCAACTGCTCGAACCAGGAGACCTGTTTTTTTCCAAGGCCGCCAAACCGTATATTATAGTTGACACAACACTTATCCGATATACCTCGAATAATCCTTCAATGTTATTCCCACCTCTGTTCTTTATAAAGTATTTAAGGGCTAACCATTCATGCCATGCTTTCAAAACAATTCTTTCTTGGTAATAAGAATTGCCAGAATTTGAAGTGATTGAAAAACTCAGATAATTGTGGAGAATGGAGGATCCTCACTGCTTAGTCTGTCCAGTTGCGTGTCGTCAATATACTAAGTATAATTATCCTTGTCACTACCTTTGTTGCTAATACGTAGTACTTTAGATTAAGATATATTAATCTCCAATGTGTTCTTTTTGGCATAGACTGCCAAAGTTATTATTGAACGCTGTAAGCCGACTGTGGTAAGATCGAACATCACCATATTGTTGGAGTATGGCTGTGTGGGCATATATAGATTTCACCCTGCAGACTGATCAGCAAGGTCACTCTTCGGCTCCTACACTCTGTGCATGTCAGGAACCAGTATGTACATGGAGTGTGTTAGCCTGAGACCCATTGAGTACATGAGGCAATAGCAAGTATTTTCTGTTTGTGTATGCTTGTGTGGTGCATGTGAGGATTGTATGTATTTATGAATGTCTGCATGCATGGGTGTGTGTAAGTGCGTGTATGTATCTATAAGTGTATGCATATGAATGAGTGCAGTGTAAATGGTGTACATGACTGCGATCACACACATGAATGCAGTGTGAATGTTCTAGGTGCTTGTGTGAATGACAGAGAAGCTGTATGGGTGCTTGACTGATGGGTAAATGTGTGTGAATGTGCGCATGTGTATCTGTATGTGTCTAGGTATCTGTGTTTGTGTGTGTGTGTGTGTATATCTGTGTGTGTTTGTGTATATCTTTGTATATCTGTATGTATTTGTGTATGTCTGTGTGTGGATTCATTTGTGTTTGTTTCTGTACATCTGTGCATATCTCTGTGTGAGGGTGTATCTCTGTATGTGTGTATGTGCATGTTTATATCTCTGTATGTCTGTGCATATCTCTGCATGTTTGTATCTGTGTGCATATATCTGTGTGTGAATATCTGTGTGTTTAAATCAGTGTATATATCTATTTGTATGTGCATATCTCTCTTTATGTGTGCATATGTATATCTCTGTGTATTTGTGTGTACATATCTGTGTGCGTATGTATCTCTGTGTGTCTCTTTGTGTGCATCTGAGTGTGTGCGTATCTATACATATGTATCTGTCTATGTATATCTGTTTGTGTGCATTTCTGTGTGCATCTGTGTGTATGTATCTCTGCATGTGTGCATGTGTATGTCTCTGTTTACATGAATATCTCTGTGTATGTGTACATCTGCGTGAGGATCTGTGTGTGTGTGTCTGTGTCTGTGTAAGAGAGTGTGTGCCAGTGTGCATATGAGTGTAAGAGTCTGTGTGTGTATTTTTTAGGTGTGTGTGTACACATACCTGGGGCCCAGGTAGGAACATTGGAGCATGAATATTTTGTGATAGGGGAATGCTATGTTTTTCTTGTGTATTTTAGCAAATTCAACTTGTGTTATCATGTGAAGGAACAATTGTGATGGGGAGAGGGTACTAAAATGGGACTGACTGGGTACTGCTGTGGCATAGAATTGTTTGCCTGTATTAGGGCAAAGCCAACATGATGAGTATTCGTAGATGGGGGAAGGGATTGTATTGTCTCCCCACCCAATGACAACCAGGATTCCAGTAAGTTGAGAGAATTATACCTTTCTTTTGTGTTGTCCTCTACAGCAGCCCCAGCTCCCTCCACTCTCTTCACTCTCTCTCCCACGCCCCTTCTCTTGAATCCCACACATTCTCTCTTTGCATTCTTCTCTGAGACTAGCTTCTGGTTCTATATTCCACAATCCTTTTTCTTCAACAATATTTGTCTGTCAATTTAACACTCCTCCTCCTCAACACTCACTACTACTCACAGCTGATTTGTTTCTTTTCCACCTTCAGCATAAGAGCTACTCTCTTCTCACTCACTGCTCTTTTTTTCACCATTACTCAACCTCACTGTATTTGCTAGATATTCTTCAACCATACAAGGTTTAGAGTACTTTGAAACCTCTTTGTTCGCACATCCACCTAATTGTATTTTGACCACTGCTCCTTTTGGCATATGCATATCACTCACATAATTCCTTTAATCATATCTCTCCTTCGCCATTATTAAGCTCTCCATAATTCTCATGTTATCTTCCACTTTTTGCACCAACTATCTATCCCCACTGTATTACTTCAGCCATGTTGGATTCAATCGTGTGTTAGGTTTTCTCTTTTGAAGTACTTCAAATAGGGGACACACCTGTGGTTTGAAGGGAAGCAAGTATGCATTGACAAACCATTTCCATCTCAGCATGCACCCACTATCCACCTGTTGTTATTGCTTTTCTGATAGCATCCATCAGTGTTCTATTTAATTTCTCCACCATTGCATTTCCTTTAAGATTATACAACACTATTGTTGCATGCCTATTATATCAGAAGCAACTCCCCGATCTCCTTCTACACAAAGTAAGGACCACTATCTGTATTGTTTTCCCTTGGAAATCCCTCTCTCCAAAATACACACTTCAGAAACTGTATCACCAGCCATTCACCAACCTCTCTCTCAATCAACTCCTCTGGTCACTACTAGAGGTCGTATAATGTCCACTGCCACCACCTACAACACTGAGATGGGAACGTCCACCGACTTTGTTTACTGTATGTTTGTATTGAACACCTTATCACTGTCCCTAAATCATTCTCCACATCTGCATTCATGTCTGGCCACCAATATTTCTGTCTAATTAGCCGTTTGGTGTTACAGATTCCGAAATGTCCCTCATGAGCTATCTCCATGACTTCCTCTATCAGACATTCTGTCACAACCACACACTGTTCTGTAACTAACATCACTTTTTCCATGCTCAGTACATTCTTTATTCTCCTGAACTGCCTATATTCTTCTTCCACTTCATCGCCCGGTCAACCGTTATGTACAAACTCAATCACTCTTTTATATATTTCATCATTATCACTAGTCCATTCCTTTTCATCCAGCCCCTTATAGTTTGTGTACATTTCACCTTCCATCACACTTGTTTCCTGTTCTTCTTCTTCTTGCCAAAAACGTTATCCTTAATAGCATTCCGGCCAACTCATCTACCACCAGATTCATCTCCCCTTGTATATACTGTTAAGCGGCTTCACTTCAACACTACAGCTAAGTCAATGTCTTGTCTGGGATGCTGAGGGAAACCCTTATTGATATATTTTTTAGGTCCAGTTCATGTACTCTGGATGACAACCCTTATATAACACCTCTCTCTTAGAAACCCCCTGACCCTACTGAGCCAAGAAGTAGGTCTGTTTTGCAAATTTAAAAGGTTTATTTGAGAAATATAACAATATATATCTATCACACTTTTATAATAAATTAATATCTGATAGTACACTGAGACATATGATGTGGATCCCCAATGGGTAATGTTACAGTGGTACACTTGATTACTTAGGAGTAGTATAGAGGATGAGGTAGCTGAACATTCTTGATGGTTTCAAGGAAATGAAAGGTGGAATAAAATGCAGTACAGCAAATAAACTTGATATGATTTCAACCAACAACAATGTAATCACTTTTTCTCTGGCAATTCCTCCCCCCCTATGCAATGTAAGAAATGGAAGGAGATGGAAAGAGGAGCACACAGTTCTCAGGAATGCAATCAAATACAATACCCGAAATATAGTTCCCCCCAGCAAGCTTAGAGGAAACAGGTAGAAGTTTGAAACACAGGCCCAAAATGCTTTTAAATGTGATGGCAATGGATGCGAAAAGGTGCTAACTGATTTTAATTCCCTGGAGATTCAGGGTGAGTGAGAGATGCTTGTTGGTATTAGTTCAGGCTCACTTTAGCAATGCTCTATGAGTTATTACGAGGTTGCAAACAGATTTTAATAAAAGGAAAGAATGGAGCTGCTATTTTGACAAGTGGAGAAATTGAGAAAATTGCAAATCGCAGTAAATTTCGCAAAAGCGTAAATCGTGATTGCAGAAAAAGTATAGGACGTCGGTTCTAGGTTTGTTGGAAAGCCTAGAATCACAGCTTTAAAATGAAAGTTTCTAGGACAAACGGTTCCGGAAATACAGACGATTTAATAAAGGTAGATTTTCGGATTTAAAGTAAAACTCAAAATGACAGGTGACAGCTTGCAGCTGCAGAATTGAGAGGTGACAGTTGTGCAGCTTTACAAATGACAGATGACACGATTTCTAGGAGGCTGTTCTAATTAGGTTAAAATAGTTTGGATTAGATTATTTTAACTAAGAGATTGGGTTCTGCACAGTTCTGGCGGATACTCACTCCTAATTTTGAAATGAATGGGCCTCGTCACGGATCTGGTCAACACGTCCAGCGGCGGTTCTCTCTGCTCGGCGGGTCAATCAGGCACCGGTTCTGCTCACAGCGATCCGGATCTCTGTTCTGCTCACAGCGGTCTGGGTCTGGTCTGCGGTTCCGGCAAAAGTTCTTGGCAAAGAATTCAAACAGCTCGCCCGGCTGTTGAATAGTTTGGTTAGGTTTGCTGGATTCTGAAGGCCTGCTGAGAATACTTTTGCTTGCAGTAGGCCTTCTTGGTTCAAATTTCTGTAGTCTCTGTTTAGCTTGGAAGTCTAAGTGTTGGATCTCTGGATGTGAAGTCGTCGGTCAGCACGCTCCGCAGCAAATGGAATTGAATCTCACTACCTGTCCCAGCAGTCTCTTATTATGTGTTTTGGAAGTGGGTGTGTGCGTGGCATAACTGAGCCTGCCCCTCTCTACTTGTCATTGGCCCAATTCTCCCCTCTCCCATGATTGGGGGAAGGAAATGGATTGTCAGAGTGATGAGGTCTGTTTATGGGTCAGAGAATCCTCCCCTGGTCAATTTGCCCACAAATTTATATTTGATTCAAATACATATTTCCCAGATACACAATTTGTTGAAATTACATGTACACATTATATATTCCTTATGGTCCATGCTTGTCCGCCTCTGATCTTTCTAGGGGCTTGCATTCAAAAATGACAACATTTTGCGCTTTTTGACTGGTTTACCAATATCAGACATTTACCAAAAATTACTCACATGTGCGCAAGGGGTATGGACATTAATTGATGAAGTGTCAGATTTTTAACATGCAGACATTTGGAGTAAGACCCGATTTTCCGCTAGCAACCCCCCAGAATACACCACATGGTCCTAACGGTTCTGAAAATGTGCACAGAAAAATCACAAGAATAATGATATTACTTATATAATTTTGACCAGTCCGCACTATGACTTATCTATCTTTTTAACTTATGCCCTGGTCAAAAAGGGGTGTGGCTTCCCACATCACATGGTAGAAGAACTGGTTTATCCACTTCCCCCAAGCTCAGCTGACTCTCACAGGCACTTCTCCTCCCACTTCTCCCAAGAGGAAGCCACTTAACAGCCCCCCCCCAATATAACATTTGCCTGAGTCCATTGTTCAGTTTCCTGCAGTTCCCAGGTAATTCAATCCGAGAGGTGTCACCTCCTTTTTGTGGGGGCAGCAGAATGCAGCCAGGCCTGGGAACACAGCTGTTGATCCAGTTTCAACTCCTGTCGGGGGTAGTTGTCAGGCAGAATCCAGTTTCATTAAGCCAGGTTTCAGCTAAATGTCACTTTTTGTTCCCAGTTTTCTACATTCAAATCAAACTGACAATTTTTACACATGCAGCTAGAATGTTGATTCTATGTTCAAAACTATGACATTTCAACAGTTACAAACTATGTGACACTCAAAAGTAGGTCCCTAATTTAATTTAAACATTTCGATTTTAGTGCTTTTCAGTTCAGTTTAACCTAAGCTGCAGACCTCCACAGCTCAGCCAGTTTTGTTATGAACATTGTTTTGGGCTCTTTTTCTTTCCAGATTTTGTATGCACACAAAACTTCATTCTGCCAAATGTCTTCTGGTGTTCAGTGAGATTTTTGAATATCCTGCAATGTTTGACATAGGCATTTTTAGCTTGCATTCAGAGAAACCAAGGTGATTTCAAATGGCTTTTTAAGCTAACAGGCACTGCTGTTTTTCCCTTGGCACTCATTCCACTCATGGCACCCCTGACCCATCACGCTCGCACTGGTGGGTGGAAGGTTAGGCGACCATTTTGGTGTGAGCACAAACTGCACGGTTCTCCTGGATTCTGGCACACATGTGGGCTTTTTGGCCATCTTGGATTTGATTTTCTAAGCCCACAGCACCAAATGTTGCAGCTTAATGACTCAAACATGGGTCAATACTCCTGACAAAGCCCCCCCATCTGACTGCACTTTGAATTTGAGTCGATGGGGAGTCGGGTGCGAAGAATGTTTTGACCAACGCACTGGTATGTCCGCATCATCTTCTTCCAATTCCGCAAATGGCACAGTTCAGCATCTTTTCCTCCATCCGGTTGGATCGATCGGTTCTCCTCGCCGATCCTGATGGGAATATTGGGCGGTACCCCGGGCCCCTCGGGTCTCTGCTCCCGGTCCCCGGTCGTCCTCCTTGGTCAGTCTCCATGGTTTCCTCTCTCCGAGGATGATAAAGCAAAAGCTGCAATACACATTCCTAGACATTTTTCCACCACTATTAATGGTGTGGCGGACATGTACATTTTATACATCCGAATGCATATTGCAGTCTGATTTTAAAAACAATATATAACAGGGAACATTTGCATTACGTTACTATATATTTGATATGTGGAATATTTTAGAGTTTGAACTGACTTACTCTGGAGCGGCCCCCTCTGGTATTGCAGAGGACTCCTCCAGTTGCTGCAGGGTGTGCCTTGGATGGCAACACTTTAACTGATTTATATGTACCCAGTTGTCTTCCCCTTCTGCCAAACTACCTTTGGGGATGCGGATCTTATATTCAACAGGGGAGATCTTGTCTATAATTTCAAAGGGTCCCTTCCATGTAGGCAAGCATTTTCGCTGTTTGGCCTGGTTCCTTTGGAAATCGTATAGATATACCCGGTCCCCCAACTTGTATACTTTCCTGGTGGTTTTCAAGTCATAGTCGGTCTTCATGCTATCAGCTGACCTTTCTAGATTCCGCTGAGCATACGCAAAAGCATGCTGAAGGTGTTTCCTTATATTCTCCACATACTCATGAGTTGTGGAGGCATTTATAAGTGTCTGCTCTTGGGTCCTGCAGAGCAGATGCTGGGGAAGCACCATCTTGTGTCTGGTCATCAACTCAAATGGTGACATTTTAGTTGCAGATGAAGGGGTAGATCTGATGGCCATTAGGACCAGAGGTAATCAGATATCTCAACATGGCACAGAATCTGCCACAAGCTTTTTTAATATGTTCACAATTGTCCGGTTATAGTGTTCTACTGCCCCAGAAGAAGCTGGCCAGTAAGCAATGTGTAGCTTCCTTTTGACCCCCAGTATCTCCCACATCTTTGTCATTACTTCACTGGTGAAGTGGCTACCCCTGACTGACTCAATCCTTTGAGGTAGACCAAAACAGGAAAAGATGTGGTTAATCATCAGGGCAGCTGCTGTTTCTGCCTTGCAGTTTGGGGCTGGGAGACATTCCACCCACTTAGTAAACAAGCATGTAACAGTCAACATGTACTTGTTTCCTCTAGATGAGCGAATTACAGGGCCTACAAAGTCGATTTGCAAATCTGACCATGGCAGTGTCATCCGCCCCTTTTGGAGAGGTGCACGGTGTGTGAGGGATGATGGCTGAAATTGTGCACACACCAGACACCCCTTCAAGTATTGGTCGAGGTCCTGCCCCATGTGTGGTCAGTATGCAACCTCTCTTAAGATTTCCAGTGTTGCGTGAAACCCCCTATGACCGGCGGTGACCGCATCATGGGCGTGACTTAACATCAGGCTTCGGAATGAGGTAGGAACCACCCACTGATCATGGCCAGCTTGGGATTTCTTTACCAACAACCCGTCATGGATCCGGAACATCTTTAGACATTTCATCAACACTCTTAGGTCTTCTTTCCCAATGTAATCGGTATCCGTCAGGGGAAAGTTCTCAGGGTCCTCAATGTGTTGGTAAAACTTACCAATTATTGGATCCTCTTTCTGAGCTGTAATCAAAACAGCATCAGGGGTCTCCTTACTCCATTGTGTAGTTGAAAGATCATTGTGAGCATTTGTCTGGGACCTGGTGATAGCAGTGACCTGGATTTCCCCCAACAGGGACTCTATTTCTATTAGATCCCCTTGGATGGCCCCAGTTTTGGCCAGCTGATCAGCTAAGTCATTTCCAGTTTTGTCTGGTCCCTCTACTTTGGAATGACCCTTGATCTTTTTCCAGTAGATGGTCATCCCATTCGAGGTGACCAAATCATCAATATTTTGGATTAACTTCCCATGTTTCAGGGGTTTGTTATTAGCACATAACATGCCTCTGGTTTTCCAATTAATCAGGTGCTCCACGAACCCGTTCCGTACATAATCTGAATCTGTGATTATGACTAGTTTGTGGAGTTGATGTTGGACGGCAGTGAGGATGGCCTGATGCACAGCCATCAATTCTGCCACCTGACTACTTCGGGGACCAATTTTGTATCCAGCAGAGGGTTCTGGAAACTCCTTCACCCACGCCGGCCACCAGTTCTTTCTCCCCGTTGTTGTCAACATGGTAAGAGCATCCATCCACATAGACAGTGGGCATTCCCTCACACTTGTCTTCTTCAAAGACTTTGTGTGGGGAATTAAGGTATGCCTCCATGTTGTCCTTGATTTTTAGACTTTTGTCCTCGAGACAGTTTTCTATGGCACAATCATGCAAGTCAGCCAGACCTTGCGCGAGGGGACTCTATTTGTTTTGGCCATATCGGACCTCCACAGGAAAGCCTTGCATTGATAGAATCCAGGAAGTAATTCGTGAATTACTCACAGTTCCGGCCCGGATTCTGTCACTTTGGAGGTATTGCAGAGGCTGGTGTGGAATCTCCACTATGATGTGTTCCCCCTGGATAAACGGGCGGTAATTCTTCAATGCCCAAACCGTTGCCAGGAGTGCCTTCTCACAATCGTTGAATTTATCCTCCACAGAGGATAAAGTTTTGCTTGCATAGGAGATTACTTTATTGACCTTGTCATGCTTTTGGTATAGTACTGCCGTCAAGCACATATTAGAGAACCCTGTCTCCAGGAAGAACTCCTTGTTTCTGACAGGGTAAGCTAGGCAAGGCGCTTGTGAGAGGCTTCTTTTGAGTTGTCTTACTGCCTCGTATTGTTCTGGACCCCATTCCCACTAGACCCCCCCTTCAAGAGGTGAATCAGGGCTCTAGTGATCTCTGCGTAGCCTTCAATGAACTTTCTGCTGTAATTAGTCAGTCCAAGGAGGCTCCTTAGTTCCCGCAGAGTTGTGGGGTTCTTCAGTTTCTGGAGTGCTTCCACTTTCTTTTCTTGGGGACAGAGACCCTGAGGAGTAATCTCATGCCCCAAGAAATTAACACGGGTTCTACACCACTGTGCTTTCTGAAAGGAAAGTTTTGCTCCAGCGGCCCTCAACTGCGTCAGAACATAACGGATCTCCGCTATGTGTTCCTCCACAGATTAACTTTTGATGAGGACATCATCTACATAAGCCAGGTTACCCCTCGCACACAGGTCGGGCATGGCCTTATGTAAGAAAATGTTGAATTCATTGCCGGAGTTGAGGTATCCGAAGGGAGTCCGGGTCCAGGTTTATGGCTGGCCCCCAAAGGTAAAAGCCAGTTTGTATTGGTCCTCCATACTGACAGGCACGGTCCAGTATCCATTGGTCAGGTCTATTGCTGTGAATACCTGTAACCCCTGAATCTGGGCCAGCCCTTGGTCAATGTAGGGCAGAGGCCATCAGGAAGTATGGACCCGTTTGTTGAGCTCCCTAAGGTCTGCGAAGAGTCTCCACTGGCCGTTTGGCTTCAATATTCCCAGCACGGGATTATTGAAGGTGCTGTGTACTGGACGGATTATTAACCGGGACTCAAGGTTCTTAATTATTTCAGTAAGGGACTCCATGGATGCGAGAGGCAAACGATATTGCTTCACAAAAACTGGAATCATGCCAGGGTCCGTGGGAATTGTTGTTGTGTGGATGTCGGTGCGACCACAGTCATATGAGTCTACCGCAAAGAGATCTTGGAAATCCAAGAAAACTTGTTTCAACTTTTGCTTCTGTTCGAGAGTCACGCAGGCATCAGCCAGGTTGACTCTCTCTTCCACCATCTGCCTGAAGCCTGGAAAAACTTCTGGTTTTGCTATCTCAGCGGCCTCCTCCAGCTGGGTGGAGAAGTCCCTGGTCAGAGTGCTGATTTGGACTGGAGGCCTCAGGTGGGAAAGGCAGCCCTCGTGGACCTGGAAAATCACCTCATCCCCTCTGAAGTCACAAGTCACATCTTCCTTACCATAAGGGCAAGAAGTGTACACCAGGAAGTTCCCCCCATGCTGGGTGAAAATCCTGTCTGGTGTTGTGTTGTCATCACTGTCACTGTCAAAACAGTCCTTGGGGATTGGTCCTAACAGTTCATTTCCTAGATCAATGGAAAAATGTCGGTCATCAACTGCCATTCCAATAATGATGCCTGCGGCTAGAGTAATACTCTTTAAGTCGCTGTTATCCACCTCTATTGGAATGGTGTCATGTTCTATGTTGACTAATGGAGTTGGGTTTACACCCAACCCTTGCTGTTGGAGAGAAGCATTTAGATTTATGTAAGCATCAGGGTTTTTCAATTTTTGTCCTCTTTTAACTTTCACTTCCAGGGAGAATTGTCGGGTCCTTTCTGGGATGGTGACTTCCTCTTTAATCTGAATTTCAACTGCATAAGGTGGCAATTGAGCTGACCTAAATGCTTTTTATGCATCATCAAAGCCCATGGGATTATCCGCTAATCGGGACCAAGCTTTGAAGTTTATGAGGTCCAAACTAATGGCGAAGCGATTGAGAATGTCACTGCCTAAGTAAAAGGAGGCAGTGACGTCTCGCACGACCCAACAATTATGGACTATGCTCTTGTTGCCAAAGGAGATTTTGAGCATACACCTGCTTGGCAGGAGATGTTTGGAATTAGGTGCTTCCAGGTCCATTTCCCATTTGTCTATCAGTTTGAATGTGGGAATTGCTGGATCTTTTGGGAGTTGGCGGAACATGGCTTCGCAGATGAAGCTCTTACCGTTGTTCACACACACTCGAGCGAGAACAGAGTCCTACCCATCATTTAACTGAACAGGGATGAACAACTGCTCTCCAATGTGCTGAATATAAGCCAGGCTCTGAGCTGACTTCACATCTTTCTGGACTATAGGAGTGGGAGTTTCTGATTGTGGATTAGTAAATAATTTCAGGGTGTTTCCTTCCAGTGTGGAATACCACCTTAAACTGGAAGGAAGGTTGATTTTCAGAATTAGAGAGGACCCCCCATCACCAGTCTGTTGTCCTACTGCTATTACTGTCACATCTGGAATTTGGTTATTCTGGAAGTGACATTCTACTTGGTCAGATTTTTGTTCAACCATGTGGCAGGTGCCGTTTAAACTAACATGGTTGACACTCTGTTTTAATTTTATTGGTCGGCTAGTCTGGGTCCAGAGGACCTTGTTTACGCAATCTATTAGGGGTGACAACCTTCTCAAGAGGTAATTCCCTAGTAAACAAGGGGTGCCCCCTGGAGTCACTACTATGACAGGGTGTTTCACCTTGTGTGGCCCAATTTTAATGTCCAAATCTGCCATCCCCTTGATGGGAATTTCCTTCCCGTCAAAGTTCTGCAGTTGTCCAGGAAGAGAGGTGAGAGGAATACGGTAATTCTCCCCCCTTCCTGCATTTAGTTCATCAAAGGCCCTTTTGGACAGAAGGGTAGCTTGGGATCCAGTGTCCACCCGTGCCAAAATTGTACCCTGCCCCTGTACTTGTACCGGGGCATAATATCTTCCCTCCTTCTCCTCAAGGGGACACAGATAATGCACATTTTTGGACAACTGGTTGGCTAACTTTCTGGTTTTGGACATGGCGAGAGAAGAGATTTGGGCAGAATTCTGTGGAGCGTCTTGGGAATCTGAAAGAAAAAGTTGGCAACTGGAGATCAGAGCCATTGTGGGTTCCCCTGGTTCCAGTTCTGGGCCACCCTCCCCCTTTTCGGAGGCAGTCATCAGGATGGGTTTGAACCAGGGGATTTTGGTATTGTCGGTTCTGGGATGAGATGATGGGCGGCGGTAGCTCAGTTTCCACATCTCCCCAGTCTGAATTGGCATCCCTTGGGACCCATTTTTCTTTGGGAGGAGTTTCCCCATCTCTAAAGGTGAAGATCCTTTTCCCAGGATCCTCTGAGGATCCCTCTCCCTCAAATTGGAAGATCTGTACCTCCTCCACAAAGTGGGTCTGTTTGGGTCCTTTGTTTCTCCTACCCCACCTCTGCTCCTTGGGAGGCAGGCTTTCAGGGGCAGGAGATTTTGTTTCCGGTTCCTGGTTTTCCAGGGGCTGTTTACAAGTTGGGAAGGAAGCTTCCTCCAAGGCTTTACACCCCCCTTCCCCTTGTGCCTCCTCCCCGGGAACCGGTGGGTTATCGGGGTGCGGCCCCCGTCATTGTTCTGGAGCACCAAGCCCACAGTTTGGGGCATTCTGCGGTGGCATGCTCATCTGAGGGTTCTGTTGAGCCCTCAGTATGTGACCCAGATCCCGTGCCATATTTTGGACCTGGCTCTCAAGTTGTGAAACCCGCTCAGGCTGATACGGGGCTCTATTTTCTCCCCTGGGCTGATCCAGGGAAGGGTAGCTATCTCTTCACTGGTAGTACCCCTGGTTGGGAAGATTTGGGTCCCCCTCCACCCTTGGCCTCCCCTCTCCCAGATTAGGTTGTCTGGGCTCAGGGATTTGGGGAAAGAAGGAGGGATGATTTTGGGGTTGAAAATTGGGTGGATACCTAGCTGGGGAAAGAGTTCTGCCCAGGATTTGGAGAATTTCTGCCCTCCTGTGGGAAGTTGGGAGGGAAGTTCCCTGGGTTAGGTGATTGGCTGGATCCCCCCCTTTGGGCTGGAGGAGTCCACACATAACCCAGGATGGGTCGGTTTCCCTTGTAGCGGGGACTTACATAATCAGGGGAGCGAGGGACCCCATTTGTGGGACTACCTCCTCGACTCCCTGTCTGTGACTGGACCGAGGGCCTTCTGGGCTGTGAATTATTTGGCGCAGGCAGGTTTTTAGGCCCCCCATCTCCAAATCTAAATCGGGGGCAACCTTTACCTCTGCCACCTTGGCAGCAGCAGGGGTGCTGGTTTTGGGGTTTTTCTGCGCATTATTTTTATTTTTGATGGGCTTCTGCACCTCATAGATCCGGATAGCCTGTTCAATGACCCAGTCTAAAGATCTTTTCTCATGAAAATCTCTCACGAGCTGGGTCATTATGTATTTAGGTAAGTCATGGAAAAAAGTATTGATAAATTCTCTGCTATCCGTGCGCACCCTTCTGGTGGTCTGTGCAAAAGCACGCTTTAATTCTTGAACAAACTCTTGTGGGGCCTGATCCTCCCCACATTGCAAATTGTAGGCTGCCTTACGAGCCTCTTGAGGATTTCTGTGCACAGAAAAATGTTTCAAGATGGCTGCCCTGTATGTGGACCACCTTGAATGGTTTTGATCCTCCAGCCCTGCAAAGAAACTGGAGTATTCTGGTGAGAAGGTCTATTTGACGTACTGGATGCAGCTACTGCTGTCCTTCAAATGGAAAGTCTCCATCATTTGCTCATAGAGCTCCAAGTGTTCCCAAACAGAATACTTGGCGTTCTTATGATAAGGCGTGATGACACTCCTTATTGCCTTTATTTGTTTCAATGGGTCCTTAAGCATGGCCCTTTTTGCCTTATTGGCCTTTTTGGTTCGGGTAACCCTGGTCCAATCATCCTCTGACTCCGAAGCACTGCTCCCAGAGGTGCCCGTCTGATCTTCCAGGTTTTCCCGGATTCTGCGAGCCTGGGAATAGCTGGCAGAATGTGGGGACCTGGTCTCCTGTGTCCTGTGATGCTCAGAGGAGTCTTCAGATCCCTCCTTGCTACCAGGATTTGATGGGTACCCCCCACTGACCTAACTGGGCAGAGGTTTTCAGGATGCCCTTAATGGGCCTACTCTCCTGGTGTTCCCCACTAAATTGCACTGTGCTTGGGTGCCCATACCCGGATGCCCGCCCCTCCATTCCTGGGAGGTACTAGCCTATGAACCCCATACTTCTAGCTGGATAGTAATCTGCCATCCCCGTGGCCCTGGGCTCATGTGCGCAAGGGGACATGGGGGTGGCAGAGTCCAGGGACTAGGAGAGATGAAGGCCTCTGGTACTAGGGCTCCTGAGGTTATGCTCAGGAGTTTCTCTTTCCCAGCGCACCTCATCTCTATCCGCCCCTGCTTCCTGTTGCAATGCAAGAGCCTGCGCTTTCAGTTCCTCAGTTAAGGCCTTACTAGACTCTATCAGTCTCTCCTGCATCGCTACCTGTTGCTGGAGCCTATCATTGTGCTGGCAGAGAGCCTCATTCTCTCTCTGTGCCTCCTGATTGGTCCTGGAGTACTGGGCCAGTCTTTGCTGCAGGAGGGTTACCTCCTGAGCTGTGTCCCTATTGGCCTGCTCCTTTCTTGCCAGAGCATCCTCCACCCTCATGGTGTGCTCTAACAAGTTCTGGTGTTCTTTTTGGAGGTCACCCAGTCCCTGGAGGGCCAGGTGATTTTCTTCCATTTTCGTTTTTAAGTGGCAGACTTCCTGGCCTAAGGTATCCCTTTCCTGACTAAGAGCCTGCATCTGTGCCGCCAGGTCGTCCCTTTGCATTTGGAAGGCACCAGCTTTCTGGCGCTCCTGGTCAAACTCTGCCTGGGTATCCAGGTCTTTCAAAATCAGTTTATTGCTCTCTGCCTTCTCCCTATGTAGGTGCTTTGCAGGGTGACTACCTGCTCAGCACATGCCCTATTGAAGTCTAACTTTTGCTCCAGCTTTATCTGGCTCTGCAGTAGGGAGTCCATACCTTCTTGGTACTCCTTCTGCAAGGCCAGAAATCTGGTATCCTGGTCAGCCTTTTCCTTTTGCAGCACATCCATATCCTCCTTTATTTTAGTGATGCACTGTCTGCTGTCCTTTTCTGACTCCTGGCTCCTGAGCAGCCTCTGCTCAGAAGAGTCCAGATCAGATTGGGCTTTCTCTAACGCCATCTGTTGCCTATTTGCCAGATCTTGGCCTTCAGCACATTTGTCTTGCATGGTTCCCATATATATATACAAATATGCCGCTATCCTGGCAATCTTATTATGTTCATCTTTGGCTTTAGGGGCCATATATAGTTCACTCAGGGCCACATGTAGGGGACCCTGATCTCTCCATGTATCTGACCCTGTTTCAGTGACCTGTTGCGCGATTGCCTGCAACCAGACCGTTTGGTCCTGATGAGTCCACTCACCTCTCACAAATAGCTTATGTAAGAAGTGCTCTCTGGCTATTTTGATGTCTACCAGTGTCGTCATTCTGGAATTTGAGTTCCTTCCTGACTTACAGAAGTTTGTATTTTATTTTTGCAAAACAGACCGTTTCCTTAGAGCGTTCCTTTGAGGAGTGCTTTACAGTGTAACGCAGCGTGGTGATCCGACCGGATGCATGTCTCCTGTCAGTTAGCACACTGTATTAATCTGCACAAGTGATAGATCTAACCCAGAATCTCCGGCTATGAGCCCCCACTTTGTTAAGCGGCTTCACTTCAACACTACAGCTAAGTCAATACCTAGTCTGGGATGCTGAGGGAAACCCTTATTGATATATTTTTAGGTCCAGTTCATTTACTCTGGATGACAACCCTTATATAACACCCCTCTCTTAGAATCCCCCTGACCCCACTGAGCCAAGAAGTAGGTCTGTTTTGCAAATTTAAAAGGTTTATTTGAGAAATATAACAATATATATCTATCACACTTTTATAATAAATTAATATCTGAGTACACTGAGACATATGATGTGGATCCCCAATGGGTAATGTTACAGTGGTACACTTGATTACTTAGGAGTAGTATAGAGGATGAGGTAGCTGAAAATGCTTGATGGTTTCAAGGAAATGCAAGGTGGAATAAAATGCAGTACAGCAAATAAACTTGATATGATTTCAACCAACAACAATGTAATCACTTTTTCTCTGGCAATCCCCCCCCCCTATGCAATGTAAGAAATGGAAGGAGATGGAAAGAGGAGCACACAGTTCTCAGGAATGCAATCAAATACAATACCCGAAATTCAGTTCCCCCCCAGCAAGCTTAGAGGAAACAGGTAGAAGTTTGAAACACAGGCCCAACATGCTTTTAAATGTGATGGCAATGGATGGGAAAATGTGCTAACTGATTTTAATTCCCTCTAGAGATTCAGGGTGAGTGAGAGATGCTTGTTGGTATTAATTCAGGCTCACTTTTGCAATGCTCTATGAGTTATTACCAGGTTGCAAACAGATTTTAACAAAGCAAAGAATGGAGCTGCTATTTTGACAAGTAGAGAAATTGAGCCAAATCGCAAATCGCAGTAAATTTCACAAGTGCGTAAATCGCGATTGTGGAAAAAGTATAGGAAAGTTAAACCACGTTCCTAGGACAAACGGTTCCGGAGATACAGACGATTTAATAAAGGTAGATTTTTCGGATTTAAAGTAAAACTCAAAATGACAGGTGACAGCTTGCAGCTGCAGAATTGACAGGTGACAGTTGTTCAGCTTTCCAAATGACAGATGACACGATTTCTAGGAGGCTGTTCTAATTAGGTTAAAATAGTTTGAATTAGATTATTTTAACTAAGAGATTGGGTTCTGCACAGTTCTGGCGGATACTCATTCCTAATTTTGAAATGAATGGGCCTCGTCACGGATCTGGTCAACACGTCCAGTGGCGGTTCTCTCTGCTCGGCGGGTCAATCAGGTACCGGTTCTGCTCACAGCGATCCGGATCTCTGGTTCTGCTCACAGCGGTCTAGATCTGGCCTGCGGTTCCGGCAAAAGTTCTTGGCAAAGAATTCAAACAGCTCGCCCGGCTGTTGAATAGTTTGGTTAGGTTTGCTGGATTCTGAAGGCCTGCTGAGAATACTTTTGCTTGCAGTGGGCCTTCTTGGTTCAAATTTCTGTAGTCTCTGTTTAGCTTGGAAGTCTAAGTGTTGGATCTCTGGATGTGAAGTTGTCGGTCAGCACGCTCCCCAGCAAATGGAATTGAATCTCTCACCTGTCCCAGCAGTCTCTTTTTATGTGTTTTGGAAGTGGGGGTGTGCGTGGCATAACTGAGCCTGCCCCTCTCTACTTGTCATTGGCCCAATTCTCCCCTCTCCCATGATTGGGGGAAGGAAATGGATTGTCAGAGTGATGAGGTTTGTTTATGGGCCAGAGGATCCTCCCCTGGTCAATTTGCCCACAAATCTATATTTGATTGAAATACATATTTCCCAGATACAAAATTTGTTGAAATTACATGTACACATTATATATTCCTTATGGTCCATGCTTGTCCACCTCTTATCTTCCTGGGGGCTTGCATTAAAAAATGACAACATTTTGCGCTTTTTGACTGGTTTACCAATATCGGACATTTACCAAAAATTACCCACATGTGCACAAGGGGTATGGACATTAATTGATGAAGTGTCAGATTTTTAACATGCAGACATTTGGAGTAAGACCCTATTTTCCACTAACAAACCCAAGAATACACCACAGGGTCCTAACGCCTCTTAAAACGTGCACAGAAAAATCACAAGAATAATGATATTACTTATATAATTTTGACCAGTCCGCACTATGAGTTATCTATCTTTTTAACTTATGCCCTGGTCAAAAAGGGGTGTGGCTTCCCACATCACATGGTGGAAGAACTGGCCTATCCACTTCCCCCAAGCTCAGCTGGCTCTCACAGGCTCTTCTCCTCCCACTTCTCCCAAGAGGAAGCCACTTTACAGCCCCCCCAATATAACATTTGCCTGAGTACATTGTTCAGTTTCCTGAAGTCCCCAGGTAATTCAATCCGAGAGGTGTCACATCCTTTTTTTGAGGGCAGCAGAATGCAGCCAGGCCTGGGAACACAGCAGTTGATCCAGTTTCAACTCCTGTCGGGGGTAGTTGTCAGGCAGAATCCAGTTTCATTAAGCCAGGTTTCAGCTAAATGTCACTTTTTGTTCCCAGTTTTCTACATTCAAATCAAACTGACAATTTTTACACATGCAGCTAGAATGCTGATTCTATGTTCAAAACTATGACATTTCAACAGTTACAAACTATGTGACACTCAAAAGTAGGTCCCTCATTTAATTTAAACATTTCGATTTTAGTGGTTTTCAGTTCAGTTTAACTTAAGCTGCTGACCTCCACAGCTCAGCCAGTTTTGTTATGAACATTGTTTTGGGCTCTTTTTCTTCTCAGATTTTGTATGCTCACAAAACTTCATTCTGCCAAATGTCTGCTGGTGTTCAGTGAGATATTTGAATATCCTGCAATGTTTGACATAGGCATTTTTAGCTTGCATTCAGAGAAACCAAGGTGATGTCAAAGGGCTTTTTAAGCTAACAGGCACTGCTGTTGTTGCTTTGGCACACATTCCACTCATGGCACCCCTGGCCCATCACGCTCGCACTGGTGGGTGGAAGGTTAGGCGAACATTTTGGTGTGCACACAAACTGCGCGATTCTCCTGGATTCTGGCACACATGTGGGCTCTTTGGCCATCTTGGATTTTCTAAGCCCACTGCACCAAATGTTGCAGCTTAATGACTCAAATGTGGGTCAATACACCTGACAATACTCAACCTCCAAATCCAAACCTTGCATCCCTGTTATCCCTCAAACTGTTCTCTCTATCCGTCCTAATCCCTTCTTGTCAAAAATAGTGGCCTGTCACAATAACACCTTCCTTCCTTACATGTACGTTTTGAAATTGTCTACACCAGAAACACAAGCCAGCAGCTCCCTCTCCACAACCAAATACCTATTTTCTGAATATCCTAACATACACAATGCAAAACCACTATCTAGATCTCATGCCCTTTCTGTTGCATGAGAATGCATCCAAGTCCACCTTCACTGGCATCTGTGTACAGATAAACTTTGAAATCCTCCCTGAATACATTCAGCACTGCAGCACCCATTAAACCCTTCTTTGCACCCTTGAATTCTCTCTCACATCACTCATTCCATACTAATTTCACATACTTTTTTGTGAGCTCCTTCATGCACTTGCTCATTTTGCTATCTTATTCACAACTTTCTTGTAATATTCAACTAAACCCAAAAATGAAGACATTTCGACTTTGCTATTGGGTGCCTTCATTCTTACTATGGCCTCTATGGCATCTATGTTCGGTTGTATACCTTGGCCCAATAATTAATGTCCCTAGTGTTGCACTTTGGCCATGCTGAATGTACACTTCTCTAATAATATTGTCAAAGCAGACTCGCACAGCTTCTTCCAAACTTTCTACAACTTCACGTTGTGCTCCCGTTTATCCTTTCCCCATCCTAGTATGTCATCATGGTAACAGCACACACCATCATCCCCACTAAACAGCCTATTCAAAACTCTCTGTAAGACACTCAACACAGAAATTAAACTAAAAGACATGTCGTTATACCTATACAATCCAGAAATGTGTTATAAACGTTGTCAAATCCACTGATAATGGATGCAACCAAACTTGATTGAACTTAATTCTATCATAGAGAACATATCAGCTCTTGAAACCTCCAACAGTAACTCATTAATTTTTGACAAAGGTAACCAATTGGGGATGACACTTTTATTAAGTGCTCTTAAATCAATGCAAAGTCTAATGTCTCCATTAGGCGTGCACACGACCACAATGGGGATAATCCATTTTGCCACTTTCAGGGCTTCAATAATTCCTTCAACCATCAGGCAATTAAGTTTCCCTTCTATCTTTGATCTCAGAACCATTGCAACCATTCTCACCATGGCCCTAACTGGCATATTACCCATCTTCAATTTGATGAATGCACATGTCCCTTGAGACATCTGGTAATCTCTTTGAACACACTAGGGTTGCAATCCTGTATCTCTTGCTTCTGCCACACAGTCTGTTTCCCCTCTTTCACCAGCGTGTTTACCAGATGTTCTGGGTCCAATTTAATACCTAAGTCTGCCTGCGTGTCCCATGAATCCTTCCTCTGCTTGTGACCCTCACTAAACCTCTCATCCTGTGCCCCTTTAATCAAAATTTAGCCTCAGACTCCCCTATTATATCAATAGGCACCTCACAATAAACATGTGCTTCTACTGTTGTCTCCTGTAAAATGCCACATACAAACTTGCTTTTCCACGTACTCATTCATTAGAGTATGATCTGCCCCACTGTCAATCAACAACCAGACAGCCACATCATTTATCTCAATCTTTGCGTCCACCACATTCACCACACAGACCTCATCATCAGGTTTGCATCACCCACTCAATGAGGATGATATGTCCTGAACTGATTTCACAGTTCCATATTTTGTCCATTGTTTTCAACATTGTGCGTAGTATCCTTTTGGTCTGCACTCATGACAGAATTATTTATACTGATTATAAGTGAAACCAATAGTAGTATGTTATCATGTGGTCATTCTGGCCTATAGGCCTGCATAGGTGCAACGGAATGGACCTGTGTGGGTACAATCAGTATGGAAATGTTGTTTACACTTGTAGAGAACTGGCACATAGTGGGAAAAGCCATAATGAAAATGCATTGGGAAATTCTCCTGTGCATTGTTGGTAACTTGGCATATAATCGTCTTTTTTATGTCACAACCTACAAAACTTATTAGGTAAGCTGTGTGGCGTGTTAAATAATTTATCAAAGAAAGTGTGCTGTAAAATGCACCATTTTATTCCCTTAATTTAAAAAAAATGGCTTGCCCCCCGCCCAAGTCGACCTTGATTGGTTAGCGATACTGAGCATTCGGTAAGGGGCAGAACAGTCCCCGTACACCTTCACGGGTCCCTTCTTTATTAGCTCCATGCCCCACTTGTTACATTACCCTGGCTACTCGTCTGGCCTCAGAACTCCTTAAACACCTTCTTTGACCACTTGGTTCAACCATTCAACCATACCATTGGTTTGGGAGTGGTATATAGAGTGAGTGTGATACTTTAAAACATTCCTCTTGAGAAACTCATACATTTCGGAGGACATCACTTGAACTTCATTATCTTTAATAAGGATTCCTTGGTATCTGTCCCTGTGAAAGATCTCTTTCAGTAATCCGTGTATGCCCTGGGGCATGTGTAACTAGAGAATCTGACCTCCACCCAACCTTGACAGAAGGTCATATAAGACACCACTACATTTTATGGAGCCTGCTGTGTCGAAACACATCCTTTTTCATGGAATATTATATGATATGCCATTTATAACGCGCCTATACATAAGTGTTTAAAGGCGTGACGAGGCAATGGAGAGGAACAGAGGGAAAAACAAAGACAACAATCTTACTACATTGAGATTACTCAAGTGCAGTGGGCTGATCAATACTGTTACAGTACTCATTGCTACCTTGCAACCCGTGTCATTATTTTCACATAATTGACACTGCCTTAAAGCTCTTGCCCCTTGTAGGTCACTGATGTCCTGTTGATCCTCATCGTCTAGGTGAATATCTCAGTGGAGAAAATTATCCTATCTCCTCTCATAACCATACCACCTTCAGTATATAATCCATCCACAGTTCACCATGCTGCTTCACACCCTAATTCCTTGAGAACAGTTTTGCTGCTGCTATTAGACTCCAGACACCGCTGACTCTGCACAGTTTGATATTCTCACACATGTCACTGTCTCATTCTTCCTTTATTTCCACTGCTTGATCCACCAACTGGACTTGGTCATCGTTGGATTTGGTACTCCGTTCTGTGTCTGTCGGTCTTGAGAGTTTGTCATCAGAACTGTTTCTGGTGCCAGGGACACATATTACATTGCATTTTTAGGGTTGTTAGCCATTTATTTATCTGATATTGGACTTAATCCATACCCTGTGCTGTACATTTTATTTAAAATTATTTTTTTACACAGTTTTGTAATTTATAATTTGTTTGAATGTTATTCCTTTCTCCCCACGAATGGTCTACATTTTATGATTGACAATTTGATGGCCAGTAAATCCATAGTAGTTGATTTCTGTTTCTCTCAGTACCTTACCGTCAAATGCAAGGATTAGTTATTGTCCCTTCTGAACTTGCATGTGTATGGCGCTAATTCCCTTTTTTCTGTCATCCATTGTTATTCTTGTCTTCCTGTCACATACCTAGTTCCTGAGAGATGGGGTCTAATCTCGTGTTCTTTTTATACATCCTTGTTTTTGCAGCATTGTTAAAATAAGTTGTTATAAATCCAGAATATTATTACAAAATCCAAGGCAATGACAGAAGTTGCTCCTTTTCGTTCAGTTCCACTGTGTTCTTTATCGCCTCTAGTATCCCTTTCTTTGGCTGTAGACTTTCCTCTGAGTTTTGGGGTTAGAGATACTCTATATCTCCTTTATTTAGTTTGAATTTTCTCTACTTATCCTCCTATCAGAACTGTCTAATATTGTGCATGCTCTGGTCAATCAGCTGTTGTGTTTCTCTTTGTCCTTACCATACACTAGTACTTCAACTTAGAAAAAAATATCCATTCTTCAACTTGAAATAACTGATCACTTTAAAAACTGCAGCTGGTGTGACCATGATCACTGAGGAGTAACATGGGTCTCTAGGCCCAGCAGGCACGGGATCCACGTCTGGGCATACCCATCCCACTCGGCGTGATCTCTGGAAGGTTTAGAATTACTCTTAACCTCTGGCATTGCTCCGGGCAACTCTCAATACCACCATTCATCACCTGCCAAGCCATTACAAAAGGGGAATGACCATATGCAATTGAGGATTGGTCCCACCCCACAAGGGGCAGTCCAGCCCAAACTGCTTGGTCACATACCTTCTGTACGAGAGCACAAGCATCCCCAAACATGTGTCAGCGTCATTGGGACTCATCAGTGAGAAATAGCTTAGGTCTCTAGCCCCAGCAGGCAAGGGACCGCATGTCTGGGCCTACCCATTCCACTCAGGGTGACTATAGCAAAACAAAAGGTGTAATGGCTAGAAGGTTTAGAATTAATATTAACCTCAGGCATTGCTCTGGGAAACCCTCCAGACCATCATTTTTTGCCTGCCAAGCCATTATGAATGGTGGAAGACCATATGGAAATTAGGTTTGGTCCCAGCCCAAAAGGGGCAGTCAAGCCCGAACTGCTTGGCCACATCCCTTCTTCACGAAATCACAATCATCCCCAAACATATTTCAGTCTCATTGGTCCTCATCACTGAGGAGTAACATGGATCTCTAGGCTCTGCAGGCACAGGATCAACGTCTGGGCATACCTGTCCCACTCGGCGTGACTACAGAAAAACAAAAGGGGTGATGACTGGAAGGTTTAAAATTATACCAGCCCTCTGGCATTGCTCTGGGCAACCCCTCGTACCCTCATTTTACACCTGTCAAGCCATTACAAAAGTGGAAATACCATATGCAAATCAGGTTTGGTCCCACCCAAAAGATGCAGTCCAGCCCAAACTGCTTGGTCACAACCCTTTTGCATGAGACTACAAGCATCCCCAAACATGTTTTGGCCTTGTTGAGCCTCATCAGTGAGGAGTAGCTTGGGTCTCGGTCCAGCAGGCACGGGACCCACGTCTGGGCATACCTGTCCCACTCAGGGAGACTATAGCTAAACAAAGGACATGATGGCTGGAAAATTTAGAATTAATCTTAACCTCTGGCATTGCTCTGGGCAAACCTCTAGACCATTGATCTTTGGCTGCCAAGCCATTACAAAAGGGGGAAAAACATATCCAAATTAGGTTTGGTCCCACCCAAAAGGGGCAGTCCAGCCCGAACTGCTTGGTCACATCCCTTCTGTGCGAGACCATAAGCATCCCCAAAATGTTTTGTCCTTGTTGGTCCTCATCAGTGAGGAGTAGCTTGGGTCTAAGCCCAGCAGGCATGGGACTCACATCTGTGCATACCCGTCCCTCTCGGGATGACTATAGCTAAACAAAAGGACTGATGACCGGGAGGTCTAGAATCAATCTTAACCTCTGGCATTGCTCTAGGAATCCCTCCAGACCATCGATCTTCAGTTCCCAATCCATTACAAAAGGGGAAAGACCATATGCAAATAAGCTTTGGTCCCACCCCAAAAGGGGCAGTTCAGCCCAAACGTTTTCTCGCATCCCTTCTTCACGAGACCCCAAGCATCCCCAAAAATGTTTTTGTGCCTCTTCAGTGAGGAGTATCTTTAGTTTCTAGGCCCAACAGGATCCTGACTCATATCTGGGCATACAGAATGGTATCTACACACATTGTACTAAACCTTCTGGGTGATGAATGCCATGCAATTCCTGCAATCTTCATGTACACGTATTTAGTGGGAGTTTGTCCTGAGTACAGGACCAAATCGACTTACCAAGGGTGCATAGCAGTTCTCCAATGTTGGAGAGTGGTGGCAATCTGGTCTGATGCACTTGTTGAGGGCTCTTAAGTCGATGCACAATCTCAAATCAATATTTCTTTGTTGCACTCCCAGTAGGGGAGACATATATTCCAATACCTTGTTCCTTTCTGTTATGCCTTGTTTCTCCATGGCTTGAAGCTCCATCATGATCAGAATATTGCAGACATTCTGTTCCAGAGGCAAAGCGCCATTTTGTTATCCAAATGCAGTACTTTTGGTGGCTTGGAAGGACGACAGGACGCCTGGCGTGCTTCTAGCTATATTTATTGAAAGGGTACACAGGGTAGATAACTGTTGGTGCCTCCCAGTTACTTCACTGGAGGCAGGGTGTGCACTTGGATGGCACACTGTAGGCTTCCAGGGCACCCATGAGGCCTCCGATGGCATTGGACTTACGCTCCTGGAAGCCTGGCTGCATATCTCTCTGTAGCTTAATGTTATGTGGTATCCTTATCAGGAGCAGCGCTGTGGCTGACCGCTTGCTGGCACTCCGCCAATGTTATACCCGGAGCGCGGGACCTCTCGATCACGTCGGCCCAAGATCTAGTGAGATTACGTTCCTGCGAGATCTTGTGACGTCTCCACACACCTCCTTTGATGGGAAAAGGATGGATGGTCATTCCATGACAAAGTCTGCGAACTTGCTGGGTTTTCTTTTCTCTCTCTGTGGTGTGCCTTGATCTAGGAGCGGGGCAGGTTTGCGGGAGCACTCGTGGGGAGGTGCAGGTGGATCAGGTTCTCCCTGCCTTGCCCTTCGCTGTGACTCCCTGGGTGGGGTTGAGGAGTTGGTGCCTGAGAACCCGTCGCCGTAGGGTGACTCCGAATCATCTCTTTCTGACTGGCAAGGGTAGTTGGACGACTCTTGTTGGTCTTGATCTTCTCCGGTTTCCCACAGTGGCTGTTCAATGGATTCCTTTTAGCGGTACATGGCCACCCTTTCTAGATTCCATTTCCTTCCATCGCTGGTGCAGATGTGGTTTGACCCTTTCGCAATGGCTTCTATGGGACTACTGTATCTGGAGCCGGTCGTGTTGTCTTTGTGCGGAAGGCGTATCTTCACCAAATTGCCTTTGTTAACTACTGTGTGGCAAGCGGCTCGGCGTGTGTCCCCTTGAGCTTTCATGGCTTCTTTGTTTCGTTGCATACGAAAACCTACGTCTTTCATGTCCACATCTTCATCAGCCCTTACTTGGTGGAGCCAGGGTGGCACCCGTGTGGATGCTGCCCTTCTCCCCCTTAGCAGATGGAACAGTGAAACGCTGGTGATGGTGTTGGGAGTGATGCGATGGGCCGCGACGGCTTCCTTGACAGTCTTGTAGAGGTCTAGGCCCAAGGCATGCGCTAGTTGCAGCGCCCCTTTGATGAAGCGGTACGCCGCTCAACGAGCCCGTTGGCCTGTGGGTGGTAAAGGCTTGCTCTTCGCTGTCGAATTTTGTTAAGTTTCAGGAATTTCTCCATTTCTTGAGAGACCAACTGGACCCCATTGTCCATCACAATTTCTTCAGGGAGGCCTTCGCATTGGAATATGGTGGTGAGCGCATCAATGACTGTGTTCGAGGTGATGTCCGAAGTGAAGTCGACTTCGAGCCACTTGAATCAACGGTGACTATCCTATATTTGTGTTCTGGGACATGCTGTCCAGGGGCCCAATGAAGTCCAACCCTAATTTTCGCCATACTCCGTTGGGGACTTCGGTGGGCAACATGGGGGCTTGTCTCACCGACAGGCGCTTGTCACTGTTTGTGCATTCATGGCATCTTTCAACCATGTGCTGAATGTCCTGATCCATGCCGGGCCACCAATAGGTGTCGCGTATCCTGCGTCTGGTCATGTTTCACCCCAGATGGGCTAAGTGGGCTCTGAACAGTATCACTTTGTGGATTCCCCCGAGTGGGATCACTTGGTCGGCTCTCAGAATGAGACTGTTCATGGTGGTGATTTCATCGCTCACTTTCCAGTAGGGACGGAGTCCTTCAGGGATTGCTCTTTTATCAGGCCACCCTTCGCAGACTGAGGCTGCTACGCGCCGTAGAGCTTTGTCCAGCTCATACTCCTCCTGACAGTGGCGCTCGCTCAGATCCATGTACTCGCCATTCCGCAAGTCACTTATTGAAGCTACGACACATTCATCTTCCAAGAATGTGGTCCCAGGGGCATTTTGTTTCTGGACCCTGGACATGCAGTCCGCCTGTGCGTTTTTCCAGCTGGCAATGTGGTCTATCTCATAAGTGGACTCTTGAAGCTTTGCAGCAATCCTGGCCAGCCTCGGGGTTGCAGTCTTGGTGCCGCCTGGGCTTAACATGTGAATGAGGGGTTTGTGGTAGGTGACCAATCTAAATTTCGTGCCCCAAACGTAAGATCTGAACTAGTCGACGGATCAGGAACATGCCAACATTTCTTTTTCTACGGTGAAGTAATTTTTCTCTGCTGATGATAAGGCTTTTTATTTTTTTTAATTCAGTTTTTATTAGTTTTCAAGAAAAAGAAAATCAAGCTTATGCATATAGTATACATTGGGTGCACGCCCATAACAACTTCAAAATATAACGGAGCCATAAAGCTTTAAAGCCTTCAACCCCGACATCCCCCCATTCTTGGGACCCAGTGACCACATTTTAAGAGTCTTCTTTTCGGGCAGCACCAGCCGGGCCCATGGCCAACTATATACAATCGCCTCCCATGATTCCCATGCATAGGGGTCCACACAAAAAATAGTTTTGGGCCGGGTGGAGAAGCTCAGCTACCCTCAGGGCTTATCCTCTGTGTTGGCAAATGCCTCCATGAATTGCAGCCAGTCGGTTTCGATCTGCGCACTTGAGTCTTGTGTTGCAGCCATTAGTTTATTCATAAAGTAGATGTCCTTGGCCACTGCCACCCATTCCCTCTTTGTTGGAAGGGTTGCTCTTTTCCAGGTCCTGGTACGAGCCGCTCTAGCTGCTAGCAATAGCGAGTGTGTCACGTCTGGTAATTTTTCCCAGTGCTCATCTCTGTTTTGCAGGCCGAAAATCACCAGTATGGGGTCCAAACAATAGTCCCCCTTACCCGTCTCCCTAATCCAACTAAGCACCTCTGACCAGTAGGTCTGGACCTTGTGGCACGTCCACCACATGTGCCAGTAGTCGGCTTTCTCCCCGCATCCATGCCAACACATTGGGACTACATCTGGAAACATCCTAGAAAGAGAAATCGGGTCTTACTGCCACCTGTGGAGGAGCTTGACAGCGTGGGACTTGTATTGGCATGAAATCGACGTCTTGAAGGCCCTAGTACAGAGTTTCCCCCAGAAACCATCCCCGATGGTGCAGCCTAGGTACCTTTCCCATTTTCTCCTGAGGTTCCTGGTGGTTCCCTCACGGGGGGTCAGAAGAGCAGTGTACAGAGGGAGATGAGGCCCTTCATTTCCGTGTGGGAGTCCAATATTTTTTCCACCGGGATGAGTTTCCTCTGTATGCATTCCTTCAGTTTTGGGTTCATAAGGATTCCCTTAAGTCTGAGGTATAGGAGTGGCGAAAGTCTGCCGATACCTAAAGCCTCCTCTAGTTCCTGGATAGGTATGAAGGAGTCCACCCTCACCAGTTGGCCAACCCTACAGAGCCCCGCTTCAAATCAGGACTGGTAATGCTTGTGTCCTGGGATCTCTTCCAGAACTGGTGTGGACCATATGTGACTGAGTGGGGAGGGCCATGTTGTGACTCTTTCCTTGTGTCCCTTCCCTGCTAGTGCCTTCCACATAGTTTCCATAAACGGGTGGTCCCTAATCCTTCTCGGGAGCATTTTTAGTGGACCCACAAGCATTCACCTATGGTAACTGGGTTTACGAGGGAGTTCTCAATGTAGACCCATTGTTTCTTAGGGGCTTTTCTAAGGTGGGGGGCAAGAACTCTGAGTTGGGCGGCCCTATGATATGTATCGAGATCTGGGAGTGCAACACCTCCTCTTTCTTTGGGAAGGATGAGGGTCTCATAACCTATTCTGGGTTCTGGCCTTGCCATATAAACTTCACTATGCGCCTCATGGCTTCTCCGAGGTATGCCTCAGGGCCTCCAGTGGAAGCATCTGGAAGAGGTAGAGCACTCTAGGGAGCAGGTTCATCTTTATAGCATTTATTCTACCCATCCATGAAATTTGCCCCTTCCCCCAACCCTCCATTTCACTGAACAATTTTTCAAACAATGGGGGTTAGTTTGCCTGGCTCAGGTCTTCATTAGGTGTTACAATGTTGATCCCCAGGTATTTCATCCCACCCACGCAGACCTGGAGGCCCAGAGGGGGCAATTCAGCTATGCACCTATCGGCGTCTGAAGCAAATGGGAAGATCATCGACTTGCCTACATTAACCTTGAAGCCTGAGAAACGACCAAACTGGTCGATTTTCTGAAGGGCCGCCGGGACTGAGTGCGTGGGTTTCCTCAGGTGTAGCAGGATGTCGTCTGCGTACAGGCCGAGTTTAAAGGTGCGGTCTCCCACCACTATGCCCCGCACCATGGGGGAACCCCTGAGTTACTCTGCAAGGATCTCCATGATCATGGCGAAGAGTAGGGGGGAGGGGGCAACCCTGCCTCGTTCCTCTCTGGAGGCCAAAAGTACGTGACGGGCGACCAGGCGTTAAATCCCCCAACCCGCAAAGGGACCTCGTAGTAAGGCGGTAAGGATTTACCTGTACCGGTATTTTACTGGTACAGGTAAATCCTTACCGCCATCTGTGAAATGAGGCCCTAAAACTGGGTTGTCACCCATCGGAGCTGCGATCCGCATGAGGTGTAGAGTTTTACGCTGGGTGTCGGCCCCCTGTCTCCCCTGTATAAACCCCACCTGATCCGAGTGGATTAGGTTCGGCATATGGCCGTCCAGCCTCGTTGCTATAATCCTTGTGAATAGCTTTGCATCCACATTGAGGAGGGAGATAGGTCTATAAGAGCGACAGTCCGCTGGGTCCTTCCCTTCCTTCGGAATTACTGTGATCAGTGCTTTACCAAATGACAGGGGTGCCTTCCCTGTCTTCATTATGTTCGAGTATAGGCCCGCTAGGAAGCCCGCCAGTAGGCCCGAGAAGGTCTTGTAGAAGCCTGCGGTAAATCCATCCCCCCCCGGGGCCCTTCCCACCTTCAGGCCCGAAAGGCTTTCAGCACCTCCTCCTCTGTTATGGGGGCATCGAGGGCTGTGGACTCCAGCATTCCCAGGGTCGGGACGGAGACCCCATCGAGGTGTACCTCCCCCGCCTCCCTCTCCACTTCTCCCTCCCTCCTATATAAGGTTTCATAGAAACTAGCGAATTTCTCTGCTATGCCTTCCGGGTCTGTACTCACCTCCTCTGCATCGTTCCCAATTCGTTGGACCCACCTGTCCGCTCTCTGGCCTCAGAGTTTGGCCGCCAGCATGGCGTCGGCCTTATCCCCTTTTTCGTAGTACCTCTGACGCAGGTGTTGGAGTCTGGCTACTATTTTGCCCAATTCTAAGTCCCTGAGTTCCTGTCTCTTCTCTCTCGCCAAGTCTAGGTCTCTCTCTTTCTCTCCTTCCCCCTTCCCCTCAGATCTTTCTAGGGAGAGTATGTCTTACCTTAACCTGTGAGCTAGGAGGGTCCTTACCCTTTTTTTGGAGGCGCCTTCACTTATCAGCCTACCCCTCCAGGTTGCCTTCACCGCCTCCCATACAGTTTCCTGAGCCACTTCGCCCGTGTCATTTAGCTCGAAAAATTCTCTAATTGCTGATGACATTTCTTCTCTAAAGACGGTGTCCCTCAATAGGAAATCGTTGCACTTCCACAGGGATTCCCTGGCCCTTAAACTGGAGATGCTTAGGTCTGACCAGACCATATCATGGTCTGACCAACTGACGGGACGAATATCACACCCGTCTATTCTACTCATGAATTGGTGACCTGTGAAGAGATAATCTATTCTTGTCCTAGTTCCGTGGGCTACTGAATAAAATGTTACCCCTTGCCCTCGGGTGGCGTTCCCTCCAAATGTCCACCAGACCCTTTTGCCACATCAGGTCCCTGAGGCCCCATCCCTGACCTCCCCCCGCACTGCCTGGTCGAGTAACCCCCCCGCTATGGTCTAAATCCCGGCAGCCCACATGTTGAGGTCTCCACCCAATATCAGGAGACCTTCCGCCCTGGACATCACCTCTCCCATAACCTCTTGCATGAATTCCTTCTGACCTACGTTGGGGCAGTATATGGATACTAGGGAGACCCTGGAGTTGTGGAGATTACCGGACACTACCAGAACCCTCCCATCCTCCCTCTCCCAGTAAGAAACCTCAGTTAGTTTTTGGTGCCTGTGGAGCAGGATCCCGACCCTGGCTTTCTTGGTGGTGCTGGACGCCCAGACCACCTGGCCCACGTGCGACCCGGGGATGGCCCTCTCCTCACCCCTCATCCATCTGGTCTCCTGCACGAAGAGGACATCTGCCCCTGCGTTCCTCATTTCTCGCCCCAGAAGGGAGCGCTTGGTTGGGGAGTTAAATCCTTTGACGTTGAGTGAACCAAGTCTGATCGTCTCAACCCGGCCCTTTCTTTCACTGTCTGCCATTACCCATATGCATGGTGTTCATTAGTTTCCTGATTCGGCGGGGGCTGCCCTGTCCCCATTAATGCTGGATCCGAGGAGAGCCCAAGAATTCCTTCTTCCCCCAACCCGTCCTCCCCCCTCCCCCCTCCTCCCACTGTTTGTGACGCCTGCCAACAGGCAAGCCACCAGGGCAAAAGCATGATTGTGCACCGCAGTTCTCCTAGTCGAAGATCATGTCCCCGGTCGGGGTTGTGTCGCTAGAATACGGATGCGTCCCAGCCACTCATTCCGTCAGTCACCTCCCGCTTCTGGCAGAGGAGTGTTAGGTTTTTTAAATTTTCTCCTGCCCTTTGTTTTCTTCTTTGTTGACCAGGGGCCTACCGGTCTCCTATCAGCTTCTGTTCTAGGCTGTGTTCCTCCTCCTTCTCGATCCTCCGGTGGGCCTCCCTTGAGCACCTGTAGGACTTGTGTAGCCTCCTTACCGCTAATCACTCTGTAGTCCACCCCCGCTCGTTCGAAGGATAGAGCGAATGGGGAGGACCATCTGTATCTCATTTCCTGGCTTGTTAGCCACTGTATGAGTGGACCGCATTCTCTCCTGCGTGTGAGCGTAAGAGCAGAAAGATCTTGGTATATCTTAATGGTGTCACCTTCAAAGTCGGGTTCAGTTTGCTAAAACAAATCGACAGGCCTTTAGAGGTAAATCAGGTCATTAAACAACCTGAGTCTATATTTAGGGACCTAACATTCGGTGCCCTTACCTCTTGAATCATGATGTGCAAATGCTAAATAATCTTTGCCATACAGTGCTAACTTTTGAATTACGATGTGCAAATGCTAAATAATCTTTGCCATACAGTGCTAACTTTTGAATTACGATGTGCAAATGCTAAATAATCTTTGCCATGCAGTGCCAACTTTTTGCTACTCTTTTCTCTTTTACATGTTTCACTTTGTTGCTGTACAATGAAAACTGTATTACACAAATGAGACTAACCCACCAAAACATTTGATTTTTAGATAACCATTATATAGGTTATGCTTTTGCTTTTTCTTAATGTGATTTTGTTTTAATATTTGTTTTGAGATTTCTTCTGCTTTTATCAGACAAATACTCTGATTGTGTACGAGTTAACAATACAGACAAACAATAATTTGAACTAAATAAATATCTATATATACGAATAGGGGATTTGTGCCTTATTTTGCCATAGTAGGGGATACAATTATGTATTCATGAAGATACTAGGTTTACTATTTGAAGCCTCAATTTGAAAATAACTTGAATAGAATTATTTAGACACCACAAAGCTAGTGTTTAGAAATGTACCTGTGGTTGGAGCACTCCTTTTGTTCTCTATTTGTACAACAGCCCTCTGAGCCTTCCACAGTAGGGGCTACCCCTTTCGTTACCAAACCTTCAAAGACGAAGCTCCCCAGCCTTTTTGCCTTCTCCAATACTTCAATTTTCTCCCTGTAGTGGAGAAACCTCACAACGATGGACTTGGGCCACCTCCGGCACCTCCTACACCTCGGTGCGCCATTTCTAGCTGGACCTCTTTGCCCCCCTCCAGTGCAAAGAGTTGATTAATCATGCTCTGAACTTTTCTCCCCACATCCGCAGGTGTCTCCCCTCTCTCCTGGGACGCCCCCATAATGCGCAGGTTGTTTTGACGTTCCCTGTACTCTAAATTGTCCATCTTGAGAATCATGTCCTCCTCTCTCATTTCCAGGTCTGTTAACCTGGCCTCATACTTCATATCTAGGAGGTCCGCCTGGAGATGATTCTTTTCCATCCCCTCCATTTTGTCTTCCAGGGTTTCCACTCTCCCCTTGAGGTCTACAATGGAGGCTTGTATATCTGTGTGGATCGCCTTAATCTCTTGGAGGATATCTTTGAGGTCGTCCTTAGTGAGTGGGGTTAGGGCAGGCATAGTGGCTCTGGGGGCCTCAGACTGGGGTGAGGGCCAATGGCGAAACTGCTGCAGGGAGCTGATCGCTCCGGGGAGTGGGGTCTGCTCCAGGATCAAGGCGAGGCCGGACCCCCGGGAGGCGGTGTCTCTGTGCCGGTTCCCCCAGTATAGATCTAAAAGCTCGGGTCGGGGCTTTAGGTGGTATTATCTCCGGGACACCAAGGGAATTCTGTGGTCAGGGCCAGGGCTTTCTTTTCAGGGGCCATGCTGTGGTGCCAAAGCCTGGGCATCCGGTATTATACTTCTCCCCTGCCGCCTCCACTTCTGCATCCCTCGCCTCAGCGTCTCCCCACTGGGCCCCACCATGGGAAGCTGAGCGGTTGGGTTGAGGGCGGAAGGGGGGGCTCAAGCCACCACGACGACAAGAATTCGCTTTCCCCCCCCTCTGGCTCCTCACCTTATATTGGTGTCAGGTCGGGCCCCTCCGTGAGGCTGGGGTCAGCTGGAGCGGGTACCCTCACGTACCCGCTCCAGGGTCCTCTGTGGTCCGGGCACCTGGGCGGTCACGCAGGGGACGGACGAGGAGCGATTGGAACGGAGCGGGGTGGGCCCATCTCCTCTGGCCAGGGGGACCACTGTGGGTCCGGGACAGCCTCGACTTTTCTCCCCGCGTCGCGGGGTGTCCTGGGTGCTGGATGTTGGCACCTGGTGTCTCCCTCCAGCCAACGGTAGTGGGGGTGCCTTCCCCAACGCCCGGCTACCTTGCTATTTTGGTAGATGCAGGGGGTGGTAATTCCTGCCCCGCTGGCGGCTCCTGTGGACCTCCGGAGCGCCGCCCGGCAAGGGCGCGAAAGTGTCTCCCCAGCCTTGAACGCCGGTCACGTTAGGCGGGCTGTGTCTCTCCCCCTCACAGTGGCTCTCTCCGGGGTTGCGCCGATGGGAGGCTGGCTTCTTGGGCTGCTGGGCGGGTGGAGCTTGGTCAGAGGACTGGCGTCTCCTCCGGGGCCACTTAGAAATCCCGGCCGGGGATCCTAAAAGCGCACTAGGCCCTGTGGTGCAGACGGAGCACGAGCTCACTGGTCCTTCATGCTCCGCGCCCCCTGGCGGTCTCTCGATGATATGGCTTTTGATGCAAATGCTACAATGTTTTCTGTGTCACCCTTCTTCTGGGTCAGCGTGGCCCCCAACCCGTATGCAGTGGCATCCGTTGTGATGCAGGTATCCCATTCAGGGTTGAACTGTTTCAGGCACGGTGTGTGTAGAATCCTCCTTTTGTTTTTGGTGAAGGCTTTGTCTTGCTGTGATGCCCAGGAGTAGGTGGCCCCCTTCTTCAAGAGTTCCCTCATGGGGGATGTGGTTTCGGAGAACCTTGGGACAAATTTTGCATAGTACTCTTCGAGGCCCAGGAACGAGCGTAGTTCTTCTCTGGACATCGGGGCAGGGGTGTCTGTTATGGCCTCCAGAAAGTTCTTCTTGGGGCTCACCCCTTCACTTGAGATGTGGTACCTAAGGTTCTCTACCTCGCTCACTCCAAACACACAATTCTCGTGGCGTAGATGGATGCCTGCTTCTTGAAGCTTGCTTAAGACTGCCCTGAGATCTTTGTCATGAGACTCGTTGTCCTTGGCATACACGAGGATGTCGTCCTGAAAGTATGAAACGTTTGTGACTCCTTTTAATAGTGAGTTCATCATCCTCTGGAAGGCAGACGTTGCCGAAGACAACCCAAACGGCATGCAGGTGATTTGGAATTTGCCAAAAGGGGTGATGAACGCTGTTAGGGGGCACAAAGGTTTGTGTAATGGAATCTGGTGATAAGCATCACGCATGTCCAGCTTCGAGAAGATTGCTGCTTCTTTCATCATGAGGACAATTTTGCTGATGCTGGGGATCGGGAAGCTATCGGTAACGAGCTCTAGGTTCAGTCTTCTCAGGTCGATGCATATTCTGAGGTCGTTGCTGGATTTCTTCTTTACGAGGACCACTGGGCTCAGCTACTCGGAGGATTCCACTGTTTTGATTGTCCCTTCTTCGACCATCTTCTGGAAGTGGGCTTCTAACGCTGGTCTCGCCGTGGCGGGTATGGTATGACTTTATGTTTCACCGGCACTGCATTGGGTTTCAAACGAATCTTGTGGATGTAGTTCCTCACTTTCCCTGGGTTTTCGGAAAACAGGCTTGGAAAAACCTCTCTGAAATTCTGCACTGCTCCTGAGGAGACCATGAGTACCTGTTCTGTGGTGCTGGGGTCCAGTTTTATACTGAGCCTGTGTTGATCGTCCCATTCGAGCACAGCTGGGCCTTTGGACGAGAAGTACACATTGGTGGTGGTAGACCTGCCTTTGAACTCAATTTGAGCTCTGATGTAGCCAAGTAGGTTGACAGTTGCGCCTCCGAAGACCGTCGACTTTTGCCTGGTCGTTCTGATTTCCACTCTTGCTTGTCACATCATCTCCTTGTACGTGTCGATGGGAAGGATTGTGAGATTTGAGCCTGTGTCATCCATGACACGTGTTTCCATGCTGTCCACTTTAATGGTGCAGTGGGGCTTTTCTCTGCTGGCGTGGAGGGCGTTGACCATGATGACCATGGGTCTGTCCTGTAGCTCGTCATCTTCACTTGAAGCACGGTCACCATCGACACGGGAGACAGTTTTTTCCCACCACATGCTTCCCTGGACCACGTGACCTATGCGTCCACACTTGGAGCACTCCTTGTTCCTGGCGGGGCAGTCAACATCGTTTGCCATGTGTTTGGTGCTGGCACATCTGTAGCATTTCGGCGCATCCCTTTGTCTAGGGCCTTTGTCTCTGGGGCTGTCACGGAACTGCTTGTCTCTACGCCCTCTCCATTGCATCGCTGTAAGTTCGGACTCTTTGCACCTGGTGGAGGTTACTTCATCTGCCCTGGCAATTTGGATGGCCTTGTCAAGGGTCACATCATTTTCTTGGATGAACTTGTCCTGCACTTTCCTGGAGTTTGTGTGAACGACCAGCATGTCGCAGATGACTTGTTCTGCGTTTTCGCTGAAAGTGCATGGGGATGTCAGCTCTCTGATCCTGGTGATGTAGTTGTCCACGGGCTCGCTCCTTTCTTGTTTACGGGTGTAGAACCTCAGCCTGTGTAGCACCACGTTCTCCTTATTGGTGAATCTCTTCACTATGCGACGGGTCGCTTCCTTGTAGATGTCGTTGTCCACTGGTATGGCTGTCAGACTGGCAAAGATACTCTGTCCTTCAACCCCTATTGCGTTCAGCAACATCGCCTGCTTCCTGGCAGGGGCATATCAAATGCCACCCTCAGCCTCAAGATGCGTGGAGAAAAGGGGTTCCCACTGCATCCACGGAATTGCTGGGGTCCCAGGTGAGGGGAGAAATGCAGGTGGTGGTGTGGCGCCTTGCATGGTGAGCCCGTGAGTCTATTGGTATCCTCATTGCCGATTATGTAGTGGCCTGGAAGGACGACAGGACGCCTGGAGTGCTTCTAGCTATATTTATTGAAAGGATACAAAGGGTAGATAGCTGTTGTCCATGTAGGGGCAGGAGCAGTACTCACAGTTGAAGCCAGGGGCCTTCCAGTTACTTCACTGGAGGCAGGGTGTGCACTTGGATGGCACACTGTAGGCTTCCAGGGCACCCATGAAGCCTCCTATAGCATTGGAGTTACGCTCCTGGAAGCCTGGCTGCATAGCTCTCTGTAGCTTAATGTTATGTGGTCTCCTTATCAGGAGTAGCACTGTGGCAGACCGCTTGCCTGGTGCTCTGCCAATGTTCTGCCCGGAGCGTAGGTCCTCTCGATCACGTCGGCCCGAGATGTTGCGAGATTACGATCCTGCAAGATCTCGTGACGTCTCCACACATCTCCTAGCACTTGCTGCTTTTGCTTGCTTCGTCTCCCTTGTCTTTACATGCCATTGCCACTTATTCAGTATTGTTGAGCACTTGTATTAATCTCCCATACTCGTATTCATCTCTCATACTCGTTGATCACCTATCAGATCATGCAGTGTCCAAAATCTCTAACATTGGCTCTGAATTATTGAATTATCCGTGCATGTTGGCCTATGACACTTTCTGCAATGCTAACGTAATTGTGTAGGATATATATGCACAGGCGTATTGGAAAGAAAATGTGGTGCCTCTAGAGGGCCGGAACAGCTGGGCCAAAGTCACATCAGATCAGAGAGGTTGTCCCTTGTCATCAATGTATCTGGAATTCTGAAAAAATATTTTCACTGGATAAATAGAAGTGTTTAGTTCATATGATGTAAATCACAATCGACATTGTTATTTATATAATAAATAAAATAACATGAGAACAAAGAGTTCTGATTTATCTTAAACATACAACACCCCTGATATGCATATCTATAATGCATCTTGCCGTCTGCCGCCTGCCTGTCTGCAACTGGCTTTCTTTCAATGGCTGCATCCCAACACAGCTTCTTTCTTCAGATCTCTCCATCAGTTCTTTCATTTTCCTCCAGCTACATCTGCGTGTTCGGCTTTACCTGCATCCATCTCCGTGCCTCTGCCAGTAACAATGCCTGCCTGATGAAAGCTCTCTGGATAGTTCTCGGGTATACATTGATTCTCTCCATGAACACAGTGTATTAATGCGCTCACATTCCAAATGTGACATCACACACTCTCAGTACACGCCCGCTGCCAGTCACCCAGGGACAGTGGCGAGGCTGGGATTTCTTGCTATGTTACTATGTTGCAAGGGACCAGAGCAGAGAGTCCTGCAACTAAGGGTGATATATTGGGGTGTTTTCTTTGCCATCCTCCTATAGAACAGGCCAAAGATTGAACTAATCTAGGCCATTAAATACTTTTAACTAGTTTAAAGACCCAGTTAACGTGAATACCGAATCTGATTGTACGAGAACCTAAAGGGGTTCATTTCCTATGGGGTGGTGTATTAAATGGAGGCATACACATGAGGCGTAATGCTTTTACATCATCATTTAGCGCTGTGCCCCATTTTCATGCTCTTCCAAGGCACAGAGGAATATGTGCACCTCTGCTTTGCATTTCTTATCTGTCTTGGGAGCGCACCAGGTTGTATGCCTGCATGAGATGTTCATGCATGTGTTAAACCAATGGATTCACGTTAAATCAGCTCTGCGTTTTCACCTGCTAATGAGACGAGAATTCCATAGTAATCCGTTAACAAACGCCACTTGCAAAGCATCATTTTCAGGCAGCATTCATGTATTTGCAAAATGGAGAATAAAAGTGAAATGTGCAGGTGATTGTGGCCTGTTTCAATCTTCACAAATATACTCTTCCTTGCAAAGGATGAAAATAGCATACTGGGGACCCGGCAGTAGGTACGTGATAATGTTGAGGGTCTCCTGCATCGCCATTTCTCTTGTATTAAAATGGGCATCACAATAATATGAGGACAACAAAATGATCTCCGAGTTGCACAACACTACAAAAGAAACGGTGTGATACAGTTACCTGCTGTTAGTCATTGTTTGACATGGGCATGCAGTACAGTGGTGTATGCAATGAACCCATTGAAGTGCTACCAAAATCGCTCTGATTCAAGTTATTGCTTTGGAAGATTATATACTATTTTAGAAATGTTAACATCCTTTTGTGCAGTTTTGTAAGTATTGTGATATGTGTTCATTATTGCATATCAAGATGTGTTATTGGAGAAAGCTGAATACAAATGGATTACCCTCTTGGAAGATTAGATTGCTAATAGGGATTTGTGGGGTGTTTGAAACCAGATGTACCTACTGCAGTCTGTATTACCCCAACATTCACACTCACCAGAAATGACTGTCACAGTGGCAGTAGGTTCACATAGCTTCACAACTAAACGTGTTTTTATTGTTGTATCTATTGTGCATTTGGCTACAATAGAACCTTAAGCACATTAACAGACGATACATAACTTGCCAATCTTACATAAAACTTTTCATCATGCTTGCCTAATAGAAACACACAAACATTACATAATTCTTAGACCAAAAACACAAAGACAAAAAAAATTACAAAATGTCACATATTTTTTTACTTGATTTAATTGTTTAAAACAATTTTTACAAGACTTGTTTCCCGAGTATAACAAGTCATGAAGTATTCCTGACGAATTCTTTTGGTACAAGACTTGTCTACTATACCGGGCGGGCAGAAGGCGTCTGTATCTCCGAGTAACCCATGAACATCAGGTAAGTAGGCAGATAAATGTCACATTGTAAATACTAAGCATCCTGCTAATACAATGTCCTAATAGAGCAACATTTAATTACTATGTTGATGATCTTTGTCGTTGAAAAATAACTTCAGTGCCGCATTCCAGTTGTTATAGGCAGTTGCTGTAGTAACAATAGATTCAGCGCTATATAGAGCACTCCAAAATGTATCAGTTTGGATGTGCTCAATCTGTTCTACCAAATGTATGTAGCCCTTTAAATAATGGATTTTTAGTGACGGACAGATAGTTATATATGGCGACTTGTCTCATTCATATTCCCTAAAAGGCTACATTAGCTGTCTTGATAGGGGATTTTTTTCCAGGCCCCAACATTCTCCAAATTAGGATGAAGATTCAACCGCACGTGTACAATGCATCGCCTTATAGCAAAAGAACATGATTTAATTAAGTACGTTTGAGCTGTATTCAAAGGAACGCGTTTATAATTATATTGGGTTATTTATAACGCGCTTAATACCGAAGAGGTTTCTAATCACGTACACGGGATTCGAGCCTGTATTGCTCTGCGTTATCTTGCTCCTAAAACGAGCTCTTTGACACAGAGTATTAATTGCATCTCCTTTTAGCAGAAAGTTTGTCTCGATTTTCTCTTCAGCATGTCTACTATGTTAGGTGCTGCCACGGCAGTTTCATACGTATTTCCAAATATGTCAGATAGAAAAAAAAGGCAGTTTGCTCTAATTCCTAGGTAAACATATTCCTATGATCAGTAGACGAATGCATGCCAATTAATCTCAATAACTTATTTGAGCTGATGTATAATAATGTACAGCAGAGATCTTTACGAATACCATATTGAAGTGAAAGAGAGAAGTCCAAATTCCATTCTCGGTGCTACCACTGGACAGAGCACGTAATATTTATTAAAGAACAAAGAAGGTATCCCTCTTAACCATCTAATATGTCTGTATGAGAATGCAGAGAGGCCATACATTAAGCTTGGTATGATGATGACAAGATTGATTGTAAGTTATTTCCCCCTCTGCTGTCAATATAGCGCTTCATCACTAGCCATGATTTCCAGATGTTAGGAATATATAGATCACCGTAATATCGTGTAGTTAAATAAATGTATGATCCACTACTGCTAGTTTATAATTATTCAGTTTCCAAACAAAGGAAGGCTTTCTAGGAAGACTTCCTCCTTAACACATGATATTCGTTTTTGTAGTTTTTATTACCATGTTTTTTTTTCTTCTTGCAAGTTTTGCCAGAGCATCTACCGAACGTTGTAGTCCTATGGGAGTCAGGACGGATAAGATGGTATCATCTGTGTAAGCTAACCATGACACTGACTCAACATTAATTTTGGGAGGAAAGTTGTGGGCAGCTTGTATGGTTGCTGGCATGCCAGCAACATACAAGTTCAATAGTAGGGGTGTGTTGTGCAACCGAGTGGAGAAGAGTGCTTGTGTGTTATTCTTTTTTTTTATCATCTGCCTGAAGATAACAAAACAAATTGGTCCTGGCAGAATTTGAGCATCTGCATCTTTGCTTTTGTGGTGCAGATCAATAAAATACATGCTGAATACCAAAATGCATAAGCCTGCTGAAGGAAGAAATAAAGATAAACCACAATCCACTCTTCTCACCTAGCATCAGTCCATCATGCGCTCTTCTCTTTCTTAAAAAAAATTACAAACCAGAGCTCTCAAATTGTATTCTATACATTGGGCTTCATCACGAGTTGGGCGGTAACGGCGGCGCTAATTGCTCCACCGCCAACCCCCCCGGCGCTATTAGCGCGGGATCACCGGTTTGGCGGAATGGGTATTGCCCATTCCCCACTGAGCCCATTTGCGGATTTTCCGGCGGCGGTAATATCGTGAAATTTCGGCAGATTTCCCCTCAGCTGAGAGCTGAGAGCTGGGGGGAAATCTGCCGAAGCCCTGATTTGGCGGACCCTTAAATCCGGCGGTAATAGCGCTACCGCCAGATTTAAGGGTTACTGCCAAACTCGTGATGAGGCCCATTGTATTGATTTTATTTGCTGGTCATCTGTATGGCGCCTATACACAGGTGTTTCCAGGTGCTACAAGACAAAAAGGAGTGGGGGGACCTAGGATAAAAACCAACAGGTAACAGTTTGACTAGCGCGTGTGACATTCTTACTGTGCAAGTGCAGAGACAAAAAGTGCAAGGGTGGGTGAAAATAGGGTACAGGGCTGGGGAAAGGCGAGTGGGTTTGGAGTGAGGGAGAGAAGTGCAGTAGTGGGGTGCCCAGGGGAGACTGAGCATGTGCTAGGGGGAGCCATGGCGGGCAAGTACAGGGAAGATGGGAAGGGAAAAGTGCAATGGACACAGTGGACCAGAATCAGGCTGGTCTGGGAAAGGGGTATGAAGGCAAGTGCTGGTACAAATGCTGATGGAGAGGGGTGGCACTGGTGAAAGGGGCCTGGCCATTGAAGACTAATAAGGGACCAGGCACCAGTCGCAGAAGCAGGGAAAGATTAGCACAGGCGTGTGAGAAGGAAGGAGGAGGAGAATAGGAAAGTCTTGAGGAGTTTCCGGAATTTAAGAAGATCCAGCTCAAGTCTGAGGGGGTAGGGAGGCAATTCCAGAGGGCGGCACTTGCAGAGGAAAGGGATCTATCTCCCACTTTTGAAGAAGTGTCTGACCTGCAGAGAGTTGCATATAGAGGATCTAAAAGAAGTCTAGCAGGGAGGAATTTAGGGAGAGAGAGCAGGCTGTAGAGAGGTCCCAGGCCCCAGACAGCCTTGTGGATGATGCAAAGGGTCTTGAATTTGATCCTAGCAGTCCCCAGGAGCCAGTGGATATATTTTAAGTCCTAGCATTTGTATTACATGTCATTTTTTGCATGCATGTACATATGAGAAATGCAGAGCTACATATACTGGAATGCAATATGAAGTAAACCTACAAGTCAGAACTGGTTTATTAGCTCACACCTGACATACAACAACTTGAGGTCTCTTCTAACTACCCTATGCATGGCTGTACCTCTTTCAGACTTAAACATAACCCAGAAGAGTCTGCTTGATAGTCACATGAGTGTAGTCATTTTTTTAGCACAAGCAATGACATGACTGTATATGGTACTAGGCATAATAGGTTCTATGAAAATTGTCAAATATTAAAGGCTGCACACAAAAAAGACACATTTTTTTCTCTCCGATCCGGTGCATTCGTAAATATTCACCAAAAATAATTTATGAACTCCACCCAGCCCTATCACATTTGAAATCGGGGAGATTCACCACCCAAACCCACTGATTAATCTTGCTCTCTCTCCCCCATAAGTGTCCCTAACCCCCACACTAACACAAGCACAAATACACACACCCCTTGACCCCAGCCACCTCCCCACATACTTCAAACCCCACGCCACAACATACACACATATATGCAAAGAGATACACACTTGCCTCACCTCCAACTTCCGTCATCTCGTGCTCATCTCGGCCATGCCTTTCAGCCCCAGTGTGCACTTGTTTGTGACAGGGGCATGACAGTTAGATTTAGAAAGATCGCTCTGTGCATTCACAGAGCAGTGTTTCTAAATCAGTGTTTTTTAATGTCTTTTTTCTTAAAGTACATTTTCATTTAATACTGGCATAATTTTCAAAGCATTTCTAAACCCACAGTTAACTATGCCTAATCCTTTTGCCATAGATAATCAGCAAAAGCCCATTGTTTGGGTTGATGATGGGGAAATCACAGACGTTACTGGTCTTTATCTGTGTTCGGTTTAGCAACAGGATCTTTCCACAGAGGTGCCCAGTGCTTTCCTTATTGTTAGAGGAGTCATTGTGGAAAATAATTCTTAATATAGATGCTGAACTCCTGTGCGCTCTTGTACATTGTAGCATGGACATCTAACATCCTGCAAGCAGAGAAGTGAGATGTGAGATTCTAAAAATATGTTTGTTTACACCTGTACCCAGGAAATTCAAAGGCACCATTAATGTTTTAATATGAGGGTTCTTGCATACGTACAGATGAGGAATAGCATACCTGTATTAGCATTCTCTAGAAAACAACAACACACAAAGAGACACAAACATAACACCACTCCGAATAGAACAGGCACATTCCCATGCCTACATTTCACCACTGAAGGCAAGTCCTTTTACGCTCATGCCAGAAATAATACAAACCTCTAGGGAAAAATAGGCCAAGAGATTGCTTGCAATAACACAACTTTTAATTGTACAAATGGCAAGGGTGTCAGCAGAGGACTCTGCAGAATGAGAATGTTCTGCATGAAATTTCATGAACAGTACATTATAAGAGTCCACAGAATCACTAATGATGTCATCACATCTGGTCTAAACCCGCACAGTTGATTGGTGAGACCATATGCATGGTCCTGCTCCATAGTGCATGCAAGGCTATGGTTGGTTCCAGTCTCCGCCGTTTGTCTCTTTCCACGTGGGTCAGCTGGGCTCATCTCTCCAGGGACTGAAGATCAGGCTCTCCACATGCTGCTGTTCCAAGGCTACTATTTTACACTAACACTACTATTACATCATTATGGCATGCATCTGGGAGGTTCAGGGACTGACAGCGGGTGGGGAGAGAAGGAATACAATCATGCTGACCCACACATTCTGCCATCTGTTCATACCACACCCCTTCACACCCAAGGCTTCCACCCTCATAGTGATCTATAATTTATCCCTCCCTGTACCTCATTCTACAAAGGGTGTAGTTATGGGAACAGGTGAAATGATCATGCATGTTGAAATCTTTTATGACCATTGGATTCATCGCTGGTGGGCTGGGGTCACTCACTATCATGGAATGTAGGGCTTCTAGAGCTGGATCAGTGATAGGTGCCATTACTCTTGAATGACTGGTGGGGTTTGGGGGACTTCAGTGGGCCTAGCAGTGATGAACGTGCTGCAAGGAGCCTGGTGCTGTCTCGTGGCCTTGCAGGGCGCATTCTTTCTCTGGGATAATAAGTAATTGCAACAGTTCAAGAAACAATGGGAGATTTCTGTGGGAATTTAGCAGCACGGCTCTTCTTCACTCTATGTTTTAGTCTGCTCATGCCTCTTCCCCGGGCCTACAATTTACTGCACAGCCATGTAGGTCTGTCTGTGTCTTCCATAACTACAATATGGTGTCTCTATATATATATATATATATATGCCCTACGATTATGTTTATGTTATTTCCCCCATATTATGTTTGTGCTGGTTGTCTTAACACAGTCTTCTCCCCCTTGGTATATTCCACAGTTACACATGGAATTCGCCTCAATCTGAAGTGCCCAGGGGGGTGGGACAGACTCATTTCCATCCCAACACAACCTGCAACAACATCTTAATATGATGATATGATAGGTTATTTATAACGTGCTTAATAACCATAGGTTTCTAAGCATGGACCCAGGGATTGAACCTGTGTTGCTCCATGTCGTCTTGCTTCCAAGGTGAGCATGTTGCCCCTGAGCTATCCTCCGGAGACTTCAAAGAGCATCCTTGACATCATTCCCAGAGTGGGGAAAATATATTCCGTAAGGATGTTACTATCTGCGAGAGCTCAAATTTGGTGTACAGTATTAGGTGTCCATGCAGACTATATCATGTTGGACAAGCTAAACGAAAAGTAAAATTGTGATGGAATGAACATCAATCACATTTAAGGACAAGGAACACACACATCCAACTTCCCAAATGAGATAGCAGGTTTTGGGGCTAATACAGACCAATAATCCTGAAATGAACATCTCAAAACTGTTGTACCCAAGAGAAGCATAATCAATCTCTATGTTCCCAGGAGGGATGAATGAGGAATTCAATTTAAATTGCTTTCTGTGAATGATGCTTGCACTGAACAGCATTTTGAATAACATTGAAACCATACATACTGCTGTATGAAGTGCCTTACAAATGGACAATAATTAAAAACAAAAGAAACACAATATGAAATCAACATAGTCACTGTTCTTCAACATTATGCTGGTATCAACCTTTAACTAATTTTGCTGCAACAACGTGTATGGAAACGTACATGCGTTTCATATTATTAGTTTAATAACTGTAGGACATGAACATATACTTGCTATGGTATTAACTAATCATCAAGCCTATTTGTAATGATATCATATTTTATAACCACAATGGATTTGCAGGAATATAGATTGTTCTATACTGCATTGTTTTATAGTGCATTATACTAAATATGACTATTGTGGTACCCATGATATATTTACAATTCGATTATTAATGAAGCAATGGATATGACCACAATTTTCTAGTGATGGGAATGGTCATTATTTCCAGCACTTTAATATGTTTAAATTGTTACACTGCCACCACATCACGCCTGTGGTGTGACAGGATAGTGTTGATGATGTCATGGCATCAGTGTTGTCATCATCATCATTTATTTATTTATTTATTTATTTATTTATTTATTTATAGAGCGCTTTACACCAAGGCGCTGAATCATGCCTGTTATGTCACCAAAACATCCTCTCTAATGCTGATGAATGGATTATATTAAAACCATTTGCATCAGTGAATTACATGGATGAGCTTAGCCATCCTTTGGTGGGAATCAACTTTACTACAACTTCCTTGTCCTGAACCTTCCACCTCAGTTAAGAGCCTAGGTATACAATTATGGCCTCTGGCTCTAGAGAAGCACAGGTCTCCTCAATTTGTCAAACGAACAGGTTTTTGCAAAATCAAAAGGTCCTTCCCTTTCTCCCGAATGATTTCAGGTCAAACATTGTGACCGCTTCCATCACGGTTTCAATCAATTACTGCAATGGAATCTATCTTGGTCAACCTAAGGCTCTTCTCCATCACCTCCAGATTCTCCAAAATTGCAGCATCCAGGCTTGCCTTAAATTCTCCTTGAATGTCATGTTCTGATGATCTTCTTCGCCAACTCCAATGGCTTCCGGCCAGTAGCCGAGTGAATATTAAGATTCCTTGTATCATCCATCGTGCTGTTTATCATGCTGGGGCTGAATTTCTCCAATCCAGACTTTCACTCTACCAACCAAAGAGAACTGCTTGTCGTCCTCCTCTTACAGGGAGCGCGGGCGGGAAGCAGATCCTTTTCCATACTCGCTCCATCACTTTGGAATGCTCTCCCTCCCCAGATATGGGAAATCCCTGTTTTTGCTTCCTTTCAAAAGCAGCTTAAAACTCTACTATTCTAAAATCCTGTTGCAACCTCTATCCTCTCCGCTTAATACCTTCATGCGGCCAGGTCTTTGCTGCACTTTATAAATGTGTATACAATACAAGTGATACATTTTTTGAAAGATATAATCTTTAGCCCCAGTGATTGGTCTTTTTATGAAAAAAAATGTAGAGTACTATATCCTATTTTTTTCACAGACAACCATCACACTCTGGGACAATTTTTCAAGGTAGTGACTGAATCAAAGGAGGTATGTTCACATACACTGATATCATCAGTGAAATTTAAGAACTACGTTATAGATGTACAAGAAACCAAAACATTGTTTTGTTAGAATGTTTTTCTTTTGTCTTTTCTTTTCTTTTTTCTGCCAAGTTCACTCTTTTTTTAGAATGAAAAAACAGACAAAATCAAAGCAGGTAGGCATTTGTTGGACAAGTTGATTGTAATTGACATATTTATTATACTGATATGTTCTCACACAAATGTTTGTTATTTACAGACAAGTCCCTGAAGATGGATTTCACTGTCTGAAATGTATTTGACCATTATTGTGTCTGCTGTTACTAATGATTTTCATTTAAAGGAGAGGGAATCTTATTGGCCCAATGGATAGGGCATGTATTTTTAGCATACATCAATGAATCTCATATTTGTTCCCAATATATCTAAACTTTAATTTTCTAACATTTAGACACACACACTGCATAGGTTAGTAACTAAAATCTTGTGATAATCTTACCCGTTGATCAATCACCTTAAGTTCAAATACACTGGTGGCACAAGATCTTAACACACAACCCTGAAAGTGACATCGCCATGTCGAATCCATATGCTATGCCCCTTGTCATGACTTTAGTGCACAGCGTAGCCAAATGTCCGCTGTCAGCAACTACCTATCATGTTGCCTAACGCAAAATACAGAAGATGCGCGCGCACACACACACACACACACACACACACTTAATTTTTACTTGCCTTTCACAAAAATAAGATAACAAGTTGCACTTTGCACTTTCCAATAATTACTCATAGTAATGTACTAAGTCATTATATTTCTTATTGCAATAGAAAGAGTTGAATCATTCCAATGGAACCATTACAACATTTATTGCAAACAATCAATGGAACAACAGATGGTTTACTCAAAACCATAGTAATCATGTTTAGGGCGACAAATACATTCCATGCAATATTTCAGATTCCATTCTTCTATGTTTTAATCCCAGTACTGGAATTGTGAAAGTGAAAGTTCTTTAGAGTGAAATATAATTTCACGTTGCTCACTCATTTTCTCTCGAAGCACATGGCGTTCTGTTTGGAAGAAAAAAAGTGATTTGTTACACATCCATAATAAAACCTTACTCTCTGCATGTGTTCATTGATGCAAAGTGGCCCTGTTGGCGATGATGATGAGCACTGCAAATGGGCAAAGAGGAACTACACAATCATCCCAGAATATCAAGATAATGGTTCAGTTTGTGATGGTGATGCTCTGGGTTTGGATGAAGAACACATCCATGGGCAAATTGTGACATACACACATTTTTGGGATGTAACTATTTAGACATAATAAAGAAAAATATATATTTTAGTACCTATTGTCAAAAGAAGTAACACTATCAACTACATAACCTTTTAATCATACATTAACTTATAATTAAATAGAATTGCTATACTTGCATTAAGTTGAAGATATATGTACAAAATTATTTCTCGTTAAGCACACATTTAGATGAATATTGTAATAATTATGAAAGCATAACCTACATGAATTGTTGGTTTTTCATTCTTGCAATGTAAAATGCAGTTTGTTCCCTTACAACAGCTACTCAGAATAGAAACTTGAATTTCGTCTGTTGTGTTGATTTTTTAGTTACTGTTATATTTTGTTCTGCTTAGTTTCTAAATGTTATCCTTGAAATATTTACTCTGTCCATTTCAGGGAATAAGCCTATTCTTTCAGTGTTCAAAATTCTAAGGACTCCTTGGTTTTAGGTTTTGCCTTCAAAGCAGAAATGAAAAAAAATATGATGCTCCTATTTCTATTTACACCTCAAGATAAAAAAAGAAGGCAATCCTTTTTCTTGTCAAAATAACGTAATATGTAGTTCAAACATTGCTATTAATATACACATTAATATAACCATGTTAAATCTGTAATTACACATACAAGACTACATGCACAAGCAGTAGAGTGTTCTTGTGTTATTTCTAGTATGCCACTTCTTTAACGTTGCAAGGAGATTAGTACTAGTTTTCCCAGTCAAATACCTTTGCGAAAAATGAATAATGGCTAACATATTTTTAACCAAAGGAAAACAGTGTTCATTACTAACAATAGTAATTCCATACAATTTGCAGTGTTATTTGAATAAAAGAGTAACATTTCACAAGATAGAGGCATCTTGGTCTACAATTGCAATAACCAACTACTCTTTTAAATTGTAACAAAGACAATGAGGGAACAAGTGGAGTCATATGAGAAGTGGACGCCCATGTTTATAGGCACCATACAAATGTCAAATGAATACATAAATAAAATTAAGTGTTGGGGGGAGGCAGGAGGAATCTAAAGTTATTAACTGTGCAACAATGTGTCTTCATAAACTGGACATGAACGATATAAGATAGAGTCATATATGATCCATTTGAAGCATTATGCTATTAAGTCTGTGTAACCACCTTTTTGAGATTTCCGGGGTTACGAAGTTACAAACAGAGATCAACACAATCTAACACAACAATTCTGACAGCCAGAGGAACAGACAGACAAACAGACACAGGGTGGGGGTGACAGGTCTGTCAAGTAACACAGTTTAGAAACAAAAACATTCATTTATCCAGAGAGAGATGGATAGTGATATAGACATATGAACGCAGAGAAAGGGATAGATACAGATGCAGACAGATAGATATGCATAGAGTTAGAAGTATGCACAGAAATGGATATAGGGATATAGAGAGAGCCATACAGGGAGATGAATAAAGGTAGAATGATAGATAATGATGAATGGATAGAAAGATATATGGGAAAAGAGTTACACACCGTTACATTTGTAGGGAGAGATGGACACCGAGCCATGGAGACATGCATACCTTGAGATGTTTAAAGATATATAGATAGAGAGAGATGGATGTATAGATTGATATACAGCGATACATAGAGCAATATGTATAGAGAAATCTGTATAGAGATAGACAAATAAATGCATAGATGCAAGATGATAATGGGCATTGACAGTGAGAGACACACATAAACAGAGAGTGATGGATGGATCACAGATGCAAACATATAGATGAATTTAAATAAGTGTGTGAACACACAGAGATAAATGTAGATAGGGAGAATGATATATGGGGAAGTATGGATACATAGAGATGCAGAGCCATAGATGGATAGATGTAGATGGAAACGTTCATATATATATATGGAGAGATCACTAGAGATGGAGACAGAGATTAGGGTGGAGCTAGATTGAACTCTTCACATAGAGAGATGCAGAGACAGGTCAGCATGGAGAGACATAAAGTGATTTATACAGGGAGAGATAGATATGCATACATATCAATGGAGAAAAAGAGATAGATGTATATATATATTTAAATATATACAGGGGTATCATAATATATAGACAAGAGGAAGCAGTTGGATCATAGATGTATTGAAGAAGAGGGAAAAGAGAGTCAGTATATTGTGCTTCAATACCTTTCTAGGCTACTGAGAAGATGTAGAGATAGAGTTGCCTCAATTTCAGCAATGTTGCTGGTGTACTGGGTTAGCCCCTACAAAATGGCAAACACATTGACAGAATAGGATAAAGAAGCTATTCCCCAGATTAATGTTATTGCACACAGTGTTAACCTGTGTTGGTAAATATTGGAATCACTGTGTCCTATATTCTATTGGTCTCTCTCAATCCTCATCATTTTACACTGACACCTAATTGCCAATGAAGTCACAGTCCATATGTCATTTAAGTTGTTCTCTGTTTCACTCTTTAAGGTAGCTTTGTCCATGCTTTTTTAAAGAAATGACTTGCTCAATGTTGACTTTATTCTGCAATTAATCTACTTAAACCTTCAATATGACCCATCCATATCACATTAATGTGCTTATAGAAAATTCTGTTTTAGCATATTGATGTTAATTTTGAGCAACACGCATTCTGGTGGTTTGGTATTTTTATTCCACCTCTTAGATGTAGTGAAAACTAAGCTGATTCCATGTAATAATGTCTGTGGTATATGATCAAAACCAGAATCTTTCAGATGGTAAAAATTCAAATAATTTCAACATTACTGCCAAACTCTGAATTACTACCTAAGTATTACATTCAATTCTCATCCAATCTTAAGTGACCAAGAAAATAAACATATTGAAATCAAAATCATGTTCAAATATAAAAATAACCACATTAAAAGACACTTCTTTGCCCATTCACAGGTACTCTCAAGCAGATCACCACAGACAAAAATCAAATATATACACACACAGATGCATACACTTTCCACCTTCCATCAAAATAAAAAGAAATATGATTGGTCACTCTTAATCTCTCTCCATTAAACCATTCCTTTGTGTACTCTACTCGTAGTTAGCTCTGCTTCCATGAATTGCAATCTGCAGCATATTTTCCAATCAAGTACATAATTGTTGGATGATACAAGCCAAGAAACCTCAGCCACCTGGGTCTCCATTGTCCAAGTGCACACCCAGACCCACAATTACTAGTAACAGCACAACGCTTATTGCCCTGTCTAGCGGAGGCTCACTATCACATTAAGTTGCTCTACCTTTTTTCATTTTAGGCAGGGAAATGTCTTTATAACAAAGTGTAAAAATATTAAACATGTATCTAATGTGCACTCGGGGGCAGGGTAGCCAGTGAGTTTGTTATGTTGTGGTGGGTTGCGTTTGCAGGTTGAGGTATGGGTTATAGCTTGTGGTGTGTGGTGGCACGAGGGTATCAATTCGTTTTGACATTCCTGCATATGTTTGGCCCACTGAGTGAAGCCAGACCCCCAGATTCGTCTCTATCAATCAATTTTCTAGCTTCTCTGCCTTTTCCCATTCGACTATAAGCAAAGATGTAATGATATGGAGTTAACTGTGAGGGCATTAAGCCTGTTGTGAAATAGCAAAATGAGACATGAGGACACGTCATGTACCAGCTTTCAATGCTTAACTAATCTAATGCATGGGTAAAATATTTTTTACTACTTCTGCTATGTGGGTGACGTTCCCTGTGTACATGTCCCTAAAAAAAAAATGCAATCAATAATTTCAAGTTCTCCCTTTTCTATATGATTTAAGATTTACATATTTATGTATTTTTTATTGTGAGGCAGGAAATGCATCTTGTGGCATTCTTCATACATGCTATATGAAAAATAGAAAAACGTAAAGTCGCTTCTGCCACCTGTCTAACTGTAATTCTTCAAATGTGTCAGTGCTGTCCTTTGAACCTTTGTACCTTTTCTCGTTTTTGACTATTAACAGGTAGCAATTATAATTGAAAAAAATGAATAACACCCAAATGTATCTTTCATTTTAACAATGAATATAATCTATAATGATTGTGATCAAGAAGTACAGAAACCAAATGTGTTAACTTCCCATTTATTTTTAACAAGCTAAAAAGTATAATCAGAGTTAATAACTTTGCCCCTCCTTTACCTACCCACCTTCCTTTTCTTATCTTAACCAGGATCCCCTCCCTTAACAAACAATTTTCGATGCAATTCTTTTTGTCATATCTCACCTTGTACCTCCTTTCGGCATTCAATAACCTCTCATTCAATGCCCCTGTTTGTACCTTTCCCTGCACTCTCATTAATGTTTTCATCCTGGAGAAAAGCCTAGAACTTGGCACGCATTGCCGCAGAGCTTCAAACGGCAACAACCCGTCTCTTTGTGAGGTGCAACTCTATATTGAACCACCCTCGCCATAACTGTCTACTCCCAATCCACACCAGACGCTATTACAATCCTAACAACCACCATCCATGTTCTATTTAATATTTCAACAGTGGCATTGCCTTTGGGATTGTAGAGGGCTCTGGTAGAATGTTCAATACCATTATCATCTAGAAATACCTGCATTTTGCTGTCCACAAACGGAGGACCATTATCCAACACAATTCTCCTTGGAAATCCTTATCTCCAGAACACAAACCCCAAGAAATGTATTATCGTGCGTGAGCTAACACCTCTTGAGCGATCTCCAACACCACTCTCTTCATGCCCTCTGGCACTGCCAATTGCCCCACCCCCTTGACAATTCTTTCTTTTTCCACACTCAATTCTTTCTTACCCTTCTGGAACCCCTCAATTGTTCATCCACATCTTGCATCAGCCAGCCCTCCTTCTCTCCAGTCCTTTTCCTTGGCAACCTTCCAGTTCACAAAGACATCTCCCTCTTCCTCAAACACTGTGGCATTGTTCTCCACGATGGGATTATGCAACAACACATCATCAGTAACATTCATCTAGCCCTTCACATGTCTCACCTCCATGTCCAACCCCTGAAGAGAAAAAATCCACCTGACAATCCTCCTTGAAACACCAACCATTTTCATTCAAATGTGCTCACCAATGGTTTGTGATCTGTTACTACACCACATTTCCTCCTCCACACAAACTGGCAGAATTTCTCAATTCCCCACACACAGGCTAAAGCTTCCTTCTCAACGACTGCATATTGCCTCTCCATGTCTTTAAGAACAGGTGACGCAAAGGCAATCGTGTGCAACTCATCACCTTTTCTCTGCATCAAAATGCATCCAAGCTTGCTCTCACTCACATCAGTATATAACCCAACATCCCAATCATTGTTAAATCCCTTCAATATTGGTGCACTCACTAAAGTATTTCTTATGTCTTCAAATTCATCATTGCATCGTTTACACCAAGAAAAGCTTACACCTTTCTTCACCACAGTTCTGAAATATTGTCCTCTCAGCTAAGTCTTTTATACATATTCCATAAAATTTCACCAACCCCAAGTACGATGACCACTCCTTTTAATCTCTCTGGGCTTTCATCTCTTTTATTGCCTCCAAGGTTGCATGTTTAGGTTTCACCCCATCCGCAGATAATTAATGGCGTAAGTAGTGAACTTTTTGAACTTTAAATTTACATTTTTATTGTGAAATGGTCAAAACTGCCTCTGCTATTCTTGTGAATGCACATCATGCTCCCCTTCATTCTTTCTCCATACTAGAATAACATCCTGGCAAAAGCACGTTTCCGTCAAACCTTTCAAAAACATATTCATGACCCTCTGGAATACACTTGACTCGGACACCAATTAAAATGGCATTTTCTTACACTGCTATAGACCAAAAGGAATTATGAAAGTCAGTCAGGATGTAACCTCACTTAATTGTAAGGTGCTTTTAAATCAAGAGTTGAAATAATTGCAGCCACACTGACTCTGACCAACAGATAATCAATATTTGGAGATTGAAATCTATCTGGTTTTACACTTTTATTAAGGCCTCTGAGGTCAATGCATATCGTTAAACTTCCCGTTGGGCTTTCGCACTGCCACAATTGGGTTTATCCATTCACCTGCATCCGTCTCCTCAGTTATGCCATCATTCATCATTCTTTTCAACTCATTTTCCACATGCTCTCGTAGCGCAAGTGGTATGGTGCGTGCTTACAATCTTAATGGTGTGGCTCCAGGTCTCAGTTTGATCAAATGGACAAATCCCTTAAGACACCCCATCATTTCTGCAAAGAAGCCGGACACATTTTACCTGGAGATATGTTGTCCTCAAACCTCCTCTGCCATCTTCAACTGAACACATTGCACCAATTCTGTAGCCCTCTGCACTAGAATTACTCGCAAAGGATGGTCGGGATCAAGTCTCAACCACAGGTCAGCCTGAGCATCATCTGATAATGAATTCCCTCCTTTGCATGTCACTCTAACTGGACCTTGGGTGCTACTCCCCCCGTATCTGAATTGAGTAAAAAATGCCCCTATTATCTCAATGGGGACACCCCCATGCAGGGGCACTCACACTTTCCTCCGATAGTTCACAACTACATTTTTTGTTCCACGTTTCCGTATTCACTAGGTTATAATCTGCTCCGCTATCTATGAGCAGTTTCACTGTAACCGCATTGACTGACATCTCTGCATGTGGTTGAATTAGTCTAGGCATCCCATCAACAACATTCACCTCACACACTTCCTCCACATTATCATTCCCTTCATCTTGCCCAAAACCTGTACAGTCCTGTACCATTATGACATTACCAGGCTTATTCCAATGCCTGCCACATCGAGCCATGTGGCCATTTCTTCCACAGTCGTTGCATATCACATGATGCGCAAAACAATGTTTATCACTGGCCAAGTGATCTGGATTTCTACATCTATAGCATCTCCTGACAAAAGGTGGACTTCCTTCCACCCGTTGCTTGGGATCTGTTTTCTTCTTGTTCACATGTGCATTCTCTTCTTTGTTGAACTGTGCTATTTAAAAAAAAATGGGTCCACCACGTTTGCACAGCCACCAACATTCTTGAAGGTTCTGCCTCTACAATCCTTGATGCATTTTTCTGTCTGCTCTACCATTTTCACAATGTCAATTGCCCGCTCTAAAGAGAAGTCCACACCACAAACTCCATTTCAGCACAAAGCGTCCCTTATATTGTGATTGGCAAATCAAATCATTATTTGATCTCTAATATGCTCATCTCTACAATGTGTGTAGTCACATTTGATGGCCATACCGTGAAGAGCAGTAGCAAACTCTTCTATTGACTCTCCAATTTTCTGATCCCTTATGGCAAAGTGGTGTCTTGCCAATAATGTGTTCTCCTTGACAACTAAATGTTTGCCTAGCTTCAACAGGCGGTGTTCAAATATATTCAAACCTTCTGCTTCATGCACAAGCAACCCCAGAAACTTTTTAAATATCGCCTGACCTTCTGACGTTTCCAGTCTGCCCACTTAACATCTGGCTCTCCAGGGCTGCAGGACAAAGTACATTCATGTCTTAATGATCCTTGTTTAATTTTAATTAAAGGTTTTCAGCGCAAGATACTGGTCAGCACCTTCACTAATATCATTTATGAGTGTTTTTAAACCTGCAAAAAACAGCAATTTGCAAATACGTTAGGCACACCTGACTTCAAAATGGAAGCACAGTTGCAAAACATATGTATGTCCTCCACTAAATTGCCTGCCTTTAATATGGCAGCTGTGAAGTCTCATGCAACTTCCTTTGTATGAGATGCTGGTCAACTGACCGTGTTCCTCATTACAATGCTGCAATGGGAATCTTTCTTTCACCTCATATCACCATGTCAGCCATGCATATGATGATGATGATTGTGCATTTATATAGCTTTACGAACCGTCAGGCATCTGAGCGCTTCTTATTATTACTCACGGTGTGTGGTGCTCATTTATCGACCTCGGATGGATGAAAGGCTGAGGTTGGTCCTGCCGGTATTCGAACCTGTGACTGCAGGCTCTGCACTGATGTCAAAACGAGTGCTCCACTTGCTGTCTATCTGACCGACTTGACCCAGACATATGACCCAGTCATATGGGGGCTCGCTTTGCACTTGGCGCTTGGCACAGGGCTGTCCTTTTAAATGTTAAGCACCCCAGGGCGAGGAGTGCTGTCCCTCCTTCGTTACTCTTGCACAGTCCTTTTTGAGGGAGGGGTAGGACTGCAGTGCTCCTGGGCAGTTTCGACTCCTACCTTGGGACTCGTAGAGCTCGCAGCTCATGCGATAGCACGCCGCCTACTGCTCACCACTGCCACTCAACTCTCCTGCATGGTGGACGACTGGCTGGGGCTGCTGGAAGCTTCACACACGTCAATATGTCCTCGCCGCCGGTATTACAATCACCAATCAAGTTTCAACCTGGTGAGTCTTCAAACATCCTTTTTATTTCAGAAACATCTTCAGCAGCCCCAAGCCCTTGTCCATCCCCACAATGGTCTCCTTTTTCAAAACAAACATTCTTCCCAGAACCGTCTATGATCATGAGCCTATGTTATAGATTTTTCAGGCAATGCTCACAGCAACAGGATGTTTCATCATGAAGCATTGTGGTTGTGATTAACTTACATTAAGATTATGGCGAACCTTATAACTCTGTACAACTATGACACACATGAAACTATATACAACTGTAACAGTCTTCTCCTAAAAAACGGAATGTTTTCCATCTGTAACTGGATCCCGAACCCACTCCAAATTCCCCATATTCACAGTGTGTCTTCTTTCCTACCTTCAAACTCTAGCCTGAAGCGATTGCTATTGCTATTGGTGTTTGATAACACCTATGGCCAGGTCATCAAATCAGTGTTCCTCTAGGAGTGAATACATAAACAGTAGAGTTTTGAGTCTCTTTCTGATTTTGAGAATGTTATTAGACTCTGTCGTGGAGACGTTTATTCCAAAATATGGTCCAAATCAGTCCAGCGGTTTTCACGCTATTGTTATGGGCTAATAACTTTTGACTTGTTAGAGAGATTTCAATGACATTTTCTAATTCAAAGGTTTGTCAAGCCCCCCCCCCCCCGCCACCACAAATGGAGTTTTTTGGAACAATTGTTAAAAAAATTAAAAGGTTATTAAGAAAACATAACTCCGTTTTCACCCTAATCCTATTCATTTTCTGCACTAAATCTGATCACCGTAACACTTTCATGATCAAGGTTTTTTTCACTGAATATAAATATATGGATTTATATTCACAAAAAGTCTCTGGTAAAGTCTCGCCACCACCATAAACTACTAAGACTAACACCCAAGACATCATTGATGGCATCACAAATATCATTGATGACTTCACTGATGGCATCACATATGTAGGCTCCTTGTTTTTGTTCACTGACAGAATATAAAAGATCAATATTTAGACGTTAGCCTTGTTGTATGTTCTTAACATATTTACTTTAGTGTATGGTCTCAGTTCATGGTGCACATACACAGGGCAATAAGCAAGCCTCAAACGCCCAATTCATTTGTATATGAAGATGAACTATAATGTTATTAACATTTTCTGGTGATGTTATTTCTTTCTTCCTTTCTTTAGTTTCCTTTATGTTTCTCTGATTGGTATCCATTATGAGTCTCCATATGTGTTGTTTGTACTAACACATGTGTATAGTAAATCTTGAATTGTTATCTATTTATTTCATGTTTAACATTATTCACAACCAAGGTAGCATTTATTATTTTACTATCCAAAATTACCAGATAAAAAATATTGTACTTGTATGGTGCATGCTGCAGCCATTGCTTATATGTATTTATGATTAGGTTCCTGTATTGACAACAACACTCGAATATACGGCCTAAATAATGGAATTATTTGCGCCACAAATTGGGTACTTGAGCGCAAAATCGTGTGCAATCGCCCGCTCGTCGATTCATGGAACACAATGTGCAGGGCTTACCTGTGAGGAATCCGCGTCATCCCAACATGTAACTGGGACACCATGCGCAAGACTCCAAGCGAAAGCCCTGGCAGGTCTGCGCAGTCACCTAAAAAGGGGGCAGAACATGTGGAATGGGGAACAACAAGCGGAAATGTGGGTGTTAGGAGGGAAGTCCCACAGTAAAATACTTGCAACGCCCATACGCTAGCAGAATAACCGTATTCATGGAATTGAACAGGGCTCTCTGGCACGCAGAAAAATACATGAATCCTGAAACACGTTTGTCACGCGATAGATGGCGTAAACGTCAACGCGCACACAAACAAATGCATAAAAATCCCATCCGATCAACAAATGCACGTATACAGCTACGATGAATGTACCAATTCGTGCAGCAGTGATCGTGAGACACCGTAGGAGGAGGGGGTTGGCCAGCGTTCAGATATTTCTACCAAGGACCCGCCTTTTTGGGATGCCTGAGGACCAGGTCTATGCCAGGTATAGGTTTCCACCTCATATCATCTTAGACCTGGTCACAGGGTGGGATGATGACCTTACATCACCCACCCTTTGCTGCCAAGTACTAAGCCCCTTGCAAAACGTGCTCACTGTTGTGAATTATTTTGGCCACTGGGTCATTTTAGCGGACCACTGCCATAGTTGGGGGCATTTCACAGCCCTCACAGTCACGCTGCCTACACCATGTTTTGGCAATAATGAATGCGCGCCCCTCAGTCTGCAGGCACATCTAAATGCCCAGAACACTGGCAGAAAGGCAGGCCGTGATCAAGGAGTTTTATGGGGTGGCGCACTTCCTCAAAGTGCTTGGTGCAATTGATTCTACCCATGTTGATCTAAGTCCATCTAGGCAAACAGAGCACATTTATCGCAATTGGAAACATTGGCACTCCATCAACGTGCAGGTTGTATGTGATGCCAATGGCATCATTACTTCTGTACATTCTACCTATCAAGGCACCACCCATGATTGTTATATATTCAGAAAGTCACCCCAACACCGGGCCGTGGAAGATGGGAGGCATGGCAACGCATGGCTCATTGGTGAGTATAAATGGCCATGCACATGCATGTCAGAAACATACAAATAGATAGCAATGTCAAACATTCTCAACTCTCCGGGGGACAGTGCCTACCCTCTGAGCATCTACATGATGACGCCAATACGGAACCCCGCCACACATGCCCAGGTAAGATACAACACAGCCCATATTGCTACTCGGGCCATAGTGGAGTGCACGTTTCTGCTCGCTTGACCACTCTGGTGGTGAGCTGCTATATGCAACACCAGTAGTTTGCAGGATCATTGTGGCAGAATGTGTCCTGCACAATGTTGCAACACAGCATGGCACACCGGTGAACATGGCGGTGCCCCCACAGCCACATCCACAGGCATGCTGCTTGCATATCGCTGGGCAAACGGCAAATGGAGAGCCTGCCCGTACACAGCTTGTGGCTACTTTTTTCACCTAAACCCCACCCACTGCGCAGTGCACACGACCATGCCACATTTCAGGTGCCATTCAATGATGACAATGGGCCAATCAAGAGTGCCCAGAAAACCACCCTGAGAATGTGCCCCTGGAAGTGCAAAATTGTGTGCATCCCTTATAACTTAAAAGACATTCCTCTCTTACCACCACAAGTAACACAATGACACCACTACCAATATGTAAAACCTTCATGTAAAAGTATCTACTAAAATGCCTGATGCACAAGGCAAGTTTCACAAAGAGCTCAAAGATGGATGGAACAAGGGATGAAAAAGAACACTTGTACAGAGCCCTAGAATCACTGAAACCATAATAGTCACTCCAGTCCGCCTCTGTGCATGTCACTCAATCAACAGTGGTGGCAACAGTGATTATGTTTGATTATGAAATGACAGTTTCATCAAGTACATGAATGTGACACCATGCAGGGATCGAGGACAGGGTGGAACAGACAGACATTGTACCGGCATGGTGCAATCAGAAGGAACAAGTGCACAGATGTTTACAGGGGCGTGGTACTCGGAGGGTGGTAACAAGTTCAGGGGTGTTTTCAAGTGCGTCCAGTCAGTAGATGCCCGGGTAAGTGCAGCGAGATGCAACTCTCTCGGGTCATTGCCCAAGTAAAGTGATGGCGACCCTAGTCCTGGTCCCGGGTGCAAATGGTCCAAACATTTCTGGGGGTGACAGGGGTGTGTGACAAAAGAATGGAGAGAGTGATCACTTAGCAGGGACGAGGGAGAGAGAAGGAAGAGTAGAAGATGAAACACATGAGTAGTTCCTGGAACTTAAGGATATGAGGTCTCAAACAGAGGGTGGCAGGATGGGTATCCCAGAGGTTGGCCCCTGCTGACGATAAAGATCCCCTTCCAAAAATCTACTTCAAGAACTGGCTCACCTGAAGAAGGTCGGGGTAACATGATGAAATGGCTCTGGAGGGATAGCATTGAGGTATGAATAGTTGCAGATATGTAGTGTGCAGCCACCACAAATCCCTGTGTACAATGCATACTTTCTATGACATGATGCTTTCAGCCACGGCTAGCCAGTGGAGGACAATCAGTGGCAAACAGATGTGGTCCCTGGCCTTGAAGTCAAGCATAATCCTTGCGGTCTTACTCTGAATGAATTACACAGGGTGTGGATTTGAAGCATGGAGTTTGAGCAAGAGGCAGTTGCAGTAGTACAGCCTTCCTAAAAACAGGGCTGTGGAGACAGTTACCTGCTGGTGGAAAGTGAGAATAGGTTCAGTGCCTCAGAGGAGGTGTAGCAGATAGTTGTACTTCTAAGAGATGACTGAATTGGGACATGAGAAGGAGAGATTTGAGGATAACATAACCACAATCATTTATATCTGTGCAGGTGGTTGTGGCTGTACGGCCAAGGGTGTCTGGCCACAGAGAAAGTGGGAAAGTTGGTTCTGGGGCCACACTGTAAATGAACCCAGTCCTACTGGCGTCAAGGCAGAGGTTATTTGGAGCACACCATGGCTGTTTCGTGGACAGACACTATTGTCCGGGTATGCGCTTAGAAACCTCTGGGTATTTAAGCCCGTTATAAATACGCAACTAAAACAAAAGAAACAATTACACAACTAAAAAACAAAAACTGGGAACTTGTTCACAGATGGCTCGAGCGACACAGGCAGGTATGACATGTAGAACACAGAATCCCAATCTTCCATGAATCCACCAGGTGAATGTTTGATAGGCCACAAGTGGGTACCGTCTGTGTGAAAGATAGAGAAATAATTTTGTTGAATGGATAGAACATTTTTTGAAATACAGAGATTATAAAATGTATATGCACTGTGGATATAAAAGAATAAACAAGATAGGAAGATAATTTGCTCGTAACTGGCCATGGCTAGAGGCCTCAAAGAAACGTATTGGAGCAACAAGTGAGTGGCCATGGTCAAAGGCCATAGCTAGTGGGTCACAAAGAAACTATAGCATAAATAAAACTTGAAATTCTGTGAAAATACATTAGTTAAGAGAGAGTTAATGTGATCAGATTTAATGTGAACAAAAGTAGCAAAAAAACTTTGAAATTGAGTGACAAAACCTTGGTTAAGAGAGAGTTAAGGTGATCAGATTTAGTGCAACAATCCTCTTTTTGTTGCCCACTTTTGATCCTTATTGTAATTGATTACCCTAAACAATAATAGGAACATGACATGGAACAATACAGTCACTCACAAGTATAATATGATTACGTGTGGAACATTCATTTTTAGTACTATGTATCATTAGACAAATGGTTTGAATATCATATATTGGTAAGCAATACAAATACTTAATTTTAGGGAAAGCACCCGATCCAGCAAAATCTATTTCAGGTATTTCAAATTTAATATAAGTAGATGTAGTATTAAAACAAAATAAGATAGAAGTAGAAACATATTTAACAGTAAGTGGTATACAAATAGTTAATGTGCACACTTACATTTACATTTCTCCTTACCATAATAACATTACATGAAATCATTGTTTTCTAGAGGACAGGTTTTATAAACAATAATCTCATATAAAAGAAAGTGTGTGCCTGTGTGCATTGTTATAGTATAGAAGCTACACATTTGAAGTGTGGTTAATATAAAAGTAAATCAGTTGCTTATACTACATAATTAAATTTATAGACAAGAAAGCAATATTAGAAAGTTAATATTTAATTATAGATGTAGCATTTGCATGTGTATTTGTAATATTCTCAGTCATTTCTTTTGAAAATAAATATCACATTTTTAGAAAATGTATTAAAGTAAAACAGATTTCCTTCCAAAGTAGATACACGTGTATATACAATTATTTTTTGTAATAATATTTATATGTATTTACAATTGTATACCGTATGTTATATTCAAAGAAACAAGGGCCGACTATAATGTATTGTGTAAGTATGAAAAATGTACATATATGGTATGTGACAAAGTAGCATATTCATATTTCAAAAGGTAATGAATTAACCCAGTGAACTCAGTGATTTCAAGTATGATGTAATTAGGGGTTTCAGCCATGGTGCCATTGGTGATGTCATAGTTGTGTTCATGCTGTGCAACATAGGGTGCACAGTTAAGCTGGACTTGTTTCATATGTGAGTGCTGAATTTCAAGGATTTTGTTGTGTTACATCTGATCACATTAACTCTCCCTTAGACAAGTTGTTTTTCACTGAATATATATGATCCAAAACACATCACTATCCTAGATAAAATGCGATTGTCGAAAAACTCGATATTCCAAACAAAAAGCTTCATTATCAGCTTTAAATTACGCATAACACAAAAAATAAATTTAATATTATAATATGGGAACATGTTTATTTAATTATTTTAATTTTTCTACAGTTCAGATGAACTATTCACATATCTATATAGACTGACCATACATCATATATTACAATAAAACTTCACCAAACATATTAAAAGAATACACTGGGAAGATAAATATATATTGCACTTATTAAATCCAACCAGCAACATCTGACATCTAATAAAGAATATGATATGATATGACATATTATTTGTATCACGCTCGTACGCAAGTGTTTCAGAGCACGACAAGGCAAGGGAGGGGAAACAGGGGAGAAACAAAACAATGATCTTACTAGGCCCAGTGACATTGAGAACGTACAAGTGCATGGGAGAGGGAAAGGGGAAAATTGCATGGAAGGGGGAGAATGGAAAGTGCAGAGCAGAGGAGAACAGATAAATAACAATAAATACAAATAAATAGATGAAGCAATACAGAGGGAGTGCGGTCAGCAAGTTGCAAGAGCTGTGTTTACGGCAGCAGAACTGGGTAAGTCTGATAAGTGCATAAAAGAAGAAAAATGGGGGGTGTGGGGGACTGTGGGGGTTACAGGTACTGTCCACAGTGCGAGGGGTGGCAAGGATGCAGTAAGAAGGGTGGCAGGGTGAGCCAGTACCTGGGCATGGGGGACAGAGGGTAGCCAGGTGCACAGTGCCAAGAGAGCGGATCAGCAGGGCAGAGGGGGAGCAAAGGCAGATGCAAAGAGGAAGGTCTTGAGGTGCTTCAGGAACCGGAGATGGGTCTCCTCAAGTTTTAGAGTGGCAGGGAGGCTATTCCAGAGGGAGGCCCCAGCCGAACACAGAGATCTCCCCCCAGCTTGTTTCTTTGAAAACTGACTGACCCTGAGGGAGTTAGAGGTAGAGGAGCGAATGGCTCGAGAGGGGAGGTATTTGCAGAGGGATAGCTGAAGGAATTTTGGGCCCAGGCCCCAGAAAGCCTTGTGGACAATGCAGAGGGTTTTAAATTTAATCCTTGCAACCACTGGGAGCCAATGGAGAGATTTCAGAGCTGGAGAGATATGATCCAAGGGCTTGAAGCCAAGGACAAGCCTCGCAGTCCTGTTCTGGATTAGTTGAAGAGGGTGAAGCGTAGAGGCAGGTAACTTTAGAAAAAGGCTGTTACAATACAATGTTACAAGAAGAGATATTTCACACAGCAATTACTAAATGATGTTCATTAAAAGATACATGTAGTTGCAAGTATGTGATGATCTGAGCAAACATTCTTTACATCAGCAGCAGGGACTAGGCTTCTGGAGATGACTCAGGTTTTCTGTTGAAATAAATGAAAATGACTACCAGGTAAAAACTTTGATTTTGGAGAGAAATGCATCTTAATCAATGTAAGTGCTTCACATGTATGAGATTATAAAATGTAAAGAGTAAGAGGAATCAACAAATAATTTTAAATTGGCCTTACACATCCAATTAAGGCAGACTCCTTTTATTTTTGTGCATTGTCACTTTGATACATGATGTTGGTTGTTTAAATTGTCATTATTTTTTTGGGACCATAATGTGAAGAATACTCTATTCAGGATTGTTTAATATAAACTATGATTTTCACCAGTCAAAAAGTGTATGAAACACTGCAAATCTGTGAGAAATGCTGTGCACTGCACACACAAATAAATATATGATTTTCTCCTGAAAAATAAAACAGGGAATTCATTAATAATTAGTTACTGTCAGACACAATTATGTCCTATGCAATTACAGATTCTAGGATCATCTATTTTAAATATACTTCCACAAATGATCATTTACAGGCTCAGTCCTCCTTCAGGGAATTAGCTTGAAAGCAGAGTTCCCAAATATATTATAATTACTATCTTGGATTCAATTAATTATTGATATATTTTGCTATGTGCTATTGAACTATTTTACTCACTTCTACTTTGTCTTTCAAAGTTCCAGGAAAGGTAAGAACATCATCTATTTCTAGCATCACCACCAGATAGGGCCTTATGTTCAGTCTGTCCATCTTCTCCTCAAATAGCTCTCTGGTAATCTGAATTCAGTCCCATCAGGAAAAGGCCTTCTTAAGGAGAATGTCCGTCAGATTGAGCTAGATACAGTTCAAGTTTAATGTTCTCCTTTCAGACAGATGCTCTTCCGTTTCTGCTTTCTCAAAACCCTCCTGTCTTCCTATATGTTTGAGTTTAAATGGCCAGCAAACTCCACCCATGAAATATCATATGGGCGTTTATGTATGTATTGTACTGAGCCCCTGATACATTTTCTTCAGTTACACCCACTAGGAAATTTCTCTTTGCATTGATTGGCTTAATTAGTTATATGTGCCATAATGGTATATGTTAGCCATGAGTTAGCCCTGCCATAACATATGTAAAATCAAAATGGGTACTAGAATATGTATTAACCTTATAAATCTTCGTATGAACATGTGACATTAATATGCCTCCGGAAGGGTTGATTGGGACCAAAACGTTTTGAATGGAAATTAATGGGTGTGAAGATACCGGTTGTAAACTGCCTTACTTATCTTGGGGTGTGCTTGAATATGAGCTTGATTGATGCCCCGAGATATGATTGTCTTATTAGGAAAGCATGGAACATGGCAGGACAAGGGAGGATTCTTCTTAAGAGGTATTGTGGCTTCTCTTTGATCCCATTGATTACATTCTACCAATCAAAAGTGACACCAATCCTGACATACAATACCGACTCAACTTCAAAACTGAAAAATGTTCGAGAATAGAGGGTGTGTTTTGGAAAAAGGTATTGGGCATCCTGAGAAGAACAAGCTAGGATGGAGCTAGGCCTTACTTCCCTTAGGGCACTAGCAGTCTGGAAGTCTTTGGCGTTTTTTAGGAAATGCATTGACCGAAACAGAGTGGTTTCATCTGCCTGAAAAAGGCATTAATTGAGCATAAGAAGCCGGCCCTGATAGACTGGGAAGCAAAATGTAAGATGCTATTATTGAATCTGGGGGACACTACACAAATTCTCATTGATAACCAAGACAAAACTAAAAAGAAGTTGTATATCCAAGATTGTATTTGTACACAGACTGAAAGACAGTTAAGCAACTTCAATGGGAAAGCCCTAGAAGAAAGTTGTAAATAAAATACACTGCCCAGATATCTGGAATCTTTTCCAAACAGTTTTTTTTTTCGGGATCAGTTTTTTAAATTTTGTTTAAATCTATTTCCCACTAAAGAGACTGCAGGGTGGAGGAACTCCGGAATGATTTTGTTGGAATGCATGCTGTGTAAAGCCAAAGATGTGTTAGAATCTTTAAAACACTTGGTGATGGAGCACCCAGTTCTGGAGCTACAAAGAACAAACTTAATGACTGATGTTGTCACCAAATATGGCCACAAACGAAAAGACGATTGGTGGAAAATTCTGTTGGCAGGAGAAAAAATAACCATAACCCTGGCATTGATCACATTTTTAATAATCATTCAAAAGATACTGGAATTAGGATACTGAAATGAGCTGTTTGATCACTTGGATCTTCTTGTTTTTTTGTTTTTTGTTTTGTCTAACATACACTTGGAAAGATTTGTGGTTAAAGTATATCTATGTTTATAACCAAATATGAACCATAATTAAAAAATAAAAAACAAAAATTAATATGGATTGTATGTTCAGATTCAGAAGAATATTCTGAATCTGGAGACATCCTTTCTATTTTGGTGACTGCATGCAAAGATGTGAATGTACACAACATTAATATATTTAACTATAACTTTTTCATATACATACATACATACATACATACATATGCATATGGTCCGTGTTTTTTTTTATATTTGCTTTTTTAATTGGGCGAAGGATTCTACGTTAAAGCCAAAAATGTATTTCCCATTTGTAATTTAAATGCATTATTCTGTCTACTTTCAACTTTACAATTTAGCTTGAAATACAAGTTGCCTGCCCATGGGACCTACATCAAGTTCTGCTTTTATGAAAAACAGGCCCTTTTAAAAGGGTGCTTTAATGGAACAAACACAAATTCTTCATGGGACCTTTTTCATCTGTATGGTCGGTGGTCAGGATTTGTGTATTCATTTGCTCATTTAATGTTGACATTTTTGATCGACAATGCAATGCATTTATCAATCTCTACCCAGGGTGGTCCTATTAGACTTACAAAAATAAGACCGTCACAATCCTGTCTTCATAATTAATTTGGGCTTGTTTTTCTCATATTTTGGACATAGTCCTTTGTCCTTGGTAACCAAAAATGTGTCATACACTTTTTAATGCATGAATCACAGAGATTAATAATGGGGCTTGGGCTTTTGTGGTTTCAAGAAGACTGACTGTTGCCTTGCATAAACATACCTTTTAGGTGCACCAAAGTGCACAGCATAGGACTACTGCAGGCATCTCTTTTGGATGTTTGCTTTATTCTCAAAAGCTGTAGTACTCTGTACCTCACAGATCAATGTTGCATGGGTGATTCTTCACTCCAACAAACTTGGGCCATCATAATAGTGGACTGAGTCACAACATTGTTTGGAAGGGTGTGGACAAAATTCCCATATCAGCATGTTAACACATTTAGGCAAACCAATGCTTGATTTGAGTACACTCTCTAGTATATTGATACTTAGGATACATCAAATTATAGGATTACTAGTGGGCTTCTTTGAGGGTTTCTTTGTGTTGGAAAATATGTTAAATTCCAGCCTTGCAAGAGCACTATTCATAGTCATTGTTGTCATCTAGTCCAGCAAGGATACTCCCATACTCTAGGGAAAAGGTAACTTTTATGTACTTACTATTGTTTTTATTGTTCTTTAATCCACATTTCCTCATCATGCGTATGCACATTTAAATGTTCCTAAACAGAACATTTAACAATTTTATAATATGGGGTCGTAAAATTGCTTAAGTCATTAAACCTTCTGATTGGATCTTTCTTAAATTTAGGTTGTTGTTCTTACTTGAGTCCAATTTCCCTCATTCTAGTCAGAAGCACTAGTTCCATAATTAAACTCACGGCCGTAATGGATATAGGAAGCTTTCCCATCTTCAGAGCTCATGAGGTGCTCTGTTTTCTCTTTTCTCCATTTTCCATCTTTTTGATGGGCCCCAAATCTTTTTTGAGAGGTTGCTCAATATGTGTTTCTCTATCTACCTAGGTGTTCTGGGTGTCCCTCCAAGTTCCTTGTAAAGATGTGTTTTACCAATGCTCTTTACGGTTTCATTGCTTGTTTCTCAAGGTTAACCAGATGGGCAAAATGGTCCCTTGATTGTAACATATATTATAATTAGGTTTCTTTCATTTCATGTTGATACATTTCTTCACTGCTATGCAGTTTGGGAATACTCTTAATTCTTCTCCTATACACTCCTGACATAGTGAGTGGGCATCTGGACTTCCTGTAATTCATGGAATAATGTGCATGTAATTTGTGGCACAATCGTGAAAAAGCTAGCGCACACGTGCACATCGCACCTGTGCAATTCATGGAAGGCCCTGTGCATGTTTTTCCCGGGATGTGCGCCAAATCTGCGCTTACCTTACACGTCACTGCGACTTTCCAAATACTTGCGTGACAGGAACGGTGAAAGCGCACAACTTCTCGGGCACACACCTAAAAAGGGGATGGAACACAGGGAATGGGGAACAATGCGTGAAAATGTAGGCGTAACCTGGGAAGTACCGCTGGGAAACACACGCAAAGCCCACACGCTAGTGAACAACACGTATTCATGGAATCAAATAAGGAAAACCCACACATGTCAAAATACACACACACACACAATTACGTCTACCACACGAAAGCAGGCAGAAGCGTCCCCGTGCAGCATAAAAGTGTACGCAAACAACAAACAAGCATACACAGCTACGATGAATGTCCCATTCCTCACAGCAGTGATTGTGGGATGCCGCAGGAGGGAGGAGGAGAATAGCCAAGCCACGAATTCTTTTGCCCAGGACCAGCCTTTTTGGGATGCCTGATGACGAGGTCTATGGCAGGTATAGGTTTCCACCTCATATCATCCTAGAGCTGTTCAGGGAGTGGGAGGATGAACTCACATCACCCACCCTGTACTCCCAAGCATTGAGCCCCTTGGGGAAGGTGCTCAATGTACTGCAGTTTTTGGCCATTGGGTCATTTCAGCTGACAACTGCCATAGTGGGGGGCGTCTCACAGCCCACGCAGTCATGTTGCCTACACCAGGTGTTGGCAATCATCACTGCGCACCCCTCAGTCTGCAGGCACATATACATGCCCAGAACACCCGCAGAAAGGCAGGCCGTGGTCCTGGACTTCTACAGGATGGCACACTTCCCCAAAGTGCTTGGTGCCATAGATTGCACCCATGTCGCCCTACGTCCACCTAGGGCCACTGAGCACATCTATCGAAACCGCAAGCACTGGCATTCCATCAACGTGCAGGTAGTTTGCAATGTCATGGGAATCATCACCTCTCTCTATGCAAACTATCCAGGGTCCACCCATGATAGTTTCATATTCAGAATATCTGCCTTGAGCCGGGTCCTGGGAAGCATGGCGACACATGGCTCGTAGATGAGTACAAATGCCTGTGCATATGCATGCATGTCACACACAGACAAATACACAAGCCCAACTAATCAAAACCATTATCACCTTACAAGGGGACAGTGCCTACACTATGAGCACCTACATGATGACGCTAATACGGAACCCCACCACACCACCCCAGGTAAGATACAACGCAGCCCATATTGCAACCAGGGCCATAATGGAGTGCACATTCGGAGTGCTGAAGTCACACTTCCGCTCCCTTGACCACTCTGGTGGACAGCTACTATATGCACCCCCAGTAGTGTGCAGGATCAACATGGCATGGCATACCGGTGGACATGGGGGTGCCCCCAAATCCCCAACCACATGCACGCCCGCTGCGCATGGGAGGGTAAAGGGCATGTGGCGAGGCAGCCCGTACCCAGCTTGTGGCCACATTTTTCACCTAAACTCCAACCCCTGTAGAGTGCACACAGGCCTGGCACATACCAGGTCACAATCGATGATGAGAAAGGGACAGTTAACTGTCACAATCGTACCACCCTGAGAATGTGTCCACGGAAGTGCCACATTGTGTGCATCCCTAGCTACTTAAACACAACCAATCCCATGTGACCAAAGGGAATACATGCACAGTGCATATCCCCCAAACCCCCTGGAAAACAGGGCATGAAAGTACTGGTATGCCACCCCAACCCTCCCAACCCCCATGACCCCTGTCTGCCACACCATACAATGGTATGCAACGGCAAAACATCCAACCACATGCACAACACATGACACAATAGTCATGAAGTGCCACGTGAGAAATGTATAGGCACCAGACAATCACACCTGACATGGAATCACTGACCAAAACCTCACACCCTGAAAATGGTGGCACACATGCATGCCATCAGTGGTGCAAGCAACAAAAGTCAGAATACCTGTTGGCATGCACATTTGACAATCAAAAATTGCCATATCAAACACGACTCACTGGACAGCACAGTGAGTGTGCATTGCGTTGGGGAAACCCCTTAAGCATCATTTCAAAAAAGTGCAATCAACAAAATAGTACCGTGTCATGCATGTACACGATCATTGACTCGAAAGTGAACATGGATTGTCGGGACACAGCATTCCTGAGAAGGCAATCTGGGTTCACATGTGTGCATGGTGTCAACATAGTTTGGGGGGGTGATGCCTAAGTGTTTGTGTCAGTAGGGATATGCATGTGAAATGAAGTGAGCCTCAATGTTCTGTACACAGTACATGTGAACATTGCACTCAAGGATCCCCAGTGTGTGTTAAACCACACCCATCCCCTGACCAGCAGAACATATCATGTACAGAGTACCCCACATCGACAATGGCAGACAGTGACCCATCACTGATTCATTGAAAATCCTTATACGACCTACACACAAATTCCAGCAAAGCACCTCTATGAGGGAGGGAACAATGGAGAAGAACAGTACATTCCTACAGCTCCTTCAAACAGTCCACAATGTGAAAATGAACTACCAAATCAAAGTACATATTACAAGTGCCTGGAACAATAAGGGGGAGTCCAGGGAGGGAATGTGGGAAAACAAAACTAGCATCAACATTGCTATGCCTTATGGCAATAGTTGCAGTGCAGGAATCACATAAGGAGGGGAGTGAGGGAAGAGGAGGGAAGAGGTGAGGAGAGTAACAAAACAAGTGACAAACCGTGGAAGGTCGACAAAGAATCAAGATAGTGCTGGGGAGGGGGAAAAAAAAGACAGAACGGAATGAGGGAAGAGACGACCTGTAATCAGTGGTGGAGGGACCAATGATAAAAGTAAGTGCCAAAATAATACTAAAAAAGGTGAAGGTGGGGAGCGGGTGGGCGGAGGCAGAAGTGGAAATGTCTGCAAAGAACAAGCATATCACCATGCCTGATGGCATTTGGGGTAGTGGATGAAAATGACAGACAGTGGACAAGGAGGAGGAGAAAGAGTGGTGTAGCGGGCGAGGGGGGAGAGAAGGGAGGTGGGGGCCAAGGTCACACAAAATGCATGACGGGGGAGATGGGTAAAGAAAGCACACACAGGGGACAGAGCGAAAGAAGACGGTGCAGAAGGGGAGGGGATGTGATGGTGAAGGGGGGACAGAGAGGGAGACTGGCAGGGGCAGGGTAGACAGGAGGACAATCAAGGGACCCAGAAGGCTGGTCGACAGGGCTAGAGAGGGCTTCCATTGTGGGCTTTTTGAATTGGTGGCAGGCTCCAGCCTCCTGGTTGGCTGGATTGTCACAAGGGCCAAGTGCAACCAATGGGAGGGGGGAGCAGGTCCAGGACACAAACATGACAGTCAAGTCAAAAGCAATGCAGCCATACTTCAAATGGCACATCAAGCACCAGCCAGGGCTACAAGATGGGCAAAGTGGTGCAAGCGAGGAATGGGTGGTCGTTGAAATGTGTTGTGACATGGATAACTCAGCGTGTAACCTTCATGTGCCATATCCAAATCACTGTGGGGAAAGTGTCCCAATTCAACAGTGTCAGCTCCCACAGACAGACCCCTCCCACCATCAGTGTGTATTACACAGCCAAAGGGTGCATGGTACCACCTACAGCAGGAAGTGCATGAACATAGTCAGTCAATACATATTAAATATCATAAGCAACATGATGAAATGCACAGTCAACAGAATACTCACCAAAGTGAAGTGCAGATATGCATTGGAGGATCTATCCGTTATACCCACTAGGGGTGTACACACAAGTAGGACTGCAGGCTGGCCACAGGTATGACGGAAGCCCAATGCCCCTGTGTGAGAATCTGTTACACCAAGCCATCCTTGCGAGCCCATGGGAAGGGGAAGCAGGAGTAGCATATGTGTCAGGATCCCAAGCAAAACACATACACAAGACAATCCTGAATGGGCCCAGCTCGAACACACAATGGATGCCTTCCAATGCCACAAAGCATCACACTGTCACATGTATGCACAATAGCCAAAAGAAAATGCAATAAATAAAAAATCAGCAGAAAATAAAAATCAATTAAATAATTATTTGAATGCAAAAAATAAAAAGAATAATAAAAAAGTATAATTTCTTGTAAAATAAGTAATAAATAAAGTAATAAAAAATAATAATTTAAACAAAAATTTGCAAGAAAAAATACATACTTACCAGAAACTAGAAACATTGGAGGAAAAACACCTTTTTGCATGGGGAAAAATATTGCTGGAAAAATTGTTTTAAAAATTGTAGGGAAAAAAATGAAAAATAGACATATGTGACCCAGGAGTTGGGGGGCACCCAGGAGGGTGCACCTCAACACCCACATGTGTAGATGTTGAGATAAAAAAAAAACTCACTGGCCTCAGCGCCTGCACGGCCCGACCTATGTGGGAGATAGGTTGTCAATGTCACCCTCGGGATGGAAATCAGAAGGTGGACGTGGCTCAGTTGACTTACCACACCTAGCCATTCCTTTTCCCTCAATGGCAGCAAGCATGCGGGTCTAGTAAGCCAGGTCCTGCATGGCAATGAGACTTAGGTCAGCATGCATTACCTCACGTGTCACACGTGCTTCCTCCTGCAAGGACTGACATGTGAGATGGACTTCTGCCTGCATGGCCTCACATGACAAACGGAGTGACTCCCGGCTTACATGTAGTTCAGCTGAGATGGTTCTTTCAAGCTGCACCATCCCGTCTTCTGTCCACCTACTCTCATCCGTCCCGAGCGCAGCCAGAGTAAATCAGAGGGATTGGTGTTCCATCCTCAGAGCCTCACGGTGTGCCTCTGCTTTACATTAAGTGCCTGATGAAGAACCACCATTTCAGCCCGGCGCACCCTGTCAGACGCCGCCATACACAACCTGAGTGAGCAGCACGTGGACTGCATAGCCCGCTGCTGGAGCACCATTTGCCTTACAGAGGGGAGGATGAAATAGGCCACACTTTCCATACCTTGAGCAATCATCTTAACTGCCCCCCCTGTTGCTGTGCTATGGCAATCATGGAACGCTCCCACTCAGTTGACCCCTGCCACCGCATTGCCAGACACCACACCTGCTGGGTCCAAGGAGCTGTGGTCCTTGGTGGATTGGTGCCACCCGCGGCTGCAGGACTGCATCCCTTCATTGACCTGATGCCCCAGGAACATGGCCAACTGGTGTTGAGTGTGACCATGCACCCGTAACCACCAAAGGCAGACATTCCAACCCTGCCTGGCCCCCTACTGCAGGTGTCGCAGACAGAAGATCATCCGACACAGGATCACTTACCGGCAACGACACATCATGATGCAGATCAGGCTCAACATAGTGGTCAGAGGATACATCAGAGCCTGACTCAGAGTCAGCTCTGGACACAATGGCCTGGAGCACCTGTGGGTTCTCGTGGGCTGCCACCCCACGACCAACACTGGTGCCTGGTTGGTCATGGGAACTGACCACCGTGTCTGGGATAACATCTTCATCCTCTGCCACCAGTGCATCATCACCTGCAACATAAAGAAAAGAAACAAGGACACACATGTCAGTGGCACATACCACACACATACAGTTCACAACATTGACAGCTAAATAATGAAACAGCCATGTCACAGGCAACTCAAACCCCAACATGCATACAGTGGCATTGCAGTGCAAGGGTATCCCAAAAGCAGAAAAGGATGTGTGCAAAATGTGAAGGCAACACACGTATTGCATGTTGCACATCACCTGCATCACACACAACCTCTACCAGGCACAAATCCAATGCAGAAATGAGAGATGGCAACAAAGAGATGGCACCTAGCATAAGCATGTGGGAACACACAAATAGCCACAGCTAGAAATCAAACAAAACACACCATGATACATGTAACATGTATGTTCATGTGCAGCACTTAACTACCATAAACCATGCAGAGTACATGTGTCACAGGAGGCACCTATGCTAGTGCCTTTCTATACATTGAAAGGAGGGACATGGTTACAATCATGTCAGGTCATCATCACACAGCAGCATTGTGTTTGCATGTTGAAGGCCTGAACTTGGCACAGGAGTGGGTGTGTGCGGTGCAGTGCATGTGTAGCCCTTCAACTTCCAACATCAACAGGTACATAGTGATGACAAACTCCAAACAGTAAGGGCAATTGCAGCCATCATGTGCAAATGGCATCCACCATGTAGCATGGATTCCATGAAACAACCACCCTCTGGGCAATAGCAGGGAGGCACTGCATGGCAATAAAATGTTCCCCACTGAACTTTGCATTGCCAGACAGTGTTGTCATGTGTCTATTGCATTTCATCATTCAAATCTCACTACAGCTGATGAGAAGTGGACATGATGGAGGACAGATGAGGAACCATCAATAGTACACCCATGCATGTAGAAAAAATCACCAGTTGAAAAGAGGCAGTGGGCCTGTAACAGGGAGAGCCATGTGCATGATACAGATGTGGACAGCCTTAAGTCGTGTGTGATGACACAGAGACCTACAGTGAGCATGACATGGCTGTCCAAATGAGGTGACACTTGGATCATCCTGGACACTTACTACAATGAGCAGCTGGCCAAGGACACCTTGGGCGATACATGGAATGCATATGGAACATGATTGTGCACACATGTGCATGGGGAACCACTGCCATCGGCACAGTCAGAGTGAGGCACACTGTACCAAGGACAAAGGATGTATATGACATGGCATGGCATCTCATCAAGATTGCACTTGTAACAAGCTAAGGGAGTGGAACAAGGGAGAAAAGGAATTCAAAACAACTATCATACTGGGCACAGTCACATTGAGAACATGCAAGTGCATGGAGTAGCGATAAAGGGTTGAAGACCCTTGAAGGGGGAGAAGGGGAACGTGCCAAACAGAGGAGACCAAAGAAAGAAAATGTAGTACAATGAAAGAATAGACATTCAAAGGCGGCAGTGCAGCCAGCTATTGGCAAGTTCAAGATAATTTGGATAGGGCAAATCTGATCATTGCAGAAAAAGAGTGGGGGACTGTATGGGTACACGCACAGGACTCATTGCAATGGGAGGCCTGGAGGCAGTGCAGCAGGGAGGCAGGGTGAGCAGGAACCTGGACCCGAAGGACAGAGTGTGTACAGGGGCACAGTGCCAACAGAGGAAACTGACAGTTGAGGAGAAGAGGGGCTAATGCAGGAGCAAATAGGAAGGTCTTGAAGTGCTTCCAGAAGCATAGATGTTTATCCTCAAGTTTCAACATGGCCAGTTGACTGTTCCAAAGGGATTACCCAGCCGTACACACAGATCTGCCCCCAGCTTATCTATTCAACTAACGACTGACCCGGAGGGAGTGTGAGGTAGAGAAGCATGAAGGGATTACAGAGCTGGAAATCTAGGATCCAAGGGCATGAGGCCAAGGACAAATCTCGCAGTCCTGTACTGGATTAGTGATAGAGGGCCGATTGAGGAGGCAGGTTGAATATTGGAAGAGCCTGTCACAGTACTCCAACCTTGAGTAAAACAGAGCATGAGAGACTGTGAGCATGTAGGTGAACGATAGAAAAGGCACAGTACCGCTGAGGAGGTGAAGAAGTTAATCTATCACATTCGTCAGAAATGTGTGTGGAAAAGGAATGTTTTGAGTCAAAGGTGACCCTGAGGTTGTTGGCCTTGCAGTTGGAGGTAAGAGGAGGGCCGAGTGGGGCTGGCCAAAGAGTGAGGGAAAAGGAAGGAAAAGGTTTACCAATGAGGAGCATGTCAGTCTTGCTGGCATTCAGACAGAGATCATTGGTAGTACACCAATTGCAAATGGCAATGAGGCTATCAGAAATAAGGGAGGCAGAAGAGGTGGCCAAGGGCAGCCTGGAAATGAGTTGGTTGTCATCAGCATAGCACTGGAAGTCATAGAAAAAAATGAAAATGTAGGAGGCGAGAGCTGCCAGGTTCTTTTTGTGAAGTCAGAACCCTGGTGAACACCACAGGTAGAGAGGGAGATTGAAGAAAGGAAGGAGTCAACTTGTAGCTGGGAGGGTCAAACATGCCAAACACACATGTCATTGAGTTACACGCATCAATACTCACCAAATGATGCATCATAATCCATCCTCTCTCCCACTCCACAGATTTGTTCTTCCGGGAAGAACTCTGAAGCGATCTCCTCATGCTGAGTGAGTTTGTCCTCCTCTGGTGGTGACCCACCACTAGTCACCAGAGACATGGAATAATTGGAGGCACGCTTGTGTTTTGCACTGTCTCAGAGGTCATTCCAACGCTTGTAGCAGTCCTGAGCTGTGCGCACCTGGAATCCCATGGCTGTCACACCATCTGCAACATGCTGCCAGTGGACCCAATGCTGGTAATGCGTTGTATGGCACTGTGGGCCCACAAGCATATTGTGTTGGTGTTCCGACACGTAGTCCACAAGGAAGTCCAGTTCCTACTTGCAGAAAGGCTTCTTCCTTGACATGCCAGCGCTCGGAGAAGTGTATGGGGTCCCAGCCTCTTGCCTTGGAGCACGCTTCCTCCTTTTGGCCGGTGGTACTGACCCTGAGTGGCCAATGTGGCCCTGATCAGTGGGGGCAGTGGCACTGGTGGACTGGACCAAGGCAGTGGGTGTTGGTATGAGGACAGAAGGTCTGGCTTGGGTCTGACTCACTGCTGGGGTGGTGTTGGCTTCATCTGTGCATGCAGTTACCACCACCTGGCTTCTTGGGGCAGCAGATTTCATAACTGCACCAGATACGTGTGCCACAGTCACAGCTACACCGGACACACGTGATCCGCACCTCCGGACAAGATGGAAATCATCCTGGGAGTCCTCGTCACGCAATGAAACATACGCTGCCTGACCCTGAGCCCGGGTGGTGGTGCCCAGAGCTGCACCTGCAGCTACCACCACCGTTGGGCCCGAGACAGCACATGTAAATTGATGTTGGGTCATATGGGCGCCAGGTTGTGATGCAACAGCTGCATCACCAGAAGCCACAGGGGGTGGTGGCATGTCTGCACCAGCACGTGGATCCCACTCTGTCACCACCCTGGCAACCCTGGACGCCCTTTCCTTCCTGGTCTCTGCGCCCAAGTGCCCGACCACACCCAGCCCTGGGAGGATGCCCAGCTTTGCCGCCCTTAGCCTTTGGTGGCCTTCCAACCATGGCACAGATGTAAAGTAGCCAATGGGAGGTGCACTCAACAATTGTCCTGGGCAATTGGCTAGAAGGGGGCAGGGTACTGGATGGAATAGGTACCCCAGTGTTCCTGCAAAGCTGTCTGTGACCCCTGGGGGAAAATGACGGGACACGCAACGCTCAGGCACCACCAAAAAAAAAAGTATCAAAAATGGACAAAGTATAAATACAATAAATTGTAATTTCACAAAAGAAAAATGCGCATGCAACCCCAGTAGCCCATGTGCATGGATTAAACCTCCAGCAGTACGGTGTGGCATCCACGGACACAAAAAACATGTCCGCGTGGAACATGCGGGCTACTATAACCTTGAAAACTGTATGCGATGCACAGGGGGAACCACAGTTGGAAAAATAGCATGCACGACTCACCGCCTGCCTTGCATGGAAAAAAAAACACACGCGCTTTTTGCGTGTGATTCCAGCAGAGTAAACACACCTGTCGGTCTCCACGAACAGCACGTACAGTGGACTGCTGGCCCGTGCTCAGCTTTATTCTGTGCTGAAGGAAACATCCGCACGCGCAACGTCTCTGGGACACTTACGCACTAAGGCCCTTTTCTTGGAATTACACAAATTCACACGTGGATGTGCTGTTTTTGCATGTGTGGATGCACCCGTGCTGAGGGAAACATCTGCGCATGTTACGCCATACATGTGCTTACACGCTAAGGGCCTTTCCTAGGAATACACGTTAATGTGCTGTTTTTTTCACGTAAAAAATCACTCCGTATCAAGCTGGCCAGGGGGAAACACACGCAACACCACGTTCCTGCCCAGAAGGCTATTTTCCTGCCCGAGAGGCTGTTTGTCTAGTAAATCTAGTTGAGAGGTATTGTGGGGCTGATTGGTTGAGGCATTTATGTGTCAGAGATGCAGTTTTAAGGAGAATCTTGTCTTTCATAGGGAGCCAGTTGACAGATCTCCTGAGCTCAGAAACATTGGCATTTTTAGGGAAGCTTAGGGCAGCTCTTAAGGCATTGTTTTGAAGGGTCTGAATTTTGGACGTAATGTAATTGTTGCTACCTATATAGAGGGCATTGCAATAGTCCAATTTGGATAAGATGAGGGCTCTCGCTAAGGTGATGCAGTTGTTAGGTGAGAGGAAAGGCTTGGCTGCTCTGATTAGCCGCAAGTATAGGATGTAGCTGAGGCCATAGCATTTACTTGTTTGCTGAAGGTGAGTGTGGAGTCTATGTAGAATCCGAGGGTTATGACTACCTTAGCCACAGTGATGTTGTTGTTGTCAATTATGAATGATGAGTAGTTTGGACCTAGTTTTTTGATGGTGGATGGGGTACCTAGAATGAGGAGTTCTGTTTTGTCATCATTCAGGCATAGACCGTGAGAGGCCATCCATGCCTGGATGATGAGGTATACTCTGTTCACAAAGGCCAAATCCTTGTCATAATCTCCCGTCAGCGGCAGCCCATCCACCCTGACCATGCCCCGCAGGTAGCCCATCCACCCTGGGCATGCCCTGCAGGCAGCCCTTCACCACTGGGCATGCTCCGCAGGCAGCCCACAGACAGGGGGGACTTTTTCCACACGATTTTGTGGCGACAGTGGGGTACGCATATTCCGAGGGGCGTGCAGGGAGTTTTCCATGTGTTTTCGCTGGTGTGAGTAGGGTACGCATATTCCGAGGAGTGCGCAGGGTGTTTTCCATGCAATTTTGCTGGCGCAAGCAGCTTACGTGTATTCCAAGGGGTGCGAAGGGTGTTTTCCATGCGTTTTCACTGGTGCGAGCAGGGAACGCGTATTCCGAGGGGTGCACGGGGTGTTTTCCACATGATTTTGCTTACGCAAGCATGGTACGCATATTCCAATGGGTGTGCAGGGTGTTTTCCATGCAATTTCACTGGTGCAAGCAGGTTACGCATATTCTGAAGGGTGCACAGGGTGTTTTCCATGGGTTTTCGCTGGTGCAAGCGTGGTACGCGTATTCCGAGGGGTGCTCGGGGTGTTTTCCACATGATTCCGCTGGCGCAAGTGGGGTATGTGTATGCTGAGGGGTGCGCAGGGTGTTTTCCATGCGATTTTGCTGGCGCGAGCGGGGTATGCGTATTCTGAGGGGTGCGCACAATGTTTTCCACGTGGTTTCATTGGCGTGGGGGGGGTACGTGTATTCCAAGGGGTTTGTGGGTGTTTTCCACGTGATTTTGCTGGCGCGAGCAGGGTACTTGTACTCAGAGTGGTGTGCAGGGAGTTTTCCACGTGATTTTGCTGGCACGACGGGGGTACACGTATTCTGAAGGGAGTTTTCCATGCGTTTTCGTGGTTGGGGGGCTGTATGCTGGTCCACTGGCCTTTGTGCCATGTACTGGAATTGTGCATATGTTTTTGGCACATGGGGCGGGGTTTAGGGCGTAACTGGCACTGCTGCAGGGTCAATGCTCCATCCTGCGCCACGGCTGATTATGGATGTTAGTATCCATGAATACGCTGTGCGACAAAATGGGTTTTTGATAATCAGCCGCGTGCGCCACTTAAGCGCTTAATTCTGTGTATTACCCCCTAAAGGTCTAGATATTCCCTTATATCTGACAGAGCACTGAGCTCCTCTTGTTTCTCTTTGTATACTTGGGTAAGGGAAAGAGTGTATCTGGAACACCTTTGCCTTGACTATGACCAGAGGTACGAGGTACACACAGATTCTCATGAACCGTCTGGGAAGAATAGAGAAAGTATCAGGGATATTCAAAAATATCCCTTTTCCATGAAAAATATGTAATCCTCCTGCCCCAAACCTATTAAACATTTTAAATATAATTTGTTTACATTGCATTACTAGTTGTTCCATAGAAACCACAGGGCTCCCTGATAAGGCTCACATACTTTAATTGTAAAGGCCAATGATTTCTGTGTGTTTTGTACTTTACTTTAGTTTACTTTATAACATTTATATTGCGCAGCCATAGACCCGTGGGTGTGAGGGCGCGGACAGAGACAGCCATAACAAAAAACAGGTAGAGATATCCTGAGGTCAAAGAGTTGCCGGAAGGAGGATGTTAGATGGATGCTTATTTAAAAAGGAATGATTTTAGACCCTTTTTAAAGTTACTCAAGACTGAGGAATTACTTAGGTGACTAGGCAAGGCATTCCAAAGTGCTGGGGCCGCAAACACAAAGGCACCCGATAGCACTTTTTTGGTTTTAAATCTTGGCTGGTTAAGGAGGTTAAGACTGTTAGATCGTTCATTTCTGCAGCAGGGTTTTTTTTCTTATGTACCTTTGCAAGTAAGGAGGCATCATTCCATTGAGACATTTGAAGTTGATAAACAAAACTCTATAGGGTATCTGAGACTCCACAGGGAGCCAGTGCAAGGCTCGACGCACTTCAGAGACATGGGCACTATACGAGAGTCCCACTACGACTCTGACTGCGCCATTCTGGATCACCTGGAGACGATTGATGGTGGATTTACTGGCGCCTGCTAACAGACTGCAGCAATAATCCAATTTGGCTCCCACAATCGCTTTGGCGATAGACTCGGCATTCTGTTGAGAGATGAATGGTCTCAAATGTGCCAACAATTTAATATCGTAGGTGGCAGATGAAACTATACTGGCTACATAGGGCTTCATGTTTAGCGACTGATCCAAGATCACACCCAGAATGTTTACTTTAGGGAGGGTGGGGATTTGGTCGTCCCCTAACTGGAAATGCTTATAGGCAAGATCAAGTTTATATAAAATGCCCTCCGATCCTACCACAATAAGTTCAGTCTTCCCGCTATTAAGTGCAAGATTATTTAACATCATCCATTGTTCGATAATTGAAAATATGCGATTGAGTTCCTTCTCGTCCCGATCATGCTGAACAGTAAGAGGGATGACACATTCTGCGTCATCAGCATAATTAGAAAATAAAATACCATCTTGAGCAAGATGGGCGAAGACGGGAGCCATGGATATATTGTAAATACAGGGGAATAGACTAGCTCCTTGTGGAACTCCAAAGAGCACCTGAATGGCCGGTGCCTTTGCCTCATTGGCACACACCCTACTGACTCTGTTGGATAGAAATGAGAGCAGCCATTTGGTGGCGGCCTGGGAACAGTTGGCAACTGACATAAGCCTGTCTGTCAAGATGGAATGGTCGGCAAGGTCAAATGCCATGGATTGGTCCAACAAGATTAGCAGTGAAGTCTGCTGGTTTTCCAGTCTCTGGAGCAATTGAGATTTAAAGTCCAGTAGAGAGGTCTCAGTGCCGAAGCCTTGTCTGAAACCTGATTGAAAGGAATTGAGGATAGGGTAAGCATTGAGATGTTGAGCAATTTGAGTATATGCAACCCGGTCCAATATTTTAATTTGTAGGGACCGTCTGATCCAGATTGGGTTTCTTTCACTGTTTTCTGGTTTATAGACTGCCAGCTAGTTAACTCGTTCATCAATTGCTCTATCTGCAATACTGCATCAGCAGTATTAATTAATTTCTTTTTTCTGATTTCTCTCATCTCACAAGCACTCTTGAAGAAACCTTACTCTGACCACTAACTTGTTGAGTGAGTGGACATTCTGCGAATGTCTTTGAAGCTATCTCTGCATTGTATTCATTCCAGTCTCCTTGTCAGCTAGTCTGCCCTCCATCATCTTGAAGTAGAAAAAGAGATCTGCCGAATGGTTACCAAACATATATTTCTTCTCTGGTATTGGAAGTAATGTACAGATTCTGTAACACTGTACTAATGGGATCTGTTCTTTATACATATTTCATCTTTTCCTTATGTTGTCTTTCCATGACAAAAGATTAGGTGTCAGCAATTGCCCAAAAAGAAAATATATAGACAGTGTATGATCCTTGGCCATTGTTAAATCAAAAACTATCTATTCAGACAATTTTAGATTGGGTATTTGGTCACACATCAACTACTGATCATTAATCAAATGAGACATATGCTGAATTATATTTCCACATTCCCAACTATCAATATGCTCTCAAACTACAATTCTACAAAAATACAACTTAATTCTCAATATGACTATATCCTTCTCATTAGAAAGAAAATGTGTACAATGTCAGATTATTCACTATGGAGCATCCAATTCCATACAACAGTGCATCATCACACATGTCTCTGATCTGGGTAAAATCTGTGTTACAAAATGCATTTATGCTTTCACAGCAGTGATTACTTCTGCTTCCCAGAGGAGCCCCTATTTTGTAATGACTTGTATTTATGAAATATATTTTCTGTTTTAATGATTTATTTTACAGTAAAATATTCTTAGTCTAATACTGTCACCACAACAATTCCACACCAAAATGTGCGGCAGGAAATAGGATATTCTTAAAGGAATAGTGCGCTCAGAAATATTATTGTCCTGAGGGTTCGGCATGTGTTTCTAAGCATACGTTGATCTATCGCACAAACATTTCCAATGTACCTTACCGTAGTTTTCCTCTTTTGCAAAATCAGGCATCAGGGTGCAGATATCTTGTGATAATCTTATCTGTTGCTGCATCGCCCAAGCAGGACTGCCTTTGCGGCACTAAATCATATCCCCTGCCCCAGAGCCTGACATCACCAAACCTAGTGATATTCTTTCTATGTGACGTTACTGGGCAGCGTAGCCAAAAATGCCCATTCATCACCTACATGACGTGACGCAGAACCCGGAAATCAACACACATCGTCTCACAACACAGCGCGTCACAATTTGGAATATAAAACTGTACTTTAAAAGGAAACAGCAAGACTGTACAATTTGTAAAGTACTTTTATATCACAATAAACGCTCCGAGAACATCCGGCTATGCCATATTCAATCAAATTGGATTTTTTTTTCTTTGCTCTCGATCCGAAAATGTTTATCGTGAGTCATGCTGTGTTCCTTTTGGGTACACAAGGTGTTTGTTTTGGGTAAAAGAAGCACTTTGGTTGCACGGTGAATTGCAGTTCTTGTGCGTCAACTTGGGGCTAGACCACCATAAAGGATGTTTTGTTGCTCCTAATGGCTGGTACCGCGTAAGGGCATATCAGCCCTTGGTGATTGTCCCAAAAAAAGAGTCAAATATATCCAGTTATTGACATGTATCTGCAGCTGCCGGTTGAAGAAACCATCAGTTGGTATCTGGAATTGATGACAATCACAGAATGGCATGATGTACCTGTTTGGAAAACATAATAGAAATGTGTTTCAGTGGCCGATCTTTATTACAATTTATCATTTTACTTATTAATTCGGTATCAAGTTAAAACTGATGATTAGCACAGACGTGAAACAATGTGAACAGAGAGAAAACAACGTGGAAAGTAGTACAAAATTTGCTTCCGAGGATAGTGCTATGGAGTATGTTCAGCTCTAAATGGGATAGGGAAGCTGACACTACAATTTGAGGTGCACATAGATGGCATTTTAATTAAATATTAGCGTTGAACCTGGGGGAACCGAGTGGTGGTCTACATGCATCTCGATGCTGGACTGCCCATGTGCCCGGTAGAAAGACCAGTACACACAAAGGTTGTACTTGCGTTTCATTGCAATATGCCACACAGAACAAACGAGTACAATGTAAACCAGCAATAATGGTCAGCCAATGATAAGCTGATGCTCGTTTGAGTTCAATATCGGCGAAAGTCAAACTTACATTATATTCAGCATTTCCATTCTCTTGGCGTAACTCAGACCGTAAAGCAGACTCCGCTCGTATCAACGATTTTTAATAAACTGAACTTACACGTTCCTTAGTCCAGTTTTTGAATGGAGAATCTTTTCATATTTTTACATTTTTACACCCCTCCTTTGATTCAATTCCTTTCGAAATGGTCCCTTTCTCTCAAGGTCAAAAAACAATTGAACCTTATACTGTGTGTGCGATGCGTGGGTTTCCTTAAAAATTCAAAGCTGGTGACCCTCGCTCAGAATGAAGATGCAATCTTAGTTTGCAACATCTTGGCTCACCGTATCCATGAGAAATGGAATTGTGATGCACGGGCACAGGAGGAAAAATGTGGGGGCTGTCCTTGCTCGATGATAGTGGCGTTGCTGATGGGTAGGGGAAACTTGGCAATGACAGAATGCACTGTACTCCAAAATTGGAGTCGAGAATACACAAAAAGGAGTCAAAGTGTGTCTAGCAATAGCCCCACCTCGGCTTATGTCACAGCCTCCTTGTAGCCTAGGTTTCATCCCTTTTGTGGGACTAGCAGTTATTCAGCTATTTGGGCAACTGTATGGTAATGCAATTTCCGAACCACAAAGTTTCTTTCACACTATTATCCATCTGGCCCTCCCACGATCAGTGAAGGTCCCACAGTAGCTCAACGAAACTGTGAACTGTGAAAGCACAGCTTTACATTGTAAGGCAATTGTAAAAACTGCACTAGTTGAAAAAAAATAACAAAGAGGATACATTTTAACAGACAAATTGGATGCTTTATTTGGACACTTCATAAAAACATTGTTGATCAAAAAAATTATGGTAATCATTGGTACCTGGATTTGAACTGTTCCACAAGCTCTGCTTTAGGTGTACAGGGCACGTTGGCAATGTTTTGTTGCAATGTATGTGTACTCTGAACAAAATAATTCCATGATTACGCATCTCCAAAACATTAATATTAAGATCTTTCACAAAATCAAATTCCATTTCCTCATATACTGGCTTGACCACCCATTTTTTGCTTCTTTTTATAAAGGCCATAGTGTAGCATAGCATCCCAAGGTTTTCCGCAGTCCTCGATTGTTGATGGCCTACATTCTTCTTATGCGCTAATACCGCTATTAATGTCCTATATTTCACCCCTTGAATGCCGAAATGCAATCTCTTTGGCCTGTACTTAGGCACATATTTTGGCAATCACCTCCAACTCTCCCGTGTGACAGAATGCTGTGAGTCCCTTCAGATCTCTTAATAGAGTTTTATCAAACATAATCTTCTCAAGGGCTTTGTGTGGAGGCGACAAAGGGCCATGTTCACATTGGTGGAAATGTTGGTTTTCTGTCCAAGAGTGAACGTTGAAATAGTGGTTGCCATTTTTCTAGTAGAATTTCCACAGACCCATCACATGTTTTGGAGCTCCACCAAAGATGGTTGCTGAAAGACTGGGACCACTGTAAAATACTTTTGGAACCTTTTTTTTCCCTTCAGATGAGATTGTTTTATTGATGGATTTGGCAACGTGCCATACATCAAATTGATTGTGAATATTTGGAAACTGCTCTCTCATTGTCTTGGCTATTGAAACATGTCTATTCGTGGCTATGAGGTCGATTTGGATTCCCCTTGATTGTAGATCTTCCATTGATTTCAGAAAACCAAGTTTCTCCATGGCCACTGAGGATTCACATTGGGACACCTGCACAACCACCAAACTCACATTTTTTTGAATTTCAATATCCTGAAAGTGGTATGTGTAGTACTTTGCTGAAAATCCAGGGCTGCCCCACTGTCCATCGCTGTCAGCACCAACTTCTAATACAGTTGTAGACCCCTTTTTTATCTCTTCAACCTCCTCACCTGTGGAGTCGAAATCCTCCTCAACTGGGCTGAGCGCTCGATGTGCCGTGTAATCCTTTTCTTTTTTCTGAGGCTGAGCGTGTCTCCCACAAGAGGAAGCCACAGTGAGAGCGTGTAAATGCGCCCTGACCGTGTCCCACTCCCGGGAGGGACAAAAAAGGGGGAAAAAAAGCCAGATTAGGCAAAAAAACCCTGGAATCGGCAGGTATCCTGATGGTAGCTGGGCGTGTAAGCAGATGATCAACGGGAGAAGGCAGCAACAGGACCCAGTAGGAAATGTACACTCCAGCATACACCGGAAGCAAAAGTAAACAAAACCAAAGGCAGAAAGCCGGGCACGAAGGAGGGAAGGTAGGAAGGAGGGAGAGAACAGAAGGCGGGGACCTGAGAAGGACCGGGAAGAGTAAGAGAGGTGAAAGAGGAAAGGCTCGAGGAGCAAGAGGAAAACAGCGTGTAGCAAGACCGCGGCCGCGAGGAAAAGCAGCTGACCGTGGAAGGTTGCAACGCGCTGGACCCAGGGAGAGGAGTGGTTAAATACCGCTACGGTCATCCTAGCGGAGAAAGACTAGACCGCTTAGTGAACGTAGCATCAACGTGACGGAAATCAGGAAGTCCGTAAGCGGCAGCGGGGCCAAAGACGCCAGGTGAGAAAGCGGCGCATGACAGCATGCCCCCCGCCAAGGCCCAGGCCACCCGGTTTACCGGGATGTAAACGGTGAAACTTCCGGAGAAGGACAGGAGCATGGATGTGTGCATTATTATATGCAAACTCCGCCGTCGGCAGCATATCCACCCAGTTGTCTTGTTCCAGATTGGTGTAGCTGCGCAAATATTGTTCCAAGGTAGCGTTTAACCGCTCTGTCTGCCCATTGGTATGGGGATGATATCCTGATGATAATGTGCGGTGAATATTAAGAGCGGCACATAAGGACTTCCAAAATTTGGAGACGTATTGGCTCCCTCGGTCTGATACTATCTTGTCTGGGAGACCATGGAGTCGAAACACATCTTTAATGAAAACCAATGCCATAGCATCGGCAGTTGGTATGCCAGGGAGTGGAGAGAAATGAGCCATCTTGGTGAGGGAGTCGATGGACACCATTATGCATGAACATCCTTGAGACAAAGGTAAGTCCACAATGAAATCAGTAGATACATGACTCCACGGACGCTCCGGGATGGAATCTTGCTGCAGCAAACCTATGGGTTTTTTTGTGTTGTTTTTACTTTGACAGCAGACTCTGCAGGACCTGACGTAACGCTTAACATCTCCCGACAAACTTGGCCAGTAAAAGGCTCTACTGATCAAGTCCAAGGTACTCGCCTGTCCCCTATGGCCTGCCGTCTGATGAACATGGCACCAGGACAATATGTCTTTCTGAAGAGGTTTAGATGGTACCCAGATCCTCTGATTCTTCAGGAACAAACCATCCTTTTGAATCATGCCGCGGGGTTCTGGATGTAAAGAGACGGCTTATTTTATCCGTTGAAACAAGGAGGAGATAGTGACAACAATGCGGTTTCTGGGAAACAACTTCTCCGGGCAGGATGGGGCAACCTGGGAGGAGAAAGACTTCCTGGACAGGGCATCTGCCAAAGCATTTTGCTTCCAGGAATATAAGTGATGGTAAAGTCATATTGTGAGAAAAAATGCGCCCATCGGGCTTGTCTGGAATTGATGCACTCCATAGACTGTAGAACTTGTAAATTCTTATGGTCAGTCCGGATTACAAAAGGGTGGCTGCACCCCTGTAGGAGGTGTCTCCAAACTTCACATGCTCTTTTCATGGCCAGAAGTTCACGTTCAATTACGGAATAATTCCGTTGACTAGTAGTGAGAGTCTTAGACAGATACGCTATTGGGTGTTCCGCATTGTCATGCTCTTGTAGAAGAACAGCTCCTATAGCTGCGGCAGAGGCATCTGTCTCAACGATAAAAGGCTTGTTTTGGTCCGGCTGGCATAGGATGGGAGCGCTGCAGAAGCTCTTCTTCAAGAGTTGAAAGCTCTCTTCAGCCTGAGGGCTCCAGAGGAAAGGCACAGATGTCTTCTTCAACAAGTTTGTAATTGGTAGAACAGTGTTGGAAAAACCTGGCACGAAACGCCTGTAAAAATTAGCCAGGCCCAGGAATCTCTGAACCTCTTTGACTGAGGAAGGAGCCTGCCAATGGAGAATAGCCTCAACCTTCTTTTGATCTATTTGTACTCCTTGTGGTGAGAGGATAAACCCCAAGTAAGGGACCGAAGATGCCCCAAATACACATTTTTCACGTTTGGCCAATAAATGATGTTTCTTAAGGCGCTCCAGGACCTCTGTGAGATGCAGTAGATGCTCCGACATAGACTGTGAAAAAACAAGTATGTCGTCAAGGTAAACTACTACTGAAATAAACAATAAATCTGAGAATATTCGGTCTATGAACCTTTGAAATATTGCTGGAGCATTGACCAGTCCGAAGGGCATAACGTAGTATTCGTACAGACCAAATGGTGTCCTGAAGGCCGTCTTCCATTCATCTCCTGGACTTACTCTGAGTAAGTGATAAGCATTGCGCAGATCCAATTTGGAGAAAACTGTCGCTCCCTGTACTGATTCCAAAATGTCAGGAATGAGGGGCATGGGATATCTGTCCTTGCAAGTTACCTTATTGAGTCCCCTGTAATCGATGCATGGCCTGAGGTCCTTGGAATCCCTCTTTGGAATAAAAAATAAGGGAGCACCCGCCGGGGATTTAGAGGGTCTGATGAGACCGTTGCACAAGTTGTCATCCAAATACTTTCGTAAAGCGTCCTTTTCGGTCTTGGATAAGGCAAACATTCGGCCAAATGGCACTAGGGCATTGGGTATCAGCTCAATGGAGCAGTCCTCCGGTCTGTGAGGTGGTAATGCCATGGGGGCGGATTCAGCAAACACCATAGGGTATTCTTCCAATATCTTGTCAATGGAATGCACCCCTATACTCGTGGGGAGAACAGTGGGAGATATTTTTACCTCCTGGTAATGTGCCTCTTGAAAGCAGTGTGTCTGGCAATAACTGGAATTAAAATGCAAACTATTGGACTTCCAGTCGACATGGGGATTATGTTGTCGCAGCCAGGTAATCCCCAAGATTAAGGGAAAATGGGCTGCTCGAATGATGTCAAAAGTAATGACTTCTGAATGCTGAAATATAGTTAGAGGAAGGGGTTCGGTAGTCTGAACAATGAGTCCTGAGCTCAAAGGTGTGCCGTCTACTCCTTCTACTTTCAGGCCGTGTCCGCGATCTATCCGTGAAGCCCCTACTTTGTCAACCCAAAGGGTGTCAGCGAAGTTCCCTGCGGCACCGCAATCCAAGAGAGCCAGCGTCTCTACCGGGCTGCCATTGATAGTAACCTTAACCGTTATAACCATCAGGCGGGAATCTTCTGAAGGGTTCGAGGAATCAATAGACATAGTAATGTAGGGACTGGAAGACTGCCCTCGATAACCCGTCCCAACTAGGTTCGAGGGTTTGCGTTTTCCGCCGGTTTCTTGGTAAGTTCAGTACAGTTATGCACCGTGTGGCGATCAGAGGCACAATAGGCACATAGGCCCTGTTCCCTTCTCCTCCTTCTTTCTTCAGGCGTAAGAGAACGGCGAGTAGTGCCGATTTGCATGGGCTCATCGTGAGGTTTGAGCGCTGTTGAAGGTGGTGAGGAGGTCCTTGAAAAGGAGGTACGCGTCTTTCTTCTTTCTTGGCGTCTTTCTTGCATCCTGAACTCCATCTGAAGGGCGGCTGTCATCAGATCCTGCAGGGAAGTAGGCCGAGGAAAATGAGCCATTTCATCTTTTAATTCTTCCCTAGGACCTCGGCGGAACAGAATAAATTGGGACTGCTCAGACCAACCCATCTCCATGGCCAATCTCTTAAAGGAGGAGATATAAGACAGCACATCAACTTGTCCTTGACGAATGTCCATCAAGTCTTCACCAGCTGCCATTGAGATTTCGGGTCTTTCAAAGGTTTGTTTGCCATAATCGATAAAGGCATCGAAATCCTGTAGGACAGGGTCATTTCCGGTTACTAGAGGGGTGGCCCAAGCAAGAGCGTTCCCTGTCATATTAGACACCAGGAATCCAACCTTGGCATGATCAGAGGCGTAGGTGCGGGTTCTGAAAGAAAAATACACCTTGCAAGCGTCAAGAAATTCTTTCAGGGTCTTGGGGGAACCAACGTACTTCCCCGAAGACAAAGGCATAGGAAGCAGATCTGTGATGGGGGGCTCCCTCACTGCTACCATTTGTTTTAGCAGGTTGTTTTCGGTTTTTATATTTTGCATTTCTAGAGAGAGGCTTTGTACAGCAGCAATTAGTTCCTGCACTTGCTCAGGAGTTGCCATGGTTGCTGTTTGTGGGCGTTGCAAACTGTCAGCACCAACTTCTAATACAGTTGTAGAACCCTTTTTTATCTCTTCAACCTCCTCACCTGTGGAGTCGAAATCCTCCTCAACTGGGCTGAGCGCTCGATGTGCCGTGTAATCCTTTTCTTTTTTCCGAGGCTGAGCGTGTCTCCCACAAGAGGAAGCCACAGTGAGAGCGTGTAAATGCGCCCTGACCGTGTCCCACTCCCGGGAGGGACAAAAAAGGGGGAAAAAAGCCAGATTAGGCAAAAAACCCCTGGAACCGGCAGGTATCCTGATGGTAGCTGGGCGTGTAAGCAGATGATCAACGGGAGAAGGCAGCAACAGGACCCAGTAGGAAATGTACACTCCAGCATACACCGGAAGCGAAAGTAAACAAAACCAAAGGCAGAAAGCCGGGCACGAAGGAGGAAAGGTAGGAAGGAGGGAGAGAACAGAAGGCGGGGACCTGAGAAGGACCAGGAAGAGTAAGAGAGGTGAAAGAGGAAAGGCTCGAGGAGCAAGAGGAGAACAGCGTGTAGCAAGACCGCGGCCGCGAGGAAAAGCAGCTGACCGTGGAAGGTTGCAACGTGCTGGACCCAGGGAGAGGAGTGGTTAAATACCGCTACGGTCATCCTAGCGGAGAAAGACTAGACCGCTTAGTGAATGTAGCATCAACGTGACGGAAATCAGGAAGTCCGTAAGCGGCAGCGGGGCCAAAGACGCCAGGTGAGAAAGCGGCACATGACAATCGCCAGCTAGCCTGAACCGTTTTTCAGAGAATTTAAAATTGTTCAATTTTCCAAGCTTCACTAATGGCATGGAATCGATATTGATGTTGATATTTGTAGTCCTGCGTTTTAGAAATGAAATGGAGTGCCACAAATTTACAGAAACTATACAACTTAATGAAACTAAAGCCACTGAAAAGTAAAGCTGATGCACACAGTAGATTGCCAGCTGGCAGTTTCCCCAGTATTGGTTGAGCGGACTCTGAACATTTTTCATGGAACATTTCACAGGTGGCATGTATTTTGAGGTTACTGCCTTGTGATACACGAGTCACATTCACCAATGGCTTCCCACATATTTCCCCTCTCACTGAATGTACACATTTCAGTATCTTTATAATCTCCATCAAGCTGCTGTCAAATACTATGTATTTGGCCTCCTTTATTAGACTGTCATCCTGCATTAATGTTGTTTCTGACTGAACTGTGGATGGCATATATGTCAGGGATGGCACTCTATTAAGAGTAGCACAAGACACCCAGAAAGGGTTTGGGTGGTTGTGCCAAAATAAAGTGGACAGATAAGTACACACACAGTCTACATGCATCTCGATGCTGGACTGCCCATGTGCCCGGTAGAAAGACCAGTACACACAAAGGTTGTACTTGCGTTTCATTGCAATATGCCACACAGAACAAACGAGTACAATGTAAACCAGCAATAATGGTCAGCTAATGATAAGCCCTATGCTTGTTTGAGTACAATATCGTTGAAAGTCAAACTTACATTATATTCAGCATTTCCATTCTCTTGGCGTAACTCAGACCGTAAAGCAGACTCCGCTCGTATCAACGATTTTTAATAAACTGAACTTACACGTTCCTTAGTCCAGTTTTTGAATGGAGAATCTTATCATATTTTACATTTTTACACCCCTCCTTTCGAAAATGGTCCCTTTCTCTCAAGGTCAAAAAACAATTGAACCGTATACTGTTTGTGCGATGCGTGGGTTTCCTTAAAAATTCAAAGCTGGTGACCCTCGCTCAGAATGAAGATGCATTCTTAGTTTGCAACATCTTGGCTCACCGTATCCATGAGAAATGGAATTGTGATGCACGGGCACAGGAGGAAAAATGTGGGGGCTGTCCTTGCTCGATGATAGTGGCGTTGCTGATGGGTAGGGGAAACTTGGCAATGACAGAATGCACTGTACTCCAAAATTGCAGAGAGGAAAGAGAACAAAGAGTAGGCCAGAGTAGCAAGGGAAAAAGGTACAGAATGAATTCCCTCTTGGGGTGTATGCAGATCTAGGAAAAGAGTATTCCACGAACCTTAGGAAATACTCTAGCCTTCTACACAGTTTGCTATAACAGAGGCCCACACTGTTTGCTCATGGCTTGGAACAGCAGCTATGGGTGTCTGTAAAGTAGAAACGAAACAAGGGAAGGGGCAGAGGTTGACTGATGGGAACCAACAGACAAGCTCTGTACAAAAGGGTCTACAAACAGTACAAGAGAAGATACTACAGACAAATCCAGGAAAGGAGGTGATAGCAAACTAGCAGAAGGAAATGAAGGGAAAGTCGTGTAACAGGATAGGATAGCAGAGGACAGTAAGGAACAAGGTTGAGAGCTCAGAGGAGCAGGAAAGAAATGTGCAAGCCCACAGGAGCAGGGCTGTAAGTTAGAGAGCCCAGATGAAAAGGGCTTAGGGCAGCAGAGTAAAGCAGGCTGCACGGTACGGAACCCAGAAGGGCCGGGCGGCAAGGAGTGGGCCCTGAGGGGCAGGGCTGCTGACCGTAGAAGGTAGCAGAGGACTATAGCGGGCTGCTAGGCCGAGAACCCAGCGGAAAAAGATAGGTAGTAGGCAGCGGAGCGTGATAAGCTGCAAAGTAGGAACGCCAGAGGACAAGGGCCGTAGGCAACCGGAGTGAGGTAGGCTGCAGAGCAGGGAGCCCAAAGGACAAAGGCTGAAGGCAGCCGGAGTGAGGCAGGCTGCAGAGCAGGGAGCCCAGAGGACAAGGGCTGAAGGCTGGAAGGCAGCAGAGCGTGATCGACTGCAATGTGGAGAGCCCGGCAGGGCAAGGGCGGAGGCTGGAAGGCAGCAGAGCGTGATCGGCTGCAATGTGGAGAGCCCGGCAGGGCAAGGGCGGAGGCTGGAAGGCAGCAAAGTGTAACAGGCTGCAAGGCAGGAAGCCCAGAGGAGCTGGACTGAGGCAGGGAGCCCAGAAGGCTATGGCTGTAGGCAGCGAAGTGTAACAGGCTGCAAGGCAGGAAGCCCAGAGGAGCTGGACTGAGGCAGGGAACCCAGAAGGCTATGGCTGTAGGCAGCGAAGTGTAACAGGCTGCAAGGCAGGAAGCCCAGAGGAGCTGGACTGAGGCAGGGAGCCCAGAAGGCTATGGCTGTAGGCAGCGAAGTGTAACAGGCTGCAAGGCAGGAAGCCCAGAGGAGCTGGACTGAGGCAGGGAGCCCAGAAGGCTAGGGCTGTAGGCAGCAGGGTGTAGCAAGCTGCAAGGCAGGATCCAAGCAGGAGAGATGGTAAACAGCATACAAAGATCAGTAGAAAGACGCGAAAGGTGGAGGAAGGACTCTCAGATGCAAGAGGCTGAGCCGCTGCAGGCAGCAGCCTTTATACTGCCTAGCCCAGCACAGAGGCAGGCTAATTGGTTGCACCTGGCTAAGCACACCTGCAGGCAATCGGCCACCTCCCTTTCTGTTCCTGGGCTGGTGGAAGCAGGGCAAGTCCCTAGGGCTTCTGGGGGGTGTAGTTCCTTTGATAACCAATAGGAACAGCCAGGAATCGATGCTTGTAGCCAGGTGCATTGTGGTATACGTAGTTTGTTGGAAAAAATAATAAAGCACCAAAGTCTCGCAAATGGGAAATAAAGTTCCCAAAGTAAATATAGATGGATCCAAGAGGCTGTTGTAAATAAATGATAAACAAATAGTCCATATTGAGCGTAAATGGATGCGCCCGTGGCGCAGGCGTGACAATATAAGCCAACTGGACATACTGCAGTCGAGATCTTTGTCTAGTTCCTCAGTCAATTGTATTGATGCTTCAGTCTCTGTCATTTCAGCGTCTGTTACTTGAACCTGAATCAGAGAAAACATAAATGTCAACTGGTTTTTGGGTGGCCCTTTTTTGGCGGGTGTGGATAGTGTCAAATGGTCTGCGACTAATTCAAAAGCATCTTCAATACATTCAGTTTCATCTTCATCTGGTGGAGCAGACACATTGTAGCAATGGTCCAAAAACACTTTGCTGGCTTTGCCGGTCACATTAAATGTATTTTCTGGCCATTGGGCAAATGCATCTCGGGTCTGAACATGCCGCACCTCAATTAATAGGTGCTCCATGGTGAAATCAGTTTGGTAAGCAGCATCTCTCATTTGTATCGCTGTCTATGTCTGCATAGTCGGTACACCATCGAGCAACTAGAAGACAGGTTCGAAAAAGATGTTCAATGTAAATCCAACATAGAGTATTGGACAGTTTACATTAAAAAAAAAACATATTATGAAGGCCCCAGCACAAAACACTGGTTAAAAATTGAAATTGTTTATAAATTACCTTATTTTTCTTGCTTTTCGTTGATACATTCTTTACTGTAACATCAGCAACACCATGCTGGTTCACCAACTCGGATCCACATGCCTCCTTTTCTATATTTGGATCTTGTATACATCCCTAGAAAAGAGTATCCATTTAAAATAAGTCATTTGTTAAGTCTTCTATATCTGGATCTTGTATACATCCCTAGAAAAGAGCATCCATTTAAAATAAGTCATTTGTTAAGTCATTTGTATTAAAAATCAAATTATTCCTTCTCACACATGGCTTACACAGATAAACCCGTACATTGTGTACGTCATTTAGTCAAAATATACATTTGGGCTTTCACCTGATTGATGGCTAGTTTACTCGATCAAAGTTGACTGTCCAAAGCACACTCTTTGAAATGTTGCACTCAAGAAATTTGAAAAACTGCTTGTTTCTAATACTGTCACTGTCTAATAGTATCAGATCGAGGACCAACTGTATATCATTCGAGGGAAATGTCAGTACACATACCTCTGGCTCTGGATCAACTACAAGGGATGATGTAATTGTAGTCGAAGCTTCATCATCTACCTGTAACATAGTACTTGTATTAGTATGGTTGAAAAAATGGAATTTTAACACACACAATGTGACAGAGTCAATGATACCTATCTATAAAAAAAACAAATGAAACATTGCGTGCGTAAATGAACAACACGATATGTAAATATGATGAGCTTATCTCATTCGATGGAACTGTCAGTACGCATACATCTGGTTCTAGATCAACTACAAGGGATGATGTAATTGTAGTCAAAGCTTCAGCATCTTCCTGAAAAACAGTATTTCTGTTATTATGGATGAAACAATTGAAATTGAACAAACAGATTGTGACGCAGACATTGGTACATATCAATAGCAATCCAAAAAATAAAACATTGTGTAAATGAATGACACGGTACGTAAATATGATCCGATTATCTCAAATTCCATGCATAAAACAATTCTGGAACTGAATAGCTAAGTAAGACTACCTGATATGTGCTCTAAGTGGTTGTTGACTTCAGGCAAGACATGGGTGCTGAATCTTGCTCCTTCATATTCAGTGCATAGTCATGGAGTTGTAAAGGGAAAATATTATTTGATTTAGAAATGCTAATCTTAAAAATTGGCATGTAAGTAGACAGATTACAAAAACATTATAATTATTTCAAAGGACACTATAGCATAGTTACCTGTGCCCATAAATCAATTTTCTATGAGGCTTCTAAAACCAAGGACAGAGGTTTAGCAAAATGGTCTATTTTTAAAAAGCAATACAATCTAACTAATTTGAAAAGTATTATAAGGGACAAAAACACCTAAAACACCAATCTGTCCATTTACTTACCTGTTCATGACCCCAAGGGCTATAGCTAAATCCGGAACCGTGACTCACCTGAGGTGGCATGTGAACGAATAGAGTCGGTATTGCATTTGGGAGCAATTTTTGACTCGTTCTGAGTTGATTCTTCTTTGTGTACATGGATGGGTCGTACATATTCTGGGTAAAGTGCAGGCTGCAGATGCGGAATCGATCACCCCTCTTGTCCTTCAACACATCTTTGACTCTACTTTCAAGCTCTTCCAGTGCATATCTGCAAAATCTGACCCATTCTCTTATTCGATCTACAGTCTTTGGGAATACATGCATTGTAGTGCCTTCAGATTTCTCATGGGTCTTAGAAGGGCAACCAAAAATCGCACATGCAGGCATCGTAAATTCTGCACAAAAAAAAGGTCAACATTATTCGAAAATTACTTTGCATAAAAACGTGAGAAGGAAGGATAATACCATACATTCTTCTATGCAAGGTATGTTTTGGTCACCACCGCAAAACCAGTGTAGCGTGGGCGGCTGTATTATAGGATACATTTCATAAACAATTCTTTGATGTGATGAAAATCAGAACATGTCACTCATCCCTTGAATGTACTATCATGCATCAAAAGAAAACATGCTTATAATATATACACGGTCCGCTAAAGATGCAATTCAATGCCAATTGACACTGATGACAATTGAAATATATCGATAACATAACAAATTAAACTGAAGTCAATGGCAATGAGACAAATGAGCATAACACTACTGGGTACGTTCGCTCGAAATAGATAGAAATTTAGAGATCAAGGAGATATGATTAGGAGACATGCCCTTACCTTGACCAACACACAGTTAGATTCGGCAAGCAAGGTAGTTAGTGGCAGGAGAACAGGGAGATGTTCATAGGTATCACGACGACGAGCAGATTCGCAGTGGTCACAGAAGTTCTCAGGTAGCACGACGATGAGCAGATTTGCAGTGGTCACCGAGGTTCTCAGGTAGCACGTTCACAAGTTGACTTGCAGTGCTCAAGATGCTCTCAAAGATGCTCTCATGATAAATATCAAGTGGTTTATAAAGAATTAAAAAATAGGGTGTGTATGTGAATGTATGTGAATGAATGATGTGAATATGTTGTGGTCTTATATGGATTGCAGGGGTGCAGCCTGCTTCAGGGGATCACGCCTGGAGACACAGGCGGCCTCATTCCGAGTTTGTATCCGCTATTAGCACCATGGCTGTCTCCAAACCCAGGTCCGGGTCCAGTCTGGCTGAATGGGGACTTACCGGGTCATTCCTACCTTGAAGGCCCAGTAAGTCCCCATTCAGTAAACCATTCCCCATTCCCCTTTGATCCCCCATAGGGCTCAATGGGAATGGGGAAGGCGCTAATTGCGGGTATTAGCGCCCTGGTCCCTTAGGAGGGACCCGCTAACGGACCTCAGAATAGGGCAGTAAGGGTTTACCGGCACCAGCATCCTTACCGGTATACCCTTACCGCCCAACTCGGAATAAGGCCCCGGGTCTGTATAGGCCATGTGTAGAATGGCCCCTGTGCGGAAGATACCTTTTAAATGTACATAGTGTTAGGCACCTTGTCCGTTCCCGCCCCTGCCAGCCTCCTTTGGCAGTGCACATCCACATGTGACAACTGACTTTGATAATGGAGGGGGGATGGATGGGCCTAAGGCGTGTAGACAAGGGCCGGAACACTGTTGAATAGAGACACACTTATGTGGATTGCAGGGGCGCGGCCTGCTTCAGGGGATCCTTCCTAGAGACACAGTGTCTGTATAGGCCATGTTTAGAATGGCCCCTGTGCGGAAGATACCTTTGAAGTGATAATGATGTTTGGCACCTTGGCCAGTCCCGCCCCTGCCAGCCCACTTTGGAAGCGCACATCCACTGGTGCCAACTGACTTTGACAATGGACGGGGGATGGATGGGCTTGAGGCATGCAGACAAGGGCCAGAACACTGCTGAATGGAGACACACTTATGTGGATTGCAGGGACACTGCCTGCTTCAGTGGATCCTGCCTGGAGACACGGTGTCTGTATAGGCCATGTGTAGAATGGCCCCTGTGGAGAAGATACCTATGAAGCGTACATGGTGTTTGGCACCTTGGCCGTTCCGGCCCCTGCCAGCCCCCTTTGGCAGTGCACATCCACTGGTGCCAACTGACTTTGCTAATGGAGGGGGGATGGATGGGCCTGAGGCGTGCAGACAAGGGCCGAACACTGTTGTATGGAGACACACTTGATTCACTGAAAAACTGAACAAAACATTTATAAACATTCTGTAGTGCTTTATTTTCTTTCTTAATTTTATGGCACAAATGTACTAGAGACCCAAGCTACTACTCACTGATAACACCCAGCAAGGCTGAAACATTACTGGGGATGCTTATGGTCTTGTGCAGAAGGGATGTGACCTCGCAGTTCAGGCTGGATTACCCGTTTAAGGGGTGAGACCAAGCCTGATTTGCATATGGTATTTCCCCTTTTGTAATGGCTTGGCAGGCAAAGAACAATGGTCTGGAGGGTTGCCCAGAGCAATGCCAGAGGTTAAGATTTATTCTAAACCTTCCAGCCATCACCTCTTTTGTTTTGCTACTGTCACCCCAAGTGGGATGGATATGCCCAGACGTGGGACCCGTGTGTGCTTTGCCTAGAAACCCAAGTACTCCTCACTGATGATGCCCAACAAGGCTGAAACATGTCTGGGGATGCTTGTGGTCTCGTGCAGAAGGGATGTGACATAGCAGTTTGGGCTGGACTACCCCTTTGGGGGTGGGACCAAGCCTGATTTGCATATGGTTTTTCCCCTTTCGTAATGACTTGGCAGGCAAAGAACGATGGTCTGGAGGGTTGCCCAGAGCAATGCCAGAGGTTAAGATTTATTCTAAACCTTCCAGCCATCACCACTTTTGTTTTGCTATTGTCACCCCGAGTGGGACGGGTATGCACAGACGTGGGTCTTGTGCCTGCTGGGCCTAGAGACTCAAGCTACTCCTCACTGATGACGCCCAAAAAGGCTGAAACATGTCTGTGGATGCTTGTGGTCTCGTGCAGAAGGGATGCGACCTAGCAGTTCGGGATGGACTACCCCTTTGGGGGTGGGACCAAGCCTGATTTGCATATGGTCTTTCCCCTTTCGTAATGACTTGGCAGGCAAAGAACGATGGTCTGGAGGGTTGCCCAGAGCAATGCCAGAGGTTAAGATTTATTCGAAACCTTCCAGCCATCACCTCTTTTGTTTTGCTACTGTCACCCCAAGTGGGATGGATATGCCCAGACGTGGGTCCCGTGTGTGCTTTGCCTAGAAACCCAAGTACTCCTCACTGATGACGCCCAACAAGGCTGAAACATGTCTGGGGATGCTTGTGGTCTCGTGCAGAAGGGATGTGACCTAGCAGTTCGGGCTGGACTACCCATTTGGGGGGTGGGACTAAGCCTGATTTGCATATGGTCTTTCCCCTTTTGTAATGGCTTGGCAGGCATAGAACGATGGTCTGGAGTGTTGCCCAGAGCAATGCCAGAGGTTAAGATTTATAATAAACCTTCCAACCATCACCTATTTTGTTTTGCTATTGTCACCCCGAGTGGGACGGGTATGCCCAGACGTGGGTCCTGTGCCTGCTGGGCCTAGAGACCCAAGCTACTCCTCACTGATGATGCCCAACAAGGCTGAAACATGTTGTCTCCTGCAGAAGGGATGTGACCTGGCAGTTCAGGCTGGACTACCCCTTTGGGGGTGGGACAAAGCCTGATTTGCATATGGTCTTTCCCCTTTTGTAATGGCTTGGCAGGTGAAGAACAATGGTCTGGAGGTTTGCCCAGAGCAATGGCAGAGGTTAAGATGTATTCTTAACCTTCCAGCCATCACCCCTTTTGTTTTGCTATTGTCATCCCGAGAGAGACGGGTATGTCCAGACGTGGGTCCCGTGCCTACTGGGCCTAGAGACCCAAGCTACTCCTCACTGATGACGCCCAACAAGGCTGAAACATGTCTGGGGATGCTTGTGGTCTTGTGCAGAAGGGATGTGACCTAGCAGTTTGGGCTGGACTACCCCTTTGGGGGTGGGACCAAGCCTAATTTGTATATGTTCTTCCCCTTTTGTAATGGCTTGGCAGGCAAAGAATGATGGCCTGGAGTGTTTCCCAGAGTAATGCCAGAGGTTAAGATTTATTCTAAACCTTCCAGCCATCACCTCTTTTGTTTTACAAATGTATTACACATTATAAAGTTAAGGTTGCAGCACAGTGAGGGAAAATCCCCTGTATTGACCGCTGTCACTGGGGAATGTGTCTCTAATGGCACCAATCACACAGGAAGGTATTACTCGTCAAACGCGGTGTCCAAGCTTCCGATGAAGCCACCATTTGTATGAACAATAGGCCACGAGCCTGTACCACCTGTGAAAGAGAAAGATACAAACTGTTTTTAAATGACCAAGATAAGTGTATTAAACCTTAGGTGGCAATGACAATTCTTGTATCCAATGGCATTGTTGCCAGTGCAAATGCTACCTAGACACTCTACAATATTGAATGACTATTATACGAATATTACTAGAGAATTTCAAGACTAAATTGGTTTGACAATGATATATTGAAGTTTCGACAATATAGGAGACAACCTTGAAATAGTATTGGCCTAAGTGACCTCACAGAACGTGTGAGGCAGGCTGCCCTGAAGTCTGGCAGCTCGGTAACGCATTGAGGCCGTGGCGAGCCTTGCGATATGTAGGACAAGCATCCAGAGTTTTCTCGACAGCAGCAGTTCTCCTCCTCGGTTGGCATTAGCGCGCACCGATTGTAGGTACACCAGGCGGAAATGTCATCCATGCGACTAGGACCAGGCTCTTCATCTGTTGAATCGTCCACCCAACTGTCGTCCGAAGCCCCATTGTGTCCGCATCTTTCTCTTTCGAGTAATTCCGCCTTGGAATACTCTGGCTCGTCCTGGTAGGGCTGTATTGTTGCCATTGTGGGGGAAACAAATGAAAATAATTTATAGTAATGGTACTGGTATCTGTTTGCATGGGCTACAAGCAACAAAGGTAGCTTGTCAGCGCACAGAAATGAGGCACAGAATACTCAAAGAAATACAGTGAGAGGAATGGAAAAGAAAATCTGGTGTCTGTTGTGAAGCGAGTTGTTTACACTTATTGAGGAAAGAGGTGTCCTGCCATTTCTATGGCGACTCGTCATTAGCTGAGGCGCAGAGAATGTTGACACAAGACGTGCTTTGGTGTTGTGAAATGGGCGGTACGCATCTAGTGATGTCAGGCTCAGGGGTGGGGGATATGATTTAGTGCCGCCAGGGCAGTCCACCCTGGGCGATCGATCAACAGATGCTTAAAAACACATGCCCGATCCCTCGGGGGTATAATATTTCTGAGTGCACTATTCCTTTAATATAAATCTGCTGCAATGTGTAAAACAAAAAATAAAGAGATTAAATGCAGGCAGCGTGTCTACAGAAAACAAAATGCAAACTGCCTGATTTTGTCTCACGTATCTTTCCTTTGCTTCCACAATACAATATTCAATTTACCTAGAATAATCACATCAACATCCATTTATAAATACATACATTCAAACATGAATGACTTTTTCAGAGAAAATAGGATGCCCTAATGTTCTCGGATCCCCTAGAAGTAGTATAAGACGTTTCTTTGAGATCAACAACATACATAACAATGTAGAGTGTTAAAACAGTGTTCAAATACACAACGTTGTGGCAGATTATAACACTCTAAAAAAGTAATATACACAGATAACCACAATTATATAAAAGCATACTTTCAGTTTGATTGAATAAAAGAGAATTACATACTTGGTAACAATGGATCTGTACCTTATGAACATAACAGGAGCTAAACATGTCGAAAGAGCCCATGATGCTGCTATGCCATTGGCCCAAAGCAGGTAGATGAATGCAGGTCTAGATTGACAAATGTTTAAAATCCTCAAAATTGGAAACATAGTGGTGCTTCTCATATTTGAATATTCCAATAATACATGAAAATAACTCTCCAGCAGGCAGAACGGCAACATACTGCTAATGTCCTCTTCATTTGTTTGCCAGAGTGGTCAGGTTACATTTAGGTTGAGACAATTAAAACAGTATTGTAATTTGGCAGTGGATCCTTAAAAAGATGATATACTTAATGTACGGTTGATGGCCAACACATCTGGAGATTGATGAGAGTGCTAAATTAAGAAGTTTGCTTAATTCTATTTCCTCTGTGGGATATATGTAAAGGTCTTCAATATGACGTTAAGCCCCCGCTCCAAGAGCTGTAACCAACTGGCAACCCAAGTTATTAGCCAGAGTGAAGCAAGGATGGATAATGAGGACTCTGGGCCGTTAACCTTTATTACAGCCCTTGGAACTGGGGCTTTAAGCTAATCCGGGGTGCTAAAACAGGATGTTCCTTCATTAATTGGGACTCAATGCGCATCCTATTGAATGAAGGAAAATCCTTTAAAAATAGCCACCATCGAAAAGGGAAGGCTGGGCTCTATACGCAGCTGAAATAAGGTAAATGGGCGGGTAGGAAGAGTTTTTCAAAAAAGTGGGCGGAAGATAAGGGGAGGATGGCTGCAATGTGGGCTTGCATTGGCAGTTCAACCCCAAATTCCTTGCTACCTGATTGGCTGGCTTTCCACGCCTCGGTGCTAATATCACTTAGCATTTTTAATATTGATGATTTCCTCAATTGGAGGCGATACGCAAAAGAATATGAAATGTGTACCATGTGTAATGTCTTATGTACATAATGCAACAATGGGAATTTCAAACCGTAATCATAAATGAAAGAAATTGCACAGAATCACATTGATGAGTTTGGCTTACATGATGGCTGCAGTTTTGAGAAAAATTGACACTGTTGGCAGCTTAATCTGGCTTCAATGCATTACAGCAAAAACTGAGCTGGAATTTGAAACGGCATATAGTGTCCTACACATGTTGCTCTAAATCTTCTGAAGGCAAACCACAATTGGATGTCCCCTAAATCCCACCCATATAAGCCACCTTAATTGGCCATTATGTGCATGTATCATCATCATGCCAAAAGGGTGTGCTTTAAAGCTCTTGGTGAACATTACAATTCCCCCAATAGCTAGGCCATTTTGATGTATTGCTTTCTACATATTGTTTATTCATCAATTTGTCAGAGAAGCAAACAACCAAGTAGTCATAACCTTGGACGTGTCACATAATCACACCTCGCAATTGAACAATCCAATGTTTTGCTGCAGATGTTTTACCAATTGCAAGGTTTGCAGATTTGTGTGTGTAACCAGTCAAGCAGTCACACAAGATGTCTAAGTGCTAAGAAGGAATTCGCAATCCTGGCTAAAACCACACTGTCACCAGCATACAAGAAAATAGGTATTTTATGGCCATTAATTTGAGGAACATCAGCGTGTGGGTCAAAAAGTGCAGTGAATTACTGAATACATTAAATAGGAGGGGGCCGCATACAACCATGCTAAACCCCCTCCCAACTTGAATTGGTTAAGTGACATGCCCATCGCTAACATATTTGATGACTGTACAATTGTGCTCATATAAATGGAAGAGTAGTTCTAAACCCTCCGCTGGTACAGCCATAATTTTGACCAGTCAATAGAATTGCATGCTGCAGCCAGATCCATAAATGCTACACAAAGATGTGCTCTCAGCACAAGAAGGTACGGGGGACACAGTAAGTTGCTAAAGGCAGAAAAGTGAGGAAGGCAGTGAGGAACACCCTTCCTCACCACTGCCATTGCTCACTATTGCAGCTAGTATTGCTGAATTAACTGGTTTATTCAGCATTTATCTGTCCCACTGGATGCCACATTAAGCATTCCTGACCCCTCAGAGAAATCTTTTAAGTGTCTGTAGATGAACAACTGTATACATCTGCAGGATATCCCGCCCCCTGCTTCCCCTGTATTGGAGACATGAAATTGTGTCTTGCCTAACACCAGCCATAATATCAATACCACAGCAAGTGTTTGAAAGAAGATACCCATTGAGACAACCCTACCGTATATATCCTCGAAGTGATGATAACATGCAGGATGAAAAACCTGTCAGAGTGTGAAAAGAAGCTAACGAATGAATTAATGACATCATAAGAAGTGTGCATGGCATAGATCCTGAAGAAACTAATGGTGAAGTAAATAATATGGAAAAGAAAGATTACACATTCACAAAGTGCTGCAGAAAAACAACTGTTCAATAAATGTACAGTTGCTGAAACACAAGATAGATTAGCCATCACAGAGTCTGGTTATGAGTAGTGAATAGAATGCAGGCAAAGCTGCCATTGTATAGAAACTGGACATTGGGATCATGAATTTAGTAGACCAGAACCTATGAAGCTGGAATGGAAAACTCTGTTGCAGCAAGAATAATCAGCTTGTGAAGCTGAAGGGCAAGACTGCCTGGCCTGCAGTCAAGATTCAAGAAGCAAGGTCAGCTATCTGTTCTGAAGAAGGAGTATGCAGAGTATGAATTTTCTCACTTTAAGGTGCAAGAACACAAAGGATGCCAAACTCTAATCCATTTAGAGCATTTAAAAGCTGCAATATGGACCAAATCGTGGTCTTCCATCATTTGAGCAAAGGATGGAAATAGAGCTTGAACTTGAAGTCCCAGGCACAATAGTAAGTGCTCTCACTGATGTGCATGCTCAAAGACAATGATATTTTGCAAGGCCAAGTACAAAAACAATTTCATGGCAGAAGGCATGGGTAATGAGAGATGATGGGCTAATTGGGTGGTGAGGTAGCTTCATGTCCTATCTCCCTGCATCATGCCAATACCACACTGATTCTTTGTAGGAAGATACCATTTAGGAAGAAACCTCATGAATGCTATTTGTTTTCAAATAGTTTTTGTGTTTGTATTCCTGTTATGCTTCTGCGTTTATTTCCTTTCATTTTATTCATGTGTCCAATTGTTCCCTTCCTCAATTTTACTTCTATTAATTTTTTATTTAAGGTAATCAATCACTTTCAACTTTTTTCAATTTATTTTTGATCTGGTCTAACAAAGGCCCAAAGCCCAGCTAACGTATTTTTTTTTATCCTTTTCCTAATCGTCTTTTATTTATGTTGAGCACTCATTTCATTTTTGTCATGTATAACAAAACATACTTCCTTTATTTTTTTTTCTGTGTGATGCTATAAGGAAAGTACCACTTTATACTCTATTAAGCCCTGCCTGGCTATACCATCATCTGTGACAATCTTTTTATCTGAACCATTACTGTCCTTCATGATTCTTATTTCATTTTGTTTGGTTCTTAATCATTCGCCATGCTTCCCTACGTTATGGCTGCCTCTAACTACATGGAGGTCATCTGTCGCTTCGTCTTGTTCATAAATGTTCATAGCCTGCGCCTGAATGTATTAAATATTTTCATCATTTTACCACCAGGCCCCACAGCTGGCTATATTATCATGCTTTGCCACAATATAAAAATCCTTTAGTTTTTACCCAAACAATCTCATCAGCCTTCTGCAGTTTTTCATGCCTTCCAAATTATGCGTGTGTCTAAATGGTGCATGTCCCAAATAAACAAAACATGCTTTCTTTGATAACCTAAACAACGTCATTATTCTTTCAGGTTTTGTCATTCAATCCTTTCCTCAACCATCTGACTCCTATAATAATAGAATCTCAACTGTTAGTCCTGAATCAAAAGGTTTTTCACTATTATACAAGGAATTTATTCCACGCCAGCCGCTAAGACCTCAAAAATCATAAAAGACTAACCCTGGTGTAACACCATTCAGGCTGTCCCATCACACAAGGCGGAGCTCCTGAAAAAGGAATTTTAAGGGCACCCCAACACCCTCATTCAGTACATTATGCTATCCTCAAAACTCCCTGGAAAACAGGTCACAGAGGACCCAATAACATCTTTCATATTCAGAGGGCTCTCTAAGTCAAAAATAATAGAGATCATGAATAACATTAGATCATTCACCTACAAAGGCGATGCCTGCCTCTGCCCGCACATTAGTTTAAAAACCTGTGTAGAATCACTGACTCCATATCTCATGACATTCACCAATGCCTCCTTTAATCTCAACACAGTGGGCCTCATTACGACCCAGGCGGTAAGTTACCGCCTGGGCCGTGACTTTACCACCATGGCGTAAAGTACGTTTACGCCATGGTGGTTGGCGGACTTACCGCCCCATTCCGACCTTGGCGGGGCGGTAAGTCCCCAATCCCCATTTACCCTTCCCCATTCCCATTTTTGCCCCATAGGGCATAATGGGAGTGGGGAAGGTGTTAATTACGCCACCGTAAATTACGGTGGCGTAATTAACTCCATGGTCCCTTAGCGCCATGGATTTTAACACCTGCTAAAAGCAGGTGTTAAATCCGCCATGGCGCTAAGGGACCTCATACTCAGGCGGTAAGGGTCGGCGCTGTTTACACTGGCGTAAACCCCTTACCGCCTGGGTCGTAATGAGGCCCAGTGTCTGCAGCTGTAAAACAACCCTTAGGAGTGTTCCTTTACTCACCCTTGTCCATGTCACGCCAGGTTAAATGCTACAATCAGTTCTGTTACTTATCATTGAATACCATTGCCTCAGCTTCACTACCATGTTCATTAATGCCATCATCCCTTTCCTGTCCCCACAGAACTGCTAATTCATTGCCCTTGTCATTATCAGAGTTAAGTTGGACTACTACACTGCCATTCTTGCAGGCTTCCTAGCACAACATCTCCACAGGCTCTAAGTAGGGCAGAGTGATGCTGTGTGCAGCTCTCAGCATTCTCAAAAGATTATACATTACTCACGCCAAGCGAGCTGCTCACTAGCTACCCATGAAGGACCGGTTAATATCAAAATCCTAACCATCACGCACAAATGCATGTTTCACACAGCACCAGTATATCTAACTAATGCTGTCAATAAAGTCAGTTCAGCCTGACCCAAAAAGAAGTCACCATGTAACTCAACTGCTAGTCCCACTAATCAAAAGAGCTAATGCCAGAGGTCTCGGCTTCCCCCACATTGCCCCAAACCATGGAATGCTCTCCTTAGCGAACTTAGAGCAGAACAATCCCTCCTCATTTTTCACCAAAACCCTCAAAACTACCCTGTTTAACTAACCCTATTAGTTCCCCCAGCAGTTTCTGTACGTATTCCCCCTGCTACTTAATTAACCACTATGCCACGTGTTTACTCAATTTCTACTGTATTCAATGTAAGCTAAACATGCAATTTATCCATTGAAACTACAGTGTGCATTTGTTTGTCCTATAACTACATGCAAAACTGTGGCATGAAACCACTATTTATGCCATTTTCCTTGTAATCTGCAAGCCTCTTCTTTGTAACAGCACTGCAATGGCTAAGGGCTGCTATGTGCTCTATAAATTCTAGTAAATAAATAAATTGAAATGGTTTTCATGCATTTAAGTCTTTCGTCTTTACTAGGAATTACGTATTCCTTGCCAAAACTACAGTAGGCACCAATACTGGATCACTACAAAGCCCCTTCTCTGGGCATTCATGGACAACACCTCAATAAATTATACATCACAAAGAATAATGCCTCTAGGCAATACTGAATATTCCCATAAACTAGCCTTTCATAGGCCAGGAAAGAAGTACACTCGCTATCAGTAAACACATGGCCATCACACAAAGATGCCTTTTTGTCCATGTATCTTCATACTACTCAGAGTGAATCACTCTTATTAGTCATCAGATCCTCCTGGTCAGTCCAATGTATGTGCCTGCCTTTAGAAATCCACTTCTGGGGGGCCCAGCTCTAGCCATCTGGCTCCTAAAAAGCTGGAATGCCCTCCCACCAGCACTAGGCAATGAAAGACTTTTCTCAAAATGCTGAAAACATTCATGTTCAACCAAGCCTCTCCGTGATCTCACCATGATGAATAGCTAAACTGGCTACAACAATTCCATCCATGTGCAAATTCTTCTTTTGTTCAATGTATTTCTGTACCTGCACCATTAAACCTTCTGTACTTGAGCCACAATGCCCTTGGGCTGATGTGCTCCTTAATATTTAAATAACTACCACTGCCTTATTTTTAGGTTGACACCTTTTATTCCCAGGTGTCTCTGTGTATTCTGTGTTTACGTATTTCTGAGCCTACATGTAAGCTCACTTACTCGTCCTCTGCAACAAAGTCATTTTGCATGTACTGCACTTTATTTTCACAATAAATGCAACATATAAAACACAACTAGCTGAGCATTTTCCAGCTTCACTCTTATCGCTAAAAAGTAGCTTTCATCCAACAATTACACCAGCAGTACACATAGCTGAAACACCCAAGCATCATACAATGCTATCTCTCTCGACTGACTTGACCTACGGTTCCCGAAGGTGTTCAAACTATCATTTCTTTAAAGTAATACCACTGATATGTAAGGTGCTATATAACTGCCAAGTAACATGACATGACACAACATATTTTTTTTCTTATTTGAACCCAAACCTTTCCTTACTCTCATTAATGTGTCTTTTTACCACACATTTTAAAATAATGTATCTAGTTTACCGCCCTGCTAAAAAATGAGCACCACGAGTAATAATGAAATATAAATGCAGAATGCAATGATCCAACCAAATTAGAGCCCTGCGCACACCAGGAATGGGACACGAAAACACGGGCCACATCAACTCTCTTCTCACTTCAACAGTTGTGCTCCTCTGGCACACACAAGAAATGTCCTTCATCAAAAGAATGCCCCCAAACTTTTCAAATGTTTTTGCAAGTGTTTCAAAAATGCACGACAATGCTCTACAAACAAAACACTTCATATCTACAATCTGCATTTGGCACATGCTTTTGATAATGAAAGCCTTTCTGTAAATGTGGCTTGCAATGCGCATTCTGCACTCCTTCAACATGAGCCAATTTCCTGAAATTGGCAATGTTATCTTCAAGGTCGACACTGTGCATCTATGCCTAATGCCCTTTCGTCTGAGCTTTCTTGCCTTGCTTTTGAGTAAGATGAAAACACAATTGCTATTCATGTGCAGGTTTGCCCACTTCATTCTGCATACAGCAACACTGTTTAAATCTCACATGTTTCTCAACTGTGGCTTTTAACCAATTTTCTCTAACTTTATATTAATGCGAAATCAAAAGCCTACTGAGTTTTTTAACACTGCATTTCTCTTTTAAAAAACCGCAGTTTAAACATAACATATTTTTTCTGTTTTTGCCTAGTGTTCCCGAAACACAGTTTTTTTCCCAATCTACAAGACACTGTGTCTACACTTAAAATGAATTTGCTAACAATACACTTAGTTTCAAACAGACAAACAGACTGGAATTCCACAATACTGTGCTTCTTATCTGAACCTCATTAAAACATTTCTTCACATTTCACAATTCCTTGTCCATTAATTACTGTACAGACAACGTGATTCTCTGTTCACACAAGGTTTCTAAAGGTCCCGACCTCTCATTCTGTCTTTCAACTCTGCACAGCTTCAGTGCTCACATAGAACAGCATGCTTTAAATCACTGTAACTTAGTTATTTAAAAGCAAAACTCTATTGTTCTTGGCGCGATTCATTAATTATCTTGCCTGGTACTAGAAAAGCACAAATTTAACTCCATAGCTGCTGGTTTACATTTTTTGTAATGGCTAGAAGTGCAACAGCATTTTTCACTTATCTCATAACAGTTAGACTTTTTTGAAGCAAAATCACCACAAATTTGAGTGCCTTAAGTCATAGCATCTGTTTGCTATATTTTTGTTATGTTTTGGCATTTTCAAATACTTGGCTGAAAAGTTTTTAAATTAGCTTGAAAATATAATTTTATATTTTTTCTAATATTTTACAGTGCACACAGACAATATGACACAAAACGAAATCAAACTGCAACATAACATTTAACAAAATCAAACAAACAAACATAACATGACATGTGACAAAATCAAACAGACTCCAGCTGGCTACATGAATATGTGCCCCTAATCTTACCCCAACATGGGGTGTAAGCCCATCCCTTTCACAAGCATCTTTAACCGCTGTGGTTTTCTATTTGTTCCTATTTTTTTAGGACTATGGATGCAGGCTTCTTCTAACTACTTTATTAAGTGTAGGGATTTTGGGCATATCCTCTCTTCTCGGTTGTCCCTCCCGGTATCCTCTCTCTTCTCAGGTATCCTCCTGGTATCCTCCTCTTCTCCGCTGTCATATCATATATATATATATATATATATATTGCTCTGGTTCATCGAATCAATATTATTTCCTCATATATATACATTATACTCTCCTCCCTCTGTTACCTTTTGCTGGGGTTCCCCATGAATATTTTACAATTGTGTTTATTAAAATGCTGTTAATTTCTTGGGTTTTTTCAAAAATTTGGACTGACATTATTATTTTTCTCTGAAAAGTTGCCACAAATATATATAGACCATTTCTGCAATACTTTTCTCCCTCCCTGTCCCTTCTTTTCTATCGGCTAGGGCAGCTGCAGTCTGCCCCATCCCTATCTTATATTCTATCCCCTTTACTCCACTCTTATTTTAGGCAGAACAGTATTGCTCACCTTAGTCTCTTAGTCTTGGCTGTCCAGGCTCTTTTGGGCTTGAAGAGATGTAGTATGTTCATCATCCTATCCCTCCTGGGTTGGCTCACCATGTGTTCTCGAAGTCCTGGGACCCCGATCTTGCTCTTCAGCACCTCTTCCGCTCTGACAGGCTCTCCTGGACTCTCTGTGGCTTTCGGCATTCAAGAAAAAGTACTCAGACAGCATAAAGGAGACAGATTCAAGTTCATCAAAGACATCAGGTTTTATTCACGCCAGACTGACACAAACAGCATCATTGTCAAGTACACAAACTCTGGCCCTCTGCTGAAAAGGGAGCTTCATTTTATATCCTTTTTAGAAAGAAAGTCGGACTTCCACCCATTTTTAATACATGCCCAGGCAAAATTCTCCATTGACTTTACTTTCGCACATGGCTATTATTCGTTATCTGCTTAAACCTTCAAATTGAAATACATTTTGGCACCCATCATTGGATTTTCCCGGCCACGCTACCCAAATATGGCCATGCAGCTGCATTCCTTGGCTAAAAACTCAGACATGGCCTTGTTGTCTGTCTGGTCTCAGACTGCTTACCTGTTTTCCGCAGAGCACTGTGGCCTTAAAACCTTCCTGCTCCGGGGCCGACTCATGCCATCACTGTCTGCTGAGAGCTTCTTCATTTAATGCATCATTTTTAGTCATTAAAGGCATTTTTCAAATTAAAGGTATTTGTCAGTTACACACATGGTAGAGTTCTTTTCTGTCTTAGTATATTTAAACACTTAGTCATTTTTCTACTCAATTTTTTATGATATACATTCTGTACTCTGCCTACTTACTAAATCATGATAAAAGGCATTTTCAACGTTATAAACATAACACCATTAAAGTACTAATGTCTTTCAACCCTATGAGTTCTATGTTCAGACATTTACAATACTGAATCACCCCACACACATGTCTTATGCCTAGCTTTAAGTGTGCGGGGGGGGTGGCTGCCCTCTACTTCATTCCGTTGTTGGTACCTTATCTTCATATTGGTACCTCTGTTACAAAGTCTTCCCAAAGTGGGGTGTGTGCAAAATACTAAGATCCGATAATGGCCCACATTTTCTCAATGATTATTCCAACAAATAGGGCTTCTATTGAGCATACATTATATGTTTTCTTCTGCTTTTCTCCCAAAAGCAAACAGGACATGTGAGAGACTGAACAACCTTCTCAAGGAGAGGAGTGACATTTCCAATTGATATTAAAGAAGGAATGGCTATCTTGCCTACCCCTAGCCTTAAATGCCCTTTGGAATCAGCCAGGTTCTGCCCACCACCTCACCCCTCATGAGTTAGTGACAGGGCATCGCATGAGAACGCCTTGTATGCCTCCATCTAGAGTAAGTATTGATGCCCAGAGTGCAGAGAAAGACTCTAGTTGACAAGATGCACAATTAAATGACAGGTATGACTTCCAATACTTCTTTCATTTCAGAACAAGTCGAGCAACGGAGGGAGGGCTCAAGGAACACAGAAAAGGACAATCCAGTTACCAATCCAAGTGTATTATTGCCACCACCAAATTTATATGTTGATGATTTAATACTCATCAACAATTTTAGTCAAAAGTGACATGAAACTAGGTTCCATGGTCCCCTTAGTGTTGAGGAAGTCTCCCCTTCTGCAGTTAATGTATCGGGAAGACAAGTTTGGCTGCATTTAGGTGATTTAAAAATCTATAAAGGCAAGACCCTCCCTCCAGCAGTTGCTGAAACAAATGCAAGACAAGAAGAAGAATTTTTGTGTGTGCAGACTTGATTGATGACCAAGTTTAGCACATATTTTTTTTGGATTGGAATTCAGTAGACACTCCTCATATATTTCAGCAGGAAGGCCATAGACTTGCAGAGAAATTCCAGAGGCTGAAACAAACTTTTAGAAATGTGTTGAAGGAATACATATTGCATCAGTATTATGCCTAAACCTCAGTTCCTGATTAGACATTTTAAGAAAGATCAGTATCCAGATTTATTTTGTGGAGGATATCTGTTTTAATTGATAAATACATGATACCTGTCGACCGTGACACACATCAGATTATGGCTGCTATCTTTGTGTTTATACTTCAGTCTTACCCTGCTCTTGTCAGAAGAGACCTCAATATTTATACCTTTTTACAGGATCCCAAAAATGGTGCATTGATAAGAAGACCATGATCGATATAATTGAACAGATTGGGCAGTTACAAATGTAAAAGAATTGAATATTTGTATAAAAAATTATTTTTGGGCAGGATAATGTGATTATAGATGCAGCATTATTTCAACAAGTGATGATGTGGCCCGAGCGCGAAAAGGGCGAGCGTTATTCGAGCTGACTGTTTGGCGTTTGCGTTTGGAGGCTGCTGCAGGAGCACAGCTTGACTTTTGAAGCCCCCGCTTTTCCTCTGAGGCGCGCTGAGAGCCGTAAGGAAAGCAGAAAGAAGTGAGGCCACGCCCCCTGCGAGGCCACGCCCACACCAGGAAGTGGAGCGGAAAAGGAGCTCCCAGTCGCCCTTGCAGCGAGAAGCCCGAGCACGAAAAAGGCGAGCGTTATTCCAGCTGACTGTTTGACGTTTGCGTTTGGAGGCTGCTGCAGGAGCACAGCTTGAATTTTGAAGCCCCCGCTTTTTCTCTGCGGCGCGACGAGAGCCGTAAGGAAAGCAGGAAGAAGCGAGGCCACGCCCCCTGCGAGGCCACGCCCACACCAGGAAGTGGAGCGGAAAAGGAGATCCCAGTCGCCCTTGCGGCGAGAAGCCCGAGCGCGAAAAGGGCGAGCGTTATTCCAGCTGACTGTTTGGCTGTTTGCTGGCTTGCAGGTCTTGCAAGACAGGCATACAACTAACCCCAACATAGAATATAGGCGGAGTTCGAGCAGAGTTAAGCAGTCTTTGCAGCCCTTGTCAGGACTGAAAGGCTGCTAGGCTGCAAGAAATGAACTCGGAACCTGTACAACCCTCGCAAATTAGGCCAGGGGACCTAACATCAGAGGTTGAAGAAACAGAAAAAAGATGTTTGAGGAGCACTGGCCCTGCTCCACTAACCTCACAATCAACGAATCAACCAGTGACAAAACCCGGACAAAAAGCACGTTCACAACCAATTGCAAACTCTATCAACAAACATCTTCTCTAAACTCAACCCCCCCAAGTGGGACCCCCAGTAGACGTACAAAATGCATTCTTTTACAAACTGTACCAAAAAAAACAATATCATTGGCCAAGGATCCCCAAAACATTCAGCCGGCGCCAGCGCCCCAGGCCGGCATGCCATCACAACTCACTCTGACTTCATGGCCGCTAAGCCAAAAACAAACAAACACGGAGCCGAACGAAGATCTGATTTCGTATGACCTCCCTCCCGCCGAGAGCAGCCCGCCGCGGCATGTCGGAGGACGGGCCGCGAAGGGATCCGCTCCAGCCGGCGGAGTAACCTCGGATAAGTCCGCTCACATCACCAACAGGAGCGAGACAGGAAACCAGAAATCCTTACCGGCTCCCAGCTGCTCCAACGAAGGAGGTACGCAAACGTGTCCGTCCGATGTGTCGGCGGCCCCAGCTCCCGCACAGACACCAGCCAGCAACACGGTCGTGGACATGATTCATGTATCAGAGGGTGTGGAGGAAGTCGCAGGAGCAGACGATTGGGAGAACTGCAGCTTGCTCCCCTGGTCCGCCGCTCCCACACACCCGCTTCCTGGAAGAGCGCCCCCTAGGGCGATCGACGGAACTCCTCCAAACAGTGTTTGGGAAGAGCTCGCTCCAGGAAAAAAAGCCACACCCAAAACAGATCAAGTGCCTGCTACAAAAGTAAACAAGCCAAAAAAAGGCACGAACCAAGCTGCACAGAAATCACAGAAATCTACTCATGCAACGGGCAGCCAGTCAAAAAGGAAGACGAACAAAAGCCGCAATCAGCCAAAAATGAAAAAAGGAAAACAGGACCCATTAAACGAAATCCTAATAAAAACCACCTTTTGTAACTCTTTGAAGGACTTCTTCTCCAGACAGGGTAAACGAAAACACGAAATTCTCAACGAATTAACTGATGACGAAATACTGGAGGCTTTTACCGACCCACTCCCAGCCACAAAAGCCCGTAAAATGACCTCAAAGGCTCGAAACTCAGAGGGCAAAATGACTGACCCCACTAAGGAAGGAGGTCAACCCAGTTTAAAATCGAACAGCACAACACCGGACCAAACATCTGCAACTGGAAACCAGATGGAGAAACAATCTTCAAACGTGGCTTCCACAGACGAACGCTGAAAAAGTAACAAACAGCGACTCTCAAAACACGCTGTCAGAACCCCAAAATAAGCAGCCGGAACCAAAAGCACCACAAATAGCAGCACTCAACATTATAGAACAAAGACACTCCTCATTAGATCCACCAGCCAGAGCAGACTGGGAAATTACGCTAAAGCCTCGACCTTTGCGCACAAGCACCCTAACAAGGGACCAAAGAGGAAGTTACTCACCACACAGCCGGACCCAGGAAAGACCTAGAACAGAGCGGCCTCACACATCGCCGGCCAGATCAGGAAAAAAGAGTCCCCAACGAATATTAGAACCTTCATCGAGTAAACCCGACATGATGAGAATAATGTCTGCAATAACCATAGCTCTTGCTCCTTTTGGAAAACCTTACGAGTCCCTCAACGACACGATGAAAGACAACACAATCTTAATAGCTCTCATGCACACAAAACTAACCTTCTTAGAAGGCTTCATCACGGCTAAGGAACCAGAAGTAAAAATTAGAGATCCTACCGTGAGAGCGGAACAAGAAGAGCAGAAATACTACTAGACAGCAGAAACCCAGAAAGAACAACCATCATGCCCCCAGATCTTCAGCTTTCGCAGTAGACTTCCAGACGAGCAAAAAACAATGAAAACTCTAGCCACTAAAAGGAAAGATACACACACGAAGATCTCGTCACCTGAGAAACTCCAAATCACACCAGGTCCAGTACTGCAAAAACTAAAAAAGAATAAATCAGCAGCAATTAAGTCCCTAATTAAAGACTGTAACCCCGATCAGGGGAGATAAATAAAAAACATTCACTGAACAATTTATTGCTACCAGCAAGCAACCAAAAGCACCCCTGATTAACCAACAAGGATCACAACTCATTCAAAAATCGCCAAGAACAGCAGAAGAGTTCCTAATGGACACAAACCTAATGAACTTGACGACATACTCGACACCAGATCGTGATGACAAAGAGCCATCAACAATCAGCATTGACTCAACTCCACCCAAACCAGTGCAACAAACAAAAAGAAGACGTAACAGCTTAACACCACAGCGACCTACCCCCAGAACGAATTTGAGATACCCGAAAGGACCAAATCTAGTCTTTCGACCAAATCCAATTGAGTTAGACCTTCAAAAAAGTCAGCGCCCTAATACTGAGGAAAGTCACTTCACCAAACACAGAGATAGCAAAAATCTTGAAAGAAACAGAACCAGGAGGTCAAAGGAAAGAACTCCATGGCGAAGACATACAAGCCGACTTGGCTCAGGAAAAAAGGTTGCTCGGAATAAGTGCAGGTATGTGTGGACCTCTCGAGCGCAAAAGAAAAAAAATGAAGAAAATCGTCAGACAACAATTCTTAAAATAGAACAAACAGATCATAATACCAAAGCAGTAATTCTAAACAGAGGAACTATAATGAAAATCTTCAAAAACATCAAGTCCTTGAGACACCTGACATCAGAAGACATTCCATTAGTAGAACCATACCACAAAGCCCGAAAAGCTAAAGCATACATACACATAACAAAGAACGCTCGACTCTACCAGTCCAAAGAAACTGACACAGACTTACGACAAAGAGGTTACCTGCTGACGGAACACCGGGTTGACCATCAAACCACCAACCAGTTGACATGGACCAGCCCGGACCACCCCACATCGCCTTGCTCCGGACAAAAAAGAAGGGGTAACTGCACTACTGGAATTAATCAGGAAAAGACACACGATCCGACGCTGAATGCCAGACGAGAAGACACAAAAGAAGCAACATGTTCATTAAAAGAGAAAGAACATAGAAAAACAATCAACTATGTTGGTAACGAAACAACAGAAGAAAAGCTTCCTACTTTGAGAAACAACCCTAAAGATAAAGAACAGATAAAGATAACCAGACTCTCTTTAGGACCGATAAAACAGCTATGGTCCTGGTTCCCCAAAACAACCTCAAACAACCCCATAAAATAGCAACGATCAACGAGATCAGAGGAAGATCAACTCGCAGAAACAACAAATGACCTGCTCTCGACGACAACAGCTCTGAAAATGGCTTTGTGGAACACACGCGGATTCAAACACAAACACCTGATGAGAACAGGAGAAACAAACCTAGGAGAGTTTGATATCCCAGCATTGCAAGAAACCTGGCTCACAACGCCACCGGCCTTAGACGGCTACGAATTAGTCTCCGCAAACGCCTTAAAAGGAAAAACAGGCCGTCCTTCAGCAGGCCTCTTGATCGCAGTTCCCACAGGCAACGGTTTGGCAATAGACAAAGAGTTATCCTCCTCACAGTACCACTTATCAGTCAAGGTAAAATGGACTAGAGTAAATACTTCCACGAACACAAGCTGGGAAACCCCGATTGTCATAATAACAACGTACTGGAACCCAGAAAAAATCTCAGACGACCTCTTTCTCCGCTTACTCGAAACAGAAATAGACGAGATTCAAATAAATTCAGCAAACACCGAATTAATGATCTGCGGAGACCTCAACGCAAAATGTCCTAATAAGACCTCTCATAGTACAGTACTAAACAGCGAGACAAGAGGAGACTCGAGAGGAAAAAAATGGCAAAAACTAATGGACTCCAGAAACCTACATAACACGTCATTGGTGGCACAAACAAAACCCCAAATTCCAACCTGGGAAAGAGCATCTCAAGCGGGAACAATAGACTACATATTCGCCTCAGAAGGCATGTTCGAACTGATAACCGGATTTGAGGTGATACGCACAGAGGAAAGCCATCATAACATCCTCCAAATAACATGGAATACACAATGTCCGGCCAAACCCCAAATGTCGGAAGAAGTAGAAGTAACAACTCAAGGAAATCGCCTCAGACTTAACGCCGAAAGGATAAAAGATCTGGTACAAAATTACAAAATGAAACTCCACAACACGGCTGACAGGCGTACAATGGAACCAGACTATCAACCCTTGTTAATCCAATACCAGACAAAAACACAAGGGTTCAGGCAAAGGACAAGCCCCAAGGTCATCACCAGTACGATAAACAACTGGTACTCAGGCGGTGAGAACTGAGAAAGCTAAAACGTGCTGTAAAAAAACTAAGATCGATAGACATGGAAATAAAACTAAGAGAAGAAAGAGCAAAATACAAAGCTTGGCTAAAATCCCACCGCATAATACTATACCAACAAGACTCAGAAGAAATGCTCAAAAAGGTAATGGGGCGAAATTCTAGAGACTTTTGGTCACTCATAAAAAACTCGGATAACAAGCAGGCAAACAAGCTAGTCAACGCAGTAAGCGAAGAAAGATGGACGACTCATTTCTTCACGCTATTTCAAAGTCCTGACGGCCCACAAACATCAAACATCCCCAAAAGAAACTTAATTTGGAAAGATATCTCCGACACTGAAGACATAGAGGACGCAATCAAGAAATTAAAGTCAAGCCGCACACCTGGACCCGACGGAATAACAAACCTCGACCTGAAAAACAATCCAAAGGAATGGGCCGAGTTCATAAGCCTGGTATTCGAAACAATAACAGCTTCGAAAACGATACCACGGTCTTGGACAAGGGCCACGGTGGTCCCGATTTTCAAAAAGGGCGACCGAACTGACCCTACCAACTACCGCCCAATCGCATTACTAGACACCATCGGGAAAATCTTCGGCTCACTGCTGTAGTGAAGCTTCCAAAGGTGGGCCTCCACTTCACCTAGCTGGGATCCTCTGCAAGCAGGCTTCACAAAGAACATCGGAACACAAGTAAACATCATGATTCTTAACATCATAAAGAACAAAATTCGAGCACAGCAACGTAAGGTCTTTGTAGCATTTGTGGATCTAACACAGGCCTTCGATAAAATTGATCGCAACAAGCTATGGGCAAAACTAGAACAATGGAAGTGTCCTCCCCAAATACTAGAGCCCATAAAGGCATTGCATAGAGACACATCCATGACGGTGAAATTAAACCAAGCCGGAACTCTATCAAAAGAAATTGTGATCAGCAGAGGTGTAAAGCAAGGCTGCCCCCTGGCTCCAGCTCTTTTCACGGCCTTCTTGGGGGACTATAAAGATTCTGGAAAAGATCTCAGAACGTTCCCTCCAATACTGGGTGATACTCCGACCCCTACACTCCTTTACGAGATGACATTATTCTCCTAGATCAAACTCCTGTTGGCCTACAACGCCAACTCAACAATTTAGCTAATTACATCTCAGAAAACAACCTTGAAATAAACAAGGACAAAACAAAAATCCTGATCTTCGAGAAATCATCAACTAGGAAAAGAAAATTCCACTGGTCAATAGGGAACACCAAAATTGAAGTGGTCAAGGAGTTTAAATACCTCGGAGTACTAATCGATAGCTCTGGTATTGAAGCATGAATGCAGCATAACCTTTGGGAAAAACACTGGAAAACTCACAGCCCAGGGCCGAGCGATGGACAGGAAATTTGGGCGCTTCTCACTGCTCCCAATTATAACGTTTTTCAAGGGTAAAGTGGTCCCAACCCTAACGTACGGAGGAGAAGCTTTCCTGACAATTCCAAAATCAATCTGGGACAAGCTGGAAGGCTACTTCTGGCGAGAAGTAATGCGATTTGCGAAATCAACATCGATAGCTGCAATTCGAAGGGAATTAGGGCTATCTTCCCTGAAAGCGACAGTGGACGCGACGAAATACTGCTATACAGGAAAATAATCTTGCCAGACGCCCGAACCAGTACAAACTGATTAACCAAGAAATTCAAAGAGGAAGCTGCAAAGGGTTATCTGCCTGGGCGACGCAAAAGGAAAACATTCTAACAGAATTTGGCATCTCTAAAGAAGAGCTTTTTCTCATCCCTAACAAAATCAAAAAGAAAATGAACTTACAAGATTGGATACTCACACAAGAAAAAGCAGCCGTTAACAAACTCCTCATCCACCTGCCACAACACACAAAAAAACTAAACGATTATCCACTATTCGTTACAAGATTCCCAGACAAAAGACTAAAACAACTTTTCTTAAGAGCACGATTAAACCTTTTGCCCACTAATGAAATCAGAGCAAGGAGAGGTCTGTCCAACGCGAGTACTTACAGATTGTGTAAAGACCCCTCAAGAACTGAAACAATACGCCACCTCTTAACACACTGCACAAAAACAACTGACCTAAGACAAGCCTTTCTACTTCCGCTGCTAAAACCTTTTGACTTACGAGAAGAGGAAGTCTGGTGGACCCGACTCATAAGTGGTAATAAAAACACTTGGTCAATTGCAACTGCAAAGATCATAGACGCAGCTCTAACAAGATGCCTCAACGAAGAAAACTTTTCAGAAAACGGTTAAGAACCTAAACAGATGTCCAACGAAAATCTGCCAGATAACACCGATAACACGGATGCCGAGACCGGCAGAACAGCCCATATTTAGAAACAAAGAATGAAGACTTCTCTCCACTACACAGACTCAGAATCACTTTTGTAAAATCAAAGAAATTTGATAAACACAAAATAAAAAAAAAAAATAAAAAAAAAAGATGATATGGCACATCAAATGTTTCTCCATACTTCTATGCTTGATATACATATGCATGTGTTTTCTCTTTATCTTTTTTGTATCTTACATTTCAAGGTCTCTATTATCCTAATGGTCCTATTGAAGAGTTTTGTCCTACTATGAGTACAAACAATGACAACTTCTTTGATCACTATGGGTATGCCAGATGACATAAAAGGGATGCAGATGAAGATAACCAGGGGATAAATACCTATCTAGATAATTCAACTCACCTCAGGAATAATATGTGGTACCAACATATAAAAAAGTAGGAGAGAGAGCATCTGATGAAAATTGCCATGTCTGCTTTCTCATCCCCTATGCCATGAGTACAGTAAAGACTTTCATTTCAAAAGAGGTGTCAGCATCCGATCTAAGTATCCCAATCATCTTGCAGAATGTACTACTCGGGGACCATTCCAAGGGAGTTGGGCAACCTTGCAATGGAGAAAAACAAGTTGTTCCTGTGCCAGGATGACTATATTAAGACTATACAGATGGAGAAGCAATGTGGATGGACAGACAAGATACTTTTGTATTCTGCTGCAGGACAAGATAAGGTGATCATTGAGGGAATTAAGAGGATGAACTGTTCTGAGATGACGGAAAAAGCTTGTCTGCTTGAATGCTGGGAACTATCACAGCTGCTAATCTACAGACGAGTGAGCATGTTTAAAGGATTGGAAGATGGAATGATGTCCTGTGCAGCTCATCTACTGAGGAAGGAAGTAATATGAAGAATACAGAAAGTGATTGATTTGATATGATAGTTTATTTATATAGTGCCTATACCCAATGTGTTTCAAAGCGCTTCACGCCAAGGGAGGGAGCATGGGAAAATACAATGACATTCTTACAGGCCATGAACATGAAGAATCTGAAATTAACTATCATACTCAGCCTGATGACATTTCAGATAATACAAGAGCTAAAACATAGTTAGGAAGGAAATGGGAAACAGACAGGCGACTACTGTACTAGGCCTGACAACATTTCTGGTAGAGCCGGAGATTAACAAGAGTTGAGAGAGGGGTAGGAGAAAGGAGTTGAGAGGAACAAATCAAGCAACTATCGTACTAGGCTTGACAACATTTCAAATAGTGCTGGAGGAGAGAGGGAAAGGTAAAGGGAGTGGGGGAGGAGATAAACATTTGTTGCTATCATCCTCGCCCCAGAGACAATTCTGATAGAGTAAGTGCATAGAAAAAAGGAGAGGAGAAAACAGAAAATAAAACAGTAAGAAAAAAGAATATATATATATAGATATATATTTATATATCTCTCTCTCTCTCTCTCTCTCTCTCTCTCTATATATATATATATATATATATATATATATATATATATATATATATATGTATATATAAATATACATATATATATATACATATATATATATATATATATATATATATATATTACATGGCCGCGGTAGCGGCCATGTAGTTATGGTTAAGTTGGTGTTTCCATAGGAAGAGCACTTTTTGGGAGGCTTATAACTTCGCTCCCCCTGGACGAATCCTCACCAAACTTTGCAAAAAAAGTATATGTCCCACTCTGAATATTTTTGCAAAGTTTGGTGAGGATTTGTCCAGGGGGGGAAAAGTTATAGGGGGGTCCCAAAACTTTTTTTTCCCCATAGACTGAATGGGAAAAAACTTTGCGCACGGCTACAGCCCGAACCGCTGGATGGATTTACACCAAATTTGCGGAAGGAGCGGCGGCCTGGTCCCTAAAGCGTGCTTTTGCTAATTTGCTGTAAATCCGTCCAGTAGTTTTTTTTTAAAATGACCAAAATGTAAGGCAAAAAAATTAGTGATATCTGTGTTCGCTTCGCGGACGGACTTCCCTGTTCGTTCCGCGGACAGCACCCCGATTGGCCCAGCGGCTTGCATCATGTCCGCGGACATGCGATGTGTTCGCTGATTGGGCGGCGTGGTGCGTGATGCGCCTCAGATTTTCTGTCGCGCCCGCCATCTTGCATTTGCGGACGTCCGCGGACAGCGCAGTGAAAGTTTGTTCAAAATGTGTATTTAGTAGAGTGTGTTGGTGTGTAGAAGTCTTTGGGGAGGATGGGGGAGTATGAGATAGGTTCAAAGTTGTATTTTATTTATGTGCTAGACGCTTTTGTTGTGTTCGATTTGTCTGCAGACAACAGGGCTGTTCTGGAATGTTCATAAATAAACAAAATGGATTCGGTGTCAACTTGAAAGTTTTCTAAGAACACTCGTGGGGTCTTGGAATGTTTGCAGGGAGTGTCCTGGAGACGTTGTCTGTATTGTTCGTTGGCAAGGTGAAAATGTTTTAAGAACAATCGTGGTGTCCAGAAATGTTCGTACATAAAGAAAATGGGGGTGTCCTGAGGACGCTGTTTGTATTGTCCTCTGGCAAGTTGAATGTGTCCTAGGACCTTCCCCCTGTCCGCGGACAAAACAATGGTTGCAATGTTTGCATCTATGGGTGTGATATGCTGCGGTGGTTGTGGCCAGGGTATAGAATGCTGGGTGCATGGCCATTTGGCCATGCACACAAGAGTGTATGCCCTGGCCACAACCACCACAGCATATCACACCCATAGTGGCTTTTAACTTTGGGTCAAAAACTAATTTATAAGGAACAATGTTATAAGCTTGTATGGGTGTGATATGCTGCGATGGTTGTATTTATCTTGTTATACATACTATTTGGTTTAGTAACGGGAGTCCATGTTTTTCTTGTTCATTTCTGTAATAAAAGAAAATAGCATGTTAGTATTAGTATTTTATAATGACTTATTACATTGTACAATCAACATTTTCTTCTTTTTATTGACCCTCATAATTAGTAGATTACAAACCAGAGTACTGTGCAATGTGCAAAGTTTTTGTGTGTGTTGCTAAAATCATTGGGTCTGTGGTAGAAAAAAAATCCATGTTGGATTAAAAAAAAACCCTTTTTCTGTTATGCTACAGTTTATTTATTTGTTTGTTTTCCGCGTTTACTTGTTCTTTCTGCCTAATGCTTTATGCATTGGATTGTTCCAGTTTTTGTGTGCCGTAAGATATTAGGTATTTGTTTGGATATTGTAAAATTTTGGCCCAGTTAGATACCAGGAGGTGTATTCTAACTGTTTATGTTTTGATATAATTTCGTGGAATTGATTTATCTGTTTGCATATTTGTAAATTTTGGGACAGTTAGATACCAATTGGCGTATTCTAACTGTCTATTTTTTGCTCTATTTGAGTGGTATTAATTTATCTGATTAGTTGTTGTAGAATCTTTGGGCAGTTAGATAGGTTTTGAAATATTGTGACAGTTTATATTTTTTTACTACACGTGTACTTAAGGTTTAAGTACAGTTTAGTTATCAAATTTTGGTTTTAAGAACATTAAATACGCATTTGTAAGACTAGCTGGCAATCTCTGCTTTAGAGTAACGGTACTATCATTACATTCAAACCATACACATTTTTTTTTATATATGCAGTGTAGTGCCCTGAGTTGGTAGTGGCTCCTGCGTGGTAGATTATATTTATTGTTGTGAAGGTTTAACTACCAAGTGAAATTTGACCATGTGTGAATCCAGTCAGCTTGCAGTTGTTTTTCGTACCATCTGCATTGTAACGTAGAAGCATTAGTATCACGTATTTAGTATGTGTTTGTATTAGTAACGTGGAGCGATTATCCGAATTGCAGGTAGAACATAATCTACCGTGGTTTGCATTTTGTACAAGTTGCTGAAATGGAACGGATTCACAATTAGGTATTGATATATAGACAAAGCGCTCATTGGGGATTTGTTCTTGTGTCACATTGTTGCAGAGAGTGCATGTATGTTTCCACATGTATGAAATCTGGAAGATTTCATTTATAGGTATGTTTATGTTTTCCAGTACTAATAGTAAGTACATTAGAAATTCTTGTGGATCTTCCTGTGAGTTTATAGTGAATTTCACCATTCCAGCACAATAGTCCAATTGTCGTCTTATTCCAAAAACACTATACGTGTTGTCAGGATTGTTTACTGCATTTCTGTGAAGTACTAACATTTGCAAACACAATGGGTCTGTACTGTGTAAGTAAATGGTGTCAACAATTGGTGGTAATTGAAATAGAATATTCATTGCTACATTTGCGTAGCAACTTACATCAACTATATTTGAGGATTTAAATGGTCCAGGTAGTTCTGTATCTAACTGCTTTTTTTGGAGTTTGTCTTCCTTCTTTAAAGAAGTACCTGGTTTACTTTCCCTAATTAATTCTTTTTTGCTTGTTGTACTTGATGAAGTTTTAGTTTCTTTTAGTCTCTTTGGAGGATTTGCAGTAACATCCTGTTGCATTTCTGTTTGATTTAGTTTTCTTTTAGAAAATGTTCCTTTTTGTGGAACAGGATATGTTTGTAGATGGGGGGTGTATAGTGAATGAAGTCTATTGTATTCTAAAATGCAAGGAATATCAGCGTTTACTTTACTTGTATCAAAGTTTATTAGAAATAGACCATCAATTGTACTTAGGCGTGACAGTGCTACGTAGCTCATGCCTTCTTTAAAGACTGTGTTACCAATGTCTATCATTGCTTTGTTTAGAGTAAGACCTTGTGATTTATGAATGGTGACTGCGTATGCAAGAGTTAGAGAAAATTGTTCTCTGCGTACATACATGTCTTTGAAGGGAAGGAATCGAGCCTTTGAGCGGCCTATTCTTTTTACTTCTGAAAGTTTGGCAAAGAGAATATTGACAAACTGAATTTTGTTGTCACGTGGGTATGTTTGAAAGCCAACAACTGTACCCAGTGCTCCATTAACTAGTCCTTGGTCCACCTCAAGGTTACGTTTAAGCATTACTCTACAATTTAAGGATAATTTTAATATCTTTTCCAAGCCTGATGGGTTTGAGATTGATTTTTTCTAAACTATTTATTCTTGATGTGGCTTGGTCACACATGGGTAGTGTCATTCCATGTACATCTAGTTTGTCTGTGGCGCTAATTTCCATAATTGGTTGCATTTCTTTGCTTAACATTATTTCATTGAATTTGAAACAGCTTGCAAGAGTTGGCATTAAGGCCGCACAATTGACATTTTTGTGGGCTAATTGTTCCATAACATATGTAGCACATGCATTATCACCATAAAGTGCATGAATGTGTCGGGTTTTCAATATTGCTTCTGCTTCTCTAGAAAGTATACCAACTCTGATACTTTTTAAGATGTTGGCATAAGTAAGATCTGCAGATTGGCGCATGTTTTCTGTTAATTCTCTGTATTGGAAATGTTGCCAAAGGTTGACATTTCCAATGCTGCCAACAGTTTTACGGCAGAGTTTGTGTCCTAATGTTTTAAAAATAGGCTCACCTTTTACAGGTGTCAATTGAAGAAGATCTCCGAAAACAATGATGTGTTTTCCTGCAAATAGCTCTTGAAAGTTTGTTTTGAGTACTTCTTATAATCTGAGGTGAATCAAAGCCAACATTAGGTTGGACACCATGCTCACTTCATCTATTAGTAGCATTTTCATTTGTTTCAATACTCTGCATACTTCCATTGCAGCTTCTGCAGAAAGTTTGTAATAATCTAACTTGTTTTGGTGTTCTATTGGCAGGAGTAGTAATCGGTGTAAAGTGACACCACCTATGTTGTAGGCAGCTAAATCTTTGGGGACAGTGACAACAGCTGACAGTTTGTTGATTATCAATTGTTGAAGGAACTTACTGATGATTTTGATTAGGAATGTTTTGCCAGAACCAGCTTCACCACTGACATAGAATAGTATAGCTTTGTAATTTTGGCAGGTGCATTCTTTGTTTTCATGTTGCACACCATGTGCAATTTCTTTTGTTATTTCTTGAAAAATGCTACGTTGCTCTTTGTTTAGTTTTTATTGTAGTGTAGTTAAGTCTTCTTTATCTTCATAGTGACACATGGTGTTTTCTACTTCTATCATAGCTAATTCTGCCTCATTTGTTATTAGTGGTTCTCCCAGTGGTTCTTGGCTTCCTGTGACAGAAGGTTGACTACTGTCAGGAGTGTCCTTATCTAGTTGTGCCTGGAGTTCCTCTTCGTGTTGCTGATCATTGTGCAACATTGTTTTGTACTGTGCAAAGTTTACATCAGTTATACTGCTTTCATTGGCTTTGAAAGCGTCTTCATATGAGTCATGGGTATCAAGTATTTCCTCTTCTTTTCTCCATGGTTTGAAGAGTTGTAGCAGGGACATGTAATATATTTCTTTATGTTCAGGAGTCTTTAATGAAAATTTGATATGATTAATTAAATTTAGTTTGGTGAGTTTTACTAAGCTGCCATCACAGTTTGTCACTTTGTATTTACAGTTTTGCTCATCGGGTTTTATATTATTTTTGTATGTGTAGTTTTGCGCTATGTGGTATAGACACATGGTTTCCAAAGTGGTACTCCTGTTTGGGTAGTATGTGTCCAATAAATTGTTTTTTAAAATGTCTTGGCTGTTGGGATCATGTTTGGCTATTGTTTCTATATCTTCGTATGATTTTAGAACTCTTTTTCTAGATTTAGCTAGACCAAGACTTAGCCATACTATATTTGCAGATTTACCATACAATGCAGTACCAGTTAATCGATCAGTTGCTTCATAGGATCCACATTCTCTATGGGACAGCATTTTTATGCCCAAGCTGTATAATTTCTGAGACACGGTTTTATCTGATGACAGGTCATTCCAGAGGTCTTGGAGCTCTGTTTTTTCTGATTTGGTTAAGTATGCTGTGAGATATCGTGCAATTGCAGTAGAATTGTCTGCAATGTACTGCACATCTATGTTTGCATTCCACAAGTGGGCAATGATTGCATTGTAATCATTGATATATGTTTCTTCTTCTTTTCTTTTTATGCAATATGTATTTTTAGGTGACTTACCTTTAACACTATGTCTAACTGAAGACATGAGGTTGTTCACTTGACCTGCATTTGTAACTGGTCTAGGGAAACCAAATCGGCATTTGGTGTAGTATTTCCCTTTGTTTTTGTATTTGTGACGACAATATTTGCCACATTTGTGTCTTTGGAATTGTAAGATTTTTGCATGAAGATCAATATTTGTGGATTCTGACAGAATTTCACAAGTGACATATTTTTCAATAAACTGTAAAACAGTGGCATCGCTTGACCAAATTTAGGAGCATCTTTAATCCACAAAAGCATGTGGACATATGGCGCTCCTCTGGCTTGGTATTCTTTTCTCCAAAAGAAGTGTTGCACTTCTCCAAGGGGATGAACAGTTTTATTACAAATAAAATGTAGCATAGCAATGGAGCAATGGTGAAAATATCTAGAAACATTAACAGGATCCTGAGAACAAAGTTATCCAGGTGTTAGTATATCTATGTTTGTTTTGTTTTCATTTGATTTGCGTAGGAAAGCATCTAAATCTTCCCATGCATATTCTGTGCAACTTAATGTAACAAACCAAGTGGGCGGGCCAAGGTTTCTGATCATACAACGTACATCTCCATGGCGTCGAAACCAGTACTCTTTAGTACCTCGCATATTTGCTAATAGATTTGTAAGATTTGTCTGTAAAACCTCATCTTTTTATTGAACTTTTTGTAATAATTGTGTGGCTGTCATATTTTGAAAGTGTGATCCTGATATTAATATGTGTGTAACTCCGTAACATAAAGTTGCTAGTTCACTTTCAAAGAGTAGGTGGAATATGTATTCCAAATTTTGTCGAAATCTGGGATCTTCAGAATACATTCGTAATGAGCGATATTCTGATGCTGATATTCGAACAGGTCTATCATCATATCTTCCTCCTTTGCCAGTAGGAAAGAGTAGAGGAAAAGCACATGCTTCTATACTTTTTTCCCATATGCTGATTGGTTATCCTTTTGTTTGACGGATTTGGTACGTTTCCAGTGCATGTTCTATGGTGTCATTAGAGTGCAATGGTTGCATTGTATAATGGTCTAAAGTGTTTGCTATTGTAGGAGCTCAGATTGACTAGTTTCTTGTTTCTCTTGAATTTGTTCAGTTGTATCGTTCAAGTTTTCTTCGATATTAATTTCTTTGTACTAATCATTATTCTCTTTGAGATATTGCAGGGCTTCTCTAACTTTATGTAAATCTACCAGTTGTTGCCAAATTTTTTTGTCTATTGTAGGTACTCCATTTACCAAGATAATTAAAGATTGTTGCATTGGACGTTGCACTCCTAGAGTGTGCACATTTTCGTTTAGATCTAATGGTAAATACACTACTTTTCCACGAATACCTTTCACTAATTCAGAGGGAGGTAATTTTGCAGTTTTTGGTTGAAGGCGTATTATTGCTTGAAATGGATGAACCGTTTGAATTATGATGCTCTCATATAAATTAAGTTGTTGAAGGAGTTTTGGTAGTGGATGTAATTCCAAGTTATTTGAGATAGCACGTGAAGGAGTTTGATTGTTGTCAAGTTTGGTAGTGCAGTAACTGCAAAGTATTATGGGGTCAGTTATTTCGTATTTGTTTTCTGCTATAAGGTAGAGAGCTAATTCAAGCCATTTAGAATCTTCATTGTCTTCTATTTTGTATGAAAGGTCGATAGTTTTTGTGTTACTTTTATAACACGTTCTGCGGCAACATACACACACGTGGTTTTGTACTTCATCTCAAGTGCTTTGAAATGTTAGTATTTCTTTTTTGTATGTGTGTAGTGAAAGGTTGCCATGTGCAGATTTGTTACGAAGTTGGTTGACAGCTATTTCATCTTGTAAGTGGGTTTCATTTCCAAAATATTTTTTTCTGTATATACTAGATTTCTTCTAGTAGGGGTTTTGGTGTACCATGTAAAAGAATGTTATTTAAATTGGCTAGTGATAAAGCAGGACTTTTTGCATAATACAGTTTATAAACTAGATTTCTAATACTTGCATGATGTGTTGATATCCTTTTGATATCATGGAAGATTGTTTTGCAAGTAGCTCCTGATATGCAGGCCAACGAATGTCCTTGCAGTCCCGTGTGCTTGCGTCCTGGACAAGCATCCATACTTTGCAGTATTTTAATTCTGATTTTGTCTTTGCTTTTCACATATTAATTGAGGAATAGGCGTAAAGATTTGAACATTTTTTTGGGAATGTTACACATTGACGTGAATGGCCATGTGTAAATTAGATGTTCTGATCCAGTCGAATGGAGGGGTAAATCTAAGTTTTCAGGGCATATTATTGTAAGGAGTACTTCTTGTTCCATTATGGTATTAACTTTTTCATAACCTCGACCACTGCTATGTATGTTAATTGTATTTGTTTGCTTTTGTTTGTACGCTTCTTCATTAAAGTATGGTTCTGTGCTTGTAGTGTGACTCCATTCACCTCCACAGATATTTAAGAAGTTATTTCTGTTCACATTTCGTTCATTGAGAAGTCTTTTTTGAAGTTTAGTTATTAGTTTTGTTAGTGGTTTAATTATGTTTAACACAACAATAAATAAGTTTCTTTTGAGAAGAATTACACTGTCTATAAACTCTTCTAAGATTACTTTCCTACGATAGGTTTGAAGTGTTGAACCTGGTTTCTCTCTTGTTTTTATCAGATTTTGAAGGACTTTGTGACAGAACATTTTGGCTAATATACTTTTCTTGGTATGCTTACTTTGTACTATATCAAGATTTATAGAAGACGTTTTATTTGTAGTGATAGTTGATTTTCTGTTAATAGTTTTTTTGGGTCGTTTTACTTTGTGATAGAGGAGGCAAAGTTTTTGCACTAGAAACGTCTTCTGTTTCACAACATGACTGTATTAGCTGTTGTGTTTCAACATTTTTTACAAATTCTGCTATAGATGGGTGTTTATGTTGGAGACTTTTCTTTTCATTTGCTCTACTTCTGCTTCCCTTTCTACAGAGTTGCTTTTTGGTGGGCATTCTGTAGCGTCTGTTGAAAAAAATACAAAAGGTATGGGTTGGGGTTTTCTGCAATGCATGTGTGTTGTGTGCATGATTGTTTGAGTAAGATGATAAAGATGTATGTAATGGTGTGTGATTGTGAATTGTGAAGTTGAACTACCAGGGATGGGTATTCTTCAATTAATGTGTTACTAAACTGGGGTTCAGATGACAGAAAAAGTAAGCCGGTGGTGTGGAGAAGAATAAATAATATAGGTAAAGCTATACAATTAAAACAGTTGTTTGTTCTACAACATCTACATTCTAGCGGCTGAGTTGGGTAATTTGTGTGCCGAAAAATAGGAATTTGAGGGCCATTCTGACAGGAGATCACTGTTTAAGACGGTGGGGATTTTTAGTCAGAATGGTACAGAATCTCTATTTTTAGGCACAGAAATACCATGAATGCACCATACAGTGCGTGTGTGTTATAAATCAAATATTATGGTAACAATCTACTTACTTTTTTTTCAAAAATGAGTAGTTTGCTTCTTAGTTGTTTTTTGTAAATCAAACTCAACTGCTTCTATTCAGGAGAATGGGCTTCACTGCAATTGTAAAAGAAAGAAATTAGTAATTTGGTTGCTATATAGCACTGTTTTCATTTTAGACATAGATTTTTTTAAATTGAAATGCTCAGCGCCTTCCTGAAAACCATTAAAACTATATTATGACTAAGAGTAGGAAAGAAAATATCTTTACTATGGTTTGTGGAATTCATAATCTACCAACGTATACCACTATTCTTGTAACTAAGCTTTTCCACGTAATAGTGAGTCATTGTCATCATAGCTCTCAACCGTGTGTGTCGCAAAGGTGGGTGAAATCGCCTGATTTTGTTTTTGGCGGGTGAGACGCCCATTGGAATGAATTTGCGTGCAGGAGGCTTGGCGGGTGAGTCAGTCCTTTACAAGGCGGATGACACCTGCCAAAAGCGTGTGAGTTGAGAGCTATGTGTCATAGCCTGCTTTTGCACGTAACAGTCAGTGAATGTCATAGTCTGCTTGTCCTATATAAATGTATGTAAGTACTTATATTAACAAAAAAAATTAAAACCAATTATGTGTTTGTACAAATATTATTGTTTGAGATTTGATCATAGAGTGTGTATGTTATTTTGTGTGATTATATGTTGTGCATATATTCTATTTCAAAAAAGTTAGTTTAATAGAATTTGCATGTGTGTGTGTATGAAGAAATTAAACGATATAAAGGTTTGTAAGTGACAGGTCATTTTAGGACAATGAAACAATGATCGTCCATTCATTTTTCAGATTATAGAAGGTAAAAGTCGGTTAGAAAATGTGTTCATGTACTGTGTAGAAAATATGCATACCTGTACTTTCTGTTCATGTATATGGATATGGACCAAGCTGCAAGTAGAAATATTAGAGATTTGTACAGTATTTCTCGTAGATTGTGGTTGTCAATGGTACGAGACTTGTACTCCGAGAGATACACCGTACATTTGTAGTGCTGCTCTATGATGATGCAGTTACATGTAGAGTTATTGGATTTGATTGGTGGATGGTCATGTGATTGCTTAGCTACATCCAATGAGGGATTGGCACAGAGTGTGAAATCGAAATGGTAGAAGGGCTGTACATGTTACGATACGTTCGCGGACATGGCGGTAATTCTAGGACACCGCGTATTACATCCGGGGAATTTGGGGAGGGGAGGTATGGAAATGAGATTGGATGAAGCAAGGGATTGGTCAGTAAAGTTTAGTGAGTGTGTTGTGCTAGGAGAGGTTTTCTCAGATATTGTTTTTGCAGAGAGAACAACAGATAGCTATGGCTGAGTGTTTCAAAACACAGATTGTATGGATTTTGGGAGACTCTTGGATTCATTGGTTGAAGGTGCATGCAGAAAGCTGTGGAGTATCTATAGATCTTGGATTCCCACATGTGGAAGTGCACTGGCATGGAGTGTGTGGAATGAAGTGGTTGGACTTGATACCTCTGTGTGCAACTTTGAAGATAGAGGAACATCCAGACATAATTGTAATTCATTGTGGAGGGAACAGTTTAGGACATGTTTCTGGAATTTCTTTACATCTTGCAATGAAAGAAGGACTTCAGAAGATAATGGACATGTTTCCAAACTCTAAAATATTTTTTTCACAGATTGCGCAGAGACAAGTGTGACTTCGTTCTTTCTCATGTGGTCCACAAATGGAGAAAGCAAGGCGTAATGTTAATAAGGCTGTTTGTGCCTTCCTAAGAGATTTTGGCATGTTCTCTTTTAACAATGAAAATATTTTGTTTTGCAACCTTTTTTAGACATACAGCATTCATTTTGAAGTACGTCTTACGTAGTTAAAATGTTTTACATTCAAACACCTCACAAAGGCTCTTTTCAGAGCCACCACTTCCTGTTAGAGAAAAATGCATTGGTTTCAATAGGGTAGCAATGCAATTGTTTTTCTGTTCGCGGACCGTCCGCGGACTTTCACGAAATGGAAATGGCTATGCTTTATGTATCTTCACTTCAATGTTTTAACTGTGAAAGCTGGCTTTGAAAAGAGCCTTATTTTTTTTTTTTGATTTTTGTTATTTTGTATTTTTTTGTTCTTTTTATACACGACACACTAGGAGAGGAGGGAAAGGAGTGAAAAGGGAGGGGGACACCAACCACAGTGATAAGAAAGGGCGAGCTGAGAGAGGAAGATGTAGAGTGGGTTTTATTTGGGTAGTGAGCAGGTCTTCTGGTGCTCTGAGATGATCGTCTCAAAAGCACTCCGAAGTCGTTCCCCCCTGCAGAGTACTGTGTCACAGTACACACATACAACTGTGACCCTCGAAAGGTAAGGGTCATCAGAAATCTGTATGGCCTGTGAGACAGCTTGAGGAAGACGCTGTCCCACAGAGGTGTTCCTTGTGGTGACAGCATCAGGAACGGAGGATGAAGTAGAGTTAATCAACCTACTACGCTTCTCGCAAGGTACTAACTTGCGAATGGCCCCAGTGTGGAATGAGCGCAGGTGTCGCTTCATGGTAGTGGTCCCAAAGCTATACGAACCATTCTTTCCTGTGACTTAGTACCATTTTGCACTCATTACAGATGACACGGTTCGCATGAGACTTAGGACCGTTTCCATGAACGGTAAACAACCGCCACACCCAAGATTCACGCCGAGGGCGGGTAGTAGGGATTTCCTCTACCTCATTCTCGTCATACTCTTCGTCCTCCTCTGTATCCTCACTCCTGTTACCCTCTTCAGGCCCTTGGGGAAATGGTGGCGGTGGAGGATGTGGGGGTAGTGCTGAGGCAGATGTAGCACCATGTGGTAATAGTCGATCGATGGATGTCATAGGCTTGGAGATGGAAATCTCAAAATCTGCAAAGTATGCAGCAAAATGCAGTGTGCTCAGTGTAATAGTCAGAAACACCATGAAAATGCGCTCTAGGGCGTGGCCTTATATTGGGGTGCTTGTGTGCGGGTCGCGGACATGCGCGGCATCCGCAAGATAGATCGAACATCAAAAAAGGTTCAAAAAGTCACAAAAACTATGTGGAAAGTTAGGATTAGTATGTGGGATTTTTGGTATGGTGATTTTTTAATGAGAAATATTGTGGATTACTTGGAAATGTACTTTTAAACTGGTCGGGGACACGAACAGTGTCCACATTTAGAGCACAAGATGAGCTTGGGCGCGGTCACATGATTGTTTTGTGAGCAAGTTCGCTAAGGTAGCGGTCGTCCGCAGGACACCCAATGTACGGACATTGTTTTGTGCATGCATGTTGATGTTCTGCGGACAGTGTTCGGGTCGTGATTAAAAGTGTGTCACATGTAAAACGAACATAGTTTAATTTATTTGCTAACAATACGGACAGACATAGCGTTTCAAGCACACCTCCATTTTCGTTTATTTACGAACAATTCAGGACACCACGAGTGTTCTTAGAACAGTTTCTGTTTGCTATCGAACACTACGAATAGGCATAGTGTTCTTAAGGACACCTCCATTTTCGTTTATTTACGAACATTTCAGGACACTACGAGTGTTCTTAGAACATTTTCAACTTGCATGAGAACATTACGGACAGATGTAGTGTCCTCAGGACAGTCACATTTTCATTTCTTTACGAACATTTCCGAACAACCGCAGTGTTTGTGGACACCTAAATTGGTTTTATCACAAGGAACTGAAAGTAATTACAACCCAATATAAGAAAAGTAACTTTATTTCATATATATATATACAATTATGACTGGGAAGGTGGGGCAGAAATGGAAACAAAAACAGGAGAATTAGGGATTTCTAGATAACTGGGATCAGGTGAAGAAGGGAAGGAAAGCTCATCGAAACGCTTTGATCCATAGACAGGGTTTGGGGTTAGCTGCGTGGGATAGGGTGAGGGGGGACAAGTGCAGGTTGGACAATGGTGTGTGTTGGGGGTTTCACATAATTTTCCACAAAGTTTTTCAAATCCATAAAATTTTGCATAAGGTCGTCCATTTTTTGATTAATCTGCTGTATAGTTGTATCCTCTGATTGTTGTTGTGAGATGCTTGGAATTTTTGTATGGTATGTAATAAAAAATGTATATGTTAAATGTATACAGAATAATATTTATTAATTGGTTTATATAGTAAAGTGTGTACCATTAGGTGGACTATTTTCTAACATTTCCTCTCGTGGGAAATGCTCCTCTAGCCAGTCGAGAGTACTACACATTTCTGTGAGAAAACAAAAAAGTAATATGTTTTTTTTTTTAATATAGAAAGTTTATAAATATATGAGTAAAAAGAAGTGCACTTACTATGTCTGGTGAGATATGTAATCAGTAGTGTATACGTCTGGTCTTGCTGTTGGTTGTGGAGCGTCTTTGAGGTAATTATGGTGGAAGCCACTTTATCTTCTTTTGGTATATTCCATTTTAAAACATATTGTATTTAAATGAATGGTTAGTGTGTTACATATATGGGTAACATTTTTTAAGTATTACTACATATACTTTGTATGTGTGCTGCTTTGTGAATTTGTTAAATGTTCCTATGTTACGATATAACTATTACACATACTTCCCCAGCGTTTTTAGGTGGTGGTACTGTTGTCCAAACATTTCTGCGGACCGTCAAATTCAGTAGAAAGGGTTCAGTATGTTCCATATTATATGTACATAAAGTCAAAGTTATTATTGTTAAGTTGTGCTACTAACAAACTATGAAATTCAGTAAAAAAACTTTGTTAAAGGGACGTTATGGTTAAGTTGCGCTACTAAAAACCTATGAAATTCAGTAAAACAACTTTGTTAAAGGGACGTTACGGTTCAAAGTAAAACCGAAAAACCCCTGAAATTCGGCAGTTATGGTAAGATAAGCAACCATAACTTGCGCCGCCACCGTGCACTGCTAAGACTAACACCCAGGACATCAAAGATGACATCACAAATTCTTCTGTTCTTTTTTATGTAATACATTTTCTTAGGTGATTTACCTTTAACACTATGTCTAACTGAACACATGAAGTTGTTCACTTCACCTGTTTCTGTAACTGGTCTAGGGAAACCAAAGTGGCATTTGGTGTAGTATTTCCCTTTGTTTGTGTATTTGCGACGACAATATTTGCCACATTTGTGTCTTTGAAATTGTACTATTTGTGCATGAAGATCACTATTTGTTATTTCCGATGGAATTTCACAAGTGACATATTTTTCAATAGACTGTAAAACAGTGGCATCACTGTCTTGACCAAATTTCGGAGCATCTTTAATCCATAAAAGCATGTGGATATGTGGTGCTCCTCTGGCTTGGTATTCATTTCTCCAAAAGAGTTGTTGCACTTCTCCGAGGGGAGGAACGGTTTTATTACAAATAAAGTGTAGCATAGCAATGAAACGATGAGGGAAATATCTTGAAACATTGACAGGATCTAGAGAGCAAAGTTATCCAGGTGTTAGTATATCTATGTTTGTTTTGTTTTTGTTTGATATGCATAGGAAATCATGTAAATATTCCCATGCATATTCTGCACAACTTAATATAACAAACCAAGTGGGTGGGCCAAGGTTTCATATCATGCAATGTACATCTCTGTGACGTCGGAAACCAGTACTCGTTTGTACCACGCATTTTTGCTCACAGATTTGTAATGCTTGATTGTAAAACCTCATTTCTTCTTGCACTTTTTGCATTAATAGCGTAGCTGACATATTTTGAAACTGGGTTCCTGATTTCAATATGTTTGCAACTCCGTAACATAGAGTTGCTAGTTCACTTTCAAAGAGTAGGTGGAGTATGTATTCCACATTTTGTCTAAATCTGGGATCTTCAGAATACATTCATAGCGAGCAGTGTTCTGATGCTGTTATCGGAGTGGGTCTATCATCGTACCTTCCTCCTTTGCCAGTCAGAAAGAGTAGAGGAAAAGCACATGCGTCTATACTTTTTTCCCATATGCTGATTGGTGATCCTTTGGTTTGTTGCATTTGGTACATTTCTAGTGTGTCATTTGAGTGTAATGGATGAATTGTATAATGGTCTAAAATATTGGATACTGTAGCAGGATCTAGAAGTTCTGGTGACTCTTGAATTATTTCAGTTGTTTCCCTTAAATGTTCTTCAATAATTATTTCTTTGTAGTATTCATTATTGTCTTTTAGATATTGCAAGGCTTGTCTAACTTTATGTAAGTCTATGAGTTGTTGCCAATTTTTTTTGTCTTCTGTTGGTACACCATTTACTAAGACCATTAAATATTGCTCTCTTGGACAAGGCACTCCCAGAGTGTGCACATGTTCTTTCAGATCGAATGGTAAATAAACTACTTTGCCACCAATGCTTTTCACCAATTCAGAGTGAGGTAATTTAGCTGTTTTTGGTTAAAGGCGTATTATTGCCTAAAATGAGTGCACTGTTTCAATTATGATGTTCTCATACACATTGAGTTGTTGCAGGGGTTTTGTTGGTAGTGGGAATAATTCCAAGTTATTTGTGATAGAACATGAATGAGTTTGGTTGTTGTCAAGTTTTGCAGTGCAGTAACTGCAAAGTATTAAGGGGTCAGTTATTTCGTATTTGTTTTCTGCTATAAGGTACAGAACTAATTTAAACCATTTGGAATCTTCATTGTCTTCTATTTTGTATGTTACGTCTACAGTTTTTGTGTTACTTTTATAAAAAGTTCTGCGGCAACACACACACACACACACATGGTTTGGTACTTCATCGGATGTACTTTTAAATTTGAGTATTTCTTTTTGTATGTGTGTAGTAGAAGGTTGCCATGTGCAGAATTGTTGCTAGTCTGTTGTAAAGCTGTTGCATTTTGTAAGTAGCTTTCACTTCCAAAATATTTTCTCTGGATATGGTTGATTTCTTTGAGTAGGTCTTCGGGTGTACCATGTAGAAGAGTGTTATTTGAATTGGCTAGTTCTAAATCAGCCATTTTAGCATAGTACAGTTTATAAACTAAATTCCTTATAGTTGAATGATGTGTTGATATCATTTTGATATGATGGAATGTGCTTTTGCAAATAGGTCATGACATGCAGGCTAATGAATGTCCTTATAGTCCTGTGTATTTGCGCACTGGAGAGGTATCCATATTTTGCAGTACTTTCATTTTGATTTTGTCTTTGCCCTTCACATACTGATTGAGGAACTGGCGTAAAGATTTGAAAGATTTTTTGGGAATGTTACACATTGCCGGCATGGCCATTTGTATACTGGACGTTCTGGTTCAGTCGAACTGAGAGGTAAATCTGAGTTTTCTGGGGATATTTTTGTAAGCAGTATTTCTTGTTCCATTATGGTATTATACATTTTTTCATAACCTCGTCCACTGCTATGTATGGCAATTGTGTTTGTTTGGTTTTGTTTGTATGCTTCTTCATTAAAATATGTTTCTGTGCTCGTGGTGTGACTCCACCTACCTCCACAGATATTTAAGAAGTTATTTTTGTTGACATTCCGTTTATTGAGAAGTTATTTTGGTAATTTAGTAGTTAGTTTTGTTAGTGCTTTCATTCTGTTTAACACTAAAATTAATAACTTTCTTTTGAGAAGGATTGCACTGTCTATCAAAGCTTCTAAGATAAATTTTCTACAGTAGGTTTGAAGGGTTGTGGATGATTTGTCTCCTGTTTTTATAAGATTCTGAAGGACTCAGTGGCAGAAAATGATTGCTAAAATACTTTTTTTGATATGGTTAATTGCTAGTATAACAAGAGTTATAGGAGCAGTTTTAGCTGTAGTGGTAGCCAGATTCTTGTTAATCATTTTCTGTTTCGTTTTACATTTTGATAGAGGAGGCAACGTTTCTGTACTGGAAGCTTGTTTTGTTTCACTAAATGACTGTATTAGCTGTTGTGTCTGAACTTTTTGTACAAACTCTGGTAGAGATGGATGCTTCTTTTGGAGACTTTTATTTTGATTTGCTCTACTTCTGCGTTGCTTTCTACCAACTTGCTTTTTGCTATGCATTCTTTGGGGTCTGTCGAAAAAATAAGAAGGTATGGGTTGGGCCGTTCTTCAATGTATGTGTGCTATGTGCATGAGTGTCTGAGTATGATGGGAAAGATGTATGTGGTGGCGTGTGATTGTGCATTGGGCAGCTGCAATTAGTTGGGAAACCTATTCTTCTATTTGTGTGTTACTAAACTGTGGTCAAATGAGAGTAGAAAGTGAGCTAGTGGAGAGGAGAAGCATTACTAGTAAACCTAATGGTATAAAATTAAAACAGTTCTTTGTTTTGTAATATTAACATTCTAGGGGTTGAGTATGTTATTTGTGTTCCAAAAAAAAAACAGGGATTTCTGTGCCATTCTGCCTGCTAATCCCTGTTTAATAAATGGGGATTTGTGGGCAGAAATCTCAATTTTTTTATTTTGGTGCGCACATTATATGAATGAAGCACACAGTGTGTTTGAGGAACAATAAGTATATTAAGGTAGTATTTTACTTACTCTTTTTTTGTGGAATGAGCAAGTTTCTTTGGATATGCTGTTTGTAGTTCAGGTGCTGCTGATTTTCAGGAGAGTGGTCTTCACTGCAATTATAAAAGAAAGAAGTTAGTAATTTTTTCGTGTTTATAGCACTGATGTTAATGTAGACGTTGATTTTTATGTTTTTGTTGTAGTATTTTTGTTGATATATGAACACAGTGTATGCATGCATTTCATTTGACTATGTGCAGCCTTTATATTTTATTTACAATATGTTAGTTCAACATGCTTTGCAAATGAGTAGAATTTTAAGTGTATGAAATTCACTTGGTTTTTTAAAGATGTGTTCTAGATAGCAGACAGGTTTGTTAGTGACAGTTGATTATAGTGATGGGAAAAATGTTAATAAGTTAATTTTATAGGTTATGCCAGTTTAGTGGCATTACTCTGTTTATATGCATTCATACGAGTTTTACATGTACATACATGCCAACACTTTGTAGCAGCTCGGAGGGAGATTCTCTCAGAGCAATCGGGAGAGCTGAATTTCCTCTTAGAATGCCTTGGGATTAGAATTATTTTACGAGGGAGGCAGTACAAAACAGCAACATTTTTGCTAATAAAATCAGGATTCTCCCACCTAAATTGGGAGGGTTGGCCTGTATGCATATACTGTGAATACAATATTGGGAACATTTATTTTTCCCATAGGATTGCATTGGGACTAGCATTAATTTAGGTGTGAGATAGTAAAAAATAGTTCGATTTTTCAATGAAAAATCGGAAGTCTCGCGCCGAAATCAGGAGTGTATGTATGGTTATGTATAGGTTATGTATAGGTTATTTGGGAGACTCATGGATACATTGGTTGGAGGTGCATGCAGAACGTTGTGGAGTAGCTGCAGATTCATGTGGAAGTGCACTGGCATGGAGTGCGTGGAATGAAGTGGCTGGACTTGGTACCTCTCTGTGCTACTTTAGAGACAGAGCATCTTCCAGACATAATTATATATCATTGCAGAGGGAACAGGTTAGGACATGTGTCTGGAATTTCTTTGCAATTTGCAATGAAATAAGGACATGGGAAGGTCATGGACATGTTTCCAAATTCCCAAGTAATTTTTTCTCGTATTGTGCATAGACAAATGTCGCTGTGTTATTCTTCATTTGGTCCGCAAATGGAGAAAGCGAGACGCAATGTGAAGGCTGTTTGTGCCTTTCTAAGAGATGTTGACATGTCCTCTTTTCACAAAGAAAATATTATGTTTCGTAGCACATTTTTCGCAGAGAAGGAGTCCATCTTACCTATGCTGATAATTAGATTTTTCTGAGAAATGTACAAAATGCATTGCAACCTTTTTTGGAATTACAGTCATCTATGTTGCTGTAGATGTTGACGATTTAAGTTTTTCAAACACACAAAAACACCACCAAAAGGTTCTTTTCAGAGCCACCATTTCCTCCCAGAGAAAAGTGCATTTGTTTTTCTAGGGCAGCACCGTAAAACTTTATATTTCCTAGGAGTGTCCGCAGACTTCCAAAAATGCACAGGGCCCAGCACTGTTTATTTAACACTTTTATTTTTAAACTGTGAAAGGTGGCTCTGAAAAGAGCTTTTTTTTATTTCTGTTGTTTTATATTTTTTTTTAGTTTTTTACACATGACACACTAGGAGAGGAGGGAAAAGGAGGGTAAGGAAGGGACACCAACCACGGCGATAAGAAAGGGCAGGTGGAGAGAGGAAGATGTAGGGTGGGCCTTACTTAGGTAGGTAGCAGGTCTTCGAGTGCTCCGTGACCGTAGTCTCAAAAGCACTTCAAAGAATCTTCCCCCATGCAGAATACTGCGTCGCAGTACATACACAATATTGTGACCCTCGAAAGGTAAGGGTCAACAGCATTGCAAATGGCCTGTGAAGCAGCTGGAGGGATGTGCTCTCCCACAGGAGTGTCACTTGTGGTGAGAGGAGTGGAAATGGAGGATGCTGTAGAGGAACTCAACCTACTACATTTATCACAAGGTACAATCTTGCGAATGTCCCCACTGCGGAACAATGTTAGGTGTCACTTCATGGATGTCGTACCAAAGCTGTACAAACTATGTCTCCGCCGACTCAGCACCATTTTGCACTGCTTGCAGGTGACCTTGTTCGCACATGCTTTTGGTACGTTACTATGAATGGTAAACAACCGCCACACCCAAGACTCCCGGCGAGTGCTGGCAGTAGGAAGTTCCTCGACTTTATTCTCTTCATCCTCTTCATCCTCGTTCTCTACATCCTCACGCCTGTTCCCCTCTGCAGACCCTTGGGGTAGAGAGTTTGGGGGTGGTGCTGAGGCAGATGGTGCAACAGTAGCCATGGATGCCATCAAGGTTGATGAGATAATCTCAGCAAGAGCAGCAAAGGCAGCAAGAGTCAATTTGCAATAGCAAGAAGTACAATGATGATCAGCTCTGGGGTGTGGCCTTTTATAGGGGTCGAGGGGTGCGCTTCGCAAACAGATCAAACACCCAAAAAGGTTCACAAAGTTCCAAAAAGTATTTGGAATGCCAGGGTCATTGTCTGGGACATGTGCAATGGTGATTTCTTACTGTAAAATAATTTGGATTGTCTGAAAAAGTTGAAAAAGTTATTTTAAAATGTTGGGCAACCGGAAAGTGTCTGCAAATTAGGTCACATGATGACGTCGGGAACATGTCCGCAGGACACTAAATGCACAGGAACGGTTGTGCGCATACACAAGGGTGTTCTACGGACAGTGTTCGGGTCCTGAAACAAATTAAAAGTGCGAAACAAGTGAGACGGACAGTTAAAGACAGGCACAATGTTCTGCAGACTGTACAGACAGGTATAGTGTCCTTTGGACACCTCTATTTTGTTTGACTACGGACATCCCAGACACCGTGCGTGTTCTTAGGACAGTTTCAACTTGGCTGCGGACAGTACAGACAGGTATAATGTCTTTAGGATTCCTCCATTTTTTTCAGTTATGGACATCCTGGACACCAGATGTGTTCTGGTTGCGAACGGTACGGACAGGTATAGTGTCCTTAGGACACACCCATTGTGTTCACTAACGGACATCCCGGACGCCGGGTGTGTTCTAAGAACAGTTTCATCTTTGCTTGCAAATGGTACGGATAGGTATAGTGTCCTTATGGCATCCCCATTTTGTTAATTACGGACATTCCAGACAGGCGCACTGTCCGTGGACATTTTAACTGCTTTTTTTAAAAAAAAAAAAAGGATTTCATTAAAAGAAACATAATTTTTCTTTTATTATATACATATACAACATTAATCAAAGAGAGGGGGAGGCAGAAACTGATACAAATATAGAGGAATTAAGGGTGTGGAGAGGATGGATGGGAGGGTATGAAGGGATGGAAGTCTCATCAAAATGTTTTTCTTGGTGTTGAGGGTTTGGGGATAGTTGACTGGGACATGGAGAGTGGGAACAGGTACATGTGGGACAATGGTATTAAATGTTTTCTTTTATGTGGTCCTCCACAAACTGTTTCAAAACTTTGCAATTTTCCTTGAGCATGTCCATTTTCTGTTCCGTGCGCTATAAGAAAAATGAAGTTTATTTACTAGTTTATGGTAAGTTGTGTTCTTACTGTTGTGTAGGTCTGTTGTTGCTCCTAGCTGTGCAGTTTCTGTGAGCTAATTATTTTGGAGGCACATCTTTTTTATTTTGGTATATTCCATTTTATTACATATGGAATTTAAATGGATGATTGATGTGTTAGATATATAGGTTCCACTTCTTATTTATTATTACATATACTGTGTTTATGTACTGCTTTTTGAACTTGTGCCGTGTTTATATGGCATGATAGAACAATTTAAGATACCCCTTGAGTTTTTGGGAAGTATTGATGTTGTCCACGTCTGTTTGCGGACATACGCACAGTCTGCAGACATCAAAATCATTAGCAGAAGGTTCAGTATGTTCTATGTTACAAGTATATAAAGTAAGGAAATCCTAGTAATCATCTACCAAATTCAAACTGTGAAAATGTATATTCAGTTAAAAAAAAAAATCTTTGATAAAGGGAGGTTATGGTTAAGTTGCGCTACTAAAAACGCTACATTTGTGATGTCATCTTTGATGTCCTGGGTGTTAGTCTTAGCAGTGCACAGTGGTGGCGCGATTTATGGTTGCTTACTTTACCATAACTAGCGAATTTCAGGGTTTTTTTGGTTTTACTTTGAACCATAACGTCCCTTTAACAAAGTTTTTTTTTACTGAATATATATAACATATGTGACAACTTTGAGGGTGTATTTCTGTGAGGTTCCAAAACATCTGAAATTTAAAATGGCAATGTTCATTCGGTGGGTCTGCATCACTGTTCTCATCTGAGGCTGTTCCTGATATGTGCATTGTGGAAGAAGTGCCTGCCTTTTTTGTCCCTTGAATGGCCCTCGTGTATGAAGTCTTGTTCCAAGTATTTCAAATTAATGACAAAGGTGGAAGATGAATCAGGCCCAATGGCCTTAGTCACATTGGTTAATGCAACAACGTGTTTCCAGAGTCATGGAAAGAATCATGTTGGACATATTTTTTTTTTATTTATTATTGAATATAGTTGAATTTATATCAACTTTTTCAGTTTATACATTTAGAAAATTCTTAAACATAAAAATCCAAATAAAACAGCCAAAAATGATATCAATTCATATTATACAATCATCATCATTCTAGGTTCAAGGCCTGTAAAAAATTGATTGTTGCAATTCTTATACTCATACAATCAGTAGCAGCCAAGGCGACCCATCTATTTTTTGGGTCGAGTTGTGCAAAGTATGCAAAATGGTTAACAAAGTGCAATTTTCTTAGTGTACTAAGTGCAGGGCAATCCAGTATTAAGTGTTGAAGGGATTCCACAATCATAACATTTTTACAGAACCGGCACCAGTTATGGTCAGAAGCAATTTGTTTCCTTCTTGCTTTGACCTCACCAGTAGGCCAGATGTTAAACCTTAAGCGAAGAATCGCAGATCTTAAAGCAGCAGATGGTGCTAAAAGCAAATAGGACGCAATGTTTTTATAGCGTTTTGGACCAAAGATTGTACGATCAAAGTCTTTATAAGTTAGACACAAAGTTCTGGTGTCGATCCAGTCCATCATATACACCTTCTTCTTTGCCAGCTCTGGATGAGCAATAAGCAGTTTTAGTGAGATGTCAGCATGTACCATGATTGTTAACATTTTCATAGTCCAGTATTTTGGGAACATTTCTGTAGAATTAATTAGGTAACTTGAAATAGTGGATAATGTAGAGTCACCATATGTAGATAGTAAACATTTACGAAATAGGGCACATAAGCGCCAATTATATAGTGCACTTAGAGAAATTAATCCCAATTCATATCTTATTAACACTCTTGGAATACATTGAGGTAGATTTAAGATTGTACGCCAACACTTGGCTTCTAATAAATTCAAAAACCCTAAAGGGACAATTAGTGTTTCCATACCATGAAGAATGGTTGCTACAACATTCTGATCCCAATAAGTAATGGCAGCTTTGATGGAAAATTTACCATATTTAGAAATGATTACTCGTGTCTGACAAATTGCTGTGATTAGCTTCTGCTAAATTTTATTCAGATGTGAGTCTAATGTTGGAGTGCCCTCAAAAATCAGGCCCAAATAAACATAATTTGGTACCGTTTTTAAGGATATTCCATCAATCTGCCAGTTCATTAGATGTTTACGTGCGCCTTTAGGAACATATGTAACTATTTGTGTTTTACTCGTGTTTACTACAAGTTCATTTTCTTTGAAATAGGAGCATAAAGCTAACAAGAGATTGTGTAAACCACTTGGGGTTTTTGATACCAACACAAGATCATCTGCATACCACAATGCACAGATTTTTACATTGTTCAATTTAGGAGCGTCAGCGATTACTTTGTGAAAAATATCCTGTACATCATTAATAAAAAAGTTAAATAAGGCAGCCGCCAAAATGCATCCCTGTTTCAGCCCTCTAAATGTTAGAATAGGGGTTGTTAGAAGCCCCTCAGAGTTTAGCCTTACATAAACCCTGGTTTGTGAATGGAGGGCAAAAATAATGTCAGTAAGAGTGGATGGGCAATTCGCTTTGACTAACTTATCTATAAGTTTTGGTCTTGAGACCGAATCAAATGCGGAATGAAGATCTACAAACGCAAAATATCTGGCTTGCTTTTTATATATTGCTTGTTGTTTTATAGCATTTAAAGTTATTAAATCAATGCTCGTGCCCAGCCCTGCTACAAATACAGTCTGTGCTGGGTCGTGCTGATTTACTTTCTTTGTCCAATCAATAAAATCTCTTAACACCAGTCTACAAAAAGTTTTTCCCGGTATGTCTAGTAACCTTATTGGACGATCATTTTTCGGGTTAGTCCGATCACCTTTTTTATAGACTGGAATGATTACAGAAGAACGCCATGATTGCGGAATATTTTTAGTTTGTAGTATCCGCAGAAACATATTATTCAAAATTAATGACCACTCTGTTATATTTTGTTTGAGCATTACGTTGGTCAGTCCATCTAAGCCTGCCGCTCTAGATGACGAAGAAGCTTTAATGAAAGTTTGAATGGTAATTTTTGTAAAATGTAAAGACCAACTGTTTACAACGATACTATTGTAAATATAATGGTTCATCATAGGATCACTATACAAGGATGAAAAATGTGTAACCCACATTGATTCAGGTACGCCATTAAGATGCACATGTGGTTGGGCTGAGATGTTACATCTATTCAGGAGTTCCCATATAAGGCCTGAATTTTTACCCCGGCAAGCTGATAAAAAACATTCACTATCTTTTTGATACAAGGTAGCTCTCCTTGCTCGTATCCAGTTGCGATATTTCGAAGAAGCATTTTTAACAGCCTTATTTTGATCAATTAATGGTAATTTGTGAGCAATTCTAATCTCTCTTCTATAGGCCTTCTTTCGTTCATACAGTGCCAGATCAAAGCTATGAACATGTCTTTTACCTGGTTTACTATGAACAGGAAGAGGATTCGCAAAGGTGCTAAGAATTTCTATATAAGAACTGGGCCTGGGTAAGATTTGATTTTCTAGAATTGCATCATTCAAAGCCAGTAGTTTGTTGGTAGACCATTTGAATTGATTTCTGCCATTATTAACAGATGGAGTATGTTTATAGTACATTGCAATTTTTGTGTGGTCACCACTATCTACCAACCAATGTAAAGATAGAAGGTGATGATCACTAGATGTTTGTTTGATTATCTCAAATTTGCTTATGTTTGTAAATATGGAGTTCGAAACAAAGATGTAATCAATGGTAGATTTAGAGGAGCCTCTTTCCCAGGTATTCATAGGTGGAATATCACCTGTGATTGCACCATTTATCAACCTTAATCCATGATCTTCCATTAAGGAATTCCATCTTGCACCTTCTCGACTCCAATTCCTCTTATTAGAATAGAAACAGGAGAAGTTCAAATCGCCCATTAGCAATATTCCAACAGTGTTAGTTTCATTTGAGATAAGCTCAAACATACAGGAGAGGGCATCATAAAAGCTATCATCAGTGATGCCTACCGGGTTTCTATATAGATTAATAAGTGCATATGTCTGTGAGTTGAAAAGAATCTTAACCAAATGAATGAATTTATTTGGTGTTTGCCAGGGGATGATTTTCAATCACCTGCTCACTTTCACTGCTACTAACAACCCGGCTGTAGGTCTACCTTTACCACCATTTGCTGCTGGTAGTAAACTAATCTCATGATCGTCCCATATGGGAAGATTTAGTAACCATGTTTCTTGTAGGGCTACAATATCATAACTATTCAAATTATTATCTAAATTCCACTGCAAATGAGAGTACCCTCTAGTATTCCAACTAGCAAGTGAAAAAGTATTGATGGAAACGGTTATTCGTGGTTACGAGTAGACATTAGGTCCTACATTGGGATCAGATGACAAGTAATTAGTACAATAATTGCAGTTACACGAAGGTTCAGAATTTATACCACCAATAGACTTATTTCCATCAGTCTCTTTAAATTGCTGGCGTGCTGGGTCTTGGGCTAACAAAAAACCCAGATTAAACAATTCCATTCTGGCATTCCATAGTGTATTGCGAACAATACCAGATTTTATCCATAGCCTAACGATGGAAAGGTTTTTATCACAAAGAAACTCCACTTGATCCACATCTGATGAGGAAATGGCTTCTAGGCCCTCTATGTCTCCAAATATATTGAAGACACTTACACGACATAAATCATATTTTGGAAAAGAACCATCCCGGCATTTTAAGATCAGAGTGTGATACTGGTTAAGTTTCTTTAAAAAGGCAGCACTATCGTCGTTTACATAACGTTTATTACTACCATTGTGTATATTCATGTTACACCTATTTCTATCTTTAGATTGATTTCGAAGGTGCTGAATATTAGAGGGAGGAGGCATGATTTTCATACAATTATCAGATCGGTTTTTGAGAACATTAACGTCATTTTGTGGGGTTTTATTAACATTATGTGTATGAGGGGGCTGTTCAAAGGTATGTAAAGTATCAGATAGCGCTTCAGATCTTCTATTAAGTAGATAGGAATCGACTGCATTTCTCAAAGCAGTTAAATGATCTTCTACTTTTTCTATCGGAGCGCTAGGAAGAGATACTTTTGTAGCACCTGTCGAATCAACCTCATTTTGGATTACTAGTTTCGTATGTACATTCGAGCAGGCCTTTGTTGTTGGTATGTTATCAGATTTAGATGTTAAAAGAGAGACCAGCTCATTCAATGGATCATAGTTGGGGAATGATTTAGGAACTTCTGCTAGGATCCTGTGAGCGGGAGCAATATGAGAGGGAGGAGGAATATCTTGTACAGCTCCATCAACCCGCGTATTATCGGGTATATTGACATAGTCATTATTAGATATCTCATTGCTTAACGCTGGCAGGGCAGCAGATTTATGAGGAAGAGACGTAGTAACATCTGGAAAAAGAGGTATCTGCGATGTTTTTTTTAACTCTGAAAGAGCTTTTTTATTTCTTTGTATAAGCTTAGATGACAACTGTTTATTTTTTTTCTTATTTAACAAAGAACCTCCCAGCTTCTGTGGTTTTAGGATAAAGTCTCGACATGTCTGGCTCGGTATTGGTTGACCCTCAGTTCTCACAGGGGAATCAATACTAATCCAAGATTCATTAGGTTTAGCTATGTCTTCATCGTCATCACATTCAATAGGTCGAATTATATTAGGAAACATTGGTAAAGATGGCGTAGTTATTAGGGGATCTTGCATCAGCCTCTCTAAGTGTGATATACGCTGAAGAATAGAAGGTCCTGAGTGTACATTTAAGCCTTGATAAGATGACCACTTGGATTCAAGCTTTCCAATCCTTTGTTCCAAATTTACCAAAGATAACTCCTTGGAACATTTAAGAGAAGTGTCTTTCATCCAATCACTTATTTGATTTAATTTATCAGTTTGGATAGCTAGCTTCTGATCCAAAGAATTAAAAAGCTTAAATAGAGTAGCCATAGTTGTATTAATAGCTCCCAAAGTAACTTCCAATAAAACAGGGTTCAGTAAGGAGTCAGTTGGTTGTCGTTTCTTATCGGAAGTTTGGCAACGACGAGGGGTAGGTTGCAAAAAAGAGATCTCCTCATCTTGTCTTGTTGAATTCATGGAACAAGCCTGTGCATAATCAGTCGTGATCGAAACTCTTGAACTTTCAGGCTCTCTACATTCGGAAGAATGTTGTGAAAGAGCAGAAAGAGGCTTTTTATTAGAGGTATGTCCCACGTCCTCAATGATTATTGAAGCTAATGTAACATTCTCCAATAATGAAAATTGACATTCATTTGTCATCAGATTTGGGTCTAAGGTTGTCTCTTCTAAAACAGTAGTGCAAGTTCGCATAGATTTATTAATTCTAATCGGTGAATGGGGTATAGTTAGTAGAGTTAGATCAGATACGGAAGAGCTCAAAGGGGGGGCAGAAACCTCATTGTCTGGGTTGGGAATTGATTCAAGAATCACATCATTCATATCACCATTAGATAAAACCGTTTCTGCTCTAATCAATACTGGGGGAGTAAGCACAGTCAAATTAGAACTCATTAAAACTTGTGGTTTAGCTGCATAAAAATTGCGTATATCATTTGAATTTTTATTAATAGGTGTCAAAATGATATTTTTTTTTGATGTACGAATTCGACTTTTGGTCCTTTCATGTGAAGTGGCTAAATTTTGATTAATGGGGGTTTGAGGAAGCAACGCTAAATCCAGTGTATTAGGCATGATAGATGATGTAGTAGTCATAGAGTCTCTAGTTATCTCGGATGGCATGCCTGTTTGTAAGGTAAACATAAGGTATAAAATACACTTTCTTTCTTGAGAACAACACTATGTAAACTTTAGAGTTATAAAATAACAACCTTAGCTGTTATTAGCTTTGATATCTAAAATAATGTTCCTGAGTTCATCACAGGTTTTGGCTCCAAGGTGTGGACTGAATGATAACACTGGTTACGTACAGTACCTTAAATGGGTGATTCACTTTTCAAACCATCCACAAAACAGCCGCATAACAGGCAATGGGCTTGACGCCACAGGGCTTATCGCTGCAAGGGTGGCTCGCAGCTGCTTTAGAAGCAGAAGGCAGTCACGTGTGCCGTCACGTGCCACACGCAGCTCCGCCTCCTCCAGGAAGCGGGTATGCGGCGAAAATATCAGCAAGAGCAGCGGCTCGCAGTGCTGATTATAACAGGCTGAAGGGCTCCACACAGTACAACATAAAGCGATCCTTCGCTTTCCAACTGAATGCGCCGCTCGGGCAGCTCGCAGCTGCTTTAGAAGCAGAAGGCAGTCACGTGTGCCGTCACGTGCCACACGCAGCTCCGCCTCCTCCAGGAAGCGGGTATGCGGTGAAAATATCGGCAAGAGCAGCGGCTCGCAGTGCCGATTAGAACAGGCTGAAGGGCTCCACACAGTACAACATAAAGCGATCCTTTGCTTTCCAACTGAATGCGCTGCTCGGGCGGCTCGCAGCTGCTTTAGAAGCAGAAGGCAGTCACGTGTGCCGTCACGTATCACACGCAGCTCCGCCTCCTCCAGGAAGCGGGTATGCGGCGAAAAAATATCGGCAAGAGCAGTGGCTCGCAGTGCCGATTAGAACAGGCTGAAGGGCTCCACACAGTACAACATAAAGCGATCCTTCGCTTTCCAACTGAATGCTGGACATAATAAAGGGTGTAAAACCATTGATGTTCCAGGAATGAGGAAGGTGGCATCTGCCCTAATGGATTGATATTGGGCCTGTGGGTCTAGAACATGTATGAAATTGCCCAGGAATTTGGGTGGAGTTTTTTTTCCCATGGTGTTCGTCCATGACCCAGCATTATTATTTCCTCAGAACGATCTAAACATTGATGAATTCCCAAAGGTGGATGATCATTTCAGAAAAAGAAGATCACTTCAGCTCCGACGGATGGAAAGAGAGAATTATTTCTCACCAAAATCAAGAAATGCGATTGAGCAATTCCTGATGAACAAACACAAGTTGTTCAGCAAGACTGCTATGATAATGACATCTATATTTATGCCTGGTGTTCAAACAGCAGTGAATGCCAAATGGCTACAAATCACCAGATGGGTGCTTCTGCAGACAATCAATACTACTATAAAAGGATTCAATGCCATAAAATAAGAGATGAGGGCCATACGATTGTTGACCCTCCAAAATAGGTATGTCCTTGACATGATCACAGCAATGGAAGGAGGAGTTTGCGCCAAGATCGCCCATCATGTTACACATTCAAACCTTCTCATGACGGTGAGAATGGGACCTTGATGTTGGCCATATCAATGTTGACAGACGTGCATACAAAGATGGAGGAAGAGACAGGTGACATTGAAGATGATAGTTTGTTTTCATTCTTGTTCTCATGGATTTCTAATTGGATGGCAAATTGATTCAAGTTTCTTAGAGCAATACTTGAGCTGATCATGCTTGGATTCTGTATAATCAGGATAATGATTGCACAATGTAAGAAAATGGCAAAGAAGGCAGTAGGAATGAAGATCATGATTGATACCAAGGATGAGCCAGTTGCCAAAGAGCTAACCGACGATGCTGTCAGAGATTAAATAAAGTCAAGCATTGTAGCACCTGAAGGAATGCATTTCTGGTATCTAAAGGATCATAAAAGGTATGTGGGACGTTGTGTCTACTGTACCTCGAATGGACAATGTAGTTACATGACCTGGAGTGTGAATGGACACATTTAAACAGCAGGCACACTGACGGGGTGATGAAAATTTGGATATGCAAGAAAAGCCTCTTCAAGAGAAGATACAAGGATACAGAAAAACCTGAGGAGGTTGAACCCGGGGAGTCCTTAAAGCAGTAACACTTCATGCATGGATGGGATGCAAAATAACTCTTACACCAAAAAATGACTCAGGAAGTTGGGAAAACGTCTCTCCTGACTGTTTTATTATCCATTGTCTACAACAAGGAGTTCCAACGGACATCAACGGATGTTCCATCAAGTTTGCGATCATTTTGCATTAAAACACATTTATATACTAAGAATGTGTCATACGTGAGGTCATACTATGTGGCAACCAAGAAAAACCTATGGGGAATGTGATACTCTCAAAGGTAACTTCTAAATATGCTTTCTATAATGGGACAGGTTGTGATTGGGTCTCTACAGTCAGGTGGACAACTTATGCCCATCCCTTGTGCAAGTCATCTTCATCAGTTATTAAGTACACAGTATATTACTGGCTCTCAAACTACAAGGCCCTTCGTTATATGGCCCTCTATTATTGGTTGGCATATGCAGGCCCTTCTGAAACACTCGGTTCACTAGCAGCACGTAAGCTGGTACCCCAGGTGTCAGTGGGTGGACTTGACTGTGTCTCCCCATCCAATAAGCTCAACATCTCTCATCGCTCATGCCTTCTGCCATTCAGATTGTCTTTGAACTCAGCCTTTCAAAGAATCCTTTCTCCTGGGAATATAAGGGAGCATAGGCACACTCTTATCAAAGTTTTTGGTCTGTACACCCAACTCATTTTTCCATCATCAGCTCATGTGACAGGAGACTGTACTTTGGCCTATTTTGCACCATTTTTCAATTGTCTTGAATTAATAAACTTGGCACGTGTGGTGTTCTTTCTTTGTACCTTAACAAGGAATTATTTGGCTTCTTCTATTTACTGTTCTTCAAGGATATATAACCAGTTCTTGGATGCTCCATCCTTTGATACCAGGCTAGGCAGCCCTTCCAGGCCTTTCTATGCTCTTGGATTCTTGTTTGCTGTGACTCTGCTTTCCGATCCTTCTTTCTCCGTCGGTCTAAGCTTACTAAATATGTGACACCGATGTCCAGAATTCTATACAATGGCAGCACCACCGGCAGTCTATTCACTAAGTATAGCTAGCCTTAAGATTCTTAGTCTACTTGCGTTGTTGCATCTGTACAGTTACAAAACGGTTTGCATTTATTGCAGTGCTCGTCACATGTGCAATCTTCATTTCGCATATGAAAGGTCACTCGATCCTGTATTAAGTCATCAGATTCCATAAGGTCGATACATGCTTTCCTTTAGCCACTCATCCCAGTGCGTCACGCTCACTTGTGACGTCACCAACTTCTCTTTCTCTCAACTTCATATTCCTTCTGGGATCTCCTCCAAGAGATTGTCATCTCTACAGGGGTACATCAGATAGGGTGTTCTCAATGGATACCTTTTCTCGAAGGCTCTCCGTGGAAAAGACACCATCACTGGTGTCATGCATGTCGCAATCTCTGGATTCCAACATATAGGAAGGATGGGGGGACTTCCTGCAGAGGCATTCAGCTGCCTCTCTAAACTGTGGTTGAAGACTCAACCAGAGGGCTGAATGCACAGGATTGGCTGTAAATATTTGCAGGGCATCCCACCACCTACATCCCCTGTATTAAAGACATGAGACTGTTCCATGTTTGAAACCAGCAGTCATGTGTTGGTGGAAGAAGATACCCATTAAAAGAACCTTATCGAATGTACCCCCGAAGTGATGACAATCTGCTGGAGGAACTCCCTGAAGAAATTTGAGAAAGAGCAAAAAAGCGAAGCTTGTGACATCTTAAAAAGTGTGTGCGACGTCTCGAGATTGTGGTTGAGGATGATATATGGGTTCTAGAAGGCTAATGATAAAGTACGGATCGAGTGAACTCTGATATGCAAAGGAAAATGATTATACATGCACAAAGTGCTACAGGGAACAACTGTTCAATAAATGTACACACGATGAAACGCAAGGTAGATTAAGTCATCATAGAAGCTGGTTATGAGTAGTGAGTAGAATGTAGGAGAAGCTGCCATTATACAGAAACTAGACATTGCTATCATGAATTAACTAAGCCATAAACCATGAATCAGGAATGGAAAACTGTTGCAGCAAGAATAATGGGCTTATGGAGCTGTGTGGCAAGGCTGCCCGGCCTAAACTCAGGATTCTAGAAAGCGAGGTCAGCTATCTCCTTGAAGAAGGACAAGTGTGCGAGGGATGAACCTTCTCATGTTAAGGTGGAAGAAAGAACACAAAGGATGCCAAGCTTTAATTCATTTAGAGCATTTAAAGGCTGAAAAATGGACTAAATCGTGGTCTCCTGTCACTTGAGCCGAGGATGGAAATAGAGTTTGAAATTTGAATTCCAGACACGATTGCACGTGCCCTCATTCCCATGCATTCTCAAAGACAAGGATACTCTGCAAGGCCACCTACAAAAACAAATTCATGGCAGAAGACATGAGCGATGAGAGATGCTGAGCTAATTGGGTGGTGAGGTAGCTTCATATCCTATCTCCCTGCGCCTGGGTCTGGACTTACTTGCTGCTAAATGAACTGAATGTTCCAGACATGGCACTAGCATGCAAACCAATTGTATTAGTCCGTATAATGAAGGACCTTATAGTTTGAAGACCAATGAGAAACTGTGTATCTAATATTTCTGAAATTACATGTGTTTAGATGTAGGCATAAGTTGTCCACCTGCTAATAGGCAGCAAACAACAATCCTAGCTCCTATAGAAATGTATACTTAGATGATTCCCTTAACCAATCCCGACCCTCGATAGGTTTTTCACTATTGCCATGTGTATGACATCACTCTGATGCATTATTTACTATAAGGACCATATTTTGTGTGGAGATCATTGAGAAACTGAACGTACGTCTGTTGATGTTTGTTGTAACCTCTCATGTTTTAATAAAACAGAATCTGTGAGATTATTTGAGTTTGTTTGGTAATTTGAACTCAGAATTATTCTAGTGTAATCTCATCTATTAACATGTGCAGGTTTCTAAGGGTTATATGCTCATGTCTGGGCTGCATCACTGGCACCCAAGACTTAGAACCATGGCCTCCAACTGCACCGCAGCACCACCAACTGTTGCGGTTTATTACGCGGCCACACGCAACTCAGATAGTTCCTTTCCGTCGAATGAATGTGGCACTATTAGTTTTTGTTAAGGTTCAATTTGGTAAAGCCTCCAACCCGTCTCGTACCCAATCCTGACAAGTACCCGCTGCCACAAAGGACTAAGAACCAGGCCGGTGAGTAGTCAGAATATATATATATTTATTAATGTATTTAAACCAAAATTGATAAGTAGCCTAACATCAGCAACCAGTGCAGTGGCAACATAAGAACAAAAATGACTTCCATAAAGGCACAAACAGAGTGATAACACTGAGATACGCAGTTACAATTATTTTTTTTTTAAATCACCCACCTATACAGAAAAAGAACAATTCAAGACACACAGTTGGTTATGATACTTTTCTGCCAGCAACCCCCACCCTCCAAACATCAATTAGACTTGACCCTCTGAATTGAAAGCAAGTGGCAGAGAGTGGGAACATAAAGGGAAAATCATTTTTTGCGATTCTAACCACAGATGCAATGTGATGGAAAGGAAAGCATTTTGTTTTGCCACACCTAAAAAGAGCATGCAGGGCCTTGGCGTTCCAGTCAGAGCACAGTGGGAACAAGGGGCAATTTCATTTTGCACCCTGCATTTGCAACAACACTACCAGGCTTCACACTTTTGATTTTAAATGAAGAGGATCAATGGGGAATTTCATTGTACATCTTGCGCAATCACATGGGAACATGGTTTTGGGATTAATTCTTTTGGCAAATCATTATGCCTATACCGCCTCAAAACACACTGGGAGGAGGTGTCGTAAATCTCCCCTGCCTCACCTGTGATCGGGATCTCCCTTGTTCGGCCGCAGGACTCTTACTGTGGATCGTTCGGGTCTTGAATAGGCTCGCCCGAGCCTCGTCAGGTTGCAGGACGCGTTCAGAGTTCTGAGAAGTTCGTGGTTTCAGGGTATCCAGGATTAGCGATGAACGAGTAAGTAGGGGGGGGGGATCCAGGAACAGGATAAAAGGCAAGGAAGGAAGTAAGAGGATCAAAGGAAACCAATGTAGAGAGTAAGCACACGTCGGGTCACTACCGAAGATAGCCTTGAGACGCGCAGACCCACAGGGGCATGACCAATTTATAGTACGTGCCACGACGTGAAAGCTAGTGCGTAGCACAGAGCTTGGTACGGCCATGTTGGGAGGAACAAGGAGTACAAGCCCTTCGTGACAATGGCCATGAGGTCCAGAAGGGGCAATTTCGCCGGGTCATGACAGCATGCCCCCTCCGAAGACTGGTTCCTCCAGGCTTGCCTGGGTGAATAAGATGGAATCTTCTGAGCAAACGAGGGGTCTTTAAATTAGAAACTGGTTCCCATGTCCTCTCGCTAGGGGGGTAGCCTTTCCACTCGACCAGATATTGTAGTCGACCCCTCCTATACCTGGAATCACATATCCTGGACACCTCATATTCCAACTTGTCGTCCACAACAACAGGTGTGGGTTTGAAGGGTTTTCGAGTAGAACTAACGTAGGGTTTCAACATGGAAGTATGGAAGACAGGATGTATCTTCTTCCAGGAATCCGAGAGCTTAAATCAGAAGGAGACAGGATTGATGATCTCCTTTATAGAAAATGGACCATAATATCGAGGAGCTAATTTGTTTGGTCGTAGATGTCGAGGTAACATTTTCGAGGCTAACCAGACTTGATCGCCAACTGAATAGGAAGGTGATGGTCTTCTCTTAGAGTCCGCATATCTTTTGGTTCTAGGCTGGGCCTGTTCTATGATCCTTTGCCTCTCTTTGTAAGAGTCAAGGGTAGGTACCGGAGTAGATTCTAGAAGAACTGATGGTAAAACAGACAGGTGATAACCTTGACTGCAATAGAAAGGGCTGATCTTGAGAGCTGAATGATCTGAGTTATTGTAGGAGAATTCGGCTTAATGTATAAGGAGAGACCAATCGTCTTGAACCTTGGTGGCAAAACAACGAAGATATTGTTCCAGGGTTTGATTTACTCGTTCCGTTGCCCCATTGGTTTGGGGATGATAGCCTGAAGGAAGGGCACATTGGATTCCTAGAACACAACAGAGATGTTTCCAGAATTGTGAAATATACTGAGGTCCCTGATCCGAAATAATCTTGGAAGGAAGGCCATGAAGACGAAAAATATGTTCCAGGAAAATTCCAGCAAGTTCTAAGGAAGATGGTAGTTTATACAATGGTGTAAAATGAGCTAGATGAGTGAACACGTCAATGGTTACCATGATGGTTGTATATCCTCGGGAAGGTGGTAATTCAACAATGAAGTCAGTGGCAATAACTTCCCAGGGTCTGGTTGGCAACATAGGTTGTAGAAGCAGACCCGCCGGCCTCTGATTATCGTATTTGTTCTGACTACAAATAGCATAGGTCTTGATGTATTGAACTACACTGGACTTCATCCCTGGCCACCAGAACTGTCTTTGTATAAGATGGAAGGTGTTGGTTACTCCTCGATGGCCGGAGTGAAGAGTATCATGGCATAGATTCATTACCTTCTGTTGAAGTTCTTTTGTCAGAATGACCACTGAATTGTTCTTGAATAAATATCCTTCCTTGATTGTCAGACGGCAGGGATTTTTCTTCGATATGTCCTTCCAGAGTTCAGATAATTGAGTCTGTGCTCTGATTTCTTCCAGGAGATTGATCGCTTGAGCTACAAAGATTGTGGGTAGAAACATTTTAGGATAGATCTTATCCGCCAAGGGAACGTAGTCGGGACACCGAGAAAGGGCATCAGCAATCAAGTGTTGCGAACCAGAAACATGTGAAATTTGAAATTGATATTGAGCAAAGAAGTAGGCCCATAGAGCTTGTCTACTGTTCCTGCACTCCATGGATTGTAGGACCTGAAGATTTCGATGATCAGTACGGACTTGAACTGGATATTTAGCACCCAGGAGTAAATGTCTCCATTCAGTGAAGGCATGACGAATAGCCAATAAATCCTTCTCCAGAACTGGGTAGTGAGTCTCGCTGGTGGTCAGGGTCCGTGAGAGATAAGCAATGGGATGTTCCAACTTATCATCGGATTCTTGTTTTAAAACTGCTCCAATGGCGTAATTGGAGGCATCAGTTTCCACTAGAAAAGGACGATTTATGTCAGGTTGGGCCAGGATGGGGGCCTGAGTGAATTCTTCTTTCAAGCGTTGGAATGCCTTGTCTTGTGGTATAGACCAGTTAAATGGAACGTCTTTCTTCAGGAGATTAACAATGGGTTGAACAATCTCGGAAAAGGTGGGAATGAATTTCCGGTAGAAGTTGGCAAGCCCCAGGAAGGATTGTATTTGCTTAACAGATGTTGGGGCGGGCCAAGCCGGTATGGCCTTCACCTTTGCAGGGTCCATACTAATTCCTTCTGAACTAAGGACAAATCCCAGATAGTGAACTGATGTAACATGAAACAAACATTTTTCTGGTTTGGCTAAGAGTTGATTTTCATGGAGACGTTGAAGTACTGCTTTTACATGTTCTTCATGTTTCAAGGAGTCCTTGGAGAAGATCAATATGTCATCCAAGTAGACGATAACATTGAGAAATAACATGTCAGAGAACACCCTATCCATAAAACGCTGGAAGACTGCGGGACCATTAGTCAGACCAAAGGGCATGACTAGGTATTCAAAGTGACCAAAGGGTGATCTAAAGGCTGTTTTCCATTCGTCTCCTTCCCGGATACGGATCAAATGGTAAGCACCTCGGAGATCCAGTTTCGTAAATATCACTGCACCTCTCACAGCTTCAAGGATATCCGAGATCAGGGGTAGTGGGTATCTGTCTTTCAGGGTGTATTGATTTAGGGCCGGATAGTCCAGGCAAGGTCTGAGCTCTTTGGTATCTGTTTTTTGCAATGAAGAACAATGAAGCACCAGCTGGTGATTTTGAAGGTCTTATGGTGCCGTTCTCAAGATTAGTGTCTAGGTATTCCCGGAGGGCTCTCTTTTCGGGTTCTGAAAGGATAAACATCCTGCCAAAGGAATCACTGTTGAGGGTTCAGTATCTATGGCAAAGTCTTCGGGTCTATGTGGAGATAAATCTTGAACAATGGCAGTAGAGAATACATCAGCATACCCTTGATAGATCTCTGGAACTTGTACAATGTTGGAAACCATGAGTGGTGTCTCTGGACACCTTGGTAGACTTATAGGAGCTGTGACTGAGGTATCCAGGTTTAAACAAAGGTTCATACAGAACTCCGAGCCCAGGAATAAGGATCCGGCCGTCCAGTTAATATATGGATTGTGCCTTTGTAACCAGGGCATGCCCAGAACCAAGGGGTAATGGGCTGATTTTATAATGTCAAACACAATCCTTTCTTGATGATGATTTATGGAAAGATGGATCTCCCTTGTTTGCAGACTTATGGGTCCTGAGGAAAGAGGTCTTCCGTCAATTGCTTCCACTGGCTGTGAAAAACTTCTTGCTTCATATGGAATGTTATGACTTCTGACCCAATCTTGATCAATGAAGACTCCCATTGCTTCGCAATCCACCAAGGCCAGTATGGGGTAGACCTTGTCCTTGGATGGCGATAAAAAGGCCTGTAATATCACCAATTTGTTTTGTCCAGGAGAGTTCAAGGATGGAATTGATGTGGAGCAAACATCGCTCTCCCGAAACCTTGCTCCATTTAGGATCTGGAGCTGGCGTTTCCCGAGCGTCGGGGAGGAACCAGAGGACACTCTTTAACTAGATGTTTATCTGAGGCACAATACATGCATAAGCCTGTGTGTATCCTTCTTAACCTTTCGTGCAGGGAAATTGGTCCACAAAAGGCTCCAAGTTGCATGGGTTCAGAATCAGTGCTCGGATTCTTGGCAGATTCTGTCCTTGTAGTATTCTCTGGGGAGTTTCTTTGAATTGAGACTTTATTCTTTTTCTTTTTGGCCTTTCCTTCTTGGATTCTGAAGTCTATTTGCATTGACTAGTCCAGGAGGCTAATTCGTCCTTAATCTCTTCATTTAGACCTCTGCGAAAGAAGGTAAAACTGCCTTCCAGGGGCCAGTCCGCCTCTTTGGCTAGCAGTTTGAATCTGGTAACATAGGTCAACATGTCTTGGGATCCTTGTTGGAAGTCAAGTAACTTCTCTCGAGCACCGTGGACCAGCTCTGGACGTTCGAACATGGTCTTGAGTTCTGCGATGAACCCTTCATAATCATCCAGGGGAGCATCCCCTGAATTGAGTAAAGGAGTCGCCCATGTAAGGGCATTACCAGAAAGATGCAATATCATGAAGCCCACCTTAGGCCTAGGAGTTGAGAAATAGTAGGGCTTGAAGGTAAAATGTACCAAACAAGAATCCAGGAATCCACATAAGATCTTTGTTGAACTGACGTATTTATCAACCACTCCTCCCAATAATACGCTGTCCTTGCGGAGTCACGTGACAAGACAAGCTGTCTTAGCGCTGCATTCTCGGCTTTTAAATTCTGCATCTCTGTGGAAAGTTCTTGCATTCCGCGCATCAGGTCCTGAATAGCATTCTCCATGGTAGAATCCGTAGTGATCGTTTGGCGTCTCAAACTGTCGTAAATCTCCCCCCGTCTCACCTGTGATCGGGATCTCCCTTGTTCGGCCGCAGGACTCTTCCTGTGGATCGCTCGGGTGTTGACTAGGCTCGCCTGAGCCTCGTCAGGTTGCAGGACGCATTCAGAGTTCCGGGAAGTTCGTGGTTCCAGGGCATCCAGGATTAGCGATGAACGAGTAAGTAGGGGGTGAAATCCAGGGACAGGATAAAAGGCAAGGAAGGAAGAAAGAGGATCAAAGGAAACCACTGTAGAGAGTAAGCACTCGTCGGGTCACTACCGAAGATAGCGTTGAGACGAGCGGACCCGCAGAGGCGTGACCAATTTATAGTACGTGCCACGACGTGAAAGCTAGTGCGTAGCACGGAGCTTGGTATGGCCATGTTGGGAGGCCAAGGAGTACAAGCCCTTTGTGACAATGACCATGAGGTCCAGAAGGGGCAATTTCGCTGGGTCATGACAGGAGGTTGTTGGTTTTGAATGCCAGCAAACAGATCATGTGATTTCAGTAGGGGAATTAATTGATTTACTTTAATTAAATATGCTAAGGATCCACACAGACAAACAGGATATTTTGCTATGGGGAAATAACTACAACAATGCTTGAAAAATGCAGGGTCTACACAATCTTTGGCTTTGGGGATAGTTTTACTTATAGAAGAGGCCTCGGAATGGGCATCGGGGAACAGCAGGTTACCATGGGACAGCAAGGGAGCATTCTAGGAGTGTCTCCTCTGATTTAGTCCTCTGTGATGGGATGTTTCTCTCAAGAGATCAGCAGCAGGTTGCCTCCTGGAATAAGTGACAAAAAAGCCCTGTTCTAATGCAAACTGAACTACTTATAGGGCAAATCACATAACAAACTTGTCATGATTCCCACAAAAGGGATTGGTTGATTTTCTCTACCTACCTCCCATCTGTGTGCTATTAGGACCAGGAGATGAGGGAAGTGAGTTTAGGACATCAGTTGGAGGAGAAAGCTTCATCATCCCAATTTGACAGTGTGCTTGGCATGTTTAAAACTAAAACAAATCTATCAACAAGGCACGTACCCTACATTTTCAAATCGTTACATGTATGAATATATTTTTGAGAACAACATTTTAAGGCAAATCCGATGATGCTAATATGAAGTCGGCACATCCTTCTTATGCAGAGATATGTTTTTTCTTCATTTACTCAGGAGCTGTATCAGTGAAAAATATACCTCTTCATAATTTTCATGTTACTTATTTCTTTCATCCTCATAACAACTTTCAAATCTCTCGGAAACAAGGGAAGTCCCAAATAAAATTTTCATTAATAACTTTAGTTATGCTTATCAGACAAAACGTGTTTAGCTTGCTTCAAAGGGGGTGACTATCACTTTCAATAAAAGTCTGGAATGACCATTGTAGCATCAAAGCGTCTAGGCTGCCTTTTTATCCAATAAAATGTATTTTCCTATTAATTTCAAATGTTTTATTTGGACTAAATCATGGTTTGTCATTGTGTGCCACTGTTCAAAGTGGCTCCCATAGGAATTTATAATAATTTAAGTATTTTGACCACATTTGGTGTTTTTGCCCAGCCAATTCCAAAGACAATTTCAAAGCCATCTGACAGCTGAAAAGTCAATTCCGTTTTTCTCTTGTGTTTGAAGGGGGAAGGTGGGAGTGATATTCTGTTTGATTTGTGCTGTTCCTGAATACCTGCTCTCTCCTCACATCGATTTAATTGCCTATTGTGGGGTTGAGGGGTGTTGCATGGGGAACCCCTAACCATAGTGCCATCTATACCAAGCAAACTCAAAAGTATTCTTTTCTGTGCTGCATTTGTTTGTGTGCTCATTACTTGATTCTTAGTGCATTAAATATATTGTTCAGTGTTCTGTCACCCCATTGGTGATTGTTGTTACCTATTAAAATATATTGGGCCTCATTACGACCCAGGCGGTAAGTTACCGCCTGGGCCGTCACTTTACCACCATGGCGTTTACGCCATGGTGGTTGGCGGACTTACCGCCCCATTCCGACCTTGGCGGGGCGGTAAGTCCCCAATCCCCATTTACCCTTCCCCATTCCCATTTTTGCCCCATAGGGCATAATGGGAGTGGGGAAGGCGTTAATTACGCCACCGTAAATTACGGTGGCGTAATTAACTCCATGGTCCCTTAGCGCCATGGATTTTAACACCCGCTAAAAGCGGGTGTTAAAACCTCCATGGCGCTAAGGGACCTCTTAATTGGCGGTAAGGGGTCGGCGCAGCTAACGCTGGCGTAAACCCCTTACCGCCAGGGTCGTAATGAGGCCCATTGTGAGTTAAATTCTAAATACATAAATAAATATTTACCTCTGCAAACTAGCCTGATTCCTGGTTCTGTGTGACCGGGGTTTGGGGGGTCTCAGGAGAAGGTTGTGATATGAGTGGTATATCATTCAGAATATTGTACTTATAGATGAAAATAAATAAGGGTTTAATTTGTGCACTACATGCTGGGCGCGACTTGGATGTGTGCCAGATTGAAATCACTTACAGTAGCATTTACACAATATTTTATAAAGCACCTGGCTTTCTTTTAACAGTTTCAAAATACATAAGCATCACTTCTGGATTGTCCATATGAATAGGGCAGTTACATGAGAAAACCATGTTCAAACTTTGAAAGTTCAGCAAGCGTTTCTCTTAGCATACTGTCATTTGGATGAGGAAAAAACTAAAAGGAAATTATTTTATTTCTTGTACTTTGCAATGAGCTCTGTTTCACTTTAGCTTCTTGGAGCACAATCTGGTATTATGTTGAAGATAATCTATGCACTGCAGTTTCTTTAAGTAACAGTGCAGCTCTCCATAGATTGAGTGAAATGGCAATGTCAGTCACATGTCTTTCTTTTCCTTGGTAAAATGCGTTTCACATGTCTTTGCACTTTTGACCTTCCGCCCACTTTCTTTGCTTGGTGTTTGAGGTTCAATAGGCCTTATGTCTGACATCACCATTTCTGTGCTGGCCTCATACTTCTATGGACTTTTACAAATGACTCTGGCCTCTTGATTTCTAGCATTCAGGTGCTATATATTACCCCACACAAGGTGCCAGCTCAGTACTTCAACCAACGACAGTGGTTTAGGGAAAAGGAGCCCACATCATCAGACCAGCATTAAGCTGGAACATGGAAGTGGCTGCTTCCAATTATTATAAGGTGAATGGTCATAATGATAGTTACAATTAAATACTTAATTATCTGTTTTAAATAACATTTAACTCAGAATACACCCTTCAATAAAATGAAGGGAAATAAGTATATTATTATATTGTGTACCAGAAACCAATGGTGTCTATTAAGAGAGAAAATATGTTACTGGTATTTCAAACAGTAATTGCTAAATAATTTAAATTAAAGGTAGCAAGCTGTGCTGCAAGTATCTGTTGATGTGAGAAACCATTTTTTAATTCAGTGTGATGGACAAGGGTTTTGGAAAAGTTTTTAAAAAAAATATGGAAATTACTACCAGGTAGCAACGTTAATCATGGAGAGCAACAATGCCATGACGTAATTAAGTGTGACAGAAGCATGAGATTATAACATTGAAATGGAAGAGGAATCAACAAGTACATTTAATTTGGAATTAGGAGTCAATTTAAGGTTGAATCCTTCGATTTCTGCACAAAGTTTTTTTGCAAAACGGCGTTGGTTGTTTAAATGCCCTTCCTATTTCGCTTTAAGGAGTTGGAAACTCTGTTCAGGATTTTTTAATGTAAACTATGTTTATCACGGGTCAAAATGTTTATCAATTCCTGCCAACGGCTATTTGGAAACGACTTGAAATATATGGATTTTATTAAAGGGTCTTTTTATTTTTTTCAGTCAAACATACGTTGGTGGATTAGCGTGTCACACATGCATGATTACAGAATCCAAATGCAAGAGGAATAAAAACATGAATTTTAAATGGCTTTAGGAGTCCACTTGTTACGTAACTTGTTTTCATTTACAAAAACACTTCACAATAATGTCTTCTGCCCATAAATATGCTAAACCTTTCATGCGGTTAGCAAATTAATATGTTATCTATCTTTGCCTTTGTAGAATTTGAAAGTAAAAATACTCTGCATCTTGGCTTTCACATGATAGAATAAGCACAGACGTTCCTTAGCAATAACTAATTTACTGCCTGATTCATGGAATTATTTGCGTGAAAAACGCAGATTTCATACTTCAAACAGGGATTTTAGGGCAGAAAGGTGCGCAAATCTGCGTTTTCCACGCAAATAATTCCATGAATCAGGCTGTTAGTTTTTTAGTAGAACAATTGATTATGTTTAAAGTTAATTGCATGATAAATCATTGCTAATCCATGCCGAGTCTGGATTATGTAATGAATAGCCTTACAATGAAACATCGACAGGGTAATTGATAGAATTTAGCGGACAAGTGGCGCACACAGCTGGCGCACAGTGTGCGCGTGTGAATCTCTGCGCCAGCCGCGTGCGCTAAAATCCATTTCTGCGCACAGCGTATTCATGGATTTTAGCTACCAAAACCAGCCGTGGCGCACAGTTGCGCAGCGACCCTGCAGCAGCGTCAGTTACGCCCCCATGAATGCCCCTCGCGCAAGGAAAAGCCATCAAAATCCCCAATCCAGCGCAAAGGGCTGCGCTAACCCTCTACCAGTATACAGGGCTGCCACACAGCACACGGCAACATGGGAACGTGTATTACTGGGGTTTGCAGGAAGTTTCACACGCGATCGGAGCGTGGTACGTGTATTTCAGGTGTTGGCAGGAATTTTCACACGTGATCAGAGCGGGGTACATCTAATTCGGGGGTGTGCGGGAAGTTTCACACGCGATAGGCCCTGTGCGAGTGGGGTACGTGGATTCCTGGGGTGCGCGAGAGATTTCACATCCGATCGGAGCGGGGAACGTGTAAATCGGGGGTGCGCAGGAAGTTTTGCATGCGATTGGCCCTGTGCGAGTGGGGTACGTGTATAACTGGGGTGCGCGGGAAGTTACACATGCGATTGGCCCTGTGCGAGTGGGGTACGTGTATTTCTGAGGTGCGCTGGAAGTTTCACATGCGATTGGCCCTGTGCGAGTGGGGTATGTGTATTACTGGGGTTCGTGGGAAGTTTCACACGGGATTGGCCCTGTGCGAGTGGGGTACGTGTATTACTGGGGAGCGTGGGAAGTTTGACACGCGATAGGCCCTGTGCGAGTGGGGTGCGTGTATTCCTGGGGTTCACAGGAAGTTTCACATGTGACCGGAGCGGGGTACGTGTAATTCGGGGGTGCGCAGGAAGTTTCACATGCGATTGGCCCTGTTTGAGTGGGGCACGTGTAATTCGGGGGGGAGCGGGAAGTTTTACACGTGATTGGCCCTGTGCGAGTGGGGTACGTGTATAACTGGGGTGCCTGGGAAGTTTCACACGTGATTTTGCTGTCAGAGCAGGGTACATGAATTTCGGGGGCGCGCAGGGATTCCTATCCGTGAATTGGCAGTGTGGGACCTCCCAGGTGTTCCCTCTACACCCTCCACGGCCCCTGCAGGCAGCCCACACCACAGGGGACTACCCTGCACCCCTGGGCATGTCCCACAGGCAGCCCATCCACCATGGGCACGCCCCCCCAGCCAAGCCACATGTCACCTTGCACTACTGCTCACCATCTCATGTCCCCCAGCACCCCCACCCCCAAGCAGTGAGGGTCACCTGCCAGCAGGCCCCCACTCATGTCCCACTGCATCCCCACCCCCCAGCAGTCAGGGACAGGCCCCCACTCATGTCCCCCTGCAACCCTACCCCCCAGCTGTCAGGGGCACCTGCCAGCAGGCCCCCACTCATGCCCCCAGCACCCCCAGCAGTGAGGGTCACCAGCCAGCAGGCCCCCACTCATGTCCCCCAGCACCCCCAGTCCCCAGCAGTGAGGGTCACCTGCTAGCAGGCCCCCACTCATGTCTCACACATGTCCCACTGCACCCCCACCCCCCAGCAGTCAGGGGCACCTGCCAGCAGGCCCCCACTCATGTCCCCCTGCACCCCCACCCCCCAGCAGTCAGGGGCACCTGCCAATAGGTCCCCACTCATGTCCCCCTGCACCCCCACCCCTCAGCAATGAGGGCCACCTGCCAGCAGGTCCCCACTCATGTCCCACACATGTCCCCTGCACCCCCACCCCCCAGCAGTCAGGGGCACCTGCCAGTAGGCCCCCACTCATGTCCCCCAGCAACCCCACCCCCAGCAGTCAGGGGCACCTGCCAGCAGGCACCCACTCATGTCCCCTTTACCCCCAGCAGTGAGGGTCACCTGCCAACAGGCCCCCACTCATGTCCCACACATGTCCCACTGCACCCCCACCCCCCAGCAGTCAGGGGCACCTGCCAGCAGGCCCCCACTCATGTCCCCCAGCACCCCCACCCCCCAGCAGTCAGGGGCACCTGCCAGCAGGCCCCCACTCATGTCCCCCAGCACCCCCACCCCCAGCAGTCAGGGGCACCTGTCAGCAGGCCCCCAATCATGTCCCACTGCACCCCCAGCAGTCAGGGGCATCTGCCAGCAGGTCACCACTCATGTCCCCCAGCACCCCCACCCCCCAATAGTCAGGGTCACCTGCCAGCAGGCCCCCAAACATGTCCCACACATGTCCCACTGCACCCCCATACCCCAGCAGTCAGGGTCACCTGCCAGCAGGCCCCCGCTCATGTCCCACACATGTCCCCCAGCACCCCCACCCCCCAGCAGTCAGGGTCACCTGTCAGCAGGCCCCAATCATGTCCCACTCATGTCCCACTGCACCCCCACCCCCCAGCAGTCAGGGGCACCTGCCAGCAGTTCCCCACTCATGTCCCCCAGCACCCGCACCCCCATCTGTCAGGGGCACCTGCCAGCAGGCCGCCACTCATGTCCCCCTTTACCCCCACCCCCCAGCAGGGAGGGTCACCTGCCAGCAGGCCCCCAGTCATGTCCCACACATGTCCCACTGCACCCCCACCCCCAGCAGTCAGGGGCACCTGCCAGCAGGCCCCCACTCATGTCCCCCAGCACCCCCACCCCCCAGCAGTCAGGGGCACCTGCCCATAGGCCCCCACTCATGTCCCCCAGCACCCCCATCCCCCAGCAGTCAGGGGCACCTGCCAGCAGGTCACCACTCATGTCCCCCAGCACCCCCACCCCCCAATAGTCAGGGTCACCTGCCAGCAGGCCCCCAAACATGTCCCACACATGTCCCACTGCACCCCCATACCCCAGCAGTCAGGGTCACCTGCCAGAAGGCCCCCGCTCATGTCCCACACATGTCCCCCAGCACCCCCACCCCCCAGCAGTCAGGGTCACCTGTCAGCAGACCCCAATCATGTCCCACTCATGTCCCACTGCTCCCCCACCCCCCAGCAGTCAGGGGCACCTGCCAGCAGTTCCCCACTCATGTCCCCCAGCACCCGCACCCCCATCTGTCAGGGGCACCTGCCAGCAGGCCGCCACTCATGTCCCCCTTTACCCCCACCCCCCAGCAGGGAGGGTCACCTGCCAGCAGGCCCCCAGTCATGTCCCACACATGTCCCACTGCACCCCCACCCCCAGCAGTCAGGGGCACCTGCCAGCAGGCCCCCACTCATGTCCCCCAGCACCCCCACCCCCCAGCAGTCAGGGGCACCTGCCCATAGGCCCCCACTCATGTCCCCCAGCACCCCCATCCCCCAGCAGTCAGGGGCACCTGCCAGCAGGCCCCCACTCATGTCCCACACATGTTCCCCAGCACCCCCACACCCCAGCAGTCAGGGTCACCTGCCAACAGGCCCCCACTCATGTCCCACTCATGTCCCACTGCACCCCCACGCCCCAGCAGTCAGGGGCACCTGCCAGCAGGCCCCCACTCATGTCCCCAGCACCCCCACCCCCCAGCAGTCAAGGGCACCTGCCAGCAGGCCCCCACTCATGTCCCTCTGCCCCACGTCATGAAGCTCCTCAATCCTAATGGCCAGCCACATCACACCCCATGCCACCCCAGCCCAAAGGCCCAACCAAGTATTGCATCCACCCACATAGAAATGCCCATTTCATGATACAACCCGAATGGCAAGTCTGACGGCTCACTTATTGATGTCCCGGGCCAGGGCATCATCGAACTCACGCTCAATATCCTGGAGGCGGTCCTCTTCCATGGCCCCGAGGGTTCGCAGGGACGACGACATGTTCACCTCCAACTCCCTGCGAATTGCATTGAGGCACTCGGCCCGCCTCGGGGCCCTCCGCATGGAGTTCTCCGCCCTGATCATTGTGAGCCGTGCCTCTTCTGCCTGCTGCCGCTCCAAATCGATGGCATGGCCCAACCGCTGCCACACGGAAGACACTTGAAATCCGGGGTCCTCCTGCCCTATGGCCGATGCCTGCCCCTCCGATGTTGAAGGCCCCGAGCCATCATTGCTCCCACCATGTTGCTTCTGCTGTACTTGTGCCTGCGCCCTGGCTCTTGCTGCCTGCACGTCCTCCTGCAGCTGGGGTGCAGTTGTCGTGGTGGCCACCGCTGCTGGATGTCCGACACCCGACTGTGGCAGGGATGTGTGCTCCACCAGCCTGGCTGCTGGGTCAGGGGTAGATCCACAGGGTACCCAGGTGACACATGGGTGGGAAGATGGCATGGAGGATGACTGGCACGTAGGGGGTTCAGGTAAGGAGGGGTTCGCAAGAAGGTCCAGCACATGGAGGAATCCAGCACCGGTGACCTGTCCCAGTAGGTCAACGTGGTCAAAGAGGCATACAAGACGACATGCAGTCTCTCCACGAAAAGACTGAAGGTCACCTCGCATGCCCAGTTGACGCAACGCTATCCCACTCAGGACAGGCTCAACACGGTCCCTGATAGCTACCTCTGCAGGGAGAGGAAGGGTAGTTGTTGTGCGCTCATCCCCTTCCTGAAAACTCGTCTGGACGTAGGAATCCCTGCTGGTACCAGATGATGCAGTGACAGGCTCAGGGACAGGATTACACACAGGCACCTCTGTGGCGGCCTGTGCTGCCTCCTGTCCCTGCCCCTGCACTGCACCACTAGCACCAGTGGAATACCCACCTACAGACCCCGTGTGTGTCCCTTCTGCAGCCTCCTCCTCCACCAAACCCCCCACCAACCTGGATGATTCTGTGCCATCTTCCTCTGTTGGACCCTGTGGGGTCTCAGCTGCCCCTTCTGCTGCCGATGAGTCCACCTACAACCTCTGTCTCTTGGACCTACCCTCGGCAGCTGTGGCCTGGGACGCAGCACCAGACTCCTCACTCCCTGACTAGATGACAATCTGGGAGGGGAGCCAGGCCTTGCGTCTCCGGCTGTTGGTGCGATCCCTGCCGCTGTGCTCCACAGCAACCTCTCCGCCCTCTTCATCAGTTGACGCTGCAGACAGGGAGAGATAAAACACAGACATCAGGGCACTGTACAATGGACTGATACACACATGACAGTTGCACATGAGTGGCAGTGTCAAACTTCAGACATGGCATCACACTCCACGACACCCATGTCATTTCAACTCACACACATGAGCATTTCCACAGCAATATTGCACCAGGCAGCAACATCCATACACATACAACAGCATGAACAGCTGAAGGTGAGCCTGACATCACATGAAACACAGGGAGTGCACTAGACATGCACACACGCCACCACACTTACATGCATGTCTACATCTCCTCCAACTGTCGCAGTGATGCGATCGCAATACATGTCACATCTGGCATTCAGCCTTCTACATATCAGTGTCACGTGCATCCATGTTGCATCACAGTTGCACACTTGTCAAATACACACACATGCACATGTACACAGTGCCAATACATGCAGCAGGAACCACCATCCATGTGTGACACCACAACCATGCCAACGTACATACACAGAAATTCAAACATGTGTGCTGCCACACCTGCATTTGCACAGCATGCTTACCAACACCTACACCATCGATGTGTCTCACACCTAAGAGGGCTCACATGTGGCAGCCTCACGCCCTTGTTCATACACATCCCTACATGGCCCTACGAAAACACATGTGCAACCTGCACACTACTGGCACACCACCACATGCACAGTGTCCAATTAGTATGCAATTACACTTACCGCTCGACTCCAGATGGGTCTGCCTCTCAAGGACCTGGACGTGGAGCGCTGGGCATATGTGTTCCAGGACCCTCATCTGGTGGTCGGACAGGTGGCCCCGGTGCCCCTTGGCATCCGCTACCTTCAAGAGGCGCCGGGCCTTGTTGAGGGTCCTGGACCTGAAGTCCTCCCAGCGCTTCTTGACATGGTGTAAGTCGCGGACTGCCACCCCCACCGCATTGATGGCAGTCATGATGTCCATCCAGATCCTGGTCCATCCTTCATTGTCAGCGCACAAACTTCCAAAGAGGGCATCATACTGCCCCAGGACTTGCTCCACCTGGACACCAACTTCCCTGCCACTGAAGCTGGAGGCCCTCTGCCTCTCGTTCTGGGGGTTGCCAGTGGTGCCAGATGTTGTTGGGCCCAACATGGCAACCCCGGAGGCAGGAGTGGGTGGGCAACTGGGTCCTGGGGTTGGGCTGTGGAGCAATGGTATCCCAGTCGGGAGTCTTCTGTACCAGCAGGGGTGGTCACAGCAACTGCACCCCTGGCTGATGTGCAGGCAGCAAATAGCAGGGCACGTGGGCAGCAGGCAGTCAGGCAGAAGCAGATGGCAGGTGGGAGCATGCTCAGGGCTCTGGGGGGCAATAATTTGGCCTTCTGGGCAGGAGCGTGGTCTTCCATGTGTTGTTGCGTGGCCATCTTGATACGGAGTGATTTGGCACGTGAAAATCTTGCATGGCAGCGTTTAATTAGAGGAAAGGCCCTTCGCGCGTAAGCGCATCAGCACACATACGGGGTTTCATTGGACCAAAGGCCTTTAGCGCATAAGCGCTTCTGTGACGTGACTCGCGTGGGCGTTTCCCTCGTGACGTCGCAGCGCGCGGGGAAAAACTGCACATCCACGTGTGGATGCGTGTAATCCGAGGAAAGGGCCTATGCGCATAAGTGGCGTGATGCGTATCGGGCGTTTCCATCAACACGGGTGCATGTTCATCGTACACGTCCAAAAACTACACGTCCGAGTGTCAGCTCGTGTAATTGGAGGAAAGGGCCTTAGGCCGTACATGCTTAAGTGACGATGTACATGTGGGCAGCTTTAAAAGGTACGTGTAGGACCCCATTCCCTTGTATGTGCTTTTCGTGTAGAGCGAGTGGGTGAATTGTGTACTTCATGTCAGTTCACATGTGATTACTTCACAGCGTTTCAAGTTCGTACTCCCTGTTACCTCTGACAGCGTTCTTTATTCTTTTTGGGCCTGTTTCCTCAAACAGCGTTCACTTCTTCTTTTGTCCTGTCTCCTCAGACAGCGTACAATTCTTCTTTTGGCGGGGGTGTTGCCAACGCGCAAATGCGTGTCTTTTTCACATTCTTTTTCCAGGCAGACGATGAGTGGCGCACGTATTTACCAACTGTGTCTGCCCCGTGTGTCGCGTACCCCTTCAGAGGTCATTGTAGGCTGTGTGTATTACGTGTACGCTTATTTTTGTGTTTCTGGGTGCCACAGCTTAGTGCAGGTTAATTTTTTCACGCACGTGGTCTACGAGGGCTTGCGTGCACGTTATTTTTTGATTTTGGGCTGCCTGTGCATTGCGTGACCCGTCATCTTCCCCCAGGGTTCACAGACAGCCTTGTTAGAGCACTAGGGTATGAATTCCATCTAGTACCCTACCCCTTTCACCCCCACTTGCCCAGGACAATAGTTTGCTGCTACTCCCATACGCGCAACAACATCAGTTTCATGGTTGGGAGCAGTCAAGCGGTAAGGGAGGCAGAGGTGGCTGACCTTCAAAAGGTGGGCGTGGTTGGCGCAGTAGGGGACGTGGCCAGGATTTGCAGGGTGCCCCTAGACCCCCATGTGTGGAGGACCAATCAGGGACACCCATGCCCCCACCTCCATGGTTGTGGGAAACGTGGCTGACACCATCCCAGCTCAGCCCTTGTCGGACCAGCCCATTGTGCACCTGACCTGGCACAGGATGACTGCCAGGCTGACTTCCAGGTCAGCAAGACTAGGCCACGTGTGGTGGTGCAAGTTGGTCTCACCAAGCCACATGGTTCTGGGGCAGCTATGTCATCTGCTGCCAAAAAGTATGCAGGGTGGGGAGGCTGCAGGGACAGCTGCAGCTCCATCCACTCAAGCTCTGAGTCTCCCAGCCAGGACAGTGTCGGTCCAGGTCCATCAAACTGACGTTCCACCTGCCAACATCACACTTCTGCCAATGTCTGCACCAAGGACTATGGTCATTGTTCATTCGCACACTCCTACTACCCAGTCCACCGGTGCTTCTGCCCCTACTGACCAGAGCCGCGTAAGCCACTCAGGCTCTGCTCCACCTTTCAAAAAGAGGAAGAAGGGTGCTCTGGCACCACAGGCTGAGACCCCAGACAGAGCTACACACTCCGGCACGTTGAGGAAGTCGAGCTTTAATGACCCGGAACTTGAAGCACTTGTGAGCTATGTGTAGGCACATAGCCACGAAATGTTGGTGACTGCAGGGTGCAAGACCACACCTGGTCAACGTAGGGCACACTGGCAGAACATTACGGACCGCATACGTGCCCATGGATTTGTGTGGCGCACAGCTGATGATTGCTACAAGTGGTGGAATGACCTGAAACGCAGAGCAAAGAACAAGCTGGCCTCAAATCATGCCGCTACTCTGGTGACTGGCGGTGGGTCTCCACAAGAGGACAACAAACTCAATGAACATGAGTCTGTTGCTGGGACCTTTGTCACAGAGGAACAGATCCAAGGCGTGGGAGACCTACCTGATTACGACGCATTGTCCGGTGAGTACCCATGCATGTGTGTGTAATCCATGTGTATGTTTTTTGGGTGACAGGTTCTGATTGAGTGCCAGGTGAGGGTGTGTACTCCTGAGTGTTATGGGTCATCCATTTGCTTCCTCCCATACATTCACGTGCCTTGGATTTGGGTATGACTGTATCCCTTCTGCCCACAGTTGCCAATTACGCCCATATTAGTGCACTTTACCTTGAACTGCCATCTTGCAAATACATTGGACAGATTTTATAAGTGTTCATTCAGGCTGATTGTTTCCACTCTCCCATTTTTAGTACGCATTTTTCTGCCCTATTGCAACATATGTGATATGCTTCGGTCATTGTTTAGAGCCCACACTGAGCCACTACTTTTACGTGGTTATGTTAATGATTACACCATTCAGGCCGATGGAGTATTGGGCTGCAAACATTTTTTATTAGGGCCTGTTTGCATGTGGAAGATGACAGATGTTTCCTGTAATGTTAAAGTGACCAACCATTGATCAGCCCACAATGACTGTGTTATTGGACACTGGATGTGTTTCAGTGTGTGGCACATGCATATTTAGCGACACTATTCAGAATCAATCTTCGCATCTTGTCGATTTGACATGGATGTGTGACAGTACTCATTCACTGACATATTGCTGTAGTTTTGTAATTTACCGTGGCTATGCTACATGACATCTGTGTGGTGGCATGTGTCATGTATGTGTATTGGATATGCCACTCACAGCCTGATGTGTGATGCCAGTGCTACCCAACATGCTGCAAATGTGTTGCATTTCCATCTTGCTCTCCCCAGTGTCTGCCTTTTTGACTACACTTCCAACTCTTTGACAGTGCATGCATGGCAGGGTTATAGTCATGTGGGACATGTGTAACTCATGTACTGGATCTCTGGCTTGTCACGGCCTATGTGTGTGCTATGGTGCCCATGCCTATTTCCATTTGATGTCTTTCATGTTTTTGCAGGTGATGACGCACTTGGTGTTGTTGAGGTTGAGGAGATGGTGCAGACCCAGGAGGAATCTCAGGCACGAGCGTGCACCAGTGGGGGACGTGGTGTGGTGGTGAGTGAAAACCCAATGTTACTGCAGACCATACTGTCCAGAGGTGCCTCTGGGTGCACCTCCCCAGACCTCTATTTAGGTGCTGAGTCGGATAATGAGACTTATGTGGCGTCACAGGTAAGAGTTTCTGGCAGGGATTCTGTTCTGTCCAACCAACCTGCACCAGGGGTAGAACCATCTATGGGGATGTCAGTGTTGGTAAGTCCACCTTTGGCGGTTACGGATGCAGGGTCACACTCCACAGCATCTGATCCTGTTCCTGGGCCAGCAGATCAGAGGGGGAATGCTGTCCTACAGCCTCAGGCCGTGCCAGCACAGCAAGGTGCAGATCACCTTGCCCCAAACAGCTGTGGTGCCCATCGAAGTGATGGCCGTGCGCCACCAGGCAATACTGTATGGGAGAACTCTATGAACGGTATGGCAACCCAACAGGCAGCATCAGTAGAAATGATGGCTCAGGCAATGGAGAGGGTGGCCACTTCCCTTATCCCCCCTGGGCAGGGATTCTGTTCTGTCCAACCCACCTGCACCAGGGGTAGAACCCTCTATGGGGATGTCAGTGTTGGTAAGTCCACCTTTGGCGGTTACGGATGCAGGGTCACACTCCACAGCATCTGATCCTGTTCCTGGGCCAGCAGATCAGAGGGGGAATGCAGTCCTGCAGCCTCAGGCAGTGCCAGCACAGCAAGGTGCAGATCACCTTGCCCCAAACAGCTGTGGTGCCTATCGAAGTGGTGGCCATGCGCCACCAGGCAATACTGTATGGGAGAACTCTATGAACGGTATGGCAACCCAACAGGCAGCATCAGTAGAAATGATGGCTCAGGCAATTGAGAGGGTGGCCACTTCCATTATCCCCCCTGAAAGGCAGATGGAGCAACAAAAGCAGACAACAGACTTCATTTGCCAATCACACAGGGAAGACATGTTGGCGTCCAACAGGGACAGACGGGCGGCACTGAAGACTCTGCGCAAATCCATATCAATAGAATCCCAGGGCCACAGGGAAGCCCTGAGGGTAGAGTTCCATAACCTCAGGCAGAGTCTGCTTGAACTTGAGGCTTCCCGAAATGTTAGGGCAGAATAGCAGCTGGAGCAGCTCACACGTTCGCTCTCAGATGAGCTGCATGCAACACGTGAGGAGATCCGGGCATCACACGAGGCCATGCGTGTAGAAATGCAGGCAACCTGTGATGTGCTGCATGGGGATCTCTGCACTTTAATCCTCCAGAATCAGACCTTCTAGACCAGCATGCTTGCTGCCATGAAGGACCATACCAGGGCTTTACGTGGGCTGCCTCCCATAGGGCCACCTCCTCCTCATGCAGCAGCAGAGGATGAGCAGAGCGACAGCAGATCTCCCACAATGGCATATCCGTGCAGGCCATGAGCCCAAGGAGGTTTTTTTTATCGCAACATCCACGCAGGTGGGTGTTGGTGTGCACCCTGTCCTCGAACCTCCTGGGTGGACACCCCCACCCCCCCTGTCCCACACATGGTCATTTTTTTTTTACAGTGTGTTGCCTTGTGTGCCTCCCGTGGGCATCCACTGTATTCCAGCTGGGCACATGCAGACTTGTCCTGAGTTTGGGTTAGATGTTTGGGTTTGTGAGACACACACCCCTCCTGCTTCCCGTTTCCATGGGCTTGTAAAGGGTGTGACCAAGAGACATTGATTTACACAGTGACGTTGGTCTCCCATTAGCTGTGTGGGCAGTCTGTAGTCAATACTGTGTAGACATCCCTAGTGGATATTGTTGTTGTATTGTACACTGCATGGTGTATTGATATGTGCTTGTGCACCCATGTCTTCCTCCTAATCTGCAGGTTCCTTCCTCATGTCTTCACAAGGCCGTCTACTTTGCAGATGCAGTTCATGTTGTATGCAGTACACTGAGACATTTGCGTGGCAGCAACACTCTACAGTTGTAAGGCGTCAATGTGCTGGCGTATTCAGGTTGTAAAACTACCACTACTTGAACTTAGTACTGTCATGTTTTTGCATTTTTCCATGGTGTGTTGCAGCATTGTGTTGGTGGTAAGTATTTAGTAATGTGTGCTGTTAGTTATACATTACTGGGAGCATATTGTGTGTGGGCAGTTTCCATTAGGGACAGTGTACTTTGTGACAGTTGTGTCAGGTCTTGTGCATTGCTTTGTTTGCTTTCACATTGCATGACATGCCATGGTGTGTTTGGTGGTGGAGCTGGGAGGGGTTGGATACATGGCGCTGTTCTCATGTTGTATTTAGCAAGGGGGTAATGAATTTCGCAGCATAGATGTATGTCTTTTGATGACACAGCATTGGTGGTGTTTGGGTAGGTAGGGATGCACACAATGTAACACTTCCAGGTGAGCAATCTCAGGATGGTATGGTTGTGACAGTTGAGTGTCCCTTATGTCATCATCATTGATTGTCAGCTGCTATGTTCCAGGGCTGTGTGCATTCCACAGGGGTGTGATTTTCTGTGAAGTAATTAGCCACCAGCTGCGTACGGGCTGCCTCACCACGTGCCTTTTCCCCTCCCATGCACAGCGGGCATGCATGTGGTTGGGGATGGGGGGACCACCATGTCGACCAGCAGGCCGCGGCGTGTTGCAATGTTGTGCAGGACACATGCGGCCACTATGATCCTGCACACTACTAGGGGAGCATATAACAGCTGCCCACCAGAGCGGTCAAGGGAGTGAAAGCGTGACTTGAGCACTCCGAATGTGCGCTCCACTATGCCCCGGGTTGCAATATGGGCTGTGTTATATCTTACCTCGGGTGGCGTGGTGGGGTTCAAAATTGGTGTCATCATGTGGGTGCTCAGAGGGTAGCTACTGTCCCCTGGGGAGATGGTGATGGGTATCATTAGTGGGGTTGTGACATTACTCAGTGTCTGACTCACCAAGCAGCCATGTATCGCCATGCTGCCCAGCTTCTAGGTCCCGGTTTAGGGTTGACATTCCGTAAATGAAACTGTCGTGGGTGGACCCTCGATAGTTGGCATATACTGAGGTGATGATTCCCTTGGCATCACATACTACCTGCACGTTGATGGAATGCCAGTGCTTGCGGTTTCAATAGATGTGCTCAGATGCCCTGGGGGGACGTAGAGCCACATGGGTGCAGTCAATGGCACCTAGCAATTTGGAGAATTGTGCCACGCCATAGAAATTCTGGATGGCAGCCTGCCTTTCTGCAGGTGTTCTGGGCAGGTATATGTGCCTGGGGACTGATGGGCTTGCAGTATTGATGGCCAACACCTGGTGTAGGCAGCGTGACTGCGTGGCCTGTGACACCCCCCCCACTATAGCACTTGTCTGCTGAAATGATCCAGTGGCCAAGAAGTGCAGTACATTGAGGACCTTCTCCAGGGGGCTGAGTGCTTGGGAGCACAGGGTGGGTGATGTGAAGTCATCCTCCCACTCACTCACCAGGTTGAGTATTATGTGAGGTGGAAACCTGTACCTCCCATATACATGGTCATCAGGCATCCCAAAAAGGCTGGTTTTGGGTGGAAAAATTCAGTGCCTGACTATCCTCCTCCTCCTGCGGTATCCCACGACCACTGCTGCTAGGAATGGTATATTCATCTTGACGTCTGAGCTTGTTTGTTGTTTGCGCGCACTTTTATGCTGCACTGGTCCACGTTCGCCTGCTTCCTGCTGGCGTACGCGTTTCTGGATTAGCGCGTCTTTTTTGGCGTACGCATTAGCCCCGTTCGATTCCATGAATACGTGTTGTAGACACGCGTGTGGGCGTTCCGCGCATTTGCCTCCTGTACTTCCCCTGTGACGCCCACATTTTCACGCGTTGTTCCCCATTCCACGTGTTACGCCCCGTGTTCCACCTACTTTTGTTCCAGCCTTTTTGGGATGCCTGATGACCAGGTGTATGGGAGGTACAGGTTTCCACCACACATAATCCTAGACCTGGCGGTGAGGGAGTGGGAGGATGACCTCACATCACCCACCCTGTGCTCGCAAGCACTGAGCCCCTTGGAAAAGGTGCTCAATATACTGCACTTCTTGGCTACTGGTTCATTTCAGCAGACAAGTGCTATAGTCGGGTGTGTGTCACAGGCCACGCAGACACGCTGCCTACACCAGGTGTTGGCCATCATGACTGCACGCCCCTCAGTCCGCAGGCACATATACATTCCCAGTACACCTGCAGAAAGGCAGGCTGTTGTCCAGCAATTTATCGGGGTTTCACACTTCCCCAAAGTCCTAGGTGCCATTGATTGCACCCATGTGGCTCTACGTCCACCCAGGGCCACTGAGCATATCTATCAGAACCGCAAGCACTGGCATTCCATCAACGTGCAGTTTGTATGTGATGCCAAGGGAATCATCACCTTAGTATATGCCAACAATCCAGGGTCCAGCCATGATAGTTTCATATTCAGAATGTCACACCTAAACCAACACCTGGAAGCGGGCTGGCATCGCGACACATGGCTAATTGGTGAGTATAAATGCTTCTGCACATGCATGCATGTCAGAAACTGAGAAATGGGAAAACCCCACTAATGACAACCTTTAGCACCTACCCAGGGGACAGTGCCTACTCTCTGAGCACCTACATGATGACGCCAATTCGGAACCCCACCACATGACACGAGGTAAGATACAACACAGCCCATATTGCAACCCGGGTCATAGTGCAGCACACATTCGGAGTGCTCAAGTCACGCTTTCACTGCCTTAATCGCTCTGGTGGGCAGCTGCTATATGCGCCCCCAGTAGTCTGCAGGATCATAGTGGCAGCATGTGTCCTGCAAAAACGTTGCAACCCGGCAGGGCGTGCCAGTGGACATGGTGGTGCCTCCCATACCCAACCACATGCACGGCCGCTGCGCATGGGAGGTGAAAGGGCATGTGGTGAGGCAGCCCGGACCCAGCTTGTGGCAAATTACTTTACCTAAAATTCCACCCTTCCAGAGTGCACAGAGGCCTGGCACATGCCAGCTCACAATCAATGATGATGACAAAATGGACAGTCAACTGCCACAACCATACCAGCCTGAGATTGTTCACCTGGAAGTGCTACATTGTGTGCATTCCTAGCTACTCAAAGAAGCCAAATGCTGTGTCACAAAAAGGCAAAGATTCATGCAGCATGAATGACTATCCCCTTGCAAAATACCACATCAAAATAGTGGCATGTCACCCAACACCTCCCCAACACACCATGGCATGGCATGCAATGTGAAAGCAACTAAAAGAATTCACAACACATGACACAAGTGTCACAAAGTGCACTGTCCTAAATGGAAGCAGGCCAAGGATAATTTGCTCTCAATAATGAATAAAAAAAACAACACACATGAACAAATGCTTACCAGCAAGAGAAAACATCAGTACATGTTCAAACAGTGGCAATATATGAGAATTAAAAATCGAAGTAGTGCAAGTGTCACAACCTCACTAAGGCAGCACATCAACCCCTTCCAACTGCAGAGTGTTGGTGGTAGGCAAATGTTTCAGTGTACTGCATACAACATGAACTGCATCTGCAAAGTAGATGGGCCTGTTAAGACATGAAGAAGGTACATGCATATAAGGAAAAAGTCATGGATGTAGAACCATACATAATTCCACCATGCAGTGGAGATTTCTACAATACCCATGAGGGATGTATACACAGTTTTGACCACAGACTGTCCACACAACTTATGGGAGCCCAATGTCACTGTGTAAGTTACTGTCACTTGGTCACACCATTTGCAAGCCCATGGAAAGGGGAAGTAGGAGGTGTGTGTGTGTCAGGAACCCATGCATCTAACCCAAAGACAGGACAAGCCTGCATGTGCCAAGCTGGTATACACAGTGGATGCCTACAGGAGCCACACAAAGCAACACACTGTTTAAAAAAAAAATCAAAAATGGCCATGTGTGGACCGGGGTGGGGTAGGCACCCAGGACGGATGAGGTACAGGGTGCACCCCAACACCCACATGCGTGGATGTTGAGAAAAAACTAAAATACCTCCATGGGCTCATGGCCTGCACGGCTACGCTAGAGTGGGAGAACTGCCGTCCCTGTCCTCACCCTCTGGTGGTACATTAGAAGGTAGCCGTGATATGGGAGGCATGCCACGCAAAGCCCTGGCATTCTCCTCCATGGCAGCAAGCATGCAGGTCTGCAAGGCTTGGTTCTGCAGGATGATGGTACGGAGATCTCCATGCAGCACCTCACAGGTTGCACGCATTTCTGCCTGCATGGCCTCACGTGATGCCCGGATCTCCTGATGGGTTGCCTGGAGCTCTGCTGAGAGTGTGCGTGTCAGCTGCTCCTGCTGCTGTTCTGACCTTGTACTCCGGGACACCTCAAGTTTAACCAGAGCATTTCTGAGGGAGCTGTGTTCTAACCTCAGGGCTTCCCTGTGGGCCTGTGACTCTACAGATATGGCTGTGTGCAGAGTCTCCAGTCGGACGCCAACATGTCCTCCCTGTGTGAGTGGCAAATGGACTCTGTTGCCTGCTGCTGGAGCTCCATCTGCCTTTCAGGGGGGGGTGGAAGTGGCCATCCTATCCATTGCCTGAGCCATCATTTCACACAATGCCCCCTGTTGTGCTGCTTTAGTGTACATGGAGTTCTCCCACACAGTATTGCCTGGTGGCGCACAGCCACCGCGTTGGTGGGCACCACACCTGTTTGGGGCAAGGTGATGTGCACCTTGCTGTGCTGGCACTGCCTGAGGCTGCAGGACTGCATTACTCCTTTGATCTGCTTGCCCAGGAATGTAACGCTCACCTGATTCCCACGGAGGCGCAGGTCTGGCTTCGAGTGCTGGTGCTTCTTCAATGTTGAAGTGCAGGACCCTGAAGATGGACAGGAAGGGCCCCTCTACTCTGGCTTCTCTGGCTCGCAGGAATATTCCCCTGTGTGTGAAAAGGGAGTATTACCTACTGACTGAGTTATGCTCAAGCCTCCCACTCTCCTCCAACCCTCCACGATACCCTTCCACAATTCCCCGTGAAGTCTCTCCATCCTGCTTCTGATGCAGGGGCGCGTTGAAACCCAGTTACTTCACTGGATTGAGGATCGATGGGAGTTCAGGTAAGCTTGACTATTCAGGTAAGGCGCTGTAAAAGTTCTGCTGCAAGTTCAAAAGTCCAAGCTTAATAATAATGTTCATTGTCTTGTTGCAGCAAGCGCTAATGCTTATGTCTTTTTCCCCTTAGGGGCCGGGGTTCGGAATGCCGGAGATATGGCGCCGACCCGAAGTGAAACGTGCAGTTCCAGTAAATGACAGGTAAGTTCTGGATGAGCGCTCGGGTAATGTCTTTGCATTCGCTCATTCAATGTCTTTGTCTTTTTTCCCCATAGGGGCCGGGGTCCGGAAAATGCCTGGAAGCGGCAAGACCCGAAATGAAATGGGAATGACCCAACAGGTAAGTCTTAGAAGGAAACTGAGCTTTTACTATTCCTTTCCTTCTCTCACCGTGTTCTTGTCTTTTTCTCTCTAGGCTCTGGGAAGTGGCTGTGGATCCGGATGATCGCTGCTGAAGATGGAGGCGTCCAGGATAGGTGAGTGAAATGCAGCGCTGCAGCGATCGTAGCTAAATGCTTTTAAAAATTATGTCTTCCTTTTCAGGATCGTCGGTGTGATGTCTCCGTGGTGCTGATTTAGCAGGTAAGGTCTTTTGTCTCCCTTTGCAGGTGACCCAGGATACTGACAGGCGTGGCTGAGGTCCAGATGCAGGAGCTGACACGGTGAGCATCCAGCTGCGAGGAGCAGAACAACGCGAAGCATGAGTTGCTGATCGGGTGTGGTTTAAATAGCTTTGGAAGAAGTTCCCAGTGTGTATCCTTCCACCGATCAGGTATGTATCCTTCCCCGACCACACCCGGGTGGAAAGTAGTCCCACAGGTAAAGTAGTTCCATTCAGGCCTCAAGAGGGCCTGGATGTAGCAGCATGGTCTGCATCAGGTAAGTGCACATTAAAACACTTGAACACATGTCTAGCTTTATGAGCCTGGCGCCTAAGGCGCCAGGACAGGGGTCCAACATGAGCCTGGCGCCTAAGGTGCCAGGACTGCGTCCAAAGGGCCCCAGCTTGGGCCCGCTGGCACTCCCCTGGGGGAAATGATACCTGCCTCTGGGGTTGCTGGGTCGGACCTGGCTCCTTGGAGGTAGGCATCATGACAAGGAACAGGAGCAAATATTGTGGAGTGTGACCCTGCATCTGTAACCTCCACAGGCGGAGTTTCCAACACTGAATGCACCATAGAGGGGTCTACACCCAGTGCAGGTCAGTTGGACAGAACAGCATCCCTGCCAGAAACACTCACCTGCGACGGCACATATGTCTCAATGTCGATTCAGCACCTGATTCATAGAGGTCTCCGGAGGTGGACCCAGAGACACCCGTGGACAGTATGGTCTGTAGGAGTAATGGGGTTCCACCCACCACCACCCCACGTCCTCCACTGGTGCCCGGATGTGGCTGTGAGCCCTCCTGGGTCTGTGCCATCTTCTCCTCCTCAACAGCATCAAGTGCCTCATCACCGGCAAAAAAATAAAAGAAGAGTAATGAAAACAGGCATGAGCACCATAGCCCACACACATAGGCATGACGAGGCAGACATACATTACATAAATGACACATGTCACACATGACAATAACCCTGGCATGCATGCACTGTCAATGAGTTGGAAGGTAGGCAAAAAGCAGACACTGAGGACTCCAAGATGGAAAACCAACACATGTGCAGCATGCTGGATAGCACTGGCATCACACATTATCCTGTGAGTGGCATGGACAATCCACATACATGACACATGCCGGCACACAGATGGCACATAGCATAGCCATGGCAGATTTGACAAGGACACCCATATGGTAGCAAATCAGTACTAGCACCTATCCGTGTGAGATGGATATCATGAAATAAAACATGCAAAATAGTGTGACAAAACACGCATGGGCCACACGCTGCAACAAAGGCAGTGTTCACTGAAGCACTGATGGCAGGCACATGGATACATCAATGGTTGGTCACTTCAACATGAGAGGATACAATTGTCATGTTCAACATTCAAACTAGGTGCACATTACTCAATCAGCCTGACTGTTCAAATCTTTCCCATAATAAGTCAAGAAATGTGGCCCATTGTGCGGTGTAATCTATGACTGAAGTATCTCACATTTGGGATAGTAGGCCACAAAAATGTCTGGCAAAAATGCTAATCATTTCATCAATCAGGCTGAATGAACAGGAACACAGTATGAACAATGTTGTGGCAAGAGGACAGCTGAAGGGCAAGTGCATTAATCATGTGAAAAAAGTCAACTGTGGCCAGAAAGGATACTGTGATATGGAAACACAAGGCCGGGGAATGGTTTTGAGGGACCACATGGGTGACCCATAGCAGTCATGACTAGACAGCCAGGTGTGATGGACTTGGACAGACACTGTCCCAACTGGGACACTCAGAGCTGGGGTGTATTGAGCTGCAGCTGCCCCTGCAGCCTCCTCATCGTGGCTATTTGGGGCAGCAGATGACATTGCTGCCCCAGATCCACGTGGCGTGGTGACAGCAACTTTCACCGCCACACGTGGCTTGGACTTGGTGACACGGAAGTCAGCCTGGGAGTCATCCTGTGCCGGTTCTGTTGACAATATGGGCCGGTTTAACAAGGGCTGAGCTGGCATGGTGTCAGCTTCATCTCACCGAACCATTGGGGGGGTGCATAGGTGTCCCTGATTGGTCCTCCACACACTGGCCTCTTGGGCCACCCTGAACATCCTGGCCACTTCCCCTACCATGCCCACCTGTTTGAGGTCTGCCACCTTTGCCTCCCTTACTGCTTGGTTGCCTCCCAACCATGGCACTGATGTTGATGTGCGTATGGGAGTTGCAGTAAACAATTGTCCTGGGAAATTGGGGGGAAAGGGGTAGGGTACTAGATGGAATTCGTACCATAGTGCTCTAGCAAGGCTGTCTGTGACCCCTGGGGGAAGATGACGGGTCACGCAACACACAGGCACCCGAAAACAATATTTAACATGCACCCAACCCCTGGTAGACCACATGCGTGCAAAAATGAACCCGCACTACGCTGTGGCACCCAGAAACACAAAAATAAGCGTACGCATGGTACACGAAGCCTAGAATAACCTTTGAATAGGTACGCGACCCACAGGGACAACCCCAGTTGGAAAATACGTGTGCGACTCACTGTCTGCCTGGAAAAGTAACGTGAAAAAGACGCGCTCAACAACACGCCTACCAAAAGAAGAATTGAACGCTGTTTGAGTAAACAGGGTGTACAAACTGGAACCATTGTGAAGTTATCGCGTGTGAACCAACAAGAAGTACAAGAATCACCCGCTCGCTCTCCACAAAAAGCACATACAAGAAAATGGCATCATACACATACCTTTTAACCCTGCCCACCATGCACCAGCAGGGATTCACCCTGAGGCCCTTTCCTCCAATTGCATGCAGTGACACCCGGACATGCATTTTTTGCACGTGTACAATCAACATGCACCCGTGTTGAGGGAAACGCCCTTGCACGTCACATCACAGTCGCGCTTACGTGCTAAGGGCCTTTCCTCGAATTACACACTGACGTGCAGTTTTTTCACATGTCAAATCACTCCGTATCAAGCTGGCCACGCGACAACACACGGAAGACCACGCTCCTGTCCAGAAGGCCATTTTCCTTCCCCCCAGAGCCCCGAGCAGCCTCCCACGAGCCATCTGCTGCTGCCTGCTACCACTGTGCCCTGCCATTTGGTGCCTGCACATCTGTCATCTGCAGGGATCCAGCTGCAGTGACCACCCCTGCTGGAAAAGAAGACTCCCGACTGGTGTTCCATCACTCCACAGCCCAGCCCCAGGACCCAGTTGCCCACCCACACCTGCCTCAGGGTTTGTCATGTCTGAGACAACACCTTCCGGCACCAGTGGCAACCCCCAGCCAGAGGGCTTCCAGCTTCACTTCCGAAGCAGTTGGAATCCTGGTGGAGCAAAGCCTGGGGCATTATGATGCCCTCTTCACACCATTGCGTGCAGAGGAGGATCTGGACGGACATAGTGGGTGCCATTAACGCGGAGGGGTGGCATCCCGAGACCTGAAACACGTCCAGAAGCGCTGGGAGGACTACAAGTCCAGGACCCTCAAGAAGGCCCAGAGTCTCTTAAAGGCAGAGGATGCAGTGGGGCGCCAGAGCCAGCTTACCAACTAGCATTCGCCCAGTGCTTCGCCACCAGATACTCAGGATGCAGGCCCGTCTGGAGTCGAGCGGTAAGTGGCCATGCATTGCTGTGTGAAACAGGGCATGTTGCAGTGTGCTGGTAGTCAGCTACTTGCCTGTATGTGTGACATTGGCCATGTATGGATGTGTGCGTGCAGGGACATCATGGTGCTGCATGTGAGACCAGTCATGCGTGAACCACATGGATGGTGCATGTGTTACATTGCTACATGCGGGGCAACATGCAGAATGCACACATTAATGCATGCCTGTCTCTGTTGTTGGACATGGATGGGGTGTGAGAGATGGGTGCTGCTGTCAAGGACATGTATGGTGTGCATGTCTATGTGTCTGAGTTGCGATTCACTGAGGCAGCCTAGTCATCCTTGTATCCACTGTGCCTGGGGTGTATGGATGAAAGTACGGTGATGTGTGTGCATGTGATCAGTATGAGCCATGATGCATGTGAGTTTCCAACCACCATCATATGTTTCAACAGTTCTTTGGACATGAAAATGTTCTTTACATGCACCATGCCTGTTACTGCATGTGTGTTGCCTGCACTGACCCATGTGCTGTGGAGGTCCATGATGGAAGTGACGTTTGACAGTGCGACTCATGGGCTATTGATTTCTGTCAAGGGGACTATTGTACAGTACCCTGATGCTTGTGTTCTATGTCTCCCTCTACACAGCAGCGGTGAAGAAGAGAGTGTAGACAGCGCTGTGGAGCAAAGTGGGGGGGATGCCTCCACCGGCCGCGATGCAAGGCCCAGTCACCCTCCCAGGAATTACCATCATCCGGGAGCGAGGGGACTGGTGCTGCGTCTGCCACTATGGCTGCAGCAGAAGTGGTGTGTGAGCCCGAACAGGGGATTGCAACGGCAGAAGACGGTGTGGAGACATCCAGGTTGGTTGTTTCCACAGAGGAGGAGGCCACTACTGAGCTGCACATGGGGCCTGGTGGGGGTGGTACCACTGGTGCAAGTGGTGCAGTCCAGGCGCAGGGGCAGGAAGCAGCACAGGTCGCCGTAGAGGGGCCTGTGCATGTCACTGTCCCTGACACTGTGACTGCACCACCATGCACCAGCAGGGATTCCCCATCCCGGGCCCTTCTGCAGGTAGGGGGGAGGTCCACATCATCTGACAATCCTCTACCTGCGGACGAGAGGACCCGTGACCATATGGACACCGTCCTGATAGGTGTCGCGTTGCGCACGCGTGACATTCTTGATGACGTGAGTGCTTCCTGGGGGAGCACACACGTCATCACGAAGAGCTGCGTGCCAACATGGCCCAGCTGGGAGGTTCCTTGGTCGGGGGTTTTGTACATGTGTTGAACACTCTGGCGGTCCTCTCCTCCTCTGTTTAGAATATGCGCCAGTCGTTCTCCATGCCGTCTTCCGGCCCAGATACCACCAGGGCACTCTGTGGACCTGCCCTGACCAATGCATCCAGCTCTGTGGAGATCCCATCCCTGCCACAGTCAGGAGTCAGAGGTCCAGCAGGGTGTGGACACCCCAGCAACTGGACCCCAGCAGTTGGAGGATGTGCCGGCAGCATCGGGAAGGGCACATGCACGACAGCGCCGGTGCATTCCATCAACCAGGATGCCGTTGTGCTTGCAGAGGCAATTGCGTCGGAGGCAGCGGCAGGCTCAACGTGGGAGGCATCATGGCCCGGGACCATCAACATCAGAGGGGCAGGCATCGGCCAGAGGGCAGGAGGACTGTGGAATGGGAGTGTCTTCCGTGTGGCAGCAGTTGGGCCAGTGGATAGATGTGGAGCAGCGGCGGGCAGAGGAGGCACGGCTCACTATGGTCAGGGCGGAGAACTCCATGCGCAGAGCACTGAGGCGGGCTGAGGGCCTCGAGGGAATTCGCAGGGAGTTGGAGGTGGACATGGCGCCATCCCTGCGAGACCATGGGCCAGGGAACAGGCCCGCCTCCAGGACGCTGAACAGGAGTTTGATGATGCCCCGGCCCAGGAAATCAACTAGTGAGCCGTAGGACTTGCCCGCCGCCATTGTATATAGTTAGTTGGTGTTAGGTTTCATTTATGTTTTTATTTCATTTGGGGCACTTGGACTATGCCCCATCTTCTTGTTGATAGTTATTTATTAGGTAGTCTTTTTGGTAGGTTTCATTTCAATAGTTGGGCTCATGGACCCTGGATTTGTTATTTGTATATAGTTGAACAGTGGACTTATCATCATTTTTTTTTTTTCATTTCACCATGGAGCAATGGACTTTACCTATTTCTTTCCCTTTGGATGTGCTTTGTTGAACGAGACTTTGGCCACATCTTCATTTGGATTTATTTGGATTCTGAATTCATATATTTTATTAATTTTGGGACATGCTGCATTTTATTTCTTATTTCCATTATTGTGTGTTTTCTTTTAATTCCCTTCATTTTGTGTTCAATACATTTTTGTTTCGTACTTCAATTTGTGGTATTCTCTCATTGGTTTCATGCATGTCACAATGTGGGTTTTCACATTCACTGGCACCCATTGTGTGTGTGTTTGTGACAGACATGTGTTGATGTACATACTTGTCATTTGGGTTGTGCCATGTAATGGGAATTTCAATGTGGGGTGGATGGAATACTTGGTTGGCTCTTCAGACATGGGTGGCGTGCAGTGGCATTTGGTTGGCCATAAGGCCCTTGATTGTGGATCATGTAGACGTGCTGGGGGGACATGAGTCGGGGTCTGCTGGCAGGTGCCCGTCACTGCTGGGGTGGGTGGGGGTGCAGGGGGACATGAGTCGGGGCCTGCTGGCAGGTGCCCATCACTGCTGGGTGGGTGGGGGTGCAGGGGGACCTGAGTCGGTGCTCACTGGTGCATGGTGACATGTGGGCTGGCTGGGGGCATGCCCAGGGTGGATGGGCTACCTGCGGGCATGCCCAAGGTGGATGGGCTGCCTGCGGGGCATAGCCAGGGGTGCAGGGTGGTCCCCTCTGGTGAGGGCTGCCTGCAGGGCCTGGGGAGGCGGGAGAGGCTACACCTGGAAGGACCCACACTGCAAATTTGCGTGTGAAACTCCATGCTCACCCCTCAGAATACACGTACGTCGCTTGCCCAGCAAAATCACTTGTGAAACTCCCTGCACACCCCCAGAAATACACTTACCCTGCTCGCGCAAGGCCTACCATGTGTATGACTTCCCGCGCACCCCCAAAATACACGTACCTCACTAGCCCAAGGCCTATCGCATGTGAAACTTCCTGCGCACCCCCAAGATACACGAACCCCGCTCGCACAAGGCCTATCGCGTGTGATACACCCCGCACACCCCCAGAAATACACATACCCCACTCACCAGCAAAATCGCGTGTGAAACTCCATGCGCACACCTCAGAATACACGTACCCTGCTCGCCCACCGAAATCGTGTGTGAAACTCCTGCGCACCCCCAGAAATACACGTACCCGGCTAGCACAAGGCCTGTCACGTGTATAACTTCCCACAAACCCCCAAAATGCACATACCCCGCTCGTACAAGGCCTATCACGTGTGATACTCCCCGCGCACCCCTCAGAATACAGGTACCTCGCTCACACAAGGCCTATCGCGTGTATGACTTCCTGTGGGCCCCCAAAATACATGTACCCTGCTCGCACAAGGCCTATCGCGTGTGGTACTCCCCGCGCACCCCTCAGAATACACATACCCTGCTCGTACAAGGCCTATTGAGTGTATGACTGCCCACGCACCCCCAAAATACACATACCCCGCTCGCACAAGGCCTACCGCATGTGATACTCCCTGCGCACCCCTCAGAATACATGTACCCCGCTTACCCAAGGCCTATCGCGTGTGTAACTTCCTGCGCACCCCTCAGAATACACATATTCCGCTTGCCCAAGGCCTATCGCGTGTGAAACTTCCTGCGCACCCCCCAAATGCACTGTACCGGCCCTGTGAACTGGTGCAGGGTTAGCGCAGCCATTTGCGCTGAATTGGGGATTTCAATGCCTTATCCTTGCGCACGGGGCATTCTTGGGGCCGTAACTGGCGCTGCTGGATGTTCTCTGCGCCAGCGCTCAAAATGGGTTTGATATTCCATGAATACATGTGCGCCAGATTGCTGTTTAGCGCACATGGCTAGCGCACGCTACCTCTCTGCGCTACTCGTGTGCGCTGCCTCTGCGCTGAGATCTATGAATTACTCTGTTTGTTTTTCAAATCAAAAAATAAACGATGGTACATTGAGACAATGTGGTGCTACATTGAGCCTTTTCTTCCCTCTGCACAATGGCATGCGCTTAAGTGTTTGCCCCATGCCCAGAAAGAGAGACAACAAGAAAAATCGATAGACCATACAAATCGACAGACTTCCACTGCCAAGAAGCAACATATCCATAGACTCAACATATCCATAGACTCATGCTGCATCAACACGTATTGGTGTGCAGTTCCTAGAAGACCCCTCAGATCAATAACGAAAACCTTAGACAAAAACTGTAAATGAAAGTCCGAGAACTCACCTTGCATAGAGATAAAGACCCATTAGTGAACAGCATAGAGATGTCTTTGGTGCAGTGCGAAACCAGAGTAAGCAATATGGGTGACTCCTGTTTGTGCCATCAATAAAAAGACACACCAAACGTGTAATGATAGATGTGGTGATGCCAACACCTTTGCCACTTCAAAGAAATGTAGAGCACTATGGAAGTGGTATCCAACCACCTTACACGAATGTGGAGACAGTGGGAAGGTGTGTAAAGAATGTCCGTTTCGAAAAATCCGACAGAATTAAAAAGCACAATGGAACGGCCCAAACCAAAAGGGAAGAGTAGCCTTAACAGGGAAGGATGCAGATGAAGATTAGATTTCAGACAACTGAGCCACACATGCAATGAAGAATACTGTGCTGGTAGTTATAGTGCAGCAAGAACACATATACGTTGCACGTGTGCAATCCTAATTGCGGGGATGAAACTAGAGTTTATACAAATTTGAGGTCACCCATTTCATACTTCCGATATAAATATTGAAATGAACGCTATCAAAAACCTACAACACTGGCTGTTTGGCGTGGTCAAATAGACATTGCGTGATGGTGTGTAACTGGTACGGAATATGAGGAGTGCATTATCACAGGAATGTTAGCTGTTAAAACTCAAGGCCCTTCCCGTCCTAAGCTGGTGCCACCAGACTGGATTCAGAATGAGTCTCACACCAGGTATGAAGGAGCAAGTGTTACTCAAGGATAAATGGAGCTGTTCACAGAGATAACATACATTCACTTAAGTATTTCCCATGTGGACTTGAGCTTCAAAGCGCTCCAAATGAACTAAAGAGGTCAGTATGCCAGTCAATAGCTAGGTCAGGAGAAGTACCCTTGAGGTTAAGTGCCTTAAAGAAACTACTGCAAGACATGTTGGAGGATTGTTTAATAGAAGAAGCAAAATCAGTGGAGTGGATGGTGCCTATTGTTCTTACATCCAAGTGAGATAAATAAAAAAAAAAACATCTGCATGTGCATTGATCAGCTCACAAACAACACTGGCTGTTGCTTCACACACAAGCACAACAAATGACAAGGGTGGTCACAACAAATGACAAGGGTGGTGGAGGAGAAAGTAACTTGCCAGAGGATTGCCCCCCACACACTGTCTTGTGTGGCCATTTTGAAAGCACTTGGACAACGGGAGGAACAGAACTGTACAACTCCTTCTCAAGACTGTCCTGCAGTGACTCCTACACGTCCCCTCATATGCCTGACACAAGTTCGATGAAGATCACAACTTCAGGTAATGGAGACAATGCCTGCCATCGAAAGGCAATTCATTGTAGTGAACAGCAAAGGACTGTGTTCATTATGTGGACGTCCTCAACTCAAAAGATGCCTACACAGCACAGGCAATTGCTATGCATCATAGAGATTGTAGTCAAAAACATCAAGACAAGAAAGGATGTCAGGCCCAGTTCAATAATGTTGATGACGTACTACACATACCAATTCCCAAGTGGCCACATAGCACTGTGTACCAGTGTGCCCCACACGATATTTTTCCACATGCCTGCAAATGTATTTTAACATGAGGTGGTCCATGTTATGTGGGATAGTATCTTATGTATGCAGTACAAACACATGCATACGTTACTACTCAACATGGAGCACGTTATTCACATTCTATAAATGAAGATCCCAGCAACGCAAATAAAAAGCTTTCGTCTGCAGCTCATTGTCTAGACTCATCCTGGTCTGTTTTGACCCGTTATAGACATTAGCCAATGATACATCGCGCCTATGAGCCTGATCACTTTCCCAAGGTAAACTCAATAGAATCGTGGTTACTGTGCACTGGCTGTCCCAGCCACTGCCCGTGGGCTTTCAACCCTGGACAGCAAGTGCTATTTCCAGAACACTTCCATTACAACAATCCAAAGCCTGATCTCTCCATTCTAGCGTTCATAGACACAGCTGTGCACGACTGACTGGCACAGAAACACTGTAGATGCTGAAGACATCTTCACATCTGCCGACAAAGCCTCACAGACTGGGCACACCCAGTATTGAGTGGCAGGCATTGGCAAGCAACCCCTCATAGTTAAATGTAGGTCTTGCATGTGGAATTAATAAGCCGCAACTCCCGAACACATGTGAACTACCGCCAAACACCATGCTGAATGCAAACAGATTACAGAACATCACACATATAATGCACCAGGAAGATGCACGTGCAACTGGGGCAATCTGCAAATTGTGTGACTCCAGCACTTGCAGCCCACAATGGTCTGGTGCCATTTCGCCTTGCCTGAAACAAAACGTCTTGTCCTGAAAGCGGAAATGCCATATGGGTAAATGGCAGCCGGAAACAGCACCAGTGTGGGTCCTTCCAGTCAGAATGACTTCCGAGCATGACTGTTCCTTCCACAATCTGTACAGCCAATGTAATTTTAAGGTGTTCTCATACATGCACATTGCTACACCATGGGGAATGCAGTGCTGTGGCAACACATTTGCAGGTTCCTCAAGGACTCATAACCACAAAGTCCCTTATCGTCATCGTAGTCATCGTATAGTGAGTCCACACCTTCGCGGGGCCATCACTGCTGCTAGGGTGACGTATAGTGAGTCCACACCTTCGCGGGGCCATCACTGCTGCTAGGGTGACCGTGAATTGAGGTATTGAGAAACAAGTGTATGCATCAAAGACCACGTGATTGACATCAGTAACCAGAGGAGATCCAAAAGCAAGAGGAATAGTGCGTTGAGTCAGGGACCAGGAAGCACAATGAGGCAAACGTGGACCCCGCCAAAAAAAATAACACAGACACACACACACACTCTCTCTCTCTCTCTCTCTCTCTCTCTCTCTCTCTTTCTCTCTCTCTCTCTCTATATATATTTCTCTCTCTCTCTCTTAAATTTATCAGTGCTAGGAAACCTGGGTGATGTAGTTTGTATCTGATGGTGAGATAGTATCCACTCCCTCCATTCATGTTCAGTGATGTCAAGAGGAAATGTCCGCAGTTTAGGTAGATACACCAGGGATATGCTGATGCTTTGGACAGGGTAGAGGCGAAGGGACCACACACCATAGATAGTGAGTATCGAGTGGTATGGGGGACTACATTGCCCCAGAAAGGAGTGTAGAGTTGTTGGAGGAACACAATGGTACCACCATGCCTTGAAGCAAGGAGGATAACCTAGGAAAGAACATCAAGAGGAGAAGTGGGGGAAGGGAGAGAGTAGGGTCACACTTATCCGTCTGGAAGGACAAACAAAATGACAAATAAACTGGAAACCACATAAAGGCTTCAGCATACACATCCAATCGGTTGTGGGCAAATGGGTCAGAGGGTCAAAATAAAATGAAAAATAGAAAACTAGATGAAAATGTTATAACAAATGAACAAAAACATCCACACGTACAATACACATAAACACTCAAACACATCTACACAGATATGCAAGCTAGTGTCAGTGGGACATAACAAAATGAAAAATATATAGTGAAATTCAATTCTTCTGTCCAATGCACAAGATGATCTGCCACACCAAGCACGCAATATGGCCACAGTACATCAGCGAAGGAGTCTGAGAGATAAAATGAATGAAAAAATTATAATTAAAAATGTGCAGCAAAATGAAAAAAGGCACCCAAACACTCAGCCAAACATGTGCTATCACATTCAAGCGACACAAACAAATGAAAACAAATCTGTCGCAAGATGAATACTCAGGAAAGATCAGCAGCCTGCAATACACATACACACACACACACACACACATTTAATGGCCAAAAAAATGTGATATTTCCATACAAGTACAGTAGTGAGCTTAGGAACGTGCATATGTAATGGATGGGATCATACAGAATAATTCTGAGTCCAAATAAACGGACCAACTCAAGAAGATAGCAAAGTACTGTTTTATTAACAATTATCTTTAACAGGGAGTTTATAACGAACATCAATGGACGTACGCTCAGTCTTTTAGCGATTTCTACACAAAACCTCATTTTTATACCAGAAATACATCAGAAGTGACGTCATACTATGTGACAATAATTAAAAACCTATCAAGGGTCTGGTTTGGCTAAGGGAAACATCTTAGTATACTTTTCTATAGGAGCTAAGATAGTGATTGGCTGTCCACTATCAGGTGGACACCATATGCCTACCTCTAAAACATGTAATGTTCAGAAACATAAGATACACAGTTTCTCATTGGTATTCAAACTATAATGTCCTTCATTATGTGGACAAATAGAATTGTTTAGCACAATTGTGTCATGTCTGAAACATTCAGTTCATTTATCAGCACGTAAGCCCAGACCCAGGTGTAAAGAGATGGGGCTTGACTCTAGCCCATCACATAATTAGCCCAGCATCTCTCATCTGCCTTGCCTCTGACTTGAAGATTGTCCTCTAACATGGCCTTGCAAAGTATCCTTGTCTTTGAGAATGTATAGGAGTGAGTGCACTCACTATCGTGTCTGGGACTCCAAGTTTGAACTCTATTTCCATTATTGGCTCACGTGACAGGAGACCATGATTTGGTCCATTTTGCAGGATTTTTAAATTCTCGAAATGAATTAAAGTTGGCACTCTTGGTATTTTTTCTTTGCACTTTAACAAGGGAAGATTCATACTCTGCATGTTCGCTCATTTCCAGACGGCTTTGCCATGTAGCTCTGTAATGGTTTTATAACACGGCATACTCCAGCCAGGGGCTTCTTCCACTGACAATGAATGTGGTGCACAATAAAAAAGCTTTCTATCTTTAATTAACCACAAGTTCTTAATTTGAGTAGGCCCCCAACCCATCTCACACCCACCGAAACAAACACCCTGTGTCGCAATGGAACATATACACAGAAACCTTTAATAGCAAAACAGAAAAGAAAGCATCTTTAAAAATCAACAGATGGCGTTCAAGTTGAGCACTCCCCCTGCAACACTCACCCTCACACATCTGCTAACTAAATTCTTTTAGGGTGGAAAGCAGTGGCAAGGGGTCATAATGAAGAGGGACAATTCATATTTTGACTTCAGCCCACCACCCCAAAATGGGAGGCCAGAAACGAATATGAAAACCTTAATTATGAGCAAAATTGCATAATCAGATTTTACTTGTTTCTTGTGGAGCAGTTTACAATTGTGGTGGGATAGCTAGGACAGAAATGTGTGTGGATGCACTTAAGAGATAAGGAAGCTTACAGACTAGGGTACCAAAGCAACGTGAACACAGGTAACATTGATTTGGAGAAAAAGACAAAATGCAAAAGAAAACCCACACGGCACAATGGCAATTAGTTTCTACACAGAACTTGGGATGACAGCAGCCACGGAAAGGGCTTTGCTGTCAAAATCAAAAATCAGTTTGTAGGATAAGAAACAAAGGCACATTATGGATAGGATTGCGATGGAAAGGGGTTACTCCTAATGGCATTGCTGTTTTAGTTTTTCTATGAGACACATACAAATCGGAATTCCTAGGAAAGCACAATAAATGGGCAAAATTGTTTTTTGTTGCACCAGGACTAGTTCTGATGAGACTATATTTGAATGGCTATAATTATTAAAGGAAGACACTGCACGCCAGGGAGTTAATTTCGAATTTTAACCAGCTCACAACGTTAATCTCCTTATAGGGGCATTAATTAATTTACTTCAAAATGTTACTAAGGGCTTATCAGATAACTGAAATAATTATAAAAGGAAGACGCTAACAAACATAGGCTAACACAGATTATTCTATGATAAGGTTAAACAGATAATACTGTCAATTTGGGTTTTTGAATCGGATTTCAATGGGGTGCAATGGTCAAAAGAGCGAGATATGCAATTTGGGGACTGGGGTTATGTGATGCTTACAATGTAAGCTTGCACTTGGGATTCTGGAAAGCCAGGCCAAGTGACCCGGTCACTCTGGACTCTCCTGGGTGAGATGCTGGGCAGCTAGGCAAGGTATCTGGTCATTGCGCTCTCTTGAATGGGATAAGCTGGGCAAAGGATCTGGTCACTGGGCTCTTTTGAATGAAATCAGCTGCCACCCCTCCTTTCTCCCTGGATTCTTGGGTGTGCCTGTATCTGGATGGATGGATCTGCTTTCCTGGATCTTGAAGGTGAGTTTTGGTGGCTTGTCCCTTGTGGTTCTCTGTCTCCCCCTTATATAGCCAACATGACATCATCAAATTTTACAACCTGGGGGGAAGTACTCTGTCATACTGAGGAGGAATACCAACATGCACCCCATCATGCCTAACAGCCATACCACTGCAGATAGTGGTATCAGTACTCCCATTCCCGGTTATCCTCCAACAAATAGTACTGCTAGGCTTCCCAGGGCACACTCAGTTCAGGGTCCTAGGTTACCTGTGGTGCTAGGGAAGCGTAAGCGGTCCATGTTTCCGAGTAAGGGCGGTGGCTGTCCTCATTGGGTGTCTCGTTTTCATTGGTAACTTCCTTGGAGGTTGCGGTCGGACAGGAGCAGCCGATCGCTATCACTTCCTGGTTACGGGACGCTTCCCTGATCACGTGTCCTGTCATCCGCTCACGTGATCGGGAGCCGTGCATAAAAGCCAGCAGATTCGAAACGCTTGTTGCTTCACAGCTGTTTCGATTCAGGAATCAAGATTCACGGTACTCGACCTCGGCTCACGAATCAAGGACTGCTCTCTCTCTCTCCTTGGAACTTCTACTTTGATCTACACGGAATTCTGACCTTTTGGATAATGAACTTTGGACTGCCTCTGAACTGCTCCCTGATTGTTCTTCCATACCTCGATTTGCTGAACTAACCCTCGGACTGTTTTTGGACCTACCTTCGTTTTGCCTGAATTTTTACAGTCGCGTTCACGTGTTCCAAGTTCTACCAAGTGCCAAGAAACATCCAGGTGTTTGCATCCAGCACTACCATCGGGTGCCAGGCTTCAGGGACCGTCTTGTGTGCCCCTTGCACCACAACACCTGATCCAGGCCCCTTCTTATCGGGTTTAGGTAAGCTCTTTTTAGGTATTAAGGTTTGCCAGTGTAATTAAATACTGTGCCTGTTTGTGCTAATACTTGGCTTCCTTCCCACAGTCTTGGGGTCTTCGGCTGTGCCTGGTTCCTGTTGTAACTACACCAACACCTGTGGCCTCAAGGCATGCACAGAGAGTATTTTTACATCTCTTTGTGGGGAACTTGGGAACAGAGGGACTTATACTCTTCACGACACAGCAAGTTTGGACATACTCTGTAATTACTCCTATCCAAAGATAAGCCAGCCTATCGGTCCTCCCACCTCCCCCTGGGCTGATTGGTTCAGTGGAAATTACAGAGTTTATGTGTGTGCATCTATGACCTTCCTTTGTCTCACAAAGCTATTTTTACCTAAAATGAGTTATAGAGCCAAACCTCATATTTATACTAGCCACCATTATAAGAAGCAGATGTACAGATTCCATAGGTCACAGGGAATTGGACAGTCTGATCGCCAACTCTGTGCGATGTTGCATCACCCTTTGGCACAAGTTCGTAATTTTCAAGAAAAGCATAATATTTAAAAATCTACCAATGGCTACACATATTACCAATAACATTTTGTATCTTTCCACTTAGTTTCATATTTATCCCATTTATAATTCACCCCGAAATGCGTTTTTTGTGGCCATTTCAGTCCACCAACTTCTAGAAAAACACACTGGGTCTCTTTCTGTTAGTCTAAAAATCACATGAAATACTGGCATAATATGAGGTTACTACTTATTCAGTGTGCTGGGAAAAAATGTCTTAATGTACCAACGTTCTTTAAAGTTAATGGGGTGAATTTGTTACTGTGTGGGCAGTTCTGCAAACCCCCACAGCCAACTGTCTCTGCCAGGCCTGGCTTGTATAATTTTTATGATGCCCTTTGAAGTTCTTTCAGATCCCCCTCCAGGGTGGATGCTGCGGAAAATCGCACCTCTTGGTTATGCACCAGCCCTACTGGGTTGTTTGTTCCTTTCTGCAGGGATGCTTGGCAGTCTACCGGGGCAGTGAATTTTCACACTCTTGGGCCTTACAGCTGTCCTTGTGGGGCGGTTTACTTATGGATGCAACTTTTTCCGTGGGAGGCAGGGCATCCTGTTAAGCGGCTTCACTTCAACACTACAGCTAAGTCAATGCCTAGTCTGGGATGCTGAGGGAAACCCTTATTGATGTATTTTTATGTCCAGTTCAGTACTCTGGATGACAACCCTTGTATAACAGCACCTCTTGGAATCCCCCTGGCCCCACTGAGCCAAGAAGTAGTAGGTCTGTTTTGCAAATTTAAAAGGTTTATTTGAAAAATTAAACAATATATATATATATATATATCACACTTTTATAATACATTAATATCTGATAGTACACTGAGACATATGATGTGGATCCACAATGGGTAATGTTACAGTGGTACACTTGATTACTCAGGAGTAGTATAGAGGATGAGGTAGCTGAAAATGCTTTATGGTTTCAAGGAAATGCAAGGTGGAATAAATGCAGTAAAGAAAATAAACTGATATGGTTTCACAAGAGATATTATGTTCACTTTTCCCCTGGTGGCAATTCACCCCCCCCTATATGCAATACAAGGAGATGGAAGTAATACACACAGTCTTCAGGAATACAATCAAATACAATACGGAACTCAGTTCCCCCCCAGCAAGCTTAGAGGAAACAGGTAGAAGTTTGAAACACAGGCCCAAAATGCTTTTAAATGTGATGGCATTGGAGGGGAAAATGTGCTAACTGATTTTAATTCCCTCTAGAGATTCAGGGTGAGTGAGAGATGCTTGTTGGTATTAGTTTAGGCTCACTTTAGCAATGCTCTATGAGTTATTACCAGGTTGAAAACGGATTTTTAACAAAGGAAAGAACGGAGCTGCTATTTTGACAAGTGGAGAAATTGAGCCAAAATCGCAAATCGCAGTAAATTTCGGTTCTAGGTTCGTTGGAAAGCCTAGAATCACAGTCCTAGCCCAAACGGTTCCAGAGTTATGGACGATTTAATAAAGGTAGATTTTCGGATTTAAAGTAAAACTCAAAATGACAGGTGACAGCGTGCAGCTGCAGAATTGACAGGTGACAGTTGTGCAGCTTTAAAAATGACAGATGACACGATTTCTAGGAGGCAGTTCTACTTAGGTTAAAATAGCTTGAATTAGATTACTTTAACTAAGAGATTGGTTCTGCACAGTTCTGCTAGGTACTCACAATATAAATTTGAACTAGGCCTCGTCACGGATCAGGTCAACACGTCCGGCAGCGGTTTTGTCTGCTCGGCCGGTCAATCAGGCACCGGTTCTGCTCACAGTGGTCTGGGTCAGCTCTGCTCTGCTGGTCTAGCCTCTCTGTATACATCAGCCTCTGGGTCTGGATACTGCTCTGCTATCCGGTCAGGATCAAGTGGATCCTGGATGTAACACTGCTTTCTGGTTACTGGCAAAAGTTCTTGGCAAAAGAATTCAGATAGCTCACCCGGCTGTGGGATAGTTTGCAAATGATTTTAAGGATGCTGCTGAGAAGAGTTCTCAGTTTGTGGGATTAGGCTCTTGCTTTAAGTTCTGAAGTAAATTTCTGGTCTCTGAAGATTGATGGATGTGAAGTCTGGAGTCTCCCGGCAGAGCGTTCTGCAGAAAATGGAATTGAATGTCTCTACCTGTCCCAGCAGTCTCTTTTTATGTGTTTGGAAAATGCGTGTGTGCCTGGGCCTAGCTAAGCCTGGCCCTCTCTACTTGTCATTGGCCCAATTCTCCCCTCTCCCATGATTGGGGGAAGGAAATGGATTGTCATCATGATGAGGTCTGATTATGGGTCAGAGGATCCTCCCCTGGTCAATTTGTCCACAAATCTATATTTGATTCAAATACATATTTTCCACATACACAATTTGTTGAAATTACATGTATACATTATATATTCCTTATGGTCCTTGCTTGTCCGCCTCTGATCTTCCTGGGGGCTTGCATTCAAAAATGACAACATTTTGCGCTTTTTGACTGGTTTACCAATATCGGACATTTACCAAAAATTACACACATGTGCGCAAAGAGTAGGGACATTAATTGATGAAGTGTCAGATTTTTAACATGCAGACATTTGGAGTAAGACCCTATTTTCCGCTAGCAACCCCCCCAGCATACACCACAGGGTCCTAACACCTCTTAAAACGTGCACAGACAAATCACATGGATAATGATATTACTTAAATAATTCTGACGAGTCCGCACTATCTTTCTTTTTAAAATTATGCTCTGGCCCAGATGGGTGTGGTTTAGGTTCCAAAGCACATGGGGGAAGCTTCTGTCTGCCCCCGCCTCCAGCTCGGGTGGCTCCCAGAGGCACTTCTCCTCCCACTTCTCCCAAGAGGAATCCACTTTACGGCCCCCCCAATATAACATTTGCCTGAGTCCAGGACAAGGCTTTGTGCAACCTCCTGCCAGTGCCCCTTCCCTAATCTAATCAGAGAGGTGTCAACTCCTTTTGGTGGGGAAGCAGGATGCAGCTAGGCCTGGGAAGAGTGGCTGAGCAGGTTTCTCCTGTCAGGGGTAGTTGACAGGCAGAATTCAGCTAAATGTCACTTTAGTTCCCAGTTTAAATCAAACTTACAATTTTTACCTATACATTAAAAAATTACTTCCTTCAAGTCATTTCAGAATATAGTTTTACATTGTATCCACCTCTTAGCAAGTCTTTCCTTGGTCTGGTTTGGGTTCCTTTTTTTCAGTTTTACACAAAAGTCTGGTGGTTTTAAAACGCCGGCTTTCTGATAGTGGTGAGTACCGGTATTGCAACCATTTTTGGGATTAAGAAAATGAATTCCCCACAGTTCTGAGTTGCTTTTTGGCAATCAGCATTGCCATTCCCAATGGTTTCAGGCTACTGTGTGTGTAGCCCAATGGTGGTTTTAGGCAGTGCCCTCCTGTGCTCACAACATAGGCAAAAATGGGTGGCAGCCTATTCTTCATGTTTTCCCTGTGCACTCTCTGGGGAGTTCTGGCCATCATGATGTTTTCCATGCCAGTACTGCACAGTTTTATGGTAGGGCTTGGATGCATGGGTAAAAACATCCCATAAGCCTTGAAGTCAGTGCCTGGGCCAAAAACCAGTTTTGCTGGTTTCTGAGTTTTTTTTTTCTCAAAGGAAAACCAGTCTTGCGGGGATAAATATAATGTACATTATATAGCAACATCCCCAACCACATATTCAATCACATTTCTGTGTGAGCACAATCTGTTATTTGTCATTTCACTTTTAAACAGCATCTCCTGGTTTTCAGAAGAGAAAATTTAAATGTGTGCTCATTTCCTTCCATTTCAAGTTTACAAATGCGGTTTCTGTAGACCATAGTTTCATAATCTTCGGTGAGGGTTTGGGGGGTTGCATATACAGTTGATTTACGGACTCAAAAGGATGCTGGCCAGGATTTCTTTGATATTGACATGATGGTTCATAGCAAAACAAAACACAAGCCGTGTTAAGTGGAAAACATAATTCTTTGCTCCTCAAGTACTTTATCAGTACAACAGCTATTCTTGAAATGTATTGCCTCACTTCTTGGTAATCAGCAGAAATAAAGCACACAAGGGTGTGTTTCCATGAAGGGCACAACTTTGTGATGATTTCATGAAATAGGGAACAGTTTGCAAAGCTGTTTTGGATGTCAGGCGCAGCTTTAGTATTCATAATATAGAACAGAAAATGTGGTGCTGTTCTGTATGCAGGACATTTTCTGATGATTTCATTTGCAATTAAACAAATGCAAAGCCATTCTTTGGGTGCCAGTGTTCAATGTTTGCCACACATGTGCCAGGGAAAACACTACACAACCATTTTTGGGTGAAATGCTGAAATTCTGTTTTGCATCATCATGCTGCAACACAGCTTTCCCTTCCCGCTCCATGGGTACTAAATCCATGATATCGATTTTCAGCTTCTATATAATGGTGGTTTGGCTTCATTCTATTCACTACATATAATCAGTTTTTATGATGACTTAGTCTACCTTGCGTATCAGCATCTGTACATTAATTGAATGGTTGATTTTCTGTAACACTTGGTGCACGTGTAATCTTCTTTTTTATAATTAAAAGTTCAATTGATGCCTTACTTCGTCATTAGTTTCTTTAGGATATATACCTCCTCTTCAGCCAGTATCTTGGGAAGTCGTCCATACTTTTAGCTTCTTTTCTTGGCTCTTTCTCATATTCCCCCACAGAGTTTCTCCCTTAAGTTGTCATCACTTTGGGGATACATTTGGTAAGGTTATCTCAACAGGTACCTTCTTTCAAACACATGTTGCAGTATTGGCACAATGGCTGGTGTCAAACATGGCACAGTCTCATGTCTACAACATATGGGAGGAAGGGGAGCAGGGTCTCCTGCAGAGGTATACAGCTGCTCCTCCACAGTGGACACGGAGATCAAAATAGAATGACAAATGCACCTCAAAACACACAGGAACATACACAGCCTCACACATAGGTCAGAGGATTGAAATGAAATATTAAATATGCTACAAAGTGAAATATAATCTGCAAAATGCAAACAATTATTTGCCAAACCTAGCATGCAGTAAGGAATTCCAACAAGTGCACTAGGTTTGGAGGAACAAAAAAAAATGAGAATCATACAGTGAATAAAAAAAAAAAGATTCCACAAACGCACAACATGTGCTGCCATACGTAACATACAGGAGGGCCATAGTACAAACGCAGAAGACACTTCTTTAAAAGAAATGTACAAAAACCTCACACAATGACCAACCACATCAGAAAGGTTGGAGGGAGATAAACTATTGAAAAACAGAGTACCAAATGAAAAAAAAATGTCTGCAAAATGAGTAAGATGATCAGCCAAAACTGGCACCTGGTTAGACTGCCAAATATGCAAAGTGCAACATACACCCACACATAGAGACACACAGGTTTTTAGGCATGAGCCGTAGAGTCAGAAGGATAAAACACAAAAGTGAAAACTACATCACAAAATGAAAAAGTAATCTGCCAAACACACAAGATGCTTGAACCAAAGCCAAGAGACATGATTACCACTGTATACAGGCAGAAGGTTCAGAAGAACAAAAATAGAAAGATACACATTGTGACAAGGCCATTAAGTCATTTTATGAGATAGGGCACTGCATGTAGGATGCTCCTAAAAGTGGTTGCAGAAAGGAGGGTGATGTGACCATCCAGGTGACTTCTGAATAATCATTATATGCTTTGATAAGAGGAGAGGTTCATTTGGTACCATGTCACTTTACTCAAATTTTATTGGAGATTTGAAGAAGAAATTACATTCAATCCACTATTTGTATTTATTTGAAATACTTGTATTTATTTGAAGAACAGGGAGGTTAATGTCAATCAGAAATGACTCAAATCTACACATCTACAGATAGTATAGGTACTCTTGCCTAGAGTACCTGTAAAATAACACAATGAGGAGAACAAATGGTGACCTAGATTTTGAGGGTGTGACAAAGTGGGACATCAACAAGTGACAAACCAAAACATAATCAAACAAGAACATTGAAAAAAACAGGCCATTCACAAAGGTTAGATTAACCGGGGTTGGGAAGTGCTTCAAACTAAAGAGTACTGTTAACATATATACAAAATGACATTAGTCGGCACTGGAGGGAGTGGCAAAATCAGATATGGAGGATGGGGGAGAGAAGAGAGGAGTTCATAATTTTGCAATTAAGTGACGTTTAAGTCGACCATTGAAGAGATCCACAGTAAGGCTGAAGTGTGATGTGTAGCGTGTTCCATTGGAGGGGTGGGCATATGGAGAAAGAGTGAAAGTGAGATACTGATATGGGGGCATGGGACAATAAGGCTGAGTGCAGTGGAGGCTGGAGGAGCAGAGGGATCAAGATGGTGAGTAGGCAATGAAACACTCAGACAGATAATGCAGATCATGGATAGCTTTAGGCTAATAGGAGGAACTTGTATAGGCGCTCTTGGCCATGCAGAGGTTGCAGACATTTTCTTTTATTCCCTCTTTTTGTGTATGATATTAATTTCAGTTGGTTGCTAGATAGGGTATCTTGCACAACAAGCCTCTTTGTATTAAGGTATCCAGGAAACGATCCCTGAGCTTCATTCCCTCACCATATTTCAAAAGGTCCTTGAGTGGTAATCTTCAACTGGAACCTTGAGTGGGTTATCTTCTACTGGAACCTGAGGATAATTGCCATGAGAATCAAGGAATTATGAATGGATTCAGAAGTTCTTGTGTAGCAGTGGGCCGTTGGGCGATCAGCAACACAGTTCATCCAAAGACTTTGTGTTGTTAATTCCGATTTGCAGATAACCTGCTCCCTTACCTGGGGTTAAACCAATGAGACAGGTGTGCAGTCCAGGGCACCTATGGTGTTGGAGAAATGGTCTGTGCCATACATCTTCACTTTGCAGTCCTTGATGGGATCCATGGTATTAGGAAGTGCAATGTGGTCTGGGGCATGTGGAAGGTGGGCATGTCAGACTTGGCAAGCACATGTGTGAATGTGTGCTGCAACATACCATGAAGCATTCCATCCAAGTATTGAATGAGCCAGTAGCTTTGACATGTAGTATGAACACCCATTTCACTAGGAGGGACATGGCTGTGTGGATGTTGATGCTGCATTCTAGAACCCCCTATTATGTTTACAATATATATGATGCTGTTTCTATGCAGCCAGTGATTGGTGTTGGCCTCAGTATCCACTCCTTCTTCTCCTTCCTCTTGCCGCTACGGTCCTCCTATGCTAGTGCTGCTGGTGTATGTTTCTGTTGAAAAGGATCACGAGCCAAGCGATTGATAGGGACCTCACTTGGACTAGCTTCATGGTGATTTGTGTTGTGTGGTAAAATCAGTTCCGCTTTTTCTATCCTTTGGCCTCGGCTGGCTGTAATTATTGTCAACATTTTTGCAGAATGTGAAGTTTAGAGGTATTTCTCATGATATTTAGGCAATTCTGTGAGACAAAATCGTGCATGCCGAATTTTTATTTATGCACACAAAGGGGCAGTTTCATGGAAGAGTGCATTAATCCCGCAAGGGTCACGTGCAAATAATGACAGTGAGTGAGCCTGAGAGCAAAATAAAAAATCTGTGCCCTTCGCATTTACTGAATTTCTGCACAAAGTTACCAGAACGCTCCAACATGCCCCACCGCAAAGCAAAAACAGCCAGAACAGCTATCTTTGCGTGCTCCCCAGTGTGCGGATACATGCACCCTTCAAACAGCATGTGAAGTCCCCCACAAGTGGGCCTGCATCTCGGGTACATTGGCACCCCAACAACATGCGTATGATGTATCGTTACTCGGGTAAATCTCAGAAAGTCTGCTTGTTAACCCCCATAAACCCTTCCTGCTCCACACTTCACTCCGTAGGGCACACCTAAGTCTGATTGGATCCCCAGATCCCTAGACCCGACATGCAAACCCTCCTCTGCACTGCAATTGCTATGCGCAAGAATTCTTATGCTTGCCTTCGGGTGGCAGAGAGATGGAGGGATTTACGTGGGCATTTCGCTGTCACATCCATCAATATGTTTTGTCTTGTGCATTTGTGGGCATGTTATGGACTGCCTGTGTCCCGTCCCCCATAATGCCCACTTTTTCCCTTGTTCATCCTCATTTTTTAGTTCCACCCCTACTCCAGCCCTCTGCTCAGGCCTGCCCAGCTCTAGGTGGTGTCTTGTGCAAGTCACTCGACCACTCGCTGAGACGTGCAGAGCCTGCGTAAACTACACGCAAGTTACAAGAAAGTGCCATGCATTTGATTCCATGAATCAACTAATAGGTTTTTGCACATAGAATGGTGTACAAATCCCTGATTTTCCGTGCAAATAATTCCAAGAATCAGCCCCACAGTATTTACATCATGCGCTGTCCGCCAAATCCTACATGTGTAAAGTTGGTTACCTACACTTAGGCTATTTTCAACATTCAATATTATACTTGTTTATAGTTCTGAAGTGGCAGGATTGTAATGCTATCCTATACTATGCTATGTTATGCCATGCTATGTCATGCTGTGTTATGGTATGATACATTGGGCTCTCTGGACACATTTAGTCCTGAGATCCTCATGTTGCATTTCCCTCTGCATCCATCAGCCTCCCTCTGCATTTTCCTCATTTGACATGCCCAAACCCCTCCTGGAGCAGGTTAGACCAAGACCCTGTAACAAGGCAAAGGGACACACCAAACTTGTTCTTGCTTGCTCTCTACAAATACAGCTTTAGCACCATATATGGTAGATAACAGTAGGCTTTCTGCAAATGCAGCTCATCTATAGTACAACACAATATGCATAGCTGATGTCCCCAGATGATGCCCACACAAGGCTTGCTCACAAGGTCAGAAGTGAGATGTTGACAACTATTACCAAATGTCTGCAATTCCATGCCAAGTATCTCCCTCCGTTGTGCAAATGCTATGATATATTAGTGATTGAATAAGATATGCTATATAACCTGCACTCTAAGAGCTATCCAGAGAGAGCTCTGTGTGCCGACTGCCCACCACCAGTCGTGCTGTATTTTCCTGCGTATCAGCTGTTCACTCTGTATGCCGTGTATTTTCTAACTAATACAGCTTGGTTTTCACATCAGTCTGTGTCTAATCTCCTTATTTACGGCAGGCCAAAGCTGAGGCCAAAGTGACCTTTGTGGAGGGGCCCCTTTTGTCTACCACAGTTCAATGCTGAATAAGTAGTACTAAGGGGAATCCCCAACTCCCCCAGCTCAACCCAGCACCCTTTCATTTGAGCATGCCTATTGCCACCTGTTATCCTATACTCAAACAATGTTGATAGCCGCTTCTTCCTTTGAACACTCCTCTTGCAACAATATGATCTAATCCATAGTGCTCCTGAACAAATGTGGGATGCTTTGCTTTGATGTCTTTCAAGAAAATTGTAAAGTCCAGTTATTTTTGCTTTCTTTGTTTAGAGTTTTGCCTCTTCACTTTTGGTATCCTTTATTTGTGTAGTATTCGTTTTAGAATATGCCAAAAATATAGCAATTCAACATGGAAATCTTCAAAAGTGCTGCCTGAAAAGGAAATATGGAAACATTACCTTCAGGAAGACCCAATCTATTGCACAACATAATGAAGCACAGCTCGAATGCTTTATTTTACCATGGTCTATGGGCATTCTTTTACCATGGGCATTTTTTAGGATTTCTTCAACTCTACATTCCAAACATATTTTATTATGTAATGCAAAATATACGTACTGCCGAAGGCAGGGCCAGCAGTTTCATTTAATTTCCTTTTAGCACATTATTTATTGTGCATGTCGGGTGACTGGTCGCCCTTTCATTACATTTAGAGTATTTAACTCGTGTGCCTTTAAATATTTTAATATTGTTTCCTTGTAAAGCCGCTCATCGGCGGGAAGTTGCCTGGCTTCCACGGATAGACACGCTATGCGGTCTGTTCTCCCTTTCATTCTTTGAGGGGGAGGGCTCTGGCATTGTCTGCTCTTAAGCAGGCTGCCTCTGCCTACAGAATACTGCTGAAGCTACGGCCAGCAATTCAGTTTAATTTCCTTTTAGCATTTTCTTGTTCATGGCGGGTGACTGGATGTCTTTTCGTTACATTTAGAGTATTTTACTCGTGTACCTTTAAATATTTTAAAATTGTTTCCTTGTATAGCCACTCATCGGCGGGAAGTTGCCTGGCTTCCCCTTACACGCTATGCGGTCTATTCTCCCTTTCATTCTTTTGAGGTGGCAGGCTCTGGCTATCGCGATAGTACGTGCCTATTTAAGGGTGACAACTACCAGAAGCGCAGTGGGCGAGGGCCTTGCGCACCGATGTCACTCCCCAGTCCAGCCCATCTGTGCTCATCCGTGCGCAGGGTGGGCTTTGGAAGTCTGCAGCAGGTAGGAGTGGGGTAAAATCTTCTTTTCATAGTATATCACGGGCAACTTTTGTCAGCTTGGCCCCAGTGGCCACTATTTTTCCATCTAACTTTGAGAGTGCATCTGCACATTACGTAATTGACCAGGATGTCACCTAATGATCCTTTCCCACTATCAATCTTGAAAAATATTTCTGACAACATTGTTCCATGGATGGCCAGAGCAGTCAATTACTCTTTTTTTATCAAGGGTGATTCCCGATAATCTTAAGCACGCTCTTGTGATTCCGCTGCTAAAGAAGCCAGGTTTGGACTTGTCATTCCTTTCTAATTTCTGTCCTATTTCTCTGCTTCCCTTTTAATGAAATTGCTAGAGTGCTTGGTTTCCCGACTTCTTAGTACCTTTCTGGAATACTCTGGTTTCTTTGATCCTTTTCAGTCAGGTTTTCGCCCCAGCCGAGGCACTGAATCGGTTCTGGTATTAGTTGTTGATGATCTGGCGTGGCTGGTGGATCAGGGTGGAGTGGGTATCCAGATTATGTTAGATCTCTCAGTGCCATTTGACACTGTAGACCAACCAACCCTGATCGCCTGTCTTTTCTTCTCGGGACTCTTTGGTCAAGTTTTGGCCTGGTTTTCCTCCTATCTTGGCGGGTGTTCACAATCCATGTCTTTACCATCTTTCACTCCCCTTCTGTTTCATTGTCCTGTGGAGTTCCTCAGGGCTCCTCACTGTACCCCACTTTGTTCAACATGTATATTCAGCCACTTCCTGGCATAATCCATGCACACAGCTTTTTGTGATATTCTTACACCTGCAATAGGCAAATCATTGTGCACCTTCATTTAACCCAGCCAGAGACGGCTGGTTGTCTGAGGACCTGCCTAAAGGCAGTGGGCGATTGGATGGTCACACATTGGCTTAGGTTGAACGGTGAGAAGACTGAGGTGTTGGTGGTTGATACGGCTACCCCCTCTTTGTTTTGGACCCATGAGTTCAGGCCCAAGAGCCTTGGTCCTTTTTATACACCATACACCTGTGTCATTGGTGAAGGATTTAGGTGTCAAAATCTCGGCATTGTTATCTATTGCTGAACAGGTATCCTCTACCTTTCAGAAGGATCACTTTAAATTGTGGACCTTACGGAAAGTTCTCCCTTGTATTCCACCTAAATTCCATGCTCCAGTAGTATCATCTTCGATAATTAGTAATACTGACTACTACAACGGGCTGCACTTGTCTCTTCCATGACACTTGCTGCACTGTCTGCAGTTATTGCAGAATATGGCAGCAACAGCACTTCATCCTCTGTCTGGCACCCATATGACACTGCTTCTTCACCCGTGTCACTGACTACCAGTTGACCAGCGCGTTAAGTTCAAGTCTATGTGTCTGGTTCAAAGAGCTTTCTATACAACAGGAGCAGACTACCTTCAAGTAAAGTTCAGTCCGTACACACCTTCTAGGTCACTTTGTTCCCAATCTCTGGAAACTGTTCAGCCTCCTCGGATTAGACTCTCTCGGGTTGGTGGGCGCGCTTTCTCAGTGGCTGCAGGCTAAGGCGTGGAATTCTCTCCCTCTTTGTCTGCGTGCCATCAATGCACATCTCCCCTTTCGGTGGGCTGTGAAACCCTTTCTTTTCTAGTACTCTTCCAACTCATTCGGCTGTCCGCCTACCATTGCTGCAGTGGCGCCATGATGCGCTTTATAAGTTTGGATAAGACATAAAGGGTAACTATGTGTCATGGTTGTATAATACCATCTTGCTAGCACGCCTCATTTAGGAGCAGTCCTATACATATACATGTGAGTTGCTGTGCACATCTCTGCCTTCTCCCATAGTAGAATACTTAGTTATGTTTGCATTTCCACTCTGATGGATTTAAGAGATACAAGAAAATCTGGGAGAATGTTAAAATGACAGCGATGCAAGACGTGGCGTGTCATGCCTCATAAGAGGGTGCAAAGAGGACTAACTCTGGCACAGGTTCTTTCAGGGGGTCAGGGAAGTGTCCACCCAGAAATAAGGCAATGGCAGCAGCTGCAAGGTGGTTCTCCACGGGTTCATATCGCTTTGTACATTGTTATGGCATATCGTGTCTCCGTGTATTACTAAATCCATAACAGTTGTCATTGGCTCCTACTCCAAGCAGACAGAAATACAATAAAGTACGTGTATGCATCGATAATCCAGAAAAGGTGAAATGCTGACGCGTGTCAAGCAGGGAGGGCAGGGGAGGCAGTCCTATAGTAAGTAGAATTTCTATCAGCATAGTGGAGCGACCATGCAGAGTAATATTGGCCGATCCGTGATACCTTAGCTCAGTGAGTTAACCCCCTGCTGCCCAGATGCGCATGCTAGTTTTGAATATCCTGGGAAACGGATTCACCCTTGCATTCTTGAATATCATTGAAAAAGGATATTAATAATCTTATTTGACATACTTGCTTCCAAAATCAATACACCATGCACTCGTGTATCTAGGTTTGAATAGATTTTATTAAAGTGACCTGTAAGGGGTTGGTCAGGCTGTGCTTAGTGTTGATCATTGAGTTCTTAACAATACAACAAAAGTCTCTCAGTACCCTGGATAACATTAGTATCAATTTCACCGCAATAAACAGTTACTTGACCTGAATATTACTCAGTTCACTATCAGACTGATGACTTTGCTTCGTAATGCATAAAGTGTTTTTGTGCAAATGGTGAGTCTGTGTCTTTTGCGATACATTTACCGAACACAGGGCCTGATTCACAAACACATTGTATAATGGCTCAAGCCGATAGAAAAATGCTTTATGAATCAGGGCCACATTTGTTTATTTACCCAAAATAACTTTGTAAATGGTTCTATATGGTGAGTTTGCCACCAAGAGGGTCTAATTATACAATGATTTATCAGTATAGGAAGCCTTTCAGGTCAAAATGACACCTTTGAGAATGTGACGCATTGAAATGAATACACCATGCAATGAAATGAGTAAGGCATACATTGAGATGACTATAATATGCATCGAAATGAGTATAACATGTATTGAAATGAGTATGAAATAAACTGAAATTCAGTGAATAAGACATGCATTGAAATGAATATGACACATGTTGAAGTGAATACGATATGCAATGGAATGAATTTGACACCCGTTGAAATTAATATGACACACTTTGAAGTGAATAGGATATGCAATGGAATGAATACGAAACCCATTGAAATGAATATGACACACCTTAATGTGAATATAACATGCATTGCAATGAACAAGACATGCATTGAAATGAGAAAGACATGCATTGAAATAAATATGACATCCATTGAAATGAATATGACAAACGTTTAGTGAATAGGACATGCAATGGAATGAATATGACACCCATTGAAATTAATATGACACACGTTGAAGTGAATATGACACACTTTGAAGTGAATAGGACATGCAATGGAATGAATATGACACCCATTGAAATGAATGTGACTCACATTGAAGTGAATGTAACATGCATTGAAATTAATATACAATGCATTAGAATGAATAGGACATGCATTGAAATAAATATGACACCAATTGCATTGAATATGACACGTTGAAGTGTATTGGACATGCAATGGAATTAATATGACACTGATTGAAATGAGTATGACACACGTTGAAGTGACTATAACATGCATTGGAATGAATATGACACCCATTGAAATGAATATGACACACATTGAAGTGAATATAACATGCATTGAAATGAATAAGACATGCAGTGAAATGAATAGGACATACAATGGAATGAATATGACAACCATTGAAATGAATATGACAGACGTTGAAGTGAATATGACACACTTTGAAGTGAATAGGACATGCAATGTAATGAATATGACACCCAGTGAAATGAATATGACTCACATTGAAGTGAATGTAACATGCATTGCAATTAATATACCATGCATTAGAATGAATAGGACATGCATTGAAATAAATATGACACCCATTGAAATTAATATGATGGATGTTGAAGTGAATAGGACATGCAATGGAATGAATATGAAACCCATTGAAATGAATATGACACACATTGACATGAATATGACACATTGAAGTGAATAGGACATGCAATGGAATGAATATGACACATATTGAAGTGAATGTAATATATATTAAAATGAATATAACATCCATTTGAATGAATTAAAGATTACCTCCTGTCCCTCTTCCTCTTCCCAGTACCTACCTTTGAGAACCTTCCGTGCTCACTGGAACTCTTTTCTTTTCAAGCTGGCCTCCTCCAATTGGAAGGAGTTGGCAGGTGTTATAAGGACTTTGGTGGTCTTCAGGTCTTCGACCCAGCGGAAGGATGTTCTGGAACGGACATACAACCCCTTAGCTTTGGCTTACATCAACCATCAGGGGGTACAGGGTCCTGCTCTCTGGATGATCTGGCTTTGTACATTTGGACCTGGGCCGCAGCACAATTGGTCTCCTTGAGACCGCTCCATATCCAGGGGTTGGACAATGTGACTGTGGACCAGCTCAGCAGGGTGTTTCCTGTCTCAGGGAAGATTTCTCTTCATCCCAAGTTTTTTCAAGAGGTGTGTCGGTTGATACAAATAGGTCCATCCCTGGATGGACCTATTTGTATCCCCCTGCAAATCTCAACTTTCCTGGTTTTGCTTGAGGACTCTTCCCCCCCCGGGCTGGGGCGCAGGGTGTGGTACGCTCTTCCTTTGACTCGGCCCCCAGAGCATCTTTATACCTTTCCTCCAAATCCCCTTATTCTGCAGGTCATCAGCAAAATCGGATAATCTCTGTGCGTGTTCATCCTGGTCGTCCCTTACTGGCCTTAAAGGGGGTGGTTCCCGAGCCTTTGGGAGATGAGGTTAGCTTATCCTTGGGTGTTGTTCAGGTGGCCGTCTCCATTACGGGTGGTCAATTACCCCTTCTCCTCTCTCATCCTTTGTGGGTTCGGGAACGGAGAGGAGGGATCTCCTGGCATTAGGCCTTTCAGCTGCAATAGCTTGGATGGTTCAGAGGGCGCATCAGTCCTCTACACCTAAGTTCTGACCGCCATTGGGCTATTTTTCTGGCTTGGTGTTACCTGAAGTGTGTCCTGGCACTGGAATGTGGCCTCCCAGACATTTTGCAAATTCTTCATGAAGGGGCGGAGAAGGGGTTGGTGGTCTCTACTTTCTGTTCTCAGTGGTCTGCCATTTGGGCTTTCCAGGTTTCCTGGTCCTCTCCGGTAGGGGGCGAGGTTCTGATCTCAACGCTCTTGAAAGGGTTAGCAGGTACTCATCCTTTGGGCCCAGTTGGGGTTCCCCATGGGACCTTCCTTTGGTCATGTCTATATTGCAGAAGCCTCCATATTAGCCCTAGGAGGAGGTGGAGATGAAATAGTTGACGCTGAAGACTACCTTCCTGATTGCCATTACTTTGGCTCAGCATTTGGGGGAAATCAGGGCCCTCTTTCATAGGCCACTGTTTCTAGTGGTCCAGAAGGAGGCTTTGGTGAATGTCTGTGACCCCACGTTTGTGCCCAAGGTCGCCTCTTGGTTCTATCGGTCTCAGGAAGTGGTTATCTCAGCTTTCTTTCTTGCTCCGTCCGCTCCTAGGGGGGAGGCTTGGCATTGTCTGGATGCCTAGCAGGCGGTCTTACATTATCTGTCCCAGAGAGAGTCCTTTTGTCTCACTGATCAGGGGGCAGGGGACTTTGGTTGCCAGGCTTCCATTCCAACAATTAGCCATTGGACAAATCTTTGATTCTATGAGTTTGTGGGCCTCTGTAATGCAGTTTGGGTCCAAGGTCAGTCCACAAGAGGGGAGACCGTCTCCTGGGCACGCCTGCGGGGCTACCTTTGTTGGATATTTGCCCAGCTGCAACATGAGCTACACCTAATACATTCATTCTACATTACCAACTCAACGTGGAGGGGCTCCAGTCTACTTCCTTTGGTGTGGATGTCTGGAGGCTGTGTCTGGTTGAGGTGGTGATAGGAGTCATGGTCAGCATGCTTTTGGCTTTTTGCTGTATCTTGAATAAATTGGTGTTGGGTGGGTTTCGCATTACCCTTGGTGTCTGTGTCTTTTGTGGTGGGCATGGGCGTCCTTCCTGTTTCTGCTTTGGTGCAACTCAAAGGTAAGTACCTGGGGGAGCCAAAGTGCACCCAGTCAGTAAGAAGCTGAGGGAGAGATGCAACTCTCATGGGTCAATGACCAAGTGCAGTAACAATGAGGCAAGTGTAAGGCCCAGAGGCAAGTGCGAGAGGACTGGCGATGGTGCTCGGGACCTGTGAGACTCTGAGGTACACCTGGCGGCCAGTCAGCAAACTGTGCGGAAAAGGAGGGAGAGAGGGATAGAGCCGAGAAAGAGGTTAGCAGGGTAGAGGGATAGAGAAGGAAGAGGAGAAGAGGATTGTCTTAAGGTGTTTCCGGAACTTAAGGAGAACAGGCTCAAGACGGAGGGCAGCAGTGAGGCTATTCCATAGGGAGGCCGCTGCTGAGGATAAAGATCTTCTTCCAAATCTCTGCTTGGAGAACAGGCTCACTCGCAGAAGGAGAAGGTTGTAGGTAGATGAGCGACGGGCTCGGGAAGGACAGTATTTAGGTAGGCATTCTTGCAGATAGGTAGGTGCCATGCTGCAGAAAGCCTTGTGGACAATGCAGAGGGTCTTGAACTTGATCCTTGCAGACGCAGGGAGCCAGTGGAGGAATGTCAGCGCTGGAGAGATGCGGTCCGTGGGCTTGTGGCCAAGGATAAATCTTGCTTTTATGTTCTGGATGAGTTGCAGAGGGCGCAGAGCAGAGGCAGGGAGGTTGAAAAAGAGGCTATTGCAGTAGTCCAGCCTTGAGAGACCAGGGCTCTGGAGAAAGTGAGTCGCTGGGGGAAGATGACAAAAGGAAAAGTTTCTCTGAGGAGGTACAGCTGGTAGTTGGACTTTTTAGAGATGTCCGAAAAGGAAAAGTATCTCCGAGGAGGTACAGCTGGTAGTTGGACTTTTTAGAGATGCCGAAATGTGAGTGAATAAGGAGAGAGTGCAGTCGAAGATGACCCCAAGGTTTTTTGCCTCATGACTGGGTGCAGGTGCAGGGTCAATGGAGGCTGACCAGAAACAGAGTGGGAACGTGGGATCAGGAGTCCCAATGAGAACAATCTCAGTCTTACTGGCACTGAGGCAGAGGTAGTTTGCAGCACACCATGGCTGAATTGTGGACAATCAGATATGAGCAAGGTATAAGAGATTGCTCAGGGTAGCCTGAAGGAGAGTTGCATATCATCAGCGTAAAACTGGAAGTTAGAGATGAAAGTGACAATTACACATGCCAGGGCAGCCATGTAGACGTTGAAGAACCATGGGGCTAAATTAGAACCCTGGGAAACACCACAGGTTGAAAGAGTGGTAGCAGAATGAAAGGACCCAAGTTCCACCTTTGATGGAAGGTCGCAAAGGAATGAGGTTACCCACGACATAGCCTGACCTGTGATTCCCAGGGTGCCACAGAGACGTGCAATCAGGATGTTGTCAAAGGCAGAGAAGAGGTCAAGAAGAATGAGGTCAGAGGGGTGTTAGTGTCGAGATTTAAGAACAGGTCTTCACAGGTACTCAGAAGAGCAGTTTCCGTGCCTCTGGATGTTCTAAAGCCAGACTGATTTTCGTGGAGGCAACCAGCAGATTCAGTTTTGAGGGTGAGCTGAGAGATAGCCATCTTCTCTAAGAGTTTGTCCAGGAAGGGGGTGATAGAGATAGTGCGGTAGTTTGCTGGAATGGAGGGGTCGGCAAAGGGTTTCTTAAGCAGAGGGTGCACAATGGAGTGTTTAAGACAATATGGGAAAACTCCAGTGGCAAAAGAGAGATTGCAGATATTAGCCAAGCCTGGAGCAAGAGAGTCAATGTTGTACTTAATGGTTTTAGAGGGGCAGGGGTCCACCTGTTTGGATGAGGCCTTCATAGATTGGACTTGTCTGGTGACCTCATCAGGTGTATTGGGATTGAGAGAAGAGAGGAGAAGTGGTAGAGTGGCAAAGAAAACTCCAGATGTGTTGGTGTACGATGTGGTATGGAAGTGAGAGAGAAAAGGATGTCTTTGTTTCGTTCAGTGAAGTGTGCAACCGTGGCCGAACAAAGGTTCTGAGTGGGTGTGAGAGAGGAGGAGGAGGAGGGGGAATATTAAAGATTACCAGTAAGTAGTCTGAGTATTAAATCCATGTCCCTCTTTCTCCTCCAGGTGCTTACCTTTGAGTTGTACCAAAACATAAACAGGAAGTACACCCATGCCCACCACAAAAGACACAGACACCAAGGGTAATTTGAAATCCACCCAACACCAATTTATTCAAGATACAGCAAAGAGCCAAAGGCATGCTGACCATGACTCCTATCACCACCTTAACCAGGCACAGCCTCCAGAACACCCACATCAAAGGAAGTAGACTGAAGCCCCTCCACGTTGAGCTGGTAATGCAGAATTAATGTATTAGGTGTAGCCCATGTGGCAGCTCAGCAAATATCCAACAAAGCAAGGCCCCGCAGGCGTGCCCAGGAGACGGTCACCCCTCTTGTGGACTGGCCCTGGAGCCTCCCTGCAGTACAGAGGCCCACAGACACATAGAATCAAATATTTAATCCTATGGCTAATCATTGGAATGGAAGCCTGGCGACCAGAGCCCCCTGCCCCTGATCAGTGAGACTAAAGGACTCTCTCTGGGACAGATAATGTAAGACCGCCTGCTTGGCATCCAGACAATGCCAAGCCACCTCCTTAGGTGAGGACGGAGCAAGAAAGAAAGCAGAGAGAACCACCTCCTGAGACCGATGGAACAAAGAGGCGACCTTGGGCACAAACGAGGGGTCACAGCCCAGCACCAATGCCTCCACCTGGACCACCAGAAACAGTGGCCTACGAAAGAGGGCCCTGATTGCCCCCAAATGCTGAGCCAAAGTAATGGAAATCAGGAAGGTAGTCTTCAGCGTCAACTATTTCATCTCCACCTCCTCCTGGGGCTAAAATGGAGGCTTCTGCAATATGGACAGGACCAAAGGAAGGTCCCACGGGGAAGCCCAACCGGGCCCAAAGGATGAGTACCTGCTCCCCCTTTCAAGAGCGTTGAGTTCAGAGCCTTGCCCCCTAGCAGAGAGGACCAGGAAACCTGGAAAGCTCGAATGGCAGACCACAGAGAACAGAAAGTAGAGACCACCAACCCTTCTCCGCCCCTTCATGAGGAAATTGAAAAATGTCTGGGATGCCCCACTCCAGTCCCAGGACACACTTCAGGTGACACCAAGCCAGAAAATTAGCCGATGGCGGTCAGAGGACTTTAGTGTAGAGGACTGGCGCTCCCTCTGAGCCATCCCAGTATTTGCAGCTGAAAGGGTGAATGGCAGGAGATCTCTCCTCTCTGTTTCCAGAATCCACAACGTATGAGAGAGGAGAAGGGGGACATTGACCACCTGCAATGGAGACGGCCACCTGAGCAACACCCAAGGAGAAGCTAACTACATCTCCAGAAGGCCTGGGAACCAGCCCCTCTGAGGCCATTAAGGGACCACCAGGATGAACACGCACAGAGATTATCTGATTGTGCTGATGACCTGCAGAATAAGGGGATTTGGAGGAAAAGCATAAAGAAGCTCTGGGGGCCAAGTCAAAGGAAGAGCGTTCCTCTCCATCCCCAAACCCCAGGGGCAGAGTCATCAAGCAAAACCAGGAAGGTTGAGAGTTGCAGGTGGATGCAAATAGAACCAACACACCTCCTGAAAAACCTTGGGCGAAGAGACATCTCCCTTGAGACCGGAAACAACCTGCAGAGCTGGTCCACAGTCACATTGTCCACCCCCTGGATATGGACCACTTTCGAGGAGACCAGTTGTGCTGCGGCCCAGGTCCAAATGGACAGAGCCAGATCCTCAAGAGAGCGGGACCCTGTCCCCCCTGATGGTTGATGTAAACCAAAGCTGAGGGGTTGTCTGTCCATTCCAGAACATCCTTCCCCTGGATCGAAGACCTGAAGACCACCAAAGTCCTTCTAACACCTGCCAACTCCTTCCAATTGGAGGAGGCCAGCTTGAGAAGAAAAGAGTTCCAGTGAGCACGTAAGGTACTCAAAGGTAGGTACTGGGAAGAGGAAGAGGGACATGGAGGTAATCTCTATTTCATTCAAATGTATGTTATATTAATTTTAATATATATTACATTCACTTCAATATGTGTCATATTCATTTCAATGGGTTTCATATTCATTCCATTGCATGTCCTATTCACTTCAATGTGTCATTTTCATTTCAATGTGTGTCATAATCATGTCAATGGGTTTCATATTCATTCCATTGCATGTCCTATTCACTCCAACATGCGTCATATTCATTTCAATGGGTGTCATATTTATTTCAATGTATGTCTTTTTCATGCCAATGCATGGTATATTCATTCCACTGCATTTCCTATTCACTTCAACGTGTGTCATATTCACTTCAACGTGTGTCATGTTTATTTTAATGGCTGTCATATTCGTTCCATTGTATGTCCAATTCAATTCACTGCATGTCTTATTCATTTCAATGGCTGTCTTATTCATTCCATTGCATGTCCTGTTCACTTCACTGCATGTCTTATTCATTCCAATGCATGTTATATTCACTTCAATGTGTGTCGTATTAATTTCAATGTGTGTCATATTCACTCCAATGCATGTTATAGTCACTTCAACGTGTGTCACATTCATTTAAATGGGTGTCATATTCATTACAATGCATGTTATATTCACTTCAACGTGTGTCATAATCATTTCAATCGGTGTCATATTCATTCCATTGCATGTCCTATTCACTTCAACGTGTGTCATATTCATTTCAATGGGTGTCATATTCATTCCATTGCATGTCCTATTCACTTCAAAGTGTGTCATATTCACTTCAACGTGTGTCATATTCATTTCAATGGGTGTCATATTCATTCTTATGCATGTTATAGTCACTTCAACGTGTGTCACATTCATTTAAATGGGTGTCATATTCATTACAATGCATGTTATATTCACTTCAACGTGTGTCATATTCATTTCAATGGGTGTCATATTCATTCCATTGCATGTCCTATTCACTTCAAAGTGTGTCATATTCACTTCAACGTGTGTCATATTCCTTTCAATGGGTGTCATATTCATTCCATTGCATGTCCTATTCACTTCAAAGTGTGTCATATTCACTTCAACGTGTGTCATATTCATTTCAATGGGTGTCATATTCATTCCATTGCATGTCCTATTCACTAAATGTGTGTCATATTCATTTCATTGGATGTGATATTTATTTCAATGCATATCCTTCTCATTTCAATGCATGTCTTATTCATTCCAATGCATGTTATATTCACTTTAAGGTGTGTCATATGCATTTCAATGGGTTTCATATTCATTCCATTGCATGTCCTATTCACTTCAACGGATGTCATATTCATTTCAATGTGTGTCTTATTCATTCCATTGCATGTCCTATTCACTTCAACGGATGTCATATTCATTTCAATGTGTGTCTTATTCATTCCATTGCATGTCCTATTCACTTCAACGTGTGCCATATTAATTTCAACGTGTGTCATTTTCATTTCAATGGGTGTCATATTCATTCCATTGCATGTCATATTCACTTCAACGTGTGTCATATTAATTTCAATGGGTGTAATATTTATTTCAACGTGTCATATTAATTTCAATGGGTGTCATATTTACTTCAACGTGTGTCATATTCATTACAATGGGTGTCATATTCATTCCATTGCATATCTTATTCACTTCAACATGTGTCATATTAATTTCAATGCATGTCTTATTCACTGAATTCCAGTGTATGTCATACTCATTTCAATACATCTCATACTCATTTCGATACATATTATAGTCCTCTCAATGTATGCCTTACTCATTTCATTGCATGCTGAATTCATTTCAATATGTCACATTCTCAAAGTTGTAATTTTGACCTGAACGGCTTCCCATATTATCAGATCATCACAGGACTTGGTGTGTAATTAATCAATATATTTCTCAGTTTGCTCTGGGGTTTGGAACACATTTTCCCAACATGCAGCGTTTCTTTATCAGAATGATTTCTCATGTTGCTTTGGGAAATATTACTCATTTTCCAACATGCACTGTCTCTCTATGAAAATGATTTCTTAGTTTGCTAGAGGAACTTTGACACAATTCCCCAAAATGGAACACTTCTTGGCGCAACTGTTTTCTTACGTTGCTATGGGACTCTTTACCCAAATGTTTTTTTTTCTTTGTTCTGGAACCTGCTACTCAGTTTCCCAGCATGTAGCATTTCTTTATCCACATGATTTCTCACTTTGCTGCCAGCCATGTGGCATGGTTTCCATTGTGTGCAGTGTTTTTGTCATACAATGCCTACGGGTTTATGAGCCTGATTCGTGGAATTCTTAGCACGGTGCACATTGTCTTTGCACTCGTGCAAAGTGACTTTGCATCTCACTCTGCAGTGCAAAAGTACCTGTTGCACCGTGCTAAATGGACCTAATTCACTGTGCACTGTAAAATGACTTTGCACCTCAAAAATACACTTTGCACCTCAAAAATACACTTTGCACCACTCTGTGAATCAGGGTGATTGTTGGCAGTGCAGATTCACTGTGCACCAGGGCAAGGTCAGTTTGCAACGCAGTAAGAATTCCATGAATCAGACCCTTTGTGTTTTGGTCGAATGCCAACTTACCACATTTTTCCTCTGAATGTTTCTACTATTTCTTTACGCAAACAGGTGGGTTTCAATTGGGCATATGGAAAGGGCATTTGTGGTGAGTGGATGAAGCAGGGAGGTCTCCCCCTATATTTTGTAGTAAAACGTTTGGTGAAGAAATGCTGTAAAATGGAATTCGATAAGTTGAAATTCTGAAAATTCACATAGATCCCTTTATAAATATACTGGCCAAAGGGCTCTGGACCAGGCTGCCTCTGGCTATTGCAATCAGCTGTACTCCATCACTTTCTGCTCTCCTTCCATGATGGTTTGCTTGCCCCATGGGCAGTTGAAGGTCCCGGGCTTTTCTATTAAGTTAGCATTCAGCTTTTCCTGACTTCTCTTGCCCTTTGCGTAGATTGCCCAGAGGGGACTGCTTCAAGCAAACAGGTCCCCTCTGGGCAATTTGAATGTGCAAAGAGATAGAGGAAGCCCCTTTACACTTCTCTTTTTGCCCTGCCTAGTGCTAATAGAGTGAACGTCACTTGCCATGTATGCATTGCAGGTATCATTTACAATGATTTCCTATGGAAACCGCTGAAATCATTGGTTTTACGCCAGCATGAAAATCACATAAAGCCGACGGACCACATAGGGAATTCCAGCATTTGAGTTGGCATGAAAATGAATGTTGGCGCAAAATCTGGAGTATTTTTAAGGTGGAGAGGGAGCAGTGGAAACGCAAGTTGCGTTCTGCCCCTCCTCTCCTCCATACAAATCAGTGAAAATGGGGTGCACAGTAAATGAAAGATGTAAACGCCTTATGCAAGGCTTTTACATGTTTTGTGTGAGGTTCGCAGGGCTCTCCCTCGTCTCTTACAGGATTCTTTGTGTCCTATATACGGCCTCAGGATGCCATGAGTCTGCCATTGGTGTCCTATATCCTGCCGCAGGATGCCATGAGTCTGTCTTTAGTGTTCCCTTTGCTGATGGCATTACCTTTCTGCTCCCCGGCATCTGCCAGACATTGGGGTCAGTGTGTTAGTTCTAAGTCTATTGGCGGTTAGATAGCTGGGACGATCTGCCAATAGGTTCTTTCTAGCCTGCCAGGACACTGCAGGCAGCCTCATGTCTTTGGAAAAAGGAAAGAAAGACTTTTGAAGTTGATCTTTCGTCCATTATAGGTCATCAAAAATGATAATAATAATAATAATAACAATAATAACAATAATAATAATAATACTTTTCTTACAGTTCTTCGAAATTCCAAGTGTGTGCAATTAAGCAAAACATCTGACGGTATGGGAAAAGTTTCACATGCCCAGTACTCACATAGTATATCCCTCGGGTTCCTGTGAAAGTGCCACTTGAACTGGGCACCCTACAACCCCCGCAGCAATGTTTTATAAGGTGACATCTCTTTATGGGGGAAGTAGGCTGAGTTTAGAATTCTGCACCAAGCCATTTTCTGGCTTGGATCATCTCTGGACGAGGGTCGTAGTAGCACTTCAGCTGTCACATGCCACACTGCACATGGTTATCGCCCCACTTGCAAGATACTGGGCCTCATTACGACCCAGGCGGTAAGTTACCGCCTGGGTCGTACCTTTACCACCATGGCGTAAACTACGTTTACGCCATGGTGGTTGGCGGACTTACCGCCCCATTCCGAGGTCGGCGGGGCGGTAAGTCCCCAATCCCCATTTACCCTTCCCCATTCCCATTTTTGCCCCAGAGGGCATAATGGGAGTGGGGAAGGCGTTAATTACGCCACCATAAATTACGGTGGCGTAATTAACAACATGGTCCCTTAGCGCCATGGATTTTAACATCTGCTAAAAGCAGGTGTTAAATCCACCATGGCGCTAAGGGACCTCGGAATCAGGCGGTAAGGGTCGGCGCTGTTTACGCCGCCGTAAACCCCTTACCGCCTGAGTCGTAATGAGGCCCACTGTCATTTAGTTCAACCATCGTTTTACAGAACCGGGGGACATGCTTCCAAAGGGGCGGTCTGGGCGGGTTCAATGTGGGTTTGTTTTTAAATTAAAAACAGCTTTAATATCTCGGGCCAGATTATCAAAAACATTGTGAGTCTGTGTGTGTTTGCGTGTTTTTAGTCGAGATGCTAGAAGATATGTAGGTTTAAAGCTAGGCAGTATGCCAAATATGCAGTTTCAGTTCCTGCAGTGCTCCAAGGGACAAGACTAGACATATAAGTGTGTTTTGCATACACATGAGCCCAAAATATTTTGGAACTACTGATATGCAAAAGGGGAAGGATGTGGGTGCTCCAAATGAAATCAGGGTGGCCTCTTCGTCTCATGGAGGTACACCTCTAATATGCTCAATAGAGAGAATTCAGAGTGTACACCTACAACTCGTGTAGGACACAACATGGTGACCCTTACTACACGTCTGGCTCAAGCACATGTCATCTAGAATGCAAAAAAAACACCACTGCATTGTGACACCAGCCATAGTGAAGCAGGGGCGCTTTCTACAGGGCGCTTTCTACAGGTCATCACCAGGAAGGCACACATTGTCTTAGGTAGAACAGTGCACTATCACTGTTGAAATACTGAAAGGTGAACCTAGAAGATGGTATAAAAAATAAATAAAAAAAACAAACCTGGTGTGAGGAAGTACTTTGCCTGTCTCTTGGGTGACTTTGGGATCCCAGTATCAACACACGCTTTAGCATGCTGGGATTCCCTATGGTGACCGCAGCTTTTATTCAAGAACCGGAGACAGCGGTGGGAGGATCTTCTGGTTAACCTACCCATAACAATGTGTGTGCCAGGCACTTATCACATCATACTATCATCGTAACCTGGCCCCCAAGGGACCTTGAGACCTGCAAACAGAGCCTTGAGCTTCAAGGGGACATCAAAGCATCCACCAAAGTGCAGCAAACCTTGAGAGGAGAACACAGAGAAGTGACCAGACCACCATTCGTGGGTCATTTGTGCAGGAACCCATATTCACCAGAAACAGATCCGACAGACTGAGAAGAGCACACCTTCACGCTGCGAAACTGACAGAGAGCGTGTGAGGATACCAAATCCAAAATGGCGCAGGCCCCAGATATTAGCTCATGAGACCACATTAAGGAAGGGTACGAGCCAACAATGTGGGTATTCCACACTTTGACAATCAAGCTGGTCAAATTACAATTTGCTCACTGCTTGAACACAAAAGATATAGATGATAGGTAGAGGTCAAGTATAAAGAAAGGGGGGCTTAGATTCGGTGGGTGCAGGTGGTCTTCCACCACATTTTGAGGTCCAACAAACAGTAATAAAACACTCAGCAAAATATGATTTCATCAGTTAAAATCGAAGACACTTGACAGATCCCAAAGTGCCACTTGCAAATTTAAATCAGGCAATCCTATTTGGCAAAGAATTATTACTCACGCCAGAGATACATTGAGGAGCAGATGTACCAGGAGGAGGGGACACACTACTGTAAAGGTTTACAGAGCATAAGGGTGTGGGAGTCCTGAGAGAGCAGAGTTGCAGAGAAGCAGCGTTCTAGAGGCAAGCTAATGGTGGTAGAGATGCTGGTGGTACAGTAAAAGAGACGGCATAGCCTGGGTAGGCTTCAACAGAGAGAAAATGTACCCCTGGTACACAAATCAATTGGTAGACCGGTGTGATTGATGGAAGAACAAACATGCTATTAGCAGGAGTTTATAGTGAATAGCAGTATAGTAATGAAGTCGAAAGGGGAACGAAGGAGGACCCACAAAAGAAGAGACTGTTTCAGTGGAGCGAGGAGTGATGTCAGAAAGAGTACTAGGTTATAAGTAAGGTAACCCTAAGACCAAGGCTAGAAGAACCCCTCTCCTACTCAACCAACCAGCTAATGACGAGTAGAAGGCTTGGAGTCTTAAACTCAGTGAACGCAGCCGCCTTCCAGTCATCTGCTAAATGTGGACTGTGGCGGCATGTGATCCCTGGAAAAGGATTCCACAGAAATTTTGAAGAAGGGGGAGATAATGGGGAAAAACATGCTACACAGTGTATCCCCAAGGATTGCCATAAGAGGGAACAGATCTTTGAGACTATTGAAACCCACGCATTGTCTTTTTATTTCACTATTTTTGGAATCCTAGGAGACGCCATCCGGCTATGCTCATTCTAGGCTCCTTGTGTGTTCTTCAAAATAAAATAAAAACAACCAATGTAACACTAAGAGATGAAGCACACCGAATGAGTGAAGCAATTGTGTATCATACAAAACCTGATAATCCCAATGAAATACTGAAAGGAGACACTGATTACCCCACTGAGATCACATTGAAAACAGTATAGCAACATGCTGGACATTGACTCAGCTTGTGTACCTTAAAGCGTCGAAACACACGCAGGACCAGACTTCATCAATGTATGCCTGAAAGGCGTTCTATATTGCAGTAGTCAAGCTCACCTCACCTCACACAGATTGGGACATCCCAAACTCCATTATTAGAAGTTGACCTTCACTGAGGGGATGCTATCAGTGTGCATCATGCTAGACTAGATACTATCCCTACTGTACTGAAAAGCGTCCCTCAATGACATGTGTAGTCTAGTTCAGTGGCAACGCGCTCGTCTTGGCAGCAAGATGACACAGAGCAAAACAGGTTTGAATCCCTGCATTATCAAAAAGTCAATTATACGTATAATGCATTACTGAGACATATGCACATCTCACAAAACCCCACCACTGCATGGATGCTTGGACAGGTCTTGCACAGGTGCAGTTCATCTAGGACATGGCACAATCACTGCAATACTGAAAGTTGACTCCCGTGACCTTCACACATAACCTGACACCAGCATTCCACCAATCCACTACAGAAAGCTCACCTTCACTATAGTGCCTAAATATATGGACTTCACACAGAACAAGTGGCTATGTTGTAGCAGTCAGGGGATATCCCTGATGAGAGCGAGAGATTATAGAGGGAGGATAGATGGGCAGTAGTCAGGTAGCAATGTCCTTCACAAACTGGGGTGTGAAGGGATCAGTGGAAGAATAGGAAGAATTACTCAATCTGAGGATAAGAAGTAGTTAAATCAAAGAGGTAGATGTGGACATGAAGCAAGAAGACAAGCAATGGTTGCTCTAGTCCAGGGTTGTCCAACTCCAGGTTTTTAGGATATCCCTTAATATTCATGAGAAACATGTGCATACATTTAGAATGATTGCATGCATATTTATCTCATGAATATTAATGAAGTGTATCCTGAAAATCTGACCCTCGAAGCCTGGAGTTGGACAACTCTGTATCTAATCAATGCGAAATGTGACCTGATGAAAAAAAAAGAAATGAATTACAATAATATGTTTATTGAAGCCAGGGAGCCAGTGCCATAGTGCTAATTGCACTAAACGCCTCTGCACTATGCAACAGGGGATGCATGTCTTTACTTTTCACTCATTCACTTTGTCAGCCCATTGTTTGTTACATTTACTTCGCCAGGTATTTACTTTCTCTACATTCACTTTGCCAGACTATTACTTTGTCATTGCAAGGGAAGACCCTCTGCACCTCCCCTTATTTTCTACCCCAAATGCTTCCCCCATGAAACCCCTTGACTCCCAAACCTAACGTTACACTATCCCTAACCGCATCCATACCATCGTCACAATGTGAAGTAGTGAATGTATTGCAAAGTAAGTGTATGTGAGGAAGACAAGGGGGATGCCAGCACCACGTGCTCGTCATAGGGGGCCCCACAGTTCTTTTGAGACCACAGCTACACACATCTGTAACATGTTCAGACATTAAAGTCTATATAAATACAAGATCAGTGTACTGGGCTTTTGCCAGGGAAGGCTCAGCCCTTGCCCACCCCTCGGCCGGTGTCCCTACTTGGCAGTCACTGTCCATTGTCCTTCACTTTCAAAGCAATCAGGCCCAGCTGGCCGAGCCGCCGATCGGAAATTGCTGCAGAATTGTTTTCCTCTGCTAGAAAAAGCAGATATTTCACAGAGGATTTCCCACAGACTGGGCAGATTTCACCGCTTCCGCGTGCAGGCATTTCACGCTCCGAATGCCATGTTCATTGGGGTGTTGTTGTGAAAGCTTGTTATTTTTGGACAATTTTCTTGCTTGCCCTTAGATTGTCTGAAAGGCAGGAGATTTCAAATGGGAGAAGGTGAACAAACCAAGAATAAGGGTATTTTGTCTGGCTGTTTTCCACTCAGCAGACATGTGGCTCGACAGCGAACACTAGGGAATTGCTGTTCTGGATGTGAAATCTAATATTTGACATTAAAACTATTTCAGGGCTGGAAAATTCGTTTATGAGTTTGTTTCTTAAAAGAAAAGTGTTTGTGGATGCAAGGGGGTAGTACATAGTTCTAACAAAACGTTAATTTTTAATTCTTGACCGATCTAATGAGCTGTCCAGTACAGCCGAGGGACATGACAACTTGGCATCCTGAATAAGGTGGGTAGAAAGAAAAAAGGAAGGCCTGTGGAGGCCCGTGTGATGTTTGGAAGGAGAAAGGGAGAGCGAACATCTGTATATTGGTGTGTATGTATGTGTGAAATTAAAGAAGATGAGGGAAGGAAAGGTCGGACGTTTGTGTGATGTAGAGAGGATGTAGGGAAACTGACATGTGATACACAAAGAGCTCGTGACTCAAATTAAATTGTGCACAGTATTCGAACTATAGAGACAATGCACCAGTGCAAATAAAAAGTTTTGTTTGCAAAAGGGCAATGTTTGCCATATTTCTATGAGAGCAAAGTATGAGCACTGGGGTAAATATTGCCCTGGTGCAAGAATGCATAAAACAATAACATATCTGCAATACTGGATTTCGTTTGGCATGGGGGTTTACCATGCACAATTGCACTTCTATCAGTGCAAAGTTATTGTAATGCAGCCCTGATGTGTTTAATGGAAGCATAGAATACAGACAGTGGACAGTGGACAGGACTAGCCTCACCTCACTACACCCAGGGAGGTCATTTCACCAAAATGCCACGGATAGCGGAAGTGACATCACATGACCCTTGCCCCTGATGACATCACAGGAAGTGATGTCATTTTACCCACCCTAAAGTGATATCGTGGGAAGTGATGGAATACGACCATTCACCCATTGACAAAACAGGATGTGGCATCACATAGCATTGTACACTACGAAAAACATGGTTACGATATCGCTATAATGTGATGTACATTTCAAACAAGAATGTATCGCCATATGTATCATTAATATCAGTGTGTATAGGCCAATATTATCAATTACTGTGAATGCAAGTAGACGTCCATGACCAAAAAAGATAATTATGTGTTATTATATAGCACTTACGCTTAAGCGCTTTATATAGAAAAAATATACACCCAATATCACCGAACCTGTGTTGGTACTCATTTATCGACCTCAGAAGGATGCAAGGCTGAGTTGAGGCGTTTAAAAACAGACTAAATCAGTGAATCAACCCATGAAGTGTTCCTGAAATAAATCTTTAATGAGTCTCGCAATTATTGTTTAGAATTCCAGAAAGACACATTATTTGGTATTCCTATTTTTTCCTAAATAGGGTCAGTGCTGAAAGTGTTAGACTTGTGGCACTCCTGTTCTTATTTTTCTTCTTTTTTAAGGGGCCTGAACAAGAATGCCAGCCATTCCAGAAGTAAAGAGCCACATGGTGCTGGCCACTACAAGTCCTTAAGAAAGACTTTCCCGGATCCCCAAAAGGGTTTGAATATGCCCAACATTTCTTGCAATTGCCACTTAACTTCACTAAGGCACAATTTGCCAGTGGAGCATTTGGCTTGATTTTCCAAAGGTGAGCTCACAATTCAATAATGTTCTATTTCCACCCCATACTGAAAAGTGAGGGACACCTATGGCGATTAGGCTAAATAGCTACTATGTCTGGTTATATGTGAGAGTATGTTATAATATAAATGAGATAGAGAAATGAGATAGAGAATTGTTTTCCATGGGGAGAGAATTTCATGTAAGCAGGCCCTCAATGGTTAAACCTTTTCTCTACCTCCCAGTTAATTTTTATGAAAGAACAGCTCTGTGTTTCTCTGATTTTAAGACTATCCCTGGATTCAGCGGCTAACATATTTTGCATTTGCCACACGTTATGCAAGCCAGGAAACCATTATGAATCTTGAGGCTTACTCTGGTAACAGTGGAGACAGCCCTGTTAAACCTTGATGGCCTATGTTTTAGTGAAAGTCTGGAAATTGTAGCAGCTGTATTGGAATCACTACATTGCCCTGGCATTGCATACAGACTGCAAAACACATTTTTAGATTATATGTGAGGAAGATGAATGCTGATCCTGGTGGCATTGAGATAGCACAAGTGCAGGGGGAGGAGTAGGGAGAAAGTGCAGCGGAAAGGTGAGCGGCCAGTGCAGTACATAGGATAACAGTTAAATGAATAAAGACAATAAATAAAAGTGCGGCCAGCTGGTGGCCAGTGCAAAGGTAAGAGCAGACTTTCAGGATCAAGTGCTGGTAGGGGCTGAAGGGATACAGAAACAGTGCGAAGTGCAAGGATTGCCGGGGCAGTGCAGGTGGGCAACTGGCGGGGAGGGGACCTGAGCCAGAGATCAGAGGGTAGCCAGGTAACCGGTTCCAATTCAGGTTCAGTCAGGAAATCAGCAGGGGAGAGGAAGAGAGAAAGCAGAAGCAAAGAGGAAGGTCTTCAGTTGTTTCCGGAACTGGAGATGGTTCTCCTCAAGTTTCAGGAAGGCAGGGAGGCTGTTTCAGAGGGAGGCCCCTGCAGAAGAAAGAGTTCTATCACCATCTCTCTTCTTGTCGAAGCAAACGATCCTTAGTAAGTTGTAGGCGGATGAGCAAAGAGCTCGAGAAGGAAGATATTTAGAAAGAGAGAGTTGAAGGTATTGAGGCCCCAGGCCCCAGAAGGCCATGTGGATGATGCCGAGGGTTTTGAACTTAATCCTTACAGCCACTGGGAGCCAGTGCAGGGATTTCAGTCCTGGAGAGATACGACCCCTGGGTTTGAGGCCAAGGACAAGTCTTGCAGTCCTGTTCTGGATAAGTTGCAGAGGGCAGAGAGTAGAAGCAGGCAGATTTAGAAAGATGTGGTTGCAATAGTCCAGCTAGGGAGCTCTGGAGACAGTGAGCTTCTGGGGGAAGGAGAGGAAAGGATGAATACCTCTCAGGAGGTGCAGCTGGTAGTGTGACTTCTTAGAGATGTCAGAGATGTGAGGCGAGAAGGAGAGTGTGGAGTCGAAGATGACGCCAAGGTTTTCAGCCTTGCAGGTGGGAGCAGGAAGAGGGCCAAGAGAGGCTGGCCAGAGAGCAGCAGGGAAGGAGGGACTGGGTGTGCCAATGAGGAGAATCTCAGTCTTACTGAAATTAAGGCAGAGATCATTGGAGGCACACCACTCCTGGATAACAGACAGGCAGTCAGAGATGAGGGAAGCAGAGGAGGAGGGCAAGGGTAGCCTGAAAATGAGCTGGGTGCCATCCGCATAGCACTGAAAGTTGGGGCAGAGAGTGGCGATGCAGTGGGCAAGGAGTGCCAGGTATTTGTTGAACAGCCAGGGAGAGAGGTTAGACCCCTGGGGGACATCACAGGTAGAGAAAAAGATAGCAGAGAGGAAGGACCTAAATTGAACCTGGGAGGGTCGGTCAGAGAGCATATATGTACTTCCAGATAATGATCATGGAAGAAAGATACCAGGAGAGTGTAGCCTCTGGGCAAAAAACTGTCTGAGCTTTTGAATTAAGTCCAGAGAGAGTTGTAACAATTAGAAGAAAAAGCACAACAGAGCCAAAATTCAGTCAAAAGTAGAAAATATTATTCAGCAATTAAAAGATGAGTTAGTGATGCAACAGCAAGTGAATGCAGAGTGAGGGGTTCTATTTTCTGCACTGCAAGGGGGTATCAAGAATGTGTTGAACGCCAGAGCGCAAGTTAACACAAATTAAGAGAACACGTGGGTCACAAAAGAGTCTGCTTAGAGGATATTTTCACATTTCAAGCACAAATTAAAACACATTAGGGATGTACATTATCAGGGTGAATTTGATTAAATGCACCAACCTCTGAACACTTTGAAGCAGCAGAGAATACAGTTAAGGGAAGAAAATAGAAAATTGTTTCAAGAGAATAAAACCCTGTATCAGGAAGTGCATCAGTTAAGGACAGACATAGAGAAAAGTGAGTTATGTTCTCAGGAACTGACTGACATGAGGCTAGAAAATGAAAAACAAATATATGGATCATTTCAGGAAGCAGAGGCTGAAATAGAGCAGGCAACACAAGCCACAATTGCACAAGGGGAGGAGATTAGGCTCTTGAAAAATAAGAGGTCTGAATATGCATAGAAAATACAAGCCTCACAGAGGGAAAATTAGTCCCATTGTGAGCAGAACAAGGGACTCAGGGACCAATTGATGTCACAAAATAAAGTGCTAGAGGCTACTCAAGCACAGGTGTCAGAGATCAAAACTCAGTACTCTATATATCACCAAGAGATAGAGACTGAGAAAAACATACGTGAGAAGTCGGAAAATTAAAATGTCAAATATGAACAGGCTTTGATGCACCCCAACAAGTTAGGATATGGAAAGGCACCCTCCGACCACAGAGTGATTAGCTCTCTACTAGGGACCTCAAGCCAACTCCCCAACTCATATGTACAGGGTTGTCATGATGCCCACTCCCGGGAGCCGGTTCAAGCCCGGCGTCCCCAAAAGCGGACATCCAGTCCCCAAGGAAGGACCCAGCAACCCCATATAGGGGCCCTTTGGACCGTGTCGTGGCGCATATGGCGCCAGGCTCATAAAAGACATCAGTCCTGGCACCATAGGCGCCAGGCTCATTATGGGAATGCTTGGGTGCACTTACCTGATGCAGACCATGCTGCAGGATCCCGGCCTCCTTGAGGCCTGAAAGGAACTACTTTACCTGTGGGACTAATTTACCATCCGGGCGTGGTCGGGAAAGGATACATACCTGATTGCAGGAAGAATATATACCTGGAACTTATTCCAAAGCTATTTAAACCCCACCCGAACAGCCACACGTGCTTCACGTTGTTCTGCATCTAGCAGCTGGACGCTCACCGTGTCTGCTCCTGCATCCTGACTTCTGCCACGCCTGCCTGCATCCTGGATCACCTGCAAAGGAAGAGAACAGAAGAAGGAAAAGTCCTTACCTGCTAAATCCGCATCCCGGAGACATCTCGCCGACAATCCTGAAAAGGAAGACTTTAATTTAAAAGCTCATCGCGTCGATCGCCGCAGCGCCGCATTCCACTCACCTTTACAGGGCGCCTCCATGTTCAGCAGCGATCATCTGGATTCGCAGTCACGCCCCAGCGCCTAGGGAGAAAAAGACCAGAACAAAAGGTGAGAGAGAGAAGGGAATAGGGAAAGCTAAATCTCCATGTTAAGACTTACCTGTTGATTCATTCCCTCTTCATTTCGGGTCCGCGCCGCATCCTGGCATTTCCGGACCCCGGCCCCTAAGGGGAAAAAGAGACATCAGTGTTAATGAGCGAATGAAAAGACATTGCCAAAAAACGCTCACTAAAGACTTACCTGATTTCTACAAGGATTTCACCTCTCATCTCGGGTCGGTGCCTGTTCCCCGGCATTCCGTACCCCGGCCCCTATGGTGAAAAAGACACTAGCATTAGTACATTAATGCATGGACACAAGGGGAACCTCTTATCAAAAAAACTTACCTGGAAGCCAAGCAAGTTTGGTTCTCACCAATCCGAAAATCCAGTGAAGTAACTGGATACCAACGCGCCCCTGCATCCGAAGCAGGATGGAGAGCTTGTCCTTCCAGACCCTAAGGTGATACGCTACGAGAAATCACAGAAGGGTTTCAAGGAGGGTGAGAGGGGAAAGTGGGAGGCCGATTGCATTACCCCACAGACAGTTAATCCCCTATTTTCGCCTACAGAAGGATACAAGCCAGATTTGGGGGCCCGGTCCAGTCCGTCTTCCGAACCCTGCGCATCACCTTAGAAGAGGTCACAGCAGCGCGAACCAGGCCAGCGCCTCCGTGGGAGTCAGGTGAGCGTAACAGAACCCGAAGCCTTCCTACAAATTCCCACCCAGGCGCTATGGAAAGTTCTGAGACTGATCAGTTGGCCCAATTACTGGGGGAATTACGGGCCGAAGTACATGCCGCTCGTCAAGAGACTAATGCCCTCAGGAGGGAATTAATAATATCTAAAGAAAGAACTGATGACCTGGCCAGACAGCTTTTGCAAGGTCAAGCTGGGCAAACTCCTCTACGCGGTTCCGGAGGGAACCCCGCTCCTCTGGTTTCCAGTAACCCTGTGCAGATTAATCTACCTGGAAACATGCCGCTGGCCCCACCCAAACGCTTTGCTGGGGACCCCAAACAATTCGCCGTATTCATGAATCAGTGTCGTTTGCACTTCCTATGCAGACCTGGGGCCTTCCCTAATGATCAGACCAAGGTAGCCTTTGTATTGTCATATCTCAGCGGCTGCGCTGCCGATTGGTCAGTTCCACTGGTTACTCAAGATGACCCGATTCTCTGTGATTTTCAAACGTTTCAAGCAAGCATGGAAAGGTTATTTGCTCGACACTCTCAGGGGCAGGCTCTGGATGACGAACCTCTATCCCTGCGACAGGGCAATCAGGACCTCCTATCCTATATTGCAACCTTTAATAGACTAATTGTGGAAACGGGATGGCCAGAGGATAAAAGAGTCACGTTGTTTTATCGAGGCCTTCGCGGAGAACTTAAAGATGTCTTGGCCCAAGTTGTAAATCCGCCCCAAGAATGCACAGAGTATATAGACTTAGTGGTCCGATTGGATCACAGACTTCAAAACAGAAAAGCAGATCGGTCCAGGTTTGACACCCGGGTGTTGGTCAAGACCCATGCTAATCACTAGGGAGTTGATGTCTCTGAGCCTATGCAAATTGGAGGGGTTAAAGGACCCTTAACTCAAAAGGAACGTGAAAGGAGGCGGCAGTTAAAATTATGTCTTTATTGTGGGAATCTGGACACTTTCTACGTGATTGCCCGGCAAAACAGCCCCGAAAGGCAGTAGGAGCCGCTGATAAAAACCATGAAGACTCTGTTTCGGAAACGACTCCGCCCGACAAGTGTAGGGGTCCGCTTGCCGAGCTTGAAAACTAACTCCCAGACCTCGCAATTCATTGTGCCAATGGTTCTCATAGATCCAGAACAGCCTAAGCGGTTGCATGCAATAAAGGCATACATCGATAGTGGGGCTATTGGAAACTATGTGGATCGTGAATTGGTCTCTAGGATTAACCTCCCTCTCCGTTCTTAAACCAGCAAAGATGTCATCACCACAGTCGATGGAACTGAAATTGCCTCTGGACCGGTAACACATTCCACTACTGAGGTGACTCTTATTGGTCCCGACGGCCACCGGGAGGGTGTTGTGTTTGATGTAATCAAGGCTCCACAGTTTCAGGTTATTCTTGGAATCCCTTGGTTAGAGACACATATTCCTCAAATTGATTGGCGAGCTAAGAGAATAACCTTCCCGGATTGTACACAAACCTGCTACCCAGAAAACCTGAAGATTAATCTAGCATCTGTAACCTCTGCCTCCATGCAACTACCTCCGGAATACCAAGACTTTCACGACGTCTTCCAAAAGGAACAGGCCAACACGTTACCTCCTCACAGATCGTACGATTGCCAAATCGATCTGGTGCCCGGTGCACAACCCCCTTGTAGCAGGATTTATGCCCTTACCGAACCTGAGAATCTGCATTTGAGACAATATTTGGATCAATACCTAGCTAATGGTTTTATTCGCCCGTCAAAGTCCCCGGCATCCTCGGCTTTGTTCTTCGTGCCCAAAAAAGAAGGCGACCTTAGAACTTGTATCTATTACCGCGCATTGAACCAGATAACGGTTAAAAACTGTTATCCTCTGCCTCTGACCCCTGAACTCCTTGACCAGGTGAAGGACGCTTGCATATACACCAAGTTAGATCTCCAGGGGGCTTATCATCTGGTACGAGTTAAAGAAGGCGACGAATGGAAAACTGCCTTCCGTACTAAATACGGATTATTCGAGTACCAGGTGATGCCTTTCGGATTTTGTAACGCGCCGGCTGCCTTCCAATACTTCATGAATGATGTCCTTCGGGAACTCATCGATGTTTGTGTTGTCGTATATATCAATGACATTCTGGTGTACTCCTCTTCGGAATCTGATCACAGAAAACACGTCAGAGCAGTACTTGAAAAACTGCGCCAACACAAACTATTTGCTAAATTGGAGAAATGTGTTTTCCATACCACAGAAGTCGAGTTTCTAGGATTCATCCTGACACCCAAAGGAGTCCGAATGGACTCAAGAAAAGTGGATGCCATCCTCAAATGGCCATCACCTAGCTCTGTAAAAGGGGTTCAAAGCATGCTCGGCTTTGCCAATTTCTATCGCAGGTTTATTCCGGAATTTTTTCACGTGTGGTACAACCCATTACTGCACTCTTGAGGAAAAATAAACGTTTTGAATGGTCTGAAGAAGCCTAGCAGGCCTTTCAGGATTTAAAAGCTAAGTTTACCTCCGCACCTATATTGAAACACCCGCGTCCAGATCTCCCTTATGTCGTCGAGACTGACGCATCCAGCCTAGCCATGGGAGCTGTCCTGTCCCAAAGAGATCCCGAAACCAACCAACTGCATCCCGTAGCATTTTGGTCCAGAAAATTCTCGGCACCCGAGATTAATTATGCAATCACGGACAAACAACTGTTAGCCATTAAGTCAGCTTTTAAAGCCTGGCGGCATTATCTGCTTGGTGCTCGACATACCATCACAGTGATCACTGATCACCGGAATTTACAGTATTTGAAAACTGCCAAGGCTCAGTCATCACGGCAGCTCCGATGGGCTTTGTTTTTCGCTGAATTTGATTTTGTGATTACCTATCGACCTGGCTGTAAGAATGGCAAAGCAGACGCCTTATCCCAAATTGGATTGGGAGAATCTGATACAAACTCAGAACCAGTACCAATAATTCCCGAACAGAGGATTCTAGGCATGACTTCGTTACAGACGCTTGAAGACATTCAAGCCAGAGTGAAACAACTCCTGGACCCTACAACCTTACAGGAATGGATACAAAAGGGATCAGACTTTACCATAGATAATGGTTTAGCTTATTTCCAAGGACGCTTATTCCTGCCACATAAGGAATTACACGAACTAGTTATTTCCGGTTATCATGATACATTAATAGAGAGACACCCCGGTATTGCCAAGACAGAGGAAAAGGTGAAACGACAATTTTTGCGGCCCTCTTGGCGAAAAGATGTTAAATCTTTTGTGATGTCCTGTGGTGTTTGCGCCCAAAATAAAAGTCAAAAGAAAAGACCAGCCAGTCTCCTTCAACCTCTAGACACACCACCAGCACCCTGGCACACCCTCTCAATGGATTTTATTACAGACCTGCCTCCTTGTTCGGGGTACAATACTATTCTGGTAATTGTGGATTTGTTTTCCAAAATGGCCCACTTTATTCCTTTGAAAGGTTTACCTTCAGCTTCTGTCCTAGCCAAAGAATTCCTCGAAAACATTGTTCGGCTACATGGATTCCCATCTATACTACTCTCTGACCGGGGAAGCCAATTCATTTCCCACTTCTGGCGCAAATGTTGTCAAATAGCGCAGATCGACGTAAGATTATCGACCAGTCACCACCCTCAGACTGATGGTCAGACCGAGAGGACAAATCAGACCCTTGAACAGTACTTACGGTGTATGTTACAGCAATCTGAAAGCAACTGGAAAGACATTCTTTGGATAGCCGAATATGCATATAATAATTCGGTACCCCCTGGAACTGGCCACAGCCCTTTTTATACTTTGTTTGGGCATCACCCTCGAACCTCAAACCTTGACTCACCTCAGAACCTCGGAATGCCTGCAGTAGAACATCTGCATTCTACAATTACCCAAGCCTTTAAAGAGGCAACTACGCATTTACAACAAGCCAAGAGAAAATACAAGGAGAATGCTGATCTACATCGGAGTGAAGCACCTCGGTATCAGATTGGGGATCAAGTGTGGTTAGCTATCAGACATTTACCATTCAAAGGGCCTCGAACATTTAAACCAAAATATCTGGGACCTTATTCTATTATGGCAATAATTAACCCAGTGGCTGTTAAACTTGATTTACCAGCTAGTATGCCAATTCACCGTGTTTTTCATGTGTCGCTTCTGAAACCAGTGGTACCCGGAACCCGACTACTCAAACCTCCAGAACCTATTCTAATAGATGGGGAGCCCGAATTCGAAGTGAAGAACATTTTAGACTCAAAAATGTTTAGGTCAAAACTGTTCTACCTAATTGATTGGAAGGGGTACGGACCTCAGGAGAGGTCGTGGGAACCCAGCGACCATGTGCATGCACCTCGATTAGTCAGGAAATTCCACTGACTCTTCCCAGACAAACCAAAACCTCCAGAGGGAACAACCTTGGGACTGGCCTTGGGGGGGGTGCTGTCATGATGCCCGCTCCCGGGAGCCGGTTCAAGCCCGGCGTCCCCGAAAGCGGACATCCAGTCCCCAAGGAAGGACCCAGCAACCCCATATAGGGGCCCTTTGGACAGTGTCCTGGCGCCTATGGTGCCAGGCTCATAAAAGACATCACTCCTGGCGCCATAGGCGCCAGGCTCATTATGGGAATGCTTGGGTGCACTTACCTGATGCAGACCATGCTGCAGGATCCCGGCCTCCTTGAGGCCTGAAAGGAACTACTTTACCTGTGGGACTAATTTAACATCCGGGCGTGGTCGGGGAAGGATACATACCTAATTGGAGGAAGGATACATACCTGGAACTTCTTCCAAGGCTATTTAAACCCCACCCGAACAGCCACACGTGCTTCGCGTTGTTCTGCATCTAGCAGCTGGACGCTCACCGTGTCTGCTCCTGCATCCTGACTTCTGCCACGCCTGCCTGCATCCTGGATCACCTGCAAAGGAAGAGAAGAAGAGAACAGAAGAAGGAAAAGTCCTTACCTGCTAAATCCGCATCCCGGAGACATCTCGCCGACAATCCTGAAAAGGAAGACTTTAATTTAAAAGCTCATCGCGTCGATCGCTGCAGCGCCGCACTCCACTCACCTTTACAGGGCGCCTCCATGTTCAGCAGCGATCATCCGGATTCGCAGTCACGCCCCAGCGCCTAGGGAGAAAAACACCAGAACAAAAGGTGAGAGAGACAAGGGAATAGGGAAAGCTAAATCTCCATGTTAAGACTTACCTGTTGATTCATTCCCTCTTCATTTCGGGTCCGCGCCACATCCTGGCATTTCCGGACCCCGGCCCCTAAGGGGAAAAAGAGACATCAGCGTTAATGAGCGAATGAAAAGACATTACCAAAAAACGCTCACTAAAGACTTACCTGATTTCTACAAGGATTTCACCTCTCATCTCGGGTCTGTGCCTGTTCCCCGGCATTCCGTACCCCGGCCCCTATGGGGAAAAAGACACTAGCATTAGTACATTAATGCATGGACACAAGGGGAACCTCTTATCAAAAAACTTACCTGGAAGCCAAGCAAGTTTGGTTCTCACCAATCCGAAAATCCAGTGAAGTAACTGGATACCAACGCGCCCCTGCATCAGAAGCAGGATGGAGAGCTCGTCCTTCCAGACCCTAAGGTGAGACACTACGAGAAATCACAGAAGGGTTTCAAGGAGGGTGAGAGGGGAAAGTGGGAGGCCGATTGCATTACCCCGCAGACAGTTAATCCCCTATTTTCGCCTACAGAGGGATACTTCTGCGAGCCAGACAAGTCAGATTTGGCGGCCCGGTCCAGTCCGTCTTCCGAACCCTGCGCATCACCTTAGAAGAGGTCACAGCAGCGCGAACCAGGCCAGCGCCTCCGTGGGAGTCAGGTGAGCGTAACAGAACACGAAGCCTTCCTAAAAATTCCCACCCAGGCGCTATGGAAAGTTCTGAGACTGATCAGTTGGCCCAATTACTGGGGGAATTACAGGCCAAAGTACATGCCGCTCGTCAAGAGACTAATACCCTCAGGAGGGAATTAATAATATCTAAAGAAAGAACTGATGACCTGGCCAGACAGCTTTTGCAAGGTCAAGCTGGGCAAACTCCTCTACCTGGTTCCGGAGGGAACCCCGCTCCTGTGGTTTCCAGTAACCCTGTGCAGATTAATCTACCTGGAAACATGCCGCTGGCCCCACCCGAACGCTTTGCTGGGGACCCCAAACGATTCGCCGTATTCATGAATCAGTGTCGTTTGCACTTCCTATGCAGACCTGGGGCCTTCCCTAATGATCAGACCAAGGTAGCCTTTGTATTGTCATATCTCAGCGGATGCGCTGCCGATTGGTCAGTTCCACTGGTTACTCAAGATGACCCGATTCTCTGTGATTTTCAAACGTTTCAAGCAAGCATGGAAAGGTTATTTGCTCGACACTCTCAGGGGCAGGCTCTGGATGACGAACTTCTATCCATGCGACAGGGCAATCAGGACCTCCTATCCTATATTGCAACCTTTAATAGACTAATTGTGGAAACGGGATGGCCAGAGGATAAAAGAGTCACGTTGTTTTATCGAGGCCTTCGCGGAGAACTTAAAGGATAGTTCCGGGACTTTTTTTTTATTGTCCCTACGGGTCGGCCATGTGCTTGTAAGGATAAATCGGTAGATCGTAGGAAACTTTCCTATGGACCTTACCCGACTTTTCGCCCATTATCGCACTCGAAATCAGCCTCCATTTTGTGATAATCCTATCATTTCGCCCCATCGACCTGGCTCACCTGCCTTTGCGGCACTAAATCAAATCCCCCGCCCCTGAGCCTGACATCAGCAGACGCGTACTGCCCATTTCAAGCACGTCTCGTGTCAACAATCGCTGCGCCTCAGCTATTGACGTGTTGCCATGGAAATGGCAGGACGCCTCTTTCCCCAATAAGTATAAACAGACCGTTTCACAACATACAGCAGCAGATTTTCGATTCCATTCCTCTCTCTGTGTTACTTTGAGTATTCTGTGACTCGTTTCAGTGCTCTGGTCAGCTACCTTCGCCGCTTGTAGCCCGTGTGAACACCTGTACCATCTCTGTAAATTATTTTACTATCTTTACCGCACAATGGCCACAATAATGCCGTATATGTACGAGCCCGAGTACACCGAGGAGGAACTACTGGAAAGGCAAGCACGCGAAAACGATGGGGATTCGGACGGCAGTTGGGAGGACAAGTCAACGGATGAAGAGCCTGGACCATGTCGCATGGACGGCGTCTCCACCTGGTGCACGTGCAATCGGTGCGAGCTAATGCCAACTGAGGAGGAGAACTGCTGCTGCCGTGAAAATTCCGGGTGCTTGGCCTACATTTCGGAAAGCGAGCAAAGTCTGCAGGAAGGCGAGCAAAGTCCGCAATGCATCACCGAGCTGCCAGAGTTCAGGGAAGCCTGCCTCTCACGGACAGTGTTGAGGATGATGATGGTGCTTATGCACGAACTTCGTGGCACTGTTCGTCCGCGTAATCCGAGTAACGAGTAAGTATACTCTGTTTGTGATGTCAGTGATGCCACCACTATTTCATGGTCGTCTCCCACATATAAAATTACATTTACATATCATTCGAACGCATGTAAATTGGTTCCATATAGTGCATTTTCTAGATATAATTTTTTTCTAAGAAAAATGACATGTGTTACCTGAATCGACATTGATAAGAAAGTTTGGTCAGTTTAATACAGTTTGCATCTTTTTTTTTCACAGGTGGTACAGGCTGGTGGCCTATCGTTGCTTCACTTGGTGGCTTCACGGGAGGCTCGGACACCGCGTTCGGAGAGTAATACCTGCCTGTGCGGTACTTGCCATTAGACAACATTTCCCCAGTGACAGTGGACAATACCGCGGATTTTCCCTCGATGTGCTGCAACCTCAACTTTACAATGTGTAATGTTTATTATTTATGTTTAATTAAAATCTAAAATAAAGCCCAACATATATTTTAACAATGGTTGTTTTGATTTTTTAAATGAATCTAGTGTATATTCTCCTGGGAGGGTGAGGTATTTATAAACTCACCCCCCTGCCTTCCATGTAGTAGATCCTGCAGCCATCCTCTTACATTCAGTTAGATGGCCTCTCCTTGGTGAGGCCCTGCGGCAAACGGGTCTTGTCTGCACGACCACCGCCCCGATCCACCCCCCGCCCTATCAAAGGCAGTTCGCACCAGGGTACTTGCGCTGCTGGCAAGTGGAGCTGTCAGGGAGCGATAAAGGCCAAGAGGTGCCAAAGACCATGTACACTTCAAAGTGGTCTATAGAGCATGGGTTGTTGTTCCCATGTCTACCTCCAGACCCCGTGTCTCCTGCCAAGCATCCCCCCTCACGCTGGACGCCCCCCTGCAATCCACATAAGTGTGTCTCCATTCACGAGTCTTCCTGTGTCTTGTCTGCACGACCACCGCCCCGATCCACCCCCCCCGCCCTATCAAAGGCAGTTCACACCAGGGTACTTGCGCTGCTGGCAAGTGGAGCTGTCAGGGAGCGATAAAGGCCAAGAGGTGCCAAAGACCATGTACACTTCAAAGTGGTCTATAGAGCATGGGTTGTTGTTCCCATGTCTACCTCCAGACCCCGTGTCTCCTGCCAAGCATCCCCCCTCACGCTGGACGCCCCCCTGCAATCCACATAAGTGTGTCTCCATTCACGAGTCTTCCTGTGTCTTGTCTGCACGACCACCGCCCCGATCCACCCCCCCGTCCTATCAAAGGCAGTTCGCACCAGGGTACTTGCGCTGCTGGCAAGTGGAGCTGTCAGGGAGCGATAAAGGCCAAGAGGTGCCAAAGACCATGTACACTTCAAAGTGGTCTATAGAGCATGGGTTGTTGTTCCCATGTCTACCTCCAGACCCCGTGTCTCCTGCCAAGCATCCCCCCTCACGCTGGACGCCCCCCTGCAATCCGCATAATGCCACGACATATACACGTCATTCATTCACAAACACACCCCTGTTTCGAATTCTTTATAACCCACTTCATATTTCTAATGAGAACTTCTTTGCGCTTTGCTAGTCAACCCGTGAAGGTGCTGGTTATCTGCTCTTCGTCTCTGTGAACTTCCGTGACCACTTTGAGCAAACTCGTCAGTTTGCAACCTGTGAACTGCTCCCTGTTCTACGACAAGAAACTACTCTGATCCCTGCATCTAACTGTTTGTTCGTCAAGGTAAGTCCATGTACCATAATCATTTTGCGTCCAATTTTTTAATTTATATCTATTTGCTAGTAGTCATCAAATTGCATCCATGTTTTCTTTTCGTTCACGACAGTACATGCAAGGAACTAGTCACATGTTCTGAGTTTAGTCAAATTACTTTTTCTATTTTTTGAAAGTTATTGAAATACTTATCCGCATGTGAATAACGTGTATAGTTCCAAGAACCAAAACGGACCTTGCATTGAACCTTTTATGTGTCATTTAATGTTTTAACACATTGGTATTCATAGAGAATTGTTGATCTTTACTTTTCAGAACTTTCCATAATGCCTGCCTGTTCCATTGGCGGTTGCCCTTCGAAGACCCATAACAAATCTGAAGGTACTATAATGCATGTTTTCCCTAAGACAATAGATCAGATAAGAGAATGGGTCCGATATTGCGGATATCCAGCCTCTGAGCTAGAAAGTAGAGTCCTAGAAGTCTTTGCGGACAAGAGGGGTGATCGATACTGCATCTGCAGCAGGCACTTTAGCCCAGACATGTACTCCACATCATTGCTAATAAAGAAGAAAACACCGCGAGCGAGGCGAAAATTGCTCTCAACCGCTATTCCCACTCTATTCGTCCACATCCCTCCACTGGTGAGTCAAGTTTACGTATTTGTCTCTCGGCCTTGCGGTAGTGTGTAGCATTAGCTAACAATAATTTCCCCATTTATGTATCCACTCAATATGAAGGCAGAAGATTCTCCATCCGTGTCGTTATTGCAGTCATCAGCCACTTCAAGCGCCTATCGGGTAATCTTACTTAGCTATTCTGACACTGACTTGTTTTAGGCATGTAAATCAATAGTTTTAATTGATCGTGTAATTATTTTACCTAATGGTACACCACATTACTCGTCCTCTAGTCTTTGTTTTCAGTTATAATTATTGTTATCCAAAATAATGCAAGTACTGTCTTTCAGGGAGATGCTGAGGAGTCCAACGCATTGACGACAACCGTAGATGTCACTCAGATGCTCGAGGTACGTTTCCGGACAGTTCCATCGATGGAGATCATCAGATCTTGCATTCTTGTAGCGTGATTGTTACACACAATGTTTCTTTCGTTTTTAGCCATTGGTATGTCCTTCTGTCGTCGCCCTCCTATGTGTCTTCTTTTTTCAATATTGTGTTCATTACTAATGAAAGTCCAATGTTTCAGGGAGTCGATGGAGCATTAGTCCAAGAAGAAGGGGGAGCATGCAGTTACGGGTCGGCGCAACAGCTTGCAGAAGTGTGCACCGCAGTTACAGCGTCCCTTGATGTTCTTATGCATTTCGAGGTATGGATACTGACAGATCAATCATGCGAGATCAAATGACGTGATTACATCCGCTATACTTCCTTCTTTATTAACGCAAGTACTATGTTTCAGGGATCTGACGGAGCTTCTTCAACAAGAACATCACCCCTAGTAGTTGATGCAGATCTCTGGGTGGTGACACTTCCAACGATGGAGCAAATCGAATCATATTTAGATATCCATTATTTATTTTAGACAACTGATCATTTGTGCAGGTCTATTTAGATGAGCCGTTGACGCCTGCAGAAAGTTTATGTTCTTTTAAACAAAATAGAAAACCATACTAATGCAATTACTGTGTTTCAGGGAGTTGCTGAAGCGTCATCTTCAATATTATCATCAATGGAAGTCTATGCGGAGCCCGAGGTATGGATCTTGACAGTTCAATCTAACTAGATCAACAATGCGTGAACTATTGTCGTTTGAATGTTCTACACAATGCGTTCATTCGTGTTTTGCTATTGAGATGTACGTATGGGTATTGGTCCCCAAGTACATTTTGTGTTTTCAATATTATTATACATACTAATGAAAGTTCTATGTTTCAGGGAGTCGATGGAGCCTCAGTGAGTGATGGATGTGCTTATCATGAAAATATAGTCGTTGCAGCGCGAGAGGAAGTGGAGACATGCACACACGAGTCGGAGCAACAGCGTCCAGATGTTGAAGTTGGAGGCAAGAAAGTTTCAAAGAAAAGAAAGCAAAAGAAGGTTAGTGTCCTGTTCACTATATTATGTTGTCTTTCACTGTCAATAGTTCAATACTGTAAGTTGTGTTTAAACTGAACATCCCTTTTCTAATCTGTCCTCTAGTTGCGAGTGGGTGTAAGAACTAGATCTACACAGACAGTGAAGCGAACGAGAGATGTTGCTTGTCAAACCTTTTGGCAGGGACTTGAGACTGGAGATGCATCGTGCCAATGGGAAGAATATGAAGTGATTGACAACGGAGCTATACCACCACCAGCCATTGATAGTGAATGTCCTCCTGGTAGTTTGGATGCAGTCGGAGATCAATTCACAGAATCCACACCCGCAAAAAATAAGAGCGCGCGAAAGTTGAAGACATTGTTTTTTTCTCCCATCTCCGGACAAGGAACAGATGTTGCAATGGAAGAGAATGAAGTGGACGACAATGAAACACCATCAATATCACTCAGCATAGCGGAAGACGATATCAGAGATTGTACCTTTCATGCGAGTGACATGTCCTCAACGTTACAGGCCGAACCAGCTGGGATGCAGAGTGACAGTATAAGGAAAGAGGCCAAATTCATTGTATTCGATAGCTGTTTGATGGATATTATTATGATGATGAAATGTGGGCATTGGGTTGGTGGGGAAGTATGTGGGGAGCCATTGATTAATGTGACTCGTGCAATTCGAGGCACTAACCTTAAAATACATGCCACCTGTACACAATATCATCCGTTCGCATGGTCTGCACAACCCATGCTGGGGCAACTGCCAGCAGGCAATCTACTTTGTGCAGCGGCCGCACTTTTTAGTGGTTCAAGTTTTAAAAAGTTACAGTATTTCTTTCAGTTTGTGGGAATCCATTTCATTGCGAAAAGTCAGTTCTACAAATACCAAACCGATTATCTATTTCCAGCCATCAGCGAAGCTTGGAGAATGGAAAAAATGTCAATGGAAAGTACATTCGCGGGCAAACGCTTCAGGCTAGCCGGTGATGGACAGTGCGACAGCCCAGGATTTTCAGCCAAGTACTGCACCTACCACTTTCAGGACATGGAAAGTAAGAAAATTGTGAGTTCGGTGGTCGTGCAGGTGTCACAAAGTACATCCTCAGTGGCCATGGAGAAAGTTGGCTTTGTAGCATCATTGCAAGAACTACAATCGCGGGGAATGGTGATCGACCTGATAGCCACGGACAGACACGTTTCAATTGCCAAGACAATGAGAGAAGAGTACAAAAATATAAATCACCAATTTGACGTATGGCATCTTGCAAAAACAATCAATAAAAAATTGTCGGCTGCAGGAAAAAAAAAAGATATGCAAGGTATTTCACAGTGGTCCAAGTCAATCAGCAACCATCTTTGGTGGAGCTCAAAAACATGTGAAGGGTCGTTGGAAATTCTACTGGAAAAATGGCGGTCAGTAATGTTGCACTGTAGCAACGTACATCGATGGTCGACAAATGAGCATTTCCACAAATGTGAACATGGCCATTTGTCCACAGAGGAGGCACGGAAGAAGAAGTGGTTGATTCCTTCATCACCCACTCACAAGGCCATTGAAAAGATTGTATTTGATAAAACTATAACAAGAGATTTGAGGGGACTCACGGAATTCTGCCACACAGGAGATTTGGAGGTGTTCCACAATATGTGCCTAAAGTACAGGCCCAAAAGATTGCATTTTGGCATGGAAGGCATGATAAATCGGACTCTTCTAGCGGTCTTGGCACATAACCATAATGTTGGCCGTCAACAAAGTAGGACGACCGGAACTTTAGGGACGCTTCGCTACAATAAGGCCTTCACTAAAAGAAGTAAACAATGGGTGATCAAACCAGTGTTTGAGGATATGCAATATGAGTTTATTGAGAGACTTATCGTAGATGTCCTCGATAGGCACATACATGGAGTGGTGAACGAACCTATGCAGGGGACAACTGCATTGCCACCCAACATTGCCTCTGTTCCATGTCCACCTAAAGCAGAGCTCATTGAGAAATACACATCACGGTTTAAATGATTGTAATTTGATTGTCTGTTCTCTCGAGTGTCCTCATGTTGCAGGCCCATTGCAATTAAACCAAACAGTAATATAAATCATTTTTACAAAAATTATAGAATGTTTCCGTATTACAAACACATGGCCGACCCATAGGGACAATAAAAAAAAAGGCACGCAGACAAGATGCCCTTACACTAACTGCAGCTAACTAGAAATGTGTGCTCGCTCAAAGTGAAGGTCAGCTGCTTTGATGTTTTGCTCGGGTGGCGGAACGGCCCACGACCCAGTATAAGGTTCTATTGTGATTTGACCTTGACAGGCCGGGACCATCCTGAAAGACTAAGAAAAGATAATGAATAAAATTTCAGAAACGAAACGATGAGCCACGTTCATTAGAAGAAGTAACGTCGGCAAAGAAGGAGTGGTGTTTCGGGTCTGCCCTACACAGAGACACAATGGAAAATGCAAATATAATGTAAGTAACTTTTGATGAGTTTATACCGCAATTTCATTACTATACAGTGGCTTTAAAGACGGGTTCAGTTGTACTTGTTCGTTCTATGTGGCATATTGTTTTCTACCGCGCACTATCTTGAGGAGAAACATCTGCTTTTACTGAAGCACCTCAAAACCTTCCTCTTTGCTTCTGCTTTCTCTCTCCCTCTCCCCTGCTACAACTGGTCCACTGTCTGCGACCTCGGTCCTGGGCCCTTCCACTCTCCACCTGCACTGCCTCCCTGTCAACCCCTGCACTGGGGGACTGTCTCAGTATCCTACAGCCCCCCCTTCCCAGCACTTGTTCTGCACTTACCTTGCACTTGCCACCAGCTGGCCCTATTTATTTATTATTTTATGCTACTTACCTTGTACTCCACTCCCACCCCCTCCCTGCCTCGCCACGCCTTTAAACACTTGTGTACACCCAGTAGCGCTGTCCTCGCTATGATTTTAATAAGGATCTGATGGTGAGACTAATTTCATTTTTTATGTTTTTAGGTACATCATTCACTACTGTCTGTGTCACGAGTACCAGACACCGGCGGACGGCTTCTACAGCCGCCAGTTGCTTCTCCGCGTGAACAACGTTACCACCCTGACCATTTTATGGGACGATCGCCAAGTACAAGTATGCCCTTACGCGGTACTAACGGTTAGATGCAACATACCTACCGTTGTGGTGGCCTAGTGCCTCGTTGTTGGAACAGCCATGCGATTATCAGTGCGACCGAAGAGCTTATTTTTATCGTAAACCAACACCCTGTGTACTGCACACGAACATCGCTTCCCTCAAGACGAACTAATTTGGATCGAGAGCAAAGAAAAATGCAAATCGCTGAATATTCTCTAAACATTTGATGTCCATTAAATGTACTTTGCCAAATGTACAATCTTGCCGTTTGCTTTTAAACCACGGTTTCACATTCCGAATTGTGGCGCTGTATTGTGAGATGCTCTAAGACCCTGTGTACAGCAAAGGACCATCGCGTTCCTCAATACGAACTTTTTGGAACATGAGCAAATAAAAATGCAAATCGCTGAATATTCTCTAAACATTTGATGTCAAATAAATGTACTTTACCACATTTACAATCTTGCGGTTTGATTTCAAAGTACAGTTTCATATTCCGAATTGTGGTGCGCTGTATTGTGAGCTGATCTGTGTTGATTTCCGGGGTCTGTGTGGAGTCGCGTAGAAGACGCCTGGGCGCGTTTGCCTACGCAGCTCAGTCACGTCACGGATAGAGGCGGGGAATATGAATGTTTTGATAAAGTCTGTTTCAGGGGCGGGGGATTTGATTTAGTGCCGCAAAGGCAGGTGAGCCAGGTCGATGGGGCGAAATGATAGGATTATCACAAAATGGAGGCTGATTTCGAGTGCGATAATGGGCGAAAAGTCGGGTAAGGTCCATAGGAAAGTTTCCTACGATCTACCGATTTATGCTTACAAGCACATGGCCGACCCGTAGGGACAATAAAAAAAAAGTCCCGGAACTATCCTTTAATCATGCAATTGTGACAATAGAAAAGAGTGTTTAAATAAAATTAACATTGTAGAATTGTAAAATAAGTGCAAAAGTTCACAATGTTAGGACAATCTATGTTGTGTTAGTAACCTATTTTCCTAAGAATGCACTCCATTTTGCCACTCAAAATAATGATATTTTTGTTCTGTAAGCATCAAATGAATATCTAATTTAGGGTTCAGGCCAATGGATTGCTGGTAGTGCTTCCACACCTATGCATTTGATACAGTAAGTAAATGCATGCATTATTGACACAGCATAGAATATAGCAAACACAGCTGTAGTCCTGATGCTCAGTCCTCTTGTATCCCACGAGGTCTGTCTGTACTCCAGAACTTCTTACAGAGCCTTTCTGTGTCCCTCTCACATTCACCTGTATGAAAATGTACCCTCAGTGTGAGGACTTAATACCATCAGATTTCCATTGGCCATACACATCTCCAAATGCTAGGCCAGATTCCACCTCTGGGGATACCAGATTCCACCTCTGAGGATACCTCAGTGGCTGCTGCTTTTATTCTAATTTAACCTTTAACCATCCAAAATCACCCCACCTTCAGAATATCTATGTTTTTATATAGTTCCAGTTGTCATCAACGGCTATGATGACTGTAGCAGTTTCACACATGGCATGGGACTCTTCTCCACAGAGATAGGGGAATAGCTAGCACATTCGGAATAAGCAAACACACACACACACACACACACACTCCCTGCGGAATACAAATGCACAATGAAACACACACATAAAGAGAAGTTTTAATTAGTGGGGGTAAATGAAACGCACACCTTAAATATTTTGTAGTTCACCATCCTAAAATTTAAGTAGTTTGAAGATCTGGATGACATCTTGCTGACACTTTTATCCAATTGGAACTAAAGGATATGTTAAGTTATAACATGGAAGAAGAACATACGAAAAAAGAGCGCACATTCCAGAGTTTAGGGGTTAGGAGAACAAAATAATGAAAACGAGATTACTCACAAGGGAGCAATGACTAGGCTGGAGAAATTAAGAGAAAGAGCAAAGTGTTTGAGAAGGAACATTGAATGGAACCTGAGAGAAGAGATAGGGGGAGAAAGACCATGTATACATTTAAAAACAACAAAATTAAGACTAGTTGGAAAAGAAAGACAATTAAGTGTGGCTAAGAAAGTGTGCAATATGAAAAGGGGGAGAACGTTAACAGAAAACAGAATTAAAGATAGATTGAGGAGCAGCAAGGGCAAAAGCAGACAACCCAACAAGAAGAGAAGAGTGGTAATCTTGAGGAGAGAACACCAGAGTCAGAATACGAGTTTTCGCAGCTGAGAAAGTAAGATATGGTTTGATTATGTTAGGTAAAGATGATAGTGACAGGACCAAGCAAGACTGGAGATATGCAGAGAAAGAAGAAAGAACAAAATCAAATATAATGCCTATATTTTGAGCACTGGATGAGAGGATGTAAATCAGGATGGAAAGTACTGGATGAAGGAAGAAACAAATCATAAGAGGTCAGAGGCAGGAAAGAAGCCAATCCCAGATGTAGACAAGTTGAGGTGGAGAGAGTGAGAAAGCATCCAATGTTTAACAGCCTGCACACAATCTGAAATAGAAGAATTAAGTGATTCATAAAAGGAAGCAGACAAGAAAAAGATCTGAGAATCTTTGTCATTGAAGTGACAAGAGCTTCTGAATGATAGAAGAAAGTGGGGTGGTATACAAAGAAATATGAACAGGACATAGGATTGAAGTTTGTGGAACACCATAGTGAATAAGAAGGAGAAAGAGTTCCCGACCAATGATAACACATTTGTGTAATTAGAGAGACAAGAGGAAAACCAAGACATAGCAGTAGCGGAAATGTCAAGAGAACAAATGGAAGAATTTGGGATCGCTTGGCTCACCATATCAAAAGTGATGGATAGATAAAGAAGAAATAAAAGGGGACATTGCTTGAACTGCCGGTGCGTAAACAAAAGAAATCTTGACACAGAGAAGAACAGTCTCAGTAGAGACTGAAACCCATGTTAAAGAAAAGAAGGGAATCGTTACAGTGCTGATAATAGGCTGCATGATGCATAGGTACTGGATATTAAAAGTAGAAGATAAATGTGACAATAATTAGTGAGATAATTAGTCTCACTTTAGAGGAACACTCCTTGCGTCCCTAACATGGAATGTTTGCTGGGTTGTGTTTTGTGTGCCTCTCCATTGCTGTGATTTAGGATAAGAGGAAAGGCCATGTGTCTTTGTGTTTTCTGTGTTTGTTTTTTATGACAATACCGGGAGGATGGTCGGTTAAATCTTTGGCATTTTTTCACTTTCTTTGCTGGAAGTTCATTGATTTCTCTTGGCTTTCCATCCCTGTGTATTGGGGTGGTAGGTTACCTTTTGTGCCAACCATTCAACCTTCCTCTAGTTAGATCGGGGTTCAAGTATAGTTTTTATTCCCATAGGCATAGTTTTCCTCTCTCTTCCTGTTTCCTATTGAGCACCCAGAACAAAGACCCTCAACATTTTCCACTAATAAGTAGCAGAGTCAAGAGTCTAGAGAGATGAACGCATTCACGTTTTGCACTCAACAATGACTTATGTTTTGGGCAAGGTGCTTGTCTCATATTTATCTGAACCCACATAACACATTGTTACACATTTGGGAGAAGTATTCTCCCAGAAAAAATCTTCATTCAAGACTAGAATGTTTTTGAAACAACCTAGGCCCCATGTATCAGGCATGGCTGCTGCTACCCCCATGGTAGATCCTAGAAAGGCAAACCTCTTTTTGGATTCTGGGAAGTGGGTAGACAGCCGTGGTTGACCCCTCAAGACAGGCTCCTAAACATGGAAATCTTACCCATAATAGGTGGCACTGTGTCAACTCACCCAAATTGGACAAGCTGCCCACCCATATTTGACACAAAAATGGTTTTGCTCTGAGTTTACTACTACTTTTGGCATTATTCTTTTTCACTAGAGAAACCTGTTTGCCTTTAAGCACCAAGAATCTGGTTATTGAAATGTATTAACATCTCTAAATGTTCTAATATATTTTATATTAACCCTTCCATTACTTAATAATTTAAGAATTCAGTGCCCCTACCTATTCTTTACTCTTTCTAGCATTGTTTAGGGTGCATCATGCTAAAAATGTCATTTAGTAAGCTAGACTACCTGACAGAAAATAGAGCTGATGTATGAGGCATCTCTGTGTGCACCCTTGTTACGCTCACCTGACTCCCACGGAAGCGCTGGCCTGGTTCGCGCTGCTGTGACCTCTTCTAAGGTGATGCGCAGGGTTCGGAAGACGGACTGGACCGGGCCGCCAAATCTGGCTTGTCTGGCTCGCAGAAGTATCCTTCTGTAGGCGAAAATAGGGGATTAACTGTCTGCGGGGTAATGCAATCGGCCTCCCACTTTCCCCTCTCACCCTCCTTGAAACCCTTCTGTGATTTCTCGTAGTGTCTCACCTTAGGGTCTGGAAGGACGAGCTCTCCATCTTGCTTCTGATGCAGGGGCGCGTTGGTATCCAGTTACTTCACTGGATTTTCGGATTGGTGAGAACCAAACTTGCTTGGCTTCCAGGTAAGTTTTTTGATAAGAGGTTCCCCTTGTGTCCATGCATTAATGTACTAATGCTAGTGTCTTTTTCCCCATAGGGGCCGGGGTACGGAATGCCGGGGAACAGGCACCGACCCGAGATGAGAGGTGAAATCCTTATAGAAATCAGGTAAGTCTTTAGTGAGCGTTTTTTGGTAATGTCTTTTCATTCGCTCATTAACGCTGATGTCTCTTTTCCCCCTTAGGGGCCGGGGTCCGGAAATGCCAGGATGCGGCGCGGACCCGAAATGAAGAGGGAATGAATCAACAGGTAAGTCTTAAGATGGAGATTTAGCTTTCCCTATTCCCTTCTCTCTCTCACCTTTTGTTCTGGTGTTTTTCTCCCTAGGCGCTGGGGCGTGACTGCGAATCCGGATGATCGCTGCTGAACATGGAGGCGCCCTGTAAAGGTGAGTGGAATGCGGCGCTGCAGCGATCGACGCGATGAGCTTTTAAATTAAAGTCTTCCTTTTCAGGATTGTCGGCGAGATGTCTCCGGGATGCGGATTTAGCAGGTAAGGACTTTTCCTTCTTCTGTTCTCTTCTTCTCTTCCTTTGCAGGTGATCCAGGATGCAGGCAGGCGTGGCAGAAGTCAGGATGCAGGAGCAGACACGGTGAGCGTCCAGCTGCTAGATGCAGAACAACGCGAAGCACGTGTGGCTGTTCGGGTGGGGTTTAAATAGCCTTGGAAGAAGTTCCAGGTATGTATCCTTCCTCCAATTAGGTATGTATCCTTCCCCGACCACGCCCGGATGTTAAATTAGTCCCACAGGTAAAGTAGTTCCTTTCAGGCCTCAAGGATCCTGCAGCATGGTCTGCATCAGGTAAGTGCACCCAAGCATTCCCATAATGAGCCTGGCGCCTATGGCGCCAGGAGTGATGTCTTTTATGAGCCTGGCGCCATAGGCGCCAGGACACTGTCCAAAGGGCCCCTATATGGGGTTGCTGGGTCCTTCCTTGGGGACTGGATGTCCGCTTTCGGGGACGCCGGGCTTGAACTGGCTCCCGGGAGCGGGCATCATGACAGCACCCCCCCCAAGGCCAATCCCAAGGTTGTTCCCTCTGGAGGTTTTGGTTTGTCTGGGAAGAGTTGGTGGAATTTCCTGACTAATCGAGGTGCATGCACATGGTCGCTGGGTTCCCACGACCTCTCCTGAGGTCCGTACCCCTTCCAATCAATTAGGTAGAACAGTTTTGACCTAAACATTTTTGAGTCTAAAATGTTCTTCACTTCGAATTCGGGCTCCCCATCTATTAGAATAGGTTCTGGAGGTTTGAGTAGTCGGGTTCCGGGTACCATTGGTTTCAGAAGCGACACATGAAAAACACGGTGAATTGGCATACTAGCTGGTAAATCAAGTTTAACAGCCACTGGGTTAATTATTGCCATAATAGAATAAGGTCCCAGATATTTTGGTTTAAATGTTCGAGGCCCTTTGAATGGTAAATGTCTGATAGCTAACCACACTTGATCCCCAATCTGATACCGAGGTGCTTCACTCCGATGTAGATCAGCATTCTCCTTGTATTTTCTCTTGGCTTGTTGTAAATGCGTAGTTGCCTCTTTAAAGGCTTGGGTAATTGTAGAATGCAGATGTTCTACTGCAGGGATTCCGAGGTTCTGAGGTGAGTCAAGGTTTGAGGTTCGAGGGTGATGCCCAAACAAAGTATAAAAAGGGCTGTGGCCAGTTCCAGAGTGTACCGAATTATTATATGCGTATTCGGCTATCCAAAGAATGTCTTTCCAGTTGCTTTCAGATTGCTGTAACATACACCGTAAGTACTGTTCAAGGGTCTGATTTGTCCTCTCGGTCTTACCATCAGTCTGAGGGTGGTGACTGGTCGATAATCTTACGTCGATCTGCGCTATTTGACAACATTTGCGCCAGAAGTGGGAAATGAATTGGCTTCCCCGGTCAGAGAGTAGTATAGATGGGAATCCATGTAGCCGAACAATGTTTTCGAGGAATTCTTTGGCTAGGACAGAAGCTGAAGGTAAACCTTTCAAAGGAATAAAGTGGGCCATTTTGGAAAACAAATCCACAATTACCAGAATAGTATTGTACCCCGAACAAGGAGGCAGGTCTGTAATAAAATCCATTGATAGGGTGTGCCAGGGTGCTGGTGGTATGTCTAGAGGTTGAAGGAGACTGGCTGGTCTTTTCTTTTGACTTTTATTTTGGGCGCAAACACCACAGGACATCACAAAAGATTTAACATCTTTTCGCCAAGAGGGCCGCAAAAATTGTCGTTTCACCTTTTCCTCTGTCTTGGCAATACCGGGGTGTCTCTCTATTAATGTATCATGATAACCGGAAATAACTAGTTTGTGTAATTCCTTATGTGGCAGGAATAAGCGTCCTTGGAAATAAGGTAAACCATTATCTATGGTAAAGTCTGATCCCTTTTGTATCCATTCCTGTAAGGTTGTAGGGTCCAGGAGTTGTTTCACTCTGGCTTGAATGTCTTCAAGCGTCTGTAACGAAGTCATGCCTAGAATCCTCTGTTCGGGAATTATTGGTACTGGTTCTGAGTTTGTATCAGATTCTCCCATTCCAATTCGGGATAAGGCGTCTGCTTTGCCATTCTTACAGCCAGGTCGATAGGTAATCACAAAATCAAATTCAGCGAAAAACAAAGCCCATCGGAGCTGCCGTGATGACTGAGCCTTGGCAGTTTTCAAATACTGTAAATTCCGGTGATCAGTGATCACTGTGATGGTATGTCGAGCGCCAAGCAGATAATGCTGCCAGGCTTTAAAAGCTGACTTAATGGCTAACAGTTGTTTGTCCGTGATTGCATAATTAATCTCGGGTGCCAAGAATTTTCTGGACCAAAATGCTACGGGATGCAGTTGGTTGGTTTCGGGATCTCTTTGGGACAGGACAGCTCCCATGGCTAGGCTGGATGCGTCAGTCTCGACGACATAAGGGAGATCTGGACGCGGGTGTTTCAATATAGGTGCAGAGGTAAACTTAGCTTTTAAATCCTGAAAGGCCTGCTCGGCTTCTTCAGACCATTCAAAACGTTTATTTTTCCTCAAGAGTGCAGTAATGGGTTGTACCACACGTGAAAATTCCGGAATAAACCTGCGATAGAAATTGGCAAAGCCGAGCATGCTTTGAACCCCTTTTACAGAGCTAGGTGATGGCCATTTGAGGATGGCATCCACTTTTCTTGAGTCCATTCGGACTCCTTTGGGTGTCAGGATGAATCCTAGAAACTCGACTTCTGTGGTATGGAAAACACATTTCTCCAATTTAGCAAATAGTTTGTGTTGGCGCAGTTTTTCAAGTACTGCTCTGACGTGTTTTCTGTGATCAGATTCCGAAGAGGAGTACACCAGAATGTCATTGATATATACGACAACACAAACATCGATGAGTTCCCGAAGGACATCATTCATGAAGTATTGGAAGGCAGCCGGCGCGTTACAAAATCCGAAAGGCACCACCTGGTACTCGAATAATCCGTATTTAGTAGGGAAGGCAGTTTTCCATTCGTCGCCTTCTTTAACTCATACCAGATGATAAGCCCCCTGGAAATCTAACTTGGTGTATATGCAAGTGTCCTTCACCTGGTCAAGGAGTTCAGGGATCAGAGGCAGAGGATAACAGTTTTTAACCATTATCTGGTTCAATGCGCGGTAATCGATACAAGTTCTAAGGTCGCCTTCTTTTTTGGGCACGAAGAACAAAGCCGAGGATGCCGAGGACTTTGACGGGCGAATAAAACCATTAGCTAGGTATTGATCCAAATATTGTCTCAAATGCAGATTCTCAGGTTCGGTAAGGGCATAAATCCTGCTACAAGGGGGTTGTGCACCGGGCACCAGATCGATTTGGCAATCGTACGATCTGTGAGGAGGTAACGTGTTGGCCTGTTCCTTTTGGAAGACGTCGTGAAAGTCTTGGTATTCCGGAGGTAGTTGCATGGAGGCAGAGGTTACAGATGCTAGATTAATCTTCAGGTTTTCTGGGTAGCAGGTTTGTGTACAATCCGGGAAGGTTATTCTCTTAGCTCGCCAATCAATTTGAGGAATATGTGTCTCTAACCAAGGGATTCCAAGAATAACCTGAAACTGTGGAGCCTTGATTACATCAAACACAACACCCTCCCGATGGCCGTCGGGACCAATCAGAGTCACCTCAGTAGTGGAATGTGTTACCGGTCCAGAGGCAATTTCAGTTCCATCGACTGTGGTGATGACATCTTTGCTGGTTTTAGGACGGAGAGGGAGGTTATTCCTAGAGACCAATTCACGATCCACATAGTTTCCAATAGCCCCACTATCGATGTATGCTTTTATTGCATGCAACCGCTTAGGCTGTTCTGGATCTATGAGAACCATTGGCACAATGAATTGCGAGGTCTGAGAGTTAGTTTTCAAGCTCGGCAAGCGGACCCCTACACTTGTCGGGCGGAGTCGTTTCCGAAACAGAGTCTTCATGGTTTTTATCAGCGGCTCCTACCGCCTTTCGGGGCGGTTTTGCCAGGCAATCACGTAGAAAGTGTCCAGAATTCCCACAATAAAGACATAATTTTAACTGCCGCCTCCTTTCACGTTCCTTTTGAGTTAAGGGTCCTTTAACCCCTCCAATTTGCATAGGCTCAGAGACATCAACTCCCTTGTGATTAGCATGGGTCTTGACCAACACCCGGGTCTCAAACTTGGACCGATCTGCTTTTCTGTTTTGAAGTCTGTGATCCAATCAGACCACTAAGTCTATATACTCTGTGCATTCTTGGGGCGGATTTACAACTTGGGCCAAGACATCTTTAAAGGATAGTTCCGGGACTTTTTTTTTATTGTCCCTACGGGTCGGCCATGTGCTTGTAAGCATAAATCGGTAGATCGTAGGAAACTTTCCTATGGACCTTACCCGACTTTTCGCCCATTATCGCACTCGAAATCAGCCTCCATTTTGTGATAATCCTATCATTTCGCCCCATCGACCTGGCTCACCTGCCTTTGCGGCACTAAATCAAATCCCCCGCCCCTGAAACAGACTTTATCAAAACATTCATATTCCCCGCCTCTATCCGTGACGTGACTGAGCTGCGTAGGCAAACGCGCCCAGGCGTCTTCTACGCGACTCCACACAGACCCTGGAAATCAACACAGATCAGCTCACAATACAGCGCACCACAATTCGGAATATGAAACTGTACTTTGAAATCAAACCGCAAGATTGTAAATGTGGTAAAGTACATTTATTTGACATCAAATGTTTAGAGAATATTCAGCGATTTGCATTTTTATTTGCTCATGTTCCAAAAAGTTCGTATTGAGGAACGCGATGGTCCTTTGCTGTACACAGGGTCTTAGAGCATCTCACAATACAGCGCCACAATTCGGAATGTGAAACCGTGGTTTAAAAGCAAACGGCAAGATTGTACATTTGGCAAAGTACATTTATTGGACATCAAATGTTTAGAGAATATTCAGCGATTTGCATTTTTCTTTGCTCTCGATCCAAATTAGTTCGTCTTGAGGGAAGCGATGTTCGTGTGCAGTACACAGGGTGTTGGTTTACGATAAAAATAAGCTCTTCGGTCGCACTGATAATCGCATGGCTGTTCCAACAACGAGGCACTAGGCCACCACAACGGTAGGTATGTTGCATCTAACCGTTAGTACCGCGTAAGGGCATACTTGTACTTGGCGATCGTCCCATAAAATGGTCAGGGTGGTAACGTTGTTCACGCGGAGAAGCAACTGGCGGCTGTAGAAGCCGTCCGCCGGTGTCTGGTACTCGTGACACAGACAGTAGTGAATGATGTACCTAAAAACATAAAAAATGAAATTAGTCTCACCATCAGATCCTTATTAAAATCATAGCGAGGACAGCGCTACTGGGTGTACACAAGTGTTTAAAGGCGTGGCGAGGCAGGGAGGGGGGGGAGTGGAGTACAAGGTAAGTAGCATAAAATAATAAATAAATAGGGCCAGCTGGTGGCAAGTGCAAGGTAAGTGCAGAACAAGTGCTGGGAAGGGGGGGCTGTAGGATACTGAGACAGTCCCCCAGTGCAGGGGTTGACAGGGAGGCAGTGCAGGTGGAGAGTGGAAGGGCCCAGGACCGAGGTCGCAGACAGTGGACCAGTTGTAGCAGGGGAGAGGGAGAGAGAAAGCAGAAGCAAAGAGGAAGGTTTTGAGGTGCTTCAGTAAAAGCAGATGTTTCTCCTCAAGATAGTGCGCGGTAGAAAACAATATGCCACATAGAACGAACAAGTACAACTGAACCCGTCTTTAAAGCCACTGTATAGTAATGAAATTGCGGTATAAACTCATCAAAAGTTACTTACATTATATTTGCATTTTCCATTGTGTCTCTGTGTAGGGCAGACCCGAAACACCACTCCTTCTTTGCTGACGTTACTTCTTCTAATGAACGTGGCTCATCGTTTCGTTTCTGAAATTTTATTCATTATCTTTTCTTAGTCTTTCAGGATGGTCCCGGCCTGTCAAGGTCAAATCACAATAGAACCTTATACTGGGTCGTGGGCCGTTCCGCCACCCGAGCAAAACATCAAAGCAGCTGACCTTCACTTTGAGCGAGCACACATTTCTAGTTAGCTGCAGTTAGTGTAAGGGCATCTTGTCTGCGTGCCTTTTTTTTTATTGTCCCTATGGGTCGGCCATGTGTTTGTAATACGGAAACATTCTATAATTTTTGTAAAAATGATTTATATTACTGTTTGGTTTAATTGCAATGGGCCTGCAACATGAGGAGACTCGAGAGAACAGACAATCAAATTACAATCATTTAAACCGTGATGTGTATTTCTCAATGAGCTCTGCTTTAGGTGGACATGGAACAGAGGCAATGTTGGGTGGCAATGCAGTTGTCCCCTGCATAGGTTCGTTCACCACTCCATGTATGTGCCTATCGAGGACATCTACGATAAGTCTCTCAATAAACTCATATTGCATATCCTCAAACACTGGTTTGATCACCCATTGTTTACTTCTTTTAGTGAAGGCCTTATTGTAGCGAAGCGTCCCTAAAGTTCCGGTCGTCCTACTTTGTTGACGGCCAACATTATGGTTATGTGCCAAGACCGCTAGAAGAGTCCGATTTATCATGCCTTCCATGCCAAAATGCAATCTTTTGGGCCTGTACTTTAGGCACATATTGTGGAACACCTCCAAATCTCCTGTGTGGCAGAATTCCGTGAGTCCCCTCAAATCTCTTGTTATAGTTTTATCAAATACAATCTTTTCAATGGCCTTGTGAGTGGGTGATGAAGGAATCAACCACTTCTTCTTCCGTGCCTCCTCTGTGGACAAATGGCCATGTTCACATTTGTGGAAATGCTCATTTGTCGACCATCGATGTACGTTGCTACAGTGCAACATTACTGACCGCCATTTTTCCAGTAGAATTTCCAACGACCCTTCACATTTTTTTGAGCTCCACCAAAGATGGTTGCTGATTGACTTGGACCACTGTGAAATACCTTGCATATCTTTTTTTTTTCCTGCAGCCGACAATTTTTTATTGATTGTTTTTGCAAGATGCCATACGTCAAATTGGTGATTTATATTTTTGTACTCTTCTCTCATTGTCTTGGCAATTGAAACGTGTCTGTCCGTGGCTATCAGGTCGATCACCATTCCCCGCGATTGTAGTTCTTGCAATGATGCTACAAAGCCAACTTTCTTCATGGCCACTGAGGATGTACTTTGTGACACCTGCACGACCACCGAACTCACAATGTTCTTACTTTCCATGTCCTGAAAGTGGTAGGTGCAGTACTTGGCTGAAAATCCTGGGCTGTCGCACTGTCCATCACCGGCTAGCCTGAAGCGTTTGCCCGCGAATGTACTTTCCATTGACATTTTTTCCATTCTCCAAGCTTCGCTGATGGCTGGAAATAGATAATCGGTTTGGTATTTGTAGAACTGACTTTTCGCAATGAAATGGATTCCCACAAACTGAAAGAAATACTGTAACTTTTTAAAACTTGAACCACTAAAAAGTGCGGCCGCTGCACAAAGTAGATTGCCTGCTGGCAGTTGCCCCAGCATGGGTTGTGCAGACCATGCGAACGGATGATATTGTGTACAGGTGGCATGTATTTTAAGGTTAGTGCCTCGAATTGCACGAGTCACATTAATCAATGGCTCCCCACATACTTCCCCACCAACCCAATGCCCACATTTCATCATCATAATAATATCCATCAAACAGCTATCGAATACAATGAATTTGGCCTCTTTCCTTATACTGTCACTCTGCATCCCAGCTGGTTCGGCCTGTAACGTTGAGGACATGTCACTCGCATGAAAGGTACAATCTCTGATATCGTCTTCCGCTATGCTGAGTGATATTGATGGTGTTTCATTGTCGTCCACTTCATTCTCTTCCATTGCAACATCTGTTCCTTGTCCGGAGATGGGAGAAAAAAACAATGTCTTCAACTTTCGCGCGCTCTTATTTTTTGCGGGTGTGGATTCTGTGAATTGATCTCCGACTGCATCCAAACTACCAGGAGGACATTCACTATCAATGGCTGGTGGTGGTATAGCTCCGTTGTCAATCACTTCATATTCTTCCCATTGGCACGATGCATCTCCAGTCTCAAGTCCCTGCCAAAAGGTTTGACAAGCAACATCTCTCGTTCGCTTCACTGTCTGTGTAGATCTAGTTCTTACACCCACTCGCAACTAGAGGACAGATTAGAAAAGGGATGTTCAGTTTAAACACAACTTACAGTATTGAACTATTGACAGTGAAAGACAACATAATATAGTGAACAGGACACTAACCTTCTTTTGATGTCTTTTCTTTGAAACTTTCTTGCCTCGAACTTCAACATCTGGACGCTGTTGCTCCGACTCGTGTGTGCATGTCTCCACTTCCTCTCGCGCTGCAACGACTATATTTTCATGATAAGCACATCCATCACTCACTGAGGCTCCATCGACTCCCTGAAACATAGAACTTTCATTAGTATGTATAATAATATTGAAAACACAAAATGTACTTGGGGACCAATACCCATACGTACATCTCAATAGCAAAACACGAATGAACGCATTGTGTAGAACATTCAAACGACAATAGTTCACGCATTGTTGATCTAGTTAGATTGAACTGTCAAGATCCATACCTCGGGCTCCGCATAGACTTCCATTGATGATATTATTGAAGATGACGCTTCAGCAACTCCCTGAAACACAGTAATTGCATTAGTATGGTTTTCTATTTTGTTTAAAAGAACATAAACTTTCTGCAGGCGTCAACGGCTCATCTAAATAGACCTGCACAAATGATCAGTTGTCTAAAATAAATAATGGATATCTAAATATGATTCGATTTGCTCCATCGTTGGAAGTGTCACCACCCAGAGATCTGCATCAACTACTAGGGGTGATGTTCTTGTTGAAGAAGCTCCGTCAGCTCCCTGAAACATAGTACTTGCGTTAATAAAGAAGGAAGTATAGCGGATGTAATCACGTCATTTGATCTCGCATGATTGATCTGTCAGTATCCATACCTCGAAATGCATAAGAACATCAAGGGACGCTGTAACTGCGGTGCACACTTCTGCAAGCTGTTGCGCCGACCCGTAACTGCATGCTCCCCCTTCTTCTTGGACTAATGCTCCATCGACTCCCTGAAACATAGGACTTTCATTAGTAATGAACACAATATTGAAAAAAGAAGACACATAGGAGGGCGACGACAGAAGGACATACCAATGGCTAAAAACGAAAGAAACATTGTGTGTAACAATCACGCTACAAGAATGCAAGATCTGATGATCTCCATCGATGGAACTGTCCGGAAACGTACCTCGAGCATCTGAGTGACATCTACGGTTGTCGTCAATGCGTTGGACTCCTCAGCATCTCCCTGAAAGACAGTACTTGCATTATTTTGGATAACAATAATTATAACTGAAAACAAAGACTAGAGGACGAGTACTGTGGTGTACCATTAGGTAAAATAATTACACGATCAATTAAAACTATTGATTTACATGCCTAAAACAAGTCAGTGTCAGAATAGCTAAGTAAGATTACCCGATAGGCGCTTGAAGTGGCTGATGACTGCAATAACGACACGGATGGAGAATCTTCCGCCTTCATATTGAGTGGATACATAAATGGGGAAATTATTGTTAGCTAATGCTACACACTACCGCAAGGCCGAGAGACAAATACGTAAACTTGACTCACCAGTGGAGGGATGTGGACGAATAGAGTGGGAATAGCGGTTGAGAGCAATTTTCGCCTCGCTCGCGGTGTTTTCTTCTTTATTAGCAATGATGTGGAGTACATGTCTGGGCTAAAGTGCCTGCTGCAGATGCGGTATCGATCACCCCTCTTGTCCGCAAAGACTTCTAGGACTCTACTTTCTAGCTCAGAGGCTGGATATCCGCAATATCGGACCCATTCTCTTATCTGATCTATTGTCTTAGGGAAAACATGCATTATAGTACCTTCAGATTTGTTATGGGTCTTCGAAGGGCAACCGCCAATGGAACAGGCAGGCATTATGGAAAGTTCTGAAAAGTAAAGATCAACAATTCTCTATGAATACCAATGTGTTAAAACATTAAATGACACATAAAAGGTTCAATGCAAGGTCCGTTTTGGTTCTTGGAACTATACACGTTATTCACATGCGGATAAGTATTTCAATAACTTTCAAAAAATAGAAAAAGTAATTTGACTAAACTCAGAACATGTGACTAGTTCCTTGCATGTACTGTCGTGAACGAAAAGAAAACATGGATGCAATTTGATGACTACTAGCAAATAGATATAAATTAAAAAATTGGACGCAAAATGATTATGGTACATGGACTTACCTTGACGAACAAACAGTTAGATGCAGGGATCAGAGTAGTTTCTTGTCGTAGAACAGGGAGCAGTTCACAGGTTGCAAACTGACGAGTTTGCTCAAAGTGGTCACGGAAGTTCACAGAGACGAAGAGCAGATAACCAGCACCTTCACGGGTTGACTAGCAAAGCGCAAAGAAGTTCTCATTAGAAATATGAAGTGGGTTATAAAGAATTCGAAACAGGGGTGTGTTTGTGAATGAATGACGTGTATATGTCGTGGCATTATGCGGATTGCAGGGGGGCGTCCAGCGTGAGGGGGGATGCTTGGCAGGAGACACGGGGTCTGGAGGTAGACATGGGAACAACAACCCATGCTCTATAGACCACTTTGAAGTGTACATGGTCTTTGGCACCTCTTGGCCTTTATCGCTCCCTGACAGCTCCACTTGCCAGCAGCGCAAGTACCCTGGTGCGAACTGCCTTTGATAGGGCGGGGGGGGTGGATCGGGGCGGTGGTCGTGCAGACAAGACACAGGAAGACTCGTGAATGGAGACACACTTATGTGGATTGCAGGGGGGCGTCCAGCGTGAGGGGGGATGCTTGGCAGGAGACACGGGGTCTGGAGGTAGACATGGGAACAACAACCCATGCTCTATAGACCACTTTGAAGTGTACATGGTCTTTGGCACCTCTTGGCCTTTATCGCTCCCTGACAGCTCCACTTGCCAGCAGCGCAAGTACCCTGGTGCGAACTGCCTTTGATAGGGCGGGGGGGGTGGATCGGGGCGGTGGTCGTGCAGACAAGACACAGGAAGACTCGTGAATGGAGACACACTTATGTGGATTGCAGGGGGGCGTCCAGCGTGAGGGGGGATGCTTGGCAGGAGACACGGGGTCTGGAGGTAGACATGGGAACAACAACCCATGCTCTATAGACCACTTTGAAGTGTACATGGTCTTTGGCACCTCTTGGCCTTTATCGCTCCCTGACAGCTCCACTTGCCAGCAGCGCAAGTACCCTGGTGCGAACTGCCTTTGATAGGGCGGGGGTGGATCGGGGCGGTGGTCGTGCAGACAAGACCCGTTTGCCGCAGGGCCTCACCAAGGAGAGGCCATCTAACTGAATGTAAGAGGATGGCTGCAGGATCTACTACATGGAAGGCAGGGGGGTGAGTTTATAAATACCTCACCCTCCCAGGAGAATATACACTAGATTCATTTAAAAAATCAAAACAACCATTGTTAAAATATATGTTGGGGTTTATTTTAGATTTTAATTAAACATAAATAATAAACATTACACATTGTAAAGTTGAGGTTGCAGCACATCGAGGGAAAATCCGCGGTATTGTCCACTGTCACTGGGGAAATGTTGTCTAATGGCAAGTACCGCACAGGCAGGTATTACTCTCCGAACGCGGTGTCCGAGCCTCCCGTGAAGCCACCAAGTGAAGCAACGATAGGCCACCAGCCTGTACCACCTGTGAAAAAAAAAGATGCAAACTGTATTAAACTGACCAAACTTTCTTATCAATGTCGATTCAGGTAACACATGTCATTTTTCTTAGAAAAAAATTATATCTAGAAAATGCACTATATGGAACCAATTTACATGCGTTCGAATGATATGTAAATGTAATTTTATATGTGGGAGACGACCATGAAATAGTGGTGGCATCACTGACATCACAAACAGAGTATACTTACTCGTTACTCGGATTACGCGGACGAACAGTGCCACGAAGTTCGTGCATAAGCACCATCATCATCCTCAACACTGTCCGTGAGAGGCAGGCTTCCCTGAACTCTGGCAGCTCGGTGATGCATTGCGGACTTTGCTCGCCTTCCTGCAGACTTTGCTCGCTTTCCGAAATGTAGGCCAAGCACCCGGAATTTTCACGGCAGCAGCAGTTCTCCTCCTCAGTTGGCATTAGCTCGCACCGATTGCACGTGCACTAGGTGGAGACGCCGTCCATGCGACATGGTCCAGGCTCTTCATCCGTTGACTGGTCCTCCCAACTGCCGTCCGAATCCCCATCGTTTTCGCGTGCTTGCCTTTCCAGTAGTTCCTCCTCGGTGTACTCGGGCTCGTACATATACGGCATTATTGTGGCCATTGTGCGGTAAAGATAGTAAAATAATTTACAGAGATGGTACAGGTGTTCACACGGGCTACAAGCGGCGAAGGTAGCTGACCAGAGCACTGAAACGAGTCACAGAATACTCAAAGTAACACAGAGAGAGGAATGGAATCGAAAATCTGCTGCTGTATGTTGTGAAACGGTCTGTTTATACTTATTGGGGAAAGAGGCGTCCTGCCATTTCCATGGCAACACGTCAATAGCTGAGGCGCAGCGATTGTTGACACGAGACGTGCTTGAAATGGGCAGTACGCGTCTGCTGATGTCAGGCTCAGGGGCGGGGGATTTGATTTAGTGCCGCAAAGGCAGGTGAGCCAGGTCGATGGGGCGAAATGATAGGATTATCACAAAATGGAGGCTGATTTCGAGTGCGATAATGGGCGAAAAGTCGGGTAAGGTCCATAGGAAAGTTTCCTACGATCTACCGATTTATGCTTACAAGCACATGGCCGACCCGTAGGGACAATAAAAAAAAAGTCCCGGAACTATCCTTTAACAAACATTCTTTGTTCAAATAATTGGCATCTTTGACTCCCCTCTAATATTGAAATTTTCAATGTTAAGGTCATATCCTCCCTATTAAAAACATAACATCTGAACAAAACATACCATTACCAAAACTCAATCACCAAGGCAATTCAACAAGATTTCATGTAGCAATTTGCCTCCACGCTTTCTGACTGTCATAAGCAAACACCCCTGAGGTAGATCCCAGTTCCCTCTTTACTCTTCAGAGAACATTTCTCCGAATCAGATTCTGGGAGGTGTGCAGTTTCGCACAGAATTTTCAACAACCCCGAATCAGTTGGAATCTCATTAAGAATCATACATCTGCTTGGTAGAGGTTCTGGCAGTTTCAGGCTATTTTCTAGGAAAAAACACTCACAAAATAATTTAAAAGGCTCCAGGAGGGTGAGCAAGTTTAAGGGAAAGGGAGCGTTCAGCCGTGAGTCCCAAGTGTGAATTTGGGAAGGAAGAACTCAGCCTTTCATCCTTCTGAAGATGAGCAAATTATTAAAGTTGAAGTGGGGATGGCATTTCAGTTAAGCAGAGTCAGTCACACGTGAGGCAAACCTGGGTCAATTTTTCTTCATTGAGAGGTTGACATATTGGGCCTCATTACGAGTTTGGGGGTAGCCCTGCCCTTGTTAAGGGCAGGGCTACCCCCAAACTCGGGTCCCGTAAAAGGAGACTTACTGGGACATTCCGCCCTTGGAGGGCACGGTAATTCCCTTTCACAGGATCCGGAGCCGGTACATCCCCATTCCCATTTCAGCCCCCATAGGGCTCAATGGGAATGGGGAGGATGGTAGCAGCGGTAACGTTCATAATGGTGCCGTTGGTCCCAGCCTGGTCTGCTCACAGGTGCCGCTCTGCACACCTGGTCTGACCAGGCGTCCAGAGCGGCACCCTCGAGCAAACTCGTAAAGTTGCGGCATGGCAACAACGGCACCGGTAGCACTACCGGCGCTGTTGTTGCCTTACCGCAACAGTCCTTATGAGGCCCATTGTGTATTATTCAGATTTATAATATTACAATATAGGGAATTTATAACAAACATGTAACTCTGAAAAGCCTATGGGGCTGGCGAAGAATCACATATTAATTTGGTTTGAATGAGGTTTCACCCTGCTGAGTTGCCTTCCATGAGTACTGCTGAGGTTATTTACTCAATTAGAGGGAGAATCCATGTCTGCAGGTTAATATCCTCAGAAACTGTTGTAGGGCTGGGTCAGTCACAGTGCAAACATTCCTGATGCAGACTCTGACTTAACTTAAAGGAATAAAATTTAGTTAGGTAGAATTTCAATGTTGTGAGTGCTGTGTCTGAGAGGAAACACCTAACAAGTATCTACAGTTAGAGGCTTGAATCTGCACCATAAATGCTCCTGAAAATAAAGTATGCAATGGGCTGCTGACCAGTGTGTCATGTACAGTGCAGCACAGTCCCCTGGAAATATGAAGTACACTTCTGTGCATATGTTGAACGGCACATGTCTCAAATTCAGTGGCGACTCGCCACTATAGGTGGATGATGCCCCCCTCGCCTGAGTGGCAGGAAGTGCAGAACACCCCTATGCTTTATTTTCACAAGGGAATGTATTGCCTGCCTCTGAACAAAGGCACATCCTTCCACTACGCGTTTTGTATTTGGAACCCTTGAGCTCCACAACAAACAAGTGGAAAATAATGAAAGACCAGCAAGACATCATAAGTCTGGCCCGCCACATCTAATTATTTTAGTTACAGTGTACATATGTTGACTGACAGAAGAGGAGGCCTCTCCGGTCAGTCAGGATGTTCACATTCTCGTTGAGAGGTGTGGGATGTATTGACCCACTCTGCTGTGTTATGCGGCATCACCCTGCCAGTTATGGGCAAAGAAACAGCAACAATGGCAGCAAAACCCTTGTGCGTGACAAAAACCTACAAAAACCTACCAAAACCATGTGCTTCAGCACACAAAAAGACGGATGACAACCTGCCACTAATGGTGCATGTGCAGTGGAATGGAGCACACCCTGCAGAAATGTGCCAGTGGGTTCCATGACCAGCAAACCGAGTCAGACAGAGAATCAGCAGTTTGCAAATGAAACCCCAAAATGTGCCTACAAATGTCATTTGCTTTGTTGGCAAAATCTCCAAAATGCCTATAACACAACACTTTCAATATTCACAATATTGCCTGGTGCTAAAATGTATGTGTCAATTGAAACATTGTGAAACATACAAAGTCTGGAAAATGACAGCCTCTATGCCAAAAAAATGGGTGGAGTAGCCGGGGCTGCCTCAATGACAGCTGTCAGAGGAGACTGATGAATACTTCCAAAGTGAGGTAGAATTCAAAAGCCTGCTGGATTAGCAAACAGAAAAAGGATTGTTGCCAAAAAGGAACACAGATTTTAGTTGTGTTTTTGATTCAACAGATTGTAAGGCCAAGAAAGAAATGCATTTGAATGTAATGCAACACATGTGGCTTTTGCTAGGTTTTAAAGTTAATCAGCTTGGCTAAAGCTGCAAAAACCTGGAAAAGCTGTTTTTTCTTTCCTGGAAGGAGGGCCTTCCTCTCAGCAGAAAACCATGGGGAGGTGTTAATTTCAGGTTGGAGCAGAGTCTTGTCTACAGAAGGCAAAGGAACAATGACAAAGTGCAGCCCAGGAAATTGGAAGTGTGAAAATGGGTCGTAAATGGCCTCTGGAAGGAACAAGCCAGGAGGGGGGTGACTTGGACTGCAGGGAGACAAAAGAGGCAGAGCCAAGCTACCATCTGTTGCTAAACATGAACAAAGAACACATTTTAAAATACTTATAACTTGCTATTCAAAATGGTGAAAAATATAAAAATGACAGAGTTGTTAATTTAATTTCTGGCTCCACATGTGAAGAGGCGGCAGAAATATCTGACATGTTCTGGACAGGAATGGGAAGATATGTGATTTTATGCAAAATGTATTACTGTTAGAATGGGAAAATGTAGACGTATAGCCCTATGTTAAACACGCACATTTGTGGAAAGTTGCATACAATTTGGAAACTGTGTGCATAGGGAAAAGGACACAATTCTGTAGAAAGTTAAAACAAGATCCTACAGCTTCATTTTGATGAAAAGATGCTACACAAAATATGGCATCGTTGTGTGTGATTTATATAAAGGTGAGTAATGTAAAAATGTGTGTTTTGTGTAAAATCTGATTTAAGACCAGTGGCTAAAGGGAGGTCTCTGAGGACTGTAAAGTAAATCATAAAATATGACATCAGCTGGCCTTGATCCAATCACCCTAAATGCAAGGCGGAGATGAAGTGTTGACCCAATCCCAGCTCAAAGGGGCAAGCTTAGTTAAACCGGTCCACACACCCCTTTATGATGTCATTTTAGAACATAAATAGAGACAGCTGACAGCACATAAACGCAAACAGATCCACTCACTTTCCTGATGCTGGCGGAGCACCCTGCTGCTGAAATCTACATCTTCCTGGTTCCAGACTCCAGAAACCTGGCAAAGCAAAGGCCCATGCATAGCTGAACCATTCTCAGCTAGGCCTTAAACTCAAGAACAGAACCCCAAAAGCCTAGGCGAAGCATCATAATACAGCCGGGCGTGCTGTTAATGCTTGCCTGCAGAATCGAAATATCCTCAGAACCAAGAAGGGCAGATTCCATCCAGTCCTGTGCCGTGCTGTGACCAGAGAGCCTTGCTGACCATGTCCAGTCCGATGTGCCCAGCTGTCCGTCCCTGATAGATCCAATTCAATGGTCCAGAATCCTGACGGTCCATTTAAATCCATTTTGTCTTGTGAGTGTCAACAGGAAGCTAGAAACGGTTGATTCCTGTGCATTATCTTGTGCCCTCCTGACCTCTGAACTATCCTTACTTCAATAATCAGTAACATTGTCTGAATCCGTAGTGAAATCTTATTCTGTCTATCTGTAAAAGCATCCTTTTTCCTAGTCATCTTTGTCAACTTTGATCTATTAATTTCATTTGAGTGACCAGCCTAGCGCTCCAAGGTGGACAGCGAGGAACCAGGATTGAGTCGTGAATCACTCCTGACTCTTACCTGTGCCGTCCTGGTGGCTTAGCTTGGATGCTCTAGTCCATAGTCAATATTTTTCTGATTTTAAAACTGAAGCCTCTTTTCATTCTCGTGCCTCTCTCGCAAAAACGACCTCCACTAAAACCTCTATAACTCCCTCCATTGTTGTGTTAGAAACAGGATTTCAACTCCTACATGTACCTAACATTCATAGCTATCCAAAAACAGTGTGATTCTGTGATTATCGTGCACGGAAAAGTTTGCCACAAATTCCCATTTTGAGAAATGTTTACACGTGTGAAATAGCTTCCATTTGTTTCCGACCTGGACTTTAAAATTTCAATTGTTTTCTTTCGACTAAATCATTGCAGGTGATTGTGTGCAACTGTTCAAAGCAGCTCCCGTAGGAATTTAGAATAATTTAAGCATTTTTCCACACATGTAGAGTTCTTGCTCTAAATGCCATTTTAAAAGTCATGCAACAGTTGAAAAGCCCACTTTGTTTTTCTCTTTTTGTGCAAGGGGGTAAGGGGGAAGTGAGACACTGTTTGATCTGTACTATTCCTGAATACCTGCTCTCTCCTTCCATCTCTTTGCATTCCCTACTGGGGATTGAGGGATGTTGCAGGGGAACCACTAACCATAGTTCTATCTGATCTGAACCAACACAAAAATATTATTTGCTGTGCAGCATTTGTTTTGCTCATTAATTATTTCTAGTGTATTAAAGATATTATTCTGTATTCTGTCACCCCATCAGTGATTGTTGTTTACCTATTAAAATATATTTTGTGATTTTGATCTTAAATAAATAATGCCCTGGTCCAGAATGACCCGGGGTATTTTTAAGTAAGGGGTGTACATCTTTCAAATAATTGAATCTATATATCAAATAAGTTTTTCCATTGCGCTGTATACTAGATCGAGAGCAGAGTGTATCGCCTGATTGAAATCCTTAACAGAGGTGAGATGGGCCATGCAGTACTCTGTGGTGGCACAGCACAGTGTGATGAGGTAAGGCAAGTGTTTTAAAAAAAATAAATTAAACATATGTTGTTCTGTTTCTTTTTTATGTATGTGTGCATGCAAGGAGTTGTTTGAATGATGTATGAATGCGCTGGTGAAGCCTATCTTATGAGAGTGTATCTGAAGGAGGAGTGAAGCAAATAAATGTAGGGCTGAGGCTGCTGAGTGCATGGCATTCTTTCTTGATGTCTTTCTTTATTAGTTTACTTTGCATCAAGGGTAAAGAAAACATGATACGTTTTATTATGTGGCAAGACTGGACCTCATTAGTATTGCCAGTCTGAATTTACTTTTTTAATTTACATAACATGCTGTACTTGCCATCAAGAGCAAAGCAAACATGATTAATGTTAGTATGTGGCTATACTGGACTACATTAGTTGTGCTAGTCTGCATATACATTCTTAATGTGGCATGAACTTTTTTTATTTGGTACCAATGATAAAACAAGCATGATCAGTGTTATTACATGGCTAGACTGGCATACAATAGTAGGACCATTCTGCATTTACTTTTATAATGGGCATGTTTTTTTTTTACTTGCCATTGAGGATAAAGCAAACAAGAGAAGTTGTATTATGTTGCTACACTGGCCTGCATTAGTAGTACTAGTCTGCATACATGATTTTACAGTGGCAAGACGTGTTTTACTTGGTATCAAGGGTAAAGCAAACTTTGATGTATTATGTATCTAGACTAGTGTTTATTGTCGGCTCTAGTCTGTACGTATATCTGTACTGTGTCATGATATTTTTATACTGGGCACCAGTCTCAAAATCAAATATAAACTTGATTGTATGGCACACCGGCCTACATTGGTATAACCATTCTACCATTCTGTATATGCTTTCTGTCTATGGCTTGGCATTCTTTATTGGCTATTTCGTATATTGTAATATTGGAATATATTGGTGCAGCCTGTTTTGACATGTATGGGCACAACCAGTATACCACTATGTTTAGACTGGCATAAGATGTGGGCAAAGGCATGAGGAACATGTGTTGGAAAATGCTCTTGTGCATTGTTGGTAAATTCCATTTCTGTGTTTGTAATGTGCTACAACACAAAACTGGTGGCAAACTGTTGTTTTTTTTTACCTGATTTGTCCCATTAAGTGTTGTAAAAATCACCATTTAAACCATTATTTTAAAATGTTTCTCAGGGTGAAACAAATAACCCTTAGTTTGTTTGGATTACCCCACTGGTCTTGGACACTCCTGTATATTTGCCTCAAACAATCAAGGCTCTCCAGTTCAGAAATTTACCAGGAGCCACTCCTCAAAGTAATGCAAACAAAAAATACATCCTCTGCACATTTATTTTTTTATTTGTACTATCTTTTTTTATTTGGCATTTTTTTTTATTATTACAATTTATGGCAACTGAAAACAAATAGTTAATTTTAGTTTCCATATTAAAGAAAGAATCAGTATATGCGTCATGTATACACTTTACTTTCTTTGAAACATCACTGGCTGGAAAGATTCTGAACTTCATGCACGTACATAGCAATTATGCGTAAATGGTCAGTTTTAGTATATATTGCATTCCTAATGAAAGCATCACACTTTGTCTTATTGAGCAACGCACATTATAAAGAGCCATAATATCCATATACGTTATTTACTGATTGAAGGTTTTCATTACAAGATGGCCAGTCTGATACACTCCTATTTTACTATTTATGAAAAAAGGACAGGACAAATAGAACAAAGATGGTTCTGGTCTAATTTGAATACGATCTAAGATAATTTTAGAAACATAAGAATGGCCACAGATGTTGTTATTTGACACATTTATCTCTAATACATGTATTGAATGCTTCTCTAAATTGTACAAAGTGAGCACGGGTATTGTGCTGATTACATTTTTCACAAAACTGACCCTAACATTAAAGATTATCACGAACCATATAAACTCATTAAAATAGCTGGAGGATTTGGATGGACAGATGGGTTGGCTGGGTTTAGGGGGACCAAACTTTAGAAGAGAGGAGCTAAGTGAGAACAGTAGAGAAGAAAGTTTGAGAAGAGCAGCTGGGTGTAAGGGTGAGTGTGTTTACTTATGGTTTTTTTTGTATTCTCGGTCCCCAATGCATTTGTAGAGCATTATATAGACAGGTTGCCCCATAGTTCTATACAATTAGAGCATTTGTATGTGTGGATTGTTTGCATTTCTGCATATTCTACATGTGTTGTCTCGGCAGAGTTACATTTGGTGCATATGTACATTTTGACGATATTGCCTGCCTGTAGTGAGCCTATGGTTTGGAGTTCTCCCGTGTTATTATTTTATTTGATTTTATTTAAAGTTTTGCATAGTGCTGGACCCAACAGTGGGTCTTGGAGCCTTTTACAAAGTTTAAAGTGTGGTGGTGAAAAAGAAGTCGCATTGTTGTTTAGAAGAGGATATCAAGATCAATGTAGGTAAAGGATAGTGAGGGTGGATGTCTTGCATATTAGGTGGGCAAAGACGGTATTCTTTTAGGCTTTTGCTTAAGATGATGCTGGAATGGGTGGCATTGGTTTGGGGTGGGAGGCTGATGTGTAAGTGTAGGGTAAATGCAGAATAAGTATTAATGCTACATTCTGTATGGCATGCAAGGGGGTGAGATTGTTGTTGGGGAGTTCAGTGAGGATTGCTTTTCCATAGTCCATCTTGGAGCGAACTAGACCCTGAACTGTGGTACATCATTTCTCAAGAGGAAGGAATTGTCATGTCTTGTGTGGGAGGTGTAGCTGCTGTTGACTGTTTTAATGACAGTGGCTATGTGGTAATTCAAGGAAAGTCATGGGTCCATGGTAAATTCTAGCTGCTTGACTGGTGTCGACGGAGAGATGTGAGGGTGTGTCAGTGATGCGTTCTTTGTTCCATAGGGTGATGTATGGTTGTGCCTGGGGGCAGCAGATGAGGAGGCTTTACATTTTGGATGGGTTGAGTATTAGGAGTTTGGTAATAATCCAGGCGGCAATGGTGGAGATGTAGTGCCCGAGAGGGTGGTATTCTAAGTTGGAGGAGATATTTTACTATATTTGAGTGTTATTGATGAGCATGGATGTTGTGGCAGCTAATAGCTTTCCCGAAGTATTAAACATATATGTTGCACAGGAGGGGAGATATGGAAGATTTTTGCGGTAACTCATACTTCATTGGGGCAGGATGTCATTGAAAAGGGCTTGAAGGCAAAATGTGCCCTGTCAATGAGGAAGGATGCAAACCAGTCAAGATCAGGGTCTAAGAGTTTTATCTTGTTGGACACGATGTCTAGAAGGGTGGTGTTGTGAATTGTGTAGAGGACTAGGAGGGCTATCTTTCTTGTGTCTTTGATATTGTGGAGATTGTCCATGATGTGAAGTGTTGCAGTCTCCATGCTTTTGCTGGTGCAGAAACTTAATTGGAGTGGGTTGAGGAGGTTGTTAGGGGTAATGAGTTGTTGGAGTTGGCTTGTGACAAAGAGTTAAATGATTCTGTTGAGTTATGTTAGTCTTGTGATGGGACTGTAGTGTTTGTGGAGTTTATGGTTAGGGGATGGTTTCTTCGGGTGGGTTGGGTTGTCCTGCCTTGGGTCAGGGCAGGATCATGCAGCGTGAGATACAGCAGTTGATAATGCTGATCCAATGAGGAGCCAGGCAAGAGTGAGTATGAGTTAGATGTGGCCTGAGCTGGGCATACATCATCCAGGAATTGGGCTAGTTTTGTTTTGGTTGTTGGTTTAGGAGTGTGTATTGGTAGATGGGGTGGAATGTTTCTCTTTTGTTGAAGGGTACGCGGGTGGGAGTTGCTAGGGCACCTGTGGAGGTGAGGACTTGTCTAATGTTGTGTATTTTGGAGTTGAAGTACTTCAGATAGTACACGAGGGAGTTGCATACTGAGGTAGATGGGGCATCCTTGGGGTGGATTGTGGTTTTGGGACTAATGTGATGATTTTGAAAAGTGTTTGTATACTATTGGGATGGATTTAAGTTCTTGGTGGATATGGCTTGCTTTGGCATGTCTTATGGTCATCTTGTTATTGGATCAGCAGTCTTTAAGAGGTTGCCTGGTGAGTGGGTTCGGGTTCTTTATTACAATTGTGTATGTTTGGATGCATATTCTGTGTTTCTCATTCATGCTTACATACTTACTGAACATACTCCATGTGTGTGCTGCCTGTTATCTGTGCAGATAATCACTTGGGCGTTTGCAGAGCACTCAAGACGTTTCTGTTCTGACAGTCTGTGAGGGCTCTCCTGTTGGCTCTCCTGTTGGTCTCACTGTGTGTTTTCTCTTACTGGCTGGCTAGCACCCAGATGCCTACGGGCCTTGGTCCGTGCTTAATAAATGATGTTACATTACATTACAAATGCATAGTACATGCTTTTTGTATGTGCACATTGTGCTTACCTGTAGTGCCTGCACATGTATTCCACATGTGTTTTTTTTCTGCAAACGCATGTTACTTGAGTATTAAAAGTGTACATTGCTAACTTGTTTATACTGTAGGAAATCATGAGTGGTAGCCTTCCAGCTTGATTCAGAGCAGCAAGAAGACAGGAGGCTGCCTTAGAGATGCACTATATCTCTCACTGCCTTGCCCTATCCCACGGTCCTGATTCCACCTACCCCGGTACTCCCCCACCCAGGCTTCTCCCTTCAAGTCTTTTACCCACAGGGCTCGTCCCCAGACCTCCATTTCTCTCTAACTCTTTGTCATGAGCTTTTCCTGCCTCTCTGTTGCAGCAACACTTCCCTCCGACTCCTTAACAATATGTCACTGCTTTGTACACTTGTATCCCTCCCTCTTTTACCTCCTTGATGTTGTTGATGTTGCACCCCCACCCTCCTTCATCTGGTATTGGGACTGGCTTTTGGGCCAACTCCTGGGGATGCCTTCGAATTGTGTAGTGTCACTTGGGGTTGGCAGGTCCCTCCCCTTATACAGTCATTTCCCTGTCACACCCTGGCCTTGCTCTTGGGCTGGACTCTGTTAGCATATTGATACTTCTCTGTTTGGGAGTGCAGGAATTGTGTGTTGATAGGCTGACTGCCTCACAGATTGCCATTCTAGTTTAGGCCCCGCTCCTTCTCTCTGTAGATTTATATGGGTTTTACACACCTGGGTGAGGGGAGTGGAGGTACTACTGGCTCTGTGGGACAGTTGCTCCTTAATTTCATTAAATGGGAAGGAGCATGTTACATGCACCTGTCTTCCATGCTTGGCACAGTGTGGTACAGTTAGCTTGGGGATCTTCTTCATGCCGTCTGCACCATTTCAAAAACTCTTGTGTCTGGACTTCGTATTAGAAACATAGCGGATGATGCACTTGTTATCTATGGACTGGACCTCAATATTTCCTGCGTGTAATCAAATTGCGGACCGTCATTATCAAACCGCACAGGTCTGCTTAGACAGCGCCCCTACCTGCCGCCTGACTCAGCACCCACAAGCTCCCCAGATATCTCGGATCATTCTCACAACCACCTCCCAGGGTTTCCTTTTCTTTCCCTGACGAAAGACTTATGTGACTCACACAGTCATAGTCACCCCCCTCCCCCGATGTCCGAAACTCGAGTTGGCATTATTTTTATTTTATTTTTATTTTACAAACTTATAATGCGCATTTTACAGGCATTGGGGCGGATAACATACAACATGTAAGTAACAAAACAGGACAGAAAAATGCTCTCACCTAAACTGACTAGCTAACCGGGATCTGGGATTTTCAATTTAAATAAGTGTTTTTTGAGGTTCTTTCTAAAGGCCCAGTAACTTGGTTCAAGTCAGATAGTTAAGGGTAAGTTGTTCCAATGCTTTGCTATCCGGGCAGGAAAGGCTCTGCCCGAGCCAGTGGCTCGGCTGTAAGAAGGCACTGTGACACTGCCTTGAGCCTCTGATCTCAAAGAACGATTTGGAATGTTTGTGATATCCTTTTCTTGAGATATGCCGGTACAGTACGACATAAGCACCTATGCACTAATGCCAGGGTTTTAAACTGGATTCTATCTTCAATTGTAAGCCAATGCAATGCTTTCCTTTCCATGTAAATATAGTCACTTTTCTTCATGCCTTTGAAGTATGTACGGCATTGTTTTCCATGATCTGGCATTTCTTTATGCAGTTCTTAGTGGCCCAGAGCATAAGAGTGTTTCCGTAGTCCAGAAATGGTTGCCATAGTGATTGTGGCAGTGTTCTTCTCACTCAGGAATGGGCAGATGGATCTTAGTAAGCGGAGATAGTAGGAATTGTTTTTGTGTAAGTAGTGAACCTGCGCCTCTGCTCCCAGAGATGCCTCCATAATCATACTGAGGGTTTAAACCTGCTCTGTCTCTTGTATACATGTGTCCTTAATGTAAAAAGAGTCATAGTCTGGCCCTAGGTTGGCTCGGGCTTGACGAGTACCAAAGATCATCATCTCTTTCTTTTTACTATTGAGACACATCCAATTGCCCTCCATCCACCTTTCTATGATGTTGTACAGAGTTGAAATTTTGGCGCTATTCTTAAGATAGTCGCCCTCCAGCTCTTCCACCAGCTGGCTATCAAAGGCATAGTTTGTAAAAAAAACGCGGCAACGCTTTCCAGTAATTTGCACAAGCATTGCATGTACAGGTTAAAAAGGAGAGGGGATAGTCTGGCTCCTTGAGGGACCCCATAACCTACGTGGTCTGCCTTAGAGAATTTTCCCCCCAATGGTTTTTGCCTCACGGTCAGCCAGGAAAGATGTCAACCATGCCAATGCTTCCTTGGAGCAACCAGCCATTCTATCCAGGACATGTTGTAATTATTGGTGGTCTACTAGATCAAATTCCATGCTCAGGTCCAGGAGCATCAATAGCTCTGTCTTGCCCTTGTCCAGAACACTGAGCATGTGTATCTGTAAATCCAACATGGTGGTCTCTGTACTTTGTGCAGTATGGAAACCCGATTGTTGGTCGTGCAAGATGGAATTAGCTTCGACATGCTTCTGGAGTTGGGCTGTTGCAATTTTGTCCAGGACCTTCAGTATGAAGTTGCAATTGTTTATGGGACTCAAATTGCCTGTGTCCTTGAAATCTAGGCCTGGCTTTTTGATAAGGGGAGTGATAGTAACTGCTTTTATGGATTTGGGCACGGTGCCTTCTTTAAAAGAAGCATTTACTGTTTTTGTCAGGACTAGTGAAAAGGTTTCTTTATTTTCCAATATGATTTTCAGAGGTATTATATTATCGGGGCATGAGGTGGGATGGTGGCCAGCACTCTAACCATCACTTCATCGGAAATTGGATGGTAGTGTAAATAAGCTACTTCCCTCTGCCTAGGTTCTCCAACAAGTGTGGATGCCACACTGTTTGATGTTTCAATGGCCGAAGTTATAGTGTCTCTAGCTTTCTGAATTTTGGAAGCAAAAGCTCTTTGCACGGACTTGCAATCATCCTTTGTGGGGTTGACAGGGGTGATAAGGCCTTCGATTTCTCTATGGACTTAAGGATATCAAATAATTTGGCAGTGGAATTGGGTGCAGAAGCTATCATCTCATTGTAATGGATAGTTTTGGCTTCTCTAATGCCCTTTCTATAGCGTGAAACAATGCATCTCCACTGTTCTTTGGTGGCTGGTGTCAGGTGTTTGAGCCACTTCCTTTCCAAACCTCTTTTTTTCCTTTGTTGAGTTTGGTTAGCTCACTATGAAACCATTTCTGATGATTACTATTTTTCCTTACTAACTTCGATTTAAGTGGTGCTGGCTGTTCCACAAGTTCTAGGATCGAGTATTGCCGCATCATATCCTCACATGATTCCTCTTTCTGAAAATTATCCAGTATCTTTTTTAGGCATGTTTCCAATTGAATGGGCCCTATGTTCTAAAGGTTTCTACTTTGGAACTTTTCATGTGGGCTGATGGCTTTTTTAAGAGGGTGATTCATTTGTATCTCAAAAATAACCATAAAATGGCTTTACCAGATACAGGGGAATGTCACAACCATCTGTGCCTTGAGATTTTGAATTATGATCCAGTCTAGCTGGGTACCCTTGGCTGTCCTGGGTCCATTGTTTCTAACCTTGAAATCTATGTTATTGAAGGTTTTTTCAAGGAGAGCCTCTTTATCCAATGGGCTCCCTCGCCACCTATTAAGGTGACCTACAAGCGAGGTTGCTGTGTTGGTAGACTTCAGGTTGTTTGACTGCTGTGTTAATTCATTGCCTAAGTCTGAGCTGAGGCAAGGAGGTTTGTAAATTACTATACATTTGATACAGTGATTCTGTGTTGGGGAGAATTTAAGATTCAGCGTTTTGCATCCAGTACATGAGATGTAAACCTTGAACAGGTGGATGGAGTCTCTGACAATTACTGTGTAAGCGATATTCAATCAACACTACAGCTAAGTCAATGCCTAGTCTGGGATGCTGAGGAAAACCCTTATTGATGTATTTTTATGTCCAGTTCAGTACTCTGGATGACAACCCTTGTATAACACCCCCCTCTTAGAATCCCCCTGACCCCACTGAGCCAAGAAGTAGGTTTGTTTTGAAAATGTAAACAATGTATATATATCACACTTTATAATAAATTAATATCTGATAGTACACTTAGGCATATGATGTTGATCACCAATGGGTAATCTGGCACTAGCACACTTCTTTACAATCAATGAGGAGTTAGTATAGGATGGATAAAGTAGCAAAAATACTTTTATGGTTTCAAGGGAAAAGCAATGAGGAATAAAATGCAGTACAGAAATATTTGATATGATTTTAGCAAAAGATAAGATAATCACTTTTTCTCTGGCAATTCACTCCTATCCCCTATGCAATGTAAGAAATGGAAGGAGATGGAAAGAGGAGCACACAGTTCTCAGGAATGAAATCAAATACAATACGAAATTCAGTTCCCCCCCAGCAAGCTCAGAGGAAACAGGTAGGAGTTTGAAACACAGGCCCAAAATGCTTTTTAAATGTGATGGCAATGGATGGGAAAATGTGCCAACTGATTTTAATTCCCTCTAGAGATTCAGGGTGATTGGGAGATGCGTGTTGGTATTAGTTCAGGCTCACTTTAGCAATGCTCTATGAGTTATTACCAAGTTGCAAACGGATTTAACAAAAGAAAGAATGGAGCTGCTTTTTTGACAAGTGGAGAAATTGAGCCAAAATCGCAAATCGCGGTAAGTTTCGTGAGTGCGTAAATCGTGATTGCGGTAAAAGTATAAGGAGTAGCTTCAAGGCTTGTTGGAAAGCTTAGATTCTAAGCTTTCAGAGGAAAGTTAAATCACGTTCCTAGGACAAAGGGTTCCAGAGATACGGACGATTTAATAAAGGTAGTTTTTCGGATTTAAAGTAAACTCAAAATGACAGGTGACAGCTTGCAGCAACAGAATTGACAGGTGACAGTTGTGCAGCTTTAAAAATGACAGATGACACGATTTCTAGGAGGCTGTTCTACTTAGGTTAAAATAGTTTGGATTATATTATTTTAACTAAGAGATTGGTTCTGCACAGTTCTGCTAGGTACTCACAATATCAATTTGAAATAGGCCTCATCACGGTCTGGTCAGGTTGGACGGGACTTCCGGTGGGTGGTTCTGAAGTCCCGGCTATCTGGGTCAGCTCTGCTCTCTGGGTCTATCAAGCACCGGATCTGCTCACAAGGGTCTGGTTTGTGGTTCTCTCGGGTTCCGGATACAGCACTGCCTTCTGGATACTGCTACAGGTTCTTGCAAAAATTCTTGGCAAAAAATCAAACCGCTCGCCCGGCTGTTGAATAGTTTGGTTGGTTTTGAGGCCTGCTGAAGAGGATTCAGGCCTCTCTGCTACAAATTCTGGAGTTAATTTCTGCTCCATGTTCTGGAGATTGATGGATTTGAAGTCTGGATCTCTGGATGTGAAGTCGTCGGTCAGCATGCTCCGCAGCAAATGGAATTGAATGTCTCTACCTGTCCCAGCAGTCTCTTTTTATGTGTTTTGAAAATGGGTGTGTGCCTGGGCCTAGCTAAGCCTGCCCCTCTCTACTTGTCATTGGCCCAATTCTCCCCTCTCCCATGATTGGGGGAAGGAAATGGATTGTCATCATGATGAGGTCTGTTTATGGGTCAGAGGATCCTCCCATGGTGAAATTGCCCACACATCTATATCTGATCCAAATACATATTTCCCAGGTACACAAGTGGTTGACATTACATGTACATATTATATATTCCTTATGGTCCATGCTTGTCTGCCTCTGATCTTCCTGGGTGCTTGCATTAAAAAATGACAACATTTTGCGCTTTTTGACTGGTTTTGCAATATCAGACATTTACCCAAAAGTACACAAATGTGCACAAGGAGTATGGACATTAATTGATGAAGTGTCAGATATTTAACATGCAGACATTTGGAGTAAGACCCTATTTTCCGCTAGCAACCCCCCAGAATACACCACAGGGTCCTAACACCTCTTAAAACGTGCACAGAGAAATCACAAAAATAATGATATTACTTATAAAATTTTGACAAGTCCGCACTATGAGTTATCTATCTTTTTAAAATTATGCTCTGGTCAAAAAGGGGTGTGGCTTCCCACATCACAGGGTGGAATAACTGGTTTATCCACTTCCCCCAAGCTCAGCTGCTAGCAGAAGCACTGCCCCTCCCAGTTTCCCCCAAGAGGAAGCCACTTTATGGCCCCTCAATATAACATTAGCCTGAGTCCATTATTCAGTTTCCTGCAGTTGCCCCTCCCCTAATCTAATCAGAGAGGTGTCAACTCCTTTTGGTGGGGAAGCAGGATGCAGATAGGCCTGGGAACACATCTGTTGATCCAGTTTCAACTCCTGTCGGGGGTAGTTGTCAGGCAGAATCCAGTTTCATTAAGACAGGTTTCAGCTAAATGTCACTTTTTGTTCCCAGTTTTCTACATTCAAATCAAACTGACAATTTTTACATATACATTAAATAATTACTTCCTTCAAGTCATTTCAGAATATAGTTTTACATTGTATCCACCTCTTAGCAAGTCTTTCCTTGGTCTGGTTTTGTTTCATTTGTTCAGTTTTACACAAAAGTCTGGTGGTTTTAAAACGCCGGCTTTCTGATAGTGGTGAGTACCGGTATTGCAACCATTTTTGGGATTAAGAAAATGAATTCCCCACAGTTCTGAGTTGCTTTTTGGCAATCAGCATTGCCATTCCCAATGGTTTCAGGCTACTGTGTGTGTAGCCCAATGGTGGTTTTAGGCAGTGCCCTCCTGTGCTCACAACATAGGCAAAAATGGGTGGTAGCCTATTCTTCATGTTTTCCCTGTGCACTCTCTGGGGAGTTCTGGCCATCATGATGTTTTCCATGCCAGTACTGCACAGTTTTATGGTAGGGCTTGGATGCATGGGTAAAAACATCCCACAACTGAGACCCCCCGCCTCCCGACTCCAATGTCTCTATTCTTATTATGTATAGTAAACCCTTCTGGGACTGCTATATCACACACCAGACCAATTGGGTCTTGGAGCCAGGTATATGTGAGAAACAGAATATCTAGCTCCTCCTCCATTATGAGATCATGTATGCTGAGAGCATGCTTGCATAAGGATCGGGTGTTCAAAAGACATATTTTTAAGGCCTTTATATCTTCCTTCTTATAAGTGGGTTTGGCTGGCGTTTTAATGTTCACACAGGTCGGGTCTTTGCTGGCTTTCCAATTATTTATTCGCACAGCACTAACCTTGCCTTTAGACTTTTGCTCTAAGTATGGTAATGTGGCTGCATTGTGACTTGTGCTTTCCGTGTCATTTAAAGCCATATATTGGCTGATTGAAATGCAGCATTTACCATTGGCACTGTCTGACATGGCTAAGACCAGGGCTGGACTGTGTACTAAAAGAGGCCCTGGAAATAAAGTTCAAAGGGGCCCCAAATTACACATTATCAGCAAGTCCAATGCTTTTCCTATGAGAAAATTTGGAAATACCACAGAAAAGAGGCCCAGGGTGCAGAGGCCCACCGGGACATCTCCAGAGTTCCGTATAGGCCAGTCCACCCCTGGCTAAGACCTCTTCTCCCACTAATGGCAGAGCCTGGGAGATGACAGAGAATAATTCAGGGTTCTGGGTAACCTTAAATCTGTGGTCATTAACTGCCCATTGATACTGTTTCCAAAATCTGTCCCATCGATCTGAGCACAGCCTATTATCCCAGCACCGGCATGACTGGGAGTAGGCATTATATGCGCTACCCTGTTGTCATTGCTAGGGTTACTAACATTTGGGTCCACGCCAATATGCTCAATCCCTTTGTCAAAAAATGTCACTTTCTCGGTGCATGGAAAACGAGTAAAAGACTGCCTCCTGGCTTTGGCAATGGCCTCAAGGACTTCAGCGATGCCCATATTATGAATAAGAATACGAGTAACTCACCACGTTACACGTCCTGGCACGGACTGCCACAGACTGGCTTAGACAGTCCGCGCCTGCGTGTTCGCGCAGGTTTTGTAGGGAAGTACACGCAAAGAACTACAAAACAATGGGAAATGTAGTTCGATGCTGGTGAAAACAACGAGCTTGCAGAGAAAGCGTCTCTGTTTTAAATTGCACAGGGTAGGACAGCAAGTTAGTGTTAATCAAAGTATTTACCTGTTCAAAGAGCCAAATGAACAACAATACTAATGAATTGATACCCTGCAAAATGTAAGCAAATAACAGCGCTTTATAATCTAAATTCCACTTAATTTTATGTTGTTATGTTATGTTATCGGTACTTGTATAGCGCACCGTCACCAATGGAATTGGTCACCAAGTGCTCTGGCGGATCTGTAAACAGGAAGGGTGTGGGTAGGATTAGTCGGGAGGAGGGTAGAAGGAGAGTGGGAGATGTGGTGTGCTGTTGGCAGCTTCAGCTCGGTTGACACCGAGTGCTGGGCTTTGGTGCTAGTATCGGATCGGATGAAGGCCTTGAGTGCTGTGGGTGAAGTTTATGTGTTGTTGATGCGGTGTGGTAAAGTGTGTGCAGATTGCCGGGAGAGAGATGGTTGTGTGGTTTTGTGTGGGTTTAAGTAAGTGGAAGATTGAGGATTGGGTTAGTGGGGTCTGTATCCAGGTTCAGGTACTTACCATTCCGTTAGAGTTGTATACCTGTGGGTTCGGATGTTGCTGTTGGTTCGGATGTTGCTGGTTCCTGACCGCCGACTCGATTTGGTGGTGTTGCGCTGGTCCAACTGTATCCTATTGAGTATAGTATGGATTGGTGGGTGCGTCTGAACCTAATCTTCAGGTGTGGGACTGGGTGGGTGATATCTAACCTTGGGTAATCTAGTGTGACCCTGGTCAGTTAAGGCTTTGAGTGCTTCAGGGTTGCGGTCATGTTGAAGTGTTGTCCTAGTGGGTCCGTCTTGGTGAGCGTGTGTATTCAGACGTTCGTATCCTTCTGTCGTGACTGATTCTTTGATTTCCGAGGAGCGAACATCCTTGAGACTGTTGTTTAGTGTAGTTTGTGTGGTGGGGCATTGTGCTTCCTGCTTTGTATTGGTGGGCCGTGTGTAGTGATGAAACACTACAAAATTAATATACAAAAAGGTAAAATACAGCAGAGTAGCTAGTAAAATACAATCTGAAAATAAAGATCTGCCCCAAGGGAGGCCCTTATGTACTGTCACAGACTGGCTTAGACCGTCCGCGCCTGCGTGTTTGCGCAGGCACGGTAGGGAACTACACGCAAATGGGACATGTTGTTCGATTCTGGTGAAAACAACGTGTGTGCAATGAAAACTCTCTGTTTTAAATCATACAGGGAAGGACAGCAAATGAATGTTAATCAAAGTATCTACTTGTTCAAGGAGCCAAGTGAACAACAATAGTAATGCATTGATACCCTGCAAAGTTTAAGAAAATAACGGTGCTTAAGGCAACCCGTTATGTCTTTTCATGATTAGGTTTCTCCAACTGCATGAGCATTGTTTATAAACCATAGTGACCTAGGTGTTATACTCACTCACTCAAATTCCACGTTCTACAGTAATGGCATGGAGTGTTCACTACTAACAGTGCCTTCTGGAATTGTATACGGGATAAGGGGAGCTGATTAGACTATTTAGCCTCCAACTAAGTTTAGGCTCCATATTCTTCCATGTTCTTCTTGTTTAAAGTTCACTATATTTCAGATTTTATTTTCAAGTCTATTGCAGTCTACATCAGTTCCAGCTAAGGCTGGGTGGTTTCAGTGAGGGTCACAGAAAATCCAATGGAAAAAATAACAATTTTTCAACTTTCATTCCCTACACGAAAACGCCCATGAATTTATATTACATCGGTTAGTTGTTAGCCCAATATGGCGAACAGTTATAGTTAAAACTTTTTCCAATGTAAAATTGCATGGAACCTTAAGAAAAGCAGCAGTTGGACATTTAGGGTCTGATTTACAAAGTGTTTTTCAAATGGGATTGCACCACTGTAAAATGCTTATATAAATCACTCCCATAGTGTGTAACTCCTGCACAAAGCGTGCACGACTCCTGCAAGTCTCTTAAGCGACGTCTATATTTCACTTTTCCATCTATTCATTGATTTCAAATATTCTATTAGAAGTTTCTATACTGGGCACAAACCCATGCTGCTGAACAGCCGCACACTAAATTGCTGAGGTTGCGTTGTATTTCCCGACAATGCAAGGAAGTACGATGGAAATAAGAGCCAAGACTTAAGATTTCTGTTGGAATATAAATAGGTCAGAGGTTAGTCTAGTTATGGAGATTCTGAGCTCATGGTCAAACAAGTGTGGGAATGCGGCCTTCTCCCCTCCAGTTTGCAGCGCCACCATTCTGAAGTGGGTGGAAATATTGGACGGGAGATGTGCTTTCGAGCAAAGCTGCTCAAATCACTCGCTGTAGGGGAAACATGTGCTCCAGTGCTATTCCAAGCATTTCTTAAAAGACGGCTCTTTCCTAATTTAACAAAACGTCTTAAAACTTTCATTGAAGTAGAAAGAAAGTGCTGCACTTTAAGAAATGCTATATTTATAAAAGGGGAAAATGTGAAATAGAGTTTAACGGCGCCTGGAAGGTGTCATATTTCAACTCCTTTTGAGACATGCTAAACCAAGGCTGCTCAGAGGAGGATCCCCTCGTTTGGCTGCGCTTCATTCCTGATGGTTGCTAGGGCTGCCCTTCATTCCTGATGGTTGCTAGGGCTGCCCTTCATTCCTGATGGTTGCTGGGGCTGTTGTCAAGCTTTAAATCAGGCACATGCTAACGATGCTTTCATGTCCCTGCACCGCATTTTTTCATTATCAGAAAATGTTTTTTTGTAAAGGAAGTGATCCTCCTTCATGGACAAACACTTGTCTACGTTTGCACGTTCCTTAGAATCAGGACCTCGGGCACCTATGAACACTGGAATACTTATTTTTTTCACTGTTCTTAGAGGGCACTTTCCATGCACACTAAAACGCTTGCTCAAAGGCTGATGATGCTTAGTGCTGTTCGACAATCACATTTTTTAACATAGCTATTCACCCAGAGCATTACATAACAACATTTGGCACCACACATTATTAGGAAATGAAAATGCATACTTCACCTAGAAGGCAGATGCTGCCTCTAGTATGTCAACAAATTTACCACCTGCAAAATACCCAGAGATGTCTGAAGAGAGCACTCAAGCAAATGAGCTACATTACAAGAAGGGAAGTCCTGTGTGGCCTTAGTGGCAACAACAAAACCAAAGGTTGATGCCTGGAAGGTTTTGAACAAATCATAACTACGTGCACAGCTCTGGACAACCCTCCAGACCATCGTTTTTCAGCCTGCCAAATCATTACAGAAGGGGAACGACCATATGTAAATCAGGCTTCGCCCCACTTATAAAAAGGGGCAGTCCAGCCCAAACTACTTGGTCACATCCCTTCTGCATGAGACCACAATCATCCCCAGACATGTTTTCGGCCTTATAGGACGTCATCAGTGAGGAGTAGCTTCAGTCTCAAGGCCGAGCAGCCATCTTTTTTTCTGCTTCAGGGATGATGTGTTGGTTGTGTAAATGGGTAAGGTAAGACTCCCTGGTATTAAACTAAAGACATTCAGGGTGACAAAATAAAAGTAGGTCTTCAGTTTGACAGTGGCCACCATGACTGTTCTATAGTTGTCGGAAAAGATGTGGGATGGGGCAGTAGGGATTCCACACATTCCCCGGGATATGCACTGGGGTAATTTGGCTGTGACTGTAAGCATGTTAACAAATAAAGGACATTTAGCTCTGATTGCTACACCAGTCCTTGCTGTGAAACCATGCCTTAAGCAGTTTCTGTGGCACAATCAGTTAATGTAACATTACCAACCGATTGTAATGTTCATTTAGTTTAGGACTGTATGCTGATTTGCTGATAAACAAGCATCAAGATTTGTGTTTCTTTATTTTATTAATATAGCACTTTAGCCAAAGAAGTCAACATGTATACTCTCCCTGCTGGGATTCTGACAGCGGTCACCCTTCCCCTACCAAAACTTGGATGGGTTTTAAAATAAAAACAAAATAAATGATCTGGACTGGTGACAGAGGGCCTAGTTCCGGGACAGTCCCAAGAGACCGGGGACTTCCGGTTACCACACTGCGGGGACAGAGCAAAGTGCACCCTTGAAGTGAGCTCGTGTACCTCGGTTTCAGGCAGGAGCAGGGCTTTCATGACTCAGCTGGGCATTTACACCAGGGCATTCCGCTACTGTCTAGGGCAGACATGCATACACATCATGACTATCACGCGACAGGCAAGGGGCGGTGCTCCAATGCATAGGACTTCAAAAGTCCAAGATCACATAATAGCGTCATTTTAGCATTAACATTACATTAAAGTTAGCCCGGGTGTAAGGGAGGCGGATGTCAAAATGGCATGTTGGCTAGGGCAGCTTAAATCGCCGCACGAGCCTGATGGTGTTAACGGCTAGGAGACGCCCACAGGTCTGACTGCAGATATAAAGTTCTATTGTTTAATGTCCTTGGGACAGGGGCCATGGCGAGAATGCAATGATTGATATGAATAGTATGGGATGCGCAATAGCGTAGTGGAGGATAAGGCAGGACGTTCCCAAATACATGTTATTTCACAACACTAGAATTCCGGCCTGGAGCACAGAGGATTTTGCAGACTGCATTACGCACAGACTCAATGGAAGTTTCACATGTTATGTGAGTAAATAATGAGGCGTTTTCATACAGGGATGAGGGAATGATGTATGGATGCATGGACAGATGATTTAATAGAGAGTCTGCCATGTACATGGCTTTTTGGAATCTATCCACTTCCCCTGCGCTATGTGATGCAGGGCTGCCATAGTGGGACCATCGTCTATCTGCCCTTGTTGAACCCTCCCTGTCTCGACCCGCCTTCGGACACTTGTGTCTATGCACGTTACTAATCCCATCTAATGGATTCTGTTTTAACAGACGCATGCACACAAACACTCAATTGTAATAGTGTTTTCACCTCGATTTATATAGTTATGATTCGCAAGTGATTTTTGTGTGCGATTGATCCTTTTGAGTGGGCTAGCATGCATATGGCTGTGGATTTAGTGTGATCATTGAAGTGAGTAATTCAAATGGAGTTCTGATGCCCATACTATTCTTTTTCATTTCATTTGGGTGACAGGTATCTCCTCCCCTTTTGCCGCTGCCATCTGTATGCCACTCCTGCAGATGGCTTTTACTCCCGACACCTGCTGCTTTGTGTTAATCAGTGGAGCACCATTACGATCTTGTGGGACGATCGCCAATGGCCCACATGCCCTTACGCAGTACTAGTGGCTAGGAGCAACATTTCGACCTTTCAGCTGGACTAGTGCCTACCTAATGGGACGGCCCTGCGGTTCTAGGCGCTTCCATGTTGCCTTTTTGAACGTGAATGTAGCCCCTGTGTACCATGAAGGAACAGGGCGTCACACAAGAAGAAGCTGGTCATTTATTGCAGATGCAGCCCACAATAATGAAATATATTTTGGATTTCATGACCTAATGGCTGTATGGGCCTGGTGATTTTGTTGTGCATTAAATTTTGATTGTGATATTGACCGTGTAGCGTTATTCTTTGCAAGTAATGTAGCATATTCCTATTTGTGGAGCGATATATTGTGAGAAGATCTGCTTTGGGTTCCGGCTTCTGAGTATAGTTGCGTGGTACTGTACTGGGCGCGTTTGCCTACGAAGCCCAGTGAGGTCAGGGATAGGGCCTGCCATTATGACTATTTTAATGATGTCATGCTCATGGGAGGGGGATTAGCTTTTGTGTAACAGATGCCGGTCAGCCAGGTGGATTGGTGGAATGATGTGATTATCAGAAAATGGCTGGTCACAGGTGCCTGTGTTTGCGTGCATTTCTAGGAGGGAGACTGAGGTCATGTCCATTGGAATAGCTTCTGTATTCGTGCCATCTGTGCCCTGCAGCTCCCATTGGCCCCTCTTGAGATGAGCCTGGCTGCTCAGTCACTCTGCCAACTTGTGTGGTACATGCTTATGCTGATGGTTGGTTTGTTTACTGGCAGGAGTACAGGGCTGGTGCAGTCTCACTCAGGATACTGCTTTGAATGTTGCCTTACACTGGTGTCAAGCGATGGGGGGCCTGTTTTTGTTTGTCTCAGTTTTCAGTTCATGTTGCTGTACTTGAAGCTTCACATGCCTGTGCTGCATCAGTACGGCAATGGTGCCATGGCTAATATGGATGGCCACTCACATGGCACTTGGAGCCCCTACATTCATTTGTTCGTTGGCATGCATGGGTGACTTGTACATTTCACTGGTTGCATTGTGTGACTTCATTAAACCTACGAGGAGTTGTGCAATGTGGCCAGGGAGTGGTGTACAGGCACTCTGTAGGGCCTTTTACGGTTGGTTCGCGATGCCGTACTTCTCACCATGGCGGAATGGTACTTTCCGCCATGCTTGATGGCGTTAGGTACATGTCCGCTAGGGTCAGAATTCCCGTACCGTTGCGCCATGGTGGTAATCACGGTTTCGCTTGGTGCGCGTGCGCGTACTTGGTGCAGTTAGCGTTGGCGTTCACTACGGTGTCGCTAATGGCATCGTACTTTACGGTGACGGGTCATAATCGCACCGAGCGCTATTCGATGGCGGTATTGCATTTCCGCCATCGTTTTTCGATTTCCGCCAGGGTCGTAATGAGGGCCTATGTGATTAATTTATTTTTGATATTTTATGTCCTCCCCCCTGCAGAATATACCGCGTCAAAGCGTAAGGTTAAGAAGTGGGGGGGTGAGTATTAGGAGAGGAAACGGTGGGGGTTGCCAACATAAGATCTCTTTGGTTGCATGTGTAGCTATCATCGGAAATATCCTCTGTTTTTTGGGGGAAGGAACATATTTACAGCCGTTACTCCAATGCTCCTTATTCAGCTATTTGATAGAAGAGAACCGCGTTGTCTTTAATGCACAAATAATATTGTTCCAATAGGAATGTGTCCATCCTACCATCTTAGATATATTCTCCTAGGAGTTAAGACATTTCCGTCTTGGATTGTGATAGTCGTCCTCACGACTATGTTCCTATATTTTTTTAGCTTATACACTTACTCCACAGTGTTGGCAGAGTGCTGTTCCTGATTCTGATGTTTGTGACGTGATGTAATCGACTGAGATGTAGGGGGTAATTCATAGAATTCGGCGCACAAGTGGCGCCCGTGGCTGGCGCACAGAGTGCGCGTGCGACAGTCTGCGCCAGCCGCGTGCGCCAAAACCCATTTCAGCGCACAGCGTATTCATGGATTTCAACATCCATAACCAGCTGTTGCGGAGAGTGTTGCAGTGACCCTGCAGCAGCGCCAGTAACGCCCCCAACCCTGCCCTGTGCGCCAAAAACATCGCACAAATCCCCTACATGGCGCAAAGGCCAGTGGAGCAACATGCAGCCCCCCAATCACAAAAACGTGTGGAAAACTCCCTGCACACCCCTCGGAATACGCATACCCCGCTCGCGGTAGCAAAAACGCCTGTAAAAGTCCACACGCACACCCGGAATACATGTAACCCGCTCGCGCTAGCGAAAACGCATGTAAAAGTCCACACGCACCCCCGGGATACACGTACCCCGCCCGTGCTAGCAAAAATGCATGTGAAAGTCCACGCGCACACCCGGAATACACGTACCACTTCCCACGAAGAGCACGTACAGAGCGATGGAAACCCACGTAGGACCTTCTATCGTGGCGAGGGAAACGACCACACGCACATTACGTCACCTACACGCTTAACAATGCCTACATGCAAACGTGCTGTTTTTCACGTGTCAAATCACTCCGTATCAAGCTGGCCACACAACAACACACGGAAGACCACGCTCCTGCCCAGAAGGCCGAATTACTGCCCCCCAGAACCCTGAGCAGCCTCCCATGAGCCATCTTCTGCTGCCTGCCTGCCTGCTGCCACCGTGCCCTGCCATTTGGTGCCTGCACATCTGTCATCTGCAGGGGTCCAGTTCCTATGACCACTCCTGCTGTAACAGATGAATCCTGACTGAAGTTCCATCACTCCGCAGCCCAGCCCCAGGACCCAGTTGCCCACCCAAACCTGCCTCGGGGGTCGCCATGTCCGACACAACACCTTCCGGCACCAGTGGCAACCCTCCAACAGAGAATCAGAAGGCTACCAGCTTCAGTGAAAATTAAGTTGGTATCCTGGTGGAGCAAGTTCTGGGGCATTATGATGTCCTCTTCACACCATTGCGCGCCAACAAGGAAGGACGGAAGCGGATCTGGAAGGACATAGTGGGTGCCATCAACGCGGAGGGGGTGACACCCTGCGACATCAAACACGTCCAGAAGCACTGGGAGGACTACAAGTCCAGAACCCTCAATGAGGCCCTGCGCCTCTTGGAAGCAGCGGATGCAGTGGGGCGCCAGGCCCCGCTTAACACCCAGCAGATGAGGATCCTGGAGCGCATTCACCCAGTGATTCACCACCAGATCCTCAGGATGCAGGCCCGTTTGAAGTCGAGCGGTAAGTGGCCCTTGATTCACGTTTAAAACAGTGCATGTTGCAGTGTGCTGGTAGCAGAACAGTCATGTCCCTGTACATACACATCCATACATGGGCCTTTTCAGACATATGTCCAAGCTGAACACTCCTGGCACACCTCAACATGCACTGCGTTCAATAAGTACGCATGGACACTTACCGCTCGACTCCGGACTGCTCTGCCACTCGAGGATCTGGCGGTGAAGCACTGGGTTAATGCGTTCCAGGACCCTCATGTTGTCGGTGGTAAGGAGAAACCAGCGCCTCACTGCACCCGCTGCTGCCAAGAGGTGCCAGGCCTTCCTGAGGGTCCTGGACCTGAAGTCCTCCCCACGCTTCCGGATGTGTTGTATGTCACAGACTGCCACCCCCTCCATGTTGATGGCAGCCACAATGTCCTTCCAGATCCCCTCACGTCCATCCTTGTCGGTGCGTCTTTTTCTGTAGAGGGCATCATAATGCCCCAGGACTTGCTCCACCAGGATACCAACTTCTGCGGCACTGAAGCTGGTAGCCCTCTGCCTCTCTCCAGTGGTGTCTTATGGTGTTTCCCCCGACATGGCAACCCCCAAGGCAAGTGTGGGTGGACAACTGGGGCTTGGGGCTGGGCTGTGGAGCGATGGAACTTAAGTCAGGAGTCTTCTGTTCCAGCAGGGATGGTCACAGCAACTGGACCCCTGCAGATGGCTGACGTGCAGGCACCAAATGGCAGGGCACATGGCCATCAGGCAGGCAGGAAGCAGCAGATAGCAGATGGGAGTCTGCTCGTGGCCCTGGGGCGCAGGGAAATGGGCTTCTGGGCAGGAGTGTGGTCTTCCGTGTGTTGTCGCGTGGCCAGCTTGATACAGAGTGATTTGGCACGTGGGAAAACAGCACGTCAGCGTGTAATTTGAGGAAAGGCCCTTAGCGCGTAAGCGTGTATGCGACGTGATACGTGCGGGCATTTCCCTCGTCACGGGTGCATGCTGATTCTGCACTTGAAAAAACAGCACGTCCGCATGGTAATGTGTGTATTTCGAGGAAAGGGACTAAGTGCGTAAGTGACGTGACACGCACAGGCGTTTCCCTCAGCACCTGTTAAAGGTGAGCAGGGCCAGCAGTTTGCTGTACGTGCCTTTCGTGGAGACCGACGTGTGTTGCTACTTCTGGTTGTTTCGTGCGCCATCACAACTTCACAGCGGATCAAGGATGTATCTCTTCTTTTGGCGGGGGTATTGGCTACGCGTGTTTTTCATTTTCACGCTAGTCAGACGGTGAGTCACGCACGCTATTTTTCCCACTGCGGGTCCCCCTGTGTATCGCGTACCCATTTTCGAGGTCATAGTAGCCTGCGTGTCCCACGCGTACGTGTTTTTCATGTCCCTGGGTGCCACCGTGTACTGCGGGAGGTTAATTCCACACACGTGGGCTGCCGGGGGTTGCATGCACGGTTTTACTGCAGTTTTGGGGTGCCAGAGCATTGTGTGACTCATCACATTATCAACGGGGTCACATACAGCCTTGCAGGTGCACAGGGGTGCTGTTAACATCTTGTATACCACCCCTTTCACCCCAATTGCCCAGGACAATTGTGTACACCTCCCATTGGCACTACTACATCTATGCCGGCACTACTACATCTGTGCCATGGTTGGGCGGCCACAAAAGGTGAGGGGCACCTCAGCTGGGCGTATTCCATGTGGCGGGCATGGTCAGGGACGTGGCCGGGGTGACCAGGGATTATGGGCAGGGGTGTGCCATTTCAGCACGATTTTGTGCCACATGTTGGTGCAGTCATGCCAACACCCCCTGTGGTTCCGGGAGATGCAGCTCTTGCATCTGGCACTGTCGCCCATGGACCCGGCAGTCCGTTTCATCGACTGCCACGGGCCCAAAGGTAGTGGTAGCTGCAGGCGCAGCTGTGGACACCACCACCCAGGCTCAGGGTTGGCCAGCGCATGTTGCGTTGGCACCTGAAGAGTCCCAGGATGATTTCCAGGAGGTCAGGAGGCACACAGTAAGTGCCCACTGTCCAAGAAGAGGAAGAGGCTGGGACCCCAGACATGGCTCCAGCCTCCAGCACATCGAGGAAGAAGCCTTTCTGCAAGCAGGAACTGGACTTCCTTGTGGACTACGTGTTAGGACACAACCATGATATGCTAGTGGGCCCGAATTGTCACACTACGGCTGCCCAGCATTTGTCCCACTGGAAGCATGTTGCGGAGGGTGTCAGTGCAATTGGCCATGAGGTCCGCACAGCTCAGGAGTGCAAAAAGCGTTGGTATGACCTCTGACACTCTGCTAAGCTAAGGCGTGGCAGTAATTACAACATGACTCTGGTGACTGGCAGTGGGCCACCACCTGAGGAGGATCTCACTCCGCACGAGTCAGTCGCTGCAGAGTTCGTACCGCCAGAATTGTACGAAGGAGTGGGAGAGATGCTGGACTTTGATGTCCCGACCAGTGAGTGTTGTCGCATGTATGTACAGACCTTGTGTGGTTTGCTTGTGTGATGTGTTGTGCTTGACTGCCACTACATCCTATGTGTACATGGTTCACATGTGCGAGTCATGCAATGCTTCACTAATGGGTGCCTGCTGTGCAGCATGCTAGACATGTAGAGCAGACGGGGACTGTCCTCATCACCACAACTGCACCCTGCTCACATGCTAGTCACCCGGCAGACCCTCTGGTCCATGTTCCAGCCCACTGGCCCTTCTGCATGTAGCCTTGGGTGTCTTTCCACACAGCATTAGGACTAAGTCATTGCATGACTGACGTGCATGTGGGTTCTGCCTGTATGTGGATACTCCATGTAGGCATGCTCCATTGCCCCTCCACCCCCCTGTACCCCGATTTCACTGTGGCACTGGTGGGTATCATGGAGTACTGCAATGGACTGTTCAACGCTCCTGTTGTAAGCAGATTCAATTCAACACTTCAGCTAAGTCAATGCCTAGTCTGGGATGCTGAGGGAAACCCTTATTGATATATTTTTATGTCCAGTTTGTTTACTCTGGATGACAACCCTTATATAACACCCCTCTCTCAGAATCCCCCTGACCCAGCTGAGCCAAGAAGTAGGTTTGTTTTTGCAAATAAATTTAAAAGGTTTATTTGAAAATTAAACAATATATATATATATATATCACACTTTTATAATAAATTAATATTTGATAGCACACTTGTGAAGATGATAGTGATCAACAATGGATAATGTTACAGTGGTACACTCTTTTTGATGGCTTAGAAGTGATATAGAGAGGATAAAGTAGCTGAGAATACTTGTATGGCTTCAAGGACGATGCAATGATGAATGAAAATGCAGTACAGAACATGAGCCCCATTCTTTTGGCTGGATAGTAAACACAGGCAAAGTACTTTAAAGGGAGTATGCAATGAAGTGAAAAATATGCTAAAATGATTTTAATTCCCTCTAGAGGTTCAGGGTGGGTGACAGCTACTTTGTATTAGTTCAGGATCACTTTAGCAATGCTCTATGAATGATTGTCAGGTTGCAAACGAATTTCAGCAAAGGGAAGCAAGGACAAATATTTTTACACGTGGCTGGAATTTAGCAAAATGTCAAATTGCGGCAATTTAGTCACGTGCGTCGAGCGCAATTACGGAGGCACTATAAGGGGTAGCAAGTCGCTTTTAGGTTCGTTGAAAAGCTTAGAATATTAACTTTAAAATGGCAGTTAAAACTCACTCCTAGCACACCCTGCCAGAGACATACAGTGGGGTACATCCTTTGTCCTTGATGCAGGGTGTCTCACTCGGGCTGTGCAGATGGCAGATGCTCCGCAGGGACATGAGTGCCCATTCATGCTCCATATGCATTCCATGCATGCCCCTATGTGTCCTTTCCCGGATGATCATTGTAGTACGTGTACAGGATGACATGCATTTAATGGCATTTGATCATCCATTCCATGCCCACTCTGGCTCAGTCCTGCAACTCGCACATGTTTAGGGTGTCACAGTCTGTGTGAGTCACAGGCCTCCCCCTGTTTCAGGCCCCCTGACTCTGTTCAACTGGTGTAGTGGCTTCTGCACACATGGGTGTACTACTGAGGGATCATCATGTGTCCTGCTTACTGTCCCATTCTCATCTGATGTGTTATCAGTTGACTCAGATGATGCAATCGATGCTAGTCAACACTGTCTGCCAATACTCAGTTCTCTGGTCACCCTTTCGCTGTCATGCAATGCCTCCATGCATTTTCACTAAAGAGGGGGTGCCTTTAGCCATGCAACCCATTGCATGCACATTGCACGTGATGCCTGAACTTGCCCTTACACTGCCTTCATGTTTATTGATTGACATCATTATGTACTTGTTCATGTAGATAGTGGGTAACGTACACACGTTCTGCACTGCTTCAACCCACTTCTGAGCCGTGTTACACCGTTCTACATGTCTACTCACTGCTGCAATGTCAAAGTGACCTGGCATGTATGGTCAGATTTACATACCTATACTTTCAGGAATGCCACAGGCACAGGTGCATCCTGTGACACATGTACTCAGTATTGGATGACTCTAGCGGGTGTTTAGCAAAGTTGATTGGTCAATCTGCGGCTTATACCAATGGGTTTAGGGCGCAGATTGATTGTAGCCTGCCAATTGGGTTGTAATGACTGTGGAGCTACCTTCACGTGTGTATATATACACTTTCAGATACATCAAAGAAAGCAGCGTTGTAGCTGCTTGCTTTGCTGTATTGGATGCTTTTCAGGTTCACAATACAGGTGTATAGGGAAAAGAGTGTTTTTGCACACTTTCAGATGTACATATGAAAGCAGCTTCTACGTTGTGTAGTGCAACATTGCGGCTACTCACTTATGTGTGTGTGAAAATGTTCATGTACACATGTGTCTTCCACAGCTTTTTGGTTGACTGCCTAATATGTAGTTGATTGACGTTAATGCTGGTGAGATTTCAGCATTGCGCCCATTACGTTCAATTGGCATAATCCTGAAGGTGCACTGTTGTACAGTATGTGTATGCCCAGGCCCACTTAGCTAATATGGTGGAGCCTGGCCGTTATGAATTTACACACAGAATAATGGAATAGGGCACATTCATAGCACAATGTGCTCAATCAGGTCCTGAGGGGTGTTCTAGAGGCTTCATGGCCTACAGCTCGGACCGTACTGGGCGTTATGGGTCCTCATGCCTGGTTGCAGGCCCTTACTTTGCTTGGGACATTCACTATGCCTACATGGCCCATGATGCCCGGTACAGGCTGATCTGCAGATGCATGAAGCTATATTGGTGATGATAGTTTAGTGATGCATGTGTACATGCATATTACGTGTGTCATTGTGTGTTTGGATTCACTTGCAGGTGTGGGCATTTAGCAGTTCAGACATGTTTATGGTATGTGCGATCTATTTGTTGCCATCTGTCATTTCTGCCTGCGACATGTGCCTGACAGAGGTGGTGTGTGATGGAGGTGATATACTACATTTTGGACTTGTGTAGGATTTCCTATTTAGACACATCCATTTCTGCTTTTGGGATGTGTTTGCATATCTATGCCACTGGATGCATGCCAGATTCTCATTTGTGTGTGACATGTCTGCTTCATGAGTTGGATGTCGATGTGATGTCTATATGTGTGTGGGTTGTGTGCTTCTGACATGTGTATTGATGTTTGTTTTTTCCACTTTTCCGATGATGACACAACGCTATCACACCAGCAACCCAGCACAAGTGGGGGTCGTGGGGTGGTAGGCCACGAGAACCCACTTGTGCTCCAGACCATTGTGTCTAGGGCTGCCAATGAGTCTAGCCCGGGTGATCACTCTGACGACAATGTTGAGTTGGATGCTCGTCATGTCCATTTGTCAACGATGAGTGATTCGGATGTGGACGATCCTCTGTCTGGAACACCTGCACTGAGGGGTAGACGGTGGTGGGGCCTCTGCCTGTGGTGGATCAGGATGGACAGTCATACTCCACACCAGTTGCTGATGTGCCTGGGGCATCACGTCAACGGAGAAATGTAGTCCTGCAGCTGTAGGGTGGTGCCAACCCAACAAAGACCTCTGCTCCTTGGGCCCCGCAGGTTGCACAAAAACAGCAACGCGGTGGCCATGCACCATCAGGGTATACTGAGTGGGAGCAAGCCATGGTTGCCAATTGCGGGGGGGCAGCAATTAATAATATTGCTCAGAGCATGGAACGTGTGGCCCAATCCATGCTCCCCCCTGTTAGGCTGGTGGATCTCCAGCAGCGGGCAGCACATTGCATGGCCTGCTTGCTCAGGCTGGGTATGGCGGCCTCAGACAGGGCACGCCGGGCTGAAATGGTGTCTCTGCATCAAGCAATTGCTGCTTATGCAGAGGCACACATGGAGGCCCTGAGGGAAGACCATGCCCACCATCTGATCTACTCTGGATGTGCTCTTGATGTCCCAGAGGCAGCGGACAGAGGAAAGGTTGAGAATACCATCTCGGCTGAGCTACGTGCTTGCCGGGACGTGTTCCAGATGTCATGCCAGGCCATGCAGGAAGATCTCTGTGTTACACGTGTTACCTTGCAAGAGGAAGCACGCCTATCACGTGACGTTCTGCATGCTGACCTATGTGTCATCGCCGCACAGAACCAGGCTCACTGGTCCCACAACTTGCTGCCGACGAGGGGCAAGCTACGCATAGGCATGGCCAGGGTACTGTGCCATGTCCACCTTTTGAGTCAGAGGGTGAGGAGGACGACGACTTATCTCCCACACAGGTCGGGCTGTGCAGGCGTTGAGCAAATGGAGTTTTTTTTTATCTCAACATCATCACAGGTGGGTGTTGAGGTGCACCCCGTACCCCTCCCCTCCTGGGTTCCTTCCCCCCCGGGTCGTATGTGGCCATTTTTGATTTTTATAGTTAGTTTAATTAGTTAATATAGTTTAAAATTGCTTGTCTATTGTGCATTCATGTGACGGTGTGGTGCTTTGTGGCTTTTGAAAGCATCCACTGTCTGTTCCAGTTGGGCCCTTCAAGCTTGTCTCGTGTATGTGTTTGCAGCTTGGGGTCCTGACTCACATATGCCATATGCCACTCCTGCTTCCCCTGTCCATGGGCTTGCAAGGATGGTTCGGTTTTACAACCATTTACACAAGGGCATTAGACTTTTGTCATATCCGTGGCCTGTCTGCTGCTGTACTACTTGTGTTAACACCGCTAGTGGGGATCGTGGATGTTTTCTCCATGGCATGTCTGCAATCAATTTTTGTGAGTACATTATTGAAATGTCCATTTATTGATGTTGATTGTGATGTATGTTATTTTATTGCCAGTAGATGTGCTTGATGCACTTCATGCTGTAGACAGTAGCCTATACACGTTGCCTGTCAGAGTCACACTGATGGTGGGAGGAGGCCGGATGTTGCCAAAGTTCGTGCATGTTGAGTTCAGCCCCTGGGGATTGTGGCAAAGGAGGACGCATTAGGAAAGTGACCCAGAAGACACAAGTCAGGATCCAGTCCTCACTTGAGATGTCCGCCTATACTACTATTAAACTCTGTTCCTTTTGGACGGCACGTTGTGTCTGTCTTCCCTCTTGGACTTTGATGCTGCCTGAGGGCGCAGTTTTCCTACTGGACTATTGCTCTTTAACTTGTTTTTCACACTCTGGTGCCTTTAGTGCCTGTTCTTCTTCCTGCTACTGTCCTTGATGCATATTTCCAGATACTCTTACATTGCCTAGGTTTGCCTCTGTTGAATTCTGTTCAACAGCATGTTTCTGTCACTCCTCCTTGTTAGGCAGAATCCTTTGCCGTGCCCTTAGGGACCACTACACACAATTAAGACTACAAGTGGTAATACAAGTTCACCTTTGGTACAAGCCTGTACTACACTGTTAAAGTGGTAGCAGTAGCAGAGCAGCCAGACTTATCTCAAGAGTAAATGAGCAGTAGTAGAGATTACACAAAGGACCACAATTACTGTGACTCAAGCAAACACTGACTCAAGGTTTCAGGTAAAAAAAATATAAGTACATTTATTTAAAACCATCTGTTCATAAAACACTTCACTTCTATAAATTCAAAACCACACGTAAAATACACCACACACAACCACTTCCACTTGTTCCAGTAAATTTAAGGTGAGTACTTTAGGATTTGAAAGACCGGTGTTACGATACTAACGCATATCTGCGGACAGAAATGCTCACGAAGTTAAAACACACTTTGTACTTTAGAATTTCAAACAAGGGAAAAGGGGATAAAATCACAGGCAATACGTTTGTCTAGGCAAGGGAATCGGAGGACGTGTTCAATGATACAGATTAAAGTCAATAGGCCTGCACCAGTGTCTATGGAGCTGATTCTCAGTTGCTGAGGATCACACGTTGAACAGTTCGAGATTCGAGATGCCAAGAGTACTTAGATATTGTCAGATGGAGGGAAGAAAGTATAAATCTTTGTGGAGGAAAAGGGTTCAACCCGATTCCAGACGGTCAGTCGGAGAGAACGACCAAATGTGCACAGTACCTTATTCCATTGGAGAAAAGCTGGTGCCACAGCAGTTGTTCCTGGTAGTTCCTGCAGACTCACGGTTCCTGCGGCTTCAGTCGTGAGGACAAGAAGGAGGACGTCTGGAGCGATCTGCACTACCCAGGGATGAGGCCAGCAGCAGCGAAAAAGACAACGATAAATAAAAGGTGTGCTCCTTTAAATCAGGAGAGGGCTCGTCTGATGGCTATCTGGACCACTACAGCACAGCAGTGATTTCAACCCAGGAGAGGATGCTCTGACTGAAGAAAGGGTGAATTGGTTGATCCCACCAGGCTCAAGGGGAGATGACTCCGGACTGGATCTTCTCTTGTCGTGTAAGGGTAGATAGCTCAGGACTGCAGTAGGGCTTCACTGTGAACCGGGTTTGCAGCAGCCATCTTCTTCTCTGCTTCTCTTCGGTTCCTTGCAGTTCCAGTGGCGACTCTGCCTTCTAGTCCAAGAGTCCTGCCTTGTATGCCAAAATCTCCCATTCACACCACCTGGCTGTCAATCAGTCAGCAGGGGGGGTTGTCCAGCCCAGACAACCACCTCAGCCAATCAACAGAAAGTGCGACTTGGGTCTCCAAGGAGACCCTGTGTAGGGGTTGAGTACATATTCAGCCCACCTAGACACCCAGACTCCAAAGGAGGGCTTTTGATCAGAAGCCCGCAAAAGGTCAGTGAACAAAGGAGGCAAACCTGGTTTGCCGCGCAAATAAAGACCCAAGAAGGATGTTAACAAAATGAAATGGCAACCGAAATAAAAAGTATTTGGGCAAGCGGGTTTAAAGTTGGAGACTACTGAAATAGCCTAAAACGTTAACACGTTATATAATATAACCGCGGTAGGAAAATTAGGGTAGGCACCACTGCCACCAGCCAAGTCTTAATGTAAAAGGAGTGAAACAATGCTCCGAGAGGCACAGATAAAAAGGGCTAAGAATTAACCCTTTCCAATACTCCATATAAGATGGGGTGTACTGGATCTGTGGCTAAAAGTGACTAGGTAAAGTTAATGGCAACTTTACCCTTTTCTGGAGGGACAGTAGTCATCCCCAGAAAATGGAGTCGGTGGGAAGCCTAAGAGACAACCCTGTGTTACTGCACTGAAGGTGCTGTTTAACAGGCAAAGGAGTGGGGCTACTGAAATGGTGTACTCCAGAGTCCACAATCACAAAAACATTCAAATACACATGGCAAAACACAGGTAAGAGTGGGGAAAAAGCTTACACTCATACCAGGTGGAACAAATGGTTATAGGTTAAAGTTTTGACTCAAAAGGGTCAAATGACAAAAGGGTCGAGTCAATTCGACCGAGAGAAATGATAGAATTTTTTTTATTTTATTTTATTTTTGGTGTAAAAACACATTTTTTTACCTATACTAAATTTAAAAAAAATATATACATTTAAAAAAAAAATTCGATTCTTTTGTTTTCGGTCGAATGCACTCTCACCTTTGGCATTCGATCCTTTTGATTTCGGAACTTTAACTGGACACCGGAAAAAATAAACTCCAGAAATCCAGCAAAGCTGCTGAGGGACTCACTAGGTAAGGGAAATTAGCCATTGAATGAGAATTCTCCCTAACATTCCTGTTTTTCATCTATTACATCCATGCCTTTAAGTTGGCTGTTGGCTTTTTGTTTGCTATTCGACTGTTGTGGCTGTTTCCGGCTATCTCACATTCTCTGTGCCTTTCAAGACTTCTGCTGTCTCTGCCTTTCTTTGTTCACACTATCTATGAATGTTTGGGTTTCAGGGCAACCATCCTGTTGTGCCAGCCTCCTTGGTTATTTTCGACTCAAGTTCCAGCTCTACCTGTCAGGGTACAGAACCTGGGGTTGTGTGGGAGGAGGTGGGATGTAGGTCTCAGACATGGCCCATTGGCAGCCAGCATGAAGACACACACACAGTAAACTTTCAATACTTATTTATGCCTTTTATGCTCTTTCTGCAGGAAAAGGAGCATCCAGACTACCTTTGCCAGCAGACACCATCCAAGAACTACAAAACCCTTGCCACATTGGGGGGCCACACGTGCGCATGCACGTGCAAGCAGAAGCAGGCCTTGTGCTCAGACGTCTGACAGAAGCAGACGTGTTTCTAGGAGCTCCAAGCAAGGTGAGCAGCACAAGGGGCCATGCCCCAGCTGACCTACTCCAGGCCCCTCACACATGCAAGCTAAGTTGCACCAGTGCTGGGGAGGTTGGCCAGGCATTGAGGAAGATGCACACAGTACAGCTCAGCTGCGCTGAGTAATAAATGCCAAGAAGCTTTCCCAGTTGTCAGCCATATCTTCGAGTCCACCGTGCTCCACAGAAGCTAAGTTATTGGCACAGTAGCGTTCCTAGACACAAACTAATACAGCGCAAGGGGGGCACCCAGCACCACACAAACGCGAGTGCAGTGCATATCATTAGCATATGCAAATACGTGTCTAGCAGCTCACCCAAGGACCATTCTATCATGTGTGATTCTTACCACATGGTCTTCCATTTTCCATGGGGCCACGTGTGGCTGCCATAACGCATAGCAGTGTATGAACCATCACGGGGGTGCAAGCAAGAGGATACGAATGAAGCAGAAGACAAGAGTGCTTGTTTAGGGAGGAGTCACTAAGTTTGAGGCATGAATGGTGTTATGTGTGTATGGAAAACACACACAGAATAGTAACTCACACTCTCTTTGCAGCATTGAACTACTCCTGTTACCGGACTTGAGAGTGTGCAGGCAATAGGCCAGCACTCACCCCAGAAATAAGTCTCTTTGTCTCAGCTTTGAGCCATTTTGTACAATGTGCATGAGGAACATGGCTTCTTTGATTCAGTATGTGTAATTGCCAATAGTAGGATTTTGTGTTTTGCCTACTTTCCCTTGCCCATCCACCTCCCCTCTCCTGTCCCTCTTTCCAGTTATCCTGAATACCGATGCCTATCCAAACAACGGATCCCTGACCCTCTTTCCCCGCCGGGGTCTCGGAGGCCTGTGTAAATTTGACCTTGCGAGCGCCCAGACCGCAGATGGGGTGGTCGGTTTGTGCCACTCCTGTGCTTGGAGACCGGAGCTGTTGTTGCATCCTCATTGATTATTGTGTACTGAAAATGCTACCCATCCTGTTGATCCATTCTTCAACTGTGCTACTTTGGTCATTCTTCTGTCATTCTGCTTGGACATGTGCTTGGCCATATTCAGCAACTTCAAATCATCTCCCGGAGACTCTTCCAGGGTTGGCTCCTTGGAGTTCTCTGCGTGTTGTGTATTTTTACCAGTTGTTAGGCGGAAACCTGTGCAGTTCCCTCTGGGACCACTGCAAAAGATTTAGGACTACAGGTGTTTGGCAGTCTGTACCACACAGATTCACTTGGTAGCTGTGGCTGAGCAGTCAGACTTCCCTCAAGAAGAGTTAGACAGTATGTGGAGTATACAATATAGGGCAATCTACACAGTAGAACAAGCAAACACGGAACAAGGCTTCGGTGTAAAGATATAAAGGTATTTATTTATAACAACACATCTATGGAAAACACTCTGGCACTAATAAGGCAAACAACTTCAATCACAATTACTTATACGAAGAAAAAGATCAATCCCCCTAACAATAGTTCGACAAGTCTAGGTTCACCGGCATCACTTATTTGCAGACAGAGGTGTATGCTTTAACCTAGATGGCACTCTAGTATTCGTTAGGACGGGAGAGAAAAATAATAAGGCAGGTTATGAAATCAACTCGGTACCAATGCTTTACGGACAAATGCAAGGCAAGTAAGGCAGGGTCTACTGCAGATAACAAAGTTCAGAGGCCAGGCCCACTCGGAGAGAGGCAAGGCGATATGTCCCAAAAAGTGTCTCAGTGGAAATGCGCTTCGAGTCTTTATCGCAAATTGATATGGAAAGTTTGGACCAGTTAAGAACAGCAAGTTAAAGAAAGCTTGGAGGCGACCCAATGGAAAGGCGGGGATTAAGACACCTCACTCTATCCGTCAGAAAGGGAAGCCAGGCGGACACGGTACCTTGTTTGTGGAGAGACAGCTCTGGCGGGGGCAGTTGTTCTTGGTGGTGGATGCACGTCGGGTCTTTGCCAAGAGAAGAGATGATCTCGTTGTCGAAGAAAAGTGGAAGATAGGTGCACCACCAGGGAAGAGACCAGCCGCGGAGTGCTCCGTCACAAGGCACCACCTTTTGGTCGCAGTACACGGGTAGTGGCTATCCGGTTGCCAAGGTGCTCTGCGCGGGCAATTCGACCACTGCGTCCTGGAGCGAAGAAAAAGCAAAGGCGACTGGTTGTTCCCACCAGTCAGGGGAAGAGACTCTCCGGCAGGGAGATCTCCTCTGTCGTCGAGAAGTGGTGAGTCGGTTCAGCAGGGCTCCACCAGAGGTGTCGTCGTTGCAGGTCGGCTCAGCTTTACCCTCGTCGGATTCTTAGGTCCTGTGGCGACTTCTGAAGATCCAGTCCCAAAAGCCCTGCTTTTATGCAGAAAACCCCCATTCATTCAGCCTAGCTGGCAATCAAAACACGCTAAATGGTGAGCGGGATGGCTCACCACTTGGGCCAATCACACCAGAGTGCGACTGGAGTTGGCAAGGCAACTCAGTCCAGGGTGCCTAAACCCCCTTCCACACCCCTGTGGTAACCCAGACAGAATGGCACCACTTTGGAGGGTCTCTGTACAGAAGCCCGCCAATCCCATAAGGTTATACTCGGGGTCGAATATAACAAGTAGTTTCCACTGCCAACAGCCAAAACTCGACGAGGGGGGACGGGACAGTGCCCCCTCGAATAACAGACCCAGGAGTAATCGAATTACCCCTACTAGTACGTCCACAATAGGATGGTTTGTACTAGTTCTGTTAGTAAATTTAGGTCTAGTAAAGCCAATGGTGACTTTACATGCCCGGGGAGACAGTAGCCAGTCCCCGGGTATGGAGTCTATGATGGAGGTCCGCTAGGACGCCCCACTGCTACGGCACGGAGGGTGCGGTGTAGCACACAGAGAAAAACATATGAGACCCTATGGAGTAAAAGACCCCATAGCCCATAGAACACATTGACATTTAAAGGAATTACAAACATTCATGTCCAAGAGTGGGAGAAAAAGAGTCTCACTCTTGGCAGGATGGAAAAAACAAACTCCAGAAATCCAGCAAAGCTGCTGGGGGACTCACTAGGTTAGGAAATTCAGCCTAAACAGAGAATTCTCCCTAACACCAGTCAAGGTGTCCTCTGAGGGGGCTGGACCCTATTTCCACGCAGGGTAGAACAAGAAAACCAAGCGGTAGAGGGATTCTGAAGCCAGGTAAACTAGAAAGAAGAAGCCAACGGACACAGTTCTTCTGAAGGTCATGGTGATGAGTAAATGAGGGAGGGGCTTATGTTGTCGGACAGTACCCTTGGGCTACAGTGTTTGGGCACTCTCTGACATTGTCATTGTCGGGTACTATGTACATGATGTGTTCTGCTGGTCAATGGCTGTACCTGTGTTGGCTTTACTTTTCAGGTGTCAGGGGATTTTTGTGGTTTGACATACTGGGGTGTACACATGAGCAATGTTCACATGTGATGTGTACAGGACACTGAGGTTCACTTGATTTCACATGCATGTCCCTTCTGACACACACACTTACACAATGCTCCAACACACATACAATCACCCCTCCATGCCCACACGTGCACAAAGATTGCCTTCTCTGGCATGCAGTGTCCCTGCAGCGCATGATCACTTACCATTTGGGGATCGTGTACATGCGTCAATAGGTAATTTTTGTTGCTTGTCCTTTTTATATGATGCTCAATGTGTATCCCCAACAGAATGGCTGCTCACTGTGCTGTGTACTGAGCTGTGTGTTGCAGGAGACACACACAGCACACGGGTTAGGGATTTGCAAATTTGGCTTGGCCAATGTGCATGCCAACAGGCATTCTGTCTTTTGTTGATGGTCCCGCTGGTGGCATGCATTTGTGTATGACTTTGTATGTGGAGGGTTGTTGGTCAGTCATTTGACCTGATTCCATGTCAGGTGTGATTGTCTCAGGACTGTTTCCATTTATCACATGTCACTTTGTATATAATTGGTCATGTGTTGGGCTTTTGGTTTGCTCTTTTGCTGTTGCATGCCATGTCATGGTGTGGCAGACAAGGGTGATGGGTTGGGAGGGTTTGGGTGACATACCAGTGATTTTCATGGCCTGTTTTGCAGGGGGGTGGTGTGATGTACACATTGCATGTGGTTATGTTTAAGTAGCTAGGGATGCACACAATGTGGCACTTGTGTGGCAACATTCTCATGGTGGTAGTGTTGTGACAGTTGACTGTCTCTTTGTCATCATCAATTGTCACCTGGTATGTGCCAGGCCTATATGCACTCCGCAGGGGTGGGAGTTTATGTGAAAAATTTGGCGACAAGCTGGGTCTGGGCTGCCTTACCACGTGCCCTTTCCCCTCCCATGGGCAGTGCCTGGGCCTGTGGTTGGGGATGTGGGGGCACCACCATGTCCATTGGTACGCCCTGCCGTAATGCAACATTGTGCAGGTAACATGCTGCCACAATGATCCTGCACACTACTGGGGGTACATTTAGGAGCTGCCCACCAGAGCGGTCAAGGGAGTGGAAGAGTGACTTGAGCACTCTGAATGTGCACTCCACTATGCCCCTGGTTGCAATATGGGCAGCGTTGTATCTTACCTTGGATGGTGTGGTGGTGTTCCGTATTGGCATCATCATCATGTGGTTGCTCGGAGGGTAGGCACTGTCCCCTGGGGAGGTGATAATGGTTGTGGTTAGTTGGGTTTGTGTATTTGTCTGTGTGTGACATGAATGCATGTGCACAGGCATTTGTACTCACCTAAGAGTCATGTGTCACCATGCTTCCCAGCTTCCATGGCCCAGCTCAGGGTGGACATTCTGTATTTGAAACTGTCATGGGTAGACCCAGGATAGTTTGCATAGACAGTGGTGATGATTCCCTTGGCATCGCATACAAACGTGGATGGAATGCCAGGGCATGCGGTTTCAATAGACGTTCTCCTAGGTGGATGTAGGGCCACATAGGTGCAATCTATGGCACCGAGCACTTTGGGGAAGTGTGCCACCCTATAAAAGTCCAAAACCACGGCCTGCCTTTCTGCGGATGTTCTGGGTATGTATAAGTGCCTGTGGACTGAGAGGCGCGTAGTCATGATTGCCAACACCTGGTGTAAGCAGCGTGACTGCGTGGCCTGTGAGATGCCCCCAACTATGGCAGTTGTCCGCTGAAATGACCCAGTGGCCAAAAAATGCAGGACATTGAGTACCTTTTCCAAGGGGCTCAGTGCTTGGGAGCACAAGGTGGGTGATGTGAGGTCATCCTCCCACTCCCTGACCAGCTCTAGGATGATACGAGGTGGAAACCTATACCTGCCATAGACCAGGTCATCAGGCATCCCAAAAAGGCTGGTCCTGGGCAAATAAATGTGGGGCCTGGCTATTCTCCTCCTCCTGCGGTGTCCCACCATCAGTGCTGCGACAAATTGGGCATTCATCGTAGCTGTGTACATGTGTTTGTTGTTTGCACGCACTTTCATACTGAGAGGGGACTCACCGCCTGTCTTCGTGTGGCGGACGTGTTTATGCCTGTGTGGATCTTTTGGCGTGCGCGGATTTCCCGTATTAGATTCCATGAATACGTGGTATCCGCGTGCGTGTGGGCGTTCCGTGTATTTCCCTGAAGTACTTCCCCAGTTACGCCTTCTTTTTTACGCATTGTTCCCCATTCCGCATGTTCCGCCCGCTTTTTGGTGTGTGCGCTGACGTTGTGCGCTTTCGCTGTGCTCGTCGCGCACAGCGTTCTGGATGTTGCAATGACGTGTGCGCCAGTGTGCGCCACCCACGGATTTGGTGCACCTTCCGGCGAAAACACGCGCAGGGCCTTCGATGAATCGCACGCGTGAGCTTGCTATTTCACGCTTGCGCCAGCTTGCGCCACGTATTTCGGCACACATTTGTTCCATGAATCGGCCCCTATGTTTCTTGTGCCCAAGATGTATAGATTATTTATTTGATGCGGTTCTGTGGAAACATTCTTGGCACAATTACTCTGTCTCAGTTGATAACTGATATTTCATCTTTCTTTTGCTAAATAATTGGAAGCAATCATTGTTGGAAATCTCAGACATATCTAGAGAAACCAGCTCCTTCTTATTTTTCTTTTACAGGACTTCTAATGGTGCACTATAAATGCTCTATAAAGTAACATAACATACCTGCAGGCTCTCATTCTAGGCTACGGGCTCTATAAGTCTGGCTGTATCCCGGTAGTTACATCTACTCAGCCAGGCGCTATTAGTGCTGGATCATGAGTACTGGTCTGACCGTAATTCCCCATTACCCTTTGGGTCCATTGAACCCAATGCGTTTAGGGGGCGATATTACTGACAGTGGTAATTGTGCCGACGGGAATTGCATCAAAAATGAGCAGAAAGGGGACATTTTTACCTCCAGCAAAACGCTGTATGGTAAAACTCCCACTTACCGCCCAACTCATAATTGGGTCATCCCTTAAATGTGGCTGTAATTGGGTTATTACCTCATTTAAGGGCTAAGCCCCAACTCATGATGAGGCCCGATGTCGAATAAGTGATCAGCAGGGATCGACTTTAAGGGTCGCTGTTAGTGATGACCTGGGTGGCCCTGCTCCCTTTTAACAAGAGCAATGGAGCAAACATCAAATTGTGGTGGTATCGACTCTTCTTCTCCATTGTTCAGCTCTATAGTATATAAGGCCAACCATTTTAGCCTGGGCAATTCCGTTCAAGCTCTATGCAATGTAATTTCTGATCTATCTAGTGAAGCTCACAATAGCTTTTCCTGAAGTTTCAGACTGAAGGGCCTCATCATGAGTTGAGCCTTAGACCCTAAATATGGCAGTAACGCTATTGCCGCAACATTTAAAGGTTGGCCCAATCATGAGTTGGGTGGTAAGTGGTAGTTTGACCTCCAGGTTTTTGCTGGAGGTAGAAATGTACCCTTAGTGCCCGTTTTTGGCACTATTACTGCTGGTGCTAATAGTGCATGCCAATCCCATTGGGTCTAATGGACCCAATGGGTAGTGGGGAATTACGGGCAGACTGCTACTCATGATCCGACCCTAATAGAGCCTGACCAAGTAGCAGTAACGCGATTTGCACTGTTTGTATCCCCAACAGTATTACTGCTCTGATACCGCCAGACTTATGATGCAGCTCTAGTGTTTGCTTCTGTCTTGTGGGTTGTCAAAGTGAGTGAGTCAATATGAGCGAGTGAAATAGTTTTGGCTTCAGGAAAACACCAAAAATGTTATCTAGATCTAGCTCCTGCTTCCGGCACTGGTCCAAGCAATCATTTACACCTCCCTCGCGCCGGACCAGGGACATTAAACATGGGAACCACCACCCCGTACACCAGACCACCAGTAGGGAGGAGCACTGCACCTCAAATAAAACTGCTGATATGCAGGAGATGGACTACACCTTGAGTTCTTAGCTCACTAAGGGACAGAGACACTGGATTTAATTTTGTTGGGATCCCAACAGGGACCCCTCTTCATTAATAAAACACCCTTATTCTTTAAACCTCTTACAGTCCCTAGGATTCCCCTGGTGTGAACACCAACTAACTAGGTACCTGCTACGTCAGCTCACCCTTCGTTGGAGGTGTCCCAGGGACCCAGAGGGTGGGTCTGATGCAACAGACCCCTTACCTACACTCAGGGACCACCCACACGGAGTGTGAAGCCAGAGGATGGTCTCTGTTGTTGGTCCCATCTTGCTAAACAGCCACAGGCAGGCGTCACACAAAAATCTAGTACCTCACACCAGGGTACTTCCCCTCTATACCCTTCCTACTTAAAAGTCCTTATTTTGTAACATCCTACCCCTACTTAACTTTTACAGCTTCATAACATACCCCCTAATACTTACCCCAACTCTACACTTCCTCCTGCTTTACAATTAACCTACATAACAGTAATTAAATAAATATATGCATAAACATACAACATATATACTACATATAGGCACTATGTCCCAATGGAGGGGCGGGCTGTGGTTTTCAGTTACGGGCCAGAGTCTTCACAGGGCTACTAAGTTGGGCAGCCTGGTGCTATCCTTCACCTAGGCAGCCCAACGGAGCTGGCCGGGACTTCCTCCTTTTCTCCTTCTCTTCCCCAGGTTGGCTGGATAGGCCAGCCTATGTCTTATCTTCACTGATACACCTCCGGGGTGAAGTGGACTTCACGCTCTACACTTCCTGGGCTGCGCCTGGCATAGGCAGACCGGGAGGACTTTTTTGAAGGGCACGCGTTGCTGGCCATGAGGTGGGATGTTAGAGCACATCTGGGCAGCCTGGTCTGTGACGCCCCCCACGTGCACATTTGGCTGGGGTGTTCTTTTCTGGCCCATGTAGCACATGGCCCGCTGCCTGATCCCTTGAAACTGCTGGGCCTATCCAGTCTGTCTCCCAAGCAGGCAGACAGGTATCACGGCCCCAGGCGGCTGAGCTGCCCTTAGCATTATCAGCTCTGCCCTTCGGCTTAGTCTCTGGTGGGGCCTCCTATGTGCCTTCCGGCACCATTTGGTGGAGGTAGGCCCTGAGGAGCCACTTGAGGCAGTGATCCCCAGGAAAGTCGTTTTCCCTTTCTCCTTTCTCTCTCTCACTTCAAAATGTTTTGGTTTTTTTAACTATCTTTTTGGGTTTTTTTGGGCAGGAGAATTCTGTTCTATTGTTCTTATTTCTTTCTTTACTGTTAAACATTCAATCCAGCCCCATAGTGGGCTGAACGGTTTAGTCCTCCAGACTCTCTCTTACACGCACACACAAACACACGCACAAATAAATAAAACGCACACTACACATTTTTTTAAATACTTTATTTACCCAGGTTTCCATGTATTTGTTTCTAGGTGTTTCCTTAGGGGACAATCACATAGCCGCTACTAGCCAGGCCCACTAGGCCCACAGGCTACATCGACATTACTTCCCTGGCTGCATGTGGCACAAGAAGCACGCCTCAGCAGTCAGTGGAGGTAGCCCTCAGTGGGTGTAGCAACTTGCCACATTGTGCTGTACATCTGCAACATGAGCAGTGCTGGGTCGATCAGTACCACTCATCCCACATCCCTGTGGCTGTTTGCACGTTTTCTGCTAGTGTGGTAGTCCAATGGGATGGAGGCAAAAAGGTGGGTACACATTTTGGTTGTAGTATATTTGCTCCTGTGTCTATCCGACAACAGCAAATTAAAATATAGCTCACATTTAGCCTAGCTATAGTGTGTTACTGGACCATACTGAGATGATATCCTGCCATAATGATGGACATGAGACACTCTCTGACAAAGTTAGCACACAAGGTGACCTAGATACATAAAACAACATGGTACACACGGACAAATACACCTGTGTCATTGTGAAGAGAAGTGACACCAAGAATGTGCGATTTCCATGCAAGAATATACTTCTGTCTGAAACCAACCAAAAGAAAGGAATGTCTCCTCTGTCCCATACCACGCATATTCTGCCTAGATCCCGGATGAGACCTTGGACCTTTACATAAAAACCAATCTTAGAGATATTCATAGCACCTTTAACTACAATGTAGAACTTCGCCTCAGCCACAGACCGGCACCCCCATTTTCAATTCCATCAACTGCCAAAAGTGGCAAGAAAAGGAATATTCACCATCTCCTCGTTGCAGAAATTACTTCTAGTCCATCTTGGACAAAATCATCAGAAAAAAGAGACAGGAGGATGACAGAGAAGACAGTGAAAACAGTTTGGAAATAAGGCGCAAGGAAAAGCTTGATGTTTAGAATCTAGTTGTTATCGTTGGTGGAAGTTTGGGTGTGATACCTCCCCATCAAATTACAGGAAATTAGCAAGACATGGGGATATCTAGCACGCCATGAGCAATCAAGGAAAGGTAAACAATATGGAAAGTTCCACTGCAATAGGAAGAAAGCCCACGTGAACAAAGGTGTTGCACTGCAGTAGGGGAAGTAGAAGTGTTTTAAGTGCTCAGAATCTCACAAAGTGCGGCCATCAATTATTAGGACTTGAAGGTTGTTGATTAAAACCATATACATGCACTTAATTAATGGTAAAAACAATGAAGTAGATGACGCCAAAGAAGACGATAGAAATAGGTTTTCGGACACAAGTCTAACAAAAGTCTTGTTATGATGATACCGCCAAGCAGAAATACCATTACCGGCACTCGGTCTGGCTGTATTACCACTGGATTACGAGTGCTGGTAAGGGTGGTAAATCCCCATTCCATGTAGTCCCATTAGACTTCTTTGTGGGATTGTCCTGTATTACCGGCACCGGTAATGTCAGTGATATTTGCTGGTAAGACTCCTCCGGCTGGATGTAAATCAGGGCCCCCAACTGCAAACTTGTACTTTGCCGGTGCAGAAAAGTGCCGGTATACGGTAATACCAGCATGTTCATTTGGCACTGGCAAAGTTATAATGTGGCCCAAGGCGCCCATATTATATCGCAATTTAACATACCCTTGATCACAGCTCTTTGATTAATGTCTGTAATAGAGCCCAAACTGATAAAGGAACATCATTAACAAGCAAATGAAGCCACTTTCTAGGGTGATGAGGCCAGAAAAATTGAGTCATCCCATAGATAGAGGTGACCTTAGGAATGAATCAATTTTCATTGGAAGGACACATTTCGTTTAGATAAAGCCCCATCACAAGTTGGGCAGTAGCCCTTAAATGCAGCGGTAACACTATTATTGCCGCATTTCAGGGCTGGCCCTATCATGGGTTGGGCAGTAGGTGGCGTTTTACCTCCAGCAAAATAGCTGGAAGTAAAAATTTCCCCTTACTTCCCGTTTTGGACGTTTTCGGTGTTATTAAAGCAGGTGTTTTTACCACCGGCGCTACTAGCGCCTGGAATGGGCAATAATTGCCCGACCACTACTCGTGATCACAGAGTAGCAGTAATGCTATTTGCACTGGCGATATCCAAGTGGTATTATTGCTGGGATACCCCCAGACTCGTGATGTGACAGAAAGTTATCTTTGCCCCTAATTAGGATCAAAACAGAATATGGGGTATGAAAATAGGAATATGGCAACCATAAATATGCACAAAACTGCAGAAGAAGAATTGTGAGATTACAGTTGAAAATCCTGGATAGGTTAAATGGAAAACCAGTATCCCATTTGGCTAAGGCCCAGGATATGGGGCAGCCAGGAATTAACAAATGTAGTTTCATATGTGAAGATGTTCATGAACCGTGCTGGCTAGAGACAGAGGAAGTGATTGAACATCTACAAAATAATGAATATAGCACAACATGAATGTGGCCACACCCATAGAGGTAATTTTGACCTCTGGGACGAACATCTAAATTCAAGGGCTCATTGACACATATGAGGATCAACCTTCCAAAGAACACAGCACCATCTTAAATCACACAAAATACCAAATGACTTTGTATGTCAGTCCAGAAATCTTCTGCTCTGTCCTCCAGTCACTTCAACAATCCCAGCCCTTGAGGTCATTGGCATGGAATTAGAGGCCTTGTGATCCCCAAATCGCTCTGCCCCAAATTACGTCTAAAAACTGGGCACGTTCATTGGCAATCAGTGTTGCACCCATGAATGCTTCTCGCTCTGTTTTTGATTTATTTAAGTAGATTTTAAAAAAAAAAGTCTATTTGCCATTTGATAACATAATTGTCTATTTAAACAAAATGTTGAAAGGTCGTATAGTATATATACATTAGATTTTATTGAAGTGTGTTTGGCGAGTTCATTGTTGTGTGAATGGATTAATGCATTTGTGTGTAATACAGCTCAGAGAGCGAGACAACAGGCCTTGCTCATGAAGGAGTAGCCTAAGGTCGCTTTGGGGCTCCTGGTGGGGTCCCTGGAATTACACCCCAGAGAGTCCTTTCCCTAGGAAGGTGTCCAGAAGGTAGCTAGCTGGTCGTGTAAATGTGTGTGGCCCCTTTTCACATGAGCCTCCTTGGCTGAAGGCATCAAGATGGGATGCTGTAAATATGGACGTTTACATCAAAATCCACCTGCCCGCTGCAAGCAAAAGGTGCTGAGTGGCTGTGTAGGCACCTAACCTATTGTGGGTGATTGATTCTGAGACTCGAAGATAAGCAGCCCTTTCCCAGCATGGTAGTTGCTTTACTGAAGCGACTCTGAGTCTCCCACGGAGGTTCCAATGCATATTAAGGGTGTCATGAGAATAAGCCAATGGCCTATTCATAAGGTAGTCACATTGCTCCTGCTTTTGAGGGATACAGGTGGAGTAATGGCAGCATTCGCATATGCCATGACAGAGGTGTCTTGCCCATTGAGCCCATGAAGTATGGAAAGAGTGATAATAATGATTTTGAGGTATTACATTAACTGCACAGTAGTGCCTAGTGCATAGCTGAAGTGCTATGTGGTTGAGTGCCATAGGTAGATGATAATAGTGACAGTGGGCCTCATTATAACCTTTGCAGAATGGGTTAAAGGGCGCCACTAATGGTGACGGACCCATAAAACCCATTCCGCAAGATTACGAGGTTCCCTCGCGGGACCCGATGTGGACGTCTGGTTTTACCAGACGTCCATAGCGGGTCCCACGAGGGAACCAGGGAGCTAACAACGGGCTGGTCGTAATCGGCCCGTTGTTAGCTCCCGCACTCATTCCCATTGAGTCCCATGGGGTCAAATGGGAATGGGGAAGGTCCGGGCCCGGGTTCCCTGTAGGAGGAGTTACCGGGCCCTCCAAACTCGGAATGGCCTGGTAATTCCCCATTCAGGTAACCCGGACCCGGTTTTGGTGGCAGCCAGGCCCTTATTAAGGGCATGGCTTCCACCAAAGTCGTAATGAGGCCCAGTGACTGTTACAGGTGGAAACATAGGACATGAAGCATTATATCAGTGGTCAAAAACCTTGGGCCCGCCAGATGTTTTGGACTACTTCCTCCATGAACACTCTACATTGACTATTCTGGTTACCACGGATGGGGGTTGTAGTTCAAAACGTCTGGAGAGAGAAAGGTTGCAGACCACTGTCCTATACACATCACCAAATTATTATTTATAGTATGCTGCCCTTGTTAGGCCATGCACCCTGAGAAAAGCACAGCTGATTGAGAGGGGGTGCTCGCTACTGCTTAACAATCTCTGTTCATTGGTTGTGCTGAGAAGCTAATTAATACTGTTTTTTTGAGAGTCTACCTTATGGTATTTGAGGCCAGTGTTCTGACCAGGACAGAAGCATGTTAGGTTGGATTGCTCTTCTGAAAAGAGACTCCTATGTTGCAAGAAACAACAATAGCCTAGCATTTTGAGGGGTCTAGCTTGAATTTGTGTGACTTGGCAGCCATACTGATCTAGCCAGAGGTGCTGAGAAACGAAACAGAAGGGTGGATGGAGGCCCATCTAACAATAAAAACAAATAAAACCCTCAGGAACGTATTTTTTGTATGCTGATCCAGGAGGCACAGTGTCAATGCCCATTACTGCCTCACCCCTTCACAAACAATGAACTCAAGACACCTCCCCATTAGGAAGAGGAGGATTCAGGGCCTAATCCTATCAGGTATAAATGATCACTTTGTATTAGCGTAGGGAACATTGGGGCGGGGGGTTCCAAAACTTAACTAGTGTGTGTGAATTTCAGAAATAGTTCACTACTGGCATACTTGTTTTCTGTTGGCGACCTATGAGTAAGAGTGCCTTTCCACTAGCTGTGGTTTATATGTTCTGTGTGTCTGCACGGCGAGTAGCGTGCAATGCACCTGCCAGCGCAGGTGTACTGTGAGTGAGGGATGTGTGTACTGTTGCTTCCAATGAGGTACATCAGGGGACTGCAAACGGTGGTTGTCCAGATGTTTTAGACTACAACTACCATCAGCCATAGCCAGCATAGGCAATGAGGAGGTAGCATAGGAGTCATAGTACAAAACACCTGGAGTGCAAGAGGTTGCAGACCCCTGAGATTCAAGTCCTTTTTGAGGGAGACGTTTGAAAGGAAATCACTCTGTTGTCTTGAGCGCGTGTGTTGGAGAGACTAGAGAGAGGGAGAGAGACAGAGAGAGAGAGAGAGAGAGAGAGAGAGAGGGACAGAGAGAGAGAGAGAGATAGAGAGAGAGAGAGAGAGAGAGAGAGAGAGAGAGAGAGAGAGAGAGATGCTTGCTCTGCTGCAGCACGTGCTGCCCTTCCTCTGTAGATTAATTGGTAAATGCATCGCTTTCAGAGTTCCCTACCCAGCACATTTTATGAGCGCTAAGTTCCTCTGCTTAACAATAAATTCACCGTAAAACGCTGCATAAAACTAGCTGTGCATCAACTCATTAAAATCGCATTAATCACACTTGCCACCTATCGGCGAGAACCTGTTGCTTTGCCTTGTTCCGGGGTGGATTTCGCTACCTTGCTGTGCAGTGACATTTTACTAGACAACAGTCCCTTGCCACGCACCCTGGGCTTTTGGTACCGATGAAGCTTAAGCGACCTGAACTATGCAGTGGATCCTTAGAGGTGAGTTTTGTGAAATAGTGTTTATGGCAGTAGTGAGCATTGGCACATCACGGCGCGCCTCACTGGTTCTGACAGATCATCTGAGGTAGGGCAGAGAAGGCATAGGACTGGGGTCTGGGCAGGACAATTATAAATATGAGAGACGCACACATGGGGCTCCAAACCTTAACCACCTTAAGCATTCATTATCATCATTACCCTCTATTGGCTAATTACAGACAAATAAATAGAAGCATCAATCATTTGCAAAATGACATAACACATCAATAATACAGGCTATCAAATACCTCCAATAAAATTCAACGCATGTGTAATATATAGACCCCCAGGCCCTGTCAATAACTTCACAGGCATAGTCAACCATCTCCTTGGTAAAAACATCAAACAAACTTCCAGAACTCTGCTTCTAGGAGACCTAAACCTTGGATACAATGATAAACGTGACAAAGCAGCTACCACTCTCGCCAGAAACCTCACAGATCTAGGATTCACACAGATAGTTACTGCCCCGACCCATAATAAAGGCCGTATCTTAGATTGGGTGGCAGATCACAACTGTGGCTCCACCCTCAACTCCAACACATCCCTCCCATGGTCTGATCACAACTGCCTTCAATTCTGCATTCCCATATCCGTATACTCCAAACCACTTATATCCGCACCGGCCAAGTTAGCCAGAAGTGCCAAAAAACTTACAGCAGACAATATACGTCCCTTTCTCAACAACCCATGCCTAGCACCTCCTTTCTTCTCTGACCCCAACATTCTAGCAGATATCTTTAAAGACACTCTCACCCATGCCATCAACTCCGCAGCTCCTCTTGAAAACAAAAAAGAAAAAAAATCGTTTCATTCCAACTCATGGTTCACGGAGGACCTATTAAATCTACGCCAATGTAAGCGCCAAGCCCTCAAAACATGGCAGGCCAACCCCTGTGATGCCACCAAAGTAGACTTTCTCTGCATTTCTAAAAAATACAAAAGTGCCATATTTAAAGCCAAGTCAGAAACCTACAATAAACGTATCCTGGAAGCTAACTCCCACTCAAAAGAGCTTTTCACCATCTTTAAAGAGCTTACCGTCCCCCCTATCTGTACAGATGAGATTGTTAAGGACGAAGACTGGTGTAACAGCATCCAAACAGCGATGCTAAAATGCTTGTGACTGTCTTTTTTTAATATAATGGTTTTGTAGCTTGTTCAAAATCTTCTTCAAAACAAAATAGCAGAACACTTTAAGGCTCTGCACCCCCAACAGACCCACCCCGCCAATACCACTAAAGGCAAGAACACCCCCCAATTCAATTTTTCTCCAATCACCGAAGCAGATGCTCTCCACATCCTCAAGCAGCTCAAACCATCTCAATGCAAAGGCGATATATGCCCCCCCAACATCATTAAAGAGTGTGCGGCACCCCTCACACCGATCATCACAGCATTCATTAACGCCTCATTCAAGACGGGCTTAGTCCCCGACAGCCTTAAAGAGGCATGGGTGCGTCCGCTCTTAAAGAAACCTACCCTTGATCCTACCCAACCTAACAACTACCGGCCCATTACTACGGTCCCATTTCTTTTGAAAATCCTAGATAAAGCAGCCCACATGCAGATACAGTCCTACCTGGAAAACAACTCTATCCTAGGTAAAAGGCAGTCTGGATTCCGCAAAGGTCATGGCACTGAAACCGCTCTACTAGATCTGAAGAACCAAATACCCTAATTCTAGACAAAGGCAAGCCGGCCCTTCTGCTCCTTCTAGACCTCTCGGCGGCTTTTGATTTAGTCGATCATGACATCCTTACGAACCATCTCACGCAGGCCGCACATTTCTCCAAACAAGCCACAAACTGGATCACCTCCTTCCTCGAAGGAAGAGTAATGAAAGTGTTCTCTAATATAGCTAATGCAGAGCCTACGACCATCAGGCATGGAGTCCCTCAGGGCTCATGCACGGCTCCTACCCTCTATAATCTGTTTACCAAGCCACTCTTTGACAAACTGGACGCACTTGGGATCGCATACACCAAATACGCGGACGATACCCAAGTACTCTTCCCGCTCACAGGACTATACAATCAGGACGCAGCCACCCTCCAGAACATATACGCCACCATCCAAGCATGGATGGCCACTAACGGCCTATGTCTCAACGGAGACAAGACTGAAATTCTCATCCTGGGGCAAAAATCCACTCTCACTAACCTCGACCCACTCTACACCAATTTCTGCATTGACAATTGTGTCATCTCAGTTCTACCTTCTGTAAAAACATTAGGAGTCCACAGCGACACCTCTCTTTCTATGGACAAACAAGTCAACTCCATTGTTTCAGCCTCCGTCCTGAGCACCAAACTCATTAATGCCATCAAACCTTTCCTAACCAAAGATAATTTCCTTTCTATCGCCAGAGCCACCATTGGAGCCACACTAGATTATTGTAATGCGCTATTGGCTGGCACCTCCAACTCCAATCTCAATAAACTCCAAACCACACAGAATAATGCTCTAAGAGCAGCCCTCAATATACGTAAAAGGGACCACATCGCGCAAGCCAGAAAGGCAGCACACTGGCTTCCGGTCAAAGAGCGCATTACATTCAAAATACTTACCACCGCACACAAATGTATCAACCTGTCCGCACCATCATACCTGTCTGATACGCTAACCAAGTCTCTCTCCTCTAGACCAACTAGGCAATGCCACTCCAACCAACTTAAGGTCCCACGCATCAATCGAGCTAGAGCAGGTGGAATAAGTTTCCTCTACATTGCCCCTAAGCTATGGAACGCACTACCTAGCACACTTAGAGCAGAAACCTCTCTCTCTGCCTTCCGAAAAAAGCTGAAAACCACCTTGTTTAACTAATTCCCTCTCCTCATGTTGTTTACTCTCTCCTCCTCCTCTCCTCCCTCCTCTTCCTCTCCTCTTCCTCTCCTGTAGATATTTCTCTTCTCTTGCAACTAAGAAATGATTTCAATGTATGTACAACTAGTCATCTGCATATCTTCTGTTTTGTTCTCTTGCAACTAAGTAATGACTTCAATGTATGTAAAACAAGTCATTTTCATTTCTGTAACAAGCGCCACGATGCCCATTGGGCTGCCTGTGCGCTAAACAAATGTGAATAAATAAATAAATAAATAACCCCATAAACTACCAAAGGGGTACCTCAAATTCCAGCACGCTCCCAACCCCAGAGTTAGTGAGGGCGGCCTGCACACACATGTGGTTAAAAAAGGGGAAACCCTATAACATCCAGGAACTGGAGCGATATATACATAAAAGCAAGGTCCTAAAGGGGTTCTCGTGTTTAAATCAAACAACAATGGTTTATCCTTCAAGTTTACAGAACTTTTTTTTGTCACATTCATCCATTAACATAAAAAAACATCTTCCCTGTGCTATAGACTTATAACAGTTCAATATATAAATACATCAAGATCATACTTTTCAAAATATTAATCGGAGAATTATTCAATCCACTGCGTAAAAGCACTCCTAATTGTACTCAATCCAGAAATATTGGCAACAATTCTCACAAATAACTGAAGTCTTAAACGTTACACACAAAATAGCACAAACAAAAAGTTATGTACAGTGACAATCATATTCAGCATATGCAATTGTGAAATTAGTCTACATGTTTTGACTGCGCAGGCTTTTCATTTCATGATCAGCACTCAACTGCACAAAGGGGTGTTGTGTTTAAACATGTTTCAATTGCCTATCTTTAGAGCAGACACCAATCTGAAGCAATGAGGTATAGATTGTGAATATATAAATAGATTATATTAGTTCAACGTAAATGCTCACATATCCTTATCTCGTACATGGCTAGGCTGTAGACAATAGCGAAACACCTTTAAATCGCACTGGGGCAAAAATCCACTCTCACTAACCTCGACCCACTCTACACCAATTTCTGCATTGACAATTGTGTCATCTCAGTTCTACCTTCTGTAAAAACATTAGGAGTCCACGCATGGTTAGGCCTTAGTCAACATAACAATCTCCCTAAATTGCATATTCTGTACCGTACTTACTCAATCTTTAGATTGCAAATCTATCTCGCCAAATGAAGAGTCCAGGCAGCACAAGAAAAGCAGCAACGGACCAGACACCTGAGGGGCAACCAAATGTCCAAAACAAAACATGTGTCTTTTTCATAGCTTTTGAACAATTTCCAAACTACGCATTTTCACATCTCTGACATTTTGCCTCAGGTATCATACCAACTTCAAACGTTGTTAATACAAGAGCACAACTCAGTCAGCCCCCAACGTTCTGTCGAAAGTCAGCCTGTCTGCCCCTTCTGCTGTTTTGCAGTGCAATACTAGGTAAGGGGGATGGCTGTACCTTCCTGGCTGCAGGAGACCTTCCTGTGGGGAACCACTTATACCTTCACCATGTGCTAATTCCTAACAGACCCTACTCTGAGATATCTGGGTGAATAAACCATGACTGTTTTTCCATGGTTCCATCATTTAGCCCTGGCACAAAGCCTTTCAGTGATAATGGCTAGAGACCTGTACATAGCAATAAACCAGAGATACTGCAATCAAGAGATATAGGGCCTCATTACAAGTCCGGCAGTAACCGTGCTGGTAAAACTGTCAGGTTGCTGCCAGACTTGCACATTTTTCTGGCACCTGACTTCACAGAAGCACCGGGGCATTACAGCCCCGGCAGTCCGTGAATCCAGGCGCAGGAAAATGTAACCCCCCTTGAGTATTTACTCAATGGGAATGGGGAGCACGGAAGCAATTGCACCGTGTGCAACAGTGCCAGTGCTTCAGTGAAAGTCTGCAGGCGGGTGCCGTTCGGCCTGCCACGTCTGACCCTGATAGATGGGACAGCACCCGCCCGCAGACTCATAGTGTACCGGTCCGGTAACAATGGTGCTAGCAGGCCTACCGGCACCATTATTACCGGACCGGCACACTCTTAATTAGGCCCATAGTGTTATTGGAATACCCGTCCTATCCGCAATCCAAACCCCCTTTCTGTTATGCCAGTTGTGAGGGGTCAGAAATGTGAAGTGGACCACATTGTCAATATTTCTCAAACAATTACATTTTATTATTTTAAAAGGTTGCATGAACATCTCACTATCCCTACCCTGACATGGATTTTCCTGCCTAAAATAAACTAAACGAAACACTGTAACAAAGGATATGTGTCCCTCAAACTTAAAGATATTAAAAATAATTAAGGAACGCTTGGCAGTTCAAAACAATAATGATTGAATTCACAATATATCGACAGTCTCTCTTCATAACCTCGGCAAACTGCCCTTATCCAGGTAAACATGCTTCTTGTTCGCAGGTCAAGGAAAGAACACAAGGAAATCCTGGATTGCATCAAAGTTCCAATGCAGTTTGACGCAACTTCTATTTGTCAACAGGAAGTTCCAACACAAAATATATAAGACTAATCTTCTTCTTTAAACAGTTTCTCTGGTCCTCAATGGCAACAATGATTGTCCTAGTCAGGATGATTTGCCACAGAACTGAAATAAATATAACTTTTCTGTAACAGTATTGCATTGCTCATCCTTTAGCACTACACACAACATAACATGTCTCTGTCAGGACCATCTGGTAGCACTACTTCAACTTGCACGTGGTCTACTTCCATGCCAGGCTCAAAATCTCTAAAAGTTTGCTATCTGGGTGTACTCCGCTGCCCAAACAGTGGTTCACAAAAACAAGTGTTTTTGTGGTTAAGATCAACTGACAAGAGGTTCACAACAGCTTCATATTAATCAATAAATTGCAGCTTTAAAACTTTCAACTACTTTTAACAACTCTTCAGGGAAAACAAGATTCACATTGTTGCTCTTTAATACTCTTTTGCAAATGATGGTCCTCTCCTCTGGACATATTTTCCCAAAAGGGAAGCAATTGTGCCACTCTTATTTCCCCACTACTCAAGTAACCAGAGACTGATAGGGATAAGGTCTCTTTCTGCTTCTCCGTTGGTTTTGGCAATGTGTGTTTATCCCAGCTTATACCACATGTGGTAAACAGTGTCGGCAACCATTTTCAGAGTTTATAGACCTTGCCTTAGCCCCCTTCTGCTTTTGGAAATAATGGCTATAATGTATTTGCCTTGGGTTCAGTTTCTCTTAACTTGGGCAATGCTTACAGACATTGGGCCTCATTACGAGGTGGGAGGTAAGGGATTACCGGCACCGGTAAGGGCACCGGTGCCGGTAATCCCTTAATGTCCTACTACGAGTTCCCTTTGCAGGTCCTTCCTTAACGCCTGTTTTTTTCAGGCGTTAAGGACGGGACCCACAAAGGGACTCTAGAGCTAATAAGCCTATGGGGGCTCAAATGGGAATGGGGAATGGCCCTGGTGAATGGGGAATTACTGGTCCCGCCAACCTTGGAATGGACCGGTAATTGCTCCATTCACCAGGGCGGAGTTGGAACAAGTTTGGAGGCAGCCACGGCGCTAATAGAGCCATGGCTACCTCCAACCTCGTAATGAGGCCCATTGCCTCATTACGGGTCCAGCGGTAACCGTGCTAGTAAAACAGGCAGTTAGCCACCAGATCTGGTTTGCCGGTAACCCCAGGGTATTACAACCCGGCGGCCAGAAAGTCAGGCGCTGGTAATATGTTGTTCCCCATTCCTGTAGAGGCCCACAGGACTCTGTGGGAATGGGGACCAGGGCAACACCGGCACCATTAATAACAGTGCCGGTGCTTCTGTGAAAGCCTGTGGGTGGGTGCCAGACCGCTTGGCAAGTGAGATCTACCAGGAGGGCCCACCCACCAGACTTATACTTTGCCGGTCCAGAAACAATGGTGCCAGTAAGCTTACTGGCACGTTGTTTCGAGACCGGCAAGGTTACAATGAGGCCTTTTAACTTTTAAAAAAATCACTCCCTCCGGTTTCTGGGTTTTCCACTGACTCACACTGTTAAGGTTGCAGTCATTTGGCTTGGTTATAATAGGATTTTGCTTTTTTCCCCTAGTTCAGTATTTAAAAGTAACATTGGAATCACTTTCACTCACACACAAGTGTTGCTTCTACTGCTTTGCTATATATTCAAAACCGTTCTCTGGACTACTTTCAGTACTAAGAGAAAGCTTCTGACTCACCGAAAACCTGCTTTCTACATGTTAGCGGGGATGGAGCACTCCAGGGTCACTGACAGCTTGCGAACTCACTGGGTAAAATGTGAAAGTGAGAGTCCCCACAAAATGCAATCAAAACTCCCCAATGAGAGTAAATAATGGACACACCCCAGGAGGGAATGAGACCCAGACCATGTGCGGGTGAAAATAAAAGGTTTATCTAAAACCAAAATAGGGCAAACAGCGAACTCTGCAAAATCTGGGAGAGCTCTGCCCAAAAATCCGAAAATGCACATTATATTACAAAATCACGTCATCTATGACGTGTGCTGTAGGGGATACATTGAGTTGTGGTCATTGGATGAAGGGGACAGGATTGTATCCATGCTGTAGGGGTGGTGCTCCTGGATTGGCTCGCATGGAACTGGTTACTTCGTGGAGCACGCAGGTTAGCTGGGCTCCTCTGGTTGGGGTGCAGGATCAGGCGATGAACAAATTGTGAAGATATAGACTATCTGACATTTGCCCTTGTGGCCACACATACCTTGAACATTATTTATAAGTTTTGACATATAAGAGTTATATTACTAGATGTTTGACCTAGACAATCAAAGTGAGACTACATGGGTCCAGGTGCCTAGTCTATTCACAATATTCCATTGACACATTCATCAAATATTTCCTTAGATCCCATGAGAGAATGGTTTATTGTTTGTTAGTGAGAAGAGAATATATTGCCACACATGGGATTAGTAATCTGAAGTGATCTGGAGTGGCACACAGATGAGGGCATGCAACTGTCACATCAAAAGGTGGTGCGGTGGGGTGAGGGAGCTTGCAGCCTATCTTTCTTTAAACAGAGTCTATGGGTCTGAGGCAGGTTTGTGGAGGCATTTTGTGTCAGGGGGTTTGGGGCTGGATACTCGGTGCGGGCTCAGCGGAAGGGTGAGAGGTTACATTTGTTGAATTAGGGCATTAGTAAGACAACGGCATTTGTACATCATACCATCATGTGGGGAAGAATGGTGGAGGCTGAGCGTGCACTGTTGTGTGCAGCACTGTTGGAGAGGGAGAGAAGGCTCTGTGGCCTGTTGAGTTTGACCCAGTTTGATTACTTACAATCGAACTGGGCCAAAGTTCGATTGTAACTTTGTTACAACAAGTTATTTGCAAGTGCTAAGCAGGCTCTGATTACATAGTGGGCTATGCCTTCACATTTATCGTGGTCATCGTGCCGCAGAATGGCTCTATTTAAATTAGCCTTGTGGCCTCGCCGTTTATGTTATACGCATGAGAATCTTATACCATTTGAACACACTTACGAGTATACATAATATTGAAAAACCAATGAGCATGTGGACCATACATTTTGCATCATAACAAACAAGTCACTTAGCAGGTCATACGTTTGCAAGGATCTTTGGTAGTGAACGATGTGTAATCATCATTGTAGGACACCAGAATATGGATCATAATTTCATGTTCATTGTAATTGCTTTAGACATGTTAATAAACTATTGTTCTGTTATATCTCATAGGATCAGCCCACTTCTACACTACCACAAGGGGATTTATAGCTTTCACAGAGGAGATTAACATCGTGGGTGAAACATGGTGGCACACAGTCATGGGGTGTGTATCTGCTACATCAAAAGAGGTGTGAGGTTGGGGGGTTATCCACAGTATATAATTTAAGGGTAGGGTCTGCAAGTGATGAGACCTGTTTGTGGAGATTAATTGTTTTTTTCCAGACCCAAGCTCATGCACGGTCATTCACAGGTCAGTGATGGAAGGAGGAAGGTGAGAGATACAGTGTTTAACTTGTAACTGTTCATGCCTAGTCTCCTGTGAGAACAGGGATGTTGCAGGGACACAGAGGGGAGCAGGTGGGACAAATAGCTTGCTAATTGTGCACAGTGTCAGGGGAGAGCTGCAGGGCTGAAGGCTGGCTTTGCTATAAGGCTTGCTTTAGCATGTACAAAATGGAGTTGGGGTTTAGTACAAAATAGAGTCAGTAACTTGCCCTCTGATTGAACGTTGCATCCGTATGTGTCGTTCCGCAGATGTCCGGCACCTCTGGCCACAGGCATATGGGCAGCCGCGGGATGAGCACCATGTGCACGTGAGTAGGAATGGAGGGGAAGGGGCCCAAAAGACCTTTCCTTCCATACATTCCCCCTTTTTGTTACTTAAGTAACCAATATTGTAGTTCACCCAGTCTTTTGCGCTCTTCCTCCCCTGCCACTGCCTTAGGCTTTCCCCGGCCCTAGCATACTCATATGGGGTGCGATATTGTAAATACAACCCCCATTCCCTTCCAGATCGACCCATACCTCCTAATGCCAAGCAAATAAATGGGGCTATTTTATTGTTGTGTGATATAACCTGTCTACAGTGTACCCATTGTTGTATATGGCCGTCATCTTATATTTCGACTCTGAGTCATCTCCTGTTTGTACTTGTGTCTCGTGTGTCATCTGTACCACTGCTTTCACACTGCCCATTGTCACCTTCATCATTGCACTTTTAGGTACAGCATTTGCGCAGCACCTAAGGTCTGATTGGCAGACAAAAAAAATAAAAAGCAGAAAAACGATGGTGGCTATTAATAGTTTGACAGTCATTCCAAGCCATCTAGGTACCCACAAAAACATGTCATCGAACCAAGTGCTTGGCTGCGCCCCTCCTTCCTCCTTCATACACTCACCAAGGTTGTGCATGGCTGCTATGACATGCGAAAGAGTTCCAATGTCCGCATCTGCAGAAGGTATGAAAGTGCAACATGTGCTCCCGATTTTCTGGCAAACCCCTCCAACCGTGGCTGTCAACATGTCTAGAACATACCTGTTCTGCATCATCATCAACTGCAGGGCCCTTAGCTCCACCTTGATTATGTTAAACCCCTCTTCTGTGTCGTTGGCCAATTGGATCAGCTTCCAGCGGGTTATATGGAGCCATTTTGCATTGGCCCGTGCCTGGATGCTTGGAACGAGGGAGGCAAAGAACGTTTCAGTGGAGTTAAACAGTCAGAACTGATCTGGAATCTGTGCCAAAGTTCAGAGGATGCCTTGGAGATATGGTTTGACGATCTTCTTTTTCTCGTGACTGTGCTTTGTAGTTTTTCCTCGGATATACAGGGGTGTCTTCAGTTGCTTGCAGGGTCTCTGGATCTTTCAGTGCCCACGGTCCCTTCCCCCCTTTGATATGGCTTTTGGGTATCACCATCAGGGTGGAATGCAGTGTTGAGAGCATGTGCCCTTCCATGACTGTGGAAGGAGAAGGTATGCCTGCTTGCCACAAACCCAGTAAATGTCCATCAATGCTGCCGTTCCTTTCTTCATGTCTGGGTTGATGAGTGTTTTGCTGCAGTTCTTATTTGTGCCCATATTCACTTTTCCTTCTCCATGGAAGTACAGCTCATATGATATCTCCTTCTGCAGTTTGAATGGCTTTTCAAGGGCTGTGACCCACGTTAACTTCGCAGTGTGTTGCGTCCATATAGGGGTGCATGTTCTCTTGATCCATTATAATTTCTCATCTGACAATCCTTGTAGTTCCTCTGCTCTATATGTTATTTGCTCATTTTGCCACTTACTGTCTGAAAATAATGTTCCTTTGATCACTAAAAAAGTTCTTTCAGGCATATTACTCCTAGGGGTTTCCCATAGCACGTCTTTTAATTCTGCAGCATTTCAAATGAGACAGTGTGTGCTTGAAAAGTATGTTTTATTCTGCATAGTGCAAGATGAAGGAGACACTGTGCCTCTGCAACAGGTGACTCATGTGGTAACAGCACTTTACGAGTACCCGAGGAATGGGGTATCAGAGAGCACACATAGCAGCTCTCATTAGTTGTCTGTTATGCAGTGGTGCTCATGTCTGTGTACCATTTGTTAGACTGGTATGGGAGTTGTGGGTCTTCTAATGTGTCCAATCCTAGCCCGTGATACTCATCATATCTCTTCTGTCCCGCCCCCCTTGTCCTCCTTGTATTCCCTCTGTGGCATCCCAGAGCTTTTCTTTTATCATGCTGTGTTGGGAATGTTCCACCTGCCCCTCCCTTCTCCAATTCATTATGTAGGGCAATGTACCTTCCAACAATATTTTCATCACAGCGTTTCGCACCCTCAGGGTGTAGTGTGTGTTGATCAGCTGTGTCTGGTACAAATGATACAGTTGTATCAGGGTCATCATATAAAAAGGATATTTCAGAGGGGTCTGGGTCGTTCATATCATATATGCTGAACTCAAATTCATTATACTGGACAGTGGGATTTACTGGGACAGGGGTACTGCTTGTGTGATTGTCATCATGTGAGCCATTTCTCTGGGTCCTATGTGTCCAGATCAATTTAAACCCATCCCATATGAGATGGGTGCCTTGTTTTACCAGGTTTGTCCCTCCCCCCTCATGTATATCATAGATATGAATGCTATGGCCCAGTATACCACTAGGCCAAACAACATTGAAAAGAAAATCACTGCACAGAAAACCAATCCACACTCGTACGAGTACTGTCTTAAATTGAATCCTCTATTCCTATTACTTTCTAATCTACTATTGTTCACAATGGGTTCCCACTCCGTCGCCATGGTTACTCCTACAGAATGAGACATAAAGGGGTGTTAAGCATACACATTTTTTATAATAATTACTCTTATTTCTTTATATACATGTTGTTCGATTCAATATTCCTGTTTCTGTTCATAAACATCATTATTCAATCTAGACCATCAATACAAAAGAGAGACAAGAAGAGAGATAGGTAGAGAAAGAAAGGGAGAGGGAGAGACACTTTGTGCATACTGTATATATTGTAACTTGCATCCAAGAATATGCACCGGTTGCCCAGGGGCCTGGCTGCGCTTTACAAATAAAATAAACTTCAAACTTCAGACTTTACTGTTCCTGTTCATTCCCAGCCCAATTTGCGGCCATCCTTTCTTGCATGGCTATCTGCCCTTCCTCCTCCTCTTGTTCTCTTTCGGCTGGGAGGGCGGCTACCACTCTAGTGACCTTCACTAGTTTCGTCTGAATTAATTTGGCCTTGTCTGTCAGTCTCTTTTGGGCTATCTCTTTTTCTCTTTCTTTGATTCTTTTGCAATGGTGCACTATAATACTCTGTATTTCTGGCCAGCCAATGGCTTCTATCCCATCTATTTCATCAAGAGCCTTCTGAACTTCCTTTGGGAGCCCTCTTTAGATTATGAAATAGAACAGGCAGGTGGATTGATCCCAAGCAGTGCCCGTCTCCATAATCCACATCGCCTTCACCTGAAGAATGAAGGCCATCGCATCCTTCTCCTCTCCCATTGTGCACTGCATTACAGACTCTAAATCTGGTGTATCTGGAAAAGTGTCTCTTAGTGCATCCCATACTCTTGCTCTTACTATGTTAAAAGATGCCCCATCATGGCAGTCACAGTCTAGTGTTATTCAGGGAAGCCTGCCTTCGCCCACACCCTGTTTGCTTGATCATATACTGCAGACACTAATAAACATTTGACATCACCTACCGCCATGGGAACTCTGGCAGTATTCTTCTCCAATGCGAATATCCACTTACTTGCCCCTCCCGAGAGCGGGGGTAGTGATTTTAGTAAGTTTGCTTTATCCATCTGAGCACAGCTTATATAATTGGGTCTTCCTCACCCTCTGCGTATTAATGGTTATTGTAATTTGTTTCTTGTTGCCTTCCCTGTACGTACCTTCACTCCTTCCTCTGTATTTGATGCCATGCCCCCCTCTTCCGTGCCCCCCTCACTGCCTGCTTGATCTATCTCTATTATTTTTGTGGGTGCATCAATGATTCGGAACAGTATTTCTCCCTTCTTCCACCCCTTTTCCGTGGACCTCTCAAGTGGCTGTGACATTGTGTTAGTTCTGCTCTGGAGGTACTGGAGCTTCCTTGTTCACATATATCTCTTAGTTGTGATAATTCTGTCTGGGCCATGGATAATCGTGAGTCTAACTCTTGAGTAAACATCTCAATATCTATTGCTGGAGTACTCACCTGTCCACTTGTTCTTGGACACTCATATGGGGTATGGCAACGTTTCATCGGCGCAGCTGTGTTCACTTTGGGGTGATTTGTATTGTTTAGAAGGGCTCAAGCGTCTGGCCAACATTTGTAGCTAGGGCTGTTGGTTGGGGTGCTGAGGGGGACGTGGGTTTTGACACATACACTGGTTCACTATACCCTTCAACTAGTACTGGCTTTGGCAGGAGGGGATATAGTTGTGCGACCTATATTTTAGCCCCCTTCTCTTCCAACTACCTTCCACTACTATTTGCTGCCAGGGGAGATGTGCTCTGTTCCTTGCTCTGTTCTTTTATCTTGCTTGGACGCACTTCCTCGAAGAGCCTCAAGTCTAATATTTCTTGTCTATTCTGCAATTGTTTGCTTTTGTACTTCACAAGCAAGCAGGTGGCTACCATGTCCAGGATGTTCTTATCGAACAGCCCTCTTTTGGGCCATACCTGGGGTAAACCTTCCCCTTTCAACTTTGTATTCCACTGATCGTGGTATTTTGTGATCTGTTGGGGTTGCTTCCCCAGACGAGTTTGAGGTGTGTTTGTTTGTTGTAGGACAGGAGGTGTTAGGGTTTGCTCTTATGCTTGCATCTGTGCTGTTCCAGGATTGAAGCCATCATCAGAATGTAGGCTGTGAGTGTGGAGTGTGAGGTTAGAATGTTTGGAGTTTTATTGGTTCTAACCCAGGCAGTTACAATATGTGAGCCTGGGTGGTGGGAGCCAGTGGACTCTTATCCCTTATTCTCTTGATATCTCAATGACTTGATGACACCTGATCCTGTAACTAAGAAGTTCATAAAGTAACCACTAAGAGTACCAGGCTTTAGTATCCTGAGTGTCCTTGATGAGTGAACCCTATGACCAAGGAGCGGTCATAACAATTGGCGACGAGTATGGGATCCAAGGTATGGTGAAGGAGGACCTTGGAGTGGACATCATGAAAGCAAAGAGAAGCAGGTACCTGTGTGATGTCATGTGAGAGAGGAGAAGAGATTCTGCTGCGGGGGGTACAGGCAAGAGTACAAAAGTGACTGTTTGGAGAGAGGGAGAGCCCACTGCCCCCCATGGCTTGATTAGTGCCCACCACCCAGGGCTGAATGAGGAGACTTGTCCCAGAGGCATGTTGGAGCATGCGAAGCATGCCGGGGTCCAGGCAGGAACAGAAGAGGCTGCCAGGAATAGGCATCCCTGGGACATGAGAGGTGAAGGGTCCTTATTCAATCCAAGTGTAAGGAGGATGCCTGGAAGATAGCAAGACTTGGTGTTCCCAGGAGTATAGTAAACTGTCAAGTTATGCCCAAGGAATGGAGGTTACCTTAGTGCACAAGACTGTTCGGGAGTCCCATAACTGGAGTGCGAGGAGATACTGAAGTCTATGTATCCCCATGAGAAAAGTGAAACAAGTGCTGTATGCGTGGCGATTGGAGGTGCAGCGTGACCTGCTGATCTGAGAGAACACTGGAATACCAAGTGGCCTGTGTCCGTGTCTGATGTCAACCCGGTGTTGTGAAGGGAACTATGCGGCTCGCTTTGGTCGTGGGCCGTTGGGACTGGAGAGCCCTCTGATGCGCAGTGGCCTAGAGGTGATTGGTGATGTCATCACCTTTGCAGGATGTGCATACGATCAGTTAGAACACTAACCTCACCTGCATTCAGGTTAAGAAGACCGCATAAGGAACCTGCTCCAACGTGACGATGTGCCGAGGAAGTCAGTCATGGGTGTCGGGCTCTCACGAACAAAGTGATATACGTGGGACAAGAGGTGTAGCCTTTGGCTGCGTACCGTGGGGACTAATGGCGCAGCGTAATCAAGTGGGGAGCACGAGTTAGGTGAACTAAGCGGCAATCAAGTGAGAGCCTGAGCAAGCAACTGTGATCGCATTCAGTCTTCTTGGCGTTGATGCAATCTTAACGTAGTCTACAACATGTTCTCCAGTGAAATTTGGGTGCAATGCTATTTATGGAAGCCGAGTAATGCCTGAGCATAGCTGTCTGCATGGGAAGCATGGTATGGTTATTGCAGCAATTGTACTCTGCGGTGAAGAATAGAGTGAGTGATTGGGTGTTTATGGCTGTTACTAGTGCCAGAGTGTAACCCTGTGGATCTCACAATCTGGAGTTTTGTGATATGCAAGTATAGGTATTAAGGTTTTGTTGCACATGTTGTTTAGTTGTAACAACTTTGAGGAATTCCAGGTTGTAGAGTTGGTATGCCACAGGCAACATGGACAGATTTTTAGGTTCGGAACTAATTTATGCGTCACTTCTTTGCCGGTATTTGGTTGATTGTGTGTGGTGAGAGGTGTGGTTTTAATACAATCAGTGTGGTGAGATCCATATTTTGTTCAGCATAATAATTTTTGAGGCATTTCAGCAGTTAGAGCTTTCTGTGCTTTGGCAACATAGACTTTTAGGAAATGATATCTGCAATTTATAATGTGATTATTCATATGTCAATGCAATGCATAGTATAACCAGTTTTGAGGCATTGTAGGTGTGGTGTTTTGTTTGTGCATGTATGGATGTGCAACCCATGATGACTGCTAGAGCGACCGCAGCACTGCTTAGCAGTTAACATTCTATGTGGGGGTTGTGTGTATCTTGTGTATCTTGTGTATCTTGTGTCTGATGTATGTTTTGGAGTAGTCAAGGAGTGGTCAAGGAACTCTGCAGAGTTGGTGGTGTTGTGTGTGTGGCCCTGCGAGGTCAGATATAAATATACTGGTGGCCGGCTAGAATGGAAACTTGTTGGAACTTTGATGGGTGTTGGTTAGTGACTCTGCGGGTTCCAGGGGTATCTAGTAGGAGACTAGTACCAGAGGCTTTGCGAAGCTTGGATGTTGTGGTGGTTCGTGACTCTGTGGAGTCCAGAGGTATCTAGCAAGGGACTAGAGCCTGAAGCTTTGATGTTGTGGTGAATTGTGGCTCTGCGGAATTCACCTGAAGCTTTGTGAAGCATTGATGTTGTTTGGGAAGCTTTGTGAAGCTTCAATGTTGTTTTGGGTTGTGGCTCTGCAGAGCCCAGAGGCATCTAGCAGGGGACTAGTGCCTGAAGCTGTGTGAAGCTTTGATGTTGTTTTTGGTGACCATATGGAGTTGTTAGGGTACAGGGATTTTGTTGGAAATTCTGAAGATGCAGATGATCTAGCATCTTGTTTCTTATTTTCTAGAGCTTTTAATTGGTTTCTGGAATTGTTCTTGAGTTTTCTCTTGGTCAATTCTAGAAGTCTGGCAATGTTTCATCTGCGCAACTGTGATCACTTTGGGGTGATTTGTATTGTTTAGAAGGGCTCAAGTGTCTGGCCAACATTTGTAGCTAGGGCTGGTGGTGGTTGTTTTAGTGACAGCTAGTTGGTGGTAACTTGGTGTGGCTGTGTTTGCTTGAAGGTAAGAGTTGTGAGTGTAGTTCTTTGTTGACCCGGGTAGATTGCTGGGTTGTTAGTACGTATCTTGTGTTGTTACGACAGTGTCTGGGCTATCCCGGTTTGGGGAGTTAGAGCTCGAAAGTGGCAGTTCGAGGTTCCTCTGTGGCAAGAGGGAACGGAAGGGGTTTAGTGTGGTTTGGTTGGTTTTGGTAGTGTCTTGGTTTGTTTGCCCTAGGTGGGCGGTTAGTGCTCGAAAGGGGCAGTTCGAGGTTCCTTTGTGGCAGGGGGGAACGGAAGGAGTTTTGTGGTGTTTTCATTGGTTAGGAGCGTAGTTGTGGTGTCTGGGTCTGTTTTAAGGAGGTTAGTTACACTTGTTGGTACAATTTTCTTGGTTGTTAATGGAACATTGTTGAGAGTGAGGAGTGTTCTGTTGTTTGAAAGTGTGTGGCAGTGGGTTTGTCTTTATGCAAGAGGAGGAGGTGTTGGGTTTGCTTCCCCAAATAAGTTTGAGGTGTGTTTGTTTGTTGTAGGTAAGGAGGTGTTAGGGTTGGCTCTTATGCTTGCATCTGTGCCAGCATTAATGCCATCATCAGAATGTAGGCTGTGAGTGTGGAGTGTGAGGTTAGAATATTTGGAGTTGAATTGGTTCTAACACAGGCAGTTACAATATGTGAGGCTGGATGGTGGGAGCGAGTGGGCTCTTATCCCTTATCCTCTTGATATCTCAATGACTTGATGACATCTGATCATGTAACTAAGAAGTTAAAGTAACCACTAAGAGTACCTGGCTTGAGTATCCCGAGTGTCCTTGATGATTGAACCCTATGACCAAGGAGCGGTCATAACATGATCCTATCTGCATAGCCTGGCAAACTTTGGCAAATGTGTGACAACAGGGTCTCTGCACTATCTTAACAATGCCTTCCCAATCTTGTCTACTTCACTTCTTCGTATGTCACCTCTGTGACACTGTATTTAGTACTCTACAATATGTCACACTTACTATGCCAGAGTGTGCAAAAACAATTATGCAATACTGCTTTTTGTCACGGCTTATCCATGTACATTATACACAACAAACATAACGAGACGATTACTCTACAACAACCATTAAACATATCACATTTAACATTTAACATATATCCTCCCTACCTGTCCCCTGTACCCTTACAATTGTTTTCCTCAATATGCCAACCCGTTCCCTATCTTACTCCCTTACACACAGTGCCTTAAGTGGCACTACAAATCGAGCCGGGGCTCATCGAGGGGGCGGGGGTCTTGATGGCCCGTTAGGCCACGCCCCCTTGACGAGCCCCAGCTCAATCGGCTACTGCCACCCCTGCCAGGCAGCCTTTTGTAGAGATTAGCACCCTCTCCCCTATGGGGGAGAGGGTGCTGACCTCTGCATTTATTTTGTGTAGGCTTGCCTGGCAGGGGACATCGCCTGCCTATTCAGCCTTAATGGTGGTGCTGCCCCTCGCCAGCTGGGGAGGGGCAGCACCACCATTAAGGCTGAAAGGGTGAGGCCACTGGAATCAGAGGTCTTTTTCCTAAATACTGAAACTCCCGCAAATCCGCGGGAGCTCCAGTATTTAGAAAGCAAGGCCTCTGCTTCCAGCGGCCTCACGTTTCTCCATAATGGTGGCGCCGGCCGACGGGAATCTCTTGATTAAAGGGATGCCTCGCAGGTGCGGCGCCACCATTATGGCTGAAAGGCATTTTTTTCTCTAGCCTGAAGCTCTCGCACACGAGCGAGAGCTTCAGGCTGTAGAAAAAAATGCCTTTTCGTGTAGTGGCCGGGGCTGTCAGGGGAGATTACTGGGCCCCGGCAGGGCCCCGCCTCAAAACGAAATTTCGGAGACTGCCGGGGCTCAGCCCCGGCAGGCCCCGGCCCACTTAAAGCCCTGCTTACACACTACCACCTCACCAAAGTAAAAGAAAATATGAAGCATTTCTAAATACTATTCCAAGTCTTCCCTTTATAAAAGACTCCTACTGTTTCCAATTATTTTCCTCGTTATACCCAGTACTAGTCGAGATAGCACTATGCAACGCAGCCTACCACCCCCTTGCGGAGCTAGGTTCCCATATTTCTTTTCACCTTGTAATCTCCTTAACTGTCCTAATGGCCATATGCAGAAAGAAAGAAAAGAATAGTTTAAGCCCACACATTTTCCGCTATTATATGAACTTTTCTCCCCCTAGAACCCCTTCACTTTATCTTGCTCCTTACACTACTTTTCCATTCCTCACCTAGTTTCTTTTAATGTCGCTCGCACTTGATACTCATGTGTCCGTCTTGATCCGAGACCCTCCGGACACGATCTGTGAAGGTGCTGCCCCACCCTCAATGGCCGCAACCGGCTCCGGCGAACGGTGCAGTACTTTTTTGCACCCTCTCGCACTACTACATGCCCACGTCTAGGTGGACCGGTTGCTGTAGGCGGGCAGCACTTTTGAGTGGGCGTGCCCTGGGTCTCTGCTGTGGCCGGGGACACCTCGTGCCAGAAGGAACAGAAAGAACGCAATCACGTCAGGGTCATCAAATGAAAGTGAGAGTCCCCACAAAATGCAATCAAAACTCCCCAATGAGAGTCAATAATGGACACACCCCAGGAGAAAATGAGACCCAGACCAAGTGCGGGTGAAAGTAAAAGTAAAGTGTATCTAAAACCAAAATAGGACAAGCAGAGAACTCTGCAAACTTCGAGACCGCTCTGCCCATACATCAGAAAATGCACATCATATTACAAAATAATATCATCTATGATGTATGCTATAGGGGATACATTGAGTTGCGGTCATTGGACAAAGGGGACAGGACTGTACCCATCCTGTAGGGGTGGTGCTCCTGGATTGGCTGGCATGGAACTGGTTACTTCATGGAGCACGCAGGTCAGCTGGGCTCCTCTGGGTGGGGTGCAGGGTCAGCCGATGTCCAAATCGTGACGATATAGACTATCTGACATTTGCCCTTGTGCCCACACATACCTTGAACATTATTTAAAAGTTTTTACATATGAGAGTTATATTACTAGATGTTTGACCTAGACAATAAAAGTGAGACTACATGGGTCCAGGTGCCTAATCTTTTCACAATATTTCATTGACACATTCATCAAACATTCCCTTAGATCCCATGAGAGAATGGTTTATTGTTTGTTAGTGAGAAGAGAATATATTGCCACACATGGGATTAGTAATATGGGGTGATTTGGGGTGGCACACAGATGGGGGCATGCAACTGTCACATCAAAAGGCGTCGGGGTTAGGGGCCTTGTAGCCTATCTATCTTTCAACAGAGTCTATGGGTCTGAGGCAGGTTTGTGAAGGCATTGTGTGTCAGGGGGCAGGGGGCTGGATACTCGGTGCGGGCTCAGCAGAAGGGTGAAAGGTTACATATGTTGCATTAGGGGATTAGTAAGACAAGGGCCTTTGGCCATCATACCATCATGAGGGGGAGAATGGTGGGGGCTGAGTGTGCGCTGTTGTGTGCAGCGCTGCTAGAGAGGGGAGAGAAGGCCCTGTGGCCTGTTGAGTTTGGCTCAGTTCGATTAGTGGATTTATACATGAACCATTGAAATAAGGTAAAAACATGTTTTTGGCACTTTATTTACAACAATTACTAAGCAGGCTCTGATTACATTGTGGGCTATGTCTTCACATTTACCGTGGTCATCATGGTGCAGGATGGCTCTATTTACATTAGCCTCATGGCCTCGCCATTTATGTTATATGCATGAGAATCTTATATCATTTCAACGCATTAGCGAGTATACGTAATATTGAAAAACCAGTGAGCATGCAGACCATACATTTTGCATCATAACAAACAAGTAATTTAGCAGGTCATACGTTTGCGAGGGTCTTTGGTAGGGAATGATGTGTAATCATCATTATAGGACACCAGAATATGGATCACAATTTCATGTTTATTGCAATTGATTTAGACATGTTAATAAATGATCAGTCTGTTATATCTCATAGGATCAGCCCCCTCCCTTATACACAACCACAGGAGGGGATTTATAGCATTCACAGAGGGGATTAGCATTGTGGGTGAAACAGGATGGCACACTGTCGTGGGGTGTGTATCTGCTACATCAAAAGAGGTTGGGGGGTTATCCACAGTATATATCTTAAGGGTAGGGTCTGCAAGTGATGAGACATGTTTGTGGGGATGAATTGTTTTTTCCAGGTGCAAGCTCTTGCCCAGTCATTCACAGGTCCGTGATGGAAGGAGGAAGGTGAGAGATACAGTGTTTAACTTGTTCATGCCTATTCTCCTGTGAGAACAGGGCTGCTGCAGGGACACAGAGGTGAGGAGGCGGGCGAAATAGTTGGCTAACTGAGCGCAGTGTCAGGGGACAGCTGCAGGCCTGCAGGCTGGCTTTGCTATGAGGCCTGCTTTAGCATGTACAAAATGGAGTCAGGGTTAGTACAAGATTGAGTCAGTAATCATCCCTCTGATTGAACGTTGCATCCGTATGTGTCGTTCCGCTGTTCTCCGGCACCTCTGGCCACAGGCACATGGGAAGCCGCGGGATGAGCATTGTGTGCACGTGAGTAGGAATGGAGGGAAGGGGGCCCAAAAAGATCTTTCCTTCCATACAAATGTGCAACTCCATTCCCCTCACCGTACATAGGACTTCTGCTGCTGTGGCTCCTCACGACCTAGCACACTGCTTCTGTTAGTCTGCCTTTTGCAAAGCCCTTTAAAATTGGAGCTCTTCTTTCTCCTAAGGCCTTGGGGTGCACGCCAGCCTCCAGAGACAGCTGCCTGCACATTTTCTGCTGTGCAGCCTTTGCATAACGGGTCACAAGGGGGAAAGCTTTCCTCCTGCATGCTTCTCCTGTATAACCTCTGCACTTCAGATTCCTGGGGACAGACACCCTCAAAGGACCAGCAGCTGATATCTGCCAAGCAGTGGTCCCGGCATCTTTTCTCTCCTCCAATTTCTGACTTGGCTGCCAGCACAAACTACTCTGCTTCTGCTTTGTGATCCTTCTGCTCTTCACCAACAATGACAACTCTATTGCCTACACCTAAAGAGGCCTTTTAAGCCTCTGTGCCTCCCTGAGGTGTCGGTCATATGCATTAATGAGCTGACCACTTGTGAAATATTGTACCTTTTCAGCCCTCTTCTTCATCCCAGTATTTAGAGAATTATGGGATTTGAAGTCCTTAATTGCAAAATTAGCTTTTCTTATTTATGTTTTTCACTTTTAAACCTGGTTTGTCCCTTATAACAGTCCTTAAAGGAACTTTATAATGAATAGTCACTAGCCTTAATGGAAAAGGGAACGACAATTATTTTAAACCAGTGTGTTCCCCACTTTTCTTTCACTACACCTTTGGGTGTTAGAAGGGTTTCAGTGTTACAGGTCTCATACATTTTAGAAGGGTTTTGATTACTCTCAAGACTTAGGAGTTTGTGTTTTTTTCAGGACTATTTATTTGTGTATATTGTGGAACAGCAAGATGGTTATCACAACAAGCCATTACATATGTTGGCATTGGGGAGCCATCCTCTTTAGAGGGACACAAGTACTCTGTCCCATCACACAGAGTACTCTCATTTCCCTGGGCCTTTTTTTCCTCCCAGATGATCCTCCCACAGAAAAACCATCCCCAAATTCTGGATTAGAAATTGTCTGCCTTTCCCTGGCCACCTAGGAGGAGACTTTAGGCAGTGACTTTAGACTTTAGGCAGTGAATTAGTGAGGAATCTCTAGGATTCATCACACAGAGTGCTGCTCTTCACCTTCTTGCAGCCATTGCAATTCCTTTCGGCCAAGGTGCTGCAGGTTTGAGGACTCCACACACCACCTTCTATGTTTTCTGCGCCCCATTTCATAGTGAAGGACTTGTGCAGGTTTGTTCCAGCATTACGCTAATAGTAAAGTCCTGGTGCCGCCTCATTGCCTGTGAGTTGGGGTCGGGGGAATTCCATGTTGGCCTGTGTGGGAAGTGTTTTGGGGCTTGTGGTAGACAGCGGGGAAGACCCCAAGATAAAGCATGAATAGTTTCTGGATGCTGTCTCGACTGCCTGGTGGATGCCTGACAAATGCATTCTTGCCCTGCTCAAGAGAGGCCCTGCCAGTAATGGGCATAATTCCCCATAGGGAATCATTAATGTTATAACTATATGTGTAAAGACCATTTGAAAAACGATTGTGCAAAATCATATGATCACCACATGGGGTTGTTAGTCAAACAGATTCGTCTAGGCAATACATACCCTATTTAACTATTTTTTTTCTGATTTGTTCATAACATAGAGAGTGTGCAGGAGACACAAGTTCCCTAAAAGAAACTATTCACTTTTGTGTATTCTATACAACCTAGATGCCATGGTTGTTTCTCTCTCCCCCTCACCTAGAATACTTTTTAAGATTCATTAACACCATTTCGCTTACCAACTGTTTATATTAAGAAAACCTACCACATAATAGGTGTGCCTAGTGTTTTCCACGTACACATAATTCTCAGTAGGCCATTGAGCACAGCACCTGAGCACAACACCTGAGCATGCTAAAGAGAGGTTTGAGGTGTTTCAGCCTACCAACCAACATAGGAAGGAAGGTCACATTGCGTGACTGCAGCCCACAAATTGCAAGTGACCATTTCCCTCAACTAAAGGTTGTTGCTTCTATAACCCTTATCAAGCAGCTTCTAGTTAATGAGCAGAGTTTCCAGACTGCCTCTTCTACTCATCTGCCAGCTTACAGATGTTTGTGTTATTGCACATGGGGTGGAAAACATCTATTTGGGAAGGAGTAAGGATGAGGGATTGACAATGGCAATGTGAGCTGATTAAATGAGACATTCCAACAAGAAACAAGTGTGGGAGTGAAGGATTACAGATATGTTGGCCTTGCAAGGCCTACTCCCTCTTCCCCTGACAGACTTCCCTCTAAGATGTTCTTCCAACTTACACTACACACGTATACCCCTCCCTGCAGATGACCAATACAGGACTATACATTAGCACATCAACACTAACCAAACCATGACTAACCACTCCTCTTTACCCTCATATTAGTATCCACATTAGCTGCTAACCAGACTCAAAGTGCGGTAGTCTATCATCCAATGTGGAGCCTAGGTACTGCCATTTCCTAAGCCATTTGGACCCCTAGAATCGTGTACAGGAAGTTTGCAGGAGATTGTTTGTTCTGCCAGGCAGAGGCCTACAACTCAGCATAGAGGTTTGACATTCTATTAATTCCCCAGCTCACTTTCTGCTCATTTCTGGGATTTGCTAGAAAGGGAGGGAAGGTTTACACAGAGTCGGCTTACACTTGGATGGTCTTAAGTGTGTTATATGGAGTTTATAGCATAGGTTTGAGAAGTTTTAGCATTTTGTTTTTTCTTTCTTTGTATTATGTTATTCACAGGAGAGCCTTTGGTGTCTATTTTTGTGCTCCTTTCACTTAGGGTTTGATCAGTGTTTTGTTAGTTTCCTCAATATAAAAACGTTTTCTATTTCCCTTTATTATTTTACCTTTTTCCTTCCTCCAATAACAAAGAAAATCCACCCAGATAAACATTTCTTTCCCCAAACAGATCACCCCAAAAGAACCACAAACCTTTGTTCACTCATACTTAGTTTCCCCCTGTGTGAATTATGTTGATGTAAATGCACCTACCCCTTGCTGTGTTGTTTTGTCATAGTGTGGTGTTATTGTGGAATCACATTTAGAGACATGGAGACAGTCTCAATCTCAATTTAAAGTGAAAAGGTGACAAAATAATGGCTCACGTCATTCATTAATGTTGCTCACCAGTTACAATGAAAATAATACATTTGTGGGCTGCAAGTAGTTACTTGTATCCCTGAGAGGCAGCACCCGTCAAATTACATGTATTCTGCGAAACATCAGGAACATTAGCAAATTGCAAAACAAGAATACACTCTTAGCAAATGTACCTGGTTCTGCAGACCTGTACATATCACAACAAATATGCTAGAGGTTTCTGATATAAATAAAACATGTTATATTTGTCAGGACAATGGCAATGCCTTTTGAATGGTGTGCCTCCCTCTACACATGAAGAAAAGAAAATACATATCAGAACATTAATACTGGAAATACATTTGTGAAAATAGCTGGTAAGCACAAAAGAAAACAGTTTACATTATAGAGATGTACACTAACTGTAGTTCAATCAGGAAAGCAAATAATTTTTCTTTTAATAAGTGTACAGTGGAAGTGTTCCAAATGGAGAACACAAGTAGTTAATCATGAAGAAAAGCAAATATTACTTTTTGTTTTAAACTGCAATGTGTCTTCTGGGTAGGATATGTTGAACACAAATGAGTGATGGCTTTGAACATTATTTGAAAATAATGGTGTACACCCTTTTAGTAGAATACAACTGAATACGCCTTCAATTCACACAACACCATATGGTGTCTTGAGAAGGATTAGCTAATGCTTGTTTTCCTGTTTCTCTTTCTGAGTTGACCACAAGGTGAACTCAACTTTAGCTCTACTTACATGTCAAATGGGGCAGGTTTATATTTCCGAGGAGGTTCTGTAAGGCCATCTGGAGTGAATAGGGGCTGTTTGGCTTAAGTCATGAAAACACTTTAGGCTGACATAAAAGGGCTTTAAAAACACATCTGTGCACTTACATTGTCACCGTTTAAACCATGAATCCACCATATGGTCAGCCTAATGGAAACACAAAGAAATGAGGCTCTGGTCAGATGATAAAGTTGTGGTAAAAAGGTTAATTCATAACATAGAATTTCATCAAACTCACTGCATATACAATCATACCATATGATATCATCAAATCTTACATACACTAAATCAATAGTGAAAGTTCATCCACAAAAATGTTTAAAATGATGATTGATGTACAGTGCATGCTCACAAAAATGTGAATAGCAGCCATATTGAACATGATAAAGCATCTAAAAAACCTATTACATAAATCATGATTATTAAATTAAAATTCAATATTCGAGAATGTTGTCACCCCTTAGCCAGGTAAGACGACTGAGATACAGTGCCAATAAACCAAACAATGTTGGTGATTCACAATTAAAACAGTGTTTGTCTAAACATTTGTTAATACTAGAAGTTGCAATGCAGCATCTATACTCATTCTGTCTTTAGTAGTTTGGATCTTATTTTCAAATAGGCTTTAATATACATTAGTAGAGGCCAAGCTATTAAGGGAGTTTCAGCTTTTAACAAGTAGAGCAGGGTAGTTGAAGGCAGATAAAGGCTAATCAGGCAGATAAAGGCTAATCCTTAATTTGAAGGAATGCTTTCTGACAGGTTGAACATTCTAAGAACTGAGACTTAAGGCTGGAATTATGTTGTCAGATCATAATAGGATCCTTGAAACAACACTTTGTATGCATTTAAAATCAGGTTTTGCTCATAAATCTACAGCCATATAACCTAAAAGCAAAGGTGTTACGATCAATACGTATTCCTCCATCAAATGAATCCAAATTGCAGTGGAAAGATTTGACCAATCAAAAAGTGTCACATAATAAGGACTAAGCACTGGAATGTGACCCATGATAAAAACAGAAACATTCAGGGAATAGGGTTCTCTCTGTTATCCAAAGCTGCATAGAAGAGATAACACATTTTTAGATTGGATTAGAGATCTTGGGTATCATTGCCTGGAACATTTGACCAAATCCATGAGGAGATTATTGCTAGGAGCAGACCTGCTTTCCCAGAGGGAGGAGAGGCTAACTGGAAGATTCTTTAAAATGCACAAGGGTCCATCCTCACTCAGCACATTAAAGAATCATTCCAAAGTAACAATAACAATGTCCCCAAATGTAAATAGACAGGTCGCCTAGGATTATCGCCCTACTAAGTCCCTGATGTGTGATTGAATTGGGGTAGGGGGAGAGGGTAGTTTCCAATAGAGAGCACTCATTTCAAATAGAGTATATTGTTTTTGTTTGTGTGTAAAATGCATCAGTACTTTCTCACAGTATATAAAGCCAAGTAAGATTTGGCTTCTTTTAGAAACACATAGAATTCTTTCTGCACACAGATTAAAAAGGCAGATACATGATTAGAGTAGGATATTTGCTAGCATGAATTATATCCTACTTTCAATGTATTAAAGCTGAGGGAGATATCATTTAAATAAGAACAAAATGCATTCTTTGTATAGTGCCCACTGTGTACATCAGGGAACGGTTTGCAATGCAGCATTTTATAAATAATAGCAAACACAACTATACCCAGCGTGTTTACACAGGCATAGACAACCATACTATCCGCCCTTTGCAACTCATCAGAACAGGACTGCAAGACTTGTCCTTGGCCTCAAGCCCTGGGATTGTATCTCTCCAGCCCTGTAATCTCTTCATTGGCTCCCAGTGAATGTAAAGATTAAATTCAAAGCCTGTTGCATTGTACACAAGGCTTTCTGTGTCCTGGGTCCAAAATACCTTCAGCTTTCCCTCCGTAAATTCCTTCCCTCCTGAACTCTTCGATCCACTATCTCCAACTCCCTCAGGGTCAGTCATTTTTCAAACAAACAAGGTGGGGGTAGATCGCCTTCTTCAGCTGGGGCCTCCCTCTGTAACTCTGAACCTTGAGGAGAACCATCTGCGGTTCCAGAAGCACTTCAAGACCTTCCTCTTTGCCTATGCCTTCACTCCTCCTCTCCCCTGCCTATCTGTTCTGTCTCAGCATCGTGCCACCCACCCGCACTGCCTCCTGACAATCCCTTGCATTGTGGTCTGTATCCGTAACCATGCAGTCCCCCCTTCTTTCTGCACTCATCAGACACATCCTTTCTGTTGCCTTATACTTCGCACTTGCCATATACTGAATGCAGTACCTTTGTTTGTTGCTTTTTTACTATGTATGTATTTATTTATGTATCATTTATATGTATTGCTTTGCTCAGCACTTTCCACTTCTCCCCTCTCCCTTGCACTTTCCCTTTTCCCTCTCCCATTCACTTGCGCATTCTCAATTTCACTTGGCATAGTTAGATCATTGTTTTCTACTCCGTTGTTCCCCTTCCTTGCCTCGTTGCACTTTGAAACACTTGTGTATGAGCACGCTACAAATAAAATATCAACATCAATATCAGTTAGGGGCTTGAATATGCATGACCCATAGCCTAATAGAGTATTGTTTGATAACTTGCAACATTTGAAAGCCATAAATATACAAAAAAGTGAATGGGGAGGTTAAAGGAAGTTTAACTACACTAATACTATCCCATAGAAATTAACACTTATATAAATTACATCATTTGAGAAATTGGCAACACTCTAATGCCCTGGTTTTTGGGATGTGTATTCAATAAAACAATGTTGTGGCTAATTCCACATCTGAGAGGGTCATCAGCTGACCAGATCCCCCTTTCATAAACTCTGTGCTGGAAAACATAGTATGTGTTTTTGCTTTGCTGCGGCAGTATCCTGAGTTGCAGCACCTGCTCTACCAGTGGCAGAGAGCAGGTTCAGTGGGAACAGATGCCCATTTGACAGCTGCAGTGACAGCCACGTCTCTGCAGTGCAGGGCAACATTTAAAATATGTACCCAAACTATGATGATCATAGGTAACTCATGATGGTGGCAGGATAAACACTGAAATAAAGCTATACCTGAGTTTAGCCATAGTGCATATTGCTAATTATGATCATGGCTGCCACATCCAATCAGATATATTATGCATGGGACACCTCATGTGAGCTAGGTCTTCTGTTGAAGGTGATGTGTATTCTGATCAGACGAGTTGAGACTGCCCAGTAGCAGGGCAGGAACCACTATGGCCATTCCTCTACTTGTATCTCTTTGTAAGTGCAGGTGACACCCTCTACCAGAGACAACGGCACAGTATGCTGCTGCTCTGGGCCCAGACATCAAAGGAGTACACCCAATCAAAAGGAGTAGCCTCCCAACAGAGTGCGGCATCTCTAAAGACCTTCCTTTGTTCTAAGTGGAAGGCTTGGGGTGCGATTAGAGTAGACAGAAGGGCTATGTGTATGGGAAGGAGACTTCCACCATGTTAGTTTGCCCTGCTTCTCACTCTCTATTGTATCTTCAAAAGAAGGGTGCAACCCCTTCAAGAGATTCTCTCTGGAACAACACCTACAAATAACTCACTGGACATCATTTGGGAAAGTCAAACTTTTGAAAGCCCTCAACCTGAGATGAAGAAGGAACCATCCAAGGCAGAAGAGGGATATGCCTCCTACTCACTCCGAGGGCACATTGGGAGTGACTCTGGATGCAGACCAGGACCTGGCACTCTGCACGGGAGTCTCTTAAAGCTAGGGCAGCAGACCATGAATGGACCCGTCCTACACACAAGTCCACCCTGAGTGGGTCTTACAGCAACCAGAGGACCATACCAGCTGAAGTCCCATGTTTTGCTGCATTGAACCAATCACACTTTGTTCACTTCATTTTGAATGAGAGGGAAGATGCTAGCACTGGCTCTTGCCCTCCTCCACCAATCCAAACTATTGCTTGTACTTCAAACCAGCTCAATGATACATCATGCCCTGGCTGTGCCCATCACTTGGTAAGCGTGAATCAACTGCTCAATGCCAGGACATGATCCAAACCAATGGAGAGTCACACGTTGATGCTGGCCAGGGGTTACAACCAGGGCTCAACCCGACTAGCCCTCAAACAGCCATTTCACCAAACCACACATTGGCACTTCCAGATCACCAATTCAACAACCGATGACTCATGCCCTTGCCCATCTGTGAAGAGATCCTGGGACCGCCTCAACCTGCATCACTGAGAGCATCCATTCGACCACACAGCGTGACTCTGCTCAACATCCACTTGCTTCTTGGGCCCACATGATCCAATGTAACTGAACTGATCCTGATATGCTTGCAATAACATTCAACACCATGTTAAAAATGGTCAATTCACACATTTAAATTATTCACACATATTGGTTCTAGAATTGTGGGGTGGGAGGGAACATTAGAGCAGAGATTGCGACCTGGTGAAAAGACCAGCATATTAACACATATCTTAACATTGTGAAGTGTTAAGTTCACATTGTCTAGCGGTATTTGTAGTGTGTTAAGTGCTTGGAGGGTTTTTGTTTCTTCCAGTTCACTTTGCTGAGCTGGTGCACTTCCAAGACTGGTAGTAGAATAATTATGTCCTGTTTTTTGCAATACACAAAGGGCTAAATTATGGACATACCCGGGATGATTTAAGCTTAGTCCTCCCTTTACCTGGTGTTCTATTTGGAGTAATGATGAAGCTAAGTTTCCCATAGGATTTGTGTTTATATTAGATACAAAGAGTGGAATGGGTGTATTCCTTGGGTACATTATATCAAGAACAGGCTAACCTCTATTGGGCTCACATTCAATTGAGCCATATCATGAATGCAAGGCATAAAAGTTTTGAGTAAAGGTTTAACACCTTCCATTTATGGCATACCTCATTTTCTAGGATTTTCTATCGTGGAAAGGAGGGGCAGAACACAACTTGGATTTCCGCCGCTCCCTTCTTCTCCGCCATGCACATTCTCCAGCATATGCGCCGGCATGGATTTTCATGCCGACACAAATGCAAGAGATCCCAATGGGTTCCAGCTTCTCTATGTAGCAATATAAAGTGGGCAGATCCCAACAAGATACAATGTCCATGCTCCATGCTAATCGAGAATGGCAGGGAGCATATGCAATTGAAATAAAACCTTCACTGACATGTTTGCATATTGGAAATGGTTCAATTTCCATTGGGAACCCTTCTTACTATGCACTCTTAGAAAGCAGTGGACCCAATTGAAATGGAACCCTCCATGACATGCTTGCATGTCGGCAACGGTTTTATTTCAATTGGAACACTGCTTGCCAAGAGAGTTTGGCAAGCTCGGCTTACAAATGAAAGTAACGTTGCCTTACATGCCTGCATGCCAGGCAGTGTTTACTCACTTTGCAATGTGGAGTTGAAATGTGAAGTGAATAAGGCACCATAAACAATTGTACACCACCTGTGGGGTTGATGTGCCATCTCCTTACCAAAAATGGGCACACCTCTAAAGAAGCGAGTTCACATTTGTCTGTATATCAAGTTTATTTTACAAATGACAGGGAGGGGCGAGATGTAATCTTTAGTTACCGAACTAACCAGATTCTCCCTGAACCACACAAAGATTACGCATTATATACATTTTGCAACATTTAACACACTCCACATTTTAATTAAAAAGTCATCCCACAAACATGATTGGTTAGCCCTATACAAGGAAATCTAATTCCGCCAAGTTTCCATGTTCTCACTCGGTACATGAATTTAATCAACAACCCCTTTTGACATACATTTGCATTATCTCCTATTTACAGCACACCACTTTTCGGGATCCTTCCGTATTAGGTCACACCATTTTTACATGGTCACATACTCACAAACACCAATCAACATTTTTTAGAGGTTCCATTCATGAAGCATGTGGTTTTACAAGGACACTTCAACAATATGAGAATATGAGAAGGGAGAGAAACAAACACATTCCCTTTGAACTGATGATAGGCATCTTATCTGCCCAGATTTGCTGGCATTCCTGGGATCTCCCATTTTATGCTAATCTATAATGACTAACATTTCAGCATGCATGGCTACTGGCTGCCACATCCTGGTCATTCCTGAGAACCTGATTGCCCCCTATAGATGATTTACAAACACCGCCCTTAAGCACCCCGGGCACCAAGTTTATTACCTGATCTCCTCTCCACAATTGCACCAAGTTGTAAAACCCTTACCTGGCTGCAACTGACCAGTTGTTGTTATCACAGCTGCAAAAAATACAGTTTGCTGCCCTCCCCCAGCCTTCTACTTGATCACCTTCCCTCCCAGGTCACACAGAGTTTATGTCAACACCCCATATTTATGTGGCCTACATGAAACCCCAACTATGAGGTGACCCGCGGTACACAGATTTGTGTATTTGCCATGTACCCCTTGTTCCCCAACTGTCCCTGAAAACCCCTCTGTATGTATGTCTTTGCTTGTATGTTCAAGACTACCATGTCCCCTCACAGTTCTCCATCCATGAATCTCCATTCTCTTATGCGCATATGAATCTCTTCGCTTCCCATCTTTGAGGCGCTACATGGCACGCCACACAACTACATTGTGTTCACATTGTATCAGCAGGCTTATCATTTTGTCGCTACATGCGTATTAATCTATTCTCATAACTACACTGGATACATACTAAATCTCTAACATCGCCATCACCCCAGTCAACAATATGGCACGCGCAACGCAAACCCTTCTTTCCCATTGAATCCTTTATCGACCTCCACAACGTTCCCTCTTTAGTTAATGAATTAACCAAATATCCCATTCCTTGTTCTTTTAAACCAACTTCTTGGGGAAACAAGACCCTGCAAATATCTCTTATGCTAGTCCCACTGTGAGCATACTCCTCTGTGGAACAAACCCAACTTGTTCCCCCACCAATTATGCAATCTACCTGCTGTTTCATACAATGACTCCAATTTTTTGGAGGGCATAACACCGTGCCTGGAGTCCCAAACAGCCCTGGATCCATTTCTAACTCATTCTGAGTACACATTTGATATGAAATGTCAGTGGTTCTAGGATTGGACAGGGGCACAGTCATCAGGCAAGCTGCTTTAGGTATCTGGGTGGAACAGCATTGTTAGAGCATCTGACAGGTATATAAGATAATGAGCGAAAAGACAATTGAAGAGTCAGAACTGCTCATGATTTTTCATTAGAGCTTTTGTAGATGCTGGGGATATGATGTTTGATCAATTAGGCCATCTCAACGATTCTGCTTCTTCACACTTGGGCAACATCATTGAAATGTCTGTGTCTGATGACATATGGAAGGCAAGGGGCACAGGAGACAAAATGGGCACAGATTTGGCTTTAGGTGTTGAGCTGGTTAGTATCAAATGACTCTGGGGAACAAGAGGAACAGGCACATGCAGTGTAGTGAGACTGCACACACCTCACCAGGCTCGAGGTAATTGTCGATACGCAAACTGTCTATAAAACCAAAACACAACGAGAAGTGCGGATGTACCTCCAGCCAGGTCAGCAATACGAAGCGTGTGACAGGAGTTCCCATTTGTGCCAACAGGCACTGTGCCATTGAACTTAAAACACAGAGAAACATGGTTAAGTAACTGGATCTTAACAGGTTTCTCTGGCTCCTTGAGCCATGTCAGATATTTCAGGTACTTATTCCAGACACTTTCCGAATCTTGACTGATTTGTGCCACCCTTTCTTCCAGCTCTGCAAATCTTTCTTCCAAAACACCCTTTCCTCCAGCTCTGCAACTGTTCACCCTTTGCTTCCATCGATATTTACGAAAATAGACTGTTACAAGTTCAACTGGACTCTTTGCATACAGCATATATTCTTATGCTCTTTACGATCTATGCTTGAACAATCCTCGTCAATGGTAAGGACAGAAGCTGTGACTTACTGCCCTTGTCTAGGTGCACCAGGCACAGTGCTTCTGTTTTCTCATCAGGAATAAACAGTCTAGGGGCACCAGAAATGTGGGGGATAAGAGATCAGAGGAGTACACAGACGAGTACTGACTGCAGTACCTGCACACGTTTCTGCTTTGTACCAGCGCCGCTTGAATCCCTTCTGACTTCAACTTCAGCTGCACCTTGAAGACAAGCCACGCCCCTTCTTTTCGTGGCCCTACAAAATCCGAGACATGCACGCACCTGTGCGCGTGCACCCAGCGGAGTACACAGACGAGTACTGACTGCAGTACCTGCACGCTTTTCTGCTTTGTTCCAGCGCCGCTTGAATCCCTTCTCACTTCAACTTCAGCTGCACCTTGGTACCTGTCTTGAATACTCACTGGACTTTTACTTTACTTATACCTATTTACATCAACACCAAGTGGATTCGATCTAATATATATGTGTTTTCTTCTTTTAGAAGACAAGCCACGCCCATTCTTTTCATGGCCCTACAGAATCCGAGACGTGAACGTACAAGCGTGTGCGGACACAGCAAAGTACACAGACGAGTACTGACTGCTGACCGCTGCACCATGGTGCAGCGTGTCAGCGTGATACTCTATTGCAAATATCCAATGATTCATATTTTTTCTTTTCTTTTACTTCTTTTCCTAAGCTAACTGATTTCTGAGTCTGATTTCGACTCCCTCTATAATACACAACTTAATTTTGCTCTAGATCGAACCTGTGTGGATTTTTAAGTCCTGTATCTGGTCGCCTCCTATAAGCGTTCACTTCAATATACTTGTAGTATTCCTGCGTAATCATGAATCGCTTAACTTCAGGAATGCCTCGAGTCCCGAGTTTGCGGATACGCAGTACCGTAAACAAGTCCCCAATCATTACAGGCGCCTCAAAACCTGGAACCCTTTTAAAAAAAAGTCTTGGCTTTTTGCCAGACATCCGCCATTTTTTGGTAAATCCAGAATCTGATCAATCTTTAAATAATGTCCCGGCCAACATTGCGTTACTTGACCAGCTAGATAAAAACTCTGACAAACATCCAATGCATTTGTCTGATAAAATGATGCAGCTCTGTGTATCCCTTTCATCAAGCCCTACAAGTAATGCTCTTTTTCACACTCCCACCTATCTACCCGAATTTTCTATGGATCCACAGCAATGCCCTTTTGTGCCGCCACCACAGTCCGTTAATCAAAAATCCCTTTATTCTGAGATAGCCAACCCGGACATAATAAAACCTAGCCTATAGTGCAAGCTGCGGCAGTCATTCCTTATTTGCTACCTTTACCTTTCGCTTCTTCTACACAGACTCCGGGTTTCAATAATATTGATTTGTTATCAATTCTGAATGATGTATTAAATGCTCCCAACACTTCTGCACTCTCAAAATCTCCAGAGCTCTACACAACGGATGCACCGGATGACATCATTTCACCAAATGAGTCTCCTTCATCTTTTGTTGCGTCTTTTTCTAAACCGGCAGCACGTCCATCATTTGGATTTCCCTCAATTAACAATCCTCCACTCGATGCTGCATTAACAGCTATTAATACATCAATTTTCTCATTAGTCAAACTCTTTGAAGTATTAGACCATAGGTCGATTTGTCATCAAGATTCTTTGCTTGTCTTGCATAATAAAATAGATTGGATTGCAGAACCTAGAAATAATGAAACTTCACCTTTGCAAATAAGTGAGCATCATTCTGTAATGCCTTTGGAGAGTCCTGTTTCTGAAGTTCCAATTGGAGATGTACAGCCAAATCTTGAACCATCCCCAGTTTCTAATGAGATTGAATTAATCACTAATTCCCCTGACGTGCAAATTGTTGAAAAACCACTTTATGAGCTGTTTGCTAAACCAGTTTAAATCTCCAAAAGAAGAAGGAGAGTAAACAGAAAGCGAACGTCACAAAATCTGAATTATTCTGGTCGTAATTCCGATATTGAACAAAGACCAGCGAAAAAATCTCCAAAGAACTAAAAAATCTAAAAGCTAAAACAAAAAAGTTTATTGCAAATTTAGCATGTAGTGATAGATTGTCTCATGATTTATCTCACCAAAATTTGGAAGAGCCTAAAAAATGTCCTTCACTGTCAAGAGCGGCTACATCGACTCTTCCTTCAGTCTCGGAAGTCTCCGAAGGTAAGAAGCCTACTCTTTCTAAACCAATTTGCATTGTAAGTGAAGATTTAAATGAAGCTGATTCGAATGACATTCAAGAAGAGATTATGAACATGTCTGTATATCCAAATGACTTAATTACTGAAGTAGTTCATCATGGCCTACACAACACTACACTAAACAAACAACAGGTGATGCCTATATTTCGAGTACATTTTGATACAAACTCCATAGCTTTCAAGACCCTTGATCAAAGGTGGGAGTTTGACTTGCAGTCAAATCCTCTGATTCTGCGTGATAGATCAGACACTTTAGACAACCCTATATTAACCAACCAAAACTCTTGTGGAGCTCTTCTGCAACGAGTCTTGTCCAGCAGGTAGACCTGAATCTACATCTCCCCAGAGATTAAGATCTACTACTAAAATTGTGTCAAATATTTCTGAAAATACTATCCATGATGAATATAGACCTGATATATATCTTCCAAACCCTCCAATATTAAGAGAAGAATGCTTGAAGTTGACAATGCTTGACCGGTTACACTCGGCTCCCTTTCCAAATCGTAATACCATATTACTAATATTAAACTCAATAACTGCATTATCACTAGTTAACTCAATTGACATTGCCTCTCTATGGTTTCCAACACCAGCTCAACAAGATGTCAGCGCGATAGATGTGTATTGGAAAATTGTCAAAAATCTTATCTGGAATGAAAGACAAGAATTGTACAATAGAGGGTTAAAGATTGAATCATTCTGTCCTCCTCCTATGATTGAGAAAGCTATGCCCAAAAATGTAAACTCCAATGCAATGTTTGCTCACAACATTGAATCGACTTGCTGTGCGTGTAAGGCTGAGAAAGCCTCAAACCAAGGCCCCCCACCTTCTAAATGGGAATGGCTTAAAAATGAAAAAAAGGATGGGGCTTGTCATTAGACTAAAGCTCCAAAATTATTTCACTCTGGTACTCTACATCTTGGAATACTAGAGGGTTGGCAGACTTACTGTTCACTAATGAATCAAATCTATAATATGTATGACATAGTATTACTACAAGAAACCTAGCTACAAACTACTCCTTGCTGGGCTGATCCTCAACTCAACATTGTACCGGCCTCTAAACCAACTAAAGGGCGTCCTGCTGCTGGCCTCTTAGTGGCAGTCTGTAATGATAGCCAGCTTGTTCTCAAAGCGTGGCCATCTCCTGACATTGGAATTCAGGTTGTTGAATTATCTACGACTAACTCTTTTCATCCTTTCTTTCCTTCTTCCTTGGTACTAAATATATATATTGGAACCCTTTATCTCCTTCTCAGCTGCGTTTCTTAGACGAAATAGAAAAAGTGTTAAATGAAGCTTTAACTAATCCCAATATTAGAGCGGTGATTATTGCTGGTGATTTAAATTTAAATTGTGTGAATACAATTATAAAATATAACACAAGATCCTATAAGTGGACTAAGTTAGCAGTCGAAAGGAAGTTGTCTATTGTAAATGGATCTTTTGCTTCAGATACTCCACCCAAACCGACGTGGAAGCGAAATAATAGTAAGTCTATATTAGATTATGTCTTCATATCAGCTGAGGCCATTCCTTTGATTGAAGCATTTGAAGTATTAATGACCAAACTCAACGATCATAACATCCTTCAAGTTTCTTGGTCACCTCACGAAGTTAGAAGCCATGATCATTATAATTTGTCAATAGAAATAAACAATGAAGGCAACCGTCTTAAATGGTATCCTTCCCAGATAGCTAAACTGAAAAAAAAATGTTTTTAAACAATGAATGATAATTCTGCTATAGCTAGTGTTTTCTATAGCAATTGCATCAAAATTTTAAATCAGGAAGTAACTATACTACCTCGTACAACCTACTCACATAAATACCCACGATTATTACAAATTTCGAACCTAAAGAAAGCAATGAGCAAGGAATTGAGAACTATACCTGCCAGAACATGTACAGCATACATGAATCAAATAAGAAATCATTACAAAAACCAAATTAAACAACTCTTATATAATTATAATCAAGATAGAGCTGCAACTATGCTAAGAGCACTAGTCTCCAAGTCAATTGGTGAGATTTGGAAAGTTTTAAATTACATGCTTCGTAATGCTCATAGATCTATCTTATTAAATCCTATTGTTCAGTCCGTTTGGTCCGAGCATTTCCAGCTATTACTACAGAAATCAAACCAGACCTGGGATTTAGAATCTATGCCCTATCCCTGCTTATCAGATCTTATATTCGATGAATTGGACATTCTTCTGATAATTAGAAAATTAAGTACATCTCAAGCTCCTGGACCGGATTTGCTCACCAATGCAATATTAAAGAAAAATCCTGAACTGTGGGCAAATGTACTAAAATCCATTTTCATGAGAGTCATTGATTCAAATCAAATCCCTCCATCCTGGCAACAAGCAACTATTATCCCGATGTTTAAAGAAGGAACTAGATCAGACCCTGCTAATTATAGACTGATAGCGCTCCTAGATGCCCCTGGGAAAATCTTTGCAAAATTGATACTTAGAGATTTTACTAAATGGCTGAGCAAAGAACGGCACATTGATATTAATCAATCTGGGTTTGTGGCTGGAATTGGCACTACATTAAATCTATTCATTTTATCAGTACTAAAATATCAAACGAATCTAACTAAACAACCAATTTTTATGGCTTCTATATAGATTTTAAACAAGCGTTTGACTCTGTGTCAAGATTAGTTTTATGGAAGAAACTCAGAGACATTGATTGCCCTGCATATATTAGGTTTTTAATTACTAAATTCTACTCTGAAACTTCTATAAGAATCAAGCTCACATCAAATGCACTTTTATCGGAACCAATTGGAATAAACTCTGGTTTAAAACAAGGATGTCCATTTGCTGCAATTTTATTTAATTTTTATATTAATGATATTTGTACTGCTTTTAATTCTGTGTGATCTTTTCCTCCAAAAATTGATGTACATAAAATACCTTATTTATTATATGCTGATGATCTGGTGATAATAGACAGAACCCCGATTGGGTTACAGAGGAAGCTAGCAACATTATCTGATTATGCATCAAAAAACAAACTAACAATCAATGCCTCCAAATCTAATATCCTTTTATTCCATCATGGTCGTTCATCAGTCAAAAAAATGTTTAACTGGAAACTAGGAAACTGTAAGCTTGATCTGGTTTAAGAATACAAATATCTTGGTGTAAATCTGAACTCTTACCTGCTTGATTCACCTTATCGTGATGAAATTGCTGCCAAAATGAAACTACTTGCGATCCAAGGTAAAGGTGGTTCCAACAGTGATCTATGGTAGCCAAACTAAAATCAATCCAAAAGCCATAAAATGGGACTTCATTGAGGGCTTATTTTGGAAACATATTTTACCATTACCTGTGTGTACACCAATTGCCCTCATTATATTTGAACTGGGCCTTATTTCATTAAATGCTTCAGTTTCTTGGCTTATGTTATCTCTGTACAGAAAATGTCTAATTGCCTCTGATTTAGATACACATTTATTTCCTGTACTAAAAAACGCTCTAGAGAATGCTACCTATAAACCACTATCACAATGGAAAAATTGCTGCTTGTCAATCTTGAATGATGCTGATATATCATTAGAGCTGTTACTAGATTTTCCTGACAAAGCTAAATTGAAACTTTGGAGAAGCGACTGGATTAGTACTATTGAACAAATTAGCACATATCAAGCATATAAAAAAGGCACCTCCCAATTGCGAGCAGTCAATGTCTTACCACAGTACTTAATTAAATTTCCTGACAGGAAATATGCAGATGCGTTTTTACGGTTTAGGTTTAACCTAATGCCTACAAAAGATAAAGTTGCCTCTTACGATCATTTGGTGCCTCTGTCCAGAACATGTTCCTATTGTAACAATAGTGACTCTATTGAAACCACAAGACATCTTTTAGTCGACTGCCCAGTGCTCTTATTTATTAGAACTCGCTACCTCTATAAACATTTTAAATATAGATCGTTGATAACTAAAGATGAATTATGGGATAAAACTAAAGATGAATTATGGGATAAAACTGCTGTAATAGCTTAGTGGCTATTTATTTAGTTTGTAGTTATTGTCCAACAAGTAAAAATTATCTCCAAAAAGGAGTATTTCCAGAAATGACATCAATCCTAGGATTGATCTCTATACAACTCCCACCAGTTGATCCTCCAAGCTACCAGGAGGACCTTACCTTTGGCACTGGTTTGGAATCACGAACACCTTGGTCCCTGAACCATAGGACTTGACACCTGGTTCACTAGCCGTGGCTACAAATACACCAGACTCTGGTGGGGGACGCATTTGGTTGCTTTTCCCTACCACATACAATCAGGACGTGTTGGAGTTTTGTTTTTTCTTTTCTTCCTTTGTCCCGTTTTTTATTGGATAGACTGTTTATTCAGCTATATATTTTGTGGATGGTTTTTGTTTGAAAATGTTCATTCCTTGCCAACACTTGAGTGTATGTCTTACACTATCTGATGTAATTTATTATGCACACTAATGGTCACTGATTCTTTGGAAAGTGTCATTTCTGTAAATACTCCTTTTTGGAGATCATTTTTACTTGTTAGACAATAACTGCAAAATTAATAAATAGCAACTAAGCTGTTACAGCAGTTTTCTTTATGCATTGTTTTTTGCTCCAAGGCAGTAACACTGGATGCTTCGGGGTAGCCTGAGATATCAAACTAATCAGATATCCAGAGTATTTGGGTTCTACATTCATTGTTATACAGGCGAATTACCCTTAATCCTTCTGTTTGTAAAGAAACACACGGGAAGTAATAGTGTGTGTAAAAATATTTTTGTCGGGATGAGGTCAGTTCCTTGTTCGTATAATTCTAAACCCTCTGTAATGCATGATATGCATGACACAAATCTAAGCTGCCCTCAACTAATAAAACACCCTATGTACCCCACAGGTACACAGCGCTAATCACAGACCGATGACAATGGGTAGGAAGCAACAACATTCAGCCAAAGGTCCCGCTGTGCTTCTACCAGACTACCACCCCACAAAGGGACCAGCAAGAAAAAAGAAGACGCAGGACACATCCAAGTTCACCCCACCGTAGCTGAACCAGACCGTTGCAGCATCCACATGGCAGCAGGACGACAGTGCATCAAACACCCGAAGCCACCACGGGCACTTAGGATGTGGAGGGAGCCACGAGTGGGACTGACTTTGATGAGGCCCACACACACACAGCAGCACAACACACTACACTGCTGACGTCACCCACTCTCAGTGTCACACAGGAGATGGGCACAACCCAGAGAAGCCCAGAGCAGGCACCAGTGGATGCACATACTCCATATGTACGAGTGAGTGCGTCGTGCGCGCACACCTGAGCCAGATGTGGACACACCATTTTATGGCTCCACTGGGGATAGGCACTCAAATAGCAGCAGCCCCATGAGAGGTGGCACTATGTCCCCCTAGAACTCCCCTCCCACCCCGCTCAGAGCTATCACTTAAAGTCCCCAGCACACCTGAATGACCCATTGTCACGGGAGCAGCAGTGATGGGCCGGCTGGATGTCATGGAGGCCCGACAGCAGCGAATTGAGACCATGTCCACAGAGCACACCCGCCATATTAAGGCCATCAGCCGTGCCATACGGAATGCAGCAAAGTCCATGGCACATGACAATGCATGGACCCGTAGAGTCGTGGAGGACTGTACAGTGGCCCTGACAGGGTTTGGTCAAAGGGTAAGGGAGCTGTGCGAGGTCCAATCAACACATGCTGAGCAGATGCGGGAGTCAAACAATCTGCTCCGCCAGCAGCTTCAGGTCTCAGGAGCAATACCATCTACCTCAACAGCACCCACAGAGTGATCCCTAGAGGCTTTGCCCGTGGTAAGCGCCCAGGTCCATCCTAGTTACACATGGCACAGTTGTGCTGAGCCCTGGGCACATGGACCTACTAGCACTATTTATGTGTGTTCTGAGGGGGGTAGAGGGATTGTGTGATGGGGAGTTTACAGGGGGTGGGGGGATTGTGTGATGGGAATTTACAAGGGGGTGAAGGGAATGTGTGATGGGGAGTGTACAGGGGATGGGGGTATTATGTTATGGGGAGTTCATAGGGGGTGGGGGTTTGTAAAAAATAACAAAAATTCCTTTCAAAATGCATACTAAACATGTACATTCATGATTGAGTTGCAGTGCACTTTATTTTACAAGTGATATGTGTCAAATGTATCAATCCACCGGATCAGAAATAATTGTCAATCAAGGCCTGTCTGGCCAACCTCCCCTCCCTCACCCCATGCCTGTGTGCATGTGCCACAGCTTTGGCCACATTTTCATCATAACTCCCATCCCCAGGTGGCTGGCCTTCAGCATCAGGGGGCAGTGGCACATGCCTGCAACAGCAAATGTTGTGCAACATGGCACAGGTAAGTATGATTTTGCCAACTTTCTCTGGTGCATACATCAATGCCCCTCCCATATGGTCTAGGCACCGGAAGCGTGCCTTCAGCAGTCCAAATGCCCTTTCCACACAAGCGTGTACGCCCATGTGCAATGTTGTGTGCCAGCTCAGCTGGAGTGTGTGGATGACTCACAGGAGCCATAAGCCATGTGTACTGCGGGTATCCAGAATCACCTGCACACGAGAGAATGCGTACATTACGGCAAGGTTGGTTCAGTAGGTGTACAAGGCCCAGTCATCAGTGACAATGGCAGCAGAATCAAGTATGTGTGGAGAAGGATCATGCTAGCTCAGTGAAATATTGCCATACATCCTTCAACTTCACAAACATGCATGCCCTGAGGTTTACATGCAGCAGTGTATCAATTAGTATGCAAATGCTTTTGTGTGTCACTCTCATGTAGTACACATAAGCTGCTTTCAATATGGTTACTTTCATTGTGGTGTGTCCTATGCAAGGTGCAGTATTCAAAATGGCCATGCAGTGGGTGAGGGTTGCCAGATATTTTGTTGAAAAGCCAGGTCGAGAGGTTAGACCCATGTGGAACACCACAGGTAGAGAGGAAGATAGATGATAGGAAGGACCCAAGTTGGACCTGGGAGAGTCGATCAGAGAGGAAAGAGGTCAGCCAGGCCAGAGCCTGATCAGTGATAGCCAGGGTATCATGTAGACAGTTGAGCAGAATGGTATGGTAGACCGTGTCGAAGGCAGAACAGAGATTTAGAAAGATGAGGAGAGAGGGAATGTTAGAGTCAAGGTTGGAGAACAGATCTTCATGGATGTTCAGGAGAGCAGTTTCTGTACTTCTAGTGGCTCTGAAGCCAGACTCGTGGTCTTGGAGACACCCAACAGAATTGGAATGAAGGTTAAGCTGAGAGATGGCCAACGTTTCTAGGAGTTTGCCCAAAAAGGGAATAATCGAAATTGGGCGATAGTTAGCTGGACAAGAATGATCAGTTGTGGGTTTCTTGAGAAGAGGATGCACAAGGGAGTACTTCACAGGGGAGGGGAAGGATTCTGAGGAAAAGGAGTGGTTGAAAAAATCAGCAAGGGCCGCAGCAAGGGTATCAATGTGGTCCTTGATGGTTTTAGAGGAGCAGGGATAAACCTGTTTTGACAAGGCTTTCATAGATCAGACTTGTCTAGCAACCTCATCAGGTGAGAAAAGAGGAAAGGATGAGAAGGAGGGTGGGAGGGGTGGCTGAAGGAGGGTCAGCAAGCAAAGACGAAGAGGCGAGCAGAGAGGGAAGGGTGGAGAGGGTGGACAGGATGTCCTGTGTTTTTGAGATAAAGTGAAAGGCAAGGGCATTGCAAAGAGCCTGGGAGGCAACAGGAGGGGTAGGGACTGCAGCACGGTTGGCCAGCTCCTTGCAGATTTTAAAGAGTTTGATTGAGTTGTTAGATGCCTCAGAGACACAAGCTTCAATGTGGACTCTCTTCTTGGCGAGGGCAGAGAGTCGGTATTGCCTTTGGAGCAGGCGACAGGCCAGTTTGTCAGAGGACCACCTCTCAGCCACCTTACACTTATGTTTAAGTGTAGCTAGGTCAGAGTCATACCAGGAATTGCACTTGGCTTTTGACTTCAAACGGATCCTCATGACAGGCGCAAGAACATCAAGAGTATCAGAAATTGAAGATCAGAGCAGAGACAGGCCTGTGTCAGGATATGAGACAGCCAGAGGTGGAGGGGGGAGAGAAGGTGACGGCGAAAGCCTCAACTGACACACACTTCATGGGTCAGATGTCTGAGAAGGTAGGTGGCAGCGTTGGGATAGGCTTGGCCTGGTGGGACGAGAGGGAGAGATGAGAGGAGAGGAGGGAGTGATCAATCCAGGAGAGAGGAGTAGTCAGAGGGATGGAGAGGGGGGGATCAGAGGAGATCAAGGCATCTAGTGTGTCCCTTGCAGAGTGAGTCGCGCCAGAGGGGAGGATGGAATGGGAGAGGGAGTCACAGAAGTCACGGAAGAGTACAGAGGAGGAACAAGGATAGTCTAAATGGATATTGAGGTCACTGAGGAGGATAAGTTGAGTGGTAGAGCCCAGGAGGGAGGAGGAGAGGTCTGCCCACTCAGAGGGAAATTAGGTGATTTGACCAGGAAGCCGGTAGATGCTAGCCACCGTAAGAAAATGTTTTGGGGAGAGAGAGAGAGACTACAGACAAGGCATTCAAAAGAGGAGTAGGTCTGAGTGGGAATGATAGAGGCACGAATCCACTCAGGAAAGATCAGGGCTACCCTCCCCCCACCGGACCGGGAGGATCTGGGGGCTGAGAGAATCTTGTAGCCAACACGGAGGAGAGTGTCAAAGCTAATGACAGAGATAAGTGTAGCTAGGTCAGAGTCATACCAGGAATTGCACTTGGCTTTGGACATCAAAGGGATTCTCATGACAGGGGCAAGAACATCAAGAGTATCAGCAATTGAAGAGTAGAGCAGAGACAGGGCTGTGTCGGGATGTGAGACAGCCAGAGGGGGAGGGGGGAGAGAAGGTGGCGGCGAAAGCCTCAATGGACATGCCATTATTTTAGGTGTATTAGAGGTTACAAGATGTACACAAGTCCCGGCAATAAGTAAATAAGTAGAAATGACAGGGCCCAGCGTCTTTTTGTCATTTTCTGTTGACCTCCCTGTGCATGAACTTGTAGGTGCCCCTTTAGAATAATTTGCCTGACAGCACAGTTTAGACTACCACAAAAACGAGAGTGAAAAAACACAACATGAATTAAAAGTTGTCAACATGACCCATTCCACTCTTTAGGTGCTTATCCAGTCCTGTTTCTTTTTCTTCTTTGCATTCTGGGACATGTAGTCTGAGTTTTATAATGGGAAAGTAGAATGCAAGGTGAAAAACATGACTGGATAAGCACCTAGAGATTGGATTGGGTCATGTTGACAACTGTGTAAACGCAAATGCATCCCCACTTGGCTTGATGTGAAGAAGTGTGAACGTCCCCTATGAAAAACAGGTAACTTTTGAAACTCGGTGGTTTAAGAAGGTTATATGTGTTATGAGTACGTAGATTTAACATTATGAACAGTTAATTTTAGCTTTGAATAAGTAAAACATGCCATATTTTCACTTTTAAATAAGATGCGTGAATGTCATTATTTGTTCTATGGTCAAGGAATAGTTTATTAAAACAGATTTTCTCTCACAGAATATTTGCCCAGTTGAAGAGTGACTCAGGCCTGTTTATTGCATATTAGAGCATGTTTTATGTGTATTATTAACCAGTGAGTCTATGTTAGTGGCATGCAGCGCACTATTAAAGGTTACCGTTTATTATGCGGTCACACTTAACTCAGGGAGTTCCTTTCCCTCAAAGCAAGGTGGCACACAATAAAGCACTTTTGAATTAGGACAACTTAGGTGAGGCCTCCAACCCATCACGCTCCCAACCCCAACAAATACCCAGTGTCACCAATGGACTAGGATCCAGGCCATTGTGTATTCAGAATATATATATTTAAGATTTGACAAAATGCTAACAGCCAACATCAGCCACCAATGATGTGGCTACACACAAGATCACAACAATAACTCTATTATTCAAACAACACAGATGGAACTTTTGAGACATGCAATAACAATTTACAACAGATTTAATTTCAATTTCACCCATGGAAAACATTCATAATACAATACGGGTCCATAGAAATTACTTAATATGAAACCATACTTTTCTCCCAACAACCCCCACCCTCCAGGTCTCAATTAAATATGACCCCTTTGATTTAAAGGCAAGGTGCAGGGAGGGAGAGCACAATGGAACAATTGTTATGGTTATTGATTTTAAAAGGCGCTGTTTGGGAAGGGAATTCAATGGGAAAAATTGTGTTGTGCTTGTTGCTAGAAATGCAATATTAGGGAAAGGAATACAATGGGAAAAATAATTGTTCTAATTTTAATTAAAAGGTAAGGTTGGGAAAAAAAGGGACTCCAATGGACATCGTTTTTCAACATACATGAAAATAAAAGGCAGGACTTGGTAATTTAGGGTCAGAGGAAAAGGGAACAAAAAGGGAATTTTGTTTTGTAACACATGTACAGATGAGATGCAATACTTTGTAATTACGATTTAAAATGAATGGGGAAGTTCGTTCTGCAACACACATACAGAGAAGATATAATACTTTGTAATTCTGGTTTAACATGAATGGGGAAATTCATTTTGCAACACATCTTGACTGGACAGTCAGCGTTTAAGATTTCTTATTTTGGGATTATGGACCTCCTGCCCCTTTTTATATAGAAGTGAAGGATTTTAGAAACAGTCAACCAAGTCTTTACAGGATATACCGGATCTAACACACTAGGCATGAGCTTTGTTAGTTTTGAATTCTAACAACATTCACCCCGTGATTTTCTATATGAGAATTCATTGATTTACTTTAGTCAAATGTGCTAAGGGTCTACACAGGGTCTCCCTCTCCCAACAATTTAATAGGAAGGATTAAGGCAGACAGTTCCCAACACAATGTGATTTCAAACGAAGGGTGGTTTTCTATGGGGGGTAACTTTGAATGAGATTTAATACATTGTGCCAAGAGCCTATCCAGTTTCACCCCCTCCTTAACACACTAATGGAAAGGGAAAAAGGCAGGGGGCTCCTCACACAATTGATGGCTTTGGGATATCTACTTACATGGGAGCTCTATGCTCTTTGCTCAGGAAACCCGCCATGTTTTTAGGACCCTCTTTTGGGGGGCCGCTCACCCCACGCCTCTCCCATAGCATGGTCCCTCCAGACAGGCCTCTCTCAGATAGGGCACCCAGGTTTCCAGGCAAGGTTTCCCTGATGGACTTGGTGGCTCTCCTTGCCTTTCTATACTAGTGGTTCCTTGCTATAGTCCAGCAGCAGGCGGTCTCCCAGAATAATGTCCAAAAAGCCTGCAAAAGCCCTGTGCTGATGCACACCTGCCCTCTCATTGCGTGGATGACAATGCAATATGGTCATAATTCCTGCAGTCAGGATTGGCTCGCTTGCTCCATTCACCTCCTACCAAGATACCCACTGGCTGCTAATAAGACCAGAAGTTGGTAAATATGTATGATGTAGGCTGATGGAGGAGAACAGATACATAATTTCAAAATGACAGAGTTTCTAAATCTTTTGTCCTGAAAAACCTCATTATGTAATAACTCCCTGGATCTTTCAAATAACCCCATGATGATACATATATCTGTGTTCTATAATTTACAACAAATCAGACCATATTAATTTTAGCAGAGCTACCATTTTTTTAGGTTTTCTGCTGTGTCGAAATTGCTAAAAATCAAACCCTTTCCAATTTGAACCTTATTTTCACGATCTACCCCTGTGCCAAATTTCCCATTTCGCAGGTGTATGAAAATGGCAGAATCATTATTTACTTTAATTATGTATATCACAAACATTCGGTTTTTACAGGGATACAATTGATGTTTTCTTTTGTTTAATTTGAACCCAGGTGGGCCCTATAGGACACATGCTGCTCCTTTTAGTTAGGTAAAACTGTATTCCATGTTTAATCAATGGCAGATCATAACATGTGTCATTAAGTTTAATTTCTCATAAGACATGTGACCAGCCATCTGGTGTATCCGTGTTTATCTAAACATTTTCTTCTGCTTGTCTTCAAAGCCTTGCTCATTGCTTAATGTACAGTTTATAGGAAGATTGGCCTTAACGTCACTTCTGCAGGACATGTTATCAGCAACTATTTGACAACCAGACATTCTTCTTGGTGGGCCCAGCCCCAACAGGTCTGGAGTTCATATTTCCGAGGGTCTTTGTTCAGAGCTAAATTCTCTTTCTATGGGAAACCTGACTTTAAAGGTAATTTCTTTTGGCAGTGTTATCAGCATTTCATCACAAATTCAATACATTTCTTTATGTCTTATCTTTGATGCCAATCCTGCATCTCTAGCATTCATCAAACCAAAGGCCTGCAAGGTCAGGATTCAGACCCTTATTCAGTTCACAGTTCAATGGGGGATTTCAGCTTAGAGGGAAAACAAGGGACAGTTTACCATTCTGAAGGGCTAGATAATTTAACCACTGAATGCCTGCAACTTTACATGCTGCACCAGGGCCTGTTGTCTGGGCATACATTATTTTCTTCACACAATATTAGAACAGAGGTCAATGAAACAATCTCCTGCATACAAAATAGGCCATAGTTACATAAGGAAGAAGTATTCAAATGTGTGTATTATTTATTTATTTATTTATTTGTATTTGGTTAAAAATATACTTTTACAAACTACCAAGAATGAGTTCGAAAAGAGAAACATGAAAAACAAAATCAAATGCACAACACTGCAATACAGACAAAAATACACAAATAATACATAGATAATACATAATATACACAACTGCTCATACAGAATACAGAATATAAAAAATAAAAATCATCATTAAAATCATCACATTTCAATTCCATCTACTAATTTACAAATTCCCTTCAGATACCTAATTACAGTCAACTGTAGAGCAACCCTTCTACCGTGTAACATTTGGCACCATAGTCTGACTAAGTCTACGTACCAGGTGGAATTAATACATTTTTTTAAAATGCTCAATTTGCTAATTTCTAAGACAAATACAATCAATTAATAAATGTTCCAAAGTTTCAATTACATCAGTTTCATTTCAGAACCTATAGCTCATCAAAAGCTCTGCTCCCTTTTCACGTAGCACCATCATTTCTCGAGTTGGTAGCACATTCAATCTAAACCTCATAAATATTTGCCGTAGCTCTTTACCTGGGAACAGAGTCAAATATGATTCCAGTGTCCCCAACCATTTATTATTTTAACCCAGATGCTTGTATAAACGGGTTACAGAAACTGGTTCCCTTGTTTCAATCCAATCTCTCCATTCAAATCATTTCTTCGCCTTGAGTGGGTTAAAAATGAGGAGATTAACGGATATACCTGATTTACCTAAATACTTCAAGCATTACATTCTGAACTTTTGAAGATATCTCAACCTGGTGGTGTCTCCATGATAACCATTTCCCAGTAGCTCATATAAAGTACCCTTTGCAGCAGTAATTAACTTCCGAAATAGGGAGACCCGATGCCACATCACTATGTTCACCATTGATAATAGTCCCAATTCATGTTGTATTGCGGCTAAAGGAACACACTTCGGCAAGCATTTAAAAACCTCTCTCAACAGCAAGGCTTCATATTTGGGAATTCCTTTCACTGCCCAAATTGGGAAGTGCTCAAGGCCATAACAGAACTGCGGTACAATCTTCTGTTTATAGAATCGCAGTGTCGCTAAAAAAGAGAACTTTCCACATTTAACATCTATTTTTTTCAGCTGGACCACTAAGGGCCCTAACTTCCCTTCCAAATAATGCCTATAGTTCAGTTTCCTTTTATCCCCATATATTGGGAACCCTAGATTTCTCAGATAGGGTTTTACTACTAGCTTTGTGTGGTTCAGGAACCAGGAATATTTTTTTACATACGGCCTTGGGTGCATCCGTAAGATCACTGTTTTCATTTAATTTATCAAGAGGTTACTAAGTAGAGTATAATCTCTAAATGTACAAAGCTGGCACTGTAGTCCTAACGGGGGCTGTTCCAATAACGTAAAGTCATCCGCATAAGCTGTCCAGGTGACTTTAACTCCCTCCACCAAAGGTGGGGCAAAAGCTGTTTCCTCCAGCACCTCTTTCACATCAGATACGGATAGATTGAAAATCATAGGTGCGAAAATGCACCCTTATCGCAGTCCATTTGTTGCATTTATTAATGTAGACAATGCTCCCAAATTATTTAACCAAACTTGCAGTTTTGACCCTTCATGCAGATAGAATAAAACAGATAGCAAGTCAGGTGGCATACCCATACTTATTCACAAAGTATGGATTGGTCCACCATATCGAAAGCTGATGTCAGGTCTATTGATGCAATTTAAATTGAAATCCCCCCTCCCTCCAAGCTGCTTCCTGCATCACATTTAAAAGTAATCCCCCCGCATCAGTTCCGATATTTTTCGTAAATCCAAACCTAATCTAGATAGGATGTTATTTGATTTAGCCCATTCATGATATGTCTCAGAACAATACCAGTGAAAATCTTGGAGTCAGCGTCCAATAGTGGTAATTGCCTATAATGTTTTGGGCAAGACCAGTCACCTTTCTTATATATAGGCACAACATAAGCGATATGCCATATTGCAGGAATAATTTGGGTCCTTACGATCTCTTTAAATAGTAAGAACATGATTTTGGTCTATAGTTTACTATTTCATTTAAACATCATATTGGCCAATGTATTTGGCCCGGCAGCCCTTGTGGGGGATGCCTTCTGTGTAATCAACCTAATATCCTCCTGAGTGAATGAAAAATGCCACGGCGAGTCATGAGTATTTCTGCGTAAGGGATCGGTACATTCAGCTGATGCGTATAAAGTGCCAAACAAAATGTACTTCCCATTGGTTTTCCGAGACTGCCATTGTTTGTCCCTCACTATAGCCTGGAAACATACTATTTATTAATGCCCAAAAGGACTTTGAGGTGTTATCTTTAAGTGCAAGAAGCATACTTTCCCCATCTGCTTGATATAGGGCTGCACGATGCACCTTGATCTTATTCTTCCATTTATTGTTTATTTTCCGTTTTAATACCTCCTTCACAAACAACTGATGAACACTGTTGCATACAATTCTAAGTTCTCCAAGTCTAGAGTTCTACAGGTTTCTTATTAGCGGATCATACTTATGTATATGTATGTACCTTCTATTGTTCACCCCTATCACAGTGGTTGTATTACTAATTATATTTGTTACATAAGGAGAAAAACTATCACTGGTATATAGTGTTAGCTCTGTGCATGTTTCTGATGAGTTTTTTTAGAAACCAGTTGCCTCAGGTATTCCAACTCACCAGGGTCAATTCATTCAAGATGTTAAATGTTTGGCTTCAGGCCCTGTAGTTGAGAGATAATATCCCATATTGTCAATGCCAAACACCTTAAGCTAGGTTCATTAAAACCACCTCCATCTGGTACCGGGCACTCTGCAACTTTAGGGTCCATCAACCTCAAACCCTTCTGGGCTTCTCTTTGGTCCCTCTTATCCAAAACCATCCCGCTCTTACAATCCAGATCATAACCAAATCTACGGAAGGTATCTACCTCCTTATGGAACGCATCCAGTATTGTGCAGGAGTACCCGCACAAAATCATATTGGGTTGGATGTACAAAATCTGCAAGTTTAATGTCCCCAGAAGTAATTAAAGGCAAATTTGGAATTTCACCAACTAGTGCCAGAATTCTTGCATAGTTTATTGACACCGGACCACCATACATCACAACACTCGGATTCTGTGGATAACGTGTAAGTCTCAACTGTACATCCTCCCCTAAAATTACACAAGGGCCTTTGCAAGCACTCTCCAACATTCACTCAGTGTGTAAAGATTCCTTTGGGGAATGCACTTATGTTCTTGGCCATCCAGAATCTTTTCTACTGGGTAAATTAATGTATTATTTTGTGGAGAGGTTTCTTATCCTGTGGATTCCGGTCCACATGTAGCTTTTTTGTTATCATGGGGTTCCCAGAAGCATCATTTATTGGAGCCCTCTTGTTTGCGGTCAAATCCATACCTAAGCTATCATGACCATCCAGCATTATTTTCATCACCTTCCTGATGACACGTTCCATCACCTGATCTCCTTCCTCTTTATCCTCCATCTCTACTCTATTTATCCAGTTGGTTCATATAATGGGGTCCATGCCCCTACTCGCCTCCTGCCCTTCCACTAGAGTGGTGACACTCAAACATCATTGCATCCCTGGACCATCATGTAGTATATCATCATTGGTACTAATGATCCCCATTATGCGATCGACCAGGGGGGTGCGTTGCCCCACCAAATTTCCAGGTGGATCCTGTATCAAAGTGATCTTGACCATACCACATGCTGACTTTATTTCAGAGTTCGAATTTCGTATAGCCTGGCAATCTGCAGCAGAAGTGGTGTTCATGCTAAACACAGCCCCTATAGATATGTCAATTACATTTTTTGTCCCATCAGTTGCTTGCCCGGACACACATTTTTTGGGAAAAAAATTCAGAAGATTCCCTTTACTAGGCTGTGGGGTCTTCCGTAAATGGGACTCCGAATTTTCCAGCGTTCTAAGATTTGCACATATGCCTTTATTCTTTAAATTATCTTTAATCGAATCTGCTGCCAGATGACCCTCCTCCCCTCTACATAATATGATATTGTCACCATTATTATCCGTGATTGAATCACTTTGTGTGGGCAGAGTATCTTCTTTGATGAAATTTCCCCAGATTTTCTTCACTCCCTTCCCCCACTTCAATGTATAGTCATTTTTACATTGTTGTTGATTTTTGTTGTTGTTGTTTTTGATTGCCGGCTTATCCCTAATAATTACATCTGCAGGAGGGGCTTTATCTATCTTATTCCCTTTATTTACGTACCCATAAATCATGGTCACCATGGGCTTCTGCTTCTCCAACAGGGATAATATTGAAGTGGGGGGGGGTTGGCCATCAAATTCTCCCCCCTACTGTACGGTAGGTTCAGTGTAAATACCAATAGAGTGGTATATAGTTTCCCCATACACAGTACTGGAACATATTTGTGTTTCTACAGCTGTAACAAGCTGTTTTAGGGGCTAAGTGTGTGTACATAGTTCAGCTGATATTAGACTGTTAAGATTGTCTTCAGACCCCTTCTCCCAATTCTCACCATGGGCTGAATCTTGAGCAGGTGTTGTTTCCCACTCTGCCACTTTGTCTATTGGATACTGTGACAGGGCAAGTAGAGAGCTATCAATGTCAGAGCACGGTACCCCACTCTCGTACAACTTTTCATGTCCCTGTGCTAACATTTCAGCATTTTTAGATTTGTTTCCCTCTCCGGACTCAATTAGCAAAATCAATTCTTCCCCCACTTGCTCCCCTCCTGTGTCTTCATCATCGCTATATCCAACGAGGATGGGGGTGATGGAGACAGGGGAAGAGCAAGTGCCATTCTCATAGTGCCTCGCATTGGGGTGAAAACAAGTAGTGCGGATAAGACATCCTCATACATTCTGGGTTCAGCCATTGTTTCTCTTCTCGTAACAGGCCCAGCCCTTTTATAAGTAAATATTTCACACTTTTTCTTTATAACACCACAAACAGGCGATTTCCAATAGGTTTGTAATTTGTACAACAACTGTGAAGCTGAAAAAGCCTTAAATACTCCTTTCCTAAATCACAATCATACAGTACCCAGCTTCAAGAGGAATTGTAATAGGTCAATACTAAGAATAGAATAATTCACTTCTTACCAACAAAAGAATATTGCTTTCCTTTTCCCACCACCCCGCTGAACAGCCAAACAGCCCTGTACTTAGGTAACAACAGGACACTTGTAATGTGCCCGTTGTTACCTCCCTCCCCATTCCCATTGAGCCCTATGGGGGCTTAAATGGGAATGGGGAATGGTTCCTGCAAGGAGGACTTACTGGGTCCTCCTATGTCGGAATGACCCAGTAAGTCCCCATTGCAGGAACCCAGTATTGGAGCCCGGTTTGGAGGCAGCCATGGAGCTAAAAGCTCCAAGGCTGCCTCCAAACTCGTAATGAGGCCCATTGTCTCCATCTTGTTTTCCATTCTTTCCTTTTATTCTTCAGATGGTTCCTCTGCTCTACCCTCACTGGGTTTTTCAATCAGTCGCAAAGTCTGTCTGGGGTGTGTCAGGTTGTTTGGTGTCATTGAGAACTGTGTTTCCCATGTCTTTGGTTTGGGCCTTAACCTTTACATGCAGTGTGTGAAAGCTTCCCAACTCAAGATGAAGTTTCCAAGTAAGTTCTCTGATTGGCCTGGAGCTCAAGATAGGCATTGTTGGAACATTCTAAACTGCCTTTCATTGTCAGCAGTCCGGCAGGAAGGTCCAATGTGAGAGGCTCTTGTAATTTTATAAACTTTGGTTAGGCCTCTAGTCTATGAAGGTGGAAATTAGGATCAGGAGAGAGTCAGAAGAAACAGGAAGTCATTCCCGAAATTATCTTCCAAAGAAAGAAGCAAGATAAGTGACTTGTAAAATATGTATTATCTTTGTTTTGTACAGTCCTCAGTTATCTATTTCCTCTTTATTGAAAATTAATCCAGTAAACATGTGCTTGGTTTAACTAGTCAAGAAGACTGTAAATGTCGTTTTGAACTGCCAGTAATATTAGAGTTTAAATACGCTTCGAGCGTTTAGTCAGGAAAGCGTGCTTCCCTACAGTAACAGTTGAACAGAGAAGCCACTCTGTTGCTATGCAACCTGTGAACTAAAAGATATGTATGTGTTCTGATCTGTGTAATGCGAGCGTTGCGTTTCATATGACAATATTTTGCAACTTAATTTAGTCTTCATGTGTAGAGGCGCTGTGAGCAGAACATTTCGCACTGTCTGCGCAAATGACAGTGTTCATTTGAAGCATTTATAGTGACGCACATATAAACTCTGAAAGAGAGGATCGGAACTCTGGTTACCTTGCACGCATGCGCAGTTACATACTCAACATGAGTGAAGACACAAATTCTCTTTGAGTGTGTGCGGCTAGTGTAGTCATTCGGAATGTAAGCAAAGGACGCTGCTTTATTGCATGTATGCGGCTCGCGTATTTTGAAACTGAATGTGAAAAGAGACACTGTTTTTTTCTTTGTGCGTGTGCGGTTTGCGTAATTTGAAACTGAATGTTAAAAGAGACACTACTTTCTTCGCTTGTGTGCGGCTCGCGTTATTTTGAAACTGAATGCAAGAAAGGGACACTGCTTTGCTCACGCATGCGCAGTTCATGTTTCTTTAACAATTTTAACCCAGTTGCTTCTCGCATGTTCATAACAGGTCTTCTTAAGCTTTGATTTTTTAACAAAGATAGTACACCAAGTTTTAAGATGACATTACATGGATCTAGTCTTCAGGATGCTCAATTAGTTTGAATTACAAATAAACTTCAAGAGTTTTCAGTCAGAGAGCAGCAATTTTTAAAAGAAACTCAAATTGATGCTGGCAAAGTTTGTAGCCTGCATTCAAGGAACTTTAGCAGTTCTGGCAGCTACTTCAGATATCAAAGGAGTCCAACATGTAAATAATTCTCAGGCTCTAGTAGAGGAGGACCAGGTATGGTGTTTATGATAATAACATTAATGGAGTATTTGGGGAGAAGAGTTAAAGGTTAGTGATAATTAAATGTATCCTACACTTTCTACTTAGGTTTACGGCTAGAGCAGACCACGCAGACCTGGAGTTTATTATTTTGTCCCAATTCCCCTTCTCCCGTGAGGATGCTGTCAGCTTAATTGTTTTTGCATCAGTTGAGAGGAATCATTTGTGGGGGATTATGGGGGTACAGCAGCTTCCGCTGAAAAACTACTAATCAATTTGGACGTCAAGCCTGACAGAATAAAAGGCCAGCAAATATAAGTCTGCCTAAGCTGTCATGAACCCTGAGTCCTCAGTGGAGGCATTAGGGTGTTACAGGAGGAATTAAGGGTGGCTCATCAAGAATATAATGATTTAGGAAGGTGGGTCGATGAGTTGAGCAATACAATTACACAGACTCATATAGAGGGAGAAACATCGGAGGAAACAGGTTCTCCCCTGGAATTGGTCAGGGAAGGGGAGAAGAGAATGGCTGGGAGAGGTGTGGGAGCTGAAGGAGGTTTTAGGGCTTTGGTTATGCCAGTACCTTTAGCAGCTCCAGAGCGTTATTATGGTGATCCTAGTAAATTTCAAATATTTTTAACTCAATATGAGTTGCACTTTCTTAGTTGACCAGATTTATTTCCTTCAGACGCCTCTTGGGTAACTTTCATGATGTCTTATCTGTCTGGTGAGGCTTCTACATGGGCAGGATTATTGGTTAGACAGAGGAGTGCTGCTATGAGAAATTGTCTTCTTTTTATGAATGAATTTAAGAAAATGTTTGATAAGAGGAAAGTTTTGTTGGAGGTGGATGGTGAATTGTTAGAATTGCACCAAGGAAACAGGGACTTGATTACTTATAGCACATAATTTAGGTCTCTAGTTTTAGAGAGTAAGTGACCAGAAGAGAAGAGGTCTTTACTTTTTTATAGAGGTCTAAAAGAGGAGTTGGAGGATGTGTTATCCAGTGTTTTTCAACGTCCTCCATCTTGTGATGATATGATTGATTTGGTGGTTCAACTAGACTTTCGTTTGAGTGAGAGAAAAATGAGCGGCGCCGTAGTAATCAGGTGGAAGTGAGATCTGCAATAAGAGGAGATTGTCCAAGGGTGTAGGTTGGAACTAAGAAGTTTAGACAGAAGGGAAATGAACACAAATCTAGAGTAAGGGGTCCTTTAATGAAAGAAGAGAGAGCTAGAAGGCATGAGAATAATTTGTGCCTGTACTGTGGAAGGAGTGGTCATTTTTTAGGAAACTGTCCGTTTACGCCAAAAACATCTGCAGCAGCGATGGGAAGAGGGCAACAGATTGCAAATACTGTACAGTCAGCAGTTCGACATATCACTGTAAATGTACCCTTGTTTTAAAAATCTGACAAGAAGGGATACCTCTGTGCTTTCATGGTCATCCGGGTGACATTTTGGTGGTTTAAGAACATGTTGCTCTGGGTCATTCTCCATACTTACCCAGTCTAAATCAGGGTCTTTTGGTACCCATTTTCCCTTGGGAGGGATCCCTCCATCCCTGAAAGAGAAGGTTTTCTTCCCCGAACCCTCTAGGGTTTCTTGTCCTTCGAACAGGATGATACAGACTTCTTCCACAAAGTGGATCATCTTTTGCTTTAAATGTCTCCTACCTACTGTTAGGCAGAATAATATGCAGTACCATTTGGGAGCACCACACACAAATAAGACTACAAGTGCAAGCACAAATTCACCTTTGGTACAAGCCTGTAATAAACAGTAAAGTGATAGCGATGGCTGAGCAGCCAGACCTATCTCAAGAGTAAAGTGAGCAGTATCAACAGTTACACAAAGGACAGCAATCTCTATGGTTCAAACAAACAGTGACTCAAGGTTTCTGAGTAAAAGAATATACATTTATTTACACATCAGTTGTAAAACAATTCACTAAGTACAGCAGCAGAAAAATCACACTCTTAATATACTACACAACACCCAATTAATTCTGGACAAGTTAGGCTCAAAATGAAGTGTGAGCAAAAAGGCACTCCAGCAATTTCAAAGGGAGGGAAAGACAAGGTTATACAAAATTAAGCAGCACTAACAAGTAAGTAGGCAGGGCAATCTAGAAAAGGCTTGCTACAATGAGGATTCAAATCAAGAAGCCTGGGCCAATGTTAGTGGTTCAGAGTCTTTGCAGAGAATTACACAGTTCAGAGTAGTTTGCGGTTAAGTCTTTGCCAAGAGTTCGAAACCAAGTTGGTCAGAAGAAAAGTTACTGAAACGAGTAGAGAAGGATAAGCCCTCGGATTGGCGAAATATTTCAAACACTTTCACCGCGGTCGGACGAAACAAACAACCTGGTTAGAACAGTACCTTAATTGAAGAAGAAGGCTGTAGCTGAGGCATACGTTCCTGGAAGGTCCTGCAGGCTCACAGTTCCTAAAGCGACTGTCAGACTGACACGAAGTAGGAAGACTGGAGGGTCCTGCACTGCCCAGGGAAGAATCCAGCAACAGAGCAAAGCAACAAATAAAAGGTGTGCTCCTTAAAACCCAAACAGGGTCCGGGCCTCCTAGCTATCCGGGTTCACTGCAGCAATGCACATCAAATTGGACCAGGGGAGGGTGACCTTTCTTGGTGTTTGGCAAACTGGTTGGTCCCACCCGCTCAAGGGAAGAAGATTCCTTGCAGATCTTCTCTGTCGTTGAAGTTTGGAGATTCGGACCCGCAGCAGGGCTTCACAGGAGGTTCAGTCGTGGTAGTGGTCCTCTTCTTTCAGCTTCTCTTCGGTTCTCTCCATCCAGTGGCGATTCTGCTTTCCTCGTCCCAGAGAACTGCTTTTTATGCAGTTTCCCCCCATTCACAAAGTCCTGGCAGTCAAACCAAAGTGTGACTTGGATTTCCAAGGGAACCCTGTGCAGGGAGCCTAAAACCCCTCCCTCACATCTTGTCCCCCCCAGACTCTCACACGCCTAAGGAGGGCCTCTGTGCAGAAGCCTGCCAAAGGACGGCGAACAAAGCAACCAAACCTGGTTTGGCGCAGCGTAAAACACGAGAAAGACCTTTACAAAAAGAAATGGAGAATAAACCCAGCCGGAACCAAATAAAAGCAAATGGGGTCCAGCGGATTTAAGTTTGAGACTACCAAGATAGCCTAAAACAGTACCAAGGCTATTGAAATAACGGCAGTAGGAAAAGTATGATAGATAACACTGCCACCAGCCAAATCTTAATGAAAGTGGAATGAAATAATGTCCCATGAGAGACAGACAAAAAGCGATAACTTAACCCTTTCCAGTACTCTATGTAAGATAGTTTGTATTGGGTCTGTGATTTTGAAAAGACTAATAAAGTCAATGGCGACTTTACATGTTCTGGGAGACAGTAGTCAGTCACAGAAAATGGAATTTAAAGTGGTAAGTTTGAAAAAAAAAACATGTGTCACTGCACTAAAGGTGCTGTATGCCACAGTAAAAAGATGATGCCTATGGAGTAAGTGAAGCTCCACAGTCTGTGAACACAAAAACATTAAACACCCACAGCAAAGCACAAGTAAGAGTGGGAAAACAAGGCTCACACTCTTACCAGGTGAAAAAAGAAATCCTAGAAATCCAGCAAAGCTGCTGATGGACTCAGTACGTAACAGAAATTAGCCATTCTGTAGAATTCTCCCTAACAACTACCCTCTGTTCCCTAGGTTCCAGATTTTCGTGGGTAGAAGATTTATGTTCAGGTTCAGAGGTTTCCAGGGGTTTTGTTCCTGTGGGAAAGGAAGCCTCCGCAAGGGCTTTGCATCTCCATTCCACCCAGACTTCCTCCTCTGGAACCTGTTAGTTGTCAGAGGTTTCTTCCTGCCATTGCTTTGGGGCACCAGACCCGAATGTTGCGTTATTATGGGCAGCAGTTTCCAGTTGAGGGCTCTGCTGAGCCCTCATCATGTGACCCAGGTTGTGTGTTAAGTGTTGGACCTGTCGCTCCAGTTGAGACATCCTTTCTGGTTATTAGGGATGTCTTCAATCATACCTTTGCTACTCCCGGAAAGCGTAGCTGTCCCTTCTCCCAGAGTAGCTTGGGTAATAGAAGTTTCCCTGATAACCTAGGTCTCCCATCTCCCTGAATTGGGAATCGATTGTCCTGAAATCGGGGCGAGAGAGGAGGATTGTTCTGGAAATTGGGGCTTGAAGGGTATCTGGGAAAGAAACTGAGGTTGGGGAGTGCAGTATTTCTTCCCTCCTGAGGGAAGTTCTGATGGAATTTTTGTGGGAGATTTCCTGGGGCATTACTTACCTGATTGGGCCTGCCCCCTTGTCCTGGGGGTGTCCATACATAGCCCAGGATGGATCTGTTACCCTTGTATCTTTGGCTGAAAGGTGGAAGGGTCAGATGGAGTGTTAGTCTGATACCATGCCTGACTTCCACCCAATTGGGTTGGATCTGAGGGTCTCCTCTGCCTCTCATTCTGAATTTTGGTGTTAGTCAGAGGAGTATTTTAGGACCCCCATTTCCATGTCCAATATGGGAGTATTTTTCACCTCTGCCACCTTTGCAGTGGCGGATGTGTTTGATGGTTTGGGGGCTTTAGGGTTGTTTTTGTATTCAGAAGGCTTTTGGACTTCATAAATCCAGGTGGTCTGTTCTATCACCCAATCCAGGGTCCTACGCTCATGGAAGTCCCTTACTAGTCGGGTCATAATGTGTTCCAGGAGCACATAGAAGTAAGTTTTGATGAGCTCCCAACTATTGGTGTTCACCCGCCTTGAGATCTGTGCAAATGCTTGCTTCAGCTCTTGCACAAACTCACTAGACCATTGGTCTTCCCCACACTGCAGGTTGTAGGCCGCTTTGCGGGCCTCCTGTGAATGGAGGAGTTCTCAAAGATGGTCACCTTGCAGGTGGACCATTTTTGGTGATCTTGGTCCTCCAGCCCTGCAAAGAAGCTGGAGTGTTCAGGGGAAAATATCCATTTGATAAACTCCAGGGAATTTCTATCATTCTTAATACCTAATGAAGTCATCATTTGGTCATAAAGCTCTAGATGCTCCCATACTGAGTATTTGGCGTTCTTATGGAAGGGAGTCATACATATCTTTATAGCCTTTATCTACCAAATTGGGTCTTTCACTTAACCTCTCTTCTGTTTGACAAACTTTATTTTCTGTTGAACCTGAGTCCACTTTCCCTCTGACTCAGAGCTGCTGCTATTGGTGGTCCACTCCCTGTCCTCTAGGCACTCCCTACATCTATGAGAATTGAAATCCCTCCCAGAATGACAGGGTCTGGTCTCTTCTCTCCTGTGGTGCTGTGGGCTCTCAGGGTCACTTCCCATGTACTCCTCTTTTCGCACAGGGAAGTACTCATCTTCCTCATCCCTCCTTCCTGGTATGGTAGGGAATTCCATACACCTCGCTGAATGTGTGGAGGTTTTAAAAATACTCTTTTGAGGCCTCAACTCTGGTTCTTCTCTGTCTGCAAATTGGAACAGATGGTCCCTTTTAACTTCAGTTTCTGCCAGTCTAACTCCCTGATATTTTCATCATAGGAGCGCTCCTGGTCAGAAGTACATGCTGGGGCACTTTTAAATTCCCAGAGCCAACTGATATGGCCACCTTCCCTCGTACTTCGTAGAGATGAATATTCATCAATATCTGATAAGGACTGGCCTTCTGGCTCAGCTGGACTAAGACAGTTTGAGTTCTACTATCTCATGTTTCCTTGTTCTTTAAAACTGGCTGGTATGAAGTTAGCGGCACCCTGTACATATGAGTTTGTGAGTTGGCTTGTAGTCCCTAATAGAGAGGTCATCACTCTGTGGTCGGAGGGTGCCTTTCCATACCCTAAGTGGTCGGGGTGCATCAAAGCCTGTTCGTATTTGGCAATTTAATTTTCCAACCTCTCACATTTGTTTTTCTCAGTCAAAAACCTCTTGGTGATATATAGAGGCCTGAGTTTTGAACTCTGACACCAGTGCTTGAGTAGCCTTTAGCACTTTATTTTGTGCCATCAATCAGTCACTGAGTCCCTTGTTCTGCTCACAATGGGACTCATTTTGCCTCAGTGAGGCTTGTATTGTCTGTGCATATTCAGACCTCTTATTTTTCAAGTGCCTAATCTTCTCCCCTTGTGCAATTTTGGTCTGTGTTGCCTGCTCTATTTCAACCTCTGCTTGCCTCACATGTTCCATACTTTTGTTTTCATTTTCTAGCCTCATGTTAGTCAGTTCCTGAGGACATAACTCACTTTTCTTCATGTCCGTCCTTAACTGATGCACTGTTACGCTCACTTGGTATCCACGGGGGTGCCACACGATACTAGATGGAGGTCTAAGCATATCCCGGACCCCTCTCTGCTTGGTTATGTGCCAGACATTGGGTAGCACCTATAAGAGGAGAATGAAGGGTTAAGATACTGGTTCTGTGATGGGTGGACTCCCACCTCCCTCTGGTCCAAATCCCCTCACTTGGGGTTATCGCTCACCTTAGGTTTTTGTGCGATGAACTCTCTGTCCTGTGTCTCTGTACAGGAGCGTGGTTGGTGCAGGCATTCCGTGGATGTAGTTGCTTCACTGGTCCGTCTGCCCTTATGTTGGGTACAGTACGGCTGTGACTCTGACTCTGCTTGCTGTCTTCCAGGTGAGTTATAATGTCTTTTTTGTCTTTATTCTGTCTCTTTCTTTCCCTCCATTTTCTCTGTTTTCTCTGTGTCTTGCTCCACTATGCTGTTCCCTAATAATGTCTATTTTTGTTTTTACAGGGATGGTTGCGATCTCAGAGTTGTCGCTTCGATGGCGAAGACCACAGTGAGTTATTGATGCGCGGAGTGCTGCGCTGTTTATTGGTGTTAATTTCTAAGCTGTGTTCTCTTCCCTTCTTTGTACAGGTTGTGGTGATGTTCCGGAGTGATGAGCGATCGAAGCGCTGCTTGCCCAGGTAAGTGCTTTGTTAATGCTGACCTTGTTCCTTCTCCCTTGCAGGTTGCGGTGAATCCTGGAGATGGGCAGGATGCTGCCAGGACTCGCTGCTTGCCCAGGTAAGAATTGTTATTAATGCTGTCCTTGGTTCTTTACGTTTGCAGGTTGTGGCGAACTCCGGAGATGGGCGATGTAAGCCAAGCTACATGATGGATTAAAGACTGGTTACTTCACAGGTAAGTGTTCCTGCTCGCTAATGCTGTTCTTGTTCTTCCAGGTTATTAATGGAATCCAGATCTAGGGCTTCAGGATCGGGCCACCGGAGAAACAGATGAGCAGGATCTGGACATGGTGAGCATTACGCTGCAGGAGTGCAGAATAATGCGAAGCGTGTTCTGCTGTTTGGGTGTGGTTTAAATAGCCCAGGTAAAGTAGTTCCAAGCCAAGTAGTTCCAGACCCAGCTAAAATCAAAACACTAGACCGCATGGCTTGGTTCTAAAGAACTGAGCTGTGAAATAATCCTCCATGTTGGATTAAGGTCCAAAACTGTTATTGCTTTATTCCTGATAATGAGCCTGGTGCCATTGACTCCATGTATGTTTCTGATGGTGTTTTACGGCACTTGGGGCCAGTGTGAAGGGCTTTAGCCCCACTGCTGCCAGGCGGCTGTTATACCTAAGGGGGCCAGGGGCATGGATCATGACATGCAATTCCTGATACAGGGTTCTATTCTCTTGACACAATTTTCCATTTTCTCCCCTTAACTGCACTCTTTGCTGTTTCATAGTATTCAGATTTTGGTGCATTTCATCGAAGTCAACCTGAGAATTTACATCCCTAATGCTTTTCGCTGTTTAATCACTGCTTGAAATCAGACTCTATTGTGATCCATCTGCTCTCTTTATTTGTGTTAACTTGAGCTCAGGTGTTCAACACATTCTTCATACCACTCTTGCAGTGCAGAAAATTGAAACTCTCCCTCGGCATTCGCTTGCTGTTGCATCACTACATCATATTTTATTTGCTGAATAACATCTTCCTATTTTGACTCTGCTGTGCTTTTTCTTCCAATTGTTCCAACTCTCTCTGGGCTTAATTCAAAATCTCAGACAGTTTTCTTCCCAGAGGCTACACTATCCTGGTATCTTTCTTCCATGATCGTCATATGGAACTACATATATGCTTTGAGATGTGTCTTTTTCATTTGCTCATCTTTGCTGGTCTTGGTCATGTAAATGTTTGCCAGGGCCTGATGTAACACCCCATGATCCCACCACAGAAAATGTGCAGAGGTAACCTCCTGCATCATTATAGCTTGCTGAATTTCATGTTCTTGTTCTACTCATTCACATGTAATTAACAATCTGGATAGTGGTGCTTCCTGGCCATTGGAGGTGCTTCCTGGCCATATTTATTTCTACAATGATCATTCTGAAATGTGTTTTGCACCTGATATACTCTCTATGCAAGGGCACAAATATCAACCCTGTTCCTGCTTAGTTTCCACTCACAATGACAATTCCAAATCAACACTGTTTTATCTATGGAACCCCAGGTGCAGGTCTGAATGGCACCTTCACAATGCAATACAACTTTCCATCCACTGCAACACAGTAATATCCAAATGAAAATTCTGCTGCTACAGCACTGTCACAAGTTAAGACTCTCTATCTATCCCGTCACGAGCCCCCAGTTTTGTTGTGGTTTATTATGGGGTCACACTCAACTCATGGAGTTCCTTTCCCCCCCAAGCAAGGAGGCACACAATAAAGCACTTTTGGTACAGGTCATATTTGGTGAGGCCTCCAACCTGTCTCGCACCCAACCCCAACGAATACCCTGTGTCACCAATGGACTAGGAACAAGGCCGGTGTGTAGTAAGAATATATACATAATATATATATATATATATATATATATATATATATATATATATATATATATATATATATATATATATATATATATATATATATATAACATTGATTCAGTGTCAAGTTGAAAGTGTTCTAAGAAGACTCGTGGGGTCCTGGAATATTCGCAGGGGGTGTCCTGAAGACATTGTCTGTATTGTTCGTTGTCAAGCTGAAAGTGTTCTAAGAACACTTGCGGTGTCCTCAAATGTTTGTACATAAAGAAAATGGGGGTGTTCTGAGGACGTTGTCCGTATTGTTCACTGGCAAGTTGGCTGTGTTCTAAGAACACTCACGGTGTCCTGAAATGTTCGAAAATAAACAAAATGGCGGTGTTCTGAGGACGTTCTCCGTATTGTGTGCCTGCTTAGCTGTATCCAATGAGGGAATGGCACAGAGAATGAAGTGGAAATGGTAGAAGGGCTGTCGAAGAGTTATGTGGTCCGCGGACAGGGCGTGCTACATCCAGGGTTTTCCAGAAAATCCAGCATGTGGGGATCAGCCAATCAGATGTTGAGGTTGTGGATTTTAATTCAAAGAGACTGTGTGTAGTGAAGATGGCAGAAGTGGAGAAAGTCAGGATGTTGGTGTTTGGAGATATGTTTGTGCATGGTTTACAACAGTATGCTCAATACAGGCATGTTGCAAAGAATTTTGATGTTAAAGGAGTGGAGGTGGTGTGGAGCACTGTGCCTGATTGCAATGTACAGGGAATTGTACAGGTTTGTGAAGATATGGCCATGTGGTAGTTTTGCATTCGGGTTATGTCAGTGCCCCTACTTTGTTGGCAGATTTGGACTACTTGGTTCAAGAAGTAATGAACATCCTTCCAAATGCCAAAGTAATTTTTTCTGGATTAGTACCTAGGGCAATATGGGACAATAGTTCCGTTTTTTTTCCTCAGCAAAACAATGCTAGGTGTGTAATAAACCGAGGCATGTGTGCCTTCATGCTTAGAGCTGGTATGTTCTTCTGTAATAATGAGAATATTGATTCCAGTAATGCTGTTTATTTTCCGTTTTGGAATGTAAGGGTTGCTTTGGAGAAGGTTATGTGAAGATTTTAGGAGTAAAGTAAGAAAAAAAAAAATACAAAATAAGAGGTGTCTGTCAAGCATCTGCAAAAAAAAAAAAAAATACTCTTTTCAGAGCCAACCTCAAAGGGGAAATGGGGCACACTATTTAAATTTACATTCACCACGCTCAGATTTTTGATATGTCTGCGGACATGGCGCTAGTCCGCGGACATCGAAATCACTAGCTAGGGGTTCAGTATGTTCTATGTTACATGTATATAAAATCAGGGATATTATGGTTAAGTTGTGCTACTAAAAACATATGAAAATCAGTAATAAAACTTTGTTAAAGGGACGTTATGGTTAAGTTGCCCTACTAAAAACCTATGAAATTCAGTGAAAAAACGTTGTTAAAAGGGACGTTATGGTTAAGTTGCGCTACTAAAAACCTATCAAATTCAGTAAAACAACTTTGTTAAAGGGACGTTATGGTTCAAAGTAAAACCGAAAAACCCCTGAAATTCGGCAGTTATGGTAAGATAAGCAACCATAACTCGCGCCACCGTGCACTGCTAACACTAACTAATGACATCACAAATATCATTGATGACATCACTGATGACATCACATGGCTGGCTCTCCCTTTTTTTCCTTTCCTGACATATCTAAGCCACATAGTTTTCTTCAGTAAAAGTCAGGAAGTAAAAATTGAAAAGGTACTATATTTGTAGACTTAGGGTCAAGTCATATCATATGAAACATATATATAGCGGAAGACACAGGCTTGAAAGAGAGCAATCCTTTATGTACATGAAGATAATCATTAGAGTTATCAGCATTTTCTAATAGTTTTATTTGTATTACTATACCTTCCCTGTATATGCTCATATTTGTATACATTGTACTCACACTCCTTTCCTTAGTGTTCACTGACATCATGTGATACACATACATACAGTAAGTAGCAGCTTTGAAACAGAACAATCATTTCTCTGCATAAAGAAAATCAGTTAGGTTATGAACACTTTCTGTTACTACTTCTGCTTTTTTGCTTACTTCTCTGTCCCTGTATATACACATATTTGTATGTGTTGTTGTCTCTTTATGTTTTGTCTGTATTAAGTGTAATTATGTATTAAGTGGGTTTTATTAGCTACTTATTACATGTTTCACAGTACGCAAAACTCTAATAAGAAAGCAGTTATCATTTAATTATTCTACATTGCAAGATTATGAATATTGCAACTTCATCATGTATACTGCACACACTGCCTAATCTTCTGCATGAGTTGCTTAGTATACTGGATAGAACTTCATAATAGAATGCTATTTATATCGATGCATTGCTTAATGCACTAATCAGCTCATGATATTTAGTGGACACGGTAGTGGCCATGTAGTTATGGTTAAGTTGGTGTTTCCATAGGAAGAACACTTTTAGGGCGGCTTATAACTTCGCTCCCCCTGGACGAATCCTCACCAAACTTTGCAAAAAAAGTATATTCTATATAATTTTTTTGCAAAGTTTGGTGAGGATTCATTAAGGGGTGAAAAAGTTATAGGGGGGGTCCCAAAATGTCTTTTTTCCCATAGACTGAATGGGAAAAAAACTTTGCTCGCGCCTACAGCCCAAACCACTGGACGGATTTTCACCAAATTTGGACCAGGAGCAGCGGCTTGGTCCCGAAAGTGTGCTTTTGCAGATTTGGTGAAAATCTGTCCAGTAGTTTTTTTTAAAAATGATCAAAAAGTGGGTCATAAAAAATTAGTGATATCTGTGTTCGGTCTGCGGGCATACTTCCCTGTTCGCTCCGCGGGCAGTGTCCTGATTGGCCGATCGGCTTATGTCATGTCCTCAGACATGCCACGTGTTTGCTGAATGGACGGTGTGGAGCGTGAAGTGCGTCAGATTTTCGGTGGCGCCCACCATCTTGGATTCGCGGACGTTCGCGGACAGCGCAGTGAAACTTGGTTCAAAATGTGTATTTAGTAGAGTTTGTTGGTGTGTAGGAGTGTTTGGGGAGGGTGGGAGAGTATGAGATAGATTGAAAGTTGGGTTTTTTCATGTGGTAGACGTTCCTGTTGTGTTCGATTTGTCTGCAGACATCACGGGTGTTCTGAAATGTTCTAAATAAACTGAATGGGGGTTGTTCTGAGGACTCAATATGTGTCTGTTTTGTTTCGGAAGCAAGCTGAAACTGTTCTAAGAATACTTGCGGTGTCCGGAAATGTTCGTAAATAAACAAAATGGGGGTGTTCTGAGGACAGTATTGTTCATTGTCAAGTTGAAAATGTTCTAAGAACTCTCGCGTTGTCCTGAAATGTTCGTAGGGGGTGTCCTGAGGACGCTGTTCGTATTGTTCTCTGGCAAGTTGAATGTGTTCTAAGAACACTCGTGGTGTCCTGAAATATTCGTAGGGGGTGTTCTGATGATGCTGTCTGTCCTGAGGATGCTGTCCATATTGTTCGATGGCAAGTTGAATGTGTTCTGCGAACACTCGCGGTGTCCTGAAATGTTCGTAAATAAACAAAATGGGGGAGTTCTGAGGACGCTGTCCGTATTGTTCTCTGGCAAGTTAAATGTGTTCTAAGAACTCCCGCGGTGTCCTGAAATGTTCGCAAATAAACAAAATGGGGGTGTTCTGAGGACGCTGTCTGTATTATTCGTTGTCAAGTTCAAAGTGTTCTAAGAACACTCATAATGTCCGCGGACATTAAAGGTTTCCATAGGCCATAGTTGAAATGGTCCTGAAATAGTCCTGAAATGTTACCAAATAAACAAAATGAGGGTGTCCTGAGGACGCTGTCCGTATTGTTTGTTGTGAAGTTGAAAGTGTTCGAAGAACTCTCGCGTTGTCCTGAAATGTTCGTAGGGGGTGTCCTGAAGACGCTGTCCGTATTGTTCGATGGCAAGTTGAATGTGTTCTAAGAACACTCGCGGTGTCCTGAAATGTTCGTAGGGGGTGTTCTGAAGACGCTGTCCGTATTGTTCGATAGCTAGTTGAATGTGTTCTAAGAACACTCGTGGTGTCCTGAAATATTCGTAGGGGGTATTCTGATGACGCTGTCCGTCCTGAGGACGCTGTCCGTATTGTTGTCTGGCAAGTTGAATGTGTTCTGAGGACACTCGCAGTGTCCTGAAATGTTTGTAAATAAACAAAAGGGGGGTGTTCTGAGGACGCTGTCCGTAGTGTTATCTGGCAAGTTGAATGTGTTCTAAGAACTCCCACGGTGTCCTGAAATGTTCGCAAATAAACAAAATGGGGGTGTTCTGAGGACGCTGTCCGCAGTGTTCTTTGTCAAGTTGATTGTGTTCTAAGAACACTCGTGGTGTCCTGAAATGTTCGTAGGGGTTGTCCTGAAGACGCTGTCTGTATTGTTCGTTGTCAAGTTGAAAATGTTCTAAGAACTCTCACAGTGTCCTGAAATGTTCGTAAATAAACAAAATGGGGTGTTCTGAGGACGCTGTCCGTATTGTTCATTGTCAAGTTGGAAGTGTTCTAAGAACTCTCGCGTTGTCCTGAAATGTTCGTAGGGGGTGTCCTGAAGATGCTGTTCATATTGTTCGTTGTCAAGTTCAAAGTGTTCTAAGAACACTCATAATGTCCGAGGACACAACAAGTTTCCATAGGCCATAGTTGAAATGTTTTCCTCTATGGGTGTGATATGCTGCAGTGGTTGTGGCCAGGGCATAGAGTGTTGGGTGCATGGCCGTTTGGCCATGCACCCAACACTCTATGCCCTGGCCACAACCACAGCAGCATATCGCACTTATAGTTGCTTATAACTTTGGGTCAAAAACAAATTTATATGGAACAAAGTTATATGATACTATGGGTGTGATATGCTGTGATGGTTGTGGCCAGGGCATAGAGTGTATAATATACTTACTGTTTGGTTTAGTAACTGGAGTACATGTATTTCTTGTTAATTTCTGTGATAAAAGAAAATAGCATGTTAGTATTAGTATTTTGTAATGACTTATTACATTGTAAAATCAACATTTTTTTTTTGGACCCTCATATTTAGTAGATTTCAACCCAGAGTACTGTGCAATTTGCTCAGTTTCTGTGTTCGTTGCTAAGATCATTGGGTCTGTGGGAGAAAAATAAATCCATGTTGGATTAAAAAAAATAAAACCTTTTTCTGTTATGCTACAGTTTATTTGTTTGTTTGTTTTCAGTGTTCACTTGTTGCTTCTGGCTAATGTTTTATAGATAGGCTTGTTGCATTTTTTTGGAGCAGTAACATATTATTTATTTGTTTGGATATTATAACATTTTGGAGCAGTTAGATATCAGTAGGCGTATTCTAACTGTCTATTTTTTTTATATATTTTAGTGGTATTGATGTATCTGTTTGGATATTGTTACATTTTGGGACAGTTAGATACCAATTGACGTATTCTAACTGTCTTTTCTTTGCTATAATTTGTGGGTATACATTTATCTGATTAGTTGTTGTATAATCTTTGGGCAGTTAGATAGCTTTTGGAATATTCTAACAGTTTACATTTTTTTACTACAAGTTTACTTAGGGTTTAAGTACAGTTTAGTTATCAAATTTTGGTTTTAAGAACCTTGAATAAGCGTTTGTAAGATTTGCTGGTAATCTCTGCTTTAGAGTAATGGTACTATCATTACATTCAAACCATCCACATTTCTTTTTTATATATGCAGTGTAGTGCCCTGAATTGGTTGTGGCTCCTGCGTGGTAGATTATACCTATTGTTGTGAAGGTTTTCTTACCAAGTGATATTTGACCATGTGTGAATCCAGTCAGCTTGCAGTTGTTTTTGGTACCATCTGCATTGTAACGTAGAAGCATTAGTATTACGTATTAACTATATTTTTGCATTAGTAACGTGGATCGATTATCTGAATTGCAGGTAGAACATAATCTACCATGGTTTGCATTTTGTACAAGTTGCTGAAATGGAATGGATTCACAATTAGGTATTGATATATATACAAAGCGTTCATTGGGGATTTGTTCTTCTGGCACATTGTTGCAGAGAGTGCATGTATGTTTTCACATGTATGAAATCTGGAAGATTTCATTTATAGGTATGTTTTTGTTTTCCAGTACTTGTAGTAAGTACATTAGAAATTCTTGTGGATCTTCCTGTGAGTTTATAGTGAATGTCACTATTCCAGCACAATAGTCCAATTGTTGTCTTATTCCATAAACACTATCAGGGTAATTCATAGAATTTCGCCGAAAAGTGTCGCAAGCGGCTGGCGCAGAGTGTCCGCGTCCGATTGTGTGCGCCAGGAACATGCGCTAAAACCGATTTCCGCGCACAGCGTATTCATGGATTTTAGGCTCCCAAACCAGCCGTGGCGCAGAGAATCGCAGCGACCCTGCAGCAGCGCCAGTAACGCCCCCAAGAACGCCCTCGCGCAAGGAAAAGCCATCAAAATCGCTAAATCATCGCAAAGGGCTGCGCTAACCCTGGACCAGTTCACCGGGCTGGCAAACAGCAAACGCCAAGCGGGGAACGTGTATTTCAGGGGTGCGCGGGAAGTTCCACACGCGATTGGCCCAGTGCGAGCAGGGTACGTGTATTTCAGGGGTGCGCGGGAAGTTCCACACGTGATTTCATCAGGGTACGTGTATTTCAGGGGTGCGCGGGAAGTTCCACACGCGATTGGCCCAGTGCGAGCAGGGTACGTGTATTTCAGGGGTGCGCGGGAAGTTCCACACGCGATTTCATCAGGGTACGTGTATTCCAGGGGTGCGCGGGAAGTTCCACACGCGATTGGCCCAGTGCGAGCAGGGTACGTGTATTTCAGGGGTGCGCGGGAAGTTCCACACGCGATTTCAGCAGGGTACGTGTATTCCAGGGGTGCGCGGGAAGTTCCACACGCGATTGGCCCAGTGCGAGCAGGGTACGTGTATTTCAGGGGTGCGTGGGAAGTTCCACACGCGATTTCAGCAGGGTACGTGTATCTCAGGGGTGCGCGGGAAGTTCCACACGCGATTTCAGCAGGATACGTGTATTTCAGGGGTGCGCAGGAAGTTCCACACGCGATTGGCCCAGTGCGAGCAGGGTACGTGTATTCCATGGGTGCGCGGGAAGTTCCACACGCGATTTCAGCAGGGTACGTGTATTCCAGGGGTGCACGGGAAGTTCCACATGCGATTTCAGCAGGGTACGTGTATTTCAGGGGTGCGCGGGAAGTTCCACACGCGATTGGCCCAGTGCGAGCAGGGTACGTGTATTTCAGGGGTGCGCGGGAAGTTCCACACGTGATTTCATCAGGGTACGTGTATTTCAGGGGTGCGCGGGAAGTTCCACACGCGATTGGCCCAGTGCGAGCAGGGTACGTGTATTCCATGGGTGCGCGGGAAGTTCCACATGCGATTCCAGCAGGGTATGTGAATTCCACGGGTTCTGGGGAGTACTACACGTGAATTGGCCGTGTGGGTCCTCCCAGGTGTACGCTCGACAACCTCCACGGCCCCTGCAGGCAGCCCACACCACGGGGGACTACCCTGCACCCCTGCTCATGTCCCGCAGGCAGCCCATCCATCATGGGCATGCCCCGCAGCCAACCCACATGTCACCTTGCACTAACGATCAACAATGCATGTCTCCCACCACCCCCACCCCCCAGCAGTGCAGGGGCATCCCCCACCAGGCCCCCACTCATGTCTCCCACCACCCCCACCCCCCAGCAGTGCAGGGGCTCCCTCCACCAGGCCCCCACTCATGTCTCCCACCACCCCCACCCACCAGCAGTGCAGGGGTAGCCTCCACCAGGCCCCCACTCATGTCTCCCACCACCCCCACCCCCCAGCCACCAGGGGCAGCCTCCGCCAGGCCCCCACTCATGTCTCCCACCACACCCACCCCCCAGCAGTGCAGGGGCAGCCTCCACCAGGCCCCCACTCATGTCTCCACCACCCCCACCCCCCAGCAGTGCAGGGGCAGCCTCCACCAGGCCCCCACTCATGTCTCCCACCACCCCCACCCCCCAGCCACCAGGGGCAGCCTCCACCAGGCCCCCACTCATGTCTCCCACCACCCACACCCCCCAGCCACCAGGGGCACCCTCCACCAGGCCCCCACTCATGTCTCCCACCACCCCCACCCCCCAGCAGTGCAGGGGCAGCCCCCACTCATGTCTCCCACCACCCCCCCCCAGCCACCAGGGGCACCCTCCACCAGGCCCCCACTCATGTCTCCCACCACCCCCACCACACAGCCACCAGGGGCACCCTCCACCAGGCCCCCACTCATGCCTCCCACCACCCCCACCCCCCACCATCCAGGGGCACCCTCCACCAGGCCCCCACTCATGTCTCCCACCACCCCCACCCCCCAGCCACCAGGGGCACCCTCCACCAGGCCCCCACTCATGTCTCCCACCACCCCCAGCCCCCAGCAGTGCAGGGGCACCCTCCACCAGGCCCCCACTCATGTCTACCACCACCCCCACCCCCCAGCAGTGCAGGGGCACCCTCCACCAGGCCCCCACTCATGTCTCCCACCACCCCCACCCCCCAGCAGTGCAGGGGCACCCTCCACCAGGCCCCCACTCATGTCTCCCACCAAACCCACCCCCCACCATCCAGGGGCACCCTCCACCAGGCCCCCGCTCATGTCTCCCACCACCCCCACCCCCCAGCCACCAGGGGCACCCTCCACCAGGCCCCCACTCATGTCTCCCACCCCCCCCACCCCCAGCAGTGCAGGGGCACCCTCCACCAGGCCCCCACTCATGTCTCCCACCACCCCCACCCCCCAGCAGTGCAGGGGCAGCCTCCACCAGGCCCCCACTCATGTCTCCCACCACCCCCACCCCCCAGCCACCAGGGGCACCCTCCACCAGGCCCCCACTCATGTCTCCCACCACCCCCACCCCCCAGCAGTGCAGGGGCAGCCTCCACCAGGCCCCCACTCATGTCTCCCACCACCCCCACCATCCAGGGGCAGCCTCCACCAGGCCCCCACTCATGTCTCCCACCACCCCCACCCCACAGCAGTGCAGGGGCACCCTCCACCAGGCCCCCACTCATGTCTCCCACCACCCCCACCCCCCACCATCCAGGGGCACCCTCCACCAGGCCCCCACTCATGTCTCCCACCACCCCCACCCCCCAGCAGTGCAGGGGCAGCCTCCACCAGGCCCCCACTCATGTCTCCCACCACCCCCACCCCCCAGCAGTGCAGGGGCACCCTCCACCAGGCCCCCACTCATGTCTCCCACCACCCCCACCCCCCACCATCCAGGGGCACCCCCCACCAGGCCCCCACTCATGTCTCCCACCACCCCCACCCCCCAGCAGTGCAGGGGCAGCCTCCACCAGACCCCTACTCATGTCTCCCACCACCCCCACCCCCCAGCAGTGCAGGGGCAGCCTCCACCAGGCCCCCACTCATGTCTCCCATCACCCCCACCCCCCAGCAGTGCAGGGGCACCCTCCACCAGGCCCCCAATCATGTCTCCCACCACCCCCACCCCCCACCATCCAGGGGCACCCTCCACCAGGCCCCCACTCATGTCTCCCACCACCCCCACCCCCCAGCAGTGCAGGGGCAGCCTCCACCAGGCCCCCACTCATGTCTCCCACCACCCCCACCCCCCAGCCACCATGGGCAGCCTCCACCAGGCCCCCACTCATGTCTCCCACCACCCCCACCCCCCAGCAGTGCAGGGGCACCCTCCACCAGGCCCCCACTCATGTCTCCCACCACCCCCCACCATCCAGGGGCACCCTCCACCAGGCCCCCACTCATGTCTCCCACCACCCCCACCCCCCAGCAGTGCAGGGGCAGCCTCCACCAGGCCCCCACTCATGTCTCTCACCACCCCCACCCCCCAGCAGTGCAGGGGCAGCCTCCACCAGGCCCCCACTCATGTCTCCCACCACCCCCACCCCCCAGCCACCATGGGCAGCCTCCAACAGGCCCCCACTCATGTCTCCCACAACCCCCACCCCCCACCATCCAGGGGCACCCTCCACCAGGCCCCCACTCATGTCTCCCCCCACCCCCACCCCCACCAGTGCAGGGGCAGCCTCCACCAGGCCCCCACTCATGTCTCCCACCACCCCCACCCCCCAGCCACCATGGGCAGCCTCCACCAGGCCCCCACTCATGTCTCCCACCACCCCCACCCCCCAGCAGTGCAGGGGCACCCTCCACCAGGCCCCAACTCATGTCTCCCACCACCCCCACCCCCCAGCAGTGCAGGGGCAGCCTCCAACAGGCCCCCACTCATGTCTCGCACCACCCCCACCCCCCAGCCACCATGGGCAGCCTCCATCAGGCCCCCACTCATGTCTCCCACCACCCCCACCCCCCAGCAGTGCAGGGGCACCCTCCACCAGGCCCCCACTCATGTCTCCCAGCACCCCGACCCCCCAGCACTGTGGGGCACCCTCCACCAGGCCCCCACTCATGCCCAACTCATGTCTCCCACCACCCCCACCCCCCAGCAGTGCAGGGGCACCCTCCACCAGGCCCCCACTCATGTCTCCCAGCACCCCGACCCCCCAGCACTGTGGGCCACCCTCCACCAGGCCCCCACTCATCTCCCAGCACCCCCACCACCCAGCACTGTGGGCCACCCTCCACCAGGCCCCCACTCATGTCCAACTCATGTCTCCAAGCACCCCCACCACCCAGCACTGTGGGCCACCCTCCACCAGGCCCCCACTCATGTCCAACTCATGTCTCCCAGCACCCCCAACCCCCAGCACTGTGGGCCACCCTCCACCAGGCCCCCACTCATGTCCAACTCATGTCTCCCAGCACCCCCACCCCCCAGCACTGTGGGCCACCCTCCACCAGGCCCCCACTCATGTCTCCCACCACCCCCACCCCCCAGCAGTGCAGGGGCAGCCTCCACCAGGCCCCCACTCATGTCTCCCACCACCCCCACCCCCCAGCAGTGCTGGGGCACCCTCCACCAGGCCCCCACTCATGTCTCCCACCACCCCCACCCTCCACCATCCAGGGGCACCCTCCACCAGGCCCCCACTCATGTCTCCCACCACCCCCACCTCACAATCCCCAATCATGTGCGTTATGGTCAGCCTCCACAGCCAAAAAGCCCTACCAAGTAACCCATTCACCCACATGGAAATGGAAATTACATGTCACACCCCCAATGTTCATGAAGCTAATGAACCCATGTTCGTCACACACAATGGTTGCAATTGAATGGGAAAACACCCAACATGACATGCATGAAACCAATGAGATGATACCACACAATGAAGTATGAAAACAAAATTGTATTGAAAAAAAGAAAAATGCTAAAGAAATTAAACAAACTACAATGGGAAGTAAAAAATAATTAAGCTGCATGTCCGTATAAAAAAAAAAACTGCAAATCATACAAAGGCGGCGGGCAAGTCCAGCGGCTCACTCCGTGGTGTTCCGGGCCAGGGCATCATCGAACTCCTGTTCGATGTCCCGGAGGCGATCCAGTTCCATGGCCCCGAGGGTCCGCAGGGACGACGCCGTGTCCTCCTCCAACCCCCTGCGGATTGCATCGAGGCACTCGGCCCGCCTCAGGGCCCTCCGCATGGAGTTCTCCGCCCTGACCATTGTGAGCCGCGCCTCTTCCGCCCGCCGCCGCTCCGCACTTATGGCGTGGCAAAACCGCTGCCACACGGAAGACACTCTCTGTCCTGGGTCCTCCTGCCCTCCGGCCGATGCCTGCCCCTCCGATTTCGAAGGCCCCGAGCCTTCATGGCTCCCACCATGTTGCTGCTGCTGCTCTGCCTCTGCTCGTGCACTGCCTCCTGCTGCCTGCACATCCTCCGCCGGCTGGGGTGCAGTTGTTGATGTGGCCACCCCTGCTGGACGTCCGACTCCCGACTGTGGCAGGGATGCCTCCTCCACCAGCCTGGCCGCACTGTCAGAGGCAGCTCCACAGGGCACCCAGGTGACTGATGGGTGGGAAGATGGCACAGAGGACGACTGGCGCGTAGGGGGTCCAGTTGAGGAGGGGGTCGGAGCAAGCCCCATCAGACGGAGGAATCCGGTCTGGGTGACCTGTCCCAGCAGGCTGACGTGGTCAACGAGCCATTCGAGATGACGTGCAGTCTCTCCATGAAAAGACTGCAGGTCACCTCGCATGGCCCGTTGACGCAACGCCACACCAGCCAGGACAGGCTCAACCCGGACCTGGATAGCCACGTCCGCAGGCAGAGGAAGGCCAGTTGACGTCAGCTCATCCCCTGCCTGAAAACGGGTCTGGACGTAGGCATCCCTGCTGGTGCAAGATGATGCAGGGACAGGATCGGGGACAGGATTGCACACAGGCACCTCCACGGCGGCCTGTGCTGCCTCCTGTCCCTGGACTGCACCACTAGCACCAGTGGGATCCCCACCTCCAGACCCCGTCTCTGGTGCTTGCACGGCCTCCTCCTCCACCAAACCCCCCACCAACCTGGATGACTCCGTGCCATCTTCCCCTGTTGGGCCCTGTGGGGTCCCAGCTGCCCCTTCTGCTGCCGAGGAGTCCAACTCCAACCTCCGCCTCTTGGACCTCCCCCCGGCAGCTGCGGCCTGGGATGCGGCACCGGACTCCTCACTCCCCGACGAGATGACAACACTGGAGGGGAGCCGGGCCTTGCGTCTCCGGCTGGCGGTGGGATCCCCGCCGCTGTGCTCCACAGCACCTTCTCCGCCCTCTTCTTCAGTTGACGCTGCAGACAGGGAGAAACAAAACACAGGCATCAGGGCACTGTACAATGGACACATACACACATGACAGTTGCACATGAGTTGCATTGGCAAACCTCAGACATGTCATCACAATCCCCAACACACATGTCATTGCAACTCGCACACATGAGCCATACCACAGCCATATCGCAACTGCCACCACCATCCATACACATACAACAGCATGAGCAGCCAAAGGTGAGCCAGACATCACATGCAACACAGGAAGTGCACCACACATGTACACACACCACCACACTTGCATGCATGTGTATACCTCTGCCAAGTGTCGCACTGTTCAGACGGGCATCCATGTCACCTCTGCCAATCAGGCTTCCACATACCGCTGTCACATGCATCCATGTTGCATCACTGTTGCACCCTTGTCAAATACACACACATGCACATGTACACAGTGCTCATACATGCAGCCGAAAACAACATACATGCGTGACATCACGGACATGTCTACTTACATACACATTCATCCAAACATGTGTGCACACACAACTGCATTTGGCATGCAAGCCTACACACACAAGCACCATCCATGTCTCACACATTACAGCCCTCGCATGTGTCAGCCCCACAGCCCTGGACACCCCCACCCATACTCGACCCCATACAAACAGATATGCAACCTGCACACTACCAAATAATCACCACACGCACTGCTCACAATCAGGATGCATGTACACTCACCGCTTGACTCCAGACGGGTCTGCTTCTCCAGGACCTGGACGTGGAGCGCTGGGGATATGCGTTCCAGGACCCTCATCTGTTCTTCTGACAAGTGGCCCCGGCGCCCCTTGGCATCCGCTGCCTTCAAGAGGCGCCGGGCCTTGTTCAGGGTCCTGGACCTGTAGTCCTCCCAGTGCTTCCTGACATGTTGTAAGTCGCGGACTGCCACCCCCTCCGCGTTGATGGCAGTCGCAATGTCAGTCCAGATCCGAGTCCGTCCTTCCTTGTCGGCGCGGGAACTTCCGAAGAGGGCATCATACTGCCCCAGGACTTGCTCCACCAGGACATCAACTTCGGTGGCACTGAAGCTGGTGCCCCTCTGCCTCTCTGGCCGGGGGTTGTCAGTGGTCACAGATGGTGTTTGCCCCGACATGACAACCCCAGAGGCAGGAGTGGGTGGGCAACTGGGTCCTGGGGCTGGGCTGTGGAGCGATGGAATACCAGTCGGGAGTCTTCGGTTCCAGCAGGGGTGGTCACAGCAACAGCACCCCTGGCTGATGTGCAGGCAGCAAATGGCAGTGCACGTGGGCAGCAGGCAGTCAGGCAGCAGCAGATGGCAGGTGGGAGCGTGCTCGGGGCTCTGGGGGGCAGTAATTCGGCCTTCTGGGCAGGAGCGTGGTCTTCCGTGTGCATCGCGTGGCCAGCTTGATACGGAGTGATTTGGCACGTGAAAAGTCTGCACGTCAGCGTGAAATTCGAGGAAAGGCCCTTAGCGCGTAAGCGCGTCAGCACGCATACGCGATTCTATTGGACCAAAGGCCCTCAGCGCGTAAGCGCGTCTGTGACGTGACCCGCACGGGTGTTTCCCACACAGCACGTGATGACAGAGCACACATGGAAAGACTGCATGTCAGAGTGTCATCGCGTGTAATTGGACAGCACGTCAGAGTGTCATCGCGTGTAATTGGACAAAAGTGCGCATACACGCGATTGGCCTATGTACGTGTATATCAGGGGTGCGCGGGCACTTACACACGCAAGTACGTCAGCGCACCTGTATCCCGGGGTGCGTGGGAATTTCCACACGCTATTGGACTGGGTACTGGATTTCAGGGGTGCGCGGGTCACACGCTCGCCTACAACACGCGCAATGCATTAATTTGCACGCTAACAAAATAACAAGCTCAGACCCAGGATGAACATACCGTTCCTAGCAGAGTGGGCGTGGGCTACCAAAGGAGGAGGAGGAGGATAGTCAGGGCCAGAATATTCACACCCAGAACCAGCCTTTTCGGGATGCCTGATGACCAGGTGCATGGGAGGTACAGGTTTCCACCACACATTATACTGGACCAGGTGAGTGAGTGGGAGGATGACCTCACATCACCCACCCTGTGCTCCCAAGCACTCAGCCCCCTGGAGAAGGTCCTCAATGTACTGCACTTCTTGGCCACAGGATCATTTCAGCGGACAAGTGCCATTGTGGGTGGGGTATCACAGGCCACCCAGTCACGCTGCCTACACCAGGTCTTGAACATCATCACTGCACGCCCATCAGTCCGCAGGCACATATACCTGCCCAGAACACCTGCAGAAAGGCATGCTGCCGCCCTGGATTTTTACGGTGTGGCACGATTCCCCAAAGTGCTAGGTGCCATTGACTGCACCCATGTGGCTCTACGTCCCCCCAGGGCATCAGAGCACATCTATAGGAACCGCAAGCACTGGCATTCCATCAACGTGCAGGTAGTATGTAATGCCAAGGGAATCATCACCTCAGTATTTGCCAACTATCCCGGGTCAACCCACGACAGCTTCATTTACCGAATGTCCACCCTAATCCGGGACCTAGAAGCTGGGCGGCATGGCGATACATGGCTGCTTGTTGAGTATGAATGCCACTGCACATGCATGCATGTCAGATACTGAGCAAGGTCACAACCCCACCAATGATACCAATCACCACCTCCACAGGGGACAGTGCCTACCCTCTCAGCCCCCACATGATGATGCCAATTCGGAACCCCACCACGCCACCCCAGGTAAGATATAACACACCCCACATTACAACCCGGGGCATAGTGGAGCGCACATTCGGAGTGCTAAAGTCACGCTTTCGCTCCCTTGACCGTTCTGGCGGGCAGCTGTTGTACGCTCCCCCAGTAGTGTGCAGGTTCATAGTGGCAGCATGTGTCCTGCACAACGTTGCAACACGCCGGGGCCTGGCCGTGGACATGGTGGTGGCCCCACATCCCCAACCGAATGCACAGCCGCTGCGCATGGGAGGGGAAAGGGCACGGGGGGAGGCAGCCCGTACACAGCTAGTGGCTAATTACTTCACATAGAAATCACATCCCTGTGGAGTGCACACTGCCCTGGCACATTCCATCTGACAAGCAATGATGACTCAACCTGACACTGATCCTGAATGTCTGGAGAATGAACCGTGAAAACCATATCAGCCTGAGATTGTTCACCTGGAAGTGTCACAATGTGTGCATCCCTACCCACACAGACACCACCAATGCAGTTTTGTGAAGTAACACATTCAAGCAGCTAAAATGAATACCCACTTGCAAAATGCAACAAGAGGACAGTGCCATGTCAGCCAACCCATCCCCAGCACCGCCACACGACACACCGTGCCATGTCATGCTATTTGCAGGTAAACAAAGTAATACCCACAACATGACACTAGTGTCACAATGTAGAGTGTCCCTAATTGAAACTTGCAACACCTGAAATGCTCACAGTAATGCAGGACCAACAACAAACTTGAGCAGGTACTACCATTAACATGACATCACAAATGTTATATATTAGTAGTCTCACCACCTGGAAATGCCTGCACTCCCACCACTACCAACTGTACAGTGTTGGCGCCAAGTAGAGTTGTAGGTGCACTGCTGCCAACATGGACCCCATCTCCAAACTAGAGGGCCTTGTGTAGACATGAGGAAGGGACCTGCAAATTGGGAGGTAGACACAGATGATGAGTTACACATCAATGCAACATGCAGTGTACAACACAACAGCAATATGCACTAGGAATGTATACACAGTATTGACTAGACTACCCACACATGTAGTGGGAGTCCAATGTCACCATGTACGTCAATGTCACTTGGGCACACCCTTTGCAAGCCCATGGAAACGGGAAGCAGGAGGGGTGTGTGTGACTCTAACCCAAGCATCTGAACCAAATACATGACAAGCCTGCATGTGCCCAGCCACAATGCAGCGTATGCCCACAGGAACCACGGAAGCCAACAAATTGTCCCAAAAAAATTGGGAAAAAATAATTAAAAATAAAATAAAAATAAAAATAAAAAAAAATAAAAAATGGCCATTGATGGGCCCGGGGGGTTGGGGAGGCCACCGAGGAGGTCCGAGGACAGGATGCACACCAGAACCCACCTGCGTGGATCCTGGGAAAAAAAAAACACCTCCATGGGCTCATGGCCCACACGGCTACCCTATTGTGGGAGTATCACTGCTGTCGCTATTACCACCCTGTGCAGCTGCATCTGGAGGTGGTTGCACTATGGGAGGCAGCCCACGCAAGGGCCTAGTCTGCTCCTCCATGGCTGCAAGCATGGTGGTGTGGTAGGTCTGGTTCTGGAGGATGAGTGTGCGGAGGTCCCCATGCAACAACTCACGGGATGCACGGACCTCCGCCCTCGTTGCCTGCATCTCAGCTGAGAGCGTACGGGTGAGACGCTCCAGCTGCTGTTCTGTCCTTTGGTGTGTTGAAGCCTCAAGCTCAACAAGAGTCGTCCTGAGGTGAAGGAGCTCCTGCCTCAGGGCTTCCCTGTGGCCCTGGGACTCTATGGAGATGGCCTCCTGCAGAGTCGCCAGTGCCGCCCGCCTGTCCCTGTTGGACGCCAACATGTCCTCCCTGTGTGACTGGCAGATGGAGTCGGTTGCCTGCTGTAGTCGCTCCATCAGCCTTTCAGGGGGGACAATGGAAGTGGCCACCCTATCCATGGCCTGAGCCATCATCTCGGATGATGCTGCCTGTTGGGTTGCCATACCGTAAATGGATTGGTCCCGTGCGGTATTGCCAGCTGGCGTACGGCCACCACGTCGGCGGGCACCACACCTGTCTGGGGCAAGGCGAACTGCGCCTTGCTGTGCCGGCACTGCCTGAGGCTGCAGGACTGCATTCCCCCTCTGATCTGCTGGCCAAGGAACAAGATCAGATGTTGCGGAGTGTGACACTGCATCCGTAACCACCAAAGGCGTAGCTGCCAACACTGACATCCTCATTGAGGGTTCTGACCCTGGTGCAGGTGGGTGAGACAGAACAGAATCCCTCCCTGGAACACTCACCTGCGACGGCACGTAGGTCTCATCCGAATCAACACCTGAGTACAGCTCGGGGGAGGTGCAGCCAGAGACACCCCTTAAGAGCACGACCTGCAGCAGTTGTGGGTTCTCACCCACCACCACACCACGTCCCTCACTGGTGGTTGGTCGGCCCTCGGACCCCTCCTGGGTCTGCACCATCTCCACAACCCCAGCAGTATCAGCTGCGTCTTCCCCTGCAAAGACATAAAAACAAAGAAATGGAAACAGGCATTAGCACCATGGCACACAATGAAGGCTGAGAAGCAAGAGAACCAGTACTTGATTGACACATGTCCCACATGACTAAAACCCTCCCATGCATGCACCCTCACTGCATATGAAGGGCAGGCAAATGGCACACACTGATGACACCAAGATGGAAGATGAACACATTTTCTGCATGCTGCCTGGCAGTGGCATCACACATTGGCCTGTGATTGCCAGGTGAAACACACATGCCATCACACAGATGGCATGTACCATTGCTATTGAGTGAAGATGGAGAGGAGGGAAGCACCTATTCATTCAGTCCAGTTCCCGCATGTAATAGCTTTTCTAATTCAAACAGGTCAGATTTTTCACCTGGAGCTGCCAGTCCGAAATGGTCCAATTGCACAGGGACATGTGTGAACAAATGATATCCAGGTAACAAAGTCACTCCACTTTACCATAGCCATGTCAGACATGTGACTAGAGGACTGCGAAATGCCTAGTAAAAGTGGTGGAATGCAAACAATCTGACTGAATGAACAGTGAAAAATAAGCAACAATGTTGTGGCAAGGTGACACTTCAAGGGCAACTGGCGTGCAGTTGGGCTAGATGTCTACTGTTGGCAGAAGGGATACTGCTATGGCCAAATGCAGCTGCGCAGGATGTATTGCATGAAGCACATGGCTGACCCATACGACTCAGGCGCACACACTCTCACCTGGCACACAAACAGAAGCCCTCACACACACCATGCACATGGATGACACACACATGCATGTGCACTCACCGGACAATGCCTCGTAATCAGGCAGATCTCCCACGCCTTGGATCTGTTCCTCCGTGACGTAGGTCCCAGCGACTGACTCATGTGGAGTGAGTTCCATGTCTACTACTGGAGACCCACCTCCAGTCACTAGAGTTGCGGCATGACTTGAGGCCAGCTTACTCTTTGCCCTGCGCTTTAGGTCATTCCAGCGCTTATAGCAATCATTGGCTGTGCACCTCACGATTCCAAGGGCACTTACGATGTCCGCAACGGTCTGCCAGTGTGCCTGGCGTTGTGCAGGTGTGGTCTTGGATCCTGCAACAATGACCATCTCGTTGTCATGTGCGGACACATACTCGACAAGTGCATTCAGTTCGTCATCCGTGAAGCTGGGCTTCCTCGACGGGCCGGACTGTGTAGCCGTGTCTGGGGCATCAGCCTGTGCCGGACGAGCACTCTTCCTCTTCCGCTTGGAAGGTGGTAATGATCCTGAGTGTCCTGCGCCGCTCTGGACACTAGGGGCAGGAGCCCTGGTGGACTCTGTATCAGGAGTGTGGGATTGCACACTCAGCATGGGAGTTGGTGCAGGCATTGGCTCAAGTGTGATGGTGTCAGGGGGAATGTCAGCAGGATGGACTAGGACCGACACTGTCCTGGCTGGGTGTGTGAGGGCTGGGGTGGATGGAGCCGCAGCTGCCCCTGCAGCCTCTCCGCCCTGCCTACTTGGGGCAGCAGATGACCTTGCTGCCCCAGATGCATGTGGCATGGTGACATCAACGTGCACCAGCGCACGTGTCATAGGCCTGCTGACCTGGAAGTCAGCCATGGAGTCAGCCAGGTCTGGTGCCACAATGGGCTGGTCCAACAAGGGCTGAGCATGGATGGTGTCAGCCACATCAGCCTCAACGGGAGGGGGGGGAGATTATGGGTGCCCTTGACTGGTCCTCCACACATGGGGGGACAGGCTCACCCTGCAAGTAACGACCACGTCCCCTACCGGATCCACCACGGCCACCACTTGTGGCTCTTCCACCTTTGCCACCCTTACGGAATCCTCGCCTCCCAGCCATGGCACTGATGTAAATGTGCGTATGGGAGTGGCTGTAAACTATTGTCCTGGGCAATTGGGGGTCAAAGGGGTTGGGTACCAGATGGTAATTGTACCCTAGTGCTCTTGCAAGGCTGAATGTAACCCCTGTGGAAAGATGACGGGTCACGCTACGCACAGGAGCCCCAAAAAAGGGAGATGACGTGCACGCAACCCCTCCTAGACCACGTGTGCAGAAAGAAAAACCTGCACTACGCTGTGGCACCCAGTAACACAAGAATGAACGTATGCGTGTCACACGCAGCCTAGAATGACCTCTGAAGGGGTAAGCTACACACGGGGCAAGCACAGATGTTAGATACGTGCATGACTCACCGTCTGCCAGGTAAAAGAGCGTGAAAAAGGAGCACGTTTTGGTTGGCAACACCCCCGCCAAAAGAAGATTTGTACGCAGTCTGAGGAGACAGGACAACAGTAGAAGGGAACACTGTTTGAGGGAACAGGCCCAGGTAAACCAGTAAAAGAGAAAAAAGAGAAAAAGCTGTCAGAGGTAACAGGGAATACGAACTTGAAACGCTGTGAAGTAAATCGCGTGTGAAACGACAAGAAGTACAGAATTCACCCACTCGCTCTCCACGAAAACCACGTACAAGGAAATGGTGTTCTACACGTACCTTTTATACAGGCCCACACGTCCAGCGTCACTTACGCGGCGTGTACGCGCTAGGGCCATTTCCACCAATTACACGCTTTGTCACTTCTGCGTGTAGGGCCATTTCCACCAATTACACACTTTGTCACTGCCGCGTGTACGCGCTAGGCCCATTCCCACCAATTACACGCGATGACACTCTGACGTGCTGTCCAATTACACGCGATGACACTCTGACGTGCAGTCTTTCCACGTGTGCTTTGTCATCACGTGCTGTGTGGGAAACACCCGTGCGGGTCACGTCACAGACGCGCTTACGCGCTGAGGGCCTTTGGTCCAATAGAATCGCGTATGCGTGCTGACGCGCTTACGCGCCAAGGGCCTTTCCTCGAATTTCACGCTGACGTGCAGACTTTTCACGTGCCAAATCACTCTGTATCAAGCTGGCCACGCGTATGCACACGGAAGACCACGCTCCTGCCCAGAAGGCCGAACTACTGCCCCCCAGAGCCCCGAGCACGCTCCCACCTGCCATCTGCTGCTGCCTGACTGCCTGCTGCCCACGTGCACTGCCATTTGCTGCCTGCACATCAGCCAGGGGTGCTGTTGCTGTGACCACCCCTGCTGGAACCGCTCCACGTCCAGGTCCTAGAGAAGCAGACCCGTCTGGAGTCGAGCGGTGAGTGTACATGCATCCTGATTGTGAGCAGTGCGTGTGGTGATTATTTGGTAGTGTGCAGGTTGCACATCTGTTTGTATGGGGTCGAGTATGGGTGGGGGTGTCCAGGGCCGTGGGGCTGACACATGCGAGGGCTGTAATGTGTGAGACATGGATGGTGCTTGTGTGTGTAGGCTTGCATGCCAAATGCAGTTGTGTGTGCACACATGTTTGGATGAATGTGTATGTAAGTAGACATGTCCGTGATGTCACGCATGTATGTTGTTTTTCGGCTGCATGTATGAGCACTGTGTACATGTGCATGTGTGTGTATTTGACAAGGGTGCAACAGTGATGCAACATGGATGCATGTGACAGCGGTATGTGGAAGCCTGATTGGCAGATGTGACATGGATGCCCGTCTGAACAGTGCGACACTTGGCAGATGTATACACATGCATGCAAGTGTGGTGGTGTGTGTACATGTGTGGTGCACTTCCTGTGTTGCATGTGATGTCTGGCTCACCTTTGGCTGCTCATGCTGTTGTATGTGTATGGATGGTGGTGGCAGTTGCGATATGGCTGTGGTATGGCTCATGTGTGCGAGTTGCAATGACATGTGTGTTGGGGATTGTGATGACATGTCTGAGGTTTGCCAATGCCACTCATGTGCAACTGTCATGTGTGTATGTGTCCATTGTACAGTGCCCTGATGCCTGTGTTTTGTTTCTCCCTGTCTGCAGCGTCAACTGAAGAAGAGGGCGGAGAAGGTGCTGTGGAGCACAGCGGCGGGGATCCCACCGCCAGCCGGAGACGCAAGGCCCGGCTCCCCTCCCGTGTTGTCATCTCGTCGGGGAGTGAGGAGTCGGTGCCACGTCCCAGGCCGCAGCTGCCGGGGGGAGGTCCAAGAGGCGGAGGTTGGAGTTGGACTCCTCGGCAGCAGAAGGGGCAGCTGGGACCCCACAGGGCCCAACAGGGGAAGATGGCACGGAGTCATCCAGGTTGGTGGGGGGTTTGGTGGAGGAGGAGGCCGTGCAAGCACCAGAGACGGGGTCTGGAGGTGGGGATCCCACTGGTGCTAGTGGTGCAGTCCAGGGACAGGAGGCAGCATAGGCCGCCGCGGAGGTGCCTGTGTGCAATCCTGTCCCTGATCCTGTCCCTGCATCATCTTGCACCAGCAGGGATGCCTACGTCCAGACCCGTTTTCAGGCAGGGGATGAGCTGACGTCAACTGGCCTTCCTCTGGCTGCGGACGTGGCTATCCAGGTCCGGGTTTAGCCTGTCCTGGCTGGTGTGGCGTTGCGTCAACGGGCCATGCGAGGTGACCTGCAGTCTTTTCATGGAGAGACTGCACGTCATCTCGAATGGCTCGTTGACCACGTCAGCCTGCTGGGACAGGTCACCCAGACCGGATTCCTCCGTCTGATGGGGCTTGCTCCGACCCCCTCCTCAACTGGACCCCCTACGCGCCAGTCGTCCTCTGTGCCATCTTCCCACCCATCAGTCACCTGGGTGCCCTGTGGAGCTGCCTCTGACAGTGCGGCCAGGCTGGTGGAGGAGGCATCCCTGCCACAGTCGGGAGTCGGACGTCCAGCAGGGGTGGCCACATCAACAACTGCACCCCAGCCGGCAGAGGATGTGCAGGCAGCAGGAGGCAGTGCACGGGCAGAGGCAGAGCAGCAGCAGCAACATGGTGGGAGCCATGAAGGCTCTGGGCCTTCGACATCGGAGGGGCAGGCATCGGCCGGAGGGCAGGAGGACCCAGGACAGAGAGTGTCTTCCGTGTGGCAGCGGTTGGGCCACGCCATAGGTGCGGAGCGGCGGCGGGCGGAAGAGGCGCGGCTCACAATGGTCAGGGCGGAGAACTCCATGCGGAGGGCCCTGAGGCGGGCCGAGTGCCTCGAGGCAATCCGCAGGGGGTTGGAGGAGGACACGGCGTCGTCCCTGCGGACCCTCGGGGCCATGGAACTGGACCGCCTCCGGGACATCGAACAGGAGTTGGATGATGCCCTGGCCCGGAACACCACGGAGTGAGCCGCTGGACTTGCCCGCCGCCTTTGTATATAGTTCTTTAGTTTTAGGTTTCCTTTGTTTGTTCTAATGATTTGGAGTCGACGGACACTGCTCCACTTTTTGTATATAGTTGCTTTTTAGTTAGGTTTTTTTTTAGGTTTCCTTTGTTCAGTTGCGCTCATGGACCCTTTCGAGTTTTTTACATAGTTCTTAATTTGATAGATATTTTTTTACATTTGACTTTGGACGACATTTTTTTGGATTATGATTTGCAGTTCTTTATTTTTATACGGACATGCAGCTTAATTTTATTTACTTCCCATTGTAGTTTGTTTCATTTCTTTAGCATTCTTTCTTTTTTTCAATACAATTTTGTTTTCATACTTCACTGTGTGGTATCTATCATCTCATTGGTTTCATGCATGTCATGTTGGGTGTTTTCCCATTCAATTGCAAACATTGTGTGTGACGGACATGGGTTCATTAGCTTCATGAACATTGGGGGTGTGACATGTAATTTCCATTTCCATGTGGGTGAATGGGTTACTTGGTAGGGCTTTTTGGCTGTGGAGGCTGACCATAACGCACATGATTGGGGATTGTGAGGACCTGGTCGAGGGTGCCCCTGGTGGCTGGGGGGTGGTGGGAGACATGGGTGGGGGCCTGGTGGAGGGTGCCCCTGCACTGCTGGGGGGTGGGGGTGGTGGGAGACATGAGTGGCCTGGTGGAGGCTGCCCCTGGATGCTGGGGGGTGGGGGTGCAGGGCGACATGAGTGGGCGCTTGGTGGTGCTGCCCCTGCACTGCTGGGGGGTGGGGGTGATGGGAGACATGAGTGGGGGCCTGGTGGAGGGTGCCCCTGGTGGCTGGGGGGTGGGGGTGGTGGGAGACATGAGTGGGGGCCTGGTGGAGGCTGCCCCTGCACTGCTGGGGGGTGGGGGTGGTGGGAGACATGGGTGGGGGCCTGGTGGAGGGTGCCCCTGGATGGTGGGGGGTGGGGGTGGTGGGAGACATGAGTGGAGGCCTGGTGGAGGGTGCCCCTGGTGGCTGGGTGGTGGGGGTGGTGGGAGACATGAGTGGGGGCCTGGTGGGGGCTGCCCCTGCACTGCTGGGGGCTGGGGGTGGTGGGAGACATGAGTGGGGGCCTGGTGGAGGCTGCCCCTGCACTGCTGGGGGGTGGGGGTGGTGGGAGACATGAGTGGGGGCCTGGTGGAGGCTGCCCCTGCACTGCTGGGGGGTGGGGGTGGTGGGAGACATGAGTGGGGGCCTGGTGGAGGGTGCCCCTGGGTGGTGGGGGGTGGGGGTGGTGGGAGACATGAGTGGGGGCCTGGTGGAGGGTGCCCCTGCACTGCTGGGGGATGGGGGTGGTGGGAGACATGAGTGGGGGCCTGGGGGAGGCTGCCCCTGCACTGCTGGGGGGTGGGGGTGGTGGGAGACATGAGTGGGGGCCTGGTGGAGGCTGTCCCTGCCCTGCTGGGGGGTGGGGGTGGTGGGAGACATGAGTGGGGGCCTGGTGGAGGCTGCCCCTGCACTGCTGGGGGGTGGGGGTGGTGGGAGACATGAGTGGGGGCCTGGTGGAGGCTGCCCCTGCACTGCTGGGGGGTGGGGGTGGTGGGAGACATGAGTGGGGGACTGGTGGAGGGTGCCCCTGGTGGCTGGGGGGTGGGGGTGGTGGGAGACATGAGTGAGGGCCTGGTGGAGGGTGCCGCTGGTGGCTGGGGGGGTGGGGGTGGTGGGAGACATGAGTGGGGGCCTGGTGGAGGGTGCCCCTGCACTGCTGGGGGGTGGGGGTGGTGGGAGACATGAGTGGGGGCCTGGTGGAGGGTGCCCCTGGTGGCTGGGGGGTGGGGGTGGTGGGAGACATGAGTGGGGGCCTGGTGGAGGGTGCCCCTGGTGGCTGGGGGGTGGGGGGTGGTGGGAGACATGAGTGGGGGCCTGATGGAGGCTGCCCCTGGTGACTGGGGGGTGGGGGGTGGTGGGAGACATGAGTGGGGGCCTGGTGGAGGCTGCCCCTGGTGGCGGGGGGTGGGGGTGGTGGGAGACATGAGTGGGGGCCTGGTGGAGGCTGCCCCTGCACTGCTGGGGGGTGGGAGTGGTGGGAGACATGAGTGGGGGCCTGGTGGAGGGTGCCCCTGGATGGTGGGGGGTGGGGGTGGTGGGAGACATGAGTGGGGGCCTGGTGGAGGGTGCCCCTGCACTCCTGGGGGGTGGGGGTGGTGGGAGACATGAGTGGGGGCCTGGTGGAGGGTGCCCCTGGATGCTGGGGGGTGGGGGTGGTGGGAGACATGAGTGGGGGCCTGGTGGAGGCTGCCCTGCACTGCTGGGGGGTGGGGGTGGTGGGAGACATGAGTGGGGGCCTGGTGGAGGGTGCCCCTGGATGGTGGGGGGTGGGGTGGTGGGAGACATGAGTGGGGGCCTGGTGGAGGGTGCCCCTGCACTGCTGGGGGGTGGGGGTGGTGGGAGACATGAGTGGGGGCCTGGTGGAGGCTGCCCCTGGTGGCTGGGGGGCGGGGGTGGTGGGAGACATGAGTGGGGGCCTGGTGGAGGCTGCCCCTGCACTGCTGGGGGGTGGGGGTGGTGGGAGACATGAGTGGGGGCCTGGTGGAGGCTGCCCTGCACTGCTGGGGGGTGGGGGTGGTGGGAGACATGAGTGGGGGCCTGGTGGAGGCTGCCCCTGCACTGCTGGGGGGTGGGGGTGGTGGGAGACATGAGTGGGGGCCTGGTGGAGGGTGCCCCTGGTGGCTGGGTGGTGGGGGTGGTGGTAGACATGAGTGGGGGCCTGATGGGGGTTGCCCCTGCACTGCTGGTGGGTGGGGGTGGTGGGAGACATGAGTGGGGGCCTGGTGGAGGCTGCCCCTGCACTGCTGGGGGGTGGGGGTGGTGGGAGACATGAGTGGGGGCCTGGTGGAGGCTGCCCCTGCACTGCTGGAGGGTGGGGGTGGTGGGAGACATGAGTGGGGGCCTGGTGGAGGGTGCCCCTGGATGGTGGGGGCTGGGGGTGGTGGGAGACATGAGTGGGGGCCTGGTGGAGGCTGCCCCTGCACTGCTGGGGGTGGGGGTGGTGGGAGACATGAGTGGGGGCCTGCTGGAGGCTGCCCCTGCACTGCTGGGGGGTGGGGGTGGTGGGAGACATGAGTGGGGGCCTGGTGGAGGCTGCCCCTGCACTGCTGGAGGGTGGGGGTGGTGGGAGACATGAGTGGGGCCTGGTGGAGGGTGCCCCTGGATGGTGGGGGCTGGGGGTGGTGGGAGACATGAGTGGGGGCCTGGTGGAGGGTGCCCCTGGTGGCTGGGGGGTGGGGGTGGTGGGAGACATGAGTGGGGGCCTGGTGGAGGCTGCCCCTGCACTGCTGGGGGTGGGGGTGGTGGGAGACATGAGTGGGGGCCTGCTGGAGGCTGCCCCTGCACTGCTGGGGGGTGGGGGTGGTGGGAGACATGAGTGGGGGGCCTGGTGGAGGCTGCCCCTGCACTGCTGGGGGTGGGGGTGGTGGGAGACATGAGTGGGGGCCTGCTGGAGGCTGCCCCTGCACTGCTGGGGGGTGGGGGTGGTGGGAGACATGAGTGGGGGCCTGGTGGAGGCTGCCCCTGCACTGCTGGGGGGTGGGGGTGGTGGGAGACATGAGTGGGGGCCTGGTGGAGGCTGCCCCTGCACTGCTGGGGGGTGGGGGTGGTGGGAGACATGAGTGGGGGCCTGGTGGAGGCTGCCCCTGCACTGCTGGGGGGTGGGGGTGGTGGGTGACATGAGTGGGGGCCTGGTGGAGGGTGCCCCTGGATGCTGGGGGGTGGGGGTGCAGTGGGACATGAGTGGGGGCCTGGTGGTGCTGCCCCTGCACTGCTGGGGGGTGGGGGTGGTGGGAGACATAAGTGGGGGCCTGGTGGAGGGTGCCCCTGGATGGTGGGGGGTGGGGGTGGTGGGAGACATGAGTGGGGGCCTGGTGGAGGGTGCCCCTGCACTGCTGGGGGGTGGGGGTGGTGGGAGACATGAGTGGGGGCCTGGTGGAGGCTGCCCCTGGTGGCTGGGGGGTGGGGGTGGTGGGAGACATGAGTGGGGGCCTGGTGGAGGCTGACCCTGCACTGCTGGGGGGTGGGGGTGGTGGGAGACATGAGTGGGGGCCTGGTGGAGGCTGCCCCTGCACTGCTGGGGGGTGGGGTGGTGGGAGACATGAGTGGGGGCCTGGTGGAGGCTGCCCCTGCACTGCTGGGGGGTGGGGGTGGTGGGAGACATGGGTGGGGGCCTGGTGGAGGGTGCCCCTGGTGGCTGGGTGGTGGGGGTGGTGGGAGACATGAGTGGGGGGCCTGGTGGGGGCTGCCCCTGCACTGCTGGGCGGTGGGGGTGGTGGGAGACATGAGTGGGGGCCTGGTGGAGGCTGCCCCTAGTGGTTGGGGGGTGCGGGTGGTGGGAGACATGAGTGGGGGCCTGGTGGAGGCTGCCGCTGGTGGCTGGGGGGTGGGGGTGGTGGGAGACATGAGTGGGGGCCTGATGGAGGCTGCCCCTGCACTGCTGGGGGGTGGGGGTGGTGGGAGACATGAGTGGGGGCCTGGTGGAGGGTGCCCCTGGATGGTGGGGGGTGGGGGTGGTGGGAGACATGAGTGGGGGCCTGGTGGAGGGTGCCCCTGCACTCCTGGGGGGTGGGGGTGGTGGGAGACATGAGTGGGGGCCTGGTGGAGGCTGCCCCTGGTGCTGGGGGGTGGGGGTGGTGGGAGACATGAGTGGGGGCCTGGTGGAGGCTGCCCCTGCACTGCTGGGGGGTGGGGGTGGTGGGAGACATGAGTGGTGGCCTGGTGGAGGGTGCCCCTGGATGCTGGGGGGTGGGGGTGGTGGGAGACATGAGTGGGGGCCTGGTGGAGGCTGCCCCTGCACTGCTGGGGGGTGGGGGTGGTGGGAGACATGAGTGGGGGCCTGGTGGAGGGTGCCCCTGGATGGTGGGGGGTGGGGGTGGTGGGAGACATGAGTGGGGGCCTGGTGGAGGGTGCCCCTGCACTGCTGGGGGGTGGGGGTGGTGGGAGACATGAGTGGGGGCCTGGTGGAGGCTGCCCCTGGTGGCTGGGGGGTGGGGGTGGTGGGAGACATGAGTGGGGGCCTGGTGGAGGCTGCCCCTGCACTGCTGGGGGGTGGGGGTGGTGGGAGACATGAGTGGGGGCCTGGTGGAGGCTGCCCCTGCACTGCTGGAGGGTGGGGGTGGTGGGAGACATGAGTGGGGGCCTGGTGGAGGGTGCCCCTGGATGGTGGGGGCTGGGGGTGGTGGGAGACATGAGTGGGGGCCTGGTGGAGGGTGCCCCTGGTGGCTGGGGGGTGGGGGTGGTGGGAGACATGAGTGGGGGCCTGGTGGAGGCTGCCCCTGCACTGCTGGGGGTGGGGGTGGTGGGAGACATGAGTGGGGGCCTGCTGGAGGCTGCCCCTGCACTGCTGGGGGGTGGGGGTGGTGGGAGACATGAGTGGGGGCCTGGTGGAGGCTGCCCCTGCACTGCTGGGGGTGGGGGTGGTGGGAGACATGAGTGGGGGCCTGCTGGAGGCTGCCCCTGCACTGCTGGGGGGTGGGGGTGGTGGGAGACATGAGTGGGGGCCTGGTGGAGGCTGCCCCTGCACTGCTGGGGGGTGGGGGTGGTGGGAGACATGAGTGGGGGCCTGGTGGAGGCTGCCCCTGCACTGCTGGGGGGTGGGGGTGGTGGGAGACATGAGTGGGGGCCTGGTGGAGGCTGCCCCTGCACTGCTGGGGGGTGGGGGTGGTGGGTGACATGAGTGGGGCCTGGTGGAGGGTGCCCCTGGATGCTGGGGGGTGGGGGTGCAGTGGGACATGAGTGGGGGCCTGGTGGTGCTGCCCCTGCACTGCTGGGGGGTGGGGGTGGTGGGAGACATAAGTGGGGGCCTGGTGGAGGGTGCCCCTGGATGGTGGGGGGTGGGGGTGGTGGGAGACATGAGTGGGGGCCTGGTGGAGGGTGCCCCTGCACTGCTGGGGGGTGGGGGTGGTGGGAGACATGAGTGGGGGCCTGGTGGAGGCTGCCCCTGGTGGCTGGGGGGTGGGGGTGGTGGGAGACATGAGTGGGGGCCTGGTGGAGGCTGACCCTGCACTGCTGGGGGGTGGGGGTGGTGGGAGACATGAGTGGGGGCCTGGTGGAGGCTGCCCCTGCACTGCTGGGGGGTGGGGGTGGTGGGAGACATGAGTGGGGGCCTGGTGGAGGCTGCCCCTGCACTGCTGGGGGGTGGGGGTGGTGGGAGACATGGGTGGGGGCCTGGTGGAGGGTGCCCCTGGTGGCTGGGTGGTGGGGGTGGTGGGAGACATGAGTGGGGGCCTGGTGGGGGCTGCCCCTGCACTGCTGGGCGGTGGGGGTGGTGGGAGACATGAGTGGGGGCCTGGTGGAGGCTGCCCCTAGTGGTTGGGGGGTGCGGGTGGTGGGAGACATGAGTGGGGGCCTGGTGGAGGCTGCCGCTGGTGGCTGGGGGGTGGGGGTGGTGGGAGACATGAGTGGGGGCCTGATGGAGGCTGCCCCTGCACTGCTGGGGGGTGGGGGTGGTGGGAGACATGAGTGGGGGCCTGGTGGAGGGTGCCCCTGGATGGTGGGGGGTGGGGGTGGTGGGAGACATGAGTGGGGGCCTGGTGGAGGGTGCCCCTGCACTCCTGGGGGGTGGGGGTGGTGGGAGACATGAGTGGGGGCCTGGTGGAGGCTGCCCCTGGTGGCTGGGGGGTGGGGGTGGTGGGAGACATGAGTGGGGGCCTGGTGGAGGCTGCCCCTGCACTGCTGGGGGGTGGGGGTGGTGGGAGACATGAGTGGGGGCCTGGTGGAGGGTGCCCCTGGATGCTGGGGGGTGGGGGTGGTGGGAGACATGAGTGGGGGCCTGGTGGAGGCTGCCCCTGCACTGCTGGGGGGTGGGGGTGGTGGGAGACATGAGTGGGGGCCTGGTGGGAGGGTGCCCCTGGATGGTGGGGGGTGGGGGTGGTGGGAGACATGAGTGGGGGCCTGGTGGAGGGTGCCCCTGCACTGCTGGGGGGTGGGGGTGGTGGGAGACATGAGTGGGGGCCTGGTGGAGGCTGCCCCTGGTGGCTGGGGGGTGGGGGTGGTGGGAGACATGAGTGGGGGCCTGGTGGAGGCTGCCCCTGCACTGCTGGGGGGTGGGGGTGGTGGGAGACATGAGTGGGGGCCTGGTGGAGGCTGCCCCTGCACTGCTGGGGGGTGGGGGTGGTGGGAGACATGAGTGGGGGCCTGGTGGAGGCTGCCCCTGCACTGCTGGGGAGTGGGGGTGGTGGGAGACATGAGTGGGGGCCTGGTGGAGGGTGCCCCTGGTGGCTGGGTGGTGGGGGTGGTGGTAGACATGAGTGGGGGCCTGATGGGGGCTGCCCCTGCACTGCTGGGGGGTGGGGTTGGTGGGAGACATGAGTGGGGGCCTGGTGGAGGCTGCCCCTGCACTGCTGGGGGGTGGGGGTGGTGGGAGACATGAGTGGGGGCCTGGTGGAGGCTGCCCCTGCACTGCTGGAGGGTGGGGGTGGTGGGAGACATGAGTGGGGGCCTGGTGGAGGGTGCCCCTGGATGCTGGGGGGTGGGGGTGGTGGGAGACATGAGTGGGGGCCTGGTGGAGGGTGCCCCTGCACTGTTGGGGGGTGGGGGTGGTGGGAGACATGAGTGGGGGCCTGGTGGAGGCTGCCCCTGGTGGCTGGGGGGTGGGGGTGGTGGGAGACATGAGTGGGGGCCTGGTGGAGGCTGCCCCTGCACTGCTGGGGGGTGGGGGTGGTGGGGAGACATGAGTGGGGGCCTGATGGAGGCTGCCCCTGCACTGCTGGGGATGGGGGTGGTGGGAGACATGAGTGGGGGCCTGGTGGAGGCTGCCCCTGCACTGCTGGGGGGTGGGGGTGGTGGGAGACATGAGTGGGGGCCTGGTGGAGGCTGCCCCTGCACTGCTGGGGGGTGGGGGTGGTGGGAGACATGAGTGGGGGCCTGGTGGAGGCTGCCCCTGCACTGCTGGGGGGTGGGGGTGGTGGGAGACATGAGTGGGGGCCTGGTGGAGGCTGCCCCTGCACTGCTGGGGGGTGGGGGTGGTGGGAGACATGAGTGGGGGCCTGGTGGAGGGTGCCCCTGGTGGCTGGGTGGTGGGGGTGGTGGGAGACATGAGTGGGGGCCTGGTGGGGGCTGCCCCTGCACTGCTGGGGTGTGGGGTGGTGGGAGACATGAGTGGGGGTCTGGTGGAGGCTGCCCCTGCACTGCTGGGGGGTGGGGGTGGTGGGAGACATGAGTGGGGGCCTGGTGGAGGGTGCCCCTGGATGCTGGGGGTGGGGGTGCAGGGGGACATGAGTGGGGGCCTGGTGGTGCTGCCCCTGCACTGCTGGGGGGTGGGGGTGGTGGGAGACATGAATGGGGGCCTGGTGGAGGCTGCCCCTGCACTGCTGGGGGGTGGGGGTGGTGGGAGACATAAGTGGGGGCCTGGTGGAGGGTGCCCCTGGATGGTGGGGGGTGGAGTGGTGGGAGACATGAGTGGGGGCCTGGTGGAGGGTGCTCCTGCACTGCTGGGGGGTGGGGGTGGTGGGAGACATGAGTGGGGGCCTGGTGGATGCTGCCCCTGGTGGCTGGGGGGTGGGGGTGGTGGGAGACATGAGTGGGGGCCTGGTGGAGGCTGCCCCTGCACTGCTGGGGGGTGGGGGTGGTGGGAGACATGAGTGGGGGCCTGGTGGAGGCTGCCCCTGCACTGCTGGGGGATGGGGGTGGTGGGAGACATGGGTGGGGGCCTGGTGGAGGGTGCCCCTGGATGGTGGGGGGTGGGGGTGGTGGGAGACATGAGTGGGGGCCTGGTGGAGGGTGCCCCTGCACTCCTGGGGGGTGGGGGTGGTGGGAGACATGAGTGGGGGCCTGGTGGAGGCTGCCCCTGGTGGCTGGGGGGTGGGGGTGGTGGGAGACATGAGTGGGGGCCTGGTGGAGGCTGCCCCTGCACTGCTGGGGGGTGGGGGTGGTGGGAGACATGAGTGGTGGCCTGGTGGAGGGTGCCCCTGGATGCTGGGGGGTGGGGGTGGTGGGAGACATGAGTGGGGGCCTGGTGGAGGCTGCCCCTGCACTGCTGGGGGGTGGGGGTGGTGGGAGACATGAGTGGGGGCCTGGTGGAGGGTGCCCCTGGATGGTGGGGGGTGGGGGTGGTGGGAGACATGAGTGGGGGCCTGGTGGAGGGTGCCCCTGCACTGCTGGGGGGTGGGGGTGGTGGGAGACATGAGTGGGGGCCTGGTGGAGGCTGCCCCTGGTGGCTGGGGGGTGGGGGTGGTGGGAGACATGAGTGGGGGCCTGGTGGAGGCTGCCCCTGCACTGCTGGGGGGTGGGGGTGGTGGGAGACATGAGTGGGGGCCTGGTGGAGGCTGCCCCTGCACTGCTGGAGGGTGGGGGTGGTGGGAGACATGAGTGGGGGCCTGGTGGAGGGTGCCCCTGGATGGTGGGGGCTGGGGGTGGTGGGAGACATGAGTGGGGGCCTGGTGGAGGGTGCCCCTGGTGGCTGGGGGTGGGGGTGGTGGGAGACATGAGTGGGGGCCTGGTGGAGGCTGCCCCTGCACTGCTGGGGGTGGGGGTGGTGGGAGACATGAGTGGGGGCCTGCTGGAGGCTGCCCCTGCACTGCTGGGGGGTGGGGGTGGTGGGAGACATGAGTGGGGGCCTGGTGGAGGCTGCCCCTGCACTGCTGGGGGTGGGGGTGGTGGGAGACATGAGTGGGGGCCTGCTGGAGGCTGCCCCTGCACTGCTGGGGGGTGGGGGTGGTGGGAGACATGAGTGGGGGCCTGGTGGAGGCTGCCCCTGCACTGCTGGGGGGTGGGGGTGGTGGGAGACATGAGTGGGGGCCTGGTGGAGGCTGCCCCTGCACTGCTGGGGGGTGGGGGTGGTGGGAGACATGAGTGGGGGCCTGGTGGAGGCTGCCCCTGCACTGCTGGGGGGTGGGGGTGGTGGGTGACATGAGTGGGGGCCTGGTGGAGGGTGCCCCTGGATGCTGGGGGGTGGGGGTGCAGTGGGACATGAGTGGGGCCTGGTGGTGCTGCCCCTGCACTGCTGGGGGGTGGGGGTGGTGGGAGACATAAGTGGGGGCCTGGTGGAGGGTGCCCCTGGATGGTGGGGGGTGGGGGTGGTGGGAGACATGAGTGGGGGCTGGTGGAGGGTGCCCCTGCACTGCTGGGGGGTGGGGGTGGTGGGAGACATGAGTGGGGGCCTGGTGGAGGCTGCCCCTGGTGGCTGGGGGGTGGGGGTGGTGGGAGACATGAGTGGGGGCCTGGTGGAGGCTGACCCTGCACTGCTGGGGGGTGGGGGTGGTGGGAGACATGAGTGGGGGCCTGGTGGAGGCTGCCCCTGCACTGCTGGGGGGTGGGGGTGGTGGGAGACATGAGTGGGGGCCTGGTGGAGGCTGCCCCTGCACTGCTGGGGGGTGGGGGTGGTGGGAGACATGGGTGGGGGCCTGGTGGAGGGTGCCCCTGGTGGCTGGGTGGTGGGGGTGGTGGGAGACATGAGTGGGGGCCTGGTGGGGGCTGCCCCTGCACTGCTGGGCGGTGGGGGTGGTGGGAGACATGAGTGGGGGCCTGGTGGAGGCTGCCCCTAGTGGTTGGGGGGTGCGGGTGGTGGGAGACATGAGTGGGGGCCTGGTGGAGGCTGCCGCTGGTGGCTGGGGGGTGGGGGTGGTGGGAGACATGAGTGGGGGCCTGATGGAGGCTGCCCCTGCACTGCTGGGGGGTGGGGGTGGTGGGAGACATGAGTGGGGGCCTGGTGGAGGGTGCCCCTGGATGGTGGGGGGTGGGGGTGGTGGGAGACATGAGTGGGGCCTGGTGGAGGGTGCCCCTGCACTCCTGGGGGGTGGGGGTGGTGGGAGACATGAGTGGGGGCCTGGTGGAGGCTGCCCCTGGTGGCTGGGGGGTGGGGGTGGTGGGAGACATGAGTGGGGGCCTGGTGGAGGCTGCCCCTGCACTGCTGGGGGGTGGGGGTGGTGGGAGACATGAGTGGGGGCCTGGTGGAGGGTGCCCCTGGATGCTGGGGGGTGGGGGTGGTGGGAGACATGAGTGGGGGCCTGGTGGAGGCTGCCCCTGCACTGCTGGGGGGTGGGGGTGGTGGGAGACATGAGTGGGGGCCTGGTGGAGGGTGCCCCTGGATGGTGGGGGTGGGGGTGGTGGGAGACATGAGTGGGGGCCTGGTGGAGGGTGCCCCTGCACTGCTGGGGGGTGGGGGTGGTGGGAGACATGAGTGGGGGCCTGGTGGAGGCTGCCCCTGGTGGCTGGGGGGTGGGGGTGGTGGGAGACATGAGTGGGGGCCTGGTGGAGGCTGCCCCTGCACTGCTGGGGGGTGGGGGTGGTGGGAGACATGAGTGGGGGCCTGGTGGAGGCTGCCCCTGCACTGCTGGGGGGTGGGGGTGGTGGGAGACATGAGTGGGGGCCTGGTGGAGGCTGCCCCTGCACTGCTGGGGAGTGGGGGTGGTGGGAGACATGAGTGGGGGCCTGGTGGAGGGTGCCCCTGGTGGCTGGGTGGTGGGGGTGGTGGTAGACATGAGTGGGGGCCTGATGGGGGCTGCCCCTGCACTGCTGGGGGGTGGGGTTGGTGGGAGACATGAGTGGGGGCCTGGTGGGAGGCTGCCCCTGCACTGCTGGGGGGTGGGGGTGGTGGGAGACATGAGTGGGGCCTGGTGGAGGCTGCCCCTGCACTGCTGGAGGGTGGGGGTGGTGGGAGACATGAGTGGGGGCCTGGTGGAGGGTGCCCCTGGATGCTGGGGGGTGGGGGTGGTGGGAGACATGAGTGGGGGCCTGGTGGAGGGTGCCCCTGCACTGTTGGGGGGTGGGGGTGGTGGGAGACATGAGTGGGGGCCTGGTGGAGGCTGCCCCTGGTGGCTGGGGGGTGGGGGTGGTGGGAGACATGAGTGGGGGCCTGGTGGAGGCTGCCCCTGCACTGCTGGGGGGTGGGGGTGGTGGGAGACATGAGTGGGGGCCTGATGGAGGCTGCCCCTGCACTGCTGGGGATGGGGGTGGTGGGAGACATGAGTGGGGGCCTGGTGGAGGCTGCCCCTGCACTGCTGGGGGTGGGGGTGGTGGGAGACATGAGTGGGGGCCTGGTGGAGGCTGCCCCTGCACTGCTGGGGGGTGGGGGTGGTGGGAGACATGAGTGGGGGCCTGGTGGAGGCTGCCCCTGCACTGCTGGGGGGTGGGGGTGGTGGGAGACATGAGTGGGGGCCTGGTGGAGGCTGCCCCTGCACTGCTGGGGGGTGGGGGTGGTGGGAGACATGAGTGGGGGCCTGGTGGAGGGTGCCCCTGGTGGCTGGGTGGTGGGGGTGGTGGGAGACATGAGTGGGGGCCTGGTGGGGGCTGCCCCTGCACTGCTGGGGTGTGGGGGTGGTGGGAGACATGAGTGGGGGTCTGGTGGAGGCTGCCCCTGCACTGCTGGGGGGTGGGGGTGGTGGGAGACATGAGTGGGGGCCTGGTGGAGGGTGCCCCTGGATGCTGGGGGGTGGGGGTGCAGGGGGACATGAGTGGGGGCCTGGTGGTGCTGCCCCTGCACTGCTGGGGGGTGGGGGTGGTGGGAGACATGAATGGGGGCCTGGTGGAGGCTGCCCCTGCACTGCTGGGGGGTGGGGGTGGTGGGAGACATAAGTGGGGGCCTGGTGGAGGGTGCCCCTGGATGGTGGGGGGTGGAGTGGGTGGGAGACATGAGTGGGGGCCTGGTGGAGGGTGCTCCTGCACTGCTGGGGGGTGGGGGTGGTGGGAGACATGAGTGGGGGCCTGGTGGATGCTGCCCCTGGTGGCTGGGGGGTGGGGGTGGTGGGAGACATGAGTGGGGGCCTGGTGGAGGCTGCCCCTGCACTGCTGGGGGGTGGGGGTGGTGGGAGACATGAGTGGGGGCCTGGTGGAGGCTGCCCCTGCACTGCTGGGGGATGGGGGTGGTGGGAGACATGGGTGGGGGCCTGGTGGAGGGTGCCCCTGGTGGCTGGGTGGTGGGGGTGGTGGGAGACATGAGTGGGGGCCTGGTGGGGGCTGCCCCTGCACTGCTGGGGGTGGGGGTGGTGGGAGACATGAGTGGGGGCCTGGTGAAGGCTGCCCCTGCACTGCTGGGGGGTGGGGGTGGTGGGAGACATGAGTGGGGGCCTGGTGGAGGGTGCCCCTGGATGCTGGGGGGTGGGGGTGGTGGGAGACATGAGTGGGGGCCTGGTGGAGGCTGCCCCTGCACTGCTGGGGGGTGGGGGGTGGTGGGAGACATGAGTGGGGGCCTGGTGGAGGGTGCCCCTGGATGGTGGGGGGTGGGGGTGGTGGGAGACATGAGTGGGGGCCTGGTGGAGGGTGCCCCTGCACTGCTGGGGGGTGGGGGTGGTGGGAGACATGAGTGGGGGCCTGGTGGAGGCTGCCCCTGGTGGCTGGGGGGTGGGGGTGGTGGGAGACATGAGTGGGGGCCTGGTGGAGGCTGCCCCTGCACTGCTGGGGGGTGGGGGTGGTGGGAGACATGAGTGGGGGCCTGGTGGAGGCTGCCCCTGCACTGCTGGGGGGTGGGGGTGGTGGGAGACATGAGTGGGGGCCTGGTGGAGGGTGCCCCTGGTGGCTGGGTGGTGGGGGTGGTGGTAGACATGAGTGGGGGCCTGATGGGGGCTGCCCCTGCACTGCTGGGGGGTGGGGTTGGTGGGAGACATGAGTGGGGGCCTGGTGGAGGCTGCCCCTGCACTGCTGGGGGGTGGGGGTGGTGGGAGACATGAGTGGGGGCCTGGTGGAGGCTGCCCCTGCACTGCTGGAGGGTGGGGGTGGTGGGAGACATGAGTGGGGGCCTGGTGGAGGGTGCCCCTGGATGGTGGGGGGTGGGGGTGGTGGGAGACATGAGTGGGGGCCTGGTGGAGGGTGCCCCTGCACTGCTGGGGGGTGGGGGTGGTGGGAGACATGAGTGGGGGCCTGGTGGAGGCTGCCCCTGGTGGCTGGAGGGTGGGGGTGGTGGGAGACATGAGTGGGGGCCTGGTGGAGGCTGCCCCTGCACTGATGGGGGTGGGGGTGGTGGGAGACATGAATGGGGGCCTGGTGGAGGCTGCCCCTGCACTGCTGGGGGGTGGGGGTGGTGGGAGACATGAGTGGGGGCCTGGTGGAGGCTGCCCCTGCACTGCTGGGGGGTGGGGGTGGTGGGAGACATGAGTGGGGGCCTGGTGGAGGCTGCCCCTGCACTGCTGGGGGGTGGGGGTGGTGGGAGACATGAGTGGGGGCCTGGTGGAGGCTGCCCCTGCACTGCTGGGGGGTGGGGGTGGTGAGAGACATGAGTGGGGGCCTGGTGGAGGGTGCCCCTGGTGGCTGGGTGGTGGGGGTGGTGGGAGACATGAGTGGGGGCCTGGTGGAGGCTGCCCCTGCACTGCTGGGGTGTGGGGGTGGTGGGAGACATGAGTGGGGGTCTGGTGGAGGCTGCCCCTGCACTGCTGGGGGGTGGGAGTGGTGGGAGACATGAGTGGGGGCCTGGTGGAGGGTGCCCCTGGATGCTGGGGGGTGGGGGTGCAGGGGGACATGAGTGGGGGCCTGGTGGTGCTGCCCCTGCACTGCTGGGGCGTGGGGGTGGTGGGAGACATGAGTGGGGGCCTGGTGGAGGCTGCCCCTGCACTGCTGGGGGGTGGGGGTGGTGGGAGACATAAGTGGGGGCCTGGTGGAGGGTGCCCCTGGATGGTGGGGGGTGGAGTGGTGGGAGACATGAGTGGGGGCCTGGTGGAGGGTGCCCCTGCACTGCTGGGGGGTGGGGGTGGTGGGAGACATGAGTGGGGGCCTGGTGGAGGCTGCCCCTGCACTGCTGGGGGGTGGGGGTGGTGGGAGACATGAGTGGGGGCCTGGTGGAGGCTGCCCCTGCACTGCTGGGGGTTGGGTGGGGTGGTGGGAGACATGGGTGGGGGCCTGGTGGAGGGTGCCCCTGGTGGCTGGGTGGTGGGGGTGGTGGGAGACATGAGTGGGGGCCTGGTGGGGGCTGCCCCTGCACTGCTGGGGGGTGGGGGTGGTGGGAGACATGAGTGGGGGCCTGGTGGAGGCTGCCCCTGCACTGCTGGGGGGTGGGGGGGTGGGAGACATGAGTGGGGGCCTGGTGGAGGGTGCCCCTGGATGCTGTGGGGTGGGGGTGCAGGGGGACATGAGTGGGGGCCTGGTGGTGCTGCCCCTGCACTGCTGGGGGGTGGGGGTGGTGGGAGACATGAGTGGGGGCCTGGTGGAGGGTGCCCCTGGTGGCTGGGGGGGTGGGGGTGGTGGGAGACATGAGTGGGGGCCTGGTGGAGGCTGCCCCTGGTGGCTGGGGGGTGGGGGTGGTGGGAGACATGAGTGGGGGCCTGGTGGAGGCTGTCCCTGGTGGCTGGGGGGTGGGGGTGGTGGGAGACATGAGTGGGGGCCTGGTGGAGGCTGCCCCTGGTGGCTGGGGGGTGGGGGTGGTGGGAGACATGAGTGGGGGCCTGGTGGAGGCTGCCCCTGCACTGCTGGGGGGTGGGGGTGATAGGGGACATGAGTGGGGGCCTGGTGTGTCCTGGCCATGGTGGCTGGGGGTGGGGGTGGTGGGAGACATGCATTGTTGATCAGTAGTGCAAGGTGACATGTGGGTTGGCTGGGGGGCATGCCCATGGTGGATTGGCTGCCTGCGGGACATGAGCAGGGGTGCAGGCTAGTCCCCCGTGGTGTGGGATGCCTGCAGGGGCCGTGGAGGTTGTGGAGCGTACACCTGGGAGGACCCACACGGCCAATTCACGTGTAGTACTCCCCAGAACCCCTGAAATACACATACCCTGCTGAAATCGCGTGTGGAACTTCCCGCGCACCCCTGAAATACACGTACCCTGCTGAAATCGCGTGTGGAACTTCCCGCGCACCCCTGAAATACACGTACCCTGCTCAAATCGCGTGTGGAACTTCCCGCGCACCCCTGAAATACACGTACCCTGCTCGCACGGGGCCAATCGCGTGTGGAACTTCCCGCGCACCCCTGAAATCCACGTACCCTGCTGAAATCGCGTGTGGAACTTCCCGCGCACCCCTGGAATACACATACCCTGCTGAAATCGCGTGTGGAACTTCCAGCGCACCCCTGAAATACACGTACCCTGCTGAAATCGCGTGTGGAACTTCCCGCGCACCCATGGAATACACGTACCCTGCTGAAATCGCGTGTGGAACTTCCCGCGCATCCATGGAATACACATACCCTGCTCGCACTGGGCCAATCGCGTGTGGAACTTCCCGCGCACCCCTGAAATACACGTACCCTACCGAAATCGCGTGTGAGACTTCCCGCGCACCTCGGTATACACGCACACGTAATTTTTTGTCAGCGGGTGTCCGTGTTTGTGGGTACCCCTTTGCACGTCATTTGTCCTGGAGGGCCACAGTATAGGACATTCTTCATGGCTGTATATAGGTGCTATTTGTTGGCGCACCTTTTGGAGCACATTTCTTCCAGGCGCAGAGACGCTACCGCATGCTTTCTTGTGGCGGTCGTGTTTGTGCCTGTGCGCTGGTTTGAGCGTGCGCTTTTTTGCCCTATTCTATTCCATGAATACGTGTTGTAGGCAAGCGTGTGGGCGTTCCGTGCACTTGTACCCTGTACTTCCCCCGTGACGCCCACGTTTTGGCAAGTTGTTCCCCATTCCGAGTGTTACGCCCCGTGTTCCGCCTACTTTTGTTGCGTGCGCCACGCTATGTGCGATTTTCGCTGTGGCCTGTGCGATTTTCGCTGTGACCTGGCGCACGCTGTTAGATGGCCTGTGCGCTAACGTGCGCCGCGCACTTTTTTTTCGCACATCCGATGGTTTTCTTGCGCACGGCCTTCCATGAATCGATGTGCGCTGCTTTTCGTGCGATTTTCGCACTTGCACTGCGATTTTCGCTATTCCACTGCGATTCGCACGTTTTTGCCCACTTGCGCCGCGCTAATTATTCCATGAATCGGCCTTTATATGTGTTATCAGGATTGTTTGCTGCATTTCTGTGAAGTACTAACATTTGCATACACAATGGGTCTGTACTGTGTAAGTAAATGTTGTCAACAATTGGTGGTAATTGAAATAGAATATTCATTGCTACATTTACATAGCAACTTACACCAACTATATTTGAGAGTTTAAATGGACCAGTAGTTCTGTATCTGACTGCTTTTTTTGGAGTTTGTCTTCCTTCTTTGAAGAAGTACTTGGGTTACTTTCCCTAATTGATTCTTTTTTGCAGTGGTACTTGATGAAGTATTACTTTCTTTTATTCTCTTTTGAGGATTTGCAGTGACATCCTGTTGCATTTCTGTTTGATTTATTTTTCTTTTATAACGTTTTACTTTTTGTGGAACAGAATATGTGTTTAGATGGGGGGGTGTATAGTGATCGAAGTCTATTGAATTCTAAAATGCAAGGAATATCAGCGTTTACTTTACTTGCATCAACGTTGATTAGAAATAGACCGTCAAGTGTACGTAAGCGTGATAGTGCCACGTAGCTCATGCCTTCTTTAAAGACTGTGTTACCAATATCTATCATTGCTTTGTCTAGGGTAAGACCTTGTGAGTTATGAATCGTGACTGCGTATGCAAGAGTTAGAGAAAATTGTTCTCTGCGTACATACATGTCTTTGAAGAGAAGGAATCGAGCTGTTAAGCGTCCTATCCTTTTTACTTCTGAAAGTTTGTCAAAGAGAATATTGACAAACTGAATTTTGTTGTCACATGGGTATGTTTGAAAGCCAACAACTTCACCCAATGCTCCATTAACTAGTCCTCGGTCCACGTCAAGGTTACGTTTAAGCATTACTCTGCAATTTAAGGATAATTTTAATATCTTTTCTAAGCCTGCTGTGTTTGAGATTGATTTTTCTAAACTATTTAGTCTTGTTGTGGCTTGTTCACACATAGGTAGTGTCATACCATGTACATCTAGTTGTCTGTGGCGCTAATTTCCATTATTGGTTGCATTTCTTTACTTAACATTATTTCATTGAATTTGAAACAGCTTGCAAGAGTTGGCATTAAGGCCATACAATTGACATTTTTGTGGGCTAATTGTTCCATAACATCTGTAGCACATGCATTATCGCCATAAAGTGCATTAATGTGCCGAGTTTTCAATATTTCTTCTTCTTCTTTAGAAAGTATACCAACTCTGATACTTTTTAAGATGTTGGCATAATTGAGATCTACAGATTGCCGCATGTTTTCTGTTAATACTCTGTATTGGAAATTTTGCCAAAGGTTGACATTTCCAATGCTGCCAACAGTTTTATGGCAGAGTTTGTGTCCTAATGTTTTAAAAATAGGCTCACCTTTTACTGGTGTCAATTGAAGAAGATCTCCGAAAACAATAATGTGTTTTCCTGCAAAGAGCTCTTCATAGGTTGTTTTGAGTACTTCTTATAATCTGAGATGAATCAAAGCCAATATTAGGTTGGAGACCATGCTCACTTCATCTATTAGTAGAATTTTCATTTGTTTCAATACTCTGCGTAGTTCCATTGCAGCTTCTGCAGAAAGTTTGTAATAGTCTAATTTGTTCTGGTGTTCTACTGCCAATAGTAGTAAACAATGTAACGTGACACCACCTATGTTGTAGGCAGCTAAACCTGTGGGGGCAGTAACAACAGCTGAGTTTGTTGTTTCTCAATTGTTGAAGGAACTTACTGATGATTTTGATTAGGAATGTTTTGCCAGAACCAGCTTCACCACTGACGTACAGTAGTATAGGTTTATAATTATGGCAGGAACATTTTTTATTTTCATGTTGTACACCATGTGCAATTTGTTTTGTTACTTCTTGAAAAATGCTATGTTGTTTGTTGTTTAGTTTTGATTGTAGTATAGTTGTCTTCTTTATCTTCATACTGACACATGGGGCCTCATTACACGTTGCGCGCTAAAAATCGCAAATTACCGGCATGGCGCCCTTAACGTGGCCGCCCTCGCAGGAGGGTGCTAATAGCGTACCATTACGAGTATGCGGACAAGAGCATTGCGCCATGCCGGTAATACCCCTACTGCCATGCCGCTAAACTCCCCCAAAAGTCTCTTACCGGCTTCGACGACAGTGCAGATATCAACTCCGCCTTGACGCAGCATGCAAATAGCAGTCACCTCTAATAGCGGTGACAGTTAAATAGCGGAACCGGAAACAGCGTCATCGCACAGGAATGGGAAAGAGCACGCCGGCCATCTTTAAAAACACAATCCATTGCCATCCTCTGCCCCCTGGACCTGTTTGTAGTACTTTGCTGTTGGAGTTTTCCCGGAACACCCTTACCATGCCCAAGGCACTTAAAAAAACAACTGACCGCCAGCGGAAAGAAAAGTTTTCAACTGAGGAGCTACTTATGCTGACCCAGACCTTATCTGTCAATGCTGCAGTGGTCTTTACAAACGACATGCGGCGGGAGACATTCCTTAAAAAAAAGGCTATCTGGGCCGAGGTGGCACTGAAAGTAAGTGCTGTGGGCACCAGCACCCGCAATGTACGTGAGTGCCGGAAAAGATGGGATGACCTGAGACTCTGGGTCCGAATGATCCTGGCAGAAAATCATAACATTGCCACCGCAGGTGGATCTGGGTCGCCAATTAATCTAAAGGAATGGGAGGAGACAAGCGCCAACCTATTCGGAGTTGAATGCATCGAGGGAGTCGGGAGGATGGAGCATGGCGTGGCAAACACTTCGGATGGAGGTAAGTGTATTGATGAAAGCATGCAATGTGAATCTACTGATCCCCACAAATGTCAGCCCAGAATCACCTCATGGATGGCCAAACATCTACACATGCATCCCACCTTGCCCATGTCAGTGCCAGACCCAAACACACACACATGCACACGTCAACAGAGCCAAGGGCCACACACAACACTGCATGGATGAGCCACTGAACTGACACATCACCTGCATCCTTCACAATGAAGTCCAAATGCCCACAACTGCATTGATGATGTATCCTGCATTAAGTACATTGAACCATAACCAATGCCATCCCCCTTCTTGTCCCCAACAGGGTCACATACAGACAGTGAAGATGCATCCCAGGCACCCCCTGCGCAGAAGAAAAAAAGGCCACAGCCGACCGAGAACACCCCACGACATCAAGGGGAAAAGGCACAAGGCTCCATTTGCAGCGTCTCAAACATCGGTCGAGCGCCACTGCCAAGGCCACACAAAACCCAACTGCCACACCTCTGGAGGTTCACTCACCACCACCAATCACAGCCACCGAGGGACCACCCTCAGCTGCAGCTAGTTCGGCATGAGAGGCGGCAGCCACTGCAACATTATCTGATGTGGAGGACCCAACAGAATTCAACCTGGGAATGCACACCCCAAGCCCCCCTGGAACCCCAGAGCCATCACCCCAGCACACACCTAGCTCCAACGTCACTGGTGACGAGACCATGGGAGCCTTCAGTAGTCCCCCGGTGCCTCCATCTGTACACCTGCCAGCATCACAATGCACAGCAGCCACACCACCACAGCCCGACACTGCCCTTGACCTGGCCAGCATCAGCCAGCGGCAACAGGGTCTCACTGTGCTGGTTGGTCAGCATGTGGAGGAGGCTGCCCGTCTCAGGGCGGAGATTGGGGAGACATCCAGGCACTCCAGGGAGGGGATGGAGGCATGCACAGACAGGCTGTGTGGGGAGCTCATCCGAGTTCGGGAGGTCCTCACACGTATTGCGGAAGCAATGGACCACCAATTCCCATCACCACCAGCACCGGGACAGTCTACCACTTCTTTGTCCACCAGTTCGCGGCAGACAAGCCCACTCCGACGCTCCGCACGCACCACCAGGCGCACCTCTAGGCAGCCTCCATATGCTGGTTTTGGCAATGTCCAATAGGGAGTGAATGTCCATGCTTCCGCGTGCATGCTTGGACGCAAATATTGTGGAAAACACATGAGGGACTGTTGTGGGGGTTGGGGGGAAGGGTGTGATGGGACAGTTGTGGGGGCTTGGAGGAAGGGTGTGATGGGACAGTTGTGGGGGGTGTGGGGTAGGGTGGTGGGATGTTCGGGGACATGCACATTTTCCTGTTTAAGTTCATAAATACACTGGTGTGTGAACAAAACACAGGCCAGGACTTCCTCATTGTGTATGTGTAATTTATTGACGCCAGGGTCCATTGTGAGCTAACAAACAGACACCAGTGCATCACTAGCCATATCCAGGGGACAGTACGAGAACATGTTACTCAGAAGATTTGGTTGATCAGATGCTGTCTCACAGCACATCCCTCCTGGCCATCCCCTCTTGCATGACCTGCATACCCTTCACCTCCATCCTCATCACCATCATCATCCTCATCGGTGCTTCTATTTCAACGTCAGGGGGCAGTGGCACATTCCGTCTGATACACATATTGTGCAGCATGACACATGCCAGTGTGATCTTGGCCACCTTCTCATGGGCATACAGGAGAGCGCCACCAGACCTGCTAATGCACCTAAACCGTGACTTCAAAAGTCCAAAAGTCTGCTCGATCACGATGCGGGTACGGGTATGTGCACAATTGTATTCCTCTTCGTGCCTGTTCTGTGGGTTCCGTACAGGTGTGAGGAGCCACCTCTTCAGGGGATAGCCAGCATCACCTATATGGGGGAAGTAATGGGGTCCTGTTACTTTTCACCACAAGTGTGGCCGGTTCATATCACAAACATTGACTTGGCATTGAGATTCAAGTACACACTTAACAGCATACATGCAAATGGTCTGTGTAACTGCAATGTGCAAAGGTGAGCTTAACCCTGCAAGTAGACATGCCCCATTGAAGCCTCCAACAGTAATTGACATGTCCTGGGTGAGGCCAGGTCTTAGGTGTCCCTGTGCCCAGGCAAATTTGGTACCACACTAGTGGTGTACTGCCCTTCCAACATTGATGTTGCCATGCTGAGAGGCATCACTTCAGTTGTGCTATGGGTTCGTGGTGCATTGCTATGGCTAGGGGGTATCCCTTAGCATGCATTGAAGGGCACAATGCATTATTGATGTGGTGCTGGACGAATTCTGCATGACTATGTTGACGGCATGGATGACATTTGTGTATTTTGTGGCGTCCAATTTTGTGCAATGTGGATGTGGATTGATGTTTGATGTTTCTAGACTTGGATTGTCATCTGTGTTGTGTAGCATATACTTGCATGTCCGTTCATCTCAAGTACGTTGCGGCCCTCCCAGATGGACATTGGCGTACATCTGTATGTGCATTTGGACGACGGACTACAGGCTACACCCAGTTGGAGTATCTATCTCTCCCCCCCAAGCACACCCAGTTGGAGTATCTATCTCTCCCCGCCCAAGCACAACCAGTTGGAGTATCTATCTCTCCCGCCCCAAGCACACCCAGTTGGAGTATCTATCTCCCCCCCCAATCACACTGCCGTGTGCTTGGCCTGCTACTCACCAAGTAGCCACGAACGTTGTCCCGTTTGTCGCTCCATGTAGCGGGGGATAGTTGAGTTCCGCAGGACCATGGAATCATGGGTAGATCCGGGAAATCGGGCACAGCAATGTGTGATTATCTTGTTGGTGTCACATACCATTTGCACATTGATGGAGTGGAATTGCTTCCTGTTTCCCATTTGTGATGTCATCTTTGATGTCCTGGGTGTTAGTCTTAGCAGTGCACGGTGGTGGCGTGAGTTATGGTTGCTTAGCTTACCATAACTGGCGAATTTCAAGGGTTTTTCGGTTTTACTTGGAACCATAACGTCCCTTTAACAAAGTTTTTTCACTGAATTTCATAGGTTTTTAGTAGCGCAACTTAACCATTACGTCCCTTTAACAAAGTTTTTTCACTGAATTTCATAGGTTTTTAGTAGCGCAACTTAACCATAACGTCTCTTTAACAAAGTTTTTTCACTGAATATATATGTGTATATGTTTATATATTTATTTAAGATTTTACTAAATGCTAACAGCTGTCATTAGCCATCAATGCTGTGGCAACACCTAATATTACATCGATAACTCTATTATTCAAACAACACAGAAGGAACTTTTGAAACATGCAGTAACAACTTCCAACAGATTTAATTTCAATTTCACCCATGGAAAACATTCATAATACAATATGTGTCCACAGAAATGACTCAATTTGAAACCATACTTTTCTCCCAGCATCCCCCACCCTCCAGGCCTCAATTAAATAGGACCCCTTTGATTTAAAGGCAAGGTACAAGGAGTAAGAGCAGAAAGGAATACAAACGGAAAAATCATTTTTCAACGTTTAATTAAAAGGCAAGGTTGGGAAAAAAGGACTCCATGGAAATCGTTTTTCAACACAAACATAAAAATAAAAGGCAGGACTTGATATTTTCGGGTCGGAGAAAAATGGGAACAAAAAGTGAATTTTGTTTTGTAACACACCTACAGATGAGATTTACTACTTTGTAATTCTGATTTTAAATAAATGGGGACATTTGTGTTGCAACACAACTTTACTGGACAGGCAGAATTAAGGATTTCTTATTTTGACATTATGTACACCCCCCCAACTCTGTTTACATAGAAGTGAAGGATTTCAGAAACAGTCAACCAAGTCTTTATGGGCTATACCGGCTCTAACACACTAGGCATGAACTTTGTTATTTTGAATTCTAAAACACTCATCCCATGATTTTGTTTATGGAAATTCATTGATTTACTTTAGTCAAATGTGCTAAGTGTCTACACAGGAACTCCCACTCCCCAAAATTTAATGGAAAGGATTAAGGCAGAAGGTTCCCAACACAATGTGATTTCAAAAGAGGGGTGCTTTTCTATGGAGAAATAATTTGAATGAGATTTAATAAATTGTGCGAAGGGCCTATCCAGTTTCTCACCCCCACCCACCTTGACCCACTAATGTAAAGGGAAAAAGGTATTTCTAGCCGTGGCTGCAGAGACAGCTTTCTGTTTTGGGGAGCACAGGGCACTGGCACGGGGAAGGATTTTATGTTCTATCAGGGAGACATTCCAACAATGTTATCTGTATGCTGAGCTCATGGGCTAAGGGTCAGACAGATCTGAACCAGAGAAAATACCATCTTTGATGGAGGAACACCGTTAGTCACATATAATACTTATTTATTTATTTATTTTTTTATTTACTTGTATATAATCAAAGAGAAAGATTTTTACAAGGATGTGTCCTAAGAAATAAGGGGGCATCTTGAGACTTGGGGTCTAAATCTCAGCGTGTCGAGTGCAGTAGTGGTCTCGAAGATTTTCTGTGACACGGTCATCAGATGCTGGGAGCCTTGCCACTGGAAGTGAGTGGCCAGGGGAGCGCCTAGGTTGCAGGGTTGATTTTGATGAAGGCAGCTTCCATTATTTTGGCTGTCGCAGCAGCCCAGCGGGATTTTTCACCAGATATCAAACGGTACCACCATGTTTGCTCATCGATCAGTACTGAGTCGAGCCATAGGGGAGATAGAAAAGCTGTACGAACTTGAGTTAAAGCGGAGCAGTTTAGGAGAAGGTGGCGGACGGTCTCAATAGAGTCTGGAAGTTTACACAGTCTGCATGTGGTGACGATCGACAGCCTTCTCATCGCTAAGATTTCCCGCGTATGGAGCAGATTTAAGCGCGCTCTTAAAAATATAGAGCGAAGCTTTTTGTCCGGGAATCTCAGACAGTACGCCATGGGAAGTTTCAATTTGTTGTAAGTCGGTGGAAGATGATTAAGGAACTTGATTGCCGCCGCTTTGTCAGAAGTATTAATCCAGTCTTGCAGTTTCAATTTTTCACTAACTCTTTGCGGGTTTGAGATCAGGTCGTTTAATGTACAGTGCAAGTCCTCCAGTTTGGTTTTTTGGAGGTGAGTCCATTTTTGGACAGCCTTACAGTTCGATGACTCGAGTTCTTGACCGATGATGTTAGAAATTGGCAGGCCATCCTTAGTAAGAATCTTCCTGAAGAGGGCCAATGAAGACCCACTAAGGGAGGCACTTAGTGATAGGAGGCCCAGGTCTCGTCTGATGGCTTCGATTGGAATGGCGGTGGGTAGGCCTAGGAGCGATTTCCAAATGTAGGCTTCCAGAGACCGCCAAAGTGTGGACGGAACAGTGAACATGGCGTCCATGCCATAGGTCAGGGTCGGTACCATTTTGCCTTTGTAGAAATTAATGGCCGGCACTAGCGAGAATTTGCCATACTTTCTGTCGATCGCTCTTAGTTGAGAAGTAAGTTGTTTGGTTTTAGACCACAGACGTTGTTGCATTGGTAGTTCCTGCGAGGAGCCATCGAAAGTCACTCCTAGATATTTGAAGTGCGAGACCACTTCAATGTTGGTTTTACACACTGACCAGGGTCGAATTTTTTTCTGGGGGCGGCCGGATCTTGAGAGGATCATGATTTTCATTTTCGTCTGATTGATCTGAAGATTGTTGGTGGTCATATAGGCTTCCAGATTGTCCAGCTGCCGCTGGAGGCCGATCGGGGTTTGGTCAAACAGAATCAGGTCATCCGCGTAGAGAAGGCGTGAGAGGGTACTGTTGCCAAACTTCGGCGGGAAGCTTCGGACCTGGGCTTCCGAGTCTTTGTAGTCCCCCAAAAAAGCCACGAACAGAGCAGGGGCTAGAGGGCAGCCTTGTTTTACTCCTCTGTGAGCGTGGATTCTTTAGACAGTGCTCCCTGTCTGTTCAACCGGACACTGAGTGTATTGTTGGTATGGAGGGCTATTATTGGTAGTAGCACGTCTTTCGGGCAGTTCCAGTTTTCCAGATTTCTCCACAGTTTACATCTCTCAACTTTTTCGAATGCCTGAGAGAGGTCGATGAACGCCACGTAGACTGTGGGGGACCCTTGTTTTATTTTGGCTTTCAGGATGGTGAGTATGAGGATGTTTAATGCGGTACCGCCGTTTTTCTTGAAGCCTAGTTGAAATGGGTCACTGCAGGGGGCCAATTTCGCCCATCGGTTGAAATGGATCAGGAGGAGAGACGCAAAAAGTTTGCCCATTATGTCCAATAGGGCAATTGGGCGATAGTTTTCAGGCGCTTCCCTGCTGCCTTGTTTAAAGATTGGGATGATGATTGCTTTAGACCATGATGCTGAAATCATTCTAGTCGATCGACAATGGTCAAACAGAATACTGATGAAGGTGGACCATTCCGTGTGGTGTTTCTTTAGGTCTATGTTCGACAGGCCGTCTGGGCCCGGAGCTCGTGAAGATTTTAGTTTTTGAATAGCTGCACTTATGTCTGCTGGAGCTGACAGGTCGATCCAGGGGGCGGCCGTAGTATCAAAAGACATGTTAGTGGCAGAGGACGGACTGGCGAAAAGATTGGTGAAAAATGTGACCCAGACTTGTTCCGGGACTGCGTTGATCATAGTTGAGGTTGTGATACCATGGGAGGCGTTTACCAGGGACCAGAAGTCCGCAGTTTTCTTTGTCATTAAGACTCTCGTCATTAATTCCGCGTCGTGTTGGTAAAGTGCGGCTCGGCGCGCTCTGATCCATGATTTATAGATTTTGTTTTCGTCTTTCCATCGGTCCCATGCAGCAATGGTGTTATCAGCCTTGGCGCGTCTTCTGAGTAGTCTCAGTGCTTTTTTTTTCAATGCTATTTGTTTGTCGTACTGATGGATATGGACTTTTGGGGTCGCCAGCCCCTGTTTCACATGATGCTTATACTTATTTAACTGCTCTCTACAATAGCGTTTGCAAGACAGGCTGGCACTTGGGTTGCTGATTAGTCGCTGCTTGTGTACAGCTTCAAGGCTTCGCAGACTAAGAAAACAATGTATTTCTGCAGGGTTTCACATTACTGCCTACGTTAGCATTTAAAGTTCAAGCTGTGGCCTTGCACCGTGTGCAGAGCTGAAGCACAGAATATATTTGCAAAAAGCGTTCAGAAAAGAAAATGGCAGGCAATTTAAAAATGGACTCCCAATGGTCACGTTCAGGTTATCATGGTTTGAAATGTTTGTCACATGATGCAATTTGCATGTCCAACATGCAAAACATACCATTCGGGCTGTGCGATTGCATTACAGTTTCACAGGATATATACTTACATGTGAGTGCCATGCTCTTTGCTGAAGGAAACACACCAGATTTGTAGGACCCTCTTTTGGTAGGCAGCTCACACCAGGCCTCTCCCTCAGCAAGGTCCCTCCAGACATGGCGCTCTCATATAGGGCTCCCTGGTTTACAGGCAAGGTATCCCGGATGGACTTGATGTCTCTCCTTGACTCTCTGCTAGTCGTTCCTCGCTATAGTCTAGCAGCAGGCTGTCTACCGAAATAAAGTCCACAAAGCCTTCAAAAGCCTTGCTCTGATGCACACCGGCCCTCTTATAGCATGGATGACACTGAAATATGGTCATAATTCCTGCAGTCAGGATTGGCTCACTTACCTCCTACCAAGATGTCCACTGGCTGCTGATAGGACCACAGTTTGGGAGATTTGTTTGATGTAGACTGAGGGAGGAGATACATATTTTAGATAGATAGATAGATAGATAGATAGATAGATAGATAGATAGATAGATAGATAGATAGATAGATAGATACATCATTTCAAAATGACAGGGAGGTAGATAGAGTGGGATACCATCCAATGTTTAACAGCCTGCACACAATCTGAAATAGAAGAATTAAGTGATTCATAAAAGGAAGAAGACAAGAAAAAAATCTGCAAATATTTGCCATCGAAGTGACAAGAGCTTCTGAGTGATAGAAGAAAGTGGGGTAGTATACAAAGAAACATGAAGAGGACATAGTACTGAATTTTGTGGAACACCATAGTGAATAAGAAAAGGAAAAGAAGGAGAAAGAGTTCCCAACCCACGACAACACATTTGTGTGATCAGAGAGATAAGAGGGAAACCAAGACAGAGCAGTAGCAGAGATGTCAAGAGAAAGAATTGAAGAATTTGGGATCGCTTGGCTCACCGTATCAAAAGCGATGGATAGATAAAGAAGAATTAAAAGGGGACATTGCTTGAACTGCCGGCGAGGAAATAAAAGAAATCTTGACACAGAGAAGAACAGTCTCACTAGAGACTGAAACCCATATTTAAGAAAAGAAGGGAATCGATGTTCAGAGCTGGTAATAGGCTGCATGATGCATAAGTATGGGTATTAAAAGTAGATGATAAATGTGACAATAATTGTCTCACTTTAGAGGAACACTCCTCGCTTCCCTAACGTGGAATGTTTGCTGGGTTGTGTTTTGTGTGCCTCTCCAGTGCTGTGATTTAGGATAAGAGGAAAGGCCATTTGTCTTTGTGTTTTCTGTGTTTGTTTTATATGAAAATACCGGGAGGATGGTGGATTAAATCTTTGGTGGTTTTTCACTTTCTTTGCTGATAGTTCCATGATTTCTCTTGGCTTTCCATTTCTGTGTTTTATTTTGGGGGTGGTAGGTTACCTTTTGTGCCAACCATTAAACCTTTCCCTAGTTAGATCAGGGTTCAAGTATAGTTGTTATTCCCATAGGCATAGTTTTCCTCTCTCTTTCTGTTTCCTATTGAGCACCCAGAACAAAGACCTTCAACATTTTCCACTAATTATTAGCAGAGTCAAGAGTCTGGAGGAGGCATAAGTAGAGATGAACTCATTCACGTTTTGCATTCAACAATGACTTATGCAGTGGGCAAGGTGCTTGTCTCATATTTATCTGAACCCACATAGCAAATTGGTACACATTTGGTAGAAAAAAAAGGTTTTCCTACTGACATTCTCATATTGTCATTGAGAAGGGCTTGGGATTTATCACTGGTCTCAATGGGTGATCATATTTTTCAAAGAAGACACAGTACAAAAGGAAGCACCCTATTGACTCCAGTAAGGATTGTTGTTTCTTATTTACCTCTCAGCCTTGCCACCCCATGGCTTTAATAGGCGATTACATGTCATCATCAATTCTGTTGCACCATGAGGAGCACCAGAGATAAGTAAATGCATTATCTCCACTGAAGTCTGATTGCCTGATTACATTGGTGCCTGCCTTCTTTACCTGAGATGTAAACAGAAATGGAAATGATGCCTTCGACTATGAATTTTTTCATGTTGGTCCTGATGCGCTCACAGATAATGATCTCCCCTAACAACCAGGATAATCTGAATGATCTGGGATTATCTGGGAGGGCTACTTTTCAATCTACCATACTGCACGCTCGTTTAGGGCAATGTTCTCCTCTAGCCTGTGTCTGTAAGTACGTTCAGTCGTGCCTTCAGACTAAATCACAATCTTCATTTAAGACTAGAATGTATTTGAAACACCCTGGGCCTGTGTATCAGGTGTGGCTGCTGCTACCCCCACGGTACACCGTAGAAAGGCAAACCTCTTTTTGGATTCTGGGACGTGGGTAGACAGCCGTGTTTTACCTGTCAAGACAGGCTCCTAAACAGGGAAGTCTTATCCATAATAAGTGGCACTGTGTCAACCCACCCATATTGGACAAGCTGCCAACCTATATTGGACACAACAATGGTTTTGCTCTGAGTGTACTACTATTTTTGACATCGTTCTTTTTTGCTAGAGAAACCGGTTTGCCTTTACACACCAAGAATTTGGTTATTGAAATGTATTAACATCTCTAAATGTGCAAACATATTTTGAAATAACCTTTCCATTACTTAATAATTTAAGAATTCAGTGCCCTTACCATTGAGAATTGATTTCTTTAAGTACCAATAAGGATATAGTGATTAAACCAGCTGATTTCTGGGCTGCCCTTCTTATAGAAAATACTGGAGAATTATGTTGAATAGATAGTATAACAATTTAGGGATAGTGATACATGCATGGAAATCAATTTTGACCCTGCTCAACAAGTAAAGGTATAGATTCTTTGTACATTAGTTGCTGTGGTAGAAAATGGATGGATATACATGAAAACACGCCAATACTTAATGAAACAGTATCCAATGATTCCAGTGGTGTATATGTTACCCAACATTCACAACAATGTATTGTAACCACCTGGAAGACCTGTAATAGCTGCTATTGACAGCCTTTTAGACCCTTAAACAATGTATATAGATGGAATTGCTGCACCATTGATTCAAAAAAGTGACAAAAAAGTGACATATTTATCAGAGATAATGGAGATTTTCTGCAGAAATTTGAATCTGTAGATGTTGGCCATGAGTAACACATTCTTATAAATGTTGATTTATTCATCCTATACACATCAATATCACAAAGTGAGAGTTTGGAAGCAATGGAATGTTTATTATTGAAATCTGTTGCAATTGGTGTTAATAAGGTCATTCTGCTCACCATTTTGACATTGATTTTACAGTACAATTCCTATTTGATTTTCATTTTTTCTTGCACATTTAAAGGACATCTATAATGGCCCCCATATGTGCAAATACTATAATGTTTTTACTTTGAACGCCAACACATTTTACAACATCCAATATGGAAACATCATTTATAAGTCCATTAACAATTTATAGAGGACTTGTGTTTCAACAGAGGTACAATGACTGATTTGGAGAACGTGTTTACATACCTACATGATATCCATCCAAGTGTTAAGTTTACCAAAAACATAGTAAAATTGAATTACATTTTTTCGAGATGTTAAGATGTTTCTGAAATCTTTGAATTTGGAAACTAAAACATATTCAAAAGAACTGACCATAATCATTTTTTATTAGCTACAAGCTTTCACATTCCAAGTTTGATCAAAGGTATACCTTAAAGCCAATTTATCCGATATACGATATTATTTTAAATAATTATTTCTGAAGAAACTGAACTGATTGACAAACAATAAGAGCTCAAATAAAATGTGTTGGATAGGAAATATAAACATATTGATTTAAATATCACCCTAGATACAGTAAATAACGTAGCATGAACAAGTAAAGAATTAAGTGTTTGACAAATGATTTTAACTTCTATGGTATATTTAACTACATACTGAGTAAATAGATTTGTAACATCATTACAACAAATTGGAATCTTTTGGAATTGGACGATGGTTACTTACAGGAAAGCCAGGAATAAGGGATACACTGGTGCATGCAAAATATGCTAGTGACACACAGAGTTTTACAGAAATGAAAGGCACATTACTGTGTCGAAATTGCTAAAATTTTAATAATATTTTACTAGGCAACACTGTGACACATCCATAATCTGGACAGAATATTCCTCTGAGGCACACATCTACCTGTGATACCAGTAAAATGGTACATGTAATTGAATGCCCATGTGGTTTATTTATACTATGTGGGCATGATGACAAGGAAGACTATCATTCAATTAGGAGAGCATAAGTCAAATATGCATGCTACGAAAAATAAATCCTCAGTATCTGAACATTCTAACAAGTATACACATTACATCTCACAAATTCGTTTTATGATTCCATTCCATTCTCTTGCCCAGGTCCCTCGTCCGCCAGCATTACACACCTGGAAAACCACGCACTTGGGGACTGTTCTCTGTATCCCTACAGTCCCCCTAGCAGCCCTTGACACCTGATGTCCAGCATGACAGGGCAGAAAACATAGCAAAATATTCAACGCACAAATACTTTGATGTCCTCCTGTTTGGGATGAAGCAACACGGGACAATAGCAACCTATCTTGTAAAACACCCATGTCCCCTCACCAGGAGGAAGTATTTGAGGTTTAGGTTAAACCGATACATCACCCATGATATACTACACAGGAGAAGAATTATTTCGAGTGAGCAAACTATTGCGGGTACTGCCAGAACATAAATCAAATCGAAACTGTACAACATATATTGGTAGATGGCGAAGCAGTAAGTGGGGCAGGAAGCAGATGCTTCAAGGACAAACTAGTGTTTCAGAACCACCTAACCCAGTTTCAAAAATGGCAAATACTTTTTTCTAACCCAAGAATCTCTATACAAATAGCAATTGTCCAATTTTTGGATATGGTTTTGCTGGACCCCTACTGAGCAAGATAACCCAGATCCCTGTCAACTATAAAATAAAACATTGGGGGCTTACTTTCTTGGGTAAATAGTTTCGCTTTTGTTGTTGTTCCTACATCTCAATCAAGTTGTTTGTATAAGAAAATAATTTTATTATTGTATTTTATCAGTGTTTTTATTATTATTACTACAATTATTGTATGTTTGTATGTCATTTTTCCTTTTTATTTTGCTCTAATCTTCTTTGATGAAATGATGTGTAAGATGATTCCAATGATTTTAATTGTAAAAATATTGTTTTGCGTAAATAATTTGAAAAGTTGACGTTACAACTGAACAAATTAAAAATAAAAAGATGTCCGCACTTAACCATGAACTTGCCACATGCTGACCGTTATTTTACTTATTGTTATTATCTATTCCCATGTACTGCACTGTCCCTTCCCACGCACTTGCGCGATCTGAATGACACCTGGCCTAGTAGGATCATTGTCCATCCTCCCTTTGTTCCCCTCCCCTGCCTCATCGCTCCTTAAAACACTTGTGTATGGATGCGTTATAAACGCCATATCATATCATATCATGATACTGGCACACTTAACACCACTGGCTAGAGGGGGACATATCCAACAGATGTTAGAAAGGAAATAAATACATTGGATTAGGAATCTAGATTCCTTTTCACCTAGAGTAATGAATTAAGAATATGATTTAAGTAGTTTTGTTTGTATGATTACTCCTATTTAGGACTTATGAAATGAGGATTATTATCATCTCCAAGAATAAATTGAATACATGATTGACTTGGCCTAGGTTGATTTCATATTTCAGTCTAAATCATTTTATGTAAGATATGTGACTTTTATAAAAATGTGTATTCTTTATCAACAGACCTGTGTATGTGATGTGAACATCTCGGGGTTGATTATCGCTGTACATATGGTTTGCCAAAATCAGGAAATGAGAAATATCAAACTATGGATGACCATAAAATGTATATTTAAACTAATTATGTTTGAATTTGTAATAGAGACTACAGTATTTGGACGTTAGCCCAATACAGCAGGATTGAATGCATTTTTGTAATAACATTTCTTTTTTGACACACGGTATTATGAAAAGCTGTTATCCTGATTTATGTTTTGGTTATTTAAATATTTCAAATCACATGTGTAGTCTACATTTAGTCAAAGTTAAAATCATGACATAGGTTTTAGGAAAGTAACCTTATGCACCATCGTATACTCTTTAGATACTTAAATGAACATTGTAATATAGACAGTTTAAAGTTTGACACATATATCTGGAATCTATGTTGATGTTTTATCACCTTGCCAATTCCAAGATGGCACTCAGAAGCCACATTTAAGAGAGTCCTATTTAACTTTGTATTACTCAATTTGCAGAATTTCTAATGTAAATGTGAGGGAAACTACTGCTCGGTTTACTGACCCAGAGCTAGATGTTGGTCTCTGAAATTCTGGGATCATAGTCCCCACAGAAGGTAATACATAGAATTTGGTTATGGATTCAGATTGGAATTAGTCAGATACGAATCTATGGAATATATAACTAGCATGTTGTCATTATTGTAGAAAACTACATTTAACTTGCAGTGTCTCATATACAGGAACATTATATATTGGAAAAAAACTTCACAAGATTGATAAACTATAATTTCCCTCTGAGCATTATATACTGCGCTGAAATACTTCTTTACATAACAATAGATGAATACTCTTCCAATAATTGTGTATATGTTCTGGTAGAAAAGTTGTCTTTTTGGAGATATCTATGTCAGAGAGGATTTTTTTTATTTGAAAACAGGTTAGTGGAATGAGAGTGAAGGTTACATTTTATTTTTTATTTTTATTCAGTGAATATTTAGTTGATAATATTTGTTTTGATTCATAGGAATAACAAGTTGGATTGCCCTCTGATGAAGAATATAAATATTGACCTAAACATTTCGGCTCCTGGCGGCCGCTACATTTATCCTAAAATATAACCCCTTTCTGCGGTATGAAACTACCCCATCTGCTCACGAACTAGTGCAGCCGTCGCTGCATTTTGGGGACAAAACGGACCGGGGGACTCCGATACTAGCCTGAAGACTGCCGGCGGGTGATCCGCAGCCAATCCAGCGTGAGCGGAAGAGACCGCCCACTCCTCCCCCTCTGAGACACTCCGACAACGAAGAGCCCGGGCAAATGGACGTGCCGGAGAAACGCCAGCAGACCGACAGGAGGAAACCCATGTGGCGTTCCACTGGCACCATCAGAGTCGCAACTGTGGTCCCTCCCTCCTGCCTGATCCTGGAGACACTGCAGGGCGCCGGGTCCGGAACGGCTGCTGCCATCGATACACCGCATCCCCCCCGCCCCTGGCGGTGCAACACACTCGAGGAGCCCCCTCTCTCCTTCCTGAACTTGTAGAGGACCACGATGGAAATGTTCCACCATTCCCCACGCACAGACCTGCGAGCTACCCGGAGCGCATGCCCCAGGCACGGGCCCACGCTGCCAACCTTCCCCCAGTAATCACCCCTCCCCCCCATCAGCGTGACTGCATCGCCCAGGGTCGAGTCGCGGCACGACTTGGAAGATCGAGTGCTGCGCTCCCCTGCTGGTGGACAACACGAGGGCAACGGACCCAGCTACAGCGAGGTAGGAGTGTGTGTGGGGACGGGAGCTCACCCTGTTTCCCCCCCCTATACCTGGACCGGCGACAGGGCATGTGAAGCCCATGAACGGAACTGCAAGGGGCAGAGATAGGTACTTGATAGTGCTACGCCAGGGAACAATACCGCGGCACGATCCCGCACTTCCTCGAAAGACTGTTCCCCCCCTCCCTAAGCAAGGCCTTGGACTGCAGTGGGGGACAACCCGCAGAACCGCCCCTACAGGGCACCACTACTGCGGGGGCGAGCTCTTCCCTACTCATACGGCATCATCCCCAAACACCTAGCAACCCGGAAGGAGGGGGCCACACTCAGGAGGAACACGCTTCACTGTTTTCGATGCCGCCCTTGCGTGGACACACCCTTGGCGCCCCGTATTGCCGCGGTGTAACAATCTGACCCATGCAGGGCCCCTCCAGGCCTCATCATCCATCCTACTTGCCCGACAACGGGGAATACTCGGGCCTGCTACCATACCTGACACGCCACCTGCGACATGGGGAAAGAAAAAGCTAAAAGGCAAACTCTTCAAAGTAAAATGGACTTCTACACAACAGGGCCCCCCCCCCGCCAGGGGACTCAGAATCCAGAAGAGGAAGGTGCCACCGAAGAGCCCCATGACCCCCCAATCTCTCTGACAGACCTCATGAAAGCAATTGGGGACTCGAGAACTTCACTGGAACTCAAAATGGGAGGCCTATCCACAGAGGTGCCCTTATACGCCAAGACCTCCGCAATCTATCGGCCAGGGTTGGTGAGGCGGAACAGAGAATTTCAAACACAGAAGACACAGTGCACCGTTTAGAGCAACAACTTACCGCGATCACTCAGAAAGTAGCCCAACTGGAATACCGCGCGGAGGACAGTGAGGGGAGGGCGCGGCGCAATAACCTCAGGATCCTTGGAATACCGGAGAGGGAGGAAGGCCCCAGAGCCGAACTCTTTCTTGAGGACTGGCTGGCTCATATCTTCACCCCCAGAAAACTGTCAAAATTCTTCTCCATAGAAAGAGGCATAGAGTCCCTACCGGTCCACCAACTCCGGGCGCTCCTCCCAGAACAATAATCCCATGCCTGCTGAATTACCGGGACCGAGATGCGATCCTACAAATGGCAAGGGCCTCCGGCCCGATAACATATAACGGCTACAGGATCGGGTTCTACCCCGACTACACTAAGGACGTCCAGAAGGCCTGCCAATCCTTTGACTCAGTCAAGAAGAAACTTCACTCGCTCTCTATAAAATACGCTTTATTCTTACCGGCATCACTTAAAGTCCACTATGAGGGCACCACTCATCTGTTCTACACACCCAAAGATGCATGGGACTGGCTGGAAACCCAAGTTCTCCCGGATTCCAGAGGCGCACGCCACCAGGACCGCCCACACAGAGGCCCCGGTCCGATCGACCCTCGCCCACTCAATCCCCAAATAACGCAGACAACGACATGACGGGGACCCTCACCGAAAAGGGGTAAGGACCACGCAACGGGGGGACTAATCTGCAACGTAATAACATGGGAGCGCTCAACTAGCGGCCGCCGCCCGGACGCGGCGTGGACACTATCACAGTCAGGGTTATCCCGAGGAAGTTCACTAAGTTATAAATTTGTTCACCAAGTTATAAGTTCAATGTTTGGGTGACAGTTGCTCCCAGTTGGGGGGGAAGTACGGGGTGGGAGGAGTTTTGGGGACTCAAGGAAACGGAATCACGAGACAAGACGGCCGGAAACCGACGAGTACAGGCAATGTAAACGAACACTGTTTTTGGCCAGGACCGTGGACGCACCTGTCTGCCAGTCGTCAGGCACTTCAATGCGAGGCAATCCCTGGATGTCTCCTCTTAGAAGAAACCGACATATGCTCCCAAGAAAGGCACAACTGCCACTAATCCTCCCAGACATCCCAACAAGAGGACTCACGCAGACAGGATGAACTCCAGCAAGGTGACAATACTGTCATGGAACGTCAACGGCCTCGGCTCCCGCATAAAACGGAGACTGGTGCTCCAGTACCTAAACCGACACTCGCCGGACATTGCCCTCTTAAATGAAACACACTTGATAGGCACAAACACCAACTTTTTCAAAAGATCCAACTACTCGAATGTTTACCATGCCGGATTCACGAAAGGTGCTAGGGGCACGATGATACTCGTTCACAAGAGAGTCCCTCTCCGGGTTAGGAAGATCAGAGTGGACCCCCGGGGCCGCTATGTACTGTTTCTAGCAGACATCTGGGGCGAGAAGTGGGGCCTGGCAGCGATCTATGCCCCCCCCACGCTGACGAAATAACTACTCTCTGAACTACAGAGCTTGCTCCTGGAAGAAGAGGCTGATACGTGGGTGCTTGGAGGGGACTTTAATGAAGTCATGAATATCGCAGTCGATAGAACCCATAGGAGATCTGATACTCGCCCCACCTCCACACTGCTCGCCACATGCGCCGAGGCCATGGGATTGTCGGACACATGGCGCTCACTCCATGGAGACGAGGCAGGGTTCTCCTTCTATTCGGGTGTCCACAAATCGTTCTCCGGGATTGATTCCTGAGTTTTGAGACCATGTGAGAGCAATTCGACCTGGCACCCATGGACCGGTTTCGGCATGCGCAACTGTCCCACGCCATCTACACCCAATTCCCTGACACGACGATCATACCCCCCTGCTCTCCCATTGAGACCAATATTGTCCCGCACTGCATCTCTTCTAAGGTCACCTCCACTGTCTATCAGGCCCTTAACTCATTTGGGGCTGCGCAGCTCGATGGGCTCAAGGCAAAGTGGGAAAGAGATGTGGGTCCCCTGGAACCTGAAGATTGGGTGGAGGCATTAATGTCCTCCAGAGAAATTGGTATAGAATCTAAGCTTAGACTAATTCAGCTGAGGATCCTTCATCGCTCATACCACTCACGCACTGTAATGGCCAGATGGGGTGGAATAGAAGACGGGACATGTGTTCGATGCAAAAATGAACCCGCCACCTTCTACCATATGATATGGGACTGCCAGGTGATACTGGCCTTCTGGGTGGACTGTGTTTACACAATCTTAGCGGCTCTGGCGACACCAATCCCTACGGATCCCAAGATGGTACTCCTGGGCATCGGGGTGAAGTAGACCTGTCTAAAAACGAGAAAATGTTTTTGACAACTGCGCTTGCGGGCAGGCAAAAGACTTATTGCGGCCAATTGGGGATCAGCCGACCCACTGTGCTTGAACTGTTGGACTAATGAGTTGGACCGGTGCGCAGCCTCAGAGCGCCGGATCTATAACGCACGGGGCTGTCCCCGCAAATTTGAAAAAATATGGGGTAAATGGCTCGACGTTAGCTGAGACCTGCGGGTGGGGGTGCATCAGCAGCACTGTTAGCATTGTTTGCCTGCCTTGGCCTATTTCTGTTTTACGGTCCTCGTGGGCCCATGCAAGCTCTTATTAATGCCAAATTGCCTTTGTCATATGTATGCCGCTGATTCATGTCTCATTTATGTTCATTCCTTTATGTTATGTTGTTTAAACTCAATAAACAGAGTTATATAAAAAAAAGAATATAAATATTGTAATGTGTTAGGTAAATCTCACCATGATCCTACGATTTATATAAGCAGTCTTTGAGATTAAAGAAGAAAGAGCACATAAGAAACCTTTTGAGATTGTGGATGAACTATTTGAATATTGTTTGTAAACATGGTAGAAGTTATGTTTGAAACACATTGATATGAATATGCAACTAATAATGAAGTTGACAATTAAATATGATTTATTGTTTTGAAATTAACTGTTCTTGAAAATATATTTAGAAACATTTTCAGGCATTATAAGTTATTGAAATGTTGTTAATTCAGAAAAAAAATATGTTACTATTTAATCCTGTTCTACTTTGTGAGCAAGAATATATTTTACTCAATTAGAGTGCCGAGGGGGTACACATTTATTTTGCTGTGAGTGTGCTACTAATTTTGATATATATTTTTTAGTATTTTGCTAGAGAAACCTATTTTCCATTAAAGCACAGGGAATCTTGTTACTGAAATGTATTAACATCTCAAAATGTTATGAAATATTGTGAACTCATTTTAGAGTTCTTAATACATTAAGAATTGAGTGTCCCTACCAACTGATTATTTCAAGCTGCCAAGCCATCCCAGTCGAAACACTGAGTGCCCCCGCAGCTGCAATGAGCAGGCGAGGGAGCACTCCTGGGCTGGCATCAACTGGCAAAGGGAAAATTCGTTTCCCTTTCACAGTTCATACCCCTGCGTGCATGTCCAATGGGCAATGCAAATCTGGGCCCTTTTGCTTACCCAAACTTGCATGGCACATCAGGGATACAGTCTGGGTACTGTAGCTCTGAAGGCATGAGAGGGTGCTACTATACCTCCCTACACATTCAGAGCTTCCAGGGCAAACTGCAGGGGGCCTCTCTGACTCCTGCGTGCATGTGTAGAAACCAGGAAGCAGCTCTATGCTTCCTAGTTTCTGTTCAAGTGGAGCTAAGTCGTAGACCCGTTAAAGGACCTGGAGGAGTGGATTGTGGACCAGGGCTGCAGGTAAGAAAGAAAATGTGCATGTATATGTGGTTACATGTGCAATGAATGAGTGCATGTTCTGTGATGCTTGTGTGAATGAGAGAGTGAATGTGTACGACTTGAGGATTTTGAGCCTCATTACAAGTTATGCGACAAGTGGAAAACGTGACAGCAATGAAATTACCACCTCTGGTACCACTCTGTCAAATTAGGGGTCACAAAAAAGGGGTGGTCATTTCACCAGCAGAATTACTGCTTGAGGAATTGTAGACGAAAACCAGCAGAATGTGCCTGGGTGGAAATTCAGCTGGTGAAATTTGCGATATGAATAAAAATGGCCATTCCACCACATGACAAGCAGAAATATCATTGAAATACTGGCAACAATAGGTGGTGATTCCACCAAAAACACAGTGCAGTTTCCTCCAGAAAACAGGACAACTAAAAGCATCCAGGTGATTAAAAACAATCCACAGGTGCCAATACTTGCCATCAATAGAGTATTTAAGGCCCACACCTTTCCCAAACATAAATTTAAGCTATATACAGCCACAACCAGACATGAACTATGGCATCCACAACTTGCTATAGTTCTTTGAACTACATTGGCCTGCAAGGGAAAAGCAGCAAAGGATATTGGCAGCATGAAGGTGGGGGAGACGTGCTGTGGAGGCTACACATACCATCTGTCTGTTTTTCCCTCGACACTGAATGCCGAACAAGTTGTCACACGGTGTCACTTGGACTGACAAACCATTGGAGACCTGCTGAAATTGATTGAGACAGAGCTTCATAACACCATCGCCATCAGAACTGCCATCCCAGCCCTGATGAAGCTGGTGTCTGTGCTCCACTTCTGTTCAATGCACACATTCCAAACACTGTTGGGATGCTGCATGGCATGTTCCAGTCAACATTCTGCAAAGTGCTGGAGCAAGCATTGCACTCATAAGGCACTTTGAAACACATTGTGTATAGGCGCTCTATAAATAAACTACCATATCATATCAGCACAACCCCCTGCCTGCCACCCAGGCACAGGTGCACACTGCAAATACATGGTTCAGTTCCTCAAAGTTGCAGCAAAACTGTCAGTTCACATGAGGTATTACTGTGCCCCAGGCAGTGTAGCCAGCATATTGGATCCCGAAACAATCTCACTTAATTAGCATTCAAATGACATGTGAGGCAGATCTCACCATCAGCCATTGCTGTGCCCAATTTTCAGGTGCCAACTATGATGCCATGGTCCTGTGGAACAGCACCCTCACACCTTAAATGAACACATAGTGAGCAGTGAACCTTACTTTTTGGTAAGTTGCCAATCTGACAATGATTTGGCACAAAAGGCACACGTAGAGAAAGGTATGCAAACACATTCGAGCAAACTACAAGTCCCACAATGTCTAATCCAAGATGCATAAAATAGGCTTCAGCCCATTAGTCACCTTCACCTTGTCAAAGAGTGACCTCAGAAAACGATGTAGACTATCATGGTATGCGTGAGAGCAGGCATGCCATTGCTTGCATCAATTAAGGCACCTGTCAAATCCAAAAAATAATTCCCAGCCATTGCAGGACTATAGGCCAGTAAAGGCCCAACTCCATTGGCGTATCATCGCCTTCAGTGGTGATGTCCAAACACATATAAACTCATGATCTATGGCGCCGGACAAACTGAACTCTTGTGCTTGTGCCATTGAACTAACAGACGTTGCAGAGTTATTTATGGGGTGTCATCCATAAAGACATCGGAGCACACAAAGGCCACCAGCATAATAAGAATAGTAACAAACACTTTCACAACTAAAAATCATGTTTAGCACTGTCCTTTCTAACTGTTTTAGGTGTCTCAGGTTATCTGCAGTTACCATGGTTGATGACACCTTTGAGGAACGCTGGTACACTGCGGGAGAGAGCCTATAATGAGGCACACAAGAGGAGCAGGGCATGCATTCAGCAGAGATTTTGACTGCTGAAGGAAAGGGTCGGGTGACTCCACCAGACAAGTGGGGCTCTCATGTACAGCCCAGTTAAAGTAGGATAAATCGTCATCATATGTGCAATGGTGCTGAAGAGGAAAATACAACCCCTGGCTTTGTTGCTGCAGAGCGCCTCGGGGTAGAAGTGAGAGAAGGATGAGTAGCGTGCTGTTACATTTCACTAAATCCACATGTATCACTGCAATGAAATGGACACTGGATTACTTGGCAGTAGCCCAAAGTGATTCTTTTTAACATGTACAGAGCCTCATCGGAAGCACCTTACCCTCCGCACACCCTCATCCCCAACGCTTTACTATCCCCATACACTCCTCTCCAACACCTTACCTTCCCCAACACATGAGCATTGGCACACCTCCATCCCCAATACCTTACCCTCCCACACCCCATTCACAACACATTGCAATCCCCAAACCCTCACGATGTGCAGTCCGTCGAATAGAATTATCTATTTCTTCTTTCTCTTGCCATCTTTTAGAGTTGGCGAGGTTGGACGGGGAATATGCAGCCGAGAGCACCTTAGTAGTGTGCTCGTAATTGAACGCTCATTTGAAATGGTTGACACTGAACAAGCAGTTTCACCTCCTCCCTACAGATATCCTGCAGGGTGAGGGCTATAGCCAGTGACAGATTCTCATTAAAGGCAGGCAAATTCTCTGCCAACTCCTGCACCGCTTGACTCATTAGTGCTATGCTGCATGTGCCATCTCTTTGAAGCCTACGTAAATGGCCCAAAGCAATAGCCATCCTCCTGGAGGCACACTCCATGTTGTCTCGCATTGTCTAGGAGTGGCCCAGCTGTTCTTGGGCCTTGCGATCATTCTGCTCTTGCTGCTGCTAAATCTATGTGAGCTTCTCCCTTGCATTTCAGGACCCTTGCCTTTTCCTTTGCCGCCTGACACCTTGCAATGTTTCAAGTTCGTATGGCACTTTCAAAATGTGAGTGGATTGAGTTTTTACAGATGGACGTCGCTGAACTTTCCTTTTGCGGCATGACGATTTTCCGCTCTGCCCTAATTACGCTTGCAAAATTACTATTGAGTAATTCTTTAAATTTCACAGTTATAATGGTAATTCTGCAGAAAATGGGTGGAATGACAGCGTCCGAGGTTTTTTTAAGTGGATTCATGAATAGAATTAGCCATTAGCTGGTGCATGCACCCATCCTGTACAGTTTTGGCAGTAATTCTGCTGCACAACATATTGGTAATTACCGCTAGATTTACCGCTCTTCTTGTAATGAAGACTTTTGTTTTTTTCTGCTGTTTCAAAAATAGATGATGTGTTTGCTACATAATGCTTGAATGAAGAAAAGAACAGGAGTCCACACACCTGTGGGACTGTCCCGCCCCCTGCACACCCAATTTGTGTTGTGATTACAACCAAAACTTCAAATAATAATATATTCCCTTCAAATGAGCAACTCCCATACTAACATTTTTTTTATATATAACATTTTTATGTATGGAAACAAAACATTATTATATGAAATACCTTATTCCATGACAAAGTTTTTTTTCAATTTTTCATAACAAATTTTTTCCAATTGTTACCAACCATAAGTTTATAACACAAATCAAGGAATTGTATCAAATGTATCAACACTTTTCAAATTCACAAAATATTTTGACATTGATAGACAATTTTTACTTTAAGGTGTTCTACCCATTCCCCTTAGTATCTGGTTCCATAGGGGACTGTTTGTAGGGATGAAAAAGTCAATCCTTAAATATTTTCTCCATGCATTTCGGGGTCCTTTCCCCCTTCTTCAGGAGTTGCCTACTCAATTTCCTGATATCTACAACAAATAACTAATGATAAATATTTTTGTAATATTTCACACTGATATTTCTTTTTCATATTCTGTCAATGATTATATATTTTACAATCACCTGTATGTGCTTCATCCATATGTCTGTTCCACTATTATAAATCGTCTGTTGGCAATCTCCACAGGAGATAGTTGATAATTCCTAAGTAGAGACACAACAAAGGGCCCATAGTAACGGGTGACATCTCATACTCTAGTCCCTTTTAATTTAGGATTTTAAATTCAGGCAACTGCATTTTTACCTTTATTAATTATCAATGAGCTCTCATCCTTTATATATTCCATGAGGGTTTCCCACATCTTATTGTGTCATCAACACTATCTGTTAGTCTCTCTTGCAGTGTAGAAAAGTTGGATGGATTTCTAATATGGATGAAATGGAAAGAGAGACTACAAATTCACAATGGCTCATGACAATAACACCATGCCTTTCCTTGACTTATTAATATCCAAAACTCCATCAGGCCAGATTGAGACCACCCTTTACAGAAAACCAACAGATAAGAATACAGTATTACAATATAACAGCTTCCATCATCACAGTTTGCAAGATAATTTACCAGTGGGCCAATTCCTAAGAATTTGAAGGAATTGTTCAAAAATGAGTGAGTTCGTGAGAGTAGAGAGTGATTTAAAAGCACGCTTAAAAGAACGTGGGTACCCTAAAAAAATCATTTGATCATCCTATAAAAGAGCTCAACACTCTCAAAGAGATATATGTCTACACCCATCCAACAAAAACAGTGAGGAAAAAATAACGTGTGTAAGTTGTTTCAGTCCAATAAGTAATGCACTACGCAAGGCGATTCAAAAAAAAATTGGCAATATGCAAATACTCCAGATTTCAATCCTAGTATGCCTAGATTCGCTTTTAGAAGAGAGAGAAATCTAAAAGATAAGCTAGTCTATACGTATCCAAACAATGGAAATGTTGAAGTTGAAGGCCATTTTAAATGTGGACATTGTTCGGTCTGCAGTTTGACCAAGAACATTAAGTCATTTGACGTAAATGCAAAGAGTGGCTCTTACGTGATTTCTCCACGTGTACTACAGAGTTGGTTAAATATGGCATAAAATGCCCCTGTAACCTTGCCTATGCAGGAAAAACTAAGCAACGAGATCGTAAAAGAATCAGTGAGCATCGTGCAGCTGTTAAGAACCAAGTAGAGAATAAGCTACTAGTAGCACATTTTGTGGCCCCCAAACATGAGTACACCAACATCTTTTGGTTTGCTATCCAGACAGTTAAATCCACCAAGATTGGAGGCAACCGTGAACTAGCCCTCTAAAAGTGTGAGCAACACTGGATACATAATTTGGATACTGTATGAAACGGGCTGAACGTTTGTATCGAGTGGAATACCTTGATATAAATGTCTACTGATTAATACTATGTAGAAGTAGATTACAATGACAGCACCTCTCTTGCCTTTCTCTCCCTATTCTTTTTGTCTTTTGTAATGTGACAAGGTTTCATTTTTGAGGGATAGGAAAGTTGAGTTAAAAGTACACTACCTTAAATCCTCTACAATCATGAATTATATATTATGTTTCCTTTTAAAGATAAACAACAAGGCATTCAGGTTAAGCATAACAAAATAACATACACATCATCAAATGACCTCTTCCCTCTAGAGAAGATCATCAATAGGTAAGAGCATTGGCTATACATAGGATCCATCCCAGTACCTTTAATAGGCAAGATATTGAAAAATCAGGAGATTCACGTATGCATGAGTATACTCACTTTAAAAAACTGCAAAAACTTGAAGAAATTGTATTTCCTTCCCCAGGTAATGTGACAATATTTTTGGCTTGCCTTTGTAAAATAATATGGATGATCAGACATGTCTATTGACTCGTTTGATGTCACTATAATAGGTGCCTAACATCAGACAATCACATACAACATGGGAAAAACAACTATATCCCTTTAAGAAATATCCTAACAATCATGCTTCACTCGCGCAGAGCGGCACATTGTGGAACATGTGATGTGATTGAGGACTCCTCCTCTCACTCATCTTCACAAACAGCAAAAACCAATGGTGTTCGAATTAACACAGCCCTAACCATCCAAAGAGCCGCATATTATAAACAAGCCTGAGACTATCCTTGATGGAGGTGCTAAAAGTAAGTAGGAACGATCAAAACATGTGTGGTTTCCCATTATTTTTAATATTAATAATTTGTTAGAATATTTAAGAAAATTGCGACATGCTCCCCCTAACCCCTACCTTCTGTGCTACTCGCTCTCTCGTTCGAGTAGGGTAGACATGCAAATGTTTGAAAAAGTAACACATATGCAAGCTAGTCGATCTGCAATTTAAAATTGAAAGCCACTATACAAACTATATCTTTGTATGTGAGAAAAATAAATCACGCAACAAACAGCATTTTTTGGTCGCATACAGAGCTAAGACGTGATAAGCGGTGACTTGTGTAGCAAGTGGATTATGACTAATTAACAGAAGCTCCTTCAATAGAAGTAAGCATGCTGTGAATAGTTATTGGAAATAACAAAAGAATTGATTGAGTTTCCTAAAACAAGATGAAATGAACAGATAGATATATATATATATGTATATATATAGATATATATTTTTATAAGACTCTGTTAAGAGAAAAAGGGTATTAGGAGAATAATGTAGTAATCCGGTTTTACCAAATACAGTTAATAATATTAAGAATGATCTGAAAACTACAGTAATAAAAAAATGACCGATTCAAGAGACAAATAATCTCTAGCCGTCGTACTTTCTCGACAACATATTAAAAAGACACACACCTATAGACAGATTTTATAATAAAAATGAAGACCTTTTTTTCTAGTTTATGCCCGCAGAAAAGGATAAACTGTCCTAAAAATAAAGGGAGAAATCAAGAAGTTACGACTTGAGAACAAAATATTATTAAAAGTACTCACATCCTGAACATTAGTGTAAGTATAATGGTGCCACGATTGCTAAGTGTTTTAAAAATTGTAAATATGTCAAGTGTGTTATATCGTTTATTTTGAGCCTCTGTTATGTCAACATAGACATTTTTAGTCAAATTGTGATCAAACACATGACCTCTGCCATAAGACAAATAGGCCATTTATTGAAATGTTCCTTTCTTTATGGATTTACGAATACAAGTATGTTTTCAAGACCAAAAACAGGGGTAAAAAAGACAGATGCTTCCTGCTAAAATATAATCCATCCTGAAGAAGGCCTAAGATAAACTTGTTCCAAAAAGACACTAGAGATAGTTCCTAATTGTGATTATAATGGCCGAAACATGTTGACCATCTTTTTTGACTTAAAACCACCAAAGTCTGTTTTTGAGAAGCTAATACACCCTTCTTATAATTAAAGTTTGTTGAAGTATATGTCATGAAATCAATAATGAACGATTACAGTATATACAAATTGTTGAATTCAAGCTTTTGTATACAATTTATGACATGACTTTAGTGTGTCATCGATACAATACAACAACCTTTTTGTTCAGAAACCCCACATTTATTTGATTGTACTAGTGAATGTTCTGTTTACAATTAATTATTAGATTTATTTATTTATTTATTTGGTTTTGTATAGCGCCAGGCGGGCCTTGGGCATCGTAGCGCTTGTTAAAGAGGGCTTTATGCTTACATTCTTAGTTGCATACAAAAGTTACATAGGTGCAGGCAAGCTTACAGGTTCCTTACAGGGTTACAGTGGAACAAAGGCTTGGTTTGGCAGTTATGCAGAGTACTTTAAATAAACAGTTTGGTTTTAAGCATTTTTCTGAACACAGTGTAAGATTTTTCATGAACTTAACTCACTATATGTATAAAGGGAATGATTCTACCGAATGTTTGTGTACTCTTGTTTAGAGTTGTGTGGAGACTGAATTGCAAAATTCCATGGGCCTCATTACGAGGTTGGTGATAGCCATGGCGCTATTAGCGCCATGGCTGCCTCCAAACTTTCGACTCCGCCCTGGTGAATGGAGCAATTACCGGTGCATTCCAAGGTTGGCAGGACTGGTAATTCCCCATTCACCAGGGCCCTTCCCCATTCCCATTGAGCCCCTATAGGGCTCAAATGGAATGGGGAAGGCGCTAATGACGGTACGGCAAATTGCGGTACCATTATTAGCTCCAGAGTCCTTTGTGGGTCCCGTCCTTAACGCTTGGAAAAACCAGGCGTTAAGGGAGGACCCGCAAAGGGAACTCAGAGTAGGGTGGTAAGGGATTACCAGCACCGGTGCCCTTACCGGTGCCGGTAATCCCTTACCGCCCACCTCGTAATGAGGCCCCAGGTGTTTTTCTAATGGATGAAGTTTAATAATAAAGTCTTAATACTTTTTTGATAAAACAATGCATGTGTATGACCTTTGTTTTGTGGGTGAAACTTTTTCCAAAAGGATAGATTTGGAAATGTAATCTGTTGAACTAGATTTTTAGAGATTAGTGGCATCAATACGTTGTTTCAGGTTGGAGAGAGGGGTAACCAGTACCTTTATAGGTGAATGCATCTTTGACTACTGCAATGTAAATGAGAGGGAGGGTTGATAATCAGGACATGTGTTAATGTAAATTATAATGAATATATATGTGCTTACTCATGCTGCCTCCCAGGCTCAGAGTGAAGAAGCGCTGGTGCTTGGAACCAACTCCTTAATGTTTGATGAACTCGCTGTATAGTGTTGGGAAGATGTCAGGAGTGAATGAGGGAATAAGAACTAGGGAGGATAAACTAAAATAATTGAAAGGGAAAACAAATTGAAAAATAATACATGTTACATGTTGAATGTGTCTAAGTGTTACATGTCGGTTTGTCAGTCAGTGTCTTTATGCCTATGTGTTCACGAAAATAAGGTTTGGTAAGAAATGTTGGAATATTATTTACAATTCATGGTGAAAGACATAATTTGTGGGTTTCGTACAAAGGGTGTAAGTAAAACGATTGATGATATTGCCTTGATGTTTACAGTAAATAAGGTTGAACAAAGGGGTTGAAGAAAAGAGATTGTTTGGTAATTGACATTATGTAATTACACAAAAAAAAGGTAAAGTAAGATACAAGTAAAAATAAAAATATATACGGTACAATGAGAGGGATTACACCGCTAGCACATATGTGTCAACACCTCCCATTGTATAGCGAGAAAAACCAGAAGTATCATGAGCAGTGGGTATCGGAAATAAAAGGAGAGTGGGTATCACCTATCTGGCCTGAGGTAGGGTCATTTGATAAATGCGTATTAGACCTTGTATCAACACACCTGCTAGCGAAAAACAGGGGAAAGCAATTGCAGAAAAGAAAGGAGGTACTAGATCTGTGGTGAATGTTTGAGGAAGTAACCCCTAGCAGTGCGATAAGTAAAGAGACAGTAACGGAAAAGGAGAAGGCACTGGAGGGGGGGGCGAGTGATGCAGGGGAAGAATGCACAGCGACAACAAACAAGAATGACTTCACTAGAATCTATCCGTTACTAACAAGACCCGCAGTGGGTTAGAGTGAGCCCCTATATGTGCCAGCACCCACCCCGCCGACTATCCCGGCAAAAACATCAGCAGCATCAGCCACCGCTCCGCCACCCTATGAAACAAAAGGGTTATACGGGCCAACTAGACCCCTCCAGTGAATTTAGCACAGCTAATGGGAAATTTAGACAGACAACTCACACATGCCCAAATGGAAATAACGCAATTAGGAGCCTTGTGCAATAGGAGTCATATGTTGCCTGGGGGAGGGGGAAGTACCACCATTGACGGTAAGTGACCTCACTCCTCCGCCAAGTGTCGCAGGGGGATCAACACCATCCGTGCCGCCGCCAATACCGAAGGGGCAAGAACAGGAGTGGCAATCAGGTGAGTTCCTATTCTATTTAAATGTTAAACCTGTGAGGATAATACGACCCACAACTCCAGAAAGCCAAAGAGGGGAGGAGCAGACAGAAAGGGAGTAAAAAGAGGAGAAAGAGGAGGTATGGAGTGACCTAGATGAGTACGAAGAGGGTGCAGCAGCAGCTGGGTCCCCGCTGCCATTCCCATTTGACCAGGAGGATGAAAGGGCAGCACCAAGGTGACAAGGAAGGTTAAGGCAAAGAGTAGGAAACATGCTGGTAAGTAAAACAAAGAAGGGAACGGTGAGTAAAAAAGGAGAGAAAATAAGATTACAAATGCCACTGATACATAAGGGAGCCGGGAGGCTGCATTATATTCCGTGGGCAGAGATGGATAAAAATAACTTATTGAAAATTCTTCCTCCACTTTCGGGTGGGGCAGGAAAGTGGATACATGCGTTCGAGAAGAATACAGCAGGGGTGCTTTTAGCCCTAGCAGATGTAAAGAGTTTACTAGTGTCTGCAGTCAGTGATCAAGCAGACGCAGTGCGGGTGAAGGCGGGCTTTCCGGGAGTAACAATGAACTGTGAACGCCATGATGGGTCATCCTTTAAAAAAGTCAGAGCGCAGGTATTGGATGCCTTGCGGAGAACGTTCACAGACACTCCAGATTTACACTTAGTGATGCAATGCTCTATGGGAAAGGACGAGGAGCCTACGCAATTCATCCTCCGGGTGCAAGAACTGTGGAGATCTGAAACGGGCATGGCGTGTGATCAATCCACCACCCTGTTCTATTTCATAATCAAAAAAAGGCTCCAGAAGGAGGTAGAGAAGGCCTTGGATAAAATAGCCAGGATAGAAGCCAAAGGCTGGCCAGAGATTCAGAGTATAATTGTGCACCATTGTAGAAGGATCAAAGAAAGAGAAAAGGAGATTTTGCAGAGGAGGTTGGCAGATGAAGCAAAGTTAATTCAAAATAAATTGGTGAAGGTCGCAGCAATGAATGCCACAACATCAACTGACAGACAAGGGGAAGGAGAGGGGTGTGCAGGAAATACTCCAGTCAGAATGGCCACAACTTGGGCTGCACATGGACAGGAGCAGTGGGATGGAGAGAAGCAGTACGGAGGGCCCCAGTGGCAAGGAAAGTCTGCAAGAGGATGAGGTGGTTATCGAGGACCCAGACGGGGGATTCGGAGGAATGGGTAGCAGAGGATTTGGTGTCCCAGGGATGATAGGGGGACCACAAAGACCATGTTGGAATTGCGGGAAGTGGGGACACTTTTCAAGTGAATGCAGAATGCGACCAATTGGGATTATCCAGGGCAGTCCCCCTTAGTAAACGAGCAGCAATATGGTCATCCACACCCAGGCAGTTCCTATGGGTTACCTATGGGAAGGGGTGGGCAGAACGAACAATTTTATGATGAACCACAGCAAAGGGAACCACAAATGCAACACAGGCAACAACCACAGCAGAGGGGTATGCAAAAACAAATAACAAGGCAGAACACTATGGGAAATGCGAACACCAATGTATTCGCAACATCTGCAAATGGCGCACCGGCACCTTTTCATGGTACAGCAATAGTGGGGGACAATGTATTCTCTGTTCCAGAAACGGAAATGTATGCAGATTAGGACAACCCATAGAAAGCACTTGCGTGTCCAGTCGTATCCACTACCCTACGTGCAGAAGAGGAACCACTAGTGGGAGCAGAGATAGGCAACAAACAGTTCATATTTATGGAGTACTTGTGGCGGAAAAACCGTGTCTCATGGAAGGCCGGTTCCCGATCTGGCGAAAAAATTTGGAAACGCAAGGATTCTCTGGGGCTATTTTAAAAGTTCCTTACACAAAAGATCTTGACATAACGGTAGGTGGAAAAACGGTGCAATGCAAGCTCCCCTACTGTATCATGAAGATGCGCCAATAAATGTGTTAGGGAGAGACCTTCTGAGTAAGTTGAGCATGACCATATCCTTTAATGAGCGGGGAACTGTGTGTTCCACCCCATGAGTGTGCCCGGTGAGGGCGATGTTGATGATAAGCACAATAACCAATAAAATAGCTGTCAGAGGGGTACCCATAGACATCGACATGTTCATATACGGAGTAAGGGTACTGGCCAGAGTACTGCCAGAAATAACAAGAAAAGAATGGAAGGTGCCATCAGATTTTGTCTTTCGTCGGATTGTAAATACAGATGTTGTACCTGGCACAATTTTTGCTATTGATCTGGAAGGGGTGCAGGTTTCGAGCAAACATATTGTGGTGATAGGACTGGACACACATGGTTGCGAATGGAGAAGAGTGCTGTGCATCGATCCAAATATAATGTTGCGTGACTTGACTGATGAAGAATTGTTCACTGACAATGAGAGTGATGGGGAAATAATAAAGGAAATAAGAAAACCATGTGAAATAATGATTCAACATAGAGAAATACATAACCCTCTCATGGCTAGCGTCAGTGTGCCACCCACTATATTTGCGGAGGACATGGAAAAATTACTGCCAGAGCTATGGACCACGTGGCCCCATGATCTAGGATTATTAAAAGAAGTAACGCCCATCAACATAAAACTTAAACCAGGTGCAATACCGCATAGAGTAAAACAATAGCCACAATCACTGTATGTAACACTGCGATTTTTCCGATTAAGAAAGCAAGGGGTGGGGCATGGAGGATTATCCAGGACCTACGCCCACTTAATGATGTCATACAGAAAGAATTTCCCTTAGTGCCTAATCCTGCATCAATTTTGTGTAGCATACCCAAGGATGCTACCTGTTTCACAGTAGTGGATTTGAAGAATGCCCTTTTCTCAATACCACTTGACCCACGCTGCCAGTACCTCACAGCATTCACCCTATGGGGGAACAGATATGAGCACTGTAGGTTACCACAAGGTTATTGTGAGAACCCAAGCATTTTCAACAGAGTATTGCATGAAGATCTTGGTAACATTGATGAAGAGAGCACAATAATACAGTACGTAGATGATTTACTCATCTGCAGTAAAAATGAAGAACAGTGCAGAGCAGATTCAATAGCCTTGTTAAATTTGCTGGCCACGAAAGGATACAAGGTGGACAAAGGCAAGCTGCAATATTGCTTAGCCAAAGTGCTCTATTTAGGACAATCGATTTCAAAAGATGGGAAGAGAATATTACCAGACAGAGCAGCAGCAATATGCCACCTCATGATACCAAAAACATTGAAGGACATGCAAAAATGTCTTGGCATCTGCAACTACTGTCATGCCTGGATACTTGATTATGCAGCTTACACACCCACTGTTACAGGCACTACAAGAAGCACAAAAGAATAATGTCCCATTAAAATGGACAGAAGAAATGATGACACAGTATTTCAAGCTGAAAGATCTTATTGCAAACTCACCCGTTTTAGCGCATCCTGATTGCGACCAGGAATTCTACCAGTTTTCCCACTGTAATGGAACGTTAATCAAAGCAGTTCTAATGCACAAAACAAGCCATTGGCCTATTACAGCGGTACTCTAGACTCAGTAGTGCAGGGCCACATTGCATGCGAACAGGATATCGCCACAGTAGCCTTCCCGATAGAAAAAAGCGCCACCATTGTGATGGGTTGCTCAGTGACACTATAAGCAGAACATTCATTTTTTGCCATTTTGGAAAGATCAAAAAGCATTCTTGCCACACAGAGGGCGAGAGCATACGAAATAAAAATTTCAAGCCCAAATGTTCACGTAGTGAGGTGAAAGACAGTGAACCCAGCCACATTTATCACAGAACCATGCACAGTAGAAGACATACAGGAGCACGATTGTGCTACTTACGAAGGAGAAGATGATGACATTCCTAAAGCAAGTGAAAATGCCCTAGAGGATGGAGAGGTATACTTTGTAGATGGGTCAGCATCAATAGAGAGTGAAACAGGTGAAAACCATGTTGGGGCAGCAGTTGTAAGAATGGAGGAAGGGGAGTATGAAGTGATTGTGCAAAACGCCTCCCCTCACATTATTCAGCACAGGCAGCAGAACTAATTGCGCTTATTGAAGCATTACACACGGCCAAAGGTTGTGCAGTAATAATATACTCTGACTCAGCATATGCAACAACAACAGTGCATTCAGGCTTATCATGTTGGCAGCAAAGACGGTTTAGAAGGGCAGATGGTTCACTTGGTTCAGATGGTTCACTTTTACAGCATGCAGCCCTATTGAATGAGCTAATAGAAGCATTGGCAGAATCCATCAGTGATAGCATTGGTGAAGTGCCAAGCACATACAAACAACACAGATGCAATCTCATTAGGAAACACGGCAGCAGACGCCGCAGCGAAAGAAGCAGCTTATTTTGTGAAAACAGAAAAAAGAATATCGAGGCTGAGTACCCCAAAAGGAAATACACCGAACACGGGTTACAAAGGAACATACAAAGTACTTTATTCTATACTGAATTCAATTACAAAAACAGTGCAAAGTCAGATAGCTATCGGCCCTCAGTACAACACAACGAACTCCAGCGTAGTTCAGTGTGTTCAGTGGGAGACGCTGTACATTAGAATGCATTCGCTTTTTATACATTTTTTGGGCGCGATGCCCAGCCCCACTTTGGGTTATTATTCCTTTTAATATATCACCGATCTAGGGTTCGTGCTAAGTCTCAAACAACCGCATATAACTGGTTTGCTTTTAATACATGTAACAACAAGCATATGCAATAGCTGTGTATTCTAAAGTTTTCCATGCAGGCCTTCTTAAACATTAATACAATGTAATAAGACAGATGCTCTTGGTTCAGTATGTAAATACATTGTCTCAATATATGCTCGTGGATTAGTTTCATTGCACGAGTAATCCCTTTACACATAGGTCAACGAAGGATGAGGTCTCGGTTCATGACCTCAACAAGTGGCCTGCAGGCAAATTACACATTAGCTATGTACAGAGGTCAAGACAGCCATGTTGTATTCTGCAATGACATTGTCCACCATTTTAGCTCACAGGGTGACTTTTACACAACAAATCCTAAAATGGCGGTTTGACCTAAAATGGCGGCCTACATGGATTTAAGGTCAGGACCTTGCAACACAGATTTCTTTTGCAAGCGACTTTCGAGCAGCTTGGCATAGGCCAATATTAAATATATTCATTACAATAGGAGGCACAATATACTTTCTATTTCAACATTTTAATGTCCCCCAACCAGTTGAGTGCATTGTAATATAACCGAGACAGACCCAAAAGAGGAATGATATAGCCATACCCCAAATCCCCAAATCATAGAACTCCAAAAGCGTGCACCTGTAGAAGAACAAGAATTATGGGTAAAAAGAGGATGTAAACAATCACCAACAGATTTGATATGGAGAGAGGAACTAACAGGGAAGGTAGCAATGCCCATAGAATTGCTAGAAGTAGCATTTCAACAACTACAATTCCCAACACATGTAACTAAACAACACATTGCACCCAAAATACAGGAACATTGGTTTATTCTGAATTTGCAGGAGCATTTGTCAAGATTCACTGTGGAGTGCACAACATGTCACAACATACAATTCAGGGATGACTCTTAGGACAATGAGAGGAACCCTAGCGTGTTCAGTGGGACCGTTTAGAGAGATCCACATTGATTACACAGATATGGGGGAAAGATGCAATGGAGCAAGATATTTGATTGTCATAGTGTGCCTATTCTTGTGGTGGGTGGAAGCTGAGCCCTGTCCCCACCCAGATGCGAAGTGTGCTGCTAGGTTCTTGGTACGGTAGGTTTTCTCAAGGTGGCGCATGTGATGTCATAAGGTTGGATAACGGCACACATTTTGTCAATGATCTTTGTAAGGAAGTTACCACCTAATTGGGAGTAAAGCATAAATTATGCTCTATTTATCACCCGCAGGTGAACGGAGTCATAGAAAAGATCAACGGCCTGCTTAAAAGCAAACTGTCCAAATTGTGTAACACCCTCAAGAAAAAATGGGTTTATTGTTTGCCCCTAGCACCGTTCCAACTGCGAACACAACCAAGCAAGGACCACCATTTAAGCCTGCACGAAGTAGTGATGGGACGGGGCATTCATACGCCACACTCTCCAGTAAGAAGAGCATCTGATGCTCACATAGCTGCAACAGTACTGGGGGATGAGTTTAGGGAATATCTTACCCAACTGACTTGCACAGTCCGTAGCATAGCAAAACAAATATCACCCGTGTTTACATGGAAATACAAACAGATACTACAATGCCTGCGCAGGACAGCCCAACAGGTCAATTGATGCCAGGGGAAAATGTGTATGTGAGAAGTTTTGTGTGCAGGTGGAATTCCCCAAGGTTACATGGACCTTACAAAGTGATATATTGTACACCAAGCGTGGTAAAGGTAAAGGGGTTGAAATATTGGGTGCATCTGTCAGACGTAAGACAAGCACAAAATAGTACAACCCCTCAGAGTGAACAAAATGAAAGCAACAAGGTTGCAAATGGCTAATGTACAGGTCTGCAAAATGCAAAGCAACATTACAAATAACAAAGAAGGGTCCACAAGTGAAAATGTATGATAACGGTAAAATACTGTAAGAAATGATGCGATTATAAATGGGTATAATAAAAAGATATCTCTCTCTCTCTCTCTCTCTCTCTCTCTCTCTCTCTCTATCGCTCTCTCTCTCTCCCTCTCTCTCTCTTACTAGGGTTATGCAAAGTGAAAATATGCTAAGCAATATAAGAAAAAGTATACGAATGAGAAAAGAAGACAAAACAAAATAACAATGGACAAAGTGATTTAATATATATATATATATATATAAATATATATATATATATATCCATTATATATATATATATATATATATCCATTGCACTGAACAATTCTATATGGCCCTTCAGGTGGAAACATGGCAGAAAGGAGGGTCATCACTAACAATGACACAAATGTAGACAGCAATAGGGTAGATAGCAGAATTAATACTTTGTATAACACGGAGTGCGGTCTAAAATTTGCTGCAATATTGCTTTCTGTGAAAGAGGGGGGAGTGGGCTAAACTGATACTTTAAGGATCAACGCTCATATGTGCTGGAGTCACAACCATGTGGAAGCATAATGGCCTTACAAACAATATTCTTACCACATTGTATAAAAATCGAACCGCCAAAACCCCACTTTTCACTCCTTCCTCTATTGCACTAAGTAAACTTAATGAGACCAATCAGTATGATGGGGACTACTCCTGGGAAAATTAGCCTGATCTAATAAATATTGATGTGTACACAACCACAGAAACTACCTCACAAGGCACTGTAATGCACTTTTATCCTAACACTGTAAGTACTTGAGACACTCCAGTAACGCAGGCCTGTCACACTGATAGCGAATTAAGTGACTCAACATGGGCAGATGTATTTCCTATAAATTATAAAAGAGTGAAAATGGTAAAAAACAAGGGAGAGGGGAGGAGGAGATGGAAAAGGGGGGTGCAAAGGAATAGCTATGATGTCTTCCAAGGCCTGGGTCTAGATGAGATTGAAGATTCCCGCCTACCAGATCAGTCAAACAAATGGCACTCGGACATGAGTGCGACGGTAAAACAAGCCACAAATGAGACCTGCTATGTCTGCTCACTCATACCGCATGCATCAGGCACACCTAAAATACATATACCTCAAGAAGCGCCCTTGTTGGATGCCCAATGTTTAATTAATCTTGTATTATGTAGAATTCAGAGCACCTTCCAGTCACACTCAGTTACAATAGAAATACTGCAGAACGAGAGAACCTGTATGAGCAAGCTGCCAGGAGTAATTTGCATTGAAGAACCCTTTTTTGTCATCAGAGGGACAAGGTTTACAGAATACAAGTGGCAAGATGAGAAAATCATGTGCAAAGCAGAAGAGTTACCAGGCTTAACTGAAGAGAACTTTCAGTGGGTTAAAGAAACGTGTACTCCCGTCTGGTCCCAGCACATTGCCAAGCTCACATGGATTACTGCACTTGAAAAACCCATCAAAAGTCAAAGAGAGATACCACACAAACTTTCTTTTCATGGCGAAGGGAAGGTACAGATGGGTGCCAACAGGAAATGCAATAAAACGATTATCATACCAGACATGAAAAAGGTACAGCAGCGCTCATGGACATGTATTGGGTGTGTGGCAAACAAGCTTACCTGCATCTACCATCATCATGGAAGGGCGCATGCAGTCTTGCCACTGTGCACTCAGCACTAATGGTAACACCAGAATGCCATATCCAAGGGCGGAGAGAGTTGGCTGGCATATCGGCAGCGGGGGAATCGGATGGCACATCGGCAGCACACCAGTCAACAGCAACAGAGCCTTCCACATACGACATTCTGTCCAAAGATGAGCTACAAGACAGATTGTCTCGCAAAAGGAGATCAAACTATATCTCCAACAAATAATCCAAACGTCTTGCCGAGATTCCTAAAAAGTACAACTTGTTTAACTCAGCTGAAACATTCTTGCCTCCCTTTTGACACCAGGCCTTCAGGCGCGAACAAAAGCCATATGGCTACAGATCGTCCGCTGGGAGTTGATCCAACTGGCCAACGACACTGAAGAAGGGTTCAACGTGATCAAAGTGGAACTGCGTGCCTTGCGCCTAATGACAATGCAGAAGCGGTACGTCCTAGATCTTCTCAAAGCAATGGACGGCGGTGTTTGCCGATAAATCGGGAGCACATGCTGTGCATTTGTACCTTCTGAAGATGCAGACAATGGGACCCTCTCCCACGTCATCTCGGCAGTGCACATCCTGGGAGAGAAAATGCAGAAGGAAGGCAGTATAGAGCCGAGCAAATAGTTTGATGACATGTTCAACTGGATACCCTCCTGGTTCAGCACCATGATGAAAAGGTTTGTTCCAATGGTCGTTTTTCTTTTGCTATTTCTCTACGTGTGCAGTTGGGTATACGATGCTGTGCAAAATCTATGCCTAGTTCAATGCTGATAATGGTAACAATGGGCAAACCGACAATGGTAGCAACCACGATAAATGCACAAATACAAACTGGGGAGGCCGTCCCAACAAAATATTGCATGACAGCTGTATATCACCACCACAGGGACAGGGTGGACAACATATATCATACCGCAATTAAAGAACCAAGGGAGTTGCAATGGTACAAGGAAGTATGGGTGGATTTGGACGGGGATGGGTGCATATACATGACATGCACACCAGATAAATACGCAAGAAGAGGGCAAAGCTCAAGAGGTGTATGTAGAGCGTGGATGCCAATAAAGGGTGCACCAGCATGGGATGAAGCAGTAGCAGAGGCTGAGTATTATCAGTGGGAGAACAATAATAAAAATGAGTTTGTTACTTTAGATATAACAAAATGGGGGAATGTGTGGGAGTGAGGGGTCATTTTAGCCCCCCTCATACATTCAGCACAATGTAAGCCACTTGCTCATAGAATAACGGGGGACGCTTCCATTGCTCGCTGTTAGGCAGAATCTTGTGCAGTGCCCTTAGGGACCACTACACACAGTTAAGACTACAGGTGGCAATACAAGTTTTACCTTTGGTACAAGCCTGTACTACTATATTAAAGTGGTAGCAGTAGCAGAGCAGCCAGGCGTATCTCAAGAGTATATGAGAAGTAGCAGAGATAACACGAAGGGACCACAATTACTGTGACTCAAGCAAACACTGACTCAAGGTTTCAGGTAGAAAGATATAAGTACATTTATTATTAAACCATTTGTTATAAACACAACACTTCTATTAATTCAAAACCACACAAAAAATATACAAGGCTTGGAGATGAAGAAAAGGGATTCACCCTAAATCCTCAAGCAGAACACAGTATCGTATTCAATGGAGAAGCTGTCCAACAGGTTGAAGTTTTGAAAATTGGTGACAAAAAGAAAATGCACAAGGGGGAAAAAGGAGAGAGGAAGGGCAAAGCGTCCAAACGGGGCAACATGTATCAAGGGAAGGGTGGTAATGCCCAAACAGCAATTAAACTCATGCAAAAAGAAAATGCACAAGGGGGAAAAAGGAGAGAGGAACATTTATGTTTTAGGTGTGGGAGTGAACGTCACCCATCTACCTCTCCGATATGTCCTGGGAGAAGAGCTATGTGCAACATTTGTAAAAGATGGGGCCATTTTGAAACATGTTGTGCAAATTACAATGTTGGCGCTGGGAGGAGTGTCATGTTAGTTGAGGAGGCTGATGGACCATCCTCAGGCGAATATGAGGGTTCAGAAAATGAAATTGTTACTTTGAATATGGTTAAATGTTCAGAAATTGATGAATGTGAACACCCTTCAGCTTGGGTTGAAGTGAATGGTTGCCAAGTTAAAATGCTGGCGGATTCATGTTCCAAAATCACCTTGATGTCGAACGCTGTGTATGAAAATGTGGTTGGGGGTAGGATGGATGATTTGAGCCCGTCTGACAAGACCCCTGGGAGCTATAGTGGCAGTAGAATTGACGTGTTAGGATGCTGTTCTGCAACGCTTACATTTAAAGACAGAGTTATGTGTGGTAAGATATATATCTCCAAGAAAGGTGAAACATTGTTGGGATGTAAAGAGCAAAGGAGACTATGCATTAAATTAGATCCAAACAGCAAAGAACAGGTATTGAATGTAGAAAGAGTATATGTGGACCGTGGCTTAAATGATGGTTCCAGGAGTCTAATTGCCAAATACCCTGATGTTTTTAACAAAAATGTTGGTTGCTTAAAAGGGATGATTCATAAGATTGTTTTGAAGGATGGTTGCAAGCCTATGGTGGCAAAACTCAGACCATTGCCAGTGTCAGTGCGTGATGCTGTGAGAGTGGAGTTGGAGAAATTGAGAAAAGCAGGCATTATTGAACCAGGGATGAGAGGGGGACCACAAAGACCATGTTGGAATTGCGGGAAGTGGGGACACTTTTCAAGTGAATGCAGAATGCGACCAATTGGGATTATCCTGGGCAGTCCCCCTTAGTAAACGAGCAGCAATATGGTCATCCACACCCAGGCAGTTCCTATGGGTTACCTATGGGAAGGGGTGGGCAGAACGAACAATTTTATGATGAACCACAGCAAAGGGAACCACAAATGCAACACAGGCAACAACCACAGCAGAGGGGTATGCAAAAACAAATAACAAGGCAGAACACTATGGGAAATGCGAACACCAATGTATTCGCAACATCTGCAAATGGCGCACCGGCACCTTTTCATGGTACAGCAATAGTGGGGGACAATGTATTCTCTGTTCCAGAAACGGAAATGTATGCAGATTAGGACAACCCATAGAAAGCACTTGCGTGTCCAGTCGTATCCACTACCCTACGTGCAGAAGAGGAACCACTAGTGGGAGCAGAGATAGGCAACAAACAGTTCATATTTATGGAGTACTTGTGGCGGAAAAACCGTGTCTCATGGAAGGCCGGTTCCCGATCTGGCGAAAAAATTTGGAAACGCAAGGATTCTCTGGGGCTATTTTAAAAGTTCCTTACACAAAAGATCTTGACATAACGGTAGGTGGAAAAACGGTGCAATGCAAGCTCCCCTACTGTATCATGAAGATGCGCCAATAAATGTGTTAGGGAGAGACCTTCTGAGTAAGTTGAGCATGACCATATCCTTTAATGAGCGGGGAACTGTGTGTTCCACCCCATGAGTGTGCCCGGTGAGGGCGATGTTGATGATAAGCACAGTAACCAATAAAATAGCTGTCAGAGGGGTACCCATAGACATCGACATGTTCATATACGGAGTAAGGGTACTGGCCAGAGTACTGCCAGAAATAACAAGAAAAGAATGGAAGGTGCCATCAGATTTTGTCTTTCGTCGGATTGTAAATACAGATGTTGTACCTGGCACAATTTTTGCTATTGATCTGGAAGGGGTGCAGGTTTCGAGCAAACATATTGTGGTGGTAGGACTGGACACACATGGTTGCGAATGGAGAAGAGTGCTGTGCATCGATCCAAATATAATGTTGCGTGACTTGACTGATGAAGAATTGTTCACTGACAATGAGAGTGATGGGGAAATAATAAAGGAAATAAGTAAACCATGTGAAATAATGATTCAACATAGAGAAATACATAACCCTCTCATGGCTAGCGTCAGTGTGCCACCCACTATATTTGCGGAGGACATGGAAAAATTACTGCCAGAGCTATGGACCACGTGGCCCCATGATCTAGGATTATTAAAAGAAGTAACGCCCATCAACATAAAACTTAAACCAGGTGCAATACCGCATAGAGTAAAACAATAGCCACAATCACTGTATGTAACACTGCGATTTTTCCGATTAAGAAAGCAAGGGGTGGGGCATGGAGGATTATCCAGGACCTACGCCCACTTAATGATGTCATACAGAAAGAATTTCCCTTAGTGCCTAATCCTGCATCAATTTTGTGTAGCATTCCCAAGGATGCTACCTGTTTCACAGTAGTGGATTTGAAGAATGCCTTTTTCTCAATACCACTTGACCCACGCTGCCAGTACCTCACAGCATTCACCCTATGGGGGAACAGATATGAGCACTGTAGGTTACCACAAGGTTATTGTGAGAGCCCAAGCATTTTCAACAGAGTATTGCATGAAGATCTTGGTAACATTGATGAAGAGAGCACAATAATACAGTACGTAGATGATTTACTCATCTGCAGTAAAAATGAAGAACAGTGCAGAGCAGATTCAATAGCCTTGTTAAATTTGCTGGCCACGAAAGGATACAAGGTGGACAAAGGCAAGCTGCAATATTGCTTAGCCAAAGTGCTCTATTTAGGACAATTGATTTCAAAAGATGGGAAGAGAATATTACCAGACAGAGCAGCAGCAATATGCCACCTCATGATACCAAAAACATTGAAGGACATGCAAAAATGTCTTGGCATCTGCAACTACTGTCATGCCTGGATACTTGATTATGCAGCTTACACACGCCCACTGTTACAGGCACTACAAGAAGCACAAAAGAATAATGTCCCATTAAAATGGACAGAAGAAATGATGACACAGTATTTCAAGCTGAAAGATCTTATTGCAAACTCACCCGTTTTAGCGCATCCTGATTGCGACCAGGAATTCTACCAGTTTTCCCACTGTAATGGAACGTTAATCAAAGCAGTTCTAATGCACAAAACAAGCCATTGGCCTATTACAGCGGTGCTCTAGACTCAGTAGTGCAGGGCCACATTGCATGCGAACAGGATATCGCCACAGTAGCCTTCCCGATAGAAAAAAGCGCCACCATTGTGATGGGTTGCTCAGTGACACTATAAGCAGAACATTCATTTTTTGCCATTTTGGAAAGATCAAAAAGCATTCTTGCCACACAGAGGGCGAGAGCATACGAAATAAAAATTTCAAGCCCAAATGTTCACGTAGTGAGGTGAAAGACAGTGAACCCAGCCACATTTATCACAGAACCATGCACAGTAGAAGACATACAGGAGCACGATTGTGCTACTTACGAAGGAGAAGATGATGACATTCCTAAAGCAAGTGAAAATGCCCTAGAGGATGGAGAGGTATACTTTGTAGATGGGTCAGCATCAATAGAGAGTGAAACAGGTGAAAACCATGTTGGGGCAGCAGTTGTAAGAATGGAGGAAGGGGAGTATGAAGTGATTGTGCAAAACGCCTCCCCTCACATTATTCAGCACAGGCAGCAGAACTAATTGCGCTTATTGAAGCATTACACACGGCCAAAGGTTGTGCAGTAACAATATACTCTGACTCAGCATATGCAACAACAACAGTGCATTCAGGCTTATCATGTTGGCAGCAAAGACGGTTTAGAAGGGCAGATGGTTCACTTGGTTCAGATGGTTCACTTTTACAGCATGCAGCCCTATTGAATGAGCTAATAGAAGCATTGGCAGAATCCATCAGTGATAGCATTGGTGAAGTGCCAAGCACATACAAACAACACAGATGCAATCTCATTAGGAAACACGGCAGCAGACGCCGCAGCGAAAGAAGCAGCTTATTTTGTGAAAACAGAAAAAAGAATATCGAGGCTGAGTACCCCAAAAGGAAATACACCGAACACGGGTTACAAAGGAACATACAAAGTACTTTATTCTATACTGAATTCAATTACAAAAACAGTGCAAAGTCAGATAGCTATCGGCCCTCAGTACAACACAACGAACTCCAGCGTAGTTCAGTGTGTTCAGTGGGAGACGCTGTACATTAGAATGCATTCGCTTTTTATACATTTTTTGGGCGCGATGCCCAGCCCCACTTTGGGTTATTATTCCTTTTAATATATCACCGATCTAGGGTTCGTGCTAAGTCTCAAACAACCGCATATAACTGGTTTGCTTTTAATACATGTAACAACAAGCATATGCAATAGCTGTGTATTCTAAAGTTTTCCATGCAGGCCTTCTTAAACATTAATACAATGTAATAAGACAGATGCTCTTGGTTCAGTATGTAAATACATTGTCTCAATATATGCTCGTGGATTAGTTTCATTGCACGAGTAATCCCTTTACACATAGGTCAACGAAGGATGAGGTCTCGGTTCATGACCTCAACAAGTGGCCTGCAGGCAAATTACACATTAGCTATGTACAGAGGTCAAGACAGCCATGTTGTATTCTGCAATGACATTGTCCACCATTTTAGCTCACAGGGTGACTTTTACACAACAAATCCTAAAATGGCGGTTTGACCTAAAATGGCGGCCTACATGGATTTAAGGTCAGGACCTTGCAACACAGATTTCTTTTGCAAGCGACTTTCGAGCAGCTTGGCATAGGCCAATATTAAATATATTCATTACAATAGGAGGCACAATATACTTTCTATTTCAACATTTTAATGTCCCCCAACCAGTTGAGTGCATTGTAATATAACCGAGACAGACCCAAAAGAGGAATGATATAGCCATACCCCAAATCCCCAAATCATAGAACTCCAAAAGCGTGCACCTGTAGAAGAACAAGAATTATGGGTAAAAAGAGGATGTAAACAATCACCAACAGATTTGATATGGAGAGAGGAACTAACAGGGAAGGTAGCAATGCCCATGGAATTGCTAGAAGTAGCATTTCAACAACTACAATTCCCAACACATGTAACTAAACAACACATTGCACCCAAAATACAGGAACATTGGTTTATTCTGAATTTGCAGGAGCATTTGTCAAGATTCACTGTGGAGTGCACAACATGTCACAACATACAATTCAGGGATGACTCTTAGGACAATGAGAGGAACCCTAGCGTGTTCAGTGGGACCGTTTAGAGAGATCCACATTGATTACACAGATATGGGGGAAAGATGCAATGGAGCAAGATATTTGATTGTCATAGTGTGCCTATTCTTGTGGTGGGTGGAAGCTGAGCCCTGTCCCCACCCAGATGCGAAGTGTGCTGCTAGGTTCTTGGTACGGTAGGTTTTCTCAAGGTGGCGCATGTGATGTCATAAGGTTGGATAACGGCACACATTTTGTCAATGATCTTTGTAAGGAAGTTACCACCTAATTGGGAGTAAAGCATAAATTATGCTCTATTTATCACCCGCAGGTGAACGGAGTCATAGAAAAGATCAACGGCCTGCTTAAAAGCAAACTGTCCAAATTGTGTAACACCCTCAAGAAAAAATGGGTTTATTGTTTGCCCCTAGCACCGTTCCAACTGCGAACACAACCAAGCAAGGACCACCATTTAAGCCTGCACGAAGTAGTGATGGGACGGGGCATTCATACGCCACTCTCTCCAGTAAGAAGAGCATCTGATGCTCACATAGCTGCAACAGTACTGGGGGATGAGTTTAGGGAATATCTTACCCAACTGACTTGCACAGTCCGCAGCATAGCAAAACAAATATCACCCGTGTTTACATGGAAATACAAACAGATACTACAATGCCTGCGCAGGACAGCCCAACAGGTCAATTGATGCCAGGGGAAAATGTGTATGTGAGAAGTTTTGTGTGCAGGTGGAATTCCCCAAGGTTACATGGACCTTACAAAGTGATATATTGTACACCAAGCGTGGTAAAGGTAAAGGGGTTGAAATATTGGGTGCATCTGTCAGACATAAGACAAGCACAAAATAGTACAACCCCTCAGAGTGAACAAAATGAAAGCAACAAGGTTGCAAATGGCTAATGTACAGGTCTGCAAAATGCAAAGCAACATTACAAATAACAAAGAAGGGTCCACAAGTGAAAATGTATGATAACGGTAAAATACTGTAAGAAATGATGCGATTATAAATGGGTATAATAAAAAGATATCTCTCTCTCTCTCTCTCTCTCTCTCTCTCTATCTCTCTCTCTCTCTCCCTCTCTCTCTCTTACTAGGGTTATGCAAAGTGAAAATATGCTAAGCAATATAAGAAAAAGTATATGAATGAGAAAAGAAGACAAAACAAAATAACAATGGACAAAGTGATTTAATATATAAATATATATATATATATATATCCATTGCACTGAACAATTCTATATGGCCCTTCAGGTGGAAACATGGCAGAAAGGAGGGTCATCACTAACAATGACACAAATGTAGACAGCAATAGGGTAGATAGCAGAATTAATACGTTGTATAACACGGAGTGCGGTCTAAAATTTGCTGCAATATTGCTGTCTGTGAAAGAGGGGGGAGTGGGCTAAACTGATACTTTAAGGATCAACGCTCATATGTGCTGGAGTCACAACCACGTGGACGCATAATGGCCTTGCAAACAATATTCTTACCACATTGTATAAAAATCGAACCGCCAAAACCCCACTTTTCACTCCTTCCTCTATTGCACTAAGTAAACTTAATGAGACCAATCAGTATGATGGGGACTACTCCTGGGAAAATTAGCCTGATCTAATAAATATTGATGTGTACACAACCACAGAAACTACCTCACAAGGCACTGTAATGCACTTTTATCCTAACACTGTAAGTACTTGAGACACTCCAGTTACGCAGGCCTGTCACACTGATAGCGAATTAAGTGACTCAAATGGGCAGATGTATTTCCTATAAATTATAAAAGAGTGAAAATGGTAAAAAACAAGGGAGAGGGGAGGAGGAGATGGAAAAGGGGGGTGCAAAGGAATAGCTATGATGTCTTCCATGGCCTGGGTCTAGATGAGATTGAAGATTCCCGCCTACCAGATCAGTCAAACAAATGGCACTCAAACATGAGTGCGACGGTAAAACAAGCCACAAATGAGACCTGCTATGTCTGCTCACTCATACCGCATGCATCAGGCACACCTAAAATACTTATACCTCAAGAAGCGCCCTTGTTGGATGCCCAATGTTTAATTAATCTTGTATTATGTAGAATTCAGAGCACCTTCCAGTCACACTCAGTTACAATAGAAATACTGCAGAACGAGAGAACCTGTATGAGCAAGCTGCCAGGAGTAATTTGCATTGAAGAACCCTTTTTTGTCATCAGAGGGACAAGGTTTACAGAAAACAAGTGGCAAGATGAGAAAATCATGTGCAAAGCAGAAGAGTTACCAGGCTTAACTGAAGAGAACTTTCAGTGGGTTAAAGAAACGTGTACTCCCGTCTGGTCCCAGCACATTGCCAAGCTCACATGGATTACTGCACTTGAAAAACCCATCAAAAGTCAAAGAGAGATACCACACAAACTTACTTTTCATGGCGAAGGGAAGGTACAGATGGGTGCCAACAGGAAATGCAATAAAACGATTATCATACCAGACATGAAAAAGCTACAGCAGCGCTCATGGACATGTATTGGGTGTGTGGCAAACAAGCTTACCTGCATCTACCATCATCATGGAAGGGCGCATGCAGTCTTGCCACTGTGCACTCAGCACTAATGGTAACACCAGAATGCCATATCCAAGGGCGGAGAGAGTTGGCTGGCATATCGGCAGCGGGGGAATCGGATGGCACATCGGCAGCACACCAGTCAACAGCAACAGAGCCTTCCACATACGACATTCTGTCCAAAGATGAGCTACAAGACAGATTGTCTCGCAAAAGGAGATCAAACTATATCTCCAACAAATAATCCAAACGTCTTGCCGAGATTCCTAAAAAGTACAACTTGTTTAACTCAGCTGAAACATTCTTGCCTCCCTTTTGACACCAGGCCTTCAGGCGCGAACAAAAGCCATATGGCTACAGATCGTCCGCTGGGAGTTGATCCAACTGGCCAACGACACTGAAGAAGGGTTCAACGTGATCAAAGTGGAACTGCGCGCCTTGCGCCTAATGACAATGCAGAAGCGGTACGTCCTAGATCTTCTCAAAGCAATGGACGGCGGTGTTTGCCGATAAATCGGGAGCACATGCTGTGCATTTGTACCTTCTGAAGATGCAGACAATGGGACCCTCTCCCACGTCATCTCGGCAGTGCACATCCTGGGAGAGAAAATGCAGAAGGAAGGCAGTATAGAGCCGAGCAAATAGTTTGATGACATGTTCAACTGGATACCCTCCTGGTTCAGCACCATGATGAAAAGGTTTGTTCCAATGGTCGTTTTTCTTTTGCTATTTCTCTACGTGTGCAGTTGGGTATACGATGCTGTGCAAAATCTATGCCTAGTTCAATGCTGATAATGGTAACAATGGGCAAACCGACAATGGTAGCAACCACAATAAATGCACAAATACAAACTGGGGAGGCCGTCCCACCAAAATATTGCATGACAGCTGTATATCACCAACACAGGGACAGGGTGGACAACATATATCATACCACAATTAAAGAACCAAGGGAGTTGCAATGGTACAAGGAAGTATGGGTGGATTTGGACGGGGATGGGTGCATATACATGACATGCACACCAGATGAATACGCAAGAAGAGGGCAAAGCTCAAGAGGTGTATGTAGAGCGTGGATGTCAATAAAGGGTGCACCAGCATGGGATGAAGCAGTAGCAGAGGCTGAGTATTATCAGTGGGAGAACAATAATAAAAATGAGTTTGTTACTTTAGATATAACAAAATGGGGGAATGTGTGGGAGTGAGGGGTCATTTTGGCCCCCCTCATACATTCAGCACAATGTAAGCCACTCGCTCATAGAATAACGGGGGACGCTTCCATTGCTCGCTGTTAGGCAGAATCTTGTGCAGTGCCCTTAGGGACCACTACACACAGTTAAGACTACAGGTGGCAATACAAGTTTTACCTTTGGTACAAGCCTGTACTACTATATTAAAGTGGTAGCAGTAGCAGAGCAGCCAGGCGTATCTCAAGAGTATATGAGAAGTAGCAGAGATAACACGAAGGGACCACAATTACTGTGACTCAAGCAAACACTGACTCAAGGTTTCAGGTAGAAAGATATAAGTACATTTATTTTTAAACCATTTGTTATAAACACAACACTTCTATTAATTCAAAACCACACAAAAAATATACAAGGCTTGGAGATGAAGAAAACGGATTCACCCTAAATCCTCAAGCAGAACACAGTATCGTATTCAATGGAGAAGCTGTCCAACAGGTTGAAGTTTTGAAAGTTGGTGACAAAAAGAAAATGCACAAGGGGGAAAAAGGAGAGAGGAAGGGCAAAGCGTCCAAACGGGGCAACATGTATCAAGGGAAGGGTGGTAATGCCCAAACAGCAATTAAACGCATGCAAAAAGAAAATGCACAAGGGGGAAAAAGGAGAGAGGAACATTTATGTTTTAGGTGTGGGAGTGAACGTCACCCATCTACCTCTCCGATATGTCCTGGGAGAAGAGCTATGTGCAACATTTGTAAAAGATGGGGCCATTTTGAAACATGTTGTGCAAATTACAATGTTGGCGCTGGGAGGAGTGTCATGTTAGTTGAGGAGGCTGATGGACCATCCTCAGGCGAATATGAGGGTTCAGAAAATGAAATTGTTACTTTGAATATGGTTAAATGTTCAGAAATTGATGAATGTGAACACCCTTCAGCTTGGGTTGAAGTGAATGGTTGCCAAGTTAAAATGCTGGCGGATTCATGTTCCAAAATCACCTTGATGTCGAAGGCTGTGTATGAAAATGTGGTTGGGGGTAGGATGGATGATTTGAGCCCGTCTGACAAGACACCTGGGAGCTATAGTGGCAGTAGAATTGACGTGTTAGGATGCTGTTCTGCAACGCTTACATTTAAAGACAGAGTTACGTGTGGTAAGATATATATCACCAAGAAAGGTGAAACATTGTTGGGATGTAAAGAGCAAAGGAGACTATGCATTAAATTAGATCCAAACAGCAAAGAACAGGTATTGAATGTAGAAAGAGTATATGTGGACCGTGGCTTAAATGATGGTTCCAGGAGTCTAATTGCCAAATACCCTGATGTTTTTAACAAAAATGTTGGTTGCTTAAAAGGGATGATTCATAAGATTGTTTTGAAGGATGGTTGCAAGCCTATGGTGGCAAAACTCAGACCATTGCCAGTGTCAGTGCGTGATGCTGTGAGAGTGGAGTTGGAGAAATTGAGAAAAGCAGGCATTATTGAACCAGCGAAGGCTGTTGAATGGATTTCTCCCGTAGTTGTTGTGAAAAAGGCGGGTGGGGATTTGAGAGTATGTATAGATTTAAGAGAATTGAATCGATGTGTAGTAGCTGACCGGCATCCGCTCCCGAATATGGGAGAACTTTTGTCCAGAATAGTGAACGCCAAATACATTGCCAAATTAGATATGGCCAGCGCCTATCATCAGATTAACCTAGATGTTGAATCACGAAAGCTGACCGCTTTTATTACATATGAAGGCATCTACCAGTTTCGGCACATGCCTTTCGGATTAATATCAGCTTCATCGGTTTTCCAAAAAGTCATGGATGGATTATTTAAAGGTATTACCAATGTCTGGTGCTTTCAAGATGATGGGCCTCATTACGACCCAGGCGGTAAGTTACCGCCTGGGCCGTGACTTTACCACCATGGCGTAAACTATGTTTATGCCATGGTGGTAGGCAGACTTACCGCCCCATTCCAAGGTCGGCGGGGCAGTAAGTCCCCAATCCCCATTTACCCTTCCCCATTCCCATTTTTGCCCCATAGGGCATAATGGGAGTGGGGAAGGCGTTAATTACGCCACCGTAAATTACGATGGCGTAATTAACAACATGGTCCCTTAGCGCCATGGATTTTAACACCTGCTAAAAGCAGGTGTTAAATCCGCCATGGCGCTAAGGGACCTCGTACTCAGGCGGTAAGGGTCGGCGCTGTTTACGCCGCCGTAAAACCCTTACCGCCTGAGTCATAATTAGGCCCGATGTGTTAATTTGTGGAAGTACCAAAGAGGATCTGAAAAAGAAACTGAATACGGTTTTAGAAATATTCAGAGCACGTGGTATTACTTTGCATAGTGAGAAATTTGTCTTTTCTACTCATGGAAGTAGAATATTTAGGACATGAAATATCGGAGGAAGGTCTAAGGCTCAAAAGAGTGCTGGTAGATGGTATAAAGAGAATGCCGTCTCCAAAGAATAAGGCAGAATTACAATAAGTTTTGGGGACAATAGAGTTTTACCATCGTTTCATAGAAAATTATGCTGATAGTGTTACCTCACTGAGAGCATTATTGAGGAAGGGGGTGGAGTTTGTTTGGGACGGAGAGTGCGAAAGAGAAGTCACTGAGATTAAATCAAAATCAATATGTCCAAACCGTTGGCCATGTTTGACACTAAGAAAAAGACAATACTGTCTATCGATGCAAGTGAAACCGGAATTGGAGTGGTTATGTCGCAAGTGGGCGTTGATGGTGCAGAGTCAGTGGTGTTACATGCCTCACGCATGTTGAGAGGTCCAGAACTAAACTATTCAGTTTTTGAAAAAGAGGCTCTGGCATGTCATTGGGCCATAGAAATGCTAAAAAACTTTGTGTGGGGTCAAGAATTTGAGTTGAGAATGGACCACAAGCAGCTGAAGGCTATATTTGAAAGCAATGGTTTGGACAAAGTTTCGAGGAGAGTCGCCTGTTGAGTGACGAGATTGCAATGTCACAAGTTTAACATTGTGGTTGTGGCTGGTAAGGACAATGTGCAGGCTGATCATGCATCTAGAGTAAGAGTTGAAGATGAAGATGGTGATAAGGGGTCTGTTGAAATTGAGAATATGGTATTTGCTACAGTGGAGGGCGTGATTCATAAAGAAGAATGGGTTGAAACATCTTTGTCTGATGAAATGTGGAGGCGTGTAACAAACTTCATTAAAGATGGTTGGCCAGAGAAAAGATTGTTATCTGGTGAAGTACGGGCCCTGTGGGAGGTGAGAGATGGGCTGTCCGTGAAGGATGGGCTAATATATCGGTGGGACAAGCTGGTTGTTCCTGTGTGTCTGAGGAAAAGACTTATAGCTATTGTGCCTCAAGGCCATATTGGTACATATAAGACCAAAGGAGTGATTAAGGCTGATTATTGGTGGCCGGGTATGGACCGCGAGATTGAGAAAACAGTGGGAGGATGTGTAGACTGCATAAGGTCGGGGAAGAGTATGTCTGCTGTAGTGCAACCCGTGAGAGGAGTTCAAAATCCGCAGGGTGTCTGGCAGGATCTAGCCATGGATGTCTTAGGCCCAGTGGGAATGGGCAGAGGTTGAGGTAGGTTTGTGTTGGCCATAGTGGATATGTTCTCGCGCTGGACTGAGTTCAAAATATTGAGAGAAATCACGGGTCAGTCCATAGTAGCATTTCTGGAAGAGATATTTGAGAGGGAAGGGTTCCAAGGAGCGTGTTGACAGATAATGGTCCACATTTTACGGGAGGTTTCTTTCAAGAGTACGTGTACAGATGTGGTATCAAACATAAAAAGACTCCATTGTATTACCCTCAAGCCAATGGTATGATCGAGAGGATCAACCGCTGTATAATGGAAGGTATTAGGAATGCAAGTGTGTGTGGGTTAGACAGGAAGGTTGCGGTAAAAGAGCAAATGTATGCTTTGCGGCTGGCTCCAAATGCTGAAACAGTTGTTAGTCCTTTTGAGTTAATGAGAGGACGGAGAAGTAGCACGGTGTTGTCCCTAGCTTGGCTAGGCCGAGCGAGAGAAACAGATAAGGTGGTAGATGAAGTGAAAAGGAGTATGGATGAACGAAAGAGGAAGTGGATCAAGAAAGTCAATAAGAAATTTCCAAGAAAAAGAACAACGGTTGAAGTGGGTGATATGGTTAGAATAAGGAAAGCGGTTATAAAAAGAAAAAGGGGGATCCGTTGTATTCGGATCCTGTTAAGGTTGCACAAGTTTTTTGAGGGTGCTGTGAAATTGGAGACTGGACAGGTGTGGAGTTTATCAAGAGTTGCGAGGGTGAGGAGGTAAAATTCTGTTGGGAAGATGAGATACATTTCATCGAGAATCATACGTTGTATGTTCAAGTATTCCATTCTGCATTTTACATATAACTGTATTTTTGTTGTGTACATAGTTGTTGTTGTCAGATAAGGGAGGGGGGTGTGTTATGTTGATGTGTTAACTCTTTTAGATTCATTATGCTAAATGGAACCTTGGTCAGTGATGACACCATATGTGGTTCTGAAGCATTGTTGTTGGAATGTTGTTGTTTGAGTTATTCAGTTGATCTGTCTTTGCCTCTACAAGAAGCCCACTAAAAGACAGCGAACAAAGAAGGCAAACCTGATTTGCCACGCAAAGTAAAACACAAGAAGGACTTTAACAAAAAGAAATGGCGAATAAACCCGACCAGAACCAAAAGAAAAAGTATTTGGTCAAACAGGTTTAAGTTCCAGGCTAATATAATAGCCTAAAACAATACCACATTTGCCTAATATAATCGTGGTAGAAAAGTTAGGGTAGATACCACTGCCACCAGACAAGTCTAATTGTTAAAAGAGCGAAACAATGCTCTAGGAGGTATAGATAAAAAGGGATACAGAGTAACCCTTTCCAGTACTCCATGTAAAATGGGGTGTACTGGATCTATGGCTAAATGACTAAGTAAGGTTAATGGCAACTTTATCCTTTTCTGGGGGACTGTTATCAGCCCCAGAAATGGAGTCGGACGGAAGTCTAAAAGACAACCCCGTGTCACTGCACTGAAGGTTCTGTGTAACACACAAAAGAAGGGGACTACTGAAGTGGTGTACTCCAGAGTTCACAATCACAAAAAGAAAACAGGTAAAAGACACATGGTAAAACATGGGTAAGAGTGGGGGAAAAGCTCACACTCTTAACAAGTGAAAAAATAAACTCCATAAGCCCAGCAAAGCTGTTGGGGGACTCACAAGGTGAGGGGAATTAGCCATAAAATGAGAATTCTCCCTAACACTCGCATGCACGCTAGCAGTTTCATTAGCAGTGGCAGAGGCGTGGTTGTTGTGCGAGACACTTGGCTTCCATTTTGTGCACCTTCGACTCCATTTGTGTGAACCGGCCTGAAACATGCCCATCCGTCTCTACATATCTGCCGGTGTCCTCTGATTCTCACTGTTGGAAAATGAATGCCATTATGACCCAGTGCCCTCGCAATGTATTCTCTTGATGTAACAGATGAGTGACCCTGCTGAGCAGCCCACCGCAGTGTGTCCCCAATAACACCAGACCTCTGTCACAATATATTGTACCCTAGAACTAACAAATGTCAGAATGCCTCATAGCCTCTTTTGATGTGCCCGGACTCACCCCACCATCAATGTTATCTCACTGACCAGGACCCTAAGCCCAGGGCTTCATATAAGTCCCAATGAATGATGCTGTGATTTTATGTGTACAATTTATAGGTTTATGATAATGTACTCAAAGGAGTTGTAGTGACTGTTATTTAGTGCATGTCTAATAGTATTATTTCATGTTAGCTTAGTTAGAGCCCGCTCTATCTCGCCGCGACCTGACCCTCACCCCTCCTGGACACAGGCAGCTGGACCTCACAACGCTCACCCTCCCGCCAACTGGGCAGCCTATCCGGAAGAAGCAGGACCTACAACGATATATGTGCCATCACTCCTCAGCCAATCTTGCGATGTTGTAGTACCCTATGTTAGTTGTGTCATTTATGACAATGTTTTACTTTATAATTCCTTGTAACTGTAACATTTGCCAGAGTGCTCTCGGGCAGCAGAGTTCTCTGGATGCAAATGTATATAAACAAAACTTAACTTTCGCAGCCTGTTCTCTTAGTCTCATTCCCCATTGGGATGCATCACATTTATTTGTATTTGCACGTCTAGATAGGGAGTGGGCCTTTACACCCTCCAACAGTACCCGAGCCAGCCCCCTCAAGTCCAGATACCACCCACCAGTCCCCCTCACCAGCGACATGATGCCAGTCAGCCCCTTGACCGTAAACTTCCTTCCCCAAACTGCCCTCATCTCCAACATTACCCCCAGGCAGCCCCCTGACTATACAATCCCCTCCCTACTCTGCCCTCAACTCTGGCAGCCCCCAGGCAGCCCCCTCAAGCCCATATACCACCCACCAGCCCCAATCATGTGCGACACTACCCCAGCCAACACCCTGACACTACACGTCCCCTCACCACATTGCGCTCACCTCTGACACTATCCCAGGCGGCCCCCACAAGTCCAGACAATATACAGCAACCCCTTTGCCTCTGACGCTCTACCAGGCAGCCCCCTCAAGTCCAGGCACCGCCCACCAGTCTCCCTCACCTCTGTCAGTACCCCATCCAGCCCCTGACAGTATCCTCCTATCCCCACACTGTCCTCACCTCTGACACTCCCCCCAGGTAGCCATTCAAGTCCAAATACGACCCACCAGCCCTCCTCACCCCCACCACTCCCACCAGGCAGCCCTGCTAACTCCAGACACCACCCACCAGCCCCATTCTTCTCAGACACTACCTCAGCTAGCCCCCTCAAGTCCATACACTACCCATTAGCCCCCTCACCTCCATTACTACCCCTTGCCAACCGCCACATGTCCAGACACTACTCACCAGCCCCCCTCACCTCCGACACTTCCCCCAAGCAGCCCCCATAAATCCAGACACCACCCCAGCTCTCCTCACCTCTGACAATACCCCAGCAAGCCCCCTGAAAATACTCTGCCCTCCCCACACTTCCACTTCCCTCACCTCCGATACCACCCCCAGTCAACCCCCTGACAGTCTCCCACACAAGTACAATGCATGGCTGCAACTCACCTGCACATCTGTGGTCTGCCTCCACCATGAAGCAGAGCCCCAACATGTCCACTGCCAACACGATCAACAGGAAACAATGAACACTATTCTAGGAACGGACCATCCACTGTCACTCCATGGCAGACCTAAATCTGCAGCACCCCGGTCCAGACAGTAGCATATTGCACCAACGACACTGTGGCCACCCCATCCACATTTAACAAGTGAATGCAATGCAAAGTGACATGTGCATGTTGGTCCTGGGTCACTGCAAAGGCACCAAAGCACAGCAAATTAATGAGACCTCAGTACAGAAGTAAACCCAGTGGAACATTGGCCAGATCAACAAATAATGGGCTTGCACATTACGTCATGAGCATAAGTGATCCATGTAGTAGGGGTGGCAAAGTCCCTGTTAGGGACCACAACATGACCAGCCTATGAATGGGTGATGTGAGGGCAGCCAGACAGTGCACGACTCTCACTGCGATAGGCAATGTGCTCTGACACACAGAATGAGCACACACGGGTCACAAAAGCATTCCAGGGTCAGAGTTGGAGCAAGACATCAGAGCAGGCAGTGTGTTACTGTATATGCTGGTGGGTACATGCTGGTGGGTGTGTCAGCATGACATAGAAGTGAAACACACCACAATACCCATGACCTGCAATGGTGAGATGCACTGTGTGAAATGTCAACAATGCAAGTTGCAGACACAGAAATGAACTGCATGAAGCGTGGAATGGAACCATATAAAACCAGTATTAAACATGACTATATACAACTAAATCAGGGCCTGAACGTACAGGAAGTTGGTGGCAAATGATGAAAAATGAAAATAACACTATACCTAAATAACTACATACATGAAAAACAGGGATGGACATAGGCAAAGTCTGGGACAAAAGATAAATAATAATAAATGAAACCTGTACCTAAATAACTATATACAAAGGCAGTGGGCTAGTCCTCATCCCCAATGTTACCCAACCTGTCCACCAGGGCAGAGTCACACGCCACGTCCTCATCTATCAGGTCAGTCTCTGTTGATTTCTGGAGGACTTGCAGGGTGGAAAGCATATGCAGTTTGGTGTCACGTGCTGCACTGCATGTGGCCTCCAGGCTGGCAGTCTGCCTCCTCGCTCGATGCAGCGCAACTTCAGCCCTGGCAACCAGTGCCTCTCGTGCCCGCTGCCTCTCTGTCAGCATTTGCATCTCGTAATCATGGAACATGGAAGACATAGCGTTGAGCTCTGCCACATGGTCCACCTGCCTCGAAGTAGCTGCCTGCCCCTGTGTGGTGGACTGCCCTGCAACACTCTGCCTTCTCCGATTTGTCACCTGCTGCCGATGGGCCCTGTCAACACTGCGTTGCTGTGCCCTCTGACATATTAATCCTCATCGGGGGTATACGGCGCCTGCACTGTTCTGTGTTGCCTGGTGTCCCTCCATTGTCTGTGCCCCTATCGGCTCCTAGGTAGGGATGGTGAACACCTCAGCTGCCGACCCTGTGACTGTGACGGGGTAGGCATGGGTGATGTGAGGACATTCGGACAGTGCACGACTCTCACTGAGTTAGGAAATGTGCTCTGCCAGACAGAATGAGCACACACAGGTCACAAAAGCATTCCAGGGTCAGAGGTGAAGCAAGACATGAGAGCAGGCAGTGTGTGACTGCACATGCTGGTGGGCGTGTGAGCATATCATGGGAGTGAAACACATCACAATACCCATGACCTGCAATGGTGAGATGCACTGTGTGAAATGTCAACAATGAAAGTTGCAGACACACAAATGAACTGCATGAAGTGTGGAATGGAACCATATAAAACCAGTATTAAACATAACTATATACAACTAAATCAGAGAAGGAACGTAGAACAAGTCAGTGGCAAATGATGAAAAATGAAAATAACACTATACCTAAATAACTACATACATTAAAAACAGGGATGGAAATCACCAAAGACCGGGGAAAAAGATAAATAATAATAAATGAAATCTGTACCTAAATGACTATATACAAAGGCAGTGGGCTAGTCCTGATCCCCAATGTTATCCTCCTCCATCAGGTCAGCCTCTGTTGATTCCTTGAGGACTTGCAGGGTGGAAAGCATATGCAGTTTGGTGTCATGTGCTGCCCTCTATGTGGCCTCCTGGATGGCAGTCTGCCTCCTCGCTCGATGCAGCACAACCTCAGCCCTGGCAACCATCACCAGTGCCTCTCGTGCTTGCTGCCTCTCTGTGAGCATCTGCATTTTGTAATCATGGAACATGGAAGACATAGTGTTGAGAGATGCCACATCGTCCTCCTGCCTCGAAGTAACTGCCGCCCCTGTGTGGTAGACTGCCCTGCAACACTTTGCCTCCTCCGAGATGTCACCTGCTGCTGATGGGCCATGTGCACACTGCGCTGGTATGCCCTCTGACCTGTTGATCCTCATTGCGGGCATACAGCACCTGCACTTTTCTGTGTTGCCTGCTGTCCCTCCATTGTCTGTGCCCCTGTCTGTTCCTGGGTAGGCATGGTGAAAATCTCATCTGCCATACCTGTGACTCCCACCTCGGGCAGGGATACAAGCTCCACCAGATAGGGCGTTGCAGGCGGGACTGGTACACAGGGAGCCGGGCTGGTATGTGGCCGGGAAGGCATCCAGGAGTACGACTGGTGTACAAATGAGAAAGCCGAAGAGGATGTTGCAGCAGTGAGCATCCCACACAGTCCAACAGAGAACATGCCTGCTTCAGCTCATTGCGATGATGGACAAGCATGTCATGAGTAGTCTGGCTAACATCACACATGCATCGGGTGCACCTCGTCAGGCCACCCTAGCGGAGTTAGCACATGTTCCGTGATGGACACATTAGTTGGTAATGGTATGGTGGTCTGGGTGTAGGCATTCCAGAAGGTGCACAGTGCTCTGTTGAATGGCCCTGGGATAGGACTTTCCACAGGCACCTCCACAGTGTCCTGCACAGCCTCATGCACCTGGGGCAGGGTTGCAGCATGCACTCCCTCCTCAAAAACCCGACTTGACTTTTGCTGCCACAGCCACCTCCTTCGCCTCCCCTTCCATCAGCCTGGATTCCTCCAGGGTGTCTTCAGCCGTGGACGGCCTCTGTGTGCCATCACCCCATCGGTGCTCAGGAGTCCCCTACCACCTTCACCTCCATGGACTTAACCACAACGGCCACTTCCGATGGTACATGCACTCCCCAAAGATGAGCTCTCCCATAGCAGTGTCTGGGGCCTGCGCCTCTGTCTGGTGGAAGAGTCCCTGCATCCATGCTCCTCTCCACAACACCGCTTCCACCCTCTTCATCAGTTGCAGAAACTGTGGTAAAGGAGACACAGAACAGCAACATCAGTGTACTGCCCCAAATCTGGTGCTGCAGCAACAACATTCACAGGCACATGATTTGTCAAAGTCACAACCAACAACATCCACAACCCCACACAAGGACATGCAATTGACATCTAAACAGACACAATAACCTAGGCATGATGCAAACCACAGTCATTACAAATGAATGGGCAATGTAGGCATTGCACAGACACAAACCAAGATGAATGGCATGCACCAATGGGAAGGTGAATGTGACACACCTGCAACCTGATGCACATCCATGGGATCCTTGACACAAGGGCACAGGAGACCTCAGGGAGAAAACTGGTAGGATGCACACACATCACATGCGTGAACAAGACACAGAGTGGAATCCTGACCACCAGTAGCCAACCATGATTGCACTGCAACCAGCATGGCCATGCAAACACCTGTATGGGCACCTCGCTCACAACCAGAACAAACAACATGCTTCCTTCACAACCCATCTGGCGGGTATGCAACACATATATTCCTCAATAGCACAGCCACATGTTGGCATGACATAGCCCCAGACACTTACACATGGCATGCATGCACATTAACTCTGAGTGCACATGCTGTGCCATGAGCAATCACATCAGAGTCCCGGCATAAAAACAATGCTGCAATGTAACAACGCCAAACATCCAAATGCATGTGTCAAGTTCACACGTGGGGGATCCATACTCACACAGTGCCTATGTCGGCACAACAACATGGACATCATGCATGCACATGAAATGGTCACCACATACTCATCTGGCACACTTGTTATCCAAGCGCATCTCATCCACTAGTGACATGGCATGTGCACAGTTGGCTCAACTGTACGACACACACTGCAAATAGCAGTGCATGTCCAATCCACAGACGTCACACCTCACACATAGGATGCATTGTCCAGGGACTGCATGCTGCTGTTGAATGCTGATAAACACATGCAGCCAACACAAGGGTTACAACAAAAACATGCATGAACATGCACAACACACATGCCCCATCAGCCACTGCACCACATGCCCATTCAATAGCAGACTCCAGATGCTCTTGCCACTGGCAGACCTGGGCATTCAGTGCCAGGCAGAACCTGGCCAGGACCCGCATGTTATTTGTCAAGAGCCTGCACCAAGGCACACACCGCACCTCCACGGTTGTACTGTGCTTTATGGATTTCAGCATCTTGGTGTGGGTCCTGGATGTGAAGTCCTTCTAGCGCTTGGGAACAGACTTGACGAAGCAAAGAAGCAGACTACCACCTCCTTCACATTGATGGCAGCCATTATGTCCTCCCAGATCCGGCAACAGCCTTCCTTGCTGCATTGCTTTGCTGGGTCGAAGAGGGCTTCATAGTTCTCCAGGACCATTCCACCAGGATGCCAACTTCCTGTAGCTGAAGTTGAAAGCCCTCTGACTGGCTGCCATGGGTTTGCCACTTTGGTCTGAGGAAGATGGTGCGGACATGGCAACCTCTGATGCAGGTGTGGGTGGGAAAGCTGGTGCTGGAGATGGGGCATGGACAGTAGTGATGGTATGCTGAGGTCGGATTCAGGAACAGCAGCTAAGGTGGTCACAGGGCTGGTGACAGGAGCAGAGGCAATGGCAGGATGATAGGCACTCACAACACAGTGCAGGAGGGCAGCAGGCACATGCTCAGTACTTGCAGCAGCAGATGGTAACATTGGAGGCAGCATAGTCCTCCTCTGTAGTGGAGCACCTCACCTCCTCATTAAAACAAGCCATTTCAACGTTGGCTCTGCTGAACCAGAAACCTAAAAAGCCTGAAATGCACCACAACACCTGGTTTTCTGACGATGTCATCTCCACTAGACAAGCAAAGAGGGCATGTAAAAGAGCCTGGTGCAACAATCCTAATCCTATCTTACTGTCACAGTACAAACAATCAGTCAAGAAATGTGAGACTGCAATAAATTCCTCCAAGTCTTCCGACTATAACAACCAGATTAATAATGCTTCCTCCAATATCAGTGAACTCTTTAGGATATTGACAGACTTTCAGGACTCACCGCCCACTAACAATGATGTCATCAAGGACTCTGCTTCGTGGCAGGGAAATGATGATGGTTTCCTGGCTCACATTTCTGCCTGTAGGGAAACTATTAACAACCTATTAACAACCTTCTGTCCACGCAGGAGCCAGACAATCACTCCGTCGGCATACACACTCCCTTCTAAGATGTCAATAATACACCATGCTTCAACTTTTTTCAACTCTAGGAGGAACAAGTAAAAAAATAATCATCCAGGGCCTTAAATCTACTTCTTTCCCAGCAGACTGCTGTCCAGTAGATACCTTTAAGGATGCACCATGGATGACCAGGCTTATCAATCTCTCATTTAATGAGGGTGTCGTCCCCTCCTCCCTTAAGGATGCATGGATCACGCTGCTGCTGAAGAAAACTAATCTTAATCCAAATGTCAGTGATAACTACTGGCCCATCACAAATGTTCCCTTCATCCTTAAGATCATGGATAAATTGGCTTACCTCCAATTATAAAAACACATTGAAGACCACAAAATTCTTGGCTTACACCAATCAGAGTTCAGAGCTCAGCAAAGGGACAGAAACTGCCATGCTTGACCAAAAAATTCACCTTGGTCGGCATGGCGGACAATGGTCATCCCACCCTGATGATGCTTCTGGACCTCTCGGAGGCCTTCGATTTGGTGGACCACTGTCTCCTGGTTACATGCCTGGGGGAGGTTGCTCATTATTCCAATCTTGCCTCCCAGTGGATTTTCTCATTCCTTGCTCCTCGTACTGTCCAAGTGCCTGTTGGTGAGGGAAGTTCCACCCCCATTCTCCAAACATGTGGTGTCCCACAGGGCTCATGCCTATCCCAATCCAATTCAATGACTAAACTCGACCACTCCTAGATATGCTGGACACATTGGGGTTCCGATATACAACCTATGCCGATGATAACCAAGTAATCTTCCAGCTCATTGGAGAGTATGAGCAGGACTCGACCGCCATCATTTCCATCTATAAAGCCATTCAGGCTAGGATGGCAGACAATTCACTGTTACACTCACCTGGTCTCTGCGGAGGCGTTGGGTCACGGCTGTAGCTCTCCCGGGGGTGAGGTTGCTTGTGTCCGACTTTGCGCTCTGCACTTATGTGCTGACTGGTGGCAATAGGTAATGCTGCTCGGGACTGCTCCTGCATGGAGAATAGGGGGCATGAGTATGCCAGCTTGTGCACTTGATCCCCTTCCAGACTCCTTCTCCCAAACCATGGTACCTGTGGGATGCGCTGTCCCTGGAAAACTCACCTAATGATTAGTTTTGGCGAGCACTCTGTCCTGCTGCTTCTGGCAAGGGTGCTTGTATGATCTGGACATAGTTCCTTCACTGGTCCCTTGTATGTTTTAGTCCAGTCCTAAGCCACTATACATCAGGTAAGTGTTCCTATTTGCCTTTGTCTTTCCTCCTCTGTTTTTGTTGTATTGTAAAGTTTGTTGTCTTGTATTGCTGTCCGTTCCACTTTTGATGTTTGCTCTTTTGCTTTCTTCCCTTGCAGCTGATGATTCCGGCCCGGCAGAAGCCGTGAAGCTCGAGGTGGCAGCCAGAGGGAATGAGGAACGAAGCTGCAGCGGTACAGTAGCTGGTAAGTTGTTAACTAGGGGGCGCGCGGGGTTCAAATGCAATGTGACCCTAGGACAAATGTTCTAACATTCTTGTCTTTCTTCTCCTTCACAGGGTCCAAGTTTGTGGATTCGGAATGCAGTGCTGTGGTGTTGGGATCAAGATCACTGAATGTCATGAGATTAGTCTGCAGATGAAGCAATGAAACACCAGTTTTCTGGAGGTGAGTATGCAGGAGAACGCCTGGTTTCAAAGGTAAGTAAACTGGTCCAAGCGACAGTGACCATCAGGTTGCACTCGAGTGCACAGTAACACAAAGCACCTGCCTTAAGGGTGGAGCAGCTCATATAGCTGAGCTTCTGAAGCCACGCCTACCAGGTTCAGCCTGCCTGCCGCACCCTGCCACACCCGATGAGTCAGCACATGAAGACCAGGCCTAGGGAGCCGCACCCGATGAGTCAGCGCATGAGGATGTTCTCTGGAATAAAGGCTTTCAGCCCCTGGAAAGTTCTTGTAAAATAAAAGCACTCCCGCACTGAAATAAATTAAAAACACTCCTGCACTGAAATAAAGTGTTCCTGCTCACATCTCTATGTGTACCTGGTGCCAAAGGTGCCAGGACTGAGTCCAGCCAGGGCCCCTGTGTGTATGGGTCCCAAAGGGACATAAGTGAGTCAAGTGACCCATTGCCCCCATTACTAGATGGTGTGGTTTCTGTGTTCCGGGGCCTGTGACCATGACGTTCACTCACCTTAAACTGTAAAAAGACAGAGCTCCTGTTTGTGGCTTCTAAAGTCTGTCCAATGACTAGGTCCCTGCCTCTTTTACAGCTCACAGACACCATGCTGTCTTGCATATATGATCCACTAAAGACACAAAAAAACATTATTGATGGTGACTCTGTGTACTACATGTGTTAGATATTTTGTATTTGCTGAAAATTTGTCACAATTATGTTTACCACTCACTCTTTCTTTTCTGATACATTTCCAAAACTAGATGAATGTATTTTGATTTAAGATCTATATTATGAAATAGCATTATTTCTTGAAAAATTCTAATGCATAAAATATGTTGTGCACCTACTAGCACTAGCAAAATAATAAAAGCATGCTATGATGCATTGTCAAAGGGCTTTTCTTGCTCATCTTTTTAGAACACCTATGACAGTTAGCCAAATAACAAAGCCACTGCCAAACCTAGCATGCGAAAGAATTTAGCCTTTACAAAAACATATAGGTAAACGGTTCCAAAGGAAGTGGCAGAACGCCTTCCCACTTGTTTCAAGTATTATTAGCTCCTAAGTCCTTCCACTTATTCATGAGCTTACCCTTCAGTTATATAAGTCTAAAGTCTGTCTTGGCAAACTAAATCCTACATATGCCAACTTGACCATTGCAGATAATATTATCCCAGTATTAAAAAGGTCAAGACGCTGGGCGTTATTCTTGATGATGAGCTATCTATGCGACCACACGTATCTTTTATTTGTTCATCATGCAGCCTTATCACTAAGCAAATTAACTATATTTACCCCTTCCTCTCCAACAATAACTCCGCTCTGCATGCCACCACATTTGTCAACTCTAGACTTGACTATTGTAACAATCTCCTGGCGGGCACCTCACAATTTAACATTCAAGCCTTACAAGTTGCACAGAACAGCGTGGTTCATGCCATCCAGGGACAGCCCAAATGTGCTCATTTCTCTAAAGCAAGGAGGTCCCTTCATTGGCTGTCTGTAAGACACAGGATCTCTCAAAAGATCTTGATCTTCTTTTTCAAATGTCGAACAAATGTCTGTCCTGTTTATCTTATTGACAGAGTAAAATCTCAGTAGGTGGAAGGAAGCTGCGCTCCTCCGCCTACCCTACCTTCGTCCAGCCTAGACACGAACTTGTACGTTTTGGAGGTACCACCTTCAATACCCAAGCACTACTGCTATGGAGTACACTTCCAGGACATAAACGTATGGCCGGAAATCTAGCTCTTTTTAAAAAAGACATAAAAACATTCCTGTTCAACTTTAATACAGGCTGCTACTCACCTTTTTGTTCTGTGGTTCCTATTACTTGTTTTTGTGCACCCTGAGGCCAATGGTCTTGTGGCGCTTTATAACAATTGGAAAAAACATAAATAAAATAGGGCAAGAGGAGGCAAGCAAAATTGCATGGAGGCAGGAGAGTGGGTCTTCCATGTCTCACTCCCAAGGCAGTCAAAAACAGAGTAAAGGCACATACGTTGCATGACATGCGCTGCACACAGCATGCCTACACTGCTCATGGCATTGAAGGGATGCATATGGACATGAAAACGCATCACTGACTGTGCGCACAAAGGAACAAAGATGGAGTAGAGTTGTTTACACGTATTTTAGGGTGCCACTCAATCCGTTCCCTTCAGGTAGTGTACCTTTTTATTTTCTTTAGGGGGGATGGTTATACCTCTGAGCATATGTGCATATTTTCTATGCCCCTTTTGAGGGCTGCAGTCTGTCACATACACTATTTTTCTGTTTGTGCATGCCACAACATATCATATACCTCTTTTTTCATTATCAGAAACTGTCCTGGTGTCAAGTATGTGTTTTAGGGTATCGCTGTTAATCGTGTTCCACATTTCTATGCATTTTGGAGTACATTTGTCTCTCTGTACTTCATGGACTTTGACTATAAGGCACACTTTCAGCTGTACCTACTCATGGGCTATTTTCCTTTCAACACCTTCCTGCAGATTCTCATTGTATGCAGTCCCCTGTCCCAGTCATGATTAGGGTGTCATGTGTAGACTGTGGTGTTGTCTGTGGATATGAATATCTGGCTGTTGCCATGTGATGCCACTGAACATTCAAATATCACATTTAAATTACTTTTCCCCTGCTACGTGTGGCAAAGTGACAGTTGATTGGCCCCTCATTGTGCGTTTACACCACTGTTGAATGCCACTGTGTCTCTTGCTGACATGGACATGATAGGTGGGGGGTCGCTTGTCAGCAAATGCCATGTATCTGTTGCTTACTTGCTTCCTGAACAAAGTGTGTGAACGCACAATGTTTGATGGCTGTGTGTCCTGCCATTTGTTGTTAGATTGCACCTTGAAGAATATGTGCATTGTTGTCTCTTTGAACATGTCTCAATATGTCTTTCTCTGTATATGTGGAGATGAGGATGCACCAGATGTAGAGGAGGAGAAGTTCATGGTGCGTCAGACCACCAGTGGGGGACGTGGTGTTGTAGGCCGTGTGAACCCACTGGTGCACCTGACCATCCTGAGTCATGCTGCTTACTCTTCGGACTCTTCTGACTCAGCTGGCTTTGATGCTGAACCTAATGTGCATCCCTCAATGAGGGAAAAAGGTCAGTGGCCCAATGTTCAAATCAGATGGGGCTTGTGAATCTGCGTTGACCCAGCTGGCTACACAAAGCCATTCACTGGTTCCCCCCCATCTTAGGTGGTTATGGCTGAGAGACCAGCCTCCCATCAATGGGCCTCGGGTCCAGAGGCTGTTGTCAAAAGGGAGAGTTGCAGACCTGCAGCCAATCACAGGAGAACCACAGCAACAGGCATGGTCTTGCATCAGGCCGCCGTGGGCCCCATAAATGTGGATGATGTGTGCAGGCTGGGGAGACAGAATAGGAGCAGCAGATTGTGTGTGCAGCCCTCCCACATGGGAATGTGTTGGACAAGTTACTAGAGGGGATGGATAAGATGGCCCAGCTGGAGGCAGTGATTTTAGGATGCATGTGTGACTACCTTATCCTCGCTGCTTGGAGAAATAATCTTCAGTGGGAAAGTCAATTCTAGCATATTCTCCTTTAAGGATCGAGATAAATGTTATTATCTGATTTTCTCTGGCAGGAGGATGATGTGACTCTCTGCTCGAATTTTAGAAGAAACGAGGAACATGTTGTATGCCCTCACTTTGGTATTGTGCCAAAAGGACTGAAAGAAATAAGAATACGTCTTTGGACAAGAGTACATCATTTTTTTTTTAAATGTATATTTGTTCAAATGTATATTTTTGTCTTTAATGCATATTTTTTTGTCCTGAAGAAGATGGTCATCAGTTTGTGATTTATAACTAAATGAACTAGTCGTTGAAACTACAAGCAGTAGATATCCGTCTATTAGAGGATTATTATTGATCTTTCCGTTTTTGGATACCTTTAGTTGACATTTAGCACTTTCGTGATATGACAACCAATACTTTAGTTAGACACTCAGCACTTTAGTGATATGACTATTTTCACTTTAGATACACTTTTTTGTATAATCTTTTATTAGATCTGAAAGAAAAACTGATTGATTTTAGCGATATCATGTTTTTGTATAAATGTTTGAATAAATAATAGCCATGTTTAATGGCTGTATGTTAATAAAAATAGGAAATGAACTCATTGTTATCATTCCTGACCTAGCACACTCTCTTCTACTCGTGTGAGTCCTCAATGTGTATACTGGCTTCTCGTAGCTCCGTGTGACATCATCCCTTGTTCAAGTCCTTGACTCTTCCAGTGGCCAGGTTAGAGCAACAGCTGCATTTCATGCAGTCCTCATGCCTCTCCCACAGACTGTGCATGGAGGCAAAAATCAAGGGCTGATATGCAGTGTCTGCAGGAGTCCCTGCATGCAGACGCTCAGGCACAGAAAGGCCCTGAGGCGTGAGATGCATGCCATGAGAACTGCCATTTATGAAGAACTCTCAGCCACAAGGACACTGATCCATGAGGAGATGGATGCCTTCAGGCAGACACTCTCTGAACAACTCAATGCATCACGAATGTGCGCACATACAGATTCTGTAGCCATCGGTGAGGAAATGCATGGAGACATCAGCAACCTCACTCTGCTGGTGCATTCGACCGTGTGACCAGTGGTCATGGCCACTGAAGACCATGCCACAGTACTGCATGGTAGTGCTCCAACACAACAGCCACTTGCTGATCAAATACAGGATGGAGGTTGCAGCACATGCCTGCCTCCTCGCCCACCATTGTTGTGAGGTCCATGAGTACTTGGAGGGGAATTGTTTCTTTTTTTGTCTTATTCTTGTGTCCTCGCACCTTCCCCAGTCCATGATGGACTATTTTTATTTTTTTGAAGTGCCTCATTACGTCCCTTGGGGTCCCGTAATGAACGGTGCTAGTACGGGACCGGCACCGTTCATTACGGGATGCCTGATTACGAGGTCCCCTAGCGGGACCCGGAACAGACGTCTGTTAAAACCAGATGTCCTTTCTGGGTCCCGCGAGTGGACCATGGAGCTAATAACGGGCCCGCTATTAACGGGCCCGTTATTAGCTCCCTCCCCATTCCCATTGAGCTCTATGGGGGCTCAAATGGGAATGGGGATGGGTTTTTTCAATGAGGACTTACCGGGTGCTCCATTGTTAGAAAAGACCAGAAAGTCCTCATTGGAGGAACCCGGTACTGGAACCCGGTATGGAGGCAGACATGCCCCTATTAAGGGCATGGCTACCTCCATACTCGTGATGAGGCCCTAAATGTTTTGTCCATGGCCAGTGTTGTTATTTTTTCATCTTGGTCACCCTGATTCACCATGGACACCTTTTTTTGGAATCCCCTGGCCAAGATCATGGCATGTGTTTTTGTTTGGCACTTTCAAAGGTGGCTTCTTATTTTTTTATTTCTTTGGACCTTGAGGTGTGCAAGTGCACTCACAGGGGCATGATGGATGCAGTTGTGGACAAGCAGCCAAGCACAGTGACATGAACTGGCATGGACATGTGCACGGAACAACGGGATGAGTGCATTTTTATGCATGTGTGCTGTGTGCATGATTGTGAAATACAGCTGTTTTAATGCATTGCCCCATGTTTTTGCAATGATACATTATCATGCAGGGACTTTACTCCAAGGGAGGTCCACCCTGCACACTTTCACATCCCTAGTCCCAATGCCCTCTGCCAGGCATTGGCCCTCTTCTTTCACATTTGGAGGCGTCTTCTGGAGGTGATGAGGGAATCACATCATGCCAGCTCAGTAGGCAGGTAAGCATGTGCACTGTCTTGCATGTTGTGTCAGTGTTAATGTTCACCATGTTGTTTGCATGCAATATACCTCTTCAGATACTGGTGGTTTAACCTTGTGTCACAAGGAATGTCTGAGCATATGAGTGTGTGCAGTTACACTTTGAAGCATGTGCATTGTTTGGTAGATGCTCTTAGATAAGTGACACCGTGATTGAATGAACAGCACTACACACACTTTGCCCATTGGCAGTGTTTAATTCAGTCTGAATGTACGTACTGATTGATAGCATGCATTCACTTAGCATCTGCATAACCAACAGTGATGATGTGTCCTTACTGCCACCCTTCTACCCCCCGTCCCATGTTTCCTACCATGTCCTGCATGTGTACTTGCTATTCTCACTTCTCTTTTACCGGTGCCACTTCACAATCCAATCCCTTCTCCACTTACATGACCTGCCCAGGCATGCCACTGTTCAACATCTGCCACAAACATCGATTCTCATGTATCTTCATCATCTGCTGCAGTGCCTCGTGATGTAGCCTATGGAGAATCATTCCGGCCTTTTGTGTGCTTTGACTCCACAAGACATGTTTGTCACACTTGATGCATGTTGGGTTGACCATTTATGTGCATGTGTTCCTGGGACTGCTTCTGTGTTACACAATGATGAAACCTTAGCTACAGTGTTTAATTATGTTGGTTATATTCTTTCTCTCATATCACACCAAAAAACCTGAAACGACTTACCAAAGAACATATGTAACACAAGAAACCACCTACTGTTCAGGAAACTGCTCAAATCCTGGCTCTTCACTGCATAACTAGAAAAACGCCCACAGGGGCGCACACATAGCTGAAACGATGATGAAGATACCGATCCCAGATCCCAGCAAGCAATTAGCTACAAAGAGAATCTAAGGAAGACACTCTATGACATGCCACACTACAAACTGAGAGATAGCTCAGTGGTTTGAGTGCTCGCTGCTGCAATCTGAGCGTGATCTGCAGGTAGCAGGTTTGATTCCCGCAAGGCCAACTCAGCCTTTCATCCTTCTGAGGTCGATAAATTAGTACCAGTTTCGGTTGGGTAATATTGTATGTAAATATGTGCTATGTAAAGCGCTTTGGATAAAGGTGCTAAATAAATAACACATCATTATCATTATAGGATGACACTAAAGACTGAACACATAGTCAGACCAAGATAGAAGGATAAGGACGATTCATCAAGAGCGCCGTGGCCACCGAATTACACCCAATCTCCATTAGACCACCATGAAAATAGATAACAAGGGAATAGGGGGAGGCCAATCCACAGCACCAACACCACAGGCGGGAGACTAGACATACCCACTCCCACCATACTAAGTTCAAATACAAAACAGCAGGGAACATGCTGCGCCATCAGCCACAACAGTAAGATGGTCAAGAAAGGAAAGTAGCAACTAAGCCTACCCATAGGAATGCTAGCTAAATAGAACAAGATCTTCTAGAAACAGGACATACAACCCACTAACCCAACTTCAAACCTCTGAATACCTAATTCACCCGCAAATCCACACAGCCATTTCTCAAACCGCACATACTTCACCACACTGCAACAACAACAAAAAACAACACGTAAACCGCACCAACAGCACACAAGGTCTCACTCTGGCCCGATACTCACACCTAAGCTCAGCACACGGTGGAAACCGAACTGAAGCCGCCAACAGCACACCACCTCTCTCTCCTACCTGCTGTTAACCCGACTAACCTAACCCACCCACCTTCTTGTTTTACAGATCCACCTGAGTGCCTGGGGACCAACTCTGTTGGTGACGGTGCATGATATAAATACATTTAACATTTAACATTTATCTGCACCAGGTTGTGTTCCGTGTTCATTGGTTTGGATTCCTTCTTCATGTCATCTACCAATGTCAGAGAGTTAACATTATGTGGCCACATTGGGGACCCTTACACAAAGAAAAACCTGCTGTTCTCGAGGGGTTAACCCAAATGCACTCCTAATGGAGCAGAGTCCTTCTTAGAATACTCCACTTGATTGTGTTACTAACAAATTAAAATGTTTAATCAAACTGTCATTAAGCAAAATTCGCAAAATATAGAGATTGTTATACTTTGATTTCTAACACTGGGAATCGTGTATTTTATAAGATAAACTGTTTGAGGATTCCAAGGCTGATGTATAAACGTATAAGGACTTTAAAGAACAGTAAAGCTTATTTTGTGAGAATGTAGAATATGAACTGAAGCAATCAAACAGATTCCAAATTCAAATGCCAATGTGTTTCAGATATTTCATGCTATCAAACTTCCCTGCTATAAGCTGTCCTTTCTTTGGTGTTTGTTAGTCTTGTGTATTCTTCAGCGACCTACTATATATAATATATTCTTATTTCATGGTCTATCAAGGGCAGCATACCTAATAAATTCAAAAATAAATAACATCAAACTCACCTTTCATCAAATTCATGAAGGTAAGTTCTAACTCTGCTCATTCATTTGCGGTTTGTCCGACATCGTGGGTTTGTTTCCTTCTGCATGACAATATAAAACTGCATGTTCTCGCTTCCTGGACAGGGAACAGAACATATCCCCTGTCATTCTGGTCTGCTTTTAATGGGCTTTTATTGGCACCGTCACCATGTATTTCTCCTTGTTCGGCATACATTTGTCAGAGCCTCCAACCCTCTTCCCCTGTGGATTTTCCTTCTCCCTTCCATGTTATTGAGTGTGGGGGTTGTCATGTTAACTCTTTTGTAGCTGCACCATAAGAGTGCCTCTCTCATGAAGTTAAATAGCTGTTTGTATATAGCAAAAATTTGCCATACGTGACAGCATACTACGTGGCAAATAAGGGAAAGATACAGGGGGTTGTGATACGCTCAAGCGGAACATCGAAGTATACTTTCTATATGGGGTTGTGATTGGGTCTCTACTGTCAGGTGGACATCTTGTGTCCACCTCTAATGCAAGTCATCTTCATCATATTAAGTACACGGTATATCATTGGCTCTCAACCTATAAGGCCCTTCCTTATACGACCCTCTACATTTGGTTGGCATGTGTGTGCTATTCTGGAACATTTGACTCACTAGCAGCACATAAGCTCATACCCCAGGTGCCAGGAGGTGGACTTCACTGTACCTACCCACCCAATTAGCCCAAAGTCTCTCATCAACCATGCCTTCTGCCATGAAGATTGTCATTGAACTTGGCCTTGCAAATTATCCTTGCCTCTGGGAATATAAGGGAGTGCGAATACACAGTATCTTTGATCTCAAATTGTTTTCCTGTTTCTATTTCCATCCTTGCTTCACATGACAGGAGACCATGATCTGGTTTATTTTTCAGCATTTCATTGTCTTAAATGAATAAAACTTGGCACCCATGGTGTTCTTTCTTTGCACCCTAACAAGGGATGATTCAGCATCACACGTTCACTGCCTATAATAATAGATAACCACTCTTGGCTGCTTCAGCCTTGACATCAGGCAAGACATCCCTTCCAGACTCATCCATGATCTTGGTTAATTCGTTGCTGCAACACAGCACTCGGCTCTTTGCTCCATGGGTTTAAGATTACTAAAGTTGTGACACAGATGTCCAGTTTCTATATGATGGCAGCATCGCCTGCAGTCTATTCACTACTCATAGCCAGCTTCTAAAATGACTTCTTGATCTACTTGCATTACATCATCTGTACAGTTATTGAACAACGTGCATTTTCTGCAATGCTCTTCACATGTGCAATCTTCTTTTCGCACATGAATGTTTACTTGATTCTTTATTTCATCATCAGTTTATATAAGGGTCATACATCTTCTTCACCTAGTCTTCCCTGTGCATCACCCTTGCTTCTTATGATGTCACCAGCTCCTTTACTGGATATTTTTCCTTTTCCTTCAGGGATTTCCTCCATGAGATTGTAATCTCTTCAGGAGTAAATCTGATAGGGTTTTCTTAGTTGATACCTTTTCTCAAAGATTCATCGCAGAACGGTCACAACTGCTGGTGTTACGCATGGCACAATCTCAGGCCTACAACATATAGGTGGAAGGGGGGTGGGACTTCCCTGCAGAGGTATTCGGCTGCACCTCTACAAATACAAATGGACTGGCCTCAACTTGGCTCTTATAAGGGCATGTATTTATAATTTCCTCATAACATAAGTATTGTACGTCATACATCAAGTGTACTTTTGCACAATGGCCAGATTTGATTGCCTGGCTTAGTAGTTCACTATTGAGAAAAAAATATGTTCTCTTAAATATTTAGTAAAGTTCCAAACCTTCTATTCTGGCATATAACTTCTCACAATCTGCTCACGCGGCTCACTGGCCCATCAACATCCTGTTGCCATATAGTAATGTAGGTGTTACACTATCCCTCCTACCAGAAAACTGCTGTTCACAATCTTAGATGATTATTTTTTCATCTGTTTACCAAAGTGTGTCTAACTTCCCTCAGGAAATTCCTGTTCACATTCTGTTATTTTTAGAGCCATGGTATATTCCCAGAGATATCTTTTCACATTCTCTAGTAATTCACTTAGACCTTGAAAGGACCCCTCCTGCCTTAACAGGGGATGTATGTCCCAACACTCTGTTGTCATGCACTAGAGGTTACTGACCCACATGTACTGGCATAATCATACAAAAATTACATAATAATCCCATTCACAGTTCATGCCTCTTGGTGGGAGGGAGTCTAGCTGATTGATCCAGGCAATCTCTCTATGTAACCGTTTTTGCTGTAGGTCTCCCCCATACTTGATTGTGTAACTTGCTCTAGAATCACACATTTTAGTTGTGCTATGCTTTGTCTTGCTTCCATGAAGTGAGTCGCTACCAGGGACCTCATACTTTTCATTCGGATATTAGAATTGTGTTCTGTCCAGTGCACTTTCACCTTTTGTGTGGTGATTCTGCCATAGAAGTAACCGCAAGCGAGCATATACTACATTTATAAAATTGCATGTGCATTATGTGATATGATATGGCATGTATAAAAAGCCTATACACAAGTGTTTCAATGCGCATGAATATCTCAATACTATGTTTTGGCCTGAATGTGGATGGGTGATTTTGTTACCTCTTATCATGTTGCCACAGTGTTTGCAATTACCACATGGTTGTGTTCCTGTGTGTTGTGATTTTCGTTTTTCGTGAGAGTTCATATCTGCCCTAACTAGTGTGTTCCGTAGTGCCCGACTGTTCATATATGAAAAAGTGGATAAATCAGGGAACAGTCTCTATTAGGAGTGCATGTGGGTTAACCCATCGGGAACAACAGGTTTTTCTCTGTGTCCATTTCTAGTAGGTGTCCCCGTAGGCCTGGGGACAATACCCATCTGCAACTGAAACATATGTGAAAATTATTGGTTAAAGATACATGAAGATTTAGTACTAATATAGGCTGACACTAACCTGTTGCTCCTCCATTTTCATCTCTTGATACATTGGGTACCCATGTATGTTTGAGATTGTCCACTCCCCACAGCTTGGCTTCATCTGTTCTCCCTGTGTGAGTTTCAAATGCACCCTGGAATCCATTCACACTTACTGGGACAGTCTCAATCAGGGTGTGTGGTGTGTTGAGAGGCGAGTGAAAGGTTGCATGTTGTCTGCAGGTAAATTTGCAGTGTTGTGCACATGATATGATAAGATATGGCATTTATAACGGGCCTATACACAAGTGCTTAAAGGTACGATGCGGCAAGGGAGGTGTAACAAAGGGAAGACAGAGACAATGATCTTTCAAGGCCAAGAGACATTGAGATTGCGTAATTGCAGGGGAGCGGGTGGGGAAAGTGCAGAGGGAAAGGGGAGGGGCAGTGCTGTATACAGGATCAAAACAATAATGGAAGTGTGGCCAGCAGGTGACAGGTGATAGGGTAAGTGCAGACAGAAGGTGTCCAAAAGTGCAGGCAGGGGGACTGTAGTGTTACATATGTTCAAGGGTAGTGTTACATACAGACCCAGTTCCAGGGTTGCCGAAGGCAGTGCAGGTGTGCAACTGGGGGGGGCAGGGACCTGGTTCCAAAATCACAGGGTAGCCAGGTGACCAGTGCAGTTTCAGACAGGAAATCAGCAGGGGAGAGGAAGAGATAAGGCAGAAGCAAAGAGAAAGGTCTTGAGGTGATTACCGAACCAGAGATTGTTCTCTTCAAGTTTAGGAGAGGCAGGGAGGCTGTTCCAGAGGGAGGCCCAAGAAAGAGATCTAACACCAACTCATTGCTTGGAGAAGCGGCGACAGACCCTGAGTGAGTTGGAGGTGGAGGAGCAAAGAGCTTGAGCAGGAAGGTATCTACAAAGAGAGAGTTGGAGGTATTGAGGACCTGGCCCCAGAAGGCCTTGTAGACAATGCAGAGGGTCTTGAACTTAATCCTCACAGCCACTGGGAACCAATGCTGAGATTTCAGTGCTGGTGAGATACGATCCCTGGGCTTGAGGCAAAGGACAAGTCTCACAGTCCTGTTCTGGATGGGTTGCAGAAAGCGGAGAGTAGAAGCAGGCAGATTTATAAAGAGGCTTGTGCAGTAGTCCAGCCTAAAGAGAACCAGAGCTATAGAGAAAGTGAGCTTCTAGGGGAAGGAGAGGAAGGGAAGAATACCTCTGAGGAGGTGCAGTTGGTAGTTTGACTTCTTAGAGACATCAGAGACTTGAGGAGCAAAGAAGGGTGTGGAGTTGATGATGACCCCAAGGTTCTTAGCCTCACAGGTGGGAGCAGGAAGAAGGCCAAGGGAGGCCGGCCAGAGAATGACAGGAAAGGAGGGTGCAGGTGTGTTGATGAGGAGAATCTCAGTCTTACTGGCATTAAGACAGAGATTGTTAGCTACACACCACTCCTGGATAGCAGACAGACAGTCAGAGATGGGAGAAGGAGAAGAAGTAGCAGAGTGAAGCCTGAAAAATAGCTGAGTGTCATCCGCATAGTACTGAAAGTTGGAGCAGAGATCTGAAATGCGATAGTTGAGAAGTGCCAGATATTGGTTGAACAGCCAGGGAGAGAGGTTAGACCCCTGGGGAACAGCACAGGTAGCGAGTGAGATAGAAGAAAGAAAGGACCCAGGTTGAACCTGAGAGGTTCGATCAAGGAGAAAAGAGGTCAGCCAAGCCAGGGCCTGATCAGTGATACCCAGGTTAACATGGAGACGATTGACCAGGATAGCTTGTTTGACTGTGTCAAAAGCAGAAGAGAGATCAAGAAAGATGAGAACAGACAGTTCATTAGAATCAAGGTAAGAGAGCAGGTCTTCACAGATGTTCAGGAGAGAGGTTTCTGTGCTTGTGGCAGCTCTGAAGCCAGACTGGTGGTTATGGAGACAACCAACAGATTCAGTGTGAAGATTAAGGTCGGAGAAGGGCAGCTTTTCCAAGAGTTTGCCCAGGAAAGGAGTGATAGAGATGGGGTGATAATTAGCCGAAAGGGAGAGGTCAGCTGAGGGATTCTTGAGAAGAGGGTGCACAAGTGAGTGCTTCAGGGAGGGGAGGGAAAGCTCCAGTGGCGAAGGAGTGGTTGCAAAAGTCAGCCAGGGTTGGAGAGAGGGTGTCAATGTGGTCCTTGATGGTTTTGGAAGAACAGGGAAGAACCTGTTTTGACAAGACTTTCATAGATCAGACTTGTCTAGAAACCTTGTCGGGGAGAACAGAGGAAAGGCAGAGAAGCAGGGAGGAGAGGTGGTAACGGGGGGGGCAGATGTAGAGGAGAGAGTAGAGGGGGGAGGAGGAGATGAGAATAGAGTGGACAGGATGTCCTGAGTTTTAGAGATGAAATGATAAGCCAGGGCCATGCCGAGGGCCTGGGAGGGCTCAGGAGAGGTAGCAATTGCAGCAGGATTGGCCAGCTCCTTGCAGATTTTAAAGAGTTCTGCCAAGTTGTTAGATGCTGCAGAGACACAGGCTTGGATGTGGGCTCTCTTTTTGGTGTGGACAGATAGCCTATATTGCATTTGGAGCAGGCGGCTGGCCAGTTTGTCAGAGGATGCACAAGAAGCTAGCCATTTCCTCTCGGCCACCCTGCATTTGTGTTTAAGGGTGACAAGGTTAGAGTCATACCAGGAGTTGCACTTGGCTTTGGGCTTCAAGAGGACGCTTATGACAGGGGCAAGAGCATCAAGACTATCATAGATAGAAGAGTGGAGCATGGAAAGGGCTGTGTCAGGATGCGAGTCAGCCAGAGGAGGTGGAGGTGGAGAGAAAGTGGCACCGAAAGCCTCAACTGACACACGCTTCATGGGTCAGATGACCGAGAAGGTAGGTGGCAGTGCAGGAGTTGGCTTGGCCTGAGGGTTAGAGAGGGAGAGATGGGAGGAAAGGAGAAAGTGATCACTCCAGGAGAGAGGAGTGGTGAGAGGGATAGAGAGGGGGATGTCTGAGGAGATCAGAACTTCCAGAGTGTGCCACACAGAGTGAGTTGGGCCGGAGGGGATAATAGAAAGAGAGAGAGAAAGACACAGAGGTTGTAAAAGAGTCAAGAGGACAGACAGGAAGCACCCAGATGGATGTTAAAGTCTCCAAAAAGAAGGAGTTGAGTGGCCGAGACCAGGAGGGAGGAGGAGAGGTCCAGCTTCTCAGAGAGGAAGAAGGTGATTTGACAAGGTAGACAATAGATAGTAGCCAAGGTAAGGGAGTGGCTAGGAGAGAGAGATAAAGCCTTCAGACAAGGCATTTGAAAGAGGTGTAGGCCTGCATAGTAATGACATTGGCAGGTATCCACTGTGGGAAGATCAAGCCTACACCCCCTTCAGAATGGTTGGATCTGGGCACTGAGAGGATCTTGTAGCCATCAGGGAGGAAGCTCGTGACAGAGCTGGCCATGAACCATGTCTCGGTGAGACCGAGGACACTGAGGTCAAGTTCTTCCAGGAGGTGGCAGATGTCAGAGGAGTGATTGACAGCTGAGCAAGAGTTGAGAGTGGACATATGGAAAAGGTTACCATCCTTGAAAGACTCCTGGGGAGGAGTACAGATCATAGGTATGCACTGCGGAGGTGTAGAAGGAGCCGGAGGGGGGCAGAAGAAAAAGGAGGAAAGGGCAAGCTAGCCAAGGAGGAGGCAGAGAGGGGAAGCAACGAAGCTGAGGAAGGGAGAGAAGGGTCAGCAGAAGAAGAAAGGAAATTGATGAGGCACAGGAAGTGTCTACTAAGAGGACAAGGTTAGCCTGAGGTCAGTCAGTCAGTGAGGAAAAACACAAAACAATGTACAAAGAGCTGAGCAGTTGACAAATGATAACCTGGAGGAGGGAAGAATACAGCAGAACAGAGAACATATCAATGAACATACACATGGGTGTATGCTTGTTCTTGTATGGTCTGGGTATATGTTTGGAGTGCCTTCTTAGCAGGGATGTGGTGTAAATGGGTCTTTTTGTGATTTGCATGCCATGCTGGGTGTTGCCTGTTTTGTTTCTGATGTAGCGTTGATGATTGACCTTTCACATGTGCACTTCTTCTGCCAGTCTGAACTTCAGTCTGAACTTCAGCTTCACCCTATTTTGTCCTCAAGAACAACCAATCCACCCGGTCAAAAGAGTTTTCTGAGTCCATAGAGATGAGGACTGCTGGAAACTGCTACTTTTCCACTTTCTCTAGGTTATGGCATACTCTGCAAATATTATCATGCGTCTGCCCGTTCTTTATGAAGCCTGTTTGATCAAGATGTATGAGTGAGGTCATGCGGTCAACTAACCGGTTAACCAAAACCGTAGTCAAGATTTTTGTGCCAATATTAATTAAGGCTTTTGAGCGATATCCCCAACGGTTAGTTGGACATGTTCCCAGTTTGGGGAGGAGGATTATATTTGCCTCACTCATAGAAGGGGAAATTTGACCTATGTGTGCAAAGGAGTTGTATAATTTTGTCAATATGGGGGCTAAAATATTTTGTAAACCTAGCTGGGTAACCGTCTGGTCCTGGTGACTTATTTAGGGGAGGTCACGAACAACACAAATCATCTCGTCCAGAGTTATGGCTGCTTTGAGCTCCAGACTATCTGCCAGCATAATTTGATGGAGAGTGACCGATTTTAAATATTATTTTTGTTAGAATGGCTCCGAATTTTGGATTAATACAAGTTAGAATTAAAAGAGTGGAATTGTACAAGAATGCCTAAAGTTTCTGACATGACCTCCCCAATGATCTGTTGTATAATCCTTAATGCTGATCTCTGACGTAGCACAATTGCTTAAAGGTGTTCCGTTTTATTCGCTTTGAGATAGAATGTTTGTTTTAAGTAGAGAGAGGCTTTCTTGGCTTTATTTAGCAGATTAGAAGTTTAATCTACTGACTGCTGCCGTAAGCTCTTTCTGAATCAACAGACCAGTATTTGTTTCAAGCTTCTTTAAAATCCTGGCTAATTTCTCTTCTAGTTCCAATTCTAGAGCCATACTTTGCTTACGTCTATTTGCCTCGGCTGCTATTAGAAAACCTCTTAATGTCACCTTTAAGGTATTCATTGACATCTCCCCCTCTAGGTTTAGTTCAAAATAGTTCCTTATTTGCTCTGCAGTTTCCTCCCTGAACACTGGATCTTGCAATAACGATAGTGGGAATCCCCATGACCAGAGTTTTTGTTTCTCTTTTGCAATTTTGAAATTTACCGTGATTGGGGCGTGATCTGAAAGAGTAATAGTGTGGGTCATAATTTGTGTGATTGAGCCTAAGAGTGTGGTGGAAATCCATACATAGTCTATCCGGGAGTACATCCAATGTATGTGCAAATAAAAGATATATCCCAATTCCTCACCCTTTAGGGTTAGCCAAACATCCACTTTAGAAAGATCTGCACATTTCTGTTGCAAGGCTGCCGACAGGGAGGCTACAACATATCGAGTCAACCTACTATGGTCCCGTTCCGGGTCCCACGCTATATTAAAGTCCCCCAATATCAGTAATTCCCCTTCCATGAAAGATTCCAATTGCCCTATAGCGTGTTTTAAAAATCCTTCTTGGCCCGTGTTTGGGGTATATACCATTAGTGTATTAGCAATAAGCTTTAGAATTGCATATACATATCTGCCCTCTTTATGAACCACGTGCGCACTACTTGAAAATCCGACCCATGTGTCGGGGGGAAATTCTGCCGGGGTCGGCCGGGCCGTCCGCAGACCTCCGGGCAGGGAGGCCCCAACTCCTCCCGTATATCCCAGACGAGATTGAGTATGAGACACACACAAGGAGCAAGGTGACTCTGCTGTTTATTTAGACAAAACGGCAGGGATGGGTCAAGGAGCGTACGCGTTCGTCCTGACACACACACAATCGTGGGGCTCGCAGGCCCTTTTTACTGCATTATGACGCGCTACTTGCGTCACTCCAGAAAGTTAACAAAAAACCTATCGCCACTCTTAATTGGTTGCTCGAGTGGTAGGGTTAGTATAGTACACATATAGAGAATGATATTAGTGGACAAGGTGTAGTCAGGTGGTATATCTGGGTTGTCCCTACAATTAGATACATAAGAATTGTTACATGAAGACTCCTGAGGATTGGCTAGTATTACTGACGTCTGAGATAAGAGCCCCATGTTCTGATTGGTGCATCCGTGAGCTTCCCAGCCTGGGACCACCGTTGTTCCCAGCTCTCGGTGTACCTGTGTTTGCAACAATGTTTCAATATGGGTACGTGCAGACAATATGGGGATTTATTCATAGGTGGAAGGCTGACCGCTCCCACTGTAGCAGATGTCCATTGATCCTTTCAAGTGTATCGGCCTGTGTCTCGTAGTGAGGGACCCAGACGCCTTTTCTCTCCTGGGTTTTGGCATCTCGTCAGGTTCGGCTTGGTCACGTGGGGAGGGACCGTGAAAGAGGCAGAATTCTGCACAATTAATATTGTTTTTTCTACTGCGCGTCTGGTTTAATTTGTCGGCGTGCCTTTATCGTTGAGGCGCGGAGTGCGAGGTTGCAACATCGTGCCTTTGATGATTTGTTCTTGGATGTGGGTTTGCAACATTGCGACCTTGGCTGGTTGCTCCACCGGGTTCTTTCTGCAGGATCAGCAACCTGACTCTTGCTTTGTTAATGTCCACGGGAGCTCTTGTTTGAGGCCTACTCGGGCCTGGTGCTTAAGTAGTCTGTTTGGTGCATAGGTGCTTTTAGGTTATAATAGCATATATTTCCATGACCAGTATCGTGTTTCCATTATACCTCTCATGGTGGTAACGGGTTTCAAGAGAAGCGTGAGCAAGCGTTATAGATGAGTTCATGATGCGTCTTGCATTTCTGCGTTCTGAAAGCCTATGTAAAAATAATAAAGATGCACGTCCGTGAATATGCCTGTCGCCTACGTCAGAGCACTGAGTATGTTCTTCGTGTAGATTGGTGTGGAAATGTTAAGTGTGTATATTTGTACAGATGTGCTTCCCGCTGTCTAGGTCGTCATGGCATCTCTAACGACGTGTGGTTTTTAGTCTAGCTGATCCGAGCCGCAGGTGTCGGCATGGCCAGTGCGGGCTGCTGGGCAGGCAGGTGGACACATCCGTATGTTCCTGTACCAGGATACCTGGTCGTCTGGTAAATGGACAAACTCTTCTCGCGGCGGGTGTCTGGGCCGTGACCCTCTAGGCCAAGCGCGAGAGGTGAAGGACGGGAGCCTGGTCTTCCATTCTCCCACTTCACATGCATTATTGCTATCAGCACACCTTCTACCTTACGTTTCTGCAGTCGCCTGTAGTATAATCAGGTATTGGCGTCAGTGATGTTGACTTGTATCCACCTTTTGGATATGAGTTTCTAGGAGCGCCACCAAATCCGGTTGGTGCCGCCTCAAGAAAATTCAATTTTCCTTCGCTTCTACAGAGTATTAAGACCCCTTACATTCCATGATAAACACTTGAATTGTTCTCTATATTCTCTCTACGCCTTGGAGTAGATAAATTCGGGCACATTTACATCACAGCCTCATATTTATTACTCTGCAAAATGGGTAAACCCCCCTCTCTTCACAATATACCACTCCCCTCCCTTTCTAACCCCCACATCCCAACAAGTTTGTATAACCCTCCCTCATCCCAACACACTTCCCTTTCCTTGATCAGTTCCCTGGTGTGAGTCACAGTACCTATTGTAGCCTGGGTCACCACTCCCGGCTGGAAATCACCATTTATGCCAGAGTCCTAGCTCCCCCATCTGTTACCTGAACAGATAGAATCCAAGATGTTGCTGTCTGTCTGTCAAATCTGCTTCATTAATATTCTGTAGCCAAGTCTACGTTTCTTAAAAAAGGTTATTAAAACTGTATCCTCAGAATCTTATAGAGTGCCAGAGGTATGGGTTGGGCCTCTAAGTCGAACTCTCCTGTCTCCAGTCTTCCTTTTGCAGGCACCTGCTATTACTCTCATGCTGATCCATAGCTGTCCATTCCCCTGATGTGGAATAGTGCCATGCCAGCTTCCCTAGATGTAATCCTTTGTTGCCTGCCATCCAGATTAAAAAGTAAACTATATGCCTCTTGCCTGGAGGGTTTTTATTATTGCACACATGTCTCTGCATTTTTGAAGAGTCAGCCTGGATAGATGCTGGTATAACTGGATCTCTACGCAATTATGCGTGATCATAGCTGCTGCTCTCGCTTCCCTTATTATCTGTTCCTTTTGTGAATAGAGTGCACTAGCTGGCAGCACATTGCGGAGGTGCGTACCCAGTTCTGACCTCTTTGGTCCCGTCCTGGCACAAATAAAGAAACAAAACTATCCAAGATAATATTATTGGGGCCTCTTCAGTTATAAGGTCTGAGATATATACTGTTGCTTTTAATTCCATATCCAACATAGTTTCCAGAAGATTCTTTATTCAAATATTGGAACGCCATGATCGGATTTCAAGATCTTCATATTGAAGTTCCAGGTTGTGCGTTATTATAGCCAATTCTCCTACAGTGATGACGGACTGCTTGCTACCTTCTGTCAGCTCCTCCTGTGTAGCTCGCTCATTAGTATCTACCCTTTCTGCCAGGGTAGATATTTCTTTGCTGAAATCTGCCAGTGACCCTCTGATTTCGAAAGTAAAAGTAGAAAACTGCAACTGAAAGGAGGTGTAAAATTTGTCCTGGAATTCCTAGAAGGTTTTATTAAAAGTTGTATTTCCGGCAAGACTTGAGGTTTGGATTTAGTCTGGGACCCTGACAGACTTTTGCTTTTTGCCCACAGTGAATCCAAGGGTTTAAGCTGTTTCTGCTGAGATTACCTTTGCCCCAGTTGAGTTTGTTTCTTCCTGATGCATGACATAAGTCTTTAGTAATTGGTTTTAAAACATGTTTATTCTGTGGGAATGGGTCACCTTTTAATTCACTATATACTTCACCAGTCCATACAAGCAGATGTATCCTGTATCGCCGCCCAACCAGGGGACTAAATTAGGTTTGGAAATTATGCTGGATGTCTCTTTCCCCACTATCAAAGTTTATTCTGTGGGAATGGGTCACCTTTTAATTCACTATATACTTCAGCAGTCCATACAAGCAGATGTATCCTGTATCGTCGCGCCACCAGGGGACTAAATTAGGTTTGGAAATTATACTGGATGTCTCTTTCCCCACTGTCAATGTCTCTGTCTTTATTTCATGTGCTTCCCGCTGTCTAGGTCGTCATGGCATCTCTAACGACGTGTGGTTTTTAGTCTAGCTGATCCGAGCCGCAGGTGTCGGCATGGCCAGTGCGGGCTGCTGGGCAGGCAGGTGGACACATCCGTATGTTCCTGTACCAGGGTACCTGGTCGTCTGGTAAATGGACAAACTCTTCTCGCGGCGGGTGTCTGGGCCGTGACCCTCTAGGCCAAGCGCGAGAGGTGAAGGACGGGAGCCTGGTCTTCCATTCTCCCACTTCAGTCCCCCCTCTGGTCGACTTGTCGACCACAAACATATCCTTCTCGTTATCTCCTCTTACCCTCCATATCTTAGTTATCCCTCCGAGATGTCCATAATGGTTTACATGATCTTCAAATGACCAATACATGTATTCACATGTTCCTCCAGGAGTACAGTATACCCATCTTCCTATGTAGCTCCTGGGGTTCCTTGGGTTCTCGATCTTCACTGACGGTGGGTCTAGATGATTGGTGATGATTTGGGTGCGCAACTTCTCCCTTTCTTGTATTATCACACCTGTATGCTGGCCGTCATCTGCTGGCATTAAGGGGTGCATTCCCACCATTTCCAGGAACTCGTCAGTCGTGCGTGCCTTCCGGGCCTTCCAAAATCTAATTATGATCAGGGTAGCTCCAGCCAAAATAGTACACCCCACTATTATTTTCAGTCCATCTGACAGCCAAGATGGCATCCATGACCATAATAGTGAAAACCAGCTCTTATCCTTGTCTACACCGTTACTTTCGTCCATCATTTTGGAGTGCATCTGGGCCAATTGTGAAACTGCTTCTGTCAGTGTACCATTGTCAGCATCGTTGGCAGGTATGAACGTGCAGCAAGATTGTCCTATCTTTGCACAAACTCCTCCTTCCATTGCTGTGAGAAGGTCCAATACATATCTGTTCTGGAGTGCTACCATCCTTACAGCTCGCAGCTCCTCTTTAATTGCGTTGAACCCATTTACTGTTGAATTGATGGTCATCATTAGTTCCCATCTGGTTATTTGGAGCCATTTTGCGTTTGCGTATGCCTGTAGTCCCGGATGTATTATTGAGGAGAAGAACATTGCTGCTCTGCTGAATAGTCTGTGTTCTGGCGGTATTGATGTTAGTTCCGTTTCCGACCTTCCCCACAGGTAATTTCCTGTCAGTGGCTCTCCTTGTCTCTTTCTCCTATTTAGGACAGTATCATTGCTGTTGGTCCTGTTCTCTTGCTCCTTCTGAAGTGGTGCAGATCTCTTTCTTCTCCTATCCCCTTCATCCATTTTAGGAAATTTCGCCACATCGACATGCTTCTTAGGTACCACTAGTGATGGTACATTGACGTGTACCATTGTGCACACACCATTCCACAGGGGAGGCAGTGTATGATATGCCTTTTCTCCGCAGGCCCAATAATGGTCCATTATTACTGCCGTTCCCGCTCCCCCCTCAGGTAACTCCATCACGCTTGCACAATTGGTGTTATATCCTACGTCCACCTCTCCTTTATGCTGGTAGCATACTTTGGGCGCAGTCAATGGTAGTATAGTTATTGGGTCTTCATCTTCTTCTACCCACGTGAGCATTGGTACATACTTGATCCACGTCGTCCAACATCGATGATTGTGTGTCTCGATAGTTTCTTTTGTTACCATGTTGCTGCCAATCACTCCTATCTCCCAGCTGTTGCCCAGATACACCTTTCCTGTTATCGTCAGTAGTGGCCTTTCCCAGCATCCTTGTTTACCCGGAACTTCAGTGGCGTACCAATCACATGGTAGATACTGCAGTGTTACCTTCTTTGTTTCTCCTTTTGCAGGGCCACTTGTTATGTACCTGAATGCTTCAGCATGTAAACTGGTCTTGTGATAACTCAGATAGGTCTTGAGGAAGTTGTTTTCATATGGGTATGAGTCTCGTGTTTTCCATGTCATGTGCACTACTGTTCCTTGAAATCTTCCTTTCGTTTGGAACAGGGCCAAATAGATTATGCACTGTGCTGTTTTTTCATCTATTTCTGTGGCAACAAATGTTCGTGAAGCGCTCATGGCGTATGGTATTAATGAGCAAACGTAACAGCTGTCCTCGGTTGTCTGCTTACCAATGCGGGTCATGTGCTGGTACCATATGTTGTTTGCGACGTGTGCTGAATCTTGTACATAATTATCAATACCTTTATTGTCTGAGTATGTGCTGCGTTTAACTCTATGTTGCTTGGGTGCAAAATTACTATTACCACCTGACGTAACACCTGTTGCAGCAGGGAACGGGGGTATATTAGGTTTGGGTGCAGCAATAAAATCGATAGCATAGCTGTACTGCCAGACAGAGGCAGCCAAGAACCCGGTGATCATAAAAATCCCTATTATTTTTATTACATATGCTAATCTCACCGGCATTTTGCTCTTACCTTGCTGGAGTCCTGGCAGCGTATTCTTGCGACGTTAAAGTTGCCCGCCTAAAAATTCTCAAAAGTGCTCGTTATTAAATGTTAGTTTTGTTTCCTTTAAGCTCTCCCTATCAAGTAGTCATTCAGTGCCCAGGCGAAGAGCTGCTCCCACGCTACTCTAAGTGATCGGTCTCTTAGGACCGGCAAGTATGGGCGGAGGTGGGGCATGTAATATTCTATGGCCAGGAGGAAGGCTGTGTAGTAGACACGTACCCTTCTTCTTTTTAGGTATGTTGGCCTTTTTATTTCGTATACAAATTGGTGTGACAATTCTTCTGGGTAGTTATCGTCTGGCAGCACCATCTACGCCTGTACACTGAACTTGTTAATTAGCTTTTTCTTAACAATACAATATTACGCAGTTCCTGTATGTGCGAGAGAAAAAAGAGAACATTCACGTGTTTACATGTGTATTGGTGCAAGCAATGTCCTTCAGTTTTAGTTACAACTGTACTTAGCAGTCAATGGGGGGGGGGTTTGCGCTCAGATGGCGGAAGTATTTTTACTCTTTGAGCGTGTGACCATGGGGTGGGCAGTATGGGGATCACCCCCTTCTTCGTCAGTTATTGTCTCCGAGGGAACAATTGGGTCGTTGTCTGTGGTGGAACTTTCTTCCGCTGTCGGGGATGTTGTTGCTGTTCTTCCAATGGACCTGTCGTTGGCGCTGGGGCGGGTCTGCAGTTTGTAGATCTTTACGTCATGTAGGTGGTTCCAGGCACGCTTATCCTTTAGTTTTACTGCTCTTGTTGATACGTCCTCTACCAGATGGGGGCCAGTGAACCTCTTCTCGTTCCACTTTCTATTGAAATTGCGAAGTAGCACGTGGTCACCTTTGGCAAGTTTGCACAAGTTCTCCTTTCCCAATTCTGTACTTGCGCCTTTTTCTTGATTGCTGGTAGACCCGCCCCGTGTGCGCTCGAGCTGTTGAGACACAAACACGACACTAGTAATCAAAGAAGACACATATTGATACATTTCATCACCTAACACAATCGCTGAACTTTCGTGGTCGGTGAATGCCCTTGACGTTGGGGTTAGGGGAAGGCGCATTTGACGTTCAGTAACCACTTCGTGAGGGGTGAGGTGGTGGTCGGACCCTGGCCTATTTCTAAGTTCAAATAAAGCTAACGGAAGGCAATACAACCAACTTTTCTTTGTTGTTTGTTGTATTTTTGCAATTGCCTCCTTCAATAAGCCATTCAGGCGTTCACATACGCCATTAGCCTGTGGGTGGTATGCACATGCAAATTTGTGTTTAATGTTCAGCAGGGATGTGATATGTTGGAACATTTCGTTTGCGAAATGTGGGCCGTTGTCTGATCTTAACACCTCGCACACTCCCCACCTGGGGAAGACCTCCCTTACTATGAATTTGGCTGCTCTAAACGCATCAGGGTGTGAACAGGGCCCTGCTTCAATCCACCTAGAAAATGGGCATACTACTACAATCATATACCTATTACCTTGACATATGTTGATCATATCAACATAGTCAATGTGAAGGTGCCGAAAAGGTCCTTCTGGCCGGGGTATGGTACCTCTTATCACTTTTAGAGTATGACCGGCCGTAAACTGTTGACATGTGAGGCAATTGCTGATAAAATTTGACACATGAGAGTTTAACTCAGGACAAAACCAATCTTCTCTAATTCGTGCTGCGATTATTTCCTTGCCTGTATGGGCAGGGTGATGTAATTGGCTCAGGGCGGTATTTAACAGTGCCAACGGTATTACAACTTTCCCCGTGCCACCCTGGCGCCATAGTGCGTCGGTTGGGGACATTGTACATCCTCTTTTTACCCATACTTCTTTTTCGGCCATTGGTGCAGCCGCTTGTAGTTCCATAATCTGTGTGGCTGGGAGATGGGTGTACCCTTCTTTTATTAACATCTCCCTAGCTATTCCCCTCCCTCTCCCTCTCTGTGAGTCTGTGGGGTTCCATATCTCACCAAAGTATGCAGCATATTTCGCATGTGCGTCTGCTGCTGCATTCCCTTTTGAGACGTAGTCTTCACCATTGGTGTGTGCGGTGCATTTGACTAGGGCTAGTTCTTGGGGGTCGTTTATTACTTCAATTAGTTCAGCCAACAAGAGGGCATGTTGTACTGGAGTGCCATCAGCTCTCCTAAACCCTCTTCTTCTCCATTTTGATAACCCTGAGTGGACAGTGGATGTAACATATGCACTGTCGGAATATATGGTTACTCTTTTATTAAAACTTTCCTTTAATGCCAATATTAGTGCAACCAGTTCCGCGGCTTGAGCAGAGTAGTGCTGTGGTAATTGTACACACTTCATAGCCACACACACCGGCGCCTCCATCATTTTTACTACTGCTGCCCCAGTCCTTCGTATCCCATCTCCTTGATCAATAGTTGATGACCCATCAATAAACAAAAGCTCACCTCCCTCTAGTGCGTTTTCTTCAACTTTTCTAGTACATGAGTACATTTTAGTTATTTGGGTGCAGTCGTGGGCGTAATCTCCCTCTTCAATTACTTCTGCTAGGAACCTTGCAGGGTTAACCGTGCTACATCTAACAATTGCTAGTTCAGCTTTAGACAAAATAATCTCATAACCTGATGCCCTCTGTGTCGTTAGTGTGGACTTAGGTTTGTTCAATATCGCAAATAGTGCATGTTCCACAAACAGTGTAGTTGGGCACCCCATAGTTATTGCTGATGCTTTTTCTACTGCAAAGGCAGCTGCAGCGAGACCTTGTTCACAAGGGAAGTGGCCTAACATCACAGGGTCTAAGTGTCCGCTGTAAAATGCTACTGGTTTATATCCCATGCTCGCTTTTTGTGCCAATACTGCTTTCATCACTGCTGAGTCGCAATGTGAAAATATAAAAAAGCGTCGCTCATAGTCTGGGGATGCCAGTACTGGAGCAGTTGATATCGCGTCTTTCAATTCGTCAAATGCCTCCCTCATTTCCATAGTCCATCCCAACTTTTTCTCCCCTTTATTTGCTTCCTTCAAACCCTCAAGCAGGGGTCCTATGTATGAGCTGTAATCAAATACCCATGCTCTACAGTAGTTGCACAGCCCCAGAAATTGCTGCAGTTCTCTCACAGTCTGTGGCACGGGAGTGCTTGAGATGGCCTGTGCTCTTTGTGGTGCAATCCTTCTTCCATGTTGGGATATCAGTTGGCCAATGTAAAGTACCTGTTCCTGACAGTATTGTATCTTTTCCATGTCTACCTTGTACCCCTTTTCAGCCAATATTGTCAACATCTTTAAGGAGTCCTCTCTACATTTACTTTCGTTTGTACTGCAAATTATTATGTCATCCACATACTGTAACACTGTGCTTTCCACCTCAACGTTACCCAAATCCATCTGTATTACTCTATTGAAAATTGAGGGTGATTCACAATACCCCTGTGGTAATCTGGTATGTTTCCACTTTGTATTTCGGTAAGTGAAGCTTGTCAGATCTTGTGAGTCTGGGTGTAATGGTATTGAGAAAAAAGCATTTTTAAGGTCAATCACTGTAAATCGTGATGCTTCTGCTGGAATGCCACACAATATTGTGGCCGGGTTTGCTGTTACTGGATACTCTGCTTCTACTATGTTGTTCAAGGGTCTGAGGTCCTGTATGAAGCGCCAAGACCCCCCTTTAGCCTTGCGCACCGGGTACACAGCTGTGTTACATGGTGATTCTGAGGGGACCAATATGCCATTGTTTATAAGGGCCGTTATGGTTTCATATATGCCTTCATCTGCCTCTTTTGACAATGGGTACTGTTTCACTCTTGGTAGTATGGCACCTTTTTTCAATTTTATCCTTACACCCCCTATGCTTTTTATGCATCCTACGTCATAAGGGCTAATAGTCCATAATGATTTGGGCACCTTTGACATATCCTCCTTAAAAAATGGGACTGGGGTGCCTGCGGGTGCCTCAAGTGCCATTGCAATTTTCTGTGCTACTTGTTTGTGAGCCACTCTTAGCCATATTTCTACACTCATCATGAACACCATTTCATCTTCTTCCTTTTCTTCTGAGAACAGCTCTTCATCTGACACCTGGGTCAGCCTACATCCTTCTGCTAGTGCTATCACCGCCCTCCATGCTCTCCCTTCTTTATCTTGGGCGTGCACAGCAACATAATCAGCTGTTGCAATAATGCTCACAATGTCCATTACAAACACCTTCCCTTCCAGTTCATTAACTGGTGTTTCTGGTCGGAACAGATAGGCTGCTGGCCTCCTCCATATTTTCCCTTCTATCCCTGGCATCCATGCAAATGCCATGTCTGTGCCATACTGGAATAGCTCGCCATCTACTGGCTCCGCCCTAATCGCTGTCTGTCCACAGTATGCTTGCAAAATCTGTCGTGCTGCGAGCATGTTAATCCCTGGAGTAGAGCAAATTATGCCATCCTCTGTAAAGGAGATCGTCATATTCAACCTGTTCATTATGTCTCTCCCCAGTATATTTACTGGTGAGGCACTATAATACAAGAGTGGGACTGACAGATCATAATCTCCAATAGATAATGGAACGTTATCAGTAAATGGAACCAACCCCTTAGCCCCCGAAAATCCTTGGGTGTTCATGGCTTCACCTGACATTTTAAATTTACCTTCCCTTATGCAAGACCGGGTTGCCCCGGTGTCAACAAGAAATGATAATTTTTTGTCACCTATCGTTACCTCTATGCGTGGTTCCTCCGCACTATTAGGTGTTACTGACAGGATGGGACACACCAAGGCCGTCTGTGGGCTGGCCTATTGGGGGTACAATGATTGGCCATTCCCTGTGTAAGGGTTGTGTCCCAACACCGTCACCCTACCCAATTGCGTTTGTTGAGTTTGGGGTGGTGGTTGTATTAACGCTACTTGTTGTTGTGGCGGTGGCAGTTGCTGTGTTATTTGTTGTTGTGGCAGTGAATAGGTTTGTGGCTGTTGTGTTGTTTGTTGTTGTGGGTCACTCCCTTTTTGTGACATCTGCTGTTGTTGTATGCCCTGCTGTTCTTGTGAGGTCCTAGGTTGTGCTTGTTCATTCCATGCTGGTGTTCCTGGCCTGACCCTACATGTACGTGACATGTGTCCTAATAGTCCGCAGCTCCAACACACGGGTGGTTCCCTGCTTTGCCATGGGAAGCTCCCTGTGTTGTCCTGGTATACGGGTTGCCCTGTGGGGTAGTAATTTCTAAGTCCCCCAGCCTGTTGTTGGGTATTATATCCGTATCCTCTCCCCCTCATAAACCCTCCTCTCCCTCTGTTATAACCATAATACCCAGTTCCTTGCATGGGGTACCCTCCTCCCATGTTTGGTGCGTGTAATTGCAGAGGCGGCACTTGCTGTATTACACCTTGTGGAGGCGCTATTTGGGCTGGATCTTGTGCAGCCACTACTTGCGTTGGGCTTTGGGCCATTGGTGTGGGCGTAGTTATTAGTGCCCCTTCCATTGTGTATTTAGTAAGTTTTTTCTGTACTAATTTGGCCTCTTCTGTTTTCCTATCCTCTTCCTTTTGTTTCATTTTTCCTTGCCATGTCCTGCAGTGATGTACTATAGTCAGTTGTATTTCTGGCCATGGTTTTGCTTCCATCCCCACTACTTTCTTTAGTTGTTTCTGAACCCCTTCTGGGAGCCCTTGTACTAGTATATGATAAAATATGGCTGGTGTTTTGTCCCATTGTTCTCTAGTTTCCATGCGCCACTTCTCTTGAATATCCTGGATATAATCAACAGGGTCCTCATTTTCACCCATCTTACGGGAAGTAATGGCTCCTATGTCTGATGTGTCTGGGTACTGCACTCTCAGTGCCTGCCATAGCGCATGTCTACAGTTTGCAAATGGTGCCCCATCATGTGATGTGTTCGTTATTGTTACCCCATGGAATCCCGCTCTTTTCCAAATGTCATCCGCTCTATCCCCTAATATTGATATTAACAGGCCCTTCACATCTCCTACTGCTAGTTTCTGTCCTGCGGTGTGTTTTTCCATTTCATATATCCACTTACCCGCACCTCCACTTAGTGATGGGAGCCTACATTTTATATTTTCTTTATCCGTATGTTTCCAAGGTACATACTGTGGTCTAACCCCTCCTCTCTCCAACAGTGGCATTAAATTCTGTCTTGTGTCACCCTTTACGCTCCATAATATTGAGTCTTCGCACCCCTCCTCTTCCCCCGTTTCCTTTACTACTTCAAATTCTTCCTTACTACCTCTGCTCCTACCTCCGTCTTCTTCCTTTCCCCTTTTTTCGTCATTTCCTGTGTTCAATATGGGTATGTCTATTTGTCTGTCTTGCCTGCGACTAGGGAGGTCCCTAAGCCGACATGCATAAGGTGTAAGTTCGTTCATGAAGGGCGCAAGCTTTATTCTGTGCAGTGAGCGTGCGGTGGTTGAACATGTATGGTGTGACGTGGGAGGGCGTGATGGAGATGTTGGTGGCGTGGTTTCATGGGTTTGTGTTTCCCCTATTCTTTTCACTCCCTCCTTACTTCTCTCCAGCTCCTCCCATCTTCTACTCATCCAGGGCGAATCTATGTTTGTTCTAGTGAGGTATAGCTTATCTAAGCTTTCCCTTTCACTCTTTCTTCCATCCTTCTCCACTCCTTCTTCCTCCTCACTGCAAAAGTCATTCATAAATGGTACCCCCCACTCAGCCTTTTTTCCTTTTATTGTTACTGTTTTTAAGTCTATTAAGTCTCTTTCTCCCCTTTCGTTGTTACCAACTGTTCCCCCTAGTACTGATGTTGTTGCTACCTCTCTACTTTTATATACATCTCCCCATCTTTCACTCTCCCTACTCCTCCCTTCTCTTCCCCCTTCACTTCTCTCCTCCATTTCCCTACTATTTTCCTCCCTTTTTCTTTTCAATTCCTCCATTACTTCGTTGCTCATCTGTTCCAATATTCTTTCATCCTCTTTCTTCCTTTCCCATTTCACCCTTTCTCTTTCTACTATACTCTCTATTACCTTCCCCTCTTCATATTTCTTAGCTGTCTCTGATAGTACCCTCCTCCTCCATATTTCCATTTCCTTTTCCTTTTCTTCTTCTTCCTTCTTCTTCTCCCTCAGCACTACTCTTGATACCCTATCTGCTGCTGCTTTTACCCTTTCAGCTTCTCTCTTTTGCTCCTCATTTCGTTCCCTTAATTTTTCCAATTCGTTCTTACCTTCTTTCCTTTTCCTCACTCTCTCTCTTTCCTCCCTCTCAAGTTGTTTGATCAATTCATTCTGCTCATCCCTTAGTTTTGCTAATTTTTCCTCCAAAATCTCTTCCTTCTGCCATAGTAGCTCCTCTCCCCTCATTTCACTCTCTCTGGCACTATCCTCGTCTGTTCTCCTTACCGCCTCCCTTTCTTCTCCAGTTAGTGAGCCTCGTAATTTCAATAATATCTGTGCAGCTACCCACTCATCATTTCCTATCTCTACAGTCTGCTCTTCTCCAATCCTTTCTTCCCCCATTGGTATCTTCCTATGAGCCACATATGGTGGAGGGCTGTATGCCGGGTTCGAGTATCCTTCAGCCGCCCTGAACTGTCCTTCTATTTCTCCTAATTCTCTTAAAGGGTACAACCCTCCTCCCTCTGTTTTCACTCCCGGTGTTATGGGTGTCTCATTGTTCCGTTCCTTTTTTATGTCGTTTGATTTATCAATCTTTTCTCCTCCCTGTCCTCCGTTCCCCGTATTCTTTGTGCTTTCGCACCCCTTTTCCTCATCCATTCCTTCTTTCTTAATCTCCTTTTCTTCCGGTGTTTTCCCCATAGTGAACATTCCATTTGGTCCTGGTCGGGACCCCTGGAACATCCTCCATAAGTTAAACACCTCCACATGGTTTGCCAACTTCTTCCCCTTGTATGTATTGTGCAGATGGTTTAGTAGTGAATGTTGGGCATATGGATCGAAACTACCATTAGGCGGCCATGGTGTTAACATTTTGTTGTCCGTCCCCTGGGTCCACTCTATGCTGTACTTAATTAATTTCTCCCTATGTGGTGGCAGTGTGGTGCATATGTGTTGTAATGGGGTAGTGAGGGTGTTCCCCCACCCTCCCGACCCTCTCCCGTATGACATAGTGTCCCTCCCCTTGTTACCCTTCTCTTTACCAGCAGTTTACAATATACAACCTCGTATTGCTTACCTTGCCCCGCAAGTGTGGGGACTTACGACAATCCCTTGACAGATTATGCAATAATAATAAGTATGATGTTATATTATATTCCTTCCCCTACGACCCCCGGCCGAAGCGCACGCAGCCCCCTGCGGCTGCATACCCCTTACGACGATCTTATACAGTCGTCCTGTTTCTCCGTTCTCCTCCCCCTTTTACACTTGCCGTGGCCGGCGTTCTCTGTGCGCAGCCACGCCCCTTTCCCCTTCTCCTCTTTCAATCCACTCGTTTATCGTTTATCTCCGTATCCGCTCCTTTATCATTTTTCTCTTCCCCACCACTCTCAACCCAAAGTTTCTTGCGCTCGCGATATCTTATTAAATCCCTACTGGTGACGTCACCGATTTCTTCGAGCTACTGGTATATTCTTGTTATGTTCTTTAAGTTCAAAATACACTTGCAATCTACCCCGCTAACCCTACAGCTGTCTTCCTGTCTCTCCTGGAACAAGGTAATCTCATCAATAATATAACCGGACTGCGCACGCTGCGTCGCCTCGCGTGTGATACGCCCCTCAACAGGAGGGCTTAACCAGCCAATTATCTTCCGTTTTGGGCAACTATGTAACTAGCTACCGGCCACAGGGAAACGTCATCTACCTATCGAGTTTCTTGCTCGAACAATAGGAAACCTCATCTACTCATTGATCAATAAATGTCAAGTCGTAGGAAACCACACACACCCACCCTCACAGGTAGTCGCAATTTAGGCCATCAGTGTCTTACGAGCGGCTGCACGTGATGTTTTCGTGCCCCGCCCCCCTCTTTCGCGTAACGTTAGCCGACTGTTCTCGCACTCGTTTCGCTACCATTCATTCCATTGGCAACACTCAGTTAAACCTTCGCCGCACATCTGTACAATACCTCCCTCCTCCCTTATTTACTTCCTCCCCCTCCGTCACAATTTCGCATTGCTTGTTGTGCGTGTCATGCTCACCAAGTTCTCTCGATGCAGGGCCGCTCGACTGCGTGCACCCCTCCAAGCGGCTCGCCACCTCCCCTCGTCTGGACCACGTCTGGACACTCGCCGACCGCGGGCGGGATACTTCTCAACCGGCTCCCGAGGGCCAATATCCGGATTGCGCTGTCCGGTCTTCTCGCAGCTCCACGATGGTCCTGTAGTCCTCAGAAGGGGGCAACGGCAGAGGGGGCCACGCCGCCGGGCCTCCTCGCAACGGGAGTGCCTGGAAAAACTAAAAATAAAAGTTGATCTTAAACAGATCTCAGCAGTGCCTCCAACTTGTCGGGGGGAAATTCTGCCGGGGTCGGCCGGGCCGTCCGCAGACCTCCAGGCAGGGAGGCCCCAACTCCTCCCGTATATCCCAGACGAGATTGAGTATGAGACACACACAAGGAGCAAGGTGACTCTGCTGTTTATTTAGACAAAACGGCAGGGATGGGTCAAGGAGCGTACGCGTTCGTCCTGACACACGCACAATCGTGGGGCTCGCAGGCCCTTTTTACTGCATTATGACGCGCTACTTGCGTTACTTCAGAAAGTTAACAAAAAACCTATCGCCACTCTTAATTGGTTGCTCGAGTGGTAGGGTTAGTATAGTACACATATAGAGAATGATATTAGTGGACAAGGTGTAGTCAGGTGGTATATCTGGGTTGTCCCTACAATTAGATACATAAGAATTGTTACATGAAGACTCCTGAGGATTGGCTAGTATTACTGACGTCTGAGATAAGAGCCCCATGTTCTGATTGGTGCATCCGTGAGCTTCCCAGCCTGGGACCACCGTTGTTCCCAGCTCTCGGTGTACCTGTGTTTGCAACAATGTTTCAATATGGGTACGTGCAGACAATATGAGGATTTATTCATAGGTGGAAGGCTGACCGCTCCCACTGTAGCAGATGTCCATTGATCCTTTCAAGTGTATCGGCCTGTGTCTCGTAGTGAGGGACCCAGACGCCTTTTCTCTCCTGGGTTTTGGCATCTCGTCAGGTTCGGCTTGGTCACGTGGGGAGGGACCGTGAAAGAGGCAGAATTCTGCACAATTAATATTGTTTTTTCTACTGCGCGTCTGGTTTAATTTGTCGGCGTGCCTTTATCGTTGAGGTGCGGAGTGCGAGGTTGCAACATCGTGCCTTTGATGATTTGTTCTTGGATGTGGGTTTGCAACATTGCGACCTTGGCTGGTTGCTCCACCGGGTTCTTTCTGCAGGATCAGCAACCTGACTCTTGCTTTGTTAATGTCCACGGGAGCTCTTGTTTGAGGCCTACTCGGGCCTGGTGCTTAAGTAGTCTGTTTGGTGCATAGGTGCTTTTAGGTTATAATAGCATATATTTCCATGACCAGTATCGTGTTTCCATTATACCTCTCATGGTGGTAACGGGTTTCAAGAGAAGCGTGAGCAAGCGTTATAGATGAGTTCATGATGCGTCTTGCATTTCTGCGTTCTGAAAGCCTATGTAAAAATAATAAAGATGCACGTCCGTGAATATGCCTGTCGCCTACGTCAGAGCACTGAGTATGTTCTTCGTGTAGATTGGTGTGGAAATGTTAAGTGTGTATATTTGTACAGATGTGCTTCCCGCTGTCTAGGTCGTCATGGCATCTCTAACGACGTGTGGTTTTTAGTCTAGCTGATCCGAGCCGCAGGTGTCGGCATGGCCAGTGCGGGCTGCTGGGCAGGCAGGTGGACACATCCGTATGTTCCTGTACCAGGATACCTGGTCGTCTGGTAAATGGACAAACTCTTCTCGCGGCGGGTGTCTGGGCCGTGACCCTCTAGGCCAAGCGCGAGAGGTGAAGGACGGGAGCCTGGTCTTCCATTCTCCCACTTCACATGCATTATTGCTATCAGCACACCTTCTACCTTACGTTCTGCAGTCGCCTGTAGTATAATCAGGTATTGGCGTCAGTGATGTTGACTTGTATCCACCTTTTGGATATGAGTTTCTAGGAGCGCCACCAAATCCGGTTGGTGCCGCCTCAAGAAAATTCAATTTTCCTTCGCTTCTACAGAGTATTAAGACCCCTTACATTCCATGATAAACACTTGAATTGTTCTCTATATTCTCTCTACGCCTTGGAGTAGATAAATTCGGGCACATTTACATCACAGCCTCATATTTATTACTCTGCAAAATGGGTAAACCCCCCTCTCTTCACAATATACCACTCCCCTCCCTTTCTAACCCCCACATCCCAACAAGTTTGTATAACCCTCCCTCATCCCAACACACTTCCCTTTCCTTGATCAGTTCCCTGGTGTGAGTCACAGTACCTATTGTAGCCTGGGTCACCACTCCCGGCTGGAAATCACCATTTATGCCAGAGTCCTAGCTCCCCCATCTGTTACCTGAACAGATAGAATCCAAGATGTTGCTGTCTGTCTGTCAAATCTGCTTCATTAATATTCTGTAGCCAAGTCTACGTTTCTTAAAAAAGGTTATTAAAACTGTATCCTCAGAATCTTATAGAGTGCCAGAGGTATGGGTTGGGCCTCTAAGTCGAACTCTCCTGTCTCCAGTCTTCCTTTTGCAGGCACCTGCTATTACTCTCATGCTGATCCATAGCTGTCCATTCCCCTGATGTGGAATAGTGCCATGCCAGCTTCCCTAGATGTAATCCTTTGTTGCCTGCCATCCAGATTAAAAAGTAAACTATATGCCTCTTGCCTGGAGGGTTTTTATTATTGCACACATGTCTCTGCATTTTTGAAGAGTCAGCCTGGATAGATGCTGGTATAACTGGATCTCTACGCAATTATGCGTGATCATAGCTGCTGCTCTCGCTTCCCTTATTATCTGTTCCTTTTGTGAATAGAGTGCACTAGCTGGCAGCACATTGCGGAGGTGCGTACCCAGTTCTGACCTCTTTGGTCCCGTCCTGGCACAAATAAAGAAACAAAACTATCCAAGATAATATTATTGGGGCCTCTTCAGTTATAAGGTCTGAGATATATACTGTTGCTTTTAATTCCATATCCAACATAGTTTCCAGAAGATTCTTTATTCAAATATTGGAACGCCATGATCGGATTTCAAGATCTTCATATTGAAGTTCCAGGTTGTGCGTTATTATAGCCAATTCTCCTACAGTGATGACGGACTGCTTGCTACCTTCTGTCAGCTCCTCCTGTGTAGCTCGCTCATTAGTATCTACCCTTTCTGCCAGGGTAGATATTTCTTTGCTGAAATCTGCCAGTGACCCTCTGATTTCGAAAGTAAAAGTAGAAAACTGCAACTGAAAGGAGGTGTAAAATTTGTCCTGGAATTCCTAGAAGGTTTTATTAAAAGTTGTATTTCCGGCAAGACTTGAGGTTTGGATTTAGTCTGGGACCCTGACAGACTTTTGCTTTTTGCCCACAGTGAATCCAAGGGTTTAAGCTGTTTCTGCTGAGATTACCTTTGCCCCAGTTGAGTTTGTTTCTTCCTGATGCATGACATAAGTCTTTAGTAATTGGTTTTAAAACATGTTTATTCTGTGGGAATGGGTCACCTTTTAATTCACTATATACTTCACCAGTCCATACAAGCAGATGTATCCTGTATCGCCGCCCAACCAGGGGACTAAATTAGGTTTGGAAATTATGCTGGATGTCTCTTTCCCCACTATCAAAGTTTATTCTGTGGGAATGGGTCACCTTTTAATTCACTATATACTTCAGCAGTCCATACAAGCAGATGTATCCTGTATCGTCGCGCCACCAGGGGACTAAATTAGGTTTGGAAATTATACTGGATGTCTCTTTCCCCACTGTCAATGTCTCTGTCTTTATTTCATGCTTCCTTGGGGTGTCGTTACACCTCAGATATTTCCCTTGCTCGGTAAGCGGGTAGAAATGTACAAGAATTTCATCAATCTACAGCAAGTAGTAGTCGACTTACCCTAAGCAGTTTATATATTGCCATATTGTTCCTACGCCATAAGACTGCACCAAAGTACGGAGGTTCCACTTCCCTGCACGTGTTGTGATCAGTGTTTCATCTTACCCACTTACTGTGTGGTCGAGCAGACATTCTGCGGGTCTACCATGACCCTGAACAGCAGTTAGGGAGGGGCCTGTGTTCAGTATCTTCCTCTTAAGAGCGCCTGTATACAGAAGTAGATAGGGCGGGACTTCTGTTCAACAGGCTCCTGCTGCGTCCAATTCACTGCCATCAAGCGTTATTGTGGGGGTCAGGGATTACTGCTAAGCTTTGCCGATTTTGTTAGGGGTCGAGTGGGCCACAGTGCCCACGGCATCTCGACTTGGCCACTGCAATTTGACAGAGCGATCACCTGCTCGTCCTTCCTAGATGGCGGCCATCTTGGATCCCCCTCAGGCCATTCTTGATGGGTCAAGAACCTTGCTCACCTACAGAGCTGACATGAAGAAGCAGATAAACAGTTTCTAGGACTGTACAACCAGCTCCCAAACAAGGTCCTGACCCTTCATTGTCTAACACATTTTGTTTTCAATGGCACTTTTCCTATGTATTCATTTTGGCGAATATGATGGGCATTTTCAACTGGAAATCCCCATGCACCTTGCATTACGTACTAAGTATGTGCCTGAGTTGCGGGCAGTTCATGATTAACAAAAGGCAGACATTTTAAAGTGAAACATGTAAAATCATATGCTACATCACTGCTGACAAGAAGTTCGGTTTTAGTTAAGGATGGGAATGTGAGCACTTGTGTGGCAAGATGTCAAAAGGGCTGGATTTAGCAAGCATAACCAGCAAATATTACTACTAGGGTAGAAGAGAGTTGGGAAGTTAAGAGGGGACAGGAAACTACTCTTCACAGCAGCCCTCAAGTGTGTGATTTCCTATTGGGATAGAATGGTTATGGCGAACGTTACACAATAACTTGAGCTGAAGAGTATTACTAGAATGTGCATACAGATGGTATGTGCCCCAACATCACACCTGCCGAGAGCAAGAACGTGCTGCTTAAAATAAAGCTACGTTTTAATGTTTGGAATGTAACCATGATGTCCGCTCGTTTGACTTGTGACCTGGGACTTGTCCTTAATTGCGCATGGGAAATGCATCTATAAGGATTATGTTTTGGCTTACCATGTTTCACTAGAATGTAAATATTATTAGGTTGACTTTACTAGGAGAGTTGTGTACTTTGCAATTCATCTGTACAGGGAAACATGTCTATAGTCGTTGAAAGCCAACACGTAAATACTTAAATCGCAGAATTGTTAAAAATCCTGATTTCAATGCATAGCCAAATTGTGTGATCCTGCGAAAATAACTGAACCTTAATGGTCATGCCTTACCTGCAGAAAGTGTAGTATTTAGAAGTAATGTAGCACAGTAGGGTAAAAATAAAATAAAATAAAAATATAAATAAATAAATAAGTAAATAAATAAATAAATAAATAATTAAAAAAAAGAACTGTGTTGTATATAGGTTGTGCATTTGGATGTCCTTCTATACATGTTTGTTAAGTCATTTTATGTCAGTGCCACTATGGCTTGTGACAGGGCTGTACCATTCCATGTTAGAACTCCATTGTGTCATCTGCTATGGAGTGCTAGTGCATTTGAATGTTGTTCTTTGACTGCTGTCAGTTGGACCCTGGACATTGCCTGTGTTGGGGGTCTCTCTCTATGCTGCATAAAAATAAAGACAAAAAAGCAGACTTGATATAATGATGGTGTTACCTGTTTTCATCTTTACAATGGCGACGAGGATGGGATAAATAGAATATCCCTTTTGAAGGCAAGCTGAAGCACAGACCCCCGACTGACACCTAGCGTGGAGTGGCTGTGCTACGTTTGGCTGCAGGATCGGAGGAACCAAGGGAAGGAGGAACGGATGTCCAGGAGGCTGTCGTGCTGTCTGTCTGATTTTGGCTTTGATGTGCCCCACTGTGAAAGCCGCTGTCTTCCGAAACGTATCTACTCACGGGCGCAGGCGGGCACTGACACCATCCATTCTGAGTGGCATAATCTGCCCATTGCAGACGGCGGTTCTTAAGGCTGTGGGGAATATTCCTGTACGACGTGGACTGAACCGCGGCACAGATGACCCTCCGGAACCCCATTCCGCAAAGGTACGTGCAGGGCAGAACCAGCGCAGCGGCTGCAGAGGCGAGCTTTCGGCTGCTCCCGAGCGTGCTGTGAGAGGGGCTCGCTACGCTCCTCCCATCACCGGGAAGCGGCGTAGCCCAACGTGGAGACAGGCTCCCCAGAACGAAGGCTGCTGATAGGGCCAGGCAGGGGATTTACCACGCCCCCACCGTCACGTGGTCGCAACGTGGATCTAAGTAGAGAATAACAAGGAACTGCGATCCCTGAATACCACGCCCCCACTGTCACGTGGTAGCAACGTGGATCTAAGTAAAGAATAACAAGGAAGTGTGATCCCTGAACGTGGCTGTGGTGCTGCACTCTTTATTTTGACGTGATTGTGACTGTTTATGGAAAAGCAGAGTTTGTGAAATTTGCCCAGGGCCCCTTGTGGGAAGGCAAATTAGTTTTGGATCATCATAAGGTACCACAGGTGAGGAACAGCACATTACCTGTGTGTCAACTGGCCATATGAATATTTAATTGCAGAGTGCACTTATTCTTTTCGAGGACCTGGATAATAATAATCCTGCAGGGATATGTTACTGTAAGCCTGCGCAGTATTGTCTCTTAGCATCTTGGGAGTGACTTACCCGGTGGCGTACTTACCATTGTGAAAAGATGTTACTATAGTCAGTTTTATCTGGAACAAAAAATATGGCACTATCTGGAGTTCCGGGTCCACAAGTGTTTATGCCCTCGCCAGGTCCCCCAAGAATTAAATGGGCGCCCTGGAAAAGGGGTTTCTTCACTACGTTAAAGCTACATGCGGAAATGGCATGTCTGTTGAGCGGAAAGTAGCAATGTTAATGCATCTTCTGGGTTATGAAGGGCAGAGGATATATGACACTTTACCCGATGTTTCAGAATTAGATATAGAAGAAGGCGCAAATTACTTTGATCTTGCTCTGATCAAACATGATAAGCATTTTGAGGCTAAGACCAGTACGGTGTTGGAAAGGTATCATTTTGGCATGAGATGCCAACATGAAGGAGAATCTGTTGAGGACTATATAACTGCTTTGAGACATTTATCTTTACATTGTAAATTTGGGAGTGGTTAGGAGGAACATATAAGGGATCAGTTTATGATACATTGTGCAAATGATAAGATACGTGAAGAGATCTGGTTAAAAGATGACCCTAATTTAGATGAAGTTATTAGCATTGCAAAGATAATTGAACACAAACTTTAATGTGTGGCAAAGTTGTCTGTAGAGGAAAATAAGTCGGCAGTAGGAACTGAAGTGTTAAGGGTGAGCGATAAAAAGGGACCTTACCCAAAAGAAAAGAAGAAACAGAAAACCAGACCCAATAGGCGTTATGATAATATCCAAATGAAGGGTGGGGGGGCTGAACAAGCCAATAAACGTGCCCAGAAGGATAATTCCCAGTTCAATGCAAAGAGTGAAGATAGATTATGTTTCCGTTGTGGGAGTGCTCGCCACCTATCAACGTCTCCCATATGCCCTGGGAGGCGTGCAAATTGTAATATATGTAAGAAATGGGGTCATTTCAAAAACTGCTGTAAAAACTATTGGATAGGAACAGGTAGTAAAGGAACACTTCTTGTTGAAGAATATGATGGTCCCTCCTCAGAGGAGGCGGACATTTCTGAAAATGAAATTGTCACGGTACATATGGTAAAATGTTTGGGAACTGATGAATGTGAGCATTCTTCAGCATGGATAGAGGTGAATGGTCATTATGTTAAGATGCTTGCTGACTCATGTTCTAAGATCACTTTAATGTCCAAAATAGTTTTTGAAAATGTGATTGGAGGTGCCATTGAACAGTTACGCCCGCCTGATAAAACCTATAATGGTGACAAAATAGAGATTTTAGGGTGTTGTGATGCAGAATTCAAATTTAAAGAAAGGGTAACGCATGGAAGGATATATGTCACAAAGAGAGGAGAAACATTGTTGGGTTGGAGGGAACAAAGAGGGTTAAAAATTAAGTTAGTTCCCAATGGTGAAGAACAGGTTTTTAATGTGATCTACCCTCCTGAGTCCAAAGGTAAAAGAGCCAAATGTGAAATGATAACGGAATACCCTGAAGTGTTTAGTGAAAAGGTAGGATGTCTTAAGGGTATGGTTCACAAGATTGTGATAATGGAAGGAAGTAAACCCATTGCCTCAAAGCTTAGGCCGTTACCACTGTCAATGCAGAAAGCAGTACGGGACGAATTAGTAAAGCTTGAGAAGGAAGGAATTATTGAGCCGGCCAAGGCAGTGGAGTGGATATCTCCTGTGGTGGTGGTGAAGAAGGGAAATGGAGATTTGAGGGTGTGCATCGATTTGAGAGAGCTTAATCGCTGTGTTGTGGCGGATCGCCATCCCTTACCAAATATGGGAGAGCTCTTAAGTAGGATTGGGAGTGCAAAATGTTTTACAAAACTTGACATGGCAAGTGCTTATCATCAAATTGGTTTGGATAATGAGACTTGCAAGTTAACCGCTTTCATTACATATGAAGGCATATACCAATTTAAACGCATGCCATTTGGATTGGTATCGGCTTCCTCGTGGTTCCAGAAGGTGATGGACAAATTACTAAAGGAAGTTAATGGAGTCTGGTGTTTTCAGGACGATGTTCTGATATGTGGGAAAGATGAAGAAGAATTGAGATGTAGGCTTGATGTGGTCCTAAAGATATTTAAGTCAAGAGGAATAACTTTGAGGGGCGAGAAGTGCGTTTTCATGACTCAGGTTGTATAGTATTTGGGCCATGAGATATCTGAACAGGGTCTCAGACCGAAAAAGAATTTATTGGAGTCTATTGTGAAAACTCAGACACCAAAGTACAAAGGTGAATTAAGGTCATTTTTGGGTACTCTTGAATTCTATCATCGATTTGTGGAGAATTATGCAGATTGCATAACAAATTTGAGGGCACTGCTAAGGAAAGGTGTTGAATTTGTATGGAGCAATGAATGTGAGAGATAATTTGAGGAGATAAAGAAGAAAATCGATATGGCAAAACCTTTATCAATGTTTGATACCAGGAAGAAAACAATTTTATCTGTGGATGCCAGTGACACTGGCATAGGAGTGGTTATGTTACAACCAGATTTTGATGGGAAAGAAATGGTGGTGATGCATACATCCCGCATGCTGACGGGTGCAGAATTAAACTACTCCGTGCTTGAAAAAGAAGCTCTGGCGTGCCACGGGGGGATTGAAAAAATGAAAAATTTTGTCTAGGGACAAGAATTTGTCCTAAGAACCGATCATAGACCTCTAAAGTCAATTTATGAAAACAAGGGACTTGACAAGGTATCAAGGAGAGTGGCTGGATGGGTAACAAGACTACAGTGTCACAAATTTGTAATTGAGGTGGTTGCTGGTAAAGAAAATGTCAAGGCTGATCATGCCTCAAGAGTGAAAATTGAGGATAATGTGACTGATAATGACAGAAGTGTGTATGGTGAAAATGAGATGCTGTTTTCCACAGTAGAGGGCATAATACAGAAACAAGAATGGATTCAGGCCTTAAAGTCAAGTGAGATGTGGAGACGGATCATGACTTTCGTAGAAAGTGAATGGCCAGAGAAAAGACTATTGTCGAGTGAAGAAAGGTCAATGTGGGAGGTGAGAAATGAATTGTCATTGAAAGGAGAGTTGTTATACCGGTGGGACAAATTGGTTGTTCCAGGATGTTTGAGAAGTAAACTAATAAGTAGTGCACACCAAGGTGACATAGGGGTGTGTAATACTAAAGAAGTAATTAAAGTTGTTTACTGGTGGCCAGGGATGGATCGTGAAATTGAAAAGGTTGTGGGTGCTTGCACTGACTGAATCAAGTCAGGGAAAAACCTACTTGCTATGTCTCAACCAATGGAGAAAACTAATACTCCAGTGGGTGTGTGGCAAGACCTGTCTATGGATGTTTTGGGTCCATTGGATATGGGTGCGGGTAAAGGAAGGTTCATTCTAGTGCTGGTTGATATCATTTGTAGATGGACTGAGTTTAGGATTATGAGGGATGTTACCTGTCTGCGGATAATAGAATTTCTGGAAGACATTTTTGAAAGGGAGGGTTTACCCAGAAGTATCCTCACTGATAATGGCCCACAATTCGTGGGAAAAATGTTTTTAGAGTATCTTGACAAATGTGGTATCAAACACAAAAGGACACCTTTATACAATCCCCAAGAAAATGGGATGGTTCAGAGGGTCAACAGATCCATTATGGAAGCTATTCGTGGAGCGAATGTAAGTGGACTTGACAGGAAGGTAGCTGTGAGAGATAGATTGTATGCATTAAGGATGGCTCCAAGGATCGAGACAGGAATCAGTGCATTTGAATTGATGAGAGGACGGAAGGCTAATACCTGTGTAGCACCTGCCTGGTTGGGTAGGGCAAGTGAAACAGATACAGTGGTGGATGACGTGAGGAAAAGGATGGATGCCCGCAAAGATAGGTGGGTGAAGAGAGTTAATGAGTAAAATCCAAAAAGAAAAACTGTGGTTGAGGTTGGGGATTTGGTGTGCATAAGAAGGGCGGTGGTCTCTAAGAAGGGGGAACCACTTTATTCAGAACCTGTTAGTGTGACACAAATTTACAAAAATGCTGTGTGTGTGGAAAGCGGTCAAGCCTGGAGTTTATCTAGAATTGCAAAGGTAAAAAGATAAATCTGCAATTTTAAAATGTGTTCATGTTTTATAACACGGATGTTACCATTTCCAATGTGTTACACCTGGTAATGTTAATTAGTAATTTGTAATAAAGAGTTTTTTTTTTTTTATTTTAGGGGAGGGAGGTGTGTTGTATATAGGTTGTGCATTTGGATGTCCTTCTATACATGTTTGTTAATGCATTTTATGTCAGTGCCACTATGGCTTGTGACAGGGCTGTACCATTCCATGTTAGAACTCCATTGTGTCATCTGCTATGGAGTGCTAGTGCATTAGAATGTTGTTCTTTGACTGCTGTCAGTTGGACCCTGGACATTGCCTGTGTTGGGGGTCTCTCTCTACGCTGCATAAACTAAAGACAATAAAGCAGACTTGATATAATGATGGTGTTACCTGCTTTCATCTTTACAAATTCTGTCCTTCCAGTGGGACAGATTGAAAGATTTTAGGGACACAATCCTGTCCTTTGGTGCACCCTGTTGGTGGCCCACAATGCCACAGCCACGCACCATGTAGCACTGGCCCTCTTCCCCTCTCATTGTACCTGATTACACAGCAGGAGATATATTATTATATTGATTGCAGTGATATCCATGGTATAAAACTGGAGACTACCGTAATTAAAATGTGATTCTATTTTTTAATACATTTACACTTTTGAGAAATACTCTGTTTTTCTTGCCCATAATAGTGGGTTGGGCCTGTAGACAAGGGGCATGCCGTTAGTCATGTCACACTAATAAGAATGTAGAATTTAAATCTATCAAAATAATAATAGCTGAACAATTCAATTCAATAATGCTCTTATGTAAAGTCATCTGACATGAGACCTGCCTATTCTCTCTAACATGTTCTACTTTGAAGTTCATTTCTGCTCGAAATCACAACCAGTCCTTAAATATATACCGATACAAACAGCATAAAGAGATAAATACACCCAGCAAAATACATTTTGCAAGCAGACTACATGATGGAATTTATTGCTTGACGCACATTGAGTTATTGTTATTCAGAAGTAATGAACATTTGAAACGCTAGGAAAAAAGTAAACATTAATTTTGTTTAAAAATAAGCAGACCTAATAACAAGCTTGCCATAGTTCTTTGACATGTGTCTGCTCTCTCTTGTCAAGGGCTCCTTCAAGCTAAATGGCCTTCATGAAAAGATGCAGCAGGCAATATGCTATAGAATGCCACCAGGATGTGAAAGGGCAAAACCTTTCCGGAAAGACAGTACAATCCTGCACCGTGTGATAAGATGAACTGTCCAGGATCACAGTATCATTTGAGGGCAAAGAAAGCATATGAGACTTGACGCATTGCTTCCCCTTACTCCAGTTTTGCAGCCTAACTGCCAAATGCATCATGCTGTTCTGCTGCCACTTTTCTACAACCTTTGTTTGGAGGGACGCCTCCGCGATCACCTTGGCAACATTAAAACCGAAAGTTGGAACGGACGTGCGCATTCGCAACCCATTCCTCGAGGCATACGGACCAAAGAATTGCAAAGGTAAGCACCTCCGACTGCGTTCAGCAGCTACATTGGAAGCACTCTTTTGAATTGCACTGGAGAGAAGCTCATTACATGTTTTTTCAAATAGGGATGTTTGTTTCCCGATGCACATGATTGACTTCAAGGCGATACCAACTTTAAGATTAAGCTAAGGTAACCATGAAGTACGGGTTATGTGTACTCACGGAAATCTCTCACAACAGTTTACCTAGTAACGCAGTTTAGGACACTAATGAACGCACTTTGTTTTCTGCTTTCTTCACCCATCTGTATGAATTGATGCATCTTGAATGATTGACTTACATGTTGGTATGTATATTTGAAATTCATTTAATATCATTGCAATATAATTGTATTGATCTTGATGAATGTAGCCCTGAAGATGGTGCTTTGCACCGAAATGCATTGGCAAACAGCCTATACTTTATTCGCCTGATGAATTGTGTGATTGAAACACAAACTACTTATAAAATACTGTGAGAAAGTGTTTGGAATCTCATTGCAACCTTTAAGCTTATAAGATTGGAATTCTACAACATTGAGCAAAACACATAATTGAAATATGAATACAAGCTATATACTTTTGGAATTTACAGAGGAATGAATTTAGCTCCTAACAAGGAGCAAGGAGGAGCACTGGGTTTACAGGGTGGACTCCACTCTGTTCTTCTTTTTGTCAGTATTTTGCATAGCCCGAGTGTCATTGGGCTATTCTTAACCTGGTAGCTCCACATATAAGCAGCAACGCACAAAAGAATATGCAGTGTATTAACTAATTGTCAAATCAAATAGAACTAGCAGTAGTGCCCACCTCTTCTCAATTTTTCCTAAACTCTGGACTTAAACCACACTTATATTACATTTGGTTATATAATTTGTGGTTTCTGGTGTAGGCACATTGTTTTGTAGTACAGAAGATGTCACTAGCCACAAGATTGATTTAATGAAGACTATGGGGCTCATTACGAGTTTGGTGACCATTCAGTGTTAATTCCACCAAATAACTGTCAAAATATTTTACCGTTACAGCTGCTACAAGTGGTGGTAGGGCGGTGTTAGTCACGATAAAGAATAATTTCTACCATAAATACCACCGATCTTTCCTCCTCTTTTCCTGCAAAAATCGGCAGTATTACCATTCAGTAAATCCACTGGTTGTAATTACGCCAACAGTTGTAATTTTACGTTGCAAGAAAAATGAAGGAAAAAGAATTACCCCACTTTTTTCTCACACCACCAAACTCGTAATGAGCCCCTATGTCCTTCAGAGAGAGGATAAGCTCGGTCGGTCTTGCTGGCATTTGGGATTATGATCTGGTATGGAAGCATATATCTCTGTAACCGGTGGACCCAGAGGCAGACAGCTGAAAACTAGACTTGGATGAATACCCAAATACTCCCCCCTCCGTGCACCACATGAGAGAATGAGACATTGGGTGAGTGTTGACAATAAAAAAGGCTGCGGGTTTTTATTGCACATCATTATGTGGTAAACAAACAAAACAATCATAATCATAATACCCATTACATAATGTGTACTTTTGGGCACGGGGTCCCGAGGTTGCACCCACTGGCCCGTGCCACCACACCAGGTCGGTTTGACAGCTGTACAGGTTCCACAAAAAAGTTGCTAACGACATCCCCTGTTAGACAGGCTGTCCACTATTTCTCTGTGTTCCATTCCTGCCACCGATACATGTGTCCAGTCTTTGTGGAAAAAGATCTGGGTTGGCCAGGGTCATGGCACTGTGTCTTATAAAGCCAAGCCTCCTGGTTGCGCAGAATTGTTCTATCCTCCTATTCAGTTTTTTCCTGGCAGTGTCTACAACTTTGCATGAATTTGCCCCCAACCATGCTTTTCTGGGTAACATGGCTGAATAACAAATCTCTGTCCTTCCAGTTATGGTTGATGCCTGCTAAAGAGGCACATGTGTCCTCTAACAGGTTTCTTCTGCCCATGGAGACTAGGTCAGTTCCTCTCAGGTGTATGACCAGGAATTCAGGGGGGTTCTTGTATGCCACCAAGTCTGCCAGATTTTCATGAATTTCTTGCAAAAACAACCCCTTGTATCCCCACAATGAGGTGATGCTGTTTTTAAAGGTTGTCCCCTCTTTTGTTCCTTCCACCCAACTCCCTGTTCTGAAAACAAGCAAGTTTCCTATTATCCAGGCTGATTTGAGTGGGGCGTGTTGCTCTGTTTGTGGGGAGACAAAATTGGTTTATATTAGTTCCGGTCTTAAGTATCTTTTAAAAAATTCCGATTTCCAACCCCATATGTGTTTCACTTGATGGGTTCTGAGCCCCCCTGGCCATGAAGTTGTCGCTTCTTCAATTCTGAAAGAATGGGTCACAAACTCTTTTGGGTCCCATCCACCTTTGCCAATGGCTTTCATTAGAATGCATTTGAACTGAAACTGACTCAAAGCTGAGAGGTTCCTGTGTATCAGGAAACTACCACCCACATGTGGGCGCTGTTTGCGATATTTGTTTGTGATGCATACTGGACAATTGTAGGTGTCATCAATACAGTAGATATTTACTTCCCTTTTTTATCCTGTTTTGGACTTTTGTACATCAATGGTGATGCTGTCCGCTCTCACGCTTGTGCTCATCATCCCTAAGCCATTGCTGACTTTGGTGTTTGACACAATGAGCTAGCTCACTCTGGACGCTCCAAAATATGCTAAAGAGAAAGCTGTTCTGAACAGCAGGGTTTCATATGGGAGTGAACATATTTCTTCTAGCAAGTCTATTAATGTAACTAGTTTTTGGAAGTCTAAAGGGCGTCTTTTGTCTATTTGCGGCCCTTAATCATTCCCCCAGTCTTCCAGGACATATGAAATGAAGGAACCCCGGGTGGGGTCTGAGTGTCCCTGCAGCTTTGAAAAATAAGCCACTGCTGTCAGATGCCTGTTTGCCCACTCCCTCTTAAAACCTTGTCTGCATGTCCACCCCAAAAATGCATTCATATCTTTTGTTGTTAACAACTCTACATGGGTTAAACCCAACACATTTAGTACCTTTTTCAGACACTTACTATATTGAGATGTGGTGTTGTTCGCCAAGGCTCTTTGGGCAGCTCTAAAAGTAACCCTGTGTCAGGGTCTATTTTTTTCGTTAGCAGTCTTTGACCGCATTCACCCGTGTTTCAGGCGATTGATGGACTTGGTTGTGCATCCCGGCCCCGGCCGTTCAGCGTTTACTTTCCCAGAAAATCCCAACAGTCCTTTGCGAACTCTGTAATATCTTTCTGAACATTTGGCACCATTTGGTGGAATTTTGTCCACTGAGAACGAGATAATGCATCAGCAAAGTTATTGTCTGTTCCCGCAATGTGCTTTCCTCTGACCACGATATTTTCAAACAAAGTCATTTTGGTGATGGCTATTAAAACTTTCAGCACCACTTTTTTGTCCCTGTTTCCTACCTAGCTCTGGGAGTCATGACTACTGGTAACAAACGTGAGAGGCATGGGAGAGGAGGTTTTGCCCTGGGGGCTGCCCATACCCCCTCTTCCTAACCTGTCTGCCATGGGGCACAGGTTACCAGCCCCTGCCCTGGAGCTGCGGGGTTCCCCTTGTGCGGCGCTGGCAACAACTGGTGCTCAACATGCTGATCTCTTTAACCATGTTGGCTCTCAAACATATATGCATTTAAATTTCAGTTTTTGAACATGAACAATATATTCTCCAAAGAACGATGAAAACACTACAATCGATGTGCTACTGTAAATGCAAATGCTGCAGGTAAAACAGTGAAGTCAGAAAACATTAAATAATGAATTCATGAGATCAGGACGTACTTTCAACAACATCTAGGCTGTGGGCTCAGAGCTTCATTAGCACACTTTACAATGACATGACATGCTATTCATGTTTTACAAAAAAGAGTGCACTGAAATCTTGGCATCAGCAGCATAGTGCCTCTTTTGGTCTCCCAATCCATTTGCTAGGAGCTCAGTAATATGGGAGAAGTGCTATTGTATCCCTCCATTTGGGAATGTGGCATATACGGGCAGTGTAAAGAAATCAGACATACACCACCATAACTAGAAGAAATGAGAATTAAGTATGATGGGGAATATACCAATAAAAAGCATAACTGCGTGTAAAGTCCAAATGCATATTATTCTAAGTTGTCCCAATTATCACATATATTGAAAAGGGAAATTGAGTCAATGTAACCATGATACATTGTTTGACATCTGTGATGAGCTAAACATACACCTAGGTATCAGGCAACACACGGCCCTACATGTGATCTGGGTGAAATAAAGTTTGAAAGAAAAACATAATTGCAACACGTTTCAGCAGCAAGACAATTGCAGGAGGATCTGGCAAATTGCCTGAGGCTCCTGATGTACAAACAAAGCTCCCAACTTCTTGCTGGTCAAAGGGATTTGTAACAGCTTTCTCGATGTGCATGGGGCCAAGTTAAACATGCTGATAGGCTCCAAGAGACTGGCACAGCTACGACATATCAGGAATTGCATCATAAGATTCTAGAAGAACCTGAACACCCCCATGATGGCCACAAAGCACCATTAAGCTCTCATCTGCCTGCAAGATCCAAACCCCAGCAGCAGCTTCTTGAAGCTGATATGGAAGCTATCCTGTGCATTGTGATTGGTGCCTTTATGGCCATGTGGCATACTCCATCCATTCTTATTTAGTTTCCACAGGGTTTTCCACCTGACCATCCAGAGTCAAAGAGCAAAATCAGCAAAGAGTTACTCCAGTGGGTGTTTTCTACTTAGCCTACTAGGGACAGAAATGTCCTGTGGGATATGCCCCATGCCCAGCATATAATGTCCAGTCCCTGGCATGTCCTTCAGAGAAGAGTGGATGAAGAAATAAACAGGTCACATTGCCCGCTCCATGCTGCTCTCCACCTCATTGGCACTGATAAGAACCACCCCTCTGTGCCTGCCAGGGTCAACCAACCAAGACATGTGCATTTTCCTCCCATGTTCTGCATGCCTGTGATCCTGCATAGTTTCATTCTAACCACATTCTGCATACCCTTCATCTGGGAACCCCATTCACCCACCACATGGACTATCAGCACCCCTCTCGTCACCCTATACCATCTTCGGATGCTCATTTACCTCAAGGAGTGTACCCTCACTGCATCCTTAAGTTCTTTATTGAACACATTGAGGGTGTCTTGAATGACCAGTCTCTTCCAGTACAAACCATCTGTTTTTACCTAGACAACCTCACAATGTATTTTATGATCTTGACTTCCACATATTTTTTCTTCCCAGGAAGCTATGGTCTTTCACCTCCATATCAACCTTCCCTCCATGACAAAATCCCACAAAACGGAGAAACTTGCTCTCCTGACTCAATTCTTCATCCTCCTTGGTTGACCCATCGCCCTCTGAAAACTCTATTGTGCATTTCAAAGTCTCTGCCCCTCTGCTCTCAAACATTTTTTTGCTCACTAAACAAATCTTAAATCTTGACATTGGGCCAGCTATTTAGGCAGAGTAATGACTTCCCTTGAAGTTCTTGCAGCACCTCCTTCCATCTCCACTATATTACTGTTTCTGGAGTGCAGTTGGTTACCCGCACCTCCCAAAGAGCAACACACTCAGCTTTCTCCATCACTCTTGTGCACGATACTTCAACCATGCACCTCCCCAGCTATTTGACAGTTGAGGATAAGCATGCTCCTTTATGTGCTCTGGTGGCATAAAATCTAACTATCTGTGGGATATATTGACCCACTCTCCTGTGCTTTACCACATCACTATCTGCATTTGTGCAAGAAACAGCAAAATGGCTGTGCTGGCTCTTGTGCATGCCCGTTCTTCGAAACTGCATTTTCGCAACAACCAAAAAAATGGCTGCATCATCCTGCCACACACACTTCAGGCAGGATGAAACAGAGGACACACTGCAGGAGCCTGCCAGTGTGCACTGAAACATATAAATGGAATTACGTCAAGAGGCAGCATTGCTTTGCTGAAAACCCCATATTCCCCTTCAAAATGAAACATTTTCACCCTTTCAAAATGCTGTTTTTCGCAAATTCCATCGGTTCATCTGAAACTACTCTGATTGTAAAGGCCCTGTCATGCCCAGGATATTTCACTGTGCTTTAGCAAAATCAAGCCTTATTCCAGAATGACAGACTGTGCCAGCCAAAACCTGAAAACCAACAAAAGCTGTACTGCATCAAACATGGAAAAATGCTTAACTTTGGCTTAAAAGCGGCAAAATCACTGTTTGAAAAGGAATCAGAGCTGTATGTACACATGTCAATTTTATGGAGAACTTTGCCTTGTACAGACTGTTGAGTAAACCATATTGAAAAGACAGATGCAAAACTGAAATTAGAGGAAACACCAGTTTTCACCACACATGTAAAATGGACTTGTGCAAGCTAAAGACAAAAGAAATGACCATTTAAAAAGGAAACTGTGGAATGAAAGCCTGCCTTATTTAGCAATACAAAGAGGTTTTGTTGCTGAGGAAAGTACACCCATGAGCTATATGTTATTCCTTTGGTTTGTTTAATTCAGGACCCAAAAATCAGGAAATAAAGTTTGTGCTGAACTTGCAAGCTAAAAAGAAATAAGTTATTTCAGATGGCAGGCAGAAACTTCCCCCGAGGGGAAGGGGACTATCATAAAAACTCTCATCAGACACTGACAAACCCCTGTTACTTACGGGGTTGAACAGACTTTTGTCTCTGCTGGGACCCAAACAACACAGCTCCCAGGGAAGGAAGCTAGAGGTGTGAAGGGGGCATTATAACTCTAGTCAAGGGAGGACCCCACCCCAAACAGGGAACAAAAGACAGTTGGTTGCAGTTGAAGTTAAATAGAAAAATTGACCAAACAAAGGAACTGCCTTTTGGTTACAAAGACTATCTTATTAAGAAAATGTAAATACTTTTATCTCTGCAGCAAGAATAAGTCAAAATGTAAAAGGTTGGCAGTTTCAAATCTAATTTATGGGCTATCTTTTTTTAAAACTTGGTAGAACTCATTGCCGCATGGGGAACAGAAGTTACATAATATGACGGATTCCAAGGCAAGTATTAATGGTGCAAACATAAATTGTTGTACATACATCCCTGGGGACAATTCACATCTGTGTATAAAATTGTGGAATTTTAGGCCAAATCTTTCATGTTTAGAATTATCAAAATGTATCAGAAGGGTGAAAAAAGTTGCATAGACCTGAGGAATGGACTGATCTGTGATGCACATAATATCTAACCTGTGTATCTGATTTGCTAAGAGGTTGCAATTGTGTGAATATATTTGTGGCAAAATTAGATTTTAGTTCCAGTAACTATGAGAGGTTTCTGGACATTGTAAAACCTCATAAACCTTACATCATTCCCTTAGAAATCCAACCCACTGAGAGCGAGGCAGAGACTATTACCCGTGCCCAATCCAGTTGATAGAGGCGGGTTTAGTAAAGCCTTCCCCTGTCATATAATGTGATGATATCACCAGGCATTATAAATAAGAGCCCCTGACAACACACAGGAGACACTGATTCCTGATTTCCTACGCTGGCTTCCTGTTCCTGTCTGTTCCTGTCTTCATCTTGCATTTATCTATCAAGACTTCAGATCCCAACCGCAAGGCCAAGCATTGCTGATCCTGCTTCAGCTAGGCCTCAATTCTAAAATAATCCCAATAACCAAGGGAAACGCTGTGGTGTTTTGGGAAGCATCCTGAATTAACCTGGCTTGCTGCTCACTAAATGTATGCCTGCTGCAAATCTGCCATACAGCTGATCTATCTTATCCAGTGACCAGAACTGCTACCCGGTAACCAGTCCATGCCTAGCTGATCCTGTCCTGCTGATTTTGTCCTGCTGTCCTTTCTTAGACCAGATCCTTTGGGTGACCAGAACTGCTGACTGTCCAAAACCCAAAAACTAAAAAGTGGACTGTGAGTATCAATAGGAACCCTTAGCAATTCATAGTATACCTTGCCTTGCTTTGTCCTATCCCAATCTCTAAGCTATCCTATTCTGACCCGATATCTTGTTAAAATTGTCAGCATTATAGGTGAAACCCTGCCTTTGATTTCTAGTGTTAGCGATTTTGATTAAATAGATTAATTTTCCATAAAGGAAATAGGGTACACCACGTGATGGGTTATAACGGCCGTGTAACTGTGGAGATTCACTGGTGACATTCTCTTTTCCTTAGTCATTAAATCCAGTTTAAGTCAAGTTTGCAATTTATTTTAAAGCCGCTTTTCTGTTTTTCACTACACGTTTTTTTCCAAAAACAAACCTCACTAGATCTTGCATAACTTGCTCAGTTTAATAGCTAGAGACTTAATTTCACTTCCAGATTGTACTTAAGATTTATAGCTACACCCCATATAAAAGCAGCACTCCAAATTAATTTCACCCGTTTTTATCAAAAACCGTTTGGTTAATTCCAGGAAGGAATTGAAATATTTGCAGAAGTTCCCACGTGTCATTTTGATTATAAACTGTTTTAAATCTTCCATTCAATTTCGATAGAATGCTTTTGCTCAATCCATTGCTTTTGATTGCTAGTATCTTTCCAGTGTTGCTCTAGTAAAGAATTGTTTTTGTTTCAAGATTTCTATACACATTCATCGTTTTATTCAGCCATTCCCGAGTGCCATTTTAACATTCCAAGGGTTTAAAATCCGTTTTTTATTCTCATTTGGGGAGGGAAAGTTAGTTTTGAATTCCGTTTCCAGATTCATATTCCTAACTGTGTGCTGCTTCCTTGTATCCATGCAGAAATGATTATTTGTCGGTTAAGGGACCATTGCAGGTGGAAATCCTAACTTGAGTGATATCTTTCCGAAAATCTAAAAGTGTTTCTATTCCCTGGTGTTTTCTATCTGTTTTACTAAAGGGTTGAATTAAGTGCATCACCTGCATTCCTATTGTTATTATCATCACATTGGTGACTGATGCCCCATTTATTAAAACGTGTATCATCTCTTTTGAATTTTGAAATACATAAATAAATATTCATAAATAAATATTACCTTTACCCACCAGCCTGGTTCCTGGTCCATCGTGACCCGGGGTATTTGAAAAGAAAAGGGGGTGTGATATGAGTGGTGTATCACTCAAATATTGAATCTATGTATAGATAAATAAGCATTTCACTTGAGTTGTGCGCTGCATACGAGAGACCAGGGCGTGTCGCCTGATTGAAATCCTTAACATATCTCAACTGCCCTAGACTCAGTAAAATTAACCTATTACACTAACCTCATTTCCTGTTATCGTTCTCCGGACAAGGGATCAAGAACCCTCCAATCAATACTTGTCCTCATTGACCTTTTTCTGTCTTTAATCCTTAATCTCAATAGATAGCTTTTCCAGATATGTCTCTTCCAGAATGATTCTGGACACCCTGTGGGCCCTCTTCTCCTTATCTCCAACCAACATCTCTTTCATCTCACTATCAGACTTCGGACCAACCACAATGATTGAGCTGGCACCTATCCTTTGGGCTACTATACCCACCATGCCTTCAACTGACTGTTTCAGACCTCATTGTTGGATTTGGCATCTCGTTCCTATTCCTGTAACCTATGTGTTGGCGGTCTCCGGATGCCGCCGTCCGTGAGCCCCCCACCCCCCGTGACACAGAGACACGGAGACAGCGTTGTTACCAGTGTGGGCTCCCCGGTGAGTGTGATGTCCCCGGGAACGCCCTGTTTATTTAACAGCGCACGCGACGGAGTGAACGTCACCCCGTCACGTGCGTACCCTTAAAGGGCCAACGCCACACTCCTCCTTTTCCATAACAACAAATTGGAAACAGGAGGGACTAACTATCACACGTTTATAAAGCACACAACTCGGTCAATTCCAAAACCCCCATTTATTCACAGCCACCCTGGATCCCCCGCGGGTACCTGTCACGGCCTGACCATTAGCCCCCGGTCAGCCTCCTGAGCTCAGTCCGTCACATAGTCTGTAAGACGGGCAGGTTTCCCACGCCCTGTTCTCAGGGGGTACCTCCTGCCACCGTCCCTGGCCGGTGTCTCTTGGCCGGGTCTGCCTCGAGCCGGAGAGTCCGCGGCAGGGCTGTCACCCCCACCTTCATCCAAGGCACCCTCACCCTCTCGGTTGTCGGGGCTGTCCACTCTCTGGTCGCCGATTCTCCTGAAGAATGAAGCATTCCTTGTTACAGACGACGTCCCATCAGAAGCTGTTACCATAGAACCCTTGACCGCCACAACATCTAAAGGAGCGGGTTCATACGTGAGGGACAACTTTCCATGTGGGTGACGATTCCTCACCAACACCTCGTCTCCCAGCGCGATGTGTGGGGGCCTTAGGCCCCTCCGGATGTTTTCCATCTGCGTCCTGACTCGTCTGTCCTCCTCGACCTGTTCATTGTCAATGACGGCAGGGTCCCTGTCCCCAACCTCCGGTATCACGTCTCTCGGACATCTCTGAAAGAGAGCTTCCGCCGGGGCCACACCCGTTGATGAGTGAGGTGTGGTCCGATAGCCCCGCAGGAAGATGTACAGGGCCCTCTGCAAACACTCGCCCTTTCCATGGGCAATCCGAAACACTTTGTTGAGGGTGCGCATCATGCGCTCTGCCTCCCCGTTGGCCCGGGGCCACAGTGGGGTTACCCGCCGGTGTTGAATGCCATACTCCTTCATGAGCTCGGCAAAACTCTCGCCTTGGAACGGTGCCCCGTTGTCGGAGCATAGCACAGAGGGCAGGCCATGGGTGGCGAAAATCTTCTCCAGCACCACCACCACGTTCTCAAATGCGACAGACTCTATGAACTCGACCTCCGGGTATCGAGACCACTCGTCCACCACAACTAGGAAGTGAGTGCCTCTCGACGTGGACCCGGAGTCTGCGTGCACCACTTCCCATGGCCGGGTCCCTCTGGGCATCGCTTCAATAGATGGTTCCCGCTGGGCCGGTGCCGCAGCCTGGCACCACACGCACGACGCCACAAATGTTTCCACCTTCCGCTCGAGTTCTGGGAACCACACCTTCTGGCGGAGGCGAGCTTTGGTTTTGGGCGCCCCTTGGTGACCCTGGTGCGCCAACGCGATGACCTGTGACACTTTGGCCTGGGGCACCACGATCCTCTCACCCCTCAGTAGCAGCCCCGACTCTGAGAATGTCAGTTCTTCTCTCACTCTCCATAACTGCTCAAGGGCCACTCTGGCTTCACATGTCCTGCGTTCCACGGCCTCCAGTACCGTCTTCCAGGTACCCTTCTGCATGGCTTCCTTCAGGATGGCGAAACATTCGTCGCCTTTGGACGCAACCTCGAGTTCTTCCACCTGCATGGAGTTTGGGGTGGCCGTCTCCACTACCAGACGGACATGATCATCGGCCTCTTCCGCTGATGCAGACTCCTGCGAGTCCCTTCTTGGGTGACGAGATAGGTAATCTGCCGCGTTGTTAGCCCCTGGACGATATGTTAACGACACTCCATACTCGAGCAGGGCGAGCATCCAACGCTCTATTCTCACTGGTGGACGGGATGATGAGCCCGCCATGATCGGCAGCAACGGCTTGTGGTCCGTGACCACAGTCACGGGGCGCCCCAAAATGTAGAGGCAAAAATGTCTGCAACCCCACAGCACCGCCAGGGCTTCCCTCTCGATCTGGGAGTACCTTTGCTCGGTGTCGGAGAGCGCCTTACCGGCGTATGCTATGGGTCGGACTTCTTGGTCATTCCCCACTTGTGTAAGCACTGCCCCCAGTCCATATGGGCTGGCGTCCACCACGATCTCTGTCCGCAGACTCGGATCGAAGAACGCCATGGTGTCGTCCGCCGCCAAGGCTCCTCTGATGTCGTCGAATGCCGCCTGCTCAAGGGGGCCCCAGTGCCAGGTGGTGTCCTTCTTTGTGAGCGATCTCAATGGCTCTGAGCGGGACGCCAGGTTCCTGATGAAACGGCCACAGTAAGTGACCATGCCCAAGAAGCTCCTCACCTCTGCAACATTCTCAGGCGGACGCGCCTCCTTTATGTCCCTCACTTTGCGGGGGTCCGGCGACACCCCATCCGCCTTAAACACGAACCCAAAGAATTCGATCGTTGTTTTCAGAAATTCACACTTGTCCTTGTGCAGGGTGAGTCCCAGCGAACACAGGCGCTCAAAGGTCTTGGCCAGGCGTGCCAGATGCTCCGTCTCAGACCTGGCATACACCAAGATGTCGTCGCTAATATTGAGGACTCCATCCAGGTCCGCTAGTGCCTCTCTTATGATGTTTTGGAAAACCTCCGCCGCAGAAGACACCCCAAAACTCAACCTCTTGTATCGGTAAAGGCCTCGATGAGTGGTAAAGGTTGTGATGTAGCGGGACCCGGGGTGCAGGACCACCTGATGATAGCCTGCTCTCAGGTCCAGTTTGGAAAAGAACCTCGCCCCTTGCAGTTCGGCTATGATGTCATCGATGGTAGGGGTCAAATGTCGCTCCCTCTTTATGGCCTTGTTGGGGAGTCGCATGTCCACGCAGATCCTCACCGCGTCCGGCTGTTTCGGCTTGCGCGCAATGACAATGGGCGACACCCACGGGGGGGGCCCTCAACCTTTTCAATGATGTCCAGCCCCACCAGATTGTCCAGTTCTCGATCTACCAGATCCCTGAGATGAAAAGGAACTCGCCGGTGCTTCAGCGCCACTGGTTGGATCGACTCATCGATGTGGAGCCGGACTGGCTCACCCACCAACTGTCCAATGCCTTCAAACAGGGAGCTGTGTTTGGCCAAGAGCACCTGAATGTCGTCTAAGTACACTGAGTATGCGAATGTGACGATGCCCGGCGCCTCAGCCGCAGCACAGCAAAGCAGGGTGTTGTCGCTCACCGGTGTGACATAGAATCTGGCCCGGATGTGTGAGTCACCATATTGGACATCAGCCACGAACACGCCATCCAGAGGAAGGGGCTGATCGCCGCCGAAAGCGAATATGCGTGCTCTCGGTGCGGTCAGCGTGGGCCGGGCCTGCATGGTATTATAGTGCTGTCTGGCCATCACATTCACGGACGCACCGGTGTCCACTAGCATCGGTACAGAATCTCCATTGACAAACACGTTGCACCTGGGCTGTCTCTTAGAACAGGATTTCAGCATGCTCACACTGGACACGAAGAAGACGTTTTCCTCATCCTCTTCTTCCTCCTCCCCTTCCTGAGGGGCCTCTTCGTCACCCTGGTCCACCTGAGCGACGTTGGACGCCCTTTGGGGTCGGAAGAAACCGGCTCGGACAGGAACTCTTGGCACTACCTTGGGAGCTGCAGATCTGCACATTCTGGCAAAATGGTCCGCGCCTCTGCACCTACCGCACTTAACCCCAGTCGCGGGGCACTCAGCTGTGTGTGGGAGATCGTACCCACACTTTGGGCACGAGGAAGTCGTCCCAGGCGGGCGCGGGCTCTGAATGTTCATGGGGCGCCTCGCTCCACGGCCTCTTCCGACCGCGCAGATTTCCTCCACCTTGCCTGGGCGGGCACCAGCTTCCATTCTGGTCGCCCGCAACTCCGACACTTCGTGGCACCTTCCCAGTTCTAGGATGCGAGGAAGGGTGATGCCAGGCTCGCGCAAAATCTGGCGCCTCAGTTTCCAAGAGACACACCCCTGAATGAGTTGGTTGCGAATCATAACTTCAGGGTCATTCCACGCACATGGCGCCGCCAGTCTCCGCAGCCGTCCATAGAACACATCCAGAGTCTCGTCATCCTTCTGTCGGGCCATTCTCATGAGAAAACGTTCATAATCTGCATTGGCCATTGGCAGAAAATGATTATGGAGTGCATCCTTTGCCGCCGCAAACGACCCATCCGCCGGCTGAAGGGACAGAAATATCTCGTGCACTGCTGGGCCAGCAGAGTACAGAAGAGTGGCCAGCTTGCTGTCGTCGCTTGTCTCCATAGTGGCCCTGAAGTACATCTCCAGCCTATCCATCCACATCTTCCACCTCTGTCCCAGGCTTGATGGAGAACCCGAGGTATCAAACTCAGGCATTGGCTGTAGGGACCCAGGTGGTTTCAACAGGGGAGCAGGCGGAGGCGCAGCAGCAGCAGCAGCAGCAGCTTGACTCATGGTGGAAAGTGCACAGGCACCCCAGAAGATCTAAGTGATGGGGCCGCAACTCACCACCAGCAGTCAGCCTCTATAGATGGTTTGACTTCTGCCTCTCACCAGGCGCACTCCTCGCAGATGTATTGCTCCAGCCAGCATGCAGACACTGAGGTGTCCAGAAATTGAGCAGGGGGAAAGGCTCCTTCAGCAGGCTTACCATAGAGTCTTGCCCATCTACTCGGTGAAAAACAGTGTAAATGTCGATGAATCATTCCAAAATTGACACGTGTTGTCTCCAGCGACTATCCGCCGCTGAAGTATCCAAAAATTATGTCCGGATGGCTCACCGGCGCTCCGTTATGAAGCCGTGAGTCTCCGAGGCCTATTCATCAAAATGGCCGCCGGCCGCGTGTATCTCTCCCTTCTCCGCGGTCAGAAATCGCTGGAGCGCTCACATCGGATCATCTACGCTCCCAGCTGATTGCTCCGCCTGTTCCAGGGAGTGATCCCGGCACTCGTCGCCACTGTTGGCGGTCTCCGGATGCCGCCGTCCGTGAGCCCCCCACCCCCTGTGACACAGAGACACGGAGACAGCGTTGTTACCAGTGTGGGCTCCCCGGTGAGTGTGATGTCACCGGTCACGCCCTGTTTATTTAACAGCGCATGCGACGGAGTGAACGTCACCCCGTCGCGTGCGTACCCTTAAAGGGCCAACGCCACACTATGTATTTCCCGGAGGGTGCTGAGTACACAGTATGGTACTGTAACTGCAAGAAGAGGGATATTTGTTTTAGTGTATGCAGCGGTATACTATTAACAAATTTGCTCAATGGTACCAATATGTGCCTCCAACTCAATAAATGGGAGAACAGAGTAATGCTGGGCTCAGACATAAGCCTTCAAACTGTAGAGTGATTTGTAATCTTTTTTTGATGTTTTACTTACTTTGGGGTCAATACAAAAGGTAGAAACACTATATACACAGAGTTCCACTGGTTTCTGTGGCCACGTGTGAGAAGGTTATCCAGTGTTGTTTTGGTTGGAGCTCTGGGACTTGATGTTTTCCTAAAATAGATATGGGAATTAAAAAAATAAAAAGAATAAAAAAACGACAACTCTCATAATCAACAGGGAAAATATCAGGACTGGATGACCTTCACCCACACAAACATGGGAAACTTACAAGTTCTGTATACACCCTTCTCTTCATATTCAATGTAACTGGCTTCCCACGACCCTTCCCTAGGCCTCCCCAACTAAACTACATGTCCCATAATCCTGTGTACACAGTTAAATGGTTGGAATGATGCATGGTTTAATACATGCCCATTGGCACCACAGTGTAGGGAAATTATTCATTCACAGTATGCGGCAGCTAAGAAGCCATTATCTTAGGATCGAAAACAGTGGTCGACGTGTACGAAAAGAAGTAGTGGAACTATGGTCGCTGCTGGCCTGCCCCTGCTCCCCACAAACCCCATCACCACGCCCCTCCCACACACAATACACCCCCCCTGCTGTTTTAAGGGAACGTACAGTGTAGTGCACTGAAAGTGAAGGGTTCAACTTCTTCCTACACTTTTATTTTAAAACAAAACCATTTCGGAACGGTTTCTTTTTAAAATAAAAGTATAGGAGCTATACAAGGTAATTTTAAAAAGTATAAGAGCACGGCTCCCGACCGCACCCGCTCACTTCGACCACTCGAAAACCTCCGACGGCGTGAGAGGAAAGTGACTCTGACCAAGGAACTCTCTCACAGAAAACACGCATTTTACTTGGCCAAGTCCATAACTCAATGTTATTGTTTTCATATGAGACAATGATTCAATCATAACGCTGATCTGTGTTCCTCATCACATTGTCTGTAATACCTGCACATATTTTGAGCAAAACATGCAATGATGATCAGAGGGCGGTGCCTGAAGCCCTGGTTCTTTATTGTGTTCACTCTTTTATGTAAGCTCCCAGTGTTAGTAAGACACAGTCATACCACATGCAATTTAACTAGTATGAAAACACTTTCTTTCCGTGTGTGGTAGGTATTGTACATAAAAATGAACTAGCAGTAAAACTGGTTCTAGAAGGGCTTCTGTTGCTTCTGTTAATGAGTCAGTCCATTGTCAGGTCAATTCCTGAGCACGGAATGATGTCGTATCTGGATGCCTGTGTAACAACTTCTTGTTAGTGGTATGGTAATGTTTATTTGTAAAGTGCCCATACACAAGGTAAGTGTTTCGAGGTGCTCAAGGAGGAAGGATCAGGGGAGAAAACCAACAGTTATTCAGAGCCTTTGAGTTTCTAAATGATAACCAGTCTGCGTGGCAGAGTAAGTGCATATAGTGCAATTAACAGTATAGATAGCAACAGATAGGTCTGACAACAATTCTGAGGTTTTTCCAAGAGCATTGAAGCACTACCATGCAGAAAGGGAGACAGGGAGGAAAGATAGACGAGGTTCAAGGCATGGTACATTCAGATCGTGCAGGTGCACAGAAGGTGCAGGAGAGGGGAGGTGGAGGAGGACAAGTGCAGGGGGGGTACAGATGCCCCAGTTGGTCAGAAACTGGGTAAGTGCTGAGAGATGCTGTTCTGAATGTGTAATTGATTGAGTGCACTAGCAATGAGACAAATGCAGGCTTTGAGGCAAGTGCTGGAGGACTGGCAAAGGTGCCGGGAACCAGTGAGACTCTTAGGTACTGTCGGCATGCTGTGTGGAAATGGATGGAGAGAGGAATAGAGAGGAGAGAGGGGTATGCAGGGTAGAGGGAGAGAGATGGAAGAGGAGAAGAGGAATGTCTTAAGGAGATTCCGAAACTTAAGGAGATCAGGCTCAAGACCGAGGGCGGCATGGAGGCTATTCCAGAGGGTTAAGCAAGTTTAAGTGTCACCTTTCTCTCATCAGGTTACCTTGATTCTATTAAAGGCTATTCCAAGGCAGTTTCTCCGATGCCCGGGGGGTAGTATGAGTCATCTGCCTCCTATCAGCAAGGGTCCTTAATGTTGGACTTAACGGGCTGGCTGACTGACTTAGCTGTAAGTGCTGTAAGTGCGTTACCTGAAACAGCAATGCCTCATGAGACGTTCTCCGACTCCAGCTCTCAGCCCTCACCTGTTAGGAAAAGCCAGCACAGGCCAAACTGAAGGCTTTCTCTTACTAACCTCTTACTTACCTCTCAGTCAGGTGGTCTTGGACACAGTCAAGAATGCAGCAAATCAGAGGGGGACCCTCTTACAGAACAATATGTCCCTCCAGCAGGGATGCTCCAAATTCGATCAGTGGATAAACAAGATTACAGTAAATAACGATGTACCCACCATCTGCGAGGTTAGTTAGTGCATTGGGCAAAGTATGACTATGTTTAATCCAGGTGTTCCGCTTCTATAGCCTTTGATACACATCTAGTGTCACGATTACTACCAGATCCCTGGTAAACAGGGATTATATTAGAAATGAGCAAAAGTTAATATGTATTGAATCTGATGTCTTCGTAGTTAATTGTCACAAATCGTATGCATATAATTCATATACTTCTTCAAGGTATCAGGGCATTGGGGACTGGCTACATATACATAGACATCCCTACTCTCAGACCCACATTCCTATCTCAGCCACATATTTTCTAGAATTCCCTCTCCGCGCCTCCTCCTCACATCCAAATCCTGAGGCTGGTATATACGGTTCATTATTACAGATGCTTAAACATTGAATGCTGGGGAGTTGTGAAAAATGATTTAGCAGTGTGCATTATGCCCTTTGTGATTGAAGCACCTTTTAGCATGGACATATTTTCCAAGCACTCACATCTGTCACGCTTCTCATGCTCCCAAAGAGTGTTTTCATTTTAAAGCAAACCAGCCAGGAACTCTCATTGCTTCCATGTCACTTCCCCTTTGCAGTAGGGATATTTCGAAAGAGCACAGTCAGGAGGACTGTACAAGGCTTTCCATCTTGGAATAATAACACACTATCAGAACATAAAGTATATTGTTATTTTAGGTTTTGATCATTTGTTTTACTCACTAAGAAAAATGAATTCTGACTACAAAATGTACTGGTAGTGACAATTAGAAAAGAAACTCGAAAACTGTACTTTCTTTTAGTGGCTAATTATTCCAACAATACACAGTTTCATCTCTCAACAAATCCTTCCTTGATTTATAGGTACTGATCAAGTAAAGAACAATTATCTGTTTCTTCTGTGCGCACCAAGTCAATGGTTAGACATATGTGTAAAAAGTTTAACTACACACTAATAATTAACAAAACATACAACATTAAAAAACACAGTTGAACATTTTGCAGCTTGGTCCTCTGGTCCATTACCCGCCCCCTCATATAACCTTTCTGTGAATCCCTCACATTCCCCCAAATGAACAGACGATCTCATTATGAGTATGGCAGTGTGGGTACAAACAATGGCAATATGGCATTAATTTTATTACCGCCATGTTACTGCTGAATTACCTTAATGCCGTAATATGAGTTTGGGGGTAAGGTAGAAGATAAACACCCAGCAAAAAGCTGGAGGAAAATATTTCAAACTTACTGCCAAAAAACTCCTAAATCGTCAGAATTACTGTTGGCGGTAATTATGCCGAAATCCCCATGGAGTCCTATGGAGTACAACCATGGGGGCTTACACCGCCCTACCACTACTTGTAATTATGCAGTAAATTTGTAGGAGCAAGTGGCAATGACAGTAATTGAGTTTGGTAGTATTTCAAGCCAATGTGCCCTCAGCATTCTGGTGACATTCCTGCAGGACACACACAACTAACATATACATCTCCAGGCTGATCCACACCTATACGGATGCCTCTATTGCAGTTGATGTAATTCCACTTTAACCCAAAACAAACGCAGCCCCCCAATCAAGAAATCTGTGTTTATCTACGGTTATGGTCCCACTGGTTTCAGAAAGGGACGGAGTGGTAATAACTGAGATCAGAGGCAGTCTTGCAATAAGGTGCCTTAACAGAATATTGTGTTCTTATTGAGTTCTGATTGATAAGTGGTGAATGAGTAGGAGTGAGAATGTATATCACAAACAGGAACAGGAGGATATAGCAATATGTTTTACCATTGACCGCCTGAAGCCAGTATTTACACATTTTTAAACTACACATCGAAATCATGAGAGCAAGATGCAGGAGGGTTGTGGTGTTCGGCTATTTGCTTGGACGATAGGATGGAAGGGTTTGGGGGCTCCTTCCATCACTAACAGGTGGACTGTAAGATGAGTTTTGAATAGTTCCACTGAAAACATGTCTTTGATGGCTGGAGGGAGGGGAGCTTTCCTGTTGAGTTGGGTGATTAGGGCCAAGGAGCGAAAGCGGTACAAGGCACAGGTGGAGCTGGGGACTGACAGATTGTGTAGAGATGTGGAGTGGAGAGTGTGCAAGGGAGAGTGTAGTGGCATGCACCTAGTGAAGTAGTTGGGGGCAATACCATTGATAGCTTTGTAATGTATAGTCTAGTAGCAGGAATGTATAGAGAGAGAGAGACTTTGGGCCTCATTACGACCCAGGCGGAAAACCATGGTGCTATTAGCACCATGGTCCATGCCGGTAAGTTACCGACTCCGCCATGGAGAAAGGGGGAATTACCACCCCATTACAAGGTTGGCGGGGCGGTAATTCCCCTTCCTACATGGCCCTTCCCCATTCCCATTTTTAACCCATAGGGCTCAATGAGAATGGGGAAGGCGCTAAGTACGGTACCGCAAGTTGCGGTACCGGACTTAGCACCAAGGTCCCTTTGCGGGTCCCTACTTTAATGGCTGGTGTAGACCAGCCGTTAAGGTCGGGTCTCGCAAAGGGACCTCGTAATCAGGCGTTAATGGGTTAACGGCTCCGCAGCCTTCTACGGCACCGTTAATCCATTAGCGCCAGGGTCGTAATGGGGCCCTTTGTCTGTGGAGGCAACCAGCGCATTGATGGTAGGTAGAGATGGAGAAGGATATGGCAATCATGACGTGCTTTGTGCAAAGTTGAGGAGTTTGTTGTTGGCAGCATACGGGTAGAGGGTTTGACCAAAACGTAGGCCTGAACAGTAGTCCATTTTCCTTCACAAAAGAGTAGAGATAAATATTTTAGATTAGTAGTGTGTGAGGTCTGGAACCATTTCTCTAATGTTAGGAGGTCGATTCTGGCAGTAAAGTCAGTGGTCATGATGAACCGGAAGGGCTTAGGTTCGTTGTCAAAGAGAACCCTAAGGATGTGAGCCATAGCTGAGGGGGTGAAGCGATCAGTGCGAAAGAGAGGGGAGAGGGAGCGTGCGTATACTGTGGTTTGGCCGGAACCAATTACTTTGTTGTAATCTACTTTGACAGCATTGCTTTATGGGGAAGTAACTGTGTAAATGTGTTTTGAGCGGTAGGGGTGCAGGAGAGGTAGGGGTCATAGTGGTTTGACGAGTGTGGGTATGGAAGATCCCCCCTCCCCTATTCAAAGAAAAACGAATTGAACACAAAAAAGTAATGCAGTTTAAGTAAATTAGAACAAAGTAACAAAAAGGAATTTGCTTTGCAAATACACATAGAACCAGAGGGGGTGTGGTGTTTGTGTTAGAAGTGGGGAGAAAGGTGACTTCCGTTTTTGAGGAGTTGAGCATGGGGCAGCCAAGAGCCATCCAGTGACAGATAACTAGAATGTCCTTTTTGTCTACAAAGATGGCAGCACTTAAATCACTACACACTTTTTAAAGAGTGATTAATACCGCTTCCGTTTTTGAGGAATTGAGCATGGGGTAGCCAAGAGCCATCCAATGACGGATACATAGAATGTCCTTTTTGTCTACAAAGACGTCAGCACTTTATCACTCCACACTTTTTAAATGGCAACTAATATCTGAATCGTGATGGCCCAGCCTCTCTGCTATCAGGTACACACTTAGGGCCTCATTCCGAGTATGGCGGTAAGGGATACCGGTCACCGAGTTCCCTTTGCGCCCTCGTCCCTAATGCCTGCTTTTAGCAGGCGTTAGGGACGAGGGCGCAAAGGAGCTTTTTAGCCAATAATGGTGACTGTAAAGTACAGTCACCGTTATTTGCAATTTCCCCATTCCCATTGAGTCCTATGGGGGCTCATTTGGGAATGGGGAAGAGCCCTGGGGAATGGGAAATTACCGCCCTGGTCAACTCAGAATATGGCGGTAATTTCCCATTCCACCAGGGCGGTGCCGGTACAGGTCCGGTGCCGACCAAGGCGCTACTACCGCCATTGGTTAGCGCCGGACTCGGAATGAGGCCCTACTGTCTTGCATGTACAGTACAGAATGTTAAGGTGACTTTTTTTTTAACTGGTTTTACTTCTCAGACTGGGGGCTCCCACACTTGTGTACGTTTTGTAAAGCTCGGTGTTTTACCCTAAGCCACTAAGTGGAATCGAGACTTGGACCACTTGCTCCCTGTGCCTTAGAGAGGCTCAGTTGATGATAGGGCCCACACAATCCAAATCATGTGCCTAGGATCGCTAATAGTACTCTCGCTCAGAAGAAAGTATTTTGGAGCTGCAGTGTCTCTATGGTTGAGAAAGGATTGACATGCAAAATGGTATTTGCAATTGGGTATGTCTCTTCTGCGAAGGGAACCATGAGCTACAACATGGGTTTAGACCCTCTTGAGTGGAAACATCCTGTAGAACAAGTTATTTTAACGATGTCTTTTCTCAGTAGAAGGGCCTGAACACTTTTGTAAATGTTGTAAAACTTGGGGTTTTACTCTACCGCACTAAGGGCAATTCAGACGTGGACTTCTTGCTCCCTTCACCTAACTGTTGAGGCCCAGCAAGGGAAACATGCATTCCGAGGTTTGCTGATGGCACTCTCTGTGAGTGAGACCAGACTCATGTTTGAATGGATATTTCTCCTCTGTGAAAGGTACAGTCAGCTTAGACTAGGTTCGAGACTGGGTTGTAGACCCACCAGAGTGGTATACATCCATTAAAAAGGATATTTAAACCATCTTCTTTTACAGTAGAGGCGCTCCCACACTTTTGCACATTTACTTCACAAACTGGTTCAAGACCTGCATCCAGCCCTCCAAAGCAATTCAGGTAACCTCTTTTAATCTGCAACATGTTTTTAAAAAACACTGGAGGTCTCCAGAAGGCACACAACTAAAGCAGGTGTTCCCCCTTGCAGATATGCCCTCCCAATCTACCAACAATGCCTTGTCAACAATACCACACCCTTCTATTAGGTAATCTCCCAGTGAAAGGTGCATTACTTCTGTGCTCTTGGATGCATAAGGCAAACTCTGTTTTGTTAACTAATGCCCTGTTTCTGCAGCAATGATGACCCAGTGGGTACTGCACACAAGCCGTACTGGACACGTGTGTGTTGTTTCTCTTTACTGTATTGCAGTTTTAGAGGTGGATAGGTACACTCTCTCAAACGTCATGCATGTATCCGCTGCTTCGGTATGCCTATGCATAAGTACTATACACTAGTCATGGATGCGTTTGCTTATGGCAATGCCTAACCTGTCCCAGGGCCTCACACTTTCCATATTCTCTGCATTTACCATATGTTGTCGGATACCATGCCCTTCAGCCCCACAGAGGAAATTAATCAGGGAGGACTGATGGGTCCTGTACTTCAAAACACCTCGCAACCCACATCTGCAAACCATCCTCTGGAGTATGTGTGCGTACAGTACATACAGTACATGTACTAAGGTGTATTAATGCCATTTGATTTGGCAAAGTTTAACAATGTAAATCGGCATCACCTTTTTTTAATTTTCTTCCTGGGTCATTTTTGTGTGTAATTTATTGGAATATATTGACTCAGACAGGAAATGTAATATTGATCTATAATAAATATAGAAATACATATTGAAACATGCCGCTATTCATCATGGGAAAAGTCCACCTGTGGATTCATCATGGGAAAAGTCCACCTGTGGCAGGTGTCTGCCAAAAGGGGGAAACAATTTGGCCAGGGGGACAGAGTGCTGAAGATTGAATGATCAGTGAACAGGTTGATAGGCCACCTCAGTCGGTAAGATAGCCCAGCGGGTTGCGTGTTTGTTGCTGTGATCTGTGTTTGATCTGCAGGTTTCGGGTTCAAATCCTGGAATGGTCTACTTAGCCTTTCATACTTCTAAGGTCAATAAAGTGAGTACCAATTTCGATTGGGTAACCAGATTGTATGTTAGTATGTTCTATGTAAAGTGCTTTGGATAAAAGCGCTATATAAATATCAAATTATTATTGTGAATTTACACTCCACATGGGAAGGCAATGATGTATTCTGAGGGCTCTAAACCTGTTAGAACAGTTCCATTTAATTTATCCGCTAGTGTTTCAACGTGTTTCGACCCAAAGGTCTTTCTAAAGGCTAGGTCTGTTCGGTCCTGCGCCCCCTATGGGGTCCTGTTTAATGTTCTGCTCCTGTATATACAGTGGCTCCTTTTGGGCCCTGCGAGTCCGGTGTGATCTGCTCGTGTTCGTGTCAAAACACATGTCAGCTGACAACATGGGACATCAAGATCCCCACCCTCACACTGTTTGGGTGAATTTTAAGTAAATAAACAGGCCTGCCGCCAAGCAGCGCTCACAACAAAAACACAAACCTGTGCAGAAAATACAAAATTCTTTCATCTATTCATAAAGGCAAGGTATACAGGTCTAATTGATTAGGTAAACCGATAAGTCTTCAGTTTCTTTTTGAAAATATCTATAGATTCTGTGCCTCTTAGCTCTGAGGGGAGATTGTTCCAGGCCTTAGGAGCGATTGCAAAGAAAGCTGTGTTGGAAACTTTCACAGTTCTACATTTAGATATCACTGAGCGGTTCTGATTATTTGATCTTAGTGATCTGCCATAAATTCTTGTGGCCAGCAACTGCTGTAGATATCCGGGCATTTTTCCCTGTCTGCACTTCTGTGTGATATTCAAGATTTGAAATAAGATTCTGAACTCGACCGGTAGCCAATGAAGATTACATCTTGCCGCTGTAACATGGTCTCTATGTCTAATCCTCATTACCACTCTTACTGCTCCATTCTGACAAACTGTTCTGTGTCCTAAAAAGACTCCAGTGAGGGACGCACGCTACGAAGTCCATAATCGGCAGAGAGTTTCATAAACACTGAGGACTGTTTTAGAGCATAGATTGTTTTACCTTGGAAATCAGTGTGCACTTACAATAGGCAATCCAGTACATACATGTATTGTAGAATATGTTGCCGTAGTCTGATGGGAGTTTAACACTCTACACCAAACTCCCCCTCCAATCCAGTCATGTTAGACAACCTGCATTAGACACTATTAATATTAATACAATTACAGCAGAGGGCTGCAATTCTAAATTCTATCCAGACATATTTACATGACACAAAGTTTACATTTTGCCCATAGAGGATCTCAGTTAGTGTTGATTTACAGCCTTTGGCATGGAAACGTTAGGTCAGTAACTGCTTATGACTGCCTACCACACGCCTCACCACAGCTGGAACTGCACTCTAGGAGAGCACAGGGGTGGCCTCAGACAAGGAGTGCATCCTCAAAACTCTCTGCCTAGTGCACCATTCTGATCAATAGCGTTCAGCTGTTCAAAGCTTGGAGCTTGCACGTTGGTGGTAGCCTTGGCAATCTTTCTATGACTTGCTTCTACTTTGTGAGTTTATTGGACAAAACTTTCAAGGAGGCAGTGGCTGGGGGGCGGGTTAAGTACAATCCCACCTTTCCATAATGTTTTATTTATTTTGTTTATGTATTCTTATTTTTAGCTCAAATTAACTTTTACAACATTACAAATATACATATAAAGAAATAACGCTAAAAGAAAGAGATTACTACCTTCATCATCCAGGATATCAAATAATATCAATTTATCATAGACATTGGTCATTTTACATCATCTGATACATATATAAATAACACAAACTCAATCATACACAAAGGTGAGATCTCATTCCATATTAACATCAGCTAACTAAATAACTGTGCAACATCTCTAAACCATTGTGAATCTTTAAAGTATTAGCATTTGCGTTCACAATCAAATACAATTAATAGATTATCTCAACAATTGCCAGCAAACATCATCTAGGTGCAAACAGTAGATTTAAATATTACCAGTACCACGGTCTAAACATTATACAGGGCAATAAACAAGGCTTCAGATGAAGTATTTAGACAAAAGTTCCAAAAATGGACAGTGACTACAGAGTCAAAATGATGGTAATACAGGCCATGCCTGCACCTACATAGTCTCCAACGTAGGGCACCCTGTTAGAATGTGTCTCACAGTCTCTAGATTACTCTCAAATCCACATATGCAGCACATATGTTGGTCATGTGCTAGTTTCCACTGGGAACCATGCGTGGCTCTTACAGGCAATTGATTGAGCCACATCAGTAGCCGGAACCTATGGACTTCAGGACATGGACATCTAACTAAGTACATCTTGGGAAGAAGATAATTATAAACAATGCCCTCCAGATAAACATAGTTTCGGAGATTACTGATATAGTTGAAATTGCCCACCCAATCTTTTTTCTGTGATTTATTTTTATAGGCCCTTTTAATAGCTTTATTCCACAAGTAGAGCACGCTAATGACCAATTCAGTGCAGCATATGATGTCATACCCAAAGCATCATACACATTGACAGAAGTTGTATTTGTTTTTATATCAATTACATTTTTCCCAATGATGTTAAGCAGTTGACTGACAGGGTGACTCAATGCTTTTAAAGGCAGGAAATCTCTTTGATACTGTATCACAGCTTTTATGGAGGTCAAACCAAACTCAGCTCAAATATATTGCATAGAGCACGTGGCAGATAAGCTCAGTATGGTCCGCCAAGAATACCCTTCAACTTTGTCTATCCAAGACACATTTTCAAGGGAGAGGGCCTCAAGACCATAGGTTAATACCAGAATGAACCAATGCGTATACAATAATATAATCGCCTTTAAGGTGTATCCAGCATATTGGGAGACATATTTTCGCACAAGCAAAGTGATTTGTTTAGCCCATTTTATTCTGTTATTGATTAACGATACGTAGCCTGATCTACAATCCATTGATCAACTAAGGGGGTCTGTTCTGACGTATAACGTTTTTTGGGGGACTACCTATTGACTATAGTAGGCCTAGGTTATTTCTATTATGTCAAAGAGATACAAAAACACTTCAAATGTGAAAATGCACAAGAAGGAGTTCAGACACAAATAGATATCAATCTGGCAGCATTTAAATCTATTTTGCATCTAGATGCATTTAGTAGTCATGCATCAGTGTTTTTTTTTTTTAAATTAGAGAGGTATTTGTTGAAAAAACAATCAGAAATGCAAAGGATTCATTCGCAAATACAGAGTGTACAGGGAGGTTAATTCTTAGTCTTAACCTTTCCCTCATACAGCTGTTATGGCAAGATAAATTGCAGAAATCCAACGGTTAAACAAGATAGTGCTTAAAGAAACACTGTGTAACCACCACCTATAGTGACAAGTGATTAACATGTATTCAATACAAAACAACCAAAATACAGGCAGTAAATTAGGAAACTCTTGGTTGTATGTAGCCAGGCTGGAGGGTGACCTAACACGTGGTCGACGTCTAGATATAGATCAAAAAGAATGTTGGGACCAGGAGGAGTATGGAGGTGCTGGTCCGTAAGACGTTTCGGCTAAGTGCCTTCATCTTGGGCCTGGAATAGGTCTCCCTAGGATAGAGATAGGGGGACTCTATTAGTGACTGAATAGAGAGTTAAAAACTATTATTATTTTAAAAAAGAAAACAAGACATAATACATTCCTAGAATATGGTACACCTCTATAAAATCGGGGACAGGGGAGACACGGGACTAACCTTGGGGGCTTCAAATCTGCATGGATCCGGAGATTGCTGTTGCACCGGAGTGGCGTGAGGTGCAGGATGGTTTAGGCTTCTAGGGTCTAGCAGCAGGCTGTGGATACACATACAGTTCTAGGTAGGTTTACTGTTGCTGATGGACAAAAATAGTGATCTACAATCCATGTCAACTCCGAGATACCTAAAAGAGTCAGTGTGATCTATTGTTCCCCAGCTTAATTTCATGGCAGGGCGATTTACCTTTCTAGATGATATAAGCATGGACTTTGTCTTTTTAAGGTTAACCATCATACCATGTTCAGACGAAAATCTGCCCAGTTCTTCAAGAATAGATTTCATTCCTGTGATGGTGTCATCAACCACCACAAGTTCATCGGCATACGATAATGCCGTGACCTTGGTGGTTGAAAATCTTGCTGTGCTGTGAGCATACCTCTTTAGTCATCTAATTAATTCAGCTGTGTACAAATTAAAAAGCAAAGCTGCCAATAGACATCCCGGCATGTCACCTTTATTAATTTGTATCGGATTGGATAATCAACCATTATTGTCAAGTCTCAGACAGGCTGTATTGTTTTGATGAAGTTTTATCAGGATCTCAAGTAACCAAGAGGGACACTCATGGGTATGCAAGATCTCCCACAACTTTGTTTGATTTACCCTATCAAAAGCAGAGATAAAGTGAATGAATGTTACATATATTGACAGATTGGTACATTGTGTAGCCCTGCTCATGATGGCATTGAGAAGTCTAATGTTATCCATGGTACTACATCCAGAGCGAAACCAAGACTTAATTGGGTGGAGTATCTGCTTTTCATCAGTCCAACATTGTAGAGGGTTCAAGACAATGGCAGCAAAAATCTTACTAGTGGTGTCAAGTATTGAGAGCGTTTGATTGTTTTCAGGAGTAGTGCGAGAGGCAGGCTTGTACACAGGAATCAATATTGAATTGGTCCATGATGTCGGAATACAATTTTCATAGCATACCCTTTTATATAAAACCATCAAAAAGGAGGATCAATTTATTGGATCATATCTAACAACAACAGACGCAAGGCCATTGGAACCAGGTGCTCGGGAGTTATAGAGTTTACCAATAATGCCAATGTTCTTGTTTCTGCTGAATTTCAGTGGCCAAGGCTCTAAGTGTGAGTTACTGGTTCCACAATCTTCATATCATACATGATTTCGGTAATATAGTCTACTCTAATCTGTTCCCCTATTGCATTAAAGTGGATCGGTAGAACATTGCCTCTAACTTTGTTCAAAACCTTCCATATCTACTATCCATTTTTGCAAGATACCTATCAATATTGTCCATGTTATATCAACTATTCCTATTCAATGACATTTACACCATACTCTATACGTATTGGTATATTATTTTCTAGGGAATATATATTCATCTCGTATTATTTTTTTTTTATTTCAGTAGGTCGCTGCGATATGCTCGCCTTATCACCACCAACTCCCTATCATAAGGAGGCATATGGGTTTTACCAGAAATGACAACTGGGGGACCTCGATCTATAGCCACTTCGGTGGTCCGTTGTTTAATGAGAGTTTCAATTTCGATACCACTCAACTGGAAACTATCAAATATAAGTTTATGAATCCTATTATTCATCCTCTTAACTTTATTTCCATTCCATTTTATTTTTGTACCACAATTAGAGATTTCAATATTGGTGGGACCACGTAGTATGGTGCTTGTTAAGGTCAAATTCAGAGTTGCCAAAATAAGGGAATGATCACTATAGGAGGAGGAAATAACCTAAAAGTCACTTACATGGTTAAGTGAAGGCATATTCCTGCATAAATAATACATGTGGCAGATTTAGCACCGACACTCCAGGTAACTTTAGCAGGAGTATCGCTTACAGTCCTACCATTGAAGGGGCCAGATCTCCCAATCCTGCAGAAAAAAAATGAACCCATACTCTTCCATTTGCATAACCCCTGTCTTTGATCAAACCTGCCTTTGATCATAACATTTGTCTGTGTTAGGTTATCAAAAGACACCTTCATGCTAGAAAACCCAAGATGAGCATTGAGGTCACCCCCAAACATAACAATGTCATTTGTACCAATCATTAACCAATCAGTCAGTACCTTGTGCAGTGTGTCATGTATTTCTAAAATAACCTCTTTGGATGGTGGATCATAAATATTGATAATGAGTATGTTAGGTGTATACATTACCTATGTAGAGCAGGAATTTTCACACAAAGGTTGAGAATTAAACTTCCTTTTGTGGCTCAGATTTGCACACCAACACACAACCATTGACAGGAGTAAGGGGGATTTCACTGGCATGGAAATCATGAGAGATAGCTATTAATAGTCCACCACAAGTGAACATTTTATCCTTTATCCGACATGATTTAAGTATGCCTAGAGCAGGAATTTTCACACAAAGGTCGAGAAATAAAGATCTATTTAGTGGGTTCTTGGAGCGACTGTCACTCATCTCGCTTAGGGTAACAACTCTATTGTCCAAAGTGGCTTCACTTTGGGTAAATTTTCCGGCTGTTCCTGGAAGGTGCAACTGGGTCATTGACAACAACTCCCTGTAAGAGGATTCAATTCAACACTACAGCTAAGTCAATGCCTAGTCTGGGATACTGAATGGCAACCCTTATTGATATATCTTTATGTCCAGTTCATGCGTTCTGGGTGACTACCCCTATATAACACCCCTCTCTTGGAATCCCCCTGACCCCACTGAGACAAGGAGTAGTTCTGTTTTGCAAGTTAAAAGGTTTATTTGATAATTTAAACAATATATATATATATCACACTTTATAATAATTTAATAATTGAATATCACACTGAATCTGAGCAGTAATCAATAATGGATAGTCTGGCACTAGCACACTTCTTTATAATCAATGATGAGTGGTTATAGGATGGATAAGATAGCAACAATACTTTATGGTTTCAAATGGATGCAAGGTGGAATGAAAATGCAGTACAGAAAATACTCAATATGCGTTCAACAAAACAATGTAATCACTTTTCTCTGGCAATCCCCTCCCCCCTTTTATGCAATGTAAGGAAATGGAAGGAAAGCACAAGGTTCTCAGAAATGCAATCAAATGTAATTCAGTTCACCCCAGCAAGCTTACACGACAGAAGTAGGAAACACAGCCCAAAATGCTTTTTTATGTGCTGGCAATGAAGTGAAAAATATGCTAAAATGCTTTTAATTCCCTCTAGAGGTTCAGGGTGAGTGGTATCAAGTTAATATTAGTCTAGGCTCACTTTAGCAAGGATCTAGGAGTAACTAGCAGGTTAAACGAATTTTTGGCAACTGAAAGCAAGAAAACTGCTGTTTTCACACGTTGAGAAATTTGCCAATCACGGCAAATTCGCGAGTGCGTTTTTCATGATTGCGGCAAAAGTATCGGGGGTAGGAATGCGGTTCTAGGTTCGTAGAAAAGCTGAGATTCTAAGCTTTCAGGAGAAAGTTACTGCAAGACTCTAGGACAAACGGTCACGGAGATATGAGCGATATGGTAAAGGTCGTTTTTCAGATTTGAAATTTTAAAGTTCAAAAAGACAAGTGACAGCTAGTAACTAGAAAATGACAGGTGACAGCTTTACTCAAGTTAAAATAGCTTGCATTAGATTATTTTAACTAAGAGATTGGGTTCTGCACAGTTTGCTGGGTACTCACAATATATTTTTGAAATAAATGGGCCTCGCCACGGATCTGGTCAGGTTTTCTTCACTCTGGTCTGGTCTCTGCACTTCACAGTGATCTGGGTCAGCTCTCTGGTTCTGCCAACAGTGGTCTGGTCTGGGTCTCTGGTTCTGGATATTGATAGATTTGAAGTCTGGATCTTTCTGCACAGCTTTCTCTAGAGATTGATGGAGGTAAAGTATGGATTTTCCCGGCAGAACGTCCCGCAGCAAATGGATTTGAAGGTCCCTATCTGTCCTGACTGTCTGCTTTTATGGGTTTTGAAAATGGGTGTGTGTGCAGCATCACTAGGCTCTACCCCTCTCCACTTGTTATTGGCCACTTCATTCTCTTCCCCTTGATTGGGGGAATGAAATGAAGTGTCATCATGATGAGGTCTGTTTATGGTACAGAGAACCCACCCCTGTCAAATTACACACAATCTATATTTTGACCCAAAAGACATATTTGCACAGGTACACATTTGTTTAAAATTACATGCACCCATCACATATCACAGGAGGTATACCCTGTCCAAATCTGCTCTTCCTGGGAGCTTGCATTCAGAAATGGCAACATATTTCACTTTTTGGTCAGGTTACCAATATCAGATTCTTACTCAAATTTATACACATGTGTGCAAGGCATGCAGGCATTAATTGATGAAGTATCAGACTTTTCACATGCAGACATTTTAAGTAATACCCTCTTAACTGCTAGCTTGCCCCCAGATCATTCCACCGGTTCTAAAAACCTCTTAAAATGTGGGCAGAAAAATCACAAGAATTATGGTATCATTTAAATAATTTTCACAAGTCCGCTCTATGAGTTATTCATCTTTTTCTAAAACCATATTCTGGCTACAGGGGTGTGGTTTCCCCCCAGCACAAGGTTGAATTTCTGGTTTTTCCAGTTCTGCCAAGCCAGCTTGCTCTCACAGGCAGTGCTCCTCCCCTTTACTTCCAGGAGGAAGCCACTTTTTACGGCCCCCGTAATAAAACATTTGCCTGAGTCATGACAGGGCTTTGTTCAATTTCCTGCAGAGCCCAGGTAATTCAATCAGAGAAGTGTCATATCCCTTTTGGTGGGAGCAGCAAAATGCAGGTCGGCCTGGGAACTCAGCTGTTGTGCAAGTCTCAACTCCTGTTGGGGGTAGCTGGTGGGCAGAATTCAGTTCCTTAAGCCAGGCCACAGCTAATGTCAATTTTAGTTACCCAGTTTTCTGCATTCAAATAAAACTAACCATTTTACATATGCAGCTAGAATGCTGATTCTAAGTTTAAAACTATGACATTTAAACAATTGCAACCTATGTGACACTCAAAAGTAGGTCACTCTTTTCTTTTAAACATTTAGATTTTTAGTGTCTTTCAGTCCAAATTTACTTAAACTGCTGAAATCCACAGCTCAGCCAGTCTTGTTATAAACCTTCAAGTCACTTCAGAATATAACTTTACATTGGATCCACCTCTCAGTAAGTTTTTCTTTGGCATGCTTTGGGTTCATCTATTCAGTTTTACACACATAAAAAAATCTGGTGGTTTTAAAACGCCGGCTTTCTGATAGTGGTGAGTACTGGTACTGCACCCCTTTTTGGGATTTAAGAAAATGAATTCCCCACAATTCTAGGTTGCTTTTGGCAATCAGCATTGCCATTCCCAATGGTTTCAGACTACTGTGTGGGTAGTCCAATGGTGGTTTAGGCAGTGCCCTTCTGTGCCCATAACATCGGCAAAATGGGTGGCAGCCTATTCTTCATGCACTTCCCTGGGCATTTTCTGGGAAGTTCTGGCCATCATGATGTTTTCAATGCCAGTACTGCACAGTTTTTGAGGTAGGGCTTGGATGCATGGGTAAAAACATCCCACATCCCACAGTGGCGTCATTCACCTATAACAATAAAATCATTTGGGAGAGGAGACTACAAGAGATACAAAAGGAGGACTCTGATTCAGGTGATTCAGGTGATTCAGGTGAGGAGGAGGGGAATACACAGCAAACTAGTGAAGAGTGTGTAAACGTTGACAGTTTGCAACGCCAAAACCCAACCATGGCACAAATCTAGAGGTTCAGAATCTCAAGGCTGAAAATACAATCCTGAAACAGTTGGTGACTACCCGGGAAGTAAAGTCTACCGACCTACCTCCCATGGCACTTTCTTCAGGAAAATATGATGGTACTCCCAAGAAGCTGAAGGAGTTTGTGGACGCTTGTCAGCTGTATTTCAAGTTCCAGCCTCACACTTATGAGTCTGTTAGCTCTCGTATTGGGTTCATGGTTTCCAACATGAAGAGGAATGCTATGTTCTGGGCCACCCCACTCGTTACCAATAATTATCCCGTCTTGCAGAATTTTGATGGATTCTTACAACGACTCAAAGATACCTTTTAACGTCCTGAGATTACGTTTAAAGCTTGTGAAGATTTGTTGGACGTGCGCCAAGGATCATCCGAATTATTGTCCTACATCTCTACGTTCAAACACCCCACAGTAGAAGCCAGTTGGCCTGAACAGGCCCAGTATGTGATCTTCCGGAGAGGACTTGAGGAAGAAATAAAGGATGAACTTGTCAGAATTCCCAGTTCTGCCACGTTTTCCGATTTGTTTTCTACTGTCTTGCAGATCGAACATCGTCTTGGAGAACGTAGGGCAGAAAGAAGAAGAGTTAGGCTACCACAACCAACTGTCCCTTCCTCCTCCTCACCATTACCTCCTGTTATAAGACCACCTAGAGATGAGCCAATATAGATTGGTAGCACTAGAGCCCCGTTGACCCCAGAAGAGAGGAAACATCGTCAAGACTCTGGTCAATGTGTCTGATGGGCACCTTCTCAGGAACTGTCCCGATGTACCACCCAGGCGTTCGGGAAACGATTGCCCACAGACGTATTAGGGACAAGTATCCGAGGGTCCCCAAAGGGTCCCTACGTTTCCTTATCTGTTACACCTACATTGAGTGAAGAGGATTTCCGCCTCGTGGTAGTGTCTATCCAGATAGTCACTCCAGAACAAGTGTTGGACACTTTAGCACTCATTGATAGCGGCACAGCAGGCACTTTTATTGACACTTTATGGGCTGAGAAGACCGGTTTGCGCCGACTTCGCAGAGAAGAAGATCAAAAAGTGGAAGGGGTGGATGGTTCTCCCCTCAGCACCGGTCCGATCACCCATTCCACTGAACCGCTTTGGGTTCAAGTGTTAGGTCATACTGAGGAACTCATCTTTTTTTTTACAAAACAACAATCAACAGGTGCACCTTCCTGGTGCACTGACAAAACAGCAGTCAGAGTTAGGAAAGGGGAAAGACCAGTTGAAGAGAGGTTGAGGAAAAGAGGGGAAAGAGCAGAAAACAGTTTTAACATTTCCCGTTTACAGGTTCAACTACATTGCCTCGTATCCCCGCCCCATCGTCCACATCTCCAGACATTAAAATGTTCCTTGATCAATGCCCACAAACGAAGCGTTCTGAGTATCTAGTGACTTTCTGCCTCAGTTACCTCCATCAAGTTCAAGTGTCCTCAGCGTCAGACGAAACTGTACAGTTTAGCAAATATGCGATGTATGGCCCCCAGATGTCAGGAGGACGTGCGTGTAATGGAAGAGTTTTTATAAACTCGCTCTCCACATCTTGACAGTACGTTATGTCTCTTTTCCAATCGTCGAATCTGGGCAGGGGTCCACGGCTCCAAGCCATGGCTATTTGTCTACGCGCTAGTACCAGCAGGAGGCCTGTCAGCTTACGAGATGCAGGTTGCAGGTATTTGGTGAGACCCAGCAGGGGTGCCAGTGGTAGTGGGGCTACCTGTTCACCTATTATGTCAGCAATCATTCGTAACACCGAAACCCAGAATCGTTGGACACCTGGGCAGGCCCAGGCTAGGTGGAAAAAATCAGCCTGCTCCGCTGCACAGCATTCACATCGAGCCGACGCCTCTGGGTGATGCCGGTGTTTCTTGAAGGATGTATAGTATGTTTGATGTATAAAGTTGAAATGTATTAGTTTATATCGAGTGTTCACTGCAACTTTTTGGGTTTGCCGTAATTTGTACGACCAGTCCCCGACGCTTATAGACTCCTGAAGGGCGAATTCCCATTTTTGCTGTGTTTTAGCGTTAGGTGACATCGTGTCTGTCACCAGGGATTTATAGAGCAGTGAGACCAACCCCCCTCTCCCTCCGCCCGAATGGTGTTGTGCAGTAGGTCCCAAGTAGGGAACGAAGGGAACAATTTTTGCAGGGTATGGCGTAGTCTAAAATGTAGGAAGGTGTCTAGGGAAGTGATCCCACCTCTGTCTTTGGCCATTTGTGGGGTAAGGAAGGTGCCCTCTGGGAAAACATCCCCAAAGGAATGAATATTTATCTTATCGGCCCACATTAGGAATATTTTTTCGTTCGTGAGCGGAATGCCTGGGATGAATCTGACCTGTAGCAGGGGGGAATATCTTATGCTCACACCATACTTTGCAGCCATTTTTTTCCAGATTGTATATGTGGCCAAGACCGTGTTTAGTGTATTATATGGAACTGGGATTTGGCTAATGATAACGGCGCTGAGCAAGTCAGGTGAGGCTAAAGCGCGTTCCACCTGCACATGCGGGCGGATAAAGTGGGACGTGTACCAGTAACTCAGAAAATGTGCCTGAGCCGCCCAGTAATATTTTTCTATGTCTGGGAGCGCCAGGCCGCCCTTTGATGTTGGTAATACCAGAGTTTCGAATGCCACACGTGCGGGTCTCCCTGCCCACAGTAGCTCCAAGACTGCGGATTTCACTTTCAGTAGAAAGGATTTGGGGAGAAGTAGCGGAATATTTGTGAACAGGTATAATAACTTAGGCAAGATGACCATCTTTGTTAGTGAGGCCCTGCCCCAGAGCGTTAGCGGAAGGGTTTTCCACCTGTGTACTCGGTCTTGAATGGAGTTAAGTGTGGACATATAGTTATCTTTATATATCTCGTGGTGATTTCGTGACATATATATACCTAAATATCGTACCCTTGTGTTTTCCCATTTAAAGCCATAATCATCCACAAATTCTACTGTGTTGGGGGTCAGGGGGAATATCACCGACTTGGAGTGGTTGATTTTTAGACCAGACATATGCCCAAATCGTATGACTTCTCTCATTACCAGGTTAAGGTTCTCCCGAGGGTCGCTGACAAACAGTGCAACGTCATCAGCATAGAGGGAGACAATTAATTTGTGGGGACCCAGCTTAAGGCCTCTATGTATTTGAAATTCACGCAATCTCGAAGCCAAGGGCTCCATGATAAGAGCAAAAATCAGGGCGGAGAGTGGGCATCCCTGTCTCGTGCCACGTTCTAATGTTAAGGGCGAGGACCTGGTGTTTCCTATTATGACGTATGACCGAGGGACGCTATACAGCAGGGACACCAGTTTAATGAAGAAGTTGCCGAGGCCCATCTGTCTCAGCGTTGCTAGCATAAATGGCCATTCTACAGAGTCAAATGCCTTCTCGGCGTCCAGAAATACTGCAATTGCCTGCTGTGTTGGGTTTAGGGCCTCGATGACGCCAAACAAGCGTCTGATACCATAGGTGGTGCAGTGGCCTGGGATAAATCCGGCTTGGTCACCAATAGCTAGAGCTGGCATCAGAGGGAGGAGTCTGGAGGCTAGGATTCTTGCGAGAATTTTATTGTCCAGGTTGATCAGCGAGATTGGTCTATAAAATGCGCACTCATCGGCTGGTTTGCCATCTTTGTGTAACACTATTATATTAGCTTCACGCAGTGTGGGAGGAAGGCTACCCTTCTCGATTGATTCCTCGTATACGCGGAGCAAAATGGGGGCAAGGATAGCCGCGTGGGCCTTGTAGAACTCTCCGGTGAGTCCGTCGGGTCCTGGTGCTTTAGAGTTCGGAAGGGATTTGATTGCATCTAGGATCTCTTCCACCGTTATGGGAGCATTCAGTGGTTCTTGCAGGGCTGCCTCTACCCAATACAGACTAGTGTCATCGAGATACTCCTTCAGGGAAGTAGGGTCCAGCCTTCCTCTGGAACTGTACAGGTTCTGATAGAAGTCCCGGAATTCCGTGGCAATGTCCTTTTCTGAGTATACCTGCTGACCAAGTGTGTCTCTTATGCATTCCACATGGGTTTGTGTCTTGTCTATAGATAATAGGCGAGCGAGCAGTGCGCCCGGTTTCTGCCCCTCGCCGTATTGCCGAACCTGATGTTTGCGAGTTAGGAATTTTAGTTCCCTTCCGGCTGTTTCTTTGAATTTTTGGAGTTCCTCCTTCAGCTCTGCCTGTATTTGGGAGTTCAGTGTTGAAGCAGCTCTAAGTTCCAGCGCGTTTAAGCGACGTTCGCTGTCGGACAGCTCCCTGCGGATCTGTTTCAGTATGCCATTTTCCTTGGCGAGGCATACGCCTTGAACAAAGCATTTTAGTGCTTCCCAGATGACACAGGTGGAGTCTACAGTGTCTTGGTTTATCTTGATGAAGGACGTTATTTCTTGGCGAAGTTCGTCTGCGAAAACAGCATCAGTAAGTGAGCCTGGCTTGAACCTCCAGTGTAGGCCTGGGACTGTTGCTCTTGCGAGAAAGGCATCCAATGTGACCATTGAGTGGTCGGAGTATGTACGTGGCCAAATTTGACTCATTCCCCAGGAGAATGGGCAGTGAGAGGACGCCATGATGTAATCAATTCGGGAACTGGTATTATGAACTGGTGAATGAAACGTGAAATCCCTTGCATCACTATTGTAGAGCGCCACGTGTCTGTCAGATTGAACGAGCGGCATATCTCACGGACTTGAATGCTTGCTTTAGACGGGTGTCTGGTTGTATTATGGGATTTGTCGAGTGCTGGGTCCATTGGTGTGTTGAGATCGGCCCCCCAGATGATTGTATCGGTGTTGATCTTTCCGAGTTGGGACATCACCCAGTTAAAATTGTCGTGGCCATCAGTATTTGGAGCATAGGAGTTCACAATCACCACCTCCCTCCCTGCAATGATTCCCCTCACCAACAGAGCCCTGCCCTCAGTGTCTCTCTGGGGCTCAATGAGACTGAAGCCTGACCTCCTGTCGATCAATATGGCGACTCCTCTGGCAAAGGATGAGTATGATGAAAAATACCTGTGGCAACCCCATGAGTTGGCCCATTGAGATTCTGTTGTTGGTAGGAGATGCGTTTCCTGGAGTATGGCGATATTGACGTTATGCCGACGCAGGTATTGGAAGATTCTCCTGTTCTTTGCTGGCTGGTTGCCACCTCGTATATTCCAGGTTGCTATACTAAGCGTTGGTGTTGCCATTCAGGGGGTTGCACAAGCTCCCTGCTCAACAGGGGGTAAAGGCGAGGCTGACAACCGGGGCACCGAGGCAAGTCAAGAATTTAAGATTTGGGTCATCAAGGACACATGGGATAGGCGCTGTGTGGCGAGAGCGGGGTGAGCAATGCGTAACTGTCGAAACAGAGTCCCTCCCTCATGTGGGCAACCCCCAACTGGCCCACGGTGTTCCCTCCCTCGGTAACTTTACTATAGACATTGCTGTGCTAGGGGTGTTAGTAGTCCACCAAGAGGGTGCCGGGCTTCCGTTGACAACAGGAGTTTATTCCTGTGGTGACCATCGTGGTTGAAAGGAGGAGCGCATTAGCGACAGTCCCCCATTGCTGAAGTTCTGTGTTCACGGAGGGTTTCTTCTTACACGGTCTTCGCGCCGTGGTCTCGGGTTGTTTCCGCTGGGCCTACAGCTGACTCGATCCAGATAGTCGTTGGCCTCCTCGGGGGAGTTGAAAAACTGTGCCTTCCCTTCATGTTGAATGCGAAGTTTCGCTGGGTATAAGATGGAATAAAGGATTTGGTTGTCTTGTAGGCGTCGTTTGACAGATATATAGGATCTTCTTTGTAATTGTACTGCTTGGGAGAAATCAGGGAAAAACTGGATGGGATCGCCGTCGTACTACAATTTTCCTTTGATTCTGGCTGCCCGGAGCACCGCATCCCGGTCTTTATAGTTTAGCAACCTTGCTATTATCGGTCTCGGTTGTATGCCTGGTGGCGGCCTGGAGCTCGGGATCCTGTGTGCCCTTTCTACGACAAACAGCTGAGATAGTGACTCTTTCCCGAAGAGTGTGAGGCACATTTGTTCCACAAAATCCTCGATTTTGCCTAGGGGTTGTTGTTCCCTTACTCCTATAATCCTAATGTTGTTCCTTAGGGAGCGGCCCTCCAGATCTTTATTTTTAGCATTCACTACCTTCATCTGGGCTTCAAGTGTGGAGACCCGAGAGGTCAGTGCCGCCGTTCCATCGTCCAAGTCAGACAAGCGTTGTTCTACGTTATCGAGCCTGTCTGCATGCTTATCAAGTCTATGTTGGAGCTGGTCTACCTTTGTTGATAGGGTGTCTAACATGCACCCTAAGCCACTGATGCCGGCTTTCAGATCCATCAGGATCTCCCTGATGTCTTGATGTGGTGTCTGTTCCTCCGATTGTAGCGTGTCTGGTGTAGGTGATGCAGGCCTACTGCTCGTTGTGGGTTTATGCTGGGAGTTCGATTCGAAGTGTAGTTTCTTCTGGGTTTTGTCTATTTTCCCCATGATGGTGAAGGTGCTGGATCTGGTCTGGTTAGTGAGAGTGCCACAGGTCTTTGGAGGCGGGTGTGTGCAGTCCCAGTTCGGCAAACGTTACCGGGTAGGCAGAGTGCAACAACGGACTCCCTCGCTGGATCTGGATTGAACGATGTACTCCGATGCACTTTTATTGGGATGCCCATGATCACAACGGCAACGTTCCTCACATTCTTTGAAAGGGGCCCATGGTCAGGCCCAGCACCTTCCTTCTCAGCGCTCGGCCCGTTCACTGGGGTGTCATGGATGGGGTGGGCCGGACTGACCCTGGTGGCAGCTCCACTGCGCCTCGCGGCTCAGACTAGGAGGCCGTCGGTAAACTCTAGCGAGGGCACCCCTGCCTCGTCGTGGGTCCGGTCTGCAGTATGGCGCTATGTCTCTTGTCTTCCCAGCCCCCCGGTCGCGCGGGTGGTGGAGTCGCAGCCGGGAGCCCGGCGCTCCGTAGCGAGGACCGGAGGGGCCTCTCGGCGACGGGTATGCCCTGCACCGGAGACCTCGCGGGGGACCGCTCCCTCGCCTAGGCGTCTCCGCGCCCGGGGTCCCGGTTTGCTGGTCGAGTCCGCATGGAGCTCGTACAGGGCAGGGGTAGTGGGGCCGCTCCATTCAGCAGGCTTGTCGCTCTGCGTGTACACACTGGTGTCCTCCTACCTAGAGCAGCGCCGCAATTCGGCTCCCCAGTCCACTTCACTGTCGGTTCTCCACCGGGCCGCTGCGGGGACGGAGACCGTTCGGTCTCTCCAGTGCCGCCTCGCACACGTCGACCCGCCTTCTTGAGCGGCCCGGTGCGCCGTCCTGCCGATCACTCGAGCGCCGGGCGTCCACCCCGCACGGTCGCGCGAATACCCAGGGGGCCTCGCTCCCGTCGTCAGGCGGCCTGCAGGCCTCGAGTCCCAGAATATGTAGCGTGGGTTCTGGTCGCTCAACAGAGAAGGGAGTTGGCTCAAAATGATCCGCGGGACACCGCGAATGCATTCAGAGGCAAACTGGAGCGGGTTAACAACCTCAGGAGCTGCGATGGAACAGGATTCATTAGAGCCCTATGGAGCTCTCTTAGGAAGCGGCCATCTTGGGTGGCTCTCTAGCGCCCTCTCCGAACTCATCTTTGACATAATCCGGGCAGCCCATTTTCCCGTCATTCTTGGTATAACCTGGTTAAGAAGACATAACCCCACAAATGATTGGGCAAAAAATATCCTGACATTTCACTCTATGTACTGTCGCCATAATTGTCTTTCAAATTTGCCGCAAACTATGCAAACACTCCCTACAGAACCTACTACCATTAGTAAGATTTGATGTATACCACCCGAGCTCAGCCAATATAAAGAAGTCTTTCTATAAAAAGAAGCTTTGGACTTGCCTCCCCAACGTCCCAAGGACTGTGCCATAGAACTCGTTCCCGATGCCTTGGTACCCTTCGGACGTATGTTCGCCCTGTCCCTGACCGAGAAGAAGACCTTACGGAAGTACCTAGATGCCCATCTAGAAAATGGACTAATCCAACCTTCCAAGTCTCCCCCTAGTGCTCCATTATTCTTCGTTTCCAAAAGGGATTCCAGCGAACTTAGACCTTGCATCGATTACAAGTCTTAATAAGGTCACTATCAAATACCGTTACCCAATGCCGTTGATATCGGACATCATACAGGCTGTTCAAGGGTGTTCTATCTTTAATAAATTAGATCTATGCAGCACCTACCATCTGCTTCGCATCCGCAGAGAGGACGAGTGGAAGACAGCATTCCGCACACCTTATGGACTCTACGAATATAAGGTTATGCCTTTCGGTTTGGTGACTGCACCAGCCATATTTCAGCGATTCATGGACCAGATATTTTCAGATAGTTTGTACATCTATACCATTGTCTACCTGGATGATATCCTTGTCTTCTCTCACAACCTACAAGAACATACCAGACATCTACATTCCGTGTTTCAAAAACTCAAAGACAGCAAACTTCTTATAAAGCCTGAGAAATGTTTGTTTGCGGTTTCTTCCGTGCAGTATTTGGGTTTTTTACTCTCCGAACAGGGTATCAGGATGGATTCCGATAAGGTGAAAGCTATAGCAGCCTGGCCGTCCCCTACAAATGTTAAAGAGGTTCAGATGTTTTTGGGCTTAGCTAATTTTTACCGCAAGTTTATCTCTGGTTTTTCCAGAGTAGTCCTCCCTATAACAGCTCTTCTCAAGAAAGAAGCAAAACCTTTTAGGTGGACAGATCAAGCAGAAGAGGCATTCCAGAATTTGAAGGTTTTGTTTTGTTCGGCACCCATTCTCAAGCAACCTAACCAATTGAAACCATTCATCATGGAGGCTGATGGCTCAACACGAGCTATAGGAGCTGTATTACTTCAAGAAGAATACGGGATGGAACACCCAATAGCATACATGTCCAAGACGCTTACCTGTAGACAACTGAATTACTCCGTAATTGAAAGGGAGTTATTGGCCATCAAGACCACCTGTGAAGAATGGAGAAATCTTCTTCAGGGCGGGGCCGTTCCATTTACAGTTCGCACAGACCATAAAAATCTTCAAGTGCTACGTAACTTGGAATGTGCCAGCTCCCGTCAGGCCAGGTGGGCCGATTTCTTCATTCAGTATGATTTCATAATAACTTCCATACCTGGCAGTCAAAACATCCTGGCAGATGCCCTTTCCCGTAGGTTCTTCTATGATCCAACACAAGCCTCAACTAACGATCTCATGTTTCGGAAGGAGTGTGTCATTGGAAACATGACTTCGTTCCTTACAGATATGAAGGAAGCAACCGCGGCCACAACTAACATCTCGCCGGATCTGGGTAGGAACTTCCGAACCACAGCCAAGGACGGACTTATCTTTGTCAATCAAAGACTGTTCATACCCTCATTGCCCCTTCAGCAAAAGGTGATGCAATGGTGTCATGATCATCCCACTGCAGGACATCGTGGAGTAAAGGGTACTACCGAACTCATTGCCAGGCATTTCTTTTGGCCTAGCATTACCGCAGACGTTACAAAAGTACTGCTGATCTTGCACTGTTTGCTCTAGGAGTAAGAATTGCTCCCAAAGACCTTTAGGTCTCTTGAGACAACCCTCTATACCTACCAGACCTTGGTCTCAGATATCCACTGAGTTTATAGTGGACCTTCCACTTTCCAATGGACAGACCTGTATAATGGTCACAGTGGATTCTCTTACCAAGCTTGCGCACTTCTCCCCACTCCCAGGACCACCATCAGCCTCAGTTATGGCAGAAGTCTTTATCAAGGAAATATTTCGATTACATGGACTACCTGATAAAATAATCTCAGACAGTGGGTGTCAATATGCCTCCAGGTTTTGGAGGTCTTTATGCAGTCATTTGGGGGTCGAGAGGGCCTTGTCCTCTGGCTTTTACCCTCAAACGAATGGACAGACTGAGAGGCTTAACGCATCGCTTGAGCAGTACTTAGGATGCTATATCAATCACCATCAGGACAACTGGGTCTCTCTCCTTCCAACTGCAGAGTTCGCCTATAATAACACTGTTCATTCTTCCACCAAGTTGAGCACTTTCTTTTGTACTTACGGTCTGCATCCAAGTGGTATAATTCCTACTGTATTACCTCTGAGCAATATTCTTACCATCAAATCCACTTTAGCCGACATCACAAATGCCCACAGGACTGCCCGGAAGAGTCTAGAGGAGGCCCAATGCCGTCACGAATTTCAAGCGGACCAACATCGCACCCCATGCCCAGTTTGGGACGTTGGCTCTAAGGTCTGGCTTTCCACGAGTTATTTTCCATGTTGGGTACACCCTACCAAACTCTCTCCTTGATTCATCGGTCCATTTGAGATTGTAGCCAAGATCAATCCTGTAGCCTATCATCTTAGGCTGCCCAAAAGTTTGTCTCGCATCCATCCAGTGTTTCACTCATCTCTTTTACGCCCAGTCGATCCGTCTATTAGACTCTGATGGTCCACTCTATGCCCCAACACCCCTGGGCCATCCCCTGTGCAATACGAGGTATCTTCTATTCGTGATTCTTGGTACAGAAGGGGTAGACTGGAATACCTTGTATGTTGGAAGGGGTTCCCTTATCTGAAAACTCCTGGGAACCTTGCTCTTTTGTCCATGCCCTGTGGCTTGTCCGCATGTTCCATCGAGCACACCCGGGAAAGCCGGGAGGAGCCCGTCATGGCAGGGGTCATACTGTCATGTCCCGGTTGGGCAGATGCCTGTGGGACCGCTGGCATCTGCCCTGCCATTACTAGCACCATCACATCTTTCGACGGCGCACTGTAGCGGTCTAGTTGTTGTAGCATTGCCCGCCGGAAGGTTATTTTTCCTTCCCCTTATGGCGAACAGTGCGTTGCAACCCTTGGCTTGGCGTTTCTGCTTTTCCTCTTTGGGAGGCTTCGCTAGTGTTTTCCCTTCCTGTACACAAGGTATGCTGCTCTCTTCTGCTTCCCTTCTTCCCCGCTTCTTTGGCTTCCCCTGTTGCTTCTCTCTCTGCTTTCTCGTGCTATGTGGCTTTTCCGCTTCCTCGCTCTACCCTTTCCCCCTGGCTCCTCTCTCCTTCACTTGCTACTTTCTCCCTCTCTCTTACCTAGTACTTACTTACCATTACTCCTTTTTTTTTCCCCATACTTTGCGCTCCCGCGCCTCCTCTTGTAGTTACCTTCGCTCTCCAGTGAACACCTCGCCGTGTATTCAGATGCGTTTGCTCTCCTCCAAATCCAGTATCCAAAGGCACTTCTTAGAAGAACTTCCTCTGCCTACACCTGTAAGGGGTTTTTTTATGCCTTAGGGCTTTTTCCCCTTTTCCGGCTGTTCTGGGAAGTGGCCACTGGGTCATTGACAACAACTCCCACTGTGGCCTCATTCCGTGGCAAGCCAAATCCACCTATAAAAAAAAGAGCATTTGGGAGAGGAGACTACAAGAGCTACAACAGGAGGACTCTGATTCAGGTGAGGAGGAGGGGAATACACAGCAAACTAGTGAAGAGTGTGTAAACGTTGACAGCAGCTCCAGAGAAGGGAACACAAGTGGGGCCAAAGAAGGAGCCAACGACATATGCCCTCCTGTTATTTTCGAAAACCCTATTGAGATCCTCTCACAGCCATTGGCCAAGGTATCCAGAAGACCAGCTGTAGCCATACAGTCAAGACCCCCTCCAGGGGTTAACATGTTGACAGGGGTCCCAAGTACATCCAGAAAGGGGCTTGCAAATCCGGTTGTGAGGAGAGGAATTGAAACAAGACCACAGGAGGTCCCAGACGGCCATAGTGGGGGCCCCATCTGTGGGCTGGAGGAGCAGGGTAGCTTGAGCGTGGACTCCCAGGAGTCTCCCTCTTTGGTGCAAGCAGTGTCCTAAGACGGTTGGGCAGGTGCTCCATTCCCGGTGAGACTCCCAATGCAACCTCCCTTTCTCTGCCTAGCCCCCAGTGCTTTGCTCGACGTACCTCCACTCAGCCTTCTACCCATGATTGGCTTCGGGTGTGCCAGTGGGGCCGAGGGGCCCTGTAGACTGGATAGGAGAGAGGATTTGGAGAGGTAGAGGGGGGAAAAAGGGGAAGCAATGTCTCCTCCTTCCGTGGCTCCAAAGGCGACATCCCGGGGAAGGCCCAACGTGGTGTGGCCTGAGTAAAGAGGGGGTAGGGAGAGGGCTTAGGGCCTTAATAATCAGTTCCAAGTAGAAAAAGGGGTCTCACCACATGAATGGGCTGGACCTTAAATGCCTGTAGGGTAGTGGTAGTTTTCCCCCTCTGCTGAACGCTGTAGGCTTTATTGCCCTCCCCACAGTATTTGCCTCAATCTCACCTCTCAGTACAAGTAGCCCACCGCCACAGGTCCGCGAACACCCTGTGGAATGCCAACACCTGCGCTCTTTCTCCAGTGGGCTTCACCCTGGTGGGTCCCGGTGTCCAGCAGATGTAGGGAGGGGGCGTGGCTTCTGTATGGAGGCCCTCCTGGGCCAAGCTGATCCACTCGCCTGACGCAAACACCTATGCCCTTTCTCCCGCAGGCTTCACTCTGGTGGGTCCTGGTGTCCAGTAGATGTAGGGAGGGGGCGTGGCTTCTATATGGAGGCCCTCCTGGGCCGAGCTGATCCTCCCGTGGGACGCAAACGCCTGTGCCCTTTCTGCCGCGGGCCTCCCTGGATGTTATCACTTCTGGTTAGTGTTTATGATGCTTGTTTCTGTATTCCCCGGTATTTTATTGTCCACATTCCATGTGTTTGTCCTCTGCAGCCCAGTTTGCCTCGCAGTCTGTGTTGTGTCTCCCTGTGCATTATTACCCTCAATTTAGCAGTTAGGCCATGGTCCAATCTCTCCTCTTCGTCTGCATTTCCTCAGAGAAACCATCATTATGCAGCAGCGTTCACCCTCTCCTATAGCTAAGATCACCATTTCTTACCTGCAGGGAATTTTCTTCAGCCTAGTATAAAAGAGACTCTTTGTATCACTGAGGTATTCCCCTCAAATCATGTTTCTCCTTCTGCATTCAACTCATCTCCCAGGAGTCCCTTGCTAGCGGTTGCTCCATAATCTGTCAGCACCGTGGTTCAAGCCAACCATTACTCTGCCGGCCATCAAGCATCTGCCTTGGATCAAGTGTAACAACTCCTTGGGGCAATTCAAACTCTGCAGATGTTCAGTACCTGTGGCAGGAGAATAACGCCTTGAGGCAAGCTGTGGTGGTAAGGGACAGCTGACTTCTGTACACCTCAATGCCCAGGTTTTCATGTGGAAGGTTTGATAGGAATCCAAAGGACTTGACTCAGTTGCTTAGTGTGTACTATAAAATTCACAAAAAAACTCAGCAATTCACCACAATCATTCCAAGATTGCTGTATGATAGGCAACATGAGCGTTACTACTTGTTCTGGCCTACTTCTATTGTCACTTCTGGAAGGCCTTTTTTGGACTAGTATTGTGCATTTGTAACTGCTCTTAAAAGAAAGTTTGATCCTGGCCTACTGACTTTGCACAAAATGCCTTGCTCCATCCCCAGCAAGGTAAACTGGATATATTGGCATATGTAACTAAGTTTAAACAATTGCCTGTGTGATGGGATGGCTGGAAGAAACTCAGATTGCACTATTCTGAAGAAGACTGGAGGGAGATTTGAAGAATGAGCTTGCTAGATCCCTCAGCTGGCAACGTTTGCAGATCTCATTAATATGGTTCTGTAACTGAATTTCAAGCTAAATGAGCACCAGCTGGAGAAGAAGTATCAATCTGGGAATGTTGTCCCTGTTCCCAAGACCAAACCGCTGGCGGAATCCTCAGCTGTGATCTGATGCAGCTGGCAATGCTATGTGTTCCCTAGTCTTCTGAATAAAGGTCCATATGGTATGTAGCCTGTGGCCCAAAAAGGGTGCAGCTAGTAAGGCTGCATGATGTTCTCCTAAGGAAACACCTAGACAAAACGATGCTGAACCACCAGGAACAGTACAGGTGAACAACAGGAGAAACAGTGGTAGGAGTTTGAGAAAGAATAAAGAAAGTCAGAGAATAAAAGAACAACCAACCCCCTGGGTGGTGGGGCACATAGGCACTGCCTTGAGTAGCCCCTCAGGGCACAAAATCATGTAGGCTGCCGGGTCCTCATTTAGGAACCCCCAAGAACACCAAATGTGGAGTAAGGCTGCCTTGCAGGAGCAACCGAGGCTCCCACAGAGCCAGGTTGTTGGTACACCAGGGGGTCAGACCGGATAGGCCAAGGAAGATTAAAGGGCAGGCAACATGTGTGAGGCTACCCTGTCCAAAGATAAAGAGCCGTCCAGTCAGTGTAATAGGGGTGGGCCAAACTGGGAAACCCAGCCGTGCTGGCCCGCCTCATGGCTGGAGAGGCAAACCCTTCCTGAAGGGCCATCAGGACCACACGAGACAAGCAGCACCCCTGCATGTGATGAGTATGTAACCTAGGAATCACGTTCTGCCCTGAAACGCATAGCATTGAAGATAAAGTCCTGAACTGCTAATCATGGCAGCCCAGTGAAGAAAGGCCCCAAGCTGGTGTGAGGAGTCAGCCAAGGTGAAGATCCGGTGTCCCGCCCCTGGGATTTTGTAACAAATTGCAGCAGGGCGAGCCAGGAAGAGTAGCAGGTTGTGGGCGAGCGGAGGTGAGCAGTGGTACCAACTCCTGTTGCCATGGGGATGGTGCCTCACTTCAACATGGCACTTCAGGCGTGACGATGAGCAGTGACTGCACCCCCACATGACAGGGGAAGCCACCTGAAGCAAAGATGGCAGCCAGGTACGTGGAGCCATCCATAAGAATTTAAAGAAGCTCGCTGGTCACAGCAGTGATTAGAGTGAGCCTCCACTCCGTCAGGCTGCCACCCAAGAACATTTTTCACAGTGCTGGTCCTGTTTGATGAGAAGGGGCCCCATGTGATGGACGGAGCAATCCAGAAGGAGCAATACGTGGGGCCACCCCCAGATATCATCAGGTAATCGGATCCCATTCATCTGACCACAAACGACAGCACCAAAGGTATTGTGAACAGGGTGCTTGACTGCAGCAGTCACCCCCATTGTGAAATAATATATTATATGTGTTTTATATGTTGTTTGTCATTGTTAGATTTTTTTTGTATATATCACTTTTTTCTATATTAAATGTTATGTTGAGTAGAGGATAGTTATGAGCATTATACCTGCTACGTAGGGGAGAGTGATTGGGAACGTATTAGGGGGAATTTTAAGTAGGTGTTAGAATATTAAAAAGATATAAGGGGATAAAGGGGAGGTATCCTGGTGTGAGGTAATGGGAGGAAGTGGTGGCGTGCCTGATGCTGCCTAGGGAGATCGGACTACCTACAGAGACCATCTTCTGGCCGCACACACCGTCTGGGTGGTGGCGAGAGTTAGGGAAGGGTGTGTTGAGTTACACTCAAAATATGGGTACCAGAGGCTCCACCAAGGAAGGGTGGGCTGACATAGCAGATCCCCACTTGAGGGAACTCACAGAAGAATAACTTTAGGACATGAATCAGGGATATCATACAGAAAAGCAAATATGTGTTTTCATAAATAAAGAGTGGTCCCTTTTGGGATCACTATAAAATCCACTCTGATGTCTGTGTGCATTGGTAGGTTAAGAACGCAGGGTGTAACCCATCTCCTTTTAATTGCAATTTCATTTTACAGGTGCACTACCACTCCCTATCCACCTAACCTGGGGTAAGGCCGGTGGTTCACATAGAACTGTCCCTTCAACGGGGAAGGGAAGTGGCTACCCCTTGTCTAGACCAGGTGCGGAAAACAGGATCTGCTGTGTGCAGTAGAATAAAAGGACATTTTGTTTGCAACTGACTGACTGACCCAAGAGGAAGTGAGTAAACAAGACCCACTTTCTAAAGGGGACAGAGGAACAGTGAAACGTAGACATACCTTATGTTTCAATCAGAAAGCATCACATGGCACAGAAGCCCATGGGAATCTTCTTGTTTTATGTATCACGCTAATTGACAACAACATGTGAACTATTACGGCTGAAGTCATGGTGGATTCTGGGGCAGCAGGCTTGTTCATGGATGCTAAGTGGGCCTCTGAACATGATGTTTCCATGCAACCTAACCCTTACACCCTGCCCGTAGATGTGGTGGATGGACAGCTCTTTATATCAGGGCAAAATAAAATAGACACTTGTAGAGAAGGAGCTAAGTACCCCCACCTCAATCGCCTTGGCCATCTTGCCTATTTGTTGGGAAGCAGAGTGTGAGACACGTGCAGTGTCAGTGAAAATACCGATACCAAGGAGAATCATGGAAGGAAGGTTCCCATTGAGAAAACCATACCTGCATACAAGAAAGTATGATGGCCATTTGAATGAAATCCCAGAAGAATCAGAGCAAATGAATTGCCAAGATGAATGGTGACGTCACACAGAATCAAAACTGACGTGCATAGAAGAGATGCAGACTAAGTAATGCTGATATTCTATAAGGCATCAAGAAAGGATCGAAGATAATTGTCATCTTGAGATCAAGATGAAGAGATTTATGCTACAAAATGGATGAAGATATCAAGTCAGTTTACACATGTGCAGATGCAAAATAAACACGAACAGACAAAGGGCCTCATCACGACCTCGGCGGTAACGCGGCGGTATTAGCGCAGGGGCTATTAGCGCGACCGCCATAGCCCCCGGCGCTAATAGCGCGGGATCACGAGTTGGGCGGACTTCGAAGTCCCCATTCCCCATTGAGCCCATTCGGGAAGGCCCCATTCCCCATTGGGCTCAATGGGGAAATTTCGCGTTCATACCGCCGGTGGATTTCCCGGCGGCAGTATGAGCACAAATTCTCAGCGGATTTCACACCAGCTCAGAGCTGGGTTGAAATCCGCCAACGCCCTGATTCGGTGGACCCTTAAATCCGGCGGTAATAGCGCTACCGCCGGATTCAAGGGTTACTGCCGAGGTCGTGATGAGGCCCGAAGTATTCTTGAGGCTAGCTTAATAGTGAATAGATTGTGGCATGCACCAATATATAGATAATTGCATAAGTGAGTAAAGATTGGAGGTTTCCACTACGAACTGTGGCAGAGCTGAGCTAAAAAAGGAAGGCCTCTTTTCCAGTTTGTCACAGTAAAAGAATATATGAATTACAAAGTGAATCTCAGAAAGGATGAGCCATAAAGCCAAGCCAAGAAGGCAAGGGCTTATCAGGCTGAAGTGAGCAGACATTGGATAGAAATTGTGTGAAAGAACGAAACTCCTGTTCAGGAGACATGAACAAAACAAGGAAGATGTCAGAGGTTTATTAGAAAATAGTATTTTAAATACATGAGAGGCTCAATTTTGTGGTCCTCAGTAATGTGGACGAATGAAGTTGGACGAACATAATGGTGACACCTACGCATGATTACAGAGCGTGACTTCAATTCCCTGAATTCTCCTGAGATAAGAACACTCTCAAGGACAAGTTGAAAGTTCTAATTGACAGCAGACCACTGAGGTGATGATGGATGAATATGCTAAATGGTGGGAAGATATGATTAAGACTAGCTCACCAGCACCTGGAAGCTCAGCCTGCGTGCTGCTATCATAGATGGAAAAGTACTGACAGAGGTTAGAGTGCCAACCAATGGTAGGGGACAGCATGTTCAAGGGTCCTATAGTTTGTGTAGCCAATAGGATGTTGTATATTTAGTGACGTTCATAGTGACCTGTTTATAGGGAGGACTTAGTTGCCCCAGCTGATGTTAAGAAACAAATTACTTTTGTTCACTGCCTTAGACGAGTATGGATCGTATACTTAGATATTCCCGTAGACACTATCACACTTGCCATTAGGTTTATGTAGTTTGCCACGTAGGATGACTTTAGTAATACGTAGGTTGATGTCACCTATGACGATTTTTTGCTATTAAAGAATGCTTTGAGAGTTCTTATGCTGCGACGTCCGTTGATGTCTGTTGTACTCCCTGTTTTACGTAACTGATGTTAAAACAGTTATCCTTTTGCCAACTACCTGAATCGTTTTGATTATTGATGTTTGAATCATTTCTGCTTCCTCATCCATCTCAAGGGTATTGCTACCTCATCTTAAAGGGCTGAGAGCTCCAGTTCACATTCTACACTGAAGGTTACTAAACTTAGAGAGACGTTGGTTGTTGACCTGGTTAAGGCAGTTCATTTCCGAATGATATTGGAGTTGCCAGTGTTATGTCAACATAATCTCAGCATAAATGTATCATAGTCAATGTTTTAGCCTAATATGCTGTATGACTTGCACACTGCACCCATTCCATGTTATCTGCTTGCTGCCTGTACTGCTCATTACACAAAGTTTAATCCTAATGTGATATATTGCCTGCACATTGTGCTCATTCTGTGTGATCTGCGTGATGCCTGTATTGCTCCTTACGCTGTCCATTACACATTATTAGTTCCTAACACTTTACATTGCCTGCTCATTGTGCCTATGTCGGGGGATTGCTTGATGCCAACTTTGCCTTGCTTGAGTCCTACTCCCACTTGTGATACCTCCAATGCCAGTTTGGGTACTGAGTCCACTACTGACACAATACTTATCTCGAATGCTATCTCCTCTGCCTGACAAGAACCTGATGCGCATATTTACTCACCACCCATGACGCACACATCTAGCAACAGCCATCTGATCCTGCACAGTCATGCACAACCCACATTTCTCCCCTTCAATATGCCCTCTCTCTATTCTGTCCCTTGACCTAGGGCCCCCATAGCACCATACCTCGCAGCTCCCACACACTACTAGAATCTCCCTGCTCATCAGTATGGCGAAACGTGAGTCCAGGCAGGAGTCCCAGTCTGTCCCCAGAACTCTGCGAGAGCAGACGTGTAGCAGCATTTATTTTTCCTTTTATCTGAGAACACTACTTTATCTTTAAATTGTCTGGAAACAAACAGGACCTCTTTTAAAAACTCGGCGCAGGCGTGTAGTGCCACGCGTGAGTCCGGAAAGAGTCCCAGTCTGTTCCCAGAACTCTGCGAGAGGGGATGTGTAACAGTGTTTTTTTCCTTTTCTCTGAGAACACTACTTTATCTTTAACTCGTCTGGAAACAAACAGGACCTCCTTTAAAAACCCGGGGCAGGTGCAAAATGCCACACGTGAGTCCCGGATGGAGTCCTACTCTGTTCCGAGAACTCTGCGAGAGCGGACGTGTACAGCGTTTTTTTCCTCTTCTCTGAAAACACTACTGTATCTTTAACTCAACTAGAAACAAACAGGACCTCCTTTAAAAACCCGGAGCAGGTGTGTAGCACAGCTCGTGAGTCCCAGCAGAAGTCCCAGTCTGTCCTCAGAACTCTGCGAGAGCGGAGATGTAGCTGCATTGTATTCCTTTTTTCAGAGAAAACTACTGTATCTTTAACTTGTCTAAAAACAAACAGGACCTCCTTTAAAAACCCAGAGCAGGCGCGTAGCACAGCACGTGAGTCCCAACAGGAGTCCCTGTCTGCCCCCAGTCTTTACCTGGAATTGACAAGGAAATGGCGGAACCAGCACTCTATGCAGAAATAATGCTAAATGTCATCCGACCCAGCACGAGAGCGAATCCTCGTGCGGGTGACCTGGATAACGAAGAAGACAGAGGAAACATCAAATTAAATCAGCAATAAAAGGCACTGCAGTCACCCATATAGGTAAGAAGAACAGCAGGTCTTTATCTATGTATGTGATTGCAGATGCAGTTGTGGGAGGCGGTATGCGAGAGCGTTGGGATGACATCAAACGAAAGCTGATTTAAATTTGTCACAAGTACAAATAAAGAGTCAAAACACAAGCTCACTCATCCATGTACACTCCCCCACCCTTTAACAACATTTGCAGTCCCAACTTCAGACTCACACTCACACTTGCACTGATACCTACCGAAAGCGAGTTCCGAACTCTAAAACACCATGTGAGAATGAAACTGCACTGGATATGTCCGATAACCAAGGCGCTGCTGACATCAACAACGCTGAACCTTTGGATGCCGAATTTCTGAGTCACCATGCAGACATATCGTTCCAAATAATGCACACGGAACTCCAGAAAACCTGTGAAATAACTAGCGAAGCTGAAAAACCTGTGAAATAACCAGCAAAGCTGAAAAAAAGTAATTAGGAAATTATCCAAGCAAGCAACCAAACCACAAAAGACATAAAAGATGTTGGAAACAATGTGAACAACATCGCTGAGACAACGGAAAGCAACAACAAAGGTCAGCTGGATTTTGACAAGAGGAAACAGTTACCCCATGCAAACGAAGTAGAAGTTGTAGAAGTCATCGACAAGGGGAAAACAGATCAGAGTAATAGACAGATACTCTTGAATATAGTGCAAAACAACATGAGTCTACAAAAATATTACTATAACCACGGTGTAAGGCAAAACAACGATAATGATGATGTATTGGAATACAACAATGGTTTGGAACCAAGAACAGATAACATAAGTACACAAGTTCATCAAAAAACATAAAAATCAAACAGGACCTGTTATCTCGACACAAGACATAGACATGCCCACTCCAATGACTAAAAAGAAAAAAGGCACAAGAAAAGAAAATCACCACTAACATGACAAATCTCTAGCAGATAAATTAAGAGAAATAGAGCATCATTCCTGCTTCATAGAAAAAAGGAAGGTGGGTGACGCCTGGATACCAAAAAAGAATCCTTCTGGAAATACTCCCGCAACAATATGAAATAAAGAACACCCGCACTGTAGTACACTGGACAACATGTAAGTGGTTGAATAGAGACCACAACTAAGATATCAAATAGAGCCAAAATCAAGAGACAGACAAATGAATAATACATATCAAAAAAGTGATTCATTGGACACATCTGATAAACATAGAAATAGAAGTCCTAAAAATAAAGAACTAACACAGGCAAACCACAATGGAGAGAATGACGGACATACATCCAAGACCTCATCGAAAGAAAAGGGAGAAGAGAAAAATACAAAAACAATACAAATTGAAAAATCCCAACTGTACACAGCAGCGGGTATACAAATTTACAATAATGTTATGGCTGCGATGACTATATCACTAGGACCATACACAAAACTTTATGAATCAGTTAATCAGAACATAAAGGACAATACCAGTATGCTAATTAAAATAGAGAATAAAATAACACAAATGGAAGCATTCACGACTAAAATAGCTGAGAGATTAAACAAGGAAGCAGACGACTCGAAACTATGGCAAAGAAGACTTTGGGAGTTTGCAAGTAACAAGCAGGAGGAAAAACAATAAAAATCATGGGTGATCTTATGGAAACGATAAAATGGATGAGAAAAACAATTGAGAGAAAAGAAATAGAAAAAACCATGTTACAACAACCGTCAATGAATCAACTACAATCAGAACACAGAGCAAAAACATTAGCACTGGAAAAACAAACAAAGCAATATCTTGAGAACATTATACAACAGATGGAAGTGATAAGCCCACATCAGAGAAAAATAAACACAACACAGGCAGAAAAAAGTGTACAAGGAAGAATAAATAAACCAAGGACAGAGGTAAATCACACTAACAATGAGAAACTGATGTTGTAACTGAATACAGATCAGAAATTGATGGGAACACCACAAAAAACAAGACATCAGCAAAACACAAATGGAAAGAAGATCAAAGCAAAAATACTCTAAAGAAAACGGTAACGATGAGTGTAGACCTAGTTAAAGGTGAGATGAGTATTTCAGGCTAGTAAAACAATATTAAACAAACACGAAAAACTTGCAAGTAGGTCAGGTCAACAAACAAGACCACTAAAAATACAAGACGATAAACACAAGAAAAAAACAATCTTAAAACATAAAAAACATTCCAAAAAAGAAAAGCTATGGTTCCGAATATTCTTAGGAAAAATTCAACCATACAACAGTCAGAAACTAGATAAAACCAGAAACAAACCACTAAATAAAAATCTACAGGACGATCAGAGAGAACATATCAGAGAGAAAAAACACTCAGACATAGACAACGCACAGGGCCCGAAAGACCCTGAGGAAAATAATTCAGACGAGTCATATGACTTGATTGATGATGTTTCCAATTTCATAGAAATAAATCAATCTTGGACGGAAAAACAGCATTGAGATCTTCCATTTCACAATGCCCTGGCACCACAACAAGTTTACCATGTTGGGAACTAAGGTTCCATTACCACCATGTTCTGTTTGTGCTGTCACAACTGTGGTTCCTGCCCATTGCTTATACCATTAGATGATTTCAGAAATAATTGTTCTCCTCCTAGTAAAAAGAACAGAGTGGGCCTCATTACGAGTTTGGCGGCAGCCAAGGAGCTTTTAGCTGCATGGCTACCGCCAAACCGGGCTCCTTTACCGGGTTCCCAGAATGAGGAATTACCGGGTCATTCTGAGTTCGGAGGGCCCGGTAATTCCTCCCTCTTGGAACCCGGGCCCAGATCTTCCCCATTCCCATATGAGCCCCCATGGGGCTCAATGGGAATTGGAGAGGGAGCTAACATTGGGACGATTACGACCGGCCTGTTGTTAGCTCCCTCTCCCCTCGCGGGACCCAGTAACAACGCCTGGATTTACCAGGCCTCCTTACCGGGTCCCGCAAGCAGACCTCGTAATTTCACGGGACGGGTTAAACGGGTCCGCCTCCATTAGCGGAGCCCATTAACCCATTGCGCGAAACTTATAATCAAACCCAGTGACATTAATATATTAAATCAGAAACATGTGACAGTTCTGGATAAAATTAAATTGGTTTTATAGTTACAGCAGTAGGTATGATAGTGATTGCACTTGTTTCTCTATTTTCGAAAGTTAGGGTTACAAATCATAGTAATAAACAAAAATTACATTCTTATAGCAAAAAATCAGTGACGTTTAACCTGTGTATTACTAACATCATCCTACGAGGCAAACTACAGAAACCTAATAGTGAGTGCGTTAGTGTCACAGACGCTGCTTCGGCTTACAGGCGCAGGAGTGGCATGAACCTACCACCCCCTCTGTGATCTAGGCATCTGCAAGACAATGCTTACACAAGCATCCGAGACCCCAGCGGGGAAAGACGGTTAGGAACTCGTTGGCTGGATGGGTACTGGTACTTAGGGTAACCATATAGAGGGTTAGGAGAGGGGAGGTGGATAGGAAAGGGGATACAGGGTAAGCAATATGACCACCAGTATTACATACATAGGGGGTCATCATGAGTGAGGCGGTAAGGGGTTAACGGTGCTGGTAAGGATGCTCCCTCCCCATCCCATTGAGCCCTATGGGGGCTCGAATGGAAATGGGGATGGGTATTTTGAATGGGGACTTACCGGGTCCTCCAAGGTTGGAATGACCCGGTAAGTCCCCATTCAGGGAACCCGGACCCGGACTTAAATTTGGAGGCAGCCATGGCGCTAATAGCACCATGGCTACTTCCAAACTCGTAATGACCCCCATAGTCCTGAACATACAGACACCATACAATGTTCGCTGCATGCGCACAATACGGCTTAAAAGCCAGAAAGAGACTTATCTCTGGGGTGAGTGCTGGCCTCGTGCTCGCGCACTCTCATGTCCGGTGTCTGGAGCAGATCAGTGCTGCAAAGAGAGCATGAGTTACTATTTTGGCGTGTTCCTTCACACACACGTGGTACTTAGCCAAACCATGCTCATGCAGTTTGATTAGTAGCATTCCCCATGCATCCTAAACATTTCAGCCGCTTCTGTGTTCGTTCACATGTGCAGTGACTAACAAAACATGCGGTGGGTTGGCCGCACGTGGCTCTGCAATGGACAGTGTGTCCTGTGTTGCATATCACATGGGGCTAGTGTATGGATTGCGTGCTGCCTGCCGCATGTGGCGAGTTGTGACTTCTCTATAAGCCGCTCAGCACTGATTGTGACTGCTCTGCGAATCGCGCTTGGCTGATTAGTATGCGCAGCACATGCACTGCTCTTGGGTCACTAAAGCCCACAAATCTTGCGTGCAAAACGGGGCGCTGCTGTAGGCTCAAAATAACGTAGCACACTTAGCTTCTCCGGAGCAGAGGAACGTGGGACTGTGGGCTGTGCCCCCTGCGCATGCACCTGGCCGAATTGTGCAACCTCGGCACGGCTTCCCTGTGCTTGTGTGGGCCCCCCCAGGGCTGGCCGTACTTAGCTTTGATAGGCGAAGGGCTAGTGAGGTGGTTGTCTGGGGCGTGGCCCCTCGTGCTGCTCCCCATGCTCGGAGCTCCCAAGAACACCTCTGCTTCGGGCAGACTTCTGAGCTAAGCCCTGTGCTTCTGCTTGCGTGCACATTTGTATTTGTATTTTATTTATTTATAGAGCGCACCAGGCCCGATGGAATCTGGGCGCGTATTTAGTTACAACATGATAAGGCAAACAGAGCAATAGAATTACAGTTAAATTACAATTTAGAATTACAATCGGTTACAGATATTAACAAAATGCAGTTACGAGGTGAGTAGAGGATCATAGCCTATGTACAAGAGGTGATGTGGGTGGCTAGCACATGGGGGTGGTTGGGGCATAGGCGAAGGGTCTTGGGCGGTTAGCCAGGCTTTGACCATATTTTTGAAGCTGTGGAAGGAGGGTTCCAATCTTAACGAGTTGGGGAGCGAGTTCCAGAGTCTGGCCGCCATTACTGGGAAGCTGGCTCCACCAGATCTTTGTAGGTTGAAGCGTGGTATAGAGAGGGAGTTAGTCTGTGCAGTTCTGCGAGGTCCGTTGGTGTTGTGGAGGGCGAATTTCTTGGCTAGATAGGAAGGTGCATGGTTTGATAAACATTTGTGAGTGAGAAAAAGTGTTTTTAGTGAAATTCGTTGAGGGACGGATAGCCAGCGAAGGTTGCGTCTAGTGTCTGAGATATGCTGGTTCCTAGGGACGTTGGGAGCTGCTCATTATTTTGGATTATTTGTAACTTGTTTAAGTTGTAACTGTTGGTACCCAAATAGACGGTGTTACAGCAATTTTTGACAGCACAAGTGCCCTGGCAAGTGTGACACAGTTGGCTGGTGATAGGAAAGGTCAGCTAGCTCTATTGAGTTCGCAGGTGTGAGCTGCTGCAGAGAAGACTGCATTGGTTTGTCTGGCTAGGGATAAAGTAAAGTCGAGATACATCCCTAGCGTTTTAGTGTCCTTAGAAGCCTTGATGGTGTTACCATCAATGATGAAAGAATTGAACTCAGGGGCCAGTTTGGATAGTTTTTGGGGAGAGCCGAGAACGAGGAGCTCTGTCTTCTCGTCGTTTAGACAGAGTCTGTGTTGCGCCATTCAAGGTTGGATGACTTGGTAGATAGCATTCACTGTCAGGGAGTCAGCTGCGTAGTCTCCTGAGATTGGGATGAGTATCTGGGTGTCATCAGCATCATTTGCATATGTGACACCCAGATAATCCAAAATATCAAATAGAGGTTTTGTGAACCCATTGTACAATGTGGGAGAGACACAAGAACCTTGTGGTACCCCGCAGGTGACGGGTCCTGGCGATGCTGCGGCTAGGGGGGAGAAGACACTCATCGATCTGTTGTCCAGAAATTAACTGATCCAGGCTGTGGCTTTATCTGAAAAATGGGCAGCTAGTTTGAGGTGTCGACATAGAATTTGATGATTGACAAGATCAAAAGCCGCAGAGAGATCGAGAAGAAGTAGTAGAGCAAGTGTATCCTTGTCTCGTAAATCTTCGATCTGTGTTTTAAGGTCGATAAGGGTCGTTTCAGTTCCATGGCGGGCCGGAACCCAGATTGCCTTAGACCCAAGAGTTTAGTGGATTCGAGATAGTCTTGAATCTGAAGGTATGCAGCTCGGTCGAGGATTTTTAATAAGAACGGCACTGTGGTGATGGGCCTGTAGTTCGTAGGTATATTGGCATCTAGAGTTGTTTTTTTTAGGAGCGCGATAATCCAGGCATCCTTCAAATTATCCTGTACAATCCCAGTGCTGAAAGAGGAATTTATGAGAGTGGCTATGAATGGAGCTAGCTCGTGGGCCGCTTCCTTGATGATGGGTGCTGGGCAGAGGTCCCCTTGGAAGTTAGAAGGTTTAAGGCTATTAATAATATTTTCCACTTCAGTAAAGAATAAAGGTGAGAAGCTGAACGGGGTCAATGAGTCTGGGATAGTATTGTTTAGTGTTGGGAAATTTAGGTTGCAAATTAGATTGTAGATAAGTCTGTTTATCGTTAATTTAGACTTGGAGTGTGGCTATCTTACCAAGGAGCGCACTTTGGATATTAGTGCACCAGGTGCTAACTTTGATAGTGGTGTCAGGTGCAGTGCCAGGAGTTTCCAGTTCTTTCAAGATTCTGAAGAGCTCTTTAGTATTAGAATTGGCTTGCTCAATGCGTTTGTTGTAGGTGTCTTTTTTAGCCTGGAGTATGGCTTCCTTATAATTTAACGTGGCTAGGATGATACTAGATTTATTAGCTTCTTACGGGTTACTTCTCCAGTGTGATTCAGCAATTTGTTTTTCTTTACGAAGAATTCTTAGTTGGGGGGTAAACCAGGAATTGAGATGAGCTTGTGGTTTAGATTTTCTCAATTTGGATGGGGCAATGAGGTCGAGGGTTATGAGCATAGTATGGTTGAAGGTGTCGACTAGGACAGTAGGTTCAGTGCTTAGTAGCGCTTGTTCATTCAGGACTGGGAGGATGAGCGGGAGTAATTTGTCGCAGGTAATGTCGCGCTTATTTCGTGTGGGAATAGCAGGTGTGACGTCTGGAGTAGAGCTGATGGTTGTGGCGGGAATGTTGAAGGTAATCAAGTGGTGGTCAGTCCAGGCACAAGGTTAGTTGGCTGCCACGTTAATTCCACAATTGAGGTAAGCAATCCAGTCAAGGATTCTACCTTTGGAGTGTGTGGAGGTGTTGATATGCTGGGTAAAGCCTGAGTTAGTGAGCAGGATGTCAATTGTCAAGGCAGCCGTGTTATTGGGTTCAGCTAGTCCCAGGTTAAAGTCACCTAGAACAATCATTTTGGAGTTGACTTTGGTGTTGTTGGCCAGGATGTGGGAGAGGTCTTCAACAAAGGTGGTTAGTGGCCCAGGAGGCCTATAGAGTAGGTGAAGTGAGATGGTGTGGTTAGGGGTGAGGGCAAATTTGGCTGTTAGGGCTTCCATAGAAGAGATTTGATGAACAGTGGAGTGGCGGAGGTTGAGGGAGTTTTTGTGGATGATGGTGATACCGCCACCTTTAGATTGGCTAGTATTGCGGTCATGTCTGATGATATTATAGCCTGTTGGAATGGCTAGCGAGAGTAGAGGTCCAGAGGCTGTGTGAAGCCAGGTTTCTGTGATGGCCAAGAAGTCCAGGTCATGAGTTAAGATGAGGTCCGCCACCTCTGACGGCAAAATATGTTGCCGCCTGCCGCAATCTATTCACTATTTAGCTAGCCTTTAAGAATACTTCATCTGCTTGCTTTATTTTGCTTGTGTATATGTGCGAAATAGCTTGATCTCTTCATTATGTCTGCAGCATAATTTTCTTCATCTTGAACCCAAGATGTCATTCATCTCAATACTTTCTTGATGACTTATACAATTGTCTGCATTCTCTAGTCTCTACATCTCTTCCCTATATGTCAGCTTTGCTCTGCACGACATCACCATTCATCTTCATCATTTAACCGTCCTGTTTCTTCTGGAATTTCATTCAGACGACCATCATATTGTCTCATATACTGGTATGGTTTCCTCAATGGAACCTTGCCTCCCATATTCTCCTTGGTATCGATATTTTCACTGCTACCGCACGTGTTTCACACGCCAGCATCCAACATACAGGTGTTGTGGCCCGAAATGGTTGAGGTGGAGGTACTTAGTTCCTTCTCTACAGTATCCTTAGCCTCAAGCCCAAGAACCACATCTCTCCAGCCCTAAGATCTCTCCACTGGTTCCCAGTGGCTGCAAGGACCCGACTACATCCAACTTTATCTCCCTAAATACCTTACTGCTAGAGTCCTTCAGTCCTCTAGCTCCCACTCTCTGCCAATCACACATTTCTTCAAGCAGAGGGTGGGGGTAGATCTCTTTCATCAGTAAGAGTCTCCCTCTGGAACGGCCATCCTGCCTATCTCAGACTTGAGCCGGATCCTCTTAAGTTCCGGAAACTTCTCAAGACTTTCCTTTTCTAACCCCCCCACTTGCTAATGTCCCACTGTCACTGCATTAGTAGTTGGTCACTTACGTGCCTTACAGGGACCAGGCCCTCATTGTCCAGTGTACCTCAGCACCCCTTAACCAGCACTTTCCCTCGGGCTGACCCTACCCCTGGTTTATCCTGACACTTGTCCTCCTGGGCTCCCCTCAGCACTTACCCAGTCCCTAGGGCCCCACTTTCCTACACTTCTCCCCTCTCACCCTTCCCTTAACCCAGCCCTACAGCCCTGAACTGCCCTCTCCCTCTGCACTTATTGTCACTACACTGCCATGGTCCAGATGTCAAAAGGTCTAGTAGAACTGTTTTATTGTTGTTGCTTCTCCTCTGCCCACTCCCACCCCCCTTTGTCTTGTGGTGCCTGGAAACACTTGTGTATAGGCACCTTACAAATGTCCAATAAATAAATAAATTCAAATAAACACATCAGCCAGCCAATAGTGACTGCAGTGACTGACAAACTGCCATGTCCGGAGTACAGCTGAGTTAGAGGTGAGTATGACGATGTAGAGACGATTCCATCGGGGGGAAAGAGCAGTCTTTATTGATGGACCGTCATCAGGACGCTGTCACCAGACTGCAAGGAATTACCTGGAGAGTCTGGTTCCCCTGGCAAAGCAGCTTGAAACTGATTGTGAATGAGACTGACAGAAGACATTAATGTCTTGGCATATTCCAACAGTCGATCATAAGATAATTGCAAATGATCTGGTACAGTTTTCACTAGTGGTGCTACAGGCCATCTCATTGGTCTTCCATAGAGGATTATACATGGACTTTCCACAGTTTTCTTGATAGGTGGCTTGTGGATACATCATTCCTGTCTCCTGGCACAATTTGGCAAATTTGTTTTTCAAAACCTGTTTCGTCCCTCTACTACTCTTGCTGACTGGGGGTGGTGAGGGCAATGCAAATTATGCTGATACTTCTCAGTGGACAACAATGTGTTAATGGTCTTTAAAAAGGTTAATTCCCTGATAGTAGGTATCTCCAACCTGGGCACAAATTACAGAATCATTATTTTTTGAGAGTCACTGCATCGTCTTTCTTCACGGGTGAGCTTCTACCCATCCTGAAAAAACATCCACTTTTACTTGCAGGTAGCGCCACTGATTATATGCTGGAAGTTGTATGAAAACAATCTGTAACCCCACAAATGTGTCATACTGTGGTGGATGTGTTCCTTGCCTATTCAGCACACTTTTCCCCATGTTATTCTGTAAACATATTGCACATCTTTGACAGTATTCTTGAGCCATAGTGATAAGTCCTATTGCAAAGTAGGATTGTCCCAGTAGCATAGTCATTCCATCCCTACAAACATGTGCCTACCCGTGACACATACTGATTAGGTGTGACACTAGTATTTTTTGAGCCACTAACTGACTCCCTTAATTTCTCCACAGAGAGTCCTCATGCAACCGGCGCCCCTTTCAGATCCACATATTCTTTTATTCAGATGGCCCATTCTCCTGCATATACATGGATTCCTCTTGCATTGTTTTCATTGGAAAGATATAAACCTCATGGCCCTCTACGGTAGCAGCCGATTTGGCGGTTAGATTGGCAAAATCATTTTCATAACTAATAGGATCATCCAGTGTCTGGTGTATGGCACATTTGATTATAACAATTTTCTGAGGTAGCATTATGGCATTTAAAAAGGCTAATACATATTGGATGCATTTTATGGGTGTTCCAGTTGAAGTCATGAAACCTCTCTGCTTCCACAGGTAACCAAAGTCCTGGCCAACGTTAAATGCACTTCGAGAATCAGTTCAAACATCAACAGATTGCTGAGCTTCCATTCAGCAGGCTCGTTTGAGGGCCACTGATTTTGCCACATGTTCTGACGTCACCTGGGGCAGTTTTCCACTCTCCACTAATTCTCTGGATGCACACACCATGTACCCTGAGACCGCAGCCCATTCTGATTTCTAAAACATGACCCGTTAACAAAGTACTCGAGATCTGGGTCTGGCAGTGGTACATCAAAGAGGTTTACGTGGGGCATTACCAAACATTCTTTCACTGACGCATGTTAGCGTGGGATGGAATCTTGTCTCTCTCCTTCCTCTGGGGCAGGTAATAATGATGCTGGATACAGGACTGAGCATCTTCTCACGGTGATTTTTGACACGTTAGTGTGGGATGGAATCTTGTCGTGGGATGGAATCGTGTCGCTCTTCTTCCTCTGGGGTGGGTAATAATGATGCTGGATTCAGGACTGAGCATCTACTCAAGGTGATTTTTGAAGAGTTTAGTTAAAGTATTTCATATTTGATAGCTCTCAAAACTGACCTGTGCTGAGTATTTGTTTTCAATAATAACAACACCACTGAATGTGGAACAGCCACCTCTAAAGGTAACCAGAATACAAAATGCTCACTTTGTTCCACTACCAGAGCTGAAGCAGGTACTGATAGTAGATAAGGTGGCATTCCTTTTGGAACTGGTTCCAAGTCTTTACTAAGGACAGCCAGAACAAGCCACTTTCTCTTATGGCAGTACAAAGGAAATAGCCTTTTGTAATTGGGCAGGCCCAATGCAGGTGCCTCCTCTACAGCCTTTTTGTTCTTGTGATGTCCTCTTATCAGGTGTCCACTGCATTGGTTTGATAGCGTTCAATCGGGTATAATCCAGAAATGGTTTATCTATTTTGGCACATCCAGTGATCCATTGGCAGCAGTAGCCACCTGCCTCTAAGAAGGCTTGCATTTGTTTTATATTCTGGGGTTTTGTTACATTATACATGGTCTCTTTCTGAGAAATAGATGTCAGCCGATATCTTTTTATAATGACATGTCCCACATAATGCGCCCTGGGGGTGCATAACTGTAGCTTCTTCATTGAAGCATGATGCCCTTTCTCTGCCACTGCTGTTAGAAGGGTCTTGGTATCTTCTTTACAAGCCTTGCATGAGAGGCAATTAACAAATCATCTACATATCATATAAACACTGACTTCTCTAGCAATTTCATACCATCCACATTTTTCTTTAGTTGTTGTGAGAAGAGGGTTGGGGCCTCTGTATACCCAAGGAGCAAATGTGTTCACATATACTGTACCCCCCATATGTGAGAATGCAAACATTTATTGACTATCATTATGTATAGGAACAGATAAAAAAGCAGATCACACGACGACCACTGTAAAACATGTGGCTCCTGGTGGAATACAAGGCAGTATGGTCATCAGATTGGGCATCAGGGGAAAGGAAGGTATCACCACGGCATTGATAGTACATAGGTCCTGGACAAAATCGTATACATCCTTCCTTGTGTTCTTCACATCGAAAATAGGAGTATTACATATGCTGCTGGTCTGAATAATTATTCCCTGATTCAGGAAACATTCGATGAATGGAGTGAATCCTGCTTCTACTTCAGGCTTCAGGCATCAGGAAGTACTGGGGAGAGCAGGGCAATCTTTATAACAGATCTACTTTCATCCTATCCTTTCTGATTCAGTAGTGTGTATATATCCCACCTCATTTTCAAGGGTGGTCCACAGAAGCCTTTTCCAGAATCAATTAATTCCCATATATCCTCTGACCATTGATCATCTATATCTGTCACTCCCCCCCTGTTTCTTGCCTTAATGTAGCCATCATTGCTACTTCATTATTTTAAGGTACACTCAAAAACACCCCATCGGGGTGCAATGAATTGTGCACCTCTATTTGCACAGCAGGTCTCTTCTCTTTAAATGTATGGGTGAGATGGGACTTAGAAGAAAGCCATGTTGGTCAGTATTGGGTCCTAACCTAATGGTAGCGGGTTCCACAACCTCCTGGTATATGACAGGGGTATTCGATATGCATAACACTCTTACTTTCACCCCTGGTACAGGAACATGGGAACAAATGTTCAATCGCAAAGCAGATCAGTTGTCCCTGGTATCTACCAGAAATGGCACTGGTAGCCCCATAACCTGATATTGTACATAAGGTCCCTCCTGGTCAGCGGAAATCATAAGTGCTTATAGAGTCCCTTTCCCTCCTGGTTGGCAGAATCCATTTGGACCCGCCCCCCTGCCCGTGCAGGTCTCCAGAGAAAAAATTATTAGTGTGAAATTGCAGCATTGGCCCACAGGAGTGGTCTGTCTTTGGACCCGTCTTCCCTGTTAAGGCAAATGGGCATTATTCTGGATAGTGCCAACCTGTTGCTGTTGTCTTTGTGGTCTGAATGGGCACTCATTTTCGTATGGCCCTCCTGTTTATAATAATTGCAAATTAAAGGGTGAAGGCCATGGCTCTAGGCACCGGCTGATTATTCCTATGTGTCTGCACCTACTGACCTTGCCTGCTGATTAAACTGTCCCCACTATCTCGGTTGCTGTGGTTGTCCCGCATGTCCTCCCTGTTGTTCCTGATCTGTCTGCGGACCCATAAAACCTCTACCTTTTCCTCTACCTCATGGTCGGCCACCCCTTTTGGGCATATTCTCCAAATATGGTGCTGCTCTTTGGAGCTGCGCTACATATGTCCCTGAAGACACTGCATCTGCAACATCATTCATTTGTTGCCTTCCTCTGCACCTTGCAAGCGATGCAATGGTTTGCCACTGCAACCAGCTCCACTAGCAGCTTGATCTGTGAAAGCTGGCATTTCCCACAGATATAATAAAATGACCAAATGAGAGACACTAATGGACACACCTCAGTAGGGAATGAGACCAGGACCAAGTGCGGGTGAAGTAAAAGATAAGTCTTTATATAAAGTAAAATGGGGCATGCAGAGGACTCTGCTTACTCCGAGAGTGCACTGCCAATAATACAGAATACAGTACATTATATGCTTTAGAATCGTTACTAGTGACGATTCTCTATAGGTACATCAAGTTGCATTGGGATTGGTGGACAACAATGTTACAGTACAGCAGTATATGGGGCGGCTCCACATGATTGGCTGGTGCAGGGCTGTTACTTCGAGCGGCATGTGGTCAGCTGGGCTCATCTGGGTGGTGTGAAGGTCAGGTCAGTTCCATGAGAAGCGGTCATTCTGTCTAAGCTAAACTACAGGCTATCTCTTGACATGCAATGAATAATACAGAATATAAACCATGTCCTAGTATGTGGGGACACCTATAAATTGAAGATACATATTTACACATTCCGGCCATAGGCCTTGGTAGTCGGGAGGGTTATAAGGGCCTTGCTCCCCAGGTGTGCTATCAGTAGGCTTGATCTAAGATTTATTTGCTGTGGCGCCCCAGTGCTTGAATGAGTGATGTGATAGGTGTTGGTTTTACGCGGGATATATGATGACATGAGACCAGTTATATTGGAGGCACTCTAAGGTGGTCAGTGGGGAAGGTTCACACTTCTGCTACATCAAAGAAACCATGGAAGGGCAAAAGGTTGGACCACCAATAACTTCCAAAGGTGGGGGTGAGAGGAGCAGGAGCAGATTTGTGGAGAGACATGATTTTTTCCAGTACCAGGCTCCGGCCCGGTCATTCACAGTGTTAAACAGAAATCATATTATGCCTCCTTTTGATTTATATTGGCCTAAGCCTAGTTGCTCCATGGGGAAAACTGTGTGGCAAAGTTCTGAATTAGAATTGACTTCAAGTGCCATCTTGGAAAAAGTCCTCCATCTTGGTTGTAACTTCTGCTCACTCTTCAGTAATGATTAGCTATGTTTTCAGCTGCTAGAGCAGAATCAATTTTTGAGCCTATGTCAACACTAGAGCTGGCAGTGCAGACTATTTGTGTAACGCTCACCTGATTCCCGCAGAGGCTCCGGTCTTGACTGGGTGAATGCCGTATCTTCAAAGGTGATGTGTAACACACGGTTGGCTCTTTGGGCTGGACCTCTGTGCACTGTATGTCTGACTCGAAGAGTAAGATGTCTGCAGATAGAAAATATGGGATTAATGAACTGGGGTTATTGGGTGCCTCTCTCCTCTTCCCTTTCTCTTCTCCTGTAGAACCCCAAAGGTTAACGCCCTCACCTTAGGTAAGTGAACGCCGAGCTCTCCATCTGCCTCGGGGCAGGGTGCCGTAACCAGTTTCTTCACTGGATAAGGGTGCAGGCCTCTTGACCTCAGAGGACTGCTGTCCGTCGTTAACTGCACGAACGGTAGGTTCTGGGCACTTCAAATGTCTTAAAAGTCTTTTGTAATGATATCTCTTGTTTTGCAGGGTTCCGGCGATGGCGGATGGCGGGCTGAAGAGAATTGAGGATCGAACCCGCGTGAGGAATAGAAGCGCCTGGAAGCACGTAAGTAAGGGCTTGTAGCCTGCTTCACGATGCGCACTAACTGTCCCTTTTATCTTTCAGGTACAAGTTCGGAGCTTTAGAGAAGCTGAAGGGTGCTGGAATACCCACTGGATTCGGCGTGGGAAGGAGTAATGGCACGTGAGTAATAAAGTTGCCCAATGTCTTTAAACGCACCTTCTTTTGTCTTTCAGATGCGGGATGCAGCGCCGAAGGCCTCCGGAGCATGCGAAGAGCTGGTAAGCTTTTGTCTTTCAGATGCCGGAATGCAGTGCGAAGACCTCCGGAGCATGCGAAGAGTAGGTAAGCCTTTGTCTTTCAGATGCCGGAATGCAGCGCGAGGCGTTGGTGACAGCCGATGGACCAGGTAAGAGATGCGCTGCCACTGAAGACCGTAGTGCTAACCTGTTCTTTCTTTGTCTTTACAGGTGCTGCTGAAGACTGGATTCCAGGATGATAAGCCTTTGTTCCCTTAGGCCCAGGATCAGAAGCAGAAGACACGATGAGCGTTCTGCTGCAGAGAATGCAGAATAACGCAAAGCAAGATTCATCCATCGGGTGTGGTTTAAATAGCCTCCTGTAGTGCTTAGGTGTCTCCTTCCACAGCCTCGCCTAGGTAAGAAAAGAGTTCCTGCTTTCCAGAAGAGTTCCAGTGTTCTGAACCTAGGGAGTGGCTCCTGCCCCACCCAACAGGAAAAGTAGTCCCAAACAGAAGAGGATCAGAGGCTCAACTGGCAGGTAAGTAAGCAGCATGGTCTGCTACAGGTAAGTCCACCCAAGCATTATGAGCCCGGCGCTTCCAGCACTGGGACTGGGCATCTTTATGAGCCTGGTGCCACTGGCGCCAGGACAGGGTCCAAAAGGTCCCAATTGGGACTGGCTGGCACTCGGAACCGGGGTTATGGGTCTGCTTCCAAGGGAGTTGGGCAAGTCCTGATCTTTTGGAAGCAGAGATCATGACAGCACCCCCCCTCAAGGCCCCTCCCAAACCGGGCTTCTCCGGGGGTTTTGGCTTGTTAGGAAATGTTCGATGAAATCTTTTGATTAGACGAGGCGCGTGGACATATTCTGCAGGTTCCCAGGATCTTTCTTGGGGACCGTAGCCTTTCCAGTCAATCAGGTAAAATAGTTTAGATTTGGAGATCTTGGAATCCAGGATGCTTTTGACTTCAAACTCGAGTTCTCCGTCAACTAGAATAGGTTTTGGAGATTTAGTTAGTCGGGTTTGAGGTTGCACGGGTTTTAATAGAGAGACGTGGAAGACCGGATGTATCTTCATGTGAGGGGGCAAGTTCAACTTGACCGCTACTGGATTTACTATGGTAGTGATGGAATAGGGACCAAGGTATCTTGGGTTGAATGTGCGTGGTCCTTTTAGAGGTAGATATTTGGTGGATAACCAGACTTGATCTCCTACTTGATACTGGGGGGCTTCCTTCCGATGTTGGTCTGCTCCTTTCTTGTATTGTTCTTTAGCCCTTTGAAGGTGAGAAACGTCTTCCTTAAAGGCTTGGGTGATTGTAGAATGCAGGTGGTCTACTGCTGGTGTTCCAAGATCTTGGAGTGGATCCAACTCCGAGGTTCGAGGGTGACTACCGTATAAAAGAAAAAACGGGGTCTTCCCAGTTCCCGAGTGGACAGAATTATTGTAGGCATATTCGGCTATCCAAAGGATATCTTTCCAAGTTTTTTCAGTTTGTTGTAGCATGAAGCGCAAATACTGTTCCAGAGTTTGATTGGTCCTCTCGGTTTGTCCGTCGGTTTGAGGGTGGTGGCTGGTCGAAAGTCTCACATCAATTTGAGCTGACCGACAGCAACTTCGCCAAAAATGAGAAATAAATTGACTCCCTCGATCCGAAATTAGAACTGAAGGAAAACCATGCAGTCGGACGATGTTTTCGAGAAATTCTCGGGCCAGAGTTGCTGCTGTTGGTAAGCCTTTGAGTGGAATGAAATGCGCCATCTTGGAGAATAGGTCCACGATTACTAGGATCGTATTGTATCCGGAGCATGGAGGTAGATCGGTGATGAAGTCCATAGAAAGCGTATGCCAAGGGCGAGGTGGGATGTCAATAGGGCGTAAGAGGCCGGCTGGTTTTTCCTTTTGACTCTTGTTTTGGGCGCATACTCCACAGGACATTATAAAGTCTCTGATATCTTTTTTCCAAGACGGCCACCAGAAGTAGCGCTTGATCTTTTCTGAGGTTTTGGCCATACCGGGATGTCCTTCCATTAAAGAATTGTGATAACAAGAGATTACCTTTTTCTGTAAATCTGTGCTGGGCAGGTATAACCGTTCTTGGAAATATAATAGGTTGTCCTTCACCGTAAAGTCCTTTCCCTGCAGATGCCAATTCTGTATGTCTGCTGGAGTTACCAGTAGCCTGGCTTTATCCTTAACTTCCTCTATGGATTGTGTGGTGATTACACCCAGAATTCTTTGTTCGTGAATGATAGGTACAGGTTTAGGATTGATCAAATGTTCTTCCACTCCCATCCGAGAAAGGGCATCAGCTTTACCGTTTTTTGTACCCGGTCGATAGGTAATTATGAAGTCAAACTCAGCAAAGAATAGTGCCCAACGGAGTTGCCTAGAGGATTGAGCTTTTGCGGTTTTCAAATATTGCAGGTTTCGGTGATCTGTAATCACAGTAACGGTGTGTCGGGCCCCCAGAAGATAATGCCGCCAAGCCTTAAAGGCGGACTTGAAAGCTAGAAGTTCCTTATCAGTAATAGTGTAATTGATTTCAGGAGGCGAGAATTTGCGGGACCAAAATGCCACGTGATGGAACTGATTGGTTACTGGGTCCTTTTGTGATAGATCTGCCCCATGGCAAGGCTCGAAGCATCAGTTTCAACGATGTAGGGGAGTTCTGGGCAAGGATGTTTTAAGATCGGTGCAGAGATAAATCTAGTCTTCAAATTCTGGAAAGCTTGTTCCGCCTCGGTAGACCATTCAAAACGTTTGTTTTTCTTTAACAAGGCGGTGATGGGCTGGACTATTCGGGAGAATTCAGGGATAAACCTGCGGTAAAAGTTAGCGAAGCCTTACATGCTTTGAACACCTTTTACGGAGGATGGCGATGGCCAATTGAGAATTGCATCGACCTTCTTTGAATCCATACGCACTCCGCTAGGTGATAATATGAATCCCAAGAATTCAACTTCAGTCACGTTGAAAACACATTTTTCCAACTTAGCGAAAAGTTTGTGTTGACGCAATCTCTCGAGGACCATTTTCACGTGTTTCCGATGTTCAGTTTCCGATGAAGAATAAACGAGGATGTCGTCAATGTAAACAACAACACACACATCTATGAGCTCTCTGAGGACATCGTTCATAAAATATTGAAAGGCGGCCGGGGCATTGCAAAGTCCAAAGGGCATGACCTGATATTCAAATAGCCCATACTTGGTGCGGAAGGCCGTCTTCCATTCATCGCCCTCTTTTACTCGTACCAAGTGGTAGGCTCCTCTAAGTTCCAGCTTTGTATATATGCATGCTTTTCTGACTTGGTCCAGGGGTTCAGGGATCAAAGGTAACGGATATCTATTCTTAACGGTGATCTGGTTCAGGGCGCGATAATCTATACAAGTTCTAAGGTCCCCTTCTTTTTTTGGAACGAAGAACAAAGCTGAGGAAGCAGGGGACTTGGATGGACGAATAAACCCATTCGCTAGGTATTGATCCAGGTATTGTCGGAGGTGAAGATTCTCAGGCTCGGTGAGGGCATAAATTCTACTACAAGGAGGAGTAGATCCAGGTATCAGGTCTATCTGGCAGTCATAAGACCTATGAGGAGGTAGAGAGTTAGCCTGATCCTTCCGGAAAACATCTTGGAATTCTAGGTATTCAGGAGGTAACTGGGGAGCCTCCGAGGAAATTGCTGCCAGTGCACACCAGGTCGAGGGTGACAAGTAGAGACACATTCTGGAAACTGAACCGTTCTTGCTCGCCAATCGATCTGAGGATTGTGCTTTTCTAACCAAGGAATTCCTAGAATAATCTGGAACTGAGGGGCCTTGATCACATCGAACACGATCTTCTCATGGTGTCCATCTTGACTTACTAGCGTCACTTAAAGGGTGGTATGCGTTACTGGTCCGGAGGCTATCTCCGTACCATCCACCGTAGTAATGACGTCCTTTACAGCCTTTGGACAAAGAGTCAGATTCATCCTCAAAACCATTTCATGATCCACATAATTGCCGATGGCACCGCTGTCGATGTAAGCTTCAATCGCATGTAATCGATCCGGATGTTCAGGGCTAATGAGGACCATAGGTATCACGAAATGCAAGGTCACGGAACTGGTTTTAACGCTCGGCAAGAGGACCTCTATTCTTGTCGGGCGAGGTCGTTTCCATGCTCAGAGTTTGTGACCCTGGTAACTGCAGCTCCTACTGCCTTCTTGGCTGGTTTCACCGGACAGTCTCGAAGAAAGTGCCCCGAGTTTCCGCAATAGAGGCACAATTGCAGCTGTTTTCTCCTTTCCCGCTCCTTTTGTGTTAGTGGTCCTTTCAGGCCCCCTATTTGCATGGGTTCCCCGGAGTCTACTCCTTTGGTAGGAGTTGGTGATTTGGAAAATACTCGAGCATCAAACTTGGAACGATCGGCCTTCCTGTTCTGCAGTCTGTGGTCAATTTGAACGACTAAGTCAATATAGTTCGAACAGTCTTGCGGGGGATTCACTACTTGGGCTAACACATCTTTGAGCTCTCCACGTAAACCTCTATAAAACAGCGTAATCGTTTTGTCCTCAGGCCATGGAGTTTCCACTATCAGTCTGTTGAAAGACGCAATATAAGCCAAAAGGTCTTGATTACCCTGTCGCAATGAAAGGATCTCATTGTCCAAGGCCTGCCCCTGTGAATGTCTTGCAAACAGTTTTTCCATACTGAGCTGAAAAGCTTGAAAATCATGGAGAACAGGATCATCTTGATTAACTAGAGGGATTGACCAGTCTGCCGCATTGCCACTAAGGTACGAAAGCACGAAAGCTACCTTAGCTTGATCAGTTGGAAAGGCTGCTGGCCGGCCTAAGAAGTGCAACCGGCACTGATTAATAAATTCTGCAAACCTCTTTGGGTCACCAGAAAATCGTTCGGGTGGAGCCAGAGGTACATTCCCAGGTAGGTTGATCTGCACTGGGTTCGTAGAGGATGTTGAAGGAAGATTTGCCCCTGATGCGGGTAACGGAGTTTGTCCGGCTTGTGACTGAAGCAATTGTCTAGCGAGATCGTCTGTTCGCTCCTTGGAAATAATCAGTTCCCTTCTTAGAGCATTCGTTTCCTGACGGGCTGCATGCACTTCTGCTCTTAGTTCCCCAAGTAACTGGGCTAGCTGGTCGGTATCCGAGGTTTCCATAGCGCCTGGGTGGGAGTTTTGCGGTGGGCTTTGCGTTCTGTAACGCTCACCTGATTCCCGCAGAGGCGCCGGTCTTGACTGGCTGAATGCCGTATCTTCAAAGGTGATGTGTAACACACGGTTGGCTCTTTGGGCTGGACCTCTGTGCACTGTATGTCTGACTCGAAGAGTAAGATGTCTGCAGATCGAAAATATGGGATTAATGAACTGGGGTTATTGGGTGCCTCTCTCTTCTTCCCTTTCTCTTCTCCTGTAGAACCCCAAAGGTTAACGCCCTCACCTTAGGTAAGTGAACGCCGAGCTCTCCATCTGCCTCGGGGCAGGGTGCCGTAACCAGTTTCTTCACTGGATAAGGGTGCAGGCCTCTTGACCTCAGAGGACTGCTGTCCGTCGTTAACTGCACCAACGGTAAGTTCTGGGCACTTCAAATGTCTTAAAAGTCTTTTGTAATGATATCTCTTGTTTTGCAGGGTTCCGTCGATGGTGGATGGCGGGCTGAAGAGAATTGAGGATCGAACCCGCGTGAGGAATAGAAGCGCCTGGAAGCACGTAAGTAAGCGCTTGTAGCCTGCTTCACGATGCGCACCAACTGTCCCTTTTATCTTGCAGGTACAAGTTCGGAGCTTTAGAGAAGCTGAAGGGTGCTGGAATACCCACTGGATTCGGCGTGGGAAGGAGTAATGGCACGTGAGTAATAAAGTTGCCCAATGTCTTTAAACGCACCTTCTTTTGTCTTTCAGATGCGGGATGCAGCGCCGAAGGCCTCCGGAGCATGCGAAGAGCTGGTAAGCTTTTGTCTTTCAGAAGCCGGAATGCAGTGCGAAGACCTCCGGAGCATGCGAAGAGTAGGTAAGCCTTTGTCTTTCAGATGCCGGAATGCAGCGCGAGGCGTTGGTGACAGCCGATGGACCAGGTAAGAGATGCGCTGCCACTGAAGACCGTAGTGCTAACCTGTTCTTTCTTTGTCTTTACAGGTGCTGCTGAAGACTGGATTCCAGGATGATAAGCCTTTGTTCCCTTAGGCCCAGGATCAGAAGCAGAAGACACGATGAGCGTTCTGCTGCAGAGAATGCAGAATAACGCAAAGCAAGATTCATCCATCGGGTGTGGTTTAAATAGCCTCCTGTAGTGCTTAGGTGTCTCCTTCCACAGCCTCGCCTAGGTAAGAAAAGAGTTCCTGCTTTCCAGAAGAGTTCCAGTGTTCTGAACCTAGGGAGTGGCTCCTGCCCCACCCAACAGGAAAAGTAGTCCCAAACAGAAGAGGATCAGGGGCTCAACTGGCAGGTAACTAAGCAGCATGGTCTGCTGCAGGTAAGTCCACCCAAGCATTATGAGCCCGGCGCTTCCAGCGCTGGGACTGGGCATCTTTATGAGCCTGGTGCCACTGGCGCCAGGACAGGGTCCAAAAGGTCCCAATTGGGACTGGCTGGCACTCGGAACCGGGGTTATGGGTCTGCTTCCAAGGGAGTTGGGCAAGTCCTGATCTTTTGGAAGCAGAGATCATGACAATTTGTCCTGTGCAAACAAGACCTTGCAGTCAGAACGTACTCTCATTCAAACTGTTATCTATGTCTACAAAACTCATCCTCCCACAAACAGTGTTACACAATGAATGTAAACTAATGCGGCTTGTTTTTGAAGGAATCCTGTGTACATTTCTGGAAATAGAATTTACTTTAGAAAGCTAAAGATCCGCACAGCTGACGACAACAAAGTGTGTCAGTATGTTTAAGGAACTTTGGAGCTAAAGTGAACTACAATTTAAATGTTTTCTGTATCAATAGCCTCAGCCATATTCAAACATAAGAACTGAATGTTAGACAAACTAGAACTGTGTACCTTAACAATAAGCTATTGAATTTGTTTCTTGAAACTAGGATCAGCCTAAGCTGGATAACCAACATGACCAGACAGAACAAAGTTGTAACCATTGTATTTTGAAAACTGGAAAACACTTGATGTATGTAAAGACAATATTGTTGTATTTGCCATGTGAACTGGGCACAAACCCAAATTTGTAACCTATTAGTTTGGAGATGGGCTGAGCTATGACCGGGACTGTGTATAAATACTGCATGTTTTGTGATGACCAGGACTCACTCCCCTCACAGTGTTTCTGGTACGCACTATGAGGTGCTGTGAAACAGATAGCTATCTGCTTTGATATTTGAATCTGTACAGAATAAATCTTTGACTTCGTGACTGGCGGATCTAATTTTTGGTGGTACCAAGCCTTGATATTTGCTTGATCTTACATGATGGCGCCCAAATAGGCAGCCTCAAGATTGATACCATCTCGTTGAAGATTAGACGCAGCTATCAGACTGGGATCGGACGGTGAGAAAGGGGGCCCCTTCTTGGATGAGACGTGACACCTCAACAGTACTGCACTGTCACGAACCTCTCCCAAAACCCCCTATGGCAAACCCATTGGCCAGGTGGAGACAGGACTCGGGCCTCTAGAGCCTGGCATCCTCTTCAAAAGCCTTCATGGGGCCAGTCCTGTCGCCTATGGCACCAGGCTCAGACACCATGAAAAACAATGTGCTTGGAAACTACTTTATTGTATTGTCAGCCAACATGGAGGCATCCACATACATTGGTTCCTAAGAACCAAGCTATGTGGTCTAGTGTTTTGGGTGTGGTAGCCTAGGGACTACTTTACCTGGACTATTTTGTTGGGGCTATTTAAACCATACCCGAGCAAGACAGCACGCTTCGTGTTACTTTGCAGCTTGCAACGTGACGCTCACCGTGTCCAGCTATTCCCTCAAACCTCAGAGAAGCAGAACCTGCAAAGAGAAAAAAGGAACATCATTAGCAGCAGTATCTTACCTGCAGTCTTCATCTTTAAACACTCGCATCTACTGAGAACAGCTTCCTCGAATCTGCACTCCTCCCGGACAGAACAACCTGAAAGAGGAAGATAGAGGCAACATTAAAGAAAGCAGTATAGACATCTACAAATTACGAACTGCTCAAAAGTCTTACCTGGCTGGTCGCCTCTCGGCTGGCACCACTGCGGACATTCCACTCGCGCTGAAGAACACTGTGACCTACAAGGAAGGACAACACAGGTTAGCAAAGGCAAGACTTCGCAGAACTGTGCATAGCGCTTACTTACCGCATCATAGCGCTCTTAATGCGCCATCATTTACCAGCGGGGCTCAACCAAGCCAGCTCACCGCGCTGAAGCTCCAATACCTAAGGGAGAAAAGAGAGACATTTTAAACAAAGAAAGACATGCAGGATAGCAACAAAACTAAAGAACATCAATAAGACCTACCTGAACAATATCAAACGGGCCGGTGTCAGTGAAGTAACTGGAACGCACTTGCACATGAATGACAACTGATCAAGAACTGGTAGCAGAGATGGGGCTTCCTTTGTGTTCTAAGTCAACTATGGACAAGGTAACCACCATCGATGGGACAGAAATCGCTTCCGGACCAGTAACCCAGTGCATAGCCAGGGTAACCTTGCTGTGCCAGGACGGACATCGGGAGTCTATTTCATTCGATCTCATCAAGGCACCTCAGTTCAGGCTAATACTAGGGATGCCATGATTGGTTGCTCTCAACCCTTTCATAGACCGGCGGGCATGAAAATTAACATTCCCTGGTGACTGCTCCCCTGCCTGCTATTACCAAGAGGAGAAACCCGACGTCTGTATCCCCATGACTCCCGGAGCAACAGTATCAACCCTGGGAGACCACATCAGGGCAAAGCTGAGAAGCATACCAGCGAGTAACCCAACTGGGTGACGTCCCTACGGATACCAGTTGAGCGTAACATGCACGGCCCGATCCCTGGATGGTGATCTTCCAGTCTGAGATGGCATCTTGACGTGGGCCCCCTTATAGAGGCAAGTATTTTTACTGGAATCGCCAGCCACGTCGATCCTTTGTAATCCGATCGGACCTCCCTTTGTCCTTTGAATCAGGTGAGTCGTGCCCCGATTCCTAAGTATCCTGATATTTGATTTGGCGCATTGTCCTCGCGAGTACAATTAAAGACCAGGTAACACCAGTACTCTGATATGCCTGAGAAATTGGCTGCCTGTTTCAGGGCGTTATTCCGCAAAGACAGACAATCTTTGATATTTGGCTGACCGGCGCCACGGGAGGGGTCGCCGGCATGTCTATGAACTGTAAGAACAGCATTTGGTAGTAGAGGATTCAATAATATTTGGCACAGACAAACTAGACATGCTTCCGAATTTTAGTGTTCAGTCAATGGTAGTTTTGAGATTACCCGAATAGAGTATTCAGAAACGATATTTTTAAAGAAGGAAAAAAAAAATGCTAGACCTGCAGTGTTTTGATGTAATACAGAATAAGAAAAGAGAAGCTATGTAGTAACTTAAGAGTAAATAGAAGCATGCAAGTCGTCATATGTTAGAATTCTGAAGAAAACCATAATTTTATGGTCAACAAAACAGTCAGAGTCTGTTAGGAGTGTAGATAGGGTGCTTTAAACTTGGTGTATAGAAAATATATCTGTCTAAAGATTTTTATGTCTTAGATGAACTAATTGATAAACTCCTAAATGAACGAAGGCTTGGTGCCAATACACTACCTCCTTATGTACCTATTCCTGCTGTCTTACCTCTTCTTGCTGTTGCTCCTTCTCCCGTAGTAATTCCTTTTCTTCCTGTTGTTCCTCCGTCACTAGTTATTGCTTTGTTTTCTAGTGTTGTTTCTCTACTTGTATCTCCACCTTTTCCGACTGTTATTGTTCCAGTAACTTCATCTTTTGTTGTCAGTACTAGTGTCTTCACTATTTAATGTATAGGATTTGTCTACTCTCTTTCTTTCCCAAGCGGTTTTGCTTTGCTTGTAGCTGATGAAGGGGAAAGCACTGAATCAAAAGTTGTAACATAGGACATGGTTTCCAAAGAGAAGAGGAAAAGATTTGAATGCATGGGCTAAGCAATGTAAAGAGAAAAGAGAAAAATATAGTGTCTTAGCTAAAACTCCTTATTCTAGACAGTATTCCCGATCAGGATGTTTTTAGTGAGGGGATGGGGATACATTTAGTTGAAATGGAATAGATTGACGGACGCGGATGTCCCACAAGGGTTGAGGGATTTGAATGTTTTAGGCTATTCAAGGGATTCTGCAGAGAAAGTACATGAGCATGTCGAGTGGGTTTTGAGTTAAGAATTGAGTTAGAACGGTTACAGAATGATGAAACAGATGGTGATAGTTTGGACGCTTTTTATGCGCAGAACGGTTCCTTCCTCCTTGTAAGTCAAAGAGTGAAGAAACGCGAATTTGCACAAGGCATGCGCTTAGATGGATTTTTGAATGTGTTAATGTCTCCCACAGAAGTATATGCTATGTATAGTTAGTATAATCCAGAAATGCAGAGGTAAGTGTTACAGATAATGATAGAATACCTGAAGGATGAGTGTATAAAAAAGAGATGTGTTATCCTGCAGAATTGATGAGTGTCTATAAGGGAGCTCATTTGCACCCAATATTATTCCTACCACTTTTTAGCGCTTGATCTGTTTTTTTTCTTTCTTAAACAAATTATCGGAGTTGCCTACTTCTCAGTTGCTTGTGAGGGCGGGCCCTCTGACATTTGTTCTTAGAGTTGAGATTCAGATAGTTGGAGGGATTGGAGGTAGGAATACATAGTTTCGAGGTCAGTCAATTCCACAGAATAATGAGCAGTTGAATACACATGGACCAATGTGCATATTACAGACAAGAGGGTCAATAGAGAGCACAAGGTCCGATCCTTTAGTAGCAGTCAAATAATACCTATGGTGTCATGGGTAAATGACACAGAGGCCACCCTGGAGTAGGGGGTCCTGGGTGGAGCCGGTTTACTCAAAATTCTCAGTTCTTTTCGAGAAATAATCAGCAGTATAATAGTTTCTATTTCAACACCACTGGGCTCTGATAGAAGTGTGCAGGCAGTCCCTCCTTGAGGTACATGTTATTGAAGCTGTACCCTGCAGCGGTAGTTTTTCACCACGTGAACTGACACATAAGGACTTGATTCCCTGGTCTGGTTGACAATGCGAGCTGACACTTAAAAATAACGAAAATAGGAGAAAAAAGCAAGATAGCGTTTGGGACATTCTTTGTCAAATTCCATGATGCATTATGGGACATGTAGTGCCCAAATGATTACATAACCTATGCTCACAATCAACACGCCGTGCGGGAACTTATAATTGAATTGAGGTCCACGCCAAACGCTGTTACTATTTGGACGGACTTGTCGGCCGCCATTGTAAGATTGGCGAGTGCAATCGCCTCACTCATCACACCAAAATAAATCACCATAAGGTGACTACACAGCTACATATGCGTCATGGTGACAGTGTAACCACCCTCTTAACTCACTGCGTTCTGAAGACGGGTCCTGGGACATTACTGACGAGCCTTTGACTGCAACAGTGCTGCCCTTTGCCCCAGAAACACATCAGATTGTAGACGCCATTATACCATATTTGTGTATAATAGTTATGTGATTCAGTCACACTATTACTAACATCACGCTAAATAACCAATGTTGATAGATTGTAAACATTGTGATGTGAACTACAGCCATAAGTGTGAAGTGTTGTTTTCTCTCCATCTTGTCCATTACGGCTTTCGTAAATGATGAACACTGTATATGGGTTTTTATGTTGTTTTTACTGTTATGTTTGGAGTAAATATTGATTAAAATATGTTTAAAATAACTTTTTGACCGTGGTGGTAGACAGAATTGTATGAAAATTCCACTGTGAGGATAATTTCAGATAAGTAGCCTTCCCCCTTGGGTGTGTTAGAGGTGGGTAGCTAGTGGTTAATGTACTCGCTTGTTTAATGTTGATAGTAGAAATATCTCTGATAATGCTTCCACTGTCTATCTTTCTAAAGGTCTTGTCTTTGACGACATATTGGTCTGGAACCAATGCCTATTCCCATTAATCAAAGAGGTCTCTACGATGTGATGAAGGAGGGGAATAGGGTGCATCTATTTTTTCATAGATATGGGGGCACAGAACTGTTCCATTGATCATTCACGGGTTCCAGACATTTCACTGTGAGGGCAGAACAACATTTTTAGGATTTTCTGGTATGCTAGTGGTTAGTTTTATTTCTTTTTTGGTACTGATTTCACTGGGTCCATTCGCGGATTACTGTTCGTTCCTTCTGACAACAATCTGTGGAGAGAATTTTGTTGGGGTTGAATATGTTGAAGGAATTAAATGCGGTAATTCATTGTTCTTCGGATGGAGTGTGTTTAACAATTTCACCTCAGTAATATTCTGCCTCACAGTTTCCGACTAGACCTTTACCGCCAGAATTTTGTGAAGTTCTGATGCCTTTTTGGGAGGTTGATGATAATGATGTTGGTATTTTACAGACTGAGCCTGTTAAAATTGTTTTGAAACTTGAAGTTAAGTTGTCACAAATTCCACAACATAAGATTTCAGTTGATGGTGAGCACGCTTTTGAAGTGTATAGTTTTCATGGTTATACATCAGGGAGTGATTGAGGTAATTGCAGGAAGTTTTTGCAATAGCCTGATTTCACTGGAGTACAGGAAAGGGGATAATGTGTTTCTATTCCGTTTCATTGTTGATTTACGCGCTATCAATAAGATTGTTGCTCCACAATTTCCTATTGTGCCTGATGTAACGACAACACTGATAATGATTCCAGCTTCTGCTACTCCTTTTAATATTATGGATCTTAAGAATGCCTTCTTTGACATTCCCATATACAAGAATAGTAGATATTTGTTTGTGTTCACCCTACGGGGACGCTCGTTTACATTGACCCGTGCACCACAAGGGTACACGGAGAGTCAGAGTATTTATAGTAAGGCTTTGAAAGGGCAGTTTGAGACATGAGTTGCCTTCTGCTTGTACTTTGTTGTAGTATATTGACAACCTTCTCTTAGCTACAGACTCGGAAAATTCTTGCAAAGAGGTTACAGTGTTATTGCATATTAATCTAGTAGAAGATGGACATAAAGCTTCATTTGATAACTTTTAGTACTGTTAACAGAAGGTCGCCTATTCAGGCTATCTCCTGTAAAAGGAGGGAAGAAGATTGACACACACATAAAATAAGTATTTCTAGCATATCTGTCCCAAATACGCAGAAAGAAGTTAGAGCCTTAATAGGAATGGCTTCTTTCTGTAGATAGAGGATCCAAAAAAAATAAATAAATAAGAAAAAACAATGTTGGCATTGAAAAAGAAGGGCATTTCTTTGCCACAACCGTGGAACTTGGAATACCAGAAAGCTTTTGATCAGCTCAAGACTGTGCTCTGTTCAGCACCAGTTTTGGGCACATCAAAGTATGATAAGGCCTTTGTGTTGTATGTGCATGAATGTGATGAATGTGCTTTGGCTGTGTTAATACAGGAGCATGAAGGGGGGGAGAATAGAATGTGTGGTTATTTTTTCCTCCATACTTGATCCTGTTTCATGCGCTTTTGCTGCGTTGTCTGAGAGCTGTCGCTACTGCTGCTGCTGCATTTGTAAAGCAGAGTGAGGGGATGGTTCTAGGCCATACTTTAACTGGCATGACACCTCACTCTGTAGATGTTCTGTTAAGAAGAAGGCAAAACGCAACACCTTACTTCCGCACGATCAACAGAATATGAATTGATCCTATTTGTACCGCATATTCAAATTGAACGGTGTTGCATATTTTATTTGGGTGAATTGATTCCTCTTCCGCAAGACATTGCTTGCAGTGACGAAATGTCACATGACCGCCTTTATAACGCAGAGTAAGATATTAAAGGCGGGATTAGTTTAAATGATGCACCTTTGAACGATCTAAAAGGGGAGCTGTTTTTCGATGGCTCTTGTTTTAAAACTTTCGGATGGTATCTCCATTGCTGCTTATGCCATCACTACACTAAGCAAGATTGTGGAAACCAGGCGAACTTTTGTATAACTCTTCGCAGGCCGCAGAGATTATTGCACCGATTTAAGATTGTGTTATGCTTGATTTATGCTTGATTCAAAATGGCGTGGACGCGCAATGCATTCTGGGAGCGCTCGGAGCCATGTTGGATATTTACTTCACACCGCAGTGAAAGGCTGCACACATTTTGCTGAAGTGTTTTATTCACAGTGCTGAGACAAACATGCTTTTCCAAACCCGGTATGGAGTCAAGGCCATTTCTGCTGGGAAAGCTAACATTGTTATGGCTTGCTACTGTTCTCCGTGGAGCATGTTTTTAGAGCAGGGAAGCCCTGCGTTCCTTGAGGGGAGCTCTCGATTGACCCAGCTGGCAACCGACGGCTGTTTCTCAACTGTGCAGGTGCAATTTCCGGAATGTTCGAGAATTAACTCCCCTTTGTGGAGTGTGTATATATGCAGAAACCCGGATGGGGTCAGGTGAGACTTCAGCCAGAGAAGGATGCTTACGTCTGGCCTTCCTGTGAGCTGTGGTACTCTCGGCCTGACTGTTCCCGGGGTCTTCCAGCCGCTTCTGGACAAGATGAGGACTTCTATTACGCTCACGGTTATGTATTTTTTTTTTACTTCTTTATTTCTTCTGTGATCTATGTCCATATTTCTTTTATGAGTTATTTCTATGTACTTGTAAGCTTTGAATAAATAGCCGTAAAGAGCTGATTTATCTTCTAAGAGTGTGTGGTTGTGAGTTATTGTGTCTGTCTGTTTTTTGGTTCAAAGTACTTGCTCTATAACTGCATTGATGATTTATGGTTGTTTCATGCACTTTTCGGGGGAGAGCAGTACATTTTTGGCGTCACGAACAGGATGTACGTGATGAGTTGATCCGTGCATCCAAGAATCTGTTGAAACGTAGATAAGATTTGGTTGTCGTGTAAGTGAAGTTTTTTGAAAATGTAAGTTTTTTTTTGTTGTCTTTTTGGTAACTGTTTGAGTGCTTGTGAGAGTGATTGCTGTGTGGAGAAGAAAATATATAGGTTCAACAAGGTTTTGCTTTTTTTGTGATAATGAGTAGTTTGTTCAAGAAGAAGAACGTTACTGCTGGTGGTGACTGTTCTGATGTTGTTATTCCAGGTTGGACTAAGAGTCCGTATGATAAGTTGGCTCAAGCGTGGGCATGTGGTGCCGGTTTAAGTGAAACTTGGGATCAAGGATTGGGAGATGCCGATCCGACGGATGTAATTGCATGCTTGCAACAAGTTCCAGTAGAACGTGGTAAAGAATGTGCGGCATTAGGTAGGCGAGGTTGGGTTCTTTTGCATGCTTATAGGAAAATACATCAGGCAAGTGGACATGAAAAATGAGGTTTTGCGATTACAGAGAGAACTAACTGCAGAACGGCAGACTGCGTTAATGCAGCAGATTCAAATGAAATTGTTTAAAGATAAGGCCGACACATATCAGGCGGTGGCCGAGAGGGCAGCAGTCAGAGTAGCGTGATATAAGTATAGGTGAAGGTGGGGAGGGATCAACAAACGAAAGGTGGCAACTGTAATCGCTACCGCTGGTGTAGACTGGGATCCGGACAAATGGGATGGTGATACTTTTGATTCGACCAGTCTAGAAAGTAGTTCTGCAGAAGAGCCTGACCCCAAACCAGAGGTGAAACAGAAAACAGTGGCGGTGAAGCCTGTTAGAAGGCAGCGAGCTGGACCACACCCGCAGAATCCTGGTGGTAGTATGGTGGATTTAAGTACTTTTGAAGATTACACACAACAGGAGGTTGGGGAAATTATTACCCGTTTGAGGCAAAAATCAGGGGAAGCTTTATTGACTTGGATGGTGAGATTACTAGACGGGGGTGCTGCAGGGTTGTTGGTAGATTCTACTGATTCACTGCATTTTTTACCCCTGTCAATTGACACCAATGTACAGGAGGTCTTAAAAGCAGGACCGCCCCCTGATGAAAATGGTCAAGATACGCAGGTGTCTTTGTTGCACCTGATAGCCCAAGCATGCAACCGTAAATACCCTATTACCACAGATTGGCCGAGTGAAAAAACAAAGTGGTATACGTTGAGAGAAGCAATTCAAAAAGTCAGAGAGAATGCTATGAAAGAGGGGATGCACATAGACGCTCCTGATCACATGGGAGCCGTGCCGCTCAGTTTCAACTCGAAACATGGTGATTAGAAATGCGCCACCCGCATACAAAAGTGTCATTATGACTTTGCTCGTAGGCATGACGAGCAAGGTTACTGATGAGGTAGCAGATGCCATTCGGCAACTTGCAGATTTTGGAGAGTGGGATAAGAGCAATAACAAGCCACGGGAGAGAGTGGGGCGTTGTGAGAGAAGAACTGAAGGCAGGCGGCAAGATAGCAGAGACTCCTGAGTGTTCAGAAAAGACATGTTTTTGGCTTTATTAAAAGATGGTGTGCCACATGAAGAAATTGATGGCATTGAAACCAGAGTAATGTATGAATTATACAAAAAACGAGGACTTGCAGCCAAAGAACGCTATAAACAGGTTAAGAAACAAGTAGTCACCACGACACAGGGGGACAACTCACCTTCTGCTCCCCCTGCGGAAGAACAAGATGAAGGGTCTATGGGGACACCTTCCCCGTACCAGCCGACATACGCTGATTTGAGAAAAGTGGTGAGTGCAATGCTAGAGGCGGAGAGAGTCACACTCATTCGAAGTTTGACTAGGGCTTCGGCCAAGCTCCGGCAGCGTCTGCCCGCATAAAAGTGGATAGGCGGCCTCATGTTGATGTTAAGATTTTTTGGGGGCCAGGAAACACACAAGGGGTGTGAGCATTGATAGACACCGGGGCGGAGGCCTCTTTGATTCATGGTAATCCGACAAAATTTAAAGGCAAACAATTTACGATTACAGGTTTAGGGGGAAAGGAGACCACCGCAGTGCAAACGAGAGTGGAGATGAAAATAGGCAATTTAAAGAGGCAGAAATACCAAGTGTTGATTGTCCCGATAACTGAATATATAATTGGCTTTGACATTTTGGAAGGGCTAACCTTGGGACTTGGCGGTAAAACGTACCAGTTTGGGGTGAGTGCATTAATTTGTACACCCATTACAGTAGGCAAATTGAAGATACCGTGTAAACCTGACATACAGATCTCTCACTTACATTGATGATATTTTGATCCAGGGCAAGGATGAGCACAGCGTGCAAACTCAGCTAGATGTCCTTATAGAAGGATTGAAAAAGGAAGGGTGGGAGATTAATCCGAGTAAAATTTAAGGTCCATCTGAAACAGTGATATTCTTAGGGATTCAGTGGCATCATGGGCATCGAGAAATGGTGCCAAAAGCTTGACAGAAAATACTTGAATTCACTACTCCAACGAGCAAAAAGCAAGCTGAGCAGTTTATAGGACTGTTTGGCTTTTGGAGACAGCACATTCCGCATTTAGGGCAGCTATTGGCCCCCCTCTACAAAGTGACACAAAAGAAATATGAGTTTCAGTGGGGGGAAGAGCAGCAGAGAGCCTTTGAGATGCCGAAAGACACGGTGCAGCAGGTGCTTGATTTATGGCCCTTGAAGGAAGGTGAAGTGGAATTAAATGTGTCTGTGCAAGACAATTATGCTAACTGGAGTGTGTGGCAGAAACAAGACAGGAAACGTGTGCCATTAGGGTTTTGGAGTCGTAAATTGCCCGACGCTGGTAACTCATATACTCCGTTTGAGAAGCAATTGCTGGCATGTTATTGGGCTCTTGTTGATACCGAGCAGATGACCTTGGGTCATGATGTATTCATGAGTCCTGAAATACCATTCATGCAGTGGGTACTGAGCTCTCCTAAAACACATCGTATAGGACATGCTCAAGAAGCCAGCATAATTAAGTGGAAATGGTATATTCAAGACAGAGCCAAATCAGGTAAGGGTGGAGTGGCAAAATTACATGAGCAAGTAGCCAACATACAGCCCTCAGATTACATACCACCGGAGGTGCCTGAAAAACGTGAGTCTCCCATGAAATGGGGAGTCCCTTACAGTGATTTGACCGTGGAGCAAACAGAGCATGCTTGGTTCACGGATGGTTCAGCTCGATATGTGGGAACAGAGCGGTACTGGAAAGCAGTGTCGTACAATCCCAAAACAAAAAAGATGTTGACAACGACAGGGAATGGAAAGAGCAGTCAGTTCGCAGAACTTTACGCAGTTTACCAAGCATTGAAACAAGAAACCCCTGGACAATGTCATGTGTACACAGATTCATGGTCAGTGGCGAATGGATTGGCAGTATGGTTGCCGACTTGGCAAAAGAATGGATGGAAGATTCATTCAAAAGAGTTGTGGGGAAAGGAACTGTGGCAAGAATTTTCAGAGATGTTACAAAGTGAAGTCACTGTGTATCATGTGGACGCACATTGTGCCACAGATTCATTAGAATGTTGGTTTAATTCTGTTGCAGACGAACACACCAAGATTGCGACAATGGATGCAGAGGCTCGGGAAGACGATATGGAGGGTTTGGCCAAATGGGCCCATCAGAAAAGTGGGCACCTTGGAGAAAAGGCTACTATCAGGTGGGCACAAGCTCGAGGCATCGGTCTTCCGTTAGAACTAGTGAAAACAATTATTTTGCAGTGTCCCGTGTGCCATCACCAATTGCATAGACTTATACCTCAGATTGTTCGAGGTAAATTGAGAAGAGGAAAATTACCAGGTCAAATTTGGCAGAATGATTATATCGGTCCAATGACAAACAGCAGAGGTTATCAGTATGCATGCACTATTGTAGATACATATTCGGGATATTTGATGGTTTTGCCGTGCAAATATGCAACCCAATTGAACACCATCAGGTTGTTAGATTAGATCATATTACATTATGGAGTACCTTTGCAGATTCTAAGTGACAATGGGTCACATTTCAAAGGCAAATTGATCCAAGAATTTTGTCAGAAAAAGAGCATTGAGTGGATTTACCACATCCCCTACCATTCAGCTGCGGCAGGGATAATTGAACGAATTAATGGGTTACTGAAAGAACAGTTACGCAAATCTGGAGATGTCAGTTTGGCAGGCTGGCGTGATCGTGTGTTTGATGCGGTGCAAGTGTTGAACAATAGTCCTGTGTATGAACATGAAACTCCTTTGATGCGATTAATGACTCCTAATTTACAGGTTCAACCCAATTCAGTTAGAGAAACATTGTTATACTGGGAAATTACGCCAGGTTCTTTAGCTCCTTATTGAGCAACTCCAGAGTCAGCAGGGGTAGACTTGCATTCTAATGAAGAAATCAGATTAGATCCAAGAGGAATAGTTGTCATTGAAACAGGGATTGGAGTACAGATTCCCCCACAGCATATGGGATGGATTGCCCCTAGATCTGGCCTAGCATTGAAGGGAGTTCAAGTGTTGGGAGGGGTAATTGATGCTGATTACCAAGGCAAGATTAAAGTCATCCTAATGAATAGTGGGGATCAATTGTTATCAATCCACAAGGGTGATCGAGTGGCTCAATTGATAGTCATTCCCATTAAATTGTTCATGATTAAGAAACGGGAGCCTCGTACAGTGTTAACTACCCGTGGGGATTGCGGTTTTGGCTCTTCCGACAGTATGGTGCCGGGTGCAAAGGTGTGGGTGGAAAAGCCAAGTGGCCCACCAGTGCCAGCAGATTTCATTGCATCAGGCAAAGATCAAGTGGTTTTAGTAATGGAGCCTGGTAGAAAGAAATGGCAATATGTACCCACAGACAAATGTTACCTAAGAGAGTGATGTGTAACACTGATATCTCTTCTCTGGATTTGCTTTGTAGATCCTGGGTCTGGTTGGTGTAACTGTGGCATTAAATGGACACCATTTGGGCGAATTAGACGATCTTCTGTTACCAGTGACAAATGTCACATATGTGGCAGTGATCAAGGGGAAACTGATAGTGATGAATAATGTTGTCCCCAAGCAGCCCTATGCTAGTGCCAACAAGCCCGCCAGACTGAAGACATGGATCCGTGAAATGCGACAAACACATCAGGAGCAAGTGAAAATTACCTTGATGCCAGTTGTGCAGGAGACCTTTGTAGGACGGAGGAAACACTCTCCTATGATCACTCAAGAAGAGAATATGTGGATATATCTGGCACAGTATGTACTGAATATATCACACTTTTATCCTACCGATGTGCCCAATGCTGAAGCTTTATTGAATACATGTTTAGCAGTGGTGCCGAAGCCTGTTCCGGTTTTAAAGCATATTTTTCGGCATCACACATAATGATTCTTTAGTTCAAGACTCAGACATTAGACAATCTTTTTCAGTTTATGAATATTGTCGGTTCTGCCAAGAAACCGACAAGAAATGGAGAAATTTGACACGTGTGATTACGTACAACATAACCCAAGGCGATGTGTGTTATATTATGACATGCAAAGCACAAGAAATTGGTAAATGCATACAAATAGAGTTGACCAATCAGTACAATCATACTACGTTTGAGAGGAGACTGTGTTCACGAATGTCACGCAAATGCACCAGTGTAAATAACACTATGGGCCTCATTACACGGTAGGCGGTAAGGGTTTACCGGTACCGGTATTTTACCGGTACCGGTAAATCCTTACCGCCCTACTACGAAGTCCCTTTGTGGGTTGGGGAATTTAACGCCTGCTGTTTGCAGGCGTTAAAAATCCAACCCTCAAAGGGACCAGGGTGCTAATTATGGTACCGCAATTTGCGGTACCGTAATTAGCGCCTTCCCCATTCCCATTATGCCCTATGGGGCAAAAATGGGAATGGGGAAGGGCAATGGAGGAAGGAGGAATTACCGCCTTCCCAACCTTGGAATAGGGCGGTAATTCCCCTTTCCTCCAAGGCGGTACTAGTAAATTACCGGAATGAACCATGGCGCTAATAGCACCATGGTTTACTGCCTACCGTGTAATGAGGCCCTATGTCTTGCAATCATACAGTGATAACTGCTAGTCATTTGAATCATGTGAAACTTCCAACAGGATGGCTCTTTTCATGTGGTAACATTACATATACTTATATTCCAGCTAACATTTCTCGAGGTCGATGTGCTTTGACTCGATTAGGACTAATGATGTTTCCTTTACACTCAGCGATAACTCGAGGTAAAAGTTCAACCTTTGAATCTGTAGGGCTATCTCCTGACTGTGATTCACATGTACATTTGCTATCAGAAGCTGAGGTTTTAGCATTAACCCTTTCATTAGTAGGTGTTTGGGGTTTAGCTGCTGGAGGTTACAAATCTTTGATGAAATTAGCGTGTTTAGTAGTTAAAAGTCTTAATCATACTTCGCAGGCTTTAGAAGAATTACTCCTTGATAGTCACGTTATTAGAAAAGCAACTTTGCAGAACAGAGCTGCTGTTGATTACTTATTGCTGAAACATAATTTAGGATGTAATGCCTTTGAAGGTATGTGTTGTTTAAGTGACCATTCACGATCCATTGAAAGTCATATTCGAGGTTTGAGGGATCTCATTTCTCAAGTGTCTCAAGATCGTAACAGAAACTGGTGGGATTGGTTATTTTCATGGATACCTGATATTGGGGGAACACTACGTTATATTTTTGCTTGCATTTTTATTATTCTGTCTATTATAATTGCTTGTTGTTGTTGCATTCAATGTATTCCCAATTTAGTTTTAACATTTCGTAGGTTTCAGAGACCGGGTCCAGTTCCACCTGGCTATGGAAGATAAATATCCAAAGGGTGGGATTGTTATGCTTGATTTATGCTTGATTCAAAATGGCGCGGACACGCAATGCATTCTGGGAGCGCTCGGAGACGTGTTGGATATTTACTTCACACCGCAGTGAAAGGCTGCACACATTTTGTTGAAGTGTTAGATTCACAGTGCTGAGACAAACATGCTTTTCCAAACCTGATATGCAGTCAAGGCCATTTCTGCTGGGAAAGCTAACATTGTTATGGCTTGCTATTGTTCTCCGTGGAGCATGTTTTTAGAGCAGGGAGGCCCTGCGTTCCTTGAGGGGGGCTCTCGATTGACTCAGCTGGCAACCACCGGCTGTTCCTCAACTGCACAGGTGCAATTTCCAGAATGTTTGAGAATCAACTCCCCTTTGTGGGGTGTGTATATATGCGGAAACCCAGAGGGGGTCAGGTGAGACTTCATCCAGAGAAGGACGCTTACGTCTGGCCTGCCTGTGAGCTGTGGTACTCTCGGTCTGGCTGTTCCCGGGGTCTTCCAGCCGCTTCTGGACGAGATGAGGACTTCTATTACGCTCACAGTGATGTATTTATTTTTGACTTCTTTATTTCTTCTGTGATCTATGTCCATATTTTTTTTATGAGTTATTTCTATGTACTTGTAAGCTTTGAATAAATAGCCGTAAAGAGCTGATTTATGTTCTAAGAGTGCGTGGTTGTGAGTTATTGTGTCTGTCTGTTTTTTGGTTCAAAGTACTTGCTCTATAACTGCATTGATGATTTATGGTTGTTTCATGCACTTTTCGGGGGAGAGCTGTACAGCTTGTGAACTTTTAGAAAGATGTAGAGTGAATATATTTACATATAACTGGTATACCTTTGGAGTGGTTCATAACTTGGGTTGACAAAGGGTAGAACAAGGTTTCTTGACCTTGGGAGGAAAACAAAAAAATCCAACATGGCACCCCGATAGTTCAGCTACTCTCAGCACTTGTGCTTCCAACTCAACTAGCGATCATGAAGTGCATAACACATTGAAAAGATAGTAGATGATGTAGGGAGAGGAAACGTTTTTGCTGACAGGATAGCTGTACGGATCTCTATTGATTTGTACTTAGAAATGTATGTCAGGAAATAAACCACAAATATATGTATAGTAGATGAAGGGATTGATTTGATGAAGGATATTCAAGCTGATGCTACTCCAAAAAAATGTAGATACTGGGCTGCGGGTTTTAGCAATTTTGGATGAGGAAGGTTGTTGGGTAGACAGATCAAAGGGGAGACGGATGCTACCCGATACAAGCCACCTTCATGATCACAAAGGCTTGTAGTCCCGTTTACATATGTGCTAGAAAAATCCATAAAATACTATAATCTGTCTGGGTAAATGCAAAACATCTCAGTAATGTGAAATAACTAGACACTTATGTATAGCTCCATTGTCCATCAGGATGACCCCACAGATTAGAACTGGAATACCCCCCCCCGGATGAAACCATGGAGGGGAGACCAGCTAATATTTGAAGTCTACCAAAAACCTAGAGTGTTAAAAATAACTCAAGACATTTATTTGATTTATTAACAGGTGCGAGAAGCCCTCCCAATTAAGTATGAGGGGCCAGGTCACAGATTTTGACCAGGTAGATGGGTGCTCCCGAAGTTATTTGAGAGAGCAACCAGTCTCGCAACCAGTCTCGCACCACGCAGAAGAGGACCGCTCCAGGTCCCGTTGGCCACACAGACCACTGTACAAGTAGCTGGGAAGAAACACTGGGTCGACGCTTCGCATTCCAAGAGGATACCTTTCCCTTTGCCACACGACGGAGAAGATAAGGACAAATTACTTGCTCTGCTCCCAGCAATCAGTCAGCATTGAGCGGTACTGAGAGTGCTTCGGAGACACTCCCTGAGCCCACGGGGGCTGGAGAAACTGCTGCTTCATCTCCACACTCTCCTGCAGATCCTTTTGCATCCTTGTTTGGTTATGTTGTTCGCAGATCACACTGTACCAGGAGTCACAAGGTACAATCTGCGTCCACGGAGCTAGGTTTACTGCCCGGTTCTGCTGTGCACACAGGAAAATAAATATAGGGCTTATCCTTCACCCCATCTTTTGCATCTGAAGGAAACTAGGTGGCTGGGGATAGGGAAAAGACTAAGAAAACACGTGATCAGGAGATCACCAGCAAACGGACTACAGAGTTTTCGCTTCAAAGGAGCAATGCCTGTTATCGACCCTACTTGTGCGGCATAAACAGTCTCGTGTGTGGCCAACAATGACAATGGATGATCAAATAAATGATCTTTTAAAACATGTTGTTTTCTTGCAATTACGTTAACCAGTTTCACAATATTAGCTGCCTTAGGATTTTGGTATATGGAAGAAGTACACCCACTTGAAACATTCTTGCCTACTGAGAATGTTCCAACTGTATTTACACCTTTCGTGCACCTGCACACTTTATCTCCTAGAGACTCTCAAGATAGACAGAGCTATCATAACAATACATTACTGCTTATAATGAACGCAACTCATGTCATTTTGAATAGGACAAAATTCTGGATCTGCTCCCATTTACCGTAAAAGGGTTGTGCTGGTATATTCATCCTTTGCTTCTAACTACTGCATGTTATGCTTCTCTAGGGGCACTATTTTTCGGCCGATGGAATGATAGTACCTCAGGGAACTTTGATGGGACAAATTTGAACGAATTTGAAAGGCGAGTCCTAACTCCTCTGGGATGCTCACTCTTCGCAAATAGGAGAAAGCTTAATGTTTCTTCTATTAGGCTTTCTGATAGATTGTCCCGACCTTTTCAATCTTTGATTTCTTTTAAGATGGCTCCTATAGGAAATAGGGATGCCACGCCACCTTCTTACACTGTTAACCATAGGCCCAACTCAGTTTCTTTCTGCATACAGAGGAATGCTACTCAGTCAATGGGTGATTTCGAGGGTTGCACTAGTGTTGCAAACTTGACCAGTGAGGACTTTGTAAGCAAACCTGTCTACTTCGTTTGCGGTAATGAAGCTTATCCATGGCTACCTAGGGATTGGAAGGGAACCTGTTATTTGGGAATTCTGCTACCTGGGGTATTTGTAGCCAGTACCAGTGAAATCTCTAAGGCTCGTCCTAGGCGGGACGAGAATGGCGATACTTCATCACAAGTTCTGGGCGATGTAACAAAATCCTTTGTACCTTTTTGGGGGCAGATTATGAATTCAGAGGATATCAGGAGACTAGCAAGAGTACTGGAGAAAACCATCAACCAGACCACTGAAATACTCTATAACATGACTCTAGAGAAAAAGGCAATTAGATTAGTGGTGCTACAAAACCGGGTGGTATTAGATGTCATCTTGGCTGAGCGTGGTGGAGTATGCAAATTAGTGGGGTCCGCTTGCTGCGTTTGTGTACCAGATTCCTCCCCAACCATCTTTAGGCAATACAAAATCTGCACGTCCTAAATTCAGAGGTACATGTTCCTGAGGGAAACTGGGATCTTAGTGCTTGGTTCTGGGACTTCTTACAATCTTGGGAATGGAAGATTCTCTCGGTCTTATTGATAATTCTGGGTATTCTGTTGTTTTGCTGTTGCTGTATACAATGCCTTCCTGCCATATGTTCAATGTTAGGGGGATGTTGTGCACAGACTATGGGAATGTTAGGGCCAAAGGTACATACACCGGAAAGAATGACCAACAAATTTGTGATGAAGGAAATTTCCGCTGCTGAGCGACTAGTTTTTAGTTTAGCACTTGGCTTAGGCCAAAAGGAGGGTTTATTAAACAGAAATCATATTATGCCTCCTTTCGCTTTATATTGGCCTAAGTCTAGTCGCTCCAAGGGGAAAACCGCTTGCAAAGTTCTGCATTAGAATTGACTTCAAGCGCCATTTTAGAAAAAGTCCTAATTTTTGGTGGCATCAAGCCTCAATATTTGCTTGATCTTACAACAGGGCATTGATGTAAAGGGGAAGGCGAGATATACAGTGTTTAGTTTGATACTTCTCGTGCCTAAGCTTTCGTGAGAACAGGACAGTGGCGGAGATGGCAGAGAGGAGGAGGTGGGGGGTTGGCCTGCTGACTCTGCACAGACACTGAAGGGGAGAGATGTAGGCTGGCTTTTAGCATTACATGTGGCCTAATGTAAAATTGAGTCTGTGACTAAACAAAATAGTGTCTCGTGGTGTACATGTAATGCACTGCTATGTGTCATTCAGTGAGTACCGCACACCTTGGCCAGAGGCACACAGTTGGCCACGGAATGAGCATACCATGTGCACCCTTAGAGGAATGAAGGGGGGGCCAAGGAGACCTCTGCTCCCTTACATTCCCCCCTTTCGTTATTTAAGTAACACATAATTTAAATCTTCCAGACGCCTCCGCTCAACGACCTTTCCCTCCGCCTCATCCCAAGCCAGAGTTCCTTTTCTTGGCATCCAGGCCCGACAAACTGCCCTCAGACTTTCCCCTGATCGTTCATATTCGTCTGGGGTGAGGTCATATAAATACACCCCCATCTCCCTCCAAGTCTACGCATACCTCATCATACCATTCCAATTCCCAGGGCTCCTTAATTGTAGTATACCATAATGGGTCTATGATATATCCAGTGTTATAAATTGCTGTCATTCTATATTTGGGTTCTTTCTCTTCTCCTGTCTGGACGTGGGCCTCATGTGTTATCTGTACTACTCCTGCTGCATTAACCATTGTCATCATTATCAGTGCACTGTTAGGTACATTTTTTGCACAGCACCTGCGACCCAGTTGGCACACACGAAAATTAAGAAGGAAAAAAACGATGATGTGTATCAGTAGCTTCACCGTCCTTCCAACCCATGATGGGACCATCTCAAACAGATTGTTGAACCACGAGCTAGGCTGCACTCCTCCTTCCTGTTTCATCCTTTCGCCGAGGTTGTGCAATGCTGCTATCACATGCAAAAGTGTCCCTTTATCCGCATCGGCAGAGCGTGCGAAAGTGCAACACGCAGTCCTGATTGTTCGGGAAAAACACTGCCATCCATTGCAGTTAGAATGTCCAAAATGTAGAGATTCTGCATGGTCATTAGTCTCAGGGCTCTCAGCTCCACCTTGATAATGTTGAATCCTTCTTCTGTGTCATTAGCCAGTTGGATGAGCTCCCACTGGGTGATTTGCAGCCATTTTGTGTTTGCACAAGCTTGAATGCTTGGGACAAGGGATGCGAAAAAAGTGTCTGCTGATGTGAAGAGTTTGAACTTGTTGGAAACGTCTGCCAAGAGTTTAGAGGATGCAGCGGAAATATAGTTTGATGATCTCCGCTTCCGGGATACTGTGCTCTGCAGCTGTTCTTTGGATAAGACGTTGTATGCAGGGGGTTCTTTGGTTGTTGGCTCGGGTGCCTGGGAACACTTTGCTGGCAACCTCTCCCCTTGGATGTGGCTTTGCGGGATCACCATCAGGGCTGCGTACAGCGTTGCCAGGGTGCAGGTGCCCCACCATGACTGTGGAAAGTGCAAATACGCCCGTTTGCAATACACCCAGTAAGTGTTAATTAATGCTGCTGTTCCTTTTTTCATATCTGGAATGATGATGATTTTGCTACAGTTTTGGTTTGTGCCCAAGGGCAGTTTTACTTCTCCATGGAAGCACAGTTCGTAAGATATTTCACGCTAAAGCTTGATCGGTTTCTCAAGAGCTGTTACCCTTGTGAGTTTGGCGATGTGCTGGGACCATATTGGAGCGCATACGTTTTTAATCAATTGTAGCTTCTTGTCCGACAGTCCCTGCAACACCTCTGCCTTACACATCACTTGCTCTTCATGCCATTTGTTGTTGGAAAACATTGTTCCTTGAATTGTGAAAAAGGGTTCCTTGAGGCATATTACTCCTTGTGGCTTATCATAGCAGGTCTTCTCATTTTGCAACATTTGTAGGGTAACAGGGTGTGCTTGGAAGGTGATCTTGATTCGACACAGTGCAAGACGAACCGCAATAGGTGCCTCTAGGGGTAACAGTATTTTAGGTGTTCCCGAGGTGTGGGGTATTAAAGAGCACATATAGCAGATTTCATTTGCAGTCTGCTTTGCCATTGTGCTCATGTCTGCGTACCACTTGTTGGACTGATGTGGGTGCCGTGGATCTTCTTTTGTGTCTAAGCCCAGACGGTGATACTCATCATACCTCTTCCATCCCGCCCCCCTTTTCTGCCTTCTACTCCCCGCTGGAGCATTTTGGATTTCTACTAATTCCTGTTACTGGATTGGAAATATCCTGGTAATAACCTTCGTCCCCCACCCATCATTCTGTTGCCCACCCATTTTGTCACCTCCCAGATTGGGTGTATTCATTTCATCATTTACATAGTCACTGTCTGAGGTAGTCTGTGTGGTTGTGTTGGAGTCATCATATTACAATGTCTGTGTATCGAGGCTGGGGTCATTCATGTCATATACATTAAGTTGAGTTGTGCTCATAATAATAAGCCACAGAATAATTCAGTAATGGGGCTCTAACAGTTTTGTTCTTGTAAAAAGTGGTGAGGTTAGTAGGGGCATTATGGGCCCAGATTAGCCTAGAACCATCCCATATCAAGTGAGAACCCTCTTGTATTAGTTTTACTCCCCCCCCTCTTTTATAGCTATAGAGATAAAGGAAATTCCCCAGTATAGTACTAGGCCGAACATTAATGAGAAAAACAGTATTACAGTAAATCCTATTCCACATTCATAGGAGTACATTCTAGTTCTACTTATTGTTCTCCTATTGCTATCTACAGTAGAGATGCTGGCATCGAGGGCCCTCGTTCTGTCATTTCTCTTCCTACAGAGTGAGATATAAATGGGTTAAATTCACATGCACATATCTTCAATTTTCATTTTCTTTAAACAAGCACATTTTTCTTTAATTAATTACATATATTGCATCAACCAGAGGAAATTTCAAAAAATGATCTACTAAAGAGGAGAGCAAAAAGTACTAGAGTGGTACAAGGGACCCACTTGAAAGAAGGGCGGCAGACAAATTTAAAACATGCAACCTATTCAATTGTTACTTATTTATATTTTGCATTTTATGCCCCTCTCATTTTAGTTTGTACACATTATATCCTCTTTTAATATGTACACCTTTTCCTCCTTAGATATTTCCACACACTTTTTCTTTTTCATCAACTGCATTTCTTTCTATTGTTGCAGTAATTTTACATCATTCCCTTTATTTTTTGCCACACTGTGTTTGCATTGTCCCTTCCTGAACACTTTCCCTGTCCTCAGCTGCAACACTGTTATATGCTTTCCACACATCCGATAAATGGAACCAATACTTCAGTCGCTTCACCTTCACTGCTGTGGGCGTACTGTATATAACCTCGTAAGGGCCATGAAATCTTGGATCATTCCATCATCTCACAAAGCTACATACAGAAACAGTCTCCCCAGGCATCAATTGGGCATTTGGGCTATCATTTGCTGCATTTATTGTATCGCTTTCACTGTCTCGTGCAATTGGTGGCACTATTTGCTTTGCAATTATTCATACTGCTCTGGTCAGTTTTCTTAAATATTCTTGAAACTCCTCGCCCAATACTGTGGCTGCTTTGTGTGCGGCTGACATTCTTCTTAGGAATGACAGTAGTGTATACATGAGTATTCCTGTCACTATCTCGTGGGGTGACAAGTGGTGGTCTTTGCTGGGCTGGTTTCTTAATTCAAACAGTGCCAACTGCAAACAGTACACCCAATTCTTTTTTAGGGTGTGGCATAATTTAGACAGTATGCTTTTAAGGAGGCTGTTGATTTTTTCTACAATACCGTTTGCTTGGGGGTGATAAATTGAATACAATTTTTGTGTGATCCCCAACATAGCAGTTACTGCTTTGAACAAGTCATTTACGAAATGTTTTCCGTTCTCGGAGCGTATGACTTCACAGATCCCCCATCGGGGGAAGACCTCTCTTACTAAATTTTTTGCTGCACATTTCACATTGGGGTGGGTGCAGGATACTGCTTCCACCCATCGAGAAAAGGGGCAGACTCCCACAATCAAGTATCGTGCTCCATTACACCTCTCTCCCATGTTTGCATAATCAATGTGCAGTTCACGGAATGGTGCAATGGGCCGGGACAGTGTTCCTCTCACTGTTCTCAAAGTCATCCCTGAATTATATGTCTGGAACGTTGTGCACTCTAGCACTAATTTTGCTATGTGATCCTGCAAGCCTGGTATGAACCAATGCTCTTGAATGTTATGTGCTGTTTTGCTGTGTGTGCGGGGAAGTGCAATTGTTGGAATAATACCTGTAACAATTCTAATGGCATCACTACTTTACCTGTACGTTTGTGTGCATCCTCTTTTTGCCCATAATTCTTCTTCCTCCACTGGTGCTCGTTTTTGTAGATCAATAATCTGTGTCACTGACATTGAGTTGTGCCCTTCCCCTCTTTCTTCCTCTATATTTCCTTTCAGTATGTATTTTCCTTGTGCTGCTCTTCCTAGGTATGCCACCTCTTTGGCAGCAGCATCCGCTTCCGCGTAACCTAAAGAGATGACGTTGTCATTGTTTGTGTGGGCTTGGCACTTAACGAGGGTCACTACTGTTGGCTCTGCCAATGCGTCTATAATTTCTTTTAGAAGCTCAGTATGTTGTACTGGAGTTCCATCTGCTCTTCTGAAACCTCTCCCCCCCCATTGTGACAATCCTCCATGTACTGTAGTGGTCATATAAGCTGAGTCTGTGTAAATTGTAACTGCACATCCTTTTGCTGTGTCTAGTGCCTCAATCAGTGCTACTAGCTCTGCTGCTTGTGCTGAAAAGGGTGGTGGTAATCTTTTTTGTACTATCATCTCATACTCCCCATCTTCAATTCTTACCACCGCTGCCCCTAAGTGTTTTCCCCCTGTTTCTGAATTTATTGACGCTAATCCATTCACAAAGTACACCTCACCTTCCCATAGGGCATTCTTGTTTGCTTTGGGCATGTCTTCATCCTCTCATTTGTATGTAGCACGCTGATAGTGCTGTATATCTTTTACAGTGCAATCTTCAATAAGAAACATGGCTGGGATTACCGTTTTACATCTTACTATATGTATGTTCGCACTTGACAGGATTATCTCATAGGCCGTGGCTCTTTGTGTTATCAGTGTGGATTTTGCTCTTTCAAGTATGGCAAACAGTGAGTGCTCAACGAACAGGATTACCGGGCACCACATCACAATCGTGGCACTTTTCTCAATTACGAACATGACGGTTGCAAGAGCCTGTTCACACGCAAAGTGTCCTTGCATTAAAGTGTCAAGTGTTCCTCTGTAGTATGCTAGAGGCTTGTGCCCTTGTGATGTTTTTGTGTGAGCACTGCTGTCATCAGCTTTCCATTACAGTGTGAGAACAAATAAAGCTCATGATCATGATCAGGTGTTGCTAGGATGGGTGCTGTTGAAATCAGGTCCTTACAATGTGTCAAATGCTGTGCTCATTTCATTTCAACTCAATGTTGTGCTTTCTCTTTGTGCTTCTTTAAGTGCGTGCAACAAGGGTTTTGTGTATGCCACGTAATCTAATATCCATGCATGCCAGTAATTGCACATGCCCAGGAACTTCTGCATTTCCTTTACTGTGATTGGTTTCTTTACTGCACGCACCGCTGCCACTCTGTCTTATTCGTTTGCCGTCTTTTGATATGAACTGTCCTAAATACAGCACTTCATTTAGGCAGTATTGCAGCTTTTGTTTGTCTACTTTGTATCCCTTGTGGGACAGAAGTGTGAGCAATTTTATTGAATCGTGCCTGCACTCTTCCTCACTCTCTCCACAAATTAGCAAATCGTCTGATAGTGCTCTTTGTGTCAATATTTCCGAGGTCTTCATGCAATAACCTCTTGAAAATTCTTGGGCTTTCACAATATCCCTGGGGTAGTCATCCTGCTCATAACTCCACCACCCAAGGTAAAAGCTGTCAAATACTGTGACTCTGGGTCCAATGGTACCGAGAAAAAATGTATTTTTCAAGTCTATCACTGTGAAACTTGTGGCTGTCTTTGTAATGCTACACAAAATGGACGCAGGATTTGGGATGAGAGGACATTCTTTCTGCTTGATGTCATTGAGAGGCCTTAAGTCCTGTATCATCCTCCAAGAGTTGCCCTTCACTTTTTTGTTCGGAATAATACAAGTGTTACATGGTGAATTTGAGAGTACAATTTTCCCTTGCTCTAACAGCGCCCGTATTGTTTCTTTTATTCCCTCCTCTGCCTCCCTTGATAGTGATTACTGCTTTACAAGGGATAGTATTGCGCCGGGTTTAAGTTTAATCGTAATGGCCGTCACTTCCTGTAATAGGCCCACATCATGGGGCCCTGTTGTCCATAATATGGACGGTACCTGTTGCATGTCTTCATCAAAGTATGTCGGTTGTGCACTGAAAATGGCCATGAGGGGTACTGTCACTTGTCTATGTTGTATCATCACTGCACATGGGATAGCAATCTCCATTATTATTTCTCCATTAGTGTCATTGTCACTATCTGCCACTCACACCCATGCATGTCCTCCTCTTGGACTTTGTCCTCCATATGCCCCTCTTGGCCCCCTGTACCCACCTCTTCCTCCTCTTACGTCCTGTCCTTGCCATTGTGGCCCTCCATACTGTTCCTCTCCAGCCCATTGCTTCTATCCATTTGCTAGCCAATTTTCTGCCATTCTTGCCTGTGTTGCTATTGGCCCCTCCTCCCCACCTACCAGCCGCTGTGCAGGGAGGGCGGCAGCTACTGCAGCGACTTTCACCAATTTTGTTTTTACTAATTTAACTTTGACTGCCAACCTTTTCTGCACTATCTCCCTTTCCCTCTCTTTGATCCGTCTACAGTGGTGTACTATGATGCTCTGTATCTCGAGCCAGCCCTTAGCGTCTATCCCAGCTATTTTGGCCAGAGTCTTCTGTACTTCTTTTAGGAGGCCCCTGTTGATTATGAAGTAGAAAAGGGAGGTGGATTGTACCCAAGCCGTGCCTGTTTCTGCTCTCCACATATCCTGCACCCGAAGAATGTAAGCTGGAGTATCCTCTTCCTCCCCATAGTACACTGCATTACTGATTGTAAATCAGGAGTATCTGGGAATGTGTCCCTCAGTGCGCCCCATACACGGCCCTCACTGTTTTAAATTATGCCCCATCATGGCGGTCACAATCCAATGTGACCCCAGAGAATAGTGCCTTCGCCCACACCCTATTTGCTTGGTCGCCTACTGCAGAAACCAAAAAACTCTTAACATCTCCAATGGCAAAGGGGACCCCGGCAGTGTTTTTCTCAAATGGATATATCCATTTTCTCGCTCCTCCGGAAAGCGGAGACAATGTCTTCAATACGTTTGCCTTATCCATCTGTGCCCACGGAACATAACGTGGCCTTCCCACACCTTTGTGTATCAGTGGCATCAGTAACTTACTCTTCTGTCTTCCCATACTCACCTTACCCCCTTTGTTTCCTGTTACTGGCCCTTTTCCTGTTCTGCTTCTCAATCTCCCCTGCCATCCCTCCTCCATTCCATCCTTACTGGGTGATGAGGCCACGAACAGGGACGCCTCCCCCTGAAACACCACCTACCGCTTTGTCTGGTTTGTTTCCTTCCTCAGTCTCATCTAAATCACTCCAATATTCTTCCTCTCGTTCAGATAACCCACCCTCTTGATCTGCACTTGCATGCAATCCTTCCTGATCTATCTGTATTATCCTAGTAGGTGTGTGATTAGTTCATAATAAAATCTCTCCCCTTTTCCACTTCTCCTCTACTGTATTTGCTGATGTGTCAGGTGCCAGGGGTGATTGCATTCTCTCACCTCCCTGGGTGTGTGAGTTTTGTTCACATAGGCCTCTGAGTCTCAGTAATTCTGTTTGCATCATACTTAATTGAGTTTCCAAATCTTGGGTTAGTTGTCGTATCTCTATTGGAGGGGTGCATTTCTGTTCAAATGACGATTAGGGTCTTATGGGGGTGGGGCTGGGACTGTTGCTTTCGGTGCGGGAGGTGTGTTTGGTTTTGCCACATACATGGGGTCGCTGTATCCTTCTGCAGGTTTTGTCAACATTGGGTACAGTGGCACATGCCTATTGGCTTTTCTTTGCTCTCCCCCTCACTCCCACTGCCATTTGTTGCCTGGGGAGCTGTACCTTGACGCTTACCCTTACTTTGGGGCACCTCTTCAAACAGTCTCCACAAATCTAATATCTCTCTTGTGTTTTGGAGCTGTTTGCCTTTATACTTAATAAACAAGTATGTCGCCACCATGTCTAATATTGATTTGTCAAATGACCCAACGGGCCATACCTGGGGCATATTTTCCCCTTCCATTTCTGTGCACCACTCTTCGTGGTATGTTTTAATTTCTTCACTGTACCCTGGTAAGCTTTGACAGATATGTACAAGCAGTGCGTCTGCCCCCATTGTGCCTAGCTACTACCGCTCTTGTATATGTGCAAAAAGTAAAAGGCCTAATGGATGCTCCCACCAGGGTCAGAAGAAACACAATGCTTCTTTTCACCACAGTAACCACAATACTGTTCAACAGAATACCTTTTCTTATAGCACAATTATTTCACTTTGTCATTGCAAAACCATATTTAAACAGAACATTGACCATGTGACATATAGCACTTAATCACACGGACGCACCATAGGTCAATTCAACATGGAACAAACACGTTACACATCAACAGAAAAATGTATACCCTGCCTACCGATGGGCCCCTGTTTCCAAGTACCTTTACTTTTTCCAAAACACAGACCCTTACCCTTATCCTGGCCCCTTGCAGATCACCTCCTGATATATAAGTAATGGAAAAGAAAAGAAGAAAATAGTGTTTATAACTACTATTCCGAGTCTCCTCCTTACACGAGACTCCTACTTTATTCACTTTGTCATCACTTAATTCCTGTACTAGTCGAGATAGTACTATGCAGTGCCGCCTTCTACCCCCACACGCTGCTAGGTTTCTGTACCTCTATTCACCTCTTATCCTCTTTGTATACTCCTAATGGCCATATGCAGATGAAAGGAAAGAAGACATATATATACATAGATCAACAAAAGGTCCCCTTACTCTCTTCACAATCTATGTTCTCAATATCCATCAATCTGACTCCCTTCCCGTCTTTTCCCTCCTACCTTCTTTTAGGGTCTCCCTCACTTGATACTTACGTGTCTGTCTTCATCAGAGAGCCTCCGGACCCGGTCTATCAAGCTGTCGCCACTCGCACAACAGCCACACTCGGCTCCGGCGAGTAGTATAAATGGGGATTTGCAAAGCCAGGACCCGTGGAACCGTCTGGCCTACTTGTCTGCACATCTAAGGGTACCAGTTGCCATAGGTGGGCAGCCTTGGTGGGGGCACACCCTGGATCTCGCAGCTGTGGTCAGGGGACGTCTCGTGCCAAAAGGACCTAAGGGACGTAATCATGTCTCGGGGTCATCAAATGAAAGCAGATAATCCCCACAAATATAATAAAATGACCAAATGAGAGAGACTAATGGACATACCCCAGTAGGGAATGAGACCAGGACCAAGTGCGCGTGACGTAAAAGATAAGTCTTTATATAAAGTAAAATGGGGCATGCAGAGGACTCTGCTTACTCTGAGAGTGCTCTGCCAACAATACAGAATACAGTACATTATATGTTTTAGAATCATCACTAGTGATGATTCTCTATATGTACATCAAGTTGCATTGGGATTGGTGGACAACAATGTTAAATTATAGCAGTAGATGGGTCGGCTCCACATGATTGGCTGGTGCAGGGCTGGTACTTCGAGCGGCATGTGGTCAGCTGGGCTCATCTGGGTGTTGTGAAGGTCAGGTGGGTTCCATGAGAAGAGGTAATTCTGTCTAAGCTAAGCTACATGCTATCTCCTGACATGCAATGAATAATACAGAATATAAACCATGTCCTAGTATGTGGGGACACCTATAAATTGAAGACACATATTTACACATTCCGGCCTCAGGCCCTTGTAGTCGTGAAGGGTACAAGAGCCTTGCCATCCAGGATCGCTTGATCTAAGATTTATTTGCCATGGCGCCCCAGTGCTAGAGTGAATGATGTGATAGGTGTTGGTTTTACGCGAGATGTATGATGACATGAGAGCAGTTATATTGGGGCACTCTAGGGTGGTCAGTGGGGAAGGTTCACACCTCTGCTACATCAAAGAAACCATGGAAGGGCAAAAGGTTGGACCAGCATAACTTCCAAAGGTGGGGGTGAGAGGAGCAGGAGCAGGTTTGTGGAGACAAATGTTTTTTTTCCAGGACCAGGCTCCGGCCTGGTCATTCGCAGGGCAGTGATGTAAAAGGGAAGGCGAGAGATACAGTGTTTAGTTTGAAACTTCTTGCGCCTAAGCTTCCGTGAGAACAGGCAGCCGCAGAGACGGCAGAGGGGAGGAGGTGAGGGGTTGGCCTGCTGACTGTATGCGGACACTGAAGGGGAGAGATGCAGGCTCACTTTTAGCATTTAAATGTGGCCTAATGTAAAATGGAGTCTGTGACTAAACAAAATGGAGTCTCGTGGCGTACATGCCATGCACTGCTATGTGTCATTCAGTGAGTACCGCACACTTTGGTCAGAGGCGCACATTCGGCTAGGAAATGAGCATACCATGTGCACCGTTTGAGGACTGAAGGGGGGCCAAGGAGACCTCTCCTCCCTTACATCTGCCAGCCTTTGCATACGTTCTTAAGCTGTATATTTACTTTCAGGAGTAAGCCCACAACCAAAACAGTTTGCATTACCTTTCTGTGCATTGTCCTCCATCTTTGTAATACCAGAGTGGTGAGTGAACACGACCTTCAGTCTATCTAAGTAATCAGTGGGAGATTCTCACTTATTTTTCAATATTTCTGCCCAATCAGTTTTTCTAGGGCAAACCTCTGCAACTGTCTTTACTATAATTTCCCTTGCCTGTAACAGGGCATCACCCAAGCCTGGGTCAAAGGCTGACCAATTCATCATTTCCACTTATCGATGTTTTACCTCTGGTAGCATCACTATTCTCTTCAGTTGGTGAATGTCAGCCCATGACAGGTTATACACTGCACTATAGTTTTGCATTTCCTCCACAAATGGTTGGGGTTCCTCCCTTATTTTTGAGAACTCCTTAGCCAGTGTCCTGTTGTTCTTCATCCTCCTGATGTGGTAATTGTCTGAGGAGAGGTTGAAAAATATGTGAAGCTCTTCTGTATATCGTACCTCCACATATCACTGAGAAGTCATACCAGGGTGGCAGCCCCATGGATACCTGTGTCCTATCAGGAATCATCCCTGCTCGGCCCCTGCACCCTGGTGGCAGAGGGCATCAAGGGAGACACATCCACCACCTGTGCCTCATGTTATGCTTCTCCTGGTCACTGCCCTACACATGGTCTTATACTATTAAACAAATCAAGTATAACTTCTGGCGTCTCATTTCCTGATCCTCATCTGCTTTATCTGTCTCCATAGGGTCTTCCCGCTCCACTATCTGGGTGCATAATCAAGCCCCTTCCATCACTCTCCTACACCTCAAAAATGATATTTGTCCTCTTAGATGGTCTTTAGGGTTTCTCAGTCCTCTAACATTTCACTCACAGCTTCTAGCTGTGGCCTTGTCTTGCCATGTGGTGAACGCCCCACACTGTATTGCTGGTATCTTCATCCCTTCATTTTACAGCTCCCTTCTAATGGAGCCCAGTCTTTACAAATAAAACCTTCCCTCAATCAGGAAATGAGTCTGTCTGTTTTGTCGACCCTATTAATGTCATGAGTCCAAATAATCTCATGACAGGCTGTTAAACTGCCTAAGCATGTAATTGGTTTGTGACCCCTTTGGAGGTTCCTCCGCCTGTGTTGATTGCTGTTTACCCATTTTCCTTTCCCTATTTAACTCTCTTGTCCCGTTACCCATGCACCCCTGCTCCACGCATTCTTTTGGCTTCACTCCTTGCGGTACTGAGAGGGATAAAGAGTTCACATTTAGCAACCAAATACATTGTGGAGTGGCCCTGACAAAGATAAGGGCCCTCACCATACACTAATCCACCTATCCCTATTTACTTCCAAGTTTTAACCTGTTCCAGCCACGCATTACTCTAACCAGTACCTGTGTGTTGTACAATGTTCAATCACTAACCTTGATGTTGTGCTAGTTTAACCTCTGGATAAAAGAGAGACAGGAATAAAAGAATCACATTTATAACACAGACTAAAAATACTACCAATGGTACATACGCAGCCAGAAACCTCTATCCCATTTCAGCATATTCCCTAAACGCATCCCGCCCTGCTTTGTTCATTCTTTGGTCCCAAACGGGGCCCTCGGCTCCTATGCGGTCTTGCATGCCATCTCACCAAGTTGATCTCCTTCATTATAGTTTTGAGCGTTCGTGGGGGGTGTCTTGGTGGAAGCCCTTGGGGTCCTTCGGTCTGCAGCATTGTGCGATAGAGTCGCTGGCACCTTCTGTGAATGTAAAATCAAACAAATGACTCTGGAGTCATATTGGAAATGGACAAAGAAACATGTATTGCTGGATTGACAACCATATTGGCAGATAGCCCACTGCCCAAATGAAAACTACCCACCACCAGTTCCCCTTCCCCTTAAATTCCCTGATGCTTTGGCCTCTCACAATACACATCTGTTTTACCTCTCCTGCTCCCGAGTCATAACAATAATGTTCATTGTGTACAACTGCAGTGCGTCTTCTGCTTCTATTTCGTCTCCCGTCATCACGTTATCCTCCGTTTTCGGGTCAGTTGCTCTAGTCTGACGATATCTGGCATTGTCCTCCTCAGTTGAGGGGGTCACAGTCCTCTGACGCCCCCGAGAATAAGGTCCCAATTTCCTAGCTGGTTTAGGCTGGCACAATTCAAGATGGAGGTACAGGTGACGTTCACCCAGTGCACCTGAGAGATTTCAAAAGCGCTGCCTCAGCAGACCTATAGTGCATCCGTGTTTTAAGGAGCTCTCGGGGCAAGCATTACCTGAAGCCAATAAGTGGTCATTATGCTATTCATTGTCTGCAACTATAAAAAGAAACATAACAAACTCTGAGGCAAATGAGTGAAAAAGAAATAATATAGGTATCCAATGCTATTTCCCGAATCCTGCCATATCGTGGTTTATTATCATTTATGATCACAGTCGTTGTTTTATTACATTCCTCCTCCCCGGGAGTCAACTGCGTTCACAGTCCATTCTGTACTCATGGTGTCAACCCTAGGGCATTGGCATCAATCTTCTGTTCCGAAATGGTGGTTCCTACTCTGGACGAGAATCTTCAAGTAATCATTGATGCACAGACACTTGTAGTCTAATCTCTGCAAAAGGCCAAGAAAGTAGTCATATAAGAAATATGGTGACAGAAGATGAAAGTCAAACCCATTTATGGTGTGGGAGATAAAGTCTGGCTCTCCTCGAAGCATGTACATAGCTCAGGGATGTCATCAAACAGGTTACCTTTCGCCTGCACCTACCCCATCCTGGAAATATAGTCATCATGTTTTTTATATCATACTAAAGGCTTTCATTAAAGGAACTCCTCAAAATGAACAGAAGTCCTCACCACCCCTGTTTTTTTTCAGGGTGAGATGGGATAGAAAGTCAAGATCTAGGCCTCCTGCAATCGGCATGGCAGATTGCAGTCTTTCGTTGATTTGAAAATTGAATCAAAAGGTCTTGGGAACCTGCATCTAATGTGAGAGCTCCCGTGTTCCTTTCCTATCCCTGGAGCAATGGGGCTGCTAGTTATGGACACAGACATACTGTCATATCCCTTCCTCTGCCTTCCAGGTGGAGATTGTGGCCATGCACCCTTCTAACAGAAGAAGGCATTTCAGGAATAATGCTTATGTGGCACATTTCCGTACCGATGAGGAATAGTGCTACTTTGGAAAATTACACTTTGAAAGATGGTGGCCACAGATGTATCTTCCCAATATTGCACACTTCTGGTTCTGAGTTGCTTATGATATGTGACGCTGATCCTCATCTTTAGCAGCTCTGCTGCCGACTGCCTTGCATCTCACCGGTTCAGATTAGGGTTTGTGGCAATCATTCTATGTTCCCCTGCTGCCTTGCATTTCACAAGTTCAGGTTAGTGTTTATGGCACTCATCCTTTGGTCCCTGGCTGCCTTGTATCTCAACGGTTCAGCTTAGTGTTAATGGCGCTCATGCTTTATTCCTCAGCTGTCTTGCATCTCACTGGTGCAGGTTAGAATTTATGGCGCTCATCCTTTGTTCCCCTGCTGCTTTGCCTCTCACTGGTTCAAGTTACTGTTTATGGTGCTCATCCTTTGTTTCCCCGGCTGCCTTGTATAGCAACGGTTCAGGTTAGTGTTTATGGCGCTCATCCTTTATCCCCCAGCTGTCTTGCATCTCACTGGTTCAGGTTAGTGTTTATGGCGCTCATCCTTTGTTCCCCGGCTGCTTTGCATCTCACCGGTTTGAGTTAGTGTTTATGGCGCTCATCCTTAGTTCCCCGGCTGCCTTGCATCTCACCGGTTCAGGTTAGTGTTTATGGCACTCATCCTTTGTTCCCCCGCTGCCTTGCATCACACTGGTTTGGGTCAGTGTTTATGGCACTTATCCTTTGTTCCCTCGGCTGCCTTGCATCTCTCTGGTTCAAATTAGTGCTGATGGTGCTCATCCTTTGTTCCCCGACTGCCTTGCATCTCACTTGTCCGGGTTAGTGATTATTGCGCTCATGCTTTGTTCCCCGGCTGCCTTGAATCACACTGGTTTGGGTTAGTGTTTATGGGGCTCATCCTTTGTTCCCCAGCTGCTTCGTATCTCACCAGTTCGAGTTCGTGTTTATGGCACTTATCCTTTGTTCCCCAGCTGCTTTGCATCTCACCAGTTCGAGTTAGTGTTTTTGGAGCTCATGTTTTGTTCCCCGACTGCCTTGCATCTCACTGGTTCAGGTTAGTGTTTATGGTGCTAATCCTTTGTTCCCCCACTGCCTTACCTCACACTGGTTCAGGTTAGTGTTTATGGCACTCATCCTTTGTTCCCAGGCTGCCTTGCATCTCACTGGTTCATGTTAGTGTTTATGATGCTCATCCTTTGTTCCCTGACTGCCTTGCATCTCACTGGTCCGGGTTAGTGTTTATGGTGCTCATCCTTTGTTCCCTCAGCTGCCTTGCATCTCTCTGGTTCAGGTTAGTGTTTATGGTGCTCATCCTTTGTTCCTCGACTGCCTTGCACCTCACTGGTTCTTGTTGGTGTTTATGGCTCTCATCCTTTGTTCCCCCACTGCCTTGCATCACACTGGTTCGGGTGAGTGTTGATGGCACTCATTCTTTGTTCCCCGACTGCCTTGCACCTCAATGATCTGGGTTAGTGTTTATGGCGCACATCCTTTGATGCCCGACTGCCTTGCATCTCACCGGTTCAGGTTAGTGTTTATGGAGCTCATTCTTTGTTTCCTCACTGCCTTGCCTCACACTGGTTCAGGTTAGTGTTTATGGCACTTATCCTTTGTTCCCCAGCTGCTTTGCATCTCACCGGTTCAAGTTAGTGTTTTTGGCGCTCATCCTTTATTCCCCGACTGCCTTGCATCTCACCGGTTCAGGTTAGTGTTTATGGTGCTAATCCTTTGTTCCCCCACTGCCTTACCTCACACTGGTTCGGGTTAGTTTTTATGGAACTCGTCCTTTGTTCCCAGGCTGTCTTGCATCTCACTGGTTCAGGTTAGAGTTTATGGTGCTCATCCTTTGTTCCCTAACTGCCTTGCATCTTACTGGTCTGGGTTAGTGTTTATGGTGCTCATCCTTTGTTCCCTCAGTTGCCTTGCATCTCTCTGGTTCAGGTTAGTGTTTATGGTCCTCATCCTTTGTTCCCTGACTGCCTTGCATCTCACTTGTCTGGGTTAGTGTTTATGGCGCTCATCCTTTGTTCCATCAGCTGCCTTGCATATCTCTGGTTCGGGTTAGTGTTTATGGCGCTCATCCTTTGTTCCCCCACTGCCTTGCATCACACTGGTTAGGGTTAGTGTTGATGGCACTCATCCTTTGTTCCCCGACTGCCTTGCATCTCAATGGTCTGGGTTAGTGTTTATGGCGCACATCCTTTGATCCCCGACTGCCTTGCATCTCACCGGTTCAGGTTACTGTTTATGGAGCTCATTCTTTGTTTCCTCACTGCCTTGCCTCACACTGGTTCAGGTTAGTGTTTATGGCACTTATCCTTTGTTCCCCAGCTGCTTTGCATCTCACCGGTTCAAGTTAGTGTTTTTGGCGCTCATCCTTTGTTCCCCGACTGCAATGCATCTCACCGGTTCAGGTTAGTGTTTATGGTGCTAATCCTTTGTTCCCCCACTGCCTTACCTCACACTGGTTCAGGTTAGTGTTTATGGCACTCATCATTTGTTCCCAGGCTGAGTTGCATCCCACTGGTTCAAGTTAGTGTTTATGGTGCTCATCCTTTCTTCCCTGACTGCCTTGCATCCTACTGGTCCGGGTTAGTGTTTATGGTGCTCATCCTTTCTTCCCTGACTGCCTTGCATCTCTCTGGTTCAGGTTAGTGTTTATGGTGCTCATCCTTTGTTCCCCGCCTGCCTTGCATCTCACTTGTCCGGGTTAGTGTTTATGGTGCTCATCCTTTGTTCCATCAGCTGCCTTGCATATCTCTGGTTTAGTTTAGTGTTTATGGCGCTCATACTTTGTTCCCAGACTGCCTTGCATATCACTGGTTCTTGTTGGTGTTTATGGCTGTCATCCTTTGTTCCCCCACTGCCTTGCATTGCACTGGTTCGGGTTAGTGTTGAAGGCACTCATCCATTGTTCCTCGACTACCTTGCATCTCAATGGTCTGGGTTAGTGTTTATGGTGCACATCCTTTGATCCCCGACTGCCTCGCATCACACCGGTTCAGCCTAGTGTTTATGGATCTCATTCTTTGTTTCCTCACTGCCTTGCCTCACACTGGTTCAGGTTAGTGTTTATGGCACTCATCCTTTTTTCCCGGGCTGCCTTGCATCTCACCGGTTCAGGTTACTGTTTATGGTGCTCATCCTTTGTTCCCTCAGCTGCCTTGCATCTCTCTGGATTAGGTTAGTGTTTATGGTGCTCATCCTTTGTTCCCTGATTGCCTTGCATCTCACTTGTCCGGGTTAGTGTTTATGGCGCTCATCCTTTGTTTCATCAGCTGCCTTGCATATCTCTGGTTTCGGGTTGTGTTTATGGCACTCATACTTTGTTTCCGGACTGCCTTGCATATCACCGGTTCTGGTTGGTGTTTATGGAGCTCATCCTTTGCTCTCCCATATGCCTTTCATCTCTCTGGTTCATGTTAGTGTTTATGGCGCTCATCCTTTGTTCCCAGGCTGCCTTGCATCTCACCGGTTCAGGTTAGTATTTATGGTGCTCATCCTTTGTTCCCTGACTGCCTTGCATCTCACTGGTCCAGTTTAGTGTTTATGGTGCTCATCCTTTGTTCCCTCAGCTGCCTTGCATCTCTCTGGTTCAGGTTAGTGTTTATGGTGCTCATCCTTTGTTCCCCGACTGCCTTGCATCTCACTTGTCCTGGTTAGTGTTTATGGCGCTCATCCTTTGTTCCATCAGCTGCCTTGCATATCTCTGGTTCGGGTTAGTGTTTATGGCGCTCATACTTTGTTCCCAGACTTCCTTGCATATCACTGGTTCTTTTTGGTGTTTATGGCTCTCATCCTTTGTTCCCCCACTGCCTTGCATCACACTGGTTCGGGTTAGTGTTGATGGCACTCATCCATTGTTCCCCGGCTGCCTTACATCTCACTGGTCTGGGTTAGTGTTTATGGCACACATCCTTTGATCCCCGACTGCCTTGCATCTCACCAGTTCTGGTTGGTGTTTATGGAGCTCATCCTTTGTTTCATCAGCTGCCTTGCATATCTCTGGTTTCGGGTTGTGTTTATGGCACTCATACTTTGTTTCCGGACTGCCTTGCATATCACCGGTTCTGGTTGGTGTTTATGGAGCTCATCCTTTGCTCTCCCATATGCCTTTCATCTCTCTGGTTCACGTTAGTGTTTATGGCGCTCATCCTTTGTTCCCCCACTGCCTTGCCTCACACTGGTTCAGGGTTGTGTTTATGGTACTCATCCTTTGTTCCCTGGCTGCCTTTCATCTCACCAGTTCAGGTTAGTGTTTATGGTGTTCATCCTTTGTTCCCTCAGCTGCCTTGCATCCCTCTGGTTCAGGTTAGTGTTTATGGTGCTCATCCTTTGTTCCCCAACTGCCTTGCATCTCACGTGTCCGGGTTAGTGTTTATGGTGCTCATCCTTTGTTCCATAAGCTGCCTTGCATATCTCTGGTTTCGGGTTGTGTTTATGGCACTCATACTTTGTTCCTGGACTGCCTTGCATATCACCGGTTCTGGTTGGTGTTTATGGCGCTCATCCTTTGCTCCCCCGTATGCCTTGCATCTCTCTGGTTCAGGTTAGTGTTTATGCCGCTTGCTTTGTTCTCAGGTTGCCATGGATCTCACCAGTTAAGGTTCGTGTTTATGGTGCTCATCCTTTGTTCCCTCAGCTGTCTTGATCTCTCTGGTTCAGGTTAGTGTTTATGGTGCTCATCCTTTGTTCCCCGACTGCCTTGCATCTCACTTGTCCGGGTTAGTGTTTATGGCGCTCATCTTTTGTTCCATCAGTCGCCTTGCATATCTCTGGTTTCGGGTTGTGTTTATGGCACTCATACTTTGTTCCCGGACTGCCTTGCATATCACCAGTTCTGGTTGGTGTTTATGGCGCTCATCCTTTGCTCCCCCGTATTCCTTGCATCTCTCTGGTTCAGGTTAGTGTTTATGGCGCTCATCCTTTGGAACCTGGCTGCCTTGCATCTCACCAGTTCAGGTTAGTGTTTATGGTGCTCATCCTTTGTTCCCCCACTACCTTCCATCACACTGGTTCGGGTTAGTGTTGATGGCACTCATCCTTTGCTCCCCGACTGCCTTGCATCTCACTGGTCCAGGTTAGTGTTCATGGCTCTCATCCTTTATTCCCCAGCGGCTTTGCATCTCACTGGTGCAGGTTAGTGTTTATGGCGCTCATCCTTTGTTCCCCGCCGGCCTTAAAAATCACCGGTTCAGGTTGGTGTTTATGGCGCTCATCCTTTGTTCCGTTCTGCCTTGCATCACATAGGTTTGGGTTAGTGTTTATGGCGCTCATCCTTTGTTCCCCGGCTGCCTTGCATCACACCCGTTCAGGTTAGTGTTTATGGCACTCATCCTTTGTTCCCCCGCTGCCTTGCATCACACTGGTTTGGGTTTGTGTTTATGGCACTCATCCTTTGTTCCCCGGCTGCCTTGCATCTCACTGGTTCAGGTTAGTGTTTATGGTGCTCATCCTTTGTTCCCAGGCTGCCTTGCATCTCACCGGTTCCGGTTAGTGTTTATGACGCTTATCCTTTGGACCCTGGCTGCCTTGCATCTCACCAGTTCAGGTTAGTGTTTATGGTGCTGATCCTTTGTTCGGCCACTACCTTGCATCACACTGGTTCGGGTTAGTGTTGATGGCACTCATCCTTTGTTCCCCGACTGCCTTGCATCTCTCTGGTCTGGGTTAGTGTTTATGGCGCACATCCTGAGTTCCCCGACGGCTTGCATCTCACTTGTCCAGGTTAGTGTTCATGGCTCTCATCCTTTATTCCCCAGCGGCTTTGCATCTCACTGGTGCAGGTTAGTGTTTATGGCGCTCATCCTTTGTTCCCCGCCGGCCTTAAAAATCACTGGTTCAGGTTGGTGTTTATGGCGCTCATCCTTTGTTCCCCGGCTGCCTTGCATCACATTGGTTTGGGTTAGTGTTTATGGCGCTCATCCTTTGTTCCCCGGCTGCCTTGCATCTCACCGGTTCAGGTTAGTGTTTATGGCACTCATCCTTTGTTCACCCGCTGCCTTGCATCACAATGGTTTGGGTTAGTGTTTATGGCACTCATCCTTTGTACCCCGGCTGCCTTGCATCTCACTGGTTCAGGTTAGTGTATATGCTGCTCATCCTTTGTTCCCAGGCTGCCTTGCATCTCACCGGTTCAGGTTAGTGTTTATGGTGCTCATCCTTTGTTCCCCGACTGCTTTGCATCTCACTTGTCCGGGTTAGTGTTTATGGCGCTCATCCTTTGTTCCATCAGCTGCCTTGCATATCTCTGGTTTCGGGTTGTGTTTATGACACTCATACTTTGTTCCCGGACTGCCTTGCATATCACCGGTTCTGGTTGGTGTTTATGGAGCTCATCCTTTGCTCCCCTGTATGCCTTGCATCTCTCTGGTTCAGGGTAGTATTTATGGCACTCATCCTTTGTTCCCAGGTTGCCTTGCATATCACCAGTTCAGGTTAGTGTTTATGGTGCTCATCCTTTGTTCCCTCAGCTGTCTTGATCTCTCTGGTTCAGGTTAGTGTTTATGGTGCTCATCGTTTGTTCCCCCGACAGCCTTGCATCTCACTTGTCCGGGTTAGTGTTTATGGCGCTCATCTTTTGTTCCATCAGCTGACTTGCATATCTCTGGTTTCGGGTTGTGTTTATGGCACTCATACTTTGTTCCCAGACTGCCTTGCATATCACTGGTTCTGGTCGGTGTTTATGGGGCTCATCCTTTGCTCCCCCATATGCCTTGCATAACTCTGGTTCAGGTTAGTGTTTATGGCGCTCATCCTTTGTTCCCTGGCTGCCTTGCATCACACTGGTTCGTGTTAGTGTTTATGGTGCTCATCCTTTGGACCCTGGCTGCCTTGCATCTCACCAGTTCAGGTTAGTGTTTATGGTGCTCATCCTTTGTTCCCCCTCTATCTTGCATCACACTGGTTTGGGTTAGTGTTGATGGCACTCATCCTTTGTTCCCCGACTGCCTTGAATCTCTCTGGTCTGGGTTAGTGTTTATGGCGCACATCCTGTGTTCCCCGACTGCTTGCATCTCACTGGTCCAGGTTAGTGTTCATGGCGCTCATCCTTTATTCCCCGGCGGCTTTGCATCTCACTGGTGCAGGTTAGTGTTTATGGCGCCATCCTTTGTTCCCCGATGGCCTTAAAAATCACTGGTTCAGGTTGGTGTTTATGGCGCTCATCCTTTGCTCCCCGGCTGCCTTGCATCACATTGGTTCGGGTTAGTGTTTATGGCGCTCATCCTTTGTTCCCCGGCTGCCTTGCATCTCACCGGTTCAGGTTAGTGTTTATGGCACTCATCCTTTGTTCCCCCGCTGCCTTGCATCACACTGGTTTGGGTTAGTGTTTATGGCACTCATCCTTTGTTCCCCAGCTGCCTTGCATCTCACCGGTTCAGGTTGGTGTTTATGGCGCTCATCCTTTGTTCCCCGGCTGCCTTGCATCACATTGGTTCGGGTTAGTGTTTATGGCGCTCATCCTTTGTTCCCCAGCTGCCTTGCATCTCACCGGTTCAGGTTAGTGTTTATGGTACTCATCCTTTGTTCCCCTGCTGCCTTGCATCACACTGGTTTGGGTTAGTGTTTATGGCACTCATCCTTTGTTCCCCGGCTGCCTTGCATCTCACCGGTTCAGGTTAGTGTTTATGGTGCTCATCCTTTGTTCCCTGACTGTCTTGCATCTCACTGGTCCGGGTTAGTGTTTATGGTGCTCATCCTTTGTTCCCTTGGCTGCCTTGCATCTCTCTGGTTCTGGTTAGTGTTTATGGTGCTCATCCTTTGTTCCCTTGGCTGCCTTGCATCTCTCTGGGCCTGGTTAGTGTTTATGGTGCTCATCCTTTGTTCCCTTGGCTGCCTTGCATCTCTCTGGTTCAGGTTAGTGTTTATGGTGCTCATCCTTTGTTCCCCGACTGCTTTGCATCTCACTTGCCCGGGTTAGTGTTTATGGCGCTCATCCTTTGTTCCATCAGCTGCCTTGCATATCTCTGGTTTCGGGTTGTGTTTATGACACTCATACTTTGTTCCCGGACTGCCTTGCATATCACCGGTTCTGGTTGGTGTTTATGGAGCTCATCCTTTGCTCCCCTGTATGCCTTGCATCTCTCTGGTTCAGGGTAGTATTTATGGCACTCATCCTTTGTTCCCAGGTTGCCTTGCATATCACCAGTTCAGGTTAGTGTTTATGGTGCTCATCCTTTGTTCCCTCAGCTGTCTTGATCTCTCTGGTTCAGGTTAGTGTTTATGGTGCTCATCGTTTGTTCCCCGACAGCCTTGCATCTCACTTGTCCGGGTTAGTGTTTATGGCGCTCATCTTTTGTTCCATCAGCTGACTTGCATATCTCTGGTTTCGGGTTGTGTTTATGGCACTCATACTTTGTTCCCAGACTGCCTTGCATATCACTGGTTCTGGTCGGTGTTTATGGGGCTCATCCTTTGCTCCCCCGTATGCCTTGCATCTCTCTGGTTCAGGTTAGTGTTTATGGCGCTCATCCTTTGTTCACTGGCTGCCTTGCATCACACTGGTTCGTGTTAGTGTTTATGGTGCTCATCCTTTGGACCCTGGCTGCCTTGCATCTCACCAGTTCAGGTTAGTGTTTATGGTGCTCATCCTTTGTTCCCCCTCTATCTTGCATCACACTGGTTTGGGTTAGTGTTGATGGCACTCATCCTTTGTTCCCCGACTGCCTTGAATCTCTCTGGTCTGGGTTAGTGTTTATGGCGCACATCCTGTGTTCCCCGACTGCTTGCATCTCACTGGTCCAGGTTAGTGTTCATTGCGCTCATCCTTTATTCCCCGGCGGCTTTGCATCTCACTGGTGCAGGTTATTGTTTATGGCGCCATCCTTTGTTCCCCGACGGCCTTAAAAATTACCGGTTCAGGTTGGTGTTTATGGCGCTCATCCTTTGCTCCCCGGCTGCCTTGCATCACATTGGTTCGGGTTAGTGTTTATGGCGCTCATCTTTTGTTCCCCGGCTGCCTTGCATCTCACCGGTTCAGGTTAGTGTTTATGGCACTCATCCTTTGTTCCCCCACTGCCTTGATTCACACTGGTTTGGGTTAGTGTTTATGGCACTCATCCTTTGTTCCCCAGCTGCCTTGCATCTCACCGGTTCAGGTTGGTGTTTATGGCGCTCATCCTTTGTTCCCCGGCTGCCTTGCATCACATTGGTTCGGGTTAGTGTTTATGGCACTCATCCTTTGTTCCCCAGCTGCCTTGCATCTCACCGGTTCAGGTTAGTGTTTATGGTACTCATCCTTTGTTCCCCCGCTGCCTTGCATCACACTGGTTTGGGTTAGTGTTTATGGCACTCATTCTTTGTTCCCCGGCTGCCTTGCATCTCACCGGTTCAGGCTAGTGTTTATGGTGCTCATCCTTTGTTCCCTGACTGTCTTGCATCTCACTGGTCCGGGTTAGTGTTTATGGTGCTCATCCTTTGTTCCCTTGGCTGCCTTGCATCTCTCTGGTTCTGGTTAGTGTTTATGGTGCTCATCCTTTGTTCCCTTGGCTGCCTTGCATCTCTCTGGTTCTGGTTAGTGTTTATGGTGCTCATCCTTTGTTCCCCGACTGCCTTGCATCTCACTTGTTCGAGTTAGTGTTTATTGCACTCATCCTTTGTTCCCCGGCTGCCTTGAATCACACTGGTTTGGGTTCGAGTTTATGGCGCTCATCCTTTGTTCCCTGGCTGCTTTGCATCTCACCAGTTCGAGTTAGTGTTTATGGCGCTTATCCTTTGTTCCTCAGCTGCTTTGCATCTCACTGGTTCGAGTTAGTGTTTTTGGCGCTCATCCTTTGTTCCCCAACTGCCTTGCATCTCACTGGTTCAGGTTTGTGTTTATGGCGCTCATCCTTTGTTCCCCCACTGCCTTACCTCACACTGGTTCAGGTTAGTGTTTATAGCACTCATCCTTTGTTCCCAGGCTGCCTTGCATCTCACCAATTCAGGTTAGTGTTTATGGTGCTCATCCTTTGTTCCCTCAGCTGTCTTGATCTCTCTGGTTCAGGTTAGTGTTTATGGTGCTCATCCTTTGTTCCCTCAGCTGTCTTGATCTCTCTGGTTCAGGTTAGTGTTTATGGCGCTCATCTTTTGTTCCATCAGCTTTCTTCGCATATCTCTGGTTTCGGGTTGTGCTTATGGCACTCATACTTTGTTCCCAGACTGCCTTGCATATCACTGGTTCTGGTCGGTGTTTATGGCGCTCATCCTTTGCTCCCCCGTATGGCTTGCATCTCTCTAGTTCAGGTTAGTGTTTATGGCGCTCATCCTTTGTTCCCTGGCTGCCTTGCATCACACTGGATCGTGTTAGTGTTTATGGTGCTCATCCTTTGGACCCTGGCTGCCTTGCATCTCACCAGTTCAGGTTAGTGTTTATGGTGCTCATCCTTTGTTCCCCCACTATCTTGCATCACACTGGTTCAGGTTCGTGTTGATGGTACTCATCCTTTGTTCCCCAACTGCCTTGAATCTCTCTGGTCTGGGTTAGTGTTTATGGCGCACATACTGTGTTCCCCGACTGCTTGCATCTCACTGGTCCAGGTTAGTGTTCATGGCGCTCATCCTTTATTCCCCGGCGGCTTTGCATCTCACTGATGCAGGTTAGTGTTTATGGCGCCATCCTTTGTTTCCCGACGGCCTTAAAAATCACCGGTTCAGGTTGGTGTTTATGGCGCTCATCCTTTGTTCCCCGGCTGCCTTGCATCTCACCGGTTCAGGTTCGTGTTTATGGCACTCATCCTTTGTTCCCCCGCTGCCTTTCATCACACTGGTTTGGGTTAGTGTTTATGGCACGCATCCTTTGTTCCCCGGCTGCCTTGAAGCTCACTGGTTCAGGTTGGTGTTTATGGAGCTCATCCTTTGTTCCCTGACTGCCTTGCATCTCACTGGTCCGGGTTAGTGTTTATGGTGCTCATCCTTTGTTCACATGGCTGCCTTGCATCTCTCTGGTTCTGGTTAGTGTTTATGGTGTTCATCCTTTGTTCCCTTGGCTGCCTTGCAAAACTCTGGTTCTGGTTAGTGTTTATGGTGCTCATCCTTTGTTCCCTGGCTGCTTTGCATCTCACCAGTTCGAGTTAGTGTTTATGGCACTTATCCTTTGTTCCCCAGCTGCTTTGCATCTCACTGGTTCGAGTTAGTGTTTTTGGCGCTCATCCTTTGTTCCCCAACTGACTTGCATCTCACTGGTTCAGGTTAGTGTTTATGGCGCTCATCCTTTGTTCCCCCAATGCCTTACCTCACACTGGTTCAGGTTAGTGTTTATGGCACTCATCCTTTGTTCCCAGGCTGCCCTTCATCTCACCAGTTCAGGTTAGTGTTTATGGTACTAATCCTTTGTTCCCTAACTGCTTTGCATCTCACTGGTATGGGTAATTGTTTATGGTGCTCATCCTTTGTTCCCTCAGCTGCCTTGCATCTCTCTGTTTCAGGTTAGTGTTTATGGTGCTCATCCTTTGTTCCCCGACTGCCTTGCATCTCACTTGTCCGGGTTAGTGTTTATGGCGCTCATCCTTTGTTCCATCAGCTGCCTTGCATATCTCTGGTTCGGGTTAGTGTTTATGGCTCTCATCCTTTGTTCCCCCACTGCCTTGCATCACACTGGTTCGGGTTAGAGTTGATGGCACTCATCCATTGTTCCCCGACTGCCTTGCATCTCACTGGTCTGGGTTAGTGTTTATGGCGCTCATCCTTTGTTCCCTGGCTGCCTTGCATCAAACTGGTTCGTGTTAGTGTTTATGGTGCTCATCCTTTGGACCCTGGCTGCCTTGCATCTCACCAGTTCAGGTTAGTGTTTATGGTGCTCATCCTTTGTTCCCCCACTATCTTGCATCACACTGGTTCAGGTTAGTGTTGATGGCACTCATCCTTTGTTCCCCAACTGCCTTGAATCTCTCTGGTCTGGGTTAGTGTTTATGGCGCACATCCTGTGTTCCCCGACTGCTTGCATCTCACTGGTCCAGGTTAGTGTTCATGGCGCTCATCCTTTATTCCCCGGCGGCTTTGCATCTCACTGGTTCAGGTTAGTGTTTATGGTGCTCATCCTTTGTTCCCTGACTGCCTTGCATCTCACTGGTCCGGGTTAGTGTTTATGGTGCCCATCCTTTGTTCCCTTGGCTGCCTTGCATCTCTCTGGTTCTGGTTAGTGTTTATGGTGCTCATCCTTTGTTCCCTTGGCTGCCTTGCATCTCTCTGGTTCTGGTTAGTGTTTATGGTGCTCATCCTTTGTTCCCCGACTGCCTTGCATCTCACTTGTCCGGGTTAGTGTTTATTGCACTTATCCTTTGTTCCCCAGCTGCCTTGAATCACACTGGTTTGGGTTAGAGTTTATGGCGCTCATACTTTGTTCCCTGGCTGCTTTGCATCTCACCAGTTCGAGTTAGTGTTTATGGCACTTATCCTTTGTTCCCCAGCTGCCTTGCATCTCTCTGTTTCAGGTTAGTGTTTATGGTGCTCATCCTTTGTTCCCCGACTGCCTTGCATCTCACTTGTCCGGGTTAGTGTTTATGGCGCTCATCCTTTGTTCCATCAGCTTTCTTGCATATCACTGGTTCTGGTCGGTGTTTATGGCGCTCATCCTTTGCTCCCCCGTATGCCTTGCATCTCTCTAGTTCAGGTTAGTGTTTATGGCGCTCATCCTTTGTTCCCTGGCTGCCTTGCATCAAACTGGTTCATGTTAGTGTTTATGGTGCTCATCCTTTGGACCCTGGCTGCCTTGCATCTCACCAGTTCAGGTTAGTGTTTATGGTGCTCATCCTTTGTTCCCCCACTATCTTGCATCACACTGGTTCAGGTTAGTGTTGATGGCACTCATCCTTTGTTCCCCAACTGTCTTGAATCTCTCTGGTCTGGGTTAGTGTTTATGGCGCACATCCTGTGTTCCCCGACTGCTTGCATCTCACTGGTCCAGGTTAGTGTTCATGGCGCTCATCCTTTATTCCCCGGCGGCTTTGCATCTCACTGGTGCAGGTTAGTGTTTATGGCGCCATCCTTTGTTTCCCGACGGCCTTAAAAATCACTGGTTAAGGTTGGGGTTTATGGCCCTCATCCTTTGTTCCCTGGCTGCCTTGCATCACATTGGTTCGGGTTAGTGTTTATGGCGCTCATCCTTTGTTCCCCGGCTGCCTTGCATCTCACCGGTTCAGGTTAGTGTTTATGGCACTCATCCTTTGTTCCCCCGCTGCCTTGCATCACACTGGTTTGGGTTAGTGTTTATGGCACTCATCCTTTGTTCCCCGGCTGCCTTGCATCTCACCGGTTCAGGTTAGTGTTTATGGTGCTCATCCTTTGTTCCCTGACTGCCTTGTATCTCACTGGTCCGGGTTAGTGTTTATGGTGCTCATCCTTTGTTCCCTTGGCTGCTTTGCATCTCTCTGGTTCTGGTTAGTGTTTATGGTGCTCATCCTTTGTTCCCTTGGCTGCCTTGCATCTCTCTGGTTCTGGTTAGTGTTTATGGTGCTCATCCTTTGTTCCCCGACTGCCTTGCATCTCACTTGTCCGGGTTAGTGTTTATTGCACTTATCCTTTGTTCCCCAGCTGCCTTGAATCACACTGGTTTGGGTTAGAGTTTATGGCGCTCATACTTTGTTCCCTGGCTGCTTTGCATCTCACCAGTTCGAGTTAGTGTTTATGGCACTTATCCTTTGTTCCCCAGCTGCTTTGCATCTCACTGGTTCGAGTTAGTGTTTATGGCGCTCATCCTTTGTTCCCCCACTGCCTTACCTCACACTGGTTCAGGTTAGTGTTTATGGCACTCATCCTTTGTTCCCAGGCTGCCTTGCATCTCACCAGTTCAGGTTAGTGTTTATGGTACTAATCCTTTGTTCCCTAACTGCTTTGCATCTCACTGGTACGGGTAATTGTTTATGGTGCTCATCCTTTGTTCCCTCAGCTGCCTTGCATCTCTCTGCTTCAGGTTAGTGTTTATGGTGCTCATCCTTTGTTCCCCGACTGCCTTGCATCTCACTTGTATGGGTTAGTGTTTATGGCGCTCATCCTTTGTTCCATCAGCTGCCTTGCATATCTCTGGTTCGGGTTAGTGTTTATGGCTCTCATCCTTTGTTCCCCCACTGCCTTGCATCACACTGGTTCGGGTTAGTGTTGATGGCACTCATCCATTGTTCCCCGACTGCCTTGCATCTCACTGGTCTGGGTTAGTGTTTATGGTGCACATCCTTTGTTCCCCGACTGCCTTGCATCTCACCGGTTCAGTTTAGTGTTTATGGTGCTCATACTTCGTTCCCATACTGCCTTGCATATCACTGGTTCTTGTTGGTGTTTATGGCTCTCATCCTTTGTTCCCCCACTGCCTTGCATCACACTGGTTCGGGTTAGTGTTGATGGCACTCATCCATTGTTCCCCGACTGCTTTGCATCTCACTGGTGTGGTTTAGTGTTTATGGCGCACATCCTTTATTCCCCGACTGCCTTGCATCTCACCGGTTCAGGTTAGTGTTTATGGCGCTCATTCTTTGTTCCCAGGCTGCCTTGCATCTCACCAGTTCAGGTAAGTGTTTATGGCACTCATCCTTTGTTCCCAGACTGCCTTGCATCTCACTGATACGGGTTAGTGTTTATGGTGCTCATCCTTTGTTACCTTAGCTGCCTTGCATCTCTCTGGTTCAAGTTAGTGTGCATGGTGCTCATCCTTTCTTCCCCGACTGCCTTGCATCTCACTTGTCCGGGTTAGTGTTTATGGCGCTCATCCTTTGTTCCATCAGCTGCCTTGCATATCTCTGGTTCTGGTTAGTGTTTATGGCGCTCATACTTTGTTCCCAGACTGCCTTGCATATCACTGGTTCTTGTTATTATTTATGGCTCTCATCCTTTGTTCCCCCACTGCCTTGCATCACACTGGTTTGGGTTAGTGTTGATGGCAATCATCCATTGTTCCCCGACTGCCTTGCATCTCACTGGTCTGGGTTAGTGTTTATGGCACACATCCCTTGTTCCCCGACTACCTTGCATCTCACCGGTTCAGGTTAGTGTTTATGGCGCTCATTCTTTGTTCCCCCACTGCCTTGCCTCACACTGGTTCAGGTTAGTGTTTATGGCACTCATCCTTTGTTCCCAGGCTGCCTTGCATCTCACCGGTTCAGGTTAGTGTTTATGGTGCTCATTCTTTGTTCCCTCAGTTGTCTTGATCTCTCTGGTTCAGGTTAGTGTTTATGGTGCTCATCCTTTGTTCCCCGACTGCCTTGCATCTCACTTGTCCGGGTTATTGTTTATGGCGCTCATCCTTTGTTCCATCATGTGCCTTGCATATCTCTGGTTTCAGGTTGTGTTTATGGCACTCATACTTTGTTCCCGGACTGCCTTGCATATCACTGGTTCTGGTTGGTGTTTAGGGCGCTCATCCTTTGCTCCCCCGTATGCCTTGCATCTCTCTGGTTCAGGTTAGTGTTTATGGCGCACATCCTTTGTTCCCTGGCTGCCTTGCATCTCACTTGTCCGGGTTAGTGTTTATGGCGCTCACCCTTTGTTCCATCAGCTGCCTTGCATATCTCTGGTTCTGGTTAGTGTTTATGGCGCTCATACTTTGTTCCCAGGCTGCCTTGCATATCACTGGTTCTTGTTGGTGTTTATGGCTCTCATCCTTTGTTCCCCCACTGCCTTGCATCACACTGGTTCGGGTTAGTGTTGATGGCACTCATCCATTGTTCCCCGACTGCCTTGCATCTCACTGGTCTGGGTTAATGTTTATGGCGCACATCCTTTGTTCCCCGACTGTCTTTCATCTCACCGGTTCAGGTTAGTGTTTATGGCGCTCAAACTTTGTTCTCAGACTGCCTTGCATATCACTGGTTCTTGTTATTGTTTATGGCTCTCATCCTTTGTTCCCCCACTGCCTTGCATCACACTGGTTTGGGTTAGTGTTGATGGCAATCATCCATTGTTCCCCGACTGCCTTGCATCTCACTGGTCTGGGTTAGTGTTTATGGCACACATCCCTTGTTCCCTGACTACCTTGCATCTCACCGGTTCAGGTAGTGTTTATGGTGCTCATTCTTTGTTCCCCCACTGCCTTGCCTCACACTGGTTCAGGTTAGTGTTTATGGCACTCATCCTTTGTTCCCAGGCTGCCTTGCATCTCTCTGGTTCAGGTTAGTGTTTATGGTGCTCATCCTTTGTTCCCCGACTGCCTTGCATCTCACTTGTCCGGGTTATTGTTTATGGCGCTCATCCTTTGTTCCATCAGCTGCCTTGCATATCTCTGGTTTCAGGTTGTGTTTATGGCACTCATACTTTGTTCCCGGACTGCCTTGCATATCACTGGTTCTGGTTGGTGTTTAGGGCTCTCATCCTTTGCTCCCCCGTATGCCTTGCATCTCTCTGGTTCAGGTTAGTGTTTATGGCGCACATCCTTTGTTCCATGGCTGCCTTGCATCACACTGGTTCGTGTTAGTGTTTATGGCGCTCATCCTTTGGATCCTGGCTGCCTTGCATCTCACTGGTTCAGGTTAGTGTTTATGGTGCTCATCCTTTGTTCCCCCACTGCCTTGCATCACACTGGTCTGGGTTAGTGTTTATGGCGCACATCCTGTGTTCCCTCAGCTGCCTTGCATCTCTCTGGTTCGGGTTAGTGTTTATGTTTATGGCGGTCATCCTTTGTTCCCCGACTGCCTTGCATCTCACTCGTCCGGGTTAGTGTTTATGGCGCTCATCCTTTGTTCCCTCGTCTGCCTCGCATCTCTACAGTTGGGTTTAATGTTTATGGCGCTCAACCTTTGTTCCCTCGGTTGCCTCACATGTCACCGGTTCAGGTTAGAGTTTATGGCGCTCAACCTTTGTTCCCTCGGTTGCCTCACATGTCACCGGTTCAGGTTAGTGTTTATGGTGCTTATCCTTTGTTCCCAGGCTGCCTTGCATCTCACCGGTTCAGGTTAGTGTTTATGACGCTTATCCTTTGGACCCTGGCTGCCTTGCAACTCACCAGTTCAGGTTAGTGTTTATGGTGCTGATCCTTTGTTCCGCCACTACCTTGCATCACACTGGTTCGGGTTAGTGTTGATGGCACTCATCCTTTGTTCCCCGACTGCCTTGCATCTCTCTGGTCTGGGTTAGTGTTTATGGCGCACATCCTGAGTTCCCCGACGGCTTGCATCTCACTGGTCCAGGTTAGTGTTTATGGTGCTCATCCTTTGTTCCCCGCCGGCCTTAAAAATCACTGGTTCAGGTTGGTGTTTATGGCGCTCATCCTTTGTTCCCCTGCTGCCTTGCATCACATAGGTTTGGGTTAGTGTTTATGGCGCTCATCCTTTGTTCCCCGACTGCCTTGCATCTCACCGGTTCAGGTTAGTGTTTATGGCACTCATCCTTTGTTCCCCCGCTGCCTTGCATCTCACTGGTTCAGGTTAGTGTTTATGCTGCTCATCCTTTGTTCCCAGGCTGCCTTGCATCTCACCGGTTCAGGTTAGTGTTTATGGTGCTCATCCTTTGTTCCCCGACTGCTTTGCATCTCACTTGTCCGGGTTAGTGTTTATGGCACTCATCCTTTGTTCCATCAGCTGCCTTGCATATCTCTGGTTTCGGGTTAGTGTTTATGACACTCATACTTTGTTCCCGGACTGCCTTGCATATCACCGGTTCTGGTTGGTGTTTATGGAGCTGATCCTTTGCTCCCCCGTATGCCTTGCATCTCTCTGGTTCAGGGTAGTATTTATGGCACTCATCCTTTGTTCCCAGGTTGCCTTGCATATCACCAGTTTAGGTTAGTGTTTATGGTGCTCATCCTTTGTTCCCTCAGCTGTCTTGATCTCTCTGGTTCAGGTTAGTGTTTATGGTGCTCATCGTTTGTTCCTCGACAGCCTTGCATCTCACTTGTCTGGGTTAGTTTTTATGGCGCTCAACTTTTGTTCCATCAGCTGCCTTGCATATCTCTGGTTTCGGGTTGTGTTTATGGCACTCATACTTTGTTCCCAGACTGCCTTGCATATCACTGGTTCTGGTCGGTGTTTATGGGGCTCATCCTTTGCTCCCCTGTATGCCTTGCATCTCTCTGGTTCAGTTTAGTGTTTATGGCGCTCATCCTTTGTTCCCTGGCTGCCTTGCATCACACTAGTTCGTGTTAGTGTTTATGGTGCTCATCCTTTGGACCCTGGCTGCCTTGCATCTCACCAGTTCAGGTTAGTGTTTATGGTGCTCATCCTTTGTTCCCCCTCTATCTTGCATCACACTGGTTCGGGTTAGTGTTGATGGCACTCATCCTTTGTTCCCCGACTGCTTGCATCTCACACTGGTCCAGGTTAGTGTTTATGGCGCACATCCTGTGTTCCCATACTGCTTGCATCTCACTGGTCCAGGTTAGTGTTCATGGCGCTCATCCTTTATTCCCCGGCGGCTTTGCATCTCACTGGTGCAAGTTAGTGTTTATGGCGCCATCCTTTGTTCCCCGACGGCCTTAAAAATCACCGGTTCAGGTTGGTGTTTATGGCGCTCATCCTTTGCTCCCCGGCTGCCTTGCATCACATTGGTTCGGGTTAGTATTTATGGCGCTCATCCTTTGTTCCCCGGCTGCCTTGCATCTCACCGGTTCAGGTTAGTGTTTATGGCACTCATCCTTTGTTCCCCCGCTGCCTTGCATCACACTGGTTTGGGTTAGAGTTTATGGCACTCATCCTTTGTTCCCCCGCTGCCTTGCATCACACTGGTTTGGGTTAGAGTTTATGGCACTCATCCTTTGTTCCCTTGGCTGCCTTGCATCTCTCTGGTTCTGGTTAGTGTTTATGGTGCTCATCCTTTGTTCCCTTGGCTGCCTTGCATCTCTCTGGTTCTGGTTAGTGTTTATGGTGCTCATCCTTTTTTCCCCGACTGCCTTGCATCTCACTTGTCCGAGTTAGTGTTTATTGCACTCATCCTTTGTTCCCCGGCTGCCTTGAATCACACTGGTTTGGGTTCGAGTTTATGGCGCTCATCCTTTGTTCCCTGGCTGATTTGCATCTCACCAGTTCGAGTTAGTGTTTATGGCGCTTATCCTTTGTTCCCCAGCTGCTTTGCATCTCACTGGTTCGAGTTAGTGTTTTTGGCACTCATCCTTTGTTCCCCAAGTGCCTTGCATCTTACTGGTTCAGGTTTGTGTTTATGGCGCTCATCCTTTGTTCCCCCACTGCCTTACCTCACACTGGTTCAGGTAAGTGTTTATGGCACACATCCTTGTTCCCAGGCTGCCTTGCATCTCACTGATTCAGGTTAGTGTTTATGGTGCTAATCCTTTGTTCCCTCAGCTGTCTTGATCTCTCTGGTTCAGGTTAGTGTTTATGGTGCTCATCCTTTGTTCCCCGACTGCCTTGCATCTCACTTGTCCGGGTTAGTGTTTATGGCGCTCATCTTTTGTTCCATCAGCTTTCTTGCATATCTCTGGTTTCGGGTTGTGCTTATGGCACTCATACTTTGTTCCCAGACTGCCTTGCATATCACTGGTTCTGGTCGGTGTTTATGGCGCTCATCTTTTGCTCCCCCATATGCCTTGCATCTCTCTAGTTCAGGTTAGTGTTTATGGCACTCATCCTCTGTTCCCTGGCTGCCTTGCATCACACTGGTTCGTGTTATTGTTTATGGTGCTCATCCTTTGGACCCTGGCTGCCTTGCATCTCACCAGTTCAGGTTAGTGTTTATGGTGCTCATCCTTTGTTCCCCCACTATCTTGCATCACACTGGTTCAGGTTAGTGTTGATGGCACTCATCCTTTGTTCCCCAACTGCCTTGAATCTCTCTGGTCTGGGTTAGTGTTTATGGCGCACATCCTGTGTTCCCCGACTGCTTGCATCTCACTGGTCCAGGTTAGTGTTCATGGCGCTCATCCTTTATTCCCCGGTGGCTTTGCATCTCACTGGTGCAGGTTAGTGTTTATGGCGCCATCCTTTGTTCCCCGACGGCCTTAAAAATCACCTGTTCAGGTTGGTGTTTATGGCGCTCATCCTTTGTTCCCCGGCTGCCTTGCATCACATTGGTTCGGGTTAGTGTTTATGGCGATCATCCTTTGTTCCCCGGCTGACTTGCATCTCACCGGTTCAGGTTAGTGTTTATGGCACTCATCCTTTGTTCCCCCGCTGGCTTTCATCACACTGGTTTGGGTTAGTGTTTATGGCACTCATCCTTTGTTCCCCGGCTGCCTTGCATCTCACCGGTTCAGGTTGGTGTTTATGGCGCTCATCCTTTGTTCCCCGGCTGCCTTGCATCACATTGGTTCGGGTTAGTGTTTATGGTGCTCATCCTTTGTTCCCCGGCTGCCTTGCATCTCACCGGTTCAGGTTAGTGTTTATGGCACTCATCCTTTGTTCCCCCGCTGCCTTGCATCACACTGGTTTGGGTTAGTGTTTATGGCACTCATCCTTTGTTCCCCGGCTGCCTTGCATCTCACCGGTTCAGGTTAGTGTTTATGGTGCTCATCCTTTGTTCCCTGACTGCCTTGCATCTCACTGGTCCGGGTTAGTGTTTATGGCGCACATCCTTTGTTCCCTGGCTGCCTTGCATCTCACTTGTCCGGGTTAGTGTTTATGGCGCTCACCCTTTGTTCCATCAGCTGCCTTGCATATCTCTGGTTCTGGTTAGTGTTTATGGCGCTCATACTTTGTTCCCAGGCTGCCTTGCATATCACTGGTTCTTGTTGGTGTTTATGGCTCTCATCCTTTGTTCCCCCACTGCCTTGCATCACACTGGTTCGGGTTAGTGTTGATGGCACTCATCCATTGTTCCCCGACTGCCTTGCATCTCACTGGTCTGGGTTAATGTTTATGGCGCACATCCTTTGTTCCCCGACTGTCTTTCATCTCACCGGTTCAGGTTAGTGTTTATGGCGCTCAAACTTTGTTCTCAGACTGCCTTGCATATCACTGGTTCTTGTTATTGTTTATGGCTCTCATCCTTTGTTCCCCCACTGCCTTGCATCACACTGGTTTGGGTTAGTGTTGATGGCAATCATCCATTGTTCCCCGACTGCCTTGCATCTCACTGGTCTGGGTTAGTGTTTATGGCACACATCCCTTGTTCCCTGACTACCTTGCATCTCACCGGTTCAGGTAGTGTTTATGGTGCTCATTCTTTGTTCCCCCACTGCCTTGCCTCACACTGGTTCAGGTTAGTGTTTATGGCACTCATCCTTTGTTCCCAGGCTGCCTTGCATCTCACCGGTTCAGGTTAGTGTTTATGGTGCTCATCCTTTGTTCCCTCAGTTGTCTTGATCTCTCTGGTTCAGGTTAGTGTTTATGGTGCTCATCCTTTGTTCCCCGACTGCCTTGCATCTCACTTGTCCGGGTTATTGTTTATGGCGCTCATCCTTTGTTCCATCAGCTGCCTTGCATATCTCTGGTTTCAGGTTGTGTTTATGGCACTCATACTTTGTTCCCGGACTGCCTTGCATATCACTGGTTCTGGTTGGTGTTTAGGGCGCTCATCCTTTGCTCCCCCGTATGCCTTGCATCTCTCTGGTTCAGGTTAGTGTTTATGGCGCACATCCTTTGTTCCATGGCTGCCTTGCATCACACTGGTTCGTGTTAGTGTTTATGGCGCTCATCCTTTGGATCCTGGCTGCCTTGCATCTCACTGGTTCAGGTTAGTGTTTATGGTGCTCATCCTTTGTTCCCCCACTGCCTTGCATCACACTGGTCTGGGTTAGTGTTTATGGCGCACATCCTGTGTTCCCTCAGCTGCCTTGCATCTCTCTGGTTCGGGTTAGTGTTTATGTTTATGGCGGTCATCCTTTGTTCCCCGACTGCCTTGCATCTCACTCGTCCGGGTTAGTGTTTATGGCGCTCATCCTTTGTTCCCTCGTCTGCCTTGCATCTCTACAGTTGGGTTCAATGTTTATGGCGCTCAACCTTTGTTCCCTCGGTTGCCTCACATGTCACCGGTTCAGGTTAGAGTTTATGGCGCTCAACCTTTGTTCCCTCGGTTGCCTCACATGTCACCGGTTCAGGTTAGTGTTTATGGTGCTTATCCTTTGTTCCCAGGCTGCCTTGCATCTCACCGGTTCAGGTTAGTGTTTATGACGCTTATCCTTTGGACCCTGGCTGCCTTGCAACTCACCAGTTCAGGTTAGTGTTTATGGTGCTGATCCTTTGTTCCGCCACTACCTTGCATCACACTGGTTCGGGTTAGTGTTGATGGCACTCATCCTTTGTTCCCCGACTGCCTTGCATCTCTCTGGTCTGGGTTAGTGTTTATGGCGCACATCCTGAGTTCCCCGACGGCTTGCATCTCACTGGTCCAGGTTAGTGTTTATGGTGCTCATCCTTTGTTCCCCGCCGGCCTTAAAAATCACTGGTTCAGGTTGGTGTTTATGGCGCTCATCCTTTGTTCCCCTGCTGCCTTGCATCACATAGGTTTGGGTTAGTGTTTATGGCGCTCATCCTTTGTTCCCCGACTGCCTTGCATCTCACCGGTTCAGGTTAGTGTTTATGGCACTCATCCTTTGTTCCCCCGCTGCCTTGCATCTCACTGGTTCAGGTTAGTGTTTATGCTGCTCATCCTTTGTTCCCAGGCTGCCTTGCATCTCACCGGTTCAGGTTAGTGTTTATGGTGCTCATCCTTTGTTCCCCGACTGCTTTGCATCTCAATTGTCCGGGTTAGTGTTTATGGCACTCATCCTTTGTTCCATCAGCTGCCTTGCATATCTCTGGTTTCGGGTTAGTGTTTATGACACTCATACTTTGTTCCCGGACTGCCTTGCATATCACCAGTTCTGGTTGGTGTTTATGGAGCTGATCCTTTGCTCCCCCGTATGCCTTGCATCTCTCTGGTTCAGGGTAGTATTTATGGCACTCATCCTTTGTTCCCAGGTTGCCTTGCATATCACCAGTTTAGGTTAGTGTTTATGGTGCTCATCCTTTGTTCCCTCAGCTGTCTTGATCTCTCTGGTTCAGGTTAGTGTTTATGGTGCTCATCGTTTGTTCCTCGACAGCCTTGCATCTCACTTGTCTGGGTTAGTTTTTATGGCGCTCAACTTTTGTTCCATCAGCTGCCTTGCATATCTCTGGTTTCGGGTTGTGTTTATGGCACTCATACTTTGTTCCCAGACTGCCTTGCATATCACTGGTTCTGGTCGGTGTTTATGGGGCTCATCCTTTGCTCCCCTGTATGCCTTGCATCTCTCTGGTTCAGTTTAGTGTTTATGGCGCTCATCCTTTGTTCCCTGGCTGCCTTGCATCACACTGGTTCGTGTTAGTGTTTATGGTGCTCATCCTTTGGACCCTGGCTGCCTTGCATCTCACCAGTTCAGGTTAGTGTTTATGGTGCTCATCCTTTGTTCCCCCTCTATCTTGCATCACACTGGTTCGGGTTAGTGTTGATGGCACTCATCCTTTGTTCCCCGACTGCTTGCATCTCACTGGTCCAGGTTAGTGTTTATGGCGCACATCCTGTGTTCCCCGACTGCTTGCATCTCACTGGTCCAGGTTAGTGTTCATGGCGCTCATCCTTTATTCCCCGGCGGCTTTTCATCTCACTGGTGCAAGTTAGTGTTTATGGCGCCATCCTTTGTTCCCCGACGGCCTTAAAAATCACCGGTTCAGGTTGGTGTTTATGGCGCTCATCCTTTGCTCCCCGGCTGCCTTGCATCACATTGGTTCGGGTTAGTATTTATGGCGCTCATCCTTTGTTCCCCGGCTGCCTTGCATCTCACCGGTTCAGGTTAGTGTTTATGGCACTCATCCTTTGTTCCCCCGCTGCCTTGCATCACACTGGTTTGGGTTAGAGTTTATGGCACTCATCCTTTGTTCCCCCGCTGCCTTGCATCACACTGGTTTGGGTTAGAGTTTATGGCACTCATCCTTTGTTCCCTTGGCTGCCTTGCATCTCTCTGGTTCTGGTTAGTGTTTATGGTGCTCATCCTTTGTTCCCTTGGCTGCCTTGCATCTCTCTGGTTCTGGTTAGTGTTTATGGTGCTCATCCTTTTTTCCCCGACTGCCTTGCATCTCACTTGTCCGAGTTAGTGTTTATTGCACTCATCCTTTGTTCCCCGGCTGCCTTGAATCACACTGGTTTGGGTTCGAGTTTATGGCGCTCATCCTTTGTTCCCTGGCTGATTTGCATCTCACCAGTTCGAGTTAATGTTTATGGCGCTTATCCTTTGTTCCCCAGCTGCTTTGCATCTCACTGGTTCGAGTTAGTGTTTTTGGCACTCATCCTTTGTTCCCCAAGTGCCTTGCATCTTACTGGTTCAGGTTTGTGTTTATGGCGCTCATCCTTTGTTCCCCCACTGCCTTACCTCACACTGGTTCAGGTAAGTGTTTATGGCACACATCCTTTGTTCCCAGGCTGCCTTGCATCTCACTGATTCAGGTTAGTGTTTATGGTGCTCATCCTTTGTTCCCTCAGCTGTCTTGATCTCTCTGGTTCAGGTTAGTGTTTATGGTGCTCATCCTTTGTTCCCCGACTGCCTTGCATCTCACTTGTCCGGGTTAGTGTTTATGGCGCTCATCTTTTGTTCCATCAGCTTTCTTGCATATCTCTGGTTTCGGGTTGTGCTTATGGCACTCATACTTTGTTCCCAGACTGCCTTGCATATCACTGGTTCTGGTCGGTGTTTATGGCGCTCATCTTTTGCTCCCCCATATGCCTTGCATCTCTCTAGTTCAGGTTAGTGTTTATGGCACTCATCCTCTGTTCCCTGGCTGCCTTGCATCACACTGGTTCGTGTTATTGTTTATGGTGCTCATCCTTTGGACCCTGGCTGCCTTGCATCTCACCAGTTCAGGTTAGTGTTTATGGTGCTCATCCTTTGTTCCCCCACTATCTTGCATCACACTGGTTCAGGTTAGTGTTGATGGCACTCATCCTTTGTTCCCCAACTGCCTTGAATCTCTCTGGTCTGGGTTAGTGTTTATGGCGCACATCCTGTGTTCCCCGACTGCTTGCATCTCACTGGTCCAGGTTAGTGTTCATGGCGCTCATCCTTTATTCCCCGGTGGCTTTGCATCTCACTGGTGCAGGTTAGTGTTTATGGCGCCATCCTTTGTTCCCCGACGGCCTTAAAAATCACCTGTTCAGGTTGGTGTTTATGGCGCTCATCCTTTGTTCCCCGGCTGCCTTGCATCACATTGGTTCGGGTTAGTGTTTATGGCGATCATCCTTTGTTCCCCGGCTGACTTGCATCTCACCGGTTCAGGTTAGTGTTTATGGCACTCATCCTTTGTTCCCCCGCTGGCTTTCATCACACTGGTTTGGGTTAGTGTTTATGGCACTCATCCTTTGTTCCCCGGCTGCCTTGCATCTCACCGGTTCAGGTTGGTGTTTATGGCGCTCATCCTTTGTTCCCCGGCTGCCTTGCATCACATTGGTTCGGGTTAGTGTTTATGGTGCTCATCCTTTGTTCCCCGGCTGCCTTGCATCTCACCGGTTCAGGTTAGTGTTTATGGCACTCATCCTTTGTTCCCCCGCTGCCTTGCATCACACTGGTTTGGGTTAGTGTTTATGGCACTCATCCTTTGTTCCCCGGCTGCCTTGCATCTCACCGGTTCAGGTTAGTGTTTATGGTGCTCATCCTTTGTTCCCTGACTGCCTTGCATCTCACTGGTCCGGGTTAGTGTTTATGGTGCTCATCCTTTGTTCCCTTGGCTGCCTTGCATCTCTCTGGTTCTGGTTAGTGTTTATGGTGCTCATCCTTTGTTCCCTTGGCTGCCTTGCATCTCTCTGGTTCTGGTTAGTGTTTATGGTGCTCATCCTTTGTTCCCCGACTGCCTTGCATCTCATTTGTCCGGGTTAGTGTTTATTGCACTCATCCTTTGTTCCCCGGCTGCCTTGAATCACACTGGTTTGGGTTCGAGTTTATGGCGCTCATCCTTTGTTCCCTGGCTGCTTTGCATCTCACCAGTTCGAGTTAGTGTTTATGGCACTTATCCTTTGTTCCCCAGCTGCTTTGCATCTCACTGGTTCGAGTTAGTGTTTTTGGCGCTCATCCTTTGTTCCCCAACTGACTTGCATCTCACTGGTTCAGGTTAGTGTTTATGGCGCTCATCCTTTGTTCCCCCTTACCTCACACTGGTTCAGCTTAGTGTTTATGGCACTCATCCTTTGTTCCCAGGCTGCCTTGCATCTCACCAGTTCAGGTTAGTGTTTATGGTGCTAATCCTTTGTTCCCTAACTGCTTTGCATCTCACTGGTACGGGTAATTGTTTATGGTGCTCATCCTTTGTTCCCTCAGCTGCCTTGCATCTCTCTGCTTCAGGTTAGTGTTTATGGTGCTCATCCTTTGTTCCCCGACTGCCTTGCATCTCACTTGTCCGGGTTAGTGTTTATGGCACTCATCCTTTGTTCCATCAGCTGCCTTGCATATCTCTGGTTCGGGTTAGTGTTTATGGCTCTCATCCTTTGTTCCCCCACTGCCTTGCATCACACTGGTTCGGGTTAGTGTTGATGGCACTCATCCATTGTTCCCCGACTGCCTTGCATCTCACTGGTCTGGGTTAGTGTTTATGGGGCACATCCTTTGTTCCCCGACTGCCTTGCATCTCACCGGTTCAGTTTAGTGTTTATGGCGCTCATACTTTGTTCCCATACTGCCTTGCATATCACTGGTTTTTGTTGGTGTTTATGGCTCTCATCCTTTGTTCCCCCACTGCCTTGCATCGCACTGGTTCGGGTTAGTGTTGATGCCACTCATCCATTGTTCCCCGACTGCTTTGCATCTCACTGGTCTGGGTTAGTGTTTATGGCGCACATCCTTTGTTCCCCGACTGCCTTGCATCTCACCGGTTCAGGTTAGTGTTTATGGCGCTCATTCTTTGTTCCCAGGCTGCCTTGCATCTCACCAGTTCAGGTTAGTGTTTATGGCACTCATCGTTTGTTCCCAGACTGCCTTGCATCTAACTGATACGGGTTAGTGTTCATGGTGCTCATCCTTTGTTCCCCGACTGCCTTGCATCTCACTTGTCCGGGTTAGTGTATATGGCGCTCATCCTTTGTTCCATCAGCTGCCTTGCATATCTCTGGTTCTGGTTAGTGTTTATGGCGCTCATACTTTGTTCCCAGGCTGCCTTGCATATCACTGGTTCTTGTTGGTGTTTATGGCTCTCATCCTTTGTTCCCCCACTGCCTTGCATCACACTGGTTCGGGTTAGTGTTGATGGCACTCATCCATTGTTCCCCGACTGCCTTGCATCTCACTGGTCTGGGTTAATGTTTATGGCGCACATCCTTTGTTCCCCGACTGTCTTTCATCTCACCGGTTCAGGTTAGTGTTTATGGCGCTCATACTTTGTTCCCAGACTGCCTTGCATATCACTGGTTCTTGTTATTGTTTATGGCTCTCATCCTTTGTTCCCCCACTGCCTTGCATCACACTGGTTTGGGTTAGTGTTAATGGCAATCATCTATTGTTCCCCGACTGCCTTGCATCTCACTGGTCTGGGTTAGTGTTTATGGCACACATCCCTTGTTCCCCGACTACCTTGCATCTCACCGGTTCAGGTTAGTGTTTATTGCCCTCATTTTTTGTTCCCCCACTGCCTTGCCTCACCGGTTCAGGTTAGTGTTTATGGTGCTCATCCTTTGTTCCCTCAGTTGTCTTGATCTCTCTGGTTCAGGTTAGTGTTTATGGTGCTCATCCTTTGTTCCCCGACTGCCTTGCATCTCACTTGTCCGGGTTATTGTTTATGGCGCTCATCCTTTGTTCCATCAGTTGCCTTGCATATCTCTGGTTTCAGGTTGTGTTTATGGCACTCATACTTTGTTCCCGGACTGCCTTGCATATCACTGGTTCAGGTTGGTGTTTAGGGCGCTCATCCTTTGCTCCCCCGTATCCCTTGCATCTCTCTGGTTCAGGTTAGTGTTTATGGCGCACATCCTTTGTTCCCTGGCTGCCTTGCATCACACTGGTTCGTGTTAGTGTTTATGGCGCTCATCCTTTGGATCCTGGCTGCCTTGCATCTCACTGGTTCAGGTTAGTGTTTATGGTGCTCATCCTTTGTTCCCCCACTGCCTTGCATCACACTGGTTCGGGTTAGTGTTGATGGCACTCATCCTTTGTTCCCCGACTGCCTTGTATCTCACTGGTATGGGTTAGTGTTTATGGCGCACATCCTTTGTTCCCTCGGCTGCCTTGCATCTCTACGGTTGGGTTTAATGTTTATGGCGCTCAACCTTTGTTCCCTCGGTTGCCTCACATGTCACCGTTTCAGGTTAGAGTTTATGGCGCTCAACCTTTGTTCCCTCGGTTGCCTCACATGTCACCGGTTCAGGTTAGTGTTTATGGTGCTCATCCTTTGTTCCCCGGCATACCTTTGGTTATTTTGCTCATTGTCCAACCACTATTCCCGCCCCTGCATTGTTTGTCCTCTGCAGTTCTGCCTGCCTCCTTCTCTTGTTGCAGTCTATGTTGCGCCGCCCTGTACATTCATACATGTGGTGTACATCTAAAGCCCTCGACTAGCCTCTGCTCTCTGTCTGCATTGTCCCAGGGAAACTGACATCCTGCCGCATCCTGCACCCTCTCCTATTGCTTAGATTATTGTTACTTCACCTCCTGAGATAGCTCCAGAGAACTGCCATCAGCCTGGCACACAACATACTCTTTACATACCAGATGCTTTTGCCCTCAAGGTTTTTCTCCTACCAGGCTCGCCTTGCCTGCAGATTCTGCATTATCCGGCGGCATGCTGGCCGCAGGAGAGAGAAGATGTGTACTCACACACGTATGGCGGGATCACACAGGGCAGACCAGCACTTGTCCATAGGTGAGGTCTGGGAGTCTGCCGGCGGAGCAGAGCAGGCTGTGGGGCACAGATATTTCAGGGTGCTACAGCGGTTGCCGGGCCATTGTGAGGTGCGAGATGAGGATAGGCCTTGCCAGTGGGTCACCCTGTGGAGCTGCATAGCCACTGACAGGCAAAAAAGCTTTAGCTGTCAAAATTGAATATGAATTTGAAAAGACAGCCCACAGTTCTGTTGCAGGGCGGACAGCGTAAGGACTATCCAGAGTTTGTTACACACATTTGGGGGCCATAGCAGGGGGCAGGCCCCCTATGTGCCCATTGTTTTCTTTTCTTTTTCGAGTATTTTTACTTCCTATTTTATGTTGTGGGGATTATTTGCTTGCTTTAGGAAGTGAAAGTGATTGGTGCACCACTTGTGTGTACGGTGCTCTCCCAGTTAGGTCTCAGGAGTTGCCAGTGTTTGAGAAACAGAAGACAGAACTTTCACCCCAGAGACTGGTAACCTCAAATCTATTGCTAGGCCGTTGCAGGAGCTGCTGCATGTGCGCTGGGCCCCAACTCTCCCATGATGGAGGCAAAGATTATGTGCCATGAAAACATTTCCCACGTTTTACTGTAGGTCCTGTTTCCTAATCCTCTCATTCTTTCTACAGTGTCCTATGTTTGCAGCTGCCGCAATATTTGCCATTTTTCTTGGACAGTTGTTGGCCCATTGCATGTCGCCAACCCTGTGTGTTTGAATTTTCAGTGGTCTTAATAATGATGGCCCTGAACTGGTAAGCATCTGAGGTATGTGAAAGAAAGTGAAGGCCTGTGAGTTAAGGCTTCTGGGATATGATCACTGGATGCATTTCACAGTTTATGATTGCAGACAATCCTGTACATAAAGTGGCTTTAAAAGGTAACCTCATGTATGCATTTCTTGATGCTGCGCCTGTACTCATTGTCAATAACTGTGTAGCTATATACCTACCACATAGTGGGCCCCATTATGTGTTGGGCGGTGCAGGTAAAATGCTGTGGTAATACCATTACCGCTGCATTATTGCACTGCCCAACTATGAATTCGGTAGAAAATTGGAGGATTCACCATCATCTATAAACTGGAGGTAAATCCGCCACTTTATGCCAAATTTCTGCAGAATTCTGCCAAAATCCCCCATGGAGTCCTACAGACTTGAATTAAATGGGGACGACTAACACCGCCACCGCCATTTCTAATCCAGCGGTAATACCACCGGAGCAAGTGGTGGCAACGATATTAAAGTTTGGTGGTATCTCGGTAGATTTACCGCTGAGATAGCACTGAACACTTGATGAGCCTGAGTGTTTGCAATGAACAGTATGTTGTGGTAGGCGGGTTTCCTGTTTCTGCCTTATTACGATCAGGCGAGGACCCACTGTTCCACTTCATCTGTAGTCCTCATAATGATCATTGGAGGTACACCATTTGAGAAATACTGTTTCCTCTCATTGTTTTTATTACTGAGTGAGCGTCATACCTGGGATTACTTCCCCTGTAGCATCTAGGGAGAGGACAATGGGGCACAAGCCATTCCATGGCAGCAGTGCCATTAGAGACACTGGTCCACATTCTAACCTTGCTGGTCCGGAAACAACGGTGCCGGTAAGGTTACCGGCACCGTTGTTACGGACCAGCAAAGTACAAGACTGGTGGGCGAGTGCCCTCCTTCCTGGTAGGTCTGACTTGCCGGACGGACCGGCACCCGCCCACAGACTTGCACGGAAGCACCGGCACCATTATTACTGGTGCCAGTGTTTCCGTGGTCCCCAGTCCAATAGAGTCCAATGGGATTCTATGGGAATGGGGAACAACATATTACCGGCGCCTCATTTTCCGGCCGCCGAGGTTGTAATACCCTGGTGTTACCAGCAAGCCAGGCGCTTGCCGATAACTGTTTATGGGTCTGGCGGTTTCCTGCCGGTTATACCACCACGGTTAACGCTGGACCCGTAATGAGGCCCACCGCCCCCAGTAAATGGCGCTCAGTAGTTTCAGGTGGAACCATTTTTCCTGATGAAGGCCACATGTTATGTTGCATTTTCTTATCTTGTATTTGTGAAGTGCCTCCGTCCATTTGTCATGGTGTCAAAGTGCTGAGAAAGGATGACAATTCCGAAGTCCACAGTGAGGCGAGCATAGCTGCACGCGCCGCAGTACAGGAAAAGCAGAGATGTCTAGCATAGATATGTTGTAATACAAAGGATGGATGGAGAGGTGCAGGTTGTATTGTTTGTTTGTTTGTTTGTTTGTTTGTTTGTTTTATTCACTTATAATGCGCACCAGACCCGAAGGTAACCGGGCGCAGCAATATTGCAATTATAGAAACTGTGACAGCTGTACTGACTCAACTTTATGCTATGGGGTGCCGTACTGTAGGAAATCATGTAGTAGAAATAAGAAGTGCATGGATCCCTAGGGAGACTACCTACATTTAAAGGCTCTGGTATGCTTTGCATGGAGTGTACATGTATATGGTAGAGACTATGGCCTCATTCCGAGTATGGCGGTAAGGGATAGCGGCCACCGCTAACGAGAGCGGTGGCGGTAATCCCTTACCGCCATACTCCGAGTTCCCTTTGCGCCATGGAGGTTTTAACACCTGCTTTTAGCAGGTGTTAAAAACCATGGCGCTAAGGGACCTTGATGTTAATTACGCCACCGTAATTTACGGTGGCGTAATTAACGCCTTCCCCACTCCCATTATGCCCTATGGGGCAAGAATGGGAATGGGGAAGGGTAAATGGGGATTGGGGAATTACCGCCCCGCCAACCTTGGAATGGGGCGGTAATTCCGCCATCCACCAAGGCGCTGCCGGTCCGGGTACGGCGTCAACCAAGGCGTTAATAGCGCCATTGGTTAGCGCCATACTCGGAATGAGGCCCTATGTGATAGGTAGACCTCATTTTTCATGAGATTCTTCTGTATGGTAATTGTGCAACGTTATAAGAGGAAATGTAGCGGGAATAAATTGTATCAACCCATTGTGCAACTGTCTACATTTGAATGCTGTGCTATATTATCTTTTTTTTCTTTCATCTGCTTCTCACAGGGAGTGAGGTCCTGTTTCCACCCTCCTGGCCATCTGTTGTTCTCCTGCACATGTGGAGTTTGTGCCTGGCTGCTGACCATTCCATTAGGTAGGTGCACTTTCTGTGCATTACTGCACCTCGAGGGAAATTATTGAACCTGAAAAATCAAAATTGTAAAAAAAAGAAGAAAAAGAAAAAAAGACGAAATTTGCATAATATTGTTGGAAAGGACTGTTTTATTTCGCATTTTCATCATGCAGACATTTTTTGAGCTTTTTAATACCTGGAGCTGCCTTGATATTTTGAAAGCACAAGTTTTCTCCTACTATTGGTGCTTATTTGACTGTTTTTGGCCCTTCCAAGATGGCCACCGTGGTTTTCTTTCTTTGTTCTGTAGGCAGGCTATGCTGAACCACCTCTCCCTGTGCTGCACTCCCATTGGTTGCTGAGCGTTTTCTTCCATCCAATCACAGACCGGCAGGCTTCAGCCGGCCCTCTCAGCAAAGGTCCACTTCCAAGGATTCTGTCTGCTCACAGTCCGCTTCTGGAACGCTAATTGGGGTCCTCCCTGCACCTTAACCACAATGATGCTGCCACCTCACTCCTCTAAGAAATCCGGACTGCCTTGACTTTGCCACCTCCAGAACTATGGGTTAGTTCCCTCCTTAAAAGTCAAATCTTACTGTTTTTGCTTTGCTCTTAAAAGTCAAATCTTGCTGTTTTTGCTTTGCTCTTAAAAGTCAAATCTTGCTGTTTTTGCTTTGTGCTAAGAAGCCAAATCTTGCTGTTTTTGCTTTGTGCTAAAAAGTCAAATCTTGCCGCGTTTGCTTTGTGCTAAATAGACAAATATTGCTGTTTTTGCTTTGTTCTAAAAAGTCAAATCTTGCTGCCCATTGCAAAATTCTCTGTATTTTGCTTGTATACTGTTTCTTCTCTGTAACTCGCCAGCCCAGTGACCTCACCACTCTCTTTTGTCCCACACCTACCTGCCTTAGCCCCCACAGTATCTCCATCCTCTCCTCACTTCCACCCCAATGGCGCTTTCTGTTTCTCCTATCTTCTCAAACTGCTTCTCCATTGACTATCATTCCCTTCTCACTAGGTCTGGTAGGAAGAAGTTCAAAAAGGATATCTTGGCCTCTAATACTGGTCTTCCTATCGCCGACACCTACTCCAATGCTTCCGCCAGACAGACCCTTACCAACATCCTCTTTGTCATTCCTTCACCAGATCTATGGACGCCTCATATGGTCTCTCTGCTCTGCCCTATCTCCTTCTCTCCCATTAATGGTGGCACTCTCTGGGAAGTTCTCATGGCTTCCTTCGACTCCTCTAAAGTCATCATAAATGTCTACGTAAATGGCACTGTCATGGTGCAAGGCCCTCAGGCCAATCTCCTCCTCTTTGATAGGCGCTTCCCTCACCTCATCAATTTCCTCTCATCTCCTGCTGTCACCTCCTCTCCCCCCTGGGCTACCTTGCCCTCTCTCTCCTCCTCCTCTGCCCCTACTAGGGTTCTTTCTCCTCCGCAGGGCGTACCTCTAATCTGTACCCCTCCCCGGAAGGTCTTTAAGGCTGGCAACCTTCTTCATATTGCCACTCTCAATTCTCGCTCTGCCGTCAAACACTCCTCTGACATCTGCCACCTCCTTGAAGAACTAGACCTTGATGTCCTTGGTCTTACTGAGACTTGGTTCACGGCCAGCTCTGTTACGAGCTTTGACACTCTCCTCCCTGATGGCTACAAGATCCTCTAAGCACCCAGATCCACCTGGTTCGGTGGCGGGGTAGCCCTGATCTTTCCTGAATGGATTCCTGCCTCTATCATTCCCACTCAGACCTACTCCTCTTTTTAATGCCTTGTCTGTAGGCTTTCTCTCTCGCCTACCCATTCTCTTACTGTGGTTACCATCTACCGGCCTCCTGGTCAAATCATCTGATTTCTCTCTGAGTGGGCAGACCTCTCCTCTTCCCTCCTGGCCTCTACCACTTAACTCCTCCTCCCCAGTGACCTAAATATACATTTAGACTCTCCTTGTTCCTCCTCTGTACTCTTCCGTGACCCCCTGTGACTCCCTCTCCCTGTCCATCCTCCACTCTGGCCCAACTCACTCTGCAGGGCACACACTCGATATCTTGATCTCCTCTGACCTCCTCCTCTCCATCCCTCTGACCACTCCTCTCTCCTGGAGCGATCACTCCCTCCTCTCATCTCATCTCTCCCTCTCTTCCCCCCAAGCCAAGCCTACCCCAACACTGCCACCTACCTTCTCGGACATCCAGCCCGTAAAGCATGTGTCAGTTGAGGCTTTGCCGCCACTTTAATACCATTACCGCTGCATTATTGCACTGCCCAACTATGAATTCGGTAGAAAATTGGAGGATTCACCATCATCTATAAACTGGAGGTAAATCCGCCACTTTATGCCAAATTTCTGCAGAATTCTGCCAAAATCCCCCATGGAGTCCTACAGACTTGAATTAAATGGGGACTAACACCGCCACCACCATTTCTAATCCAGCGGTAATACCACCGGACCAAGTGGTGGCAACGATATAAAAGTTTGGTGGTATCTCGGTAGATTTACAGCTGAGATAGCACTGAACACTTGATGAGCCTGAGTGTTTGCAATGTACAGTATGTTGTGGTAGGCGGGTTTCCTGTTTCTGCCTTATTACGATCAGGCGAGGACCCACTGTTCCACTTCATCTGTAGTCCTCATAATGATCATTGGAGGTACACCATTTGAGAAATACTGTTTCCTCTCATTGTTTTTATTACTGAGTGAGCGTCATACCTGGGATTACTTCCCCTATAGCATCTAGGGAGAGGACAATGGGGCACAAGCCATTCCATGCCAGCAGTGCCATTAGAGACACTGGTCCACATTCTAACCTTGCTGGTCCGGAAACAACGGTGCCGGTAAGGTTACCGGCACCGTTGTTACGGACCAGCAAAGTACAAGACTGGTGGGCGAGTGCCCTCCTGCCTGGTAGGTCTGACTTGCCGGACGGACCGGCACCCGCCCACAGACTTGCACGGAAGCACCGGCACCATTATTACTGGTGCCAGTGTTTCCGTGGTCCCCAGTCCAATAGAGTCCAATGGGATTCTATGGGAATGGGGAACAACATATTACCGGCGCCTCATTTTCCGGCCGCCGAGATTGTAATACCCTGGTGTTACCAGCAAGCCAGGCGCTTGCCGGTAACTGTTTATGGGTCTGGCGGTTTCCTGCCGGTTTTACCACCACGGTTAACGCTGGACCCGTAATGAGGCCCACCGCCCCCAGTAAATGGCACTCAGTAGTTTCAGGTGGAACCATTTTTCCTGATGAAGGCCACATGTTATGTTGCATTTTCTTATCTTGTATTTGTGAAGTGCCTCCGTCCATTTGTCATGGTGTTAAAGTGCTGAGAAAGGATGACAATTCCGAAGTCCACAGTGAGGCGAGCATAGCTGCACGCTCGCCAGCCCAGTGACCTCACCACTCTCTTTTGTCCCACACCTACCTGCCTTAGCCCCCCCAGTATCTCCATCCTCTCCTCACTTCCACCCCAATGGCGCTTTCTGTTTCTCCTATCTTCTCAAACTGCTTCTCCATTGACTATCATTCCCTTCTCACTAGGTCTGGTAGGAAGAAGTTCAAAAAGGATATCTTGTCCTCTAATACTGGTCTTCCTATCGCCGACACCTACTCCAATGCTTCCGCCAGACAGACCCTTACCAACATCCTCTTTGTCATTCCTTCACCAGATCTATGGACGCCTCATATGGTCTCTCTGCTCTGCCCTATCTCCTTCTCTCCCATTAATGGTGGCACTGTCTGGGAAGTTCTCATGGCTTCCTTCGACTCCTCTAAAGTCATCATAAATGTCTACGTAAACGGCACTGTCATGGTGCAAGGCCCTCAGGCCAATCTCCTCCTCTTTGATAGGCGCTTCCCTCACCTCATCAATTTCCTCTCATCTCCTGCTGTCACCTCCTCTCCCCCCTGGGCTACCTTGCCCTCTCTCTCTCTCCTCCTCCTCTGCCCCTACTAGGGTTCTTTCTCCTCCGCAGGGCGTACCTCTAATCTGTACCCCTCCCCGGAAGGTCTTTAAGGCTGGCAACCTTCTTCAGATTGCCACTCTCAATTCTCGCTCTGCCGTCAAACACTCCTCTGACATCTGCTACCTCCTTGAAGAACTAGACCTTGATGTCCTTGGTCTTACTGAGACTTGGTTCACGGCCAGCTCTGTTACGAGCTTTGACACTCTCCTCCCTGATGGCTACAAGATCCTCTAAGCACCCAGATCCACCCGGTTCGGTGGCGGGGTAGCCCTGATCTTTCCTGAGTGGATTCCTGCCTCTATCATTCCCAACCAGACCTACTCCTCTTTTTAATGCCTTGTCTGTAGGCTTTCTCTCTCGCCTACCCATTCTCTTACTGTGGTTACCATCTACCGGCCTCCTGGTCAAATCATCTGATTTCTCTCTGAGTGGGCAGACCTCTCCTCTTCCCTCCTGGCCTCTACCACTTAACTCCTCCTCCCCAGTGACCTAAATATACATTTAGACTCTCCTTGTTCCTCCTCTGTACTCTTCTGTGACCCCCTGTGACTCCCTCTCCCTGTCCATCCTCCACTCTGGCCCAACTCACTCTGCAGGGCACAAACTCGATATCTTGATCTCCTCTGACCTCCTCCTCTCCATCCCTCTGACCACTCCTCTCTCCTGGAGCGATCACTCCCTCCTCTCATCTCATCTCTCCCTCTCTTCCCCCCAAGCCAAGCCTACCCCAACACTGCCACCTACCTTCTCGGACATCCAGCCCGTAAAGCATGTGTCAGATGAGGCTTTGCCGCCACTTTCTCTCCACCCCTCTACTTTCAGCTGTCTCACATCCTGACACAGCCCTGTCTCTGCTCTACTCTTCAATTTCTGATACGCTTGATGTTCTTGACCCTGTCATGAGGATCTGTTTGAAGTTGAAAGCCAAGTGCAATTCCTGGTATGACTCTGACCTAGCTACACTTAAACGTAAGTGTAGGGCAGCTGTGTGGAAATGGAGGACTTCCTGTTCATCCTCGGACAAACTTGCCTGTCGCCTGCTACAAAGGCAATACCGACTCTCTGTCCTCACCAAGAAGAGAGTCCACATTCAAGCTCGTGTCTCTGCGGCATCTAACAACTCGGCCAAACTCTTTAAAATCTGCAAGGAGCTGGCCAACTCTGCTGCAGTCTCTACCCCTCCTGTTGCCTCCCAGGCTCTTTGCAATGCCCTTGCCTCTCACTTCTTTTCAAAACCCCAGGACACCTCCTCTTCCCTCTCCATCTGTGCTTGCTGACCCTCCTTTAGCCACCCTCCCACCATCCTTCTCGTCCTTTCCTCTTTTCACCCCTGACAAGGTCGCTAGACAAGTCTTATCTATAAAAGCCTCTTCAAATCAGGTTCATTCCTGTTCCTCTAAAACCATCAAGGACCCCATTGACACCCTTGCTCCGGCCCTTGCTGATTTTTGCAACCACTCCTTTGCCTCTGGATCCTTCCCCTTCCCTCTGAAGCACTCCTTTGTGCATCCTCTTATCAAGAAATCCGCAGCTGATCCTTCTTGTCCAGCTACCTATCGCCCATTTTCCATTACTATCTTTCTTGGCAAACTCCTGGAAATGTTGGCCATCTATCAGCTTAACCTTCATTCCAATTCTGTTGGCTATCTCCATGACCACCAGTTTGGCTTCAGAGCTGCCAGAAGCACGGAAACTGCTCGCCTGAACATCTGTGAAGATCTGCTCTCCAACCTTGACTCTGTTTGTTGCCTTTATTATTTATTTTTTGTTATTCATCTGTTTCTCCTCTGCTTCGCACTTTCCACTTCTCCCTCTTCCATGCACTTTTCCCCTCCCAGCTCTCCCATGCACTTGCGCGTTCTCAATGTCAGTGAGCCTAGTAAGATCGCTGTTTTGTTCTCCCCTGTTCCCCTCCCTTGCATTGTCGCTCTCTGAAACACTTGTGTACGAGCGCGCTAGAAATAAAATATCAATCAATTAATCAATATTTGACATGCAGCGTACATGCACAGTGAATCATATGCATAACCATGCACATTTCAGGACAATTGTAGATAGTCAAAAATACAGATGAAGCAAGTTTACTTGTCAGTCATGCTGGATGCAGAGACTAGATTGGGACCTTAAGTCTGCCACAAGGCATAGAGATAAGGAGCCAATATATGATATTGAGAGACCTTTATGGGAGAATACATTGAAATAGACTTACCTTGTGAGTCGGGGCACCTGAATCGCTCCACCTGCAACAAACGTGAGCTGGGCCCTTGAGACGATGGAGAAGATGAAAGTCATGTGTCATGTTTGGGGTCACTGCAAGTAGGACCTCTTTGTCCTACCTTGCAAAAAGTCATGACATGTGCACAGTTCCTGCAAGTCCTAGCTGCAGGCCATGCTCTGTGAGCACTAGAAGTAGAGTTATTCTGCCTGGGGCTGGTACGGGCTCACCCCGAGCACCGTGAACCACATTGCTTTGCCAGAGGCCATCCCCTGCTATCCCTGCAGGAATAATCTCTCTGGCTACAGTTAAATGGTTAACGTGTATCAATAAAACCTGGTGCATTCCCAGATAAAACCTTTTATGTAAAATTCCCTGTATGCTGCCTGCCTCTTGCAGCTGTGCTGGGGAGCTGCTTGCGAAATGACGGGTGCGATACTCTGGTCCTTCCTGGCACTCTCCTGAAACAATCACTCACTTCATACGTCTGTATCCTCTATTTGTACCTAAGGACACAATGGCCCTCATTACGAGTTTGGCGGTAGCCATGCCGATATTGGCGGCATGGCTGCCGCCGAAATCACGTCCGGGTCCTCAGAACGAGGAATAACTGGGCCATTCCGAGTTCGGAAGGCCCGGTAATTCCTCCCTCCAAGGACCCGGACCCGGTCCTTCCCCATTCCCATTTCAGCCCCCGTAGGGCTGAATGGGAATGGGAGAGGGAGCAAACAACTGGCCATTACGAGCTGGCCCGTTGTTTGCTCCCACTTCCCCTCGCGGGACCTGGTAAGCACGCCTGGTTTGACCAGGTGTCGCTTCCTGGGTCCCGCGAGGGGACCTCGTAATGAGGCGGTACGGGGTAAACGGCGCGGGCAACTTTTACGGCGCCATTTACCCCTTACCGCCAGGGTCGTAATGAGGCCCAATGGTTGAAGCACTTAATTAAGCACACTAGAATTAGGCATTTCTGAGATGCCTTGGTGTGGGCTCAGAGTACGACTACCCAAGTTGTTGTGTTCTCCGTGGTGCCATGGGCTGGGAGGATAGCTCCTGGGCAACGTGTTTGCCTTAGAATCAAGACAATGCAGGGCAACCCAGGTCCAAATTCTGGCCCACGACTTAGAGACTTGTCTCCGGTAACTCCACGGGAATGGGAACACTGAAGCACCGGCACCTTAAGTAACGGTGCCGGTGCTTCAATGATTTTTGTACCGGTAGGGGCCTGAACTACCGGCAGGTCAGGCCTGCCAGTAGTTCACAGGCTCTACGGCAGAATCGGAGTGACACAGCCCCGAAAAGGTGCCGGTAACCATTCTTACCGGTACTTATCTCTGGACTGGATCACTCATAATGAGAGCCAATATCCCATCTTTTTCATCCTACACAGAGTGAACAAATCACTGCGCTGATTTTGAAAAAAAAATAAAAAAACATTACTTTGAGATCCGTTGCGATCAACAAAGCAAATGGCATATGAAAAGGCGAGCCGCACATGACATGCCACAGCTTGCTTAGCATTTTAGCGACAAGTTGGTACACTTACATCAAGGTTAAATGACTCAGATACACGGTTTTGTGAGCTCAGAATGAAAACGAGACCATGAATAGCAAGGAGCCAGGGACAAGGCAACAAAGAAGAACGAATGGACCAAACATTTCTGATTGGTGGAGAAGCCCCTTTCAAAGTAAGCACAGGGTCAAGTTAGCAAGGTACGGCTATCGAGTCAATGCCACGACGTCATGAATTCAGACTCCGAGGTGTCCTTGCAGTGTCCTTCCATATTCCCGCCTGAGACAAATGCCCGGTCCTGTGCCGCCAGGGCCACCAGCGTTCAAGCAATGCGCAGGGACCAAGCAGGCACTGCGGAGTTAAATCAATTTTCCAGGAGGAAAAGAGAGCGAGCTAGAATATCCTGCCCAGTTTCTGATCTTGCAATTTGCAAGTCAGATAAGATAAGCCTCCTAAGAAAGTATTAAACCCTGGCATCGCAGCGGCTTCAGAATCCTGAATTACAATTCCCCTGCAAAAAAAGAAAAGGAAAAGTCATAAACAGCAATATCAAGGAAGCTGGACCCCCAGGGATCAAGCATTCAAAGTTAAGCCTATGTACCCTGCAGATATTCTGCTTTTGGAAATGTTGCAAGCTCGGTGTGGAGACAGTAACACCATTAGAGATCGCCCTACTAGGCCAGCAGATCCATAATGTGCCAGAAAGAATCGTATTTGGGACACTGGGGGTGTATATGTGGCAGTGTGTTAAGTGCCCAGAGCTTTGTCACTGTCACTGTGCGAGAGTACCAACAAAAAAGACCTCAGAGCGGGCCAGACCAATCAAGTCTCCCATTAACAAGCCGCAGTTCAGAGCCACTGCATTGCTCATTGGCTCTGAACGGGTGGTGAACGTCCAGGGGTGGCTAACGTGTGGCGCTGTGGCCTTCGAGCCTTGGCTGTGAAGCCTGTTATACTCTCATCGGGAGGGTCTCACAACTGCTTAGACATATCATCACTTGCGCCAATAAAAGGAAAACTCAATCCGCAGACGGCATCAGAATATGTACGTCTTAGGGCCTCATTACACGGAAGGCGGTGATCCAGGGTGCTATTAGCACCCTGGACCATGCCGGTAAATTACCCATCCGCCATCCCAAGGTCGGTGGGGCGGTAAATCCCCCTTCCGCCATTGCCCTTCCCCATTCCCATTTCTGCCCCATAGGGCTCTATGGGAATGGGGAAGGCGCTAATTACGGTGCCGCAATTTTGCGGTGCCGAAATTAGCTCCGAGGTCCCTTAGCGGGTTGGTTTTTAACGCCTGCAAAAAGTACGGCGGTAAGGGTTAACGGTCACCGTTGCCATTAACGGTGACCGTTAACCCTTACCGCTGTCCGGGTAATGAGGCCCTTAGACTTTTTTCCCCTTTTGCGCATTTGAGCAATTCGGGAAGCATTTCTGCACATTTTTAAGGGGGATTTCACCTAAAGGATGTGCTTTAAAAGGTGCAAAAACTTAAGAAATCCCACAGCATCTTTTGACCTTCTCAAATATTTTTTTTGTTTCAAAGACTTGGTATGAACTAACAAGGCATTTGAGAGCCCATCAGGGTGGAATGTGTTCCTACGTGGGTGCTGGGAGCCTGTAAAACATGAGTCCAAGCGTTCTTTCAGCACATTATTTGAGCTGCTGTCCATCACTCCCCCTCCGAAAAGTGCAATTTATCGGTGAGAATAAAGTGTTTTTATGCACCATTTTTTGAGAAACGGCCCTCAGTGTGTAGTACAGTAGAGCAGTTGGTTTAAAATAAAAATATGTACGTGGGAATGGCACTCTAAGAGGAGAAGAGGTAGGTTCTGGCCTGACTTGTTCTGAGAGATGTCAGGTATTGTGGCCTGTACGGTTGAGGACATGATTATGAGGGTGTAGGGTGATGTCATACTGGGGCAAATGATCGGGAGAAGCGGTAGGATGTAATTAGTAGCTTTATTAAGAGCTGGAGGTCAGTAGATTTTTTAGCTTGTTGAGGTAGGATTTTTGAGAAGTGGGATTACATTACCCTGGATAGCTGCCATCGAAAAGGCGATCTTCTGTTTTTGGATCTGGTAGTTGCTTTTGGGCTGGTGCTGCTTTCCGTGCATGTAGTGCCCTGTATAAATAGAGCGGCTGCTACTGGTTGCAGTGCTAGTTCGTTTGCAGTCGTGACTGTTATATATAGTCTAAGGAATCGCGTGCAAGCTTTACAATGCCATTTCGTTACTTTAGAATCAGTGGGGTCACTATGGTGGGGCCCGTGGGGGGCATGGACCCCCCCTCTGAAATCCCATGCCCCCCCTTGTACCCCTCCTCCGAGGGCTACTCTCTGCAGTGCTACCCTGGCGTGTGCTTCTCTCTCCCTCTTGGAGCGCTTCCCTGTCCTTATCATGTGTTTAGTGCACGCAGGTGTTAATTAATACAGCACTCTCTGCTTCCCAGCTGCTGCGGCTTTTGCTAGGTGGTAGAGACCCATTTACTGGGGCTATGAATCCATCCCCCAAATACAGTTATCATATAGGTTGGGAACGTGCAGAGGGCCTTGTCTCCCATGGAAATGGTGTGAGCGTCTGGGATGTCATCGGGGGTCATTACGAGATTTACAGTAAAAATCAGTTTTTACCGGCATGGAGGAAATACCGGGTCCGGGTAGCAATGATGCCGCTAACAGCGGCCGATTACGAGAATGCGTGCACATGCATAGCGGCATGCCAGTATCGACAGTACCGGCTTGCTGCAAAAGTCCCTAAAACATCCCTTAGCAGCATCATTGAAAGCACTGACAGCCCTTCCGCCTCCTTCCCCCTCTAAATAACAGGCCCGGCATTAGCGAGCCCGCTAATAGCGAGTCCGCTAATACCGGAACCGGAAGTAACGTCATTGAGCCGGAACAGGAAATGGTGCGGTGGCCATCTTGAACAACACAATCCATTGCCATCCTCAATACACAGGACCTGGAGCCTAAAACCAAAACCAGAACATCTACCACACCACCAGCACCATGCCAAAGGCTATTAAGAAAGGGGCATCCCGGCAGCACAAGGCGCGGTTCTCCAAGGATGAACTGAACGTGCTCGTGGATACTCTGGCTGAGAATGTAGAGGTGATCTTTGCACAGACCTGAAAAGAGCTGCACAACTTTAAAAAAAGGAGATCTGGGAGCAAGTGGCCCAGAAAGTCAGTGTGGTAGGCACCACCCCCGCACAGTAAAGGACATCCGAAAACGGTGGGACGAACTGCGCCTCAGAGTGTGCAATATCTTGTCGGCCAACCGGAACCAGGGCCTGGCTACTGGTGGTGGCTCTAACTCTTGACTCAAACTCAGGTGCTGGGAGGAAACCTGCATCAGCACAATCGGGATGGAGTCAATAGAAGGTGTGGGAGACATGGAACATGGAGCCACGTCATCGGCAGATGGAGTTGAGTGTCCTAAGGAAACACAGTACTTCAAAGTATGATGATAGTCCACCAATGTGACCGTGCCATGAGGCAGTGCATGCCCCATTACACAAACATGGACACATCCCTGCCTAGATGCCATCCCCAGCACTTACACATCCACATGCATGTAGCATGCCTATGCCATACCTGACACACACCACAGACAGGGAAATGACATGTGTCACACTGCACGCAGTCCACAACACAAAGGCATGTCTCACAGCAGACACCACCTCACACATGTCTGAACATAATGTGTGCCTAAGCAACCCAACCAAATGGCACAAAACCTGTATGCCACAAGAGTAGGACAGCAAGTCATCAAATGTATACAACTGCACTAATACCATTGTATGCATGATGCATGTACAACCATCACTGATGCTGTCCCTCTTATGGTCCCCCACAGGCTGAGATACTGACAGCGACGCAGAGGACTCTGCAGCACAGGCCACCACACCTACCAAGAGGGCCAAGTCCAGGGAAGAAACCAACAGGCCTTCCACCTCCAAGGGCACTGGCAAGGCAGATCTGCATCCGAGGACAAAGACATCTTCGGATGCCAGGGTACAGGGCCATCATGGGGCTTCCACAACTCCACAAGTCCCAACCGCTGTGGAATACGCAGCTGTAGAGCCGGTGGCAGATGGGACCCTATCTGCAGCTACCAGTTCGGTTGGGGAGGCAGCTGCCACTCCGCCACAGAGTGGCAATGAGGTCCAGGCGAGGTCTGTGTCCCTGAGGACTCCCACTCCATGGAATTCCTTGGCACACCAAGCCCCTTACAAGAACACCAGTACACACCCGTCAGCTCACCCGATGGCACCTCTCATGTCCAGTCGGGAGGATAGGCTGTAGCAGAGGACTGGAGCCCCACACAGGACACACCAGAATTGTGCCCATTGCCACACCTGCCATCCACCTCCACAGGGGTCCGGGACGGGGAGTTCAGGATGAAACAGATGGAGGCGCGCCAGCAGGAGCTGACTGGGTTAGTCACAAAATATGTTACTGATGGTGATGTGACGAGGAGGGAGGCCCGAGACAACACTGCAGCAATGAAAGGGGCCATAGAGGCAAGCACACAGAAGATATGTGAGGAGCTGTCAGCTGTGCAGCAGGTCCTTGGCAGGATTGTGGATGCCATGGAGCTTTGCGTCCTGCCCCAACAGTTGAGCATGCACCCACAGGGTCTTCCTCGAGCTCCAAACAGACAAGCCTCCTGTGCAGATCTGTGCGCACCATGCGCCGCCCCAACATGCCACCCCCGGAGTCAGACACAGGCCATTTCTTGGAGGCTCAGCCTGCATGTGCACACCTATGGAGACTCGAGTGCCATAACATTGCACTACTTGTGTGGGGGAGTTCTGGGGGGAGCGGGAGGGGTGTGTGTGGGAGTTGTGGGGGGAGGGGGTGTGTGGGGGAGTTGGAGAGAGGAAGGAAGGAGGGTTTGTGTGTGAGGTGGAGGGTATGACCACTTTTTACTTATTACTGTTAAATACATCTGTTGTGTACCTGACAAAATACTAGCCTGGACATTCCTTATTGTGTATGTGTCATTCATTGGTTTACAGTGCATAGTGTCCATGCACTCCCACACCCAGTGCCCTGAGTCCCACATTCATGGCACCCTCAGCACCCAGGTCTCTTAGAAGTATTGGCCAATCACTGACTGGTTCACTGCACGTCCCTCCTGTGCATCGTCACCGCAATGATGTGCAACCACATCTTCTTTATCTTCTTCTTCATCACCTGGTGGTTGCTGTTCAATGTCAGGGGGCAGAGGCACGTTCCGTTGGATGCACATGTTGTGCAGCACTACACATGCCATGATGATCTTGGCCACCTTCTCATGCCTGTAGAGGAGTGCCCCACCTGACCGGCTAAGACAGCAAAAATGTGCCTTCAACAGGCCAAATGTCTGCTCGATGACCCCACGGGTACGGATATGGGAAGGATTGTAGTCCTCTTCGTGCCTGTTCTACAGGGTCCGCACAGGGGAGAGGAGCCACTTCTTCACTTCAAGGGATCGCCACTGTCACCTGCATGGGTGCAAAATAAGTTATGTGTAAGTCAATTCCTGATGGACACTTGTACTGATCACACATACACGCAGATTTTTGTTGTTCACATGCACATGTCCCTGGTTGTATGCACACATTTTACCTTGCCACAATGTGTGCTGTGCCATGGTTTTATGATGTGGGTAGTGTCTTCCAGTTGATACAGGGTGATGTGTAGTGATTGGTATAATTTTGTTACTGGCAGCGTTGCCAGAAGTCTCAGCATTATTTGTCATTCAGCTCTTATTATTTCCATGGTGACATGCAGCGCTACTGTGCTGGTGGCCCTGTGGCAAGCAGTGTATTCCCTTGGTGGAATTGATTTATGTACTCTCATGGATGCTTGTCCTGTGTTGTGAAATGCTGCGGACATTTACATTGTGCATACTCACAGCATGTTGCTGGATTGTGTTACCGAGGGTGAGGACTGATGATGGGTGGTGGAAATGTTGTGGGATGGTTGTAAGTTAGGCATGCTGTAATTGGTGTGCAGCTTCCATCATTGCTATGGGGATTGGTAGTCATGTTCAGTTTGGGATGCTTTGGGTCACAGTGTTTTGCGATGTGGACTTTGTGCTGTCACCACACCAATGATGCCATGGTGGTGTGTGCATCTCTCCCCCCATTACACTGCCATGTGCCTGTCATGCGTCTTAACAAGCAGCCAGGAACGTCGTCCTGCATGCCACTCCATGTAGTCATGAGTTGATCCTGAAAGTCGGGCACAACAATGTGTGATGATCTTGCTGGAGTCACACACCATCTGTACATTGATGGAATGATATAGCTTACGATTGCGGTACACCGCCTCTGTGGCATGCGGGACCACCAATTCTACATGGGTGCAGTCAAGTGCACCAATACAATTTGGCATGCCTGCCAGTGTATGGAAGCCAACTTTCATATCAAATATCTCCTGGGCAGTCTGTGGTAGGGTTATGTAGTTCCTTGAGTGCTTCAGGAGGGCATCCAGCACTTGGTTCAGCATGCAAGAAAATAAGGGTTGTTATTTGCCATGCATGTGCCCCACTGTGTGTTGGTAGGTGCCTGTGGCCAGGAAGTGGAGCAGAGACACTACCTTCAGTAGGGGGGGGGGGATGGCGGTGCGTATTTCAATCAGGCTGACAATGTCGTTGTGTATCATGTCCACAATGGTGGTGATGGTGTCCCGGTACAGACGGTACAGGGTGTGTATCTGCTCAGGGGTTAGGTTGAATTGATTGGCTCTGATGCGAGGGATTGGAAGCTGCCTGCGTGGTACCACTGGCTACACTGGTGGGGCTTGCTGGGCCTGTCTCACCCTCCTTCTCCTCCTGCGTCTCCTCTGTGGTGCCTGTATTTGTTGCTGGCGTAGCAATTCAAGCATGTCCCCCAGCCCCAATATTGCTACTACAAGTGGAATCATTTTGGTGTGGAAAGGTGTGTGATATGTGGGTGTGCTCCTTTTGTGCTGGGCCAGAATCCATTGCCTCCACCTGTGCTGATTTTGTGCACCTGTGGCAGTTGGGAATAATGCACATTGCTGTTTGCGGGTGGTTCACGATGCCGGTGATGCCGGCATCCAGGTATCCCTTATTACCGCCTTAATGATGCCGGTATTTGCATGTCCACATGACTTTTGATGTCTTCCTGTTAGCGCCATCCCGGTATTGCCGGACCGAAGAGCCGCATACCCGCATGCATGCCGATACGGGGGAGCATGGTATCAGTGGTGGCGCTAATACCGGGTTGTTGAGTCGTAATAGCCGGAGCGGTATGCAGTGCCGGTAATCCCTTACCGGCATCGTTTTTCCATTACCTCCAACCTCACAATGACCCCCATTGTGTCTTGGTTACTAGATAATAGGTGTCGTTTTGGCCTGTGGCTATGGTGTGGTGTTTATGCACTGGTTTTAAGGTAAATAACACAAAGGGGCTCAGGGGGAGAGGAGGGGCTGCTTTCACTTATGGTGTAAGGGATATTGTGAGGTGCTTATGATTTGATTTGATAGGTTATTTATAATGTGATTAATACCCAGAGGTTTCTAAATGCGGACTCAAACCACCTTGCTCTGTGTTGACTTGCTTCCAAGGCGAGCACGTTGCCCCTGTGCTATCTTCCCGAGACAATAAATGCATAGTTGTCAATGTATTTTATGGGTGCCAAGTGCAATAATAGACTAGCTCCAGGACTCACTTGGGTTCTACTTCTTTTTGTGTGCATGTGAGATAGCCCAGCAAGCTAATCACTTGCTTGAAGCCGACAAGTCCCTACATTTGAAATCTACATTGTAGCGGGCTTGAGTTGAGGCAAACAATCGTCACGTGCACTGCACCTGCTAAATGCACAATTAGTTACCTCCCTGGGTCACGTTAGACTACTTTAATTGCCCGCGTCAATTTGGGAAAGCAAACACATTGTCCTTTTATAGACGGGTCCCCATGTTGCCTGCGGCCCCATTTATGCCCCCTTAAATTTGATTCCTGGAGACGCCACCATTTAGAATACCATGTCGTAGGGTGTAGAATGTACGCTGTAGCCCTATGACATTATAACACGGCAACATATGCGCTACCGCTATTTAATGGAATATAATGGGGTCATGCGTGGTGCACCTTTGCCATGTTGGCATCCTCATGGCATGCATCTCTGGAGGTAGGTCAGGGGCAAGGGGAGGCTGCTGCTAAACCTGAAATGCTGCTGTATCCAGGCTAGAAGTAACCACGTTCTGTGTGCTAGAACCGTTCTTCGTGGTATGTGCCTGTGACACATGGTTATTCTTTTTACCCCGAGTGAAGAACCAGAGATCAATCAGCTGCCAGCGCTGGGATGCCTGCAAGCTTATGGTCGATAAGGAGTAGTTGCAGGACGAGTGTGATAGGGCTATGGTGGTTGCAAGCTATGCAGTGCACCCTATGATTCTCCTGGGTAGTTAAGGAGGTGGGGTTGGTGTTGGTAGCAGTAACGTTGCAGTGTATGTAAGGTCCATGTAGTTAGTGTGAACAGGAAAGTATATTGAAAGCTGAATAGGTAGGTGCTTGAGGAGGAGTTTAAGGATGCTCTTGAAATGTACAGGCTTGAGCTAGCTGTGTGCTTTCAATTTGCCATCTTGAGGCTTTCGGTTGCTAGAAGTTTCTGGGCTTGACCCTCCAGTGTGGTTCAATTTGCCATCTTGAGAAGTGTGGTTGCTTGATGTTTTTGGGCTTGACATTCCAGTGTGGTTTCCATCTGCAATTTTCAGGAGTTTGTGTGCCTGACGCTTCTGGGCTTGACCCTCCAGTGTGGTTTCAATCTGCCATTTTGAGGAGTTTGTGTGCGTGACGCTTCTGGGCTTGACCATCCAGTGTGGTTTCAATCTGCACTGTTGAGAAGGGCAGTGTTGCCGCGGGCTGCCCCTTTAAGGCAGCCTCAGAGAGACGGAACGTCACACGGGAAGTGACGTTCCGATGCATGGCAGGGAAAGGGAGGAGTCCAGTATTTAACGATATCCTGAATAAAGAAGACGCTGGCTCCTGTGTTTCATTTACGGAAGCATCCGTTGCTATCATCTGGCGACGAGGACCATCCAAGCCAGCGGTCCTCCTTACGGCGTGCTGGTGATCCCACCACGTGGCCGCCGCATGCAGACAGTGATCCCACTGTCCCGCGGTCCTCATTGCGTGCTGGTGATCCCACGATGCAGCGCTTTCGGAACGTAGCGATCCCGCTGCCCAGAGGCCCTCTTTACACAGCCTCCGAATTCCTTGCGCGTGGGTGATCCCACCACGCGGCGCCTTCAGAAGGCAGCAATCCTGCTGCCCGGAGGCCCTCCTTCAATGGCCTCTGCATTCCAACATCCAGTAACTGCTCGCGGTCACACCCACGACCGCACACCATCAGCTGCGCGATCCTGCTGTGGCCCCACCGCCACCTGCAGGGGGCTGCTGAAAAAAAAGAAAAAAGAAAAGGAAAAAGGGAGAGTGCGCTCCAAGGACACAAAACCAACCCAAGGCAAACTACACCCACCACCACAAGAAGCCCGGCAATCCATTGAGCAACCAGGGCAGCGCCCACTGCAGCATAGCACCCAACATCTCTAAGGCTACACCGTTAATCACCGGCGGTCTACAGGTGGGTCACATCTCCCACATAACACCACCCAGAGACTTGTGGCTCCGCAGAACCCACCAAACCAGGAAAACCAATCAGCATACTCATCACAGAAGGGCTGGTTCCCGCCCAAGTACACCATGAGACCATCAGCCGACCAAGCAGGACAAAGCAAGCCACCAGTTGCACCAGCCACGAGATCAACTGCGACGGCATGGCACATGCCTCCCCCTTTCTCCATGACAACCCAGGCTGACAAAGGGGCAAGGTGGGTGGAATGGCTTGAAGGCTTCAATAATTTCATAGACGCGGCAGGCGAAGAAACCTCCCCACGTCTGCGCAGCATGTTCATTAACACAGCATGCACTGAAATAAAAAGCTAATCAAAACCCTTCCCCCATCAGAACTCACTGACTTTGCAAGCTTAATAACAGCCTTAAACAAACGGCTTGTCATCGCCCCCAACAGGGATTAGGAAAGGTACATATTTAATCAGTGCACGCAACGCATTGAAGAAACAGTTGATGAGTTCATCACAAGACTCAGGATAAACAGCGGACACTGCCAATTCGATGCATTTTCACTAGACGAAGCCATCCGTTTGAGAGTGATTGAGGAATGTGTCTCACCTGCATTGAAAAAACAGCTGTTTCAGTTAAGAAACCCATCAAAATTGAGGAAGTGAGCGAGATGGCCCGGATACTTGAGAGAGTGGACAAGCAGGCCACGCACATGTCCAACACTGCAGCCACTAAGCAAGACAAAAGCGACGTAGTGGCAGCAGTCCAGACAGGCAACGTCAGGAGCGGTGAAAGAACCAGTGGGTCGAGTAGCATGGCCACCCCACGAATGCAGAGACAATGCTACAGGTGCAGGATGTCATTCCCCCACGCGGGCTCATGTCCTGCCCTCACACAGAAGTGTGGTAACTGTGGCAGGAAAGGACATTTCCAAATTGTGTGCAGAGAAGGGAGACCTTTCCCCACACCCCGCATGACCACTACTCCATCCTACAGATCATTTCAGCGGCCTACCCCCAATCAGCCATACCAAACTCTCCCTTACCAACAGGGGCCGCGCAGGTATGTGAGAGAGGTGGAAGAAGTATGTCCGGAAGATGACTATCCGCAGTATGAGACTCTGGAACCCAACACACCTACGAGATGAATACAACGGTCCACCGCCGCCAAGACAAGTCTCATACACATTGTCGCAAGGCTACCCAGACTACGAAGGGGATCAATATGACCCACACAACCATGACCTCATCATGGATGAAGAAGTGGCACGTGAAGCACCCAGGATACAAGTAGATATCTGCAACCAACAATTCTGCTTCTTAATTGACTCCGGGGCGACGGTAAACATCATGTGTGAGAAGGAGTTCCAACAACTGCACAGCAAACCTACGCTAACTCAGACGACTTCCGAAATATACCAATGGGGAGCTGATACACCCCTGTGCAGCATAGGATCATTCAAAAGATGTCTCAAATTGGGGCTGTGGCAAGCCAGCGTGCTATGAACACGTAGGGTCATTGCGCTCCTGTGCCACCGAAATAATCCTGTTGAAATCCTGTGTGCTACTGCTTCAATTTAACACAGAACCGACGCCAATGGTAGCAGATAACCGGCTGCACAGAACGACGTCCCTTCCCAGCTGAACCGTAAAGGAGAAACTTTGCAAAACCGTGACGAAAGCAGAAACAAAGCTGGAAAGATTTTGCTTCCAAGATGGCCGCCAGACCTCTATAGAGGACCCACGGAGGATAACTAACAAAACGCACAGACCCAGGAACGCCTCCTGCTAAAGCGCGCATACGGAGGAGAAGGTACGAGCCGTCGCCAGGATATTGGGGCCCTAGCCGGTGGGAAGCGGCCACAGCAACTTGCGACCCGGCGCAGCTGTGAAGTGGGGAGCGGAGCCGGCAGCCCGGGCACCGAAGGAATCGGATCCACGGTAGTCTGGGCCAACACATCCGGAGACAGCCCCCCCCCCTTGACACACAATCACTCCGGGGGCTGGTGGCGGCGAATTGGACAGCCGGAGGACTGCGGGTGGACCGCGGAGTTGGCAGAGGCCCTGGACGGTGGGGTGAGAGAGCGGAGGAGGGACTCTGCGATCGGGCTCTGCACGCCACTGCGGGTATCCTGTGGAGCGACCTGCTTCCCGGGGGGGAGACCAGCAGTGCCAGAGAGGAGGTGTGGGGACAGCCCCTCGACATCCAGCCTGAAGTGGGGGGAATAAGGGTGGAAGAATACATTTAATGAAAAGAAGATAACTTGAAGGAAGATAAAAGGAATAAATATAAAACGCTCCCTTGACATGAACCGCTCCCACGCTCACACACAACCCCAGGGAACATTGACAACCAGGACACTCTAACCACGAAGAGGGAGAGGAGATCAGATCCGGGGTGAATGAGGAAGGAGATTGAGCACTCCCCAACTCAGCCCATATGCATAGGGTGATCAGGGGCGGCCACCAGAGATCCACGAACTAGCCAGCGGAACATATAGTAACGCCGCAGTACTCCCATCCGGGACCCCGGAGTGTGGAAGCGAAAGGAAGATCACACGCCCTGGCCTCTCGCGCCACCAGTGACGTGACCAGAGAGGAGGCGAGAGGATCTTGGAATAGGGGCCACAACACCTGACGGAACCTCCCCTCCCCCACTGCCGGACTGCCATCCATCTTGAGACAACTACTGGTCCTAGCCCCTTGGAGAGGGCCAAAACACTAACGCTGACATAGGTGGTTGGAGTGGAGCCGGTGTGGGGATACTGCGGGAAATAGCGGTGCGACTAGACGGGCCCCTGAGAAATACAGGCGCCTGTCTGTTCTTGAAAATTCACACCCAACAAACCAATAGGCAAAGTGGACATCCAAGAGACAGGCATCTTATGTCTCGCATTAACCGTGTCATCCCAGAAGGTGCCCACCACTGGACCTGATATTAACACATGTAAAGCCACCTCATCTTTCCCCCGACGCTGGGGTGGACAGGACCCAGTGGCTGTAAACCCAACGTGACCGGGAGCGGGACATCGGCAGGGCACTCTCCTGACCCGTACATGTAACAAGAACGGCTCCGACCACAGCCATAAAGCCAACAAACCCACACCCCGGCTTTGAGATGGGCAAAGATAAAGCGGGGAAAAAGGTGTCAACACAAAGCAGAATGGACCAATTTGCAGTAGCACAAGCCCAGTCCCAAAGAATGAGGTGCCGCAACCGTCCCCCACCGGAGAGGAAGACACCCTCTCATTGAGGGACGTGGTGGCAGCCATTGCAAAATCCCATTCCTCCATGGAAATGAAAATGGACAGTATAGCGGCGGATATATCTTTTCTCTGCCATGACCTGCAAAAACTTACCGCCCACACGGGTGAAGTGGAAGAACGCATCTCGGGGACTGAGGACAACATCAGAGGCATTCACCAACAAATCTCACTAACAAGGACGAGGGAGAGGGCAGATCACACCACAAAAACATACAAATCCTCGGCCTGCCTGGAAGGAGAGGAGGGACCCAGCATGGAGCTATTCCTGGAGCAATGGTTGGTGGACATCTTTGCACCCCACACTTTATACAAGTTCTTTTTGGTGGAGAGAGCCCACAGAATGCCATCAGGTAGGCCTATACCTGGTGCGCCACCCAGACCGGTGATAGCCAAACTCCTTAATTCTGCGACAGGGACGCACTCCTCCAAATGGCCCGCTCCAAGGCAACAGTCACTCACAACGGCTCTGGATAACCTTCTACTCTGACTACAAACGAGAGGTGCAACGTTCAAGACAGTCATTTGAACCACTGAAGCGACAGCTATCCCATATGAACATTAAATACGGCCTGCTGTTCCCAGCCCAACTTAAGATCTACCACAATCCATTTCGCGGACACAAAAGAAGCCTGGACATGGGCAGAAGCACATATTGAAGGGGACTGGACGGCAAGACCAATGAACCGTGCAGGGAGGCCTCGGCCTAGAACGAACTGTCCCCCTGCCGAGAGACACCCAGAAGCCCCGGAACCGGTGATCCTGGAACAAGAGACAAACCCCCCCGTGTGAGGGATAGGAATCAACTGACGAGAAGGAGCAGTGGAGACCCAGGCAAATACTGACACTGACATCCTTTGCAGATCTCAGGTACCACGGAAATGATCACAGGGTGGCAGGAGACACGGACCCAAGGGGACTTCTCTTGCCTCCTTGTTTGTTGAAACCCTAAGTTTAGGTTGGCGATCTAATCAAGAGTGCCGGAAATGTTCTGGTGACAGGTACTTTGTGTTGGGGTGAAGTATAGGGAGGGAGATAGGGGAAGTTTATGTTGTTTTTATGTTTTTTTGTTAGTTTTGGTCCACTACATGTTCGCACAACGAGCTAGACCCAACTTTACATGCCATTCACTGCACGCCACAAAGCACTGGATCCCAACCCCCGCAACAGACACCAGCGACAGACCAATCTCTCTGTCATGATGCCTACCCCCAGGCATCCGGACCAAGCCCATCAGCCCCGGGACAGGCATCCAAGTGCTTACTAAAAGCCTTGCAGCGCGGGCTAGGGGCCATCTGGGTACAGTCCTGGCGCCATTGGCGCCAGGCTCATAGACAAAATCAGTCCTGGCACCATAGGAGACAGTATCATGTACATTACTTACCTCATGCAGACCATGCTGCATTGATGTCATGCCAACGTGAGGCCTGAATGGGACTACTTTGCTTCAGGGACTATTTTTTACTCGGGCGTGGTTCTGAGGGAACTTCTTACCTGGGACTACTTTGAAGGCTAGTTAAACCACGCCCAAACAGCAGCACATGCTTCGCGTTATTCTACATCCAGCAGCGTAACGCTCAACGTGCCTGCAGTCAGCATCCAGTCTTCAGCCACGCCCGTCTCGAATCCAGAGCACCTAGCAAAAGAGGAAAGAAGAAGGAAAGGTTAGAACACAGACATTATTTCAATCCTTACCTGATTCCGGATCCATCACGTCTTTGAACTTGAAAAGGACATTATTTCTGCACGCGTCGCATCGCCAGCTGCAGCACCGCGCCATACTCACCAGTCCTCACAGTATTTTTTGATCCGGCGCTGCCTCCATCATTTTCTTCGCCGAACTCCAGCATCTAGGGGACAAAAGAAACATAAGGTGAGCCGAGAGAGACAACAAATACAGTCTCTTTTTACCACCCTAGACTTACCTGATTTACCACCGGAGGCATTATTCTTTAACAACCCGCAACTTCTTACGCCGCACCTGTAAGGAGAAAGAAAACAACAAGTTAAATACACGCATCTTACCGGACATTGTTGGGTAATACAGACTCTTACCTGAACGCCATCAGCTGCCACAAGACAATCTTCTCTTGGACCCAGCTGCAACACAAGAAGGGAATGGTACAAGAGTGAACTTCGGACATATTGAACTCTTTGAACATTATACTTATGGGTTCTCGCCAGGAACCTCAGAGTCAATATGCATTCGGAACTCTTCCAACGTGTTCGAACCAGTGAAGTAACTGGTATCTACGCGCACCTGCATTCCACGCAGGATGGAGAGCTCATCATTTTAAAACATAAGGTGAGATTACTGAAAGTGAATATCAGAGGTGATTAGCGGGGAGAACAGTGGGGTGCCATTACTAGAATCCACGGGTGGCTAAATCCCTTTCTCCACTTGCAGGAGAATATTTGTACGGGTCAAGCAGACGAGATTAGGTGGTCCAGTCGAGTCTGTCATCTCTTCACTACGCTTCACGTTGGAAGAAGCCGCCGCTGTCTGGGTCCGATCGACGCCCCTGTGGGAGCCAGGTGAGCGTAACAGAACACAAAGCCTATCTACAAATCCCCACCCGGGCGTTATGGAAACCTCCGAAACCGACCAACTAGCCCAATTATTAGGGGAACTTAGGGCGAAAGAGCACTCTGCGCGCCAAGAAACTAATGCCCTCAGGAGAGAACTGATTGTGTCAAAGGAACGCACTGATGATCTTGCTAGACAACTGGCGCAAAATCAAGCTGGGCAAACACCCCTACCTGGACTCGGGGGGAACCCAGCTCCTGTTTCATCAAGCTATCCTGTGCAAGTAATTCTACCAGGGACTATTCCTTTAGCTCCACTCGAACGCTTTGCTGGGGACCCAAAAAGGTTTGCAGTGTTTATGAACCAATGCCGCTTGCACTTTTTATGCAGACCTGGAGCTTTTCCAAATGACCAAGCCAAAGTAGCCTTTGTACTATCATATCTTAGTGGCAGCACAGCTGATTGGTCAATTCCACTAGTCAACCAGGATGACCCTCTTCTTCGGGATTTTCAGGGTTTTCAAAGAAGCATGGAAAGATTATTCGCCAGACATTCACAGGGACAGGCCCTGGATAACGAACTTTTATCCCCACGATAAGGTAATCAGGATCTGCTAACCTATATCGCAACCTTCAATAGGTTGGTGGTGGAAACTGGATGGCCTGAGGAGAAACGAATTACATTATTTCATCGTGGACTTCGGGGAGAACTCAAAGATGTTTTGACTCAAGTTGTGAACCCACCTCAGGATTGCGCAGAATATATAGACTTAGTGGTCCAGTTAGACCACCGACTTCAGAATAGAAAGGCTGATCGAGCTAGGTTCGAGAGTCGGGTATGGGTTAAACCCAATGTTACCCCCAAAGGAACAGATGCATCAGAACCTATGCAGATCGGGGGGGGGGGGTGAAAGGACCCTTAACTCAAAAGGAAATAGAAAAGAGACGGCAGATGCAATTGTGTCTGTACTGTGGAACCGCAGGACATTTTCTACGGGATTGCCCTATAAAACCACCCAAGAAAGAAGTAGGAGTTGCTGACAAAAGCCAAATAGAGTCGTATCTGGGAAACAACCACGCCCGACAAGCGTAGAGGTCCGCTTGCCGAGCTTAAAGAAGGACAATCAGACCTTGCACCTAATTATACCAATGGTCCTTATTGATCCAAAGCAGCCATCACGTATGCACGCAGTAAGGGCATACATTGATAGTGGGGCCATAGGAAACTACATGGACCACGAATTGGCCTCAAGGATGAATCTACCCCTTTGCAAAAAGACCGCTTCAGATGTCATCACCACAGTCGATGGAACTGAAATTGCCTCTGGGCCTGTAACTCATTCCACTACTGAGTTGACACTGTTGGGTCAAGATGGGCATCGGGAAACTATTGCGTTTGATTTAATCAAGGCCCCGCAATTCCAAATAATTCTGGGAATGCCAGGGTTGGAAACACATAATCCTTGTATGGAATGGCGAGAGAAGAGAGTGACCTTCCCGGATTGTGCACATACCTGTTACCCGGAAAAAACCTTGAACAAAGGCCTGGCCACCGTCACTAATCCAGTTGTGCAGTTACCTCAGGAATATCAAGAATTTCAGGATGTTTTTCAAAAAGAACAGGCAAACACCTTACCACCTCACAGATCATATGATCATCAAATCGACCTAGTACCCAGTGCACAACCTCCGTGCAGTAGGATCTACGCCCTTACGGAACCCGAAAATCTTTACCTACGACAATACTTGGACCAATACCTTGCTAATGGCTTCATTCGTCCATCCAAATCTCCTGCATCCTCAGCTCTATTCTTCGTGCCTAAAAAGGAAGGTGACCTTAGAACGTGCATAGACTACCGCACATTAAATCAGATTACGGTAAAAAAACGATACCCATTGCCTCTGATCACCGAATTACTAGACCAAGTAAAGGATACTTGTATCTACACTAAATTAGATCTCTGAGGGGCATATCATCTGGTACGTGTAAAGAAAGGCGATGAATGGAAGACTGCCTTTCGCACTAACTACGGGTTATTCGAATACCAGGTGATGCCCTTCGGGTTGTGCAATGCATCAGCAACCTTCCAGTATTTTATGAACGATGTCCTTCGTGAACTCATTGACATTTGTGTTGTTGTATACATAGACGATATTCTAGTGTACTCCTCCTCAGAATCAGACCATGTGAAGCACGTTTGTGCAGTCCTTGAAAAACTACGCCAGCACAAGTTATACGCAAAATTGGAGAAATGTGTTTTTTATTCTACAGAAGTTGAATTCCTTGGATTTATCCTGACTCCAAAAGGAGTTTGAATGGACTCTCGAAAGGTGGACGCAATCCTCAAGTGGCCATCACCCAGTTCAGGTAAAGGGGTACAAAGCATGCTTGGATTTGCTCATTTCTATCGCAGATTTATTCCTGAATTCTCACATATTGTACACCCCATCACAGCACTTTTGCGAAAAAACAAACATTTCTTGTGGACTGAAGAGGCTGAAAGAGCCTTCCAAGAGCTAAAATTGAAATTCACGTCTGCACCTGTCTTAAAGCATCCACGCCCTGAACTTCCATACATAGTTGAAACCGATGCATCCAGTTTAGCCATGGGAGATGTCCTGTCCCAGAAGGATCCTGTAACCGGTCAACTTCATCCAGTAGCATTCTGGTCAAGAAAGTTCTCAGCACCCGAGTTAAACTATGCGGTTACTGATAAGGAGTTATTAGCCATCAAGTCTGCCTTCAAGGCTTGGTGGCATTATCTTCTCGGTGCCAGGCATACCATCACTGTAATCACCGATCACAGGAATTTGCAGTATTTGAAAACAGCCAAGGCCCGATCATCGCATCAACTTCGATGGGAATTATTTTTTGCTGAATTCGATTTCGTGATCACTTATCAACCAGGTTGTAAAAACGGCAAGGCAGATGCCTGAATAGGGATGGGAGAAGCATATTCGAACCCGGAACCGGTGCCTATATTTCAGAACAAAGAATTCTTGGCATAACTACTCTACAGACTTTAGAAGATATTCATTTAAAAATCCAACAACTTTTCGATCCTGCAGCCCTGCAGGACTGGGTAGAGAAAGGCAAAGATTATTCAGTCAGCAATGACCTACCTTACTATCAAGGGCGTCTATTTCTACAACACAAGGAACTACAAGAACTAGTTTTCTCCAATTATCATGATGCTCTGATGGAAGGACACCCAGGTATCGCAAAAACTGAAGCTAAAATTAAAAGACAATTCTGGTGGCCCACCTGGAGAAAAGACATAAAGTCATTTGTGCTATCTTGTGGTATCTGCACCCAAAACAAAAGTCAAAATAAATAAACAGCTGGTCTTTTACAACCTTGGCATACTTTAGCCAACCGTGGATTCTAGTAATGGCACCCCACTGTTCTCCCCACTACACATATTACTGATCTACCTCCATGTAACGGATTTAACACCATTCTAGTTATTGTGGATATTTTTTCCAAGATGGCCCACTTTATTCCTTTAAAGGGATTACCTTCCGCTTCAATTTTGGCCAAGGAATTTCTCAAAAACATTGTTTGAATACATGGATTTCCTTCTGTATTGGTCTCTGACCGAGGTAGCCAATTCATTTCTCAATTTTGGAAGAGATGTTGTCAAATCGATGTGAGGTTATCAACCAGTCACCATCCCCAGACCGATGGTCAGACGGAGAGAACCAACCAGACTCTTGAACAGTACCTACGTTGCATGCTACACCAAACCGAAAGCAATTGGAAGGATATTTTATGGATTTCCGAATACGCATACAATAACTCTGTACATTCTGGAACCGGACAAAGCCCCTTTTATACCATATATGGACATCACCCTCGAACATCAGAACTCGATTTGCCTCAGCACTTAGAAATGCCCGCAGTGAATCATCTGCACTCTACTATTACACAAGCCTTCAAGTAAGCAACAGAACATTTTAAACAAGCGAAAGAGAAATACAAGAAAAATGCTGATCAACATAGAAGTGATGCCCCACAATACCAGATTGGGGATCAAGTTTGGCTGGCTACAAACCACATACCTCTAAAAGGGACTCAGACTTTTAATCCTAGATATTTGGGACCTTACACTATTAAGGCCATTATTAACCCGGTGGCTGTCAAATTGGAATTGCCCTCTAATATGCGGATCCATCCTGTCTTTCATGTTTCACTCCTGAAACCAGTTCAACCCGGGACAAGACTAGCCAAACCACCCGACCCCCTCCTAATAGATGGGGAACCCGAATTCAAAGTTAAAAATATCCTAGACTCTAAAATGGTTAAATCAAGACTTTTTTATTTAATCGACTGGAAGGGTTACGGACCAAAGGAAAGATCATGGGAGCCTAGTGATCACGTTCATGCACCTCGATTGGTGAAAAAATTCCATCGGAACTTCCCAGACAAACCAGGACCGAGGGGAAGAACACCTTTAGGAGGGGCCTTGGGGGGGAGTGCTGTCATGATGCCTACCCCCGGGCATCCGGACCAAGCCCATCAGCACTGGGAGCAGGCATCCAAGTGCTTACTAAAAGCCCAGCAGCCCCGGCTAGGGGCCGTCTGGGTACAGTCCTGGCGCCAATGGCACCAGGCTCATAGAGGAAATAAGTCCTGGCACCATAGGCGCCAGGCTCATGTACATTACTTACCTCATGCAGACCATGCTGCAATGATGTCAAGCCAACGTGAGGCCTGAATGGGACTACTTTGCTTCAGGGACTATTTTTTACTCGGGCGTGGTTCTGAGGGAACTTCTTACCTGGGACTACTTTGAAGGCTAGTTAAACCATGCCCAAACAGCAGCACATGCTTCGCGTTATTCTGCATCCAGCAGCGTAACGCTCACTGTGCCTGCAGTCAGTATCCAATCTTCAGCCATACCCGTCTCGAATCCAGAGCACCTAGCAAAAGAGGAAAGAAGAAGGAAAGGTTAGACACAGACATTATTTCAATCCTTACCTGATTCCGGATCCATCACGTCTTCGAACTTGAAAAGGACATCATTTCTGCACGCGTCGCATCGCCAGTTGCAGCGCTGCGCCATACTCACCAGTCCACACAGCATTTTTTGATCCGGCGCTGCCTCTATCATTTTCTTCGCCGAACTCCAGCATCTAGGGGACAAAAGAAACATAAGGTGAGCCGAGAGAGACAACAAATACAGTCTCTTTTTACCACCATAGACTTACCGGATTTACCACCGGAGGCATTATTCTTTAACAACCCGCAACTTCTTACGCCACACCTATAAGGAGAGAGAAAACAACAAGTTAAATACACGCATCTTACCGGACAGTGTTGGGTAATACAGACTCTTACCTGAACGCCATCAGCTGCCACAAGACAATCTTCTCTTGGACCCAGCTGCAACACAAGAAGGGAATGGTACAAGAGTGAACATCGGACATATTGAACTCTTTGAACTTTATACTTACGGGTTCTGGCCAGGAACCTCGGAGTCAATATTCATTCAGAACTCTTCCAACGCTTTCGAACCAGTGAAGTAACTGGTATCTACGCGCCCCTGCATTCCACGCAGGATGGAGAGCTCATCATTTAAAAACATAAGGTGAGATTACTGAAAGTGAATATCGGAGGTGTGTAGTGGGGAGAACAGTGGGGTGCCATTACTAGAATCCGCGGTTGGCTAAATCCCTTTTTGCACTTGCAGGAGAATACTTCTACGGGTCAAGCAGACGAGATTAGGTGGTACAGTCCAGTCTGTCATCTCTGCACTACGCTTCATGTTGGAGGAGGCCGCAGCTGTCCGGGTCCGATCGACGCCCCTGTGGGAGCCAGGTGAGCGTAACACTCTCTCCCAGACCAAGACATCCTTAGAGACCCCCAATAAATGCCCTAAACGGCATCCACACAACTCTAGATACCCCCTGCTGATCACCCCAGATCCCTCAGACTACTCGTATTCAACGTGAACGGAATGGGCTCTGGGATCAAAAGACACCTGATCATGCAGCTACTGAACAGACACTCCCCCGATATAGCCCTGATAACTGACACACACCTAGCGGGATCAAACTGCACCTTCTTCCGACGGACCAATGATCGGTCCGCCTTCAACGCGGGATTCACAATGGGATCCAGAGGCGCCCTCATCCTGATATATAAACGTACCCCTTTCGTCTTAAAAACGGTAGAACAAGACCCCAGGGGCCGCTACGTCTTTGTTCTGGGGATGGTCAGGGATGGGAAACTGGCCGTAATGTCAGTGTATTCCCCACCGGGAATAGGGCATGAACTATTGGACGAACTGACTACCCTTATGGGGAGGCACCAACCCGATATGTGGATTCTGGGGGGAGATTTTAACGACGTTATGAGCAATACCATGGACCGCACCCACCTTAGACGATGCAACCCAGATATCCCCACCAAACTGGCCAACTTCACTTCTGCCCTGGGCCATCGGGATGTGTGGCGGGAGCTACATCCAGAGACTAAGGGATACTCGTTCAACTCGGGAGCCCACGGTTCCCTATCTAGGTTGGACTACCTCTTTCTCTCATGGACTACCTCTTTCTCTCAAATACAGATATGCATAGGGTAACATCGGCAGAACTGCTCCCCCGAGGTATCTCGGACCACTTGGAACTGCGGATACATGGCACAACTCCCCCTAGAACGTGGAGACTGAATAATTACTACCTTGGGTTCCCCAAACTAATAGAGCATCTCACCGAAGTGTCAGATGAATACTTTGAAATCAACGAAGCGGCAGTTGACGACCCAGTAATAATATGGGAGGCCTATAAATCGGTGCTAATGGGGGAGAAAATCTCCTGGACGGCGAATAAAAAGAGAGAAAGGCTCCAAAAGATAACAAAAGCGGAAAGGGATATGATGCAATGGGAAACAAAACACATTAAGGACCCAACCTCTTAGACCCAAGGGTCTCTTCAACGAGCCAGTGAGCGCCTTCCCAACATAATGCTGGATAACGCTAAACAAGCCCACTGGGATTCCAAAGCGAGGATATATGAATTCGGGGACAAGGCGGGCAAAATGTTAGCCTGGCTAGAAAAAAGAGACGAGGGACAACGCCATGTCCGGGAGATTGTCACCTCCCACAATGAGAGGTGCCGATCAGACGACAAAATAGCAGAAACCTTTGCCCAATTCTACACCGAACTGTATCAGGTGCTATCCTCCCCATTTGACCCAACCATATTGGACGAGATAGCAGTTAGACTCCGATATTTCCGAATTTGAAATAGCTGAAGCAATGACGCAATTACAAATGAGGTGCCGATCAGACGCTGAAATAGCCGAAGCCTTTGCCCAATTCTACACCGAACTGTATCAGGCGCCGTCCTCCCCATTTGACCCGACCACATTGGACTCGATATCCCTCCCAATCCCTGTCAGTACAACAGAGAAAGCAGTTGGACTCCGATATTTCCGAAACCAAAATAGCTGAAGCAATGACACAATTACAAACAGGGAAAACGCCGGACCCCAACAGATTTCCGGCTGAACCCTGGCAAAAACTGGGCGGAACTAAAATGGCACCCCCCCTTCATATAATGCTACACCAGGCCCGGGCATCGTGCACCCTCCCACCGGACTTATGTAAGGCCACCATAGTAGTCATTCCCAAAACAGGCAAACCTCCGGAAAGATGTGCCTCTTATAGGCCGATCTCGCTAATAAACAGTGAGGTCAAGATTCTAGCAAAACTCCTGGCCAATCGATTACAATCGGTTGCCTCCACTGTGATCCACCCGTACCAATGCGGCTTCATGCCACTTAAATCGACCCGAATTAATCTGAGATGGCTGCACCAAGCACTGGAGCGGGCTCCCATTATTGACACACCGCTAACCCTGTTAGCAATTGATTTCGAAAAGGCCTTCGACTCGGTCCGATGGGACGGTTTCTGGGAAATAATGCGACATATGGGGTTTGGGGACGCCTTCCTGGGATGGGTGCGGCAGCTCTACACAAACACTCAGGCAGAGGTCAGGGTGAATGGGTGGCCCTCACGACCCTTCCCACTGGGCAGGGGAGCACGACAGGGATGCCCCCTGTCGCCCCTCATTTTTGCCCTTGCAATTGGGTCGCTCGCCTTATGGCTCCGCCAGAGTGCAGCCTGGACAGGATTTAGGTGGCCGGAGGGACATGAAGATCTGACTTCCCTATACGCAGACGATCTCCTGATATATCTGGTTGACCCAGCCCGGGCCTGTCCCGTGGTAACACAGATGCTCATCCGCTTCGGGGAATTCAGCGGACTAAGAATCAACTGGGGGAAGTCCGTCATATTTCTGGTGAAGGGTGGAGAGCAGGATATCCCTCGAAACTGCCTGTATCATGTGGAGCAGCACAGCTTTTGATATCTGGGTATTCGGTTATCCGAAGACCTGACTAAATATGTGACCCACAACATTGAACCGATCGTTGACCGATTTGTCAGTGACGTCCACCACTGGAAGCTTCTCCCTCTAACACTTATGGGTAGGGCCGCACTCTTTAAGATGATGACCCTCCCTAGATTCCTATACACCTTGTAGAATGCCCCACTCAAGATCCCAGAGCCTGAATTCAATCGGGTAGAGACCCTCCTGCGAGAGCTGCTATGGGGGGGTGGCCAACCACGTATAGTCCTGACCACGCTCCAAAGATCGATCTGGGAAGGGGGGATAGGGGTGCCCTGCCTTCAAACCTACTACTGGGCTTCGCAATTAGCAATGGTCAACAATCTACTCCATGGTGACCGGGGACTACCCCACATAAGAGCAGAAATTGCTGCCCTTCACGACCAAGACCCACTCCATTTACTATACCAAGCCCCCCCAAGACCCCTCCCGCTTACAACAGGGTCACACATTGTTACCTTCTGGAAACAGGTGCATGTATTTGTGGGATGGAAAAACAAAATAATGGCCGCACAACCCCTATGGCACAACAGCAACCTAACTGAGATCGGGAAACTTGTGCCATGGCCTAGATGGACAGGGGCAGGGATTCAGAGAGTGGGGGATATCCTAGCAGATGGGAAGCTAACCTCATTTGAAGCATTACTTAAATTCCAGATTCCAAATACCAAGCGATACCACTGCACACAGATAGCCAATACCCTAAGAACCAATATATCTGCAGAAGCCACGGTACCGGACTACACACCTATTGAGCCCAACATGCTGCCAGCATATATCCCCACTAAGTGCACCTCCATCCTCTACAGCACCATATCATCCTTTGCCACCCCGAAGTCACAAGCCTGAAAGTCAAGTGGGAAATAGACGTGGGGGAAATCGACCCAGACCACTGGATTCAGGCACTAATGCACCCACGCGAGGTGGCTGTCTCGTCTAGGCTCCGGTTGGTACAGTTAAAAGTCCTACACAGAGTATACTACCCTAGGACGGCCCTGGAAACAGACCACAAACCCGAACTGCCTCCGATGTGGAGAGGAAGAGGGGACATTTATACACATCCTATGGACATGTTCACGTATCCAAACCTATTGGAATGCATGCTGCAATGAACTTACTAGAATCCTTGCCCGTACCATACTGCAGAATCCAAAGGACCTACTCCTGGGCATACCTGAGGAGAATGACAGTAACAAATGGGAAAAGCTGCTACTGTCCACAGGACTGATGAAGTGCAACATAGCACAGAAGTGGGGAGCCCCAGAGTCCCCAACACTGGAAAAATGGGTAATAGACATGACACGTGCGCCATGATGGAACACAGGGTCTACAGCGCAAGAGGATGCCCTGCCAAGGCCTCCAAAATATGGGGGAGGTGGGCGGAAGGGGGGCGGACCTAGTAACCCCTTGCACAGACGGTGTGAATCTGAACACCATAGGTAAAGTTGTGGGGATTGACGTTGATGAACGGCAAGATACATGTATGGTTATTGGCCCATATGTGGACAGGCTTGTCCTTAATTGTTGTTGGCAATGTGTTTGTTGCATAAAATAATAAAAAATGTTTTCTCCAAAAAAAAAAGACATCTCACATTCGGCGACAAATCTACCACCACTGTCATTCACGTTATCAGAAGCCCCACGAAAGGGCACTGTCTCCTGAGATACAAAACTGCATTACACCTCGGCCTGATCAATATAATTGTGCCGGACAGCGACCTCATCAACTCAATTGAACCCCAAAATATGCAGCATGCTCAAATATACAACATGGACCAAAGACCTTCCAACACTGCCATCATCACAAAAGACAAAATTCTCAAAGAATTCCCAGACATTTGTTGCGGTCTAGGCAGACTGAAAGGCCCACCAGTCAAGCTACATATAGACTCAGAAGTCCGCCCGGTCCCACAACGACCATGCAGAGTCGGGTTTCAACTACAAGAAGCGGTCTCGAAGGAACTAAATCAACTTCTGCAAGATGACATTATTGAACCGGCCACCGGCCCAACACCATGGGTATCGCCTCTTGTAATTGTCCCGAAGGAAGGTGGACGTCTTAGACTGTGTAGCCAACAAAGCCATACAACGAGAACGGCACCCCGGTCCAAAAATCGAAGACATGATTGTCCAACTAAACAAAACAGTACTGTTCTCAAAGCTGGACCTCAATCAAGGTTACCACCAGCTCATGCTTCACCCGGACTCCCAGCCAATCACCAAGTTTGCCTCCCATGAAGGGCTATTCCGCTACAAAAGACTAAACTTTGGGCTTTCCTCAGCGGCTAAAATATTCCACGAAACAATATGCCAAATCATACGACCCATAAAAGGAACACTAAATTATAGCGATGACATTCTTGTGTTTGGGAAGAATTGTGAACATGATGGCGCTCTACGAGCTGCCTGCAACGCGATAGGCTAACCCTCAACATAGAGAAATGTCGGTTCAGCAAAGCTAAACTCAAGTTCTTTGGACACATTTTTTCAGCCGATGGGATGACCCCTGACCCCGACAAAGTCTCGACCATCCTCCATCTTGAGAAACCCAGCCAAGCAGTAGATATCAGATCTTTCCTGGGCCTGGCGGATACTGTGCCTGATACATACCACAATTGGCGACCATTACCGAACCCCTAAGACGACTACTGCAAAAAGAAGTCCCGTTCCAGTGGACTGTGGAGTGGCAAGCTGCTTTTGACAACATCAAACACTCCCTCACGGAAGCCAGGAAACTTGCATATTTTGACCCGGAATGGCACACCGAAATCGTCGTCGATGCCAGCCTGGTGGGCCTGGGTGCGATCCTCGCCCAAACCAACGGCCAAGACATGCATCCAAGACACGTGGTTGCATACGACAGTAGACCCCTGGCTCCCCCTGGAATCAGCCTACTCTCAGGCAGAGAAAGAAAGCCTAGCGGCCGTCTGGGCCTGCGAACATTTTCATCATTTCATCATTGGCAAGAAGTTCACTCTCATAACCGACGATCAAGCACTCTTATCCCTATTTGGTAACCTACGAACGAAAATTCCCCATAGAATTGAATGGTGGGGAATCCTCTTGCAAGAATACAACTTTGAGATCATCCACAGACCAGGGGGCGAGAACAACCCGGCAGACGACCTATCGCGCCGCTCTGTCGGTGTCCCCGCTCCAAGGCCCGGGGACTCGGAATACATCAGCTACGTCACTGCCAATGCTTTGCCCACGGCCATCTCCATTGAAACCATTGCTGCGGCCTCAGCGGCAGATCCATCAATGGCCCTGGACGGAAACAATAAATGGAAAGACTTTCGGAGGGGCGGTCCGAACACATCCTGGAGCAAGTCGAGACGAACTTGAGAGGCTTGCCAGAGTGTACACCGAGTTAGCAGTTCAGGACATTTCAATTCTGTACAGGGGGTGCACACTAGTCATTCCCAATACACTAAGAGCAGAAGTCATCAAAACTGCTCAAGAAGGCCACAGAGGCACAGAATATATAAAAAGACAGCTACGGTGCCACGTATGGTTCCCTTTCATGGACAATATGGTCGACTGGTGGGTACGGAACTGCACAGCCTGTCAATGCACTGCAAAACTAGAACCCCCAGTGCCACTCAGAATAACCACAATTCCAGATTGTCGTGGGAATGAGTTGCGACAGATTTCTATTGATCATTGGAATCAGGAGACTACCTACTATTACTGATTGATGAGCACTCAGGGTTCCCCATCGTGAAACAAGTGAAGTCCACAGCGTTTGCACATGTTGCGGCAACGCTCAACAAGGTTATCAGCGAGTGCGGGATTCCGGACACAATAAAGTCAGACAACGGCCCACCTTTCAGTGGACACAAATTTGGAGTGTTCGCAAAACACCTGGGATTCTGACACCAAAAGGTCACTCCAAGATGGCCCCAGGCCAATGACATGGCAGAAAGGTTCATGGCTTCCATCAAAAAGACCATGCAAAGAGCACGTTTCGAAGGGACTGACCCACATCAAGCCTTATGCAGAATGTTGAGAGACTATCGAAACACGCCCCACGAAGCAACCAAAAAAACCACAGCTGAGTTCATGATGAAATATCGAGTCAGAACGAGAGTCATCAACAGCCCTCCATTAAGGCCGGATCCAGACCAGGAGGTCATCCAAAGAGATGAAGAAAAGAAAGAGAAGGTACGATAACAGACTGACAAAAAGAGGAGAGCACAAACCAAATAGGAGATGAGGTGTGGGTGCAACAAGCAGTGCACAAAAAGACTGACCCCCAATTCTCACCAGAACCGATTCAAGTCATCGTGGTGAAAGGGACAATGGTAACGGCAGCAAACGATGAAAAAGAAGTGACATGGAACAGCTCACTGTTCAAGCATGTCATGAGAGGAGCGGAAGACATGCTGCCACCCATCGATCCAGACCCGGACTTTGGTGACATTCATGATGAGGAATGGGTCCCCCTCGAACCGCGAGTTCCACGTCAGCCAAATCTATAAAGAGAGGTCGATGGCGACCACAGCCAAGGGTCGCGAGGCCGGCCCCAAAGGACAATCAATAAGCCTCCCAGGTTAGTATAGGAGTGTTAATCGTTTAGTCAACAGTTCAGTTAATGTTGTTGTAAGGACATTTGTCTGGGGGTGTTGTTGCTGCGGGCTGCCCCTTTAAGGCAGCCTCAGAGAGATGGAACGTCACACGGGAAGTGACGTTCTGATGCAAGGCAGGGGAAGGGAGGAATCCAGTATTGTACGAGATCCTGAATAAAGAAGACGTTTGATTGTACACGCTGCCTCCAGTGTTTCGTTTATGGCAGCACCCGCTGCTGTCAGTCGGTTGCTGAATTTGTTAGGTTTAACCCTCCAGTGTGGCTTGAATATGTCAACTTGAGAAGTTTGGTTGCTTCAAGTTTTTTGGCTTGACATTCCAGTGTACTTTCAGTCTGTATCTCAAAACTTCAATTTGGAAGTTATGGTCTTGAATTACCACTGTGGTTTCAATTAGCCATATAGCAGAATCCAGGTTTTTGCAGTTTATGAACTGCATCTGGTGCTTGTAGCACCATTCCTGCACTGCAATTTCCTGTCATACTACATTAGTCCCACATCACCTCCCATCACCAATCACCTGGCTCCCTCACACCATAATAGTCAGTGTGCAGCAATGTTTGAGTTTTACGAGGTTCCTGCTAAAATACTAGTTCTATGGTTCTTGCTAAAATACAAGTAGTCGGCAAGTACAAGCACTGTACTGCTCCTAGTAAATCAGTTACCACCAACCCTGGTCAATGGGCTGGCTCTTGCCGGGTCCGAGATCCAGCATCAGATGTCTACCCGGATCTCGGGCGCAGCCTGCCTCAGCACTGACAAGGCTTTACTGAGTCCATGGAAGCTGAGGGCTCTGTGATCTAATTTATTCTGTGCTCCTTTCGCGCATTGGAAGTTCCATTTGCTCACCCTGTTTCCTTTCTTCTGGCCTGAAGCAGACACCACGCGAATCAATGGGCTATCATGACTATCATTTCGGGTGGGGGTCATCAATGGTAAAAGCAGGCTTTCTACATGGTGGGCACACTTTTGTTTTCCGAATGGTCATCGTACACTTTCATAGACAAAAAAAAAAAACTTGTCTTTTCCAAACTCAAACATGCTGCTTCATTTGAATTTACTAGTTTTCTTTGATACGAGTTTCTTTTTTTAGCAGACTACCACACAAATACCCTGTCATTTGTGTGCCCCTTCCTTTGTGTTTTATCACAGGTTATATTTATGAAGATGTTATATGCTTGTCAAACTGCTTAATCACAAATAAATAATTTTCTTTATGCTGACAGCAGTTGTTATGACATTAAACTGTGGGTTCATGGGTGCCAACTTTTGATTTTCACGTCATGAACAGAAATACTCCCACCTATGCGCTGAATGTGAACAAAAAACACACCCATCCCATCCCCTGGCCAAACACATGTTATACCAATTGTTTATATATATATATATTTTTTTTATAATGAATTGCAACGTCATATGACTAACAACCAGTTTTTAATATATAACATTTCAGCAACTGTCTTTCAACCTGCTGAACTACCCTGGTAGCCTTCTACTGTAGAGCGTGCCTTAATGTACTCAAAATCTCTGCATTACCAACAGTATTTTGGGTGCACCATTGCCATGGGAGTCATTTAAAGTGGAATTGATGCACAGTGTGGAGTTTGGAAAGAAGCAGCATGAAAGAAATTGCGCCATTTTTGAACTATTATTTGGAACATGTCCTTTCAGCGGAGTTCGACTGCCAGATCTGTCCCCTCGGAACTCTGCCTCTTCTCCAAACTCCACCCCACCCCAGCCCTTGTGGGATCCCCTTTACATTTTTGTCCATTTCCACCACTGGTTATCACTACATCCGATAACTATTACAGATGCATGCGCTTGTGCACATCCTGAAGTGGGCAGTGAAGAGATGTCCATGTTATTATGCCATTTTGTGTTATTTTAAAAAGCATTTATACTGCTGAGAATTACCATAATAATACTTGCACATCACCTGTATGCTCATTTAATGAAAACATTAAGCTTTTCAGCAGTGAAGGCAGTAAGAGGACTGGTATTGCAACCATGGAGCCTCACTGCCTCTGGTGTCAGGTAATATTATCCTCACCAAACATATCACTGTATACATGGTCGTCGGGAACGGCCATAGGCGATATTTTTTGTGGGGATAATATTTGGGGTTATTGGGAGCGAGGGTTGTGGGGTGTCCCCCGCTCCCTTTAAAATAATATGGGGGTTGCAGGGGTGTCCCCCGCAGGTTCCATGCCTTAGTATCACCGCCAAAATATGGCAATATTTTTGTATGGTGATATCTTGCAGGGATATTAACACATGGAACCCTGTAGGGGTAGTCATGAGCACACCATATGAACCTGTTGAACTGCAAAGTGCATTGCATTTGTTCTGCTATGTGCATTGCCCTGTTGCAAGTGCCCTTTGAAAATAACATTATTGGGGCCCACGAGGAATACATTTGCAAATCGTAACGGCAGACGCATAGTGGTGCAAAGCCAGCTTCTAAAGAAATGTAATTATCTAGGGTATTTTTAGCGTATTTCATTAACTGAATACGATCAAATTAGCTTTTCATTAACCTCGGAGAAAGAGCAAGTATTTCAAGTTAACTTGAAGAGATGCAGGTTGCTTTCCCGGAGTAAATATTCCTGATTAATGTCACACATGGTAACAGACTTCAGTGAAGTGCAATTTATTAATGGCAAATTGTCCAGAATAATTAGTTCAGCTGCTGTAGCAGGCATGGCAGAAATCTGAACGATTGCGAGTTCCATGTACAATTCTTCTATTTGTATTTGCCTTAAGCTACTGCGGCTCAGAAAGATGCCCTTTCCCATATCGGGGTGGAAGAGCAAGGGTATCAGACCCCTCACCCAATTGCAATCATCCCGAGTGACAAGCTCCTAGGAATCACAGCAACCATAACTCAGAAAGAATTACATGAAGAAATCCAAAACCTGATGAGTCCGGAGCAATTACAAGCTTGGAGTGCACAAGGAGAACATTACATGATAAAAGATCAGTTGCCCTACTTCAGGAATCGTTTATTCTTACCAAACCAAGAACTACGAGAACAAGTCATGTCCGGTTATCATGATTCCTTGATCGAGGGCCACCCCGCAATTGCTAAAACCCTAGCCAAGTTAAAACAAAATTTATGGTGGCCCACGTGGCGTAAAGACATTATCCAATTCATCCTATCTTGTGGTGTGTGTGCTCAAAACAAGTCATCCAAGCAGAAACCGGCTGGGCTATTACAACCATTGGAAATCCCACCAGCACCCTGGCACACGTTGTCCCTTGATTTTATTACTGACTTACCACCCAGTCAAGGGTTTAACACTATTCTTGTGGTTGTGGACCTATTTTAAAAAATGGCACATTTCATTCCTCTTAAGGGGCTCCCAAATGCTTCCTCTCTGGCAAAGGTATTTCTTGAAGGCATCGTACGGCTCCATGGCTTTCCTTCAGTTTTGGTCTCAGACCGAGGTACTCAATTCGTATCTAACTTCTGGAGAAAATGCTGCTCTATGGCCCGATCAACATCCGGCTATCCACCAGTCACCATCCCAAAACGGATGGTCAAACTGAGAGGACAAATCAGACGCTTCAGCAGTATCTGCGTTGCATGTTACACCAAGCTGAAGGAAGCTGGTTCGACCTATTATGGATAGCTGAATATGCTTATAATAATTCCCTACACACCAGCACTGGGCAGACACCCTTTTATACCATGTATGGCAGGCACCCACGTACTTCTGAGTTCGACGTTCCTACAACCCTGGAAATGCCAGCAGTCAAAACCTTGCACATGACCATTTCTCAAACCTTTAAAAGGGCAGCTTAACACCTACTTCAAGCTAAGAATCGCCAAAAGAAGTTTGCTGATCAACACCGAGCAAAGTCCCCCAACTACCAAGTGGGAGACAAAGTCTGGCTGGCATCTTTACACGTGTCCATTAAAGGAACCCAAACTTTCCGTCCAAGATACCTGGGTCCATTCACTGTCACCTCCGTGATAAATCCTGTGGCGGTCAGACTAGCTTTGCCGTCAAACATGCAGATTCATCCTGTGTTCCACGTGACTCTCCTTAAACCTATTCAACATGGGACCCGGGTAGCAACGCTTCTGCAGCCAGTAGTAGTCGCCGGTGAGCCATAATTCGAAGTCAAGGACATCTTAGATTCAAAGTACGTCAGATCCAAATTATACTACTTAGTAGACTGGAAGGGGTATGGTCCACAAAACAGAACATGGGAGCCTTGTGAGTACATTCATGCACCTCGCTTGCTTAGACGATTTCATCAAAACCATCCAACCAAACCAGGACCAGAAAGAAGAGCCAACTTGAGAGAGGCCTTGGGGGGAGTGCTGTCATGATTCCTGCCCCTCATGTCCCCAGCTCTCCAAGATGTCAGGCTGGAGCCAGGCCACGATCATCTACATGGCCCTCAAGGGCCTCTCCATACCTTCAAAGACCCACTTGCAGTCAGACTTGGTGCTTGTGGCACCAGACTCACTCACTACCATAGGATAACATTGGGGATTGGACTTGTAGTGCATTGATGGGTACAAGATGGATGCCCCCACATATTTCGGTTCCCAGAACTGCATGTGCAGTCCAGTCTTTTGGGTGTGGTTCAGCCCAGAGACACCTGGGATACCCAGACACTATTTAAGTCATGCCCAGGCTGACAAACATGCTTTGTGTTTTCTTCATCTGCAGCGTGACACTCACCGTGTTCGGATCGGTCCCCAGTAGGCCTGCATCTTTCTTCTTCGCTCAGCTCCTGCAAGAACAAGAACACCATTAGGAACAGCCTTACCTTGCGGCACTTCTGCCCATCATTCATCGCGCCTTCTGTTCTGTGGGCATCTTCAGCGGTGTCATTCCCATCCCGGCACGCCGCTTCCTAAGGAAAAGGTAAAAGAACAGAAAAAAGTCATTAGTAAGCATGCTGCAAATCTTTGCTTATTTTTAAATACTGTACGAGCTTCAAACGCTTACCTGAATCCCAGCCGCTCTGGGGGAACTCTGTCTCCGGAACTTCTCATCCATCTGCAAGAGGGAAAAGACACTCCAGGTTAGCGTGGAAACATCGAGAGGCACCGCATACCTTGCTTACTCACTGCATTTGTTCTTCATAACCGGCATCCACGCTGAAAACGTCGCGGCATCTAAAAGACACAGGAAAAGAACTCAGTTCAATACAAATACGAAAGGGGTGCATCACGCATCACGCTATCACTCACCTTCAGCGCTACTCATCTCAGCAGCACGCCGCCATCCCCGGACGCCGGCCATCATCGAAGGAAGGAAAGGAACAAAGTTAGAGAATTGTTCAAAAGACTCATTATAACTTACCTGTCGGACTCTTGCCAGTGAAGTAACTAGGCAGCAACGAGCCTGCATCAATCAACATGCCCCTGCGCTGAAAGCAGGATGGAGAGCACACAATCCAAGAAAACAAGGTGAGCTATGGATCAAGGGGAAGAAGGGGTTCAAGCACACAGAGACAATAGGGAGTTAAACTCTACCAATCTTGTGTTTCAGGCCCAATCTCCAGTCGAATAGCCTCCAGGGAAGGGTTCGAGGTCGTAAGAGGTCAGAACATGCTGAGTAACGTCCCCGTGGATACCAGGTGAGCGTTACAGGGACAACCTAAGTACCAGATCCAGCTGATGCAAGTTTTACAGAATGCCGCAGCCCATTTGGCACTTAGGGTGCCTCGGCTTACTACGTCTTTAGCTCTGTTACGCCGTTTGCATTGGGTACCGGTGGCGGCTTGTATTCAGTTTAAGATCTTGTGTGATGTCCATCGAGTCATGCACAATATGGGCTCTCACATCTTGAAAAACAAGCTGGTTAGATACCGTCCTACGAGAAGCTTACGATCGGACTCTCATCAGCTTCTTACGATTCCCAAATTTTGTTGGAAGCGACTCGGGGGTCGCTCCTTTTCTGTCCTGGTGCCCAGCCTATGTAATGCCCTTCCTTTAGGCTTAAGGTCTCTGGCTGACTATCTGCCCTACAAGAGAGCCCTGAAGACAGATCTGTTTCATCTTTTTCTTCCTCTTTGCTAGAGCTTTGTGGCACCCAATCTTCTGAGTCTGCCCCATCTCACAAGCGCCCAGACGCCCTATGGGCCTTAGTTCCACTTTATAAATGTTATAATAATAATGAGAGGATAGGTTCAGAACCAGGAGGAACTGGCATATGTGGGTGTTGTTTTGCATGTGAGAGTTGGTGCTGAAGGCCCAGTGCATTGTATTCATATATATTCATGTCTTTATTTATTGTGCATTTGAAAGGCTCTTATACATCAACTATGGGTAGGATTCAGTGCCTCAGGTGTGTCCTAGTGTTTGTGTTAGCATTAGTGTGCTGCATGGTGTCGGAGTGAGTTGTGTGCCCTGGATTGGATGATGTCAATAAGGGGTCCAAAGTCGAGTGAGCCATAGCTGTAAGCCTACCTGGTGTCTTGGTGTGTACTTGCATTGTTGATGGTTCTCTGGACTATGTGGGTGGTTTGCTCTAGGTGTGTTTCCAGCATCCCAGAGATGATGGGTGTGAACATAGAACAGATTCTTGGTTTGTTTATGTATAATGTGGCTAACCCAAGGTCAGGTGTAGTGGCACTGGTTATGTTGGAGGAGCAGGAAGGGGAAGTGGGTTAGTAAGTCTGTCGGTTTGTTGGAGCCTCTGGTGTTGCCACCTAATGGTATCTGCCCATGTTCTTGGTCTTGGTTTGTCAGCCCATCTCGCCTCCTCTCTATGTGTTTGCCTCTGATGTTATTGCTGCTGTTGTGACTTGTAGGTTGTCATTGTCTGTTGAATAATCAGGGTTTGCGTTATTTTCTGATGGTGGTGTGGTCTTTTGTGGTTGTAATTTGTATGAGCATGGTGTTTCGGAGGTTAGCAATTAGGCTTGAGGCATGCCAAATTTCCTTTTTTCATAATGTTTTGCCTCTATTTGCTGGTCTTTGCTGGATCTTAGGCCCCTTTTTGGGCAGTACGGACTAATCTTGTCTTGGAGGAATTGACCTGCAAGTCTTTGTTAGGGATGCGTAGCGCTTTGAATTTGATTTTTTTTTTTTTTTACTGGTAACCAGTGTAGGCTTTTCAGTGCTGGAGTGGTGTGGTCTCATCTGTTTAGTCTTAATAGAATCCTGGCTGCTATATTTTGCTCCCTTTAGAGCTTCTTGGTGAATATCTCCTGCATTTCTAGGTAGAGGCTATTTGCTTAGTCAATTCTTGTGAGTATCAGGGATATGATTATTAGGGTTCTGTGCAGGAAGGAGAGGTAGGGAAGTAGTCCTCTCAGAAGTCTTAGGAGGAAGAAGCCTTTTTTGGTGATTGTGTTGACTTGCGGTTCCAGGGATAGGCTGTAGTCCATTATTATTCCTAGGCTATTTACTACATCTGTAGTCTCTGGTTGTGTTCCAATGCCAGCTGGCCAGTCCAGGTGTGAGTTGCCTCCAAAGAATCCTGCTAAGAGCATTATTTCTGTTTTTGCTGGGTTCTGTTTAAGGTTGTTCATTGTCATCCGATTGTAGATGTCTGTGAGGCTGTTGTTGAGGCGATTATTTTATTCCTGAGTTCTGTTTGTTTTCAAAATCATTTGTGTGTCATTTGCATAGTTGTAGGCGGTGAGTCCGTGGGTTCAAATGATTTTCATCCGTGGGCATATGTAGATGTTGAAAAGCAGAGGAGAGAGGCTGGATCCCTGTGGAAGTCTGGAGGATATATTTTTGGTGTTTGAGGTGAACGTTGGTAGTTAGGTTCTTTCAGTTTGGTTTGTTAGGAATGAGGTAAGCTACTTTAATGCAGATTTCTGTATGCCACATTCCATCTAATCTTTTTATTGGTTTTACGTGAATGATTGTGTCAAATGCAGCTGATATGTCCAGTAGTATGAGGGCTGAATGGGCCTTGTCGTCTGTTTTCAGGTTGTACCATATCGATAGCAGTGCTGATTATGTTCCTCTCAGTGGTCTGAAGCAAACATGTGACCGGTCGAGTATTCCACTTTTTTCGACGTATTCAATTAGGATCTTGTACACATGGTTCTCCAGAATCTTAGCTAGGTAGGGAATGTTGGATATCGGCCTGTAGTTGCTCAGGTCTTCTTCGCTTTCTGATTCCTTTTTTTATCAGTGGTTCCTCTTTTGAGTGATGGATTCATTTGGTTCCAGAAGTGTATCACTGAGGTTCTGTGGTTGAGGATTCTTTTGAAGATGTCAGGGATCCCTTCGGGATCCTGCAAGGCTGGTGTCCTTGATCAGTTTGGCAAAGGTTTCTTCTGTGATTGGTTCTAGGCAGAGGAGTTTTGTTCTAGTCTGCCTTTTGCCCACTGTATGTGGTCCAGCAGTTGTGTATGTATTTGCCCGGGATGTGTTGATGGTCTCCTGAATTGTATCTTTTTTTAAATCTCAGGTGGTTGGTGATTTTGTCCCAAAGTGCTTGTGTCGGGAAGATGGAATTCTTGCAGATGGAAGGTTTTAATATTATTGCTGGTTCAATATTCTTTAAAAAACACTAGATTGTGCTACGTGCTCTCTCAGGTAATATCCTAACCATATGTCGCAAACTGTGATTTCTGCATATCTAACACTTTTTTTTTGGTGCCCATGCCCATGCCCATTTGTTTGTGCAAGTCTGGCCTAGTCCTGGTGAGATGTACTGTCCTCAGGAAATGTGGAATGTGGGCTTGAGTGCTAGGAACAGCAAGTGCCTTAGAGTGGAGTATCTGCAAGGTTTAGGAGAAGAGACTCGTGGCTTTGTTGGATTAGTCCATGATTTGTCATGTTTTAGCATTTTGTGCCTAATAAAGAGCACATTGGCATGAGTGTTTTTGATTTTGAATACATTCAGCGTTGAATTAATTCTGGGGAAGTATGGAAGGTGTGTGATATTACTTTCTTTTTTTAGTGTTCCAAATCACCACCGTAGTAGTTTCAGAGTGAATTAATTTTGTCCACTGTGTATTGTGCCTCTGCCACAGGTTTGGAAAGTGGCAAGGATAGTAGACAAATACATCACACTGCATATTTGACAATTTTATAAAACTCCACGTGCTAAATGAGTGGTACGACATTCTTTGTACTTTTTGCTTCTGGTATGAATGCACATTTCCCATGGGTTTAGGGTTGTTCTTTCAAAGATACACATGAAGAAATACCACTAACCAATTGCATCCTCTTATTTCACTCTTAATCTTTGTCCTGTAATAATCCTAAACATACCAGAACCTCAGCAGCTCCAAATGCAAAGAGGGATGTAATCCACATACTTCCAAGGAGAGATGTGCCTTGCTTGCTGCTTTTGGAAATACACCATCTTTATAAATCTGCGTGCTTCATCACATTCAATTTTCCTAACATGCATTAGCAAAGCCAGCAGATTTTACTTTAAAGTAGACATTCCATCCACATTTTCCAGGCACTTCCATAATGGTACTGACGAGCCAAAACATACCTACATCTGATTAAAGGTGCAAGTATCGTGGCATATTATAGCAGAACTTTCCCATCTAATACTTATGCATGAGCTGACATGGTTGGATTTGCCAATGCTGGTTTTCATGGGACTTTAATGCAAGCGACAGATGCAAGGACACACATACTTCATATAAGTCAAGAGGCTGAATGCAGACTTTGTTTAGACAGTTTATATTACACCAGGACTTGGCTTAAAGATGCAATTAAAGCCCTTAGCTTTCAGAAGCCTGCTCAGAAAGCACAGACATGACTCACTAGATCAGTGGTCTTCAAACTTTTTGACCCCGCGCCCCCACTAAGAAATATTTTCTGGCCCAGGCCCCCCCCATACACATGTAGTCCAAAATTGTACTCGGTTGCGAACGGTTATCGCGCGCTGGAGTACAATGGTGCCCCCAACGAAGGAGTGCATGCCAAACACCACGTTGTTTCAAAATCATTGCTTGCAATGATTCAAATCAGATGAGGACAAATATTTGTGAACAAAGCATTCTGATTATTTTTCTATAATACAGAGGACTCGACTAAAAATAGTGTTGGATATTTATTTCACACAAACGAAAACACCCAATATTGCTGTCCTGTAGTAACATTTTGCTATGCAAGTGCTGTAACAATTTGTTTCTGAAGTACAACAGCGTACTGTCAATGCTATCACTTGCAAGTTGGACAGTGGCATACTGGAGAACTAGTGTGAAGGGTGGGCCTACCTTTCACCAGCCAGCCTGTCAATATTGGGTTCAATTTTTCCAATAGCCAACCGCAGGCTTTCTTCCACCTCCAGCTTTGACCGATATTTTGTCTTTAGGGCTGCAAGTGCAGAGAACCCAATTTCGCACAGGTATGAGGTGCTGAAAGGTAAAAGTACATTGACTGCACATTTCGATAAAGTTGGATACTCTGCAGACACATGTTGCCAAAATGCACCCAAAGACAATTTTCTGAAATGGGTCTCTAGTAGGCGGTCACTTTGGAGCTCCATTAGTTCCTCCTGGAGTTGTATTGGGAGATGGGCTCCTACGTCAGCTAGGAAAGGCTGAACCACCCAGTCATTCATGTTGCAATTGTCGTCAGGAAAGTACTTTTCGAGACTAGTTCTGAGAGCATTTAAATGGTTTCCAATTGCTTCAGAAACACATGAAAGATCATGCTCCGTCTCCTCAAGAGCATCTTCTAATAATGGGAACGCATCGGCTATGCCAATATCAACCCTCCTCCTCCAAAGCTCCAGCTTCTTCTTGAATGCCGATATTTTTGCATTCATGGCAAATGATGTGGTTTCTGTGCCTTGCAGGGAGAGGTTTAGAAAATGTAGCTTTTCAAAGATGTCGCCAAGGTAAGCCAACAGTATAAGCCAGCGTGGATCACACAGAGGCTCTGCTTTTGTCTCGTCTAACTCCAGGAGAAAGTGTCTCACTTCGTTTCTGAGTTCATAGATGCGATTTAAAACCTTTCCCCTGGATAGCCACCTGACCTCTGTGTGAAACAGCAAAGCATCATGGTCAGCTCCCATTTCTGCACATGAGGTGGCAAACAGACAGGCTCTTGTGGGGTGCATCTTAATAAAATTTACGATCTTTACAACAGAAGTCAAAACCTGTGTCAGTTCATGCCCCATATTCCGCACAGCCAAAGCTTCTCGGTGTATCATGCAGTGTGTCCACACAATATGTGGAGCTACTGCCAATACTTTTGCTTTTAGCCCAGCTCTAGCACCACACATTGAAGGAGCACCATCCGTGCAAATACCAACACACGCCTCCCACTTTAGGCAGTTGGAACTTAGGAAGTTGTTTAAAATTTCAAAGAGTTCAGGTGCAGTTGCTCTGCCCTTAATTTGCTTACAAAACAAGAAGTCCTCCAACATCTCCTTTCCGTGGCAGTACCTCACATAGGCAATCAAGTGAGCTTCTTTTGATATGTCAGTGGCCTCATCCAACTGTAGGGCGAACTGGCTGTCTTTCAAGCGCAATATCAATTCTGTACTGATATCAGAGGACAGGTCAGCAATACGGCGGCAAATTGTTGAGTCTGACATAGGGATACTTTTGCATTTCTCTGCTGCACTTTCACCAAGCATTACCCGGTTGACAGCGAGACACCTCTCCTTCCGCTTTACGTTTCAGATCCCTACCATCTTTGGGCACTAGAAAACAATCCATCGAGAAAAGGAGCCTGAACCTGTCGAAACATTGCAAACGGTTTTAAAAAAGTAAAAATGCACCCCAAAAAAAGCATAAACATGGCAAACACCACATGCAAAGAGTTGAACTGAGCCATGTGAAAATGTTGGGGTTGGTGGGAAACACCCCATGCAAAAAAATTCATGAGCCCACCTGACCCTTAATGTTTTCATCACTCGATAGTTTAATAATTTCTGCTTGTGGTTTCCTTGTCTACTGCACAGCCACAAGATTAGAACGCTTCGGACTACAAGATCTGGAGAGGGGACTGGGGGTGCATGGAATGGACGGGTGGGCATAAGGGGGACTGGAAGTCCAGCAAATTTATGTGGAAAATGAAAGTACTTGGGAACAATGCTACTTCCTGTTTTGCTGGGGTGCCCCGAAGCACTCTTGCTAATTGTGGGTTTAGTGCCCTGGTGTTACTTCCATTTTACATTATTTCAGCGGCTCTGGGAAAGACTCTGGGGGGCAGCTCTGGTGTGCCAGTAGTGATGCCCCTGGCAGACCTGGGGGCAGAGGCCATAGGTGTAATTTTAGGGGGGGCAGGGGTGTTTGTCCCCCCAACTTTCATGGCATACTATTTTGTCCTCATTCATTTAGCTGGGGCACCTTTTCTTCAGATGTCATGTCCCCCCAACATTTTAGGCAAAGTTACTCCACTGGCAGAGGCCCTCAATTCTCTCAGGGGAGCAGGAGCTTTGCACCCCGGTTCCCCCTGAATGTGGGGTTATCGCTATTGGGGGATGCAGCAATCTGCCATGGGGGAGCCGCGTTGTAAAAAAACACCGGCAGAGCAGTTCCGGTCCCCTGCTCGCCTCCTCTCCTCCATGCATGCCCCCCAATGTGGGGGATGCAGGGAGAGAGGGGCGCAGGGGGACCAGTGCTGCATTAATAACGCAGCTCCCCCATGGCAGATTGCTGGGCTCCAGCAATCTGCCATGGGGGACCCGCGTTGTAAAAAAACACAGGCAGAGCAGTTCCGGTCCCCCGCTCGCCTCCTCTCCTCCATGCATGCCCCCCAATGTGGGGGATGCAGGGAGAGAGGGGCGCAGGGGGACCGGTGCTGCATTAATAACGCGGCTCCCCCGTGGCAGATTGCCACGGGGGAGCCGTGTTAAAAATAAAGCCGGAACGGGTGACTTACCTCGCACTCGCACACGTCGGCAGCAGCAGCAACAACAGGGAACACAGGACACCACAACGCAGCCTGGACGCGTGATCCAAATGCAGGAAAGCGTGCGTCCAGGCTGCGTTTATTTTCTGTTTCCATGGCCACGCCCCCACCACATCGCACTGGCTGAGCATGTGCATGGGAGCCAGTGGCTCCCCATTGCACATGCTCAGTTCAGTGCGGCAGAAAAAGAAAAAAAAAAGCGTTACTCTTTTTCTTTTCTTTTCTTTTCTTCTGGAAGGCATCACGCGCCCCCCCCAGGCATGGTGGCGCGCCCCCGGGGCGCGCCCCACAGATTGAAGACCTCTGCACTAGGCTCAAAGTGATCATGGGATGGAGGATGATTGAATGAGGAAGGGAAGGTTGTGGGTAGGAATTGCTACAGGGACTAACATGGACATGGGCAACCACTAGGTAGTTAAATAACCAAACTGCACCCCCAGGCTGAGGGCTCTTCATCACATCTCATCTCTCTACTATCTTCACCTGTCATGACTACAGTTTCAGCTTATAGTTATGTGGGATGTATTCACCCACTTTTGCTCCGCTATGCTGCATCACCCTGTTATGGGGGGCAGAAACAGCAAAATGGCCGCAAACATTTGTGCGTGCCAAAACCCCTGAAAATCGTGCTTTTAAACGCACAAAAAGATAGCTCCCAATCTGGCACGCATGTTGTCGGTGGTGGAACAGAGCTCTCACTACTGAAATGTGTCATGGGTCTCCACAACAATTGAAAGTGGAGTGCAGAAGGAAAAAGCAGTGCTTTGCTAAATGAAACTCCAAAATTGCTTTAAATTTCTTTTTCTTTTTTGCTGAAACTTCAGAATGCCAGTACAACACACCTTTAAAAAAACTGAAAATTCTTACTGGGTGCTATAATTCATTTAGTTATTAAATCATTGTGAACTTACAAGGTCCTGAAAGGCTGAGAGCATAAAGAGATGTCCACAGCAAAATTACCTGCCTGTGGATCTGTCAAAAATATCTGTGCAGCAGAGGGTTGCTGCCTGATTAAACTTTAACATGTATAAACCAAAAATCAAATCTTTGCAATCTAAGAGGCCTGTTACTGATAATAACCTATATTGTAATTGTTTTGAGCCCATGGTTTGACATCTTGAATGAGAATTCAAGCTTTTATTTGATACAACAAGTTGTTTTGTGCTAAGGAAAACAATTAATTTAAACCTGGCTGAAGCTGCAGAACTTTTTCTCACAGAAGGAAGGTCTTTCCCCCCAGCAGGAAATCACAGAGAAGTGTTAATTACAGTGTAGGAAAGAACCTGGTCTACCTGAGCAATGACCAGCTGCAACTCAGGAAATTCGAAGTGTGAAGACAGTCGTAAATGGCCTCTGCAAGGAACAAACATGGGGGATGGCTCCTGGGCTTCCTTGGAGAGACCAAGGGGTGGAGCCAAACAACCATTTTTTGCTTAACATGGACAAAGAACACACTTTAAAAAGATTGATAACTTTCTTTTTTTATTTTATTTTTTTAATTTTATGTAACATCAGTTTATACAAAAGGAAAGACAAACTTTAAGTTACAGTTCATCACAGAATCTAAAAATAAGTAATCCCAAGGATCCACATATCTCAGGCCAAGCCCTCTAGATTGGATAACCCCAAAGCGTCCATGAAATTTATAATCACACAGGTTAATTGAGTGTTGAAACCTCCAATCAAATAGCACCACCAGGCATCCATGTTTCCAGATAAAGGAGCAAACTGAGCTAAGTGTAGGGAGCGCTGAGCGCCAATCACCTCACAGTCAATGATTAGATGCCGTAATGATTCTGTCGCTTGGCTACGAAAAAACGACATCGAGCATCCTGTTCAGATATCTCGCGCCTCCTTACAAGTATTTATTTGGTTTTATAGAGATTGAGACGTAATCGTAGGAACATGTTCCTATGGTAACTAGAAGGGAATCTGTCCAGATATTTTGGCAGAGCATCCAGTTTGTTTAGGGCGCAACCAAGGTCTAAGGAAGAAGCCAATTTGTTTCTACTCTCTTCATTAGTTATCCAATTTTGTTGGCAAATTTTCTTTTTTGCCACTTGTGGGCGCAAGATTACAGTCTCAAGAGACACATCAGCATTGTGTAGTATACAAACCAGCTTATCCTTCCACTTATTTACTAGGCCGGCAGAAGGGTGCTCTGAGACTGTGTGCATGATTTCATATGGTTTCGCAGGGGGCTCCAGCATCATTTTCCTCAGGGCGGAGATTGATTTCCACAAGACTGCACCGTAGAGTGATTCGATACATAACTCATATCGTATCGCAGCCACTGAGGAATTTTTTGGCAGGCTTAGGACTTTTCACCAGAATTTCCTCTCAAGCTTGTCCCACAGATCCTGGGGGATATTCCAGCCAGATTCACTCCCAAAGGTTATAGCAGGCGTCACCTTTTGAAGGTAGAATGTTAATATTGGCTTAAAGGAAAATTTACCATATGCTGCGTGCAATTTTGCACCTTGAAGTGCAAACATTTGCATCCGGGCCAACAGGTCTTGTGTCCAATCCCACTCACGAATGGAATTATTAAATCGAACTCCTAGGTATCTGATGCTATTCGATAACTCTAGTTGTTCTTTCATGATTTGCCAGTGAAATTTTCGAGATCGTACTTGCATTCCTTGACCGACCACTATTATCTTCGACTTTTTAGAATTTATTTGTAAGTCATTTTGCAGGCAGTAGTTTTGAGGCGCATTTAACAATCTCTGTAGCCCAATTGGAGTGGAATCCATGAGAACGATGTCGTCTGCATAGATGACCCAGCTTATTTTTTGCCCGTTTACTGTCGGCGGAAAGATCCTTAGGTCTTTTAAGGCCAGTGATAAGTCTGAAATGAAGAGCTTAAATAGTTGTGCTGCAAGCGGGCAGCCTTGCTTCACGCCCCTTTTTGTATGAATTTCGTCTGACAGATCACCCTGCTGATTTAGCCTTACTCTAAAGGACGTGTTAGAGTGTAGTGCAATCAGGGGCGCCAACAAATCACTTGGGCAATTCCAATCATTTTGTTTTTTCCATAGGAGGTTACGGTTAATGCTGTCAAATGCCTGACTCAGATCTATAAAGGCAAAGTACAACATTTTCTTCCTCATCAGGGCCTCGAGTTTTAAACAGTTTAGGAGGACCAGATTTAACTCAACTCCTACTCCTTTGCTAAAACCTGTTTGCCGAGGATCACTCACAGCAGCCTCTTTCGCCCAATTTGCCAAACGCTTTTGGAGGAAAGAACCGAAAACCTTACCAATTGTGTCCAACAGGGCAATCGGGCGATGGTTGTTGGGATCATCCCGATTGCCCTTTTTGAATATTGGCACCACCACTGCCCTTAACCATGACTCCAGCAGGGTTTTTTCATACGGAATTCTTTCAAACAGAGAGCACATCATATTGGCCCATAAATTTTATGGGTTTTCAGCATCACGTTGGAAATTCCATCAGGGCCTGCTGCCCTGGAAGACTTTAGCTTCGTAATTGCCCATTCGATGTCTTCAGCGGAATCTGCAACGTTCCATTTTGCAGTAGTTAGAGATAATGATGGTACCATAATACAATTGTGGTCATCAAAAACATCTGAAAAATGAGCGACCCAACTGGCCCCATTCACACCATTCGACATTGAGCAAGTATGATTTAAGCTGCCAGTATTGATGATCTCCCAAATGTGTCTGCTGTCCTTTAATATGATCAGTTTTAACATCTGTTCAGCTTGATTCTGCACGCGCAACAAATTGAAAGATTTGATCCAGTTTTGATATTGCTGGCGTCTAGATTTTATTTTCGTCATTGCACTTCCTGGATAAACTTTTTTTCAGGAGCTTTATATCATCACAACATTTTTTCTTTTCATTACTTATTGTTGCATTGAAAGGATGTTTTTCTTCGATCGCAGCCCCCTTGTGATTGGTGTTCCTCGCTTTGAAATAGTCAAGTAGCAAAGAGTAGTTTATCCTTGACGTTATTGTGGTTGCTTTCTCGAGATTGCTAGTCAATGTTAACAGCTGAGGTGGACTCAAGCGCAGCCTATTTGCTCTATTGTTTATTGTTACACTCTCGTAATACTTGAGTGAAGCAGATTTTGTTGCTTTTTCCCAATTTAACAGCATTCCATCGTGATCACTCTTTTTTGTCTTTTTTATTTCGAGTGAAGTGACTTTTGATAGGAAATTTCTTGACACCCAGATATAATCGAGAGTCTTTTTACTCAGGCCTCGCTTCCATGTAAAACGAGGGGGAATATCACCCCGGGTGGATCCGTTTAGCATTGAGCACTCTCTTAGTGCCATCTCCTTTAGCCATCGATCTCCACGATCATGCAATCTACCATTGATCAGTGAGCCTGCTGCAGCTCGTTTTGCTATTGGATTATTTAGCCAGGCATAGTTAAAGTCACCACATATTATGATTTCCGGATCTTCATAAGCTAGTAGGCACTCGTCCACCGCCGCCAATACAGCTCCAATGAAATTTGCTTGCCAAATCATTGCGGTATTCCAATAGATGTTGACGATCAGTATCACGTGAGGATCTGGTGTTTTGAATTTTAGTTGCTTGCACGAACATATTAAAATTTTTGGAGGATACAATCTTCCAATCGATGTTATTTTTGATCATTGTGACCAAACCAGCACAGGGACGACCAAATAGGTTCTTTCCTGCAGGATTCAGGAAAACTGTATAGCCATCACACGCAGGGCATACGCGCAACCAAGTTTCTTGTAAGCATATAATAGACAATTGCATCGGAAATTGCCACTTTCCATCAAACAGATGTGTGAAGCCACGAGTGTTCCAGGATAAGAGCTGATGGTTATCTTCAATAATGTCCACTCTTAGCTAATTGTCCTGTTGTTTTGCATCTTTTGAACAAGGCGTATGTTTGATGCTCATGTGTGCCCACAGTGCTTTCCTTCTTTTTTCATTTTCGGTTTGTTCCACTGGCGACGGGTGTGGATTACCCTCATCGCGAGCATCTACACTTATTACTTCAAAACCGAAAAAAATTAAGTCATCCGCAGCATCCAATACGGCCGCCCTAAGAGATCTAGAATTTAGATGTAGGTTTACCCAGTCCGAAAAATCCTCAGACATGTATTCTACAACTGCTATGTCTTCCGATTTTGTTGCACGCAGCGTTGGGATACACTGCATCAGTTTTAGAATGTTCTTTCGGTTTAAGTTTACTTCTTTCTGTTCAGGCAGGGCATTTTTAATTTGGATTTTCCATGGGCCTTTACATGTTCCATCAATTTGGTTTTTGCTAAACATATTTGCACTTTTTTCAAGTTTTTCAGCTTGTGCTCTTGTTAGTTTTGGATTTAATTTTCCCCACAAGGGAATTGGGAGTTCAGCCATCTCTCCTTTATTTAAGTTCGACCCTTTGCTCTCCTTAATGGCGATCGGTCTTGGAAGTGCCCTCGGAACTTTCTTTTTTGCCTGCACGCCGGGATGGGGTAAAGACTTATTTGAGTCACCCGACCGCGGCTTAATTTCTTTTGCAATTTTTTTTTTTTTTATAAATTAGTTTTTATTGGGTTTTCAACATTAACAATTCTCGCATTAAGGCAGAACAGAAAAAGGTTACATATGTGAGCACAAGAGATACAAATTAGCAACACGCTTTTTCACATCTCGTATTAACATCAGTAAATGGTGCTTACTACTAATAATGCTCAGACATTAAGCGGAACCTTCCTCGTTCCTCACATATATAAACATCACTCCCCCTCCCTTCACCCTCCCCCCCGGGAATGAGAGTCGTGTCGCGTAGGGGTTGAGGTGTCATGGTAAAGCGCGTATCTTCAGGGGCTCAGATTTAAGTAGTAAGATGCATTCAAGGGGTCGCCATGGGGGGGACATATTTTGGTCCTGTGAGTGGCATCCCTGGCAAAGAAGCGGAAGAAGGTCTGAGTCAGGTGGAGGGAGACCATACACGGGAAACAGGGAGTCAGGTATGTTTCCATCACGGTGGGGGCACTTCATCGTCCAGTGGTGTGTTTTTGTTAGATGTGTGTGTATTTAAGAATTCCTACCATAGGAGCTCACATTGTGTCGCCCTACCATGTAGGGATGCAGTGATTTTCTCCATGGTACATATGTTCAGTACCACATTAACCCACTCCTTCTTAGCCGGGGTCGTGGACGATTTCCAATTAATCGCAATTAGAGCTCGCGCTGCCAATAACAGATGGGGGGTTAGGCCCCGGACCCTCATCCATTCATCGTCTATTCTCTCGAGGCTAAACAGGACCAGATGTGGGTCAGCAGTTCTATGTATCCCGTCCATGTGTCTGATCCACCCCAGGACCTCGTCCCAGAAAATCTTAATCTTGGGGCATCCCCACCACATGTGCCAGTAGTCAGCTACCTGCCCACAGTCACGCCAACAGGTAGGGGAGGAGGATTGGTACATCTTGGATAATTTATACGGGTCATATTGCCAGCGGTGCAAAAGTTTAATGGAGTGGAGCTTATATTGACATGATATGGAGGTACGTGTAGCCATAACACACATTTTGTCCCACTTGTCATCCTCTATTTCTGTCCCCATATCGGTCTCCCATCGCTTTCTGAGTTTATGCGTGGACCCACTACCCCCCTCGAGAATGAGTTTATACATTAGGGAAATTAGGCCCTTCCTATCGGTCTTGGAGTCTAGCATTTTCTCAAAGGGGGTGAGCTCTCGACTCAATTTTTCAATCCATGCTGCTTGTGTCAGTACCCCTTTGATTTGTAAGTAGTGGAAAGTGGACAGCACTCCGATGTTTAGAGCTTCAGTTAGTTCTGGGAGAGTAATGAAAGAGTCACTGCGGAGAAGCTGGCCCACCCTCTCCAGGCCCGCCTCATACCATGCCTGAAATCTGTCAATATTAGGGATGTGGTTGTTAATGCCCGGAGACCATAGGTGACTCAATGGGGATGGCCATGTTGCAATTCCCTTCATTCCTGGACCCTCCCTCCATATATCCCATATAGTGGCAAAGAGTGGGTGTTCCCTCGTTTTCCTTAACACAGTCTTCCTCTGAGCCCATATTCATTCCCCAAGTGTCGCTGGGTCTAAGTAGTGATTGTACATTGCTATCCACTGTGGCTCTGTGTGGCTGCGTAGCTGATGGACAAACACTCGCAGCTGGGCTGCGGCATAGTACACTTTGATGTCAGGGAGGCCCAGCCCACCTTTATCTTTGGGCAGAGTCAACGTGGTATAGGCGATCCTGGCCTTTTTCCCTTGCCACAAGAATTTCAGGATCTCCCTCTTAACCTGTGTAAAGTATAGTCCGGGTATTTTGATAGGGAGCATCTGAAAGGGATAGAGAAACCTCGGGAGACAGGTCATTTTTATGGCATTCAGCCTGCCAAGCCATGAGATCGTCAGTTTATCCCATCTGGCCAAATCCGCACAAAGTTTGATAAGAAGCTGGGGGAAATTCGCTTCGTATAGGGAATCTAATCGTTTTGTGATATGTATCCCCAAGTATTGCATTGTATTATGCTCGATCGTCAGTCCCAGAGAGGAGTATTTTGCGACATTTGCTTCTGCATCTCCCTGAAGGGGGAAGAGCGTGAATTTGGCGCGGTTGATCTTAAACCCCGATAGGCGACCGTAGTCTTCTAAGAGGGAGATGGCTCAGGGGACAGATCTCTCAGGGTTAACCATGTGTAAGAGTATGTCGTCGGCATACAAGGCCAGCTTGTATTCTGTGAGTCCTAGGTGGATCCCTTCTATGCCAGCATCCCTTCTGATATTGTGTGCCAACGGTTCAAGCGATAGGGCAAAGAGAATGGCTGACAGGGGGCATCCCTGTCTGGTGCCCCGCGCCAGTTGAAACCACCTTGAGTATTCCCCGTTCACAAATACTGAGGCTGTAGGTGACGAGTAAATTGCCTGAATTCCTTTCCGAAGGTTTGTGCCCAATCCGAATTTCTGAAGAACCTCCAATAGGAAGTCCCACTCTACCCTGTCGAACGCTTTTTCTGCGTCGATGGAAAACAGTGCAGGGTCAGTGTTTAGGCTGTGAGAGGCATGCACTAAATGTAATGTCTTGCGCATGGTATCTGCGCCCTGACGGCAAAGTATAAAACCTACTTGATCGGGGTGAATAAGGCGGGGCAAAAAGGATTCAATCCTAGCCGCTAGGACCCTAGAGTGTATTTTGGCGTCTATGTTAATCAAAGGAATGGGACAGTACGATCCACATTTTTTAGGGTCTTTTCCCTCTTTCGGGATAACCGCTATGAGTGCCTTGGCAAATCAGTCCGGGGGGTTCCCCGTTTCTAGGATTTGATTGAATAGATCAACAAGAAAGGGTGTGAGTTGTGGGGCGAATGTCTTGTAGAAACCTGCTGTATACCCATCTTCTCCCGGGGATTTGCCTAACGTGAGTCTCTTAATGGCTTCCTGGATCTCTTCCCCCGATATAAGGGCATCTATGGTTTCTGATTCAGTGCGTGTCAGTGTGGGCATGTCGATATCATCTAGATAGGATCGAATACCAGATATATCCGGGTCCTCCTCCGGAGTGTACAGAGCTTCATAATAGTCTGCAAAGACTTCCGGGATAGAGGATCGATTCGTTTCCGAGCCGGGTCCTCCGTCGCATATTTCCTGCACCCTGCATTCCGCCTGTTGGGCACGTAATCTGGCTGCCAACAGCGCATCCGCTTTGTCCCCCTTCTCGTAATATTTTTGCTTCAAGAGGAGGAGTTTATGGGCCACTTGTTCATGTTCTAAAAGGCGCAACTCTTCTCTCTTTTACTTGGCTTCTACAACTTTTTCGGAGTCAATAACATCCCCCTCCCTCACGTCCCTCTCCAGTTGGGTAATTTCCTTGCCGAGTTTATTTTCAATCAAGGACCTCTCTCTTTTTTTGTTGGCACCCTCTCTCATGAGAATTCCCCTCCACGTTGCCTTACCAGCTTCCCAGACTCCCTGTTTGGAAACCTCCCCAGTGTCATTTAATCGAAAATATTCCTCAATTTCAGTCTCCATCTCTAGCTTGAAAACGGAATCCTTCCATAACGTCTCATTACACCTCCATCGTCCGCATCTAACAGGCAGGGACCCCCAATCTAAGTCAACGATCACCATATCGTGGTCCGACCATGAGATCGTCGTCATCTCAGAATGTAAGGCTGTGTCATATAGGTCTCTTGAGGAATAGAGGTAATCAATGCGAGTGAGCATGTTGTGCGGCGCTGAGAAAAATAGTGTACCCCCTCCCCATAGGGTGCATACATCGCCACACATCAACCAGGCCATAAAATTCCATCAGTGTTTTGAATTGGGCGTGATCTCCACCAAATTTGTCCCGCGTTTCAGGGTTACCAGAATGCCAATCTACCTCAGGGTCAGCCCACAAGTTTAAATCTCCACCAAGGACGACATGCCCCGTCGCCTCTAGCATGATTTTGGGAATCGTCTTGGAAAGGAACCTGAGCTGCCCCACATTGGGGGAGTAAATCGTGGCTATGGCGATAGGCACCTTCCCAATGGTCCCTGCAACCAGGAGGGCTCGCCCCTCCGCATCTGACCAGACCTTTGTGGCCTTAAAGTCTATCCCCTTTCTGATGAGTATTCCCACCCCTCCCTTTTTCAGTGGCCCAGAGCCCCAGAACTCCAACCCGGATCGTCTTCCCAGGATTACTCTTTCCTCACCTCTCATGTACTTGGTCTCTTGTAAAAAAAGTATATCCATTTTTGAGCTTCGGAATTCTCTAAGGACAAGTGATCTCTTTGTGGGTGAATTAAGACCTTTAACATTCAGCGTTCCCACCCTCATGGCACCCCTGCAGCATGAATCAGCGGTCATGACAAGAGCTGTCTGTGTGCCCGTATGAACTCATTGACCATTTCAATCGCTCCCCTTGATATGCAAACAACCATGCAACCACTCTCCCTTGTAGGACTTTAAATCGTATCTTTAGTATGACACGTGTCCCTATCTCTCCTCCCCGCCCACCCCCTACCCTCCCTCCCTGAGTTCGGTGGCGTCCGATTGGGTCCAGTTGGAAGCACTGGCCCGAAACCGAACCACCAGTGGAGACCGTTACCTCACGGTCCCCTTACACAATAAACATCAATGAATTACTAATGAGCCCCCTACAACCTCCCCCCAGAGTGTGCATATGGATGCATTGTAAGCGGGAGAGATAAAACAATCCCCCAACATTCTCCCTTAAATCCCTCATATTAGCGTTCAATTCAATTGGATTATACCATTTCCGTCCAGTGTCAACTGCCCCCTTCCGGGGAGCCATTTCCCCTACGATATTTTCTCGAGCCTTTCACCTACCTTCTTTTCGGACCCTGTGTCTGCCATTCCCCCTCTTTCCTGGGGGGCTGGTCACGAGAACCCTCCTGGTCAGGCGGGCCTAGTAGATCTGCAATGCAAGCCTTTATGTCCTGTTCAGAGTTTAGTCTGATTCTCGTGCCCTCATGCTCAAAGGAAAGAGAGAAGGGGTATCCCTATCTGTAGCGTGTGTCGCGGGATTTGAGCCATGTGGTAAGTGGTTTGCACATCTTTCTCAAGGCAAAGGTCAGGGAGGAAAGGTCCTGGTAGATGGTTATTTGAGCTCCACACAAAGTGATGGTGCCTCCGCTCCTCGCCTTTTCCAACACTCTCATCCTGTCCTGGTAACGGTGGAATCGCGCCAGGACAGATCGCGGGCCTCCAGGCGCCCCCCCCCGCTCTGTGAATGAGCTCTGTCTTGGGTTCGTCAATATTATCATCGGCGACAAGGAGCTTTATAATGTCATGTAGGGTTGATTTCAGGTCCTCTTCCGTTTCCCCCTCTTTCTCCGGAATCCCGAAAAAGCGCAAGTTATTCCTCCTTTCCCGATTTTCCAAATCGTCCATCTTGAGTTTACACTCCTGCTCTCTCCGTTCCAGCTCAGTTATTCTGAGATTCAGCTGCGTTTCTAGAACGTCAATGGAGGCCTGATTGTTCTCAACTCCCTCGACCCTGTCCTCTATACTGTCGAGGCGCTGCGTGAGTTTGTCAATTTTCCCCCCAATGTTGGCCCCCATGTTCCTTATTTCTGCAAGCAATCCTGCAATGTCTCCTTTGGTAGCAGCTGTATCAGTGTCGGTGGCAGGAGTTGGTGGGGTCGCCATGTTGGGGTTATCGCCGGGTCGGGGCGGGGAACTGTAAGCGTAGACGGCCAGTTTCTGTTGGAGGTTCATCCACCTGTTACCTTCTGTGCTAGGCCATGGACGACGGAGATGTTAGGATATTCGTTGCCACAGAGGAGGCACACGCCCCTTCCCTTTATGATGCCTCTGTTATGTTTTCCAAGCGGGTGAAACCGCCTCAGGGGGCCTTTCCCTCTGTGGTATAAGGCAATCTTTTAATGGAGCCTAGACGAGTTATTCCAATCGTAATGGCAGCCTTGGGCCGTATCAGGGGCAGCTCCGGGCAGCTCTGGGCTATTACACAACCATCTCTTCGTGGTAGCTCGCAGTTTGTGTGGGGGAAGTCACTTTTAGTGTAGCCGGTGCCGTGAGATTGTCATAGGGGAGACCAAGTCCCCGTGCACTCCGGGGGACTAGGGCAGACTCTTCCAGATCGTTCGTGAAGCCCTGACGTGGAACCGCTGATACTAGCGGGGTAAATATCACAAAGCTTGTACGGTGGGGGGGTGGCAGTCCCCACTTATCTGCCTTCTGCCGTTTGGGCCAGTAACCTTCACGAAGCCCAGGACGGGTGCAGCCGGGGTGGTGAGGGTCTTGGGACCACGTGAAACGGGGCTTGTGTTTTTCGTGCGCTATATGCGACCAGTCCCGAGCGTGGTGCGATGGATCAGGCCATCGATCCCGTAGGGGCCCGGCTCAAGTCGCGGGCGACGGGCGAGGTCGCAGCCGAGGCCACTGTAGTGTTCGGGGAAGACCGCCATAAGAGTGCAGGTAGCGGGAAGAGGGTCAATGGGAGGCACTTACTTCTACTACTGTCTCTCGGGGGAGCGGCAGCGCCTTGCCCATCGGCCACCGGGCCGCGTCCCTCTCCGGAATCGAGCCGCCAAGTTCAAAAGGCGGGACTCTCCGAGGGCTCACACCGTTTCTTCCGTTGAAGGGTGCTGCCGTGTCACTCGGCGGACTCTCGCATCTCTCCTCCGCGGGCAGCAGTGCGGGAACATAGGGAAGGCAGCTTCCGGGCCACGCTCCACGGTGCACGGGCGCACTGCTGACTCTGTCGAAGTCTGGGCAGGGCCAAGGCCGGCTCAGAGTTTGCCGATGGATATCTAAGGGAAGCCGGGTCCGTTTTCCCTCGGGTTTTCTGCCGCAGGTGGGGGTGACCTTCCCACGCCTTCTCCACAATTTCCAACTCCAGGGGGGTCCAAAAGCGGGGGCTTATTTCGGCTCTGGGCACCTCGGGACGGGAGCTCACGCAGGAGAGGTCCTCATCTGCGCGCCCCCTGGTGGCCACCCCTTGCAATTTTTTTAAGTTCCAAGTTTGGTACTGCTGCAGTATCGTCGCTCTCGTCGATGTCATCATCGTCTACTGAGTATGTTGAGTATTCACATAGCTCTAGTGAGGCATCAGAGCTTGGATTGTTGTCGCTGTTTGAGGCTTCTCTTGCTCTTTTGGCATTTGGTTGGGATGTCAACTTTTTCGCCAGATCAAGTTTGGGTTTCAGTTGAACCCCCAATTCCTTCGCCAGTCGATTAAACAGGGTAGGAGGTGGTGTTGTTGATAAATTCTGTATGAATTTTTTCTTACACGTTGTGCGGGCACGTTTGGCTAGTTGTTTCTGAGTTGAATGATTTTGAGAAGATTTTACACCGCAAGACTTTTTTTCTTGAGCTCTCTTTTCACTTACTTTTTCCAACACTGTGGGCTTGTGAAAGATCCCAAAGGAGAGTATTTCCGTTAGATTTCTTGGATCTCGTTCCGCTACACCTTTTTCCGACTGAGTATCAGCGTTTAGCGGTACAGGTGGGGCAACTCCATCTCCAGCGATAACTGGACCTGCCTTCTGAGGATTATGAGTTAATACCCCAGCAGGCAGGAGGCAATCGCTCTTTGAGCTCGCCGCCAGACTCTTTGCCTTCAGGGATGAGGCTCCTTTTTCAAAAGAAGGGCATCCTATAGCACCGCTGCATTCAGGACCACCTGAGGTCTCGTATCGCTTCTGGTATGCCTGACCAGCCTTCAAAGGTGATTCTTTAGCCAAATTAGTTTGACAGGGCGGACCATGGTGCCTTTCGCATTCTGGTCTCGTGGTTTTAGACATGTTGTGGCGCATCCACTTTGTGCACTTGATTACTGCCTCCGTTAGTGCATAATTGTCACTGTGTGACTGCCGGGCAAGGTCACTTAATCTATTTTGCCATTTTGCAGATGTTTCGGCTTCATTGTCAAGTCTTGATGCAATCGAATTGGAAAAACTTTCTAGACTTGAAATTTTTGCATTGACAGCTGCAAGCAGAGACATTTGATCGCTTACTGCATCATGTAAGGATTCGTACAATTTCATAAATGGAAGTAATGCAATTGAAGTTGCGGCCAAGACGTTATTATGTATTTGGATACCTGCAGCCGTAGACATGGAGCTTTTCGATGGTTGATCTGCTCTTGCAGATTCCGAGGCCGTCTTTGCCAAACTGGGCATCACATTGCTCTCTTTTGACAGGTCATCCCCATCTGTAATACTCGTTACAGCTCTTATTTCAACTTCTTTAGTACCTGATAACTCAGTGCTTTCGCGAGAAGTTTGAAGGGGGGAGTCATTTAAGCCAGACAGTAGCGAAATTTCAGATCTGTCAATGGAATAATGGAGTAGGCTCGCTGAACGCCTATTTCTCTTTGTTTCTAACGTATTTTTATGCATGGTATGGTTTTGTAAGAAACTGGCATTCAGGCGTTCATAGGTGGCTAAAAAATCTGCTTTCAGGCGGGCAGTCAGCCGTGCTTCTCGAGCTGAAAGGTCGGTAGAAGTTTGCACCGTTACTGGCAAAGGCTCAGAAAACTCACCCTCGCCAGATTGCATATTTATTTCAGATTCGCTACATTTGTCAATTGTGGGTCCATGTGCCTCTAGAGTGTTTTCACCCCAACAGACATTAAAAAGGGCGAAGAGACCACAGGCTTACCAGCACTTTGAGTGTCAATCAATGGGGTTTTAATCAGTTCCTTATCCTGTGTTAAGACATTAGGCAAATTAATTGCCATCAAATCAGAGTCAGTCAATTCAAATGGAGATGAAAGCGAGACATCACTAGCATCAACATACACTGAGGGAGAGAAAGCCGGGGCCAGTTCAGCAGGGCAAGTGTCGAGACCTCCCCATTGATTACCTAAGCTGCTGGGGCAGTCTTTCGCCTTTCGAAGGGGGCCCAATGATGTTAGGGACAATGCGGCTAACGAAGGTACTGAGCCTTTTTCCAAGCAAGTGACCACCTCCATGTCGTTTTCAGTAACAACCTCAATTAAGTCATTATGAACATTTGACTCCGCCGCGGCAACAGGGCTTACCTCCTTTGGAAGACTTGTCAGCACTTTTCTTCAAAAAAGCAGTGATTTCTGATGGGTCTGTGGACCCTCCTTCGCCGTCACCATGCTGTTTTGGGCTTCCAACGCTGCCAACACTTACACACTTAAACTGATACACGAGATAAACGGGATCCGTCAGAAAATCCAGAGAAAGAAACAAGTGTGCGGCTGCGGACGCGCGGCAGACTGCGGCAGACTGAACTTGTCGCCGAACTCTGCGCCGCGCTCCACGCCCCCACGTTGTATTTGAAGGCAAGTCCCAAGAATTAAAGCGGCAGTACAGAAACAAGGTCCGTAGTCGCAGCAGCTCCTCTTTGACAGCCACACACAGCGAGATCAGCGGCAGACTGAACTCGTCGCCAAACTCCGCGCCGCGCTCCGCGCCCCCACCTGGTATTTGAAGGCAAGTCCCAAGAATTAAAGCGGCAGTACAGAAACACGGTCCATAGTCGCAGCAGCTCCTCTTTGACAGCCACACACAGCGAGATCAGCGGCAGACTGAACTCGTCGCCGAACTCTGCGCCTCTCCGAACTTTCTATTTAAAATTGTGAAAAATATAAAAATAACAGAGTTGTTAAGTTAATTTCCAACTGCACGGGTGAAGAGGCACCAGAACTGGGTGACATGTTCTGGACAGCAATCGCAAGAAATGTGATTTTACGCAAAATGTATTTCCGCTAGAATTGTGAAACATTATATACTTATTCCCACGTTAAACACACACACTTGTAGAAAGTTGCTTAAAAATGGGACATTGTGTTCATAGTGAAAAGGGCAAAATCCTGTGAAAAGCGGAGACAAGATCCCACAGCTAGGTTTTGAGGAGTAGCTGCTATGTAAAATATGTAATCTGTATATGTGATTTTTGTAGAGGTTGCACATGTGGAAATATGTATTTTGGCAAAAGTAGATTTTGTGTTCCAGGGGCTAGGGGTGGATTCTCAGCCTCATAAAATTCCACCATAAAGATGAACCTCTGTTTCTCTCCTCCTATCAAGGCAGAGAGTAGACTCTGACCCAATCACCTTTCAAAGGGGCAAGCTTAGGCTAAACCAGCACACACACCCCTTTATGATTAGCATAAATCGAGACAGCTCACCACACATAAGGACAGACATATTCACTCACTATCCTGATGATCGCAGAGCACCCTGCTGCTGAACTCTACATCTTCTTTGCTCCAGACTCCAGAAACTTGTCAAAGCAAAAGGCCACTGCATAGCTGAACCATTATCAGCTAGGCCTCAAAATTCTAGAACAGAACCCCACAAGCCTAAGGGGGAAGCAACATAATACAGCTGGGCTGTGCTGTTACTGCTTGCCTGCTGAAAATAAATATCCTCAGAATCAAGAAGGGTAAATCCGATCCAGTCCTCGGACTGTGACCAGAGCGCCTTGCTGACCCTATCCAGTCCTGTGCCGTGCTGTGACCAGAACGCCTTGCTGATCCTACCCAGTCCATTGTGCCCAGCTGTCTTTCCTAAACCAGGTCCAATTACCTGACCAGAACTGACGGTCCCTTTTAAAAATGTATCCAGTGAGTATAAATAGGAAGAATTGTGTCACTAGCATATGTACTTTGCATAGTCTTATCCCTATCTTAGACCCATCATATCTTGTATTGAGAACCGGTATTGTTAGGAGTATCTTTGCATTGTCTGAAAACTCTCTCCAAACCATCCTATCTTCCCTCCAGAACTAGTATTGTTAAAACTATCTTTGTGCAGAACCTTTGCTCATCTGAAGAAGGTGTGTTTCCTTAGCAGACAGTCACCCCGATCAAGTGACTGTGTTCCTGTGTGGTATTTGTTTTGTTCATAGTCATCCTCTAGTGTAAGCAATCCTTTTGTCATTTTTAAAAGCACTCGGAATCAACGCGATTCTGCCGTTATCGTGAATATCGTGCAGTGAAAAATGTGCCGCAAATTGTCGTTTTGGGAAATTTTACATGTGTAAAACAGCTTTTAATTGTTTCCGACTTGAATTTTAAGATTCCAAATGTTTTCTTGGGATTAAATCATTGCTTGTGTATGTGTGCAACTATCCAAAGCAGCTCCCACAAGAATTTATACCAATTTCAGAAATTTTGACCATATTTGGTGTTTTTGCCCAGTCCATTCTGAAGATGACTTTAAAAGCCATTCTGACAGCTTGACAGTCAATTCCATTTTCTCTTGTGTTTGCTGGGGGAAATTGGGATTGATATTCTGTTTGAATTCTGCCAGTCCTGAATACCTGCTCTCTCCTTCTATATCTTTACATTACCTATTGGGGGTTGAGGGGTGTGCAGGGGCAACCTCTAACCACAGTGCTATCAGATCTGAACTAACACAAACATATTATTTCTGTGCTGAATTGTTTTGCTCAATACTTACTCCTTGTGTGTTAAAGAGATTATTCAGTGTTACCTCACCCCATTGGTGATTGTTGTGTACCTCTTAAGACATATTGTGATTCATTTTTAAATACATAAAAATGTACCTTTGCAATCAGCCTGATTCCTGGTTCAGTGTGACCAGGGTGGGGGGTTATCCAGGAGAAGGGCATGCTATGAGTGATATATTGTTCAGCATAAAGAACTTTTAGGCACAAATAAATAAAGATTTCAGCTGTGCACTACATGCCAAACGTTGACTTGGGTGTGTGCCGCATTGAAATCACTTACAGTTAGTCCTTTTCGGTGCCACCTAATAACACAACCTAAAATAAAACACTTCTTGCAGCTTTGTCAGCGGATGAAGTGGTGGCTTTCTTGATTTCCTTCTGTTCTTAAAACCTATAATACACCACACCCAATGATGTTTCACTGAATACAATGTAGGAGAATTAGGGAGAGAAGGCCCCAAACGCCAGAGCCAATAATCAGGATACACGAGTTAACAATTTCATTACTTAAAAGAGAAACACTAGTTCTCACTCCTCCTGCAAAGGTAAAAGAGAACTGAAGCTCCATTCATTTTTTGCAGAATTGCTACATTGCATACCATTTTTGGCAACTATTTTATTTCATTTGTATTACCCACATAAAGCAGCATTTAATATCAAATCACTGCAATCTCACCATTGACGATGGACATTTTTTTTTTTTATGATGGCTATTTCCTGTACAATGTGAGCACGGTAAGGAAGCCAAGGTCCATCCATTGCTTACAAATACATTTGATGGTGGGTTGGATCGACTGGTCCTACATTCTGTGCTTCTGCTTTTGGCATACAATGTAAACAATCCTAAAATCTATATCTCTCCTTATGCAGGGCCTAAATAATGCAAGATGTGGCATGGGAGGAGAGGAACCCAACCTCTCAGAAAACATAGGGCTGAATTTCCCCAGTATTGTATAGAATAAAGAGGACTTGCCTGTCCCCTGAGAAGCTTCCTGACGCAAGTGCCTGAGAAATAAAAATTGAAACTAAAGTACACTGCATATACTATCGGCCTCCTTACAAGAATGGTAGTTTATGTTATGGTGTCCCCAGGACCCCACTGGGGATAGGTAGAATGGCAACAGGTAGTAATCACATCTGTGCCATCACAGCCCCTTTTTGTGGAGCTATTACCTCCATGTCAACGAAAGCAGTTTTGGTGTTTGTGGGTTACTAAACCCATAATCACATGCTGGAGTAAAATAGACGATATTCAGAAGTACTGTCTGTTCTGCCGCTGCTGCCTAATTTATGACTAAGCCAAATAAGTGCAAAGTTCTAGGATGCATGGTAAAAAGAATGGAACAAAACGCATGAGCACTGTAAACCGCTGCCATAATAAAGGGCTACGATCCCAAACTTGTGGTCCAGTGTTCCTGTCTGAGGAAAGAAGACAGTGGTGCAAAATAAGCTTACTTAGGGCAGAAGGAGGCTGATATACAGGCATGGCCTCCCAGGCACTGGGGCAGCATTAAAAGAGGCCACCAGGGCCAGATTATCTACCTTTGGCACTAGTACCAAATATGGAGCAGATGCAATTATACTCAGGTTTGCTTTTTGTCTGTATTGCAGAAAAGAGCAACTAGGTTTTGCCACAATCGAAACTACTTAAAGAATTTCACCCAGGACCAAAAAACTAAAATGAAGTAGATTTATGTACTACTTTCAACCATGATGTAACAGGAAACTGGTTGTTCTTCACAGTAATATTGTTCACATTAAAATGTGGAACAAAATGGTTCATGCATAAACGTGAAAAAGGGAAAATCGGTTTGTGATCTGAATTTTCTTCCTTGGGGTCAACACATCATGTAATAGGGGGCTAGTTAAATGTGGGGCTAGTCCTATTTGCAACATTTCCTCTCACACTGGCAGGGAACAATGGGAAAACCACGTCACTACATTGCAAAAAACATGTAATATGGATTGGGCAAAACCTGTTTGTGTCATTCTGTATCAATTCAAGCAAGAACACTAGTGCAATACATCCCACTGCATCCACCAGACCGACTAGAACACGCTACACACACATGCTCAGAGTACCCAAAATCAAGAGAGCCCGGGCAGGAGGTGTGAGCTTTCCATACCTAGCAGTCCTACAATGGAACACTATGCCACCCTACCTACGAGCTGAAAGATCGCACTTTGTATTCCGCAAAACGGTGAAAACCCTGATCTTTACCTGACCTCCACCCGATACAACCAGCTAAGAAAGATACCAGTATTACAAAATTTACATTGTTTTATTTGTAATTAAATGTAATGCATTATGTACAGTACCCTGACTATCATGTGTAACTAAGCTTCATACAAGTAACAGTGCCACGTTGCTCAAGGCCTGCCTGTGCGCTATACAAATGTAAAAATAAATAAACAAATAAAACGTGAATTTTCTCAGTTGTATGCATTGTCACAAAAGTTGCATCACATTCCTGAGGTCAGTGGGCAGTGGCAGGATGGGTACATTTCCGGGCAAACAGGTAAAGACCAAAGGACCCTGGTAAGATACGGAGACGGACTCTATCTGTTTGAGTATAGCTCCACTGTTGACGGAGAGCAGAGGGGCATTGGCAGATAGTTGCAAGGGGAAATGAATACAACCTTAAGAGGGACCATAACAGGGGATGAATCCTTCAGTGTAAGGCAATGTTCAACCTGCTACTGATGTAACTTCTGCAGGGCCAGTGGTGCCAATTCTTTGATCTACCCTGTCAGCATTATCTGTACACTAGACTCCTTGGCAACACAGGTACAGCTGTCTGAGTCATGGGAGAGTTTTGTAAGTGCTACATATCTGAAAGGAATCACAAGGTGTATCAGAGCTACTGCAAATGGACGAGAGTGGGGCAGGCAGGTTTCATATTACACAGCATCTAAGAAACTGATTGTTCCAATCACTAGATGGCAGACTATGCAAAGCATGTGAATCTAGGCAGATTAGAAAGCCTTAGCATGCAAACAATACTTACCAGTGATTCTTTTTCTGTGACTTGTATTTGCTTAGAATCATATAGCCGTCCCATGCAGAGTTGGCATAGTGTTACAGGTACGCCCCTGTATGGATGGCCTGGAAAGCCCAGATGTATGCAGTAGTTATGGTGCCAGCAAAACACAGATTCAATGACAGAAATAGTCATAGTGAAAGGCAAACCCCAGCTTTATTAACATCCAAAATAAAGCAGGGACAGCATACAAGCAATAGGTTTGCAGCTCTCATAGCTCTCATAGAAACCAATACCTTATAAACCAAAAACACATCATACTGACAACATCATACTACAAAACATATGGGATGAGAGGACACGTTGGGTGTACTGACTACATATAGACTCCATATTTGTTAAATGTTTCATAGGGTTAGACAAATCTGATAGCTCCACCAGGAACCACTTCTAAATTGATAATAGTACATGTAATCTCTAAAATAAATGATTTATTGGCACAACACGTACTTGCCGGCCTAGCACTGCAGGTCAGGATTGGTTGGCATTCTACTGGCCAACCTTGGACAACAGACAGGTCATCAAATCATGAGCAAAATGGGAGTAGGGTAGTGAAGTTCACAGACTACCTTTCTTTCAATTAAAAAAGATCCCTTGCCTTATTCCTAGGTCATGAACCAGAGTGATTCCTCTGTAGTTGGCCTTGCATGACACCTTGTGACCGGGTATATGTTCAAAGAGTGAGGCAGGTGCCTATTGCTAGTGAATGGAAGATATTTTTCAAATTGGGCCACATGTGATGAGACCGCATTTAGAATTCTTTCACCATGCATATATGGGGATTTTAGCCAATTTTAATGCGAGTGTCATGGTTTTCACTACCACTAGGGACTTGCTTGATCCGTTCCCCATGAAGTCTATAGCTTATAATTATTCTGAACCTGGCCTTCAAAAACTATTCACTTTTTTCATTAATCTAACAATATATGGCATGTGCCTTGGGAATAATTATCATGTGTTCTCTCATCCAGACCCTCCCTATTTTCTTAGTAACCTTGGGTTGGTTTGCATAGCTATTTCTCTGGGCTCTGTACGAATATGTATTTCACTGAATTCAGCATTTTGGGTTCTCGTGAAGCCTTGAGGGATTTCATTCACTTTAATGCATGCGGCTACTTCCATTTCTGAAAAGATGTCTCCTCAGTACTGCACATTTCTATGTTAGTAAGCTATATAGGCATATCATTTGTGTTGCATTCAGCTTATGTACATTGCTTATGTTATTATTCTTCATGTCTAAATGAATGCAATTGATATTCTTTGTGTATAAATGAATATTTGACATATTACTCATTCTTCATGGTGTGTGCATATTTGTTTCATGTCTAAAGCGTGCATATGTGTGGTTTCACTATAACATTGCTTTTCTAACCATCTTCAGTTTAGATTACTCATTGTGTTTCTATTCTGCTGTAGAGGTCTGGGATATGAGTGTTTTGTCTGTCTTAGTGAGTAAGGTTTCTCACCTATGTGATATGAGTTTGGGGAGGGGCAGTAGCTATGGATGTGTATTCATCTGTCTCTCCCCTCAGGTTGAGTCCTTGACCACTCCCTCATTCATGTCCTCCCCCACATAGTGTATTTGGGGGTTTATATATTAGTTACCATGCAGGTTTCCTGCATGTGTTATGTGTCCATCCATGCTCCATGTCACATAATTGCACTAGTTACGAGGTTCTGGAGGATTTGTACATTTTGGTCCTGGGTGGATAATACGGCTTTCCCTCATGTGAACATTAGGTAGATCATCAGTTTGTATATGCTCATGAACCTGGATATTTAGAATTATCACTATTTCCATTCCAACTGCTCCTTTGGCAGCCTTTTGCAACCATGCATTGCTATTCTTAAAACACAGAAGGCCAGTTGTATGAAGACTACTATGGCTATTAATATTTTGAATGAATTAGCCAACCAGGTGGGTATCCATGAGAACAGATAGCTGAGCCAATCATTATTTTTAGGTTCATCCACCTCCTCTACCTTCTTTGTGTGTAATTCTGTTAAAGCGGCTATGACCTGGTATCCATACCAGGGGTTCTGGTATCTCTATCATGACAGGTTGTATGTGCAGCAAGAAGGCCCGATTTTGGAGCACATACCACCCTCCATGGCCGTTATCAAATTAAGGAAATATCTGTTTTGGAGTGTCATGAGTTTTATGGGCCTCATTCCCGCCTTCATGGTGTAAACCCTTTCATGGTTGCATTTGTTGTCTGTAGCAACTCCCCTCTTGTTATTTGTAACCATTTTGCATGTGTTGCTGCCTGCAAGCAGGAGTAAAGAAAAATGTAAGGAACACTGCCGTCCTGCTGAACAGCTTATGCTCATCTGGTATGTCATCATAGGCCAATACTGATTTGACTAAGACATAATTATCTCTTTTACTGCATTTCATGGACCTTGTGTTTCTTAGGTGCGCATCCATTTGAGGGAAGTCATCAATTTGTACTTCACTCTGGGGTACTACTAGAGCCTGTGTTTATATGAGTACTATGGAACATAGGCCTCCCCAGTTTGAGGGCAAATGCATATGGGTCTTTGAGCCACAAGCCCAAAAGTGGTCCATCAATATTGCTGTTCCTAATTTCATGCCTGTTACATCAAAAAGATGCCTGCACCAAGCGTTTTTTTTCTAACTTTCAACTTTTACTCTACCATTATTTCAGAAGCATGGGGTAGCATTTTTCAGGGGTAGTATCTGTACTGCCCCTCCCTCATTGTTGACCCATATGAGTACATTTCAGGCTGTATGTCGAGTCACATTTTATTTGTGTTTACACAACCTCTTCCCATTGCTCCAAGAGTGCTAGTGCTTTGCACACCACCAATACTTTGGTCCATACATCTGTGGGAGTGCAGTCTCTTTTATGTGTAACTGGCCTCTTTCTCAACATCTAGGTATTTCTTTCAATTTCTTATTGTCGCACTGCAGAATTTTATTTTCTTCTAATCCCTGCTCCATTTGTCTTGGATAGTATATCTGATACCACCTTGTGCCGTGTCTCGGCCTTTATCACCATCTTCATCTCTTTTATGTAATTATCTTACCATGTGGATTTTGCTTTGTTCACCCATAATAATGGAGCTGTACGATCCTGGAATTGCCATCTAGTCATATATAGTGTGAGGCTTGCATTGCCATATGGCAATGCAAGCCATGGAATGTTAGCAAGTGTGGAACCATGGGCTCCCTCAGGGTTCCATGGATGTCAGGGGACTCAGTATGGGAGATGTTACCGGAAGTATGCTATCACCTATTTTCTACCCGTCCCTCTAACCTGAAACAGGAATAAACTTCATCTACTTGTCTACCTGCTGGCTCTGTGCGTGTTCCTGCACCCTGTCAGAAATTCCTGAGGCTGCACACTACAAATTGATGATGAGGCTTCAAGGGCCCACGAAAAATTGGAGCTGGATGGCAGGTGGAGCTGAAAAGCTCAAGGGCCGCTGAAGAACAGTCCTGGAGGTGAGCCAGAAAGATGAAAGCGAACGGGCTGCTGTTCAGGGTCTGGCATGTGGTAGAAGGAAGGTGCAGTGCCTCTTTAGTCCATGTCCACGAGAACTGAATGAGATGGCATGCTTTGCCATTGCCCCGAATTGTGCTATACTGTGTGGGGCACAGCAATGATGAAGATGTAAAGCCCAGCATGTAATAGCCTCGGTGCACACACCGGTGCACTGCCGAAATGCTGCTGTGCAGGCTGAAACAGTGCCTCCTAGGACGTGTGGCCCCATATCTGAGAGAGTGATGAACATGATTTCCCCTGCCTCATTGTTGGAGTTGTGGCGTGTCAAATATGGAGAAAGAAAAAGCAGAAGGAAGGAGAAATGTTTTCTTTACTGTGCGCCATCATCACGCTCTGAACGTTCTATGGAGGCCGTTGAGGCCTACTGTGATGTGTGATCCAACGCATTGTCGGAGTGTAGAGGAAAGCCTATTGGACGTGCTATGTGTGCGTGCTCACATCGAGAGAAGGGATCTCCAGCACAGGGGCATATTTGGATTAGTTGCAAAAATGAGTCTGGCTGACAAGAAAGATGATTGTGGAGAATAAAGTTACAGACAACAGTTGTTTTTTTTTTTTTTAAGTGAACATGAGCCCTTTTCATTAAGAAAATGCGGGTGTGTTCCAGTGTTGGGTCGAGCATTGTCAAATGGGCATTTTATATCTGGGACAGGTGGAACAAGAGATCTCTCTGATAACTGACTACTGAGGATGATAGTCTAAAGAAAGGCCGCACTCCAGTTCCATTGTTTATTGCATGCCTGCTGAAATACAGGGTTTGGAAACTTCGTATTCCTCCATTGATACATATTGCATTTATTTTACTGGATGGTTAACTGCATTGAAGAAGTGGATACCAAACTTTAGTTACTGCGCTTTGACGTACGCGGCTCCTTCCAGAGGTTGGAAATTATTTGATGATCTCTTTATCTATGTGGCCGCAGCATGAATCTCTTTCTCTCTTGCACCTGGCTGGTAAGGCATAAGGTTAGGGAACATTGCAGAAAGTCAGTGCATTAATGAAATTAAATGTTTTAAAATGCTACCAGTATAATCTGTATTATTATGAGAGATTTAGGAAGAGTGAAGAATGTTGTCACCGTTACAGCCTAAGGTTCTGCTGGAGCATTAATGGTAACTTTAATTCATGCAAAAAGAATATGAGTATTGAACAGAAGCATGCTTATTTTATTGTATTTCCAGATTAGAATAATGTGAGATGTTACATATCATCTGATGGCAGTTTTAAATGAAAGTGAAGTGGGACAAGTTATTATTGTGTGTGTCAGTGAAAGTGTGTTAGGTGTATTAAACAGCACTGCACCACATTTAACATAATTCTTAAAGTGTTGTGCCTGATCACCACCACTTGCAAGGGATCTCTATGTATTTGCTGTGTCCCAACACACATGTGTATTTTCATGTGTCCATTTAAAATGTTAAATTACATGTTTATACTGTGATAGGCTTGCTGACATTTTATGTATGGATATGTGAATTGATCTATGTTATGATTGAATGGGGCAACCTCACATCATACATTATTATTAGCGTGCTACTGCTTAGGTCAGTAGGTGTTGGTAAGTGGATGGGTTGTGCCCTAAACCGACAGATATTTTATTATTAGTGTTATGGTGCTTCTGTTGTGAGCAGTAGTGTAATGTTTGTTAGCCTTCTGTATAGGTGGTGAGTCTTACGAGTAATCATATTCTTTAGCGCCACTGGGTGGAATTTAAGTGCCATTTGGGCAGAATGAATGATAACATTAAAGCGCTGTTTCTGTGCACACAAAAAAGATATGCTAGTTTTATGCATGCATGGACAATATTACATTTTCCCTACACGGTAACACAGGAGTAATTAACCTGTGCCTGTGTGTCTTTAATCATGTTCTGTTTCTTTAGCAGTATCATCTGTTTCTATGCACTCTTTGTATTGTTTGTTACTTTTCTGTCTTTTCTCATCTTTTCTATGTGTTCTTTGGGGAGTAGTGTGGTATTGATACCCTCTGTGTGGTTGGCTAATCCGGTTCAGATTTGGTATGTGACAGGATCCCTGTGTGAAATCAGGTTGGTGGTATGTTTGGCTTTTCATAGGTGGTTGCGAAAGTCTTGGTTCTCGAGTAATGGTTGTTAAGGGACTTCAATTCAGCACTCCCACTAAGTCAATGCCGAGTCTGGGATGCCCAAGGGAAGCCCTTATTTATATATTTTTATGACAAGTTCATAGATCTGGATGATAAACCCTTGTATAACACCCCTCTCTTTGAATCCCCCTGACCTCACTGAGCCAAGAAGTAGGTTTGTTTTGCAAATTAAAAGATTAATTTTAAAATTAAACAATATATATATATCACACCTTTTATGAATAAATTAATATTTGATAGCACACTTATGAATATGACAGTGATCAACAATGGATATTATTACACTAGCACACTTTTGTAATCACTTAGGAGTTGGGATAGAAAGGATAAGGTAACTGAGAATGCTTTTATCGTTTCAAGGAAAAACAATGATGGAAAGAATGCAGCACAGAAATAAACTGATATGGTTTCAGCAAGAGAGGATCTAATCACTTTTCCCCTTGTGGCCATTCACTCCCCCCCTATGCAGTATAAAGAGATGGAAGGAGAGCACACAATTTTCAGGAATACCATCTAATGCAATACCAATTCAGTTCTCCCCTAGCAAGCTTAGAGCACAGGTATGATTTTAAAACACAGGCAAAAATACTTTAAATGTGATTTGCAAAGAAGTGAAAATATGCTAAAAATGATTTTAATTCCCTATAGGCGATTCAGGGTAGGTGGCAACTACTTTGAATTAGTTCAGGTCAACACTATCAGTGATTCATGAGGGATTATTAGGTTGAAAATGTATTTCAGCAATGCAAAGCAAAAGACAGCGATTTTTGACCGGTGGTGAAATGAGCTAGTTGCAATTTGCAGCACTTTTCCCGAGTGCGTTGAGCGTGATTACGGAAATACTATAAGGAGTAGAAAGTCGGGTTGGAAAGCTGAGGATCTTAGCTTTAAAATGAAAGTTAAATCTTGTTCCTAGCACACGCGGTTCCAAAGATACGGACAATTTTGTGGAGGTAGATTTTCCGAAATAAAGTAGTGATTCAGATTGGCAAATTACACTTTCACAGGTTTAAAGTCAGAGAATGAACACTATTTCTATGATGCAGTTCTGGACAGGTTAAAATGGTTTGAATCAGATTATTTTGCACTAAGAGATTGGTTCTGGCTCAGTTTTCAGGATACTCACTCCTAGTCTTGGAAGGAATGGGCCTCCGTCACAGATCTGGTCAACAGGTTTAGCTGCGGTTCTCTCTCCACGGACGGTCTCTGGTACCGGTTCTGCTCACAGCGATCTGGGTCAGCTCTGCTCTGCTGGTCTGGTACTCTGGTTCTGGCAAAAGTTCTTGGCACTGCACAGCGATCTGGTCTGGATACAGCACTGCTGTCTGGGTTCTGGCATCGGGTTCTAGCCATAGTCAGGTTGCAAAAGATTTTGAGGCCTCCTGAAAAGGATTCAGCTTTTGGACTAGGCCGCTCTGCTGCAAGTTCTGAAGTCTGGATTCTAAGTTCTGGATGGTCCTTCTTGATATTGTCTGGTCCGGCAGAGTGTTTCGCAAGAATTCAGGCAAAGTGGAAAAATGAGTGTGTCCTGCCTGGATTTCAGTGGGTCCTTTTATGTCTTTAGAAAGTGGGTGGGTGTGTGGGCATAACTAATCCTGCCCCTCACAACTTATCATTGGCCAAGTTCTCCTCTCTCCCTTGATTGAAGGAAATGGAGTGTCATTGTGATGAGGTAAGTTTATGGGTCAGAGGATCCTCCCCTTGTCAATTTGCACACAAATCTATTTTTGATCCAAATACATATTTCCCAGATAGAGTTGTTGAAAATACATGTACACATGATGGATGAATTAAGACAGGTCTCTGATCAAGCCCCATGTTCCTGCGAGCTTGGGTTCAGAAATGACAACATTTTGCGCTTTTTAGTAGCTTTTGCAACATTGGTTTTTCCTCAAAATTTACACAGAGGTACACCCCCTCCCTGAGCACATTACAATAAGTTTTCAATTCTCCAGTGTAAGCACAGTGTCTGCAATATTAATAAATAGCGGGGTTCGGCCTCAGAACATTGTGTGGAGTCCTAACACCTCTTGAAATGTGCACAGAAAAATCACAGGAATCATGATATTAATTATATCATTTTGACACTTTCACACTATGAATTAACCATCTTTTTAAAATTATGCTCTGGCCCAGATTGGTGTGGTTTAGGTTCCAAAGCACATGGGGGGATTTCTGTCTGTCCCCACCTCCAGCTCAGGTGGCTCCCAGAAGCACTGCTCCTCCCTGTTTCTTCCAAGAGGAAGCCATTTACGACCCCCCTAATTTAACATTTGCCTGAGCCAAGGAAAGCTCATTGTTCTATTTCTTGCAGCCCCAGGCACCCCACCCCTAATTCAATCAGAGGTGTAATCTCCTTTTGGTGGGAACAGCAGAAGGCAGCCAGGCCTGTGAATGCAGTTGCTGGGCAAGTTTCAACTCCTGTCGGGGGTAGTTGCCGGGCAGAATTCAATCTCTTCAAGCCAGGCTTCAGCTAAATGTCACTTTTATTCCAGTTTCTTTCATGCAAATCAAACTTACAATTTTGACACATGCAGCTAGAACGCTGATTCTAAGTTCAAAACTATGACATTTAAACAGTTGCAACCTATGTGACATTCCAAAGTAAATCACTCATTTATTTTAAACATTTTGATTTTAGTGGCTTTAAGTCCAATTTCACTTGAGCTGCTGACATCCACAGCTCAGCCAGTTTTGTTATCAACATTATTTTAGGCTCTTCATCTTTCCAGATTGTGTATGCACACAAGACTACATTCTGCCAAATGTCTGCTGGTGTTCAGTGAGATTTTTGAATATCTTGCAATGTTTGGAATAGGCATTTTGAGCTTGCATTTCAGAGAAACGAAGGCGATTTCAAAGTGCTTTTTTGAGCTAACAGGCACTGCTGTTTTTCCTTTGGCACCACGTTTTACTCATGGCGCTTCTGGCCCATCACGCTCGAACTGGTGGGTGGCAGGTCAGGCAACCATTTTGGTGTGCGCAAAAATGCACGGTTTTCCTGGATTCTGGCTTTTCGGCCATCTTGGATTTTCTAAGCCCACATCACCAAATGTTGCAGCATAATAACTTGAACGTGGGTCAAGACACCTGCTAATGGTATGTTATTATTTGGGGGTTGCCTGCGTGCTTGCAAATGTGCTCAGGTGAGCCAAGCCTGAGACCTCATGTTTCAGGCGGGGTATTAGGTGAATACGGTGAGACAGTCCTAGATGTTGTACAGTGTGGTTTGTGCTCGAAGGTGGCAGCTGTGAGATCCGGTGGTGGCAGTCCCAGATAGATGGTGACATGTTTCTGTGATGGTTTGGAATGTTAGTTACGCGATTGTGGAATACGTTCTGGTTGTTGTGGATCTGGTGTTGAAACAAGGGTTGTGGATGTGGTTTTGCTAAAGTTAGGTTGTTATGTGTTGCTGTGTACAGGATCCTGTTTGGTATGGTGTGTAAATACACTTGTGTTGACCCATTCATACAGTCTTATATGGAAGGGAGACTTGTAGTTTGAGGCATGCATTGCCGCATGGCAATGCAAGCCACGGAATGTAGGCAAGTGTGGAACCATGGGTTCTCTCAGAGGTCCATGGGTGGCATCAAGGGGACTCAGGATTGGAGATGTTACTGGAAGGATGTTATCATCTATGCTGTCCCTCTAACCTATTACCATGGAACAGGAATAAAGTTCATCTACTATTGTACCTGGTAGCTTACTGCTTGTGCCTGCACCTTGTCCGCCATTTCTGAGGGTGCACACTACATCATACAAAGTACAAGGTGATTTGGCAATGTGCCATGTTCACAGGTACTTCTGTTGCTATAAAAAAATCGGGAAGCGCTTATGGCATAGGGGATAAGAGAGCACACACAACAGCGCTCATCAGACGTCTCTCTCCCCACTCGGCTCATGTGCTGATACCACACATTATTAGTTACTTGAGCGGATTCAGTCATATATGTGTTCATGGTCTCAAAATCATCTGTCACACTTCATTTCAGTCTCTGCATATGCTTGGTTACTACAGGCAATTCTTGTGTAATAATTTCATTTACAATTGTGATGGGAGTTGCATTGCTATATACTGGCATGGCCACATTATAAAGAACCAACTCTCTTAATGCCATTAAAATGATAAACTGAAGGCTACACAATGTTAAAAATGTTGCTATAAGCATTATTGCTGACATGTCTACTTTTTGCACACAGCTAGGAACATTATTTTTTCTAAGTGCCAAAAGAAAATATCTGACAATATTGATGTATCCCATTGTTATCACCACAGAAAAAGTATTTTTTGTTTCTTTAAAGGGTCAGTGTTCACAGGAAAAATTGTGTTAATATGGGAGGAAAAATTAGTTTAAAAATAAAATAGGATTTTATATTCACTAATTACACAGCGAGGCTAATATTCCGAACTCCTAGACAAGGATAAGTGTTCACTAAATAATTGTAATAGGTAATTTATAACACGCTTAATACCGAGAGGTTTCTAAGCGTGCACCCAGGGATCGAACCTGTGTTGTTCCACGTCATCTTGCTTCCAAGGCGAGCATTTTGCCCCTGAGCTATCCTCCTGAGACGCCCGATAACATAAAGCCATAAAACATTTACAGGCCGATTCATGGAATAATTAGCGCGGCGCAAGTGGGCAAAAACGTGCGAATCGCAGTGGAATAGCGAAAATCGCAGTGCAATTGCGAAAATCGCACGAAAAGCAGCGCACGCCGATTCATGGAAGGCCGTGCGCGAGAAAACCAGCGGATGTGCGATAAAAAAGTGCGCGGCGCACGTTGGCGCACAGGCCATCTAACAGCGTGCGCCAGGTCACAGCGAAAATCGCACAGGCCACAGCGAAATTCGCACATAGCGCGGCGCACACAACAAAAGTAGGCGGAACACGGGCGTAACACTCGGAATGGGGAACAACTTGCCAAAACGTGGGCGTCACGGGGGAAGTACAGGGCACAAGTGCGCGGAACGCCCACACGCTCGCCTAAAACTCGTATTCATGGAATAGAATAGGGCAAAAAAGCGCACGCTCAAACCAGCGCACAGGCACAAACACGACCGCCACAAGAAAGCAGGCGGTAGCGTCTCTGCGGCTGTAAGAAATGTGCGCCAAAAGGTGCGCCAACAAATAGCACCTATATACTGCCATGATGAATGTCCCATACTGTGGCCCTCCAGGAAAAATGACGTGCAAAGGGGTACCCACAAACACGGACACCCGCTGACAAAAAATACGTGTGCGTGTATACCGGGGTGCGCGGGAAGTCTAACACGCGATTTCAGCAGGGTACGTGCATCACAGGGGTTCGCGTGAAGTTCCTCACGCGATCGGGCCTGGGGGAGCGTGCTACGTGTATTTCAGGGGTTCGCGTGAAGTTTCACACGCGATCGGGCCTGGGGGAGCGGGCTACGTGTATTACAGGGGTTCGCGTGAAGTTCCTCACGCGATCGGGCCTGGGGTAGCGGGCTACGTGTATTACAGGGGTTCGCGTGAAGTTCCTCACGCGATCGGGCCTGGGGGAGCGGGCTACGTGTATTCCAGGGGTGCGCGTGAAGTTCCACACGCGAATAGCCTGGGCGCGTGTATTTCAGGGGTGCGCGTGAAGTTCCACACGCGAATAGCCTGGGGGCGCGTGTATTCCAGGGGTGCGCGGGAAGTTCCACACGCGAATAGCCTGGGCGCGTGTTTTTCAGGGGTGCGCGGGAAGTTCCACACGCGAATAGCCTGGGCGCGTGTATTTCAGGGGTGCGCGGGAAGTTCCACACGCGAATAGCCTCGGCGCGTGTATTTCAGGGGTGCGCGGGAAGTTCCACACGCGAATAGCCTGGGCGCGTGTATTTCAGGGGTGCGCGGGAAGTTCCACACGCGAATAGCCTGGGGGCGCGTGTATTCCAGGGGTGCGCGGGAAGTTCCACACGCGAATAGCCTGGGCGCATGTATTTCAGGGGTGCGCGGGAAGTTCCACACGCGAATAGCCTGGGCGCGTGTATTTCAGGGGTGCGCGGGAAGTTCCACACGCGAATAGCCTGGGCGCGTGTATTTCAGGGGTGCGCGGGAAGTTCCACACGCGAATAGCCTGGGCGCGTGTATTTCAGGGGTGCGCGGGAAGTACCACACGCGAATAGCCTGGGCGCGTGTATTTCAGGGGTGCGCGGGAAGTTCCACACGCGAATAGCCTGGGGGCGCGTGTATTTCAGGGGTGCGCGGGAAGTTCCACACGCGAATAGCCTGGGCGCGTGTATTTCAGGGGTGCGCGGGAAGTTCCACACGCGAATAGCCTGGGCGCGTGTATTTCAGGGGTGCGCGGGAAGTTCCACACGCGAATAGCCGGGGCGCGTGTATTTCAGGGGTGCGCGGGAAGTTCCACATGTGATTTGACAGTGTGGGTCCTCCCAGGTGTACCCTGTACACCCTCCACGGCCCCTGCAGGCAGCCCACACCACAGGGGACTACCCTGCATCCCTGGTCATGTCCCGCAGGCAGCCCACCCACCATGGGCATGAACACCCAGCAAAGGCACATGTCTCCTTGAACTAATGAACACCAACTCATGTCCCCTTGCACCCCCACCCCCCAGCACTGTGGGGCACCTGCCAGCAGGCCCCCACCCATGTCCAACTCATGTCCCCCACCACCCCCACCCCCCAGCACTGTGGGGCACCTGCCAGCAGGCCCCCACCCATGTCCAACTCATGTCCCCCACCACCCCCACCCCCCAGCCACCAGGGTCACCCTCCACCAGGCCCCCACTCATGTCTCCCACCACCCCCACACCCCAGCAGTGCAGGGGCAGCCTCCACCAGGCCCCCACTCATGTCACCCACCACCCCCACACCCCAGCAGTGCAGGGGCAGCCTCCACCAGGCCCCCACTCATGTCACCCACCACCCCCACACCCGCAGTGCAGGGGCAGCCTCCACCAGGCCCCCACTCATGTCTCCCACCACCCCCACCCCCCAGCAGTGCAGGGGCACCCTCCACCAGGCCCCCACTCATGTCTCCCACCACCCCCACCCCCCAGCCACCAGGGTCACCCTCCACCAGGCCCCCACTCATGTCTCCCACCACCCCCAAACCCCAGCAGTGCAGGGTCACCCTCCACCAGGCCCCCACTCATGTCTCCCACCACCCCCAAACCCCAGCAGTGCAGGGTCACCCTCCACCAGGCCCCCACTCATGTCACCCACCACCCCCACACCCCAGCAGTGCAGGGGCAGCCTCCACCAGGCCCCCACTCATGTCTCCCACCACCCCCACCCCCCAGCAGTGCAGGGGCACCCTCCACCAGGCCCCCACTCATGTCTCCCACCACCCCCACCCCCAGCCACCAGGGTCACCCTCCACCAGGCCCCCACTCATGTCTCCCACCACCCCCACCCCCCAGCCACCAGGGGCACCCTCCACCAGGCCCCCACCCATGTCTCCCACCACCCCTACCCCCCAGCCACCAGGGTCACCCTCGACCAGGCCCCCACTCATGTCTCCCACCACCCCCAAACCCCAGCAGTGCAGGGTCACCCTCCACCAGGCCCCCACTCATGTCTCCCACCACCCCCACCCCCCAGCCACCAGGGGCACCCTCCACCAGGCCCCCACTCATGTCTCCCACCACCCCCACCCCCCAGCCACCAGGGTCACCCTCCACCAGGCCCCCACTCATGTCTCCCACCACCCCCACCCCCCAGCCACCAGGGTCACCCTCCACCAGGCCCCCACTCATGTCTCCCACCACCCCCAAACCCCAGCAGTGCAGGGTCACACTCCACCAGGCCCCCACTCATGTCTCCCACCACCCCCACCCCCCAGCAGTGCAGGGTCACCCTCCACCAGGCCCCCACTCATGTCTCCCACCACCCCCACACCCCAGCAGTGCAGGGTCACCCTCCACCAGGCCCCCACTCATGTCTCCCAGCACCCCCACCCCCCCAGTCACCAGGGGCAGCCTCCACCAGGCCCCCACCCATGTCTCCCACCACCCCCACCCCCCAGCCACCAGGGTCACCCTCCACCAGGCCCCCACTCATGTCTCCCACCACCCCCACCCCCCAGCCACCAGGGTCACCCTCCACCAGGCCCCCACCCATGTCTCCCACCACCCCCAAACCCCAGCAGTGCAGGGTCACCCTCCACCAGGCCCCCACTCATGTCTCCCACCGCCCCCACCCCCCAGCCACCAGGGTCACCCTCCACCAGGCCCCCACTCATGTCTCCCAGCACCCCCACCCCCCAGTCACCAGGGGCAGCCTCCACCAGGCCCCCACCCATGTCTCCCACCACCCCCACCCCCCAGCCACCAGGGTCACCCTCCACCAGGCCCCCACTCATGTCTCCCACCACCCCCACCCCCCAGCCACCAGGGGCACCCTCCACCAGGCCCCCATTCATGTCTCCCACCACCCCCACCCCCCAGCACTGTGGGGCACCTGCCAGCAGGCCCCCACCCATGTCCAATCCATGCCCCCCTGCACCTGGGTCCCAACATTCCCCAATCATGTCCGTAATGCCCATCCTCCCCTGCCAAAAGGCCCAACCAACTATCACACCCACCCACATATCAAAGGCAATTACATGTTACACCCCCAATTTAAATAATGCAATTGAACACATGTCTGTCACACACAATGGCTGCAAGTGAATGACAAAACACCCAACATGACATGCCTGAAAGCAATGAGATGATACGACACATTGAAGAATAAAAAAAATAATGTATTGAACAGCAAGTAGAATGGAAATGAAATAAGAAAAAACACAAAGCAAATCAAACAAAACAAGATGAATGTCCAAGAAAATAATCTGAAAAATAAAAATAAGCCAACGAAGAACCATGAAGAAGATCATCCTTGGTCCATGAGCCCAACCAAATTAAACCTAACTATGACTACTAACTAAAAACTGAACTATATACAAAAAAGTGGTGCATTGTCCAATCGCTACCAAAAAAAATCAAAAAAACAAAGGAAACCTAAACCTAACTATACAACTATATACAAAGGCAGCGGGCTATTCGGACGGCTCACTGGTTGTTGTCATGGGCCAGGGCATCATCGAACTCCTGGTCAATGGCTTGGAGGCGGGCATGTTCCCTGGCCCCGAGGTCCCGCAGGGTTAACGCAGTGTCAAGCTCAAACTCCCTGCGAAGACCCTCGAGGCACTCAGCCCGCCTCAGCGCCCTCCGCATGGAGTCCTCCGCCCTGACCATCGTGAGCCGTTCCTCCTCTGCCCGCTGCCGCTCCGCACCTATCCGCTGGCACAACCGCTCCCACACGGAAGCCACTCCCATTCCAGGGTTCTCCTGCCCTCCGGCCGATGCCTGCACCCCTGATGTTGATGGCCCCGAGCCATGATGCCTCCCACGTTGAGCCTGCTGCTGCCTCCGACGCAACTGCCTGTGCCAGCACGACGGCATCCAGGCTGATAGAAACCACCGACGCCGTCGTGCACGTGCCCTGCCCGATGATGCCGTCACATCCTCCATCTGCTGGGGTCCAGTTGCTCTGGTGTCCACCCCTGCTGGATCACTGACTCCCGACTGTGGCAGGGATGGGATCCCCACCGAGCTGGCTGCATTGGTCGGGGCAGGTCCACAGGGGGCCCTGGTGGCATCTGGGCTGGAAGACGGCAAGGAGAACGACTGGTGGATAGCCTGCACAGAGGAGGAGAGGGCCGCCACATTGGCCAACACATGCAGGAAACCCCCGAACATGGCCGATCCCAATTGGGCCACGTCGGCACGGTGCTCTTCGTGATGCCGTGCGTGCTCCTCCCGGGAAGCACGCACGGCATCACGAATCACAGCCGTGCGCATCGCGACCCCAATCAGGACCTTCTCCGCACGGCCAGGGGTTCCCACGTCCGCAGGTGGAGGGGAGTCAGGTGACATGGACATCCCCTCTACCTGCGGACAGGCCTGGGACGGGGCATCCCTGCTGGTGCATGGTGGTGCACTCACAGGGTCAGGGACAGCGACATGCACAGGCCCCTCCACGGTGACCTGTGCTGCCTCCTGCCCCTGGCCCTGGACTGCACCACTTGCACCAGCAGGGATGCCCCCACCAGGCCCCATGTGTGCCCCAGTGGCGGCCTCCTCCTCCTCTGTGCAAACCACCAACCTGGATGGCTCCTCACCGTCTCCCACCGTAGCAGGCCCCTGTGGGGGCTCACCCACCCCATCCGCTGCAGCCGTGGGGGCATCCCCGCCGCCTTGCTCCACAGCGCCGTCTCCGCCCTCCTCTTCACTAGCCGCTGCGTAGAGGGAGACAAAGAACACAAGCATCAGGGCACTGTACAATGGTCCCCTAGACAGGAAGCAATAGCAGATGAGCACCACTGTCAAAGTACACTTCCATCATGTCCCTCCACAACACATGGGTCAGTCCAGGCAAAACACACACAGTAACAGGCATGGTGCATGCCATGGACATTTCCATGCATGTCCAATGGACTCTTGGAACATTCAATGATATGTAACTCACATGCATCATGGCTCATGCCTATCACATGCACACACTTCACCTCAGTCACATCCATCTGGCCCCAAACACACCAAACACAGCGGATACAAGGGTAATTTGGCTGCTTTACTGAATCTGTGCATTGTCACACACATGTGTCATGCATCCATGGCATGCACAAGTCACAGACACGCAGGTCAGGGACACAGACATGGCTACCATATATGTACCTGGCATCAGCACCCATCCCTCACCCCCACCCATGTCCAGGTACAGAGACTGGCATGCTCTCATGTTCAAAATCTGCATAGGGCTCCCCATGCGGCATTTCAACACATGCAACAACCATGTGGGTCACACATCACTGGTCGCACATGCATTACCATGATGTCCCTGCACACATACATGCATACATGGCCTATGGCACACATACAGGCAAGTATCATAGAACCAGCACACCGCAACATGCCCTGTCTCCCACAGTAACGCATGGACACTTACCGCTCAACTCCAGACGGGCCTCCCTCTCAAGGATCTGGGCGTGGAGCGCTGGGCGTACGCGTTCCAGGACCCTCATCTGGATGGAACTCATGCGGCCCCGGCCCCCCTCCACGAGGCGCCGGGCCTTCACAAGGGTCCTGGACCTCAAGTCCTCCCAGCGCTTCTTGATCTTCAGGACGTCGCGGGTTGCCACCCCCTCCGCGTTGATGGCAACCACACAGTCGGCCCAGATCCTCTGCCGTCCTTCCTTGCTGGCACGGGACGATCCAAAGAGGGCATCATACTGCCCCAGGACATGCTCCACCAGGACACCAACTTCGGTGACAGTGAAGCTGGTGCCCCTCTGCCCCTCTGGCCTGGGGTTGCCACTGGTGCCAGATGTGGAAGTGCCCGACATGGCAACCCCAGAGGCAGGTGTGGGTGGGCAACTGGGTCCTGGGGCTGGGCTGTGGAGCGATGTAATCCCAGTCGGGAGTCTTCAGTTCCAGCAGGGGTGGACACAGCAACTGGACCCCTGCAGGCACCAAATGGCAGGGCACGGTGGCAGCAGGCAGGCAGGCAGCAGCAGATGGCACGTGGGAGGCTGCTCGGGGCACTGGGGGGCAGTAACTCGGCCTTCTGGGCAGGAGCGTGGTCTTCCGTGTGTTTTCGCGTGGCCAGCTTGATACGGAGTGATTTGGCACGTGAAAATCCTGCACGTCAGCGTGAAATCCGAGGAAAGGCCCTTAGCGCGTAAGCGCGTCAGCACGCATACGCGATTCTATTGGACCAGAGTCCCTCAGCGCGTAAGCGCGTCTGTGACGTGACCCGCACGGGTGTTCCCCACTCAGCACGTGATGACGGGGCACACGTGGAGATACTGCACGTCAGAGTGTCATCGCGTGTAATTGGACAAAAGTGCGCGTACACGCGATTGGCCTATGTACGTGTATTTAATGGGTGCGCGGGCACTTACACACGCAAGTACGTCAGCGAACCTGTATCCCGTGGTGCGTGTGAATTTCCACACGCTATTGGACTGGGAACTGGATTCCAGGGGTGCGCGGGTCACACGCTGTATCCCGTGGTGCGTGTGAATTTCCACACGCTATTGGACTGGGAACTGGATTCCAGGGGTGCGCGGGTCACACGCTCGCCTAGAACACGCGCAAAGCATAAATTTGCGCACTTTAACAATAACAAGCTCAGACGCCAGGATGAACATACCGTTCCTAGCAGCAGTGGCAGTGGGCTACCAAAGGAGGAGGAGGAGGATAGTCAGGGCCAGAATATTCACACCCAGAACCAGCCTTTTCGGGATGCCTGATGACCAGGTGTATGGGAGGTACAGGTTTCCACCACACATTATACTGGACCTGGTGAGTGAGTGGGAGGATGACCTCACATCACCCACCCTGTGCTCCCAAGCACTCAGCCCCCTGGAGAAGGTCCTCAATGTACTGCACTTCTTAGCCACTGGATCATTTCAGCGAACAAGTGCCATAGTGGGTGGGGTGTCACAGGCCACCCAGTCACGCTGCCTACACCAGGTCTTGAACATCATCACTGCACGGCCATCAGTCCGCAGGCACATATACCTGCCCAGAACACCTGCAGAAAGGCATGCTGCCGCCCTGGATTTTTACGCTGTGGCACGATTCCCCAAAGTGCTAGGTGCCATCGACTGCACCCATGTGGCTCTACGTCCCCCCAGGGCATCTGAGCACATCTATAGGAACCGCAAGCACTGGCATTCCATCAACGTGCAGGTAGCATGTAATGCCAAGGGAATCATCACCTCAGTATATGCCAACTATCCCGGCTCCACCCACGACAGCTTCATTTACCGAATGTCCACCCTAAGCCGGGACCTAGAAGCTGGGCGGCATGGCGATACATGGCTGCTTGGTGAGTATGTATGCCACTGCACATGCATGCATGTTGGATACTGAGCAAGGTCACAACCCCACCAATGATACCAATCACCACCTCCACAGGGGACAGTGCCTACCCTCTCAGCCCCCACATGATGACGCCAATTCGGAACCCCACCACGCCACCCCAGGTAAGATATAACACAGCCCACATTACAACCAGGGGCATAGTGGAGCGCACATTCGGAGTGCTAAAGTCACGCTTTCGCTCCCTTGACCGTTCTGGCAGGCAGCTGTTATACGCTCCCCCAGTAGTGTGCAGGATCATAGTGGCAGCATGTGTCCTGCACAACGTTGCAACACGCCGGGGCCTGGCCGTGGACATGGTGGTGGCCCCACATCCCCAACCACATGCACAGCCGCTGCGCATGGGAGGGGAAAGGGCACGGGGGGAGGCAGCCCGTACACAGCTAGTGGCTAATTACTTCACATAGAAATCACACCCCTGTGGAGTGCACACTGCCCTGGCACATTCCATCTGACAATCAATGATGACTCAACCTGACACTGATCCTGAATGTCTGGAGAATGAACCGTCAAAACCATATCAGCCTGAGATTGTTCACCTGGAAGTGTCACAATGTGTGCATCCCTACCCACACAGACACCACCAATGCAGTTTTGTGAAGTTACACATTGAAGCAGCTAAAATGAATACCCACTTGCAAAATGCAACAAGAGGACAGTGCCATGTCAGCCAACCCAACCCCAGCACCGCCACACGACACACCGTGCCATGTCATGCTAATTGCAGGTAAACAAAGTAATCCCCACAACATGACATCAGTCTCACTATGTACAGTGGCACTATTAGAAACCTGCAACACCTGAAATGCTCACAGCAATGCCGGACCAACAACATACTTGAGCACGTAGTACCATTAACATGACATCACAAATGTTACATATTAGTAGTCTCACCACCTGGAAATGCCTGCACTCCCACCACTACCAACTGTGCAGTGTTGTCGCCATGTAGAGTTGTAGGTGCACTGCTGCCAACATGGACCCCATCTCCAGACTAGAGGTCCTTGTGTGGACATGAGGAAGGGACCTGCAAATTGGGAGGTAGACACAGAAGAAGAGTTACACATCAATGCAACATGCAGTGTACAACACAACAGCAATATGCACTAGGAATGTATACACAGTATTGACTACAGACTGCCCACACAGCTCATGGGAGTCCAACGTCACTGTGTAATTCACTGTCACTTGGGCACACCCTTTACAAGCCCATGGAAACGGGAAGCAGGAGGGGTGTGTGTGACTCAAACCCAAGCATCTGAACCAAATACATTAAGGCCTGCATGTGCCCAGCCACAATGCAGCGTATGCCCACAGGAACCACGGAAGCCAACAGATCGTCCCAAAAAAATTGGGAATAAAAGAAATAAAAATAAAAATAAAAATAAGAAACAATCAAAAATGGCCATTGATGGGCCCGGGGGGGTTGGGGAGGCCACCCAAGAGGTCCGAGGACAGGATGCACACCAGAACCCACCTGCGTGGATCCTGGGAAGATAAAACACCTCCATGGGCTCATGGCCCACACGGCTACCCTATTGTGGGAGTATCACTGCTGTCGCTATTATCACCCTGTGCAGCTGCATCCGGAGGTGGTTGCACTATGGGAGGCAGCCCACGCAAGGCCCTAGTCTGCTCCTCCATGGCTGCAAGCATGCGGGTGTGGTAGGTCTGGTTCTGGAGGATGAGTGTGCGGAGGTCCCCATGCAACAACTCACGGGATGCCCGGACCTCCGCCCTCGTTGCCTGCATCTCAGCTGAGAGCGTACGGGTGAGACGCTCCAGCTGCTGTTCTGTCCTTTGGTGTGTTGAAGCCTCAAGCTCAACAAGAGTCGTCCTGAGGTGAAGGAGCTCCTGCCTCAGGGCTTCCCTGTGGCCCTGGGACTCAATGGAGATGGCCTCCTGCAGAGTCACCAGTGCCGCCCGCCTGTCCCTGTTGGACCCCAACATGTCCTCCCTGTGTGACTGGCAGATGGAGTCGGTTGCCTGCTCTAGTCGCTCCATCAGCCTTTCTGGGGGGACAATGGAAGTGGCCACCCTATCCATGGCCTGAGCCATCATCTCGGATGATGCAGCCTGTTGGGTTGCCATACCGTAAATGGATTGCTCCCATGCGGTATTGCCGGGTGGCGTACGGCCACCACGTCGGCGGGCACCACACCTGTCTGGGGCAAGGCGAACTGCGCCTTGCTGTGCCGGCACTGCCTGAGGCTGCAGGACTGCATTCCCCCTCTGATCTGCTGGCCCAGGAACAGGATCAGATGTCGCGGAGTGTGACCCTGCATCCGTAACCACCGAAGGCGTAGCTGCCAACACTGACATCCCCATGGAGGGTTCTGACCCTGGTGCAGGTGGGTGAGACAGAACAGAATCCCTCCCTGGAACACTCACCTGCGACGGCACGTAGGTCTCATCCGAATCAACACCTGAGTACAGCTCGGGGGAGGTGCAGCCAGAGACACCCCTTGAGAGCACGACCTGCAGCACTTGTGGGTTCTCCCCCACCACCACACCACGTCCCTCACTGGTGGTTGGTCGGCCCTCGGACCCCTCCTGGGTCTGCACCATCTCCACAACCCCAGCAGTATCAGGTGCGTCTTCCCCTGCAAAGACATGATAACAAAGAAATGGAAACAGGCATTAGCACCATGGCACACATTGAGGGCTGAGAAGCAAGAGAACCAGTACTTGATTGACACATGTCCCACATGACAAAAACCCTCCCATGCATGCACCCTCACTGCGTATGAAGTTCAGGCAAATGGCACACACTGATGACACCAAGATGGAAGATGAACACATTTTCTGCATGCTGCCTGGCAGTGGCATCACACATTGGCCTGTGATTGGCAGGTGAAACACACATGCCATCACACAGATGGCATGTACCATTGCTATTGAGTGAAGATGGAGAGGAGGGCAGCACCTATTCATTCAGTCCAGTTCCCGCATGTAATTGCTTTTCTATTTCTAACAGGTCAGATTTTTCACCTGGAGCTGCCAGTCTGAAATGGTCCAATTGCACAGGGACATGTGTGTACAAATGATATCCAGGTAACAAAGTCACTCCACTTTACCATACCCATGTCAGACATGTGACTAGTGGACAGTGACATGCCTAGTGAAAGTGGTGGAATGCAAACAAACTGACTGAATGAACAGTGAAGAAGAAGCAAATATGTTGTGGCAAGGTGACACTTCAAGGGCAACTGGCGTGCAGTTGGGCTAGATGTCTACTGTTGGCAGAAGGGATACTGCTATGGCCAAATGCAGCTGCGCAGGAAGGATTGCAGCTGCGCAGGAAGGATTGCATGAAGCACATGGCTGACCCATACGACTCAGGCGCACACACTCTCACCTGGCACCCGAACAGAAGCCCTCACACACACACCATGCACATGGATGACACACACATGCATGTACACTCACCGGACAATGCCTCGTAATCAGCCAGATCTCCCACGCCTTGGATCTGTTCCTCCGTGACGTAGGTCCCAGCGACTGACTCATGTGGAGTGAGTTCCATGTCTACTACTGGAGACCCACCTCCAGTCACTAGAGATGCGGCATGACTTGAGGCCAGTTTACTCTTTGCCCTGCGCTTTAGGTCATTCCAGCGCTTATAGCAATCATTGGCTGTGCGCCTCACAATTCCAAGGGCACTTACGATGTCCGCAACGGTCTGCCAGTGTGCCTGGCGTTGTGCAGGTGTGGTCTTGGATCCTGCAACAATGACCATCTCGTTGTCATGTCCGGACACATACTCGACAAGTGCATTCAATTCGTCATCCGTGAAGCTGGGCTTCCTGGACGGGCCGGACTGTGTAGCCGTGTCTGGGGCATCAGCCTGTGCCGGACGAGCACTCTTCCTCTTCCGCTTGGAAGGTGGTGGTGATCCTGAGTGTCCTGCGCCGCTCTGGACACTAGGGGCAGGAGCCCTGGTGGACTCTGTATCAGGAGTGTGGGATTGCACACTCAGCATGGGAGTTGGTGCAGGCATTAGCTCTAGTGTGATGGTGTCAGGGGGAATGTCAGCAGCATGGACTAGGACCGACACTGTCCTGGATGGGTGTGTGGGGGCTGGGGTGGATGGAGCCGCAGCTGCCCCTGCAGCCTCTCCGCCCTGCCTACTTGGTGCAGCAGATGACCTTGCTGCCCCAGATCCACGTGGCATGATGGCATCAACGTGCACCAGCGCACGTGTCGTAGCCCTGCTGACCTGGAAGTCAGCCATGGAGTCAGCCAGGTCTGGTGCCACAATGGGCTGGTCCAACAAGGGCTGAGCATGGATGGTGTCAGCCACATCAGCCTCAATGGGAGGGGGGGGGGATTATGGGTGCCCGTGACTGGTCCTCCACACATGGGGGGACAGGCTCACCCTGCAAGTTACGACGACGTCCCCTACCGGATCCACCACGGCCACCACTTGTTGCTCTTCCACCTTTGCCACCCTTACGGAATCCTCGCCTCCCAGCCATGGCACTGATGTTAATGTGCGTATGGGAGTGGATGTAGACTATTGTCCTGGGCAATTGGGGGTCAAAGGGGTTGGGTACCAGATGGTAATTGTACCCTAGTGCTCTAGCAAGGCTGAATGTAACCCCTGGGGAAAGATGACGGGTCACGCAACGCACAGGAGGCCCAAAAAAGGGAGATGACGTGCACGCAACCCCTCCTAGACCACGTGTGCAGAAAGAAAAACCTGCACTACGCTGTGGCACCCAGAAACACAAGAATGAACGTATGCGTGTCACACGCAGCCTAGAATGACCTCTGAAGGGGTAGGCTACACACGGGGCTAGCACAGATGTTAGATACGTGCGTGACTCACCGTCTGCCAGGTAAACGAGCGTGTAAAAGGAGCACGTTTGGTTGGCAACACCCCCGCCAAAAGAAGATTTGTCCGCTGTCTGAGGAGACAGGACAACAGTAGAAGGGAACACTGTTTGAGGGAACAGGCCCAGGTAAACCAGTAAAGGAGAAAAAAGAGAAAAAGCTGTCAGAGGTAACAGGGAATACGAACTAGAAACGCCGTGAAGTAAATCGCGTGTGAAACGACAAGAAGTACAGAATTCACCCACTCGCTCTCCACGAAAAGCACCTACAAGGAAAATGTGTTCTACACGTACCTTTTATACAGGCCCACACGTCCAGCGTCACTTACGCGGCGTGTACGTGCTAGGGCCATTTCCACCAATTACACGCTTTGTCACTTCTGCGTGTAGGGCCATTTCCACCAATCACACGCGATTACACTCTGACGTGCAGTCTTTCCACGTGTGCTCTGTCATCACGTGCTGTGTGGGAAACACCTGTGCGGGTCACGTCACAGACGCGCTTACGCGCTGAGGGCCTTTCCTCAGTTTTCACGCTGACGTGCAGGATTTTCACGTGCAAAATCACTCCGTACCAAGCTGGCCACGCGTACGCACACGGAATACCACACTCCTGCCCGGAAGGCCGAACTACTGCCCCCCAGAGCCCGAGCACGCTCCCACCTGCTGCTGCCCGACTGCCTGCTGCCCCTGCACTGCTGGGGGGTGGGGGTGGGGGTGGTGGGAGACATGAGTGGGGGCCTGGTGGAGGGTGCCCCTGGTGGCTGGGGTGTGGGGGTGGTGGGAGACATGATTTGGGGCCTGGTGGAGGCTGCCCCTGGTGGCTGGGGTATGGGGGTGCAGGGTGACATGAGTGGGGGCCTGGTGGAGGCTGCCCCTGGTGGCTGGGGGGTGGGGGTGATAGGGGACATGAGTGGGGGCCTGGTGGAGGCTGCCCCTGGTGGCTGGGGGGCGGGGGTGGGGGCCTGGTGGAGGCTGCCCCTGGTGGCTGGGGGGTGGGGGTGCAGGGGGACATGAGCAGGTGTGCAGGGTAGTCCCCTGTTTTGTGGGCTGCCTGCAGGGGCCGTGGAGGGTGTACAGGGAACACCTGTGAGGACCCACCCAGCCTAATCGCGTGTGTAACTTCCCATGCACCCCTGTAATACACGTACCAAGCCAAATCGCGTGTGAGAATTCCCGCGCATACCTGAAATACACGTACCCTGCTGAAGTCGCGTGTAAAACTTCCCGCGCACCCCTGAAATGCATGCGACCAGGCTATTCGCGTGTGGAACTTCCCGCGCACCCCTGAAATACACGCGCCCAGGCTATTCACGAGTGGGACTTCCCGCGCACCCCTGAAATACACGTAGCACGCTGGGAGACATGAGTGGGGGCCTGGTGGAGGGTGCCCCTGCACTGCTGGGGGGTGGGGGTGGTGGTAGACATGGGTGGGGGCCTGGTGGAGGGTGCCCCTGGTGGCAGGGGGGTGGGGGTGATGGGGGACATGAGTGGGGGCCTGGTGGAGGGTGCCCCTGCACTGCTGGGGGGTGGGGGTGGTGGGAGACATGGATGGGGGCCTGGTGGAGGTTGCCCCTGGTGGCTGGGGGGTGGGGGTGATGGGGGACATGAGTGGGGGCCTGGTGGAGGGTGCCCCTGCACTGCTGGGGGGTGGGGGTGGTGGGAGACATGGGTGGGGGCCTGGTGGAGGGTGCCCCTGGTGGCAGGGGGGTGGGGGTGATGGGGGACATGAGTGGGGGCCTGGTGGAGGGTGCCCCTGCACGGGTGGGGGTGGTGGGAGACATGGATGGGGGCCTGGTGGAGGTTGCCCCTGGTGGCTGGGTGGTGGGGGTGATGGGGGACATGAGTGGGGGCCTGGTGGAGGGTGCCCCTGCACTGCTGGGGGGTGGGGGTGGTGGGAGACATGGGTGGGGGCCTGGTGGAGGGTGCCCCTGGTGGCAGGGGGGTGGGGGTGATGGGGGACATGAGTGGGGGCCTGGTGGAGGGTGCCCCTGCACTGCTGGGGGGTGGGGGTGATAGGGGACATGGGTGGGGGCCTGGTGGAGGTTGCCCCTGGTGGCTGGGGGGTGGGGGTGGTGGGAGACATGGATGGGGGCCTGGTGGAGGGTGCCCCTGGTGGCAGTGGGGTGGGGGTGATAGGGGACATGGGTGGGGGCCTGGTGGAGGGTGCCCCTGCACTGCTGGGGGGTGGGGTGGTGGGAGATATGGATGGGGGCCTGGTGGAGGGTGCCCCTGGTGGCAGGGGGGTGGGGGTGATAGAGGACATGAGTGGGGGCCTTGTGGAGGGTGCCCCTGCACTGCTGGGGGGTGGGGGTGGTGGGAGACATGAGTGGGGGCCTGGTGGAGGGTGCCCCTGGTGGCTGGGGTGTGGGGCTGGTGGGAGACATGAGTGGGGGCCTGGTGGAGGTTGCCCCTGGTGGCTGGGGGGTGGGGGTGGTGAGAGACATGGGTGGGGGCCTGGTGGAGGGTGCCCCTGGATGCTGGGGGGTGGGGGTGATAGGGGACATGAGTGGGGGCCTGGTGGAGGGTGCCCCTGCACTGCTGGGGGGTGGGGGTGATAGGGGACATGGGTGGGGGCCTGGTGGAGGTTGCCCCTGGTGGCTGGGGGGTGGGGGTGGTGGGAGACATGGATGGGGGCCTGGTGGAGGGTGCCCCTGGTGGCAGGGGGGTGGGGGTGATAGGGGACATGGGTGGGGGCCTGGTGGAGGGTGCCCCTGCACTGCTGGGGGGTGGGGGTGGTGGGAGACATGGATGGGGGCCTGGTGGAGGGTGCCCCTGGTGGCAGGGGGGTGGGGGTGATAGGGGACATGAGTGGGGGCCTGGTGGAGGGTGCCCCTGCACTGCTGGGGGGTGGGGGTGGTGGGAGACATGAGTGGGGGCCTGGTGGAGGGTGCCCCTGGTGGCTGGGGTGTGGGGGTGGTGGGAGACATGAGTGGGGGCCTGGTGGAGGCTGCCCCTGGTGGCTGGGGGGCGGGGGTGGTGGTAGACATGGGTGGGGGCCTGGTGGAGGCTGCCCCTGGTGGCAGGGGGGTGGGGGTGATAGGGGACATGAGTGGGGGCCTGGTGGAGGCTGCCCCTGCACTGCTGGGGGGTGGGGGTGGTGGGAGACATGGATGGGGGCCTGGTGGAGGGTGCCCCTGGTGGCAGGGGGGTGGGGGTGATAGGGGACATGGGTGGGGGCCTGATGGAGGGTGCCCCTGCACTGCTGGGGGGTGGGGGTGATAGGGGACATGGGTGGGGGCCTGGTGGAGGGTGCCCCTGCACTGCTGGGGGGTGGGGGTGGTGGGAGACATGGGTGGGAGCCTGGTGGAGGGTGCCCCTGGATGCTGGGGGGTGGGGGTGGTGGGAGACATGGGTGGCGGCCTGGTGGAGGGTGCCCCTGGATGCTGGGGTGTGGGGGTGGTGGGAGACATGAGTGGGGGCCTGGTGGAGGGTGCCCCTGGTGGCTGGGGGTTGGGGGTGGTGGGAGACATGGGTGGGGGCCTGGTGGAGGGTGCCCCTGGATGCTGGGGGGTGGGGGTGGTTGGAGACATGAGTGGGGGCCTGGTGGAGGCTGCCCCTGCACTGCTGGGGGGTGGGGGTGTTGGGAGACATGGGTGGGGGCCTGGTGGAGGCTGCCCCTGCACTGCTGGGGGGTGGGGGTGCAGGGGGACATGAGCAGGTGTGCAGGGTAGTCCCCTGTTTTGTGGGCTGCCTGCAGGGGCCGTGGAGGGTGTACAGGGAACACCTGTGAGGACCCACCCAGCCTAATCGCGTGTGATAATTCCCGCACACCCCTGTAATACACGTACCAAGCCAAATCGCGTGTGAGAATTCCCGCGCACCCCTGTAATACACGTACCCAGCCGAATCGCGTGTAGAACTTCCCGTGTACCCCTGTAATACACGTACCCAGCCAAATCGCATGTGATAATTCCCACGTACCCCTGTAATACACGTACCCTGGCCAATCGCGTGTAGAACTTCCCACGCACCCCTGTAATACACGTACCAAGCCAAATCGCGTGTGATAATTCCCGCGCACCCCTGTAATACACGTACCTGGCCAAATCGCATGTGAGAATTCCCGCGCACCCCTGTAATACACGTACCCAGCTGAATCGCGTGTAGAACTTCCCGTGTACCCCTGTAATACACGTACCCAGCCAAATCGCGTGTGATAATTCCTGCGTACCCCTGTGATACACGTGCCCTGGCTAATCGCGTGTATTACTTCACGCGTACCCCTGTAATACACGTACCCTGGCCAATCGCGTGTAGAACTTCCCGTACCCCTGTAATACACGTACCCTGGCTAATCGCGTGTATAACTTCACGCGTACCCCTGATATGCACGTTACCCGCTTTGCGTTCCTTGTTTGGCAGCCCTGTAGACTGGTCCAGGGTTAGCGCAGCCCTTTGCGATGATTTAGCGATTTTGATGGCTTTTCCTTGCGCGAGGGCGTTCTTGGGGGCGTTACTGGCGCTGCTGCAGGGTCGCTGCGATACTCTGCGCCACGGCTGGTTTGGGAGCCTGAAATCCATGAATACGCTGTGCGCGGAAATCGGTTTTAGCGCACGTGCCTGGCGCAGACAATCGCACGCGGACACTCTGCGCCAGCCGCTTGCGACACTTTTCTGCGAAATTCTATGAATTACCCTGATAATTGTTAAAGGAAGCATTGGTCTGTTAAAGCATGCCACTTCCTACAGAAACCTTTGCAGAGGACCTTATCCCGTGGGAATAACACTCAGGGTTTTAGCAATGTTGCTGGATCAACTTGTTCAGTATCAGTATCTTCATCAATCATAGTTGACCCCCCTGCTGTGCTCGAAGCTGTTGAGACATACATTTAACAGACTCCATCATAGCCATCAAATAATAATCCAACTCCAGTAGTGTCCCGTCACCAGCTTATGTCACCAGTCACCAGTCAGGTGATGGTCTGAGCCGGGATGATTGCGTAGTGCAAATAATGCTAAAGGAAGTCAATATAACCAGTCTTTTTTCAGTGTCCCTTTTAATTTGGCAATGCACTCATTTTGGAGGCTATTGAGGCATTTGAAAATGTTGTTTGCTTGTATGAGATAAGCAAACAAAAATGTATGCTTCATACCCAACCAAAATGTGATGTGCTCAAAGACTTAATTTGCAAAATGTGATCCATTATCAGATTGGAGTACTTTGCACACTCCCCGATTTGGAATGGCCTCACATATGAGGAACTTTGCAGAACATAGGGCATCAGGATGTGTGCATGAATCTGCTTCAATCAAGCAGGAAAAAGGACATATGACTACTAACATGAACCTGTAGACGTTACAAACTTGGATCATGTCTACATAGTTTATATGCAAATGCTGAAATGGTCCAGTAGGATGGGGTATTGCTCCTCTGACTGTTTGTAAAGTGTCTTCAGCAGTGAACTGTTGGCAAGTCAGACAACAACATTTCCAACATGATCTGTCAGAATTGGGTCATACACAATCAATGCTGCGAGGCACTCTATGGATGTGTGTGCAGGGTAATGCAGTTAAAATAATACTACCTTAAGCAGCCCTAAAGGCATAACTCATTTCCCAGTGCTGTCTTTCTGCCACGTTGTATCTGTTGGAGAAAATGAGCACCGCCTTTATTTCCATGATTCTGGTGGTGCTCTTCCCTGTAATTCTGTAATCTGTGCTATGGGCAATCTATTAAACCCCTCTTTTATAACCATATTATTTGAATGCGTGTGTTTATTTGGTGCTGTCTCAAATTCAGATATTCCTTGGAAATATGCTGCTCTTTTGAATTCAAGTTCAGTGGACTAATTACTGCAAGAAATCAAGTCTGCAACTTTGGTGTCTGCTGAGCACTTCACCATGGTGATGGCCGTTGAGAGCTGCAGTGTGTCTATAAGCCTGTCCAATAATGGTGCATGTAAGAAGCCCTACCTTTTCCAACATGACAGCCCTGCATGTATTATTGACGTCATGTAGGTGGAGTCGGAATACACTGTTAATTTCTGTTTCAAAATGACCAGGTAATCTCACACTTAACACTGTTCCAAATGTATCAGTCAAGTTTGCTTTCAACACTTGCTTTCACCACTGCGTCGATCACCTGTGCTCTGGTCTATTGATGAGGAGCCATCAATGAAGAGAATGTTCCCCCCTCCTAGTGCATTTTCTTTAACATGTGGTATCTCATAATGCTATTCAGTATACTTACTGCAAGTGATCATGTGGTCTCCGTCTTTCACTGTTGCTGTTATTAATCTTGTTGGATTTACCATTCGGCACCTGACAATTTTGATAAATAGATTGGATATAATAACTTCGTACCCAAAGGCTCTCTGTGTGATCAATGTACGTTTGGGCTTTTCAAGGATTGTAAGTAGGGCATGCTCCACATATAATGTCATTGCACATCCAATGGTTATGCTAGCGGATTTCTCAATCACAAAGGCTGCTGCCGCCAATGTCCATGGGTAATTTCCTCTTATCACTGGATCTAAGATCCCACTGTAAAATGCTAATGGTTTGTGTCCCATGGTAGTTTTGTGTGTGAAGACAGCTGTCATCACTACCTCATTTGAATGGGAAAATAGAAATAATTCTACATTTTAATCAGGGATCCTAATACAGGTGCTGTGGTTATTGCTAATTTCAATTTGTTAACAGCATCTATAATTTTGCCTGTCCAGGTGATATCAATGTTTTCTTTCTTGCCTTATTTACGTGCTTTTAAAATACTCATGCCCTGTAATAATTACAGATTCCTAAGAATTACTGTAATCCTTTAACTGTATCTGGCCTGGGTGTTTTCATAATGGCTTCTGCTCTTTCAGGAGTTATCTTCCTTCCTTTCTTCCTGTGAAATCTGCTGGCCTATGGCTCCAGCCCAGGCTCCCATTCTCCCCACAGGCATCCCGCTTCACGCTAAGAGCGGGGACTGCCCCAGCTGGTCTCACACTATAATAAAGGAAACTGCACACCTTACAAATATGGCCAGCACTATCCACCCACCTCAGCAGACAACTGATGGCCCTCCTGAGGCCATACCCAAACCGGATTGGATGGCTGGCAGCCAAACCCAGGAAGTAATGCAGAGCTGAAAGGCTGTGCCGGCATGGCCCAGGAATGAAGGCACAGAAGAAAGGCCAAAGCCTGCCTGTGCATGTCTGTGCTTGACTGATAATCCAGCAATTTCCCTACCCTCAATTTTCCTCCCTGTGCCAACACCATGGCTGCCCTCCTTCCACCGACAAAAACAAGTGGCCCACTCCCAACCTCCAAATACTACACACACCATCAGAAGCAATGGATCGCCGGCTGCAGACATCCATTCTCATATGGTTTCCACCTCACCTGAGGTACCTGTCAGCAGAAGAACCTCCTGCACTCCACCACTGACAATCTACCACTGCTAGTCTTCAACTGGCTACACAAAGGTAAGCCACCACTCAGGCCCACAGCTTGTACCTTGGCATTACTATACATTGTTATCAATAATACGAAGATGTTAGTATCTCACTTGCCAAAACCTACTCCCTTCTTAGGCGTGCTCTGTCGCAATACTGTTATCACTACCAGCACACTACCTCTACCATCTGGAAACCTTATGTCTCTGTGTGTGCCACAGCCCACTAAATTCCTAGCTGTGCTCTGATTTCTCACCTCCAGTAGTCCCCCCTTCAGCAGTCCTGCCAGTGTGCTATTTTCTCCCCACACTGCCACATCCTGCAAAGACACCTCGCTCTACCCACCCATCACACAAGGAGCCTAGTACGTTGTGGCTGGCTGAAATAAATCACTGTGCTCTCCATCAAGCAGTAACCATGACTACCTGGGTCCTTCACCCAGCACACCAGCCAGCTTGAGACTCACCTGTCATTGCACCGTGCCTAGACCTGGACCACCTTTTCCACCTCAGATCCCATCCTCAGACAATAGCCATCCATGCAGGGGCCTTCCCCCTTGTCATCCTAAGATGTAACACCTTCTTGTGTCACCATACCCAAGTCCTCATCCCACCACAAAAGTCCCAAGACCTCAATGATCTGCATAAGCCTACACTCCCTTGCAGCTTGCCAACAACCATATCTAACACAGAGCCAATTAGCCCCTCACCTCCCTCATAATTTGTATGCACCTGATTAATGACAGGTCCATCCTTGCCCATGCACTCACAGCTACAAACTTATACCTGATAACAGACATCCAGGTCATCATTGAAAATTAGCTCAACATATGCACTGACCCTGCCCTATCTATCACAGTACCCTCTGGCTAAGCCATACTTAGAGAAGATAGGCTCTCCTGCTAGAGAGGTGGTATTATCTTTACACAGACTCTATCCCACTTCGACTGACTACTTCTAGCCCTATCATGCATTGTAAATCCATTGCCTCCAAACTCAACTGCTCACCTAACTGCTCCATCTAATTCCACATCCTCTACCAAACTCCAGGACCCCTTTCCATCTTCGAAGATGACCTGATCCAAGTCATTGCTGCCGACCTCAGTCCTACCACTCAGCTCATTATCCTAGGAGACTTTAAATTGGTCTTCAACAACCTTGTAGACGTTGAGGCCAAAGCTACCTCCACTCTTGACTGCACCCAAGCGATACTCAACCCCACACATTCACAAGGCTGCATCCTCGATTGGCTCCTGGACCACAATTGCAATATATCCATGCTCTCCAATGTGACATACCCTTGGACCAACTAGCATTGCACAAACTTGACCATCCCCATTTCAAATAAACATATCAAAACCACCACCCTCTTACCTCCTACATTAGCACGCAGTACCCATAGCCTAACCAGGGATCTTCTACTCCTGTTGCTCATCACCCAACAACCAGCTCACCAGGATATAAACGTCTTGATAGGCAACGCTGTAGACTCTCTGACCCCTCTCAAACCACGCAGGTTAAAGAATATCAAACAAAAATACTTGGTTCACCTCAGAGATCCATGTGCTACACGCAGAACAATAAGTAGCAGAAGCTGCCTGGCAGAAGGCTCCCACTACGGCCAACAAAGCCATCTTCCTATCCCGTTCCCTGAATTACAAACAAGCCATTGATGCAACTAAAGCAGCGTCATACAATAACAAGAAAGTGAAGGCCTCTTTGAGCTCTTGAGAATTATTCACCACCCTTTTGCAAACTAGAATCTCCCATCGCACTCCCTTTGACTCTCACAAAAGACAACACCTGGTGTAGTAACATCCAAGATGCCCTCACAGGCAAAATCATGCAATTCCAATGCAAAATCATAGTCAAATCAGGCACCCTGTCCAACAGCTCACCACAAAACACCCTGCATTTCTCATCCACATGCGCACACCTCTTCAACTTCAAACCTATCTCTGAGACCGACCTGGCCACTATAGTGAAGGTACTCAAACCTTCAGGATGCAAAGGTAATATATGCCCTGCCGCCTTGGTTAAACAATGCATAGAACCACTTCTCCCACTAATTACTGCCATCATCAATGCCTTCTTTACTGCTTTCACTGTCCCTTCTTCTGTTAAAGAGTCCTGGATTACCCCTTTGCTTAAGAAACCCTCACTTGACCCTAACATCCACACAAACTACTGGCCCATCACTATCATGTCCCTTTCCTCCTGAAAATCCCTGACAGAGTAGCCTACATCGAAATGCAAACAGTCCTGGTAGCAAAGCTCATCCTCAGCCCCCATCAGTCTGGTTTCCACCTCAGACACGGAACAGAAACAGCCCTCCTTGACCTAAAGAATCAACTTAATGATGCCAACGATTCAGGAAAGCTTTCTCTCTTGTTGCTACTTGACCTATCAGCAGTGTTTGATCTTGTTGATCATAAGACCTTTTTCCACCATCTGACATTGTTAGTTTTCTTCACGCTAGCAACTGACAGCTCGATCACCTCCTTCCTTGACAACAGAACATCTAGAGTCTTCACAAGTGATGATGCCACTCTCCCTACCCTCAATGCTGGCAGAGTCATGCAAGGTTCCTGTGTCTCCTCCGCCCTATATAATGTATATACAAAAAAGCTATTTCACCACCTTGATTCACTGGGCATTTCCTTTCCAACTAATGACACCCAAATTCTCATCCCCCTAACAGCTTTCCATGCACAGGACTGCACCAATGTGAATAATGTTTATGAAACAATCCAAACATGTAAGGTCCAGCACAGTCTGTCTCTTGAACGATTTAAAAACAGAGCTCATTATGGTTGGTATGCCAGCCCACCTTGCAAACCTTGGCCTTGTATATGCCTTATACACCTCTGAAAAAATTTGAATAGGCTCAAAGTTCTCCAAAACAAAACAGTACAGTTGACCATATCTCCAAAGCTCGGAGATTGATCTACAGGCTCCCAGTCTGCAAAATAATCAAATTCAAAACCCTGTCAATTGCCCATTGCTGCGTGTCTAACAACACCCCCCTTGACATAGCCCAGAGACTCACACGCCAGACTGCTCAGATCCCACCACAGGCACTGCATCCTCATCTCGAGATTCAGATGCTAACCTCTGGAATAACCTTCCACTGCACCTACGATCTGAATCTGCCAATCAGCTGTTCAGAAAAAAGCTCAAGACACACTTGTTCAATTAACCTTTGACACTGTATGCACTTGATGTTCTTATCATGTCTGTGACCAGCGCCTAGATGCTCAAGGATGTTGCACGCTTCTATATGGATAAATAAATAAATACATAAATACATGTATCAGACTTCTTCCTGACAATATTGCATCTTCTCTTTGTCAACCTTGTAACCTTTTTTCATTAACACTGTCATCAGCTGTACTGAGTCTTTTCTGCATTTTTCCTCCATTTTGCTGCACACTAAGATGTCATCTACATATTGTACAACTGTGCTGTCAGTCTGTACATTCCCCAAATCCATCTATAGCACCCGGTTGAAGACTAAAGATGACTCGCAGTACTCCTGAGGTAAACAAGTGTGTTTTATCTTGAACCCGTGATAGGTAATGAGGTCAAATCTTGGGATTGTGCATGGTGTATTAAAGAGAAGAAAGCATTAGTTAATGAACCACTGCCAGATATTTGGCTTTGGACGGGATATTACATAAGATCGAGGCAGGATTTGGGACCAATGGGAACACAGCCTCAACAATATTGTTCAGGGGCTGTACATCCTGCTTAAATCTCCATAAACCCCCCTTTTGTTTTTGTTCACTGGGTACACAGCTGTGTTACATGGAGACTCTTATTTCACCAATATCCCTTGTCTCATCAGGGCAGCAATGCTGTCATAAATGCCTTCATCTACTTATTTTGACATTATGTACTGTCTCACTCGTTGAGAAATGGCTCCTTGATTTAATTTAATGTTGACTGCCCCCTCTCCTTTCAGTAAACCAACATCATATGGGCTGTTGGTCTACAATGTACTTGGTACCTGTACCAAATCTTCCTGGAGGAAATGCTGTGTCTTTTTTCTTTTTTTACTATTGACATTCTCTGGTGTATTTCTCTGTTTTTACTTTTGACCTGATCTGTAAAACTTATATGAAGCATCACTTCAACATCTGAGTCATTGTCTGTAAATAAGTTTTCATCTGTTAAGTCAGTCAGACTAGATCCTTCATCCAGTGCTATCACACTTTTCCAGTTTACCCCATCCTCATCAACTCCGTGCAAAATTACTCAGTCTTCCCTTACTATGCTTCTTCTAGTTCTATTGAAATGATCTGGCCTTCCTCCTCGTCCATCGGTATTTCTGGTCTGAACAAAAATTCTGTAGTTAGTCATAATAGTCTGCCATGTATTCTCGGAAGCCATGCTAAAACTATGTGTACAATGTAAATGAATACTTCCGGGTCCAGTGGAACAACCCTTTGTATTTTCTGACCCAAAAAATGTTTTATAAATTCTTGTGCATTCTCAGTTTGCTCATCCAATCTCTTCCCAATATGTTAACTGGTGTCTTGCGGGAATATAATGGTGGCATGGCAATTTTGTGTCCTCCTATAGTGACAGGTGAGTGATCAGTAAAAGATACCGTACTTGTCGCCCCAGTAAAACCTTGTACATTCCTGGCAATGACTGACATTTGGTATTTTCTTTCCCTATCACAAGATCGAGTCAGCCTTGTCTCTACTAGGAAGGAGAATATTTTGTTACCTATGGTCAGTCCAACCTTCAGTTCCTCTTGTGGGTCTGGTGTAACTCATAGAATAAAACACATCAAGTCTCTCTGTGGGCTGTCCTATTATGGGTATTAATCCAGTCCTGGGCTGGTCAAGGGATTCCCCCACTACTGTCACACCCCCTATTTTAGGTGTGGGTGCCTGTGGCAATATGTTCAAGTTCCACGGCCCCACTGCATTCTGTTGTACAGGTGCTGTTGTCTGTATTGGAATCTGCTGTAATTGCATTGGTGCTTGCTGTGTTTGCATTGGCGCTTGTTGCATTTGAGTTGGCATTCCTTGTTGAGTGGGTTGTATTTGTGGTGCTTGTGTCGGATATTGCGTGTGATTTTGGGCATAATATTCAGGTGGCTCTGTGCTATATGCTGCGGGATATGTGCTCCCCCTCTTGGATCGGCCTCTGGCCAATACTGCTGCAACCCTCCACTGCTTCTGCTTAGGCGTGAAATGTCCTTCATCTTGCCCCATGTCCAACATTGCTGTATCTGCCCTCCAAACCTAGGTTGCCCTCCAGTAAATCCCCCTGCTGAAATCCGGACCCTTTACCTCTGGGCAGCCCCACTCACAGGAAATAATTATACTCTCTTCTTCCTGCAAAATAACCTTTAGCTGGTGGTTGGTACTGCTGTGCCCTTTGTGCATGAAAACCTTCTCCACTGTCAATACCACCCCTTCTACTGAAAGTTCTGACATTTTTTTCTGAATTAACTTTGCTACCCCCATCTTCCTGTCTGCAACTTTCTTTCTGTCCTGCTCTATTGATATAGTCAACAATGATGAACAATTGTCAGTCGAATTTCTGCCCATGGTTTTGTTTCCATTCCCACAATCTTTCACATCTCTCTGTGTACTTGTTTGGGCAGCCCCTGGCAAAATGTATGATAAAAAATTGTTATGTTTTTGTCCCACGGTTCTCTCGTTTCCAGAGGCAATTGTTCCTGAAATTCATAAATACCATAATCGGGTCTTTGCTTTCTCTCATTTTGCACATCATAATAGCTCTCATATCGGATGTGTCTTGGTAATGAACCCTAAGGGGCCTCCATATATCAGCTTGACAATTATTAAAGGGTGCTCCATCATAATCAATGTTTTGTGCAGTCACCCCAGGATAGCCAACTCATCTCCAAATGTCATCTGACCTCTCCCCTATTATGGCATCTAGGAAGCATTTTATGCCCCTTACTAAGGTCAGACCAGCTGTCATTCTCTCCAATTCATAGATCCATGTACCACGCCCCTGAGGTCAGTGCTGGAAGATGACAAACCAAATGATGTGTATCTATGTGCAGCCATGGTACATATTTCGATTCCCCTTCTCTAATAAAGGGAACTGTGTGAACCCAGCACCTTGTCCGAGCACAGCTGGGCCCTTTGTTTTTGTTATTACGTTTGTCATGCTAATTTTCGTTTATCCTGGTAAATTTCTCAACCTATTTACATGTGGTGATTTATCCTTTGATCTGCCTAATTTCTTCTTAGGGCATTAAGGGTAATGAATGGGCTCTGGCCTCCTCACTGGTTCTTCCATGTTTAGCCACGCTATCTCTTTCTCTAGCTACATACCTGTAGAAGGGGCTTGGGCGGCTCCTCCCTCTCCACTGACCTCTATTTCTTCATATTCAAACATAGTATTGTCACTCTAATCTCATTCATCATCGTCACTGTCCTCAAAATCTAATCTTCTCATGGGCTTGTAATACACGCTCCACTCATCACCTCCTCCCATATATATCTTCCCCTACTTTGCAGGGACCCTCTGCTCTCCATCATGCTACCAGTACTATCCCTTATATTCCTGTACAGGTTAATAATGCTCCTTCTTATTGACTCTTCTTTTCCACCATCTGGAACGGTATACTCTCTAAGGATCTCATTTACCTCCTTGCAGCGTCTTTCTAAACTCCTCTCACTTCCTCTCTATTCCTGTCTCTGGTTCCTCTCGTTGTCTGGGAGTGTACGTCCCCTGATAATTGTATCAGATTCTTTCCCCTGTCTTTCTCTGCTTCTTTCTATTTCTGGTTATCTTCTCTTATCCCTTTCTTCCTCATTCTTTCTTTCCTCTTCCTTCTCTGCAGCCCTTTGCCATTTCCTTTCTCTCTCTTCTTCTCATTTTCTCAAAATCACTACACAAATGTATGTACTATGGCCGTCTTCCCAACTCCTGGTGAGGTAATGTTCTCTTATTATGTATTACCTCATAAACTAGGTTTACAATGCAGCCTATTTAGCCATTTTTCTCATCTCTATTACCTCATATTGTCATGACCCACAGAACACGCCCCTTCTGGACTACCTGGTCCTTATCGCGGCGGGGCTTGCATTCATTGTTTCTCCCAACATGGCCGTATCACGTGACACGCCTCGCACCAGCCTTCACGGAGGACGTAGTACATCCCATAAATATGCCATGGGCCTCATTACGACCCAGGCGGTAAGTTACCGCCTGGGCCGTGACTTTACCACCATGGCGTAAACTACGTTTACGCCATGGTGGTTGGCGGACTTACCGCCCCATTCCGAGGTTGGCGGGGGCGGTAAGTCCCCAATCCCCATTTACCCTTCCCCATTTCCATTTTTGCCCCATAGGGCATAATGGGAGTGGGGAAGGCGTTAATTACGCCACCGTAAATTACGGTGGCGTAATTAACTCCATGGTCCCTTAGCGCCATGGATTTTAACACCTGCTAAAAGCAGGTGTTAAAAGCGCCATGGCGCTAAGGGACCTCGTACTCAGGCGGTAAGGGTCGGCGCTGTTAACGCTGCCGTAAACCCCTTACCGCCTGGGTCGTAATGAGGCCCCATGTCCCTGTGGCCCAGCGCGTCTCAACGCTATCAACATGTAGTGACGAGACATGTACTTCGCAGCTTGATGAACCCTTCTGTTATCCAAGTTCCTGGACCCTTATTCCCACTCCTTCCACCTTCTCCTTTCCTCCTCGTGCCCGCCTGTACAAAACCCGATCCACCCGCAAGAAGAATCTTCCCACGGATCCCTGCAAGAAGGGATCTCAGGTGAGACGGGGGGATTCACGTCACATATGAGGTGTGCTACAAAGTATTCCCTAACCTTGTCAGATGCTACCTTATCTTCTTCAATATTTTCACTACATCATAATTCCCCAATATGTACAAAAATCCCCTTGTTTTGCCAAGCTGATGCTATACTTATTTTCTGTGGATCAGCTGAGGGTTTTCGGTATCGAGTCTCCCCTAAGCGCCAGTCACCCTCTACCCCATGGGGCATGCTCCTGAATCAGACAGGAATTTTCTTCAAGGGGGGCTCCTGCTGACCTCTCTCTTTTCACGTGTAATACCGCTCGGCACAGGTCACATTGTAGTTCTTCAGGCCACCGTGGAGATCTGTCATCAATCTGACTATGCCTAGTCAACAAGCACCTCTACTACCATCTGTAAGGAAGGCCTTGAGAAAGCCAGATTTATGCAGTAAGTGTGGAGCCAGTTAAACTCATACTCAATGACGGAAATAGTCGAAGTGAAAGGCAAAACCCAGCTTTCTTAACATCAACAATAAAGCAGGGACAGCATACAAGCAATGAGGTTGCAGCTCTCAGAGCTCTCATACAAAACAAAACTTATAAAACATAATGACAACTGACAGGTCATCAAAACATGAGCAAACACGGGGGAAAGAGGTCCACGGAGTGCCTTCCGTTCAATTAAAAAATATACCATCCCTTATTCCTAGGTCATGAGCCAGAGTGATACCTCTGTAGTTGGTCTTGCATGGAGCCTTGTTTCTGGGAATATGCGCAAAGAATGAGGCAGGTGCCCTATCTGTGTCCAATGCTAATGAATGGCCGTTGTTCTTCAAGTGGTTCACGTGTGATGAGACCACGTTTGGAAATATGTCATCCTGCATTTATGGGGATTTTAGTTAATTTTAATGTGAGTGTCATGGTTTTCATTACCACTGGGGACTTGCTTGATCCATTACCTATCAGGTCTGTAGCATATAATTATTCTGCACCTTGCCTTCAAAGACTGTAATTTATTAATTCCCTTTGGCAGAACACTACGGGGTGATTTTTGTTAAAATTCTAAATTAACAAAGCTCACTTCCCAGTGTGCACTGAAAAATTATAGCCTATAATGTAATTGGGTAATCCTTTTTGTCCAGTTGACACCAACTTCTTTAAGGAAGAGGGGTGTCTTTGTTCTTAAAACAGTCCAATCATTTTGCCCAAATTCCCCTAACAGAGGGCTTTAAGTGGTGTGAGGGGATGAAAATCCTAAATTCTCAAATCATCTCAATTGTTACATTGCAGTTTCCACACTCAACACAGGCCCCCAAGTCGAAGAGGGTTGAAATCCAAAATTCTCAAATCATCCCAATTTCTACTGTCTGACATACCCAACACAGACCTTTCAGTGAGGGGGGGGGGCTAAAAACAAATGGCTAAATCACCCTGTGTGGGTGAAATCATATTTGCCATATGCATTTGTCCAAATCTGTCCAAATCTGAAAACCTTTTTAAGCGTGCAGGAACATTGAAATTGCACAGCACTACATTTGTAAATTGTTTTGACTTACCAGCGATAATTATTTCTTGAAGTGAAATTTGTAGCAAGTAACTAATTGCATTTTGTGTTCTTTTCAACTCACTTGTTTGTTTGATGTATTTATGTTGAGAGAAGTTTATTGTGGTGTACAACAGATAATGTGGTGTTTGACATTTCAGTGCAAGTTTCGTACCATCAAATTCAAATAAATATAAATATATTTCCTACACATCTTCCTGGTTCTTGGCTCATTGGTAGTTCAGGGGGAGGGATCCAAGGGTTGTTAGATGAATTAGAGATAGATCGGAAGAAAATAACTAACATTAAACAGTTTGTTCGGTAACACCTTGCTTGGCGAGGGAAGGAACTCCCTGTGTTGAGAGTGGCCTCTCAATAAACCGTTAAACTCTGCACAAATATGTATTTCGGTAAATTAGCTTTTTGAGTTGTCTTAAAGCCTGGCGGCCTTTCCTTTACTTTAATGCGTGCTTCGGCTTCCATTTTGTAATAGATGGCTGCTCTGTACTGTTGTGTTTCTGTTACCAAACTATATTGGCATACCGTTTGTGTTGCATTCAGCTTATATACATTGCTTATGCTAGTGTTCTTCATGTCTAAATGGATGCAATTGATATTCTCTGTGTATACGTACATATTTGACTTAGTGTTCGTTCTTTATGGTATACATATTTTCTTTGTGTCTAATGAATGCATATGTGTGATCTCACAATAAGATTACTTTTCTCACCATCTTCAGTTTAGATGACCGTGTTTCTATTCTGCTGTACCTATCTGGGATGTGGGCTGTATGGCTGTCTTAGTGAGTAACATTTCTCATCAATGCAATATAGGGTTTGGGGGAGGAGCAGTAGCCATGGATGACATATTCATCTGTCTTTCAACACCCCTGGCAATGCCCCTTTTTCAAATTCAAAAAGCAAGCTGTAATACTCTGCACCACTAGATGGCAGATATGTGGTTATTTACCCCATGTAGTACTTTTTAAATACCCCATGCCATAAATACCTATGGGATTCAGACCTGTACCCGGGTGATAGTTCAAAAAGAGTATGCATTTAAAATACGGTTTGTTTTTCACATTACTATCATCAATGTAATTAGTCAGAAAGTCTTCCTGATACATTGAACATGTTTTGCATTTATTACACAATCATAGGATTCCTCACACTTTTATATCAGCATACAGCACGCTAGAGTCACAGATGTTTCAACGTTCACAATGCAAAAATAATATCATTAGAAAATATGCATTATGTAATGAAAACTAGAAGGTGGAACTACAAAAATCAACATAAAAATAGCGTCAAAGAAACCTCGCTCTAACCGAAAATTTCAGGTTGCTCTGTATTTGAAAATTCGGATGGCAATCTCTAATACAAATTTGACCGCCCATCCAAAATAAAACATATCATAAGAGCTCAATGCTTAGCTAAAAGAACCCTATTGAGATGCGCAACCCCCCACCCGCCAGCAGATTTGTACTGCGCCACCGATTCAATATGCGCATTTAAAATTTAAGAAGAGCGCGCATCTCTTCTTCCCACCCTCCAGCCTCAGAGAGCGTTGCCAAACACGGGGCTGCTCTGTGCTTCCCCATGAGAAATCAGTGAGTGGGCCGGCCTGCGAGATACACAAGATGAAAGCAGATTCGTTGCAATGCCGTAACAGAGATCCGTAATATGTCAGCCGTATAAAAATATTCTCTCTATTTTACTCTGCCCAAAAAACAACAAACAGACACGGCAAAAACGTTACAAAATGCAGAACTCGTCGGCCAGAATTATTCGAGGTAAAAAAAGCCGAACATCACATGATTATCCCTAGCAGAATGTGTGGGTCAGAATGGAATATCTCACCAACAAATCGCTGCAGGGCTCTTCCCAACTTGTAATGGCCGCCCTGTGCAACCAACCTCTCTAAGCCAGGAGCTTAGAAAGATCCACCGGCTGCCTTTCACACTGTGTGACACATCGAAGGCCCTCTGGCTTTTCAAATGTTCACCCCCCTTGATTCAGTAACAAGGATTCCAAGGGCTTGAATGCGAAGCACACTACTCTGTAAAAAGGGCTTTTCTAAAACATGTGGCAATGGCATGTGTAGCTTTACGACATCTCAGAATAACATGAAAGAAAATCCCAAAACCTACAATCTTAAACCTAAACAATGCAAACACAAGGAGACCTTTCGTCACCTTAGCCCACAGCACATTAACGTATTGATGTTCGGATTTTGAGTCAGGGATCAGACGCCTGTGAGCGATCTTTTCTTCTTTATGTAGTCTCTTCTCACAGTGTGATAAAAGAAACACATCGCCAGAGTTACAATACTAAGTTGCAATGAAGGCAGTGGCAGCCACCAAGAGAAGATGTGCAGAGACAAGCACACAGCAAAACATGCACAGAGCGACAGCATTAAAATGTCATAGGAAAGCATAATGAGCAATCGCTGCCCTCTGTCCATGTTTGCTCCTCCTACCCCATGGTGCTGAATTACCTTTTTTCTGCATGTGTCCATTTTGATCCACAGCTGCTTTCATTCGATTTGTTTTGCACTAGCGTGCGATTTTATTAATCATAAATAGCATCTGTATGAATTGATTTTAATTGAATTAGACGCATTATTTTTTAAAATTGTTTTTAGCACTTTGCCACTTGCTCTGTTGACACCTAATTGACTGCCTTCTCTTTACTCTTAAACCTTGCACGCTCCAATAGGTCTTAGAACTACAGTTCAGAGATTTCTGTAGTCCTAGTAGCATTTGCTTTGTTGGCAGGCGTGACTGCAAGGAGCCGGTTATTTCCGGTTGGGGATGAGTTGGGGCGTTGGGCGCTGCTTCTTTGGGTAAGTGCATCCTGCCCTTCCTTGCCTTAAGGATTTATTACACTGTTGTAATAGTATCTTCATAAATAGCATGGAAGTCCTGACATTATGAACAGCCATCTCACCATTATCATAGCTCAGGCCACAAGCACGAACGCACAGGGAGCTAATACAGCAAGCAAGCTACTAGAATCCAGCCCAAAGGATGAAATGTTGGCGCAGGACAACGCCATCTTTGAAACTGTTGCAGAAGGTGCTAATACTGCGTCATTAAGCGGGACTCCTCACCTCTGGAGTCTGGAAAATGAGTTATTGTGCAAAAGAGTACTAGCAAAATAGCCTCAACTGCGGATAAATCTTTTCCCCATATCTCACATAGTCAAGAGAAAAGTAAATGTATCCCCAAACAGGAATTCGATTAAACACTTTATATTTATCAGAGTCTGTTAAAACCCAGAACCAGTGCTTATTTAAAACTGCACTACTTAGCACAAAATCCTTAAATGCGCATGCCATAGACGAGTTTGTCCTTGAACATGAACTTAACCTCTTTTGCCTTACAGAAACTTGGTTACAAGACTCCTGCAGTCCAACCACAGAGATTGCAGTACCAGAGCATTACATAGCTTTCTCTGATAGACACACAAATTCCAAGGGTGGAGGTGGAGCCATGGCCATGAGGAAAGAGTTACCATTTCATCAGGTCCATTCTGGAGGATGTGGCTTTGTGGTCCTTTTGGACTTATCAGCGGCCTTTGACCTGATGGATCATGGTACACTAATGTCAGCCTTAGAGAAGACAAAGAGGTGCTCCCCCGAGGCCATCAAATGAATCCACTCATTTTTGTTTGAAAGAGAGTATGGCATCCATTGGGGCGAGGCTCTGTCAGATTATGCGCCAATCTCCTTTGGAGTACTGCAGGGGTCATGCCCGTGCCTTGCCCTTTTTAATGTTTATGTGAAACCATTGTTTGATATATTAGAGGAGTTGAATATCCTTTTCACTAATTGTGCACATGATACTCAGCTTTGGCTGAGTATAGACAGAAATTATGAATAGGATTCTACAAAATTAAATTAAGTCTTTAGAATTGTAAAACAGATGATGGTAGAAAACTGGATGTGTCTGAATGATGCTAAATCAAATCAGAGTCGTTGCTCTTTGGTTCACCCCAACAGAGAGCCAAACTAGACCACAGATACACTGAATTTATGCTTGACTGATGTGTCATTAAAACCGAGTCTAAATTGAAAACACAGGGCACAGTATTTGATTGTAATGTTGCTACTGATTCACAAGTGAATAATATCACCCACAGTCCTCAATATCTTCTGAAACTACTTGTAATCCACTTTTAGGAGGACCATCTAAAAAGAACCTGTATACCCTGCAAGTGGTTCAAAATAATGCTGTGCGCATTATAAAGCAAGTACCTTGTGGTGCACACATTACTCTATACTGTAGGCATATTCATTGGCTCCCTGTTAAAGCAAGAATTCAATTTAAATTAGCGGTCCTCACCCATATAGTAGTATTCGGTACCGCCCCTGAATACCTAAAGAAAAGATTCAGTACCTACCAACCAGTTAAAACCTGACGTTCAAGCAATGCTATGCTGCTAACTTGTCCACGACTCAAACGGGTGAAAGCAAATAGGTAATCATTCCCGTATACCGCATCCTCCCTCGGGAACACGCTTCCATTGAACTTACGTCTGGATTGTAACCTGACTTCCTTTCGAAAGGGCATGAAACACATCTGTTTGAAAAGTCATCAATATATCTTTCATATAATATACCACCTTAGGCTCAATGTAATTTGCTTTGATTTGTGTGTTTTATGTTCCCACACCCTGATGCCTGTCAGGTTTTCGGCATGTTAAAATAAATTAAACAGCAGCTGCATAAATGAATGAAGCTATCTCACTAGCTCATTGGTGGTATTTGACTACTGAACATAGCCTAATCCTAAATCCTAGTCTCATTGTATTCAAGGATTTTTGAAAATACACAAGCAGATCTATTAAAAGTTGTGGTGAGGCCAGGACAAAACATGTGGGGTCCGATTCACTCTGCTCGAGCTGCGGCACCACAATTTTATTGCGCACCACGCATATTTATGGAATTAAAGACGCATTACTACCTGTCTTGCAAATAAAAACAAGCTGCGTGAGGAACGCCAACAACAAGCCCCCAAGCACACCGACAAGCATGCAAAAGAACAAAAACGGCACAGGCCTCCATGCCACCCCTGCCCACCATCCAGTACCCCTGTGATAAAGAGTACCTCACCTCGCAAGCGCAGGCTGCACCCCAGCAAAATTGCATGTCTCTACTCAAAAGTCCAGGCTGAACCCCAATGAGAACGTGGGTCCTCCATCGCAAGTCCATAGTGCAACCCAGCGAAAATGCGGGTCCTCCCTTGCATGCCCAAGCTGCACACCAGCGAAAACGCAGTTCCTCCCTTGCAAATACAGACTGCACCCAAGCAAAATTGCGGGTCCTCCCTTGCAAGCCCAGGCTGCGCCCCAGCAAAAATGTGGGACTCCGCTCGCAAGGCCATGCAGCACACAATTGAAAACGCACGCCTCACCTTGCAAGCTGAGGCTGCACCCCAGTGAAATCACAGATCCTCAGTTGCAAGCCCAGGCTGCACCTCAGCAAAGACGCAGGTCCTCCACGCAAGTCCATGCTTCACCTCAGTGAAATTGTGGGTCCTCGCTCGCAAGCCCAGGCTGCACTCCAGCAAAGACGCGGGTCCTCCACGCAAGTCCATCCTTCACCTGAGTGAATTTGTGGGTCCTCGCTCGCAAGCCCAGGCTGCACTCCAGTGGAAACACAGGTCCTCACTTGCAAGCCCAGGCTGCACCCGAGCGAAAACACGTGCCTCACCATGCAAGCCAAGGCTGCACCCCAGCAAACATGTGGGTCCTGCTTCACAAGCACAGAATGCACCCCAATGAAAACACAGGTCCTCCCTCGCAAGCCCAGGCTGCACCCCAATGAAAACGCGGGTCCTCCCTCGCAAGCATTGGCTCCACCCTAGTAAAATTGTGCACCTCACATCGCAAGCACAGGCTGCACCCTCCAGACTGGACACCAACCCCCTGCCCCCACTGACCTGTGACACACCCACGGCAGCCCACTCCAGACTGGGCACCCCCAACAGACAGACCACTCAAGACTGGACACTCCCCCATGCAGCCCCCTCCAGACTGAACACCCCCAGGCAGCCCACTCCAGACTGGACACACGCCACAGGCAGCCCCCATCCAGACTGGCCACCCCCCAAGGCAGCCCACTCCAGACTGGGCACCCCCCACAGGCAGCCCACTCCAGACTGGACATCCCCACTGGCAGCCCACTCCAAACTGTACACCCCCACCGGGCAGCCCCCATCCAGACTGGACAACCCCCAGGCAGCCCCCATCCAGACTGGACACCCTCCACAGGCAGCCCACTCCAGACTGGACACCACCGGAGGCCACCCCCTCCTGACTGGCCACCCCCCAAGGCAGCCCCCTCCAGTCCGTACACCACCGCAGGCAGCCCCCTCCAGACTGCACCCACCCCCACAGGCAACCCCCTCCAGACTGGACACACCCCCACAGGCAGCCCACTCCAGACTGGACACCCCCAAGGTAACCCCCTCCACACTGGACCCCCAGGCAACCCTCATCCATACTAGACAACCCTAACAGGCAGCCCCCATCCAGACTGGACACCCCTCCAGGCAGCCCACTCCAGACTGGGCACCCCCCAAAGGCAGCCCACTCCAGGCTGGACAACCCCACAGGATGCCCCCTCCAGACTGTACAGCCCCCGAGGCACACCATCCAGAATGGACATCCCCCACAGGCAGCCCACTCCAGACTGGACACCCCTCCAGGCAGTCCCCTCCAACATGGATATCCCCCACAGGCAGCCCCCTCCGGACTGGACACCACCCACAGGCAGCCCATTCCAGACTGGACACCCCCCAGGCAGCCCCATCCAGAATGGACACTCCCCACAGGCAGCCCCCATCCAGACTGGACAACCCCTCAGACAGCCCACTTCAGGCTGGGCACCCCCACAGGCAGTCCCCATCCAAACTGGACTCCCCCATGGATCCTTCTGCACACTGGACACCCCCCACCCAGGCAGCCCCCTCAGACTGTACACCCACCCAGGCACCCCCCGTTCAGACTGTACACACCTCCAGGCAGCCCCATCCAGACTGGACACCACCAACAGGAGGCCCCCTCCAGAGTGTACAGCCCCCCAAGCACCCCATCCAGACTGGACACCCCCCAGGAAGCCCCTCCAGACTGGACACCCCAACAGGCAGCCCACTCCAGACTGGACACCCCTCCAGGCAGCCCCTCCAGCATGGACACCCCCCACAGGCAGCCCCCTCCAGACTGGACACCACCCACAGACAGCCCAATCCAGACTGGACACCCCCCAGGCAGCCCCATCCAGAATGGACAGCCCCCACAGGCAGCCCCTAACCAGACTTGACAACCCCTCAGGCACCCCACTTCAGACTGGGCACCCCCCCACAGGCAGCCCCCATCCAGACTAGACACCCCCATGGATCCCCCTACAATTTGGACACCTCCCCAGCCAGCCCCCCCCAGACTGTACACCCCACCCGGTACCCCCCGTCCAGACTGGACACACCTCCAGGCAGCCCCATTCAGACTGGACACCCCTCACAGGCAGCCTCCTCCAGATTGGACATTCCCCCACAGGCAGCCCACTCCAGACTGGACATCCCCCAGACAGCCCCCTCCAGACTGGACACCCCCACCGGCAGCCCCTTCCAGACTGGACAACACCCATGCAGCCCCTTCCAAACCGGGCACCCACCACAGGCAGTCCCCTGCAGACTGGATACCCCCCTCAGGCAGCCCCTCCAGACTGGACACCACCCCATTCAGTCCCCTCCATACTGGACACCCCAGGCAGCCCCTCCAGATGGGACACCCTCACTGGCATCCCCTTCCAGACTGGACACCCCCCACAGTCAGCCCACTTCAGAATGGACACCCCCCAGACAGCCCCCTCCAGACTGCCCCCCACCCCCAGGGAGCCCCATCCAGACTGCATACCCCCCAAGGCAGCCCCCGTCCAGACTGGACACCCCCCCAGGCAGCCCCCTCCAGATTGGACACTCCCGCCGGCAGCCTCTTCCAGGCTGGACACCCCCCCACACAGCCCCTTCCAAACCAGACACTCCCACAGGCAGCCCCCAGGAGACTGGACAGCACCCAAGCAGTCCCTGTCCAGACTCAACACCCCCCACAAGCAGCCACCGTCCAGACAGGACACCCCCCAGGCATCCCACTCTAGACTGGACACTGCCCCAGTCAGCCCCCTCCATACTGGACACCCCCAGGCAGCCCCCTCCAGACTGGACACCCAAAGGCAGCCCCTCCAGACTGCACATGCCAAAGGCAGCCCACTCCAGATGGGCCACCCCCGGGTGCCCCTCCAGACTTGACACTCCCCACAGACAGCACCCTCCATGCTGGATATCCCCCCAGGTAGCCCCCTCCTGACTGGACATGCAGGCAGTTCACTTCAGAGTAGACACACCTCAGGCAGCCCACTCCAGACTGGACACCCCCCACAGGCTGCCTACTCCAGAGTGGACACCCCCCAGGCAGCCCCCATCCAGACTGGACAACCCCCCAGGCAGCCCTCATCCAGATTCCCCCCCCCCCAGGTAGCCCACTCCAGACTGGGCACCCCCCACAGGCAGCCCATTCCAGACTGGATACCATTGGAGGCAGCCCCCTCCTGATTGGCCACCCCCCCAGGAAGCCCCTTCCAGACTGTACACCCCCCAGGCAGTCCCCTCCACACTGGACACCCCCCACAGGCAGTCCACTCCAGACTGGACCCCCACCCCACCCAGGCAGCCCCCTCCATGTCTGCAGCTCACCTGAACCTAGTTGTTATGACAGCATCATGAAGGGCAACACCAATATGTTTACTGAAAATACGACCAACAGGAAGTACCGGATGACCATCCATGAGTGGAGCATCTGCTCACACACCCTTCCAGGCCTTCATCAGCCACCCCCATACACATGTGATAAGTGAATGCAAATCTGTTTGCATGTTGTCCATGGCACATTGGCAAGGCATCAAAGCACAGTAACTGAATGTGTGCCCATGGCAGTAGGAAACCTACAAAAAGATGGTGCAAAATACACAAACAATGGCCAGACATGTCAGAGCCTGAGCATCAGTGCCCTGGGTGGACTGGGTGCCCAAATACCTGTCAGTGAAAAATCATATGACAGGGCCATGCTTAGGTGGTTGTAGGGCAGTCAGAGAGCGCATGACTCACAGAGACAGGAGAATTGTGCTGCCACTCCAGAAGAGCAAACATGGTAAACTACTGCTTTCCAGTGGTAGAGGTTGAGCGGCACATGAGAGAAGGCATTGTGTGACTGCACATGCTGGTGGGCATGTCTGGACAACATGAGTTTTACACAACAATGTGAAAGAAACGTGCTATTAACATGACCACCTCCGCAGTGAGCACACCTTCCTCCACCCAACCACACCGATGCCAGACAGTGATGCTGCACAGGTAAATGCTAATGAAAACATACAGTGCAGACCCAGTCGTCTGATGGACCCACCCCCACATGTCAGCCACAGGTGCATCTTACCATCCGCAACCAGCCCAGCAACAACACACAAGCAAGCACGCCACAAGACACATGACTTGCAAAGGAGAGATGCACTGGGTGAAGAAAGAACTACCAAGGAGCCTGACACAAAAATGAACTGCATGAGGTATGTCATGTAACAAACAGAACAATGTATTGGACATAAATATGTACGACAATAAATGGGGAATCGAGTTCAAAGTAGTCCAGGGGAAATATGAAATGATAACAAATATGTCTGGGGCAATTTAATTTTAAAAAACTGACACCTACACCTAAATAACTATGTACAAAGGCAGCAGAATAGTCCTCCTCTTCTCCAATCAAACTGAGCCTTTCCACCAGGGCTGAGTCCAGCGCCACGTCCTCACCCCTCAGTTTTTGCCCAGAGGGCTTGCAGGGTCTCCAGCATTTGTGTCTCTACCACTTGGGCATCCCTACAAGTGCCCTGCATAATGTCAGCCCACATCCTTGTCCGATGCAGAGCAATTTTAACGTTGGCCAATACAACACTCACTTCCCAAGCCTGCTGCCTCTCTGCTACTTTCTGCACTTCATATCCATGGAACACGGAAGACATCCTGTCCCTGAGGACCACTAGTGTCTCCTGCCTTACACTTCACACTTGCCTCCTTTCGGTGGTCTGCCTTGAAACAAATAGCCTCCTCCAGGTTGCCACCTGCTGCCTTAGCGTCCAATTTGTGCTATGTGGGTACGCTGTCAGAGCTGGTGACGATACCCGGTGGCATATGGCACCTGAACTGCTCCTGGATGACTGCTGTGCCTCCATTGCCAGTGCCCTGTCGGTGCCTGGATAGGCATGGTGCCCACCTCATCTGATGTGCCTTGGACTCCCAATTCAGGCAGGGAAGTGGTATCCACCAGATGTGGCATTGTGTTTGGGACTGGTGAACAGGGGACCTGGGCCACAAGGCACACTGGAAGACCACTGGCACATAGAGGAGGAAAACGAGGAGGTGGTTGCAGCAGTGATCATCCCATGGAGGACACCACAGAACAGGCATGTTGCAAGCCAGCCAATGCGGTGGGATAGCTCACTGTGATGATGTGCAAGCAGACTACGAGTAGCCTGCACATCATCACAAATGAAAGCTATCTGCCTCGCCAACCTGGCCTTCAGGGGAAGCACATAATCCCGGATGGCAACACCAGATGGTAAAGGGGCGTCAGGCTGGGTGGACACATCAGCTGACACTGGATGGATGATTTAGGGGTGATGTATCCCGGCAGGCACCTACTGCTGCATTTGTTGTTTAGGGACTAGAATTTGCACAGGCATCTCCATGGTGGCCTGCACAGCCTCATGCCCCTGGGACAGGTCTGCAGTAGGCATGTCCACCTCAACACCCCCACCTGACCCCATGGGCTAGCTGCAACAGCCACCTCCTCCCCGTACCCCTCTGCCAACCTGGATGATTTAAGGGCACCTTACGGCATGGATCACTTGTGCCCACCACTGCTGAGGAGTCCACTCAAACCTTCACCTTCTTGGACTTACCCCCTGCAGCTATGCCCGATGTCACTTGGGCTGCCACAGTCAACTCACTCCCCAAAGATGAGCTGTTACGGGGGCATGGCTGGGCCACAGCACTGGTTCTGCCCTCTACATCAGATGCAACTGTGGAAAAGGAGACACAGAACAGAAACATCAGTGTACTGCACCAAATCTTGCATGGCAACACCAACATTCACATGAACATGACTTGACTAGTCAAGGGAACAACCATCAGCTTCCACACCCACACACATGGACATGCACACGTCCATGCAGACACCTGCCTGGCCATCACGCCACACATTCACATCAGGCTACTTGCCACTGAAACAACTAATCAATTGTGTGTGCAATACACACATGCATCATGTGCACATGCACATGTGATTATGCCACAGCCAAAGCATAGACACATTCCATGCACACACATCAACTGAGAGGCCCCAGGCAGTGTGATGACCAATCACATCAGAGTCCCGTGAACTGCAATGCCTCTACGTGACTAAGACCGACATCCAAATGCACGTGTTGCATCCAGGCATGAGTGATGCCCAGTCCCACATTCCCATCTTTGGCACATACACATTAACATCATGAATGCACATGACGTGGGCAACTCTACCTCAACTGTCATTCTTGTCACCCTTTAACGTCGCAGAAACAAGCAAAATTGCATGTGCACTGTCTGAAAGGCAGCACTACAAAACACACGCAAGTGATAGCACATCCAAAATACATATTGGTCTGAAAGAACACATGGAGGGCAATGTCTGGGGCATGCACGCAGACATCTGCCTCAGAAAAACATGCTGCTACATTGACAGAGCACATGCACCGTAGAGCATTGCACCACATGGCTACTCACCAGTCGACTCCAGACGTTCACATAACTTGCAGACCTGGGTGTGCAACATCCGGCACCTGTGCGCATGGTGCACCTCCACAGTGGCACAAGCCTGCACCTAGCGCAGGGCATTGCTGTGGGTCCTGGATTTCAGGTCCTCCCAGCGCTTGTGCACAGTCTTGATGTGTTGATGGCATCCATTATCCCGTCTCAGATGTTCTGACATCCTTCCTTGCCGCATTGCATCACTGGGTTGAAGAGAGCATGATAATGCTCCAGGACCTTCTCCACCAGGATGTAAACTTCACTGGTGGTAAAGTTGACAGCCCTCGCTGCCATCGGGTTGCCGCTCTAGTCTGATGATGATGGTGCAAACATGGCAACCCCTGAGGCAGGTGTGGGTGGTCAAGGTGGTCCTGGAGTTGGGCTATGGAGAGAGGTGGTGGTGGAATGGCACAGTGGGAGTCAGATGAAGCAGCTGAGGTGGTCACAGGGCCAACGAGAGGAGCACAGGCAATGGCTGTTCAGCAGGCATTCCAAACGCAGTGCCGTTAGGCAGGAGGCAAACACACTTGACAGGCAGCTGCAGGTGGCTAAGTGGAGGCAGCACAGGGCAGTAGGAGGCAGGTAAAAAGGCACAGAGGCAGGAGCGTGTGTCTTCCTTGTATATGAATGATGGCACCCGGAAACAGAGTGGTGGGACTCTGCGCATAAACAATTAGCTTGGACACATGAAACGTGACTAACGTGACACACGCTGCTGGCAGGCATTGAGCATGGCATATTCGGGGATACATTAGTATGTTTAGAAGCAACTTTGAATATGCGTATGAAGGGGAGGAGACGCACAAGTGGTGTAATGCGTGTTCTGGGGTGCCACGTAATCCGTTCACTAAAGGTGAGTTGCGTATGCATTTTTCCAACTCTGGGTCCCCCTGTTTATCGCGTACCTCTATTCTTACCTTTTTGGTAGCTTTCCAGTGTTCGCATATGCATTTTTTGTGTTTCTCGGTACCACTGTGTATATTGTACTGCGTTTTTCTTTTTTTCGGAAGCTATCCTCGTTTCGCGTAAGCATGTATTGTTTTTTGTGGGTTGCCTGTGCGCTACGCATACTGTATTTTTCACACTTGAGGTACTTTTTAGCCTTGCTGGACCAGAGTTCTATGTCTTCCATCAAGTACACTGCCCCCTCAATCTGGCCAGGATACTTGCTTGGTGTGCCTTCCATTTTTCCATTACACCGGGAACATGAGTGGAAAGGCCCCAACAGAGAAAGGGGCCAGATGTGGCTGGGGTCAGGGACGTCCTGCAAAAGCAGTTGTCCCAGCCCCAAGGGTCCAGGGGCGTCCTGGCAAAGCCCCTAAGGTCCAGGGACATCCTGCGGGAGCAGCTGTCCTAGCACAAGGGGTTCAGGGACATCCTGCAGAAGCAGCTATCCACGCCTAAATGGTCCAGGGACATGCATCAGAAGCAGCTGTCCCAGTCCCTGAGGTTCCAGGACCTGCTTCCAAAGCAGCCGCCCCAACCCGAAAGGGTAAGGGACGTGCAGCAGAAGCAGCTGCCCCAGCCCAAAAGGGTAAGGGACGTGCAGCAGAAGCAGCTGCCCCAGCCCATAAGGGTAAGGGATGTGCAGCAGAAGCAGATGCCCTAGCCCAAAAGGGTAAAGGACGTGCAGTGGAAGCAGCTGCCCCAGCCCCAAGTGGTAATGCAATTCCCCAGGCCAATAGTGGTCTGGCATCTGGACGCCAGAGTGGTCAAAGCCACACAGGGGCAAAACCAACAACTTGTGTAAAGAAGGCAAAGCCTGCAAAAGCAGGAACAGGCTCAACCTCATGGCAAGGCACAGGACACTGGCATGTGGAGGAAGAGGAACTTCCATGATGAAGAACTCCATATCCTCATGCTCTACATGACCTGCACCACCGTGACATGTGCCAGCAACTGGGAGCACAGATACAGTTCAACGCCTTACGGTTTGAGAGGCACACTTCTGCACAGGTAGTGAAGCGCTGAAATGACCTCACCCATCGCACCAAGTCCAAGCTGGGTGCCAACTTCACCTCTGCTTTGTCAACTGGATGGGGGTCACCAGAGGAGGAGGAGCTGACCGAGCCTCAAGAGGCTATGATTCCATTCATACTACTGGAGCAGGTGCAAGGCATGGGAGGTCTGTAAAATAACGAGGCCTAGTCCGGTGATTGACCAAGATTGTGCATCCTGAGTATGTGTAGTGAAGCATCACCAAGATGTGTGATTGTGGTGCACATCTGGCTGCATTTGCATGACTGCCCCGTGTGAACCATGTCATGGTGTGCTGACTCCTGTCCAGTGTACACAAGAGTGGATACAACCCATGTGTTGTCCATCAGTTGAACATGGCTGTGCGACAGTATTCACCCCCCACTAACATACCCACACAACATCTGCAGCATAATATCACAACTTGCACTCTTGTTAGCTGCATCCTTGATGTAAACACTTGTGTATAGGTGTGCTATAAATGCCATATCATATCATATCATGTCAGTGAATCTGCTCTGCTAGACATGTGCTTGTGTCCGAAATACAAGTTACACTTCATGCACTGCAGTGTATAGACTCTCTTTTCATGCATGTACTCAGGTGATTCCATGCTACATAGAACATACTAGATGACAACCAACATGCCTTACGGCATGCCATGAGTGAGTGTGCACCTGTCTAGACTATGCACATTCCTGCTGCCCCAATGGCAATGACTCAAGAGATAAATTGCTGTGAAGCCTGCTCCATGTTACTCTCCCACACTCAATCCACACTCCATGGGTCCAAGCTCCCCCCCACATGTGGCTAATTGCACCTTGTTCCTATCTACATTTCCATTGTCTTACTCACTCCACTTCACAGACCTTGGCTTGGTGGTACTCTTACAGCCATAAATCAACTGGGCCTGTTTTCTTTTTCACACATTTACGACATGTTCCTATTGTGTACAGTCCCTGTACCAGGTCAACACTGGTGTAGCATGTAATGGATGCGGACTGAGATTAGGATAAGTGTGTCTGCCTGTTTGCATGTGATGTAACTGCACCTCACAGGGCCACATGGCCCTGCCCATTTCACTGGTATTAGCCAAGAGATAGCTGTGTCCTGGGCCATAAAGTGCTTCTTAAAGACCCTGTTTGTTTGTTGGCAATGTGTCCATTGGCAGCATGGCCCTGAGCAGGGAATGTTTTTGCCACTCTGCATATAAAATGCTCAGATAGCTTGTTGTACATAGTATGTGAATGCTGTATTTCTTATGGTGACATGGCCTGCATTTTGTTGCATGACAACAATGTGATACACATGTTTACTGTACCCATGTTGTGCATGACTCCAAATGTCTTTTCCTGTTGATGTGCAGATGAGGAGGCACCCGATGCAGAGGAGGAGGTAGAGGAGGAAGAAGGGTCTGTGGCACTTCAGACCACCAGTGGAGGATGTGGATTGGCAGGCCGTGATTATCCACTCGTGCTACAGACCATCCTGAGCTATGCTGCAGAATATTCAGACTCTTTGGACTCAAGTAGCTCTGATGCTGAACCAGATGTGCAGTCCTCAATGCTGGCGGAGGTGAGTGACCCAATGGGTGGAGCAGTTGGGAACTGTGAGTCTGCAGGGGGTTAGGTTCCTTCACAAGACCAGTCAGTTGTGTCACACCCGTCTGTCGTGGTTACGGCTAGAATATTACACTCCCATGTATTAGTTTCTGATCCTGGGGCAGATGTCCAAGGGAGGGTTGCAGTGCTGCAGCCAGAGACAGTGGCATCACAGCAAGGACCATTCTCCCGTGGATCAGGCATTTGTGGGCCCTGCACACATAGGGGATGTGTGCAGGCTGGGCAGACAGGGCAGACAGTGTGGGAGCAGCAGAAGTTTCATTCTGCACACCGACAGGATACGGCCTATGAGAGATTGGGTGTCCAGTTCCATGATCCTCCCAGCAACACAGGTGGAGCAATAGCTGCAGGTCATGCGGGTCACATGCTGCTCCCACAGGCTGCTGATGGAGGCCATCATCAGGGGCCGACCGGCAGATCTGCAGTGTCTGCAGGCATCCCTGCTTGCAGAGGGTTGGGCAAACAGGGAAGCCCAGAGGGAAGAGTTATAGGCCCACAGAGCTGCAATACAAGAGGAAGAGGCAGCCAGCAGATGTCTGTTCCGCCAGGAGATGCTATCATTGAGGCAGACTATTGTGGATGAACTCTGTACAACCCGTGAGGTTGTGCATAGTGACCTCCAAGCCCTCAGTCTGCTGGTGCATTCATCAGTGTCATCATGCATGGCTGCCACTTAGGACCAGGCTGGGGCACTGCGTGGTGACCCTCCAGCACAAGTTCCACCTTCTGATTCAATGCATGATGGTGGTGCCAGCAAAGACATGGCTCCCGGTCCACCATAGCCATGCGGTCCATGAGCCCATGGAGGGGAATGATTTTTTTAAATATTTTTTTTATGTCCACCCATGTTGACATGCACCCTGCATCCACACCCGCTCCTGAGTGGACCCCCCAGTCCATGATGGACATTTTTGATTTGTTTGTAGATTTTTTTATACTTTAGTTGACCCCAGGCTAGGATGTTGGCATTTTATTTTTGAGTTGCCCTTTTAGTTTTTCTTTTTTTTTCTTTTTGTTTTTCTTTGCTTGAGCTATGCAATTAACCTTCCAAGGCCATGACGTTTGCATTTGTGAAAATACAGGAATGCATAGTGAGGTCAACTTGCATGTTTGCATGGTGGTGCAGAGGATGGCATGTGCAGGTAACTATGGTTTCAGTGTTTCCTCGCACATGTATGCTGTGTAAATGGTACTTCACTATGCCTGTTGTAATGTCTTCTCTCTTGTTGTACCAGTAATCAGTTATCTGGCGGTGACTGCTGTCCCGGGGGAGACACCCTGCTCCCTTTGGCATCCATGCTCCCCATGCCCTCCAACATGCGCTGTCCCTCCTGTCCCTAATTTGGAGACACATTTCATGGTGAAGGTGAGGCGGAATTCACACCATGCCGGCGAAGTTAGTGGGTAAGCATGAGCAATGTCTTTCATGTTGAGCATGCGTCATTGTTCACCATGTTTGCCGCATGTGTAACTTGACTTATGTTTGCTTTGCATGTTACCATGCCGGGATGGTTATTTAAGTGGTACTCATGTCACTGTGTTACCTCCCTCAGTCAACTCATCCATGCCCACACCTACTGTTGTGTAGTGCATTTCATTGGCCATCTCCAATCCAGGCAGTGTACTCCTTAATGCATTTTTTTCTTCGCCTTCACTCTCACTATAACTCGCTCTCCCTCTCTCTTTTGTGGACGCTGCACTCATGGGCAGATCACAATCTATGTTCTGTCACCCTCTTGCACCCTGAGTTGCTTCTGCAGTGGGTGATCTTTGAATATTTTCAGGATCAATTAATTTGTTGTCATAGATATGCATGTTCTTTCTGTTGTTACTATGCATGTATTTGCATTTAGGGGATGCGTCTCCTGATGGGGTGCATCATATGCAAGGCAGATGGGTACCCTGTGCATTTAAGCCAAGGGCATTTGCAGATGCTTGTGTAGTGTTTGAATGGGAGTCTTGCACTATGTGTAATCACTTGGGATTGAATTGTCTTGTGGGCCACCAGTATTTCTTCATGGGTGCATGTTTCACAGGGTGTCGTTCTGGTGATAGGTCTGGGCATGGTGTTGTTGCAATGGATTGTTGGGTCCACTGGTTTCATATTCAACATTGTGTGAGTTCCATCTATGTGGGACTTTCTTGGATGTTTGGTAGTGGGTGGCAGGGCTGGCTGTTTCTGGCCTGTGACAGTTGTTGATGGTTCTGTTGGTGTGTGTCTCATTACACTTTGATCATGTGTATTGAGTGACACTTCACATCCCTTGCAATGTTTTTCTGGGGTAATGGTTCGATGGCACATGGCCTCTCTTACTTAGGGTTCCACAATTATGGTGTGCTGCACCAGATACAAGCCACAACCATGGTAATATTGATGCACATTTCTGGGATGCTATGTTGTGTACGAGCACATTACGTTTAGCTGTGTTGGTGTTTTCACATGCATGTCCCATGCCTGCTGCACCATGGAGTTTTCAGCTTCAGGTTGACTGCAGCTGGGTGCCTGGTACTCCTGCATTCAACTGAATGCAGAATTAGACCAATTGAATGCTGTCACAATGAAGTCTGCATTGACCATGCACTTTTATTTTTGCATCCTACGTTTGGCATACATTTATCCTTGCTTGTAGTATCACTTTGCATTGTGTTGTCTTTGATGGCAGTTACCTCGGTGGCCAGCCTTCCTGTCTGACATTGGCCTCTGTGAATTAATGTGTTAAGCATGATCCTGCCTAGAGTGCAAGATGTGAGTAATAATGTCCTTGCATTCTTGGCTTTACATCAGGGCTGAACTCTACACAATCTGCAGGGAAATTCCCCACCTCTCTGCAGTATCTTCTGCCCCTACTCCTTCCCAGGCCCTTTGTAATGCACTAATCTCTCACTTCTTTTCCAAAACCCTTGAAATACTGAACATACATATCACACACTCTTCCAACACAACCCTCCCTCTGCCCCACACCACTCACCTTCCTCCATTTCCTCCTTCGCTCCTGTCTCCCCTGAAGAAGTCACCAGAGTTGTCAACCCCGTGAATGTCTCTTCAAAACAGGTTGGGCCATGCTCCTCCAGACAGAACGACCAAGGACAGCATTTCCTCTCTTACCCCTGCTCTTTCTGATCTCTGCAACCACTCCTTTGCTTCTGGTTCTTTTCCATCCTCCCTCAAGCACACCCTTGTGCACCCCATCCTTACAATAACATCTGCAGTCCCTTCCTGCCCAGCCAACTACCGCACAATTTCCTTCACCCCCTTCCTGGGAAAACTGCTTGAGAAGTTGGCCCTCCCTAAATCAATGCCCATACCAAACTTGTTGGCGGTCTACATGACCACCAGTCTCGATTCAAATCTTCTAGAGCCACGCACAATGCTCTCCTGAAGACCCATGAAGAACTACTTGCATCCCCCATTTCCAGATTTACCATGCTGTCCTCATCCTCCTTGGTCTCTCTTCTACATTTGACACAGTGAATTATTACATCCTCATAAAAAGGCTCTATGATACACTTGGTATCTCAGAGCGGGCACTGGACTGGCGTGGCTCGTTCCTAACCGACCGTTCATCCAAAACCATTTTGGTCCCTTTTTCCTTCCCTACTTCTTCCTCCACCTGTGGCATCCCCCAGGGCTCCATTATTTCGCACTGCCCGGAATCTTGGAGTCATATTCGACTCTTCACTTTCCTTCATCCCTCATATTCAAGACATTGTCACTTTCAGCTCTTCCTTTTCCAAGGAACTCTTACCCTTCCTCACCTTCCCCAGAGACTCAATGTTACCTATGCTCTGGTTCTCTCCAGTCTAGACTACTGCAACAGCCTTGTCCTTAATCTTCCTCCACCCGCCCTACAACACCCACCTCCAGCTTAGTCAGAATAGTGCAGCACAAATTATCCTTGGGTTCAACCCCAGGGATTGCATCTCTCCTGCCCTACAAAACATTCAAAATTGGGCACGAAGCCATACAGTTGGCAATCAGTGTATTAGGTACATCTCCCCTCCCAGTTACTCTCATGATTTATTTGAAGCATTATTTCAATTATTTATATCTGTTGTAATTCATTGTCTACCTTCCCCTGTCCCCACCCTGTTGCCCTGTGGGCGCTTTGAAGCAGTTTTGCTAATTGTATAAGCACCTAACAAGTGACCAATAAATAAATAAATGCATAAATAAACGTGACTGGTGGTTACATGTGATAATATAGTACTGGAAGTGCCTGTTTCAAGAACAATGGTATTCCCTGACACCCCCAAATAGCACTCCTGATATATTGCAGATGCAGTATTATTTCCTAATCTACCACCCATCCTACAAGTTGTGAAGAAAATGCCTTGTGGTGGGTAATAAAATGAACATCATTCCTCAAGCGATGTTTTGAAGATGTGGGGGTTTCACATGTAATGTGACCGGCTCAAGGAGCCATACGCACATCGGAACACTTGCAGCTCTGCTGCTTTATTTGGGCTTCTGAATGGACACTGACTTCAGCAAAGTATAATATTTGTGCAAGGGAGTGACGTATTCGTAGGTATGTTTCTATACGTCCAGAAAGATTGCTGCACCCTTGGATACCTGCAACAATTTGAAGTCAAAGAAAGAAAAATAAATGATGTAGTGGTGGCTTCACAAAGGTGGGTTCAGAGGTGGGTTCAAAAAGGTAGGGCACAGTCTATTAATGTTTTTCATCATCAGTAGCAGCTTTATTTGGAGCAATCAATTACAGTGAAGACATGATAAAACACATAACAAATAAAGATACTTCAAGTGATAACTCATAAAAAGGGCAAATATAAACAACAAACAAATAAAACCCAAAACAAGTTAAGCACCTATCTGTCACTAAAGGACATGCACAGTAAAAGCAGGCACAAACATCCCCACAGAATTAAACACATTACAAGAACTGTTTAACTTATACATTTTTACAACTGTACGCATCCACCTGTTACTGTACCTGTCAAAAACTAGCACCCAGATGCCTCAGGGCTAGGTGTGCTATACAAATGTCAACATAAATAAATAAATAAATAAATAAATAAATAAATAAGAAAGAAAGAAAGAAAGAAAGAAAGAAAGAAAGAAAGAAAGAAAGAAGAAAAAGTACAATTACGACCTTACGGCATTATAAGGTATTTATATCATAGTCTACAGTCCCTCCAGTTGTGATTACGAACTCCAAAGGTTAACTCTGGGCGTATACTACTAGAAACTCAGTCCAAATCCCTGAACAAGTCTCCCCCTAGCCTCTTTAATGGTTGCATAAGCCACCTAGAGTACAAACCGTGGTAGTACAGGCACAACACAAGGGGACATAAGCTATTGTAATATGCCCAGCGTATCCCATCTCTAGAAGCAAATAAAGGGGACGATAACCCAACCTAAATTTGGTAAACAAAGACCTCACATTAGAGATAGTCATGAGTACCAAATTGGGCCACAGGCATAGAGAGGTCATATTATTGTATTCAAATGAATGTATTTACAGCAGAGCTCTGTGTTCAACCAGTCGAAGGTTTGATCTCAGAGTTTGCGCCTCAGCCTTTTATTCTTCTGAGGATACTCTGCTACTTTGGGTAACAATTTGCTATGAACTTTTGATCAGATAAAAAGAAAGTCAGGTTTTCATGTAGGAATTCATGTCAGAATCATTTCACGATAATATTAGCTGTTATTACCACGTGGGGAGAAGGTGCCATCCAATCAGATTGTCAGGAACGCGTGCTGAATCTTATGATCGAAGCCTGTGTTCCATCCCATAGCTGGCACCTTCATCCCAGAATCACTGATTCCCCGACATCTCCCGGTGCTCCTGCAATGCACCCCACCAGTCACTCCCACCTAGATCTTCTAGATCTTTCCTCCCTCTCCACATCTCTTTCCTCCCCCCCTTGCCACCCCGCAGTTTCCTTCTCTGCCTCCTTTGGTACCCCGTTTCTTTTCTCTGCAGTCTGCCTCCAGCCAGTCATACAAATGGAAGACATACTTCCATTGCCATGACTGGCTCCAATGCAATCCGCACGCACGTTTTTCTTGTCATTCGGCCGGTATTCCCTCAAAAATTCGAATAAGTGAATAACAAGGCCGAACACGCAGAGTTTTCTTATTAGAATTGTGGGACTGTTTTTAACTTTTTTAACCAAAAATTAGATTGGCGGTTGACCAAGGGAATACATTAAGGTTGCGGGAATGTGGGTGAGGGGTGTGGGGCTGCAGGGAATCTCCCGCCGCATTTAAAGTAAACACGTGCAAAATAACGAAAAGGAATTTTGAAAATCTGATTTTAAAAAAATCGGTATTTTCGGCCTCGCTATTTGTTTTCTTTTTTTCATGTAGATCCTATTCAGCCTCAGTGTGCTAAAAACAATAACACCTGCGTCAGCAGGTCGTATATGCCGGTAATGACACTGGGGCCGAGTGTGAAGGCATACGCAAAACTGGCCTCCTCAGACTTTACTGGCCAATCCAGCACACTGCTGCAGGTGTTATTGTTCCATTATTAAACAATGTAATAGTAGTCAATGGGCCTCATTACGAGGTGGGAGGTAAGGGATTACCGGCACCGGTAAGGACACCAGTGCCGGTAATCCCTTACCTCCCTACTACGAGTTCCCTTTGCGGGTCCTTCCTTAACGCCTGTTTTTTGCAGGCGTTAAGGACGGGACCCTCAAAGGGACTCTAGACTAATAACGGTACCGCAATTTGCAGTACCGTTATTAGCGCCTTCCCCATTCCCATTGAGCCCTTTGGGGGCTCAAATGGGAATGGGGAATGCCCCTGGTGAATGGGGAATTACTGGTCCCTCCGACCTCGGAATGGACCGGTAATTGCTCCATTCACCAGGGCGGAGTCGGAAGGGTTTTGGAGGCAGCAATGGAGCTAATAGCTCCATGGCTAACTCCAACCTCGTTGACTATATTGTGAGTATGGGGTATGTTACTTTCTTTTCTTGACAAAAGGCAGAAGCTTTCTGTTTCTGTCATTGTTCAAGGTTTTAGGTCCGTTTTGAAATACTCTGCACCTGATATTCTCTCTGACTCTGCTTGGATCTGCTGAACTGCTAAAATGTGAAATTTAGCTATAATCCTGTTTCCCTGTGAGCTCCCATTTACACGAAACAATATTGTACAGTGCCCATTGGAAGCAGGAACTCCATCTACTGACACTTGAAACTGGTGTCACCTTAGTGAAAGAATTTGCTTAAGTGAGGGATTTAACTTGTCTTGACAGATGTGAGCATGATGCCAAAAGATTAATGACTATACACTGAAACGTTGCAAAAAGAGATTTTCAGAGGTCATTGAATTAGGTTCCCACACATATCTCAAAGTTGTTGGCTAGCCTGTCTTTCCTGGAATCAACAAGTTGTGTTCATTTACTGGAAGAAAATGGAGGCAGGGCTGATGCCAATGGCCCGCTGACTGCTATTGGAAGAGGACCTGGTCATAGAGGTACCCACCAAGCAAGTACTGCAATACCGCCATAATCTCCTGCAAGACCTGGGTTTTAGAGGTGACCCTAAAAAAGAACAACAACATTATATTACAGAAAAAAGCAAAAAACAACAGCAACACACTCGAATATTCCTCCATCCTTAATGGCATAGAAGGTTAGCACGTTACAAATTACACTTACCTAGATCACAAAATAAACTGACAATACAAATGGTTCAAGAAAAAAAACCCTCTTTACATTCCTTGGCACCAAGAAGCATCTATCAGATTTCAATCCATCTGCAACATTAATGTTATTTATTTTTGACAGCACTGTTAATCCTGTCCTATTTTACAGGATTTAGGTGTGGGGTCCAACAATGAAAAAGGGCATGCCTAATGGGGAAAAAGCAAACAGCTACATCGGTGCACAGCAATTTCCCAAACCATTGGTACAGAGCAGACATGGAGAAATGCACCCTTCTGCTCAACATCCAAAAGCGCATTTACTTTAATGCTGGTACCATATCAAGAAGAGTAACCCATACTCCCTACTGCCGAGCACTGCAAGACCAAACAGAAAAACACCTGAAACAGTCCCTTGGTCAATACACTTCAGAAATGTGGTCATTCAGCAGCAGTGCCCCGCAGTTTGACTACATAGGAAACCAGAGAGAAGAGGGGAAACTGTCCGAGGACTCAACACAGTCCCAAAAGAAGCAATACACAATGTACTGGGGAGCAGAAATAGGACAGCGCAACAAGCTAGAATGCAACAGGTCATTGGGGCAAAACCTTTAACTTCCAGGTTATCTATTTATTGTAAAAAAGGAAAAACAAAGAATGGGCAAACACTCACTGAATGCAGACTGTGCAACTACAATCTGGAAATAAAGACTGGCCATCAAAGCTCAAGCAAGAAGCTCAAGGAGGACAGAATCTGTTAACAATGCGATGTATGACAAGTAGAGACCTAGAGTCTCTTTCTTCTGCACTGTCCTGACTACAAAGACATTCAAGATACATATTCCCCCCCGCATTTTGTGAGAATCAGGCCGTTTTTGCAAGTAAAACCAAGTGGATAAGAAAAGTATTTTTTACCCTTATTTAAATGTCACGATTATCAGCGAGAACAGCACACTATGTGTATGCTTACCACCAGAGAAAGCAAAGTCCATAAAGAAATGTGGACTTTAGAAAAGAGATGAAAACAAAAATGGTCACTACTGCAGAAAATGTAACATTGAAGTATCCCGTGTTCACTATAGTCATTTTGAACTCGTTGTTCCAATAAAGTACATTTTATTATTATTATTATTATTATTATTATTATTATTATTATTATTATTATTATTATTATTATTATTATTATTATATCATTTACATACATGGACTCTTGCCTTTCACGACATGAGAAGCTTGTGCTCTTGAAGTGAGTGCCCAGGATTCTGTTTCTAGGGATTCCCAATAGAATGGGTGTAATTAGAACTGACCCTCCAAATTAACACTTTAAAAACAACACATCGAGGCCTCTCCCTTGCCACTAACTTCCTCGCTATCCATCCACCCTACTCTTTCAAGAATATCACACAGTTGCCACCATTTCCAAATGATGTACACGGAAGAGAATAGGAAGGGAACACAATGTACACTGCAAGGCGGCACATGCTTGTCCAGTAATGGTGAAACATATTAACACGTTACAATTGACCATATTAGTAGCATTCAAATTTCCCAGGCTCCAGTAAGCACAATATGTAGCTAAACAAAAGTGGGTCTGGGAGTCTCTCTACCAGCACAAACATGGCCCATTGACCTGTTCTTGGGTGGAGCGCCCTTGGGAGAGTCTCAACCAAGTCTTTAGCTCACTATCCCTTTCACAGAGGAGAACTATCCCTGCGTATCAGTCTTTGTCCTTCCCAGGGGCAGTCCAGCACCGCAATTCTAGACAATTCTCCTCTGAACAGGAGTACCAACAGCAACCAGACTGTGTTTCGGCATCAGTGAGGTGGAGCTGTGCCTCTCTATGAACAGTGAGAAAGGGGTCCACGTCTGTATTCCCCTGTTAACTTAAGATGAGACTCAAAGTTACTTAATATGCGAAACAGAGGGGGCTCTGGAAGTCTCTGTACCAGCACAAACACAGCCCATTAACCTGTTCTTGGGTGGATGGCCCCAGGGAGAGTCTCAACCACGTGTTTAGCTCACTGTACCTTTCACATTGGAGAACTATACCTGCATATCAGTCTTTGTCCTGCCCAGGGGCAGTCCATGCTAAGCAATTCTCCTTTCAACAAGAGTACCAACAGCAACCCCAGACACGTGTTTTGTCCTAGTCAGGCCTCATCAGTGAAGCAGAGCTGTGCTTCTCTAAGAACAGTGAGCAAGGGTCCACAATCTGGATTCCCCTGGTAACCTAGGGTGAGACCCAAATTTAGTTAATATACAAAACAAAGGGGGGTCTGGGAGTCTCTCTACCAGCACAAACATGGCCCATTGACCTGTTCTTGGGTGGATGGCCCCTGGGAGAGTCTCTACCAAGTGTTTAGCTCACTGTCCCTTTCACAGAGGAGAACTCTCCCTGCATATCAGTCTTTGTCCTGCCCAGGGGCAGTCCAGCAACGAAATGGTAGTCAATTCTCCTCTTAACAAGAGTACCAATGGCAACCCCATATGTAGCATTCACATTCTTCATGCTATCAATTGTAGGCTGGAACACTACTTGCCACGTAGTTGGGTGGTATCGTCAAACACCTGTTCTTAATACCACTCAATTCCAAGCAATTGCAAGTGAAATTGCACTCAAAACAATTTGTCCGAGACCCATTCCCCTGGGGAAGGGTGGATTCAGCCTCTTTGCTGGGGTGCTTGTTCTCTCCTCTGGCTCCCACTTCATTGAGCCATGTATGCTGCAGTATATTGGAGAAAAATGCATGTGCGGGTGTTACCGAGCACCAGTGAAACTGTGTAGTAGAGGTGGGTGGATCAAGTGCTGAGAATATGCATCCCAAAACGGCACCATCTAACAGGTTATTGCAGTCTGTGGCCCACAAGTGAAAGCACCCAATCGCCACCAAGTTCATAACGGTGAAACACAATGTAGGCAAAGAAGGCTCGGTTATGACCATCAGAGAGATAGAAGTGGGGAGGACCACAGAGCATATGTACTCACACCACCCACTCTAACCCGGCACCCTCGTGCCTGAACCCTGAGTGTCAGTGCATAGACTTGTGGAAGTGGAAGCAAAGGTTGAAATTGGGGCTGGAGCATACCCACATATGGAGGCCATGCCGTGGCCCTCTGTCTCCATTTCTTCACATTGTGCATCACCTTGCCCCACTCACTTCATTGCCCTGTTTGCAGTGCTCATGTTGGGAGGCAAGCAAAGAGAGGAGACAACATGAGTTAGTGCTTGGTCACCAGTCGCTCTCGATCCAGATGCTTTTTAGGTTTACATCTACTGTTCGTAATCTACAACACATATACAATCTACAACACATATATCCGTTGCTGTACATGTTCTACTGCTATTGTTTTTATGCTTTATGGCTACTGCTCAACCTGCCTTTGATCTTAGCCTTTCTGTATTTATATGATTATGTACTGTATATTGTTTTGCCATAACTACATTGTATATATCAATTCTTCTTCTAAGCTGTCTTGTAATGCGCCCAGATACCCTAGGATGTGGCACGCTTTATAAATCAATAAAACAAACAAACAAACAAACAGGGCAAGATAATCTGGGGCTGAAGTGCTGGTTGTAAAAGGCTCAGCATCAACATCTGGGGTCAGGGGTCGGGGGAAGGGGGCGGTTCCTCCAAACCATATCATCTCTGCGTGCCACTACTGCTCCATGGCTCCCCTAAACATGAAAAGCCCACTTCCCCAAACTCCTAAAGCCAGCTAAGCTACCCTCAGGAACGCTTTAAAACCACTACAAAGCAGATCTTCAAAGACTCTCTATAATCAGACAGAAAGGACAGAAATGTATGGTTAATTGAGAATCTGCATAATTGCGAATTCAAGCTTAAACCTGATTCTATATTATTACACAGCAGATAAACAACTACAGGGAATAATAGTCTGTCTACAACCAAACAGGGATTCCCCTCTAGTTAAAAAAAATTCTAACGGTGTCAGGTTGGTTTAAATAAGACCTAGCTCAAGTTCAGTGCTCCTCCCCAGGCTCTCTAATTCAACACAATTCCAGGTATATACATCCCAGCACCTTCCTGGCTTCAATAGGGAAGCGTTGGGATAAATGTATTTCAGGACTAGCTGCTTACCTACAAACTGAACAAGCATATCCTTCCCGAGTCCTGTCTATTTCTACAGTGTCAGGATGGGATAATCACATCTTTTTTTCTATTAATGAGATATTGGTTTCCCCAAAATTCTCTAAAAGTATACCACAGTCTCAGGGGTATAGCATCCAGTTGCTTCTTGGCTAAAAACGGTCTCGCGGCAATTGAACCCAGTCGCTTGCTTGCTCAGCACATAATCTCAGAGGCAAAGTCCTTTTCACAGGGTTATAGTGCCTTGCGCAATATCCGAAATGCAGAATAGGAGGATACTACCTGGTTCACGTGTTCTTCATCCATGGTTATAGTGGCCAGTTCACATAAGGGCCAGGGAGCCGTTAATACTTTCTACACATTCTGTCACATCCTTCTCACAGTCTCCCATAAGTAGTAAAGTGTTTTCCCACTATCGGGAAAGTCTTGCCCTTTCTCTTTCTTAATACATGATAGGTGATTGTCACACCATTAACGGGTATCTTTCCATGCTTTCCAATAATTGATGCTGTGTCTTTCCCAATCAAAGGGATAGTGCACCCTTCTCACTTATAAAAGCCATTCTGCTATGTAAGCGATATTCAATCAACACTACAGCTAAGTCAATGCCTAGTCTGGGATGCTGAGGAAAACCCTTATTGATGTATTTTTATATCCAGTTCAGTACTCTGGATGACAACCCTTGTATAACACCCCCCTCTTAGAATCCCCCTGACCCCACTGAGCCAAGAAGTAGGTTTGTTTTGCAAATTAAAAGGTTTATTTGGACAATTCAACAATATATATCTATCACACTTTATAATAAATCGATAACTGATATCACACTTCAGAATATGACCGTGATCAACAATGGATAATGTTACAGGGTACACTGATTTGGTTACTTAGGAGTAGTGTAGAGGATGAGGTAGCTGAAAATGCTTGATGGTTTCAAGGAAATGCAAGGTGAAATAAAATGCAGTACAGAAATAACTTGTTATGATTTTAGCAAAGGTAATATGATCACTTTTTCTTGACAATTCACTCCCCTATGCAATACAAGAAACGGAAGGAGAGCACACAGTCTTCAAGAATCCCAACAAATCACACTTTATAATGCAATACACAGTTCCAGTTCCCCCAGCAAGCTTAGAGAAAACAGGGATGAGTTTTAAACACAGGCGAATTACTTTAATGTGGTTTGCAAGGAAGTGAAAAGATGCTAAAATTGCTTTTAATTCCCTCTGGAGGTTCAGGGTGAGTGAGAGATGCTTGTTGGTATTAGTTCAGGCTCACTTTAGCAATTCTCTCTGAGTTATTACCGGTTGCAAACGGATTTTTAACAAAGGAAAGAATGGAGCTACTATTTTGACAAGTGGAGAAATTGAGCCAAATCGCGGTAAATTCGCGAGTGTATGAATCGTGATTGCGGCAAAAGTATAAGGAGTAGCAAGTCGGTTCTAGGCTTAGATTCTAAGCTTTCAGAGGAAAGTTAAATCTCGTTCCTAGGACAAACGGTTCCAGAGATACGGACGATTTAATAAAGGTAGATTTTCGGATTTAAAGTAAACTCAAAATGACAGGTGACAGCTTGCAGCTGCAGAATTGACAGGTGACAGTTGTGCAGCTTTAAAAATGACAGATGACACGATTTCTAGGAGGCTGTTCTACTTAGGTTAAAATAGTTTGGCTTAGATTATTTTAACTAAGAGATTGGTTCTGCACAGTTCTGCTAGGTACGCACAATATAAATTTGAACTTAGGCCTCGTCACGGATCTGGTCAACACATCCGGCTGCGGTTCTGTCTGCTCGGCGGGTCAATCAGGCACCGGTTCTGCTCACAACGGTCTGGTTTGTGGTTCTCTCGGGTTACGGATACAGCACTGCTTTCTGGATACTGCTACAGGTTCTTGCAAAAATTCTTGGCAGAAATTCAAACAGCTCGCCCGGCTGTTGAATAGTTTGGTTGGTTTTGAGACCTGCTGAAGAGGATTCAGCTGGTGGATTCAGGTCTCTCGGCTACAAATTCTGGAGTTAATTTCTGCTACAGGTTCTGGAGATTGATGGATTTGAAGTCTGGATCTCTGGATGTGAAGTCGTCGGTCAGCATGCTCCGCAGCAAATGGAATTGAATGTCTCTACCTGTCCCAGCAGTCTCTTTTTATGTGTTTTGAAAATGGGTGTGTGCCTGGGCCTAGCTAAGCCTGCCCCTCTCTACTTGTCATTGGCCCAATTCTCCCCTCTCCCATGATTGGGGGAAGGAAATGGATTGTCATCATGATGAGGTCTGTTTATGGGTCAGAGGATCCTCCCCTGGTCAATTTGCAAACAAATCTATTTCTGTCCCAAATACATATTTATCTATGTACCATTTTTCTAATATTATAGGTCCAGTTAACATATTTTCTGTAGCACCAAACCATCCGATCCCTGTCTTTGTACGATGTCGTGTCCACTGATGACAGAATTCTCCCCTTTTCATCCAGATAACGACCTCTAAACCTTTCCAGATTTTACACAAATGTGCACAGGGATATGGGTTACAGATGATAAAGTGTCAGATTTTTAACATGCATACATTTGGAGTGAGACCCTATTTTCCGCTAGCAACCCCCCAGAATACACCACAGGGTCCTAACGCCTCTTAAAATGTGCACCGAAAATCACAAGAATAATGGTATTACTTATATAATTCTGACAAGTCCGTACTATGAATTATCCATCTTTTTTTAAATTATGCCCTGGTCAAAAAAGGGTGTGGCTTCCCACATCACATGGTGGAATAACTGGTTTATCCACTTCCCCCAAGCCAGCTTGTTCACAGAGGCACAGCTGCCCCCCAGTCTCTCCCAAGAGGAAGCTATTTTACGACGCCCCCAATATAACATTTGCCTGAGTCAAGGAAGTTGCATTGTTCGGTCCCTTCCAGTTCCCAGGTGTTTCACCCCTAATCTAATCAGAGAGGTGTCAACTCCTTTTGGCAAGGGGCAGCAGGATGCAGCTAGGCCTGGGAAGAGTGGCTGTTGATCCAGTTTCAACTCCTGTCGGGGGTAGTTGTCAGGCAGAATTCAGTTTCATTAAGCCAGGTTTCAGCTAAATGTCACTTTTTGTTCCCAGTTTTCTACATTCAAATCAAACTGACAATTTTTACCTATACATTAAATAATTACTTCCTTCAAGTCATTTCAAAATATAGTTTTACATTGTATCCACCTCTTAGCAAGTCTTTCCTTGGTCTGGTTTTGTTTCATTTGTTCAGTTTTACACAAAAGTCTGGTGGTTTTAAAACACCGGCTTTCTTATAGTGGTGAGTACCGGTAATGCAACCATTTTTGGGATTAAGAAAATGAATTCCCCACAGTTCTGAGTTGCGTTTTGGCAATCAGCATTGCCATTCCCAATGGTTTCAGGCTACTGTGTGTGTAGCCCAATGGTGGTTTTAGGCAGTGCCCTCCTGTGCTCACAACATAGGCAAAAATGGGTGGCAGCCTATTCTTCATGTTTTCCCTGTGCACTATCTGGGGAGTACTGGCCATCATGATGTTTTCCATGCCAGTACTGCACAGTTTTATGGTAGGGCTTGGATGCATGGGTAAAAACATCCCACAGCTACTTGCACAGGAAGACCAGTCTGTGGGCTCAACAAGCCAAGAGGCGCCAAGTTGTGAGGCCTCCCGTGATTCTCAGCCACAACTGAGAGCCCCCTGTTACAGCGTTTTTGGAATCTCAGTTACTGGTCGGTAGATACTGCTTCCCCTTCTGCTACTGCTACTTCTATTAGTGCCTTGGTCGGCCAGGCTGCATTCTTTCTCCATCTGCCTACCCTCTACCTCTTCCAGCATTGGCCCATTATATACCCGACTTCCTGCTTCTCGAGTATGTCTTTTTCTGATTGGCCCTCTAGTGCAATTCTTGAGTGGTTTGCAGATTGACTACCAGCTTTGACTGATAGTGCTGCCTCCCTTTTTGCAGGGTCAATGACTCTCTGATTTGAAATCAAAAACAGCTGCCAACTGTACTCAAGATGGAAGTGCCTCCTTCTGAATTGCTTTGGATGTACCTTGCTGATGTCCTGTCTCTGAACCTTGTGGCGATTTTACACTCCAGAATACCATTCTCTTGGAATGTTTGCACATGGTGGTGGGTAAGGTTTGGAATTTTGTTATGTCTGATCACCAGTGTGTGACTGCCACCCCAGGCTGACACTTGTTAACTTCATTCTCCATACAAGTTCCCCCTCATCCACTTCATTCATAGACTGCATATGCCAGTGACCTTGCACCCTCTCATGTTTTTTTTTTTTATTTTGTATTATTTCATCTCTAGATGCTCGGCCCAGTAAGCACCAACACAAACTAAACATCCCGATTAGAGGAAGTTCTCTCATGGCCGAATCCCCTACCTCCTGGATGATACTCAGCAGATCAGCTGCCTCCTTAGAGATGCTAGGGTAGTGCCTAGACAAAACGTGGGAAAGGTTCTCTTCAAGGTTGGATATCATGTCAGGGCAGAGACTGGATGGGCAGAGGGTCTGTGACCCAAGGGATCAGACCATAAGGGTCAGTAGATCAAACACATGATCTGGCACCTGAATATTTTATTTGGTAGCACACTCTTAAATACAAATGGGCCATGTCATTGGACGCCCAGCCTTACTTGTTGCATGCAGAGTCTGCATTAAACACAGAGAGGTGGCTAAAACCACAGTGTCTGCAGCTCAGTGCATGAAGTCACCTTCCTTCATCACCTTCTCATGATAGTAAAATTGTCATTCGTTGAAAGTCACTGAAGCTGCCTGACCATTAGTGCCCAAAGCTCACGAGGTGCTATGCTCAATCTAATACTAACGGGGTGTGTGAGGGGTGCTCTCCCCACACATAAAATAGGGAGCCCCTGGTGTTTAGGATTAAAACAACTCCTAGTCCAGAAACATAATTGTTTCCAGAAACATCTCATCACACACCTGCTAATTAAGCCTACTCCTCCTCGCCTCCTCATACAACAAAATCTAACGCCACCATTCCAGATTATCATTCACATGGTATAGCTCTCACTGCTATAGCGAAGAAAGCCAAAGCACAATCATCTCAACTGTCCAGTGAAGCTGGCCCCTAGAAGTGGTGTCCCTTTCAAACAGGAGAAGGGAAGAGATGAACCCTCTGTATGCCAGGAATTGCGCCCCAAAGGGTAAAAACCTGGAGGAAAGGCAAATCCCTGTAGCCCCAATTTAAACAGGTGGCTAAATGAAAATGGAGAAGTACAGTCCAAGGATGCCGATTATGAACCTTTAGCACGCTCTGAAGGGTTCATCTATGCCACAGGCGATGGGGGAACATCTGTGGCAGGCTTTAAAAGAGCCACATGCATTCCTTGTTGAGGTTGTGCTGCAATCATGATCTTCACCATTGCGGGGGAGTCCATATGCACCATACAACTCCTTGATGGTCTCATTTTGCCAGCTAGCAGACACACATTGCATCACTGAGCACACAGAGCAGAGTACTAGAACAGGAACTGTGGCAGCATTAGAAGAGCACATCTGGGTGCAGAAGGCAACTGCACAAACGCCATTTCTGTAGCTTGTGGACGCACACAAAGGTTCAAGATGGTGGATTAGCCATATGTAGTCCTATACGCAGCCCCATTCATGCACATTCACAGCGATCAACAATGGAGAAGTGAGAATGACAAGTGGGTGCACAACTATGCAAGCATGTCATCACTGAATAGTATACAACCTAGTGTTAAAACATATTTTATATGCCTGCACACTTCACCCGCATAGTAGGCTTAAAGCACCAAACGTAATCTGTGCAGAGGCGATTGTGACCCTGTCCAGAGTGGAACCAGAACGTGGTCTGTGGGATGAGAAGGATACAAGGCCAAGGAGAGCGGGAAAGGAGAAAAGTGGGGAAAGTCAGGGCGACTAAAACATATTGGGCCTCATCACGAGTTTGGCGGTAACCCTTAAATCCGGCGGTAGCGCTGTTACTGCCGGATTTAAGGGTCCACCAAATCAGGGCTTTTGCAGATTTCTCCCCAGCTCTGATCTGGGGGGAAATCTGCCGAAAATTTGTGGTAATACTGCCGGCGGGAAATCCGCCGGCGGTATGAGCGTGAAATTCCCCATTGAGCCCAGTGGGGAATGGGGCATTCCCGAATGGGCTCAATGGGGAATGGGGATTTCCAAATCCGCCAAACCCGTGATCCGGTGCTAATAGCGCCGGTGGGTTTGGCGATAGGGCAGATAGCACCAGCGCTATTATCGCCGGCGTTACCGCCCAACTCGCGATGAGGCCCATAGACTTAACACACAACACTTAGGAAAACGAAACGAAACGGATGAGTGACCATTGCGATGAATGGTTATCTTTCAGTGTTTTGAGAAGAAGAAAGAACATGTAATAACAAGAAGGGACATATTCTTCCGTCATTGGCCTGCAGATCTTTCATGGAGTCAATGACTTGTGTGGTAGAGGCATTATGTTAAATCATGAGGTGAATGAGTAATGGACTTGAGGTTTGCACCAGCGATCCTAGACGTTTTGCGGACTACTAACTATAAACTCAAATTATAAATCCTTCTTCTGATGTCCAGAAGGAGTTCAGGTAAAGCCACGATAGCTGAGACAGATGTCAGAACCAGGAATTGTGTATATGCAGCATGCATATTGGGGGGCAGAAAAGAAGAGTTTGACAAAAAGGATTTCCCTCAACGGAGCCCAGATTACAGAAACCTTGCACCAGTTTTAGCACTAGGGCAACGTTTGCCCTATTTTTATAAACACTGGGACATGTAAGAAAACTATTTCACCATGAAAAGTGCAGTTTGACCTGCAATAAGCACCAGGGCAGAAATTGCAATCACGCGAAAAAATATACATTTTCAATGCGTTTTTTTTCATCAGGGAAAAGTTTGCCCTACTACTAATGCCATTCGATGTAAGCACTAGGGCAGACTTTGCCCTGTTGCAGTAATGCAGTGAAAATGTTTCTTTTTTGCCTTAGAGCAATTTTTGCCCTACTGCTTACATCATGCCAAACTGCACTTGACATGGTGCAATAGTTTTCTAATATGTCCCAGTGTTTTTAGAAATAGGACAAACTTTGCCCTAGTGCTAATACCGTGAAACTTTACACTTGCACCGGTGCAACGTTTCTGTAATCTGGCCACAGATATGCTAAAGGCGGAGAAGAGAAAACAAGTGTAGTCTCATTATGTATTGAATTTGCAAACAGGCCACTGGAATGATCTATGAGAGAATTAAATGAGAGGTAAGGCTGTAAAGTATTGCTCTGCAGGCTAGCTTAATCAAATTGCCCTTTACAAGGCCTGTATGGAGTGGCTGTTTGCCACCTTGAGAACTGGCCTGGAAGCCTTCCTGCACTGCATGGGAGTATTCAGATGATGCCAAAGGAGCAGGAAATCACACAGCCTCTTCCAATTGCTCCCAAGTCTGATAAGCAACAGTTAGTAAAACCCACCGTCTAAAAAAACAAAAAGATGAAAGATTTTTTTTAGAAGATTTATTCTGTTCTTATGAAGGCCGTATGCATCCAGGAGCACTACCTCCACATATAGCTTCTTAACTCAACCAGGATATCCTAAAGCCCTGGAAATAATGGAAAGGCTGCTGGAAATTACTGGAACAATCACATACAGGTAGTGAAGGATTCAAAGATGATAGAGACTAAAAACAAGAACAGGTTCTGGCATGTTCTATGGCAAGATAATGATCAGATTTATAAACAATGACAGATTCCTGGAGAGTCCATGTGAAAATCCGAAATTGACAGATGCATTTTGGATTAGTACACTTTCCCAAAACAAGTTAGGCTATTGAGAGACTTATCCTTTATTCAGTGACAAGTTCATCACTATTTTTGGTGCTTTTGAATGTACTGCCAAATTTACCACACAGCTAATTTCTGAGATTGGAGGTGATGTAGAAGATGTGCCTTAGCTATATTGCTCCAGTAAATCTCCAAATCTGTGGATTTAATGCAGAGGAATCATGGATAATACATTAAAATCCTATAGCCTGCTTTAGCCGCATCTGCCGTCTGCCAGTCCCCCTGGTGCACGCGTCCCGGCTGCTTCCAAAAGTAACTCTTCAATCCTTAATCAGCTGCCGTACCTCACTACGTGAACTTGATAGCGCCCAAATGCCCACATTCTCACATGCCCATCATGTTATTGCCCGATTTGGCCATGCGCAACCTGTTGTAAAACTTGTATAAAGGTGGTTGAGTTTAATCACTAACAGCATCATACGCTGTTCGATCTTATCTGTACAGCCCCGAGGCATGTACGTTATACCCTCCACCAGTCGCATACTTCATGGCCCCTCCCACCACTAACTGCGTACAGACTGCCTCCACACTAACTACCTCCGTCCTACCTTGAAGATGCGCAAGCCCATAAAGCCGTCTTTCTCCTGCATTGCAATGCTGCCTCTGCCTTTTCATGCCAGTATCAAGGTGAACTAGCCTACAGCCCGAAAGCTGTTTCTAGTTTGCTTTAAAAAATTCTTTTATGTAATTGCCAATGCATTTCCGTTCTAGCCTACAGTTGGAAAGTGATTTTAAAAATCGCTGTATTTCACTGCCAATGCAATTCCGTGCTAGGCCACAGCAGGAACGTTGTTTCCAATTTGCCTTAAAAATTGATTTAGCTCATTGCCATTGCAAGTCCGTTCTTGCCTATAGCAGCACAGTTGTTTCTAGTTTGCTTTACAATTGCTTTAGCACATTGCCACTGCAAGTCCATCTAGCCTATAGCAGCACAGTTGTTTCTAGTTTGCTTTACAATTGCTTTGGCTCATCGCAATTGCTAGTCCGTTCTAGCCTATAGCAGCAAAGTTGTTTCTAGTTTGCTTTACAATTGTTTCAGTTCATTGCCATTGCACTTCCGGTCAGCCCACAGCAGGAACGTTGTTTCTAGTTTTCCACAGAAAATTGTTTTAGCTCATGGCTATTGCAATTCTGTTCTAGCCTATAGCAGCAAAGTTGTTTCTAGTTTGCTTTACAATTGTTTCAGTTCATTGCCATTGCACTTCCGGTCAGCCCACAGCAGGAACGTTGTTTCTAGTTTTCCACAGAAAATTGTTTTAGCTCATGGCTATTGCAATTCTGTTCTAGCCTATAGCAGCAAAGTTGTTTCTAGTTTGCCTTAGAACATTGTTTTAGCTCATGGCCATTGCAACTCTGTCCTATCCTTTAGCAGCAAAGTTGTCTTTAGTATAACTGTCTCTACTTTGCCATTGCAGAGCTGTTTTTAGCCTGCCACCACAAACCAACCCCAGCTTACCCTTACTAAACACAAGATATGCAAGGTGACTACTTGCTCTATCTCACTTCTAATTCCTTCTTATGAACTCAGTTTTGATAGCAGCCCACATATCACTTCCATCTACGGTCAATCACCCTATAAGATGTGCTACAATACCCACCTCCACTAGCGTTTGCGCATTACCTCCCTATGCAGGTTGACATGATTACCAGACCCTGTACTCTACTACAGAGGAACCTCAAATTACGTGCAAAACTCCCAAGATTGTATTACCCTATAACAATACCCACCTCCACTAGCGTGTGCGCATAACCTCCCTATGCAGGTTGACATGATTACCAGACACTGTACTCTACTACAGAGGAACCTCAAATTACGTGCAAGACTCCCAAGATTGTATGACCCTTTAACCAAAACAGTGTCAAGCAATGCTACTACCGGTCCCTACAAAACCAGCCACTCCCAGCACCTTCTTCAACTTAACAGCAGACTCTTCCGAGAGCCTATCTCTGCACCGAAATGCAATCACAAGGTACAGCCATCACAGGCCCAACCAGTACAGTTGGGACAAAGGGTGCACTTATAAATGCCCGCTCTATGGTGGCCCACGCAACAGATATAGCAGGTCTACTACAAAGTGAAAACATAGACTTCCTAGCTATCACGGAATGCTGGCTCCACCCTGCAGCCGGTCCAACAATTATGCTAGCCATCCCAGATGATTACACCCTTCTAAGACTTCATCGTACCACCTCTCGAGGTGGAGGTCTTGCCATAATCGCTAAAACCAACCTAACACTGAGACTCTCTCCACCTCATATAACAGACTCATGTGAATCTCTAACTGCCAAGTTAACCTTTTCCAATACGCAGTCTGTATCTATCCAGCTCATATACCGACCTCCAGGCCCTCTAGGATCCTTCGAAGAGGACCTAATGAACATCCTGTCCAACAATCTTAAGAACTCCTCTCAGAGTTTCATACTAGGAGACTGCAACCTTGGTTTTAGTGATCCTTTAGACTCTAATGCCACTCAAATCAACAACTCCCTAGATGAATTAGGATTCACCCAAAATATCACATGTCCTACCCATACTAAAGGCAGAGCCCTTGATTGGATCACAGAGCATAACTGCCCTATCACGGACATGTCTATAATGCCCCAGCCCTGGTCTGACCACCCTCTGATTACGTTCTCCCTAGAGGCTTCACCTCCCTTGCATACCGACAGCATAGCTCCAGCTGTCCCCACCAGAAACAAAAGAAACATTACTCCTGAAAACCTCATCCCCTTGATTCTTCCCACTCTCAACTCTATCTCGGACCACACGGTTCCCTTCACTATGGTAAATATGTACAACAATGCAATGTTATCATCCCTCAACGTCATAGCACCTTTGAAAACGAGAAAGGGCAAACCTCGCAAACATGTGAACACCTGGTTCTCTCCTCACCTAAAACCTATTAGACAAGAGAAACGCCGATGTGAACAAATCTGGAGGCTAGATCCATCAGAGACTAACAAGAACAACTTGAGTAAACTAGCCTCCCTCTACAAACAAGAAATCATCCTAGCCAAACAAACTTCATACAACCTCCACATCGCTCCAATACCGAAGAGCTTTTCGCAATTCTGAAAGAGTTAGAATCCCCTATCCAAGCCCCAGATTCCTGCCTCAAGGACAAAAAATGGTGCACAGGCTTACAAATTGCTCTGGCCAATAAAATAACAACCCTTCAGACCAAGATCAACAATAAAAAGACACTGTCCTCACCACTTCCAAATCCAGTAACACTAATGTGCAAGTGACGCAAACTAATTCGCCTCCACCTCACGTGTCCATTCCCCACTTTAACTTTCATAAAGTATCCACCAAAGAGGTTGAAAAAGTCATCCTTACCCTCAAACCTTTGAACTGCCATGGCGATTTATGCCCGGCACAATTTATAAAAGATGCAGCTCGTGAACTCTCCCCTTTTATCACCAAACTAATAAATGCTTCCTTCACCTCAGGCACTATAACCAACAAGTTAAAACAATCCTGGGTCCTCCCACTCCTTAAAAAACAAAATTTAGATCCTTCCATCCCTACTAGTTACCGACCCATCACCACAGTGCCATTCCTACTTAAAATCATTGACAAAATAACATACCTACAAATCCAACATTACCTTGAACACAACCACCTTCTAGGAGTCAGACAGTCAGGCTTCAGACCCCAATATGGAACTGAGACTGCGCTCATAGACCTTAAGGCACAAATAGATGAGCTGAGAGACGAGAGTAAGTCGGCACTACTGTTGCTCCTTGATCTCTCAGCAGCATTCGATCTGGTTGACCATAAAATCCTCTGCAACCACTTAGAGTCGGCAGCCCACTTCTCCCAAGAGGCAATTGACTGGACTCAGTCCTTTCTCAACAAGAGAACAATGCAAGTCATCTCCCCATTAGCAGTGCTGACCCAATGCCTATTACTTGTGGTATACCACAGGGCTCCTGTGTTTCTCCTACTTTGTACAGCATCTTCACAACGCCCCTTTTCGATGATCTTGATGGTCTGGGTATCACCTACATGAACTATGCCGATGATATTCAGATCCTCATCCCGCAGACGGGGGATTATGACAAGGATTGGGCCTTTGTAAATAGAGTGTACCTCATCATCCAGGCATGGATGGCCTCACAAGGTCTATGCCTGAATGATGACAGAACGGAACTCCTCATCCTAGGCACGACATCCAATCTCAACAAACTAGGCCAGAACTATTCTTCATTCAAAATCAATAATAACATCATTGCTGTGGCTAAGGAGATTAAAACCCTTGGCTTCCATTTAGATTCTACACTAACTTTAAAAAAACAAGTAAACGCTATGGCCTCAGCTACCTCCTACACCTGCAAACTTATCAGAGCAGCCAAACCTTTCCTCTCTTCTAATAACTTTATTACCTTAGGTAGAGCCTTGATCCTGTCTAAAGTGGACTATTGTAATGCTCTCTACGTAGGTAGTAACGAATACATTACGAATAAGATTCAAATATTGCAAAAGAATGCCTTAAGAGCAGCCTTAAATCTCCCGAAGAAAGCCCACATTTCAGACACCAGACAATCTGTCAACTGGCTCTCTACGAAAGACAAGGGGCCTCATTACAGGTCGGCCGGTCGGAAATAACAGTGGCGGTAAACCCACCGCCACTGTTAATTCCGGACCGCCCGATCCCGACTCCTGTAGGCGGGAGGTGATGTTCCCGCCAGGTCTGATCTGGCGGGTTTAACACCGCCCGCCTGTTTCCACTTCCCCATTCCCATTGAGTCCTGTGGGACTCAATGGGAATGGGGATTTACCGAATTCTGCTCTCAGAATTCCCGGGACACCAGGGTCGTAATGCCCTGGTATTTCCGGGAGTCATGGAGGCAGAATGGTAATACGAGTCCAGCGGTAACCAGGCAGTTTTACCGCCTCGGTTACCACCGGACTCGTAATGAGGCCCAAGATCTTCCTTAAATCTGTCTCCCTGACTCACAAATGTCTTAACCATTCTGCCCCTCAATACCTTATAATGAGATTCACTAGACAAGTATCCTGCCGCCCCTCCAGAAAGACTAACTCCAACCTTCTACTGGTGCCAAGATTTAAACGTACTATGACTGGGGGGAGTAGCTTTCCTGTTAATGCAGCACAACATTGGAACTCTTTACCTCTCTCCCTAAGGGAAGACCTTCCTTACTTACAATTTAGATCCAATCTTATCTCCTGGATTAAGGAACATGACAATTAATGTATTTATCACTGTTCCTCTTTGCTCAGCTATAATATAAAACTTGTAAATCGTGTATATTTTATGTAAATATGACTTACTGTATTCTATTTTTATTGTTGTGATGTGTCCAGTAATGTAACCTTTAGCTGGACTCCATCCACAGTGCATTATGTAACCTAAACTATACAATCCTCTTGTTGCTCCTGCGCCCTGCTACCTCCAGGTTAGGCGCGCATTACAAATGATAAAACAAACAAAGAAACAGCCAACCCCGTAATGATTGTTTCTACAATTTACATATACAAGTTTCAAAATGCATGTTTTTATGGACGTGAGGCTGTGTTCATCAAGCAATACGCTCAGATGCACAAAAAAATCTCCATTGTTCCAGAAACTATCCAGGGATGCTGCTGATGTGAACGTTTCAACAATGCGGAAAACACCTTAGAACTAATAGCAACGTACAACAAATGTTACACTATGGCAAAGGGTGGAAAAAAGCAAAGTCAGAAGAATGGCAAACATATCTTGCAAACACTCCTCTGACATCTGTCTCCTCCTTGAAGACTTTGATCTCGACGTCCTCGCCCTTACTGAGACGTGGTTCAATGTCAGCTCTCTCACTGCTTTTGACAATCTCCTCCCAGACGGCTGCAAAATCCTCTCCAATTCCAGGTCTAACTGGTCTGGAGGTGGTGTAGCCCTTGTCTTCCTTGAATGGGTCTCTGCCTCCATCATACCCACTCAAAATTACTCTTCCTTTGAATGTCTTGGCTGCAAGCTTTGCATCTCTCCTACCGTCTCGCTCACTCTCACCACCATCTACAGGACATCTTGGCCCAATCACCCTCTTCCTCTTGGAGTGGGCTGACCTCACCTCTTCTCTTCTGCCATCTATCCCTAAGCGTCTCCTTCCTCCTTGGAGACTTCAATATTCATTTTTATTCTCCTGATGCAGCCACTTTACACTCCTGCAACCTCTGTGCCTCTCTTTCCCTCACCATTCTCCCATCCAGTCCTACCCTTTCAGCCAGACACACCCTAGACACTTTCATCTCTGCCTACATTTCCCTCTTAAATCCTCAAACTACTCTTCTCTCCTGATCCGGCACTTCTTTCATCTCCTCCCATCTGGAGCGCTTGGGCTCATGAACTATACCTCTACCCGCACTGCCATTCTCCTTCTCTGTTATTCTACCAATGAAGTGAGTGTCAGTATCTGCTTTCGCTGCCTCCTTCATTCCCCCACTCCTGCTAATGACTTTCACACTCACTCAGCCCTTGCTAACCTTCACCGCTTCACTTCCAACACGCTTTACATCTTTGCCCCTACCATGAGGATCCACATGAAGCTTACTTCCAAGTGCAATAGTTAGTATGACCCTGACTAAAAAACAAGTGCAAAGTTGCAGGACGGAAGTGGTTGGCTTCTAGCACACCTTCTGACAAATTGGCTTTCTGCCTGCTTCAGAGGCAACACAGAATCTCCATCTGCTCCAGGAAATGGGCTCACATCCAAGCTCGTATCTCTGAGCCCACAAACAACAAGGCAGAACTTTACAAAATCAGCAAGGAACTTGACAATCCTATTTCAGTCTCAACTTCTCCTCTTCCTTCCCAGGCTCTCTGCTTGGTTCTGGACTCCCATTTCACATCCAAAGCCCAGGACATCATTTTCTCTATTTCCTCAACTCCACTCCCTCCCCCACCAGCTCACAGGCCACCATTGGTCCCCTCTCTCCTCCCCCCCCATTCACCCATTGCACTTGATGGTGTCACCAAACTAGTTTTTTCTATGAAAGTCTCCCTGCTCCTTCAAAATTATCAAGGACACCATTGACTCTGTCGCTCCCTCCTTGGCAGAGTTATGTAACCACTCTCTCTTCCCTTCATCCCTCAAGCACTCCCTTTGCACCCCCTCCTGAAAAAGCTGTCTGTGGACCCGACCTGCCTGGCTAACTATTACCTTAATTTCACTACCCCCTTCTTGGGTAAACTCTTGAAGAAGCTGGTCATCTCCCAACTGATGCTTCACACCGAATCTACTGGTAGTGTCCCTGACAATTAATTTGGCTTTAGAGCAGCCAGAGGCATGGAAACCACTCTCCTGAACAGCCATGTTGACCTGCTTTCTAACCTTGACCTTTGGTTCCCATCCTCCTCGATCTGTCTTCTGCCTTTGACACAGTCAATCATTCCACCTTCATATATCGGCTCTGTGATACCATGGGTATTATAAACTTGCCACTGGATTGGTTGACCTCCTTCCCTCCCAAATACAACTGGGCCCTTTGCTCTCCTCCACCTCACTATCTAATTGAGGCATTGCTCAGGGCTCTATACCCTCACTGTTTTCAACATTTAGCCTGTCCCTCTGGTCCACTTGATTTTCACCTCCTCCCCTCATTTATAGTGTTATGCCGATGACACACAACTCTTCTTTAATCCCTCCTCTTCTACCTCTTGATCTTCCTCCCTCATTCCCGATGGCCTGACTCCTATTCAAGCATAGTGTGCTGCTAATGATCATCTCTGCCCTAATGCCAGTAAGACTGAGGTCCTTCTCATTCAGACTCCTGGCCCGGCCTTCCAACTTACTCTCTTGCCACCCTCCTTGTGCCCCTTACCCTTACCCTCATGTGAGGTAAAAAAACCTCTGTGTCATCTTAAACTCCTCTCTGTCCCCCTCTCCTCACAACACTGATCTTGAAAAAAAGGCCCACTTTCAGCTTACCCTCCTCAGAGGCATTCTCCCTTTCCTCACCTTCCCTCAGAAACTCAATGTCTCCAGAACTCTGTTTTTCTCCAGGCTGGATTACTGTAACAGCCTCTTCCTTAATGTGCCTCTTTTCTCTCTTTGCCCTATTCAATTAATCCAGCACAGGACTGCAAGACTTATCATTGGCCTCAAGCCCAGAGACCTGTCAGATATATTTTATGGGGGAGTTACACTAAATGAAGTGGAAGTTTATTATGGTGGTAAATGGTAGTATTTATTGTAGCATAGCACCTCCTGTGATAATACCCTTTTATAATGTTGGCACTCTCTTCAGAATATATTTTAACAAATGTCCTCTTTACCCCCAGTCTTTTACAATACCAGATACTGGGCCTATTACACTTAGTTTGGGCAATAACATTACACTTCAGGAACTTATCTATGATGCCGATATATGCCCTGATGGCTGATCTGCACTGCTGTAAACATGCAAAATGAAATACCACACGCTCGCTCACTTTCTAAGTATAGCGTTCACATCAGATTATTCACATGGAAGCATTTATTATTGCGCACTTGTCTGTGTTTGCAGATCAAATAGATTGACCAAATGCTACAAAATGTATCAGAACACAAAGCAATTTGTATGATGTATTTTTATTTGGACAGATAAACTTACCATTTACATATGGCAACAGCTATGCATGGAACACATTTGCTAGTGCGAATGTGAAAGAAAACAATTGCAAAAGGCACATTTAAAACAAATAGAATGATCTGTAACCAGCCCTGTAAACCTAACCTTGAAGTAAAGGACTTGGAAGGAGTTACTCTAAGGGAATATCCAACTATAAAAAACAAGCTTGTAAATTCAGAACCGCATGCACTTTTAACATTGAAATATTACTCATGAAATGACCCACTCCTGACTATCGGACAGGCAAATCCAGCACACAATCACTTTGAACCATAATTACCTAGAAATTAATGAGATTCCTTGTACTGCTGAACAGGGGCATCCCCTCTCTCTTGGCTCACCCACCAACAGGATTATCAGGACCCCTGCAACTGCCTGCACTGTCTCAGCCCAGCTCCCGGGAAGCCCTCAAGAATGTCATGACCTGGATGCCAGTGGATGTGTGCCTCCCAAGTGGTTCGTGCACGTCTGCCCTGCACACCCTCTCTCAGTTCCTTTAAAAACCTCCCAATGTCAATCAAAATGAATCCTTCCGCATGCCCAGAACATGCTGTTTCACCCGACCTGTTCAGTATTTTTCCTTTTGTGAATCACAGACTTGTTAAACTACAAATGTAACATTGCTTCCTGCACACACAATGGCCTTCTGTAACAATACCCTTCTTCACATAGTTCAACCTAGCAAACAAACCCATGCTGCACATTTAAAATCCTCATTGAATGAAACGACACAACTAATGCTCATTACAGAAGAGAATTTCAAACTCACTTTCAGATTATTTCATCTGGACCAATTTGCACTAATTTATGTTAATGAGATATTACAAGTTAATGGTTAGCCTGTTAGTTTATTTATTTATTTATTTATTTAAATTTGTATAGCGCGCAAGCAGCCCAGGGACATTGAGGCGCTGTTACTTGCATGAGCTTAGTTACAGGCATGGTATCAACAAGAGGCATATTACAGAAAGGAACAAGCACGGTTATCATTGCAGATTATGCGGTTGGTAAATACAACTTAAGCAGTGGGTCCTATGGTTGGTATTCATGCTGCTGCGAGGGACCTTATGAGTAGAGGGTGGTTTTCAATGCTTTGCGGAAGGCTAGGAGGGAGGGCTCACTGCGGATGGTGGGAGGTAGGGCATTCCAATGAGTGGGTGCGAGATAGGGGAAGCTGGATCCACCTGCTCTGGATCTTTTTACTAGTGGCACAGAGAGCATGTTGGTGTAGGGTGATCTTGTTGGCCTTGTAGAGGCGACGGGGTGGATTCTTTGTGAGAGGTAGTCGGGGGCAGTGAGATGGATGCATTTGTGTGTCAGTGTGAGAGTTTTGAAAATTATTCTCTCCTTTATTGGGAGCCAGTGGGCTAGTTTTCTGGCTTCTGAGATGTGGTCCCTTTTGGCAATACCTTGGGCTGCTCGGAGAGCATTATTCTGGATGATTTGTAGCCTCTCCAAGTTTCTATTAGAGGTTCCTAGGAAGAGTATGTTACAGTAGTCTAGCCTGGAGCCGGTGATGGCTCTGGCTATGTTTGTGCAGTTCTCTTTGGAGAGGAAAGGCCTGACTGCGTTGATCAGTTTAGCATGATATGCAGCTGAGGAGGCAATGGCGTTGACTTGTCTGTCCATGGAAAGGTTAGAGTCTAGATAGACTCCAAGAGTTTTGACTGAGTCTGATACAGGTATTTTGATGGTGTCGATGGTGAAGTGACTGAATTGGGAGTCAAGTTTTTTTAGCGTTTCGGGGGAACCTATCAGTAGGAGTTCTGTCTTGTCAGAGTTGAGGCATAGTCCATTGTCTGCCATCCAGGCTTGGATGGTGTTGTAGAGGTTGTTAAGGGTCATGGCGTCAGTGTCGTAGCTGCCTGTGAGGGTAAGGAGGATCTGGGTATCGTCCGCGTAGTTAGTGTAGGATATACCCATAGCGTCGAGGATGAGGAAGAGGGGTCGTGTGAAAATGTTGTAGAGTGTGGGGGAGAGGCATGCGCCTTGGGGCACGCCAAAGTGTATGGTAGTGGGTGAGGCAGAGGCTAGGTCGGAGAATACTTGCATGGTTCTGTCTTGTAGGAAGGATGTGATCCATGCTGTGGCGTCAGGGGAGAACTTGGCAGTGGAGGAGAGATGATGGCAAAGGACGTCATGATCTACGAGATCGAACGCTGCAGATAAGTCAAGGAGTAGAAGAAGAGCTGGTTTGCCCATGTCTCTGGCATCGTCCATTTGGTTTTTCAGGTCCAGTAGGGCGGTTTCAGTCCCATGTCTGGGGCGGAAGCCAGATTGGCGGAGTCCCAGGAGTTTGTTTTCTTCGATGAAGTGCTGAACCTGCAGATAGGCTGCTTTGTCGAGTATTTTGAGGAGGAAAGGGACAGTGGTTATGGGTCTATAGTTGTTGGGGGAGGTGGGATCGAGAGTTGTTTTTTTTAAGAGGGGGCGGACCCATGCTTCCTTGAGGGAGGTGGGGACCTTCCCTGTTGCGAAGGAGGCATTAACAAATGCTGTCAGGAAGGGAGCAAGCGCTTCAGTGCAGTCCTTGATGAGAGTGGCTGGTCAGGCATCACCTTTACAGTTGGATGCTTTGATGTTCTTCATTATGTTAATGTTGTCCTTTTCCTGTATGGATTTGAAGGAGAAGGGTTGGGGAGGGTCTTGGGCTGGTGGTGGGACAGGGATATGAGTATTGGGCAGGGCTTGTTTGGTAGCTAGTATTTTGCTTTGGAGGCGGCTCAGTTTAGTTAGCATTGCCGTTTGAATTCCGTCGCACCAGGCTTTGTCTTTGGTGAAGTTCTGGGGGGTGGGAGTAGGAGTCTCTAGCTCCCTAAATATTGCAAAGATTTCTTTAGTGCTGGATTGGGCTTCCGAGATTCTGGATTCAAATGATTTGGATTTTGCCCGGGTGATAGCTTTTTTGTACTCCGTAGAACAGGCTTTAAAGAGCAGCTTGTCTTTGTTGGTATTTAGATATAGATATAGAGCAAGCCAGTCCAATGAAATGTTACCCTGAACTAGCACATTTTTAAACATATGTTCATTGTAATAATGTGCATAATAATATGTGCATTTCCATCTGGTGCGCGTCAGCTACAATCACCATGTATGATGTTTGTATTTCTACATAAACAAACTACCATTACATATGCATGAACCCCTGTAACTCACAACCCCCAACTCCTACATACCACATCCCTCCAGCCTTAAAAATTCACCAGTGACTGCAATGATGAAATTCAAAACCCTCTGCTTCATCCACAGGGCTTTCTGGGGCCTGGGATCATGCTACATCCAACTTTCTCTCCCTAAATACCCCCTGCTGGAGTCCTTCGGTTCTACAGCTGAAACTCTCTGCAGGTCAGACTTTTATCTGAGCAGAGAGTGGGAGGTAGATCTCTTTCCTTGGCAGGAGCCGGATCTCTTAAAATTCCAGAAGATTCTCAAGACCTTCCTTTTCTCCTCCTCCCCTCTCTGTGTCTTACTGTGGCCAGGCCCTCATTTAACCATTCCTCCCCTTCAACCCTTACCAGCAATTGTGCCCCGGGAACCCTTCCCTGCCCAGCCTACTGATTCTGCTCCACCCCCCTCCTCGCACTTAGCATACCCCTACCCCTGTCCCCTTTTCTTTGGCACTTGCCCTCCTGGGCTCCCCCTAGCACTTTGTCAGCCCATTGGATGCCCTAAACCAGCACTTTGTCCGCCCCTCCCTATTGCATCCCTCCTCCCCATCGCCCAGGCACTTCTTCCTACAGCACTTGCAGGATCCGAATGTCACAAGGCCTAGTAGAGACATTATTGGTTTTTTTTCGTTTTTTTTCCTCTCCTGTTCCCCCCACACCCGTCTATGTCTTGTCGCACCTGGATACACTTTATGCTGTGTAGAACCAAACACAATAAAATACATTGTAATTGAAGGCTCTGAGGATGAACCGATTCTGAATGTGAAAGGGGTGGCGATCTCAAAGTCACCTAAATGGAAGAGGACATTCAACAGGATGCAGGTAGCGATGCTTGATGATTCATGGTCTCCCAATTCCATAATGTGCATAGATTTGTGGGAACAAGCCCTTTACACAGAAAATATGGCTAAGCCTGACATGCAATAATGGGTATCTGGCAATATATCAGTGAGATCATGGATCAACATGAATTTCAAGGGTCACCAAACAGACATTACACTTGTCCGAGAAGGGCAACATATTATTTGGCTGCAGAGAGCAATGGGATTTGGGGCTAAAGCTCAATCCCAATAGCGAACATATCCTACCTATCCAAAAAAAATAAGTGAAGTACCAGCATGTAATATGCTTCCTAGTGAGTTTTGTAAACACAATAGTTATGAAATAGGATGTTGTGGGATGTATTTACCCATGCATCCGAGCAATACCTCAAAACTGTGCAGTACTGACATGGAAAACATCATGATGGCCAGAGCTTCCCAGAAAATGCACAGGGAAATGCATGAAGAATAGGCTGCCATTCATTTTTGCCGATGTTATGGGCACAGAAGGAAACTGCCTAAAACCACCATTGGACTACCCACACAGTAGTCTGAAACCATTGGGAATGGCAATGCTGATTGCCAAATGCAACCTAGAATTGTTGGGAATTCATTTTCTTAAATCCCAAAAATGGGTGCAGTACCAGTACTCACCACTATCCAAAAGCCGGCAGTTTAAAACCACCCTGTGTTTCTCTGAAGGCAGGCTCAAACTGTCTATTTTAAACATTGCAACACATCTAAAAACTCACTGGACACCAGCAGACATTTGGTAGAATGGAGTGTTGTGTGCCTACAAAATCTGGGAAATGAAGAGCCCAAAACAATGCTTATAACAAAACTGCTATGGAGTCAGCAGTTTAAGTTGCACTGGATTTAAAGACACTAAAATCGAAAATGTTTAGATTAAATGAGTGAGCTATGTTTGGTGTCACATGCCTTTGTAACTGTTTAAATGTCATAGTTTTAAACTTAGAAGCAGCCTTCTAGCTGCATATGTAAAAATGTTTAGTTTTATTTGAATGCAGGAACTGGGGAACAAAAAGTGACATTTTATCTGAAACTTGGCTTAAGGAACTGAATTCTGCCTGGCAACTACCCCCATCAGGAGTGAAACTTGAGTCACCACTGTGTTCCCAGGCCAACCTTCCTTTTGCTGCCCACACTAAGGATATGCCATCTATCTGATAATTGAATTACCTGTGCTCTGCAGGAGAGTGAACAAAGCCCTCTTCACTCAGGCAAAGGTTTTTATTACCGCAGTCGTAAAATGTAGCTTCCTCTTGGCAGGAGCTGGGAGGGGCACTGCCTGTGAGAGCAAGCTGGCTTGGCAGAACTGGAAAAAACCAGAAATTCAACCTTGTGCTGAGGGTAAACCCCACCCCTTTGGAGCCAGAACATAACTTTAAAAAGATGAATAACTCATAGAGCGGACATGTGAAAATTTTATAAATGATACCATAATTCTTGTGATTTTTCTGCCCACATTTTAAGAGGTTTTTCGACCCGGTGGCATGTTCAGGGGGGTTTTAGCAGAAAAGTGGATATTACTCTAAATGTATGCATGTTAAAAATCTGAAACTTCTTCAGTTAATGTCCATACTCCCTGCACACATGTATGTAAAGTTGGGTCAATGTCAGAAATTGAAAAATCAGTTAAAAAGTGAAATATGTGCCATTTCTGAATGCAAGCTCTTAGAAACAGCAGATTTGGACAGAGACATGGCTAAATTCAGCCACACCATGTATATGTAATTTCAAGCAACTGTGTAACTGTGAAATATGTCTTTTATTATCAAATATAGAATATGTGCAATCTGACAGAGGAGTGTCCTATCTGCAAGCCATAAAATGACATCCTTCTGACTCACAGTTCATTCCCCAATCAAATGATAAATGGAAGTTTGACCAATTAGAAGCTGAGAGAGAGGTAGGGTCAGTGATGCTAGAACACACCCACATTCTAAACACATAAAAGCAGACAGACAGGACAGATAGGGACCTTCAATTCCATTTGCTGCAACGCGCTCTGCCGGACCATACAACATCCAGAGATCCAGACTTTACCTCCATCAAACCTCCAGAGAGCCAAACTAGAGACTTCAATCTATCCAGAACTAGAGACCAGACCAGAGGGAGAAAGCAGTGCTGTACCCAGAGAGAAAGCAGTGCTGTGCCCAGAGAGAGACCCGAGCCCAGTCCAAAACCCTGACCAGATCCATGGCGAGGCCCATTTCACTCAAGAATATAGTGTGAGTACCTAGAAAACTGTGCAGAACCAATCTCTTAGTTAAAATAATATAATTCAATCTATTTAATCTAAGTAGAACTGCCTCCTAACTGTCACCTGTCAATTGTAAAGCTGTCACTTGTCATTTTCTAGTCGCAAGCTGCACTTGTCTTTTTGAACTTTAAAATTTCAAATCTGAAAAACGACCTTCACAAAATCGCTCATATCTCCGCAACCGTTTGTGCTAGAGACTTGCAATAACTTTTATTTGAAAGCTTAGAATCTTAGCTTTGAATCGCACCTAGAACCGCATTCCTACCCCTTATAGTTATACCGCAATCGCGGAACACGCATCCGCGAATTTTGCCGCGATTTGCAAATTTCTTCACATGTAAAAACTGCTGCTGCTTGCCTTCCATTTGCCAGAAATTCGTTTAACCTGCTAATCATTCCTGCCCCATTGCTAGTGTGAGCCTGGACTAATATTAACTAGATACCACTCACCCTGAACCTCTGAAATGGAATTAAAAAGCATTTCCAGCATATTTCTCATCCATTGCTAGCACATATCAAAGCATTTGGGCCTGTGTTTTCAAAACTCCTATCTGTGTTTTAAACTTCTGTTGTCTAAGCTTGGGGGGGATTGAGCTGATTACATTGATTGCATTTCTGAGAACTGCGTGCTTTCCTCCCATTCCCTTGCATTGCATAAAGAGGGGGGGAGTGAATAGCCAGAGAAAAGTGATTACATTGTTTTGTTGAAATCATATTGAGTATTTTCTATACTGCATTTCATTCATTCAACCTTGCATTTCCTTGAACCCTATAAAGCATTTTCTACCACATTATACTTCTGTACCTATTTACCAGTGTGCTACCTTATCCATTTCATCTCAACTCCTTAGTAATTATAAAGAAGTGTGCTAGTGCCAGATTCTCCGTTGTTGATCTTTATCATATCAGATTAAGTGTGCTATTCAATTATTAATTTATTATAAAGCGTGATATATATATCTATTTTAAATGATCAAATAAACCTTTTAAACTTGCAAAACAGAACTACTTCTTGGCTCAGTGGGGTCAGGGGGATTCCAAGAGAGGGGTGTTATACAGGGGTAGTCATCCAGAACGCATGAACTGGACCTAAAGATATATCAATAAGGGTTTTCATTCAGTATTCTAGACTAGGCGTTAACTTAGCTGTAGTGCTGAATTGAATCCTCTTACAAATTGGGGGCTCGAGCCGAGACATTGGGTTAGATTTACCACTCGTGCAGCTTAATACAGTGTGTTAACTGACGGGATACATACATCCGGTCGGATCACCACGCTGCATTACGCTGTGAAGCATTCCTCAAAAGGGACACTCCAAGAAAAGTTCTGTTCTGCAAAAATAAAATACTAACTTCTGTAAGTCAGGACAGAGACCAATCTCTAGAATGACGACCTTGGTAGATATGAAAATAGCCAGAGAGCACCTCTTGCATAAGCTATTTGTGAGAGGTGAATGGACCGAACAGGGCCAGGATGCGTGGTTGCAGGCAATCACACAACAGGTCACTGAAACAGGGTCAGATATATATAGAGATCAGGGTCCCTTACATGTGGCCCTGAGTGAACTATATATGGCTCCTAAAGCCAAAGAGGAACACAATAAGATTGCCAGGATAGCGGCATACCTGTACCTATATATGGGAGACATGCAGGATAGATGTGCTGAAAGCCAAAATCTGGCAAATAGGCAACAGATGGCGTTAGAGAAGGTCCAATCTGACCTGGTCTCTTCTGAGCAGAGGCTGCAGAGGAGCCAGGAGTCAGAAGATGATAGTAGGCAGCACATCATTAAAATAAAGAAGGATATGGATGTGCTGCAACAGGAAAAGGTAGAACAGGATACCAGATTTCTGGCCTTGCAGAAGGAATACCAAGAAGGTTTGGACTCCCTACTGCAAAACCAGAAAAAGCTGGAGCAACAACTGGACTTCAACAGGGTATGTGCTGAGCAGGTAGTCACCCTGCAAGGCCACCTAGATAGAGTGAAGGCAGAGAGCAACAAAATAATTCTGAAAGACCTGGATACCCAGGCAGAGTTTGATCAGAAGCGCCAGAATGCTGGTGCCTTCCAAAGGCAAAGGGACGACCTGGCGGCACAGATGCAGGCTCTTAGTCAGGAAAGGGATACCTTAGGCCAGGAAGTCTGCCATTTAAAAAGAAAAATGGAAGAAAATCACCTGGCCCACCAGGGACTGGGTGACCTCCAAAAAGAACACCAGAACTTGCTAGAGCACACCAGGAGGGTGGAGGATGCTCTAGCAAGAAAGGAGCAGGCCAATAGGGACACAGCTCAGGAGGTAACCCTCCTGCAGCAAAGACTGGCCCAGTTCTCCAGGACCAACCAGGAAGTACAGAGGGAAAATGAGGCTCTCTGCCAGCACAATGAGAGGCTCCAGCAACAGGTAGCGATGCAGGAGAAACTGATAGAGTCGAGTAAGGCCTTAACAGAGGAACTGAAAGCACAAATGCAGGCTCTTGCATGGCAACAGGGAGCAGGGGCGGATAGAGATGAGGTCCGCTGGGAAAGAGAGACTCCTGACCATAACCGCAGGAGCCCTAACACCAGGGGCCTTCATCTCCCCCAGTCCCTGGACTCTACCACCCCCATGTCCCCTGGCGCACATGAGCACAGGGCCACAGGGATGGCAGATTACTATCCAGCTAAGAGTATGGGGCTCATAGGCCAGTACCACTCAGGAATGGAGGGGTGGGCATCCGGGTATGGGCACCCAAGTACAGTACAGTTCAATGGGGAACCCCAGGAGAGTAGGCCCATTAAGGGCATCCTGAAAACCTCTGCCCAGTTAGGTCAGTGGAGGGGGTACCCATCAAATCCTGGCAGCAAGGAGGAATCTGAAGACTCCTCTGAACTGCGCAGGACCCAGGAGACCAGGTCCCCACATTCTGCCAGCCATTCCCAGGCTCGCAGAATCCGGGAAAACCTGGAAGAACAGACGGGAACCTCTGGGAGCAGTGCCTCTGAGTCCGAGGAAGAATGGACAAGGGTTACCCGAACCAAAAAGGCCAATAAGGCAAAAAGGGCCTTGCTTAAGGACCCCTTAAAGCAGATTAAGGCGATCAGGAGCGTCATCACGCCTTACCATAAGAACGCTAAGTATTCTGTTTGGGAGCACTTAGAGTTGTTTGAACAAATGATGGAGACTTTCCATTTGAAGGACAGCCAAAGCTGTATTCAATATGTAAAGTGGACCTTCTCCCCGGAATACTCCAGTTTCTTTGCGGGGCTGGAGGACCAAAATCATTTAAGATGGTCCACATATAAGGAGGCCATCCTGAAACATTTTTCTGTTCACAGAAATCCTCAAGAGGCTCGCAAGGCAGCCTACAATTTGCAATGTGGGGAGGATCAGGCCCCACAAGAATTTGTGCAGGAGTTAAAGCGTGCTTTTGCACAGACCACAAGAAGGGTGCGCACGGATAGCAGGGAATTTATAAATACGTTTTTCCATGCCTTGCCCAAATATATCATGACCCAGCTCGTGAGGGATTTTCACGAGAAAAGATCTTTAGACTGGGTCATTGAACAGGCTACCCGGATCTATGAGGTGCAGAAACCGATAGATAGAAAAAGTAATGCCCAGAAAAACCCCAAAGCCAACAGCACCCCTGCTGCTGCCAAGGTGGCAGAGGTAAAGGTCACCCCCGTTTTGGATTTGGAGATGGGGGGGCCTAAAAACCTGCCTGCACCTAATAATGCTAGGCCCAGGAGGTCCTCGGGTCAGTCACAGACAGGGAGCCAAGGAGGCAGCCCCACAAATGGGGTCCCTCGCTCTCCTGATTATGTAAGTCCCCGTTACAAGGGAAATCGACCCATCCTGGGTTATGTGTGGACTCCTCCAGCCCAAGGGGGGGGATCCAGACAAGCACCTAACCCAGGGAACTTCCCTCCAAACTTCCCACAGGAGGGCAGAAATTTACCAAACCCTGGGCAGAACTTTTTCCCCAGATATCCACCCGACTTCCAGCCCCAAAACCATCCATCCTTCTTTCCCCAATTCCCCGAGCCCAGACCACTGAATCCGGGAGAGGGGAGGCCAAGGGTGGAGGGGTACCCAAATCTTCCCAACCCGGGGTATTACCAGAGGAGGGACAGCTACCCTTCCCGGGATCAGCCCCGGGGAGAAAACAGGGCCCCGTATCAGCCTGAGCGGGTTTCCCAGTTAGAGCGCCAGGTTCAAAAAATGGCGCGGGATCTGGGTCACATACTGAGGGCTCAGCAGAACCCTGAGATGGGCCTGCCGGCGCAGAACGCACCCAACTCTGGACCTGGTGCTCCAGAACAATGACGGGGGCAGCACCCCGATAACTCACCGGTTCCCAGGGAGGAGGCACAAAGGGAAGGGGGGTGTAAAGCCTTGGAGGAAGCTTCCTTCCTCACTTGTAAACAGCCCCTGGAAACCCAGGAACCGGAAACAAAATCTCTTGCCCCTGAAAGTCTGCCTCCTAAGGAGCAGAGGGGGGGCAGGGGAAACAAAAGACCCAAACAGACTCAGTTTGAGGAGGAGGTACAGATCTTCCAATTTGAGGGAGAGGGATCCTCAGAGGATCCTGGGAAAAGGATCTTCTCCTTCAGAGAGGGGGGAATTCCCCCCAAAGAAAAATGGGTCCCTAGGGATGCAAATCCAGACTGGGGAGATGTGGAGACTGAGCTACCGCCGCCCACCATCTCATCCCAGAACCAACAGCAAGAAAATCCCCTGGTTCAAACCCATCCTGGGGACTGCCTCCAAAAAGGGGGGGGCGGCCCAGAACTGGAACCAGGGGAACCCACAATGGCTCTGATCTCCAGTTGCCAACTGTTTCTTTCAGATTCCCAAGACTCTCCACAGAATTCTGCCCAAATCTCTTCGCTAGCAATGTCCAAAACCAGAAAGTTAGCCCACCAGTTGTCCAAAAATGTACATTACCTGTGCCCCCTTGAGGTGAAGGAGGGAAGATATTATGCCCCGGTACAAGTACAGGGGCAGGGTACAATCTCGGTACTGGTGGACACTGGATCTCAAGCTACCCTTCTGTCCAGAAGGGCCTTTGACGAACTGAATGCAGGAAGGGGAGAGAATTACCAAATTCCTCTCACCTCTCTTCCGGGACAACTACAGAACTTTGACGGGAAGGAAATTCCCGTTGAGGGGACTGCAGACTTGGACATTAAAATTGGGCGACACAAGTTGAAACACCCGGTCATAGTTGTGACCCCGGAGGGCACCCCTTGTTTACTAGGGAATGACCTCCTGAGAAGGTTGTCACCCCTAATAGATTGTGTAAACAAGGTCCTCTGGACCCAGACTAGCCGACCAATAAAATTAAAACAGTGTGTCAACCATGTTAGTTTAAACGGCACCTGCCACATGGTTGAACAAAAATCTGACCAAGTAGAATTTCACTTCCAGAACAACCAGATTCCAGACGTGACAGTAATAGCAGTAGGACAACAGACTGGTGATGGGGGGTCCTCTCTATTTCTGAAAATCAACCTTCCTTCCAGTCTAAAGTGGTATTCCACGCTGGAAGGAAACACTCTGAAATTCTATACCAATCCACAATCTGAAACTCCCACTCCTATAGTCCAGAAAGAGGTGAAATCAGCTCAGAGCCTGGCTGATATTCAGCAAATTGGAGAGCAGTTGTTCATCCCTGTTCAGTTAAATGATGGGAAGGACTCTGTTCTCGCTCGAGTGTGTGTGAACAACGGTAAGAGCTTCATCAGCGAAGCCATGTTCCGCCAACTCCCAAAAGATCCAGCCATTCCCACCTTCAAACTGATAGACAAATGGGAAATGGACCTGGAAGCACCTAATTCCAAACATCTCCTGCCAAGCAGGTGTATGCTCAAAATCTCCATTGGCAACAAGAGCATAGTCCACAATTGTTGGGTCGTGCGAGACGTCCCTGCCGCCTTTTACTTAGGCAGTGACATTCTCAATCGCTTTGCCATTAGTTTGGACCTAATAAACTTCAAAGCTTGGTCCCGATTAGCGGATAATCCCATGGGCTTTGATGATCCAGAAAAAGCATTTAGGTCAGCTCAATTGCTACCTTATGCAGTTGAAATTCAGACTAAAGAGGAAGTCACCATCCCAGAAAGGACCCGACAATTCTCCCTGGAAGTGAAAGTTAAAAGAGGACAAGAGTTGAAAAACCCTGATGCTTACATACATCTAAATGCTTCTCTCCAACAGCAAGGGTTGGGGGTAAACCCAACACCATTAGTCAACATAGAATATGACACCATTCCAATAGAGGTGGATAACAGCGACTTAAAGAGTATTACTCTAGCCGCAGGCACCATTCTTGGAATGGCGGTTGATGACCGACATTTTTCCATCGACTTAGTAAATGAACTGTTAGGACCAATCCCCAAGGACTGTTTTGACAGTGACAGTGAGGACAATACAACACCAGACAGGATTTTTACCCGGCATGGGGGGAACTTCCTGGTGTACACTTCCTGCCCTTATGGTAAGGAAGATGTGACGTGTGACTTCAGGAGGGATGAGGTGATTTTCCAGGTCCATGAGGGCTGCCTTTCCCACCTGAAGCCTCCGGTCCAAATCAGCACTCTGACCAGGGACTTCTCCACCCAGCTGGAGGAGGCCGCGGAGATAGCCAAACCAGAAGTCTTTCCAGGCTTCAGGCAGATGGTGGAGGAGAGAGTCAACCTAGCTGATGCCTGTGTGACTCTGGAACAAAAGCAAAAGTTGAAACAAGTTTTCTTGGATTTCCAAGATCTCTTTGCGGTAGACTCATATGACTGTGGCCGCACCGACATCCACACAACCACAATCCCCACGGACCCTGGCATGACTCCTGTATTTGTGAAGCAATATCGTTTGCCTCTCGCATCAATGGAGTCCCTTACTGAAATAATTAAGAACCTTGAGTCCCGGGGAATAATCTGTCCAGTCCACAGCACCTTCAATAATCCGGTGCTGGGAATATTGAAGCCAAACGGCCAGTGGAGACTCTGTGCTGACCTCAGGGAGCTCAACAAACGGGTCCATACTTCCCGATGGCCTCTGCCCTACATTGACCAAGGGCTCGCCCAGATTCAGGGGTCACAGGTATTCACTGCAATAGACCTGACCAATGGATACTGGACCGTGCCTGTCAGCAGGGAGGACCAATACAAACTGGCTTTTACCTTTGGGGGCCAGCAGTACACATGGACCCGGACTCCTTTCGGATACCTCAACTCCGGCAATGAATTCAACATTTTTCTACACAAGGCCATACCCGACTTGGGTGCAAGGGGTAACCTGGCTTATGTAGATGATGTCCTCATCAAAAGCTCAACTGTTGAGGAACACATAGCGGAGATCCGTTATGTTCTGACACAGTTGAGGGCCGCCGGAGCAAAACTTTCCTTTCAGAAAGCACAGTGGTGTAAAACCCGTGTTAACTTCTTGGGGCATGAGATTACTCCTCAGGGTCTTTGTCCCCAGGAAAAGAAAGTGGAAGCACTTCAGAAACTGAAAGACCCCACAACTCTGCGGGAACTAAGGAGCCTCCTTGGACTGACTAATTACAGCAGAAAGTTCATTGAGGGCTACGCAGAGATCACCAGACCCCTGATTCATCTCCTGAAGGGGGGGTGTGACGGAGTCCGTCCCTTTATGGGAAGTAAAATATGGACATTAGCCTTCAGGAAGACCAGGAAGGCACAGAGATAGGGGCTTTCCTCTAATGTTGATGATTCTTTTTGTGTTACCTAGGAGACGTCTCGAGGAGAGGAGAGGCCGGAGGACGACGGTTACGCCTGGGCGTATTAGACGATCCGGAGAGAGAAAAACAAAAGAAAAAAAAGATTCCTGTTGTTAGTCCTGAGGTGCCGTTGCACGAAGGAAAGTCCACGTTCGAGTTATTACGGCAACCGGTTGTCGCCGCATACAGTTTCAGAGCCGAGAGCTTGACGAAACAGCGCCGGCATCGGTGTCATTACAAAGTAGCCGAAGGGGGCGTGTGCTGCGCAGCGGAGCCGGCGAGGAAGACAGCTGATCTCCCAGCCGCCGGGTGAGCCTTGTTGAATGCGGTCAGCAAGGAGAGTCTGAGGAAACGGAGTCAGCGACGTTGAAGGGAGAAGACCAGCTGACAAGGAGATACCGAGGGGAAGAGAAGGCAGATCGCGGGAGACTCCGCTGGAAGACATCAAAAGCGCACTTTGCTACGAAGGTACGTGGAGTTCCGAGAGAGAGAGAAAGGGCAAAGGAGGAGATCATATGGGCATGGAGTAATGCAGAGGAGCTATAGTAGGCTGCGGGGTGACAAGAAGAGTCTGAAAGGCTGTCTACCCCGGAGCGGCTGTTATAAAACGTATGGGGAATGTAGTTAAGAAAGCCCATCGATACGGACTTCCAATGAACCATTCATTAAGAGGACCCAAATAGAAAAGGAAGTTAAGAGACACCTACAGGGCAAGAAAGGAAGAGCCAAGACTAGAGACAGTGCAAGAACCTGGGAAAGACATTTAGAGACTTACCTGAGAATAAGAGCCCTAGAGTGTTTTACAAGAAGGAAGTTAAGAGACACAGTGCAAGAAAGGGAGAGCAAAAACTAGAAACAGTGCAAGAAAGAAAGAGCAAACGACCTGGGAAAGACATTTAGAGGCTTACCTGAGAGAAGAGTCCTAGAGTGTTCTACCGGAAGGCCTCGGCTTCAAGCTACTGCAAAGGGAAACGTATCCTTCTCAACCTTGAAAGGAAAATAGAAACCAGTTGTTAGAATTAAAAAAAGAGGATTCTCGTTGTAATTCTCAAAACCTACGTATTGGCTCTGAGTTTCATTCATGTTTTAAGTAATAACATGTCACAAGTGGTGTCAGAAGTGGGATACTGAGAACGTCATGGAGGACCTCATTAAGACCCTTTCTGAGGGACAACAGATGCTACAACAAGCCATACAAATGCAGAATCAGCAAGCACAAGCAGATAGATTAGCATTCCAACAGGCCTTACAAATGCAACAAGCGCAGTTGTTGGAAGTCACCAATATCAGAAATAATCCTCAAGTCCCTACTTCCGTTCTACAGAAATACTCAGCAGGAGAAGACCCTGCACATTTCTTCGTGAACTTCGAGAGGGTTGCCAGAAATGCCCAATGGCCTGCCGAGAGATGGTGCCACTACATCGCACCATTGATGACCGGGGAGATGCAGTCAGCTTACCAGACAGCAAATCCCACGGGGGATACCACTTATGGAGATATGAAGAAGGTGGTTCTAGAACGTATGGGACAAGATGAGGAGACTTATCGTATCAAGTTCAGAGAGGTTAGACTGGGAGAAGGGGAGACCCCCAGACAGATGTTCTACCGAGTGAAGGAACTGGCTGAGAAGTGGTTACAACCCACTATGTCCGCACCGGCTGAGATCTTGGAAAAGGTCATCTTAGAGCAATTCATAGAAGGACTACCCGGCCCAGTACAACGATGGGTCAAACAACACCATCGATTGTCATTGTTAGAGGCAGTAGAAGTAGCGGCGGCGTATCAAAAGGCAGGACAGGGCCGGGTGTTGACCTCGGCTCCTAGTTATAAACCACACGTCGTGGTGAATAAACTTACACCCCAACCAAGATGGCCTCATTCTATGTTGAGGAAACCCGAAGGGGAGAACGTACGGATCAGACCTAGCAGTGAGGGACCCTCGAACTATCGTACAGCGACAACGTCTATTCGAGGCCCACAGTGCTTCGATTGTGGAGAATGGGGACATCTCGCCAGATTCTGTCCAAAGAAACCGAAACCTGAACCAATGGATGTGAGTGTTCTAGAATCTATGAAGGAAAGAGACTACCCGGAAACTATACACGGAAGACAGTCTCAATATTTATATACCTGTGAGGCGGAGGTCGACGGGAAGCCTACCACTGCCCTAGTTGATTCCGGAAGTCTACAGACAGCGGTGACTGCAGACCTGGTAGGTGAAGGTCCGCATTCAGCAGGGGAAATTCCTATTAGATGTGTGCATGGGGATATAAAGACGTACCCGGCAAGAAAGGTACAGATTAAGGTGGGTGGAGAAACAGTCGGAGTGAAAGCAGCAGTGTTACCCAGTCTACCGAAACCCTTACTAATTGGCTCCGATCTACCGAAATTCTCTAAACTAATTCATGAGATTGAGAAGAGCTGGTGGGAAATGGCCCCTTTTCATGGAGAAGAAATAACCTCCCCGTACACCAAACCTCAGCAGAGTCGGAAACTAAGGAGGAAAATGAAGGAGGAGTGGAGAACTAAGAATGTGTGTCCAGTATCCGTAGATTGGAGGTTAGATGAGGAGGGCGATAGTTTCAGAACAGCTCAGGACCTAGATCCATTACTCCAATATGCTCGGGAGCGGGCTAAAGAAGTTTCACCTGGAGAAGGTCCCCATTTCATCAAAGAAAAAGGACTATTGTATAGAGTGAGCAAAACCAGGAGTGGGGAGGTGTTGAAGCAGTTGGTGGTCCCAAGCAAATATTATAAGACGGTACTAGAGGTCGCACATGTACAGATCGGTGAGGGACATCTCGGAACCGAAAAGACTTCTAAGAAGATTTTAGATCGATTCTACTGGCCCGGGATATACCAGCAGGTGGCTAGATTTTGTCAGTCATGTGAGGAGTGTCAAAAGAAAAATAGAGCGAACATCAAGAAGGCACCTCTGCAACCTATGCCGTTGGTACTTGAACCCTTCAGCCGGATAGGAATTGATGTTGTCGGACCACTGGAACCGACCAGAAGAGGTCATAAATATATACTGGTTATCGTAGACTATGCTACAAGGTATCCGGAGGCTTTTCCCCTAAAGGCAACAAATACACAACAAATATGTGATGTCCTAGTTCCCTTCATTGGAAGAGTGGGAATTCCTAAAGAAATTGTCACGGACCGTGGAACCAACTTCATGTCCAACGTTTTGAAGCAAGTCTGTGAAACCCTCTAAATTGAGCATTTAAAGACAGCAGTCTATCATCCACAGACTGATGGTTTAGTGGAACGCTATAACCAAACGATCAAACAAATGTTACGGAAGACAACCTCGCCAGAAAATAAAGACTGGGACAGAATGCTACCCTGGATATTGATGTCCTTGAGGAACACTCCCCAGTCATCAACAGGGTTTTCGCCCTTCGAACTGTTGTTCGGAAGACCGGTAAGGACTCTGTTAGATGTGTTGAAGGAAAACTGGGAAGAGCAGTTAGAAAATGAGGTGTCATTGACCGAATACGCCGCCCAACTGCGGGAGAGGATAGAGAAATTGCAGGCTACAGCTAGCAATAACCTCCTACAAGCCCAGATAAACCAAGAAAGATATTACAATCAAAAGGCCCAGCTCCGTACCTTTAAAATAGGAGATCAGGTCTTGGTACTACTGCCCACTTCGGACAATAAGATGTTGGCTACCTGGAAGGGGCCTTTTGAAATTCAAGAGGTTTTAGGACCATTAACTTACAAGGTGAAACAACCGGGTACGAGGCTGTCGTGCCAGACATATCATGTGAATTTATTAAAAAAGTGGATACCACCCATTCAACCTATCGCTATGGTTTATAGTGATCCCACATCAGAAGAACATTTTCCCCAACTTAAGGAAAGAATAGGAATTGAAAGTTTGAACATCAATCCTGAACTGAAGTCTGATGAAAGGTCTGAGCTGAACCATCTCTTGCAAGAGTTTGCGGAAATCTTCTCTTCTCTTCCAGGGAGAACTGATCTAACATGTCATCACATAACAACCAAACCTGGATCTATCGTTCGTCTCAGACCCTACCGAATCCCTGAATCAAAGATACAAGCTATCAATCAAGAAGTGAAGGAAATGTTAGATTTAGGGATCATCGAACCGTCATATAGTGATTGGAGTTCTCCGGTGGTCTTAGTACCGAAAGCAGATGGCACCGTAAGATTTTGTATGGACTTCCGGAAAGTAAACGAAGTTTCCAAATTTGATGCCTACCCAATGCCACGAATAGAGGACCTCTTGAACAACCTGGGGAAGGCCAAGTTTCTAACTACCATCGATCTAACCAAAGGGTATTGGCAGATTCCGTTGTTACCATCGGACAAAGAAAAGACGGCGTTTGCAACACCTACTGGGTTATATCAATTCACAGTACTACCTTTTGGCCTACATGGGGCTCCGGCAACCTTTCAGAGGTTGATGAACCACCTAGTAAAAGGACATGAAAGTTATGTCGGAGCATATTTGGATGACATTATCATTTACAGTCAGAGCTGGGAGGAGCATCTAATACATTTACGGAAGATGTTTGAGACCCTGAGAGGGGCCGGATTGCACATAAACCCAAAGAAAACCCATATGGCAACCTTTCGTACGAAGTATCTGGGGTATTACGTGGGACAAGGGATGATAAAGCCACAAGAAGAGAAAGTGAAGGCCATCAAGCAATTAAAATTCCCTGAGACCCCGAAGCAAGTAAGGGCGTTTCTGGGGTTTGTGGGGTATTACAGAAGATTTATCCCACATTTTTCCTCGTTGGCTTCCCCTTTAACAGACCTGTTGAGGAAAACCGCTGGGAACAGAAAAGCTTGGAAAACGGATGAAACCATTGGGGCCTTTAATGGTTTAAAAGAAGCGCTAACCAAGCAGGCAGTTTTACACTGTCCTGATTTTAGTGTACCATTTATTCTACAAACTGATGCCTCGGGTACAGGTCTGGGGGCAGTACTTTACCAAAAGGAAGGAGAAAGAGAAAGGCCTATCCTATTCATAAGTAGGAAGTTACTACCGCATGAACTAAGCTACCCAACCATCGAGAAGGAATGTTTGGCAGTCAAATGGGCCATTGAAACACTTAGGTATTACCTACTCGGTCGAGAGTTTACACTGATAACTGACCATGCACCGTTAGTTTGGCTATCTCGAAACAAAGACTCGAACCAACGAGTGTTGAGGTGGTTCCTTTCCCTTCAGCCCTTCTCATTTAAAACTATTCACCAACCGGGGAAGATGCTTTCACGAGCCGATTTCTTGTCCAGAGCAGAAACCCTTCCCGAGCGTAAGGGCTTAGGAGAGGGGGTGTGACGGAGTCCGTCCCTTTATGGGAAGTAAAATATGGACATTAGCCTTCAGGAAGACCAGGAAGGCACAGAGATAGGGGCTTTCCTCTAATGTTGATGATTCTTTTTGTGTTACCTAGGAGACGTCTCGAGGAGAGGAGAGGCCGGAGGACGACGGTTACGCCTGGGCGTATTAGACGATCCGGAGAGAGAAAAACAAAAGAAAAAAAAGATTCCTGTTGTTAGTCCTGAGGTGCCGTTGCACGAAGGAAAGTCCACGTTCGAGTTATTACGGCAACCGGTTGTCGCCGCATACAGTTTCAGAGCCGAGAGCTTGACGAAACAGCGCCGGCATCGGTGTCATTACAAAGTAGCCGAAGGGGGCGTGTGCTGCGCAGCGGAGCCGGCGAGGAAGACAGCTGATCTCCCAGCCGCCGGGTGAGCCTTGTTGAATGCGGTCAGCAAGGAGAGTCTGAGGAAACGGAGTCAGCGACGTTGAAGGGAGAAGACCAGCTGACAAGGAGATACCGAGGGGAAGAGAAGGCAGATCGCGGGAGACTCCGCTGGAAGACATCAAAAGCGCACTTTGCTACGAAGGTACGTGGAGTTCCGAGAGAGAGAGAAAGGGCAAAGGAGGAGATCATATGGGCATGGAGTAATGCAGAGGAGCTATAGTAGGCTGCGGGGTGACAAGAAGAGTCTGAAAGGCTGTCTACCCCGGAGCGGCTGTTATAAAACGTATGGGGAATGTAGTTAAGAAAGCCCATCGATACGGACTTCCAATGAACCATTCATTAAGAGGACCCAAATAGAAAAGGAAGTTAAGAGACACCTACAGGGCAAGAAAGGAAGAGCCAAGACTAGAGACAGTGCAAGAACCTGGGAAAGACATTTAGAGACTTACCTGAGAATAAGAGCCCTAGAGTGTTTTACAAGAAGGAAGTTAAGAGACACAGTGCAAGAAAGGGAGAGCAAAAACTAGAAACAGTGCAAGAAAGAAAGAGCAAACGACCTGGGAAAGACATTTAGAGGCTTACCTGAGAGAAGAGTCCTAGAGTGTTCTACCGGAAGGCCTCGGCTTCAAGCTACTGCAAAGGGAAACGTATCCTTCTCAACCTTGAAAGGAAAATAGAAACCAGTTGTTAGAATTAAAAAAAGAGGATTCTCGTTGTAATTCTCAAAACCTACGTATTGGCTCTGAGTTTCATTCATGTTTTAAGTAATAACATGTCACAGGGGGTCAAGTGGGAATGGGGTCCAGAACAAGCCGAGGCGGTAAAACAACTCAAAAGAAGCGTCTCACAAGCGCCTTGCTTAGCTTACCCTGTCAGAAACAAGGAGTTCTTCCTGGAGACAGGGTTCTCTAATACGTGCTTGACGGCAGTATTATACCAAAAGCATGACAAGGTCAATAAAGTAATCTCCTATGCGAGCAAAACTTTATCCTCTGTGGAGGAGAAATTCAACGATTGTGAGAAGGCACTCCTGGCAACGGTGTGGGCATTGAAGAATTACCGCCCGTTTATCCAGGGGGAACACATCATAGTGGAGACTCCACACCAGCCTCTGCAATATCTCCAAAGTGACAGAATCCGGGCCGGAAATGTGAGTAATTCCCGAATTACTTCCTGGATTCTGTCAATGCAAGGCTTTCCTGTGGAGGTCAGATATGGCCAAAACAAGAAGAGTCCCCTCGCGCAAGGTCTGGCTGACTTGCATGATTGTGCCAGAGAAAACTGTCTCGAGGACGAAAGTCTAAAAATAAAGGACAACATGGAGGCATACCTTAATTCCCCCCACAAAGTCTTTGAAGAGGACAAGTGTGAGGGAATGCCCACTGTCTATGTGGATGGATGCTCTTACCATGTTGACAACAACGGGGAGAAAGAACTGGTGGCTGGCGTAGGGAATGCATGGGTGAATGAGTCCCCAGAACCCTCCGCTGGATACAAAATTGGTCCCCGAAGTAGTCAGGTGGCAGAATTGATGGCGGTGCGTCAGGCCATCCTCACTGCTGTCCAGCATCAACTCCACGAACTGGTCATAATCACAGATTCGGATTATGTACGGAACGGGTTCGTGGAGCACCTGGTTAATTGGAAAACCAGAGGCATGTTATGTGCTAACAACAAACCCTTGAAACATGGGAAGTTGATCCAAAACATTGATGATCTGGTCACATCGAATGGGATGACCATCTACTGGAAAAAGATCAAGGGTCATTCCAAAGTAGAGGGACCAGACAAAACTGGAAATGACTTAGCTGATCAGCTGGCCAAAACCGGGGCCATCCAAGGGGATCTAATTGAGATTGAGTCCCTGTTGGGGGAAATCCAGGTCACTGCCATCACTAGGTCCCAGACAAATGCTCACAACGACCTTTCAATTGCACAATGGAGTAAGGAGACCCCTGATGCTGATTTGATTACTGCTCAGAAGGGGGATCCAATTATTGGTAAATTTTACCAGCACCTTGAGGACCCTGAGAACTTTCCCCTGACGGATACCGATTACATTGGGAAAGAGGACCTAAGAGTGTTGATGAAATGTCCAAAAATGTTCCGAATCCAAGACGGTTTGTTGGTAAGGAAATCCAAAGCTGGCCACGATCAGTGGGTGGTTCCTACCTCATTCCGCAGCCTGATGTTAAGTCACGCCCATGATGCGGCCACTGCCGGTCACAGGGGGTTTCAAACAACATTGGAAATCTTAAGAGAGGTTGCATACTGGCCACACATGGGCCAGGACCTCAACCAATATTTGAAGGGTTGTCTTGTGTGTGCACAATTTCAGCCGACATCCCTCACACACCGGGCGCCTTTACAAAAGAGGGGAATGACACTGCCATGGTCAGATTTACAAATCGACTTTGTAGGCCCCGTGATTCGCTCGGCTAGGGGGAATAAGTACATGTTGACCGTCACATGCTTGTTTACCAAGTGGGTGGAATGTCTCCCAGCCCCAAATTGCAAGGCAGAAACTGCAGCTGCCTTGATGATTAACCACATCTTTTCCCGTTTTGGTCTACCTCAAAGGATTGAGTCAGACAGAGGTAGCCACTTCACCAGTGAAGTAATGACAAAGATGTGGGAGATACTGGGGGTCAAGAGAAAGCTGCATATTGCTTATAGACCAGCGTCTTCTGGGGCAGTAGAGAGATATAACCGGACAATTGTGAGCATATTAAAGAAGTTTGTGGCAGATTCTGGGCCAAGTTGGGATATCCGATTACCTCTGGTCCTAATGGCTATCAGATCTACCCCTTCATCTGCAACCAAAATGTCACCATTTGAGTTGATGACTGGGCGCAAGATGGTGCTTCCTCAGCATTTGCTCTACAGGACCCAAGAGCAGACACTGATAAATGCCTCCACTACTCATGAGTATGTGGAGAATTTAAGGAAACACCTCCAACATGCTTTTGCTTTTGCTCAGCGGAATCTAGAAAGATCAGCTGATAGCATGAAGACCCACTATGACCTGAAAACTTCCAGGAAGGAATATCAGGTGGGGGACCAGGTCTATCTATACAACTTCCAAAGGAACCAGGCCAAGCAGCGCAAATTTTTGCCTACATGGAAAGGAACCTTTGAGATCATCGACAAGATCTCCCCTGTGGCCTACAAGATCCACATCCCCAAAGGCGGTTCGGCAGAGGGGGAAGACAAGTGGGTCCACATAAACCAGTTGAAATGTTGCCATCCCAGGCACACTCTGCAACAACTGGAGGAATCCTCTGGAATCCTAGCGGGTACTGTCTCAGACTAATTCAGTTCCAATCATAAAACATACCACATCTAGTCTCTAAATACTGTGATTTGCATGAAACTGTCTCTTAGTTATACTGTTTTTTTTTTAAAATAAGAATGTAATGTTTCGTTATGATGAAATGCATATGCTGCCCCACCATCTCAACAGTGGTGGAAAAACGTCTATGAGTAGGTATTGCCGCTCTTCCTTTGTCGTCCTAGGAGAAAGAAAACCTGGAGACGGGCCAAGGAGGGCGATCCGGAGACCAGGAACGAAGATTCAATGGGCCCAGTGGACCGCCCAATATTCCCATCAGGACCGGCGAGGAGAACCGATCGATCAGTACCGGATGGAGAAGAAGATGATGAACTGTGCCATCTATTGGAAGAAGATGAGGAAACATCCCAGGTCTTGCGAGTCCCATTCGTGAAATAGAATGGCCATCGCAAGAGGGGGGCTTGTGGGATGTATTTACCCATGCATCCGAGCCATACCTCAAAACTGTGCAGTACTGACATGGAAAACATCATGATGGCCAGAGCTTCCCAGAAAATGCACAGGGAAATGCATGAAGAATAGGCTGCCATTCATTTTTGCCGATGTTATGGGCACAGAAGGAAACTGCCTAAAACCACCATTGGACTACCCACACAGTAGTCTGAAACCATTGGGAATGGCAATGCTGATTGCCAAATGCAACCTAGAATTGTTGGGAATTCATTTTCTTAAATCCCAAAAATGGGTGCAGTACCAGTACTCACCACTATCCAAAAGCCGGCAGTTTAAAACCACCCTGTGTTTCTCTGAAGGCAGGCTCAAACTGTCTATTTTAAACATTGCAACACATCTAAAAACTCACTGGACACCAGCAGACATTTGGTAGAATGGAGTGTTGTGTGCCTACAAAATCTGGGAAATGAAGAGCCCAAAACAATGCTTATAACAAAACTGCTATGGAGTCAGCAGTTTAAGTTGCACTGGATTTAAAGACACTAAAATCGAAAATGTTTAGATTAAATGAGTGAGCTATGTTTGGTGTCACATGCCTTTGTAACTGTTTAAATGTCATAGTTTTAAACTTAGAAGCAGCCTTCTAGCTGCATATGTAAAAATGTTTAGTTTTATTTGAATGCAGGAACTGGGGAACAAAAAGTGACATTTTATCTGAAACTTGGCTTAAGGAACTGAATTCTGCCTGGCAACTACCCCCATCAGGAGTGAAACTTGAGTCACCACTGTGTTCCCAGGCCAACCTTCCTTTTGCTGCCCACACTAAGGATATGCCATCTATCTGATAATTGAATTACCTGTGCTCTGCAGGAGAGTGAACAAAGCCCTCTTCACTCAGGCAAAGGTTTTTATTACCGCAGTCGTAAAATGTAGCTTCCTCTTGGCAGGAGCTGGGAGGGGCACTGCCTGTGAGAGCAAGCTGGCTTGGCAGAACTGGAAAAAACCAGAAATTCAACCTTGTGCTGAGGGTAAACCCCACCCCTTTGGAGCCAGAACATAACTTTAAAAAGATGAATAACTCATAGAGCGGACATGTGAAAATTTTATAAATGATACCATAATTCTTGTGATTTTTCTGCCCACATTTTAAGAGGTTTTTCGACCCGGTGACATGTTCAGGGGGGTTTTAGCGGAAAAGTGGATATTACTCTAAATGTATGCATGTTAAAAATCTGAAACTTCTTCAGTTAATGTCCATACTCCCTGCACACATGTATGTAAAGTTGGGTCAATGTCAGAAATTGAAAAATCAGTTAAAAAGTGAAATATGTGCCATTTCTGAATGCAAGCTCTTAGAAACAGCAGATTTGGACAGAGACATGGCTAAATTCAGCCACACCATGTATATGTAATTTCAAGCAACTGTGTAACTGTGAAATATGTCTTTTATTATCAAATATAGAATATGTGCAATCTGACAGAGGAGTGTCCTATCTGCAAGCCATAAAATGACATCCCTCTGACTCACAGTTCATTCCCCAATCAAATGATAAATGGAAGTTTGACCAATTAGAAGCTGAGAGAGAGGTAGGGTCAGTGATGCTAGAACACACCCACATTCTAAACACATAAAAGCAGACAGACAGGACAGATAGGGACCTTCAATTCCATTTGCTGCAACGCGCTCTGCCGGACCATACAACATCCAGAGATCCAGACTTTACCTCCATCAAACCTCCAGAGAGCCAAACTAGAGACTTCAATCTATCCAGAACTAGAGACCAGACCAGAGGGAGAAAGCAGTGCTGTACCCAGAGAGAAAGCAGTGCTGTGCCCAGAGAGAGACCCGAGCCCAGTCCAAAACCCTGACCAGATCCATGGCGAGGCCCATTTCACTCAAGAATATAGTGTGAGTACCTAGAAAACTGTGCAGAACCAATCTCTTAGTTAAAATAATATAATTCAATCTATTTAATCTAAGTAGAACTGCCTCCTAACTGTCACCTGTCATTTGTAAAGCTGTCACTTGTCATTTTCTAGTCGCAAGCTGCACTTGTCTTTTTGAACTTTAAAATTTCAAATCTGAAAAACGACCTTCACAAAACCGCTCATATCTCCGAACCGTTTGTGCTATAGACTTGCAATAACTTTTATTTGAAAGCTTAGAATCTTAGCTTTGAGTCGCACCTAGAACCGCATTCCTACCCCTTATAGTTTTACCGCAATCGCGGAACACGCATCCGCGAATTTTGCCGCGATTTGCAAATTTCTTCACATGTAAAAACTGCTGCTGCTTGCCTTCCATTTGCCAGAAATTCGTTTAACCTGCTAATCATTCCTGCCCCATTGCTAGTGTGAGCCTGGACTAATATTAACTAGATACCACTCACCCTGAACCTCTGAAAGGGAATTAAAAAGCATTTCCAGCATATTTCTCATCCATTGCTAGCACATATCAAAGCATTTGGGCTTGTGTTTTCAAAACTCCTATCTGTGTTTTAAACTTCTGTTGTCTAAGCTTGGGGGGGATTGAGCTGATTACATTGATTGCATTTCTGAGAACTGCGTGCTTTCCTCCCATTCCCTTGCATTGCATAAAGAGGGGGGGGAGTGAATAGCCAGAGAAAAGTGATTACATTGTTTTGTTGAAATCATATTGAGTATTTTCTATACTGCATTTCATTCATTCAACCTTGCATTTCCTTGAACCCTATAAAGCATTTTCTACCACATTATACTTCTGTACCTATTTACCAGTGTGCTACCTTATCCATTTCATCTCAACTCCTTAGTAATTATAAAGAAGTGTGCTAGTGCCAGATTCTCCGTTGTTGATCTTTATCGTATCAGATTAAGTGTGCTATTCAATTATTAATTTATTATAAAGCGTGATATATATATCTATTTTAAATGATCAAATAAACCTTTTAAACTTGCAAAACAGAACTACTTCTTGGCTCAGTGGGGTCAGGGGGATTCCAAGAGAGGGGTGTTATACAGGGGTAGTCATCCAGAACGCATGAACTGGACCTAAAGATATATCAATAAGGGTTTTCATTCAGTATTCTAGACTAGGCGTTAACTTAGCTGTAGTGCTGAATTGAATCCTCTTACAATGTGCAGCCTGCAGTGTGAAAAGCATGCACCGTTCCAGTGAGAATCAGAGAAGGTACTGGAAGGACACTGGAAATATTTGAGTGATGACATCATTGAACCAGTAGGACCATCAGTATTGTTGGCATCTATAGTTGCCATGGTGAAAATCAGCAAAAGATACGAGTCTGCTAAGCACAGCCCATAATAAATATTGCATCTCAAATATCACATGCATGAGGATGCTGATGTAGATCGAACAGGAAGCTGGAAGTTGGGGGAAATTGGGTCATGGAAAGTTTGCTGAGGAGAGGTAGGTAAGTAGCCATCAAAGCATCTCTCTCTGGAAAGTCCTCTCCCAAATTTCGCCATCCAACATCAGCAACTCGCGCTGCTGGGAGGTGGAAGGGGACAAATGATGAGGTTCAGTGAGGGTCAGTGAGACAAGTCACACAATAGGGTTACCTGCGAAGGCAGTGCTCTTTTGCCCCAGACACACTTATGCACACTGATCATGCTCTTGCCGCTTCTGTTACGCCCCCTCTATTCAGGGGTTCTGGGATTTTATGCAAAGACTGATTGAAGACCTATGGGGTATTCAACCTGAGGCCTCTCTGCACTGTGGAGTGAGGGAGAGTCCAGGCCTGGAGCATAAACTGGCAAACTTCTTTTGGAAAATGTGGCAACATTGACTGTCTGAAAGCCTTCAGGTCATGTGGGGAGGATATTGAAGCGGGAGCATTACTTTCTACATCTTCTCTACAGTATGGATCAGTTCCTTCATAGGACTCGGTGACAGCAACCTGGTGATGGAGCTCAACAGTGCCACCTTTTTAAAGCAGAAAATACATGGTCAAGAAGAGATGCATATTTGCTGTGGGAGTGGGAACTCCTCTCGTTCTTCTTCTTCACAAAGGCTGTCTCCTGAATCCTTTCGAGTCGACTCTTGTAAACCATTTTGCTGCGTGAATGGTTGCACCTACCTTTGTAAGCGGCTCCACTGTCCATACCATTATTGTGAGTTAGAAACACCTTAGCATCCAGCTCCCAGAGAGCCATGTGATTCCTGGCTTGACAAGATCCACAGGTGTCATGATCCACACCCAAGGAACTAAACCCAAGAACAGTGGTGGTCGAAAGCTTAGATCTACAGCCTGCATTCCTTGTTGGTCTTAGAAGGCAGCATAATAAAAAATAAAATAAAAACAGTTTATCAAAACCGAGGTGGTTCGTGCCCAGCATGCCATCTTGTGCATCTATATACACAGGTCCATTGCATCATATCCAGCAAAACTGGCTCCTTTGATGCTGTCATGGAATTGTCTGACCACGTACCTTGACCCGCTAATGCCAGTGTCTGTTTTTAATGTTCTGCATTGCCTCTGTGCCTGCATGTGAGGTCTTTGTGAGAGTGATCTATAGGGAATACATAGCTTGGAATCCGAGAATAGTGTCAAGAAATAGTGCATGAGTTCTTGGGAGATACCTCATCATCGGCATCTCAACATCTGCTGTGACAGTGATAGCAGTTGCAATAACGTCCCTGCAGCGTACTCACGATGGATTCTGATCAGATCACTGAACATGCTACACAGAACTAGATGTGTGAAAAGTAGCACCTGGCACATCTCTCATTCTAATGGCTTAACATAGATTCTGACATCACACTTCCTGCGTGTGCATGCAAGCATGAATAACCTGAAACAGCTCGCTTTCTGTTAGCTCGGTAAAATAGCTGAGTGTGTTAGCAGCCTACTCTTTACTATCCAATGATTACAATTGATTTGATATCATATTAATACTCTATGTGTTATCTGCCGTTCTCCAAATCTGATATAAAAGCTACATCATAATAATAGTGCAGGCATTGCTTGGAATAGATTGTGTGCCACTGTACTTCTTCTTAGCTGCAATAGAAAGACAATGCTCTACCACAGTGTCCTTACTAATGATCCTTGCAAGCTGCCATGGTACAAATCCTGAGATGTTTTTGTAGCACACAAGTAAATGAGGTACGGCTGATGCAATATTTCTGCAAACTAAATTTGTGGCGTTTGACATTTAAACTCTTCTTGGACTGACTCATCAAAGCCACTGAGACCAGAAGATAAAGTCATGCTCACACTCTCTTTTATTCCCAGGAGCAGTGATATTGCAAGGCCAAGTTCAAAAGTCTATTCTCAATGCAAAAAGCTTGAGTGATGGTAGATGATAGGCTAATTGGGTGGGAAGGCATGGTCAAGTCAACACAATGGCACCACCTGGAGTACCAGCTTGCATGCTGCTGACGCGCTGAATATTCCAGGAGGGTAGAAGCATGCCAACCAATTATAAAGGACCAGTAGTACACCAGAGAGTTTGCCTAAGGAAGAAATCATTGAGCAGGAGAATTGTGTCTAATATTAATCTCACTCAAAATTGGCTCTAGAATTATTTTCCTAATATCGTAATATGTATAACAAGAAAACACAAGTTCCAGGCGGGACTCCAGGACCCCTGGACAGAAACCTGCTGATTCTGAGTAGCGTCGTCATCTTTTAACATTAGATTATTTTTTAAATGTTAAAACGTAGCTTGATGACTAACAGACGAAATTTGAAATGTGTCCAATCGAGATTGGGTTGCATGGCCAGATTACAACAGGGAATTTCATGACATTTATGTCAAGGTTTTGCCCAATGTTTTCGCCCGAGGGCCTCTGCACTGTGGCCTCCTTTCAGTGGGAGGAAGTAAAGAATGTGTTACAAGCTTGCAGTTTAGGTTAATATGGGGCCACTTTGAAAAACATTACCAGGCTCGCATTTGTTTCCCAATCTAGACCTGGTTCTGTCAGTTCTAGATCCTCCCAGAAAGGTTGGTGGTAATGCATTCTAACTGGTATTCATAGTTGGTTTATTCAGACTACCTACATTTCTAAAACCTGAAATGTGAGTCTGAAAATTAATTTAACTGGACCACAAGGATAGCTCAGGGGAAACGCGTGTGTGTTGGAACAAAGATAGTGCATAGCAACACAGGTTCGGATCCTGGGCTCATGCTTTGAAACTTTTCCCTTTATTAAGCGCATTATAAAAGAGAAATTACAATTATAACCTAATTCATGCAAACATGTCGTATCTTGTGGCACACTCACTTTTCCATAATTCTGAGGAAATCCATTTGGTAAATCCTGCTTTGTGATTCGTAAAAGCATTTAAGTGCTGCAGTGTACTTCAAAAACTGTGAGAAAGTATCTTCAGCGTGATGGCGCTTACTGGAGTCTTTACATACTTTCTATTGATGGAGGGAGGGAGTTTCCATTAAAAGCGCCTGCTTCAGCAGAGCGCAGCGGTGTGATGCAGTGTATGGACTTGAAACACTGTGAACAACTGTCTTCAGCGTGTTGGTGCTTACTGCAGTCTTTCCATACTTTCTATTGATCCAGGGACAGCGTTTCCATTAAAAGCTTCTTCTTCTTCAGTGGAGCTCAGCAGTGTGCTGCAGTGTGATGTGTGGGAGGGAGGGGCCTGTAATGCTGAATACTCGATGTGTGATCCTGCTGACTGGGAGAGAAGTATATTACGGTCACTATATGGCTCTGTGGTGTGGGAAGTAGTGCTGCGCAGAACGGCTTCAGTCTACCCCCGCCCTTTGATCTAAGACATTGCTGTATGGGTGTGCACTGATGGTTGCTGAGGCTGCCTGCCCTGATTGTATTTTGTGGTCTACAGCGGTCTGCCATTGATACTGTTTGGACTCCTTTGTGCTGACCACACGTATAGGTGTTGACTACGCTCACTCCGTGCTTGTCTATGCCCTGACACCCATACATGACAACATATAATAAGCCTTAGTGTGTGCAGGGCTGGACTGGCCGTATCGGTCCATCGGCCACTGGCCGATGACCTTTGGGAACTGGGGGCCAGTTTTTTCCCCGAAGGGCCGTTTTGTTTTTAATTATGGGCTGTTTTTTTTAAAAAAATTATCAGTATAAAAATGTGGTTTAGTATTTACATGACATACTACAATCATTTGGCATGACATAATCAGGGTTGGATAGGCCCATCAGCCCGGGGCGTCGGGTGAGGGGCCAGTTTCCAGCCTACGGCCAGTCACGCGCCGGCTCAGGGCTGCCTGCAGGCCCTGCCTACTCTGATCTGCTCTGCATGAGCAGGGCCTGCAGGCAGTGAGTCGGCACGAGAGACACCATGGCGCCAGTCGCCACTTTGCAAGTGAAGTAAGTGTTACTTTTTTTACAAAACACTGGGAGCGGGCCGGGCCGAGGTCAGCCCGCCCGCTCCCAGTTTTTGGCAAAAAAGTAACACATCCTGCAACTGCTCGCAACTGCGTGCCCCACCGCCTACAATAACAACCCCTCTCACTGCACAGCCCGTCTCACTGTCAAGTCCCTCAGTGTAAACCCCCCTCCCTTTCCCTGTGCTCCACAGCATGAATCCCCTCGCACTTCTCCCCTAGAGAACTTACTCGATGAGGGTCTCTGCTTCCGAGCAGACCTCCGACGTGGACCATGGGGGGATGTGAGTGCAGGAGGTCTGAGGGTTTATCCCCATTAGAGCCCTCCTTCCGTGACAGGTAAGGAGCAGCGCAGTAGGTAGCGGCCTAAGCGCGTGTGTATGCGTGTGTTGTTGTGGGAGGGGCGGGACCATGGAGCCATACATTGGAGAAGGACTGTTGCTAACATACATTCAAACAAAAAAATCTAACAGCAGGGAACAAGAGGAAAAAGCATATTTTCGAGTCCTGTTTGTTTCTGCTGCTTTCACATCCAATTCCTGTTACCTTCTCATTCAATTGGAGGTTGTTTTCCTAATTGGAATCGCAAGGCCTGTTGCAGGTTTGGATTGAGGGGCACTGGCAGTGCTGTGTGTAGTCTTTGTCCTAGAATGGATGTATACAAGCATACATGTAATATGTCCCATTCCATGCAGAAGTTGTAATTCTATTGCAAGTGTTTTTATATGTGCAAACATTATCTATTCCATTCAGGAGATGCTAGTCCGCTCGGTTTTAACTTTGCATTCGTGGACTTGTAGTCAGGGCCCCCTCCCTCCCTTACAAATCCCAGAATCAAGGTTAAAACAAGACCAGGCTATGAATGACCACATGTAATGGATAATGTTGGCATGCATGTTTTTACTTTGCAATTTGGAACTTGTAGTCGCCCTAAAATCAAGGACTTCAAATACCAGAATGCAAAGTAAAGACAATAGTGGACTGGTGTATTATACATCGTGAGTGGAATAGAGCCTGATGACACATGTGCTAAAGGTCGGGATGGAGGTGCACTGATAGATGTTTGTGTTATCTGGGTCCCAGTACTGGATTAGTGGGAGTGCTGTAGCCTGTAGATCATGGCTGAGGTGTATTCACAGAGCTCTGTGCAGGTCCTAGTATTGGAATAGCATGACGTAATGCCAGCAGTATTGGGATGCATTTGCAGCGTTTTGTGTTGCGCTTATTCACATACATATTTGATGTGTCATTGTTCTGAGAATTGTGTGTAATTGTTAGTGCTGAAATAGCATAGGTTCAGTTCAGGATTGCAGTGAATTTCAGAAGCTGTATGTGGGCCCACCTGATAGTGACAAGTCAGAATGTAGGGCATTGGCAGAAATGTGTGTTGGTACCAGCACTTATGCTATGCCCACATTTTCTGATTTACACTGACTTTATGAGCATTCACATTCACACCACAAAAATATATGCAATGCGCCAGGCCTACCTCCACTGCAATGCTTTCTGTTGGATATTGTTGAAAATGATTGCATTTAATAACTGTTCTTAAGCGATAGTTGGCATCACAAATAATGTGTGCTTATTTGCTTAATGCTGTTGTCAGAAGGGCAGCGCATATATAGGCTTACAGCCGCTTATTTTGATCCAGGCTGAGGGGTACTTTATGAATCGAGGTACTTTCGTGCCTTTTCAGCATGGAGCTGGGTGCAGTGGTAAAGTATGCATCCGTCTCCAAATCCTCTGTGCAGCAAATTCGCATTCATTTCAGCCTTCATGGATTTTATTGCTGGTGGTGATGCTCGAGTCACAACTGAAAACCCACTTGTTTGTTTTTTGTACATGAAAAAAGAGGCATAATCCATAAGTATGTTTATCAATGCCACCTGCTATTCACATTTCTTGCAAGCACATTTACCGTTTGTTTTGTTATTGGATGCAGATACGATATGGAAACCGGGGCCATTTCCATGTGTATAGTTACACCTGTTGTGTGCTGTATGTGTGGTGACACAGGCTTGCAATTGGGGGTTGGGTTGCCCTTTCTACAGGACATTGGTCAGATCCATTGTTAAGCAGGACAATGACATTGCTCCTGAAGTCTCAATCCACCACTCCATTTCTCTTATCAATGGAACAAATTCTGTATAGATTAGTCTTGGACTAATTCTGCCTGTTGGTGCCTCAGAATATCAAGACCTTTGCTCATTTTACTATATCCGTTATGATAGCTCATTGGGTTGAGCACTCGCTGCTGTGACGAGTGTGAGATCTGCAGGTTGCAGGTTCGAACCATCTCAGCCTTCCATCCTTCTGAGGTCGATAAATGAGTACCAACACAGGTTGGGTGATATTGCATGTATATTTGTTCTATAAAAAAAGAGTTAAGCGTAAGTGCTATACAATAACATATTATCATTTGGCCTTGGACATCTGCTTGCATTCACAGTAATTTGACAATATGGATCTATACACACAGATATTAATGCTACATATGGTGATCCATTCTTGTATAAAATGTATATCACATTAGTGAAATCATAACTTATTTTTCGTAGTGTACTTAGGAACAATGCTATTTGATGCCACTTCCTGTTTTATCAAGGGGTGAAGGGTCGTGTTCATGCCACTCCTGCGTCTCGGAGCTGTGTACCCTGTCACAGAACTGTATGCAGCTTTATGTTATTTTATGAGTTGTGTTGTAATGTAACAGACACACAAACCCTCCATAAGTAGGATTTTCTGTAAAGTCATGAATTGACACAATTCACGGTCAGATGATGGTTTGAGGGCCACTTTTTTTAAGGCATGGGGTGGGCTACTTTTTTGAAGCGAGGGGTGGGCCACTTTTTTGAGGTGAGGGGTGGGCCACTTTTTTTTGGGTGTCCGGGCCTATTTCTTGTCCCAGTCCGACCCTGAGTGTGCGTATGATTGGTCGGGTGGGCCTCTACCAACACTCGCATATCATTTTGCCTACTTGATTCTGGACCGCCTGCTAGACGTATTGTGAACACTTTCTATTTTACCCGAGCAGAATGAAACTAAAGCAATTATCATGGAGGGGATTGCGCAGCAAAATGGCGACCAAGGGAAAATGCCTAAGAAGCCCGGCGCAAATAAGGAAAACATTAAAAAGCCTCCCCAAGCCGAAAAAAAGAGAAAAGAGATGGATCACCAGTGGAAAGGCTGGTGGAGCCGCACAAACTAGCATCATTGGCTTTTTTTACTGAGAAGGGCCAATTAGATTAGCATGCTTTGACATCTATAGCTGCTTCCTGTAAGGAGCAATAAGTGGACTTGCCATCAAGCTCTCAACCTATGGATCAGGACCACTCTCTTGGTCACAACACTCCTTGGACAATAATGGGTCCCTGCTAAATTTGCGCAAAAGCACAAGGCTAAAATCTTCGGTACGACCCTAACGGCAAGAAATACTGGTGCATTTTCTAATTTGTCATCTAGCCTTAATCCGGATATGCAGAGGTCTCCTAGGGGCATCCCGGAATGGCAAAGTCGTGCTTGCCAAGCTCAGTTTTCATCTCCCAGGGAGCCTGAACACGAGGGCCCCATTTTCACATTCTACGAGAACTGCTTGCCAAAATTTAAGCCGTGTTCACTTCATGTACAGTTGTCGCCTCGGATCAGTGGCCAATGCATACCATGATGCGAAGAATATTGGAGCCACATGGCCATACACTGCATCATATAATCAACAATTATCTGATGTTCCGCAAGGGAAGATTGCTTCTACCAGAAATGTTGACCATCTAAATTCAGAAAGGTGTGAAAAGGTGGCGGAGGCCAAGATTGATGTGGCGTTAGATACCTCGTGTGGAGCAATTGAGATTTCCGATAGCCCTGATATTACAGGGAGGTCTCAAGATTATGTAAATATTGTGGCTGTAACTGAGGACGATGCACTGGATGTGCTATGTGCTGAAATCTCGATGATGAAATGACCCACTCTTCAGGACCAGCCTAGCGCCCCTCAATATAATAATAAGGTGGACTTCATCACTTCTAATCGGATAGACATTGAGCCTAAAGGCTTACACCCAATTAGCAATATTTCGAAACCTGTGAAGGTACTTACCCTGATATCAAGAATACAAGGGGACGGTTCCAGACGCATTGTGGCACTGCATGGCCCCTTGGACCAATGGGCCCAGTAGAGGTGCTGTTACACTAAAATACCTGGTCCTAGCACATGGCTGGTACGTGGAGGCTGCAAGTTCCCTTAAGTTGAATAAGAGTGAATAAGAGTGATAATATTGGAAGTGCTCCAATGAGTGAGCCCATTAGAGGGAACAACAAATCGGACAGCCTGGTGGGTTATTTAAAAACATTTGAGGGAATGCAGGTGTAAATGTCCCTAACCAGGTGGACTCCGACTGGGTGACCCTGGTGAGCCCCCTCTCCTCCGTCGAGGGTGGCTGCCGGAGGGAAGACGATACCATGGGCCAGGTATGATCCACTAATGATGGCCCTTTGGGTCAATTTAGATTGGGTTCATCAGTAAGGCTAGATGAGCTCAATCCCACCGAAATAAGCCCATTATTAAATAGATCTGCTCTTTTGAAACTTTGGGGTGCCGTTCCCTGGCTGTCTGTTATTGTAGCCGAGGATATTATTAAGATAAAGCTCCCAAAATGGGGAAGTATAACAAATTGAGCAGTGATCGAATTTGCGACTCCTGCAGTGGTATCTTTGTTATACAGTAACGCAAATGTACTGGCTAAGATGGTCTTAAAACTAACTGTGTGCCATCAGAGGTCAGTCCTAACAGGTAAAGAGGGTGCTTGGTTCTACGATTCATCAAGGGAGAGTCAGATATATAGCAGGCAAGATGAGCTCCCGGTCTCGGACTATGAAGCTGTAACCGGGGATCGATGTTTGGAGGTGCCTTTAGAACCATTACATGCTAGGCACAATTGACTGATTACTATTGCCAGGGTTTCAGACACCTTTTTCGGAAAAATGGGACATTGGCAACTGTGATGGGCTATGACATTTTTTATGCTCCAAGAAACGTTGTTGGATAGCGCCCTCCAGATAGAGGGGTATTATATTTATCAAGTTATGGTGAGAAAAGGTCCCAAGGGCAGAGCCTTTTTGGGTTTTTGTAATTGGTATTGATCACTATTTTCATTCCTGGCAGGTGGTCTGCTCTTCGAACACGGATAACGTCCTCTCTGTTGAGGTCTGGCAGGATGGCTAGGAGAGGGACTGGAAACTATTGTTGCTTAACGTTTATATTTCCCCTACAACTAAAGTACTGGATGAGGTCCAATTTGTCCTTGAGCTCTTTTTGACCGGGGAAGGTACAAACCCTGACTACACGATTATACTGGGCGGGGATTTTAATGCAAAGTGCACAGACGAAAATATAGTTGCTTCTTATATTAATGTTTTTTTAAAAGTGTTTCATGTCACACAGTTGTTACAACCATAAATCAAAGGTTTGGAGGTTTTTCTTCACCAATGGGAATTGTGTATGTTGAATAGTGAAACCGTAAGTGATGTCCCGGGCAGGTTCACCTGGTGGGGAAATGCATGTCCTGCCACATTAGATTACTATGTTGGTTATAATGCATGTCTGCTTGCGAGCCAAGAACCTAAGGTGAACTCCATAGACAGCAGCAATCCTGATATTTCAGTATTACATATTGATTTACAACACACTAGACTTACTAGAAGTCATTGTATTAATGTCTGCAATGACCACGCAGACATTTGTATTTGTTGGATTGGGAAGAATTTACAGAGAATGGAGGTTTATCTAGTTGGACTCAGTGAGTCTGATTTTTTGGCAATTGAATCCCTGAGTGGTGATGAAATCGAGCAGTGGATTAAGAGCATAACAATTAACGCTGCTGCTTTCAGTAGTAACGGGAAGTCTTATATATATGATAAGCCATGGCACAAGTACGATATAGCTATTAGAGATGCCAAACGAACTATGCGAAGAGACATACGACAGGCACGTAATTCCGGGCTGTTAGGCAGTAAGTTGTCAAAGCAAATCTCTGTTATTAAGAAACAGTAATAGGGGTGGCTTAGAAGGTGGAAGTGTTCCACCCTAAATGCCAACTGGCAGGAAATGTTCATCGGTCTACTTGGCGCTTATCATAAAACATTTGGGATTTGCTAGCCTTGGCAAAGGGGAATCAAAATAAATGCCTACTCAATCTCATTCATTAGAACGATTGGGTGGCCCATATTTTAAAGCAAAGCAGGGATGTTGATTTGGCCATTCCCGCAGAGCAAGTGCCGGGGGCGCTGGTCCTTGGTAATTGATGACGAGGAAATATATTACCTAATTTTGAGTCTTAAGAAATCAAGGGCAGCTAGCCGAAATGGTCTTGCAAATATTGCCTTAAAACAAAACCCTGATACTTGAGCACGCTTATTACGAATATTATTTGACAAGGTGTGCTTGACACAAATTATTTCCGAGTCCTGGCAGCAATCCATTCTCCTGCCAGTATATAAGAAGGTTGATCACTTCATGCCCATCATTTACAGGCTTTTACCATTATTAGATGTGCCGGGAATTTATTTTTATGCTTTAGTGCTTAGGAACTTTCAGATCTGGGCAGATAAGGGAAACCTTCTACCTTTCATGCAGACGGGATTTAGACCCGTGGGTGACATGAGTGCCAGTAGGGTTTATGTACACATAGTGGCTATGAAGAAAATGAAGGCCAAGCGCATGACCTATTTAATTTATAATTTCACCAGAAAAACTGCTGGATTTTCTATGGAGGGAATTCTTACCCTCTTTAAGCAATGGTTTTGTCCCATGGTTCTCAACTGGTAGAGGCCCCGGCCATGAGAGATCTGCAATGGCTGGGGAGAATAGATGGTGCATTTTGGAAGGCCATTTTTAGATTGCAAACATCCAATCTCATGGAATATATTAGACTACAGCTGGGACTGGTGTCTCTTAAAAGTGAGCTGTTAATTAGACAGGGCTTTTTTCATATTAAAATACATATGTTTCCTGAATGCCAGCTACTTGCATTGTTGGATTCCAGCCTTGTTGCCCAACGTAGGCTGGAATCCAACAAATGGTCTATAACACACATGAGGCCATTAGCTGGTACCCCAATTTCACTCGTTGGACAACCTCGCTTGCCTGAAATGTATTTTTAAGCATAAAATCAACTAATGGGACTGGATTAATAATTATTCTCACCTTGCCATGATTAGAAGCCATTGTGATGTAGATATGGTAGTGCATACTTACCTAAACCCAAGAGATATTTGAGGACATGTCCGAATCTATCTGTACAGAGGTATTGTTCCCAATGCTAGTTGCCTTAGGAGGTTCTCTGGACATTTTGCTTCAAGACAGAATCTGTTGGTTGAGCAAAAGCCTGAGATGCTGGAGACCTCAGACACCTACTATCAACATTTTCAGCCATTTGTATTAATTACACAAATACAATAGGACATATGGTGTAATGCCATTAATCCATTAAGGAAGACACATTTTGGTCCTAAAGTTTAAATACGGAAACCGAAAGTGCTCATCTAGCGCTGTATCGATTGTGGTGCATTTTTCAAGGGCGTTTGCCAGTCATTTCCCTACCTAATCTGCGATACTAATGTTTGGTTTTAGATGGATTTTAAAGAATATCTTATTTATTGTTTTAAGGAAAGGTTTTAGACAAGCTATATGAGAAGCATCTGCACTAGTATTCTAATTTTAGTCTTGATCCCCACAACTGGTTATACAATATATGTAGGAATGTTTAGGCCTGCTGAGATTCTTAAATTAATTTAAAGTAATTGATTATTAGCCAGCATTGCAGTATTTGTATTTTGGTATTTGTGATTATGATAGTGAAACATTCATCTTAACATTTTTGATTTTATTGTGTATGTATTGTATGAATTGTATACAGCTGATTTGTGATTTAATCTTTGTAAAAGTTCTATTAGAACTATATAAAAATAAATAAATGAAATAAACAAATACATTTAAGAAGTGTTCAACAGGGGCTGCATGAAGCCAGCCTTAAAAATCACAATGGCACAACAATTGGGGGTACAATTTGAAAGCCGCCAGAGTTGTATATTAAAATAATTCTGGACACGCTGTTCCTGCTCACCCTGCATAAAGCCTCACTTCCTGTTTTTACACGATGTAACTGATCATTTGTTGGCTGTGTTGACTTCCTGTGCTTTGACATTCTGTGCAAAACTAATGAAACCCCCAATTGCTTTTTTCATGCAGCATTCTTGATTAGATATATTTTTTGATGTAAGGTTAACATCTACAAAATTTCAGATCGTGGTACTCATATTCATCTACACATGCAAAAAACTCAGCACCTATCTTATACCATGTGCAATTCAATACCTTCTTATTGTTAAATACAGTGTAGAGGAGATGCTAGAACCCCTCCCCTCACCAAGCTGGGTGTGGATGGCATGGTGATCTGATCAGTGGTTCCAGTATTGCATAAATCAGAATTATAGTGCTTTTTGAAGACAAAGAGTGCATGTAGGGCAATATATATATTTGGGGTCAGAATGACTAAGGAAATAAAGGGTGTCTAAGGTATTAGATGCACATCATGAATATCTAAAAATGTAATCTGAAAGCCAGACAGAAAAGGAGCTATGCTCAAAGGTAAATTGGTTTACCATTTGGTAGCTGAGCATCTAGGCTGAGCAGGTTTAAATAGATTCTAAGATGGATGCCAGAAAATGAAATGGCTTCAGAATCAGGTCTGCAAAGCCCTTACTCATACTGATGGTGAGTATTTCTTTGGCAGTAGTTCACTTTAGATAAGCATTATGGAAACAGAAAAATTGATATGAGGCCGGGAAGCCCAAAGGAAACACACCGACACAGGTTACAAAGGACATACAAAGCGCTTTATTTCAAAGTTACAACAATTACCAAAGTCAATTGACATACGGATAGCTGTTCGGCCCTCAGAGTAACAGAACGAACCATCAACGATAGTTCGCCGTGTTAGTGTGAGAGACCGTACATTGGGATACTCGGGTTTTTATACTTTTTATCCAGCTTTGACCAACCCCCTCGCAGGTTAACCATTCTTTGGACCAGGCCTAGGGTTCGTTGCCAGGTCAATCCCATAATGTATGCATTTTGATCAGTTCCGCTGATACAGTTGTTCATTTACACATAGGTCAGGGATAGGACAAGGTCTCAGTTCGCGACCCTAACAAGTGGCCTGCGGGCATATTACTTATTCATGTGTGCGAAGGTCACAACGGCCAGAATCCCACTCGAAATGTCATTCGGCCTCCATTTTGTTGTTCAGGGTGACTTCCACACTGCAAGAGAACCTAAAATGGCGGCTAAATCCAAGATGGCGATTTGCACAATACATTAAGGTCAAGTCCTTGCCGCAGAATCTGTGTACACAATGTTTTTAGACAACTTGGCATAGGCCAACATACATTCAAACAATGCAATAGGAGGTACAATATTATTTCGATTTCCACAGCATGTCTGGGATTGGTAGATTTAGAATTTCTTGGCAGAAAAAGCAGACAATAATTGATATAAATTCAGATAAGAGAATGGGGATGCTACCAACTAGGCATAACAGCTGCTTAACTAGCAACACATGAGATGAGATCATGAATTTTCCCACAGTATTAGCTACCTAGTAGATTTGATAGAGCCTCGAGAGTTGATAAAAACGGTTTCTTGCCTGGAATTGAAGGATAAATAATTAGGTCCGGCTGGATTTCATGCAAGCTTATCAGATTATGTGTCAGTCAACTAATGCTTGCCAACATGAGCTAATGTGGGCTTTCTGAGCAACAGGTATGCCAACCAATTAGAGACAAGGAGGGTTTATATTCTAGTTAAGAGAGCCAATAAGAAATGTATCCTTAATTTGCATGAACATATTATGTCACTGAATTAGGCCTATATAAACAGGCTTATTGTAGCAGCTCAGTTTGCTGTTCCCATTGTCTTCTGAACCTGTATTAAAGATGACTGTGAACCATCTGGGTGTCCATCTTCCTTTGGTCTTGTTCAAGTGCCATTGTCTGCAGATGTCAAAACTGATCAAGTAGAGGATCCCCCTTTACAACCATATTACCTTACTTAGTGGCATTGAACTTTAATCCCAAAGCTTTAATGTTGAGTATATTCTTCTAATAGGCTGTGTAGTGAGACTGGTATTACCCACTTTTGCTGAATTATACTTTTGTTGAAAATGTTTGCCAAATTTTATATGGTTTTGTTTTACCTCAAACATGCAGATGGTAAGTTGAGGTAAGGTACATAGAAGGAGGATTGGGGGCGTATGATTAGCAAAATGTTAACATCTATTATTTATCTCTGGAGTGACATTTGGCTTGCATATCTCTTAATTTACATAAAAATGCAACGTGTTTTCATCAATTTCTGTTTGCCATTTTTTCTTGGGGTCATAATAAATCTCCAAAGAATGCTTCTCTTTTTCTCCACACATTTTACTGACACGTGAGAATAGCTCTAGGCACACAGCCATTCTGAAGATATACCTCCACTGCACTTTATGATTTTGTGACGGTGTGGCATTCTTTCACACTGCTGCCTTGTGTCATTATTTTCTTAGGCCTCAATGTTTTTTTTGGCTCGGGACCATAATACCCCATCAATGAGGGGTGACAACCTCATCAGGCAATTTGTTCCTATGAGAAACGGTACTTCATTGATGGATGAGATCAATACTTCCTGTCCCATCCGATGCTTCCCTATCTTTATGTCAACCTCAGTGACACCTTCGATAGGTTCGATAGGTTTTTCGTCACCATTGAAGTTGTGCACAGGGCCTTCATTTTGTCTCACCTTTATGTGATTTTGTGGGGATCTCCTTCATTGATAATTTTTACCAGTTCTGTTGACATTATCGTGGCCTGTGAAACTGTGTCAATCATTGCAAATGCATTACATTTTTCTTCCGCAGTGATAGGAGCATAGTACCTATTTTCAACCTCCCATAGCACACACAAAAAGTGTGAGTTTTTGATAATTTCAGGACTCACTTTCCTTTGCTTCTTTTTACTCCTTGCTCAACACATGGGCATGTGAAAATATATTTTTCCCTCCTTTTTGCCCACTTCGTTTTGAATTTCTTTGGCTATTTCCCTGGGCTCAGAACCCATTTGGTTTGTAGCCACTGACTGCCCCTCTGACTTGGGACTACCGGTGTTCACACTGCAACTCCTTGACTGAACATTTTCACAAGTGTTATATGACAGCCTGTCAATTTCTGGCTCATGACCCTTATCTGTGTTTTGCATGGTGCCTGTCCTTTGTGTCTCTTGAAATATTTGTGCTTCAAAATACTCCTCAGGTGACTGACCTGCGCCCTCCTTTTGAGCTACCATTTATTCTGTCTGGAGCTCAACAGTATTCACACTATCAGGGGAGGACATTATAACTACTGACCCTACCTCTTGTGTTTTATGTTTACATTGGATGCTCTGCTTTGTAAATCTGTTTCTCTGTTCTTTAGGCTTTTCTTGTTAATGTCCCCTTTTTGTTCTGCATCTTCACACACTTCAATAGTCTGATTCAACTCGAATTTGAACCACACTCCCTTTTTGTTTGTATTGAAATATTCTGTCTCAATTTCATTCATTTGTGTTCTTATTTCTGAATCAGCAGGCAATTCAGGACCATTATACAAGGTGATTCATGAGCTTCTGTGTCTGTATCAGTGCAGGAGCTATTAAATAGTCACTTGCTGTTAGAATACACAACATAACTCCTATGGCATTCTGCACCTTCACTTAGTTGATGTTTTTGAACTGTACAGAGCTTTCCTATTTGTTCAGACAACATTTTGATTTGGGCCTCTAAGCATTGGGAACTGTCCATGTCTCTGGATTCTTCTCTTTGTGGCCTGGGTCGGTACTGGTTAAATTCATGCTGATTTGGCCTATTCTGAAACCTCTCAGGAGATTGATTTCTATTTGTATTATCTTTGAAATCATTGGACATAGGAGGTGGAGAACGCAGAGTGACCATCCTTTGACCATGGTTGAATGGTGGTGGTGATTGGTTATTATGGCGAGAGACATGGTTCATATTTTGTCTTCCATTTGGTGGAAATTGTCCCATATGCTGATTTCCATTTTGAATTAATCTATCCACATACCTTGGCATTTCTTGGTGGCCATACATCATTGTATTAGGGTCCAATCTACTCTGTGCCCCCAATGTCTGGTACGGTCCATTGTACATTTGACTTTGATTGTTATTAAGGCCTGACATATTGCAGCGAAATCCCACTCAGCAGGAGTGCCCAGATATCTAGGGCTATTGTAAGACTCTCTATTGCTGGGATCAACAGATTGGAAGATAGAAGTCTGGGGTGGTGTCCTCTGTGGTGGCATGCCCCTTTGATTAGGTGTCATGTTGTTTCTTGCCTGGGTTGGGCTGATTCAAGCGGCATTATTGCAGATTTTACCTCCATTATTGCTGGTGTGGGTTATTAAGATTTTTATTTTGTATCTTTATTCTTAGGCCCTTCCTCTCGCTGACCATACATTACGTCATATAGTTCGGTCCCCTGTTCTTTTATCCTTCCAATGATTTTTCCCTGTCAAATTCCCAAATTTACTGTGATACAATTTATTTTTGGAGTACTGAATTAAGCGTTAGGTGAAAGAACTGTCTATACTGTTCCCTAGGTATCTGGAGGGCTTTACATATATCATGGACTGTTTCTAAATGGTCTTCCATGCAACACTCATCTCCCTTTTTTAATGGTTTAATCAAAGTTTTGATCAACTTCATGAATTTGATAGGGCTACATCATGCACTTTGGTGTGTGTTATTCTGTCACTCATTTCTGTTCTCTTGTGGGCAAGAATGATTCTAACCATTGGCTGGTGTGTCATACGCCACCATTAGGCTGTAATCAGGTCTGGGCACAGGAATAGCTGTTGGTACATTGTTCGCTTGGGCAGAGCTGAGGTTAACTTCAGCTCCATTGAATGTAGTGCCTTGTTGGCTTTCCTGAGATTTTAGACTAAATATTTGCTGTTCTAGATGCTTGCACTGTCTATGAAGTTGTTCTGCCTAGATTAGAATGCAAATCCGTAATCTTATTAATTACGGCTTGCAACTCATGTATTTGCACCTGGCACTGATCAAAAGCTCTGTCCTGCTTATCATTCTCTTTCAACAATTTAACTATTTCCTGTTCCATAGCAAGGACTTCCAAATCATTTCCATGTTATGCTCTCTAAGTGTTTGGGCCTCATTACGACCCAGGCGGTAAGTTACCGCCTGGGCCGTGACTTTACCACCATGGCGTAAACTACGTTTACGCCATGGTGGTTGGCGGACTTACCGCCCCATTCCGAGGTCGGCGGGGCGGTAAGTCCCCAATCCCCATTTACCCTTCCCCATTCCCATTTTTGCCCCATAGGGCATAATGGGAGTGGGGAAGGCGTTAATTACGCCACCGTAAATTACGGTGGCGTAATTAACTCCATGGTCCCTTAGCGCCATCGATTTTAACACCTGCTAAAAGCAGGTGTTAAAAGCGCCATGGCGCTAAGGGACCTCGTAATTGGCGGTAAGGGGTCGGCGCAGCTAACGCTGGCGTTAACCCCTTACCGCCAGGGTCGTAATGAGGCCCTTTGTAATTCTGAAATGACAGTATCTTTGTCATGTCGTATTGCATCTAAAATTCCTTTTAAGTGTATTCATTCTTGCTCACTCTCATTAAATTGTTTCTCTTTTTGAGCAAATTGAGTAGCCATATTGCTGCATTTAGATTGCAATTCTGTGCTACATTGTTTTAATTCCACTTTAAGTTGCTGTATTTGATCAACTGCACCATCCAAACGGCATTGTAATTTACTAATCACCTCAGTATCATTTCCATGCATCTTTAAAGACCTGTGCAGTAAAAACCATAACTTGTCACATAGTTTGATGATGCAACTTTTCCCCTCCTTTCAGTCTGGGACTCTAGACAGCCTCATGAGGCATACCTGCATGATGCTCCCTTCCTCAAAGATATGTTCAAGCCGTTCTTTCTCTACCTCCGTACAAATCCTGTCTTTCCATATTGTTGCATTTTCTGAAGACCAAACTGCATGGGCAAAAACCTTGCCTCAAGATAGTTTGCCAGATCCATAAAATCATCTTCAATTTGAGGCGTGGTGACACTGTTGTGTGATTCAAATGAGCACACATCACTGCCCCACTTCACAGCACTAATTCACTTTCTTTTTAAGTGCACAGTATGGCTATGCCTATGATGCAATGCCACGCCCAGTAACTGCTTTTAATTTCCCAACGACCTGCGCACCAAATATGTTAGATATATGTTTTGGAGAATTTACACCTAATTCTGTGGTATTTTATTATGGTGGTAAATAGTGATAGTTTATGGTTGTATAGTATCTCTTGTGATAATTCATGTGTAGATTGCCTTTTATAGTGGTAAGACTCTCCTCAGAATATAACCTAACAAATGTTATTTTTCTATCCGGGTTACTCCCTGTACCAGACACTGGACTTGGCACACTCAATATTCAATGGTATTTCCACCTCTCAGCATCTTATGTACAATGCTGTTTCATGCTCTAACAGCCGAAGTGCAAAATATATATCATGTTATAAGCAAACAAATGTACACATAGGTCAGGCACTTCTAAGACTCACTTATTAGGAAATAATCCTACTTCAGGTTTTAACAGATGTGGTAAAATGAATTACCACCTATGGTAAAATAAGCCTATCCCTTGTTGTACCTTAGTGTGTGCTAATAGAATGTAGTCCTGTAATGAAAACACAACTTGTTTATTTCCAAATCTCTAGTTTTTTATATACTGTTAAAATTCAAATCTGTTCAGAAGATTATATCATGCAATACAAATTACTCGTACTTTAGAATGCAAAAGGCTTTTCATCAGAGTGTTTGCACACATTAACAGAACCAACTGTGTAAAATATTACCATCTGACCTTGGGCACGAGAAAAATGGCAGGAACGCGATGTGAGAGAGAAAAAGCATAACAGTGTGAATGCCTTCATGGACATTTGGAAACGCCTATGCTTAAAAAGTTGATAAACATTGCACATGAAACAATCTGCTTTCCTATCTGACTGATTTGCATGCACACAGCAATTTCCTCACTTGTGACCTATATTACCTAATGGCTTTGATTTTCTTTGCTCGATTGGGACGATCTATATGTCCTTGGGGTTTGAGCGATATCATTGCTATAATTGCAAAATTAAAACCTTCCAAAGCTGCTGGTCCTGATGGTATTCCTCCATGCGTTATCAAGGACGACCCCAACTTATGGGCAAAAATCATTCTAAAGAGGTTGGATTGTGTATTTAAAATAAAGAAAATTCCAGAGTCATGGATATCTGCGATGGTTATTCCATTACATAAAAAAGGTCCTTTAAATGACCCAGCTAACTTTAGACCCATAGCCCTCATTGATACCTTTGCAAAAATCTTCTCAGCTTTAATTTTGAAGGACCTAAATGAGTTTATCTCGAAACAGAAAATTCTTTCGAGGTATCAGACTGGTTTTTGCAAAGGTATGGGTACACAGCTAAATGCAACCCTGTTAGCTCACATATTGAAAACCTCTAAGGTGAAGGATCATGGCCCAGTATATATGGCATTAGTAGATATATCAGGAGCTTTTGACTCTGTGATTAGACAAGTGTTGTGGCAAAGGATGCAGGATATGCAAATTCCGTTGCACCTGATAGCACTGATCATCTTGCTTCATACTAACACAAGCTATAGGATCAAGCTGGATAAAGAAGGATCTTTGACGCCACCAATCAGTACATATATAGGGGTGAAGCAGGGTTGTAACCTCGCAGCAACCCTGTTTAACCTATATTTGTCTGAAATAGCTTCAATATGGTCGATGTGTAACTCTTTTGCGCTTAAAATAGGGGACCTTTGCTTAGATTGGTTAGCGTTCGCTGACGACTTGGTAATGTTTGATTCTACTCCCTTTGGGCTTCAACATAAATTAGAGTGTCTTGTTGATTTCTGTGAGAAGCGTAATTTACAATTAAACCCGAACAAATCTCACATCCTGATATTTTCAAATAAAAGAAAACTGGTAAGATACCAGTGGAAAATAAATGGCTCTGTGATTCCACGTGCCTTAGGTATGATTCATGTGACAAATGGAATAGAGAAATTTCTATTAAAGTAATGACTTTGATCGCACAAATGAAACTAATCTATCTAAGAATCTGTAATTTCTCCATAATTTCATTATTAGATTTCTATAAGCTCAAAGTTGAAGCAATTATTTTATATGGCTTAGACTTGTGCTTTGCGGAAATTGGCCCAATATTAAATAAAATACAAGGGAAAATTTGGAAGAAGGTCTTACAGTTGCCTATGTCATTTCCAAACTCTATCATTATTCATGAACTAGGTCTATCTTCCTTGGCTACTAAACACCTATGGAGAAAGCTTACGTCCTATGCTAAAATCTTGGAGCCCTTACCGAATTCACTATATGAAGATCTTCTAAACATGCTAAAAAAGGGCAAGCCTGTGTCAGTGGCGACTGAAGGTATAAGGTGCGACAAAGAGCTTGAAAAAATAGAAATGGTAAGGGACGACCTTATAAATCGTCCTCAGATTGTAAAGTTCAAGCTCATACAATTTGATTGGGCTGTCAATTCAGATAAAATTGGGGAATATCTTTTATATAGGGAGTATGCAAAATATCGGCACAAACAGTCATGTTTACCTATATATCTGAAATTGTGTCCTAGCCATAAGATGCGCACTATGTACATGAGATTCAAATTTAATCTAATTCCGACATTAGAGCGTATTAAGAATTGGCTAATTTGTGCTGCCTTGGTAAATAGGGGTTGCAGATTTTGCGTTAATTCGCAAAAAGATACGCTGAAGCATCTTGTCTTGCAGTGCGTGTATTTTGAAAAAACACGACAAAATAGCCTGTTAAAAAATCAAAGTCTAATATCCGAATACCAAAGTGAATTACTGTGGTCGCAATGTATGTGGGGCTATCGTATGTCAATGATTATTGACTTAACACAGTTGTTGTTTATAATTGAGAAGAGTTTAGTGCTCAAAAACACATGTGAATTTGGAGTGGGGATTGAGTTTCGTGATTTTCCAGCCAAATTATGATTAGAGCATACAATAGATGGCTATCTTTTTAAAAAGAGAAGTGTGTAATGATGTAAATAATTGTGTTTAACTCAGGCTCTTAAGGTATTTTAAATTAAAATCTGGTGGTATTGAGTTATCATAATGTTATATTTACGCGTTTCGATTGTGAATAGGTGCTGCTTTGTCATGTCGGCTTTAAATATTAAAGTTATGACAATGTATTAGAGTTTTTACTTTGTAACTTTTAGGTATACTGCATTGTAATGTATAATATCAATGCCTTATTTTAAGTTTTGTAACTAATGAATTAATATTAAGAAAATGTTGTAAAGATACTTGTATCGAAAAACAACTAATAATAAATAATAAAAAAAAAAAAATCCTCTGTGTCTATTCCCAATGGATAGGGACTGCCACGACATCAGAAACCTGCCAACACTGGACTCTGTCTGCTCATCTTAGCTCAGCATTCAGAAAGGTCTCTACCTTTCTCTCCCAGGAGGTTCCTGAATGTCTGCCTTGCTACACCCACTCACAGTCCCTTTTATGACCTCTCACTGCTACTCAAAAGGAACTACCTCCCATCTAGATCATGCCCACATCATCTGACCTGCTGAGTGTTTTTTGCAATCGAAAATAACTGTCCTACTCTACAACAATGTTACATCTCTTCCTTTCTCTTCCCTTCGCTTCCTGACTTAAAAATGGGTTGTCTTTCGCAAATAGAACTTCATATTTCATATTTGCAAACGCCACACAGTTCCTAACTGCACATGTAAACCTCATTGCAGAAGAGCATTTTCCAAAATAATTTTGAAGTTATTTCACCTGGACCAATTTGCACTCATTTATATTAAGGACATATTACAGGTTATTGGGAAAGTGTTAGCTTGTTACTTTATATTAGTTTTTAGGTTTAGTGCAAGCCAATCAAATTAAATATCATCCTGAACAATAAACACTTTCAAAAATGTGCTCTCTGTTCCTGGACCCTGTGCATTTCCCATCTGGTGTGCGCACCGGCTGCATTTGCCACTGCTTGCATGTGTTTCTAGTTCTCTGTTTCTGTATAAAGCCCACTTACAGTACATGTGCATACTAAGCTAATTAACCAGTGTAACAGCTATTCAGAGTCCCCCAGCTTACACCAACAAATCTTTCCTTAGGGGTGGGCTTCGTGTAGTGTTTTACTATTTTGTTACTGTTGCATATGGTGTGTTTGATTCACATATAAACCATGTTCAAGCAACAAGGCGAAGAGAAGCTGAATTATTTAAGGCATCAAAAGAGTTGCATGGTTGTTGCTCAGCTCTGCTTCCATTTTTAGGTCTCTGTCTCACTTCTGAAGTAACAAATAAATAAATAAGTAAATAAATAAATAAATGAATAAACAAATAAATAAATAATGGAGGAGCCCCCGAAACCCAAGAAGGTAGGCTTAACGGGTTGATCAGAGGGGGCCATGTCTAATTATTTTGAGACCCTAATTTTTAGTTAAATTAAGTAGTGTAATACCATCATTATCAGTTCATTATCAGTTCAAACATAAATTCCTTGTAAGGGTTCCCATTGCTGCATTGTTTTCAGTATTCAAAGAAGTCCCGTTCCCACTACTGACATGATCTTAGAATTAAAGTTGCCACAGAGAATACACAGAGCATTATTCAATTTCATTTCAACCAATAAGTTACTAATTGTGTAATTTACATTTGAAAAATAAGGAATTTGCTTTCTTCGCCTGAGGAAAACATTAACAGTTAATTACCGTCATTTGCAATTTTGAGGCAGTTTTGAGATGCGCTACTATTATGTCTGGACTGTTAATTAATTGAATACATGATGTGAAATTAGTCAACGAGGCCATCAAACATATCCTGCCAGGGTTTTTTTTAACATGTTTTTATTTTATTCAACAAACACACAAGCAAATACAGACAAGCTTCACCATGTCATTTCAGTGATACAGGCATATAGAAATTCAGGTGTTTCCCCAGGGGGGTAGTCATTCCTCCTCATTTCAGCTTTCTGGCAGGTCCACCACTTCCAACAACAATTCCTGCCCACCAGACTTCATGTTCCCCATCCAATCAGTGCCTTCCAGCTCCTGCATCAACTTCCCAGCATATAGCCTCTAAGTCTCATCTTCACCCTGGTTGAACATATACTGTACCAGGACATTCCATGCTTCGATTCCCTCTTTGCCTTCATGCATGCCCTTCTTAATCGCTTTATACCTTACAGCAGACTCTGCTAGTGACCATCCCCTTAGATCCACACACCAGGCTTCTACTTTAGGGCCCTCTGGCATTTTCCACACCATGGCAATTCTGCTTTTGGCTAGTACACAAACTAAATCCTTCATTTTGGTCAACTGAGCCTATTGTCACTTGACCCTAGTGAACATTCCCAATAAGCAGTACTCTGGGGGTCACAACTGCATCTGGATAGCGCCCCGTGCCACCCTCCCCGCCACATCCCCTCAAAACTTCTGTATTGACGGGCACACCCAAAACATGTGTATCAGGTCCACTCTCCCCTGTGTGCATCTTGGACAGACCTGGTCATCTCGTTTTACCATAATGGATGCCCTGTATGGAGTCATATATGCTCTGTGAGTGACATACAATTGGGTGAGTTTGAACCTGGTGTTCCTATATACTTGCTTATTGTAGAGCAGTGCCCTTTCCCATTCCACATCTGTAAGTGTTCTCCCTCTGTCTGTTTCCCAGTTGCTGTGCACCTTAAACTCTGATGCATCCAATATGTCCAGGAACAGATCATATAGTCTAGAGACCAAGTGTACCCCTTCTGAAACATCGTACATGGTGTCTAATTTCTCTTTGCTCTCAACTCTACGGGCCAAGCCATCTTTCCCCAATTCTATTGACCATGCCTAAGCATAGCAGGAATTGCCCTTCGTGTATGTCATATTCGCTAACCAGGGCCTGGAAAGCTATAATTGTATCTCCTCTGACTAAACCCCCAACCATAGTTATCCCCTTATCCTCCCAGTGTCTTCTGTATTGCGCCAGTGTCCCCTGCAGTTCATCGATAATTCCAACTAGCGGAACATGCACTGTGCAAAGCTTTGAGTCACCTAAGAGTTTCCAGCTTCTCCGCCAGATGTCTTTTGCCCATTGCAATGCAGGGATGGTGATGGTCTCTCTAGAGCAGACTCCTTAGCCCACAATCCTTCCCTCAAAAAATATCGTTTCAGCAGTGGTTGTAATAGCAGAGTGTCCTGTAAAGCTTCATCCCCCAGCCATGCACCACATGTTGCAGCTGCCCCACCAGGTAGTAGCACTTGATTTGGGGTACTTTCATTCTGCTCATCCCATAGTGTCTCTGTTGGGTGCTCAAGGCAATTCTGTTTCTTCTCCCCTCCCACAGGAAGTCTCTCACCAATATGTTCAGCCTCCAAAAGAAAATAGCAGGTATGTTATAAGGAACATTGATGAAATAATGCAGGAGACAGGGGAGTACAAACATCTTCAAGGGTGCCGCTATTCCCGGTACACCCAGGGGCAGCCTCCTCCAGAACTTCATGGATCCGGCCATGTTATCCATGGCCATTGCGTAATATTCTTGTGTGAGGCCACTGGGTTGTGCCATACATTAATACCTAAATTGCAAAAGGTATTTGTCTCCCACCGAAGTCCCAGTCGGGGCAGATGCTGTTCACCAACGCCTCTAAGCCCTGCAAGCGGAAAAAGGTAGGACTTCTTCCTGTTTACCCCTATCCCCGACAGCTCAGTGAACTGGTCAATGACATCCAACAAGTGTGGTAAATTATCATCTGGCCTGTTTACATAAAACAGCATGTCATCTGCGTACAAGGAGATTAGGTGCACCACTTTGTCTAGCTGTATCCCCGCCTCCCCATACTACTTCCTGAGGAATACAGCCAGTGGCTCCAATGCCAGAATATACAGCATCTTCGATAATGGACAACCCTGGTTGGTGCCCTTCTGTGTTTCCCACACCTCAGACATCTCTCTGCCTATCTTCACATGGACCCTGGGCGCCGTATAGATCAGATTTACCCATATCGAAAAAGCCCTACCAATGCCATAAGGTGAGAGGGCCTCAAACATTCAGTCCCAGTGGACTGAGTCAAAGGCCTTGACTGCATCTAACAAGGCCACTACATTTTCATCCGTCAAATGAATAGTGCTGTCTATAACATGGTGAAGTTTCTGCACATTCCATGTGGTTTTGTGCTCTGGGACATACCTGGTTTGGTCTGTGTGTAGACCTCCCCAAGGCTGTAAAGTACCTTACCGGCATGGAGTACATACAGGCATCTCAGAGAAGTAGTAAAGAACCCTGAGCAGTGGGACCCAGAGGCACAGGTGCACACATGCAACACAGACAGAGGCCAGGAGTCTGCCACAGCAGAAAAGGAACACACCCACACACCACCCCCCTCCCACACCAAGACAACACCAACCGAACAAGCAAGGCCACAACCACACAAAACCCTACAACAACACCACGCCACCCCCACTGAGGAGACACAGGGAATAGAAGGAGGGGGAGACAGGCCCTGCATGCAGCACCAGTGCAGCCTCCGTTACCACCCCAGCAGCCCCCATGCACACGCAGCATGTCCGGCCGCTCTAGGAGAAGTCCTACCAGATAGATACCCCTGACCACCTTGCTGTGACACCGTCACCACCATATTGCGCCACAGACACAAGAAAAGCGAGCACTTTACAAATGTACAGTGCCAACCCGGCACAAGTGATGGTGTTGCCTGTGCCCCACACCCATGCCAAAGGCACCCACCACCACACAGTGGCATGTCACAACCGTCCTTCATGCGGCCACATATACAAGTGACGTTACACCTCCCCAAGCACACAAGGTCCACCAATCCCCAACATGGACCACCCATGAGATACACAACAGTAAAGCTGGACCTAATGCAAAGGGAGGCATGCCAAATGACAATGGTGCCCCTGACAGCACCCATAGGTCGTATGTGGACCAGCTTGGCATGCACGTTGCGGACAGCAACTGCAAACAATACCACTCCCCCTACGTGCAGATGGAATGCAACGCTACCAAGAACCGCACACATGGGTGGGCCCGACACCAAACAACTACACATGACTCAAAGGGCCAGCTGATCACCACGCCACCGCGCAACATGGCCCAACATGCAGGACGACCTGTCTGGCTGGCTGTTGAGTCGTCTGACTGTGTCATGCAAGTGCACTGGTGCCACTGGGTGGGTGCCCGCATGAACCAACTGCGTTGAAACGATGAAGCCATTGTACGGTGTTCACCCCGACAACAAACCTGCCACAGAACCAGTGCAACGGCACATGTGAACAGATTCCCACTTTGCCAGAACAAGGCACCCACATCACACTACATCTCCACCAACTGACAAGGGCTAAGCACACTACACCAGCACCACTCATTGGCGGACACCACAACCGTAAGCGCATATCGGAGGACACACTGCACATGCACAATGTGGCATCCGCCAGCCTTGCACCACATTGGAGACCCATCCCTGGGAGTGGAATTCACGGAGGGCAGCAGGGGTACGATAACACGTCACCGGCATGGCACCCCCATAGGAGTGTTGGGAATCACCATAGAATGGATCAGAGCAGGATGAATAGCATGCTCCACAGACTACAGCCATCACACCAAAATAAGAATAAACACAGTACACAGCACCACAATGATCTGACGCCAGGACAGCAGCATGCTGTCATGCCCGCGCCGCTGGCGCACGCATTGGCAACCATCATGGACTACTTGGTAGTCATTTATCTTCCTAATACTCCTTGAGCAACTCCTTTTCACGCCTTGGTCTTTTATTTCCATTTGCTCAACTTTGGTTCTTTCTTATTTTAATCAATTAACTACATTTACCATAATACACCTGGCTGCAGTCCTCAATTCCTGGCTATTCTCATTCATTGTTATTGGGATCACAATCCACAGAAGCCCTAGCGGCCAGTGCTGCTTCCACCTGCTCAGGACCAGAGAGGGAGGAGGCAGATTGTCTTCAGGTGTGCTGCTACAGGTGCTGTCAATTAGCCTGCCTCCGAACAGGGCAGGGCTGTATATAAGCAGTTGCCTGCAGGAGCACAGTGTCTTGCTTCTTGAGTTCTCCCCGCACCTGTTTGCCTTGACCCTTTACCTTGTATGCTGTTCCTGTTGCTGCTTTATCCTGTTTTGTTCCAGTGCCCTTTCCGGGATGCCTGCCTTGCAGCCGATCACGCTCCGCTGCCTTCTACCTACAGCCCTTGTCCTCTGGGCTTCCTGCCTTGCAGCCTGCACCTCTTCGCTGCCTACAGCCCTGCTCCTCTGGGCTCCCTACCTAGTGTCCCTATTCTTTTGGGCTCTCTGTCTGTCGCCTACTACTAATCTCTCTCTGTCCTGTTCTTCTGGACTCCCTGCCTTTCACCTTGCTACAGTCCTCCGCAGTCCAATACAGTTTGCCTGCACCTAGTGCCACTCTTGACTGCAGACCTGCTTCCTACTTTGCAGCCTTCTGTTTTCCTGACTGCTGCTCCTTGTTCTCTTCCTTGAGTCTGCAGTACTCCACCTTAGGTTATCTATTTCAGTCTAACTGCCTTTCCTTCATTTCTTTCTGCTAGATTGCTCATTGTCTTCCTTTTCGCTGGATATATCTGTTCTTATCTTTTCATGTGTCTTATGTAATCCCTTTGTACAGAGCTTGCCTGTTGGTTTCCGGCAGGCAACCTCTGCCCCTTCCCTTGTCCCGTTTTCAGTGTTACAGACACCCACTGCTGTTGTTCCCAGCCATGAGCATACCGCGTGGGCCTCTGTTATGGCAATCAGTGCACAAGGCTGGATTTTCCTATGATTCGTGGAACACTTTTTCCCATTTCAGCATACACCCCAAGAGGGAATCCAGTTTGTTTGGACCTTTGTATCTTTTGCCCCTTTTGGCTCACAGCTACTGTTTCCTACTCTTCTTTCTTCTTGAACTTCCTGCTGTGTGTGCTTATCTGCTACCTCACCTCAGCACAGCCACCCAGACCCTACCTGGGTACCCTGTGCCACTCTTGACAGAGTGCCATTCCTGACACATGCTACAAAGGAACATGTACCTCAAGATGTCCACACCATCGTTCATGGACCATCATGTAGAGACAACACCCCACTGCATTACATTTCATCGTACACATATTTGTGTCCCTGACCATGGCCAATACATCCATGGACATGTCCAGATGGCCATCATAGAAACCCTGCCATTACATCCGAGTACTGTCCTCCACCATGACAGTCCACACACCAACCTCATTTGGCGACACATGCAGATGTTGTTGGCTGTCCCTTGACAGCAAGCCACATGACCCCTGTCATGAACCCCCTGAACAGGGCCATGGGGCAACCAGACTATGGCCATACACGTGCATGCTTGTAGATGAAGCAGTCACCAGGCTTGCGTGATGCACATATGTGCCGGCGAACCAGGACTGGTGGCTGACCCCTCAAATGATATTTGGTGTCAAATGGGCCCATGCCATATGTGCAGATGGACAAAAAGTGCATCCCTATGTGAGCGGCTATCACCCCTTACATGGTACTGCTACAACCACAGGACGATGCGGTGAAGGCGGAGGGTGAAGTGCCAACAAATGCCCACTTGAGGGCCATGTAATGCTCTGTACTTACAGTGGACAAGGTCTCCAGGACACAAGTCAGTAGGGGGTGTCATGACATGGGCACACAGGGCAACGGATTTGTACATACTTGTACACCATGCACTGGCAGTAGTCAATGAACAAATGTGCAATGATGAATGTCCACAACGGTTGAACTTTGCAACACCAATTGTGTATTGTGATAAAAAAAGGAAAACAAAATAGTGCTTCCATCAGCAATTGTCCATGCTCCCTCCACCCTCCCCCCCCAACACCAGGACAAACCATCACCCACCTCCCGCCTCCCCCCAACTCCAGAACAGACCATCACCCACCTCCCCCCTCCCCCCCAACTCCAGAACAAACCATCACCCACCTCCCCCCTCCCCCCCAACTCCAGTGCACTCGTCCCATGTAGGGTGTGGGGCCCACATGTGGCAGGATTGGGGAATGGCTAATGTCTCTTGCCCCCCTTGTCTGTGGGAGGCAAGTCCCGGTGACGCAAGGAACGCCAAGTGCGTCTCTCCGGGCTGCATTGCGTGGCCTCACTTGTCGCGGATGTGCCCTCCTTGGTATTGTTTTGGCCTGCCTCAAGGGCATTTGCAAAGCGATTCAGGACATGGCATAGCCGGGTCGTGTTGTCCGTCAGGGAGTTGCACAATCTGGTGGTGCAGTCAGTGAGGGACTGCCGCATTTGATTTAGTTTCTCATGTAGTTCAGCCCGGGCCTGGCGATTGTCCTCAATATAGTTATCAATGAGATCGCTCAACTGGCACACTTGGTGCTGGTCATGGGAAGGGGGACCATCTGAGGATCCACTGGCACCAGCATGCCCTGCAGGGGGTGGTATAGGTGGACTTGGGGGAACGACGTCATACCCCTGCGGGTCAAGTTCAACACTGTGCACAGGTGATTGTGCATCCCCGGAGTCACGGCATGACGCAAGGGTCATGGGCAGGGCTCCAGCATGTGCATGCTGTCCTGGTCGTCCTCCAACATGGGCCCCTGGATGGGTGGCGGGCTGGGCTCCCACTCATCCGGTGCGGTAGCAGCAGCCTCCCCTGAGACGCTCGACTGTGCTGAGCTAGGGGTTTGCACAGTTTCTGCCGCCGATGCTGGGTGGGTTGCTGGTCTGACAGCTTCAAGTGGCCTTTCCGTAGGCTGGGGGTGGTTTTTTGGCTGCTGGCTTCGGTCTGGCCCTGCCAGTACACGCGGAGGTGCTAGGGCGGCTTCCTTGGGGCTCTGTGCTGTCATGGTCTGTGCCTGTGGGGGTAGGAGAGAGGGACAACATTAGTGTATGTGCAATGTCCTATTTGCATACATGGTTGCATGGACATTTCGGTCATTTACGGTTTGTTCTGTTTGGGGGGTAGCTATAGCAGTGGTACAAGTGCATGCTGATGACATATACACATGTCTGGGAGTGATTCATTGTGCCCTGTTCATATACATTTTGGCTGCTACTATGCCTACCACGCTGGACAATGTGCATGATGGCCTGTGCAAGTCAATGCACTATGGTAGATGTGCGTTATGTACTCGAACTTGGCCCAGCATTATGCGGCACTTGCCTCAGCATTTGTTGGATGGGAGGAGGGAAACACGAGAGGGTGCCTTCGATGGCCCCTGGGTCAGTTTACATCATGCAATGGACATTGGCAGTGTACACTGTCGACACTCACCTCCTTCTTCAGAAGTCGTTCCCCCGCACTCCATGGTCCCCACGCCCTCAATGGATTCCGTGCCAATGAGCTCCGCACAGGTCTCCTCCCAGGGCTTGGGTTGTACTGCGGTGCTTGGCCCACCTCCCATCTGCAGGGCCTGGCTGCGGTTGCTGGATAGGAGGCCCCGCACCCGCACGTCGTCCCACCGCTTGCGGCAGTCCTGGGGGGTGCGGGGGGTGTTGCCAACAGCGCTCACCCTCTGTGCTAGTTCCGCCCAGATGGTCTTCTTGCGGAGGGTCGATTCCCTCTGCATGTCGCCACTGAAGACTACATCAGCATGCTCTGCCAGGTGGTCTACCATGGCCTGGAGTTCGTCGCGGCAGAATCTCTGCTTGCGGATGCGATCCGCCGCCCTTTTTGGTGCTTTCAGCATGTCCTGCGGTGCCTGATCCGGTTCCCAACTTTGTTTCCCTCACAGGGCTGCTGGCGGCTGCGGATGGCAATGGATTGTGTTTTTAAAGATGGCTGCCGCTCTCCTTCCCGTTCCTGTGCGATGTAGTAATTTATGGTTCCTTTTTTTTTCAGTTACCGTAATTTACGGTGAACGTAAATTACGGTCAAAGTAATTTACGGTCACCGTTATACTTGCTTACAGGGCGGTGTTGTACTTTACGTGTCGCTGCATGCCGGTAGGGGTTTTTCGGGGGGTTTTGCGGCAGGTCGCGCGGTCCTTTTCCGGCATGGCGGTAAGCGCATGTCCGAGAGCTCGGAATGTGTCGTAATTTTCAACCTACAACCAGCACGGTGTCGGACTTTACGCCATGCCGGAAAATTCCGATACTTACCGGCATGACTCGGAATGAGGCCCAATATCTTTTACTGACAAAGGAATAGTGCACTCTACTCCAGGGATACACTACATGAATGTGGGAGAGTTCATATTAGCCTTTACAGGCCAGAAGGCATAACAAGGACTTCCATTAGAACCAGAGGTATGTTTGTATGGAATGCCTTTCTTATTATGATGTTTACCCATATTGGTAAGTAAAATATTGAGAATACTAAATGTATTTTTCTTTAGACCAGAGATTTCCATGGACGATGAGGAAGGGCAGATTATCGCCTTAGAGTTAGAAGCAGCAGAGGTCAGAGAAGAAAGAGTGATGCTTCATGGGACAGATGATGAAGGAAGAGGATGGAGAAGATGTGACAGACGAGGAACTGTTTAGAGATGACTAGTCGGCCGATGAACTAGTATTTTTTATATTTCTTATTGGATTAAAGTAGAGAATATAGAGATACCACAGAGAATGTGTTAGTAAAAAGAAGACCATTATCCTTTCAGGCAGACTTAGAGAAAGTCCCGAAGATTCTATGGACCACAAGCCCATATGATGTGGGTCTATTCAAAGGGATAGGTGCAGTTAAAATCAAACTAAAACCAGGACTGCTTTTGCCATGAGCAAAGCAATATCCCATTTCCAGAGTGGCACATGAAGGCATAGCTGAGACCATTTTGACTTTAATGAAGTAAGCCATGTTAGTGCCATCAAATTCATCATGTAACACAGCCATGTACCCTGTGAAAAAATCGAAGGGGAGTCATGGAGATTCATACAGGACATTCGCCCACTAAACGATATAGTCGAAGCTGAGTTTCCTTTAGTTCCAAATCCTGCAACGATATTGTCTCGCAACCTATCCAAAGCTAAATATTTCACAGTTATAGACTTAAAAAGTGCATTCTTTTTAATTCCCCTTCATGAAGACTCACAAGGTTTGACTTCCTTTTCCTATAGAATGATCTGACTGAAACATACTTGTTTGTTCCAAGGGTACTGTGAATTCCCTTCAGTCTTTAACAGAGTCCTTCAGATGGACTTGGGTAATGTCCAACTCGCAAGTGCAATAATCCAGTATGTTGATGATATTTTGTTGTGTAGTGAGCCAGCAGAAAGATGTATAGAGACCTCAGTTAAACTCATGTCTATACTCTCAGAGAAAGAATTCAGGGTAGACAAAGAGAAGTTGCAATACTGTCAGGGAGAGGTAGTGTACATAGGACAGATGATCTCTCATGAAGGGAGAAAAATGACACCTGAAAGAGCAGAAGAAATCATGAAAACCATTGCACCTAGAACAGAGGGAAGTGCAACAGTTTCTAGGCTCATGTAACTACTGCAGAGCCTGGGTTTTCAATAACAGTACATGTATTTGATCACTTTTAAAACGACATAAAGAAGCACAGGTGGACAAAAGCCCAATAACATGGACAGATGAGATGACTGAAGGATTTGAAGAATTGAAAAAGGCAATTAGTACAGCCCCTGTGTGGGGGATCACAGATTATAGTGAAGAATTCTATTTATTTACCCACTCAAATGGAGAAGTTATGACTGCAGTCCTCACACAGAAAACAACATTAGGACATGGAAACAGCCATTGGCTTATTATAGTGGGATTTTAGATCCAGTTATGAAGAGACATTATTCCTGTGAGCAACCTTTAGCTGCTGCTACAGTCACAATAGAAAAGACTTCAAGCATAATAATGTGGTGTCCAGTCATGTTATTTGTAGAGCATACATTATTTTTTGATTTTAGAAAAGCACATTGACCACACAAAGAGCATCTGGGTATGAGATAATTATTTCCAACCCTGCAATCAAATTGTTAGATGTAAGACAGTAAATTCAGCAACGTTCATAGCAGAACTAGTAGGAGAGGATGATAATGTACATGATGCACGTAAGCACATGCTGTTCTACAAATGGTCCATTGATAACTTTGGTGTCTGACGAGGTTCCCATGACACACTAGGCTGTTTTTTGGAGAATCTCAATACATTACATGACCACATCAAATTCATGCTCTGTTCTGATCAGAGAAAGACACACTTTCTAGAAATGCATATTACTTTGCAAGAAGGCACATTTGCAACTAATCTATGCACAAAGCCAACAGATAAGAACAGCACTTTGCACATTTCACCCACTGAGTACTATAAGAGGACTACCCATTAGTCATCTGATTAGATTATGACAGATCATTTCTGATCCAGTGGAATATGGAAGGCAGAGTAATCTGATGGTTGAAAAATGTAAAGAGAGAGATTACGAGATTGAGATTTTGGAAACAGCAAGAAGCAAATCAGTATGTTTAGAAAGGGATAATCTTCTGCAGGAACAAATTGTAATTGATCAAAAGGACTCGTGAATGTGTACACATACTCACATCAAAGTAATAAAGTTAAACAAGCAATTCTAAAACACAGGCAGATTCTTCAACATGGTAGCATGACACCAGACTTATTTACAGATCCACCTATTTTAGCTTACAAAAATAAAGTATCTTTGAGGACCAAACTGGTAAGAACAGAATGTGAGGCTCGGAGAGAGTCGAGGAATATTAAAATGGGCACTGACCTTGCTATTGATGTCAAAACTGTAAAAATGTTATACAAGGACCTAGGATCAAACACCCATACTCAGGGGAGGACATTAAGATCACATCATGCTGCACATGTGACTCTATGAATGTTATATATAGATTGAAATGGGCTTGTGGTTTCTTCTACGTAGGGTTGACAACACCTAAAGCAAAACAAAGATGGACAGAGCACAAGTCTCAAATAAGAACTCAAAATCAATGCTCACCAGTGGCAGTACACCGTTTCCACAATAAACATACTATTGAACAACTACAATTTGTGATTTTGGAAGAAGTGAAGCTAGCAAGAAGAAGAGGTTGTGTAGTAAAATGATTGCACTAAAGAGAGATCTGGTGTATTGAAATTCTATCTTCATTGTATCCAAGAGGAATGAATATGAAATTTGACTTAAAGTGCCATATTTGAATATGGCTGATTGGACCATTGAGTGAGCAATAAAGTGAGTCATTGTCTCCCTATGGCAACTGCATGGGTCACTTTGGTGATTTCTTTACTTTATAGTTAATGAGATGTGTGGGCACTAGGATATTTAGTGGTGCATGTTTATTTGATTTATATTTCTTTCCGTTTTGGTTCTTGGCATTTTCTATTTCACCTGATGGTTTGATGTTATATTTGATACCTATTTTTATAGTTTAAATTGGGGAGAGCACGTTCAGCTATCAAGATTTTTCCACACTATGAGTAGTGGTTTTTTGCTACTATGGTGTATCCGAGTGGTTTATAACTCAGTTATAAGCTCGGCATGAACACAAGGAATTATTTACTCTGGAGTTTAGTTATTTCTCTGAGGTGTTACTCACTAGGCTGTCTGTCACTCCACTTAACTGGTCCAGGGGTCGGGATCCTCGGGTCGGGCGGTCTCCCTCGTGGAGACTCTATCCACGCTGGCCACTTCAATGGGGTCCCCAGTCTGGGTTCCCGGCTCCCTGAGTAACGCCATTGTTGGTGTTCTGCGCATGCGTGGTCATCGGTGTTCGATGATCCATGCATGCACAGTGACACAAGCTTGCTGTTCAAGCCCCGCTTTGGCCCCTGGGCTATTTTAGGGCTCCACAGGCAAGGGATCCAACTCGTCTCAACACGGTTGGTTTCCTGGCCATGTTCTTGGCTCCTGGGTTTGTGTCTGCCTTGCCTGAGCTCCCCTGTGCCTTTCAGCACTCCTGCTGCCAGGATCCTCCCTTGTCCTGTGGGATACTCCCCCTCCTTGCTGCCTGCAGTAACCTTGGTCTTTCCTTTTGTTCACTGCTTGGTTCCTTTTCTGGGTACTCTTCATGTTCCCCTTCTGGTAGTCTGGGGTTTGATTTCTGGGGTTGGCTTGGGTTCCGTTCCCCTCCTGGCCCTTCCTTACCCTGGTGGGTCCGCCTTCCCTTCTTCTTCCTGGCCTTTCTCTCGCCTTGTACCTTGCTGGTATCTGTGCATTGGACAACATTTTCACCTAATTTCTTCTGAAGCTCCAACCATCTCGATCTGCAACCATCTCGCCTTGTTATCAGTCTTCCTCAGCTGGCACCGAACTTATCACCTGGCCTTTTCTGCTTTTCGGTCAGTGTTTACACTGTCCTGACATCATGATAATAAGAGAAGCACCGTCATGTGGCGTTGGGAGCTGGTTCAGCCCTGTCCTGTTGGATACTGTCAGGAGGGTGCTGGATCGGTACCCCACATCATTTATTCAGCTTGTGAAGACCCATCGACAGACTGGCAGCCTCACCTCCTCGCTCTCCTGGAAGAACAGGTAATCAGTGGTCACGAGACGCCCTGTATAACATTGTCCATCAAAGTAGGAGGAGAACAATCCATATTTTTTTAGCAGCCTATTGGGCTCACGGCTCTGGATGGCACATGCGTGATAACGCCATGTCGATATTATGAAGCATTCCCTTCACTTCCAGGTTAAGACTGGGAGTGCAAGTCGTAGTTCTTTATGCAGGATATATGAAGCATTCTGTTAACTGTAACTTACTTACAAAGGTATTTGGACCCAATTTGTTAGTCCGTAGGAGACCACAGGGTTTTATTTTACTATAATACTTACAATGTTACAGATTTGTCCCCACCATGTTTTCCTGCTTGTGTGTATAAAGGAACTTCAGGCTACTTACCGAACAAGCGGTACAGGGCAGTTGAGATCTACACCTTACTGTATGATTTGTTTTGGACTGTGTGCCAAAACTAATTCTACAGGTATTTGAGACATGCTGATATATGTCTGCATGGGTGTGGTGAACGTTTAATTTTTAACTAGGACAGATGGCTTACAAGACTGTTCTCTTTATTTATTCTGGACCAATGTTTTCTTTTTTCGTTGGTGGCATAGGGCCATTGTGTCTTCTGTGCTTTCCTTGGAAGTGGGGAACAGGGAGGCTATTGATGTGAGTCTGAACATATATGATTGACAGAGAGTGTCTACCTATTTTAAGAAGGTGGGTGTGTTTTGATCTTTCGATTTGATGATTTAGAGCCTAACTACTTGATTAAATGGTTCTGTGAAATCAGTCCTATGATGAAAATATGTATGAAAGTTCCTTTTTTAAAAATATATTTCTTTATAGATATATGAGCAACCATCCCTGAAGATGGGACCAGTAGTCCAGAAATGTGGAGGATATGATATGATATGTCATTTATAACGCACCTATACACAAGTGTTTCAAGGCACGACACAAGTTTTTCAAGGCGCGAAATACCCTCTCAAATACTTTCATGTATGGCTTATAACTATGCTGTATATTTCTAAATACTTTTTTTGATTTACATGGTATAGAATTTTGTAAACGTACTAGATGCCTAGTGTTTGAGGGGTGATATTACTGTGAATCAATTGACAGAAGAAAGCTTCCAATGTATTTCTTTTGTACTGTTATTTATTGGTGCTTACTGACCATTGATGAACTTGTTCTTTGTTTTATGACTATGCAATAAAAAAAAAAAATAAAATGTATTTAATCCAGAGTGAATCATTGGTATTATTTTTCTTTAATCAGAAATTATTTATATTGGGTGGGACCTTGCGTCCATACAGATAAAGAGTGTGCAGGGTAGGTTCTGTGGTGCAGTGTTAATGCAGACAATGTGATGTACTGTTTAATAAAGGACTTGAGAGCTAGTCCTGTTATACTACAAGCACTTCCAGAAAGCAACAAACAAAGTGATTATTTGTATTAAAGTGTATTCTAATGTGTGAAATTGTGAGAGCAGTCACCATTGTTCAGTTATCTGTACATGATTGCACCATCTATACCAAATTATATAATGATATTTCACAGGCTAGAAAACATGCCTTTGGGAGGGAGGAAGTTGTTTTTATTGATGGTTCCTCAAGAATTGAACAGACAACTGAGAAAGGCATACTGCAGGAGCGGTAGTAAAGCTAAACCGAGAGGGTGAATTTGAGGTAGTGATGAGTATGAGACTATCCTGGAATTATTCAGCACAATCTGCAGAATTATTGTTGCTCATTGAAGCACTACAAAGATTTGAGTATGATGAAGTGACGGTGTACTCTGACTTTGCCTATGTGATGCCAACTGTACACACAGGTCTGTCATGCTGGAAAAGGAGGGTCTCAGTCTGCATAGACGGCACTCCAGTGCAACATGCAGCCCTATAGGATAGGCATTTAGAAGCATTAAGTCTCCCACTGACCCAAGAAATTGTAAAATGTGCATCACATTCCAAAAGTACAGACTACATTTCCTGTTGAAAGTAAGCCACAGATTTAGAGACTAAAAAAGCAGCCTATTATCCACCCATATCTAGTCTTGAAGAAAAAAGGTATTAAACAAATGACAGGATGATGCATGATGGTAAAGGTGAGCTTTAACATGATGTCTATTGTTCAGTGAATTGAGATACAAGGTCCAACCCTAAAAGAAGAACAGGATCTAGGGAGAAAGCGTGGTTGATCTTTAGCCTCCACTGAGGCAATGTGGAGACAGGATAGCTTTGGAAAGCCAGTTATGCCTTTAGCATTATTGAGAGTAGCGCTGGCGCAGCTTCACTACTCAGCAAACACGACTTGTGAGAGTCCTGCTGCTACAATTTCAGAAGAATGGTTGTTGCCCAATCTTTTAGAACATGTGGCACATTTCATTGTAAATAGATAGCATTGTGTGCCAGAAATGTACTGAAGGGCACACTTTGAAAACACTAAGAGGAGCAATTCCTAAACCCAATGGACCATTTCAGCATCTACATATATATTATGTGGATATGTTACAGACATGCAAGGGCTACAGATATATGTTGGTGGTAGTATGTCCTTTTTCCATATGGATCGAGGCAGATCCATGCACACACCCTGATGCCTCATGTGCTGCCAGGTTTCTTGTGCAGCATTTGTTCCCCATGTGGGGGGTGCAAGGTGTTGTGGTCTGAAAATGGACTGCATTTTGTAAATGATCTGTTTGAACGGGTAGTTCTCCTATTAGGTATTAAACATACATTTTCTTCTGCTAATCACCCACAGGCTAACAGCAACTGTGAGAGATTAAATGGATTAAAGAAAAGAATAGTGAAGCTCAAAATACTGTTTAAAAAGGGATTCCTATGTTGCCTGCCCCTTGCCTTATATGCCCTGTGAAATCAGCCTGGCTCAGATTACCATCTAACTCCTCATGAGATGGCAACTGGATTCTGTATCAGAACCCCACTTCCTCCTCCAACTAGGGTAAGAACTGATACCCATATTGTAGTGAAGGCATTAGGTGATGAGATGCATGATTACCTACCAACAAGGATTGAAAGTATTTCTTTCATGCCTCAACAGATCAAGACCCGAAGAGAGGGGTAAAAAAAGAAGCAACAAAGACAATCAACCTCTAGAAACAGAAGAATTGCTAAAGCACCCAAGTTTATATCCAGCCGACCAGGTGCTGGTGCGCAAATTCTTACACACCGGGAGTAAGCCTTGCTTTGAGGGGCCACATAAAGTGGAAGTTAGCACCACTGCTGTGAAACTAAAGGGACAGAGTGCGTGACTGCATCAACACAACATCAAACCCTAAAATGAAGAGACATCGACCATTAAATTAGGGATTAACATTTTCCAAAATCAACCAGGAGAAAATAGATTTGTAGCTATCATGGAACTATTTTTAGATGGAGTAAAAGAGACAATAAGAGAAGAGCCTGGAGTTTGAAGAGAAAAAAGAGTATTGTCCACCGTGTATGCTACCTTTTACAGTGACCCTACACACACTGATGTATGCTATTTTTTCATGCATATTACAGTCTTTCTTATTTTTATTGTGTAATTTAGTTTATTAATAAGCTTTTATACACAGCATCATATTCATCATGTCCTTCTGCCTTAAAATTTGCCCACGACTTTAAACAGCCAAAAACACAAAATCAAGTCACCATCAATGATATATGTCAATATAATTCCACGTAGTTAGAATTTAATTGTCACTTCACAGAAATGTGTCCGAAGTCACCTTATTGGCTTATCCTTACTTGTCCTAAGGTATGTTACCTTGTCAAGGCAATCATCAGTTTTGTCTTGCTCTTTTCTTAATTTTTCCAAAAGATCTATAACTGCACAAGTTATGCTAAAGTTATGGCTGTCGAGAAACAGTAACCACCAATCTTCGCTTGTCAACGTTTGGTAGTTGCCTAAGAACTTGCCTAGGAAAGATGTTCTCAAGTCAGTTGTCTTTGGGCAATCTAGTAATAGATGTTTGACTGTTTCGAGACTGTTTTGGATGTTGCATAGTTTAAAGAGACATTAATTTTCTCCCCGTCTTCCTATTCAATGAAGGTATTCATTGTTCGGATATACATTCAATCTTATACGCAATGATAAGTCACAATGCTGTTGGTTTGGACATTTCTGCATAAAACGGGGCATTGTTTTTCTTTTCCTTTCTAACCCGTTAGTGATTCGAGTTGAAGGCGAATGTGCAATACTTTCATTTGAACGTATACAATCTAATTCCTGCAGCTTTAATTTAACCTTTCCAGGATTAGTTAAGAACTGGGTTAGGGATGAATTCATAGACTTCAGATGGTCCTCGCACTTATTTTTCCACACTTTCAGTGTTCTCGTTCCTTTCCCTTTCCCTTCATTTTTCAGTATTTCATGTCCTGGAGCCGGATGTTCTTCCGAGATTTTTCTTAGAAGACAGAGACTTTTCCACAACACTACTGACTCGAGAGATTGCAACCCATTTCTTTGTGGATCACCGCCATTGAGATACTCTTGGGGAATCTTTCTTCCAATATGTCCCTTTGAGGGCTTCCCATACCTTCCATGTTAGACTTAGGGTTGCTTCCGCTCCGTAGGTAATTATGGGGACCACCTTGCTTATGTAAAATTTACGAAGTGGCACCATTGAATATGTCCCATAGTGCACATGCAGTATCAAAGCTTGCAAGGCTCACTGCAACACTTTTTGATGCAGTTCATCCAGTCTTGGCTTATCAGCTAAGGATGTATTAAAATGAATCCCCAAATAACATGTGGCTTGTACCTTCTCTAGTGCTTCTTCTCCGATTACAGTCTTATCCAGCTTTGATCCAAAGAGGAGTAAACATTACTATGTTTCTTGGAGATCGCACGAATATCTGTATTATTTGGAGAGTGATAATCTCAATAATATTACAGTCTTTGATAGAAAAGTGATTCAAAAAGAAATAAGATGTGCATATTAAAGTAAACACAAAATGCAGAGACTTCATAATTTGAGAGTTTTACTACCATCCAGAAGGTTTCTAGGTTTTCATGGATTATTGATGGTAATTTCATTTGGTATTATGATTTGTGTTTCTCGCCTTATTATTATGGCATTTGAACATGTTATACAAAATGATACAGATATGAAGGGTGTTAATGAAATATCTATTTTTGTCCCCACTAGAGGTACAGACAGCTTGTTTTACAATATAACTAGGGGTCTATTTCAATTTAAGAGGAATGTTGAGGAGAACCTGGATGATATAAATATGTATCTTGAAAATTAAGTCTGTTTAAAAAATAACTTATGGTACCAATATCTGAAGGAGGTGGGAGAAAGAACATCAGATGACACTCTGTGTTCCCTAATACCACATGCCATAAATGTGGTAAGAACAATTATTGAAAGATACATGTCTATACATGATGCAAAATGCCTCAGTCATCTAGCAGCATGGACTACCAGAGGACAATTTGAAGGAAAATGGGCTGTGATGGCGATCATAACTAGCATTCCCATATGAAGATACCTATGTGAAAACAAGAAGGATGGAAAATCAACTAGGATAGACAAGCATGAAATGTACATAACCATCCCTGTTCAGAGAACGAATAAAGGTTTCCATATGAAGAAGCTGAATTTCTCACACATAATGGAAAAACCAGGAGAGCAAAGATGCAGAGAGAGACCTCAGCTAGTTATATATGGACATGTTTTCACTAGTACTGGATGGGAAGAAGGACTATTGGCTTACCCTGCACTTTTATTGAAGATATAATTGGCAAGCATAGTGCATATAGTAAATGACAAATGCCTGGAATCACAGGCTAAGTACTCAAAGTTACTTACATGGGTCGACAACGAAGCAGGGCCAGTATCCATAATACCACTGAGGAATGCAAGAACATGCTTTAAGAATGATGATCTGATCCTGGTTGGGAAAAATAAAGGATGTGGACAGATAATTGAAGTCCCAGGAATGAATGAGGAAGTGCAGTGTTAATGGATTGATATTGGGCCTGTGATACCAGAGTTTACATGCAGGTGCCAAGGAATTGGGGAGGAATATGTTCTATAGTAACTGTACTTGTTCCAACACTGGTTATTCCCCAAAGTGACCTCCATATTCATGAATTTCCAAAAATGAATGAACACCAGAGGAAAAAGAGATCACCCGAACTCCACCGGCTGAAGAGGGATAATTATTTTTCAGCAGAATCAATGGAGGCCCCTGACAATATTCCAGATGAGTATAAACTGTTCAGCAAGATGGAAATGATAGTGACAGCTATATTTTTGCCAGGACCTCAGGTGGCCGAAGATTACAAGATGGGAGCTTCTGCAAACGATCAATGCAGCAATAAGAGAATGTAATGCTATCAGAGAAGAATTGAGAGCCATCAGGTTGATGACTCTCCACAACAGATATTTCCTAGACATAATTACAGCAATGGAAGGCGGTGTGTGTACCAAGTTCGGGCCTTCTTGCGGCACATTCAGACCATCTCATGATGGAGGAAGTGGAAATCTGACAGCCAATAAGTATGCTGATGACCGTGCATACGATAATGGAGTATGAAGCTGATAAAACAGCAGGAGATGATTGCTTATCATCTTTACTGTTGTGAATTCCAACCTGGATGGCAAATGCTTTTAAAACACTTGGAACAATACTTGTACTGGTGTTGCTAGGAATCTTTCTTATAAGGATCATCTTGGGACAGTTCCCGAAGACAGCCAAAAAAGCTATTGGGATCAAGATAATGATTGATATAGTCTCTGGAACTGGTGAGCAGATGCAAAATAAGGAAATTACTTGTGAGAATAGACTCACTCGGGACTCGGGAGGATAGCTCAGGGGAAACTTGCTTACCTTGGAAGCAAGACATCACGGAGCACCACAGGTTCGATCCCCAGGTCCACACTTAGAAACCTGTGGGTATTAAGCACGTTATAAATAACCTATTTTATCATATAATATCATAACAAAAAGCACCCTTGCATCTCCAGGAAAAAAAATTCTACTACCACTAGGATCATAAAAAATATGTAGGACGTTGGATATGCTGTCGACAATCTGGAGAGTGCTGTCACATGACTTGGAGTGTGGATGAACATATAAAGAGTGCATGTCACCCGAGGTGTACTCTCACACTGAATGGGTGTAAAGATGCCGCATGGAAGGATGTCAACACCCACCTATGGAAATCATGAAACATTAATGTGAAACCTGATGAGGGCAGAGTGATGACATGAAGACGATATATAAACCGATGTTGAAACTATATGAAAATACTTAAAAGTAAAAATGTAACTAAAGCATCAAGAGAAGCATGTACCTAAGGCTAAAGTAATCGTAAATATATAGAGGATTACGTAATTTACTGACCAATAACTGTAAATAGGCAGTAGGGCATGATATAAAGGAAACATTTAGAGTCTTGCTATAGAGGAATATATAACGTGGCAAGGACGGCCATGGTAGGAAAATGGAAGCTGGCTCATGTAGAATTCAATCAAGCTATCTCAAAGACAGACCAAGGTTGTAGAATCAGGTGAGGCTGGAAAGCTCCATGTGCAGAACAACAGGAAGGCTATGTTGGCCCAGGATCAAGGATGCTATTTTAATGAATAATTGCAAGGCACAAGGGGAATTGACCAGGATAGAGTATGAATGAAGGGCACATTTCTCTTAGATAAAGAAGAAGACAACATCTGCAATGGCAAACGTATTGAACAATTAAAATTGAATGAAGTCTATGCAAGGTAGAGTGAGCAAGTCTCTAGAGGCCAAAAGGAGCAACAGCACCCTACATAATTAAATCAAATAGCAGTAAATAGAAGGCTGAAATTCACACATTTGGGGTCTCTTCACATGTGACTCAGAAGTCAAAGATAAGGGATATTCATTAGAACCTCAGACAAAGATAGTGGTGTGCTCACACTCCCTTGAATGTTCCAGGACAGTGAGTAGGCTACAAGGTCACTACATATGGAAGACTTTGGCTTCTGGCTGACCAATGATAGATGATGAACTTATTGTTAACTGCAAACAATTCCCAGGCGATATGGTACAATCATTTTTTGCACATTTGGTGACCTCTGAGCAGTATCAGCAGTGGTACAGGTGGGTGAACTTTCATGGCTGTTCTGCCTCTTCTTACGAGGATGATTATCTTCACCATTGTACATGCACAATTCAAATGCGATCATTCATACCTTTGTAATAACTCAATCAATGAATTCTTGCATATTAAAAGGAAACATCCCTAGGACCAGCTCCACCCACGCCCCTTCCCCTTGACACCCGGAGAGCCCCATAGATCTCATGGATTGTCCCCTTTATCCCTAACACATTACATAACACCATTACAGCCTTTTCTGCTTTGACATCTAGCCTGTCACCAAATCTATGTGATCACTGCACCACCAGTAACTGCGCTGATGAAAATGTCATCGCCAATAGCGGCACGGTTCAGTGATCGATTATATCACTTTATCCACATCCCCCGGCACCCATTCCCAAACCCAACCCCCCACCACACTTACCTTTACGACAACACACTTCTGTGTGCGCCGCTGACTCTCCGTTATCCCTGCAACTTTGGTTCCTTCCACTTACGTGAGTCAGAGCTGACGCTGCAGGGTGCTTCATTTATTTATTTTTATTTTTATTTTACTTTTTTGTCCCCCGCTTACCACAATGGTAAGCAGGGACCACCCCTGTGACTCACAACTCCCATTACTGTGGCCAAGGATAGCAGGGACACCCCTGGAACCCCAGCTCCACTTGGGTGCAGTAATGGGAGTCTGTATTTTCTGCACCCCCAAAGTGGCAGTAACTGAGGGAGCACACTACTGAGGGTGAAATTTGTGTATATTTCCCTGTCACCCACAGTATCAGCCTCGCACCTGTGGTGCATGTGATCCATGCCTCCCACTTGCCAAACTGGCAGCACCTCTATTGAGCCATGCCTGACATTCCTTAGGTCGTGCTACCAAATATATCAATGTCCATGACCCATTTCATTTCTGATCTAACTGAAAGCACAGTGTATAAAGAGTTCCACTAATCTATAGCATCCACAGTGCTGCGTGTTTGTTGATTCAATACATTTGAAACAACTGCAGATAAATTGCCAGTGTCTGTTTCATCATTAAATTGCACTCTTTTCCATGAGACCACTGTACAGGTACAAGCACAGTACAAGAGATTCCTAACAGAAGGCTCATAAAATAAAAATGATGTTCGATGTGGCTACTTGCTGCTCCACCATTCCACTGAAGCATGATGGGGAGGAACCTCTTGGCAGGTGTATAGTTCACAGACGTGTGGCTGGTGCCAGTACTATTGCTGGGCGTATGTAGTCATTCATACTTTGAACCACCCAAACTTAGGTGAATTGAAAAGTTCAAACCAATGTCTGGCTATATAAGGAGCTATGTTGTTGAAGTACATTTATTCTTGGGTAGCTTTCAGTGAGGCAGGATCTTTTTGTGGAGGCATGTTTCGGACATTTGGGATAGTGATAATACAGTTAGAGCAGATGAGTGCTGCAGAGGGTTGTGAGAGGTGGCGATGGTATGAGGTTTTTGAGACACAGATTTTAAAAAAGACTATCATATTTTCTGATATTCTTTGATTGTGCAGTGTGGCATATTCAGTTATTTACAAGTTAAGTACACAAGGTGTGTCTCTGTGGAGGGAGGGAATACCTGAGAGTAAGTTTAACCTTGGGCCTGGTCAGTGGGATACACTCAGAAGACTTTCTTTGGATTTTGTGTAAGACTTATTGCGGCCTGGAGAAAATAACAGTGACACTTGGCAGCGTACAGTGACAGAACCTCAGGGAGGCAAGACATACCAAGATAGACGTGAGTGAATGCACACTGCATGTCCAATAGGCAGACACCTACTTCATTGCAGCTTGTGCTATTGTGTTGTCAAGGGTATTGACCCACGTCTGAGTCATTAAGCTGCAACATTTGGTGCTGTGGGCTTAGAAAATCCAAGATGGCCGAAAAGCCCACGTTGCGCCAGAATCCAGGAGAACTGCAGTGTTGCGCACACCAAAATGGTCGCCTAACCTGCCACCCACCAGTGCGAGCGTGATGGACCGGAAGCGCCATGGGTAAAAGGTGAACAAGGAAAAACAGCAGGGCCTGTTGGCTCAAAAAGCGCTTTGAAATCACCTTTGTTTCTCTGAAATGCAAGCTAAAAATGCCTATTTTAAACATTGCAAGATATTCAAAAATCTCAATGAACACCAGCAGACATTTGGCAGAAGGTCGACTTGTGTGCATACAAAATCTGGGAAAAGAAAGAGCCTAAAATAAAGTTCATAATGAATCTGGCTGAGCTGTGGATGTCAGTAGCTGAAGTGAAATTGGACTTAAAGCCACTAAAATCGAAATGTTTAAAATAAATGAGTGACCTACTGTTGAGTGTTAGATAGTTTGCAACTGTTAAATGTCATAGTTTTGAACTTAGAATCAGCGTTCTAGCTGCATGAGTAAAAATTGTAAGTTTGATTGGGATGTTGAAAAACTGGGAACAAAAGTGACATTTAGCTGAACCTGGCTTGAAGAGAGTGAATTCTGCCCGGCAACTACCCCCGACAGGAGTTGAAACTTGCTCATCCACTCTTCCCAGGCCTGGCTGCATTCTGCTGCCCCCACCAAAAGGAGATGACACCTCTCTGATTGGATTAGGGGAGGAGCAGCTGGGGACTGCAGGAAACTGAACAATGAGCCTTCCTTGGCTCAGGCAAATGTTAAATTAGGGGGGGGGTCGTGAATGGCTTCCTCTTGAGAGAAACGGGGAGGGGCAGTGCCTCTGTGAGCAACTTGAGTTGGAGGAAGTGGACAAACCAGAAATTCCACCATGTGCTTTGGGAAACCACACCTCTATGAGCCAGAGCATAATTTTAAAAAACGATGGATAATTCATTGTACGGGACATTCATTTTTCCAAGCTTCAACTGAATTCCTGCGCAGCACGCTGACGGAGAACTCCAGAATCCAGAACTCCAGAGTTCCAGACTGACTCTAGAACAAAAACTCCGAAGAGCTGAACTCTTCAGCAGGCCTCAAAATCTTTTGCAAACTATTCAACCGCCGGGCTGTGCGTTTTGCTGCTTGCTAAGAGTCCTGTGTATCCAGAACAGAACCAGTACCCAGAAAGCAGTGCTGTATCCAGAGAGACCAGACCAGATCGCTGTGAGCAGAAGCAGAGACCCAGACCAGATCGCTGTGAGCAGAACCAGAGACCCAGACCAGACCGCTGTGAACAGAACCGGTGCCAGATTGACCCGCCGAGCAGAGAGAACCGCAGCTAAACTTGTTGACCAGATCCGTGACAAGGCCATTCCTTTCAAATTTATAGTGTGAGTACCCAGCTAGAACTGTGCAGAACCCACCTATTAGCTTAAAATAATCTGATTCAAAACATTTAACCTTTCCAAAACTGCATCATAGAATCGTGTGTCCCTTCTCTGATTTTAAACCTGTAAAAGTGTCATTTGCCATTTTGAATCATTATTTCATTTCTGAAAAACTACCTTCATAAAATCGTCCGTATCTCTTGAACCGTTTGTGCTAGGAACAAGATTTAACTTTCATTTGGAAGATAAGATTCCCAGCTTTCCAATAAACTCTCTATCCATTATACTGTTTCCGTAATCACGCTTGACACACTCGGAAAAAGTGCTGCGATTTGCGATTTGGCTCAAATTTCTTCACTTGTCAAAATAGCAGCTTCTTGCTTTCCTTTACTGAAATTCGTTTGCAACCTGACAATCATTCATAGAGCATTGCTAAAGTGATCCTGAACTAATTTAAAGAAGCTTTCACCCATCCTGAATCTCTTATAGGGAATTAAAATCATTTTTAGCATATTTTTCCCTTCTTTGCATACCACCTTTAAAGTACTTTGCCTGTGTTTAAAATCATCCCTGTTTCTCTAAGCTTGCTGGGGGGGAATTGGAACTTTGTATTGCATTTTTGTTGGTATTCTTGAAGACTATGTGCTCTCCTTCCGTTTCCTTATATTGCATAAAGGGGGGAGTGAATTGTCAAAAGAAAAAGCGATCACATTATCTCTTGTTGAAATCATATCAAATTATTTCTGTGTTGCATTCTGTCCCACCTTGCATCTCCTTGAAACCATAAAGCATTCCCAGCTACCTTGTTCTTTCCGTACCAACTCCTAAGTAATAAAATAAGTGTGCTAGTGTAAGATTATCCATTGTTGATCAACATCATATTCTTAAGTGTGATATCAAATATTAATTTATTATAAAAGTGTGATATATATATTGTTAAAATTTCAATAAATCATTTAATTTGTAAAACAAACCTACTTCTTGGCTCAGTGAGGTCAGGCGGATTCAAAGAGAGGGGCGTTATATAAGGGTTTATCATCCAGATTATAACTTGTCATAAAAACATATAAATAAGGGCTTCCTTTGGGCATCCCAGACAAAGGCATTGACTTAGTGGGATTGCTGAATTGAAGTCATTAAAAGAGTGGGGGCTCGTAGCCGGGGATTCTGCATTAGATCTATCACTTGTGCAGATTAATACAGTGTGCTAACTGACAGGATATATAAATTCTGTTGGATCACCACGCCTTGTTACACTGTAAAAACACCCCTCAAAGGAACGCTCTAAGGAAACGGTCTGTTTTGCAAAATAAAATAGAAACTTCTGTAAGTCAGGAAGGAAATCAAATTCCAGAATGACGACCTTGGTAGATATCAAAATAGCCAGAGAACACCTCTTACATACGCTATTTGTGAGAGGTGAGTGGGCTCATCAGGACCAGGCGGTCTGGTTGCAGGCAATCGCACCCCAGATCACTGACACAGGATCAGATATATGGATAGATCAGGGTCCCTTACATGTGGCCCTGAGTGAACTATATATGGCCCCTAACGCCAAGGATGAGCACAACAAGATTGCCAGGGTAGGGGCATATTTATATTTATATATGGGAGCCATACAGGACAAATGTGTTGAAGGCCAAGATCTGGCAAATAGGCAACTGATGACATTAGAGAAAGCCCAATCTGACCTGGTCTCTTCTGAGCAGAGGCTGAAGAGGAGCCAGGTGTCAGAAAATGATAGTAGGCAGTATATCATTAAAATAAAGGAGGATATGGATATCCTGAAACAGGAAAAGGCCGACCAGGATACCAAATTTCTTGCCTTGCAGAAGGAGTACCAAGAAGGTTTGGACTCCCTACTGCAGAGACAGAAAAAGCTTGAGCAACAACTGGACTTTAACAGGGCATGCACAGAGCAGGTAGCCACCCTGCAAATCCAACTATACAGAGAGAAAAAAGGAAAGCAATACTTTGATTTTGAAAGACCTGGATACCAGGCAGAGTTTGATCAAGAACGCCAGGAAGCTGGTGCCTTTCAAAGGCAGAGGGACAACCTGGCAGCACAGATGCAGGCTCTTAGTCAGGAAAGGGACACCTTAGGCCAGGAAGTCTGCCAATTAAAAGAAAAAAATGAAAGAAATCACCTGGCCCTCCAGGAGGATGAAAGATGCTCTGGCAAGAAAGGAGCAGGCCAGTAGGGATGGGACTCAGGAGGTAACCCTCCTGCAGCAAAGACTGGCCCAGTATTCCAGGACCAATCAGGAGGCACAGAGAGAGAATGAGGCTCTCTATCAGCACAATGATAGGCTCCAGCAACAGGTAGCCATGCAGGAGAGACTGATAGAGTCTAGTAAGGCCTTAACTGAGGAACTGAAAGCGCAGGCTCTTGCATTGCAACAGGGAGCAGGGGCTGATAGAGATGAAGTTCGCTGGGAAAGGGAAACACCTGAGCATAACCTCAGGAGCCCTAGTACCGGAGGCCTTCATCTCTCCCAGTCCTTGGACTCTGCCACCCCCATGTCCCCTGACACACATGAGCACAGGGCCACAGGGAGGACAGATTACTATCCAGCCAAAAGTAGGGGGTTCATAGGCCAGTACCTCCCAGGAATGGATGGGCGGGCATCCGGGTATGGGCACCTAAGCACAGTGAAATTTAGTGGGGAACCCCAGGAGAGTAGGCCCACTAAGGGCATCCTAAAAACCTCTGCCCAGTTAGGTCAGTGGGGGGGTACCCATCAAATCCTGACAGCAAGGAGGGATCTGAAGACTCCTCTGAGCGGCCCAGGACACAGGAGACCATGTCCCCACATTCTGCCAGCCATTCCCAGGCTCGCAGAATCCAGTAGAGCCTGGAAGATCAGACAGGCACCTCTGGGAGCAGTGCTTCTGAGTCAGAGGATGAATGGACCAGGGTTACTCGAACCAAAAAAGCCAATAAGGCAAAAAGGGCCTTGCTTAAGGACCCCTTAAAGCAGATCAAGGCAATAAGGAGTGTCATCACCCCTTATCACAAGAATGCCAAGTATTCCGTTTGGGAACACTTGGAGCTTTATGAGCAAATGATGGAGACTTTCCATTTGAAAGACAGCAGTAGCTGCATTCAGTATGTAAAATGGACATTCTCCCCAGAATACTCCAGTTTCTTTGCAGGGCTGGTGGACCAAAATCATTCAAGATGGTCCACCTACAGGGTGGCCATCTTGAAACATTTTTCAGTTCACAGAAATCCCCAAGAGACTTGCAAGGCAGCCTACAATTTGCAATGTGGGGAGGATCCGGCCCCAGAAGAATTTATGCAAGAATTGAAGCGTGCCTTTGCGCAGACAACCAGAAGGGTGCGCACGGACAGCAGAGAATTCATCAACACATTTTTCCATGCTCTCCCCAAATAAATAATGACCCAGCTTGTGAGAGATTTTCACGAGACAAAATCTTTAGACTGGGTCATTGAGCAAGCCACCCGCATCTATGAGGTGCAGAAACCGGTGGAAAATAAGAATCCAGCCAAAAGTATGGGGTTCATAGGCCAATACCTCCCAGGAATGGATGGGCGGGCATCCGGGTATGGGCACCTAAGCACAGTGAAATTTAGTGGGGAACCCCAGGAGAGTAGGCCCACTAAGGGCATCCTGAAAACCTCTGCCCAGTTAGGTCAGTGGGGGGGTACCCATCAAATCCTGGCAGCAAGGAGGGATCTGAAGACACCTCTGAGTGGCCCAGGACACAGGAGACCAGGTCCCCACATTCTGCCAGCCATTCCCAGGCTCGCAGAATCCAGTAGAGCCTGGAAGATCAGACAGGTACCTCTGGGAGCAGTGCTTCTGAGTCAGAGGATGAATGGACCAGGGTTACTCGAACCAAAAAAGCCAATAAGGCAAAAAGGGCATTGCTTAAGGACCCCTTAAAGCAGATCAAGGCAATAAGGAGTGTCATCACCCCTTATCACAAGAATGCCAAGTATTCCGTTTGGGAACACTTGGAGCTTTATGAGCAAATGATGGAGACTTTCCATTTGAAAGACAGCAGTAGCTGCATTCAGTATGTAAAATGGACATTCTCCCCAGAATACTCCAGTTTCTTTGCAGGGCTGGTGGACCAAAATCATTCAAGATGGTCCACCTACAGGGCGGCCATCTTGAAACATTTTTCAGTTCACAGAAATCCCCAAGAGACTTGCAAGGCAGCCTACAATTTGCAATGTGGGGAGGATCCGGCCCCACAAGAATTTATGCAAGAATTGAAGCGTGCCTTTGTGCAGACAACCAGAAGGGTGCGCACGGACAGCAGAGAATTCATCAACACATTTTTCCATGCTCTCCCCAAATAAATAATGACCCAGCTTGTGAGAGATTTTCACGAGACAAAATCTTTAGACTGGGTCATTGAGCAAGACACCCGCATCTATGAGGTGCAGAAACCGGTGGAAAATAAGAATCCAGCCAAAAGTATGGGGTTCATAGGCCAGTACCTCCCAGGAATGGATGGGCGGGCATCCGGGTATGGGCACCTAAGCACAGTGAAATTTAGTGGGGAACCCCAGGAGAGTAGGCCCACTAAGGGCATCCTGAAAACCTCTGCCCAGTTAGGTCAGTGGGGGGGTACCCATCAAATCCTGGCAGCAAGGAGGGATCTGAAGACTCCTCTGAGCGGCCCAGGACACAGGAGACCAGGTCCCCACATTCTGCCAGCCATTCCCAGGCTCGCAGAATCCAGTAGAGCCTGGAAGATCAGACAGGCACCTCTGGGAGCAGTGCTTCTGAGTCAGAGGATGAATGGACCAGGGTTACTCGAACCAAAAAAGCCAATAAGGCAAAAAGGGCCTTGCTTAAGGACGCCTTAAAGCAGCACAAGGCAATAAGGAGTGTCATCACCCCTTATCACAAGAATGCCAAGTATTCCGTTTGGGAACACTTGGAGCTTTATGAGCAAATGATGGAGACTTTCCATTTGAAAGACAGCAGTAGCTGCATTCAGTATGTAAAATGGACATTCTCCCCAGAATACTCCAGTTTCTTTGCAGGGCTGGTGGACCAAAATCATTCAAGATGGTCCACCTACAGGGCGGCCATCTTGAAACATTTTTCAGTTCACAGAAATCCCCAAGAGACTTGCAAGGCAGCCTACAATTTGCAATGTGGGGAGGATCCGGCCCCACAAGAATTTGTGCAAGAATTGAAGCGTGCCTTTGCGCAGACAACCAGAAGGGTGCGCACGGACAGCAGAGAATTCATCAACACATTTTTCCATGCTCTCCCCAAATAAATAATGACCCAGCTCGTGAGAGATTTTCACGAGACAAAATCTTTAGACTGGGTCATTGAGCCAGCCACCTGCATCTATGAGGTGCAGAAACCGGTGGAAAATAAGAATCCAGCCAAAAGTATGGGGTTCATAGGCCAGTACCTCCCAGGAATGGATGGGCGGGCATCCGGGTATGGGCACCTAAGCACAGTGAAATTTAGTGGGGAACCCCAGGAGAGTAGGCCCACTAAGGGCACCTGAAAACCTCTGCCCAGTTAGGTCAGTGGGGGGGTACCCATCAAATCCTGGCAGCAAGGAGGGATCTGAAGACTCCTCTGAGCGGCCCAGGACACAGGAGACCAGGTCCCCACATTCTGCCAGCCATTCCCAGGCTTGCAGAATCCAGGAGAGCCTGGAAGATCAGACGGGCACCTCTGGGAGCAGTGCTTCTGAGTCAGAGGATGAATGGACCAGGGTTACCAGAACCAAAAAGGCCAATAATGCAAAAAGGGCCTTTGCTTAAGGACCCCTTAAAGCAGATCAAGGCAATAAGGAGTGTCATCACCCGTTATCACAAGAACTCCAAGTATTCCGTTTGGGAACACTTGGAGCTTTATGAGCAAATGATGGAGACTTTCCATTTGAAAGACAGCAGTAGCTGCATTCATTATGTAAAATGGACATTCTCCCCAGAATACTCCAGTTTCTTTGCGGGGCAGGAGGACCAAAATCATTCAAGATGGTCCACCTACAGGGCGGCCATCTTGAAACATTTTTCTGTTCACAGAAATCCCCAAGAGGCTTGCAAGGCAGCCTACAATTTGAAATGTGGGGAGGATCAGGTCCCACAAGAATTTGTGCAAGAATTGAAGCGTGCCTTTGAGCAGACCACCAGAAGGGTGCGCACGGACAGCAGAGAATTCATCAACACATTTTTCCATGCTCTCCCCAAATAAATAATGACCCAGCTCGTGAGAGATTTTCACGAGAAAAAATCTTTAGACTGGGTCATTGAGCAAGCCACCCGCATCTATGAGGTGCAGAAACCGGTGGAAAATAAGAATCAGCCCAAAAACGATAAAACCAACAGCACCCCTGCTGCTGCCAAGGTGGCAGAGGTAAAGGTTGCCCCCGTTTTAGATTTGGAGATAGGGGGGCCTAAAAACCTGCCTGCACCGAACAATTCACAACCCGGAAGGCCCTCGAGCCAGTCACAGACAGGGGGTCAAGGAGGTAATCCCACAAATGGGGTCCCTCGCTCCCCTGACTATGTAAGTCCCCGCTACAAGGGAAACAGACCCATCCTGGGTTACGTGTGGACTCCTCCAGCCCAAGGGGGGGGATCCAGCCAAGCCACTGACCCAGGGAACTTCCCTCCTAACTTCCCACAGGGGGGCAGAAATTCACCAAATCCTGGGCAGAACTTGTTCCCCAGGTATCCACCCAACTTCCAGCCCCAAAATCATCCATCCTTCTTTCCCCAATTCCCTGAGCCCAGACAACCGAATCCAGGAGAGGGGAGGCCAAGGGTGGACGGGTACCCATATCTTTCCAACCCAGGGTATTACCAGAGAAGAGATAGCTACCCTACCCGGGATCAGCCCAGGGGAGAAAACAGAACCCCGTATCAGCCTGAGCGGGTTTCCCAACTTGAGCGCCAGGTCCAAAATATGGCCGGGATCTGGGACACATACTGAAGGCTCAAAAGAACCCTCAGATGAGCATGCCACCGCAGAATGCCCCAAACTCTGGGCCCGGTGCTCCAGAACAATGACGGGGGCAGCACCCCGATAACCCACCTGTTCCCAGGGATGCGGCACAAGGGGAAGGGGGGTGTAAAGCCTTGGAGGAAGCTTCCTTCCCCACTTGTAAACAGCCACTGCAAACCCAGGAACCGGAAACAAAATCTCCTACCCCTGAAAGTCTGCCACCCAAGGAGCAAAGAGGAGGTAGGAGAAACAAAGGACCCAAACAGACCCATTTTGTGGAGGAGGTAAAGGTCTTCCAATTTGAGAGAGAGGGATCCTCAGAGGATCCTGGGAAAAAGATCTTCTCCTTCAGAGATGGGGGAACTCCTCCCAAGGAAAAATGGGTCCTAAGGGATTTCAACCCAGACTGGGTAGATGTGGGGATTGAGCTGTCGCCGGCCATCATTCTATCCCAGAACCAACAATACCGAAAACCCCTGGTTCAAACCCATCCTGGTGACTGCCTCCAAAAAGGGGGGGGCGGCCAAGAACCAGAACCAGGGGAACCTAAAACCGCATCCATAGACTGGGTAGATGTGGGGATTGAGCTGTCACCACCCATCATTCTATCCCAGAACCAACAATACCAAAATCCCATGGGTCAAACCCATCCTGATGACTGCCTCCAAAAAGGGGGGGGTGGCCCAGAACCGGAACCAGGGGAACTCGAATATCCTCTTTCAAGTTGCCAACTTTTTCTTGCAAATTCCCATGACTCTCCACAGAATTCTGCCCAAATCTCTTCTCTCTCAATGTCCAAAACCAGAAAATTAGCCCACCAGTTGTCCAAAAATGTGCATTATCTGTGCCCCCTTGAGGAGAAGGAGGGAAGATACTATGCCCCGGTACAAGTAAAGGGGCAGGATACAATTTGGCACTGGTGGACACTGGATCCCAAGCTACTCTTCTGTCCAAAAGGGCCTCTGATGAACTAAATGCAGGAAGGGGGGAGAATTACCAAATTCCTCTCACCTCTCTTCCTGGACAACTCCAGAAATTTGACGGGAAGGAAATTCCCGTCGAGGGGACTGCAGATTTGGGCATTAAAATTGGGCGACACAAGGTGAAACACCTGGTCATAGTAGTGGCTCCAGAGGGCACCCCTTGTTTACTAGGGAATGATCTCCTGAGAAGGTTGTCACCCCTAATAGATTGCGTAAACAAGGTCCTCTGGACTCAGACTAGCCGACCAATAAAATTAAAACAGAGTGTCAACCATATTAGTTTAAACGGCACATGCCACATGGTTGAACAAAAATCTGACCAAGTAGAATTTCTCTTCGAGAACAACCGAATTCCAGACGTGACAGTAATAGCAGTAGGACAACAGACTGGTGATGGGGGGTCCTCTCTATTTCTGAAAATCAACCTTCCTTCCAGTTTAAGGTGGTATTCCACACTGGAAGGAAATACTCTGAAATTCTTTACCAATCCACAATCAGACACTCCCACTCCTATAGTCCAGAAAATGTTAAATCAGCTCAGAGCCTGGCTGATATTCAGCAAATTGGAGAGCAGTTGTTCATCCCTGTTCAGTTAAATGATGGGAAGGACTCTGTTCTTGCCCGAGTGTGTGTCAACAACGGTAAGAGCTTCATCAGCGAAGCCATGTTCCGCCAACTCCCAAAAGATCCAGCCATTCCCACATTCAAACTGATAGACAAATGGGAAATGGACCTGGAAGCACCCAATTCCAAACATCTCCTGCCAAGCAGGTGTATGCTCAAAATCTCCATCGGCAGCAAGAGCATAGTCCATAATTGTTGGGTCGTGCGAGACGTCACTGCCGCCCTTTACTTAGGCAGTGACATTCTCAATCGCTTTGCCATTAGTTTGGACCTAATAAACTTCAAAGCTTGGTCCTGATTAGTGGATAATCCCATGGGCTTTGATGATCCAGAAAAAGCATTTAGGTCAGCTCAATTGCGACCTTATGCAGTTGAAATTCAGATTAAAGAGGAAGTCACATCCCAGAAAGGACCCGACAATTTTCCCTGGGAGTGAAAGTTAAAAGAGGACAAAAATTGAAAAACCCTGATGCTTATATTCATCTAAATGCTTCTCTCCAACAGCAAGTGTTGGGTTAAACCCAACACCATTAGTCAATATCGAACATGACACCATTCCAATAGAGGTGGATAACAGCGACTTAAAGAGTATTACTCTAGCCGCAGGAACCATTATTGGAATGGCGGTTGATGACCGACATTTCTCCATTGATTTAGGAAATGAACTGTTAGGACCAATCCCCAAGGACTGTTTTGACAGTGACAGTGATGACAATACAACACCAGACAGGATCTTTACTCGGCATGGGGGGAACTTCCTGGTGTACACTTCGTGCCCTTATGGTAAGGAAGATGTGACTTGTGACTTCAGAGGGGATGAGGTGATTTTCCAGGTCCATGAGGGCTGCCTTTCCCACCTGAAGCCTCCAGTCCAAATCAACACTCTGACCAGGGACTTCTCCAACCAGCTGGAGGAGGCCGCTGAGATAGCAAAACCAGAAGTCTTTCCAGGCTTCAGGCAAATGGTGGAAGAGAGAGTCAACCTAGCTGATGCCTGCGTGACTCTGGAATAGAAGCAAAAGTTAAAACAAGTTTTCTTGGATTTCCAAGATCTCTTTGCGGTAGACTCATATGACTGTGGTCGCACCGACATCCACACAACAACAATTCCCACGGACCCTGGCATGACTCCAGTGTTTGTGAAGCAATATCGTTTACCCCTCGCATCCATGGAGTCCCTTACTGAAATAATTAAGAACCTTGAGTCCCGGAGAATAATCCGTCCAGTCCACAGCACCTTCAATAAAACGGTGCTGGGAATATTGAAGCCAAACGGCCAGTGGAGACTCTGCGCTGACCTTAGGGAGCTCAACAAACGGGTCCATACTTCCCGAAGGCCTCTGCCCTACATTGACCAAGGGCTGGCCCAGATTCAGGGGTCACAGGTATTCAATGCAATAGACCTGACCAATGGATACTGGACCGTGCCTGTCAGTAGGGAGGACCAATACAAACTGGCTTTTACCTTTGGGGGCCAGCAGTACACATGGACCCGAACTCCCTTCGGATACCTCAACTCCGGCAATGAATTCAACATATTTCTACATAAGGCCATGCCCGACCTGGGTACCAGGGGTAACCTAGTCTATGTAGATGATGTCCTCATCAAAAGTTCATCTGTGGAGGAACACATAGCGGAGATCCGTTATGTTCTGACACAGTTGAGGGCCGCCGGAGCAAAACTTTCCTTTCAGAAAGCACAGTGGTGTAGAACCCGTGTTAATTTCCTGGGGCATGAGATTACTCCTCAGGGTCTCTGTCCCCAGGAAAAGAAAGTAGAAGCACTTCAGAAACTGAAAGACCCCACAACTCTGCTGGAACTAAGGAGCCTCCTTGGACTGACTAATTACAGCAGAAAGTTCATTGAGGGCTATGCAGAGATCACCAGACCCCTGATTCATCTCTTGAAGGGGGGGTCAAGTAGGAATGGGGTCCAGAACATTCTGAGGCAGTAAGACAGCTCAAAAGAAGCCTCTTACAAGCGCCTTGCCTAGCTTACCCTGTCAGAAACAAGGAGTTCTTCCTGGAGACAGGGTTCTCTAATACGTGCTTGACGGCAGTATTATACCAAAAGCATGACAAGGTCAATAAAGTAACCTCCTACGCGAGCAAAACTTTATCCTCTGTGGAAGAAAAATTCAACGATTTTGAGAAGGCACTCCTGGCAATGGTGTGGGCATTGAAGAATTACCGCCCGTTCACCCAGGGGGAACACATCATAGTGGAGACTCCACACCAGCCTCTGCAATACCTCCAAAGTGACAGAATCTGGGCCGGAAATGTGAGTAATTCCCGAATTACTTCCTGGATTCTGTCAATGCAAGGCTTTCCTGTGGAGGTCAGATATGGCCAAAACAAGAAGAGTCCCCTCGCGCAAGGTCTGGCTGACTTGCATGATTGTGCCACAGAAAACTGTCTCGAGGAGGAAAGTCAAAAAATCAAGGACAACATGGAGGCATACCTTAATTCCCCACACAAAGTCTTTGAAGAGGACAAGTGTGAGAGAATACCCACTGTCTATGTGGATGGATGCTTGTACCATGTTAATAACAACGGGGAAAAGTAACTGGTGGCCGGCGTAGGGAATGCATGGGTGAAGGAGTCCCCAGAACCCTCCGCTGGGTACAAAATTGTTTCCCGAAGTAGTCAGGTGGCAGAATTGATGGCTGTGTATCAAGCCATCCTCACTGCTGTCCAACATCAACTCCACGAACTGGTCATAATCACAGATTCAGATTATGTACGGAACGGGTTTGTGGAGCAACTGGTTAACTGGAAAACCAGAGGCATGTTATGTGGTAATAAAGAAACCCTTGAAACATGGGAAGTTAATCCAAAATATTTATGATCTGGTCACCACGAATGGGATGACCATCTACTGGAAGAAAATCAAGGGTCATTCCAAAGTAGAGGGACCAGACAAAACTGGAAATGACTTAGCTGATCAGATGGCCAAAACTGGGACCATCCAAGGGGATCTAATAGAGATTGAGTCCCTGTTGGGAGAACTCCAGGTCACTGCTATCACTAGGTCCCAGACAAATGCTCACAATGATCTTTCAACTGCACAATTGAGTAAGGAGACCCCAGATGCTGATTTGATTACGGCTCAAAAGGGGGATCCAACAATTGGTAAGTTTTACCAACACATTGAGGACCCTGAGAACTTTCCCCTGACGGATACCGATTACATTGGGAAAGAGGACCTTAGAGTGTTGATGAAATGTCCAAAGATGTTCCGAATCCAAGACGGTTTGTTGTTTAAGGAAATCCCAAGCTGGGCATGATCAGTGGGTGGTCCCTACCTCATTCCGAAGCCTGATGTTAAGTCACGCCCATGATGCGGCCACCGCCGGTCATAGGGGGTTTCATGCAACACTTGAGATCTTAATAGAGGTTGCATACTGGCCACACATGGGGCAGGACCACGACTAATACTTGAAGGGGTGTCTTGTGTGTGCACAATTTCAGCCAACATCCCTCACACACCGGGCGCCTCTCCAAAAGAGGGGGATGACACTGCCATGGTCAGATTTGCAAATCGACTTCGTAGGCCCTGTGATTCGCTTGTCTAGGGGAAACAAGTGCATGTTGACGGTCACATGCTTGTTTACCAAGTGGGTGGAATGTCTCCCGGACCCAAACTGCAACCAGAAACAGCAGTTGCCCTGATGATTAACCACATCTTTTCCCGTTTTGGTCTACCTCAAAGGATTGAGTCAGACAGAGGTAGCCATTTCACAAAGATGTGGGAGATACTGGAGGTCAAAAGGAAGCTACACATTGCTTACCGACCAGCTTCTTCTGGGGCAGTAGAATGCTATAACTGAACCATTGTGAGCATCTTAAAAAAGTTTGTGGCAGATTCTGGGCCAAGTTGGGATATCCGATTACCTTTGGTCCTAATGGCCATCAGATCTACCCCTTCATCTGCAACCAAAATGTCACCATTTGAGTTGATGACTGGACGCAAGATGGTGCTTCCCCTGCATTTGCTATACAGGACCCAAGAGAAGACGTTGATCAATGCCTCCACAACTCATTAGTATGTGGAGAATTTGAGGAAACATCTCCAACATGCTTTTGCCTATGCTCAGCGGAATCGAGAAAGATCAGCTGAGAGCATGAAAACTCACTATGATTTGAAAACCACCAGGAAGGAATATAATGTGGGAGACCGGGTCTATCTATACAATTACCAAAGGAACCAGGCCAAACAGCAAAAATATTTGCCTACATGGAAGGGACCCCTTGAAATTATAGACAAGATCTCCCCAGGTGCATACAAGATCCGCCTCCCCAAAGGCAGTTTGGCAGAGGGGGAAGACAAGTGGGTCCACATCAATCAGCTAAAGTGTTACCATCCCAGGCACACTCTGCAACAACTGGAGGAATACTCTGGAATCCCAAAGGGGGCCGCTCCAGAGTAATTCAGTTCCATTTCTAAAATATCCCACATATGGTCTCTAAAATATTATGATTCTTGAAAGAAAATGTCTCCTGATTATATCTTGTTTTTAAAATAAGACTGCAAAATGTATCCTGATGTATAAAATGTATATGTTTGCCACACCATTAATAGTGGTGGAAAAATGTCTAGGAATGTGTATTGCTGCTTTGCTTTATCTTCCTAGGAGAGATGAAACCATGGTGACTGACCAAGGAGGACGACCCGGGGACCGGGAGCAAAGATCCGCCCAATATTCACATCAGGACCGGCGAGGAGAACCGATCGATCCAACTGGATGGAGGAAAAGATGCTGAACTGTGCCATCTACGGAATTGGAAGAAGATGATGCAGGCATACCAGCGTGTGGATCAAAACATCCTTTGCACCCGACTGCCCCTCAACTCGAAATCAAAGTGCAGTCGGGCGGGGGGGCTTGTCAGGGGTATTGACCCACGATTGAGTCATTAGGCTGAAACAGTTGGTGCTGTGGGCTTAGAAAATCCAAGATGGCCGAAAAGCCCACGTTGCGTCAGAATCCAGGAGAACCGCGCAGTGTTGTGCACACCAAAATGGTCGCCTAACCTGCCACCCACCAGTGCGAGCGTGATGGACCGGAAGCGCCATGGGTAAAAGGTGGTGCCCAAGGAAAAACAGCAGGGCCTGTTGGCTCAAAAAGCGCTTTGAAATCACCTTTGTTTCTCTGAAATGCAAGCTAAAAATGCCTATTTTAAACATTGCAAGATATTCAAAAATCTCAAGGAACACCAGCAGACATTTGGCAGAAGGTAGACTTGTGTGCATACAAAATCTGGGAAAAGAAAGAGCCTAAAATAATGTTCATAATGAAACTGGCTGAGCTGTGGATGTCAGCAGCTGAAGTGAAATTGGACTTAAAGCCACTAAAATCGAAATGTTTAAAATATATGAGTGACCTACTGTTGAGTGTCACATAGTTTGCAACTGTTAAATGTCATAGTTTTGAACTTAGAATCAGCGTTCTAGCTGCATGTGTAAAAACTGTAAGTTTGATTTGGATGAAGAAAAACTGGGAACAAAAGTGACATTTAGCTGAAGCCTGGCTTGAAGAGAGTGAATTCTGCCCGGCAACTACCCCCGACAGGAGTTGAAACTTGCTCATCCACTCTTCCCAGGCCTGGCTGCATTCTGCTGCCCCCACCAAAAAAGATGACACCTCCCTGATTGGATTAGGGGAGCAGCAGCTGGGGACTGCAGGAAACTGAACAATGTGCCTTCCTTGGCTCAGGACAATGTTAAATTAGGGGGGGTCGTAAATGGCTTCCTCTTGAGAGAAACGGGGAGGGGAAGTGCCTCTGTGAGCAACTTGAGTTGGAGGAAGTGGACAAACCAGAAATTCCACCATGTGCTTTGGGAAACCACACCCCTCTGGGCCAGAGCATAATTTAAAAAAAAGATGGATAATTCATAGTACGGACTTGTCAAAATTATATAATTAATATCATTATTCTTGTGATTTTTCTGTGCACATTTTAAGAGGTGTTAGAACTCTGTACCATGTTCTGAGGCAAAACCCCATGAATTATGGAGATTGCAGACAAGGGGTTCACGCTAGAAAAATGAATATATGTGTAGAAAGGCGGTGTACATCTGTGTCATTTTTAGTAAAAATCCAATATTGTTAAACCAACTAAAAACAAAAATAAGTTGCCATTTTTGAACCCATGATATGTACATGTAATGTCAATGACATGTGTATCTGGGAAACCTGTTAGTTATGAAAAATTCATTTTCTAAGTAAAAGCAAAGGGGCGTTTCTTCAATAGACTGTAAGACTCTGACTCACTCTGACTCACTGCTCCCTTCTCAAATCAGGTCAAAGAGAAATCATTGACCTATCAAATCGTGAGTGGGTTGGGCAAAGAAAGTTATCATCCACACCCATTTTCAAAAGACATATAAAGAGCCACTGGAAGCCAGACAGGGACATTAATTTTTCCAACCTTCAACTGAATTCCTGCGCAGCACGCTGACGGAGAACTCCAGAATCCAGAACTCCAGAGATCCAGACTGACTCTAGAACAAAAACTCCAAAGAGCTGAACTCTTCAGCAGGCCTCAAAATCTTTTGCAAACTATTCAACCGCCGGGCTGTGCGGTTTGCTGCTTGCTAAGAGTCCTGTGTATCCAGAACAGAACCGGTACCCAGAAAGCAGTGCGGTATCCAGAGAGACCAGACCAGACCAGATCGCTGTGAGCAGAACCAGAGACCCAGACCAGACCGCTGTGAATAGAACCGGAGCCTGATTGACCCACCGAGCAGAGAGAACCACAGCTAAACTTGTTGACCAGGCCATTCCTTTCAAATTTATAGTGTGAGTACCCAGCTAGAACTGTGCAGAGCCCATATTTTAGCTTAAAATAATCTGATTCAAAACATTTAACCTGTCCAAAACTGCATCATAGAATCGTGTGTCCCTTCTCCGATTTTAAATCTGTAAAAGTGTCATTTGCCATTTTGAATCATTATTTCATTTCTGAAAAACTGCCTTCATAAAATCGTCCGTATCTCTTGAACCGTTTGTGCTAGGAATGCGATTTAACTTTCATTTGGAAGCTAAGATTCCCAGCTGTCCAACAAGCTCTAAACCGTAATCGCGCTCGACGCATTCGGAAAAAGTGCTGCGATTTGCGATTTGGCTCAAATTTCTTCACTTGTCAAAATAGCAGCTTCTTGCTTTCCTTTGCTGAAATTCGTTTGCAACCTGACAATCATTCATAGAGCATTACTAAAGTGATCCTGAACTAATTTAAAGTAGCTATCACCCACCCGGAATCTCTTATAGGGAATTAAAATAATCTTTAGCATATTTTTCCCTTCTTTGCATACCACCTTGAAAGTACTTTCCCTGTGTTTAAAATCATCCCTGTTTCTCTAAGATTGCTGGGGGGGGATTGGAACTTTGTATTGCATTTGTGTTGGTATTCTTGAAGACTGTGTGCTCTCCTTCCATTTCCTTATATTGCATACGGGGGGGAGTGAATTGTCAAAAGAAAAAGCAATCACATTATCTCTTGTTCATATCATATCAAATTATTTCTGTGTTGCATTCTGTCCCACCTTGCATCTCCTTGAAACCATAAAGCATTCCCAGCTACCTTGTTCTTTCTGTACCAACTCCTAAGAAATAAAATAAGTGTGCTAGTGTGCTAGTGTAAGATTATCCATTGTTGATCAACATCATATTCTTAAGTGTGATATGAAATATTAATTTATTATAAAAGTGTGATATATATATTGTTAAATTTTCAATAAATCTTTTAATTTGCAAAACAAACCTACTTCTTGGCTCAGTGGGGTCAGTGGGATTCTAAGAGAGGGGCGCTATACAAGGGTTCATCATCCAGATTATAACTTGTCATAAAAATACATAAATAAGGGCTTCCCTTGGGCATCCCAGACGAGGCACTGACTTAGTGGGATTGCTGAATTGAAGTTAACAGTGTGGACATGGTGACGTGACACTCGTGGTAGGAGAGTGTTACCAAAATGCAGGGAGGTAGGCGATATCGATCAATGTACATCTCTTACATTGAGTGAACTATGTATCTGCCATTGAGTGTCTCGCAGGTGCAGACCTTCAGGGTGTCTTGACACGCAATGGCATTTCATGAACTGAGTGAGCTGCACAGTTGCCTTTGGATGACACTCGAGTGCGGGGAGGAGCAGAAAAAACCTGAGTGTACCTTGTGCAGTTGTTGACATGCTCACATGTCACTCAGAGTGTGAGGAGGTTAAAGACATGAAGGGAGGGAGCAGATAGCAGGCTGTCAGTGTGCGCTTGAACTGACTGAATGGCACACATGCTACTTGGGCAGCACTCCGTTACAATGAGGAGCAGAGAATCCCTTAGCGGAGATGGCACTTGTGGTGGGGGAAAAGTTAAAGACATTCAGGGAGGCAGCAGATAAATGCCAGTGTCATCTCTTGAATTGAGTGAATTGCAGAACCCAGAATCCCTGAGATCAGCTTGTGTTATTGAGTTGACAGTGGCGTGACACTTGTGGTGGTAGTTACAGACATCCAGAGAGGCAGGGGATACCTATTAGTGTCCTTCTCTTGAAGTGAGTGAATGTGACAATATGTTTGAAGTACTAAAACAATCTAGGGGCAGGGAGAAACGTGCTGCTCACGGTCTCTTTATGCCAGCTACAGCACATTCAGTGTGCACAGGTGATGCCAGCATCTCAAAGGGTCTATGAAAGGTATGCACAACCCAACATTCCAACCCCATCCCCTCAATAAGGAGCATGCAGCACAAGCACATGCACTGTCACCACAATGATTGTGCACACACACTTTCATAGAAGGTTGCACTTTCAATTCCATCAGCTGGGGTTGGGAGAAGACCTTGTGCAATGATGAGCGGGACTGGGCAACACGCAGTGCACTTGCGTTGCAGGTTGAAATTGAAAGTAAAAGGTTATGATTAAGGCACCCGGAATTCTTGCATTTATTTTAGCACCATTCTCATCTGATTGTATACATATTTATTTGTTGTCATTGTTCCTGTATTTATCCATGTTTATTGTTTGCTGTGTAAAAGAAAAAAACTGCAACTAGTATTTTCCACAAATATAGACATAAATCACAGACTGCATATCTCCAGCCATTTAATCAACTAAAAAAGGATATAAATTCCTTTTTAGCCTTTCGTTTATATTACTTTGCACAGCTACTTCCCTGCAATGCATATTTGACAACTTTAAGACGCTAACCAAGAGACATACATTTCCTTTTTTATTCAATTTTTGCAAATAAATGCAGTCAGGAAACAGAGTGATCTCAATAGTATTTATGTACGATATGTAACAGGGAGCCTTAGCTATGATCCATCTGAGACTGCACAGGAACGTGCACTGCTGTTGGAAAACAGAGACCCTAGTGGTGCAGAGCAGGAGGAACATGTCACAAATCAGACAATACAATGTATCATCATGTGTCACTTAAAAAAACACAACCATCACCAACAGCAGCACATTAAGAAGAACCCAGCCTGTGCGTCGTTAGCCCAAAACAAACATTCAAAGTGTGGCCGTACTTCGCACAGAATAAAATGCAAATTAATCTGGCCACTTGCCACAAATCTGTGTGCAGAGGAAAGGTAGGAATTAACCTGGCCACCACAACTTTGCCAAACCATTTAATGCAGCCATGGGAAGAATTCAAACAACCTGAAGTGCACTCTACCCCATACCAAGTGATAAACTGCATACCAGCACCCATCCATACTATTACACCCATAAATATTATAGCTGTCGCATTGCTTCGGAAACCAAACGATCTCCATATAACTCTTTAGCACGTCATTACTTCAGGCCAGTGTTGTGAAAGCATTTCAGCATGGACGGAAATATCATAGTGCAAAAGTCCGACAGAGCCTGCTCAAAGCCAATCTTCCAATTATGTTGCCCTCCTCTTACATTTAGAAACCTGTATTCACGCATTTCTGGAATAGCTGATCACCATTAGGCAATTCACAGAGCCGTTTTTTTTTTCTTGTTTGCAAGAACCTGAATTGTTAATGCAGTTATGGCCACTGTGGGGTGGATATATACAGCCCTCTGATCAAAAACACAACTCTCTGTGGACATGTGGAGCAGTGGAGAGAGCAGTGGCTACATGTATATCAGTACACACTGGGCCGGATTTCCATTCTCTGTCAGACAAGAGAGGTCCGCGAATAATGCGTGCGAACAGCACATGCTTGTCTGAAATATGGCAACAAATTGCATGCACGGATTTCATGGCAGCAGCCCCAGAAACTACTGTTGATATTTGGTAAAAGGTGGAGGAAGCACAGGAAAAGTTGCCAAGGCCTCATATTTTGTAGTTGGGCTTCTTACGGCAGACAACAGATAGAATGCCATTGCTGCCTTGAGAATTGGCAATACAATGCACTTTGCCTGCTGTGCACATGCATTACACTTGTTCAGTATAGGCTTTGTTAACTATTATCAGCCGGTTAAGGAAATGGCTGCATTGGCACTGAGGATCAGCTGACATTTTAGTCAGGCTTACCATGTGAAAAATACCCTTTGCCTAATATAGTTGTATCTCAAGATGCCACGGTATATCCTGCAATTTCAGTGGCCACTCACTGGAATGGCACTTTTCACAATTTGGAAAGGCTGTGAGAGGAGCAGTGCAACCCCATCCCAGACTATTGCAACACACATGACATAGCACTAGATGGAGTTTCCTTAACACTGATCCAGGGACAGTTGCTGTCCAATGTTTGTTCTGAGTTGTGAAATATTGAGGAGGCTTCAAACATAGTTTGCTGTCGCAATGCCTGACTCAGTGAGGTTCTCCCTCTGGTATGACATCTTAAACTGAACCTCTCCAAAATAAAGTCCTATGATTTAGCAGGTGATGAGGAGGAGGCACAACTGTTGAAAGACCTGCTTACAATGTTGCGTGTGATCCTCTGGTAGTTGAAAAGAAAGGTTGTGGCAAATACCTCACAGCTTCCTTTTTGGATGCACATTTCAAGGTGAAAGGCGCTGATTTTAACCAGCCTCTGTCAAGATAGAAAGAATGTGCAATCAATACCACAAGGACGAGGCACTTTGAAAGCGTGCGTGGAGGCATCAATTGGAGGAAGACTGCTGGTAGCAAGAAGAGATGTAAGCATCCCAAGGTTTCCCAACAACACCAGAGATGTCCAGATTGACAAGCAGGGCAGAGGCAGCCTATGGAGAGGAAATGATGTGTGAAACCCATCTCACAGACTCTGGTATCTTGAATATTCACTATGCATCAACAAGACAGGACAGCGGACCATTAAAAGAATAGATACTTGATGTCTATCTAATGGACACCTCAGCCCTGTGAAGAGATGACAACCCGGTATTGGAAAAGCATGCAGTTCTTATCACAGTCACAGTTGTGATTGTAAGATTTGCACTGGGATTGCTAAGTGGTCCCCCTGTAAGTGTACAGTTGGAGAGAATGATCAGTTTAGTTGGGTCTATTGTCTCCAAACACAGGATTAGCATATTAGTCTTACACGTAGAAACACTGACTTTTTCAAACCTGAATGAGCACCTCTTTGCAGCAGACTATGGGAAGTCATATTCCCAAAGTCCACACAACAGCTGAAATGATGATGATGACTTGTTTCCTGCCACCAGTGCTGCATGTCTAAGACCAAACCTGGTGAGGGGTTGCTTCATGGTGAATGTGATTGGGAAACAGTTATCTCTAGTAGTGACTGACAGGCCATGATCATGTGCTGACTCGCTGATGATGACAACGTGCTGTTGAATTTTGAGTTATTAAAATGTTATCATCCTACTGTTGTCACTATCCTTCACACCTAAGCCACTCTTACATGTGTGAGAGTCTCCCTGAGAGGACAGTCAGTCCCCATGACTCGCTAACGGAATCCTGAAGCGCTACCTGCAAAAGGTATATATCGTGCTGTAGCACATGTCCCTCAATGGCAGCCTCAGTTGCCATGGGTTAGAACCCCCCCCCCCCGACTGGTAGACATTAGGCAATAAAAGCAGAATGTGACTGCATGCCTCATGAGCGGGTGTGAGGAATTCAACCATCCGCACAGGGAGTGTGCGCTCACCTGGGCTTTCTTAATTTAAAAACAAATGAAAATTAATGATGGGAGTTCAACATCCGAAAATGTGTGGGGCTAACCGGCACACATTTTCTAATGCTCTCCACACAACAAACACATAGTCCAGTGTACTCTGGAAGTGCAGTTCTCCCTGTCACATTTATTTGACAGGTGACAGCGAGGGGAGCACGAAATCAACCAGAGGAGAAGGGCTGCACATTCCTCCTTCCATGGCCCGCCTAATTAAATATCAAAGGCTCCATGGTTCAGCCCTGTTCTATTGACTAAGTTATGTGCGTTGGTGGAGCTTACTGATGAGAGTTAATTGAAGCAGGACTGCGAATAGGCCTGGTCACAGAGCTTAACAATGGCCAGGAAAACTAACACCTCATTGTTATTCAATGTGTCACCTTGAAGCTAGATAAAGCATGGGTGTAGCACTGTGTTAATAAGTATGACAACTGGGCTCTGTCTCCGTATTGTGGAGCCATTACCAATGGTAGGTGTACACACAGACAGGTCATCATGGCAACCTCATATCCCGTCCTTCCATTTCATGGGGGAGCGGGACGAGAGGTGCAGCTCGTGTAGCGGCAAACAGCTAACGGGGTGCGCTTTCGGGTCACCATGTCGATGGATAAAGCCAGGAGGCCATGCACATTCCTGCGTAGGGGTTTGCAGCACTGGCTTATGCGTGGAAGGAAAAGGGGGTGAGTGTGCCAGTTCATCTGAGCTTGTAAATCACTCCATGGACTTAAACGAGGTATTTAGCTTTGATCTATTCATGTATACGTTACAGGAAGCTCTGGTATTATCAGATTTCCAAGGAGAGAACAACAGTTAAAGCCTGTGCACGGAGACTAAGGTATGTGTATGATTTTGGTAAAAACTGCATGTAGCATCTAGCATTGAATAGCTTGGAGTGATTACTCATTTCAGTAAATATTGTGATAATTTGGCATATTATGGGAATTGATTGCGGTCTGAACTATTTGAATGTTGTTTGCCTTGAATACATTTTGCAAATGTTGATTATGTGGAACACATAGCCCTGAAGATGGTGCTTGGCACCGAAATGCATTGGAATTAGTGTTTCTCAATAGACCAATGGTCTTTTTTTGACTCAAGAATCGTGTGAATAAACACTACTTTTTGAAATCTCAATGTGAATTGAATTGAATGCAAAGTATATCGTTTTATGATCTACTGCCTAGAAAAATTATTTTCTTTGAGAGGCACTGAAGATAAAGGCGATTTATTGATTATACAGAAGGAAGAACTTATTTTGAAACAATGGAACTAAAATATTAATCTCTATTAGGGCAATTTGAGAGCACCAGAGTGGTTTCCAGCTGATTTCTGTCAGCCACAGTACCTTGAAGCGAGCTCCCACCCCTCTGAATGAAGGGAAGTGAATGACATGTCTGGGTGCAGCATTTACTGTAGCAAACCGTGCAGAGCAGATCCCTTTCAGAGGGACGAAGTATGTGATTTGAGGGAGACAGAAGTCAGTTCTCAACACAAACTCAAGGGATACTTGCACTTTGATCAAGAGGCACAGAGGGCTCAGTTAACCAGAGAAACACTTTGATCTATAACAGAGAGGAAGATGTTGCCCCAGAGATTGAGTCATCACAGCGGGACACATGGATTCTATCTAAATCTGGATGCTGCCACTGCCAGTTGCATGTTCACTAAAACTGGTTCTTTGGCTGGCTTGTGCAACACATGCCTGCTAGTGCCAACCAGTGCCAATGACAATGATTTGCCAGGGTTTCCAGATATGGTGGTCACCCACTCCTTTGAATGACAAGCCTGTGAATGTGCTGATTCAATTTTGGGTTGGGAGGAGCAAACACATTGTCACCACTGTGGCATCACAGTCACTAGTGGAATGGGAGATGTAGGATTCATGGACCCTGAACATTTTTTGTTTTCACTGGTGTATGTGATTCCACATTGCTGTTGTTGCCAAGTATATTGAATCGCAGGAGTCACTTCTCCCATGGGGGGAACCTTTCCCTTGAACCTAGGCAGGCTAGCCCCCTTCGCAATATCCTCCCTATGGATAGAGGCAAGTGGGACTTCACCAGGAGAGACGCCCCCCTTTGGGAGTAGGACGCTTGGTCTGATGAGTATCTCTCTAACCAACCTACCTATAGCCCCTCAGTAATGACACCTGCCAGAACGCATACAAATGCTGAAATGTGTTATTGTCATGTAGAAACCTTTAGTAAATGTGAAGAGATATACCTATGTGGTACTGAGACAAAGAAAACCACTGGAGAAGGACAGAGTGCAAACAGTTTGACGTTCTGCCAGGAAAGTCCCACGGCAGCATCATAAATCTGAGAGGAGGAGACCTGGGAATGAGAGAAGTCTGGGAGATCCAAATCAGCTGTGAGGTTGGAGCTGAAGGAGGCAGAGGTGCATGGCTTCTGCAAGCTGTAGTGCAAGTCTGCACTTTTCTCCCGCAGGAAAATCTAAAGTACGAGAAGCTGAAGGACAAACACAGTATCAAGGAGTGACCAAGTGAGGAGTGGTGGTGTGAGCAAAGTCTGGTGGACTTGGGAGTCTCTAAACAAAGCTGAGACTGTTCACCTGAATGCACCGCACAGCGTGCAGAAGGAATAGGAAACATAGAGCTGAGAAGCGAACCTGGCAATCACAGAAGAAGGCCGACTGCAAACTGCAAGCCCACTGACAGGATTCCTGGGACAGTAAGCTAGTGGGGAGAGTGGGAGACCGGCATGGGGGACCAATAATAACATATGGGCCATTCATACTCATCCCAGTAAGTACCATGTATGGAAAGTATATAATAAATGTGGTATTCCTGGAACACAATACTCGTCCCAAGGAGAACAAAGTGTTGGAGAAGAGTGAGCATCATTACTGAAACACGCACTACTTGTCTCAGTTAGCACCATGTGCTGGAGAAAAGTGAGACTAATTTTACAGCAATTTCCCCTTTGGCCTACATGAACATACGTGTTGTAACACCTTTTTATTACTATTTGAACCCTGGGTTCTTTCTTGAGTAGGCACCCAACCCATCTCACACCAACCTTAACAAATATCTTGTGTCGCAATGGACCATGAACAGGCCGGTGTGTAACAATGAAATTTTTATTTATTTTTAGAATTCAAATGAAACTTCAGAGCAAAACTAAATTTAGAGCTGCAGCCACCACAGTGTGGCAGTACAAATGCAAAACCTTATAACACAGTTAATTTAACTTCTAACACCATCTACATAAACTTTTTATAGAAATAGAAAAAAAACACTTTTCTTCACAATAACAGATGGCACGTATGTTGAGCACACCCCCTGCAACACTTGCCCCAATTACCTGCTGACTAAATTCTTAGTGGGTGGAAAGCAGTGGCAAGGAGTCAGAAAGAAGAGGGAAAATCATTTTTTTAAAATTCTTCCAACTACCCCAGAATGGGAGGCCAAAAACTAAATGAAAACTCTTAAAATGAGCAAAATGGCATACTCAGATTTTACTGGTTACTTATAGATCAGTTTACACTTGCAGTAGGATAGCCGGGACAGAAATATGTGTGGCTGTACTAAAGAGACAAGGAAACTTACAGGCTACTGAACAGGACACTAAAGCAACGTGAACACAGTGGAGAAAATCGATTTTGGGAAGGAAAACAATACACATGAAAACGCACACGGCAGAATTGCAATTTCTTACTTTACACAGGCTTTAAACTGGCAAACAACTAAGAAAATGGGCTTCGTAGTCAAAATCGGAAATTGTTTTTTGACATGAGGAACGAAAATGCAGAACAGATAGGATACTGAGGGGAAGGGATGATAGTATGGGTTTTTCTATAGGAAATGCAAATCAGATTTTAAAGAAAAGCAAAATACACAGGCACATTCGTTTTTGTTAGCACAATGAATATTTCTATTGAGGCTATATTTTAATGACTATATTCTTAATGAAAGACACTGTACACAAGGGGGTTAATTTCGAATTTTAACCAATTTGCACTATGTACCTCCTTAAAGGGGAATTAATTAATTCATCTCAAAATGGTGCTAAGGACTTACACAGATAACTGAAAGAAGTAGATAAGAAATATGCTAACGGTACGGACACAGATTCTTCTAAGGAAAGACTGAACAGTGGATATTGGCAATTTGGGATATTAGTAGGAATTTGGTGGTATTTTAATAGGATTTGAACAGGATAAAAGGCAAAATGATGGGATATGCAGTTGTTGTGGGTACTAGGTGATGAGATACTTACAAGATACACTTGAGTTCGGTAATTTAGGCAGCCAGCAAGGTCTTTGGACAGCTGGGCCAAGGATCTGGTCGCTGGGCAGTGGGGTCTTGAGATCTGGTCACTGGGACAGCTGGGCTCTCCTGGATGGGACTAGCTGGGCAGGGTCTGGTCACTGTGGACAGTGGGCTGGGTCTGGTGACTGGATTGTCCTAAAGGGGATCAGCGGCCTCTCCTATTTTCTCCCTGGGTTATTGTGTATGCCCGGAACAAGATGGGTGGTTCTTCCTGGACCAGGATGGTCCGGCCTGGATGCGATAAACTGACTATGGATCTAGTTTGGGAGTCTTTTAATGTTGAATATCTCTTGTGTCTCTCTCTGTCTCGTGCTTATATAGCCAGGGTGACATCATAGATTTTACACTCTGGAAGGAAGTACTCTGGACTCACCCCTCGAATGGGAAAGGCCAAGATACTGATGTCGCCTCCTCCCTACCGGCTGATTGGTTCAAGGGAAGTGACATCACCTTATGTGTGCGCATTTTATGACTTCGTTTGTCTCACAAGTCTATTTTTTACAAAAATGATTTATGAAACAAAATTTCATATTTACACTAGTCACCATCATAAAAAGCAGATATGCAGATCCCATATTTCACAAAGAATCGGCCAATCCGAATGCCAATTCTGTGTGATTCTGCATCGGCCTTTGGCGCAATTGTGCCATTTTCAGGAGAAAAATAACATCTAAAGTTCTGCAAATGGCTTCACAGATGCATGCTAGTATTTGGCACATTTTCCCCAAGTTTAATGTCTGTGCCATTTATGCTTCACGCAGAAATGCATTGCTCTTGCCATCCCAGTTCGCCACGTGCTAGATAGATGCACATTACGCTTGTTCAAAAATCACATACAATACTAGCATAATATTGAATTCTTTCTTATTTAAGGTGCTGAGCAAAATGTCTTGATGTACAACAGTTTTTAAAATGAATGTGCCAGATTAGTCCCTTGTGTGGGTGCTCCTTCCACTCCCCCAGCCAAACTGTCTTTGCCCTATGTCAGCCTGAACAAAGGATTTCCATGACTCCTCTTTGAAGCCATCCAGTGAGTGCTGGGAATGAAAGTACAGGAAATCACACCTCTGATTCAACACACAAGGCTTCATCCCCTTCCTTTGTCCTTGGGAGCAGTTCTGCCTGGCAATCTGGTAGAACCTGTAATCATCACACCACCAGGTCCCATAAGAACAGAACACATGCCCTTGCAGCATCAGTTCACTGGTAGGTGCAAAATTATCCTTTATACCAAAATGGTTTGACATTAGTACCTGGGCCTCAGCCAGGCTGATTGTTCTTTTTTAGGGCGGGCTGGGGGAACATAATATACATTGCTTTGCAGCCCCTCTACCCACATATACAATTGTTCTTTCTTTGCAAGCCACAATATTATTTCAAAATGTAATTTTCCTGCTTTGCAAAAGCAGATTTACATGTGTTCTTTTTCTCTTATGATAATTTCACAAGATGTGGTTTCTGACGCACATTTGCATTAACTTTCTGAAAGGCTTTTAAAGATATGGTCAGTTTCTGTACACAGAGATATGCTGAAAATAGTTTCTTGGTAATTGAAACGAGGCAAAAAAGATAGCCATGCTGTATCTTTCTTTTGCAGTGATTTGCGTGTACTGGTTCCTTTCAAAAGTAAATCCTAGCCGTGCGGACTTGAAACAGAATTCTTTCCTCTTCATGGATTTATTTAAGGAAAAAAATGCCATTCTGGGAGGGATTGCCTCATTTTATGGCATTAGAATGAAATACACATGCAGGATTGTATTTAAATGAAGCAACACGGTGTGATGTTTAAAATGAAAGGAGGCACAAGTGTGATGCTGTCTTGAATACAGGTAATTTTCTTGTGCAGCCTTGAGTTTTTAAATTACAGAACAGTAATGCAGAGCCTTTCTGTATTTAGGTTATTTTCTCTGGATTCACGTGGAGCAGAACAAAATGCAGGCATTCTTGGGTGAATGCTGAAATGTGGCTGGTAAATGTACCACACGGTGTGTAATCTTCATGTATGAACTGCATCCAGCCTCCCTGCTACATTGCCTTCCTCTCATCGCTCCATGCTCAAGAGGACCTCCATCAATGGCACCTCCTCCTTTTCCTCTCATCCTCCTTTTTATGGAACTGTTACAATGTCTCAGCCCCTCCCTCGGAAGCCTGAAGAATCTGCATGTCCTTTGCCCTTGTGCCTTGGCAAAGGAAAAGGATAATTTCCTCACCTTCCTCCATTCTCTGTCTAATTTCCACCAAAATTACCTAAAAAATGCTGTAGAACTTTTAGACAGAGGAACCAATGATTGTGAGGCAATATATCAAGGAGCACATAGATAGGAAATGTAAGTCACACGCAGAAAATATGGAAGTAGGGGGAAGGAATACAATTTAATTTACTGACTGTTTAAATTTCTTTGGGAAAGGAAAGTGGACAGGCAAGTTAATCAAGTTTTACATTTTCCCAAAGTAAAACAAAAAGGTAAACATCACCAAATCCAAACACCTTCCATTGCCTCTTGACTATGATTAAAATAGGGATGGGGATGTCTGTAATAGAGGACATAATTCCGAATGCCTGTATTCAGATCACTGTAATAAAATTGAGATGGTGGGTCTGCAAAACCCACGATACCCATCTATTAAAAAAATGTTTATTGGAACCACACAAAAAGAGAAGGAGCAACCTTATTAGATTTGGTAACTGACTGGATTGATCAGTTATCTGAAAAAATATTGAGATTTACAGATAGTGGTATGTGGAGACCTGAATGCAGACTGTTTGGGAGAGGAGGCGAGAAGACTCAGACTTAAGAATCCCCATAACGATAAACAAATAAAAAGAGGTGAAGAATGGCTGGAATAAATGACACAAAGATGCTTATATTGTCTGAATGGGAACAGCAATGGAGACATACCATCTGCTTCAACTTGGACAAATGGCCTCCAGAAGGCAACCCTAGATTACATCTTTGTATTGGAAAATTTGTTACCAAACGTTATATCGTTAAAGATACAAACTGAATCTCAAAGCGATCATGATCCTGTGGTCAGCACAATATCAGGGAGAATCATTGAGCAAAAGAAATATCAGACTGATAAGCTGGAACTGGAAGGAGTGTGAAATCCCCTAAGGATCCAGTTAAGAGACATCCCGAGAATAATAAAAGATCTAAAGGTATGACAGAATGAAGAGCCTCTCACCATCGAATATGATCAGACTTGGATAGCATATAAAGAAAGTGATGAGCGCACAGCAAACGCTAGCTTCAAGACCAGGCGCATATATGATGTTGAAGTGTCCAAGCAAAAGAAACTACTGAGGAAAGACCTTTGATCTTTAAATAAAGCTAAACAGCAGGTAATACAAGACCTTAAAAGAAGTCGTCCGCTATTTAAGAACTGGCAAAAGTCTCACAAGGCAATACTTCTTCAGATAGATGCAGAACATATGATGAAAACTTTAAACAATACAACCAGCAGGAATCTGTGGCAGCTTTGAACAAAAACAAAGGCCTCAATGATCCATGCCTTCAAAATCCAATTGATGAGACACATAGGTGAAACACTTTAAAACATTATTTGAGGATGGCATAAGAATGCAATGAATAAAAATAAACAAATCATATTTCACCAATCATGAAACTTTATGATCTGCAGAGCAGACATCGAGGCATTAATCAAAAATTCTTGTGCATCTCGAGCACCTGGCCCCAACAGGATTTCGAACGCATTACTAAAGGAAAACCCGGAATTATGGGCATAATTCTGCAAAGTCCTATTCAAAAGAATAGTGAAGGAAGGTAAAGTTCCAGAAAGTTGGAAAGCTGAGATTGCAGTACTGATCTTCAAAAACAGGGATTGGATGCTACCAACAAACTATCGTCCTATTGTGCTGCTGGATTGCATTGGAAAAATGTTTGCGACCCTACTTTTTGAGTGTCTGAAAACATGGAGCAAAGAAACCAAGTCCTTTGACATTCGCAAATCAGGATTTGTAAAAGAAGTTGGGTACGGTCGCAATCTCTATCTGATTAGCCTCCTAAATAAAAGAGCTCTCCAAACAGAAAATCTATATAGCAAGCATAGACTTACAACAAAACTTCGACAGCATTGACAGAAGAAACCTATGGGAAAAACTACAGGGTAAAAATTGCCCATGTGATTTATTACTGGCCATAAAAGAACTTTACTCGGCGACATACATGCAACCGGCTATCATAATTAGCTTCTATATAGAAGGCCTAAAGGAAATACTAGACAATAAAAGATAATTCCCACCAAAAATAAATGGAACCGAAGAGGGCAGGCTGCTATACGCAAATGATATGATCAGTTTGGATCAGACTAAGATCGGCCTACAAAGGTCGCTGAACAAGCTATCGACTTATGTGTCCCAGAAGGATCTGAAAATAAATTCCAGCAAATCGGAAATCATGATTCTGTGAGATACAAGAGGAAAAAGGAGACCAACACAAAATTTGATACTAGACGGGAAATGTCTGCAACCAGTAAATAAAATAAGGTGTTTAGGAGTCCTAAATTGAATTATAAAATGTCAGCCTTTAGACAGCTATTGGCGCCCAATGTTGTTGATGTATATTATAGTGTTTGAAGAGATTTGTGAAAGAATTTTTCCTTTTTACAATCAAACTGGCAGCTCCAATTCAAAATACAGTTTCCCTTAGGCTGTCCAAGGGTTAGAAAATTGAAAAAAAAAACAAAAAACAATACTGTATTAATTGAAATGGCGCCTTTTTATTTTGCATTCATGTTATTAGTCGCTGCAATAAATGTCTTGCAATTGTGCACATAATGTATCGCTGTAATAAATGTCTTACAGTTTATCTATGTGCTTATTGTTTTCGCTTTGTTTGGGTCCTTTGTCTCGTTGCTTTATGCTTGTCCTCTTTTGATTTAATTGTGTCCTCGACACGTGTTTCCCCGTCTACTTTTCTGACGGTTCTTCAGGAGGATCTTTGAATTTATTTGCTCTGCACAGTTGCCTTTCCTTATTCCTTATTTGTTTTGATGTTTGCTTGTTATAGTTTTTCCTGTAATCAATTAGTAAATTGTTTATCCATTTGTGGATAGTTAATTGATTGGATTTATTTGTAATTTATTCTCTGGTAATATTCAATTGGAAATCATTGCAATATCTGTTCTATTTCGTCTGTGTTTAAAGTTGCCTTGTTGCGTCTTTCGAAGTATCAAATGTTTTGTTCCTCTTTTATGAACTCCTTCGCTGGAATCCAATGTTTTTCCAATATGCCGTGATTTAGGAGTCCATTTGTATATGTCAAAAATAGAAAAGACATGGATAGGAGATCTAAAATAGAAAACTAAAAGACTAACTGCACAAGGAAAGGCTATTGACAGAAGATTTGGAAAATTTAATTACACCTGGTCATTATCTTTTACATCCAAAAAGTGTCACCAATGCTCATACTTGGAGGAGAGACATGCCTAGGATTGCAAGAAGAGATCTGGAATTTATTAGAAGGTTCCTTCTGGAAATAGATCCTGTGATTACCAATGGCAACACCAATAGCTGTAATTCGACTAGAATTAGGGCTAACATCTTTGGGTGTAAAAGTTATGCCTATATAGTAAGTCAATCCTCAGCGACTGTGCTCCCCAATTTGATGTATTGGGATTGCAAAAACCCGGGAACAAAGAACACCAAGAATGGAAAACTGAATGTGACAGCGGATACCCTGATAAATAATCAATCCATCATTGGTTATAAAGATTCTCTTGGCTGCTGATTTGCGTAAAACGGAAGAAAAAAGATTCAAATCCTCAATGCATACTCTATTCTAAAGACATTATGGACTAATTAATAAAATACCTTCATAATTGCAAAAATGTCCACACTCCTAAACAACATGATCTATTGCTGAGACTTAAATTAAATGTAATGCAAAATAAAACCACCCTCAGAAGATATGAGAAACATCAAGGATGTGTTAAATGCTGACTATGCAGAATGGAAATTGAGACATTGGGACATTTGATCTTATTTTTCCCACAATTGAAAGACTTGAGGTCAATTCACCAGGGTGACGGATTAATGACTGGGAGGGCTTGAGGCTGATAAATGGAGGGAACCTATATATGGGTGTCAAAAGAAAATAATTAATTTTGTGACCACTAAATTCATGGAGGCCATGCTAAAAAGATTAAAAGATAATGAGAAACTGGACTAGAGAACTTTTTTAAGTACGTCTGAGTACTATGTTATCAGAGATGGACAAATAGACACTGGAAAAGAATTTTAAGTTTAAATGTTATCATTACATGTGAAACATTTGTAATAAACTAAACACAAATTAAAAAAAAGAAAACTATATATAGATATAATTCAGTGAAAAAACTTGGTTAAAGGGACATTGTGGTTTAGTTGCAGTGATACAAACCTATGAAATTCAGTGAAATCAAAATACTGCTCAATTTCGCCAGTTATGGTAAGATAAGCAACAATAACTTGTGCCAGCATCATGCACTGCTAAGACTAATACCCAGGACATCAAAGATCATATCACAGATGATATCACATATGAAATTAATTTTGATGAAAAGTCCTTACAAGGGGGAACCATAACGTTCCTTAAACAAAGTTTTCTCACTGTATTTCATAGGTATTTACGAGTGCACCCTAATTTTCTAAAATGTCCTAATATCACACTCACCTCCAATATATCAGCATGTTCATCCAATCTAGAAAGTTTCAAGTAAAAGTTGTGCCATTCTCCACTTCCTAGTAACATTCTAAACATTTTTATCAACTTTCTACAACTTTTTACACCGTTTCTTGTTTGCTGAGGTTCGCGAATGTCTGATGTCACTGCGGACCTCCCGAACAGCAACACGTTACCGTGCACGCATGTGGCATGATAACCTGTTTGCAAATGGATCCGTACTTCGTGAACAGGTCAGTGCTTCTTGAACTTTTAGAAACTGCATTTTCAGCCACTCTAGGAAGCTGAAAGTTAACCCTTCCACATCTCCTACATTATTCTTACTAATTTTCCATATGCAATCGAGGAGAGAACACCTGCTTGAAAGAATATTGGCACACCTGCTATTTAACTTCAAAAATGGCATCAGCATTGGCCATCCCTCCTACCCAGGGGCCACCAACACCACTACCAGCTGGAGGGCATGGACAAACAAAAAGGAACAGTCATTAAGAAGAGGACCAAGATGACCAACATGGTGAGATGGTGTGATGGTGAGATAGAAGAAAAGCCTACTTCCATGACCCTGAGAGAATCATGGGTGTTTTGGTTTTTGAACACTGTACAAGGGGTACCAAAGGCTCAGGCTACCCATGTTGAATGCATTGAGTGTGGAATCATACTCAGTCACAGACAATACAGGCAGCACTCTTTTGGTAACACCTCAACTGCTCATACCACCCATGTACTCTGATAAAAGCTGTTCTTTTCTGAGGAATTAGTAAGCTGTCTTCCTCTACCTCATTTTCGTCAAGTGCTACTGCCACCTCACAGGCTACTACTGTGGGGCACAAGACCCCATCAGCTGCCTTCCAAACCATAAAAGAGGCTTTTGAACCATACCTTTCCAGGACAGCTTGACTCTGTATATACTGCAACACACTGAGGAGGAGGAGCAAAATGCCTCTAACTGAAGTCCTGCCCCTATACTGCCTATATGTTGGAAGCATAAATTGCGACATGCACAACACCAGTAATGGTGCCCATACCGATAAACGCCTGTGAGATAAGGTATTCATTGAGAAAGCCCTAAAAAATGGACCCACAGAGAGATGGCGGTCTCCTGAGAGAGAACCCTGAAGAAGTGTGAAGATGTGAACAATAGTAGCTGGTAACATCACAAGAGATGAGAGTGACACACTAAGAAGAATGGTTAAAGAAGAGAATGCATAGAATTGATGGAATCTGATGACAAAATAAAGAATGAAGATTGCATGTAATAAGTGCACTAAAGAAAATATAAGTCATTTTATAACTGTACAGATGATGCAAAGCTAGTAGACTGAGTAATCATGAAGGCTGGATATATGTAGTAAATAGACTACAGGCAGTTATGCCAATATATATTTGTGTATATATATATATATACACACATGTATAGAATCTGGATATTCGATGTCACAACTTTAGTAAGTCAGCACCCATGAAAGAGAAGGGCTGAAAGTGTGGCGCAGCAGAGAAAACATCTGAAAATCAAGGAAGGATCGAGAAGGCTGTCTGCCAGTGTCAAGGGTTTGGGCAGCCAAGAACTGGTATCTATTCAAGGAGATACAAAGAACTTGAGAAGCGAGGCAAGCTCTTGTTAAGGTGCATTGAAAAGACACTATGAGTGCCAAGTTGTATTCATTTAACATCATTAAATGCGAAGAAGGAGCTAAACCATGGTGTCCTGTCACATGGGGTTGATGGAAATAGAACATGGGCAAGCAGCACAGAGACTGCAAGATAAGAATATACTCGCACTCCCTTCTCTTCGCAAGGCCAAGTTCAAAGACAATTCAAATGTTGGAAGACATGAGTGATGATGGATGATGGGCTAATTGGGTGGGGAGGGACGGTCAAGTCCACCAACCAGCACCTGGGGTACCAGCTTGCGTGCTGATAGCGGGTCAAATATTCCAGAAGGGCACAAGCGTGCCAACCAATTATAGAGGGCCATGTATTGAAGAACCCTATAGTTTGAGAGCCAATGGTGTGTTGTGTATCTAACAAATGTATAGGATGACTTGCACAAGGCGTGGGCATTAGTTGTCCAACTGACTATAGAGACCCAATCACAATCGAATCCCCTACAGAAAGTATATTTAGATGTTCCACATAGACCAACTACAACTCCTAAATACATTTTCTTAGTTTGCCACATAGTATGACATCACGTATGATGAGTTTTTGCTATAAATGTGTTATTTATTATGTAATGCATTGAGATTAAGCTGTGAGATGCCCCGTTAATGTCAGTTGTTTTAGACAATTAAGAATAAAACAGTTTACTTTTGCCAATTTCCTGAGTCGGTCTTATTATTCGTGTAAGAGTTATTCTGCATCTCCATCCATCTAACAATGCGCTACCTCATTTAAAAGGGCCTAACCAGTTCACATGGTAGCACATCAGATTGTTCAAGACCCATCGATTACGTAGAACTCCAGTATTTCGAACGATCGCACACCCTGTGCTATCTAGCCAAAAGATCACAGGGTTTCCTGTGGGGAGGGACCGATATAGAATTCTTGCAAGAAAAATCGAGAAAGATGGGTGTCCCTCTTTGATGAAATCCCTCCTGGTTTCCAATGGCGTTTTGCGGACGGAAGGTGAAAATGGTCTATTGGAGAGGGGAGCCGATACCGAAGGCCTCAAGCTGAAAGAGCGAATGGTAGTTGACTGAGGGGAATGGCAAATTGCGGGGATGGTATTGTGGTAGTTTAGAAAAGTAACAGGGTTGATTATAAAAGAAATGAAGAGTGATTTTAAAGTGTAAAATGGGAGAAAAGAGATAAGGTCTGGGATTCCTAACTCGGGAGTTTTAGAAGAAGTCTTCTCACACCCCAATCGGGGTAAAATAGGAAGAGCATAAACAGGTTTATGTTAGGAGATGATTTAAAATCTAGTCAGAGTTTTTTATGGGCAAGATGATGAAGATGAGCACCATGGTTTAAATGCGAAAGGGTCAACTAGTCTGTCTGTTTGTGTGTTTTGTAATTGAAACAAGGAGTCGAAGAGTGACAAGAATTAGTTGTGTAAAGTTGAAGTAAAGATAAAAAGTTATTGCCTATTTAAGGTCATTGTCAGCACCGAACAAGAAATAGGTTGAGGTTATTGAGAAGCGGAGGGTTTGAGCGGCGAGTGTTGGAATGCGCTAATATTTGTTGTTTTTATAAAAGTACCTATGTAAAACACTGTTAAGTATTGACAATCAATTGAGACTTGTCACAATGGGAGATATTACTCCTCTGATGCACCTATGGAAGACACTACCTAAACATATTCCCATGCTCAAACAGTACAGTGCTGAGTGGGTAAAGGGCACAGCAGATACAGTGTTTATGCCATGGCCACAAGGGTGATCGCTGTCAAAAGTGGTATTGCAACACATAACCACATAAATGCATGCTGGGTACACGGGGCAGAAATTGGAAAAGAGGTTTGCTCTTTTAGAGCTTTGGAAAATGTAAAAAGAGGAGAGCGAGTATCCACCACCTGAGGAGTGCATGCTTACTCATTGCAGGGAGGAAGGTATTGAGCCTTCTGATCCCCTTAACTCGCCAGAAGTGAACGGCGAAAGAACAGAAGATGTAGGATTGTATCCATTAATGAAACTGAAAGCAGCAACAGGGTACAATAATCTGATATATGAACCCCCTGCTTATAGCAGTGATGATAGTCCAGAAGAGACCAAAAGAATGGAGGAGATATTTAAGATTGTGCGGAACAAGGAGGAGAACAGTGAGGGATTGAATATGACAATAAACATAGAACGAGTGTTTCGGAGGACAGATATTACTCAAGCTCGATGGGAAAAGTTTCAAGAAAGTCAAGCAAAGGGAAGATCAAGAATAACACGACATAAAAGATAGAGAATGAGAAAACAGATTGAAAGAGGATGAAAACAAGAGAAAGAGCAGCCAGCGGCAACAACAGATGTATTAGGAAGAGCAGAAAAGGAAGGAAGAAAGGGCAGAGGAGCAAAGAAGGTATGGCAACAGGCAGAGAGAAATTGAAGAATGAGATAGGCAAGAAAGGAAAAGAGAAGTGGAGGAAGCGCAGCAATTAAGGGATAAAATGGAAGCGGAAGAGCGAAGAGTGAATGAAAGAAGAGAGGAGAAAAGAAGAGGAAAGAGTTAGATGGGACGCAAAAAGCACAGAGAATTAGACAAAGAAGTGGTACAAAAAAGGAGACAGTGAGAGCGTGATATTGATCGCATTCAGAATGAGTTAATGGAACCGAGTCCAATAATACAATGGGCTGATATAGAGGATTTTCTTCCATTTAAGGAGGCAATGCCAGGGCCATCTAGAGTAGCGTAGAAGAGATTTTTGACATAGGGAGCATTGGAGATAGGATCCATAAGGCCTATCAAGACTTAAGGCAGCATATCGGAAAAGCTGAGGGAAGGGAGATCGATCCCTGGTCTTCAAATAACAAAATGAATAAAGAGACTTTAGATAAAGGTGAATGGATGAGAGCCATACCAGCTGGGGGCTAGAAGTGGCAGATGAAGAGAGAGAAACCTCCTGTGGGGAGGAGAGAGCAAGTGCATGCAGCTGCTAGGGATATTCGCAGACAGACATGGAAGTAAGATGGTCGATTTAGAGCAACCTAGGGATAGGGTGCCAGATCCTGTAGCATATCCAGCGCGTCCTAGAGGACATTCATATAGTGAGAAGGGAGAGTCACCGCCATATGTGAGCAGGATCAGGTCATTGCCAGGTAGAAAGCAATCAGGAACCATTGTCCCTACTATGGATAGGCAGACAATGGGTGCCGATGGTAGTTCCCTTTATTGGAGAAAGGAGGGTCGGTAATGGCCCAAAATGTCACCCTCACAATTGCAACGACTAAAATGCCAGACTTTATTTTTTTTAAACACCCCCTTTACATCTCGTATATATGGGGGGTATAGGATATTATAGTAATATGGGGGGGCAGCAAGGGATCTGCCCCGCATATCTACGTGGTATAAAAGGGGGTTTGATTTTAAAATAAATTATGTGTGGTCGCAGTGATCACATAGATCCTTCTGGGCCAGAATACATTATATTCCATGGCCACAAATGGTTTAGGATAATTTAAGTTGCAAACTCCCTAGTGTAACGGCAGGTGTGGGAAAAGGGTTTTATGAATTAGAGAAAATGAGAGGGGGAAATACTGTGGCAATAGGGGACATTACTCGTCTCCTAGCAGCTATTCTTGGGGAAAGAGCTGATGTCATTTGGACGAGAGCAGGCTATTCAAGTGTCACAGCACTGAACACAGTGCACGATGTAGCACCATTTAATAATTGAATAGCAGATGTCTGGGGAGATCTCATGGTGCAGAATCCTGACATGTGCATTTATGACCCGTAAAATTAAAGAAGATAGGATGCGCTTGCTTACATTCAGGCCATTCAGGAGCATTGGACTCTTGAAACTCGTGAGCCGTGGAGAAAAACAGTGGCAGTATTTTAACACATTTTCAGGGTAATTCATAGAATTTCGCAGAAAAGTGTCGCAATCGGCTGGCGCAGAGTGTCCGCGTGCGATTGACTGCGCCAGGCACGTGCGATAAAACCGATTTCCGCGCACAGCGTATTCATGGATTACATGCTCCCAAACCAGCCGTTGCGCAGAGTATCGCAGCGACCCTGCAGCAGCGCCAGTAACGGCCCCAAGAACGCCCTCTCGCAAGGAAAAGCCAGCAAAATCGCTAAATCATCGCAAAGGGCTGCGCTAACTCTGGACCAGTTTACAGGGCAGCCAAACAAGGAACGCAAAGCGGGTAACGTGCATATCAGGGGTACACGTGAAGTCATACACGCGATTAGCCAGGGTACGTGTATTACAGGGGTACGCTGGAAGTTTAACACGCGATTGGCCAGGGTACGTGTATTACAGGGGTACGCGGGAAGTTCAACACGCGATTAGCCAGGGTAAGTGTATTACAGGGGTACGCGTGAAGTCATACACGCGATTAGCCAGGGTACGTGTATTACATGGGTACGCGGGAAGTTTAACACGCGATTGGCCAGGGTACGTGTATTACAGGGGTACGCGGGAAGTTTAACAGGCGATTAGCCAGGGTACGTGTATTACAGGGGTACGCGGGAAGTTTAAAACGCGATTGGCCAGGGTACGTGTATTACAGGGGTACGCGGGAAGTTCAACACGCGATTGGCCAGGGTACGTGTATTACAGGGGTACGCGGGAAGTTTAACACGCGATTAGCCAGGGTACGTGTATTACAGGGGTACGCGGGAAGTTTAACACGCGATTAGCCAGGGTAAGTGTATTACAGGGGTACGCGGGAAGTTCAACACGCAATTAGCCAGGGTACGTGTATTACAGGGGTACGCGGGAAGTGTAACACGCGATTGGCCAGGGTACGTGTATTACAGGGGTACGCGGGAAGTTTAACACGCGATTAGCCAGGGTAAGTGTATTACAGGGGTACGCGGGAAGTTCAACACGCAATTAGCCAGGGTACGTGTATTACAGGGGTACGCGGGAAGTTTAACACGCGATTGGCCAGGGTACGTGTATTACAGGGGTACGCGGGAAGTTTAACACGCGATTGGCCAGGGTACGTGTATTACAGGGGTACGCGGGAAGTTTAACACGCGATTGGCCAGGGTACGTGTATTCCAGGGGTACGCGGGAAGTTATACACGCGATTAGCCAGGGTACGTGTATTACAGGGGTGCGTGGGAATCATCACACGCGATTAGGCTGGGTGGGTCCTCACAGGTGTTCCCTGTACACCCTCCACGGCCCCTGCAGGCAGTCTACAAAACAGGGGACTACCCTGCACACCTGCTCATGTCCCCCTGCACCCCCACCCCCCCAGCAGTGCAGGGGCAGCCTCCACCAGGCCCCCACTCATGTCTCCCACCACCCCCACCCTCCCGCCACCAGGGGCAGCCTCCACCAGGCCCCCACCCATGTCTCCCACCACCCCCCGCCACCAGGGGCACTCTCCACCAAGCCCCCACCCATGTCTCCCACCACCCCCACCAGTGCAGGGGCACCCTCCACCAGGCCCCCACCCATGTCTCCCAACACCCCCACCCACCAGCACTGTGGGGCACGTGGCCAGCAGGCAGTCAGGCAGCAGCAGATGGCAGGTGGGAGCGTGCTCAGGGCTCTGGGGGGCAGTAATTTCGCCTCCTGGCCAGGAGCGTGGTCTCTCGTGTGTGAACGCGTGGACAGCCTGATAGGTAGTGAAATCCCACACGTCAGCAAAGGCCCTTAGCGCGTAAACCCGTCAACAGCATATGCGCGCCTATAGTCACCTGCACGTGCAGGAAATTGTTGCGTGACACGTCCCAGTGTCAAAGCGTGTGATTGGTGAAAATGGATGTACACGTAGAAGTGACAAAGCGTGTGATTGGTGAAAATGGATCTACACGCAGGAGTGACAAAGCGTGTGATTGGTGAACGTACACGCCGCGTAAGTGACGCTGTACGTGTGGGCCTGTATATAAGGTACATGTAGAACACCATTTCCTTGTACGTGCTTTTCGTGGAGAGCGAGTGGGTGAAATCTGTACTTCTTGTCGTTTCACACGCGATTTACTTCACGGCGTTTCCAGTTCGTATTCCCTGTTACCTCTGACAGCTTTTTCTCTTTTTTCTCTTTTACTGGTTTACCTGGGCCTGTTCCCTCAAACAGTGTCCCCTTCTACTGTTGTCCTGTCTTCTCAGACAGCGTACACATCTTCTTTTGGCGGGGGTTTAGCCAGCCAAACGCGCTCATTCTTCACGCTCTTTTACCTGGCAGACGGTGAGTCACGCACGTATCCAACTTCTGTGCTTGCCCCGTGTGTTGCCTACCCCTTCAGAGGTCATTCTAGGCTGCGTGTGACACGCATACGTTCATTCTTGTGTTACTGGGTGCCACAGCGTAGTGCAGGTTTTTCTTTCTGCACACGTGGTCTAGGAGGGGATGCGTGCACGTCATCTCCCTTTTTTGGGCCTCCTGTGCGTTGCGTGACCCGTCATCTTTCCCCAGGGGTTACAATCAGCCGTGCTAGAGCACTAGGGTACAATTACCATCTGGTACCCAACCCCTTTGACCCCCAATTGCCCAGGACAATTGTCTACAGCCACTCCCATACGCACATTAATATCAGTGCCATGGCTGGGAGGCGAGGATTCCGTAAGGGTGGCAAAGGTGGAAGAGCCACAAGTGGTGGCCGTGGTGGATCCGGTAGGGGACGTGGTCGTAACTTGCAGGGTGAGCCTGTCCCCCCATGTGTGGAGGACCAGTCAAGGGCACCCATCACCCCCCCCCTCCCCCCCTCCCCCCCTCCCGTTGAGGCTGAAGTGGCTGACACCATCCATGCTCAGCCCTTGTTGGACCAGTCCATTGTGGCACCAGACCTGGCTGACTCCATGGCTGACTTCCAGGTCAGCAGGGCTACGACACGTGCGCTGGTGCACGTTGATGCCATCATGCCACGTGGATCTGGGGCAGCAAGGTCATCTACTGCACCAAGGAGGCAGGGCGGAGTGGCTGCAGGGGCAGCTGCGGCTCCATCCACCCCAGCCCTCACACACCCAGCCAGGACAGTGTCGGTCCTAGTCCATGCTGCTGAGATTCCCCCTGACACCATCACACTCGAGCCAATGCCTGCACCAACTCCCATGCTGAGTGTGCAATCCCACACTCCTGATACAGAGTCCACCAGGGCTCCTGCCCCTAGTGTCCAGAGCGGCGCAGGACACTCAGGATCACCACCACCTTCCAAGCGGAAGAGGAAGAGTGCTCGTCCGGCACAGGCTGATGCCCCAGACACGGCTACACAGTCCGGCCCGTCCAGGAAGCCCAGCTTCACGGATGACGAACTGAATGCACTTGTCGAGTATGTGTCCGGACATGACAACGAGATGGTCATTGTTGCAGGATCCAAGACCACACCTGCACAACGCCAGGCACACTGGCAGACCGTTGCGGACATCGTAAGTGCCCTTGGAATTGTGAGGCGCACAGCCAATGATTGCTATAAGCGCTGGAATGACCTAAAGCGCAGGGCAAAGAGTAAGCTGGCCTCAAGTCATGCCGCAACTCTAGGGACTGGAGGTGGGTCTCCAGTAGTAGACATGGAACTCACTCCACATGAGTCAGTCGCTGGGACCTACGTCACGGAGGAACAGATCCAAGGCGTGGGAGATCTGGCTGATTACGAGGCATTGTCCGGTGAGTGCACATGCATGTGTGTGTCATACATGTGCATGGTGTGTGTGTGAGGGCTTCTGTTTGGGTGCCAGGAGAGAGTGTGTGCGCCTCAGTCGTATGGGTCAGCCATGTGCTTCATGCAATACTTCCTGCGCAGCTGCATTTGGCCATAGCAGTATCCCTTCTGCCAACAGTAGACATCTAGCACAACTGCACGCCAGTTGCCCTTGAAGTGTCACCTTGACACAACAGATTTGCTTATTTTTCACTGTTCATTCAGTCAGTTTGTTTGCATTCCACCACTTTCACTAGGCATGTCGCTGTCCACTAGTCACATGTCTGACATGGGTATGGTAAAGGGGAGTGACTTTGTTACCTGGATATCATTTGTACACACATGTCCCTGTGCAATTTGACCATTACAGACTGGCAGCTCCAGGTGAAAAATCTGACCTGTTAGAATCAGAAAAGCTATTACATGCGGGAACTGGACTGAATGAATAGGTGCTGCCCTCCTCTCCATCTTCACTCAATAGCAATGGTACATGCCATCTGTGTGATGGCATGTGTGTTTCACCTGCCAATCACAGGCCAATGTGTGATGCCACTGCCAGGCAGCATGCAGAAAATTTGTTCATCTTCCATCTTGGTGTCATCAGTGTGTGCCGTTTGCCTGCACTTCATACGCAGTGAGGGTGCATGCATGGGAGGGTTTTAGTCATGTGGGACATGTCAATCAAGTACTGGTTCTCTTGCTTCTCAGCCCTCAATGTGTGCCATGGTGCTAATGCCTGTTTCCATTACTTTGTTTTCATGTCTTTGCAGGGGAAGACGCACCTGATACTGCTGGGGTTGTGGAGATGGTGCAGACCCAGGAGGTGTCCCAGGGCCGACCAACCACCAGTGAGGGACGTGGTGTGGTGGTGGGGGAGAACCCACAAGTGCTGCAGGTCGTGCTCTCAAGGGGTGTCTCTGGCTGCACCTCCCCCGAGCTGTACTCAGGTGTTGATTCGGATGAGACCTACGTGCCGTCGCTGGTGAGTGTTCCAGGGAGGGATTCTGTTCTGTCTCACCCACCTGCACCAGGGTCAGTACCCTCCATGGGGATGTCAGTGTTGGCAGCTACGCCTTTGGTGGTTACGGATGCAGGGTCACACTCCGCGACATCTGATCCTGTTCCTGGGCCAGCAGATCAGAGGGGGAATGCAGTCCTGCAGCCTCAGGCAGTGCCGGCACAGCAAGGCGCAGTTCGCCTTGCCCCAGACAGGTGTGGTGCCCGCCGACGTGGTGGCCGTACGCCACCTGGCAATACCGCATGGGAGCAATCCATTTACGGTATGGCTACCCAACAGGCTGCATCATCCGAGATGATGGCTCAGGCCATGGATAGGGTGGCCACTTCCATTGTCCCCCCAGAAAGGCTGATGGAGCGACTAGAGCAGGCAACTGACTCCATCTGCCAGTCACACAGGGAGGACATGTTGGGGTCCAACAGGGACAGGCGGGCGGCACTGGCGACTCTGCAGGAGGCCATCTCCATTGAGTCCCAGGGCCACAGGGAAGCCCTGAGGCAGGAGCTCCTACACCTCAGGACGACTCTTGTTGAGCTTGAGGCTTCAACACACCAAAGGACAGAACAGCAGCTGGAGCGTCTCACCCGTACGCTCTCAGCTGAGATGCAGGCAACGAGGGCGGAGGTCCGGGCATCCCGTGAGTTGTTGCATGGGGACCTCCGCACACTCATCCTCCAGAACCAGACCTACCACACCCGCATGCTTGCAGCCATGGAGGAGCAGACTAGGGCCTTGCGTGGGCTGCCTCCCATAGTGCAACCACCTCCGGATGCAGCTGCACAGGGTGATAATAGCGACAGCAGTGACACTCCCACAATAGGGTAGCCGTGTGGGCCATGAGCCCATGGAGGTGTTTTATTTTCCCAGGATCCACGCAGGTGGGTTCTGGTGTGCATCCTGTCCTCGGACCTCCTGGGTGGCCTCCCCAACCCCCCCGGGCCCATCAATGGCCATTTTTGATTTTTTCTTAATTTTATTTTTATTTTGATTTCTTTTATTCCCAATTTTTTTGGGAGGATCTGTTGGCTCCGATCTGTTGGCTCCGATCTGTTGGCTCCGATCTGTTGGCTCCGATCTGTTGGCTCCGATCTGTTGGCTCCGATCAGTTGGCTCCGATCAGTTGGCTCCGATCTGTTGGCTCCGATCTGTTGGCTCCGATCTGTTGGCTCCGATCTGTTGGCTCCGATCAGTTGGCTCCGATCTGTTGGCTCCGATCTGTTGGCTCCGATCTGTTGGCTCCGATCTGTTGGCTCCGATCTGTTGGCTTCCGTGGTTCCTGTGGGCATACGCTGCATTGTGGCTGGGCACATGCAGGCTTGTAATGTATTTGGTTCAGATGCTTGGGTTTGAGTCACACACACCCCTCCTGCTTCCCGTTTCCATGGGCTTGCAAAGGGTGTGCCCAAGTGACAGTGAATTACACAGTGACGTTGGACTCCCATGACCTGTGTGGCCAGTCTGTAGTCAATACTGTGTATACATTCCTAGTGCATATTGCTGTTGTGTTGTACACTGCATGTTGCATTGATGTGTAACTCTTCTTCTGTGTCTACCTCCCAATTTGCAGGTCCCTTCCACAAGTCCACACAAGGACCTCTAGTCTGGCGATGGGGACCATGTTGGCAGCAGTGCACCTACAACTCTACATGGCGCCAACACTGCACAGTTGGTAGTGGTGGGAGTGCAGGCATTTCCAGGTGGTGAGACTACTAATATGTTACATTTTTGATGTCATGTTAATGGTACTACGTGCTCAAGTATGTTGTTGGTCCGGCATTGCTGTGAGCATTTCAGGTGTTGCAGGTTTCTAATAGTGCCACTGTACATAGTGAGAGTGATGTAATGTTGTGGGGATTACTTTGTTTACCTGCAATTAGCATGACATGGCACGGTGTGTCGTGTGGCAGTGCTGGGGTTGGGTTGGCTGACATGGCACTGTCCTCTTGTTGCATTTTGCAAGTGGGTATTCATTTTAGCTGCTTCAATGTGTAACTTCACAAAACTGCATTGGTGGTGTCTGTGTGGGTAGGGATGCACACATTGTGACACTTCCAGGTGAACAATCTCAGGCTGACATGGAATTCCCGGTTCATTCTCCACACATTCAGGATCAGTGTCAGGTTGAGTCATCATTGATTGTCAGATGGAATGTGCCAGGGCAGTGTGCACTCCACAGGGGTGTGATTTCTATGTGAAGTAATTAGCCACTAGCTGTGTACGGGCTGCCTCCCCCCGTGCCCTTTCCCCTCCCATGCGCAGCGGCTGTGCATGTGGTTGGGGATGTGGGGCCACCACCATGTCCACGGCCAGGCCCCGGCGTGTTGCAACGTTGTGCAGGACACATGCTGCCACTATGATCCTGCACACTACTGGGGGAGCGTATAACAGCTGCCCGCCAGAACGGTCAAGGGAGCGAAAGCGTGACTTCAGCACTCCGAATGTGCGCTCCACTATGCCCCTGGTTGTAATGTGGGCTGTGTTAAATCTTACCTGGGGTGGCGTGGTGGGGTTCCGAATTGGCGTCATCATGTGGGGGCTGAGAGGGTAGGCACTGTCCCCTGTGGAGGTGGGGATTGGTATCATTGGTGAGGTTGTGACCTTGCTCAGTATCCAACATGCATGCATGTGCAGTGGCATACATACTCACCAAGCAGCCATGTATCGCCATGCCGCCCAGCTTCTAGGTCCCGGCTTAGGGTGGACATTCGGTAAATGAAGCTGTCGTGGGTGGAGCCGGGATAGTTGGCATATACTGAGGTGATGATTCCCTTGGCATTACATGCTACCTGCACGTTGATGGAATGCCAGTGCTTGCGGTTCCTATAGATGTGCTCAGATGCCCTGGGGGGACGTAGAGCCACATGGGTGCAGTCGATGGCACCTAGCACTTTGGGGAATCGTGCCACTGCGTAAAAATACAGGGCGGCAGCATGCCTTTCTGCAGGTGTTCTGGGCAGGTATATGTGCCTGCGGACTGATGGGCGTGCAGTCATGATGTTCAAGACCTGGTGTAGGCAGCGTGACTGGGTGGCCTGTGACACCCCACCCACTATGGCACTTGTCCGCTGAAATGATCCAGTGGCTAAGAAGTGCAGTACATTGAGGACCTTCTCCAGGGGGCTGAGTGCTTGGGAGCACAGGGTGGGTGATGTGAGGTCATCCTCCCACTCAGTCACCAGGTCCAGTATGATGTGTGGTGGAAACCTGTACCTCCCATACACCTGGTCATCAGGCATCCCGAAAAGGCTGGTTCTGGGTGTGAATATTCTGGCCCTGACTATCCTCCTCCTCCTCCTTTGGTAGCCCACTGCCACTGCTGCTAGGAACGGTATGTTCATCCTGGCGTCTGAGCTTGTTATTGTTAAAGTCCGCAATTTATGCTTAGCGCGTGTTCTAGGCGAGCGTGTGACCCGCGCAGCCCTGGAATCCTGTTGCCAGTCCAATAGCGTGTGGAAATTCACACGCACCACGGGATACAGCGTGTGACCCGTGCAGCCCTGGAATCCTGTTGCCAGTCCAATAGCGTGTGGAAATTCACACGCACCACGGGATACAGCGTGTGACCCGCGCAGCCCTGGAATCCTGTTCCCAGTCCAATAGCGTGTGGAAATTCACACGCACCACGGGATACAGCGTGTGACCCGCGCAGCCCTGGAATCCTGTTGCCAGTCCAATAGCGTGTGGAAATTCACACGCACCACGGGATACAGCGTGTGACCCGCGCAGCCCTGGAATCCTGTTCCCAGTCCAATAGCGTGTGGAAATTCACACGCACCACGGGATACAGGTTCGCTGACGTACTTGCGTGTGTAAGTGGCCGCGCACCCATTAAATACACGTACATAGGCCAATCGCGTGTACGCGCACTTTTGTCCAATTACACGCGATGACACTCTGACGTGCAGTATCTCCACGTGTGCCCCGTCATCACGTCCTGAGTGGGGAACACCCGTGCGGGTCACGTCACAGACGCGCTTACGCGCTGAGGGACTCTGGTCCAATAGAATCGCGTATGCGTGCTGACGCGCTTACGCGCTAAGGGCCTTTCCTCGGATTTCACGCTGACGTGCAGGATTTTCATGTGCCAAATCACTCCGTATCAAGCTGGCCACGCGAAAACACACGGAAGCCCACGCTCCTGCCCAGAAGGCCGAGTTACTGCCCCCCAGTGCCCCGAGCAGCCTCCCACGTGCCATCTGCTGCTGCCTGCCTGCCTGCCTGCTGCCACCGTGCCCTGCCATTTGGTGCCTGCACATCAGCCATCTGCAGGGGTCCAGTTGCTGTGTCCACCCCTGCTGGAACTGAAGACTCCCGACTGGTATTACATCGCTCCACAGCCCAGCCCCAGGACCCAGTTGCCCACCCACACCTGCCTCTGGGGTTGCCATGTCGGGCACTTCCACATCTGGCACCAGTGGCAACCCCAGGCCAGAGGGGCAGAGGGGCACCAGCTTCACTGTCACCGAAGTTGGTGTCCTGGTGGAGCATGTCCTGGGGCAGTATGATGCCCTCTTTGGATCGTCCCGCGCCAGCAAGGAAGGACGGCAGAGGATCTGGGCCGACTGTGTGGTTGCCATCAACGCGGAGGGGGTGGCAACCCGCGACGTCCTGAAGATCAAGAAGCGCTGGGAGGACTTGAGGTCCAGGACCCTTGTGAAGGCCCGGCGCCTCGTGGAGGGGGGCCGGGGCCGCATGAGTACCATCCAGATGAGGGTCCTGGAACGCGTACGCCCAGCGCTCCACGCCCAGATCCTTGAGAGGGAGGCCCGTCTGGAGTTGAGCGGTAAGTGTCCATGCATTACTGTGTGAGACAGGGCATGTTGCGGTGTGCTGGTTCTATGATACTTGCCTGTATGTGTGCCATAGCCCATGTATGCATGTATGTGTGCAGGGACATCATGGTAATGCATGTGCGACCAGTGATGTGTGATGCACATGGTTGTTGCATGTGTTGAAATGCCGCATGGGGAGCCCTAATCAGATTATGAACATGAGAGCATGCCAGTCTCTGTACCTGAACATGGGTGGGGGTGAGGGATGGGTGCTGATGCCAGGTACATATATGGTAGCCATGTCTGTGTGCCTGACCTGCGTGTCTGTGACTTGTGCATGCCATGGATGCATGACACATGTGTGTGACAATGCAGAGATTCAGTAAAGCAGCAAAATTACCCTTGTATCCGCTGTGTTTGGTGTGTTTGGGGCCAGATGGATGTGACTGAGGTGATGTGTGTGCATGTGATGGGCATGAGCCATGATGCATGTGAGTTACATATCATTGAATGTTTCAAGAGTCCATTGGACATGCATGGAAATGTCCATGGCATGCACCATGCCTGTTACTGTGTGTGTTTTGCCTGGACTGGCCCATGTGTTGTGGAGGGACATGATGGAAGTGTACTTTGACAGTGGTGCTCATCTGCTATTGCTTCCTGTCTAGGGGACCATTGTACAGTGCCCTGATGCTTGTGTTCTTTGTCTCCCTCTACGCAGCGGCTAGTGAAGAAGAGGGCGGAGACGGCGCTGTGGAGCAAGGCGGCGGGGATGCCCCCACAGCTGCAGCGGAAGGGGTGGGTGAGCCCCCACAGGGGCCTGCTACGGTGGGAGAGGGTGAGGAGCCATCCAGGTTGGTGGTTTGCACAGAGGAGGAGGAGGCCGCCACTGGGGCACACATGGGGCCTGGTGGGGGCATCCCTGCTGGTGCAAGTGGTGCAGTCCAGGGCCAGGGGCAGGAGGCAGCACAGGTCACCGTGGAGGGGCCTGTGCATGTCGCTGTCCCTGACCCTGTGAGTGCACCACCATGCACCAGCAGGGATGCCCCGTCCCAGGCCTGTCCGCAGGTAGAGGGGATGTCCATGTCACCTGACTCCCCTCCACCTGCGGACGTGGGAACCCCTGGCCGTGCGGAGAAGGTCCTGATTGGGGTCGCGTTGCGCACGGCTGCGATTCGTGATGCCGTGCGTGCTTCCCGGGAGGAGCACGCACGTCATCACGAAGTGCACCGTGCCGACGTGGCCCAATTGGGATCGGCCATGTTCGGGGGTTTCCTGCATGTGTTGGCCAATGTGGCGGCCCTCTCCTCCTCTGTGCAGGCTATCCACCAGTCGTTCTCCTTGCCGTCTTCCAGCCCAGATGCCACCAGGGCCCCCTGTGGACCTGCCCCGACCAATGCAGCCAGCTCGGTGGGGATCCCATCCCTGCCACAGTCGGGAGTCAGAGATCCAGCAGGGGTGGACACCAGAGCAACTGGACCCCAGCAGATGGAGGATGTGACGGCATCATCGGGCAGGGCACGTGCACGACGGCGTCGGTGGTTTCCATCAGCCTGGATGCCGTCGTGCTGGCACAGGCAGTTGCGTCGGAGGCAGCAGCAGGCTCAACGTGGGAGGCATCATGGCTCGGGGCCATCAACATCAGGGGTGCAGGCATCGGCCGGAGGGCAGGAGAACCCTGGAATGGGAGTGGCTTCCGTGTGGGAGAGGTTGTGCCAGCGGATAGGTGCGGAGCGGCAGCGGGCAGAGGAGGAACGGCTCACGATGGTCAGGGCGGAGGACTCCATGCGGAGGGCGCTGAGGCGGGCTGAGTGCCTCGAGGGTCTTCGCAGGGAGTTTGAGCTTGACACTGCGTTATCCCTGCGGGAACTCGGGGCCAGGGAACATGCCCGCCTCCAAGCCATTGAGCAGGAGTTCGAGGATGCCCTGGCCCATGACAACAACCAGTGAGCCGTCCGAATAGCCCGCTGCCTTTGTATATAGTTGTATAGTTAGGGTTAGGTTTCCTTTGTTTTTTTGAATTTTTTTTGGGTTGCGATTGGACAATGCACCACTTTTTTGTATATAGTTCCCTTTTTAGTTAGTAGTCAGTTAGGTTTAATTTGGTAGGGCTCATGGAACCAGGATTATCTTCTTGATTGGCTTATTTTATTTTTTCATAATTTTTTCATGGACATTCATCTTGTTTTGTTTGATTTGCTTTGTGTTTTTTCTTATTTGCTGTTCAATACATATTATTTTTTTAATCTTCAATGTGTCGTATCATCTCATTGCTTTCAGGCATGTCATGTTGGGTGTTTTGTCATTCACTTGCAGCCATTGTGTGTGACAGACATGTGTTAAATTGCATTATTTACATTGGGGGTGTAACATGTGATTGCCTTTGATATGTGGGTGGGTGTGATAGTTGGTTGGGCCTTTTGGCAGGGGAGGATGGGCATTACGGACATGATTGGGGAATGTTGGGACCCAGGTGCAGGGGGGCATGGATTGGACATGGGTGGGGGCCTGCTGGCAGGTGCCCCACAGTGCTGGGGGGTGGGGGTGGTGAGAGACATGAGTTGGACATGGGTGGGGGCCTGCTGGCAGGTGCCCCACAGTGCTGGGGGGTGGGGGTGGTGGGAGACATGAGTGGGGCCCTGGTGGAGGGTGACCCTGGTGGCTGGGGTTTGGGGGTGGTGGGAGACATGAGTTGGACATGGGTGGGGGCCTGCTGGCAGGTGCCCCACAGTGCTGGGGGGTGGGGCTGGTGGGAGACATGAGTGGGGCCCTGGTGGAGGGTGACCCTGGTGGCTGGGGTTTGGGGGTGGTGGGAGACATGAGTTGGACATGGGTGGGGGCCTGCTGGCAGGTGCCCCACAGTGCTGGGGGGTGGGGGTGGTGGGAGACATGAGTGGGGCCCTGGTGGAGGGTGACCCTGGTGGCTGGGGTTTGGGGGTGGTGGGAGACATGAGTTGGACATGGGTGGGGGCCTGCTGGCAGGTGCCCCACAGTGCTGGGGGGTGGGGGTGCAAGGGGACATGTGTTGGTGTTCATTAGTTCAAGGAAACATGTGCCTTTGCTGGGGGGCATGCCCATGTTGGGTGGGCTGCCTGCGGGACATGACCAGGGATGCAGGGTAGTCCCCTGTGGTGTGGGCTGCCTGCAGGGGCCGTGGAGGGTGTACAGGGTACACCTGGGAGGAGCCACACTGTCAAATCACATGTGGAACTTCCCGCGCACCCCTGAAATACACGCGCCCAGGCTATTCGCGTGTGGAACTTCCCGCGCACCCCTGAAATTCACGCGCCCAGGCTATTCGCGTGTGGAACTTCCCGCGCACCCCTGAAATACACGCGCCCAGGCTATTCGCGTGTGGAACTTCCCGCGCACCCCTGAAATACACGCGGCCAGGCTATTCGCGTGTGGAACTTCCCGCGCACCCCTGAAATACACGCGCCCAGGCTATTCGCGTGTGGAACTTCCCGCGCACCCCTGAAATTCACGCGGCCAGGCTATTCGCGTGTGGAACTTCCCGCGCACCCCTGAAATACACGCGCCCAGGCTATTCGCGTGTGGAACTTCCCGCGCACCCCTGAAATACACGCGGCCAGGCTATTCGCGTGTGGAACTTCCCGCGCACCCCTGAAATACACGCGGCCAGGCTATTCGCGTGTGGAACTTCCCGCGCACCCCTGAAATACACGCGCCCAGGCTATTCGCGTGTGGAACTTCCCGCGCACCCCTGAAATACACGCGCCCAGGCTATTCGCGTGTGGAACTTCCCGCGCACCCCTGAAATACACGCGGCCAGGCTATTCGCGTGTGGAACTTCCCGCGCACCCCTGAAATACACGCGGCCAGGCTATTCGCGTGTGGAACTTCCCGCGCACCCCTCAAATTCACGCGCCCAGGCTATTCGCGTGTGGAACTTCCCGCGCACCCCTCAAATTCACGTGCCCAGGCTATTCGCGTGTGGAACTTCCCGCGCACCCCTGAAATACACGCGCCCAGGCTATTCGCGTGTGGAACTTCCCGCGAACCCCTGTAATACACGTAGCCCGCTCCCCCAGGCCCGATCGCGTGAGGAACTTCCCGCGCACCCCTCAAATTCACGCGCCCAGGCTATTCGCGTGTGAAACTTCACGCGAACCCCTGAAATATACGTAGCACGCTCCCCCAGGCCCGATCGCGTGTGGAACTTCACGCGAACCCCTGTAATACACGAAGCCCGCTCCCCCAGGCCCGATCGCGTGAGGAACTTCACGCGAACCCCTGTAATACACGTAGCCCGCTCCCCCAGGCCCGATCGCGTGAGGAACTTCCCGCGCACCCCTCAAATTCACGCGCCCAGGCTATTCGCGTGTGAAACTTCACGCGAACCCCTGAAATATACGTAGCACGCTCCCCCAGGCCCGATCGCGTGTGGAACTTCACGCGAACCCCTGTAATACACGAAGCCCGCTCCCCCAGGCCCGATCGCGTGAGGAACTTCACGCGAACCCCTGTAATACACGTAGCCCGCTCCCCCAGGCCCGATCGCGTGAGGAACTTCACGCGAACCCCTGTTATACACGTAGCCCGCTCCCCCAGACCCGATCGCGTGAGGAACTTCCCGCGCACCCCTCAAATTCACGCGCCCAGGCTATTCGCGTGTGAAACTTCACGCGAACCCCTGAAATATACGTAGCACGCTCCCCCAGGCCCGATCGCGTGTGGAACTTCACGCGAACCCCTGTAATACACGAAGCCCGCTCCCCCAGGACCCATCGCGTGAGGAACTTCACGCGAACCCCTGTAATACACGTAGCCCGCTCCCCCAGGCCCGATCGCGTGAGGAACTTCACGCGAACCCCTGTAATACACGTAGCCCGCTCCCCCAGGCCCGATCGCGTGAGGAACTTCCCGCGCACCCCTCAAATTCACGCGCCCAGGCTATTCGCGTGTGAAACTTCACGCGAACCCCTGAAATATACGTAGCACGCTCCCCCAGGCCCGATCGCGTGTGGAACTTCACGCGAACCCCTGTAATACACGAAGCCCGCTCCCCCAGGCCCGATCGCGTGAGGAACTTCACGCGAACCCCTGTAATACACGTAGCCCGCTCCCCCAGGCCCGATCGCGTGAGGAACTTCACGCGAACCCCTGTTATACACGTAGCCCGCTCCCCCAGGCCCGATCGCGTGAGGAACTTCACGCGAACCCCTGTAATACACGAAGCCCGCTCCCCCAGGCCCGATCGCGTGTGGAACTTCACGCGAACCCCTGTAATACACGTAGCCCGCTCCCCCAGGCCCGATCGCGTGAATAACTTCACGCGAACCCCTGTGATGCACGTACCCTGCAAATCGCGTGTGAGACTTCCCGCGCACCCCGGTATACATGCACACGTATTTTTTGTCAGCGGGTGTCCGTGTTTGTGGGTACCCCTTTGCACGTCATTTTTCCTGGAGGGCCACAGTATGGGACATTCATCATGGCAGTATATAGGTGCTATTTGTTGGCGCACCTTTTGGCGCACATTTCTTACAGCCGCAGAGACGCTACCGCCTCCTTTCTTGTGGCGGTCGTGTTTGTGCCTGTGCGCTGGTTTGAGCGTGCGCTTTTTTCCCCTATTCTATTCCATGAATACGTGTTGTAGGCGAGCGTGTGGGCGTTCCGCGCACTTGTGCCCTGTACTTCCCCCGTGACGCCCACGTTTTGGCAAGTTGTTCCCCATTCCGAGTGTTACGCCCGTGTTCCGCCTACTTTTATTGCGTGCGCCGCGCTATGTGCGATTTTCGCTGTGGCCTGTGCGATTTTCGCTGTGACCTGGCGCACGCTGTTAGATGGCCTGTGCGCTAACGTGCGCCGCGCACTTTTTATCGCACATCCGCTGGTTTTCTCGCGCACGGACTTCCATGAATCGACGTGCGCTGCTTTTCGTGCGATTTTCGCACGTTCACTGCGATTTTCTCTATTCCACTGCGATTCGCACGTTTTTGCCCACTTGCGCCGCGCTAATTATTCCATGAATCGGCCTCAATATGTCAGGGTTGCCTGAACAGGTACAGAGGCAGATTAATAAACTAGTGGGAATGGAAGTGAAGCCGTGGGCAAAGGTACAGTGGACTATAGTGCATCACTGTCGTCTGTTACAGGAGAAAGATAGGAAGAAGGAAGATGTTAGAAAACTTGAGGAAGCCAAGTTAGTTCAGAAGAAATTGTTAAAATACGGCACAGAAGGGTCAGTATTGACAAGTGGAGAAGGACTGGGAATACATCAAGCAATGGGTACATCACAGGCGAATAATCAGTGCCTGATGGGCCAATGAGGGAATGGATTTGTGCCACGAGGCAGGGGAATCGGAAATAGAGGAAGGGATGATTTTCAGAATAATCAAGGTGGTTTTCAGAATACTCAGAACGATAATCAAAATTTGTAAGGAGGATTTAACCAAAGGGGGCTAGTCAGAAGGGCTCTTCCTGTATGTTGGACATGTGAGATGTCAGGGAACATTGTACGTGTATGCGAGAGCCAAGGGTATGTACAGAATGGGCAATTCTCAAGAGTGGGGGCAGCTTATCCTTCAGCATATAGTTCACAAGCTAGGTATGGGTTTGCTAAAGATTAGACAGTGTACCAGGCAAAGGCGGCACAAATGCAACAGGAATTTCAGCCACAGCAAGCACCTTTGAATCCACTGCAAGGACAGTCGCAGCATGCACCCATGAAGATACAGCAGAACACAAAAACGGGACAATTGTTGACACCTAGAATAGGGGGTGTCACTGTGGTCAGAGGAAGTCCTTTCACAGGTACAGGGGTATGTATGTATACACAATAGGACAGCTCACAGACGACTTGATGTGTTCAGTACTATCAGTGACAACAGACGCCCAAGAGGAACCAAGGGCTGATGTGATGATAGGAGGCAAATTGTTTTCTTTTTTAGTAGACCCTGGTGCAACTCGTTCATGTATACGAGAGGGAAAATATCCAATGTCGGGGATTGCCATAAATTCTCAGGGATTCTCTGGAGCTATAAATCCAGCTCCTTTTTCGGATGAATTACCAGTCTACATAGGAGAGTGTGACATGTCTCTTCATTAATGTATTCATGGCAGACACCAGTTAACATTCTAGGATGATATTTAATTCTGAAGCTTAACATGATGATTTCTTTCACTGATGAAGGCATAGTGTGCTCTACTCCAGGGATACATTATATGAATGTGGGTGAATTTATATTGGGATTTACAGGACAAATGGTACTGTGAACAGTGCCACTGGAACAATATGTTTTTCTTTATGAGGTAAGCATTCTGTTGACATGGCTACTGGGCTTAGTGGGAAAGATTATAAGAATACCTGATGAATTCTTGTTCAGGCCACAGATACCAATGGATGAAGAGGGTTGACAGAATATTCCCATAGAGCTAAATGAAGCCATAGTAAAAGGGAAAATGGCAATACTCGAAGTAACAGATGACGAGGGCAGGCCAACAATGATTCCCTGTGGGGAAGAGTGTAGACTGACTGGCTTTACAGACAAAGACATGTTTAGGAATGACCCAACAGATGATGAAGTAATATTAGAGATGAGTATTAAATATTGGATTAGAATAGAGAAAAGATCTCAGAGTGAATGGCAATAGTATGGCAGCATCCAGCATTTTTTTGATGAAGACTTGGAAAAGGTGGCAAACATTTTATAGACTATAGGCCCCTATGACGCAGGCCTATTCAAGGGGTTAGGGGAGGTTAAGATAAAGTTGAAACCACAAGCAATTTCACCTCGAGAAAGACAGTACCCCATAACTCGAGAGGCAGATGAATGGATTTTTAAGATGATTTCAGCATTGATGGAACAAGGTATTCTGTCACCGTCAGAATCATTGAGCAATACAACAGTGTACCTGATCAAAACATCAAAGGGGGGTCATGGAAATTCATACAAGATATGAGACCGATTAACCAGAGGCACAGTTTCCTTAAGTTCCTAATCCAGTGACGATACTATGCAGTATCCCAGTAGAAGCACAATATTTTACTGTGATTGACTTGAAAAAAGGTGCTATTCTCAATCCTGTTGCTCAAGGACTCACAAGATTTGACTTCCTTTTTGTTCCACCAAATCTGACGTGTTTGCCTCCCCATCCAGGAAAGGATTAAATTCAAAATCCTCACCATCACTCACAAATGCCTTCTAAACACAGCACCAGAATACCTTGCTCAAAGAATTAGAGTTAGAGCCCCCCCCACGTCCACCGGATCATCGCACCTACATTTTAGCGTACGAGAAGAGGAGAGCGAGCTTCTCTTTCACAGCAGATTTTCAATGGTACTCCCTTACACCTTCACTAAGAGCTGAACATTTTCACTGGGCATTCAGGAAAATGTTAAAAACTTGGCTCTTCACCTAACTGTGTCATGACAGACTTCTGAATTCAGAAGCAACAAGGTCCTACTGTTGTCTCACTCTGACTAAACATTAAGTGTGTTAAGATGATGTAAATAATCAATGTTCTAGGTATATGCACAATGTAACTGGTTCGCAACAGCGCCTTGATGCCCCCAGGATTTGGCGCTTTACAAATGCAAATACATGAAACAAATTTAATTCCACCATATTACAAATACGGTATACTCGCCCTACGGTACCTAGAACTACTATACACATATTAGTGTTATGTGTGTGGCCAGTGGCCAGAACCACCGCAATATAATTAAATGATATAACAAGTACATACAATACACCTTCAAATAACAAGAATCACCCACATACCCCCCAATCCAAATGACGTCCACAGACACCAAAATTAAACGACTCAGCGGCTCCTGCAAACCCTTTTTTTCACCTATAAAAACAGCTCCATGTCAACTTTATTCCACTCCCCCACCCATTGCAAGCCCTCATTCGGGACCAAATAGTCACAATTGTGTTTTCCAGATGTTTTTCTCACTGCACTGTTCGTGGTCAGCGGCGATGTGCGTGGACTCGGTGGCACCTGCAAACCCTTTTTTGCACCTAGAAAAACAGCTCCATATCAATTTTATTCAACTCCCCCATCCTTTCAGCACATCTTCTGGCCACTAAATAACCCCAAATGTGTTTTCCTGTGGGAATTGCTGTGTTGTGATTGCAGCTACTTTCTCCCTCACTGTACTGTCCACAGACACCGGCGGCTGTCTGCGAATCCAACATGGCGACCGTTTAAAAAAATCTGAATGCAGCCCAGGTTTTTGAACAACCAATCAGCAAACGCATGTTATGTCTGCAAATGTCTCGCTGCTCTCTGATTGGATCAGAGGCATCCACGGATTCAGGAAATGAGTCGGCAGACCGGACCCAGATATCATTTATTTATGTACCTACTTTTTGGGCACTTTTTTACATAACTACTGGGCGGATTTACACCAAAGTTACAAAAGCATGCTTTGGGGACCAAGCCCCTGCTACTGGCCCAAATTTGATGACAATCCATCCAGCGATTTGGGCTGTAGGTCCAAGCAAAAAAAAAATATATTGCGTCTATGAGGATTTCCACACATATTAGGACCTCCTTTTAACTTTACCCCCCCATGACAAAACCGCACCAACCTTCGCAAAATCATTCTGAGGGGCCATATACTTTTTTTAAAAGTTGTGTGAGGATTTGTCCCAAAAAGTGTTCTTTCTATGAGTTGAGCAACATAAACATAAATACACCACTGCTACCGCAGGCCCTCTAATAAATAGGGGTTAGTCCTCTGACTGGTTATAATATATCTGATGGCTCCACCTGAGACCACCGGTAAATTAACAATAGGAAATACATGTAATTTCTACAATAAGATATTGGTTAGCATGATAAATACTCGTCAGCCTAGCATTGGAGGTTTTCATTGTTTGGCATCTTACTGACCAACCTTGGGCAATTGACAGGTCATCAACACATAAGCAAAACAGGAGTAGGGGAAGAGAGTCCTAGAAACTGTTGTCCTTTTAATTAAAATGAAACTGTTGCTTATTCCTAGGCCAAAGCAACCTCCTTGTAGACAGCCTTGCACGGCTCTGCATGTCTGAGAATATGTGGGGAGTCAAGGCAGGTACCTATCTGTGTCCGGGGCTAATGAAAAGACAGTGTTCTTGAAATATGGGTCACAAAAACGGAAGCTAGGCTGGGCTACAGTTAGTGGCAATGGTGTAGCGGGTAGAGGTGGGGGAGCCAGAGATTTAACGGGTAGGGCTGAGTCAGGGCCCAGCCTGGGGGTCTCTAGGAGACCACCACAGGCCAAGCCTGGGGAATGGCAGCCAAAATGCTTTCTCCAAAGCACAGTACATACAGCATATTTACATGTCGATAACTGTAAATCCGAAGTTGGTACCTATTTATCTACCTCGGAAGGATAGGGGTTAGTCCTCTGACTGGTTATAATATATCTGATGGCCCCACCTGAGACCACCGCTAAATTAACAATAGGAAATACATGTCATTTCTACAATAAGATATTGGTTAGCATGATAAATACTCGTCAGCCTAGCATTGGAGGTTTTCATTGTTTGGCATCTTACTGACCAACCTTGGGCAATTGACAGGTCATCAACACATAAGCAAAACAGGAGTAGGGGAAGAGAGTCCTAGAAACTGTTGTCCTTTTAATTAAAATGAAACTGTTGCTTATTCCTAGGCCAAAGCAACCTCCTTGTAGACAGCCTTGCACGGCTCTGCATGTCTGAGAATATGTGGGGAGCCAAGGCAGGTACCTATCTGTGTCCGGGGCTAATGAAAAGACAGTGTTCTTGAAATATGGGTCACATGTGAGAGTTCCATGCTCTGCATTTACCAAGATTATGTTATTACTTTTCTAGCCACTAGAGATTTAGCCGATCCATTCCTTATGAAGGTTTGAGCTCATAATTACTCTGCACCAGGCCTTCAAAGGCATATTGTTCTTTCAATAAATTAGAAAAATATGTCTTGTGCCGTCCAAACTCTCCCTAATTTGTCAGAAACCTTGGATGCTACTGTCTGTGTCCTGCACAGATCTGTATTTCAGTAAATTCAGCAGTTCAAGCTCCCATGAAGCCTCGAGGCCTTTCATTCATTACAATGCATGCTGCCCATTAATTTAGCAATTCTATGTTAGTGTGCTATATACATATATTGTTTGTGTTGCATTTCAGCTCATATTTTGCTTATGTTATCTTCTTTGTATCTTTATGGTTGCCATCGATATTCTAAAAGCATATTTAACCTAGTGCCAGTGTTTCTTCATGGTGAGTGCATATTTGCTTCATGTCTGATGCATGCACGCGTGTCAGTGAGTTTGCTTATTCTCACCATCTTTTAGTTATATAAAGGCCGGTATGGTTTCCTTAGTGAGTAGTGTTTCTCACCTGCGCGATATTGTGATAGGGTAGGGGCCGTAGCTATGAATAACGTATCCATCTGCCTGTCAACATATCCTTTATTTCATCTCACATCCACTTTCAAAAATTGTATTTATCGAGTTGAATTATTATCATTTCAGAAAACATTTTATTTTGATTTCATTTGCTTTTGAATGACAGCACTATGGATTTTGGGGGCAAGATGGAGGGAAAAGCTCCAGCAAAATTCTGGAGGTAATTCCACCCACTTACCACCCAAAAATGGCAATTTCAGTGGAATTACTTCTGGCCTATTTACCGCTAGTGGTTATTCTGCAGAAATACTCATGGAGTCCTTCCATAAATGGGAATAAACACTGCCATACTGCCACTTGTAATTTAGGCAGGGCCAAGTGGAGGTACCAGTAAATCCATTTAGTGGTATGTCAGTGGTTTTACTGCTGAGATACCACCAAACTCATAAAGAGTCACTTAGTCTTTTTTTAAATCTGATATGTTAAAATGCAATTCAATTCGTTTTAAAGTCAGTGTGAGGACTTTTAGAAGGTTGCTTATTTCATTATGATAGTCATTTTCTGCTCATTGTGAATTATGACACTCCACTATTGTCATCAGCATTTTAAAATTGTGTTTCTATTTTAATGTATTCATTACATTTGGGAACATCTATGTGAATTTTTCCCGCTTACTTGGTGTGCTGTTTTCTACCTGAGAAGAATTCAGGTTTTTTCTAGAATGTGTATCTTCTGTTTCCACCTTTACTTAGTGGGCTGAATACGATGTTTCCTGCATGAAATGAAATTCAGGTGTTCTTAGGTACTGCTCTTGTGTGGCCTCTTAGACAAAAATGGGAAATGCATGTTTGCACCTTTACTTCAATGAGTGTCTCCCTCACTTCAGGATTTCACATTTGTGTGGCATCTGAGAAAAATAATGATGTGTGTGTAGAGAAGCAGATGTACACATCACTCATGGAGCCCACTCCCTCAACTATGTCATATTGGAAGAACAGCAAGAAAGCACTGTGCATGACACCTGGTATCACCCTAATACTGCATCGAAGATATGAAAGACGTTATGTGCTCAGACAACTGTACCGAATGTACCCTCAAACTGAAGTGGTAGAAGGAAGTGTGGAGACACCATTGAAGGTAGAAAAACTAAAAGTAAAGTCTGACAATTGTAAAGTGACGTCATAACGAGACGACACAATGGCGCAATTAATCGATTTACAAATACTTAAAGAATAAAGATGTGACTGAAGTAACAAAGTAAACAAACATGCAAATGCAAAAAAATCATGTATACAGGGACATCATTTGGGGGTGGCCAGCGTAGCAGTTGCTAAGCCCTGTGATCTTTATTGCGACCCCAAATTAAAATGTAAAATAAAATGGTTTTATTATTATTTTGATTTTTTACAAAAACGGAAGCTAGTTTGGGCTACAGTCAGTGGCAATGGTGTAGCGGGTAGAGGTGGCGGAGCCAGAGATTTAACGCGTAGGGCTGAGTCAGGGCCCAGCCTGGGGGTCTCTAGGAGACCACCACAGGCCAAGCCTGGGGAATGGCTGCCAAAATGCTTTCTCCAAAGCACAGTACATACAGCATATTTACATGTCGATAACTGTAAATCAGAAGTTGGTACCTATTTATCTACCTCGGAAGGATGAAAGGCTAAGTATATCTTACCGGAATGAGAACCTGCAACCTGCATATCACACACAGATTGCAGAAGCAAGTGCTCAACCCGCTGAGATATCATAACAGCTATGGTGCACAGCTGAAAATGCTGATTACCATGGCAGATCACCACCTTTTATTCCTCAAAAAATCCCTTGGGCCATGCTTTTTGGTCCCTAGACGTCCGCTCTTGCAAGTAGCCCGAAACCGACCGCTGTACCCTCACCTCCCACTCCCCATGTTCTTTCCTGGGAGTTTCCTACTTGCTATGCCTCTGCTGCGCCATTTTGGTGCCTGGATCTCCCTTATTGAGTGCTGCCGGTGGGTGATTGGCTCTGGAGCTGATACCCATTCTGCTGCCCAAAAGGTGCTAATGTTCCCTTTTGTCCAGTATCCACTGCAGTCGCCTTTGTAGCACCTGATTTTTCCCTGCAAGTTCCCCCCCCCGTGCTTATCGTCTTGGACCCGTGACTGCATGGCCTATTGTCCAATGCGGGTTCAAGGCACATTTCTTTTTTCAGCGGAAGAGCCTTTCATATGCATGATGGAACATTTCCAACTCAAAGAGCTTGCAAAGCAACAGTTACTTTGCAAATCTGTTCTAGTTAAAGTGAGCAACACAAAGCGCCCATTTAAAGATGGCTTTATATCCATGATGTCTACTATCTTTTTTTTTTTTAATGAATAACCTAAGAAAAAAGGCCAGAATGTGGTCCGCGGCATCACAGCAGTGCAATGCACCCATGGAAACTTAGCTGTGCTTAGAGATTCTGTGGCAGAAGGTGTGAACTTACAATGTGTGCTGTTGGTTTCAGAAAGCAGTGGAGATGGACGTGCTGTCCCGGTCAGGGTAAATTCGGGTCAAGGGGCTGAAATACAGGCAGACGCATGTGCTTTTTTTTTATTAAATGGAAGAAATGGTCACGCACCTGGTGGGAATCGTGTCCGGCCCCTGCTTTGGGCAGGCACTGACCTGAGAGGGAGGTCAGGCCACAGCCCTAGATGGGGCTTGGACAGGCATCAGTCCCACCGCAATTTCTTGCTCTAGTAGCAGGTGTTCAGGTCTTGTGACTAAGAGCCTGTGCCACTGGACTGGTGCCTAGCCACATGTGGTGGGTCACATGATCCCCCATGTGACCCTAAATAGCGGAACGACTTCCAGCTCGCCAATCTCGAGTCGACCATCTCTTAGGTCGGTTGATGCTGGCAAGATAGTAATCGTAATGGTGTTGTTGTTACGAAGTCTTGTTTTATTTCTTAGAGCCAGAATGGCTTTGCAAATATGTGGTTTGGATGGCTGGCCAGGCATATGAAAGGAGAAAGTGCAAGTGCCAGAATGGAAAAAGCTGTCGGCTGGAAAACCACTACTGGCTGCAATTGCCACTGTCACACATATAAGAAGGGCACTTGTCAACTATGGGTGACTTACGACATACTCCCAACTTCGAACACTGTTTACATCATTCTACATATGTTCAACCTAAGAACACATTACCTGACCGAGTGATACCTCTGTAATGTGAATCAAACATCCCCTTTAACAGCCACGCTGGCACAGAATGTAATTCAATTAAAAGGCATCCATGTAATTATTATATGCCTCCTGCTCCTAACAACGCACCACATGCTTGATACTAAGTAAGCCAGCAGGGAAAACCCATTCCGTGGAAGAATTGCTGTGTTGTGATTGCAGCTACTTTCTCCCTGCCTCTGATCCGGCGCTTTGCATTCACACGAGGGGCGTCCATGCATATTTATCTCTCCCACATTACGCTCACCGCCCAATGACCTGTTGTCTCATGGACAACTCTGCATTGCCCCCCGCTTCCCCTCCAAATTGAACCCCTCCTCTCAGATGAGCAGGAAACAAATACATTGTTTTCTAAACCTACACAAAACGAATTCTCCCACATCTGAACGTAAACATACCTTACCTTCAACAGGCCTGCTCCACACATTGCATAAAATGTTTTGCACTCTACACACCTGGAGAATAAATATTCATTAAAGCCCACGGATCAGCACTACTACACTTACAGGCCCTTGAAGACAGTTCTGGTTCACACTGCTCTTATCATTAACGCCTTCCAAAGAAATTAAAATGAATCTTTTGTATATATCGAAATACTTCTGTTTGTTATGCTTAACTCAAAATGTATGGCACACCTTAATAACAGCCTTCTGCAGTGTTCATGGCTTAGTATTATTGTCTCATGATTGACACAGAATGCCATTGGTCGGAACACTGATTGTCTCATATTTTGGTCCAGTCAACACGTTTGAAATCTCCTCGCATCATACTGACTACTTGGTATGTCCAATATACTGGGCCTAATAAGCTGCCCGAGTTAAGTATATGGAAACCAATGTGTTGGAAATCAATGCTTCTAAATACAGGATTCTTACTTTTGGCCGCAAAAGGAAAAGGAAAGGCATTACATCAAAAGAGCAGTTCATCAGAGGAGAGAAAATTCTCGAAGTAGCTGAGTTTACCTACTTGGGGCACTGCTTGAATGAAAGCACAGTGGACGCACAGAGAGAACGATCCCTCAGGTGTAAAACAAGAAACCTTGCTGCTCAAGTGATTGCCATCAGGAATATATTCTGTAGGTTTTCCTTGATTCCAGTGATTGAGTGAGTTTTTCCGCCTAAAGGTAACTCCTATACTAACCTATGGGGCGGAAACTTTGTTTCCATTACCAGCATCTGCATGGGAGAAATTGGTAGGGCTGTTTTGGAGGAAGGTGTTATGCTTCCCAAATTGTGTGTCTACTCAGATCATTAGAGCAGAATCGGGGCTGTCATCCCTCTACTCCATAACAGTCTGTAAAACGCTCCTTCTTTTCAGAAAGTGTGGTGCTAGCAGCAATTGGCTCTGCAATGTTGAGGCCCTCAGAGCCTTTAGTGAAGGCTCGGAGCTCTATATGTAAAGACATTTTAACATACCCGGGTGAATCCTCACACTCCTTATGTACACACTAAGCCTGAATAAAAAGGAAATTTTACGACTAAAATTGGATCCAAACCTTAGAAGGGTGCGCACCTCAGCTAAGGTTTATGGTAACAACTTTAAGGACATCAGAGCAAGGGGCACTCTTCCACCTTATATCTTTAGATTCCCCTGTAAATGTAATTGTCATCACTTTTTAAGTGCTAGGATGAACCTGTACCCTACCAAGGAAGTCATTGAGATACGGAAATCACGGGACCAAAGAAACTTCCATTGCAGATTGTTTGCCTGTGATCGAGAGACATTAATGCATTTGATTGTAAAATGTCCAGGTGCTAAAGATCTCAGTTTGTTTAAAATGGCTGGCTAAGCACTATAATACATGTCCAACTATGTCAGATCAGAAATGGTGGGGAAGATTGATGTCAAGTACCCGAACCTCCTTGACTCTAGCTTTGCTGGCTTTCTTGAACAAACTTTTTGTCTTAATTGATTTAACAATGAATGAGTCGTCTAAAGACCGGCTTACCTTTAAAGGGGACGTTGTATGCCTCTAAATAAGGACTTGACCAGGTATCAGCAGACTTGAACGACAGACGGAGATCTGGACTATGTGTTTTAAATGTATCCTTCTTTTTTCTCTTTTTTTCTTATTTTCTCTTTTTTTTGCTTTTCTGTGTTTTCTTGTGTTGTGCTTTGTAAGTAGCTAACATTTAAGATTAAACCAATTGCTTCGTAAAAAATAAAAAATAAATTAAAAAATAAGCTGCCCATCATTCTTAGTTCTTTCTTTGTTAATATGTTGAACTTCTTGGTGATGTTTGGTGAAGTGAAAAATGTTCGAATGTTTGCTATATGGTTTTCCAACTCAGTAAACTTTGGCCCACCTTGGATCCCGAAAAGCAGAGACTAGAAAGAGTAGCCGACTGAAGTGCTCACAAAACATTAAATTATCCAGCATATGATTGTATTCTGGTTGAACTTGTGTTGGTCAGTTGCTGTTTCCAGTCTGTGGCCAGATACTTGGTAGGCACTGGATGTCTGCGCTTTGGGGTTTAGGCCTCTTTGAGATGCTCTGTTTGTTTACAGTTTGGCCTATGTGATGTACAATAGCCCCAGTTGTTGTGTTGGACGCCTGCTCACATTCACAGTAATTGTATAATATGGGCCTATACACACTGATATTAACACTAGACATGGTGATCCATTCTTGAATGAAATATATATCACATTACAGTAATACTGTAATCATAGTTGTCTTAGTTTAGTGAGGAACAATACTATGTGCTGCAATTTCTTGTTTTGTCAAGGGGTGAAAAGTCACATGCCATCACTTCCCATGATCTCACTTGGGGATGGGTCAAATGGCATCACTTCCTGTGGTGTCATCAGAGGTCAAGAGTCATGTGATGTCACTTCCGCTACCCCTAGTATTTTGGTGAAATGATGTCTCTGCGTATATACTGAGAACATAAGTGAGAAGAGATGCAGTGAAATGGTGTGGTGTGATGGCACCACACGTTCTGAGCCAGTTTACTTCTGTACGTTTGTTCACTGGTTCATTAGTAAATTTCCCAATTAATTGTGTAAGTTTATTCACTGGTTCATTAGCAAATAGTCATGAGAAGTGTCCAGTATGTGACATGTGTTTCGGCCGGAGGCCTTCTTCAAAGCTGGACAAAAGATTAAAATTCAATATCCCTTATGGGTTTAAACAATTGCCACTCTTCGTAATTAGTAGAATCGATATACTGGTGTACAATCACCATGCCTGGTCCATGGAGTTCTGTTCGCCGAACGCTGTCAAGGAGAACAGAATTCCATTGACCAGGCATGGTGATTGTACACTAGTATATCGATTCTACTAATTATGAAGAGAGGCAATTTTTAAAACCGAGAAGCGATATTGACCAGCTTTGAAGAAGGCCACCGGCCGAAACACATGTCGCCCACTGGACACTTCTCATTACTATTTGCTAATGAATCAGTGAATATATTTACAGAAGTAAACTGGCACAGAAAGCATGGTGGCATCATTCTTTCACTTTTCAAAACGAGAGTATAGTGGGTTAACTCTCCTGCCCACACACACTGTAACAGACAGAAGTAATTATATTTCACAATCTCTACTAGTCACCCAGATAGTGTCACACCAAGGTTCTTTCTAGATCTCCCACAACAGTGTTTCATTGCAGTAGATATATATACGCAGGAACACAAGGTAGATGAGACATATAGAAGCTTGCTACAGCAGAAAATATAACACGGGTAAAACAGCCATGTTGGGAAGATGGACATCGGTTTCGTATAATTTTAAGCCGAAAACATCAACTCCACAGAGATAGACTAAGGCAAAAGAGCTGACAGTCACAGAAGTACAGATTCATGCTAGAACAAAGAATATTTGTTCAGCTAAAGATCAAGGATGCCACAGTGACAATCAACAGCAAGGCACAAAAGTAGTCAAAGAGGATGAGCCATCTATGCAAGGCATATTTCACTCAGATTAGGCAAAGGAGTAATCATCTGCGAGCGCCAAGTATTGGACAATTAAAGATGCAGGAAGCATATGCAAGATAGAGCAACCAAGTCTCCAGAAGCCAAAGCAACTAAATTATAATTAGTATAATTGAATCAAACAGCACTAAATAGGAGGACAAGATGACAAATCATGGTCTCCCCACATGTGGTGCAAGAAGAGAAAACAACGCCTATTCATAAGGCTCCAGACGAAGATAACAATGTACCTTCACTCCCTTAAACGTTCTGGACAAGAGAACAGTCAGCAAGGTTAACTACAAAGAAGATGCTTTGTTTTAGGGCCTAACTGATGAGAGATGGTAGGCTAATTTACCAAGTGGGCAGTTATCTGACATTGTTCCCCGCACCTGGGTTTCGTTTTGCTTTTGTGCTGCTAACAAGCCGAATGTCCAAGGTTAGAATAGGGTGCCAACCAATCAGGATGGCCTATGCGATGATGGGCTATACATTGCTGCAGAAGCCAATCTGCTGCTATTATTGTACTAGTATCTATATTATACATAGTTGGAGGTTGTTCCAGGCGTTCCTACCAGATAAGGGGCAGCCAATGATGTTATTAACACCTAAATAAGCTATATATGTTCCCTTAACCTATATTTCGGCCCAATAGATTTGGACTATTTGCCACATAGATGATGTCATACCTGACGTACATTGAGGTATAACGCCTTTTTTTGTAATTGACATGTATTTGAGAGTGAGTAATCTGTGACTTGCTATTTAGTTTAGTTTAGTTTATTCATTTGTATTGCGCACAAGACCCAAGGGTATTAGGGTGCAGGATCAACAAGGTTATTCACAGCTTGGTTACAAGTTACAATGCATTACAATAATTACAGTGGGACAATGGATGCAGAAGCATTCATGGTAAGGCAAATGTTTACAAATTTACAAATAAGCATATTTACATAGTTTACATCGGTGTGGTGGGTTGGATAGTATTAGTGGTTATTGTTCTTTATCCAATGGATATAGTTGCATCTAAAGAGTGTGTAAGTTTGGGGTGTCCTTAGAGAGGGTGGTAGGGAGTTCCAGGGTTGGGCTGCTTTCACCTGGAAGCTTTGCGTTGGAAGTTCTGGTTAATCTATTAGAAGTGTGTATACTTATTCTATCGACTAAGTAGCGGGGGCAGCATTGTTGAGGCATTTGTGTGTTATTGAGGCTACTTTGAGCAGGACTTTATCTGTAGTGTTGAGCCAATTATGGGTTCTCCTAATGTTAGAGATGTGTTCTCTCTTGGGGATGCTGAGCGCTGCTCTGAGAGTGTTGTTTTGAAGCGTCTGTATTTTGTTAGTGACCTGCTTGCTAGCTCCTACGTAGAGGGCATTACAGTAGTCCAGTTTTGATAATACAAGTGCTCTGGCTAACGTAATGCAGCTCTGCGTGGATAAGAAGGGTTTGGCTGCTCTTATTATCTTGCATGTGTAGGCCGTGTATGATGCCATAGAGCTGACCTGTTTGTGGAAGGAAAGGGAGGAGTCGATGTATATTCCTAAAGTTTTCACTTCTTTGGCTACCTTGATCGGGTTCACATCTATAACGAAGCAGGTGTAGTGGTGGTCCAGTTTGGTTAGGTTTGAGGTGGAACCAAGGATGATGAGTTCAGTCTTGTCATCATTCAGGCATAGACTGTGAGAAGGCGTAAGAAAGGGTGAGTCCCAATTTTTTGTTAAAGGGGGATTGAGCTTAAATAGGGACTAATTTGTGAAGTAACAAACAGAAAGTACAACTCAATTACCCCTCTTTTAGTCCACCTAACATGTGGGTCAGGGAGAAGGAGAGCAAAATGATAGATTATCTGTTTTTTCTATCTAGAGGTCACATAGAACACATATTATTGTACTAAGGATAAACAAAGTATAAACACGTATTTTAATAATGAATTCAATTAAAAAAACATACAAATGTATATAGTTGGTGCTTTCCACAAGACACCTACAAATATTTAAAGCAGGTTAGAATCACACAAAGATTAAAAAGTCCAGCAAAAACACATAATTTACTATAGTGTCTAAAGTTAGTAAAGTGACAGGTATAGTAAATCACCTTGACAAATTAATTTTCAAAGCATTCATTGTCTTGTTATATTCGGGGGAACATGCTTGAAATGCACAGCACGGGAGTTTTAATGCTGTATAAAGACACATAGATTTTTTCATGTCTAGATGTCTACATATGTTTCGGCACAGGATTTACATGAACACCATCCCGGGTGTTCTGCTGTTATAGTTCTAGCCCTCTTCAGGACGAAATCTTGTTTTTCAGAAGTGACAAAAAAGTTCAACAAAATCCCCGGATTTTTCACACTTTTTTCCAATGCTGTAGAACCCCTGTCAATTTATGTAGACTGGTTCCTAAGACCTTTTGTAGCACAAATAAAATTGTATGTAAAGGACACCACTAGCATGATAAAGATCATAGAAAACATCATCATTGAGCAAGGAGATATCTTAGCAACACTAGATGTTGTCGCTTTATACACCAGTATTCCACAACTTGAATGTTTGCAAGTATTGGAACAACGCAACATGAACAACAAAACTGTTCCTACAGCATTTATTCTTGAATGCGCAAGACTTGCACTTATGGAAAACTATTTTCTATGTGAAGATGCTTTCTACAATCAAAGACACGGGACTAGCATGGGGGCAACATTCGCCCCGGATATCACTAACCTATATATGGATTCAATGGAGACCAAGTTGATTTATCATACGGACATCCCATTAAAAAAACATCATCGCGTGGCATAGGTACATTGACGACTGCTTCCTAGTATGGAGGAGGCCACCCTCACTTCTGCTGGAATTTCAGGTATGGCTAAACCAGTGTAACACAAACATCAAGTTTGCCATGCACCATGATACTAAGTCCATCCCTTTCTTAGATCTGGAAATCAGAAAAGAGATAGATGGTTTCCTGACCACAAATCTCTATAGGAAAAAAACGGATAAAAACACACTGCTGGAATACAAAAGCTACCACCCAGCGGGTCTAAAGGCTAACCTTCCGATTGCCAATTCTTAAGAGTATGTCGCAACTGTACTAACCTAGACGACTACAAAAACCATGGGAACAACTCAAAACACGTCTAGAACAAAGAGGTTACCCAAAAAAACAAAAGGGCTAAAAACAGAAATCGAGAAACATGCCTAAATCCCCAAAACAAAAAACACTCTGGAAAAGATGACATGCGTCACGACCTTCAGCCCGATTAGCCACAATCTACGAAAATTAGTTCTAAAAAATTGGCACATCATAAAAACTGAAGACTTTAACCCAGCACCACCGAGATTTGCCTTTAAAAGACAAAGAAACCTAAGAGATAATCTGGTCCACACGTACCCTCAGGCAATAGAAAAGGCAGAAACACAGAAAACACTCTGGGATCTACCTCCTGTAACAGGACACTATAAGTGTGGTAATTGCTCCGTATGTTCATTAACGAAAAACATGAAGAATGTCAACCTGAAAGGAAGAATTTTGCAACTGAAATCATTTACAAACTATAGCTCCCAATGGGTAGTATATGCGATCCAGTGCCCTTGCCAACTCCTCTACATCGGAAAAACAAAAAGACATATAAAAACACGTATAGGAGAACACCGTACTAACATTAGAAACCAAACACCAAACAAACCTCTGGTCGCCCATTATTTCCATTTGAAGCCAGAGATTCACCAGAGATCGCCTACATACTCAAAGCCTCTTCTGTACATTTATCTGGGTAAGTGCTCGCTCAGCACCCAGATTGCTTCTCTTACTCTGCCACATGTACGTTACTTCATGGAATCCTTACATTTGACTTGCACCATTGTGCTTTCCTCTCCTAACGCAGCACAGACTCCACTTGTCTATTATTGTTCCTGTTCTTGCCCGCCTCTAATAACCCATTGGTACTACCTGAGGATCGATCCTATCGTCCCTGATACTGTGTACCATAACCACCTTCTGATCTAATGCATAGCCTGTATAACACTGCTTGCACTGCCTGTAAAACGCACTTTTAAATGGATTACTTGTAAAACGGTTTGCAAGATTTCTTTGTATTGCTAGTAAAACGGACCACTAGCATCCTGCACACTGTGCCGCAGCTCCTATCCATGGACCGGCACTGCCCATTCATAGATATTCTACTTCTTTCCATACTAGTGTTCTGTATTGCACTGCCCAATCTCTGTGCTTCCTCAGTTGATTACTTGTTTGATACTCTGGTCATTGCCAGACATTTACACCTTCTATGCCCCCTAGCGGCACTATGTGGCTGACTCATATGGTCATGGTATCACCTTTATATTATCATTCTGGCCACGAGTCACCGCCTCTCTCAAATGCTCATATGTACGCGGCACACCATCCTTTTTGTACAGCACTCGCATAGCGCCTGACTTGAATCCAACTGCTCGCAAATTGCTGCATTCACCTAGCCAGACTAGCTGAACTATTGCCTCTTGAGTCATTGATTGCATTTTGCATTTTGCACATGTACCTACCTTCAAGTCATTGATTGCATCTTGCACATGTACTTACCCAGTCAGTTTAGCTGAACCACTGCCTTTTGAGTCATTGGGCCTCATTACACGGTAGGCGCTAAAAAACGGGATTTACCGGCATGGCGCTATTAGCGTGTCCGCCCTCACAGGAGACCGCCAATAGCGCACCATTACGAGTAAGCGGACACGCGCATAGGGCCATGCCGGTAAATGACCCTACCGCCATGGCGCAAAAGCACCTTACCGTGCCCGCCCAAAGTGCTGATAGCACCTCCGCCCTCACTGTACATGCTATTTGCGGTCACCGCTATTAGCGATGACCGCTATTAGCGGTCACCGCTATTAGCATAGACCGTTAAATAGCGGAAGCGGAAATAGCGTCATCGCACCGGAACGGGAAAGAGCACGGCGGCCATCTTTAAAAACACAATCCATTGCCATCCTCTGCCCCCTGGACCATATTGGAGTAGTGAGCTGTGTGAAATCGACCGTGACACCTGCATCATGCCCAAGGCCCTGAAGAAAACATGTGACAGGCAGCGGAAGGAAAAGTACACCAACGAGGAACTGGTCATGTTGACGCAGACCCTTGCAGAGCATGCAGAGGTCGTCTTTGCAAATGATATGCGCCGTGCCACCTTGCTCAAGAAGAAAGCCATCTGGGAGGAGGTGGCGGTCAAAGTCAGTGCCGTGGGCACCAGCACGCGCACTGTGCGTGAATGCAGGAAGAGGTGGGACGACCTCTTGCTGCGGGTGAGGGGCATCCTGGCGGAGAACCACCGCATTGCCACTGCTGGCGGAGATGGCTCCCCAATACACCTGAAGGAATGGGAGGAGACATGCGCCAACATGATAGCCACCGAGAGCATTGAGGGAGTGGGCAGCATGGAGGTCGGCGTGGCTACCACTTCTGATGCAGGTGAGTGTACACATGACAGGATGCGGTGTGAATGCACAGTCACCCCCATATGTGAGCCCAGACCCCACTCATGCATGGACATACATCCACACATGCACCCATCCATCACCATGTCAGTGTCAGACCCAAACACACACACATGCACACATCACCAGAGACAAGTCCCAAACTCAAACATGCATGGATGAGGCACTGAACTGGCACATCACCTGCATCCATAACTAAGTCCATAACTAAGTCCCAATGTCCACAACTGCATGAACCCTGTGATTTACATTGAGTATATTGAAACGCAACCAATGCCATCCCCCTTCTCGTCCCTGACAGGCTCACATACAGATGGGGAGGATGCTGCTGATGCATCAAAGGCACCACCTACATCAAAGAGGCCAAGGGCACAGGAGCCGGAGGAAACCCCTGCAACATCGAGGGGCAAGGGTGGAAGGCCACACCTGAAGAGTGGCAGCCTACGTCACAGTGCCACTGCCAGGGCAGCAGTAGCTGCACCACCAACTGTGGGCCCACCACCGGAGGCAAACCCACTGGCAACAATGCCAGACACCCAGGGCCCACCATCAGCTGCGGCAAGCTCTGCTGGTGAGGCAGCCGCCACTGGCCCCCAGTCCGATCCAGAGGACACCCTACTCCAGCAAATGGAGATGCACACCCCAAGCCCCCCAGGAAGCCCAGAGCCCATGTCATCCCAGACCCCTGGTTCTGATGGGACTTACGAGGACACCAACCCTGCAATAATGTCACCCATGCTACCATCACCAGTTGCATTGGAGCCATCTGTGGGCACGGCATCCAATGCACGGTCACCCGGCACTGATCAGCAATTCACCGCCATCCTGCAGCGCCAACAGGAGCTGACCGTGCTGGTTGGGCAGCATGTCGCTGAGGCAGCAAATCTCACCGAGAAGATAGTCCAGACGGCGAGGCACTCCACTGAGCGCATGGACGCCAACACAGACAGGATCTGCAATGAAATTGCAAGTCTTAGGGAGGTGCTTGTCCGCATGGCAGACACAATGGACCGCCACTTTCACCCACAAGGCCAGTCTGCCCCATCCTCGACTTCCGGGTCGACTCAAACAAGCCCCCTCAGGCGCTCGATGAGAACCACCAGGCGCACGTCTGGCAACCCTCAAGACCCTTCCAAGGACAATTGCAATTAGGGGGCTAATGGGGATACCCCGGTGTGCATTGGCCATGGCAGAAATGGCAGAGACATGAGGGACTGTTGTGGGGGGTGGTGGGAAGGGTGTTATGGGTCTGTTGGGGGGGGAGGGTGTTATGGGTCTGTGGGGGGGAGGGTGTTATGGGTCTGTTGGGGGGGGGTGCTATGGGTCTGTTGGGGGGGGGAGGGTGTTGGGATGTTGTGGGGGGGGTGGGAAGGGTGTTATGGGTCTGTTGGGGGGGGTGGTGGGATGTTTTTGGGCTTGCACTACTACACCTTCATGTCACTCAATACACTGGTTTCTGAACAAAACACAGGCTTGGACATCTTCATTGTGTGTGTGTACTTTATTGGCAACAGGGTCCATTGCGTGCTTCAAAACATACACCAGTGCATTACCCCCCATATCCATGTGACAGTACGGAAACATGTTTCTCAGAATATTTGGTGGATCAGATGCCGTCTCACAGCACGTCCCTCCTGGCCATCCCCTCTTGCAACACCTGCATCCCCTTCACCTCCGTCCTCATCACCATCATCATCCTCATCAGGTACTTCTATTTCTACGTCAGGGGGCAGTGGCACATTCCGTCTGATACACATATTGTGCAGCATGACACATGCCATGGTGATCTTAGACACCTTCTCATGTCCATACAGGAGAGCACCACCAGACCTGCTAATGCACCTGAAACGTGACTTCAATAGTCCAAAAGTCTGCTCGATCACGATGCGGGTACGGGTATGTGCACGATTGTATTCATCCTCGTGCCTGTTCTGTGGGTTCCGTACAGGTGTGAGGAGCCAGGGCTTCAGGGGATAGCCCGCATCACCTGTATGGGGGAATGAACGGGGTCCTGTTACTGTTCACCTCAAAATCGGCCTGTTCACATCACACAAATTGACATTGCATTGTGATTCAGGTACTAAATTGACAGCATTCATGCAGATGGTCTGTGTGACAGCAACGTGCAAGGGGGAGGTCGACCCTGCAAGTAGAAATGCCACATTCATGCCTCCAACAGTAATTGACATGTCATGGGTGAGGTCAGGTCTTAGGTGTCCCTGGCCCATACAAATTAGGTAACACACTGCTAATGTACTGACATCCTGACACCGATGTTGCCATGCTGTGAAGCATCACTTCAGTGGTGCCATAGGTGTGTGGTTCAGTGCTATGTCTAGGGGTGATCCCTTTGCATGCATTCAAGGGCGCGTTGCTGGATTGATGTTGTGCTGCACTGATTCTGTATTACGGTCTTGACACCATGTTGCAGGTTTGTGTAATATGTGGCGTGGCATGATGTGCAATGTGGATGGATGTGTGATATTTTGCAACCTGCATTGTTCTCAATGTTCTGCACCTTCGAATTGCATGTGGGTTCCTCTCAAGTACATCGTGGCCTTCCCTGAAGGACATTGGCGTACATCTGTATGTCCATTTCCCCTACGGACGCCAGTCAACACCCAGTTGGAGTATGTATCTCCCCCCCCCATTCACACCCAGTTGGAGTATGTATCTCCCCCCCCCCAAATCACGCAGCCATGTGCTTGCCCTGCTACTCACCAAGTACCCACGAACGTTGTCCGGTGTGTCGCTCCATGTAGCGTGGGATAGTTGAGTTCCGCAGAACCATGGAATCATGTGTTGATCCTGGGAATCTGGCACAGCAATGTGTGATTATCTTGTTGGCGTCACATACCATTTGGACATTGATAGAGTGGAATTGCTTCCTGTTTCGGTACACTACTTCATTGTGATGTGGGACCACCAATTCCACATGGGTACAGTCGATGGCCCCGATGCAACTTGGAATGCCTGCCAGTGAATAGAAGCCAACTTTTGTGTTTGCAATCTCCTGGGCAGTCTGTGGCATGGATATGTGTTCAGGTGCATGCTTCAGGAGTGCATCGAGTACCTGGTTCAGCGTGCGTGAGAATACTGGTTGTGAGATGCCATGCATCTGTCCCACTGTATGCTGATAGGTGCCTGTGGCCAGGAAGTGGAGCACACTCACCACCTTCAGTAGCGGGGGGATGGCAGTTCTGATGTCTATGAGGCTCACAATGTCGTCGTGGATCATGTCCACGATGCTGGTGATGTTAGCCCTGTCAAGACGGTACAGGGTGTATATCTGCTCAGGGGTCAGGTCGAATGGACTGGCTCTGATCCTGGGTATTGGTGGGTGCCTCTGTGGTATGATTAGGTGGCGTTGTGGTGCCTGCTGTGCCTGTCTTGCCCTCCTCCTCCTCCTCCTCCTGCGTCTCCTTTGTGCTGCCTGTTGTTGTAGCAGCTGCGCTGCAATGAGGTCCTCCAGGCAATGTAATGCTGCCAGTATTGGAACCATCTTGGTGTGGGGAGGGGTGTGGGAAGGGGTGTGGTGTGCTCCTTTTGAGCTGCCACAGTCTCCATTGCCTTCACCTGTGCTGATTTGGTGCACCTGTGGCAGGTGGGAACACTGCTCATTTCCCTTAACGGGTGGTCCGCGATGCCGGTATTTGCACCATGGCGGTAAGGGGTTTGGGGGGATTTACCATGCCGCTATTAGCATGTGCACTGGCCTTGTGATGCTGTCCCCCTCCCCCCTGCAGACCCCCTCCTTCACCAGAGGAGCAGGAGCTCCCCCGGACCCTGCAGGAGCAGTGGTCTCCCTTTCCTGGATCCATCCTGAATTGCCCTCGAATTCGGGTAAGAATCATTATTCCGTGCGAGATTCGTTTTTTCTCGCTGCTAATTGCACCAGTGATCCGCCGACCTGCAAGAATATCTACACAGCCTGCATGTTTTAAACTTGATGCCAACAGCTGCTGTGTTTGGCCCTGCCACCATTAGCCACCACGAGGTTTTTACACTTCCAAGATGGCCGCCCGCCATGTCTCAAGGAACCCCAGTGCCTAACTGAGCCCAGCCGACTGTCCTCGCATCCGATTGGCCATTGAGCCACCTTAAGCAGCCTATCGCCAGCCGGTAGGCGAAGCCGGCCCACTCCCAGCAAGGCCCAGGATAATAAGGCCAATACCTGTCTTCAGCTGTCCCAGCCGTGGAGCAGACCCCCTCCTTCACCAGAGGAGCAGGAGCTCCCCCGGACCCTGCAGGAGCAGTGGTCTCCCTTTCCTGGATCCATCCTGAATTGCCCTCGAATTCGGGTAAGAATCATTATTCCGTGCGAGATTCGTTTTTTCTCGCTGCTAATTGCACCAGTGATCCGCCGACCTGCAAGAATATCTACACAGCCTGCATGTTTTAAACTTGATGCCAACAGCTGCTGTGTTTGCCCCTGCCACCATTAGCCACCACGAGGTTTTTACACTTCCAAGATGGCCGCCCGCCATGTCTCAAGGAACCCCAGTGCCTAACTGAGCCCAGCCGACTGTCCTCGCATCCGATTGGCCATTGAGCCACCTTAAGCAGCCTATCGCCAGCCGGTAGGCGAAGCCGGCCCACTCCCAGCAAGGCCCAGGATAATAAGGCCAATACCTGTCTTCACCTGTCCCAGCCTTCCTCGCCGTTCGCCCGGACCCCCTGCCGGATTCCAGACCAACCTCAACGGTAAACGCCACTTCGCTTTTACATTGAACTGCCTAGACTCTGGAAAAGGCTTTGTTACCACAAGCTACTTATTGCCACTCTCGTGCACTCAGGCCTTATTGCATGCTGTATCTGTGCTCAAAGTTGCTGCCAATTCCAGTACATAGGTGCTCAGTCGTATTTAGACTATTGTGTCGCTAGTCATCCCTGTAACATATAACTGCACTGTGCCTCACTGCTGCTCGGCTACCCTATGCAATTCTAGTTGCCATTTTTAACTGCATTGTGACCATCTGCTCTGTTCTGCTGATCTGCTCACCAATTGCCTCTAGATCTGTTGACCTGCAGCCCAATGTGTCCCCGCTCAACATACTTTTATAGCCACTAAACTCAATGTTGTGCTTAATCTGCTCTAAGTGCTATTCTGAAGTTAGGGGTTATTCTGATTCTAGGTGTTATCTTGAACTAAGTGTTACTCTGAACCTAGGTGCTATTCCCAATCCAGGCGCTATTCTGAATACATGCTACTCTGATCCAAGATGTTAATTGGTACGCTGGCGCAATTCTAAACCTAATGCTGTGCTAATTGACAAAACGCTTACTATGACCACTTTGCTTACCTGTACCTGAGTCAGATGCCAATCTGCAACCTTGCACTACATGGATTAGGTAGTATTCGGCTACTCCAAGCAGGCCGCACTGTCCACTGCTAGATTTCGACCCTAGACAGGACACACACTGCACCTTACCGCCCTCACACAATGTTCCTCCCGGGCCTTTACTCTATACTACTGAGAACCATTCTCCACATCACCAATTCCGCATGCCTGCCCAGATCACCCCTTAACTTGACCAGCCTAGGCACCGCATCACCCACCCTCACAGAGCCCAGCACCACAATCATGCTTACCCTACTCGCTCCCCCATGCCTTTCGGACAGGCTGACCAGATTACGATCCAGACTTCCCAAAATACACGAGCCTAGAGCCAGGGACTCCACACAATCCATACTCACACACCGAACATCCATTAGCTCCTGCGCTAACCTTATGCTAAAAAAACCCGAACCTAAACCCGTCAACTCCACTACAACCAACAATAGAGCGCTCAGCACAGCTACCACCCACACCCCTGCCAAAGCCAAAACCCTACCTATAAAAGGTGCCCTCATCAACGCACGCTCCATGATTGCCCATGCCACGGACATCGCTGATCTCATTTTAGCTGAAGATCTAGACTTCCTAGCCATAACAGAGTCCTGGCTTCATGCAGCCGCAGGCCCAGCCCTTTCGCTAGCCATCCCCACTGACTACACCATCATCCGAGCGGACAGAACTGAAGCTAAAGGCGGTGGTTTGGCCATCATTGCCAAGACCCACCTTAACATCAGACTCAACTCCGCCACACACCTCCCATCATGTGAATCACTTACAGCCAAACTACCCATCGCTAACTCCCAAACAATATCCATTCACGTACTATACAGACCGCCCGGACCCCCGGGATCTTTCGAGGAAGACCTCAATGCCATCCTTACCGACAACCTAAAAAATTCCTCGCAATGCCTTCTCTTAGGAGACTTCAATTTAGGCTACAAAGACCCCAAAGACAATCAAGCCACTCTCATCAGTAACACCCTGTCTGAACTAGGCTTCACACAAAAAGTAACCAGCCCCACCCATAACAAAGGGAGAACCCTTGATTGGATAGCAGACTATAACTGTGCCGTATTAATCACTAACAACACTCCCCAATCCTGGACCGACCACCACCTCCTCTCCTTCTCACTTGAGGCCTCAAGCCCTACAACCAACATGGCACTAGCCCCAGCCATCCACACGAGAAGCAAAAAAAATATTACAGTAGAAAAACTGATCCCACTCATTCTTCCTACACTAAGCCAACTCCAAGACTCTAATCCCTATGACCTCGTAGAAGGCTATAACAACACCATGCGCATTGCCTTAGACGCCATTGCACCATTGAAACTTAGAAAATCCAAACCAAAAAAGCACCTCAACCAATGGTTCTCCAGCCATCTTAAAACCCTTAGATTGGAAAAGAGTAAACTGGAACAAGTCTGGAGACAATCTCCGACTGACCACAACAAACTATTGCTTAACAAAATAACGGCCAACTATAAAAAAGAAATCATAGCGGCCAAATAAGAATCCTATAACCAGAGAATCTCCCAATCCAACTCCAGCTCCAGAGAATTATTTACTATCCTGAAAGAATTGGAAACCCCGGTAACAATCCCAGATACTTGCGTTAAAAACAAACAATGGTGCACCAGTGTCCAAAATGCACTAAACAACAAAGTCACTGGCCTTCAAACAAAAATTAAAAATAAGAAAGACTCCCTCACCAATCTTACCAACCCCATCAACGCCCACTCGAGCCCTCCACCCTCACACCACACACCTAACACTGCTCGCTTCAGCTTTTCCAAAGTCTCTTCCCTTGAAGTAGAAAAAATAATTCTTGGCCTTAAACCCTCCAACTGCAAAGGTGACCTCTGCCCCCCACAAATCATTAAAGACGGGGCACAAGACCTCTCGCCATTCATCACCAGACTCATCAATGCCTCTTTTTCCTCAGGAACAGTCCCCAGTAACCTTAAAGAGTCCTGGGTCCTCCCTCTCCTCAAAAAACCCTCCCTTGACCCGTCCATCCCAACCAACTACAGACCGATTACCACCGTCCCATTCCTGCTCAAGATACTAGACAAGACAGCATACCAACAAATTCAAAAGTATCTTGAAACAAACCACCTTCTAGGAATAAGACAATCCGGCTTCAGACCCCAACATGGAACTGAAACAGCCCTGATAGATCTGAAAGCCCAAATAGACGTCCTTAGAGATAACGGGAAAACTGCATTACTACTCCTGCTAGACCTCTCTGCGGCGTTTGACCTAGTTGACCATAAAATCCTATGTAATCATTTAGACTCAGCTGCCCACTTTTCACAAGAAGCCATCAGTTGGATTGAGTCATTCCTCAACAACAGATCCATGCGAGTCTTCTCCTCCTCTGCCGCCGCCGAACCCATCCCCATTACATGTGGAGTCCCACAGGGCTCGTGCGTCTCCCCCACTCTGTACAACGTGTTCACAAAGCCCCTGTTTGATGATCTAGATGGCCTGGGTATCACCTACACTAACTACGCCGATGATACACAGATCCTCATCCCGTTGACGGGAGATTACAACCAGGATTTGGCCTTGGTGAACAGGGTGTATCTCATCATCCAGGCATGGATGGCTTCGCACAGTCTATGCCTGAATGATGACAAAACTGAACTCATCATCCTTGGTTCCACGTCCAACCTAACCAAACTCGACCACAATTATGCCAACTTCATCATAGATGGGAACCCAATCAAGGTTTTGAAAGAAGTAAAAACCCTAGGAATATACCTCGACTCCTCCCTAACCTTCCACAAACAGGTTAGCTCGATGGCATCCTCTACGGCCTACACATGTAAGCTCATAAGAGCAGCCAAACCCTTCCTCTCCACCCACAGCTGCACTACACTAGCCAGAGCATTGGTATTATCCAAACTGGACTATTGTAACGCCCTCTACATAGGAGCCACCAAACAAATCACCAACAAAATTCAGACGCTACAAAACAACGCCCTTAGGGCAGCACTCAATATTCCCAGGAGGGAACACATTTCCAATATCAGGAAATCCCATAACTGGCTCAGCACAACAGACAAAATCCTACTTAAAGTAGCATCGCTCACCCACAAATGCCTGAATAATGCTGCCCCACGCTATCTGGCAGACAGAATATGCAAACACACCCCCATCAGACCCACCAGAACCTCCAATGCTAATCTGCTCACCGTCCCCAGGTTTAAACGCACTAAAATGGGTGGCAACAGCTTCCAGGTGAAAGCACCTCAACACTGGAACTCCCTACCACCATCGCTCAGAACTCCCCAACCTTACTCACATTTTAGACGCAACTACATCCATTGGTTAAAGAACACGAACCACTAACACCTCTAACACCACACGGCTGCTCTCCGCGTTGCATGCTTTAAGAGAATCTGTAAATTTGTAATACTAAACTTGTATATATTTGTAATTCTTTAAATACATCTACTGCATTCTCTCCTGCCAAACTGTACACATGTTCCTTCATCGTCACACTGTAATTATGTAATGTAAAGTATAATTATGTAATGTAAAGTATAAGCATCCTGTAACCAAGCTTTGAATCACCTTGCTGCTCATGCGCCCTCATACCCTCGGGTCTGGTGCGCAATACAAATGAACAAACTAAACTGTGCTAATAGCGGCATGGCGTAATTAACGGGATGGAGGGTCGCGCGCACGCGGACTGCCCGCTATTAGTGGCACCGTAATTAGCGGTGCCGCTAATAGCGGTGTGCCGGGTCGTGATCCACATGGGGATTTAACGTTACCGGTAATACATTACCGGTAATGTAAAATCCCTACCGCCATCCGTGTAATGAGGCCCATTGATTGCATTTTGCGTTTTGCACATGTACCTACCTTCAAGTCATTGATTGCATTCTGCACATGTACTTACCTAGTCAGCTTAGCTGAACCACTGCCTTTTGAGTCATTGATTGCATTTTGCACATGTACTTACCTAGTTAGATCAGCTGAACCATTGCCTTTTGAGTCATTGATTGCATTTTGCACATGTACTTACCTAGTCAGATCAGCTGAACCATTGCCTTTTCGAGTCATTGATTGCATTTTGCACATGTACTTACCTAGTCAGCTTAACTGAACCATTGCCTATTGAGTCATTGATTGCATTTTTCACATGTACTTACCCAGTCAGCTTAGCTGAACCTTTGCCTTTTGAGTCATTGATTGCATTTTGCACATGTACCTACCTAGCCAGCTTAGCTGAACCATTGCCTTTTGAGTCATTGATTGCACTTTCGCACATGTACTTACCCAGCAAGCTGCACCTGGACTGCCATTTCCTGGCTGATTCCACCCCTGCCCAGCGCTGAACCTCTCTACGTACCCTCCAGTGCACTCTTACCCCACCGCATAGACTGTTAGGACACTTGGTTCACGATATGCGGCCATTGCCAACTGCTAGCCACCTTATTCTCGCTATCACCGTAGGGTGCATCATCACCACACCCCTTTGTCACCCCACTCCCAGCACCGTTAAGACAGACCCTCATCACTCTACTCTACACTATCCCACAATGCTCCTCAGTAACCCATACCTCAATGACCCTGCCTTATGGCTCCAACACTTTGCCACTAAACCTACACCCTGTCAACCTTGCACGCTCCAAGTCAGGAATCTTAGACTCGGATCCAGACTGCCTCGGGCCCCTCGAGCCCCTTGCACTCAGCACACAAACATTACCACTACTACACAGAAGTTACCACCATCCTACAGCGCCATCTCCGCCAAAGAACTCAAGGGTGCCCTCATTAACGCCAGATCTATTACTGCCTACGCGTTGGACATCTCCGACCTCATCACCACCCAAAACCTCGATTTTGTGGCCATCACTGAAACTTGGTTACATGCATCCTCTGGCCCACTTCTTGCCCTCGCCATCCCTAACGATTACTCCATCATTAGAGCTGACCGACAATCAACATCCAAAGGAGGTGGAGTCGCATTCATACACAGAAATAACATCACACTCAGAATCATCCCCAACACTGAGCTCAGCTCGGCAGAATCCCTCTCCGTGAAACTCACCTTATCACCAACCAACACTGCAACTCTCCACCTTATCTATAGACCTCCAGGACCACTTGGCTCCTTCATAGATGAGATCACGGCCATTTTCACTGTCAATACTAAACCCAACTTTCAGGTATTGCTTTTAGGAGACCTTAACCTTGGCCTACCGACACTAAGGATCACTTGGCCTCGGAGGTCGCTACCACATTAGCTAATTTAGGCTTCCAACAACGCATTTACGAACCTACCCATATTAAGGGCAGAACGCTCGACTGGATTACTGACCTTAATTGCAACACCACCATAAGCTCCAACTACGCTTGTGCCTGGTCCGACCACCACATCATCATCTTCCACGTACCAGCAACCAACCCTCACACCACTCCCACAATAACTCCAGCCATTCCCACTAGGAATAAAAAAGACATCACCAGGGATAAACTACTCCCACTCATCCTTCCTATCATGAATAAATGCGTGTCCCAACATAACGACCCCACAGTCTTAATAGATATCTTCAATCAAACATTGCTTAATGCCATCAATAATATAGCACCGCTTAAACTACGGAAAGCCAAACAACAAGCCCATCTGAACTCCTGGTTCACCCCGCAGTTAAGAGCTCTACGCAAAGAAAAACATAAGGCTGAATCACTCTGGAAGAGCCACCCATGTGACTCTAACAAAGATCACCTCTTTATCACCACCTACAATTACAAGGAAGCAATTCTACAAGCCAAAAAGGAGACCTACAACCAACGTATCACCCAAGCAGAATCCAACACTAAAAATTATTTAAAATCCTTAAAGAATTGGAATCCCCCTCCCCTGCTCCTGATACCTGCATTAAATACAGTAAATGGTGCAACAACATCCAAAACGCTCTCCTCAACAAGATCCCCATCCTGCAATCGAAAATGAACGCCAAACAAACTACCCTTTTTACCAACCCCCCCACTTAACCCTCCACTACTCCGACGGCCTCCTTTACTTGCACCCCTTTCAGATTTACCCCACTCACCATCCTCAAGGTCGAAAACATCATTCGCAATTTAAAACCTTCTAACTGCCAAGGTGACTCCTGCCCAGCACCTATCATTAAGGAAGCGGCACATGATCTCGCTCCTTTTATAACCACCTTCATTAACTCTTCATTCCTAACTGGAACGGTACCCAACAACTTAAAGGACGCTTGGGTTATCCCTCTCCTAAAAAAAATGACTCTTGACCCTGAAACACCAACCAACTACAGACCTATTACCACCGTACCGTTCCTGCTTAAAATACTTGACAGAGCAGCATATCTGCAGATTCAGAACTACTTAGAAACCAATAACGTCCTTGGCTCAAGACAATCTGGCTTCAGACCTAAGCACGGGACTGAAACAGCTCTTCTTGACCTCAAAACTCAAATTGAGGACCTTAAAGACAACGGTAAACTGGCCCTCTTACTACTACTGGACTTATCCGCTGCCTTCTATTTGGACAATCACCAAATATTATGTCGGCACCTGAAGACCGCTGCCCACTTCTCTGACATTGCATCCAACTGGATTAGGTCATTCCTCGACAATAGGCACATGAGAGTTTTCTCACCTACCGCATCGGCCGATCCTACACCTGTCCCTTGTGGAGTCCCGCAAGGGTCCTAGGTCTCCCCAACTCTCTACAATGTCTTCACTAAACCACTATTTGATGTGCTTGACTATCTGGGCGTCACCTACACGAACTATGCGGATGACACCCAGATACTCATACCCATCACTGGTGACTACATTGTTGACTCTAAAGCCCTTAATGACATCTACTTGGTCATACAAGCTTGGATGGCCCAGCACGAGTTGTGCCTCAACGATGACAAAATTGAGCTTCTCATTTTAGGCACGCAACAGAGACTTAACAAACTGAGTCCCGTGTTCGGCTCCTTTAATATTGATGGTAATCTAATTAAAGTATCCAAAGATACCAAAACCTTGGGTATCTACCTGGACGCCTCCTTGACTCTCACGAGACAAACTAATGCAGTAGCCGCTGCGTCTGCTTACACCTGCAAATTGATTTCAGCCTGTCGCCCATTCCTTACCGCCCAGAACTGCATCACTCTGGCCAGGACCTTGGTTATGTCAAAATTGGACTACTGCAATGCTCTGTACCAAGGCACTAACCAGGGCAATCACAACAAACTTCAGACTTCCCAAAATAATGCCATCAGAGCGGCCCTCAATATCCCCCGATCTGCCCACATTTCAGAAACCAGAAAGAACCTCAACTGTCTCTCAGTCTCCCAAAGGATCTCTCAGAAAGCACTGGCCCTCACATACAAATGTGTTAACTACCAGGCCCCCTCATATCTAGCCTCGCGATTCACTCAACACATACCATCGCAAGCACTTAGATCTGCAAAATCCCTAGGTCTGGCGATCCCTAGATTCAAGCTGAAAACTGCTGGGGGCGCCAGCTTCCCAGTCCTGGCTGCCAAGCTTTGGAACACAGTACCACTCACTATCAGAACATCACCCTCATTTAACTTATTCAAACACAAAGCCAAGCTTTGGTTAGTTACATCTCACTAACAACCTCTCTTCTGGACGGGCCACCTGGGACCCAGCTCTGCTTTGCTCCGGCACCACCGTTCTGCTTTTTGCCTTGATTCTTAACGTCAATTGTATATTTTTGTTTACAATCTGCTTGACCAATGCGATGATATGTCATACCTTTAATGTCTTACTAAGATATGCGCCCGGTTTCCCTTGTGCCTGGTCTGCGCTAGATAAATAAACAAATACAAATAAACCATGCGAAATATTTTGGTTCATTATCCAAACAGTCCAAATCTCAAAAAGAGGAGGAGACCGTGATCTAGCACTCCGAAAGTGTGAACAAAAAGGGATTTTTGATTTGGACACAGTGAAAAATGGCCTAAATTCAGCAGTGGAGTGGGGTATTTTCTTTTAAGTATTAATATCCCAAATATCAAATATATCGACTGGATATAGATATTTTCATTTTTGTTCTCCACCAAACAACACACGTCTCACGTATGGCATCCTAAGCACTCCAACCAGAAACATTTCTGGCATTTTCCAAGAAGATAACATATATATACCCCAGGTATGGCATTTTTATCAACTAAAAAGGCAACCAAAGAAGGTAACACTCATCAGCTACATCGAGTGCCATCTGGCACCATCATAGAAAAGGATACAACTATGGGCGTATTGAATATATTTGAGGACCAAGTCTGGTTAGACATTCTGAACATACGAAAAGACGCAGACCTAGTACTGCATTTACACCTTTCAAGATGGCCGACCATTCTGGACGTATATCGAATTACAAAGCAAAAGCATGGACCAGTCACGCAATAGGTGGTCATGTGACACGTTAACACGAAACAACACTAAAACACCTCCGGGAGACTGTATCAGACGAACTGGTTCTCCCGCATGCAAACAGAGATGAGTCGCAGTACATTGAAAGACGTCCGACCGCCTGGAATTACTCACAAGGTAAATCGAACCTGTCCCTAAACACCCGCTTTCCCTCAGAGTGGAAATGTAAGCACGCAAAAAGACTATTTGGGACATGCTATACTGAAGGTAGTCCTGAGAGGACCCGAAGAAAGTTTTTCCCTAATGCCCCTCCCACCTTTTGTCCTTTCAGGCTGGTGGGATAAAGACGGCATCCGTTTCACAAAATTGTGCACCGGCACAGCGTGAAACTGCTTAGCGACCCTGTGCCGAATTGAACAAAAATGGACTAAAGAAATTGCAGGTCCGTCAAAATACTGCATGATCTGTCTCACAAGTAACACTAAAATAAATAATCTTGTTAAAACGTACCATATGACCTTCCCTACAGGTCTAGAGAGAAAAAAAGAGTTTCCCTGCTGAGAACAACAAGACAAATGACATGATGGCAGAGAAAAATCGTGTAAAGTCTGCTAAAATATCACAGAATCAGTCTGTTGTATGACACTATACATGGAAAAGGAAGCGAGTTCCCACTTCCTTTGTTACATCAACTAAAACTTGAGTCCAACCACAAGAGCATAAAAAGGTCAGTGATAAGCGGAAATCTGGATAACTTAGCAATCCTAGTCACATAAAAATAGCATTTAAATATGTTTTTATCCTAGATCAAGCACTAACACAAGTTTCGCATTTCCACCTTTTACAGCATTGGAAAAAAGTGTGGAAAATCCGGGGATTTTGTTGAACTTTTTTGTCACTTCTGAAAAACAAGATTTCGTCCTGAAGAGGGCTAGAACTATAACAGCAGAACACCCGGGATGGTGTTCATGTAAATCCTGTGCCGAAACATATGTAGACATCTAGACACGAAAATCTATGTGTCTTTATACAGCATTAAAACTCCTGTGCTGTGCATTTCAAGCATGTTCCCCCGAATATAACAAGACAATGAATGCTTTGAAAATTAATTTGTCAAGGTGATTTACTATACCTGTCACTTTACTAACTTTAGACACTATGGGCCTCATTCCGAGTACGGCGCTAACCAATGGCGCTATTAACGCCTTGGTTAACGCCGTACCCAGACCGGCAGCGCCTTGGTGGATGGCGGAATCACCGCCCCATTCCAAGGTTGGCGGGGCGGTGATTCCCCATTCACCAAGGCTCTTCCCCATTCCCAAATGAGCCCCCATAGGGCTCAATGGGAATGGGGAAGATGCAAATAACGGTGACCGTTCATTACGGTCACCGTTATTGGCTTGCAGGCCCCTTTGCGCCCTCGACTTTAACACCTGCTCAAAGCAGGCGTTAAGGGCGAGGGCGCAGAGGGAACTCGGAGTATGGCGGTAAGGGAATACCGCCACCGGTCTCGTTACCGGTGGCCGCTATCCCTTACCGCCATACTCGGAATGAGGCCCAATGAGTAAAATATGTGTTTTTGCTGGACTTTTTAATCTTTGTGTGATTCTAACCTGGTTTAAATATTTGTAGGTGTCTTGTGGAAAGCACCAACTATATACATTTGTATGTTTTTTAATTGAATTCATTATTAAAATACGTTTTTATACTGTGTTTATCCTTAGTACAATAATATGTGTTCTATGTGACCTCTAGATAGAAAAAACAGATAATCTATCATTTTGCTCTCCTTGTCCCTGACCCACGTGTTAGGTGGACTAAAAGAGGGGTAATTGAGTTTTGCTTTCTGTTTGTTACTTTATAGACTGTGAGAAGCCATCCATGCCTGGATGATGAGGTACACCCTGTTCACTAAGGCCAAATCATGGTTGTAATCTCCCGTCAACGGGATGAGGATCTGTGTATCATCAGCGTAATTAGTGTAGGTGATACCCAGACCATCTAGATCATCAAACAGGGGATTTGTGAACACGTTGTACAGTGTAGGGGAGACGCATGAACCTTGGGGGACTCCACATGTGATTGGGATGGGGTCGGCGGCAGCAGAGGTGGAGAAGACACGCATGGATCTGTTGCTGAGGAATGACTCGATCCAGCTGATGGCTTCTTGGGAGAAGTGGGCAGCTGAATCCAAATCATTGCATAAGATTTTGTGATCAGCTATATCGAATGCTGCAGAGAGGTCTAGGAGAAGTAATAGAGCAGTCTTCCCATTGGGCCTCATTACGACTCAGGCGGTAAGGGTTTTACGGCGCCGTTAACAGCGCCGACCCTTACCGCCTGAGTACGAGGTCCCTTAGCACCATGGCGGACTTAACACCTGCTTTTAGCAGGTGTTAAAATCCATGGCGCTAAGGGACCATGGAGTTAATTACGCTACCGTAATTTACGGTGGCGTAATTAACGCCTTCCCCACTCCCATTATGCCCTATGGGGCAAAAATGGGAATGGGGAAGGGTAAATGGGGATTGGGGACTTACCGCCCCGCCAAGGTCGGAATGGGGCGGTAAGTCCGCCAACCACCATGACGTAAACGTAGTTTACGCCATGGTGGTAAAGTCACGGCCCAGGCGGTAACTTACCGCCTGGGTCGTAATGAGGCCCATTGTCTCTAAGGTGTCAATTTGAGCCTTCAGGTCGATAAGGGCAGTTTCTTTCCTGTGTTGGGGTCTAAAGCCTGATTGCCAAATACCTAGGAGATGTTTTATTTCAAGGTATTTTTGGATTTGTTGGTAGGCTGTCTTGTTTAATATCTTGAGCAGGAATGGGACGGTGGTGATGGATCTGTAGTTGGTGGGAATGGAGGGGTCAAGAGTGGGCTTTTTGAGAAGGGGGAGGACCCAGAACTCTTTAAGGTTGTTGGCGATAATACCTGAGGAGAAGGAGGCGTTAATGAGTCTGGTGATGAATGGCGATAGGTCTCTTGCCGCATCTTTAATGATTTGTGGGGGGCAGAGGTTGCCCTGACAGTTGGATGGTTTTAGGCTGAGAATGATTTTTTCAACTTCAAGAGAGGAAACTTTAGAAGAGCTGAAGCGAGTGGGGTTGGGTCGGGTGTGTTGGGGTGTGGGGCACGGGGCGGTATTAGTGGGGTTGGTTGGTTTAGCTATGGATTCTTTCTTATTTTTGATTTTAGTTTGTAGGCCTGTGACTTTATTGTTTAGGGCATTTTGGACACTGGTGTACCATTGTTTGTCCTTCACACAAGTGTCTGGAGTTCGCACCAGAGTTTCCAGTTCTTTAATGATCGTACACAGCTCTTTGGTGCTGGAGTTGGATTGAGCAATTCTCTGGTTGTAAGACTCTTGTTTGGCAGCTATGATTTCTTTTTTGTAGTTGGACGTTATTTTATTAAGCACTATCTTGTTATGATCTGTTGGAGACTGTCGCCAGGCTTGTTCCTTTTTGCATTTTTCTAATCTAAGGGCTTTAAGGTGGCTAGAGAACCATTGGTTGAGGTGCTTTTTCGGTTTGCATTTCCTTAGTTTTAGTGGAGCAATAGAGTCTAACCCGCCATGGTGCTAATTACGCCGCCGTAATTTACGGCGGCGTAATTAGCGCCTTCCCCACTCCCATTATGCCATATGGGGCAAAAATGGGAATGGGGAAGGGAAAATGGGAAATGGGGGTTTACCGCCCCACTCACCTTGGAATGGGGCGGTAAATCCGCCATCCACCATGGTGTAAACGTAGTTTACACCATGGTGGTAAAGTTGGTGCACTTAGCACCAAGGTTGTAATGAACGCCAGTATCTCTTGAAAGTGCTAAAGTATTTAGATCCCTTAACCCTTGCGGAACATCCATATTATTTAATCTTCCCCACATTATACATAACTGAATCCCCAAACCTTCAATAAAAACATTTTTCTCATGAAAATTATCCGTATTAGAAAGTGTGGAAAAAACACTAGCCTGATCATCCTTTTCCATACAATGTTTAGCCCATGCAATCAACTCATGTTTCTTCTCCGGTGGTACAGTACTGCGAGTGACAACCTTCGAGCCTGCACCATGATCAATTACAAGCGGCCCAAGACCACTTGGAAGAGAGGAAATAGGCAAATTCGATGGAGGAGCTATAACTGGTGCGACAGGAAGAGGCAGAGGAGCAGGTGGAGGAACAACAGTCAAAGGAATAGGAACAACAGGTTGAGCAGGAAGAGTAGGAATAACAGCAGGAAAATGTACCACAGCAGGAAGAGGAACATACAGAGGCACCAGGCCTTCGTTCATTCAATATTTTCTTAAAAAATTTGTCAGAATCATGAAGATCTTTGGAAGGATAGATTTTCTGGATACCAAGTGAGAAAGCCCTTTCCATATTTTTAACCGACTCAGACTGTTTATCCTGATCATATAATAATGCTTTTTCAGCAACCGTCTTATGACGGCGCGCATGTTTTTCTCTACTCTTAAACTGTTGTAACGCTTCTTTTTTCCAATTCTGTAAAACATCAAATGCTGCAGGTCTAGCCTTTTTCTTTAACAATACTGACTCCAAATATTCAATGCGAGGGATCTCGAAACTGCCATTGATTGGCCACTGAAGTTTGGAGGCATGTCTGGTTTGTCTGTGCCAAATATCATTAAATACTATACTTCCAATGCCATGCTTACATTACATAGTACATGGCGGCGACCCCTCCTGTGGTGCCGGACGGCTAAATTCCAAAGATTGTCTGTCACTGCAGAATAATGCCCTAAAGCAGGTAGACAATTTCCCAGGCATATCTCAAATTCTTGGTGTTACCTGGTCAATAATTGTGTCTGCAGATACAATGCGCCAAAATTCAAATTGCCAGGGTTAAATTAAGAATCGGGTCACGACTCACCTGGCCAAAGCTAAGGAGGACCGATCGGTACTTCTAAGAATCTTACCTAAATAATCTTACCTCATGTATGGTGATTTCGGCAAATCTGCCCGCCTCGATAAGTGGACCCTCGTCAAGATGCTGTCTCAGACCACAGGCAAGTCGTCCAGGGATCGGATTGTGCAGCGCTGCTGAGGTGTCGCGTCTCATACAGGGGCCCCTTATTTTTGTACACCGTCCGATCCCGGTCCGATAGAACGTGTCAACCTTCAATAGTCCGGCATCAATCTTGAGGGTCCCTATTCGGGCGCCAACTGTGAAAACAGAAACAAAATATCAAGGCTGAGTACCCCAAAAGGAAATACACCAAACACAGGTTTCAAAGGAATATACAAAGTACTTTATTCTCTATGGAATACAATTACAAAACAGTGCAAAGTCAGATAGCTATCGGCCCTCAGCACAACACAACAAACACCAGCGTGGTTCAGTGTGTTCAGTGAGAGACTGTACATTAGAATGCATTCGCTTTTTATACATTTTGTGAGCACTAGTTCCAACCCCTCTTCGGGTTAATTTTCTACTTTATACGTCACCAATTCTAGGGTTCGTTGCCGAGTCTCAAATAACCGCATCTAACTGGTTTGTTCTTTATTACATGTAACAATAAGCATATGCATTAACTGTGTATTCTAAGTTTCGTATTGCAGGTCTTCTTAAACATTTATATGATATAGTAAAACAGATGGCCTTTGTCCAATGTGTAAATACATCATCATAATACATACTCGTGGATTGGTTTGATTGCGCGAGTAATCCTTTTACACATAGGTCAACGTAGGACGAGGTCTCAGTTCATGACCTCAACAAGTAGCCTGCAGGCAGATTTCACATTAGCGATGTACAGAGGTCAAGACGGCCATGTGTTATTTTGCAATGACATTGTCCACCATTTTAGCTCACAGGGTGACTTTTCCACATAAATCCTAAAATGACAGTTTGACCTAAAATAACGGCCTACATGGATTAAAGGTCAAGACCTTGTAGCACAGATCTCGCAAGTGACTTTCGAGCAGCTTGGCATAGGCCAATATTAATATATTTATTACAATAGGAGGCACAATATACTTTTGATTCCGACAGGATAGTCATCAACTGAATGTAATCACATTGGCTCTCTTCCTCTGAGGTGCTACAGACTAGTATTTCATCTACGTATTGCAATACAACAATTTGCAAACCAATATTCCTTAAGTCCATCGGCAGGACTCTATTGAAAATCGATGGAGACTCACAGTACCCCTGAGGCAATGTCATGCTTTTAGCTTCTTTTGTCTGAACATAAATGACATCCGATCTTGAGAATCCTTATGGAAAAGGATTAAGAAAAACCCATTGTTTAAGTCAATCACAGTGAAATATTGTGCCTCAACAGGTATACTAAATAAGATCATCACAGGATTAGGAACTAGTGGGAAATCAGCCTCTACAATCTGGTTAATCGGGTGTAAATCCTGAATTAAACACCACAACCCCCCTTGACTTTTTTCACAAGTCCAACAACCATAGTGCAACATCTTCTGGTATAGAATTACAGATTTCAAACAAAACAAAAAAACAGTTGAAAAGTGTGGCAGAAAAATGCGAAGATAGCACAGCAAATAAGCATGGCTCTACAAGGTCAGTGTGGCAAACAAACCATGTGCTGTAGAGTCAGGGCAGCGAAGGGTTACAATGACATGTGGAGAGTCACCTATTAAACAGCAATGTGTTGACAGTAAACATGCCCACGCAGAAAACAAACAAGGGTATGATGGAAATCAAACTAGTCAGTCAGCACAGCAAGGGGAGAAGGAAAAATGGGCAAGAAGCACAACCAAGATGCCAAAGGACCATAGAAACCGCATGTGGCAGTGGAAGACCTCGCTGCACACTCAGGAAAGTTCCAGAGGCCCTTGAGTGCAAAGTCTGCTTTTGATTTTGAATGCAGGGTGATTTATTGCTTTGCTTTCGTCTATGTTGGGAAGTCAGACAGAAAAATTGGAATGATTTGGGAAATTTTGGATTTCAGACCTCCCTTACTGAAAGGTCTGTGTAGGGGAAGCTGGAAAGAAAGGATGGATTGATTTCGGGATCAGCTGGCCAAAAATTACCCAATTAAATCAAAGGCAATAGTTTGCAGTGCACAATGGGAAGTGTGCTTTGTTAATTTCAAATTTTAACAAAATTCACCCTTTAGTGTTCTGGCAAATGGGAAATAATTAAAAATGTATATTTTTGGTTACATAGGCTAAGGATCTACCCAGTTCCCCCCTCCCCTCCCCGCCCACTATAAAGGGAAAGGATTCAAGGCAAGTAGACACCACCCACCATTTGGTTTTCCAGGGCTTACTTCTACTTACATAGATAGCCTCTTTTAAAGTTCAGGATGGCCAGATGCATGTCAGGGCCCTCTGGAAAGATATGGAAGGGGTCTGGTCTCTCCACTCTCAATGATGGCCTCCTGCTCTCCGACATAGAGCTCAGTCAGCTCTTAGGCCTTGCTATAAACAGACAGCCCCACCCAGATGCACTCTCAGCAATCTCCTCTGGTGTTTCCTTGAAGCTGTCAGATATTCAGTTTCATGAGTGCTCTCATGGTAAATTTCAGCAGCTCTGTCTCTTTCTCCTAGTACAGTCCCTCTTATATAGCAGCAATGACCGCACCAATCTTACTATCTTGGGTATTACCTTGCAAGATGTCACACAACTAGGATTGGACAGTTACCCTTCTCTCTCCTCCAAAACCCAGTCTCCCAGTCAGGATTGGTTTAGGGCTCCAGCAGGCATATGGCAGCTTAATGTACAAGCCCCTTGTGTGCTCATGTCACATTTGTGAAAATATATATTTATGTGGCAAAACTGTATAATGTTAGACACATGCTAACTGCCATAATATTCATATTTTCTGATTCTGCTAATTATGGGGAATTAAATAAGACAATAGCCATGTCTGCACCATTTTGCTCGGCCATGTAGCACTGTTCTGCCTTTTTCACAGAAAGTATAACAGTTATGAATTTGTACAATTTTACCCATATTCCTAATAGTATCCTCCACCAGTTCACAGACTCTCAAATGGAGCGCAGCCCCTGACCCCCACTTCCATCTGGGACCTGGTGTCTTTCTCTCTCCCGCTTCCCGACCCACCCACCACCTCCCATTGGCTATGTCCTCCTCCATTGCCTGGGCCTAGCGACCCGAGAGCAGCCCCTGACCCCCACTTCCATCTGGGACTCAGGTGAGTGCTGGCTCTGTTCCCCCACTCCATTTGTGGTTTAAAATGTTTAATAATGTCTGTAGTCCCTGCTTCCTGATCCCTTTTGCCCCAATCCTGGTGTCCCTCTCCCTCCCACTTCCCGACGCGCCCACCATCTCCCATTGGCTATTTCCTCCTCCATTGCCTGGGTCTAGCGACCCGAGAGCAGACCCTGACCCCCACTTCCATCTGTGACTCCGGTGAGTGCTGGCTCAGGTCCCCCACTCCATGTGTAAAAAATGTCTGTAGTCCCTGCTTCCCTATCCCCTATGCCCCCTTCCTGGTGTCCCTCTCCCTCCTGCCTCCCGACCTGGCCACTGCCTCCCATTGGCTATTTATTCCTCCACTGCCTGGGCCTAGCGACCCGAGAGCAGCCCCCGACTGCCACTTCCATCTGGGACTCAGGTGAGTGCTGGCTCTGTTCCCCCACTCCATGTGTAAAACATTTCTGTAGTCCCTGCTTCCCAAACCCCTGTGCCCCCTTCCTGGTGTCCCTCTCCCTCCCGCCTCCTGACCCGCCCACCGCCTCCCATTGGCTTTTTCTTCCTCCACTTCCTGGGCCTAGCGACCCGAGAGCAGCACCTGACCCCAACTTCAATCTCTTTCCTAGGTGGGCAAGGTGAATGTCCTCCATCAGGGTAGAGCTCCACTGTAGCCTTTCTCTGCATGTGTTTTGCTTGAAATTTAGCCTCAGCCCGTAGCACTTGTTTTCCCCTTTTGCCTCACTCCAGCCACACTGCCCGCCCACCCTCCCCTGATTGGGTAGCGCAAAGGTCATAACCATCACTCCGAGGGCAGCTCTATGCCCGGCAGCCCCTGCGGCTAAGTGCCCTAAGGCAAAGGGCCGCTCCAACAGAGGCGGCTCCAGACAGTGTCTGCAGGTGTCCTTAGGGGAAGCCAATGGAGCCAGCAGTAAACAGACACCAACTAAAACTGTAAATGTGGCATGGTTGGGGTATAGAGCAATTACTCTACTCCAGAAAGCCCCTGCCACTCTAACTTACCTTTCCATAACGTAGACTGTAATAGACTTACTCCATGCATACTAAGAGAGATGTGTAACCACCAGCCTAAATCTATATATGGCTGGACTATAAAAGTTCCATGCATTACATATTAACATAATTGCCAATGCTAACCAGAGAGAACTGTGAAGTTTGGCCTGTGTCACCTCTAGTTAGAATTATTAATGTTAACCACAATTAGCCGGATTTCTTAACTTTGCTTACGCAGCATGTAAACAGAATGTGAATGATAGCACGTGTAACACCTAGATGAAATTGTGTACTCTAGCCTGCGTCATATCTATATAGAAATGTGAATGATAGCATGCACCACACTTAGATGAAGCTGTGAAATCTAGCCTGTGTCACATCTAGATAGAAATGTGAATGCTAGCATGCACCACACTTAGATGAAATTACAAACTCTAGCCTGCGTCACATCTAGAAAGAATCATCAATGTTAGCCACACTTAGTCGGAATTCTTAACTTTGCTTGCGCCACATGTAAACAGAATTTAAAATGAAAGCATGTGCCACACTTAGATGAATGTGTGAACTCTAGCCTGCGTCACATCTAGATAGAAATGTGAATGATAGAATGTGCCACACTTAGATGAATATGTGAACTCTAGCCTGTGTCACATCTAGATAGAAATGTGAATGATAGCAGGTGCCACACTTAGATGAATTTGTGAACTCTAGCCTGCGTCACATCTAAATAGAAATGTGAATGATAGCATGTGCCACGCTTAAATGAATTTGTGAACTCCAGCCTGCGTCACATCTAGATAGGAATGTGAATGATAGCATGTGCCAGACAGATGAATTTGTGAACTCTAGCCTGCGTCACATCTAGATAGAAATATGAATGATAGCATGCGCCACACTTAGATGAAATTGCAAACTCTAGCCTGCGTCACATCTAGATAGAAATGTGAATGATAGCATGCACCACACTTAGACAAAATTGTGACCTCTAGCCTGCATCGCATCTAGATAGAATCATCAATGTTAGCCACACTTAGTCGGAATTCTTAACTTTGCTTGCGCCACATGTAAACAGAATTGAAAATGATAGCATGTGCCACAACTAGATGAATGTGTGAACACTGGCCTGCATCAAATCTAGATAAAAATGTGAATGATAGCATGTGCCACACTTAGATGAATTTGTGAACTCTAGCCTGTGTCACATCCAGATAATAAATCTGAATGATAGCATGTGCCACACTTAGATGCATTTGTGAACTCTAGATAGAAATATGAATGATAGCATGTAAATCTGTATCCCCATTTATACCCGTATCGACCCTGCTCCTATGCATCCGTATGTCACTATGCATTGTCCCCACCATCCTGGTCACGTGCCTGGTCTCAGGCGCCTTACAGATAACCTCCATATCACACCACTATGCTTATTCTCTACTATACACCATCACTCAACTAGAACACAGATATACCGCTGATAATTCAGCCTAGCTGTTTACATACAAATACCACCCCATGAACACCCATCACCCAATAATACACAGCTAGCTGAGCACATTCTGCCTAGTTGCTCACATAGGCGTTCCACAGGCCTAACACACCCAGGACCCAGTCTGGGTGTCCACCCACCAGACTGCACATATCAAACCAATATCACCATCTATCGCAAAGAAGCAGCTATCATCCAACAACTACACCAGCTGCACATATATCCGGTGCACCCACGCACCATACAACACTATTTCTCTCTACTGACCTGAACTACGGTTCCCGAGGGCGTTCAACCTACCAGCGCTTTGAGGTCATACAATTATATATAAGGCACTATATACATGCCAAGTAACATAACATAACATAACATAACATTTGGGACATTTTCAGATGAGCCATAAACCTGGTTTAACTGGCCATTACAATTCCCTCACTCGTGGGTGCATGAATTGTAAATCTCCAAAATCACCACAAAATTACATAAGACATGGTGCAAAAAATAAATCAATCCACATTATGGTTGCTGAGAAAAAGGCCTAAATGATAATACTGCTTTTAAATTAATTGTGAATGTTCATGTGGGACAAATGGCTATTCCTGCTTCCAGCCATTTGTTTTCATTGGGTCAGCCTGTACCTTGATTAGTCTCCTTTGTAATGGAAGCTTGCTCTTTGAAGTGGGTGCCCCCATTTTCACACATATTAGCCATGCTCCAGTCAAGGGTGATTTTCCTTGATGTTCCTGCATTCAGAGGCAGCAGGTTTGGAGAACACTGAATGTTGACGACTTTCGCAGCACAATTGTATTGCGGGTGGTCATTAGGTGGAAGATGTGACATCTGGGCTGGAAGTGGGAGTTTTTCTTTGTGAAGTTTTGCCCACAGCCAGAAACAGTGTCCGCCTTCGGCTGACATTTTCCATAGAGACAAAGTGGCTCTTCAAATGTCACTGGAGTTCTGTAGGTGAAAAGTAATATGCATTGCTTTTGTCAAAACAAACATCATGTTTTTATGTTCCTGAAATTGTTCTGTGAGCAGTTATATTTGTTTTCACTTTTGCTTTTGAAAGCCATTTTTTATTTGCACGCACATATACAGGCAGTTTTTGTTTTCAATGTTTAAAAATCCTGTTTTTACAGGGACAGGGATGACAGGGATCTTTGAATTCTCCTTCTTTTGTAAATTAATATGTTGCTTGTCCATTGGTAATGACACGTGGCTCTTTAACTTTACTTGAAAAAGAAAACAAAAGCCAGGCCGTTTTGTTTCAGTGTTTACAATCTTGCTATTCCTGTTAAAGGGACTTCTGTTTGGGTCCTTTAAATGCACCCCACAATTGTAGTTTATTATTTAGTGAAGAAAAAGGTTGCCTCTCCATTCCTACCTGACCCCCACCCCTGCTTGAAAATATAATTCATTAGAATCACAGCCATTATGCGGGTGTACTAATGGCAATGAAGGCAGGTTCAGAGAGCTGTACCGTTCAGTAATGGCCTCAAGTCCTCATAGGGCTAGCAGGTCCCTACCAGACTGTTCAGACTTCCAAACATAATATTATTGCCTCATGAACACTGACAGTATAATTGCAAAGCAGACCTCTGTCAGGAACACCAAACCCTGTAACGGTAGCTTATGCAACCCCAATAGACATATGCAACATGAGCAATCCACCCTTTTCCACAACACCTGTATAACTATGCAGAACAATAGCTGCCAGTTCACAACCCCTGGAAAAGCTGAGCCTATATCTGACATGGGTGTGGTCACAATTCACTCACCCATGGACAAGGACTCTGCTCTTTAATCCTAGGGCTGGGGGAAATTATGAAATTCTGTTCCGCACACCACGCAAGTGAAATCTAAAAATCTAGTACAAATCAATCAAAATTCTGCATGAAGTTCCTCTGGCTGTTGCGTGAACCTAGCGCAAATTGAAGACAGCAGCACAATGTTTTTCTTGCTGCTGTGCGCACTGAGTACAGACCGAACACAACCCTGTGCAAAGTTTCTCGTTCTGCTGTGCGAACCGAACATGAATCGGACAAAAAGCTGCACAAAGTTGCTCAAGCCAAGGCACAAAACTTGCACGGATCAAAAAAAGACCTGCAAAAAGCTTCTTGTGTTGCAAACCTAGCATGGATCGATCAAAGACCCGCACACATCTTTCTCATGTCGCTGTGCAAGCCGATCATGAATTGAACAACCATGCAAAGTTTCTTATGTCGCCACACGAAACTAGCAATGATCAAATAAAAAAGTAATCTGTGAAATTTCTCATCATGTGATACGAAACTAGCATGGGAACGATACACCATGAGCCGAGCAAAACTGCATGATACCAGACAAAATTTAATTGATGGCAGAAAAGTACTGCTGATTTTGCAGTATTTTGGCAGAAGCGGAATCCAGTGCAGAGCCTTCACTATTCGCTTTGCAGGTGAACCTTTTGCTCCCCCCTATTTATGACCCCACAATGTTGACTCATGAAATATGAATGCCAAATAACATAACATGCACATGCATACCTTCTGTGTAGCCTGTGCTGTCCTCAGATAGATATGTGACTTGAACATTCTCCTCCATATTTCATACCATCCACCGCTTTAAGTGGGCTCGGGGTCAGCCGGGGCTGGGCCCAAACATTCTCCAAAAGATGGGGCTGAGCCGGGCCCCCATCCCACCACACCACAGTGGGACACATTATCCCACCACGGTCACAGACGTGATGGGAGATTGGCCCACCATTAGGTGCAAGAGTGGCAAAGAGTGGTCTGCAGTTGTGAAGTTACTGCACCTGGAGTGTTTTGTCTGTCAACTCTGGAGGTGGTCCTTGCAGCATTGGAAGCAAGATCCCCCTTTTAAAAACACGATATCCGCGTGAATCGCTGTGTGAGAGTGTTGAATGAGTGGTCTGCAGTGGTCCATTGTGGACTGTAGGGAGATGGATCTACCACTTGGAGTCCCCATGTGACAGCCCTCAGAACGCTGCAGGAAAGACCCTTTCAGGATTCATTGCCGATCTGCTAAAGCGGAGGCTGTGATTCTTCACTTGAGCCAGAGAGAGAGAGGTGTTGTGGGATCCAATTGACTGAAGTGCTGCCTAGAATCCTCTTTTTCCCTACAAGCAAATCTCTGTTCAGTGCCTGAGTGCCAAGCCCAGAGATTTCCAAAAGTGGTTGCATCTACCATTCGCCTGCAATTTTGCACATGCACATTCTAAGGGACCCAGCAAGATACCCTAGGAACCCCTCATAAGGCACAATAGGGACACTGATACCTTCGGGGCTCAAACTGACATGTGTCTGTTCTAGCCCAGCCAGCCCATATGAACTCTGAGACTGGGGATTCAAGGTCACACGCCTCATATACCCATGTCTGAATTACAGGGACCATGTGGTTCTCTCGCCCTGAGGAAGGCTGTGCACTGATGCCACCAATTCCGGCAAGCCGAAACGTGATATAGTGCTCATCACAATTACCCTTTTCTTCTTCCATGAATTAATTGTTGTTCACCAATTCATGAAACACTGTACATATCAGTATTTAGTCATACTGGCAAACACATTCTATAACCAATGAGTAAGGGTTTCCAAAATTAGGTTTCTGACACTCCAGCCTAGTAAGAGTTAGGTCTACTACTGGGTACACACATGATGATTTAATTATTCAATGTGTCTATTTATTGGTGAATACATCCTCTGGATGTTAATGCGTAACCCTTTCACTCTTTGACTTACCAATTTATTCTCTTTTGTTATTATCAAAATATTTTCTTTGTAACAATGTGTTCATTTGTTAGTATTTTCCTTCAATTATTAATTTGTTTTTCATATTAATGATCTTAAAACACTTAGGGCCTCATTACGAGGTTGGAGGTAGTCATGGCGCTATTAGCGCTATGACTACCTCCAATACCGGTACCGGGTCCGCCCTCGTTCAATGGGGACTTACCGGTCTATTCCGACCTTTGCGGAACCGGTAAGTCCCCATTGAAAAAGCCATTCCCCATTCCCATTTCAGCCCCCATAGGGTTCAATGGGAAGGCGCTAATAACGGTACCGCAAATGGAGGTACCGTTATTAGCTCTGAAGTCCCTTAATGGGCCCTGTTCATAACGCCTGGTAAAACCAGGCATTAAGGAAGGGACCCGCTAAGGTACCTCGGAATAGGGCGCAAAGGGATTACCAGCACCAATGTCATTAACGGTGCCCGGTATCCCTTTGACCCACCTCGTAATGAGGCCCTTAGTTTCTACAATAAATATTGACAACTTGTAGACACATCGGCATTCTCTTTTTTTCGCTTTTGATGACTCATTTGAGCACAAGAACAAGCTTATTCGAATTGTAGGATAATTATTTTTATAACAATATCAGTTTACACATGTGGATTTCCCTTTTTTGTTGTTCAACCCGCCATTAAGTCAGTCAAGTTGACAGAAGTGCCAGACAGCCACATCACTGTGGCTGCCACTTCTGTCAGTCACTGTAAATTCCTCTGGTGATCCCTCGCATGAGGAAGTTAGTGTCCTTTTGTTTCCCCCATCCCCAAGTCACAAAAGCGTCTTTGATCCTCAGCGAACCTGGGGACTCAGTGCCATATGTCTGTGTTTATAAAAGATGGCTTGAAAAGTACACAATTCAAGCCATCTTTTATAAAGCTTTGCCAAAGATGCCTCGGACTTTGTCCGTCATCAAAACTTTATAAAAGATGGATTGAATTTTGTACTTTGCAAGCCATCTTTTATAAACACAGAAATATTTCAATGTTTAAAAAAGAGGGCTTGAAACCATAAGGTACGCACACAAAAATATAAATGTTATATATTTGTGTGAGTACCTTATTATGGTTTGTGTACTTTTCAAGCCATCTTGAAGTATACAAACCATAGTAAGGCACGCAAACAAATATATAAATGTAAACATTTACATACGTATGTGTGTATCTTATTATGGTGTTTGTACTTTTCAAGCCATCTTTTATAAACATCGAACTATGTAACATATTTCAATGTTTATAAAAGATGGCTTGCATAGTACTCAAACCACAGTAAGGTATGCATACAAATATATAAATGCTCTTATATATCTATATCACTACAAAACAAACTTTGCTGAGAGGACGTTATGGTTAAGTTGCCCTAACAAAAATCTGTACACCTCACAAAAAAAAAATGTCCTCCTCCCCTTTATGCTTCAAATTAAAACCGAAAAACCCCTGAAATTCGCCAGTTATGGTAAAGTAAGCCCCCAACTCTGCCACCACCCCTGTGCACTGCTAACACTAACACCCAGACCATGAAAGATGTCATCTCAAATGTGAATGCTGACATCAATGACGACATCACTTGTTTAGCCCCTTTTTTTTTCCTTTTCCTTCCCTGCCATACATAAATATGTGCATTCAGTAAAAAAAAATCACTCAGGAATCTTATACTTCACAGTGCAACCAAACACCACTGCACATTCCCCCATTAAAGTAAGCTAAGCAACCATAACTCACACCATCTACGTGCATTGATAAGACTAACACCCAGGACATCAAAGATGACATCACAAATATCATTGTAGTGAATTTCACTGGTTTTTTGGAGGGCAACTTAAGCATAACGTCCCCGTAACAAAGTTTTTTTGTAGGGAATTGTATAGGTTTTTGGAAGGTGGAACTTAAGCATGAAATTGTGGCAATGAAGTCGTTGAGCAGAATGTACACTGTAAACATGTGATTTTGAGAGATATGTAGTATAATCTACGTACTTGGCATACATTTAACATAGAACATACAGAACCCCTCCCTATTGATATTGGAAAGGGACGGACTGAGCGCCTGTTTGCGGATGGGGTTGGACAGGATCAACATTACTCAAAGAGGCGGGGGATAGCTGAAAATGTACTATTGTCTTAAACAAAAAATGTGCAAAGCATAAGAAAGACATAAAGATATTATAAGTAGTAATACGTAAATATGGAAACCTGAAGCTGGGAAAAGAAAACAACACATTTAATAACCATGTAGAATAAAGGGGATGGTACATAAAAAAGAAAGGATGCCTCCAGTGTAATCACTTCATAGAAACTCGGCAGCCTGGAACAACAGTGGACGGACGCAGTAGGACGAAGGGACATTACAGTAAAAGAGTGAGCGCAGGTCATTTTTTTATATGGGTGAAGTTTTTTTTGTGGTATGTGGTGCAGAAATAATCATTTCTTTCTGTTGTTTTGACTCAGAAATGGCTAGTACTTTGGAGTGGCTGGAGGAGTATTTCCCGCATGGGGAAATGTCTGAAGACAGCATCAATAATGGTGCAGAGTGCTCTGCATATGCAAAATAATGACCAGTATTTTAGAGGCATTCAACTTATGTATTTGTTTTTTTAACAGACCAGGAAAGCAAAGAAGAAAGGGCAACAAACGAGACAGAAGAAGACAGGATAAAAAGGATAGAGCAGAAAATTGACATATTGAACGACAATTTTCAAAGTTTACGGGAGTTTGTGGAGGACTGTGTGAGAGGAAAAGTTGGTTATCATTGCCCCACCTACACCTGCCCCGCTTCTCCATTTTTTAGTGAACCTTCTCCAAACCTTGAGCAGGAAAATAGACGTTTTGACGAAATATCCATCCCTTCTTCCTTTCACAAATCTTCTCCTCATTACCAGCCCGTGTTGATTCCTAATCCCCCTTATATTTGTTACAGTGTCCGCTTCCCCCGGTATTTCTTTAGAATGATGTGTGTGTGTGTGTGTGTGTTTGAAATGTTTTTGTACAGTAGTTGTAGAGAAAGAATTTGTGTGTAGAATTTGTTTTAAAAAACGTAAAATGTTCATGAACAGCGCGCCTGTTCCACCTATCCGCAAGTCATGGAATGTGGGTGCTGTCTAATGTCAACTAAAATGGATGTGATGGGTGACTGCATCATCTGTTGAAATTGCACGTACATAAACAGAAAGGGGTGTCCAAAGGATATACTACCTCGGTGTGCCGCTTGGAAACGAGATAATACATGTTCGTAGAACACACCAGATGTCCGGAATGGATGTAATTGAGGAAAATGGGAGTGTGTGAAGGACAGTATAGCGGTCCGTATCGGGCGTAGCCAAAATGGTGCCGTTCGTAGAACAGGCACGGTGGCCGGCAAGTTCGTAGGCAAACAAAATTGAGTTGTCCTAATGACCCTGGAACTGTCCTTACAGTGAACATAGCATGCATGCTCATGCGCAGTAGAAACGTACATATTGCGAACAGCGTACCTGTTCCTAACTGTCCGTCTCACTTGTGTCGCACTTTGAAGTAGTTTGAGAACCCGAACACTGTCTGTAGGACACTTGTGCGCATGCGCACGTTTGATACTTTGCATTTGCTGTCCAGGGGACTTTCATTACTGGGGCGGATGTGTTAAGGACGTCATCATGTGACCGCACCTACGCTGAGCATGGGGACTAATTTCCACGGTTGGTATGCTTCCGCAACAATACAAATTAATTTGTAGTCACAAGGCAAAGTTTTGTAGAGTGTAAAAATGTAATTTCACACATCCCAAACAATAGGCAACCACAGGACTTGCTGTTTAAAATTTGTGTACCGTTTTGTAGGGATGAAGACGGTCACGAGGCACACCTACAAAAGGCCACACCCCCAAGCGCATCTTCATTGTCCTTCTAGCTATAGCAGATTGAAGTGTGTTGCCTTTGCTGCTGTAGTGACCAAAAGGAAACTAATTGGTATGGCTTCCATGGCTGCTGTTGGGTCATTGGCCTCTGCACCACCCCCAAACCCACCACCACCTCAACAAGGGCCTGCAGAGAGATATATGGGTGAGGATGTAGAGATCGAGGAAGAAGAGGAGGAAGAGAAAGAAGTGGAGGAAATCCACACTAGGAGCACTCGGCGGGAGTCGCCGGCATGGCGGCTGTTTTCCGTTTATAGGAAAGTACCAAAAGCACGTGCAAACCTGGTGAAGTGTAACCAGTGCCAGGTGGTGTTGAGTCGCGGGATATTTGAGGCGTACAGTTTTGGTATGACAACCATGAAGCGACATCTCACTTCGCTCCACACTGCGGACATTCGCAAGGTGGTGCCATGTGAAGAGAGTAGTTGTTTGAGTTCCTCCACAGCATCCTCGGTATCCGATCCTCTCACCACAAGAGACACTCCTGTGGGGGAGCGCCTCCCTCCAGCTGCCTCACAAGCCATTCTCAATGCTGTTGACCCTTACCTTACAAAGGTGACAGTAGTGTGCACGTATTGTAACGCACTACTCTGCAGGGGGGAGAGTTTTCAAAGTGTTTTTGAGGCTGCAGTCACCGAGCACCAGAAGATCTGCTCCTTACCTAAATAAAACTCACCCTAAATCTTTCTCTGTTCAGTTGCCCTTTCTTATCCCTGTGGCTGGTGCCCCTTCCTTACCCTCCTTTCGCCTTTTCTCCTAGTGTGCCGTGTGCTGTTAAGCAATGAACGTAAAAACAACAAAAATTACACAAAAGGGCCTTTTCAGAGCCTCCTTTTTCAGAATAACAATAGAACTACACAGTGACGGCCGTAGACCCATGTAGAGTTCTGAAAAAGTTTGCGGACAGTCATAGAGGAGAAAACAGAGGGTGCAAGCAGAGCGAATGCAATAAAGTGTACATTGGGAGTAAGTGGCGGCTCGGAAAAGAGCCTTTCGGTGGTGTGTTGTGTGGGTCAAAAACAGTGGATTGGGGAAAACGGATTGTCACATAGGTTAGTGTGATTGCAAAAGAGGTCTCAATGCATTTTGTACATTGCAAAGAATAATCTGATTGCCAGCATATGTGAGGTGGACTCCATCTCCGTGGAAAATGAAAGTGCTGCGAAACAAAATGTTTTCATTGTGGAAAGAGGACATGCCAACATCTCTTAAAAATGCACACACAGCCTTATTCACATTGCGTCTCGCTTTCTCCATTTGTGGACCAAACGCAGAAGAATGCAGCCATATTTGTCTTTGGGCAATGCGGGAAAAAAGTATTTGACAATTTGGAACCATGTCCATGAGCTTCGCGAGTCCTTCCTTCATTGCAAATTGCAAATAAATTCCAGATACATGGCCTAAACTCTTTCCTCCACAATGAATGATCAGTATATCTGGAGGACGCTCTGTCAGTAAAGTAACACAAAGAGGTACCAAGTTCAGCCATCTCATGCCACGCACGCCATGCCAGTGCACTTCCGCATGTGGAAATCCGAGATTTGTAGATAAACTGCAGCTTTCTGCATGCACCTTCAACCAGTGTATCCATGAGTCTCCCAAAATGCAGATAATCTGTTTTCGAGCATGGAAAGCCATGGCTGTGTGGTCTCCTGTGAGGGAGAAGACGGTCTTACTAAAGTACATCGGTCAGAACACACCTACTGAACTTTATGGACCAATCGGTAGCTCCGCTCATTCTCATTTACATACGGCTCCACCCTTGAATCCCCGGTGGTGTTATGTGCTGGCTGCTAACTACCGGCATGTTTGCGGACATGTACAGGATCAGAGCGTGACGACGGTACATTAAAGTACTAATCCCCTTTTTCCCCCTTTAAGGTAGGCTCTGAAAAGAGACATTTTTTTTTGGCCAGATACCGTACAGACATCTGGTATTTTATGTCTTTTTTTGTATTTTTTGTCCTTGCTTTACTCTTGCAAACATTACAGAACCTTCTGCATTGCAAGCCTTACGTTCCAAAAGAACATCGCATTTCCCAAAGAAGATAGCGCAACACCATCTTCTTCAAAGTAATGCGCATTGCTTGGAACAATGTTATTGTGGCTACAAAAAAACATACCAACTCGTAGCATGAATGCACACATTCCACGATTGATGATACACCTCCCGATGCTTTGATCTGGACAGAAAACAGAAGTGTTGTTCCATTGTACTCCCGGGAGTAAAGCAGAAAAAATTACTTTCATTGTTGGGAAGATGGTCATGAGTGCTTCAATCAACTGTGCCAAATCTGCCAACAAAGTACGTGAAGTCAGGTATCCCAAATGGCAAGCACCGTAGTGCAAAATTACCACGTGAGGAGTGGTCATTCTACGCATTTCTGTGCAAACTTGCAGAATTGCCGCAGCATTGGCATCAGTGTCAGCCCTCCAAACCACCTCCACTCCTCGCACATCGAAATGGTGTGCCACATGCCTACTCTCGGCATAGTGTTGTAAGCCTTGCACAAAAATGTCTCCAAGCATCAACTCCCTGACCCTTCCACCTCTGCCATCTTCAGTGTGTGCACCGTCTTTCCACACAAAAGAGTAATAAGAACATCTGATTGGCTGATGCCTACAGTCGCCTTTCCATGCACGATTTGCTGTAGAAACCCGTATGTGACACGCCCTACCAGTGGACAAGCGTTGCTTAGGTGCGGCACGTACCTCTTATACAGTCCTTCCACCCTTTCTACAGCGGTACCAAAGCGAGTCCCTCATTGGACACAACTAAGCGGTCGCACAATCATCCACCAATCACATAGAACATTGATAAATTTAACTCCGTCATCAACATTGCGCACTTCAAAATGACTGTTGATGATTCTGAATGGAAGTCGAATACATTGCAAAGCACCTGCTTCACAACCTACTGTGCAAGGATTGTGAATTTCTACATACAGCTCCACACATCTCCACATGCATTAGTATAGAGTACAGGTATGTATATTTTAATCAGAGAACATGTGGAAGCCTTATGATTTAAATTAGACAAAATAATGCTGCTAAATGTCCATAGGGAATACATAACAGCGCTCCCCCTTTAAAGCGCAAGATTGCCGATTTGTCATTCACAAATCGCACGACTGCTTACTGTCTTCCGCATATTCTGTACATACGTTGCAAGCATGCCTATTTACGGCAGACCTCAATTTTGTATGTGAAAATGTCAGAGTTCTGTACTTTGTACGGCCTGCATTAATGCTACTTGCAATGTGATCGTGTGAGAATAGTAAGCGCTCCCGATTGTAGTGCTGACATTTCCTTCTGAGGGTCTCCCGATTTTTCGACATCATGCTTTTCATTAACAAGTACAAAATGTTTCCACATCTAGTACTTTGCCCTATCGCTTACAAACCTCTCTCCTATGCATAGTACACTTTGTAAAGAACAAGGAATTTCCATACCCTTAAAAGATTTAGTTATTTTGAAGGACTTTCAGGTACCATATTGCAAGTACTATCCAAAGATTGCACAGAGTGAAGTGAAATGTGCACGTGCACTGGGTTGAAATATGAAAGTTCAATCCTCTGACGAAAGAAGCACAAGTAATGTCTGCAGTATCATCACTGCTGCAAACACACAAAGTAATTGATTTTGTTTTTTTAATTCGCAGTGAAGACTACTCTCCTGAGAATCAACAGAATCTACACTGCAGACAACATATCCGAAGAAACCTGGTCATCTTGCACAAAAAAGTAAGTTCTGTACAACCTTTATATTGTAACCACTCCTTAAAGAGGCTGTGTGGGTTATTATTTATTTTGGGCACCAAAGCAAGCATTGATTGGTAAACCATTCTACCTACAAATATCCATTGAAAAAAGAATAACAGGCAGAATGGCTGACAAATCCCTGTGTGTTTGGTACTGAAATAACATAGGTAATCCTTAGAAGGTTAGATTGCGAAAAGAAGTTGCTGTAGCAAGTTCTGGGCATTTTGGTTATTAATAATGGTTCTCGTCACAAGTAGGCCACTTTGTACTCTCATCTGAAGCACATTGTAGTAGTATTCAAACATTAAAGTAGCCTTACCAAATGATTGTTACAGTTCACTGTACGTTGACGCACCATGACAAAGAGCTTCCCCAGCAGACTTATGCACACATGCACACAGCACACATACATTGGACAACAGACCAAAGTATATTTTTTTCTCAACAGACACCAAAGAATGCCTACCAAAAAGCAACTCCATAGAAAGGAACGCAGAATTAGAGCAAAGAAAAATAAAGGTGGCCAATATAAGCATCTACCTGTTGTAGAGTTTGTATAGAATCTTGGTACAAACCAGCTAATGCAGTTGGGTAACATAATAAAGGAAGTCTCAACTACCAAAACTGTACCTGTTCCATCAAAAAGTATCACAAAACATAGAAATGTTGTCAAAAAAATGGCTGCCAGTACAGCTAACAATGTTCCTAATAATCCTGATAGTGTAAGAAGAACCCATAGTAAAAAAAGTATTTTGGCAAAAATGTTTCATCACATAGTCCTTCAGAATCTACTAAGAAGAGGACCAAAATCATCCTCACTGCTTAAAACGTACCGTAGAAAGTTAATTCTACAAGCACTCGCGGACAGTGCAATCCTTCTCAAAAGGAAGTTGTTCATATTAGTATTAAATAGGATGAAAGCACTAACAAAACTAAGTACCAAACTACAAAAGAAACTCAGCAATAAACGGAATGTGATCAAAAATAATTTCTTGCAAGTTTGTGGTGGTGAATGGAGTCACACAACAACCACAGAGACATATTTTAATGAAGAAGCATACAAACATAATCAAACAAACACAATTGCCATCCATAGCAGTGGACGAGGGTATGAGAAAATCAATACTACAATCTTGGAACAAGAAACACTGCTTACAAAACTATCTCCTGAAAACTCAGAATGACCTCTCGATTCAGCAGAACCACACCGTCCAGTATACAAATAGCCATGCACATCAATGTGTGCCATTCCAAACAAAGCTTTCAAATCTTTACGTCAGTTCCTCAATCAATAGATAAAAGGTAAAGACAAAAGTAAAATGAAAGTGCTGCAAAATATGGATATTTGTGCAGTGCGGAAAGACACAGGACTAAAAGGACATTCATTAGCGTGAATTTCTGGGCCTATTTGCAAAAGTACCTTTCATGATATCAAAAGAATATCAGTACATCATTACAATGTAAGAAATTTAGTGTATAAAATATACTATGCAAAAAGTCCAGCTTCAGAATTAGGCAATTTAAATACCACTCTTCTGCATGGTACACCCAAATACTTACAAGAAGAAATGGACCGTATTCAGAAAAAGTATTTTGGAAGTGAGAGCCACGTAGAAAATGCAACAGTTTTAGAACATAGTAGCGACAATTCTGCACATAGCAACCTTCTATTGCACACATACAGAAAAGAAATAGTAAAATTTAAAAGGTCATCGGCTGAAGTACCAAACCATGTGTGTGTGTGTTGCCGCAGAACGTTTTACAAAAGAAATACAAAAAATGTGGGCATAGCATACAAAATAGAAAACAATGAAGACTCTAAATGGTTTGAATTAGCTTTGTACCTTTTAGCTGAAAACAAATATGAAATAACTGAACGCCTAATATATAGCAGTTACTGTACTGCAAAATTAGACAACAACCACACTCCTTCACGTGCTATTACAAATAATTTGGAATTGTTTCCATTACCAAAAATCCTGCAACAGCTCAATTTGTATGAGAGCATAAAAATTCAAACAGTTCACCCATTTCAAGCAATTATACGCCTTCATCCAAAAACAGTATAATTACCTTCCTCTGAATTGGTGAAAGGCATTTGTGGCAAAATAGCTTACTTGCCATTAGATCTAACGGAAAATGTACAAACTCTAGGAGTGGAACGTTCAATAGAGCATTCTTTAATAGTCTTGTTAAATGGAGTACTAACAAAGGACAAAACAATTTGGCAACAATTAGTGGACTTACAGAAAGTTAGACAAGCATTGCAATATCTAATAGACAATAATGAGTACTAAAAGGAAATAAATATTGATGACAGCTTAAGGCAAACAACTGAAATAATTCAAGAGCCATCAGAAACTGGACAATTCGAACTTCTGGATTCAGCTACAGTATCCACTCTTTGGAACATTACACAATTCATCCATTGCATTCCAATGAAAGCATAGATGATGCACTAGAAACTTACCAAATGCGACAAACCAAAGGGTCACCTATGAGTATTTGGGAAAAAAAGTATAGAAGCACATGCTTTTCCACTGCTATTTCCTACTGGCAAAGGTGGAATATACGAAGATAGACCCACTCAGATTGGGGCATCAGAATACCGCTCAATGCGAATGTATTCGCAAGATCCCAGATTTAGACAAAATGTGGAAAACATATTCCACCTACTCTATGAAAGTGACTTAGCAACACTATGTTATGGAGTTGCACACATTCTTAAATCTGGAACGCACTTTCAAAATATGTCAGCGACGCAGTTAATACAAAAAGTACAACAAAAAGATGAGGTTTTACAATCAAGTATAACAAATTTGTTTGCAAACATGCGTGGTACAAAGGAATACTTGTTCAAACGGCACGGAGACGTGCGCTGCATGATCAGAAACCTTGGACCACCAACTTGGCTTGTTACGCTAAGTTGTGCAGAATTTGCACGGGAAGATTTACATGAGTTCCTACACATAGCAAACAGCAACAAAAACAACATAGATATATTAACACCTGGAGAACTTTGCTCTCTAGATCCAATTAATGTCTCAAGATATTTCCATCATCGTTTCATTGCAATGCTACACTTTATTTGCAATAAAACTGGTCCTCCCCTTGGAGAAGTGCAACACTTCTTTCGGAGAAAAGAATATCAAGCGAGAGGAGCATCGCATATTCATATGCTGTTATGGATGAAAGATGCACCGAAATTTGGGCACGACAGTGATAGCACTGTTTTGTAGTTTATCCAAAAATATGTCACATGTGAAATCCCTTCACAACAGACATATAGTGAGCTGCATGGGCAGATTTTACAATTTCAAAGACACAAATGTGGCAAATATTGTTGCCGCAAATACAAAAACAAAGATAAATACTACACCAAATGCCGCTTTGGTTTTCCTAGACCAGTTACAGAAACAGGTGAAGTACACAACTTCATGTCTTCAGTTCGACATAGTGTTAAAAGTAAATCACCTAAAACACGTATTACATAAAAAGAAAGGAAGAATCAAAATATATCAATGATTACAATGCAATCATTGCCCTATTATGGAATGCAAACATAGATGTGCAGTACATTGCAGACAATTAAAATGCTGTTGCACGATATGTTACAGCCTACTTAACAAAAGCAGAAAAACAGAGCTTCAAGACCTCTGGGATGACCTAGCATCAGACAAAACATTATCACAGAAATTGTACAGCCTAGGCATAAAAATGCTCTCTCATAGAGAATGTGGGGCCTACGAAGCAGCAGATTGTATAACCGGCACTGCTTTGTATGGAAAATCAGACAACATCGTATGGCTCAGTCTTGGTCCTGCAAAATCTAGAAAAAGAGTGCTAAAATCATATGAGGACATAGAAACAATTGCCAGAAATGATCCCAACAGCCAAGACATTCTAGAAAAAACTATTACTGGACACATACTATCCAAACAGGAGTACCACTCTAGAAAGCATGTGTCTATGCCACATAGCTCAAAACTTTGCATACAAAAATAATGTAAAACCCGATGAAAGCAAACGTAGATATAGAGTGACCGATTGTGAAGGGAGCTTAATGAAACTTAACAAACAAAGCTTAATTAATCATGTGAAATTGTCATTAAAAACTCCGCAACAGAAAGAACTATATTGCATGTCTCTGTTACAACTTTTCAAACCATGGAGAAAAGAGGAAGACATACTAGATAATTATGAGTGCTATGAAGATGCTTTCAAAGCAAATGAAAGCACTATCACCTATGTGAACTTTACGCAATACAAAACAATGTTACACAATGAGCAGTAACAGGAGGAACTTCAGGCCCAACTAGATAAAGACTCTTCCAACAGTAGTCAACCTTCTGTAACAGGAAGTCAAGAACCATTAGGACAACCAACTGAATTAGCTATGGCAGAAGTTGAAAACACCATGTATCAGTATCAAGAAGATACAGAATACTTAACTGTACAAAAAGCAAAACTTAACAACGATCAGCGTACCATTTTTGAAGACGTAATAAAACAAATTGTACATGGTATACAACACGAAAATAAAGAATGTACCTGCCAAAATTACAATCCTATACTGCTGTACGTCAGTGGAGACGCTGGATCAGGGAAAACATTCTTAATCAAAATCATCAGCAAGTTCCTTCAACAATTGACAAACAACAAACTGTCAGCTGTTGTAACAGCCCCTACAGGTTTAGCTGCCTACAACATAGGCTGTGTGACTTTACAACGATTACTACTGCTTCCAGTAGAGCATCAAAATAAATTAGACTACTACAAACTTTCTGCAGAAGCTGCAATGGAATTACGTAGAGTATTGAAACAAATGAAAATGCTACTAATAGATGAAGTGAGCATGGTCTCCAACCTAATGTTGGCTTTGATTCATCTGAGATTGCAAGAAGTACTTAAAAATAATGAAAAAGAACTCTTTACAGGGAAACACATTATCGTTTTCGGAGATCTTCGACAATTGACACCAGTGAAAGATGAACCGATTTTTAAAACCTTAGGCCACAAACTCTGCCGGAAAACTGTTGTGATCAGTCGGGCTTTGTGAAATATAGAACAACCTACAGGTTTCATAACAATCTCCTTGAATTCATTCATATTTGTTCTATCTAATTGACCAGATTCACTTTTGTTCCATTTCCCACAATATAATGCACTCAAGGATGCGTAGCATGCAGAACTCAATGGCAGTGGCTGCACATACCAACCAATTCCCTTACCACCATGCTGTGGCAAGTGGGCACATACCCACCAATTATTTTTTTCTTAATATTGAGCGAGTCATATTCATTATTAACAATAATGGGTTATTCCCATAAACTTCCCTGTGTCTTTCTTCCATCGGGGACAAAGTGTAAGTAATTACATGGACCGGGCTTTCAGTAGTGAAGATGTTTCTAACAGGCAAGAGCACTTCCAATGGGTGTATTTCTTCCAAGTACCATAATACCAGTACTGTTATTATTGGGGCTAATATACTCATCACACACATGACTATTGTCAAGATCAGCGTACAATTTTTTTGGCAATTTCTTTTTTGTAACCTTCCAGTCTCTATAGTTAACTCATTATCAGCAGTGGTGCATGAGGAGGCAAAAGCTGGTCCCCACATTTTTCTCTCGCTGTCCTTCTTCTCCAATTCAATGTTCATCGTGAATATCTCTTCTCGTTGCACTTGTTCAAATGTCAATAGGTTCAGAAAATGTCAATAGTTTGTTCTGCCAGTTCTCAGCAGCCTGGATTGCTATAAGTTGGGCAAGATTTCTGTGCATCTGCACATTGCTCAAGAACTCCAGAGCATTCATCTATTGCCTTCGTACCATGTGAGCCCCTCTTGTCCGTAAGGGGTGATCTGCACATGGATTTTTTTAGCACTGAGGAGCCGCGCTCTTGGGCTGTCCGATTTGCACAACCCTCACGCCACTCTCCCCTAGGCCTCCGGTTCCTACTTCATCCGTGATAGGAAACAGAGGCAACAAAAGATCAAAAGAAATGAAGATTTGATCACTCCTTCTTCCGAGGCCGTAAATCATACCGCCTTGCTCCTGGTAATTTTTCCAGGCTTCGTTTCAGGCTTTATTTCAGGATCAGACAGATTTTGTGGCAAAGCACTGGCAACAATTTATTTCGTCTCTGGAGCCGCTGTGTCTTTTTGATCGTCTTGATCAGGCAGTTATTCAAGCGGCGATAGGACCTTCGTTGCATGCGTTGCATGTATCCACGCCTTTCTCCCATCCACGGGGATTGCTGTCTGTGTTGCTTAAACCCACTCACCGGGTTCCAGTGAATGCCCCGGTCCAGTGTACCTGATGGGCAGAGCCTCCTTCACCTGCTGATGAATCAAACGTAATTTCTGAATTAAAAGATTACAGTAAATGCTGAGCAAGGATATTCTATCTCATTTAGCCGCTTTGGCTGTGGTGCACACCAAACATTCGCCGGACTCCCCATCACTATCTCGTATGGGGAGAGCCCCGTTCTTGCCTGCACAGATGTGCGCATGCACAGTAACGCTAGCGGTAATGCATCCACCCAGCTCAACTTGTTTCCTGCACAAATTTTACTTATTTTGTCCTTTAAAATGCCGTTGTGACTTTCAATAAGACCGGCACTCATGGGGTGACTAGAACAATGGAATCTATTGTCAATCTGGAGACTTGAGCAAATCTGTAATATCCCTGTGCCCACAAAATGCGGGGCATTATCTGACCATATGACACGGAGCAGACCAAACCGGGAAAAATACTACTTTAACATTACTTTTGCATCACTCATGGCAGTGCAGTCTTTTCATGGATATGCTTCCACCCACTTACTGAACGCACATATAACCACTAAAACATATTTCAAGTTTTGGCACCTCTCCATCTCTATGAAATCAAAATGGATTACCTCAAATGGCATAGAGGGAGGGCCGAAACTGCCTGTTGGAGTCACCGTTCCCTTCCCCACATTGTGTTGTAGGCAGGTGATACAATTTTGGACAGCCACTCAGCATTTTTCTTTATATGTGTGTTCTCCCATACTGTGGCTAGATGCTGGACTATCTTCTTAGCACAAATGTGTGTAGGGCTGTGGGCCATCGTGACCATTGCAGTTACATAGGAGTTGGACAGCATCCAGTTTTTACTTTTCTTGTCTACCCAGCAACCTTCTAGATCTAATTCTGCAGAGCCCTCAGCCCACCCTTTTATCTCGTCAGGAGTAACTTCTGCCTGCATCTCTTTGACAGTGGCAATTCCATTTTCTATCATGCAGGGCACTTCCTCAGACTGTACTGTCAACATTTTGGTATTCAAATCAGTGGCAGTTTGCTTCGCAATTCTGTCTGCAAATGTGTTTCCCTCTCCCACTTTACATGTTACCTTTTTATGCACCTCGCATTTCACTATTGATAGGCACTTTGGACATGTAAGTGCAGACAGTAATCCTACATCAAAGGGCCATGTTGAATTCTGGCTCCATGTGATGTTAAGAAACCCCTCTTAGCCCAGAGTCAGCCAAAAGTTATGAACCACGCCAAAGGTGTATTGGCAGTCAGTATATATGCTTACACTGATGTTTTCAGAAATCTCAGAGGCTTTCGTCAAAGCTATTATCTCTGCGGCTTGTGCAGAGTTGTAGGGGATTCTTTTGGTTTCTACAATTCTTTTCAGTGTAGTGATAGCATAAGCAGCAGTTGATGTGCCATCAGGTAATTTAAAACAGGAGCCGTCACAAAACAGTTCTCCATCTGGCTCTTTTTTTGGGGTATCCGTTAAATCAATTCTTCCTTTCGTTTCTTCCTCAGTGGTCATTAAACAATCATGGGGTGGTGATTCATTCTCACCTAATTCTCCATTGAGAAGTGGCATTAATTCTGCAGGATTCAAAGCGCTACACCTCATAATTTGGATGTGTGGCACAAACAGGACAATTTAGTATCTAGTCAATCTAGCAGATGTGAGGTGTTGCGTCTGTGTTCTATTTAATAGAACGTCAATGGCATGTGGCACCATAAAAATTAAGGTGTGCCCCAGTACCATTCCTTCCATTTTTTTCACTGATGCAGCAGCTGCTGCAACAGCTCGCAAACAACGTGGTAGTGCGCGCGCTACAGGGTCCAGCGCGGATGAAGAATAGCTGCATGGCCTATTTCTTCCACCTTGTTCCTGTGTCAAAACAGCCAACACACAGCCTTCACTCTCGTGTACAAACAATCTGAAAGATTTTTCATAATTTGGTGTGCCCAAAACTGGAGCCGCACACAATGCAGTTTTGAGCAGATAAAATGTTATCAGGCATTCTTCATTCCACATGCAAAGGCATCACAGCATCCTTTTTTGTCAATGCCACCATTGGCTTCACAATCACTGCAAAATTCACAATCCACTGCCGGCAATAAGAAGCCATGCCTATTATAGCTCTGACTCCTTTCTGTGTTTTTGGAATAGGCATACCAGAAATACTCTCTATCCTTTCTGGCGTTAGTCTTCTCCCCTCTCTCGAAAGTAGGTAGCCCAAATAAGCCACCTCCTTTCGACAATATTGGAATTTCCTTAAGCTTACTTTATGGCCATGGGCTGCTAAGTGTGACAACAATAAAACAGTACTTTTTTTACAAATCTCCTCTGTGTCAGCAGCGATCAATAGATCATCTATATATTGTAACAATACACATCCAGTCGATAATTCTCACATATCTAATTGTTCTTTCAATGCCCTACTGTAAATACTCAGACTCTCTGTGTAGCCCTGTGAAATGCACATGAATGTAAATGATCGTCATCCTAATGTGAAGGCAAACATATATCTACTTTCCTTGTGTACTGGAATACTGAAGAATGCATTCTTCAAGTCTATAACACTAAAGTGCTCTGCCGAGGCGGGAATCATTGTCAAAATCGTGGTGATGTCTGGGACCAATGGGAATTGAGGGTCAACCACTTTGTTTAATGCGCGCAGATCAATTATGAAACAGTATGGTACTTCATTACCCCTTTTCTTATACACCGGGAGAATGGGGCTGGTATCCATGGGGACGTCACTCAGCCTGTTCTGCCCTCTTATGACCTCGAACCCTTCCCTGGGGGCTATTCGACTGGAGACTGGGCCTGAAACACAGGATTGGTAGAGTTTAACTCCCTATTGTCTCTGTGTGCTTGAACACCTTCTTCCCCGGGGTCCAACCCTTCCCTTTGATCCACGGCTCACCTTGTTTTCTTGGATAGTGTGCTCTCCATCCTGCTTTCAGCGCAGGGGAAAGTTGATTGATGCAGGCTCGTTTCTGCCTAGTTACTTCACTGGCAAGAGTCTGACAGGTACGCATAATGAGTCTTTTGAACAGTTTACTAACTTCGTTCTTTTCCTTCCTTAGATGATGGCCAGCGTCCGGGGATGGCAGCGTGCTGCTGAGATGAGTTGCACTGAAGGTGAGTGAGCGCGCAATGCGCGATGCACCCCTTTCGTATTTGCATTGAACTGAGTTCTTTTTCTGTGTCTTTTAGGTGCCACAACGTTTTTATGAAGAACAAATGCGGTGGGTAGGCGCGGTATGCCCCGCCTCTAGATGTTTCCACGCTAACCTGGAGTGTCTTTTCCCTCTTGCAGATGGATGAGAAGTTCCGGAGACAGAATTCCCCCAGAGCGGATGGGATTCAGGTAAGCGTTTGAAGCTCGTACAGTATTTAAAAATGAGCTAAGATTTGCAGAATGCATACTAATGCCTTTTTTCTGTTCTTTTCCCTTTCCCTTAGGAAGCTGCGTGCCGGGATGGGAATGACACCGCCGAAGATGCCCGCAGAACAGAAGGAGCGATGAATGATTGGCAGAAGCTCCCCAAGGTAAGGCTGTTCCTAACGGTGTTCTTGTTCTTGCAGGAGCTGAGCGCAGAAGAAAGATGCAGGCCTACTGGAGATCGATTCGAACACAGTAAGTGTCACGCTGCAGGTGCAGAAATTGCAAAGTTTGTTTCTCAGCCTGGGTGTGGCTTAAATAGTCTCTGGATATCCCAGGTGTCTATGGGCTGAATCACACCCAAAAGACTAGACCGCACATGCAGTTCTGGGAACCGAAATATGTGGGGGCATCCATCTAGTCCCCATCAATGCACTACAAGTCCAATCCCCAATGTTATCCTATGGGAGTGAGTGAGTCTGGTGCCACAAGCGCCAAGTCTGACTCCAAGTGAGTCTTTGGAGGGATGGTGATTGTGGCCTGGCTCCAGCCTGACATCTTGGAGGGCTGGGGACATGAGGGGCAGGAATCATGACAACTGCCAGTAATCTCTTCAATCACCCCCAGTTTTACCAAATCTGAAACAATACTTTTCAATCCTTTCTCTCCTTCTGCTGAAATTTTACACTGTGGAATACGTGGCAACGGTACTCCCTCTTTTAAAACAATCTTCACTGGCTCTATTTTCAAACAACCCACATCGTTGTCATTCATCGCCCATATGCAAGTTGGTACTTTACTCAATTGTCCTGGCAAAGGTTTGGACAAAAATTCAGATACTGGCACATTCTGTGGCAAAATTGTCAAGAACACGCCATCAGATTTAATCCCAAGAGATTTTCCCCACAATTTTCTGTCAAGAGAAATGGATACTATTCAGTGAACGGACCTAATGTCACTGCTACTGGTTGGGACACTGGATTGATCACTCGGGTACCTGCAAACCCTACTGAAATATTTCTTTGCCCTGACAGTGGTATCTCCGGAACCAAGTGACGGTCTATCAAGCCCTTTTGCGCCCCTGTATCTACGAGAAAGCTATGCTCTCTATTCCCAACTTTCATTTCTACATAGGGAACTGTTTGATTCACGGGATAGGCACTGGTTCCAACCCCTGTCTTGGGCTGTCCTATTGAGGGAACAACACATCATCCGATGTGCAATCACTACTATAATACGTATTTGGTTGTGTATCAAATGTTCCCGCCCCTCCCTCTATTTCCATTTTGCGTGTTCTGTTGGCTCTGGTTTTGGCTAAAAGCAGTGTGATTTTGAGCTTGGTTCTGATTCCTGGTAACATTTCCTTGATTATTTTGGTGCTGCTGCATATTGTTTCTATTCTGCCCATGTGTTCCTGGGTGCCCCTTATGCTGTCTTCTCTTTCCATACCCATTCCTATTTTGTAAATGTGGACATTGTGCTCGCCAATGGCCTTCCGCTCTGCAGTACACACACTGATTTAATCCCATAGGCCCTCCATGCATGTTCGAATTACTTCTGCCTTGCGTGTTTCCTCTTCCTCTTGTGTCCTGTCACTTGCTGAAGTAGCACCCTTGTTTTCAAATTTACCCTATCCTTTACCTCTTTCTCTTTCTCTGCATTCACTCTGTTCTCATAATATTGGGCCATATGCAATACTTCGCTCAACATTTTTGCTTGCCATTGTGATGTCATTATTAAATTTTGGATTGGAGGTATTAACCCTCTCACATATTTATCAACAAATAGGCCCTCATTACGACCCAGGCGGTAAGTGAAAAACGATGCCGGTAAATGATTACCGGCATCGTTTTCTGCTAGGTCTGATCATGACCCGTGACCGTTAACTACGATGCCATTAGCGGCATCGTAGTTAACGCTGCTGCTAACTGCACCAAGGACGCGCGCCAGCGACGTGCCACACCATAAATACCGGCATGGCGCAAAGCTACGCGAATGACGACCCAAGCGGACATGCACCTTACGCCATCATCCAGCCCGTTAAGTACCTTACCGCCATGGTGCTAATTATGCCATCGTGAACCAACCGTAAAGGGCCTTGTGCAGTGAATCCAGCTGCCACAGGTGCACAGAATCAGCACAGGTGGAGGCAATACAGACTCAGAAAGTACAAAAAGAGCACACCCCACCCCTTCCCACACCCAGTCACACTCCACAATGATTCCAATAGGACTAGCAATGTTGGGGCTGGAGGACCTGATAGCAATGCAAGTGCTACAACTTCAACTACAACAACAACAACAACAACAACAACAGGCTGCACAGAGGAGACGCAGGAGGAGAAGGAGGGCAAGGCAGGGCCAGCAAGCCCCACCAGCACAGCCAGTGGCACCACGCAGGCAGCCCACAATCCCACGCATCAGAGCCAGTCCATTCAACCTCACCGCTGAGCAGATCCACACCCTGTACCGTTTGGACCGGGACACCATCACCGCCATCGTAGACATGACACACAACGACATCGTCAGCATGATAGAAACACCAACCGCCATCCCACCCCTACTGAAGGTAGTGTCTGTACTCCACTTCCTGGCCACAGGCACTTACCAGCACACAGTGGGACACTTGCATGGCATTTCAAAACCATTATTCTCAAGTACACTGATCCAAGTGCTTGATGCCCTCCTCAAGCACACAGACGACTACATCTCATTACCACGGTCTGCCCAGGAGATTGCAAACACCAAGGTGGGTTTCCATGCACTAGCTGGCATACCTGGTTGCATTGGTGCCATCGACTGCACCCATGTGGAATTGGTGGTCCCACATGCCATGGAGGTACTGTACCGCAACCGTAAACTATTTCACTCAATCATTCCCCGGAGCAACCCGTGATTCAATGGTCCTTTGGAACTCCACAATACCACGCTACATGGAGAGACATGCAGGGCCAAGATCCTGGCTACTCAGTGAGTCTCATGTCATGACCATGGAAATGTGAAGTGGGTAGGTGAACGACGTACCAATGCATACTCCACCTGGCTGAAAGGGGGGGGAATGATGCATACTCCACCTGGCTGAAAGGAGGGGGGGGGGATGATGCATACTCCACCTGGCTGAAAGGGTGGGGGGGGGAATGATGCATACTCCACCGGCTGAACGGGGGGGAATGATGCATACTCCACCTGGCTGAAAGGGGTGGGGGAAAGATGCATACTCCACCTGGCTGAAAGGGGGGGAATGATGTATACTCCACCTGGCTGAAAGGGGGGGGAATGATGGATACTCCACCTGGCTGAAAGAGGGGGGAATGATGCATACTCCACCTGGCTGTGAGTAGCAGAGACAACGGAGCCAGATCATACCCTAAAGCAGCACAAACTTCAGCTGACACCACTAAACCTAATGCCCGATGTATTCAGCCCCACCACGTGAATGAAGGTGTGCCCCAACCATGACACAACCATCTGCAAGTGCATTGTACCAATTCACACCACATTGACTTCAACGAAATGCACCTACATGCACGTCACCAAACACCATCAACTGAAAGGCCTGTCCCCCATAACTGCGCGCGAAAGAGGCACATGACGGACAGAAACATCAACACACCATCACACAGACAGCAAGGCCCACAAAATGTCCCTATCAACATCAGTATTGCTCACTGGGGTCATGATGAGGCTGACAGCAATGTTGCAATGATGTGAGCGTTGACATCACAGGACACGTGCCAGGCCACCAAAACAAACGGCATGAACGAACACAGTGGATGGGCACTCACAAGGCACTTGACCCCACTGCATACATTGGTTGATGGCATGCACAACAGTCCATAATAGCCATGAGCATATACTGGTCGCATAGTGTGAATCAATTAGTGCATTTAAAAGAGGTCCGAAGTAACAGTTGGATGCAAGCCATGGTGGCACGTCATGTTTTGAAATAGACGTCATGACTGACACATACATTCTCGCCCACATACAGGTGATGCAGGCTATCCCCTGAAGAGGTGGCTCCTTACACCAGTCCGGAACCCACAGAACCAGCACGAGGTGGACTTCAACCGTGCACATACACGTACCTGTGTGGTGATTGAGCAGGCATTTGGCCTATTGAAGGCACGGTTTAGCTGCCTCAGCAGGTCTGGTGGGGCACTCCTGTACCGCCATGAGAAGGTGGCAAACATCGTCATGGCATGTGTCATGCTACACAATATGTGCGTCAGACGAAATATGCCCCTGCCCCCTGACGCAGAACTGCAACCACCTGACGATGAGGATGATGAGGCTGGGGATGGGGCAGCACCTCATGGAGGCGGCGATGCACAGGAGGGGCGTGAAATGCATAGTACTCTGATAAACCAATTATTCTAGCACACGCGGATGGGGGGTGTCACCTGGAGATGACGATTGTGGCACTGTGTGCGTCTGTTATATGGACACTGGGGACTGTTTACCAATAAATCACACATACGCAATGAGCAATGTCCACACATGTGATTTGTGCAAATAGGAAAAGTGTATTGTAAAAGTGATTTTGGTGAACACACCCACTCCCCCCTCCCCCCTCCTCCCGGAACTCCCCAACACATCCACTCCCCCCTCACCCCTCCCCCCTGAACTCCCCAACACACCCACTCCCCCCTCACCCCTCACCCCTGAACTCCCCAACACACCCACTCCCCCCTTCCCCCTCCCCCCTGGAATCCCTACAAAGGTGTCAGAAAGTCTGTGATGCAGTGTCTGATGTTGGATTTCTCCACTGTGCGGCCACTATTGACAGCCCCCTCCCCTGGCCTCCGGGGCACCCCTGCCTGTGCTACGCAGGTTCCTCCCGATCTGCGGATGGGGCTGCTTGGTGTCGAACTGGCACCCGAGGAGGTTCCTGCCTGCTCATTTGGACGCATGTCCCGAATTGTCTGAACTAGTTCAGAGATGACGTGCCACACTGCGGCGAGTTCTGCACAGATGTCCTTTGTGGAGGACTCTATAGCAGCCTTCACTGTCTCCGCGCATTTCTCCATTGCTGCCCTTGCCCCCCCCACATTCGGCAACATGCTCAGTAAGGAGCGAGGATAGTTGCTGCCGGGTGACGATCACCTCCAGCGTTTGTTGTTTTCTCTGGCCCATGGATAATGTCAGTGGTATTCCCATTGGGCTGCTCACCTCCTGCACCGAGGATGGAGAGCCTGGCCAATCCTCATCTTCTAACTGCCCCTGTGTGGCATCCGCATGCGGGCTGCTTTGGGACAGGTAGGGGGAATGAGGGTGGGCAGTGGGGCTTCCGACATCAATCTCCTCAATAATCCCTGCATCGCTGTCGGAGGAGGCTACAATGGCAGCAGTTTGCCCAATAGTGCTGCTTGCAGCAGAGCCTGTCCCTTCTGTGGGCACCATTTGGGTAATGTCCGCTGCTGTTGCTGCTACTGTGCTGCCTGCTGGGGTGGCTGTCAGTGCCCTGTACTGTTTTCTTGGCACTGTTTGTGGCTGCTGTGGGGTTTTCCTCGGTACGGCAGAGGTGGAGGGTTGTGGTGTTGGCACTGTTGTCCTGGCCCTCTTGGCAGGTGTGGAGGCAGTGGTGCCCTCATCCTCAAGGTCGGAATATGAACCTGTGGTGGAGCAAAGGAGGGAAAGTGTTATTGATGGGTCTGCGGACATTGGGCAGGCATTGTGACGACTGACATCTTATCAGTTAGTACATGCGGCACATTTGAGGCAGGGGCATACAGGTTGTCTCCGTTTTGTGTGGAAGTAGCATGGAGGTATGTGGGTGCCTGCAGTTAGGGTGTGCATACTGCATGTGTACAGGGTGGAGATCGGATGTGTCTGTGGGCAGTCTCCTGCTGATGTGTTGCATTTACACTATAGGGCAACATTGTAGTTCACATGAATGGACTTTGGTGACTTTTGCATGGCTTGATTTGAGCCACCTACCTGCATCGCCTGATGTCGGGGCTCCTCTCTCCATTCCTCCTACTCCTTCTATGCTCTCCATGCCGATTGTGGAGGCACAGATTTCCTCCCATGGCTGCAATTTAATAGGGGACTCCGATCCTCCCCCGGTTGCTGTGCCCAGGTTCCTGTTTGCCGATAGGATGCTCCTGACGCGGAGGCGGAGATCGTCCCACCGCTTGCAGCACTGTCTCACATTGCGGGGTACTGTTCCCACAGCACTAACCCGCTGAGCTAATAGGGCCCATATGGCCTTCTTCTTTGCTATGGCCGGTCTGGTCATTTGGTTTGAGAATACCACTGCAGTGTTCTCCTGGAGGGTCTCCACAAGCATGTTAAGCTCCTCCCTGGTGAAACGGTCTTGCCGCTGGCGGTCACAGGCTTTTTTAACAACCTTAGGCATTTTCTTGCAGGAAGAAGGTTGCTGATGGTATTTTCCGGGTGTCAGGCTTGGATGTCCACTGGTTGCGGAGGATGCCAATGGATTGTGTTTTTAAAGATGGCCACCGTGCTCTTTCCCGTTCCGCCGCGATGACGCTACTTCCGGTTACGCTTATTTACGGTCACCGCTAATTGCGGTGACCGCTAACTACGGTAACCGCTATGAACGGTGGTCGGGGTGGCGGTAGTGCACCTTGCGCGGCATACGATGCCGGTAGGTGCCGTTTTGGGGGCATTAACGCCATGGCGCAGTTTACATTACCGGCATGGCGTAATGCTCGTGCACGATGGGTCGTAATTTCCCGCTTTTTACGGCTTTGAACCAGCACGTAAACGTTAGTTACGCCATGCCGTTAATGTCATATACTTACCCCCTGGGTCGTAATAAGGGCCATAGTCTTTTACCTGCTTCTGTGCTTGTATCCTGTCCACTAAAATCTGTGAATACTTCCTCAAATCTATTAAAATAATCTGTGGATAACTCATCCTTGCCCTGAACGCATGCAGTTAATTTGTCCCATACAATTCTTTTTTCTGGAACAATTTCCTTCAATTTTTGTATTATCCGTGCTGGCCAGGCCACCATATTTGCCAATGGTTTTCCGCCCGCTTCTCTATTCTTATCCTCTGCTATTAGATCCGCCCAAAAGGCGCCATAGGCCACATCATCATCCACTTTTTCTCATCTGCTTCCATATATCTGCTGGAACAACTACTGGGAATATTATATCTATATCATTCATAGTGAACATGGACGATTTTAAATAGGACTCTATTTCCTTGTAGAATCCCACTGGATTCTTTCTAATATCAGGAACCGTCTGTTTTATATTATTCATTTCCTGTCTGGAGAAGGGGACATGTACATATTGTGTTGTATAATGTGCTTCCGTTACTCGCGCTGGTTGCCCATTGGCGGCGGGAATCTCTACCTTAGGCACAAAAGTAGGTGGGACTTCCCTCATCGGAAATAGCGCACTCACTTTTCCTCCCCCTTCTCTCATAAGCAATATTATTCCCAAATCAAGTGATAAGGCCGTTTCTCCTGTTCCACGTTCTAATGCTCTTTTGTATACCGCTATCAATTCTGGGGGGCTGGCTTTCTTATCATCTATATCTTTGTCTACCAAATATTCAACCATTGTCTTCAGTGCTTTTCTTTTCATTGGCAAGGGGTATTCATCAAATATCTCATGTATTTCCATTGTGGGAATATTAGGATCTGTAATCCATCTTAACGCCTCTCATATACATACTTTTAGTTTCTCACTCTCTGGTCTTGACGACAGAAGAAATCACTGCTGTACATATGGTATCGCCAACCCCCCACCCCCAGTCTCTCTCTATATCCTGTTTCCTATACCCTGGTATGGCAAACATTTCAGCATATGCATCATCAAGTTCATTCTTAAATTTAAAAAGCCTGTCTACATGTTCCTTTATTTCTTCATTTCTCTCTCTACAACGTGCCAGCGCATTCAAATCCAACAACTGCTGCGGCGGTAACCTCCCAATCAACTGCTTCCAATTCCCCTTTAAATATTCCCCCATGCATTCCAACACTACCTGTATTTCATTGCTCCTCCTGAAATCATACATCGAAGCCAGTGTCGACGTTTCATCATTCCCGTTTATAAACATCTTGGCCTGTTCTTGCAGCTCCAGTTTTCTCTCCTTGCTAATCGCGCTACGGGTCACTCTAGTGCATTCACTTTGTCCCGTCCCCTCTCTTCTTTCAATGAGTTCAAGTTCAATAATTGGTGGTGCGGATGGGACAGCGGGAACGGGAAGTAATTGCTGCAGCACTGGCTGGTTAATGGGAGGCGCTGTTTGTATGATTTGTGGCTGTGCTGGTATCTGACCAATAGGGAGGGGCTGAGCAACTGGAGGGGGCTGGGCAATAGTCACTGGTGTGGTCTTCTTAGTCTCCCTCGTTGGGCGCTCTCGCTTGTTTCAGTTAGTATTTTGCTTATCAACTCATCTGATGAATGCAGCTCTTGTTGTGGATATATCTTGTCTATACTCAACTGATCACGTCTGTCTGATTTTCTCAAACTATCATCCCACTCCTCCTCCTGCTTTTCTTTCACTCTTTCTGCTTTCGACTTATGCCTGCACGCACTATTCTCTCTGCTTTCCCAACGAAGCATAGCTTCCATCCTCCATTCTCTAAGGATATCAAATGCCGCCGGGCGTGGTTTCTTTTTCAACAACACCTTCTCCAAATAATCTATCCTCAAAATCTCAAAACTCTCGTGATTCGGCCATTGTAGATCTTCCTATTTTCTGGTTTGCCTATGCCAAATCTCACAAAACATTATCGCCCCTACACCATACTTTACATACATCTTATACGCAGGCGACCCCACGGGTGGCGTGACCTGGCCAGTTTCCAAAGATTGTCTACCGCAGTGGAAAAATCCTGCTAATGTGGACAATACCCCAGGCATGTTTTAACCTTACCCTCGGCTAATCAACCTTACACTGGGCGTTTGATTTTGCAAAATCAACTCTCAACCAATACCAGGGTTACTTCGGATCGGGGCACGACTCACCTGATCAATCTAGTTGTCTTTCAAGACGCAATTCAACTGTATACTGACGCAACCAATAATCATTGTGTCTGCGTATCTTGGCTCACTCTGCCTCGTTTTGGGACCCTCGCCTCCTTGTTCTCTGGCCGGGCACGTCGATCAGGGATCAGTTGTGTACAGATCTGCAAAGGAGTCTCTCATCACTTTCAAGGGGCACCCCGAACACCTCTTGATCCCGGCTCGATCATCAGAGTTCTCTCTGTCTTCCTTATTTTACAACGTACACGATGGAACAAGTGGGGGAGAGTACCTGTTCGGGCACCATTTTGAAGGGGCCCCTGCACCATTTTGAAGGGGCCCCTATGGGTTCCTCGGGTATGGAAACAAGGCACAATCACCACACATGAACTGATACGCTAGACACGAGGTTGTATTCCAAAAACTAGGGTTTATTGCAAAGCAAATAGTCTCAGTTGGCCAACTGGGTCTCATGCCCCGCGACATGTGTCTCCAGACCCATAGGAACGCAAGAAAGCAAATCATTCTACAACAGTTACATATATACAAAATGAGCATCTTACAAACAGCAGTGACACATTCAATACCGCCTATAATGCATTTTCTTTGAACTGGGTTTGATGATTGACAATTGTGACAAGTATGACACCTTCAGACATTCATTTTAGCAACAGTTTGCAATTTTGTGAGCCTGCAGACAAAGTTCTTTGTTTAAGAGAACACTTTTCTTCTGTTTTTGCAAGCAAACTACATGCAGGGAAGAGACACATTCCAGGCCTCGCTATCTCCTAGTTTCTATTCACGTGCTAGGGGTCAACTCACTCTCCAGGACTCTACAGGGCTCAGAAAGGGGGGCTGCAAAGAAGAGCATAATTCAAGCCATTCATTGTTTGTTTCTACCGTTCCTACCCCATGAGCGAGACTGGCTGACACCAGTGTAATGATTAAATGCGTTGCTGCTTACTTCCAAGGACTTGTCGCCTGCGTTATGTTTCAACAAGTATCTCGCGGCCTTGCTCTGTGCATGGACAATAAAATAATAATCGAGCAGAATAAGCTTTCAGCAAAGCAGTTTGACAGAAAAGCAAGAGACGAATGTTAAAAACAAAATGGTGATTTTAATCACTTCAAAATGGCCGCACTTTAGCCAAGCTGATAGATGCGTATTTCAAATACCGACACATGAGGCGGTTGGTCTTTGGCCAACAAAATACATTGCCTCCATCATTTGGGGGTGCTGACTTTTTTTAGACTAACAAGGTAATGTTAACCTTTGGCAACATTTCCAATACAGAGAATTAACTGAGAACATGCAGCAATCTGCAGATCTCACTTATGCCAACATCTTAAAAAGTATTAGAGTTGGTGTATTATCGCAAGAAGCACAAGCTGTATTGAAAAACTGGTATATACATGCACTTTATGGCGATAATGAATGTGCAACTGATGTTATGGAACAAATAGCGCACAAACATGTCAATTGTATGGCCTTAATGCCAACTCTTGCAAGTTGTTTCAAATTCAATGAAACAATTTTAAAGAAAGAAATGCAAGCAATAATATAAATTAGTGCGAAAGACAAACTAGACGTACATGGTATGACAGTACCCATGTGTGAACAAGCCACAACAAGACTAAATAGTTTAGAAAATTCAATCTCCAACACAGCTGGGTTGGAAAAATGCTTAAACGTAACCTTGACGTAGAGCAAGGGCTAGTTAATGGAGCACTGGGCACAGTTGTTGGCTTTCAATTATACCCACGTGATAGCAACATTCAGTTTGTAAATATTCGCTTTGATAAAGTTTCAGAACTATAAAGGATAGGGCGCTCAATTGCTCAATTCCTTATCTTCAAAGACATGTATGTATGTAGAGAGAAATGTTCTCTAACTCTTGCATATGCAGTTACCATTCATAAATCCCAAGGTCTTACCCTAGAGAAAGCATTGATAGATATAGGAAACACAGTGTTTAAGGAAGGGATGACCTACATGGCATTATCACGCTTACGTACACTTGACAGTATATTGCTAATAAACTTTGATTCAAGTAAAGTCAAAGCTGATATTCCTTGCATTCTAGAATACAACAGATTGTGTTCACTGTACACCCCTCATCTGAAACAATACCCTGTTCCAGATAAAGTGAAACGTGGTAAAAGTAAAGTAAATGAAACAGAAATGCAACAGAATGCAACAGCAAATTCCGCAAAGAAAAGAAAAGAAGCTAAAGTTCCATCAATTGCCACACACATAGAAGAACCTATTAGGGATGTAAACCAGGCACGTCAGCAACCGATACAGAACTTGCTGGCCCATTCAAATTTACAAATGAAAGTGGGGTAAGTTGCTATGCAAATGTAGCAATAAATATTCTATTTCATTTGCCACCAATTGTTAACAATATTTACCTGCACAGTACAGTCTAATTGTGTTTGCAAATGTTAGTGCTGCATAGAAATGCAACAAGCAATCCTGACAACACATACAGTGTTCATGGAGTAAGGCAACAATTGGACGACTGTGCTGGAATTGTGAAATTCACTATGAACTCACAAGAAGATCCACAAGAATTTCTAATGTACATTCTATTAGTACTGGAAAACAAAAGCATACCTGTAAACAAAATCTTCCAAATTTCGTACATGTGGAAACATACATGCACTCTCTGTAGCAAAGTGATACAGGAAGAAATCCCAAATGAGCAATTTGTGTATGTTTCCATACCAAATAGTGAGAGCATTCCATTTCAGCAACTTGTACAAAATGCAAACCATGGCAGAATTTGTAGTATTTGCAATTCACACAATCGCTCCACCTTACTGATATAATCACATTGTGCCTACATAAAACTTATGCTTCTACGTTATAATGCAGATGGCACCAAAAACAACTGCAAACTGACTGGATTCACACACGGTCAACAGGGTAATTCATAGAAAATCGCACAAAAGTGGCGCACGTGGCTGGAGCACAGTGTCCTCGTGCGATACATTGCGCCAGCCGCGTGCGATAAAATCCTTTTCATCACACAGCGTATACATGGATTTTAGCCTCCGAAACCAGCCGTGGCGCAGAGTGGCACAGCGACCCGGCAGCAGCGCCAGTCACGCCCCCAAGAACGCCCTCGCGCAAGGAAAAGCCTCCAAAATTCCCAAATCATCGCAAAGGGCTGCGCCAACCCTGGACAAGTTCACAGGGCTGCCAAACGAAGTTCCACACGCGATTGTCCTGGGTAAGTGTACATCAGGGGTGCGTGGGAAGTATCACACGCAATTTCATCAGGGTACGTGTATTCCAGGGGTGCGCGGGAAGTATCACACGCAAAAGCAGCAGGGTACGTGTATTTCAGGGGTGCGCAGGAAGTATCACACGCGATTCCATCAGGGTATGTGTATTCCAGGGGTGCGCGGGAAGTATCACATGCCAAAGCAGCCGGGTACGTGTATTCCAGGGGTGCGCGGGAAGTATCACATGCAAAAGCAGCAGGGTACGTGTATTTCAGGGGTGCGCAGGAAGTATCACACGTGATTCCATCAGGGTACGTGTATTCCAGGGGTGCGCGGGAAGTATCACACGCCAAAGCAGCAGGGTACGTGTATTCCAGGGGTGCGCGGGAAGTATCACAAGCAAAAGCAGCAGCGTACATGTATTTCAGGGGTGCGCAGGAAGTATCACACGCAATTCCATCAGGGTACATGTATTCCAAGGGTGCGCGGGGAGCACCACACGTGAATTGCACGTGTGGGTCCTCCCAGGTGTTCCTTCTACACCCTCCATGGCCCCTGCAGGCGGCCCACACCACAGGGGCCTACCCTGCACATGTCCCGCAGGCAGCCCATCCACCATGCCCATGCCCCCCAGCCAACCCACATGTCACCTTGCACTACTTCCCACCAACGCATGTCCCCCTGCACCCCCAGCCCCCAGGGGCACCCTCCACCAGGCCCTCACTCATGTCCAACTCATGTTTCCCACCACCCCCACCCCCCAGCATCCAGGGGCACCCTCCACCAGGCCCCCACTCATGTCTCCCACCACCCCCACCCCCCAGAAGTGCAGGGCACCCTCCACCAGGCCCCCACTCATGTCCAACTCATGTCTCCCTGCACCCCAACCCCCAGCAGTGCAGGGCACCCTCCACCAGACCCTCACTCATGTCCCCCTGCACCCCCAACCACCAGCAGTGCAGGGGCAGCCTCCACCAGGCCCCCACTCATGTCCCCCTGCACCCCCACCCCCCAGCAGTGCAGGGCACCCTCCACCAGACCCTCACTCATGTCCCCCTGCACCCCCAACCACCAGCAGTGCAGGGGCAGCCTCCACCAGGCCCCCACTCATGTCTCCCATCACCCCACCCCCCAGCATCCAGGGGCACCCTCCACAAGGCCCCACTCATGTCTCCCACCAACCCCACCCCCCAGCAGTGCAGGGCACCCTCCACCAGGCCCCCACTCATGTCTCCCTGCACCCCCAAACCCCAGCAGTGCAGGGGCAGCCTCCACCAGGCCCCCACACATGTCTCCCTGCACCCCCAACCCCCAGCAGTGCAGGGCACCCTCCACCATGCCCCCACTCATGTCCAACTCATGTCCCCCTGCACCCCCACCCCCCAGCATCCAGGGGCACCCTCCACCAGGCCCCCACTCATGTCCCCCTGCACCCCCACCCCCCAGCAGTGCAGGGGCACCCTCCACCAGGCCCCCATTCATGTCTCCTACCACCCCCAACCCCCAGCAGTGCAGGGGCAGCATCCACCAGGCCCCCACTCATGTCCAACTCATGTCTCCCATCACCCCCACCCCCCAGCAGTGCAGGACACCCTCCACCAGGTCCCCACTCATGTCTCCCTGCAGCCCCAACCCCCAGCAGTGCAGGGCACCCTCCACCAGGCCCCCACTCATGTCTCCCACCACCCCCACCCCCCAGCAGTGCAGGGGCAGCCTCCACCAGGCCCACACTCATGTCCCCCTGCACCCCCAGCCCCCAGCAGTGCAGGGTACCCTCCACCAGGCCCCCACTCATGTCCCCCTGCACCCCCACCCCCAGCATCCAGAGGCACCCTCCACCAGGCCCCCACTCATGTCTCTCAACACCCCCCCAGCAGTGCACGGCACCCTCCACCAGGCCCCCACTCATGTCTCCCACCACCCCCACCCCCCGCAGTGCAGGGCACCCTCCACCAGGCCCCCACTCATGTCCAACTCATGTCTCCCATCACCCCCACCCCCCAGCAGTGCAGGGGCACCCTCCACCAGGCCCCCACTCATGTCTCCCTGCACCCCCACCCCCAGCAGTGCAGGGCACCCTCCACCAGGCCCCCACTCATGTCTCCCACCACCCCCACCCCCCAGCAGTGCAGGGCACCCTCCACCAGGCCCCCACTCATGTCTCCCACCACCCCCACCCCCCAGCAGTGCAGGGGAAGCCTCCACCGGGCCCCCACTCATGTCTCCCTGCACCCCCACCCCCCAGTAGTGCAGGGCACCCTCCACCAGGCCCCCACTCATGTCTCCCACCACCCCACCCCCCATCAGTGCAGCGGGAAGCCTCCAACGGGCCCCCACTCATGTCTCCCTGCACCCCCACCCCCCAACAGTGCAGGGTACCCTCCATCAGGCCCCCACTCATGTCTCCCACCACCCCCACCCCCCAGCAGTGCAGGGCACCCTCCACCAGGCCCCCACTCATGTCCAACTCATGTCTCCTATCACCCCCACCCCCCAGCAGTGCAGGGGCAGCCTCCACCAGGCCCCCACTCATGTCCCCCTGCACCTCCACCCCCCAGCAGTGCAGGGCACCCTCCACCAGGCCCCCACTCATGTCTCCCACCACCCCCACCCCGCTGCAGTGCAGGGGCAGCCTCCTCCGGGCCCCCACTCATGTCCCCCTGCACCCCCACCCCCCAGCAGTGCAGGGCACCCTCCACCAGGCCCCCACTCATGTCTCCCAAAGCCCCCACCCCCCAGCAGTGCAGGACACCCTCCACCAGGCCCCCATTCATGTCCAGCTCATGTCTCCCATCACCCTCACCCCCCAGCAGTGCAGGGGCAGCCTCCTCCGGGCCCCCACTCATGTCCCCCTGCACCCCCAACACCCAGCAGTGCAAGGCACCCTCCACCAGGCCCCCACTCATGTCTCCCACCACCCCCACCCCCCAGCAGTGCAGGGGCAGCCTCCACCAGGCCCCCACTCATGTCCCCCTGCACCCCCACCCCCAGCAGTGCAGGGCACCCTCCACCAGGCCCCCACTCATGTCCCCCTGCACCCCCACCCCCCAGCATCCAGGGGCACCCTCCACCAGGCCCCCACTCATGTCTCCCATCACCCCCACCCACCAGCAGTGCCGGGGCACCCTCCACCAGGCCCCCACTCATGTCTCCCTGCACCCCCAACCCCTAGCAGTGCAGGGCGCCATCCACCAGGCCCCCACACATGTCCCCCGGCACCCCCACCCGCCAGCATTCAGGGGCACACTCCATCAGGCCCCCACTAATGTCCCCCTACACCACCACCCACCAGCAGTGCAGGGCACCCTCCACCAGGCCCCCACTCATGTCTCCCACCACCTCCACCCCCCAGCAGTGCAGGGCACCCTCCACCAGGCCCCCACTCATGTCCAACTCATGTCTCCCATCACCCCCACCCCCCAGCAGTGCAGGGGCAGCCTCCACCAGGCCCCCACTCATGTCCCCCTGCACCCCCACCCCCCAGCAGTGCAGGGCACCCTCCACCAGGCCCCCAGTCATGTCCCCCTGCACCCCCACCCCCCAGCATCCAGGGGCACCCTCCACCAGGCCCCCACTCATGTCTCCCATGACCCCCACCCCCCATCTGTGCAGGGCACCCTCCACCAGGCCCCCACTCATGTCCCCTGCACCCCCATCCCCCAGCAGTGCAGGGGCAGTCTGCACCAGTCCCCCACTCATGTCTCCCTGCACCCCCAACCCCCAGCAGTGCAGGGCACCCTCCACCAGGCCCCCACTCATGTGCCCCTGCACCCCCACACCCCAGCAGTGCAAGGCACCCTCCACCAGGCCGCCACTCATGTCTCCCATCACCCCCCAGCATCCAGGGGCACACTCCACCAGGCCCCAACCCATGTCTCCCACCACCCCCACACCCCAGCAGTGCAGGGCACCCTCCACCAGGCCCCCACTCATGTCCAACTCATGTCTCCCATCACCCCACCCCCCATCAGTGCAGGGGCACCCTCCACCAGGCCCCCACTCATGTCTCCCAACACCCCGAACCCCCAGCACTGCAGGGCACCCTCCACCAGGCCCCCACTCATGTCCAACTCATGTCTCCCATCACCCCCAACCCCAGCAGTGCAGGGCACCCTCCACCAGGCCCCCACTCATGTCTCCCACCACACCCACCCTTCTGCAGTGCAGGGGCAGCCTCCTCCGGGCCCCCACTCATGTCCCCCTGCACCCCCACCCTCCAGCAGTGCAGGGCACCCTCCACCAGGCCCCCACTCATGTCCCCCTGCACCCCCACCCCCCAGCATCCAGGGGCACCCTCCACCAGGCCCCCATTCATGTCCAGCTCATGTCTCCCATCAACCCCACCCCCCAGCAGTGCAGGGGCAGCCTCCACTTGGCCCCACTCATGTCTCCCTGCACCCCCAACACCCAGCAGTGCAGGGCACACTCCACCAGGCCCCCACTCATGTCTCCCACCACCCCCACCCCCCAGCAGTGCAGGGGCAGCCTCCACCAGGCCCCCACACATGTCCCCCTGCACCCCCACCCCCAGCAGTGCAGGGCACCCTCCACCAGGCCCCCACTCATGTCCCCCTGCACCCCCACCCCCCAGCATCCAGGGGCACCCTCCACGAGGCCCCCACTCATGTCTCCCATCACCCCCACCCCCCAGCAGTGCCGGGGCATCCTCCACCAGGCCCCCACTCATGTCTCCCTGCACCCCCAACCCCCAGCAGTGCAGGGCGCCATCCACCAGGCCCCCACACATGTCCCCCAGCACCCCCACCTCCCAGCAGTCAGGGGCACACTCCATCAGGCCCCCACTCACGTCCCCCTACACCAACACCCACCAGCAGTGCAGGGCACCCTCCACCAGGCCCCCACTCATGTCTCCCACCACCTCTACCCCCCAGCAGTACAGGGCACCCTCCACCAGGCCCCCACTCATGTCCAACTCATGTCTCCCATCACTCCCACCCCCCAGCAGTGCAGGGGCAGCCTCCACCAGGCCCCCACTCATGTCCCCCTGCACCACCACCCCCCAGCAGTGCAGGGCACCCTCCACCAGGCCCCCAGTCATGTCCCCCTGCACCCCCACCCCCCAGCATCCAGGGGCACCCTCCACCAGGCCCCCACTCATGTCTCCCACGACCCCCACCCCCCAGCTGTGCAGGGCACCCTCCACCAGTCCCCCACTCATGTCCCCCTGCACCCCCAACCCCCAGCAGTGCAGGGGCAGTCTGCACCAGTCCCCCACTCATGTCTCCCTGCACCCCCAACCCCCAGCAGTGCAGGGCACCCTCCACCAGGCCCCCACTCATGTGCCCCTGCACCCCCACCCCCCAGCAGTGCAATGCACCCTCCACCAGGCCCCCACTCATGTCTCCCATCACCCCCCAGCATCCAGGGGCACACTCCACCCAGCCCCAACCCATGTCTCCCACCACCCCCACCCCCCAGCAGTGCAGGGCACCCTCCACCAGGCCCCCACTCATGTCCAACTCATGTCTCCCATCACCCCACCCACCAGCAGTGCAGGGGCACCCTCCACCAGGCCCCCACTCATGTCTCCCACCACCCCGAACCCCCAGCACTGCAGGGCACCCTCCACCAGGCCCCCACTCATGTCCAACTCATGTCTCCCATCACCCCCAACCCCCAGCAGTGCAGGGCACCCTCCACTAGGCCCCCACTCATGTCTCCCAACCCCCCACCCCCCAGCAGTGCAGGCGCAGCCTCCACCAGGCCCCCACTCATGTCCCCCTGCACCCCCAGCCCCCAGCAGTGCAGGGCACCCTCCACCAGGACCCCACTCATGTCCCCCTGCACCCCCATCCCCCAGCATCCAGGGGCACCCTCCACCAGGCCCCCACTCATGTCTCCCATCACCCCCACCCCCCAGCAGTGCAGGGGCAGCTTCAACCAGGCCCCCACTCATTTCTCCCTGCACCCCCAACCCCCAGCCGTGCAGGGCACCCTCCACCATTCCCCCACTCATGTCCCCCTGCGCCCCCACCTCCCAGCAGTGCAGGGCACCCTCCACCAGGCCCCCACTCATGTCTCCCACCACCCCCACCCCCCAGCAGTGCAGGACACCCTCCACCAGGCCCCCACTCATGTCCAACTCATGTCTCCCATCACCCCCACCCCCCCAGTAGTGCAGGTGCACCCTCCACCAGGCCCCCACTCATGCCTCCCACCACCCCGAACCCCCAGCACTGCAGGGCACCCTCCACCAGGCCCCCACTCATGTCCAACTCATGTCTCCCATCACCCCCAACCCCCAGCAGTGCAGGGCACCCTCCACCAGGCCCCCACTCATATCTCCCACCCCCCCTACCCCCCAGCAGTGCAGGGGCCGCCTCCACCAGGCCCCCACTCATGTTCCCCTGCACCCCCACCCCCCAGCAGTGCAGGGCACCCTCCACCAGGCCCCCACTCATGTCCCCCCACCCCCCAGCATCCAGGGGCACCCTCCAGCAGGCCCCCACTCATGTCTCCCATCACCCCCACCCCCCAGCAGTGTAGGGGCAGCCTCCACCAGGCCCTCACTCATGTCTCCCTGCACCCCCAACCCCCAGCAGTGCAGGGCACCTTCCACCAGGCCCCCACTCATGTCTCCCACCACCCCCCAGCAGTGCAGGGCACCCTCCACCAGGCCTCCACTCATGTCCAACTCATGTCTCCCATCACCCCCACCCCCCCAGCAGTACAGGGGCACCCTCCACCAGGCCCCCACTCATGTCTCCCAACACCCCAAACCCCCAGCACTGCAGGGCACCCTCCACCAGGCCCCCACTCATGTCCAACTCATGTCTCCCATCACCCTCAAACCCCAGCAGTGCAGGGCACTCTCCACCAGGCCACCAATCAAGTCTCCCACCACCCCCACCCCCCAGCAGTGCAGGGGCCGCCTCCACCAGGTCCCCACTCATGTCCCCCTGCACCCCCAACCCCCAGAGGTGCAGGGCACTCTCTACCAGGCCCCCACTCATGTCCCCCTGCACCCCCACCCCCCAGCATTTCAGGGCACCCTCCACCAGTCCCCCACTCATGTCTCCCACCACCCCCACCCCCCAGCAGTGCAGGGCACCCTCCACCAGGCCCCCACTCATGTCTCCCACCACCCCCACCCCCCAGCAGTGCAGGGCACCCTCCACCAGGCCCCCACTCATGTCCAACTCATGTCTCCCATCACCCCCACCCCCCCAGCAGTGCAGGGGCACCCTCCACCAGGCCCCCACTCATGTCTCCCACCACCCCGAACCCCCAACACTGCAGGGCACCCTCCACCAGGCCCCCACTCATGTCCAACTCATGTCTCCCAACACCCCCAAACCCCAGCAGTGCAGGGCACCCACCACCAGGCCCCCACTAATGTCTCCCACCACCCCCACCCCCCAGCAGTGCAGGGGCAGTCTCCATCAGGCCCCCACTCATGTCCCCCTGCACCCCGACCCCCCAGCAGTGCAAGGCACCCTCCACCAGGCCCCCACTCATGTCCCCCTGCACCCCACCCCCCAGCATATAGGGGCACCCTCCACCAGGCCCCCACTCATGTCTCCCATCACCCCAGCCCCCCAGCAGTGCAGGGGCAGCCTCCACCAGGCCCCCACTCATGTCTCCCTGCACCCCCAACCCCCAGCAGTGCAGGGCACCCTCCACCAGGCCGCCACTCATGTCTCCCACCACCCCCACCCCCCCGCAGTGCAGGGCACCCTCCACCAGGCCCCCACTCATGTCCAACTCATGTCTCTCATCACCCCCACCACCCCAGCAGTGCAGGGGCACCCTCCACCAGGCCCCCACTCATGTCTCCCACCACCCCGAACCCCCAGCACTGCAGGGCTCCGTCCACCAGGCCCCCACTCATGTCCAACTCATGTCTCCCATCACCCCCAACCCCCAGCAGTGCAGGGCACCCTCCACCAGGCCCCCACTCATGTCTCCCAACCCCCCATCCCCCAGCAGTGCAGGGACAGCCTCCACCAGGCCCCCACTCATGTCCCCCTGCACCCCCACCTTCCAGCAGTGCAGGGCACCCTCCACCAGGCCCCCACTCATGTCCACCTGCACCCCCACCCCCAGCATCCAGGGCCACCCTCCACCAGGCCCCCACTCATGTCCCCCATCACCCGAACCCCCCAGCAGTGCAGGGGCAGCCTCCACCAGGCCCCCACTCATGTCTCCCTGCACCCCCAACCCCCAGCAGTGCTGGGGCAGCCTCCACCAGGCCCCCACTCATGTCTCCCTGCACCCCCAACCCCCAGCAGTGCAGGGCACCCTCCACCAGGCCCCCACTCATGTCTCCCACCACCCCCACCCCCCCGCAGTGCAGGGCACCCTCCACCAGGCCCCCACTCATGTCCAACTCATGTCTCTCATCACCCCCACCCCCCCAGCAGTGCAGGGGCACCCTCCACCAGGCCCCCACTCATGTCTCCCACCACCCCGAACCCCCAGCACTGCAGGGCACCATCCACCAGGCCCCCACTCATGTCCAACTCATGTCTCCCATCACCCCCAACCCCCAGCAGTGCAGGGCTCCCTCCACCAGGCCCCCACTCATGTCTCCCAACCCCCCATCCCCCAGCAGTGCAGGGACAGCCTGCACCAGGCCCCCACTCATGTCCCCCTGCACCCCCACCTTCCAGCAGTGCAGGGCACCCTCCACCAGGCCCCCACTTATGTCCACCTCATGTCTCCCATCACCCCACCCCCCAGCAGTGCAGGGGAACCCTCCACCAGGCCCCCACTCATGTCTCCCACCACCCCGAACCCCCAGCACTGCAGGGCACCCTCCACCAGGCCCCCACTCATGTCCAACTCATGTCTCCCATCACCCCCAACCCCCAGCAGTGCAGGGCACCCTCCACCAGGCCCCCACTCATGTCTCCCAACCCCCCAGCAGTGCAGGGGCAGCCTCCACCAGGCCCCCACTCATGTCCCCCTGCACCCCCACCCCCCAGCAGTGCAGGGCACCCTCCACCAGGACCCCACTCATGTCCCCCTGCACCCCCATCCCCCAGCATCCAGGGGCACCCTCCACCAGGCCCCCACTCATGTCTCCCATCACCCCCACCCCCCAGCAGTGCAGGGGCAGCTTCAACCAGGCCCCCACTCATTTCTCCCTGCACCCCCAACCCCCAGCCGTGCAGGGCACCCTCCACCATTCCCCCACTCATGTCCCCCTGCGCCCCCACCTCCCAGCAGTGCAGGGCACCCTCCACCAAGCCCCCACTCATGTCTCCCACCACCCCCACCCCCCAGCAGTGCAGGACACCCTCCACCAGGCCCCCACTCATGTCCAACTCATGTCTCCCATCACCCTCACCCCCCCAGTAGTGCAGGTGCACCCTCCACCAGGCCCCCACTCATGCCTCCCACCACCCCGAACCCCCAGCACTGCAGGGCACCCTCCACCAGGCCCCCACTCATGTCCAACTCATGTCTCCCATCACCCCCAACCCCCAGCAGTGCAGGGCACCCTCCACCAGGCCCCCACTCATATCTCCCACCCCCCTAACCCCCAGCAGTGCAGGGGCCGCCTCCACCAGGCCCCCACTCATGTCCCCCTGCACCCCCACCCCCCAGCAGTGCAGGGCACCCTCCACCAGGCCCCCACTCATGTCCCCCTGCACCCCCACCCCCCAGCATCCAGGGGCACCCTCCAGCAGGCCCCCACTCATGTCTCCCATCACCCCCACCCCCCAGCAGTGTAGGGGCAGCCTCCACCAGGCCCTCACTCATGTCTCCCTGCACCCCCAACCCCCAGCAGTGCAGGGCACCTTCCACTAGGCCCCCACTCATGTCTCCCACCACCCCCCAGCAGTGCAGGGCACCCTCCACCAGGCCCCCACTTATGTCCACCTCATGTCTCCCATCACCCCACCCCCCAGCAGTGCAGGGGAACCCTCCACCAGGCCCCCACTCATGTCTCCCACCACCCCGAACCCCCAGCACTGCAGGGCACCCTCCACCAGGCCCCCACTCATGTCCAACTCATGTCTCCCATCACCCCCAACCCCCAGCAGTGCAGGGCACCCTCCACCAGGCCCCCACTCATGTCTCCCAACCCCCCACCCCCCAGCAGTGCAGGGGCAGCCTCCACCAGGCCCCCACTCATGTCCCCCTGCACCCCCACCCCCCAGCAGTGCAGGGCACCCTCCACCAGGACCCCACTCATGTCCCCCTGCACCCCCATCCCCCAGCATCCAGGGGCACCCTCCACCAGGCCCCCACTCATGTCTCCCATCACCCCCACCCCCCAGCAGTGCAGGGGCAGCTTCAACCAGGCCCCCACTCATTTCTCCCTGCACCCCCAACGCCCAGCCGTGCAGGGCACCCTCCACCATTCCCCCACTCATGTCCCCCTGCGCCCCCACCTCCCAGCAGTGCAGGGCACCCTCCACCAGGCCCCCACTCATGTCTCCCACCACCCCCACCCCCCAGCAGTGCAGGACACCCTCCACCAGGCCCCCACTCATGTCCAACTCATGTCTCCCATCACCCCCACCCCCCCAGTAGTGCAGGTGCACCCTCCACCAGGCCCCCACTCATGCCTCCCACCACCCCGAACCCCCAGCACTGCAGGGCACCCTCCACCAGGCCCCCACTCATGTCCAACTCATGTCTCCCATCACCCCCAACCCCCAGCAGTGCAGGGCACCCTCCACCAGGCCCCCACTCATATCTCCCACCCCCCCTACCCCCCATCAGTGCAGGGGCCGCCTCCACCAGGCCCCCACTCATGTCCCCCTGCACCCCCACCCCCCAGCAGTGCAGGGCACCCTCCACCAGGCCCCCACTCATGTCCCCCTGCACCCCCACCCCCCAGCATCCAGGGGCACCCTCCAGCAGGCCCCCACTCATGTCTCCCATCACCCCCACCCCCCAGCAGTGTAGGGGCAGCCTCCACCAGGCCCTCACTCATGTCACCCTGCACCCCCAACCCCCAGCAGTGCAGGGCACCTTCCACCAGGCCCCCACTCATGTCTCCCACCACCCCCCAGCAGTGCAGGGCACCCTCCACCAGGCCTCCACTCATGTCCAACTCATGTCTCCCATCACCCCCACCCCCCCAGCAGTACAGGGGCACCCTCCACCAGGCCCCCACTCATGTCTCCCAACACCCCAAACCCCCAGCACTGCAGGGCACCCTCCACCAGGCCCCCACTCATGTCCAACTCATGTCTCCCATCACCCTCAAACCCCAGCAGTGCAGGGCACTCTCCACCAGGCCACCAATCAAGTCTCCCACCACCCCCACCCCCCAGCAGTGCAGGGGCAGCCTCCACCAGGTCCCCACTCATGTCCCCCTGCACCCCCACCCCCCAGCAGTGCAGGGCACCCTCCACCAGGCCCCCACTCATGTCTCCCTGCACCCCTAACCCCCAGAGGTGCAGGGCACTCTCTACCAGGCCCCCACTCATGTCCCCCTGCACCCCCACCCCCCAGCATTTCAGGGCACCCTCCACCAGTCCCCCACTCATGTCTCCCACCACCCCCACCCCCCAGCAGTGCAGGGCACCCTCCACCAGGCCCCCACTCATGTCTCCCACCACCCCCACCCCCCAGCAGTGCAGGGCACCCTCCACCAGGCCCCCACTCATGTCCAACTCATGTCTCCCATCACCCCCACCCCCCAGCAGTGCAGGGGCACCCTCCACCAGGCCCCCACTCATGTCTCCCTGCACCCCGAACCCCCAACACTGCAGGGCACCCTCCACCAGGCCCCCACTCATGTCCAACTCATGTCTCCCAACACCCCCAAACCCCAGCAGTGCAGGGCACCCACCACCAGGCCCCCACTCATGTCTCCCACCACCCCCACCCCCCAGCAGTGCAGGGGCAGCCTCCATCAGGCCACCACTCATGTCCCCCTGCACCCCGACCCCCCAGCAGTGCAAGGCACCCTCCACCAGGCCCCCACTCATGTCCCCCTGCACCCCCACCCCCCAGCATATAGGGGCACCCTCCACCAGGCCCCCACTCATGTCTCCCATCACCCCAGCCCCCCAGCAGTGCAGGGGCAGCCTCCACCAGGCCCCCACTCATGTCTCCCTGCACCCCCAACCCCCAGCAGTGCAGGGCACCCTCCACCAGGCCGCCACTCATGTCTCCCACCACCCACACCCCCCCGCAGTGCAGGGCACCCTCCACCAGGCCCCCACTCATGTCCAACTCATGTCTCTCATCACCCCCACCCCCCCAGCAGTGCAGGGGCACCCTCCACCAGGCCCCAACTCATGTCTCCCACCACCCCGAACCCCCAGCACTGCAGGGCACCGTCCACCAGGCCCCCACTCATGTCCAACTCATGTCTCCCATCACCCCCAACCCCCAGCAGTGCAGGGCACCCTCCACCAGGCCCCCACTCATGTCTCCCAACCCCCCATCCCCCAGCAGTGCAGGGACAGCCTCCACCAGGCCCCCACTCATGTCCCCCTGCACCCCCACCTTCCAGCAGTGCAGGGCACCCTCCACCAGGCCCCCACTCATGTCCACCTGCACCCCCACCCCCAGCATCCAGGGGCACCCTCCACCAGGCCCCCACTCATGTCCCCCATCACCCGTACCCCCCAGCAGTGCAGGGGCAGCCTCCACCAGGCCCCCACTCATGTCTCCCTGCACCCCCAACCCCCAGCAGTGCAGGGCACCCTCCACCAGGCCCCCACTCATGTCCCCCTACACCCCCACCCCCCAGCAGTGCAGGGCATCCTCCACCAGGCCCCCACTCATGTCTCCCACCACCCCCACCCCCCAGCAGTGCAGGGCACCCTCCACCAGGCCCCCACTCATGTCCAATTCATGTCTCCCATCACCCCCACCCCCCAGCAGTGCAGGGGCACCCTCCACCAGGCCCCCACTCATGTCTCCCACCACCCCGAACCCCCAGCACTGCAGGGCACCCTCCACCAGGCCCCCACTCATGTCCCCCTGCACCCCCACCCCCCAGCAGTGCAAGGCACCCTCCACCAGGCCCCCACTCATGTCCCCCTGCACCCCCACCCCCCAGCATCCAGGGGCACCCTCCACCAGGCCCCCACTCATGTCTCCCATCACCCCCACCCCCCAGCAGTGCTGGGGCAGCCTCCACCAGGCCCCCACTCATGTCTCCCTGCACCCCCAACCCCCAGCAGTGCAGGGCACCCTCCACCAGGCCCCCACTCATGTCTCCCACCACCCCCACCCCCCCGCAGTGCAGGGCACCCTCCACCAGGCCCCCACTCATGTCCAACTCATGTCTCTCATCACCACCACCCCCCCAGCAGTGCAGGGGCACCCTCCACCAGGCCCCCACTCATGTCTCCCACCACCCCGAACCCCCAGCACTGCAGGGCACCGTCCACCAGGCCCCCACTCATGTCCAACTCATGTCTCCCATCACCCCCAACCCCCAGCAGTGCAGGGCTCCCTCCACCAGGCCCCCACTCATGTCTCCCAACCCCCCATCCCCCAGCAGTGCATGGACAGCCTCCACCAGGCCCCCACTCATGTCCCCCTGCACCCCCACCTTCCAGCAGTGCAGGGCACCCTCCACCAGGCCCCCACTTATGTCCACCTGCACCCCCACCCCCAGCATCCAGGGGCACCCTTCACCAGGCCCCCACTCATGTCTCCCATCACCCCCACCCCCCAGCAGTGCAGGGGCAGCCTCCACCAGGCCCCCACTCATGTCTCCCTGCACCCCCAACCCCCAGCAGTGCAGGGCACCCTCCACCAGGCCCCCACTCATGTCCCCCTGCACCCCCACCCCCCAGCAGTGCAGAGCACCCTCCACCAGGCCCCCACTCATGTCTCTCACCACCCCCACCCCCCAGCACTGCAGGGCACCCTCCACCAGGCCCCCACTCATGTCCAACTCATGTCTCCCATCACCCCCACCCCCCAGCAGTGCAGGGGCACCCTCCACCAGGCCCCCACTCATGTCTCCCACCACCCCGAACCCCCAGCACTGCAGGGCACCCTCCACCAGGCCCCCACTTATGTCCAACTCATGTCTCCCATCACCCCCAACCCCCAGCAGTGCAGGGCACCCTCCACCAGACCCCCACTCATGTCGACCACCCCCCCACCCCCCAGCAGTGCAGGGGCCGCCTCCACCAGGCCCCCACTCATGTCCCCCTGCACCCCCACCCCCCAGCAGTGCAGGGCACCCTCCAGCAGGCCCCCACTCATGTCCCCCTGCACCCCCACCCCCAGGCATCCAGGGGCACCCTCCACCAGGCCCCCACTCATGTCTCCCATCACCCCCACCCCCCAGCAGTGCAGGGGCAGCCTCCACCAGGCCCCCACTCATGTCTCCCTGCACCCCCAACCCCCAGCAGTGCAGGGCACCCTCCACCAGGCCCCCACTCATGTCTCCCTGCACCCCCAACCCCCAGCAGTGCAGGGCACCCTCCACCAGGCCCCCACTCATGTCTCCCACCACCCCCACCCCCCCGCAGTGCAGGGCACCCTCCACCAGGCCCCCGCTCATGTCCAACTCATGTCTCCCATCACCCCCAACCCCCAGCAGTGTAGGGCACCCTCCACCAGGCCCCCACTCATGTCTCCCACCACCCCCACCCCCCAGCAGTGCAGGGGCAGCCTCCATCAGGCCCCCACTCATGTCCCCCTGCACCCCCACCCACCAGCAGTGCAGGGCATCCTCCACCAGGCCCCCACTCATGTCCCCCTGCACCCCCACCCCACAGCATCCAGGGGCACCCTCCACCAGGCCCCCACTCATGTCTCCCATCACCCCCACCCCCAAGCAGTGCAGGGGCAGCCTCCACCAGGCCCCCACTCATGTCTCCCATCACCCCCACCCCCCAGCAGTGCAGGGGCACCCTCCACCAGGCCCCCACTCATGTCTCCCTGCACCCCGAACCCCCAACACTGCAGGGCACCCTCCACCAGGCCCCCACTCATGTCCAACTCATGTCTCCCAACACCCCCAAACCCCAGCAGTGCAGGGCACCCACCACCAGGCCCCCACTCATGTCTCCCACCACCCCCACCCCCCCAGCAGTGCAGGGGCAGCCTCCATCAGGCCACCACTCATGTCCCCCTGCACCCCGACCCCCCAGCAGTGCAAGGCACCCTCCACCAGGCCCCCACTCATGTCCCCCTGCACCCCCACCCCCCAGCATATAGGGGCACCCTCCACCAGGCCCCCACTCATGTCTCCCATCACCCCAGCCCCCCAGCAGTGCAGGGGCAGCCTCCACCAGGCCCCCACTCATGTCTCCCTGCACCCCCAACCCCCAGCAGTGCAGGGCACCCTCCACCAGGCCGCCACTCATGTCTCCCACCACCCCCACCCCCCCGCAGTGCAGGGCACCCTCCACCAGGCCCCCACTCATGTCCAACTCATGTCTCTCATCACCCCCACCCCCCCAGCAGTGCAGGGGCACCCTCCACCAGGCCCCCACTCATGTCTCCCACCACCCCGAACCCCCAGCACTGCAGGGCACCGTCCACCAGGCCCCCACTCATGTCCAACTCATGTCTCCCATCACCCCCAACCCCCAGCAGTGCAGGGCACCCTCCACCAGGCCCCCACTCATGTCTCCCAACCCCCCATCCCCCAGCAGTGCAGGGACAGCCTCCACCAGGCCCCCACTCATGTCCCCCTGCACCCCCACCTTCCAGCAGTGCAGGGCACCCTCCACCAGGCCCCCACTCATGTCCACCTGCACCCCCACCCCCAGCATCCAGGGGCACCCTCCACCAGGCCCCCACTCATGTCCCCCATCACCCGAACCCCCCAGCAGTGCAGGGGCAGCCTCCACCAGGCCCCCACTCATGTCTCCCTGCACCCCCAACCCCCAGCAGTGCAGGGCACCCTCCACCAGGCCCCCACTCATGTCCCCCTACACCCCCACCCCCCAGCAGTGCAGGGCATCCTCCACCAGGCCCCCACTCATGTCTCCCACCACCCGCACCCCCCAGCAGTGCAGGGCACCCTCCACCAGGCCCCCACTCATGTCCAATTCATGTCTCCCATCACCCCCACCCCCCAGCAGTGCAGGGGCACCCTCCACCAGGCCCCCACTCATGTCTCCCACCACCCCGAACCCCCAGCACTGCAGGGCACCCTCCACCAGGCCCCCACTCATGTCCCCCTGCACCCCCACCCCCCAGCAGTGCAAGGCACCCTCCACCAGGCCCCCACTCATGTCCCCCTGCACCCCCACCCCCCAGCATCCAGGGGCACCCTCCACCAGGCCCCCACTCATGTCTCCCATCACCCCCACCCCCCAGCAGTGCTGGGGCAGCCTCCACCAGGCCCCCACTCATGTCTCCCTGCACCCCCAACCCCCAGCAGTGCAGGGCACCCTCCACCAGGCCCCCACTCATGTCTCCCACCACCCCCACCCCCCCGCAGTGCAGGGCACCCTCCACCAGGCCCCCACTCATGTCCAACTCATGTCTCTCATCACCACCACCCCCCCAGCAGTGCAGGGGCACCCTCCACCAGGCCCCCACTCATGTCTCCCACCACCCCGAACCCCCAGCACTGCAGGGCACCGTCCACCAGGCCCCCACTCATGTCCAACTCATGTCTCCCATCACCCCCAACCCCCAGCAGTGCAGGGCTCCCTCCACCAGGCCCCCACTCATGTCTCCCAACCCCCCATCCCCCAGCAGTGCATGGACAGCCTCCACCAGGCCCCCACTCATGTCCCCCTGCACCCCCACCTTCCAGCAGTGCAGGGCACCCTCCACCAGGCCCCCACTTATGTCCACCTGCACCCCCACCCCCAGCATCCAGGGGCACCCTTCACCAGGCCCCCACTCATGTCTCCCATCACCCCCACCCCCCAGCAGTGCAGGGGCAGCCTCCACCAGGCCCCCACTCATGTCTCCCTGCACCCCCAGCAGTGCAGGGCACCCTCCACCAGGCCCCCACTCATGTCCCCCTGCACCCCCACCCCCCAGCAGTGCAGAGCACCCTCCACCAGGCCCCCACTCATGTCTCTCACCACCCCCACCCCCCAGCACTGCAGGGCACCCTCCACCAGGCCCCCACTCATGTCCAACTCATGTCTCCCATCACCCCCACCCCCCAGCAGTGCAGGGGCACCCTCCACCAGGCCCCCACTCATGTCTCCCACCACCCCGAACCCCCAGCACTGCAGGGCACCCTCCACCAGGCCCCCACTTATGTCCAACTCATGTCTCCCATCACCCCCAACCCCCAGCAGTGCAGGGCACCCTCCACCAGACCCCCACTCATGTCGACCACCCCCCCACCCCCCAGCAGTGCAGGGGCCGCCTCCACCAGGCCCCCACTCATGTCCCCCTGCACCCCCACCCCCCAGCAGTGCAGGGCACCCTCCAGCAGGCCCCCACTCATGTCCCCCTGCACCCCCACCCCCAGGCATCCAGGGGCACCCTCCACCAGGCCCCCACTCATGTCTCCCATCACCCCCACCCCCCAGCAGTGCAGGGGCAGCCTCCACCAGGCCCCCACTCATGTCTCCCTGCACCCCCAACCCCCAGCAGTGCAGGGCACCCTCCACCAGGCCCCCACTCATGTCTCCCTGCACCCCCAACCCCCAGCAGTGCAGGGCACCCTCCACCAGGCCCCCACTCATGTCTCCCACCCCCCCCCCCAGCAGTGCAGGGCACCCTCCACCAGGTCCCCACTCATGTCCAACTCATGTCTCCCATCACCCCCACCCCCCCAGCAGTACAGGGGCACCCTCCACCAGGCCCCCACTCATGTCTCCCACAACCCCAAACCCCCAGCACTGCAGGGCACCCTCCACCAGGCCCCCACTCATGTCCAACTCATGTCTCCCATCACCCCCAACCCCCAGCAGTGCAGGGCACCCTCCACCAGGCCCCCACTCATGTCTCCCACCACCCCCACCCCCCCGCAGTGCAGGGCACCCTCCACCAGGCCCCCGCTCATGTCCAACTCATGTCTCCCATCACCCCCAACCCCCAGCAGTGTAGGGCACCCTCCACCAGGCCCCCACTCATGTCTCCCACCACCCCCACCCCCCAGCAGTGCAGGGGCAGCCTCCATCAGGCCCCCACTCATGTCCCCCTGCACCCCCACCCACCAGCAGTGCAGGGCATCCTCCACCAGGCCCCCACTCATGTCCCCCTGCACCCCCACCCCACAGCATCCAGGGGCACCCTCCACCAGGCCCCCACTCATGTCTCCCATCACCCCCACCCCCAAGCAGTGCAGGGGCAGCCTCCACCAGGCCCCCACTCATGTCTCCCTGCACCCCCAACCCCCAGCAGTGCAGGGGACCCTCCACCAGGCCCCCACTAATGTCTCCCACCACCCCCACCCGCCCGCAGTGCAGGGCACCCTCCACCAGGCCCCCACTCATGTCCAACTCATGTCTCCCATCACCCCCACCCCTCAGCAGTGCAGGGGCACCCTCCACCAGGCCCCCACTCATGTTCCCCTGCACCCCCAGCCCCAGCATCCAGGGGCACCCTCCACCAGGCCCCACTCATGTCTCCCTGCACCCCCAACCCCCAGCAGTGCAGCGCACCTTCCACCAGGCCCCCACTCATGTCTCCCAAAACCCCCACCCCCCAGCAGTGCAGGGGCAGCCTCCACCGGGCCCCCACTCATGTCCCCCTGCACCCCCACCCCCCAGCAGTGCAGGGCACCCTCCACCAGGCCCCCACTCATGTCCCCCTGCACCCCCAACTCCCAGCAGTGCAGGGCACCCTCCACCAGGCCCCCACACATGTCCCCCGGTACCCCCACCCCCCAGTAGTCAGGGGCACCCTCCAACAGGCCCCCACTCATGTCCCCCTACACCACCACCCACAAGCAGTGCAGGGCACCCTCCAAAAGGCCCCCACTCATGTCTCCCACCACCTCCACCCCCCAGTAGTGCAGGGCACCCTCCACTAGGCCCCCACTCATGTCCCCCTGCACCCCCACCCCCCAGCATGCAGGGCACCTTCCACCAGGCCCCCAGTCATGTCCCCCTGCACCCCCACCGCCCAGCACCCAGGGGCACCCTCCACCAGGCACCCTCCACCAGGCCCCCACTCATGTCTCCCACGGCCCCCACCCTCCAGCTGTGCAGGGCACCCTCCACCAGGCCCCCACTCATTTCCCCCTGCACCCCCAACCCCCAGCAGTGCAGGGGCAGCCTGCACCAGGCCCCCACTCATGTCTCCCATCACCCCCACCCCCCAGCATCCAGGGGCACCCTCCACCAGACCCCCACTCATGTCTTTCACCCCCCCACCCCCAGCAGTGCAGGGAACCCTCCACCAGGCCCCCACTCATGTCCAACTCATGTCTCCCATCACCCGCACCCCCCAGCAGTGCAGGGGCACCCTCCACCAGGCCCCCACTCATGTCTCCCACCACCCCAAACCCCCAGCACTGCAGGGCACCCTCCACCAGGCCCCCACTCATGTCCAGCTCATGTCTACCTTCACCCCCAACCCCCAGCAGTGCAGGGCACCCTCCACCGGGCCCCCACTCATGTCCCCCTGCACCCCCACCCCCCAGCATCCAGGGGCACCCTCCACCAGGCCCCCACTCATGTCTCCCTGCACCCCCACCACCCAGCATCCAGGGGCACCCTCCACCAGGCCCCCACTCATGTCTCCCATCACCCCCACCCCCCAGCAGTGCAGGGGCAGCCTCCACCAGGCCCACAACCATGTCTCCCTGCACTCCCAACCCCCAGCAGTGCAGGGCACCCTCCACCAGGCCCCCACCCATGTCCCCCTGCACCCCCACCCCCCGGCAGTGCTGGGCACCTCCACCAGGCCCCCACTCATGTCTCCCACCACCCCCACCCCCCAGCAGTGCAGGGCACCCTCCACCAGGCCCCCACTCATGTCCAACTCATGTCTTCCATCACCCCCACCCCCCCAGAAGTGCAGGGACACCCTCCACCAGGCCCCCACTCATGTCTCCCACCACCCCGAACCCCCAGCACTGCAGGGCACCCTCCACCAGGCCCCCACTCATGTCTCCCACCACCCCCACCCCCCAGCACTGCAGGGCACCCTCCAACAGGCCCCCACTCATGTCTCCCACCACCCCGAACCCCCAGCACTGCAGGGCACCCTCCACCAGGCCCCCACTCATGTCCAACTCATGTCTCCCATCACCCCCAACCCCCAGCAGTGCAGGGCACCCTCCACCAGGCCCCCACTCATGTCTCCCACCACCCCCACCCCCCAGCAGTGCAGGGCACCCTCCACCAGGCCCCCACTCATGTCCCCCTGCACCCCACCCCCAGCAGTCAGGGACACCCTCCACCAGGCCCCCACTCATGTCCCCCTACACCACCACCCCCCGGCAGTGCTGGGCACCTCCACCAGGCCCCCACTCATGTCTCCCACCACCCCCACCCCCCAGCAGTGCAGGGCACCCTCCACCAGGCCCCCACTCATGTCCAACTCATGTCTTCCATCACCCCCACCCCCCCAGAAGTGCAGGGACACCCTCCACCAGGCCCCCACTCATGTCTCCCACCACCCCGAACCCCCAGCACTGCAGGGCACCCTCCACCAGGCCCCCACTCATGTCTCCCACCACCCCCACCCCCCAGCACTGCAGGGCACCCTCCAACAGGCCCCCACTCATGTCTCCCACCACCCCGAACCCCCAGCACTGCAGGGCACCCTCCACCAGGCCCCCACTCATGTCCAACTCATGTCTCCCATCACCCCCAACCCCCAGCAGTGCAGGGCACCCTCCACCAGGCCCCCACTCATGTCTCCCACCACCCCCACCCCCCAGCAGTGCAGGGCACCCTCCACCAGGCCCCCACTCATGTCCCCCTGCACCCCCACCCCCAGCAGTCAGGGACACCCTCCACCAGGCCCCCACTCATGTCCCCCTACACCACCACCCACCAGCAGTGCAGGGCACCCTCCACCAGGCCCCCGCTCATGTCTCCCACCACCTCCAGCCCCCAGTAGTATAGGGCACCCTCCACCAGGCCCCCACTCATGTCCCCCTCACCCCCACCCCCCAGCATGCAGGGCACCCTCCACCAGGCCCCCAGTCATGTCCCCCTGCACCCCCACCCCCCAGCACCCAGGGGCACCCTCCACCAGGCACCCTCCACCAGGCCCCCACTCATGTCTCCCACGACCCCCACCCTCCAGCTGTGCAGGGCACCCTCCACCAGGCCCCCACTCATATCCCCCTGCACCCCCAACCCCCAGCAGTTCAGGGGCAGCCTGCACCAGGCCCCCCCTCATGTCTCCCTGCACCCCCAACCCCCAGCAGTGCAGGGCACCCTCCACCAGGCCCCCACTCATGTCCCCCTGCACCCCTACCCCCCAGCAGTGCAAGGCACCCTCCACCAGGCCCCCACTCATTTCCCCCTGCATCCCCAACCCCCAGCAGTGCAGGGGCAACCTGCACCAGGCCCCCACTCATGTCTCCCATCACCCCCACCCCCCAGCATCCAGGGGCACCCTCCACCAGACCCCCACTCATGTCTCCCAACCCCCCAACCCCCAGCAGTGCAGGGGCACCCTCCACCAGGCCCCCACTCATGTCTGCCACCACCCCGAACCCCCAGCACTGAAGGGCACCCTCCACCAGGCCCCCACTCATGTCCAACTCATGTCTCCCTTCACCCCAACCCCCAGCAGTGCAGGGCACCCTCCACCAGGCCCCCACTCATGTCTCCCACCACCCCCAGCAGTGCAGGGGCAGCCTCTACCAGGCCCCCACTCATGTCCCCCTACACGCCCACCCCCCAGCATTGCAGGGCACCCTCCACCAGGCCCCCACTCATGTCCCCCTGCACCCCCACCCCCCAGCATCCAGGTGCACCCTCCACCAGGCCCCCACTCATGTCTCCCATCACCACCACCCCCCAGCAGTGCAGGGGCAGCCTCCACCAGGCCCCCACTCATGTCTCCCTGCTCCCCCAACCCCCAGCAGTGCAGGGCACCCTCCACCAGGCCCCCACTCTGTCCCCCTGCACCCCCACCCCCCGTCAGTGCAGGGCACCTCCACCAGGCCCCCACTTATGTCTCCCACCACCCCCACCCCCCAGCAGTGCAGGGCACCCTCCACCAGGCCCCCACTCATGTCCAACTCATGTCTCCCATCACCCCCACCCCCCAGAAGTGCAGGGGCACCCTCCACCAGGCCCCCACTCATGTCTCCCACCACCCTGAACCCCCAGCACTGCAGGGCACCCTCCACCAGGCCCCCACTCATGTCCAACTCATGTCTCCCATCACCCCCAACCCCCAGCAGTGCAGGGCAACCTCCACCAGGCCCCCAATCATGTCTCCCACCACCCCCACCCCCCAGCAGTGCAGGGCACCCTCCACCAGGCCCCCACTCATGTGCCCCTGCACCCCCACCCACCCAGCATCCAGGGGCACCCTCCACCAGGCCCCCACTCATGTCTCCCATCACCCCCACCCCCCAGCAGTGCAGGGGCAGCCTCCACCAGGCCCCCACTCATGTCTTCCTGCACCCCCAAACCCCAGCAGTGCAGGGCACCCTCCACCAGGCCCCCACTCATGTCCCCCTGCACCCTCACCCCCCAGCAGTGCAGGGCACCCTCCACCAGGGACCCACTCATGTCTCCCACCACCCCCACCCCCCAGCAGTGCAGGGACACCCTCCTCCAGGCCCCCACTTATGTCTCCCACCACCCCAAACCCCCAGCACTGCAGGGAACCCTCCACCAGGCCCCCACTCATGTCCAACTCATGTCTCCCATCACCTCCAACCCCCAGAAGTGCAGGGCACCCTCCACCAGGCCCCCACTCATGTCTCCCACCACCCCTACCCCCCCAGCAGTGCAGGGGCAGCCTCCACCAGGCCCCCACTCATGTCCCCCCCTGCACCCCCACCCCCCAGCAGTGCAGGGCACCCTCCACCAGGCCCCCACTCATGTCCCCCTGCACCCCCACCCCCCAGCATCCAGGGGCACCCTCCACCAGGCCCCCACTCATGTCTCCCATCACCCCCACCCCCCAGCAGTGCAGGGGCAGCCTCCACCAGGCCCCCACTCATGTCTCCCTGCACCCCCAAACCCCAGCAGTGCAGGGCACCCTCCACCAGGCCCCCACTCATGTCCCCCTGCACCCCCACCCCCCAGCAGTGCAGGGCATCCTCCACCAGGCCCCCACTCATGTCTCCCACCACCCCCACCCCCCAGCAGTGCAGGGCACCCTCCACCAGGCCCCCACTCATGTCCAATTCATGTCTCCCATCACCCCCACCCCCCAGCAGTGCAGGGGCACCCTCCACCAGGCCCCCACTCATGTCTCCCACCACCCCGAACCCCCAGCACTGCAGGGCACCCTCCACCAGGCCCCCACTCATGTCCCCCTGCACCCCCACCCCCCAGCAGTGCAAGGCACCCTCCACCAGGCCCCCACTCATGTCCCCCTGCACCCCCACCCCCCAGCATCCAGGGGCACCCTCCACCAGGCCCCCACTCATGTCTCCCATCACCCCCACTCCCCAGCAGTGCTGGGGCAGCCTCCACCAGGCCCCCACTCATGTCTCCCTGCACCCCCAACCCCCAGCAGTGCAGGGCACCCTCCACCAGGCCCCCACTCATGTCTCCCACCACCCCCACCCCCCCGCAGTGCAGGGCACCCTCCACCAGGCCCCCACTCATGTCCAACTCATGTCTCTCATCACCACCACCCCCCCAGCAGTGCAGGGGCACCCTCCACCAGGCCCCCACTCATGTCTCCCACCACCCCGAACCCCCAGCACTGCAGGGCACCGTCCACCAGGCCCCCACTCATGTCCAACTCATGTCTCCCATCACCCCCAACCCCCAGCAGTGCAGGGCTCCCTCCACCAGGCCCCCACTCATGTCTCCCAACCCCCCATCCCCCAGCAGTGCATGGACAGCCTCCACCAGGCCCCCACTCATGTCCCCCTGCACCCCCACCTTCCAGCAGTGCAGGGCACCCTCCACCAGGCCCCCACTTATGTCCACCTGCACCCCCACCCCCAGCATCCAGGGGCACCCTCCACCAGGCCCCCACTCATGTCTCCCATCACCCCCACCCCCCAGCAGTGCAGGGGCAGCCTCCACCAGGCCCCCACTCATGTCTCCCTGCACCCCCAACCCCCAGCAGTGCAGGGCACCCTCCACCAGGCCCCCACTCATGTTCCCCTGCACCCCCACCCCCCAGCAGTGCAGAGCACCCTCCACCAGGCCCCCACTCATGTCTCTCACCACCCCCACCCCCCAGCACTGCAGGGCACCCTCCACCAGGCCCCCACTCATGTCCACTCATGTCTCCCATCACCCCCACCCCCCAGCAGTGCAGGGGCACCCTCCACCAGGCCCCCACTCATGTCTCCCACCACCCCGAACCCCCAGCACTGCAGGGCACCCTCCACCAGGCCCCCACTTATGTCCAACTCATGTCTCCCATCACCCCCAACCCCCAGCAGTGCAGGGCACCCTCCACCAGGCCCCCACTCATGTCGACCACCCCCCCACCCCCCAGCAGTGCAGGGGCCGCCTCCACCAGGCCCCCACTCATGTCCCCCTGCACCCCCACCCCCCAGCAGTGCAGGGCACCCTCCAGCAGGCCCCCACTCATGTCCCCCTGCACCCCCACCCCCAGGCATCCAGGGGCACCCTCCACCAGGCCCCCACTCATGTCTCCCATCACCCCCACCCCCCAGCAGTGCAGGGGCAGCCTCCACCAGGCCCCCACTCATGTCTCCCTGCACCCCCAACCCCCAGCAGTGCAGGGCACCCTCCACCAGGCCCCACTCATGTCTCCCACCCCCCCCAGCAGTGCAGGGCACCCTCCACCAGGTCCCCACTCATGTCCAACTCATGTCTCCCATCACCCCCACCCCCCCAGCAGTACAGGGGCACCCTCCACCAGGCCCCCACTCATGTCTCCCACAACCCCAAACCCCCAGCACTGCAGGGCACCCTCCACCAGGCCCCCACTCATGTCCAACTCATGTCTCCCATCACCCCCAACCCCCAGCAGTGCAGGGCACCCTCCACCAGGCCCCCACTCATGTCTCCCACCACCCCCACCCCCCCGCAGTGCAGGGCACCCTCCACCAGGCCCCCCGCTCATGTCCAACTCATGTCTCCCATCACCCCCAACCCCCAGCAGTGTAGGGCACCCTCCACCAGGCCCCCACTCATGTCTCCCACCACCCCCACCCCCCAGCAGTGCAGGGGCAGCCTCCATCAGGCCCCCACTCATGTCCCCCTGCACCCCCACCCACCAGCAGTGCAGGGCATCCTCCACCAGGCCCCCACTCATGTCCCCCTGCACCCCCACCCCACAGCATCCAGGGGCACCCTCCACCAGGCCCCCACTCATGTCTCCCATCACCCCCACCCCCAAGCAGTGCAGGGGCAGCCTCCACCAGGCCCCCACTCATGTCTCCCTGCACCCCCAACCCCCAGCAGTGCAGGGGACCCTCCACCAGGCCCCCACTCATGTCTCCCACCACCCCCACCCGCCCGCAGTGCAGGGCACCCTCCACCAGGCCCCCACTCATGTCCAACTCATGTCTCCCATCACCCCCACCCCCTCAGCAGTGCAGGGGCACCCTCCACCAGGCCCCCACTCATGTCCCCCTGCACCCCCAGCCCCAGCATCCAGGGGCACCCTCCACCAGGCCCCCACTCATGTCCCCCTGCACCCCCAACTCCCAGCAGTGCAGGGCACCCTCCACCAGGCCCCCACACATGTCCCCCGGTACCCCCACCCCCCAGTAGTCAGGGGCACCCTCCAACAGGCCCCCACTCATGTCCCCCTACACCACCACCCACAAGCAGTGCAGGGCACCCTCCAAAAGGCCCCCACTCATGTCTCCCACCACCTCCACCCCCCAGTAGTGCAGGGCACCCTCCACCAGGCCCCCACTCATGTCCCCCTGCACCCCCACCCCCCAGCATGCAGGGCACCTTCCACCAGGCCCCCAGTCATGTCCCCCTGCACCCCCACCGCCCAGCACCCAGGGGCACCCTCCACCAGGCACCCTCCACCAGGCCCCCACTCATGTCTCCCACGGCCCCCACCCTCCAGCTGTGCAGGGCACCCTCCACCAGGCCCCCACTCATTTCCCCCTGCACCCCCAACCCCCAGCAGTGCAGGGCAGCCTGCACCAGGCCCCCACTCATGTCTCCCATCACCCCCCACCCCCCAGCATCCAGGGGCACCCTCCACCAGACCCCCACTCATGTCTTTCACCCCCCCACCCCCAGCAGTGCAGGGAACCCTCCACCAGGCCCCCACTCATGTCCAACTCATGTCTCCCATCACCCGCACCCCCCAGCAGTGCAGGGGCACCCTCCACCAGGCCCCCACTCATGTCTCCCACCACCCCAAACCCCCAGCACTGCAGGGCACCCTCCACCAGGCCCCCACTCATGTCCAACTCATGTCTACCTTCACCCCCAACCCCCAGCAGTGCAGGGCACCCTCCACCGGGCCCCCACTCATGTCCCCCTGCACCCCCACCCCCCAGCATCCAGGGGCACCCTCCACCAGGCCCTCACTCATGTCTCCCTGCACCCCCACCACCCAGCATCCAGGGGCACCCTCCACCAGGCCCCCACTCATGTCTCCCATCACCCCCACCCCCCAGCAGTGCAAGGGGCAGCCTCCACCAGGCCCACAACCATGTCTCCCTGCACCCCCAACCCCCAGCAGTGCAGGGCACCCTCCACCAGGCCCCCACCCATGTCCCCCTGCACCCCCACCCCCCGGCAGTGCTGGGCACCTCCACCAGGCCCCCACTCATGTCTCCCACCACCCCCACCCCCACCCCCCAGCAGTGCAGGGCACCCTCCACCAGGCCCCCACTCATGTCCAACTCATGTCTTCCATCACCCCCACCCCCCCAGAAGTGCAGGGACACCCTCCACCAGGCCCCCACTCATGTCTCCCACCACCCCGAACCCCCAGCACTGCAGGGCACCCTCCACCAGGCCCCCACTCATGTCTCCCACCACCCCCACCCCCCAGCACTGCAGGGCACCCTCCAACAGGCCCCCACTCATGTCTCCCACCACCCCGAACCCCCAGCTGCCGGGCACCCTCCACCAGGCCCCCACTCATGTCCAACTCATGACTCCCATCACCCCCAACCCCCAGCAGTGCAGGGCACCCTCCACCAGGCCCCCACTCATGTCTCCCACCACCCCCACCCCCCAGCAGTGCAGGGCACCCCTCCACCAGGCCCCCACTCATGTCCCCCTGCACCCCCACCCCCAGCAGTCAGGGACACCCTCCACCAGGCCCCCACTCATGTCCCCCTACACCACCACCCACCAGCAGTGCAGGGCACCCTCCACCAGGCCCCCGCTCATGTCTCCCACCACCTCCAGCCCCCAGTAGTATAGGGCACCCTCCACCAGGCCCCCACTCATGTCCCCCTCACCCCCACCCCCCAGCATGCAGGGCACCCTCCACCAGGCCCCCAGTCATGTCCCCCTGCACCCCCACCCCCAGCACCCAGGGGCACCCTCCACCAGGCACCCTCCACCTGGCCCCCACTCATGTCTCCCACGACCCCCACCCTCCAGCTGTGCAGGGCACCCTCCACCAGGCCCCCACTCATGTCCCCCTGCACCCCCAACCCCCAGCAGTTCAGGGGCAGCCTGCACCAGGCCCCCCCTCATGTCTCCCTGCACCCCCAACCCCCAGCAGTGCAGGGCACCCTCCACCAGGCCCCCACTCATGTCCCCCTGCACCCCTACCCCCCAGCAGTGCAAGGCACCCTCCACCAGGCCCCCACTCATTTCCCCCTGCATCCCCAACCCCCAGCAGTGCAGGGGCAACCTGCACCAGGCCCCCACTCATGTCTCCCATCACCCCACCCCCCAGCATCCAGGGGCACCCTCCACCAGACCCCCACTCATGTCTCCCAACCCCCCAACCGCCAGCAGTGCAGGGGCACCCTCCACCAGGCCCCCACTCATGTCTGCCACCACCCCGAACCCCCCAGCACTGAAGGGCACCCTCCACCAGGCCCCCCACTCATGTCCAACTCATGTCTCCCTTCACCCCAACCCCCAGCAGTGCAGGGCACCCTCCACCAGGCCCCCACTCATGTCTCCCACCACCCCCAGCAGTGCAGGGGCAGCCTCTACCAGGCCCCCACTCATGTCCCCCTACACGCCCACCCCCCAGCATTGCAGGGCACCCTCCACCAGGCCCCCACTCATGTCCCCCTGCACCCCCACCCCCCAGCATCCAGGTGCACCCTCCACCAGGCCCCCACTCATGTCTCCCATCACCCCCACCCCCCAGCAGTGCAGGGGCAGCCTCCACCAGGCCCCCACTCATGTCTCCCTGCTCCCCCAACCCCCAGCAGTGCAGGGCACCCTCCACCAGGCCCCCACTCTGTCCCCCTGCACCCCCACCCCCCGTCAGTGCAGGGCACCTCCACCAGGCCCCCACTTATGTCTCCCACCACCCCCACCCCCCAGCAGTGCAGGGCACCCTCCACCAGGCCCCCACTCATGTCCAACTCATGTCTCCCATCACCCCCACCCCCCAGAAGTGCAGGGGCACCCTCCACCAGGCCCCCACTCATGTCTCCCACCACCCTGAACCCCCAGCACTGCAGGGCACCCTCCACCAGGCCCCCACTCATGTCCAACTCATGTCTCCCATCACCCCCAACCCCCAGCAGTGCAGGGCACCCTCCACCAGGCCCCCACTCATGTGCCCTGCACCCCCACCCACCCAGCATCCAGGGGCACCCTCCACCAGGCCCCCACTCATGTCCAACTCATGTCTCCCATCACCCCCACCCCCCAGAAGTGCAGGGGCACCCTCCACCAGGCCCCCACTCATGTCTCCCACCACCCTGAACCCCCAGCACTGCAGGGCACCCTCCACCAGGCCCCCACTCATGTCCAACTCATGTCTCCCATCACCCCCAACCCCCAGCAGTGCAGGGCACCCTCCACCAGGCCCCCACTCATGTCTCCCACCACCCCCACCCCCCAGCAGTGCAGGGCACCCTCCACCAGGCCCCCACTCATGTCCCCCTGCTCCCCCACCCCCAGCAGTCAGGGACACCCTCCACCAGGCCCCCACTCATGTCCCCCTACACCACCACCCACCAGCAGTGCAGGGCACCCTCCACCAGGCCCCCGCTCATGTCTCCCACCACCTCCAGCCCCCAGTAGTATAGGGCACCCTCCACCAGGCCCCCACTCATGTCCCCCTCACCCCCACCCCCCAGCATGCAGGGCACCCTCCACCAGGCCCCCAGTCCATGTCCCCCTGCACCCCCACCCCCCAGCACCCAGGGGCACCCTCCACCAGGCACCCTCCACCAGGCCCCCACTCATGTCTCCCACGACCCCCACCCTCCAGCTGTGCAGGGCACCCTCCACCAGGCCCCCACTCATGTCCCCCTGCACCCCCAACCCCCAGCAGTTCAGGGGCAGCCTGCACCAGGCCCCCCCTCATGTCTCCCTGCACCCCCAACCCCCAGCAGTGCAGGGCACCCTCCACCAGGCCCCCACTCATGTCCCCCTGCACCCCTACCCCCCAGCAGTGCAAGGCACCCTCCACCAGGCCCCCACTCATTTCCCCCTGCATCCCCAACCCCCAGCAGTGCAGGGGCAACCTGCACCAGGCCCCCACTCATGTCTCCCATCACCCCCACCCCCCAGCATCCAGGGGCACCCTCCACCAGACCCCCACTCATGTCTCCCAACCCCCCAACCCCCAGCAGTGCAGGGGCACCCTCCACCAGGCCCCCACTCATGTCTGCCACCACCCCGAACCCCCAGCACTGAATGGCACCCTCCACCAGGCCCCCACTCATGTCCAACTCATGTCTCCCTTCACCCCAACCCCCAGCAGTGCAGGGCACCCTCCACCAGGCCCCCACTCATGTCTCCCACCACCCCCAGCAGTGCAGGGGCAGCCTCTACCAGGCCCCCACTCATGTCCCCCTACACGCCCACCCTCCAGCATTGCAGGGCACCCTCCACCAGGCCCCCACTCATGTCCCCCTGCACCCCCACCCCCCAGCATCCAGGTGCACCCTCCACCAGGCCCCCACTCATGTCTCCCATCACCCCCACCCCCCAGCAGTGCAGGGGCAGCCTCCACCCGGCCCCCACTCATGTCTCCCTGCTCCCCCAACCCCCAGCAGTGCAGGGCACCCTCCACCAGGCCCCCACTCTGTCCCACTGCGCCCCCACCCCCCGTCAGTGCAGGGCACCTCCACCAGGCCCCCACTTATGTCTCCCACCACCCCCACCCCCCAGCAGTGCAGGGCACCCTCCACCAGGCCCCCACTCATGTCCAACTCATGTCTCCCATCACCCCCACCCCCCAGCAGTGCAGGGCACCCTCCACCAGGCCCCCACTCATGTGCCCTGCACCCCCACCCACCCAGCATCCAGGGGCACCCTCCACCAGGCCCCCACTCATGTCTCCCATCACCCCCACCCCCCAGCAGTGCAGGGGCACCCTCCACCAGGCCCCCACTCATGTCTTCCTGCACCCCCAAACCCCAGCAGTGCAGGGCACCCTCCACCAGGCCCCCACTCATGTCCCCCTGCACCCTCACCCCCCAGCAGTGCAGGGCACCCTCCACCAGGGACCCACTCATGTCTCCCACCACCCCCACCCCCCAGCAGTGCAGGGACACCCTCCTCCAGGCCCCCACTTATGTCTCCCACCACCCCAAACCCCCAGCACTGCAGGGAACCCTCCACCAGGCCCCCACTCATGTCCAACTCATGTCTCCCATCACCTCCAACCCCCAGAAGTGCAGGGCACCCTCCACCAGGCCCCCACTCATGTCTCCCACCACCCCTACCCCCCAGCAGTGCAGGGGCAGCCTCCACCAGGCCCCCACTCATGTCCCCCTGCACCCCCACCCCCCAGCAGTGCAGGGCACCCTCCACCAGGCCCCCACTCATGTCCCCCTGCACCCCCACCCCCCAGCATCCAGGGGCACCCTCCACCAGGCCCCCACTCATGTCTCCCATCACCCCCACCCCCCAGCAGTGCAGGGGCAGCCTCCACCAGGCCCCCACTCATGTCTCCCTGCACCCCCAACCCCAGCAGTGCAGGGCACCCTCCACCAGGCCCCCACTCATGTCCCCCTGCACCCCCAACCCCCAGCAGTGCTGGGGCAGCCTCCACCAGGCCCCCACTCATGTCTCCCTGCACCCCCAACCCCCAGCAGTGCAGGGCACCCTCCACCAGGCCCCCACTCATGTCCCCCTGCACCCCCAACCCCCAGCAGTGCTGGGGCAGCCTCCACCAGGCCCCCACTCATGTCTCCCTGCACCCCCAACCCCCAGCAGTGCAGGGCACCCTCCACCAGGCCCCCACTCATGTCCCCTGCACCCCCACACCCCAGCAGTGCAGGACACCCTCCAACAGGCCCCCACTCATGTCCCCCTGCAACCCCAACCCCCAGCAGTGCAGGGGCACCCTCCACCAGGCCCCCACACATGTCCCCCTGTACCCCCACCCCCCAGCAGTGCAGGGCACCATCCACCAGGCCCCCACTCATGTCTCCCTGCACCCCCACCCACAAGCATCCAGGGGCACCCTCCACCAGGCCCCCACTCATGTCCCGCTGCACCGCCACCCCCCAGCAGTGCAGGGCACCCTCCACCAGGCCTCCACTCATGTCCCCCCAACCCCCAACCCCCAGCAGTGCAGGGCACCCTCCACCAGGCCCCCACTCATGTCTCCCACCACCCCCAGCAGTGCAGGGGCAGCCTCTACCAGGCCCCCACTCATGTCCCCCTACACGCCCACCCCCCAGCATTGCAGGGCACCCTCCACCAGGCCCCCACTCATGTCCCCCTGCACCCCCACCCCCCAGCATCCAGGTGCACCCTCCACCAGGCCCCCACTCATGTCTCCCATCACCCCCACCCCCCAGCAGTGCAGGGGCAGCCTCCACCAGGCCCCCACTCATGTCTCCCTGCTCCCCCAACCCCCAGCAGTGCAGGGCACCCTCCACCAGGCCCCCACTCATGTCCCCCTGCACCCCCACCCCCCGTCAGTGCAGGGCACCTCCACCAGGCCCCCACTTATGTCTCCCACCACCCCCACCCCCCAGCAGTGCAGGGCACCCTCCACCAGGCCCCCACTCATGTCCAACTCATGTCTCCCATCACCCCCACCCCCCAGAAGTGCAGGGGCACCCTCCACCAGGCCCCCACTCATGTCTCCCACCACCCTGAACCCCCAGCACTGCAGGGCACCCTCCACCAGGTCCCCACTCATGTCCAACTCATGTCTCCCATCACCCCCAACCCCCAGCAGTGCAGGGCACCCTCCACCAGGCCCCCAATCATGTCTCCCACCACCCCCACCCCCCAGCAGTGCAGGGCACCCTCCACCAGGCCCCCACTCATGTTCCCCTGCACCCCCACCCACCCAGCATCCAGGGGCACCCTCCACCAGGCCCCCACTCATGTCTCCCATCACCCCCACCCCCCAGCAGTGCAGGGGCAGCATCCACCAGGCCCCCACTCATGTCTTCCTGCACCCCCAAACCCCAGCAGTGCAGGGCACCCTCCACCAGGCCCCCACTCATGTCCCCCTGCACCCTCACCCCCCAGCAGTGCAGGGCACCCTCCACCAGGGACCCACTCATGTCTCCCACCACCCCCACCCCCCAGCAGTGCAGGGACACCCTCCTCCAGGCCCCCACTTATGTCTCCCACCACCCCAAACCCCCAGCACTGCAGGGAACCCTCCACCAGGCCCCCACTCATGTCCAACTCATGTCTCCCATCACCTCCAACCCCCAGAAGTGCAGGGCACCCTCCACCAGGCCCCCACTCATGTCTCCCACCACCCCCACCCCCCAGCAGTGCAGGGGCAGCCTCCACCAGGCCCCCACTCATGTCCCCCTGCACCCCCACCCCCCAGCAGTGCAGGGCACCCTCCACCAGGCCCCCACTCATGTCCCATTGCACCCCCACCCCCCAGCATCCAGGGGCACCCTCCACCAGGCCCCCACTCATGTCTCCCATCACCCCCACCCCCCAGCAGTGCAGGGGCAGCCTCCACCAGGCCCCCACTCATGTCTCCCTGCACCCCCAAACCCGAGCAGTGCAGGGCACCCTCCACCAGGCCCCCACTCATGTCCCCCTGCACCCCCATCCCCCAGCAGTGCAGGGCACCCTCCACCAGGCCCCCACTCATGTCCCCCTGCACCCCCAACCCCCAGCAGTGCTGGGGCAGCCTCCACCAGGCCCCCACTCATGTCTCCCTGCACCCCCAACCCCCAGAAGTGCAGGGCACCCTCCACCAGGCCCCCACTCATGTCCCCTGCACCCCCACACCCCAGCAGTGCAGGACACCCTCCAACAGGCCCCCACTCATGTCCCCCTGCAACCCCAACCCCCAGCAGTGCAGGGGCACCCTCCACCAGGCCCCCACACATGTCCCCCTGTACCCCCACCCCCCAGCAGTGCAGGGCACCCTCCACCAGGCCCCCACTCATGTCTCCCTGCACCCCCACCCACAAGCATCCAGGGGCACCCTCCACCAGGCCCCCACTCATGTCCCGCTGCACCGCCACCCCCCAGCACTGCAGGGCACCCTCCACCAGGCCCCCACTCATGTCCCCCCAACCCCCAACCCCCAGCAGTGCAGGGCACCCTCCACCAGGCCCCCACACATGTCTCCCTGCACCCCCACCCCCCAGCAGTGCAGGGCACCCTCCAACAGGCCCCCACTCATGTCCCCCTGCACACCCACCCACAAGCATCCAGGGGCACCCTCCACCAGGCCCCCACTCATGTCTCCCATCGCCCCCACCCCCCAGCAGTGCAGGGGCAGCCTCCACCAGGCCCCCACTCATGTCCGCCTGCACCCCCACCCCCCAGCAGTGCAGGGCACCATCCACCAGGCCCCAACTCATGTCCCGCTGCACCCCCACCCCCCAGCATCCAGGGGCACCCTCCACCAGACCCCCACTCATGTCTCCCTGCACCCCAACTTGCACACATGAGCCATACCACAGCCACATCGCAACTGCCAGCACCATCCATACACAGACTACAGCATGAGCAGGCAAAGGTGAGCCAGACATCACATGCAACACAGGGAGTGCACTACACATGCACGCACACCACCACACTTGCATGCATGTGTACACCTCAGCCAACTGTCGCAGTGTTCAGAAGGGCATCCATGTCACATCTGCCAATCAGGCTTCCACATCCCGCTGTCACATGCATCCATGTTGCATCACTGTTGCACCCTTGTCAAATACACACACATGCACATGTACACAGTGCTGATACATGCAGCTGAAAACAACATACATGCGTGACATCACGAACATGCCTACTTACATACACATTCATCCAAACATGTGTGCCCATACAACTGCATTTGGCATGCAAGCCTACACACACAAGCACCATCCATGTCTCACACATGACAGCCCTCGCATGTGTTAGCCTCACGAGCCTGTACACCCCCACCCATACTCGGCCCCATACAAACAGATGTGCAACCAGCACACTACTGGCACATCACCACACGCACAACTTACAATCATGATGCATGTACACTTACCGCTCGACTCCAGGCGGGTCTGCCTCTCAAGGACCTGGACGTGGAGCGCTGGGGATATGCGTTCCAGGACCCTCATCTGATCTTCCGACAAGTGGCCCCGGCGCGCCTTAGCATCCGATGCCTTCAAGAGGCGCCGGGCCTTGTTGAGGGTCCTGGACCTGAAGTCCTCCCAGCGCTTCCTGACATGATGGAATAGTCGGACTGCCACCCCCTCCGCGTTGATGGCAGTCACGATGTCCGTCCAGATCCGAGTCCGTCCTTCCTTGTCGGCGCGCACACTTCCGAAGAGGGCATCATACTGCCCCAGGACTTGCTCCAGCAGGACACCAACTTCCCTGGCACTAAAGCTGGTGCCCCTCTGCCTCTCTGGCCGGGGTTGTCAGTGGTGCCAGATGTTGGAGTGCCCGACATGACAACCCCAGAGGCAGCAGTGGGTGGGCAACTGGGTCCTGGGGCTGGGCTGTGGAGCGATTGAATCCCAGTCGGGAGTCTTCGGTTTCAGCAGGCGTGGTCACAGCAACAGCACGCCTGGCTGATGTGCAGGCAGCAAATGGCAGGGCACGTGGGCAGCAGGCAGTCAGGCAGCAGCAGATGGCAGATGGGAGCGTGCTCGGGCTCTGGGGGGCAGTAAATCGGCTTTCTGGGCAGGAGCATGGTCTTCCGTGTGCTTACGCGTGGCCAGCTTGATACCGAGTGATTTTGCACGTGAAAATCTGGCACGTCTGCGTGTAATTCGAGGAAAGGCCCTTAGCGCGTAGGCGCCTCAGCACGCATACGCGATTTCATTGGCCCAAAGGCCCCCATGCGCAGCTATGACATCACACGCATCGCCGTAGAGAATAGCGCGTGTAAAAAAAAATATACACGTCCGAGTGTCAAAGCGTGTAATTGGTGGAAATGGCCTCATCGCGTATGCGCATCTGTGACGTGTGTAAAAGGTACGTGTAGAACGCCATTTCCTTGTACGTGCTTTTCGTGGAGAGTGAGTGGGTGAAATCTGTACTTCTTGTCGGTTCACACGCGATATACTTCACGGCGTTTCAAGTTCGTACTCCCTGTTACCTCTGACAGCTTTTTCTCTTTTCCTCTTTTTCCTGGGCCTGTTTCCTCAAACAGCCTTCCCTTCTACTGTTGTCCTGTCTCCTCAGACAGCGTACAATTCTTCTTTTGGCGGGGGTGTTACCAACGCGCACACGCACATATTTTTCACGCTTTTGTTCCTGTCAGACGGTGAGTCCCGCACGTATTTAACATCTGTGCTTGCCCCTTGTGTCGCATACCCCTTCAGAGGTCATTCTAGGCTGCGTGTGACACGCATACGTTCATTCTTGTGTTTCTGGGTGCCACAGTGTAGTGCAGGTTTATTTTTCCACACACGTGGTCTAGGAGGGGTTGCGTGCACCTTACTTCCCTTTTTTGGGGTGCCTGTGCATTGCGTGACCCATCATCTTTCCCCAGGGGTGACATAGAGCCTTGCTAGAGCACTAGGGTACGATTACCATCTGGTACCCAACCCCTTTGACCCCCAATTGCCCAGGACAATAGTTCACATCGACTCCCATACGCACAATAACATCAGTGCCATGGCTGGGAGGCGAACAAGCCGTAAGGGTGGCAAAGGTGGCCAAGCACCAAGTGGTGGCCGTGGTGGATCTGAGCTTGTTTGTTGCTTGCGCGCACTTTTATGCTGCACGGGTCGACTTACGCCAGCTTCATGCTGGCGTATGTGTTTCAGGATTGGACCATTTCTTTTTCGGCGCGTTGTAGGCGACCGTGTGAATCTTCCCGCCCACCCCAGGAATACACGTAACACGCTCTCCCAGGCCCAGTCGCGAGTAAATATTCCCGGCCACCCCTGGAATACACATACCCCACTCTCACAGTCGCGTGTGGAAGTTCACACGCACCCCGAAATACACGTACCCTGCAAAATCGCGTGTGAAACTTCACACGCACCCCGAAATACACGTACCCAGGGCAATCGCGTGTGGAACTTCCCGCGAACCCCGTAATACACGTACCCAGGGCAATCGCGTGTGGAACTTCCCGCGAACCCCGTAATACACGTAGCCTGCTGGTATCGCATGTGTAAGTTCACGCAGACCCATAATACACGTAGCCTGATGGTATCGCATGGGAGACTACCCGCGCACCCCAGGAATACACGTGCCCAGGCAAATCGCACGGCTGGGGGGTGGGGGGTGCAGGGGGACATGAGTGGGGGCCTTGTGGAGGGTGCCCTACACTGCTGGGGGGTGGGGGTGCAGGGGGACATGTGTGGGGGCCTGGTGGAGGGTACCCCAGGATGCTGGTGGGTGGGGGTGATGGGACACAGTAGTTGGACATGTGTGGGGGCCTGGTGGAGGGTGCCCTGCACTGCTGGGGGTTGGGGGAGCAGGGAGACATGAGTGGGGGCCTGGTGGAGGGTGCCCCTGCACTGCTGGGGGTGGGGGTGATGGGAGACATGAGTGGGGGCCTGGTGGAGGGTGCCCCTGCACTGCTGGGGGGTGGGGTTGATGGGAGACATGAGCTGGACATGAGTGGGGGCCTGGTGGAGGGTGCCCTGCACTGCTGGGGGATGGGGGTGGTGGGAGACATGAGTGGGGGCCTGGTGGAGGGTGCCCATGGATGCTGGGGGGTGGTGGTGATGGGAGACATGAGTGGGGGACTGGTGAAGGCTGCCCCTGCACTGCTGGGGGTTGGGGGTGCAGGGGGACATGAGTGGGGGCCTGGTGGAGGGTGCCCTGCCCTGCTGGGGGTGGGGGTGCAGGGGGACATGAGTGGGGGCCTGGTGGAGGCTGCCCCTGCACTGTTGGGGGGTGGGGGTGATGGGAAACATGAGTGGGGACCTGGTGGAGGGTGCCCCTGGATGCTGGGGGCTGGGGGTGCAGGGGGACATGCGTGGGGGCCTGGTGGAGGGTGCCCTGGACTCCTGGGGGGTGGGGGTGCAGGGGGACATGAGTGGGGGCCTGGTGGAGGCTGCCCCTGCACTGCTGGGGGGTGGGGGTGCAGGGGGACATGAGTGGGGGCCTGGTGGAGGCTGCCCCTGCACTGCTGGGGGGTGGGGGTGGTGGGAGACATGAGTGGGGGCCTGGTGGAGGGTGCCCTGCACTGCTGGTGGTTGGGGTGCAGGGAGACATGAGTGGGGGCCTGGTGGAGGGTGCCCTGCACTGCTGGTGGTTGGGGGTGCAGGGAGACATGAGTGGAGGCCTGGTGGAGGGTGCCCCTGCACTGCTGGGGGGTGGGGGTTCAGGGGGACATGAGTTGGACATGAGTGGGGGCCTGGTGGAGGGTGCCCTGCACTGCTGGGGGGTGGGGGTGGTGGGAGACATGAGTAGGGGCCTGGTGGAGGCTGCCCCTGCACTGCTGGGGGGTTGGGGTGATGGGAGACATGATTAGGGGCCTGGTGGAGGCAGCCCCTGCACTGCTGGGGGTTGGGGGTGCAGGGAGACATGAGTGGGGGCCTGGTGGAGGGTGCCCCTGCACTGCTGGGGGTGGGGGTGATGGAAGACATGAGTTGGACATGAGTGGGGGCCAGGTGGAGGGTGCCCTGCACTGCTGGGGGTTGGGGGTGCATGGAGACATGAGTGGGGGCCTGGTGGAGGGTGCCCCTGCACTGCTGGGGGGTGGGGGTGATGGGAGACATGAGTGGGGGCCTGGTGGAGGGTGCCCCTGGATGCTGGGGGGTGGGGGTACAGGGGGACATGAGTGGGGGCCTGGTGGAGGGGGCCCTGCACTGCTGGGGGGTGGGGGTGCAGGGGGACATGAGTGGGGGCATGGTGGAGGGTGCCCCTGCACTGCTGGGGGGTGGGGGTGATGGGAGACATGAGTTGGACATGAGTGGGGGCCTGGTGGAGGGTGCCCTGCACTGCTTGGGGTTGGGGGTGCAGGGAGACATGAGTGGGGGCCTGGTGGAGGGTGCCCTGCACTGCTGGGGGGTGGGGGTGATGGGAGACATGAGTGGGGGCCTGGTGGAGGGTGCCCCTGGATGCTGGGGGGTGGGGGTGCAGGGGGACATGAGTGGGGGCCTGGCGGAGGGTGCCCTGCATTGCTGGGGGGTGGGGGTGCAGGGGGACATGAGTGGGGGCCTAGTGGAGGCTGCCCCTGCACTGCTGGGGTATGGGGGTGGTGGGAGACATGAGTGGGGGCCTGGTGGAGGGTGCCCCTGGATGCTGGGGCGTGGGGCTGGTGGGAGACATGAGTGGGGGGCTCGTGGAGGGTGCCCTGCACTGCTGGGGGGTGGGGGTGCAGGGGGACATGTGTGGGGGCCTGGTGGAGGATGCCCTGCACTGCTGGGGAGTGGGGGTCCAGGGGGACATGTGTGGGGGCCTGGTGGAGGGTGCCCTGCACTGCTGGGGGGTGGGGGTGCAGGGGGACATGAGTGGGGGCCTGGTGAAGGGTGCCCCTGGATGCTGGCGGGTGGGGGTGATGGGACACATGCGTTGGACATGAGTGGGGGGCTCGTGGAGGGTGCCCTGCACTGCTGGTGGGTGGGGTGGTGGGAGACATGAGTGGGGGCCTGGTGGAGGGTACCCCTGCACTGCTGGGGGGTGGGGGTGGTGGGAGACATGAGTGGGGGCCTGGTGGAGGGTGCCCTGCACTGCTGGTGGTTGGGGTGCAGGGAGACATGAGTGGGGGCCTGGTGGAGGGTGCCCTGCACTGCTGGTGGTTGGGGGTGCAGGGAGACATGAGTGGGGGCCTGGTGGAGGGTGCCCCTGCACTGCTGGGGGATGGGGGTGCAGGGGGACATGAGTTGGACATGAGTGGGGGCCTGGTGGAGGGTGCCCTGCACTGCTGGGGGGTGGGGGTGGTGGGAGACATGAGTAGGGGCCTGGTGGAGGCTGCCCCTGCACTGCTGGGGGGTGGGGGTGATGGGAGACATGAGTAGGGGCCTGGTGGAGGCAGCCCCTGCACTGCTGGGGGTTGGGGGTGCAGGGAGACATGAGTGGGGGCCTGGTGGAGGGTGCCCCTGCACTGCTGGGGGTGGGGGTGATGGGAGACATGAGTTGGACATGAGTTGGGGCCAGGTGGAGGGTGCCCTGCACTGCTGGGGGTTGGGGATGCAGGGAGACATGAGTGGGGGCCTGGTGGAGGGTGCCCCTGCACTGCCGGGGGGTGGGGGTGATGGGAGACATGAGTGGGGGCCTGGTGGAGGGTGCCCCTGGATGCTGGGGGGTGGGGGTACAGGGGGACATGAGTGGGGGCCTGGTGGAGGGGGCCCTGCACTGCTGGGGGGTGGGGGTGCAGGGGGACATGAGTGGGGGCATGGTGGAGGGTGCCCCTGCACTGCTGGGGGGTGGGGGTGATGGGAGACATGAGTTGGACATGAGTGGGGGCCTGGTGGAGGGTGCCCTGCACTGCTTGGGGTTGGGGGTGCAGGGAGACATGAGTGGGGGCCTGGTGGAGGGTGCCCTGCACTGCTGGGGGGTGGGGGTGATGGGAGACATGAGTGGGGGCCTGGTGGAGGGTGCCCCTGGATGCTGGGGGGTGGGGGGTGCAGGGGGACATGAGTGGGGGCCTGGCGGAGGGTGCCTTGCATTGCTGGGGGGTGGGGGTGCAGGGGGACATGAGTGGGGGCCTGGTGGAGGCTGCCCCTGCACTGCTGGGTTATGGGGGTGGTGGGAGACATGAGTGGGGCCTGGTGGAGGGTGCCCCTGGATGCTGGGGCATGGGGCTGGTGGGAGACATGAGTGGGGGGCTCGTGGAGGGTGCCCTGCACTGCTGGGGGGTGGGGGTGCAGGGGGACATGTGTGGGGGCCTGGTGGAGGGTGCCCTGCACTGCTGGGGAGTGGGGGTGCAGGGGGACATGTGTGGGGGCCTGGTGGAGGGTGCCCTGCACTGCTGGGGGGTGGGGGTGCAGGTGGACATGAGTGGGGGCCTGGTGAAGGGTGCCCCTGGATGCTGGCGGGTGGGAGTGATGGGACACATGCGTTGGACATGAGTGGGGGGCTCGTGGATGGTGCCCTGCACTGCTGGTGGGTGGGGTGGTGGGAGACATGAGTGGGGGCCTGGTGGAGGGTACCCCTGGATGCTGGGGGGTGGGGGTGGTGGGAGACATGAGTGGGGGGCTGGTGGAGGGTGCCCTGCACCGCTGGTGGGTGGGGGTGCTGGGAGACATGTGTGGGGGCCTGGTGGAGTGCGCCCTGCACTGCTGGGGGGTGGGGGTGCAGGGGGACATGAGTGAGGGCCTGGTGGAGGGTGCCCCTGGATGCTGGGGGGTGGGGGTGCAGGGGGACATGATTGGGGGCCTGGTGGAGGGTGCCCTGCACTGCTGGGAGGTGGGGGTGCAGGGGGACATGAGTGGGGGCCTGGTGGAGGGTGCCCCTGCACTGCTGGGGGGTGGGGGTGATGGGAGACATGAGTTGGACATGAGTGGGGGCCTGGTGTAGGGTGCCCTGCACTGCTGGGCGTTGGGGGTGGTGGGAGACATGAGTGGGGGCCTGGTGGAGGGTGCCCCTGCACTGCTGGGGGGTGGGGTTGATGGGAGACATGAGTTGGACATGAGTGGGGGCCTGGTGGAGGGTGCACTGCACTGCTGGGGGGTGGGGGTGGTGGGAGACATGAGTGGGGGCCTGGTGGAGGGTGCCCCTTGATGCTGGGGGGTGGGGTGATGGGAGACATGAGTGGGGCCTGGTGGAGGCTGCCCCTGCACTGCTGGGGGTTGGGGTTGCAGGGGGACATGAGTGGGGGCCTGGTGGAGGGTGCCCTGCACTGTTGGGGCGTGGGGGTGCAGGGGGACATGAGTGGGGGCCTGGTGGAGGGTGCCCTGCACTGCTGGGGGGTGGGGGTGCAGGGGGACATGAGTGGGGGCATGGTGGAGGGTGCCCCTGCACTGCTGGGGGGTGGGGGTGATGGGAGACATGAGTTGGACATGAGTGGGGGCCTGGTGGAGGGTGCCCTGCACTGCTTGGGGTTGGGGGTGCAGGGAGACATGAGTGGGGGCCTGGTGGAGGGTGCCCTGCACTGCTGGGGGGTGGGGGTGATGGGAGACATGAGTGGGGGCCTGGTGGAGGGTGCCCCTGGATGCTGGGGGGTGGGGGTGCAGGGGGACATGAGTGGGGGCCTGGCGGAGGGTGCCCTGCATTGCTGGGGGGTGGGGGTGCAGGGGGACATGAGTGGGGGCCTGGTGGAGGCTGCCCCTGCACTGCTGGGGTATGGGGGTGGTGGGAGACATGAGTGGGGGCCTGGTGGAGGGTGCCCCTGGATGCTGGGGCGTGGGGCTGGTGGGAGACATGAGTGGGGGGCTCGTGGAGGGTGCCCTGCACTGCTGGGGGGTGGGGGTGCAGGGTGACATGTGTGGGGGCCTGGTGGAGGATGCCCTGCACTGCTGGGGAGTGGGGGTCCAGGGGGACATGTGTGGGGGCCTGGTGGAGGGTGCCCTGCACTGCTGGGGGGTGGGGGTGCAGGGGGACATGAGTGGGGGCCTGGTGAAGGGTGCCCCTGGATGCTGGCGGGTGGGGGTGATGGGACACATGCGTTGGACATGAGTGGGGGGCTCGTGGAGGGTGCCCTGCACTGCTGGTGGGTGGGGTGGTGGGAGACATGAGTGGGGGCCTGGTGGAGGGTACCCCTGCACTGCTGGGGGGTGGGGGTGGTGGGAGACATGAGTGGGGGCCTGGTGGAGGGTGCCCTGCACTGCTGGTGGTTGGGGTGCAGGGAGACATGAGTGGGGGCCTGGTGGAGGGTGCCCTGCACTGCTGGTGGTTGGGGGTGCAGGGAGACATGAGTGGGGGCCTGGTGGAGGGTGCCCCTGCACTGCTGGGGGGTGGGGGTGCAGGGGGACATGAGTTGGACATGAGTGGGGGCCTGGTGGAGGGTGCCCTGCACTGCTGGGGGGTGGGGGTGGTGGGAGACATGAGTAGGGGCCTGGTGGAGGCTGCCCCTGCACTGCTGGGGGGTGGGGGTGATGGGAGACATGAGTAGGGGCCTGGTGGAGGCAGCCCCTGCACTGCTGGGGGTTGGGGGTGCAGGGAGACATGAGTGGGGGCCTGGTGGAGGGTGCCCCTGCACTGCTGGGGGTGGGGGTGATGGGAGACATGAGTTGGACATGAGTTGGGGCCAGGTGGAGGGTGCCCTGCACTGCTGGGGGTTGGGGATGCAGGGAGACATGAGTGGGGGCCTGGTGGAGGGTGCCCCTGCACTGCTGGGGGGTGGGGGTGATGGGAGACATGAGTGGGGGCCTGGTGGAGGGTGCCCCTGGATGCTGGGGGGTGGGGGTACAGGGGGACATGAGTGGGGGCCTGGTGGAGGGGGCCCTGCACTGCTGGGGGGTGGGGGTGCAGGGGGACATGAGTGGGGGCATGGTGGAGGGTGCCCCTGCACTGCTGGGGGGTGGGGGTGATGGGAGACATGAGTTGGACATGAGTGGGGGCCTGGTGGAGGGTGCCCTGCACTGCTTGGGGTTGGGGGTGCAGGGAGACATGAGTGGGGGCCTGGTGGAGGGTGCCCTGCACTGCTGGGGGGTGGGGGTGATGGGAGACATGAGTGGGGGCCTGGTGGAGGGTGCCCCTGGATGCTGGGGGGTGGGGGTGCAGGGGGACATGAGTGGGGGCCTGGCGGAGGGTGCCTTGCATTGCTGGGGGGTGGGGGTGCAGGGGGACATGAGTGGGGGCCTGGTGGAGGCTGCCCCTGCACTGCTGGGTTATGGGGGTGGTGGGAGACATGAGTGGGGGCCTGGTGGAGGGTGCCCCTGGATGCTGGGGCATGGGGCTGGTGGGAGACATGAGTGGGGGGCTCGTGGAGGGTGCCCTGCACTGCTGGGGGGTGGGGGTGCAGGGGGACATGTGTGGGGGCCTGGTGGAGGGTGCCCTGCACTGCTGGGGAGTGGGGGTGCAGGGGGACATGTGTGGGGGCCTGGTGGAGGGTGCCCTGCACTGCTGGGGGGTGGGGGTGCAGGTGGACATGAGTGGGGGCCTGGTGAAGGGTGCCCCTGGATGCTGGCGGGTGGGAGTGATGGGACACATGCGTTGGACATGAGTGGGGGGCTCGTGGATGGTGCCCTGCACTGCTGGTGGGTGGGGTGGTGGGAGACATGAGTGGGGGCCTGGTGGAGGGTACCCCTGGATGCTGGGGGGTGGGGGTGGTGGGAGACATGAGTGGGGGGCTGGTGGAGGGTGCCCTGCACCGCTGGTGGGTGGGGGTGCTGGGAGACATGTGTGGGGGCCTGGTGGAGTGCGCCCTGCACTGCTGGGGGGTGGGGGTGCAGGGGGACATGAGTGAGGGCCTGGTGGAGGGTGCCCCTGGATGCTGGGGGGTGGGGGTGCAGGGGGACATGATTGGGGGCCTGGTGGAGGGTGCCCTGCACTGCTGGGAGGTGGGGGTGCAGGGGGACATGAGTGGGGGCCTGGTGGAGGGTGCCCCTGCACTGCTGGGGGGTGGGGGTGATGGGAGACATGAGTTGGACATGAGTGGGGGCCTGGTGTAGGGTGCCCTGCACTGCTGGGCGTTGGGGGTGGTGGGAGACATGAGTGGGGGCCTGGTGGAGGGTGCCCCTGCACTGCTGGGGGGTGGGGTTGATGGGAGACATGAGTTGGACATGAGTGGGGGCCTGGTGGAGGGTGCACTGCACTGCTGGGGGGTGGGGGTGGTGGGAGACATGAGTGGGGGCCTGGTGGAGGGTGCCCCTTGATGCTGGGGGGTGGGGGTGATGGGAGACATGAGTGGGGGCCTGGTGGAGGCTGCCCCTGCACTGCTGGGGGTTGGGGTTGCAGGGGGACATGAGTGGGGGCCTGGTGGAGGGTGCCCTGCACTGCTGGGGCGTGGGGGTGCAGGGGGACATGAGTGGGGGCCTGGTGGAGGGTGCCCTGCACTGCTGGGGGTTGGGGGTGCAGGGAGATATGAGTGGGGGCCTGGTGGAGGCTGTCCCTGCACTGCTGGGGTGTGGGCTTGATGGGAAACATGAGTGGGGGCCTGGTGGAGGGTGTCCCTGGATGCTGGGGACTGGGGGTGCAGGGGGACATGAGTGGGGGCCTGGTGGAGGCTGCCCCTGCACTGCTGGGGGGTGGGGTGGTGGGAGACATGAGTGGGGGCCTGGTGGAGGGTGCCCTGCACTGCTGGTGGTTGGGGGTGCAGGGAGACATGAGTGGGGGCCTGGTGGAGGGTGCCCCTGCACTGCTGGGGGTGGGGGGTTCAGGGGGACATGAGTTGGACATCAGTGGGGGCCTGGTGGAGGGTGCCCTGCACTGATTGGGGGTGGGGGTGGTGGGAGACATGAGTTGGGGCCTGGTGGAGGCTGCCCCTGCACTGCTGGGGGGTGGGGGTGATGGGAGACATGAGTGGGGGCCTGGTGGAGGCTGCCCCTGCACTGCTGGGGGTCGGGGGTGCAGGGAGACATGAGTGGGGGCCTGGTGGAGGGTGCCCCTGCACTGCTGGGGGGTGGGTGTGATGGGAGACATGAGTGGGGGCCTGGTGGAGGGTGCCCCTGGATGCTGGGGGGTGGGGGTGGTGGAAGACATGGGTGGGGGGCTGGTGGAGGGTGCCCTGCACTGCTGGTGGGTGGGGTGCTGGGAGACATGTGTGGGGCCTGGTGGAGGGTGCCCTGCACTGCTGGGGGGTGGGGGTGCAGGGAGACATGAGTGGGGGCCTGGTGGAGGGTGCCCTGCACTGCTAGGGGGTGGGGGTACAGTGGGACATGAGTGGGGGCCTGGTGGAGGGTGCCCCTGCACTGCTGGGGGGTGGGGGTGATGGGAGACATGAGTTGGACATGAGTGGGGGCCTGGTGTAGGGTGCCCTGCACTGCTGGGGGTTGGGGTGGTGGGAGACATGAGTGGGGGCCTAGTGGAGGGTGCCCCTGCACTGCTGGGGGGTGGGGGTGGTGGGAGACATGAGTGGGGGCCTGGTGAAGGGTGCCCTTTGATGCTGGGGGGTGGGGGTGATGGGAGACATGAGTGGGGACCTGGTGGAGGCTGCCCCTGCACTGCTGGGGGTTGGGGGTGCAGGGGGACATGAGTGGGGGCCTGGTGGAGGGTGCCCTGCACTGCTGGGGGTGGGGGTGCAGGGGGACATGAGTGGGGGCCTGGTGGAGGGTGCCCTGCACTGCTGGGGGTTGGGGGTGCAGGGAGACATGAGTGGGGGCCTGGTGGAGGATGCCCCTGCACTGCTGGGGGGTGGGCGTGATGGGAAACATGAGTGGGGGCCTGGTGGAGGGTGCCCCTTGATGCTGGGGGCTCGGGGTGCAGGGGGACATGAGTGGGGGCCTGGTGGAGGGTGCCCTGCACTGCTGGGGGTGGGGGTGCAGGGGGACATGAGTGGGGGCCTGGTGGAGGCTGCCCCTGCACTGCTGGGGGGTGGGGGTGGTGGGAGACATGAGTGGGGGCCTGGTGGAGGGTGCCCTGCACTGCTGGTGGTTGGGGTGCAGGGAGACATGAGTGGGGGCCTGGTGGAGGGTGCCCCTGCACTGCTGGGGGGTGGGGGTGCAGGGGGACATGAGTTGGACATGAGTGGGGGCCTGGTGGAGGGTGCCGTGCACTGCTGGGGGGTGGGGGTGGTGGGAGACATGAGTGTCGGCCTGGTGGAGGCTGCCCCTGCACTGCTGGGGGGTGGGAGTGATGGGAGACATGAGTGGGGGCCTGGTGGAGGGTGCCCCTGCACTGCTGGGGGTGGGGGTGATTGGGAGACATAAGTTGGACATGAGTGGGGGCCAGGTGGAGGGTGCCCTGCACTGCTGGGGGTTGGGGGTGCAGGGAGACATGAGTGGGGGCCTGGTGGAGGGTGCCCCTGCACTGTTGGGGGGTGGGGGTGATGGGAGACATGAGTGGGGGCCTGGTGGAGGGTGCCCCTGGATGCTGGGGGGTGGGGGTGCAGGGGAACATGAGTGGGGGCCTGGTGGAGGGGGCCCTGCACTGCTGGGGTGTGGGGGTGCAGGGGGACATGAGTGGGGGCCTGGTGGAAGGTGCCCCTGCACTGCAGGGGGTGGGGGTGATGGGAGACATGAGTTGGACATGAGTCGGGGCCTGGTGGAGGGTGCCCTGCACTGCTGGGGGTTGGGGGTGCAGGGAGACATGAGTGGGGGCCTGGTGGAGGGTGCCCTGCACTGCTGGGGGGTGGGGGTGATGGGAGACATGAGTGGGTGCCTGGTGGAGGGGGCCCTGCACTGCTGGGGTGTGGGGGTGCAGGGGGACATGAGTGGGGGCCTGGTGGAAGGTGCCCTTGCACTGCAGGGGGTGGGGGTGATGGGAGACATGAGTTGGACATGAGTCGGGGCCTGGTGGAGGGTGCCCTGCACTGCTGGGGGGTGGGGGTGCAGGGGGACATGAGTGGGGGCCTGGTGGAGGCTGCCCCTGCACTGCTGGGGGGTGGGGGTGGTGGGAGACATGAGTGGGGGCCTGGTGGAGGGTGCCCTGCACTGCTGGTGGTTGGGGTGCAGGGAGACATGAGTGGGGGCCTGGTGGAGGCTGCCCCTGCACTGCTGGGGGGTGGGGGTGCAGGGGGACATGAGTTGGACATGAGTGGGGGCCTGGTGGAGGGTGCCCTGCACTGCTGGGGGGTGGGGGTGGTGGGAGACATGAGTGTCGGCCTGGTGGAGGCTGCCCCTGCACTGCTGGGGGGTGGGAGTGATGGGAGACATGAGTGGGGGCCTGGTGGAGGGTGCCCCTGCACTGCTGGGGGTGGGGGTGATTGGGAGACATAAGTTGGACATGAGTGGGGGCCAGGTGGAGGGTGCCCTGCACTGCTGGGGGTTGGGGGTGCAGGGAGACATGAGTGGGGGCCTGGTGGAGGGTGCCCCTGCACTGTTGGGGGGTGGGGGTGATGGGAGACATGAGTGGGGGCCTGGTGGAGGGTGCCCCTGGATGCTGGGGGGTGGGGGTGCAGGGGAACATGAGTGGGGGCCTGGTGGAGGGGGCCCTGCACTGCTGGGGTGTGGGGGTGCAGGGGGACATGAGTGGGGGCCTGGTGGAAGGTGCCCCTGCACTGCAGGGGGTTGGGGGTGATGGGAGACATGAGTTGGACATGAGTCGGGGCCTGGTGGAGGGTGCCCTGCACTGCTGGGGGTTGGGGGTGCAGGGAGACATGAGTGGGGGCCTGGTGGAGGGTGCCCTGCACTGCTGGGGGGTGGGGGTGATGGGAGACATGAGTGGGGGCCTGGTGGAGGGTGCCCTTGGATGCTGGGGGGTGGGGGTGCAGGGGGACATAAGTGGGGGCCTGGTGGAGGATGCCCTGCATTGCTGGGGGGTGGGGGTGCAGGGGGACATGAGTGGGGGCCTGGTGGAGGCTATCCCTGCACTACTGGGGGCTGGGGGTGGTGGGAGACATGAGTGGGGGCCTGGTGGAGGGTGCCATGCACTGCTGGGGGTTGGGGGTGCAGGGAGACATGAGTGGGGGCCTGGTGGAGGCTGCCCCTGCACTGCTGGCGGTTGGGGGTGCAGGGAGACATGAGTGGGGGCATGGTGGAGGGAGCCCCTTCACTGCTGGGGGGTGGGGGTGATGGGAGACATGAGTTGGACATGAGTGGGGGCCTGGTGGAGGGTGCCCCTGGATGCTGGGGGTTGGGGGTGCAGGGAGACATGAGTGGGGGCCTGGTGGAGGCTGCCCCTGCACTGCTGGCGGTTGGGGGTGCAGGGAGACATGAGTGGGGGCCTGGTGGAGGGTGCCCCTTCACTGCTGGGGGGTGGAGGTGATGGGAGACATGAGTTGGACATGAGTGGGGGCCTGGTGGAGGGTGCCCCTTGATGCTTGTGGGTGGGGGTGCAGGGGGACATGAGTGGGGGCCTGGTGGAGGGTGCCCTGCACTGCTGGGGGGTGGGGGTGCAGGGGGGACATGTGTGGGGGCCTGTTGGAGGGTGCCCTGCACTGCTGGGGAGTGGGGGTGCAGGGGGACATGTGTGGGGGCCTGGTGGAGGGTGCCCTGCACTGCTGGGGGGTGGGGGTGCAGGGGGACATGAGTGGGGGCCTGGTGGAGGGTGCCCTGCACTGCTGGGGGGTGGGGGTGCAGATGGACATGTGTGGGGGCCTGGTGAAGGGTGCCCTGCACTGCTGGGGAGTGGGGGTGCAGGGGGACATGTGTGGGGGCCTGGTGGAGGGTGCCCTGCAATGCTGGGGGGTGGGGGTGCAGGGGGACATGAGTGGGGGCCTGGTGGAGGGTGCCCTGCACTGCTGGGGGGTGGGGGTGATGGGACACATGAGTTGGACATGAGTGGGGGGCTGGTGGAGGGTGCCCTGCACTGCTGAGGGGTGGGGGTGGTGGGAGACATGAGTTGGGGCCTGGTGGAGGGTGCCCCTGGATGCTGGGGGGTGGGGGTGGTGGTAGACATGAGTGGGGGGCTGGTGGAGGGTGACCTGCACTGCTGGTGGGTGGGGGTGCTGGGAGACATGTGTGGGGGCCTGGTGGAGGGTGCCCTGCACTGCTGGGGGGTGGGGGTGCAGGGAGACATGAGTGGGGGCCTGGTGGAGGGTGCCTCTGGATGCTGGGGGGTGGGGGTGCAGGGGGACATGAGTGGGGGCCTGGTGGAGGGTGCCCTGCACTGCTGGTGGGTGGGGGTACAGGGGGACATGAGTGGGGGCCTGGTGGAGGGTGCCCTTGCACTGCTGGGTGTGGGGGTGATGGGAGACATGAGTTGGACATGAGTGGGGGCCTGGTGTAGGGTGCCCTGCACTGCTGGGGGTTGAGGTGGTGGGAGACATGAGTGGGGGCCTGGTGGAGGGTGCCCCTGCACTGCTGGGGGGTGGGGTTGATGGGAGACATGAGTTGGACATGAGTGGGAGCCTTGTGGAGGGTGCACTGCACTGCTGGGGGTGGGGGTGGTGGGAGACATGAGTGGGGGCCTGGTGGAGGGTGCCCTGCACTGCTGGTGGGTGGGGGTACAGGGGGACATGAGTGGGGGCCTGGTGGAGGGTGCCCTTGCACTGCTGGGTGTGGGGGTGATGGGAGACATGAGTTGGACATGAGTGGGGGCCTGGTGTAGGGTGCCCTGCACTGCTGGGGGTTGGGGTGGTGGGAGACATGAGTGGGGGCCTGGTGGAGGGTGCCCCTGCACTGCTGGGGGGTGGGGTTGATGGGAGACATGAGTTGGACATGAGTGGGAGCCTTGTGGAGGGTGCACTGCACTGCTGGGGGTGGGGGTGCAGGGGGACATGAGTGGGGGCCTGGTGGAGGGTGCCCTGCACTGCTGGTGGGTGGGGGTACAGGGGGACATGAGTGGGGGCCTGGTGGAGGCTGCCCCTGCACTGCTGGGGGTTGGGGGTGCAGGGGGACATGAGTGGGGGCCTGGTGGAGGGTGCCCTGCACTGCTGGGGGGTGGGGTGCATGGGGACATGAGTGGGGGCCTGGTGGAGGGTGCCCTGCACTGCTGGGGGTATTGGGTGCAGGGAGACATGAGTGGGGGCCTGGTGGAGGCTGCCCCTGCACTGCTGGGGGGTGGGTGCGATGGGAAACATGAGTGGGGGCCTGGTGGAGGGTGCCCCTTGATGCTGGGGGCTCGGGGTGCAGGGGGACATGAGGGGGGCCTGGTGGAGGGTGCCCCTTGATGCTGGGGGGTGGGGGTGCAGGGGGACATGAGTGGGGGCCTGGTGGAGGCTGCCCCTGCACTGCTGGGGGGTGGGGGGGTGGGAGACATGAGTGGGGGCCTGGTGGAGGGTGCCCTGCACTGCTGGCGGTTGGGGGTGCATGGGGACATGAGTGGGGCCTGGTGGAGGGTGCCCCTGCACTGCTGGGTGGTGGGGGTGCAGGGGGACATGAGTTGGACATGAGTGGGGGCCTGGTGGAGGGTGCCCTGCACTGCTGGGGTGTTGGGGTGGTGGGAGACATGAGTGTCGGCCTGGTGGAGGCTGCCCCTGCACTGCTGGGGGGTGGGAGTGATGTGAGACATGAGTGGGGGCCTGGTGGAGGCTGCCCCTGCACTGCTGGGGGTTGGGGGTGCAGGGAGACATGAGTGGGGGCCTGGTGGAGGGTGCCCCTGCACTGCTGGGGGTGGGGGTTATTGGGAGACATAAGTTGGACATGAGTGGGGGCCAGGTGGAGGGTGCCCTGCACTGCTGGGGGTTGGGGGTGTAGGGAGACATGAGTGGGGGCCTGGTGGAGGGTGCCCCTGCGCTGTTGGGGGGTGGGGGTGATGGGAGACATGAGTGGGGGCCTGGTGGAGGGTGCCCCTGGATGCTGGGGGGTGGGGGTGCAGGGGAACATGAGTGGGGGCCTGGTGGAGGGAGCCCTGCACTGCTGGGGTGTGGGGTTGCAGGGGGACATGAGTAGGGGCCTGGTGGAAGGTGCCCCAGCACTGCAGGGGGTGGGGGTGATGGGAGACATGAGTTGGACATGAGTCGGGGCCTGGTGGAGGGTGCCCTGCACTGCTGGGGGTTGGGGGTGCAGGGAGACATGAGTGGGGGCCTGGTGGAGGGTGCCCTGTACAGCTGGGGGGTGGGGGTGATGGGAGACATGAGTGGGGGCCTGGTGGAGGGTGCCCTTGGATGCTGGGGGGTGGGGGTTCAGGGGGACATGAGTGGGGGCCTGGTGGAGGATGCCCTGCATTGCTGGGGGGGTAGGGGTGCAGGGGGACATGAGTGGGGGCCTGGTGGAGGCTACCCCTGCACTACTGGGGGGTGGGGGTGGTGGGAGACATGAGTGGGGGCCTGGTGGAGTGTGCCCTGCACTGCTGGGGGTTGGGGGTGCAGGGAGACATGAGTGGGGGCCTGGTGGAGGCTGCCCCTGCACTGCTGGCGGTTGGGGGTGCACAGGGAGACATGAGTGGGGGCATGGTGGAGGGTGCCCCTTCACTGCTGGGGGTGATGGGAGACATGAGTTGGACATGAGTGGGGGCCTGGTGGAGGGTGCCCCTGAATGCTTGTGGTTGGGGTGCAGGGGGACATGAGTGGGGGCCTGGTGGAGGGTGCCCTGCACTGCTGGGGGATGGGGGTGCAGGGGGACATGTGTGGGGGCCTGGCGGAGGGTGCCCCTGCACTGCTGGGGTATGGTTGTGGTGAGAGACATGAGTGGGGGCCTGGTGGAGGGTGCCCCTGGATGCTGGGGCGTGGGGGTGGTGGGAGACATGAGTGGGGGGCTGGTGGAGGGTGCCCTGCACTGCTGGGGGACGGGGGTGCAGGGGGACATGTGTGGGGGCCTGGTGGAGGTTGCCCTGCACTGCTGGGGAGTGGGGGTGCAGGGGGACATGTGTGGGGGCCTGGTGGAGGGTGCCCTGCACTACTGGGGGCTGAGGGTGGTGGGAGACATGAGTGGGGGCCTGGTGGAGGGTGCCCCTCGATGCTGGGGGTGGGGGTGGTGGGAGACATATGTGGGGGGCTGGTGGAGGGTGCCCTGCACTGCTGGTGGGTGGGGGTGCTGGGAGACATGTGTGGGGGCCTGGTGGAGGGTGCCCTGCACTGCTGGGGGGTGGGGGTGCAGGGGGACATGAGTGGGGGCCTGGTGGAGGGTGCCCCTGCACTGCTGGGGGGTAGGTGTGATGGGAGACATGAGTTGGACATGAGTGGGGGCCTGGTGTAGGCTGCCCTGCACTGCTGGGGGTTGGGGGTGGTGGGAGACATGAGTGGGGGCCTGGTGGAGGGTGCCCCTGCACTGCTGGGGGGTGGGGTTGATGGGAGACATGAGTTGGATATGAGTGGGGGCCTGGTGGAGGGTGCCCCTGGATGCTGGTGGGTGGGGGTGATGGGACACATGAGTTGGACATGATTGGGGGGCTGGTGGAGGGTGCCCTGCACTGCTGGGGGTTGGGGGTGGTGGGAGACATGAGTGGGGGCCTGGTGGAGGGTGCCCCTGGATGCTGGGGGGTGGGGGTGGTGGGAGACATGAGTGGGGGGCTGGTGGAGGGTGCCCTGCACTGCTGGTGGGTGGGGGTGCTGGGAGACATGTGTGGGGGCCTGGTGGAGGGTGCCCTGCACTGCTGGGGGGTGGGGTGGTGGGAGACATGAGTGGGGGCCTGGTGGAGGCTGCCCCTGCACTGCTGGGGGGTGGGGGTGATGGGAGACATGAGTGGGGGCCTGGTGGAGGCTGCCCCTGCACTGCTGGGGGTGCAGGGAGACATGAGTGGGGGCCTAATGGAGGGTGCCCTGCACTCCTGGGGGTTGGGGGTGCAGGGAGACATGAGTGGGGGCCTGGTGGAGGCTGCCCCTGCACTGCTGGGGGGTGGGTGTGATGGGAAACATGAGTGGTGGCCTGGTGGAGGGTGCCCCTTGATGCTGGGGGCTGGGGGTGCAGGGGGACATGAGTGGGGGCCTGGTGGAGGGTGCCCTGCACTGCTGGGGGGTGTGGGTGCAGGGGGACATGAGTGGGGGCCTGGTCGAGGCTGCCCCTGCACTGCTGGGGGGTGGGGGTGGTGGGAGACATGAGTGGGGGCCTGGTGGGGGGTGCCCTGCACTGCTGGTGGTTGGGGGTGCAGGGAGACATGAGTGGGGGCCTGGTGGAGGGTGCCCCTGCACTGCTGGGGGGTGGGGGTGCAGGGGGACATGAGTTGGACATGAGTGGGGGCCTGGTGGAGGGTGCCCTGCACTGCTGGGGGGTGAGGTGGTGGGAGACATAAGTGGGGGCCTGGTGGAGGGTGCCCTGCACTGCTGGGGGGTGGGGTGGTGGGAGTCATGAGTGGGGGCCTGGTGGAGGCTGCCCCTGCACTGCTGGGGGTTGGGGGTGCAGGGAGACATGAGTGGGGGCCTGATGGAGGGTGCCCTGCACTGCTGGGGGTTGGGGGTGCAGGGAGACATGAGTGGGGGCCTGGTGGAGGCTGCCCCTGCACTGCTGGGGGGTGGGTGTGATGGGAAACATGAGTGGTGGCCTGGTGGAGGGTGCCCCTTGATGCTGGGGGCTGGGGGTGCAGGGGGACATGAGTGGGGGCCTGGTGGAGGCTACCCCTGCACTACTGGGGGGTGGGGGTGGTGGGAGACATGAGTGGGGGCCTGGTGGAGGGTGCCCTGCACTGCTGGGGGTTGGGGGTGCAGGGAGACATGAGTGGGGGCCTGGTGGAGGCTGCCCCTGCACTGCTGGCAGTTGGGGGTGCAGGGAGACATGAGTGGGGGCATGGTGGAGGGTGCCCCTTCACTGCTGGGGGGTGGGGGTGATGGGGGACATGAGTTGGACATGAGTGGGGGCCTGGTGGAGGGTGCCCCTGGATGCTTGTGGTTGGGGGTGCAGGGGGACATGAGTGGGAGCCTGGTGGAGGGTGCCCTGCACTGCTGGGGGATGGGGGTGCAGGGGGACATGTGTGGGGGCCTGGCGGAGGGTGCCCCTGCACTGCTGGGGTATGGTTGTGGTGAGAGACATGAGTGGGGGCCTGGTGGAGGGTGCCCCTGGATGCTGGGGCGTGGGGGTGGTGGGAGACATGAGTGGGGGGCTGGTGGAGGGTGCCCTGCACTGCTGGGGGACGGGGTGCAGGGGAACATGTGTGGGGGCATGGTGGAGGGTGCCATGCACTGCTGGGGTGTGGGGGTGCAGGGGGACATGTGTGGGGGCCTGGTGGAGGGTGCCCTGCACTACTGGGGGCTGGGGGTGCAGGGGGACATGAGTGGGGGCCTGGTGGAGGGTGCCCCTGGATGCTGGTGGGTGGGGGTGATGGGACACATTAGTTGGACATGATTGGGGGGCTGGTGGAGGGTGCCCTGCACTGCTGGGGGGTGGGGGTGGTGGGAGACATGAGTGGGGGCCTGGTGGAGGGTGCCCCCCGATGCTGGGGGGTGGGGGTGCAGGGGGACATGTGTGGGGGCCTGGTAGAGGGTGCCCTGCACTGCTGGGGGGTGGGGGTGCAGGGGGACATGAGTGGGGGCCTGGTGGAGGGTGCCCCTGCACTGCTGGGGGGTAGGGGTGATGGGAGACATGAGTTGGACATGAGTGGGGGCCTGGTGTAGGGTGCCCTGCACTGCTGGGGGTTGGAGGTGGTGGGAGACATGAGTGGGGGCCTGGTGGAGGGTGCCCCTGCACTGCTGGGGGGTGGGGTTGATGGGAGACATGAGTTGGACATGGGTGGGGGCCTGGTGGAGGGTGCCCCTGGATGCTGGTGGGTGGGGGTGATGGGACACATGAGTTGGACATGATTGGGGGGCTGGTGGAGGGTGCCCTGCACTGCGGGGGGGTGGGGGTGGTGGGAGACATGAGTAAGGGCCTGGTGGAGGGTGCCCCTGGATGCTGGGGGGCGGGGGTGGTGGGAGACATGAGTGGGGGGCTGGTGGAGGGTGCCCTGCACTGCTGAGGGGTGGGGGTGGTGGGAGACATGAGTGGGGGCCTCGTGGAGGGTGCCCTGCACTGCTGGGGGGTGGGGTGGTGGGAGACATGAGTGGGGGCCTGGTGGAGGCTGCCCCTGCACTGCTGGGGGGTGGGGGTGATGGGAGACATGAGTGGGGACCTGGTGGAGGCTGCCCCTGCACTGCTGGGGGTTGGGGGTGCAGGGAGACATGAGTGGGGGCCTGATGGAGGGTGCCCTTCACTGCTGGGGGTTGGGGGTGCAGGGAGACATGAGTGGGGGCCTGGTGGAGGCTGCCCCTGCACTGCTGGGGGGTGGGTGTGATGGGAAACATGAGTGGTGGCCTGGTGGAGGGTGCCCCTTGATGCTGGGGGCTGGGGGTGCAGGGGGACATGAGTGGGGGCCTGGTGGAGGGTGCCCTGCACTGCTGGGGGGGGTGGGTGCAGGGGGACATGATTGGGGCCTGGTCGAGGCTGCCCCTGCACTGCTGGGGGGTTGGGGTGGTGGGAGACATGAGTGGGGGCCTGGTGGGGGGTGCCCTGCACTGCTGGTGGTTGGGGGTGCAGGGAGACATGAGTGGGGGCCTGGTGGAGGGTGCCCCTGCACTGCTGGGGGGTGGGGGTGCAGGGGGACATGAGTTGGACATGAGTGGGGGCCTGGTGGAGGGTGCCCTGCACTGCTGGGGGGTGAGGTGGTGGGAGACATAAGTGGGGGCCTGGTGGAGGCTGCCCCTGCACTGCTGGGGGGTGGGGGTGATGGGAGACATGAGTGGGGGCCTGGTGGAGGCTGCCCCTGCACTGCTGGGGGTTGGGGGTGCAGGGAGACATGAGTGGGGGCCTGGTGGAGGGTGCCCCTGCACTGTTGGGGGTGGGGGTGATTGGAGACATAAGTTGGACATGAGTGGGGGCCAGGTGGAGGGTGACCTGCACTGCTGGGGGCTGGGGGTGCAGGGAGACATGAGTGGGGGCCTGGTGGAGAGTGACCCTGGATGCTGGGGGGTGGGGGTGCAGGGGGACATGAGTGGGGGTCTGGTGGAGGGGGCCCTGCACTGCTGGGGGGTGGGGGTGCAGGGGGACATGAGTGGGGGCCTGGTGGAGGGTGCCCCTGCATTGCTTGGAGGTGGGGGAGATGGGAGACATGAGTTGGACATGAGTGGGGGCCTGGTGGAGGGTGCCCTGCACTGCCAGGGGTTGGGGGTGCAGGGAGACATAAGTGGGGGCCTGGTGGAGGGTGCCCTGCACTGCTGGGGGGTGGGGGTGATATGAGACATGAGTGGGGGCCTGGCGGAGGGTGTCCATGGATGCTGGGGGGTGGGGATGCAGGGGGACATGAGTGGGGGCCTGGTGGAGGGTGCCCTGCATTGCTGGGGGGTGGGGGTGCGGGGGGACATGAGTGGGGGCTTGGTGGAGGCTGCTCCTGCACTGCTGGGGGGTGGGGGTGGTGGGAGACATGAGTCGGGGCCTGGTGGAGGGTGCCCTGCACTGCTGGGGGTTGGGGGTGCAGGGAGACATGAGTGGGGGCCTGGTGGAGGCTGCCCCTGCACTGCTGGCGGTTGGGGGTGCAGGGAGACATGAGTGGGGGCCTGGTGGAGGGTGCCCCTTCACTGCTGGGGGGTCGGGGTGATGGGAGACATGAGTTGGACATGAGTGGAGGCCTGGTGGAGGGTGCCCCTTGATGCTTGTGGGTGGGGGTGCAGGGGGACATGAGTGGGGGCCTGGTGGAGGGTGCCCTGCACTGCTGGGGGGTGGGGGTGCAGGGGGACATGTGTGGGGGCCTGTTGGAGGGTGCCCTGCACTGCTGGGGAGTGGGGGTGCAGGGGGACATGTGTGGGGGCCTGGTGGAGGGTGCCCTGCACTGCTGGGGAGTGGGGGTGCAGGGGGACATGAGTGGGGGCCTGGTGGAGGGTGCCCTGCACTGCTGGGGGGTGGGGGTGCAGATGGACATGTGTGGGGGCCTGGTGGAGGGTGCCCTGCACTGCTGGGGAGTGGGGGTGCAGGGGGACATGTGTGGGGGCCTGGTGGTGGGTGCCCTGCACTGCTGGGGGGTTGGGGTGCAGGGGGACATGAGTGGGGGCCTGGTGGAGGGTGCCCCTGGATGCTGGTGGGTGGGGGTGATGGGACACATGAGTTGGACATGAGTGGGGGGCTGGTGGAGGGTGCCCTGCACTGCTGAGGGGTGGGGGTGGTGGGAGACATGAGTGGGGGCCTGGTGGAGGGTGCCCCTGGATGCTGGGGGGTGGGGGTGGTGGGAGACATGAGTGGGGGGCTGGTGGAGGGTGACCTGCACTGCTGGTGGGTGGGGGTGCTGGGAGACATGTGTGGGGGCCTGGTGGAGGGTGCCCTTCACTGCTGGGTGGTGGGGGTGCAGGGGGACATGAGTGGGGGCCTGGTGGAGGGTGCCCCTGGATGCTGGGGGGTGGGGGTGCAGGGGGTCCTGAGTGGGGGCCTGGTGGAGGGTGCCCTGCACTGCTGGGGGGTGGGGGTGCAGGGGGACATGAGTGAGGGCCTGGTGGAGGGTGCCCCTGCACTGCTGGGGGGTGGGGGTGATGGGAGACATGAGTTGGACATGAGTGGGGGCCTGGTGTAGGGTGCCCTGCACTGCTGGGGGTTGGGGGTGGTGGGAGACATGAATGGGGGCCTGGTGGAGGGTGCCCCTGCACTGGTGGGGGGTGGGGTTGATGGGAGACATGAGTTGGACATTAGTGGGGGCCTGATGGAGGGTGCCCTGCACTGCTGGGGGGTGGGGGTGGTGGGAGACATGAGTGGGGACCTTGTGGAGGGTGCCCCTGGATGCTGGGGGGTGGGGGTGATGGGAGACATGAGTGGGGGCCTGGTGGAGGCTGCCCCTGCACTGCTGGGGGTTGGGGGTGCAGGGGGACATGAGTGGGGGCCTGGTGGAGGGTGCCCTGCACTGATGGGGGTGGGGGAGCAGGGGGACATGAGTGGGGGCCTGGTGGAGGGTGCCCTGCACTGCTGGGGGTTGGGGGTGCAGGGAGACATGAGTGGGGGCCTGGTGGAGGCTGCCCCTGCACTGCTGGTGGGTGGGGGTGATGGGAAACATGAGTGGGGGCCTGGTGGAGGGTGCCCCTGGATGCTGGGGGCTGGGGGTGCAGGGGGACATGAGTGGGGGCCTGGTGGAGGGTGCCCTGCACTGCTGGGGGGTGGGGGTGCAGGGGAACATGAGTGGGGGCCTGGTGGAGGCTGCCCCTGCACTGCTGGGGGTGGGGGTGGTGGGAGACATGAGTGGGGGCCTGGTGGAGGGTGCCCTGCACAGCTGGTGGTTGGGGGTGCAGGGAGACATGAGTGGGGGCCTGGTGGAGGGTGCCCCTGCACTGCTGGGGGGTGGGGGTGCAGGGGGACATGAGTTGGACATGAGTGGGGGCCTAGTGGAGGGTGCCCTGCACTGCTGGGTGGGGTGATGGGAGACATGAATGGGGGCCTGGTGGAGGCTGCCCCTGCACTGCTGGGGTTGGGGGTGCAGGGAGATATGAGTGGGGGCCTGGTGGAGGGTGCCCCTGCACTGCTGGGGGTGGGGGTGATGGGAGACATGAGTTGGACATGAGTGGGAGCCAGGTGGAGGGTGCCCTGCACTGCTGGGGGTTGGGGGTGCAGGGAGACATGAGTGGGGGCCTGGTGGAGGGTGCCCCTGCACTGCTGGGGGGTGGGGTGATGGGAGACATGAGTGGGGGCCTGGTGGAGGCTGCGCCTGCACTGCTGGGGGTTGTGGGTGCAGGGAGATATGAGTGGGGGCCTGGTGGAGGGTGCCCCTGCACTGCTTGGGGTGGGGGTGATGGGAGACATGAGTTGGACATGAGTGGGAGCCAGGTGGAGGGTGCCCTGCACTGCTGGGGGTTGGGGGTGCAGAGAGACATGAGTGGGGGCCTGGTGGAGGGTGCCCCTGCATTGCTGGGGGGTGGGGGTGATGGGAGACATGAGTTGGACATGAGTGGGGGCCTGGTGGAGGGTGCCCTGCACTGCTGGGGGTTGGGGGTGCAGGGAGACATGAGTGGGGGCCTGGTGGAGGGTGCCCCTGGATACTGGGGGTGGGGGTGGTGGGAGACATGAGTGGGGGCCTGGTGGAGGGTGCCCTGCACAGCTGGTGGTTGGGGGTGCAGGGAGACATGAGTGGGGGCCTGGTGGAGGGTGCCCCTGCACTGCTGGGGGGTGGGGGTGCAGGGGGACATGAGTTGGACATGAGTGGGGGCCTAGTGGAGGGTGCCCTGCACTGCTGGGTGGGGTGATGGGAGACATGAATGGGGGCCTGTTGGAGGGTGCCCCTGCACTGCTGGGGGGTGGGGGTGATGGGAGGCATGAGTTGGACATGAGTGGGAGCCAGGTGGAGGGTGCCCTGCACTGCTGGGGGTTGGGGGTGCAGGGAGACATGAGTGGGGGCCTGGTGGAGGGTGCCCCTGCACTGCTGGGGGGTGGGGTGATGGGAGACATGAGTGGGGGCCTGGTGGAGGCTGCACCTGCACTGCTGGGGGTTGTGGGTGCAGGGAGATATGAGTGGGGGCCTGGTGGAGGGTGCCCCTGCACTGCTGGGGGTGGGGGTGATGGGAGACATGAGTTGGACATGAGTGGGAGCCAGGTGGAGGGTGCCCTGCACTGCTGGGGGTGCAGGGGTGCAGGGAGACATGAGTGGGGGCCTGGTGGAGGGTGCCCCTGCATTGCTGGGGGGTGGGGGTGATGGGAGACATGAGTTGGACATGAGTGGGGGCCTGGTGGAGGGTGCCCTGCACTGCTGGGGGTTGGGGGTGCAGGGAGACATGAGAGGGGGCCTGGTGGAGGGTGCCCCTGGATACTGGGGGGTGGGGGTTCAGGGGGACATGAGTGGGGGCCTGGTGGAGGGTGCCCTGCATTGCTAGGGGGTGGGGGTGCAGGGGGACATGAGTGTGGGCCTGGTGGAGGCTGCCCCTGCACTGCTGGGAGGTGGGGGTGGTGGGAGACATGAGTGGGGGCCTGGTGGAGGGTGCCCTGCACTGCTGGGGGTTGGGGGTGCAGGGAGACATGAGTGGGGGCCTGGTGGAGGCTGCCCCTGCACTGCTGGCGGTTGGGGGTGCAGGGAGACATGAGTGGGGGCATGTGGGTGCCCCTTCATATGCTGGGGGGTGGGGGTGATGGGAGACATGAGTTGGACATGAGTGGGGGCCTGGTGGAGGGTGCCCCTGGATGCTTGTGGGTGGGGGTGCAGGGGGACATGAGTGGGGGCCTTGTGGAGGGTGCCCTGCACTGCTGGGGGCTGGGGTGCTGGGGGATATGTGTGGGGGCCTGGTGGAGGTTGCCCCTTCACTGCTGGGGTATGGGGGTGGTGGGAGACATGAGTGGGGGCCTGGTGGAGGGTGCCCCTGGATGCTGGGGCGTGGGGGTGGTGGGAGACATGAGTGGGGGCTGGTGGAGGGTGCCCTGCACTGCTGGGGGGTGGGGGTGCAGGGGGACATGTGTGGGGCCTGGTGGAGGGTGCCCTGCACTGCTGGGGGATGTGGGTGCAGGGGGACATGTGTGGGGGCCTGGTGGAGGGTTCCCTGCACTGCTGGGGGTTGGGGGTGCAGGGGGACATGAGTGGGGGCCTGGTGGAGGGTGCCCCTGGATGCTGGTGAATGGGGGTGATGGGACACATGAGTTGGACATGAGTGGGGGGCTGGTGGAGGGTGCCCTGCACTGCTGGGGGGTGGGGGTGGTGGGAGACATGAGTGGGGGGTGGTGGAGGGTGCCCCTGGATGCTGGGGGGTGGGGGTGGTGGGAGACATGAGTGGGGGGCTGGTGGAGGATGCCCTGCACTGCTGGGGGCGTGGGGGTACAGGGGGACATGAGTGGGGGCCTGGTGGAGGGTGCCCCTGGATGCATGTGGGTGAGGGTGCAGGGGGACATGAGTGGGGGCCTGGTGGAGGGTGCCCTGCACTGCTGGGGGGTGGGGGTGCAGGAGGACATGTGTGGGAGCCTGGTGGAGGGTGCCCCTGCACTGCTGGGGGGTGGGGTGGTGGGAGACATGAGTGGGGGCCTGGTGGAGGCTGCCCCTGCACTGCTGGGGGGTGGGGGTGATGGGAGACATGAGTAGGGGCCTGGTGGAGGCTGCCCCTGCACTGCTGGGGGTTGGGGGTGCAGGGAGACATGAGTGGGGGCCTGGTGGAGGGTGCCCCTGCCATGTTGGGGGTGGGGGTGATTGGAGACATAAGTTGGACATGAGTGGGGGCCAGGTGGAGGGTGCCCTGCACTGCTGGGGGTTGGGGGTGCAGGGAGACATGAGTGGGGGCCTGGTGGAGAGTGCCCCTGGATGCTGGGGGGTGGGGGTGCAGGGGGACATGAGTCGGGGTCTGGTGGAGGGGGCCCTACACTGCTGGGGAGTGGGGGTGAAGGGGGACATGAGTGGGGGCCTGGTGGAGGGTGCCCCTGCACTGCTTGGGGGTGGGGGAGATGGGAGACATGAGTTGGACATGAGTGGGGGCCTGGTGGAGGGTGCCCTGCACTGCCGGGGGTTGGGGGTGCAGGGAGACATAAGTGGGGGCCTGGTGGAGGGTGCTCTGCACTGCTGGGGGGTGGGGGTGATATGAGACATGAGTGGGGGCCTGGCGGAGGGTGCCCCTGGATGCTGGGGGTTGGGGGTGCAGGGAGACATGCGTGGCGGCCTGGTGGATGCTGCCCCTGCACTGCTGGCGGTTGGGGGTGCAGGGAGACATGAGTGGGGGCCTGGTGGAGGGTGCCCCTTCACTGCTGGGGGGTGGAGGTGATGGGAGACATGAGTTGGACATGAGTGGGGGCCTGGTGGAGGGTGCCCCTTGATGCTTGTGGGTGGGGGTGCAGGGGGACATGAGTGGGGGCCTGGTGGAGGGTGCCCTGCACTGCTGGGGGGTGGGGGTGCAGGGGGACATGTGTGGGGGCCTGTTGGAGGGTGCCCTGCACTGCTGGGGAGTGGGGGTGCAGGGGGACATGTGTGGGGGCCTGGTGGAGGGTGCCCTGCACTGCTGGGGGGTGGGGGTGCAGGGTGACATGAGTGGGGGCCTGGTGGAGGGTGCCCTGCACTGCTGGGGGGTGGGGGTGCAGATGGACATGTGTGGGGGCCTGGTGGAGGGTGCCCTGCACTGCTGGGGAGTGGGGGTGCAGGGGGACATGTGTGGGGGCCTGGTGGAGGGTGCCCTGCACTGCTGGGGGAGGGGGTGCAGGGGGACATGAGTTGGGGCCTGGTGGAGGGTGCCCTGTACTGCTGGGGGGTGGGGGTGCAGGGAGACATGAGTGGGGGCCTGGTGGAGAGTGCCCCTGGATGCTGGGGGGTGCGGGTTCAGGGGGACATGAGTGGGGGCTTGGTGGAGGGTGCCCTGCACTGCTAGGGGGTGGGGCTACAGGGGGACATGAGTGGGGGCCTGGTGGAGGGTGCCCCTGCACTGCTGGGGGGTGGGGGTGATGGGAGACATGAGTTGGACATGAGTGGGGGCCTGGTGTAGGGTGCCCTGCACTGCTGGGGGTTGGGGTGGTGGGAGACATGAGTGGGGGCCTGGTGGAGGGTGCCCCTGCACTGCTGGGGGGTGGGGTTGATGGGAGACATGAGTTGGACATGAGTGGGGGCCTTGTGGAGGGTGCACTGCACTGCTGGGGGGTGGGGGTGGTGGGAGACATGAGTGGGGGCCTGGTGGAGGGTGCCCTTTGATGCTGGGGGGTGGGGGTGATGGGAGACATGAGTGGGGGCCTGGTGGAGCCTGCCCCTGCACTGCTGGGGGTTGGGGGTGCAGGGGGACATGAGTGGGGGCCTGGTGGAGGGTGCCCTGCACTGCTGGGGGTGGGGGTGCAGGGGGACATGAGTGGGGGCCTGGTGGAGGGTGCCCTGCACTGCTGGGGGTTGGGGGTGCAGGGAGACATGAGTGGGGGCCTGGTGGAGGATGCCCCTGCACTGCTGGGGGGTGGGCGTAATGGGAAACATGAGTGGGGGCCTGGTGGAGGGTGCCCCTTGATGCTGGGGGCTCGGGGTGCAGGGGGACATGAGGGGGGCCTGGTAGAGGGTGCCCTGCACTGCTGGGGGGTGGGGGTGCAGGGGGACATGAGTGGGGTCCTGGTGGAGGCTGCCCCTGCACTGCTGGGGGGTGGGGGTGGTGGGAGACATGAGTGGGGGCCTGGTGGAGGGTGCCCTGCACTGCTGGTGGTTGGGGGTGCAGGGAGACATGAGTGGGGGCCTGGTGGAGGGTGCCCCTGCACTGCTGGGGGGTGGGGGTGCAGGGGGACATGAGTTGGACATGAGTGGGGGCCTGGTGGAGGGTCCCTGCACTGCTGGGGGGTGGGGGTGGTGGGAGACATGAGTGTGGGCCTGGTGGAGGCTGCCCCTGCACTGCTGGGGGGTGGGAGTGATGGGAGACATAAGTGGGGGCCTGGTGGAGGCTGCCCCTGCACTGCTGGGGGTTGGGGGTGCAGGGAGACATGAGTGGGGGCCTGGTGGAGGGTGCCCCTGCACTGCTGGGGGTGGGGGTGATTGGGAGACATAAGTTGGACATGAGTGGGGGCCAGGTGGAGGGTGCCCTGCACTGCTGGGGGTTGGGGGTGCAGGGAGACATGAGTGGGGGCCTGGTGGAGGGTGCCCCTGCACTGTTGGGGGGTAGGGGTGATGGGAGACATGAGTGGGGGCCTGGTGGAGGGTGCCCCTGGATGCTGGGGGGTGGGGGTGCAGAGGAACATGAGTGGGGGCCTGGTGGAGGGGGCCCTGCACTGCTGGAGTGTGGGGGTGCAGGGGGACATGAGTGGGGGCCTGGTGGAAGGTGCCCCTGCACTGCAGGGGGTGGGGGTGATGGGAGACATGAGTTGGACATGAGTGGGGGCCTGGTGGAGGGTGCCCCTTCACTGCTGGGGGGTGGAGGTGATGGGAGACATGAGTTGGACATGAGTGGGGGCCTGGTGGAGGGTGCCCCTTGATGCTTGTGGGTGGGGGTGCAGGGGGACATGAGTGGGGGCCTGGTGGAGGGTGTCCTGCACTGCTGGGGGGTGGGGGTGCAGGGGGACATGTGTGGGGGCCTGTTGGAGGGTGCCCTGCACTGCTGGGGCGTGGGGGTGCAGGAGGACATGTGTGGGGGCCTGGTGGAGGGTGCCCTGCACTGCTGGGGGGTGGGGGTGCAGGGGGACATGAGTGGGGGCCTGGTGGAGGGTGCCCTGCACTGCTGGGGGGTGGGGGTGCAGATGGACATGTGTGGGGGCCTGGTGGAGGGTGCCCTGCACTGCTGGGGAGTGGGGGTGCAGGGGGACATGTGTGGGGGCCTGGTGGAGGGTGCCCTGCACTGCTGGGGGTGGGGGTGCAGGGGGACATGAGTGGGGGCCTGGTGGAGGGTGCCCTGCACTGCTGGGGGGTGGGGGTGCAGGGAGACATGAGTGGGGGCCTGGTGGAGGGTGCCCCTGGATGCTGGGGGGTGGGGGTGCAGGGGGACATGAGTGGGGGCTTGGTGGAGTGTGCCCTGCACTGCTAGGGGGTGGGGGTACAGGGGGACATGAGTCGGGGCCTGGTGGAGGGTGCCCCTGCACTGCTGGGGGGTGGGGGTGATGGGAGACATGAGTTGGACATGAGTGAGGGCCTGGTGTAGGGTGCCCTGCACTGCTGGGGGTTGGGGTGGTGGGAGACATGAGTGGGGGCCTGGTGGAGGGTGCCCCTGCACTGCTGGGGGGTGGGGTTGATGGGAGACATGAGTTGGACATGAGTGGGGGCCTTGTGGAGGGTGCACTGCACTGCTGGGGGGTGGGGGTGGTGGGAGACATGAGTGGGGGCCTGGTGGAGGGTGCCCTTTGATGGTGGGGGTGATGGGAGACATGAGTGGGGGCCTGGTGGAGGCTGCCCCTGCACTGCTGGGGGTTGGGGGTGCAGGGGGACATGAGTGGGGGCCTGGTGGAGGGTGCCCTGCACTTCTGGGGGTGGGGGTGCAGGGGGACATGAGTGGGGGCCTGGTGGAGGGTGCCCTGCACTGCTGGGGGTTGGGGGTGCAGGGAGACATGAGTGGGGGCCTGGTGGAGGATGCCCCTGCACTGCTGGGGGGTGGACGTGATGGGAAACATGAGTGGGGGCCTGGTGGAGGCTGCCCCTGCACTGCTGGGGGGTGTGGGTGGTGGGAGACATGAGTGGGGGCCTGGTGGAGGGTGCCCTGCACTGCTGGTGGTTGGGGGTGCAGGGAGACATGAGTGGGGGCCTGGTGGAGGGTGCCCCTGCACTGCTGGGGGGTGGGGGTGCAGGGGGACATGAGTTGGACATGAGTGGGGGCCTGGTGGAGGGTCCCTGCACTGCTGGGGGGTGGGGGTGGTGGGAGACATGAGTGTCGGCCTGGTGGAGGCTGCCCCTGCACTGCTGGGGGGTGGGAGTGGTGGGAGACATGAGTGGGGGCCTGGTGGAGGCTGCCCCTGCACTGCTGGGGGTTGGGGGTGCAGGGAGACATGAGTGGGGGCCTAGTGGAGGGTGCCCCTGCACTGCTGGGGGTGGGGGTGATTGGGAGACATAAGTTGGACATGAGTGGGGGCCAGGTGGAGGGTGCCCTGCACTGCTGGGGGTTGGGGGTGCAGGGAGACATGAGTGGGGGCCTGGTGGAGGGTGCCCCTGCACTGTTGGGGGGTGGGGGTGATGGGAGACATGAGTGGGGGCCTGGTGGAGGGTGCCCCTGGATGCTGGGGGGTGGGGGTGCAGAGGAACATGAGTGGGGGCCTGGTGGAGGGGGCCCTGCACTGCTGGGGTGTGGGGGTGCAGGGGGACATGAGTGGGGGCCTGGTGGAGGGTGCCCCTGCACTGCTGGGGGGTGGGGGTGCAGGGGGACATGAGTTGGACATGAGTGGGGGCCTGGTGGAGGGTGCCCTGCACTGCTGGGGGTTGGGGCTGCAGGGAGACATGAGTGGGGGCCTGGTGGAGGGTGCCCTGCACTGCTGGGGGGTGGGGGTGATGGGAGACATGAGTGGGGGCCTGGTGGAGGGTGCCCTTGGATGCTGGGGGGTGGGGGTGCAGGGGGACATGAGTGGGGGCCTGGTGGAGGATGCCCTGTATTGCTGGGGGGTGGGGGTGCAGGGGGACATGAGTGGGGGCCTGGTGGAAGCTACCCCTGCACTACTGGGGGGTGGGGGTGGTGGGAGACATGAGTGGGGGCCTGGTGGAGGGTGCCCTGCACTGCTGGGGGTTGGGGGTGCAGGGAGACATGAGTGGGGGCCTGGTGGAGGCTGCCCCTGCACTGCTGGCGGTTGGGGGTGCAGGGAGACATGAGTGGGGGCATGGTGGAGGGAGCCCCTTCACTGCTGGGGGGTGGGGGTGATGGGAGACATGAGTTGGACATGAGTGGGGGCCTGGTGGAGGGTGCCCCTGGATGCTTGTGGTTGGAGGTGCAGGGGGACATGAGTGGGGGCCTGGTGGAGGGTACCCTGCACTGCTGGGGGATGGGGGTGCAGGGGGACATGTGTGGGGGCCTGGCGGAGGGTGCCCCTGCACTGCTGGGGTATGGGGGTGATGAGAGACATGAGTAGGGGCCTGGTGGAGGGTGCCCCTGGATGCTGGGGTGTGGGGGTGGTGGGAGACATGAGTGGGGGGCTGGTGGAGGGTGCCCTGCACTGCTGGGGGGTGGGGGTGCAGGGGGACATGTGTGGGGGCCTGGTGGAGGGTGCCCTGCACTGCTGGGGAGTGGGGGTGCAGGGGGACATGTGTGGGGGCCTGGTGGAGGGTGCCCTGCACTACTGGGGGCTGGGGGTGCAGGGGGACATGGATGGGGCCTGGTCGAGGGTGCCCCTGGATGCTGGTGGGTGGGGGTGATGGGACACATGAGTTGGACATGATTGGGGGGCTGGTGGAGGGTGCCCTGCACTGCTGGGGGGTGGGGGTGGTGGGAGACATGAGTGGGGGCCTGGTGGAGGGTGCCCCTGGATGCTGGGGGGTGGGGGTGGTGGGAGACATGAGTGGGGGGCTGGTGGAGGGTACACTGCACTGCTGGTGGGTGTGGGTGCTGGGAGACATGTGTGGGGGCCTGGTGGAGGATGCCCTGCACTGCTGGGGGGTGGGGGTGCAGGGGGACATGAGTGGGGGCCTGGTGGAGGGTGCCCCTGCACTGCTGGGGGGTAGGGGTGATGGGAGACATGTGTTGGACATGAGTGGGGGCCTGGTGTAGGGTGCCCTGCACTGCTGGGGGTTAGGGATGGTGGGAGACATGTGTGGGGGGCTGGTGGAGGGTGCCCCTGCACTGCTGGGGGGTGGGGTTGATGGGAGACATGAGTTGGACATGAGTGGGGGCCTGGTGGAGGCTGCCCCTGCACTGCTGGTGGGTGGGGGTGATGGGACACATGAGTTGGACATGATTGGGGGGCTGGTGGAGGGTGCCCTGCACTGCTGTGGGGTGGGGGTGGTGGGAGACATGAGTGGGGGCCTGGTGGAGGGTGCCCCTGGATGCTGGGGGGTGGGGGTGGTGGGAGACATGAGTGGGGGGCTGGTGGAGGGTGCCCTGCACTGCTGGTGGGTGGGGGTGCTGGGAGACATGTGTGGGGGCCTGGTGGAGGGTGCCCTGCACTGCTGGGGGGTGGGGGTGCAGGGGGACATGAGTGGGGGCCTGGTGGAGGGTGCCCCTGCACTGCTGGGGGGTAGGGGTGATGGGAGACATGAGTTGGACATGAGTGGGGGCCTGGCGTAGGGTGCCCTGCACTGCTGGGGGTTGGGGGTGGTGGGAGACATGAGTGGGGGCCTGGTGGAGGGTGCCCCTGCACTGCAGGGGGTGGGGTTGATGGGAGACATGAGTTGGACATGAGTGGGGGCCTGGTGGAGGGTGCCCTGCACTGCTGGGGTTTGGGGGTGCAGGGGGACATGAGTGGGGGCCTGGTGGAGGGTGCCCTGCACTGCTGGGGGGTGGGGGTGTAGGGCAAAATGAGTGGGGGCCTGGTGGAGGGTGCCCTGCACTGCTGGGGGTTGGGGGTGCAAGGAGACATGAGTGGGGGCCTGGTGGAGGCTGCCCCTGCACTGCTGGGGGGTGGGCGTGATGGGAAACATGAGTGGAGGCCTCGTGGAGGGTGCCCCTTGATGCTGGGGGCTGGGGGTGCAGGGGGACATGTGTGGGGGCCTGGTGGAGGGTGCCCTGCACTGCTGGGGGTGTGGGTGCAGGGGGACATGAGTGGGGGCCTGGTGGAGGCTGCCCCTGCACTGCTGGGGGGTGGGGGTGGGGGTGGTGGGAGACATGAGTGGGGGCCTGGTGGAGGGTGCCCTGCACTGCTGGTGGTTGGGGGTGCAGGGAGACATGAGTGGGGGCCTGGTGGAGGGTGCCCCTGCACTGCTGGGGGGTGGGGGTGCAGGGGGACATGAGTTGGACATGAGTGGGTGCCTGGTGGAGGGTGCCCTGCACTGCTGGGGGGTGGGGTGGTGGGAGACATGAGTGGGGGCCTGGTGGAGGCTGCCCCTGCACTGCTGGGGGGTGGGGGTGATGGGAGACATGAGTGGGAGCCTGGTGGAGGCTGCCCCTGCACTGCTGGGGGTTGGGGGTGCAGGGAGACATGAGTGGGGGCCTGGTCGAGGGTGCCCTGCACTGCTGAGGGTTGGGGGTGCAGGGAGTGGGGGCCTGGTGGAGGCTGCCCCTGCACTGCTGGGGGGTGGGTGTGATGGGAAACATGAGTGGATGCCTGGTGGAGGGTGCCCCTTGATGCTGGGGGCTGGGGGTGCAGGGGAACATGAGTGGGGGCCTGGTGGAGGGTGCCCTGCACTGCTGGGGGGTGTGGGTGCAGGGGGACATGAGTGGGGGCCTGGTGGAGGCTGCCCCTGCACTGCTGGGGGGTGGGGGTGGTGGGAGACATGAATGGAGGCCTGGCGGAGGGTGTCCTGCACTGCTGGTGGTTGGGGGTGCAGGGAGACATGAGTGGGGGCCTGGTGGAGGGTGCCCCTGCATTGCTGGGGGGTGGGGGTGCAGGGGGACATGAGTTGGACATGAGTGGGGGCCTGGTGGAGGGTGCCCTGCACTGCTGGGGGGTGGGGTGGTGGGAGACATGAGTGGGGGCCTGGTGGAGGCTGCCCCTGCACTGCTGGGGGGTGGGGGTGATGGGAGACATGCGTGGGGGCCTGGTGGAGGCTGCCCCTGCACTGCTGGGGGTTAGGGGTGCAGGGAGACATGAGTGGGGGCCTGGTGGAGGGTGCCCCTGCACTGTTGGGGGTGGGGGTGATTGGAGACATAAGTTGGACATTAGTGGGGGCCAGGTGGAGGGTGCCCTGCACTGCTGGGGGTTGGGGGTGCAGGGAGACATGAGTGGGGGCCTGGTGGAGAGTGCCCCTGGATGCTGGGGGGTGGGGGTGCAGGGGGACATGAGTGGGGGTCTGGTGGAGGGGGCCCTGCACTGCTGGGGGGTGGGGGTGAAGGGGGACATGAGTGGGGGCCTGGTGGAGGATGCCCCTGCACTGCTTGGGGGTGGGGGAGATGGGAGACATGAGTTGGACATGAGTGGGGGCCTGGTGGAGGGTGCCCTGCACTGCCGGGGGTTCGGGGTGCAGGGAGACATAAGTGGGGGCCTGGTGGAGGGTGCCCTGCACTGCTGGGGGTGGGGGTGATATGAGACATGAGTGGGGGCCTGGAGGAGGGTGCCCCTGGATGCTGGGGGTTGGGGGTGCAGGGAGACATGAGTGGGGGCCTGGTGGAGGCTGCCCCTGCACTGCTGGCGGTTGGGGGTGCAGGGAGACATGAGTGGGGGCCTGGTGGAGGGTGCCCCTTCACTGCTGGGGGTTGGAGGTGATGGGAGACATGAGTTGGACATGAGTGGGGGCCTGGTGGAGGGTGCCCCTTGATGCTTGTGGGTGGGGGTGCAGGGGGACATGAGTGGGGGCCTGGTGGAGGGTACCCTGCACTGCTGGGGGGTGGGGGTGCAGGGGGACATGTGTGGGGGCCTGTTGGAGGGTGCCCTGCACTGCTGGGGAGTGGGGGTGCAGGGGGACATGTGTGGGGGCCTGGTGGAGGGTGCCCTGCACTGCTGGGGGGTGGGGGTGCAGGGGGACATGAGTGGGGGCCTGGAGGAGGGTGCCCTGCACTGCTGGGGGGTGGGGGTGCAGATGGACATGTGTGGGGGCCTGGTGGAGGGTGTCCTGCACTGCTGGGGAGTGGGGGTGCAGGGGGACATGTGTGGGGGCCTGCTGGAGGCTGCCCTGCTGGGGGGTGGGGGTGCAGGGGGACATGAATGGGGGCCTGGTGGAGGGTGCCCTGCACTGCTGGGGGGTGGGGGTGATGGGACACATGAGTTGGACATGAGTGGGGGGCTGGTGGAGGGTGCCCTGCACTGCTGAGGGGTGGGGGTGGTGGGAGACATGAGTGGGGGCCTGGTGGAGGGTGCCCCTGGATGCTGGGGGGTGGGGGTGGTGGTAGACATGAGTGGGGGGCTGGTGGAGGGTGACCTGCACTGCTGGTGGGTGGGGGTGCTGGGAGACATGTGTGGGGGCCTGGTGGAGGGTGCCCTGCACTGCTGGGGGGTGGGGGTGCAGGGAGACATGAGTGGGGGCCTGGTGGAGGGTGCCCCTGGATGCTGGGGGGTGGGGGTGCAGGGGGACATGAGTGGGGGCCTGGTGGAGGGTGCCCTGCACTGATGGGGGTGGGGGAGCAGGGGGACATGAGTGGGGGCCTGGTGGAGGGTGCCCTGCACTGCTGGGGGTTGGGGGTGCAGGGAGACATGAGTGGGGGCCTGGTGGAGGCTGCCCCTGCACTGCTGGTGGGTGGGGGTGATGGGAAACATGAGTGGGGGCCTGGTGGAGGGTGCCCCTGGATGCTGGGGGCTGGGGGTGCAGGGGGACATGAGTGGGGGCCTGGTGGAGGGTGCCCTGCACTGCTGGGGGGTGGGGGTGCAGGGGAACATGAGTGGGGGCCTGGTGGAGGCTGCCCCTGCACTGCTGGGGGTGGGGGTGGTGGGAGACATGAGTGGGGGCCTGGTGGAGGGTGCCCTGCACAGCTGGTGGTTGGGGGTGCAGGGAGACATGAGTGGGGGCCTGGTGGAGGGTGCCCCTGCACTGCTGGGGGGTGGGGGTGCAGGGGGACATGAGTTGGACATGAGTGGGGGCCTAGTGGAGGGTGCCCTGCACTGCTGGGTGGGGTGATGGGAGACATGAATGGGGGCCTGGTGGAGGCTGCCCCTGCACTGCTGGGGTTGGGGGTGCAGGGAGATATGAGTGGGGGCCTGGTGGAGGGTGCCCCTGCACTGCTGGGGGTGGGGGTGATGGGAGACATGAGTTGGACATGAGTGGGAGCCAGGTGGAGGGTGCCCTGCACTGCTGGGGGTTGGGGGTGCAGGGAGACATGAGTGGGGGCCTGGTGGAGGGTGCCCCTGCACTGCTGGGGGGTGGGGTGATGGGAGACATGAGTGGGGGCCTGGTGGAGGCTGCGCCTGCACTGCTGGGGGTTGTGGGTGCAGGGAGATATGAGTGGGGGCCTGGTGGAGGGTGCCCCTGCACTGCTTGGGGTGGGGGTGATGGGAGACATGAGTTGGACATGAGTGGGAGCCAGGTGGAGGGTGCCCTGCACTGCTGGGGGTTGGGGGTGCAGAGAGACATGAGTGGGGGCCTGGTGGAGGGTGCCCCTGCATTGCTGGGGGGTGGGGGTGATGGGAGACATGAGTTGGACATGAGTGGGGGCCTGGTGGAGGGTGCCCTGCACTGCTGGGGGTTGGGGGTGCAGGGAGACATGAGTGGGGGCCTGGTGGAGGGTGCCCCTGGATACTGGGGGTGGGGGTGGTGGGAGACATGAGTGGGGGCCTGGTGGAGGGTGCCCTGCACAGCTGGTGGTTGGGGGTGCAGGGAGACATGAGTGGGGGCCTGGTGGAGGGTGCCCCTGCACTGCTGGGGGGTGGGGGTGCAGGGGGACATGAGTTGGACATGAGTGGGGGCCTAGTGGAGGGTGCCCTGCACTGCTGGGTGGGGTGATGGGAGACATGAATGGGGGCCTGTTGGAGGGTGCCCCTGCACTGCTGGGGGGTGGGGGTGATGGGAGGCATGAGTTGGACATGAGTGGGAGCCAGGTGGAGGGTGCCCTGCACTGCTGGGGGTTGGGGGTGCAGGGAGACATGAGTGGGGGCCTGGTGGAGGGTGCCCCTGCACTGCTGGGGGGTGGGGTGATGGGAGACATGAGTGGGGGCCTGGTGGAGGCTGCACCTGCACTGCTGGGGGTTGTGGGTGCAGGGAGATATGAGTGGGGGCCTGGTGGAGGGTGCCCCTGCACTGCTGGGGGTGGGGGTGATGGGAGACATGAGTTGGACATGAGTGGGAGCCAGGTGGAGGGTGCCCTGCACTGCTGGGGGTGCAGGGGTGCAGGGAGACATGAGTGGGGGCCTGGTGGAGGGTGCCCCTGCATTGCTGGGGGGTGGGGGTGATGGGAGACATGAGTTGGACATGAGTGGGGGCCTGGTGGAGGGTGCCCTGCACTGCTGGGGGTTGGGGGTGCAGGGAGACATGAGAGGGGGCCTGGTGGAGGGTGCCCCTGGATACTGGGGGGTGGGGGTTCAGGGGGACATGAGTGGGGGCCTGGTGGAGTGTGCCCCTGGATGCTGGGGGGTGGGGGTGGTGGGAGACATGAGTGGGGGCCTGGTGGAGGGTGCCCCTGGATGCTGGGGGGTGGGGGTGGTGGGAGACATGAGTGGGGGGCTGGTGGAGGGTGACCTGCACTGCTGGTGGGTGGGGGTGCTGGGAGACATGTGTGGGGGCCTGGTGGAGGGTGCCCTTCACTGCTGGGTGGTGGGGGTGCAGGGGGACATGAGTGGGGGCCTGGTGGAGGGTGCCCCTGGATGCTGGGGGGTGGGGGTGCAGGGGGTCCTGAGTGGGGGCCTGGTGGAGGGTGCCCTGCACTGCTGGGGGGTGGGGGTGCAGGGGGACATGAGTGAGGGCCTGGTGGAGGGTGCCCCTGCACTGCTGGGGGGTGGGGGTGATGGGAGACATGAGTTGGACATGAGTGGGGGCCTGGTGTAGGGTGCCCTGCACTGCTGGGGGTTGGGGGTGGTGGGAGACATGAATGGGGGCCTGGTGGAGGGTGCCCCTGCACTGGTGGGGGGTGGGGTTGATGGGAGACATGAGTTGGACATTAGTGGGGGCCTGATGGAGGGTGCCCTGCACTGCTGGGGGGTGGGGGTGATGGGAGACATGAGTGGGGGCCTGGTGGAGGCTGCCCCTGCACTGCTGGGGGTTGGGGGTGCAGGGGGACATGAGTGGGGGCCTGGTGGAGGGTGCCCTGCACTGATGGGGGTGGGGGAGCAGGGGGACATGAGTGGGGGCCTGGTGGAGGGTGCCCTGCACTGCTGGGGGTTGGGGGTGCAGGGAGACATGAGTGGGGGCCTGGTGGAGGCTGCCCCTGCACTGCTGGTGGGTGGGGGTGATGGGAAACATGAGTGGGGGCCTGGTGGAGGGTGCCCCTGGATGCTGGGGGCTGGGGGTGCAGGGGGACATGAGTGGGGGCCTGGTGGAGGGTGCCCTGCACTGCTGGGGGGTGGGGGTGCAGGGGAACATGAGTGGGGGCCTGGTGGAGGCTGCCCCTGCACTGCTGGGGGTGGGGGTGGTGGGAGACATGAGTGGGGGCCTGGTGGAGGGTGCCCTGCACAGCTGGTGGTTGGGGGTGCAGGGAGACATGAGTGGGGGCCTGGTGGAGGGTGCCCCTGCACTGCTGGGGGGTGGGGGTGCAGGGGGACATGAGTTGGACATGAGTGGGGGCCTAGTGGAGGGTGCCCTGCACTGCTGGGTGGGGTGATGGGAGACATGAATGGGGGCCTGGTGGAGGCTGCCCCTGCACTGCTGGGGTTGGGGGTGCAGGGAGATATGAGTGGGGGCCTGGTGGAGGGTGCCCCTGCACTGCTGGGGGTGGGGGTGATGGGAGACATGAGTTGGACATGAGTGGGAGCCAGGTGGAGGGTGCCCTGCACTGCTGGGGGTTGGGGGTGCAGGGAGACATGAGTGGGGGCCTGGTGGAGGGTGCCCCTGCACTGCTGGGGGGTGGGGTGATGGGAGACATGAGTGGGGGCCTGGTGGAGGCTGCGCCTGCACTGCTGGGGGTTGTGGGTGCAGGGAGATATGAGTGGGGGCCTGGTGGAGGGTGCCCCTGCACTGCTTGGGGTGGGGGTGATGGGAGACATGAGTTGGACATGAGTGGGAGCCAGGTGGAGGGTGCCCTGCACTGCTGGGGGTTGGGGGTGCAGAGAGACATGAGTGGGGGCCTGGTGGAGGGTGCCAATGCATTGCTGGGGGGTGGGGGTGATGGGAGACATGAGTTGGACATGAGTGGGGGCCTGGTGGAGGGTGCCCTGCACTGCTGGGGGTTGGGGGTGCAGGGAGACATGAGTGGGGGCCTGGTGGAGGGTGCCCCTGGATACTGGGGGTGGGGGTGGTGGGAGACATGAGTGGGGGCCTGGTGGAGGGTGCCCTGCACAGCTGGTGGTTGGGGGTGCAGGGAGACATGAGTGGGGGCCTGGTGGAGGGTGCCCCTGCACTGCTGGGGGGTGGGGGTGCAGGGGGACATGAGTTGGACATGAGTGGGGGCCTAGTGGAGGGTGCCCTGCACTGCTGGGTGGGGTGATGGGAGACATGAATGGGGGCCTGTTGGAGGGTGCCCCTGCACTGCTGGGGGGTGGGGGTGATGGGAGGCATGAGTTGGACATGAGTGGGAGCCAGGTGGAGGGTGCCCTGCACTGCTGGGGGTTGGGGGTGCAGGGAGACATGAGTGGGGGCCTGGTGGAGGGTGCCCCTGCACTGCTGGGGGGTGGGGTGATGGGAGACATGAGTGGGGGCCTGGTGGAGGCTGCACCTGCACTGCTGGGGGTTGTGGGTGCAGGGAGATATGAGTGGGGGCCTGGTGGAGGGTGCCCCTGCACTGCTGGGGGTGGGGGTGATGGGAGACATGAGTTGGACATGAGTGGGAGCCAGGTGGAGGGTGCCCTGCACTGCTGGGGGTGCAGGGGTGCAGGGAGACATGAGTGGGGGCCTGGTGGAGGGTGCCCCTGCATTGCTGGGGGGTGGGGGTGATGGGAGACATGAGTTGGACATGAGTGGGGGCCTGGTGGAGGGTGCCCTGCACTGCTGGGGGTTGGGGGTGCAGGGAGACATGAGAGGGGGCCTGGTGGAGGGTGCCCCTGGATACTGGGGGGTGGGGGTTCAGGGGGACATGAGTGGGGGCCTGGTGGAGGGTGCCCTGCATTGCTAGGGGGTGGGGGTGCAGGGGGACATGAGTGTGGGCCTGGTGGAGGCTGCCCCTGCACTGCTGGGAGGTGGGGGTGGTGGGAGACATGAGTGGGGGCCTGGTGGAGGGTGCCCTGCACTGCTGGGGGTTGGGGGTGCAGGGAGACATGAGTGGGGGCCTGGTGGAGGCTGCCCCTGCACTGCTGGCGGTTGGGGGTGCAGGGAGACATGAGTGGGGGCATGTGGGTGCCCCTTCATATGCTGGGGGGTGGGGGTGATGGGAGACATGAGTTGGACATGAGTGGGGGCCTGGTGGAGGGTGCCCCTGGATGCTTGTGGGTGGGGGTGCAGGGGGACATGAGTGGGGGCCTTGTGGAGGGTGCCCTGCACTGCTGGGGGCTGGGGTGCTGGGGGATATGTGTGGGGGCCTGGTGGAGGTTGCCCCTTCACTGCTGGGGTATGGGGGTGGTGGGAGACATGAGTGGGGGCCTGGTGGAGGGTGCCCCTGGATGCTGGGGCGTGGGGGTGGTGGGAGACATGAGTGGGGGCTGGTGGAGGGTGCCCTGCACTGCTGGGGGGTGGGGGTGCAGGGGGACATGTGTGGGGCCTGGTGGAGGGTGCCCTGCACTGCTGGGGGATGTGGGTGCAGGGGGACATGTGTGGGGGCCTGGTGGAGGGTTCCCTGCACTGCTGGGGGTTGGGGGTGCAGGGGGACATGAGTGGGGGCCTGGTGGAGGGTGCCCCTGGATGCTGGTGAATGGGGGTGATGGGACACATGAGTTGGACATGAGTGGGGGGCTGGTGGAGGGTGCCCTGCACTGCTGGGGGGTGGGGGTGGTGGGAGACATGAGTGGGGGGTGGTGGAGGGTGCCCCTGGATGCTGGGGGGTGGGGGTGGTGGGAGACATGAGTGGGGGGCTGGTGGAGGATGCCCTGCACTGCTGGGGGCGTGGGGGTACAGGGGGACATGAGTGGGGGCCTGGTGGAGGGTGCCCCTGGATGCATGTGGGTGAGGGTGCAGGGGGACATGAGTGGGGGCCTGGTGGAGGGTGCCCTGCACTGCTGGGGGGTGGGGGTGCAGGAGGACATGTGTGGGAGCCTGGTGGAGGGTGCCCCTGCACTGCTGCGGGGTGGGGTGGTGGGAGACATGAGTGGGGGCCTGGTGGAGGCTGCCCCTGCACTGCTGGGGGGTGGGGGTGATGGGAGACATGAGTAGGGGCCTGGTGGAGGCTGCCCCTGCACTGCTGGGGGTTGGGGGTGCAGGGAGACATGAGTGGGGGCCTGGTGGAGGGTGCCCCTGCCATGTTGGGGGTGGGGGTGATTGGAGACATAAGTTGGACATGAGTGGGGGCCAGGTGGAGGGTGCCCTGCACTGCTGGGGGTTGGGGGTGCAGGGAGACATGAGTGGGGGCCTGGTGGAGAGTGCCCCTGGATGCTGGGGGGTGGGGGTGCAGGGGGACATGAGTCGGGGTCTGGTGGAGGGGGCCCTACACTGCTGGGGAGTGGGGGTGAAGGGGGACATGAGTGGGGGCCTGGTGGAGGGTGCCCCTGCACTGCTTGGGGGTGGGGGAGATGGGAGACATGAGTTGGACATGAGTGGGGGCCTGGTGGAGGGTGCCCTGCACTGCCGGGGGTTGGGGGTGCAGGGAGACATAAGTGGGGGCCTGGTGGAGGGTGCTCTGCACTGCTGGGGGGTGGGGGTGATATGAGACATGAGTGGGGGCCTGGCGGAGGGTGCCCCTGGATGCTGGGGGTTGGGGGTGCAGGGAGACATGCGTGGCGGCCTGGTGGATGCTGCCCCTGCACTGCTGGCGGTTGGGGGTGCAGGGAGACATGAGTGGGGGCCTGGTGGAGGGTGCCCCTTCACTGCTGGGGGGTGGAGGTGATGGGAGACATGAGTTGGACATGAGTGGGGGCCTGGTGGAGGGTGCCCCTTGATGCTTGTGGGTGGGGGTGCAGGGGGACATGAGTGGGGGCCTGGTGGAGGGTGCCCTGCACTGCTGGGGGGTGGGGGTGCAGGGGGACATGTGTGGGGGCCTGTTGGAGGGTGCCCTGCACTGCTGGGGAGTGGGGGTGCAGGGGGACATGTGTGGGGGCCTGGTGGAGGGTGCCCTGCACTGCTGGGGGGTGGGGGTGCAGGGGGACATGAGTGGGGGCCTGGTGGAGGGTGCCCTGCACTGCTGGGGGGTGGGGGTGCAGATGGACATGTGTGGGGGCCTGGTGGAGGGTGCCCTGCACTGCTGGGGAGTGGGGGTGCAGGGGGACATGTGTGGGGGCCTGGTGGAGGGTGCCCTGCACTGCTGGGGGTGGGGGTGCAGGGGGACATGAGTTGGGGCCTGGTGGAGGGTGCCCTGTACTGCTGGGGGGTGGGGGTGCAGGGAGACATGAGTGGGGGCCTGGTGGAGAGTGCCCCTGGATGCTGGGGGGTGCGGGTTCAGGGGGACATGAGTGGGGGCTTGGTGGAGGGTGCCCTGCACTGCTAGGGGGTGGGGCTACAGGGGGACATGAGTGGGGGCCTGGTGGAGGGTGCCCCTGCACTGCTGGGGGGTGGGGGTGATGGGAGACATGAGTTGGACATGAGTGGGGGCCTGGTGTAGGGTGCCCTGCACTGCTGGGGGTTGGGGTGGTGGGAGACATGAGTGGGGGCCTGGTGGAGGGTGCCCCTGCACTGCTGGGGGGTGGGGTTGATGGGAGACATGAGTTGGACATGAGTGGGGGCCTTGTGGAGGGTGCACTGCACTGCTGGGGGGTGGGGGTGGTGGGAGACATGAGTGGGGGCCTGGTGGAGGGTGCCCTTTGATGCTGGGGGGTGGGGGTGATGGGAGACATGAGTGGGGGCCTGGTGGAGCCTGCCCCTGCACTGCTGGGGGTTGGGGGTGCAGGGGGACATGAGTGGGGGCCTGGTGGAGGGTGCCCTGCACTGCTGGGGGTGGGGGTGCAGGGGGACATGAGTGGGGGCCTGGTGGAGGGTGCCCTGCACTGCTGGGGGTTGGGGGTGCAGGGAGACATGAGTGGGGGCCTGGTGGAGGATGCCCCTGCACTGCTGGGGGGTGGGCGTAATGGGAAACATGAGTGGGGGCCTGGTGGAGGGTGCCCCTTGATGCTGGGGGCTCGGGGTGCAGGGGGACATGAGGGGGGCCTGGTAGAGGGTGCCCTGCACTGCTGGGGGGTGGGGGTGCAGGGGGACATGAGTGGGGTCCTGGTGGAGGCTGCCCCTGCACTGCTGGGGGGTGGGGGTGGTGGGAGACATGAGTGGGGGCCTGGTGGAGGGTGCCCTGCACTGCTGGTGGTTGGGGGTGCAGGGAGACATGAGTGGGGGCCTGGTGGAGGGTGCCCCTGCACTGCTGGGGGGTGGGGGTGCAGGGGGACATGAGTTGGACATGAGTGGGGGCCTGGTGGAGGGTCCCTGCACTGCTGGGGGGTGGGGGTGGTGGGAGACATGAGTGTGGGCCTGGTGGAGGCTGCCCCTGCACTGCTGGGGGGTGGGAGTGATGGGAGACATAAGTGGGGGCCTGGTGGAGGCTGCCCCTGCACTGCTGGGGGTTGGGGGTGCAGGGAGACATGAGTGGGGGCCTGGTGGAGGGTGCCCCTGCACTGCTGGGGGTGGGGGTGATTGGGAGACATAAGTTGGACATGAGTGGGGGCCAGGTGGAGGGTGCCCTGCACTGCTGGGGGTTGGGGGTGCAGGGAGACATGAGTGGGGGCCTGGTGGAGGGTGCCCCTGCACTGTTGGGGGGTAGGGGTGATGGGAGACATGAGTGGGGGCCTGGTGGAGGGTGCCCCTGGATGCTGGGGGGTGGGGGTGCAGAGGAACATGAGTGGGGGCCTGGTGGAGGGGGCCCTGCACTGCTGGAGTGTGGGGGTGCAGGGGGACATGAGTGGGGGCCTGGTGGAAGGTGCCCCTGCACTGCAGGGGGTGGGGGTGATGGGAGACATGAGTTGGACATGAGTGGGGGCCTGGTGGAGGGTGCCCCTTCACTGCTGGGGGGTGGAGGTGATGGGAGACATGAGTTGGACATGAGTGGGGGCCTGGTGGAGGGTGCCCCTTGATGCTTGTGGGTGGGGGTGCAGGGGGACATGAGTGGGGGCCTGGTGGAGGGTGTCCTGCACTGCTGGGGGGTGGGGGTGCAGGGGGACATGTGTGGGGGCCTGTTGGAGGGTGCCCTGCACTGCTGGGGCGTGGGGGTGCAGGAGGACATGTGTGGGGGCCTGGTGGAGGGTGCCCTGCACTGCTGGGGGGTGGGGGTGCAGGGGGACATGAGTGGGGGCCTGGTGGAGGGTGCCCTGCACTGCTGGGGGGTGGGGGTGCAGATGGACATGTGTGGGGGCCTGGTGGAGGGTGCCCTGCACTGCTGGGGAGTGGGGGTGCAGGGGGACATGTGTGGGGGCCTGGTGGAGGGTGCCCTGCACTGCTGGGGGTGGGGGTGCAGGGGGACATGAGTGGGGGCCTGGTGGAGGGTGCCCTGCACTGCTGGGGGGTGGGGGTGCAGGGAGACATGAGTGGGGGCCTGGTGGAGGGTGCCCCTGGATGCTGGGGGGTGGGGGTGCAGGGGGACATGAGTGGGGGCTTGGTGGAGTGTGCCCTGCACTGCTAGGGGGTGGGGGTACAGGGGGACATGAGTCGGGGCCTGGTGGAGGGTGCCCCTGCACTGCTGGGGGGTGGGGGTGATGGGAGACATGAGTTGGACATGAGTGAGGGCCTGGTGTAGGGTGCCCTGCACTGCTGGGGGTTGGGGTGGTGGGAGACATGAGTGGGGGCCTGGTGGAGGGTGCCCCTGCACTGCTGGGGGGTGGGGTTGATGGGAGACATGAGTTGGACATGAGTGGGGGCCTTGTGGAGGGTGCACTGCACTGCTGGGGGGTGGGGGTGGTGGGAGACATGAGTGGGGGCCTGGTGGAGGGTGCCCTTTGATGGTGGGGGTGATGGGAGACATGAGTGGGGGCCTGGTGGAGGCTGCCCCTGCACTGCTGGGGGTTGGGGGTGCAGGGGGACATGAGTGGGGGCCTGGTGGAGGGTGCCCTGCACTTCTGGGGGTGGGGGTGCAGGGGGACATGAGTGGGGGCCTGGTGGAGGGTGCCCTGCACTGCTGGGGGTTGGGGGTGCAGGGAGACATGAGTGGGGGCCTGGTGGAGGATGCCCCTGCACTGCTGGGGGGTGGACGTGATGGGAAACATGAGTGGGGGCCTGGTGGAGGCTGCCCCTGCACTGCTGGGGGGTGGGGGTGGTGGGAGACATGAGTGGGGGCCTGGTGGAGGGTGCCCTGCACTGCTGGTGGTTGGGGGTGCAGGGAGACATGAGTGGGGGCCTGGTGGAGGGTGCCCCTGCACTGCTGGGGGGTGGGGGTGCAGGGGGACATGAGTTGGACATGAGTGGGGGCCTGGTGGAGGGTCCCTGCACTGCTGGGGGGTGGGGGTGGTGGGAGACATGAGTGTCGGCCTGGTGGAGGCTGCCCCTGCACTGCTGGGGGGTGGGAGTGGTGGGAGACATGAGTGGGGGCCTGGTGGAGGCTGCCCCTGCACTGCTGGGGGTTGGGGGTGCAGGGAGACATGAGTGGGGGCCTAGTGGAGGGTGCCCCTGCACTGCTGGGGGTGGGGGTGATTGGGAGACATAAGTTGGACATGAGTGGGGGCCAGGTGGAGGGTGCCCTGCACTGCTGGGGGTTGGGGGTGCAGGGAGACATGAGTGGGGGCCTGGTGGAGGGTGCCCCTGCACTGTTGGGGGGTGGGGGTGATGGGAGACATGAGTGGGGGCCTGGTGGAGGGTGCCCCTGGATGCTGGGGGGTGGGGGTGCAGAGGAACATGAGTGGGGGCCTGGTGGAGGGGGCCCTGCACTGCTGGGGTGTGGGGGTGCAGGGGGACATGAGTGGGGGCCTGGTGGAAGGTGCCCCTGCACTGCAGGGGGTGGGGGTGATGGGAAACATGAGTTGGACATGAGTCGGGGCCTGGTGGAGGGTGCCCTGCACTGCTGGGGGTTGGGGCTGCAGGGAGACATGAGTGGGGGCCTGGTGGAGGGTGCCCTGCACTGCTGGGGGGTGGGGGTGATGGGAGACATGAGTGGGGGCCTGGTGGAGGGTGCCCTTGGATGCTGGGGGGTGGGGGTGCAGGGGGACATGAGTGGGGGCCTGGTGGAGGATGCCCTGTATTGCTGGGGGGTGGGGGTGCAGGGGGACATGAGTGGGGGCCTGGTGGAAGCTACCCCTGCACTACTGGGGGTGGGGGTGGTGGGAGACATGAGTGGGGGCCTGGTGGAGGGTGCCCTGCACTGCTGGGGGTTGGGGGTGCAGGGAGACATGAGTGGGGGCCTGGTGGAGGCTGCCCCTGCACTGCTGGCGGTTGGGGGTGCAGGGAGACATGAGTGGGGGCATGGTGGAGGGAGCCCCTTCACTGCTGGGGGGTGGGGGTGATGGGAGACATGAGTTGGACATGAGTGGGGGCCTGGTGGAGGGTGCCCCTGGATGCTTGTGGTTGGAGGTGCAGGGGGACATGAGTGGGGGCCTGGTGGAGGGTACCCTGCACTGCTGGGGGATGGGGGTGCAGGGGGACATGTGTGGGGGCCTGGCGGAGGGTGCCCCTGCACTGCTGGGGTATGGGGGTGATGAGAGACATGAGTAGGGGCCTGGTGGAGGGTGCCCCTGGATGCTGGGGTGTGGGGGTGGTGGGAGACATGAGTGGGGGGCTGGTGGAGGGTGCCCTGCACTGCTGGGGGGTGGGGGTGCAGGGGGACATGTGTGGGGGCCTGGTGGAGGGTGCCCTGCACTGCTGGGGAGTGGGGGTGCAGGGGGACATGTGTGGGGGCCTGGTGGAGGGTGCCCTGCACTACTGGGGGCTGGGGGTGCAGGGGGACATGGATGGGGGCCTGGTCGAGGGTGCCCCTGGATGCTGGTGGGTGGGGGTGATGGGACACATGAGTTGGACATGATTGGGGGGCTGGTGGAGGGTGCCCTGCACTGCTGGGGGGTGGGGGTGGTGGGAGACATGAGTGGGGGCCTGGTGGAGGGTGCCCCTGGATGCTGGGGGGTGGGGGTGGTGGGAGACATGAGTGGGGGGCTGGTGGAGGGTACACTGCACTGCTGGTGGGTGTGGGTGCTGGGAGACATGTGTGGGGGCCTGGTGGAGGATGCCCTGCACTGCTGGGGGGTGGGGGTGCAGGGGGACATGAGTGGGGGCCTGGTGGAGGGTGCCCCTGCACTGCTGGGGGGTAGGGGTGATGGGAGACATGTGTTGGACATGAGTGGGGGCCTGGTGTAGGGTGCCCTGCACTGCTGGGGGTTAGGGATGGTGGGAGACATGTGTGGGGGGCTGGTGGAGGGTGCCCCTGCACTGCTGGGGGGTGGGGTTGATGGGAGACATGAGTTGGACATGAGTGGGGGCCTGGTGGAGGCTGCCCCTGCACTGCTGGTGGGTGGGGGTGATGGGACACATGAGTTGGACATGATTGGGGGGCTGGTGGAGGGTGCCCTGCACTGCTGTGGGGTGGGGGTGGTGGGAGACATGAGTGGGGGCCTGGTGGAGGGTGCCCCTGGATGCTGGGGGGTGGGGGTGGTGGGAGACATGAGTGGGGGGCTGGTGGAGGGTGCCCTGCACTGCTGGTGGGTGGGGGTGCTGGGAGACATGTGTGGGGGCCTGGTGGAGGGTGCCCTGCACTGCTGGGGGGTGGGGGTGCAGGGGGACATGAGTGGGGGCCTGGTGGAGGGTGCCCCTGCACTGCTGGGGGGTAGGGGTGATGGGAGACATGAGTTGGACATGAGTGGGGGCCTGGCGTAGGGTGCCCTGCACTACTGGGGGTTGGGGGTGGTGGGAGACATGAGTGGGGGCCTGGTGGAGGGTGCCCCTGCACTGCAGGGGGTGGGGTTGATGGGAGACATGAGTTGGACATGAGTGGGGGCCTGGTGGAGGGTGCCCTGCACTGCTGGGGTTTGGGGGTGCAGGGGGACATGAGTGGGGGCCTGGTGGAGGGTGCCCTGCACTGCTGGGGGGTGGGGGTGCAGGGCAAAATGAGTGGGGGCCTGGTGGAGGGTGCCCTGCACTGCTGGGGGTTGGGGGTGCAAGGAGACATGAGTGGGGGCCTGGTGGAGGCTGCCCCTGCACTGCTGGGGGGTGGGCGTGATGGGAAACATGAGTGGAGGCCTCGTGGAGGGTGCCCCTTGATGCTGGGGGCTGGGGGTGCAGGGGGACATGTGTGGGGGCCTGGTGGAGGGTGCCCTGCACTGCTGGGGGTGTGGGTGCAGGGGGACATGAGTGGGGGCCTGGTGGAGGCTGCCCCTGCACTGCTGGGGGGTGGGGGTGGGGGTGGTGGGAGACATGAGTGGGGGCCTGGTGGAGGGTGCCCTGCACTGCTGGTGGTTGGGGGTGCAGGGAGACATGAGTGGGGGCCTGGTGGAGGGTGCCCCTGCACTGCTGGGGGGTGGGGGTGCAGGGGGACATGAGTTGGACATGAGTGGGTGCCTGGTGGAGGGTGCCCTGCACTGCTGGGGGGTGGGGTGGTGGGAGACATGAGTGGGGGCCTGGTGGAGGCTGCCCCTGCACTGCTGGGGGGTGGGGGTGATGGGAGACATGAGTGGGAGCCTGGTGGAGGCTGCCCCTGCACTGCTGGGGGTTGGGGGTGCAGGGAGACATGAGTGGGGGCCTGGTCGAGGGTGCCCTGCACTGCTGAGGGTTGGGGGTGCAGGGAGTGGGGGCCTGGTGGAGGCTGCCCCTGCACTGCTGGGGGGTGGGTGTGATGGGAAACATGAGTGGATGCCTGGTGGAGGGTGCCCCTTGATGCTGGGGGCTGGGGGTGCAGGGGAACATGAGTGGGGGCCTGGTGGAGGGTGCCCTGCACTGCTGGGGGGTGTGGGTGCAGGGGGACATGAGTGGGGGCCTGGTGGAGGCTGCCCCTGCACTGCTGGGGGGTGGGGGTGGTGGGAGACATGAATGGAGGCCTGGCGGAGGGTGTCCTGCACTGCTGGTGGTTGGGGGTGCAGGGAGACATGAGTGGGGGCCTGGTGGAGGGTGCCCCTGCATTGCTGGGGGGTGGGGGTGCAGGGGGACATGAGTTGGACATGAGTGGGGGCCTGGTGGAGGGTGCCCTGCACTGCTGGGGGGTGGGGTGGTGGGAGACATGAGTGGGGGCCTGGTGGAGGCTGCCCCTGCACTGCTGGGGGGTGGGGGTGATGGGAGACATGCGTGGGGGCCTGGTGGAGGCTGCCCCTGCACTGCTGGGGGTTAGGGGTGCAGGGAGACATGAGTGGGGGCCTGGTGGAGGGTGCCCCTGCACTGTTGGGGGTGGGGGTGATTGGAGACATAAGTTGGACATTAGTGGGGGCCAGGTGGAGGGTGCCCTGCACTGCTGGGGGTTGGGGGTGCAGGGAGACATGAGTGGGGGCCTGGTGGAGAGTGCCCCTGGATGCTGGGGGGTGGGGGTGCAGGGGGACATGAGTGGGGGTCTGGTGGAGGGGGCCCTGCACTGCTGGGGGTGGGGGTGAAGGGGGACATGAGTGGGGGCCTGGTGGAGGATGCCCCTGCACTGCTTGGGGGTGGGGGAGATGGGAGACATGAGTTGGACATGAGTGGGGGCCTGGTGGAGGGTGCCCTGCACTGCCGGGGGTTCGGGGTGCAGGGAGACATAAGTGGGGGCCTGGTGGAGGGTGCCCTGCACTGCTGGGGGGTGGGGGTGATATGAGACATGAGTGGGGGCCTGGAGGAGGGTGCCCCTGGATGCTGGGGGTTGGGGGTGCAGGGAGACATGAGTGGGGGCCTGGTGGAGGCTGCCCCTGCACTGCTGGCGGTTGGGGGTGCAGGGAGACATGAGTGGGGGCCTGGTGGAGGGTGCCCCTTCACTGCTGGGGGTTGGAGGTGATGGGAGACATGAGTTGGACATGAGTGGGGGCCTGGTGGAGGGTGCCCCTTGATGCTTGTGGGTGGGGGTGCAGGGGGACATGAGTGGGGGCCTGGTGGAGGGTACCCTGCACTGCTGGGGGGTGGGGGTGCAGGGGGACATGTGTGGGGGCCTGTTGGAGGGTGCCCTGCACTGCTGGGGAGTGGGGGTGCAGGGGGACATGTGTGGGGGCCTGGTGGAGGGTGCCCTGCACTGCTGGGGGGTGGGGGTGCAGGGGGACATGAGTGGGGGCCTGGAGGAGGGTGCCCTGCACTGCTGGGGGGTGGGGGTGCAGATGGACATGTGTGGGGGCCTGGTGGAGGGTGTCCTGCACTGCTGGGGAGTGGGGGTGCAGGGGGACATGTGTGGGGGCCTGCTGGAGGCTGCCCTGCTGGGGGGTGGGGGTGCAGGGGGACATGAATGGGGGCCTGGTGGAGGGTGCCCTGCACTGCTGGGGGGTGGGGGTGATGGGACACATGAGTTGGACATGAGTGGGGGGCTGGTGGAGGGTGCCCTGCACTGCTGAGGGGTGGGGGTGGTGGGAGACATGAGTGGGGGCCTGGTGGAGGGTGCCCCTGGATGCTGGGGGGTGGGGGTGGTGGTAGACATGAGTGGGGGGCTGGTGGAGGGTGACCTGCACTGCTGGTGGGTGGGGGTGCTGGGAGACATGTGTGGGGGCCTGGTGGAGGGTGCCCTGCACTGCTGGGGGGTGGGGGTGCAGGGAGACATGAGTGGGGGCCTGGTGGAGGGTGCCCCTGGATGCTGGGGGGTGGGGGTGCAGGGGGACATGAGTGGGGGCCTGGTGGAGGGTGCCCTGCACTGCTGGGGGGTGGGGGTACAGGGGGACATGAGCGGGGGCCTGGTGGAGGGTGCCCCTGCACTGCTGGGGGGTGGGGGTGATGGGAGACATGAGTTGGACATGAGTGGGGGCCTGGTGTAGGGTGCCCTGCACTGCTGGGGGTTGGGGTGGTGGGAGACATGAGTGGGGGCCTGGTGGAGGGTGCCCCTGCACTGCTGGGGCGTGGGGTTGATGGGAGACATGAGTTGGACATGAGTGGGGGCCTTGTGGAGGGTGCACTGCACTGCTGGGGGGTGGGGGTGGTGGGAGACATGAGTGGGGGCCTGGTGGAGGGTGCCCCTTGATGCTGGGGGGTGGGGGTGATGGGAGACATGAGTGGGGGCCTGGTGGAGGCTGCCCCTGCACTGCTGGGGGTTGGGGGTGCAGGGGGACATGAGTGGGGGCCTGGTGGAGGGTGCCATGCACTGCTGGGGGGTGGGGGTGCAGGGAGACATGAGTGGGGGCCTGGTGGAGGGTGCCCCTGGATGCTGGGGGGTGGGGGTGCAGGGGGACATGAGTGGGGGCCTGGTGGAGGGTGCCCTGCACTGCTGGGGGGTTGGGGTAAAGGGGGACATGAGTAGGGGCCTGGTGGAGGGTGCCCCTGCACTGCTGGGGGGTGGGGGTGATGGGAGACATGAGTTGGACATGAGTGGGGGCCTGGTGTAGGGTGCCCTGCACTGCTGGGGGTTGGGGTGGTGGGAGACATGAGTGGGGGGCTGGTGGAGGGTGCCCCTGCACTGCTGGGGGGTGGGGTTGATGGGAGACATGAGTTGGACATGAGTGGGGGGCTGGTGGAGGGTGACCTGCACTGCTGGTGGGTGGGGGTGCTGGAAGACATGTGTGGGGGCCTGGTGGAGGGTGCCCTGCACTGCTGGGGGGTGGGGGTGCAGGGAGACATGAGTGGGGGCCTGGTGGAGGGTGCCCCTGGATGCTGGGGGGTGGGGGTGCAGGGGGACATGAGTGGGGGCCTGGTGGAGGGTGCCCTGCACTGCTGGGGGGTGGGGGTACAGGGGGACATGAATGGGGGCCTGATGGAGGGTGCCCCTGCACTGCTGGGGGGTGGGGGTGATGGGAGACATGAGTTGGACATGAGTGGGGGCCTGGTGTAGGGTGCCCTGCACTGCTGGGGTTTGGGGTGGTGGGAGACATGAGTGGGGGCCTGGTGGAGGGTGCCCCTGCACTGCTGGGGGGTGGGGTTGATGGGAGACATGAGTTGGACATGAGTGGGGGCCTTGTGGAGGGTGCACTGCACTGCTGGGGGGTGGGGGTGGTGGGAGACATGAGTGGGGGCCTGGTGGAGGGTGCCCCTTGATGCTGGGGGGTGGGGGTGATGGGAGACATGAGTGGGGGCCTGGTGGAGGGTGCCCTGCACTGCTGGGGGGTGGGGGTGGTGGGAGACATGGGTTGGGGCTGGGTGGAGTGTGCCCCTGGATGCTGGGGGGTGATGGGAGACATGAGTGGGGGCCTGGTGGAGGCTGCCCCTGCACTGCTGGGGGTTGGGGGTGCAGGGGGACATGAGTGGGGGCCTGGTGGATGGTGCGATGCACTGCTGGGGGCTGGGGGTGCAGGGGGACATGAGTGGGGGCCTGGTGGAGGGTGCCCTGCACTGCTGGGGTTTGGGGGTGCAGGGAGACATGAGTGGGGCCTGGTGGAGGCTGCCCCTGCACTGCTGGGGGGTGGGCGTGATGGGAAACATGAGTGGGGGCCTGGTGGAGGGTGCCCCTTGATGCTGGGGGCTCGGGGTGCAGGGGGACATGAGGGGGGCCTGGTGGAGGGTGCCCTGCACTGCTGGGGGTGGGGGTGCAGGGGGACATGAGTGGGGGCCTGGTGGAGGCTGCCCCTGCACTGCTGGGGGATGGGGGGGTGGGAGACATGAGTGGGGGCCTGGTGGAGGGTGCCCTGCACTGCTGGTGGTTGGGGGTGCAGGGAGACATGAGTGGGGGCCTGGTGGAGGGTGCCCCTGCACTGCTGGGGGGTGGGGGTGCAGGGGGACATGAGTTGGATATGAGTGGGGGCCTGGTGGAGGGTGCCCTGCACTGCTGGGGGGTGGGGGTGGTGGGAGACATGAGTGTCGGCCTGGTGGAGGCTGCCCCTGCACTGCTGGGGGGTGGGAGTGATGGGAGACATGAGTGGGGGCCTGGTGGAGGCTGCCCCTGCACTGCTGGGGGTTGGGGGTGCAGGGAGACATGAGTGGGGGCCTGGTGGAGGGTGCCCCTGCACTGCTGGGGGTGGGGGTTATTGGGAGACCTAAGTTGGACATGAGTGGGGGCCAGGTGGAGGGTGCCCTGCACTGCTGGGGGTTGGGGGTGCAGGGAGACATGAGTGGGGGCCTGGTGGAGGGTGCCCCTGCACTGTTGGGGGGTGGGGGTGATGGGAGACATGAGTGGGGGCCTGGTGGAGGGTGCCCCTGGATGCTGGGGGGTGGGGGTGCAGGGGAACATGAGTGGGGGCCTGGTGGAGGGGGCCCTGCACTGCTGGGGTGTGGGGGTGCAGGGGGACATGAGTGGGGGCCTGGTGGAAGGTGCCCCTGCACTGCAGGGGGTGGGGGTGATGGGAGACATGAGTTGGACATGAGTCGGGGCCTGGTGGAGGGTGCCCTGCACTGCTGGGGGTTGGGGGTGCAGGGAGACATGAGTGGGGGCCTGGTGGAGGGTGCCCTGTACAGCTGGGGGGTGGGGGTGATGGGAGACATGAGTGGGGGCCTGGTGGAGGGTGCCCTTGGATGCTGGGGGGTTGGTGCAGGGGGACATGAGTGGGGGCCTGGTGGAGGATGCCTTGCATTGCTGGGAGGTAGGGGTGCAGGGGAACATGAGTGGGGGCCTGGTGGAGGCTACCCCTGCACTACTGGGGGGTGGGGGTGGTGGGAGACATGAGTGGGAGCCTGGTGGAGGGTGCCCTGCACTGCTGGGGGTTGGGGGTGCAGGGAGACATGAGTGGGGGCCTGGTGGAGGCTGCCCCTGCACTGCTGGCGGTTGGGGGTGCAGGGAGACATGAGTGGGGGCATGGTGGAGGGTGCCCCTTCACTGCTGGGGGGTGGGGGTGATGGGGGACATGAGTTGGACATGAGTGGGGGCCTGGTGGAGGGTGCCCCTGGGTGCTTGTGGTTGGGGGTGCAGGGGGACTTGAGTGGGGGCCTGGTGGAGGGTGCCCTGCACTGCTGGGGGATGGGGGTGCAGGGGGACATGTGTGGGGGCCTGGCGGAGGGTGCCCCTGCACTGCTGGGGTATGGTTGTGGTGAGAGACATGCGTGGGGGCCTGGTGGAGGGTGCCCCTGGATGCTGGGGCGTGGGGGTGGTGGGAGACATGAGTGGGGGGCTGGTGGAGGGTGCCCTGCACTGCTGGGGGACGGGGGTGCAGGGGGACATGTGTGGGGGGCTGGTGGAGGGTGCCCTGCACTGCTGGGGGGTGGGGGTGGTGGGAGACATGAGTGGGGGCCTGGTGGAGGGTGCCCTGCACTGCTGGGGGGTGTGGGTGCAGGGGGACATGAGTGGGGGCCTGGTGGAGGGTGCCCCTGCACTGCTGGGGGGTAGGGGTGATGGGAGACATGAGTTGGACATGAGTGGGGGCCTGGTGTAGGGTGCCCTGCACTGCTGGGGGTTGGGGGTGGTGGGAGACATGAGTGGGGGCCTGGTGGAGGGTGCCCCTGCACTGCTGGGGGGTGGGGTTGATGGGAGACATGAGTTGGACATGAGTGGGGGCCTGGTGGAGGGTGCCCCTGGATGCTGGTGGGTGGGGGTGATGGGACACATGAGTTGGACATGATTGGGGGGCTGGTGGAGGGTGCCCTGCAATGCTGGGGGGTGTGGGTGGTGGGAGACATGAGTGGGGGCCTGGTGGAGGGTGCCCCTGGATGCTGGGGGGTGGGGGTGGTGGGAGACATGAGTGGGGGGCTGGTGGAGGGTGCCCTGCACTGCTGGTGGTTGGGGGTGCTGGGAGACATGTGTGGGGGCCTGGTGGAGGGTGCCCTGCACTGCTGGGGGGTGGGGTGGTGGGAGACATGAGTGGGGGCCTGGTGGAGGCTGCCCCTGCACTGCTGGGGGGTGGGGGTGATGGGAGACATGAGTGGGAGCCTGGTGGAGGCTGCCCCTGCACTGCTGGGGGTTGGGGGTGCAGGGAGACATGAGTGGGGGCCTGATGGAGGGTGCCCTGCACTGCTGGGGGTTGGGGGTGCAGGGAGACATGAGTGGGGGCCTGGTGGAGGCTGCCCCTGCACTGCTGGGGGGTGGGTGTGATGGGAAACATGAGTGGTGGCCTGGTGGAGGGTGCCCCTTGATGCTGGGGGCTGGGGGTGCAGGGGGACATGAGTGGGGGCCTGGTGGAGGGTGCCCTGCACTGCTGGGGGGTGTGGGTGCAGGGGGACATGAGTGGGGGCCTGGTCGAGGCTGCCCCTGCACTGCTGGGGGGTGGGGGTGGTGGGAGACATGAGTGGGGGCCTGGTGGGGGGTGCCCTGCACTGCTGGTGGTTGGGGGTGCAGGGAGACATGAGTGGGGGCCTGGTGGAGGGTGCCCCTGCACTGCTGGGGGGTGGGGGTGCAGGGGGACATGAGTTGGACATGAGTGGGGGCCTGGTGGAGGGTGCCCCTGCACTGCTGGGGGGTGGGGGTGCAGGGGGACATGAGTTGGACATGAGTGGGGGCCTGGTGGAGGGTGCCCTGCACTGCTGGGGGGTGGGGGTGGTGGGAGACATGAGTGGGGGCCTGTTGGGGGGTGCCCTGCACTGCTGGTGGTTGGGGGTGCAGGGAGACATGAGTGGGGGCCTGGTGGAGGCTGCCCCTGCACTGCTGGGGGGTGGGGGTGATGGGAGACATGAGTGGGGGCCTGGTGGAGGCTGCCCCTGCACTGCTGGGGGTTGGGGGTGCAGGGAGACATGAGTGGGGGCCTGGTGGAGGGTGCCCCTGCACTGTTGGGGGTGGGGGTGATTGGAGACATAAGTTGGACATGAGTGGGGGCCAGGTGGAGGGTGCCCTGCACTGCTGGGGGCTGGGGGTGCAGGGAGACATGAGTGGGGGCCTGGTGGGGAATGCCCCTGGATGCTGGGGGGTGGGGGTGCAGGGGGACATGAGTGGGGGCCTGGTCGAGGCTGCCCCTGCACTGCTGGGGGGTGGGGGTGGTGGGAGACATGAGTGGGGGCCTGGTGGGGGGTGCCCTGCACTGCTGGTGGTTGGGGGTGCAGGGAGACATGAGTGGGGCCTGGTGGAGGGTGCCCCTGCACTGCTGGGGGGGGGTGGGGTGCAGGGGGACATGAGTTGGACATGAGTGGGGGCCTGGGTGGAGGGTGCCCCTGCACTGCTGGGGGTGGGGGTGCAGGGGGACATGAGTTGGACATGAGTGGGGGCCTGGTGGAGGGTGCCCTGCACTGCTGGGGGTTGGGGGTGCAGGGAGACATGAGTGGGGGCCTGGTGGAGGGTGCCCCTGCACTGTTGGGGGTGGGGGTGATTGGAGACATAAGTTGGACATGAGTGGGGGCCAGGTGGAGGGTGCCCTGCACTGCTGGGGGCTGGGGTGCAGGGAGACATGAGTGGGGGCCTGGTGGGGAGTGCCCCTGGATGCTGGGGGGTGGGGGTGCAGGGGGACATGAGTGGGGGTCTGGTGGAGGGTGCCCCTGCACTGCTGGGGGGTGGGGGTGCAGGGGGACATGAGTTGGACATGAGTGGGGGCCTGGTTGAGGGTGCCCTGCACTGCTGGGGGGTGGGGGTGCAGGGGGACATGAGTTGGACATGAGTGGGGCCTGGTGGAGGGTGCCCTGCACTGCTGGGGGGTGGGGGTGATGGGAGACATGAGTGGGGGCCTGGTGGAGGCTGCCCCTGCACTGCTGGGGGTTGGGGGTGCAGGGAGACATGAGTGGGGGCCTGGTGGAGGGTGCCCCTGCACTGTTGGGGGTGGGGGTGATTGGAGACATAAGTTGGACATGAGTGGGGGCCAGGTGGAGGGTGCCCTGCACTGCTGGGGGCTGGGGGTGCAGGAGACATGAGTGGGGGCCTGGTGGGGAGTGCCCCTGGATGCTGGGGGTGGGGGTGCAGGGGGACATGAGTGGGGGTCTGGTGGAGGGGGCCCTGCACTGCTGGGGGGTAGGGGTGCAGGGGGACATGAGTGGGGGCCTGGTGGAGGGTGCCCCTGCATTGCTTGGGGGTGGGGGAGATGGGAGACATGAGTTGGACATGAGTGGGGGCCTGGTGGAGGGTGCCCTGCACTGCCAGGGGTTGGGGGTGCAGGGAGACATAAGTGGGGGCCTGGTGGAGGGTGTCCTGCACTGCTGGGGGGTGGGGGTGATATGAGACATGAGTGGGGGCCTGGCGGAGGGTGCCTGCATTGCTGGGGGGTGGGGGTGCAGGGGGACATGAGTGGGGGCTTGGTGGAGGCTGCCCCTGCACTGCTGGGGTGGTGGTGGTGGGAGACATGAGTCGGGGCCTGGTGGAGGGTTCCCTGCACTGCTGGGGGTTGGGGGTGCAGGGAGACATGAGTGGGGGCCTGGTGGAGGCTGCCCCTGCACTGCTGGCGGTTGGGGGTGCAGGGAGACATGAGTGGGGGCCTGGTGGATGGTGCCCCTTCACTGCTGGGGGTGGGGGTGATGGGAGACATGATTTGGACATGAGTGGGGGCCTGGTGGAGGGTGCCCCTTGATGCTTGTGGGTGGGGATGCAGGGGGACATGAGTGGGGGCCTGGTGGAGGGTGCCCTGCACTGCTGGGGGGTGGGGGTGCAGGGGGACATGTGTGGGGGCCTGTTGGAGGGTGCCCTGCCACTGCTGGGGAGTGGGGGTGCAGGGGGACATGTGTGGGGGCCTGGTGGAGGGTGCCCTACACTGCTGGGGGGTGGGGGTGCAGGGGGACATGAGTGGGGCCTGGTGGAGGGTGCCCTGCACTGCTGGGGGGTGGGGGTGCAGATGGACATGTGTGGGGGCCTGGTGGAGGGTGCCCTGCACTGCTGGGAGTGGGGGTGCAGGGGGACATGTGTGGGGGCCTGGTGGAGGGTGCCCTGCACTGCTGGGGGGTTGGGGTGCAGGGGGACATGAGTGGGGGCCTGGTGGAGGGTGCCCCTGGATGCTGGTGGGTGGGGGTGATGTGACACATGAGTTGGACATGAGTGGGGGGCTGTGGAGGTGCCCTGCACTGCTGAGGGGTGGGGTGGTTGGAGACATGAGTGGGGGCCTGTGGAGGGTGCCCCTGGATGCTGGGGAGTGGGGGTGGTGGGAGACATGAGTGGGGGGCTGGTGGAGGGTGACCTGCACTGCTGGTGGGTGGGGGTGCTGGGAGACATGTGTGGGGGCCTGGTGGAGGGTACCCTTCACTGCTGGGTGGTGGGGGTGCAGGGGGACATGAGTGGGGGCCTGGTGGAGGGTGCCCCTGGATGCTGGGGGGTGGGGGTGCAGGGGGTCATGAGTGGGGGCCTGGTGGAGGGTGCCCTGCACTGCTGGGGGGTGGGGGTGCAGGGGGACATGAGTGAGGGCCTGGTGGAGGGTGCCCCTGCACTGCTGGAGGTGGGGGTGATGGGAGACATGAGTTGGACATGAGTGGGGGCCTGGTGTAGGGTGCCCTGCACTGCTGGGGGTTGGGGGTGGTGGGAGACATGAGTGGGGGCCTCGTGGAGGGTGCCCCTGCACTGCTGGGGGGTGGGATTGATGGGAGACATGAGTTGGACATGAGTGGGGGCCTGATGGAGGGTGCCCTGCACTGCTGGGGGGTGGGGGTGGTGGGAGACATGAGTGGGGGCCTGGTGGAGGGTGCCCCTGGATGCTGGGGGTGGGGGTAATGGGAGACATGAGTGGGGGCCTGGTGGAGGGTGCCCTGCACTGCTGGGGGGTGGGGGTGCAGGGGAACATGAGTGGGGGCCTGGTGGAGGCTGCCCCTGCACTGCTGGGGGTGGGGGTGGTGGGAGACATGAGTGGGGGCCTGGTGGAGGGTGCCCTGCACAGCTGGTGGTTGGGGGTGCAGGGAGACATGAGTGGGGGCCTGGTGGAGGGTGCCCCTGCATTGCTGGGGGGTGGGGGTGCAGGGGGACATGAGTTGGACATGAGTGGGGGCCTAGTGGAGGGTGCCCTGCACTGCTGGGTGGGGTGATGGGAGACATGAATGGGGGCCTGGTGGAGGCTGCCCCTGCACTGCTGGGGTTGGGGGTGCAGGGAGATATGAGTGGGGGCCTGGTGGAGGGTGCCCCTGCACTGCTGGGGGTGGGGGTGATGGGAGACATGAGTTGGACATGAGTGGGAGCCAGGTGGAGGGTGCCCTGCACTGCTGGGGGTTGGGGGGTGCCGGTAGACATGAGTGGGGGCCTGGTGGAGGGTGCCCCTGCACTGCTGGGGGTGGGGGTGATGGGAGACATGAGTGGGGGCCTGGTGGAGGCTGCGCCTGCACTGCTGGGGGTTGTGGGTGTAGGGAGATATGAGTGGGGGCCTGGTGGAGGGTGCCCCTGCACTGCTGGGGGTGGGGGTGATGGGAGACATAAGTTGGACATGAGTGGGAGCCAGGTGGAGGGTGCCCTGCACTGCTGGGGGTTGGGGGTGCAGGGAGACATGAGTGGGGGCCTGGTGGAGGGTGCCCCTGCATTGCTGGGGGGTGGGGGTGATGGGAGACATGAGTTGGACATGAGTGGGGGCCTGGTGGAGGGTGCCCTGCACTGCTGGGGGTTGGGGGTGCACGGAGACATGAGTGGGGGCCTGGTGGAGGGTGCCCCTGGATACTGGGGGGTGGGGGTTCAGGGGGACATGAGTGGGGGCCTGGTGGAGGGTGCCCTGCATTGCTGGGGGGTGGGGGTGCAGAGGGACATGAGTGGGGGCCTGGTGGAGGCTGCCCCTGCACTGCTCGGAGGTGGGGGTGGTGGGAGACATGAGTGGGGGCCTGGTGGAGGGTGCCCTGCACTGCTGGGGGTTGGGGGTGCAGGGAGACATGAGTGGGGGCCTGGTAGAGGGTGCCCCTTCACATGCTGGGGGGTGGGGGTGATGGGAGACATGAGTTGGACATGAGTGGGGGCCTGGTGGAGGGTGCCCCTGGATGCTTGTGGGTGGGGGTGCAGGGGGACATGAGTGGGGGCCTGGTGGAGGGTGCCCTGCACTGCTGGGGGGTGGGGTGCAGGGGGATATGTGTGGGGGCCTGGTGGAGGTTGCCCCTGCACTGCTGGGGTATGGGGGTGGTGGGAGACATGAGTGGGGGCCTGGTGGAGGGTGCCCCTGGATGCTGGGGCATTTGGGTGGTGGGAGACATGAGTGGGGGCTGGTGGAGGGTGCCCTGCACTGCTGGGGGGTGGGGGTGCAGGGGGACATGTGTGGGGGCCTGGTGGAGGGTGCCCTGCACTGCTGGGGGATGGGGGTGCAGGGGGACATGTGTGGGGGCCTGGTGGAGGGTTCCCTGCACTGCTGGGAATTGGGGGTGCAGGGGGACATGAGTGGGGGCCTGGTGGAGGGTGCCCCTGGATGCTGGTGAATGGGGGTGATGGGACACATGAGTTGGACATGAGTGGGGGGCTGGTGGAGGGTGCCCTGCACTGCTGGGGGGTGGGGGTGGTGGGAGACATGAGTGGGGGGTGGTGGAGGGTGCCCCTGGATGCTGGGGGGTGGGGGTGGTGGGAGACATGAGTGGGGGGCAGGTGGAGGATGCCCTGCACTGCTGGGGGTTGGGGGTGCTGGGAGACATGTGTGGGGGCCTGGTGGAGGGTGCCCTGCACTGCTGGGGCGTGGGGGTACAGGGAGACATGAGTGGGGGCCTGGTGGAGGGTGCCCCTGGATGCATGTGGGTGAGGGTGCAGGGGGACATGAGTGGGGGCCTGGTGGAGGGTGCCCTGCACTGCTGGGGGGTGGGGGTGCAGGAGGACATGTGTGGGAGCCTGGTGGAGGGTGCCCCTGCACTGCTGGGGGGTGGGGTGGTGGGAGACATGAGTGGGGGCCTGGTGGAGGCTGCCCCTGCACTGCTGGGGGGTGGGGGTGATGGGAGACATGAGTGGGGGCCTGGTGGAGGCTGCCCCTGCACTGCTGGGGGTTGGGGGTGCAGGGAGACATGAGTGGGGGCCTGGTGGAGGGTGCCCCTGCACTGTTGGGGGTGGGGGTGATTGGAGACATAAGTTGGACATGAGTGGGGGCCAGGTGGAGAGTGCCCTGCACTGCTGGGGGTTGGGGGTGCAGGGAGACATGAGTGGGGGCCTGGTGGAGAGTGCCCCTGGATGCTGGGGGGTGGGGGTTCAGGGGGACATGAGTGGGGGTCTGGTGGAGGGGGCCCTACACTGCTGGGGGGTGGGGGTGAAGGGGGACATGAGTGGGGGCCTGGTGGAGGGTGCCCCTCCACTGCTTGGGTGTGGGGGAGATGGGAGACATGAGTTGGACATGAGTGGGGGCCTGGTGGAGGGTGCCCTGCACTGCTGGGGGTTGGGGGTGGTGGGAGACATGAGTGGGGGCCTCGTGGAGGGTGCTCCTGCACTGCTGGGGGGTGGGGTTGATGGGAGACATGAGTTGGACATGAGTGGGGGCCTGATGGAGGGTGCCCTGCACTGCTGGGGGGTGGGGGTGGTGGGAGACATGAGTGGGGGCCTGGTGGAGGGTGCCCCTGGATGCTGGGGGTGGGGGTGATGGGAGACATGAGTGGGGGCCTGGTGGAGGCTGCCCCTGCACTGCTGGGGGTTGGGGGTTCAGGGGGACATGAGTGGGGGCCTGGTGGAGGGTGCCCTGCACTGATGGGGGTGGGGGAGCAGGGGGACATGAGTGGGGGCCTGGTGGAGGGTGCCCTGCACTGCTGGGGGTTTGGGGTGCAGGGAGACATGAGTGGGGGCCTGGTGGAGGCTGCTCCTGCACTGCTGGTGGGTGGGGGTGATGGGAAACATGAGTGGGGGCCTGGTGGAGGGTGCCCCTGGATTCTGGGGGCTGGGGGTGCAGGGGGACTTGAGTGGGGGCCTGGTGGAGGGTGCCCTGCACTGCAGGGGGGGGTGCAGGGGAACATGAGTGGGGGCCTGGTGGAGGCTGCCCCTGCACTGCTGGGGGTGGGGGTGGTGGGGGACATGAGTGGGGGCCTGGTGGAGGGTGCCCTGCACAGCTGGTGGTTGGGGGTGCAGGGAGACATGAGTGGGGGCCTGGTGGAGGGTGCCCCTGCATTGCTGGGGGGTGGGGGTGATGGGAGACATGAGTTGGACATGAGTGGGGGCCTGGTGGAGGGTGCCCTGCACTGCTGGGGGTTGGGGGTGCAGGGAGACATGAGTTGGACATGAGTGGGGGCCTAGTGGAGGGTGCCCTGCACTGCTGGGTGGGGTGATGGGAGACATGAATGGGGGCCTGGTGGAGGCTGCCCCTGCACTGCTGGGGTTGGGGGTGCAGGGAGATATGAGTGGGGGCCTGGTGGAGGGTGCCCCTGCACTGCTGGGGGTGGGGGTGATGGGAGACATGAGTTGGACATGAGTGGGAGCCAGGTGGAGGGTGCCCTGCACTGCTGGGGGTTGGGGGTTGGGGGTGCAGGGAGACATGAGTGGGGGCCTGGTGGAGGGTGCCCCTGCACTGCTGGGGGGTGGGGTGATGGGAGACATGAGTGGGGGCCTGGTGGAGGCTGCGCCTGCACTGCTGGGGGTTGTGGGTGCAGGGAGATATGAGTGGGGGCCTGGTGGAGGGTGCCCCTGCACTGCTGGGGGTGGGGGTGATGGGAGACATGAGTTGGACATGAGTGGGAGCCAGGTGGAGGGTGCCCTGCACTGCTGGGGGTTGGGGGTGCAGGGAGACATGAGTGGGGGCCTGGTGGAGGGTGCCCCTGCATTGCTGGGGGGTGGGGGTGATGGGAGACATGAGTTGGACATGAGTGGGGGCCTGGTGGAGGGTGCCCTGCACTGCTGGGGGTTGGGGGTGCAGGGAGACATGAGTGGGGGCCTGGTGGAGGGTGCCCCTGGATACTGGGGGGTGGGGGTTCAGGGGGACATGAGTGGGGGCCTGGTGGAGGGTGCCCTGCATTGCTGGGGGGTGGGGGTGCAGGGGGACATGAGTGGGGGCCTGGTGGAGGCTGCCCCTGCACTGCTGGGAGGTGGGGGTGGTGGGAGACATGAGTGGGGGCCTGGTGGAGGGTGCCCTGCACTGCTGGGGGTTGGGGGTGCAGGGAGACATGAGTGGGGGCCTGGTGGAGGCTGCCCCTGCACTGCTGGCGGTTGGGGGTGCAGGGAGACATGAGTGGGGGCCTGGTGGAGGGTGCCCCTTCACATGCTGGGGGGTGGGGGTGATGGGAGACATGAGTTGGACATGAGTGGGGGCCTGGTGGAGGGTGCCCCTGGATGCTTGTGGGTGGGGGTGCAGGGGGACATGAGTGGGGGCCTGGTGGAGGGTGCCCTGCACTGCTGGGGGGTGGGGTGCAGGGGGATATGTTTGGGGGCCTGGTGGAGGTTGCCCCTGCACTGCTGGGGTATGGGGGTGGTGGGAGACATGAGTGGGGGCCTGGTGGAGGGTGCCCCTGGATGCTGGGGCATGGGGGTGGTGGGAGACATGAGTGGGGGCTGGTGGAGGGTGCCCTGCACTGCTGGGGGGTAGGGGTGCAGGGGGACATGTGTGGGGGCCTGGTGGAGGGTGCCCTGCACTGCTGGGGGATGGGGGTGCAGGGGGACATGTGTGGGGGCCTGGTGGAGGGTTCCCTGCACTGCTGGGGGTTGGGGGTGCAGGGGGACATGAGTGGGGGCCTGGTGGAGGGTGCCCCTGGATGCTGGTGAATGGGGGTGATGGGACACATGAGTTGGACATGAGTGGGGGGCTGGTGGAGGGTGCCCTGCACTGCTGGGGGGTGGGGGTGGTGGGAGACATGAGTGGGGGGTGGTGGAGGGTGCCCTGCACTGCTGGGGGGTGGGGGTGGTGGGAGACATGAGTGGGGGGCTGGTGGAGGATGCCCTGCACTGCTGGGGGTTGGGGGTGCTGGGAGACATGTGTGGGGGCCTGGTGGAGGGTGCCCTGCACTGCTGCGGCGTGGGGGTACAGGGGGACATGAGTGGGGGCCTGGTGGAGGGTGCCCCTGGATGCATGTGGGTGAGGGTGCAGGGGGACATGAGTGGGGGCCTGGTGGAGGGTGCCCTGCACTGCTGGGGGGTGGGGGTGCAGGAGGACATGTGTGGGAGCCTGGTGGAGGGTGCCCCTGCACTGCTGGGGGGTGGGGTGGTGGGAGACATGAGTGGGGGCCTGGTGGAGGCTGCCCCTGCACTGCTGGGCGGTGGGGGTGATGGGAGACATGAGTGGGGGCCTGGTGGAGGCTGCCCCTGCACTGCTGGGGGTTGGGGGTGCAGGGAGACATGAGTGGGGGCCTGGTGGAGGGTGCCCCTGCACTGTTGGGGGTGGGGGTGATTGGAGACATAAGTTGGACATGAGTGGGAGCCAGGTGGAGGGTGCCCTGCACTGCTGGGGGTTGGGGGTGCAGGGAGACATGAGTGGGGGCCTGGTGGAGAGTGCCCCTGGATGCTGGGGGGTGGGGGTGCAGGGGGACATGAGTGGGGGTCTGGTGGAGGGGGCCCTACACTGCTGGGGGGTGGGGGTGAAGGGGGACATGAGTGGGGGCCTGGTGGAGTGTGTCCCTTGATGCTGGGGTGTGGGGGAGATGGGAGACATGAGTTGGACATGAGTGGGGGCCTGGTGGAGGGTGCCCTGCACTGCTGGGGGTTGGGGGTGCAGGGAGACATAAGTGGGGGCCTGGTGGAGGGTGCCCTGCACTGCTGGGGGTGGGGGTGCAGGGGGACATGAGTGGGGGCCTGGTGGAGGCTGCCCCTGCACTGCTGGGGGGTGGGCGTGATGGGAAACATGAGTGGGGGCCTGGTGGAGGGTGCCCCTTGATGCTGGGGGCTCGGGGTGCAGGGGGACATGAGGGGGGCCTGGTGGAGGGTGCCCTGCACTGCTGGGGGGTGGGGGTGCAGGGGGACATGAGTGGGGGCCTGGTGGAGGCTGCCCCTGCACTGCTGGGGGGTGGGGGTGGTGGGAGACATGAGTGGGGGCCTGGTGGAAGGTGCCCTGCACTGCTGGTGGTTGGGGGTGCAGGGAGACATGAGTCGGGGCCTGGTGGAGGGTGCCCCTGCACTGCTGGGGGGTGGGGGTGCAGGGGGACATGAGTTGGACATGAGTGGGGGCCTGGTGGAGGGTGCCCTGCACTGCTGGGGGGTGGGGGTGTTGGGAGACATGAGTGTCCGCCTGGTGGAGGCTGCCCCTGAACTGCTGGGGGGTGGGAGTGATGGGAGACATGAGTGGGGGCCTGGTGGAGGCTGCCCCTGCACTGCTGGGGGTTGGGGGTGCAGGGAGACATGAGTGGGGGCCTGGTGGAGGGTGCCCCTGCACTGCTGGGGGTGGGGGTGATTGGGAGACATAAGTTGGACATGAGTGGGGGCCAGGTGGAGGGTGCCCTGCACTGCTGGGGGTTGGGGGTGCAGGGAGACATGAGTGGGGGCCTGGTGGAGGGTGCCCCTAGATACTGGGGGGTGGGGGTGCAGGGGAACATGAGTGGGGGCCTGGTGGAGGGGGCCCTGCACTGCTGGGGTGTGGGGGTGCAGGGTGACATGAGTGGGGGCCTGGTGGAAGGTGCCCCTGCACTGCAGGGGGTGGGGGTGATGGGAGACATGAGTTGGACATGAGTCGGGGCCTGGTGGAGGGTGCCCTGCACTGCTGGGGTTGGGGGTGCAGGGAGACATGGATGGGGGTCTGGTGGAGGGTGCCCTGTACTGCTGGGGGGTGGGGGTGATGAGAGACATGAGTGGGGGCCTGGTGCAGGGTGCCCTTGGATGCTGGGGGGTGGGGGTGCAGGGGGACATGAGTGGGGGCCTGGTGGAGGATGCCCTGCATTGCTGGGGGGTAGGGGTGCAGGGGTACATGAGTGGTGGCCTGGTGGAGGCTACCCCTGCACTACTGGGGGGTGGGGGTGGTGGGAGACATGAGTGGGGGCCTGGTGGAGGGTGCCCTGCACTGCTGGGGGTTGGGGGTGCAGGGAGACATGAGTGGGGGCCTGGTGGAGGCTGCCGCTGCACTGCTGGCGGTTGGGGGTGCAGGGAGACATGAGTGGGGGCATGGTGGAGGGTGCCCCTTCACTGCTGGGGGGTGGGGGTGATGGGAGACATGAGTTGGACATGAGTGGGGGCCTGGTGGAGGGTGCCCCTGGATGCTTGTGGTTGGGGGTGCAGGGGGACATGAGTGGGGGCCTGGTGGAGGGTGCCCTGCACTGCTGGGGGATGGGGGTGCAGGGGGACATGTGTGGGGGCCTGGCGGAGGGTGCCCCTGCACTGCTGGGGTATGGGGGCGGTGAGAGACATGAGTGGGGGGCTGGTGGAGGGTGCCCCTGGATGCTGGGGCGTGGGGGTGGTGGGAGACATGAGTGGGGGGCTGGTGGAGGGTGCCCTGCACTGCTGGGGGACGGGGGTGCAGGGGGACATGTGTGGGGGCCTGGTGGAGGGTGCCCTGCACTGCTGGGGAGTGGGGGTGCAGGGGGACATGTGTGGGGGCCTGGTGGAGGGTGCCCTGCACTACTGGGGGCTGGGGGTGCAGGGGGACATGAGTGGGGGCCTGGTGGAGGGTGCCCCTGGATGCTGGTGGGTGGGGTGATGGGACACATGAGTTGATTGGGGGGCTGGTGGAGGGTGCCCTGCACTGCTGGGGGGTGGGGGTGGTGGGAGACATGAGTGGGGGCCTGGTGGAGGGTGCCCCTGGATGCTGGGGGGTGGGGGTGGTGGGAGACATGAGTGGAGGGCTGGTGGAGGGTGCCCTGCACTGCTGGTGGGTGGGGGTGCTGGGAGACATGTGTGGGGGCCTGGTGGAGGGTGCCCCTGCACTGCTGGGGGGTAGGGGTGATGGGAGACATGAGTTGGACATGAGTGGGGGCCTGGTGTAGGGTGCCCTGCACTGCTGGGGGTTGGGGGTGGTGGGAGACATGAGTGGGGGTCTGGTGGAGGGTGCCCCTGCACTGCTGGGGGGTGGGGGTGATGGGACACATGAGTTGGACATGATTGGGGGGCTGGTGGAGGGTGCCCTGCACTGCTGGGGTGTGGGGGTGGTGGGAGACATGAGTGGGGGCCTGGTGGAGGGTGCCCCTGGATGCTGGGGGGTGGGGGTGGTGGGAGACATGAGTGGGGGGCTGGTGGAGGGTGCCCTGCACTGCTGGTGGATGGGGGTGCTGGGAGACATGTGTGGGGGCCTGGTGGAGGGTGCCCTGCACTGCTGGGGGGTGGGGTGGTGGGAGACATGAGTGGGGGCCCGGTGGAGGCTGCCCCTGCACTGCTGGGGGGTGGGGGTGATGGGAGACATGAGTGGGGGCCTGGTGGAGGCTGCCCCTGCACTGCTGGGGGTTGGGGGTGCAGGGAGACATGAGTGGGGGCCTGGTGGAGGGTGCCCTGCATTGTTGGGGGTTGGGGGTGCAGGGAGACATGAGTGGGGGCCTGGTGGAGGCTGCCCCTGCAATGCTGGGGGGAGGGTGTGATGGGAAACATGAGTGGTGGCCTGGTGGAGGGTGCCCCTTGATGCTGGGGGCTGGGGGTGCAGGGGGACATGAGTGGGGGCCTGGTGGAGGGTGCCCTGCACTGCTGGGGGGTGTGGGTGCAGGGGGACATGAGTGGGGGCCTGGTCGAGGCTGCCCCTGCACTGCTGGGGGGTGGGGCTGGTGGGAGACATGAGTGGGGGCCTGGTGGAGTGTGCCCTGCACTGCTGGTGGTTGGGGGTGCAGGGAGACATGAGTGGGGGCCTGGTGGAGGGTGCCCCTGCACTGCTGGGGGGTGGGGGTGCAGGGGGACATGAGTTGGACATGAGTGGGGGCCTGGTGGAGGGTGCCCTGCACTGCTGGGGGGTGAGGTGGTGGGTGACATAAGTGGGGGCCTGGTGGAGGCTGCCCCTGCACTGCTGGGGGGTGGGGGTGATGGGAGACATGAGTGGGGGCCTGGTGGAGGCTGCCCCTGCACTGCTGGGGGTTGGGGGTGCAGGGAGACATGATTGGGGGCCTGGTGGAGGGTGCCCCTGCACTGTTGGGGGTGGGGGTGATTGGAGACATAAGTTGGACATGAGTTTGGACCAGGTGGAGGGTGCCCTGCACTGCTGGGGGCTGTGGGTGCAGGGAGACATGAGTGGGGGCCTGGTGGAGAGTGCCCCTGGATGCTGGGGGGTGGGGGTGCAGGGGGACATGAGTGGGGGTCTGGTGGAGGGGGCCCTGCACTGCTGGGGGGTGGGGGTGCAGGGGGACATGAGTGGGGGCCTGGTGGAGGGTGCCCTGCACTGCCGGGGGTTGGGGGTGCAGGGAGACATAAGTGGGGGCCTGGTGGAGGGTGCCCTGCACTGCTGGGGGGTGGGGGTGATATGAGACATGAGTGGGGGCCTGGCGGAGGGTGCCCCTGGATGCTGGGGGGTGGGGATGCAGGGGGACATGAATGGGGGCCTGGTGGAGGGTGCCCTGCATTGCTGGGGGGTGGGGGTGCAGGGGGACATGAGTGGGGGCTTGGTGGAGGCTGCCCCTGCACTGCTGGGGGGTGGGGGTGGTGGGAGACATGAGTCGGGGCCTGGTGGAGGGTGCCCTGCACTGCTGGGGGTTGGGGGTGCAGGGAGACATGAGTGGGGGCCTGGTGGAGGCTGCCCCTGCACTGCTGGCGGTTGGGGGTGCAGGGAGACATGCGTGGGGGCCTGGTGGAGGGTGCCCCTTCACTGCTGGGGGGTGGGGGTGATGGGAGACATGAGTTGGACATGAGTGGGGGCCTGGTGGAGGGTGCCCCTTGATGCTTGTGGGTGGGGGTGCAGGGGGACATGAGTGGGGGCCTGGTGGAGGGTGCCCTGCACTGCTGGGGGGTGGGGGTGCAGGGGGACATGTGTGGGGGCCTGGTGGAGGGTGCCCTGCACTGCTGGGGGGTGGGGGTGCAGGGGGACATGAGTGGGGGCCTGGTGGAGGGTGCCCTGCACTGCTGGGGGGTGGGGGTGCAGATGGACATGTGTGGGGGCCTGGTGGAGGGTGCCCTGCACTGCTGGGGAGTGGGGGTGCAGGGGGACATGTGTAGGGGCCTGGTGGAGGGTGCCCTGCACTGCTGGGGCGTGGGGGTGCAGGGGGACATGAGTGGGGGCCTGGTGGAGGGTGCCCCTGGATGCTGGTGGGTGGGGGTGATGGGACACATGAGTTGGACATGAGTGGGGGGCTGGTGGAGGGTGCCCTGCACTGCTGAGGGGTGGGGGTGGTGGGAGACATGAGTGGGGGCCTGGTGGAGGGTGCCCCTGGATGCTGGGGGGTGGGTGGGTGGGAGACATGAGTGGGGGGCTTGTGGAGGGTGACCTGTACTGCTGGTGGGTGGGGGTGCTGGGAGACATGTGTGGGGGCCTGGTGGAGGGTGCCCTTCACTGCTGGGTGGTGGGGGTGCAGGGGGACATGAGTGGGGGCCTGGTGGAGGGTGCCCCTGGATGCTGGGGGGTGGGGGTGCAGGGGGTCATGAGTGGGGGCCTGGTGGAGGGTGCCCTGCACTGCTGGGGGGTGGGGGTGCAGGGGGACATGAGTGAGGGCCTGGTGGAGGGTGCCCCTGCACTGCTGGGGGGTGGGGGTGATGGGAGACATGAGTTGGAAATGAGTGGGGGCCTGTTGTAGGGTACCATGCACTGCTGGGGGTTGGGGGTGGTGGGAGACATGAGTGGGGGCCTGGTGGAGGGTGCCCCAGCACTGCTGGGGGGTGGGGTTGATGGGAGACATGAGTTGGACATGAGTGGGGGCCTGATGGAGGGTGCCCTGCACTGCTGGGGGGTGGGGGTGGTGGGAGACATGAGTGGGGGCCTGGTGGAGGGTGCCCCTGGATGCTGGGGGGTGGGGGTGATGGGAGACATGAGTGGGGGCCTGGTGGAGGCTGCCCCTGCACTGCTGGGGGTTGGTGGTGCAGGGGGACATGAGTGGGGGCCTGGTGGAGGGTGCCCTGCACTGATGGGGGTGGGGGAGCAGGGGGACATGAGTGGGGGCCTGGTGGAGGGTGCCCTGCACTGCTGGGGGTTGGGGGTGCAGGGAGACATGAGTGGGGCCTGGTGGAGGCTGCCCCTGTACTGCAGGTGGGTGGGGGTGATGGGAAACATGAGTGGGGGCCTGGTGGAGGGTGCCCCTGGATGCTGGGGGCTGGGGGTGCAGGGGGACATGAGTGGGGGCCTGGTGGAGGGTGCCCTGCACTGCTGGGGGGTGGGGGTGCAGGGGAACATGAGTGGGGGCCTGGTGGAGGCTGCCCCTGCACTGCTGGGGGTGGGGGTGGTGGGAGACATGAGTGGGGGCCTGGTGGAGGGTGCCCTGCACAGCTGGTGGTTGGGGGTGCATGGAGACATGAGTGGGGGCCTGGTGGAGGGTGCCCCTGCACTGCTGGGGGGTGGGGGCGCAGGGGGACATGAGTTGGACATGAGTGGGGGCCTAGTGGAGGGTGCCCTGCACTGCTGGGGGGTGGTGGGAGACATGAGTGGGGGCCTGGTGGAGGCTGCCCCTGCACTGCTGGGGGGTGGGGTGATGGGAGACATGAATGGGGGCCTGGTGGAGGCTGCCCCTGCACTGCTGGGGTTGGGGGTGCAGGGAGACATGAGTGGGGGTCTGGTGGAGGGTGCCCCTGCACTGCTGGGGGGGTGGGGTGATGGGAGACATGATTTGGGGCCTGGTGGAGGCTGCACCGGCACTGCTGGGGGTTGTGGGTGCAGGGAGATATGAGTGGGGGCCTGGTGGAGGGTGCCCCTGCACTGCTGGGGGTGGGGGTGATGGGAGACATGAGTTGGACATGAGTGGGAGCCAGGTGGAGGGTGCCCTGCACTGCTGGGGGTTGGGGGTGCAGGGAGACATGAGTGGGGGCCTGGTGGAGGGTGCCCCTGCATTGCTGGGGGGTGGGGGTGATGGGAGACATGAGTTGGACATGAGTGGGGGCCTGGTGGAGGGTGCCCTGCACTGCTGGGGGTTGGGGGTGCAGGGAGACATGAGTGGGGGCCTGGTGGAGGGTGCCCTGCACTGCTGGGGGGTGGGGTGATGGGAGACATGAGTGGGGGCCTGGTGGAGGGTGCCCCTGGATACTGGGGGGTGGGGGTTCAGGGGGACATGAGTGGGGGCCTGGTGGAGGGTGCCCTGCATTGCTGGGGGGTGGGGGTGCAGGGGGACATGAGTGGGGGCCTGTTGGAGGCTGCCCCTGCACTGCTGGGAGGTGGGGGTGGTGGGAGACATGAGTGGGGGCCTGGTGGAGGGTGCCCTGCACTGCTGGGGGTTGGGGGTGCAGGGAGACATGAGTGGGGGCTTGGTGGAGGCTGCCCCTGCACTGCTGGCGGTTGGGGGTGCAGGGAGACATGAGTGGGGGCCTGGTGGAGGGTGCCCCTTCACATGCTGGGGAGTGGGGGTGATGGGAGACATGGGTTGGACATGAGTGGGGGCCTGGTGGAGGGTGCCCTTGGATGCTTGTGGGTGGGGGTGCAGGGGGACATGAGTGGGGGCCTGGTGGAGGGTGCCCTGCACTGCTGGGGGGTGGGGTGCAGGGGGATATGTGTGGGGGCCTGGTGGAGGTTGCCCCTGCACTGCTGGGGTATGGGGGTGGTGGGAGACATGAGTGGGGGCCTGGTGGAGGGTGCCCTTGGATGCTTGTGGGTGGGGGTGCAGGGGGACATGAGTGGGGGCTGGTGGAGGGTGCCCTGCACTGCTGGGGGGTGGGGGTGCAGGGAGACATGAGTGGGGGCCTGGTGGAGGGTGCCCCTTCACATGCTGGGGAGTGGGGGTGATGGGAGACATGGGTTGGACATGAGTGGGGGCCTGGTGGAGGGTGCCCTTGGATGCTTGTGGGTGGGGGTGCAGGGGGACATGAGTGGGGGCCTGGTGGAGGGTGCCCTGCACTGCTGTGGGGTGGGGTGCAGGGGGATATGTGTGGGGGCCTGGTGGAGGTTGCCCCTGCACTGCTGGGGTATGGGGGTGGTGGGAGACATGAGTGGGGGCCTGGTGGAGGGTGCCCCTGGATGCTGGGGCGTGGGGGTGGTGGGAGACATGAGTGGGGGCTGGTGGAGGGTGCCCTGCACTGCTGGGGGGTGGGGGTGCAGGTGGACATGTGTGGGGGCCTGGTGGAGGGTGCCCTGCACTGCTGGGGGATGGTGGTGCAGGGGGACATGTGTGGGGGCCTGGTGGAGGGTTCCCTGCACTGCTGGGGGTTGGGGGTGCAGGGGGACATGAGTGGGGGCCTGGTGGAGGGTGCCCCTGGATGCTGGTGAATGGGGGTGATGGGACACATGAGTTGGACATGAGTGGGGGGCTGGTGGAGGGTGCCCTGCACTGCTGGGGGGTGGTGGAGGGTGCCCCTGGATGCTGGGGGGTGGGGGTGGTGGGAGACATGAGTGGGGGGCTGGTGGAGGATGCCCTGCACTGCTGGGGGTTGGGGGTGCTGGGAGACATGTGTGGGGGCCTGGTGGAGGGTGCCCTGCACTGCTGGGGCGTGGGGGTACAGGGGGACATGAGTGGGGGCCTGGTGGAGGGTGCCCCTGGATGCATGTGGGTGAGGGTGCAGGGGGACATGAGTGGGGGCCTGGTGGAGGGTGCCCTGCACTGCTGGGGGGTGGAGGTGCAGGAGGACATGTGTGGGAGCCTGGTGGAGGGTGCCCCTGCACTGCTGGGGGGTGGGGGTGCTGGAAGACATGGGTGGGGGCCTGGTGGAGGCTGCCCCTGCACTGCTGGGGGTTGGGGGTGCAGGGAGACATGAGTGGGGGCCTGGTGGAGGGTGCCCCTGCACTGCTGGGGGGTGGGGGTGATGGGAGACATGAGTTGGACATGAGTGGGGGCCTGGTGGAGGGTGCCCTGCACTGCTGGGGGTTGGGGGTGCAGGGAGACATGAGTGGGGGCCTGGTGGAGGGTGCCCCTGCACTGCTGGGGGGTGGGGGTGATGGGAGACATGAGTGGGGGCCTGGTGGAGGGTGCCCCTGGATGCTGGGGGGTGGCGGTGCAGGGGGACATGAGTGGGGGCCTGGTGGAGGGTGCCCTGCACTGCTGGGGTGTGGGGGTGCAGGGGGACATGAGTGGGGGCCTGGTGGAGGGTGCCCCTGCACTGCTGGAGGGTGGGGGTGATGGGAGACATGAGTGGGGCCTGGTGGAGGGTGCCCCTGGATGCTGCGGGGTGGGGGTGCAGGGGGACATGAGTGGGGGCCTGGTGGAGGGTGCCCTGCACTGCTGAGGTGTGGGGGTGCAGGGGGACATGAGTGGGGGCCTGGTGGAGGGTGCCCCTGCACTGCTGGGGGGTGGGGGTGATGGGAGAGATGAGTTGGACATGAGTGGGGGCCTGGTGGAGGGTGCCCTGCACTGCTGGGGGTTGGGGGTGCAGGGAGACATGAGTGGGGGCCTGGTGGAGGGTGCCCCTGCACTGCTGGGGGGTGGGGGCGATGGGAGACATGAGTGGGGGCCTGGTGGAGGCTGCGGGTGCAGGGGGACATGAGTGGGGGCTGAGGGTGCAGGGGGACATGAGTGGGGGCCTGGTGGAGGGGGCCCTGCACTGCTGGGGGGTGGGGGTTCAGGGGGACATGAGTGGGGACCTGGTGGAGGGTGCCCTGCACTGCTGGGGGATGGGGGTGCAGGAGGACATGTGTGGGAGCCTGGTGGAGGGTGCCCCTGCACTGCTGGGGGTGGGGGTGCTGGGAGACATGGGTGGGGGCCTGGTGGAGGCTGCTCCTGCACTGCTGGGGGTTGGGGGTGCAGGGAGACATGAGTGGGGGCCTGGTGGAGGGTGCCCCTGCACTGCTGGGGGGTGGGGGTGATGGGAGACATGTGTTGGACATGAGTGGGGGCCTGGTGGAGGGTGCCCTGCACTGCTGGGGGTTGGGGGTGCAGGGAGACATGAGTGGGGGCCTGGTGGAGGGTGCCCCTGCACTGCTGGGGGGTGGGGGTGATGGGAGACATGAGTGGGGGCCTGGTGGAGGGTGCCCCTGGATGCTGGGGGGTGGGGGTGCAGGGGGACATGAGTGGGGGCCTGGTGGAGGGTGCCCTGCACTGCTGGGGTGTGGGGGTGCAGGGGGACATGAGTGGGGGCCTGGTGGAGGGTGCCCCTGCACTGCTGGAGGGTGGGGGTGATGGGAGACATGAGTGGGGGCCTGGTGGAGGGTGCCCCTGGATGCTGCGGGGTGGGGGTGCAGGGGGACATGAGTGGGGGCCTGGTGGAGGGTGCCCTGCACTGCTGAGGTGTGGGGGTGCAGGGGGACATGAGTGGGGGCCTGGTGGAGGGTACCCCTGCACTGCTGGGGGGTGGGGGTGATGGGAGAGATGAGTTGGACATGAGTGGGGGCCTGGTGGAGGGTGCCCTGCACTGCTGGGGGTTGGGGGTGCAGGGAGACATGAGTGGGGGCCTGGTGGAGGGTGCCCCTGCACTGCTGGGTGGTGGGGGCGATGGGAGACATGAGTGGGGGCCTGGTGGAGGCTGCCCCTGCACTGCTGGGGGGTGGGGGTGGTGGGAGACATGAGTGGGGGCCTGGTGGAGGGTGCCCTGCACTGCTGGGGGTTGGGGGTGCAGGGAGACATGAGTGGGGGCCTGGCGGAGGCTGCCCCTGCACTGCTGGGGGTTGGGGGTGCAGGGAAATATGAGTGGGGGCCTGGTGGAGGGTGCCCCTGCACTTCTGGGGTGTGGGGGTGATGGGAGACATGAGTTGGACATGAGTGGGGCCTGGTGGAGGGTGCCCCTGGATGCTTGTGGGTGTGGGTGCAGGGGGACATGAGTGGGGGCCTGGTGGAGGGTGCCCTGCACTGCTGGGGGGTGAGGGTGGTGGGAGACATGAGTAGGAGCCTGGTGGAGGGTGCCCCTGGATGCTGGGGGGTGGGGGTGGTGGGAGACATGAGTGGGGGGCTGGTGTTGGGTGCCCTGCACTGCTGGGGAGTGGGGGTGCAGGGGGACATGAGTGGGGGCCTGGTGGAGGGTGCCCGTGGATGCTCGGGTTGGGGGTGATGGGAGACATGTGTTGGTGATCAGTAGTGCAAGGTGACATGTGGGTTGGCTGGGGGGCATGGCCATGGTGGATGGGTCGCTTGTGGGACATGAGCAGGGCTGCAGGGTAGTCCCCTGTGGTGTGGGCTGCCTGCAGGGGCCGTGGAGGGTGTAGAGGGAACACCTGGGAGGACCCACACGGCCAAATCATGTGTAGCATTCCCCGGCACCACCGAAATACACGTACCCTGCTGAAATCGTGTGTGAATCTTCCCGCGCACCTCGGAATACACGTACCCAGGCCAATCGCGTGTGGAACTTCCCGCACACCCGAAGTACACATACCCAGGCCAATCGCGTGTGGAACTTCCCGCGCATCCCGAAGTACACGTACCCAGGCCAATCGCGTGTGGAACTTCCCGCGCACCCCGAAACACACGTACCCAGGCTAATCGCGTGTGGAGCTTCCCACGCACCCCGAAGTACACGTACCCAGGCCAATCGCGTGTGGAACTTCCCGCGCACCCCAAAACACACGTACCCAGGCTAATCGCGTGTGGAACTTTCCGCGCACCCCGAAGTACACGTACCCAGGCTAATCGCGCGTGGAACTTCCCACGCACCCAGAAACACACGCACACGCTATTTTTCACACAGCGGGTGTCCGTGTTTGTCGGTACCCCTTTGCACCTCATTTTTCCTAGAGGGCCACTGTATGGACCATTCATCATGGCTGTATATGGGTGCTTTTTGTTAGCGCACATTTTGGCGCACATTTTTTTCAGGCGCAGGGACGCTACCGCCTGCTTTCTTGTGGCATACTTGTTTGGCCCTGTGCGCGTCTTTCACCGTGCGCTGGTTTGCCCTATTCGATTCCATGAATACGGGTTGTAGGCGAGCGTGTGGGCGTTCCGCACACTTGCCTACTGTACTTCCCCCGTGACGCCCATATTTTCACGCGTTGTTCCCCATTCCGAGTGTTACGCCCCGTGTTACGCCTACTTTTGTGATGTGCGCCGCGCTATGTGCAATTTTGCAGTGGCCGTGGCACACGCTGTTGGATGGCCTGTGCACCGGCGTGTGCGGCACACATTTTCAGCGCACATCCAATGTTTTTCTCGCGCACGGACTTCCATGAATCGATATGCGCTGGTTTCCTTGCGATTTTCGCACTTGCACTGCGATTTTCGCACTTTTACTGCGAATCGCACGTTTTGGCACCTCTGCGCGGGAATTTTCGGCGCACATTAATTCCATGAATCGACCCCCAAGTGTCACTTGGAAAGAAAACCTTTATAACAGTAGGAATAATCTAGCATGCAGGAGCTACAACCAATGCAGATCACTACACTGCATACATGAAAAAGAATTCTGGATGGTTTGAATGTAATGATAGCCCCATTACTCTAAAGCTGAGGTTGCCAGCTAACCTAACAAATGCGTATTTAATGTTCTTGAAGCCAAAATTTATGAAATAATGTGTACTTCAAGATTGGCAACAAAGTATGTGAAAGACTACAAACAGAATACACCCACAGGTATCTAACTACCCAACAGGATGTAAGAATGACACAAATAAATGATTATCACAGATCGTTGGAAACAAATGCACAGGTAGAATACGCCTATAGGTATCTAACTGTTGTTAAAAATGGGCAGGAAGACAACAAACATAACATTGATCAGAAAGATGAAGAAAATACTGAAAGGAAAAAATGAAGTAGTTAGCACCATAGGAAATGAACGTTTTTTTTTTAATCGACACAGATTTTTTCCCCAGACCCAAAGATTAGAAAAGCAAACACAGAAACTGAGTGCAATGCACAGTACACTGGTTTGTAAACTAAATATGAGGGTAAAAAAAATGTTAACTATTATGCAATGTAGTAAATTTAATAAAAATGCAAACACTAACACACCTTTTTTTTTCATCACAGAAATGGAAAAACCGATACTTCCGCCAAGTACGATAGCCAATTTAAAAAAAGTATGTTCTTATCCCTGTGGTTGGTGTTCCCCCCTTTACCCACCTTTCCCCTCCTCTCCTATTGTGTTGTGTATAAAAAACCCAAAAAAATACAAAATAACAAAAATTTTAAAAAAATAAGGATCTTTTCAGAGCCACCTTTCACAGTAAAAAAAATAGAAGTGAAAATAAATGAAGCAGGGCCCTTTGTATTTTTTAGAAGTCCGCGGACAGTCCGCAGCATCTAAAAATTTAGGGTGCTACTCTATCATAACGCTTGCAATTTTCTCTGGGAGGAAGTGGTGGCTCTGAAAAAAAGCCTTTGGGAGGTGTTTGTATGTCAAAAGTTATAAATACTCAACATCTACTTCAAAATGGATGCTGTAATTCTAAAAATGGTTGCAATGCATATTGTACATTTCTCAGAAAAGTCTGATTGCCAGCATAAGTAAGATGGACTCCATCTCTGCGAAATTTGTATGTACTACGAAACATAATGTTTTCATTGTGAAAAGAGGACATGCCAAAATCTCTTAGAAAGGCACAAACAGCCTTATTAACATTGTGCCTTGCTTTTTCCATTTGTGGACAAAATGAAGAAGAACGAAGCACATTTGTCTCTGCGCAATACGTGAAAATATTACTTGAGAATTTGGAAACATGTCCATGACCTTCCCAAGTCCTTCTTTCATAGCAAATTGCAAAGAAATTCCAGACAAATGTCCTAAACTGTTCCCTCCACAATGAATTACAATTATGTCTGGATGGTGCTCTATCTCCAAAGTAGCACAGAGAGTTAGAAAGTCCAACCACTTCATTCCACGTACTCCATGCCAGTGTACTTCCACATGTGGAAATCCAAGATCTACAGCTATTCCCCAGCTTTCTGCATGCACCTTCAATCAATGTATCCACGAATATCCCAAAACACAAACAATCTGTTTTCTGAAACACACAGCCATAGCTATCTGTTGTTCTCTCAACAAAAAGAGTATCTGAGAAACTCTCTCCTGGCACAACACACCAACTAAACGTTCCTGACCAATCCCTTTCAGTGATCATTCTCATTTGCATGACTTCTGAACCCAAAAATCCCCGGATGTAACACCTGATGTCTGCAAACTACCACCATGTCCGCGGACATATCGTAACATGAACAGCCCTTCTACCATTTCCACTTCACTCTCTGTGCCATTCCCTCATTGGATGTAGCTAAGAAGTCACATGACCATCCACCAATCACATTCAAGACCTCTACATCTAACTGCATCATCATAGACCAGCACTGCAAATGTACTGTGAATCTCTCTGAGTACAAGTGTCATATCATTGGAAAGCACCATCTACAAGAAATACTGTACAAGCCTCCAAGATTTCTACTTGCAGCTCCATGCATATCCATATGCATGAACACAAACTACAGGTATGCAAATTTTATGTACAGTACATGACCAAATTTTCAAACTGACTTTTAGCTTATGTAATCTGTAAAATGAATCTACTGTCTTTTTTTCAATCTCCTAAAATCAATGTATACCTTTATACTATTTACTTTCTTTATGCACACACACACTCAAATCATGTTAAACTACCATTTTTGAAATTAAATATATAGACTACATATATTCAAACAAAATTGCATGCATGCACACTTGTTAGGGAGAATTCTCTGTTTAGGCTGAATTTCCTAACCTAGTGAGTCCCCCAGCAGCTTTGCTGGATTTCGGGAGTTTGTTTTTCCCATCCTGCCAAGAGTGAGACTCTTTTTCTCCCACTCTTGGACATGAATGTGTGTAATTCCTTTGAATGTTAATGTGTTCTATGGGCTATGGGGTCTTTTACTCCATAGGGTCTCATATGTTTTTCTATGTGTGTTACACTGCACCCTACGTGCCGTAACACTGGGGAGTCCTAGCGGACCTCCACCATAGACTCCATACCCGGGGACTGACTACTGTCTCCCCGGGCATGTAAAGTCACCATTGGCTTTACTAGACCTAAATTTACTAACAGAACTAGTACAAACCATCTTATTGTGGACGCACTAGTAGGGGTAATTCGATTACTCCTGAATCTGTTACTCGAGGGGGCACTGTCCCGTCCCCCCTCGTCGAGTTTTGGCTGGTGGCAGTGGAAACTACTTGTTATGTTCGACCCCGAACATAACCCTATGGGATTCGTCCCATTGTTGGAGATTGATACTTTTTCTCGTTAATCTCTAAAGTACCAACGATCTACTTATTTTAATAAATAAGTTTATCGGATGGTATTTTCTGCCAGAACTCAGTTTGTAAAATGGCGTCTGTGTTCGTCTCTGTGACTCCTAAACTAAAGGTCGAGCCCTTTGTTCCACTTTTGGCGGGCTCTGTACAGAGACCCTCCAAAGTGGTGCCATTCTGTCTGGGTTACCACAGGGGTGTGGGAGGGGGTTTTAGGCACCCTGGACCGAGTTGCCTTGCCAACTCCGGTCGCACTCTGGAGTGATTGGCCCAAGTGATGAGCCTTCCCGCTCACCACTTAGCATGTGTTGATTGACAGCTAGGCTGAATGAATGGGGGTTTTCTGCATAAAAGCAGGGCTTTTGGGACTGGATCTTCAGAAGTCGCCACAGGACCTAAGAATCTGACGAGGGTAACGCTGAGCCGACCTGCACGACGACACCTCTGGTGGAGAACTACGGAACCGACTCATCACTTCCCGATGACAGAGGAGATCTCCCTGCTGGGGAGTCTCTTCCCCTGACTGGTGGGAACAACCAGTCCCCTTTGCTTTTTATTCGCCTCAGGACGCAGTGGTCGAATTGCCCGTGCAGAGCACCGCGGCAACCGGATAGCCACTACCCCTGTACCGCGACCAAAAGGTGGTGCCTTGTGACGGACCACTCCGCGGCTGGTCTCTTCCCTGGTGGTGCACCGGACTTCATTTTTCTTCGACGGCGAGATCATCTCTATTCTTGGCAAAGACCCGACGTGCATCCACCACCAGGAACAACTGCCCCCGCCGGAGCTGCCCTCCCCAACAAGGTACCGTGTCCGCCTGGCTTCCCTTTCGATCGGTTCGAGTGAGGTGTCTTAATCCTCTCCGTTCCGTTGGGTCGCCTCCAAGCTTTTCTCATTCATTGTTCTGAACTGGTTCAATCTGCCGATAACAATTTGCTACAAAGACTTGAATGCATCTCCACTAGAGACTTTTTGGGACATATCGCCTTGCCTCTCTCCGAGTGGGCCTGGCCTCTGAACTTTATGATCTATTGTGGTTCTTGCCTTCTTTTTTTAAAACTTTTATTTATTGGCACAAAGGTCAAGACGGGCACAGTACAAAGTACATAGCAATGGGCTGACGACACAGCCGAACATACGGCACCACATCGTGAACAGGTTATACATCACAAGCTGATAGCAACTGATATCTCGGGGGAGGCGCTGAGAAGCCCAAAGGGAAAGCATAAAACCAATAGAAGGAGCTAGATCACCCGTGGCATGTCGGGCTGGTCTGGTGGAGGAGATGAGGACAGTTCCATCTCCTCTCTGCCATTTAAGTAGCTACGAAATTCCGACCAGACGTTTTGGGGTCGAGTTGTCGGAGGTAGGGAACCAATGTATTCCTCTTCGCATATCTGTGTCCAGGTGAGGGCTTTCAGCCACGTCGTAAAATTGGGGGGATTGTGGCGCTTCCAACATTGCAAAATGCATCTTTTGGCCACCATAATACTTACATTTACAAATTTTGCCATTTTCCTTACATTCTCACCCTCCCATGTACCAAATAGTACGGCGAGTGGCTCCATAGTTATCGGAGAACCAACTATTTCGGAGAGGGCCTCTATTACGGCCGTCCAGAATGTGTTGAGGGCGGGGCAAGCCCAGAACATGTGTACATGGTCTGCCTCACCGGATTTGCATTTGGGGCACACAGGGGTCTGGGTGCCTGTGAATGACGCCACTCTATATGGTGTGTAATAGAGCCTATTAAGTAGCTTAAATTGTATGCAGCGGAATCTGGCGCTTAGGGAGACCCTTCGTGTGTGTGTGCACATTATGCCCCAGAGTTCGTCTGTGATTTCAATTCCGAGTTCCCTAGCCCAGGCCTCACGCGGTTTAAGGGAGTTGTCCGCAGTGTTATTCAGTTGTATCTTGTACAAATTAGAGATTATGCTTTTGGCACCTCCGGAATTTGCTATATAGTGTATTTCAGGAGAGTCTGGGGGTTCAATAGGGAATGAGGGCCACAACGACCGCACTGCAGCTCTAAGTCTATAGTACTGCAGCATTTCGAGTGGAGAATTGGAGTGATCAGGGCGCCATGTTTGGGGGGTGATAAAAACACCGTCGGGGAAGAGGTCAGTAAGAGCGCGGTATCCTAGGTTTTCCCAGCAGCGTATGAGATTTGGGTCGTGTGTGGGGGGGAGTCCGGGGAACTGCCACAGGGGAAGCCACTTGTAGTATGGGCGCTGTTCCTGGTCAGAGCCTAGGATGCTCCTCCAGGCCCTAAGTGTAGCGGCCACCGGGTCCGCATGAGCATCTGTTTGAAATGCCCGGTTCAGTAGCAGTGACATAATATTGGTTCCTCCTCCCGCTAGTTTCTCAAGTTTTACGTGTATGGGCGGGTTCTGGGGCGTGTACCAATGGGAGGCATGGTGGGCCTGTGCCGCATTCCAGTACAGGCGAAGGTCTGGAGCCGTGAAACCCCCTTTGTCATAGGGCAGCGTCATGTGCTGCCACTTCTTGCGGACCGAGCCTGGGAACCAGAGAAATTATGCGCACTCCGAATGGAGTTTTTTGAAGTATTGGATCCCAGGCCAGGTCGGCACGTTAACAAAGACATACAGGAGTTTGGGGACCACTATCATCTTTATCAGAGAGAGTCTGCCCGCCAGTGATAGAGGTAAGTTGCGCCATTTGGAGAACCTGGAGAAGACTAGGTGGGCCACTGCCTCGTAGTTATCTTTCAGTAGGGAGGCCTTGGCTAGTGATATTTGTACCCCGAGGTACCTAACCCCACCCGGGGACCAACGTAGAGGGTACTCACAAGACGGTCGTTGGGTTGCCACGGTAAGAGGGAAAATTTCGGACTTAGCGTAGTTGATTGTGAAACCTGAGAACGTACCTATCTTAGTGATGTCACGGATAATCGGGTCCAGATACGTGGAAGGGTTCCTGACGTACAGGAGCACGTCGTCTGCATATAGAGAGATGATCTCTGGGGCATCTTTCAATCGTATGCCTTTCCTGCTGTGCCGAGCCCGTATATGATCAGCCATGGGTTCTATGGCGAAAGCAAAAAGGAGGGGAGAGAATGGGCATCCCTGGCGGGTGCCTCTGTACAGCGTAAAAGGGGAGGAAGGGATCGAGTTTACAAGAACTCTAGCGCGTGGGTCTGTGTATAGCAGTTTTATGTAAGAGGTCATTTTTGGACCCACACCCATTTTCTCCAGCACGGCCCACAGATATTGCCAGGAGACCATATCAAAAGCCTTTTGGGCGTCTAGTGTTACCGCCACTGCGTCCGCGCCTGGATCAATTCTGGACATCACGTTGAATAGGCGACGGATGTTCAGCGAGGTGGATCTACACGGGATGAAGCCGCACTGATCCTCATGAATCATATGGGACATGAAAGGGAGAAACCTGTTAGCAATTATCTTAGCAAAGATTTTCGTGTCGGTATTAATAAGGGATAGGGGTCTGTAAGACCCACATTCGTCTGGGGGTTTTCCAGGTTTGGGGAGGACAGTTATTAAGGCTTCTCTAAGGGAGGGGGGGAGACAATTCATACTGAGCGATTCGGTCCAGACCCCGTGCAACACAGGTGCTATTATCGCCACATGTTCCTGGTAGAACTCAGAAGTGAGCCCATCCGGGCCAGGCGCCTTGTTTTTGGGGAGGGCCGATATCACCTGAACTATCTCCTCCAGGGTGAATGGGGCGTCTAATATTTCCTGGGTGTCTTGGGAGATAAGAGTCATAGGGATGCTCTCAAGGAGGTCGTCTAGGTCTTGGGCAGAGTGTTCTGGTTGGGGACCATACAGATTGGCGTAGAAGTTGGTGAAAGTGTCTAGTATGGACTGATCTGACCAGTGCCTCTCTCCACTGCCATCTATGATGCTGTCGATGCGAGTCCCACCCGTCTCAGCACGCACTAGCCTGGCTAGGGTTCTACCTGGTCTATCCACTTCCCCATATCTTCGGGCCGCGACAGGGCGTGTGTGGTATTGTACTTCCCTCATAGCGTGTGATTCAAACTTTTCCAACTCTGATCTGATTGCAGCTAGGGTCGTCGGGGACTGAGTGGTCAGGTAGTCCTGTTCAAGTGCTTTAAGTTTGGTTTCAGAGTTGGTTAAGGCCTGCCTTATAGCCTTCAGGACCCCAGCTTCTCTGGAGATACACATCCCCCTAATATAAACCTTGAACGCCTCCCACCGGGTACCTTCGGGTGTATCGGTTGTGTTGTTGTTTTCAAAGAATGTAGTTATATCGGCTAGGATCTCTGCTTTAAAAACGATGTCTGATAGGGCGGTGGATTTGAAGCGCCAGTGGGGTCTTGGCGGCGCTGCGTTGCCGAGTTGAATCTGTAGGAGTACAGGGGAATGATCAGATAGCGTGCGTGCAAGTATCGTGACATCTGCGACCTTCCCAACCAGTCTGCCCGAGAGCAGAAACAAGTCTATTCTCGAGGAGCTGTCGTGCACAGTGGAATAGAAAGTGTAGTCTCTGTTGTGGGGGTGAAGCGTCCTCCATACATCATGTAAATTGAGAGAATCCATATGTAGGAGGAGACGTTTGGTCGCTCGCGGTGTGGGTCTGCGACTGGTCGTCGACCTGTCTAGTAAACTGTCCAGTGTTAGGTTCATGTCCCCCCCCATATTATGGGGACGTCTATGTATCTCATGAGTAAGGCCGCCACTCCGTCAAAGAACTCGGGGGAGTCAATGTTGGGTGCGTATACGTTGACCAGTAAGCATTCTTCGTGTGCCAGGGTGCAATGCAGGATCACATATCTGCCTTCTGCGTCAATATGCGATGAGTGGAGAGTAAAGTGGACGGATTTGTGAATGAGAGTCAGGACCCCTCTAGCTTGGGTGGAGTATTGGGTGAAATATCTGTTGAGACCCCAGGTTTGTGCAATGTTCGACGACAGGTGTTTAAGGGCATGTGTTTCTTGTAGTAGGAGAACCTTGACCCCGTGTCGTTGTGCGTAGGCCACAATCCTACGAGCTTTCGTGAAATTTGTCAGGCCACGTATATTCCATGACATCATTTTAATCGCCATGTAAGCAGCCTATGGGTCATCCCAGGTAAAGGCACCCCCCTCGAGAAATGCCATGAGTGCCGCCATGCTGCCCCGCCACCATCGTGTGTAGCCCGCCCTAGCCCCCGTGCCATTTTGAGTGAAACCTACCCCAACTTTGCCGCCCCCCACCCCCACCGCCCTGTTCCAACTAGCAGTGTGTGAATACCCACCCCAAAAGTGAACTATTGAATGCCATCCCCAACTTGGCAGTGCGTGAGAAAAAGCCCAACCGGGGCGAAGACATAAACATTTAAATTCTACAGGAATTGCAGCTGCAATGGGGGCCACCGCTGCCGTTCCGCCCACCAGTATTGATACGAATCGTGAATAAACAGCATGATCAGAAGTTCGGCTAACATAAATGAGGTTACAGGACAAGGATACATGTATTGGCGGATATTAAGACTGACACATAAGGAGAGGACAGTGTCCAAATCTAGTCGTTGTCCATCGGGCCCTCCGGTGGCTCTGCCAGTGGAATCTGAGCCTCGATGAACTTTACAGCCTCGTCCGGGACCGTGAAGAAGTAGAGCTTGTTGCGATGAGTGAATTTTAGACGTGCGGGGAAAAGCATAGCATATTCAATCTTCCTATCGCGCAGCATTTTCTTCACTCCGGTGAATCTGCGTCTCTCCATTTGCACACCCACTGAAAAGTCAGGGAAGATCCTAATTACTTGTGAGTCCATCCTTAATTCCCCCTTCTCCCTGGCCAGGCGAAGTATAAGATCCCGGTCCTTGTAGCTGAGCAGTTTTGCTATGATAGGTCTGGGGAAGTCCCCTGGACGCGGTCGAGGTGCTAGGGATCGGTGAGCTCTTTCGACCGTGAAGAATGGCGAGAGCTCAGGGTCATCCAGGAGGTCTCTGATGAGTTTTTCCACCGCTATTTCCATTCGCCCTTTGAGTGCAGTTTCGGGGACCCCAATTATGCGAATGTTATTTCTCCGCGACCTCGATTCGAGGTCATCGCATTTAGATTTGACCTGCTTCATGTCTCGGACGAGTTCTGAAACTGTGTTTTGCAGGACATGCACGTTGTCTTCGGTGGCGCTAGTCCTTTGCTCTACTTCCGTAATCCTGGTCCCGTGCTGGTCAAGCTTAGCCCTTAGTGATGCCACATTTGCGTTAATATCATCAAGTTTTTCATGAAATGCTGCAAAGTTTTTAGCCATGGATTCCATCATAGTGGCCAGGTCTGGCTGCGGGGGGTCCGGGGGAAGGACGACCTCCTCCTGGGTTGTAGGGGATGATGCCTGGTCACCCCTGGGTGTCGCCCTGGCGAACTTATCCATTGCCCCGGCTTTGCTGGTGGCTCGTGATCTATTAGACATTCTTCTGGGGGGGAGTCGGGGAAAGAACGCTGCTATAGATGGTGGAGGGGGCCCGAGTCGCCCCACACTGTGCCGGACCCCGCCGGGGCCCCGTCACGGCCACAAACGCCGCAGGTGGAGAGAGCCAGGGGAGGACAGGCGGGGCCTGTGTGACTTGTGTCGCTAGGAGTATGCCTGGGCCTGCAGGCAGAGTGTCCCCTCTGGGATGAATGGGTGAAACTGTTCGGAGCTACGTACGTTTGGATATTGGGATGCCTTCACCCCCCGCAGCCCTTTGGAACCAGCAAATCCGGGTGGGGGATTCCCAGCACTTGAGTATGTGGAGTCTGATCAGGCGCGGCGCTTCCAGGCGGCCATGGAAGTGATGGGATAATAAGACACTGCGAGTGGGTCGCGGGGGGCCACAAGCACCGTGGGCGCATAGAGTTGGGGGGAGGCGGAGCAGGTCTATATCTAGGCAGTCCCCCTTGGGTCGTATCTCAATACACTGGTCGCAATACCAGTAGCGGGGTAGATGGAGGACCCCCAGCAGGGCGTAGAGTGGTCGCCAGCACCCACCTTACAGCCTTTAGGGTGGCTAGACCCGTATGTTCCTCGGCGTAGGGCGGTAAGGGGGCCGGTCGCAGCCGGATATGTCGCAGTGTGGATGGTGGGATCTCAGGCCCACAAACGAGTATTCCGCCGCCTCCGACCAGCTCAGGCCGCACCCGCGCGCGAGCAGGCGCCGGGGCCTCAGCCCAGTCCTTGGCCGCAGGGGCGGTCCGGCACTCCACCCGGCAGGCAGCCGCCAGAGCAGCCACTCCGAGGGGTTGATGGCGCAGTCCACGCCGCCGAGGGATGTGCGGCAGTCCAGCACAGGTGCACCCCAGGGGGGGTGATAGGGTAGCCTGCTCTTCGGTGGGATAAGGGGCCAGTCCCGCTCACCGCCGCGGCCACCACAGGTCAGATATGTCGCTGTGTGGGTGGGTGGTGGGTTCTCAGGCCCACGGATGTGAATCCCGCCGCCTCTTAGATCAGCCCAGGCAGCCCGGGGGCCCCGCGCCCAGATGCGAGACGGGCCGGTACCCCGCCCGGCCGGCAGCCGTCAGAGCAGCCGCGCCGAGGAGGCCAGCCGCCCGTACTCGGCCGGGGGCGGCAGGCGTCACAGGCACACACGGGAGTGAGGATCCAGCCGAAGCAAGGGGGCCGCAGGCAGTCAGCTGATGGCGGCGTCCCGGGCGGTAACGGCCCGGCGGCCGATGCTGGAGCGGGCGGGAACGGGCCCGCAAGGAGGCCGGATGCCGCCGCCGGCCCAAACACTCGATACTCCGGATTCCGGCTCCGATTTCGTCCCAGATTTCGGGCACCAGGAGAGAAAAGCGTTTGTGGGAGAAACGTGGCAGTAGTGGTGGGGGAAGAAGAGGATCAGCGCCGATGTCAAGCAGATTCTGGTGGGCAGGAACGGAGCTCGCTAGCTAGGCGGCCATATTGCTTGGCTGCTCAACAGCGCCCCCTTCTTGCCTTCTTACCGTACATTTTGCCCGTGAAGTATTGAGCTGTGTTAATTTCATAACCTCCCTATCTTTTTCTCTCCCATCCTAACTAATATTAGAGTATCATCTAGGTTGAGGTATACACCTCTGTCTGTAAATAAGTGGTGCCGGTAGAACCTAGACTTGTCGAAATATTGCTAGGGGGATTGATCGTTTTCTTCTTCGTAGAGTAATTGTGTTTGATTTGTTTGCCGTGAATTCGCCATAGTGTTTCTCATAGATGTTTCGTTATAAATAAATACCTTAATATCTTTACACTAAGCCTTGTTGCGTGTTTGCTTGTCTTGCTGGGAAGAATTGCCCTATTTTGTATACTCCACATACTGCTCAACTCTTCTTGAGGGAAGTCTGACTGCTCAGCCACAGCTACCAAGTGAATCTGTGTGGTACAGACTGCTACCAAGTGGGTTCACCGCCAAACACCTGTAGTCCTAAATCTTTTGCAGTGGTCCCAGAGGGAACTGCACAGGTTTCCGCCTAACACTGGTGTACAGCGGTGGGATTTGTATCGAGTTTACAGTTTAGAGTGCTTTTCGACACTGTAGGATAATTAACCACAAAACTTTGCACAAAAAGCAACTTTCAAAAACCATGTCTACGATGGAAACTTACAGTCAAGAGTCCTTGACAGGTGAAAATACTGAGAGTCTGCGAGCTCTCTGTAGGCAAGAGAATCTTCCTGTAAGAGTCAAGAAGTTAGAACTAATAGAGAGATTGCTGGCAAACCAAAGTCTGGGTACTGGTTCAGAGGAACCAATCTCTCCAGCAAATGTAGATAACAGTGATGGTGTTGATCTGAATCGTAATTCTGACGATAGCGATAAAGAGGCTGTGAGGACGGAGAGGCTAACAAAACTGTCTCCCCTGCTCCTCTACCTGCCTTACCAGCTGTGCCTACGGGGCCCATACCAGGTCCCACAAGTAACCCTGCTTATTTTGAACTTGAAAAAATGAAGCTCGAACTAGAATACAAACGGTTCGTGGCTCAATCTGAACGAAACCAAGAGCTCGAGTTCAGACGGATGAATGCCCAGGCTGAGCAGAAGCAAGCTGAGTTAAGACTCAGGGAAATAGAACTTAATCACGAGTTAGAGATGAAAAAGTTGTCTATGGAAAATTCTTCTCTCTCCTCTGGTTCCTCTAGGAGCTCCAGTCCCAAAAGACCCCGGATGCCGAAGGAATTAGTGGGTATGTATGAACCGAGATTGGATGTGTTGGATTGGTTGAAACTGTTTGAATACAATCATGGGCTCCAGGACATCACCGGGAATGCTTTGCTTCCCTGGTTGTTCTCTAGGCTCCCTCCTGTTGCGACTGATGTGGTAATGGAGTTGGGGGAGGCGGATAAGACGGATTACCAAAGTGTGAAACTAGCTTTAATAGCTAGATTCGGGAAGACCCTTTCCCAGTATCTTAAGAGGTTTAGAACCCTCAAAAAGCATGATGGTACCCCTTGGGCTACCTGGGTGAGTGAAGGGTTGAAAAACTTAGAGGGATGGATTAAGGGTTACAAAGTGAACACTTATGAGGGAATGAGGAATCTTTTTATGTTGGAGTCTATTTATGATGCCTGTTCTCCTGAGCTCAGACAGCACTTGGCTGATTCGAAGGAATTGGATTCCCGGAAGCTAGCTAGGGCTGCTGACTTGTGGGTTGCCAACAGGGCCACTCATAAGGATTCTGGGGCAACTCAGAAAAAGGATGAGGGAAAACAGCCTAAAAAAGACTCAAAAGAGAATTCTAATAACTCACATTCCAAAGAGGGCCCCAAACAAAACCAGAAGGGTAAGCCACAAGGAAAACCACAGCAGAATAGTGTGTCTTCTGGTGCCAAACCGGAAGAAGGTCAGAACAAGCCACCATTCCAGAAAGCATTCGGAAAATGCTTTGTTTGTGGCTCGACTGACCACGTGAAAGGAGATCCCAGATGTAAGGGTAAACCTTCATGGGTCCAGCTTGTCTCCTTAGCCTTCGCTCCAGAGGAGGAAGTCCAAATGGCAAGTGGAAACTTTCTACTGCTAGCTGACAAACCCATTGGAGTCTCAGCCAGCGTTTCTTTAGTATCTCTGGGGTTGTGGGAACAACAGAATTTAGATGTCTATAATTCTATCCCCGATAATACTAAAGAGTATTATAAGGACAGTGTCCAGGTGAATGGTCAGAAGACTCCTGCCATTAGGGACACTGGGGCCAGCATAACTGTGGTGGATAAATCGTTTTTTCAGGCTGAGGATGTTGCTAAGGCACCCAAACGCCTCACCAAGTTAGCTGGAGGGCCTGTGCAGATGCTTCCCCAATTACCAGTTCTCATTCAGTGTAACGACATGACTGTGAAGATACCTGTCAGCATACAGAGTGAGGTACCAGGACGCGTACTGTTGGGTAACGATTTGAAAACTCTCGGAGTTGTATCGCATACTCCTTGACCTCCTAGTAAACGGTTACAGGAGCTAACCAGACCTGCAAGAGAGAGGACCATGTGCGGTACTCTGCAGGAGATGATGAAGAAAGAAATCACTCCTGCTCCACTGGAATTGTCGGCCGCTGTCTCCAAGAAATCAGAAGCGAAAGGGAAACCTAAGACTTCTCTCCCGAAACCAGCAGCCAGCATTCCAGTGCAGCCAACATGGACTTCCCAGCGGTTGTCCAAAGTTACACCCGTAACTCCACCTCCAGCCGAGGCTGAGAGGGAGGTACAACCCTGTGTGGTAGAATTAGACTCTGAGGAAGAGCTAATGGAAGGCCCGGAACTCATTGGAGATCTGGATCCTGTTGACCATCCTGAGCTGCAGTCTTTACTGGCAGAAGGTGGACCCAGCAGGGCAGACTTCAGTAAGGGACAGAGGGAATGTCCAACTCTGGAAGGTCTTCGCCACCAGGCCGAAGCCCAGGCTGAAGGGCAAGAGCCTGGGAAATACAGGTTGCACTGGGAAGATGGCCTCTTCTACAGTGAACCGACCGAGTCTGCACCTGGAGACTACAAACGACTTGTAGTACCCCAAGAGAACAGACCACCGTTTTTGCAGTTAGCCCACGAGATTCCTTTGGCTGGTCACTTGAGTTTCAAGAAGACTAAGGAAAGGCTCTCTCTCTACTTCTATTGGCCAAAGATGGGGGCCGAAGTAGAAAAACACTGCAGGAGCTGCCACACCTGCCAGACCTCTGGTAAGGTTGGCTCCAAGAATGTGGCACCTTTAGTGCCTCTCCCAGTTGTGGGAGTCCCATTTGAGAGAGTAGGGATTGACATTGTTGGTCCCCTTGATCCTCCAACCTCCTCAGGCAACAGGTTTATACTTGTTATAGTAGACCATGCTACTAGGTATCCTGAGGTAATTCCTATGAGGACTGTTACAGCCCCGGCTGTGGCTAAGGCCCTCCTTGGTATTTTTACTAGGGTCGGGTTTCCTAAGGAAGTAATCTCTGACAGGGGGTCAAACTTTATGTCCAACTAAATGAAAGCCATGTGGAAAACCTGAGGAGTTACTTACAAGTTCTCAACAGCTCACCACCCACAAACCAATGGGTTCGTAGAACGGTTCAACCGAACCATGAAGAGCATGATAGGTGCTTTAGAGGAACCCCTTAAGCGTAAGTGGGACCTTCTACTGCCATGCCTTCTCTTTGCTTATAGAGAAGTCCCTCAGGAGGGAGTAGGTTATTCTCCCTTCGAACTTCTCTATGGTCATCCCGTCAGAGGTCCATTGGCCCTGATTAAGGAGGGGTTGGAGAGTGCTCCTTCCCCCAAGCCAGTCAGAGTGACTGACTACGTGATAGGTCTCCGGAGGAGAATGTCACACATGATGACGGAAGCAAGCGATAACTTGAAAGCTGGGCAAGCATTGGTCAAGCACTGGCACGATCAAAAGGCTAACAGGGTTGAGTTTGCTCAAGACCAGCTCGTTCTCGTTATGATCCCAACAAGGCAGAGGGCCTTGCAAGATAAGTGGATGGGACCCTTCCGAGTTGTGGGTAAACTCGGAGAGGTTAACTATCTGGTGGATTTGGGTAATCCCAAGGAGGCTCCGACAGTCTTTCACACCAACCGACTTAAAGCGTATGTCTCACGACCTGATGTAGCTTCTAGCATCATCTGAGGAAGAAGAAGAGAGTGAAGCTCTTCCGGATCTCCTCAGAGGCTTACCTTTAGATGAAAAAATTGAAGGAGTAAATCTCTCCTCCAATCTGACACCCGAGCAACAAGATGAGTGCAAATCTATGTTGAATCAGTTTTCCTCTCTGTTCTCGCTTTCACCAGGCTTGACCCCTTGGGGCCAGCACGACATACTCACTGGTTACTGTCTGCCAGTCAAAAGCAGAGGATACCGCATATCAGAAAACGTACGAACCCACATCAAAGGTGAGGTCAGCAAGATGCTCGATCTCATGGTAATAGAGCCCTCTACTAGTCCATGGTCTAGCCCAGTTATGTTAGTACCAAAGGCCGGATCTAAAGAACTTAGATTCTGCGTGGATTATAGAGCTCTTAATGCAGTCACCAAGACTGATGCCCACCCTTTGCCAAGAACAGATGAGTTGGTGGATAAACTTGGCGCCGCCACGTTCCTCAGCACATTTGACTTGACGTCAGGCTATTGGCAAATAGCCCTCACAGACCATGCCAAGGAGGAAACTGCATTTTATACCCCCGTTGGCTTATACCAGTTTAAGGTAATGCCTTTCAGATTGAAGAATGCACCTGCTACGTTTCAACGGATGGTGAACGAGGTTCTGAATGGGATGGAGGACTTCTGCATGGCATACTTGGATGACATCGCAGTGTTCAGCAATTCTTGGGAAGAACATGTAACCCACCTGAGAGATGTTTTGCAGGCTCTTGGACGAGCCAATCTGACCCTAAAGGCGAGCAAATGCCAAATTGGACAGAGTAAGGTAGTCTATCTTGGACATGAGGTAGGCGGTGGAGAAATAAGTAATTTGCTCAGTAAAATTGAAGCTGTGCAAAATTGGACAACACAGACTACTCAAACCCAGGTGAGAGCCTTCCTAGGCCTCACTGGGTATTACAGGAATTTCATAGAGAACTATGGGACCATAGCTTCTCCCCTGAATGTCATCTCCTCGCCCAAATTTCCTAAAAAGGTTAAACGGAACGAGGAATGCAATCAGGCTTTTGAAAACCTGAAAAAGGCTCTTTGCCAAGCCCCAGTACTCAGAGCCCCTGATTACCGCCAACACTTCATTGTGCAGACAGATGCTTCAAATGTAGGAATAGGTGCCATACTCAGTCAACTGAATGGGAAAGGTAGGGAGCACCCCGTTTGCTTCATCAGCCGCAAGCTGAAGGATCCTGAAACAAGGTGGGCAACAATCGAAAGAGAGTGCTTTGCTATCGTGTGGGCTCTGAAGAAGTTTAGGCCGTACTTGTATGGTTCTACTTTTGTCATTCAGACTGACCACCAACCCTTGAGATGGTTAATGCAAATGAAAGGGGAAAACCCAAAACTATTGAGATGGTCGATCTGCCTGCAAGCGTTTGATTTTACTATTGTGCACAGGTCAGGGTGTCAACACCAAAATGCTGATGGTCTCTCTAGGATGTATGTCATCGACTAGAGGTATGAGATTCATCCAGGAGTGGATTAAATCCTCCTGTCCCTTAGTCTGGGGGGGCGAGTGTTAGGGAGAATTCTCTGTTTAGGCTGAATTTCCTAACCTAGTGAGTCCCCCAGCAGCTTTGCTGGATTTCGGGAGTTTGTTTTTCCCATACTGCCAAGAGTGAGACTCTTTTTCTCCCACTCTTGGACATGAACGTGTGTAATTCCTTTGAATGTCAATGTGTTCTATGGGCTATGGGTCTTTTACTCCATAGGGTCTCATATGTTTTTCTATGTGTGTTACACCGCACCCTACGTGCAGTAACACTGGAGCGTCCTAGCGGACCTCCACCATAGACTCCATACCCGGGGACTGACTACTGTCTCCCCGGGCATGTAAAGTCACCATTGGCTTTACTAGACCTAAATTTACTAACAGAACTAGTAAAAACCATCTTATTGTGGACCTACTAGTAGGGGAAATTCGATTACTCCTGGATCTGTTACTCGAGGGGGCACTGTCCCATCCCCCCTCGTCGAGTTTTGGCTGGTGGCAGTGGAAACTACTTGTTATGTTCGACCCCGAACATAACCCTATGGGATTCGTCCCATTGTTGGAGATTGATACTTTTTCTTGTTAATCTCTAACATACCACCGATCTACTTATCTTAAATAAGTTCATCAGATGGTATTTTCTGCCAGAACTCGGTTTGTAAAATGGCGTCTGTGTTCGTCTCTGTGACTCCTAAACCAAAGGTCGAGCCCTTTGTTCCACTTTTGGCGGGCTCTGTACAGAGACCCTCCAAAGTGGTGCCATTCTTTCTGGGTTACCACAGGGGTGTGGGAGGGGGTTTTAGGCACTCTGGACCGAGTTGCCTTGCCAACTCCGGTCGCACTCTGGAGTGACTGGCCCAAGTGGTGAGCCTTCCTGCTCACCACTTAGCATGTGTTGATTGACAGCTAGGCTGAATGAATTAGGGTTTTCTGCATAAAAGCAGGGCTTTTGGGACTGGATCTTCAGAAGTCGTCACAGGACCTAAGAATCCGACGAGGGTAATGCTGAGCCGACCTGCACGACGACACCTCTGGTGGAGCCCTGCGGAACCGACTCACCACTTCCCGACGACAGAGGAGATCTCCCTGCCGGAGAGTCTCTTCCCCTGACTTGTGGGAACAACCAGTCCCCTTTGCTTTTTATTCGCCTCAGGACGCAGTGGTCGAATTGCCCGTGCAGAGCACCGCGGCAACCGGATAGCCACTACCCCTGTACCGCAACCAAAAGGTGTTGCCTTGTGACGGAGCACTCCGCGGCTGGTCTCTTCCCTGGTGGTGCACCGGACTTCATTTTTCTTCGACGGCGAGATCATCTCTACTCTTGGCAAAGACCCGACGTGCATCCACCACAAGGAACAACTGCCCCCGCCGGAGCTGCCCTCCACAACAAGGTACCGTGTCCGCCTGGCTTCCCTTTCGATCGGTTCGAGTGAGGTGTCTTAATCCTCTCCGTTCCGTTGGGTCGCCTCCAAGCTTTTCTCATTCATTGTTCTGAACTGGTTCAATCTGCCGAGAACAATTTGCTACAAAGACTTGAATGCATCTCCACTAGAGACTTTTTGGGACATATATCTTTGCCTCTCTCCGAGTGGGCCAGGCCTCTGAACTTTATGTGGTTCTTGCCTTCTTACCGTACATTTTGCCCGTGAAGTATTGAGCTGTGTTAATTTCGTAACCTGCCTATCTTTTTCTCTCCCGTCCTAACTAATATTAGAGTATCATCTAGGTTGAGGTATACACCTCTGTCTGTAAATAAGTGGTGGCGGTAGAACCTAGACTTGTCGAAATATTGCTAGGGGGATTGATCGTTTTCTTCTTCGTAGAGTAATTGTGTTTGATTTGTTTGCCGTGAATTCGCCATAGTGTTTCTCATAGATGTTTCGTTATAAATAAATACCTTAATATCTTTACACTAAGCCTCGTTGCGTGTTTTCTTGTCTTGCTGGGAAGAATTGCCCTATTTTGTATACTCCACATACTGCTCAACTCTTCTTGAGGGAAGTCTGACTGCTCAGTCACAGCTACCAAGTGAATCTGTGTGGTACAGACTGCTACCAAGTGGGTTCACCGCCAAACACCTGTAGTCCTAAATCTTTTGCAGTGGTCCCAGAGGGAACTGCACAGGTTTCTGTCTAACAACACTCTATGTTCAAATCTCAAAAAATAATATGTATACAATTACATAATTTGTTTTATTGCTTTATTTATTTAATTACTTTAATTTAAGCATGACATTGAGGCACTATTACCTGGAATAGCTTAGTTACAGAAATAGTGGTATTCAGAGGTACATTATGAATTTCAAAAGACATAGTAAATATATTTTGTTTGCTACAGTTAGTCATTGCAATACAATTTGTTTATTAAGAACATATCATATGTATTGAAATGGTGCGATGTATCTTATGTAAATAAGATAGTTTTAATGGTTTTGAGGAAGGCGCTGAGGATTTCAATTAAAAAAATCAATGTCTAAATTAAAAACAGTGCTATATACAAACAAAATTACTAATTTGTTTCTTTTACAATTGCCGTGAAGACCATTCTCCTGAAAAGAAGCAGCCAAATTTGAAGAACAAAGAAGAACTAAGAAGTAACCCGTTCATTTTAGAAGAAAAAGTAAGTAGAATATCACCATAATATTTGTATTATTTATTACTCAAACACACTGTAAAGTCAATTCATGCTATTTCTGTGCCTAAAAATAGAGATTGTGCACCATTCTGTCCAAAAATCCCCATGTCTTAAACAGCGATTTACAGCCAGAATGGCCCACAAATTCCTATTTTAGGACACACAAATTATCCAACTCAACCGCTACAATTTTGATTTTATAGAACAAACAACTGTTTTAATTGTATACATTAGAGTACTATTTGTACTTCTCCACACCACTAGCTTACTTTTTTCTGTCATATGAACCCCAGTTTAGTAGCACATAAATTCACAAATACCCATCCCTACTAGTTGTTGTTCCCAATGCACAATCACACACCATTACATACATCTTTATCATCTTCCTCAAACACTCATGCACACAGCACACATAGATTGCAGAACACCCCAACCCATACCTTCTTTATTTTTTTCAACAGACCATAAAGAATGCCTACCAAAAGTCAAGTCCGTAGAAAGCAACGCAGAAGTAGAGCAAATGAAAATAAAAGTGTCCAACATAAGCAACCATCTCTAGCAGAATTAGTAAAAAAAAGTTGAAACAAAACAGCTAATACAGTCATTTAGTGAAACACAAGAAGTTTCAAGTACAAAAACGTTGCCTCCTCTATCAAAATGTACAACAAACCAAAAAACAATTAACAGAAAATCAGCTATCACTACAGAAAAAACTGCTTCTTTAAATGTTGATATAGTGCAAAGTAAGCATACCAAGAAAAGTATTTTAGCCAAAATGTACCATCACAAAGTCCTTCAAAATCTTATAGAAACAGGAGAGAAATCAGGTCCAATGCTTAAAACCTATTGTAGGAAATTAATCTTAGAAGCGTTGATAGACAGTGCAATTCTTCTCAAAAGAAAGTTATTTATTTTAGTGTTAAACAAAATGAAACCACTAACATTACTAATAACTAAATTATAAAAAAGACTTCTCAATAAATGAAATGTCAACAGAAAGAACTTCTTAAGTATCTGCGGAGGTGAATGGAATCACACTACGAGCACAGAACCATACTTTAATGAAGAAGCGTACAAACAAAAGCAAACAAATACAATTGCCATACATAGCACTGGTCGAGGTCATGAAAAAGTGAATAATACCATAATGGAACAAGAAGTACTCCTTACAAAAATATGCCCTGAAAACTTAGAATTACCCTTCCATTCAACTGAATCAGAACATCTACAGGCCGATTAATGTGAGCCGAAAATTTCGGCGCAAGCGTGCGAAAACGTGCGATTCGCAGTGAAAGAGCGAAAATCACAGTGCAAGTGTGAATATCGCAGGGAAACCAGCACACATCTATTCATGGAAGTCCGTGCGCGAGTAAAATCAGGGATGTGGGCTGAAAAAGTACGCTAACGGCGTGCGCTAAGGCCACAGCGAAAGCACACAGCGCAGCGCACATAACAAAAGTAGGCGTAACACAGGGCGTAACACTCGGAATGGGGAACAACATGTGAAAATGTGGGCGTCACGGGGGAAGTACAGGAGGCAAGTGCGCGGAACGCCCACACGCTCGCCTACAACACGTATTCATGGAATCGAATAGGGCAAACCAGCGCACGGGCAAAGGCACGCACTGACCCAAACCTGTCCGCCACACGAAGGCAGGCGGTAGCGTCCCTGCGCTGGAAAAAAATGTGCGCCAAAATGTGCGCTAACAAAAAGCACGAATATACAGCTCTGATGAATGTCCCATACTGTGGCCCCCTAGGACAAATGACATGCAAAGGGATACGCGACAAACAGCAACACCCGCTGTGTGAAAAATTAGCTTGTGCGTGTATTTTGTGTGTGCGCGGGAAGTTTTACACGCGATCGGGCCTGGGGGAGCAGGGTATGTGTATTTCAGGGGTGCGCGGGAAGTTTCAAACGCGATTGGGCCTGGGCGAGCAGGGTACGTGTACTTCAGGGGTGCGCGTGAAGTTCTACACGCAATTGTGGCTTGGGGAGCGGGATACGTGTATTCCAGGGGTTCGCGTGAAGTTTCAAATGCGATAGGCCCTGTGCGAGTGGGGTGTGTGTATTCCTGGGGTTCGCGTGAAGTTGCACACGCAATTTCCTGGGTACGTATGAATCTCGGGTTCACGGGAAGTCTCACACACGATAGGCCCTGTGCGAGTGTGGTGCGTGTATTCCTGGGGTTCGCGTGAAGTTTCACACGCGATTGGCCTGGGTACGTGTAAATCTGGGGTGCGCGGGAAGTTTCACACGTGATTGGTCTTGGTCGAGCGCGGTACGTGTATTTCGGGGGTGCGCGGGAAGTATCACACGCGACAGGCCCTGTGTGAGTGGGGTACGTGTATATCTGGGGTGCATGGGAGTCCTACACGTGAATTGGCAGTGTGGGTCCTCCCAGGTGTTCCCTCTACACCCTCCATGGCCCCTGCAGGCAGCCCACACCACAGGGGACTTGATGTCCCGCAGGCAGCCCATCCACCATGGGCATGCCCCCCAGGCAAGCCACATATCAGCTTGCACTACTGATCACTAACGCATGACCCCCTCCACCCCACCCCCCAGCAGTGCAGGGCACCTGCCTGCAGGCCCCCACTCATGTCCCCTTGCACCCCCACCTCCAGCAGTGCAGGGCACCTGCTAGCAGGCCCCCACTCATGTCCCCCAGCACCCCCACCCACCAGCAGTGCAGGGAACCTGCCGGCAGGCCCCCACTCATGTCCCCTTGTTAGGCGGAAACCTGTGCAGTTCCCTCTGGGACCACTGCAAAAGATTTAGGACTACAGGTGTTTGGCGGTGAACCCACTTGGTAGCAGTCTGTACCACACAGATTCACTTGGTAGCTGTGGCTGAGCAGTCAGACTTCCCTCAAGAAGAGTTGAGCAGTATCTGGAGTATACAAAATAGGGCAATTCTTCACAGCAAGACAAGCAAACACGCAACGAGGCTTAGTGTAAAGATATTACGGTATTTATTTATAATGAAACATCTATGGAAAACACTAAGGCAAATCACGGCAAACAAATCAAACACAGTTACTCTACGAAGTAGAAAACGATCAATCCCCCTAGCAATATCGACAACTCTAGGTTCTACCGGTACCACTTATTTTCAGACAGAGGTGTATACCTCAACCTAGATGACACGCGAATATTAGTTAGGACGGGAGAGAAAAAGATAGGCATGTTATGAAATCAACACAGTTCAATCCCACGCGGATAACGTGCAAGGCAGGAAGGCAAGAATCTCAATAGATCATAAAGTTCAGAGGCCAGGCCCACTCGGAGAGAGGCAAGGCACGATGTCCCAAAAAGTCTCTAGTGGAGATGCATTCAAGTCTTTATAGCAAATTGTTATCGGCAGATTGAACCAGTTCAGAACAAAGAATGAGAAAAGCTTGGAGGCGACCCAACGGAAAGGAGAGGATTAAGACACCTCGCTCAATCCGATCAAAAGGGAAGCCAGGCGGACACGGTACCTTGTTGTGGAGGGCAGCTCTGGCAGGGGTAGTTGTTCCTGGTGGTGGATGCACGTCGGGCCTTTGCCAAGAGTAGAGAGGTTCTCGTCGTCGAAGAAAGTGAAGTCCGGTGCACCACCAGGGAAGAGACCAGCCGCGGAGTGCTCCGTCACAAGGCACCACCTTTTGGTCGCGGTGCAGGGGTAGTGGCTATCCGGTTGCTGAGGTGCGCTGCACGGGCAATTAGACCTCTGCGTCTTGAGGCGAATAAAACGTGAAGGGGACTGGTTGTTCCCACCAGTCAGGGGAAGAGACTCTCCGGCAGGGAGATCTCCTCTGTCGTCGGGAAGTGGTGAGTCGGTTCCGCAGGGCTCCACCGGAGGTGTCATCGTGCAGGCCGGCTCAGTGTTACCCTCGTCGGATTCTTAGGTCCTGTGACGACTTCTGAAGATCCAGTCCCAAAAGCCCTGCTTTTATGCAGAAAACCCCCATTCATTCAGCCTAGCTGTCAATCAACACATGCTAAGTGGTGAGCAGGAAGGCTCACCACTTGGGCCAGTCACTCCAGAGTGCGACCGGAGTTGGCAAGGCAACTCGGTCCAGAGTGCCTAAAACCCCCTCCCACACCCCTGTGGTAACCCAGACAGAATGGCACCACTTTGGAGGGTCTCTGTACAGAGCCCACCAAAAGTGGAACAAAGGGCTCGACCTTTGGTTTAGGAGTCACAGAGACGAACACAGACGCCATTTTACAAACCGAGTTCTGGCAGAAAATACCATCCGATGAACTTATTTAAGATAAGTAGATCGGTGGTATGTTAGAGATTAACAAGAAAAAGTATCAATCTCCAACAATGGGACGAATCCCATAGGGTTATGTTCGGGGTCGAACATAACAAGTAGTTTCCACTGCCACCAGCCAAAACTCAACGAGGGGGGATAGGACAGTGCACCCTCGAGTAACAGATCCTGGAGTAATCGAATTTCCCCTACTAGTAGGTCCACAATAAGATGGTTTGTACTAGTTCTGTTAGTAAATTTAGGTCTAGTAAAGCCAATGGTGACTTTACATGCCCGGGGAGACAGTAGTCAGTCCCCGGGTATGGAGTCTATGGTGGAGGTCCGCTAGGACGCTCCAGTGTTACTGCACGTAGGGTGCGGTGTAACACACATAGAAAAACATATGAGACCCTATGGAGTAAAAGACCCCATAGCCCATAGAACACATTGACATTCAAAGGAATTACACACATTCATGCCCAAGAGTGGGAGGAAAAGAGTCTCACTCTTGGCAGGATGGAAAAAACAAACTCCCGAAATCCAGCAAAGCTGCTGGGGGACTCACTAGGTTAGGAAATTCAGCCTAAACAAAGCATTCTCCCTAACACCCCTTGCACTCCCACCCCCCAGCTGTGCAGGGCACCTGCCAGCAGGCCCCCACTCATGTCCCCTTGCACCCCCACCCCCCCAGCAGTGCAGGGCACCTGCCAGCAGGTCCCCACTCATGTCCCCTTGCACCCCAACCCCCCAGCAGTGCAGGGCACCTGCCAGCAGGCCCCCACTCATGTCCCCAGCACCCCACCTCCCAGCAGTGCAGGGCACCTGCCAGCAGGCCCCCACTCATGTCCCCCAGCACCCACTCCCCCCAGCAGTGCAGAGCACCTGCCAGCAGGCCCCCACTCATGTCCCCTTGCACCCCCACCCACCAGCAGTACAGGGCACCTGCCAGCAGGCTCCCACTCATGTCCCCCAGCACCCCCACCCCCAGCAGTGCAGGGCACCTGCCAGCAGGCCCCACTCATGTCCCATTCATGTCCCCTTGCAACCCCACCCCCCAGCAGTGCAGGGCACCTGCCAGCAGGACCCACTCATGTCCCACTCATGTACCCTTGCTCCCCTACCCCCCAGCAGTGCAGGGCACCTGCCAGCAGGCCCCCACTCATGTCCCACTCATGTCCCCTTGCAGCCCCACCCCAGCAGTGCAGGGCACCTTCCAGCAGGCCCCCATTCATGTCTCCCAGCACCCCCACCCCCCAGCAGTGCAGGGCACCTGCCGGCAGGCCCCCACTCATGTCCCCCTGCGCCCCCACCCCCCAGCAATGCAGGGCACCTGCCAGCAGGCCTGCACTCATATCCCCTTGCACCCCCACTCCCAGCAGTGCAGGACACCTGCCGGCAGGCCTCCATTCATGTCCCCCAGCACCTCCACCCCCCAGCAGTGCAGGGCACCTGCCAGCAGGCCCCCGCTTATGTCCCCTTGCTCCCCCACACCCCAGCAGTGCAGGGCACCTGCCAGCAGGCCCCCACTCATGTCCCACTCATGTCCCCTTGCAGCCCCACCCCAGCAGTGCAGGGCACCTTCCAGCAGGCCCCAATTCTTGTCCCCCAGCACCCCCACCCCCCAGCAGTGCAGGGCACCTGCCGACAGGCCCCCACTCATGTCCCCCAGCACCCCCACCCCACAGCAGTGCAGGACACCTGCCAGCAGGCCCCCACTCGTGTCCCCCTGCACCCAAATCCCCCAGCAATGCAGGGCACCTGCCAGCAGGCCTGCACTCATATCCCCTTGCACCCCCACCCCCAGCAGTGCAGGGCATCTGCCAGCAGGCCTCCACTCATGTCCCCCAGCACCTCCACCCCCCAGCAGTGCAGGGCACCTGCTAGCAGGCCCCCACTCATGTCCCCCAGCACCCACTCCCCCCAGCAGTGCAGAGCACCTGCCAGCAGGCCTCCACTCATGTCCCCTTGCACCCCCACCCCCAGCAGTGCAGAGCACCTGCCAGCAGGCCCCCTCTCATGTCCCCCAGCACCCCCACCCACCAGCAGTGCAGGGCACCTGCCAGCAGGCCCCCACTCATGTCCCCCAGCACCCCTGCCCCCCAGCAATACAGGGCACTTGCCAGCAGGCCCCCACTCATGTCCCATTGCACCCCCACCCCCAGCAGTGCAGGGCACCTGCCAGCAGGCCCCATTCATGTCCCATTCATGTCCCCTTGCAGCCCCACCCCCCAGCAGTGCAGGGCACCTGCCAGCAGGGCCCCACTCATGTCCCACTCATGTACCCTTGCTCCCCTACCCCCCAGCAGTGCATGGCACCTGCCAGCAGGCCCCCACTCATGTCCCACTCATGTCCCCTTGCAGCCCCACCCCAGCAGTGCAGGGCACCTTCCAGCAGGCCCCCATTCATGTCTCCCAGCACCCCCACCCCCCAGCAGTGCAGGGCACCTGCCGGCAGGCCCCCACTCATGTCCCCCTGCGCCCCCACCCCCCAGCAATGCAGGGCACCTGCCAGCAGGCCTGCACTCATATCCCCTTGCACCCCCACTCCCAGCAGTGCAGGACACCTGCCGGCAGGCCTCCATTCATGTCCCCCAGCACCTCCACCCCCCAGCAGTGCAGGGCACCTGCCAGCAGGCCCCCGCTTATGTCCCCTTGCTCCCCCACACCCCAGCAGTGCAGGGCACCTGCCAGCAGGCCCCCACTCATGTCCCACTCATGTCCCCTTGCAGCCCCACCCCAGCAGTGCAGGGCACCTTCCAGCAGGCCCCCATTCTTGTCCCCCAGCACCCCCACCCCCCAGCAGTGCAGGGCACCTGCCGACAGGCCCCCACTCATGTCCCCCAGCACCCCCACCCCACAGCAGTGCAGGACACCTGTCAGCAGGCCCCCACTCGTGTCCCCCTGCACCCAAATCCCCCAGCAATGCAGGGCACCTGCCAGCAGGCCTGCACTCATATCCCCTTGCACCCCCACCCCCAGCAGTGCAGGGCATCTGCCAGCAGGCCTCCACTCATGTCCCCCAGCACCTCCACCCCCCAGCAGTGCAGGGCACCTGCTAGCAGGCCCCCACTCATGTCCCCCAGCACCCACTCCCCCCAGCAGTGCAGAGCACCTGCCAGCAGGCCCCCTCTCATGTCCCCCAGCACCCCCACCCACCAGCAGTGCAGGGCACCTGCCAGCAGGCCCCCACTCATGTCCCCCAGCACCCCTGCCCCCCAGCAATACAGGGCACTTGCCAGCAGGCCCCCACTCATGTCCCATTGCACCCCCACCCCCAGCAGTGCAGGGCACCTGCCAGCAGGCCCCATTCATGTCCCATTCATGTCCCCTTGCAGCCCCACCCCCCAGCAGTGCAGGGCACCTGCCAGCAGGGCCCCACTCATGTCCCACTCATGTACCCTTGCTCCCCTACCCCCCAGCAGTGCATGGCACCTGCCAGCAGGCCCCCACTCATGTCCCCTTGCAGCCCCACCCCAGTAGTGCAGGGCACCTTCCAGCAGGCCCCCGTTCATGTATCCCAGCACCCCCACCCCCCAGCAGTGCAGGGCACCTGCCGACAGGCCCCCACTCATGTCCCCCAGCACCCCCACCCCACAGCAGTGCAGGACACCTGCCAGCTGGCCCCCACTCATGTCCCCCTGCGCCCCCACCCCCCAGCAATGCAGGGCACCTGCCAGCAGGCCTGCACTCATATCCCCTTGCACCCCCACCCCCAGCAGTGCAGGGCACCTGCCAGCAGGCCTCCACACATGTCCCCCAGCACCTCCACCCCCCAGCAGTGCAGGACACCTGCCAGCAGGCCCCCGCTTATGTCCCCTTGCTCCCCCACACCCCAGCAGTGCAGGGCACCTGCCAGCAGGCCCCCACTCATGTCCCACTCATGTCCCCTTGCAGCCCCACCCCAGCAGTGCAGGGCACCTTCCAGCAGGCCCCCATTCTTGTCCCCCAGCACCCCCACCCCCCAGCAGTGCAGGGCACCTGCCGACAGGCCCCCACTCATGTCCCCCAGCACCCCCACCCCACAGCAGTGCAGGACACCTTCCAGCAGGCCCCCACTCGTGTCCCCCTGCACCCCCACCCCCGAGCAATGCAGGGCACCTGCCAGCAGGCCTGCACTCATATCCCCTTGCACCCCCACCCCCAGCAGTGCAGGGCACCTGCCAGCAGGCCTCCACTCATGTCCCCCAGCACCTCCACCCCCCAGCAGTGCAGGGCACCTGCCAGCAGGCCCCACTCATGTCCCCTTGCACCCCCACCCCAGCAGTGCAGGGCACCTGCCAGCAGGGCCCCACTCATTTCCCTCAGCACCCCACCCAACAGCAGTGCAGGGCACCTGCCAGCAGGCCCCCACTAATGTCCCACTCATGTCCCCTTGCTCCCCACCCCCCAGCAGTGCAGGGCACCTGCCGGCAGGCCCCCACTCATATCCCCTTGCACCCCCATCCCCCAGCAGTGCAGGGCACCTGCCAGCAGGCCCCCACTCATGTCCCACTCATGTCCCCTTGCATTCCCACCCCTCAGCAGTGCAGGACACCTGCCAGCAGGCCCCCAATCATGTCCCCCAGCATCCCCACCCCCCAGCAGTGCAGGGCATCTGCCAGCATGGCCCCACTCATGTCCCCCAGCACCCCCATCCACCAGCAGTGCAGGGCACCTGCCAGCAGGCCTCCACTCATGTCCCACTCATGTCCCCTTGCACCCCCATCCCCCAGCAGTGCAGGGCACCTGCCAGCAGGCCCCCACTCATGTCCCCTTGCACCCCCACCCCCCAGCAGTGCAGGGTACCTGTCAGCAGGCCCCGACTCATATCCCACTCATGTCCCCTTGCACCCCCACCCCCCAGCAGTGCTGGGCACCTGCCAGCAGGCCCCCACTCATGCCCCCCAGCACCCCCACCCCCCAGCAGTGCAGGGCACCTGCCAGCAGGCCCCCACTCATGTCCCCCAGCACCCCCACCCACCAGCAGTGCAGGGCACCTGCCAGCAGGCCCCAACTCATGTCCCACTCATGTCCCCTTGCACCCCCACCCCCCAGCAGTGCAGGGAACCTGCCAGCAGGCCCCCACTCATGACCCACTCATGCCCCCTTGCACTCCCACCCTACAGCAGTGCAGGGCACCTGCCAGCAGGCCCCCACTCATGTCCCCTTGCACCCCCACCCCCCAACAGTGCAGGGCACCTGCCAGCAGGCCCCAACTCACGTCCCACTCATGTCCCCTTGCACTCCCACTCCCCAGCAGTGCAGGGCACCTGCCAGCAGGCCCCCACTCATGTCCCACTCATGCCCCCTTGCACCCCTACCCCCCAGCAGTGCAGGGCACCTGCCAGCAGGCCCCCAATCATGTCCCCCAGCACCCCCACCCCCCAGCAGTGCAGGGCATCTGCCAGCATGGCCCCACTCATGTCCCCCAGCACCCCCATCCACCAGCAGTGCAGGGCACCTGCCAGCAGGCCTCCACTCATGTCCCACTCATGTCCCCTTGCACCCCCATCCCCCAGCAGTGCAGGGCACCTGCCAGCAGGCCCCCACTCATGTCCCCTTGCACCCCCACCCCCCAGCAGTGCAGGGTACCTGTCAGCAGGCCCCGACTCATATCCCACTCATGTCCCCTTGCACCCCCACCCCCCAGCAGTGCTGGGCACCTGCCAGCAGGCCCCCACTCATGCCCCCCAGCACCCCCACCCCCCAGCAGTGCAGGGCACCTGCCAGCAGGCCCCCACTCATGTCCCCCAGCACCCCCACCCACCAGCAGTGCAGGGCACCTGCCAGCAGGCCCCAACTCATGTCCCACTCATGTCCCCTTGCACCCCCACCCCCCAGCAGTGCAGGGAACCTGCCAGCAGGCCCCCACTCATGACCCACTCATGCCCCCTTGCACTCCCACCCTACAGCAGTGCAGGGCACCTGCCAGCAGGCCCCCACTCATGTCCCCTTGCACCCCCACCCCCCAACAGTGCAGGGCACCTGCCAGCAGGCCCCAACTCACGTCCCACTCATGTCCCCTTGCACTCCCACTCCCCAGCAGTGCAGGGCACCTGCCAGCAGGCCCCCACTCATGTCCCACTCATGCCCCCTTGCACCCCTACCCCCCAGCAGTGCAGGGCACCTGCCAGCAGGCCCCCAATCATGTCCCCCAGCACCCCCACCCCCCAGCAGTGCAGGGCACCTGCCAGCAGGCCCCCACTCATGTCCCCCAGCACCCCCACCCACTAGCAGTGCAGGGCACCTGCCAGCAGGCCCCCACTCATGTCCCATTCATTTCCCCTTGCACCCCCACCCCCGAGCAGTGAAGGGCACCTGCCAGCAGGCCCCCACACATGTCCCACTCATGTCCCCTTGCACCCCCACCCCCAGCAGTGCAGGGCACCTGCCAGCAGGCCCCCACTCATGTCCCCTTGCACCCCCACACCCCAGCAGTGCAGGGCACCTGCCAGCAGGCCCCACTCATGTCCCCAGTACCCCTATCCCCAGCAGTACAGGGCACCTGCCAGCAGGCCCCCACTCATGTCCCACTCATGTCCCCTTGCACCCCCACCCCCCAGCAGTGCAGGGCACCTGCCAGCAGGCCCCACTCATGTCCCCCAGCACTCCCACCCACCAGCAGTGCAGGGCACCTGCCAGCAGGCCCCCACTCATGTCCCACTCATGTCCCCTTGCACCCCCACCCCCCAGCTGTGCAGGACACCGGCCAGCAGGCCCCCACTCATGTCCCACTCATGTCCCCTAGCACCTCCACCCCCCCAGCAGTGCAGAGCACCTGCCAGCAGGCCCCCTCTCATGTCCCCCAGCACCCCCACCCACCAGCAGTGCAGGGCACCTGCCAGCAGGCCCCCACTCATGTCCCCCAGCACCCCTGCCCCCCAGCAATACAGGGCACTTGCCAGCAGGCCCCCACTCATGTCCCATTGCACCCCCACCCCCAGCAGTGCAGGGCACCTGCCAGCAGGCCCCATTCATGTCCCATTCATGTCCCCTTGCAGCCCCACCCCCCAGCAGTGCAGGGCACCTGCCAGCAGGCCTCCACTCATGTCCCCCAGCACCTCCACCACCCAGCAGTGCAGGGCACCTGCCAGCAGGCCCCCGCTTATGTCCCCTTGCTCCCCCACACCCCAGCAGTGCAGGGCACCTGCCAGCAGGCCCCCACTCATGTCCCACTCATGTCCCCTTGCAGCCCCACCCCAGCAGTGCAGGGCACCTTCCAGCAGGCCCCCATTCTTGTCCCCCAGCACCCCCACCCCCCAGCAGTGCAGGGCACCTGCCGACAGGCCCCCACTCATGTCCCCCAGCACCCCCACCCCACAGCAGTGCAGGACACCTGCCAGCAGGCCCCCACTCGTGTCCCCCTGCACCCCCACCCCCCAGCAATGCAGGGCACCTGCCAGCAGGCCTGCACTCATATCCCCTTGCACCCCCACCCCCAGCAGTGCAGGGCACCTGCCAGCAGGCCTCCACTCATGTCCCCCAGCACCTCCACCCCCCAGCAGTGCAGGGCACCTGCCAGCAGGCCCCACTCATGTCCCCTTGCACCCCCACCCCAGCAGTGCAGGGCACCTGCCAGCAGGGCCCCACTCATTTCCCTCAGCACCCCACCCAACAGCAGTGCAGGGCACCTGCCAGCAGGCCCCCACTAATGTCCCACTCATGTCCCCTTGCACCCCACCCCCCAGCAGCGCAGGGCACCTGCCGGCAGGCCCCCACTCATGTCCCCTTGCACCCCCATCCCCCAGCAGTGCAGGGCACCTGCCAGCAGGCCCCCACTCATGTCCCACTCATGTCCCCTTGCACTCCCACCCCCCAGCAGTGCAGGGCACCTGCCAGCAGGCCCCCACTCATGTCCCCCAGCATCCCCACCCCCCAGCAGTGCAGGGCATCTGCCAGCATGGCCCCACTCATGTCCCCCAGCACCCCCACCCACCAGCAGTGCAGGGCACCTGCCAGCAGGCCTCCACTCATGTCCCACTCATGTCCCCTTGCACCCCCATCCCCCAGCAGTGCAGGGCACCTGCCAGCAGGCCCCCACTCATGTCCCCTTGCACCCCCACCCCCCAGCAGTGCAGGGTACCTGTCAGCAGGCCCCGACTCATATCCCACTCATGTCCCCTTGCACCCCCACCCCCCAGCAGTGCTGGGCACCTGCCAGCAGGCCCCCACTCATGCCCCCCAGCACCCCCACCCCCCAGCAGTGCAGGGCACCTGCCAGCAGGCCCCCACTCATGTCCCCCAGCACCCCCACCCACCAGCAGTGCAGGGCACCTGCCAGCAGGCCCCAACTCATGTCCCACTCATGTCCCCTTGCACCCCCACCCCCCAGCAGTGCAGGGAACCTGCCAGCAGGCCCCCACTCATGTCCCACTCATGCCCCCTTGCACTCCCAACCTACAGCAGTGCAGGGCACCTGCCAGCAGGCCCCCACTCATGTCCCCTTGCACCCCCACCCCCCAGCAGTGCAGGGCACCTGCCAGCAGGCCCCAACTCACGTCCCACTCATGTCCCCTTGCACTCCCACTCCCCAGCAGTGCAGGGCACCTGCCAGCAGGCCCCCACTCATGTCCCACTCATGTCCCCTTGCACCCCTACCCCCCAGCAGTGCAGGGCACCTGCCAGCAGGCCACCAATCATGTCCCCCAGCACCCCCACCCCCCAGCAGTGCAGGGCACCTGCCAGCAGGCCCCCACTCATGTCCCCCAGCACCCCCACCCACTAGCAGTGCAGGGCACCTGCCAGCAGGCCCCCACTCATGTCCCATTCATTTCCCCTTGCACCCCCACCCCCGAGCAGTGAAGGGCACCTGCCAGCAGGCCCCCACACATGTCCCACTCATGTCCCCTTGCACCCCCACCCCCCAGCAGTGCAGGGCACCTGCCAGCAGGCCCCCACTCATGTCCCCTTGCACCCCCACGCCCCAGCAGTGCAGGGCACCTGCCAGCAGGCCCCTCTCATGTCCCCAGCACCCCTATCCCCAGCAGTACAGGGCACCTGCCAGCAGGCCCCCACTCATGTCCCACTCATGTCCCCTTGCACCCCCACCTCCCAGCAGTGCAGGGCACCTGCCAGCAGGCCCCACTCATGTCCCCCAGCACTCCCACCCACCAGCAGTGCAGGGCACCTGCCAGCAGGCCCCCACTCATGTCCCACTCATGTCCCCTTGCACCCCCACCCCCCAGCTGTGCAGGACACCGGCCAGCAGGCCCCCACTCATGTCCCACTCATGTCCCCTAGCACCTCCACCCCCCCAGCAGTGCAGGGCACCTGCCAGCAGGCCCCCACTCATGTCCCCCTGCACCCCAGCAGTGCAGGGCACCTGCCAGCAGACCCCACACATGTCCCACTCATGTCCCCTTGCACCCCCACCCCTAGCAGTGCAGGGCACCTGCCAGCATGCCCCCACTCATGTCCCACTCATGTCCCCTTGCACCCCCACCCACCAGCAGTGCAGGGCACCTGCCAGCAGGCCTCCACTCATGTCCCACTCATGGCCCCTTGCACCCCCATCCCCCAGCAGTGCAGGGCACCTGCCAGCAGGCCCCCACTCATGTCCCCTTGCACCCCCACCCCCCAGCAGTACAGGGTACCTGCCAGCAGGCCCCCACTCATATCCCACTCATGTCCCCTTGCACCCTCACCCCCCAGCAGTGCAGGGCACCTGCCAGCAGGCCCCCACTCATGTCCCCCAGCACCCCCACCCACCAGCAGTGCAGGGCACCTGCCAGCAGGCCCCAACTCATGTCCCACTCATGCCCCCTTGCACTCCCACCCTACAGCAGTGCAGGGCACCTGCCAGCAGGCCCCCACCCATGTCCCCTTGCACCCCCACCCCCCAGCAGTGCAGGGCACCTGCCAGCAGGCCCCAACTCACGTCCCACTCATGTCCCCTTGCACCCCCACTCCCCAGCAGTGCAGGGCACCTGCCGGCAGGCCCCCACTCATGTCCCACTCATGTCCCCTTGCACCCCCACCCCCCAGCAGTGCAGGGCACCTGCCAGCAGGCCCCCACTCATGTCCCCCAGCACCCCCACCCCCCAGCAGTGCAGGGCACCTGCCAGCAGGCCCCCACTCATGTCCCCCAGCACCCCCACCCACTAGCAGTGCAGGGCACCTGCCAGCAGGCCCCCACTCATGTCCCATTCATTTCCCCTTGCACCCCCACCCCCGAGCAGTGCAGGGCACCTGCCAGCAGGCCCCCACACATGTCCCACTCATGTCCTCTTGCATCCCCACCCCCCAGCAGTGCAGGGCACCTGCCAGCAGGCCCCCACTCATGTCCCCTTGCACCCCCACGCCCCAGCAGTGCAGGGCACCTGCCAGCAGGCCCCACTCATGTCCCCAGCACCCCTATCCCCAGCAGTACAGGGCACCTGCCAGCAGGCCCCCACTCATGTCCCCTTGCACCCCCACCCCCCAGCAGTGCAGGGCACCTGCCAGCAGGCCCCACTCATGTCCCCCAGCACCCCCACCCACCACCAGTGCAGGGCACCTGCCAGCAGGCCCCCACTCATGTCCCACTCATGTCCCCTTGCACCCCCACCCCCCAGCTGTGCAGGACACCGGCCAGCAGGCCCCCACTCATGTCCCACTCATGTCCCCTTGCACCTCCACCCCCCCAGCAGTGCAGGGCACCTGCCAGCAGGCCCCCACTCATGTCCCCTTGCGCCCCCAGCAGTGCAGGGCACCTGCCAGCAGGCCCCCACACATGTCCCACTCATGTCCCCTTGCACCCCCACCCCTAGCAGTGCAGGGCACCTGCCAGCAGGCCCCCACTCATGTCCCACTCACGTCCCCTTGCACCCCCACCCCCCAGCAGTGCAGGGCACCTGCCAGCAGGCCCCCACTCATGTCCCACTCATGTCCCCTTGCACTCCCACCCCCCAGCAGTGCAGGGCACCTGCCAGCAGGCCCGCACTCATTTCCCCCAGCACGCCCACCACTCAGCAGTGCAGGGCACCTGCCAGCAGGCCCCCACTCATGTCCCCCAGCAGCCCCACCCACCAGCAGTGCAGGGCACCTGCCAGCAGGCTCCCACTCATGTCCCACTCATGTCCCCTTGCACCCCCACCCCCCAGCAGTGCAGGGCACCTGCCAGCAGGCCCCCACACATGTCCCACTCATGTCCCCTTGCACCCCCACCCCCCAGCAGTGCAGGGCACCTGCCAGCAGGCCCCCACTCATGTCCCCTTGCACCCCCACCCCCCAGCAGTGCATGGCACCTGCCAGCAGGCCCCCACATATGTTCCATTCATGTCCCCTTGCACCCCCAGCAGTGCAGGGGGTGCAGGGCACTTGCCAGCAGGCCCCCACTCATGTCCCACTCATGTCCCCTTGCTCCCCCACCCCCCAGCAGTGCAGAGCACCTGCCAGCAGGCCCCCACTCATGTCCCCTTGCACCTGCACCCCCAGCAGTGCAGGGCACCTGCCAGCAGGCCCCCACTCATGTCCCCAGCACCCCCACCCACCAGCAGTGCAGGGCACCTGCCAGCAGGCCCCACTCATGTCCCCTTGCACCCCCACCCCCCAGCAGTGCAGGGCATCTGCCAGCAGGCCCCCACTCATGTCCCACTCATGTCCCCTTGCACCCCCACCCCCCAGCAGTGCAGGGCACCTGCCAGCAGGCCCCACTCATGTCCCACTCATGTCCCCTTGCACCCCATGCCCACAGCAATGAAATGGCAATCCCATGACACAAACCAAAAGTCAACTATGTACATCAACACATGTCCGCCACACGAAGGCAGGCGGTAGCGTCCCTGCGCATTAAAAAAATGTGCGCTAACAAAAAGCTGTATATACAGCTCTTATGAATGTCCCATACTGTGGCCCTCTAAGACAAATGACGTGCAAAGGGGTACGCGACAAACACGGACCCCCGCTATGTCAAAAATAGTGTGTATTTCCGGGGTGCGCGGGAAGTTTCACAAGCGATTGTGCCTGGGCGAGCGGGGTACATGTACTTCAGGGGCTCGCGGGAAGTTTCACACGCGATTGTGCCTGGGCGAACGGGGTACGTGTACTTCAGGTGCTTGCAGGAAATTTTACACGCGATTGGGCCTGGGAGAGCGGGGTACGTGTACTTCAGGGGCTCGCGGGAAGTTTTACACGCGATTGGGCCTGGGCGAGCGTGGTTTGTGTGCTTCAGGGGCTCGCGGGAAGTTTTACACAGGATTGGGCCTGGGCGAGCGGGGTACGTGTACTTCAGGGGCTCACGGGAAGTCTTACACGCGATTGGGTCCGGGTTAGCGGGGTACATGTACTTCAGGGGCTTGCGAGAAGTTTTACACGCGATTGGACCTGGGCGAGCCGGGTACGTGTTCTTCAGGGGCTCGTGGGAAGTTTTACACTCGATTGGGCCTGGGTGAGCGGGGTACATGTACTTCAGGGGCTCGCGGGAAGTTTTACACGATATTGGGCCTGGGCGAGCGGGGTACGTGTACTTCAGGGGCTCGCGGGAAGTTTCACACGCGATTGGGCCTGGGCGAGCGGGGTACGTGTATTACGGTGGTGGGCGTGGAAGTACAGGAGGCAAATGCGCTGAATGCCCACACGCACACGCCAAAAAAGATGCGCTAATCCGGAAACACGTACGCCAGCAGGAAGCAGGCGTACGTCGACCCGCGCAGCATAAAAGTGCGCGCAAACAACAAACAAGCTCAGACACCAGGATGAATATACCATTCCTAGCAGCGGTGGCCTTGGGCTACCGCAGGAGGAGGAGGAGCATAGTCAGGGCCAGAATTTTTACACCCAGAACTAGCCTTTTTGGGATGCCTGATGACCATGTGTATGGGAGGTACAGTTTTCCACCTCACATAATACTCGACCTGGTCAGTGAGTGGGAGGATGTCCTCACATCACCCACCCTCTGCTCCCAAGCACTCAGCCCCCTGGAGAAGGTCCTTAATGTATTGCACTTCCTGGCCACTGGATCATTTCAGCGGACAAGTGCCTTAGTGGGGGGGGGTCACAGGCCACGCAGTCAAGCTGCCTACACCAGGTCTTGGCCATCATGACTGCACGCCCATCAGTACGCAGGCACATATACCTGCCCAGAACACCTGCAGAAAGGCAGGCTGCCGTCCATGATTTTTACAGGGTGGCACACTTCCCCAAAGTGCTAGGTGCCATTGACTGCACCCATGTGGCTCTACGTCCCCCCAGGGCATCTAAGCACATCTATAGAAACCGCAAGCACTGGCATTCCATCAACGTCCAGGTAGTATGTGAAGCCAAGGGAATCATCACCTCAGTATATCCAACTATCCAGGGTCTACCCACGACAATCTATCCAGGGTCCACCAACGACAGTTTCATTTACAGAATGTCATCCCTAAACTGGGACCTAGAAGCTGGGCGACATGGCTGATCGGTGAGTATAAATGCCACAGCACATGCATGCATGTCAGATACTGAGTAATGTCACAACCCCACTAATGATACCCATCACCACCTCCCCAGGGGACAGTGCCTACCCTCTGAGCACCCACATGATGACGCCAATTCGGAACCCCACCACGTAACCCGAGGTAAGATACAACACAGCCCATATTGCAACCCGGGGCATAGTGGAGCGCATATTCGGAGTGCTCAAGTCACGCTTTCGCTCCCTTGACCGTTCTGGCGGGCAGCTGTTACACGCTCCCCCAGTAGTGTGCAGGATCATAGTGGCAGCATGTGTCCTGCACAACGTTGCAACACGCCGGGGCCTGCCCGTGGACATGGTGGTGCCCCCACATCCCCAACCACATGCATGCCCGCTGCGCATGGAAGGGGAAAGGGTACAGGGTGAGGCAGCCCGTACGCAGCTGGTGGCTAATTACTTCACCTAAAATCACACCCCTGTGGAGTGCACACAGCCCTGGCACATACCAGCTGACTATCAATGATGATGAGTCAAGTGACAGTCAACTGTCACAGCCATACCGGCCTGAGATTGTTCACCTGGAAGTGTTCCATTGTGTGCATCCCTACCTACACAAACACCACCAATGCTGTGTCATCAAAAGACACACTTGTACGCTGCCAAAATTATTACCCCCTTGCAAGATACAACATGACAACAGTGCCATGTCACCCAACACCTCCCCAGCACCGCCACCCAACACACCATGGCATGTCATGCTATGTGAGAGCAAACAAAGGAATCCCCAAAACATGACACAAGTGTCACAAAGTACAGTGTCCCGAATGGAAAATGGCCACACACAATATGCTCCCATTATTGTAGAACTGACAACACACATGACCAAAGACTTACCACAATACAATGCAGCTAGCCAACCCCAAACATAGCATTCACATGACAGTACTAAGTTAAAGGATACATAGTCTTACAACCTGGTGATGCTAGCACATCAGCCACTTCCAACTGTACAGTGTTGGTGCCACGCAAATCTGGAAGTGCACTGCTTACATGAACTCCATCTCCAAAGTAGACGGCCCTGTGAAGACATGAGGAATGAACCTGCAAATTAGGAGGGAGACATGGATGCACAAGCACACATGAATACACCATGCAGTGTACAATACTACAACAATATGCACTAGGAATGTATACACAGTATTGACTACAGACTGCCCACACATGTCATGGGAGTCCAAAGTCATTGTGTAAGTCACTGTCACTTGGGCACACCCTTTGCAAGCCCATGGAAACGGGAAGCAGGAGGGGTGTGTATCTCACGAACCCAAGCATCTAACCCAAACTCAGGACAAGCCTGAATGTGCCCAGCCGGAATACAGTAGATGCCCACGGGAGCCACACAAGGCAACACACGGTAACAAAAACTCAAAAACCAAAAACCAAAAATCAAAAATCAAAAATCAAAAATCAAAAATGGCCATGTGGGGTGCAGGGGAGGCCACCCAGGAGGTCCGAGGACATGGTGCACACCAACAGCCACCCATGTGGATGATGCAAAAAAAAAAACCACCTCCATTGGCTCATGGCCTGCACGGCTATGCTATCGTGAGAAATTCAGAATCGCTGTGGTCGCTCTCATCACCCTGTGCTGCTGCTGCCGCCACAGGAGGTGGTGGTGCTATGGTAGGCAGCCCACGCAAAGCACTAGTGTGGTCCTCCATGGCAGCAAGCATGCGGGTGTGGAAGGTCTCGTTCTGGAGGAATATGGTGCGGAGATCCCCATGCACCACCTGACGTGATGCCCGGACCTCCTCCCGAGTTGCCTGCATCTCTGTTGAGAGCGTACGTGTGAACCGCGCCAGCAGCTGTTCTGTCCTCGTGACAGTGGAAGCCTCAAGGTCCACAAGAGTCTGCCTGAGGTGATGGACTTCTACCCTCAGGGCTTCCCACAGGCCCTGGGACTCTAAAGAAATGGCTTTCCGCAGAGTGTCCAGGGCCACCCATCTGTCCCTGTTGGACCCCAACATGTCCTCCCTGATTGATCGGCAAATGGAGTCTGTTGCCTGCTGTAGTTGCTCCATCTGCCTTTCTGGGGGAACAATGGAAGTGGCCACCCTCTCCATAGCTTGAGCCATCATCTCAGATGCTGCTGCCTGTTGGTTTGCCATACCGTATATGGATTTCTCCCATGCGGTATTGCCTGGTGGCGTACGGCCACCGCGTTGGCGGGCACCACACCTGTCTGGGGCAAGGCAAACTGTGCCTTGCTATGTCGGCACTGCCTGAGGCTGCAGGACTGCATTCCGCCTCTGATCTGCTGGCCCAGGAACAGGATCAGATGTTGCGGAGTGTGTCCCTGCATCCGTAACCACCAAAGGCGGACATACCAACACTGACATCCCCATAGTGGGCTGTACCCCTGGTGCAGGTGGGACGGACAGAACAGAATCCCTCCCAGAAACACCTACCTGCAAAGCCACATAGGTCTCATCATCCGAATCAACACCTGAATAGAGGTCTGGGGAGGTGAACCCAGAGACACCCCTGGAGAGAACGGTCTGCAGCAAGAGTGGGTTTTCACCCACCACCACACCCCATCCCCCACTGGTGCCCGGTCCTGCCTGAGATCCCTATTGTGTCTGCACCATCTCCTCACCCTCAACAGCATCAAGTGCGTCATCCCCTGCAGAAACATGAAAGACAAAAAATGTAAACAGGCATTAGCACCATGGCAAACAATTAGGCCTCACAAGCTACAGAACCAGTACTTAATTGACACATGTCCCACATGACTATAACCCTCCCATGCATGCACTGTCACTGGGCCTCATTACAACTCAGGCGTTAAGGGTTAACGCCGTCGTTAACCCTTAACGCCTGATTCCGATTTTAACGGCTGCTTTTATCAGCCATTAAAATCCATGGCGCTAAACCGCCTTGGTGCTAATTACGCCACCGTAATTTACGGTGGCGTAATTAGCGCCTTCCCCACTCCCATTATGCCCTATGGGGCAAAAATGGGAATGGGGAAGGGTAAAATTGGAAATGAGGATTTACCACCCCACTCACCTTGGAATGGGGTGGTAAATCCGCCATCCACCATGGTGTAAACGTAGTTTACACCATGGTGGTAAGGTTGGCGTACTTACCGCCTGGGTCGTAATGACCCCCACTGAGTTTGAAGGGGAGGAAAATGACAGACACTGATGACACCAAGATGGAAGAGCAACACATTAGCTGCATGCTGGATAGCAGAGCCATCACACATTGGCCTGTGAGTGGCATGTCCAATCCACATACATGACACATGCCATCACACAGATGGCATGTACAATAGGCATGTTACATATCGTTTGACAATAGGGCTGAGAAATGCGTAGTGAAAGTGGGGGGATCGAAACAATCAGCCTGAATGAACAATGAGAAATACGGAACAATGTTGTTGCAAGATGCCACTTCAAGGGCAACTGGCGTGATGCTGCACAAAATGTCTACTGTGGGCAGAAGGGATACTGTAATACCCAAATCCAGGGGCGCAGAATGTTTTGGATGAAGCACATGGGTAACCTAAACCACTCAGGCACACACAGCCTCACCTGGCACTCAATCAGAACCCCTTACACACACAACATACACATGGATCACACACACATGCATGTGCACTCACCGGACAATGCCTCGTAATCTGGCAGTTCTCCCACACCTTGGATCTGTTCCTCTGTGACATAGGTCCCAGCAACAGACTCATGTACAGTGAGTTCAATGTCCTCTTGTGGAGACCCACCTCCAGTCACCAGAGTAGCGGCATGACTTGAGGCCAGCTTTTTCTTTGCCCTGCGCTTAAGGCCATTCCAGCGCTTGTAGCACTCACCAGCTGTGCATCTCACTAATCCAAGGGCACTTATGATGTCCGCGACAGTCTGCCAGTGTGCCTGACGTTGAGCAGGTGTGGTCTTGCACCCTGAAGTGATCAACATTTCGCTGTCATGTGCGGACACATACTGCACAAGTGCATCACGTTCGGCATCATTGAAGCTAGGCTTCCTTTGCATGCCGGACTGCGTAGCTGTGTCTGGGGTATCAGCCTGTAGTGGACGAGCACTCTTCCTCTTTTTTTTGGAAGGTGGTGGGGATCCTGAGTGGCCTACGCCGCTCTGGCCACTAGGGGCAGGAGCACCGGTGGACTGGCTAGTTGGAGTGTGGGAATGCACACTGAGCATGGGACTTGGTGCAGGCATTGGCTGAAGTGTTACATAGTCAGGGGGAACGTTAACAAGATGGACTGGGACCAACACTGCCCTGGCTGGGAGAGTCAGAGCTGGGGTGGATGGAGCTGCAGCTGCCCCTGCAGCCTCCCCACCCTGCCTACTCGGGGCAGCAGATGACATAGCTGCCCCTGATCCACGTGGCCAGGTGACACCAACTTGCACTGCCACACGTGGCCTAGACTTGGCGACCTGGAAATTAGCCTGGGAGTCACCCTCTGCCAGGTCAGGTGCCACAATGGGCCGGTCCAACAAGGGCTGAGCAGAGATGGTGTCAGCCACGTTTCCCTCAACTATGGGGGGGGCATGGGTGTCCCTGACTGGTCCTCCACACATGGGGGGCTAGGGGTACCCTGCAAATCCCGGCCATGTCCCCTACCACGCCCACCACGGCCACCTCTTGAGGCTCAGCCACCTTTGCCACCCTTACTGCTTGGTCGCCTCCCAACCATGGCACTGATGTTGTTGTGGTTATGGGAGTTGCAGTAAACTATTGTCCTGGGCAATTGGGGGTCAAGGGGGTAGGGTACTAGATGGAATTCGTACCCTAGTGCTCTAGCAACGCTGTATGTGACCCCTGGGGAAAGATGACGGGTCACGCAATGCACATGCACCCCAAAAACAGAAAATAACGTGCACGCAACCCCTCGTAGACCACGTGCGTGGAAAAATGAACCCGCACTACGCTGTGGCACCCAGAAACACAAAAATGAACGTACACGTGTTACACGCAGCCTACAATGACCTCTGAAGGGGTACGCGACACACGGGGCAAGCACAGTTGGTAAATACGTGCGCGACTCACCGTCTGCCTGGAAAATGAGCGTGCACGTTGGCAGAAGAATTGTAAACTGTCTGAGGAGACAGGACAAAAAGAAGAAGTTAACGCTGTTTGAGGAAACAGGCCCAACAGAAAATCAGAAAAAAAGCTGTCAGAGGTAACTGGGAGTACGAACTAGAAACGCTGTGAAGTAAATCGCGAAGTACAGAATTCACCCACTCGCTCTCCACGAAAAGCACGTACAAGGAAATGACGTCCTACAAGCACCTTTTGAAACGGCCCACACGTCCAACGTCACTTCCGCGTATACGCGCTAAGGCCCTAACATCCAATTACACGAGCTGACACTCGGACGTGCAGTTCTTGGACGTGTAACATGCACCTGGGTTCAGGGAAATGCCCTCGGCGCGCACGTCGCAGACGTGCTTACGCGCTAAGGGCCTTTCATCCAATGAAATCACGTACGCGTGCTGACGTGCTTATGCGCTAAGGGCCTTTCCTCAAATTACACGCTGACGTGCTAGATTTTCACGTGCCAAATCACTCCGTATCAAGCTGGCCATGCGTACGCACACGGAAGACCACCTCCTGCCCAGAAGCCGTATTACTGCCCCCCAGAGCCCCGAGCACGCTCCCACCCGCCATCTGCTGCTGCCTGATTGCCTGCTGCCCACGTGCCCTGCCATTTGCTGCCTGCACGTCAGCCCGGGGTGCTGTTGCTGTGACCACCCCTGCTGGAACCGAAGACTCCCGACTGCTATTCCATCGCTTCACAGCCCAGCCCCAGGACCCAGTTACCCACCCACACTTGCCTCTGGGGTTGCCATGTCGGGCACTACACCATCTGGCACCACTGGCAACCCCCAGCCAGAGAGGCAGAGGGCCACCAGCTTCACTGCGACCGAAGTTGGTGTCCTGGTGGAGCATGTCCTGGGGCAGTATGATGCCCTCTTCGGAAGGTCGGCCGCCGACAAGGAAGGACGGACTCGGATCTGGACGGACATCGTGACTGCCATCAACACGGAGGGATTGGCAGTCCACGACTTCCAACATGTCAAGAAGCACTGGGAGGACTTCAGGTCCAGGACCCTCAATAGGGCCCGGCGCCTCTTGAAGGCAGCGGATGCTAAGGGGCGCCGTGGTCACCTGTCGGAACATCAGATGAGCGTCCTGGAACGCACACGCCCAGCGCTCCACGTCCAGGTCCTTGAGAGGCAGACCAGTCTGGAGTCGAGCGGTAACTGTACATGCATACTGATTGGAAGCTGTGCGTGTGGTGGTGTGCCAGTAGTGTGCAGGTTGTACATGTGGTTTTGTAGGGCCATGTATGGATGTGTATGTACAGGGCTGTGAGGCTGACACATGCAAGTCCTTTCATGTGTGAGCACACATGTTTTGATTACTGTGTATGTAAGTTGGCAAGGTTGCGGTGTCACACATGGATGTTGGTTCCAGCTGCATGTATCTGCACCGTGTACATGTGCATGTGTGTGTATTTGACATGGGTGCAACAGTGATGCAACATGGATGCATGTGAGACTGATATGAAGAAGACTGATTGCCAGATGTGACATGGATGCCAATCTCATCACTGCGACAGTTGGCAGAGGTGTACACATGCATGTAATTGTGGTGGCGTGTGTGCATGTCTAGTGCACTCCCTGTGTTTCATGTGATGTCTGGCTCACCTTTGGCTGCTCATGCTGTATGTATGTGTATGGATGGTACTTGCTGTTGCAATATGGCTGTGGAATAGCTCATGTGTGTGAGTTGCAATGACATGTGTGTTGGGGATTGTGATGCCATGTCTTAAGTTTGACAATGCCACTCATGTACAACTGTCATGTGTGTATGAGTCCATTGTACAGTGCCCTGATGCCTGTCTCCTATCTCTCCCTGCCTGCAGCGTCAATGGTTGAAGACAGTGGAGAAGGTGCTGTGGAGCACAGTGGCAGGGATCGCACCACCAGCCGAGACGCAAGGCCCGGCTCCCCTCCCAGGTTGTCATCTCGTCGGGGAGTGAGGAGCCCGGTGCCGCATCCCAGGTCACAGCTGCCGAGGGGAGGTCCAAGAGGTGGAGGTTGGAGTTGGACTCCTCGGCAGCCGAAGGGGCAGCTGAGACCCCACAGGGCCCAACGGAGGAAGATGGCACGGAGTCATCCAGGTTGGTGGGGGGTTTGGTGGAGGAGGAGGCCGTGCAAGGGACAGAGACGGGGTCTGGAGGTGGGGATTCCACTGGTGCTAGTGGTGCAGTGCAGGGGCAGGGACAGGAGGCAGCACAGGCCACCGCGGAGGTGCCTGTGTGTAATCCTGTCCCCGATCATGTGACTGCATCATCTTGCACCAGCAGGGATACCTACATCCAGACCCGTTCTCATGGAGGGGATTGGCTTACACCAACTGGCCTTCCTCTGCCTGCACATGTGGCTATCCGGCACCGGGTTGAGCCTGTCCTGGGTGGGGTGGCGTTGCGTCAACGTGCCATGCCAGCTGAACTGCAGTCTTTTCATGAGGAGACTGCACGTCTTCTCGCATGGCTCGTTGACCGCGTTGACCCACTGGGACAGCTCACCATGGCCGGATTCCTTCGTTTTGTGGACCTTGTTTCGACCCCCTCCTCAACTGAACCCCCTATGCGCCAGTCGTCCTCCGTGCCATCTTCCTACCCATGTGTCACCTGGGTGCCCTGTGGAGCTGCCTCTGACCCTGCGGCCAGGCTGGTGGAGGACACATCCCTGCCACAGTCGGGAGTCGGACATTCAGCAGGGGTGGGCACCTCAACAACTGCACCCCAGCTGGAGGAGGATGTGCAGGCAGCAAGAGCCAGGGCACAGGCAGCGGCACAGCAGCAGCAGCAACAAGGTGGGAGCCATGATGGCTCGGGGCCTTCATCATCAGAGGGGCAGGCATCGGCCGGAGGGCAGGAGGACCCTGGACAGGAAGTGTCTTCCATGTGGTAGCGGTTGGGCCATGCGATAGATGCGGAGCGGCAGCGGGCGGAAGAGGCACGGCTCACAATGCTCAGGGCGGAGAACTCCATGCGTAGGGCCCTGAGGCGGGCCAAGTGCCTCGAGGCCATTCGCAGGGACCTGGAGTTCCAGATGTCATCGTCCCTGCGAACACTCGGGGCCATGGAAGAGGACCGCATCTGGGAGATTGAGCAGGAATTCGATGATGCCCTGGCCCGGAACATCAACATGTGCGCCGTTGGCCTTACCCGCTGCCCTTGTAAATAGTTAGATAGTGTTAGGTTTCCTTTGCTTTTTTCTTTATTTTGGTTGCGCTTGGACAATGCATCACCTTTCTGTATATAGTTTTTCATTAGGTAGTATTTTTGATAGGTTTCATTTCTTCAGTTGGGATCATGGACCCACTCTGGATTGTTCTTCTGTATATAGTTCACTATTGTATTCATCTTTCTTATTATTTTATTTACCCATGGAGCAATGGTTTTGTTTTTCCCTTGGATTTGATTTTTTGAACTGTGACTTTGGACACCTTTCCTTTGGATTATGATTTGTTGTTTTTCATTATTTTACGGACATGCAGCTTTTCGTTTTTAATTCCCATTGTCGTTTGTTTGTTTTTAATTCCATTCATGTTGCTTTTAATACATTTATTTCTTAATACTTCGATGTATGGTATTATCTCATTGGTTTAATGCGTGTCATGATATGGGTTTTCACATTCACTTGCACTCACTGTGTGTGTGTGACGGGCATGTGTTCATTTACATACTTGCCATTGGGGTTGTATCATGAAATTGGCATTTCTATGTGGGTGGATGCAATACTTGGGTGGGTCTATGGCATGTGGAGGCTGGCCATAAGGGCCAGGGATCTAGATTGTGATGACGTGTTGGCTGGGGGACATGTGTCGGGGCCTGCTGGCAGGTGCCCTGCACTGCTGGGGGGTGGGGGTGCTGGGGGACATGAGTGGGACATGAGTGGGGGCCTGCTGGCAGGTGCCCCACACTGCTGGGGGTGGGGGTGCAAGGGGACATGAGTGGGGGCCTGCTGGCAGGTGCCCCGCACTGCTGGGGGGTGGGGGTGCAAGGGGACATGAGTGGGACATGAGTGGGGGCCTGCTGGCAGGTGCCCCCCACTGCTGGGGGGTGGGGGTGCAAGGGGACATGAGTGGGACATGAGTGGGGGCCTGCTGGCAGGTGCCCCACACTGCTGGGGGGTGGGGGTGCAAGGGGACATGAGTGGGACATGATTGGGGGCCTGCTGGCAGGTGTCCCACACTGCTGGGGGGTGGGGGTGCAAGGGGACATGAGTGGGGGCCTGCTGGCAGGTGCCTCACAGTGCTGGGGGGTGGGGGTTCAAGGGGACATGAGTGGGACATGAGTGGGGGCCTGCTGGCAGGTGCCCCACACTGCTGGGGTGTGGGGGTGCAGGTGGACATGAGTTGTTGATCAGTGGTGCAAGCGGACAGGTGGCATGTCTGGGGTGCATGGCCATGGTGGATGGTCTTCCTGTGGGACATGACTAGGGGGCGTAGTTGTCCCCTGTGGTGTGGTCTGCCGGCAGGGGCCATGGAGGGTGTGGAGGGATCACCTGGGAGGACCCAAACTGCCAATTCACGTGTAGGACTCCCCGTGCAACCCCGAAATTCACGTACCCTGCTCTGACAGCTAAATTGCGTGTGAAACTTCCCGCAAACCCGTACCCCACTCGCACAGGGCCTATCACGGGTGAAACTTCATGCGAACCCCTGAAATACATGTACCCCACTTGCACAGGGCCTATCGCGGGTGAAACTTCCCGCGAACACCAGTAATGCACGTACCATACTCGCAGATGGCCTATCACGTGTGAAACTTCACGTGAACCCCTGAAATACACGTACCCCACTTGCACAGGGCCTATCGTGCGTGAAACTTCCCGCGGCGAACACCAGTAATGCACGTACCACACTCGCACATGGCCTATCGCGTGTGTTACTTCACACGAACCCCTGAAATGCACCTACCACACTTGCACATGGCCTATCGCGTGTGAAACTTCACGCGAAACCCAGGAATATTGGGCCTGTGCGAGCGAGCGGGGTACGTGTATTCCTGGGGTTCGCGTGAAGTTTCACCCGTGATTTCGGCAGGGTACGTGTATTCCTGGGGTTCACGCAAAGTTTCACCCGCGATTTCAGCAGGGTGAGTGTATTACGGGGTTCGCGTGAAGTTTCACACGCGAAAGGGCCCTGGTCGAGGGAGTACGTGAATTTCAGGGGTGTGCGGCAAGTATTACACGCGAAAGGGCAACGCCCGTGCACAATACGTCACAGACGCGCCTACGCGCTAAGGGCCTCTGGTCCAATGATATTGCGTACGTGTGCTGACGCGCATATGCGCTAAGGGTTTTCCTCGAATTACATGCTGACGTGCAAGATTTTCCCGTGCCAAATCACTCCGTATCAAGCTGGCCACGCGTACACACATGGAAGACCATGCTCCTGCCCAGAAGGCCATTTTCCTGCCCCCCCAGAGCCCCGAGCACGCTCCCACCAGCCATCTGTTGCTGCCTTTCTGCCTGCTGCCCATGTGCCCTGCTTTTTGGTGCCTACACGTCAGCCATCTGCAGAGGTCCAGTTGCTGTGTCCACCCCTGCTGGAACAGAAGACTCCCGACTGGGATTCCATCGCTCCACAGCCCAGCCCCAGGACCCAGTTGCCCACCCACTCCTGCCTCTGGGGTTGCCATGTCGGGCACTACACCATCTGGCACCACTGGCAACCCCCAGCCGGAGAGGCAGAGGGCCACCAGCTTCACTGCCACTGAAGTTGGTGTCCTGGTGGAGCATGTCCTGGGGCATTATGATGCCCTCTTCGGAACATCACGCGCCAACAAGGAAGGACGGGAGAGGATCTGGGACGACGTAGTGGTTGCCATCAACGCGGAGGGGGTGGCAACCCGTGACATCAAGCACGTCAAGAAGCGCTGGGAGGACTTCAGGTCCAGGACCCTTCACAAGGCCCGGCGCCTCACGGAGGGGGGCTGGGCACGCCTGAGTGCCATCCAGATGAGGGTCCTGGAACACGTAGGCCCAGCGCTCCACGCCCAGATCCTTGGGAGGCAGACCCGTCTGGAGTTGAGCAGTAAGTGGCCAAGCATTGCTGTGTGAGACAGTGCATGTTGCAGTGTGCTGGTAGTCCGATGCTTGCCTGTATGTGTGACATAGGCCATGTATGGATATGTGTGTGTGCAGGGACATCATTGTCATGCATGTGAGACCAGTTATGTGTGAGCCACATGGTTGGTGCATGTGTTTTAAAGCAACATGGGGAGCTCTATGTGGAATGCACACATGAATGCATGGCTGTCTCTGTTCCTGGACATGGAGGTGGGGTGAGGAATGGGTGCTCATGTCATGTACATGTATGGTGCACATGTGTGTGTGTGTGCCTGAGAAGTGTGTGTCTGACTTTGAAACGCCATGGATGCATGTGACTTTGAAAGCAACATCTTGGTTTACAGGGGCCCTTCTACATGGATGTTGATGTTGATTGCAGGCGCCCGGACTGTTTCTGCATGTGTGTTGTGTGCATTCACCCATGTGTTGTGGAATGACAGGATGGATGGGACATTTGACAGTGCCACTCATGTGTTATTGCTTCCTGTCTACGGTATTTTGTACTGTACCCTGATGCTTGTGTTCTATGTCTCCCTCTACGCAGCGTCAAGTGAAGAAGAGGGCGGAGACGGCGCTGTGGAGCCAAGCGGTGGGGATGCCTCCACTGGGCGGCGACGCAAGGCCCAGCCACCCTCCCAGGAATTACCATCATCCGGGAGCGAGGGGGCTGGTGCTGCGTCTGCCACAACGGCTGTGTCGGAAGGGCCGGGTGACCCCCCACAGGGGCTTCCAATGGCGGAAGACGGTGTGGAGACATCCAGGTTGGTGGTCTTCACAGAGGAGGAGGAGCCCACTACTGAGCCGCACATGGGGCCTGGTGGGGGTAGTACCACTGTTGCAAGTGGTGCAGTCCAGGGCCAGTGTCAGGAGGCAGCACAGGTCACCGTGGAGGGGCCTCTGCATGTCGCTGTCCTTGACCCTGTGACTGCAGCATCATGCACCAGCAGGGAGGACCCGTCCCAGGCCCGTCCACAGGTAGGGGAGAGTGCCATATCACCTGCCTCTCCACTACCTGCGGGCGAGGGGTCCCGCGACCATATGGGATCCGTCCTGGTGGGTATCGCGTTGCGCACGCGTGTCATTCGTGATGGCGTGCATTCTTCCTGGGCGGAGATCGCACGCCATCACGAAGAGCAGCGTTGTGACGTGGCACTGCTGGGAGGGGCCCGGGTCGGAGGGTTCCTACATGTGACATGCACTCTGGCTGACCTCTCCTCCTCTGTGGACACTGTGCGCCGGTCGTTCTCCACATCGTCTTCCGGCCCAGATTCCACCAGGGCCCCCTGTGGACCTCGCCTGACCAACACAGCCAGCTTGGTGGAGATCCCATCCCTGCCACAGTCGGGAGTTGGCGGTCCAGCAGGGGTGGACACCACAACTGGAGACCAGCAGATGGAGGATGTGCAGGCACCATCGGACAGGGCACATGGACAGCAGCAGCAGCAGCAGCAGGAGCAGGCTGTAGGTGGGAGCAATGATGGCTCGGGGCCATCAACATCGGAGGGGCAGGCATCGGCCGGAGGGCAGGAGGACCCTGGATGGGAAGTGTCTTCCGTGTGGCAGCGGTTGGGCCATGCGATAGAGGCAGAGCGGAAGCGGGTGGAAGAGGCATGGGCTCAGGATGGTCAGGGCGGAGAACTCCATGTGTAGGGCCCTGAGGCGGGCCGAGTGCCTCGAGGCCATTCGCAGGGACCTGGAGTTCCAGATGTCATGGTCCCTGCGAACCCTCGGGGCCATGGAAGAGGACCGCCTCCGGGACATCGAGCAGGAGTTCGATGATGCCCTGGCCCGGAACATCAACATGTGAGCCGTTGGACTTGCCCGCTGCCCTTGTAAATAGTTATTTAGTTAGTATTAGGTTTCCTTTAGATTTTTCTTTATTTTGGACCTTTTGGACAATGGACCACATTTGTGTATATAGTTTTGTTATTAGGTAGGGGTTTTTGATAGGTTTAATTTCTTCAGTTGGGATCATGGACCCTGGATTGTTCACCTGTATATAGTTGACTGTTAGATTCTGCTTTTTTGTTTGGATTTCCCCATGGAGCAATGGTTTTCACTTTTGTTTTTCCCTTGGATTTCAATTTTGGAACTGTGACTTTGGAAACTTTTCTTTTGGATTATGATTTGTTGTTTTTCATTATTTTACAGACATGCAGCTTTTCTTTTTTAATTTCCATTGTCGTTTGTTTGTTTTTAATTCTATTCATGTTGCTTTGAATACATTTTTTTCTTCAAACTTCTAAGTGTGGTATTATCTCATTGGTTTCATGCATGTCATGATATGGGTTTTGAGTTTCACTTGCACCCATTGTGTGTGTGTGAGGGACATGTCTTCATTTACATACTTGCCATTGGGGTTGTGTCATGTAATTGGCATTTCTATGTGGGTGGATGCAATACTTGGGTGGGTCTTTGGCATGTGGAGGCTGGCCATAAGGGCCAGGGATCTAGATTGTGATGACGTGTTGACTGGGGGACATGTGTCAGGGCCTGCTGGCAGGTGCCCCGCACTGCTGGGGGGTGGGGGTGCAGGGGACATGTGTCGGGGCCTGTTGGCAGGTGCCCCACACTGCTGGGGGGTGGGGGTGCAAGGGGACATTAGTGGGACATTAGTGGGTGCCTGCTGGCAGGTGCCCCGCACTGCTGGAGGGGGTGTGCAAGGGGACATGAGTGGGGGCCTGCTGGCAGGTGCCCCTCAGTGCTGGGGGGTGGGTGTGCAAGGGGACATGAGTGGGGCCTGCTGGCAGGTGCCCTGCACTGCTGGGGAGTGGGGGTGCAAGGGGACATGAGTGGGACATGAGTGGGGGCCTGCTGGCAGGTGCCCCACACTGCTGGGGGGTGGGAGTGCAATGGGACATGAGTGGGGGCCTGCAGGCAGGTGCCCCGCACTGCTGGGGGGTGGGTGTGTAAGGGGACATGAGTGGGGGCCTGCTGGCAGGAGCCCCTCAGTGCTGGGGGTGGGGGTGCAAGGGGACATGAGTTGGGGCCTGCAGGCAGGTGCCCCTCAGTGCTGGGGGTACAAGGGGACATGAGTGGGGGCCTGCTGGCAGGTGCCCCTCAGTGCTGGGGGGTGGGGGTGCAAGGGGACATGAGTGGGGGCCTGCTGGCAGGTGCCCCTCAGTGCTGGGGGTGCAAGGGGACATGAGTGGGGGCCTGTTGGCAGGTGCCCCACACTGCTGGGGGGGTGGGTATGCAAGGAGACATGAGTGGGGGCCTGCTGGCAGGTGCCCTGCACTGCTGGAGGATGGGGGTGCAGGAGGACATGAGTGGGGGCCTGCTGGCAAGTGCCCCTCAGTGCTGGGGGTGCAGGGGACATGAGTGGGGGCCTGCTGGCAGGTGACCCTCATTGCTGGGGGGTGGGGGTGCAAGGGGACATGAGTGGGGGCCTGCTGGCAGCAGGTGCCCCGCACTGCTGGGGGGTGGGGGTGCAAGGGGACATGGGTGGGACATGAGTGGGGGCCTGCTGGCAGGTGCCCCACACTGCTGGGGGGTGGGGGTGCAAGGGGACATGAGTGGGACATGAGTGGGGGCCTGCTGGCCGGTGCCCCGCACTGCTGGGGGATGGGTGTGCAAGGGGACATGAGTGGGGGCCTGCTGGCAGGTGCCCCTCGGTGCTGGGGGCTGGGGGTGCAAGGGGACATGAGTGGGGGCCTGCTGGCAGGTGCCCCTCAGTGCTGGGGGTGCAAGGGGACATGAGTGGGGTCATGTTGGCAGGTGCCCCACACTGCTGGGGGGAGGGTGTGCAAGGGAACATGAGTGGGGGCCTGCTGGCAGGTGCCCTGCACTGCTGGGGAGTGGGGGTGCAGGGGGACATGAGTGGGACATGAGTGGGGGCCTGCTGGCAGGTGCCCTGCACTGCTGGGGGGTGGTGCTGCAAGGGGACATGAGTGGGGGCCTGCTGCCAGGTGCCCCTGACTGCTGGGTGGTGGGAGTGCAAGGGGACATGAGTGGTACATGAGTGGGGGCCTGCTGGCAGGTGCCCTGCACTGCTGGGGGGGTCGGTGTGCAAGGGGACATGAGTGGGGGCGTGCTTGCAGGTGACCCTCAGTGCTGGGGGGTGGGGGTGCAAGGGGACATGAGTGGGGGCCTGCTGTCAGGTGCCCTGCACTGCTGGGGGTTGGGGGTGCTGGGGGAGATGAGTGTGTGCCTGCTGGCAGGTGCCCTGCACTGCTGTGTGATGGGGGCGCAAGGGGGTAATGCGTTGGTGATCACTAGTGCAAGGTGACATGTGGCTTGGCTGGGGGGGCACGCCCATGGTTGATGGGCTGCCTGCGGGACATGACCAGGGGTGCAGGGTAGTCCCCTGTGGTGTGGTCTGCCTGCAGGGGCCGTGGAGGGTGTAGACGGAACACCTGGGAGGACCCACACTGCCAATTCACGTGTAGGACTCCCCTGCACCCCTGAAATACACGTACCCCACTCGCACAGGGCCTATCGCATGTGAAACTTGCCCGCACCCCAGTAATACACGTACCCTGCTGAAATCACGTGTGGAACTTCCCGCGCACCCCAGTAATACACGCACCCTGCTGAAATTGCGTGTGGAACTTCCTGCGCACCCCAGTAATACACGCACCCTGCTGAAATTGCGTGTGGAACTTCCCGCGCACCCCAGTAATACAGGTACCCTGCTGTGATCATGTGTTACACTTCCACGCACCCCAGAAATACACGTACCCTGCTGTAATCGCGTGTGGAACTTCCCGTGCACTCCAGTAATACAGGTACCCTGCTGAAATCGCGTGTGAATCTTCCCCGCGCCCCAGAAATACACGTACCCTGCTGGAATCGTGTGGGACTTCCTGTGCACCCCAGTAATACAGGTACCCTGCTGTGATCGCGTGTTACACTTCCACGCACCCCAGAAATACGCGTACCCTGCTGTAATCGCGTGTGAAACTTCCCCGCACCCCAGAAATACACATACCCTGCTGGAATCTCATGTGGGACTTCCCGCTCACCCCTGTAATACACGTACCCTGCTCTAATCGCGTGTTGAACTTCCCCGTACCCCGGAAATACACGTACCCTGCTGAAATCGTGTGTGTAACTTCCCACGCACCCCTGTAATACACGTGCCCTGCTGACGTCGCGTGTCAAACTTCCCCGCATCCCAGAAATGCACGTACCCTGCTGAAATCACGTGTGTAACTTCCCGCGCACACCAGTAAGACACCTACCCTGCTGAAATTGCGTGTTAAACTTCCGCGCACCCCAGAAATACATTTACCCTGCTGAAATTGCGTGTATAACTTCCTGCGCACCCCAGTAATACAGGTACCCTGCTGAAATCGCGTGTAAAAGTTCCCCGCACACCAGAAATACATGTACCCTGCTGAAATCGCGTGTGGAACTTCCCGCGCACCCCAGTAATACTGGTACCCTGCTGAACTCGCGTGTAAAAATTCCCCGCACCGCAGAAATACACGCACCATGCTGGAATTGCGTGTGGAACTTCCTGCGCACCCCTGTAATACACATACCCTGCTGTAATCGCGTGTTGAACTTCCCCGCACCTCAGAAATACATGTACCCTGCTGAAATCGCGTGTGGAACGTCCCGCGCACCCCAGTAATACACGTTCCCTGCTCGCCGTTTGCTGTTTGGCAGCCCTGTATACTGGTCCAGGGTTAGCGCAGCCATTTGCGATGAATTGGTAATTTTGATGGCTTTTCCTTGCGCGAAGGCGTTCTTGGGGGCGTAACTGGCGCAGCTGTAGGGTCGCTGCGCCACTCTGCGCAACGGCTGGTTTGGAGGCTGAAATCCATGAATACGCTGTGCGCGGATATCGATTTTAGCACATGCGGCTGGCGCAGACATTCGCACACGCACACTCTCCGCCAGCCGCGTGCGCCACTTTTGTGCGAAATTCTATGAATTACCCTGCTAGTGTACAAATGGCCATGCACATCAATGTGTAACATTCCCAAACAATTTTTCAAGTCTTTACGCCAATTCTTCAATCAATATGTAAAAAGCAAAGACAAAATCAAAATTAAACTACTGCAAAATATGGATAGCTGTCCAGTGCGCAAGTACACAGGACTACAACGACATTCATTGGCCTGCATTACAGGACCTACTTGTAAAACCACCTTCCATGATATCAAAAGGATATCAACACATAATTCAAATATAAGACATCTAGTCTATAAACTGTACTATGCTAAAAGTCCTGCTTTAGCACTAGCAAATTTAAATAACATTCGTCTACATGGTACAGCGAAAGACCTACTTGAAGAAATTGACTATATCCAGAAAAAATTATTTTAGAAGTGAAAGCCACTTACAGAATGAAATAGCATTAAACCAAATTAGCAACAATTCTACACATGGCAACCTTTTACTAAACACATACAAAAAAGAAATATTAAAATTTAAAAGTACATCAGCTGAAGTACCAAACCATGTGTGTGTATGTTGCCGCAGAACTTTTTATAAAAGTAACACAAAAACTGTAGACCTATCATACAAAATAGAAGACAATGAAGATTCTAAATGGTTTGAATTAGCTCACTACCTTGTAGCAGAAAACAAACGACGAAATAATTGAACCCTTAATTGTTTGCAGTTACTGCACTACAAAACTTGACAACAACCAAACTCCTTCACGTGCTATCACAAATAATTTGGAATTATACCCACTACCAAAACCCCTACAACAACTTAATTTATATGAGAGCATCATAATTCAAACAGTGCACCCATTTCAAGCAATAATACGCCTTCAACCAAAAACAGCAAAATTACCTCCCTCCGAATTGGTAAAAGGCATTCATGGAAAAGGAGTTTATTTACCATTAGATCTAATCTAGGAGTGCAACGAACAATGCAGCAATTTTTAATTATCTTAGTAAATGGAGTACCTACAAAAGACAAAAAAATATGGCAACAGCTGGTAGATTTACATAAAGTTAGACAAGCCTTGAAATATCTTAAAGAGAATAATGAATATTACAAAGAAATTAATATTGAAGAAAACTTGAAGGATACAACTGAAATAATTCAAGAAACACAAGAAGCTGGTCAATTTGAGCTCCTAGATCCTGCTACAATATCAAATACTTTAGACCATTATACAATTCATCCTTTGCACTCTAATGACACCATAGAAGATGCACTGGAAACATACCAAATGCGTCAAACAAAAGGATCACCAATCAGCATATGGGAAAAAAGTATAGAAACACACCCTTTTCCTCTACTCTTTCCTACTGGCAATGGAGGAAGGTACGATGATAGACCTATTCAAATATCAGCATCAGAATACCGCTCATTACGGATGTATTCTGAAGATCCCAGATTTAGACAAAATGTGCAATACATATTCCACCTACTCTTTGAAAGTGAACTAGCAACTTTATGTTACGGAGTTGCACACATATTAAAATCAGGATCACACTTTCAAAATATGACAGCTACATAATTATTACAAAAAGTGCAACAAAAGGATGAGGCTTTACAATCAAATATTCCAAATCTATTAGCAAATATGCGTGGTACTAAAGAGTACTGGTTTCGACGTCATGGAGATGTACGTGTATGATCAGAAACCTTGGCCCAGTCACTTGGTTTGTTACATTAAGTTGTGCAGAATATGCATGGGAAGATTTACATGATTTCTTACGGATATCAAACAAAAACAAAACAAACATAGATATACTAACACCTGGAGAACTTTGTTCTTTTGAGCCTGTTAATGTTTTAAGATATTTTCACCATCGCTTCATTGCTATGCTACATTTTATTTGTAATAAAACTGTTCCTCCCCTTGGAGAAGTGCAACACTTCTTTTGGAGAAAAGAATAAAAGAATACCAAGCCAGAGGAACACCACATATACACATGCTTTTATGGATTAAAGATGCTCCTAAATTTGGTCAAGACAGTGATGCCACTGTTTTACAGTTTATTGAAAAATATGTCACTTGTGAAATTCCATTGGAAGCAACAAATAGTGATCTTCATGCACAAATTTTACAATTTCAAAGAAACAAATGTGGAAAATATTGTCGTCGCAAATACAAAAACAAAGGGAAATACTGCACCAAATGCTGATTTGGTTTCCCTAGACCAGTTACAAATACAGGTCAAGTGAACAACCTTGTGTCTTCAATTAGACATAGTGTTAAAGGTAAGTCACCTAAAAATACATAAAAAGAAAAGAAGAAAAATATATCAATGATTATAATGCAATCATTGCCCACTTATGGAATGCAAACATAGGTGTGCAGTACATTGCGGACAATTCTACTGCAGTTGCACGATATGTCACAGCATTCTTAACCAAAGCAGAAAAGACAGAGCTCCAAGACTTCTGGAATGACCTGTCATCAGATAAAACAGTGTCTCAGAAACTATACAGATGGGCATAAAAATGCTCTCCAATAGAATGTGGGTCATATGAAGCAGCTGATCGTTTAACTGGTACTGCATTGTATGGTAAATCTGAAAATATAGTATGGCTAAGTCTTGGTCCAGCTAAATCTAGAAAAAAAGTTCTAAAATCATACGAAGATATAGAAACAATAGCCAAACGTGATGCCAACAGCCAAGACATTTAAAAAAACAATTTATTGGACACATACTACCCAAACAGAAGTAATACTTCGGAAACCATGTGTTTATACCACATATCTCAAATCTACACATACAAAAATAATATAAAACCTGATGAAAAAAAGGTAAATACAGAGTTACAAACTGTGAAGGCAGCTTAGTTAAATTCACCAAACCAAATTTAATTAATCATATCAAATTGTCATTAAAGACTCCTCAAAATAAAGAAGTATACTATATGTCCCTGCTACAACTCTTTAAACCATGGAGAAAAGAAGAAGAAATACTAGATAACTATGACTCATATGAAGATGATTTCAAAGCAAATGAAAGCACTATAACTGATGTAAACTTTACACAGTACGAAACAATGTTGCACAATGAACAGCAACACGAAGAAGAACTCTAGGCCCAACTAGATAAAGAAACTCCTGACAGTAGTCAACCTTCTGTAACAGGAAGCCAAGAACCACTGGGATAACCACTAATAATAAATGAGGCAGAATTAGCTATGATAGAAGTAGAAAACACCATGTGTCAGTATGAAGATACAGAAGACTTAACTATACTACAATCAAAACTAAACAATGAGCAACATAGCATTTTTCAAGAAGTAACAAAACAAATTGAGCATGGTGTACAACATAAAAATAAATAATGTTCCTGCCATAATTTTAAATCTATACTACCGTACGTCAGTGGTGAAGCTGTTTCTGGTAAAACATTCCTACTCAAAATCATCAGTAAATTCCTTCAACAATTGACAAACAACAAACTGTCAGCTGTTGTCACTGCCCCCACTGGTTTAGCTTCCTACAACATAGGTGGTGTCATGTTACACCGATTACTTCTATTGCCAGTAGATCACCAAAACAAATTAGACTACTACAAACTTTCTGCAGAAGCTGCAATGGAATTACGCAGAGTATTGAAACAAATGAAAATGCTACTGATAGATGAAGTGAGCATGGTCTCCAATCTAATGTTGGCTTTGATTCACCTCAGATTACAAGAAGTACTCAAAACAAACTATGAAGAGCTCTTTGCAGGAAAACGCATTATTGTTTTTGGAGATCTTCTTCAATTGACACCAGTAAAAGGTGAGCCTATTTTTAAAACATTAGGACACAAACTCTGCTGTAAAACTGTTGGCAACATTGGAAATGTCAACCTTTGGCAACATTTCCAATACGGAGAATTAACAGAAAACATGTGGCAATCTGCAGATCTCACTTATGCCAACATCTTAAAAAGTATCAGAGTTGGTATACTTTCTAAAGAAGCAGAAGCAATATTGAAAACCCGGCACATTCATGCACTTTATAGCAATAATCCATGTGCTACAGATGTTATGGAACAATTAGCCCACAAAAATGTCAATTGTATGGCCTTAATGCCAACTCTTGCAAGCTGTTTCAAATTCAATGAAATAATGTTAAGTAAAGAAATGCAACCAATAATGGAAATTCGCACCACAGACAAACTAGATATACATGTTTGGGATATTTCTTCTCTGTGAAAGATAGTGAGCTAAAGACTCTGGTTAAGTCTCTCGAAACCAGGACTAATGTCTGGCAGAAGGACTCCCAGGACCCCCCTTGTCAATATGCATATTTAAGTTACTTTGGGTCTCACCCTAAGTTACTAGGGGAATCCAGACGTGTACCCCTTGCTCACTATTCTTAGAGAGGCACAGCTCCTCCCTACTGATGAGGTCCAACCAGACTGAAACACGTGTCTGGGGATGATGTTGGTACTCTTGTTAAGAGGAGAATTGCCTAGCATTTCGGTGCTGGACTGCCCCAGGGCAGGACAAAGGCCCTCATTACGACCCTGGCGGAAATCGCGGTGCTAAATGCACCGCGGAGCACGGCGGAAAGCTGCCGATAGCGCCATGGAGATTGGCGGATTTTCCGCCCCATGCCGACTTTGGCGGGGCGGTAAATCCCCATTCCCCATTTTACCCTTCCCCATTCCCATTTTTGCCCCATAGGGTATAATGGGAGTGGGGAAGGCGTTAATTGCGCCACCGCAAAATACGGTGGCGTAATTAACATCAAGGTCCCGTAGCGCCATGGATTTCTCCGCCCGGAAAAACCAGGCGGAAAACGTTCCATGGCGCTACGGGAACTCGTAGTAGGGCGGACGGGTACGCCGCGAATAACGCTGGCGTAAACCCACTCCGCCAGGGTCGTAATGAGGGCCAAAGACTTATATGTTTGGGATATTTCTTCTCTGTGAAAGATAGTGAGCTAAAGACTCTGGGTAAGTCTCTCGAAACCAGGACTAATATTCTGGCAGAGGGACTCCCAGGACCCCCCTTGTCAATTTGCATATTTAAGTTACTTTGGGTCTCACCCTAAATTACTAGGGGAATCCAGACGTGTACCCCTTGCTCACTATTCTTAGAGAGGCACAGCTCCTCCCTACTGATGAGGTCCAACCAGACTGAAACACGTGTCTGGGGATGCTGTTGGTACTCTTTTTCAGAGGAGAATTGCCTAGCATTTCGGTGCTGGACTGCCCCAGGGCAGGACAAAGACTGATATGTTTGGGATATTTCTTCTCTGTGAAAGATAGTGAGCTAAAGACTCTGGGTAAGTCTCTCGAAACCAGGACTAATGTTTGGCAGAGGGACTCCCAGGACCCCCCTTGTCAATTTGCATGGTATGACACTACCCATGTGTGACCAAGCCACAACAAGACTAAATAATTTAGAAAAATCAATCTCAAACACAGCAGGCTTAGAAAAGATATTAAAATTATCCTTAAATTGCAGAGTAATGATTAAACGTAACCTTGACATGGACCAAGGACTAGTTAATGGAGCACTGGGTACAGTTGTTGGCTTTCAAACATACCCACGTGACAACAAAATTCAGTTTGTCAATATTCTCTTTGACAAACTTTCAGAAGTAAAAAGGATAGGACGCTCAACAGCTTGATTCCTTCTCTTCAAAGACATATATGTACTCAGAGAACAATTTTCTCTAACTCTTGCATACGTAGTCACAATTCATAAATCACAAGGTTTTACCCTAGACAAAGCAATGATAGATAATGGCAATACAGTCTTTAAAGAAGGCATGAGCTACGTAGCACTATCACGCTTACGTACACTTGACGGCCTATTTCTAATCAACTTTCATGCAAGTAAAGTAAACGCCGGTATTCCTTACATTTTAGAATACAATAGACTTTGCTCACTATACACCCCCCATCTAAACACATATTCTGTAAAGTGTTATAAAAGAAAAATAAATCAAACAGAAATGCAACAGGATGTCACTGCAAATCATCCAAAGAGAGTAAAAGAAACTAATACTTCATCAAGTACCACAAGCAAAAAATAATCAATTAGGGAAAGTAAACCAGGTACAAGACAAACTCCAAAAAAAGCAGTCAGATACAGAACTACCGGGTCCATTTAATGTTGCAATGAATATTCTATTTCAATTACCACCAATTGTTGACAACATTTATTTACACAGTACAGACCCATTGGGCCTCATTACGACCCAGGCGGACTTCGCGGTGCTAAATGCACCGCGAAGCATGGCGGAAAGCCGCCGATAGCGCCATGGGGGTTGGCGGATTTACCGCCCCATTCCGACCTCGGCGGAGCGGTAAATCCCCAATCCCCATTCTGCCCTTCCCCATTCCCATTTTCGCCCCATAGGGTATAATGGGAGTGGGGAAGGAGTTAATTACGCCACCGTAAAATACGGTGGCGTAATTAACAACGAGGTCCCGTAGCGCCATGGTTTTCTCCGGCTGGTAAAACCAGGCGGAGAAAACCTCCATGGCGCTACGGGAACTCGTAGTATGGCGGAGAGGTACGCCATGCACTACGCTGGCGTAACACCCTCTCCGCCAGGGTCCTAATGAGGCCCATTGTGTTTGCAAATGTTAGTACTTCATAGAAACGCAACAAACAATCCTGACAACACGTATAGTGTTTATGGAATAAGACAACAATTGGACTACTGTGCTGGAATGGTGAAATTCACTATAAACTCACAGGAAGATCCACAAGAATTTCTAATGTACTTACTACTAGCACTGGAAAACAAAAACATACCTATAAATGAAATCTTGCAGATTTCATGCATGTGGAAACATACATGCACTCTCTGCAACAATGTGACACAAGAACAAATCCCCAATGAACGCTTTGTATATATATCAATACCTTATTGTGAATCCATTCCATTTCAGCAACTTGTACAAAACTTGTACAAAATGCAAACCATGGTAGATTATGTTCTCCCTGCAATTCAGATAATCGCTCCACGTTAGTAATACAAACACATAGTAAATATGTAATACTTATGCTTCTACGTTACAATGCAGATGGTACCAAAAACAACTGCAAGCTGACTGGATTCACACATGGTCAAATATCACTTGGTAAGTAAACCTTCACAACAATAGGTATAATCTACCATGCAGGAGCCACAACCAATTCAGGGCACTACACTGCATATATAAAAAAGAAATGTGGATAGTTTGAATGTAATGATAGTAACATTACTCCTAAGCAGAGATTACCAGCAAATCTTACAAACGCTTATTTAATGTTCTTAAAACCAAAATTTGATAACTGAACTGTACTTAAACCTTAAGTAAACTTGTAGTAAAAAAATATAAACTGTTAGAATATTCCAAAAGCTATCTAACTGCCCAAAGATTTGACAACAACTAATCAGATAAATGAATACCACTACATTAGAGCAAAAAATGGACATTTAGAATACGCCAATTGGTATCTAACTGTCCCAAAAAATAACAATATCCAAACAGATAAATCAATACCACTAAAATATATCAAAAAATAGACAGTTAGCATATGGCTACTGGTATTTAACTGCTCCAAACTTTTACAATATCCAAACAAATAAATAATATGTTACTGCTCCAAAAAAATGCAACAAGCCAATGTATAAAGCATTAGCCAGAAACAACAAGTAAACACTGAAAACAAACAAATAAACTTTCTCCCACAGACCCAATGATTTTAGCAACGAACACAGAAACTGAGCAAATTGCACAGTACACTGGTTTGTAATCTACTAAATATGAGGGTAAAAAAGAAAAATATTGATTATACAATGTAATAAGTCATTACAAAATACTAATAATAACATGCTATTTTCTTTTATCACAGAAATTAACAAGAAATACATGTACTCCAGTTACTAAACCAAACAGTAAGTATATTATACACTCTATGCCCTGGCCACAACCATCGCAGCATATCACACCCATAGTATCTTATAACTTTGTTCTTTATAAATTTGTTTTTGACCCAAAGTTATAAGCAACTATAAGTGTGCTATGCTGCGGTGGTTGTGGCCAGGGCATAGAGTGTTGTGTGCATGGCCAAATCACACCCATAGTGTCAAACATTTCAACTATGGCCTATGGAAACTTTTAATGTCCGTGGACATTATGAGTGTTCTTAGAACACTTTCAACTTGCCAACGAACAATACGGACAGCATCTTCAGGACACCCCCTACGAACATTTCAGGACAACGCGAGAGTTCTAAGAACACTTTCAACTTGACAACGAACAATACGGACAGCGTCCTCAGAACACCCCCATTTTGTTTATTTGCGAGCATTTCAGGACACCTTGAGTGTTCTTAGAACACATTCAACTTGACAACGAACAATACGGACAGCGTCCTCAGAACACCCCCATTTTGTTTATTTACGAACATTTCAGGACACCGCGAAAGTTCTTAGAACACTTTCAACTTGACAACGAACAATACGGACAGCATCCTCAGAACACCCCCATTTTGTTTATTTACGAACATTTCCGGACACCGCGAAAGTTCTTAGAACACTTTCAACTTGACAACGAACAATACGGACAGCGTCCTCAGAACACCCCCATTTTGTTTATTTACGAACATTTCCGGACACCGAGAGTGTTCTTAGAACACATTCAACTTGACAACGAACAATACCGACAGCATCCTCAGAAAACCCCCATTTTGTTTATTTACGAACATTTCAGGACACCGCGAGAGTTCTTAGAACACTTTCAACTTGACAACGAACACTACGGACAGCGTCCTCAGAACACCCCCATTTTGTTTATTTGCGAACATTTCAGGACACCGCAAGTGTTCTTAGAAAACATTCAACTTGCCAGAGAACAATACGTACAGCGTCCTCAGGAACCCCCCCATTTTGTTTATTTAAGGACAACGCGAGAGTTCTTAGAACACTTTCAACTTGCCATCGAACAATACGGACAGCGTCCTCAGACCACCCCCATTTTGTTTATTTACGAACATTTCAGGACACTGCAAGTGTTCTTAGAAAACATTCAACTTGCCAGAGAACAATACGGACAGCGTCCTCAGGACCCCCCCATTTTGTTTATTTAAGGACAACGCGAGAGTTCATAGAACACTTTCAACTTGCCATCGAACAATACGGACAGCGTCCTCAGAACACCCCCATTTTGTTTATTTGCGAACATTTCAGGACACCGCGAGTGTTCTTCAACACATGCAACTTGCCATTGAACAATACAGACAGTGTCTTCAGGACACCCCCTACGAACATTTCAGGACGACGCGAGAGTTCTTAGAACACTTTCAACTTGACAAAGAACAATAGGCACAGCGTGCTCAGAACACTCCCATTTTGTTTATTTACGAACATTTTAGGACACGCGAGAGTTCTTAGAACACTTTCAACTTGACAACGAACAATACGGACAGCGTCCTCAGAACACCCCCATTTTGTTAATTTGTGAACATTTCAGGACACCGCGAGTGTTCTTAGAACACATTCAACTTGCCATCGAACAATACGGACAGGGTCTTCAGGACACCTGTTAGGGAGAATTCTCTGTTTAGGCTGAATTTCCTAACCTAGTGAGTCCCCCAGCAGCTTTGCTGGATGTCTGGAGTTTTTTTTTTTCCATCCTGCCAAGAGTGAGACTCTTTTTCTCCCACTCTTGGACATGAATGTGGTTAATTCTTTTGAATGTCAATGTGTTCTATGGGCTATGGGGTCTTTTACTCCATAGGGTCTCATATGTTTTGCTATGTGTGTTACAACGCACCGTCCGTGCCGTAACACCGGGGCGTCCTAGAGGATCCCCACCATAGACTCCATACCCGGGGACTGACTACTGTCTCCCCGGGCATGTAAAGTCACCATTGGCTTTACTAGACCTAAATTTACTAACAGAACTAGTACAAACCATCCTATTGTGGACGTACTAGTAGGGGTAATTCAATTACTCCTGGGTCTGTTATTCGAGGGGGCACTGTCCCGTCCCCCCTTGTCGAGTTTTGGCTGGTGGCAGTGGGTTTTAGGCACCCTGGACCGAGTTGCCTTGCCAACTCCGGTCGCACTCTGGAGTGATTGGCCCAAGTGATGAGCCTTCCCGCTCACCACTTAGCATGTTTTGATTGACAGCTAAGCTGAATGAATGGGGGTTTTCTGCATAAAAGCAGGGCTTTTGGGACTGGATCTTCAGAAGTCGCCACAGGACCTAAGAATACAACGAGGGTAAAGCTGAGCCGACCTGCAACAACGACACCTCTGGTGGAGCCCTGCTGAACCAACTCACCACTTCCCGACGACAGAGGAGATCTCCCCGCCGGAGAGTCTCTTCCCCTGAATGGTGGGAACAACCAGTCCCCTTTGCTTTTTCTTCGTTCCAGGACGCAGTGGTCGAATTGCCCGTGCAGAGCACCCCGGCAACCGGATAGCCACTACCCCTGTAACGCGACCAAAAGGTGGTGCCTTGTGACGGAGCACTCCGCGGCTGGTCTCTTCCCTGGTGGTGCAACGATCTTCAACTTTCCTTTGACGACTAGATCATCTCTTCTCTTGGCAAAGCCCCGACGTGCATCCACCACCAGGAACAACTGCCCCCGTCGGAGCTGTCTCTCCACAAACAAGGTACCGTGTCTGCCTGGCTTCTGTTGTGTCGGTTAGCGTGAGGTGTCTGAATCCTCGCCTCTCCATTGGGTCGCCTCCAAGCCTTCTTAACTTTCTGTTCTGAACTGGTCCAACCTTTCTATAACAATTTGCGACAAAGACTCAAAGTGCATTTCTACTGTGATACTTTTTGGGACATATCGCCTTGCCTCTCTCCGAGTGGTCCCGACCTCTGAACTTTGCAATCTACTGTAGACCCTGCCTTACTTGCCTTGCATTTGTTCGTAAAAGTGTTGGTACCGAGTTGATTTCATACCCTGCCTTTTCTCTCCCGTCCTAACGAATACTAGAGTGCCATCTAGGTTAAAGCATTCACCTCTGTCTGCAAATAAGTGGTGCTGTTGAACCTAGACTTGTCGAACTATTGTCAGGGGGATTGATTTACTTATAGGAATTGTGATTGAAGTCCTTTGCAGTATTAGTGCCAGGGTGTTTTCCATAGATGTGTTTTTATAAATAAATAACTATATATTTTTACACCGAAGCCTTGTTCCGTGTTTGCTTGTTCTACTGTGTAAATTGCCCTATTTTGTATACTCCACATACTGCCTAACTCTTCTTTAGGGAAGTCTGACCGCTCAGCCACAGCTACCAAGTGAATCTGTGTGGTACAGACTGCTACCAAGTGGGTTTACTGCCAACACCTGTAGTCCTAAGCCTTTTGCAGTGGTCCCAGAGGGAACTGCACAGGTTTCCGCCTAACAACACCCCCTACGAACATTTCAGGACAACGCAAGAGTTCTTAGAACACTTTAAACTTGACAACGAACAATACAGACAGCGTCCTCAGAACACCCCCATTTTGTTTATTTACGGACATAATGCAGACAGCGTCCTCAGAACACTCATTTTGTTTATTTACGAACATTTCAGGACACAGTGAGAGTTCTTAGAACACTTTCAACTTGACAACGAACAATACGGACAGCGTCCTCAGAACACCCCCATTTTGTTTATTTGCGAGCATTTCAGGACACCTTGAGTGTTCTTAGAACACATTCAACTTGACAACGAACAATACGGACAGCGTCCTCAGAACACCCCCATTTTGTTTATTTACGAACATTTCAGGACACCGCGAAAGTTCTTAGAACACTTTCAACTTGACAACGAACAATACGGACAGCATCCTCAGAACACCCCCATTTTGTTTATTTACGAACATTTCCGGACACCGCGAAAGTTCTTAGAACACTTTCAACTTGACAACGAACAATACGGACAGCGTCCTCAGAACACCCCCATTTTGTTTATTTACGAACATTTCCGGACACCGCGAGTGTTCTTAGAACACATTCAACTTGACAACGAACAATACCGACAGCATCCTCAGAAAACCCCCATTTTGTTTATTTACAAACATTTCAGGACACCGCGAGAGTTCTTAGAACACTTTCAACTTGACAACGAACAATACGGACAGCGTCCTCAGGAACCCCCCCCATTTTGTTTATTTAAGGACAACGCGAGAGTTCTTAGAACACTTTCAACTTGCCATCGAACAATACGGACAGCGTCCTCAGACCACCCCCATTTTGTTTATTTACGAACATTTCAGGACACTGCAAGTGTTCTTAGAAAACATTCAACTTGCCAGAGAACAATACGGACAGCGTCCTCAGGACCCCCCCATTTTGTTTATTTAAGGACAACGCGAGAGTTCATAGAACACTTTCAACTTGCCATCGAACAATACGGACAGCGTCCTCAGAACACCCCCATTTTGTTTATTTGCGAACATTTCAGGACACCGCGAGTGTTCTTCAACACATGCAACTTGCCATTGAACAATACAGACAGTGTCTTCAGGACACCCCCTACGAACATTTCAGGACGACGCGAGAGTTCTTAGAACACTTTCAACTTGACAACGAACAATAGGCACAGCGTGCTCAGAACACTCCCATTTTGTTTATTTACGAACATTTTAGGACACGCGAGAGTTCTTAGAACACTTTCAACTTGACAACGAACAATACGGACAGCGTCCTCAGAACACCCCCATTTTGTTAATTTGTGAACATTTCAGGACACCGCGAGTGTTCTTAGAACACATTCAACTTGCCATCGAACAATACGGACAGGGTCTTCAGGACACCTGTTAGGGAGAATTCTCTGTTTAGGCTGAATTTCCTAACCTAGTGAGTCCCCCAGCAGCTTTGCTGGATGTCTGGAGTTTTTTTTTTTTCCATCCTGCCAAGAGTGAGACTCTTTTTCTCCCACTCTTGGACATGAATGTGGTTAATTCTTTTGAATGTCAATGTGTTCTATGGGCTATGGGGTCTTTTACTCCATAGGGTCTCATATGTTTTGCTATGTGTGTTACAACGCACCGTCCGTGCCGTAACACCGGGGCGTCCTAGAGGATCCCCACCATAGACTCCATACCCGGGGACTGACTACTGTCTCCCCGGGCATGTAAAGTCACCATTGGCTTTACTAGACCTAAATTTACTAACAGAACTAGTACAAACCATCCTATTGTGGACGTACTAGTAGGGGTAATTCAATTACTCCTGGGTCTGTTATTCGAGGGGGCACTGTCCCGTCCCCCCTTGTCGAGTTTTGGCTGGTGGCAGTGGGTTTTAGGCACCCTGGACCGAGTTGCCTTGCCAACTCCGGTCGCACTCTGGAGTGATTGGCCCAAGTGATGAGCCTTCCCGCTCACCACTTAGCATGTTTTGATTGACAGCTAAGCTGAATGAATGGGGGTTTTCTGCATAAAAGCAGGGCTTTTGGGACTGGATCTTCAGAAGTCGCCACAGGACCTAAGAATACAACGAGGGTAAAGCTGAGCCGACCTGCAACAACGACACCTCTGGTGGAGCCCTGCTGAACCAACTCACCACTTCCCGACGACAGAGGAGATCTCCCCGCCGGAGAGTCTCTTCCCCTGAATGGTGGGAACAACCAGTCCCCTTTGCTTTTTCTTCGTTCCAGGACGCAGTGGTCGAATTGCCCGTGCAGAGCACCCCGGCAACCGGATAGCCACTACCCCTGTAACGCGACCAAAAGGTGGTGCCTTGTGACGGAGCACTCCGCGGCTGGTCTCTTCCCTGGTGGTGCAACGATCTTCAACTTTCCTTTGACGACTAGATCATCTCTTCTCTTGGCAAAGCCCCGACGTGCATCCACCACCAGGAACAACTGCCCCCGTCGGAGCTGTCTCTCCACAAACAAGGTACCGTGTCCGCCTGGCTTCTGTTGTGTCGGTTAGCGTGAGGTGTCTGAATCCTCGCCTCTCCATTGGGTCGCCTCCAAGCCTTCTTAACTTTCTGTTCTGAACTGGTCCAACCTTTCTATAACAATTTGCGACAAAGACTCAAAGTGCATTTCTACTGTGATACTTTTTGGGACATATCGCCTTGCCTCTCTCCGAGTGGTCCCGACCTCTGAACTTTGCAATCTACTGTAGACCCTGCCTTACTTGCCTTGCATTTGTTCGTAAAAGTGTTGGTACCGAGTTGATTTCATACCCTGCCTTTTCTCTCCCGTCCTAACGAATACTAGAGTGCCATCTAGGTTAAAGCATTCACCTCTGTCTGCAAATAAGTGGTGCTGTTGAACCTAGACTTGTCGAACTATTGTCAGGGGGATTGATTTACTTATAGGAATTGTGATTGAAGTCGTTTGCCGTATTAGTGCCAGAGTGTTTTCCATAGATGTGTTTTTATAAATAAATAACTATATATTTTTACACCGAAGCCTTGTTCCGTGTTTGCTTGTTCTACTGTGTAAATTGCCCTATTTTGTATACTCCACATACTGCCTAACTCTTCTTTAGGGAAGTCTGACTGCTCAGCCACAGCTACCAAGTGAATCTGTGTGGTACAGACTGCTACCAAGTGGGTTTACTGCCAACACCTGTAGTCCTAAGCCTTTTGCAGTGGTCCCAGAGGGAACTGCACAGGTTTCCGCCTAACAACACCCCCTACGAACATTTCAGGACAACGCAAGAGTTCTTAGAACACTTTAAACTTGACAACGAACAATACAGACAGCGTCCTCAGAACACCCCCATTTTGTTTATTTACGGACATAATGCAGACAGCGTCCTCAGAACACTCATTTTGTTTATTTACGAACATTTCAGGACACAGTGAGAGTTCTTAGAACACTTTCAACTTGACAACGAACAATACGGACAGCGTCTTCAGGACACCCCCTGCGAACATTTCATGACAACGCAACAGTTCTTACAACATTTTCAACTTGACAACGAACAATACGGACAGCGTCCTCAGAACAACCCCATTTTGTTTATTTACGAACATTTCAGGAGACCGCGAGATTTCTTAGAACACTTTCAACTTCACAACGAACAATACGAACAGCGTCCTCAGGACACCCCCATTTTGTTTATTTACGAACATTTCCAGACACAGCAAGTGTTCTTAGAACAGTTTCACGTTGCTTGCGAACAAAACGGACACATATTGAGTCCTCAGAACACCCCCCATTCAGTTTATTTAGAACATTTCAGAACACCCGTGATGTCCGCAGACAAATCGAACACAACAAGAATGTCTACCACATAAAAAAACACGACTTTCAACCTATCTCATACTCTCCCACCCTCCCCAAACACTCCTACACACCAACTCACTCTACTAAATACACATTTTGAACCAGGTTTCACTGCGCTGTCCGCGGATGTATGCGAATCCAAGATGGCAGGCGCTACCGAAAATCTGACGCGCTTCACGCTCCACACCGTCCAATCAGCGAACACGTCGCCTGTCCGCGGACACGACGCAAACTGATTGGCCAATCAGGACACTGTCCGCGGAGCAAACTAGAAGTGTGTCCACGGACCGAACACAGATATCACTAATTTTTTATGACCTACTTTTTGGTCATTTTTTAAAAAAAATACTGGATGGATTTTCACCAAATCTGCAAAGGCACGCTTTCAGGAACAAGCCGCTACTCCTGGTCCAAATTTGGTGAAAATCCGTCCAGCGGCTTGGGCTGTAGGCGTGAGCAAAGTTTTTTCCCCATTCAGTCTACGGGACCCCCCCTGGACGAATCCTCACCAAACTTTGCAAAAAAATTCAGAGCGTGCCATATACTTTTTTTTTACAAAGTTTGGTGAGGATTCGTCCAGGGGGAGCGAAGTTATAAGCCGCCCAAAAAGTGCTCTTCCTATGGAAACAGCAACTTAACAATAACTACATGGCCACTACTGTGGCCATGTAATATATGTAATATATATATATATATATATATATATTCAGTGAAAAAACGTTGTTAAAAGGGACATTATGGTTAAGTTGAGCTACTAAAAACCTATGAAATTCAGTGAAAAAACTTTGTTAAAAGGGACGTTATGGTTAAGTTGTGCTACTAAAAACCTATCAAATTCAGTAAAAAAACGTTGTTAAAGGGACGTTATGGTTCAAAGTAAAACCGAAAAACCACTGAAATTCGGCAGTTATGGTAAGATAAGCAACCATAACTCGTGCCACCGTGCACTGCTAACACTAACATTCAGGACATCAAAGATGACATCACAAATGTCATTGATGCAAAGTTTGATGAGGATTCGTCCAGAGGGAGCGAAGTTATAAGCCACCCAAAAAATGTTCTTCCTATGGAAACACCAACTTAACCATAACTACATGGTCGCAGTATACAACGGTGTGTGTACTTCTCTGGCCACGCCAATCCCACCTGCCACACCCCCAAATGAGCCCCCCCCCCACCATCGATTTCTTACACCACTTAAAACCCTGATTCATTCCCATGTCATATTTATGAAGAGGACACATAGCAACCCCCCAGAGTCTTCGTTTTCTCACAACAGATAGGCCATGCGAATACCCCGTCCTCCTCGACAGCAGTGTTCCTTGGCAAATGCAGCCTGTAACATGAACACTCTGTACTGTGAAAGATTGACAGCAATGTCGCCCAGACACCCTGATTGGATGAACACACCAGGCATCCACTATGAGCCCCTGAGCAGTCCCATCCATACGAGCGCACGCATCCAAGGCTTTGATCAAAGTACAAAAACAGGTTGATTTCCATTAAACGCAAAGCAGAGGGTAAGGGAGAGATCAAGAGGAGAGAGAGGAGGAGGGAGGCAGGGGGGAGAAGCGAAAACACGTGACGCAGTAAGTGCCCACAATATAGATTTGTCCCATCCCCACAGGTAGCTGGAAGACACATTAAGTCAGAAAAAGAAGAAGAAAAAAAACAAACCTTTCAGCAGTGTTCTATCTGTATTGTAGTCGCACCAATTTTCACGGCAAGTTACAGCTTAAAACGAGCGGCACGCTGAAAGGAAAACGAAGGATGACATGCATGAAAGCGGACAGTATAACAACATCTTCACATTATTAATTGTAATACGAAAGCAGTCAATTCCACGCATGATAAAAGAAAAATATGCTGCGATGAGTCTAGAGAGAGTTTATTCTGCAATATTCCTCCCTCGTCAGCCTCTCACAGTCAACCATTGGTACCACTCCATATTTAAATCAACCTCTCTGTGACTAAAACCCGCGTTCATATACCACCGCGTTACCCTCTAATGTGTTCCCACCAATCAGGGCTGTGCACATGGGAATCTGGGGCCAGATTACAGAAACGTTGTACCGGTACAGTATTTTTCAGCATTTGTTTGAATGAGAAATGCATCTGGTAAAACACCGCCCCACCTCCCCACACGATGGGACTAAGTGTTTCTAAATAATTGTCAGCTCCACTGTTACCAGAACAACACATGGTTGCTCCTGTCATTGCTGCTGACCAGAGATATACGTTTTCAGCAAATGTAAAGTAATTTGATACTGTAATGAGATCGGTCTGTCATGCATGTTTGACAACATAGAGAACGAATGGGAAACAGCTGCATTTCCTTTTTTTTCTCCATTTTTATAAATAAAGTCAGAAAACAGATTGATTTCCGTCTATTTATATGTCGAAACATCATTACAAACAGAAACAGGGAGCCTTAGACATAAATAATGCATCTTCCATTGGCCCGTAGAGGCTGCATTGCACAAAAGGTCCATCAGGCAACAGGTGACTGATAAGGAAGTGTCATCATCTTCATCGGAGGGCGTATCTACATCTCCCGGCCAGACCCAGTCCACTGGGTCATTGCCTTCTTCACAACATGACTAGTTCTAGAAGTTGCCTTCCATGCAGGTGGAGAAGCATCATTGGTGCTGGACCCCAGATAAGAAATGTGGAACACGCAACACGTGTTTGGAGATGCACTAAAAGTTCCAAGAGGCCTAGGTATCCCTGGAGACATACCTGCACTTGATTTCCTACAAGCTAAATCAAGTTGATGAGATCAAGGCATTGCTGATTCAGATGTGTATCTCAGCAGGATTCCACCTTTAGATAATGTGTGAACCAGGCATATCATTGTAATGCATTTTAGAGTTGGGGAGATTGCAAGAACTGACAGACACGTGAGCAGACGATAAAGAGGTTTTAATGCAATCCTTCTGAGCGGACACTGTAAAGGTGGTACAGGATTGATCTTCCACTCGTAGACAAACCATCGGCAAATCGCGATCATGCTTCATGCACCAAATATCAGAAGGAGCGCAACAAGAAATGTGTGAATACTGCAGAGGTGCCTTTACGCACAGCAGGAGCTGTCTGGCAGGTGGCAGATATAAAAAGTTAAATTGTTATGTCAAAGTATGCCGCGTGTCATTTCCAGCACGCAAGACATCAAAAACAGTATTGTTCAGGCTGTGCCTGGAAAACGTTGTGACATTTGGCTCAGCTGCAGAACTGCAGTCCTAGATACAGAGTGAAGCTACATAGAACATGAGGGAGAGAAGAAGTAGATAGCCCTGATGCCAGGTAGAGTTTCAGTCCAACAGAAAATTGGTGCTCAGTCCTAATGGTGCTCATCAATATCGTGATGGCCGAAACACATGAATATGAAGAATTGCCACCACTGCCACTAGAAGGTTTTTTTTTGTTACAACCATTGGCCAGGACCAAAACCAACTCAGAACGAAATTCTGCATTAAGTAGCAAAGGAGTCTGGATGATTTCACATAAGCGATTGACAAAAATGACCAGGTGCAACTCTACAATTGATGATATCTTCTAAATCGGTGGATCAATGATTCTGAAGAAATGCATCCTGCCTGTCTAAGACAAAAGAGGCAGATCTGTGCAAATTCAAAAAAGGATAGATTAACCAAAAGAATTACAGGCATCATGCAGTGGGTGTCCCCAATTGTTGTGACAGCAAATCCAAAAACAACCTGAGGCCATGCGAATATGCGTGATCATGTGCCTACCAAACAATGCCATCAAAAGCGAACAGCAGCCGCCAAATGATGATATTGTTGCATAGAAACAGGGAGCCACAGTGTTTACCAAAGTTCATGTAAACACGGTTAACATAAGGTGCCATTGCAAGAAGAATGTACATATATGAGGACTTCTTCATCATATGTTCATCTATTCCAATGCCAGCAGATTTTGGATCTCCACGGCTGCCGAGGTTTTGTATTGCATTGTTAGTGTTGTGCTGGCGGGACTACTTAGAGTGATACATTTAAGCAATAATGTCTTCACATATACCTCAACCATTCAAGAACACCTAGAGGGACATACAAATATATTTACAATATATTTTTAAATTATGTTAAAACAACTAAGTGTCAATTCTCTAACAGTCATCAAAAGATAGTGGGCCTTGACTGCAGCCAAAGTTCGAGTTCTATGGATATTTCTCCCAAAGTAATGATCTCTCTCCAGATCGCAACAAAGTGAAGATAATCACTTGGCTTCACCACCTTCCTCGTCCTCAGTGAGTTGTTTCTTAGGGATAGTGAGCGTTTGCTAGAGATTCATTTCAGAACATGCAACCATAACTGAGCCTCTGCTGCAGAAGTGCAGCAATGAGGAGCAAGCATCATCCACCTACCAAACAGGACTTATAACGGCAACAGCTTTATTTTAACTGATAAAACCAGTGCAACTGTTGGCCATTGCCAGTCTCAAAGGACAGAATGGGGTGCTCATGCATGATGACAAATGGGGGACAAGGCCAGACAAGTGCTTGCCTAGCCCATCATTGCCATTACCCGCACTGAGAACAGATATTCCCATTTCAAAAGAGAGTTGCTGGTTGCAGTGTGGGGTCGTAACCAATTCCACCTGCATAAATGCATAGTCAACAGGTTCAGGTGTTGGTGGATCATGAGCTACTGCCCCCCTTCTATCTCTCAAGAGAGGATGTGGGCGTTTACTTCTGTAGTTGCAAGAATATGGAGTATCTTTAACATACATCGCAAGCTTGGACAACCCTATTGACAACCTATGAAGTCAGCCATCTGTCAGCCCCTGCACACTGTACAGGGATCAAAGAGGTCTGGGCACAGGGACATGTACATTTACTTACAGGGGTACCTACGCCATTTTCCATCACTCTAGACACAGTAGCAGCAGATGGATGGTCAGAGATGTTGCAAGATAGTGATCTCACACCTCCAATCAGGCAAGTGGAAAGACTTCTGACAAAATAGTAATATCTCACATCAGCTGATCAAGATATTTTTCAAGCCCTGTGGAATTTCCATGGAAGGTCGACTTTAAATAGGCAACTGCATATTAATGCCTTCATCATTAGAAGGTAAATCAGGCAGGTTGGTGCACATGGGTCATCAAGGTACCATTAAAGCATAGGCCTGGTTCCACAAAAATGTATGGTTCCCATGGTCATAAAAGGCAGAGAAACAAGAAAAGGAGTTGAGTGACATAATCCCAATCTGGTCCTGGTGACAAGATACGGCAAACTAGAGAAGACTTCCACCTATTGAAACCCCTCCAAGAAGTGGTGCACCTTAGCATGAAGTGAGCTTGCTCTATGGCGATGTAATTAACAGTCAGCACTTCCTGGTGATCATAGATTAATACTGTTATAATTCGAATTTGTCTCCCCAACGGCAGCAGCAAAATGATTACAGTGAAACATATGCAGTTCCAAATATTATAATAATAATAATACTAATAATAATAATAATACTAATAATAATAATAGTAATTAGTTTTTTTTAAATATATATAGCACTTTAATCTAAAATGCTTTATATAGGATATATATACATAGATTACCATTAGCAGTAAAGTAGTTGAATGTATATCCAGAATCATACTCTTCCAATCACTTATCAAATTTTAAAACTACATACAACCAATCATGTGTGTGTAGCTATGATGGCGCTATAAAGCCTAACATCATTGGCAATCCAGTGGTTAGGTGAAGTTATACATACCAGCCAATGAATAAACCATTACGTGAAAAGGGTTAACAAACATTGTCAAAAGTCCATGGAATCTGTGGGCTGTCAACTAAGAAAAACTTAAAAGTAATCTATAGCCACGTATCAAAATAATAATAATAATAATAATAATAATAATAATAATAATAATAATAATAATAATAATAATAATAATAATAATAATAATAATAAGTTAATAAAATCACAGGGAAATCAATGCATTTTTTCCACAAAAACACATACAGCATTTACCATTAATAACATGGCGGAGAAAAGGAGTCCTTTACCATGGGATGAGGGAATGGGAAATTGAAAACCAGATTTTGCTGCGGAAGGTGGAAACATAAACCAGGGATGAGGACAGGACAGAATGACATAGGGGCAGGATGGTGGCGAAAGTGCTGATGTAATCATGGATGGTGACAGAAAAGTGTGATTGTCCATGATGGGTAGGGAGAGAGCGGAACAGAGTGATGCAGTATCGAGCTGGGAAACAGGTTTCTTCAGAAACAAGGAGAGGTTTAAGAAACTATAAAAATCGTCAGTGTCATGCCTCCCATCAAATCAGATGCCAACCAATCTCCTAATGAAGAGATACTGTAGTTTTACCTTTATCACAATAAGTGTGTTCTCATTTGGGGACATCAGATAGGTCTAGCCCAATTATGTTCTTAACACCTATGTGATCAATATGTAACTGTACCTATTAACCAATCCCATATCCCGTAGTTAAAAAAAAATATGACTGTTATGATGTTGGTGATGAGGTGTGCTTAGTACTTAACCAACTGTTTTGGATTTGCTCTCTGATAGCCTCAAGATTGTATTGCTTGTATGCCGTCCCTGATTTATTATGATGATAATAAAGCTGAGTTCTGCCTTGCACTTTGTCTATTTCGTCATTGAGTCTGGTTTGGATTGATTTTGGACTTTTTTGGCCTACCTTAACATATGGTAGCAGAGGGTTGGCTAAGTGTCGTCAGATTGTCATGAAGTCCCCCCCCCCGTGCCCCTGAGGACTATGGAGGCAACATGTTGGAGCGGGAACATGCACGTCAGATAAGGGTCGACAGCAGCCCCCTTGGAGAACAGTCCTGGACAGTCCCTGAAGTCTGCCCATAGGGCATGGAAGGTCAAAGGCTGAGAGGAGAGACGACGCCAAAGACATTCAACAAATCCATGGATGCAAGTATGACATAGGCACGGCAAAACAGGGAGAGTGGATTTTTTTCTATTTGGGGGATTGTGAAGAGATAAACGAAGAGAAAGAGGAAAAAGAGGAAACTTCTGACAAGGGTCAGGAAAGATCTCATGGTAAGTCTCATAATGGGGCAGAAATAAAAGAGACGGATACCTCGCAGAGGGTGGGACAACGGTGTGTATTATATTTTATTGTGTAATGATTGCTGACACAAGCTTCATGTTGTAAGATAGTTAAGGCTTTGTAGAGTGGATCCTGTGTGTATTTCTGGAGAACAAAAAGTGGTGGTGCGGAACGAAGAGTGGAGAGGTGGGGCTGCTAAGAGTGTGAGTGGCTTTTGTGGTGTCACTCAAATGGAGTGTATGGCAGAGGTGTGAGGATGCTCGAAGTGTGAGTGCTGGTTTGTGGTGCCGCTCAAAAGGATTGGCTGATGCAGGAGGCGCGGTCTCAAAGAGAGAGGCAGAAGTATATTATTGTGGAACATTATTGTGGGGGAGGGAGTTTGAAAAGGAGAAGAGGGTTTAAAAGAATGAAAGTAAAGTTTGGTGAGTATTAGTAAGTTGGGTCTGAAGTATCGCACTGGCAGACACTCCAATCATTAATTTATATAAACCATTGCCCTTGGTACAGTCACTCATTTGAAGACTGCACAAGGATCATAGCTATTACACATATTAAAAGAAGCGGCAGAGTATACTATCTTGCATATGCACCTCCTGCATATATTAGCGAGGAGATTGTAAGTGGAGAGAAAATAAGTAAACAATGACCTGTCTCCATGCTTTTAGAATATGATGAACGTTGCGAGTTGCATATGAGGCTAACAAAAGCAGAGGAAGAGGTTCAGAGAGAGATGGAGGCAAAACGACAAAGTGGAGATAGCAATAGCACCAAATGAATGGGTAGGCGGATGGATAATGTTGAAACTTGATGGAAAGGGCTGGGCCATCTCAACAGTTTCTGGGGCCTAGGGCACAGACAGCCTAGGGACCCACCCTTGAAACCCATGAACTCCTCCCATCAACCTGAAACCATGTCACCCCCTGAAACCTACAGCCCCATCCAATCCACAAAATCAAGGGATTACATACCTCGAGCCAAATTAAACAGAAACATGTCTAGGCTTTAAATGAATGATCTAATTGTTAATAATATATAAACAGTACACATCTGTGTGAGCTCTTTCCCCAAGCGCGTGATATGACATGATATGATATATTGAAGATATTTTCACATTGTTTTTCAAAAGAATATGTTCTTTTTGAAAGAAAATAAAGGAACATTATGTTTAAGCAAGTGTGTATTTAATAAAAAAGATAACATAAAAGTTTAACCTGACCGTTGATTTCTGTATGAATGCATGCCCTTGGAAAAACATTACATGACTAGGCAGCAGAGAAAACAAAGAGACATGTAACAAACAAAAATGCACTTAGCATTTCAGGTCATGCCCACAGAGCAGACAAATTCAAGTAATCATAGAAATAAATAAATGGGAATCACTCAGTGAGTATATGCTTTCTACTGCTGAAGGCTGATGTGCCTGAAACACTGCTAGACTAAACTATATATTTAGGTCTAGGTTTGCATATTGCAAATTCATTAATCATGTCAGACAATTCTATCTCTTGAACCATCCTGCTCAGTGCTTAACGTTCTTAAGAGGGGTGTGAAGGTGAACTAATAGTGACCCAATTGTCACAGAATCACAGTCCAAAATAAAGGGAATGTTCAATCAAGGTTATATACAAATATTTATACTTTAATTAAACACTCCACCTGTAACAGAACACATAGAAATCACTGATCAAAAACCCAACCTTGAAGGAAGAACAGACAAGCCGCAAGAAGAAATGTTCACTATGAACGTGGTTTCAGGAGTGGTAGGAGAATTAATAACCACAAAAAAAGGATAGGTTGATATGGAAAACAGGTGCAATCATGACCTAACCATTCTCTTTGGCCCAAGTGGACCAAGGAGGCAATTCAGAGTGAACAGTACCTTGATTCAGTTCTTGGTGTGTGCTGAGTAGGGGCAAAGTGGTGCTCTGAATGACGCAGGTCAGAACGGTCCCTGGATTGTTTGCCGTTATCGAGGCTGAGTAAGTCTTTAGTCGTTGGGAGGGGTTGATGAGTGATGCTCCAGCGGTTCCAGATGGTGGGCAATGGTTGTCGAACTGGTGGCTTTGGGGGCATCAATGTGCAAGTCGATGAGGCAGCTTTTCAAGGGCTAGCTGGGCTGAATCATGGTTGTAATCCCTGGTCAGAGTCGGTATGTGACACACCAGTGATTCAGAATGTTTCCCGGCATCAAGCAGTCGATTCATGCCTTACAGATGGCAGACTTAGGGCATGAGGCAGCATCAAGCTGGTTTGGAGTGCAAGTAATAGTTCGACTTGGAGGAGGAGCGCAAAAGCCAGCTTTGGCACATTTCCTCTCATTCACAGTGCAATTAACACAGTGACTGGTTCTTTAGAACAGAGAGCTTTAGATGGTCTGGCCCTCCAGCTGCTGTGAAGCCTGCTCAGAGGAACTCGAGGACCGGATGGTTATGTCCAGTATCTGCTCTCCCAGCTTCAGGAAATTCTGGTGCAGTGTGGAAGGTCCTGGTCCACTGCAAAAGCCACTGCCAATGTGCCCTGTGAGTGGGTAGATGGCACACCTTTCTTATGCCTTCGATGGCTCCTTCTTCACCTCAGGCTGAGGGCTTTAGAAAGCAAACCTTCCCAAAGGCAGTCCAGTGAGTTTTTCTCGGGTGAATCTTCGTGCCTTGAGAGTATCCTAGAGGATCTGAGAGGATCTAAAGAAAGGGTGCGAGACCCGTTCTTGTAAAGGCAAAAGTCCCAGGTGATTTGACTAAAGCTAGCCTGACTTAGTGGTCCAGTCCTTGTTTTTGAAGAGTGGACTCTTCCCTTCAGATGTCACACACACAGTGCTTTGCTCCAGATGGAGTGGGGGGGGGGGGCAGGAAAGGCAAAGGTAGTCAGAAAGAAACAAGATGGTGTAAGTCTCCTTCCATTACCCAGGGCCTCCTGCCTACTCTAATCCCACCATCCCCTTCCAACTAAGAACAAAGGCCCTTAGAGGTGCAGCACCCTGTTGTGAGACTCCTCCTTTTGAATGGTTGTGCTCCTTTGATGCCTGGGCCCAAGAAAGCTGACTCTGGCAAAGGGTATTACCTGACCTCACAAAGAGATCAAAGAAGGGACCCAGTCCTCCAGGTTCCTGTCCTGCTATTGGACAGTGTCCATCCGGCTGGCCACAGTACACATCACCTTCCACAGCAGAGATGACTCAGAGAAGCTGTCACATGAGCAACATTAAGAGGGATGTGGTGGCCATGATCATAAGTAGTACCATCACCATGCCTAAACTCAGGAATAGATTTATTTAAGAGTTTACCCTGCCACCATTATGGGTTAGTCATGATCATTGTAAGTGTTGGTACGGGGGTATATCTTAAATGTCATCCCTGCATAACTTAAACTTGGCTGTTGCTGCGGCTGTCGAGTGGCCATCATCTGACCTTTGAATCTGCCCTAAGTCACGAGCAAATCCAGCTCTGCGGATCAGGCTACTGATGCAGCAGGGCACAAGTGCACTATGATTTTGGCATGAAGTTAACAAAAAGGGGAATCTGGTTAGCATGTTACCCTTTGGAAGATGGAATTCACTGGATCATTTTATGTATTATCAAAAATAAAAAAGCCAGGGCTTGCACCCTTGCCAGATGGCAATTCTTCACACTGTGTACATTCTAAAATGTGACATACGTCATGCACAAGAATTGCTTAAAAAAGTAGGACATTGATGAAAGGGAACCCAGAATATGAAAGATATGTCTCAAAGAAAGCACAAATTAAAGTAAAGTAAACACAAGATGAAGAAGGAAATTATAAGGGGGCTTTGAGAAACACTAACATTACTTCCCCTTATACATGTTGTACATACCAGTAAATGGGTGGCACTGAGAAATGTAGCAGCTGTCATTTAACTTGCAATGCTGTTCTTGCTATAAAAAGAAATTGGTGTGTTGAAAGACACGCACTACCACTAACAAGACCAGCACCATAACAACGCTATTTTGGTTTACATAACTAGTTATTTTTATTGCAGGTATGTTGTTTAGCAGTACAGTAAGTGCTCCTATCAACAGCATGTATATACACAAATATGAACCCCAGAACATAAACACAGATCTCACTGTGCTATCTTCTTCTCCATTGTGGAACTCAGACTTATCAATATGAATTTCAACTTTGATTATTGCATTTTATTCATTCATTACCCAAAGAAAAATGGAATCGCCACAAATGTTGTGCTGTAGTGAATGCAATAAACTTTAGAAGTTCAGTTGATCTGATCTGAACATAGTGGCAATACCTCATCAGCACACTATGCATTTTCATGGGTTTAAGTCTTTAAAAAAAGTGTAACAACTTCTTTGCTGGGTTTGCTAGGAAATAGATCACACTTATCCTGCCTGCTATCTCTCTTATTTTGTTGTCAGTCATGACATTAGCTAGGCACGGATTGAGATTTACAAGGTGCCGATGGCTACTGTATGGATGCCCATCCTACACCAATTATAACTGGCATGCTGCAAAGCGCACACTCGCAGGGAAGTAAGCGTTTCAGTTTTATTTGTTTTTCAAAATGATTGCTAAAATACATGCATTCAAATAATGTTTTCACTCATATGTTCTTTTGTGCAGTTCTACTAAAGGTTCTCTTAAATTGTTAAATCAATCTCAGCCGTCCATACCCCTTTGGCCTTTCATTCATCTTTTTTTTTTGTCATTGCTTTTTTATGCTAAAATAAACATTTTAGCAAAATCCAAACCATCTTACATCATTCTTCAGTCTTTAATTAAGTCCACATCCAGCGTTTTCCCTTTGTCCGACACTTCAGTAAATCACAAAACCTTTGTCTTCCTCTGCTCCTTCTTCAATAGGTGTCAATTAATTTGTCATTAGATTTAGGCTTTAATGTAGCTCTTTCTGATCAATTATGCCATTAGAATTTCTCCAAGTCTGGCTCAAGCACCTTCCAGTAGTACTAAACCATAGCTATAACCAGAGGCATTTGTGTTCCACCAATTATCCATTGCCACCACTCAACTACTGATAACGTCCTAAATTTCGCAGCCAACTGTCCAACATAATCTGTTTGGTTCATTGTGAAATAAGGGCAAACCATAAATAGATGGTAGAGACTTTCTTTAGTTTCTGTTTTGATTCTCTCAGCCCTAAAACTTTCTTACAGAAGGCACCCTCCATACGGATCCAAAGTATGGGTGGTAGCTCTGCAAACATTTGGCTCTGTATGTTATAGTAACAACAAAATGGAGTCGAAAGGTAGTCACCTCCCGTCTGTACCCTAGTCGTTATAACACATAAATGACAGAAGGATAATTTGTTAAAAGTTATTCCTACAGCTGGGTCCCTAGTGATATTTAGTTAGCCCTATGTGTAAGGAACCTCCTACAGAGTCGATACCAGCCCTTGTGTATGGTGGTGTGCCGCCTACAAATTAGGTGTAGAGGTCCTGACCCTTTCCTCTCTCACTACTTTCCTAAATTCTAAAAGTAAGTGCACACCTAGTGGGGGTCGGTATAGGCCTTTAATGGTGCTGCCACCAATCTATGTGTCTTATCAGACATGCTACTGTGACCTCTGTGGTCAGAAAATATTTAAAAAGCTAATTATCTGTTCAACGTAAGGTTGATTAGACATTAGTAGCTATGATGATTTACTTGTACGATCCCTTTTCATCTATGTATGAGGGGTATAGGAGTCTGGGTTATCAATCCAGTACTACTTAAGTTAAAGTCAACCGGTTTCAGCGGGATTAGTTTGTGGCCGCTTTCTTCGGGACAAATACTTGTGATTGTGGTATTCTACGTGAGATCTTCAAATCTTTGAAGCTTAAGAGGATATCTTCGGGTGTCCAATGGGCTTATTGGATCAATTCCTAGGTTCTATAAGGTTAATAAAGACAAGAAAGTCAAATGGAGCACTCATCATTATTTTTCCACATGCTTTGAGGGTAAGTGACTTCTTACCTGTATTGAATGCAGAACTCTCTATACATTCTTGTTATGTGATGAGCTATTCTTGTGCTCGGCTAGATTACTGTGGTTTACTTTTTGCTGGAATCTGTGGATAAATTGATAGTATATGCTAATGTCCCATTTTCTTCTTTACTTGGGTTCTGCCCCATGGGGAAGAGTCATGCAAAAAACATAACTAAACCAAACAAGTCACCATAAGCTCATTCACCTGACTTCACTGCTGATCTTGTTAACGTGAGTAAGCAGGATCGATTCCTCTATGGATGGAGTTCATCCTGTGGAAAGACAACAAGGTCCCTTTTAAGTTTGTCGCCTATGTGTCTCTGTGCGTTATTGTTTCTAATTAAAGGAATGTGTGGGACACCGCTGTCCCTCTTAGTTGTATCAATGCAATGTCAAATACACCATGGTAAGGGTGCAGGGCAAAAGTAAACATCAGAGCCGTTGGTCCAGCCCCTGTGAGTCCATATGTCTCTACCCAAGGTCCTGCCATCAACAAGTATTTGATTGTGGCAGTTCTTACATTTTAAGAATTTTACGTTTCAAAGAAAGTGGACATAGTGGACTGACAGCTCAATGAATTCTCACAGTTTTCATAGTGTTCACCTTATAAGTTTTCTCTGTGGATGCCATGTCTCATGTCTCGGTTGTTTGTTGTTGGTGCCAACTTGGATGGCTGTTTGTTTATATTGTGGCGACGCGGTCACGTGACCGCATTTCTAACTTGTTTTTTTGAGAATTCGCAGGACAGTAACTCAAGCATGACTTCCATGTATGTGTCCACTTATATACGTATTTACATATGCGTTGTTCTCTATATATTCCCACATCGCGTTCCAGGGGTTGGCCACCAATATGTCCCGGTGGGTGATGGGGATTGTAGTGTCTCCCTATGTGCGTCGTGTATTGTTCTAGATTTGCTTTTATTCTCGGTAGATGAATTTCTCACAGCCGAGAAGTTAGTAGAATGGATTTTCTGTTTTTTGATGTATGCCAGTTTCCCTACATATAGAGCCATGGGCTATCTGCCAGTCTATCCCAAAGGATTATGGGTGATCCAGGTTTTGGCTGAGGATTTGTTCTTCAGAGATTCTAACATCAGTTCTGTGTCATTTTGATAAAGGATACATCTATGGCTGATGCACCATTATTTGTGATTTATTTTTTTAGCTTCTTTATTTCCTTATCCTTAGCGTTAGGTGGTTGCTTCTTGTTCTGCTTATGAAGAAGCAACCTCATCTCTTTTTTTTTCTTGAACAGTGCTTCATCATAGGCGTGTGGGTGTGGCTTTGTCTTGTCATGACTTTTGTTTGGTGTCCGGTATGTCTGGAGAATCGTAGTATAATCGACGAGGTTCATGGACTCAGTCAAAGGCCTATTATTCATCAGTTTTGACAGTGATTTTTGGATTTGTGTGACAGTATAGATGTTCAGTTTAAGATGATAACCACGGTTTGACACTTACAATTGGACTTTAGAAACCAGTTTGAGCTTATTGGATATTCCTGCCAAACTAATTTTAACCAGTTTTGGTCACTTTTTTCGGAGGCCACCACTTCCAGGTATTCTACATTCCTTGTTAGGTTCTTATAGGTGAAAATATAATCAATTATTGATGTTGATGCCACTCTTTTCCACGTGGGATGCCTTATTAAGTTAATTTCAATTCATCCATTGTGCTTTTTTCTGCTTTAACATCCATTGATTCATTGATTCATTATTTTTTTAATTTTATTTAGTTATTTATTTATTTCACTTCCCTAGATTGTCATCCCTCCGTTTTAGTTTTACGTTTCTTATTCCTGTGCTTTTAGGGTCAACTGTGTATTATTATTATACACTAATAAGTTTAATCATAACACAAACCTTCATATTTGTCATATTATAATCCAATGCATGCATGTATTTTTCTTTTTTTCCCCTATTCATTTAAGTAGAACCATGTTATAAGGGCCTGTGGTCCACAGGACACTTGGCACTCTCCCTAAGCTTTCATGAAATTATGCTGAGAGCTGCTACATTATTACCACATGCTATAAGATTATCCTTTTTCTTTTTCAATGTCAATGTGTGATGCTCCTAAAGAAACTCACTTCATCGTTTGTTTAGTCTTGTCTACATAAGTCATCATTAGTGATGTCAATCAATCTAAAACTTTCTTTGAGAACCATCACTGTCCTCCATGGTACGCTCTCATTGTCCCTTCCTTTCAGCATGTTTATTTTCTTTTGCACTATGGCTGCTTTCATTTCCATAGTGATTATCTGTCCACCCTCTTTATCCATAGGTAGCCATGGTCTGAACAAAAATTCATTAAATATTCCCACCATTTTCACCACTAAGCCAAATAACCATGTTTAACAAGATACTCACCTCATGATAAGAAATAACTCTGGCTCTACTAAAACACCTTGCAGAGCCTCTTGCCCTTTGCATGCCAATATAAATCAATCTGCAAATATAACACAAATCAATTATGCCACACTCCTCTTCAGAGACTGATAATTCATCAAAAAAGGAACTCAACTTGTAGTTTCAATGAACCATTAATCTTCTGATAATTCCCACCATTCAACACCTTTCTTCCTTCATTCATGGACGTACAGTCCCAGTGTCTACCAATCGAATAAAGATTTTACCTTCTACTGCCACATTAACCCTTGACTCTTCTTGGGGCCTAGTGACACTAATATTTCTGGGCACATTAAGTCACCCTGTGGTAGAGGAGGAGCCACGTACCCCTACTCCAACCGCCCTGCTTCTATTACCTATAGAGTGGGAACCAAAGTATAAGCCATATGCGGATCAGTTGAACAGACAAAGAGCAGAGCATGGAATCTGTGCAGTACCAATAAGAATACCTATACCTAAGAGAATCTAGGAGGCAAGGTACCCATTGAGAAAACCATACCTGCATACAAGAAAATATGATGGCCATTTGAATGAGATACTGAAGAAGCAGAGAAGATGAATGGCAAAGATGAAAGAGATGACGCACACAGAAGAGATGCAGAGACAAGATAATGCAGATATTCTATAAGGCATAAAGAAAGTACCAAGGATAAGTGACATCTTGGGATTATGGTGAAGAATCTTATACCACAGAAACAGATGAAGAAATTAAGCTAGTTTATACATGTACAGATGCAAAAGAAATGCAAGCAGCAAAGTAATCTTAAAGGCTAGACTCAAGCTTTACAGTAAATAAATTGCGGCAAGCGCCAAAATATATATAGATGCATATGGATGAGTAAAAGATGGATGTTTCCACTACTCACTACAAGCAGTGCTGAACATTAACAAGAAGGCATATTTTCAGTGTGTCGCAGTTAAAAAGGTAATTGAATTACAAATGAATCTCAGCAGGAGGCGTTGGATGAGCAAAGAAGCCAAGGTCTTATCAGAACTGAAATTGGCTGACATTGGATACAAATCGTGTGAAAGAACAGAGAATGCTGTTTGGAAGGCTTGAGAAAAACAAAAGAAGTCAGAGGACTATTAGAAAATAATTTTTAAATATACGAAAAGTCTCGATTTCATGGTGTCCATCCATGTGGAAGAAGGAAGTAGGCCGGTCGAGGTGTTCACACCTACACACAAGGGCAGGATGTGCCCACACTCCTTAAAAAATTTCTCAAAGCACAGAGCAAACTCAACGCCAAACTTCAAAGCACTAATTGACACTGGACCATTGAGGTGATGATGGATTGATACATTAATTGGTGGGAAGCTAATGTTAAGACGAGCCCACCAGCACCTGGATGTTCAGTCTGCATGCTGCTAGACGTAGGTGGAAAAGTACTAACAGGGGTTAGAAGCCAGCCAATTATAGAGGACCGCGTAATTAAGGGCCCTATAGATTGTTCAGCCAATGGTACGTTGTGCATTTAGTGACGTTCATAGTGGCCATTTTGAGGAAAGTGCTTAGTTGCCCCACCTGCTGTTAAGTACCCTTACACTCTCCTTCACGGTTCTATACTGATATGGTTCTTATATCTAGATATTTAGAGCATATCACTCCATACAATAGGTTTTGTTGTTTGCCACATAGGATGACGTTGGTAATGTCGCAGGTCAGCACGTCAATGATGACGATTTTGCAAGATATAACCTCAGTTTTGACTAAAGGTAAGTTGAGTAAGAGGATCGAGCGAGTGCTTATGTTCGTTGTAATTCCCTGTTTTAGATATTTGACATTATAACAGACTCCCTTTTGCCAAACTACCTGAGTTGTCTTGATTATTGATGTATTGATTGATTGGTTGATATTTTATTTCTATCACGCTCATACACAAGTGTTTCAGAGCGCGATGTATGAATAAAATCTGCATCCCCATCCATCTCCAGGGTATTGCTACGCATCCTAAAAGGCTGGAAAACCCAGTTCACTGTGAGCTGCTTTATTGTGGGTGCATGGATACCCTTGTTTCTGAGAAAGGATTTCCTCCTACCATACTTGCACCTCCTATCCTGGGTGTCAGTTACTGTGTTTGCATATTGCTGAATCTGCATGGGGGCTCGGTGCACTTGTCCCTGCAGTGAATCCATTTTATACTTGTTCTAGTTGCTGTACCTGTTGTACTCTCAGTGCTCCTATCTGATACACTGCCTGATCTTGGGCAAACTCTACCCTAGCTTGTGAACTATATACTGGAGGATAAGCTGTCACGCCTCTTTAGAATTATTAATCTTGTGCACATCTTTGGCTTTTACATGCATGCACAATGTGCTTTGTCAACCCATACATTTAATATCCTCTGTAGGTCATTCCTTTGCCTTGTGGCATGAACCCGTTCCCTTCTTAGCCCATCTGGCGCAAATTATTCTCCTGCGATGCACCCACCATTTGCTGCTGCATTCCCAGCCCTCCTCAGCTCATCAGTACCGCACCTTTCTATGGCATACCTTGAAAAGTTCTTCTGAACCAGTTTGGCTTCCTCGAGTTTTCCTAGCATTGTTTTTCTTTTTATTCTTCTCTTGCAGCAGCCTACAAAAATGAACGATAGTCAACTGTTTCTTAGACCATGGCCTTTCTTATACTCACACTTGCTTTCCAAGTGTCTCTGTACCTGCTCAAGCAGTCCCTGGCATAAACTGTGGTGAAATATTATCACTGTTTTCACCTCTGCTAGTCATCAAGGCGTGTAATTCTATAAATAATAATTTTTCAACCTAATGTTTTCTCAATCCCACTGTTTAAACATACCATGCCCAGTACTTGGTTTGCGTGTGTCCTTAACCTCAGTGCACTTTGCGAGCACTTCCCCTTATTGCCCACTGCTTCCTTATGTTTGCATTTTTACATGCATTTCCCATGTTTTCCCAAAAATATGTTTTTGTCTCATTCATCCTTGCCATTCCCCATAAATATTCACTGTGCTTAGTTCAATAAAATCCCCTAACACATTAACACATTAAATTAGTCATAATTACATGTTTTACTCTCAGCATCACCCTACCTATATTTTTCATGAATCCCTGCTTATCTTGCATTAGTGCAAATTATTTTCCTTAAATAAATAATGTAAATTCTTGAATTGTCTCCATTTCTATACACTTATTGTCACGCCTTAACACTTTTAATTTAAACACAGACACAGAGAGACAAATAGACAGAGTTTAAATTGTCTTCTTTCGCAGACCTGTCCGCGTGTCGCCTATTTTTATCCACTCAGATTGTAAGATAATACCATCTACGCTCATTGAGCAAGGACTACAGGCTATCAGACGCTACACATCTAACTTTAACACTTTATCATTTACTGTGATGTTCCTCGTCACACACTAAAACAACCCCCCATTACCTTGTTATTATCACAATCGATATTTTGAACTACCACATTGCTCTTCTAAACTACCACAAAAACTGCTTCATAATACATAATACACATTTATTTACTCCCTCCTTACCTCAGTCTCTCAGTCTCCCATAATACATACCAAAATCCACAGGTGTCAGTGCATGCCATCCATCATTCATGCTGACAGTCATGGGAAGACCTCTTCTGGCAAAATGGGGGTACACCGCAGATTCTTCTACTTACCCTGACACTCTACCCAGGCATCCTCCCATGTCTGACAGCATACACTTCTGGATTCTTGTCCTTGGAAGAAAAGATATTCAAGGTCCCTTAAAACGTGGTCGCCAGGTGAACTGGGGGACCCAGCCCTTCATAAACTTTGACATCTGTGCATCTGGCAGTGGAGACAGGACACTGGACAAGGAGGCAGAAGGACTCTCGGGCTGTTTTCAAAATCATATTTAATACAACTTCACAGGACTTCAGAAACAGAAGTGCTAGGCTCTCAAAACAAGCTGCCTTTTATACTTTTTTCAGGCTGATGCAACTTTGCATATTATTGCACAATATACACTGATTGTTCCCTGCAACTAAAAGCAAACCTCTACTTGCCTTATTATTGGTTGATTTAACTGCCACTCACCAAGACCACGTGACTTATCTTGGCAGCAGTATTTGACTGACACATAGGCTGATTAAACTTGTGTGAGTTTCAGCCAAAACTAACTATAAATCCTTTATCACCTTAAAGAAAAACAGCCCTTATCTGATCGCTGAGACCTGCCAAGTTATCTTGGCAGGCTATAATGTGAAAAACCCTCATGAGCTCAGCATATTTGTTGCTAGTTAAGCAGCTGTTCTGTCTAATTGGTAGTTTTCCCAGACCTTTTTAGCTTCATGATCCATCACTGTCAGCCTTGCCTGCCAAGAAATTCTAAATATACCCCACCACACATTTGTCTACAATGAACTGCTGCCAAAGACTAGTCTGGAGTCACAATGAGTCATCTATTTTAACATGTGGTCCAGAAGCCATTTTGTTTCTGGCATCCAACTTAGAATCTATCTGAGCCTGTTCAGCCTGAATGTTCTCTTCAGCTACCAATTTGGAGTTTGTTATATACTTTTGTGCATAACTCATTTTCTGCCCAGTTCTCAAACTATATTTGTAGAGATTCATGATGTGTGTGTAATACCTAAAATACCCTCCATCCCCTGGGTCATGCTGACCCCTAAACATATATGGCACCCTAAAACACTATAATTCAGTTTGTTGCAATAATGGAATTATTGATGAACCTATTAAGTTTTCTGTATTGAGTTTGAGAGGGGGAGGGGTCTAGCACCTCCTCTACAACCCTGTGGATGGAGGAGGCCTATCACTGTGTGCTGCATGGAATCAAGGGTGCAGGGGGCTGCCATGCCAGAAATACCTTCCACTAGAGTGATGGCCCATTAATACCCTCCTTAGGCTCCCTCCCTTAAGGTGACAACCTTATTTCTTCCTCAGACAAGCATTTTTTAAATCAATGTGTCATGTTATTTTAGGCACTTAAAATAATGTGGCACTTAAGTAATCAGGGGTTTCAATACTCAGCTAAATAGTACTCATATTATTTGCCTCTGAAAGGATAAAAGTTTGAGTCAGCCCTGATGGGTTTCAGATATGGTGTCAGTGTTCAGCGCCCCATTTCCTTTTCCTTTAACTCTGTGTATATTGTTTGTACTGTGAGAAGGTTATTACAAATACTACATAATAAAAAGGTGAACTGTTACAGCCCATCTCCTGCATCCTACTGGATAAAATCTGATATTTGAGATAGATGGCAGCAGGGACCCCTCAAACATATGCTACTGCATGCATACCAATCTGGCCTTTGTGGCTGTGGAGGCGAAATGAGAGAATCACAAAAATGATGGGACAATATTAGCACATGTCTGCACAGCAGCTGGCGGCTATAGTTTTACATCACATTTCACATAATTGCACTTTTAAACACATGGAAGAGTATAGATGTGTCCAGAATAACAATGTGCTGATCAGGTGCTGAAGCTTTGATTTAAATTGATGTGTCTGCATGCTGAACTCTTCATCCCAATTTGCTGTCACTGGGACTTGGACACATCCACGAGAATTGCTATGCAAATAATAGCCTACAGCACAACATATGACGAAAGCCCCACCCAGCAAAGCCGTACTGCCCTATGAGGTCCGGGACAGTTTTCCCCTCTGACTAGCACGCCCCTTTAGATGGCCCTGCATGGATTATAAATGTATCTGCCTTCCTCAATTTGATGACCATTCATCTCCCTTGAGTTGGAAGATCCTGACAGTGGACCTGACTGTGTGAGGCTCAAGGTTGCAGTAACAACATTAAGAGAAATAGACAGAGTTCTTTTTGTGAGCAAACTTGGTACCAGTGATAGAGTGGTCCGGCGACAAATGAGTGCTCAATCAAAGGTCTCTAGCTGATACCCCTCTCCTGAAACTAAAGTACCAAGAGGCCATAGGGTAGGGAGGTGTGAATTATCAAGGTGGTCATACAAGGGTCGAGCCAAACCCCTCATACAATTGAACATCCTTGACAGGTTGCAGTAGTCATGAGTATTGTAAATTTATGAACCTGACAGGGAATTGTAAAACAGGCATCTGTGCCTCACTGAGGGGAATGCCTGCAAACTATGAGATTGTAAAAACCTGCACTTGCCATAGGCTAACAGAGTGACTCAGCAAGACGAGATCGCCCCTTTCAGAAGTCTCTGTTTAAATTGACAAGTTGTCTGGGAAGTTGAGTCTGAGAGAAGGATCGGACCCCGCCTGAGGGGGAGGGAAGTATGTAGGGTAATCACCCAATGTGAAGATTAATCAAAAGAATTTTTGTTTTGTTGATTTAACATATCAGGCCCTCTGAAGCAAGAGACTGTGCATGAGAAGAGACTTGGGGAAAGAAGGCCCTGATATAGAGAAAAGGAACTGCAAACTCGAGCCACAGAAGGTCAGGAGTGTGCTGTGCTCAAGAGTCCAGTCGTGTCCCGTTCCAAATAAAGTAGGGAAGGGAGACCCCAGCCATAACCATTTTGTGAACACTTCTTTCTTTTCTTGTAAATGTCATCCCAACACTCTTTTGCAACATAGCAATAAGGATTAGCATTATGTTTTCTTAGTACAGGCATGACAGAAGAGATGACAATGGCTTGGGGCTCAGTTGTCCTGGAACTGGGCACAGGGTTAAACCAATTCCCTTTATTAGCAAAGGGGGGAGGACTAGCACAGTATTCAACATGGCCACAGTTAGATAAAAATAACTTGATAAATAAACTACCATGACTCACAGCAGGGGCAGGAAAGTGTATCTTTGAACTAGAAAGAATGACAGCTGGGATGACGCTAGCAGTAGGCAACATAAAAAGTCTGTTCACTGCTATATTGGGTGAACAATCATAAGATATTTGAATGCTGACAGGGTATTCTGGAGTGACTTCCCAAAACACACAACATGAGGGGGCACCTTTTAACGATTGCAGAGCAGAGGTTTGGGGGTCCCTTATTATACAATACCCAAACACATCAGATATGGGTCTAATTATGACACGAAAAATGGGGCCAGAGGAAGACTCCACTGTATGCGTACAGGACAGTCAATAAACATTGAGACTAGAGACTAGGGATCCATAGGATAAAAATATCCCAGTCTTTTATCACATCTTGAGTCCTGGTCTCACCAAAGAAGAACAAAGGCAAATAAAGAACATTTTGGGAATAGAGGCAAAACCATGACCCGAAACACATTTCATTAATGTTCATCATTGTAGATTGAAAGAATGGAAGAACAAAAAGAAAATTGAGGAAAGAAAGACAGAGGAAGCAAAGTTGCTGCAAATGAAATTATCAAAATTGACAATGAAAGGGACTATGTTGACAAATGTGGGAGAAAATGATGCCATGTAGAAGGTAAAACAGGTGCAGCCAAGCCTAAACTGAACTTTTGCAGGGATGGGGGATTATAACTGTTACACTTGGGGATGAGGGTTTTCACCCAGAGGCAGAGGGTTTGGATTCCAAGCTCAGCAAGGAGGAGGGTTTAATGGCAGGTTTAATGTGTTCAACCACGATTTGGAGGACCACCACAACAACACTGTTGGACATGTGGGAAAATGGGGCACATTTCACCTGTATGCAGAAGAAGAGAGAAGGATGCAACATAATTGGAAACCAGTGGACACAAGAGAGGGCAACATATCCCCCACCAGATAGTACAGAGCCAACAGCATAGTATACTTAAGATCACATGCATTATCAGGCACAAGTGCTGCAAATACAGAAAACACAAGAGGGAATGCTACCCCAAACACAGCCAGCACCAATGCAAACCCAGCAAGCATCAATGCAGGCACAACAAGCTCTGATGCAGTCACTTACACCGGCACAACAGAAGACAGTGACACCATGGAGGGAAAATATATTGTTGCAGGCACCTACACCTAGAATAGGGGTTGTCCCAACAGTGGGAGGGAAACCCTTCCCAGGGACAGGACTGAATATGTACCCACAAAAGAAAAGCCCACAGACAGACTTGATGATTCCCATTCTATCTGTTACACCAGGCCCATAATCTGAACCATGGGTCAAAGTGACCAAAGGTGACAACACATTTTCATGTTTAATAGAAACGGGAGCTACACAATCTCATGTTAGAGACGGGAATTCCCAATGTCAGGTATATTCATGGACACACAACGAATTTCTGGGGTGACAACAAAGCTGCTTGGTGACAACAAAGCTGCTTTTTACAGACTGCTTACCCATAACCATAGGAAAACACAACCTGGCTATACCATTGTTATATTCCCACCAGGCACCAGTGAACATATTTGGGAGAGTCTTGATGAGCAAATTAAACATGAGAACATACTTCACTGACGTAGGGATAATAGGTTCCAACTCAGGGATTCATTATATGAATGCACAATAATGTATAAAAGCCTTTTATGGTTAGAAAGCACAGAGGTGGCTGCCACTAAACCTGGAAGTGTTCCTTTATTAAGTACACATATTATTAGCATGGATTCCAAGAATACAAGACAAACTATTGAGGTTACCAGCAGAGCTTTTGTTTCGCCCAGAAATACCCATGGACAGGGGGGAAGGGCATATAATTGCAAATGAGTTATAAGCAGCAATTTGCATGAGACAGACGACAACAGGGTAAATTGTTGCACAGTAATAATACTTGACGAGGTACCTAGACTGACTGATGTAACAGATGAAGAATTGTTTACCGATGAGGACTCTGATGAAGAAGTGATGGTTATCATTTGTCCCACATATCAGCGGCAAATTGAGAAAAGGGACATTCCCAGAGAATGTCATTGGTAAAGAAGGTACCATCCTGTCTGGAAGGGAATTTGGCATATATACCAAGCTCACTATGGACCAGCAGTCCATATGATGTTGGGCTATTGAAAAGGAGTAAAGTAAAAATCAAACTGAGGAAAGGGGCTATTTCACCATGACTAAAACAGTATCCCATGTTAAGTGTACAAGAGCATTTATGAAACTATTGCCGCCTTAGTGTGACAGGGTATATTAGTGCCATTCAGAATTAACATTTCACACAGCTGTGCCACACTTAGAAAAGCAACAGGAGGGTCTTGGAGATTTCTACAGTCTTTGCCCCAGAACAATATCCTTGAGTCAGAATTCCTATTAGTGCCAAATCCAGCCACAATATTATGAAACATCCTGTTCAAAGCTAAATATTATACAGTGATTGATTTAAAGAATGTGTTATTGTTTTGATTCACTTGCATCCTAATTCTCACTATTTGACCCTGTTTACTAACTGCGCGATTTGCATGCAACACACCTGTTTGCTCCAGGGGTACTGTGAATCAACCTGCATCTTCAAGAGAGTGTTACAGAGATGGCCTTAGGAAATATACAGCTTGTCAGTGCAGCCATACAGCACATGGTTTACATATTGGTGTGCAGCCACCATGGAGAAAGAGTGCAGGAGAGATTCAATGAAACTAATGACAGTATTGGCAGAGAATGCTACAACGTGCATAAAGAAAATATGCAATATTGCCAGGAAGAAGACCTATACACAGGTTAGCTGATATTAAAAGAATGACGGAAGGTGACACCTGAAAGGGCAGAAGCAATCATGAAGACTTGCAGGCCAGAGACAGTGAATGAATTACAGCAATTTCTAAGCCTTTGTAATTACTGTAGGGAATGGATCTTTTTCTACAGCACATATCTCAGACCATTTGTAAAAGGACTGAAAGAGGTGCAGAAAGACAAAAGTGACAAAGCCTGTACAGGAGATATGATAGAAACCTTTGATGAGTTAAAACTAGCAATAGGCAAAGCCCCATTGTTAGGGATTATAATGAAGAATTGTTCCTATTTTCTCATTCAAATGGAGCATTGATGACGGCTGTCCTCACACAGAAAACAACCATGGGACACAAACCATTTGCATTTTAAAGTGGAATTCTAGATTCAGTATTGAGAGGCCATTACCCATGTGAGCAAGCATTGGCTGCACCAAGCTTTGTAATGGAAAATCTGCCAGGATAACAGTGGGCTTTTCAGTTACGTTATACGTTGAACATGCTTTTTTCACCATTGTTGAAAAACCTAGAAGCACATTGACCACACAGAGAGCATTCAAAATCCCTCAATAAAAATGGTCTGGTGGTGAGTGGAAAACCAGCCAGATCCAAAACAGAACCAGTGGAATAGGGAGATTATGTGCACTATTGCACCACCTATAGTGAGGATCATGATGAAGTAAAAAATGTTAAGGACAATGCTATAGGCAGGCAGATATTTATCTTAATTGATGGGTCATCATCGATAGACCAAAGCACTGGTGAGCAGCATCATGGAAAAGCAGTGATGAAAGCAAATGAGAATGACTACCTTGAAATAGTGACCAGCACGAGATTGCCAGCATATTTCTCAGCATAAGCAACATAATTGGTACCATTGAATTTAGCGCTTGAAGCTCATGGAGATTATTTTTTATTACTTACACAGAGGACAAGACAGTCTGACCTGGGAGAAAAAGTACTATGCTGTTACTCAGATCACTTGAAGAGTAGAGTTTTCAATGACTTCTGAAACATTTTTAAGTCTGCCTCTAGTGTTAGTGTGGGTGGCAGTGTGTTACAAAAATATGCCGCATTTGCAGGAAAAAATCTTCCAAGGTATTTAGTGTGTTTGAAGTTTGGAACCAGCACCTGCCTCTGGTTGGAGGAGCGTAGGGTTCTAGAGGGAATGTACATCGGGGTCAATGGTTTGAGGTAGGGAGGGGCTGTTCCAAAGAGGCAATGGTGGACCATGATGCCCATTTTGAACTTTATGTGTTCCTGTATCGGTAACCAGTGGAGGTCCCTTCTGTGGTCTGAGATGTGGGTCCTTCTAGTGACATTTTCAACAATGCACACTTCATCATTCTGTATAATATGACAATTCTTAAGGTTGAAAAGTAAGGGTCCACTTAATAAAGAGTTGCAGTAGTCGAGTCTAGTTAGAATGGTTGCTCAGGCCATGATTCCACAGTTATTTTCTGTAATATAAGGGTGAATGTCCCTAAGTAGGTGTAAATGGTAAATGCCGTTCTGGCTCATGTGGTTGAGCATCTGCATTTAAGGGGGCCTCCCAAAGAACACCTAGGGTGTTTACATTCTGTTGTGCTTGGATGTCATTGTTTCAGATTTGGACATTTTTGCACTCTGTGTTGAGTTTTCCTGGGCATGGCATGAGTCAAAAATAAGGAGTTATGTAGTCCAGTCCTTGGTGTGGTCGCCACTAATTTCCATGACTAGTTTGGTGTGACCTGCGCAGTTTGTGAAGTATACACCCAAGTTGTCTAGGAGTGACCACAGCGATCTAGTGTAAAGTTTGAAGAGCACAGGTGATCAGCATGCTTCCTGGGGTAGCCTGCACATAATGGGTGCTTATGGAGAGAAGAATGAGCCCCACTGGATTCTTGACTCTCGATTTGAGAGAAATGAGCAGAACCAGCCAACAGCCTCTTTAGAGAGTTACCCAGATGGCTTACTGAGTGCAGAAGAGATTTGTGATCTATCAAGTCGAATGCTCTGAATAGATCCAATTGGATCAACACCCAGCTTTCCCCTCATCCATGATTTTAAACATATGGGGCTGGAGGTCGACGAGAGCTGTCTCGTTGCTGAAGGAGAATCAGAAAATGTATTGTCTATAATGGAGGATGCTATACGTTCCACATGCGCTTGATAGCTTGGAAGTGGCAAAGGTATCTAAGATCTTAAGGAGGAACTGACAATGGTCTAAGATTGTTTGGTTCTCTTGGGTTCACATTGGGCTTCTTAGGGAGAGGGGTAACTGTGACAGTCTTGACTGAGTCGAGTACCGAGCCATCCTTAAAAGAGGCATTTACAAATCTAGTCAGGAAAGGGGCAAATAAATCTTAGTGGAAGAATGTTTTCTGGACATGAAATGGGGTGCATGGAGGATAGTATTGTTTGCATGTCTGAAACAGAGATTGGAGCATGGGACATGACACAGTTGTTCATGTGCCCTAGGTTTGATAATCGGCTGGTCTTTGAGTTTGAAGACAGTGCTCTGGGCATTTTATTTTTGTTTCTTGCATTGGAAATTTTGCCCTCAAAGGAAGCTTGGACTGTGGAACAGTCCATGCTTGTGGGCTGGAAGGTGGATGGAGTGCCTTTGGATTTTCTAATAGTTTCAAGATCTGAAAGAGCTTCCCGGTGCAATTGGAGGATTGTAGAATCATGGTGCTAAAAAGTTCTTTTTTGTGTACACTATTCTAAACTTGTATATTTTATCAGCCTCCTTCCAGGCAGTTCTGTTTTCATCTGATTGATGTTTTAGCCATCGCAATTCAAGTGAGCGTTTTTATCTCTTTAAGACACCAATATGTGGGGCAAACCAGTTTTGGTGTCCAAAATTATCCCTTACCAATTTAGATATCAGAGGTTCAGTTTTAGCTAGCATTTTTGTGAAGTTGCTAGAGAAAGAGGACACCATACAGTCAGCCGAGTCTGTGTTTAGAGTGTTAATCATGATTGCATCTAGACAGGTTTGAAGGTTGTGAGGGAGCACCTTTTTAAAATTCTGGTTAATTACTGTTTTGGTGTTGTGAGGAATTCGACCATTCGCACAGTAAGAGTGCGCTCACCTGGACATTTTTTGTTTGTTTAAAAGAATGAACGATGGGGCCATTCCCACGCACATTAGTCATGTACTCTGGGAGGACACAGCTTACCAGCACCGCCCTCCCCTGTCATGTGTATCTGACACCTGACAGCCTGTAGAGGAGGTCCCAGACATGGCCTGCACCCCTTCCCCTCATTTCCAGGTACCAGGAGCGTACTCGCCAAGGTATGTGACGTATGAAGAGCAAATGAACCTACAAAGAGCTGCACTGGGACTCTGCCCAGTATACATCAGAAGATCCATACCGGTTGAAGCACCCATAACCAGACACCCCTGGGCAGCACGGTTCCCTATTAGACAGCCATACCAGAAGCTGATAAGAAATGAGGAGTACCTACACACGGTCCACGAAGAGACCCCAAAAGCCTTAATGGAAGGCCAGTGGAAATGACACGAGGGCCTGAACAGCTCCGTGAATGAACAAAAGCAGCTATCGAAGATAACACGCCAGTGCGAGTAACTATGAAATTTAATGGAATAGGCACAGAGAGGAAACAGTGTTACGAGACAAGATGGAAGCAACCGTCCTGTTAAATGTGTGTAAATAGGCTTGAAACGCAAGATGCTAAGAAATCGATACTGCTTGCAATGCTTAGTAGAAGATAGAGTGGCAAGCGCCAACCATATAACTACCTCAATAAGGCACATTCTACAAGTGCAATTCCATTTTGTAAAAGCAGAAAGGTACCCAGGCGGCCAGAGGCCTGACAGGCCAAGTTTCGAAAACCCAGCCAAAGACAAGAAAAGGAGCGGAAAAGAAACTCAACAAAGACCGGCTCATGCCTAGGAAATTAAGGTCAACCAGAGAAGGGGAGGAGAGGGTCAGCTCACAAGACTCCAACTTCAGAGCATACCAGCCTGCCTCATGAAGGTCAAGATAAGGGGGGCCCATGCAGGTGGCTAGGCCGACGCAGAATTAAATGCACTAAAAGCTGGAAACTGAAGCAGATTCATGGTGAACTAACACGTGACCAGCCAGGCGCGAAGAAGTACCATCGCCTGATGTCATCCAAGACCCGAGGATTCCATAACTTTTCCAGATAAGAGACTACAGTTTCGAGGCCATCCTTAGCCAACTAATTGACACGTTGCCCTAAAACACTGATTGATGGAAGGGAGGCAGGGTGAAACTTGGGACACCAGGCACAGGAGTGTCCATTCTGCATGCTGCTAATTAAAAGTGGAAATGTATGTCTAGGGGTGTAACCTGCCCAATCACAATGGACCAAGTTATCTGGAGTCCTATAGATATTGTAACCAATAGAACGTTGTAGTTGTAGTGGGGTGGATGTAGACGCCCACCCGATAAGAGTTATCCAATCCGCATGCCCTATTATCATATACAGATATAAAACCTATACTTAAGTTACCTTTCCTAACCAATTATATTGCATGATGATTTCCGTAAAGTTAGACGTCAATGATGAAATGATGACGAGTTTTATGCATAAAAGTGGCTGTTCAGGGGATCCAAGATGGCCGCCGGGGAGAGGAGTTGCACCTAAACAGCGCTCCGCCCGGGCCGCCAAAATAAGGCACAATACATAGCAGTAACGGCCCGATTCTTGCCCCCCCCAACAGCCGAAGAACCCCCCCTTCTCCCCCCACCTGGAGGAACGCGGTGCCGATGGAAAGCGAGCGCGGGAAGAGGAACGAAGAGAAGGGAGGACCGGCCCCTCCCCCACCGGGGCCGAGAAGGACTCTTCCACGCAGAAGAACCAAACACAGGGCGGAAAGCCGCAGCGGCGAGGCGGCAGCCTGCGAGAAAGCAGGATCGGAGGCTACGCGAGTCCCGGTAGGGAGGGACCGCCCTCCCCTGCAAAGCCTTGTCGGCAGGGCTCTGTGAGAAGAGCGGAGGCGCCGCGACCACAGCTGCGGCAAGGAGAGGAACAGCGCGGGGGTGATCAGGGCGGACCGCTTGAGAGGGGAAGCGGGGGCCGCCCTGGAACAGCGCGCCTGGAGGAATTGAGGTGAGCCAATCCGGGGGGGGGCAAATAAACCTCCCATCACCCATACAAGGACAGAGCTTTACCCCGGGGGTGGTGCCCAAAAAGAAGGGGACATCCATAACAAAGTCCCAGCAAGGCCCATACTCAGGCAGTAGGCCGGCAGAGGGGCTCACCCTATAAGGGAACTTTATGCCTGACCACCCACACATCCCGACCCAGGATCGAGGAAGGTGCAACCCAGGACCCCCCCCTTCCCCAGCAAGCCAGAGGGGGAAAACGCGGAAGGGGTAATCAGAAAAGAAGATACAAGCAGCCACAAGCATATTGTACGGCGGGCCGACGGGGGAAGGAGCGGAAGTGGCAGACACCACACAAAGCTAGGGCTAACCCCCACTCACAACAGCACAACAGGGGAACTGAACCGGAGGGGTGCAGGAAGGCGCAATAGCCCCATAGACACTCCAACGAAGCACAATACCATGTCAAGAGCAAAAGGGAAGGGTAACCCCACCCAACAGACACCCCAATCGACGAAACAAGGCGCAGATATATTAAAACTGTGGTCAACAGAAGGGGCATCGCAATCAAGAGGGAGAACACAGGGAGAACCGATGGGAGATGCAGAGACTATCTCCCAGAATCAACAACCATTGACTAGGGGAGACATGCAAACATGGTTCATGGACCTGCAAGAAAAAATCATGTCTACAGTCCAAGAGCAATTTGCGACCATGAAGGATGAAATTAAACAAGTGGTGCAAGACATGAGAATCGACATAAATAACCTTGAAGAGAGAACGGACATGGTGGAGAAAACAGTGCAAAGTCTTGAAGAAGATACGAGACAGATAAGCGAGACACAGGAATAATTGGTGACACTCACTCATAACATGGAATTACAATGTGAGGATTTGGAGAACCGCTCCAGACGCTCTAACATTCGAATCAAGAACATGGCGGAATCAGTGCTAGACAAAGATCTGAAAGAGGCGGTAAAGGAAGTGTTTAGAGACATATTGGGGGTGCAAGAAACCAAAGATATCGGAGTCGGCAGAGTCCACAGGGTAGGACCAAAAAGATCTGGGGCCCCAGGGGAAAGACCACGCGATGTCTTAGTGGCCCTCTCTTCTTACCCGCAGAAAGAATAGATTGTCAGAAGGGCCAGGGAAATGGAGCATATCAAAATGAATGGGCAAGACATCCAACTGTATCAGGACTTGGCTCTGGTAACCCTCCAAAAAAGAAGAGCAATGGCCCCATTGGTGAAAGTGCTAATAGAAAAACAAATCCGCTACAAATGGACGTTCCCATTTGGACTATTATTCACTTGGGAAGGAAAACAGAGGAGAGTGACCATACTAGAAGAAGGCCTCAGCACCATGGGTCTACAAGATGAATGGATGGAGCGGGGGGAAGCCACAAACAGGAGAGAGCGAACGAGAAGACCTATGGGTTGGGAAACAAGCAAGCAGAAGAAGGCAAACGCAGGGAGGGAGACCAGGAGAAAAATCCCATGAGGAACTCAAGAAGTATAAACTAGGGGGGCTGACACAGGAATGTTGATACTGGAAATCGGTGGGGGGGGCGCGGGAGCGGCAACGAACGGACAATACACAGAAGGCGGTCTGGTCGAGACCCGATGGTTTGGAACTCGGTAAAGACTAATGGATCAATGGGGTTTAGGAATCCCCACAACATACCCCCCGAGGGTTGGGAAGGCAGGGAGCGAAGGGTGCAACACCCTAGCGTCAATAGGAACCCTCGCCCTACTCGGGGGACAGTTTGTTTCTTTTAAAGTTAAATGTTGGGGGGTGGGAAGTTCAAGGGAGGGGAAAAGGTCGGAGAATTCAAAGAAATTAATCAAACACAGCAGTTGAACCGACGCAACGGCAAACGAGCATAACCGTATGGGGATGCTACGCTTTTTGACCTACTATATTAGGGGCATGAATCACCCAACAAAAAGAGCGAATGATGTTTGGAGGGAGCGGAAGGGCGAACAGAGGGGTTACACATATTTCTCACATGTCCATAACACCATGTCTAGGATAAACTATTTCTGGGTGTCGGTGGGACTACTGGGAAAAATACAAGGGTTGGATAAGGGAGCAATAGCCCTCTCGGACCATGCCCCACTATGGTTAGACGTGACTTTCCCAGGGAGGAAGAATGGGCTGTGGAGGTGGAAGATACCGCAGGATCTGATCCAGGATCCTGTAACTGGGAAGTCAATAAGGGAAACGATAGAGGAATACTTTATACAAAATGACACAGGGGAGGTTGCTGTGAGCGCAGTCTGGGACGCGTTCAAAGCAGTATTGCGGGGAAAGATGATAGCGCTAAAAATCACGAGAGACAAACAAAGGTTCCAGTGGGAAAAGGAATTGGAAAAAGCAATTGAGGACATCCAAGAGAAAATGCTAACACACCCCACGAGGATATTAAAAAAATCACTGAAACACACACAGGGCCAACTAGAGATGCTGCGTACGAAGGGTGCGGAAAAGAACCTACTCTATCTGAAACAGAGATATTACATTAAAGCAAACAAAGCAGATAGACTCCTGGCGAGACAGCTCAGGGCAAAACAGAAAGAAACACCGATTAAGGCCATATGCGATGCAAGGGGGATATCCAAACACGCACACATGACATGGGGGAAGCACTGAGGCAATACTATCAAACTCTCTACTCCACTGAACGCCCTGATACAAGCGCCCAAGACTCATACTTAGAGGCCCTACAGATACCGAAAATTTCAGAAGAGGATAAACAGTCATTAGAGTCCCCTATTAGGGAAGAGGAAGTCAGTAAAGCAATAAAGGGACTCCCAGGTAACAAAGCCCCAGGCCCAGATGGGTTCACGGCCTCATTCTATAAAAAATACTCAGACATACTGACCCCGATCCTAACCAGGCCCTTGAACCCGTTTAAAGAGAGCGGCAAGGTGACCCCCACAATGAATGAAGCGAAAGTATTGGTATTCCACAAGCCAGGTAAAGATCCAATAAACCCGGCATCATATAGACCAATCTCCCTGATTAATTTAGATGCAAAAATGTATACGAAGATTCTGGCAAAAAGGTTGTCCCCGCTACTCCCTAATCTAATCGGCGAAGATCAATCAGGTTTCATTCCCGGCAGGCAAACCCATGACAACACAAGGAGGCTCGCCCACCTAGTGAAAAAAATAGGCATATCCCACACCCCAGCGATACTACTGTCGGTAGACGCCGAGAAGGCCTTTGACTGAGTGGAATGGTCTCTACTATTCAAAATCTTGAAGTGCATGGGGTTCGGGGAACAGTACATTGCGAGCATCAGAGCAAACTATAACTCCCCATCCAGTAGAATAGTCATTAACGGCGAGGTTACGGATAAGGTAATAATATCAAGAGGAACGAAACAGGGATGCCCCCTTTCACCTTTACTGTACGCTCTGTTCTTAGAACCCCTCCTAATAAAAATACGGAAGTCAATACACATTAAAGGGATAGATATGGCTGGACAGCAACATAAAGTGATTGCGTACGCGGATGACATGCTAATAACCCGAGAGAACCCCGAATCCACATTATCAGCAGCCGTGAGGGAATTAGAAAACTATGGGGCCATCTCAGGTCTAAAAATTAATAGAAAAAAATCAGAGATCCTAATCCTGGCAGGGGACAGAGCAAACATAGAAAGGGAAGCGAAGATACAGGACCTTAAGATCGTAGAAAAAGGTATAAAATATCTGGGAATAATAGTACCACAAAAAATTTAGCAATTCTATGGGAAAAACTACCCGCCGCTAATCACAAACATTCGAAGGGAACTAGGCAGATGGAACCCACTACAGATTTCGTGGTGGGGCAGAATACAATCAATCAAGATGACGGTCCTCCCAAGGGTCCTCTACTATTTTCAGGCTATCCCGGTGGGGGTCCCCGACACATTTTTCAAAACACTAACAAAATTGGTATCATCCTTTGTATGGAAAGGGAAAACGCCCAGGATAGCAAAGATGGTCCTCACGGCCCCAACCAGAGAAGGGGGGATGGCGCTCCCACATTTTAAAAATGTTTATCAGGCGGCACAGCTTAAAGTCTTGAGGGAATGGGTAGGGGAGAACCCGCAGCAGATTTGGGCCAAACAAGATAGAGCGGTAGCAAGGACCCCTCTGGCAGAACTTCTTTGGAAACAGAGGCAGCACAGACATGAAAACTTAAGAATTAGCGAAATAATGAGGACCACGCTGAAAGCATGGGACTGCCAAACACGAATAGGTATTATGACCACGGAACTGGGACCCTTTACACCCATCTGTAGAAATCCACAATTTCCCCCGGGGATGGAACAAGGGGCGTATGACCGCTGGGAAGAAGAGGGCATAACTAAAATTGACGAGATGTTCGCAGGCAAGGAAATTATTTCACTAGAATCCTGCTTTACAGGCTCAAATCTCCCCAAAGGTGATAGTTATAGATATGAGCAGCTGAAACACTGGCTAAACTCCCCGAAAATCACTGAGGCAGCAAACAGAGATCTCACTGCTTTCGGGACATACATCATCTCCAACACGGGAGAGAACAAATGGGTGTCACCTCTGTATAAATACATAAACACACAAGGGGAGGACATTAAATGGTCATATAGAATAAAGTGGGGCAGAACGCTGGGGAGGGAACCAATGGATAGACAGTGGGAGGACCTATGGAAGCTGATCCCCAAGATGACCCGCTCGGCACAAACCAGGGAGATGTGGGTCAAAATTATGACACAGTGGAACTATACTCCAGAGAGGCTCCACTCCATGTACCCAAACACATCAAATCAATGCTGGAGAGGATGTGATGAAGTGGGATCATGGAGACATATTTGGTGGGACTGTGAGGGTATTAAACCCTTTTGGGAAGAAATTAGAAATGATATGGGCAAAGTTTTCCTGGATGTGGGGTTGCTTGGGGAGGAAGTCTGGCTCTGTGGAATCAGAGATGATACAGCAAGGCTATACAGTAAATCACAATGGAGAGCCTTCATGGGACTTCTCATTGCGGCATGGACCACTATAGCACAGATGTGGAAGAATAAGGATACCCCACTGAACTACACATGGCTGCAAAAAGTATGGGCCCACATAACAATGGAGAAAATCACCCACAAAATCCAAGGAACCGGAGACAAATTCGGAAAGGAATGGGAAGGGACCTTGCAATACCTCCAGTCAGACTTTATGGAACAGTGGTGCCCCCATAATATCAAAATTTCGGACATCTTCAACGCATAATTGAAACTAGGGACAATTTGAGATCATCCGACCAAAGGGGAGGGAGGGGGGAGGATGAAGGGAATGTTAATAATGTTCAATGTTATTTCTCTGATTGTATTTATGTAAAATTAATAAATACAAGTTTTAAAAAAAAAAGTGGCTGTTCAACTGAAGTTCGATGAAGTCGGAGCGAGACAGGTGATCGCACTACAGCTGATTCTCGTTTGTTTCCCTGTTTGATGTACTTGTCATTAAACGGACATCCTTTTGCCAACCTATTGAGTCCTCGTTATTGAGTTGTGTCTGAGTAAGTGAATCCTGCACCCACTGTCCTCACATGGTGCAGCTATCTTGTCTTACAAGTTCTAGAGGGTGAGTGCTGACCAATGGGCCCGTCAGCGCATTCCTCTCCTCCAGAACACTTGGTAGCGTGAGGATGGTTTCGGCCATCTACTATTGATTATCGATTGATAGTTATAAGACACCTTTAAACTGACGGCACAAAGTAACTCCAGGCCTTCTGTAAAATCACAAGTCCTTTCGCCATTCCGGCTGAGTAGACTGAGAAGCTCCCTGTGGACAATGATAGAGTAATAATTCAAAAATCTGCAGTGGGTCTGAAGGAACCCGCTTTTCCAAGCATAACCCTTCTCATTCCCACGGGCAGCGGATCGGACGAAAATCTTACAAGCAGGAAGAGGAAGGGGCGGTGATCCCGAAGTACCGGAGAGGAAAAGATACGATCGGTGAGTAAAACAACAGACTCGTTACTTTGGCAAATGTCGTGTAGGCATTACAGTAAGTCAGGGAAAGGTAATGGAGGGCGGTGGAGAAACAATAAAATAGTTAGAAATAGAGAAGACTGTATAGATATAGGGTGTAATGACTCGAGCATAAGAAATAAAACGTAAAGAATTTCAGGGGGGCACCTGAAATAAAACGTAAGGAATATCAGGGGGGCACCTGAAATAAAACATAAGGAATATCAGGGGAGCACCTGAAGTAAAACGTAAGGAATGCCAGGGGGGCACCCGAGAAGAATAAAACTTAAGGAATACCAGGGGGGTTTCCTTACTGGTGTTCCTTACAAATAAAACGTAAGGAACAGCAGAGCAAAAATGTAAAGATTTGCCTTGTTCCAGCACTTTAAAGAGTGGTCAGAAGGAACGTAAACCCAGAGCCCACAGTGGGAGGACAATTTAGGCTACGGTGACGATTAAAGACATCACAAAGGGGTTTGTTCACTTCCCATGATGGGGTAATGATTAGAAGGCAGGTATATGTGTGACCAGCTGGCGTCCGTCTAGATTGTCAAGCGTCTGTCATATATGTCCTGTGTATGTTAAATGGGAAATTATTGTATTGATGAGTTGATTGAAATGCATTTAGGCTTTACGTGATTTCGTAATTAAGAGAGAATTGCCACTGAATTGATGAGTTTTGAGTAAATTGTTGGTATAAAATTTGGCGGGAAAAGATTGGATTGGAGCTTGCGTATTTGGTGCTCGCTCACACTATTGAAGGGTCATGGAATTGTGTAATCACTGTGGTGATGTAAGAAGGAATTTAGGAAGTTACCCCGCTTGCGCATTTATGCAAGAAACTGCCCAAGCATGCAATAAAACTGAAGAAATATAGCCAGGAGTGGGGTACCGCTAATAAGATGTTTATGCCGTGGCCCCAGAATGGGTCGCTTTCTAAGGCTGTTTTACAGCACATGACCACCTTCCTACATGCCACATATACAGGCAAGAAGCTAGAGAAACGTCTTGCTGTTCTTGAGTTGTGGAAAATGTTTGAAGAAACAAAGGTGGAAGAACTACCCTCAGATTGGATATTAAATGTATGTACAGAGGGGGGTGAGGTGCCTACCGTGCCACCTGCCCCGCCTGAGCCAGTAATTGAAGGGAGTAAGTCAGAGAACTTAAGGTTAAGAGAACTTAAGGCAGCCACGGGGTACAGCAACCTGGCATATGAGTCGCCTACATACAGTAGTGACGACATCAAAGAAAAGGACCAGGAAAGTAATCTTGCCTCCACAGTCCCGAGGGACCAGGAGAGATGCAGCGATGAAGGAAAGGATCAGGCACAGAATAGAACATCTCTCGAGAAAGAGAGAGAGGGAAAAAAGCTGAAAGGGAATGATGAGTTAACATTCGCAAAGGACGAATGGATGGGAGGACAGATAATATTGAAATTAGATGGAAAAGGAAGTGATGACGTAAGGCCGAGTGAACGGTCCGATGGGGCGCTGAGAAAGGAAAAAGAGAAAGAAAAGGACATGAGAGACGAAAGGGTAAGAAAGAAGGATAGGTTGAGGCGAGAACAACTATATCATGAAGAGCAAGAAATACCGCTCAGTCGCAAACAATACACAGCCTACGAAAAATACATGCAGAACATGCAAAAGTTAGAGGAAGAAAGGAGAGTGCAAGAAAGGAAAGAAAAGAAGCGGGAAGACGAGGAAAGTGGAAGGGTAAAAGAACGTAGAACTGAACAGATGAGGGAAGTAGATAAGGCTAGAGAAGAAGCGAAGAAGCAAAAAGAAATAGATGAGGAAGCGGAACGTAAGTGCAGACAGAGGGCACGAGATTTAGAATATTGGCAACGGGAAGTTTAAAAAACCCAATCCTGTTGTAGAATGGGAAGACATAGAAGAATTCTTTCCTGCAAGTGATGCAGTACCAGGTACAAGCGGGACAAATATTGAAGATGATTTTGACACCAGAAGCATCGAGGAAACGATTGATAAAATCTATGACGAAATGGGGCTGGATCTAATTTCTCAATGGGGTAGGGAGAATGAGCGCTTAGAGAGCACTCAGCTATGTGACACTGAGGATGTCACCCGAAGTAGTGGGAGCAGGGGACTGTCCCTTGACAGGCTAGAGATTGGACAGAATGAAGAAGATGCAAGAAGTTGTGTAAACTGGGAGTATTCAGAGTCTGACTCCGGTGGGGAAACGGAGGAAGTGGCATATGACAAAGGGAGACGGTGCGAAAAATGGCTCGCAAGGGTCCGAGAGGAACGATGGTCAGATGCTAACGGGTCCTCAAGTAGGACACCGAAGTCCGCTGGATAGTCCAGCCGACATTAAGAATCACCCCACGGTCAGATGCGGACAGGTTAAGGGCATTGCCAAGTAGAAGGCAAGGCGGGAACGCCACCCCGGCGAAAGACCGGCGAAAGATCGGAGAGGTATGGGGAAGTAGAAGGTGGACTGTGCATTCCAATTCCCATTGCTAGAAAAGGGGGGAACAAGACCGCAATATATTCCATGGCCACACATGGACCGAGAGAACCTTAAAAATAAGCTTCCAATGCTGACATCGGGAGCCAGAAAGTGGATACATGAATTAGAGAAAATGACGGGGGGTGTCACCCTAGCCATAGGGGACATTAAGGGGCTCCTAATTGCTATACTTGGTGAAAGAGCAGACGACGTGTGGAAAAGGGCGGGCTACCCTAGGGTAACCATAACCGACACCTCCCATGACGGTGCGCCATTTAATAACTGTAGAGCAGCAGTGTGGAAAGCGCTGCGTACGCTATATCCAGACATGTCTTATATGGGAGCTATAATGACTCGAAAAATGAAAGAGTCAGAGGATCCATTGCTTTATATCCAGAATTTACAACACGCATGTGTGCTCAAAACTCATGAATCTTGGACGAAATCCATCCCTGTATTCTACCATATTTGGTGCCAAGGGTTACCAGAACCGATGCAAAAACAGCTCAAGAAATTGGTAGGAATCAAAGCTAAACCATGGGCCGAAATACAGTTGACAATTGCACATTATTGTATATATATTACAAGAAAAGAATCGGAAAAAGGAGGCAACTCGTAAGGGAGAGGAGGCGAAGCTAGTGCAAAGGAAACTCTCGACTAACTCATCACAGAATAATCAGAGTAACATAGGATTATACCCAAGAGGAAGAGGTTTTGGAAGAAGAGGTTGGAAAAATAATCAGGGAGAGTTTCGAGGTAACCAAGGAGGTTTTCAAATTGTTCAAGGTGGCTTCCAGAACACACAGATGGCCAGATGGCCTGACCACCGCCAGTATGTTGGCTGTGCAAAATGAATGGACACGAGGCGCGCAGGTGCAGAAGTCATGGCATGTGGCAAAATAAAAAAGGGATGGGGGCAGGCATGGCGAATCAACCTGCCATCCCGCAACAGGGCGGTGCACAAAATTACACCGTGCAGCAGCAGGCGGCAGGCTTGCGGCAAGGTGCACAACAAGAGGTTCAACCACTGAACATGGGGAACTTGCCGCAGGGACTACCACAGCAGGCACCGCCGCAGATGGCTCAGTGCAATAATCCAGAAGAGGGAATTAATCCTGGAAATGGGGGAAACTCACACATGTACAGTGGACCGAAACTATATATAAAATAGGACAGCTCACGGGAGACATTGATGTGTTCTATCCTATCAGTGACACCAGACCGTAATAGGGAACCTAGGGTGAATGTCACCATAGGGGGTAAAGAATATTTCTTCCTAGTTGACACGGGTGCGACGTGTTCATGCATACGAGAAGGCAAATTTTCCTTGTCCGGTGAGGCCATTGATACCCAGAGTTTCACTGGAGCTCATAGTAGAGTTGCCTTTACAGATGCACTCCCAGTCTCAGTGGGAGAACGCAAAATGAATGTACCTATATTATATTCACGCCAGACCCCAGTAAATATTCTGGGTCGGGACCTGATGACTAAATTAATCATGACCATCTTGTTTACCGAGGATGGTATTGTATTCTCCACCCCAGGAATGCATTATTCAAACGTGTGCGAAATGATCAGAGCATACTCAGGACGTATAGCTATGAGAGCTATACCGTTAGAACCAGAAGTCTTTGCATATGGTACGGGTGCTCATGGCGGGATTGCCAGGCCTCGTAGACAAAACTATGAGAACCCCTGATGAGTTTCTATTCAGACCAAGAATACCCATGCACGAAGAGGAGGGACAAGTATTTCCCTTAATGATGCTATCTGCTGCAATGCGAGGAAAAGTGGTATTGGTTGAAGGATATGACGATGAAGGCAGACAATGGTGTGCGATCATTGCCATTGAAGAGGGGTATCGAGTGACTGACGTCACCAATGACGATCTGTTAGAAGAACACACTGACCTAAAAGAGACAAGAGTGGAGGTGAGTCTCATATTTTGGGTCAAAATGATCAAACGGGAAGTGCCACAGGGAATGATGTTGGCACTGGTACTCCCAGAATACTTTGAGGACGACATGGCCCAAGTGCCTGCCGCAGTATGGACTACAGGGCCCTAAGATGTAGGTCTCCTGAAGGGGGCGGGTGAAGTGAAAATCAAACTGAAACCAGGAGCAATTTTACCACGAGTGCGACAATATCCCATGTCCAGAGAGGCAGATGAAGGAATCGCGAAGACAATCTCCACCATGATGGAGCAAGGCATCCTAGTGACTTCAGAATCACCTTGCAACACAGTGATTTACCCTGTCAAAAAATCAAAGGGAGGGTCTTGGTGTTTAATCCAAGATTTACGAGCATTAAACAATATAGTTGAAGCCGAATTCCCTCTAGTCCCTAATCCATCCACGATTCTGTGCAGCACACTCACTGAGGCAAAATATTTCACGGTGATCGATTTGAAAAATGCATTTTTCTCAATCCCGCTGCACCATGACTTTCAAGACCTGAAGTCATTTACTTTCAGACAAATGCGCCTGAAAAGTATGAGGTTGCCACAGGGGTACTGTGAGTCTCCGTCTATTTTCAGCAGAGTCCTGCAAATGGACCTAAGTAATACTGTGGTGGATATTGTTGTTTTGCAGTGTGTAGATGACATTCTGATCTGCAGCACCACTGAAGAGCAATGCAGGCGCGACTCTGTCCAGCTATTGACTATACTGGCTGAGACGGGATACAAAGTAGACAAGGATAAGTTGCAGTACTGCCAACAGGACGTGTTGTACATAGGGCAACTGATCTCACATGAGGGGAAGAAGGTAACCCCAGAAAGGGCAGAAGCTATCATGAACACGACCAAGCCGCGCACGATAAAACAAATGCAGAGCTTCTTAGGCCTGTGCAAATATGTCAGAGCATGGGTCTTTGGCTACAGCTCGTATACAAAGCCCTTGCTACAGGTCCTTAAAAAGGTCTAGGTAACAAAAGGAGAAATTGAATGGAATGAAGCAATGGAGAAAGGGTTTACAGAACTCAAGGGGGCAATTTGAAAGGCCCCAGTTCTCGGGATTCCTAATTATGCAGAGGAATTCTACTTGTTCTCACATACCGATAACAATTTTATGACGGCAGTGCTCGCACAGCGAACCTCGCTGGGGTACAAGCCCCTAGCATATTACAGCAGGAGTCTGGACCCGGTCATGAAGGGCCACTTCCCATGTGAACAAAACCTAGCTGCTGCCACATTCGCCATCGAGAAAGTGTCATCCATTGTGATGGGGTGCTCCATGACATTGTATGTTGAGTACTCGCTGCTCGCCATATTAGAGAAACCAAAGGGCACACTGACATCTCAAAGAGCATCCGCCTATGAGGTAATTATCTCTAATCCATTGTTCAAAACTAGTGTAATGTAAGACTGTAAACCCTGCTACGTTCATAGTCGAGCCAGTCACAGAGGGAGAACCTATACACGACTGTGCAAACTATGAGGAATTCTATGATGAAATCCCCAGGGTAAAGGAAAATGCCGTGGCAGGCGGAGAGGTCGTCTTTATTGACGGGTCTTTGAGAATTGACCAAGAAGACGGACAAAGGTATACAGGCGTGGCTGTGGTAAAGCACCTAGCGAACGGGGAGTTTCGAGTACTAGTTAGTGCACGACTACCATCTCATTATTAGGCACAGGCTGCAGAACTATTGGCATTGATACTCGCCATTGAGAATCATGCAGACCAGGAAGTAGCAGTATACAGTGACTCTGCCTATGTGACGTCCACAGTGCATGCAGGACTAGCACGCTGGAAAAGGAGGGGCTACCTCAGAGCAGACGGCACACCAGTGCAACACGCAGCCTTATTGGACAGGCTGATACAAGCACTACAGCTCCCAGTGGGCATGGCGGTCGTGAAATGCGCTGCTCATACCAAGGGGACCGATTTCATGTCACGTGGCAACCATGAAGCGGACATGGAAGCCAAGCACATGGCATCCAAGAATGAAACAATCATGGACGTGGAGGTGGCACATACCCATGAGCGAATGATGGTAGCGCGAGCCATACCGGAAGCCTATAGTAGTATGGGGCAGATTCAGCTAATGGAGCTACAGGAGGAGGCACCACAGGAGGAGAAGAATGTATGGAAGCATCGAGGGTTTTCCTTAAACCCCTCTGACAGGCAGTGGAGGCAAGACAGCACTGGTAAACCAGTAATGCCTGTTGCCCTCCTAAAGGTAGCATTAGAACAACTGCACTACCCCATCCACATGACAAAAGAAAATCTTGCTGCAACGCTCGCAGAAGACTGGTTCACACCGAATTTGGCAGAGTATGTAGCATTTTTCATGGTGAACTGCATTATCTGCCAGCAATTCACTGCTTGGCACACATTAAAAGTAGTGAGAGGAATCATTCCCAGACCAAACGGACCATTCCAGCACTTACATATTGACTACTTCGACATGATTCAAATGTGCAATGGGTACAGGTATTTAATTGTGGTGGTGTGTCCATTCTCTAGATGGATAGAAGCAGGTCCCTGTACACACCCCGACGCTGCCTGTGCTGCTAAGTTCCTGGTGAGAGAAGTGTTCCCTAGATGGGGGGTGCGCAAGGTAATGAGATCAGATAATGGGGCCCACTTTGTAAATTCAGTGTTCGAACAGATTAGTTCATTGCTTGGTATAAGGCACAAATTCTCGTCAGCGTATCATCCAGAGGGGAATGGGATATGTGAACGAATCAATGACTTGCTTAAGGAGATGATAGCCAAGTTGAAGCTCACATTAAAGAAAGGATGGCTGCACTGTCTACCATTGGCATTGTATGCACTTTGGAACCAACCAGGCTCCGACCATCACCTCACGCCGCACGAGATAGTTACAGGCAGAAGGATGAGGACCCTTCTTACCCCCAGAGATAGAGCTAGTTGTGATGCCCAGCCGACTAGGGAGGTTCTGGGAACAGAGATGCAAAAGTACCTAAACTGTTTGACATTCAGTGCCTCTGTCATTTCAGACCAGCTGCAGCAACGGCAAAGAGGAGGTGGCGCAGCACATAACGCAGCAGGAAGTGCTGAAGCAGACAACGAGCAAGGTGTACATGCGCCCCTCGTCTTCCCTGGTGACAGCATTTTGGTGAAGAACTTTACCAAGAAAAGGTGGTACGAGCCACGATTTAATGGCCCGTTCATTGTAGAGGACTGCACCCCCTCCGCCGTCAAGCTCCAGGGCAGAAGGGCATGGATCTTCATAAATGACATTAAGCCCTACATAGGGGAGAGCCCTCCTGCTGCATCCGACTGCAAAGAGACCACGGACAACGGGAAAGAACATCAGCACGTGCAAACACGATCCATGGTGAAGAAGAAGGACGCATGAGCAGAAAACCAAGACAAAGAACCCGGCTGCAAAGTGTGGCATAGAACGGGACCAGCTCCCCAAGCAAGGGGAAAAAAACACTTAACGAAGACTCTGTACATCCCAGTTGCAGGGTAAAGAGAAGCACATCCTAAGCCACAACAAAATTGATAAAATGAGCTTTCAAAAGCACGACATACTCAATTAGTACAAAGAATCAAGACTCTAATAGACTGCAAATATGACATTGCCTGAGAGTGTAATACAGTATCCTGAAGCAATCAGTTTTGAGACTTTGTTCACAGAATTTATGGTACCTTCCGGCAGAAGTCTCAAGTGGGATGTGCTAACCTATTTCTAACTCGTGGTGCTATCATACCCATCACTCATAGGGAGAGGAGCCAGTGTCACAGACTTTATCCAAGATCCGGCCAACAAGAAAATAATCTGGCAACTACTGACTGTCATCACAGAAGCCTTCATTGTACTATCAGAGTACGGTGATAAGGGTACAGATGCTTCCACCACAAGTGATCCTTGATGAACTTACATATACCCTATATTTCTGCATCATAGAGGAATGCCCAGGACTCGTCGGGAGAACTACAGATACCCTAACCTTCATCAGAGATCCAAGAAACAATGAATTCCTAAAGCAAGTGTGGCACAAATTAAATTACGTGGTTGCAGATACCCAGCTAGTCCACAATGTCATGCTCAGACTAGTCAAAGACTATCCTGAAATGGTACGAAGGCCTGCAGATGTTGACGTCATCACCTTCTTTAGAGTTCTGGCCAACGCCCCACACATGGGCACACTCCTTCATAGCATAATGCTTCAAGTGTAACTGTCCAATGTCCAGCGAGAATTCCTAAGGAGATTCCAGTGAGGCCTTTCGCCGAGGGACAGATCGAGGAGACAAAGACTGCTCACACTGCAAGAAAGGCCTGTGATCTAGAGGCTAGAAAATCAGAGCAAATGTCATTAACACCAGAAAACAGCCAATATGCATACTGTGTTTTCTTCACCCTCATTGAAAACTTTCCAGAACTAGTGGGTAGACCCAGCAATGTTGACATACCCACATTCCTCAGAGATCCAGCAAAAAACGTGCAATTGAACAGGCTCCTAAGGGCTATTATAGCGCAACTAATAAGCAATTATGGACATCCACTGCTGAGGAGAGCCTTAGAAGGAGAAAATCCAAAATAGAACTTTGTCGTCATTGGTTCAGATAGAGAAAAGAGACACTGTTCTTCAACTTGCCGCCGAGAGACCGAACGAAAGGAGCAGACACAAGAACTTTGCCATCTTATTTTTCCTTTCCTGCATCCTTCAAATGTTTTCTATTTTTTCATATATTGACTTCTGCTTTTATTTTTGTTCCTGTTTGAACAACATCCTATTTTTGTGATTTTGATTCATTTTCTATTTTTCCATATCTTCATTTTTATTCTATTCTTGTTCCTATTTTTACAACTTCATTTTTGTACGATTAGCTCATTTTTTCCTATTTTTGCCACACGTTCACTTTTATTGTTATTTTGTTCAGCATTCCATTTTTGTGTAATTTGTAGCAGTCTTTTCAGTTTCTTCTTTCGCATTGAACTGTCACCAGCATGTCCTCAGGACCGAGGCAAATTCGAGGAATCCACTGGAACCTCACCTACTTTAGATACACATAAATAAATGTGATGTATCAGAACTGCTAGCCTAACCATTTTCCTTAGTCTAGCACAGAAACTGTACTGAGGTCCCAGAGACTACCGTCGTCACTCACATGAGGGGGGACATTTGGAGAAGCAATCGTCCCTCTAATAGTAACAAACTCTCGAAATACGAGACCAGAGCAAAAGAAGGAATACATAACTGACTATGAACACATTCGAAATGGGTGCCCAGAACAGTAACTTGGTTCTACCCCCAACAGAAGGGCACCCCCGCTTTCCTGGGAGAAAATGCTGCCAGATGTCTTACAAAATCTATCATGTGTATATGCTTGGTGATCATCGTGGTCTTTCTGTCATTGACTATCAGAACTGCTCTCTCCATTGGTGCGCGAAGCGCCCCAATTTCAGTGCACCTACCACATAATGAACATATGAATCCCACGAAAGCACCCCGATCCTACATAGTGATTCCAGTTACAAGAAATGCTAATGATGAAGCAAATTATTTAAAATTGAATGTAATTAGCAGTGATACGTATACACTTGAGGTAATGAATGGGGAGAAATGCTGGAGACAGGGTCAGCACGGAATGAATGAAAACTTTGCACTGACCACTGCATGCAACCACACGCACGATGCACGCAGACAAGGGCAAGTGTCAATGGCTACAAGGCCTCCAATGAAGGCAGCAGAGAAGGAGAGACTGCCAGCCGAACATTCAATTCCAGAGAATAGTGGAGATAACCAAGAAAAGCCGAGTGAATTACCAAAGACAGAGGAAATAGCAAAATCCCTCAAAAGAACAGAAGTGGCCGCGAAAGAACTCACAGAGAAGACACACATGCTAATAGAGTATTTGATCCCATTCATAGTCCAAACAAAGAAACTACACGAGGAGCTGAAAAACAGAACTATAGAAACTATAACAGAAAGCACACCTGCTCCAACGCAAGGAACAAGCCGCAGGCCTACAACATAGCCACGAGTTGGGAGGTTTGTGAACCAATGGTGGTTACGGGAAGTTTATGGCAGACTACAAAAGGGAAGTAAAGGAAGTACAAATCCTCCTCCTACCACAGTGATGCAGTCGAGGCAGCCTGCTCCATTGAGGTACCCGAAGTGGCACAGATGCACTCAGAGACGTGGTCATAGCAAACTACAGAAGAACGCTGAGAATCAAGAGAAGCCCTCATGAAAATAACAATGAACTTAATGATTACCTGGACAGCACAGCCCATCTCGGAAACAACATATGGTGCCAGCACATGAAGGAAGTAGGACGAAGGTATTCAGAAGGAGAATGCTTTGTCTGTGCACTCCTACCATACAGCATGGAAAAATCCAAGATGTTTGTGGCAGTAGAAATCGATGTTCCTACAGCACACTGTATGTCACATGTAGCAATGTGCAACACCAGAGGACAATTTATGGGAAGAGACCCCTTGTTAATATGGGCCAACGAAATGGATTACCCGGATGAAGATGGATACGTCCAGGACATTAAAACAAGAAACCGAGCACACACTAGAAATCATGTTATCAGGTACAAGAACCCTTGTATCAAAGGTTTGGGGATAAAATGGGAAATAAACCCAATATTGAACGTTCAAGGAAAACCTACAGAGGAGGCTCATATCTGGAAGAACAGAGGCCAAATGCAGATCTGGTGGTCAGTGGTCTCCCCAGATGGATGGGAAGACGGAATAGTAATCTGCCGAGCGTGGATGGTCCTTGGAGCCTGCGAGGAAGCAATAGAGAATTTGCAGAGGTTATGCAAACTTGTGTGGCCAAAGCTAGTAAAGTTGCTAACATGGGTCGAAGATAGAGGGGGACCCCACTACAGATAGTGCGACTGGAGAGCCTGAAACTATGCTTCAGAAAGAATGGCAGAAGGAAGATGGGAGAGAAACAAAACTGTGGACGAATCTTTGAAGCTCCGGTAATGACACAAGGATCCGCAGTTATTATGGACCATTACTGGGCATGTGGATCCAAGGCTTACATAAGGCTGCCGAAAAACTGGTGAGGCATATGCACACTAGTGAACGTCCATGTTCCCGCACTAGTGATCCCTAAGAATGACCTAAAGTTGGACAGTTTCCCAAAAGCAGATGCTCATCTAAGAAGAAGAAGATCTGTGGAACTGGTATCCAGGATGAAGAGGGAAAATCAGAAGAGGCATTCCATGCAATCCCTTAGGAACACAGGCTGTTCAGCCTCACCTCAACAGTATTCACAACCCTACTCCTGCCCCACATCCAAGTTGGAGTGAATACTAAATGGTTACAGATAACCAGATGGGACTTGTTGCAGACCATCAATACCACTATAAAAGGATTCAACACTATCAAGGTAGAGCTGAGAGCAATCAGACTGATGACCCTCCAAAACAGATATGTGCTTGACATGATCACTGCAATAGATGGAGGTGTTTGTGCAAAAATCAGAGAATCATGTTGCACATTTGAACCATCGCACGGTGAAGAAAACGGAACCCTAACAGAGGCCATAAGCATGCTGACAAGCCTGAAAAAACAGATGATCGATGAAAGTGACAAAGTAGACGATGACAGCTGGTTTGGAGACCAATTCTCGTGGGTCCCACAATGGATGGCAGATATATTCTAGTTTCTGGGAGCTCTACTAGCAATGGTATTGGTAGGATTCTGTGTTATCAATATAATCATTATACAGTGCCAGAAAACAGTAAAGAAAGCCATAGGGATGAAAATAATGAGCGATGTCGGTCCAGGATGGAAGCCCAGAGACCTTACTGTTGAAGAAATAAGAGACTTTGTGAAAGCCAGCACATTTGCGCCTGAGGGAACAAAGTTCACATACCCTAAGAAACGAAGAAGGTATGAAGTAAAATGGATCTACTGCAGCCCAAATGTCAGCTAATGACATGGAACAAAGACGAACATGTGAAGACAGCAGGGAGTTTGAAGGGAGTGATAAAAATATGGACTCCAAAGGCTCACACATTCACACCATCATGTACCAACGCAGAGGACGATGAGCATGACACTGAAGAAGCAAAGGAAATTAATGCAAAGGAGATTGCAGAAATGGTGATGAACCGACCAGAGGGGGGAGTGTAGAGGAGGTCCCAGACATGGCTGCACCCCTTCCCCTCATTTTGAGGTACCAGGAGCATATTCACCAAGGTATGTGACGTATGAAGAGCAAATGGACCTACAAAGAGCTGCACTGGGACTCTGCCCAGTATACTTAAGAAGATCCATACCGTTTGAAGCACCCTTTACCAGACAACCCTGGGCAGCACGGTACCCTATCAGACAGCCATACCAGCAGCTGATACGAAATGCGGAGTACCTACACACGGTCCATGAAGAGACCCCAAAAGCCATGATGGAAGTCCAGTGGAAATGACACAAGGGCCTGAACAGATCCGTGAATGAACAAAAGCAGCTATCGAAGATAACACGCCAGTGCGAGGAACTACGAAATTGAATGGAATAGGCACAGAGAGGAGACAATGTTACAATGAGAGGAAACAGTGTTACGAGACAAGATGGAAGCAACCATCCTGCTAAATGTATGTAAATAGGCTTGAAACGCAAGATGCTAAGAAATCGATACCGCTTGCAATGCTTAGTAGAAGATAGAGTGCCAAGCGCCAACCATATATCTACCTCAATAAGGCACATTCTACAAGTGCAACTCCATTTTGTAAAAGCAGAAAGGTACCCAGGCGGCCAGAGGCCTGACAGGCCAAGTTTTGAAACCCAGCCAAAGAACAGAAAAGGAGCGGAATAGAAACTCAACAAAGAGCGGCTCATGCCTAGGAAATTGAGGTCAACCAGAGAAGGGGAGGAGAGGGTCAGCTCACAAGACTCCAACTTCAGAGCATACCAGCCTGCCTCATGAAGGTCAAGATAAGGGGGGCCAATGCAGGTGGCTAGGCCGACACAGAATTAAATGCACTAAAAGCTGGAAACTGAAGCAGATTCATGGTGAACTAACACGTGACCAGCCAGGCGCAAAGAAGTACCATCGCCTGATGTCATCCAGGACCCGAGGATTCCATAACTTTTACAGATAAGAGACTACAGTTTCGAGGCCAACCTTAGCCAACTAATTGACACGTTGCCCTAAAACACTGATTGATGGAAGGGAGGCAGGGTGAAACTTGGGACACCAGGCACAGGGGTGTCCATTCTGCATGCTGCTAATTAAAAGTGGAAATGTATGTCTAGGGGTGTAACCTGCCCAATCACAATGGACCAAGTTATCTGGAGTCCTATAGATATTGTAACTAATAGAACTTCGTAGTTGTAGTGACGTCTATCTCATATGATGTAGAGGGATGGGCGTAGACGCCCACCCGATAAGAGTTATTCAATTCGCATGCCCTATTATCATATACAGATATAACACCTATACTTAAGTTACCTTTCCTAACCAATTATATTGCATGATGATTTCCGTAAAGTTAGACGTCAATGATGATGAGTTTTATGCATAAAAGTGGCTGTTTAACTGAAGTTCGAGGAAGTCGGGGCGAGACAGGTGATCGCACTACAGCTGATTCCCGTTTGTTTCCCTGTTTGATGTACTTGTCATTAAATGGACTTCCCTTTGCCAACCTATTGAGTCCTCATTATTGAGTCGTGTCGGAGTAAGTGAATCCTGCACCCCCTGTCCTCACATGGTGCAGCTATCTTTCTTGTCTTACAAGTTCTAGAGGGTGAGTGCTGACCAATGGGCCCGTCAGCGCATTCCTCTCCTCCAGAACAAGGCGTGGATACATCAAAAGCCTTTGGCCATGGGCAGCCTGATTAGAATCTCAAGGCCCCATGGATTTACATATCCATTGTCACACCTTGCTGGTGGCGGTGAATACTGAAGAATGTTAATTAGCAGGCCTCAGAGAGGCCTGGGTGCAGGAAGTGACAATGGAGACCAGACTCCAACAACTCTTTTTAATGCAATGTGTCAACTTGGTACTAACACCCCTCCTTGGTATGAAAGGGTAGTGAATGTCCTGTCTGTAACCACTCCTTTCAGAGCAGAGTAGTATGTAAATCGTAGGAGATGAAAGTCTGCGTGCAACCTCCAACTTCAAAGGAGGTCCATGTTGTGATAAAACGCTACACAGGGCTCAGTTAATTAGGGAGACTCTTTGATGTATTGCAGACAGGAAGATGGGTGGGACTTAGAAGTATATGTTGTCATCTTTCCCCTGTCTATTGCCAAGTGCCCTGGTTCTGAAGCATCACTGAAGATTATTGGTGGAGACCCAGGATTGGCTGACTTATGTTAGGCTTGGGATACACCAATCCCTGGGCCCCGTTTGGCAGTAAAAGAGGGCTGAGCCCCTCACTGATCAGATCAATGAAGATTTTGCAAGGAGTAAGAAGAAGTACTCATGTGGACTTGAGCTGAAGAAACAGTCTTCCTTACATCTTTCTCAAGTAAATGAAGTCCAGCAATTCCAAGCGGAAAGAAAGATCCCTCCCCTAAACATCTGCCAGGGAACAGAGGGAGATACCTGACTCAGAGGTCCCGTCTACAAGCTCTTGTACTGGTACCCAGCCAGCACACAGCGTACCCTGCTAGCTTTTAACAGCAAGCTTCCTAGGTGGGAAGTGTCAGAGAGTCTCTGAACAAAGGACAAGGCTGTTGCCTGCTAACACCATGCTGAGCTTTGGGTCGTCCAATTTGAAAGGACACAAGCCCTGTGAAGAAGCTAAGAGGAGCACCACACAAGCAGCATTCAGCATCCATCTTTTTAAGGACAATTTCGAGACAGTCGTGTCCTCGAACTGCATCCGGCTGCACAGCTGACTGTTGCCCTAGTGCAGTCGCCAGAGCCGTCTGAGACACCTCGACCAGTATTCCAGATCCGCCAACCAGCACAGAGACAATGATTCTTGGCCTCGAGCCACTGCGCCAGACAGCCTGCAGACGTCATACCAGCCCCGCTTGATGAACTGCCTGCCGCTGGGTACCCACAGCTGCCTCCTGCCGCTAATTCTGTCTTACGGGCTGCAAAGCACCCTGGAACCGTCTCAAGGCTGTCAAGCACTGGGAACGTCTTCAGTACCATGTACATTGTGGTTCTGTCCTCCTGGTCCTTCTTAGAGGGCCACTAGAGACAGGTATGACCCTTTGCCCCTTTGGTGTTGAAACCAAATAACCTTGAACAGTAAGACTGATTACTTTACCAACTATCCTCCTGTCAGTATCCAGAGTGCATCACTTTCCTTTGTGAAACTGTCTGTCCTCTGTGTTTCTTTACAGTGTGAGTTGTAATTGTAGTGTGTTAGAACAGTCTGTTGTAGAAATAATAAAGTAGATATTTTTATACAACCTTGACTGGACAGTCCCTTTCATCATTGGGTTATAATTGTTTTTTCGCTGTGCTGCAACTAACCAACAATCCATAACCTTGCAGAGATAAGCCTGCCGTTCTGTCCACGTTACCAGAATTGGACAAGGGGGTCTTTTAATTCACTTTTATTCCAATCTGTTCTGACCCCTTCTGGTGTACTAGAGGTGTGGGGTTGATTGATGGTTTAGAAACCGATATTCATCCTTGGACCACTGGTTGATTTGTCACAGGTGTGATTGCTAGGTTTCGGAGGGGGATATATAAGGCGAATGTGGATGTAAATTATATAATGGTCTGACCATATCCAAGGTCTGGTCTGATTTATATAGACTTTGAGATTCCTAGCGATACCCAATCCAAGATGTTATTTTTATCGGTGGTGGGTTTGTTGCTCTGAACTGAGTAATTGATAATACTCAGAGCAGATTCCAACTCAATCGCTTCTTTGTCCGGTTTGTTTTCCCTCCAGCAGTTCAGGTGCCCCAGGAAAAGGGTAGCAGTGTTTGAGCTGGAAATTGTATTTAAGATTTGAATTATCTCTTCATTAAAATTGGAAATTTATGTAGGTGGCCTTGTAGATGAGGACTATTTGTATACAGTTATGGCTATTCAGGGGAATTTTAACATGTAAAATCACACAGCCTTGACAAGAAATGAAGATTCCTCAATCAGTTTTGGCGATGATTACCACCCCAACTCCATTGTCTTGAGCTCGATTTGTACAAAAGATTGAGAATCCTTGTACTGGAGAGGCGGATTATCCTCTGATGGGCCCATAGGTCAGAACACACTCTCTAGTACCTGTAAGACAAGATAACTGCAGCAAGTGAGGAATGGGGGTGCAGGATTCACTTACTCCAACATGACTCAATAATGAGGACTCATTAACTCAATAAGTAGTTTGGCAAAGGGAAGCCTGTTTAGTGACAAGCACAGAAAACGGGGAAACAATTGGAAATCAGCAGCATTGCGATCAACTGTCTCGCTTCAACTTCCTCGAACTTCATTCAAACAGCAACAGTTATAGTCAAAACTCGTCATCAATGACGTCTAACTCTACAAGTTTGTCATGCAATATAATTGGTTAGAAAAGGTAACTTTAGGATAGGTGCTATATCTGTATATGGTAACAGAGCATGCAGATTGGATATCTCTTATCGGGCGGCGTCTACGCCCCTCCCTCTACATCACACATGATAGACGTCACTACAAGTACAACATCCTATTGGTTCTACTAAATATAGCACCCTAGATAACTTGGTCCATTGTGATTGGGCAGGTTACACCCCTAGACATAAATCTCCATTGTAATTAGCAGCATGCAGAATGGACACCCAGGTGCCTCGTGTCCCAAGATTCACCCAGCCTCCCTTACATGAATCAGTGCTTTTGGGCTATGTGTCAATTAGTTGGCTGGGTATGTCCTCGAAACTGTAGCCTCTTATCTGGAGAAGTTATGGCATCCTTGGATCTGGGTGACATCAGCCATTGGTAACTTTTTGCGCTTGGTTGGTCACATGTCTGTTCACCGTGAATCTGCTTCAGTTTCCAGCTTTTTGTGTATTTGATTCTTCTTTAGCATTGCCATCTGCCTGGACCCCCCTTATCTTGACCTTCACGGGGCTGGCTGGTATGCTCTGCAGTTTCGATTCTCCAGCGTTGCCGCTCTCTCCCTTCCTTGGGTTGACCTCGAATTCCCAGGCATGAGCTGCTCCTTGTTGAGTTTCTATTCTGCTCCTTCTCCTGGCTTTGACTGGGCTATGAAACCTTGCCTGTTAGGCCTCTGATAGCCTGGGCATACTTCAGCTTTACAAAATGGAGTCGCACGTGTATAGCGTGCCTTATCGAGGTAGATATATTGTTGGCGCTTGCCGCTCTATTCTTCTACTAAGCATTGCAAGCAGTACTGTTTTCTTAGCTTCTTGCGTTCCAAGCCTATTTACACGTGTTAACTGGTTGGCGACTTCCATCTTGCCTCGTAGCAACGTTTCCTTACGTTTCAACATCGTCTCTTCTCCTGTGTCCATTACATCTATTTTCACAGCTGCTTCCACTGGCGTGTTATCTTTGACAGCCGTTTTGTTCCTTTGTGAGTCTATCGGGGCCCTTGTGTAATTTCCACTGGCCATCCATTAAGGCTCTTTGGGTCTCTTTGTGGACTGTATGTAGGTACACTTCATTTTGTCTCAACTGCTGGTATGGTTGTCTAAGAGGGTATTGTGCAGCCCATGATTGTCTAGTTATGGGTGCTTCAACAGGTATTGCTCTTCTGATGTACACTGGGCAGAGCCTGAGTGCTGCTCTCTGTTGGTTCATTTGCTCCTCATACATCACATACCTTGGCAAGTACGCTCCTGGCACCTCAAAATGGGGGGCAGGGGTGCAGGCCATGTCTGGGCCCTCCTCTACACTCCCCCCTCTGGTCAGTTCATCGACCACTTCTGCTTCCTCTTTTGCAATTATTTCCTTTGATTCTTCGCTGTCTTGTTCATCTCTTTCCGGGTTTGTACATGACGGTGTGAATGTGTGTATCTTGGGAGTCCATATTTTTATCACACCTTTCAAACTTCCTGCTGTTTTTACATGTTCGTCTTTGTTACAGGTCATTAGCTGGCATTGTCCATTTGGGCTGCAATAGATCAATTTTCCTTCATACTTTCTATGTTTCCTGGGATATGTAAACTTTGTTCCTTCTGGCGCAAATTCACTGGCTTTCACAAAGTCTCTTATTTCTTCATCAGTCAGGTCTCTGGGCTTCCATCCTGGTTCGACATTGACCATGATTTTCATCCCGATGGCTTCCTTCGCAGTTTCCTGGCACTATGTGATGATTATCTTGCTAACACAGACTCCTAGCAGTACCATTGCTAGTAAGGCTCCCAGAAACTTGAATATATATGCCATCCATTGTGGGACCCATGAGAACAGGGCTCCAACCAGCTGTCATCATCCACTTCATCACCTTCATTGATCATATGTTTCTTTAGGTTTGTCAACATACTTATGGCTCTGTTAGGGTTCCATTTTCTTCATCCTGAGATGGTGTAAATATGCAACACGATTCTCCGATTTTTGCGCAAACACCTCCATCCATCGCTGTGATCATGTCTAGTACATATCTGTTCTGGAGGGTCATCAGTCGGATTGCTCTTAGGTCCTCTTTGATCGCATTAAATTATTTTATGGTAGTGTTGATGGTCTGTAATAACTCCCATCTGTTTATCCACAGCCATTTAGCATTCACTCCAACTTGCATGTGTGGCAAGAGCATTGTGGTGAATACTGTCGAGGTGAGGCTGAACAGCCTGTGTTTGTATGGAATTGCATGGAATGCCTTTTCTGATTTGGAAGAAAAGTAATTTTCACCCTTCATCCTGGATACCAGTTCCACAGCTCTCCTTTTTCTTAGATGAGCATCTGTTTTCGGGAAACTGTCCAAATTCAGGTCATTTTTAGGGATCACTAGTGCGGGAACGTGGAAGTTCACCAGTGAGCATATGCCTCCCCAGTTCTTCGGTAGTCTTATATATGCCTTGGATCCACACGCCCAGTAATGATCCATAATGACTGTGGTTCCTTGTGTCATTGCTGGGGCTTCAAAGACTCATCAGCAGTTTACATTCTCTCCTATCTTCCTCGTGCCATTACTTCTGAAGCATAGTTTCGGGCTTTCCAGTGGTACTATTTGCAGTGGCCCTCCTCTGTCTTTGACCCCTGTTAGCAGCTTTACCAATTTCGGCCATAGAGGTTTGCATAACCTCTGTGATTTCTCTATTGCTTCTTGGCAGGCTCCAAGGACCCTCCATGCTCGGCAGATTACTACCCCTTCTTCCCATCCATTTGGGGAAACTGCTGTTCCCCAGATCTGCATCTGGCCTCTGTTCTTCCAGATTTTAGCCTCTTCTGCAGTTTTTCCTTGAACGTTCAGTCTCAGGTTTATTTCCCATCTCGTTCCTGATCCTTTGACTTCAGGTTTCTCGTATCTGATTACGTGATTCCTGGAATGTGCCCTGTTTCTTTTTTTAATGTCCTGGACGTAGCCATCTTCATCTGGGTAACCCTTTTGGTGGCCCAAATCAGTGAGGCGTCTCTTCCCATAAATTGTCCTCTGGTGTTACACATTGCTAAGTGTGACATACAGTGTGCTTTAGGGACATCAATTTCCACTGCCACGAAGATCTTGGATTTTCCCATGCTGTACGATAGAAGTGCACAGACGAAGCATTCTCCTTCTGATTCACTTCGTCCTACTTCCTTCATGTGTTGGTACCATATGTTGTTTCCGAAATGGGCAGTGCTGTCCAGGTAATCATTGAGTTCATTGTCATCTTCGTGCGGGCTTCTCTTTATTGTCAGCGTTCCTCTGTAGTTTGCGATAGCTATGTCCTTGAATGCATTTGTGTTGCTTTTCCACTCTGGGCATCTCGGTGGAGCAGGTTTCCTTGGCAGTATCGCTGTGGTAGAAGAAGGTTTCACGTTTCTTTTCCTTTCCTTTTGTAATCTTTCATAGATGTTCTCTAACCACCATTGGCTCACCAACTTCCCAACGCGTGGTTGTGTCCTGGGCCTGGTGCTTGTTCCTTGCGTTGGAGCTGGAGTGCTTGTTACAGTCTCTGTAGTTCTATTTTTCAGCTCCTTGTGCAGTTTCTTTGCTCTAACGTTTGAATGGGAACAAATGATCTATCAGCATTTGTGTTTTCCCTGTGAATTCCTTTGTGGCTACGTCTGTTCTTTTGAGAGATTTTGCTATGCCCTCTCTATTTGGGTTCTCACTTGGTTCTCCTGGCTTTGACTGGGATATGAAACCTTCCACTATTTTCTGGGGCTGGTTGTTGGGTAGGCAGTCTCATTTTCTCTGTTGCCTTCGTTTGGGGTCCTGTAGACATTGACACTTGCCCTTGTTTGAGTGCATCCCTTGTGTGGGTGCGTGCAGTGGTCAGTGCTGCATTTTCATTCATTCCGTGCTGACCCTGTCTCCAGCTTTGCTCTTCATTCGTTACCTCAAATGTGTATGAATCACTGTTAATTACATTTAATTTTAGTTTGTTAACTTTACCATCAGGGTTTCTTGAACTGGAATAACTATATAGGGTCTGGGTGCTTTGATATCCCAGGCGTTCATTGTCTGGTGGGTGCACTGAAATTGGGGTGCTTCGTGCACCGATATAAAATGCAGTTCTGATTGTCAATGACAGAAACACAATGATAATTACTATGCATATACACATAATAGATCCATAAGATAGCTGGCAGCATTTCCTTCCAGGGAAGCGGGGGCGCTCCTCTGTTGGAGGTAAAACCAAGTTACTGTTCTGGGCCCCCATATCGAACATGCGTCTGTTGTCAGCATTTAATTCTTTTTCTTACTCCGATTTTGTCACTCAACAGTTCGTGAATTATTAAATTAACGAGTGCTTCTCAAGTGTCCCCACTCTTGCAGGCAATGGCAGTTGTCTCTGGGTATGGAGTACAGTTCTTGTGCTAGATTATGGAAAAAGGTTATGCTAGCATCTTTGGCACGTCACATTCATTATGCATATCTATAATAGGCAAAATCCCAGTGCACTCCTCGAATTTGCTTAGGTCCTGAGGACATGCTGGAACCTGTTCAATCTAAAGGAATGGAAAGATGGTATTACCAAAAATCACACAAAAATAAAATGCCATAAAAATAAAAATAAAAATAATCATGACAAATAAAAATACGAAAAATACAAGAAAAATAAAAGTAAAAAAGAAAAACAAGATGGTGGAGTTCTCGTTTCCGCTCTTCTCGATCTGTCCCACGGCAGAAAGATAAAGCACTGTCTCTCTGTCTCCTCGATCTGTCCCACGGCAGAAAGTCTCACTGGAGCCTTCTAAGGTATTCTCACTGGAAGTTAGATATCTCTACTTGGAGCATAATTCTGTGGAGGAGTGTGCCCATGTGTGAGATATTGGCTGGATCTCTGAGGAAGATGATGACGTCAACATCTGCAGGCCTTCCCACCATTTCTGGATAGTCTGTGACTAGTCTGAACAGGACATTATGTGCCAACTGGGTGTCCTCGGGTGATAAGGACATTTTGTCCTGCTTGGCTGGGTCCTGCTCACAAGCTTTTCTTTTGACTTGAACAGTCTCCGCACTTTCCTGCTGCATGGATTGCCACTAGGTGATTTAGCTTAGTCCACAGCTGGTTGAATTGTTCTATGTTTCTCGGGTCTCTGATGAATGTGCGTGTGTCTGTGGTTCTTCCGACAAGTGCCGGGCTCTTCTCGATGATTTGAAAGAACAGCGTGAAGGTGAGTTCATCGATGTCTGCCTGTGGTGGAAGCATTTGTGTCCTTTTCACTGTGCTCGGGTAACTCGGCGAAGGCTTCCGCGATGACATTCAGCAGCTGCCTTATTACTTTCTTGTTAGCAGGGTCTCGAAAGAGGTCTGTGACACCGGTTGCTCTCCCTACGAGTGACGGATATGATATTACCACTAACTGGAAATAAGTGAGTACATCCCACGTGAGATTTCTGCTGGGAGATACCATAAGTTCTGTAAACAATGTCTTGACACTGGTTGCTTCAGGATACTGTGATAGGTTCTCAGGAAAGACTTGTCGGTAGTTTATCAGAGTCTTAGGTTTTCACTCTGCATGGGTGACTTGATTCGAAAGTTCATTTTATCAACGATGTTGTGGCTTCGGATGCGCTTTTCTTTACCCTGAAACTTGTGATGCACAGATTGTTCATTTTATTGTCCTTTATGACCTTTCTCTCTTTTTTCCAGCGGTAATGTCCAGTTTTGGAAGCCTCGATTTTAAAACAGAGTTCTTTTGCCATGATTTTGCTGCTCATGCGTCCATCTTCCTCGCCATGGATCTTGTCTGCATGTGCTGAGGTTCTTCCCCGTTGTCTGTGGTTTCTTCGTGGTTAGATGCAGCTGGATGGCTCTCTCCTATATATGGTTTAATGTCATTTAGGAAGAGCCATGCCGTTCTGCCCTGGACTTTGACGGCAGAAGAAGCGCAGTCCTCCACGATGAAAGGGCCATTAAATCTTGGTTCGTCCCACCTTTTCCTTGTATAATTTTTGATTAAAACAGCATCACCAGGGAAGATGAGAGGCGCACATAGACCTTGAGTGGTGTCTGTTTCAGAACTTCCTGTTGCGCTTTGTGCTGCATTGCTACCCTTTCGTCGTTGCTGCAGTTGGCCTGTAATGAAAGAGATGCTGGAAGTCATGCAGTTCAAATACTCCTGAATCTTGGTCCTCAGGACCTCTCTATTTGGCTGGGTATCACATCTAGCTCTATCTCGGGGGTAAGAGGGGTCCTCTTCCTTCTGGCTGTGACTATCTTGTGCGGCATGAGATGATGGTCGGAGCCTGTTTGGTTCTGAAGTGCATTCAATGCCAGTGGTAGACAGTGCTGCCATCCCTTTTTTAATGTGAGTTTCAACTTGGCTATCCTCTCCTTTAACAAGCCGTTGAGCCTCTCACATATGCCATTTCCTTCCCGACGAAATGCCGAGGAGAACTTGTGCTTTATACCAGGCAACAAGCTGATCTGTTCAAGGACTGTGTTGACAAAGTGAGCCCCGTAATCTGATCTCATTACCTCGCACACCCCCCATCTAGGGAACACTTCCCTCACCAGAAATTTGGCAGCACAGGTAGAGTCTGAGTGTGTACAGGGACCTGCTTCTAATCATCTAGAGAATGGACACACCACCACAATTAAAAAACAGTACCCATTGCACACTTGAATCATGTCGACATAATCGATATGCTAGTGCTGAAATGGATAGTGGGGCCGGGGGATAACTCTTCTTACCACTTTCAATGAGTGCTCAGTGTTGAATTGCTGGCATATTATGCAGTTCACCATGTAGAATGCAGCATGCTCCACCAAATTCGGTGTGAACCAGTCTTCTGCGAGTGTTGCAGCGAGATTTTCTTTTGACATATGAATAGGGTAATGCAATTGCTCCAATGCTATTTTTAGTAGGGTGACAAGCATTACTGGTTTACCAGTGCTGTCTTGCCTCCACAATCCGTCAGAGGGGCTTAAAGAGCACCCTCGACGCTTCCACAAATTCTTCTCCTCCTGATGTGTCTCCCCTTGTCGCTCCATTAGCTGAGTCTGCCCCATGTTGCGATAGGCCTCAGGTGTGGCTCGTGCTACCATCATCCTCTCATGGGTACGTGCCACCTCCACATCCATGATTGTTTCACTCTTGGATGCCATACGCTTGGCTTCCGTGTCCGCTTCATGATTTCCACATGGCACGAAATCCATCCCTTTGGTGTGGGCGGCACATTTCACGACCGCTCTGCCCACTGGGAGCTGTAGTGCTTTTATCAGCCTGTCCAATAAGGCTGCATGCTGCACTGGCGTGCCATCTGCCTCCCCTCCTTTTCCAGCGTGCTAAGCTTGCATGCACGGTAGATGTCACATAGGCGGAGTCATTGTACACTGTTACCTCCTGGTCTGCATGATTCTCAATGGCGAGTATCAGTACCAACAGCTCTGCAGCTTGTGCTGAATATTGAGATGGTATTCGCGCACTGACGAGTACCTGAAACTCTCTATTCGCTAGGTGTTCCAGCGTGCTAAGCCTGCGTGCATGGTAGATGTCACTTAGGCAGAGTCACTGTACACTGTTACCTCCTGGTCTGCATGATTCTCAATGGTGAGTATCAGTGCCAACAGCTCTGCAGCTTGTGCTGAATAGTGAGATGGTATTTGCGCACTGACGAGTACCTGAAACTCTCCATTTGCTAGGTGTTTTACCATGGCCACGCGTGTATATCTTATTCCATCCTCTTGGTCGATTCTTGATGAACCGTCTATGAAAACGATTTCACAGGCTGCCAGGGCATTTTCTTTTACCCTGGGGATTTCGTCATAGGATTTTTCATAATTCGCACAGTCGTGTATAGGTTCTCCCTCTGTGACTGGCTCAGCTATGAACGTAGCTCGATTTACAATTTTACATCAAACTATTTTGATCGATGGGTTAGAGATAATCACCTTATAGGCGGATGCTCTCTGAGATGTCAGCGTGCCCTTTGGTTTTTCTAGTATGGCGAATAATGAGTGCTTGACGTACAAAGTCATGGAGCACCCCATTACAATGGATTATGCCTTCTCAATGGTGAATGCGACGGAAGCTAGATTTTGTTCACACGGGAAGTGGCCTCTCAAAACTGGGTCCAGACTCCTGCTGTAATACGCTAGTGGCTTATACCCTAGCGAGGTTCTCTGAGCGAGTACTGCCGTCATAAAATTGCCATCGGTATGTGAAAACAGGTAGAATTCCTCTGCATAATTTGGAATCCCTAAAACTGGGGCCTTACAAGTAACCCCCTTGAGTTCTGCAAAGCTCTTTTCCATTGTCTCAGTCCATTCAATGTTTTCGTTTGTTGCCTGGGCTTTCTTTAAAGCCTGAAGTAAGGGCTTGGTATATGAGCTGTAATCGAAGACCCATGCTCTGACATATTTGCATAGGCCTAAGAAGCTTTGCATTTGTTTGTTTTATCCTGAGCGGCTTAGCTGTGTTCATGATAGCTTCAGTCCTTTCTGAGGTTACCTTTTTCCCCTCGTGTGAGATCAGCTGACCTATGTATAATACCTCTTGTTGACAGTATTGTAACTTTTCCTTGTCAACTTTATATTCTTTCTTAGCCAGTATAGTCAGTAGCTGGACAGAATCACGCCTGCATTATTCCTCAGTGACACTGCAGATCAGAATGTCGTCTACATACTGCAAGACAACACTGTCTACTGCAATATTGCTTAGGTTTCTTTGCAGGACTCAGTTGAAAATGGAAGGAGACTGGCAATACCCCTGTGGCAACATCGTGCTCTTCAGGCTCATTTGTCTGAAAGTGAATGACGTCAGTTCTTGTGAGTCACAGTGCAACGGGAATGAGAAAAACACATTTTTCAAGTCAATCACTTAAATATTTTGCCTCAGTGGGTATGTTGCATACAATTGTAGATGGATTAGGGACTAGAGGGAACTCGGCTTCAACAATATCATTTAATGCTCTTAAATCTTGGATTAAGCGCCAAGACACTCCCTTCGACATCTGGACGGGGTAAATCACTGTGTTGCAGGGTGATTCTGACGTCACTAGGATGCCCTGCTCCATCATGGCGGAAATTGTCTTTGCAATCCCTTCATCCGCTTATCTGGACATGGGATATTGTCGCGCTCTTAGTAAAATTGCTCATGGTTTCAGTTTAACTTTCACTTCTCCTGCCGCTTTCAGGAGGACTACGTCATAGGGTCCTGTAGTCCATACTGTGACAGGCACTTGGGCCTTGTCCTTTTCAAAGTACTCTGGATGTATCAGTGCCAACATCATTCTCTAAGGTACCTCCCATTTGATCATTTTGACCCAAAATATGAGACTCAATTTCACCCTTGTCTCTTCATCATCAGTGACGTCAGTCACTCGATACCCCTCTTCGATGGCGATAATCGTGCACCATTGTCTACCTTTGTCTTTGTATCCTTCGACCAATGCTACTTTCCCGCGCACTGCACCAGATTGTATCATTTAGGGAAATACGTGTCCCTCTTCTTCATGCATCAGTATTCTTGGTCTGAATAAAACTCATCAGGGGTTCTCATTGTTCTGTCTGCGAGGCCTGGCAATCCTGCCATGAGCACCCGCAAGCCATATGCGAAATCTTCTGGCTCTAACGGTATAGCCCTCATGGCTATACGTCCGGAGTATGCTCTGATCATTTTGCATACCGTTGAATAATGCATTCCTGGAGTAGAGCATACCATGCCCTCCTCCGTGAACGAGATTGTCATATTCAACTTCGTCATAAAGTCTCAAACCAGAATGTTTACCGGGGTCTGATGTGAATATAATAAGGGTACATTCATTTCGCACTTTCCTACAGAGACTGGGAGCGCGTCTGTAAAGGGAACTCTACTGTGAGCTGCTGTGAAACTCTGAGTATCTATGGACTTGCTGGACAAAGAAAATCTGCCTTCTCGTATGCACGAGCGCGTTGCACCCGTGTCAACTAAGAAGGAATATTCTTTACCCCCTATGATGACATTCACCCTAGGTTCCCAATTAGGGTCTGGTGTCACTGACAGGATAGAGCACATCAGAGTCAACCGAGAGCTGTCCTATTTCATATATAAGTTCCGCCCACTGTATACTTGTGGATTTCCCCCATTTTCAGGGTTGACTCCCCCTCTGGAGTTAGTGCCCTGAGACATTTGCGGGGGTGCATGTTGGGATTGGGAATAATGAGGACTCAGTAGTTTGGCAAATGGAAGTCTTTTTAATGACAAGCACATAAAATGGGGAAACAATTGGAAATCAGCAGTGTTGCGATCACCTGTCTCACTTCAACTTCCTCGAACTTCATTCAAACAGCAACAGTTATAGTCAAAACTCGTCATCAATGACCTCTAACTCTACAAGTTTGTCATGCAATATAATTGGTTAGAAAAGGTAACTTTATTATAGGTGCTATATCTGTATATGGTAACAGAGCATGCAGATTGGATATCTCTTATCGGGAGGGCATCTACGCCCCTCCCTCTACATCACACGTGATAGACGTCACTACAAGTACGACATCCTATTGGTTCTGCTATCTATAGGACCCATTGTGATTGGGCAGGTTACACCCCTAGACATAAATCTCCATTTTAATTATCAGCATGCAGAATGGACACCCAGGTGCCTCGTGTCCCAAGATTCACCCTGACTCCCTTACATGAATCAGTGCTTTTGGGCTATGTGTCAATTAGTTGGCTGGGTATGGCCTCGAAACTGTAGCCTCTTATCTGGAGAAGTTATGGCATCCTTGGATCTGGGTGACATCTTTGTTTGTTTGTTTGATTCTCCAACGTTGCCGCTCTCCCTCTTCCTTGGTTTGACCTCGAATTCCCAGGCATGAGCTGCTCCTTGTTGAGTTTTGATTCCGCTCCTTCGCCTGGCTTTGACTGGGATATGAAACCTGGCCTGTTAGGCCTCTGATCTCCTGGGCATACTTCAGCTTTACAAAATGGAGTCGCACTTGTATAGAGTGCCTTATGGAGGTAGATATATGGTTGGCGCTTGCCGCTCTATTCTTCTACTAAGCATTGCAAGCAGTACTGTTTTCTTAGCTTCTTGCGTTCCAAGCCTATTTACAGGGGTTAACTGGTTGGCTACTTCCATCTTGCCTCGTAGCAACGTTTCCTTACGTTTCAACATCGTCTTTTCTCCTGTGTCCATTACATCTATTTCACAGCTGCTTGCACTGGCGTGTTATCTTTGACAGCTGTTTTGTTCATTCGCGAGTCTATCCGGGCCCTTGTGTCATTTCCACTGGCCATCCATTAAGGCTCTTGGGTCTCTTCGTGGACCGTCTGTAGGTACTCTTCATTTTGTCTCAGCTGCTGGTATGGTTGTCTAAGAGGGTATTGTGCAGCCTAAATGGTTGCCTAAATTTGGTTGCTTCAACAGGTATTGCTCTTCTGATGTACACTGGGCAGAGCCCGAGTGCTGCTCTCTGTTGGTTCATTTGCTCCTCATATGTCACATACCTTGGCCAGTACGCTCCTGGTACCTCAAAATGGGGGGAAGGGGTGCAGGCCATGTCTGGGTCCTCCTCTACACCATGTTGGGACTGCCAGTTCGATCATGGGGCCACTGCTGTCCAGGATCCAAGTCTCAGTGAGTCACAGAATATCTTGGTTACTGTCAAAAATAAGGTCATGGAGATATTGTGCATATTTACTTTAGGGATCTCGTGTTGAGAAGGACATTTTTTAGATGTGTCTTGTTCCTTTGAAGGACAGACCTTTTCCTCTAGTGGTTTTCAAAGGATTGGAGACTTGGGGAGGTTGTGGTTCCTCTCCCCTTGTACTCAGGAACAAAGGGCCATGAGTGTTGAGGTCTGTGGGTGACTATTTCTGGTCCGTACCCATGATTTTGTTGACAATATCAGTACAATCTCGGGTTTGCAGTTAAAGAGCTGCATATCCAGCAGGCGTGACACTGAAACTTGTGGTGCAGATGTCTTGATGTGGTTGTTGTTCGGGGCTGGGAGCTCCTCCACTAAGGGCCTCGACGGGCCCTGCGATGTGCAGGACACATCATATGTAAACCGTAGGTTAATGTTCACTGAGAGTTCATAGAGAGCATCCATTTTCCGTAACGTGAGTTTATTAATGAGTGCTAATTGTGTGGCTCTTTGCACTGCCAATGATAAGGATTGCTTGGGTGGAAAACCCATCTTACCCTTTAGAAGGACTGAGGTGCTATCAGATATAGATATTGGAACTAGTAAACCGACACATGTTACTTACGAGCAGAGGTCTTGAGCACCAAGAAGCCAAGCACATTAATGACCGTCAAAGACCGGCTTGTCGCTGAAGCACTGGCCCTGAAGTGCATGACATTTCAGTACATGCAACCCAGAGGTGCCTGGGAGTTGTAGTTTCAAAACGGAGTATTGTTCTCCAAGATGTTGAATCAAGAAGTGAGAGTGATTTATCTCTCTGTCCCTCCCTGATACACACAAAGTGCATACAATTGCAGACAAATGCTGCAGCCACACTAGAAGAGGCAGACAAAGCGGATGAGGTGGTAATGTTGTATTCTGACTCTGTTTTGTGAGGTCAACAGTACACCCATGACTGTCATGTTGGAACAGAAGGGGCTTCCTGCGTGTCAACAGCACACTAGTAAAGCATGTGCCATTACCAGACTGACTTATACACTCACTTGGACTCCCATTGGCTATTGCCATGGTGACGTGTGCAGCGCACACCAGCCGTGTGGATTTGATTTCTCGTAGCAACCTTGCTGCTGAAAAAGAAGCTGCATATTTCCCAGAAGTAACTGACATTGCAACTGCACTGAACACAATCTTTCATGCATGCAACATGATGATGAACAGGGGTTTTCATATACTTCCCATTGCACTAATTATTGAACTGCAGGGGAGGGCTCCACCACAAGAGCAGGAATTATGGAAAATAAGGGTATGCTCTTTGTCCCCCAGCGATTCAATGTTGTGGCAGGACAACAAAAGAAATCCTGTTGTGCCCTGCGGAGTGCTCACAGAATCGTTAGAGCAGCTGCACTATCCAGCACACACACCCAGAGAATGTCTTCTAGTACTGATCAGAAGACTGGTTCATCCCTAACTTAACTGAGCACATTACTAACTGTGTAGATAATTGATTGATTCATCAGAAATTCACTGCTGGTCACATCCTGAGAATTGTGAGATGAGCAATAAAATATCCCACAGGACCATTTCAGCATTTGCATATTGACTATGTCAACATGACCCACACAGGTCTTTAACGGCTACAGGTATATATTAGTGGTCGTATGTCCCTTTTCCTGGTGGGTCGATGAAGACATCCTAATGCCACATGTGCAGCGAAGTTCCTTGTACGAGAGGTGTTTCCAAGGTGGGGAGTGTGAAATGTGTTCCATTCCGACAACAGACTGCATTTTGTACATGAGACTTTTAGCACATTACTATCCTCTTGGGGATAAGGCACACATGTTCATCCGCTTATCACTCACAAGCAAATGGCATTTATGAGCACTTCAACACCCTTTTAAAAGAATGAATTGGCAGGCTAAAAGAGATGCTGATGAATAGTTTGTTATATTTGCCTCCCTCTCACCCACTTTGCCTTCTGTAATCATCCAGGCTCTGACCATCACAAGGTTCCACATGAGCTGGGGATGGGATGCAGATTGCCTTCACCCATTTCTCCTCCCATACAGGCTCATACTGACACATAGGGCCTCATTACAACTCAGGCGTTAAGGGTTAACGCCACCGTTAACCCTTAACGCCTGATTCTGATTTTAACGCCTGCTTTTAGCAGGCGTTAAAATCCATGGCGCTAACCTGCCATGGTGCTAATTACGCCGCCGTAATTTACGGCGGCGTAATTAGCGCCTTCCCCACTCCCATTATGCCCTATGGGGCAAAAATGGAAATGGGGAAGGGAAAATGGGAAATGGGGATTTACCGCCCCACTCACCTTGGAATAGGGCGGTAAATCCGCCATCCACCATGGTGTAAACAGAGTTTACACCATGGTGGTAAAGTTGGTGCACTTAGCACCAATGTTGTAATGAGGCCCATAAAGTGCTGCTATTGCTTTAGGGAAAGAGATGCATGATTATTTGACAGCTAGGATGGAATCTCTTAAATGTATGTCTCAACAGGTGTGGATGCAGCATGGGGGTACGAGAAACAAAGATGAAAACAATGAACAAACCAAAACAGACAATTTACAAGACCCCTTACTACTATAATCTTGTGACTGTTTTTTTTTAGAACTTTGTTCGAAAGTGGCACAAGCCACGGTTTGTAGCACCTTTTGTTGAGGAGGCAATTACTCCATCTGTGGTCAAAGGTGAGGGAAAAAGCCTGGATCCATCTCCATGACATCAAAGTGTATCGAGGTGAGACCTTCCTGTCCGCAGATACTGAGCCCAAATGTGAAAAAGAAGTTTGTTGACGTGAGCCAATCAGCAGCAAGAACAAGAGCAAACAATAAAAGTAATTGAATTAAACTTTCCAGTATGAGAAACTTTGTCATTGAACATTTGTCAATAGAGGCACATGCACTTTCATTGTTCTGATCCTCTCATTGCTATTCAAACACATTGGCCCTCATTACGAGTTCAGCGGTAACCATGCCGCTATTGGCGGCATGGCTGCCGCCGAAATCGCCTCGGGGTCCAAGGCCTCATAATGGCCCGTTGTGTGCTCCCTCTCCCATTCCCACTCAGCCCTATGGGGGCTGAAATGGGAATGGGGAAGGACCGTGTCCAGGTCCTCGGAATGAGGACTTACCAGGTCATTCCGAGCCCCATAGGGCTGAATGGGAATGGGAATGGGAATGGGAGAGGGAGCAAACAACGGGCCATTATGAGATGGCCCGTTGTTTGCTCCCTCTTCCCCTCACGGGACCCGGTAAGCACGCCTGGTTTTCCCAGGCATGCTTACCGTGTCCCGTGAGGGGAACTCGTAATACGGCGGTACGGAGTTAACGGCGCCGGCACCTTTTACGGCGCCGTTCACTCCGTACCGCCAGGGTCGTAATGAGGCCCATTATCTTTTAAGAACATGGAACATTGAAAACACTGCTATATTGTATGAAATTGAATTGGGTTCCCTTCCCCAAGAGTTCAAATCTTCCAGCTTTTCAAAAAAATGCAATTCTTTGGGACACATCACAGCTCTTTTAAGATCAGCACTATTCACTGGTTCAGATATATAGTTCTGTTTCTTGGCTGCAAAATCACATGCATGGCTGTTGCAAAACATAAGCTACTTTATAGATACTTTCATTGGCTTTTCCATGAAGTCGGGCAATCAGTTTAGGCAGGCGCAGTTCACGCACTACACGGTCCACACATTACAGGTAATGCAATGGATACCTCTTCTTGACTGCTTTTCCTTAACAATTGGCCACAGTCTTCCTTTGACAGTGAAGCTTGTTTCTTTATCAGTGTCACATTGTTCTAACACTTTACAGTGGCTTGATTGCCCACCATGCACTTCATTACACTTGCTGTATTCTTCTAGATCTTGCCAATGTAGGTTTTCTCTTAACCTGCAGTTCCTTGAACTCTTTTAGATTCCTCAATACTTGGTCTCGCAACTCATACCTTTCTTGGTATTCTCTTGTCTTTGCCAACACCTGTATCTCAGACAATTCATTCTGTGGTATCTGTTGCATGCACCACTTTTCTTTCACTCCACTCATGAATGCTCAAAACTTTCTTTGTCTATGTGCAGCATTCAAAACTGCTCATAATGTCTTTCAATGCGTTCAGTGTTCAAAAGTACTTGTTTTGGCATTCAAAAGTACTTATAGCAACATTCAGTTTGTTCGGTATTCAAAAGTGCTTATTTCAAGTTCTCGGAGTGCCCCGTTATGAGTGTTTTCCTGATTCCACTCACTGGCTGCATGTGGCAGCTCTGTTTATTTTCTTTCCACTCCTCGCTCTGATTTCTGCCTTCCACTAGCTCTGCCCCTCTCTCGCAGCAGTTATAGAGATGACTACTCGCTTTCCTGTTTTCCTGCAGTGGCTGGAGTGCTTTGGTGCCCCATAGCTCTGACTGCATGCACCCGACGAGGAGGGCGGCAGGACCTCCATACCCTCCCTCATCCAGCTTCGGCCTCAAAGTCCCTTTCTCCTGCTCGACTTGGCACCCAATTTCTGTCTCTCCAGCGCTTGTCTCTCCAGCTCGCGTCACTCCAGCCTGCTTTGCTCCAGCCCGCTCCTTCTTATGCTTTGCACCAATGATTTGTATGGTTATTGGGATTGGTAAATGACCACATGTGTGGGTCATTAAGTTTAATTAGCTGACTATGGTTAAACCCATTAGCTGGACGTGCCTGGCTGTTCCACCCCCATAGCCCTCTTCAACGTCTCAGTACCAGAGTGATGTTTGGGGCTATTTGAATTAATAAAGTAAGTGTCTATAACTCTCCTCCTCATCTTGATAGTTGATTGATGTCTGTCTGCAACACCAATACAAGGCTGATTAGTGTTTCTTCCACCAAAATGAGAATGTGTCCTCTGAGTTGGTCTCTTCCTCATCCCAGTGTTTAGGTTGTGTTTCTGGGGGACATTTTGGATGGAAGAAAAGGGAAAGGTCGTATAGTAGCCTAAAAAGGCTTGAGGGATAGAGGGTTCATTCTGAAAAGGGAATGGGTATACCATGTCTCATGCAAGGACATCCTCTCCCACTCCACAAGTTTCCTCCACCCAGGTGACCCTCCCTCGCATATCCACCCCAAGGGTCAGGATCCAAAAGCAATGACCTTCCCCTGTTCCCCTGGCCACCTGAGAGGAGGGTCCGGGGAAAAAGAAGTGAGGTCACCTTCAGGTTCTTCACAGAGCATAGATTGATCAGCAAAACAGACATGTTTTTGCCTCTGTCTTTTCTTACTGGTTACAGACCAATTATACAACTGTACAGGGATTTTATGCAGTATGGAAAGAGCTGAGAGTGATCAGGCTCATGAACCTTCAAAACAGATACAGCCTCAATCTGATAAAGGCTATGAAGAATGGCAAGGGTGCAAACATTGCCCCATCTTGCTGCAAGTCCATACCCACTAACAATGAGAAAAATAGGACCCTCACAGAAGCAATAAACACATTGATTGAATTTCACACAAAAATGGTGGAGAAGGTGGGAGACATTGCGGGTGATAGTTGATTCAACTATCTGTTCTCCTGGAAACCCTCCTGGTTGTCAATGCTAGTCATGGTACTGTTAGCATTCTGTCCCCTGAGAATAGCAATAAGCCAATGCAAAAAGGACACTAAAAAAGTAGTGGGGATGAAAATTGTGATACAATTGAAAACTCACGTGCATGAGTACACCCAAACCGACAACATCCTTCATTCCCAAGTAATAGACAACAGGAAAGAACCTCAAGGGTCAACGTTTAAATATCCTCCAGATCCCCAGAATTACACAGAGCATTGACAAACATGTGAGACGTGGAGGTAGACTGAAGGAAGTGAGTAAAATATGGGTCCCAAAAGAGCCCTATCTGGGGGAAAGCAGAAGGAAGAGTGTGGTCTATAACTCGTCCACAGGTGAGAAAGCAGGGAGGCAGATGAAAACCTCACCCATAGCTTCTGTCCCCCCCTTGATCCACTATGGCATAGGTGAGAAACGCTACTCAGTAAGGTAACCATACTGCCATTATCAGAGACAGGTACAATAGGACATAGAGACAATCTAAGTGTGACATAGCAAAAACAATCTAGCTAATGTTGCAACATTAGTAGGCACATGCATTGGACACAATGTAGACTTATACTCCACATGAAGAACATGTATACTAGGTCAAATATGCATTTATAAATGAACAATATAAACATGGCAAACAAGAACACTAACAGAACCAATGTGTAAGCATAATGCAACATGAATAACATTCAAATATGGCTCACTAACAGAGAAGCTAGAGTGGAATTGGGTATCCATAATCATTCAAATGAACACTGCAGCATGCTTTTAAATAGACCAAGGCATCAAGACTTTGAGAGAACTAAAAAGCTGAATCCACTGAAATACAAAGCTACGCAGGGCTCAGAGGGTAGCTGGCAATCAGTGCCAAGGTTAGAAGGCGATAGAGAGGATGAGAACAGTGCAAAAAAGGCATGAGATAGCAGTTCCCAAAATGCAAGCAGGATATTCACAAATTAATTAAATATATATAAGAATACAACCACTCTTTGTTTACCAGATGCAATAAATTAGTAAGTCAACAAACTGCCTGAGGAATAACTCATGAGTGTCTCTAGGGGAAACGGAAAACATGACACATACATGAACATTGCCTAAATAGGAGCTAATTCCATTTCATTCATGGCCCTCTAACACATGACTTATAATTGGAGAGCACTGGCTATTCATTAGCAGCCAGCTTATGATTGGACACCTGCAAGACTTCCTAAAAATACACACAGACATAAGCAACCTTGCAAGGTTAAGCACAAAGTAATTTTCAGGTCTCCTGGCCTGAGGATGAGGGATGGTATCTCATTTAAATGAAAGAGGACTGTCCATGTCCCTCTCTCCCCATAATTCCACATCTGGCTAATTTTTTAATGACCTGTCAAGAGTCCAAGGTTGGTTAGTACGATGCCAACCTATCACAATCTGTAGTGTCATGTCACCCATTGAATCACATGCCAACCATTCCCCTATCAAAGAGATGATGAAGTTTTACCTTTATCACAATAAAGGTGGTCTCAGGTGGGGCCAGCAGATAGGCCTATCCCAATTAAGTGGTAACACCATTGTGACCTAAATGTAGCCATACCTAATAACCAGTCCCTGATCCCCATACATTTTTGTAACTATAGTTATGTGATGATGTCGGTGACGCTTTCTTAGTACTGAACCAACTGTTATGTATTTGCTCTCCGAGAGCCTCAATATTACAATGCTTTTACGCTGTCCCTGCTTTATTTAGATGATAATACACCAGGGTTTTGCCTTGCACATTGTCTATTTCATCATTTAGTCTGGTTTAGATTGATTCCAGTTGCTCCGGCATACTTGGGACATTTAAATATAAAAATCATTTAACACTGACCATTTTACAATTTACACAGCAGTGCTATGTGTGAGAATGCAAATGTGTTTTTATTGCAGTGTATAAAGAAGTATTTTCAAAATAAACTGTTAATGTTTAACAATATCCATGCTGTTGTCTTAAATGTTTGTGTTGTCTGCTTTTTTATTTTAATAATAACACAACAGAATAACAAATAAATTGCAATGCATGCTCATTTTGGCTGAGCACAAACCATTGCTTTCACAAACTGACTTCTAAGCTTTTACAAATTCAAAATTAAACCTTTGCATATTTGCTCTATCTGTATGCTTTTTGTTTAGAAGAAAACATTTATTTTAAACTAAACAGGCTTTTCTGCAGTTCTTTTAGAAATCACTTTCACAGTTGAACCCTACCGTGCAATCTGAAAGGTTTAATTAAGTTCTGTATATTATTTACTTGTGTTTGTACAGATAATATATCAGTCAATAGTTGTGAAAGCATGCATATGAAATACATCCCTGTCAAAGAAAATAAGAATTGTCCATGTATATATAACTTGCCTTGGATTGAAAACAGCACATTTCTCAGGTATATTTCCCCAGTTTATCACAACCTGAGCACCTTACAGGTTTATTAATAGACAGCAATAATGTCATGGGTCTATCTCTGGAATATCTAAGAGCCACATCTCATTAACCCTTTATCACTATCTTTCCTACACAGTACTGTGACTGAACCAACTAGCATTTGTTTTTTGTTCTCATGAATAGAAACCCATTACGAATTCTAACACTCTCTTGTTTAGCATGTATTTGTTTGTATTCTGTTGTAGAGGTAACATATGTGCAATAACTAATACTATAGTCAAGCAATGTGTAGTTCCCAATATTATCAATAAAGTAGTTGAACAGAGTTTCAACATTCTACTCTTCTTTTCATGTCTAAAATGGTAAAGGTACCTGCAACGAAGCAACCATGGATGTAGCCATTATCTAACAACATAATGTACAGTTATTTTCACAGTAGGACAAGTGTGGTTATAAATACAATTCCTGTCAAACCCAATAAATGGGAAGTTAAAAACAACCTCTGTCAAAAATCCCTGGTGTGTAAGTATAGACAATTAAACAACCCAACAATCCTAAGATAAAACGGATAAAGCATTTTAAATCCCTCTGCAAGGTATCCTCTCTTCCATCTTCCATCCTTTGTGTTTTGATGGAGCCACTTATTCTGGCTAAAGAAATGTGAAGGGGTACACTGTATGTTGTTATGCACTGTGCTGAAACTCTACCATTGTAAATTCAGTGTATGATATGATACAGCATTTATAGCATGCATGTACACAAGTGTTTATAGGTGCTACAAGACAAGGGAGGGAAAACAGAGGGAGGACAAGACAAATTATCCTACTAGACCTTGTGTCATTTGGATCATGCAAGTGCAACAATGATAAGTGCAAGGGAGAGGGGAAGGGGAAGTGCAAACAGGGCAGCTTGACTCTGAGTAGGTGCAGCCAGGGCAGCACAGCTCTAGGTCTGTGCTAGGAAGTACAGATACTGTAGCATGGATTAGAGTCACAGTCTGTATAACCCATGTATTTATGTAGTGTGAGGCTTGAATTGCAGATGGCAATGCAAGCCATGGAATGTTGCTAGTTATGTTATGTTATGTTATGTTACTTTGCATTTATATAGCGCCTTAAGTACCATTGGTATGGTCTGAAGGCGCTGGTAGGTTGAAAGCCCTTGGGAACCGGAGTTCAAGTCAGTAGAGAGAGTAGAGGGAGTCAAAGTTGCGTGTGAGCACCAGATATGTGTGCAGCTGGTGTCACATTCGTGTAATAGCTGCTTCTTAGCGGTCGGTGTGGTGGTTGAGAGATCAGGAGTATGTGTTTGTTCTGGCAGGATTTATCCAGACCAAATGTGGCTGCGTTAGGCCTGAGGAGAACGCCTGGCTGGGGGGTGTGTAACCAGCAGTATTTACTTAGAGTGATGGGGAGTATGCGGCAGATGTTGGTATGAGAACAGTTATACCAAATGGTGTCATAGTATCTCTGTGTTGTAGTTGAATGATGGTGTAAAGAAGAGAGTAATCGTGGTGATGTGACATGATGGGTTACATGCTCTTTCAAACGTTCCATTCACTCCAAACCATTCCATGTAAGTCACGCAATTCTATGCACTCCAATCCGTTCCATGCACTCCAGTCCGCTCCATGCACTCCAGTCTGCTTAACGCACTCCAGTCCGCCCCACGCACTCCAGTCTGCCCCGCACACTCCAGTTCGCCCCACACACTCCAGTCCGCCCCAAACACTCCAGTCCACCCCACGCATTCCAGTCCGCTCCACGCACTCCAGGCCACTCCACGCACTCCAGTCCGCTCCACACACTTCAGTCCGCTCCACGCACTAGTGGTGTAACCTTGGGTTCCCTCAGAGTTCCACAGGTCACAATTAGGCATTCAGGAAGGGAGATATGACTGTAAGGATGCCATTACCTATGCTCTCCTCATCTCTCTAACCTGTTACCCTGGATTCAGGATACTACAATAACCAGCACCCTAATGTTTGGAAGGCTACCTATCTGGTGTACAGAAAACATACTGCATTTGGAGTTACAACTGAATTTGTTTAAATAAAGAGAACTAAAGTTGGCACCCACAATTATGGGGAACTCACCACAGTAAAATGATATACATTGGTAGCTAGCTCACAAAAATAGGAGTTGGCTTCCCGGTAATAATGTCACTTAGGTAAAGTGCACACATGATTACATAACTGATTATAAGCCAGTGTGTTGAAATGTTCCTTTCTTACATGCCAATTAAAACCTTTAATTTGTATTTTCTCCAATATCAAAAACAAGTATTAAAATCAGGGAAAGGTTGCATAGACAAACTACTATTATTGTGAAAGATATTCTAAATTAATGCTCCATGCATGTAGATGGTGTGCTGTGGACTTCTAGTATGTACATGTAAAAGAAATGTAAGCTCCAGTGACTTATACAAACATGTACAGGCTTGAATTTGGGGAGGTTGTGCTATCAGGTTTAGGATTCACAGAGTAATCATCTACCTGTGCTACGTATCCAGCCAAGATTATATTTTTTTGAAACGACAAAAGCTATCCCTGCATTACTCACTATGGGTGAATTTAATTTGGGGTTCCACATTTCCAACATAAAGTTGTTGGTGAAAATGTACTGTTTCTATGGAAATGGAAACGCTATGCTCCCTTTGATCACAAACTTCCTTTGTAAATATCTATGGCTTCTACAGTTGATTAATCAATTCTCTCTCAGGCTAGGAAGCATCTACGACGGTTCAGAGCCTTAGTTGTTGACTATACCTGTGAAAAACCACATGATTTGGTTTATTTTACAGAATTTACAAAATGCTCAATCTCTGTTTTACACTGTACACACAGCACACTAGCTGTTCGTATTTCAATGTAATCTCCCTGAGTTTTAAGTACTGTGAACACCGGATATAATTCACACTAACAAGTTAAAATATCATATTCCCATTCTGTTTTTGATAGTTTAGCTGTCACAGCATGCTGTGCTAAGGAACACCCTATGTGTTCTACAATAAGTCTGATTCCACTGGACTTTAAATATAGTGAGAAAACACTGTTGCATTTCACACTAATATATTAGACAATTCTATTTGAAATGAGCCATCTCCAGTGACAATTTCCTCCCTAGTCCACCCACTCCTGGGACCTAGTAGAGATATTGTTTCAGTGGGCCTGCATCTATTTATATTGTTGACATTTCAGACACACATTTGAGTAATTCCTTAATGCACAGTTAGCATGGACCCTCAGAGTTTTCAAATAATCGCCCGGTTTACTAGGCCCCTACTAGTGTGTTTCTCCCTCCTTTAGGAAATTAGGTCTGCCTCAGGTAAATCTGCTTCAGGCTTCCTCCTGGATATGGACCCTTTCATCTCCAGATATTACCCAAGATCAGCAATCAGCCATTTGGAACTTTTGTGGCCTTCAAAATCCTAGCCCTCCTTCTCATTCTCTGTGTGTTTCTACTCCTATAATGTAGCTTTATAGACCTTGCCCGTGGGCCGTACTGGAATTTATGGGCCCTGAAGACTGAGTTAAAGGCCTGAGTACAGTGAGGGCCTTTAACGAGGTAAGAAGGCCCATAATGATGGTACATCCCGAGGGCAAGGTCAATAAAGCTATTAAAACTCATGGGCAAAGAGAAAACAGTTCATTAAAAATATATATTTTTTATTATTACATTATTTCTGGGTCCTTGAAAATTGCCTATGGAATATTTAACTTAATAAAACATGAAAAATAACATTACAAAAAGCTCTTGGAATCCATGGACAAAGAGAAAAAAATAATTTAAAAAAAAATATGTTTTATTATTACATTGTTTTTTGGGGGCCTTGAATATTCCCTATTGAATATTTAAGTTTAAAAAAACATGATTAATACCATTAGAAAAAGCTACTAGAACCCATTGACAAAGAGAAAATAGCTCATTTAAAAATGTTATTTGTACATTTATTATATCGTTTTTTGGGGATTTATATTTTCCTTGTGGAATATTTGAGTTTAAAAAAAAGCATGAAAAATAGCATGACAAAAATAGAAGTCATGCTTATGTATAGTAAGCTATTCTTTTAACTAACAAACTATTTATCGAAAAAGGACGGTATTTGTGGGAAAATGTAGATTTTATTCATTTATCACAGTATTCACAAAGTAAAAACGAAAATCCTATTTTACAAAACTAACAAAGAAAGAAAACTTCAAGATTCCTCAAACAATTCAATCCTAAACAAACATTAATTACAGACGATCGCAGTGCTCAATTTGCATCTATCAATTACTGTGAAATTTCCTTTAAAAAGGCAAGCAGGCTAGGTAAATTCTTTTGCCCTGCTTCAGAATATCCTACCACTCACTAGAGGTTGCCATCCGGGATTCATTAAAGAACTTTCCCATCAGCCTGGTTCTACTAGTCCTTAAAAACAGGCAAAACACAATCATATGGTAAAAAGATGCTGAATACTGATTACAGAGTCTACTGGAGTAGTCTCGTCCAATTGGGTCCTTCCTTACTTCTGTTACTTCTCTTGAAGGCAACAGATTAAGGCAGAATCGCATAAACTGATTGCGTAAGTAAGTGGAAGGAAACTTTATCAGGAACAACAGAGCAATGCCTCTACTACAGTGATCCTGAAATCTCCTGCCGCAAATCTTAAGCTTATTGATCCGATCCTGCATCTCTTTCCAGTCCAGTTTGTATAACCTAGTCTTCACATAGGTAAGGTTATCCATTAAGGTCTTTGCTGAAAGACTTATGCTTTCAAGAATTGCAGTACATATGTATCTCCACTCCTCAAGAGTAATCTCCCGGCCTTCTGCCAATGCAGTCTTCAGAATTTACAAAACCTCCTTCTACTGGCGGAATCAAACACTTGCGATAAAAGGACAATGTTTTCCAGACTGTAACCGCTTGCATTGAGGTTAAGCCCAACTCTTTTCGAACTTTCAATTTATAGAACTCAATTATAGGAATTAATGAAAATTTGCAATGGCGTGTTTTGATTAGTCTCACCTGAGATGCACAGTTCCTTGCTTTGCTCCTCAGAGTGTGTTCTCGGTAAGAATCATTAATGCTGTCATTTAAAACACATGCCTAAGTACACCATAGAGGTTATCTCTGGTATCTTTTCTCCCTTCATATACCAAGCCCTTGAACAAAAAACTATGACCCCGTTTCCTTCCCAGGATCAAGATTTTAGATATTTTTGCATTTATCTGAATAACGTTTGCCTCCATATAAGTCACCAAGGAATCAAGTTTCCATTGCAGACCGATTTGCAGGCAGGCAGATCATCTGCTTATAGGAGCCTACTCAGTGCAGCACCAGCTAGACAAGGGGGGAAACATTATGTATTCGTGAATGCTCTTTCAATGTCCTATATACATAGATTAAATATAGCTGGTGCCAGACGGCAGCCTTGCTTTAGACCCTTTGATGTAGGAATCTCTTCTGTCAAGGTGCCCCGTTTGTCCAATCTTACTCTAAGAGTGGTTTCTGTGTAAAGTATTTCAATTGCTTCTTTCAGATCTTGCAGGCAACCCCAGGCCTGTAACTTTGACCTTAAAGTCGATCTCTCAACAGTGTCACATGTCTGGACCAAATCAATTGAAGCCACAAAGATTAATTTATTTTTCTTGGCTTTGACCCTACTCTTAATTAATAAGAAAGAGATTTAAGTTGGTACCAGTCCCCTTCTTGAAGCCTGCATGCCATGGATTGAAGTAAATGGTAGCTGTGCTCCACTTGTTCAGTTCTTTGAGTAGTATGATGGCAAAGTTCTTCCCCACAACATCCAGGAGGACAATAGGCCTATAGTTTGCAGGATTTGACCTATCGCCATTCTTAGAAATAGGCACAATGATGGACCTTGTCCAAGAGGGCAGAATGTTCTTTGTGATCTTATTTATATTGAATAGTTCCATCATGAAGGATGCCCATTGCTCCAGATCGTTTTTGACTTGACTTTGCAGTAGGATCAACAATGTCACTTATTTCTATGTGAAAAGACCGGTTAACTGTCTGTGCGATTCCATGTCATTTCATCTTCTGCCTTTTCATCCCCAGGCTTTTTAATGTGCACATTCAATCGAATGTGCTCATGTTTTTTTTTTGTTGTTTTTTTGGGGAGGTACCTCCCAAAACCCCCTCCAATACTTATTTTTTGCCATTGCGCACCCACCCAAACCCTTGTCTGCCCTTTCCCACCCCCCTAAAAAGTTTGATGAGCACATTCGATGGAATGTGCACTTTGAAAAGCCTGGGGATGAAAAGGCAGGTGATGAAAGGACGTCATACCAGCTGTGCTTCTTTCTCTGTCTCCACTTTATTAGTATTACTCACACACAGCGAACTATAGTGGCTCACCCATACACTTGCAGGCACTGGATTGATTAACATTGATTGTTGTGGGGCCCTCATTAAAGAGCCTCCACATTTCAGCCATACTTTTTGTGGCTACTATTTTTAACATGAACTCTGCATCATGTAGAAGAAATAATCTCTGCTGCTTGAGCCAATTTATAGACTGTTGTTTCCCTGATCTCGCAGCTTCCCTGGTTTGCTGTGTGAGTTTATTTTTAGAGGCCCTTACAGTTCTTTTTAGAGGCCCTTATTAGAATATTTAGTTGTTTTTTCCTCATTGCCACTTCCAAATGAAATGTGTGGTGGGCAAGGAACGCTTACCTCTGACCCACACAACGTTTTTCACCAAAAGCCATTAAGAACTTCGGATAGTGAAGAATTGATTGTATTGATGATTTGGCATCATCTATGAAAGCCCCTCTAAGTGTGTTAACTAAGGCTGTGATGTATGCTGGCTTTATTCTCAGACGGTTACCTCCTGGAGTTACGCCGACAGGTGCAGTGATAAATTCTTCTACCGGAGCCGGTGAAGCTTGGGTCCATTTTCTTCCATTGAGCTTCAATATATTTTGGTCACTAAGGTTAGTGCCTATCATCTCAAGGCTCCACAGTTTTTCGTGAAGATTGTCTGATACGACGATGTAATCAAAGATCTTGGAAGCGTTGCCTTGTTTCCCTGTTCTGGAAGGTGGAATGTCTCCCCTAATATGTCCATTGATGAGCTTGATGTTTCTCCGATTGTGTTCCTCCCTCCAAAAGAGACCTCTTCGTACAGCTGAGGGTGTGTCTGTGGTCAACTCTTTTATCAGCTCCAGCGCCTCATTAAAACAATGGAAATCCAAGTCTCCACAGACTATAACATCAAGATTGTTCCAGTTCACCCTGGCTTCATCCATCTGGTCCATTACAGTAGTAACAAAGCTCTTTGCCATTGCCTACATGGGATTCCAGTAAAGGTTGCAGATTAACAAAGTCCATCCTCTAGGGTCCTTGAAGCCACTCTCCTTTAATGTTGTAATCTGAATAAGTGCCATAGGATGGACCGTAGGAATTACAGCTACGCCACTAGTCATTGTAATAGAAATTAGCAAACCAGCGACTTGCCGACCTTTTTGTGCCAGATTTATATATATTGCAAACCCCTCCAGGATCGGAACATGCCTAATCCACGTTTCTTGCAAACATATAACGTCATACCTATCAAAGTCCAAATCACCCTTGCCAAAAAGGTACGCAAAGCCTCTGGTATTCCAACAATCAACGACCATTCCAAGAGGCTGCTGCTCCTCCATGGGATTTGGAGATCATGAGCTTGAAGCTAGAGCACTCGGTAACTAACTCCAGTCTTCATCATCTTGTTTGCTAAGTGGTTTCACCAGTGGTTTTTGGTGTTCCCATTTTGGACCATCGTGCTCAACAACAAGGATTTTATTGTCCCTGAGTGTCAGGCATAGATTGTGTCACCTGCCAATGGGTTTGCACCCCTAGCTCTGGTCCTCTATTTGAGGGCTTTTTGACTTGTGACAAAGTTTATGATGGTCTATTACTGTCACTCTTAGACATTTTCAGTGACGTCATTTCTTCTATGTGTAATTCCTTCTGTAGGAAACCCATCGGCAGTAGTTTCTGCCCTTCCTTCAAGAGCATATGCTTGGGGGGGGGGTGAATCACTGTTAATGCTCAACTTTAAGAGCTGAAGAAAACAAAGGGCAAATGTGCAGGCTATAATGAAACTGCAAGCTATACCAGTTCTTATAGCCTACACATTGACCAATGGGAAAGGGTGATTCAACCACCCAGGGTTCTAATCAGTAATATTCCCACACTATGTAATTGTGACATAACATCTTGTTCTGTCTATCAATGTCAGCCAAATGGTTAAATGGTCTCTCTGTGAGAATATAGATTTTAATTCCTTTTCACTAAATTCATTTTCATATTTTAAATCATTGAATCTCTGTGAGTACTCTCACTTACTCTTGACATACTAGCATGCCACTCTGCCCTCGTCTGACCTGAAACTATCAATATTTTTCTGTATCTGACAGCAAACACAATAGTTCCTGTATAACTGGGTTTTAGTTTGGAATGGGGAAATGGTGCGTTGGGCACTTCCAATTTTCTCACTGTGACTGGGTGTGCCAAAGCCAATGACATGTCTCTAGAAAGTCAAGGCAGTGAGAGGTAGTTTCAGGAATTGGAGACAGTCTTACTTCTTTCATGAAACTTATTTGTGCGCACATTTTAGACTGTGATTCTGAACTCAACTGAATTTCTATAATGTCTTGTCTCAAACTAGCATTACGTTGCATTTCAATTATCATCTGCTGCTTACTCTGTACGTACTGTTGTCTAGATCCATTCAGACTATCTTGATGAGTGTCAAATTTTCTAGGTTTAGAGTTTTGTAAATACTTTTTGCAAGGAATCATTTTCTTACTGAAAACATGATGTATGTATTCCACTGAATCTTGGTTTAAGAATGATCATATATCTAATTATTTCTGCTCAATCTGCGACACTCTGTGACATTTTATGATAAAGAACTTTTTTTCAAAATTTTTCAGATTCATATAAATGCCAGATTTTGTTCTATTCTTTTCATTTTCTCTTGTGAAGTCACCTTATTATGATAACTCTGTGTGTGTGTCTCTGTCAATTGCTAATTAAGAAGATGTTTTTCCAGAATGCCATTATCTTTTTCCTGTGCGGAGACTTGCTTTTTAATGATTTTTATTTCATTATATAGTTGATTAAAATAATCTTGTGAAACTACATCTTATTACAACAAGCTTTGCTGCTGTATTTCTACTCTATTTCGGTTGCATTTTTTAATTTACAATGGGCCTCATTACGACCCTGGCGGTAAGCGCCCGTCATTAACGCCATGGCGTAATGAGCGTTTACGCCGTGGGACGATGGCGTAAAGAGCGCCACATCACGACCCATCGCGCACGAGCATTACGCCATGGCGGTAATGCAAATAACGCCATGGCGGAAAAGGCCCCTACCGCCATCGCTAAGCGAGCAAGGTGCCCATCCGCCAGCGTAAGTAGCGGCCACCGTAATTTACGGCCAGCGTAATTTACGGCCACCGTAATTTACGGTGGCCGTAAAAGGCCAAACCGGAAATAGCGTCATCGCGCCGGAACGGGAAGCAGCCTGTCGGCCATCTTTAAAAACACAATCCATCGCCATCCTACCAAACAACACCAGACCCAACCCTGACACCTGTCCCGACAAAACACCCACCCACCCAAGTTCCCGAAAATGCCGAAATGCGTGAAAAAGGCCTGTGACCGCCTGCGCCAGGAGCGATTCAGCAGGGAGGAACTCTGCATGCTAGCGGAGACCCTGCAGGACAACGCAGGTGTTGTTTTCTCCCCTGAAATGAGCCGGACAGCAATCGGGAAGAAGAAGGCCATCTGGGCCCTGGTGGCTGAGCGCGTCAGCGCGGTGGGGACCGTACCCCGCACCCCACAGCAGTGCCGGAAACGCTGGGATGACCTGCGCATACGGGTCAGAGCCGTCATCTCGGCAAACCGCAACCTTGCCCAGGGAACCGGTGGAGGGTCAGAATCCCCCCTGAAACTCCAACCGTGGGAGGAGATCTGTGCTGCCACAATCGGCATGGAATCCATCGAAGGCGTTGGAGGGATGGAAAGGGGAGCCCCGACATCAGGCGATGAAGGTAGGTGCCTCATACAAGACACAGCAGTCCAATCATGTGTAGCACAAGGTTGCCCTAGAGTGTAAATGCAACACAAATCAATACTGCCCATAGCCACATGCGAGCACCACCCTGCATACACTGCTGGCACCCGCATACCTGCATCCACATGCCACACCAAAAGGAGACAACCTGCATGGCACTGCCTGAAATCTGCCTCATCCACTGGCCAAAATAATGTCAACCATTGTCATTCAAAAGTCCGTATACCCATCAATAACGCCCTCCCACCTTTGCTCCACCACAGGCACAGAATCACACCCAGAGGACCAGGAGACCCCTGCGCCGAAGAGGGCGAAGTCCACCAACAACCTCCCTGCACCCTCAACCTCAGCTGCAGTGAGGCAGACCCCACGACAAGCAGGTCCCACTGCAGGCATACCGGAGGTCCCACCGGCAAGCACCCCTGTTGGCAGCAGGCCAGCAGCTGCTGCTCCACCTCCACCGACATTGCCTGCCACAGAAGGCAGGGGGTCAGCGGCCAGCAGCAACATCGGGGAGACAGCTGCAACAGCTGCATGTTCTGACTCGGACATGGAGCAGGAGGTCAGAAGCCCCACTGACCAACTACATTCCCCCTGCTTCTCAGACGCCAGCCCCCATGAGGGCGACACACAGGGGCACACTGAGGCAGAGGAGTGGCCTTCCACCCCATGCCCTGTCCACACTCCACAGGAGGGGACCAGCCCCTCCATCACTCCACCTGCACTGGCCATGGGCCAGCACGGCCAGCCGTCCCTCGAGGACATCACTCAACGGCAGCATCAACTGTCCGCAATGCTGGATGAGCATGCAGCGGAATGTGTGGGGGCTAGGTGTAGCATTGAACAGGCCACGGAGACACTAAGGGCGGAAGTGGCGCAGAGCACAGCCACCCTCAGGGATGCCATGCAGGCCATGTCCAGGGACATCTGTGCAGAACTTGCGGCCTTGCGTCGTGCGGTCATTGGCCTCACCCACACACGACAGGACGTGCATGCACAGGAGCAGCCAGGGACATCCTCCACTGCCAGTTCTGCGCAGAGCAGCCCCGTGCGCCGTTCCGGACGCAACCTGCGCTCCACAGCCAGGGGTGCCCCGGGTGCCGGGAGAGGGGGCTTGTGACGGCCTGTGGACACTGTCACAGGCATCTGTTGACAGCTACTTGGGGTGTGTTGGGGTGTGCAGGGGGGAGGGGGGAGGTGGGAGGGGGTGTGTTGGGGTGTGCAGGGGGGAGGTGGGAGGGGGTGTGTTGGGGTGTGCAGGGGGGAGGTGGGAGGTGGGAGGGGGTGTGTTGGGGTGTGCAGGGGGGAGGTGGGAGGTGGGAGGGGGTGTGTTGGGGTGTGCAGGGGGGAGGTGGGAGGTGGGAGGGGGTGTGTTGGGGTGTGCAGGGGGGAGGTGGGAGGTGGGAGGGGGTGTGTTGGGGTGTGCAGGGGGGAGGGGGGAGGGGGTGTGACACGACAGTTCATGGTTCCAATACACTTTTTTCTTTCAAAAAAAGGAAATGTGTGGACATTTTCATTGCGTATGTGTGCTTTATTGGTGTACAGTCCACAGTGTGCATGCCCCAGAGACACACAGTGCCCCAAGTGCAGTCTCCATGCGATGAACACCAGCCGTGTGTGCTAGAAGCAGTGGTTGATGATACTTTGGCGCATGGCACGCCCCTCCTGTACATCGCCTCCTCCATGTGGTGGCGCCCCATCTGCACCCTCCTCATCCTCATCCTCATCGTCAGGTGGTTGCAGTTCTGCGTCAGGGGGCAGGGGCACATTCCGTCTGACGCACATATTGTGCAGCATGACACATGCCATGACAATCTTTGCAACCTTCTCATGGCCATACAGGAGTGCCCCACCAGACCTGCTGAGGCTTCGGAACCGTGCCTTCAGGAGGCCGAATGTCTGCTCTATGACCACACGAGTACGTGTATGTGCACGGTTGAAGTCCTCCTCGTGCTGGTTCTGCGGGTTCCGGACTGGCGTGAGGAGCCACCTCTTCAGGGGGTAGGCTGCATCACCTGTATGTAGGCGAGAATGTATGTGTCAGTCATGTTGTCTGATCAGGAACATGATGTTCCACCATGGCTGGCATGGAACTGTTACCTTGGCTCACTTCTACATGCACTAATTGATTCACACTATGCAACCAGTATATGCTCATTGCTGCCATGGCCTGTTTTGCATGCCATCACCCTATGTATGCAGAGGGGTTTTGTGCATTGTGAGTGCCCTTCCTCTGTATCCGTTCTCTGTGTTACTCACAGGCCAGTGGAGTATGCATCATCCCCCCCCCCTTTCTGCCAGGTGGAGTATGCATCAATCCCCCCCCCTTTCTGCCAGGTGGAGTATGCATCAATCCCCCCCCCCCCTTTCTGCCAGGTGGAGGATGCATCATCCCCCCCCCCCTTTCTGCCAGGTGGAGTATGCATCATCCCCCCCCCCCTTTCTGCCAGGTGGAGTATGCATCATCCCCCCCCCCCTTTCTGCCAGGTGGAGTATGCACTGGTACGTCATTCCCATGCCCACTTCCATGACATAGCACTCACCGAGTAGCCAGGATCTTGGGCCTGCATGTCGCTCCATGTAGCGTGGTATTGTGGAGTTCCTCAGGATCATGGAATCATGGGTTGATCCGGGGAATCGGGCACAACAATGTGTGATGATCTTGTTGGAGTCACAGACCATTTGCACGTTGATAGAGTGGAACTGTTTCCGGTTGCGGTACGGTACCTCCATGGCACGTGGAACCACCAATTCCACATGGGTGCAGTCGATGGCACCAATGCAACCGGGTATGCTGGCTAGTGCATGGAAACCCACTTTGGTGTTTGCAATCTCCTGGGCAGTCCGTGGTAATGAGATGTGGTCGTCTGTGTGCTTGAGGAGGGCATCGAGCACTTGGATGAGTGTTCGTGAGAATAATGGTTGTGAAATGCCATGCAGGTGCCCCACTGTGTGCTGGTAGGTGCCTGTGGCCAGGAAGTGGAGTACAGCCACTACCTTCAGTAGGGGGGGGATGGCGGTTGGACTTTCTATCATGCTGACGATGTCGTCGTGTATCATGTCTACGATGGCGGTGATGGTGTCCCGGTCCAAACGGTACAGGGTGTGGATCTGCTCAGCTGTGAGGTTGTTTGGATTGGCTCTGATGCGTGGGATTGGGGGCTGCCTGCGTGGTGGCACTGGCTGTGCTGGTGGGGCTTGCTGGGCCTGCCTTGCCCTCCTTCTCCTCCTGCGTCTCCTCTGTGCTGCCTGTTGTTGTTGTTGTTGTTGCTGTTGTAGTAGCACATGCATTGCTATCAGGTCCTCCAGCCCCAACATTGCTAGTCGTATTGGCATCATTGTGGAGTGTGACTGGGTGTGGGTAGGGGTGGGGTGTGCTCTTTTTGTACTCCCCTGAGTCTGTATTGCCTTCACCTGTGCTGTTTCTGTGCACCTGTGGCAGCTGCATTCACTTGAATTGGCCCTTTACGGTTGGTTCGCGATGGCGTTATTTGCACCATGGCGGTAAGGTACTTTGCGGCCTCGGTGATGGCGTTAGGTGCATGTCCGCTTGGGTCGGCATTTGCGTGCCTTTCCGCCATGGCGCTAAGTACGGTGTGGGCGGTCGCGTGCGCGCACCCTTAGCGCAGTTAGCGGCAGCGTTAACTACGATGCCGCTATTGGCATCGTAGTTTACGGTCAGGAGTCATGATCGGACCTGGCGGAAAACGATGGCGGTAAGCATTTACCGCCATCGTTTGTCACTTAGCGCCAGGGTCGTAATGAGGCCCAATGTAATCTAATGATGCATTGGGTAACAGCTGGTATAAGTATAGCGAATCATGGAATGACAAAATGAAAGAATGCGTACAATGTAAAAATACATATTTAGACAACAGAAGCCCCAACTCAGAGAGAAACCAGATGCTTGACCACCTTTCTGTCTATGCGGGTCATTACGAGGTAGAAGGTAACCATGCCGTTAATAGCGGCATGCCTACCCCCTTACTGGGCCCAGTTTCCTGAATGAGGAATAACCGGGCCATTCCGATCTTGGAGGGCCCGGTAATTCCTCATTCAAGGAACCCATCCCCTTTCCCATTCGAGCTCCCATAGGGCTCAATGGGAATGGGGAGCATGCTAAGAACGGGACCGTTAATAACAGGCCCGTTGTTGGCATGCTGGGCTGGTCGCGGGACTCGCTAAGGCCACCTGGTAAAAACAGGAATCCTTAGCGAGTCACGCAAGCAGAACTCGTAATGAGGCGGTAACTGGTTGATGGCTCCGCCACCTTTACCAGCGCTGTTAACCCCTTACCGCCTGGGTCATAATGACCGCCTAGGTCATAATGACCTCCCATGTCTTCATTTACCTTAAGGGGGTGGAGGTCAGGTTAGCTGAAAACATACATTATTTGTGCCAATTTAGAGAACTGCACAAAAGGCTTCAGAAAAGTTAACATGCAGGCAACAAGCTAGTGCTAGTGCAATAAGCTAGTGATCAATGGGACAAGAATGAGGCGAATGATTGGACATTGTAAGTCACAACTTAAGTGTTACTACAGAAACAAGACAGTTTGATTGAAGCCATGCATGACACATTGAAAGTGTGCAGACAAGCCAAACTATGCATAGAGAGAGAACCTTTACATCCAAATAACATACATATCCAGTTTTGGTGTAGGCTGGACAAAGCAGCACCTGCATTGGAGAACAAAAGACAAGATTATCATTGTGCCCATATTGATGCAATATGCAATTGAGCTTCATTTAGAGAAGGATATTACTGTTCCTGCTTTCACCAGGCAAGTTGCTATAGCTTAAACATGCAGAAAGGGACAACAGATACAAGGGCCAATGCATTTGTGTGTCCTAATGAATCCATGATACAGCAGGGACTAGAATGTGAGTAGACACGATTAGTAGAGTTTGGGGAGGGCCCCATTGGCATATTGGTGAATAACAACGGGTGCCAAAATATTCATTCGGAAGAAGGTAAAACATTAGGGATAGCAGTGCAGGAATCCCATTACAGTGCTCATCTAGATAACCCAGTGATCGAAAACATCCCTGAAATGTATTTCACTTCACTGGATGAACTGCCTATGTCCTTAGATTCTACACCAAAGGGGATTTTCAGGATTCAATCTGGCCATCCTTATAAAACAAAAGAGGAGCTTGTGTTGTCATCAGAATAATTGCATCCTATTTAATGTGGTTGAATCTGTAAAAGAAAAACAGCAAAAAGAAATACAGCAAATTGACATGGAAGCTGGTGTGCTAAGATATTTGAGGGTGGTGGCTCTCCAAAGAGACACTGCCACACAGCTAGAAGAAAGTACGGATGTCCCTCCTTCAGAGGATTTCCCACAATTCTCTAAAATGTTAGAGGAACACATTCAAGCTGCATAGTCTTGGACAAGTGAAGGAGAAAGAGATCAATTGAGTAAAATATTAATGACGTTCAAATAGGTATTTGCTAAAGAGGCCTATGCATGTGGGCTTACGGATTTGGATGTTGCTACACTACCAGAATGAAATGGTAGGGAGCCAGTATTTGTGCAACACTAAAGGATCTCCTTGACCTGTTCGGAGTCCCTAGGAGAAATAATAAAAAATGTAGAATCCAGAGAAATCATTTGGCCTATCCAAAGCACTTCAAATACTTCAATATTAGTTGTGCTAAACCCTAACGGTCAATGGTGTTTGTTTTCAGGCGTGAGAGAATTAAACAAGAGGGTAGCTGTGTCATGGTGGCCACTTCCATTTATTGATCAAGGCTTTGCACAGTTTTAAGGGTCAAAGGTATTTACCACTTTAGATCTTACAGCAGGGCTGAAAGCGCAGAGCTGCGAGATTGCCGCATTTGAATCTGCAACCGAAGTGGACTTGACTGCCGCTGTTTGTTCCGGAGTGCGCTGGGGGTAAGTGAGTAATTGCAACCTTTACAGGTGGCCCTTATTGCCTCCATCAATTTTTACACATGAATTGCCCGTGAGGGCCCCTCTCCTTTCCACTGCTAGTGTGAACTAGCAAACTATTCCCGAACTCTGGAACCTGCTCTGTCCTGTTGGGAAGACCTTCCATGAATAGTGGGAACTTATTCTGCATCACCTCACCCACCTTTCTGGGCTGCTACAGACCCTTGAAGAGACCCTGTTTTGCCCATCTGCATTACCACGTGCACCAGCATTGCAAGTACACTTGAGCAATAGGCTGCAGTCTTCTTAGGGATTGCACTACCTTTCAGTTAGGATTGTATTTGATGCAGAAGGGACTAAAGACTATTTGCACTGCCTGTTTCCTTCCACTTTTAGGTTGTGGACACATTTTGTGCATTAACCCTTTAGACCCCATTGGTCTTGTATATATGTATATTGATAGGATTGTGTTGGCTTAGAAGTATTACTGTGATTTTATTTGTGTGTTGAAACTCAAAGGCCTTGAAATAAATGTATTTGTATTTTTAATATATCTTCATGTGACTGGGAGTGATCTGTAAGTGTCCTTTACTCTGTGTGCTCATTAAGTTCTTTCAGTCACCCTCACCCCTCCTGAGTCCTAGTCTTGACTACCGCCAATGCTACTGTGATTGGTCTGGCTTGTCCAGAAGGTTGCCCTGTTCTAAGAAACTAGGCTGGGCTTCTGAACATCTGCCCACCAGGTCAGAGTTCAGGAATCCATCTTAACAAATTGGTGTAAAGCGGTGGGATAGGACTGAAGGTATCCAGTGTTGCATACTAGTGAAGGCATTTCAGGTTACCCTTACCCAGGACACATGATGACTTTGTAGTGATAACTATAAAAGGCCATAGACCTATCTATGATAACAAGTGCCCTTATAACCTTAAATGCTTTTAAGTCAGAAATATTGAGAAAGATGTGTACTGAGAGATGTTTATCTGCTGAAGGTACACAATTGGAAATGATTCAGATAATCATGGAATGGCAAGAATTGCAACTCAGTGCCAAAGCCTTAGATGAGAGTCCAGAAGGAGGTGGGGCTGCTCTCACTGGCAAGACTGACAGTTATGTCACTGCCCTCATCCATGGTGCCCATGAGGACCTGGATGATGTAATGTCCAATGTTTCCTCTGCAAGCTCTGATACTGAGGCCATACTGGAATACAAGAAGCAGAGGTGATGTTTAGGCAGAAGGAGCTTGTATTTGACATGGCTAAGCTGAAGATAGAGCAGGCAGAAAAACAGAAAGACAGCGATCCCCAGTTGGAACTGGCCAAGCTTCAAGTTTCAAATGGATCCAAAGGGTCTGGACATGGGTCTGGGTCCTCCTCTCATCCAAGATTTCCTAAAGATCTGCTCAGTGTGTATGATGAGAAGAATGACATTTTGGACTAGTTGAATGCATTTGAGTATGCATGTGAAGTTAAAGAGGTTGCAAATGCTGATAAGATTGCATGGTTGCTCAGCAGACTTCCCCATCTGACTGCAGTGCTAGTTTGGAAATGTCAAAAGCCGAAAGAGTAGATTTTGCAATGTTGAAGCAAACTCTCATCTCAAAGTTTGGGAAGACTGCTGCCCAATACTTGAAGAGGTTTAGAGAGTACAAAAAGAAAGAAGGAAGTATTTGGTTGTCATATGTGACTGATTCTTTAAAGAACTTGACTGGCTGGGTTGAAGGCTGTAAGGTATCCCCCTTTGAGGGTATGATATGTCTTGTCATGCTTGAACATATTTTTGCTTCTTGTTCCCCTGAGCTTAAACAGCATTTAGCAGATCCAGAGGAGTTAGATCCTAAGAAGCTAGCCATAGCAGCGGATTTGGGGGTGTCACATATAGTGTCCCATAAGGGCAAGACTCATCCTGGTAAGCAGGAGGAGGGGAAACAGTCCAAAGATAAGTAGGGTGGGGGATCTGATAAAGCTTCCTTCCAAAAGAGCAACAAAAGAAATGTAAGGGTAAGTCACAAGAGAACACAAAGGGTAGTGGAGGTTGTCCTCCAAAACAGAACTCTGGTTACAGTAAACCTCCCTATGTTTCAAGACCCAGTGAATCTTGTGTGGCTTGTGGAGCCAAGTGACCATGTGAAGGGGACCCCAGATGCAAGGTCAAAACCTTTGGTGTGCCACTAGCTGAAGATATTCAAAAATCTATTTGTCTTCTCATTTAATAAAATGGCGCATGCATGGAATCGTACCCCTTTCGGTTATATCAATAGTGGGAGTGAGTTTGGGATATTTCTGAGCAAAGCACTCCCAGATGCAGCCAAGAGGGGAACTGTGATCTATGTGGATATGTGCTGATCAAGAATAAAACATAAAATGCCACGTTAATGAATTTAGACATAAATGAATTTAGCTACTTACAATAGGCTGGGGCAGAGGTATCATTACAGAAAGTGCAGTGGTGTAGAAAAAGGGTGAACTTCCTAGCACATGAAGTAACAAAGCAAGGGTTAAACCCACAAAAGAAAAACCTTGATGGTATTCAGAAATTAAAAGAACCCACCAATCTGAAGGGCGTACAGAGTTTGGAATGACAAGTTACAAAAGAAAATGTATTGAAGATTATGCAGAAATTACAAATCCAGATACTAAATAACTGAAGCAGGGCATACCCTGGAAATGGGGAAAGGAGCAATGTGAGTTAAAGTTAAATAACTGTGTGATTAAAGCTCCATTTTCAGCTTGTCCATTAGAGTACCAGGATTTATTTATAGAGATAGCATTCACAGATCAGTGTATGTCAGCAGTCTTATATCAAAAACATGATTAAAAAAACAAAACCATTGCATATGCCAGCAATGCGATGTCACAACTAGAAACTTTAGTGAAGGTGAAAATGCACTATTAACCACTGTGTTGGCATTGCAGCAGTTCCGCCCAATTTTACAGGTGGAGTGAATAATTGTTGAAGCAAATCTGCCTCTGAAATTTCTGCAAATTAAAAGAATCACATCAGTGAATTTAGCTCAGTCAAGAATTGCAACATGGACATTGGGCCTCATTATAAGTTTGCAGGTCCAGGAACTATGGTACCGGTAAGCTTGCCGGTACCATAGTTCCCGGACCAGCAAACTACGAGTTGTGCTTGCGGGTGCCTGTCTGCCCGCCAGGGCGGACCTGGCGGGCATAGCGTCACCTGCGAGCACAGCATGGTGGTTGCACCGGCACGGTGCATGCATATCTGGCTAAAATATGACTGGGGAAGAATTTTTCCCGGCGCGCAGGAATGATCAAATACCGTGTCCTGCAAAGCCGTATGACCCGGTAATTGGCCATTTCTGGGTGCCGGAAAAAATAAAATACCGGCAGCAGCCTCGTAATGAGGTCCATTGGCATTGCAGGGATTCCAAGTGGAATTGAGATATGGACAGAATAAAGTTGCTCAAGTGCTAGCAGACTTACATAATTGTTCAGCTGTGTATGACTCTGATGACACAGAGTTAGACATTCATTTGATTGAATATGAACAATGCCCTCACAAGGCATCCAATAAAGAGACATGTAAGGATCCCCCAGTCGTGTATGTAGATGGATGTTCATACCACGTGGGGGTGAGTCTGAAAAATAATTGGTCTCAGGAACAGGGAATTTGTGGGTGAGTGTAATGGTATCCCAAAGGTAAGCATGAGGATAGATTACAAAAGCAGTCATGTTGCAGAGTTGGCTGCCATCTATAAGGTGTTATCCACAGTGATAGAAAATAAATTAAAATAAATAATTTCAGTTATTGATTCTGATTATCCCTGAAATAGTTGTGTAGAATACTTACCTTGGTAGAAATTGAGAGGAATGTTCACATATAACAAGAACTAATTTGAACAGACTAAAATGATACAAGCCATAGAATAGCTGTGTCAGAGAATGACATGATCATTCACTGGATGAAAATACGAGGCCACCTGCAAAAATGAGGGGAAGACAAACAGGGGAATGACAAGGCAGATCAGTTAGTCAAGATTGGGGCAGTGATAGGGGAAGTATTTCCTATTGAGCATCTACTTGGTGAAATACTGGTGTATGCGATAACACGCTCCACATCTCAGGGAACAGATTCAATTTTAGGTCTACTCTATAACCATTTACTAGATGCAGAGCAAAATCTTCTGACTGATGAGGCCTGTAAAAAGAGAGGGGAACTGAGGGTGTTGTTAAAAAACAGAAAGAGAATTTGATTACAAGATGGGCTTGTGAAAAAGTATTATATTCACTAGCAGGGCCGGTGCTATCACTAGGCAAGGTTAGGCGCTTGCCTATTTGTGCAAAATGTTAGAGCGGCAAAATGCTGCTTCAACTCAAACTAAATTTGTGCTGCTTTGCCTGAAATAGCATTGGCCCTGTGCACCGGCCTTGGCCCCTGCACACTGCCTGCAGGCTGGCGCTGACGGTAGCAGCAGCAGAAGAGTCACAGAACAGGCTGTGCTGTGAAGTATGGAATCGGTCAGGCCTGGGTCAAGAGTAGCATCATGGGTGTGGCAGCGCTGGCTGGCACCTGTGCATTATGAACGAAGCACCCCACGTGCCTCTCCATTCTGTCTTCTGTGCATCATTAGAAGTGCTAATCATCCCACGATATTCAAAGGGACGTTGTGGAGAAAGTGGTGCAGGCAGCTGCTGAACAAGAAGCGTTTCCTGCTAGTACCTTTGCAGAATGGGCAGACGGAGCATATTTAATTTAAACTTTAATGTGATATAGCATGAAAGAAAATTAAAATTTTACACATAATAAACAATTATTCATTAATAACAATAGGAGTAATAAACCGATAATAATCAACAAATAAGTTTAAAATTTAAATAAACAGATAAAAGTATCAAATTAAGGAATCGAAAATGAGCAAACTTATTGCCATCTTTACCTCGAGTGCTGGGCAAACTTATACATATCGAACAATAATATACATATTTACAGGTCCACTCACATCTAAATCATGGGTAGACAAATATTTATCGTATGCCAATAACAAATCCCACAATGGAATGCATTTACTTTGCCTTACGGTACACACATTTCAAATCAGCGGGCCCAACTTGAATCCAATTTTTTGCCATATGATGAGGGCTATGAACAAATGCATGTTGCAGGTGTTTGTGCAATAAAGCCAGAATGACATTTCACTAATGGTTTGAAGGTTGTGAACAAACTCAGCAAGATACAGGATTATTGTGCTAGTTAATGTCTGGCATTCCGTGAGGAGGTGTTTGGCTGTCTCCAAGCATTCAGGTAATTTACACAGGCGACAAATATGCTCAGGGACAAGAATATTTTCCCTGGCTCCCAAGTTCCTCAGAGTGGGTAGTTGTTCCAATCTAAACAGAATAATAAAACATCTGAGCCTTTTCGTCGGGCAGAGTTTCAAATAAGCTTGGGGCTTCATATAGGTATACAATCTATATTTGATGAATTGATAGCTCTTTAGAGTGCTCAGATTCGCAAAGTTCTCTTGCCAGTCCCAAAGGTCCACCCTTTTCCCAAGTGCATTTTGGACTTCCTTATTATAGGCTGCCCCTCAGTGTGACCAACCTATGTCAGCAACAAATTCTGACATTAGTTTGAAAAGGGGTGAGGTGGTATGTTTTTGACCACTTTCTGGTGTATTACAGACAGTAGAGGATTAGAACAACCGCTAGTCATCTTGAGAAAGAATCCGGCTATCATTTTGAGTACAATTGCTTTTAGTGATTGAAGACCCATTTCAAGTCTTATCAAAGCCATAGGAGGATATTAATCAGGTGAGACAACCGGCCGGGTCCCCCCAGCTGTGTGTTATGCCCTTGTCCCTTTTTCTGTTGATACCCCTCTCTATAGTGCCTCCACAGTTTCCGTGCATGTCTGTTACTTGTAATAATGCCTCTAATCGACTATCAAAATGAAGGATCCCCCCCATCGGCCCCTCCCATCAGTGTGTATATGTTTAAACCCCTCTGGATGATGCACCAGTCACTGCATGGTGGTTGACTTGACCCTTGGAATGAGCTGGCTTCTCTGATATGATCACATGGAATTCGGGACCCATAGGCTCATGAAGCGCCTTACAACTGTGTTAAGAAACACCAACACTGATCCTTAACCTGATACATTCCAAATCATCTGCAGTCCATCATATATGTGACCATAGGCAAAGAACAAAGGGCAGCGTTACTAGTCCTTCCATCAAACATCACACATTTTACATACATGAGAAGGTAAGAGTCTGGCTGAGAATGCAGATTCTCAGCCAGACTCTTACCTTTGACTTTGAAGGATAAATGCCTATTCACACGGTTTGTTGGTGGGCTGTTCAGGGATGCTTGTCTCCCGGCCATTAAGAAGTACCCACCATCCATTGCCCACAGTGAGTAAGTATACACAGAACACAGGAACTGGCAAGACCACTGGCAGGTGAAGAAATCATTGCAAGTCTGGCTAAAGGCATAGAGCTCACAATTTTCCACTCTCATCATTCTGTATTAGGGAACAGCCACAGCTGCCCTGCAGCACCTCCAAGGGCTGGCATTTGAGATTGTGTGCATGTGTGGCCTTGAAGTGGTGTGTGCGTGCCTATGGAGCATCACAAATCGAAATAAACTTAAAAAGACATAACTCCCGGTAGCCAAGCCTTCCATAAATGCAGCCCCAGAAACTACAATGCTCTGTGATTTGGCAGTGTTTTTCAGTGTGGGCAGTGATGACAAGTCCTTGATCACCTTGGTGATTTGTTTGGTGACAATTAATAAACAAGTTTATGAGTAGTGCATTTGCTAAATGAAAAGTGTCCACTGTTTCAAAAAAGCCACTACAACCCTGAACAAGCATTGGCAATGCCAAACGGTTTTACTTTTGTGTACGATAGTGATAGGTATTAGCCAGGTACTGAGGTAATGGTACTAAGTGGCAATTATTGGCAGCTGCTGTAAAATGATGAGAGTGTTTGGGAATATAACATGTCTGGCACATGATTATTTAATAATAAGCAGGCCAAACCTGTTGGCTTTGGCAATGCTTGCTCTTAACAGAATTTCAGTGAAGGACATGCACACTGCATATAAATCAAGTGGCTGAAGGCACACTTGGTTAAAACATTTTTCTTACACCAGTAGTGCATGTAAAGATCCAATAAAGCCATTAATTCACAGAGGACTCCATATAGATAACTCTGGCAGGCTTTTCAACCAAAGGTTAATGCTACTTCTTGCTAAGGCTAGCTCAAATAGGTCCCAAGAGAATGTGCTTTTAGCTGATAGAGGCAGAAAGTGGGTGGAATGGCAATGGGGATTAGCATGGCTATGGGCAGTTAATCCGTGGACAAATAACCAAACAACACCTACATATTTTGTGACCCTCAACTCATCCCATCACCCTCCTAGCTGTACTCCAATGCAATAGTTTCAGCATAAAGGTTGTGCTTCGGATCACATACTATTAACAACTAAAAATGCCAATGCCTTTACCATTGGCACATCAATAAGCAAACCATGTGGCCTACATAGGCTCAATTTAAGCTAGCTTGACAGTTTTTGCACTTTGGTGCATCGAAGCATAGGGTCTTCTAGGGAAAATGTCACTCCACTTTCCCATCCTCTCGATCTGTCACTGCTTGCAAGCACAAGATCTGAAACATCGTCAACATCCCTCAATGCCTAGCCTTAAGGTATGTGCTACATAATTAGAGTAATCACTGTGGTGCTTTATCAGCTATTTCCATCAACTATATTATAAATGCAATTCTGATTTTTCCACTGTCAATTTGCCAGTGCATTGGCAGGAGCAGGGATGCCTCGTGATCACACATACCTTTGATACATTTATGCTGCTGCTATGCCAAATATGGTGGTCCATTAAGGACCAGCAGGCTAGTGTCTCCGAGTGGGTGCACCACACCTGGGAAAAGACTGGCCAAGGGTGGCTCCCTCCATAATCAAGGTGGTGCCATCTCCCACTCTGCCACTGTTGTGATGAGGTGCTGGTTTCTAGAGTGTTTACGTGTGTTATATTTCCTTTATGGTTACTTAAATATTGGGCCCCCTTGTGCCTGTCACTTTTATCTTTCCAGGTGTGTCCGAGGGATGCAATAGAGGGTATTGGCCCTTGCATGTGGTGGAAAGAGTGGCAATGTGGTACCCTGTGCTGGGAAAGACCTCAATCCTCACATCCCATTCTGGATGGTCATGATTTGTTGGTCTGATTTTGGCATCCATTGTCATACCTGCTTACCAGACCACTATGAACTAATTGGCTGTCCCATAGCCAGGGACGAGGCTCTGGGCCTCACTGTAGCACTTGGGAATCAGGGGTATTATGACTGGGCTGTTCAGTGTGGTTATGCTTCTCATGTGGGAATGTTTCCCACAGAATTGCCTTGGGTGATTTTGGTATGGCGCTGGCTGACCCCTCAGATGATGTGGCAACAGCTGTAATTCACAGTGTGGGTATTATGCCAGTCTCATGATAGTTCTGGCCTATGCCAGGGGCACTGCATGCTATGCAAATGAAGTGGTGGGTCTCACGTTCACTGTATCTGACATGAGTGAGTTATGGAGCTGACTTGGTTATAGTGAGCGCATAGATCAACACATTATTCCTCCTGTACCTTTGAGGACAGACACCATGACCGCAAAGCGATGTGTGATCTTGTGCATCATGCTGGCGTCACCTTTACAGGCCACATCTGAAAACTTTGCCTGTAAAGGATGCTGACAGTTCCCTGGTATTCCAGTGTCCTGCAAATGTCAAGCCATGCATTCTGACAGAATATCCTTAAAGCTTTAGGACACAGAATGAGTATGACCTGATATTTTAAAAAGTTGTCATAAATCCACAGATTCCAGTGTGAGGACAGAGTAGGTCAACCTGAGGAAATCTTTCACAATGAGGGCTTGAGGGTGATGTTGGCCTCCAGGTTATCCTGGTTTGCCCTCCACCATCTTGTTATTAGTTTTGGAGATTAGGTGAAACTGACTGCCCCATAGCCAGGGCAGTCAGTTTCTTGTTATTAGTTTTGGAGATTAGGTGAAACTGAACGTGCCACCTGTAAGCTTAAAATATTGTCATGGGGAGGGGAGATATAGGAGATGGGATCTCGGGAGGTAGATATTTTGGTACTTTCAATATGTGGAGGTACACACAATAAAAATGTGACCTTTATGAATATGGTGATGTGTTCTTAACGTTAACATATGCAACAAAAGTGCATAACAAGGAGCTGGAAGTTTGTGACACAATCTCCATACCCAACTTAGTTTATTACACAACTTCTTTCAGTGTGTGTCTGAAAGTGGTGAAAGTACACTGGTGTTAAAAGGAATTGTTTCAGGCTTGTATTATTTTGCATTCTGGAACTATATATGAAACTACAAATTGTAAACTTTGAATATTTGTACCAAATAAATCTGGGCAGGTTTTGTGGCCAAGTGCTTAAAAAACAGAGTGGTTCACTGCTTACCCAAAGTGTGTGACCCTGGACAAATAATTTACTCTCCATCTGACATAACTGTACACAGGTGTCTAGTATGCATTACCAAAATCGTGTTCCTACTGCCTGTATATAATGTACACAAAGTATTAGATCCACATGCTCAGCATTACACGTTTTGCAGTATAATATCATTGACTTGATATTGTATTTCTATTGTGCTCTTACACAAGTGTTTCAGAGCGCAACAAGGCAAGGGAGAGGAACTGGGGAGAACAAAACAACGATCTTACTAGGCCCAGTGACATTGAGAATGTGCAAGTGCATGGGAGAGGAAAAGCACATGAAAGGGGGGAGAAGTGGAAAGTGCGGAGCAAAGGAAAAACAGATAAATAACAAATAATTAATAAAGGCAACACACAATGGTAATGCAGCCAGCAAGTGGCAAGTGCTGGGTGTAAGTCAGAATGCAGGGTAGGTCTGATAAGTGCAGGATGAAAAGGGGGGGCTGTATGGGTACAGATACAGACCCCATTGCAAGGGGTGGCCCGCAGGCAGTGCAGGAGGGTGGCAGGGTGAGCAAGAACCTGGTCCTGGAGGACAGAGGGTGGCCAGGTGCACAGTGCCAAAAGAGAACAGATCAGCAGGGGAGAGGGGGAGCAACGGCAGAAGCAAAGAGGAAGGTCTTGAGGTGCTTCCAGAAACAGAGATGGTTTTCCTCAAGTTTTAGAGTGGCAGGGAGGCTTTCCAGAGCGAGACCCCAGCTGAAGACAAAGATCTACCTCCAGCTCGTTTCTTTGATAACGACTGACCCTGAGGGAGTTAGAGGTAGAGGAGTGAAGAGCTCGACAGAGAGGTATTTGCAGAGGGATGCTGAAGGTATTTTGGACCCAGTCCCCAGAAAGTCTTGTGGACAATGCAGAGGGTTTTGCATTTAATCCATGTATCCACTGGGAGCAAATGGAGAGATTTCAGAGCTGGAGAGATATGATCCAAGAGCTTGAAGCCAATGTCAAGTCTTGCAGTCCTGTTCTGGATTAGTTGAAGAGGGCGGAGAGTAGAGGCAGGTAGATTTAGAATGAGGCTGTTACAATAGTCCAACCTAGAGAGAGCCGGAGCTTGGGAGACAGTGAGTTTCTGGGGGAAGGAGAGGAAAGGCAGAGTACCTCTGAGGAGGTGCAGTAGGAAGTTTGAATTTTTAGAGACATCAGAGATGTGGCTGGAGATGGAACGTGTGGACTCAAAGATGACCCCGAGGTTCTTAGCCTCGCAAGTGGGGGTAGAAGAAGGGCCAAGGAAGGCCGGACAGAGAGTGAGGGGAAAGGATGGTGAAGATGTGCCAATGATGAGGATCTCCATCTCGCTGGCAGTCAGACAAAGATCATTGGCGGCACACCAATCTTGAATGGCAGTTAGGCAATCAGAGATGAGAGAGGGAGAGGAGGTGGCCGAGGGAAGCCTGAAAATGTGTTGAGTGTTGTCAGCGTAGCACTGAAAATTTGAGCAGAAAATGGCAAGGCAGTGGGCAAGAGTGGCCAGGTATTGGTTGAAAAGCCTGGGTAAGGGGTTAACCCCTGGGGAACACCACAGGTAGAGAGGAAGATAGATGATAGGAAGGACCCAAGTTGGACCTTGGAGAGTCAATCAGAGAGGAAAGAGGTCAGCCAGGCCAGAGGCTGATCAGTGATACCCAGGTTATAATGGAGACAGTTGAGTAGGGTGGTATGGTTGACTGTGTCAAAGGCAGAAGAGAGATCGAGTAGGATGAGGACAGAGGGAATGTTAGAGTCCTCCATCTTGAGCCTGACCTTCTTAAGTTCTGGAAACTCCTCAAGACCTTCCTCTTCTCCTCTTCCTTGGCTATCCCTCTACCCTGCTAACCTAGCTCTCCTGCTCTCCTCATCTCTACCCTCTTCTTTCTTACAGCTTGTTTACTGGCGACCTAGTGTACATCAGAGTCACACCTGTCCTGGGTTCCCCCGCAAGTCCTCTCTCACACTTGCCACAAGGAACTACATCCACCCACCTTCACTGCACTTAGAAAAAACCCCAAGAGAATGCCTCTCTCAGCATTTACCCCAGTCTCTGCACACTTGGTGCACTTGGACCCCCACCCCCTGTTACCGTCTATGCACTTGAATGATCCGAATGCAACAGGCTGGAAAATCATCTCTCTGTTCACCTTTATCTTCTCCCCTAAAATTGCACTGGTAAAACTGCAGAATCGCCATTGGCGGCACACCAATCTTGAATGGCAGTTAGGCAATCAGAGATGAGAGAGGGACAGGAGGTGGCCGAAAGCAGCCTGAAAATTAGTTGAGTGTCGTCAGCGTAGCACTGTAAATTACAAGGAACACACAAAATGATGAGTTGGCATTCGCCGAATTAGTTAAACACAGGTGGTTGGTCAGCACTTGCACTTCAAACTTTACGGTGTCCCACCTAAATCATGGTTAATTTCTTATCAAACCATTGTAATACCAGGTGCTTTATATCTCTATTCTTAAAGATATACAGTGGTGAAAGTTGGACGATTGACATTATTTCATATGGATGGGGACCTGTGCGAAGGTGAAATAGAGACTGTCAAATTATTCCTGAAAAATACATTTCCCATCAATCATGAGATTGAATATTTATTGAAACATAAAAATATGCACACGATTAAAATGAATATGCAGAAGAACAATACCATTATAAGGGATATTGTTTTGACAGAAGGAGGTCCTTACACATGAGGGACATGGACAGAAAAATATTTGGTGATTATGGCTGCATCAATAGTATCCATCTTGGTATGGTTGTTTGTACTGATGGTCAGTCTATACATGATAATGTTCACCATGTTGACTGCTGAGAAAAGGAAACGTCAGTTGAATGAAGCGCATGTGTTTTAAAGCCCATATTAATTCAAATCTGTTTAACATTTACAGCCAGGATTAGTGTTTCTGTAGGAACCCATGTTTATTCAGGTCTCTACTGAAAGACGGGAGAAAAGTGTAGGAATAACACAAAGTGCAGCATTTTAGCAAGGCCAAGAATTTTATAAGCACCTCTAACTCCTGTAGAAGGGGAATGGCAGTGTCCAAATGTATGGTGGTGTTGTAGCCTGCAGTCGATATGTGTGGCTTAGCACTGATACAAGACACTGATGAGAATTCAAACAAACCAAAGAAAGGTGCAAGCATGGTGTAGCTTGAATGGACTGAATAGAATATGAAAGCATAAATAAATGGCAAGTATAAAAAAAAAGAATACAATAGCATAGTGTACCATAGCATAGCATTGTAGTTTAAAAGGAGCATAGGGACTAACAAACATAAGACTACTAGTCCTCTAAAATACTAATAATTAACCCTAACATACTAAAATGATTACTGTGTAGAATGGTGCAAACCCTGGATGCAAACTGGGGGTGTAGATATGAATGCAGACACAGGCTATGCTAATTTGGAAATAAAATGCACAAATTAAAACAGTTTTATGATGGAGACGTGAGGCTTATAGTCTGAGGAATTTGCAAAATGATTCTGCCTTAAGGAGCCATTGTTTAGAGCTTCCAGTGCAGGAAATTAGAATCAAAGTGTTTCAGGTTTCTATCCTGGCCACTGAGCTGAACCTTGTACAAAGGTCACTATAAAGGGGCATGTTTTAGCCTTCTGGAAAATTACAGGAAATTGACAAGAGAGGCACAAGTTTAATTGATGCATGAGGTCACGAAAGGAGTTGTGAAATAATTGGGAAAACATGTTTTCTTTGTGCAGATATAAATACAGGGGAGGGAAACAGAAGTGGATTTAAAAGTTTGAGAAGGATTGTGAGGGGCTGGCAAAACGGGGTTGGATGAAAAAAGGTGGAGGAGGCGAGAAGGAGCACATTAAGGTGCTGGATGCTGGCCATCTGTGTGCTGAACTGAGCGCTTGGAGACTGCAGCTAAAAGAGTGAGAGGCAGCCTGATTGAAGACTTCCCATGCAAGCTGAGCTTCCTTGCTGAATTAGTTGAGAATGCCCTTTCATAGCAATTATGATGAATAAAGCAATTGATTAGCCGGGTCCTAGCTAGGTTTGGAAGGTTTGATCTTGGGTTAAAAAAAAACAGGGGGCACAATCATATTTATTTTCAATGTGGTTTCTCTTCCATGCAAAGCGGCAGAATCCCAGGAATCCTAAGGTCTGCTAAATTGTCTGCTAAGGTTATAGATATTGTCCTGCCAAAATTCTGTAGTGTAAGTAACTTTGCTAATAGAGAAAAAACAATGTTGTTGTGGGAGTGGGGCTTTGAAGTGTATTCCCTGTTGTGGCCTGTGTTTTTCTTTCCAATGTAAAATGTGAAAAGACAGTATATGGTTCTCGTTTTGCTATGATTGGAAATGTCACATCCATCTTGATACATTGTATGTATTCTTTTGCTTGGGACCATTGTGTACTAACCTGAGATTTTCAAACTGGATATACAAATCAATAATTACACAAGTATGTGTGCTGATCCATTGTTTGGGCAGTCTAGTAGATCTACTCTGTCTGTTTATTCAGCAATGCAATATTGCCCGTCTGTGGTAAAATGAGTGTGCCCCACCATGCGCTAGGTCTGGCAATTATAACCAGAGAGAACCTGAATAAAAAAAAATAAGTGGATGCTAATTCCCCATGTTTAGATGCATGCTTTAGCAAACAAGGGATAGGCACATTATTGCATGCACATAAAACAACCTGGTGAAGGTAATCTGTGGTATAAAAATCCACCAGCTCCTTCCTGAAATGTAGAAGTGATGGGGTGAGTCTGGTGTTAACAGGCAGGAGGTACCAGAGTCTGTGGGTAGGCCTGCCCTCTGGTGATTTACTTTCTGTTATTTTGGAGTTCAAGTCTGCACATGTCCTCACTTCTGGGTATAGTAGGCCTACGAAGATGCTGAGTTTCCCAGTGAGGTAGCATGGGAACTTCAGAGCAAAATCCTTTTAGATGATGCAGAAGGATCTGAAGATAATACATGCTTACTTAAAGCAGGAGCCAGTGCAGTTCAATGAGGGTCAAGGTGATGTGATTGAATATGCTTTTGAGTCATTTGATGAGCTGTGCTGTGCATTTAGAAAATACTTTAGCAGTGCCACGGTAGTGACTGGAAGGCTTTCAAGAGGCTCATTGGCACCATTCAGGTGGGAGAGTACCAAGGCGTGTACAGTAGATATGAAGTTGTTTTCGGGTGAAGAAGAGCTTAATTTAACACAACAGAGAAAATGGATACCAAGCTGGTTGTGTCTTCCTTGCTATGTGCTGCTCAACTTATAGTTGTCTGCTGATATCAAAATTAAGGAACTTGACACATGTGGCCAGCTGTGCTGTGAAGCACTGCAGGTTCATAGCAGAGGGGCAGGTCTGGATTTCACAGCATTCTATGTTATTGTCAACAGTGGGAATTCGGGTATCTCCTTTGTTCTTCTCATAGGTTCCAGCTCTACAGCCAATCAACAAGTTTGGAATGGAGGAAGTAAGACATCATTCCAGGTTTCTCTTGTGACGTGTACACACTGGGCAGTGGTCGAGGAGACATGGCCACGTTGTATTTATTTATTTGTATATTTATAACACGTCGAAAGCCCGCAGGCATCAGGGCGCGACAAAGACACAGGTACGGTGGAGTGACAGGACAGAACAGAAAACGGGAAGGATAAGGCTCTACATGGCCACAGAAAGTAAGTGATAAGGGATTTCTTACTTGAATAGTGTGGTTTTCAGCTGTTTCTTAAAGAAAAGCAAATTGCTTTCGAGCCTGAGATTCTGAGGTAGCTCATACCAGTAGGAGATGGCCTTGCTAGGAAATGCTCTGCCTAGACCTGTAGGTTTTGCTCTGGGGTGACTAGGCTTGAGTAATCCTTGTTTAGTGGATCTCAAGCTTCGTCAGCAGTGAACCAGTGTCAATGATTTGAAAATGATACGGTCAGTGACTGCCAGCCAGTGTAGGTCTTTTCTGTCTGTTGTAATGTGTTTGCCTTTGGACTTTCCCACAATGGCCCGGACGGCATTATTCTTGATGATTTTACATTGCTTTAAGCAACTGCTACTGGCACCCAGTAATAAGGCATTTCCGCAGTCCAATCGTGACAAGATGGTGGCTCTGGCTAGTGTGGCACTGTTTTTGTTGTCAAGAAGTGGTCTAATGCGGCAGAGGAGCCTCTGGTAATATTGACAGTTCTGTTTTAGGTAGGCGGTTGATTGAAGGTATATGCCGAGTGTTCTAACTTTGTTAGACACCGTGATGTGCGAGTCTTTTATGAGGAACGATGTGTAATCAGGGTCTAGGTTTTTTAAGGCTTTTGTGAGCCAAATGTCATGAGCTCTGTTTTAGTGCTATTAAGGCACATCCAGTGTGATTTCATCCATGTTTCTATTGTAATATAGATTTCTGATAATCTGTTGTTGTCAGTATCATGGTTCCCGCACAGTTCCATGATGAGCTGTGTGTCGCCTTATTACTGGGTGCCAATAGCACCCAGCACCCATTAATAAGGCTTTTGTGGAGCCAAATGTCATGAGCTCTGTTTTAGTGCTATTAAGGCACATCCAGTGTGATTTCATCCATGTTTCTATTGTATTATAGATTTCTGATAATCTGTTGTTGTCAGTATCATGGTTCCCGCACAGTTCCATGATGAGCTGTGTGTGGGCACTTTCGGTGGTTTTTCAATCGATTTTAAGATTTGAAACAGCTTGCCTGTTGAGTTAGAAGCCCCAGTAATTTGGTAATTGTAGGAGTTCTTTTTGGCTTCAGTTAATTTGGCTCCATACAGAAGGTCAGATTTTTTCCAATTTTCTTTGTCGGACTCGGAGGAATTTTTATGCCATTTTCTCTCCAATTATCTTTTTCCAGTTTTATGTGTGGCAAGTTCGGTCGTGTACCAGCTCTGGTGGTTGGGATTGGGCCGAACTTGTTTACTTTTAAGTGGAGGCTGTGTGTCTGATAATTCCTGTAAATGGGATCCGAATGTGGACGTGATGAAATCGCAAGGATCATCATTAGTAGTATTGTCCATGATGTGTGTAACAGCTTTTCTTAGTATTTCTGGAGTGATTTTCTTCAAATTCCTACTTTGGATGGATTTGGGAGAGTTGTCAAAAATGTTTGTCTTGAAATGTAATGACAGCGAGGCTTCGATTTTATAGTGATCAGTCCAGATACAGGTTATGGTGTTTGTCACTGTCAGTTCTATATTGTGGGTGATAATCCAGTTGAGTTGGTTCCCGGAGTGGATGGTAGGGTATTTATTAGCTATAGAGTAGTTGATGTTTTGTAGGTTCTTTTCGAGGCTTATGGCATCCTTGACGCTAGGGTTTCCTCGCCATCTGTTGAAATCTCCTAAAAGGACCGTCCTCATGTTTGTTCCCTTAAGATTGTTAAGGATGTGGCAAAGTTCATCATTAAACTCTGATATTAGTGATGGGGGCCTATAGATTGCGATGAGGTTAATGCAATGGTTGTGAGAGGGTGTGAGACTGCCTCTTTTTCCCCCTGCACAAGTTCTAATAGAATTTGGGCCCTTGCCATTGGGCTCTATTGTGTGCTAGAGGACATGTGTCCTTGTTAGAGACCCACTCTTCTTCTTGGGACCACAAGCAATCATCTTCCCCAAAATAGAGCCTGATGTTTCAGGCTCTAACTCTTCATCGGTCCATCCATTTAATAACTGATTTATCCAGAGCCACTCACAATCTTTGGAATACAGACAGTAACTACTATATTGATTACATCATGAGCCATTATAAATACAGTAGCAAATGAAGAGATTCAGAATCAACAGTATTGTACTCTATATTGCAGGCATCATCAAACCCTGTGTCGCTCTTTTTTTTTTCTTGACTGTGGAAATGCTGGAGCAACCCCATAGTTGAATAGTGGAGACCTGAAGCTGGGGAGTGTAAGTGTTGCTGTGAAAACATTTGGAAGGAGACCATGGTGCAAGTCAAGGATGCCCTCTTCCTGTCCTGGGGAGCAGAGAATTAACATATGCACGTCTCACTTTTGTGATTACATGCTGTGGGTTTTTGAATTTGCCTTTGGATGAGGCTACTGCTGGTTTCATTGGGGTCAGGGGAGGAGAAGTTAATAACTGCAAGGTCACTTTGGCATTTCTACTTTCTAAGGGAGTATTCTAAAGCTCCATGTTAGTGCCCCAGGTGAACGGCACATTATCCCATTGCTAGGGGCATGGTCAACTAGCTCTATATAAACAAGGAGAATTTGGTATAGTTGAGCTGGGGGATTTTTATCCTAATTAACCAAGAGACTGCTTGCAAAGAGGAAAGGAATGCATTTCCACCACTATATTTAAATTGCAGAAATTCAGGATCAGTGATATAATTATTAGCAGTATTTGCTTGTAGTCATGTAGATCATGGGAGTCATAATTATCACTTTGGATATGTGCCCTTCCCCTTGGGTATGGCCTATGGTGAAGACGGGCAGGTTCTACATGAATGTGAGCCTTCCTATTGAAGAGGCTTCAATAATCAATCATACTTGCTGTCACTAATGTAATCATTGGATATGTTATAAGCAACAACATATGAAATGTATGTTCTACAAATCATTAGAAAACAAAGCCAGTAAGGTAGCCAGAAGTACCCTAAAGTGTGTAGATGGTCTGCACCAGGAGGTGGTTTAACTTGTTAATGGTGCTATCATTGACATTTCTCACACAAAAAGCAAGGGATCCAGCTATTGTCAGTAAATATTTGAAAATGTCCTAAATTAATATAGTAACTTGAGACCTTTTTTTGGTTTCATGCAAGTGGCAAAAGATTCTGTTAAATTACATTACTTTGAGATTGCCCTCGTATTCCACCACTTCACTGGCCTCACTCACCAAGGCATGGTAGCAATGGCTGATCAAACATTTCAAAGTCAAGAAGCTACTTTCTATTGTTATAAACTGTAAACACTTTCGTTTGGTACTGTATACATAAACGGGTGTTGCTCTGTAGAATTATTATGCCTTGACATAGGACATGATGTCCTTCATGAAAGATTTCAGGTAATTGATCAAAAGCCTGTTTTGCAAGTTATATTATAACATTGTAGCCATCAGCTTGACATACAACTGTAATGATCTCAAGTTGACAGCGAATATGTTAACAAGAGCTTCCAAGAGAATTGCCAACAGGTAGTGTTGAGGGGTGCGACCAAGAGGATAAGTTAGTGACATTGTTGAAAGAGGGAGAGTTGAATGGAATTCAATATATGTAGATCAATGGATTAAGGAAATCAATGAGGATGTGATTTTGAACAAATGAATGCTTTGGACTTGGAAAAGGTGCCCAAATATAAATGAATTAACAGAGAATGTAGTGCCATTTTGGATGGGGAAAGAAGAACTGACTGTAGATGGGGGATTTTACATCAGAGGACAAAAAATTATTCCTCATGGTTCTTTGACAGATCGCATCATGAGTTTGTGTCATGAAGGTCACCCAGGAGTAACCGTCCCCAAGAGACAGTATCAAAAGTAGTAATGGTGGCCAGGGATAGATTTAGGTGTGGAGAGGGTGGTCAGACATTGTTGGTATTGTCAAGATTCTGACAAAAGTTTGAGAATTGTAGAGCAACCATTGAGACCAGTGGAAGTACCGGATGAGGCATGGAAGAAGGTTGGTGTAGGCATTTTAGGTCTGTACCAAGAACCTGGAAGGAGGATCAATTCTTTTGTGTGATGACTGATTATTATTCAAAATGGGAGAAGGTGATATGATAGGTTATTTATAACACAGTTAATACCCAGAGGTTTCTAAGCGCGGACCCAGGGATCAAACCTATGTTTCTCTGTGTCGTCTTTTTTCCAAGGCGAGTACGTTGCCCCTGAGCTATCCTCCCGAGACGAATGTGAAAGAGGTCTCTTGCAGTAATATGATAAAATTCATACAACAAGTGTTCAGAAGGTAAGAATATACTGAGGAAATGGTGAGGGACAAAGGACCGCCCGGATGCAAATAGATTTCAAAATACGTTCAGCAGAGTGTTGGTGGAAATTATAGAGATGAAGTGGAATGGACATTGTGGAGGCTATTGTTGATAAGGTATGGGTGGTTAGGTTGTCTCCCAATGCGGTGGCAGGGTTTTCTCCTTTCAAACAGATGAAAGAAAGAGATCCACATTTTAAATTAAACCCTGGGTAGATGAATGTGCGAAGTGAAGTAAACAAATGGATTGCTGAAGCACAGAGTAAATATAAGATATGATATAATGGTGTATTTATATAGCGCCTCTACAGAATGTGTTTCAAAGCTCTCCAAGGCAAGGGAAGGAACAATGGAAAATACAATGACATTCTTACAGGACATGACCAGTAAGGATGTGAAATGAACTATCGGACTTGGCCTGACAACATTTCAGATAGTGCAAGTGGTAAGACATAGATAAGGAAGGGAGGGGGAGAGTGGGAAGGAAATGGAAACAGACAGGCGACTACCATACTAGACCTGATGGCATTTCTGTTAGAGCCAGAGAAAAACAAAAGGTGAGGGAGAGGGCTGCAGTAAGGGAGGGGAGAAACAAAACAAGCGACTATCGCACTAGGCCTGACGACATTTCAGTAAGTGCTGGAGGGGACAATAAGGGGCGGGGGAGGAGACAGACAAGATTGCTATCACACTAGGTCCATCGACAATTCTGATAGAGTAAGTACATAGAAGAAAGTAAGAGGAGGAGGGGTTGAGATAGGAAAAGGGAGAAAGGGAGAGGAGGAGAGTAAGCAGTCAAAAAGAGTGGAGAAGCAAGAGGGGAGAGTGAATACATTTGCAGAAGTCAGTAGTAACACATAATGTTGCAAGCCAGGATACAATATTAAGATGGGAACAGCATGTTTCAGGGCCACCATTAGTACAAGATAAAAAGGAAGTCCAGCATGAGAGTTGGGCAAGGGTGACACACAGTGAAACAATGAAATCCATAAATGTGAAGTCCAGCATTGGCCACAAGACAGTTATGGTCAAACCAGAAAGTATCAGGACAGACTCCTGCAGAAGAAGGCTGGAGGAAGAGGGAAGGGGATCAGGGTAGAAGAATCAAGCAAAACAGGTGAAAGATGAAGAATGACATCAAGGTTTCAAAGTATGCTAGGAGTTTTGTGCCAGGTGAGTGGGTAAAAATAAAGAAAGATACGAACACCAATAAGGGATTTTCCACATGCTCATATCCCATTAAAAGTGATAGAAGTAATGTAAAATGTGGTGAGAGTGGAAGATGGTTCTATTTGGAATTTTAACAGAGTGGCCACATTTTTATGTAGGATTGTGAGGAAGGAGAAAGATATTCAGGTCAGAGAAGGGTGTAGTTTGATTTGGGATCAAGAAAGGAATGGTTGTGTGACACGAGAGGAGAGAGGTGAGAGTGGAGAAAATAAAAGAAAATGTTCTGTAAGTAGTAAAAAGAGACTGAGAAGACCACCTATGTTGCCACAAGATTATAACATTTTTTGTAAAAGATAAATTGGCAATACAGTTATTTATGTAAATGTTTATGTTCTATTTAATTAAATGTTAAGTTAGGTTATGTATAAATGTAACCTGTGTTCTTCATATAGAGGTTACTTTAGTGTACATACTGCATCTCACAGCTTTAATTACTTAGCTAAATTATTGGTAAAATCACACTGGTTGTTATTTCAATTATTGTGGGGGTATAGGTATATGTAATGATCTTACAAGGAATGTAGAATGTGGAAGGGAAAAGTTGGAAGTGTGAGGTAAGAGTTGGGGTCGTAGTAAGAGCGGAGAGACAGTGACCTATCCGCTGACATGGTGCCGATGATGATGAATAAAGTACTTACCAGACTCCATGAACATCCCTGTAATTCCAGAAGAAGGATGTAACAACCACCACCATATGTTTCACCATTGGAAAGATTGACAGGCCGATTCATGGAATAATTAGCGCGGCGCAAGTGGCCAAAAACGTGCGATTCGCAGTGGAATAGCGAAAATCGCAGTGGAATAGCGAAAATCGCACGAAAAGCAGCGCACATCGATTCATGGAAGGCCGTGCGCGAGAAAACCATCGGACGTGCGATAAGAAAGTGCGCGGCGCACGTTGGCGCACAGGCCATCTAACGGCATGTGCCAGGTCACAGCGAAAATCGCACAGTCCACAGCGAAAATCGCACATAGCGCGGCGCACGCAACAAAAGTAGGCGGAACACGGGGCGTAACACTCGGAATGGGGAACAACTTGCCAAAATGTGGGCGTCACGGGGGAAGCACAGGGTAAAAGTGTGCAGAACGCCCACACGCTCGCCTACAACACGTATTCATGGAATAGAATAGGTCAAAAAAGCGCACGCTCAAACCAGCGCACAGGCACAAACACGACCGCCACAAGAAAGCAGGCGGTAGCGTCTCAGCGGCTGTAAGAAATGTGCGCCAAAAGGTGCGCCAACAAATAGCACCCATATACTGCCATGATGAATGTCCTATACTGTGGCCCTCCAGGACAAATGACGTGCAAAGGGGTACCCACAAACACGGACACGCTGACAAAAAATACATGTGCGCGGGAAGTCTCACACGCGATTTGGCCGGGTACGTGGATTTCAGGGGTGCGCGGGAAGGTCCACACGCGATTACAGCAGGGTACGTGCATTTCAGGGGTGCGCGGGAATTTCCACACGCGAATAGCCTGGCCGCGTGTATTTCAGGGGTGCGCGGGAAGTCCCACACGCGATTACAGCAGGGTACGTGTATTTCAGGGGTGCGCGGGAAGTTCCACACGCGAATAGCCTGGCCGCGTGTATTTCAGGGGTGCGCGGGAAGTCCCACACGCGATTACAGCAGGGTACGTGTATTTCAGGGGTGCGCGGGAAGTTCCACACGCGAATAGCCTGGCCGCGTGTATTTCAGAGGTGCGCGGGAAGTTCCACACGCGAATAGCCTGGGCGCGTGTATTTCAGGGGTGCGCGGGAATTTCCACACGCGAATAGGCTGGGCGCGTGTATTACAGGGGTGCGCGGGAAGTCCCACACGCGATTACAGCAGGGTACGTGTATTTCAGGGGTGCGCGGGAATTTCCACACGCGAATAGCCTGGGCGCGTGTATTTCAGGGGTGCGCGGGAATTATCACACGCGATTTGGCTTGGTACGTGTATTAGAGGGGTGCGCGCGAAGTTCCACACGTGAATAGCCTGGCCGCGTGTATTTCAGGGGTGCGCGGGAAGTCCCACACGCGATTACAGCAGGGTACGTGTATTTCAGGGGTGCGCGGGAAGTTCCACACGCGAATAGCCTGGCCGCGTGTATTTCAGGGGTGCGCGGGAAGTCCCACACGCGATTACAGCAGGGTACGTGTATTTCAGGGGTGCGCGGGAAGTTCCACACGCGAATAGCCTGGCCGCATGTATTTCAGGGGTGCACGGGAAGTTCCACACGCGAATAGGCTGGGCGCGTGTATTTCAGGGGTGCGCGGGAATTATCACACGCGATTTGGCTTGGTACGTGTATTACAGGGGTGCGCGCGAAGTTCCACACGCGAATAGCCTGGCCGCGTGTATTTCAGGGGTGCGCGGGAAGTTCCACACGCGAATAGCCTGGGCGCATGTATTTCAGGGGTGCGCGGGAATTTCCACACGCGAATAGGCTGGGCGCGTGTATTACAGGGGTGCGCGGGAAGTCCCACACGCGATTACAGCAGGGTACGTGTATTTCAGGGGTGCGCGGGAATTTCCACACGCGAATAGCCTGGGCGCGTGTATTTCAGGGGTGTGCGGGAATTATCACACGCGATTTGGCTTGGTACGTGTATTACAGGGGTGCGCGCGAAGTTCCACACGCGAATAGCCTGGCCGCGTGTATTTCAGGGGTGCGCGGGAAGTCCCACACGCGATTACAGCAGGGTACGTGTATTTCAGGGGTGCGCGGGAAGTTCCACACGCGAATAGCCTGGCCGCGTGTATTTCAGGGGTGCGCGGGAAGTCCCACACGCGATTACAGCAGGGTACGTGTATTTCAGGGGTGCGCGGGAAGTTCCACACGCGAATAGCCTGGCCGCGTGTATTTCAGGGGTGCGCGGGAAGTTCCACACGTGAATAGGCTGGGCGCGTGTATTTCAGGGGTGCGCGGGAATTATCACACGCGATTTGGCTTGGTACGTGTATTACAGGGGTGCGCGCGAAGTTCCACACGCGAATAGCCTGGCCGCGTGTATTTCAGGGGTGCGCGGGAAGTCCCACACGCGATTACAGCAGGGTACGTGTATTTCAGGGGTACGCGGGAAGTTCCACACGCGAATAGCCTGGCCGCGTGTATTTCAGGGGTGCGCGGGAAGTTCCACACGCGAATAGGCTGGGCGCGTGTATTTCAGGGGTGCGCGGGAAGTTCCACACGCGAATAGCCTGGGCGCGTGTATTTCAGGGGTGCGCGGGAAGTTCCACACGCGAATAGGCTGGGCGCGTGTATTTCAGGGGTGCGCCGGAATTATCACACGCGATTTGGCTTGGTACGTGTATTACAGGGGTGCGCGCGAAGTTCCACACGCGAATAGCCTGGCCGCGTGTATTTCAGGGGTGCGCAGGAAGTCCCACACGCGATTACAGCAGGGTACGTGTATTTCAGGGGTGCGCGGGAAGTTCCACACGCGAATAGCCTGGCCGCGTGTATTTCAGGGGTGCGCGGGAAGTTCCACACGCGAATAGGCTGGGCGCGTGTATTTCAGGGGTGCGCGGGAATTATCACATGCGATTTGGCTTGGTACGTGTATTACAGGGTGCGCGCGAAGTTCCACACGCGAATAGCCTGGCCACGTGTATTTCAGGGGTGCGCGGGAAGTCCCACATGCGATTACAGCAGGGTACGTGTATTTCAGGGGTGCGCGGGAAGTTCCACACGCGAATAGCCTGGGCGCGTGTATTTCAGGGGTGCGCGGGAATTATCACACGCGATTTGGCTTGGTACGTGTATTACAGGGGTGCGTGCGAAGTTACACACGCGATTAGGCTGGGTGGGTCCTGTCACCCTCGACGGCCCCTGCAGGCAGCCCACAAAACAGGGGACTACCCTGCACACCTGCTCATGTCTCCCACCACCCCCACCCCCCCAGTCACCAGGGGTACCCTCCACCAGGCCCCCACTCATGTCTCCCACCACCCCCACCCCCCCAGTCACCAGGGGCACCCTCCACCAGGCCCCCAACCATGTCTCCCACCACCCCCACCCCCCACCATCCAGGGGCACCCTCCACCAGGCCCCCAACCATGTCTCCCACCACCCCCACCCCCCACCATCCAGGGGCACCCTCCACTAGGCCCCCACTCATGTCTCCCACCACCCCCACCCCCCACCATCCAGGGGCAGCCTCCACCAGGCCCCCACCCATGTCTCCCACCACCCCCACCCCCCAGCAGTGCAGGGGCAGCCTCCACCAGGCCCCCACTCATGTCTCCCACCACCCCCACCCCCCCAGTCACCATGGGCACCCTCCACCAGGCCCCCAACCATGTCTCCCACCACCCCCACCCCCCACCATCCAGGGGCACCCTCCACCAGGCCCCCACTCATGTCTCCCACCACCCCCACCCCCCAGCAGTGCAGGGGCAGCCTCCACCAGGCCCCCACCCATGCCTCCCACCACCCCCACCCCCCCGCCACCAGGGGCACCCTCCACCAGGCCCCCACTCATGTCACCCACCACCCCCAACCCCCGCCACCAGGGGCACCCTCCACCAGGCCCCCACTCATGTCACCCACCACCCCCACCCCCCCAGTCACCAGGGGCACCCTCCACCAGGCCCCCACCCATGCCTCCCACCACCCCCACCCCCCCGCCACCAGGGGCACCCTCCACCAGGCCCCCACTCATGTCTCCCACCACCCCCACCCCCCAGCAGTGCAGGGGCAGCCTCCACCAGGCCCCCACTCATGTCTCCCACCACCCCCACCCCCCAGCAGTGCAGGGGCACCCTCCACCAGGCCCCCACTCATGTCACCCACCACCCCCACCCCCCCAGTCACCAGGGGCAGCCTCCACCAGGCCCCCACTCATGTCCCCTATCACCCCACCCCCCCGCCACCAGGGGCACCCTCCACCAGGCCCCCACTCATGTCTCCCACCACCCCCACCCCCCAGCAGTGCAGGGGCAGCCTCCACCAGGCCCCCACTCATGTCTCCCACCACCCCCACCCCCCAGCAGTGCAGGGGCAGCCTCCACCAGGCCCCCACTCATGTCTCCCACCACCCCCACCCCCCAGCAGTGCAGGGGCAGCCTCCACCAGGCCCCCACTCATGTCTCCCACCACCCCCACCCCCCAGCAGTGCAGGGGCAGCCTCCACCAGGCCCCCACTCATGTCTCCCACCACCCCCACCCCCCACCATCCAGGGGCAGCCTCCACCAGGCCCCCACTCATGTCTCCCACCACCCCCACCCCCCAGCAGTGCAGGGGCAGCCTCCACCAGGCCCCCACCCATGTCTCCCACCACCCCCACCCCCCAGCACTGTGGGGAACCTGCCAGCAGGCCCCCACACATGTCCCCCTGGCCCCAGGTCCTGACGATACACAATCATGGCAGTAATGGCCAGCATACCCAGCACAAACACCCAGGCAAGGATTGCATCCACCCACATAGTGAATGCAATCACATGACACAACCCCAATGCCAAGTATGCAAAAGAACACATGTCCGTCACACACACATACACAATGGGTGCAAGTGAATGTCAAAACCCATATCATGACATGTAACAAACCAATGAGAAAATAACACAAGTGTAAGAAAATATAAAAAATGTATTAAATACCAAAAAAAAGTGAACTTTTCAAACATACAACGATGTGGCTAAGTAAATAAATGGTCCATGTCCGAGAACAAAAGTGATAAACAAAAAAACAAAGGAATAAAAAATTAAAATGAATTTGTCCAAAGCAATATCATGTCATAGGAAATTAATGAAAAACCATTACGTCATGGTGAAAACAATAAGAAATTAAATAAATGTATCTCCCAAAAAAACAAACTATATACAGGAATGTTCCAGGGTCCATGAGCCCAACACCAAAAATGAAACCTACCACTAACTAATGAAAAATATATGTACAAAAAAGTGGCCATTGTCCGAGCGGTCCAAAATAATAAAAATAAATAAAGGAAACCTAGCACTAACTAACTAAATAACTATATACAAAGGCAGCGGGCAAGTCCTGCGGCTCACTTGGTGATGTTGCTGGCCAGGGCATCATCGAACTCCATGTCGATGTCCTGGAGGCGGGACTCTGTCCTGGCCCCGAGGTCTCGCAGGGACAACCCCATGTCCACCTCAAACTCCCTGCGAGCTTCCTCGAGGCACTCAGCCCGCCTCAATGCCCGACGCATGGAGAACTCCGCCCTGACCATGGCGAGCCGCTCCTCTTCCGCCCGCTGCCGCTCCGCACCTATCCGCTGGCCAAACTCCTCCCACACGGAACACACCACCATCCCAGGGTTGCCCTGCCCTCCGGCCGATGCCTGCCCCTCTGATCTTGATGGCCCCGAGCCATGATGCCTCCCACGTCGAGCCCGCTGCTGCCTCCGACGCCACTGCCTCTGCCAGCACGACGGCATCCAGGCTGATGGAAACCACCGACGCCGTCACATCTTCCATCTGCTGGGGTCCACTTGCTGTGTTGTCCACCCCTGCTGGACCTCCGACTCCCAACTGTGGCAGGGATGGGATCCCCACCGAGCTGGCTGCATTGGTCGGGGCAGGTCCACAGGGGGCCCTGGTGGCATCTGGGCCGGAAGACGGCAAGGAGAACGACCGGTGGATAGCCTGCACAGAGGAGGAGAGGGCCGTCAGATTGGCCAACACATGCAGGAAACCCCCGAACATGGCCGATCCCAATTGGGCCACGTCGGCACGGTGCACTTCGTGATGACGTGCGTGCTCCTCCCAGGAAGCACGCACGTCATCACGAATCACAGCCGTGTGCATCGCGACCCCAATCAGGACCTTCTCCACGCGGCCAGGGGTTACCACGTCCGCAGGTGGAGGGGAGTCAGGTGACATGGACATCCCCTCTACCTGCGGACGGGCCTGGGACGGGGCATCCCTGCTGGTGCATGGTGGTGCACTCACAGGGTCAGGGACAGTGACATGCACAGGCCCCTCCACAGTGACCTGTGCTGCCTCCTGCCCCTGGCCCTGGACTGCACCACTTGCACCAGCAGGGATGCTCCCACCAGGCCCCATGTGTGCACCAGTGTCGGCCTCCTCCTCCTCTGTGCAAACCACCAACCTGGATGGCTCCTCACCGTCTCCCGCCGTAGCAGGCCCCTGTGGGGGCTCACCCACCCCTTCCGCTGCAGCCGTGGGGGCATCCCCGCCACCTTGCTCCACAGCGCCGTCTCCGCCCTCTTCTTCACTAGCCGCTGCGTAGAGGGAGACAAAGGACACAAGCATCAGGCTACTGTACAATGGTCCCCTAGACAGGAAGCAATAGCAGATGAGCACCACTGTCAAAGTACACTTCCATCATGTCCCTCCACAACACATGGGTCAGTCCAGGCAAAACACACACAGTAACAGGCATGGTGCATGCCATGGACATTTCCATGCATGTCCAATGGACTCTAGAAACATTCAATGATATGTAACTCACATGCATCATGGCTCATGCATATCACATGCACACACTTCACCTCAGTCACATCCATCTGGCCCCAAACACACCGAACACAGGCGAAACAAGGGTAAGTTGGGTGCGTCACTGAATCTGTGCATTGTCACACACATGTGTCATGCATCCATGGCATGCACAAGTCACAGACACGCAGGTCAGGCACACAGACATGGCTACCATATATGTACCTGGCATCAGCACCCATCCTTCACCCCCATCCATGTCCAGGTACAGAGACTGGCATGCTCTCATGTCCAAAATCTGCATAGGGCTCCCCATGCCGCATTTCAACACATGCAACAACCATGTGGGTCACACATCACTGGTCGCACATGCATTACCATGATGTCCCTGCACACATACATGCATACATGGCCCATGGCACACATACAGGCAAGTATCATAGAACCAGCACACCGCAACATGCCCTGTCTCACACAGTAATGCTTGGACACATACCGCTCAACTCCAGACGGGCCTCCCTCTCAAGGACCTGGGCGTGGAGCGCTGGGCGTACGCGTTCCAGGACCCTCTTCTGGATGGAACTCATGCGGCCCCGGCCCCCCTCCACGAGGCGCCGGGCCTTCACAAGGGTCCTGGACCTCAAGTCCTCCCAGCGCTTCTTGATCTTCTGGACGTTGCGGGTTGCCACCCCCTCCGCGTTGATGGCAACCACACAGTCGGCCCAGATCCTCTCCCGTCCTTCCTTGCTGGCGCGGGACGATCCAAAGAGGGCATCATACTGCCCCAGGACATGCTCCACCAGGACACCAACTTCGGTGGCAGTGAAGCTGGTGCCCCTCTGCCCCTCTGGCCTGGGGTTGCCACTGGTGCCAGATGTGGAAGTGCCCGACATGGCAACCCCAGAGGCAGGTGTGGGTGGGCAACTGGGTCCTGGGGCTGGGCTGTGGAGCGATGTAATCCCAGTTGGGAGTCTTCAGTTCCAGCAGGGGTGGACACAGCAACTGGACCCCTGCAGATGGCTGATGTGCAGGCACCAAATGGCAGGGCACGGTGGCAGCAGGCAGGCAGGCAGGCAAGCAGCAGCAGATAGCACGTGGGAGGCTGCTCGGGGCACTGGGGGGCAGTAACTCGGCCTTCTGGGCAGGAGCGTGGTGTTCCGTGTGTTTTCGGGTGGCCAGCTTGATACGGAGTGATTTGGCACGTGAAAATCCTGCACGTCAGCGTGAAATCCGAGGAAAGGCCCTTAGCGCGTAAGCGCGTCAGCACGCATACGCGATTCTATTGGACCAGAGTCCCTCAGCGCGTAAGCCCACTCAGCACGTGATGACGGAACACACGTGGAAATACTGCACGTCAGAGTGTCATCGCGTGATTGGCCTATGTACGTGTATTTCATTGCGTGTAATTGGACAAAAGTGCGCGTACACGCGATTGGCCTATGTACGTGTATTTAATGGGTGCGCGGCCACTTACACACGCAAGTACGTCAGCGAACCTGTATCCCGTGGTGCGTGTGAATTTCCACACGCTATTGGACTGGGAACTGGATTCCAGGGGTGCGCGGGTCACACGCTGTATCCCGTGGTGCGTGTGAATTTCAACACGCTATTGGACTGGGAACTGGATTCCAGGGGTGCGCGGGTCACACGCTGTATCCCGTGGTGCGTGTGAATTTCCACACGCTATTGGACTGGGAACTGGATTCCAGGGGTGCGCGGGTCACACGCTCGCCTAGAACACGCGCAAAGCATAAAATTGCGGACTTTAACAATAACAAGCTCAGACGCCAGGATGAACATACCGTTCCTAGCAGCAGTGGCAGTGGGCTACCAAAGGAGGAGGAGGAGGATAGTCAGGGCCAGAATATTCACACCCAGAACCAGCCTTTTCGGGATGCCTGATGACCAGGTGTATGGGAGGTACAGGTTTCCACCACACATCATACTGGACCTGGTGACTGAGTGGAAGGATGACCTCACATCACCCACCCTGTGCTCCCAAGCACTCAGCCCCCTGGAGAAGGTCCTCAATGTACTGCACTTCTTAGCCACTGGATCATTTCAGCGGACAAGTGCCATAGTGGGTGGGGTGTCACAGGCCACCCAGTCACACTGCCTACACCAGGTCTTGAACATCATGACTGAACGCCCATCAGTCCGCAGGCACATATACCTGCCCAGAACACCTGCAGAAAGGCATGCTGCCGCCCTGGATTTTTACGGAGTGGCACGATTCCCCAAAGTGCTAGGTGCCATCGACTGCACCCATGTGGCTCTACGTCCCCCCAGGGCATCAGAGCACATCTATAGGAACCGCAAGCACTGGCATTCCATCAACGTGCAGGTAGTATGTAATGCCAAGGGAATCATCACCTCAGTATATGCCAACTATCCCGGGTCCACCCACGACAGCTTCATTTACCGAATGTCCACCCTATGCCGGGACATAGATGCTGGGCGGCATGGCGATACATGGCTGCTTGGTGAGTATGTATGCCACTGCACATGCATGCATGTTGGATACTGAGCAAGGTCACAACCCCACCAATGATACCAATCACCACCTCAACAGGGGACAGTGCCTACCCTCTCAGCCCCCACATGATGACGCCAATTCGGAACCCCACCACGCCACCCCAGGTAAGATATAACACAGCCCACATTACAACCAGGGGCATAGTGGAGCGCACATTCGGAGTGCTAAAGTCACGCTTTCGCTCCCTTGACCGTTCTGGCGGGCAGCTGTTATACGCTCCCCCAGTAGTGTGCAGGATCATAGTGGCAGCATGTGTCCTGCACAACGTTGCAACACGCCGGGGCCTGGCCGTGGACATGGTGGTGGCCCCACATCCCCAACCACATGCACAGCCGCTGCGCATGGGAGGGGAAAGGGCACGGGGGGAGGCAGCCCGTACACAGCTAGTGGCTAATTACTTCACATAGAAATCACACCCCTGTGGAGTGCACACTGCCCTGGCACATTCCATCTGACAATCAATGATGACTCAACCTGACACTGATCCTGAATGTCTGGAGAATGAACCGGGAATACCATGTCAGCCTGAGATTGTTCACCTGGAAGTGTCACAATGTGTGCATCCCTACCCACACAGACACCACCAATGCAGTTTTGTGAAGTTACACATTGAAGCAGCTAAAATGAATACCCACTTGCAAAATGCAACAAGAGGACAGTGCCATGTCAGCCAACCCAACCCCAGCACCGCCACACGACACACCGTGCCATGTCATGCTAATTGCAGGTAAACAAAGTAATCCCCACAACATGACATCAGTCTCACTATGTACAGTGGCACTATTAGAAACCTGCAACACCTGAAATGCTCACAGCAATGCCGGACCAACAACATACTTGAGCACGTAGTACCATTAACATGACATCACAAATGTTACATATTAGTAGTCTCACCACCTGGAAATGCCTGCACTCCCACCACTACCAACTGTGCAGTGTTGTCGCCATGTAGAGTTGTAGGTGCACTGCTGCCAACATGGACCCCATCTCCAGACTAGAGGTCCTTGTGTGGACATGAGGAAGGGACCTGCAAATTGGGAGGTAGACACAGAAGAAGAGTTTCACATCAATGCAACATGCAGTGTACAACACAACAGCAATATGCACTATGAATGTATACACAGTATTGACTACAGACTGGCCACACAGCTCATGGGAGTCCAACGTCACTGTGTAATTCACTGTCACTTGGGCACACCCTTTGCAAGCCCATGGAAACGGGAAGCAGGAGGGGTGTGTGTGACTCAAACCCAAGCATCTGAACCAAATACATTACAAGCCTGCATGTGCCCAGCCACAATGCAGCGTATGCCCACAGGAACCACAGAAGCCAACAGATCGAAGCCAACAGATCGAAGCCAACAGATCGAAGCCAACAGATCGAAGCCAACAGATCGAAGCCAACATATCGTCCCAAAAAAATTGGGAATAAAAGAAATCAAAATCAAAATAAAAATAAGAAACAATCAAAAATGGCCATTGATGGGCCCGGGGGGGTTGGGGAGGCCACCCAGGAGGTCCGAGGACAGGATGCACACCAGAACCCACCTGCGTGGATCCTGGGAAGATAAAACACCTCCATGGGCTCATGGCCCACACGGCTACCCTATTGTGGGAGTATCACTGCTGTCGCTATTATCACCCTGTGCAGCTGCATCCGGAGGTGGTTGCACTATGGGAGGCAGCCCACGCAAGGCCCTAGTCTGCTCCTCCATGGCTGCAAGCATGCGGGTGTGGTAGGTCTGGTTCTGGAGGATGAGTGTGCGGAGGTCCCCATGCAACAACTCACGGGATGCCCGGACCTCCGCCCTCGTTGCCTGCATCTCAGCTGAGAGCGTACGGGTGAGACGCTCCAGCTGCTGTTCTGTCCTTTGGTGTGTTGAAGCCTCAAGCTCAACAAGAGTCGTCCTGAGGTGAAGGAGCTCCTGCCTCAGGGCTTCCCTGTGGCCCTGGGACTCAATGGAGATGGCCTCCTGCAGAGTCGCCAGTGCCGCCCGCCTGTCCCTGTTGGACCCCAACATGTCCTCCCTGTGTGACTGGCAGATGGAGTCGGTTGCCTGCTCTAGTCGCTCCATCAGCCTTTCTGGGGGGACAATGGAAGTGGCCACCCTATCCATGGCCTGAGCCATCATCTCGGATGATGCAGCCTGTTGGGTAGCCATACCGTAAATGGATTGCTCCCATGCGGTATTGCCGGGTGGCGTACGGCCACCATGTCGGCGGGCACCACACCTGTCTGGGGCAAGGCGAACTGCGCCTTGCTGTGCCGGCACTGCCTGAGGCTGCAGGACTGCATTCCCCCTCTGATCTGCTGGCCCAGGAACAGGATCAGATGTCGCGGAGTGTGACCCTGCATCCGTAACCACCGAAGGCGTAGCTGCCAACACTGACATCCCCATGGAGGGTACTGACCCTGGTGCAGGTGGGTGAGACAGAACAGAATCCCTCCCTGGAACACTCACCTGCGACGGCACGTAGGTCTCATCCGAATCAACACCTGAGTACAGCTCAGGGGAGGTGCAGCCAGAGACACCCCTTGAGAGCACGACCTGCAGCACTTGTGGGTTCTCCCCCACCACCACACCACGTCCCTCACTGGTGGTTGGTCGGCCCTGGGACACCTCCTGGGTCTGCACCATCTCCACAACCCCAGCAGTATCAGGTGCGTCTTCCCCTGCAAAGACATGAAAACAAAGAAATGGAAACAGGCATTAGCACCATGGCACACATTGAGGGCTGAGAAGCAAGAGAACCAGTACTTGATTGACACATGTCCCACATGACTAAAACCCTCCCATGCATGCACCCTCACTGCGTATGAAGTGCAGGCAAATGGCACACACTGATGACACCAAGATGGAAGATGAACACATTTTCTGCATGCTGCCTGGCAGTGGCATCACACATTGGCCTGTGATTGGCAGGTGAAACACACATGCCATCACACAGATGGCATGTACCATTGCTATTGAGTGAAGATGGAGAGGAGGGCAGCACCTATTCATTCAGTCCAGTTCCCACATGTAATAGCTTTTCTAATTCTAACAGGTCAGATTTTTCACCTGGAGCTGCCAGTCTGAAATGGTCAAATTGCACAGGGACATGTGTGTACAAATGATATCCAGGTAACAAAGTCACTCCACTTTACCATACCCATGTCAGACATGTGACTAGTGGACAGCGACATGCCTAGTGAAAGTGGTGGAATGCAAACAAACTGACTGAATGAACAGTGAAAAAGAAGCAAATATGTTGTGTCAAGGTGACACTTCAAGGGCAACTGGCGTGCAGTTGTGCTAGATGTCTACTGTTGGCAGAAGGGATACTGCTATGGCCAAATGCAGCTGCGCAGGAAGGATTGCATGAAGCACATGGCTGACCCATACGACTCAGGCGCACACACTCTCACCTGGCACCCGAACAGAAGCCCTCACACACACACCATGCACATGGATGACACACACATGCATGTGCACTCACCGGACAATGCCTCGTAATCAGCCCGATCTCCCACACCTTGGATCTGTTCCTCCGTGACGTAGGTCCCAGCGACTGACTCATGTGGAGTGAGTTCCATGTCTACTACTGGAGACCCACCTCCAGTCACTAGAGTTGCGGCATGACTTGAGGCCAGCTTACTCTTTGCCCTGCGCTTTAGGTCATTCCAGCGCTTATAGCAATCATTGGCTGTGCGCCTCACGATTCCAAGGGCACTTACGATGTCCGCAACGGTCTGCCAGTGTGCCTGGCGTTGTGCAGGTGTGGTCTTGGATCCTGCAACAATGACCATCTCGTTGTCATGTCCGGACACATACTCGACAAGTGCATTCAGTTCGTCATCCGTGAAGCTGGGCTTCCTGGACGGGCCGGACTGTGTAGCCGTGTCTGGGGCATCAGCCTGTGCCGGACGAGCACTCTTCCTCTTCCGCTTGGAAGGTGGTGGTGATCCTGAGTGTCCTGCGCCGCTCTGGACACTAGGGGCAGGAGCCCTGGTGGACTCTGTATCAGGAGTGTGGGATTGCACACTCAGCATGGGAGTTGGTGCAGGCATTGGCTCTAGTGTGATGGTGTCAGGGGGAATGTCAGCAGCATGGACTAGGACCGACACTGTCCTGGCTGGGTGTGTGAGGGCTGGGGTGGATGGAGCCGCAGCTGCCCCTGCAGCCTCTCCGCCCTGCCTCCTTGGTGCAGCAGATGACCTTGCTGCCCCAGATCCACGTGGCATGATGGCATCAACGTGCACCAGCGCACGTGTCGTAGCCCTGCTGACCTGGAAGTCAGCCATGGAGTCAGCCAGGTCTGGTGCCACAATGGGCTGGTCCAACAAGGGCTGAGCATGGATGGTGTCAGCCACTTCAGCCTCAACGGGAGGGGGGGAGGGGGGGAGGGGGGGATGATGGGTGCCCTTGACTGGTCCTCCACACATGGGGGGACAGGCTCACCCTGCAAGTTACGACCACGTCCCCTACCGGATCCACCACGGCCACCACTTGTGGCTCTTCCACCTTTGCCACCCTTACGGAATCCTCGCCTCCCAGCCATGGCACTGATATTAATGTGCATATGGGAGTGGCTGTAGACAATTGTCCTGGGCAATTGGGGGTCAAAGGGGTTGGGTACCAGATGGTAATTGTACCCTAGTGCTCTAGCACGGCTGATTGTAACCCCTGGGGAAAGATGACGGGTCACGCAACGCACAGGAGGCCCAAAAAAGGGAGATGACGTGCACGCAACCCCTCCTAGACCACGTGTGCAGAAAGAAAAACCTGCACTACGCTGTGGCACCCAGTAACACAAGAATGAACGTATGCGTGTCACACGCAGCCTAGAATGACCTCTGAAGGGGTAGGCTACACACGGGGCAAGCACAGAAGTTGGATACGTGCGTGACTCACCGTCTGCCAGGTAAAAGAGCGTGAAAAATGAGCGCGTTTGGCTGGCTAAACCCCCGCCAAAAGAAGATGTGTACGCTGTCTGAGAAGACAGGACAACAGTAGAAGGGGACACTGTTTGAGGGAACAGGCCCAGGTAAACCAGTAAAAGAGAAAAAAGAGAAAAAGCTGTCAGAGGTAACAGGGAATACGAACTGGAAACGCTGTGAAGTAAATCGCGTGTGAAACGACAAGAAGTACAGAATTCACCCACTCGCTCTCCACGAAAAGCACGTACAAGGAAATGGTGTTCTACATGTACCTTATATACTGGGCCACACGTACAGCGTCACTTACGCGGCGTGTACGTTCACCAATCACACGCTTTGTCACTCCTGCGTGTAGATCCATTTTCACCAATCACACGCTTTGTCACTTCTGCGTGTAGATCCATTTTCACCAATCACACGCTTTGTCACTTCAGCGTGTAGATCCATTTTCACCAATCACACGCTTTGTCACTTCTGCGTGTAGATCCATTTTCACCAATCACACGCTTTGACACTGGGACGTGTCACGCAACAATTTCCTGCACGTGCAGGTGACTATAGGCGCGCATATGCTGTTGACGGGTTTACGCGCTAAGGGCCTTTGCTGACGTGTGGGATTTCACTCCCTATCAGGCTGTCCACGCGTTCACACACGAGAGACCACGCTCCTGGCCAGGAGGCCAAATTACTGCCCCCCAGAGCCCTGAGCACGCTCCCACCTGCCATCTGCTGCTGCCTGACTGCCTGCTGGCCACGTGCCCCACAGTGCTGGTGGGTGGGGGTGTTGGGAGACATGGGTGGGGGCCTGGTGGAGGGTGCCCCTGCACTGGTGGGGGTGGTGGGAGACATGGGTGGGGGCCTGGTGGAGGCTGCCCCTGGTGGAAGGGGGGGGTGGGGGTGGTGGGAGACATGGGTGGGGGCCTGGTGGAGGGTGCCCCTGGATGGTGGGGGCTGGGGGTGGTGGGAGACATGAGTGGGGGCCTGGTGGAGGCTGCCCCTGGTGGCGGGGGGGGTTGGGGGTGGTGGGAGACATGAGTGGGGGCCTGGTGGAGGCTGCCCCTGGTGGCGGGGGGGTGGAGGTGGTGGGGGGCATGGGTGGGGGCCTGGTGGAGGCTGCCCCTGCACTGCTGGGGGTTGGGGGTGGTGGGAGGCATGGGTGGGGGCCTGGTGGAGGCTGCCCCTGGTGGCGGGGGGGTGGGGGTGGTGGGAGACATGGGTGGGGGCCTGGTGGAGGCTGCCCCTGCACTGCTGGGGGTTGGGGGTGGTGGGAGGCATGGGTGGGGGCCTGGTGGAGGCTGCCCCTGGTGGCGGGGGGGTGGGGGTGGTGGGAGAGACATGGGTGGGGGCCTGGTGGAGGCTGTCCCTGCACTGCTGGGGGTTGGGGGTGGTGGGAGGCATGGGTGGGGGCCTGGTGGAGGCTGCCCCTGCACTGCTGGGGGTTGGGGGTGGTGGGAGGCATGGGTGGGGGCCTGGTGGAGGCTGCCCCTGGTGGCGGGAGGGTGGGGGTGGTGGGAGACATGAGTGGGGGCCTGGTGGAGGGTGCCCCTTGATGGTGGGGGCTGGGGGTGGTGGGAGACATGAGTGGGGGCCTGGTGGAGGCTGCCCCTGGTGGCGGGGGGGGTGGGGGTGGTGGGAGACATGGGTGGGGGCCTGGTGGAGGCTGCCCCTGGTGGCGGGGGGGTGGGGGTGGTGGGAGACATGGGTGGGGGCCTGGTGGAGGCTGCCCCTGGTGGCGGGGGGGTGGGGGTGGTGGGAGACATGGGTGGGGGCCTGGTGGAGGCTGCCCCTGCACTGCTGGGGGTTGGGGGTGGTGGGAGGCATGGGTGGGGGCCTGGTGGAGGCTGCCCCTGGTGGCGGGAGGGTGGGGGTGGTGGGAGACATGAGTGGGGGCCTGGTGGAGGCTGCCCCTGGTGGCGGGGGGGTGGGGGTGGTGGGGGGCATGGGTGGGGGCCTGGTGGAGGCTGCCCCTGCACTGCTGGGGGTTGGGGGTGGTTGGAGGCATGGGTGGGGGCCTGGTGGAGGCTGCCCCAGGTGGCGGGGGGGTGGGGGTGGTGGGAGACATGGGTGGGGGCCTGGTGGAGGCTGCCCCTGCACTGCTGGGGGTTGGGGGTGGTGGGAGGCATGGGTGGGGGCCTGGTGGAGGCTGCCCCTGGTGGCGGGGGGGTGGGTGTGGTGGGAGACATGGGTGGGGGCCTGGTGGAGGCTGCCCCTGCACTGCTGGGGGTTGGGGGTGGTGGGAGGCATGGGTGGGGGCCTGGTGGAGGCTGCCCCTGCACTGCTGGGGGTTGGGGGTGGTGGGAGGCATGGGTGGGGGCCTGGTGGAGGCTGCCCCTGGTGGCGGGAGGGTGGGGGTGGTGGGAGACATGAGTGGGGGCCTGGTGGAGGGTGCCCCTGGATGGTGGGGGCTGGGGGTGGTGGGAGACATGAGTGGGAGCCCGGTGGAGGCTGCCCCTGGTGGCGGGGGGGGGTGGGGGTGGTGGGAGACATGGGTGGGGGCCTGGTGGAGGCTGCCCCTGGTGGCGGGGGTGTGGGGGTGGTGGGAGACATGGGTGGGGGCCTGGTGGAGGCTGCCCCTGCACTGCTGGGGGTTGGGGGTGGTGGGAGGCATGGGTGGGGGCCTGGTGGAGGCTGCCCCTGGTGGCGGGAGGGTGGGGGTGGTGGGAGACATGGGTGGGGGCCTGGTGGAGGCTGCCCCTGGTGGCGGGAGGGTGGGGGTGGTGGGAGACATGAGTGGGGGCCTGGTGGAGGCTGCCCCTGCACTGCTGGGGGGTTGGGGTGCAGGGGGACATGTGCAGGTGTGCAGGGTAGTCCCCTGTTTTGTAGGCTGCCTGCAGGGGCCGTGGAGGGTGTACAGGGAACACCTGTGAGGACCCACCCAGCCTAATTGCGTGTGACTTCCCACGCACCCCTGTAATACACGTACCCAGCCAAATCGCGTGTGATGATTCCCACGCACCCATGTAATACACGTACCCAGCCAAATCGCGTGTGATAATTCCTGCGCACCCCTGTAATACACGTACCTGGCCAAATCGCATCCCTGTAATACACGTACCCAGCCGAATCGCGTGTAAAACTTCCCGTGTACCCCTGTAATACACGTACACAGCCAAATCGCATGTGATAATTCCCGCGTACCCCTGTGATACACGTGCCATGGCTAATCGCGTGTGAAACTTCCCGCCTACCCCTGTAATACACGTACCCTGGGCAATCTTGTGTTAAACTTCCCGCGTACCCCTGTAATACACGTACCCTGGCTAATCGCATGTAAAACTTCCCGCATACCCCTGTAATACACGTACCCTGGCCAATCGCGTGTTAAACTTCCCGCGTACCCCTGTAATACACGTACCCTGGCTAATCGCGTGTTAAACTTCCCGTGTACCCCTGTAATACACGTACCCTGGCTAATCGCATGTTAAACTTCCCGCATACCCCTGTAATACACGTACCCTGGCCAATCGCGTGTTAAACTTCCCGCGTACCCCTGTAATACACGTACCCTGGCTAATCGCGTGTATAACTTCACGCGTACCCCTGATATGCACGTTACCCGCTTTGCGTTCCTTGTTTGGCAGCCCTGTAAACTGGTCCAGGGTTAGCGCAGCCCTTTGCGATGATTTTGCGATTTTGATGGCTTTTCCTTGCGCAAGGGCGTTCTTGGGGGCGTTACTGGCGCTGCTGCAGGGTCGCTGCGATACTCTGCGCCACGGCTGGTTTGGGAGCCTAAAATCCATAAATACGCTGTGCGCGGAAATCGGTTTTAGCGCACGTGCCTGGCGCAGTCAATCGCACGCGGACACTCTGCGCCAGCCGCTTGCGACACTTTTCTGCGAAATTCTATGAATTACCCTGTGAGTCTTCTGTTAAAGAGCTACATATAGGATAAAGTACCCTCTAGTGTATGCAATAATAGCATTTCAAGTCAGTGAAGAGTTCTGAGGCCAAATGGAGGAATGACAGGAGTGATAGTTGAGTACTTTTGGGAGGACATGGATTCCTAGAGTGACATGCAATATTATTTTAAGTTGGGGGGAATTTAATTCCTTATAAAACATGGCCCCAAATCAGCTATTTTAATTCTTGATCTCTTGCTCCTGCCAGTACAAGATCTCTTTGGGGTGCTGAAATGTGAAATTTGACTGGATAAAATAATGCTATATACAGCTATCAATGTGTTTAAACAAATATATAAGCAAATACTTTTTAAAAAGGTGTTTAAAATCCAGCTTTGCCACTTAGAATAACTGTGAACCTGCTCTGCAGTGCTAACCTCCAACAGTGCACTAAATAAGCAGGTCCTTATTTATGAAATATGGATTTTTAATTGGCAATGTGGATTAGTTCAAACATTGTAATATAAAAAGGTAGTAAAAACTTATAATATAGCGTTAGTAATGGGCTACTCGGGGGGTGAATGCTCCGGCAGCCCGAGTCAAAGGCCCAATCGAAGCAAGGGTGTTTTACGAGGGCAGCGGGATGTTTTCACCCAGTACAGTCCATGGAACGCCTCATGTTATCAAAGCAGTAACTCTGGGTGATAAAGAAAAAGTATTTTCATTCAAAGAGTGGGACACTGTGTGCTCCCATTCTTTGAATGAAAATACGTTGCAATGATGGCCGCCATTGTTGTGGCAGGGCAGGGCTCCTTATGGAGCCCCTCTTCCATTTCCATGGTGGCCAGAAAGCAAAATGCAGGGAAGATGTTGAGGCTTCTGCTGCCTCCACAATCAGGTAAGTGGGGCTGGGGAGAGGGGTTGGGTCTAGTAAAAAAAAAAAGAGAAAAGGAGGGTGGGGAGACGATGGGGGAGGCAGTCTACGGTTTCCATGGAATGCGGGATGAGCTCAGAGATTTCAGCCTGCGAGCCACAGAACCTGATTGGCAGCTCCCCCCGGCCCAGGTGCTAATAAGTGTTTTCATGGCAGCCGGAACGCGTTGGGATGGCTGCCTTTCACACAATGGCCCTCATTACAGTTTTGCCGGCATCCCGCTGGTAATTCTGGTAGGATATCATCAAAACTGCCTTACCGTTTCTGCTGCCCAATTTCCCGGTATTACCGCGAAAATACGGGTGGTGGAGGACTCCATGGATGGGATTGCTGGAATTGCTGGCACCAGAAGTGCCGGTGCCTGTGATTTCAGTATTCATTTGCCAGTAGGGGCCTGACCTAAGGGCAAGACAGGCCTTCCGGTAGATCACTGCCCCCACCGGCAAACTTGTGTTTCCCTGGCCTGGAAAAAATGCTGTTGCCGGAACTATCGGCATTTTTCCTGGCATTTTTTCCAGACCAGGAAACTCATAATGAGCTACAATGTGCTGGTGCTTAAGGCAGGCATTGTGGCATCACAATTTAGCTTAAAACAAGAGTAGTAGTGTAATGACCCAAAACATGTCTAGACCCTCATAGAAACTTTTGTGCATAGGTAATGCATACGTTCAACCTTTATATATAATACACTTAGGAGGTCTGTACATTGAGAATGGAGCATGTGCACAACCATCCTTACTCTGAAACCAGGCTCAACTTTATGTGATGACAAGCATTTGGAATCAATGGAGTGACTGATCTCACACCCAATCTACCTACACATCTTAATTGTGTGGCTGCATGAATCAGTATGCATGGCTTCATGTAGAAAGCATTTTTATGTTAAGGTGAGTGCTGTGAAAAATGATATGGGCACAAAACTGCAGTGTGCATTATGCTCTTAGTGATACAATTATACAATCCCTTTATCACATTCATATTTGTCAAACATAAAGATCTCTGGCATTCTTATGCTTCCAAAGTGTTCTTTGGCTGTATCCAAAGCAACCAGGAACACTCGCTGATGGTATTTGTCCTTTTCCCCTTTTTCATAGGAGGATTTCAAAAGAGTGCATTCTGCTTGTACCAGCCTTGCCATCATGGAATGAAACCCTTCTATCAGAAAATAGTGTGTGCTTTAGCAGCTTGAAGCGACTGTGTGCTATATTGAATTACCAATAAAATATCTCTGACCAAATAACCAAACAGACTCAAAAGAGATGGTAAAATACTGCTTTAATATCAAAGAAGTAAATCAGGGCAAATAACCCTCATCAAATCAATTTGATGCAGGATCAGGTAACGGGTCCAGGTTCTGGGAATAGGGAGGATGCTAACAACAGGCTCATTAATGATGGGCCCATTGTTAGCATCCTGGTCTGCTATCAGGTCCCACTAAGGATTCCTGGTCTGACCAGTTGTTCCAGTGCAGGATCCGCGGCAGACCTTGTAATAGACCTCGTAATGGGGTGGCCCGGAATGAACGGCGCCCGTCCCTTACCAGTACCATTAATTCCGCGGCCGCCTAACGTGCAATGAGGCCCAATATCTTTTCGAGTATACTCAGTTTATATAATGCTAGATGGGTCATCTATTACGTCATCCTACGTGGCAAATTGTAAAACCTATCGAGGGGTGGGATTATATTTGAAGAACATGTCTACATATAGATAATACACGTGTTAACCTCTCATTGGTGGTCTCTTGTCTGTAAAACACACCATGTGCTACTTCTGAGCTACTTCTATACAAGTGGTGTAATATACACATCATAGCAGAGAATATGGCAGTGGAATAATACTTTGCAACATTGTATGTAAAAGTGCATGGCAGGCTTTTCTGATTGAATGGCAACCCAAACCCAACCTTGAACCTTCGGCTTGCTAGCAGCACGTACATAGAAATGAAACCCAGATGCTTAGAGATACGTTAGATCTGCCCTTGTTGTCCCAGTTAGTCAACCCTCTCTCATTGGTAGGACTCATGCCAGTGTCCTCTGTTTGAAGGCTACCATTGACAGTCCGCACTGTCTTGGGATATTCAAGGGAGTGTAGGCACACCATTAGCTAAGCTTTAGACTTAATGAATAGCCCTTGTTTGCAAGCTCTCCATCAGGTGTTATGAGAACATGACTTGTCCATTTTTACAGTTGCTCCTCTTGGCCTTTAGAGACTTGCCCACTCTATCCCATATAAACTCTATGCCCTTTTAATTGTCCAATACTTGGCATCTGTATATGTTCTTGATCCTCGTAATCTTTGGGAAATATTTCCTCACACATGGTCTGCTCGTTAGACTCCCTTTGTGCTTTGCCTTCATGTGTTGAAATAGCATCCCTAGTTTCAAGGCATGGACTCCTTTATTTGGCAAGGGAAAACAACTTCTTCATCATCCTGTGCTCGTATTTTGAGACACCTGGGTTGATTGACATAAGCCATCAACCATTTACTTCCAATGGTCGTCCTAAACATTGACTATATACCTCTCATAAGCAAGCTTCTATATGTTTTATCTTCCTTATATTTCAGCATATTTACAGTTATTGACCAATGAGTCACTTACTTCTTCTTTGTGTTCTTAATTACTGTATCGTTGGGTATATGTTTCTGTTAGTGCTTCAGTTACATTGTCATTCTTAAGTATTTTCATATTGTTTCAGGATAGGTTTTATATCTTCTTTATGGCACTGCTTTGCTATAATCAGACTTTGTTTTAATGCTCATCCATTCTGTTCATGGCTGCATTTCGACAACTTGGCAAAGTACATCCTTCTTGTTAGCCTTCCTCCACTTTGTCAGTTTTCAGGTACACTCTGAAGGGTTGTCTGAGTGCATATCGTCTCTCGTATGCTCGACTTGATTCAGAATTATTTCATGCATTCAGGCATGGGTTCCCCATCATGGCTCTTCGTCTGTCATCCCAATATGATGGTGGCAAGGGAGCGGGGACTTGGGAAAAGATGGGTACCTTCTCCTCTACATTATACTTAATTCCTAGAGGTGCTAGTGTACTTTTCTTTATTTGCCCTCGGGTGCTGTCTTCAGTTTGCTCTATTGTTCCAGCATAATATCAACCATTATGTTCAGTCCAATAGCGTTCTTGGCTGTTTTCTTGCATTGTCCACCAATGATCCTTATGAGACAATATCCTAGCAAAACGAACACTATTATTGCTCCACGCATCTTGAAAGCATTTGTTTTCCAAGTTGAAATCCATTAAAACAGAGATGTAAACCAATCATCATCTTCACTTTCGTCTACTTTTTCTCCACCATCTTCATGCGCAGGTTTGATAATGTAGTTATTGCTTCAATTAAGTTTCCATTGTTTGCATTGTGAGAAGGTATGTACATACAGCAAGAAGGTCCAACCTTGGCACACACACCTCCTTCAATTGCTGTAATCAAATCCAGGACATACCGATTCTGGAGAGTCATCAGCCGAATGGCTCTCAATTCTTCTATAATTGCATTGAATCCTTTTATTGTTGAGTTGATTGTCTGTAACAGCTCACATCTGGTAATCCAGCGCCATTTAGCATTTCCTAAAGCATTTCCTACAGCTTGTAGTCCTGGCAAGAATATAGATGTCATTATCATTGCCATCTTGCTGAACAATGTATCCTCCTCTGGAAAGTTATAATAAAGTTCTGTTGCTTTTGTTTAGAAATAATTGCTTCCCCTCAATCGGCAACATTCAGGTGATCTCCTCCTTCTTAAATGGTCATCCATTTTCGGAAGTTTGTCAGTATAGAGATCACTTTTTGGGATCACTAATGCGGATACATGTATAATCACTATGGAGCACATTCCTCCCCAGTTCTTAGGCAACTGCATCTGGATCCACAGGCCCAATATCGATTCATCAACACTGCAGTTCCTGTATCAATTCCTGGGACTTTAATTGTATGCTTACATCCTTTATTCATCCCAACCAGGATCAGAACATTGCTTATGAAGCATGTTGTTCCATTTTCCTGCAGTGTTATCGAAACTGGTCCTGCTTCATATTCGACACATGTGCCTAACTTTGAGTACTTGGCCCATGATTTTAGACATTTGTCACTCACTATCTTCACTTATTCATTCCCCTATCTGGGCTGAATACGTGAGTTTCTTGGTTGTCCATCCTAATCCATCTTCCATCTTTCTTGTCTTCAAATAGGTATCTTCATATGGGAATGCTGGTTTTTTTTGCCATCGTAACATCACTAATTTTTCTTCAAATTGTCCTCTGGTTGTGCATGCCACTAAAAGAATGAGGCATTTGGAATCATATGGTGACATTTGTCTTGCAATAAAATTTCTTGTCGCATTTACGGCGTACAGGATTAAGGAAGCAGTTTTTGTCTGACATCCTCCTCCCATTTCTTTCATGTCACTGTATCATTAATTATGCTATAATAATATAACATTTCTAAAGGCCATTATGATAAGAAAGAAAACAGAGATCATGATACCGATGGAAATTACTATTAATATTACTTGAAAGCCTATTGATATATTCAAAGGGAATGAATCTCTAATCTGTTGACGCGTCTCCATTGTATGAATATGCATATATATCACCTCCTTTTTAATTATTCTATATCAGAAATTGGATTATTGTCTCTATGATCACCCTCCAAATAATCCAACTATTTTTGGGGTTTTCCAAAAATGTGACAATGTTTGCGTTTCATATCAAAGCTGGATACGTTTAAAATACGTAAGACAAAAGAATAACTAAGAATGTGTATACAATATAATGATAGGTATCATAGGTGAAGATTAGAATGTGGTTTTCTTCTTTTCTTTCTAGGAGAAAATGTTCTATAATTACTGCAAATTAATTAGTCAATAGATCAATCCTAATCTAAAAATGCTTTGCTTCCTTTATCCAGGTTCTTGATCATTTATCGTGTGCTCATCCTTTGTTGCTCTTCTCTTGCTTTACTGTGGGTACTTGCTTTACTGGGAGCGGGGCAGGAGAGACCAATGCCTTACCTCTATAGGTCGTGATATTGTTTAGATGGATCCAAGCCCATCTGCCCTTCAGCTTCACAGCAGTAGGGTTTACGTCCTCCACTTCAAAGTGCCTGTTGAATTGTGGGGTATACCAGGTGCACACAAACTAGCACCTGGTCCCCTGGTACAATATTGGAGGTTTTAAGGAGTCTTCAAAACTACTAGGCAAATTATTCTGTTCATTCACTTTTGACCCTTCCTGTTGGTTTTTGATCTGTTAAAAGAAACACTTTGAGTCATTGTTCTCAAATAATCATGCATTTCATCGCCTAATGTCTTTGCTGTACTGTGGGTGTCTGTATTTGCCCTTGTTGGTGGGGGTGAGAGGAGTTCTCACTCGGCATCCAGTAACCTACTTGTGGGGCATTGAATGGTGATCTGAACCAGGTTCATTGTGTAATGCATATAATGCAAGTTGCAGGAAATGCAGTCATCCCTTCTTCAATGATATTTTAAACCCTCAAGTACCAGGCTATTATGCAAGTCTATGCAAAAAGGACAAGCATACTCGTCCTTGGCACTTAAGGGCTAAACTTGGCTTTTCTCTCTTTCACAAGACCATTTAATTTGTATTTCATATCCCATTGGCTTGCAGGTTATAGGCTGAGGCAAAGTTATGCTTGATGCCAAAAGGTGAGACAATATTTTCAAAGAGTCCATTCACAAAATGTGGTCCATTATTGTATTGCAAAACTTTGCACACACCCCATCTTGGAAATACCTCACAGACTAAACACTTTGCAGCACATGCAGCATCAGGATGCATGCAAAGACCTGCTTTACTCCATCTAGAAAAAGGGCAAACTACAACTAACAAATATTGATAACCATTACATGTTTGTGACGTATCCATATAGTGTATCTGCAAATGTTGGAAGGGGTCATTAGGTCTGGGGATTACTCCTCTAACCATTTGCAGACTCCTCTAACCATTTGCAGAGTGTGCCCTGCTGTACATTTCTGGCACACAATACAATTTACAATGAACTGTGCCACATGTTCACTGAGGTTCGGTACAAACCAGTCTTCTGCTACTGGAGCAGCTAGACTCTCTCGAGTCACATGTGCTGGGTAACGGAGCTGCTTCAATGCTATTCCCAACAATGCCAGAGGCATAACTGGCTTTCCTGTAATGTCCTGCCTCCAGATTGCCTTAGTGGGGAATGAAGAATGCCCCACTTTTTCCATAGCTCCTTTTCCTCTTGTGATGCTAGCCCTTGTATCTCAATTGACAGTACAATGGACATCATATTAAAATCTTCCCTCACCAACATGCATGGCCCTGTTGCTTTCTTCAAATCTTTTAACTCATCTTCACACATGGTTGAAAATTATGCAGTGTGTTTAGCCTCTAGGTCTGTGGCTTTGTACCTAATAGCGATTAAGTCTGTTCTTTTTTAATTTGTCTGTTCTTTTTTAATTTGCACCACTTCATGGTGGCTATGGGTGTGGGAAAGCTTAAGGCCTCGATGGGCTTGTCTAATAGCCCTACATGTTGCACTGGAGGGCAGTTTGTGCTGAGGAAATCCCTCCTCTTCCAACTTGACAAGCCTGTGTGTACGGTTGACGTCACCTAGACAGAGTCAGAATACACTGTCACTTCCTCATCCTCAATACTTTGTAGGGCATCAATAAGCATGGCTAATTCTGTAGCCATCGCTGAATAGGTTGACGGCAATCTTCTTCTTATCAAGACATCAAATGTGACCTCTCGGGTCATCCTTACTACTGCCGATCCCGAAAGTTTCAACCCCGCTTTTTGATCGATTTTAGATGAACAATCAAGGAAAACCACTTTCCCCACCATAGAGCATTCCCTTTAACATGGGGAATATCATTCTAACACTCTGGGCCTCATCACAAGTTGGACCGTAGCCCTTAAATTCGGTGGTAACGGTATTACAGCTAAATTTAAGGGCTGGTCCTATCATGAGTTGGGCACTAAATGGGCTGTTTTACCTCCAGCCTTTCTCTGGAGGTGAAAATACACTGTTTTCGGCTGTATTACCGTGGGCTGTATTAGCCCGCATAATTAGTGCTGAAAATGCCCCATTGAATCCAATGGACCCAATGTGGAATGAGGATTTACCATTAGCACCCAACCCGTTATCCAGCGGTAATACCGCCGGACCGATTGGTGCTTGGGCTATTACAGTCGGGCTGTATTACAGCCGAGATACAGCCCAACTTGTGATGAGGTCCCCAGTGTATGTAACACAGTCATGCACATGATCATCTCCCACTGGTTCAGCTGTGAACCTTGCTGAGTTCACTATGCTACACCTTACAATTTTGATCACAGGATTTGAGATAATTACTACAAACCCTGATGCTCTTTGAGTGGTCAATGTACTCTTAGGTTTCTCTAAAATTGCAAATAATGCATGCTCTACAAATAGAGTTATGAAACATCCCATAGATGCCAAAGATTGTTTGCAAGATTAGTGTCCTTTCCTAACTGATCTAAAATCCCACTGTAATGCAATGGTTTATGATCATGTCCTAATGTTGTGTTTTCTACGTAAGGACTGCTGTCATAACTTCTCCATTTGAATAGAAACATAATTACAATTCTTCACTGTAATTTGTAATTCCTAATACAAGAGCTGTACTAATCACATGTGTTAATTCATTAAATCCTTCAGGCTTCTGTCCACACTAATGAAATTTTAGCCACCTGTGCCGCTTGAGCACTTTTAAAAGTGGTTGAATGCAGGTACTGTAATCAAAGACCCAGGACCTACAATAATTGCATGGACCGAACAATTGCTGCATTTGTCTGACTCTTTTTGGCTGTATGGTTCTCATAATGGCTTCTGCTCTTCAGCTGTCACTTTTCTCCCTTCATGCAACATTAAGAGCCTCATCACGAGTTGGGGAGTAACCCTTAAATGCGGTGGTAAGGCTTTTACTGCTGCATTTAAGTGTCTGCCAAATCAGGGGTTTGGCAGGATGTACGCCCAGCTCTGAGCTGGGGACAAATCTGCCTCGATTTTGCCATTTCTTTCTGCGATTACTGCAAGCTAATTTGATACTAATGCTAATAGCCCCAGCGGTAATACCGCCGGGGATACTGCCCAAGGTTGTGATGACGCCCTAACTGTCCTATGCATAATACCTCTTCCTGACAAAACTTTAATTTTTCTCTATAAACTTTGTATCCTTTTTCTGCAAGAATAGTCATCATTTTGAGAGAGTCTTCTCCAAAGTTTTCTTCAGTCCCCCTGCATACCAAAATGTATTCCAAATATTGAATTATGGTGCTTTCAAGCTCAACATTTCCCAAGTACATCTGAAGGACTGTATTAAAAATAGAAGGGGACTTGCAGTACCCCTGAGGCAAACAAGTATGTTTCAGATGTATCATTCTATATGAAAAGGAGGTCAAATTCTTTGAGTCTTCGTGTAGGGAAATTGAGAAAAAGACAATTCGACAACAGTAAAATACCTGGCTGTTGACAGGAGTTTGCACAATATTATTGCAGGGTTTAAAATAAAGGAAACTCTGCATCAACTATATGATACAGACAGCCAAGGTCCTTTCTAAATCTCCACAACCCCACTTTTTTGACAGGGTACACAGCCGTGTTGCATGGAGCATCTGATGGTACTAAAATGCCTTGTTTCATTAGGGCAGATATAGTTTCGTATTTCCCATCATCCGCCTCTCTGGACATAGGGTATTGTTTTGCATGTGGCAAAATAGCTCCTAGTTAAAGCTTGATTTTCACCGATTATACTGCTTTCAGTAGGCCCACTTCATCTGAATAGTCATCCTTAAATAGTTCCTCATCTGTCAAGTCCGTATCCTTCATTGAGTGCTACCATTGCTCTCCATCCACTTCCCTCATCTTCTGTCCTATGAAGCATCACCCTTTTTTTCTTGCCACAGCTGCTTCCAATTCCAGCGGAATAACTTGCCCTTTCTCATCATCCATGGTCATGTCTGGTCTGAAGAAACATTTATCAGGCATCCTTATTATTTTACCTGCCATTTTAGGTAACCATGATAATAGAACAGTCACTCCATACAAGAACACTTCCTTCTCTAGAGGGACTCCCCTTAAGGCATTTTTCTTGAAAAGGCTAATATATATACATAATTCCCTCACATTTATATAATGTATCCCCGCAGTTGAACACAACATACCTTCATAAGTAAAGCATATCATCATGTTAAGCTTTGTCATCTAATCACGTCCTAGTATGTTCACTGATGACTGTTTAGATTATAGCAATAGCATAGACATGTCACATTCTCCTAAATAGATGGGTAAGTTGTCTGTAAATGGAACTAAACTTGTTGCCCCAGAAAAGTACTGAGCATTCATGCCTGACATTGGATATTTTCCCTCATGGAAACAGGAACGAGTCGCTCCAGTGTCCTCCTCTCGTCACCTTGACCCTTGGTTCCTCTTGGGGTGGTCTGGTGTTACAGATAGCACTGAAGACATCAGGTCACCCTTGTGGATATAAATTCAACCCTGTGCCTTTTAAATGATTCCCTCCCACCACTGTCACACTCCCTAATTTGGGTGTTGCTGTTTTTGTAGCCCCTGTGTCCATTTGCCATTGTGATGCGTCTGTTTGTTGCATTGGGATATATTGTATTTGTTGAGTGGGTGCCTGTTGCAATTTGTATTGTGTTTGCTGTTATTGCCCTTGTAATGACTATGTCTGCATTGGTGCTTGTTGGAAGTGCTGTGGTTGTGGCAATTGTGTCTGTATTGGCACTTGCTGAAACTGCTGTAGTTGTGGTGCATATGACTGATTCTGTGTTGATCTTAGGGATAATATGCGTGTGAGTCTATTATATTATGGAGCATATCCTGTCCCACCCCTCTTGGAGATTGCCAATTCTGTTGTTGCATGCCTCCTCTGCTTTTACATATTCTAGCCTCTTGTCCTATTTTTCCTCCACAATTTCAACATGTCAAGGGCTGTACGTCGTTATATCCACCCCTTCCTTGAGGATTTTGAAATCCTCCTCATCCTCCTCCTCGAGGCCCATCCCCTCTGCCTCTTGGCATATAATTATACCCACTCTGATCATGGGCATTAGCTATATTATTTTGCTGTGAGTATTGCACCACTTGAACCATGATTCCCTCATGACTTGTCAACACTACTCCTTCTATGACAAGCTATGATATTTTTTCAGCATCAACTTTGCGTGTCATTGCTTTCTACCCTCAGCTTTCTTCTTGTATTTCTCTTTTAGAATTCTGCAATAATGCACAATTGCCAATTGTATTTCTGGAGATGGTTTTGCTTTCATTCTCACCTGCCTTTTCAGCTGCCTTTGTACCAGCTCTGGCAGTCCCTGACATAATGTGTGGTAAAATAACGCTACTGATTTATCACCTGGTTCATGCATCTCTGCACTCCATCTCTCCTGAATATCCCAAATAAAAGCAATGGGGCCTTCATCCTCCCTCATCGTCCTAGTCATTATCGCCTCAATATTGATTTGATTTGATTTATACCACGCACCACTGACCCTAAGGCTTAAGGGTAGCGACATACACACAAAATACAAAGATCAGTAGACAGGAAGCAAAACAAGACTCTAAGAATAAAAGCAAATTAAATGATATCAAAGAACACAATAAAGCATCAGCCAATATAAAAAACATACAAACAAATAAAAATAGATCAATTCAGGACAATCCTTAGCTTGGTGGACAAGGGCAGGACCTGTAATTTTGTAATCCTATTCAGGAACATAAGTAGGCTGCTAAGACCACAACCTATAATGATACAGTCAGTGCCATTAATGGAACACCAATCGTTAATCTGAGTTCTACAGAGATCTTTCAATTCCTGGGTTCTCACACAGTTGGGACCCACTTTTTGGTTGAGCCAAGCTAAAATGTGATTCTTTAGTGCCTCCTTTGATTCCCGTTAACTTGGCTTGGCAACATTACTGATAATAATATTTCTGGAGTCCATAACAAAGTTCTGTAGGTTTGGGTCCATAATCTTAGCCAACATTCCGTATTTTAAATCGATTAACTTTACCAGTAGGAGGAGCTGATAAAATAAACAGCTTAAGCGGGGCCGGAGTACTTTCCAATAGGGCATCACCCACTGGACCGGGGGCAAGAATAGCTACTTTTGCCTGTAAGGACAGACCTTTTTGAGGAAACTCTACAGGGACTGTTTGGGAGCCCTGGTGAGAACCCTTCTGGGGAAGCCTTTTCCATTCCTTTGAGATCCTTTTGACTGGGCTTCTACATAGCTGACTGATGTGTACCTATGGAAGCCATCCATAACTGGAGTTCTTTGCAGTTGGAGCATGCTGCGAGGTCCCGCAGCATGTGTTCTTTAAGAATCAGCCAGTTTTCTGCACCCCTCGGGTCTCCTAAGCATCTATGAAAAGATTCTTCAGTTTCTTCTTCTGAATAATTCCCTTTATAAATTGACTGAGCTAGTCGAGTCTGGACACCCAGGGGTTCGTTAGCTTGTAATAAAGTCCTGCTTACCCCTCCAAAAACAACAAGGGGTCAGATACCTATAGATGTAGTTGCCTAGGGGTAGGAAGAGGGTTAGCAGGCATCATTTTTAAGATCTTAATTAGTAAGCAGAAGGTTGGTGAGCAATAATTGCTCTTTCTGGAGTTTTTGTCTCCTTTAAGCACTTAGTGCTAAAACTTCTGAAAGGTGGCTCCCATTCCTGCGAAGACCCGGGGTGGTGATTGTAAAGAGGGATCCACCCTACCCACAACATCAAGCAGAGGACTAGCATGCCCTGACACATAACTAGAAACAGTTTCACATGCTGTAAGTAGGCCTATCCCTTATCACTGCTAGGCATGGTTTGTGGATTAAAGCTTGAAGCTATCTTACCACTAAGGGAAAGTGTTTTTTTTAAATGCCAAAGCATGATAAGGCAGCGTACTGTAGAAGTGAAGAAGTCCCAGTCTATAAGGAGTGGATGCTTAGTCAGCATAAACAAGAAGGCGTAAAGCCTTCAGCGCATCTTTCCCCTCCTGAGAAACAAGATGTAGAAGAGAAAGAGCAGGGGGTTTACCCTCTAATGGAACTGAAAGCAGTGGCGGGTATGTTAATCCACAATGCGAACCGCGTGCCTATACTAGTGAAGAGACAGATGAAGAGAGTAAAAGTGGAGAACGTAAAAATATATAAACATGCAATGAAAGTAACAGCATGATGAGAACAATGATGGAAAAAACAAACAGATAAAAATTAAATATGAGGCAGAGAAATAAAAATGAATAAAGGATATAGCTAAAGATGTGACAATAGTACAGAAAGAATGGATGGGAGGACAAATATTGCTCAAACTAGATGATAAATGTATTGGTGCAGTTTGAGAAAGAGAGGAAAGGGGGAGCAAGAAAAGAAAGCGAAAGACAAGAAAGGGTCAAGGAATATAAGCGAAGGGAAGAAAAAAGAAAATATGAGGCAAAAAGGGAGATGGAGGGGCTAGAAGATGATACAAGTGAAGAGATATAAACACAAATATTGAAAGCACATAGGTTACCAAGAAGGCAAGAGGAAGAGAATTTAAGGGAAATAAGGAGAAGAGAGGAATAAATGAACAGAAGTAGAGGATTTAAAGATGATGAGATTGAATATTTATGCCGTAGAAGCATGATACTCATAGAAATGCAGGAGTGAACAGAAGAAGACAGAGGGTCACAACTGTCCATAGACCATTAGATATGCAAACATGGAGAGAAGAAGATACAGAGATTATAGGAAAAGGATGGGGAAACTATATAGACAAATGAGAGATAAGGAGAGGTATAGAACTCAAGAGGGTGAACAAGGAGCATCCATTATAGGAACCGGAGGAGCTTGGCATCAGAGTAGATGATCATAGAACTATGTCCTTAAGTGTGTTAGATCTTGGGAATGCAGAAAAGGACAATAGTCATAGAAGTTGAGGCATAATAATGTCAGATGAGAAAATAAAATAAAATAAGAAGACGTGAGAAGAAGATGCATATAGACTTTGAAGAGAATAAAGTGTAGATAAAGGGGAAAAATGGTTAGATCTAGAGGACCTTATAGGAAGAACACCAGAACCAATACTATATACTGAACAATAAAACCTGAGTTGTGGATTAGATACAAGTTACTGTGCGCTATTTACCAAACCTATTGAGTCTTCAAAAAAAGAAGAAGTGGGATCCAGCAGCGGGAGTCTCAATAACAATGAACCTCCCACAAAAGGTTCAAGTTGCAGTGAACATGTAATCATGATTGTTACAAGACAAACCCGGCGCTTGGAACTAGTACTCTCAGTTAGTAGTGCCGAGGTAACAACACACTTGCTCAATCATTAGATTCTTGAAAAATAATCCAAACATTTATTTAAGGGTAGTATTCTTGGATTTAAATTTTGCAATAGTCCATAGATATAGCCGACATGTATTTCGACCAATTCGGTCGTTGTCAAGGCTATGCATATCAATTGGTACCAGAGTCAAATCAATCAACCTAAACATAGGCATTGTTGCCATAATATTCCAAGTCAAAACATTTTTTACAGCATTAACGCAAAGTATTAGAGAAAGCAGAGGGTCGACCACAATATATACCATAGTCCCAGATGGCTAAGGATCATTTTAAATGCACACTGTTGAATTTAAGTTCTGGTGCAGGAAAATTGATTAAGGAATTAGAGAAAAGGACACAAGGAATGACATTAGCTATAAGTGATATAAAAGACCTATTATCAGCTGTCATAGGGGAGAGGTCTGATGACATTTGGAAGAGAGCAGGGTATCCAAAAGCAACTGCGCAAAACACAGTGCACAATGGGGCGCCATTCAATAATTGATGAGCAGACATATGGCAAACACTCAGAGTACAATATCTAGATACATCCGATCCGATGTTAATCGTGCCAAAGAATACACTCAAACCCCACTCCGTCCCCACAAACCCACAACCAAAGAGGAACTCACCGAAGTAGAAAAAAGGGCTAACACCTCCCCTAAACCATGAACTGGAAAAACGCTCAAGGACCAAACTACACACTACCACCTGTTTCAAGCTGCCCCTTGAAACCTAGAGCCTGCTACGCTCCAGCGTTCCCCAAAAGTACAATACACTAACACTCCAAACAATCTTCCACCCTAGTCTGTACCATAGGGCACCAGGGCTGCCACCCCCAGGCACAATCTCAGCTCAACAGAGAGCAACAACAAGCACATCACCACTCACATCAGTCCACAACAACGCTCAATGCAGAGCATACTCACCACGCGAACACCATCAAAAACCTGGTAACCTCAAAAGCGCAAAACATACTTCTTAACCACCACACCACAAGACCCCAGGTCCATGCCAACTGCCTAATGCAGTACACCAAACACACACCCAGGACCCCTAGTCCAAGCCAAATGTACCACCACAGTACATCACCACACATGCAGGACCCCTAGTCCCTGCCAGAACTACAGCATAATGCTGCTGTACAACACCACCACTCTCCAGGACCCCAGGTCCCTGCTAACTGCCTACATCAGTACTCCAAACACACATCCAGGACCCCTAGTCCAAACCAACTGCACTAACAAGTCTAAACCAACTGCACCACCACAGTGCATCACCACCACAGTACATCACCACAAATACGGGAGAACCTTGCCCCCAAAACCACTATCAAGTTCCAAATCTAAAGAGAACAATATGGGACCCCTAGCACACCAAAGCTAGAATGACATACTACTACACATACCCCCACCAGTGCCCACATATGTACACATATGTACGGGACATCCAATTGCGCACATCACGATTTATTGGAACACCTTCATTGCGCAACACACCACGCACCACACTATGGGAATATCTATGGGACTATCTTGCCCTGAAAGCAAACTCACCCCCCCAAAAGGGATTCCTCCACTCACGTCACAGCCTCCACTATGTCCATAATTCTCCTATGAAACAGCCATAAAACTCACTGCAACCCACAAGTCCAACCACCTGCGAGTCCTGGTCCATAGCCCATTAGCCCCCCTTATACTAGGAAAGAAAAATCACGTTAGCGATATCAGTGCACATTACAATGGCATTACACGCAAACATGAACATATGTCCGCAACCCAAGAGTCTGACGACCCGCAAGTCCGGGTAACAATTTCCAGGTTTCATATTTCCACCTCCTGTAAGAAAAACATATTAGGGGCACGTACCATTATTAATTTATATTTCACCTCGGGCCATGCCATAGCATACGCATTCATACAGGCCCCAATACACATACAACCATTAATTCCTTGAAGGCCACAACACGAAGACACAACACTACACACACAGGTCTTGCACAAACAGCTTGCTACTATTCTGCAAGTATTAAACGGTCCTCCTCCTGTGGAACCACTGACGGGAAACGAACATTGACCCTTCCACGCTCCAAACCTCATTCTGTAACTCCAATAGATGTCCAGATTGCCTCATGGAACCGCCGATCCGAGAAACTGCTCAGTCTCAAAATGTGCCCCCTGTCGTGAGCCCCAACAGAAAATCAAAAACACTGGTTGGTGTCAATTCGTGGCTGCTCAACTGCACCATTTCTGGCATCCGATTCTTCCCAGATGATCCACAGCTGTCCGCAAGAGGGCCTAACACAGTTTGATTTCCTTCCAGCACCAGTACAGGGCTCCACTCTGCGCCAGTCAATCTCTCAAATAAGTCCAGTCCGGGTCCGGTGAAACTCTCTTCTCGCCTCACAGTTGCCACACAGACGGGTCCTGAGCAACTTACTTCCGGGTAACGTGATGGGTAACGTGATCCATTGTCACACTGTTCACGATGTACTGCGTACGCAGCACCTCCACGATCCTCCAATCCACACAGGCGCATACATTAGAACGCCCATTGACAACTTGACCACATCATCACAATGCCAACGGGTAGCGCAGAGACAACTTTGCTGCTCCCTTTCCCACTGTGGAAACCACCTGAGAGGATGCAGCCCCGCGCAGCTCCAGAGCCGGCACCCTCTCTACTAGGGCCCCCACGATGTCCACACCTAACACAAGGCCCATACTCTCTGACCATGAGAGCCACATGGGGTGCCTCCTCCGCTGCACACCTTCTGGGCACAGGTCTCCTCCAACCCACAAACCTCCTTGACTCCTTGTTGACCTTCTGCGCTGCCACCACGGAACCGGTCCTCAGCCAATCTGGCACCTGGCTCAACACGAACTCGAGACTCTGCCTCAGAGCCTCTGTCACCCCAAACTCACAGCTGTGCAACTCCCAACACAGCACTGAGGTGACGTTGAGTCCTTTCAGCACCACCCGGCGTGCTGAAATGTAACAACCAGATCCCTGTTACTGGGGCTAAGACTGCTGGCTGAAACCACTCGGATGTGAACAACTGGAGGGCGACGTTCCTGGCCTACCTGCTGTCCCCTATACGACAGGATCCCATCCTCGTCACCAGTGAGATAACGTGGTACCATAAACCAAGACCGGGACCAGCAGGTAAATTACTTGTAGGTTTATTGGTAGATATATGCCAGGAAGACACCAGCACCTCCCTTCATGCCAGCTTACACTCTTCAACTGTAACTGTTGGAACCTTTTTTCAGAACATAACACATAGCACTCTACACTCAGTGACATCACAGCATTCCAGGGTCAGTGCTGTCACCAGCACTCAGAGATACACTACAACAGTAGCATTCATTATTGTACTATCCAAAATTACAAGATTATACATATTGTCCTTCTATGGTGCATGCTGCAGCCATTGCATTTGTTTATGTATGATTAGGTTTCTGTATTAACAACAACATTCCAATGTAATGTTATTGAAATGAGTACATTCTCTAATAGATTAAGTAGTTCATCAAAGTTCTCCCGATCATCCCTGACATCTTGTTAACGACATTATGAACACAACCCTTCATAGGGATTTTTCATCAAAATTAATTTCACATGTGATGTTATCATTGATGTCATCAATGGCATTTGTGATGTCATCTTTGATGTCATGGGTGTTAGTCTTAGCAGTGCATGGTGGTGGCGCGAGTTATGGTTGCTTAGCTTACCATAACTGGCAAATTTCTGAGGTTTTTCGGTTTTACTTGTAACCATAATGTCCCTTTAAATAAGTGTTTTACATTGAATTTCATAGGTTTTTATTAGTGTTACTGAACCATAACATCCCTTTAACAAAGTTGTTTTCAGTGATTTTCATGGGTCTTTACCCTGTATGCTATTTCCTACAACTTACTAATATCATACTTGCCCCAATATAGCAACATTTGTGTCCAATTTACAAAGTTTCACCTAATAACTCTGCCATTTCCCACCTTCTAGCATCATTTTTAACACTTCTGTACACTTTTGACAACTTATTCCACTGTTTTTGTGTCCGTCAATGTCTGCAAACATCTGACGTTATCGAAGACCTTCCAGAAAGTGCCACGTGAGCATGCGCTTGTGCGCAGCATTATGATGTGTCTGCGAACGCATCCGCACTTCGCTTTCGGTTCCGTGCTTCAAAGACAGTTCAGAACTGCATTTTCTCCTGATTTAGGAACCTTCAAGCTAAAAATGTAACCTTGCAAAACTCCTACACCTATTCTTACTCATTATCCATTAACAATCTAGTACAGAGCACATACTTGCAAGAATATTAGCAAAATGTTATCTTAAAAATGGCATCAGCTGTTGTCGTCCTTCCTCCCCAAGACCCTCCACCATCACCAGCTGGAGGACAACTTCTAAAGACAATGAAGAGGACCAAGAAGATGAGGTAGAGGAAGCGCCTACCTTTAGCACCCAGAGAGAATCATGGGGCAGTTCTATACCAATGTTGGGAATGTACCAAAAGCTAAAGCTACCAAAGTGAAATGCAAAGAGTGCAACTTTGTAATCAATTGCGGACTACCTAGTCAGTACTTCGACGGGACAACTTCCATGAGCCATCACACCAAAACCAACCCCTGCAATGCTCTCAGAAAGGTTGTTCCTTTCTTAGCAAGTAGTAGGTTGTCTACAAGAGGCTGGTGATCCACATCTTTCAAAGACAACAGTAGTCTGCATATACTGCAACACACCATTGTGCAGGAGGTAGCAATTTCAAAGTGCCTTTGAAGCTTTAATCAAGGAGCATGTGAAACACTGCCCCTTACCTTAGAAGTAACATAAGCGCACCATCTTCCCCTGTCCACCTGCCCCGCCATATTAGTGCTTGGTGCATCTTCCATCATTTCCCTCCCTACCTTCCATTCTAACCTCTAGTGCAATAAAAAAGACATTAAAAAAAAACAAAAGAAATGATCCTTTAGGAACCAACTTTCATAGTAAAATAAAATGGAACTAAAAAAAAATCGTATAGACTCTACCTACTTTACATTTCTCAGTAAAGTACATAGACTAAATAAGATTTTCGAATATTTCCATTAGAATTTTGTGTTATGCTAATGGGAATAATGTGACATTCATCCCCCGTTCCAGGCACTGGAACGGGGGATAATGGCCCGGCAGCCCACGTTATCGGTCCAAGCGAAGCGAGGGCGGATAACGAGGGCTCTGGACTTTATCCCCATTCCAGACCCTGCAATGGGGGGTGAAGGCCATTAGGGCAGCATGATAGGGCAGCGTACTGTAGAAGTGAAGAACAAGGCTGGAACCCGGGTGCTAAAAAAAAAGGATTTGTCCTCCTACTCCAGGGCACCTGAAGCGTCCGCTGTAGGAGGGAAAATACTTTTTCAAGATGGCCACCATGGAACGGGAAGGTGGGGCTCCATACAGAGCCCCTCTCCCCTTTCCATAGCAGCCTGCAGAAGGCAAAGAGAGCACCCTATGACCATATTACCACAAGCACATTTTCTTTTCCCTTTCAAACCTATCCCACTTTCGAATAACTTTACCACATAGCTGGTCCCAGGTGGACATGGCCACTTTAACCCTAGTAGTCGTCCCTCGTGATCATGGCCAGTACCCACCTTTTCTGGGTCATGACCTTATGCCATAACCCAGACAATACTGCCACTGCCCACGGCCACAAGTTATACCTCAGTCACCAAAGGTATAACACTATTTGTTGTACCTACAGTATGACACTTTTTTGCTAGAAATCCACCCATGTTTTATTTTTTCAAAAGTGTCAAAAAGTATGTAGATACAATAGTCATATAACTTAGCCCTCACTTGACAAGATCCATTCAGACTTTGCACAAACATTCAGGGTTGGGACTATAATCTTTCTGAAATATTTTGTCCACATTTGTCAATTGGCAACAAAGTTATGAGCCATTTAAAAATGTTGAGACCCCCACTAATTTAGATCCCTCTTGACAAAATCACACCAACCTTTATAAATACATGCATATCTAGATATAAAATCTTTTTGTAAACTTTTGTGTAGATTCGTCAATGGCACCACATTTATAAGCCTTCACAATATGTTTGGACCACCCTTTATTTTTGCCCCCTCTTGACGGAATCCAACCAAACATTGCAAGAACATTTATATCTAGATTTAAGATCATTTTGCTAACTTTTGTGCAGATTCGTCAAATGGCACCACATTTATAAGCCTTTAATCCAATTTGTGTTCCTTCTTGACAAAACAGCTCCACACTTTCCAAAACCATTCAGAATCAGAATAAAATCCAAAAATGTCATGCAGTTTCATTGAGAGTCGCCAAAGTTATAAGCCATCCAAAAATAGATGTCCCCGAACATCGTAGGTGTTCGCAAAAATCACAGGACTATACCCAAACATCTGGACTGTTCGCAGACTTTGGGAATGAAAAACACCTTTTTTTGGCTTCTTACGGCCATATCCCATACCATCCTCATCACCCCTAACCTCCCCAGAGATGGTTTGATAAGTTTGACATGTGCAATGCTGTGTTTATAAATATGTTTTTACCACAATGTTCATGAACACCAGCGGCTGTCTGCGAATCCAACATGGTGGGAGTTTCCCAAAATCATACGCACTTCACTCTTTTCACCATCCAATTAGCGGGCACCTTCGAAGGCCGTGGACCTCACGTCACCCTCTCAGACAATCGGTGGCCCATCTGCGGACCGAACCTAGATATCACTCATGAAAAAAAAAAATACTGGATGGATTTTAACCAAATTCACAAAAGCATGCTTTCAGGACCAAGCGCCACTCCTGCTGCAAATTTGGTGAAAATTTGTCGAGCAGTTTCGGCTGTAGATGTGAGCAAACTTTCTTTCCCTTACCTCTGAGGAAAAAACAGAAATGTTGGGACCCCCCTACTACTTTTCCCCCCCTTGACAAAACCTCACCGAACTTCCGAGAAACATTCTGATGGGACCATATATTTTTGTTGCAATGTTTGGTAAGGATTCATTTAGGCGGGACAAAGTTATAAACTGCCCAAAAAGTGGTCTTCCTATGGGTTGAGCAACTTAACCATAACTACAGGGCCGCTACCGCAGGCCCTGTAATTTCCCTTTATGTACGTCTTTCTCCACTGCCTTATTGGATGTATTTTCCTCTCTTTTTATTACATCCTCTGGAAGTTTGATACATGCTCTTTTAATAGGCTCTGCCTTTAGGAATCCTTAATGCTACAATTGGAACTATAGCATGTGCCCTTTCCGTCTGTTCATTTGAGGTATTCTTATCTCTCTTCCTTTTATAATCCTCAAAAATCCCTCCCTCCTGTGATTGAATTCGTCTTTGGTCCGCAGGGGGAACTTTGGCGACCAGACAGGAAGTTCTTCAAAGGGGGACCTGTCGGTCATATGTTGATCACGTGATACACTTGCGCACCGCTCACCACACGAAACTCTGCGCTCATCTGACTCGTAGCGGGAGCCATTGAGCAGCTGGTAATCGAGATCTCGGTTCTAGGTCTGAACTCTAGGTCGATTAAACCTGAACCATCCTGTGCTACCAAATGTGCTCTAGCACCTTAGAGCGTCTGTTTGCTAGCTGGAACTACCAATAAAATATCTCAGACCAAATAACCGGACAGACTCAATGGACATGCTAAAATACTGCTTTAATCTCAAAGAAGTAAAGCAGGGGGAATAACACCCATCAAACCGAGGTATCCAGGATTACAATGTCTTTTCAATTATACTTAGTTTATATAATGCTAGATGCCTCATCTATGACATCATCCTGCGTGGCAAATTTTAAAACCTATTGAGGGGTGGGATTTGATTAGGGGAACATGTCTACATATAGATAATACATGTGTTAATCCCTCATTCTCAGTCTCTTGTCTGTGAGACACAACCTGAACTATTTCTATACACATGGTGTAATATACTCTCATAGCAGAGAATATGGCAGCGGAATAATACTTTGCAACACTGCATGTAAAAGTGCATGGCAGACTTTTCTGATTGGTTGGCAACCCAAATCCAACCTTGGACATTATGCATACGAGCAGCACGTACATACAAACAAACCCCAGGTGTTTGGAGGTACGTCAGCTCTCCACTTGTTTTACACTCTCTCATCGATGGGCCTCATGCCAGTGTCTTCTGTTTGAAGGCTGACCTTTCCAGTCGGCACTCTTTCAGGACATTCGAGGGAGAGTAGGCACACCATCATCTTAGCTTCACAATTAATTAATAGCCCTTGTTTGTGAGCTCTCCATCATTTGTTATGACACCATGAATTAGTACATTTCAACTGTGTATGTCATCAATGACATTCGTGATGTCATCTTTGATGTCCTGGGTGTTAGTGTTAGCAGTGCATGGTGGCGCGAGTTATGGTTGCTTATCTTACCATAACTGCCGAATTTCAGGGGTTTTTCGGTTTTACTTTGAACCATAACGTCCCTTTAACAAAGTTTTTTGACTGAATTTGATAGGTTTTTAGTAGCGCAACTTAACCATAACGTCCCTTTTAACAAAGATTTTTCATTGAATTTCATAGGTTTTTAGTAGCACAACTGATCCATAATGTCCCTTTTAACAAAGTTTTTTCACTGAATTTCATATGTTTTTAGGAGCACAACTTAACCATAATATCCCTGACTTTATATACATGTAACATAGAACATACTGAACCCCTAGCTGGTGATTTCGATGTCTGCGGACTACCGCCATGTCCGTGGACATATCGAAAATCTGAGCGTGGTGAATGTAAATTTAAATAGTGTGCCCCATTTCCCCTTTGAGGTTGGCTCTGAAAAGAGCTGTTTTTTTGTTTTTGTTTGCAGATGCTTGACAGACACCTGTTATTTTGTATTTTTTTTCTTACTTTACTCCTAAAATCTTCACATAACATTCTCCAAAGCAACCCTTACATTCCAAAACAGAATGGCATTTCCCATACAAGATAAGAAAATGCCATCTTCTTTAAATTAAACAGCATTACTGGAATCAATATTCTCATTATTACAGAAGAACATACCAGCTCTAAGCATGAAGGCACACATGCCTTGGTTGATTACACACCTAGCATTGTTTTGCTGAGGACAAAAAACTGAACTATTGTCCCATATTGCCCTAGGTACTAATCCAGAAAAAATTACTTTGGCATTTGGAAGGATGTTCATTACTGCTTGAACCAAGTGTTCCAAATCTGCCAACAAAGTAGGAACACTGACATAGCCCAAATGGGAAGCACCATAGTGCAAAACTACCACATGGGGACTGTTGATCCTGCCCATATCTTCACAAACTTGTACAATTCCCTGTACATTGAAATCAGGCACAGTGCTCCACACCACCTCCACTCCTTTAACATCAAAATTCTTTGCAACATGCCTGCATTGAGCATACTGTTGTAAACCATGCACAAACATATCTCCGAGCACCAACACCCTGACTTTCTCCACTTCTGCCATCTTCACTACACACAGTCTCTTTGAACACAAATCCACAACCTCAACATCTGATTGGCTGATCCCTACAGTCTTCTTTCCATGCTGGATTTGCTGGAAAACCCTGGATGTAGCACACCCTGTCCGCAGACCGCATAACTCTTAGACAGCCCTTCTACAATTTCCATTTCATTCTCTGTGCCATTCCCTCATTGGATACAGCTAACCAGGCACACAATACGGAGAACGTCCTCAGAACACCCCCATTTTGTTTATTTTCTAACATTTCTGGACACCGCAAGTGTTCTTAGAACACATTCAACTTGCCAGCGAACAATACGGACAACGTCCTCAGAACACCCCCATTTTCTTTATGTACGAACATTTCAGGACACCGCGAGTGTTCTTAGAACACTTTCAGCTTGACAACGAACAATACAGACAATGTCTTCAGGACACACCCTGCGAACATTCCAGGACCCCACAAGTCTTCTTAGAACACTTTCAACTTGACACCGAATCCATTCTGTTTATTTACGAACATTTCAGAACAGCCGTGTTGTCCGCAGAAAAATCAAACACAACAAAAGTGTCTAGCACATAAAAAAAAAGAGTATTGAACCTATCTCAGACTCCCCCACCCTCCCCAAACACTCTTACACGCAAGCCGCTCGGCCAATCAGGGCACTGTCCGCGGAGCGAACCGGGAAGTCCGTCCGTGGAGCGAACGGAGATATCACAAATTTTTACACCAAATTTGCAAAAGCACGCTTTCGGGACCAACCCCCCGCTCCTGACGCAAATTTGGTGTAAATCCGTCCAGCGGTTTGGGCTGTAGGCGTTCGCAAATTTTTTTCCCATCATGTCTATGGGAAAAAACAAAACTTTTGGGACCCCCCCTATAACTTTGCCCTCCCTGGACCACACCGCTCCAAACTTTGTCAAGAAATTCAGAGTGGGCCATATGCTTTTTTTGCAAAGTTTGGTGAGGATTCGTCCAGAGGGAGCGAAGTTATAAGCCTCCCAAAAAATGCTCTTCCTATGGAAACACCAACTTAACCATAACTACATGGACGCTACCGCGTCCATGTAATATCTATCTCATAAGAAAGTTTCTATATGTTCTTTCTACCTTGCGTTTCAGCGCATTTACAGTTATTGACCATTGAGTCACTTCATTCTTCTTTGTGTTCATAATTACCATATCGTAGGGTACATGTTTCTGTTAGTGTTTCAGTTACATCGTCATTGTTACATATTTTCATATTGTTTCAACATAGGTTCTTAAATCTTCTTTATGACACTCCTTTGCTGTCATCAGACATTGTTTTAACACTCATCCATTCTTTTATGGCTGCATTTTGACAGCTCAGCAAAGTACATCCTTCTTGGTAACTATCCTCCACTATATCAGCTTGCAGGTACACGCTGAAGGGTTGTCTGAGTGCATGTCGTCTCTCATATACTCTACGCGGTACACAATTATTGCAAGGATTCAGGCATGGGTTCCCCATCATGGCTCTTCAACTGTCATCCCAATATGAGGGTGGCAAAGGGGCGGGGAATAGGGAGAAGACGGGTACCTCCTTCTATACACTAGGTATTGATAATTTATTTTTTCTCCGCAAGACAAGTGTAACGTTCTTATTATTGCATTATAAACTGGAAGTTATAATTTTGAATCACCATTGTAAATATAAAAACGCCAGATGACAATGTGAGTATACTTTAATAACTTCCGTTTTAATCACTGATTTACCAAAGACAACACCGGCATCCCCCCAGATTGTGTGTTTTGTTTTCCTCTGGTCATGTAGCTGTCAGCAATGGCTGAGGTAGCTTTAGCAAACACATGCTTCCGGGACGCTCAGCCACGTAGAGGCAGAGCCGCAGAGAGGACGAGAGCAAAATAGAAAATGGTTGGGGAAGATGGCGTATGGCGTATGAGAAGCTGTGTGTAGCAATTGTGTTTTAATAGTATTAGGATATTCCATCGATGGAGGGCAGAGGACAGAATACTCCAGTTAAAGCACAGAGCAAGTGAAACGACACACGTTAGGCATTTGGCACAGATTGCACGAACCAGTCATAATTCCTTAACACCTTCTGCTCCTCCATCGTCCGCCATGTGGCTCCCAGGGTTCCAATGTTCCCATTCTAAATTCAAGCCATGGGAATTTTGGGGAACCGCCTAAGATTCCCAGCATCCATCCCGAAAGAGTTATGGCTCTGAGTGACCTTGTGAAACTCAGACAATGTAAATCATTTTGTCTGTGCTCTTGAAAACTTCTGCGGCTTTATAAAACATCCTCTTACGCATACTCTTGGCCTGAAATCGCATGAAACGTCTCTCCGCGGAGCCCCGTAATTGCATTACCTCTGAAAGAAGTATAACTGATATAAGTCTTGTTTTATGAGGGAAGGAAAAAACCTTATTATCCCGCACTGTGTGTACTCTGGGGACTCCCTTCAGATTCCGTTCAGTTAAACGGTTTACGCTTCTTGGCAGAGACAGTGCTGAAGTCTTCTGTAGTAGCGGGACGCCTTGAGGCTATTGCGCATTTCAAACAGTTGCAGCAATGCCAGCATGGTTGCACCTCTCCCCAGAGCTGCACAGAGTATAATTATGCAATGATACCCGGTTCAGGGGCCTTAACGGTTAGTAACAGCCTGCACTCCTAGTTAAGGAGGCCTATGCGAAACATTCATCGGGCGTGGGATTGTAGATGGTCGATGACTATGATTTAGAATGTATGTTAATTTGTACTGACAAAGGGACGCCCCCCGCCAATGAAGACCACTAAACCGGCGAACCACTGAGGTGAGAGAAAAAACGGCATGAGCAAAAGACGGTCAAATGACATCAGGTGTGATGAAATCTTTGTTACTATTTATTATATAAGTGCCAGGTGCCAGAGCCCAAAAAAATCTTGGGCCGCTAATGCCGGACCCAGCGCCAGTGCGCATCGCCCACAGCCCGGGCAGCCCGGGCCGGCTCAGTGCTTGATCTGCCCACCACCAGCCCATCACATTACTGCTGCTGCTCCATGTCACATGGTAGGATTCACCATGGCTTTTGAAGTTTGATGTGCCGCGAAGCCCGTGATTAGGTAAAGCAACACGTTTCTCTCTGCCCATGTATCTATCTTCTATCTCGTTGTCTCGATCTTGCTCTCTCGGCTTCTCCCTCTGTTTCATTCTCTCTCTCTCCCTGTATCTCTGCATTTCTCTTTCCGTCTCCCTACTGCCCTCTCTCTGCTATCTATCTCTCACCTCTCTTTTTCTGTCTTCTTTCTCACCATCTCTTTTCTCTGTCATTCTCTATCACTCGTTCTGTCTCTCTTTATATCACCCCACTCTCTGTTGTCTCTCTCGCTCTCTCTGTATCTTTCTTTTTGTCACTCTCTCTTGGTATGGCTCCCCCTTTCTTATCTCTCTCACCACTCCACTCTCTCTCTTTCTCCCTCCCACTATCTCTCGCTGTATCGATCGCTCTATCTTTGTGTTATCCGTTTCTCTCTTCCCCCCTCCCTTTTCCTCTATTTCCCCATGTTACTTTCTCATTCTATCGTATCTAAATGTCTGTCCCTTTTCTGACCGTCCTTCTAGATTTCAAGTCAAGTGTACCCTCCTTTTCTCTGTGCCACCATGCCTTCTCTCCCCTCCCACTCCCTCTACATCTATTTCTCCCAAATGTATCACATTTACAAAAACTCATATTCCTGATAACTGCACGTTTTATGCTACCTGGACTGTGATATTCTTGTATGCAGACACACACAGCTCTGTAAAAATGGTAGTCCTTCACTATAGATGTACTATGAGGGAAGACAACTCTGCCCCCAAATACAATGCAAGGGGTGAACATAGCACACATCGGGTGTCTCGAAACACCTGTGTACGAGCGCAATATAAATAAAATATATCATATTGTTCTTTCTGGTGACGTTGCAGGCAACACACATGGCCCATGGCCGTGTGTCGTGTGTCCTTACACCACACACCACCAGGCATAGTCCACCTGCCTTGAGACAACAGGGGCAGAAGTTGGGAGACTGAGAATCAGACATTCGGTCATGCACACAAGCAGCACACACCTGTCTTTTTTAAGTCACGACATCCACAAGAAGTCCGGCAGACACAAAATGCTACAAATGCAGCACCAAAAAATAACACTGCCCTACAATGTGTGAATGCCATTCCCATTTTAGGTGGTATTTGTATGTCTGTGCTGGTGGGGCCGGGGGTTGGGGAGCTGCGGTTAAGTCAGCCTGACCCCCAGTGCTCCAGATAAGATTTTGAGGTGGGAGTATTTTACTCACTATTTTTAAACTTTGAGAGTAAAAATGACTTTTCTCCTTTGCAAGAGAGTAAAATGTATGTGACATCCAGTGGACGTGTGCAAAAACTGTATGGAAATCATTACTATGCGGCAGCTTTCTGCATTGTCACAGAATGCACCTTTCATTATTTCTCTAAGGTCTAGCCATTTAGTCTCTCCTGTATATATTTACATGTTGAAATCACAAAAACCCAGCCAATTACATAGTAAAGCAAACATTAATTTTATTGTGTGTTTTGAGGTTCGATAGCTGAATTGTCTTTTGAGGTTTAATGAAATACTTCATTTTCTGGAGCTATTATCACCAAATGGTATGGCAGTGTTCTTATACAACACTGGAGAGAGGCAAGGAATCCATGCTAAATTCTATATCTAATCTAATGGTTAAATGATTATCACAGGGACAGGTTTTTCTGAGTTTCTATTTCAATTACCTGTAGAGTCAGGTTTTGGATGTTTTAATTGTAGTCTTGAAGATTTGAGAGACTAGAACACCTGTAATTGGTGTAATGACAATCACTCACCCTGTTTCCACTGACCATTTATAGTAATGTACTCCATTGACTGCAAGGTTGAATGGACTGAATGGACTGCAAGGTTGAATGGATGTAAACTAGACTGCGCATAGTCATCATTTTACACACTGTTTTTATAATTAGAGTGTAAATTAAATTACTAGTGTAAAAATGATGTGCCTCTGCATGATTATGTAAACAGCACCGGAATTCTGAAAAAAACAATTGTGCAATACTAGTTTGCTTTCACTTGGGAAAAAGCCTAATTTGTTACAAAATATGAATTCTCAATTGCAACTTAGTTTTCCATTTTATCAATTATACAATCCTAAAATTCTAGGAAAATAAATATGCACAGTGCTTCAGTCTGCTCCATGAGCATCAACCCAGAAGCTGGATGGAAATAAACCATCCCTTTTATCACAGTGGGTAGTTTCCTTTTTGAAAGCCTTCAAAGAAATACATTCTGTTTCAGAGGTGACTTGCAATTACATCCATGTATATAAAAATCAAAAGAAGCCTTCTGGTTTCTGTCAAGTAACCTGACCTTTGCACTGCCCTCTGCTCTGAACCTGTGTGTAAATGGACACAGGAAAATAATAAAGCTGACATATTTACAAGATTTTCATGTGTAAAAAGGTCAGGCATGCACCTTATCTGTATTCCTGCTAACCCCTCTTACTTCCACATGGAAAGATGAACTTTCTTCTCTTGCCCGTTTCTTTGTCATTGGGGCGGCGTGTGTTGCAGCACATGTGGTAAAGGCTATGCTGGGGAGGGCGCTCTGCACCAGTAACACTTTCTACAAGGGCGCAGAATAACTGGTCGCCGTCGCACTCCCCCTCCTACTGTCTATAGACAGCTTCTTTCAGCGACTCTTAAACATCTCCATCCCCAGTCCATGTTTACTCACGCCCAGTGGCACACCTGCACACAAACACACTTTCCTTGGGGGAGGCGGGAGACTTGGTAAACATGTATGAATGCCTGGACGGTGATAATCCAAGAAGCGGGTCATGAGCAAGGTTTGGATGTGCAGTTTTCACATTTTTAGATTTCATAGTACTCTGCACAGGTGGGAAAGTACTTGTTTTCCAATCTGCCGGAGTCAACCGGGGGAGGAGTGTGTACTGCCGAGTGCCCACATGGCTGGGAATCTGGGATGTGGATGTGGTGGCATGATGATCGAGCCGATGGTCAGACTCACTTCATTCATTTGAATGTTTCTTTTTCACATAATAATTATTTATCACTCACCTTTGTTGCGACTCACTCACTAGGCCAGGTAGGCCTTGGCTTGGCTAGAGCCAGAGCCACAGGCTGTGAGCCAGAGGCCAGAGTGGAGGAGAGAGAGGCTGAGTGGTGTGGTGCTGACTGAATGACTAGCCCCGCCAGTCCCACTGACAAGTCACGAAGGACCAGGAGGAAGAACACCAGCCAGAGCCAGGTTGTTGTTTCAGACTCACTGCGTTTGCGCCGAGTCCCCCTGCCTGGCTGGTACACACGGACAGTTACGCACGGTACACCATGACGCGTTTAAAAAACGGGTGAGACCTGTGACTGCCGTGACAACCTCACCTGACCCTCATTTGCAGGCTGCACATCATCGGACGGCACCGCAGGCCAGGCAAAGGGGGGAAAAAGCTTGTGATTGTGCGCTACCGCGCACAGGCAGGAAACAGAAAGCAGAGTTTAATAGGCAAGGAAGGAAGACCCAAAAAATTAGTGTCGGTGCCCAAAAAGAAGTGCCTGTGTTGCTGCATGAGATGTGCATCCCTTTCACTCGTTATTTCTGCAACTACTGCTGCTTTTGCAGAGGCTCTTCAGGGTCCTAAACTGACTTTAGTGTAAATGGTACATTTGATGGCAAACACACCTATTCAGCCCCTTAACCCGTTCAATTGTGGCAGCTTGATGACAATCATGAGCTGCATGCAGCCCCCACTACTGCACTCTGCAGCCGGCACCACCATAAAGGTGACACCGCTTACCAGCACTCCTTACATGGGATTCCTCTGGACTGCAATGTACCTTATACAATGATTGGAAGGGTACATTAAAGTGACCATTGTTAGGGAGAAGACCTCTAATTAGTGTTAATATTGAGCTGGTACAACTAGGAACAGTGATGGGTACAGTCAAATGGGAAAAACACCCATCACAGCCACACTTAGTTGCTACCGCTAACTAGTTTATTTCCTTCATGCCTGCTTGTTTGTGTGAACTAATTTGCTAAGAATGAACAAAACAAAATCAAAACAAAATCACTGTAGTCTATGGGATGCTGCCCACTGACTAGGATTGACAATCACGTTTTAGCTCTCTGTGGCGTTTCAGAAGATACACCACCATTTGCATATCATTCTGGTCCACCGCTCAAGGGCAGATCAATTCTGAAATGTTCAGCATTTCTCCTCAGAGTACCAAAAGCAACACTAACAAGCACTCACACCGTGTTGAATGTCATCAGTGAAACACGGCCGAAGTGCTGTCTCTCTAGGCACAGAAAGCAAGGGGTTAGTGCCTTGGTTTCCCTTAGTAAATTAGTATGACTGTGTGTTGGACGGGTACAAAACGTAGTCGTTTTTATAGAATGTCATATGTTCTTCACATTGCAAATATATGTATGGCTGTGCCAAAATGGAATACACACGGAACATCCAATCACGTTATTTCTTTTTCTGGTAGTTGTAATCATTCTTTTCTTAAGTGCAGAAAATCAAGTCACCATCAAGTTCCCTTTTGCTCAAAATGCTTCTAGAAGAATATTGTTTTATATATTGGGCCTCATTACGAACCTGGCGGTAATTGAAAAACGATGCCGGTAAAGGATTACCGGCATCGCTTACCGCTAGGTCCGATTATGATCCGAGTAAGTGCAATTAGCGGCACCGTAGTTAACGGTGCCGCTAACAGCACCAAGGGCACGTGCACGCAACCCCCCATGCCGGAAATAGCGGCATGGCACAAATTGGGGAACATCACGAGTCAAGCGGAAATGCTCTTAACGCCCTTGCGAAGGCCGTAAAGTACCTTACCGCCATGGTGCAAATACTGCCATCGCGACCAACCGTGAATGGCCATATGCAGTGTTCCCAGCTGCCACAGGTGCACACAATCAGCACATGTGGAGGCAATACAGACTCACCAAGTACAAAAAGAGCACACCCCACCCCTTCCCACACTCAGTCACACTCCACAATGATTCCAATAGGACTAGCAATGTTGGGGCTGGAGGACCTGATTGCAATGCAAGTGCTACAACAACAACAACAACAGGCAGCACAGAGGAGACGCAGGAGGAGAAGGAGGGCAAGGCAGGGCCAGCAAGCCCCACCTGCACAGCCAATGCCACCACACAGGCAGTCCCCAATCCCACGCATCAGAGCCAGTCCATCCAATCTCACCGCTGAGCAGATCCACACCTTGCACCGTTTGGACTGGGACACCATCACCACCATCGTGGACACGATACACAACAACATCGTCAGCATGATTGAAACACCCACCGCCACCCCCCCTACTGCGGGTAGTGTCTGTGCTCTACTTCCTGGCCACAGGCACCTACCAGCACACAGTGGGGCAGTTGCATGGCATTTCACAACCATTATTCTCACGTACGCTGATCCAAGTGCTCGATGCCCTCCTCAAGCACACAGACAACCACATTTCCTTACCACGGTCTAACCAGGAGATCGCAAACACCAAAGTGGGTTTCCATGCACTAGCCGGCATACCTGGTTGCATTGGTGCCATCGATTGCACCCATGTGGAATTGGTGGTCCCACATGACATTGAGGTAGCGTACCACAACCGTAAACTATTCCACTCAATCAACGTGCAAATGGTATGTGACTCCAACTGGATCATCACACATTGTTGTGCCCGATTCCCCGAATCAACCCATGATTCAATGGTCCTGCGTAACTCCACAATACCACGCTACATGGAGCGACATGCAGGGCCAAGATCCTGGCTACTCGGTGAGTCTCATGTCATGGCCATGGAAATGTGAAGTGGGTAGGTGATTGACATATCAATGCATACTTTACCTGGCTGAAAAGGGGGAGGTGGAGAGATGCATACTTTACCTGGCTGAAAGGGGGGGGGAGATGCATAATTGTGGGATGTTTTCACCCATGCATCCAAGCCCTACCATAAAACTGTGCATTACTGGCATTGAAAACATCATGATGGCCAGAACTCCCCAGAGAGGGCACAGGGAAAACATGAAGAATAGGCTGCCACCCATTTTTGCCTATGTTGTGAGCACAGGAGGGCACTGCCTAAAACCACCATTGGGCTACAAACACAGTAGCCTGAAACCATTGGGAATGGCAATGCTGATTGCCAAAAGCAACCCAGAACTGTGGGGAATTAATTTTCTTAATGTCAAAAATGGATGCAATACTGGTGCTCACCACTATCAGAAAACCGGCGTTTTAAAACCACCAGACTTTTGTGTAAAACTGAACAAATGAACCCAAACCAGGCCAAGGAAAGACTTGCTAAGAGGTGGATACAATGTAAAACTATATTCTGAAATGACTTGAAGGAAGTAATTATTTAATGTATATATAAAAAAATTGCTGGGGATATCAGCAGCTTAAGTGAATTTGGATTTAAAGCCACTAAAATCGAAATGTTTAGAATAAATGAGTGACCTACTTGTGAGTGTATCATAGGTTGCAATTGTTTAAATGTCATAGTTTTGAACTTAGAATCAGCATTCTAGCTGCATATGCAAAAATAAATTGTAAGTTGGATTTGAATGTAGAAAACTGGGAAGTAAAGTGACATTTAGCTGAATTCTGCCTGACAACTACCCCCGACAGGAGTTGAAATGGCTCAACAACTCTTCCCCGGCCTGGCTGCATTCTGCTGCCCCTGCCAAAAGGAGATGACACCTCTCTGATTGGATTAGGGGAGGGGTACCTGCAGACTGTAGGAAGTTGAACAAAGACCTGTCCTGGACTCAGGCAAATGTTATATTGGGGGGGTCGTAAATTGGCTTCCTCTTGGGAGAAACTAGGAGGGGCAGTGCATGTGAGAGCCAGCTGAACTTGGGGGAAGTGGATAAACCAGAAATTACACCATGTGCTTTGGAAAACCACACCCCTTTGGGGCCAGAGCATGATTTTAAAAAGATGGATAATTCACAGTGCGGACTTGTCAAAATGATATAAATAACATCATCATGTTTGTGATTTTTCTGTGCACATTTTAAGAGGTGTTAGGACCCTGTGGTATGTTCTTGGGGATAGTAGCAGAAAAAAGGATGTTACTCTAAATGTATGCATGTTAAAAATCTGACACTTTATCATCTGAAACCCATATCCCTGGTGCACATTTGTGTAAAATCTGGAAAGGTTTAGAGGTCCTTATCTGGATGAAATGGGGAGAATTCTGTCATAAGTGGACACGACATCGTACAAAGACAGGGATCGGATGGTTTGGTGCTACAGAAAATATGTTAACTGGACCTATAATAATAGAAAAATGGTACACAGATAAATATGTATTTGGGTCAGAAATAGATTGTGTGTAATTTGACAAGGGGAGGTTCCATTGACCATAAAACCTACATCATCACTCTGACACTCCATTCCTTTCCCCCAATCAAGGGAGAGATGAAAACTTGGCCAATGATAAGTGAGAGAGGCAGGCTTAGCTAGGCCCAGGCACACACCCATTTTCAAAACACATAAAAGGAACTTTGAAACCCAGGTAGAGGATTCACTTTCCACTTTCTTGCGGGACGCTTGGCCGGGAGACTTCAGACTTCACATCCAGAGATCCAGACTTCAAATCCATCAATCTCCAGAGACCAGAAATTAACTCCAGAATTTGTAGCTGAGAGGCCTTAATCCACAAGCTGAATCCTCTTCAGCAGGCCTCAAAACCAACCAAACTATTCAACAGCCGGGCGAGCTGTTTGAATTCTTTGCCAAGAACTTTTGCAAGAACCTGTAGCGGTATCCAGAAAGCAGTGCTGTATCCGGAACCAGAGAGAACCAGAGACCAGATCGCTGTGAAGAACTGCTAGCAGAAGTCCAGCCAATCCTGACCCGATCGGGGACGAAGTCGCATTCCTGTCCAAAATCTAGTTTACCCAGCTAGCACTGTGCCAAAACCAATCTCTTAGTTTAAAATAATCTAATCCAAACTATTTTAGCTTATTAAATCTGCCTCCTAAAATCGTGCCATTCTGTCATTTTTAAAACTGAAAACTGTCATCTGTCATTCTGAGCTTTGAAATTCCAAATCCGAAAAACTACCTTTACTAAATCGGTCGTATCTCCGTTTGTGCTAGGAGCAAGTTTTAACTGTCATCTTAAAGCTAACATTCTAAGCTTGGCCAATGAGCCTAGAACCGACTTCCTACTCCTTATAGTGCCTCCGTAATTGCGCTCGACGCTCGTGACTAAATTTGCCGCAATTTGACATTTTGCTTAATTTCAGCCACGTGTAAAAATATTTGTCCTTGCCTTCCTTGCTGAAATTCGTGTGCAACCTGACAATCATTCATAGAGCATTGCTAAAGTGATCCTGAATTAATTTAAAGTATCTCTCACTCACCCGGAACCTCCTATAGGGAATTAAAAGCAATTTTAGCATATTTTTCACTTAATTGCAACCACATCAAAGTATCTTGCCTGTGTTTAAAACTTCTACCTGTTTTCCTAAAAGCTTGCTAGGGGGGAACCAAATTATATTTGATTGCATTCCTGAGAACTGTGTGCTTTCCTCCCATTTCTTTACCTTGCATAGGGGGGGGGGGTGAATTGTCAAAGAAAAGTGATTACATTGTCTTTTGTTGAAGTCATATCAAGTTTATTTTCTGTACTGCATTTTCATTCATCATTACATTGTCCTTGAAGCCATAAAAGCATTCTCAGCTACTTTATCCTCTCTATATCAACTTCTAAGCCATTAAAAAGAGTGTACCACTATAACATTATCCATTGTTGATCAACATCATATTCTCAAGTGTGATATCAAATATTACATTACTATAAAAGTGTGATAGATATATATTGTTTAATTTTCAAATAAACCTTTTAAATTTGCAAAACAAACCTACTTCTTGGCTCAGCGAGGTTGGGGGGATTCTGAGAGAGGGGTGCTATATAAGGGCTGTCATCCAGAGTAAATGAACTGAACATAAAAATACATCAATAAGGGCTTCCATCAGCATACCAGACTAGGCATTGACTTAGCTGTAGTGTTGAATTGAAGTCGCTTACAAAGTGGGGGCTCGGAGCCGGGAAATTCTGGGTTAGAATTACTACTTGTGCAGCTTAATACAGTGTGCCAACTGACCAGATACACATATCCGATTAGATCACCACGCTGTTTTACACTGTGAAAGCACCCCTCAAAGGAACGCTCTAAGGAAACGGTCTGTTTTGCAAAATAAAATACAAATTTCTGGAGTCAGGAAGGAACTCAAATTCCAGAATGACGACACTGGTAGACATCAAAATAGCCAGAGAGCACTTCTTACATAAGCTATTTGTGAGAGGTGAATGGATTGAGCAGGGCCAGGATGTGTGGTTGCAGGCAAACACGCAACAGGTCACTGCAACTGGGTTAGAAAGCTGGAGAGATCAGGGTCCCTTACATGTGGCCCTGAGTGAACTATACATGGCTCCTAAAGCTAAAGATGAACACGACAAGATGGTTAGGATAGCGGCATATTTGTATCTATATATGGGAGCCATGCAGGACAAATGTGCTGAAGGCCAAGATCTGGCAAATAGGCAACAGATTGCGTTAGAGAAGGCCCAATCTGACCTGGTCTCTTCTGAGCAGAGGATGCACAGAAGCCAGGAGTCAGAAAATGAGAGCAGACAGTACCTCATTAAAATCAAAGAGGACATGTGTATCCTGCAACAGGAAAAGTCTGACCAGGATACCAGATTTCTGGCCTTGCAGAAGGAGTACCAAGAAGGTTTGGACTCCCTGCTGCACAACCAGAAAAAGCTGGAGCAACAATTAGATTTCAATAGGGCATGTGCTGAGCAGGTAGTCACCCTGCAAAGCCACCTAGATAGGGAAAAGGCAGAGAGCAATAAACTGATCCTGAAAGACCTGGATACCCAGGCAGAGTTTGATCAGGAGTGCCAGAAAGTTGGTGCCCTTCAAAGGCAAAGGGACGACCTGGCGGCACAGATGCAGACTCTTAGTCAGGAAAGGGACACCTTAGGCCAGGAATTCTGCCATTTAAAAAGAAAAACTGAAGAAAATCACTTAGCCCTCCAGGGGCTGGGTGACCTCCAAGAAGAGCAACGGAACCTGTTAGAGCACACCAGGAGGGTGGAAGAGGCTCTGGCAAGAAAGGAGCAGGCCAGTAGGGATGGGACTCAGGAGGTAATCCTCCTGCAGCAAAGACTGGCCCAGTACTCCAGGACCAATCAGGAGGCACAGAGAGAGAATGAGGCTCTCTGCCAGCACAATGATAGGCTCCAGCAACAGGTAGCCATGCAGGAGAGACTGATAGAGTCTAGTAAGGCCTTAACTGAGGAACTGAAAGCGCAGGCTCTTGCATGGCAACAGGGAGCAGGGGCTGATAGAGATGAGGTTCGCTGGGAAAGGGAAACGCCTGAGCATAACCTCAGGAGCCCAAGTACCAGAGGCCTTCATCTCTCCCAGTCCCTTGACTCTGTCACCCCCATGTCCCCTAGCGCACATGATCACAGGGCCACAGGGATGGCAGATTACTATCCAGCCAAAAGTATGGGGCTCATAGGCCAGTACCACCCAGGAATGGATGGGCGGGCATCCGGGTATGGGCACCTAAGTACAATGCAATTTAGTGGGGAACCCCAGGAGAGTAGGCCCACTAAGGGCATCCTGAAAACCTCTGCCCAGTTAGGTCAGTGGGGGGGTACCCATCAAATCCTGGTAGCAAGGAAGGATCTGAAGTCTCCTCTGAGCGTCACAGGACACAGGACACCAGGTCCCCACATTCTGCCAGCTATTCCCAGGCTCACAGAATCCGGGAAAACCTGGAAGATCAGACGGGCACCTCTGGGAGCAGTGCTTCTGAATCAGAGGATGAATGGACCAGAGTTACCCGAACCAAAAAGGCCAATAAGGTGAAAAGGGCCTTGCTTAAGGACCCCTTAAAACAGATTAAGGCAATCAGGAGTGTCATCATGCCTTATCATAAGAACGCCAAGTATTCTGTTTGGTAACACTTTGAGCTCTATGAGCAAATGATGGAGACTTTCCATTTGAAGGACAACAGTAGCTGCATCCAGTACGTCAAATGGACATTCTCCCCTGAATACTCCAGTTTCTTTGCGGGGCTGGAGGACCAAAACCATTCAAGATGGTCCACATACAGGGCGGCCATCTTGAAACATTTTTCTGTACATAGAAATCTCCAAGACGCTCGTAAGGCAGCCTACAATTTGCAATGTGGGGAGGATCAGGCCCCACAAGAATTTGTGCAAGAATTGAAGCGTGCCTTTGGGCAGACCACCAGAAGGGTGCGCACGGACAGCAGAGAATTCATCAACACATTTTTCCATGCTATTCCCAAGTACATAATGACCCAGCTCGTGAGAGATTTTCACAAGAAAAGATCTTTAGACTGGGTCATTGAGCAAGCCACCCGGATCTATGAGGTGCAGAAGCCCATAGAAAATAAAAGTAATGCACAGAAAAACCCCAAAACCAACAGCACCCATGCTGCTGCCAAGGTGGCAGAGGTAAAGGTTGCCCCCGTTTTTGATTTGGAGATGGGGGCCTAAAAACCTGCCTGCGCCAAATCATTCACAGCCCAGAAGGCCCTCGGGCCAGTCACAGACAGGGAGTCAAGGAGGTAGTCCCACAAATGGGGTCCCTCGCTCCCCTGATTTTGCAGGTCCCTGCTACAAGGGAAACCGACCCATCCTGGGTTATGTGTGGACTCCTCCAGCCCAATGGGGGGAATCCAGCCAAGCGCCTAACCCAGGGGACTTCCCTCCTAACTTCCGCCAGCAGGGCAGAAATTCACCAAATCCTGGGCAGAACTTTTTCCCCAGGTATCCACAAGGTTTACAGCCCCAAACTCATCTATCCTTCTTTCCCCAATTCCCTGAGCCCAGACAACCTAATCGGGAGAGGAGGTAGTCCCACAAATGGGGTCTCCTCCAGCCCAATGGGGGGAATCGAGCCAAGCGCCTAACCCAGAGAACTTCCCTCCTAACTTCCCCCAGCAGGGCAGAAATTCACCAAATCCTGGGCAGAACTTTTTCCCCAGGTATCCACAAGGTTTACAGCCCCAAACTCATCTATCCTTCTTTCCCCAATTCCCTGAGCCCAGACAACCTAATCGGGAGAGGGGAGGTCAAGGGTGGAGGGGTACCCAAATCTTCCCAACCCGGGGTATTACCAGAGAAGGGATAGCTACCCTTCCCGGGATCAGCCCAGGAGAGAAAACAGGACCCTGTATCACCCAGAGCGGGTTACACAGTTAGAGCGCCAGGTCCAAAATATGGCACGTGATCTGGGTCACATACTGAGGGCTCAACAGAACCCTCAGATGAGCATGCCACCGCAGAATGCCCCAAACCCTGGGCCTGGTGCTCCAGAACAATGACGGGGACAGCACCCCGATAACCCACCGGTTCCCACGGAGGAGGCACAAGGAGAAGGGGGGTGTAAAGCCTTGGAGGAAGCTTCCTTCCCAACTTGTAAACAGCCCCTGGAAAAGCAGGAACTGGAAACAAAATCTCCTACCCCTGAAAGTCTGCCACCCAAGGAGCAGAGAGGAGGTAGGAGAAACAAAGGACCCAAACAGACCCACTTGTAGAGGAGGTACAGGTATTCTAATTTGAGGGAGAGGGATCCTCAAAGGACCCTGGGAAAAGGATCTTCTCCTTCAGAGATGGGGGAACTCCTCCCAAGGAAAAATGTGTCCCAAGAGATTCCAATCCAGACTGGGTGGATGTGGGGATTGAGCTGTCGCCGCCCATCATCCTATCCCAGAACCAACAAAACCAAACTTCTCTGGTTCAAACCCATCCTGGTGACTGCCTCCAAAGAGCGGGGGGCAGCCCAGAACCGGAACCAGGGGAACCTAAAACCGAATCAACAGACTGACAGACTGGGTAGATGTGGGGATTGAGCTGTCACCGCCCATCATTCTATCCCAGAACCAACAATACCAAAATCCCATGGGTCAAACTCATCCTGATGACTGCCTCCAAAAAGGGGGGGGGGCGGCCCAGAACCCGAAACCATTTCCAGTTGACAACTTTTTCTTTCAGATTCTCCAGGGTCTTCACAGAATTCTTCCCAAATCTCTTCTCTCGCCATGTCCAAAACCAGAAAGTTAGCCCACCAGTTGTCCAAAAATGTGCATTATCTGTGCCCCCTTGAGGAGAAGGAGGGAAGATAATATGCCCCGGTACAAGTACAGGGGCAGGGTACAATTTTGGCACTGGTGGACACTGGATCCCAAGCTACCCTTATGTCCAAAAGGGCCTTCGATGAACTAAATGCAGGAAGGGGGGAGAATTACCGTATTTCTCTCATCTCTCTTCCTAGTCAACTGCGGAACTTTGACGGGAAGGAAATTCCCGTCGAGGGGACTGCAGAGTTGGACATTCAAATTGGGTGACACAAGGTGTGTCAGAATTGAAACAATGTTATGCCTCCTATCGCAACAATTGTATGTGTATTGGCCTACGCCAAGTTGTCTAAACATCGTATGCGAACAAACTCCACGGCAAGGCCTTGACCTTAGAGAAAGTAATGTAAGTCGCCATCTTGGATTAAGCCGCCATTTTAGGTTCTCTTGTTATATGGAAGTCAGCCTGAACATCAAAATGGAGGCCGAATGACATCCTGAGTAAGATTCTGGCTGTTGTGACCTCCATACACATGAATAATTAATATGCCTGCAGGCCACTTGTCGGGGTCACAAACTGAGACCTTGTCCTACTGTTGACCTATGTGTAAATGTACAACCATATCAGCAAAACTAATCAAAATGCACATATTATAGGATTGACCTGGCAAGGAACCCATAGGCCCGGCTCGTAGAATGGTTAACCCACAAGAGGGTTGGCCAAGGGCTGGACAAAGAGTATAAAAGACCCAAGTATTCCAATGTACGGTCTCTCTCACTAACGCATTAAACTCTCGTTGAAGTTTGTTATGTTACTGTGAGAGCCGAATAGCTATCCGTTTGTCAATTGACTTTGGTAACTGTTGTAGCTTTTAAATAAAGCACTTGTATGTTCTTTGTAACCTGTGTTGTTGTGTTTCGTTCTGGGCTTCCCGGCCTCATATCATTTTTATCTTTTCACAGTTGGCACCCGAATAGGGACCCTCAGGATTGATGCCAGATCATTGAAGGTTGACGCAGACTATCGAACCGGGATCGGGCGGTGTGATACTGCAGGCCTGACTGAATGAGACGCGATACCTCGGCAGCGCTACACGATCCGATCCTTGGGCGATAGTCGTGTGGTCTGACACGGCATCTTGACAAGGGTCCATTTTTGAGGCGGGCAGATTTGTCGAAACCACCAAACACAAGGTAAAATTCGTTAGGTAAGTTCTTTGGTAAACCGTACGGTCCTCCTTAGGTTTGGTCAGGTGTAGTCGTGACCCGACTCTTAATTTAACCCTGACAATTTGAATTTGGCGTATTGTATCTGCAGACACAATTATTGACCAGGTAACACCAATTTTTTGTGAAATGTCTGGGAAATTGTCTAGCTGCTTTAGGGCTCTGTTCCGCAGCGATCGACAATCTTTGGAATTTAGCCACCCGGCACCACAGGAGGGGTCGCCGTCATGTACTATGTACTGTAAATATGGCATTGGAAGCATAGTATTTAATGATATTTGGCACAGACAAACCAGACATGCCTCCGAATTTCAGTGGCTAATCAATGGTAGTTTCGAGATCCCCCGTATTGAATACCTAGAATCGGTCTTGCTAAAAAAGAAGGCCAGACCTGCAGCATTTGATGTTTTGCAGAATTGGAAAAAGAAGCGTTGCAGCAGCTTAAAAGTAGGGATAAACATGCATGCCGAAAAGGCGTTGTTATATGATAAGGAAAAACATTCGGAGTCAGTTAAAAATATGGATAGGGCTTTCTCACTTGGTATTCAGAAAATGTATCCCTCTAAAGATTTCCATGTTTCTGAAGAATTTATTGAAAAATTGTTAAACGAACGCAGGCCTGGTGCCTCTGCGCCACCTCCGTATGATCCTCTCCCTGGTGCTTTGCCCATTCCTGCTGTTATTCCTGCTGTTATTCCTGTTCCCCCTGTACAACCTATTGTTCCTATTCCTCTAGTTGCTGTTCCTCCACCTATTCCACCACCCCTTCCTCTTACGCCGATAGTTGCACCCTCATTGAATTTGCCCACACCTCCGCTCCCGAGTGGTTCTGTATTGACTGAAGTTGATCGAGGTGCGGGGTCAAAGATTGTCATTCGAAATACTGTTTCTGCAGACAAGAAATGGGAATTATTTGCATGGGCTAAGCACTGTATGGAGAAAGGTGATCAAGTTAATGTTTTTCCACATTATCAAGTATGGGCAATTTTCCCGAGAAAAATGTTTTTATCGAAGTTTTGGGGACTCATTTATGTGTAATGTGGGGTAAATTACATAATATGGATCTCCCACAAAGGGTGAGAGATCTGAATACTTTAGCACTTTCGAGGGACACAGAGGAGAAAGTACATGGTCATGTTGAGAGATTGTTTGAGTATAGGAGGGACTTTGAAAGATTACGGGATGAGGATGGTGAAGACAACAGTATGTATGTACAGAAACGGTTCCTTCCGTGTCGTAAATCGGCACCTGAGGAAGTACGAATTTGTACCAAAGATGCGATTTGATGGATCTCGGATTCATCGATACCGCCAGATGAAGTATATGACACGTATAGTCAGTATACAGTAGAAATGTAGAGGAAGGTGATTCAGGTAATGGTACAATATCTGCAGGAAGAATGTGTAAGGAAGAAGGTTAGTTGTCCTATAGAGTTATTGGGTATTTGTAAAAGGGCTTTTTCACCCGACACTTCTTCGACTGCCTTAGCACTAGACCTGGATCTGTTGCTTAGTAAGCGGTCAGAGTTACCTATATCTCAGTTGCCTATGAGAGAGGTTCCTCCGAGATTTGTCCCAAAGTTTGAGATTCCCGCTAACGCTGGGACTGGTGCACCCACTGTGGATATCCCTGCACATTATATATCACAATTTGTTCACGTCCCGTTTTCACGACAGGAAGTGAACACTATTAGACAATTGATTCCCGATATTAGGAAAAACCCGATAGGATTCTACAAAGAGATAGTGTCCGTTTTGCAGTCCTCTGTGTTCACCTTAAGTGATATTGACTTGCTATTCCCTCTACTCCTGCCCGTATATTTATGGAAGAGATAGAGTCCGTTTTGCAGTCCTCTGTGTTCACCTTAAGTGATATTGACTTGCTATTCCCTCTACTCCTGCCCGTATATTTATGGAAGCAGGTTCGAACAATAGACGATGTGCCAGGGTTAGGAGATACGTGGGCTAACATGACTAGGTTTGATGGGGAAAGACCAGATGGTGAGAAGGCACCTCAGGTAATACTTACTTTGTCTGATAGAATTGTCTCAAAATTGAAAACCATAATCCCAGAGAAAATAATTATTTGGGACAAGCTTACGGCCTGTATTCAAGGGAAAACTGAAGGTGCCAACAAATTCTTTAATAGATTTGAGCAGGTATTCTCTGATTTCAGTGGACAGGACTTGGGCACAGAGTCTGGGAAAAGGTTGTTTGTGGACAAATTTGTACGTGGATTGTTGCCCGACATCCAGTCACAGATTGTGTCCTCTGAGAGCGCTTGGCAGGCGAAATCCCAATCCGAAGTTTTGCACATGGCTCAGTATTATGAGAATCGTGTTAAAAATGAAAAAGAGAAAATAGAGAAGAGAAAAGGAGATTTGAAGACTAAAGTATTGTTACAACAAATTGTTAGAAATTCCAGAGGAGGTACTTCACAGACCAGAGGTCAGTATGTCCCGAAAGGAAACGCTCCTTTGGGTCCTGCGAATGTTAATCAATGTGCCTATTGCCGCCAGGAAGGTCATTGGCGAGCACAGTGCCCCGTCCTTCGACAAAGGTCAAACAATGCATTTGGGAGTATGGGTAGATGACCTAGAGGTCGCCCTGGAGCGGGGGGCCCTGATAGAGGTCAGTTTTCGCAAGATCCTCAGCAACCTTTTTCACGGGAAAATCAGATTTCGAATGTGGACACGAGAAACATATTTGATCACCCTTCTGCTGCCTACCTTTCTGAAGAGCTTCCTTCCGACGACATTTTATTTCGTTAGGACTGCTCAAAGCAGGGTTTGGAACCTTCACCTATTCCCGTTAATCAGAAAGGTCCCTACGTTGAATTGTTAGTGGGGAATAGGAAACATCAGTTTTTGATAGACACTGGAGCACAGAAGTGCTCCATTGATCATTCCCGGGTTCCAAACATTCCACTGTCAGGGCAAACAAATGTTTCTGTAGGGCTTTCTGGCATACCAATTGCTTGCCCGGTTTCTTCGCTGGTGTCTGTTTCTTTGGGTCCCTTCACGGACCATTGTCCCTTCCTCCTGACTTCGAACTGTGGAGAGAATTTGCTGGGGTTAAATTTGTTGAAGAAACTGAATGCAATAATTCATTGTTCCTCTGATGGAGTGCGACTGACGGTTTCACCACAGCAACTTCCCAATTCTCAGTTTTTGACTCGACTATTGCCTCCTGAGTTTAGCATTGTTCCGGAATGTTTGTGGGCGATTGATGACAATGATGTCGGGGTGCTACAGATCGAACCCGTTAAAATAGTTTTGAAACATGGAGTTAAACTACCACGCATTCCGCAATATAAAATATCAGTTGAGGGCGAGCGTGCTTTGAAGTGCATTGTCTCCGATTTTGTGCATCGAGGGGTGATTGAAGAGATTGCAGGTAGTTTATTTAACAGCCCGATTTTGTCTGTATACAAGAAAGGCGACAATGCAATCCCATACCGTTTCATAATTGATCTACATGCTATTAACAGAGTTGTCGCCCCACAATTTCCAATTGTGCCTGATGTAACAATGATACTAACAATGATCCCTGCTACAGCTATGCACTTTAGTGTTGTGGATCTAAAGAATGCTTTCTTTAGTATTCCTATACACAAGGAGAGTAGATATTTGTTCGCATTCACCTTGGGAGGACGTTCATTCACATTTACTCGTGCACCTCAAGGGCATACTGAAAGTCCAAGCATTTATAGTAGAGCTTTGAAAGAGCAGCTTGATACCCTTGAATTGCCACCTACTTGTACACTGCTTCAGTATGTCGATGACTTGCTTTTAGCTGCAGATTCTGAAAGTGCTTGTAAAGAAGGCACTGTATTGTTGCTTGTTCATCTTGCTAAAAACGGTCATAAGGCTTCGCTCAAAAAATGTCAATATTGTTGTGAGGAGGTCGCCTATTTAGGCGACCTCCTGTCAAAGGAGGGGAGAAGATTGACACCTGAAAGAATAAAACACATTTCTGGCATGTCTGTTACAAATACACAGAAGGAAGTCAGAGCCTTAATAGGTATGACTTCTTACTCTTACTGTAGGTTGTGGATCCCGAACTTTTCACTAGTGTTAAAACCGATGTTGGCTTTGACGAAGAAGGGCATTTCTTTGCCGCTGCCATGGGTATCGGAACATCAACGATCATTTGAGCTTCTCAAAACCGCGTTATGCTCTGCACCGGTTCTGGGTACTCCAAATTATGACAAGGCCTTTGTGTTGTTTGTGCATGAATGTGATGGATGTGCTTTGGCTGTGTTAACACAGGAACATGGAGGGAAGAATAGGCCGTGCGGCTACTACTCTTCCGCCCTTGATCCTGTCGCATGCGCTTTGCCAAGATGTTTGCGAGCTGTCGCTGCTGCTGCCGCGTCTGTCAAACAGAGTGAGGGAATGGTCCTAGGCCACGACTTAATTTTGATGGTACCTCACTCTGTAGATGTCCTATTGAATAAAACCCAAACGCAACACCTCAACTCTGCACGGCTGACAAGGTATGAATTAATTCTGTTTGCCCCTCACATTCAAATTAAGAGGTGTTGTGTTCTTAATCCAGCTGAACTCCTACCTTTCCAGCAAAATACTGTTTGCGGTGACAAAGAATTACATGACTGCCTGTATACTACTGAACAGGAAATGAAGGGCGGGATAGACCTTATAGATACTCCTTTGGCCAATGCGGAAGGGGAGCTGTTTTGTGATGGCTCCTGCTTCAAACTCCCAGATGGTACATCTACAGCTGCCTACGCAGTTACTACGTTGAGTACGGTTGTTGAAACTAAGAGAATTCCACATAACTCCGCGCAGGCCGCAGAGATTATAGCGTTGACCCGAGCTTGTGAACTCTCCGAAGGGCATACAGTAAACATATATACTGATAGCCAGTACGCCTTTGGGGTGGCTCAAAACTTTGGGAGGCTCTGGTCGGAAAGAGGGTTCCTAACCTCACATGGGACCAAGATTCAGAATGGCCCCCTGATAGTGCAATTGCTCTCGGCACTCTCACTCCCTAGGCAGTTAGCGATCATGAAATGTGCAGCACATCGTAAGGTCATAGATGATGTGGAAAAAGGGAACGCTTTTGCTGACCAGATAGCCAGGCAAACGGCCGCAGACCTTAGCGCACGCAGACATGTATGCTCTAAGGGAAACAAAAGATGCCTATGTAATGGATGAGGGTATTGGGTCTGTGCTGGATATCCAAACTGATGCCACAATAGAAGAATCCAAAAGGTGGGCTGAAGGGATGGGGAAACTGGATGACAATGGGTGTTGGGTGGATACATCTGAAGGAAAATGGTTGCTCCCTGATTCATATGTGCTGGCAATGGTTATGATGGCACACGATCCTACGCATGTGTGTGCTCAACAGATCACGAAAATGCTAGAACAAGTCTGGGTGAATGATAAAATTTTGAAGATTGCACAGCGACATGTTCAGAATTGTATGATTTGTTTACAGCACAATGTGGAGAAGGGGACAGTAACTCCAAGGGGTAGCTTTGGGCCCCCTTCTGTTCCCTTCGAAGTTATCCACTTTGTTTTTATTGAGATGGAACGGTGTAACAATCTAAAATATGTTCTTGTGATTATTTGTGCCTTTAGTAAGTGGGTTGAGGCTTTCCCCGTTAAGGATGCTACTGCCATGACCACTGCAAAGACTATGGTAAACAAATTCTTTCCACGATTTGGGCTACCTAGGGTAATTTGGTCGGACAATGGTCCCCATTTTGTTGCAGCAGTAATTTTGCAGATATGCACAGCGTTACACATTGAAAAGCGATTTCATTCGGTTAGGCATCCTCAAAGTGCTGGGTTGAAAGAGAGACATAATGGTATCCTAAAGAATAAGCTTGCAAAAACATGTGCCTTCACCAAACTGAAATTCCCAGATGCCTTACCTATTGTATTGTTAGCCATGCGTACTACACCTCAAACTAAGACTGGGCTCTCTCCATTTGAGGTAGTGATGGGGAGACCTGATAACATTTGTGGTCTTCCGAAGCCTAAAGCATTGAGGGAGGTTGACAATGTATTGCTTGTAGACTACTGTAACCAGTTGACTAAAAATCTGTATCTCATTTATCATCAGGTCCAATCAGCTTTACCTGTACGGTTTATGGGCCCAGGACACAACATACAGCCTGGAAGTTGGGTCCTAGTGAAGGCCTACGAAAGGTCTTCCTGTCTCGCGCCTCGCTGGCGGGGACCCTACCAGGTACTGTTGGTCACCCAAACAGCAGTACGGGTGGCTGGAAAGAAGCATTAGATCCACGCGACGCATGCCAAGAAACTTCCTCACCCGACGCCACACGTTACAGAAGAAGCAGAACCCCTCGCTGAGGCTACAATCTCTGATCCTGGAGTAGCAAACAGCGCTGTGAGTGTGTCAGAGAATTTCTTTGAGACCGTGGAGCTTGGGTAACAGACCATTTCGTCTCCGCACTCTTTGAAAAAGTCACTTCCGGAAAACACTGTTTAAAGTTCTGCAACTTCCGTCGCCTCTGATACGTTGCTTCCCTCAGGAAGTGACGTTACCCTATTTACGGATCAAACAGTACTGGGTACCACCAGGTACGACCTTCGACGAAGAAAATAGAACTACGGCACGGGTTTTGCCTGTGCATCTGGAAAGAAAACGTTATTGAGAGTCTTTTCTCTTGCAAAAGGAAGTTTTTTTGAAAAAAGGAATTCTGCTGGCTAGGGTTGGGGAAGGACTAAGAAGTCGCGCGACCGTAGTGTCGCCAGCAACGAACATTGGGGTCGTCGATTGCCTGCCTCCTCCACTGCTGCTGCTCGCATTGGACTTGTAAATAAGGGGGTGACCAACTCGGACAACGAACAATGTGCCTGGCCCCCGAAAACGTATTGCTGTGTTGTGTTAATAATAATTGGAATTTGTATAGTTACTGCTGAGGGACTTTGGTACTTTGAAGAAATTTACCCTCTAAAACCTCTACTGCCAATTGAGATTGCACCTACTGCTTTGACTCCCTCTGTACACCTTCACACTTTGTCACCTAGAGACTCCCAGCATAGACAAAAGTACCATAATAACACTTTAATGATAATAATGAATTCAACGCATGCCAGTTTTAATAAGAGTAATTGCTGGATTTGTACCCATTTACCGCAACATGGGAACAAGGGGCTAGGATGGTATATTCACCCTTTACCTTTAACGACTGCTTGCTATGCCTCTCTTAGAGCACAGTTCTTTGGCCGTTGGAATGATAGCATCTCAGGGAACTTTGATGGAACTAATTTAAATGATTTTGAAAAACGTGAATTGACTCCCCTGGGATGCTCGCTTTTTGCAAATAGAAGTAAACCTAATGTTGCTTCTATTAGGCCACCTGATAAACTATCTCTTCCCTTTCAAACTCTAATTTCCTTTAAAATGGCTCCGATAGGCAATAAGGACGCATTGCCTCCTTCCTACTCTATTAATCATAGCCCCGATTCAGTCCCCTTTTGTGTACAAAGAAATGGCACTCGGTCGATGGGAGATTTTGAAGGTTGTGTGAACATTGTAAATTTGACCGGGGAGAACAGGCCTCTGTATGTAGGGGGGCCTGTCTATTTCGTTTGTGGTAGTTCAGCATTTCCCTGGTTGCCCAAGGATTGGCAGGGAACATGTTATTTAGGAATCCTGTTACCTGGGGTATTTATAGGTAGTACATTGGAAGTTTCTAAGGCTCGCCCACGGCATGACGAGAACGGAGATACCCCTGGGCAAATATTGGGAGATATAGCAAAATCAGTTGTGCCATTTTGGGGACAGATAGCAAATTCTGAAAATATTAGGGGACTAGCAAGGGTACTGGAGAGAACCATCAACTGGACCACGGATATACTCTGCAATATGACACCAGAACAAAAAACAATAAGATTGGTAGCACTCCAAAATCGGATGGCATTAGATGTCATCCTGACAGAACGTGGTGGAGTATGCAAATTAGTGGGGTCCGCTTGCTGTGTTTTCGTACCAGATTCCTCACCGACAATTTTCAAAGCAATACAGAACTTTCACATCCTTAGTTCTGAAGTGCATGTTCCTGTGGGAGATTGGAATATTAGCGCCTGGTTCTGGGATTCTCTACAATCCTGCGGTTGGAAGGTGCTTTCTGTTATCCTGGTTATTTTGGGAATCCTGCTATTCCTTTGTTGCTGTTTGCAATGTCTACCTAGTGTATGTGCAATGCTAGGGGGATGTTGTGCTCAAGCAGTGAGCACAGTAGGGCACAAAATGTATGCCCCAGATACAGCATCTAAAGAGTTTGTGTTACAAGAGGTTCTGATGAACGATCTAATGGCTATAGACATTACAGATAATGATTCAGGATGTATGGACGACAATGCATGGAGTTATTTACAAAGATATTAGAAATGATATTAGCACTTGGCATAGGCCAAAAGGAGGGTTTGTCCGAATTCAAACAATATTATGCCTCCTATTGCAACAATTGTATGTGTATTGGCCTAAGCCAAGTTGTCTAAACATCGTATGCGAACAAACTCCACGGCAAGGTCTTGACCTTAGAGAAAGTAATGTAAGTCGCCATCTTGGATTAAGCTGCCATTTTAGGTTCTCTTGTTATATGGAAGTCACCCTGATCATCAAAATGGAGGCCGAATGACATTCTGAGTAAGATTCTGGCCGTTGTGACCTCCGTACACATGAATAATTAATATGCCTGCAGGCCACTTGTCGGGGACGCGAACTGAGACCTTGTCCTACTGTTGACCTTTGTGTAAATGTACAATCATATCAGCGAAACTAATCAAAATGCATATATTATAGGATTGACCTGGCAATCAACCCATAGGCCCGGCTCGTAGAATGGTTAACCCACGAGAGGGTTGGCCAAGGGCTGGACAAAGAGTATAAAAGACCCAAGTATTCCAATGTACGGTCTCTCTCACTAACGCATTGAACTCTCGTTGAAGTTTGTTATGTTACTCTGAGAGCCGAATAGCTATCCGTTTGTCAATTGACTTTGGTAACTGTTGTAGCTTTTAAATAAAGCACTTGTATGTTCTTTGCAACCTGTGTTGGTGTGTTTCTTTCTGGGCTTCCCGGCCTCATATCATTTTTATGTTTTCACAGGTGAAACACCCGGTCATAGTAGTAACTCCAGAGGGCACCCCTTGTTTACTAGGGAATGATCTCCTGAGAAGGTTGTCACCCCTAATAGATTGTGTAAACAAGGTCCTCTGGACCCAGACTAGCCGACCAATAAAATTAAAACAGAGTGTCAACCATGTTAGTTTAAAAGGCACCTGCCACATGTTTGAACAAAAATCTGACCAAGTAGAATTTCACTTCCAGAACAACCAAATTCCAGACGTGACAGTAATAGCAGTAGGACAACAGACTGGTGATGGGGGGTCTCTATTTCTGAAAATCAACCTTCCTTCCAGTTTAAGGTGGTATTCCACACTGGAAGGAAATACTATGAAATTCTTTACCAATCCACAATCAGACACTCCCACTCCTATAGTCCAGAAAGATGTGAAATCAGCTCAGAGCCTGGCTGAAATTCAGCAAATTGGAGAGCAGTTGTTCATCCCTGTTCAGTTAAATGATGGGAAGGACTCTGTTCTCGCTCGAGTGTGTGTGCACAACGGTAAGAGCTTCATCAGCGAAGCCATGTTCTGCCAACTCCCAAAAGATCCAGCCATTCCCACATTCAAACTGATAGACAAATGGGAAATGGACTTGGAAGCACCCAATTCCAAACATCTCCTGCCAAGCAGGTGTATGCTCAAAATCTCCATTGGCAACAAGAGCAAAGTCCATAATTGTTGGGTCGTGCGAGATGTTACTGCCGCCTTTTATTAGGCATTGACATTCTCAATCACTTCGCCATTAGTTTGGACCTAATAAACTCCAAAGCTTGGTCCCGATTAGTGGATAATCCCATGGGCTTTGATGATCAAGAAATGCTTCTCTTCAACAGCAAGGGTTAGGGGTAAACCCAACACCATTAGTCAACATAGAACATGACACCATTCCAATAGAGGTGGATAACAGCGACTTACAGAGTATTACTCTAGCCACAGGCACCATCATTGGAATGGCGGTTGATGATTGACATTTCTCTATTGATTTAGGAAATTAACTGTTAGGACAAATCCCCAAGGACTGTTTTGACAGTGACAGTGATGACAATACAACACCAGACAGGATTTTCACCCGGCATGGGGGGAACTTCCTGGTGTACACTTCTTGCCCTTGTGGTAAGGAAGACGTGCCTTGTCACTTTAGAAGGGATGAGGTGATTTTCCAGGTCCATGAGGGCTGCCTTTCCAACCTGAAGCCTCCAGTCCAAATTAGCACTCTGACCAGGGACTTCTCCACCCAGCTGGAGGAGGCCGCTGAGATAGCTAAACAAGAAGTCTTTCCAGGCTTCAGGCAGATGGTGGAAGAGAGAGTCAACCTAGCTGATGCCTGTGTGACTCTGGAACAGAAGCAAAAGCTGAAACACGTTTTCTTGGATTTCCAAGATCTCTTTGCGGTAGACTCATATAACTGTGGTCGCACCGACATCCACACAACAACAATTCCCACAGACACTGGAATGACTCCAGTGTTTGTGAAGCAATATCGTTTGCCTCTCGCATCCATGGAGTCCCTTACGGAAATAATTTAGAACCTTGAGTCCCGGGGAGTAATCCGTCCAGTCCACAGCACTTTCAATAATCCGGTGCTGGAAATATTGAAGCCAAACGGCCAGTGTAGGCTCTGCGCCGACCTTAGGGAGCTCAACAAATGGGTCCATACTTCCCGATGGCCTCTGCCCTACATTGACCAAGGGCTGGCCCAGATTCAGGGGTCACAGGTATTCACTGAGATTGACCTGACCAATGGATACTGGGCCGTGCCTGTCAGCAGGGAGGACCAATACAAACTGGCTTTTACCTTTGGGGGCCAGCAATACACATGGACCCGGACTCCCTTCAGATACCTCAACTCTGGCAATAAATTCAACATTTTCCTACATAAGGCCATGCATGACCTGGGTGCGAGGGGTAACCTGGCTTATGTAGATGATGTCCTCATCAAAAGTTCATCTGTGGAGGAACACGTAGCGGAGATCAGTTATGTTCTGAAGCAGTTGAGGGCCGCCGGAGCAAAACTTTCCTTTCAGAAAGCACAGTGGTGTAGAACCCGAGTTAATTTCTTGGGGCATGAGATTACTCCTCAGGGTCTCTGTCCCCAAGAAAAGAAAGTGGAAATACTCCAGAAACTGAAGGATTCCACAACTCTGCGGGAACTAAGGAGCCTCCTTGGACTGACTAATTACAGCAGAAAGTACATTGAGGGCTACGTAGAGATCACCAGACCCCTGATTCATCTTCTGAAGGGGGGGTCAAGTGGGAATGGGGTCTAGAACAATCCGAGGCAGTAAGACAACTCAAGAGAAGCCTCTCACAAGCGCCTTGCCTAGCTTACCCTGTCAGAAACAAGGAGTTCTTGCTGGAGAAAGGGTTCTCTAATACATGCTTGACGGCAGCATTATACCAAAAGTATGACAAGGTCAATAAAGTAATCTCCTATGCGAGCAAAACTTTATCCTCTGTGGAGGAAAAATTCAACGATTGTGAGAAGGCACTCCTGGCAACGGTGTGGGCATTGAAGAATTACCGCCCGTTCATCCAGGGGGAACACATCATGGTGGAGACTCCACACCAGCCTCTGCAATATCTCCAAAGTGGCAGAATCCGGGCCGGAAATGTGAGTAATTCCCGAATTACTTCCTGGAATCTGTCAATGCAAGGCTTTCCTGTGGAGGTCAGATATGGCTAAAACAAGAAGAGTCCCCTCGTGCGAGGTCTGGCTGACTTGCATGATTGTGCCAGAGAAAACTGTCTCGAGGACGAAATCATGGACAACATGGAGGCATACCTTAATTCCTCACACAAAGTCTTTGAAGAAGACAAGTGTGAGGGAATGCCCACTGTCTATGTTGATGGATCCTCTTACCATGTTGACAACAACGGGGAGAAAGAACTGGTGGCCGGCGTAGGGAATACATGGGTGAAGGAGTTTCCAGAACCCTCCGCTGGATACAAAATTGGTCCCCGAAGTAGTCAGGTGGCAGAGTTGATGGCTGTGCATCAGGCCATCCTCACTGCCGTCCAACATCAACTCCACGAACTGGTTATAATCACAGATTCGGATTATGTACGGAACGGGTTCGTGGAGCACCTGGTTAATTGGAAAACCAGAGTCATGTTATGTGCTAATAACAAACCCCTGAAACATGGGAAGTTAGTCCAAAATATTGATGATATGGTCACATCGAATGAGATGACCATCTACTGGAAAAAGATCAAGGGTCATACCAAAGTAGAGGGACCAGACAAAACTGGAAATGACTTAGCTGATCAGCTGGCCAAAACCGGGGCCATCCAAGGGGATCAAATAGAAATAGAGTCCCTGTTGGGGAAATCCAGGTCACTGCTATCACTAGGTCCCAGACAAATGCTCACAATGATCTTTCAACTGTACAATGGAGTAAGCAGACCCCTGATGCTGATTTGATTACAGCTCAGAAAGGGGATCCAATAATTGGCAAGTTTTACCAACACATTGAGGACCCTGAGAACTTTCCCCTGACGGATCCCGATTACATTGGGAAAGAGGACCTAAGAGTGTTGATGAAATATCCAAAAAGGTTCTGAATCCAAGACGGTTTGTTGGTAAGGAAATCCCAAGCTGGCCATGATCAGTCGGTGGTTCCTACCTCATTCCGAAGCCTGATGTTAATTCACACCCATGATGCGGCCACCGCCGGTCATAGGGGGTTTCATACAACACTTGAAATCTTAAGAGAGATTGCATACTGGCCACATATGGGCCAGGACCTCAACCAATACTTGAAGTGGTGTCTGGTGTGTGCACAATTTCAGCCATCATCCCTCTCACACCGTGCACCTCTCCAAAAGAGCGGGATGTCACTGCCATGGTCAGATTTGCATATCGATTTTGTAGGCCCTGTAATACGCTCGTCTAGAGGAAACAAGTACATGTTGACCGTTACATGCTTGTTTACCAAGTGGGTGGAATGTCTCCCGGCCCCAAACTGCAAGGCAGAAACAGCAGCTGCCCTGATGATTAACCACATCTTTTCCTGTTTTGGTCTACCTCAAAGGATTAAGTCAGAGAGAGGTATCCATTTCACCAGCGAGGTAATGACAAAGATGTGGGAGATACTGGGAGTTAAAAGGAAGCTACACATTGCTTACCGGCCAGTTCTTCTGGAGCAGTAGAGAGATACAACCGAACCATTGTGAGCATCTTAAAAAAGTTTGTGGCAGATTCTGGGCCAAGTTGGGATATCTGATTACCTCTGGTCCTAATTGCCATCAGATCTACCCCTTCATCTGCTACTAAAATGTCACCATTTGAGTTGATGACCGGACGCAAGATGGTGCTTGCCCAGCATTTGCTCTACAGGACCCAAGAGCAGACACTGATAAATGCCTCCACAACTAATGAGTATGTGGAGAATTTAAGGAAACACATTCAGCATGCTTTTGCCTATGCTCAGCGGAATCTAGAAAGATCAGCTGATAGCATGAAAACCCACTACGACCTGAAGACCACCAGGAAGGAATATACTGTGGGGGACCGGGTCTATCCATACAATGTCCAAAGAAACCTGGCCAAACAGCGAAAATGTTTCCCTACGTGGAAGGGACCGTTTGAAATTATAGACAAAATCTCCCCTGTAGCTTACAAGATCCGCATCCCCAAAGGCAGTTCGGCAAAGGGGGAAGACAAGTGGGTCCATATAAATCAGCTAAAGTGTTGCCATCCTAGGCACACTCTGCAACAACTGGAGGAGTCCTCTGCAATACCAGAGGGGGCCTCTCCAGATTAATTCAGTTCCCATCCTAAAATATCCCACATATAGTCTCTAAAATATTCTGATTTGAAAAAAAAAAATGTTTCATGTTATATCTTGTTTTTTAAAACAAGACTGAAAAATGTAACCGGATGTATAAAATGTATGTGTTCGCCACACCATTAATAGTGGTGGAGAAATCTCTACGAATAGGTATTGCCGCTTTTGCTTTATCATCCTAGGAGAGATGAAACCATGGAGACTGACCACGGAAGGCGACCTGGGGACAGGGAGCGAAGTACCGCCCAATCCTCCCATCAGGACCAGCCAGGCACACTGACTGATCGACTGGAGGGAGGAAAAGATGCTGAACTGTGCCATTTACGGAATTGGAAGAAGATGAGGCGAACATCCCAGATCTTGCGAGTTCCATCAGTGAAAGATCAGAATGGCCATCGCAAGAGGGGGTGCTTGTGGGATGTTTTTACCCATGCATCCAAGCCCTACCATAACACTGTGCATTACTGCCATTGAAAACATTATGATGGCCAGAACTCCCCAGAGAGTGCACAGGGAAAACATGAAGAATAGGCTGTCACCCATTTTTGCCTATGTTGTGAGCACAGGAGGGCATAGCCTAAAACCACCATTGGGCTACACACACAGTAGCATGAAACCATTGGGAATGGCAATGCTGATTGCCAAAAGCAACCCAGAACTGTGGGGAATTCATTTTCTTAATATCAAAAATGGATGCAATACTGGTGCAAAGCCAGCTTTTTAAAACCACCAGACTTTTGTGTAAAACTGAACAGATGAACCCAAACCAGGCCAAGGAAAGACTTGCTAAGAGGTGGATACAATGTAAAACTATATTCTGAAATGACCGAAGGAAGTAATTATTTAATGTATATATAAAAAAATAGCTGGGGATGTCAGCAGTTAAGTGAATTTGGGTTTAAAGCCACTAAAATCGAAATGTTTAGAATAAATTAGTGACCTACTTGTGAGTGTCACATAAGTTGCAATTGTTTAAATGTCATAGTTTTGAACTTAGAATCAGCATTCTAGCTGCATGTGCAAAAAATTGTTAGTTGGATTTGAATGTAGAAAACTGGGAACTAAAGTGACATTTAGCTGAATTCTGCCTGACAACTACCCCTGACAGGAGTTGAACTGGCTCAACAACTCTTCCCAGGCCTGGCTGCATTCTGCTGCCCATGCCAAAAGGAGATTACACCTCTCTGATTGGATTAGGGGAGGGGTACCTGCAGACTGCAGGAAGTTGAACAAAGCCCTGTCCTGGACTCAGGCTAATGTTATATTGGGGGGTCATAAAATGGCTTCCTCTTGGGAGAAACTAGGAGGGGCAGTGCCTGTGAGAGCCAGCTGAGCTTGGGGGAAGTGGATAAACCAGAAATTCCACCATGTGCTTTGGAAAAACACACCCCTTTGGGGCCAGAGCATGATTTTAAAAAGATGGATAATTCACAGTCTGGACTTGTCAATATTATATAAATAACATCATCATGTTTGTGATTTTTCTATGCACATTTTAAGAGCTGTTAGGACCCCTTGGTATGTTCTTGGGGATAGTAGCGGAAAAAAGGGTTGTTACTCCAAATGTATGCATGTTAAAAATCTGACACTTTATCATCTGAAACCCATATCCCTGGTGCACATTTGTGTAAAATCTGGAAAGGTTTAGAGGTCGTTATCTGGATGAAAAGGGGAGAATTCTGTCATAAGTGGACACAACATCATACAAAGACAAGGATCGGATGGTTTGGTGCTACAGAAAATATGTTAACTGGACCTATAATATTAGAAAAATTGTACATAGATAAATATGTATTTGGGTCAGAAATAGATTGTGTGTAATTTGACAAGGGGAGGTTCCTCTGACCATAAAACCTACAACATCACTCTGACACTCAATTTCTTTCCCCCAATCAAGGGAGAGAGGAAAGCTTGGCCAATGATAAGTGAGAGGGGCAGGCTTAGCTAGGCCCAGGCACACACCCATTTTCAAAACACATAAAAGGAACTTTGAAACCCAGGTAGAGGATTCACTTTCCACTTTCTTGCGGGACGCTTTGCCGGGAGACTTCAGACTTCACATCCAGAGATCCAGACTTCAAATCCATCAATCTCCAGAGACCAGAAATTAACTCCAGAATTTGTAGCAGAGAGGCCTGAATCCACAAGCTGAATCCTCTTCAGCAGGCCTTAAAATCAACCAAACTATTCAACAGCCGGGCGAGCTGTTTGAGTTCTTTGCCAAGAACTTTTGCAAGTACCTGTAGCAGTATCCAGAAAGCAGTGCTGTATCTGGAACCAGAGAGAACCAGAGACCAGATCGCTGTGAAGAACTGCTAGCAGAAGTCCAGCCAATCCTGACCCGATCGGTGACAAAGTTGCATTCCTGTCCAAAATCTAGTGTGATTACCCAGCTAGCACTGTGCCAAAACCAGTTTTAGTTTAAAGTAATGTAATCCAAACTGTTTTAGCCTATTAGAACTGCCTCCTAAAATCGTGTCATTCTGTCATTTTTAAAACTGAAAACAGTCATCTGTCATTCTGAGCTTTAAAATTTCAAATCCGAAAAAACTGCCTTTACTAAATCGGTCGTATCTCAGCTACTTTATCCTCTCTATATCAACTTCTAAGCCATTAAAAAGAGTGTACCACTATAACATTATCCATTGTTGATCAACATCATATTCTCAAGTGTGATATCAAATATTAATTTACTATAAAAGTGTGATAGATATATATTGTTTAATTTTCAAATAAACCTTTTAAATTTGACAAACCTACTTCTTGGCTCAGCGGGGTCGGGGGATTCTGAGAGAGGGGTGTTATATAAGGGTTGTCATCCAGAGTAAATGAACTGGGCATAAAAATGCATCAATAAGGGCTTCCATCAGCATCCCAGACTAGGCATTGACTTAGCTGTTGTGTTGAATTGAAGTCGCTTACATACTTTACCTGGCCCAAAGGGGGGGGGATGCATACTTTACCTGGCTGAAGGGGGGGGTGCATACTTTACCTGGCTGAAGGGGGGAGGAGATGCATACCTTACCTGGCTGCGAGTACCAGAAGAAATGGAGCCAGCTCATACCCTAAAGCAGCCCAAACGTCAAATGACACCTGAACACATAATGCCTGATGTAAGTAGCCCTACCATGTGAATGAAGGTGTGTCCCAACCATGACACAACCATCTGCAAGTGCACTGTACCGAATTGGACCACATCAACCTCAACAAAATGCACCTACATGGAATGACTTTAGCCAATACACGGCACCAAACACCATCAACTGAAAGGCCAGTCCCCCATAACTGCGTACAAAGGAGGCACATGACGGACAAAAACATCAATACACCACTACACAGACACCGAGGCCCAAAAGAATTGCCTAGCAACATTAGTAGTGCTTAGTGGGGTCATCATGAGGCTGACAGCAATGTTGCCATGATGAGAGCATTGATATCACTGGACACCTGCCAGGTCAACAAAACAAACGCCATGGACTAACACAGTGGATGGGCACTCACAAGGCACTGGACCCCCCTGCATACACTGGTTGATGGCATGCAAAACAGTCCATGAGAGGTATACACATATACCGGTCACATAGTGTGACTCCATTTGTGCATGTAAATGTGGTACAAAGTAAGAGATGAATGCATGCCATGGTGGCACGTCATGATTTGAGATTTGATGTCATGACTGACACATACATTGTTGCCCACATACAGGTGATGCAGGGTATCCCCTGAAGAGGTGGCTCCTTACCCCAGTCCGGAACCCACAGAACCAGCACGAGGAGGACTTCAATCGTGCACATACACGAACCCGTGTGGTGATTGAGCAGACATTTGTACTCCGCAGGTTCCTGCCGACCTGCGGACAGGGCTGCTTGGGCCAGAACTGGCAGCGGAGGAGGTACTCGGCTGCTCACTAGGAAGCATGTCCCTCTTTGTCTGTACAAGCTCCGAGAGCACGTGCCGCACCGCGGCAAGTTCGGCACAGATATCCTTGGTGGAGGATTGTATGGCTGCCTTCACAGTCTCGGCATATTTTAGCATTTCCACACTTGCACCTCCACATTCGGCCACATGCTGAGTCAGGAGTGAGGACAGTTGCTGTTGGCGTGTTTGGTCCAGCGACTCTTGGTTTTTTTGCGCATTGGATAATGCCAGTGGCGTGTTCATTGGGCTGCTCCCCTCCTCCACACCTTCCACTGGGCATGGAGTGGCTGGCCAGGAGTCATCAGGGGATTGCCCCTGTGTGCCATCATCATGCAGGCTACATGGGGACAGGTAGGGGGAATGAGGGTGGGCAATGGGGAGACATTCTACGACATCATCATCATTCCCCACATCACTATCCGTGCAAGCTGCAATGGCAGCAGTCTCCCCAATCGTGCTGCTTCCTGCAGACACAGTCCCTTCAGTGGCCACCAGTTGTTGGATGTCTGTTGCTGGTGGTACTTTGTTGCTTGCCTTGGTGCTTATTGGTGTCCTGGCCTGTGTTGTGGCCGTCGATTTTGGCTGCTGTAGGGGTTTGTTTTGTCCAGCAAAGGTGGAGGGTTGGTGTGGTGTCACTTCGGGCCTGGCCTTCTTGGCAGGTGTGGTGCCAGTGTCTTCCTCGCCAAGGTCCGAATGGGAGCCTGTGGTGGAGCAAAGGAGGGAAAGTGTTATTGATGGGTCTGCAGACATTGAGCAGGCATTGTGATGACTGCCATCATTTTGATAACTAGATGGTGCACATTGGAGGCAGTGACATACAGGTTGTCTCCCTTTTGGGTGGGAGAAGCATGCAGGAATGTGGGTTCCTACAGTGAGAGTGTGCATCCTGCATGTTTACAGGGTGTAAGTGAATAATGCCTGCAGGTAGTCTTCTGCTGATGTGTCGCGTTAACCCTATTAGGCAACATTGTGCTTCCCATGAAACTGGACTTCAGAGAGTTTTGCATGGCTTGATTTGAGGCACCTACCTGCGTCACCTGATGTTGGGGCTCCTCTCGCCATTTCTCTGACCCCCTCGATGCTCTCGATGCCAATGGTTGTGACACATATCTTCTCCCGCAGCTGCAATTTTATTGGCGAGTCTGCTCTTCCACCAGTTGCCATGCCCAGGTTTTTGTCGGCAGACAGTATACTCCTTATGCGGAGCCGGAGGTTGTCCCACCTTTTCCGGCACTGTCTTGTGGTGCGGGGTGTTGTTCCAACTGCACTGACTCGCTGTACGACTAGGTCCCATATGGCCTTCTTCCGTGCTGTTGCCGGTCTGGTAATTTCTGTTGAGAATACAACGTCCGCGTTTTCCTGTAGGGTTTCTGCCAACATGGTGAGCTCTTCCCTAGTAAAGCGCTCCTGCCGCAACCGATCGCAACTTTTTTTTAACAACTTTCGGCATTCTGACGATGGGTGGATGTGGGTGAAGGTTTGTGGTGGGTCTCGGGGTCAGATGTGCACTGGTTGTGGAGGATGGCAATGGATTGTGTTTTTAAAGATGGCCGCCGTGCTCTTTCCCGTTCCGGTGCGATGGCGCAACTTCCGGATCCGCTTCTTTACGGTCACCGCTAATAGCGGTCACCGCTATTTGCGGTGATCGCTAATATCGGTGGGTAGGGTGGCAGTAGTGCACCTTGCACGGCATACGATGCCGGTAGGTGCCGTTTTTGGGACGTTACCGGCATGGCGCAGATTACATTACCGGCATGCCGCAATGCTCATGCCCGAGAGGTCGTATTGTACCGCTTTTAACGGTTTCTGGCCAGTACGGACATATTAGTTGCGCCATGCCGGTAATGTCCATTACTTAACGCCTGGGTCGCAATGAGGCCCATTGTCAGATTGTTTTAACATGTGATTGGTGTAGTTTACAATTTATCTGTAGAACACAGTGTAATTGTTTTAGTTATTGACATGCAAACGTTAAGAAATAATTGTAACTTGGTGTACAACTAGAGCTGGTAAACAATGTGATCAAGGGACTACATTTCTGAAAGATCTAAAGATCCCGGCTCTGCTATTAAACCAAAGTGTGTGATTCTGAGCAACATGTATGATCATTTACTGTGCCTTACTTTCAAGATTGCCATTCTACAGATGTAAATACGTTCAGTGATTACCATTCACAAAATGATTTCTCACAGTCTAATTTATATTGCTCTATTTGTAATAAAACATAGTTGCCATTCATCTATTGCACACCACAGAGTAATGTCTCCCTTGACTCACTCATGGAAATTTCAATAGAAAACCATTGCCATCTTCGGACTGAAAATGCACATAATGTTCATAAATGAACACTATTTAGAGGCTCCTTACACGTGAAGGCACACCCCTCAATGCTCACACCAGAAAGAATAAGACCTGCTAGGGAAGAAAGGTCCAAGTCAATCTTGTAAGGATAACACCTTTTAATCTCACATGCAGATAAGAGCAACAGCAAAGAACTCTGCTGCTAAGAACATACTTCCAAAGAGGGGTACAAGCAGAAACTTCTAAATGTGCACAGTGTCATAATGACGCAACAACATGCAGCAAAAATGTGTGCGGCTTATTGAATGGACCCCATACATGTTCCACCTTTATCCATAAGGGATGTCAGTCTATTGGTCCCAGCCCAGTCTGTCCGTCTTCTGTTGCGTGGGCACTGTGGGGCTCATCTTCTTCTCACGTCGAAGGTCAGAAAACAAATTAATTATAATTCTATTATGCAACTTGTTTTATCACTCATACTGTGCACTTGGCAGGCCTTAAGAATGACACAAAGGAGGTTCTGGAGAACACTAACCTTCACACACACATTTCACTCACCCCCATCCACCTCATCTGGCTCTAAGGTCTCCACCCTCGATTTGAACAATACAAATCACACAATTGGCTCTAACAATGTGCCCTGTCCATCCTCTTTGAACATTCAAGGACTTGCTCTTTGGGGTTGGTAGTGAAAGGACACCTGGTGCCATGGATTTCAAAGATCTTTATGTTTAGTCAGTTATATGGGCTATACCTCATGGTCGCCCGGGGAGGGCTCAGGTCATGCTTTGGCCAGTGTGAGAAAACATGCACACCAGGAACCAGTCTCTGATCGTGGCTTTGTAGGGAACATTCCTCTCGAACATCTTTGCAACACTGTTAGAACAATAAATAGACTTTGTGGCATTTGGGGGTGTGGGCTGCCCTCATGGGAGCCCGGGCTTGGCTGAGTTTGTCTGGTCTCGTAAATCTGGGCCTAGTGCATACAATTCTGTATTTACTGCGCAGGCTTTCCCTTCTACCTATGGTTAGTAATATCTATGCAAAAACACAATGCTGCTAGCACCTTATACTGTACTATGCAGTTAAACTGTATTTGGTTATGCTGACTTGGGGTCTTGTTTAACTGGGAGGTGTCCCTCTCAAAATCCCTTCGCCACTGGCCCATCATAGTGCTTCGAATGCACCTCACCTCACTCTAAAGTGCCTAGGAGGGTGGACGAAGTTACCCTCTTGCCAACATTCCTCCCTTTTGTTACTCGTACAGTAACAAACTCCGGGATACCTCTGTGCTTCAGATCACCCATCTCTGCTTCCGCATATGGCTGAGTTAACTTTATTGGTACCCAAGCCCCACTCACTGACCGCAAACTCTCCCCCCTACATGTGTACTCTTCAGGTGAGCAAGTCATATAGATGCATCCCTCCTCCCCTGTCAGGTCCACCAAAACCTCTATACAATTTTCTGGTTCAGGGGGTAGAGAAATATTAGTGTGATATAGAGGATCAACTTCATCTCCATACGGGATGGGGAGCATTCAATACTTAGGCTGACCTTGTGGAACATCAGTTTGTTCTTCAATATGTTTTGTTTCACAGGGTGCTTTTGAAATCCAAATTGATACCATTATTCTTACGCTATCAGGTGCCACAGTGGCACAACATCGAAGGAACAGCTAACAGGTACAGAAGATAACATGAACAAGATGATAGGCATTAGCATCTTCAAGATCGCTCTGAGCCATGATAGAGCCCAACTGAATTTCGTAGTAAACCAATCACTGTCCTGTAATCCTCTCTCCTTCATGCAAAGACCCAGGCCTTGGACAGCTGCAATGATGTGAGAAAATGGATACATTCTCTGCATCCTCTGGAGGCACCAAGCAGCGGGAGTCACCAAACATTTTGCAAACCCCACCTTCCATTGCTGTTACCGTGCCCAGCACGTAGTGGTTTTGCATCATCATGAGTCTCAATGCACGCAACTCATCCTTGATCATGTTGAACCCGTTCAATGTGTCATTTGCGAGCTGGACCAGTTTCCATCTGACGATCTTCAACCATTTGTCATTTTCTGCAGCCTGCATTCCGGAAAAAGTAAAGATGCAAAAAAGGATTCTGCTGAGCTGCAGAGCCTATATTCTTCTGGCATTTCAGCAAGCAATGTAGAAAAGTCTTTAGATATGCAATTCAATCTTTTCATCCTCTGCGGTTGTTGGAACTGTCTTTTTCCTGGCCAGATATGGGGCTCTTGTGTGGGCACTAGTTGGCTCTGCAGGCAGTGCTCCCCCCTTCAAGCGTTCTTCTGGGATTACTAATAGGGGTGTGGGCAATGTGGCCAGTAAACAACAGCTCCTCCATGATGTTGGGAGGTGCAAGTAAGCTTGCCAGCCACAGATCCTGTAGTAATCCATCAGCACCGCTGTTCCTTTCTTCATGTCTGTGATCAAGAGAGTCTTATTGCAATGCTTATTTGAGCCGACAAAGACTGTACCTTTGCTGCGAAAACAGAGTCTATATTCTTCTTCCTTGCGCACTCGCACAGGATTTTCCATTGTTGCAATCCTCTTCAGCTTTGTGATATGCTCTGTCCAGATTTGTGCAAAGTAAGTGTCCATCCACGCTATCTGTTCCTTGCTATATGTGACCAGTCCTTCTGCCAAGCAAGGTAGTGTGATGTCCTGCCAGTTAATATTGACATGTTTATGCCATTTGACCATCAGATAGTGTAGTTCCACACACTTGACGTTTTTTGGATCGTAATTGCACTTTTCAAAATCTGGCCCGACCATTTGCGGTTACACGCTATGCGCCTGGAATGTTCCCTTTATTATGCATAGTGCAAGATGAACTAGGCATTGTGCCTCTATGATTGGGACTGCTTGTGGTACTAACACCTAGGGAGCCCCTGACACATGTAGAATTAGTGTACACACATACCAGCTCCCATTCACATCGTTTCTCCCCACACCACTCATATCAGATACCATGAGTTGGTAAACTCAGGATGATGAATATCCTCTATCACATAAAAACCCAGCCCGTAATACGTGTCATACATTTGTCGCACTTCTCTTCTCATTCTTCTATACAAGCTCCCAGGGATCGCCACTTCAATAGTGCTATCAAAAATAACATTATATCATTTTGCAGTGGCAGTCTCCTACTTGTTGAAAACAACCTAGTCCCGGTTTCCCCCACTGACGTATTGTGCTTATAAAAAGTCAGTAATTTAATTCCCATTATTATTTTTAGTGTTCATATTAGTGCTATTAGTGCTAATATATGTAAATCCACTGGTATCTTTAACATTTATATTTACTGTCCCATTTGGATAATATACAATCCTATCTCCCCTAGCCACTCCCTTTATAGTACCTCTCCTATAACTCCCTCCCCAATACATGCCAAACAGTACCACAATACCACACAGAGACCTACAGCAATAGCCAATCCACAACAATAAACACAGGTCCATATCCTCTCATTCATACATCTACACCTCCGGTCTATATTTAACAAATTATTTACATTATTCACATCCATCTTCTTCTTTCCTGGAATGAAAACACAAAAACAAATACACAAGATAACAAAAAAGGAAAAACATTAAAGACATACACAAATAAAGAAAGAAAAAGGGAAAGAGAAAGAGAGAAAAGGTAAGAGAAGGAAAGAGGGAGAGAGAGAAAGGAAGAGAGAGAACAAGGGAAGGAAGAAAGCACTCAGAGAAAAAAGAAATATACAGACCTAGCAGCTGAGCTTTGGCATGCCACCGCACACGTATCTCACCTGGATAGGCCGGTGAGGTAGTCGGGTACAACTACTGCTACCCCTCATTTTAAGATTACTGATGCACCATTGTGTTCTCTGAAGGTGCCCTACAAAAGTCACAGAGGGAGACCCATGGGTGCAATTCCTTGACTATAACCGCAAGGGCAGTACAAAACATCACCTAGTTGGGCCCTTGGAACCGAGGATTATTCCATCTGCACACAAAATTGCAGACATAAAGTACCCAGGCAGCAGCAGTTGTGTGGTCATATCCTCAGAAACTGCCACAGTAGTAGTCTTGATATCCGGTGTCTCTGTCGTCACAATCCTGGGAGGTGCAAGCTCTCGGTAGACATATTCAATGGCCCAAGCTAGTGTAGTCAAATACTCCTTAAACTCATCACCTAGAACCACTGTCGTCCTATGTGTATCTGAATCCCTTCTTACAGGAGATATGGGAGTGTGCGTATGCTGGCAGTGACAACTTCATGAGGTGACAAATGGTGGTCTTTGCTTGGCTGCATGTGTAAACTGAAGATGGCCAGAAGCAAACAGTGCACCCAGTTTTTCTTCAACGTGGTACACAGTTTGGATAATTACATTTAAGGAGCCCATTTATTCTCTACACTACACCATTGGCCCGTGGGTGGTAAATCAAGCACATCCAGTGTTTGATGACAAGTAGTGCTGTAACGTGCTGAAATAATGCAATAAAAAATGTGTGCCATTGTCTGATCTTAAAACCTCAAACACACCCCATTGCGGTAAAACCTGTCAAACTAAGAATCTCGCAGCACACTTGGCAACCGGAAGTGCACATGGCCTGCTTACACCCACCTTGAGAAAGGGCATACCACTACAATGAGGTACATAGATCTACAACAACGTTCACCCATATCAGCATAATCTATGTGTTATTCATGGAATGGTACAGTAGGATGAGCAAGGTGCCCCGTAACATCTGTACTGTCATCCCTATACTAAAATATTGACATGACGTGCAATATGGGAGAATGCTGGAGGTGTCTTCCTAGCTAGTCCCCGGGGATCTGTCATCCAGGTGGCCATGACACGGCAATCGCTTCTGGATCCAGTTCCTGGGGGTTGACCAGTGAGGGAGGATCACCTGAATGGGGGGTCCTTCAGGAGAGGGAGTGGGACACTGGTGGGTGAGATGCAGTATCCCGCATCTTTCAACACATTTCCCCCATTCTACCATATAGGACATTCAAAAATAATGCCCATCCTTTTTCCGACATGATCACTTTCACATAACATGAAAGGCAACGGACTAACTTCCGAGCCGTTTACCTGACTTGTCCCAATACAAGGGTCAAGCAAAGTCAGACAATTTACCAGAATCACACACATCTGACGTCCCTTTCCCTTTCCCACAGGGATAAAAGGTGGAGCACAAGAGCACAGGACGAGCAAAGCAGACCGCACAACATCAGACATGACTCAGCAAGGCAGTTCAAGAGGAGGAGAAAGACGGCACATACGGAGGGGGTGACATGGAGAGAAGTGACCTTGCCCTTTCCAACCAAGGCCTGTGAGCGCTCTGCAGAAGGAATCGTAAGACTGCAAACAATAGCCAGCATGTGTTGCAGCAGATTTCTACGCAAAATGAGACCCTCCTCCGCTGATAACCACGCTGGGGAGAGACCCTTGTCTCAGTGGTACCAATTTTGACTCCGAAGAGTAAAGCCAAGTGGTTTATCACAGCTGGTGAGTCGAGGGAAGAATCGATAAGAAACCAAACTGTGTTGAGCAAAAGCTACAAATTAGAAACTTACGAAAATTCAGAGAACTGTTAAGAATAAAGGGGAGACCAGCTTCAGAGGGATTCGGCACCACGTGAGTGCTCACTCAAGAGACTCTGGTCGATCCCATGTTTGTTGCAACTACTGATAGCAAAAGGTCTTGGGAAGGCTCTAATGGAAGGGTGAACGTCGTCATACAGGGGTCTTGCAAAATCCTCTGTACATTCAAAAGACTTTGACTGACAAATTGTTAAGAAAGCAACTAAAGCTAATCACGCATCAATAAGAGAAAAATAGTGGAAAGAAAAGGGGATAGAATCCTGCTGAAAATGAAATGTGAAATGACAACGGTGAACCCGAAAGTGGGATGCCGATAAAGAGGGGCAAAGTCTAAAGTCCCGAGAAAGAGTGTGTTGACAAAGGTGAACCCGGGAAGAGGGAGGCTTAGATTCGAGCGGGATCTGCAATCAGAGGTGGGGGACCCAAGGGTGAGAAATCAACACCCTAAGTACCAAAAGGAACCAAACTTTTATTTTGTTATTGATGAGACATCAGGCCCTCGAAGACAAGAGACTTTTTGAAGGTAAAGAGACTTGGCCCTTGAAAACATGATAGCTGAAACGAAACTGTTAACTTGTGCTCGGAAGGCTTCAGTGTGTGCTGTGCTCAGGAGATCCACCTTGTCCCATCTCAAAATGTGGAGAAGGGAGACCCCTGGCAATCACATCCTGACATATTATTTGTGAACACTTTCTTTCTTTTGAAAACCATATCCAACACACTTTCTATATCTAGTTATTAGGATTTGGCAATCGGTTTATTTAGTATAGGCCATTAAATTTGATAAGACGCCACAAGGACTGCTTTATTTTCATTTGATGGCCTAAGCTTGCTCTCATATTAGATATAGGTTTAGGGTGTTTTCCAATCTGCATACGGTTTAATAAACACCCTTGAACTGCCATCACTTGTGTCAGTTTTACTGTTACCACCATGAGTTCCTTACAAATGTATGACCATTTCTGTAATGTAAACCAGTCTTCTGGTATATATGCTGCTATGTGCTGCTTCAAACTGTGAGATGGATAATCTAAGTATTCAATGACTACGCCTAGCAGCTCCTGGGGCATTATTGTCTTTCTCAGAGCTTCCTGCCTCCATAACAGATAGACAGAGATTGCTTACAACTTCTCTGTGAACACAACTGTTTCTCTGTTTCAGGCGCTCTTCCTTGTAGTTTGATAATCTGGGAGCTGGGCAATGCTGTATAACGTGCTGGATGCTCGCTTACGGGTGGGGCAGTCACAATGTACTCAGCAGGTATTTCATTTGGCAGATATGCCACCATTTTGATGCCACATCGGCGGCTGCATTCCCTATCGATATTTCATCTGTCCCGTTAGTGTGAGCGGTGCATATTATGACTGTCACAACAGATGGCTCTGATAATGTTTTTATCAGTATTTCTAGTAGGACCGCATGCTGCACCGGGGATCCATCCACCCGCCGAAACCTCCTCCTCTTTGAGCGGGATATACCAGTGTATACCATTGTTGTAATGAACCCATAGTCTGAATATATTGTAACATGACACCCTTGAGGCACTCTCAGTGCTTCTATGAACGCTAAAAGCTCTGCCACCGGTGCAGAATAATGCATGAGCAACTTTTTCATAACCACCATCTTGTGCAACCCTCCCTCAAGTCGTACCATCGATACCCCTGTCCGTCTTTGCCCAACCTCCTGATAAATTGTGGATGATCTGTCAACAAAAAGTATCTCACCCTCTGTCATTGCACAGTCCCTTGCTTTGGGAATGTAGTCCTTATACCACCTCATATGTGGCACAGTCATGTATCGTCAAATCCTCTGTAGTAGGCATGTCTGTTAAAAACTCTGGAATACACTTCCCAATGCACTTAGAGCCCAACCCTCTTATCTTACATTCAAAAGTAAGGCCAAAACGTGACCAGGACCATACCCCTACATGAGCTTAACTCTCATCATCTTTTCATCAATGCACCTTGAGTACTTGTTTGTATATAACTTATGTACCTTCACTGTATATAATCTTCTATATATATATTACCATGTGTATATCCTGTATATTTTTTTGTTGCCTTACTAGGTGATTCCTGTCACCAAACTCTACTCTGTACTGTTTACTTTGTAACCATGTATACCATGAAGCTATGCGCCCAGATGCCTCCGGGCCAGGTGCACTATCAATAAATACAAATACAAATACAAATACAAAAAGGTGGCAGGATTCACTGTTTTACAACTAACTACATGAATATGGGGTTTAGAAATGATGATCTCATATGCCGATGACCATTTCATAGTCAGGGTAGATTTTGACCTTACTAGAATGGCAAACAAAGAATGTTCACATACCATGTGACTGAACACCCCATTACAATTGTAGAACATTTCTCTATTGCAAAAGCAGCAGCTGCTACAGCTTGTTCACACATACTGCCCTTGCATCCCTGCATCCAAAGGGCTGCTATAATAGGCCAATGGCTTATGACCCATAGCGCTTTTCTGCATCAACACCGCTGTCATAAGCTGGCCAGCCAAATGTGAAAACAAAAAGAAATCCTGCTTGTAATCTATGGTAGCCCGTACGGGTGCCAAACTAATTACTTTTAAGTCGTCAAACTGTTTGACCATTTCTACTGTCCACTGAAACCTATGGTCATTTGTCTTTTGTGCTTCCCTAAAAAGCCTGTAGAATAGAAGTGATCTGGTGTATGCAGCATAATCTAGGATTATAGGCCCTGCAGTAGTTATGCAGGCACAGAAAAGTCTGCATCTCTTTAATTGAGGCGGGTCTGGGGGTGGCACGTACTGACGCTGCCCTGTCTGGTCATGTTCTTTTACCATTCGCTGATATGAACTGGCCCAATCTGGGCACTTCCTGTTGGCAATATTGCAATTTTGCAATTTGCCCTTATCAACCTTGAACCCGTTAGAGGCCAACAATTATAGGTGTGCAATGGAGTCCCTTTGGCAGTGCCGTTCACTGTCACTACACACTATCAGATTGTCCAAGTACTATATAATTCTACTAGGCATATTCCCTAGATTGGCATGCAGTATTCTGTTAAATATATTCAGACTCTCGCAATACCCATGAGGTAACCTAGTGTGTTTCAGCTGCATCTGGCCCTGTGTAAATGTGGTGAGGTACCTCAATTCAGGAAGGAGTGGAATCAAAATATAAGCATTTTTTAAGTCCACTAAGTAAAATATGTGGCTTCTTTGGGGGCAATACATACAATTGTTGCAGTATTCAGAACTACTGGAAATTCTTTCTGTACCACATCATGGGGCGCAAGTCCTGAATCCTTCTCCAATTGCCACCTATAGATGTATTTACACGGTATATTGCCCTATTACACAGGGACATACATTGCACAATGATCCCCTCTTCCAGTAGTACCTTTACTGTCTTACTAATGCCTTCCTCTGCCTCTCTCGATAATGGATATTGTCTTACCCTGCGCAGCAGCACATCTGGCTTCCATGTTATATGCATAAGGGTCACATCTTTCAGTAAACTTACATCCAGTGAATTTGTAGTCCACAAATGTGAAGGCACATGTTCTAAGTCCTTGTCGAAAAATGGTGGTGGAGTTAATACTGCCATCAAGGGACATTGCATTACATGTATCATTATGTCACAGAGGATACATATCTCTATGATTATTTCTCCCTCTTTGTTGTTATCTTCAAACAATTCACCATCCGTCATTTCATTTAGCTGTACCGTTGGATCTACACTGTGCACTGTGTGCCACTCACATTGCCCCTGTCCATTCCCAACAGTACAACACTTTTTTCAGAAACCAACAACCCCTGTAAATCCAGTGGTAATATTGTTCCTGACACTTCTAGATGAAAAGACAAAATCAGTAGGATCTTGCCAACACTGTTTGGCAATCTGGGACACCGCCGTCACAAGCACTATAATCCCATACATGAACATGTCCAGGTCTACCAGAATCCCGCAGACCACCACTCCCTTGTCATTGTGTGTATTATCAACATCATCCTTACAGCACATATTGTAGTCATGGAACATATTACATGATGATCTGTAAAGAAAATAGTCATACTTATCTTGCTAAGCAGGTCCCTACCAAGCAAATTAACAGGGGAACTTTCAGAATATATTAAGGGCACCCATACTACCTTCCCTCCCACCTTTACGTCAAACTCCTCAGTGTATGGAACCTTGAAAATAGCCCCAGGGAATCCCTGAGGGTCAATATGTTTTCCTGATAGTGGAATGTGTCCTTCCATGATACATGATTTAGTTGCCCCAGAGTCCACCATGAATATGAACTGCTTGTTTCCTCCTCTCCGCCCCCACCAAAGGTTAATCTTCAGGGTGGTTGGTCGTCAACAAGACTGGACATGCAAGTGCTTTCTGTGGACTGTCCTAATGAGGGTTTATGTTTGTTCTAGGAAATGAAAATGAGTTACATCCTACCACTACTGCTCCTCCAAAGGGAGTGGTAGCACAATTTGGTACCCTGTTCACAGGGGCAGCATCACTCTGCTGTAGCTGTGGTGGATGCCATACTTGCATGTCAACTGCTTGAGAATGCTGATTATTTGTTTGGTGTTGCCATTGTGGATACCCTTGGTTATGCTATCCTAGACCCTGTTGGGGCCATTGGGGCCTTTGGCCCTGCTGCTGCCCATTATTATACCCCACTGAAGATCTGCTCCTGCATTCCCTTGCAAAATGCCCCCACCTTAAACAATTCCAACTTTGAGACAGTCGGAATCCACCCCCCGGGTCCAAACCCTCCTCCTCTTGTTCCTCAAAATACCCTGCTTGCTGAAGCTCTCCTTGTTGCCACGGTAGGCTGGGATACTGTTGCCCCTGACCTACTGTCAAAGTCCTCCTTCAGCACATTGTGCTGCAATACTGGCACTCACGACTTACTGGGTTCTCTTTGTTATTTCCACCTGTAATGGCGCTGATACAGGCACCTGAACTGCGACCTTTGCCACGTTTTTCTCCACCAATGTCACTTCTTCTCCCTGACACATTTGGACAGATTCCCTTTCCCGCTCTTTAATCCTTTACAATGATGCACTATTATGCTCTTTATTTCCGACCACCCCTTTGCCTCAATACCCACAATCTCATCCAATGATTTCTGCACTTGCTTCGGCAAGCCCCCCTTTACAATAGAAAAATGTTATTGATTGATCCCACAGTCCTCCCTTCTCAGCTCTCCACTTGTCTTACATTTTAAGAATAAATCTAGCTGGGTCCTCATCATTACCCATAGTATACTGCATCAAGGACTGTAAATCGGAGGTATCTGTGAATGCCCTCCATAGTGAGTCCCATGACAGTGCTCTAAGTCCATTAAATGGTGGCCCATCATGTGCATCGTCCCCAAGGTTTACTCCCAGGAATCCAGCCTTAACCCACACGTCCCCAGCCTGGTCCCCAATTACAGCAACCATTGAGCTTTTAAGATCCCCTATTGCCAGGGGCACCCCTGCTGTTTGCTTTTTGCAAATTCATATATCCACTTGATCGGCCATGCTGTGAATTGCAGGAGTGCCTTAATTCAATTATTCTTATGCATTTGGGGCCAGGGAACATACTGTGTCTCCCCTGCCCACTTATGCATAAGGGACATCTGTACCTTCGCCCAACTTCCCACACCCTTCTTCATGACTCCTCTTTTCTTTACCAATGCCATCCAGCCAGCCCCTTTCCTCAACCTGCCCCCCACCCACAGACCTTTTGCTGGAGGGGTATTCTCGACCGCCTCCTCACCACTTCCTTCTCCTTCACTCTTACCCACAGCAAATGTATCATCATACTCTTCTGACACATTCTCTACCAGCACCGTTTTCTTCTCTCCCAGGATTATCCATCCACTCGGGCTTCTTTCTTTCTCAACACCTACATGTCTTACTTCTTCAGTCTCCATCCTAAGCAGTACTTCCCCTGATTTTCATTCTCCTGACCCTTTTCTTTATGCCCCAATATCCCTCACTGGGCTTGGGGATGTCTGTACCCTTCTCAATTCTGTTAGTAATCGTGTCATCCTATCCTCAAACTCCCTTGACCTGTAACCCACTGATGCCGGTACTTCATGCGAATGTGTATACAGAGGTGGAAGAGTGGAAAACTGTGGTTTTACGGGCATTGCGGGAGACCCTGCCACAGCAGAAAAGGTCCCTACCAAAAAAACTGGTACATAGCTTGGATTGGTGTAACCTTCTACGGGATATGTTGTCAAGGAATATAATCCCCCACCCTCCACTGGCGCTCTGCCTTCCACTTCTCCCTTTCTGCACTTCCCTTATTGCTGTCTCTGCACTGCTACTTTGTTCCCTTGATCTTCTTTTTTTCTCTTCTATAGCTGCTTATATTGTGCTACTAAAAATGTGGACATGTGTTCAAAGATGCTCTTGTTGTGTGAGCTCTGCCCTGGCCATATGAAGGGCATCCCCCATCTTCCTGTCTCTGCGATCCACTGCTTATGATATTTCTCCACCCTGTCATGATACTGTGTCAGGGCCTTATACACATGTACTATTGGTATTCCATCCCTGTGCTGGTGGTGTCTATCTATAACTAAGTCCTGCTTACGTGCTGTGTACACTGCCGCTTTTGTGTGACAATAAAAATAAGAAACTCAACCCTCACCTTTTTCTATCCCCCATCCTTGTACACATACACCAGTATACAGAACCATCCAATACCACACCACACTAAGATGCACACAATTACCGCTTCTTCTGGGGCCTACTCTTCATTCGATGAAACACAAATATAATGCAATTGAGTAACAAGCTAACATAACAACCACTTCTTATTCCAGACCTATTATGAGACCACTACTTTTATTTTTATATTCTTCCTTTAACTAATATACTATCTTGTGGTCCCACCCTCCCTTTACTTCCAAGGATGGGCTCACTGCCTTACCTGTGCCTTACCTTAAAATGCCTTACTGAAACACTATTCATAGTGCAAATTTTAACAACAAATAACCCTGACCTCATCCACGTCACATCGACAACCTCGCTCTCCACGTATTCACACCATTCACACTTCCCCGTGCATCTTACCCCTACTTGTTATCTCTTACAAGAGTGTACTCACAAGTGTGTGATCACCTGAACTCCTCTGTCATGGGGTTCCAACACCGACCTGCACTCTCCTCAGAGCTGAGCCCACTTCAAAGAGCAAAGAAGACTCTTAAAATGGCTCCTGCTAAAATACTCAGAACATATTTTGTTGTGGAACCAGGCACTGTATTTGTGCGTGGCTCCTTCTGGAGAAACAGCCTGGGAGCCTCCACAGGTCCGGGGGTGCTGGGATCATGTTGGGGTCACCAATTGAAGGCACACCCCAAGATGCTCACATCAGAGAGAATAAAACCCACTAGGGAAGAAAGGCCCAAGATGATCTTGTAAGGATAACAAGTTTTAATCTCACTCACAGATGAAAGCAACAGAAAATAACTTGGCTGCTAAGAATGCCTTGCCAACGTGAACTACAAGCAGAAACATTTAATGGTACACAGCATAAAAATGAAGCAACAGCACACAGTAACAACCTGCGTGGCTTATTGGATGAACCCTATACATGCTCCACCTTTATCTATAAGGGATGCCAATCTATTGGTCCTAGCACAGTTCATCCATCTTTCATCATGTGGGCGCTGTGTGGCTCATCTTCTCACATTGAAGGTCAGAAAACAAATGAATTATACTCCTACTGTACAACGTGTTGTATCAGTCATACTGTGCACGTGTTGTATCAGTCATACTGTGCACTTGGCAGGCCTTAAAACAGACACAAAGGAGGTTCTGGGGCACTCTAACCTTCACACACACATTTCACTCACTCCCCTCCAAGCCACCCGACTCCAATGTTGCCACCCTCATTTTGAACTATAATGTATCCCTCCCTACACCTCGTAATACAAACTACACGATTGTCGCTCAACGATGTGCCCTGTCCATCCTCTTTGAACATTTCAGGACTTGTTACTTTGGGGTTGGTTGAGATTGCACTGGAGGTTGGTGTTGAGTCGGTACATATGTGCAGGCTCCAGTTGGGTCGAGTTTGTGTTCAAAATGGCAATACGTTGGCTGCCAATATTTGGGAATGTTAGTTCAGTTGGCGCAAGATGATGTCTCTGTTGGGAGAATCAGCATGCAAGATGGTGAGATTTTTGGCTTCTCGCAATCAGGTTGTTGCTCAAGTCTTTTGCTCGCATGATTTTGAGCCCACGCTTGGGTTGAAAATAATCAGTCTGCTTTAATGGGTCATGTCACTGATTGGATGACTGAAAGTGCAGCAAACAGCTTATTGTTCTGTATAATGTGAACAGCAGCAGCATGAGCCATGTGGTAGTATGAATGGAGTGGAGGTTTGTCACTCTGGTTTAAAGATATCTTAGGGTGATCAAATAGGATTCCAACTGCTTCTCTGCCTCTTTGCTGCTGGGAAAATAGACCAGTGTCTCCAGGACATAATAAGTGCTTCGGTTGTGTGATTCCATTCCAGGAATTTGACTGCCACTTATATGGGGCGTTTCACCTGAAGCGAAAAGGATCCTGGTTAAAGTGGAGCTGTCAGAGAAGCATTGCTTCACAGCAGTTTACCTCCCCTGTACCTTGGGCATGGCCAGGTGCAAAAGATTTCCTCTGTCGTCAATGTCCTGTGTGTTCACCTCTCTGGGTAGGGACTGTCAGATAGGCTGTATCCTCAACAGATGTCTAAGAATTCCTCATTCTTGTCTTGAGAGTCTGAAGATGCATCAACAAAGGATGGGCCTTCTCCTCCATGTAAAGGAAATCTATCAGAAGGAATTGGTACAAAGCAAGCCTGCTGGAAGACATCCAATCCAGGCTTCTTGTAACAACTGCCCTGTGCCTTCTGATATCATGCCCAGAGTATCTTGTCCTGCAGGAAATTATAGGGTGACTTAGCAGAAACCAAAATTGTGGTACCCATCTCTAATCCAACCTTTCCCCTCTGGTGACTCTACCTTTGCACACTTCTCATGTCTGCTGACTTCAAAGGGACTCCAGTGACCAACACCCTGGTATTAGAGTGGCTTTGTTATGACAGTGCTGTCTTGGAAACACTTGCTTCCAAATAGATCTCACAGTGATGGTGCCTGTGCTGTGAAATATGGGGTTACCATCCCACTGGTGTATGAAAGAAGGCAGCCTCCTGCCCATGTTCCCATATGGCTGTACTAGAGACATCCAGGCCAGACACGGATACATATCAGTTCTGTCCTGCCTGCTGTCCTGCTCACAGAGCTGACCATTGCATGATACCAAATGACTATGGATGCATAATTATGTGTCTTTAGTAGTCACCAGGCCATAACCAGGCATGCCTTATATTTAAATATGTATGTGCCACCAAACTAAGTAAGGTACACAATTATAATTTTTGAATCTGAGGAGCAGAAGTTTAAACCAAACCCACTGGTGTCTGTTGTCACGTTGTGTTCCAGCATCTGTCATGAATGGACATGCAACCTTTGTACCTACCATATGCTACTGCAGAGCAGGTGCTGAAGGTGTCTATAAACCTCCTCATCAAAGGTTAGAGCACCACATTGTGCACTATCATTTTTGCATGAAACACTTATAAAAGGGGGTTCTGATTAGCAACAACATTACCAACATCATTTTATTTATTCAAACTGAAAAACATCTCAAGCTATCTGTCCTCATGAGAAGGCCATTCCGTTACACACCCAAACACCTTTACTGTGATGATAACAAATATAGCTAGAGTGGCCAAGAGACAGAACAAGAGGGAGAAGGCATGAAATAAACCTTGTAATTGCTACATTCAAGAACTATACACAGGCTCTCCACTTGCGTCAGTGTACATTGACTTCCAAAAAGAGTCTGAAAACCATGCTAATGCAGTCCAACATTAACAGATGTAACTCACTGCAGTCCAGTGTGTTACATCAACAGTTTCTCTGTAAAACTCTCTTACCAGGACACAAGAAGTGGATGTAAGGGCCCATCACAGCTCTTTCAACAAAATGTGAAAGTGATATTATTTTATGATGTAAATGAAACAAACACATACCTTCCATTTATGCAAACACATTGTCATTTGAGGGAAGCCAGGCACCAACTTGCACACCTCCTTCCTATGGGTTAACATGAGACATGCTTGACAAAAGGAAATGTTTCAGGGTAACCTCCCACCCTTCACAAATAGGCAATGGGCACATTTTCACCACCCTGGGACAACATTACACCAGAGAATATTCATTTTATTATTCTCAGATTTTCAAAAGTCCTGTCAGAGCACCAGATTGCTGCAGATATTTGTCGGCATGTCATGCAGACACACAATTTCCTTTTCAATGTGAAAACCCTCCATTGTTGAGGTTGTTGATGTGTCATTAAATATCACAAAGCACACCAAAACCTGTTCAATGGTAACCCTGGTGTGATATGTGCAAAATAATCACTGCCCAACTCCGCTAATTTGCCTCATTAATCAATTCCAATGTGGCACTACCTGGCAAGAACTTCAATCTCATGCCTCTTCAACAATGTTATGAAGGCACTGGGAATGCCACCAAACCAGTGTAAGGGTAAGAAAGTCCACCTAACAATGGAGATGTTGAATTGTATTCAGGGAACAGATTTCATGGCCATCACCATACTGTGTCATCTTCCGCCATACTTTCATTAGCAAAGGACAGTAATCACTAAATATAATTTGCCAGAAGGACATCTTGTGCATGCACGGGTTTGACAGTAGCTACCACACGGGACTACAACTTTAGGAGAAAAGGAGGTTGTGGCACATTGGGTCATTCCCCGTTTTGGCTTTGTGACAGCTGACAGAAGGTTGAATATTGGAGAGACCCTGCTTTACCCCTGGTCTCCATTTGTGATGACCCCTTCATAACTAGTACACCATTAGATGAGAAAGTAGGTGTGGAAGAGATGGCCTGTGCCACATTAGCAGCCTGTACAGTACACTGAATATGAAATGAAACCCTCAATCCCACCACCATATCTCTTACAATCAACTGAAAGCCACAATGCTGATGTAGTGGAATTCAACCCTTCATATAGTGGAGCATCTGACAGAACAGTGCAACATAGTGATCAGGTGCTGTGATAGCCAGAGCTGGCCACTAGAAGGTTCCTACCTGACACTTACACAGTGGCAATGTTGTTCTTGGTTGCAGACGTTTCAAAAGGACACCCAGCATATTATTTTGTATGCTAAATCCCTCAGCAAGGCGCTGCCAATGGTGTATATGTTGGAATTAGAACTATCCAACATATTAAAAAAGATTACATGTCTGGCGAGGCAGAAGTGGTACAGTTGCCATTAAAACTGCTCTTATCCTCTCAACATGATCTGCATATTCCTGGGATGAATGGGGCCATCTTCTATTTCCTGCCATCTTTTCTTGACCCACACTTTACAGAGAAGGTGTCAGCTTTTAGAAAGTATGTGCATGAGGATATGTGGTTGTCATTTGCAAGTGGACATTGAAACCAAATACCTAGCATGTAAGTAAACATTTGTAATAAGGGATTAAATAAATAGGTACACATTGGTTTAATTGTAAAGAAAAATGCAATTCATCACAACGAACCAATCAACAAAAAATTGCCACAAAGAATAAGAAGTGAAAAATAGAACAAACCAAGTGTGTATTAAAGTGAGTGAAATAATAAATGGTAGAGAAAAGATTGCAGAAACATATCAAAATATTACAAACATCAAGTATGAAAGTATAGCAGTCATACACAGTTCTACAACATCAGTGTTCAATTTGAAGAGCAGGTTGAGCACTGTGGATGGACAAAATGCCTGTCTGTTGACCCATACATAGGGGTTTCGGCTAGGGGGATCTATGGTTATAGATTGGCCCAGCCTTCTCAGGACAAAAAGAGATTGGCTGTGAGAGTTCACTCTGGTTAGTTGTGAGTATTATCTGTATTCTGCAAGTACAAAAGAATACTTGTTTTAGTCCTAAAATGGTTATGCTTAAGTACTGGTTGATATAATTGCAGATATACTTATGTAAGGAGAAGGACACTCACTAGAGAATTCTCTGTTCAGGGAGTCCGAACGTAGACATTCCAACTAAATGAACATTATGGTTTGTCATCAAATTGTGTCACAAGTCTGGTGCACAGAAGGGGGTGTTGTACAGGAAGAAAATGCAGGGGCATGTATTGGGGTAAATAATTTAAAAGAGGTTGGTTGAAGAAAGAATGATGGTAAAAACCCATTGGATGTTTAGTATAAGAACACATGAGATGAACTGGGGTTTAGGCTGGGACTTACCCCACTTGGTGAGTCTCCGGAGAAATAATACTAAAGGTGGTGAAAACATTGCATCATTAATGTATGATCAGTCCTGTGTGCAAAGTTCTGTGTAGAGGAAAGGTACAGAGGTGTTTAAGGTGTAGGTATATGGAAAGGTGAGCACAGTCAGTGCACATGGTGCTACTTGAAAGGCAGTAAAATGTCCTTACTGAGTGATGTAAAGTCACATTGCCGCTGCATTGTGTCCCGCTGGTGCGCTACAGTGTAACCATGGAAATGTGTCGGCTCTGATTCAGCGTTGTAGTGAACGCGCATATCAGCTGGCATCTATCTGCGGATATACGAAATCTGTGGAAAATGAAAGGGGACTGACTGCTATGAGGTGGCAAGTGATAAAGAAAGAGGACAACCATTCCATTGTAGGTATATGTCAACAATTCTAGAAAGGAGTTTCTGTAGTAAAATGAAAGTCTGCAATGTACAGCACGGGATATAATTATGTGAAGACATTGGTAACAAAGAGTTCTATAGAAAATGCTGCATGAAGAACATATGGGCTTTGATAATGAGGACAGAATGAAAGTTAAATTTCAACAGTCAAAAGTCATTGGCAAAATTTGTGTTAATTAATAAAAATTTAAGAGTGGGTCAAAGTGAATTTAATTAAAAGGATGAATCAGGTAAATAAAAAAGCTCCATTGTATCTGTTCATTCAGTCCTTTAATGTGAGTGTGTTGCATGAGGATCCATTGTTGTTGCAGTTTAACAAGGCGATTTATGGTGCAGTAGTCACGCACATCTGGTTGTATACTGTCAACAATGAAACATTTCATATTGTCTGCATTGTGTGCCCGATCAACAAATGTTTTCACTAATGGAGCCAGTGTAATGGGGTTTCTGATGTGTGATCAACATTCCAATGTTGAATTGATATTGATACTAATTAAAATAGTTAATGTTTCCTTCATCCTTCATTTATTTTGTTCAACCATTCAGCAGATCCACTAATGGTTAAACATTCTAGTATGCACTCACAATGAGATGGTTAAGCCTTAGTTTCTATGGTGCTACCAACCAGAAGAGTAATTCTCTGAATCCTTTTACCTCTCTCACAATCTGGAGGTTCAGCCTCAATTTAATCGGTATTCCCAACCAGCAGAGCCACTACTGCTTGTGGCCACCTTCTCTGCTGTTGGGGAGTGCTGCACTGGCAAGTTTTGTACGACATGATGTGTGCTCCTTATATATATCAATGTACCACTGCCTATAGTATTTGTGCATCGATGTGGGCCCAAGGCACACTTACTTGATTCACCCAGGTGAACTGTCTGCTGCCAGGATTGTTTGCAGTGTGTGAAGCTGCAAGCCAGAAGGTGTTTTTCCTGTCTGTTTTCCTGTTTTGACAAGACACAAGTCTATCTGCAGTGTTTACTATTAACAAGACTGCATTTAACGTCCACTCAGTAGCGGAGCGTCTGCAGAGTGTGAAGCTTCAAGCCAGAAGGTGTTTTTTCCGTCTGTTTTCCTGTTTTGATGAGATACGAGTCTATCTGCAGTGTGTACTATTATCAAGACTGCATTTAACTTCCAATCAGTAGCAGAGTGTCTGCAGAGTGTTTTCAGAGTGTTTGCGGGGGTGTGAAGCAATCACACCAAGCATCGCACAACCCACAAACCTGCAAGTAACGAGAAGTAATTGGCGTGGAAATGGACAAAGACGCAGAACCAATACACGCTCAAAGAACCAGGAGTAAGGTACGTGCACGTGAATTATCGAATATCATGTTAACTAACAGTGAAGGTGTCCAATGTGGTGTGGCAAGCTTGGATGGGTGAGGAAAAACAACTAAGAATTGGAATACGCATGACTATTTTCTAGGGAGCACAAGTTTGAGCCGCTTACAAAGACCCCCGACTCTTTTGCGCGAATCATCCAAAGTTATCTTTGCCAGACACCTGCCCCCACCCCTGTTAGAAACACCCACCTCACTCGAATTATCGGAAGCCGCTCAGGATGTGTCGGGTTTGGGAAATTTCAGTGAGGAATTCCTTTTACTGTTTACCCTGTTGGTGGCAGCTGCAGGAGCGGTAACCGAACGACCCGAAACGGAGCAAACCGAGGTCTATTCGCCTTCCCTTCCAACTAATAGCCTGACTCCAGACTCTCTCTGCAGTATGTCTGATGTTCACTGTGCCAATCCAGACAATTTACACAGCAATTTTGAAGCACGCCGCCCAGAAAATGGAAACACTAATGCTATAGAAAACAGCTGTTTCGAAAGCAAGGAGGACCCTTTAAACCTCATGATCTCATCACACTTGCTTTGCCTGTAACATAGAAAGTCAAGGAATGTTTACACCTTAGCAGTCTGAATCTGCTCCAAACACTAAAATGAAAGACACTGAACCCCTGCAAGAGAAAAAAGGTGATGGTTACCCAAATAAAATAAATTACTCTACCTCTAATTTGGGAACTCTCAAATGGCATTTCAAACCACGTGATTATAAGAAGGATTCTACTTGTGAAAGCGCCTGCAAGACCTCTAGCACAAACGACAAAGTAGTAGGCGTGAAAGGTACTCCGACTGGATTTAAAGAAATGACTGACGACGATCTGGTATTGCGAACATTAACGTGGAATCATTGACACCTCCACCTGTCATTTTAGTGAGCAGAAATTATTTGCTAAGGCACTATAGTAAGCTCAATATAAGTTCCAAGAATTTAACCACAGTTCCAGTTGGCCACTCTGATAAAAACTTGTCTGAGCAGGAGCTAGTTATTGCACAATCACCTACCAAAGATGTCTCAGACTTAAACTGTGGATTTCAAGAGTTGAAAGAGACTTTGAGGAAGACTATTGATTACCTCCAAAGCACTCAAGGAGAAGATATGTCCTTGACCTCCATGCACGATGGAAAGGCCTCATGCTACAATAGTATCAAGCATTTTCAGAAGTGTGATTGTTCAAACACCAAAATGGGCCAATCCTCATCAGAGAAAATTAACACTAAAAGCGTTGTTAGGTCAAGAATTGAAAAAAAGATTGTGTATTTCCGAATCTCCCAAAAAAGACTTTGCAAACGTTTTGCAATTATGTGGGTTATATTGACCCAATCAACACATTGCCCCACAGCACTGAGCTGCATCTGCGCAAGAAACAGCAACCTGGCTGCGCTGGCTCCTGTGCACGACAGGATGTCAAAATTGCATTTTTACAACCACCAAAATAATGGCTGCACCACCCTGCCACCCTGCCACACACAGTTCAGGCGTGGAGGAACAGACTACACATGGCAGGAGTTGCAAACTAACTGCAACGTTTCACATGGAACTAAGTGAAATTGGAGGCATTGCCTTGCTGAAAACAGAAGAAAAAATCCCTTTTAAAATGTCACCTTTTTCAGCCTTTAAAGTGCTGTTTGATCCAGTCCTTATGAAACCACTGTGATTAAAAAGGCCATGACATGCCCAGGATTGTGTCTCAGCAAAACCGGACCTAATTCGTGAATGACAGCTCCTGTCAAATGTAACTTTGAAAAAGTAACCAAGAACTCTGCTTTTACTCGCACGGGAAAGCGCGTGTATTTCTCCACAATGTATCAAACATTAGCTGTCTTCAAAAGAACTTCAACTATCTCAGCCTGGTCAGTTTCATATACCAGTGTTCAGATAAAACTCATGCATTCAAAGAAAAATGACTTTAGCTGCAAGGACATTGTGGAAATCTGAGTGAGCTGCCCAAAAGATCGAACTAAAGAAAGCAATGTCAGTTTGCACCACGTGTGAAAGTAGGCTGCTTACAAAATAAGGAAAAATGAATGCCTGTGTTTTAATACAGTACACTGATAAATACAAGTTTTACTTGTCTTTAGAAACATAAAGGAGTTGGTTACTGGGGAGAATATAACAAATGAATTATTTGATGTAACAGGCTTATTTAATTCTGGATTTAAGGTCACAGACAATGGAGCTCCCAGGGCAAGGAGGTTGGAAGTGTGAAAGGGCAATACAATTTACAATCAAGCAGAAACCCCCCATCCTGCTTTGAAGGAAATGCCAGTTTGTGTCAGCTGACAAGAAAAAAAATGGTCCAGCCCCTGCCATTTGCTTTTAAAGATTATTTCATGAAGAAATGTTAAAGATGTCTATCTCTTGCGCCAGACTTTAAAAACTTGTGAAAACTTCCCAGTTTAAAATTGATTGTGTGTGCTTTATTTTGAAACATCGTAGAATGCCTTCACACACTCTGGACATAATTGGTGAAATATTGAGGATTTAATGAAAAGTATAAATGTTGCAGACATACATTTTTGTACATGCATCACCGGGGACAATTCACATCTGTGTATAAAATTGGGGAATTATAGGCCAAATCTTTCATGTTTAAAATAACCAAAATGTATCAGAAAGGCGAAGCGAGACCCCACAGACTTGAGGATTGGACTGATCTGTGCAGCACAAAATATGTAACCTGTGTATCTGATCTACTAAGAGGTTGTAACGTCATAAATATATTTTTGTGGCAAAATTAGATTTTCAGTAAAGTAAATGTGGGAGTGTCTAGATACTGTAAAAACCACCTCATAAACATGACATCGCTTTTATGATATCCAACCAATTGTGAGCAAGGCAGAGACTATGCCCTTGCCCAATCCTATTGTTAGGGGTGAGGGTAGTGAATCCTGCCCATGTCATATGCTGTGATGATGTCATCTGGCATTATAAATAAGAGGCCCCGACACACTGATTTAGACTCTCTTCCTGAATTTCTGCGTAGTGTCCGGTTCCTGTTTCCTTCATCCTGTTTTGATCCTGATTCCAGATTTACTTTGCAAAGCCAAGGCCTATGCATTGCTGACCCTATTCCCAGCAAGGCCTCAATCTGAAACCTCCATTCTAAAATCCCATTACCCAAATTGTGGGAAGCTTCCTAGTCCAGCTTGGCTTGCTGTCACTACATGTATGCCTGCTGCAAACCTGCCATCCCACTGATCTCTAGTATCCAGTAACCAGAAGTGCCGGTCCAGTGCAGTCCGGTGACCGGAATTGCCCAGCTGATCTGTCCTGCTGAGTTTGTCCGGCTGTCCTCTGTTAGACAAGATCTGTGTGGTGATCCAGGGTGCTGACTGAGTATCAACAGGAACCATAGAACCATAGCATAACTTGCCTTGCCTTGTCCTATCCCAATCTCTAAACCATCCTATCCTTACCTTAATAACATGTAATATTTTCAGAATCCTTATTGCAACCCTGTAATTGATTTCTAGTGCAAGCGCTATCTATTTAGTAATTCTTGTAATTTAAATCCTAAGCTATCAATCCTATTTGAGTGATCGGACTGGTTCCGCCAGGGTGGGCACTGGGGAACTAGGGTTGAACTCATGAGTCAACCCTGGAGCTTACTGTGTCCCTCTTTAGTCTAGCCTGAATGCTCTAGTACAGAGTACAACGGTTCTTGTCCAAATCAAATTTCTTTTCTGTTTTCACTACCCAATTTTTCTAAAAACGGCTCTTATTCGACATTACCTATATCCCTCAGTTTAATAGCTAGAGACTTCATTTCACTTACAGATTGTACCTAAGATCCATAGCTATCCCCCTATCAAAAACCGTTTGGTTAATTTCAGGAGGGAATGAACATTTGTTTAACTTTTACACGTGTTATTTTTACTATCAATTGTTTTAAACCTTCCATTTATTTTCAAATTTTATACTTTTACTCAATCTATTGCTTATGATTCCTTATAACTTTTCAGTGTTGGTCCCATAGAGAATTGTACTTATTTAGGATTTTTGCACACATTCATTGTTTTATTCAGCAAATTCCGAGTGTCATTTTAAAATTGCAAGGGTTCAAATCAGTTTTTTTCTCTTGTTTGGGGAGGGAAGGTTGGATTCGAATTCTGTTTCTTATTCCTCATTCCTGATTACCTGTTGCTTCCTTATATCTATTTAGAATTAGTTATTTGTGGGTTGAGGAATATTGCAGAGGGAAATCCTAACTTGAGTGCTATCTTTCCAAAAATGCAAATGTTTCTCTATTCTCTGGTGTTTTCTATCTGTGTTGCTAAAGGGTTAATTTAAATGCATTATTCACATTCCTATTGGTTATTGTCACCACATTGGTGATTGCTGCCCCATATATTAAAAAGTGTATGATTTTCTTGAATTTCTAAATAAATAAATAAATATTGCCTTTACCAACAAGCCTGGTTCCTGATCCATCGTGACCCAGGGTATTTGAATAAGGGGTGAGATATGAGTGGTGTATCTCTCAAATATTGAGCTTATATATATAACAAAATAGACATTTCAGTTGTGCGCTGCACACTAGGCTGAGACCAGGGTGTATCGCCTGCTTGAAATACTTAACAGATTTGAGGGTTTGAATTGGTTACCACCCATGACAGTCTAGCACAGCAGACTAACCTGCAGGGTTGGAATACTGTGCTACACTGTACATGTGCCTCCTAAAACAAACAATCCAAGACCAGGCAGGTCTGTAAAAGTCAAATTAAATCAACCCCGAAATTCCAGTAGACATCAGTTTGGCTAGGGAGCACCCCCAGCACAAGCTTTTTGTCAGGGGTGAGTGGCCACAACAGAATGAAGATGTCTGGCTACAGGAAATCACAGAACTGGTCACCGCCATGGACCTGGATACATAGCAGGACAATGGCCCATTACACCAAGCTCTCAGTGAATTGTACATGGCCCCAAAAATTTAAGAGGAGCAAAGCAAAATTGCCATAATTGCGGCCTACCTATACCTCCACATAGGAGTATTACGGGAAAAGCATCCTGAAAACATAGTTCTGGAACATAATCAAATTGAATCATTAGAGAAAATCCAGACTGATTTAAATTCTGCAGAACTAAAATTACGGGAGAGCCAAGAATTGGAGGTAAAATCTAAGGATTATGGCAGAAGATTTAATGAGGATCTGGCTCTCCTACAGAAAGAGAGTGCAGAGCAAGACACCCAATTACAGGCATTAAAAGAGGAGTTTAAGGAAAGGGGTGACTCTCTAAAAGAGCGTCAACACAAGCTGGCGCAACAATTAAGTTATAATAGTGTCTGTGCAGAACATATAGTTACCCCACAAAACCAGATAGAAACATTGAAAGAGGAAACTAATAAATTAATTGTGAAAGACCTCCACTCTCAAGAGAAATTCGATCAGGAGTGCCAGAAATCCCACACTATCAAAAACAAAGAGATGACCTGGCGGAGCAGGGGGGCACCCTAAATCAAGAGAAAGACGCCCGAGGCCAGGAAATAAGTGAGTTACAAACCGAGTTACAGGAAAGTAAATTGGCCCTCCAGGAGCTAAAGGAACTAAGAACTGAACATGGGAAGCTAATGGAGCATGCCAGACGGGTAGAAGGTGCTCTGAAAGAGAACACCCAAACCAAGGACAAATAAACCCAGGAGATGAATCACTTGCAACAGAGAATGTCCCAGTACTCCCAAAACATGCAGGAAGTGCACAGGGACAATGAGGCCCTCTGTGAAAAGATTGATGGACTCCACCAACAAGTAGCAGTGCAAGAGCGAATCATTGAGACCAGTAAGGCCTTGATAGATGAACAAAAGGCTCAGATGTTTGCTTCTCACCAGGAAATAGGGGCTGAAAAAGAAAAGGCAGCAAGATTGGAGAAAGAAGGTGCTAGACTAAATTCTAACTGGAGGGACCCTGAACAGGTAGAGAGCGACAGGGCAACTCCTGATCATAACATATGGACCTCTGTACTCAGGGTCTCAAACCCCTTCAATACCGTGAACACTGCCAGCTTCATGTCTACTGGCTCATATGAACCAAGGGCCATGGGGATGGCAGAATTCAATAGGGTTGGTAAAATGGGACTGACCGATCAGCGCCCCCCAGAAATTGATGGACGGGCATCCCTGTACAGCTACCCAAATGTTAGGGCTGATATCTCTGACAAGGAAGACTCCTATGAGAGGAGGGTCAGGGAATTAGATCCACTAAAATACTGACTTGCAAGAGACCAGTTTGTGAAATTTGGTGGGGAACTCAAGGAAATAAAGCCCAAAAAGAGTATCCTGAAGACCTCTACCCAGTTAGGGCAGTGTGGGGGATATTATGCCAATCCTGGGAGCAGGGAAGAGTCAGAAGACTCTTTTGAGCACCACAGGAAAAGAGAAACTAGGCCCCAACATTCTGTACAGCACCTCTGAGTCTGAGGAGGAGTGGACTCGGGTGACTAAAACAAAGAAGGCAAACAAACTTAAGAGAGACATGAACAAAGATCCCATTAGGCAGACCAAGGCCATTGGAAGTGTAATAACTGCATTTCATAAAAATGCAAAGCATTCTGTCTGGGATCACCTCGAATTATATAGAATTATATGAGCAAATGATGGATAGTTTTCATATGAAGGACAGCCAGAATTGCATAGAGTATGTGAAATGGACATTCTCCCATGAATACTCCAGTTTCTTTGCGTGACTGGAGGACCAGAACCACTCAAGATGGTCCACCTACAGGGCGGCCATCTTGAAAAATTTCTCTGCACACAGAAACTCCCAAGAGGCCCGCAAGGCGGCCTACAATCTGCAGTGCGGGGAAGATCAGACCCCACAAGAATGTGTGCAGGAGCTCAAACGGGCCTTTGCACAAACCACCAGGAGGGTGCGCACAGATAGTCGGGAGTTCATCACCACCTTCTTTCATGCCCTCCCAAAATAATTAATGACTCACCTGGTGAGGGACTTTCATGAGACAAGAACCCTGGACTGGGTCATAGAACAGGCAACCCACATTTATGAGGTACAAAAACCTGCAGATAACAAAAACACAAACAAAAACCCCAAACCAGCCAACACCTCTGCTGCTGCTAAGGTGACGGAGATGAAGATTGCCCCATTCTAGATCTGGAGATGGGGGTGCCTAAAAATATACCTGTACCGAATCAACCCAAAGACCCAGAACGCCCTCGGGCCAATCCCAGACAGATGGTAGTCGGGGAGGTATTCCCACAAATGGGACCCCTAACTCCCCTGATTATATTAGCCCCCAATACAAGGGTAACAGGTCAATCCTGGGGTATATTTGGACTCCCCCAGCCCAAGGGGGAGGATCCAACTAGGTAGGTAGCACCCCAGGAAACTTCCCTCCTAACTTTCCCCAGGAGGGCAGTAATCCCCCAAATGCCGGGTTGAGTTTCTTTCTCCGGTACCCACAAAACCCCAACCTGCAGGACAACCCTCCTTTCTTTCCCCGCTTTCAGGAGCCTTGACAGCCCAATCCGGGAGAGGGGAGGACATTTTGTGGAGAAGGTTAGTGGCCTCCATTTTGAAGAAGAGGAATCCTCAAAGGATTCTGGGAAAAATATCTTCTCCTTTTGGGACGGGGGAACTGTTCCCAAAGAAAAATGGGTCCCAAGAGATCCAAATGAATGTGGGGATTGAGTCAGAATCACCCATTATTGAACCCCAGAATGAGCATCAAGGAAACCATACTGTCCAAACCAAGTCTGGGGACTGCCTCCAAAAAGTGGAGGGGGTCCCAGAATCAGAAGTAGGGGAGTCCAAATCTCCCCATATATTGCAATGTCAAATTCATCTTTCAGATCCCCAAACTCCAACACCGAATCATGACTAAACTACCCCTGTGTCAGAGTCAAAAATAAGGAATTTGACCACCAAACTTGCCCAGTATGCCCATTACCTTTGCCCATTGGAGGAGAAGGAGGGTAGAGTTTATGCCCCAGTCCAAGTGCAAGGGCAATGTACATTTTCGGCACTGGTGGACACTGGATCCCAAGTCATTCTTCTGTCAAAGAGGGCCTTTGATCAACTAAATTCAGGAAGGGGGGGAGAGATCCTTCTCAACCCTCTTTCTGGACAACTTCAGAACTTCGATGAGAATGAAATTCCTGTCGAGGGGACTGCGGATTTGGAAATAAAAATTGGGCGACATATGGTGAAAGTCGTAACTCCAGAGGGCACACCCTGTCTACTAGGGAATAACATCCTGCGAAGGTTGTCCCACTTAATAGACTGTGTGAACAGGGTCCTCTGGACCCAGACTAACAGGCCGATAAAATTAAAACATAGTGTCAACCATGTTAGTTCAAATGGCACATGCCACATGGTTGAACAAAACCCTGATCATATTGAGTTTCATTTCCAGAATAACCAAGTACATGACGTGACAATAATTGCTTTATGTCAACAAACCTGTGATGGGAACTCCTCTCCATTTCTAAAAATAAACTTTCCCTCCAGTTTCAAGAGGCATTCCACACTGGAAGGAAATACTTTGAAATTCTATACCAATTCACAATCTGAAAATCCCAATTCCATAGTCAATAGTGATGAGAAACCAGCTCAAAATTTAGATGACATTCGGAAAAATAGAGAACAGCTATTCATCCCTATTCAGTTAAATTAGGGGAAGGAATATGTTCTCACCCGAGTGTGTCTGAACAACGGTAAGACCTTCATCAGATGATCCATGCTCTGAAAACTCCCAAAAGATCCAGCCATTCCACATTTAAATTAATTGATAAATGGGAGATGGACCTGGAAACTCCCAATTCCAAAAATGTCCTGCCTAGCAGGTGTATGCTCAAAATGTCTATAGGCAACAAAAGCATAGTACATAATTGTTGGGTCGTGCAAGATGTCCCTGCTGCATTCTATTTAGGCAGTGACATTCTCAATCGTTTTGCCATTAATTTGGACCTGATAAATTACAAAGCCTTATCCCAATTAGGGGGTAATCCCATGGTCTTTGATGATTCAGAAAAAGCATTTTGGTCAGCCCAATTGCTGCCGTATGCAGTTGAAGTTAAAATTGGAGAGGAGGTCACCATCCCAGGACGGACACGACTAGTCACACTTGAATTAAAAATTAAAAGAGGACAGAAACTGCAAAATCCAGACGCATATGTACACCTCAATGCCCATCTCCAACAGCAGCGGTTGGGGTTAAACCCAACACCATTAGTCAATGTAGAACACAACACCATCCCAATACTGATGGATAACAGCGACCTTAGGAGTATCACTCTGGGCACAGGCACCATTATTGGAATGGCGGTTGATGACTGACATTTTTCCATAGATCTAGGTAATGGACTGATAGGACCAATCCCCAATTACTGTTTTGACAGTGATAGTGACATTGACATAACACCAGAAAGGATCTTCACGCAGCAAGGAGGGAATTTCCTGGTTTAGTCTTCCTGCCCTTACGGTGGTGAAGAGGTGACCTGTGATATCAGGCAGGATGATGTGATCTTCCAGGTCCACAAGGACTGCCTCCCTTGCCTGAAACCCTCTGTCCAGATCAATACTTTAACCAAGGACCTCTCCGCTCTGCTGGAGGAGGCCGCTGATATAGCCAAACCAGAAGTCTTTCCAGGCTTCAGGCAAATGGTTGAAGAGCGAGTCAACCTAGCTGATGCCTGTGAGACTCCGGAGCAAAAGCAAGAGTTGAAACAAGTTTTCTTAGATTTTCAAGATCTCTTTGCAGTGGACTCATGTGACTGTGGTTGCACCGAAATCCATACAACAACAATTCCCATGGACCTAGGTATGACTCCAGTGTTTTTGAAGCAATACTGCTTGCCTCTCGCATCAAGGAGTCCCTGATGGAAATTATCACAAACTTTGAGTCCAGTGGGTGAATTTGTCCAGTCCACAGCACTTTTAATAATACAGTGCTGGAGATTTTAAAAGCCACGGCCAGTGGAGATTCTGTGCTGACCTGAGGGATCTGAACAAACAGGTGCACATGTCCCGATGGCCTCTCCCCTACATTGACCAGGGGCTGGCCCAAATCCAGGGGTCAAGGGTATACACTGCCATTGACCTGACCAATGGGTACTGGATCGTGCCTGTCAGTAGGAAGGACCAATACAAGCTGGCCTTTAGCTTCGGGGGGCAGCAGTACACATGGACCCAAACTCCCTTCGGATACATCAACTCTGGCAACAAATTTAACATCTTCTTGCATAAAACCATGGCCGTCTTGGGTGAAAGGGGTAACCTGGCCTATGTAGATGATGTCCTGAACAAAACTCAACAGTGGAGGAACACATAGCGGAAATCCCTTATGTTCTGACACAGCTGAGGGTTGCCGGAGCAAAACTCTCCTTCCAAAAGGCACAGTGGTGCAGGACCTGTGTCAATTTCCTGGAGCACGAGATAACACCTCAGGGTCTCTGTCCCCAGGAAACGAAATTGGAAGCACTCCTGAAACTAAAAGATCCCACAACTCTGCGTGAGCTAAGAAGCCTCCTTGGACTGACTAATTACAGTAGGAAGTTAATTGAAGATTACGCAGAGATCACAAGACTTCTGATCCATCTGTTGAAGGGGGGGTCAAGTGGAAGTGGGGTCAAGAACAAGCCGAGGCAGTAAAGCAACTCAACAGAAGCCTCTCACGAGCGCCTTGTCTAGCTCACCCTGTCAAAAACAAGGATTTCTTCTTGGAGACAGGGTTCTCGAATACATGTTTGACGGCAGTATTATATCAAAAGCAGGATAAGGTCAATAAAGTCATCTCCTATGTAAGTAAGACTTTATCCTCTTGGAGGAATATTTCAACAATTGTGAGAAGGCACTCCTGACAACGGTGTGGGCATTGAAAAATGACCACCCATTCATCCAGGGGCAACACATCATAGTTGAGACTCCACGCCAGCCTTTGCAATATCTCCAAAGTGACAGATTCTGGGCTGGAAATGTGAGTAATTCCAGCATAACTTCCTGGACTCTGTCAATGCAAGGCTTTCCTGTGGAGGTCAGATATGGCCAACACAAGAAGAGTCCCCTCGCGCAAGGTCTGGCTGACTTGCATGATTGTGCCAGAGAAAACTGTCTCAAGGACGAAAGTCTTAAAACCCAGGAAACATGGAGTCATGCCTGAATTCCCTGCACAAAGTGTATGAGGAAGACAAGTGCGAGGGAATGCACACAGTTTATGTGGACATGTGCTCCTACCATGTTGACAACAACAGAGAAAAAGAACTGGTGGCCGGCATTGGTAATGCTTGGGTGAATGATGCCGCGGAACCCTCCGCTGGGTAAAAAAATGGGTTCCCGGAATAGTCAGGTGGCAGAGTTAGTGGCAGTTCATCAAGCCATCCTCACTGCCGTCCAACACCAACTCCACAAACTGGTCATAATCACTGATTCAGATTATGTCCAGAACAGGTGTGCGGATCACCTGGTTAATTGGAAAACCAGAAGCATGCTATGTGCTAACAACAAACCACTCAAACATGGCAAAATAATACAAAATATTGATGATCTGGTCACCTCTAGTGGGATGACCATCTATTGGAAGAAGAACAAGGGTCATTCCAAAATAGAGGGACCTGACATAGCTGGAAATGACCTAGCTGATCAGCTGGCCAAAACCAGAGCCATCCAAAGGTATCTCCTTGAGATCAAGTCCCTTTTGGGGGAAATCCTGTTCACTGCAATCACAAGGTCCATGATAAATGCTCACAATGAACTCTCAACTGCCCAGTGGAGTAAGGAGACCCCAGATGCTGATTTCATCATGGCTCAAAAAGGGGATCCAATCATTGGTAAATTTTATCAAAACATTGAGGATCCTGAGAACTTTCCCCTGACGGATACCGATTGCATTGGGAAAGAGGACCTCAGGGTGTTGATGAAATGTCCAAAAATGTTCTGAATCCAAGACAGTTTGTTGGTAAGGAGAACCATATCTGGCTGTGACCAGTGGGTGGTCCCTACCTCATTCTGAAGCCTGATGCTAAGTCATGCCCATGATGCGGCCAAAGCCGGTCATCTGGGTTTCATACTACATTAGAAATCTTGTGAGAGGTTGCATACTGGCTACACACGGGACAGGCCCTCGACCAATACTTGAAGGGGTGTCTTTTGTGTGGACAATGTCAGCCAACATCACTCACACACCGAGCTCCCCTCCAGAAGAGGGGAATGACACTGCTTTGGTCAAATTTACAAGTAGATTTCATAGGGCTCCTCTAGGGGGAACAAGTACATGTTAACTGTAACATGCTTGTTTACTAAATGGGCGGAATGTCTCCCGGCCCCAAATTGCAAGGCAGAAACAGCAGTTGCCCTGATGATCAATCATATCTTCCCACGTTTTGGACTACCCGAAAGGATTGAGTCAGACCGAGTTAGTCACTTCACGACCGAAGTGATGACAAAGATGTGGGAGATACTTGGGGTAAAAAGGAAATTACACATTGCATACTGCCAGACCTCTAGTGGTGGAGTTGAGAGGTACAATAAAACCATTGTGAGCATACTAAAAAAGTTTGTGGCAGACTCTGGGCCAAGTTGGGACATCCGATTACCGCTTGTCCTGATTGCCATCAGATCTACCCCTTCTTCTGCAACTAAGATGTCTCCATTTGAGCTGATGACTGGATGAAGGATGGTGCTACCCCAGCTTCTGCTCTATAGAACACAAGAGCAGACATTAATAAATGCCTCCACAACTCATGAGTATGTTGAGAATCTGACACCTTCAACATGCTTTTGCGTACGCTCAGCAGAATCTAGAAAGAGCTGCAGACAGCATGAAGACTCATTATGATTTAAAAACAACCAAAAAAGAATACCAAGTAGGAGACAGGGTCTACTTGTACAATTTCCAAAGGAACCAGACCAAAGAGCGCACCTTTTTGCCTAGCTGGCAAGGACCTTTTGAAATTGTAGACAAAATTTCACCTGTCGCCTACAGAATCTGCATCCACAAAGTTGACTTTACAGAAGGGAAATGAGTCCATATTAATGAACTAAAGTGCTGCCAACCTAGGTACACTTTGCAATGAATTGAAGAGCCCAGAGAGAATCAAACAGAGGAGACATCGGAAACATGAGAATGAGGAAAAGAAGAACCAGAAGGGAGTCTATAGGATGTATAGATCTGATTATGTAACAGGGAGTATTTTCTGCATTATCAATTGTTATTGTTAAATGCCTGTGTATCAAAACCGCTTTCAACCCAATTGGTGGGCATTTAGTGGGAAATTTTCATAACCGTTTTGTGTTCTTTGTCATAGATTCATACTGGTTGCACCTATCTAACAACCAAGGAGGACTGACCCGGCAGCCTGGAAGGGAGAAACCAAAGGAGATTCGGGAGTGTCGCTCCACACCATGAAAGGAAGATCCCAGGGAAAGCAGGGAGTGTCGTTCCACGTTCCGTCCAGAGACAACAAGAGGAGCAGGACGCCTCATTCTCTGGTGGAAGAGGGACTCAGCCCTGCCAGACCCTGCTGTGATACATCGAGAAATCCCACTACGCGACTCCCCCTCGACTTGGAAAATCCAGGAGAAGTCGGGGGATGTGTGGGATATATTGACCCAATCAACGCATTGCCCCACATCACTGAGCTGCATCTGCGCAAGAAAGAGCAACCTGCCTGCGCTGGCTCTTGTGCATGCCAAGATCTCAAAATTGCGTTTTTACAACCACCAAAATAATCGCTGCTCCACCCTGCCACCCTGCCATACACAGGGCAGGCAGGGAGGAACAGAGTACACACTGCAGGACTGCGCCAGTGCACTCTACAACGTTTCACATGGAACTAAGTGAAATAGGCAGCATTGCCTTGCTGAAAACAGAAAAGAAAATCCCTTTTAAAATGACACCTTTTTCAACCTTTATAATGCTGTTTGACACTAAACTCATCCAGTCCTTATGAAACCACTGTGATTAAAAAGGCCATGCCATGCCCAGGATTGTGTCTCAGACAAAACCGTGCCTAATTCCTGAATGACAGCCCCTGTCAAAAGTAACTTTGAAAAAGTAACCAAGAACTCTGCTTTTACTCACACGGGAAAGCACGGGTATTTCTCCACAATGTATCAAACATTAGCTGTCTTCAAAAGAAGTTCAACTATCTGAGCCTGGTCAGTTTCATATACCAGTGTTCAGATAAAACTCATGCATTCAAAGAAAAATGACTTTAGTTGCAAGGACATTGTGGGAATCTGAGTGAGCTGCCCAAAACCAAATTAAAGAAAGAAATGTCAGTTTGCACCACGTGTGATAGTAGGTTGCTTACAAAATATAGAAAAACTAATGTCTGTGTATTAAAACAGTACACTGGTAAATAAAAATGTTACTTGTCTTTAAAAATATAAAGGAGTCGGTTACTGGGAAGAATATATCAAATGCGTTATTTGATGTAACAGGCTTATTTAATTCTGGATTTAAGGTCAAAAGTGAAAGATGTTAAAGCCAGGGTGGCTTGAATTACCAAGTGGAAAAAAAGGTTTTCTGCTTGGAGGAGCGCTCTCTCTCTCTCTAAGGAGATCCTGTCAACTCCCTGATAATTACAGGGTTGGACAGACTTTCATCTCTATTGAGCCCACGGACAAAGGAGCTCCCAGGACAAGGAAGTTGGAAGTGTGAAAGGGCAATAAAATCTACAATCAATCTGAAACCCCCATCCTGCTTTGAAGGAAATGCCAGTTTGTGTCAGCTGACAAGAAAAAAAATGGTCCAGCCCCTGCCATTTGCTTTTAAAGATTATTTCATGAAGAAATGTTAAAGATGTCTATCTCTTGCGCCAGACTTTAAAAACTTGTGAAAACTTCCCAGTTTAAAATTGATTGTGTGCTTTATTTTGAAACATCGTAGAACGCCTTCACACACTCTGGACATAAATGGTGAAATATTGAGGATTTAATGAAAAGTATAAATGTTGCAGACATACATTTTTGTACATGCATCACCGGGGACAATTCACATCTGTGTATAAAATTGGGGAATTTTAGGCCAAATCTTTCATGTTTAAAATAACCAAAATGTATCAGAAAGGTGAAGCGAGACCTCATCGACTTGAGGATTGGACTGATCTGTGCAGCACAAAATATGTAACCTGTGTATCTGATCTACTAAGAGGTTGTAACGTCATAAATATATTTTTGTGGCAAAATTAGATTTTCAGTAAAGTAAATGTGGGAGTGTCTAGATACTGTAAAAACCACCTCATAAACATGACATCGCTTTTATGATATCCAACCAATTGTGAGCAAGGCAGAGACTATGCCCTTGCCCAATCCTATTGTTAGGGGTGAGGGTAGTGAATCCTGCCCATGTCATATACTGTGATGATGTCATCTGGCATTATAAATAAGAGCCCCCGACACACTTATTTAGACTCTCTTCCTGAATTTCTGCGTAGTGTCCGGTTCCTGTTTCCTTCATCCTGATTCCAGATTTACTTTGCAAAGCCAAGGCCTATGCATTGCTGACCCCATTCCCAGCAAGGCCTCAATCTGAAACCTCCATTCTAAAATCCCATTACCCAAATTGTGGGAAGCGTCCTAAACCAGCTTGGCTTGCTGTCACTACATGTATGCCTGCTGCAAACCTGCCATCCCACTGATCTCTAGTATCCAGTAACCAGAAGTGCCGGTCCAGTGCAGTCCGGTGACCGGAATTGCCCAGCTGATCTGTCCTGCTGAGTTTGTCCGGCTGTCCTGTGTTAGACAAGATCTGTGTGGTGATCCAGGGTGCTGACTGAGTATCAATGGGAACCATAGAACCATAGCATAACTTTCCTTGCCTTGCCCTATCCCAATCTCTAAATCATCCTATCCTTACCTTAATAACATGTAACATTGTCAGAATCCTTATTGCAACCCTGTCTTTGATTTCAAGTGCAAGTGCTATCTATTTATTTATTCTTGTAATATAAATCCTAAGCTATCAATCCTATTTCTAGTGATCGGACTGGTTCTGCCAGGGCAAGCCCTGGGGAGGTAGGGTTGAACTCATGAATCAACCCTGGAGCTTACTGTGTCCCTCTTTGATATTCTAGTCTGAATGCTCTAGTATACAGTAAAACGGTTCTTGTCCAAACCAAATTTCTTTTCTGTTTTCACTACCTGATTTTTCCAAAAACACCTCTTATTCTACATTACCTATTGCCCTCAGTTTAATAGCTAGAGACTTAATTTCACTTCCAGATTGTGCCTAAGATCCATAGCTATCCCCCTATTAAAAACCAGTGGATTTCACATGTTTTTATCAAAAAACCGTTTGGTTAATTTCAGGCGGGAATGAGCTCAATCTTTTGCTTATGTTTGCTTGTAACTTTCTCGTGTCACTCCCGTAGAGAATTGAACTTATTTAAGGATTTTTTCACACATTCATTGTTTTATTCAGCCATTTCTGAGTGTCATTTTAACATTGCAAGGGTTCACATCTGTTGTTCTCTCTTGTTTGGGGAGGGAAGGTTGGATTTGAATTCTGTTCCTTTTTCCTCATTCCTTATTACCTTCTGCTTCCTTATATCTATTTAGAATTGATTATTTGTGGGTTGAGAAATGTTGCAGTGGGAAATCCTAACTTCAGTGCTATCTTTCCAAAAATGCAAAAGTATCTCTATTGTCTGGTGTTTTCTATCTGTACTGCTAAAGGGTTAATTTAAATGCATTGTTCACATTCCTATTCGTTATTTTACCACATTGGATATTGCTGCCCCACGTAGTAAAAATGGTATAATTTTCTTGAATTTCTAAATAAATAAATAAATATTGCCTTTACCAACCCACCTGGTTCCTGGTCCATCGTGACCCGGTGTATTTGAATAAGGGGTGTCATATGAGTGGTGTATCTCTCAAATATTGAACCTATGTATATAACAAAATAGGCATTTCAGTTGTGCACTGCATACTAGGCTGAGACCAGGGTGTATCGCCTGATTTAAATACTTAACAATTACATACTATTCAACAATCTAAAGTGTCTTGGAAAGAAACTTTATCCATCATGACTGTAGCGGAGGTGATGGTGGATACACAGCTTAACAACAAAAATGTATACCAAAACAAACCAGCAAGTAGCTCAGCTGATTTAACAGACTCATCTGACTCCTGTTCTTCTGAGTGAGTTTATGAAGCAAGCAATAGGAGAAACACTCATTTTCATAAAATCAAGGAGTCCAAGCTCAAATCTGCAGACCCCTGCATTGCTACTCCAGAATGGAGGAAATGTTTGAACACTTCTGTGATTTCAGCAGTCAGTATAACACTTGCACCCTACTTAAAACTTTATGAATCCTTATTTGATATCTATAAGGACCAATCTGCGTTAACCGTGCTTGTGAACTCAAAATTGATTACAATAGAGAATTTCATGGAACATGTGAAGGAAAAAAAGAGGGAGAGAACGAGAAATGGACAATGTAGTTTTGAAAACTTTAATTGACATCTTGCAGGATGCTAAAGAAGATAAAAGAACATTTCTAGAAGGAGTACATGAAATTGTCCAAGGCCGACATGACCAAGGGCAATTTCCAAATGCCACTGTTGAACTTGGAAATAGAGCTCGGCATTACATCGAGATCTGTATTGACAGTGAATGAAGAGCCCTTGAGACACAAGCTTCTAGATGAGGGAATAGTGGGTTCGACTCCCACTTGTCCACGTTATAGCTAGACCCTCCAACAACCACCAATTATTTATCAAGTGCTTCTGGGAACACAATCTGTGACGACTGTCACTGCAATGATACACAATAACGAAGTTTGCTCGAACTCGGAAGTCAATACACATCCAATTATAGAAGGTAGCTCCAATCCCTTTTCGATCTTTAAACAGAGCTCAGAGACCAAGCCAGAGGCTCCTGCAAAGGAAAAGTTACTCAGTTTCAACAAAAAACTAAAAATATAAAAAAATGGGCAAAGACAAAAATTTGTGGCTCAAGAACGATTTTAAGGATACTGAAAGCAGCTGATGAAAAGGCTAAAATAGATGACTTAGCTGTCAGTGGATTAGCCCAAGTGACATACTGGACCTGCGGGCAAATCGAATCTTATGTCGAATAGCGTAAAACGCTCTTAAATTGAAGCCCCAATTCAAGTGCATCCTGACTTAAGTGTCACTGACCTGTTGGAGCTTTCAATATATGATGGCGACATAGTCACTTCGATGGATCAACCCAGAATTGTTCTAATGAGCCAACTAAAATCGGAACGAGACCATTGAGACCAACTCAGAGAGTGCTAGCCTAAGATCTTCAAGATTCCGCACTTTGAGTGAAAAAAGGCAACTGACTACAAAAATCGATCTGAGAGGAACCTCCTAATTCCGCAACATTCGTGTGGCAATCAGTAGCAAAGAACACTAAAAAAGTGAAAATCAATATGACCAACAATTCACACCATATTGAGCAACCACCGTTTCGGCTGAACCCTGTTGAAAATAAATTAAAGAGATCATTTGATTGGAGAGTTTAAAGAGACGTAATGAAGATATGAAGCTCATTTTCCTTGAAAGAATATCAAAATGTGAGAATGGATTGAGCTTAAATCGAACAAATTTGATGATTTTACTGTATCACATCCCAAAACTGAGAGCAATAACATCAAAGGGCATAATAATCGTCACCTTTCCTGACGAAAACATGAATGAGAAAGTTACACTCACCATGTAGTCAGCCATTGTGTGCACTCTTATCCTTGAAGCTAGAGAAGAGCTAGTAGCTCTAGTATTCAATGTCAAATATAACAACTAGGAGAAAAACGGGCAGGTGGATAGAATTTCAATCTTTCCTTTAATAAAACCAGTAAAAACAAAGCCTAATAGCGTGTTTTATCCACAAGCTCTACCTTTAAGTACATTAGGAGATGACAACAAAGGTGGAGTTGACCAGAAATATCAGGTTAATAAAGAGAAACAGGAACAAAAAAGAATAAAAATAACCATGCAGTGCAATAAATATAAGACTGAGCAATGCGATTCAAATGGAAGTGCCACCGGAACTACTAACTCGACAGAAAGAAAGCAGTCCTGGATTGGCTTGCTAGAACTTTAGTGTCTAACTCACAGAATTAGAGCCAGAAGTTCAGCCTGCATGACAGCTGGAAAGCTAGGTGTTGGAACACGCAAGGATTCGGCCACATATTCAATGAGATGCTCAATATCCTTCTGGAATCAGATTTAATATGTCTTCAAGAGACATGGTTAAGAGATGTCCCCATTCTTGATGTTTACACTGACTTTTTGAATCCAACATGAGGAGTTTGAAAAGGCAGACCATCCTCAGGCTTATTAACGTTGGTTAAAAACAACCAAAATTTAAGAGTGGTGACAACCATAAATCCAAATCCATATTTGCAAATGATTCAAATTAAAAGCAAAACAATGCAATACCTCATCTGAAGAAGATCTCCTGGTTGTAAATCTTTATTGGATTCCTGTTGAGAACAAAGACAGTATCTACATTGATTCTGTAATGAATCTGTTAGAATCCAACTTGGCAGAACAACGAAATATAAAAATACTGATTTGTGGAGACTTGAACGCAAACTGTATAAAAGAAATACCTGGGAAATGTAACAGAACCACCACTAACTTCAACAACAAAAAATTGCAGAGAAGCAGATTGGATGGAAGAGATGACTTTAAGAGACATGGATTTGCTGAACGGAAATATGATTGGGGATATATTGCCTGCGTACACTTGGTCCAACGGAAGCTGGCAAGCTACACTTGATTACTTCTTTGTCTCTGGCAATTTATTGCTTGAAATGATAATAAGGAAGGTGGTGAAGACTTGCATGAGTGATCATGACCTCTTGATTATGACACTAGAAAGACCACAAATTAATTCACACAAAAAAATGGAACCATAGAATTGAGGTGGAGGGGGCCTTAATCGCATACAAATAAAACCAACGGACGTTCCAATGAGAACAAAAGACTTAACAGAGTTATTTAAAAAAGCAGGACACAGTGGAATACAACCAACCATTAATGGAATACAAGGAAACAAAAAAAGGTCCATGAAAACTAACATTTTTACATGTACAAATATTTAACATAGAAATAGTAAACCAGAAAAACTACTAAGAAAAGATCTCAGAAAATGAAGAACACAAACTCAGAAGACAAAAAAGAGATGATAAGAAAACCGAACCAAAAATATAAAAATTGGACAAACATGTACAGAATTAATTTGGACCTGAAAGAATGCTTGATGCCCTAACTGACTCTAATGGGAGGAGCTTGTGGCAATTAATTAAAAAAATCAGCAACCCGACATCCTCATGTTTTCTTGACCCAATACCAGAAGAAACATGGGTGACACACTTTAATACACTATTCAATAAGTCGAATGAACCTTTGAATAACCCCAGTGAAAAGTCCATGGGGGATATCCTGTGAAACAGAAGAGATCCTTCATTTGATAAAGGAAAGCAGTAAATCCTGAGCTCCAGGCTCTGACAGGTCTAGGCACTAATAAAGGAAGCTCCAGAACAATGGTCAGTCTTCGGCAAAAATGTATTTAACAGAATTTTCGCAAGAGGTAAAATACAGAAAGCATGTAAGTTAGCCATCATGATCGCTATTTTCAAACAAGGGGATAGATATGCACCGGCGAATTGTAGACCACTCACCTTTTTAGATGCAGTGGGTAAAATGTTTGCGATGGTCATACTAGCCAGATTAAAGGTTTGGATAAAAAATATCCAACTCTATTGACACAAGACAAATGGGATTTGTCAACAAAGTTGATTGTAATTTAAATCTGTTGCTCCTAAAATTGCTAAAACAATGATCTGAACACAAAAAAGTGAAAATGTATACTGCTAGTATAGAGCTGAATCACGCTATTGACAGCATCAACCGTGACTTATTGTGGGAGAAATGAAAGATGCCCAAGTGATCTTCTCAACATAATCCGATAATTGTATTCTAATACCAACATGCAAGTGAAGCTTGACCATCTGGGAAATTTATCAAGAGTGATCAAAACCTCTAAAGGTTTGAAGCAGGGTTGCCCTCTAGCAGGAACCTGTTTAACTTTTTCATTACGGATATAAAAGAGGTTTTGTCAGACATCACTACCTTCCCTCTGAAGATCAACGGGGAGGCCGTAGGATGGTTGTTATATGCAGACAACCTGATCCTGTTAGACCAGACCAAGGTTGTTCTGCAGAGGAAATTAACCATCCTACAAAAATATGTTGACAAAAATGGCCTAATGTCAATGCTTCAAAGTCTAAAATCATGGCATATGGAGACAAGCAAAACAAAACAAAAGACTCCTGGATGCTAGATAAAGAGAGGCCCTGCCCGTTCACGACCAGAAATATCTAGGTTTCATCATAAATATTTTCAAATGCGAAATACCTTGGATTGAGAATGTGAGAAAGAAATGATATCAACTGATGGCACAAGGCATAGCCCTGAAAAACCAATTCAGTAAATTATCATTAACACCGATCCTAAAATACTACAAAAAAAACCTAACTCTGGTTATCATCTATGGAGCCGAAACAAATATAGGATTAAGGGAAGAAATGTGGGATCGGTATGAGTTCAATTTTTGGAAAATAATAAAAAATGTACCTAAATCTTTGCCAGTACAAATAATCCGCCACGAGTTAGGATTGAATTCACTTCATTCCAAGATTATGTGGAATAAAATCTCACTATTTAGGAAATCGATTATAGAAGATTGTCCACCACAATTCGAAAAATACTCAAAAGAAGTGAAGATGAATGGACAGTCAAGAACTGGAAAACAGAGTGTTTTACTTTCCTCTCTTACCTTGGTACATCAGCTGAAGCCCTGTGTAAAAATCATATGCTTGTAAAGAAAACGAAATGGGCTGATGACTAGCAAAAAAACAGGCAAAACGAGCAATGTCTAAAATTCACACATTATCCAAAAATATCATTGGGTTATCGAATGTGACAAAAAGATATCTGAACAAATTCCCTAACAATCTTGGGCGGAACATACTATTAAGGCTCAGATTGACAATATTACACAACAATAGTACTTTAAAAAGATATAAAAAAAGTAGCTGTAGATGAATGCCGATTGTGTGGACATATTGTGGGTTTGGATGCCGAGGAATGGTGGGAAAGAATATATCAAGCGGATAATCAAAGAACCAATTATGCCACAGTGAACTTTTTGAAAGCAACATTGATTAAACTAAAAGACAATTTAGAGAAAGTCCCGCCAAGTCTCGAATAAAAAGAGAGAAATCCAAAAACAGACAACCGATACTTGAAGGAAATTTAGCACTGCATTAAAATCTGGACCCACTTGCGAGAGAAACAGTTTATGAATGGTCATTTTAAATCTAGCTAAAAGTTTGTAATAAACCAAATGCCACGGTAGTTATGGTTAAGTTGCTGTTTCCATAGGAAGAGCACTTTTTGGGCGGCTTATAACTCTGCTCCTCCTGGACGAATCCTCACCAAACTTTGCAAAAAAAGTACATGGGGCACTCTGAATTTTTTTTAAAGTTTGGTGATAAATTGTCCAGGGGCTGCCGTCATGACCGCGGACACACAACGTCTCTGTCCATTGGCTGCTGCAAGACGTCTTCTGCGTCAGATGGTTTGGATGCGCCCGACATCTTGGATCCGCTGAAAATGGAGTAACAAACAGCGTACACATGCTTTTTCATTATGCTATTTTGCTGTGGCACAGAGCATTTGGAAAGGTTCACACAGTAAGAAATGGGTGATCTATGCATTTGTTCCTCGGCCGTCATGATGTAATTTCTATGGACACCTTGAACGTACAGTAAATGTGGGGGATAATAACGATAGCACTTCAGTCCATATAGTGGGCAGGAAATTTGTAACACTTGACTGCATGTAGTCGATAGGAAATGTGTAACTCTTGAAAGCACACGGGTATAGATAGGCAACATTGAATTGACAACATGCTGTGACCGTATTATTTTTCGTAATGCCTATTATTACAATCATTAGTACGCCACCATGGGTGGCACATGCTATGGTGGTAGTGGCCAGGGGCTACAGTCTTCACATATGGGTGATTAATGCACTTGTTCTGGGGGTCGGTCGTCATGATCTAATGTGTATGGACATCTTGTACGTACAGTACACTTATACCTACTTACTGACGTATGTTCTACAGCCTCCTTGTGTGCACAGAAAAGGAGGGGTCCAATAAGGGCAGTATTTGAGGCCGTGTATTGCACAGGGGAGTTGTTACATTTGTACGGACATGTGTGGTGTTAGGGAACATTGAAATTGCCTACATGCTGTGAATACATTACTGTTTCCAATGCCTATTATTATATCCATTAGTACGCTGCCATGGTTGGCACATGCTACAGTGGTTGTGGCCAGGGCCTAGAGTGTTGGATGCATGGCTGTCGATCAAAGGCTGAAGGCCTTACTTACAAGACTCTAGGCCCTAGCCACAACCACCGTAGCATGTGCCAACCATGCATACACCCCTTGTGTTGCATTTTCATTGGCAAGTTGTGGAGAGTGTGTGCAGTGTTGGGTGCATGGCCTAAGGCCATGCACCCAAAAACAAAGAGGTGGTTGTGGGGACATCCTGCACTCTTGGGTGCAAGGCCGAAGGCCATGCACCCAATAATACACTTATACATACTTTATGACGTATGTTCTGTGGACTCCTTGTAAGCGCAGAAAATGAGGGGGAGTTGTTAGATTTGTAGGGACACGTGCATTACTGTTTCCAATGGCTATTATTATCTTCATTAGTACGCTGCAATGGTTGGCACATGCTACGGTGGTTGTGGCCAGGGCCTAGAGTCTTGGATGCATGACCGCCGCCTGAAGGCCGAAGGCCTTACTTCCAAGACTTTAGGGCCTGGCCACAACCACCACCGCATGTGGAAACCATGCATACACCCCTTGTGTTTCATTTTCATTGGCAAGTTGTGGGGAGTGAGTGCAGTGTTGGGTCCATGGCCGAAGCCCATGCCCCCAACAAGAAAGTGGCAGGTACTACACTTGGAAGACACTGCACACCCATCCCATGTAAGATCTACAGACAGACACCTAAGAGGGACGCCTCTGGCCAGAGGTACAGCAGGATAACACACCTATAGAATAACCCCACTACCACATATCACAGAGGTGGTTGTGGTGAGACCCTGCATGCAATACTGAAGTCATAAGCAGTGGAGTTCCAAGTTAATATGGGTGTTGTGGATTCTGGTCGTTGTTTTGATTCCCTAGTTTCTTCACTTCATGGCTGCAGACGATGGTCTGAAAAGAAAATTCATAAGCAGCTACTTTACAAGGACCATGTTTCACATATGCAGTGATGGTTGTGGATAGGACCTGTACTCCTTGCAACTTGTTTGTAAGGCGTAGATGGTAGGTTACTCACCGCAGATGAAAGGCCAGCCTACAGGCACTGCAGCATATTACTACCACACATTAGGCAAGTACATTCCCATGTGTAGAAAATGGCTGCCATTATACTTACTTCTTACTTTGTTTAGAATCCAGTAAAAAAAAATGTGTTTGGTTTTCGTACTTGGCGGAAGTATCACTTTTTCCATTTCTGTGATGAAAGAAAAAGGTGTGTTAATGTTTGCAGATTTTCCACATTTATCACTTTGCTTAATAGACAGTTCTTTTGTTTTTAGACTCTCATTTTTACTTTACAAACCAGTGTACTGTGCATTGCGCTCAGTTTCTGTGTTTGCTTTTCTAATCCTTAGGTCTGGGGAATAAAATCCTTGTGGGATTTAAAAAAACCTTCATTTCTTAAGCAACTAAGTACTTCATTTTTTCCTTTCAGTACGTTCTTCATTTTTCTGATCAATGTTATGTTTGTTGCCTTCCTGCCCATTTTTATCAACAGTTAGATACCTCTAGGCATATTCAAACTGTGCATTTGTTCCTACAGATTTTCGATACTCATTCATTTGTGTTGTTGTTACGTCCTGTTTCCTTCATCTTTCCCATTAATGTTTTCTTTGTTGCCTTCCTGCCGATTTTAAACAACACTTAGATACCTATAGGCATATTCTACCTGTGAATTTGTTTCCAACAATCTGTGATAATCATTTATTTGTGTCATTCTTCCATCCTGTTGAGTAGTTAGATACCTGTAGGCGTATTCTAACTGTGCATGTGTTCCTACAGATTTGTGATACTCATTCATTTGTGTCGTTGACATATTCTGTTTCCTGTATCTTTCCCATTAATGTTTTCTTTGTTGCCTTCCTGCCCATTTTCAACTGCAGTTGGATACGTATAGGGGTATTCTGCCTGTACATTGGTTTCCAACAATCTGTGATAATCATTTATTTGTGTCATTCTTCCATCCTGTTGGGTAGTTAGATACCTGTGGGCGTATTCTAACTGTTTGTAGTCTTTCACTTACTTTGTTCACCCTCTGCTTTAGAGTAATGGTGCTATCATTACATTCAAACCATTCACAATTCTTTTTAATGTATGCAGTGTAGTGACCTGCATTGGTTGTAGCTCCTGCATGGTAGATTAATCCTACTGTTGTAAAGGTTTTCTTTCCAAGTGACACTTGACCGTGTGTAAATCCAGTTAGTTTGCACTTGTTTTTGGTGCCATCTGCATCATAACGTAGAAGCATAAGTATTATGTAGGTACTATGTAGGCACTATGTGATTGTATCAGTAAGGCAGAGCGATTGTCTGAATTGCGAATTGCAAATACTACATAATCTGCCATGGTTTACATTTTGTACAAGTTGCTGAAAAGGAATGCTCTCACAATGGAAATATACACAAATCGCACATTTGGGATTTCTTCCTGTATCACTTTGTTACAGAGAGTGCATGTATGTTTCCACATGTACTAAATTTGGAAGATTTCATTTACAGGTATAGTTTTGTTTTCCAATACTAATAGTATGCACATTAGAAATTCTTGTGGATCTTCTTGTGAGTTCATAGTGAATCTCACCATTCCAGCACAGTCGTCCAATTTTTGCCTTACTCCTTAAACACTGTATGTGTTGTCAGGATTGCTTGTTGCATTTCTATGCAGTACTAACATTTGCAAACACAATTGGCCTGTGCTGTGCAGGTAAATATTGTTAGCATTTGGTGGCAATTGAAATAGAATATTCATTGCGACATTTGCATAGCAACTTACCCCACTTTCATTTGTAAATTTAAATGGGCCAGCAAGTTCTGTACCTGAGTGCATTTTTCGTTTTTTCTGTTGCTTCTTTGCCGACGTGCCTGGTTCACATTCCCTAATAGGTTCTTCTATGTTTGCGGCAATTGATGAAACGTTAGCTTCTTTTCTTTCTTTTGCAGAATTTCCTGTTGCATTCTGTTGCATTTCTGTTTCATTTACTTTTCTTTTACCACGTTTCACTTGATCTGGAACAGGGTATTGTTTCAGATGAGGGGTGTACAGTGAACACAATCTATTGTATTCTAGAATGCAAGGAATATCAGCTTTGACTTTACTTCAATCAAAGTTAATTAACAAAAGACTGTCAAGTGTATGTAAGCGTGATAATGCTACGTAGCTCACGCCTTCCTTAAACACTGTCTTTCCTCTATCTATCAATGCATTATCTAGGGTAAGACCTTTGGATTTATGAATTGTAACTGCATATGCAAGAGTTAGCGAAAATTGCTCTCTACGTACATACATGTCTTTGAAGAGAAGGAATCAAGCCATTGAGCGCCGTAACCTTTTTACTTCTGAAACTTTATCAAAGCGAATATTTACAAACTGAATGCTGTTATCACGTGGGTATGATTGAAAGCCAATAACTGTGCCCAGTGCTCCATTAACTAGCCCTTGCTCTATGTCAAGGATACGTTTAAGCATTACTCTACAATTTAATGATAATTTCAATACTTTTTCCAACCTTCTGTGTTGGAGATTGAATGTTCTAAACTATTTATTCTTGTTGTGGCTTGCTCACACATGGGTACTGTCAAGCCATGTACGCCTAGTTTGTCTGTGGCGCTAATTTCTATTATTGCTTGCATTTCTTTCTTTAGCATTGTTTCATTGAATTTGAAACAGCTTGCAAGAGTTGGCATTAAGGCCATACAATTGACATTTGTGTGTGCTATTTGTTCATTAACATCAGTTGTGGATGCATTATCACCATAAAGTGCATGCATATGCCGCTTTTTCAATACAGCTTGTGCTTCTTGCGATAATACACCAACTCTAATACTTTTTAAGATGTTGGCATAAGTGAGATCTGCAGATTGCCGCATGTTCTCAGTTAATTCTCTGTATTGGAAATGTTGCCAAAGGTTAACATTACCTATGCTACCAACAGTTTTCCGTCAGAGTTTGTGGCCTAAGGTTTTAAAAATCGGTTCACCTTTTACTGGTGTCAATTGTAGAAGATCTCCGAAAACGATAATGTGTTTCCCAGCAAAGAGTTCTTCCTTAATACTTTTAAGTACTGAGATGAATCAAAGCCAACATTAGATTGGAGACCATGCTCTCTTCATCTATTAGTAGCATTTTCATTTGCTTCAATACTCTCTGTAATTTCATTGTAGCTTCTGCAGAAAGTTTGTAGTAGTCTAACTTATTTTGATGCTCTACTGGAAGCAGTAGTAATCGGTGAAAAGTCACACCGCCTATGTTGTAGGCCGCTAAACCTGTGGGGGCTGTTACAACAGCTGACAGTTTGTTGTTTGTCAATTGCTGCAGGAACGTGCTAATAATTTTGATTAAGAATGTTTTCCCTGATCCAGCTTCCCCACTGACGTACAGCAGTATAGGTTTGTAATTCTGGCAGGTGCATTCTTTATTTTCGTGCTGTACGCCATGCACAATTTGTTTTGTTACCTCTTAAAAAATGGTGCGCTGATCGTTGTTAAGTTTTCCTTGTTGCACAGTTAAGTCCTCTGTATCTTCTTGATACTGATACATAGTGTTTTCTACTTCTGCCATAGCAACTTCAGCCTCATTTGCTATCAGTGGTTGTCCTAATGGCTCTTGACTTCCTGTTACAGAAGGTTGACTACTGTCGGAAGAGTCTTTTACTAGTTGGGCCTGATTTTTTTCTTCTTGGTGCTGCTCATTGTGTAACATTGTTTCGGTGATAGTGCTTTCATTTGCTTTGAAAGCATCTTCATAGCATTCATAATTATCTAGTATGTCTTCCTCTTTTCTCCATGGTTTGAAAAGTTGTAAAAGAGACATGTGACATAATTCTTTCTGTTGAGGATTCTTTAATGACAACTTCACACGATTAATTAAGCTTCGTTTGTTAAGTTTCACTAAGCTCCCTTCACAATCGGTCACTCTATATCTACGTTTACTTTCATCAGGTTTTACATTATTTTTGTATGCAAGTTTTGAGCTATGTGGTACAGACACATGCTTTCCAGAGTGGTACACCTGTTCGGATATTATGTGTCCAGTAAATTGTTTTTCAGAATGTCTTGGCTGTTGGGATCATTTCTGGCAATAGTTTCTATGTCCTCATATGATTTCAGCACAATTTTTCTAGATTTTGCAGGACCAAGACTGAGCCATACTATGTTGTCTGATTTTCCGTACAAAGCAGTGCTGGTTAAACGATCTGCTGCTTCATAGGCCCCACATTCTCTATGAGAGAGCATTTTCATGCCTAGGCTGTACAATTTCTGTGATAATGTTTTGTCTGATGCTAGGTCATCCCAGAGGTCTTGAAGCTCTGTTTTTTCTGCTTTTGTTAAGTAGGCTGTAACATATTGTGCAACAGCATTTGAATTGTCTGCAATATACTGCACATCTATGTTTGCATTCCATAATAAAGCAATGATTGCATTATAATCATTGATATATTTTGATTCTTCACTTCTTTTTATGTAATATGTGTTTTTAGGTGATTTACCTTTAACACTATGTCGAACTGAAGACATGAAGTTGTTTACTTCACCTGTTTCTGTAACTGGTCTGGGGAAACCAAAGCGGCATTTGGTGTAGTATTTATCTTTGTTTTTGTATTTACTGCGACAATAGTTGTACATTTGTGTCTTTGAAATTGTAAAATCTGCGTATGCAGCTCACTATGACTCTGTTGTGAAGGGATTTCACATGTGACATATTTTTGGATAAACTGCAAAACAGTGCTATCACTGTCGTGGCCAAATTTCGGTGCACCTTTGATCCATAACAGCATGTGAGTATGTGGTGCTACTCTCGCTTGATATTCTTTTCTCCAAAAGAAGTGTTGCACTTCTCAAAGGGGAGGAACACTTTTATTGCAAATAAAGTGTAGCATTGCAATGAAATGATGATGGACATATCTTGAGACATTAACTGGATTTAGAGAGCAAAGTTCTCCAGGTGTTAATATATCTATGTTGTTTTTGTTTCTGTTTGCTATGCGTAGGAACTCATGCAAATCTTCCCATGCGTAATCTGCACAATTTAGCGTAACAAACCAAGTTGGTGGTCCAAGGTTTCTGATCATGCAACGCACGTCTCTGTGCCGTCTAAACCAGTATTCCTTTGTACCGCACATGTTTGCAAACAAATTTGTTATACTTGATTGTAAAACCTCATCTTTTTCTAGTACTTTTTGTATTAACTGTGTAGTTGACATATTTTGAAAGTGCGTTCCAGATTTAAGAAAGTTTGCAACTCCATAACATAGTGTTGATAATTCACTTTCGTACGGTAGGTGGAATAAGTATTCCACTTTTTGTCTAAATATGGAATTTTGGGAATACATTCGTAATGAGCGGTATTCTGATGCCCCAATCTGAGTGGGTCTATCATCGTACCTCCAACCTTTGCCAGTAGGAAATAGCAGTGGAAAAAAAGCACGTGCTTCTATACTTTTTTCCCAAATACTCATAGGTGACCCTTGGGTTTGTCGCATTTGGTAAGTTTCTAGTGTATGATACAAACTTTCATTGGAATGCAATGGATGAATTGTGTAATCGTCTAACAGAGTGGATACTGTAGCTGGATCCAGAAGTTCGAATTGTCCAGTTTCTTATGGCTCTTGAATTATTTCAGTTGTTTGCCTTAAGCTTTCATCAATATTGATTTCCTTGTAGTACTCATTGTTGTCTTTTAGATATCGCAATGCTTGTGTAACTTTGTGTAAGTCTAATAATTGTTGCCAATTTTTTTTGTCCTTTGTTGGTACTCCATTTACGAAGACTATTAAAGAATGCTCTATTGAACGTTCCACTCCTAGAGTGTGCACATTTTCCATCAGATCTTATGGCAAGTACACTACTTTGTCACAAATGCCTTTCACCAATTCAGAGGGAAGTAAATTTGCTGTTTTTGGATGAAGGCGTATAATTGCTTGAAATGGGTGAACTGTTTGAATTATTATGCTCACATACAAATTGAGCTGTTGCAGGATTTTTATTAATGGAAACAAGTCCAAATTATTTGTAATTGCACGTGAAGGAGTGTGGTTGTTGTCTAATTTTGCAGCACAGTAACTGCAACATATTAGACGTTCAGTTACTTCATATTTGCTTTCAGCTAAAAGGTACAAAGCTAATTCAAACCATTTAGAGTCTTCATTGTTTTCTATTTTGTATGCTGTGTCCACATTTTTTGTGTTCCTTTTGTAAAACGTTCTGCGGCAACATACACACACATGGTTTGGTACTTCAGCCGATGACCTTTTAAATGTTAGTATTTCTTTTCTGTATATGTGTAATAGAAGGTTGCCATGTGCAGGATTGTCACTACCATGCTCTAAACCTGTTGCATTTTCTACGTGGCTCTCACTTCCAAAATACTTTTTCTGAATACAGTCCATTTCTTCTTGTAAGTATTTGGGTGTACCATGCAGAAGAGTGGTATTTAAATTGCCTGATTCTGAAGCTGGACTTTTTGCACAATGGGCCTCATTACACGGTAGGCGCTAAAAAATGTGATTTACCGTCATGGCGCTATTAGCGTGTCCGCCATCGTAGGAGACCGCTAATAGCGTTACATTACGAGTTAGCGGACACGCGCATAGGGCCATGACGGTAAATGACCCCACCGCCATGGCGGAAAAGCACCTTACCGGCTCCGACCAAAGTGCTGATAGCACCTCCGCCCTCATGCTGCACGCTATTAGCGGTCACCGCTGTTAGCGGTCACTGCTATTAGCGGTCACTGCTATTAGCGGTCACCGTAAAACACCGGAACCGGAAATAGCGTCATTGCACCGGAACGGGAAAGAGCCCGGCGGCCATCTTTAAAAACACAATCCATTGCCATCCCCTGCACTCAGGACCTGCAGCAACACCACGACTGGCAAAACCACATCCCAGAAGAACAAACAATGCCCAAGGCCCTAAAGAAAGCCGATGCGCGCCAGCGCAAAGAACGCTTCTCAAACGAGGAATTGAAAATGCTGGCAGACACCCTGGCTGCAAATGCAGACGTAGTGTTCGCTAGCGACATGCGGCGCCCGGCACTCCTGAGAAAAAAGGAAATCTGGGCTGAGGTGGCGCAGAAAGTCAGTGCGGTGGGCTCCACCCCCCGCACCGTAAAGGACGTGCGCAAGCGGTGGGATGATCTGCGCCTCCGTGTACGCAGCATTTTATCGGCCAACAGGAATCTGACCATGGGCACAGGAGGCGGAGGTGGATCCCCGATGAAGATGCAGGAGTGGGAGGAGACATGTGCCAGCACCATTGGCATAGAATCCATCGAGGGAGTGGGCCGAATGGAGTGTGGTGTGGCAACAACGTCAGACGGAGGTGAGTGACCACGCAAGACACAGCAATGCCAAGCATGAGTCCCTCCCCCAAATGTGAATTGGGAATCAGCTAATGGAAGGGGTCATCACACACACATGTACACAACCCTGCATATATGCCCTGCACATCCCCACACAACCACATGCATGCAGCACCTCACACACGTGTCACCCTGACACATGTCCGGATGACCCACCCATCTGGCCAACAACCTGCAGGCCCAAAGTAGATGTCCAAATCCAAAGAACTGCAGCAACAACAACATATGCATGATGCACGTTGACCCATCACTGATGTTATCCCTGTCTTGCTCCCCCACAGGGTCACAATCTGACAGTGAGGAGCTGGACTCTGCAACGCAGGCCCCACCACCCAAAAAGCAGGCCAAGGGAAAGGATGCAGGCACCAGGCCCAGTACATCGAGGGGCACTGGGATATCTGGAGTGGCCCAGCGTTCAAAAGCTACCCACGCAACGACCACACCAAGGGTCGAAATGCCATCCGACACTGTGGCAGCACCCCCACCACCCACCCCCACCACTCAGGAGCCAGTGCCAGAAGGCACGCCGTCCGCAGCCAATAGCTCCGTTGGGGAAGCAGCAGCCACGGCACCTATGAGTGATGTGGACGACCCATGTCCGACACCGGAAGGGCAGCGTACACCCAGCCCCCAGCTGTCCCCACTCCACAGCCCATGCAACACATCCAATGGCAGCATCCATGAGGTGCATGCCGGAGATGCAATGGATGGGTCATTCAGTCCCGTGGCGAGCTCACCTGATGTCGGCCACATGCAGCAAGCTGCGCCGAGGAGTAACAGGGGCAGGGCCGCAGACGACACCATGAGCCTGATACGCCAGCGCCAGGAGGAGCTCAATGCCCTGGTTGCCCGGCAAGTGAGCGAGGCTGCCTCGACCAGGGAGGAGATCCGGGTGTTGTCAAGGGACATGAAAGCTGCCATGGACAGCAACACGACGCGCCTATGTGACGAGATGGCCGCTGTGAGGCAGGTCCTAACGCGCATTGCTGAGGCGATGGAGAGCATGCGTCACTCACAGGGAGCAGATCAACCAGCCACGCCCTCGTCTACTAGCTCCGACCAGACAACCATCCTGCGCAGGTCCAGCCGGTCCTTGCGGCGGTCAGACTCACAACCCCCCAATGGTGGTAGTGGAGGAGGGAAGTAGGGCCAGCCTGTCCCTGTTGACACTTGGGAACTAATGCAGCACTGATGTGCACACCATGTTCGGTGGAGTTGTGGGGGGAGGGGGGGAGGGTGTTCGGTGGAGTTGTGGGGGGAGGGGGGTGAGGGTGTTCGGTGGAGTTGTGGGGGGAGGGGGGTGAGGGTGTTTGGGGGAGTTGTGGGGGGAGGGGGGGTGAGGGTGTTTGGGGGAGTTGTGGGGGGAGGGGGGTGAGGGTTGTTGGGGTGGAGGGTACATGCACGTTTGAATGTCATAATGCTCAATACAGACGTAATGGCATGGATAATCACATGACTGGACATTGATAATTGTGTATGTGTGCTTTATTGTTGAAGGGTGCACTGTGATTATGTCCTCCATACACCCCGTGCCCTGAGCTGAACACCAATTGCACCCTCCTAATCCATGTGCATCAGAAACAATGGTCTATCAGGTGCTGCCGCACAGCACGTCCCTCATGGGCATCGCCACCTGCATGACCTGCAGCCCCCTCTCCTCCATCCTCATCCCCGTCATCATCCTCAGACGGTGGTCGCAGTTCTATGTCAGGGGGCATTGGCACATTCCGTCTGATACACATATTGTGAAGCATGACACATGCCATGGTGATCTTGGCCACCTTCTCATGCCCGTACAGGAGTGCCCCGCCCGACCTGCTGAGGCACCGGAAGCGTTCCTTCAATAGGCCGAATGTCTGCTCGATCACCACGCGGGTACGGGTGTGTGCATGATTGTAGTCCTCTTCGTGCCTGTTCTGTGGGTTCCGCACAGGGGTAAGGAGCCACCTCTTCAGGGGATAACCTGCATCACCTGCATGGGTGCAACAATGGGTATGTGTAAGTGTCTACATAATGTGGAGCGTGCACATATCACACAAACAAACATTGCATATTCAACGACATCCACTGATCCAAGCACGCATGGCAATCAGGGTAACTGCAATGTGGGAAGGTGAGGTGGTCCTTGCAAGTGGACATGCACCATGCATGCATACAGCAGGGATTGCCATGTCCCGCCAGAGTTTAAGTGATTTGTGTTTCCTGGCCCTGGCAACGTTAGTGCCACACTGCTAGTACACTGCCATTCCTTAGTTGATGTCCCCATGCTGTTTGATGGCAATTCTGTGGTGGGGTACGGGTGTGCCTCACCACAATGGCTACAGGGGATCCATTTGTATGCACTCATGTGCGCGGACCATTTCTGATGTTGTTCAGCGTACATTTCAGTTGTGATTTTGATATGCATGTTGCTGATTTGTGTAATGGGGGAATGGTGTGTTGTGCGGTGTGCATGTTGTTTGGAATGGTCTCTTTGGCATAATGGATTGATATGTTTGCCGTGGCACTCACTTCCGGCATGTGGTTTTGTCTCTGGTCCATTGTGGGCTGCCTCACTGTACAGTGATGCAAATATGTATGTCCATTCTTCTCATGACACAAGTTCACGCCCAGTTGGAGTATGCATCTCCCCCCCCCCCATTCACGGCCAGTTGGAGTATGCATCTCCCCCCCCCATTCACGCCCAGTTGGAGTATGCATCTCACCCCCCACTCACAATCCACATCACACTGACATGTGGTCGGCCTGCTACTCACCAAGTAGCCACGAACGTTGTCCAGCATGTCGCTCCATGTATCGTGGTATTGTCGAGTTCCGCAGGACCATTGCATCATGGGTTGAACCGGGATATCGGGCACAGCAATGTGTGATGATCTTATTGGAGTCACATACCATTTGGACGTTGATGGAGTGGTATTGCTTTCTGTTACGGTACACTACCTCATTGGCATGTGGGACCACCAGTTCTACATGGGTACAGTCGATGGCCCCGATGCAACTTGGGATGCCTGCCAGTGAATGGAAGCCAACTTTGGTGTTGGAGATCTCCTGGGCAGTCCGTGGCATGTATATGTGTTGACTTGTGTGCTGCAGGGGGGCATCGAGCACCTGGTTCAGTGTGCGTGAGAATACTGGTTGTGATATGCCATGCATCTGACCTACCGTATGCTGGTAGGTGCCTGTGGCCAAGAAGTGGAGCACTGTTACTACCTTCAGTAGAGGGGGGATGGCAGTACGGATGTCAATGAGACTCACAATGTCGTTGTATATCATGTCTACTATGGTGGTGATGGTATCCCAGTCCAGACGGTACAGGGTGTGTATCTGCTCAGGGGTTAGGTTGACTGGACTGGCTCTGATCCTGGGAATTGGTGGCTGCCTCTGTGGTATCACTAGGTGCACTGGTGGTGCTTGCTGCGCCTGTCTTGCCCTCCTCCTCCTCCTCCTGCGTCTCCTCTGTGCTGCCTGTTGTTGTAGCTGCTGCACAGCAATCATGTCCTCTAGCCCATGTAATGCTGCTAGTATTGCATCCATCTTGGTGTGGGAATGGGTGTGGGGAGGGGTGTGGTGTGCTCTTTTGTGCTGCCAGTCTCCATTGCCTCCACCTGTGCTGATTTTGTCCACCTGTGGCAGGTGGGAACTCTGCTGTGCTCTTTTAACGTGTGGTTCGCGATGCCGGTATTAGCGCCTTGCCGGTAAGGGTTCTTTGGGTCTACTACATGCCGGTATTGCCATGTACGCATGGCTCGTGATGCCGTGATATTACCGCTATGCCGCTATTTCCGGTCTGAGGGGCCGCGCGCTCACGGACTTGCCGCTAATAGTGCCACCGTACTTTGCGGTGCCGCTAATAGCGGTATGTCCGGGTCGTGATTGGGGAGGGGATTTACCGATACCGGTAATCCCTTACCGGTAACGGTATGTCCCTACCGCCTACCGTGTAATGAGGCCCAATATATTTTATTCACTACATTTCTCACTTTAGAATGATGTACTGATATTCGTTTGATATCATGGAAGGTACTTTTGCAAATAGGCCCAGAAATGCAGGCTAGTGAATGTCCTTTTAGTCCTGTGTGTTTTCGCACTACACAAATATCCATATTTTGCAGCACTTTGATTTTACTTTTGTGTTTACCTTTTACATATTGATTGAGGAACACACGTAAAGATTTGAAAGCTTTATTTGGAATGGCACACATTGATGTGCACAGCCATTTGTATACTGGACGGTGTGGTTCTGCTGAATCGAGAGGTAATTCTGTGTTTTCAGAGGACAGTTTTGTGAGCAGTGTTTCTTGTTCCATGATGGTAGTATTGATTTTCTCATACCCACGTCCATGGCTATGGATGGCAATTGTGTTTGTTTGATTTTGATTGTATGCTTCTTCATTGAAAAATGGCTCTGTGGTTGTTGTGTGACTCCATTCACCATCACAAACATGCAAAAAATTATTTTTGTTCACATTCCGTTCATTTGTAGTTTGGTACTTACTTTTGTTAGTGCTTTCATCCTTTTTAACACTAATATGAACAACTTCCTTTTGAGAAGGATTGCTCTGTCCACGAGTGCTTGCAGAATTAACTTTCTACGGTATGTTTTAAGCGGTGAGGATGACTTTGGTCCTCTTCTTAGTAGATTCAGAAGGACTCTGTGACGAAATATTTTTGCTAGAATACTTTTTTTACTATATGTTCTTCTTACACTATCAGGATTATTAGGAACATTGTTAGCTGTACTGCAGCTGTTTCTTTGACATCATTTCTGTGTTTTGCGATACTTTTTGATGGAGGACGTACAGTTTCGGTAGTTGAGACTTCTTTTATTATGTTACCCAATTGCATTAGGTGGTTTGTACCAAGTTTATCCCCTAACTCTACAACAGGTGGATGCTTACATTGGGTACCTTTATTTTTATTTGTTCTAATTCTGCATTTCTTTCTACGGAGCTGCGTTTTGGTAGGCATTCTTTGGTGTCTGTTGAGAAAAAAAATATTCTTTGGTCTGTTGTCCAATGTATGTCTGCTGTGTGCATGTGTGCCTAAGTGTGATGGGGAAACTCTTTGGCACGGTGTGTCAACGCACAGTGACCTCTAACTATCATTTGGTAATTTACTGTTTGCATAGTAGTACAATATGCTTTAGATGAGAGTACACAGTGCCCTACTTGTGCCCAGAACCATTATTAATAACCAAAATGGCAAAAACTTGCTACCGCCACTTATTTTGACAATCTAACCTTCTACGGATTTCCTATGTCATTTCAGTACCAAGCACACAGCCATTTGTCAGCCATTCCACCTGTTAATGTTTGTCCAATAATTGGATATTTGTAGGCAGAATGGTTTACAAATGAATGCTTCCTTTGGTGCCCAAAGTAAACAAATAACCCACGCAGCCTCCTTAAGGAGAAGTTACAATATGAAGGTTGTACTGTACTTACTTTTTTGTGGAAGATGCCAAGGTTTCTTCCGATATGTCGTCTGCAGTGTAGATGTTGTTGATTCTCAGGAGAGTAGTCTTCACTGTGAATTAAAAAAACGATATCAATTACTTTGTGTTTTTGCAGCCGTCATGATACTGCAACCTTTACTTGTACTTCTTTCGTCATATGATTCAACTTTCATGTTTCAACCCAATCCACGTGCACATTTCACTTCTCTCTGCATACTCTTTGTATACTACTTTCAATATGGTACTTCAAAGTCCTTCAAAATATCTATCTTTTTTTAGGGGTTTGGAAATGTCTTGTTCTTTACAAAGTGTACTATGCATAGGAGAGAAGTTTTTAAGTAATAGCGCAACGTAGTAGATTGGGCAAACTTTTTGTACTTCTTAATGCAAAGCATGATGTACAAAAATCGGGAGACCCTCCGAAGGACATGTCAGCACCACAATCGGGAGCGATTACTATTCTCATACGATCACATTGAAAGTAGCATTACTGTTGGCAGTACAGAGGACAGAACTGCGCCATTTTCACATACAAAATTAAGGTCTAACCTAAATTATACTTCTCAACTCACACGCTTTTGGTGGGTGTCACCCGCCTTGTAAAGGGCAGACTCACCCGCCAAGCCTCCTGCACGGCCATTCATTCCAATGGGTGTGTCACCCGCCAAAAACAAAATCAGCTCATTTCACCCGCACTTCACACAAAAATGCTTCAGAGCTATGCCTAAATAGGCATGATTGCAACATCTGTACAGGTTATGCAAAAGAAAGTAAACAGTCGTGCAAATTGTTAATGGCAAATCGGCATTCTTGCACTTTACAAGGGGGAGCGTTGTTATGTGCTTCCTATGGAAATTTACTGCCATTATTTTGTCTATTTTAAATTATAAGACTTCCACATGTACTCTGATTAGAATGAACATACCTGCACTCTATACTGATGCATGTGGTCATGCATGAAGCTGTATGTAGAAATGTGCAATCCTTGCACAGTGGCTTGTGAAGTAGGTGCTTTGCAATGGTATGCAATTTCCATTAAGAATCATCAGCAGTAATTTTGAAGTGCGCAATGATGATGACAGAGTTAAAATGTGATTGTTGGCTGATTGTGCGCCCGCTTAGTTGTGTCCAATGATGGACTCGCTTTGGTACCGCTGTAGAAAGGGTGGAAGGACTGGGTAAGAGTTACATGCCGCACGTAGGCAACACTTGTCCACTGGTAGGGCGTGTCACATACGGGTTTCTACAGCTAATCCTGCAAGGAAAGATGACTGTAGCCATCAGCCAATCAGACTTTCACATTACTCTTTTGTGTCGAAAGACGGTGAACACACTGAAAATGGCAGAAGTGCAGAGGGTCGGTGTTTCGCTGCTCAGAGACATTTTTGTGCAAGGCTTACAACACTATGCCAAGAGTAGGCATGTGGCACATTATTTCGATGTGCGAGGAGTGGAGGTGGTGTGGAGGGCTGACACTGATGCCAATGCTGTGGCAATTCTGCAAGTTTGCAGAGACATGCGTAGAATGACCACTCCTCATGTGGTAATTTTGCACTACGGTGCTTGCCACTTGGTATACCTGACTTCACGTACTTTGTTGGCAGATTTGGCACAGTTGGTTGAAGCAATCATGACCATCTTCCCAACATCCAACGTTATTTTTTCTGCTTTACTCCCCAGACTACAATGTTCTGTTTTCTGTCCAGATCAAAGCATCGGGAGGTGCAGCATCAATCGCGGCATACGTGCATTCATGCTGCGAGTTGGTATTTTTTTTTGTAGCCACGATAACATTGCTCCCATCAATGCGCATTACTTTGAAGGAGATGGCATTGCAATATCCTCTTTGGGAAATGTGATGTTCTTTTGGAACATAAGGCTTGCTTTAGAGAAGGTTCTGTAATGTTTGCAAGAGTAAAGCAAGGACAAAAACTTCAAAAAAATGCGTAAAATACCACATGTCTGTACGATATTTGGCCAAAAATAAAAAAAATGGCTCTTCTCAGAGCCTACCTTTAAGGGGAAAAAGGGGATTAGTACTTTAATGTACCGTCGTCACGCTCTGCTACTCTACATGTCCGTGAACATGGCGGTAGTTAACTGGCAGCACATATCATCACCGGGGACTGAAGGGTGGAGCCGCATGTAAATGAGAATGAGCGGCGCTAGGGATTGGTCCATAAGTTCAGTAGGTGTGTTCTGTCCAACATACTTTAGTAAGACCGTCTTCTCCCTCACAGGACACCATACAGCTATGGCTATCCATGCTCGAAAACAGATTGTCTGGATTGTGGGAGACTCATGGATACATTGGTTGAAGATGCATGCCGAAAGCTGCAGTTTATCTACAAATCTCAGATTTCCACATGCAGAAGTGCACTGGCATGGAGTGCGCGGCTTGAGATGGCTGGACTTGGTGCCTCTTTGTGTTACTTTACAGAGAGCGCGTCCTCTAGATATACTCATCATTCATTGTGGCGGAAACAGTTTAGGCCATGTATCTGGAATTTCTTTACAATTTGCCATTAAGGAAGGACTCGCGAAGCTCATTGACATGTTTCCAAATTGTCATATACTGTTTTCCCGTATGCCCAAAGACAAATATGGTTGCGTTATTCTGCATTTGGTCCACAAATGGAGAAAGCGAGAGGCAATGTGAATAAGGCTGTGTGTGCCTTTTTAAGAGAGGTTGGTATGTCCTCTTTCCACAATGAAAAGATTTTGTTTCTAAGAATTTCATTTTCCGCAGAGATGGAGTCCACCTCACATATGCAGGCAATCAGATGTTTCTTCACAATATACAAAATGCATTGTGCCCTCTTTTGCAATCACACTAACCTATCTGACAATCAGTTTCACCCAATCCACTCCTTTTCAACCCACACAACACACCACCAAAATGCTCTTTTCAGAGCCACCACTTACTCCCAATGTACACTTTATTGCGTTTGCTCCGCTTGCACCCTCCCTTTTTTGCCCTCTATGACTGTCTGCAAACTGTTGCTGAACTCCGCAGGGCTCTACGGCCTTCACTTCATAGTTCTATTGTTACACTGAGAAAGGCAGCTCTGAAAAGAGCCTTTTCTGTCATTTTTGTTGTTTTTAGGCTCATTGATTAACAGCACTCCACACACTAGGAGACGAGGCGAGAGGAGGGTAAGTAAGGGACACCAGCCATGGGGATAAGAAAGGGCAACTGAACCGATACATATTAAGGGTGATCTTTATTTAGGTAAGGAGCAAATCATCTGGTGCTCGCTGACTGCAGCCTAAAAAGCACTTCGAAGACTCTCCACCCTGCAGAGTACTGTGTCACAATACGTGCACACTACTGTCACCTTCGAACGGTAAGGGTCCACAGCATTGCAAATGGCTTGGGAAGCAGCTGGAGGGAGGCGCTCCCCCACAGGAGTGTCTCTTGTGGTGGGAGGATCAGATTCCGAGGATGCTGTGGAGGAACTCAAACGACTATGCTCTTCACATGCCACCACCTTGCGAATGTCCGCAGTGTGGAACAAAGTGAGGGGGCGCTTCATGGATGTCGTACCAAAACTGTACGCTCTAAATCTCCCGCGACTCAACACCACATCGCACTGGTTACACTTCACCAGGTTCACACGTGCTTTTGGTACGTTCCCATAAACAGAAAACAACCGCCACACCCACGACTCCCGGCGAGTGCTCCTAGTGCGTTGTTCATCCACTTCATTCTCTTCCTCCTCTTCTTCCTGAATCTCTACATTCTCACCCAAATATCTCTCTGTAGGCCCTTGGTGAGGTGGTGATGGTGGCGGGTTTTGGGGAGGTGCTGAGGCTAATAACCCAACAGCAGCCATGGAAGCCATAGTAATTTGTTTCCTTTTCGTCACTACAGCAGTAAAGGCAAAGCACCTCTATCTGCTATAGCTAGAAGGACAATGAAGATGTGCTCCGGGAGTGTGGCCTTTTCAGGGGGTGCAGGGGTTGCCTCGTGACCATCTTCATCCTTACAAAGCGGTACACTCAATTTTACACAGCAACTCCTGAGGTGGCCTATTGTTTGGGATGTGTGAAATTACATTTTTCCACTCCACAATACTTTGCCTTGTGTCTACAAGTTCATTTTTAGTGTTGCGGAAGCACACAAACCTTGGAAACTAGTCCCCGCGCTCAGCGTAGGTGCAGTCACAAGATGACATCCTCAACACATCCGCCCCCTTCATGAAAGTCCCCTGGGCAGCAAATGGAAAGAATCACACATGCGCATGCGCACAAATGTCCTACAGACAGTGTTCGGGTTCTCAAAGTACTTCAAAGTGCGACACAAATGAGACGGACAGTTAGGTACCGCGCAATGTTGCCAATCCTTTCGTTTGTACTGTGCATGTGCTTGCATGCTATGTTCACAATACGGACAGTTCCAGTGTCCTTAGGACAACTCCATTTTGTTTGCCTATGACCAAGCCGCCCACCCTGCCTGTTCGACGGACGGCACCATTGTGACTGCGCCCAATACGAACCGCTAAACTGTATTTCACACAATCCTTTTCTACTCATTTACACCCATTGCGGACATCTTGGGTGTTCTACCACCATGTATTATCTCGTTGACCAAAAAGTCGGTCACCAAAAATTAGTGATATCTATGTCCGGTCTGCGGACACACTTCCCTGTTCGGTCTGCGGACAGTGTCCTGATTGGCTAATCGGCTTGTGTCATGTCCGCGGACATGCAACATGTTCGCTGATTGGATGGTGAAGAGCGTGAAGTGCGTCAGATTTTTGGAAACGCCAGCCATCTTGTGTCCGCGGACGTCCGCAGACAGCACGTTGTCAAATGGTGGGGAAATACAATTTTGGCAATTGTGTTGTTTTGTAAGACTGTTTGGGGATGGTGGGGGGGTAAGAGATGGTTCGAATATTGTATCTATTTAGGTGGTAGGCACTGCTGTTGTGTTCCTTGTGTCGGCGGACCGTACCTCTGTCCTTGGTGTCTGTAATCGTTCCATATGGGAATGTCCTAAGGACACTATACCTGTCCCTACTGTTCGCAGGCAAGTTGAAAGTGTTCTAAGGACACACGTTGTGGTACGGATGTCCGCAAATAAATGAAAATAGGGGTGTCCTAAGGACAGTAAACTTGTCCGTATTGTTCGCAGGCAAGTTGAAACTGTTCTAAGAACATACGCGGTGTCCAGGATGTCTGCAAATAAATGAAAATTGAGGTGTTCTGAGGATACTATACCTGTCCATACTGTTCGCAGGCAAGTTTAAACTGTTCTAAGAACACACCTGGTGTTCGTGATGTCCGCCATTAATCAAATTGGAGGTGTTCTAAGGACACTATACCTGTCCGTACTGTTCGCAGGCAAGTTGAAATTGTTCTAAGAACACACCATGTGTTCGGGATGTCCGGCATTAATCAAATTGGAGGTGTCCTAAGGACACCATACCTGTCCGTACTGTTCACAGGCAAGTTGAAATTGTTCTAAGAACACACGTGGTGTTCGGGATGTCGTACTGTTCGTAGGCAAGTTGAAGCTGTTCTAAGAACACACTTGGTGTTCGGGATGTCCTCAAATAAATGAAAATGGTGGTGTCCTGAGGACACTATACTTGTCCGTATTGTTCGCAGGCAAGTAGAAACTGTTCTAAGGACATCCAAGGTGTCCGTGGACATTAAAAATGCCATGAGGCCTGTGATGCTGGAAATGCATTGGAGGGACAGGGCCTCCCTGTCCTTGTCCTGTAGTCCTTTTACATTGTGTTCTGTATTTTTTTCTGCCCAGGAGTCCATGTGGGACTCCTGGCAGTGCAGCTCTTCCTGTTTTTGGTTTGGTGTACAGACCCATGGGATACCCTTATGGCACCCATGGGTGGGGGCACAACCCTGAGCCCCTAGTGTATGTTTTTGGGCACCTGTGGGTTGCCCGCAGAGCAGGGTATGGGCTGGTGGCAGCTCCATGCTGAATTGACAGGTGCTCTGAGTATCCTCCATTTTGGGATACCCAGGCCCTGCCATTGGAATCAGTTGATTCCTGATGGAAAAAAGACGGCCCCTGTGGCCTCTTGCTTTCTATTGCCTGTTACCTTGTTTTCCCAAAGTCCTGGGAATCCCTGACTCTGTCCCTTCCCCCTGACTGGCTGTTGGGTGGAAGTTCCATATATATATTGTTGTTGTGAAGTCCAGTCCAGTCTGGCTGGAGCCTTCCCAGTGACTGTATGTTGTGGGTACACCCTGTGGGTGGGACCTGGATGAATGGAGTGTGTGACCAATATGCACTTCTTGTTGTGGCTGTCTGGTTTCTGGTATGAGAGACAAAGACTGAGGCAGCCCTGTCCGAAACTGGCCTGAATGCAGTGTCTAGTGTTGAATAGCTGGGTACTTGTCCCAATCCACATTCCTTGTTGTGAGTGTCTGAGAGGGAGGAGGATGGCCTGAATGCACTGTGTGCCTGATTGGCTGACTGACTGCATGAATGCCCTTCTGTATGATTGGCTGCTGAGTGTGACCCAGCAGTGTGGATGAGAGACAGGATAGTATATCTGGGGACCTCTCACCACTGGAAATTGTTCAGAAGCTGTGTCTACACTTGAAGAGTAACTAGAACTGCTGATCCTCGATGCCCAGCTGGAAGAAGATGACTTGCTGTTGCATCTGCTTCGACCTGATCTGAAAGCTGGCGAATTCGTCGAAGACTGATCCGAGAGAGTACCTGGTAAGGCACCCTCTTCCTGTGCTCTGAGGGACCATCGAGCACCGCTAACCTTCGCCAAGGCTCCCTGGAAGTCAGACCCTCGAAAGGCTGCCGACCCGAGACCGGACCGCTGAGGAGAACGAAGTGAAGCACCTGGACTTCGCCACTGTCAAAGTTAATTGCTGTTGATCAGGTTTCGCAGGTTTGTGTAACCACTGGTGGCCCGTCGAAGTTGGGTTGCCCCAGAAGAGGGGACCACATGATGCCGTGCCTCCGACGACTGGAGCCGCCCACTCCTTTGCCTAAGAACATTTGAATTACAGTACTCCCTTGTTGGCAACATTGACTGCTTTGTCCTGCCCGAGAAAGTCAAGGCCACCGACGCGCCGAGGAGAAACCGCCGGTGGGTTTCCCGCCACCTGAAGGCCACAAAAACTTCGACAACTCGACACCCTTGCTGGGCCACAGTTCTTCTAAAACACTTTGCGGTCCTGAACAATCAATCGCTGAGGTGCCCCGCACACCTCATCCTCGCAGGACGTCGCTGACGAGCACCGCCTGATCGACATTGTGGTCTCGGCACCCTCGAACTTCTAATCAACGTCGTCAACGCCAAGTGCACCTTCTTCGACGCCTCTCGACGTTCCGTGGCTCCTGCTTTAAAGGGAGTCACTCAAGAAGGATCCGTCGACGCTTCTTCGAAGAACTCTACTCCACCAGGTACATTGGGGGGTTAAAAACATTGTAAGAGAGAACAAGACTATTGAGCAATATATGGACTGGGATTGTACTATATGTTTATTTTTCAGGTTGCCCAGGTCGGGGGATCTCACACAGAACTGTGCTTAACGATAGAGGCCAGTATTCTGCCTATTGTTTCAACCATCTTGCTTTCTCTCCTATCTCTATTGCTGGTGTCCTTGTTATTGATCTGTGTGACATTCTAACAGTATAGTTAATGCACTTTAATGAGATCTGATACTATTGATGGTACCAATTTAGAATTGTTTATATATTGTTGAGTACAAAGTGCGTTATTGTGATAGTGTACATACCTTTGAATATTAATTATATAAAGACTGTGCTTTCACTAATAAAGTGTGTGGACATTCCATTGTGGGGGTTTGTGGACTACACTGTACTTAAGAACAAGCCTGCATTACCTCCTGAGAAGCTAGGCCTTGATTGCTCGTCCATTGCTACCACAATAGAGAATCGTGGCTGGGGTCCTCTGTGCCTCTCCTCTACCATATAGAGAGCAGTAGTAGAGACATCCCCCTCCGGTCCTTTACAAGGCCTAGTTAAAAATGTTTGATTTTATGGGTGTGATCATACTTAAAAATGTTTGATTCTATGGGTGTGATCTATGGGTGTAATATGCTGCAGTGGTTGCTGCCAGGGCCTAGAGTCTTGGGTGCATGGTCGATTTGGATTTGTGGCCAGAATGTACCGAAGACTGAAGTTATAAGTACTGAAGTTATAAGCTACTATGGGTGTGATATGTTGTGGTGGTTGTGGCAGGCTGCATGGGTGAAGGTTGTAGGCTGTATACTCAATACTCTAGGTCCTGACCACAACCATTGCACCATATCACAGCCAGAGATCATATCTATAGATCTGATTATCTTTCAAATGTTTTCAATTATATTTACTGCATGATTTGTTGACATTCAATACATTTTTTTTATATGAGTTTGGTACCTGGAGGAAGTATTCTTTTTCAAGTTCTGTGATAAAAGAAAAGAGAATGTTAGTGTATGTATTCTATAAAGACTTATTACATTTCATAATAGATGTTTCAGTTTTTTTTACCCTCATATTTGGTTTACAAACCAGTGTACTGTGCATTTTGCTCAATTTCTGTGTTTGTTTTTGAAATCATTGGGTCTATGGGAAAAAAAAACCTTGTTGGATTAAAAAACCCTTTTTTTGTTTTGCTACAGTCTATTTGTTTGTTTCCTTTCAGAGTTTACTTCTCGTGTCTGGTTAATGTTCTATCTGTTGGATTGTTGCAGATTTCTGAAACAGTTACATACCTGATGGTTTATTGTAACTGTCTATTTTTAGTTGTTATACAATCTTGGGCTAGTTAGATACCTATTGGCGTATTCTAACAGTTTATAGTTTTTTCATTGAAGATTTTTTTTTAAAGTTGAAGTACAGATTAGTTATTACATTTGGGTTTTAAGAAGATTAAAAAGCGTTTGTAAGATTTGCTGGTAATCTCTGCTTTAGAGTAACCATCCACATTTTTGTTGCATATTTCTGAAGCAGTTGGATACCTGATGGCATATTCTAACTTTAATTATTATTTCTTTTTAATTTAGTGGTATTGATTTATCTGTTTGGTTGTTATAGAATCTTGGGGTATTAGGATACCTGTTGGTATATTGTAACAGTTTTTAGTTTTCTAATTAAAGTTTTGTTAATGTTTAAGTACAGATTAGTTATTAAATTTCTGTTTTAAGAAAATTAAATAAGCGTTTGTAAGATTTGCTGGTAATCTCTGCTTTAGAGTGAGTGTCCTATCATTACATTTGAGCAATTCACATTTCTTTTTTATATATGCAGTGTAGGGACCGGCATTGGTTGTGGCTCCTGCGTGGTAGATTATACCTTTTGTTGTGAAGGTTTTTCTACCAAGTGATACTTGACCATGTATGAATCCAGTCAGCTTGCAGTTGTTTTTGGTACCATCTGCATTGTAACATAGAAGCATTAGTATTACAAAGTTACTATGCGTTTGTATTAGTAAGGAGGAGCGATTATCTGAATTGCAGTTAGTACATAATCTGCCATGGTTTGCATATTGTACAAGTTGCTGAAATGGAATGGATTCACAATTTGGTATGGATACATACACGAAGCAGTCGTTAGGGATTTCTTCTTGTGTAACATTGTTGCAGAGAGTGCAGGTATGTTTCCACATGTATGAAATCTGGAAGATTTCATTTATAGGTATGTTTTTGTTTTCCAATATTTGTAATAAGTACATTAGAAATTCTTGTGGATCTTCTTGTGAGTTTATAGTGAATTTTACCATTCCAGCACAGTATTCCAATTCGTGTCTTATTCCCTGAACACTATACGTGTTGTCAGGATTGTTTTTTGCGTTTCTATGAAGGACTAACATTTGCAAACTCAGTTGGTCTGTACTGTGTAAGTAAATGTTGTCAACAATTGGTGGCAATTGAAATAGAATATTAATTGCTACACATGTGTAACAACTTACACCAGTTACATTTGAAAATTTGAATGGACCAGGTAGTTCTGTGTCCAAGTCATTTTTTTGGAGTGTATGTTACCTTTCTGAAGAAGTACCTAAGTTACTTTGACTAATAGGTTCTTCTTTACTTGTTGTGAATGATGAAGTATTAGCTTCTTTTACTCTCTTTGGAGGATTTGCAGTCAGATTCTGTTGCATCTCTGTTTGAATTAGTTTTCTTTTACGTTTTATTTTTTGTGGAACAGGATATGGTTTTAGATTGGGGGTGTATAGTGAACGTAGTCTATTGTATTCTAGAATGCAAGGAATATCAGCGTTGACTTTATTTGCATCAAAGTTGATTAGAAATAGACCTTCAAGTGTACGTAAGCGTGATAGTGCTACGTAGCTCATGCCTTCTTTAAAGACCGTGTTACCAATATCTATTAATGCTTTGTCAAGGGTAAGACCTTGGGATATATGAATGATGACTGCATATGCAAGAGTTAGAGAAAATTGTTCTCTACGTACATACATGTCTTTGAAGAGAAGGAATTGAGCTGTTGAGCGCCCTATCCTTTTTACTTCTGTAAGTTTGTCAAAGAGTATATTGACAAACTGTATGTTGTTGTCACGTGGGAATGTTTGAAAGCCAACAACTGTACCCAGTGCTCCATTAACTAGTCCATGCTCCACGTCCAGGTTACGTTTAAGCATTACTCTACAGTTTAAGGATAATTTTAATATTTGAGATAGTTTGAGATTGAATTTTCTAGGGTATTTAGTCTTGTTGTGGCTTGTTGACACATAGGTCGTGTAATACCATGTACGACCAGTTTGTCTGTGGAGCAAATTTCAATTATTTCTTTTTTTAACATTGTCTCATTGAATTTGGAACAATTTGCAAGAGTTGGCAATAAGGCCATACAATTGAATTTTTTTTGTGCTAATTGTTCCATAACATCAGTACCACATGAGTTATCACCATAAAGTGCATGGATGTACCGGGTTTTTAATATTGTTTGTGCTTCTTGAGATAGTACACCAACTCTAAAACTTTTTAAAATGTTGGCGTAGGTGAGGTCTGTGGCGCATGTTCTCTGTTAATTCTCTTTATTGGAAATGTTGCCAAAGGTTGACATTTCCTATGCTGCCAATAATTTTATGGCTGAGTTTGTGTCCTAAGGTTTTAAAAATAGGTTCACTTTTCACTGGTGTCAATTGAAGAAGATCTCCAAAAACAATAATGTGTTTTCCTCCAAAGAGTTCTTCGTAGTTTGTTTTAAGTACTTCTTGCAATCTGAGATTAATCAAAGCCAACATTAGGTTGGAGACCATGCTCACTTCATCTATTAGAAACATTTTCATTTGTTCCATTGCAGCTTCCGTAGAAAGTTTGTAATAATCTAATTTGTTTTGGTGTTCTACTGGAAGGAGTAGTAATCGGTGTAAAGTGACACCGCCTATGTTGTGGGCAGCTAAACCTGTGGGGGCAGTAACAACAGCTGAAAGTTTGTTGTTTGTCATTTGTTGAAGGAACATGCTGATGGTTTTGATTAAGAATGTTTTACCTGAACCAGCTTCAGCACTGACGTATAGTAGTATAGGTTTATAATGTTGGCAGGTACATTCTTTATTTTCATGTTGTACACCATGTGCAATTTCTTTTGTTACTTATTTGAAAATAGTGTGCTGCTCTTTGTTTAGTTTTGATTGTAGTGCAGTTAAGTCTTATGTATCTGCTTTAAAGTGAAACATGGTGTTTTCTACTTCTGTCATAGCTAATTCTACCTCATTTGCTATTAGTGGCTGTCCCAGTGGTTCTTGGCTTCCTGTTATAGAAGGTTGACTACTGTCGGAAGTGTCCTATCTAGTTGGGCCTTTAGTTCTTCTTCATGTTGCTGTTCATTTTGCAACATTGTTTTGTACTGCATAAAGTTCAGATCGGTGATAGTGCTTTCATTTGCTTTGAAAGCATCTTCGTAGCAGTCATAGTTATCTAGTAACTCTTCTTCTTTTCTCCATTGTTTAAAAAGTTGTAGGAGGGACATGTAATATAGTTGTTTCTGTTGAGGAGTTTTTATTGACAATTTGATATGATTAATTAAACTTGGTTTAGTAATTTTTACTAAGCTGCCTTCACAATCTAGAGTTGCTAGTTCACTTTCAAAGAGTAGGTGGAATATGTATTCCACATTTTGTCTAAATCTGGGATCTTCAGAATACATTCGTAATGAGCGGAAATCTGATGCTGTTATTTGAGTGGGTCTGTCAACGTATCTTCCTCCATTGCCAATAGGAAATAGTAGAGGAAAAGCACGTGCTTCTATACTTTTTTCCGATATGCTCATTGGTGATCCTTTGGTTGGTCGCATTTGGTAAGTTTCTAGTGCATCATCTATGCTGTCTTTAGAGTGCAATGGATGAATTGTAAAATGGTCTAAAATATTGGATACTGCATCGGTATCAAATTGACCAGTTTCTCATGACTCTTGAATTATTTCAGTTGTTCCACTTAAGTTTTCTTCAATATTTATTTCTTTGTAGTACTCATTATTGTTTTTTAAATATTGCAAGGCTTGTCTAACTTTATGTAAGTCAACAAGTTGTTACCACATTTTTTTTCTTTTGTTGGTACACCATTTACTAAGATAATTAAAGATTGTTCTATTGGATGTTGCACTCCCAGAGTCTGTACATTTTCTGTCCGATTTAATGGTAAATAAACTACTTTGTCACAAATACCTTTTACCAGATCTGAGGGATGTAGTTTTGCTGTTTTTGGTTGAAGACGTATTATTGCTTGAAATGGGTGTACTGTTTGAATTATGATGCTCTCATATAAATTCAGTTGTTGCAGGGGTTTTGGTAGTGGAAATAATTCCAAACTATTTGTGAATGCACGTGAAGGAGTTTGGTTGTTGTCAAGTTTTGTAGTGCAGTAACTGCAAAGTATTAAAGGGTCAGTTATTTCATATTTGTTTTCTGCTATAAGATAGAGAGCTAATTCAAACCATTTAGAATATTCATTGTCGTCTATTTTGTATGTTATGTCTATAGTTTTTGTGTTAGTTTTATAAAAAGATCTGCGGCAACACACACACACATGGTTTCGTATTTCAGCGGATGTACTTTTAAATTTTAGTATTTCTTTTTTGTATGTGTGTAGTAGAAGGTTGCCTTGTGTACAATTGTTGCTAGTTTGTTGTAAAGTTATTGCGTTTTAGCATAGTAAAGTTTATAGGCTAGAATTCTTATAATTGGATGATGAGTTGATATCATTTTGATATGATGGAAGGTGCTTTTGCAAATTGGTCCTGAAATGCAGGCTAATGACTGTCCTTGTAGCCCTGGGGATTTACATACTGGACAGGTATCCATATTTTGCAGCAGTTTCATTTTGATTTTGTCTTTGCCTTTCACATATTGATTGAGAAATTGGCGTAAAGATTTGAAAGATTTTTTGGGAATGTTACACATTGACGTGCATGACCATTTGTATACTGGATGTTTTCGTCCAGTTGAAAGGAGAGTTTATTCTGAGTTTTCAGGGGATATTTTTGTAAGCAGTATTTCTTGTTCCATCATGGTATTATTACATTTTTTCATAACCTCGTCTACTGCTATGTATAGAAATCGTATATGTTTGCTTTTGTTTGTATGCTTCTTCATTAAAATATGGTTCTGTGTTTGTGGTGTGACTCCATTCACCTCCACCAATATTTAAGAAGTTCTTTTTATTGACATTCTGTTTATTGAGAAGTCTTTTCTGTAATTTACTAATTAGTTTTGTTAGTGGTTTCATTCTTTTTAACACTGAAATAAATAATTTTCTTTTGAGTAGGATTGCACTGTCTATCAAGGCTTCTAATATTAATTTTCTACGGTAGGTTTTAAGGATTGTGTAGGATTTCTCTCCTGTTTTTATAAGATTTTGAAGGACTCTGTGGCGAAACATTTTTGCTAAAATAATTTTTTGGGTATTTTTACTTGCCATTATAACACGATTTATAGGAGTAGTTTTAGCAGTAGTGGTAGCTGAATTCTTGATAATAGTTTTCTATTTTGTTTTACATTTGGATAGAGGAGGCAAAGTTTCTGTACTGGAAACATGTTTAGTTTTGCTAAATGACTGTATTAGCTGTTTTGTTTGAACTTATTGTACACATTCTGCTAGAGATGGATGCTTATTTTGGATACTTCTTTTTTTCATTTGCTCTACTTCTACGTTGTTTTCTATGGACTTGCTTTTTGGTAGGCAATCTTTGGGGTCTGTTGAAAAAAATAAAGAAGGTATGGGTTGGGTTGTTCTGCAATGCTTGTGTGCTGCGTGCGTGAGTGTCTGAGTATGATGGAAGAGATGTATGTGATGTTGTGTGGAGGCTATTCTTCTATTTGTGTGTTACTATACTATGGTTCAGATGACAGTAGAAAGTAAGCTAGTGGTGAGGAGAAGCACAAATAGTAAATCTAATGGTACAGGATTAAAACAGTACTTTGTTCTGCAAATGTCATTTGTGCGCTGAAAAAATGGGGATTTGTGCAGAATTCTGCCTGCAAATTCCTGTTTAACAAATGGGTATTTGTGGACAGAATGGTGCTCTTATTTTTATTTTGGTGCACAAATACCATGAATCAACCCCACAGTGTGTTTGAGTAACAGTAAGCATATTATGGCACTATTGTACTTACATTTTTTGTGTGGAATGATTAGGTTTCTTCTGAGTTGTTGTTTGTACTTCGGATTCTGCTGCTTTTCAGGAGTGTGTTCTTCACTGTAATTGTAAAGCAAAGAAGTTAGTAATTTTGTATGCATATAGTATGTAGTTTCCTTTGACTATGTGCAGCCTTCATATTTTATTTACATTATGTTAGTTGAACATGCTATGCAAATAAATAGAATAGAAAGTGTATGAAACATGCTTGTTTTTTTAAGACTCTGTTATTGGATGTTAGGAGATAGAAGAAATAATGATATACTTATTTTGCAATTTTTCTAAGGTAAATGGCAGATAGTTTATAGAAAAGCACTGAATGTACGCATTTGTAAAGGTGTGGGTAATCAATCAGAAGGACATGATGTACAGGTAGTGGTGTTATTACAGTTGGGAGTTTTTCAATGTTAGTGTTTATCTTTGTGAGTGTTTGAAGGTGCTTGACCTTATACTGACTGTGTGTAATTTTTTTGCTAGCTGTGTGTGTAAAAGATTTTTTAGATAGCAGACAGGTTTGGAAGTGACAGTTGATTATAGTAGATGGGAAAAATGACAGTACATTTATTTTGTAGATTATACAGATTAAGTGACAGTTACTCTGTTTATATGCATTCATAAGATTTGTATTTGTACTGGGCAGAAAAAATGAATACCTGTTGTTTGTATTCATGCATGTGGATATGCATGCAGCTCCAAGTAGACATCTTGGAGACTTGTGCAGTAGTTTTTGTAGTAGGTGCTTTCCAATGATATGAAACTTGTACTCAGAGTAATCTACAGTACATTTGAAGTGCTGAACTCCTCTGATGATGCAGTTAGATGTAGAGGTCTTGAATGTGATTGGTGGATGGCGGCTGTGTGACTGTTTACCTGTATCCAATGAGGGAATGGCACAGAGAGTGAAGTGGAAATGGTAGAATGTCTGTCTAGGTTACGATATGTCCACAGACATAACGGAAGTCCGCGTACACCGCAAATTACATACAGGGATTTTGGGGTGGAGAGGCATGCAAATGAGAATGAGCAGAAGAATTGACTGGCCAGTAATGTTTGGTGGGTGTGTTGTGTAAGAAGACAGTTTGTCACAAGGTCTTTTTCCTGAGAGAAGAACAGTTAGCTATGGCTGTGTGTTTCAGAAAACATATTGTCTGGATTTTGGGAGACTCATGGATACATTGGTTGGAGGTACATACACAACACTGTGGAGTAGCTGCAGATCTTGGATTCTCTCATGTGGAAGTGCACTGGCATGGTGTATGCGGAATGAAGTGGCTAGACTTGCTACCTCTCTGTGCTAGTTTGCAGACAGAGCATCATCCAGACACAATTATAATTCATTGTGGAGGGAACAGTTTGGGACATGTGTCAGGAATTTCTTTGCAATTTGGGATGAAAGAAGGACTTGGGAAGGTGATGGATATGTTTCCAAATTCCCAAGTAATTTTTTCTCGTATTGCGCAAAGACAAATGTGGCTGAGTTCTTCTTCATTTGGTCCACAAATGGAGAAAGCGAGGCGAAATGTCAATAAGGCTGTTTGTGCCTTTCTAAGAGATGTTTGCATGTCCTCTTTTCACAATGAAAATATTATGTTTCGTAGCACAAACATTTTTGTTAGAGATGGAGTCCATCTCACTTATGCTGGTAATCAGATTTTTCTGAGAAATATACAAGATGCATTGCATCATTTTGTGAAATTACAATGACATTTGTGATGTCATCTTTGATGTTTTGGGTGTTAGTCTTAGCAGTGCACAGTGGTGGCGTGAGTTATGGTTGTTTAGCTTACCATAACTGGCGAATTTCATGGGTTTTTCGGTTTTACTTGGAACTCTAACATCCCTTTAGCAAAGTTTTTTTTACTGAATTTCATAGGTTTTTAGTAGCGCATCTTAACCATAACGTCCCTTTAACAAAGTTTTTTTTTTTACTGAATTTCATAGGTTTTTAGAAGCATAACTTAACCATAACGTCCCTCTAACAATGTTTTTTTATTGAATATATATATTATAAACTGCAGGCTTCCACTCAAACAGTCACACTGTCAGGCAAGCTGAAGTTGTCCCTCACCCATGACCAGATTGGTGGCAAAGTTATGAGACGGGAGGGCTTCTGATCTGCCTTCGTCATCTTAAGGGGAGCCTGAGCCTGCTTTGACCCCTCCCCATTGGCAGGCAATGAACAATGACAACACTACACTCTTTCTGAGCCATCTGCTGGACAACACACTCTGGATTATGTGATGGGTGCTACTGCAGCAATGCCACCTTCTGCTACCCCTGAAGCACTTTACACACCTTCATCTCAGTGGCTACTTGTCCCTCCTGTTCTTGTAGTACATCCTCCCCATCAATTCCAACTTCATAATACTTGCCCACCTTCCCACCTTCTGCAAATACTCCACTAATGACTCTGCAGCTACCACAACCTCCCAAAGACTGGTAGTTATATCCTCCATTTTACACTCTGCATGCTCCTCCACATTGACCATCATCCCTTTCTCGACTTATTTGGGCTCTTGCTCCTGCGTGGATGAATTCTTCAACTTCTAACAAAGAAGCTAAGGAGTAGTCCATATCTTCATCTACTCCTCTTGGCACTCCCTCTGGGTAAAAAAACGTGTTGTCTAAGGTGACAATCTGCAAAAGACCAATGGGCTGCGGTTCATTTTCTGGACTGAGGTGTGAATATACAAAAACAAAAAAACAACAAGTGATAAACATGAAAAAAGGGATTCAATGAAAACTCGCTATGGAAAATGATTCTAGGAAAACACAAACACTATGTTAGGTGATGGAGCACTGCACGGGAAGTCGTCTCATGTTCAAACACAATCGTTTCTCCCCACACGGAGGAAAGGAAAGGTGGTCGTAAACATTTTTTTTAAAGGTTTTTGGGGTCACACATGAAGGAAAGAAGGAACAGCAGAAAATAAAAGAGGAAATAATTTACTTTTTTTCCTTTTTTTACCAGAAGGTGGTAGGGATAAAAAAGGGAATATTATCGAAGGAGCCAAACAATCCCCACATAAGGACACCAGGGGCTCAAACGAAGATATGATCATGATATGATATGATATGATATGGTATGATACGATATGGCATTTATAACGTGCCTGTACGCAAGTGGAAACACCAACAACATACTTAACGACTAACACACTCCTTAAAATAGTCTCATCTCGACAAAAGCACTCCCAAACTCCTCCAACATCACTAATGTGTTTATCTACTCAACAGTCATACAAAACCAACAAAGGGAACAGAAATCAAGATGGGTCTTTTAAATGCACTGAAAACTGTTTAAGAATGGCTTAGGTCCTCTGACAAGCAGGTTGAACTCCTTTCTCAAGTGTAGGCCTTGCCTTTGGATCATGGGACTTGTACCTCACCTTGAGACCTGAGATGGGGCTCAGCCCTTTGCAAAGGCGCTGGTGATCTTGTGGGGCGAATACACCTAGGAAAGCTCCACCATTCCTCTGGGAATATTTTGGAACGTTCAAGCACACTTGTCGACAGCAATACTCTGCAAAAGAGACGGTGATCAACTTGTTGGGTCAGAAAAGAGAAACACAGTACAGTTTCTGGCAGACTCGGATGCAAAATAACCATCATAAGATGGGAGACATTCAAGAAAATATGCAAGGGAAGGAACTTAGAACTACCTATGTGAATTTTGGAGCACATTCTCATCGTATGAGTTACTCTTAGGCAGCGTTGGAGTTGTAATGTAGATTTCAAGTAGGAAAGGTTATGTTATGTTTTCTTATATTTGTTTAATGCCTCTTGGAATATGTAATAGCCATAAAGTGCTATCAGAAGAATAGTCCTTCAGCTAACCATGGTCTGAAAAGAATGTAGAGAGTAGATACAGAATGTGTGCAACAGAAATGATAGTTTCGACACTGTATTCAAAATAGAAGTGTCTGGTTTGGTGGCATTCAGAGCCGAAGAGTGACAAGGCAAATATTACATTCAAGAAGATAGACACTATGTGAAAGTTGGACCAAATTTGCTTTCATGGGACTACCCTGTACAACAATGGGAAGCTGCCCTAAAATGCAAAAGTAGTCGAAATGATAGGTGTGTGATACCCTAGTTCACCACTATACAGTTGAGATCTCTGCTACGCCTTATATGCCATGTACAAGCACACTTGCAGAGTCTACATGACAGCCAGACTACATTTTGTCATGGGACACAGCTGTTTGCTATGGGTGCAGTGTTACTTGCAGGATGAATGCACAGTGAATGATGGGCAGTCACGTGTCATAGATACTGAGTATATTGATTACCTTGACTCAGCATTGAGGGTGCAGCACACCTTTCTTGAGATGTCTTTCCACTTCAAGATCCCGTATCCATCTCCCATTCTGGGCATCCGAATACTCAAAGCCATGGAAGTGCTCCTGCCACACTGCTCAAGTAACTCCACTGCTCTCACGGATGTCAATGTCTTTGTCTGCAACAGCAGGATCCATTGGTGTCAGAGCCTATCGGGATAAGGCTGATGAAGTACTCGGGAACCTCCCACACCCACATGTTGAGCTACTGCCAGTTGAAATCTGCTTTCCCTGACATCTTGTGCAGCAGCAGTGGTGCCATACTGTGCTGCACTGGACACTTATATCAGGGGTGGGTGCATATCTCAGTTCCTCCTCTGCCTCTATCCTTAGTACAGAGCCTAAGATCTTATAGACTACAGCACTTTGCTTAGCCACACATCTGTAAGAGTGTGATAGGGCTAAAGAAGATAGCTTAATCATGGATCCGTTAGTCGTGATGTGCTCATATCTAGGCCTGTGGTGGCTGTCTGTGATGGGTGTGTTTGTGTGTGTAGTGTAAGGTGATAAGAGATCTTAGAGTATAGGTGGTTCATCGGGGAAAGTGGGGAGTAGACTTTACAAGGTTATGCAGCCTGCAGCCCTGCACTGTTAGCCTTGGCCATGTGCATTCCGGTCCCATTTCTCTAGATCCCAATGCCAACTCTCTCTCTCTCTCTCTCTCTCTCTCTCTCTCTCTCTCTCTCTCTCTCTCTCTCTCAATCTCTCTCTCTCTCTCTGGGAAGAAAAATACATGTAAACCAACAAGGTAAGTGACAACATGGGATGAGCAGGGGGAGATTAGGATCAACATTGTTGAAGCAGTACCAGGTCTTACATTAGACAAAATGAAGACATATGCAAATGGGTATTCGACAGAAATGTGGGCAAAGGAATGGGTTCCATCTGTTGGGATGCACTTACAGTGTCCCAGCCAGGCAAAAAGTTTCAGGCTGAGAAAACCCTGTTGGCACGTAGCACAGTATGAGCAGGTCCAGTTGTGTGTGGTAGAAGGTGCATGTATCACTTGTAGTTAGTGTTGCAACATTTTAGATAGCAACATATAGCAACACAGAAGGAGCATCAAATATATTAATGTTGCAGTTGCAGAGGTTATAGATGGGGTACTGTCATAGACCCTGTGCTTAAAATTAGTACACAAAGTTATGTTTTCCAGTGAGGTGGAAGCAAGTAGAAGCAGCAGTTGGAAGATGAAGTCAGACATACTGTGGTAAGAGCTAGGTCAGCGTGTTAACAGGACAGGAGTGGTTACATATTGGATTTAAAGTGCTAGTACACAATGAACAGAATGAAGGCCCAGATGTGGAGCTGTGGCTCCGTATAGCTTAGTTCCAAGATAAATCACTTTCCCATCCCCCAAGAGAGAAGATGAGGTCAGAGGCACAAGCCCTGCACAAATAAATACTAATTGTATCCCGTTGCAGAGCCTGAGCATGGTGGGAATGGAATATTAGCTGCAGAGAGGCTGGTAGGGATGCCCCCTTTGAAGGACAGATTCATGAGAAAATGGCACTTTTTTTGTGATGCCCATAAAGCAGGCCAAGATTTAGCGCCATACTGCCCTCACTGAAGGAGTGGTCACTGCATTTGAACTACAAGTAGATGCATGACCAAAGCAAATACATCTCTGAAATTCAGACTCAAGGGTTGTGCCACTGTCACATCATTACTGGCAGGGCCTGTCTTTGTGTCAGGCACCTAGGCGGCTGCCTGACGTCAGTCAGCCTCTAGGGGCGCCGCACCCGCAGCCTGCAACATTCATTTTGATAATGTTGTAATACGAATTGCGAAACGAAACAAACGTGTATTCTAGCAGTGCTAGAATATACGTTAGCACACTTCTACAGGCTGCAGCCTTGGCCCTCAGGCAGGACATGGGAATGGCAATTAGCAACATTTGTTGCTCTATTACTTTCCCCCCTGACCCCGGGCCCCGGGTGGTGCTGGTGCACTGAGTAGGATTGATTGGGGGCTGGCGTTTTCGTGTCTGCCCCGACATTACGGAAAGCGAGTGGGTGTGCAGTAGCAGGTAAGTGTGTGGCCTCCTGTCCTTGGTGCAGGGTGCTGTTCCCTCATGTCTCCTGCCCCCTGCCTCCTGTGCCCTGGTCAGTGCTCTGCCCCTTCCCAGTCTCAGCAAGGTGCCTGTGCACTTATTTGAGAGGCCAAGTACATCATTACATTAAAATCGTGCACAGCCAACAAAAAAGCCTCCCTTTATTTGGTTGTGACAGCCAGGCCTGGAAACGGATCTTTCCATGCTCGCTTGGCTGGTGCATGGCATCCCATCAGCATTGGCATAATGGGGGGCCCTGCAGCCCCCACAGGCACTGCTAGGGGCCCCCAAGTCCTGTGTGCTCTCAAAGGGGGAGCACGCCTTTATCTGCAGCAGGGGGCACTCCACTGTGCTGAACTTTGACGGCTCCATGCTACCCTTGGTTGGCAGCCTGGGGCTCATTTGTTATATCCCCAACATCACCTGTGACATACCTCCGACAGCCTCTGCATCCCTTGCACAATATTCAAACCCCTTCCACAACACACACGCCTCATGCATAACAACTGAATTACTTCCAAATGTCCTGCACTTCTTGTTCTTTCCGTGAAAACCTGTGCAGCACCGACACAACCCCTCCCCCTCAGCCGTACCCTCAGCAACCACTGCAATTAGCTAATTGTAATGCCAAAACGCTCATTGGGTTACAGTCCACTCTACCCCCCCCCTCTTTGCCAAGACAATGCCTCTCCCACACTGTCCAGGTAGGGAGTGCTGTAGAGGAGTGGGCACATGAGCCCACCAGGTTTGCTTTCACCACGCTCTGTGCATCTGCCTTATGGAGAGGTTTGCGCATAGACCTCCCACTGACAGAAAACCCCAGAGCTAAGACCTAATGAGACGGTTAACTTTCAGTCATAGATAACAAACCTGAGTTATGCCACCAGCTCAACGTTTCCAGGTATTGCTTAAGTGCAGGCCGTTGATTGCAAGTGGTGCTCACTCGAGCTTTGATCTTGGCCTTCAGGGCAGACCTTCACCCAGAAAATGCAGGGGATTGGGCTGGTTGTGTCCAGTGGCGTTTCCTGGGAATCCAGTGCGGTGTGCTAAACATCAACAAATCGCAGATTCAGTTTCAGAACCAATGGCATATGTATTATAAACAATATCTGAGTTTATTATACAAGTTCTTTTATTACAGGTCTTAAATCACTGAAAGTACACTGGGTTAACTAGATTTTTCAGGTTGGCATTAACTTGCATTCTGGGACTCATAGTTTACAATTTAGGAAGTGAAAATCAAAGCCACAATTTCCCAGGTATCAACTTCATATCAGTATTTTAAAGGTTTGGTAATTGAAAGGGTATACTATTATTTGTCTAGCAATGCCTTGACAAGTACATAAATCACATGATAAATGAACCTGACAATATATACACATTATAGAAACGGGTCAAGCAAAACGGGTCAAGCAAAAGAATGTGAATAAACATTTATTTTCCCCATCCTGGACGCCAGGTTTTTCTGTGCAAACCAAGATAATTTTGTGGTGTGCAATATATGAATGGACACTATTATTAATATCTAATAATTTAGTCTCAGGAGGCTCGGCTTGGAAGCAAGACGATGCGGAACAATACATACAGGTTTGATACCGGGTCTGCGCTTAGAAACCTCTCAGTATTAAGCGCATTATAAATAACCAATTATAACACCTCAATAGTTTGGGCATACTCCTTTAATTGCATCTGTGATGTTTAATCATATTTCAAGTGTGTGGGTTAAGTACACCGGCGACATGCACAAAATGGATCTGCATGCTCTAGGAATTATCCCATGATATCACATCCTGTAATGTCCTCTCCCATTGCCCATTACCTTGAACGCTATCATTTCCAAATTTAGCTTCGGCTTGATCATTCAATATTACTACCATTGACAGCAAAACCTGGCGAGGATGCCTGGCTGTCTCTAGCTAGAGTCAGACCCCTAAACAAAGAAAACGGTAAAAAAACAACTTAAAAAAAAATGAATCAATCATCTACCCCCAAAGTTAAACATTGTGCAACTCTGCCCACTAGGCTCTGCCTCATGCCCTGCCCACATGGGGCCCTCTGTCATTTTTGCCCATAGGGCCCTTTGCCTTAAATCTGCCACTGGTGCAGGGTTCTGTTCCCTCACGTCTCAGTCTGCCCTATCCCTGTCGAATTTGCAGAGGCACTGAATGACACCTGACCAGACGAGTCATGGCGTATGTGGTAGGATCGATAGCTCAGCTCAGTAAATCGCTTGCAACCTGCAGTCACAGGTACCCGCCTGACGTGCACTTGGCTTCACACTAGCATTTCAGGTTCCAGAGGTGTGACTGACTCTCCACCAGCTCAGCTGGCCTTTGAGGTCCCAGCCTGAGTCCTGTCTTGGGTGCAGGGTGCTCCCTCTCATCTCCTGTCTTGGGTGCAGGGTGCCCCCTCGTGTCTCCTTTCTTGGGTGCAGGGTGTTCTGTGACTCCTGTCTTGGGTGCAGGGTGCTCTCTCACTCATCCTGTCCCCACGGGCAGGGTTCTTGCACACTGTACCCTAAGAGTGGCGGACTGGCCTACAGGCAATTCTGGCGATTTCCCGTGGACAGTGGGTGGGGGGGGTCTGTGAACCATGGGCCGTTTTTCTGAGGACATGCAGAATGTGTTGCATTGCTGTGTGAAGCACAATCAAGATGTATTTCGCTTTCAGAAAAAGGAATCCAGGGCCTCCTTTGCTTCTTAGTCCACTCCTGTGTAACCAGCACAGAGAGCCCGGTGCATGATTCCAGCCCTGCCTCCATACCGAGCTTTCCCTCAATTCCTGGTGGAAATCTCTGCCTATCAGTCTCACTTTAGCAGAAGGGAGCGGACGATCGTGGGCAATAACCATGGAAAGGTGGTACGGGGTGAAAGTAAAATGAGCTGAAATAGGCAAAAGATGAGGGCAGTCACGGAGGTTGGGGCCAGCAGGTATTGGATCAAGGGGGCTTTCTCAAACACATTGAGAAAGGTAAGTCTATCTAAAGAAATATTCAACGAGCAGCTGCACCCCTTGAAGGGAGTAAAAGGGAAAAGCCCAAATTGTTAATAAAATAAAGGAGATTGTGTTTGGGGATTGGTTGGCATGTGGCAGGTGTGTGTCTACTGGCCATGCCCCGAGCCCCAGTGTTTTGGTAAGGAATCAGTGACCGGTGTAAGTGAGGACATCACTGCCATGAGCTCCCATCCGAGTCAATGGTGACGCTATTGGGCGACACAGAAGCCAAAGATGTTTAAAGCTCAAGTGGTGCAAATTCTAGGCGTGTAGACTGGACACCATCTTTTAAGTCTTTGTCGGACTTACCATGACCCAAAATTAGAAATCTAAAGATGGTCCACTAATGCCCATCTGGTGACGGAAATGATTGGGTACTAGCCAGTCCATTTAATAAGCGGTCGGGGGGGCGCCAATGATGCTTCTTGCCTGGGGTGCAATCTGGTGTAAGACCGCCCTGATTACTGGTCAAAAGCGGGAGCCGTGTCTAGATCTTTCCGTGATTTGGGATAGGAGTTGCAGAGGTTGGGAGTGCAGCTTGTGTGCACCTTGGCATCTGGTATAATGAGAAGAACCATTGTCCTATCAAAGCAGAGTTGGACTTGCCAGTCCACTCTTACTTTGATGATGTCTAGATCAGAGGGGTGCACATCATGAGACGGTCATGGGGAGTTACTTTTTTATTGTACCTTTTTGGCAAATCATTCAATAGTGATGATGAAGTGGGCCACGTGGGTAGGGGCATGGGATTAGATAAGGTGTGGCTAATTGGTCTAGGGAATATAGGGTGGAATTAGCATGTTCTATAGGTGGTAGCCAATGAGGGTGGTGGGATGACATTGTAACCTATCTATGCAGATTTGAGGTTTTCCGCTATACAACCTATAACTTGTTGAGGCGTGAAGAGCTCTGTGCCAGTTCAATACTAAGGGACCATCTGAGACCTTTTTTTACATGTAATAAAACTTGAATTTCATTGCACAGCATTGCAGTTGTCCTTGGTCTCTTGGATTATTTTGATTGTTTTATGTCCCTTTTTACACATGGTCAAAATATATGTATGAAGTCGTGTGACTACTGTATGAGGCACATTAAGGTAGGTACCACTGATCATAAGAAGAGAGTTCCCAGAACACCTGTAAGTAACTTGTAAGGAGGGAGTGATTCAAAAACTAGAGCCATGCACATGGGTATCATGGTTGCATGTAATAAAAGGAGTGATGCAAGGAACTTTCATAGGCCTGTATAATTTAAATGAGGACAATTGGATAGATTGTCAACGATGGAGAAGTACTTCACTACAGCTCTACATATCAGGTAGCGTTGGGACCAGAGTAGAGAACACTTGCAGATTGTTTACAATGGAGGGTGCTTTTCAATTTATCAGGATCAGTTTTGGTCTGACCCACGCATCCCAAACAAACCACACATAGGCTTGCACAACAGCACACAAAGACTACGGACCATAAAACACCACAAGCCCAGCCCACGGACCCACCGGGCTGAGGCTGTCAACAGCACATCACTGCTCTCTTGCACTTTTCCAGCTTATTCCCACTAACCCACCCCCTCTGCTCCCCTTTTTCAGAGCCGCCAGAGCGCCAGGGGACCACTTCGGTGGTGATAGTGCGTGGTACAAATGTCCTTTAACATTAACAAATGTCCTTTAACATTAACATCCCCTGTGTTTGGCAGGGATGAAGGTGTTCTCGATTTCCAAAACATTGTATTAATACATGAAACCACTTAACTGCGCATAACAAAAGGATAGAAATGACTTTTGACTTTTGCAAAATTGTGTGTTGTACTGAACGTGCATTTGGGTTTTTAAGTAGCGCAGCCCTAGATGTGATCAACTGAACGTTGATCATGTTGTTGAGGGTGGATTCCAGGAGGAGACACGTCATGTCATGGTGGCCGTTGAAGCATCAGAGTGACAAAGATACTGGCGATAGAGAAGTGTTGATAGTAGCAACTCTTGCTAGGGTAAGTGGAACTAATTGTATGGTGTCAGAGTGCACATGGAAGAAAACAACTGTGAAAGATAAAGCACTGCCTGCAGTGAAAGAGAACGTGCTCAATGAAAGTGAAAAAGAGATTTAAATCGAAGGAGACGTTCTAATGCAGGGCATGAACTATGTACGGTCAACAGGAGTCAGGAATAAGCTAGTGAAAAGTGCACGTTAAGTTCACTAGGGTTATATGTTGACAAAAATACGGTAAAAACAATAAGACTGGCGACCAAGGATGGAAACAAATGTGTATATATATATATATATATATATATATATATATATATATATATATATATATATATATATATATATATATATATATATATATATATCAGAAACATGATGTAGTAATGATAGCATGGAATCTGCCAGTGACATCTGTGAAGTCACCCCAGTGTGCATGGAGTAAGTTGGGCGTATATTTTATAAGACTTGTGCCATGTAATGCACTGGAAGAGAAATGTGTTGCAGTTCATTAAATTGCAAGTCTGGATGCTAAAATGTCTTCCTGTCGAATTGATTTCAGATAATGCTATGCAATTTTCATCTGAAGTTATAAAGACATGTTTTGATCAGGCAGTCATGCAGCAAGGAAGTACATCATGGTGCCACCCACGAGCTAAGTGCATGGTTCAGTCTTTCAATCAAATGATCAAGGAGTGCATACAGTGTGCACACATACATAAAGTGAATGTGCAGAAAGCTTTGTAATCAATTTAATGGACTTATCAAATAACACCACATTCTACCACACAATGTACGCCTTTGGACTTGTATGGGGATGATGATGTTAATGTTAAAGGACATTTGTTCCTCGCAGAATGTGACTACTTCTTTGGTACTCGGCTGGTTATCAAAATGAGTACCAGACAAGGGTGTATTGCTATTCACACCCCAGGGCTCCGTCCAGGGTGTACATTGTTTTTTTTTTTAAATGTCTTTGTTGATTTAGTCCCTTTTCCATTTCAATGTTAGGCACAGAGGGCGCAAGGGGGGTGCTGGGAACTGGGGCATGATGAGCAGCTAAATGGGGAAGGAGAGGATAGGGGAAGGGTGTGGTATATCATGGGGGGTAGGAGATGGTGCTCACAGGCAGTGGGGAGGTAACAGGGAGGTGGTCCCTTCTGCCTTGCCACTATCAAGATGTTTGGCACCCAGTAAGAGCCTCAGGTGGCTGTATGCCATCCGTCAAGAGGGTGTTTGCTATTTGCATCCTGGTGCTCCATCTGGGATGTCTTGGGTGTGGGGAGAGGGTGTTCTAGGGTGGTGTGTAGGCAACAGTAACGGCCTACTAGCCAGAGCCTAGGCAACTAGGGCTGTAGGTTATTACCGTGCAGTACTCCCCCGACAAGGGAGTGATTGATATTCACACTGCAGGGTTTGCTCAGAGTGAAAATAGTTTTACATTTTTTTATGGGTACCATCTCTGTGCATATTGCGTGTGACCTATGTTATGTTATGTTACAGGCATTTATAGAGCGCACATTTACCACATGGGCACCTCAGCGCTAGGACGCAAAACCTAGGCAAATAGCTACAAGTCTAAAAAAGCAGGGTTTTTTGCACATGCCGGAACTGCAGGTGATTTGCAAATCTCTGCATGCCCGAGGGAAGCTGATTCGATAAGGTACCTGACAGGACCGAGAAAGCCCAGCCTCCCAAATGTGTTCTTTGAAATTTTGGGATAGTGACCCGGTTTGCCACTTCCGAACATAAGGACCTATTAGAGATGTATTGCCTGAATTTGTCCTGGAGAAATTCAGCTCACAGCCCGTAAAACGCCCAATGCACAAGGCAAAGGGCTTTAAACTTCACCACCAAGAGCCAATGAAGCGCCTGAATCACTGGACTGATGTGAGCACCATATGGCAATCCCGTTGCTACTCTGGCTGCCAGGTGCTGTAATTGCTGAAGCCTCTGATTCAGGCAGACAGAATTACAGTAGTCAATGCTGCTAGTAATTAAAGAGGTCACCACCTGAGGGCATAAGTCCTCTGGAAGAAAAGGCATGATCTTGTGAAGTAGCTTCAGTAGGTAGAAGCTTGTCTTACAGAACAAGCTGACTTGTCCGGCCATAGATAGTGTTCTCAGCACAACTCCTAGGTTTTTTACCGACATGACTGGAGGGGGAAGATCACCAAGAGCTGACGGACAAAAACGCCAGAGTGTACAGAGAAGCCCCAGCAGCAGAGCCCACCACCATCACCTCTGTCTTATCCCCATTCAGTTTAAGCAAGTTGCTGTTCATACAATTCTTCATGGCCAACAGGCACTCGCCAAGTCTAGCCGACACCTCAGATTGGTCAAGATCTAGCCGTACCAGAATCTGGGTTTCGTCTGCATATGCATAGCATCTGAAGCCGCGGGAACAGAAGAGAGCAAGTAGCGACTGACGTAAAGATTAAATAACATAAGGGTCAGGGCAGACCGTTGAGGGACACCATAGGACAGAGTGTGCGACTGAGAGAGATAAGGAGGTAAGGAAATTGACTGACCAAATCTCACAAGATAAGAGGAGAACCAGTCCAGGAAGCTTGCTGAGAGCCCTGCTGTGGCCAGGCAGGACAGCAAAATGGAGTGGTTGACTGTATCAAGGAGCACTCACTCTGCCCTGGTCTGCCAAAATCGCCAGATCATCTACGGCCAACACCAGAACACTCTTGGTTAACCAACCTGGTCGCAACCCCGACTGGAATAGGTCCAGCTCATCAGCATGTTCAAGATAGGCAGAAAGAAGGAAGGACACAAGGGATTCTAACACTTTCTTGACAAAAGGGAGGAGTGAGTTAGGACGGTAATTACCTATGACTGCGGGGTCCAGCAAGGGTTTCTTCAAGAGATGGCCCGTTTCATTTCAGTGGGAATAGTTCCTTGCTGAAAAGAGGCGCTGACTGCATCGGTAACCGGAGTAATAATAACTCTTGGAAGAATTTCCTGCAATACTGCCACAGGTATAGGGTCAGAGGGAGCTGCTATTTCAATTTAGTGATTGCTTTTAGCACGTCCTCCAACGAATAGATTGGAAACTCCGACCGAAGGTAGAAGGGTCAGGTGTTAGAATCGTCTCTTTCCAAAGTTGGCTTCTCTGAGCAATTGCTCTGAATGAGATCACAAATACCAATCACCTCAGTGATGAAGAAATTGGTCAGAGAATCACACAAAGTCTGTGAGGGGTGTATTTTGGGTGGAAAGGCACTGGTGGAGCCCGAGAAAACCTCTTTAGATCCTATCTTAGAACCTATCTCCTGAAAAAAAAAAACAAGGTAGCCACCGCAATAGTACATAGAAAAAGAAATGAGACAAGTTGTAGGGTAGCAGCCATATTCAGGAAGGAGGACTGGGATTAGAGCACAACACTCCGATCAGGAAGGAAAGTGCAGAGGGAGGTAAGTTCCCCTGTTACCTCCCCTCAATCAAGACGGTGCCACCCAGGGAAGGGTCTCACTGGCTGTATAAAGTGAGCGGTTCACAGTGCGATGTCACCCTCTTTTCCAGCCACCTGATTGGCTGAGAGCCCTACCACAGATGTGAATGCAATGTAACTGCTGAGTTCGAACATTCTTAATCTAGTGATGCAGACAAACAAGGAACAGTACACATTTATCACCAAACAACATCATGCATACACGTTTTCCTAAAAATATGCCCAGACCATGTTTTGTAAATCTTGGCACTAGTAGCATTGGCTAATTAGTATTTCTATATAGGTAATCAAGTACCATAATGAAACATGATGTGAACCTGAAAGTCAGCAATGTTTGATTATTTCACACCTGCAATTGAACAACTTGATCCTGCTCAATGAGTTGTACTACTTTCACGATTTACATGTACCCCAGAGCCTGTCTGATAAAACACATGATTAGAGTATTTCTGTGACTCGTGCATGCAGCTTCATTCTCCTTTAACTGTATAACATTTTCAGTTAAAAAAAAATAAGAGTAATACGTTTTTGCAAATCCTGCAAACAGTTATGCACACTCAGCTGCCAGGAACCATGCTTAATCCAGTTGAGTTGTTTCTAGAGCTTCAGCTCGGGCCCTGGGGAAATGTGTGTGCGTCACTGTATAGTTTGATATGAAGTTCACGTTGCCTTTCAACATGTTCTCATCCCTATTGTATCCACTTGAGTTCCTTCCCCTGGCTTTGTGTGATCATTTCCAAATCATGGCCCTCTCTTTTTCATATGCATGTCCTCAAACTCTAATTTAAATGGCTTTATCTTCCCCTAATGTAGTTGCTGACAGAGATTTAATATTTGTCCTGAATGCCCCCTCACTCCGTTACTCCCCAAATCCTAGGTAACCTTAGAGTCCTGGGGCTGTTGCCGCCATTGACGGTCAAATACTTAAAGATAGCCAAACCTTTGATATGATCTTTGTGTCCCAAGAGTTATTTGCAGTCAAGAATCTTCAACTCTTCTTATGGAGACACCATCACTCAATTCATTTTAGTATCTGTTGTATTTGCAATTTTAGGCGTTTCTCCCACTATACAGGAATCTCAAATCTTGTTGTTTTGCATTTGCTGTTGTGTTGCAATTTTAGGCATTTTTTCCTCTATCCAGGATTTTCAGATCTAGGTGTTTTGCATTTGCTGTTGTGTTTGCAATTGTAGATTTTTTTCTCCCTCTATCCAGGAACGCAGACATTCTCCCTGCCATCCAGCACTGTGTCTCCATTCCTAGGTGCCCCACAGCCCTTGCTTCTGTAGCCCCTCTCTAGTACTACAGCTGGGATTCCAGTGATACAACTACAGAACTAGGCTTCCACATGGAAAGGGGCCCACACCTTAAGTGATCCACCTTCCACTGTGCTTAGAATCATCTAAGGGGTTCTAGGGATAGCTATCATAAAACAGCAGGACACCCACAAACTGCCAGCAGTCTAATAGCTCAAGGAATGTAGACTTCACATTGACAGCCCCAAGGATATGCCACCTAAGGTATTACCTCAGGAACCACCACCATTGCCCTTAGAATCCACTCTATACTCAATCTGCTAGCTATCAGACCACAAGACCCACCCCCTTCACTGTGCCTCTCCCGACCATAAACACACACCTCTAAAACCAACAAAACTTAGAAAATTGTTGCTGGTGTGCAAGAGCCCCTGCAACTCAAACACAATACTGGCGGAAAGCATAAACAAAATGGAACCATACCATGCCACCATGCCAAGAAACACAGACACAGCAACTGAGCACAAACCCATAAACATGGCAGAAATTGCAACATACTCTAAAACAAGATAAACATATTTATACCTAAAACCATACCCCGTGATGGAGCACCCACCACAGCAGTATACAACCACCAACAATGCTAGACACTTCAGCAAGATACCAAGACCCAACAGGAAAAGATCAGAAACATCCAGAAGGAGTAAGAGTGAAAACAACACCCTCTCTCCATATGTCACCAAAACTCTGGGGGACCGACAGCAATGGCAACAAGAAACAGAAGTGGATCCAGAAGTAGTCAGGGACCCAATGTGAAACCTAGCTGATCTATTCAATGATGAAGTAGACCCTACAGAAAACACTGCATATCCTGAGAGTAATGAGGAAACTCGCCAACAAGATCACTCTAAGATGAAACCATGAATAAAAGAAGGTAGTATGAATACACTGCAAACTAATCAACACAAGATCAATGTCCAAACACGCTACAGAGCTCTACGATCTACTCTACAAATCAACATCCTATTCAAATCAGAATCCTGGTTATATGACAAATACAAAGTCACACTACACCGCTGCCTAGCTCACAACTTCAAACGCTCAGAGGTAAACAGAAAAGTAAGAAGAGGAGGGGGACTTGCAATAGCCTTAAAAGAACACCTTAAAATAAAAGCAGCTGACCCTGTGAACATCCAAAACTATGGATTCCTTGTCCTTCACCTGACAGTGGACTAAAAAATAAACCTAACATTCATACTGATCTGTAGACCTTCAACCTATGACGCCACCGTTCTAGACACATTCATAGAAGCCATTGCAAACTTGGCCATCAAACCTGAACACCTGATAATACTCAGGGACTTCAACATATGGTTTGAAGAGAGACTGCAAACTCGCAAACATCACTAATCAATCAACTTGAGACAATGAAACTATGCCAGATGGTGAAAGGAGCAACACACATGGCAGGACACACTCTTGATGCAATCTTCTCCAGCAAGAAACAGATTTCAACTGTGCCACAAATACAAATGCTATGGAGCAACCACCTCATCATACCTTTGGTGATCCAACTACCATCTAAAGCACCCAAACAGAGCCAACTGTTCCCTGCCTCAACTAAAGTATGGAGTGTCTGCCTCATCATACCATTTGTGAACCAGTTACCATCTAAAGCACCCAAACAGCCCCAAAGGTTCCATGCCTCAAATAAAGTACAGACAGCAGCACACACTCTTGGTGCAGTCTTTGCCAACATGAAGCTGGCAAATGCTTGGAGCAACACTAGTGTTTTTATTGCTAGGATTCTGTATCATAAGGATCATCATGGGACAATGTAAAAATATAGCCAAGAAAGCCAGTGGAATGAATGATTGGCATGGGTACTGCAACTGGTCAACAAGTGCAAAGTGAAGATAGTATTCATGAGAACATAAAGAAAAGTTCCATTGCCCCTCCAGGAACTAAGTTCTTTTATCCTAAAGATCAGAAGAAATGTGAGGGACGATGAATATTCTGTTGTCTGATGACCTGGAGTGTGGATGAACATATAAAAAATACTGGTCTCCTGAGGGGGGGTGACAAAGATATGGGACCCAAAGAAAGGAAAACATGATGAAATGATAGAAGACGAAGCAGGACGTGCAGAAGAGGCGGTGAAGGGCTTGGTCGAGAACTCGACCAGAGGTGGGAATGTAGATGAGAAGGTGTACACCTTCTCCCTAGTCTCTGCCCCCTTAGCACAATCCAATTGGAATGACAAACAAAAAGCCACAATTGGGAACCCATGCATGAATCCTTGAGTAGATGAGAGACAATATGCACTCAGGCAACAATTTAGAGTGTACCCACAAGCTGACATAGTGGAGGAAAACTACCAAGAAGGATGCCCTTTGCTGAGCTGTTGAAATGCTGCCATGAACAGAATGGATATACGTTAAAACAAAGTTGACGACAACAAAATAATGTCATAAAGACGATATAAGGACCTATGCTGAAACAATATGAAAATACTTAAGGGTGACGATGTAACTGAAGCCTTAAGAGAAACATATACCCAATAGTACAGTCATCATGAACACAAAGATGAATGAATTGATTCACTGGTCAGTAACTGTAAATATGCTGTAAAGCAATGTAGAAATAACACATAGAAGCTTGCCTTTAAGAGGCATATATTCATTCATTTAGAATGACCATTAGAACAAGATGGACGACAGCTTATGTCAATCAACACAGCTACCTCAAAATATGAGCCCAGGATCATGAAGTGAAAAGATGATGAAGACGCTGTTTTTCCCTTGCAAAATAAAGGAGTGCATTGGTCTAGGACCAATGATGCTATTTCAAGAGATGAAAGCAGATTGCGAAAGGAGTCTAACAAGAAGACCATGTGCGAAGGACATATTTCTGAAGGTTAGGAATGAAAATAACATTTGCAGGTGTCCACCCTGTATAATTTATACCTACTCTCCCTTGAATGCTCCAGGACAGTGCAGACAGGCAAGGTCAATCTTGAAACAGGACACTAGCATAAGGTCTACTGATGACAGAGGGTAGACTAATTGGGAAAACAAGGGAAGAGCTGATGTATCTCACTGCACCTGGGTTTTGTTTCTATGTATGTGCTGCTAGTGAGCCGGATGTCCAGGGTTGGCTTTGGGTTGTCAACCAATCCGAAAAGCCTGCCAAGCACTTTCAAATAAAATGTTGCAAGTATTATTCTGCTGCCATATTCTTTGCTGTAATCAGTATTATACATATTTAGAAGTAGCTCAAGGTGTGTCCTTAAAACAAAACACCGCCAATGAGAGATTAATAATTATGAATTTTGTATGTAGACATATTCCCCTAATCCAAGCCCATCCTTCGATATATTTTTGTAGCATGCCACATAGGATGACATCATAGGTAATGAATCTTGCCTTATATAAACTAAGCATAATCGGGAAGACAGTGTGATCCTGTGTGTATCAATTTGATGAATGACGATTAACCCTGCCATGCATTCCTATATCCGGTATTTTACCATCTTCTTTGAGTCTGTCAGGTTATTTGGTCTGAAACAATTTATTGGTAATTCCATCTAGCATAAAGATGCTTCAAGGTGATAGAGAACAGTGTCTTTATATGAGGTTGATTAGTACAGTCATGTAGATGTTGAAGAGGAGGAGGAGGATAGTAAGGATCCTTCTAATAATCCTCTGGTGGTGTCCTGTGGTGAGCATGTAAAGGAGTTTTCCATACTGTTTCTGTTCTTTCCGACAAGAAAGATTTAATGTGCATCAGTGCCATGTCAGTGATTCCTATTTCTTCCAGTCTCTTGAAGAGGATTCTGTGGCTGACTGGTGGGACACAAAGGTGAGGATGTTACGGGCTGTCATCTGAGGCTGTTTCTGGTATGGGCGTTGTGGAAGAAGTGTCAGCCTTTTTATCCCTTGAATGGCCCTCAACGCACCAAGCCATTAAGTAGCTCCTCCCACATTTTCCCTGCTCTTTCCTGAGCTTGTCCAATGAAGAATTTGAAAGCAGAGAGAGAGATGGTTTCTGTCATGGAGATATTGCAACAATTGCTCACCTAACATGGAAGCACTTACTAAACAAAGAAAAATAGAAAGAACTCCTGTTAGATGATTACCTGATGCTTAAATGCAATCCTTCCCTAAATATTATACATATACTCCCAGAGTTGTTGTTTATTTCACAGAATTTCAACCACAAAAGGAATGCACTTCCAAATGTATAAAACACAGGTGCCAACCTTGAAGCTGTATTTCTGTGAGGTTCCAAGACATCTGAAATTCAAAACTGCAATGTTCAGCCAGTGTGTTTGCATCATATGAGGCTGGTCCTGGTATGGGTGGTCACTTTGGGGAATCTCTAATGCTGGTACATTTAGCATTACCATAGAGCATATGCCTCCTCAATTCTTATGCAACTGCATGTAGGCTCTCGATCCATAGGCCCAATATCAATCATCAATAACATCCCTCATTCATTCCTGGGACTTCGATTATCTGTCCAAATCCTTTATTTTTCCCAACCAGGATCAGTCCATTTGAAAATACATTTATTTTAGGTTAGCCTTAAACTCCCCCATTTTACTTCATGCACTCACTCCATCTTGCAAACTCTCCTATTTGGAGCTAAAAGGAATCACTGCACACGAGTGCTGAGTTTGCTGTTGCAAAGAAATTAGTTCCAAGTTATTACAGCCTTAGATCTTGCACATACTGGGCCAAGTGCAATCACAATGTTTTTTGTCTGCAGCTCATTAATTGCATGGGCCTCACAAATGCACGTTCTCATATGACAATTGTTTATGACACAGGAGTTGTTCTCTTCTATTCTGTTTGTACCAGGAAAGGGTTAGCCTAAATAATTTGTAAAAACATGCTGCTATGCAAGTAACTGTAATGCTCACTTGGTATCCACGGGGACGTCACTCAGCCTGTTCTGACCTCTATGACCTCGAACCCTTCCCTGGAGTCTACCCGACAGGAGACTGAGCCTGAAACACAGGATTGGTAGAGTTTAACTCTCTATTGTCTCTGCATGCTCGAACCCCTTCTTCCCCGGGGTCCAACCCTTACTCTTGGTCCACACCTCACCATGTTTTCTTGTGTAGTGTGCTCTCCGTCCTGCTTTCAGCGCAGGGGTGCATTGATTGATGCAGGCTTGTTGCTGCCTAGTTACTTCACTGGCGAGAGTCCGACGGGTAAGTAGAAAGAGTCTCTATGAACAGTTCTCTAATTCTCATTCCTTTCCTTCCCCAGGTGATGGTCGGCATCCGGGGATGACGGTGTGCTGCTTGAGGTGAGTAATACTGAAGGTTAGTGAGGGCGTGATGTGCGATGTGACCTCTTTGTACTTGTATTGAACAGAGTTTGTTTTTCTGTGTCTTTAGGTGCCAAAATGTTTTCAGCGTGGACCCCAGTTGAGAAGAAGAAATGCAGTGAGTAGCGCAATATGTGGAACCTCTGAAGGCTTTTCCACGCTAAACTGGTGTTTCTTTTCCCACTTGCAGATGGATGAGAAGCTCCAGAGATGAAGTTTCCCCTGAACGGCTTGGATTCAGGTAAGCGTTTGAATCTAGTCCAGTCTTTAAAGTAAGCGAATGTTTGCAGAATGCTTACTAATGTCTTCTTTCTGTTCTTTTCCCTTTTTATTAGGAAGAGGTGTGCCGGGAAGAAAATGACACCGCCGAAGGAGCCCACAGAACTGAAGGAGCGATGGAAGATGGACGGATGCTCCGCAAGATAAGGCAATTCCTAATGGTGTTCTTGTTGTTGCAGGTGCTGAGAGCAAATGAAAAATGCAGGCCTTCTGGAGACAGATCCGAACACGGTGAGTGTCACGCTGCAGGTGCAGAGAAACACAAAGCGTGCTTCTCGGCCTGGGTGTGGCTTAAATAGTCTCTGGGAATCCCAGGTGTCTCTGGGCTGAACCACACCCAAAAAGCTAGACTGCATATGCAGTTCTAGGAACCAGAACAAGTGGGGGCAGCCATCTTGTCCCACCTATGCACTACAAGTCCAATGCTCACTGCCATCCTATGGTAGTGTGTGTTTCTGGTGACACAGGCACCAAGATGACTCCAAGTGGGTCTTTGGAGGGACGGAGGGCCATGTAGATGATCGTGGCCTGTTTCCAGCCTGACATTTTGGAGGGCTGGAGAAATGAGGGGCAGGAATCATGACAGTAACCCTCGGTCAAGAAAACTAAAGTTAATGTTGGTAGGAATGTTTTCCTTTCAGTACGCACAGTCTGTTGTCTTGTAAGGCCAGAAAGTTAGAATGTACAAAGCATGAAATCACTCACATAAATGTATGTTTTCACAGAAAAACCTATACGTAGCATGGAACTGTAAACGATCTATGCTATCTATGACATCACACTAGCAACAGAACTCATGTAAACTGGAGTGCTAAAAAGGATGTTACTTTCTTTCTGCAAGTTGCTCACTTGAGCACATCTTTTGATGGGTAGAACCTGACTCTGCTTGAAGAGAATGCACTTTGCTGTTTATACTCATCTCTGTGTCTGTTGGTCACTTATCTTGTTTGCAGTACAGTTATCAGATTCTAGTTTTACAATTGGCGCCCAGCACTTGAGCCTTCTCGAGGATGATCCATAGAATTTCCGAGGACAGAATGACCATGTTGGGACCACTGAGTACCGGGGATCCCTGCCAAATCTGAGATGAAGTTTCTCAGAGCTGCTACTAGTGACCAACATTGACATCTCTCTGCCCAGCGATCATCTCTGTCTAACTATCATCCTATTTGCTTCCTCCCGTTTCTCATGAAATTATTAGAATCATTAGACTCTCCTCTTCTTTTTTCAAACCTTGAGTCTTCCAATTTCTTTGACCCTTTCCAATCTGCTTTCTGACCAGGTCGGGGGACCGAGAGTGTCCTGGTATATGTGGTTGATGATCTCACCATGTTGGCTACCGGGGTGGAGTGGGAGATCTGATACTGTTAGATCTTTCAGCAGCTTTTGATTCTGTCGACCACTACACCCTTTTGTGGCGGCTGAGATCTGCCGGCCTCTCTGGCCGTGTCCTGACCTGGGTTTCCTCTTTTCTTACAGATAGGGCTCAATCACTTTTGCTTCACCATTTAGTTCCTCTTCTCGTGCACCTTTTCCTGTGGTGTTCCTCAGTGATTTGCCTGATCCCCAATGTTGTTTAACATCTACGTTGAGCCTCTGATGTGTCTCATCCACTCACACAGCTTCCGGTGTTATTCCTATTCCGACAACACCCAGAACCGGTCCGTTTCGACCTTGACCAATCTGAGGTGTTGGGATGGCTCTGTATTTTACCTTGTGGTTGTAGGGGAATGGATGGGCAGAAATTGGATAAAGCTCAATGGGGACCAGACGGAGGTCCTGGTGGTAGGGTCTTCAATTGATACTGCACTCTGGTCCTCATCTCTATGCCCCACTGCTTTGGGTGTTGTTCCTGCTCCAGTGTCTTTGGTGAAAAATCTCAGAGTCTATCTGTCTGCTTCACTGTCTATGTCTGCTCATGGTAGTGCTGTATGTAAAACTGGCCACTTCCTACTATGGGTACTTTGAGGGATTCTGCCGTTTTCCCTGGCCATTTGTGTCCGCTGTTTCTAGCTTCTGCTGCACTTAATCCTATTGACTATTGTAATGCCTTGTTTCTGGAACAACCTGTGAGGCTGATTCACTGGTTGCAACTTTTCCAGAACCTTGCTGCTAGGGTGCCACATCCACCCCTACCATGCTCATATTAGTCTCTCCTAGTGACTATTCCTAAGTTTCACTTCTCGAGGATCGGTGGGCAGTCCATTTCTCTTGGCCAAATTATGGAATGAGCTACCTGTTACCCTTAGACATGTTGAGAATCACCTCCAATTTTGCTGTCTCCTGAAAATTCTTCTCTTCTAGACTGCTGCTACTCATTAGTGTACTGTGCACGGTCTGTGCGCCAGGATGCCCTTGGGTGACCGTGCGCATTACATATGCTGATAACATAACATAACATCCCGGTGAGGGTTCCGAACCGTAGCTGAGCGACTATGTCTTGTCTTTTGAAGACCAACAGCCACGGATTTCGTTTGATGGGGATGGTTGTCTTGATTGAAATTAGGTGAGTTTGTTTTCAGTTGGTTGTACAAAAAAACATATTTTGCAAAATATTTTCCCAGTGAGAAATACCATTTTGTGTAAAGTGCCTGGATTCAGTAAAATGTGCACTTGTTTGCCAATGTTGCGCTGTTGTGGAAAGCAACCCACTGAGTTACAATATGGACAGCCTGCCCCACCTGAAGGTTCTCTTGTGTATGAGCTGTACATTAAATATAGGTTAGGAGCAATTGTTTTTAATCATCTTTGGCTTTGCCAGACCAGACATGTACCACATTTACAGTGGTTTGATTTTAGGTTGTTTGGACTAGAAAGGATGCAGCATTTGGAGTCGGTTTATTGGATAAAAAGGGTAGGCCAGCTGCTTTTGATGCGATTAAGATTTGGCGCAAAGAGGCAACTCAGCGCATCAAATGTAGACAGAAGCAAGCTTGCAAACATATGACCCAAACAGAAAAGGCTTTATTGCATGACCAAAGTGTTGTAATGAGCTTCCTAGCTGAGTGGATGACATCACTGCTTAATGGAATGTAGTGATGTCAGAGTGAGTGGAGTGTTGGTGTGTGAGGGTTCTAAGCTTGGCAGTTGGAGTTATGCTGACTTGGAAAGGACATGCCAATGTTTTGTCCCTGGCATTGAACTACAATAAATCTACTTAATAACTTACCTGCTGGCTCGGGTGTTCTTCAGCTTCCAAGTTATTACACTGGCAACGAGGATGGGATTCCTGTCGAGGAGGGGACAGTTCAGAAACGGGAAAACATTGCCCTCCAGTGAATACATGTCCATGTGCCAAGTTGACAGCAAGTTGGAGCCCAAGGTGGTTTAATTGGGCTGTCTAAGATTCTTCAGCAGGCCGGGTGGTGCTGAAGGTGGAGCCGGATCGGCACTCAGGTCCGGGTGCAGTGCTGTTTGGCGTTTGCTCCAGAAGCTGCCTTGCCCAGTACCGGGTGGTGCAGGGAGGTGTTGTGAGCAGCTGTTCGGCACACGGGTCGGTGTGCAGTGATCTGAGGAGTGTCTGTCGTCAAGACCAAGCTGCCGGGTGGAGTTTGTGGTAGGCAGATCCTCAAATGGTGCTTTGAAAAACCAGCCGGCACACAGGTCGGTGTGCGGTAGTTTGAGAGCGTCGGCCATGATGAACAAGTCGGCCGAGTGGGGCTTGTGGCTGGCGTTAGCCCGGCCAGTGCCTGGAGTCGTACGGCACACAGGTCGGTGTGCGGAGCCGTGAGGAGTTGTTGTTCTGGCTCCAGACGTCCAGTTCAGAGCCCCCGCACCTTCAAAACCTGAGGTGAGCTGCTCGAAAGTGGCTGGTGCCAGCACGGGAGCATTGTGAGGAGCGAGCGGTTCCCGAGCGGCATCTGAGCGCCGCGATTAACTCCTGGGATCCCGGCGCCCAGTGACAGAGTTGCCAGGAGGGAGAATTTCCGTTTATGGTTCGTTGCCCCCTGCATCCTGTGGGGGCGCTGTGCTGCGCGGCCGTCAGCAGCAGCAGCAGGACGTTGCAAAAAGGGAAAGGACGTGCAGCGTTCTGGGGGTTGGAGAGAGGAAAAGAAACTCCGTTTATGGTTCGTTGCCCCCTGCATCCTGTGGGGGCACTGTGGTGCGCAGCCGCCAGCAGCAGGACGTTGCAAAAGGGAAAGGACGTGCAGCGTTCTGGGGGTTGGAGAGAGGAAAAGGAAGTTAATTGGGCATCGTTATGGAGCAGGGAACAGATGTCCATCTTGCCTCTCGAAAGGTGGAACAGGTGGAAGGACTGCGCTGCGTTACTAGCACGCGGTTTTCTGTTTATCCTTCGGAAGTTGTTCGGAGAGTTCAACTGTTGCATAATGCCCATGTTGTGGATGGCCTTGATGGCAGACATGGGGCCAGTGTAATCATACGTGAGTACTCTGCACATAATTGTGATCCCGCGTCTATGGAATTCAGCCCGGAGCGTTCAAGGTGCTGTTTTTCCACAGACTGGGTGAAAGTGTGGATTCGGCGATTGATCTGCGATTGGAGTCGTTGTGCTACATGGGTTATGGAGAGTTCAGGCCCACTGTTGCGGCAGCTCGGTGCGAGCAAGAGGACTTTCCTGCATACGGGCAGGTTTCACTAGGCTAAATTTGGATACTACTGTTGTGTTTAACTGCTGTGTGTGTGAGTTTCATGGGCCCGTGTGAGTGAGTGAATGCGCGCGCTGAGAGTTGTGTATGGGTGATTTCTTTGTGTTGTTTTGACAATTTGCAATCTTGTGAGTTAATTGGATGTTGTTGAGTGTGTTCCTGCATTATTTAGCATTAAAAAGTGTATTGTTGTCTCTCATCCAATGATTCTTTACAGGTGGGATGTTCAATACTTAATATGTTTTCTTGCAGGTTGGATTTCCATTATTGGGTTGTACGGACTCATGGGTGGGGGCACTTGCGGGTTGAATTGCTTCTTTGTGAACAGCACTTACAGTTATTTTACCAATAATTAACTGAAATAATGCATTTTACACATCATTTATTAATTGTACATGTGTGAAGTGTTTTGCGTGTAGGTCACCCATCCTGTGTTGGGGGTTTGCATATGGTGCGTGAGGTGAACATTGCGGTGTGCAGGAGTGGGAGTGTTTGGTTATGGTGGCGTTCTGCTGTGAAGCAGTAGGTGGGGACTGGTGCCCTCAGTGGTGATGAGGCTGGACCTGGGGTCCATGGTGAGTGGCGGGTGTGCTGCGTTGGTGCAGTTTGGCTGGACCTGGGGTCCATTAAGTGAAGTGTGCTGCGTTTTGCGTTCGCAGGAAGCTGGATCTGGGGTCCATGGTGAGTGGCGGGTGTGCTGCGTTGGTGCAGTTTGGCTGGACCTGGGGTCCATTAAGTGAAGTGTGCTGCGTTTTGCGTTCGCAGGAGGCTGGACCTGGGGTCCATGGTTTGTAGTAGGTGTGCTGCGGCTGGCAGTAGGCTGGGCCTGGGGTCCATTGTATCGAGTGGTGTGCTGCGGGTGGCAGTAGGCTGGACCGGGGGTCCTAGGTGAATGGTGTGGAATAGGTGGTGGTCGTGGCTGTGTTCCGCATTCTTGAGGATTGCTTCTCTAAGGTTAAGGGTTTTGTGGTGTTGTGGTATCCTTAGGGGTGCTGTGGTGAACTGTTTCGTAGTTGTGCTTGTTGTTGCTCTGTTGAGCTGTGTGGAGTGTGCCCGGGGGTGGCAGCCCTGGTGTCCTAGGGGGCAGACTAGGGCAGGAGGATGTTTGTGCACTGAGGGTTGAGGAGTGTTAGGTCGTTATCTGCTGTGGACGATGGTCGTGGCAGGACCTAGGTTCCGAGGGGCAGCTTGGAACAGGTGGAGGTGCGTGGTTTATTTTGTTTCTCGATGGTTGTCCAGTTCTGTTATGGAAGGAGCTAGCCCTTTGTAGACTTCGTGGGGTTCCTCTCTGATTTTGTTATAAAGGGAGGAGTGGAAGTGGTGTAGAGTTGGGCGTAGGACTTGGTATAAGGGTTGGTAGTCACATATGTGTCAAGTTGTCCAACGTGTTGGCACAGCATTAGTATTCTGGGGGTGCCATGTAGATTTTATTGGGTTCTTACTCCGTTGGTGGAGCTCTTTCCTGTTTCCTTGATCTTCCTTGGAGTGTCGGGGTTTTGGTGTTCTCTGGGGGCAGTTTCTTGTCGCCAGTGGTGTTACTAGTTGGTGCATTACGTGCTGGCCACACGTAAATGTAGGGGTTTTTGTCTGGTGATGGTTTTGGTGTGATCATTCCCTGTTTCCAACAAAGTAAGGGAGGGAGAAGTGTTGTAATGAGCTTCCTAGCTGAGTGGATGACATCACTGCTTAATGGAATGTAGTGATGTCAGAGTGAGTGGAGTGTTGGTGTGTGAGGGTTCTAAGCTTGGAAGTTGGAGTTATGCTGACTTGGAAAGGACATGCCAATGTTTTGTCCCTGGCATTGAACTACAATAAATCTACTTAATAACTTACCTGCTGGCTCGGGTGTTCTTCAGCTTCCAAGTTATTACACAAAGCAACAGGAAGACTGTGATAGGGCGACAGATAGAGCAATACAGTTAGACATATGCACAATATACCCATCCAAAGAGCTGCACATAGATACATTAATGAATGCACTATTGAGTGAAAGATGAGAACGTCTGACTGCACTACCGCCCTATGTACCAGCAGTGCCTCGGCCAGTGCTGTATGTACCTGACAACGACTCTTGGCCTGATGCACCTCCCACACAAAGCTCCTTAAGGCTAAAAAATCTAGCTCCCCTACCGCTTCCAAATCTGATACCTCTATATTGCAATATTCCTGGCCATTTAGTGAACAGAAAGCTGGGCTTCAGAGTGCACTGACAGAGAATAAACAGGCAAGATGAGAAGTAACAGCAGAAAACTATATACTGGAAGGGACTGAATAAGTTGTCTCACATATGTTGACTGACTACCATACCCCTGAATGAAAAAATGTGTTAGAACACATGGGAAACGCACTTGCCCGAGAATGGTTCAAACTCACTTATACCACAGTACCCAGAAAATTCCAACATTTAAATGATTCAGCATGCCCCATTGATACACTAGAAGAGGCACATCAGCCCCTATCTGAGAGGTTCTCACATAAAGAGGAACTACATGAACTACAAATAGCAAAGCTAGATGCTTTAGGAAAATCCTATCCTTTCATAAACAATGCATTCCTACAGAAAAGCCCTGTCCTCAAACACAGTACAGAGAAATGCATCATTGTCAGAGACGCTCTCAGATGGATTTCTAATCCATCCCTTTCCCCTATGGAGGTCCGTGACACATTTGAACAATACTCCCTATCCATTCAGAAACAGGTGTTCGAAATAATAACTGAAAACCTACAAGACAAATATATTAAAAGGAAATTATGTTGTAAAGCAGATGTTATGAAAATATATAAGCGTACCTTCACAGATGACACTGCACTCACTTCCCTGTCTCTCAACATTTTACTGCTCAACAGTAGGATTGATAAGGCCAACGCTCATATGCCTATGAGAGAGCTGCCTTCAACATTTGTCCCACAAATAGAGGAGTCAGTCAATGGTGATGTACTTGCTGGAACAGTTGCTGCACACTATATTGAACAATTTGTATATGTCCCCTTTTCCAGACAAGAAGTTAACACAATTAAGCTATCCATCCCAGAGATAAGGAAGAACCCCAGTGGGTTCTATAAGTAAGTACAGTCGGTCTTGGCTTCTTCAGTAGTTTTTACCTTAAAAGATATATATTTGTTATTTCCCGTCATTTTACCTTCTGATTTATGGAAGCAAATCAGGAACATAGATGATAATGGGGCATTGGGGGGAACATGGACAGAACACAAGGCTGCTGACTGTTAATGACTCCAATCAAGCATTCCCACTAAGTCAGTGCCTTGTCTGGGAATGCTCAAGGGAAGCCCTTATTTATATATTTTTATGACAAGTTATAATCTGGATGATGAACCCTTGTATAACACCCCCTCTTAGAATCCCCCTTACCCCACTGAGCCAAGAAGTAGGTTTGTTTTGCAAATTAAAAAGGTTTCTTTGAAAAATTAAACAATAGATATATATATCACACTTTTATAATAAATTAATATTTGACATCACACTTAGACATATGACAGTGATCAACAATGGATGATGTTATACTAGCACACTGGTTTAATTACTTAGGAGTAGTATAGAGGATAAGGTAGCTGAGAATGCTTTATGGTTTCAAGGAGATGCAAGGATGAATAAAAGGCAGTACAGAAATAAACTTGATATGATTTCAGCAAAAGATAATATGATCACTTTTTCTCTGACAATTCACTCCCCCCCTATGCAATGTAAGGAGATGGAAGTAACACACACAGTCTTCAGGAATACAATCACAGTACAATACGAATTCAGTTCCCCCCTAGCAAGCTTATAGCACCAGGGATGATTTTGAAACACAGGCGAAAGACTTTCAGGTGATTTGCAAGGGAGTCAAATAAGCTAAAATTGATTTTAATTCCCTCTAGAGGTTCAGGGTGAGTGAGAGATAATTTAAATCAGTTCAGGTCCAGACTAACAATGATTAATAAGGTATTATCAGGTTGAAAACGGATTTCAGTAATGGAAGCAAAGGACAGATCTTTCTACACGTGGTTGAAATGAAGCAAAATGTCAAATCGCGGCACTTTTTTTGAGTGCGTCAAGCACAATTACGGAGGTGCTATAAGGAGCAGCAAGTCGATTCAGAGCTTGTTGGAAAGCTGGGAATCTTAGCTTTTCGTTCCTAGGATGCACGGTTCCAAAGATACAGACTATTTTGTAAAGGTTGTTTTTCAGAAATGAAATTACCGTTTCGGAATGACAGATGCGCTTTGAAAGGTTTGAATCTTTGAAAGGTTTATCAGGAGGAACACACGATTTCTTATGATGCAGTTCTAAACAAGTTCAAATGTTTTGAATCAGATTATTTTAAGCTAAGAGATGGGTTCTGCACAGTTCTAGCTGGGTACTCACACTATAAATTTGAAAGGAATGGCCTCGTCACGGATCTGGTCAACAAGTTTAGCTGCGGTTCTCTCTGCTCGGCGGGTCAATCAGGCACCGGTTCTGTTCACAGCGGTCTGGTCTAGGTCTCAGATTCTGCTGGTCTGGATCAAGTGGATTCTGGATACCGCACTGCTTTCTGGGTACTGGTTCTGTTCTGGATACACGTTTATGGACGTTTATGGGTCAGAGGATCCACCCCTGGTCAATTTGCACACAAATCTATTCTTGATCCAATTTCTCTAATATTATATGTCCAGTTAACATATTTTCTGTAGCACCAAACCATCCGATCCCTGTCTTTGTAAGATGTCGTGTCCACTTATGACAGAATTCTGCCCTTTTCATCAAGAACACAACCTCTAAACTTTTCCAGAATTTACACAAACATGCACAAGGAATATGGGCATCAGATGATAAAGTGTCAGATTTTTAACATACAGACATTCGGAGTAATACCTTATTTTCCACTACTACCCCCAAGAACATCCCACAGAGTCCTAACACCTCTTAAAATGTGCACAGAAAAATCACAAGAATAATGATATTGATTATATAATTTTGACAAGTCCGTACTATGAATTATCCATCTTTTTAAAATTATGCTCTGGCCCAGAGGGGTGTGGTTTCCCAAAGCACATGGTGGAATTTCTGGTTGTCCACTTCCTCCAGCTCAAGTTGCTCACAGAGGCACTGCCCCTCCCAGTTTTTCTCAAGAGGAAGCCATTTATGACCCCCCTAATTTAGCATTTGCCTGAGCCAAGGAAGGGTCATTGTTCTGTTTCCCTGCTCCCAGGTGCTCCTTACCTGATTCAATCAGGGAGGTGTCATCACCTTTTGGTTGGAACAGCAGAAGGCAGCCTGGCCTGGGAAGAGTGGCTGGGCAAGTTTCAACTCCTGTCGGGGGTAGTTGCCAGGCAGAATTCAATCTCTTTAAGCCAGGCTTCAGCTAAATGTCACTTTTGTTCCAGTTTTGTACATCCAAATCAAACTTACAATTTTTTCACATGCAGCTAGAATGCCGATTCTAAGTTCAAAACTATGACCTTTAAACAGTTGCAACCTATGTGACACTCAAAGTAGGTCACTCATTTATTTTAAACATTTCGATTTTAGTGGCTTTTAATCCAATTTCACTTCAGCTGCTGACATCCACAGCTCAGCCAGTTTCATTATGAACATTATTTTAGGCTCTTTCTATTTCCAGATTTTGTATGCACACAAGTCTACCTTCTGCCAAATGTCTGCTGGTGTTCATTGAGATTTGTGAATATCTTGCAATGTTTAAAATAGGCATTTTTAGCTTGCATTTCAGAGAAACAAAGGTGATTTCAAAGCGCTTTTTGAGCCAACCGGCACTGCTGTTTTTCCTTTGGCACACATTTCACTAATGGCACTCCTGGCCCATCACGCTCGCACTGGTGGGTGGCAGGTCAGGGGAACATTTTGGTGTGCGCCAAAACTGCGCGGTTTTCCTGGATTCTGGCGCAATGTGGGCTTTTTCAGATATCTTGGATTTTCTAAGCCCACAGCACCAAATGTTGCAGCATAATAGTCCAAATGTGGGTCAGGACACCCAACATGACATGCAGAGAAAAGCAGGTAAGAATCCTCTAGAGAAAATGTTAGCATTACCTAACGCCATCCTTTCTAAAATGAAGACTTTAGTACCAGAGAAAAGGATAATATGGGACAAATTAACAGCCTGCATGCAAGGGAAATCTAAGGGGGGCAACAGAGTATTTCAACTGATTTGAGCATGTATTTGCTGACTACAGTGGACAAGATTTGAGAACTGAATTAGGAAAGAGATTGTTTCTTGACAAGCTTGTGCGTGCTCTCTTGCCCGAAATTCAGTTTTAAATCACGGCTTCAGGGAGTGCCTGGCAAACAAAGACACAGGGGGTCATTACAAGTTTGGAGGTAGCCATGTTGGGCTCAGTGAACACACAGAGCTGACCCTACCAGGGCCTGTAAATACGCCAACTGCCCTGGCAAACCTGCTTACTGAGGCTCTGCTTGGGTAGCATGCACAAACTGCAACATAAACAAGTGGGACATTTGCTTGGGGCAGCATGTGTGTCACTACACACCATTCACTGTGGGAGCCCTACTGGGTAACAACTGGCTTCAGGACTTCAATTCTTAAATGGATCACAGTGATTGGCCGTGTTGGATAGTGGTTGCCCTATGGCAGGATGCACTACCTGGTTTTAGCCCACACCATACATAGAAAGTGGCACTGTGCCATCCAAGGACGTCGGATTAATCCTTACGGCCCACCATGTACTCTGATACATACTTAACATAGTACACCAGCTGTTCTGACTCCTATCAGAATTAATGTCTCCAACAAAAGGCAAGAGCAAACCATCAATTATGGACTTGTTTGCTATGCAAGGCAAATCTCGCGACCCACCACTTTGCTCAATGGCAGTGCAAGCGGAACCGGAGGCACCCGGTGGAGGAAAAATCCCACAGGAAGACCCAGTCCTGACTCTGATAGCTGCCCTGAGATCCAAACTGGAAAAGAAAATAGATGAGGTTAAAGTACACGCCCAACTCCTTAGGCAAGATGTTAGGCAGTTGCTTAGCAGAGTCACATCATTCGAACTGGAGCTGAAAGAAACAATGGCCTCCAACAAGGACTTGGTAGTATGGGTGAAGGACCTGGAGAGACGGAATACATCACTGGAACAATGAGCAGAGGATGCTGAAGGGATGGCCCAGAGGAACAATATAAGGCTACTGGGGCTCCCAGAGGGCACAGAGGGGTTGGACCCCACCTTATATGTGGAAAAATGACTGCAGGAGATTGGGCCTGGCAGTCTGTCACAGGGCTTCACGGTCAAGCAGGCCCATCAATCACTACAAAAGAGACCTCCACCGGAATCCCACCCATGACCCATCATTACAAAGATACTGAACTTCCTTGACAGGGAGGTCATACTGAAATACTCCACGGAAGGTGGCAAGATACGAGGGACAATTCCAAAATTGCCATTCATCCTGACTACACAACAGTGGTTCAAGGGGGCAGGAATTCATTTGTGCCGATCAATGCAAGACTTAGACATTTAAATGTCAAATATATGCTTATGTATCTAGCCATACTAAATGTCATTTCCAATGGCCGATCACATTTCCTTGACACCCATGCAGCAGCAAGCATGTGGCTCGAGCATAACAATCTAACCAGTGGGGAAGAAGCTAACACTTGATCCTAGGGAGCACACTTGCTAGGCTGAGCTATGTTCACATGCTTAGGAGACACTTGAACCCAGAATAGCGTTGCTGGGCCTAGAGGTATTTTGCAGCAGCAGGATGCAACGTTGAAGCTGCTCTGTTTGGTGTAAATAAAAGTGTTCATATACACCCGTGTGTTGTATATGAACACTTTCATGTACACCAAAGCAAGCAGGTTCAATGTTTCAACAACGTTGAAGCTTCTTGCTTTGGTGTACATCAAAGTGTCCGTATACAACACAGGTATATATGGACACTTCCATTTACACCAAACAAGGCTTCTTGTGGGACTCCTCCAGTTTAAAGGCACTAAAAGGGTACCGTATATGTGTGCTAGTTTAGCGCACATTTTAAAATGGAAGAGTGCCACAAGAATAGGCTTCCAAAAAGCCAGTTTACAAATGTGGCGGTTGCTAGGTTGGGTTCCAACCCATCCTAGCAACAGCCAGATGTATTCCGAAAGTGGAAAATTCCTTCTGACTTCTGACTTTGGAAGAATGCGCCACCTTCAGAATAGTTCTTAAATACTGAAAAGGTTGTTAACCCTTTTGACATCCTTTTCGGTACTTAACACCTTGATGAGAATCGGGGCCTAAGGAGTTTGTGTTATTTGTGCATTAAAGAGATGGTTGTGCTTTGGCTTTTTAATGCAGGACATGGGGGATAGAACAGGCTGTGCAGCTATTTTTCCTCCACATTGGACCCTGCTGCATGCGCTTTGCCAAAATGTCTTGAAGCTGTGGGTGGTGACATCAGTAAAATAGAGCAAAGGCATGGTTTTGGGTCACTCCCTAACCATCATGGTGCCTCACTCAGTAGATGTACCAGTGAACAGAATGCAAACACAGCATCTCACATCTGCTCACTTCACTAGATACAAGCTCTTTTTGTTTGCACCTCACATCAAAATTAAACGATGTTCCACGTTAAACCCAGCTGAACTGTTACCTCCCCTAGATTATAGTAGCATTCTTGATACCACTCATAATTGCAATTTTATCACTGAAAATGAAACAAAACTAAGAATCAATTTGACTGACACACCTCTGCCATCCTCAGATGGAGAAATATTTTGTGATGATTCTTGCTTTAAACCTCCTGACAGCACTTCTACTTCTGGCTATGCAATCACAACACTAGATACAGTGTTAGAAACTAGGAGGATTCCTTACAACTTCACCCAAGCATCAGAAATAATTTCCCTGACAAGAGCTTGTGAGGTATCTCAAGGGTTGAAAGTAAATATTTATAGGTACAGCCAGTACGCCTTTGGTGCAGCTCACAATTTTGGGAAACTATGCGTTGAAAGGGGATTTCTGAAATCCCATGGCACCAAGTTTCAACATGGTCCTTTGATAATGCAGCATTTATCAGCACTAGCATTACCTGCAGAGCTAGCCAAAATGAAATACACAGCCCACCAGAAAATCATTGACAGTATTGGGAAAGGCAATGCGTTCGCAGACCGAATTGCCAAGCAAACAGCTATAGATTTACAGTCTGGAATGTGTGTATTGGGTCCTGCTAGATGGGTCGCTGAGAGTGGGAGGGCTGAAGAGGGCATTATAAGTGTAAAAGAGATTCAGGCTGAGGCCATAGCCGAAGAAATCAAAGAGTGGGGATACAGACCAGCCCACGTAGATGAGGAAGGTTGTTGGGTTGACCATGACAAACAGATGGATGTTTCCTAATACATATGTACAGGCTATAGTGACCATGGCCCATGTCCCAGCTCACATATGCGCAAAAGGCAATTGTAAACACCTAGGCCCAGTATGGAGGAACTCCAACACACCCAAAATAGCAGACCGACTGGTCAAGAATTGCATGATCTGTTTACAGCATAACATTGGGAAAGGAACACCAGTACCTTAGGGAATCTTTGGTCCACCTTTCATATCCTTTGAAGTAATAAACTTTGATTTAATTGAGATGGAAATATGTCAGAATGTTAAAAATGTTCTAATGGTAGTTTGTACATTTAGCAAATGGTTCAAAGCTTTCCCTCTGAAAGATAACACTGCAATGTCAACAGCAAAAGTAATGCTAAAATAATACTTTCCCATTTTGGGAAAAGGTAATCTGGTCAGACAGTGGTTCACACTTCATAGCATCAGTCACCAAGCACATGTGTGAGGGATCACAGATAAGAAAGACATTTCATTCTGTGAACAATCCCCAATCAGCGTGATTAGTTGAGAAACACAACAGTACCCTAAAGAACAAGCTAGCAAAGATATTGGCACACAGCCAGATAAAATGGCCTGAAGCCCTATCGTTACCCTTATTGTTAATGATAATGACAGCCGTGGCAAAAACAGGTCTTTCCGTATATGAGACTGTGTTGGGGAGACCAGCTGTTGTGTGGAATGTACCCAGCCCAAAAGAATTGTCTGAAATTGAGTATCCATTATTGGTAGACTATTGCAACCAGTTGACTCAAAACTTAACTTTTGATTCACCAACAGGTGAGAGAAGCGTTGCCTGATTGATACGTGGGTACTGGCCACACCATTTTGCCTGTTGACGATGTTCTGGTGAAAGACTTCCAGCAAGATTCCAGCCTTGACCCACGCTGGAAAGGCACCACTCCAGGTCCTATTGGCCACCCAGACTGCTGTGTGTGTAGATGTGAAGAAGAACTGGATAAATGCAGCACATCTGATACGAGTAGCAGATTCAAAACATAAATACATTCCTCTCAGTGACGGAGAATACGCTAACCACATTTTAAGCAGCCAGCCATTTCACCTTTGCCAACCACTGCCACATTGTTCAAGGATCACTCTGTGCCAATGGTGTCCAGATACAATCTTTGATCATGGAAATAGCTAGGGAAGGTCTTCTTGCGAGTAGGAAAGTGTGCTATTTTTAATACTGCACCCACAAGAAACCAACGATATTCCCTCAATACCCAGCAAAGATGCATGGAGGTAGAGGGGGGCAGGGAAAAGAAGCCTCCAAGCAAGATAGACCACGTTTTCAGGTGCCACCCAAGGATGAACTTATTCAGACTATATCAGTGAGGCTTCTTAACGGAAACTGAAAGTCTATGCCTGTTTGGGGTACATGGAAGCAATGAAATGGAAAGGAGTGTGGTCGACTAGAGATAGATGTATGATTATAGATATTGTGGCATGTGTCATACTTATATTAATGCCTGATTTATGGTTTCTGGAGAGCTCACACCCCCTTAGCGCACTATATCCTATGATTCACACTCTGAAACACTTGTATACGAGTGCAATATAAATAAAATATCAATATCAATATCAGCTCCACTACTATGTCTCCTTTCTATGTACACACATACCCACTTCGTCCCCTTGATCTTGAACACAGAGAGGGATATCTCAACAACACCTTCATAAGAATAATGAATGATACTCATGCAATACTGAACACAACTAATTGTTGGGTATGTTGCCACCTTCCACAACTCAGTGAGAAAGGATTAGGATGGCACATACATCCGCTCTCATTGTCCACTGCTTGCTATGCAGCCTTTAGGGCCATGTTTTAAATGCTTTCTGTCTTTGCTCTGATTTGGTAGATGGAATGGCAGTAACACAGGTAACTGCACTGTTGCCATTTTCTGCTGTTGTTGCTGCATACAGTGCTTACCTACTTTAGGATCTATGCTATGTCAGTGCTGTTCACGAATTCTGGAACACTTACAACCTGGACGCTTGTCCCCAGGGGATGTGACAAATGCACTCATTAGGCAGGATTTGGACATTTAAAAATGTATGAATATTGATATACATGAATGTGATTATACTAAAAAAGCTTAGTAGGCTAAAAGGAGGGTTTTTGAAAATGCATTCATTTCAGGTTAGCCTTACGCTCCCCATTTTGTTTCATGCACTCACACCATCTTGTAAACTCTCCTATTTGGAGTTGCAAGGAATCACTGTACAAGAGTGCTGAGTTTGCTATTGCAAAGAAATGAACTCACTGTTATTGCAGCCGTTATTACAGCCTTGGATCACACACAGACTGGGCCAAACACAATCAAAATGTTTTCATTTCCAGCTCTTTAATTGCGTGGGTCTCGCAAATAGTTTATGACACAGGAAATGTTCTGTTCTGTTCTGGTCTGTTTGTACCATGAAAGGGTTATCCTAAACAAACTGTAAAAACATGCTGCTACGCAAGTAACCCCTCGGTCATGAAAACAAAAGATAATGTTGGTAGGAATGTTTTCCTTTTAGTGCGAAAAGACTGTTGTCTTGTAAGGTCGGAAAGTTAGAATGAACAGAGCATGAAATCATTCACAGAAGTGTATGTTTTCACTGAAAACCCTATACCTAGCATGGAGCTGTAAACTATCTATGATATAGATGGCATGACAACCTTTATTTGTTCTTCTATCTGGGATGGATACATGAGTTTCTTACTTGTCCATCCTAATCCAGTTTCCATCCTTCTTGTTTTTCACACAGGCATCTTCATATGGGAATGCTTCTTTTGATACCATCTTTACATAGCCCATTTTCCTTCAAATTGCCATCTGGTTGTGCATTCTGCTAGATGACTGAGGCACTTTTCATCATGTGGAGATATTTCTCTTGTAATAAAGTTTCTTGCCGCATTCATGGCATATGGCATTAAGGAACAAACATAACAACTTTCATCTGACATACTTTCACCCACCTCTTTCATATGCTGGTACCATAGGTTATTCTTTAAAGTGAAATTAATTTTCAGGATATGTGTATATACCTTCATGATTCTCTTCAGTATTTCTTTTAAAGTGAAATCTCCTTATATTTATGTTATATAACATGATATGTGTGCTTATAGTGGGGACAATAATGTTTCTTTAATAGACTTCATATCAGTGCCATTTTCTGCAAAACTTTGCAATGCCATAATAATGAGAAAAACACAAATATAAATACAAGCTGATATCACCATCAATATCACATTAAAACCCTATCCATATTTTAGATGGTAACAAATCTGTGAAATGTTGAAGCCTCTCCATTGTAATCAATTATTTATCAGAAATGTATTGGTATTGTTCCAATTGTCACTCTCCAAACAATCCAATGTTTTTTGGGTTCTCCAAGAATGCAACAATGTTTATTCCTCTTCAAATCAAAGCTGGATACGTTTGAGAATTGTAAAAAAAGAATAACTAAGAATGTATATACCAACGTATTGATGGGTATCATGAACAAAGATTAGACATTATTTTCTTCTTTTCTTTTTCTTTCAAAGCTCAAACTCTCCTCTCATTGTTTTTTAGTCCTGTCTACAGAAAGCCTTCCAAGCGTTCCAAAGATCACTGTTAACCATCAGTTCATAAGACAACCCTAATCTAAAAATGTATTGCTTTATTTATCTGTGTTCTTAGTTGAAGATTGTGTTGTCATCCGTTGCCATTCTTCTCTTGCTTCACTGTGGATACTTGATTCGCTGGTGGTACTTGCTTTTCCGTGGGCTCTTGCTTCACTGTGGGTACTTGCTACACTGTCGGTAAATGCAGCAGAGGTCAATGCATCACCCTTTAAGGGCTTGATATCATGCAGATGGATCTTAGCCCATCAACCTTTGAGCTTCACAGCAATAGTTGAATCGAGGGGTATTCCAGGTACGCACACATTTTCTTACTAACCCCTGGTCCACTGGGTAAAGTACTGGAGGCGTTAATGAGTCTTCCAAACTAATAAGCAAATAATCCATTTTGTTTACTTTAGACCCCTTCTGTTGTCATTGTATTCAAATAATCATGCATCTCATCACCTAATGTGTTTGCTACACCATGATCATCAGTATTTGCCCTCATTGAGGAGTTCTCATACGGCATGCAATCACCAATTCATGGAGTGTGAAATGGTGATCTGAGCCAGGTTGATTGCGTAATGCATATAACGCAGGCAGTGGGCAATGCAGTCATCCCTCCTCTAATGTAATTTCAAACTTTGCTATTCTCTTCTTCAGAAGGCCATTTAATGTTCACATATTCCATTGGTTTGCAGGGGATAGGCCAGAGGAAACATATTCGTGATGCCGAAGAGTGAGTGACACTGGGCCTCATTACAAGGTTGCCGGTCTGGTAACAACGGTACCGATAAGCTACCGGCACCGCTGTTACCGCTGTTACCAGACGGACAAACTATGAGGTCTGAGTGTGGGTGCCTTTTTGCCTGCCAAGTCTGACCTGGCGGGTGGAAAGGCTCCTGCTTGCAGACCTTCACGATGCACCGGCACCATTCATGAATGGTGCCGGTGCAGCCGCCCTCCCCAATGTTTACTTTAGACCCCTTCTGTTGTCATTGTATTCAAATAATCATGCATCTCATCACCTAATGTACATCATACACCATGATCATCAGTATTTGCCCACATTGAGGATTTCTCATACGGCATGCAGTCACCAATTCATGGAGTGTGAAATGGTGATCTGAGCCAGGTTGATTGCGTAATGCATATAACGCAAGAAGTGGGCAATGCAGTCATCCCTCCTTTAATGTCATTTTAAACGTTGCTATTCTCTCCTTCAGAAGGCCATTTAATGTTCCCATATTCCATTGGCTTGCAGGGGATAGTCTAGATGAAACATATGCGTGATGCCTAAGAGTGAGTGACACTAGGCCTCATTTCAAGGTTGCCGGTCTGGTAACAACGGTACCGGTAAGCTACCGGCACCGCTGTTACCGCTGTTACCAGACCGAAAAACTATGAGGTCTGAGTGTGGGTGCCTTTTCGCCTGCCAAGTCTGACCTGGCGGGTGGAAAGGCACCTGCTTGCAGACCTTCACGGATGCACCGGCACCATTCATGAATGGTGCCGGTGCATCCGCCCTCCCCAATCCCATTCGAGTCCAATGGGACTCAAATAGAAATATGTTTCGGCACCTGGCAATGGGCAATTACCAGGACGGACACCCAATAAAAATTACACTGACGCAGCTATGCCAGTACGGCTACCGTCAGACTCATAATGAGGCCCATTATATTTTAAAGAGTTAATTTTTTTTATTTTTTTATTTTTATTTTTTTATAGACTTTTAGTTTTGTAAAAGAAAACAAACTTTTTGTCAATCACGTTCCCACTCCCCAACCCACATCATTACATATTTTTACTTTTTGCATTTTTGTAATGTTCCATTTAGTTTCTTTACACTAGAATTATGCGGACGTGGGCTGGTCAATCCATCTGTGGAAGCGTTCTTAGGGTGAAGGACCAGGTTTATGATGGTTGTATCAATAGCATATACATGAAGTTTATCACGTTACAAGTTAGCTGCACATTTCTTCCTGTGATCAAATAGGACCACCACTCCACCATATTGCCGTTTTTAGGGGCATAACTTTCCAGGTGTAGGGTGCGCTGGTCATTAATCTGCGAACATTCCATTATTAGATGTTTAATGGATTCCGGTTCCTCCTTGCAAAAGCGGCAGTTTTCATCAGTAATCATGGGATCTTTTATTCTCCTCATGCGCAGCTTTGTATTGTGCAGGTTGAGGCGTAACCGTAAAAATTGATTTCGATGGTAGTTTGACGGAAATTTAGCCAGATATTTAGGTAAGGTGCCTCTTTTTTGTTCACACAGACCAAGGTCAATTCCTGAGGATAACGCAGATCGTCTTTCCGCATTTTTCATCCACTTTGATTGCATACATTTTATTTTTGCCAGTTTTGGTGTATGTAGGACCAGAGACATTTTTATATTTGTGTCTTCCAGAATACCTAATAGGTTCTCTTCCCATCTGCCTAGCAGAGAGGTGGATGTATCATTATTCTTATTGGCCAAGATTGAGTATGCCTTTGTCTGTGGGTCTAGTCCCATTTTCCTTAGCAATAGTATAGATTTCCACAATACTGTTGAATGCAGAGAATCTAGGCCCAATTCGTGTCTCAAGGCCACCATTGAGACACATTGGTGCAGCTGGAGGATTTTACGCCAAAAGCAGCCCTCTACTTGAGCCCAGAGGCAAGCGCTGATGTTCCACCCTGTTTCACTGCCGAAACATATTGCTGGTGTCACTTTTTGCAAGTAGAAAGTCATCACCGGTTAAAGTGAAAAATTCCCATAGATTGTGTGTAGTTTGCGCCCTTGTAGTGCGAACATTCGCATACACGAGATGATTTCATTTGTCCAACTCCATTCTCTGATTGATTGAAAGAGTTAATTCACAATTCACAAACAGTGGCCCATTGTCGTATCGCAAAACTTTGCTTACCCCATCTTGGAAATACCTTAGACTAGACATTTTGCAGTGGGACATGTTTCAATCCATCTAGAAAAGGGACCTACTACAACTAACATGTAGCGATAACCATTTAATGTTTGCAACATATCCACATAATCTGTTTGCAGAAGTTGGAAGAGGCCAATAGGTCTAAGGATTGCTCCTCTCCCCGTTCGCAGGCTGTGTCTAGATGTACATTTCTGGCACACAATACTGTTTACAATAAACTGTGACACATGTTCACTGAGGTTTGGTACGAACCAGTCTTCTGCTATTGTTGCAGCTATGCTCTCTCAAGTTACATGCACTGGGTAATGGTGCTGCTCCAATGCTACTCTCAACAATGCTAGAGGCTTAACTGGCTTTCCTGTCTGTCCTGCCTCGCGATTGCCTCAGTGGGGGATAAAGAACACCTATGCTTTTCCATAGCTTCTTCTCTTCTTGTGATACTCATCCTTGCACCTCAATTAACTGAACAATAGACATCATATTGAACCCTTCTTTAACCAATATGCACCGCCCTGCCACTTTCTTTGCATCTTTCATCTCATTTTCAAACATGGTTCAATAATATGCATGTCTGGCCTCTAAGTCTGTGGCTTCTTTCCCATGAGAGATTAACTGGGTCATCACAAGTTATGGGGTAACCCTTAAATGCAGCGGTAATGCTAGTACTGCTGCATTTAAGGGCCTGCCAAATCACGGGTTTGGCAGGATTTACCCCCAGCTCAGAGATGGGGTAAATCTGCAGTGAATTTGCCGATTTTCAGCACTATTACAATGCGCTAATACCGCCGATGGTTGTAGCGTGAAAATTCCCCTTTGGGCCCAAAGGGGAATGGGGAATTACCATTCTGCCAAACCTGTGATCCAGCGCTAAATGTGCCAGGGGGTTTGGCAGTAACGCTAATAGCCTCGGTGGCATCCTGGTGGTTTTACTGCCGGGATACAGCCCAACTCTTGATGAGGCCATAAATCTGTTATTTTTTAATGCGCTCTGAATTTCCCGATGGCTATGGTTTCTGGAAAGCTTAAGGCTTCAATGAGCTTGCCTAATATCCCTGCATGTTGCATTGGAGTGCCATCTGGATGTCAAAGCTCCTCCTTCTCCAACGTAACAGGCCCGCGTGTATGGTTGATGTCACATAGGTAGAGTCAGAGTACACCGTCATTTCCTCATTCTAAAAAATTCATAGTGCATCAATAAGAGCAGCTAATTCTGCATCCTACGTTGAATAGATAGACAGCAGTCTTCTACTTATCAATAATTCAAATGCACCACCTCGGGTCATCTTTACTACAGCTGACACCGAATGTCTCACCCCAGTTTTTTGGTCGATTCTAGAAGAACCATCAATGAAAACCTCTTCCCCTTTTTCCTAGAGTATTCTCTCTAACATTTTAATATCTTTATAACATTCAGTGTATGTAACACAATCATGCACATCATCATCTTCTCCCATTGGTTCAGCTATATTCATTGCTGGATTCACTTTGCGACACCTAACTATTTTGATTGCAGTGTTTGAGATAATTACCTCATACTGCGATGCTCTTTGAATAGTCAATGTACTTTTGGGTCTTAATAAAACTGAAAATAATGCATGCTCTACAAATAGAGTTACAGAACACCCAATAGTTATGCTCGAAGCCTCATCTATGTCAAATGCAGCAGCTGCCAAAGACTGTTCCTTTCATAACTGGATCTAAAATATCACTATAATAAGCTAATCGTTTATCACCATGTCCTAATGTTGTTTTCTGTGCAAGGACTGCTGTCATGACTTCTCCATTTGAATGGGGAAATGAGTAAAATGATTCACTATAATGTGGAATCCCTAATACAGGAGCTGTACTAATCACGTTTTTTAATTTATTAAATTCTTGAGTCATGTCTTCTCGCCACACTAATTTCCTTTTAGACACCTTTGCTTCTTTCAGAGCTTTTAAAAGTGGTCAAATATATGTACTGTAGTCAAAGACCCAGGCCCTTCAATAATTGTATAGACCTAGAAATTGCTGCATTTGTCTCATTGTTTTTGTGTTTACAGTACTAATAATGGCTTCTGCTCTTTCAAGTGTCACTTTTCTTCCTTCATGCAAGATCAAGTGTTCTATGTATAATATTTCTTCTTGCCAATATTGTAATTATTCTTTGTCTACTTTATACCATTTCTTTGTGAGTATCGTCATACGTTTTACACTCTTCTCTCAATTTTTCTTTTGTCTCACTGCACACTAAAATGTCATCCATGTATTGAATTATGAACACTCTCTGAGTTCATCTGAAGGACTCTATTAAAAATTGAAGGGGATTCACAGTACCACTGGGGAAAAACGGGTATGTTTCAGGCAGATCTTTCCATGTGAAAAGGAAGTCAAATCCTGCGAGTCCTTGTGTAAGGGGAATTGAGAAAAATGCATTTTTCAAATCGATAATAGTAAAATACATGGCTGTTGACAGAATATTACACAACATTGTCAAAGGGTTTGGAACTAAAAGAAATTCTAGTTCGATTATATTGTTTAGGGGCGAAGATCTTGCATACATCTCCACAACCCCCCGTTCATTTTTTCACAGGGAGCACAGTCGTGATTACATGTAGAATCTGATTGTACTAGAGATATTTTTGAATATCCCCTCATCCACTTCTATGGCCATTGGATACTGTTTTGCACGTGGCAAAAAAATCTTACTTTTCACTGCTCCCACTTCTTTAGAACAGGCCCACGCCATATGGACTTGTGGTCCATAAAATATGTTAAGGATTTCAATCAGGCAATACACCCGGGTCTCAGCCTTGCATGCAATGCACAAATGAAATACTTATTTTATTGTGTCTATAGGTTAAATATTGTAATAGTTATATCACACCCCTTCTCAAAATACCCCCATGTCACAATGGACCAGGAATCAGGCTGGTTGGTAAAGGTAATATTTATTTATTTATTTAAAATTAAAATCAAACATATGTTTCAAAATATATGGGGCAGCAATCACCAATGCGGTGACAATACAAATAAGAACGTAATAAGGCAGTTGAATTCACTTTTTAGCACACAGAAGATAACACACAGGGAAAACAACAGTTTTGGCTTGTTGAAAAGATAGCGCTTAAATTAAGATGTCCCACCTGCAAATTTCTCAACTCACAAATAAGTAATTCTACACAGATGTAAGGGAGCAGCAGGTATTCAGGAATATAAAACAGTTTACAGGGTTTGAATAAAATCTTCCCTCCCCAAACAAGAAAGAAAAACCTTTTGGAAATTTTACCCTATTAAAATGACATTTGAAAATAGCTGGGCAAAACAATTAAAAATGTGTAAAAATCCTTAAATTGATATAAATCTCTATGGGAGCAACACTGAAAAGATGCTACCAATCATAAGCTATAATATGAGCAACAGTACACACTTTGAATCAGAATGGAAGTTTGAAAATACTTTGAATGGGAAAACACTCGTGTAAAACTTTTACAAAATTGTAACTTCCTGCCTAAATTTCACCATACAATTTTTAAGAAAAACTGTTCTTGGATGCATTTTTTGGGTGAGGATGTAGCTAAAGGTCTTATGTTTAAGTCAGAGTTGAAATGAAGTCTCTAGCTATTAAATTGAGGAAGTTATGCAAGTATGAACTAGAGGCATTTTTCGAAAAATAGGACAGAGAAAAACAGAAAATTGGTTTTAAAATCACAGGTTGCTTTTACTTAAACTAGAGTAAGGCTAAGAAAAAAGAACAATGCACCTGTGAATCTCCACAGTTACTTGGCCACTGTAACCCTTCACGTGGTGGATACCCCCTTTTCTTTATCAGAATTACTGTATTTAATCCAAATCACTAGTGGCTTATGGTCTAGTACAACAAAAATGAGAGATAAGAATGTTGCAAGAATGGTTCTGACAAGATTATAGGTTTTAAGTTAAAGTGGGACAGGTTATAGATTGGGATAGGACAAGGCAATTATACTATGGTTCACTATGATTCCTATTGATACTTACAGTCCACTTTAATTTAAGATTGGACCGTCAAGGGCTCTGGTCATTACGGATCGGGTCTACAGACAGCAGGGCACTTCTGGTGGGATAGGTCACTGGAATGGCTCCTCAGGCTGGACTGGATTGGATTGGCCCTTCTGGTTGCTGGAAACTGTAGATCAGTGGGTTGGTGAGTTTCAGCAGGCAATCTTTAATGGTAGCAAGCCAAACTGGATCAATTTACTTCCCTTTGGTTTTGGGGTGGTTTCAGGATTTGGGCCTAGCTGAAAAAGAGTTCAGCCATGCTGAGGCCTTGGCTTTGCAAAGAAATCTGGATCCGGAACAAGTTGAAGAATTCAGGAACAGGGTGTCACACGGAAATCAGGATGGAGTCTGGAATCTGTTTGTTGTGTGTTGTGAGGTTCCCTTATTTATCCTGCCAAATGACATCACTAAGTTTATGGTAGGGGCAGGCTTACAACCCACACCCACAAGGCTATGATTGGTCAAAGGCACAGTTACTGCCTTGCTTTTTGCTGGTTGGATGGCAGAAAGTGTTGTCATATTTTATGATTTGACTTGGGAACCTCCCATAGTTATTAGGGCCTAAATGTAACTTTCCCACAAATACATATTTCTATACTTAAGACCTCTAAGAAAATCATACACATAAATTACATATTTCGTGTGTCACATTTATATCCAGCTTCCAAGTCGGTGGGACCTGGTTCTGTCTTTCTGTGGACTGTGGAATTTTGGCAATTTCAAGCATAATGGTTTGGCTTAACAATTCCTTATTCTGTACATATATGTGCAATCACCCCTAGAACATGGGCACACACTATTAGATTTGTAGCATTAATAGTTTCTACACAATTACTCAATTATCATAATTTCAGTTCCTTATGCAGCAAGAAATCCTACCAAGTCTTCAAATGGCTAGCATAAATTCAGATTTAAATGTATGTACTTTTCATTCCTTTACTTATTTTTGCTGCCAAATTAATAGTCTTGAAGTACAGTGGTAAATAAGCATTTTAATCCAAAAATGACTAGTCCGTTTTTTTCTTCCTTCACAAGTGTTAGCAAATGGCCAGTCCTTTGAAGTTCAATGAGAAGCCTCTCCCAGCATCCTGCCCCTCCCCTGGAAGGCTGGGTGTTCAAGCCTTCTATTGTCTTTGCCTGGGCCACAGACGAATGTCTAATGAGTCCTTTGCCATGAGTATGCAAGGCCTCCCAGCAGCAATTAGTCCTTTCCTGCCAGCAGTGAAGTGTCAACCTTTCCCAGGCTGAAAATTGTCAATGCAGAATTTTTATTTTTAAAATAGTTAATTAACTCAAGACTGGGTTACTTTAAGTTTCACCTAAATCTTTCATTAAACATATACAATTAACACAGTTTATAGGTCGATGTTTACATTAGCAATCCTTTGACATTTCTTTAAACAAAAACATGCTTTCCCAACAGGCGATTTTGCACTGTCTTCATGGAAAAGCACATTAAACTGAGTTCTTTTAAATCCGCTTTTCAGTATGCAGCACATACATTTTATTCAGCACCAGTTCTTCCCTTGAGTGCTGGGATTTTTTTGCAGTCTGGATACATGTACCCCACCTTTGTTTAGAATTTTTTCTCTCTGCACAACTGATTCTGTTATTTGTTGCAATTTTAGCCATGTTGTTTCCCATGGAAATGAAAACAAATGTTCCTGGTTTGCTTTTTCCTTAGATACATTTCATATAGCTGTCAGTCAATGAGGCCCGGTTCCTCTGGGCTACACTGGAAGATTCTGGGTATTGCAGTACCATTTTAATCTCAATGATTCAATGGAAATGACTGTATCTAGCACCAAAAACAGCACTTTTTCAGGTTGCAAAGCTAACATTTTAAAAGGCATTTTCAGTTTTCAGCACCATTCTGCTGCTTTGCTCCATGTTGAATGTGGCAGAGCCCACTGACATGCTCCTGTAGTGAGAACTCTGTCCCCCCCCCCCGACTGTGTGTGCAGGGTGTGCAGCTTTTTCTGGTTGTGACCCAATGCAGTTTTGAAGATTTTGGCGCACACAGGAATCAGCACATCCATTTTGGGCTGTTCCTTTCACCATTTGGAAAGTGATGCAGTGGGCCACATTGGAATGGGTCAAAATATCCTACAAATACTTGGCAATTTTTGGAAGTTTTCCCGAAAACATGGCAGTTTCTTTTTTACCAACACCATTATTTGTGGTATTTCTATATTCTGAAGTTTCATCCAATAAGTGAAACTTGTAAAAAAAATAAAAGAAACTTGTTCTCTGAATAGATATCCCTAAACAGTTTTTCATCTGTCAAGCTGTCAGTCTATATGCCTCATTGTGTGCTATCACCGTTCTTCATCTGCTTCCCTCATCATCTGACCCATGAAGCATCAACCTTTCTTCTCTTACCACTGTTGCTTCTGATTCCAAAAGAATAACTTGCCCTTCCTCATCATCCATAGGAATTTCTGGCCTAAAGGAAAATGTATCAGGTATCCTTAATAATTTACCTGCCAATCTGTGTAGCCATGGTAACAAAAACATTATTTCATATTAGCAGTTACTTCACAGCTCTGTCATGAGCTTTGACACTCTCCACCCTGATGGCAACAGGATCATCTCCGCGCCCAGATCCAACTCTTCTGGAGGGGGTGTAGCCCTGATCTAACCTGAGTGGATTCCTACCTCTGTCATTCCTACGCAGGCCTACTGCTCTTTCAAATGCCTCATCTTCTGGCTCTCTCTCTCTCCTGGCCATTCCCTTACTGTGGCTACCATCTATCAGCCACCTAGCCATATCTCCTCCTTCCTCTCTGAGTGGGTGGACCTCTACTCTTCCCTTCTGGTCTCAACCACTCAACTCCTCCTTCTTGGAGACTTCAAAATCCACCTGGGTGCTTCCTATCCTTCAACTGTTGTGTTTTGTGATCTTAGCAACTCTCTCTCACTCTCTATTCTCCCCCCTGGCCTGACTCACTCTGCAGGGCACACTCTGGATGTTCTGATCTCTTCAGACTTTCCCCTTTTGTTCCCTCTCACCACTTGTCTCGCTGGAGTGATCACTTTCTCCTTGCCTCCTATCTCACCCTGTAAACCCCTCAGGCCAAGCCAATTCCAGCACTTCCACCTAACTTCTCGGTTACCTTCTCGGACCCTGCTGACACACTGGAGCCACGTGGGCCATTAGGGAGAGTTCAGCTGACATAATCCCGCCAAGATTTTTTACCTTAGGGGAAGGCACAGGGAGAGGGCCAAGAGAAGAACGCCAGAAAAAGGCAATCCGCAGTGAAGGATCGGGGGGGAACCCACCACCAGCACATCGGTCTTGTCCCCATACAATTTCAGCCAGTTGTGTCCCATCGACTCACCAAAGGCAGTCAGGCACTTATGAAGGCACGCAGACACCCCAGCCAGATCCAGATCTAAGCGGATCAACAGCTGGGTATTGTCCACGTACAATTAGCACCTGATGCCGAGGGAACGAAAGGAGTGAACCAGCAGAAAGATGTAAATATTAAAAAGAATAGGGGACAAGGCAGAACCCAGGGGGACACCACAGCTGAGATGTGAAGGTTTAGAAAAGAAAGGAGGCAAGGAACGAGTTTGGGATCTGTCCACCAAGAAGGAGTAGAACCAGGTCAATAGCTGGCCAGAAACACCGATCTGGGCCTGGCGCGTGAGCAGAATGCCATGATCGACGGTGTTGCATGCTGATGAAAGATCTAAATGAATCAGGGCGCCGACACTGTCCTGGTCAACTAGCCTGGCCATATCATCCTGCACAGAGACAAGAAAAGTTTCTGTTCCCCTGCCAGGGCGAAAACCAGACTGGGATGGGTCAAGCATCCTGGATGACTCCAAATAGGAGGACATTAGCTGAGAAACCAGTGACTCAAGAAGTTTCATGAGACAAAGGAGGAGAGAGATAGGACAGAAATTGGAAGGAAGATATGGGTCCAAGAATTGTTTCTTCAGAAGAGGAATGACAAGAGCAGCCTTGAGTTCAGCCGGGACAATTCCCGACTGACAGGAGAGATTAACAGCGGTTGTAATCTCACCTAAATGTTCGGCAGATAGTTGTTTCATCACTCCGAGTGGGAATGGGTCCAACGGGGAGCAGGACTTAATCTTAAGCAGAGCTTTAGAGACCATGGGCCTCGTTCCGGGTTTGGAGCTAACCATGGAGTAATTAGCTCCCTGGTTGCCTCCGAAACCGTCCCAGTTTCGGCATGGTGAATGGAGTAATTACCGGTCCATTCCAGGGTTGAAGGGACCGGTAATTCCCCATTCACCTTTTGCCCTTCCCCATTCCCATTTCTGCCCCACAGGGCTCAATGGGAATGGGGAAGGAGGTAATTACGGCACCGTAAATTACGGTACCGTAATTACCTCTGAAGTACCTTTGCGGGTCCCGTACTTTACTCCTGCTAAAAGCAGGAGGTAAGGAAGGACCCGCAAAGGGACCTCGGAATACGGAGGTAAGGGATTACCGGCATCGGCACCCTTACCGGTGCCGGTAATTCCTTACCTCCAACCTCTGAATGACCCACACATCTTCAGAAAAAGAAGGGAAGAATGACCAAGACAAGCCAGAGGGAGCAGTATCTTCAAAACTAAAGGGTACGTGGGAGTCAGAGAGGCGAGACTATTCGTGATATTGGCACAAATAGTCTCGACTTTCGTGAGGAAAAAAGTAGATAGGGACTCACACAAATCCTGAGTAGGTTTTATAGCTGGGGTATATTTAGCGGGGGAAAACAGAGCCTTGATAACAGAGATTAAGGTCTTAGGCTGATTAAGTGCAGACTCGATCTTCTCAGCAAAATACAATTGTTTTGCTATGAGAATGGAATCGGCATAGGCTGACAAACCAGCTTTGTAGCCCTCTATTCCCTGCTCTTACTCTGGCCCTTATTTGGCCACATCTCCTCCCTCCTTCTCTGCCTTTACCCTGTTCTCCTCTGACAACGTTTCTAGACAAGTCTGATCTATAAAAGTCTCATCAAAACAGGTTTAGCCCTCTTCCTCCAAAACCATCAAGGACCATATTGACATCTTGGCTCTTGCTCTGGCTGATGTCTGCAACCATTCCCTCGGCACTGGAGTCTTCCCCTCCCCCATGAAGCACTCCCTTGTATACCCTCTTCTTAAGAAACCTTCTGCTGACACTTTCTGCCCGAATAACTATCGTGCAATCTCCATCACTCCTGTCCTGGGCAAACTCCTGGAAAAGCTGTCCATCTTCCAGTTTAACCTTCACTCTGAATCCATTGGTTGTCTCCATGACCATCAATCTGGCTTCAGAGCTGCCAGAGCACGAAAAATGTTCTCTGGAACATCTGTGAAGACCTGCTCTCCAACCTTGATTCAAACATGTTCAACTTAAAAGTAGCAGGCGCCCCTCTCTCGGAAGAACAAGGCATGATAACCTGTTCAGTGGTTGTTAACCACATTGAGAGTTTGCAGCCATCTTCTTTTTGCTCACTGTACCTTTCACAGATGGGAAATATCCATTTGCATATCAGTCTTTGTCCTGCCCACATGGGCAGTCCAGCACTGAAATGCTATGGCAATTCCTCTCTGAACAAGAGTACCACCAGCAACCCATACACGTGTTTCAGCCTTGTTGGGCATCATCAGTGAGGTGAAGCTGAGCCTCTCTAAGCACAGTGAGCAGGGAGTCCACGTCTGGTTGCCTCCAGGTAACCTAGGGAGACCAATCCCAAGTTCCTTCAACAAATTCAACTTAAAGGTAGCAGGCGCCCCTCTCTCGGAAGAACAAGGCATGATAACCTGTTCAGTGGTTGTTAACCACATTGAGAGTTCGCAGCCATCTGCTTTTTGCTTGATTCAAACATGCCCTGTGTCCTCATCTTACTTGATCTCTCTTCTGCCTTTGACACGGTCAACCATGCCATCCTTCTCAACCGTCTCCATGATAACCTGGGTATCGCTGATCAGGCCTTGGCTTGGCTGACCTCTTTCCTCTCCGATTGACTCAACCAGGTCCAACTTGGGTCCTTCCTCTCCTCTATCACTATCTCTACCTGTGGTGTTCTACACAGGTTTAACCTGTGCCCCTGGCTGTTCAACCAGTTCCTGGCACTTCTAGCCAACTGCATTACCGCTCTCTGCCCCAACTTTCGATGCTATGCGGATGACACCTAGCTCATTTTCAGGCTTCCTTCAGCCACCTTCTCTCCTTCACTCATCTCTGACTGTCTGTCTGCCATACAGGAGTGGTGTGCCGCCAATGATCTCTGCCATAATGACAGTAAGACAGACATTCTCCTCATTGGCACACCTGCTCCCTCCTTTCCTGTAACTCTCTGGCCAACCTCTCTTGGCCCTCTTCCTGCTCCCACCTGTGAGGCTAAAAACCTTGGGGTCATCTTCGACCCCACACTTTCCTTCTCGTCTCACATCTCTGACGTCTCTAAGAAATCACACTACCAGCTGCACCTCCTCAGAGGCGTTCTTTCTTTCCTCTCCTTCCCCCAGAAGCTCACTGTCTCCAGAGCTCTGGTTCTCTCTAGGCTGGACTACTGCAACAGCCTCATTCTAAATCTGCCTGCCTCTACTCTCCGCCCTCTGCAACTCATCCAAAACAGGACTGCAAGACTTGTCCTTGGCCTCAAGCCCAGGGATAGTATCTCTACAGGGCTGAAATCTCTGCACTGGCACCTAGTGGCGGTGAGGATTAAGTTCAAAACCCTCTGCATTGTCCACAAGGTCTTCTGTCTACTGGGAACTCATTACCTTCAACTCTCTCCTCCTAAATACCTTCCTTCACAAGCTCTTCACTCTTCCACCTCCAACTCCCTCAGGGTTAGTTGCTTCTCCACACAGCGAGTTGGTGGTAGATCTCTTTCTTCTGCTGGGGCCTCCCTCTGGAACAGCCTCCCTGCCTCTCTGAAACTTGAGGAGAACCATCTCCAGTTCTGGAAGCACCTCATGATCTTCCTCTTTGCTTCTGTTTTCTCTCCTCCTCTCCCCTGCTGATCTCCTGGCTGATTCTGAAACTGCACTGGTTACCTGGCTACCTTCTCATCTCAAGCCCAGGTCCCCTCCCCACCAGTTGCACACCTGCACTGCCCCCCTGGCAATCCTTGCACTTAGGGACTGTTTCTGTATCCCTCCAGCCCCTTGTAGCACTTGACACCTGATTCTGCATTTGCCCTTGCATTTGCCACCAGCTGGCCACACTTGTATTTATTGTCTTTATTTATTTCACTGTTATCCTATGTACTGCACTGCCCTCGCCACCTCCCCTGCACTTGCATGATCTCAATGTCACCTGACCTAGTAGGATTGTTGTCTCTGTCTTCCCTCTGTTTCCCCTCCCTTGCCCTGTCACGCTTTGAAACACTTGTGTATAGACGCGTTATAAGTGCCATATCATATCATATCAAACCATATCATATCATATCATATCATATGCAAATACTTGCTCATCTAGAGGGACTCCCCGTAAGGCTAATATAAATGTCCTCACATTCATATATATGAACATGTCTTACCTCCTATTGTCACCTTGATCATTGGTTCCTCTTGGGGGTCTGGTATTACAGATAGTTCTGAACACATCAGGTCATGCTGAGGGCTATCCCATTGTGGGTATACGTTCATCCCTGTGCCTGTGAAAGGATTCCCTCCTACCACAAGCACACTCCCCAATGCAGGTTTTACTACTTGTGTAGCTCCCGTGTCCGTTTGACATTGTGATGCGGCCATCGGTTGCATTACGATGTATTGTATTTGTTGAGTGGGTGCCTGTTGCATTTGCATAGGTGTTTGCTATTGCTGCGGATTGTAATGACTGTCTGCATTGGTGCTTGTTGGAAATGCTGGGGTTGAGACAATTGTGTCTCTACTGGCACTTGCTGAAACTGCTGTAGTTGTGGTGCATGTGTCTGATTATGCATATGATCTTGGGCATAATATCCTTGTGAATCTGTATTGTATTGTGGAGCATATCCCATGACCCCTCTTGGACATTGCCAATTCTGTTGTTGCATGCCTCCTCTGCTTCTACATGCACTAGCCATGTGTCCTATTTCTCCACAATTCCAACATGTTAGTGACTGTCCGCCATTAGATTGTTCCCTTCCTTGAGGGTTTTGAAATCCTCCTAGTCCTCCTCCTCGAGTCCCATTCCCTCTGCCTCTCGGCATATAATTATGCACTTTCCGATCTTGGGCATTGGGTATAGTAGGTTTATTATTTTGCTGTGTTAACTGGACTGCTTGCACTGTGCTTTCTTTATTACTGTCAACACTGCTCCCTCTATGGCAATATTTGATAATTTCTTCTGCACCAACTTTTCCTCTTCTTGCTTTCAACCCTTTCTTCTTGTCTTTTTTCTTTAAGCAAAACACCACACAACACAAAGAATGATACAGTCGGGTTAAAAAGGTTTGAGAAAAAAAAAATTTAGTTGTCCTAGCAGCCTTGCAAATATCTGTCTAGGGTTGATTAAGCTATGTATAAAGTAGCACTGCCCTCTTAGACAAAGACAATTATCTGGAGAAAAAGGTTTGCATTTGAGCTAATTTGAATACCCACAATGCCTTGCTGTTGTGGCTCAGAACTGGAGGTGAACTTCCAGCGATGGCTACTAGGTAGCGTTGTGGAATGTGTGACTTGGTTCAAATGGACTTTCCTACTTCCACATTTCTTGAATGCAAACTTGACCTAACAAAAGAATCCTCTTAACCCACCTGGACTGATGACTTAGCCTGTTGGATGGCATTGACTCGACCTGCCTGGAATGCTGACTCGATCCAGTGTGAGCCCCATCTCGCTGGAAGTCATCTCGACACTGAATCACCAGTGGAACAATGCAACTCGACCATCTGGACAACAGCTCCACTGCATGAAAGGTTCTACAAGACTGGTTTGATATGGTTGACTCCCAATGACAAGAACATAAAGGTATTAAAGAGGACATGACCCAATTGTCCGTCTTGAAGGGCCTTAGTGACTTATACACCCTAACCCCTTCACTACCTTTTGACATTTGCTGCTGAAATCTTTGAATGAACACACCAGTTTACAAACCCAGAATGACAATTTATTCTAAAGTCTGCTTTCTCTTTGCATTCCCTTATAGGGAGTAGTGGTGTGACTAGATGTGTACATTTTTGTTAGTTTTATTAAAGATCCTATTTTTATAGAACCTTGGTTGGACATTATTTTATTTTAGTACCGCAATGCTATTATTATTTTGGTTTATTTTGTCCTAGCTCAATTGTCCTGTGTCTGCACTACCCCAAAACTGGCAGTGCCTCTTTCTTCTTTATGGTTGGTATCAATGCTGGTATAGTAGTAATGTGTCCAAGAGTGAAGTTTTTATATACGACTCAATGATGAACTCTTGCAGAGCATAAGTCATTTCGGCACAATAAGATACAAGGGTGAAATAGTCACTGAGGGAGTAAGGATGGAATCATTGTTCTTATCAGTACTTATCAAGTTGGAAGTCGAAATGCAGTGAGTTGGTGGCTTCCACAGAGTTGAGCTGATGGTTGAGTCATGATGGGATGATGCATTGCATGCAGTTGAGTCAATGTAGAGATGGTCCAGATATCAGGTAAGTAGATCTGAAGTACTTGGAGTGCCAAACGCAGCAGCACAGGGCTGTGCCAAGAAGTCCCACTACCAGCTGCACCTGCTCAGGGGTATCCTTCCTTTTCTCACTTTTCTCCAGTTGCTCACTGTCTCCAGCACCCTGGTTCTCTGTTGGCTGGACTACTGCAACAGCCTCTTTCTCAATGTGCCTTCCTCTACTCTCCGCCCTTTGCAACTAATCCAGAACAGGACTGCAAGACTTGGACTTGGCCTCAAGCCCAGGACCATATCTCTCCAGCTCTGAAATCTCTCCACTGGCTCCCGGTGGCTGCACGGATCAAGTTCAAGACCCTCTGCATCATCCTTAATGCCTTCTGGGGCCCTGGCTCGCACTATATCCAACTCTCTCGTCCTAACACCTTCCTTATCGAGTCATTCACTCAAAAACCTCCAACTCTCTGAGGGTCAGGCGTTTCTCTAGGCAGAGAGTGGGAGAAGATCTCTCTCCTCTGCAGCTGACTCCTTCTGCAATGGCCTCCCTGCACCTCTCACTGGGTATCAGGCTCCTCCACGAACAGTCTCCATTGCACTGCCTCTAGCACTTCCGTGCACTTAGAGACTATAACTGTAATCCAGCAGTCCCCTGCCTCCTTGCACTTACCCAGATCCAGGCTGACCTGATTGCACTTCCCCTTGCACTTCCCCCATCTCCCTCCCCGTCTGCACTTTGTGCTATTGCACTTGCACGATCTAAATGACACATGGCCTAGTAAGATTGTTTGTTTTGTCCTCCCTCTGTCTTTCCTCCCTTGTCTTGTCATGCTTGGAAACACTTGGGAACAGGCGCATTATAAATGCCTTATCATAGCAACTTGATTGTGAGTTGAGCATGGTCGAACCAGCTCAAAAAAGGTTCATGTGGTAGACAAGCTTTGGGCTGCTTTCAAACCTTTGCAGTCACTGGGATATTGAGTCCAGGGTCTCACGACTAAGGTGAGTCTTCTTTTCTGTGTTGCCCTTTCAACAAGGTTTGTAGAGGTCACTTTCATGGTTCTGTTACCTCCAATGAGTATGTTATGGGTACCATTGTCTCACTTGCAGTAGGCCTTGTGCAGTCAGCTGATCATCCCAAATAGGCACTTGATCTAATGAAAATGCAGGTGCCCAAGCAACTCTATATGTGACTGGCCAAAGGAATGTTATGAGCCAAGACCTGTAGTGTCCTCCTGTGCTACTAGGATACAGACATACTCCTATGCCTACCCTATCTCAGAATTTTTGGACTAAGGGCCTAATTCATGGAATTATTTGCACAGTGTAAAGTGACTTTGTACTGCCGACACAAACTCTGAATCATGGAACTGTGCAAAGTGTATTTTTGCAGTGCAAAGTCATGTTTGCAGTACCAAGTGACTTTGCACTGAAAAAATACAATTTGCACAGTTCCATGAATTCAGGCTTTGTGACGGCAGTGCAAATTCACTTTGCACTACTGTACCAAACAATTCCATCATTCGGCCTCTAAGTGTTTTTGAGCAAACCAGGGCTCTCACCCTCAGCTGTGTACCCTGCCTGCATCCACATATCTGCCAAAAGGGGAAAGTCTCCCTGTTCCTGGCAAATGTCACACTTAATTGGGCCTCGAATTGAGGTCAACTCACTCAGGTCTGGAAGGCCCCTGAGGTCTGAAACTACCATGCCCTCAATCTCAGGTTTCTTTTTCTACACCAGTAGGCTACACCAGTAGGCAACCATGAGAACACAGAATACAAAGGAGTAGGCACCTTATTGGGCTTGGTTTCTGGGCGTGGTGGTATCGAAGTGACCACATGGTGGAGCCCCCCGCTCCAAGCCCCCTTAGAGCTGGAGGCCGCCATCTTCACTCGCCGGGTAACTGGTAAGTTCTCCCGTGCACCCCCGTGCACCCCTTCCTCCTTTCTACATGTTTAGTCCCCCCTCGAAGCCCTGCCCCACTTACCTGCTTCTGCCTTGTCCCTCACCGGCACCAGAAACAGTAGTGTTCCCAGCACATCCCCGAAACTAGCCACCATGGAAAGTGAGAAGGGATTATGTGAAGTTCCCTTCTCCTCGATCCATGATGGTCATCTTATTTTGTAGTTTTTTTAAGTTGAGTAACAGCAAACATGTTGCTTCTCAAAAAGACAGTATTAGTACCCCGGTACAACGTACCAGGGTACTAATAGCAATATTACCCTTGCAGTGAGGGCGGGGGGGCATGTATTGCTTAAATATAGTATGATTACTTTGTGGTCGGACCTATCCCTATGTTATTATCTCATTTGCAGTCACTGGGCCCACTGAGGACTTCGGAGCTAGCAGTGAGCAGCAGAGGCAGACTGGCCCACTCAGAATGTTTGCAGACCCCCTGAAGGAACAGCATTTGACAGACCCCTGGAGCACTCGCTAACGTCCTTTTTGGGCCAGCCTACCACTGCACAGTGACAGTGATGTTTTCACAGCTCACACCTTCAAACCGGTTCACCACCCGCCACCTCACCCCACTCCACCTTGTACAGGTCTGGAAGGTTCCAGTGGCTGGCTTCTCCGGCATGTGTCACAGGCAGGTAGAGCAGCTCATAAAACCCAGCATGCTAAATTGCAAATATTGGTAGGGAAGAAAAAAAAAAAAGATGTTGAAATACAGTGACATCAAGGTTATGTAGTCCCAGGCTGTCAAGACGTATCACCTCTGGTGATCCATCATGCGCCGGCCGTCCGAGCTATTGGATCTTTTTTCTTTAAAGAAAACACTTTTAGCAGCCTTAATAACAGGAGTGGGATGTTATAAAAGCTAAGCGCCTGATCTATCATACTCACCCTTCTCCGCCTGATAAAATGAGAGCTCGGGCGATAGAGAGTCTGTGACCTTCAGGAGACGGAGAGCAGAGACTGGAACTAAAGCTGCAGCACCACAGGCTCCAATCCGATCCTGGCGAATAGGAATATATTGGGGAGATGGGAACTCATGCAAATAGATGTAGCACGCCAACTGCGCGTCCCCTTCCCTGCGCATACGACCACATTGAGGCATTGAATCAGACACTAGGGGAAGCGGGTACAAATGCACTGAAATGTGGTTCTGGGCCTGGCACCCTAGAAAGATGGCTGGACTGGGAGAGGGCCATAAAGATGCGTAAGTGCAAGACAGATTGATCTCTCTTTAGCTGGTTTTCATTCTCAGTGGCTAGAAAGCCAGCTGCCGAGATCTCTCTATACAAACACGTGGCAGGGATATTCGGTGGTAACTACTCTGTATTTTATGCTACTGGGACTTTTACCGCACACGTCTGCAGGTGGTCTGGATCTGAAAGACATTCGTGGTGGGTTAGACTAGTTGGGAAAGAGGAAACATGCAACATAGCGTTTCTGCTGTGTTGGACCATGCAGTTCGGAAGTGTCTGGGTTCTGTGTGCGGGACTTTTTCTAGGTGATTAGCATCGAGGTCATAGAGCAGTGTCAGGCAATAGAGAGCCTCCCAAATGCTCCGACCCACTACTGCCATCATCCTCTCCCATTGACATGTTTGCCAGGCCTGATGGGAGATGAAGGCCAAAACATCCAGATGGATGCTGGTCGCCCACGATTGGTTTAGAGTCATGTGTGCCCAAATAGAAGCCTCGTGTGCATATAATGTTAAGGTGCTTTGGGTGGTATGAAGTAAGTAGGCGGGGATGATAAATTGATGTGTGCGAGTGACATAGTTGGTCTGCATAAAGGGTCTTTGTCCGTAAATAAGAAAGTGATGGTATTGCGGCAAACAATTCATACCATAGGGAAGCAATTAATCTAGGATAATAAGGAACACAATGCAGTGGGCAACACTTAAAGTTAGGGTAACGGATTATCTAGTGCATACAGTTCATAAAATGGGGCAACAATTAAACTAAGGAACTATTCATAAATTGTAAGAAATAAACTGTTGCAAACAATTCATACAGTGGGGCAACAGTTGATCTAGACAGCTAAAGTGTGAGCTTGCAGCCGTGCGAGATTGCACATGTGTTTATGTGCAAATTTGCATGTGCACCCATGTGTCAGTACGCAGATGAAATTATATGATATGATGTGGCAGTTATAATGCGCCTTTAGACAAGTGTTTCTAGGCGCCACAAGACAAGGAGGGGGAACCAAAGAGAGGACAAATAAACGATCTGACTATGCCTTGTGTCATTTAGATTGTGCAAGTGCAGGGAAGAGGAAAGGGGAGACCTGTCATGGAGGGGAAAGGGGAAGTGCAGTTAACTCACATGTGCAGCCAGCGGGTTAACTCACATGTGCAGCCAGCGGGTTGCTCATAAGTGCAAAGAGAAGGGACTGTAGGTTTCCAGATACAGCCCCTTAAGTGCTGGGGAGCCCACAGGCAGTGCAAGGGCAACTGGACATGCAGGAGCCTGGGCATGGGTTCAGAGGGTGACCAGTGCGCCGAGCAGTCAGGTCCATCAGCAGGGGAGAGGAAGAGAGAAAGCATAAGCAAAAAGAAAGGTGTTGAGTTGCTTCTGGAACCGGAGGTGATTCTGCTCAAGATTGAGAGAGGCAGGGAGGCTGTTTTTCTCTCTCTTCCTCTCCTCTCCGAGAGAGAGAGAGAAAGAGAGAGAGAGAGAGAGAGAGAGAGAGAGAGAGAGAGAGAGAGAGAGAGAGAGGCCCCAGCCAAGGAGATAGATCTGTCCCGAACTCTGCTTGGAGAAGTGTCTGACCTTCCGGATGAGTGGAGAGCTTGAGAATGAAGATGTTTTGGAAGAGAAAGTTGGCCCCAGAACGTTGTGTGGACAATGCAGAGGGTCTTGAAGTTGATCCTTGCAGCCACCTCTGGGAGCCAATGGAGAGATTTAAGAGCTGGAGAGATACAATCCCTGGGCTTGAGGCCAAGGACAGGTCTCGCAGTCCTGTTCTGGATAAGTTTTAGATGACGGAGATTAGAGGCCAGAAAATTTAGAAAGAGGCTGTTGCAGTAGTCCAGCCTTGAGAGGACCAGAGCTCTGGATACAGTGAGCTTCTGGGGCAAAGTGAGAAAAGGAAGAATACCTCTGATTGTTTGACTTCTTGGAGATGTCAGAGATGTGAGGAGAGAAGAAGAGGGTGGAGTCGAAGATGACACCAAGGTTCTTAGCCTCACAGGAAGGAGCAGGAAGAGGGTCCAGAGGGGGGGCAGAGAGATTGAGGAAGGGAGGGAGAGGGTGTGCCAATGAGGAGGATTGCAGTCTTACTGGGATTAAGACAGAGATCATTCAATGGTGGCACACCACTCCTTAATTGCGGCCAGACAGTCTGGCATGAGAAACATGTGCATTTACAAATGTGCATGTATGCAAATGGATAAGTGTTCATGAATGTGTAAGTTCATTTGTGCATGTGTTTGTGTTTGCTTGTGTGGTTTGCCAATATGCAAGTGTAAAAATGTGCAAGAGATAAGTGTGTAAATGTGTGTGTGAATGTCTGACTGTGCAATGGTGCAAGTATGCAAATATGTGTGTGTTCCCCATTATCTGTGACTTTACAGTTGAGATTATTTTAACGTATGTAATGGTGTACATTTTAGTGAGAGAGTAAGGTAATGAGCCATCTAAGTCTTGAAAATGTGCAGGCATGCTACAAACCTTGCTTAGTGAATTAGGCAGTAGCCAATAACACAAAACATGCATAACGTTGCTAAGCAATGGCATTTCTGAACGAATGGCTCGACCTAATGACAACAGTATAACATGCCGCAAACACATATGGGAGACGTCAAATAAGCCATGGCCCTGCCCAATGTGTCACATGACGAATATAGGGTACATCCATCTAACCAAGCCCCTACGCACAACTGTGACCACCTCTTGGTAATCATTGTCACGGATGAAGAGACCACCAACAAGATCATTTTCACCAATCAATTTTGTTGTGACCATGTTTTATTCACTGCCAAATGTGCACCCCAAAATATTGCACAACTACTTGTGGAATACCTCTGCCAGCAAATATGCGCTGGTGTTAAATATTGACCACATAAGAGCTGCAATGCAATGTATGTCCCAAACCAACTACAAATGGGTGCACAGAAGATTACACAACTTGACTTACTAAGCTACACCAAGAAAGTATCAAACTGTTTTATATTCAGGACCAATAACCTAAAAAAATAAATAAATAAAAAATGAAAATGCAAAAGAAGGCTGTTTACTTGATAATTGATTGTGCATGTCATGGTAGTACAAAAGCTGAGGCTATATTATCTTGGATACAGTTTAAAGCAAGCGACTGCAACCTACTTTACACTTAGAGATTCTGGGGGGCAATGACAATTACCAAAAGGTACTAAATGAACGAAACCAACCAACCTATAACAGTGAGTGGAGGATAGCAGAGGAGCAACGCGCTGGTCTTGGAAGCAAGAGCATGCAGAGCAACAGAGGTTCAAGTCCCAGATCAGCCTTTAGAAACCGACCTCGAGTAGGTATATGAGGCGCATTATATAAAAACAAAGACATCTGTCCACGCTTCCTTTCGTAGATAAAGTTATCATAGGTAAAGTATCGCCTGGTGGCTCGCCTATTACACCATGAAAACCACGCGTCTTTACCTGCGTGGAAGATTTGATTTTTGGTATGCTAGGCTTTCTGTTTTATTTGTAGTCTGATAAGTATTCCACATTTTGAAGAAATAATAAATACAAAAAGTGTGGATGACTCAAGCAATTATCACAACACATTAATGGCAAAGAATGACTGGCAAAAACCACTAATTAAATTATTGATTTGACCACAGTAATCCTATAATTGATACTTAGCAGCTTCCTTAGTTTCAAAATGTGTTTTCATCAAAGGAAACCTCATTCCATAAATCCTAAAATCTATACAAATGTTATTTATAATTAAACATTGCTTTTGTGTGGCTCTTGCTTCCTAAGCCTTGTACTTCACCGCTGTCTGTAGAATCTTCTCCCGTCTAGCTCAAGGATGGTCTTCTGTTCACCATGACATGCGTACACGTCACAGGTCGGACCTGAGCTCGCAGCTGCTGGGTAAACAACAAGAATGTCAGTGCCATATAATGAGAGCAGGCCTGCCATAAAAGCACAGACCTGTCAGTTAGCAAGTAGAGTCCTGAAACCATGTTGGATAGTGCTCTGTAATGAAAAAGGTGAAGAAAGGAATATCAGAAACTGCACGTTGTAACTGTTTTGCTTTTGCTAGCAAAAATTGGTAATGTAGAGAGCTTTTACGAATCTCTATGAGTGCTGTGGGAGAATGCAATCTGTGAAGGCGGAATACCATACGATTTTTTAAAAATTATTTTTATAACATAGTGTGGCTAATTATGTTTCTGAAAGTGATATCTGATAATTAGAAGTTGCTTTTCTACTGCTTGATGCTGAAATGTATAGTGTAAACATGTAACTGATCAGACTGTCTACCACCAACTCTCAGAATCTGCCTTGCAGTTTGGCATTATGGCAATCACAAAGTGGCTTGTGCATTCCGCTTCACAGCCTGATGGATTCCAAAGCTACAGAAGCCACGGTCTAAAGTGACAGGTGTCATAGGGTTCTGTGACTCAAATTGGGCAACAATTCTGTGAAGTAAAAATCAGCCTCTTCAGGTAAAATTACAAGTGGTAAAGAATTGAAATGTTTCTATCATCCAGACTCAGGTGAGAACATTCTTTGGTCTCACTGAGTACTGCACTGATCTTATTTAATGATCAGTATTTACTTTCTGATCTTTTATCTAAGGGATGTAACCATTGCCCTTCCCTTGAATGAGTTGTCACCAAAGACACTGCTGATGGAAGTCACTTGGACTCCTGCCAGGTAAACAGCTTTCAATAACGTTAAATGTGCACAGTTCTAAAGATCCTGATGTTGCGGTTTATTATACGGTCACAAGCAAGTCAGGGATCTCCTTCCCCTACAATGAATGTGGCGCACAATAAAACACTTTTATTTCTATCATTCTGGTCCTTTTTGATAAGGCCTCCAACCCGTTTCGCACACAACCCATAACCTCAATAAATACCCAGTGCCACACCGGACTAGAAACCAACATATGTATTCATTAATTCAAGTCAAATTAGAACAAACTGATTACATCAGCTACAATTGTTGTGGCAACACAAAGACAGAATATCCTTTTTAGTATCACAGAGATGACACTAGAATGTGCAACTACAATAGCTACCTTTTACATCACGCCCTACCCCCCAATACAAGCAAAGAACAGTCCAAAGCACAGAAGAAAAACTAACATAATGATACATTTCTCCCAGCAATCAATCACCCTCCAAATATCCACTAGGCTTGACTAATTTGAATGGAAGGCTATGGCAGGGAGTGGGAACACAGTGGGGAATTTGTTTTTTTGGTAGTGCTCAGAGAAACATTATGGGGAACAGAAAGGGAATGGGAAAAATCCTTTTGCCGAGCACTAAGGTAACATCGGTTTGAATGGTTTAGCACAACCGTATGGGGAAGAATGGAAAGAAATGGGGAATTTGTTTTTCTATAACTGACAGGAACTGATAGGTCTTTTAGGATTATGGCCAGACCAGCATGAGACAATCAGGTTTAATTATGTTTAGCGCAATTGCAGTGTGAGAAAGTAAATGCAAATGGGAACATAGATGGAAACAGGGCTTTTTGAAATTGATTCTTTTGGCACATCTTTATGACTATACTGGCTCACAACAAACTGGGAAAAGAATGTTGGTTTTAAATGCAAACAATACAGATCCTGTGAATGAAATGGGGGAAGTAATTGATTTACTAGATATATATTCTAAGGATCTACACAGGCAAATGGGGGATGATTCCATTGTACAAAAACTAAAATACACAGTAAACAGGCATTTTTCTCAATGGGGAAATGACTAAGACAATGCTGACAGAATATAGGGCATACACAATCTATGTCTTGGGGTATTTCTACTTACAGGAGGGGTCTGGACTGGGCATCAGAGAGTGTCAGTGCACACTGCTGGGGACAGCCAAAGACTTCAACAAGTCGGCTCGGACTGCTTCGGGGACTTGAAAATCTCACCATACGATAAGTACCTTTAATCTCCACATTTTGACATATGTGAATATATTTTTGAAACTACATTTTACAGCAAATCAAATGAATCCAGTCAGGTGTCTGTACATCATTCCTGTGCAGAGATACTGTTTTTCTCCATTTACTCTGGAACTATATCAGTGAGAAACATGGCACTTATGGGCGTCATATGAATCATACTTGGCATGCTTTCTCAAATTTTCACATCACTGGTAAACACAAGGTCAGCCACATCACAGTTTCATGAATAACTTTAGATATGTTTATCCCACCAAAATTGTTTTAACTTGGCCAGAAGGGGTTCACTATCACCTTTCCTAAAAGCCTGGAATTACTGTTGTACGATGTATATTGTCAATGTTACATGATAACAAGCATTTCTCCCATTTTAATCAATGTGCAGCTTCCTTACTCCTTTGCTTAGACCCCACCGTTTTTTAAGTATCACTCTTCTGTTCCAGCATATGACACACACAGAGGGGTCTGTGTTTAGAGTAACCTACCCCTTCCAAGGGCTAATGACTAAGCTAATGCACTTTATATTGAGGCTCGTGACGAAGGGTCACAAGGGCTGGGGAACAGAACCCATCCTAATCACTCCACCCTGCATTTCCCATAAAAGAGCCTCCTATTTCTTGTATTGTTAAGGAATAACACTGACAATTAAGGCAGCGAGGGCTGAATCGCCAGGGCAACCAAGGGAGGCCTTGAAGTTTAATTGATCATTTGAAGAAATAACCATCCAGAAAACATCCTGTAAGTTTGCACATACATGTAATTTTTAAATAACATTACGGCACTCAAGTTGCAAAGTATATGTGAGAGTTTCTTAAACATTGTTCATGTGGAAAAGCTTATGATAAGCAGGAACCAAATTCACATTTTGTTAATCTAGAGAACATGTCGCTGTACATATTATTATTTTAGAAGAAAAACGAAATTACATGCATTTGTTTATTTCACAGTAAATGCTTTGTTTCACTGCAACGGCTTGAAACACATTTTCTCATTACATACCTTTTCCTTTATGATGTGTCAGACTCTTATAAGGGTGGTGGGCAACCATTTCAGGCTAGAGGACATCTTACAAGACTATTTGTAAGGTGGACTAGCCTGAGCTTCTTGATTTTTTATTTAAGAAGATGTGGATAACGCTGTACCTGAAAGTGAGGTCTGCTAATCTGACCCCGCGTTTAAACGCTCCATGCTGAAAAATAAATTGAAAATATGTAACTCTGCAGAGTCTGTTTACTGACAAAGAAATGTTTGAGGTAATCTGTTGGCTTGATAAGACCTAGAACAAGCTGAGACCACTGGTACACAGGAACCTGCTCACTGGTGGTAACTACACCTGTAAATACTCTCTTGAAAACTTCCTGACCGGGAATTGCAGAACAAGGACTTATCTTAACAATGGAGAATCTGGACTGGGTCCCAAAGCAACCAGGGGTTGCATTGCACTAGTTGGGTCAATGTATCACAGCCCTTCTCAGCCTGGTTCTCAGTCCTCAGCGAGGAGGATGTAAACACTACAAGTGCCAGTATGACTATATTTCATGTATACATTTATTTGACAGCTTTGCACTTGTCTCGGCTACTGTGCCTCTCCAATTAGAACAAGAACCAGATGAGAGGATGTATAAAGGCATTTTTTTTTAAAATGAGTTCTTACTTCTTAAACTGGTGTTCAGACATTTGCCTTGGTGACTCCCATGTAAAAAAGGAACCACATGTGATTTTTGCCAATCAGGTTTAAGCAAATCAAGAAAGAGCAGAGGAAATTGAGATGGGGTTTAAAACATTGTTGGAGTGTGGCAAACTTGGTATAGTGCCAGTGTGGGCCTGCTCTTACTGAGCTGAGAACACTCCGCCATGTAACGCGTATGGCTGTGAAGCTGCCACTAGCAGCCACATTATATTCTGATGAAAGAGCAGAAAGGAAGTGTCAGTGATAGGGCGGCTCAGGCATTAGAACCAGAGTCACATGACCAGGTGTAGGATAGTCATGACACTCTGATGGGCCTTTCTCAGAGCACTTCCTTTAGACAGTGATATCTCTTTCACAGGCTGAGAGAACCCACATTTCCCAGATCTCTGAAAAAAGCACAGCATACAGCCTTCAATATCTTTTACCCTTCATTTTCTTATTGAAATTGCAACAACAGCCCCCTTCTTCTATTTGCTGACTTCCACGTATAACTGCTGTTTTTCCCCTCTTGAATCTGGTGTCTTTACTGTGGTGTATTCCACTATGTGACTGTTATCGTTTCCCACAGGAATGGTCATCTTTACCCCCTGTCACTGCCATCTCTGGGAACTGCCATTTATTTCATATTTTGAGCCCATTCCCCTCCCCCTTGCTTAGTCTATTCCATGACTCTCTCCTGAATCAATCAATCAATCAAATACGTTTATTTCTGAACCTTTTCATAAAACGTATACAAAGGCAAAAAAACATCTACAGGTGACATAACTGCAACCCTACAGAATCATATACATGCTAACCATCCGATAATGCTGTCAATAGTTAGGTCATTTCACGACCCAATCCATATTACTTGTTACCTCTGTTTGTTTGTTTGTTTGTTTATTTATTTTGTATAGCGCTCCTGACCCAGAGGTATATGGGCGCTTAAGCATCAGGTTACAGGCATAGGTAAGAACATTTGTACATTTGTGCAGCATATGTATAGTTACAAAAGCAGTTATGAAAGCAGTTATAGTAGAATTAGTAACATTGTAGCGGATACATACTTACATACAGTGCTAGTTATTTGTTGAGTAACCAAAAGATATCAAAATGTTAAACAGTAAATACAAAAACGAACTTTCAGGATAGCAAAGCGGGTCCAGATAAAATGTCCTCGTGGATATAAAACGTTTTAATTTGTCGACACTTTGTCCATGTATACATATAATGCTTGAGCAAATGATTTTTTTGGCATGGAGCACAGCAGGATTTCTGCTTCTCCCTGCTGTTTAACATTCATATGCTTAGGAGTGGGAATTAAGAACTTTCTAAGAAGAGAAGTATAGAAGGGACAGAAAAACAAAAGATGCACTCATTCTACCACCACTGTTTGGCAGCAGAGACAGTGGGCCTCCCTTATTTGGGGGGTTCCTACCACTCCGATTTCTCCCCATAAAATCTATAGGAAATATGTTTGCCCTAAGATTAAACAGCATACCTCTAGCTTGCAGGTTTTTTCAAACCAGTTGACATAACTGTATGATGCAGGAGTTAGCTCTATAGTAAAGTATTGATTTATTTATTTTTTAGTTTTTTTCTGCACCCAATATTTGGAAAACTAAAAACCTCTGCTCAGGGTATGTGCCAAACAGATATTTTTGGATCAAATGTCCCATTTGTAAGCAAATTAGCATAGATTTGATTGTGCCCCAGGGAGGTCAATTCCTTGTTGATGTATTACAACCATGGGTTACAACAACCCACATCAGAAACTGTAAAACCAGATAGTATGGAGAAGCATGGTTTGTTATTATTAAAGAATCATTACCCATTGTTACAGAATCATTACCCATTTAGGGATCCAGTTATCCATCATTGCATTCTGATTAGTTATCCATTATCCACATATTATGTCGCCATTTGTATTTGCTATAGAATGAGGCCTGTTATATAGTGCTATGCAGATACACATGTTATATTTGTAGAGGCATGTAGACACATACATAGATATGTTGTTATGTATTATGTATGCATTTTAGAGAAACCACACATGAGTGTACACTTAGAATATGCATTGAGCTTTGAGTATAGTGCTTGGTATGAGTGAAAGTGTTAGGCACTACATTCGTGAATAGAGAAAGGATGAGGCCTATGATTTTGAAGCCATTCCAATGAGACAGAAGAGAAGTGCCACGGACTGCCAAAGATATTGTAGTTATGAGTTACGAAGAATGTGTAAACAGTTTCTTAGCAGACAGAGATTAGACGTCACTTTTGCCTTAGTAGAAACACGGAGAAGGAGGCTTTATTATTAGCCCTGGCTGGTGTTCGCAGACAGAGATGGTGGGCAGGGAGTGCTTTTCGTCACTCAGAGATATGCAAGAAGAGAGGGATTTCAATGGAGTGAATGGAGAAATATGAGGAGATGGTAGGTTGGTACGCAGACAGAAGAAGGCCATGTTATAAATCTGATGTAGAAATGTCACGATGACAGAACACGCAGTGATTGAGCAGAACATGCAATGCATCACAGACTTTTAGGCACTGCTCAGATTTACAAATGCTGACAGATAGACAGAGAGGCATTTTAGCTTAGAGAGCCATGTAACCATGGATATGTATTTACGTCATTGAACAGTATAATTAGAGGTGAGGCTTTGGGAGTTTCTAGTTCTGAGATGTTGTTGGAGATAGAGTTCTAGATGGAGTGCTTGATGGAGATGCTCTTTGACTCCGAGATCGAGGGAGCTGCTCTCTGAGATGGAAGAGAGATGTTTGGCGGTGGCATAGGTGAGACGTTTGGATGGCTTTGAGAGAGGAAGCATTGGGGAAGCATTCTGATGAGAGCTGATGAGATCGATCTGGCAGAGAGAGGCCAAGGAGATGCCCTGACTGACTGGCTGGTTGCAGAGTTAGCTGGAGAGGTGAGACATGACAAGAAGGGGAATACTGAGCTGAATAAGACACATGCATGGGGAATTAGGACAGACACTCACACAGAGCTTTGGCTGACATGATAGATGGGGTAATCAGACAGGGATTGTCTTAGAGAGAGAGTGTGAAGGATTGGTTTGGATTGGAAATTAATGGTGTGGATTGGAGTTGCTATTAGATTGCTTGCATTAGAAGCCTGTGGTGCTTATAGTTATTTCATTGCATTGTAGATTTGCACCAAAAGCATAAAAGGTGCAAATTGGAGATTTGCATTATAGTAGGGTTTGCATCATGCATTGCTGTGTATGGATAAAAGTGTTTCTATTGTTGAATCGATTCATGTGTTTTCTTTGTGTCTTATCTTAGTGTGTCCATAGTATAGTAACTTAGCAGTAACACAGTGCAGAATTGCCCTGAGATACAAGGGCAGGGGGGGGGGGGGCACAGTGATCCACACTCCCTGATGTAGATAAGTTTGTGCATGACAAAACGTTCAGGTCCTTTATTATTTTCTGAGTTAGGTGTAGTAAGTTCTTATTCCAAAGCCTAACCCACAATGTAAGAGGACTTGGCTTAATGGTTTCGGCAATGTATTACCCGAGACTGTTTGGTGTTCCCACTTCCTGAGCCTGTTTGCTGTTCTCCTCCCTCAGCCTGTGTGCTGTTATACATCCTGAGCCTGTGCTGTGACCTCTCTCTCGACTGTGTGTGCGCAGTCCTCATTCCTATCCTGTGTGCTTCTCCCCTTCCTTCCAGGCTAATAGTGGCTGTTAGGGCATTAGGGCAAAATATGAAGGGCGGCCAGTCATCAGTGTAGTGTGGGCTACATGTCTTGGCCAATATGGACCAGTTGATGGCTCAGGGCACTTAGCAACTAGTTTATTTTCTACTCAAACAGTTTGCCATGAAACACAACAAATCACCACTCAGCAATGTGGGCTGTTTTTCTTTTGATGCCAAGGCTTATTTGCTGTCACCCTACTCTAGAGTATCCGTTTCTCTCTTGGCGGTGTGCACTTGTGTCCCTTCGTGAGCCTGTGCACAGCTTTCTTCTGTGTGCACCTAAGTACTTTCAGCATACTCAAACGTACTCAAAGCTGCAACGGGAATATCAAATATACCTAAAAGAGCTTTAATTATCCTTTAACTGCAGTATCAGTAATTCCAAGAAGAGTGATCATTATCTAGTAACAGGGGTATCACTAATACCCAGAGGAGTTTAATTATCTAATACCTGGAGATTTAGTAATACGGAAGGAAGCTTTTGTTTTATGTAGTAACAGACGTATCAGTAATACCCAAAGGAACTCTAGTTTCTAGTACTAGAGTATCAGTAATGCACAGAAGAGCTCTAGTTATTTAGTAACTTGCACATTATTAATACACAAAGGAGACCTAGTGAGTAACAGAGGTATCAGCAAAAACAGGGGGGCTCGAGTGACTAGAGTATCAGTTATATCCAGAAGAGCTCTAGTTATCAAGTACTGGAGTATCAATAATACCTAGATGAACACGAGTTACCTAGTATCAGATATCAGTAATACCCAGAGGATATCCTGTTATTACTGGAGTATCAGCAATACCCAAAGAAGCTCTAGTTGTCTAGTGACTGAAATATCGGCAATATCCAGAGAAGCTCTTGCAGTATAGTAACAGAGTAGGGGTATTACCTCAAAGAGCTCTAGTAATGTAGTAACGGGGTTATCAGTAATTTCCAAAGGATCTGTAGTACCTAGTAACTGGGTTATAAGTAATAACCAGAGGAGGCATAATAAGCTAGTGACTGGAGTATCAGTAATACACAGAAGAGCTCTTGTTGTGTAGTGCCTGAAGTATCAACAATACCTAGAAGAGTTTTGGTTATCCATTAACAGGGGCGCATTAATACCCAGAGGAGCTGTCGATGTCTAGTATCAGGTGAATCAGTAATAGCAGTAATAGCAGGTGAGTCCTAGTTATCTAATATAAGCATCATGTGTAATACCCAGAGGGCCACGAGTCATTTAGTAAGGGGTACATCAGTAAAGAAAATGCATAGCCTTTTCTCTATTAATGCACACAAATGCCAAAACTCATTGAGAAAATGCGATCCTGGAAGCAACCTAAAGGGACAGCGACTTTAGTGATGCCCCATGGACTTCTATTAATGCGGGAGTCAAGACATGAATACTAATATAAATGGCAACAAAAAAAAGGCCAGTTTAGGAGAAAAAAAACATGCCTCTATCTCTCATTCTAAGAACAGATGACGGCGTCTTGGCAATAACGTAAGCAGCACAATGCTTCTGGCAGCAAGGAAAGGAATGACTAAAGGTCTGCGGAAGGCCATTAAGTACAGTGGCAGCCGTATCGATCTGGCACTTTCTCTGGAGCGGCAGCCACTTAAAAACGAGAAGTCCGGCCGGAAATCTGTGCCTGTCACGACCTATTATCCAAAAGATGCATGGTGTGGGGACCTTTGCACTTATTAGTATTGCAATTATTATTATTATTAGTATTGTTGTCATTATTATTATTAATGTAATTATTATTAGCATTATTGTTGTTATTATTATTATTATTATTATTATTAGTATTGTTCTCATTATTATTATTAATGTAATTATTATTATTATTAGTATTGTTGTTATTATTATTATTATTATTATTATTATTATTATTATTATTATTATTATTATAGTTATTATCACATCGCTTTCCATGAATTCGTGATGATGTGGCTCCCCTCTAGACTGGGGGGGTGCACTCTTGCTCTCCCTCCCACTCCTGATGGACCAGTCCTCGTGGCTGCCTCTTGTCTTGTCCCCATGGACAATCTGCCTGCCATTCACTCTGGCGGTGGTGGCATGGCCGTGCAGACTCTCCATTCTCCACCCCTCACGTTGGTCTTCGGTGAAGATGGTACATCCTTGCACAAGAAGTGATGCCAAGAAGTGCCTTCTCCAGGCGCCATTGCGATTCCACCAGGTGGCCTCATTTTTTTCCCTGACTCCCACTGCCTGTCATACTGTACCTCCTCCTTCTTCTGTTATGTTTACTCGCAGCGCTTAAAAGCTATTCCAGGCGGAGTGGGCACTATAAAAAACAACTCACATAATATAACAGGGTGTTGCCTCTTTATCACTCAATCTTCCTGCTTGCCTCTTTGGTTTCCCTTCTCCACCATTCTCTTACACTCCGAGTTTCAAAGCTCTTACAATGTGTAGGCACCAGACAAGCAACCAACCTAACATACCCATCACGTCATACATATAGCCAGAGCCCTATTGATGGTATGTTTCATGATGTTACTCATCTTGTAGAAAGCCCGAAAGGATTTACAAAGTCTTGGTAAACTGAAATTACCTGGATGCAGTCTAGTCCTTGCCGAAACCATTAAGCGAGACATGTGACGGCCCAGCGGCCCCCATTCATAAAAGCAATCGAACGGTGGGCACGACGGGCACAGAACTATGAAGCTCCTGTTTGAGAAATGTGTTTTCTGTTGCTTTGTGAAGGTTTTTGCACACTTGCAGGTGCAAGATTCATATACACAGGTTTATGAAATAGCGTCACGATGGCATAATACAACGTGGGTAAATTGCACATGAAACATGTTGTACACGTGAACGACGCCGTAGTGAAGTATTTGCTGATATTGCCCTACTATTTTCAGACTCATACACACACTGCCACCGTTTTTAAGGCGAGTTTGCTCCATTGTGCATCAATTGAACAGGGCCAAACATGTAACACTGAAAAACAAGGCAGCTCACGTGTTCCTTGTAAGTCACAGAAGTCTCATGGGCTTGGCTTCCTCACTGGGTGTTCACATGATTTCCATTGTCTGATCTTGGAATTCTAGGGCGCTCACACCGTTCTCACGCTAGTAGGGTGATTTGACTGCCCCAACCCCCTTTCTGTCCAGTTTTTTATCTACGTGAATTATGCACATTTTGCGCATCCGTAATATGTACAACTTTTCCAAGCACATGCCAACGAATGTTTGATATCTGCTGCGTATTATGTTTGTAGCCCCCTCCCTCTTATGCAACCCTCAAACAGCCTACAACAAAAATATAAGCAGTGCCGAAATTGATTAAAGGTCATTTCAACACCAGAGGTGTTGTTTTAATAGACAGATCTAGACATTATTGATTGCACGAAGCAACAAGTTGCCATGTCTTTACACATGGCATTCTTGATTGCTTTTATAAGGCTGCTAAAAATATAGCTACGAAGAAAAGAAATGGCAACATGTACCAGCTGTTCTTACCGAAGCGCAACTCTTTGCAAGTCCTGCTGCAACAACCAGCCTTTGCCCTGCACAGTATGTACCAAACCTGAGCTGGGAAGCATGGTTATACACACTGAGAGAAACACGGGGCACCTTTGTAAAATTAATGTGCTGTGTTCCCCGTGCCTGCCTGCACAAAACCGTGAGAGTAGGGACGGGCATGTGTAAGGGTCATGGGCATTCCATAACTGCGTCTGCATTCGCAAGAGGGCATGCACACATGGCCAAGACAACACAGGCAGCCTGTACCAGCTTGTTCTTCTGCACCGCATGAAGCCCTTAATATTGACCACAGAATTCAGAAGCATCACCCAGCCCCTCGTCCTCTCCCATCTGAACGCCTACAACACCAAGATCACAGGTATCACAGCCTCCACACTGGCCTGGGAGAAAGCTGTCCAGAATGTGTCAGCCAGGCCTGATTAAAGGGTCGAAGAAATCTGACCAGATCACGCACACCCTAAAGCAGATGCATTTGCGTTTTCATTGGTGATTTATATCACGCTTAACATCGGATTCCTCCAGCTTCTAAGCGCTGCACTTTGGAGTGCTTTTCACATTAGCAGTTCTCCCAGCTGTGGGACTAGCTCTGATTTCAAATATGATTTAACCCCTTTTATAAAACATGTCAGGCTGAAAAGCGCAGTGGTCTTGAGGGTTTCTCAGGGCAACGCAAGGGGATTATGATTTATTGAAAACCTACCCATGAATATTTTATTTTATCTCTCCAAGTTCTCAACTGCATACATCAGCTACAAGCCAGTAGCGATCTGCACTTTAAACGGATTTCATCATTATTTATTTATTTGCATTTTTAAAGCGCTCACACAGCCTGAGGCGCGGTTACAGGGATATCTCTTAGTTGCGTATCTCTTAGTTACGTATTAATAACGGGCTTAATACCCAGAGGCTCCTAAGGGCGGACCCGGGATCAAACCTGTGTTGCTCCGTGTGGTCTTGTTTCCAAGGCGAGCACGTTGCCTCTGAACTATCCTCCCGGGACATTAGTCTATGGGGATAGAAATTGGATTACAACAATAAACATAATTGATAGAATGATGTCAACTGATAACTCTTGTGCATTTATGGGGGCAGTTGAACCATACATATGGCAATCAGATCAATCTCAGTCACCAGGTTATGAGTGTGGATTAGTGTATATGGTGGTCTCCAGATAAAGCATATCAAACCAATCAAGTAGGCCAACACCATGCAGCTTAAATGATCCTTGAAGCGAAAAGACAAGATCCCTATCCAAGTTCTGAAAATCCTTAGTTTTCACCCACTGAAACAGCTACACATCATTCAATATTCCTGTAGCACTACAGAACTCAAATACCTATGAAAAGCAGCCACCCATTGCACTACCTGAAGGAGCCTAAGACCTGCTAACAAAGGCCCGACAAGGTTTAACAAATCTCCAAGTAGCAGAAACATGGTGGGCGCTCTTGGGCTAAACCTATGGAACAGCTCGGGAGGCTAGCTTAGGGGCAACGTGCTCGCCTTGGAAGCAAAAAGACACAGAGCAGCACATGTTCGATCCCCGAGTCCACACTTAGAAACCTCTGAGTATTAAGTTTGTTATAAATAACCAATCTTATCATATCAGTCTACTTGTGTAACTAAGGCTGACATAGGACAACCTCAGGTTTAAGAAGACTCCAGAGGCCCCCCTGTACCATGTAGGTATGTATAGGAGGTATACAATCCAAGCCTTGCTGGGAGGCAACAGCGAGCTGTACAAAGGGCTCACTCCTAGGAGGCACCATCAGGCCGTTCAGGGATATGTGAATCATACGATGTACCTTAATTCATTGCTTGTGAATGTGTTTGTCAATGACACATGGAACACAACAACCATTGTACTATGAAAGTTGCCATTGCTATTCGCCCTAATCCATCAAGCTCACCCCCGCTCACCCACTCACCCATTCCTAATGCTGTACGAAGGGCACAGGTGGCACAGCACAAGACATCAGAATGTAACAAATGGCCACCTTTCTCATCAGCAAAGGAGCTTTGTGATCTAGATGTTCTCTAGTATATCCTTCTGCTTGTCCAGGGGCGTTGCTAGGGGGGGCTAAAGGGGCTATAGGCCCTGATCTTTTGGTTGTAGCCCCGGATAGAATCTCAGGAGCTACAGCCAAAAGACTGGCTAGCCCCCAGTCCCAACAGTTCCGACATCAGCTTAGCCCCGGGTCTTTTCCAGACCTAGCAACTCCCCTGTGCTTGTCCATTCCTCAGCGAGGAAGAAGATCCTCTTCCGGCATCGCACATCATCCTGGTTGTTCCCACCCTCTAGCTCTTCAGGATTCAGTGTACACAGGTGAACAGTTCAATGTGCTCACTCCAACCATTAGTCACTTTGGAAGAATTGGAAGAGGCCTCACTCTCACTCTGTTTCCCGTTGAGCGTGAGCTGCGAGGTGCGGCTTGATTCAGTATGGCATACGGCATACGGCGTATGGAGGTGTATTGTATTGAGGCGACTGAGCGTTCAGAGCGACCTGGAGTATAGAGGCTCTGTCCTCGGAACCTGTACCTGGACTTCCCGAGCCCCGCTCACTTCGAGAGCTCAGTGAGCCCACGAGTCCACAAGGCGAGGAGTCAAGGAGTGAAGGAGTCAAGGAGGCAGGAAGCCTAGGAGTCCGGGAGCGCGGGAGCCACTGGAGCTGTTGGTGCTTTCAGAGCCATCAAAGCAGAGCTGAGCTGAGTGAGCTGCCGAGTTGTGCTGCTGAGTGGGTTGCCAGCGCAGGGCTCTGCTGCCCTCAATTTCAAACAGAGCTAACAGAAAACAGCCTGCCAGTGAAAGTAAGGACCATACAGGCGTATTGCTTGTCTGTTTGCTTGTGCTGTGTTACTGTGTTGTGACATTGTCACGTTTTAGGGTCTGCCAGTAAAATTCGGAGAGGCTGGGAATACTGCTTTGTGTGGTCTGGCAGCATTTTGAAAGTGCGGCTAAGTCCCCTACCCACGGGCCATCTGGAACGGCGATGCTATTTTAAATATTTAATTTTTTCTTTCTCCACATTCCTCCCCTGCCTTCTACTGCCCCCCTCCCGTGTCCCCTTCCTCCCTGCTGATTTCCACCTTTATATTCAGCGATTAGAGGGGGTCACGAAAGCGGTCAGCACGACTAAGGGGGGGCATCAGGTTTGAGACTATATACCTGTGGAACTAACAGGTATTGTAAAAACGTTGGGATAGTGCGGGCCTGTGCCTTTGATCCTGACGTGGAACGATAACAGTGTACAATAAAGTGTGCACTGTTGATAGAATCCTGTTAATTCGGATTTGTCTGGGAAATACGATCGCCCCTCTGCAGGAATACATTCTGTGGTCCCCCTATGCAATCAGGAGAAGGCCAGAAACACTCCACATATAATCTAAGGAAAACCAAGTCAAGGGTAATTACCCAGGGCCTTGCCAACAAGAAGGTTGAAATGAAAAAATCGAAATCTAAAATAAAAGCAAAGAAAACTTTTCCTGTCAATCAAGGAGCGATCACTAAATATTTTCCTCCTCGGGAAATAAATTCCACTACGATCGAAGAAGACATACCTGATCAATGTGAAAACGCCCTATTGAGTGTGTCAAACTTCGAAGATATTGATAATAACTCACTATTAGACCTATGTCTTAATATTCAAAGAAGCATGACACTGCAACCCGAAGCAAGGCTGAGTAGCAACAGTGGAATACAGGCAGACAGACCGTTGACTACACCTCCAGAGGCATCTACAGCGGGAGGAGGCTTGGATAGATTATCTATTTCACCAAACCTAGCAATAGTCTCAATGGAGGACGACCCTGACGTCGAAATAGAGCGTATAGATAAATCATACACTGGGGCAGCTGAGATTGCTAATATTCAGTCATCAGTAGCTTCACTACAATTTGCGCTCAAGATCTTGCTTAAAATGTCGGGGCGAATTCTTGCTAACACGGACGTTCTAATTATGGAGAAAAAGGGGAGACCGATATCTGCAGAAGATGCAGAAGCAAACCTCTCTGAAGCCATCTATATTCTGAGTGAAATCGAAGAACAACAAAACTTGGAGATCGATCAGGAGGTGGGCAGCCCTGACCAATTTTTCTCCAAAAAACAGAAGAGGTTAGCAAAAAAAGCAGGCAAGGGTAAAAAAGCCAGCGCCATATTACCAACAACGTCAGAGCACAGTGTGACGGGAACGTCCACCAAGAAGAGTAGGAAAAGACTAGTAAGAGCTAAGAAAAGGAAGGCAGCCAGCGATGGCTATCTCAGCAGTTGGCTGTTACCAGAACAAGCTGCTGAACATGAAATGGAAGAGGAAGCAGAGATCGTGGAGGCGGAAGAGGCCTGCAACAGTGATATGGCTATGGCAATAAGTCAACCTACAGCGGTGGAAGACTCAGCAACTAAAGCACCCGCCACCACGGCCAACGAAAGGGAGATGAAAGGCAGCCGCATATGCCTGATCAAGAATCTATATCAGAGTAAGGACAACAAATGGCTTTCACGCTCCAAACTTTTGACAAGACTTTACTCTGTTCCACAATTGCGGGTGCTAAAATCAGATGATTTTCAATTTGTGGAACCCTTGAAAGGCCCTAATCCTAATGTCTCTGCGTTACACTGTAAGTTTATAGCCACTGCCGAATTATTAAGAAGCTACAAACAGGAACTAAAAACAGTGGACGTTGAAGTGGACTTCGATCTAAATGAAATAGATCTAAGTTGCCCGGTGTCAGAGGTAGCTATTCCTCTGGAAACAGAAGTTTGTCCCAATATATCTAAGGTTAAGAAGATAGAAGGAAGCATCTGATGTCCAACTAGTGCTGAAATGGTTGGCTGATGCTCTTCCTGAGATTCTATTGAAATAATGAGATCTATCCATTCTATGCTGGAATTGTCGGGGCTTTGCGCACCTCCTTTCATCGGAGGGCTCTACGAAACTGTTCGACAAATGCAGCTGTTTCTGTCTACAAGAGACATGGGCCATAGACCCCCTAATTTTAGATGGTTATATGTTGTACCATTCGGCTGCCAAAAGAGGTGATAAAGACAGGCCCTTTGGTGGAATGGTTATAGGGGTGACCAATACTTTGGGCTCGAGGCAGATTGACTGCAATCTTGAAAGCAATATGCTTGCAGTTGAAGTGATCCTCGATGGCAAGGACTCTATGGGCTCATTTTTGTTGGTGAGCCTCTACAATCCACCTGAGCCAATGCTAAGCGAACAATTGCAAGACTCGCTTCAGGATTTGTTAGCGAATTGGCTGCCTATAACCACTGATCCAGGGGTAATTGTTGTTGGAGATTTCAACTGCCATATGACAGGGCGGGAGTGTAAAAACGCTAAATCATAAACTGAAAGAAATCGGAAGTATGGCCAACAATAAAAAAAACCTTGAGGGCGGTGCATGGGAATACCTTTTTGAATCCTGGGATATGGTAGTGCTTAACTTCAGAACCATTAGTTATCACCCTGGGCAACATACATGGTCAAGGTACCTCTTGGAGTACGCTGGATTATGTATTTATATGTCCTAGGTTCCAAGAGCAGGTCGAAGACATGACAGTTATCCCAATGAATGGAGTGACCATGCAGTTCTAAAATGTGTGATGGGTATTTCCAGAAAACAGTCTTTATCCAGTAATATAGGTATGGTAAAAACCAATAAAGCGGGCACCAGGATTTCCAGGATAAAAACATACCGCTCGCTGTTGAAGCTCTGGAGGCAGTAGAATCCAACAAGTTGCAAAACTTTAATGCAATGTCTATCAACTCTATAAAGGACTGGATCTATGCTTTTGTAGGTAGACATGCAGTAGCACCTATGGGGTGGATGTTGGGCCCTGCGGGGAAAAAATGCCATTTGATAAAATGATCAGACACATGAGACGTAACCATAGAGCTGAGTTACAAATGGCCAAGAAAACCATGGCTCATGGAGAGGCATATTTCCACAAAATCAGGGAGATTAAAAATAGGTACAGGTCGGCCATCAAGGCAAAAAAAAGGTTGGACAAGGTACTTTCCTGCCAAAGATTGATCAAGACAATATGCGAAGGAAAGACCCGGAATATCTGGTCTCTCCTGGGTGAGGCACGTGGTGTGCAGAAGGGGGCTTTAGTTAACCCCATTGAAGCTAGAGTGTGGGTTAAATTCCTGGAAAATAGAAACACAGAGGACGAAGAAGTAACAATATTGGGCAGTCCCCCATTAGAGGCTCCGTTCCTTATATCATATGAACTTATTTTGAATAAAATTAAAGAGATAAAATCTTCACGAGCACCGGGACCCAATGGACTGGCCAATATTGTTATGAAATCGTACCCTGAATTTTGTGCGAGTTTGCTGGGTGTATTGTTTGAGAAAGTTTTAAAATCAGGTAGAATACCCTGCTTGTGGCAAACGGCAATATTAATCCCCATGTTTAAAAAGGGAAACAGACTCAATCCAAGCAACTATAGGTTGCTCTCAATGCCAGATGTCACGGGAAAGATATTTGCCTCATTTTTGCTCAATGAGTTACAATCATGGGCAGAGGATGCAGGGGTACTGTCTAAATTTCAAAGTGGATTCAGACAGGGCTACTCTACCTCTCACAATATTATGGTAATGGACATACTACGAACCAGAACACAAAGAGGAGGGGCAGCCCCCTTATATGCCCTGTATATAGACTTCTCAGCAGCATTCGATTCTATACCTAGAAGCCGTCTGTGGAGAAAATTACAACTAATGGGATGTCCGGAAGGTTTAACATACTACCTAAGACTTTTACACCAAAATAACTCAGTCAAATTGAAGTTAGACCAGGAAGGTCACACAACTGATAATGTTGCCCAAAATAGGGGAGTCAAACAAGGTTGTGTAACAGCACCTCTAATTTACAATCTGTATGTTTATGACATCCCCGATGCAATAACTGCTGCTAGCAACTGCCCCCCTAAAATTGGTAAAGCCATGTGTCCAGTATTAGCGTATGCAGATGACCTGGTGATATTTGATTATACCATCAGTTGGATACATAGATCGGCGGTTGCATTGTGGGAGTAGGCAGACAAAAATGGCCTTAGTATCAACCTAGGAAAAACTAAGGTCATGAGATACACTAAAAAGAAGGTATCTCGTGTGCAACTTACAGTAGGTTTAGTCAACATCTCCTACGTTCCCCAGTACTGTTGTTTGGGCATAGACTTTGAAGTTACCGGAGATTATGTGGCCTGTAAACAATCGCGCTGCATTAGAGCGGCACAACTGACTGCCTTGTTCTATAGGTTCACTGTTAAACAGGGCGGTTTTACTTTGTGGGGTACTCGCCAACTCTATGTACAAGCTTTTACCCCAGCCATAATCTATGGACTGGAAGCCCTCCTTATGTCTGATCTAAAGTGGCTACAGGTGATAGAAGGTAGATTCTGGCGTTATATTCTTGACTTGCCTCCCTGTGTCCCTATGGCCATTATTACATTGGAACTTGCCTGACCTCTCTAAAGGCATTAGTTTTGAAGAAGCGGGCTGCGCTATATTTAATAATGACCCGAGACACAAGTAATGGACTATTAATAGCGATCCATCAGGAAATGGTTAAGGAGCATTCGGTATGTACAACTATTGATCAGATGATCAATCTGTTTCGTGAAATAGATTGGCAATCCAGGGATGGTTACTACTCAGAGGAAGTAAATAGAGCGCTGAGCAAACGTATTGACCTCTGGGACTAGCTAGAGAACTTCGAACATCTTAGGAGCCTGAAAAGTTATCAATTTTTGCAATACAGATTGTTTGAGTTCAGGAAACCTCAGCGATATTTGAACATCTGTCAATCAGCCAGACTCAGACGGTTTATCCTACTGCTCAGATTGGAGCAACTACCCACAATCATGATCACGGGGAGAAAAGATAAGATTGCCGTTGAGCTGCAAATTTGTCGCTTATGTAAAATCCAAGATCAGTTGGAGACGGCAAAGCACCTGTTGACTGAATGCCCTGAGATGGCTAGTACATTTACTTCCCTCCTTGGCAGCTATGTTCATGAAACCACGTATTTTAGGGACGTCTTGTTTTGGCACCATTGTCTGAACTCTCACCGTATACGCTTGTTGACAGCACTATATACCATCTGGCTGAGGGTTGATGTTAGATTGGGCATAACTCTTTAGGCAATTATTTTAATTTTATATAGGCATCTATTAAGCTGATTTAATGAAATGTATGTGTATAGTTTTTATATGGTAGCTTTGTTGTTTTTTTCTTTTTCTTTTCTTTACTCTTCAGGATATGAATGTTCTGTATTTGTATTTAGATTCTTATTTGGATTATGTATTAACTTTCTATGTCATTTTAAATTTGTGTAAAGTTTACAATTTAAACTATAACACAATACATATTATTATTAGTATATGCTTCACATTACATTCAAGTGGGCTTCCTCAGTGTAAGAGATTTGTTAGAAATGTGTCTTTTGTTAGTGTTATTATTTATAGATAAACCTTTTAACACATTATCCATATGCACCCCAAAGTTAAAACACATATAAATTGCTAGAAATACATAGACTTTTCATATTAAAAAATAACAGTAACTGATATTTCATAGTTAGAAACATAAAAAGAAAAATTGTTAAACTTCTTACAATTGACACAACCTCAATTCATTGCTCGATCTTAGTCAATGCAAATTTAGTAAACATTTAGTAAAAACCTCAGATATATTCAAACCATAATTTATCTATCTCCCGCATGTACCATTTTTTTCCTTAATCAGAGTGATTGTCATTTCTGGTCAATTTTTTAAACAATCTGCAACCACATATGGTACAAAGTAAAATTCAGTACAGTGTAATTACCCAAAATTAATAAAGACCATGGTCGGTCTGAGTGGTAATTGACCATTGTATGTCTTAAATTATAAAAGCTTTTAATGTATACATTGTAATGGTTTTATTTCACGCCACACTCCAGTCAGGCACTCCTTCCCCAACAATGAATGTGGCGTACAATAAATCTAATTTATTTTTAACAAACCACAGGTTATTTTATTTGAGTAGGCCCCCAACCCGTCTCGCACTCACCTTCACAAACACTCTGGGTCACAATGGACTAGGAACCAGGCCTCTGTGTATCAAGATATTTATTTTTTTATTATTTAATGGAAAAGGAAAAAATATTCTAAATACAACAGCCACCAATATGTGGCAACTCAAATGCAAGGATTCCTACAGAACAATTGGTTCAGATATTCTATCACAGTTTACACAGATCTTTACTAGCACAACAGGAAAAAAGAACAGTTTTTAATCAAGTGATAGCATTAAGGTTTAGCACTCCCCCTGCGACACTCACCCCCCAAACATCAGCTAACTTAATTCTTTTGAATGAAAGGCAGTGGCAAGGAGTAAGGACATAGAGAGAAAAACGGATTTGGAATAAAGCCCGCCACCCCAAGATGGGAAGCCAGAAAAGAAAATGAAAACCTGCTTTTGGAGCAAAACGGCAGAATCAGATTTGGATTATTACTCGCACAGCTATTCACAACTGCGGTGGGGCAGAATACAAGGAAATTTGTGTCGCTACACTGGAGGAGATAGGAGGAGATAGGTAAACTTAAAGACTACTAAGCACACCAGGGCAAAGTAGAAAGAGGTAGGAAAATCTATTTTGGGAAGAAAAAGCAAATGCAAAAAGAAAGATACAAACGGCAAACAGGATTTGCAATGACAGGCAGCTATGGAAAGGGTTTTAGCTTTCAAAATCTGAAATTGGTTTCCAGGGACAGATAACAAATAAGATTCTAGGCAAATGGATGGTTTTCAATGGGACTACGGTTTAGGGTTTTCAATGCGACAGATGCAAATTAGGAGTTAGTGGGGTAATGCACACAATATATGGGTACATTTGGTTTTCAGTTGCACAGAGACACATTCTTTTGAGGCTATACTTTAATGACTATAATTATTAAAGAAAGATACAAGAAACAAGGGGGTTAATTTCGTATTTTAACCAACTTGCACCGTGAATTTCAATGGGGTATTTATTGATTTACTTCATATAAAAATAAAATAATGCTAATGACTTATACAGACAACTGAGCGATTTATCAAAGGAATACACTAACATACATAGGCTGAGACAGATTCTTCTATGGGAAGGTGAATGGATTATTCTGGCAATTTGGGACTTTCAATGGGACTTCAATGGGATTTCAAAGGGATTTTCAATGGGGTTTACTATGGGGTATTCATTGGGTGCAATAGGGGATGCAATTTTACAAAAAGGAAAGGTTTATGCAATTTAGGGCTGGGGTTATGTGCTACTTACAAAGTAAGCCTTGGTTTGGGATTCTGAAAAGTCAGCTTGGTCTCAGGACCCTCTGAACAGCTAGGCAAGGGGTTTGGTCACTGCACTCTCCATGGTCTGGTTCAGCTAGACAAGACGTCTGGTCACTGCACTCTGCTTGGTGTTGTTCATCAAGGCAAGGGGTCTGGTCTCTGCACTCTCCTTGGGATGGTTCAGCTGCCTCCTCTCCATCCTCCGTCTCTTGTTTTCCCAAATTCTTGTGTGTCCCTCTGTCTAGTACAGTCCCCCCTTATATAGCCCAAATGACATCATTCATTTTACAATCTTTAGGGAGTACCCTATAATTACTCCTACCCTGGGATAGCACCACCTACCATTCCTCTCTCCACCCCCTGGCCTTATTGGTTCAAGGGGAGAGAACATCATCTGTCTGTTTGTCATTTATTACAGTTCTTTATTCCCAAGTCCACTTTTTTGCAAAACTGAGTTATGTATCAAAACTTCAAATGTATACTAGCCACCGCCATAAAAAATAGATATGCAGTTTCAGTAGATCATAGGGAATTAGGAAAGCCAATTGCCAACTCTGTGCGAGGTAGCATAGCCCTTTGGCAAATTTTTGTCCTTTTCATGAAATGCATACCAGCTGTAACTCTGCAAATGATTAGGCATGTTCATAACCTTAATTCCCAACTTTCCACCAATTTTCATATTTGTCACATTTTAGAATCAGCCAGAAACAAGTCTTTACTGGCCATTTCAGTCCTAGGATCATGCACTTACTCTCTTAAGAACTCCCTTGGAAATCACAAGGAACAATAGCATAAAACAAAATTATTTATTATTCTGAGTGCTGGGAAAAATGCCAAAAATGAATCAATTCTTTAATGTCAATGTGGAGGACCTGTCACATATGGGAGGGTGCTGCTTCATCCCCCACAGCCAAATGTCTCCCCCTTACTCAGCTTGCAACAAAATACTTTTATTACACCCTTTGAAGTTTGTCAGTATGTCATTGTTAGTGGGCGCAGAAGAAACTCACACTTATTGGTCAAGTTTTAGCCACACTTACTTTCTTTGTCCTCCCTGCTAGTACTGCCTTCCAGTCTGGCAGAGCAGGGAATTATAAGGCGTTCAGTGCATCACATGTCAATGAAGGCTGATTCACTTGTAGGTGTGACTTTCAATGGGAGGCAAGGCTTTCAATTTAGTTTTGTGCCTGAGCCCAAACACTGTTTTTTTCTGGTATTTTACCTCTGCCAAGGTTATTGAAGTCTTGTGGGGGAAAACACAAAGTACATGGCTTTCACAATACCCGACCCACAGCATTTTTCACTGACTTTTTTGTGCGAGCAAACCAGTCCTTTCACGGTGGCTTTTGAACTCATTTTTCACATGTGTGGAAGCCACAGTTCATCCAATGTTTGAAATGCTGTTCTGTAGGTTATGGGATTCTTTAATGTGTCCCTTTTGAGTGGGTTTGCATTTACTGTTGGTCCATAGACATGGACTGGTAGGCCCCCTGTACAGGGCTCTTCGAATTAACACTGGATAAAAGAAAAAGCCAAGCCGTTTTACATTTGCAATGGTTAGGGCACTGCTCTTCACATTAAAAGGAAAACCAAAGCCGTGTGGGTAGCAATGTTGAAATCCTTGCCCCGCATGTGAATTAACACTAAGACAAGGCTGTTTTTGGAGGTAGGGCATAACTTCTGGTTATTCAGATGAAAGAGAGGCAAACGCAGAGCGGTTTTTGGGAAAATGTTTAACTGCTTGCCACACATGTGCCAGATAAAGCAAAGATCCGTCATTTTTGGTGGCAATGTTTAATGCAGCTTTTCAGGTGACAGGGATTTCTACTTTGGGCCTGTAAATGCACCCCACAGATCCCCCTCCCCCTACTCTTCCATGACTTTTTGTTGGGGAAGAGTAGGGCAGAGTGGGGTTTCCTTGGACGTAATTTTCCTTCATCAGGTAGTGGCATTTCAGTATCCCCTTCAGTCTTTGGGTTGGAGAGTTTGGTACAGCACCCTCTTTCCTTCCTTCCCAAGTCCCTGGAGTGTTCCTCTCCAGGCTGGAATGTAAGAATGTTAATTCCCTAATAGGAGAGAAGAGAGACAAAAACAAGTTTTGGCACTTTTTACAAACATTTTTCCCGGAAGATCTACAACAAAGTAAATTACTCCCTGTTATATAAATATAAATGTGTATGATTTTCTTCCATCCGGGTACCAGCTCGTTACCTGTATCCTTTGGAGGATTCCTGGGCTGAACCCTCAAAGGGCTCTTCAATCAGCCACAAGTCCTGCTCTCTTAATTTCTAGGGGATGGTCAACTGTCAGGCCAGGCATGGGATGGTGACCTTTTCTCCTATTTTGAACTTCAACTGCCTACGGTAGCAATGAAGCTGACCGGGAGGCTTTTTCAGGATTATCAAAGCAGCTGGGGTTACCCTCCAGTTGGGACCCGGCTTGGCAAATAATGAGGCCCAAATTAATTGTGCATCGATTGAGGATGTTACTGCCTAAGTAGAAGGCAGAGGGGACATCTCGCACGACCCGACAATTACGGTCTATGCTTTTACCATAAATAGACATTTTTAGCATGCACCTGCTAAGCAGGAGATGTTTGTAATAGGGAATTTCCAGCCCCTATAACCACTGATAAACCAACTCAACAGTGGGAATGGTCTGATCTTTTGGGAGTTTCCTGAAAAACACTTCACTGATGAAGCTTTCCTCACTATTAAGGCCATCTCTGGTGAGAACATCCCCTACCCCCCCATTTACCTGAATGGGGAGGAACAGCTGTTCACCATTTTTCTGAATGTCGGTCAAGCTTTGAGCTGGTTTCTCATCACTTTTTATTATGGGATTTGGGTTTCCAAATTGTGGATCAGTATAACATTTCAGAGTATTTCCTTCCAGTGTGGAATGCCACTTAGAACTGGAAGGAAGGCTGATTTTCAGAAATGGAGAAGGGTTCCCATCACCAGTTTGTTGTCCCACAGCAATTACAGTGATGTTGGGGCCTTCATTGCTTTGAAAATGGAACTCAATTATGTCAGACCACTACTCAACCATGTGGCTTGTGCCATTTAGGCTCACATAGTTGGTGCTCTGTTTTAATTTTATTGGCCGGTTAGCCTGAGTTCAGACAGCCTTGTTCGTGCAGTCTATTAGTGCAGGCAATCTCTGAAGTAGGTCATTCCCTAAGAGACAGGGGGTCCCCTCTGGAGTAACGACTATGATCTTGTGTTTCACCTTGTGTCACCCAATTTTGATCTCCAGATCCGCAAATGGAATGTCATTCCCGTCCAAGTTCTGGATATTTCCAGGAAGAGGTTTGAGGGGAATTTGGTGACTCTCCCCCTTCCTGAATGAAATTGCTCAAATGCCCTTTTGGACAGAAGAGTAGCTTGGGATCCGGTGTCCACCAGCGCTGAAATTGAACACAGCCCTTGCACCTGGATGGGGGCATAACAAATACCTTTTTTCTTCTCCAGGGGGAAAAGGAAATGGGCATTTTGGGCCAGCTGGGCAGTAAACTTCTTTATTTTGGACTCAGACACCATGGCTCTTGGGCAGTTTTCAGTGTCAGAGTTTGGGAATCTGTGAATAAAATTTGGCATTCTGAGATTTGGGGAGTTTTGGAATCCCCTCTTTCCCTTGATTTTGTGCCGTCCCCCTTTTCCTGGAGACAGTCACTTGAATTGATTTGGGGGAATTGGGAATCCCCTGTTTCCTCTGATTCTGTGCTACCCCCCTTTTCCTGGACACAGTCACTTGAATTGGTTTGGGGAATTTGGGAATCCCTTTTTTACTCTGATTCTGTGCGTTCCCCCTCTTCCTGGAGACAGTCACTTGAATCGGTTTGGGGGGAGGATCCCTCATTCATCTCTGAGTTCTCAGGAAGACAGTTCTGGTGTTCAAGGATGGGCAGTTCTAGGTCAGTCCCCATAGCTACCCAGTCTGAGTTTTGCTATTTTGGTACCCATTTTTCTTTCAGAGGAATCCCCCATCCTTGAAAGAGAAGACTTTCTTCCCAGAATCCTTCAAGGATTCTTCCTCTTCAAACTGGAGGAAACTGACTTCCTCCACAAACTAGGTCTTCTTTGTCCCTTTGTTTCTCCTACTTACGCTCTGTTCCGTAGGTTGCAGCTTTTCTGGGGTAGGAGATTTGGGTCCAGGTCCTTGGGCTTTTAGGGGCTTTTCACAGGTGAGGAAGGAAGCTTACTCTAGGGCTTTGCCACCACCTTCCTCCGGAGACTCCTCCTCGGGAACCTGTTAAATGTCAGGTTTCTCTCCCCGTCATTGTTCCAGGGTGCCACACCCTGGGTTCAAGCTGTTCTGAGTGGCCATGTTCATCTGAGGGTTCTACTGAGCCCTCAACACGCGACTCAGGTCTTTGATCAAGTTCTGGACCTGGCACTCCAGTTGTGACACCCTTTCTGGCTGATACGGGGGTCTTGAGTCAACTCTTTGCTGCTCTCTGGAAGGGTAACTGTCCCTTCTCCCCGAGTAGCCTTGATATGGAAGGTTTTGTTGGGTGTCCTGACCCACGTTTGGACTATTATGCTGCAACATTTGGTGCTGTGGGCTTAGAAAATCCAAGATGGCCGAAAAAGCCCACATTGCGCCAGAATCCAGGAAAACCGCGCAGTTTTGGCGCACACCAAAATGTTCCCCTACCTGCCACCCACCAGTGCGAGCGTGATGGGCCAGGAGTGCCATGAGTGAAATGTGTGCCAAAGGTTGGCTCAAAAAGCGTTTTGAAATCACCTTTGTTTCTCTGAAATGCAAGCTAAAAATGCCTATTTTAAACATTGCAAGATATTCGAAAATCTCACTGAACACCAGCAGACATTTGGCAGAATGTATTCTTGTGTGCATACAAAATCTGGAAAGATGAAGAGCCCAAAACAATGTTTATAACAAAACTGGCTGAGCTGTGGGATGTCAGCAGCTGAAGTGAAATTGGACTTAAAGCCACTAAAATCGAAATGTTTAAAATAAATGAGTGACCTACTTTGAGTGCCACATAGGTTGCAACTGTTTAAATGTCATAGTTTTGAACTTAGAATCAGCATTCTAGCTGCATGTGTAAAAATTGTAAGGATGATTTGGATGAAGAAAAACTGGGAACAAAAGTGACATTTAGCTGAAGCCTGGCTTAAAGAGATTGAATTCTGCCTGACAACTACCCCTGACGGGAGTTGAAACTTGCTCAACAAATGTTCCCAGGCCTGGCCTGCATTCTCCTGCCCTCACCAAAAGGAGATGACACCTCCCTGCTTGAATCAGGGGAGGAGCACCTAGGACTGGAGGGAAACAGAACAATGAGCCTTCCTTGGCTCAGGCAAATGTTAAATTAGGGGGGGTCGTAAATGGCTTCCTCTTGAGAGAAACTGGGAGGGGCAGTGCCTCTGTGAGCAACTTGAGTTGGAGGAAGTGGACAAACCAGAAATTCCACCATGTGCTTTGCGAAACCACACCCCTCTAGGCCAGAGCATAATTTTAAAAAGATGGATAATTCATAGTACGGACTTGTCAAAATTATATAATTAATATCATTATTCTTGTGATTTTTCTGTGCACATTTTAAGAGGTATTAGGACTCTGTGGTATGTTCTTGGGGATAGTAGCGGAAAATAGGTTGTTACTCCAAATGTATGTATGTTAAAAATCTGACACCTTATCATCTGATACCCATATTCCTTGTGCACATTTGTGTAAAATCTGGAAAAGTTTAGAGGTCGTTATCTGGATGAAAAGGGCAGAATTCTGTCAGAAGTGGACACACCATCTTACAAATACAGGAATCGGATGGTTTGGTGCTACAGAAAATATGTTAACTGGACAAATAATATTAGAAAAATGGCACATAGATAAATATGTATTTGGATCAAGAATAGATTTGTGTGCAAAGTGACCAGGGGTGGATCCTCTGACCCATAAACTACCTCATCACGCTGACACTCCATTTCCTTCCCCCAATCAAGGGAGAGAGGAGAGCTTAGCCAATGATAAGTTGTGAGGGGCAGGCTTAGTTATGCCCACGCACACACCCACTTTCAAAACACATAAAAAGAGACTGCCTGGACAGGCGAGACATTCACTTACCACTTTCTTGCGGAGCATTTTGACGGACGACTTCACATCCAGATTCCAGACTTTACATCCAGAGATCGAGAACTTAACTCCAGAACTTAAAGCAGAGAGGCCTGGACCACCACCTAAATCCTTTTTCAGCAGGCCTCAAAATCATTTGCAATTTATTCAAACAACTGGGCTGAGCTGTCTGATTCTGGCAAGAACCCTGTGCCAGAAACTCCCAGAAAGCAGAGCGGTAACCAGAACCAGAGATCCAGACCAGACCAGCAGAGCTGACCTGACCCAGATAGCTGTGACTTCAGAACCAACCATCCGGAGTCCAGGCCCAACCTGACCAGACCTTGACAGCCTATTTCAAATTTATAGTGTGAGTACTCAGCTAGAACTGTGCCAGAACCAATCTCTTAGTCTAAAATAATCTGATTCAAACCATTTTATCCTGTCCAAAACTGCATCATAGAATCATAGAATCGTGTGTCCCTTCTCCGATTTTAAACCTGTAAAAGTGTAATTTTGCCATTTTGAATCATTATTTCATTTCTGAAAAACTACCTTCACTAAATCGTCCGTATCTCTCGACTTTCTATTCATTATACTTTTTCTGTAATCGCGCTCAATGCGCTCGGAAAAAGTGCCGCGATTTGCGATTTGGCTCAATTTTCTTCACAAAATAGCAGCTTCTTGCTTTCCTTTGCTGAAATTCATTTGCAACCTGATAATCATTCATAGAGCATTGCTAAAGTGATCCTGAACTAATACAAAGTAGCTATCACCCACCCTGAATCTCTTATAGGGAATTAAAATCATTTTTAGCATATTTTTCCCTTCTTTGCATACCACATTTAAAGTACTTTTGCCTTTGTTTAAAATCATGCCTGTTTCTCTAAGCTTGCTAGGGGGGAACTGAACTACATTTGATTGTATACCTGAGAACTATGTGCTCTCCTTTCCATCTTCTATTGCATAGGGGGGGAGTACATTGCCACCAGGGGAAAAGTGAACATATTATCTCTTGTGAAACCCTACCAGTTATTTATGTACTGCATTCTTTCTATAATTGTTTTTCCTTGAAACCATAAAAGCATACTCAGTTACCTTTTACTCCCTATACTAAATCTTAAGTGATTAAATCAGTGTGCTAGTGTAACTAACATCACCCAGTGTTGATCACTGTCATATTCTTAAGTGTGATATCAAATATTAATTTATTATAAAAGTGTAATATATATATATTGTTCAATTTTTCCAATAAATCTTTTAAATTGCAAAACAAACCTACTTCTTGGCTCAGTGAGGTCAGGGGGATTCAAAGAGAGGGGCGTTATATAAGGGTTTATCATCCAGAGTATAACTTGTCATAAAAATATATAAATAAGGGCTTCCCTTGGGCGACCCAGCCGAGGCACTGACTTAGTGGGATTGCTGACTTGAAGTCACTTGACAGTTTCCCTGGTAGCCCTTCATTCTTGGCCTTCCTTCTCCCTGATTCGGTGGTCTAGACTCCTGAAAGCATGGAGAGAAAGCAGGGTTGTTCTGCATATTGGGGTTTTGAGGGTACCTGTGGAAGAAACTTAAACTAGCGGGAGGAAGATTACTGCCTTCTTGAGGGAAGTTTGGAGGGAGGTTCTCTGGGGCTGTACTCACATGATTGGATCCCCCCCTGAGCCGGGGGAGTCTATACATACCCCAAGATTGGTCTATTCCGCTTGTACCTGAGATTGGTCAGTGGGCATTCTCTGATTCTGGTTTGGTTGGTAAGTAGGAGATGTATTTTTAGGCACCCCCCATTTCTAGGTCCAAAATGGAGGTAACCTTCACCTCTGCCTTCTTTGCAGCAGCAGGGGTGTTGTTTGCTTGGGGTTTTTGTGGGGAATTCTTGTTTTCTACTGGCTTTTGGACCTCATAGATCCAGGTAGCTTGCTCTATTACCCAGTCCAGCGTCCTTTCATCATGCAAGTCCCTAACCAACTGCGTCATAATGTACTTAGGGAGTGCATGGACATAGGTGTTGATGAACTCCCTACTGTTTGTGCGCACCCGCCTAGTTGTTTGTGCAAATGCCTGCTTCAATTCCTGAACAAATTCTCTCAGGGCCTGATCCTCTCCGCACTGCAGGTGGTAGGCCGCCTTGCGAGCCTCTTGAGGTTTTCTGTATATGGAGAAGTGCTTCAAAGATGGCCGCCTTATAGGTAGACCACCTTGAATGGTTCTGATCCTCCAGCCCAGCAAAAAAGCTGGAGTATTCTAGGGAGAATGTCCATTTGGCAAACTCCATAGAATTCTGATCATGTTTACTGCCAAATGACAACATCATCTGGTCAAACAGCTCCAGATGTTTCCAGACTGAGTACTTGGCATTTTTATGGTACAAGGTCATGAAGTTTCTAATGACTTTTGTCTGTTTAATGGGGTCTTTCACCAGAGTTTTCTTTTGTTTGGCATCCTTCTTTTTCTGCTGCACCTGAGTCCATTTGCCCTCAAACTCAGAGCTGCTACTATTTTAGATCCCATCCCTATCCTCTAGGTGCTCCCTGATTCTTTGAGCCTGGGAGCCTCTCCCATAATGATGGGGCATAAGCTCTTCTCCCCTGTTGTATTGTGAGCTCTCTGGGTCACTTCCCTTGGGCTCCCTCTTTTGAACTGAGGAGTATCCATCTGGCTCCTCCCTTCTTCCGTGGTTGGTGGATAACTCCACCCACCTCCCTGATTGGGTGGAGGTTTTTAGCATACTCTTTTGGGGCCTACACTCAGGCTTCTTTGTATCTGCAAAGTGGACCAGGTGGTTCCTTTGTAGCTGATGTTTCTGCCAGTTTATCTCCCTGATTTTCTCTTCACAGGATTCTTCCTTTTTTAGATACATAGGCCACAATATTTTTGAACCTAAACAGGGAAGCAACCCCATCAATCTCTGGTGGATGCTGTCCTGCTGGCTCAATCAGTCTCAGGAGGATATGTCAGGGAAACGTGCTCGCCTTGGAAGCAAAACGACATGGAGTAACACAGGTTTGATTCCCGGGTCCACGTTTAGAAACCTCTGGGTATTAAGCATGTTATAAATAACCTATCATATCATATCAATCATGCTGGGCCTAATTGAGTCTGGCTGCCTCATGGATCCCGGTTCTTGTGAACCAGTGGACACAAAGTCAGCAGTGCCTTGCTCATAGAGGGTGATACGGCTTGAGGCCAGTGGTACAGTGGGCATCACACTCTGATTACAGTTTGCCCTGCCGCTCTCTAACTGTTCGGGGATCCTCAAGTCCTTATTAAACCTTTTCTAACCTCTCAAATTTCTCTTTCTCAGCCCCTATTTCTTGATAGTATGCAAAGCCCTGAGACGTGTGCTCTGCTATCAGGGCTTGACTGGTTTCTATGACCTTCCCTTGTGCTACTATTTACCTCTGGAGTCCTCTGTTCTCATCACCAAGGCCCTCATTGTCTTTGTGTGCCTCTTTTATTGTCTGGGAGTACTCAGACCATTTTTGTTGCAGGAGATACATCTCCTCGCTCTGTGCCGTTTTGGTCTGTGTTGCCTGCTCTAGACCAAATTCTATTTGCCTCATATGTCCCATCAATTTTTTATATTCTGCTTTTAGGTCAGTCAGTTCCTGAAGACCTGACTCAATTCTGTTGAGGTCTGTCTTAAATGGGCACACTTCTTGGCATAGGGCATCTTTTTCCTGGTACAGTGTGCAATTCTCTTCACTCAGGTTACCTCTCTGTTGTTTTATAGTGCCCAACTTCTGGCGTTCCTGGTCAAAATCTGTTTGGGAATGATCTTCTTTAATGATGAACTTTTTATAGTTTGCCACGGAGGATGACGTTTGTAATGACGCAGGTCAAGACGTCACTGATGACGATTTTTCTGAATATAACCTCAGTTTTTTGTAAAATGCGTTGAGTCAGAGGATCGAGCGAGTGCTGATGTTCGGTGTACTCCCTGTTTTAGATAATTGACATTAAAACAGACTTCCTTTTGCCAAACTACCTGAGTCATTTTGATTATTGATGTATGAATAAAATATGCATCCCCATCCATCTCCAGGTTAATTGCTACTCATCAAAGGGGCTGGAATATCCAGTTCAGACCTTTCATAATACTGCATGAGCTATGGGTAAACCCTGGGGATCCTTTGCAATGATTTTGCCTCTTCAGTACTTTTTTTAGTTTAGCTATTAGGTGGCACTTGTGTCACCTGTAGGCGACACTATTGCCTTCGAGTACACATTGGGAAAAGTGGTACATGAGGTGGGGCACAAAGTTTGTATGTTTTGGTTGGTTATTTTCCCACCCATTGCCTGCCCATTACCATGCTTACCCCTATGGCCATTCCCACCAAAGTCCTGTCCCTGCCCACCTAAAACACTGCCTTATGGGAACTCTTTGAGCTTTCTTGAATCAATCCGTACCATCAAACATTCCATCAAACATTCCACTTGAAGTAGCAGTCCTACAGCTGTGATCTGTATTCGTTATAGCTTCCTTAGCAGGTTTTCTGGCATTCCAATGTAGATGCTGTTGACATGGTCTATTCTTGACATGACGAGAGAGATGATGGCGAGAGTTTTGTGTGTGAAGGAGAAGTATTTCCTTTATTGTGTGTAGGTGGAAGAAGAATTTAACTACTGCATCTACCTCTAGTGTTAGCTTATTACCCATTAGGATGCCAAGTTTTTTACCACTTTGGAAGATACTGGCGAGTTGCCTAGTTTTCCAGGTCGTTCGATGTAATCTTGATTTTGGCCTTGTCCAGGTTGAGATTTGGTGCTCATCCACTGGTTTAGTTCAATGAGGCCGTTGGTTAGCACTGGGTTTTGCTCTGAACTAGCGTTCATTTTATAGATGATTTGGGTGTTGTCTGTGTATTTGTAAGAGGTGACATCATGTTTTTATGAGGTTGATCAGCGGAGTCATGGAGAAGTTAGAGAAGGGGTGTAAGCAATGATCCCTGTGGGGCTTCACATGTTTTTTCTGAGGTGCTGATTTGAATGGCTGTAGTCAGATAATTTCTGTTCTTTTTGTCTGGAAGGATTTTAACTGTAGGAAAGTGGTGTTGCTGATTCCAATATTTTCTAATCTTTTGATGAGAGTGTCCTGGTTGACTGTGTCGAAGGCCACCGAGAGATTGAGTAGTATTAGGGCAGAATTAGTGTTGGTGTCTGCATTGGTCTTTAGGTCATCCCAGATAGTAGCACCATTTCTATTCCTCTCATGGGTCCAAAGACTACTTATGCCTGTTCTAGCAGTTGGTTGTTTTCAACATATTACAAGATTTGCTCATAGACATAGCTTTTAGTAGCTTTGCCGGGTATGGTATATTTGAGATTGGTCGGTAGATGGTAAGGTCTTCCACGTTTCTGAGGTATCTTTAAGGAGTGGTTTGATGTAGGCTCATTTGAAGGCCTGTGGCACTGATCCTGTTGCTAGTGAGATGTTGAAGAGGTTGAGGTAATATTTTGGCAGTAATATTTCTGGTTGGTTTCTGACAGTGTACTGTTGTATTGGTAGTTTCAGTTCTGAAAAACCATTCACTGTGCGGTTTTGCTTCTAGCTGGTATGGATCAGTGGGGGTGCTAGTCTATCAGGGTGGCCTTGTATGCCTGTGGAGTAGGGAGCATTGCCTATTGCCGTTGTGGGAGTTGATGGAGGTGTGGAGTTTTTCTGTTTGGTGTCAGTGTGTGTGTGGTTTGTTATTGCCATTTGAGAGTGGCATAGTTGACCAGTGCGATGTGTGTTTGTAGGAGTATGGAGAGATTTAGTGGGAGCATTTCCTGGTGTTCCTTGTTCCATTGTATTGGGTTGAACCGTTGTTGTGACTGTTCAATAAGCAGAAACCCATTGTGTGGTTGTTATCTATGTTGGCTCTCTTACTAGTAGATCAATCTGCTACAGTCTCAGAAATTCAGAGCCAAGACCCAGCACTTCATGCTGTACCTATGTGAACTTCTTTCACCCTGGGCCATGGTTTAGCAAGTTTGGTCAGCATATTAAAGAGCCATCTTTGCTGTTTTGAAGATTGGGTGTTCCTCTATTAAGCATTTTCTGTTTGGGAGTTCCAGAGTTTTCTTGAGATCCACCATATTTCATTTTTGAATAGTGTTTTGTTTCAAGAGGTATGTCATTTATTTCAAATCACTGACAAATCGCTCCTCTTCCCCCTTTTCGCCAGTGCCCCCCGCCCAGTCACAAAAGGGGTTCTGCAAGGGAACATCCCACTCACCACTCCTTTTCATCCTATACCTAAGGTACTGCCAGCTCTCATCCGCTCAGACAACCTTACCAGTTACAATTACGCAGACTATATGCAGATCATTTTCAAAATCCCCAAGATCCAAGCATCGCCACCTCTCAACCTCGCCTCTTGTCTCCCGGACATCATATGGGATAACTAAGAATCACCTAATCCTCAACCCAGGGAAATCGGAGATCCTACTATGTGGCAAAACTGCTCTGATCCCCCAGCCTTTACTGTGGCTGGCTGCCCTTTGAGCCCCACATGCACCCTCCACCTCTGTCATAAACCTTGGATGCACCATGAACGCAGACCCATCCCTCTCCAAGCACACCAACTCTGTATCCAGTACTTGCCACTTCCACCTATGCATCATAAAACATATATTTCCTTACCTCTCTTACCGTCAAAGAGTTTTTGCAATACTGCCCATTATCATCTAGCATCTGAACTAGTCCCTTCCCGCCAGCTAAGGAAACTCCAACGTATCCAAAACGCTGCAGCAAGACTGCTCCTCACCCTCTCACCCAGAGAACACATAACCCCCACACTCTGAATTGTGCATTGGCTCCCTGTTAGCCTAAGAGCAACTTTCAAAGTCATGTGCATTACACACTGAGCACTCCATAATAAATAGAAAGAAAAAAAAACATCCACTACCAGGTCCCCAGAAACCTCTGATTAAACTCAGCTCTCCTCCTAGCTATTCCACTGCACAACTCCACCACAGTTAGTGCCTTAGCTTTCTCTATCCTAGTGTCCTCGAACTGAAACACTCTTCCTGTGCACATCTGCTGCACCAAAAACGACCTCTCCTTCAAAAAAGCCCTAGAAACCTGGCTTTTTGCTGCACTATCCTGAAAACCCACATAACCTGAATAGATTACCTGTCTCCTCAGGCTTTGCTGACTGTGTTTGTGTCGTTACCAATCTTGTTCCAAACACTTGATGTTGCCAGCTGTGTTTGAGGTGGCCGAGACCACACACTCTCATACACCCTTCATGACACTGCCTTGCCTCATGCACCACTAGCTGATTCAGAGCACTCACATATGTAGGGTCACAGGATTGAAGAATGGCTGCATCAGGCATGCACATAAATTGGGCAAATCACAACAATAGTAATAGGAGCACAGTGGTGTATAGAACCAACTCCACCACCACCAAGGCAATCATACACAAACCCACCTTGAAGAATTTTGAAGCACAACCCGTGCCCCTTGTGGCAATTAATTGGAGTATAGACTGTTGTTGCTGCTGTTTTTATCCAAGCCACAAGAACCAATAGAAGAAGCAAAAATACCTGAGTGGGCGCCCTACCATCAAAGGGCCACCAATGGTAGCAAGATACGTATAATACACCACTCCACTGGCCATAGGCATAGCTAACCACACAATTCAGTATACAGCAAGGACTATGACAAAAACATGGTCATGCAGATCACATAAATTCCCTGCCTACTTAACCTGACTACGTCTCAACACCTCTGACAGCAGAATGCAGAGAAGCCGTATGATAATTGTGGGCACGGTGAACACATAGCGAGTCTCTTGCACTGACGCCACCCCTACTCTCCTCAGCACCCATCCACATGGCTCACTAAATGGGTTTCTTCTCTACCGGAGCCTGGCCAGCCCTGCAAACCATTAGTCGGCCAAATGAACACACGCATCATAATTGTGCTCCAGGACCTCCAACACTTTGGACTTCGGTCCTCTGAGGGCGTTCACACTAAAAGCACAATGAGACTATAATACTGATTAAACAGGCACTATACAAATAGTACAATACAATACAAGTAAAGGTGAAACTGCAGGTTGCATGTCAGTCTTAGGTTAGTGGATTTCCGGGGCACTCTAAGGTTGGGGATGAGGCATTGTGGGAGTAAACATACCTGTGGAACAATGCTTTCTAAATAGGTTGCTAGGATCCAGATTGAGGTCAATGAAGGACTATCAATTGACGTGAAATGTGGGATCCTCTGAAGGAGACCTTGTTCTATCCCCTAGTTTTGTGAACACTTGAAGAGGACTTTAGCTCCATGGTGCCATTGATGTTCTCCAAGGCCACCATTCTGCAGATGTCTATGCGACCGCAGGCTGAACATGAGCGTCACTCCATTCCAGTCTGAAGGTCACCTGATTCCACGGAAGTATCAGAGATGACTGATATTGCAGGTGTATTTATGCCATTAGATGTCTGTCGCGTGACTATGTTGAAGATGCAGAACGTGAAACCCTTGCCTGGCGGGCCAATGTTTGCTGAGACCCTTGCTTCTTCTCGGCAGAGCTCCCTGACACTTTTATAAAATGATGAAGTGATGAGAATGTTTAGTGACAGACGGGCAATATCTGCCGCCCCTCAGCCACTGAATCTGCATCTGCTGAGTCGTAAAGATGACAGACTGCGCTGTACTCCAGCTCATTGGAGAGCATTTAAATGCAAACGTTTTTCTTTAAAGTGGAAGCACGAATTATTTAACAACCATTTTTTTTTAAACAGCACTATGCTAACAACTAAAAACTTGGAATGAGGCAGGGAATTTCCGTGTTTAGCCTACGGGAGTGACTCATAAATCTCACAAAATATATGTGTAGAGATTTACATGTATTCCCTTGGCCCAGATGGAATTCCTTGAACATGCTGCCTTCTAATAGCATCTAGGCATTACAGCCCAGGGGGAAGTGCTTCAATAGGTATTATAGGACCACGCTCGTGTGACGACAAATTTAGGGGACAATACCACTAGTTTCAGCCCTACACCCAAACCTGTATTGCCAATATAACATGGCAAAATCACAAAACACGCTAGATAAATCAAGATAGAAACCAAAACAGGTGAAGGTGCTCAGAACTTTGCATTTTCCCTTCTCCATTTAGAATGTTGCCCAAGGAGACACTGCACATTAAGGCCGAAACTTGGGAGAGAAACCCGTCCCGGGTGGATAGCTCAGTGGCAGCGTGCGCGTCTTGGAAGCAAGACGACACGAAGCAACAAAAGGTTCTATCCCCGGGTCCGCGCTTAAACACCTCTGGGTGTTTAACACCTCTGGGTGTTTAAGCGCGTTATAAATACGTAACTAAAACAAAAAAAAAAACACAATTACGCAACTAAAAAAAAAAAACAATTCCTGTAACAGCGCCTCGATGCCTGCGGGCTGTGTGAGCGCTTTATAAATGTAAAATAACAATAATAACAATCTTTGTATCAGTGGTTAAGTCCCTCTGCTCGCTCTTAGCTTACCATGGCTCACTGACAGTCTAATGTTATAATGGGCCTCGTTGTGGGAAAAAAGTGGCAATAGTTCCGTTAGCGCCACTTTTAGCGCACTGCCAAACTACAAGTTTGCCGGTGAGGTGGCCTGATTTACTACCAGCCAAACTGAAGGTAAGTCAGGCACACCAATGGCAAAAAACAGACGATATTAGAGGTACCGCCCCATGGAGTCATATGGACCCCATGGAATGGGGATTAACATATTCTTGCTGGCACCTGCAATCTTCCGGTAATTTTGACAGATCAGGGCCGGTAACCATATTACCGTTTGGTGGTATCCCTCTGAATTCACTGGCGGGATACACCCAAACTACAAACCCATAATGAGGCCCAATGTTTCTTAAAATGCCTGCATCTGAGAAATGTTCCACTAGTAATCATTTACATACATTTTATTTTTTTTATGAAGTCCATGACGTTTCAAATTGTGATACAGTGTTTTTTTGTTTTGTTTTTGTTTGTTGTTTTGAGTGCACTCCAACATGACTTGAGCCTAACATTTCACAACGTTCCACTTTGCCATCATTTCCCAACTGACCAATGTAGCCACACAGCTACCACTCCTGGAGAGGTCAGGCGAGGAGGCACATTCCAACAGGGTGATCAGGGAAACATTTTCTTCCACAGTGAAAGTAACATTTTCAAATGTGGAAGTGGAGGCCTTAGCAAATGATGTTACCACTGTGGCACCTCATTTCATTAGCCCCTCCAGTCCTAGAACTCTGCCCATAGGTGCACAAGGGTCTGTGAAGGCACTGGGCCTTTTTACGGGTCCAGCAGTAACCGTGCCGGTGCTACCGGCTGGTTATCGCCAGATTCATAAATGTTTACCGGCGCCTGGCTTCCCAGTGCCACTGGCTCATTATGAGTCCGGTGGCCGAAAAGTCCGGCGCCAGTAAATTTATTAATCCCCATTCCCATAGAGTCCCATAGGGGGGTGGGGACACGGAAGCACTGCAACCATTGCTAACAGTGCCAGTGTTTCCATGACGGGTTTGCCTACCGTGACTGCTGTGACCGGCAGGGTCAGACCTGTCCGGGACAGTGGCTCTGGCAGGAAAACACATAGTTTTCCAGTCCGGAAACAATGGTGCCTGTGACCAATCCGGAACCCTTCTTTCTGGACCGGCAAACTTGTCATGAGGCCCTTTCTCCCAACACTGAGGTGACATAGTGACGGAATTACCTTAAGCACTAAGTACAGAAATGTGTGGTGGAACATCGGAAAAACAGGTCATCGCCACCAGAGGAGGCAAGGTTCATTTGCTGGTCTCTCACCCATTGGTGGAGAGGGTCTTAAACCTGACTGTCATAGAAAGGATTAGGAATCTGACGTTGTGGCAGATGAAACATTCACAACCAGTGAGGCATATTTGCCAATTCCACTAGTATTGAGTAAATACAGAAGTGGTCTGCTGACCATTTACCATCTGCAGAACCATATTGCAGTCGTGCCTAACACTGTTCTAAGCTTTAATTGCTGTCTAACTTTGACCTGTCGAATTATTCACCCATAACATACTGGGTTATAAAGCCTAATAAAACGTCAAGCTAACAAGTCCAAGAATTCAAATTAAAATGCACTCTGAACTTAGGCACATTACAATTGGATGGGCCGACTCCAGTAACATTACAACACACTTAACAAGGAAAACCTAAAATAACACCAAATTCCATCGACTCTAATCACTTTGGGCTAGCACAGCATACTGGTGCATCTCATGTAGCCTCATCTCCATTGGACTAGCTTACCATATAGGCTCAACCCATCAAGCATGCCAATCCCATAGTCTTTGTAGCACCACCAAAAAGCCAAATCTAACTAAGGAAACCTCACTCAAACTTCACCTCAGCCAAAGCCAGTGGGAAAGATCCAAGCAAGTTATAATCAGCTTCAAAAAAATGACACTATGAACACAACCCAGCAACAACCTTATGCTTAACCACCTCCACTCCCCACAGATAGACAAAACTATCACCCCGCGGCAAAGCTGTTCACAACTCTACATCTCTCCATTAAATAAACTAACAAACTTTACCCACCAGCCAAAGCACAGTCTGATAAGGCAGACACTCAGGGTTTCCCATCTGAAAACAAAATGTCTCTGGTGTAAAAGTATCTATCCACTGACCAATTACACCCACATAGACGCCAATTCCTTAGTTTTATGGTCATTCTGTTTCCCCGCATCGCCAAATCACATTTTTAGGCAGGATTTACCGCAGGTGGATTTACTGCACTGTTAATCCACTGATTTTAGGATGAAAAGTGGTGGGTTCACTTCTAGATTGTTGCTGGAGGTAGAAAAGTCAGCAGATTTACTGTGCAGCGATTCCACCTGCAGCAAAACTGCCAAACATCCCCATGGAGTCCTGTGGACTCCGGAATGGGGAATTATCAACACTTGTAATCCCATGGTAACTCAATGGGATCAAGTGGCGGTAACAGTAATTGAATGAGGTGGTATTTTGGCAGATTTAGTGCTGGAATACCACCAAACTCGTAATGAGGCCTATTAATCCACCACCCATTTTACCTTTCAGATCCACGTGAGTGCTTGGAGATCATGCGAAAGCCAGTGCCGCGCAGTATAAATCCCAATAGGATTAACATAACAATCAAGTTGTGCTAGAGGATGTAACCCACATTTTGTTAAAAGGGTTTCGTGGAATAATTAGCTCTATCAGCTTAGCATTCGGCTGAGCCATTCTGCACTGCAGTTTGTGAAAGGTCACTAAGCGGGCACCCCCCTCCTCTTTAGAGTGCATGGTTTTATGTATCTCTTCAATTGGCATGGAACTAAAACTAAAAATGTGCCACTATGTTGAGCACAATGGGCTGCCCTCCACCCTATTGAATATTCATATTGCACGATAGTCTGTTCAATTTCATGCATAAGAACATGCCGTTCCAAGGTCCAATTGCCCTGAGAGACTGTCGGTCCTCCAAACACGATTTCTGCCTGCCACACTCAGGACCATGTATGTGCAGCCACTAAGTCTCCGCCATCTGCATTTCTAATCAGTGTTTTCACCTTCATTGGCAGTGATCTTGTCAGACTAGCACCAACTGGGAACAGGTTATCAAAGCTAGAATAAAGGCTCTATGATCTTCTTGCGCAGGCCCATGTGGCATGCTACCCCCTGCCACTGCTACAACTGCAGGTATACAATATAGGTATCCTGCATCAATTTCAAGTACGCCATCATTAGTCTGCAATAAGGAAAGGTCACCCTCCCTAAACGCACTCGACGCGATCGCTGGAGCAAAGAAAGAACAGAGGAAGGCAGCAAGAAGACTGACTTTTATTTATAGTACAGACTCGGACTCTTACATCAGAAAAGAAAAATATTCAGCAGTCCTATAAAAGATGTAGTAAAGGCAGGAAGACTGGGCTATACCTTGTAGAGAGCCAGAACATGCTTAAAGCTTTAAACATTTGTAATTGTAAATAGCAACCCGTCTAGGTTTTGAGACTTAGCTAATAAAGGAACAACACAAAAACAATACCACACTAATGCAATCTCAGAAGATGTGCGAGTCTATTATTTTTCTGGAATCTTTAGGGCAAAATAAACTCATTCAGTAAATATTGTGTTGTGCGTGGCAGTTACTGTGACATAGATTGGGAAGATGTTTTGCTACTTCCAGGATCCATGATACGATTCTTGTGCTCTCAGGCACTCTTGCCTCTTATGAGGGGGTGGGGGCTCTGTCCCCTGCACCACCCCTCAAGTCCTTCAAAAGTGGCAACCACCTTCCTGAACTCCTGGACCTTGAAGTTCTTGCTTTTACTGAGACATGGTTTAATGACAGCTCTGTCACGAGTTTTGACACACTTCTCCCTGAAGGCTACACGATCCTCTCTGTGCCCAGGACCAACAGGCAAGGAGGTGGAGTAGCCTTCCTCTTTCCTGAGTGGATCCCTGTGTCTAATATCCCCGCCGGGTCCAGTCCATCCTCTTGCTCTCGGAATTGACTGGCCTGGCCTCTTCTTTCCTCCTCTTCCCAACTCCTCTGGATGGGGGATCTTAACATCCATCTTGACTCTCCAGACTCCTCAGGACCTTACCACAACCTGTGTGACTCCCTTGCTCTTTCCATGCTACCCTCGGGTCCAACGCACACTGATGGCCACACCTTGGATGCTCTCATCTCCACAGACATCCCACTCTCTATTCCTCTCACTACCCCACTCTCTTGGACTCATCATTCACTTCTTTCTTCTCACTTGAAACTCTCCTCTTCTTTGCAATGGCACACCCTACACCACCTCCTGCCATCAAGCTCATCAAACCCATGAAAAGAGTGTCAGTGGCTGCCTTTGCCTCCACCTACTCTCCTCCTTATACTCCTGTGGCTGACTCCCACCCGGAAAAAGCCCTCTCTAATTTTCACAGTTCCATCTCCAACACTCATGACGGTCCAACTGAAGCGTACCAAAAAGTGCAACTCTTTGATTGACTCCAATCTGGCTGCCCTTAAACAAGTGCAGAGCAACAAAAAGGAAATGGGGATCTTCAGGTACACCATCTGACAAACTGGCCTGCCACCATCTTCAAAGGCAATATAGATTCTGCATCCGCTCCAAGAAAAAAGTCTACATTCAAGCCTGCATCTCCGTGGCATCTAACAATATGGCCAAAACTTTTTAAAGCCTTCATGGAGCTGGCCAACCCAACTGCAGTCGCATCCTCTCTGGCACCCACCCAGGCCCTGTACTCTGCCCTGGCTGCACACTCCACCACCAAAACACAGGACATCCTGTCCTCACTCTCTTCCGCTTCCCATCCTGCACCAACATCTCTTGGGCCCTCTTCGGCCACCCCCTCCATTTCCCATCTTCTCTCCTCCCTCTCCCCATTCACACCTGATGTAATCTCTAAATGAATCCGGTATATGAAAGCCTTTCCAAACAGGTGGACCCCTACCGCTCTAAAACCATCAAGGACAATATTGACACTCTCGCCCCAGCCTTGGCCCACTTCTGCATGTTTTCTTTTGCCACTGGGGTTTTTTTCCCCTATCCTCTCAAGCAGTCTCTTGTGCCTCCTTTCTCTCTGATGGGCCCTTCCAGGTGGAACTTGGGTCCTTTCGCTCCTCTATCACTATCTCTACTTGTGGTGTCCCCCAGGGATCTTACCTGTCCCCTTGGTTCTTCAAAACCTAGATGGCCCCCTTAGCCCACAGGATCTCTACCATTACCTCTAACTTTCAGTGTTATGCAGATGACACGCAGGTCTCTTTAAGGCTTCCCTCAGCCTCCTCCTCACTCATCCCTGACTGTCTATCCGCAATTCAGTCTTGGTGTGCTGCTAACGATCTCTGCCTGGACGCCAGTAAGAGGTATTCTACCTTTTCTCACCTTTCCTCAGAGGCTCACCACCTTGAAAGCCCTGGTTCTCTGCAGTCTGGTCCATTGAACAGCCTCTTTCTCAACATTCCTACTTCTACTCTCTGTACTCTACAACTCATCCAGAACAGAACTGCGAGTCTTATCCTTGGCCTGAAGCCTAGGGACCACATCTCTCCAGCACTTTAATCCCTCCACTGGCTCTGCGTGGCTGTAACGATCAAGTTCAAGACCCTCTTCATAATCCACAAGGCTTTCTGGGGCCGGGGCCCACACCATCTACATCGCCATCTTTCTAAATACTCTCCTTCTAGAGTCCTCTGCTCATCCTCCTTCAACTCTCTGTGGGAAGCCACTTCCACAAACAGTAATTTGGGAGAAGACCTTTATCCTCTGCAGGTGCCTCCCTCTGGAACCGCCTCTCTGTCTCTCTCTGTCTTGTGCCAGAGCATCTTCAGTTCTGGAAACTCCTCAAGACCTTCCATTTCTCCTCCTCCTTCCCTCTCCCTCTACCCTGCTAACCTCTGTTCATTACTCCACCCACTTTCCTCATTCTCCTCCATTTCTCTGTTCAGGTTTTGCTGACTGGTTGCCTGGTTCACCTCCAGAGCCTTACAGGTCCCAGGATTCCCCCAGTCTTTGCAGTTTCTTCTGAGCCCCTGTACTATGTTCAGCATTACTGCACTTTCTGCTTACGCTAATGAGCGAGGCAACCTCTCTGCACTTAAACCAGGGCCCTGTTGTGACTGAATGCGCGTGTTCCCAACCACACCCTCTGCCTCGCAACCTCAATCTGTATGTATGCGTCACCTAAATGTACTAGGACTAGTAAGCATGTCTGTCCTGCCCCCCCACCTTTTTTCTGTCCCCTCCACTGTAGCTCGGTCAAAACTGTAACACTTCATGCACTTGCACTAGGAAGAACACTGTCAGGCCTAGTATGCTAGTTTTCTGTTTAGATAATTCCGTAACCTCAAGGCCTAAGAATAATTACTGTCTTCCCTTGTTCCCTTCCGTCTTGAAGTGCTTTGAAGCACTCCACATGTGTATATGTGCTGTACAAATAGACAATTACAGTTGCACGATACTAGGGCCTGACAAATTGCTTCCTATCTCCATAAAATATAAACCAATGTTATGGTCTCATCTTCTCCATGCTTTGCTCATGGAGATAGTGAACAAACAACTCTGCCAGGTTACATGGCATGAAACTTACATCATACCATTATTAGAAAAGTGTGACAGAATCGCTGCACCAAATTATAGTCCTATTGCCATTCTGAACGACCATACTAAACTTTTTGACTCACAACGTTTAGCTGAATTTAATTATTTAGTACAGAAACACAATTCTCTATTAAAATTAAAAGTGGGCTTCCATAAGGGATTAAGAATGACCCTAAATGGCATGCTTTTGTATCACCTGAATGTGCAAGCCAAAGGTGCCCCACAAACTATATTTCAAGTCTTGATCATACCAGTGCCTAAGACAGGATAGACCATGATAGACTATGGTACAAACTATGTACATGGGTCTTCCTGAGGAACTGGTTGGTTTCGTTATATTATTACACTCAGATACTGTAATAAGGGCCCATCTATCAGCAGAAGGGCATTGTGAGGAATTCAACAATCTGCACAGGGAGAGCGTGCACATTGGGGCCTTTTGATTTTTTGTTTATTTTAAAAGAATGAATGATGGGAGATCAACCTCCGTCGAATATGTGGGGCCATTCCCACACATAATTTTCACGCTCACCGCACAATAGAAAATAGTCTTGTAGTCTGGGAAGACACAGTTTACCAGCGCCACCCTTCCCTGTCATGTGTAGCTGACACCTGACAGCTGTGGGAACATCAAAAGGGCAGCCTGTTAGCATTTCGAGGCCCCATGGATTTGCATCTCCATTGTTACATCTTGTTGTTGGTGGCGACTACTGAAGAATGTTAATTAGCAGGCCTCAGGGGAGGTCTGGGTGCAGGAAGTGACAATGGAGACCAGAGACCAACACCTCTTTATAATGCAATGTGTCAACTTGGTACTAACACCCCTTCTTGGTATGAAAGGGCAGTGAATGTCCTGTCTGGAACCACTCCTTTCAGAGGAGGGATGTATGTGAATTGTAGGAGACAAAAGTCTGCCTGCAACTCCCGCCTACAAAGGAGGCTGATGCTGTGACCAAGCGCCACATAGGGCTCAGTTAATTAGGGATACACTTTGATGTATAGCAGACAGGAAGATGGATGGGACTTAGAAGTATATGTTGTCATCCTTCCCCTGCCTGTTGCCAAGTGCTCTGATTCTGACCGGAAGCATAACTGAAGCATGTTGGTGTGGATCCAGGATTGGTTCATCAAGGTGTATTTAGCCTACACCAATCACTGGGGCACAATTGGCTTTAAAAGAGAGATGAACCCCTCAAAGATCAGATCATCTGAAGAACTTGCAAGGAGTAAGAAGAAGGACTCATTCGGACCCAAGTTGAAGGTATAGTCTACCTTACATCTTCCGCCAGTGAAGAAAGGCCAGGAGTTCCAAGAGGGAAGCAACAGCCTTCCCTAAACTCTCCATGGGAACAGAGTGAGATACTGGACTCAGAAGACCGTCCATCAGCTCCAGAACCGGTACCCAGCTAGTACACAGCGTGCCCTGCTAGGTTGTGACAGCAAGCTTCCTAGCTGGGAAGAGCAGTAGATTATTTGGACAAAGGACACTGCCATTGCCTGCCAACACCCTCCTGAGCTTTGGGCTGTATGCCTTGAAAGGACACAAGCCCTGCGAAGAAGCTAGAAGGAGTGCTACACAAGCATCATCCAGCGTCCATCTTTTTAAGGACAATCGATTCCTCGAACCCCATCCGGCTGTACCGTTGACTGTTGTCACACCGCAGTCACCGGAGCCGATTGAGACACCTCGACCAGCATTCCAGATCCACCAACCAGCACAGAGACACAATTCTTTGCCCCAATCTGCTGCACCGGAGAGCCTGCAGACGTCCGTCCAGCTTCGCTTACTGAACTACCTGCTGCCTGGTAACTGCAGCTGTCTCATGCCACTAACCCTGTCTCATGGGCTGTGAAGCACGCTCTAACCACCTCAACACTGTCGAGCACCAATAACTTCTTCAGCACCAGGTATATTGTGGTTCTGCCCCGCTGGTCCTTCTTCGTAGGCTGCTAGAGACAGTTCTGACCCTTTGCCCCTTTGGTGTTGAAACCAAATATCCTTGAACTGTAAGACTGATTACTTTACCAAATACCCTCAAGTAAGTATCCAGAGTGCATCCCTTTCCTGTGTGAAACTGTCTGTCCAATGTGTTCCTTTACAGTGTGGGTTTTAATTGTAGTGTGCTAGAACTGTTTGTTTTAGTAATAAAGTAGATATTTGTATCTGGACAGTACCTTTTATCGTTGGGAAATCATTGTATTATTGCTCTGTTGCAACTAACCAACAATCCACAACCTTGCAGAGATTAGCCTGCTGTTCCGTCCATGTTACCAAAATTGGACAAGGAGGTCTTATAATTTACTTCCCTTCTGGTGGTCTAGAGGTGTGGTGTTGATTGATGTTTTAGAAGCCTAAATTCATTCACAGACCACTAGTACCCCGTAAGTTGATTTGTCACAGGCATTTAACTTGGGCCATCAAAACAGCTTTCGGCTTGTGATAGGGCTGAATTCTCACTCCTATGCTTTTCAATCAGTACCTCACCGATATTTACACTGTTTGGCCCAGCACAGGGGCCCTTCCTATGAGAAGGTGCAGGCTGCATTAACATTGGTTAGCGTACGCCAATAACTTACTATTATTTGATCTGACCTCTTTACGACTCCAAAGAAAATTTACTTTATTTTTATGCTTACGCACTGGAAAACAACCTACAGGGTAATTCATGGAATAAATGTGCGCTGAAAAGGGGAGCGCAAGCGTGAAAATCGCAGCTCACACGTGCTAAAGCCGGGCACGCAGCCGTTCATCGATTCATGGAATGTGCTGCATTTGTAAAACCTGGGATGTGCGTCAAATCCCTGGGTGGCACACGCGGGTGCACACGTCACTAAACGGTGTGCGCAACGCGCACAGGGAAAGCGCCCATTGTGTAGCGCACACAAGAAAAGTGGGTGGAACACGGGGTGTAACACGCAGAATGAGGAACAACGCATGAATATGTGGGCATTATGGGGGAAGTACAGGAGGTAAATGCTCACAACGCCCACACGCGCGCTAACAACACGTATTCATGGAATCGAACTGGGGAAAGCCGTGCGCCCAAAAAGACGCGCTAATCCGGAAACACGTACGCCAGCGGGAAGCAGGCGTAAGCGGCCCCGCGCAGCATAAAAGTGCGCGCAAACAACAAACAAGCTCATATGCTACGATGAATATACTGTTCCTCGCAGCAGTGGTCGTGGGACACCGCAGGAGGAGGAGGATAGCCAGGCCCCGCATTTATTTACCCAGGACTAGCCTTTTTGGGATGCCTGATGACCAGGTGTATGGGAGGTACAGGTTTCCACCACAAATAATCCTAGAACTGGTCAGAGAGTGGGAGGATGAAATCACATCACCCACCCTGTGCTCCCAAGCACTGAGCCACTTGGAAAAGGTGCTCAATGTACTCCACTTCTTGGCTACTGGGTGATTTCAGCAGACAAGTGCCATAGTTGGGGGTGTCTCACAGGCCACTCAGTCACGCTGCCTACACCAGGTGTTGGCCATCATGACTGCATGCCCCTCAGTCCACAGGCACATATACATGCCCAGAACACCTGCAGAAAGGCAGGCTGTCATCCAGGACTTTTACGGGGTGGCACACTCCCTCAAAGTGCTAGGTGCCATTGATTGCACCCATGTGGCTCTAAGTCCTCCCAGGGCCACTGAGCACATCTATCGAATCCGCAAGCACTGGATTACATCAACGTGCAGGTTGTTGGTGATGCCAAGCGAATCATCACCTCAGTATATGCCAACTATCCAGAGTCCAGCCATGATAGTTTCATATTCAGAATGTCACCCCCAAACCGGGACCTGGATGATGGGCGGCATACCAACACATGGCTAATTGGTGAGGATAAATGCCGCTGCACATGCATGCATGTCAGACACTGAGAAATGTGAAAACCCCACTAATGACAACCATTATCACCTCCCCAGGGAACAGTGCCTACCCTCTGACCACCTACATGATGATGCCAATTTGGAACCCCACCACACCACCCGAGGTAAGATACAACACAGCCCATATTGCAACCCTTGGCATAGTGGAGCGTATATTCGGAGTGCTCAAGTCATGCTTTCGCTCCCTTGACCGCTCTGGTGGGCAGCTGCTACATGTGCCCCCAGTAGTGTGCAGGATCATAGTGGCAGCATGTGTCCTGCACAACGTTGCAACCCGGTGGGGCGTGCCGGTGGACATGATGGTGCCCCCACATCCCCAACAACATGCACGGCTGCTGCACATGGGAGGTGAAAAGGCAGGTGGTGAGGTAGCCCATACCCAGCTTGTGGCAAATTACTTTGCCTAAAATCCCACCCATGCAGAGTGCACAAAGACCTGGAACATACCAGCTGACAATCAATGATGATGACAAAACGGACAGTCAACTGTCACAACCATACCAGCCTGAGATTGTTCACCTGGAAGTGCTACATTGTGTGCACCACTAGCTACTTAAAGACACCCAATGCTGTGTCAGTAAAAGGCACACATTCATGCAGCATGAAGGACTATCCCCTTGCAAAATACCACATCAAAATAGTGGCATGTCACCCAAACCCTCCCCATCTCAGCAACCCAACACACCATGGCATGGAATGCACTGTGAAAGCAACCAAATGAATGCACAACACATGACACAAGTGTCACAAAGTGCACTGTCCCAAATGGAAACAGCCACAGACAATTTCCTCTCAGTAATGAATAAAAAACAACACACATAAACAAATACTTACCAGCAAGACAAAACATCAGTACAGGATCAAACAGTGGCAACATATGACAGTAAAAAATTAAAGTAGTGCAAATGTCACAACCTAACTAAGGCAGCACATCGCCTTCCAACTGCAGAGTGTTGCTGGTAGGCAAATGTGTCAGTGTACTGCATACAACATGAACTGCATCTGCAAAGGAGACGGGCTTGTTAAGACATGAAGAAGGTACATGTATGTAAGGAAAAAGTCATGGATGTAGAACCATATATAAATCCACCATGCAGTGGAGAATTGAACAACAATCCCCATTAGGAAGGTATACACAGTTTGGACTACAGACTGTGCACACAACTTATGGGAGCCTAATGTCACTGTGTAAGTTTCTGTCACTTGGTCGCACCCTTTGAGAGCCCATGGAAAGGGGAAGTAGAAGGGGTGTGTGTGTCAGGAACCCAAGTTTCTAAACCAAAGACAGGACAAGGCTGCATGTGCACAGCTGGAATACACAGTGGATGCCTATGGGAGCCACACAAAGCAACACACTGTAAAAAAAAATCAAAAATGGCCATGTGTGGACCGGGGGGGCACCCAGGAGGGACGAGGTTCAGGGTGCACCCCAACACCCACATGCGTGGATGTTGAGAGAAAAAAAACTCCATGGGCTCATGGCCTGCACGGCTACGCTACAGTGGGAGAACTGCCGTCACTGTCATCACCCTCTGCTGCTACATCAGATGGTGGGCGTGATATGGGAGGCAGACCACGCAAAGCCCTGACATGCTCCTCCATGGCAGCAAGCATGCCAGGTTTGCTTCTGCAGGATGATGGTACAGAGATCTCCATGCAACACCTCACGGGTAGCACGCATTTCTGTCTGCATTGCCTCTTGTGATGCCCGGATCTCCTGACGGGTTGCCTGGAGCTCAGCTGAGAGTGTGCATGTCAGCTGCTCCAGCTGCTGTTCTGACCTTGTACTCCGGGACACCTCATGTTCACCCAGAGTATCTCTGAGGGACCTGTGTTCTAACCTCAGGGCATCCTTGTGGGCCTGTGACTCTGCAGATATGGCTGTGCACAGAGTCTCCAGTCCAGCCCGTCGGTCCCTGTTGGACGCCAACATGTCCTCCCTGTGTGAGTGGCAAATGGACTCTGTAGCCTGCTGCTGGAGTTCTACCTGCCTTTCAGGGGGGAGAATGGAAGTGGCCACCCTATCCATGGCCTGAGCCAACATCTCACACGATGCCCCCTGTTGTGCTGCTATAGTGTACATGGAGTTCTCCCGCACAGTATTGCCTGGTGGTGCATGGCCACCACGTTGGTGGGCACCACATCTGTTTTGGGCAAGGTGATGTGCACCTTGCTGTGCTGGCACTGCATGAGGCTGCAGGACTGCATTCCTCCTTTGATCTGCTACCCCAGGAACAGGAGCAAATATTGTGGAGTGTGACCCTGCATCCGTAACCGCCACAAGCAGACTTTCCAACACTGAATGCCCCATAGAGGGGTCTACTCCCAGTGCAGGTGGGTTAGACAGAACAGCATCCCTGCCAAAAACACTCACCTGCGACGGCACGTAAGTCTCAATGTCCGATTCAGCACCTGATTCATAGAGGTCTCTGTCGTGTACCCAGAGACACCCGTGGACAGTATGGTCTGCATGAGTTATGGGTTTTCACCCACCACCACCCCATGTCCTCCACTGGTGCCCGGCTGTGGCTGTGAGTACTGCTGCCTCTGTGCCATCTCCTCCTCCTCAACAGCATCAAGTACCTCATCACCTGCAAAAACATAACAGAAAAGTAATTAAAACAGGCATGAGTACCATAGCCCACACACATAGGCATGATGATGCAGACATCCAGTACATAAAAGACACATAACACACATGACAATAACACTGGCATGCATGTACTGGCAATGGCCCTCATTACAACATCAGCGCTAAACCATAGCGCTATTAACACCATGGTTGGTGCCGGTGTTGTAACGGGTCCATCATGGTTCAATGAGGAATTACCACCCCATTCCAAGGTTGGCGGGTCGGTAAATCCCCATTGAACCATGGCCCTTCCCCATTCCCATTTTTGCCCCATAGGGCTCAATGGGACTGGGGTAGGCGCTAAGTACGGTACCGCAAATTGCGGTACCGTACTTAGCACCAAGGTCCCTTTGCGGTCCCTACTTTAACGGCTGGTCTAGACCAGCCGTTAAGGTCGGGTCCTGCAAAGGGACCTCATAATCAGGCGTTAAGGGTTTAACCGTGCCGACACCTTTTACGGCGCCGTTAAACCCTTAATGTCAGGGTCATAATGACCCCCAATGAGTTGGAAGGGGAGGCAAAAAGCAGACACTGAGGACTCCAAGATGGAAAAGCGACATATGTGCTGCATGCTGGATAGCACTGGCATCACACATCAGCCTGTGAATGGCCTGGACAATCCACATACATGACACAGGCCAGCACACAGATGGCACGTACCATAGCCATGGCAGATTTGACAAGGACACCCAGATGGTAGCAAATCAGTACTGTCACCCATCCATGTGAGATGGACATAATGAAATCGAAACTGAAAAATAGTGTGACAAAGCACGCATGTGCCACACGTTGCAACAAAGCCAGTGTTCACTGATGCAGCGATGGCAGGCACATGGATACATCAATGGTTGGTCACTTCGACATGACAGAAGGCAATTGTCATCTTCAACATTCAAACGGGGCCCCGAAGTGAATGTGTGCAGGCCATGTGTAGGTGCACATTACTCAATCAGCCTGATTGGTGAAATCATTCCCATAATAAGGTAACAAATGTGGGCCATTGTTGGGTGTAATCTATGACTGAAGTATGTTATATTTGGGGCAGTACGGCACAAAAATGTGTGGTAAAAATGCTAAGGAATTCATCAATCAGGCAGAATGAACAGGAAAACAGTATGAACAATGTTGTGGCAAGATGACAGTTGAAGGGCAAGTGCAGTAATGTGGTGCTAATTGTCTATTGCGGTCAGAAGGGATACTTGAAAACACTAACTCAAGGCTGGGGTATGGTTTGCAGGCACCACATGGGTGACTAAACAGCCTCACCTGGCACTCAAGCACAACACATCACCCAAGCAACATATACATGGTTTGCACATACATGCATGGCCACTCACCGGACATTGCCTCAAGATCTGGTAGGTCTCCCACGCCTTGGATCTGATCCCATGCGATGAACTCTCCAGCGATTGCCTCATGTTGTATTAGTTCATCCTCCTCTGGTGGAGACCCACTGCCAGTCACCAGAGTAGAGGCATAATTGGAAGCCAGCTTGTTCTTTGCTCTGCGTTTGCGGTCATTCCACCTGTGGGATGTTTTTACCCATGCATCCGAGCCCTACCACAAAAACTGTGCCTTACTGGCATTGAAAACATCATGATGGCCAGAACTTCCCAGAAAATGCACAGGGAAATGCATGAAGAATAGGATGCCACCCATTTTTGCCTATGTTGTGAGCACAGGAGGGCACTGCCTAAAACCACCATTGGGCTACACAGACAGTAGCCTGAAACCATTGGGAATGGCAATGCTGATTGCCAAAAAAAGGCAACTCAGAACTGTGGGGAATTCATTTTCTTAATCCCTAAAATGGTTGCATTACCAGTGCTTACCACTATCAGAAAGCCAGTGTTTTAAAACCACCAGACATTTGTGTAAAACTGAACAAATGAAACAAAACCAGACCAAGGAAAGACTTGCTAAGAGGTGGATACAATGTAAAACTATATTCTGAAATGACTTGAAGGAAGTAATTATTTAATGTATAGGTAAAAATTGTCAGTTTGATTTGAATGTAGAAAACTGGGAACAAAAAGTGACATTTCGCTGAAACCTGGCTTAATGAAACTGGATTCTGCCTGACAACTACCCCCGACAGGAGTTGAAACTGGATAAACAGCTGTGTTCCCTGCCAGGCCTGGCTGCATCCTGAGGTCAAATGGCCCTGTTGATTGAAAGAGGAGTGGCAGCTGGGGACTACAGGGAGTTGAACAAAGGCCTGTCCTGGACTCAGGCAAATGTTATATTGGGGGCATCGTAAAAGTGGCTTCCTCTTAGGGGAAACTTGGAGGGGCAGTGCCTCTTGGGGGAAGTGGATAAACCAGTTATTACACCCTGTGATGTGGGAAGCCCACCCCTTTTTGACCAGAGCATAATTTTAAAAAGATAGATAACTCATAGTGCGGACTTGTCAGAATTATATAAGTAATATCATTATTTTTGTGATTTTTCTGTGAACATTTTAAGAGGTGTTAGGACCCTGTGGTGTATTCTGGGGGGTTGCTAGCGGAAAATAGGGTCTCACTCCAAATGTATGCATGTTAAAAATCTGACACTTTATCATCTGTAACCCATATCCCTGGTGCACATTTGTGTAAAATCTGGAAAGGTTTAGAGGTCGTTATCTGGATAAAAGGGGAGAATTCTGTCATCAGTGGACACGACATCGTACAAAGATAGGGATCGGATGGTTTGGTGCTACAGAAAATATGTTAACTGGACCTATAATATTAGAAAAATGGTTCATAGATAAATATGTATTTGGGTCAGAAATAGATTTGTGTGCAATCTGACAAGGGGAGGTTCCTCTGACCATAAAACCTACAGCATCACTCTGACTCACATTTCCTTCCCCCAATCAAGGGAGAGAGGAGGAATTGGCCAATGATAAGTGAGAGGGGCAGGTTTAGTTATGACGAACGCACGCACCCACTTTCCAAAACACATAAAAAGAGACTGCTGGGACAGGTAGAGACATTCAATTCCATTTGCTGCGGAGCATGCTGACCGACGACTTCACATCCAGAGATCCAACACTTAGACTTCCAAGCTAAACAGAGACTACAGAACTTTGAACCAAGAAGGCCCACTGCAAGCAAAAGTATTTGTCAGCAGGCCTCAAAATCATTTGCAAACTCTTCCACAGCTGGGCGAGCTGTCTGAATTATTTTGCCAAGAACTCTTGCCAGTACCCAGAAAGCAGTGTTACATCCAGTTCCACTTGATCCGGACCGGAAAGCAGAGCAGTATGCAGAACCAAAGGCCGCTGAATCCAGAGAGGCTAGACCAGCAGAGCAGAGCTGACCCAGACCGCTGTGAGCAGAACCAGTGACCCATATCGCTGTGAAGTGCTGAGACCAGAACCGGAGTCCAGTCCAAAACCTGACCAGATCCGTGGCGAGGCCCATTCCTGCACAAAATATATTGTGAGTACCTAGCAGAACTGTGCAGAACCAATCTCTTAGTTAAAATAATCTAATCCAAACTATTTTAACCTAAGAAATCGTGTCATCTGTCATTTTTAAAGCTGCACAACTGTCACCTGTCAATTCTGCAGCTGCAAGCTGTCACCTGTCATTTGAGTTTACTTTAAATCCGAAAAACTACCTTTATTTAATCGTCCGTATCTCTGGAACCATTTGGGCTAGGAACGAAATTTAGAATCTAAGCTTTCCAACGAACCTAAAACCGACTTGCTATTCCTTATACTTTTGCCGTAATCGCGATTCACGCACTCGCGAATTTTGCCGTGATTTGCGATTTGGCCTGATTTCTTTACCTGTAAAAAGATAGCTGCTTTTTGCTTTCCTGTGCTAAAAATTCGTTTGTCTCTTAATAGCTCATAGAGCATTGCTAAGGTGAGCCTGAAATAATACCAACACGCATCTCCCACTCACCCTGAATCTCTAGAGGGAATAAAATCAGTTGACACATTTTCCCATCCATTGCCATGACATTTAAAAGAATTTTGGGCCTGTGTTTCAAACTCCTACCTGTTTCCCCTAAGCTTGCTGGGGGGGAACTGAATTTCGTATTGTCTTTGATTGCATTCCTGAGAACTGTGTGCTCCTCTTTCCATCTCCTTCCATTTCTTACATTACATAGGGGAGGGGTGAATTGCCAGAGAAAAAGTGATTATCTTATCTTTTGCTAAAATCATATCAAGTATTTCTGTACTGCATTTTATTCCTCATTGCTTTTCCCTTGAAATCATAAAAGTATTTTTGCTACTTTATCCATCCTATACTAACTCCTCATTGATTGTAAAGAAGTGTGCTAGTGCCAGATTACCCATTGTTGATCAACATCATATGTATAAGTGTACCATCAGATATTAATTTATTATAACGTGTGATATATATATTGCTTAAATTCTCAAATAAACCTTTTAATTTGCAAAACAAACCTACTTCTTGGCTCAGTGGGGTCAGGGGGATTCTAAGAGGGGGGTGCTATACAAGGGTGGTCATCCAGAGTACTGAACTGGACATAAAGATATATCAATAAGGGTTTCCATTAAGTATCCCAGACTAGGCATTGACTTAGCTGTAGTGTTGAATTGAATCCTCTTACACACCGCTCAGAGGAATCATCAGCTGTGTGCCTCACAAATCCAAGGGAACTAATCTGGTCTGTGATGCACTGCCAAAGGGCCCTACGTTGAGCATTCGTAGTCTTGCACCTTACAGTCACCAGCATTTTGCGGCCATGGGCCGGCTCGTAGCCCACAAGTGTGTCTATTTCTGCATCATTGAATCTATGCTTCCTTGATGTGCTGGAGTGGGTAGCCGTGTCTGGGGTCCCAGCCTGCACCGCAAGAGCACCCTTCTTCATCTTGGAAGGTGGTGCGGACCCTGAGTGGCTTATGCCACTCTGGTTGGTAGGGGCTGAAGCACAGGTGGGCTGGGCACTGGAAGTAGCCAAAGGCACGATGACCAAAGGTCTCACTGCAGGCATTGGCTGCTGGGTGATGTTGGCAGGACCAACCTCGGTGTGATGGACTTGGACCAACACTGTCCCGGCTGGGAGATTCGTAGCTGGGTTGGATTGAGCTGCAGCTGCCCCTGCAGCCTTCTCACCCTGGCTACTTAGGGCAGCAGATGACACCGCTGCCCCAGATCCACATGGCCTGGTGACAGCAACTTTCACCCCCACACGTGGCTTTGACTTGGTGACACGGAAGTCAGCCTGGGAGTCATCCTGTGCCGGTTCAGTTGACAATATGGGCCAGGATAACAAGGCCTGAGCTGGGATGGTGTCAGCTACATCTCCCTGACCCATTGGGTGGGGGCATAGGTGTCCCTGATTGGTCCTCCACACACTGGCTTCTTGGGCCACCCTGCACATCCTGGCCATGTCCCCTACCACGCCCACCTCTTTGAGGTCGGCCAACTTTGCCTTCCTTACTGTTTGGCCGCCTCCCAACCATGACACTGATGTTGTTGTGCGAATGGGAGGTGCAGTAAACAATTGCCTGGGCAATTGGGTTGAAAGGGGTAGGGTACTAGATGGAATCCGTACCTTAGTGCTCTAGCAAGGCTGTCTGTGACCCCTGGGGGAAGATGACGGGTCATGCAATGCTCAGGCACCCTAAAAACAAAATTTAACGTGCACGTAAAGGCCTGGTAGACCACGTGCGTGGAATAAAGAACACACACTATGCTATGGCACCCAGAAACACAAAAATAAGAATAAGCATTGTACACGCAGGCTACAATGACTTCTGAATGGGTACGCGACACACGGTGACAACCACAGTTGAAAAATATGTGCATGACTCACCGTCTGCCTGGAAAAAGTAAGTGAAAAAGTTGCGCGTGTGCGCGTTGGCAACACCCCACCAAAAGAAGAATTGAACGCTGTCTGAGTATACAGGGAGTTCGAACTGGAACCGTTGTAAAGTAATTGCGTGTGAACTGACAAGAGGTACAAGAATCACCTGCTCGCTCTCCACAAAAAGCACGTACAAGAAAATGACGTCCTACACATACCTTTTAACCCAGCCCACACGTGCGATGTCACTTACGCGTGTACGCGCTAAGGGCCTTTCCTCCAATTACACGCAGTGACACCCAGATGTGCAATTTTTGTACATGTACAATCAACATGCATCCGTGTTGAGGGAAACGCCCTTGCGTGACACGTCACAGACACGCTTACGTGCTAAGGGCCTTTCCTCGAATTACACGCTGACGTGCAGTTTTTTCATGTGCCAAATCACTCCGTATCGAGCTGGCCATGCAACAGCACACGGAAGACCACGCTCGTGCCCAGAAGGCCATTTTCCTGCCCCCATGGAGCATGCTCCCACCTGCCATGTGTTGCTGCCTGACTGCTGGCCACATGCTCTGCTGTTTGGTTCCTGCACGTCAGCTATCTGCAGGGGTCCAGTCGCTATTGACCACCCCTGCTGGAACAGAAGACTCCTGACTGGGATTCCATCGCTCCACAGCCCAGCTCCAGGACCCAGTGACCCCCCCACACCTGCCTCAGGGGTTGCCATGTCGGACCCATCACCATCTGGCACCAGTGGCAACCCCCCACAGAGAGGCAGAGGGCTACCAGCTTCGGTGCCAATGAAGTTGGTATCCTGGTGGAGCGAGTCCTGTGGCAGTATGATGCCCTCTTTGGAAGTTCACGCGCCGACAATGAAAGACGGAAGAGGATCTGGATGGACATTGTGGCTGCCATCAACGTGGAGGGGGTGGCTGCCTGCGACATTCAACACGTCCGGAAGTGCTGGGAGGACTTCAAGGCCAGGACCCTTAACAAGGCCCGGTGCCTCTTGAAGGCAGCGAATGCTGAGGGGTGCCGGGTCCGCCTAAGCAACAACCAGATGAGGGGCCTGGAATGTATACACCCAGCGCTCCACCTCCAGGTCCTTGAGAGTCAGACCCGTTCAGAATCAAGTGGTAAGTGTACATGCATACTGATTGGACGCTGTGCATGTTGAGGTGTGCCAGGAGTGTACCGGTTGCACATATGTCTTTGTAGGCCCATGTATGGATGTGTATGTACAGGGACATGAGCCTGCTGCATGTGAGTCCTGTCTGTGTGAGACAAATCAATGGTGTATGTGTTGAAATACATGCTGGCTGAATGCATGTGTGGGTGCACACATGTTTAAATTTCTGTGTATGTACTGTGGCATGGTTCTGTTGTCACAAATGGATGCTTCTTCCACCTGCATGTATCTACACTATGTACATGTGCATGTGTGTGTATTTGACAAGTGTGCAACTGTGATACACCATGGTTGCATGTGACACTGACATGTAGGAGGATGATTGGCAGATGTGACATGGATGGTGATGATATCACTGTGACAGGTGGTGGAGATGTACACATGCAAGTATGTCTGGTGGCGTGTGTGCATGTGTTCTGCACTCCCTGTGTAGCATGTGATGTCAGCCTAACCTTCGGCTGCTCATGCTGTTGTTTGAGTATGGATGGTGCTGCCTGGAGCAACATTCCTGTTGATTTGCTCATGTGTGTGAGTTGAAAGGATATGTGTGTTGGGGAGTGTGATGCCATGTGTGAAGTTTGACACTGCCACTCATGTGCAACTGTCATGTGTGTATCAGACCATTGTACAGTACCCTGATGCCTGTGTTCTATCTCTCCCTGTCTCCAGCATCAACTGATGAAGAGGGGGGAGACGGTGCTGTGGATCAAAGTGGCAGGACTCGCACCACCAGCCGGAGACGCATCCGTGGCCACAGCTGCCGAGGGTAGGCCCAAGAGGCGGAGGTCGGAGGTGGACTCCTCGGCAGCAGAAGGGGCAGCTGAGACCCCACAGGGTCCGATGGAGGAAGATGACACAGAGTCATCCAGGTTGGTGCGGGTTTGGTTGAGGAGGAGGCCGTGGAAGGGACACACACGGGGTCTGGAGGAGGGATTCCACTGGTGCTAGTGGTGCAGTCCAGGGGCAGGGACAGGAGGCAGCACAGGCTGCCGCGGAGGTGCCTGTGTGTAATCCTGTCCCCGATCCTGTGACTGCATCATCCCGCACCAGCAGAGAAGCCTTCATCCAGACCCGTTTTCAGGGAGGGGATGAGCGCACAACAACTGGCCTTCCTCTTCCTGCGGACGTGGCAATCCGGGACCATGTTAAGCCTGTCCTGGCTGGGGTGGTGTTGCGTCAACAGGGCATCCGAGATGACCTGCAGGGTTTTTGTGAAGACTCTGCACGTTATCTGGGTTGCCTCATTGACCGCGTCGACCTACTAGGACGGGTGACCAGTGCTGGATTCCTCCGTGTGCTGGACCTTGTACTGACCCCCTTCTCAACTGAAACCCCTATGTGCTAGTCGTCCTCCATGCCATCTTCTGGCACATGTATCACCTGGGTACCCTGTGGAGCTGCCTCTGACCCAGCGGCCAGGCTGGTGGAGGATACATCCCTGCCACAGTCGGGAGTCGGAGGTCTAGCAGTGGTGGCCACCCCAACAACTGGACCCCAGCAGGAGGAGGACGTGCAGGCATCAAGAGGCAGGGCACATGCATGGCAGCAGCAGTCTCAAGGTGGGAGCGATGATGGCTCGGGGCCATCAACATCTCAGGGGCAGGCATTGGCCGGAGGGCAGGAGGACCCTGGATTGGGAGTGTCTTCCGTGTGGCAGCGGTTGGCCCAGCAAATAGATGCGGAGTGGCGACGGACAAAGAGGCATGGCTCACTATGTTCAGGGCGGAGAACTCCATGCGCAGGGCGCTGAGGTGGGCTGGGTGCCTCGAGGCAATTCGCAGGGAGTTGGAGGTGGACATGGCTTTATCCCTGCGAACCTCGGGTCCATGGTGCAGGCCCGCCTCCAGGACGTAGATCGGGAGTTTGATGATGCCCTGGCCCGGGAAATCAACAAGCGAGGCGTAGAACTTGCCCGCCGCCATTGTATATAGTTAATTAGGGTTAGGTTTCCTTTCTGTTTTTCTTTCATTTGGGACGCTTAGACAATGCCCCACCTTTTTGTTTATTTTTATAGTTGTTTATTAGGTAGGGTTTTTTGTAGGTTTCCTTTGAATAGTTGGGCTCATGGATCCTGGATTTGTACTTTGTATATAGTTGAAGACTGGATGTCACTTCATTATTTTTTGATTTTACCATGGATCAACGGATTTGTCTTATTTTTTACCTTTGGATTTGGTTTGAGGGACAGACACTTTGGACCCATTTTCATGCGGATTTGTTTGGATTCTGCTTTCATACATTTTTTTCTATTATTTTGGACATGCAGCATTTTGTTTATTATTTCCATTATTGTGTGATTTTAATTTCATTCCCTTGCTTTTGTGTTTAATACATTTTTATTTCATACTTCAATGTGTGGTATTCTCTCATTGGTTTCATGCATGTCACGATGTGGGTTTTCTCATTGACTTGCACCCATTGTGTGTGTGTGACGGACATGTATTGATGTGCATACTTGCCATTTGGGATGTATCATGTGATGGGGATTTCAATGTGGGGTGGATGTAATACTTGGTTGTGTGTTTGGACTGGGCTGGCGCGGGTGGGATTTGGGTGGCCATAAGGGCTATGATTGTGGATCGTGATGACTTGTTGGGGGGACATGAGTTGGGGCCTACTGGCAGGCGCCTGTCACTGCTCTGTGGGTGGGGGTGCAGAAGGACATGAGTCAGGGCCTGCTGGCAGGTGCCTGTCACTGCTGGGTGGATGGGGATGCAGGGGGACATGATTCGGGACCTGCTGGCAGGTGCCTGTCACTGTTGGGTGGGTGAGTGGGTGGGGGGACATGAGTCAGGGCCTGCTGGCAGGTGCCTGTCACGGCTGGGCGGGTGGTGGGTTCAGGGGGACATGATTTGGGGCCTGCTGGCAGGTGCCTGTCACTGCTGGGCGGGTTTGTGGGTGGGGGGACATGAGTCGGGGCCTGCTGGCAGGTGCCTGTAACTGCTGGGTGGGTGAGTGGGTGGGGGGACATGAGTCAAGGCCTGCTGGCAGGTGCCTGTCACTGCTGGGTGGGTGAGTGGGTGGGGGGACATGAGTCAGGGCCTGCTGGCAGGTGCCCGTCAATGGTGGGTGGGTGGGGGACATGTGTGAAATCTCCCGGGTGCATGTTGCCATGCGGCTTGCCGGCGGGACATGCCGAGGTGTGATGGGCTGCCTGTGGGGAATGGGGAGGGGGTAGGCACACACCAGGGAGGGACCACACTGCCAAATCGCGTGTGTAACTCCCTGCGCCCCCCTCAGAATACATGTACCCCTCTCGCGCTAGTGAAAACACGTGTGAAACTCCCTGTGCACCCCCAGAATACACGTACCCCACTCTCAAAAGGCCTATCACGTGTGATACTTCCCGTACACCCCCGAAATACACGTACCCCGCTCGCACAAGGCCTATCGCGTGCGATACTTCCCACACACCCCCAAAATAAATGTATCCCGCTCGCCCAAGCCCTATCGCATGTGAAACTTCCCACGCACCCCAGAAATACACGTACCCCGCTCACCCAAGGCCTGTCGCATGTAAAACATCCCGCGCACCCCCAGAATACACGTACCCCGCTCGCACAATGCCTATCTTGTGTAAAACTTCCCGCGCACCCCTGAAATACACGTACCACGCTCGCACAAGCCCTATCGCATGTAAAACTTCTGGCGCACCCCCGAAATACACGTACCCCACTCGCACAAGCCCTATCACGTGTAAAACTTCCAGCGCACCCCTGAAATACACGTACCCACTCGCACAAGCCCTATCGCGTGTAAAACTTCCCGTGCACCCCCAAAATACACGTACCCCGCTCGCACAAGCCCTATCACGTGTAAAGCTTCCCACGCACCCCCAAAATACACATACCCCACTCGCACAAGGCCTATCATGTGTGATACTTCTTGTGCACCCCCGAAATACACGTACCCCGCTCGCACAAGGCCTATCGCGTGTGATACTTCCCACGCACCCCGGAAATACACGTACCCCACTCGCACAAGCCCTATCACGTGTAAATCTTCCCGCACACCCCCAGAATACACATACCCCGCTCACACAAGGCATATTGTGTGCGATACTACCACCGCACCCCCAAAATACATGTACCCCGCTCGCACAAGGCCTATCGCATGTGATATTTCCTGCACACCCCTGAAATACACATACCCCGCTTGCACAAGTCCTATCGCGTGTGATACTTCCCGTGCAGCCCCGAAATACACATACCCCACTCGCCCAAGCCCTATCGTGTGTGAAACTTCCCACACACCCCAGAAATACACGTACTCTACTCACCCAAGGCCTGTGCCTCGCATGTAAAACTTACCGCACACCCCCAGAATACACGTACCCCGCTCGCACAAGGCCTATCACATGTAAGACTTCCGGCACACCCCTGAAATACACGTACCCCACTCGCACAAGGCCTATCGCGTGTAAAACTTCCAGCGCACTCCCGAAATACACGTACACTGCTTGCACAAGGCCTATTGTGTGTGATACTTCCCGTGCACCCCCAAAATACATGTACCCCGCTCGCCCAAGCCCTATCACATGTGAAAATTCCCACGTACCCCAGAAATACACGTACCCCGCTTGCTCAAGGCCTGTCACGAGTAAAAATTCCCACGCACCCCCAGAATACATGTAACCTGCTAGCACAAGGCCTATTGTGTGTAAAACTTGCCGCGCACCCCTGAAATACACGTACCCCGCTCACACAAGCTCTATTGTGTGTAAAAGTTCCCGCACACCACCGAAATACACGTACCCTGCTCGCACAAGGCCTATCACGTGTGAAACTTTCTGCGCACCCCCGATATACATGTGCCCTGCTCGCACAAGCCCTATCGCATGTAAAACTTCCCGGGCACCCCCGAAATAAACATACCCAGCTCGTACAAGGCCTATCGCGTGTGATACATTCCCGCGCACTCCCAGAATACACGTACCCTGCTTGCACAAGGCCTATCGCATGCAATACTTCTCATGCACCCCCGAAATACATGTATCCCGCTCGCACAAGGCCTATCGCATGTGATATTTCCCGCGCACCCCGAAATACACGTACCCCGCTCGCAAAAGTCCTATCGCGTGGATACTTCCCGCGTACTCCTGAAATACACGTACCCCGCTCGCCCAAGCCGTATCGCATGTGAAACTACCCACGCACCCCAGAAATACACGTACCCTGCTCGCTCAAGGCCTGTTGCGTGTAAAACTTCCTGCGCACCCCCAGAATACATGTACCACGCTCGCACAAGGCCTATTGCGTGTAAAACTTCCCACGCACCCCCGAAATACATGTACCCCGCTTGCACAAGGCCTATCGCGTGTAAAACTCCTGCGCACCCCGAAATACACGTACTCCGCCCGCACAAGGCCTATCGCATGTGATACTTCCCGGGCAACCCTGAAATACACTGTACCTGCCCTGTAAACTGGTGCAGGTTTAGCGCGGCCCTTTGTGCTGCATTGGGGATTTCAATGCCTTTTCCTTGCGCAAGGGGCGTTCTTGGGGGCGTAACTGCCGCTGCGGGATGTTCTCTGTGCCAGCGCTCAAAATGGCTTTGAAATTCCATGAAGACGCAGTGCGCCAGAATGCTGTTTAGTGCACACGGCTGACGCACGCTGGCGCACACTCCCTCTCTGCGCTGCTCGCATGCGTTGCCTCTGCGCTGAACTCGATGAATTACCTCCCTAGTCGTAAACATGGGCAAATCAAATTTCGTGGGTAGTTAGTGTTCAGAAACTTGAATATGTAACAAATCCAGCAAAATCCCACTTTATTAGGCCTAAAAGACACCATAAGTGCTAGAACGTACCCTATATTAGCACAACTCAAAAGGGTGTACTAGGCCTGTTATAAATTCTCATGAATCCCTTTGAGGACGATTTACTGCAAAAAAAGTGGTCCTGTGTGTACTCTATGGTACAGAGACTAACTTTACTATATAGAGCCATTTCTGAATACCATAGAAGGTATTATTTGGTAGAAAGTTCTGGGCTTACCCCTATGTAGACTGAAGAAATGGCGTCAACACAGTAAGAAGTTTAAAAATTTTAGTAAGCGTGGCTCACAGCTCTCAACAACCATCAAGGAATCTTCCCGGAATGCTGTCTCCAGAGCCTTCCAGGTTCCAAGGTCAGAAGGCTAGGGAGACAGATCACTACATATCTTCTCCCTCACAAACTTTACAAAGAACAAAATTGAAAATTCAAACGTAAACTTGTGAGACTTGAAAACAAAAATTCTAACAGGATAAAAATCTTACATCAAAGTGACCCTTGTTGGGGGATAAAAAGAGTAATAAACTTCAAATCAACTTTAGAATTGATAAGTCTATGCAGTATTATTGTACTATTTGCTATTCATGTTCCTATTTGTTTGTTGGAGCTGCGTATTGATGTGGTTGCCACAACATCCTTTCTCGTTTGGCGTGACGTGACCCTTGTACACGCGCTTGAGGGTCCTTTCCTTTAGCCTGCGAGCGGTGACTGCTTATAATCTTATGACCCTTCTTTTGGATCTGGGGCAAGTCGCTGCGTCCTTTGATGCATCTCGTTAGTGCCCTTTGTTTTCTTGTATCCCCCCTCCTCACCTCCTGGCACTCGTCTATGTGCCTGTTACAGCGTGGACTCTGCAGACTCTCCGAGTGTACCGCGGCTACAGTTCCTCGTGAGGGGGGAATGGGAGTGCCCCATAGGCCTGCGCCATCCTTCCTCATCACCACTGGTGAAATGGTGTCAACACCTTAAGAAGTTTAGACACTTTATTGAGCAGGCCTGCAGAGACCCAACAGAGATGCTCACATCTCTCACCAACCATCAAGGAATCATGCCGGAATGTTGTCTCCCAATCCTTCCAGGTTCCAAGGTCAGAAGGATCGGGAGACAGATTGCTACATATACCTAACTCCATTTTACGACACAAACTGGGACTCACTTCACTTGACCTTTTATCAATAATTTTGGACCCTATACCTATGTTCCTCTTTCTTGATATTAACATTAACTTGGCACACGTGAACACTGTGAGATGCCGTAACCCACTAATCCAAGCCCTGCAACATCACTGTGCATCGCTGGCAGCAGAAACATCATAATGACCGTCGGAAAGCATGCTGCTCTCCAGAAATCACCAGAAAGTGTGCAGTGAAAACCTGAAAAATAGGCCACATCTACTATTGCCTATGTCAGTGGTAACACAGGAGACCACTGCCAAAACCCATCATTTGGCTGATCACAGAGCAAAATCATGGCAAAAGAAACAGAGCTGGTTCCAAAATGTTGTTTTTATTTGGTGTCAAATTTGTAGAAATCATAGCTTACAAACCACCCAAAAAGATCCAACCTCCTTGTTGGGTGGTCAACATCATTCTCCCGCATGAATCTACATAAATATAAGGTCCACAGAAGTGTATCTATATCTGAACAAAGTCCACTTTTGAGGATTGCTTGCTTGAAGAAACCTGTCAAAAATGGGTGTAATACCGTTACTCACCTCTACCAGAAGCCGGCGTTTTAAAACCATTTTGTGTAAAGTTGTTCATTGAGCCCAAACTATGCCAAAGAAAGACTTGCTATCAGAAGCCTAAGAGGTGGATACAATTTAAAACTATATACGGAATAGGCTTGAAGTAAGACATTGTTTGATGTATGTGTTAAAAATGAGAATTATATTATAAGAAAAGACCATTTTTAGACATTAGGTTAAGAGTTGAAGTTTCAAACGAATTCCACACTTCTCCCTGGACAAAAGGAGACTTCCCCCTGCACTTGGCTAGGAGATTGACAGGCTGGTGTCAAAAGGAACTGGGAGTGGCACCCTGGCCTGTTGCTCTCAGTGCAGATAAAGGAATCCTTGGGCTGAATAGAAAATGCTAATTCAGGTGTGACTGACATGTGACCGTCAGCCCAGACCTTGGAGGCGGAGACAAACCATTGTGTGGATTCAGAAAGTACAGCAGATGTATGTTTTAGAAAAATGCTTATAACACATTGCACTGAACTGACAAAAATGGGAAACTTTGAGATTGTTTAAATGAAAAATGTGCTTACAGTTTAAGACTAAGCTGGACTCTGTGGGATATTCTGAGACCAAACCCCAGCATTATTCATATTGTAGCCACTGTGTTTATGCTATGAACATACAAAATTACAGAAATGTGCCCAGATGGGGTGTGAATGCATGTCTAAAAATTGGTGCAGAACGAATATTGAGAAACCCACCAAAAGCGCCAAAAAGTTGTCATTTCTGAACCAAAGCTCTTAGGAAGATGAGAGTTGAACAGAAATGTACGTTAATTAATCTGTTATGTAATTTATGTAATATTAACAAGTTGTGTATATTGTGAATATGTGTTTTATGAAAAATAAGATATACTGTACAGAGAAAAGGGGATGGTCTTTCCCTTAACATGACACATGATGACACAGGATGACACGCTGCTCCTTTCTCCAATCAGGGGACAGGGAATCCTCTGACCTATCAGATCTTTAGAGGGTTGGGCATAGAGAATCAGCCTCCCCACCAACTTTGGAAATACATAAATAGGGACAGCTGAGGACAGATAGGACACACATTTTTCCACTACTCAACTGATTTCTTGGCGAAGCACCCTGCAAGAAGATCCAGACCAGATCCAGACAATATCCAAACAGAGACTCTAGAACCAAACTCTAGAACCTTGAAGTAGAGAGGCCTAATGTCAGCAGGCCTTCAGTATCAGGCTGAGTGGGTTTCACAGCTTGAGCGCCAGGTCCAAAACATGGCACAGGATCTGGGTCGCATGCTGAGGGCTCAGCAGAACCCTCAGATGTGCATGCCGGCGCAGAATGCCCCTAACTTTGGCCATGGTGCTCCAGAACAATGATGGGGCAGCACCCCGACAACTCACCGGTTCCCTGGGAAGAGGAACAAGGGGAAGGGGGTGTAAAGCCTTGGAGGAAGCTTCCTTCCCCACTTGTAAACAGCCCCTGGAAACCCAGGAACCGGAAACAAAATCTCCTGCCCCTGAAAGTCTGCCACCCAAGGAGCAGAGGCGGGGTAGGAGAAACAAAGGACCCAAACAGACCCATTTTGTGGAGGAGGTACAGATCTTCCAATTTTAATGAGAGGGATCCTTAGAGCATCCTGGGAAAAGGACCTTCTCCTTCAGAGATGGGGAAACTCCTCCCAAAAAAAAAATGGGTCTCAAGGGATTCAAATTCAGACTGGGTAGATGTGGGGATTGAGCTAGCGCCGACCCCATCATCCAATACCAGAACCAACAGCATCAAAATCCCCTGGTTCAAACCCATCCTGGTGACTGCCTCCAAAAAGGGGGGGTGGCCCTAACCAGAACCAGGGGAACTCAAATCTTCTCCTATCTCCAGTTGCCAACTTTTTCTTTCATATTTCCAAGACTCCCACAGAATTCTGCCCACATCTCTTCGCTCTCCATGTCCAAACCAAAAACAATATTCCACCAGTTCTCTAAAAATGTGCATTATCTGTGCCCCCTTGCAGGAAGATCTTATGCCAGTACAGGGGCAGGGTACAATTTTGGCACTGGTGGACACCGGATCCCAATGCTACCCTTCTGTCTAAAAAGGCCTTTGATGAACTAAATTCACGAAGGGGGAGAATTACCAAATTCCTCTCAATGCTCTTCCTGGACAACCTCAGCACCCGATCATAGTAGTGACTCCAGAGGGCACCCTTTGTTTACTGGGGAATGACCTCCTGATTGTGTAAACAAGGTCCTCTGGACCCAGACTAGCCGACCCATCAAATTGAAACAGAGTGTCAACCATGTTAGTTTAAACGGCACATGCCAACAAAAATCTGACCAAGTAGAATTTCACTTCCAGAACAACCAAATTCCAGACGTGACAGTAATAGCAGTAGGACAACAAACTGGTGATGGGGGGTCCTCTCTATTTCTGAAAATCAACCTTCCTTCCAGTTTGAGGTGGTATTCCACACTGGAAGGAAACACTCTGAAATTCTTTACCAATCCACAATCAGACATTCCCACTCCTATAGTCCAGAAAGATGAGAAATCAGCTTAGAGCCTGGCTGATGTTCAGCATATTGGAGAGCAGTTGTTCATCCCATTTCAGTTAAATGAAGGGAAGGACTCTGTTCTCGCCCGAGTGTGTGTGAACAACGGTAAGAGCTTCATTAGCGAAGCCATGTTCCGCCAATTCCCAAAAGATCCAGCCATTCCCACATTTAGACTGATAGACAAATGGAAATGGATCTGGAAGCACCCAATTCCAAACATCTCCTGCCAAGCAGGTGTATGCTCAAAATCTCCATAGGCAACAAGAGCATAGTCCATAATTGTTGGGCCGTGCAAGACGTCACTGCCGCCTTTTACTTAGGCAGTGATATTCGCAATCGCTTTGCCATTTGTTTGGGACTAATACATTTCAAAGCTTGGTCCCGATTAGCAGATCATCCCATTGGCTTTGATGATCCAGAGAAAGCATTTAGGTCAGCTCAATTGCTGCCTTATGCAGTTGAAATTCAGATTGGAGAGGGAGTCACCATCCCAGAAAGGACCTGACAATTCTCCCTGGAAGCCAAAGTTAAAAGAGGACAGAAATTGAAAAACCCTGATGCCTATGTTCATCTAAATGCTTCTCTCCAACAGCAAGGGTTGGGGTAAACCCAACACCACTAGTCAACATAGAACATGACACTATTCCAATAGCGGTGGATAACTTAAAGAGTATCACTCTAGCCGCAGGCACCATTATTGGAATGGTGGTTGATGACCGACATTTTTCCACAGATTTAGGAAATGAACTGTTAGGACCAATCCCCAAGGACTGTTTTGACAGTGACAGTGATGACAACACAACACCAGACAGTATCTTGACCCGGCATGGGGGATATTCCTGGTGTACACTTCCTGCCCTTCTGGTAAGGAAGATGTGACTTGTGACTACAGGAGGGATGAGGTGATTTTTCAGGTCCATGAGGGCTGCCTTTCCCACCTGAAGCCACCAGTCCAAATCAGCACTCTGACCAGGGACTTCTCCACCCAGGTGGAGGAGGCTGCTGAGATAGCAAAACCAGAAGTCTTTCCAGGTTTCAGTCAGATGGTTGAAGAGAGAGTCAAGCTAGCTGATGCCTGTGAGAATCTGGAGCAGAAGCAAAATTTGAAACAAGTTTTCTTGGATTTTCAAAATTCTTTGTGGTGGACTCATATGACTGTGGTCGCACCGACATCCACACAACAACAATTCCCACAGACCCTGGTATGACTCCAGTGTTTGTGAAGCAACATCGCTTGCCTCTCGCATCGATGGAGTCCCTTACTGAAATAATTAAGAACCTTGAGTCCCGTGGGATAATCCGTCCAGTCCACAGTACAATAAATAATCCGGTGCTGGGGATATTGAACCCAAACGTCCAGTGGAGACTCTGCACCGACCTAGGGAGCTCAACAAACGGGTCCATACTTCCCAATGGCCTCTCCCCTACATTGACAAAGGGCTAGCCCAGATCCAGGGGTCACAGGTATTCACTGCAATAGACCTGACCAATAGGACTGTACCTGTCAGTAAGGAGGACCAATACAAGCTGGCTTTTACCTTTGGGGGCCAGCAGTACACATGGACCCGGACTCCCTTCGGATACCTCAACTCCGCCAATGAGTTCAACATTTTTCTACATAAGGCCATGCCCGACCTGGATGAGAGGGGTAACCTGGCTTATGTAGATGATGTCCTCATCAAGAGCCCAACTGTTGAGAAACACATAGCGGAGATCCTTTATGTTATAACACTGTTGAGGGGCGCCGGAGCAAAACTTTCCTTTCAGAAAGCACAGTGGTGTAGAACCTGTGTTAATTTCTTGGGGCATGAGATTACTCCTCAGGGTCTCTGTCCCCAGGAAAAGAAAGTGGAAGCACTCCAGAAACTAAAAGACTTCACAACTCTGCAGGAACTAAGGAGCCTCCTTGGACTGACTAATTACAGCAGAAAGTTCATTGAGGGCTACTTAGCGATCACCAGACCCCTGATTCATCTTTTGAAGGGGGGGTCAGGTGGGAATGGGTCCAGAACAATCCGAGGCAGTAAGACAACTCAAAAGAAGCCTCTCATAAGCGCCTTGCCTAGCTTTCCCTGTCAGAAACAAGGAGTTCTTCTTGGAGACAGGGTTCTCTAATACATGCTTGACTGCAGTATTATACCAAAAGCATGGTCAAGGTCAATAAAGTAATCTCCTATGCGAGTAAAACTTGATCCTCTGTGGAGGAAAAATTCAACGATTGTCAGAAGGCACTCCTGGCAACGGTGTGGGCATTGAAGAATTACTGCTCGTTCATCCAGGGAGAACACATCATAGTGGAGACTCCACACCAGCCTCTGCAATATCTCCAAAGTGACAGAATCCGGGCTGGAAATGTGAGTAATTCCGAATTACTTCCTGGATTCTGTCAATGCAAGGATTTCCTGTGGAGGTCAGATATGGCCAAAACAAGAAGAGTCCCCTCGCACAAGGTCTGGCTGACTTGCATGATTGTGCCAGAGAAAACTGTCTCGAGGACGAAAGTCTAAAAATCAAGGACAACATGGAGGCATACCTCAATTCCCCAAACAAAGTTTTTGAAGAATACAAGTGTGAGGGAATGCCCACTTTTTATGTGGATGGATGCTCTAACCATGTTGACAACAACGGGCAAAAAGAACTTGTGGCTGGCGTAGGGAATGCATGGGTAAATGAGTCCACAGAACCCTCTGCAGGGTTCAAGATTGGTCCCCGAAGTAGTCACGTGGCTGAGTTGATTGCTGTGCATCAAGCCATCCTCACTGCTGTCCAACATCAACTCCACAAACTGGTCATAATCACAGATTCAGATTATGTCAGATTATGTATGGAACGGTTTTGTGGAGCACCTGGTTAACTGGAAAACCAGAGGCATGTTAGGTGCTAATAATAAACCATTGAAACATGGGAAGTTAATTAAAAATATTGATGATCTGGTCACCTCGAATGGGATGACCATCTACTGGAAAAAGATAAAGGGTAATTCCAAAGTAGAGGGACCAGACAAAACTGGAAATGACTTAGCTGATCAGCTGCCCAAAACCGGGGCCACCAAGGGGATCTAGTAGAGATTGAGTCCCTGTTGGGGGAAATCCAGGTCACAGCTTTCACTAGGTCCCAGAAAAATGCTCACAATGATTGTTTAACTGCACAATGGAGTAGGGAGTCCCCAGATGCTGATTTGATTACGGCTCAAAAAGGGGATCCGATAATTGGTACATTTTATCAACACATTGAGGACCCTGAGAACTTTCCCCTTCGGATACTGATTACATTGAGAAAGAGGACCTCAGAGTGTTGATGAAATGTCCAAAAATGTTCCGAATCCAAGACGGTTTGTTGGTGAAGAAATCCCTAGCTGGCCATGATCAGTGGGTGGTTCCTACCTCATTCCGAAGCCTGATGTTAAGTCACGCCCATGATGCGGCCACAGCCAGTCATAGGGGGTTACATACAACACTTGAAATTTTAAGAGACGTTGAATACTGGCCACACATGGGGCAGGACCTCGACCATTACTTGAAGGGGTGTTTTGTGTGTGCACATTTTCAGCCAACATCCCTCAAACACCGTGCGCCTCTGCAAAAGAGGGGGATGACACTGCCATGGTCAGATTTGCAAGTAGATTTCATTGGGCCCGTGATTCACTGCTCTAGGGGGAACAAGTATATGTTGACTGTGAATGCTTGTTTACTATGTGGGTGGAACGTCTCCGGCCCCAAACTGCAAGGCAGAAACAGCAGCTGCCCTGATTATCAACCACATCTTTTCGCGTTTTGGACTGCCCCAAAGGATCGAGTCAGATAGAGCTAGCCATTTCACCAGCGAAGTAATGACAAAGATGTGGGAGATACCTGGGGTTAAAAGGAAGCTACATATTGCTTACTGGCTAGCCTCTAGTGGTGTAGTAGAACGATACAACAAAACTATTGTGAGCATATTAAAAAAATGTGTGGCAGATTCTGGGCCAAGTTGGGATATTAGATTACCTCTTGTCCTAATGGCCATCAGATCTACCCTGTCATCTGCAACTAAAATGTCACAGTTTGAGCTGATAACTGGACGCAGGATGGTGCTTCCCCAGCATCTGCTCTATAGGACCCAAGAGCAGACATTGATCAATGCCTCCACAACTCATGAGTATGTTGAAAATTTAAGAAAACACCTTCAACATGCTTTTGCTTATGCTCAGTGAAATCTAGAAAGATCAGCCGACAGCATGAAGACCCACTATGACTTAAAAACTACCAGGAAAGAATACAATGTAGGAGACCATGTCTATCTATACAATTTCCAAAGGAACTAGGGCAAACAGCGAACATTTCTGCCTACCTTGAAGGGACCTTTTGAAATTGTAGACAAGATCTCACCAGTTGCCTACAAGATCCGCATCCCCAAAGGCAGTTTAGCAGAAGGGGAAGACAAGTGGGTCCATATTGATCAGCTAAAGTGTTGCCATCCTAGGCACACTCTGCAGCAACTGGAGGAGTCTTCTGGAACCCCAGAGGGGGCCACTCCAGATCCATAAAATTTCAACCCTAAAATATTCCACATATAGTTTATAAAATACAATAATAAAAATGTGTCCTGATTTCTCAAATGTATATGTCCGCCCCACTACATTAATAGTGGTGGGGAAATATCTACAAATATGTTTTTTGCTTTGTCATCCTAGGAGAGAGATAGAGACAAACCATGGAGACTAACCAAGGAGGACGACCCGGGGACCGGAAGCAAAGATCCAAGGGGCCCGGAGTATCGCTCAATACTCCCATCAGGACTGGCGAGGAGAACCGATCGATCCACCCCTTATGGAGGAAAAGATGCTGAACTTTGCCATTTGTGGAATCCGGAGAGATGAGGCTGACATCTCAGTCTTGCGAATTTCCATTGATGGAAGAAACCTGTCAAAAATGGGTGTAATACCATTTCTCACCTCTACCAGAAGCCGGTGTTTTAAAACCATTTTGTGTAAAGTTGTACATTGAGCCCAAACTATGCCAAAGAAAGACTTGCTAACAGAAGCCTAAGAGGAAGATACAATTTTAAACTATATTCTGAATAGGCCTGAAGTAAGAAATTGTTTGATGTATGTGTTAGTTAAAAATGAGAATTATATTATAAGAAAAGACCATTTTTAGACATTGGGTTAAGAGTTAAAGTTTCCCACACTGTGTTCAAACAAATTCCACAGTTCTCCCTTGACAAAGGAGACTTCCCCCTGCCCTTGGCTAAGAGATTGACAGGCTGGTGTCAAAAGGAACTGGCAGTGGCACCCTGGCCTGTTGCTCTCAGTGCAGACTGAATAGTTTGGGCTGAATAGAAAATGCTAATTCGGGTGTGACTGACAACAAACTGCTGGCAGGAAGAAAGACATGCGACCTCTGAGCCACCCAGACCTTGGAGGCAGAGACAAACCATTGTGTGGATTCAGAAAGCACAGCAAATGTATGTTTTAGAAAAAATGCTTATAACAAATTGCACTGAACTGACAAAAATGGGAAATTTTGAGATTGTTAAAATAAAAAATTTGCTTACAGTTTAAGACTAAGCTGGACATTCTGAGACCAAATCCCGGAATTATTCATATTGTAGCCACAGTGTTTATTCTATGAACACAAAAAATTACAAAAATATGCCAGATGGGGTGTGAATGCATGTCTAAAAATTGGTGCAGAACGAATATTGTGAAACCCACCAAAAGTGCGAAAAAGATGTCATTTCTGAACCAAAACTCTTAGGAAGATGAGAGTTGAAGAGAAGTGTACCTTAATTCATCTGTCATGTAATTTATGTAATATTAACAAGTTTTGTATATTGTAAATATGTGTTTTATGAAAAATAAGATATACTGTACAGAGAAAAGGGGAGAGTTTTTCCCCTTAGCCATAAACAAAACACATGATGACACAGGATGACACGCTGCTCCTTTCTCCAATCAGGGGACAGGGAATCCTCTGCCCTATCAGATCTTTAGAGGGTTGGGCATAGAGAATCAGCCTCCCCACCCACTTTGGAAATACATAAATAGGGACAGCTGAGGACAGATAGGACACACATTTTTCCACTACTCAACTGATTTATTGGCAGAGCACCCTGCAAGAAGATCCAGACCAGATCCAGACAATATTTAGACAGAGACTCTAGAACCAAACTCTAGAACCTTGAAGCAGAGAGGCCTAATCCAAAAGCAGAATTCTTCTTAGCAGGCCTTCAGAATCTTTTGTACCTGATTCTAACCCCTAAACTTCTACGGGGCCTAACCAAAATCCAACAGCCTGGCTGAGCAGTTCTGCTTCTAGCTAAGAACCCTGTGCTAGAACCCAGATCCAGACCCAGAGAGCAGAGCTGTATCCAGAACACGTCAGATCCAGACCATAGTGCTCTCCTGAGAGCAGAACCCAGGGACTGAGACCTGTCCAGTGGCGAGAGAGAATCCCAGCCAAACCCTTGACCAGATCTTTGACGGGGCCCATTCCGTTCCATTTCAAAGCTAGGAGTGAGTATCCAGTCTAGAACTGTACATAACCAATCTCTTAGTTTAAAGTAATCCTATTCCATCCATTCCAACCTATTCATAACTGTATTATTGAATCTCTTTTGTCTATCCTAAATTCTCCTCTCCTCCACATAATTCTTGATAAATTGTAGCGATAATCATCTATGCGCTGATATTTTTTCCAAGTGTCTTGATGCACAACAATCAGAGCGGAAGGCGCCCTGTTGCTGGTGCTTGTCCCGTTGGGTATATTGTAGTTTCATAGCCCTTAGCATAAGTCCATATTGATTCCTAATCTGTAAAGCGCAATCTGTCATTTTGAATCTTGACTTTATTTCTGAAAAATCTACCTTCACAAAAACCTCTGTAACTTTTGAACCGCACGTCATAGAACCAAAGTTTAACTGAAGCTAAGATCCTAAGCTCTCCAACAAACCCAAAACGACATTCCAATTCTTTATAGTTTTGCTGTAATGACGTTTTTCGCAGGCTGAAAAATTGCTGGAAATTGCAATTTGGCTCAATTTTACCACATGTCAAGGGAGCTGTTTCTTGTTTGCAACTGCTGAGTTTCATTTTCAATCTGATAATCATTCAGGAATCTTTGCTAGTGTTGACCTGAACCGATCCAAAGTAACTCTCACTAATTCTGAATCCCATTTAGCAAATTAAAGTCATTTTTAGCATTTTTCCCATTCATTGCAAACCACATTTAAAAGTGATTGATCTGTTTTAAAATCATACCTATTCTTTCTAAGCTTGCTGGTGGAACTGGGATTGAACTGCATTGTTGTTTAATATTCCTGAAACCTGTGTGTCCTCATTTCCATCTCATCATATTGCCTAGTGGGGGAAGTGAGTAGTCACAGGGGAAAAAGTGATCATATTATCTTTTGATTGAAATCATATCAATTTTATTTCTGTGTTGCATTCTTTCCTATTATTGCATTTCCTTGATGTCATATAAAGAATTCTCTGCTACTTTATTCTCCTATTCCTACTCCTAACTGATTAAAGAGATTGTTGATATTGTAATATTACCCATTGCTGATAACCGTTCATATTCATAAGTGTGCTAGTCAGATATTATTTTATTCATAAAAGTGTGATATATATATATATATATATATATATATATATTGTTCAATTTTTCAAATAAACCTTTTAATTTAAACAAACCGACATCTTTGCTCAGTGAGATTGGGGAGATACAAAGAGAGGGGTGTTATATAAGGGTTCATCATCCAGATTTAAAGAACTTTGACATAAAAATATATAAATAAGGGCTTCCATTGGGCATCCCATACTAGGCATTGACTTAGTTGGAGTGCTGGATTGAAGTAACTTACAACACAACAGCATCCTTTTCTGAGTACATAACTCAATTAAAAATTCAATTGGAGGATGATCACTGCATTGTTAACTAATCCTGACAAAATAAAGTTTTAAGTTCTATGTGTTTGATTGGTGTACTACGATAGACGGCACTGTATGCCTATTTCCTACACTCATTTAATGCAAAGGTGATTGGGGAAAGAATTGCCTTATCTCAATATGTGATACTCTTCCCTTGCTATAAATTGATACAGCTTTATTTAAAATGTAAACTTAAATTATGACCAACTTTGGAAAGGGAGGGTCCTAGGTTGGGTATTCCAACTAATTTAAGATTGTGTTGTTGGTTTGAATACAATTCGAAATTGGAGACCTTAAAACAGCTAATAATATATTTTCTCTACTTTCATACTGTACGCACTAAATGTATATATATGAATTTTGATGATGCGGGTGAATCCTTATGTCTTTTACACAGTGAAAATATTTAATTGATTTTAAAACTTTGTACGTTTAAAAAAAAGATTGTTACCTTCGATTCACAGTTTTAATAATTTAGTTAGATGTCTTTGCAAGGGCTTTTCATGTATTTATTTCTGTTTTCCATTGTCTGTTAGTGTTTCATGCAGTATGTGTTGAATTATACATTTAAATATAAATGGATTGAAAGGATTTTCTTTTACACATCAATGCACAATACAATAAAACTGCAAGTGCCACTGTCAACACACCTTCTAGATTGACACGCATCTGGAGGGTATGCTGCACTTGAATATGCACCCACATGGAAGCCTCATTTGTCCATGAGATTTGGCATGGAGGGGTAAACTGGTACAGAAGCCCAATGAATGATGATGATGAAGATGATGGTTGAAGAAAATCCTTTCAATCCATTTATATTTAAATTAATATTTTAACACAAACTGCATGAAACACTAACAGACAATGGAAAACAGAAATGATGGGTGCTGCTGCTAATGCAGGAACCCACCTCATGCCGCATAACAACCATTTGCAGGGCATGTAGGGATACATCTGAATGCTGCCAGGGTCCTTGTACATACTATCCCAAGGATTGCTGGTCATGCTTTACATGATGAAGCCGAGGCCGCATCGGACAGTGGAGTAGAGCCGTGACATTCAGAGCCCAGCGGTGAACCTTTTCCACCAGTGTAGGCAGCACACTTCGCAGAGTGGGACACTTGTGTAGAGAGGGCACACTTTGCAGATGGGGAGCACATTTGAAAAGTGAGGTAGAACACACAAACTGCAAGAGAGAATTTCATAGGACAATGAAAATAAGTAATTACATGTCAGGAACCTGAGCTGTGCTTATAATAGATGGTGCAAAGGTTATATGAGGATTAGTTGCTTTACTGGATCAAAATGTTCATGGTATAGAGAGCACCGCATTATCGTATCCTTGAGATGGAAACAGCTGAAATGAACTATTTTCTATTGTGGAATTAATGCTAGATCTTAACAGAGAATCAGAGGCATCACACGCATGTTTCGCTGTGCAGTAGACAGTGCTGTGTGTGGTATCTGGATAAACTAGGAGGTGAGGGCAGGAAAGAGTACTCACATACACATGGAACAGTACTAATGACACGATATAAAGTTTATTCTTTACAAGAAGATTACGCATATTAATATTTTGAGGAATAGGTAAATCAAGTAAGCTGTGAAGCAAATGAAAAACTTGAATGTTGGGACTCAGGTCTCAGGGTTCCAAGATCAGTTAAGCCACTCGAGAATTGGAATGAAAAACAAACCATCTTGTTCTGCTCTTAAGGCAGCTAAACATCCAACATTACAAATTGTTATGGAGTATTTCTGAGTAAAATGGACCTGCAAGTTGATTTCTTTTCACTTTTACCCGTAGGGATGCAGTCTGATGAGGAACGCAATGACGATTGTGAGATGTCTAGGCTGGAGGATGTGTCTGCACTGAAGTGTCTAGGCCGGAGGGTGTGCCTGCACTGAACTGTCTAGGCTTGAGAATGCGCCTGCACTGAAGTGTCTAAGCTAGAAGATGTGCCTGCACTGAAGTGTCTAGGCTAGAAGATGTGCCTGCACTGAACTGTCTAGGCTTGAGAATGTGCCTGCACTGAAGTGTCTAGGCTAGAAGATGTGCCTGCACTGAAGTGTCTAGGCTTGAGAATGTGCCTGCACTGAAGTGTCTAGGCTGGAGGATGTGCCTGCACTGAAGTGTCTAGGCTTGAGAATGTGCCTGCACTGAAGTGTCTAGGCTGGAGGATGTGCCTGCACTGAAGTATCTAGACTTGAGAATGTGCCTGCCCTGAAGTATCTAGGCTGGAGGATGTGCCTGCACTGAAGTGTATAGGCTTGAGAATGTGCCTGCACTGAAGTGTCTAGGCTGGAGGATGTGCCTGCACTGAACTGTCTAAGCTTGAGAATGCGCCTGCACTGAAGTGTCTAGGCTAGAAGATGTGCCTGCACTGAAGTGTCTAGGCTGGAGGATGTGCCTGCAACTGAAGCGTTTAGGCTTGAGAATGTGCCTGCACTAAAATGTCTAGACTTTAGGGTGTGCCTGCATTGAAGTGTCTAGGCTTGAGGGTTCTGCCTGCACTGAAGTGTCTAGGCTTGAGAATGTGCCTACACTGAAGTGTCTTGGCTGGAGGATGTGCCTGCTCCGCTGTGTCTAGGCTTGAGACTGTGCTGGCACTGAAGTGTCCTGGCTTGAATGTGTACCTGCACTGAAGTGTCTAGGCTTGAGAATGTGCCTGCACTGAGGTGCCTAGGCCTCAGGATGTGTCTGACTGAGGTGCCTAGGGTGGAGGATGTGCCTGCACTGAAGTGTTTAGGTTTGAGAATGTGTCTACAGTGAAATATCTCGGCTTCAGTGTCTACTAAACCGTGAGCAGGCTTGAGAGTGCAACTACAGTTTAAGTGGCCAGGATTGAGGATGTGTCTTCTGTGAAGTTGCTATTTTTGAGGGTGTGTCTACTGTGAACTACCTAGGCTTTGACACTGTGTCTACTGTGAAGTGGCTAGACTTGCAGATTTGTCTGCAGTGAAGTGGCTTGCCTGAAGGATGTGTTGGCTGTAGGATCTTGGTTTGAGGATGATTCTACTGTGAAGTGTCTGGCAATGAGGATGTGACCACATTTAAGTGGCTAGGCTCGACGATATGAATATTCTGCAGAGGATATGCTTGACGTTGTGTCTACAGTAAGGTGTCTTGGCATACAAATTTTTCTACAGTGAAGTGCCAAGTCTTGAGGATGTGACTGCAATTAAGTGTCTAGGCATGGGGATTGTTCTATTGTAAAGTGGATATGCTAGATAATCTGTCCATGGTGAAGATTTGCGGCTTTGAGGATGTGTCTAATATGATGTGTTTAGGCTTAAGAATGTGTCTAAAGTGGAATGACTCGAATTAATGTACATCAAACTGTGGAGGCAATTGAGTTTAGGGCCCTTCAGGAATGTGCATATGTAATGGAGGGGATCGTACAGAATAACTGAGTCCAAATAACAGAACAAACTCAGGAAGATGGCAAAGTACTGTTTTATTAACGATTATCTAAAAAAGTGAGTTTACAACGGACATCAACAGAGGTACGCTCAGTCTCTCAGCAAATTTTACACGGAACATCGTTTTTATATCAAAAATCCATCAGAGGTGACGTCATACTCTGTGGCAATAATTAAAACTCTATCAAGGGTTGGGAATGGCTACGGGAAACATCTAAGTATACTTTTCCATAGGAGCTAGGATTGTGATTGGCTGTCCACTATCAGGTGGACAACATATGCCTATCTCTAAAACATGTCATCTTCAGAAACATTAGATACACAGTTTCTCATTTGTCTTAAAACTATAAAGTCCTTCATTATATGTACTAATACAATTGGCAGGCAAGCTTGTGCCAGGTCTGGAACATTCGGTTTACTTAGAAGTACATAACTGTACAATTTGTTAAATTATAGCAATGAGGAGTCTTCTTATCACTGCACAAGTGTTAGTTTGGAGATCAGAAATATTTCAACTAGCAAGGATCAGGCCTGTACATGTGACGCAGCCACCCTGCAACATGGGGTTAGGCTCCATGTATTTGCCCGCTTGATTTACTTTGCATTTCTGTGCCGCAGCCGCCCTGCAACATGGGGTTAGGCTCCATGTATTTGCCCGTTTGATTTACTTTGCATTTCTGTGCCGCAGCCATCCTGCAACATTGGGTTATGCTCCATGTATTTGCCCGCCTGATTGACTTTGCATTTCTGTGCCACAGCAGGCTCCATGGGCCTCATTATGAGGTCGGTGGTAAGGGGTTAACGGTGCCGGTAAGGATGCCGGTGCCGTTAACCCCTTACCACCGCATTACGAGGTCCCTTAGCGGGTCCTGCTACAGCCGGCTGGTAAAACCGGCCGCCATTAGCGGGAGCCGCTAAAGGAACAGGGAGCTAACAGGCCCGTTGTTAGCTCCCTCCCCATTCCCATTGAGCCCTATGGGGGCTCAAATGGGAATGGGGATGGGTAAATTGAATGAGGAATTACTGGGTCCTCCAAGGTTGGAATGGCCCGGTAATTCCTCATTCAAGGAACCCGCGCCCGGACCCGAGTTTGGAGGCAGCCATGCCACAAATGGCGGCATGGCTACATTCAAACTCATAATGACCCCCCATGTATTTGTCCACCTGATTGTCTTTGCATTTCTGTGCCACAGCCGCCCTGCAACATGGGGTTCGGCTCCTTTAATGTGCTAACTTTGTATGATTTTCTGCACTTTTCGTGTGAGGTAATTACCTCTCTACGTTTCTCTATGATGTAATCACCTCCTGCGTTTCCTTCTGTAACCGGAAACACTGCAACCAATCTCTTAAATATAAGCGTCTAGATACTGCGGGGTTTTGTGCGCTGTATAAATGAATAAATAATATACAATAAATACCGCCAGGTCTGGGCGCTGCCAACAAATGCAATAAATAAATAAAATAAACACATGTCTGTTAAAGGAAGACAAAGAAAGGAGATTGAATGTGGAAATTGTGGATACATCTATCATGTGCTTGCTTCTTGGTGTTAAGCAAATATGGTCTATCTGTTTGGGCCACTGCAGGCTGCAATTGGATATTGCTTATTGCCTTTTGAGCCATTGAATGGTTTGCTTTCACCTACATATATTGCAGTGGAGACACTGAAACACTCAAGAATGTAGATGTGGTGGCTAAAGGGAAGAAGTCAAGCCAAGGAGGCTTTCAAGAAAAGATTCCTAGATCCTCATTCCCTTGGTAAGGACACTGGGATGGAGTGGGGCATATTTATACAAAGGCCCCAGCCTACATTTGACATATTTATATTTCAATTCCCGTAACCCTTTTACTGGCCAGACTTCATTAGGTTCCAATGGAAATTAGGATGAATATATTCATTCTGAAGACAGTTAAAAGTCAGATAATATTGCACGTTGTATTAAAGGGCAATGCGTCGCGCCTGAAAACACTTGTGTACAGATGCGTTATAAATGATCTATCATATCATAATGTCTTATTTCCCAAAGTAAATAAACTCGGAGGTGACTGAAGAGTTCACAACATTGGACTAAGCTCTAAGGTCACATTTATAGTTGTCCAATCTTTCTCACTTGTGGTTAGCATTAAGTTATCAACATGAGTAGCCTTTTGCTGTCTGCTTGGCTGACCTAACCAATTCTCTTTGGAAATGGGTGGGTCACAAAATAAAGTGAGACAACTGTTATAATTATAACTGCTCTTTTATAACGCTCTCAAAACCGGAGACCAGTTTTTAAGCGTAATTCGAAGATTCAAACCTGTGTTGCTCTGCAAGACAAACGTGTGGCCCCTGAGCTATCCTCCCAACTGTGTTCAGGCCTTGGGGTGGTTATCTCGGGCAGCTGATCTCCTGCAGCATTCAGTGTGTAGCTAGAATGAATCGAACACTGCTCACAGTTTTGCCACCAACTGACTTCAGTGTGGATGCCGGCAGGGAGCAGGATTCAGAGCCAGGCTCTTTGAATTGTTATACTTTTTTAGACATTCATAAAGTGGACATCTAGCACTAATTAATTCTCCATACAGAAATAGCCAGGTTCCAGGCTAAGGGAAAATGTATGTTTTAAGGTGTTTCTTGAGGTGTCCATAGTCTTCGATCAGTCTGAGAAAAAGAGTGATATAATTCCATAGATGTGCAGCGGTTACTGAGAAACCCATGGTCTCCCGATCTATGACTATTCGTGCTATGAATAAGGAAAAGACAATTGTCAGAAGAATAACGTGCGTGTGCAGGGACATAGAGAAAGACGTAAACAATTGCATTGCCTTCGAGTGTAGTTGGCTTTGTGGGCCATAGAGATGGCTTTAAAGGATATTTGCTGAGATACGGGTCGCCAATGAGTAGTGCAGAGTCACAACAGCAGACAGCTGAGTTATGTATTTGGTTAACCTGGTAGGCTTAGAAAGATACTATTAGCAACATCAATGTGTGACAGAGCCAGTGATATCATGTCCTGGACTGGAGAGATGCTCAAGATGGGGAACGGATATCTAATCATTTTTCAGGGTGAATAAATCACTCTGCAGTATAGTGGTAAGAATCTAAGAATTCCCAGATTCTTAATGATATGTTGAGGCGTATGTGGCACAATAAACAGAAGATACTGCCAGGCCATCATTGGCTCACTGGACAGTGGAAACCCATCCAACAGAATGTCTGTTTTATCTGTGCTCATTTTAAGGGAGGTTTCTGTCAACCACTTAGTAATATCAAGAAAGCGTGAGTGTTCCCAGGAAATTGATTAGTCTTTCTGGGGTGAAAACTGAATAAAAACAATGTGTCCCTAGCATAGTTATAAACAAACACACCCATCGTGTGTCATAGTTTAGTTAATGGGGTCATGTATATGTTAATGAATATTGGTGCAGATAGAGGGGCACTTTAGCACCCCACAAGAAAGGGGGCGTGCTTGTGAATCAAATGGTGGAGGGTGACTCTCTGAATACGTCCCCATCCTGTCAGAAAACATTGCATCCACTTCAGAATTACTCCTCCCATTATATCTCTGGGTCTTGACAAGATGGTGGAGTGGGTGTCCATGTTGAATGCCACAAACAAGTACACAAGTACCAAGGTTCTTCACTCTCTTTAGTCCATACTTCTCAAATCATCCACAATTGTGGAGACAATGGCTTTGGTACCATGAAGAGGAGGGAAGCCAGGGTCTATAATTTGGCAGACTTCCTGGGCTGGTGTAAGAAACACAACCTTAAGGGCAACTGCCACCACTTCTTAAGTTAACGAGGAAGAAAAAATGTAAAATCAACATTGCGGAATGAATGGGTTTGTGGAGTCTATTTTCTAATAAGCAAGAGGACAAGAATCGATTGAAGAACCAGATTGATTATTTGTATCCAACGGTGTACATATAGTTCCTCCCTAGATAGTGGCTTAACATTTTCTAAGGTGTTACAGATACGGTGGTCTACAGAGGAGGGACCAGTTGTGAGGCAGTCTGTTCTGTCAGTTGTTATTCCTGGGAAATGGCTTGGGTTTTTCTGATTTAACTGAAAAATGAGCTAATGGGAGTGTATTACCATGTGCACAGCTACTGCAAGTGCTTTCACCTCTGCGCTAATTTCATTAACACAACGTTTGAGGAAAATGAAAAGATGACAGGTTGACATTTTCTTATAGTACCTTTGTTTAGCTTTCAGAATATCCATTTTATAGTGTCTCGTGAATCTGACGAGACTCCTTTCGTATTTTATACTTTGAGCTCTGGCATTTGCCAGATCAAGGGTAAACCACCTTCATTTCAAGTTGGAGTTGTAGAGCCTGCTTTCTTTCATAGGTATGAGTTTGTCTAAATTAGACGTGACCAGCAAATAGTTATCTTGCATACCAGAATGAGATCATTGAGTCAGGGGTGCTCAGAAACGTCACAAGGCACATGCTTGGACCAATTCTAGTCTTTCCTGGTGAGTCTGGCCTGCACTGATATTGTATAATGATTTCTAACTTTCCCAAATAACGTGTGAAAGTGGATAGAGCAAGAACATTGTGAATCTCTTCCTTCTTTCGAGCTGCAGTGTTATAGGTACAGCTAGAGAAGTGTTTGTGTAGGTGTTTGATGGAGGTGACCAGGAATGGTATGTAGTACTTATTGGAGGTATATGAAGATCGTCCCACGGATATCTGTGTGCCTCACAACAGGGATGTGAATATAATTCTGGCATTGGTTGGTAGCCGGTGCAGAAATTGTATGGTAATTGATATTGATATTCACTTATAAAACACTTAAACCCAAGGGCAAGCCAACAAAGGTAAGTGGAAAGGACGTTTGGGAGTTATTGCCTTATCACCATTTCTGTAATCGTCCAATATCAGACTTGAGTCTGATGAGGAAGGTAGCGTGTTCCAGATTTTGTAATCACTGTTCTAGCATATCACAGGCTACCGAACTGTCAAGCATTATGACAAGTGATGTAAAATTGCTTCTAAGGCTCCAGGGAAGCCCCTCACTAATATCCAGTAGGGCCGTCTCCTTGCCATGTGATGCACGGACACCCGATTCATGAGTACCGAGAAGCTGATGAGATTCCACAGAATCTTGAAATTGCAGAAATGCAATTTTACAATGACCTTCATCAGAAATGGGCATTTGGCTATCGGTGAGTAATTACCCACCTGTCAGGAATTGCCACCTGGCAAGGGGGTATAAGCCTTGGATTTCTTTTATTATTACTAATTAATAAAAATGAAGCAGGTAATTCCATCTCTGAAAGTGTTACCTGCCAATCAAATTCCCCTTTCATAAGCTTTATACCAAAAACATAGTTTACACCTGTTCCCTGCTGCATCAGTAGTCTGATCTGTAGTGCCTCCTCTTCAGTGGCACAGAGCAGATACAGAGTGTACGAGTACCCATCTGACAGCTGCAGTGACAGAAATATCTCTTCAGCACAGTGGCTGCATTTAATACATGCACCAATGTGCCAAAACCCATCAAGGTTTGTTGTCCTGGTGTCAGAATAATCTCTAAACATAAGGCACACCTGAGTTATGGTATGGTGTGTGGTATCCACATAATTATCACAGCTACATCAGTTTGGAATTCACACATGTGTCAGCCAAATGAGCACAGTGAGAAAAGGTAAGACACCATGTAGATACAGTCACTGAGTATCTTTATTGGCAGACTCCGTGGCACAATGCCACCAAGCCCAGCATAACCGTCTTACTGCTGCGGACTGGAATGCTGTCTTACAAAGATGAGTCATCATTCCATGCACGCAACTTCCAATATGACACACAGCTCAACTGTTAAGGGATACTACTAGCAAGACCTTGAGCATTGGGGATGTCCTCTCTTTGTCCTTTTGTGAGGATATGTAACACCCTAGCCACACAAGCCAGCCCCTCCAAAGGAAGCTTGCCTAGAAGCAGGAATCAAAGGAACACACCCATTCGTGCAGGAGTAGCCTCACAACAGGGTGCTGCATATCTAAAGGCTTTTGATTCTATTGAGAAGGGAAGGGGTGGAGTTAGTGTAGTCAGAGGGAACTCTGTACAGTTGGAGGAAGGTTCCACCATCTTGATTCTCTCTGCCGCTATCTTTCCATCCTGACCCCCTCCTACTTCCTGTAGCACAAACCACTTTGGGTGTGAGGTAAGAAGGCAAGGTCAACAGGTTACAAGAGCTGGAATTTGGACCCCTAAAGCAGGCTAAATGCTTGTTGCTGTGATCTGTCTTTGATCTGCTGGTTGCTGGTTCAAATTCCAGCTCGGCCAACTCTGCCTTTCATCCTTCCGAGGTCGATAAATGAGATGCAATTTCGATTGGATAATAACAGTTTATTGTACATAAATGTGTCCAATGTACCGCGCTTTAGATTGAAGTGCTAATTAAAAATTAAAAAACAATATTATTATTATTATAGTCTAATCACCTAGGGTTTTGTCTTTAAAAGAAGGCGGTCTCCCACCACTTCTCACATTCACTTTGGGACAGCCACCTAAAAAGAATTTCATTGGACCTCTTTTGTGAGAGTGCACTTTCCACAGCCCTCCACCAATGAGGTGAAGACTTAGTGTCCAAGGCAGAGGTGGGGTCTGTTTCCTCCCCATCCCTATCTCCAAGCAACACTGTGGGTGAACCTGCTGCTGGAGCAAGGCCTGCATTTCTGCCAGTCATGAAAGATTAAAGAATATCGAGGCTTAATACCACATAATGGAAATACGCCAGTCACCAGGTCAAAGTATAATGCACATTTATTAATAGGCAGCTGTCTGGCCCTCAACACCCCACAATGTGTGCAAGCAGACATTTTCCACAATCCCGGACACAACGTCCAGCCCCTCTCCGTGTAATACATTTTCCTAGGGTTCATGGCCAATCCACATAATTAAGTCATGCTTTAACATCTTTGAATAGTTTGTTATTTTCCTTTAAACATTTCACATGTTTTCCAAATATAAGACACAAAGGTAACATTCCTTATTTTACTCGCTTATATTTGTTTATCATTTGTTCTTGAGTTTAAAGTCAGCTTAGTTTCAAGGAGCGAAAACAAAGATTTCTGCAGAAAAGCATGTTCAACTATTTGCTATTTTACTTTGCTATGTAAATGACTGATTAGTACAGCTTTTGCTTAACTCCAAGGTTTCTCAGTGTAGGGCAAATAATCCACTTTAGTAGCTTCAACATTCTTATCTACGTTGACATCATGGAAACAGTACAAAGTTCATTTTGCTCGGCTGGAGCCAAAAACACAATTCTAAACATGGGACAGAAAGCAAGAGGCGATCAAAATGGAGGATAACTCAAAATGGTGGCATAGTCAGACTGTTTCAGGTTCATTCAATGTGATTTACAGTGCAATGTGAATGTGCTTAGGCCAATCGTTTACTATCAGGCAGTGTTCATGCAAAATATACTTGTACAGTCACACAGCTGCCAGGCCTTTCTCGTGGTGAAGGACCCTTGAAGGTGTGCACTAGCCTCCTTTGCTGGGAGCTCGAGAAACAGGTCTGATCCTGTCCTTGATACCCCAGAATGGGACCCACAGGCATCCTAAGAACCAAGACAACTAGGAGCCCTGTATTTCCTCATGCTGAACCAATCAAACTGTCATTGAACTGGTTTTAGCTCATCTCAAACCAGCAAGAGCCTTCAGTGCTGCTTTTGGGCCTCTCAAAGCTCTTCAATCTCAAACAGGATGTTTGAAAGTGATCGCCGTCGCACTGCACTAGCTGAGCGTGTCATTGCCTTGGCTCAAACTACATGTCTTTTTGGCATCTGCTGCCTTCAATCTGCCTCTTGCCCCACCTACATCTTCATTGACAATTGTCATTGCCAGCCGAATTTAACCTTGTGGGTCCTCAAGTCCCAATCATCAGACAGCACATCAAACTACTTGAACTGTACCTGTGCATCCAGTCGCCTCTGTCTTTGCTGTCTAAATCACCATAAGGCCAACTGTGATGGCCCTCATGATCCACAGTTCCTTGAGCATTTTATCAAACCGATCCCACCTATCAGTAATTACAGTCATCAGCCTCCTTCGAAACTTACCCTTGAACTAACTCTGGTGGCCCTCATGATCCGCTCCTCCTCAAACATCCTCTTTGAACCTCAATGGGCTCTGTTTGTCTCCTGCATAACAACGCTCCTCACCTGTGACACCATGACCGCCACACTCATTCTCAAATTGCATGAACACCACTGAAAAGGCTTGTTCGCTGTAGCTGAACTATCAAGAAGGTATAATTGTCCATAACTGACCACCTGGTCCATTTTGTGATCTAGGGTCTGGTTAAGTCACCTGTGCACCTTTGCCCAGGACATATCCTTTTACAAAGAACATTAGCACTGTTAAAATTGCCTTTTCACACCTGTATTCTCACCCAGAGTTTTGCATTCTCTCTTGCTGTATCTTCTCTGTTCTTTCCATATTTACATATACATATTTTTAAAGAACCTAGATTGGACATTCCCTTTACTTTGAGATGTGATACTGTGTTGTGTGGGTCACGACTGAATCATATTCACACTCCTCTTGAGAGTACAACCTTTTCTCGACCCATGCTACCACAAAATGTGAAGGAGGTATATCTCTAGACCGAGCCTGTTTCACTGTTGGTTTGTAGAAGTGTGAGGACTGTGTTGGTGGTTTATTCCCTATCACCCTTATTCTCCTGCATAGCAGAAGTCCTTTAGCCACACAACTGGATTCAGATTAATTGTAATCACGATAACTTTAACTCAAGAAGGATGAAACCGGAAGAGAGGGAGACATTGTCAAAATTGAACAAGATCGGGAGCAGAAGTTCCAATGAGTCTTGAATAAAGAGTTACTAGGGCATTAAGATCATGGTGTAACTTTAACAGGTGATCGAATCTCGTCATTCAAGACAATCTTAAATTGAAATTTCTGGGACGATAGGGTTAAAATAAACTGTTCATAGGAACAGTCTTGGTATTCCTGAGGCTGTCTGCCAGAGTCTCATAATGTTGGCGGGTTTCGGAATGGTTTTATTTTCTAAAAGGCAAAGGGTCTGAAAGAGGACTTTGTGTGAATTATCTGCTTGATTATTCTTGAAGGACTACAAAGATTTTTTTGCTATAATAATTTGAGTGTTGAGTCTTTATGCGGGAGGTAAGGAAATCCCTATTGATAGTAGACTTATTTTTCCACCAGGTGTGCAAACATTTCCTAAGATCAGACCATAATTCACATAATTTGGTGGAAAAAAAGGGTTGCTTTGTTTTCTTTGAGTGAAATGTTATATCGTTTTGCATTAGTGGTATCGGACAAGATGTTATTAAAGTTAGCTACTTGCTGAATGTGGTCCGTGTCAAGATGGATGGAATGTATTGCAGAGTGAATCAAAGACAGGGACAATTTGGGAGTTACATTTGAGAATGTATGCATTTGTTTAACCAAGAATTATCTCAAAGTGAAAATTGGGTGAAGAGTCGACTGAGAATTCTATACATTTCTGATCTGGCAAATTAAGATCTAACAGAGATAAGTGGGTGGAAGTGATATTTTTGGATATAATCCAAACTAGCTGATGGCCCCACTATGTGCAGGTCCTGTATTTAGTAATTAGAAATCATCAACAGCAAAATCGGACTTGGTAGTTTGGGGCAAGTGGTCAGAACAATCGTCCACCCAGATTTTACAGTCACCAAGAATAGGCAATTTGTTAGAGTCAGTAGAGAGGGATAGAAGAAAATCACAACTTGTATCAACAAAGAGACACTTAGGGCAGGTAGGAATTGGGGTGATATATGAACGCCATACTGTGGGAGCCCACCTGTGGCCGATTTGATTTACCCTAAAGAATGTCAGCTGAGGTGACATTAATTGTGTTAAAGTGTTTAAGTTTAAAAGCTGATTTGAAAATGAGAGCGACCCGACCAACTCCCTCCCTTTGTCTATCTAGGCTAAGGAGAAAGTAATCAGCAGAAGTTGCCATATCAGCTTGGCAGGTAAGAGAGATGGATTCCTGGGGTTTCAATCCAGCTATCCCGGCCTGCCACAAATTGGCTGGAGCCTGTGAAGCTGTTTCTGGAGGGGACGTTGTTGATCGATGCATGTGGCAAAGACTTGCCAAGTGTCCTCTCCTACAAGTGAGAAAAAAAGGACTAGCACAATCTATTCTTACTTGAAAATGGATGTGTATCCCACTCTGGGAGAAATGATTCCAATGAAGAAAGTTGCTCCTAAGAGAAGGCTTCAGGAGGGAGCTGAGTTCTTGTGGAAGATCTTCTGAACATTTGCTACTGACTGACGTATGCCACCAACATGGCACTGCTCCTGCTGGCGATAGGAACTGAGGATTCATTCCTGATGTCCATTGCTGGAAATCTTGTCTGCTCCTCTCAACATTCCTTTAGCCAAAAAAAGATCTCAGAGCCGAATCACTTGTGGGGGATTTGGAACCAAACACCACTCCTATATCGGGAGCAGGAAAGTGAAACTGGAACGTGACCCACAATAAGAACGAGTAAGATAGACTGAAGCCCAGTGGTCTGAAGCCCAGTGGTCGAAGTGAGCAGGAATGGATGGGAGCCGTTTTCCATTCCTTTTATTTTGTATTGTTAACAGCTCCACTACTTATTGCAACCCTTTTCACCATTCCGGAACTGTTCTTTATGAAGTTAAAGCACACTTCCAATGTAACACTGACTATCAGTTACAGCTAAACTGAAATCTATTTCAACTCAATTGGCTGTCAACCAGCATGACTGCAACTCCTTAAAAATGTTCTGCACGTTTGTTCTTTTCGTCCTACTCTGTCCCCCGCCAGAGTCACAGTTCCATTCGTTTTTTGGTACACTTCTATCACTGCTAAAGCCAGTAGAAGCAAGGACACTAGGAAAAAGGTGCAGTGTCCCTTGCTTGAAATACCTCCAACCCTCAAAATAATAAAGGTGTTCCTTCTAAAATCACACAGCTCTACCACAAGTCGTGGTGTTTACTGTCATCTTCATGCACAGAGCAGTTGAAGAGCAGGGCTAACTGCACCACAGGCCTGTGACGCAGATAAGCTAGTCATGGAGGGAGTTGACAGGAGACATACAGAAGGTTCATCGATTTCTGTGAATGTCGCTGGCCCCTCGCTGGCCTTCAGGTAGTAGTTAACTCTTTGATGACTGGTATGAGAGTGGTTCTCCTTTGGTGCAGAGGAGAGCGCATTAACACAGCTCAAGGTGGAAAACGAGAAATGGGCGTGATGCTGGGATGATGTGGCATGACTGGCATAATGTATCCTAACGTTAGGAATGCGTTCGAATTCCAGTGTATTTCCAAAAATGGCAGATATTCATACCACTTTTGCGTCTCCGTCATAGCACGGGTGCTTTCTCTCTTTCTCTCGCTGCGCAATGCAAAGGCGGGTCTGTGACGCCCTCAGACTGCGCAATCAACGACTAGGTTAACGAGGACGAATCCAGCTGAAGCGCCAAACGCAGCCACTTCAACCCCGGCAGGTTGTCCGTAATTAGCTTTAATTAAGAACGTCTCCAGCAAAGGCCAGCGCTGTCGGAGGCTGGGCACGCGAGGCGTTCATCAATATTGATGAGCTGACAATGTCAGGGGTGGCAGGGTTGTGAACTATATTTCCATGTGTGTAATTGCCGAGAATAGCGCTTGCGGAGTTTCTAGGGAGCCATTAGAGTGCTGAGTACATAGGCAGACCTTCTCCATGGCTGACCTAGTCATCCTTGGTGAATGGCGCTGCCGCGCAGAGCATTTTAGACTGTTATCACTATGCAAAGACAGAGCTAAAATAGGGCAAAGTCTGTGGGGGTGCAAGGAGACAGGGGCACAGGCAGCCTGATCTCCATATCTGGCGCTGTAGAAAAAGGAGTCCTAGAAAAGTCCTTATCAAGTTTTGATATCTGTGGCTGTAGCCTGTCCTCATGGGTATGCACAAATGCACCACCGTTGACTGAATGAATGAATGAATGAATGAATGAATGAATGAGTGAATACATAAATACATAAATAAACAAATAAATAAATAAATCTAGCATGGCTCTGCTCGCTGTATCATCACCAGGAATCCCCTGATTGGGTATTTCTGAAGTGATGGCAGTGTTGTTTTTTTTTCATCAGGTAATTGAAGAATCTCATTTAGATTGTTGTTATTATTATTATTATTATTATTAGTATTATTATTATTATTATTATTATTAAGCGCAGACCTAGTTTCAAGAAGCAACAGAGCACATTACAGTGGTGTACAATATTACAGATGCATAGCGGAGGGCTTTTCAGAGTTAACAACAGAACAGATATACACCGGGGGTGGGGGGCTATGGGTGGGACATTATTCAGAGGGGAAGAGAGGAGTACAGCTGTACCGGGTGGCGGGAAGGAGAGAGGCTGGCAGCATCCAGCGGTCAGGTAGCACGAGTGGCTACGTGATGGCCTAGGTGGTGAAAAGGAGTAACCCTGTGAAGAAGTGGGTTGGGTATATGTGTGGGTGAGGACCAGGTATTGACGTGTACAAAACATGTAGTGGAACAGTGTTCACTGATGGCCTGCCCCACTTCCAACCGACCCTATGCCTGACTCTTTCCCTTTTTCACTCCACCCCCCCCCCCACCACTGTGTTTAACATGCATACTACAAAGACTGACACAAACACAGTGGGGAAAAATTGATCCTAAATGACCAACATTACTTTCAGTCATTGTTCCACAGAGCATATAGCCTCATATACCTCCCCTTTCTAATCACCCACCATTCACACATTTTAATATGGGACATGCCAAACCCACCCCTCCCATCCACTGATGTCCTGCACATAGCGCTGCCTGCAGACATTTTACGATCAACGCTGATCACTGCAGGGGCAGGACTATGACTGTCTCAAGCAGGCTAGGAAGAAAAACAACAACCAAAGAGCTCAACGATATGCAACATTAGAGTAAAGCCAGCAGGACTGAGGTTCGAATCTCCAGTGAGGGGATATCAACCAAACAAACATGCCTTTCTCCTGCTGTCCAGTGATGGCTCTCAGCATGACAAAAAGTAATGGAGCAATGGTTGATTTTAGCAAGCTGTAGAGGAACCCCTTAGCTCCCACCCACGTTCAACAGTGGTGTGGGCGAGGGTTATGGAGGTCAGTCTAGCATTGACTTGCACAAGTATAGTGATTTTGGAGATGGAGCGATGGAGTTTCAGCTACCAGCTTGGGAGAAACTCGGGTAGAGCAAGTGTGCCTTTCAAGGTGATAGTCCTTGGTTGTTCGAATTTCTACCAAGTAATTTTCAGGGAGGCAGCAAGGGAGTTTCTGTGCAAAACATATTATTGCACGTTCTAAAGGTCTAAAATGCTAAATTCCTAATTCTTTTAAGTGTATTACTTTATTCAATGTGGTACACATGATCGACATCAGAATGATACAGGGATCAGTATGTCCTGCAGGAATTCATACCAGGGTCTGTGTGGCACACACACAAGTTCAACAAGCATTTAAATGGCCGGGGTATCTTACCATCTATGGTGCAGACAGTGTTGGAATGTTTGGACTCCCTGGTCCAAGCTATTTATTTTAATTTTATTTTGTATTGTATTTATTTATGATATTTAAGTAGCGCGCCGAACCCTGAGGCATCTGGGCTCTTTAAGTTTAAGAAGGCGGTTACAAAGTGCATTGATATCCAAGTACATACAATGGGAAAGTCTGACCTCATGTTGCAAGCTGGCTACATCAAAGCATGCAGTTACAAGTAAAGTCTGGGTACACACTTTGGGAAAGCCTGACCTCATGTTGCAAGGCGGCTTCATAGAATAATGGAGTTACAAGTAAAGTCCGGCTACACACTTTGGGAAAGCCTGACCTCATGTTGCAAGGCGGCTACATCAGAGCATGCAGTTACAAGTAAAGTCTGGGTACACACTTTGGGAAAGCCTGACCTCATGTTGCAAGGCGGCTTCATAGAATAATGGAGTTACAAGTAAAGTCCGTTTACACACTTTGGGAAAGCCTGACCTCATGTTGCAAGGCTGCTACATCGGAGAATGCAGTTACAGGTAAAGTCTGAGTACACACTTTGGGAAAGCCTGACCTCATGTTGCAAGATGGCTACATCAGAGCATGCAGCTACAAGTAAAGTCTGGGTACACACTTTTGGAAAGCCTAACCTCATGTTGCAAGGCTGCTACATCGGAGAATGCAGTTACAGGTACAGTCTGAATACAAACTTTGGGAAAGCCTGACCTCATGTTGCAAGGCGGCTTCATAGAATAATGCAGTTACAAGTAAAGTCTGGGTACACACTTTTGGAAAGCCTGCCCTCATGTTGCAAGGCGGCTTCATAGAATAATGCAGTTATGAGTAAGGTCCGGGTACACACTTTTGGAAAGCCTGACCTCATGTTGCAAGGCTGCTACATCAGTGCATGCAGTTACAAGTAAAGTCTGGGTACACACTTTGGGAAAGCCTGACCTCATGTTGCAAGGCGGCTACATCGGAGTATGCAGTTCCAGGTAAAGTCTGGGTAAACACTTTGGGAAATGCTAACCTCATGTTGCAAGGCAGCTACATCAGAGAATGCAGTTACAGGTAAAGTCTGAGTACACACTTTGGGAAAGCCTGACCTCATGTTGCAAGACGGCTACATCAGTTTATGCAGTTACAGCTAAAGTCTGAGTACACACTTTGGGAAAGCCTGAACTCATGTTGCAAGGCGGCTACATCAGAGCATGCAGTTACAAGTAAAGTCTGGGTACAGACTTTGGGAAAGCCTGACCCAAGGCGGCAGCATAGAATAATGCAGTTACAGGTAAAGTCTGGGTACACACTTTGGGAAAGCCTGACCTCATGTAGCAAGGCGGCTACATCGGAGAATGCAGTTACAGGTAAAGTCTGAGTAAACACTTTGGGAAATGCTAACCTCATGTTGCAAGGCGACTACATCAGAGAATGCAGTTACAGTTAAAGTCTGACTACACACTTTGGGAAAGCCTGACCTCATGTTGCAAGGCGGCTACATCAGAGCATGCAGTTACAGGTAAAGTCTGAGTACACACTTTGGGAAAGCCTGACCTCATGTTGCAAGGCGGCTACATCAGACCATGCAGTTACAAGTAAAGTCTGGGTACACACTTTGGGAAAGCCTGACCTCATGTTACAAGGCGGCTTCATAGAATAATGCAGTTACAGGTAAAGTCCGGGTAAACACTTTGGGAAATGCTAACCTCATGTTGCAAGGCGGCTACATCAGAGCATGCAGTTACAATGGTAAAGTGTGCTTATGTTTAGATAATTGGTTTCAGTGCAGGAATGTTTGGGGGAGGTTACATGGTAGATTTACGATAGTTACATCCAACTTACAAGTCTGTAGCATGGTATACTTATGAAGTGTAATTGCAGGACTGCAACATACAGCATGCAGAAGTGCTTCAAATGTAAGTAGGTTGTAGTAAGGTAGACCAAGCTACTAGGTCAAGTCAAGTGGTTACAGGTCTTCAAGTTGCAACATAGGCAGTGAAGCGCTCCCAGACAATCTTGTTGGTTATAAGGCTGGAATGGGTGAGTAGGCAGTGTGGGCTGCTGGGTCGGGTCCAGAGGTAACAGGCTTCAGATGTTCTTGGGATAGCAAGAGGCTGCTAGTCAATCAGGTAGGTTCGGTTTTGCAGATCGGGTGAGAAGGAGGCATAGGTTGGTAGGTCAATTCCAGTGTGATGTGGTCGTAGAATCGGTACGATGTGCGGGCTTGCAGAACACACTTCATAAAGCAGGGGGCTGCACAAGTCGGGTCACATCATAGGAAACGGGTGCTAAGAGGCTGGGCCCGTAGCGTGGGCAGCAGAGTGTAGCAACATAATTTAGCAACCAAACGAGCATGCAGATTAGCAGAGGTCGCTTCCACAGATTATAGACTGTGATGTGAGGGCATATTACAACACACGCATATTGAGCGGTACTTCTATATTTGACCATACAATGAACTATACAATACAAGTGAAGAGAGTTTGATGAGCTGATGTGGGGAAAGGTCTCAGTTTGAGATATCATTTGACATGTACATATCGCATTGTAGGAGGTCAATAGGTCATGGTGCGGCACCCATGGCACAACATGGCGGTTGCATTTCAGCAGGGGCAGAGGTTAAGTTGAATTTTTCAGTCAATAATGCGGGGTGGTGGACGGCGAACAGGTATAGTTGAGGTTGAGAGCGCGGCGTAGTACAATGCCACACAGTAGTATTGGGTGGGTACAGAAGACGTTGAAGATGCTTACTGATAGTCCGAAGGAGAGATTGTAAAGCGCATTAACAGCCCAAGAGCATCGAGGCGCTATTGCAAGAAAATGTCTTAGTGCATTGAGGATCAGGTTTTCAAGCAGATGGGCCCTCCAAAGCTTCTGTCTTTAGTGATGGGTGAATAGTTGACGGGGGCATGCTCTGCTCTGAGGGTGGCCTGGAGGAACTGGAGTGGCCCGTGCCTGCGTTGAACCATTAGGTATTCTCATACCTGGCACAGCAGTAATGCAACATATGGGTGAAAGAGACCCCAGCCATTGGCTGTGGGAGATTATCCGATCTTTGAGAAGACACACCCACTTCTGTGCTCAGCTATGGGAGAACAATGCAGACACCAACATGAGAAGACCTGTACCCAAACCATCATCTGGACGGTGATATCACACCAGCCGGGGACGATAACCATTTTAGCTTTCCCCTGCAGAAATATCCCCTGTAGAACACCACTATCATAGGTCATTGAGGGTGCATTCGGAAGCCTGCCTGATGCAAAGAACAGCTTTCAGATTGGGATCTGTTATGGCCGAGGGGTGCAGTGTGAGCAACTGGCATGCTTCTGTTCATTGCGGTTCACCAGGGACGCCTGGAATGCCAGAGCGTTGAGGTGCCCACTATATATTTATGTTAAATACATACTTGAAGCAACTTTAGACTGTCTATGCCTGCAAACATCATCACAACAACCACACCTTCTCTGAAAATAACTTAAATATAGACCTACAGAAATAGATCTACTGTGACAACATCACTAATTCGCTCAATTGGTGGAATTGGCCAAAATATAAAATGGCCCTTAAGTTCCAATGGTCATTTCATGATAAACTGTTTGGGTAGCATCTCGGGCCACATGTGGGAGTGGATTTACGGCACGTGATGCCTTTTAAAGAAGAATAACCCTTTACGTTGGTCAGCATAACTAGTTGCATTGTGCACGGATGCCAGGGATTGCCCAGGGGCAAGTACTACGATAGCCAATGCCATGCCAGCCTTTAGCAGGGCCTGATATCAGTGTAGCAGTGTTGGGGTGACCTCCCCCACAGACCGCCCTTACAATCAGGACCCCCTAGTGGATGCAGTACCTTTGACGAATCGAGGAATTTCAGGCACCATCAGCACACAACCTATTGACTGGTTTTACAACATGTATTACGTTATTTTTTGTTCTTTTATACAGTGTATACATATCCAACTACTAATGTCCTCAGGTCCACTGGTTCCTCACGTGATCAAGCACACAGTTGAGTGTGAAAAGCGTTGTGTGTGGGTCGCGCTTACGGGCGTCCTGCCTCTGTTTTTTCCACTGCCTCCAGCCGTAAATCTTTTTTAATCATGTTTCTTTATCTTGTATGACATAGTAAATCTTTTGGACCCTTATTTTGGTGTCAGCTGTGCATCTTTTTTCATGACTATGGCCCTCTAATCGGCCGCGGAGAGTGCGGTTCATTTTTCCTCTCTTTCTATTTATATATATATATATATATATATATATATATATATATATATATATATATATATATATATATATATATATATATGTGAAATAGTTCTTTTTGAACTAGTTGACATATTAAAAGAAAGAAACATGTGTTTAAATCTAACATTTGATTTTGTTCCCCATCACATGCATGCAGGACTAATCAGATAGATAAGAGCTTGGATAATTGCAGTATCTTTGCTAAATGTTCGTTTCAAGTCCATGGACATGCATTGCCCCCTTCTCTTCCCTCCGTCTCCCATCCCTTAGAACTCCCTTTATCCCTCTCTAGAATGTTATGCTATGGCATTATTCTGTGTTTGTCAGTTGATCGAGGGGGACACCCTGCTGGGGGGCTCTATGCTGGATGCGGGGGAAGACACCAATGGTCAAAGTGTCTTTTATTACAGCAATAATCCACTGAACCAACTCAATTTTTGCAGAAAAACCCTGAGCAGAGGACTATGCTACAGATGCTGAAATGCTACAGAATTCAATTCGACGAAGAAGTGGCATAAATTGTTTGCAATGAATCCTTCACATTTCACACGATATTCTTTTTATTGCAGAGCTGTTCTCATTTTGTTTGGCCAGAAATACAATATTGTGGTCTACAAACGTACCCGCCTGAAGTAATCATGGACCACAGAGCACTCAAAATGAGGCCTGTATCTGTGTTCCTTGACAGTAAAGCAACACTTGCCTTATTAGCTCCCAGGAAAGTGTTGCTGCCCAAACAGGAGGCAGGGAAGGTGGGCTATATCTGCCGGGATAGGCCCACATCCGATTCTTCCTCATGAGCCACTTCTCTGAGCTGCCATATCTGTTGGCCATACACACCCCTCGTTACCCCCTGCCTCACCATATCCCACTCTGTTCCCTCATTCCCTCACCTCTCATACACCCTGCACACAGAGCCCACTCGCGCACCTGTCGTTGGCATCACTTCTACCTCTATACTGCGTCCCTCGTAGAAATAGATAAACGACTTCCATCTTACCTCTCTTACTGTCCATCTTGTTTTGTAGGGAAATTGGGCATGCACTATACGTGTGGTGTCCATTTCCTTTTTTTTTTTCTTTTTAAATGAGTAGCACCTTGGAGAAAGGGCCTGGGGTGCTAATAGCAATAATGTTCTTCCAGGCGTAAGCCACAGTTGCACACTTTGCTTGGGCGCTTAACACAGGACAGCAGGAGATTACCGGGTAGTGCAGTCACCTGGATAGATTTTTAGAGGAGTCAAGTAAATGAATGCACCAGAAACTGGCTTATATTAATAACCAACTATACTTGCCTTAATCCCCATGTACAACAAGACATGAAAGTTCACTGGACTCAACAGTTTAGCTTTTGTGTAGGCAAGTCAAAGGCTTTTATCAGGCACTACCATAATGGTATTCATTGGAAATAAGATGGTAACAACTGGAAGATTGTGTTATTACTAGGCCATATGATGCCAGTGCCTTAATGTGTGATCTGTAGGGGTTGTCGTTGTGGTAGATATGGTCCTCTTCATAGTGGGTCATGTACAGATTGGCGACATCTGGTGCAAAAGTCGCCCCCGTGCTCACCTACCTACCAAACCTGCTTCTACTTTGTGGAATCTCCCACCAGTGGTGGGACACTTCAGCTGTGGACAATGTGTCGCCTGCCGATTCACCACAAACAGGAAAACATTCACCCACAAAAATCTCACCTGGAAATTAAACAGCCACACGAATTGCGAAAGTAGATTCGTCATCTACGCCATCAAGTGTCCCTGTAACTTGGTATACATTGGCAAAACCATTAGACCCATCAAACAAAGGATTAACGAGCACAGGTCCTGCGTTAAGAACCAAGTTGAAGACAAGCCTTTGGTTGAACATTTCATCAGGAAAAAACATACCCACGAACAATTCTCCTGGACGGTGGTTCAGCAACTCCAGCCACAACGACGTGGAGGCGACATAAACTTGGCCCTCACAAGACTTGAGCAAAAATGGGTTCGCAAATTGGACTCAGTACGGAACGGCTTAAACATAACCGTCGAATGGAAACATTTCTGAGACACAAACACCTCCAGCATGTCACTACGCAGACACCCACCCATACGAGGGGCCCCGTAGATTAACCACCATCTATAAACACGTCATGCCCATGCGCTAGCACTATGAACACAGCGTGTCTGCATCCACACGGCGAGGGACCAGGGCCAGACAGGATCTGACAAACACCACTTGCTGCCAGCAGGTCCCACTATTTAGTGCACTAGAGCTGTGTAGACCGGGTGGATTCTGTCTCAGTTTGTTCTTTGATAAAGGTCTCTATATGTCTTTGATTGTAAATAACAACACGAGAGGGGCGCCACATCCCCTTGACCCCGTGGCAGACTTCTTGACCACTCCAGTATGCTGCCCAAACCGGACGGGTACACGTTGACCCACCCCACAGCTTGGAGCGCACAGCGCTGCGTTAACATGACTTGGCCCATAGGGACTACATTGCCCATCATCCTGTGTGGCCATGCTTCTTTCCACTCCATTGGACATCACGCCTAGCTCCACGCGATTAGCTCCCGCGTCTAGCCTCAGTGTCACAGCGCCTCCCGATTGGCTCTTTGCCAGCCCTAGAATAGCCTTTTAGTCACAGCCACTCCGCCTTTCCATACAGCAACCACGGCGTTCAGAGGTCCTCGTCCAGCTAAGCACCTGCGAGATTACTGCGGTAAGTTACCGTTAGGAGCACTTTGCGTTTTCGCTCTATGCCCTCGGCTAGAAGACTGGGCAGCACTTTAGACGCAACACTAATGCACCACGTTCTCTCCACTCCAATAAACGATTTTTTCCAGGCACCGTCACGTAGCCCACAATAGCACTAGATTGCCCAGCACGGCATTTGCACATGCTGTGTCTACCTTCTTGCCGGCAGTGAGGCCCTGAGGTTTTCCACTCTCACGTGAGCACCATTGTCACCCTGGAGGTTCTTCAGCAACCTGCTGATCTCGGCCACCCATCACGTACCGAGTTCCATCCTGGACACAACAGCACTGATAGTGCACTTAATACCTCGAGGACACGGCCCCCACTACAGTCAGTAGGCGTGCCTTTCCCAGCACCTATGAGCACTTTTGGACCACCATCACTAACAGTATTCTGTCCATCACGCTCAGTTCGGGATCCATTACCCTTTTTTTCTGTCCCCTTTCAGATATGGGATCAGTCCTGGCCTATACCAGTCGCACGGGACCCTGAGAGACGTCGGCCCGTACAATACGACAGCTGACTCACCAAGTGCCATTTATGCACCGGCAATCCTGCATTTTCAAAGGATTACCTAAACAGCAACCTTCTGCTACCACAGCAGTAGGTAAGCTGTTCTCCAGATACACCACATGATGTATCGCCTTGGCACTACTTTGCCTGTATTGAATACTTTTAGTACTTAGTCAATCTATACCCGAGATCCTCACAGGTCTGTTTAAACCCACAGTTTCAACGGACAGCACCGCCACAGGTGCCTCTCATGACGAAGGCCAGAACAAAGACAGGCGCTAATCAAGCCCCTTTTTTGGCCGAAACACACCCTGTGTCGATCCCTGTGACACAACTATACCATCCCCCCTCGTGTATGTTATATGTAAATATTGTTGTGTGCACCATGTGTAAGCTATGCCTTGGACCTATGCAAGTCTCAGGCGCATGTTTCCCTCCATCTGTGGGAGATGTGCATCCGATTGAAGTTTTGACCTCAATAATTCTGAGGCTGACACCTATCCGTGTTACTACTATCCATCACCAACCTTGTCCGTTTATATTTCACTTACCTTTCGTGCTTATCGAAAGAACTGTAAAATAAATTGTCTAGTCACCCGAAACTTCCTGTGTTGATGCAAAATAAATATACACACACAGAAGTTCTCTGTTTTCTGTCGGATCTTTTCATCCTGATTTTTTGTCTATTATATGTATCTGTACCCATACAGTCCCCCCTTTTTCTTCCTGCACTTATCAGACCTACCCTATCTGCTGCCTTAAACCTACCACTTGCAAATTGCTGGCTGCACTAACACTGTGTGTTGCCTTTATTATTTATGTATTGTTATTTATCTGTTTCTCCTCTGCTTTGCACTTTCCACTTCTCCCCCTTCCATGCACTTTTCCCCTCCCCCTCTCCCATGCACTTGCGCGTTCTCAATGTCACTGGGCCTAGTAAAATCGCTGTTTTGTTCTCCCTTGTGCCCCTCCCTTGCATTGTTGTGCTCTGAAACACTTGTGTACGAGCACGATAGTAATAAAATATCAATATCAATATCAACATCATGCTTACAAATTTCACTAACTCGTGTAAAACACTGGTAAATATGTGTACAAACCCCTGTAAACCATTCATGTACCCTGCTAAACTGCATACGTGCACCCCTAAGTTAGTTCTGAACCCTGTCTGCTTGCATGCACCCCTAAATCCAATATGCAATCTCACCACGAAGAGGTGATTCCCATGCGAGAGCTTGCGTTGTCAGATCCATGAATACGCTTCATTAGCCACATTTGTCTGCATGCAGTGGACTGCCTGCCGGCCCGTCCCCTGTAATGCCCACATTTTTCCATGTTCTTCCCCATTTTGCGATTTACGCCCCCCACTCTGGCCTCTGCACAGGCCACCCCCATCCTCTGCGAGGTGTCCCTGGAAGGGGGATTGACTGCATGCAGAGAGGTGCCGAGCCTTCGCTAAGTTAACGCAAAGTAAGAAAAAGTCCTGTGCAGCCGATTCCATGAATCGACAAACAGGATTTTGCGTGCCGTTTGGCAAAAAAAGTACCTATTCACTCCGCAGGAAATTCCATGAATCGGGCCTTAAATCTTTCCACTGGCTCCTGGTTGCTGTACTGATCAAATTCAAGACCCTCTGCATAATCCACAAGGATTCTGGTGCCTGGGACCACGTTACATTCAACTCCCTTGCCCCAAATACCTAGCCACTAGAGCACTTCGCTCATCTAGCTCTAACTCTCTGCAAATCAGATGTTTTTTCAAGCAGATAGTGGGGGTAGATCTCTCTCTTCCGGAGGAGCCTTCCTCTGGAATGGCCACCCTGCCCCTCTCAGACTTGAACCAGATCTCCTTAAGTTCCAGAAGCTCCACAAAACCCTCATTTTCTCTTTTTCCTCCCCCCTCCAGCCCCTCTGCCAGAGACAGGTGACCTGGCTTCTTCACAGTGTCACCCGGCCCTCCCCTTCCCAGTCTATCTCAGCACTTATTCTTCCATCACACCCCTCCCAACTCTTACCATGTTCTTGCCCTCACACTCCACCCCACCCACATTCAGCTGATCGGGCTGACGTAGCCCGCCACCTGACTTCCTTGGCACTCCCCTGTGGTCACCCTTGCTACCCCTAAAGAAAAAAACATATTTTTTAATGGAAGCTCCTGGGCTGGGGCCAGCACCATGTGGCCCTTTGTTTCTGGAGTGGCGGACTTTCTTGTTCAGGCCTCTTAAAAAAAAAATAAAAAAAAAAAAAACAGGGGGTTCCACAAGTGTACCACTTTGAGCCGTGACCCTAAATAAGAAAGAATAGGAATAACACATAATTTGTCGGTCTGGAATTCTATACCATAATTACTAGACTCATAAAAGGTTTATTTCAGGCACACTTCAGGGGGTGAGCCACGTATTTAGTCTGTTATTAAAGACCTCAAATTCACAATGCAGACACAAACTTCCAAAAAGCATTCAGAGTAGAATAAGCATCTATTTTGTACTATGTATTTTGCTTTTTGCAAGATGCAGTTATAGCATCTTTTTTTCTGCCGTTGCCTCTGTTATGATCATCACAAGACATTCCATCTCTATGTCCTCGGCCACTGGACAAAATCCTTGTGCTTAAAAGTTTGTGTACAGTGGAGAAATATTTGACCATAGCACAGGAAGTGGCCCTTGATTTCATTTTGCCACAATGAATGCCTTGTTTTAATGTGTCTTTTTTTCCTATTTCCATGGCATGCTGTTCTGGATGCTTGTTTGCATGTATGAGGTAACGAGTGCCCAGAGTATGGGATGCCGTGTCAGGCCAACAGACTGAAGCCTGAAAAGGAGATCCACACAGGCTTGACCTGTGGCCAACCCTGCAGATGAACGGGCCTGTTGTTCAACATATTACCAGTTTAATGATATCCACTACAGAGTGTAATCTGCTTTCTGACTTTGAGAACATTCAGACATGTAATTGCTAATTTTACTTTAGCCAGTAAGATAGCTATAGCTGGTAAGATTGCTCTGTGGGATGGGTGCGCAATGCAGCAATGTGTGTGTGATCGGCAAGTTGCAGGTTCGAATCCCTACAAGGCCAACTCAGCCATTCATCCTTCTGAGGTTAATAAATGTGTACCAAGACAGGTTGGATGATATTGTATGTATATTTGTTCTATATAAAGCACATACCGTAAGTGCTATATAATAACACATCATTATCATTTGGCCAAGGATGTCTGCTTGCATTCACAGTAATTTCGTAATATGGGCCTATACACACTGACATTAATGATACATAAGGTGAGCCATTCTGGTATGAAATGTATATCACATTACAGTGATATTGTAACCATATTTTTCGTAGTTTATGAAGGAACAAGGCTATGTGATGCCACTTCCTGTTATGTTAAGGGGTGAAGGATCAAGATGCATCTCTTCCTGTGATGTCACTTCGGGTGGGATCCAATGACATCACTTCGGGTGATGTCATCATATGTCAAAGGTTGTGTGATGTCTCTTCCGCTCCCCCTGCATTTCGGTCAAATGACGGCCCTGTTGGTAAGATCCGTAAGATTCAACGAGAGCCCAGTAAAACAGCCGTCTGTTAAACATGGTGCCAGGGGGGCGAAGAACACCCCATGCGGCACCGACAATGGTACCTCATGTCTCTGCTTCCTGTGTGGGTGTGAGAATTAGGATCTAGAAGCAGCCCCAGGGAACGATCGCGCAAACCTTGCCTCCCCTTCACCCCATTGGTAGCCCCTCTGTTGCTGCTGCACAGATCAGAGGGCACGATGCAAGAGGCGCACTTGCTCGTGTCCGGTATGACCACGTGGTGAAAATGAGTGGCGCTGCTGAGGGGGGGGGGTTGCTGAGGGGGCTATAGCCCCGGGTCTTTTGGTTGTAGCCACGGATGGAGGCTCAGATACTACAACGAAAATGCTAGCTAGCCCCTAGTCCTGCCAATCTCGACATTAGCTTAGCCGATGATCTTTTCCAGACCTAGCAACACCCACTGAGTTTGGGAATAGTGAGAGCTCTTAATCCCAATTCATTGGAACTGCAACAGTAAAACCAGTTCTCCCCATTAATATAATAATTGGAATTTTAGAGGTAAGGCTGAGCGCTGAATGCCTTATGCAACTTGTTCAATCAATAATTCAAACTGTCTAATGACTTGTCAGTTATGGAAAAAAAAATGCAATTAAAATGTGAGCCCCGTGGTGATAGGGTTCTGTACATTTCCCTACCTTTCCCCTCCCACCTTTTCCCACTGTTTCCCCCTCCCTCCGCTGCGCTCGCGGAACACACCAGCCCTGGCATGATTGATTCGAACCCCACAGTGCAGGCCACGCTCGGAGGATTCTGGGACAGTTCTGCTGACTGCACTGGGGCTCGCTCTTTCAGAGAGCCGCTCCATGCCTCCATCAGCCCCTAAGTCAGCGTCATCGCTGTGTGCAGACCATTAACCCATTGCGTTCCGATGTATATTTCACACCTTAGGTGGGGGTGGCATTTGATTTTTGGTGGAGACCGGATCCACGGCTGCCACCTTCATGTAACTCTCCAGCAAATCCTTGGTCAATATAAACCTGTGGAAATGAATTAAAGTGTTTTTGGCTACCAATGTCAATACCCGTGACTATAGGATTCAGTACTGCGAGTTCGGCAGTAGTATTCAAGTATATTTTCTCAAGTGGATTATACTCCAAGGCTTTTCGAATTGTATATATTTCTTTTTTTACGCAATAATCATTCACACTCAGTTTAAATTGGCTTCGAATAAAGACGACCCAAATAAACCCTGCCGGTATGCGAACCTATAACTTGCAGCATTCATATGGATCTCTAGGATGGGACTTAACTAGAGGTCATGTCATATGATTTCCCTTGTTACCATTGTATCCATGGTTATGCATTGTAAAGTGGTCTTGTCGAGTGCACCTCTGCCATTTTGGCGTGCTTACAAGAAGAAGCATTGGCAAAGCCAACAGTTCTGGCTTGTGTATAAGTATCAGACATTCGCCAGGAATTGGCATTAAATGCCCAGCTACTTGCACTAGTTTACAGCTGCTACCATCAATGGCCAATTGATACCATTACAGCAGTCAATCCTGTTGTCCCGTCATGTCATCATTCCCTCCTTTAATGACTATACAAAAGCAAAAACAGTTGGGGCTTTGCCAATGATTGTTTTGAATAGGACTTCAGTGAAGGACACCACATAGTCCTTATACATTGGGTAATTGAAGGCAGACCTTGTTCAGACATTTTTATTACACCAGTAGCATTTTGAGAGCTTTGAAAAAACACTGGCAGGCACTTTGAGCACAACATTTGATGGGAAGCTTGAAAAAGACAGCTGCTGAAAGAGATCACAGGAGGATGTGTTTTGGGAGAGGAGAGTCTGGAAGTGAGTGAAATAGCCATAGGGAATAGCATGGGCATGGGCAGTCAATGGGTGGGTAAATCACCAAACAACACCTACAATCTTTGTGTCCCACCTCAAATGCAATCGTTTCGGCTTACAGGTGTCGCGTTAGTGCCATCTCATAGCCAAAACTAAAAAGGAGAGGTGGTGGATTGTTTTTTTCATATCCCGGGCAGCTCTTTTTCATGCTACCCAGAGCTCCTAGCAATGCCCCTTCTTACCTGCCATTCCCCGACCCTTGTCACACAGTGTATAATGCATCCATTTCAGAGAGAGAAAGTGAACGAGGGGGAGAAGGAGAAAGAGAGATTGCAAGAATGGGGCTCTCTGCAGAGGACACTGGGATGAGTTTGGAGGGGCAGCAGAGGAGCTGTTTACCTACATCTACCTATCTATCCATGTAGCTGTCTTTCTATCTGTACAGCCGTATCTATTATCTGGTATGTCTCTCATCAGACTGTTAGTGTGCCGGCAGTAGCTCCAAATGCAGTATATATATATATATATATATATATATATATATATATATATATCTGTGCACACAGCTGCATGACACACATTTTCACAAAATTAGCTGAGGACTTCCATCACTCACAACACACATCAACACTTTACACCTCAGTGCCATGCAGTCTCTTGCGGTGCTAGGCTACTACCCAGCTGCACTTTTGTTCCAGTGCCTTCAAATAACATAGCTGACCTCTAACCACTCTGCAGCATTCACGTTGCAAACGGCAGCATTACTTGTTAAAAAAAAAAAATGTAAAAAGGTGTTATGATTTTTCATCAGTCTTTAACCTTTACAATTACATTTCCGAGATTATACCCAGCAGGTGTATCCATTAACTATCTTGCCGAGTTCCTCTTCGTTCCTTAGGGATGCTTCATCATTTCGTCAATGCATTTAAAAACTATCCAAATAGGTAACCAAGGCAATAACAAGTGTTGTCCTTCCCCCTGCATATAGAATTTCCGCCAGTCATTGCTGTCACAAGTTTTAAATTCTTCAAAAAACTCTCCCAGCATCCCCGTTCTGTGCACGGTTAGCGCCTTGGAGGATAGTGTTAGATATTTTAGAGTTTCTTTTTCGTTTTTTATCCTACATAACCTGCATTCCGTGAAAATGGAGTCATCCTTTCCACGCATTGCTAGTATTTCTAGGGTGGGATGTCGGTTTAGGCATGGTCTCATGAATTTAGATCTAATCCGTGGACTCGGGCATTTTATCAAGTTGTTTGGTAAAACATTATAGGGCCTGTCGACATGATTTCGTTATGACATAGTTTCACCCAGTTTGCTTTTTCCAGAGTCGGAATCCAATCTTGTCTACAGACTTTGAGCTTTACTGAATTTGGGTTCGATTGCACTAAGTCCTGTCATCATTCCCTCCTTTAATGCTCCGAAGCCTCAAACTGGATTATCCAAAAAACAATAGCAAAATAAGTTAAACTTCTTCTAAGTAACTTGCGCATACAGAGAAATCAAGGCTAGCTCTTGCCTTATTACTGATGCTGGCATACAGTTTGGAATTTTCAACAGCTACTTCCAAAAAAGACCTTGCAATATATCCTATGTTTTCCCAGGGAATTCCACAAACGTGTCAGCCCCGAAGTTCACCATCGGGCGACCTTAATTCTGCAGAAAGTCAGAGTAGGGATAACTCAGAATTTACCATATTTCTTCTCAATCAAACTACCATGGTTAGCTAGTGTCTGCATTTTAGAACTCAACATGTTTACTTGGTGTACTTCTCTCAAAGACGTACTTATGCAGCTCCACGAGTATAGAAATGAAGACACTTCAGGTAGCCCAACTTTCTCAATATACCAAACTTCTTTGCCCTGCTTCCTTCCCCTTTCTGATTGGAGTGGCAAAATCCTTGATTTGCTTACATTGACTTTGAGGCCATTTGCTTGTACGTATTCATTTAGGGCTTTTAGTTGTCGTGGCAGCCCCACTGGGGTTTGGTCTATTAAGACCAAGTCATCTGCATACATCAAATGGACAATAATGGTTCCAGCGATGTTGGGGGGAAGCTCCTTACTTCTTTCAGTGCTGTTGTGAGGTCTGACAGGAACAGATTGGACAGAGAGAGGGCCAGAGGGAAACCCTGTTTTAGGCCTCTCGATGTTGGTATTGAGCGAGACAGGGTATCCCCTTGGTCCATTGTTACCTGTAATTACGTGTCAATGGAGAACCCTAATTGCTTCCAGTACATCCCAAGAGCAGACACATTTGGCCAGCTTGTTCCAAAGCATGTTCCTGTTTATCGAATCAAATGCCTGGGATAGGTCAATGAAGGCCAGGTATGCTTTCTCACGGCGTCTAATGGACTGCTTTTTCAACAGGTTGTGTAAGAGTACGTTCAATGATGTATACATGCCTCACACAAAACCCAACTTCAATTTGTCTAGTTGCTTTGAGGTTAGGGTCCACACACCTAAGCCTCCAAAATTAACTTGGCAAACATCTTCCCCATCACGTCCAACAAGGCGATGGGCTGGTAGTTGCTGGGGTTTGTCCTATCGCCCTTCTTGAAAATGGGGATGACTATAGATCTTTTCCAGGAGTCCAGCAGCTGCTTCAGTATCTTTGTCCTTTCAAATAGGACCTTCATGAATTTTGCCAAGATTTCCAGTTCTCTTTAAGGATGGCATTCGTCAGGCCATCCAGTCCTGGAGCTCTCGAGCTGCTGGCTTTTTTTTAATGAGAATGTGGATTTCCTCAGTCTTAGTTTCAAAGGTATTCTGCTCCACCACTAAGGGTCATTGCAGGTAATTGATCTTCTTGCTTGTTGAACACCTTCTCGAAGTGTGATATCTATGCCTCCTCCTCTACTGCTTTAGTTTGCACAGTGGTAATTCCATGATTTATTTAGAAGTTTCCAAAATTCCCCTGATAGTTTTTTGTAGATTTTTTTCATCAGTGATTCAGCGTCATCTTCGATCCTCTGGTATTTATGTGCTCTTATTGTAGGCTGATTTCCTAGCTTTGATCAGGTCAACTTTTTACATCCAATCTCATTTTTTTCCTCTCTTCGACAATATCCCATTGGAACAAGTGCTTGTGCTGGAAATCACTCTTTTGAGTTCCTTGATTTTTTTCCCCAAAGGCCATCAGTAGCTTTGGGTATTCCACTCTCAAACCATTGTCTCCGTTCTTTTTTTTGGAAGATCCTCGAGTTCTTTAGTGAGTTTCTCAATTCTTGCTGCATCCATTTTTAAATGATTTCCCCCCTGGTTGATTACCAGTGGGCTGTTATAATGCTCTCCAGGGTGCTGGGAGACTCTGAAGCAGGATAGCTTGGTTAGGTTGTGATCACTCTGGGGTGTCCAGATTACTTCGAGTGAGGCCACCAATGGGAGGAGGTTTCCAAACAGAAAGAAGTAGTCCAGGACTTTTGAGGAGCCTTCCCGCTTCCAAGTATGCTGGGCTGGAATATCTCCCTTGGTTTGCCCGTTCATCAGATGAAGGTCGCAGGGCTCCAATTCTTCTGTCCACATCCTTCCTTTAGCCATTCCTATAGACTTAGGGCCCAGCTCATCAAGGCCTGCCACTTGGTGGTTCCCAAGTGCATTAATGTTGAAATCGCCACATATAACAATTAGAGGATCTGGTAGCGAGACCATTAGGTTATCTAACAAAAGCATGATCTCTTTGATAAATGTAAGATTATCTATCCCCACAGAGTTCCAAAAGATGTTGCATAATATCAATCATTCAGGTTTGCCCATCCTTATCCCTGAGCTTTGGATCAAGGTCACTTGCATGAACTGGTTTAGGATTCCGAGTTTCTGTGACACTATAACGATTAGTGTTTTCTAGAAGTGTTAAGAGACCCAAAGCTGGTGTTCCTTTTAGGACCGGTGGCGTTCTCAGTCAGGTTTCCTGGAGGCATATTAGTTCATAGTCGTCCCATCTAAGTACTTCTTTGCAAAACAGGGTGGCAAATCCCCTGGTGGTCCAGCATCCAATTGCCCACCCCGTCAGTAAAGGGGACAGGTGTTGCTAGGCTTTCCCTTTTTCTCTACTAATGCTTCTACCACCCCGCCCCATGAGTCAGCATTGTCCCCATTTGTGGACCTGTTCGGGTTGGTAGTGACTCTCCTTTTCGATGCTGCAGAATTGTCCATAAAGATGCGTAGAGGTGACATCAACTTATCTTCTCTGTCGGCTCCCTTCCTCTTTGGCGCTTGATTTCAGAGCCGTGTCTCGTTTGGCCTTGTTCACATCACACTTTTTACCAAGTGGAATCTGGTTGTTTTTTCCAGGTCCCTTTAGTACCCTTTGGACCCTCCATTCTTTGTTGGAGTCTTTGTCTCCGAGAGGGTATAGCCCATAGTTGAGATATATGAAGCCTCCTCAAGTGTATTGTATTACTACATCTTCCAAGTAATCCATGACTTTATCTAGTTGGTTCTCGCTCGGGAAGGCCTCTCTGGCAATGTTGTCCATTGTAATCAGTCTTAATTTAGGAATATGATGTAACATTTTCAGGGCATTTGCTCTGTTTAGGGCAGTGGTCTTCAAACTTTTTGACCCCGAGCCCCCCGTAAGAAAAATTTCTCCGGCCCAGGCCCCCCCCCTATACACATGGACTCCAAAATTGTACTCGGTTGCGAACGGTTATCGCGCACTGGAGTAGAATGGTGCCCCTAATGAAGGAGTGAATGCCAAACACCACGTTGTTTCAAAATCATTGCTTGCAATGATTCAAATCAGATTAGAGGACAAATATTTGTGAACAAAGCATTCCGATAATTTTGCTATAATACAGAGGACTCGACTAAAAATAGTGTTGGATATTTATTTCACACAAACGAAAACACCCAAAATTGCTGTCCTGTAGTAACATTTGCTATGCAAGTGCTGTAACAATTTGTTTCTCAAGTACAACAATGTACTGTCAATGCTGCCACTTGCAAGTTGGACAGTGGCATACTGGAGAACTAGTTTGAAGGGTGGGCCTGCCTTTCACCAGCCAGCCTGTCAATATTGGGTTCAATTTTTGCAATAGCCAACCGCAGGCACACCATTTTATCCCCATTCATTTAGGTGGGGACACTTTTCATCAGATGTCATGTCCCCCCCAACATTTTCAGCAAAGGTACTCCACTGCTTGCCTCCTCTCCTCCATGCACCCTAATGTGGGGGTCGCAGAGGGAGAGGGGCACAGGGAGGACCGGTGCTGTATTAATAACGCAGCTCCCCCATGGCAGATTGCTGGAGCCCAGCAATCTGCCATGGGGGAGCCGCGTTGTAAACACAACACCGGCAGAGCAGTTCCAGACCCCCGCTTCCCTCCATGGGCGTAATTTTAGGGGGGACAGGGGTGTTTGTCCCCCCCAACTTTCATGGCACACCATTTTATCCCCATTCATTTAGCTGGGGAAACTTTTCATCAGATGTCATGTCCCCCCCAACATTTTCAGTAAAGGTACTCCACTGCTTGCCTCCTCTCCTCCATGCCCACTAATGTGGGGGTCGCAGAGGGAGAGAGGCGCAGGGAAGACCGGTGCTGTATTAATAACGCAGCTCCCCCATGGAAGATTGCTAGAGCCCAGCAATCTGCCTTTGGGGAGCCGCGTTGTAAACACAACAACGGCAGAGCAGTTACAAACCCCCGCTTGCCTCCATGGGTGTAATTTTAGGGGGGACAGGGGTGTTTGTCCCCCTCCCCAACTTTCATGGCACACCATTTTATCCCCATTCATTTAGCTGGGGAAACTTTTCATCAGATGTCATGTCCCCCCCAACCTTTTCAGCAAAGGTACTCCACTGCTCTTCTCCTCTCCTCCATGCCCCCTAATGTGGGGTCACAGAAGGAGAGGGGCGCAGGGAGGACCGGTGCTGTATTAATAACGCAGCTCCCCCATGGCAGATTGCTGGGCTCCAGCAATCTGCCATGGGGGAGCTGCGTTATTAATACAGCACCGGCAGAGCGGTTTCGGTCTCCCGCTCTCCTCCTCTCCTCCATGCCCCCTAATGTGGGGGACGCAGGGGGAGAGGGGCGCAGGGGGGACCGGTGCTGCATTAATAACACGGCTCCCCCGTGGCAGATTGCCACGGGGGAGCCGCGTTAAAAATAAAGGGGAAGGGGTGACTTACCTCTCACACGCGTCGGCAGCAGCAGCAGGGAACACAGAACACCACAACGCAGCCTGGACGCGCGATCCAAATGCAGGAAAGCGCGCGTCCAGGCTGTGTTTATTTCCTGTTTCATGGCCACGCCCCCACCACATCGCACTGGCTGAGCATGTGCATGGGAGCCAGTGGCTCCCCATTGCACATGCTCAGTTCAGTGCAGCAGAAAAAAAAAGCGTTACTCTTTTTCTTTTCTTCTGCAAGGCATCACGCGCCCCCCCCAGGCATGGTGATGTGCCCCCCAAGGGGGGTGCACCCCCCAGATTGAAGACCTCTGGTTTAGGGTCAGGCCATCATTTATCCTGGTGGTCCATTCAAGGACAATGCAGATCCCAATTCTCAGAATTCCTACTTCAATTTCCCCCTTTAAAGGCCCCCCTTACAGCTCTTGTTCCATCATGCTAGTTGTCAATGCTGATTACGAGTGGGGGAGAGTGTTTTGGCCCACTGTTGTTGGGGGATCCCCCCTCCTGTTTCTGTTTGACTGATCTAGTTTCACTGAGGTTTCATTCAGAATCAAGGGTAAGCACTTCTGCGCCAGTGTTCTGGGCTCATCCCTGTCCTGAGGACCTGGGCTCAGGGAGGCCGTCATCGTGGCCAGACGCTTTTGTTCCAAAGTTCTAAACCTGTATTGCTCCTTCATGACAAATGGGCTAGTGCATCTTTTTATTTTTTTTATATCAGGGGCACTGTATTACTCAGACCTTCTCTGTAAGCTTCATCTATTATACATGTGGCCGTGCCCGGGTCTCTTCCCTTTCAAACTCAACCGAGTAAGAAGAATAGTCCAACATTCATTCCATAAACTCTGCCTCATCCAGTGAGGCGTCTACCTGTTTGTAGGTAGGAGATTTTTTGCACTTCCGACTTCTTCCCTGCTTCTTCCTGATGTTTCCGCCTCACAGCGTAATCAAGGTTGTTCTGGGATTTGGGAAGGGTTATCTTCTTGAAGAATTGGCGGGCGTCATTGCACTTGGCGTCGGCCTGTGTTGTATGACCGTTACGACTTTCTGGATGCTTATCTGTTAAGAATTTGGGGTTTTCTTTTGGGTCTTTTTTAAATGGAATTTAACAAATAGCGGCTAGGCTGTGGAGGGGGTGGGTGGTATGTCAGCTGGAGGATTTCCTCCAGTCCGAAAGTTGTTGGCATCTTTAGCCATGATGTTAGGATGGTCAGTTTGTTCTCTGAGGTCATTTCCATCTTCACTCCCGAGATTACCTTGGGTTCTCCTGCATTGGCCTCCTGCTCCACATCCTCATTCAGAGACTCTTCTTCTAGTTGGTTAATTTTGTTTGTTATTTCTGGGCCCTCTGTCTCCTTTTCAATGGCTCTGAGAGGGTTTCCTGTCCCTCACCTATTTGGGGGGTTAGCGACCAGCTGAGATCCAGATGGGAACTGTGGTTGCTCTCTTAAAGCTTCAGAGCTTTGGCTTCCTTTTTTTTGGAGTGCTCTTCGCAACCTTTTTTCTTCAATAATCGGATCAAGGATCAGATGTAACCTATTCATGGTCTCTTCTTTGTGTGTGTCCAGTTTACTTTGTATTGCTGCAATGAATCCTTCCACAAATATCATTTTGGAATGGAGCATCGCAATAAAAGTTGTCTGGTCCTTTACATGTTCGTCCATTGTCTCATATAATGTTTATATAGGTTTCCTGGAGGCATATTAGGTCATAGTCGTCCCGTCTATTATAAATGGTGCCATTACCAATGTTAATGCCGCCATAGTGCTTGCATTAATTGGTATGTCACCATTAGCCTTAGGTCCCTTGTTTTTCTGCTTTCTTTTTTCTTTTTTTAGTCTTGGTGTCAATTGATTGACCCACATTCCTCCAGTGCCTGGGTCGAGGTCGACTCAGTGTTTGTGACAGGTGATGATGGGTCAATTATCTTAGGTTCCTCGTCTAATGATTATGAGGGTAGCTTGATCCTGCACCTCTGGAGTAACACACTCCAGGTCACTCCTCGTCACTCCGCTTAGGAGTAGATGGCCCTCCTCCAACAATGAAGAGGGAAGAAAGACTGCACCAATAGCTCTGGCAAGATTTCCACACGGTAAGAAACTCCAGGTCACTCCTCCAGCATTACTGTATTGGCAGACACTGTTCAAGACATGGGGGCCTCATCACGAGCTTGGCAGTAACCCTTAAATCCGGCGGTAGCGCTGTTACCGCTGGATTTAAGGGTCTGCCAAATCACTGCTTCAGCTGATTTCCCCCCATCTCTTAGCTGGGGTGAAATGTGCTGAAATTTCGTGCTCTTACCACCGACGGGAAATCCGCTGGCGGTAAGAGCGCGAAATTTCCCCATTGAGCTCAATGGGGAATGGGGCATTCCCGAATGGGCTCAATGGGGAATGGGGATTTCCCATTCCGCCAAACCCGTGATCCGGCGCTAATAGCGCCACTGGGTTTGGCGGTAGGGCAGATAACGCCAGCTCTATTAGCGCCGGATCACGGGTTTGGCGGAAGGGTTATTGCCCATTCCCCATTGGGCTCATTCGGGAATTCATCTTCCCCATTGGGCCCAATGGGGAAAATTCACGCTATTACCGCCAGCGGATTTCCCGTCGGCGGTAATTGCGTCGAAAATCGACAATTTTGCCACAGATTTCCCCCAGCTTAGAGCTGGGGGGGAAATCTGTGGCAAAGACATGATCTGGCGTACCCTTAAATGTGGTGGTAATAGCGCTACCACCGCATTTAAGGGTTACCGCCTGACTCGTGATGAGGCCCATAGACCTTTATGCCTTTTGAATGTTGTGCAATTGTTCCTGCAATGTGTGTTGATGTATAGATAATCAAACAATGCAATTGTTGAAATACATGTCAGCCTGCAATCTATTTGTAAATGCTATTTGTAAAAAATGACAGACATAAATCTATGGAGATGCAGGACGTTGCCCTCTAAGTCAGCCCCCTGCACTGCAAGGCCATACCAAAGACAGACAACCATTGGCAAAGCAAATCATTCTGGATTCTGTGTGGGTATTAGATGGTACATATTCAGGCACTGTTGTTATATGCCCAGGTACTTAAGCTATTTTCCAGTGATTGCAATTTTATGGTGGGGTGGTGCAATTAAGGCAGTGCCCCGCAAATGCCTATTCTCTAACTACACGGCTTGTATGTATTGCTATGGCATACCTTAAAATCGTGCTCCACCATCCTGGCAAGCAACGAGCAAAACAGGCGTAGGAGGGAGTTTGCCAGGGCCACGTGTGATATAGTGGTGGTGCTTGTTAAAACTTTAATGCCATTGACTTTGTGGTGTCTGTCAGTGAGGTAGAAGTCCTTCATGTTTAGAGAGCTTGATGTTTGCTTTTGAGCACTAGGTGGACAAAGACAGATGTGTGCAGGGAGCTATCCTGCTCGTGAAACCTTTCTTTTCTGTTTCTCTTTGGTTAGCTCGCCAACCCTCCTACAGGGAGGACTGGAGCCCTAAAATGCAGGAAATGAACACATTATATAGAGGCACCAAGCAGCACATAACACCTCCACAGACCCATCTGTGTCATGGGGCATGCAGCACACATTATACTGCCCATATGTAATAAAGGATGGAAAGAACGAAGGCAATGCAAAGCAGCCGCAGATCACCCGTGCAGCCTGACAGGAGAACCGGCTTTTGCGGTTTACTGAGGGTAACTGGGGAGGAAATTCTATTCACGAGTGCGTGCGCAACTGCGAGGAAGGGGGAGTGCTAGGGAAAGGCAGTCTGTCAAAATGACAAGGGGGCTAAACAAGGCGATGATCCTGTCAGAGGAACAGCCATGTTAATGCAGAATAGACACATCAGTGTGCACCTGTCCACTCAGCCACCAGCCTAAACATAAACGTTTTAAACCACACAGCACTTTTGTAATACACAAGGATTGTTTTTCAGCACCGCTGTTGGGCACCAGCTCCCATGTACCTGCAGCTCAGCTACCTCTTGAACAACTCCTTATCTTTCACCAGAAGCCTTCCCTCACGCTCGAGACTGCCTCTTTGAAATGCAGATCACTCGCTGTGGAATATTGTCATGAGAGCGTTTTGTGCAGGGCGTTTTAGAACACATTATGATACTTGCCATGGTAATTATTGTGGAAACAAAATGGCTACCTTACCGAAACAAGCACATACTGCAGACTCAATGACATCACTAACTGCACATCCAATCAGGTACTGCTACATCATCAAACACTAGAGCAACACGCACAAATTGGTGCATGGCATTTTCAGCAAAATTCTTTGTGACACATATCTATAACAGTAAGTTGTTTATTTTTAATGCAAAATGCATTAAAATATATGAAACTATTTCAAGCTGAAGTGAATATTATTTAAAGTATCAAATAAGTCAATTACCTTTTTATTACCATTAACACATTGCAGCATCCATTTTAGAAGTAAAAATGGCTGCCAAATTCCGCACGCAATACAAATGCAGGTAGAGAGTGCAAAAAGGGGTGTGGTTTTGTGTGGAGATGGGTGGAAATGGGAGGGAAACCATGTAGATTTGACTTAGAGATGGGTGTCAAATGGATGGGACACATAGCCAAACACCTCAAATCCATCCTCATATGTCGTCTGCATTGGAAAGCCTTAGAGACCCTCAGTCAAATGTTAACAGTGTTATTTTCGTACGGTTGCACATATGGAAAACAATACAATTTTATAAAGGTTACAGTAAATGCTTTTGGCGAGATCACCCATTGTTGTTCTCCCCCCCCCTGTACCCGCCCTTCCCATTCCGGAGGTTCAAGTTTGTCTCTGGCCTGGTGATGAGATGCTGGGAGTCTATAGTTAGGCATTGTCTAGCAGGGCCAGATGTACAACGTGGGGTTTGTGCCGGAAAGTTTTGGTTATACTCGAGTATCAGGGCCCAAATGTCTGTGAACCTACGCAGTAGGCCTGCTTTTGCCGCGTGACCTTCTCCCCACCAAGATGTTCCAAATTTTGATCCAACAGAGGGTCACCGAGGGGTCCTCCGTGGTCTTCCTGGTGCAGGCGATCGTGATTCTTCCTGCTAATAGTAATTGTGTGATGAGTTTGGCTGAACACCCTGTTCTTCGGTATGACCACCTCCGGGTCTTTGGGAACCACAACCTGAGTGATGGCTACACTGGCGGCGATGCCCTGGTCCCCGTCTCTCTCTGAGAGATTCAAGAGAAAATCTTCTAGTAGGCCTACTAGAACAGCCAACTCCATTTGCCTGACCATCCCAAGATTTAAACTGTTTACAATCGGGGGCAACAGCCTCCCAGTCAAAGCATCTCAGATGTGGAACTCCCTTTCTGCATACCTGAGAGCTGACCAAACATATCTGAACTTTAGACAGAATCTTATCAACTGGCTCAAAAAGAATGACCTCTAATGTAAAGACCGCCTACTACACCTGCACCTTGACTGTATACTTGAATTCTGTAAATTACTGTATATATTTTTGCTGTTTTCTTATGTTTGCTGTTTGTATATTTCTGTGTGTAACCCAAGCTTAAACATTTCTTGTATGCCCTGCGCCCTGATACCCTTGGGTCTGGCGCACATTACAAATCAATAACCAAACAAATAAATAGAAGGATTGGGCAGTGGGGCAGTCCTAAAGCTCTTATTTTAATGACAATAGTTTCAGCTTTAACTTTCAGCAATAACTTTCAGTACCACCTATAGACAAAAACTAAAAAAGGGAGGGATGTTAGTGGGATAAAGTGGAAGGCAGATGCAAATCCTGTGGTGTTGATGCTCACAGGCTGGAATTACCCAAATCACAAGTGTTGGTGTCATTCTAAGTGGTTAGTGGTGGAGGAACTTGGATGTTTCGAAAATGGGGAGTGATCAAGATCGAAACAGTTTAAGTCTGCACTGCAAGGACTTGGTTAGCCGCTGGCTTGGGGGTGCATGTGATAGTGAAGTGAACAGTGGCATTGATCCATTAATGGGGTTTGCATTGTGATATACTCTCTGCCACATGTGAGGAGTGACTGTGTGAGTCGTGTAATTTGGAGAGAGAGAATCTGTTAGTGTGGGAAAGAAAGGGAGTTGTTTTCTAGAGAGTTCTAACAGGGGATATTGCCACACACTTATTGGAAGACAGGTGTAGGTGGGCACAACAATATGTCTATCTCACTTAACTATCACTTGACCCATGTCTCCAAAACCTGCTTACCTGAGTTCAAGATCACCTTAGAGAACACTGTGGGGTAGTAGAGAACGAAATGAAAAGCAAAGATTAGGACAAGATGGATTTCCCAAAAAAACAAATGAAAACCACTGGGTCAGAATAACTTTGCACACAAAAGGAAAGACTGGTGCATGAAAAAGGAATGCTGGTGTATGGTTCTTTAGTTGTTGTATGGTACGCTTATACTTTCTTCTGGTACACCAGCATTTTTTTTAATGTGTCTTGTATAAAACGGAAAATTGACAGGACACTATTTACAATATAAACTAATCCTAAGCCTTTCTGTAACATAAAACCTTAAATACGAAAAGAGTAATTTTAAAATATAAAAAGTTCTTGAAAAAATAAAAAAGTCATTAAAAATATATACAAATTCTATGCAGTGCTCTCTAAAAAACTATGGGCTTCATCACGAGTTTGGCGATAACCCTTAAATGCAGTGGTAAGGCTATTACCACCATATTTAAGGGTCCTCTAAATCTCAGGCTCGGCAGATTTACCCCCAGCTCTGAGTTGGGGGCAACTCCGCTGTGATTTTGCTGATTTTCTGCACTATTACCGCGGCGGTAATACCGCCAGTAGTAATATCGCCAAACATTCCCCAATGGCCCAAATGGGGAATGGGAAATTCCTGAATGGGCCCAATGGGGAATGGGGGCTTACTGTTCCGTCAAACCCGTGATCCAGCGCTAATAGCACCAGGGGTTTGGCAGTGGGGCTAATAGCCCCAGTGGTAATATCGCTGGGGTTAGCGCCCAACTCATGATGAGGCCCTATATCTAAAGTGCCTTACTTTGGAGACAGCCTGGCCAGGGCTGTTTCAAGTTCCTTGCTGCTGTGTTCTTTGGTGTGATGGATGATTCTCTGGCAGTCAAACAGTTCACTTGACAGGTAGGCAGCAACTTGAATGTGGGGGCCCCCAAAGTCTTCACTTTGGCTGGGCTGTGTATGTAAGATGTAGCCCAGCAATTGCCAGGAGCATGGAGGAGTCCCTGGTATTGAGTTGCCAGGTTATGTATGTCAGATGTAGCCAAGTGTTGACTGCAGCATTGTGGAGCCCCCACAAATCTCCTGAAACCAGTCCACGTCCGCAATCTGTGGCCCGGTGAGTCCTGCTGGGCCACTTGAAGCCGAGAATTCCATCTTTGTTGCCCAAGGCCATGAGGAATGTTTGTGAGTGCTGAAAGCCAAGCTGCTGAGTATCACTCGGAAGAGGAGGGATCCCGGCATAGTGCTGCCTGACACCCAGAGCTGTCAAAGTTCCAAATAAGTGAAGAATCCTTCAAGGGGATCTGCTTCCATGACATCTTCCCATGTGTCCATGCCAGAGAAGATCCAGGATTGCTGCCTGCAGAGGAGTATCCTCTGCTGGATTTCTCACCACCAATCCACAAAGGAAGCATCCCAAGGGATCCGACTTGGTGAGGGTCCACAATACAGTCCAGTGGTGAAGCCGAAGTTGCCAAAAGCTACCCTGCCATTTGTGTTGCAGCAGCTGCACCGAACAACCGAAAGCCATTCAACCATGAAACCTGACATCTGCTACTGCCACTGCACCCATTGCCACTGAAAGGTACAGATGACCATCAAGGGACGTATCGTCTTCATCCAAGCCTTGTCGAGGTCAACAGCAAGTTTAATATTCATGGAAATTGCACAGCCCGCATACCCCGCATAACTACCCGACAACGAAGACAACCACGATAGACTTGCATTGCTGCCTTTCCGACACTGCTAGAATCCCTTCTTCTGCTCCACACCGACATCTCCTATGGCTCCTTCTTCCAGACAGGGGTCCATCCTCAAGGGATCTCATTGAGTAAAGCCAAAAAAATCCACCACTTTCCCTGCCAAGTCAGTAAGGGTACCATCGTCGGGATTCATTCGGGGGTCCCAGATTCATCTTGGATCCTGTTCTCCTGTGGCTTCCCAAGTACTTTGGGGTAGTGGGATCTGTATAATGAGAAGCAGACTATTGATGAACATATTTGGACTGAGCTGTAATATACAACATAAAGTACACCTTAACATTTCCTTACAGTTTGCCCAGGTGGGGAGATCCTCACACAGTAATGCCTTTTTGGTCCTAAATATAGCATTCTGCCAGTCTTCTCAACATTGCCTGTCTTACTACATTAATGTTTATGAAGTTACCCAATGCGTAGTCATTTGTTTGCTTTTTAATAACTGTCAGTTAACCGTGGTATCACATTGATAGTATATATTGTTGCCATTATTACAATAGTGTTGCCTGAGTACAAAGTGTGTTATTTGTTGGTATAAGAGTACCTGGACTTTATTCTACTCTTAATAAAAAAACTTTGTTAGCACATAACATAGTGCATGGACATTTCTTTGTGGGGAGTTTGGGGACACACTGTACCTAAGAACCAGCCTGCATCACCTACCTTGAGTCTCAGCCTTGGTTGCTGCTCCATAGCTACCATAAGAGAACCTTGCCTGGGGTGCTCTTTGCCTCTACCCCAACTATATAGTGGTCAGAAGTACAGATGCCCCCTAAGACTTTACAAGCCCTCCCTTGTGCTGGTGCCTTCAACACCAGATCTTGGTTGTTGTTCCCTGCTGAGTCACCACACTCTTCAAGCCGACCTGTTATCAAGGCCTGTGTTAAAGGCCTCTGCCATTTGTCTCTGCCAGTCTGGAGGAAGAAGAGGGACCCCATTCCACCAAGGAGCCCTGCCCAGTTAAGGCCTGAAGAGCAACAGGGTCCGAAATCCTCTCTAGATGAGATTCCAAGATGGCTGCCAATGTGAATCAGCAGTCACTGTGTTCCCAGCCTGCTCCTGACTGCCTGGGAGCTGATTGGCTGCTGCTGTGGACCCCCCCCCCACCTCAGCAAGCCGGGAGGCAAAGCTGGCTTGTTATCAAGGTCTGCGTTCGAGGCCTCTGCCATTTGTCTCTGCCGGTCTGGAGGAAGAAGAGGGCCCCCATTCCACCAGGAAGCCCTGACGCAGAGACACCATATGTGTGTCAAATGGGAATGCTAGAGTGGGGTCACAGCTCCAGCCAGAACTTTTAGCTGGAGGTACGGATCAGTATATGCATACAAAGTGCTGCTGTGCCATGCAACCACCCATCCATAATACTGTACGCATCAAAGTGACTTGTGCACTCGTTATACCACTGCCCAGCCATCTCGCTTCCTGCCAGCAGCCAGGTATGCACAGTATTTGATTTCTCTAGCATCACCGATACCAACGTCACATTCCCTTACTCACCTAACATGCCCACCAATGTGCTGGTCAGATGTGCGAAAACACATGCAGCAAGCTCTGTCTACTTGCCTCAGTGTTCTTGGACCCACATCGTTGAACCTCATCCTCTCCAACACTGCTCATGAAGAGCTGTGCTGCAATACCTATGCTCGCCCCTCAGTCAGACCACAACCCTCGGTCTCTTTCTGCTAGGACCCGGATTTCCACTCAACGGGCGCACACCCGGCCGTAACCACATCTCAAAACACAAGGCTGAGGTGGAGCACAGTTTCTACTGCTTTACAAACCCGCCCGCACCCAAGCGATACAAGATACCTATTTCTATGAGCAGGTACATGACCACATAGAATGCTCCCACCTCGCTCAAATTCTGCTATATGCTAAGCCCTGCGAGCAAAGAATCGAGCAGCCCCGCCCACTGGCTCATTGTCTCCCGCCCTGGTCTCCACTCCCGGATCAGATCACTTCAACGACTTGCCGCCCCATCACCTCTCTCAAGAATCCCTTTTGGATACACGTCTTCCATGCCCAGATTGCAGAACACACTATGGAGCCAGAACTATGTTCACAAACCATGCAGAGTGGTGCATACTACTATAAACACTTTCTCCCCTCAGCTGTCAAGCTCTGGAACTATCAACCCTTCCTACAATGCTCTCTCGCCAAATCGCTTCAACACAAACACTGTTAACTTGCTCATGCATGATGACTGTTGAATACCCACTGTACCTGTGATTATTAGCTGTATCTATAATATATGTGCCAAAGCAAAGCACCTAAGCAACTCCTTCAGTACCACGACTGTTATTCATATGAATGTTGCCACATGCATACCTGCTTTACCTCGGATTGTCGATTCTAATTATGTAATTACTGCTGACTTAAATTACTGCGTAGATGAAACTACTACATTGCATGTGTCTACCTCTACCAATACTCCATTAGCAGCGAACCTGAAAATGAATGAAACCACCTCATGCAAATACCCCTCCACTGCCCACAAGCCAATTTACACAAGTAGGAAGCTCCCTAGCCATGGACAAACTTGCAGACAAGTATTCAAACTCACTCTGCATACCACAACAGCCCTATCACATCCAATCCCTATACTGCCCCCCATGCAAGTAGCTATCCCCTACAACAATCCCACTCTGGAAAACCATCTCATATCAACACGCAGCAATAACACTGCCACCCCAAGCTCTAATGTGAAGCTATGGGAATCACCCTCACCAAATGCGGCAAACACTATTGGATGTCCCCTTAGCCCACTCAACCTCATTACTAAGGAGCCCTCTGCCTCAACAAGCCATACTTAGGGCCTCATTACATGGTAGGCGGTAAGGGTTTACCGGTACCGGTAAGGGCACCGGTACCGGTAAACCCTTACCGCCTTACTACGAGGTCCCTTTGCGGGTTGGTACTTTAACGCCTGCTTTTTAGCAGGCGTTAAAAATCAACCCGCAAAGGGACCAAGGTGCTAATTACACCTATGGGGCAAAAATGGGAATGGGGAAGGGCAATGGGGGAAGGGGGAATTACAGCCCCGCCAACCTTGGAATAGGGCGGTAATTCACCTTTCCTCCAAGGCGGTGCCAGTATTTTACCGGCATCGACCAAGGTGCTAATAGCACCTTGGTCCACCGCCTACCGTGTAATGAGGCCCTTAGTCTCCAGAGCCCAAGTCCCTACCTATGAAACCTCACCTGACTTGTGCCACCTTTAATGCCCATTCCTTATGCGCTCATGCCCCTTAGATCAATGACCTCATCACCACCCACAACCTTGATGCTCTGGCCATCTCACAAAAATGGCTCCATGATGCTTCAGGTCCAGCCCTAGCTTTGGCTATTCCTACTGGCTACTCTATCTGCCGCACTGACCGCTTGCCTCTGGGGGAGGTGGTGTTGCTCTGGTAGCTAAAGACTGCCCCCCGTTCAGACAAATCAACATCACCATAGAAGTGAATACTGACATTGTTTCCATCAAGCTGTCACCTACACCTACCTCCACTATTACAATCCACCTCATTTACCACTCACCCGGCCCTACACTCTCCTTTGACACAGACCTCCTCCACATCCTGGAAGATAGCCTGAAGGCCTCCTCTAAAATCATCCTCTTAGGAGACCTAAGCCTGAGCCTCAATGACCCAGAAGACACCCACACATCCTCACTAGCCAAGACCCTAGATACCCGAGACTTTAAACATTGCATCAACAACCCCACCCACACAAAAGGCTGTAGCTTGTACTGGATTGCAGACCTCAACTGCAACATTGCCATCAAAGCTAACACTGCCTGCCCCTGTTCCAACAACATGATCCACTTTTCCATCCCACACCAAAGAAAACAAAGCTTACTGCTGCACCTCTACCACCAGCACTCACGTACATCTTGCGCAACTTACTAAAGGACACTTCTTGCCATGGATAGACTCAGCCATCCTTAAACCTCTGTTCTCCTATGAACCTAACACTCTAGCAGACCTATACACATCCACCTTTTCCACAGCAGTCAACACATTCGCCATGTTACTCCCTCGCAAATCCAAACTAGTGAGACATGCTAACTCCTGCCTTAAACAGGAGTTGCTAGAACTACGGAACAAGAAACACCAACCAGAACTACAGTGGCAAAAAAATCCTTCTGACACGTTAAAAGGAGATTTCACCAAAATCACAAAGCTCTATAAGTTAGCAACTATATCCGCCAAATCTAAATCCTACAACACTGAATCTCTAATGCCAGTTGGGACACCAGAAGGATCATCACCATCTGCAAAGAATTTGTGACCCCTGCAAACCGCCTTCCTTCAACAAAGATGAAGTTTGGTGCATTAGCATCCAATCAGCAATGCTCATTATATCAACCTTCTGAACACTAAAATACTGAACTATCAAGCCAACCTCTACACACAATCCCTCACCTTAGTCCTCACCCCCTCACCAACCTCGCTCATCACCTAACCCTCCAATTTCACTTCAAAGATACCACAATATCAGAAGTCCCAGCCATCATCAAAAACCCAAAACTGTCCAGTTGCAAAGGAGATATACGCCCTGCCTCTTTAATCAAAGACTGTGCGAATCTCTAGCCCTACTGATCTCTTCATTCATAAATGCCTCTTCTCTACAAGCATGGTGCCTGCCAGCCTCAAGGAATCCTGGGTACTCCCCCTTCTAAAAAAAACTTTTTTAGACCCTACTTTTTTATTTGTTATTTTTATTTGGTTAGTTCAATTCATTGAACCTTTCAAATATTACAATAAAATCACATAATCATCATCACATTATACATATTCTTAAACATCTTAAAATCGATATATCTATACAATATAGTAAATTAGTTAATTATATTCTCTTAATTCATTTTAGCATTTCCTTAACGGAAACAAATATCTAATATATACTTGCCACACCATATATACACCATATATGCAGTAACTTTTTCGTTCAATATCAGTGTCTATTTTTCATAATATTATTCAATCATCTTCAGATTTAAACAATTCATTCAGAAAATGAATAGTAGCAATTTGTACCGATAGTTTAGTGATCGAAAATAACCATTTCCAAGCTTCAGACTGATTCAAAGGGAGTAATCCAGAAGTGATTCTGGAGAAATATTTCTTTCGCAAGTCACTAAGATTTGGACATTCTATCATACAATGCTTCAAGGTTTCTTTTTGGGCTTGAACTCGACACCATCTACAATAGTTTTCATTCTCTGGTATTAGTTTTCTTCTTGCCAAGACTGATCTTGTATGCCAAAGGTTACATTTAAAGCGTAAATATTGCGCATATTTGGCGATGGATATTTTTGTAAATAACTAGCAATGGTGACCAAATAAGATTATATCAAAAACTTTCATTCTGGAGCATTCCTCAGTCGTTACAATCCAATCCATTTGGAATAGCTTCAATTTTGCTCTAACAGGATTATCAAGCAAAATATCTAGAGAAATATCGGCACCTGCAAGAATATTTAAAATATTCTGCGTCCATGTCTTGGAAAAGGAATCATTTGTGGTTGCCAGATAAGAAGCTAATATTCCAACTACATTAGTCAAGCCAATATTTACCAGGCATTTTCTGAAAAGCGCACATCTTTTCCATTGATCTTGTGAAAACATGAATGTCAAACTCAATTCAAACCGTAGTATTGCTTTCGACATAGACATAGGAAGACTCAGGATTTTTTTCCAGAACTTAGATTCTAGCCCATCCCAAAATTTACGCTGTTTTGGTAATGTAGTTTCGGCCCCATATGTGAGAATGGGAATCACTTTCTGTTTGTTATATAACAGTATATGGGAGTAAGAGAACTTCGCATATTTATGCATCAAAAACCTCGCCTGAGCGATCAGAGGGAGTCATTTCTGAGTGATTCCAATCTCAGTATCATTTTTTTTTAGAGAGTTCGAGATCATAATACCCAGGTATTCATACATGTTGACTATTTCAAGTTGTTTGCTTCCCAAATACCATTGATAAGAGTTGACCTTCAACCGCGTCTTAGGTTTACAGACTAGTACTTGCGTCTTAGCCGTATTAATCACCAAGTTGTTTTTTGATGCATACACATTTAGTGCGTTCAACCTATTTTGTAATCCACTGGGTGTTTTGGATAAGGTGATTTAGACTCTACTATTCCCTCCAATTACAGGCCCATCACCACAGTCCCCTTCCTGCTAAAAATCTTAGATTGGGCGGACTATCTGCAAGTGCAGAATTTCCTCGAAACCAACAACATCCTTGACTTGAAGCAATACTGTTTCTGCCCAGGCCGCAGCATGGAAACAGCCCTAATGGACCTAAAAAAAACAGATGGATGAGATTAGGGGCAAGGGTAAACCTGTACTCCTCCTCCTCCTAGATTTGTCTGGGGCATTTAAATGGGTTAATCTGTCAGTCCAGAAAAAACAAACACCCCTTGAGGGTTCGGAAATGAATGATAATTGGTTGGCCGAAGACCAACCGCCTCATTTACAGTGTAAAAATATATATTCATTAGTCATTAGTTATTACATAGCTATTAGGTTAACTAGAGTTAAGCCATTTTAAGATGACCAGAATCGCCATTTTGTTTTCTCTCTCTGCTCTCTCTAACGTTGCCACTTTGCCTCATGTAAAACTGCTTTGCTGTAGATATTATTTCACTTCAATGGTCCAAGGCTAAGAAACATGTTGAAACATTACACTGGAGAGCCAGACAGAAATGCCTGATTCCCTCCCTCACATATCCTTGAAGACAGGGAGCAAGGCATTTAATCAGTACACGAATGCCAGCGAGTCTCCTGAAAGAATAGCAATGTACAAAACTAGCATTTAAAGAGTTGAATTATGATCTTCTTTACGGCCCCCCTTTCCGAGGCCAGTGAGTCCCCGGAGAGCGGGCTGACCTCAAGAGCGAGAATCGAAACTTAGAGATAGTGAGGCCTGGTATGTGCATGTCTCCTACGCGCAGCTTGCCCATGAAAAACAGAAACGCTGTGTTCTCGCAAACAAAGAATGGTGTCTGTAAAACTGGAGATTGCAAACTGTTACTAAATATGGTGGTCTAAGGTGTCATATTTGTCACAATGGTCAATCATCGCCTCTAATTCAAAGGGAAATTAATTGGGGGCGGCATCAAATGTGTCATTACTGATTGTAAGGTGCTCTGTTTGTATATATGTAACTGATGTACGTTTCACGCTCTCTTGTGTCCCCCGAGGTCTGTTAGACACACGTCGCGGGGCATGGGACCACTTGGCCAACTCGGACTATTTTGTATTGCAATAAACCCTAGATTTTGGGAACAGAACCTCGTGTCTGGTGTATCTATTCGTGTGTGGTGAATGTGCCTTGTTTCCACATCCGAGGGTCCCTCAGGAGCCCCTTCAAGATGGCGCCCAAATAGGGACCCTCCCCCACTTGTTCCATTGTGTACGTTGCAAAATAAGGAAGGTGGTAAGAACAGCGAGGACAGGAGCGATCGAGCTGGGATTGAGAGGCGTTCGGGGTGCCCCTGCGAAAGCGATGAGAGGCTCCTTTGCAGATCTGCACACCGCTGATCCCTGATCGACATCCCTGGCCAGTGAACAAGGAGGCGAGGGTCCCGAAATGAGGCAGAGCCGAGATACGCAGACACAACGTCATTGGTTGCGTCAGTATGCGGACCAATTGTGTCTTGAAAAGACAAATTGATTCATCAGGTGAGTCGTGCCCCGGTTCGTAAATAATCCTGATATTGGTTGAGAGTTGATTTTGCAAAATCAAACATCCAGAGTAAGTTTGATTAGCCAAGGGTAAGGTTAAAACATGCCTGGGGTATTGTCCACCTTAGCGGGATTTTTCCGCTGCGGTGAACAATCTTTGGAAACTGGCCAGGAAGCACCTCCGGGAGGAACGCCGGCTTATGATATGTACATAAAGTATGGTATGGGAGCGATAATGTTTTGTGAAACTTGGCATAAGCAAACCAGAAAACAAGAAAATCTTCAGTGGCCGAGGGACGGGAGTTTTGAGATGGAACGTATAGATAACCTGGAAAAGGTGTTAATAAGTAAAAGAGCACGCCCTGGAGCACTTGATATCCTTAGGGACTGGAGGAGGGAAGCAATGCTCCGATTTAGAAGTAGAGAGAAACATGCGCGCAGGCATAAGTCAAAGACGGAGAAAGCTGTGGAGAAGGAGGAGGAGGAGTGGAGTAAAAGCTTGAGAAAGACAAGACGGCGCGATGAATTAAACATAGAAAAAGTATATCCACAAAGAGAGCTACACTCATCGGACGAATTAATAAACAGAATCTTAAGTGAAACCAAACAGAGCCCGAGGAGTGAAACTAAAAAGACTACGGCAGTAGCTGCCGCTCAACCCCCTCCCGTTGCTCAGCCCCTCCCAACACCAGCACAGCCACAAACTACATCAGACACTGCACTGCCCACTAGCCAGCCAGCCCCGAGTGTTTCGCAATTACCACAGCCCCAGCAGACGGATCCCACTCTCACTGCCCCCTCTGCACCTCCTGTTCAAGAGGGTGCCACTGTCCCGACTGCCCCTCCCATGAGTGGAATTGAGCAGAATGAAGGTACGAGAGTGACTCGCAGCACGATCAGTAAGGAGAGAAAGCGTGAGCTGCAAGAACAGGCGGAAATGTATATAGACGATAATGATGAGGCATCCACGCTAGCGTCCCTATATGACTTCAGAAGAAACAACGAAAGACAGGTATTGTTGGAATGCATCTGGGAATATTTGTCAGGACAATGGAAAAAGTTAATTGGGAAGTTACCACCGCAACGATTGTTGGTTTTGAATGCATTAGCCCGATGTAGAGGGAGAGATGAAGAAATAGAAGAGCATGTGAAGCGACTGTTTGAAATGAAGAATGAATTGGATGAAGAGTATTCTGAAGTGCTCGCCACACCGGGGAATAGAAGAAGGAATAGTGAGAGGGGCAGGAAGAGAGCATCAAGACTGTATATGCAGAAATCCTTGCCACCACCCGGACATGAGATATGTAATTAGTATCCTTTGCAAATAAGAATAGAAGCTCTGCGGACGATAGTAGGGGTGTTACTCCAGCAGATAGCAGGACACCACAGGGGAAGGGGAAATGCACAGAGTAGGGGAAATTCGAATATATATGGAGGGCCTTTGGGATTAAATCAATGTGCATACTGCAGAGAGGAAGGACACTGGCGGGCACAATGTCCGCATTTGCAAAATAGAGGTGGATATAGTCAGAGAAGGCCTCACAGAGGGCACATGGGAACAAATGGTCACAACAGAAATAATATGCAGCAGCATCACAATGATCAAGGGAATGGTGCACAAAATCAAGACCAGGCTCCGAAAAAAATTATGCGAAGTCAAAATCAGCATGTTGTACAAATGGGAAATAGAGGGAGAGGGGGGAACATTTTTGATAACCAAACAGGTGCATACTATAATAACAGTGGTGACTACACATCGGATGACGTGTTGTTACCCCAATAGGACAGCCCAGGACAGGGGTCAGAACCAGTGTCAATTCCCGTGAATCAGAAAGGACCCTACGTAGAGATGAAAATTGGGAATGATGAGCATAGATTCCTCGTAGATACGGGGGCACAAAAGTGCTCGATAGATCATCACTTGGTTCCAGACATACCTCTGTCAGGGCGACAGAATATCTCAGTAGGGTTCGCAAGTACCCCAGTAATAAACCCCAGTCCAAATCAGTGTCAGTGACAATAGGGCCTTTTACTGAACATTGTCCATTTCTTTTAACAGAGCATTGTGGGGAGAATCTTTTAGGATTGAATCTATTGAAACAACTAAGTGCAGTTATTCATTGTACACCAGATGGGGTATTTTTGACTATTTCTCCCCAGAGTATGCCGACTTCTGAATTTATGGCAGAACCCTTAACAGGGGAATTGAGTACAGTGCCAACTTGTATTCGTGAATGTCAATGATGTGGGATGTTTGAAAATAGAGCCAGTAAAAGTTACATTGAAAGAAGGAATAACGTTACCACGTATTCCACAGTAAATAATTTCAGCGGAAGGAGAAAAAGGATTGAAGAGTATTGTTTCCGATTTGGTGAAATTGGGAGTGATTGAAGAGATTACAGGTAGTGTATGTAACAGCCCCATTCTTCCCGTATACAAGAAAGGGGGTAATGAGGTACCTTACAATTTCATAATTGATCTCCGCGCACTGAACAAAGTAGTAGATCCCCAATTCCCGTTAGTGCCAGATGTCACTATGATCTTGACAATCATCCCTGCTTCGGAAGAATACTTTAGTGTTATTGATTTGAAAAACGCTTTCTACAGCATTCCAGTACACAAAGAAAGAAGGTATTTATTTCCCTTCACTTTCGGAGGATGATCATTCACATTCATACGCATTCCACAAGGCTATACTGAAAGTCCGAGCATATACAGTAGAGCGTTGAAAGAGCAGTTGGACATGTTAGAATTACCAGCAGACTGTGTATTGTTACAATACATTGACGATTTACTAATCGCTGCTGATATGGAGGAGATATGTAAAAAAGGTACTGTTCTATTATTGACTCCTCTAGCCACGCATGGCCATACAGCAAGCCTAAAGAAATTTGAGTACTGTCAGAAAGAAGTAGCTTATTTGGGTTACCTACTCTCAAAGGAAGGAAGAAGATTAACACCAGAGAGAATAAAGATTATTTCTGGTATGCCTATTCCAACAACACAGAAAGTTGTGAGAGCGATAATAGGGATGGCTTCTTATTGCCGTCAATGGGTTATGAACTTCGCTTTAATTGTGAAACCAATGGTGGAATTAACAAAAAAAAGGTGCTGTGATGCCTTTGCAGTGGAATGAAGAATGTCAGAAAGCATTTGATTCGCTAAACACCATTTTGGGTTCTGCTCCAGTTTTGGGCACACCAAATTATGAAAAGGTTTTTAGGCTATTTGTGCATGAGAACGAAGGATGCGCGTTGTCTGTCTTAACACAGGAACAAGGTGGAAGAAATAGGCAGTGCAGCTATTTTTCTTCTGTGCTGGACCCTGTAGCACGCGCACTACCACGATGTTTGCGAGCTGTTGCAGCAGCTGCTGCGTCAGTGAAACAAACAGGAGGGATGGTTTTGGGGCACACCTTGATTTTGATGGTGCCACATGCCATAGATGTTCTACTCAATAGAACACAGACGCAACACCTCACCTCTGCTAGATTGACTAGATATGAAATTGTATTGTTCGCGCCCAACATCCAAATTATGAGGTGTAGCGCTTTGAATCCAGCAGAATTAATGGCAATGCCCGGGGAAAACAGTCGTGGGACTGAATTGCCTCCCTATGATTGCCTAATGGTTACTGAGTAGGAAACAAAAGGGAGAATTGATTTGAGTGACACACCACTAAAAGAACCAGATGGGGAACTGTTTTGTGACGGCTCCTGTTTTAAACTACATGACGGCACATCAACTGCCGCATATGCTGTTACAACATTAAAAAGTGTTGTGGAGAGTAAAATAATTCCCTATAACTCCGCCCAAGCAGCAGAGATAATTGCTTTAACAAGAGCTTGTGAAATTTCGGAGAACTTGAGCGTAAATATCTGTACTGATAGCCAGTACGCTTTTGGCGTAGTTCATAATTTTGGCCAATTATGGGCAGAGAGAGGTTTCTTAACATCCCATGGGGCTAGAATTCAACACGGCCCTCTGATTGTGCGATTACTGTCTGCACTTACGTGTCCAAAGCACCTGGCAATAGTGAAATGCGAAGCGCATAAAAAAATAACATGTAAAGTGGGAGAAGTAAATGCATTTGCAGACAAGATTGCGAAACAGACTGCTTCTGATTTGAGTACAAAAATGTTGACAGTACAATCGGAGGAAGTGCCCTGCTTGATACAAAATGGAATTGTGACTGTTAAAGAAATGCAGGCGGAAGCTACTGCCGACGAAATACAGGGATGGGCCAAGGGCTCTGCAGAACTGGAGTTGGAGGGTTGTTGGGTGGACATAAATAATGGGAATTGGATGTTGCCAAATGCGTATGTAAACGCAATGGTTACAATGGCTCATAGTCCCACACACATCTGTGCGTAGAAAATAGTCCAACATTTAGCCATAGTCTGGGAAAATCCACTCATAAAAAAGAATGCCGAGAGGTTGGTGCAAAACTGCATCACGTGCCTACAGCATAATGTGGGAAAAGGAACAATGACTCCAACAGGAAGTTGTGGACCTCCCTCTATGCCATTCGAAGTGATTCACCTTGACTTCATAGAGATGGAGAGATGCCAAAATCTTAAATACGTTCTGGTGATCATATGTGCATTCAGCAAATGGGTAGAAGCATATCCCTTGAAAGATTGCAGAGCCATGAGCACGGCGAAGGTAATGCTAAAAGAATATTTCTCTCGCTTTGGTCTGCCCCGTGCCATATGGTCATACAATGGTCCGCACTTTGTAGGTGCAGCGATAATGCAGATTTGTGCAGGATTACAGATCGATAAGCGATTCCATTGTTCGAGACATCCAAGTTCGCCCGGTCTTATAGAACGCCATAACGGAATTTTGAAATCCAAAATCAGTAAGATCTTTGCAGGTAGCAAATTAAGCTGGGTAGGTGCATTACCAATAGTGTTACTGTGTATGCGAACGTCAGTGCAGGCCAGAACTGGGCTCTCCCACTATGAGATTATAATGGGGAGACCGGCGAATGTGTGGTGCGCACCTCAGCCTAAAAGAATGAGAGAGGTAGAATACCCTGTACTCAGCATTTATTGTAATTTGTTAGTAAAAAAACTGTGTTTGATTCATCAGCAGGTGCAGGAGGCATTACTGGTGTGGTATACTGGTCCAGGACATGCATTAGAGCCCGGAGCCTGTGTGCTCATCAGAAATTATGAGCGGAAATCATCGCTGGCACCCAGGTGGCGTGGGCCCTACCAGGTACTTTTAACCATGCAGACAGCATTACACGTGGATGGACGCAAGGCGTGGATTCATGCCACGCACGCCAAGAAAGTCCCATCGCCATTCGACACGTCAACTGATCGGGACAAAGACCAGAAAGAGATAGCAGCGGTACCAGAAATGAAAAATGCCATAGCCAGTCCCTTGCCACAGAAACTGCCTGATCCTGAAACAAAGCCTGATGAGATTGCCATAAAAACGGAAGAGCAAAGAGTGCCTCAACGTTGTCCAGCAGAAGCTACATCTCTGATTGCCGACATCAAGCGCATACCTCTGTGGCGCCCACCATCTTCTGTTGCGCCACAGCCTGCATTGTCGCCTGGGCACCCATCATCATCTGCCATTGTGCCCCAGGCTGACACCAAGCTCGAGACCGGAAGTGCACCTGCACTATTTGTTGATCACACAACACCAGGAGCAAATCAGTACAACCTACGGAGCAGAAAGAAGGAGTGATCAGACAGCTCACGAAACGCAACTCCTCGGTGCTAAATCCATGTGTCAGGAACCCGAGTGAACAAGCGGGGCGCACGTGGTACAAAGGAAGCTGCTCTGAAATTCTAGAGCAATGTGCAAAATGCACGGAGGCCTTGCCAAGTGAAAAAGCAATCCAGGCAGACAGAAAACTGGCATAAAAGATTATAGACATTGATTGAACTTTTTCAACATCTTGGGAAGCACATGAACAAGAGATATTCACGACGAGCACAGAAGAAGAAGGACGAGAGAAGAAATGGCAGAACCAGAAAATGCCCCCTCTTGCACCAATGCTGATAGCGAGTTAAACGCAGTACATAATAAGGTGAAAAAAGGACATGGTCGAAAGAATTGTATGTTGGGTCTAACTATAGTAATGTGCATAATGAGTATATTAGCCCCAGTGTTGACCATAACACTGTTATGGTACCTAGAGGAAATACACCCTCTTGAAGTACTTTTGCCTATGATGAACATTTCCACAACGGAAAGCCCAGTCCATGTGATTTCCTATACCTTGTCCCCAATGGAAGAGAAACATAGGGAAGGATATGGGAACAACACATTGCTGTTAATAATGAATATGACACACTCAATCCTAAGAAAAAATAATTTTTGGGTTTGTGCCCACCTGCCGCAGCATGGTGGTCAGGGAATAGGATGGTATGTACAGTCCCTGCCCTTAACTTCTGCATGTTATACTTCTCTGAGTGCCCTATATTATGGGAAATGGAACGAAAGTGAAACTGGTCAACTAGATAAAACAAATATGAATATATTCGAGGAAGTGATTATGAAACCGGTGGGTTGCTCCGTGTTCCAAAAAAGACGATTAATTACACCAGCAATAATGCCACAGGATAGATTGTCTGTACCTTATAAAACTTCTGTGATCACGTTCCACATGAACCCACATGGGAATAAGGATGCGGAACCCCCTTCAAATACAGTGAATTATAACCCTCATGCTGTCCCATTCTGTTTAAAGAAAAAGGGTTCTTTCCAGGTAGGAACATTTACCAGATGCAGGAATATAGCATTCCTTGATGAAGAAGTGGAACCAATATATGTGGGAGATCCTGTGTATTTCATATGTGGAGAAAAAGCATATCCTTGGTTACCTAGGAACTGGGGAGGTACGTGTTATTTGGGATTTCTGTTTCCTAGGGTGTTTCTTTTAAAAACATCAGACATAACCAAATTGACTAGGTCACGACCTCGTCGTAATATTGAAGACGGGTTGACTGTAGAGGACATAGCAAAATCATTCATACCATTTTGGGGCCAGGTGATAAACTCTTATAACATAAGACGACTGTCTAGGATATTAGAAGAAACAATAAATGGAACCACTGACATATTATATAATGTGACTCTTGAAGAAAAAGGAATTAGATTAATGTCACTACAAAATAGAATGGCCCTTGATATAATCTTAGTTGATTGCGGCAGTGTTTGCAAAATCGTGTGATCAGCGTGTTGCGTATTTGTAAGTGACTCCTCCCCCACGATCTTTGAGGCAATAAGAAAATTGCATGTGTTAATTTCTGATCTTCATCCCCCTGAAGGCGGTTGGCAATTGAACATAAGCTCCTGGTTCTGGGAAGTGTTGCGATCCTGGGGATGGAAACTATTTGCAATCCTAGTAGCAATCCTAGGAATATTCGTGACATGTTGTTGTTGCATACATTGTCTCCCCATAATATGTACTGAAATTAGCGAAGAGTGTGTACAAATGATGAAACGAAAAAACATTACTAAACCAAGCACTCGCCATAGTAACGAATCTGAAACCATTAAAGAATTCATGGCAATTGATATTGATAATAACAACGAGGAGACAACAAGTGTACATGAGTCCGAATTTGAATCAGATTCCGAATCTAATCCAAATACTTGGTCGGAGGAGGATGTAATGTATGGATGAGACGTTTGGCTTACGGCCAAGAGGAGGGTTTGTCATTCCAGAAAAACCAAACACCCCTTGAGGGTTCAAAAATGAATGATAATTGGTTGGCCGAAGACCAACCGCCTCATTTACAGTGTAAGAATATATATTCATTAGTCATTAGTTATTAAGTAGCTATTAGTTGAACTAGAGTGAAGCCATTTTAAGATGACCAGAATCGCCATTTTGTTTTCTCTCTCTGCTCTCTCTAACGTTGCCACTTTGCCTCATGTAAAACTGCTTTGCTGTAGATATTATTTCGCTTCAATGGTCCAAGGCTAAGAAACATGTTGAAACATTACACTGGAGAGCCAGACAGAAATGCCCGATTCCCTCCCTCACATATCCTTGAAGACAGGGAGCAAGGCATTTAATCAGTACACGAATGCCAGCGAGTCTCCTGAAAGAATAGCAATGTACGAAACTAGCATTTAAAGAGTTGAATTATGATCTTCTTTACGGCCCCCCTTTCCGAGCCCAGTGAGGCCCCGGAGAGCGGGCTGACCTCAAGAGCGAGAATCGAAACTTAGAGATAGTGAGGCCTGGTATGTGCCAGTCTCCTACGTGCAGCTTGCCCATGAAAAACAAAAACGCTGTGTTCTCGCAAACAGAGAATGGTGTCTGTAAAACTGGAGATTGCAAACTGTTACTAAATATGGTGGTCTAAGGTGTCATATTTGTCACGATGGTCAATCATCGCCTCTAATTCAAAGGGAAATGAATTGGGGGTGGCATCAAATGTGTCATTACTGATTGTAAGGTGCTCCATTTGTATATATGTAACTGATGTACGTTTCACGCTCTCTTGCGTCCCCTGAGGTCTGTTAGATACACGTCGCAGGGCGTGGGACCACTTGGCCAACTGGGACTATTTTGTATTGCAATAAACCCTAGATTTTGGGAACAGAACCTTGTGTCTGGCGTATCTATTTGTGTGTGGTGACTGTGCCTTGTTTCCACATCCGTGGGTCCCTCAGGGGCCCCTTCAAATCATAGTAACGTATGCCACCACCTCACTGCAGCTGCCAATTTCTCCCCAGTGGCTACCGCTTGGATCACCTACTTTCTAGAAGGAAGAGTCATGAGAGTATTTACAGAAAACCCACGGGCATCTCCATCCCATGTCCCTTGCTGTGTACCCTTAAGGCTCATGCATATCCCTGACTCTACAACATTTTCACAAAGCCCCTCTTCGACATTCTGGACTCCCTTAGCATAGCCTACACTAACTATGCTAACGACACCCAGATTCTACTCCCACTCACTTATAATGAGGACTCTGGCACCCTTAACAACATCTACTCTATGATTCAGGCCTGGATGGCAACTGACTATCTATGCCTTAATGGAGACACAGCGAAAATCCTCCTAGTTGGACCCTCAGCAGTATTGAAAAAACTTAGCATTCAACACACAGACATCCAAATAGACAATATCCAGATCACAGTCTCATCATTGCTAAAAATCCTAGGGGTTTAGCTCGATGCTAATCTCTCCATGTCCCACCAAGTGAATGATATGGGATCTGCATCAGCCTACGCCATCAAAGTTTTAAATGCCTCACAACCTTTCCTCTCCAAAGACGGTTGCCTAATAATCGCCCGGGCAGTCATAGGTTCAAGGCTTGATTACTGCAACACCCTCTTCACTGGCACTTCTTTCAAAAACATGCAGAAACTTCAAGTGATACAAAGCAATGCCCTGCGAGCGGCATTGAACATTCCCAAAAAAGAACACATCTCAGCCACCAGAAAAGCCGCTCATTGGCTGTCCATCCGTGAACGTATCATGTTCAAAAACCTATCATCACCCGTAAGTGCCTGTCCAACACTGCCCCCGACCTTGTCCAAACAATAACTAAAGCTCAATCTACTAGACCATCTAGGACGCCTTATGCTCACAGTCTTTGCCTACCTAAAATCAGAAGAGCAAAAGCTGGATGCTTCAACTTCGCCTAAATCGCAGTCAAACAGTGGAATGCCCTCCCAACCTCACACAGAGCTGAACAATCATACTGGGTTTTCTGCAGAGAAATAAAGACTCAGCTCTTCAAATAGACTGCCTTGCCCACCTCTTTCCACTTCTTCTGTGCATTGGTATCTTCTACACCTGTAAAAATTACCTTTTTTGTTTGTATAAACGTATGCTTGTAATCAGCGCCTCAAGGCCTTTGGGTTTTTTGTGCACTTTATAAATGAATTAAATAAATACATCACTGTGGCGTGCGCTGGGATCGTGATCTGCCCGACCCGGATGTTGCAAACATATTCACTTGGTCCATCAGGTGGAGCTCTGTACCAGATCATGGATGCACAACATGCTGGCATATCGTGGTCCAGCCATTTTACGACATAATGCCGCCAGTGCTTCAAACATCGAAGAATTTGATCCAATCACCAACGATGTAACTGGATCTTTACTCTGACTGCTGCAGACCAGTGCCAGAGTGTCAATAGGATTGCTGACTCCCGCTACATTGTGTGGAAACTGCAGTCTGACCTGGATGTACCGCAGAAATGTACAAGGCTTGTCTCTCCCACCAGGAAGGTTCAGTCCAGACAAGAGCATCATTGGGAATATGTGCCAGCTGTTTTCTGTAAAATGGCCTACACACACGTTGGTCCCCTGTGAGTTGCTTTCCAGAAGAGCTTGTGCCTGTCATCCAGCCATGTCAATTGCCATGGTGGTTCAAAGAGCTGTCAAGTATTCCACATGATGTTCATGTGCTGCGCTTGCTGGTAGTTAGACTACAGATTAACTTCCCCTTGGGTACACTATCCGGTCTAGGTGGATTCTGGTTCACAGATGACTTGCCCATCTGCGGTTGGACTGCAGCCTTAGGCCCATCTGGTGGTGCATATTTGTTGTATCTTGTCTCTACATGGTCAAAGTGTAATAGTAGTGAAGATTCAGGTGCTCTACTTCCTGGTCCTTGCTGTTGTTTCTCATCATTGCGTGTATTGTTATGTTCAAGGCCTGGAACCATTCTGTGACTCAGATGTAATCAAGTGGGTTCATCCAGAGGGTTCATGCACACATGGAAGTTGTGGCCCTCCTGTTTGAATGCTGGTGGTGGTTGTGGCTCTTGAACACACTGGTAGATCTGAGGTTCTCTCTCTTGGGATGGAGGTACAGAGCCTTTTTCATTCTCTTGTAGCCTGAATGTCCCCAATGAGTCGCTTGGCCAGCGCCCTCTGCAGTGGCATGGCCTGGATGGTTTGGCACAATTCTTCGACTTGGTGTTGCAGGTCATGCGCAGGCGCTGTTTATAAATACACCTGTTGAGTTGGAACATTGTATACTGTGTCTTCAATATCTCCTTCCCGAGTACGCACCACCCAAACCAGTTCATCAAAGAAAGATGGTTTCAGGGTTGAAATTGAAGATTTTTAGCAGTTGCAGCCTGGCCAAGTTCAGGCTGTTCGGCTCAGTCCACTTAAGTGGGAAAGCCAGCTGGAGAATCAGCTTGGTCCTTGCAAGAATTCTGAGAGTCTCACACCTTGTTGGAAATTCGTGGGGTAATACTTGATCATCAGCACCATGCCTAACTCAGTGGTTCGAAACGCTCCATCCAGCATGTATATGATGTCCTTCACTGTTTGGTCTGGATGCCTGGGATGGTGCCCCTGGATGACTCTCATTGCATGACCCAGTAGACTCCTAATGATGCAACACATCTTCTCCCAGTCTGGAGCTCTCCAGTCACGCATCATTTATTTGTCTGCTCTGCCCAAAGATGATATTCTTCTTCACCTCTCTGGTTCAGTTTCTCCCAGGGAAGGGTTTCAGGTGGACATAGGGGCAATGCTGGGATGCTGTGGTGGTGACCTCGTGTAACACGTCCTTTTATGCATCCGCTATGGAGGAAGCGATCTGTCTGGTGCCTCTATCCTCTGGTGTAGTACTGGCATGCTGGTGAAATAGGGATGCTTACGGGCTCAGTCATGTTGGTACCTGCACTGAGTGCTGTAGAGTTATTTAGTTGTTGTTCGGTTCACTTATACTTTCTTCTGGTACACCAGGAGTTTTTTTTGTATAAAAAGAGGGAATTCACAAGACACTATTTACAATATAAACCAATCATAAGCAGCTGCATAACTATAGAAAACATGATATTTTTGCATTTGTATTTATTTTTGTTTTATAAAGCACCTTAAGCCAAGGCACTGTACAGAGAACAAGGAACAGTATAATATATTGGATAAGCAAATAATTCAGAAATCAATCAAGGATGCTGCAGAAAATGAGACTTCATTAACCTACGAAATAAAGAATAGATAGAGATAGAACAAAGAGATTACAGAAGAGTGTTCCAGTGAAGAGGGGCTAAAAGCGTGAAAGTACAAAACCAAGATTGACCACAAGGGGGGCGAGGTGCCACCAATAGAAACTGAGAAGAACAAAGAGTCATTTTTAAATATAAAGAGTTCTTAAAACATGTAAAACGTCATTGAAATATGTACAAAGTATATACAGTGCACTGTAAAAAATGATACATAAAAGGCCTGTCTTTAGAGACAGCCTAGCCAGAGCTGTCCCAATGTCCTTGCTGCTGCTGTTTGATGTTCCTTGTGGTGATTGATGGTTCTCTGGCAGGCAAACAGTTCTTTTGTCAGGCAGCATATTTGTGGGTGCACCCAAACTCTACGTGGGTTGGACTGTGTATGTCAGATGTAGTCCAGCAATTGAAAGCAGTGGGGTTGAGTGCCTAGTATTGAGTTGGCGCCCGAGTTAACTGCAGCAGTTGGGGCACCCACAATTCCCCTCAACCTGAGGCACACCTGCTAGGTGTGGGAAGGGTAGTCCAGGGGCTGCCTTGCAGCGGACAGCCCCTTTAAATGAGTAACCCAGCCTGGGAGGCTGCACCATCAGTGAACACTCCCCGCTGAGGGGAGCGCCGGTAATTAGGAGGCCTGGCAGTGAAAGGAGGCATGTTGTGGAGGCTGTGATTATTTCAAGCTTTCCCCTTGTTGGGAGGCAGATATATATGTCATCCATAGCTTCTGCCCCTCCCCCGGCCCAATGCCGGATAGTTGAGAAACATTACTCACTAAGACAACCGTACCTCCCTTAACCCAAGCAGGTGCAACAGAACATAGAGACAATTTAAGCTGAAGATGGCAAAAAGAGTCAAACTAACATTGTAATGTTACATGAGCATGCATTAAGACACAATGCAAATGTGGACTCACCATGAGGAACACATGCAATAGGTAATATATTCATAAAATAATACTGACATAGCATCCACTAGACATGCTAACATAACTGATGTATACACTGAGTGCAACACGAAAAATGTGTAAATACTGCTCACTAACATCCATAATGGATCACCCATCTTCTCTAAAATGGAAGCCATGGCATACTCTCAAATTAACAAAGGCCCCGAGAATTTTAGAGAACTCAAAATGTTAATTTCACAGAAATACAGACAGTGCAGTGCTCTGACAGTAGCTAACTACCTGAGCCAAGTGTTCAGTCTAATAAGGGAGGATATGAATGGCAGAGAGAAGGTGGGAGATAGCAAATCCTTGAGTGCAAGCAGGAGTTTCCCAGATCAAGCAAAGTTTATAAAAAGCAATAACACCTTTGTTAGCTAGATGCAGTGAACTATAATCCAAAATACTCCATGAAGAATAACTCAGGAGTGTCTCCAGTGGCAACAGAAAACGTGACACCTTAATATTAGCTAAATTCTCAATAAGTACAGAATAAAAATGGTCCCATCACATGTGTCCCATAATTGGAGAAAACTGTCTAGTCATTGTGAGTGAATACAGATAGGACACCTGCCGTACTCCCTAAACATACACACAGACACAAGGCTAAGTAAAATGAGATCACGCTGGCTCATGGCCTATGAGTAAGGGAAGGTCACATTTTTAATTGGAAGGAAAGACATCTGTGAACCTCTCCCCCCTACTGCCTGTTTGGCTCATGTCTTGATGACCTGTTAATTGTCCAAGGTTGGTTAGCAGAAAGCCAACCTATCCATCCCTGGTGTTAAGCAGCACTTCAAGTTATGTGCCAACCAACCCCTTGTCATAGAAATCGTTTATCCTTTATCAATATAGTGGTGGTCTCAGGATGAAGCACATGAAAAGGATAACCCAATCAGGTGTACATCTAGACACCAGCAACAACCAATCCCTATTCCTGTAGGTTTTTGTAAACAGATACAATGTGATGGCATCATTTATGAATGAAGTTGTACAACTCACATTGTTGTTTGTAATGTTTGTGCTGAGAGCGTCAACATTTTCTTGTATGCTGTCCCTGCTTTGTTTGACTGATAATAAAGCTAGATTTTGCATCACACTTGGTCTACTTTGTCTTCAAGTCCAGTTTTAATTGACTCCAGATCCTCTTGGCTATTAGGACTTTATTGGGCTGACTTAACACCTTGTCTGACAGGGGAGCACCACTGTGGGGAATTCAACCATCTGCATGGTGGGTGTGTGCTCATGTGGGCTTTTTTGAACATTTGAAGTGAAATTTAATGAGATCAACCTCCGGAAAATGTGTGGGGCTCATCCACACACTTTTTCCTATGCACACTGCATGACATACGGATAGACCCGTGTACTCTGGGTGGACACAGCCTACCTGGGCAGTCCCCCCTGTCATATTTAGTTGAGATATGAAAAACATTTCTCCTGTCATTGCCAGCCTGATTAACTAACAATGCTCTAGTTATCCGCTCTGTCCTTTTGCTGGGCCCTGCAGATGGCACCGATTAACATATGAATAGAATATATGTCAAACAAGCCCACACGGGGGTGGCTGCAGAGGTTAACAAAGGAGAAGAAAACCCCAACATTTTTTTCACATGCAACTGTGTATACCTGAACCCGGTGCCCGCCCTCATTATCAATTGACAGTGAGCTGTCATGTCTATGACTGCGTGTTTACAGTAGTTCACCCCGCAAGGGGACACCATTCATAAGGTACAAGGATCTGGTTTACAGGAGCCACAGAGTGCCTTCTTGCCACAGCTTCAAGGGACACCTGCAGCTTTAATGCAAAACCACCGAGAGATCCATTAACAAGAGAGACTTTTTGATCCAAAAAATTCAGGAAGATGGGTGGGGTTAGTATCACAGGTTATTACCTCTTTACCTTTCCTGTTGCAAAGCAGTCTAATTATGACCTCATGAATACAGGAGATTGTTGGTAGGACCCACACAATTGGTTCTTTAAGGTGGGCTTAGCCTACACCAATCACTGTAGTCCGTTTGGATTTAAAAAAAAGGATGAAAACTTCTTTTGGCAGATCATCTGAAGGCTTCACCATAAGCAGAAGTAAGAACTCATCACTGGACCCTGGATGAAGGTACAATCTGTCTTACTTCTGCTGCCAGTGAAGGAAGGCCGATGCCTCCAAGAGGGAAGCAAGATCCATCCCCTAAATATCTCCCAGGGAACAGAGGAAGATACTGAATCCAGAGCAGCCTCCAGCAGCTCCAGAACTGATATCCAGCAGGCACACAGCGTGCCCTACTAGGTTCTGCAGAAATCTTCTAGAAGTGGGAAGTGCTAGAGAGTCTCTGAATGCAAAACCCAAAACCAAGGACAAGGCAGCTGCCTGCAACACACTCCTCAGCTTTGGGCCATTCGCCTTAAAGGATGACACACACCAAGTGAAGAAGCTAGAAGTGCTTAAAGGACAATTTCGAGCCAGTTGAGTTCCTTAAGCTGCAATCAATTGCAATGCAGACTGTTATTATGGTGCATTCGCTTAAAGCCATTCTAGACGTCTCGACCAGTGCGTCAGAACTGCCAACCAGCCTTGAGACAGTGATTCCTGACTCAGAGCCATCATGTAGGCCAGCCTTCAGCCATCGGTCCAGCTTTGCTCACCAAACTTTTTGCTGCCTAATGCCTGCAGCTGTCTCCTGTGTTGAACTCTGTCACAGAAGCTGCAAAGTTCCCTGCAACTGAATCGACCCTGTCGTGCACCAAGAACACCTACAAGCACAAGGTACATTGTGGTACTGTCCACACGGTCCTGCTCCGAAGACCCATAGAGACACTTTAAGACCCATTGCTCCCTTTGTTCTGAAGCCAAGTATCTTTAAACCTTTGTGATTAAATGACATACTGAGACGCTCCTGTCAGTTTCCAGAGTGCATACCTTTGCCTTCTTTAAAACTGTCTGTCCTCTCCATTCCTTTACAGGTTGGGTTATATTGCGTAGTGTTGCTAGAATTGTGTTGTGAAAATAATAAAGTGTTTTTTTTTTTTACTCAACCTTGACTAGGCAGTCCCTTTTATCAATGAGTAATACTTGTATTTTCGCTGTGTTGCAAATAACCAACGATCCACGACCTTTCGGAGATAAGCCTGCCATTCCATCCACGTTACGGAAATTGGACAAGAAGGTTTATAATTTGCTTGTGTTTTCAATCTGTTTTCATTCCTTCTGGTGTAGTGAAGGTGTGGGGCTGGTTGATGTTTTAGAAACCGATATTCATTAATGGACAACTGGTGCCCAGGAAATTGGTTCGTCACAACCACCATGAAGGCCCAGGCTGCAGCGGTGACAGCGCGCTGAGTGGAGTGCCTCTCAACCCTCCTTTTCGTGGGCTCAGTAAGCATTACTCCTACAGTGCTCCACTTGCCCCGACAGCATTTTTTTTCATTTTTAGCATAAATGTTCCCCATTAATATTTTGAGGGGGATTGAAAGCAATGGAAAGAGTAGAAATAGTGATTAGGGAAAAATTAAGAAGAGACTAGTCAAGCCGCTGATATTGCCTCCGTCTTCCAGTCTTTTCCATGACTTCTCTCTTCCACCTGATCCTGCTACCACTGACATTGAGAAGCTCAGTGAAGGGAGACTTAGCCAAGAGAAACACCTCTTTGCCTTTTCACCAAACTCAACCTTTTATCCTATTTTTGTTCTCATTGTTCTCTCTCTGCAGCTACAGCTACTCATTTGCCTGAAAGGGCCTTTTGCTATCCCTTGCTTTATTTCTGATGTCATCTTCACCTTTGTCATCTTTTCTGACGCCTTTACTTATACCTTTCTCTAGCGCCTTCGATCCCTAACCACATCCCTCCTAATTGACCTATCAGACACCTCCATGTCTCTACCCTTCCTGTTGCAATACCATCTTCCCTTCTGTCCTCCCTACATCTAGTCCTACTTATAGTCCTACTCCATTTCTCTCTTCTCATTGGTCCTCTGTTCCCATGTCTGATCCACTACCCCGCTCTTCTGCCCTGTTCTGGATGCTTCCAATCGTTTTCCACCACTCCTTTCTTCAATCACTCTTTCTCACTCTTCCACACTCTCATGTTTCTTCACAACAGCTTATGGACCATTTAATCCTTCACAAATGACTAACGTTCACCCTGTTTCTCTTCAGCACTGGACCGAATCCACTGTGCTTACCACGTCGGATGATATTCTTGCACATCTCCATGAGGGGCATTTCTCCTTCCTGGTCATGCTCGGCCTTTCATCAGCATTCGACACAGTAGACCATGCAATTCTCTGTCAGGTCTAGACACTTTGAGTGGGATGTCTAACCATACTTTAGCATGGTTTAGGATCAATCCCTAACAGCTAAGGTGGACACTTTCATGTCTAACCCTTTCAGGGTCGGTAGGTTGTGCCCCAGGGTTTTGCCTTTTCTCTGCCCCTTTTTAATATTCATTCTTTTAATTAGCATCCCTAGGAACTTTCAGTTGCAGCATCTCTCATGCTCACGACACACAGATATATGTCAAAGCTTCCGACTGTACTGAGGTCTTTTCCCTCTTAGTCGAAGGCCTTAGTGAGGTGGGCCAATCGATGATTCACAATGGCTTCCAGCTCAACTCAGCTCAAATGGAGGTTATGCTGCTGGATCCTAAGCATCTTCTTTAAGATCCACATTGCTCTTCCCCTGCCCCCACCCTCTTTGGAATGCCTACATTTTTTCCAGCAAGGTGAAGACATTGGGCCTCATTAGGAGTGTGGCGGCCGCGGAATGTACGGTGCCGGTAAGGGACCGGCACTGCACATTCCGGGCCGTCACATTCCGAGGTCTGCAGTGGGTCCCGCTGAGGACGTCTGGTAAAACGTCGGGGACCGTGATGTGGCCTCAACTTACCTTTGCACTAAGATCACTTCGTACTACCCTGTTAGTCTGCAGTCTGAGAGTAAATACTTGCTCTCTGCCCCACGTCCTTGTAGTACAATGAGAGGTGACAGGCTTTTATTATGTGGGACTGGGGCAAAACTTTGTAATCAATTGCCCCTGAAAAAGCATCTCGTGGATTCCTTATGCTTGACCAGGAAAACAATTAAAACGTTCCTCCTTCAATAAACAGGTCTTTCTCTAGTTATTTTGACTTACTTGTGTTGTCCTATCGGTGCCTTTTGCAGATTTTGTGCCTGGATCTGCAAGAATGTGCACACAATGAATTGAACAAAGAAAATCAAAGAAAATCCAATTGACCCCCTTGCACTTCCCTCAATCACTTTTCTTTGTCCTTCAAAACTGCCCCCTCGGTGGCATCTAGAAACATTACCAGACCATGCCATCCATTCGGAGGACCAGTCAAAATGTGGCCCCTGTTTGTGATCTCTCCCTGGCTCAATGCCCGCTTCTCCCTGGTAGCTTAGCACCCTTCTGTTTTGTGTCACCTTGTGTTCCTATCCGAGGTTCTGTGTCATAATTGCATGGGCTGCCTTGAGGAAATCTGTTTGTCGCTAGACTTGAATTGTACTGCACAGGTAAACATCTCTTGCATGTTAGGCGTTCTGTACTTGACCACCTATCCTCAGCCTTTGTGATGTTGCATCTTCCTGTTGATGGTGTTCTCAGCCTGACATCTACTTGTTCCTCTTCTCATGACCGAGTAGACTATATTAATCATCAGCCAACCTAGGGCTTTCATCTCTAGTGGTCTTTCTGTCCAGTGGAGTATTACTGAGTTGTGTGCAACATCTTTCCCATTTGCACTACTACTCTAGAGTCTCCTGCAATACCACACTTGGCTTCGTCCTTGTACACGCCTCTAGGACCTTTGCAGGTTCTCTAGGCTCTATGGCACTCTGCGGTGATTGTTATTATGCTGACTGGCATTTTGGTGCTTGATGTCCTTGTAATATGGGGCTGGTTTGCGCTGGTGGGGCGGATAATATCTTTTTGGGCTCTGAGATTCCCAAAATATATTTATCTTGGAGGTCCGTCACTTCTATCTGTCTCCTTCCACTCTACTGGCTTCTTCATGTTAACTTGTTTCCTGTGATTGACCATGGATGATTGCTAACCCTCTGAGCGGCTGGAGCACATCCTCTAGAAAAAACTACACAGGCTGTTATTTACTGTGCTCACAGCCTCACTGGGTTCTGCACAAGCATTCCGAATAGCTCTGCTGGGTAACCAGAAGGTCTATGATTTGACCTGCTGGTTGTCTATGAATCTCACCTGCATGTCCATAATGTGCAATGTAGCTGACTCTCCTGATGCGACCAAGCAAGCCCTGAAAAATGAAAAAACGCTACGCTGAAATGTGACCCTGGTTTTGCCTATTGCAGACTTTTGTGTCAACCTTTCCTGTAGGGTGAACATGAGTGACATTGTTATCTTTCTTCTTTGGCCCTAGTGGTTGAATGTTCGTCATGCTGTCTACCTTTTTCAGCACCAGGCCTTCCGAGATTAACTGACGAACCAGATTGGGCCCAGCTACTACCACTAAACTGTGTATTAATGTTTGCAAAGATTGGACTGTCATGTCATGGGCCCCGACAACCACAAGAAACGTGTTGCTTTCTAGCTCTTGCTCACTTCTATTTGCTAGTTACTATGAACTCTACGGCAATGTGACAGTCCATTATGCCACCCTGATTAGGACCTGCTTGACCCTCATGCATCAACCTCAGACTCTGCACTATGCCACCTCCTGGATCAGTCCCTGCCATATGCTACCCCGTATCCTCTTCCTGTATCATGTCCACCATCTGGGAAGGTGTAAAAAACAAGAGCTCTGGATATGTCAGCACTCTTAACTGAAGATAGGCAAACACACATTGACCTGTTTGAAGACCAGGACACCAACTTTTTTAGCCTAACAGTGGCATCATTCTCCAATAATTACACCACGCCAGTCAGCACCTGCTACCTGACAACTGTGAATAAAAGACTTAGCATACCCAGCAGGGTTGTGTCCCTAATTGTGTTCCTGCTACATCACCACTACCTACATTGCCACTGTTGATACCATCTCCTTTGATAGCCTGGCATGCAAATGCCTGCTTGACAGAAATACCCACCTACTTCAGGTCACATGGGGATGCCACTCGCTTATCCAAATAATACATTACCAGTATCTAATCTGTCTCCAACAAGAAACTCATTTTGGGTATTTTAACATCTCATAAACGTTGCCCTCTTCTTGAAGTCCTCTTAGGCTCTTGTGATTAACACCTGGCCTTCTTGAATCTCTCAAGTGGGGATCACACCTTGTCCCTTTCTATCCACCGAATTGTCACTCACTAGCTAACATCTGTGCCACTGGTCTTTCTTGATCGGACCACTCTCAGTGTATGCCCTCTCTTGCCAAATCTGCAACAGGACTCCTTTCAGCATCAAACTCAAATGCTAAATTCCTCTATCCATGGAAAATGAAGAGGGCCGAGACTGCTGCTTTTGATGCCATCATTACTTATCTTCGAATGAGCAACAGCCTCTGAAATCCTGCGTACCAACCTTCATAGTGCCCTTTTCAACACACTTGACATCCTGGTGACTATTGTCATGAAAAGGAAGAAACCACCTTCAGATCGCAACTGATAATATGAAAGCAACATTGTCTTCATTTCAAGAAGAAAAAAACCCTTTGAACACCACTGCTGTTAATGCAATCCTAATTAAGACAAGTTGTGATGCCCGTGACACACGAGGAGCCATGAGACTGGCGGTAGCCGTGCCAGAAAAACTGGCACGTCTGCCGCCAGAATCATTTTGTTTTTGGCACCCAGGAATTTACCAGGTCATTACAGCCCCAGCAGACCCTGTAATTGCCCATTGCCGGAACCCTGGAAAATAGTGCTCCCCATTCCCATATGAGTCCCACTGGATTCAATGGGAATGGGGAGGCCGGATGCACCGGCACCATTCGTGAATGGTGCCGTTGCATCTGACATGGTCTGCTCGCGGGTGCCGGTATGCCTGCTAGCTCAGACCTGACGGACGGACAGGCACCGCGAACAGATCTCATAGATTTCCGGTCCGGTAACAACGGTGACGTTGATACTGGACCAGCAAGCTTATAATGAGGCACAATGTCTCACTCCCCAAGCACATTGGCTTGGCTATGAACAAGTCTGCAAAAGTCTTCAGGATCTGTAGAGCTCTAAGCAGACTAAATAATGCCCATCTAGCTCCATTGCCTCCCAAACACTGGATGGTATCCTGTCCTCTTTCTGCACTGAAAAACTGAAACTGATACCGTACAACATTAAACGTCAGGCCAAATCTTCTCCCGGGTGAACTCGAGGTGTTACCACCAGACCTACAGCCTTCTTCTCCTCTTTAAAACTGGTCACACCAACAGAAATGATAACTATGTTTAAGAGGTTAAACATGTCTTACATAGACTGACCAGAACTATTAAAGCCTTCATTGCCACAATGGCTCCTTCCACGGTGGTATGCTTGCTCAATAACTAAAAGAGACTAGTTTTCTGCCTTCATTCAAAAGTATTTGAGGTGATCTTGCATCTCCTACGAATTACTTGCCAATTTCCCTCGTTACATTCATTGGAAATATCATTGAGAAAATGGCCTTTACTCAGATCCATGTCTTCAGTGAAGCCAACAACTTTCTCCATAACCGTCAATCCAGGTTGTGGACACACTGAGGAACTTCATTGTCCCTCTGCATGAGCAATCAATTTCTCCAGTTCCTAGATTGCAATTGTTCAGCTTTTCTCATCCTTCTCGACCTGTCTCCTGTCTTTGACACTGTCAGTCATACCACACTTATCAACTTTGTAAAGTGACTGTGCTCACAGATGGGGCCTTTCAAGTAAATAAATACATGCATGTGTTCATCCTTCATGTCTGAAGATATCACTTTCCCAGGATAGAAAGAAATCCCATATGTAACTTGGAGAAGCCATTTATACGAATTCTGAACCATGTTGGCAGTCATATCTGGAGAACAAAACAAGCCCTAATCCCCCCAAAAATAAGCCAAAAATATGCTCAATGACTAAAACAGATTGCAAGTGTTCGTAAATTGAAGAACATTTGCTAAAAGAACATTCACACCTAGTACTTGTTTCAAAGTTTAGAAAAAAAACGGATCATGCAATGTATTGTTTTTCCCATATAGGATTAATGAATTCCTACTAATGATTGTTTTAATGTGGCTCTTAGCATTGTAAGTCCATACTTTATTGACAATGCATGATTCTTATAACTACCTGAGAAGACAGGTATATTATTTTACAAATTCATTCCAAGACAGTGGGATTGTGTAATATTAATAAAAGTCCATTTCAAAACGGGCACAGTACTGGCACTGCCATTAATGCTTAAATATGCACCTGTGAGGCCGGACCCTAGACAGATTTATAATTTGCTGGAAGCTCCCAGGCGGGTGATATCACTCACTTTTAAAGTGAGCATTAAAGATGTCCAACATATCACAACCAGTGATTTCCAAACATTGTAACTATATTAGGACAAAACAAGTCGGTTCTCAAGTCTAACATGCAAACTTGGCAATCCTAGGAAAGGGCCACATTTAACCAAACATGTGGCCGTGTCTCAACGACTGCAACCTATCACTTGCTCCCTTTATTGCTGATGTGTGTCGGGGGAGAGGGGTTGAGGGTCCCTGCTAACAGCATGAAAGAGCTCAATCAAATGAAACATTAATATTAGTTGGCAGAAAAGGGACAAACTGGACAGCTATAAACATTATTATAATACTTTCTTTTTTAATTATGTTTGTCTAAAACCTGGTCTTTAAACTTTCCGCAGTGAAAGTAATCCTATTACAGCAATGGTGTCTCCATGAATTATATGAAGGGGTTACATAGGGGCCCACAGGCAGGGGTCCTCCTAAAATGAGTGACAAGACATTGGTGTCATCCAGATTATTTTCTAGGGTTACTATCTAAAATGGTCCTGCAACACATGACGACATATTTGCAAGCTACGTACACTGGCAAGAAGTTAGACAAACGCCTAGCTAGTTTAGAACTTTGGAAAATGTACCAAGAAGACAAGGAGGTAGAGCCTCCTTTAGACTGGATACTTAACGTTTGCACAGAGGGGGGTGAGACGCCTTCTGCGCCACCTGCCCTGCCTGATACAAAAGGTGAAGTTAGTAAAGGCGAAGGATTATACCCGCTAAGGGAACTTAAAGCAGCCACAGGATATTGCAACCTGACATATGAGTCACCTACGCAAAGTAGTGACGAAAACCCAGACAAAGACAGAGATAGAGCTATCACCTCCAAAGTCCTGAGGGACAAGGAGAGGCATGAAAAGGAGAAAGGAGACCAGGCAAAATAAAGTACATCTCTAGATACCAAGAGAGGGGGCAAAAGATGGAAAGGAGATGACGTTAGAACTGATGAGATAGCATTCACACCGAACAAATGGATGGGATGTCAGTTTCTGTTGAAACTCAATGGTAAAGGCATTGAATAAGTGAGAAAAATGGGAGAGCTAGACGAGTTTCGAAGAAGTGAGACGGAAAAGTTAAAAGGATTGAGAGACAAAACGATCACGAGAAAAGACAGGCAGAGACGAGAACAATTGTATCACGAGGAGCAAGAAAGGAATCACAGTCACAGGCAGAGAGTATCTGACGAACATAGTAGGCAGGAACTATAGAAGATAGAAGAAACAAACGATCAGGGAAAGGAGAATAAAAAGACAAAGGGATGAGGAACCACAAAGGGCAAATGAACAGGGAGATGCAAGGAAATGGGAAGAAAATAGAGACAGGGAGGAAATGTGGAAGTGCAAAATGTTCAATGATGACACAGAATGCAAGCGAAGACAGAGAGCACGAGATCTTGAATATCTGAAAAGAGAGGTAAAAAAACATGATCCAGTGGTAATCTGGGAGGATATAGGAGAATGCTTTCCCAAGTACGATTCAGTACCAGGCATGTCTAGGGCCAATATCGAGGATGACTTCGACACCCAAAGCATCGGAGAGACGATCAATAGAATATATGATGAAATGGGGCTAGAAAAAGTACCCCAAGGGACAGGAGAGGATGAGCGTCTTGGGAGCACTCAGTTGTATGACACTGAGGACACCTCCAGAAGTAGTAGAAACAGAGAGCTGTCCCTAGATGGGTTGAAACTAAATCGGAATGAGGGTGATGAGAGGAGTTGCACGAGTTGGGCACAGACAATGTCAGATTCGGAAAGGGAGGAATATGAGGGAAAATAGGATGGGAGAAGGCACGAAAAATGCTTTTCAAGGGGAAGGGGAATTAGATGGTCGTATTCTAGTGAATCTGCACCTAAGGCATCAGAGTCAGCCATGCAATCAGACCGACATGAAGCAGTATCTACGGTCAGAGGGGGCTGTCCCCACCACCCTATGAGAGCCGACTAAGGACATTGCCGGGCAGATGATGATGCAGGACTATCACCCCAGCAGTGGATAGAAAAATGATGAGAGAGGAAAAGGAGTGTCACGTATCACAATTCTCATTGCTCGAGAAAGGAGGAACGAGACCACAGTATATTTCATGGCCACACATGGATCGAGAAAACTTCAAAAATAAGCTTCCAATGTTAACATCTGGAACCGGGAAATGGATACATGAGCTGGAAAAAATGACTGGAGGGAACACACTAGCTATTGGAAATATTAAAGGTATTTTAATTTCCATACTTGGTGATCAAGCTGACAATGTGTGGACACGAGCAGGTTACCCTGGCGTGACTACAGTTAACACTGCACACAATGGAGCTCCGTTTAACAATTGCAGAGCTGTGGTATGGAAAGCATTATGATTGCTATGCCTGGATACTTCTGACATGGGAGGCATAATGACACAAAAAATGAAGGAGTCAGAGGATCCTTTGCTTTACATTCAGAATTTCCAAGATGCGTGGGTGCTTGAAACTCGTGAATCTTGTGGGAAATCTATACCTGTGTTTTACCATATATTATGCCAAAGGATGCCAGACCAGGTACAGAAGCAGTTCAAGAAATTGGTAGGAATTGAGTCCAAACCGTGGTCTGAAATACAGTTGAGCATATCTCATTATTGCAGATTACTGCAGGAGAAGAATCTCAAAAAAGAGACTGCACGAAAAGCTGAAGAGGCCAAATTAGTGCATAAGAAATCAAAATATGCCATTGAAGGTGGAATGATAACTAGCACAGACGAACCGAATGTGCAGCAGGTCAATGATCAACAGCAAATTAGTCAGGACAGTAATGGGTTCTACACCAGAGGGAGAGGGTTTCGAGGGAGAGGATGGTAGAGTAATCAGGGAGGTTTCCAAGGTAATCAGGGAGGTTTTCAAAACATGCAAAATGGCAATCAGGATATGTGAAATGGGCAAATAATCAGACCACTGCCAATATGTTGGACATGTGGGATGTCAGGACATCTAGCCCGCACATGCAGAAGTCAAGGCATGGTGCAAAGTGACCAGGGGACAAGAATGGGAATGGTGAATCCACCAGTGTTTTTTCAGCATGGTGGAAATGTGGCGCACAGCAAAGCTCACAACCTCAGAGCTTGATAAGATATCCACAAGGTCAGTCTCAACATTCGCTGATGCAACTGTCACAGAAAACGAGTGCAGGGCAGGCATCAAACTCTGGAATGAGAGCTAACGTTGGTGATGGAGTAAGTCCATTCACGCAGCATGGGACAAAGTTATATGTGTATTAGAACAGCTCACTAGGAAGCCTGATGTGTTCTATTCTATCAGTGAAACCAGACCCTCATAAGGAACCAAGGATAGATGTCCTTATAGGGGATAAAGAACATCCCTTCTTAGTTGACACAGGTGCAACACGTTCGTGTATACGTGACGGAAAGTTTTCCTTGTCCTGCGATGCTATTAATACTCAGGGCTTCACAGGAGCAACAAGTTGTGTTGCTTTTACAAAAGAATTTCCAGTCTCCATAGGAGAATGTGACATGAATGTTCCACTGTTATATTCAAGACAAACACCAGTAAATATATTGGGACGAGACCTAATGACGAAGTTAAACATGACAATCTCGTTCACAGAGAAGGGCATAGTATGTTCGACTATCATTAGAACGTATGCGAAATGATTAGAGCATACGCAGAACAATCAGCTATGAGAGGTGTCCCATTGGAACCAGAAATATTTGCGTATGGGATACGCATACTAATGGCAGGGATAACAGGCCTTGCAGACAAAACCATCAGAACCCCAGATGAATTTCTATTTAGGCCACAAATACCTATGCACGACGAAAAGGGACAAGTGTTCCCTTGGCAATAAACACAACAATAGTGCGAGGGAGAATGGCACTGATTGATGGGTGTGATGATGAAGTCTGACAATGGTGCACAGTAATCGCCATTGAAGAGGGGTGCAGACTAACTGACGTCACTCATGTCGATCTATTTGATGAACAAACAGATGTAGGCGATACATCAGTTGAGGTAAATTTCGTTTTCTGGGTAAGAATGATCACCAGAGAGGTGCCCCAGAGAATGATGTTGGTGAAAAAACGTCCTGAATATTTTGATGAACACATGGCCCAGGTGCCTGTCTCAGTGTGGACCACTGGCCCCGATGATGTAGGCCTATTGAACGGAGTCAGAGAAGTAAGGATTAAACTGAAGCCTGGAGCAATTTTGCCAAGAGTCTAGAGAAGCAGATGAAGGGATTTTCAAGACAATTTCTGCTATGATGGAGCAGGGCATTTTAGTGACATCAGAGTTGTCATGCAATACCGCGGTTTACCTGGTAAAGAAATCAAAGGGAGGGTCCTGGAGACTAGTTCAAGATTTACGCCCAATAAATGATATTGTTGAGGCTGGGTTCCCTCTAGTCCCTAACCCGTCCACGATCCTTTGTAACATACCTGTTGAGGCTCAATATTTCACAGTGATTGACTCAAAAAATGTGTTTTTCTCAATCCCATTACACAAAGACTCGCAAGATTTGATGTCATTTACATTCAGACAGATGTGTCTGAAGAGCATGAGGCTACCCCAGGGATACCGTGAGTCTCCTTCAATTTTCAACAGAGTCCTACAAATGGACTTAAGCAACATTGCATTAGAGAGTGTTGTCTTGCAATATGTGGATGACATTTTAATATGCAGCACAACAGAGGAAAAATGCAGACACAATTCTATTCAGCTATTGATTATACTGGCTGAGAAAGGATATAAAGTTGACAAAGAAAAGTTACAATATTGTCAGCAAGAAGTGCTATATATAGGCCATCTGATCTTGCATGAGGGGAAACAGATTACCCCTGAAAGGGCTGAAGCCATACTGAACACAGCCAAGCCACACACGATAAAACAGATGCAGAGTTTCTAGGTCTTTGCAATCATGTCAGGGCATTTGACTACAGCTCATATACTGAGCCCTTGTTACAGGCCCTGAAGAAAGCACAGGTTACGAAAGAAAAAATGGAATGGTCTGAGACTATGGAAGAGGGGTTTACTGAACTCAAAAATGCTATTTGCACTGCACCAGTTTTAGGGGTTCCCAATTATGCAGAGGAATTCTACCTGTTCTCACACACGAATGGCAGCTTTATGATGGCAGTACTCACACAGAGAACCACATTGGGGTACAAGCCCCTAGCATACTACAGTGGGAATTTGGACCCAGTGATGAGAGGCACTTCCCTTGTGAACAGAGTTTAGCTGCCACAGCATTCGCCATAGAGAAAGCTACACCATTGTTATGGGATGCTCAATGGCGTTGTTCGTCAAGAACACACTATTTGCCATTCTAGCAAAACCGATAAGCACATTGACATCTCAGAGAGCTTCTGCTTATGAAGTGATCATATTGAAACCATTGATTAAGATAGTTCGATGAAAAATAGTGAACCCAGCTATGTTTATAGCAGAGCCAGTCACTGAAGGAGAACCGATCCATGACTGCGCAAATTATGAGGAATTATATGACGAAATTTTCAGGGTGAAAGAAAATGCATTGGCAGAAGCAGAATCTTTTTTTTCATTGACGGTGCATCTAGAATCGATCAAAATGATGGGCAGAAATACACAGGCACTGCTGTGGTAAAGCACACAGCAAGTGGAGAATGTTGGGTACTTATTAGTGCACGATTACCATCTCATTATTCAGCACAGGCTGCAGAATTATTGACGATGATACTCGCCATCGAGAATCACACAGACCAGGAAGTGACGGTGTACAGTGACTCCGCCTATGTGACATCAACAGTGCACACAGGCTTAGCATGCTGGAAAAGGAGGGACGGCATGCCAGTGCAGCATGCAGCCCTGTTGGATAGGCTCATTAAGACACTACAGCTCCCAGGGGGCATAGCGGTCATGAAATGTGCCGCCCACACGAAGGGGACAGATTTCATCTTGCAAGGAAATCAAGCAGCAGACACAGAGGCCACGCATATGGCATCCAAGGGCGAAACAATAATGGGTGTGGGAATAAATCATATAAATGAAAAAATTATCATTGCACAAAGTGAACCTTTGGTTTATATTAACATGGGACAAACCCAGTTAATGGAACTCCAAGGGGAAGCACCACAGGAGGAAAATAAACTCTGGAAATGGGAAGGGTGTTCTTTAAACCCCTCCAAAAGCTTGTGGCGACAGGACAAAACTGGTAAACCAGTAATGCCTATAGCCCTGTTAAAATTAGCCTCGGAACAATTGCATTATCCAGCACACATGTCGAAGAGAATTTCGCATCAACGGTTGCTGAAGACTGGTTTGTACCAAACTTAGCGGAACACGTTGCATTTTTTTATGATGAACTGTTTGATCTGCCAACTGTTCACGGCTAGGCACACACTAAAAGTAAGGCCAAATGGACCTTTTCAGCACTTGCATGTCGACTATGCCGATATGATTCAAGTATTTAACGGGTACAGATATTTAATTGTTGTGGTGTGTCCATTCTCTAGATGAATACAAGCAGGTCCATGTACACACCCAGACTCTACCTGTGCGGCCACATTTCTGTTGAGAGAAGTATTTCCCAGGTGGGGAGTATGTGAGGTCATGAGGTCAGATAACGGACCTCACTTTGTTAATGCAGTCTTCGAACAGATTAGCTTGCTGCTTGTCAATAAAGCACAGGTTCTCGTCAAGGTAATGGAATATGTGAGAAGCTCAACGGCTTATTAAAGGAAAGGATAGCCAAGTTGAAGCTTACTCTAAAGAACGGATGGTTAGACTGCCTTCCATTGGCACTGTATGCACTCAGAAACCAGCCTGGTTCTGACCATCATCTTACGCCGCACGAGATAGCAACAGGCAGAAGGATGCATACTCTGCTGACACCCCGAGACAGAGCTATATATGATGCCCATCCAATAGGAGAAATCTTAGGGTCTGAAATGCAAAATTAGTTGAATTGCATGACATCTTGTCTTACTGTCATTTCAGGATGGTTGCAGCAACGACAAAAAGGGTGTAGGGCAGCACAGAACACAGAAAGAGAAATCGCTACACACTCAGTTCAGAGATTAGGTGTTCCATCAATTTTTCCTGGAGACACGGTCCTGGTGAGAAACCACACGAGAAAGAAGTGGGATGAGCCAAGGTTCAATGGACCCTTTACAGTGGAAGACGTTACCCCATCTGCTTGGATTTTCCTGTGAAACATCAAGCCGTACATTAGAGAAGACCCCTTGCCCGCACCCCAATGTGCAGAGACTAGAGACAATGGGCGAGAACCACAGCACTTGCAGACGAGATCCATGATGAGGAAGAAGGATGCATGACCAGCAAAACAAAAATAAAGTACTTTTGTGCAAAATTGTGGTTTGAAATTGGACATTCTTGAAAAAGGGGATAAGGACATAAAACACGGACATTCTGTGCATCCTAGTTGCAGGGTGAAGAAGAAAATTCCGCGTATTGGCCACAAAATAGCTTTTTGACTTTGAACTTTGGACTGCGGCACACTGAGGCCTTAATAAGAAAATAACATGCCAAAATGTGATTGCGGACACACAAATTGTTAAAAAGTAAAGTATCCAGACTCATTCAAAACAGGAGCTTTGTTCAGACTCACTTATGACGCCCCACAGCAGCAGCATCACTAAAGACGTTCTGAATTTCTTTGACCTAGTCTTGAGGTCATACCCGTCACTAGTGAGAAGACTCACTAGCATCACTAAATTTCTTCAAGACCCTGAAAATGAAAAGACGATAAGGAGGCTGCTCACCGTGATTGCCGAGCAGTTCCTCCTGCTTCCGGAATACAAGGAAGAAAAAACAAATGTCCCAAGCAGAAGGAGAAGCAAATAGGCTTGTCAATGTGCTATTCTTTTGTTTAATTGAAGGCTGCCCAAATCTTGTCAGGAGACACACTGACGTCCTGACATTTCTTCAAGATCCATCAAACACAGAACGCTTGAGTATAATCCTGAACGGAATAAAAATTCAAGTTGCTCTCCACACACACCGAGTTCACAGAAACCACTCACAGTGAATACCGAGCGATTCCAGAATTCAGCAAGTACAAGACAAATGTCCCTGTCACCAGAAGATAGTAGATTGGCAAGCAATGTATTCTTTCGCCTAATTGACGACTTTCCAGAACTTGTGGGGAGGCACGACTTGGTTGACGTCCTCACTTTCCTCAGAGACCCAGCAAATTGTACACCAATGAGCATGCTCCTGCAGAGCATTGTAATGAAACTTGAATTTTCTAATCACCATCAGAACTCCCAGGGGAGACTGTGAAGCGTTCCGCCAAGGGACAGATCGAGAAAGTATTGCTAGAAACTTCACTTTTATTCATAATATCAAGGACACAATATTTCTTCTGGAGTGAAACAGATAAGAGGATTAGACTTAGGAACTTGTGTATTTTTGAAAACGTACAGTAAAATAGAACTTGCCAAACTTATTGCATTCATTGACATTTTTTGAATACAGAAAAGAGAACTGTATCCAGAGACAATAGACAATCCGAGATCCAGGCAAAGGAAGACAATTGTTTCAGTACCTGCAGCCGACAAGCAGAAACCGCAGAATACAGAGCTATTGTTGCATAGAGTATATATGTTAACGTTAGTCTTTTCTTTCGATGATAGAGATGGGAAATCAAACCAGCAGCACCGTCACCCCCCAGGAGGAAAGAAGTACTTATTGTCCCAGAACTAAGTGCCATCACCTAACCTATAGGGGCATAATGTATTTATGTATCATATTCATCATTGTTTTATTATCACTGACAATTGGAACTGAATTTTTTATAGGTGTAAAAAGTGTTCTGAGTCCAGCGCACCCACCTAATAACGTACGCATGACACCCACAACAGCACTAAAACCCTTTATAGTGATCCCAGTTCCTAGAAGGTCAGACACAGGAGTGAGTGAACTTGAAATGAATGTGATTAGCAATGACACACACACAGTGACAATCAAGGTAAAAAGCCGGAGACAGGGTTGGCAAGAAGAATGGAAGAGGGTTAATGACAACCACACACATGCAAGCGATAAGTGCACATGCACCAGGTTTAGTGTCAATGAAAGCAGAACCACAGGCCAAAGAAGGGGAAATGTTTGGACAGCCAACAATGAAAAGCTAACCTACAATTGAAGTGATAAGACATGTGGGAAAAGCTGAACATTTAAAGAGACAAAAAGAGTTGGAGAATGAAATAACCGAGACAGCATTGATAAGCACACATGATCCAATGAAGGGGACAAGTACCAGTTCCACAATACTGCCATATACTGGACCAATGGCAGAGTGGATATGGACATTTACAACCAGAAGAAAAAGAATGCAAGAGGAGAAGGAAAGAATTGCCAGAAGTTCGCCTACTCCTCTAGTACAGACGAAGAGGCCTGAACCCAGGATTGAGGTACTTGAGAAACCTCCAGTAAGAAGAATCCATATGGAGGTGTTAAAGGATGTAATTATAGCAAACTACATGAAAACTCTGAGAATCAAGAGAAGCATACAAGGATATGACAGTGAACTAAATGACTACTTGGACAGCACAGCACACTTGGGGAATAACATATGGTAACAGCATATGAAAGAAGTTGGAAGACAGAATTCAGAGGAGGAATGCATTGTTTGTGCACTCCTACCTTACAGCACGGGGAAATCAAAGATCTTTGAAGCTGTAGAAATCGATGTCCAGACAGCACACTGTCTGTCACACATAGCAATATGCAAAACCAGAGGCCAGTTCGTGGGAAGTGATGCCTCACTGAAATGGGCAAGTGAAGCAACTGATCCAAATGAAGCCGACTATGTCCAGGACATAAAGACAAGGAACAATGGAAATACAAAGCACATTGCGATCAGATATGAGAAGCCTGGAGTTAAAGGGGTGGAGATCAGAGGAGAAGCAATCAAAAACTGAACGTCCAAGGAAGAACTCCAGAAGAAGCCAGAAAATGGAAGAACAGAGGTCAAATGCAAATCTGGGGAACAGTGCTTTCACCAGACAGATGGGAGAAAGGAGTAGTGTTTTGCAGTACATGGATGGTCCTTGGACCCTGCAAAGAAGCAATTGAAAATTTGCAGAAGATATTCAGACCATTATGGCCAAAACTCGCAAAACTACTAAAATGGGTCGAAGACAGAGGAGGACCCCTACAGATAGTGCCATTGGAAAATGCCAAAGTGTGCTTCAGAAACAATGGTACAAGTAAAATGGGAGAAAATCAGAACTGTGGACTTATATTTGATGCCACAGGAATGGCACATGGTACCGCAGTAATCATGGATCATTACTGGGATTGTGGACCCAGGGCATCTATCATGGTGCCGAAGAATTGGGGAGGTATATGCACAATAGTGAATGTCCATGTTCCGGCACTGGTGATTTTAAAAATGTATCTGAATATTGACGGTTTCCTGAAAGCCAATGCTCAACTGAGGAATAGAATGAAAAGAGAGCAGTACTTTTCTGCCAAATCAGAAGAAGCTTTCCATGCAATCCTGTATGAACACAGACTGTTCAGTCTGACCTCATCAGTGTTCATGACAATCTTGATGATACGGGTCCAAGTTGGAGCAAATATGAATGGTTTGCAGATAACCAGTTGGGAATTACTGCAAACCATCAACACAACCATAAAGGGATTCAATGCAATCAAGGAAGAGTTAAGGACAATTCGACTAATGACTCTCCAGAACAGTTATGTCCTTCACATGTTCACAGCCATGGATGGAGGTTTTTGTGCAAAAATCGGAGAATCATGTTGCACATTTATACCATCTCAAGACAAAGAAAATGGAACATTAACAGAGGCCATATGTATGCTGACGAAATTACAGAATCAAATAATTAATAAAACTGACGAAGTGGATGATGACAATTGGTTTGGATCGATATTCTCATGGGTTCCACAATGGATGGCAGATGCATTCGAATTCCTAGGAGCCCTACTAGTGATGATATTGCTTGGATTCTGTGTTATCAAAATAATAATCTCCCAGTGCCAGAAAACTGTGAAAAAAGCCATAGGGATGAAGATCATGATTGATGTCGAACCCGGATGGAAACCCAAAGACCTGACTGATGAAGAAATAAGAGACTTCGTGAAAACTAGCATCTATGCACCAGAAGGGACAAAGTTTCAGTATCCAAAGAAACACAGACATTATGTGGGATCATGTGGATCAGTCCCTGCCATATGCTACCCCGTATCCTCTTCTTGTATCATGTCCACCATCTGGGAAGGTGTAAAAAACAAGAGCTCTGGATATGTCAGCACTCTTAACTGAAGATAGGCAAACACACATTGACCTGTTTGAAGACCAGGACACCAACTTTCTTAGCCTAACAGTGGCATCATTCTCCAATAATTACACCACGCCAGTCAGCACCTGCTACCTGACAACTGTGAATAAAAGACTTAGCATACCCAGCAGGGTTGTGTCCCTAATTGTGTTCCTGCTACATCACCACTACCTACATTGCCACTGTTGATACCATCTCCTTTGATAGCCTTGCATGCAAATGCCTGCTTGACAGAAATACCCACCTACTTCAGGTCACATGGGGATGCCACTCTCTTATCCAAATAATACATTACCAGTATCTAATCTGTCTCCAACAAGAAACTCATTTTGGGTATTTTAACATCTCATAAACGTTGCCCTCTTCTTGAAGACCTCTTAGGCTCTTGTGATTAACACCTGGCCTTCTTGAATCTCTCAAGTGGGGATCACACCTTGTCCCTTTCTATCCACCGAATTGTCACTCACTAACTAACATCTGTGCCACTGGTCTTTCTTGATCGGACCACTCTCTGTGTATGCCCTCTCTTGCCAAATCTGCAACAGGACTCCTTTCAGCATCAAACTCAAATGCTAAATTCCTCTATCCATGGAAAATGAAGAGGGCCGAGACTGCTGCTTTTGAAGCCATCATTACTTATCTTCGAATGAGCAACAGCCTCTGAAATCCTGCTTATCAACCTTCATAGTGCCCTTTTCAACACACTTGACATCCTGGTGACTATTGTCATGAAAAGGAAGAAACCACCTTCAGATCGCAACTGATAATATGAGAGCAACATTGTCTTCATTTCAAGAAGAAAAAAACCCTTGAACACCACTGCTGTTAATGCAATCCTAATTAAGACAAGTTGTGATGCCCGTGACACACGAGCAGCCATGAGACTGGCGGTAGCCGTGCCAGAAAAACTGGCACGTCTGCCGCCAGAATCATTTTGTTTTTGGCACCCAGGAATTGGCATTTACCAGGTCATTACAGCCCCAGCAGACCCTGTAATTGCCCATTGCCGGAACCCTGGAAAATAGTGCTCCCCATTCCCATATGAGTCCCACTGGATTCAATGGGAATGGGGAGGCCGGATGCACCGGCACCATTCGTGAATGGTGCCGTTGCATCTGACATGGTCTGCTCGCGGGTGCCGGTATGCCCGCTAGCTCAGACCTGACGGACGGACAGGCACCGCGAACAGATCTCATAGATTTCCGGTCCGGTAACAACGGTGACGTTGATACTGGACCAGCAAGCTTATAATGAGGCACAATGTCTCACTCCCCAAGCACATTGGCTTGGCTATGAACAAGTCTGCAAAAGTCTTCAGGATCTGTAGAGCTCTAAGCAGACTAAATAATGCCCATCTAGCTCCATTGCCTCCAAAACACTGGATGGTAACCTGTCCTCTTTCTGCACTGAAAAACTGAAACTGATACCGTACAACATTAAAAGTCAGGCCAAATCCTCTCCCGGGTGAACTCGAGGTGTTACCACCAGACCTACAGCCTTCTTCTCCTCTTTAAAACTGGTCACACCAACAGAAATGATAACTATGTTTAAGAGGTTAAACATGTCTTACATAGACTGACCAGAACTATTAAAGCCATCATTGCCACAATGGCTCCTTCCACGGTGGTATGCTTGCTCAATAACTAAAAGAGACTAGTTTTCTGCCTTCATTCAAAAGTATTTGAGGTGATCTTGCATCTCCTACGAATTACTTGCCAATTTCCCTCGTTACATTCATTGGAAATATCATTGAGAAAATGGCCTTTACTCAGATCCATGTCTTCAGTGAAGCCAACAACTTTCTCCATAACCGTCAATCCAGGTTGTGGACACACTGAGGAACTTCATTGTCCCTCTGCATGAGCAATCAATTTCTCCAGTTCCTAGATTGCAATTGTTCAGCTTTTCTCATCCTTCTCGACCTGTCTCCTGTCTTTGACACTGTCAGTCATACCACACTTATCAACTTTGTAAAGTGACTGTGCTCACAGATGGGGCCTTTCAAGTAAATAAATACATGCATGTGTTCATCCTTCATGTCTGAAGATATCACTTTCCCAGGATAGAAAGAAATCCCATATGTAACTTGGAGAAGCCATTTATACGAATTCGGAACCATGTTGGCAGTCATATCTGGAGAACAAAACAAGCCCTAATCCCCCCAAAAATAAGCCAAAAATATGCTCAATGACTAAAACAGATTGCAAGTGTTCGTAAATTGAAGAACATTTGCTAAAAGAACATTCACACCTAGTACTTGTTTCAAAGTTTAGAAAGAAAACGGATCATGCAATGTATTGTTTTTCCCATATAGGATTAATGAATTCCTACTAATGATTGTTTTAATGTGGCTCTTAGCATTGTAAGTCCATACTTTATTGACAATGCATGATTCTTATAACTACCTGAGAAGACAGGTATATTATTTTACAAATTCATTCCAAGACAGTGGGACTGTGTAATATTAATAAAAGTCCATTTCAAAACGGGCACAGTACTGGCACTGGCATTAATGCTTAAATATGCACCTGTGAGGCCGGACCCTAGACAGATTTATAATTTGCTGGAAGCTCCCAGGCGGGTGATATCACTCACTTTTAAAGTGAGCATTAAAGATGTCCAACATATCACAACCAGTGATTTCCAAACATTGTAACTATATTAGGACAAAACAAGTCGGTTCTCAAGTCTAACATGCAAACTTGGCAATCCTAGGAAAGGGCCACATTTAACCAAACATGTGGCCGTGTCTCAACGACTGCAACCTATCACTTGCTCCCTTTATTGCTGATGTGTGTCGGGGGAGAGGGGTTGAGGGTCCCTGCTAACAGCATGAAAGAGCTCAATCAAATGAAACATTAATATTAGTTGGCAGAAAAGGGACAAACTGAACAGCTATAAACATTATTATAATACTTTCTTTTTTAATTATGTTTGTCTAAAACCTGGTCTTTAAACTTTCCGCAGTGAAAGTAATCCTATTACAGCAATGGTGTCTCCATGAATTATATGAAGGGGTTACATAGGGGCCCACAGGCAGGGGTCCTCCTAAAATGAGTGACAAGACATTGGTGTCATCCAGATTATTTTCTAGGGTTACTATCTAAAATGGTCCTGCAACACATGACGACATATTTTCAGGCTACGTACACTGGCAAGAAGTTAGACAAACGCCTAGCTAGTTTAGAACTTTGGAAAATGTACCAAGAAGACAAGGAGTTAGAGCCTCCTTTAGACTGGATACTTAACTTATGCACAGAGGGGGGTGAGACGTCTTCCGCGCCACCTGCCCTGCCTGATACAAAAGGTGAAGTTAGTAAAGGCGAAGGACTATACCCGCTAAGGGAACTTAAAGCAGCCACGGGATATAGCAACCTGACATATGAGTCACCTACGCAAAGTAGTGACGAAAACCCAGACAAAGACAGAGATAGAGCTATCACCTCCAAAGTCCTGAGGGACAAGGAGAGGCATGAAAAGGAGAAAGGAGACCAGGCAAAATAAAGTACATCTCTAGATACCAAGAGAGGGGGCAAAAGATGGAAAGGAGATGACATTAGAACTGATGAGATAGCATTCACACCGAACAAATGGATGGGAGGTCAGTTTCTGTTGAAACTCAATGGTAAAGGCATTGAATAAGTGAGAAAAATGGGAGAGCTAGACGAGTTTCGAAGAAGTGAGAAGGAAAAGTTAAAAGGATTGAAAGACAAAACGATCACGAGAAAACACAGGCAGAGACGAGAACAATTGCATCACGAGGAGCAAGAAAGGAATCACAGTCACAGGCAGAGAGTATCTGACGAACATAGTAGGCAGGAACTATGGAAGATAGAAGAAACAAACGATCAGGGAAAGGAGAATAAAAAGACAAAGGGATGAGGAACCACAAAGGGCAAATGAACAGGGAGATGCAAGGAAATGGGAAGAAAATAGAGACAGGGAGGAAATGTGGAAGTGCAAAATGTTCAATGATGACACAGAATGCAAGCGAAGACAGAGAGCACAAGATCTTGAATATCTGAAAAGAGAGGTAAAAAAACATGATCCAGTGGTAATCTGGGAGGATATAGGAGAATGCTTTCCCAAGTACGATTCAGTACCAGGCATGTCTAGGGCCAATATCGAGGATGACTTCGACACCCAAAGCATCGGAGAGACGATCAATAGAATATATGATGAAATGGGGCTAGAAAAAGTACCCCAAGGGACAGGAGAGGATGAACGTCTTGAGAGAACTCAGTTGTATGACACTGAGGACAGCTCCAGAAGTAGTAGAAACAGAGAGCTGTCCCTAGATGGGTTGAAACTAAATCGGAATGAGGGTGATGAGAGGAGTTGCACGAGTTGGGCACAGACAATGTCAGATTCGGAAAGGGAGGAATATGAGGGAAAATAGGATGGGAGAAGGCACGAAAAATGCTTTTCAAGGCAAAGGGGAATTAGATGGTCGTATTCTAGTGAATCTGCACCTAAGGCATCAGAGTCAGCCACGCAATCAGACCGACATGAAGGAGTATCTACGGTCAGAGGGGGCTGTCCCCACCACCCTATGTGAGCCGACAAAGGACATTGCCAGGCAGATGATGATGCAGGACTATCACCCCAGCAGTGGATAGAAAAATGATGAGAGAGGAAAAGGAGTGTCACGTATCACAATTCTCATTGCTCGAGAAAGGAGGAACGAGACCACAGTATATTTCATGGCCACACATGGATCGAGAAAACTTCAAAAATAAGCTTCCAATGTTAACATCTGGAACCGGGAAATGCATACATGAGCTGGAAAAAATGACTGGAGGGAACACACTAGCTATTGGAAATATTAAAGGTATTTTAATTTCCATACTTGGTGATCAAGCTGACAATGTGCGGACACGTGCAGGTTATCCTGGCGTGACTACAGTTAACACTGCACACGATGGAGCTCCGTTTAACAATTACAGAGCTGTGGTATGGAAAGCATTATGATTGCTATGCCTGGATACTTCTGACATGGGAGGCATAATGACACAAAAAATGAAGGAGTCAGAGGAACCTTTGCTTTACATTCAGAATTTCCAAGATGCGTGGGTGCTTGAAACTCATGAATCTTGTGGGAAATCTATACCTGTGTTTTACCATATATTATGCCAAGGGATGCCAGACCAGGTACAGAAGCAGTTCAAGAAATTGGTAGGAATTGAGTCCAAACCGTGGTCTGAAATACAGTTGAGCATATCTCATTATTGCAGATTACTGCAGGAGAAGAATCTCAAAAAAGAGACTGCACGAAAAGCTGAAGAGGCCAAATTAGTGCATAAGAAATCAAAATATGCCATTGAAGGTGGAATGATAACTAGCACAGACGGACCGAATGTGCAGCAGGTCAATAATCAACAGCAAATTAGTCAGGACAGTAATGGGTTCTACACCAGAGGGAGAGGCTTTCGAGGGAGAGGATGGTAGAGTAATCAGGGAGGTTTCCAAGGTAATCAGGGAGGTTTTCAAAACATGCAAAATGGCAATCAGGATATGTGAAATGGGCAAATAATCAGACCACCGCCAATATGTTGGACATGTGGGATGTCAGGACATCTAGCCCGCACATGCAGAAGTCAAGGCATGGTGCAAAGTGACCAGGGGACAAGAATGGGAATGGTGAATCCACCGGTGTTTTTTCAGCATGGTGGAAATGTGGCGCACAGCAAAGCTCACAACCTCAGAGCTTGATAAGCTATCCACAAGGTCAGTCTCAACATTCGCTGATGCAACTGTCACAGAAAACGAGTGCAGGGCATGCATCAAACTCTGGAATGAGAGCTAACGTTGGTGATGGAGTAAGTCCATTCACGCAGCATGGGACAAAGTTATATGTGTATTAGAACAGCTCACTGGGAAGCCTGATGTGTTCTATTCTATCAGTGACACCAGACCCTCATAAGGAACCAAGGGTAGATGTCCTTATAGGGGATAAAGAACATCCCTTCTTAGTTGACACAGGTGCAACACGTTCGTGTATACGTGAAGGAAAGTTTTCCTTGTCCTGCGATGCTATTAATACTCAGGGCTTCACAGGAGCAACAAGTTGTGTTGCTTTTACAAAAGAATTTCCAGTCTCCATAGGAGAATGTGACATGAATGTTCCACTGTTATATTCAAGACAAACACCAGTAAATATATTGGGACGCGACCTAATGACGAAGTTAAACATGACAATCGGGTTCACAGAGAAGGGCATAGTATGTTCGACTATCATTAGAACGTATGCGAAATGATTAGAGCATACGCAGAACAATGAGCTATGAGAGGTGTCCCATTGGAACCAGAAATATTTGCGTATGGGATACGCATACTAATGGCAGTGATAACAGGTCTTGCAGACAAAACCATCAGAACCCCAGATGAATTTCTATTTAGGCCACAAATACCTATGCACGACGAAAAGGGACAAGTGTTTCCCTTGGCAATAAACACAACAATAGTGCGAGGGAGAATGGCACTGATTGATGGGTGTGATGATGAAGTCTGACAATGGTGCACAGTAATCGCCATTGAAGAGGGGTGCAGACTAACTGACGTCACTCATGTCGATCTATTTGATGAACAAACAGATGTAGGCGAAACATCAGTTGAGGTAAATTTCGTTTTCTGGGTAAGAATGATCACCAGAGAGGTGCCCCAGAGAATGATGTTGGTGAAAAAACGTCCTGAATATTTTGATGAACACATGGCCCAGGTGCCTGTCTCAGTGTGGAACACTGGCCCCGATGATGTAGGCCTATTGAAGGGAGTCAGAGAAGTAAGGATTAAACTGAAGTCTGGAGCAATTTTGCCAAGAGTCTAGAGAAGCAGATGAAGGGATTTTCAAGACAATTTCTGCTATGATGGAGCAGGGCATTTTAGTGACATCAGAGTTGTCATGCAATACCGCGGTTTACCTGGTAAAGAAATCAAAGGGAGGGTCCTGGAGACTAGTTCAAGATTTACGCCCGATAAATGATATTGTTGAGGCTGGGTTCCCTCTAGTCCCTAACCCGTCCACGATCCTTTGTAACATACCTGTTGAGGCTCAATATGTCACAGTGATTGACTCAAAAAATGTGTTTTTCTCAATCCCATTACACAAAGACTCGCAAGATTTGATGTCATTTACATTCAGACAGATGTGTCTGAAGAGCACGAGGCTACCCCAGGGATACCGTGAGTCTCCTTCAATTTTCAACAGAGTCCTACAAATGGACTTAAGCAACATTGCATTAGAGAGTGTTGTCTTGCAATATGTGTATGACATTTTAATATGCAGCACAACGGAGGAAAAATGCAGACACAATTCTATTCAGCTATTGATTATACTGGCTGAGAAAGGATATAAAGTTGACAAAGAAAAGTTACAATATTGTCAGCAAGAAGTGCTATATATAGGCCATCTGATCTTGCATGAGGGGAAACAGATTACCCCTGAAAGGGCTGAAGCCATACTGAACACAGCCAAGCCACACACAATAAAACAGATGCAGAGTTTCTAGGTCTTTGCAATCATGTCAGGGCATTTGACTACAGCTCATATACTGAGCCCTTGTTACAGGCCCTGAAGAAAGCACAGGTTACGAAAGAAAAAATGGAATGGTCTGAGACTATGGAAGAGGGGTATACTGAACTCAAAAATGCTATTTGAACTGCACCAGTTTTAGGGGTTCCCAATTATGCAGAGGTATTCTACCTGTTCTCACACACGAATGGCAGCTTTATGATGGCAGTACTCACACAGAGAACCACATTGGCGTACAAGCCCCTAGCATACTACAGTGGGAATTTGGACCCAGTGATGAGAGGCACTTCCCTTGTGAACAGAGTTTAGCTGCCACAGCATTCGCCATAGAGAAAGCTACACCATTGTTATGGGATGCTCAATGGCGTTGTTCGTCAAGAACACACTATTTGCCATTCTAGCGAAACCGATAGGCACATTGACATCTCAGAGAGCTTCTGCTTATGAAGTGATCATATTGAAACCATTGATTAAGATAGTTCGATGAAAAATAGTGAACCCAGCTATGTTTATAGCAGAGCCAGTCACTGAAGGAGAACCGATCCATGACTGTGCAAATTATGAGGAATTATATGACGAAATTTTCAGGGTGAAAGAAAATGCATTGGCAGAAGCAGAATCTTTTTTTCATTGACGGTGCGTCGAGAATCGATCAAAATGATGGGCAGAAATACACAGGCACTGCTGTGGTAAAGCACACAGCAAATGGAGAATTTTGGGTACTTATTAGTGCACGATTACCATCTCATTATTCAGCACAGGCTGCAGAATTATTGACGTTGATACTCGCCATCGAGAATCACACAGACCAGGAAGTGCCGGTGTACAGTGACTCCGCCTATGTGACATCAACAGTGCACACAGGCTTAGCGTGCTGGAAAAGGAGGGACGGCATGCCAGTGCAGCATGCAGCCCTGTTGGATAGGCTCATTAAGACACTACAGCTCCCAGTGGGCATAGCGGTCATGAAATGTGCCACCCACACCAAGGGGACAGATTTCATCTTGCAAGGAAATCAAGCAGCAGACACAGGGGCCACGCATATGGCATCCAAGGGCGAAACAATAATCGGTGTGGGAATAAATCATATAAATGAAAAAATTATCATTGCACAAAGTGAACCTTTGGTTTATATTAACATGGGACAAACCCAGTTAATGGAACTCCAAGGGGAAGCACCACAGGAGGAAAATAAACTCTGGAAATGGGAAGGGTGTTCTTTAAACCCCTCCAAAAGCTTGTGGCGACAAGACAAAACTGGTAAACCAGTAATGCCTATAGCCCTGTTAGAATTAGCCTCGGAACAATTGCATTATCCAGCACACATGTCGAAGAGAATTTCGCATCAACGGTTGCTGAAGACTGGTTTGTACCAAACTTAGCGGAACACGTTGCATTTTTTTATGATGAACTGTTTGATCTGCCAACTGTTCACGGCTAGGCACACACTAAAAGTAAGGCCAAAAGGACCTTTTCAGCACTTGCATGTCGACTATGCCGATATGATTCAAGTATTTAACGGGTACAGATATTTAATTGTTGTGGTGTGTCCATTCTCTAGATGAATACAAGCAGGTCCATGTACACACCCAGACTCTACCTGTGCGGCCACATTTCTGTTGAGAGAAGTATTTCCCAGGTGGGGAGTAGGTGAGGTCATGAGGTCAGATAACGGGCCTCACTTTGTTAATGCAGTCTTCGAACAGATTAGCTTGCTGCTTGTCAATAAAGCACAGGTTCTCGTCAAGGTAATGGAATATGTGAGAAGCTCAACGGCTTATTAAAGGAAAGGATAGCCAAGTTGAAGCTTACTCTAAAGAACGGATGGTTAGACTGCCTTCCATTGGCACTGTATGCACTCAGAAACCAGCCTGGTTCTGACCATCATCTTATGCCGCACGAGATAGCAACAGGCAGAAGGATGCATACTCTGCTGACACCCCAAGACAGAGCTAGATATGATGCCCATCCAACAGGAGAAATCTTAGGGTCTGAAATGCAAAATTAGTTGAATTGCATGACATCTTGTCTTACTGTCATTTCAGGATGGCTGCAGCAACGACAAAAAGGGTGTAGGGCAGCACAGAACACAGAAAGAGACATCGCTACACACTCAGTTCAGAGATTAGGTGTTCCATCAATTTTTCCTGGAGACACGGTCCTGGTGAGAAACCACACGAGAAAGAAGTGGGACGAGCCAAGGTTCAATGGACCCTTCACAGTGGAAGACGTTACCCCATCTGCTTGGATTTTCCTGTGAAACATCAAGCCATACATTAGAGAAGACCCCTTGCCCGCACCCCAATGTGTAGAGACTAGAGACAATGGGCGAGAACCACAGCACTTGCAGACGAGATCCATGATGAGGAAGAAGGATGCATGACCAGCAAAACAAAAATAAAGAACTTTTGTGCAAAATTGTGGCTTGAAATTGGATATTCTTGAAAAAGAGGATAAGGACATAAAACACGGACATTCTGTGCATCCTAGTTGCAGGGTGAAGAAGAAAATTGCGCGTATTGGCCACAAAATAGCTTTTTGACTTTGAACTTTGGACTGCGGCACACTGAGGCCTTAATAAGAAAATAATATGCCAAAATGTGATTGCGGACACACAAATTGTTAAAAAGTACAGTATCCAAACTCATTCAAAACAGGAGCTTTGTTCAGACTCACTTATGACGCCCCACAGCAGCAGCATCACTAAAGACGTTCAGAATTTCTTTGACCTAGTCTTGAGGTCATACCCGTCACTAGTGAGAAGACTCACTAGCATCACTAAATTTCTTCAAGACCCTGAAAACGAAAAGACGATAAGGAGGCTGCTCACCGTGATTGCCGAGCAGTTCCTCCTGCTTCCGGAATACAAGGAAGAAAAAACAAATGTCCCAAGCAGAAGGAGAAGCAAATAGGCTTGTCAATGTGCTATTCTTTTGTTTAATTGAAGGCTGCCCAAATCTTGTCAGGAGACACACTGACGTCCTGACATTTCTTCAAGATCCATCAAACACAGAACGCTTGAGTATAATCCTGAACGGAATAAAAATTCAAGTTGCTCTCCACACACACCGAGTTCACAGAAACCACTCACAGTGAATACCGAGCGATTCCAGAATTCAGCAAGTACAAGACAAATGTCCCTGTCACCAGAAGATAGTAGATTGGCAAGCAATGTATTCTTTCGCCTAATTGACGACTTTCCAGAACTTGTGGGGAGGCCCGACTTGGTTGACGTCCTCACTTTCATCAGAGACCCAGCAAATTGTACACCAATGAGCATGCTCCTGCAGAGCATTGTAATGAAACTTGAATTTTCTATTCACCATCAGAACTCCCAGGGGAGACTGTGAAGCGTTCCGCCAAGGGACAGATCGAGAAAGTATTGCTAGAGACTTCACTTTTATTCATAATATCAAGGACACAATATTTCTTCTGGAGTGAAACAGATAAGAGGATTAGACTTAGGAACTTGTGTATTTTTGAACACGTACAGTAAAATAGAACTTGCCAAACTTATTGCATTCATTGACATTTTTTGAATACAGAAAAGAGAACTGTATTCAAAGACAATAGACAATCCGTGATCCAGACAAAGGAAGACAATTGTTTCAGTACCTGCAGCCGACAAGCAGAAACCGCAGAATACAGAGCTATTGTTGCATAGAGTATATATGTTAACATTAGTCTTTTCTTTCGATGATAGAGATGGGAAATCAAACCAGCAGCACCGTCACCCCCCAGGAGGAAAGAAGTACTTATTGTCCCAGAACTAAGTGCCATCACCTAACCTATAGGGGCATAATGTATTTATGTATCATATTCATCATTGTTTTATTATCACTGACAATTGGAACTGAATTTTTTATAGGTGTAAAAAGTGTTCTGAGTCCAGCGCACCCACCTAATAATGTACGCATGACACCCACAACAGCACTAAAACCCTTTATAGTGATCCTAGTGATCCCAGTTCCTAGAAGGTCCGACACAGGAGTGAGTGAACTTGAAATGAATGTGATTAGCAATGACACACACAAAGTGACAATCAAGGTAAAAAGCCGGAGACAGGGTTGGCAAGAAGAATGGAAGAGGGTTAATGACAACCACACACATGCAAGCGATAAGTGCACATGCACCAGGTCTAGTGTCAATGAAAGCAGAACCACAGGCCAAAGAAGGGGAAATGTTTGGGCAGCCAACAATGAAAAGCTAACCTACAATTGAAGTGATAAGACATGTGGGAAAAGCTGAACATTTAAAGAAACAAAAGGAGTTGGAGAATGAAATAACCGAGACAGCATTGATAAGCACACATGATCCAATGAAGGGGACAAGTACCAGTTCCACAATACTGCCATATACTGGACCAATGGCAGAGTGGATATGGACATTTACAACCAGAAGAAAAAGAATGCAAGAGGAGAAGGAAAGAATTGCCAGACGTTCGCCTACTCCTCTAGTACAGACGAAGAGGCCTGAACCCAGGATTGAGGTACCTGAGAAACCTCCAATAAGAAGAAGCCATATGGAGGTGTTCAAGGATGTAATTATAGCAAACTACATGAAAACTCTGAGAATCAAGAGAAGCATACAAGGAGATGACAGTGAACTAAATGACTACTTGGACAACACAGCACACTTGGGGAATAACATATGGTAACAGCATATTAAAGAAGTTGGAAGACAGAATTCAGAGGAGGAATGCATTGTTTATGCACTCCTACCTTACAGCACGGGGAAATCAAAGATCTTTGAAGCTGTAGAAATCGATGTCCAGACAGCACACTGTCTGTCACACATAGCAATATGCAAGACCAGAGGCCAGTTCGTGGGAAGTGATGCCTCACTGAAATGGGCAAGTGAAGCAACTGATCCAAATGAAGCCGACTATGTCCAGGACATAAAGACAAGGAACAATGGAAATACAAAGCACATTGCGATCAGATATGAGAAGCCTGGAGTTAAAGGGGTGGAGATCAGAGGAGAGGCAATCAAAAACTGAACGTCCAAGGAAGAACTCCAGAAGAAGCCAGAAAATGGAAGAACAGAGGTCAAATGCAAATCTGGGGAACAGTGCTTTCACCAGACAGATGGGAGAAAGGAGTAGTGTTTTGCAGGACATGGATGGTCCTTGGACCCTGCAAAGAAGCAATTGAAAATTTGCAGAAGATATTCAGACCATTATGGCCAAAACTCGCAAAACTACTAAAATGAGACGAAGACAGAGGTGGACCCCTACAGATAGTGCCATTGGAAAATTCCAAAGTGTGCTTCAGAAACAATGGTACAAGTAAAATGGGAGAAAATCAGAACTGTGGACTTGTATTTGATGCCACAGGAATGGCACATGGTACTGCAGTAATCATGGATCATTACTGGGATTGTGGACCCAGGGCATCTATCATGGTGCCGAAGAATTGGGGAGGTATATGCACAATAGTGAATGTCCATGTTCCGGCACTGGTGATTTTAAACATTTATCTGAATATTGACGGTTTCCTGAAAGCCAATGCTCAACTGAGGAATAGAATGAAGAGAGAGCAGTACTTTTCTGCCAAATCAGAAGAAGCTTTCCATGCAATCCTGTATGAACACAGACTGTTCAGTCTGACCTCATCAGTGTTCATGACAATCTTGATGCTACGGGTCCAAGTTGGAGCAAATATAAATGGTTTGCAGATAACCAGTTGGGAATTACTGCAAACCATCAATACAACCATAAAGGGATTCAACGCAATCAAGGAAGAGTTAAGGGCAATTCGACTAATGACTCTCCAGAACAGTTATGTCCTTCACATGTTCACAGCCATGGATGGAGGTTTTTGTGCAAAAATCGGAGAATCATGTTGCACATTTATACCATCTCAAGACAAAGAAAATGGAACATTAACAGAGGCCATATGTATGCTGACGAAATTACAGAATCAAATAATTGATAAAACTGACGAAGTGGATGATGACAATTGGTTTGGATCGATATTCTCATGGGTTCCACAATGGATGGCAGATGCATTCGAATTCCTAGGAGCCCTACTAGTGATGATATTGCTTGGATTCTGTGTTATCAAAATAATAATCTCCCAGTGCCAGAAAACTGTGAAAAAAGCCATAGGGATGAAGATCATGATTGATGTCGAACCCGGATGGAAACCCAAAGACCTGACTGATGAAGAAATAAGAGACTTCGTGAAAACTAGCATCTATGCACCAGAAGGGACAAAGTTTCAGTATCCAAGGAAACACAGACATTATGTGGGAAGATGGATCTACTTCAGCCCAAACCGACAATGTCAACTGATGACATGGAACAAAGATGAACACGTGAGAGCAGCAGAAAGCTTGAAGGGAGTCATAAAAATATGGACCAAAAAGAGACATTTCAACAGACTATCGTGTGTGAACCCAAAAGATGAAGAAGTGAATTCAGAGGATGCAGAAAAGATGGACACCAAGGAAAAAATGAAAGTGGTCGATGAATCGCCCAAAGCGGGGGAGTGTAGAGGAGGTCCGAAGCCCGACCCTCACTCAAATCGCCCATTTTGAAGTGCCAGGAACTTTCACGCCAAAGTATGTGACGTATGATGAGCAAATAAACCAGCAGAGAGCCACAGTGGTGCTCTGCTCGGTATCTATCAGATTGACAGCACCTATTGAAGTACCTACACTTAAGAAACCTTGGACAGTAACGTACCCATTGAGAAAACCATATGGACAATTAAGACAAACTGACAATTGTCAAAAAACAATCCCTGAAGAAGCCAAGAAGGTCCTAAAGGAAGACGAATGATGACGTCACAAGAACCCGGACTGACTCACATACAGAAGATATGATAAACTGCGAATGACGAAAAGAGACGAAACAGTATGGATAAGGGACATCATGAATTTAAAGTGAAATAACAATGTCAAAGGTGTGAAGCTTATGCCATAAGCATGATGAAGATATGCAGCCAGTTTACACGTGTACATATGCTTGGAACCGCAAGAAAGCTAAGATAATTGTGTGGCTTGCTATGCTTAGCAGTATAATAGATTGCGGCAAGCGCCGCCTATGCATATCTTCCTCAAAAGGAACATTTTATATCAGTATACTTCCACTTTGCACAAGAGCAGAATCAACCAAACGTTACCAAAAGGCCACAGGAGAGGAGCCCCTCAACACGAGAATCGAAAGCTAAAAGACAAGAAATGAAACTCAGATGCATGCAACCCGTACCAAGAAGCCAAGAACGCATCGGCTGACATAGATGAACCATAGATACGATTTATGAAGCATAGAGCGGAGTATCCTGTTCAAAGAAGTCAAGATAAGCAGCAGAAGGCAGGTTTTGGGCAGAAAGCTAAATCAAATACACGAATTGCAGGGAAAATGAGACGATGTAACGGTGTCTGAATCACGTGACCTGCCAACTAAGAAGAGTTGGGACCTTCACACATACGCGCATACTTGTGCCATGCACTGATACCTGAACTCTTCCCAACAAAGATAAAGTCTCAAGGCCGAAACCAACAAGAAATAATTAACACATGGCCATGGGGGAGGTGATTGATGATGGCAATGGTTGGGGGAAGGCTAGAAGAGCGGGCAAGCACCCTGCACCTGGCCAACCATTCTGCACGCCACTAAGCCAGTGGAAAAGTACAAGGAGGCTTGGTGCCAAACCAATCACGATGGACCAAGTAATCTAGGATCTTATAGTTTGTAGAACCAATGGGACGTCGTACTTTTAGTGACGTCCACAATAGCTATTCTGAAGGAAGGGCTTAGATGCCCCACTTGACACTGATTACCCAATTCTGTCACCACATTACCATATACAGATATAGTACCTATAGTAAAGTTTCTTTCCTATAACCAATAGAATTGCATGCAACATTTTAAGCGTTATTCGTCAGTGATGATGAGTTTTTAGTATAAAAGAAGTGTTTTCTATGAAGTTCATTGTAGTTGAGTGAGAACGAAGATCAAGCAACTGCTGATGTTCATGAACTCCACGTTTTTTGTACTTGTCTTTAAACGGACTCCCTTTGCAAAACCATTGAGTTGTCATTATTGATTCGATGCTAGAGTGTGAATCTGCATCCCCATCCATCTCACGGGTGCTGCTACCTCATTTTAAAGTGCTTTATGGGCAAGTTGGGGTCCTGGTGCACACCGGTAAGCTTGCCGGTACCGTAGTTACCGGACCAGCAACCTACGAGTTCTGCTAGCGGGTGTCTTTTCGCCCACCAGGTCTGACCTGGCAGGCATAACGGCACCCATAGCAGAGCATCCGGCTTCCATTGTCCCATTGAAGCCCTATGGGGCCCAAATGGGAATGGGGAAGAATATTTTCCGGCACCCAGGAATGGCCAATTACCAGTGTATTACAACCCGTGCAGACCCAGTAATTGGCCATTCCTGGGCACCAGGAAAATTTGCAAGTTCGGCAGCACCCTGCCGGTTTTACCGGCAAGGCTACCGCCAAACTTGTAATGAGGCCCAGTGTGTTTAAACGTACCCTGACTACAAAGGCAACTCCAGCATCTACAATCTTTGGAAAGCCCCCCCCTTGAAAGGGGTGAAATATGCTCTGTGATGGAAGAAAAACATAGACTGGAGCAGGCTAGCTGAAGTAATCGCTTTAGAAATATTGGTCCACACATAGGGCCAGCACCTTTGGGGGTTATTTAAGAAGCAATCTTGATTCCAAGGCTGTAGACATTTAAGTAGGAATCCAACAGTTGATGAAGTTGATGAAACTTTGCACAGCATAGCCGCTGAGACATTAGGGTTAGATAGATGAAGACGTCTCTGAGCAGAACAGGTATTTGCATTACAAATTAGCATACTATCGTTTTCCATAATAGCATCTAATAAACTCACGTATTGCTGTAAAACAGATTTTGGTGCACTAAATCTGGCTATAAACTCATCAAAAGTGATAGAAATACCTTGAATAAACAGCTGTCGCACATATGTAATGCCAAGAGACAGGCATGGTCTCCAACAAACTGTTCTTTTGTTGATTTGTATTAGGGGGGTTCATCCAAATATATTGTGATATGACCTGGGATCTTCTTGAGTCAGTGATAACAATTAAGATCTAAGATACATAATGGAGACATTAATACTAGTACTATTTAAACATGTTATTATTTTTGATATAAGGGTAGTCCATAAGGATATGGGGGGAGACCATCACTCTCTCTATATCATACCAATTAGGCAAATTAGGATTAGTGGAGATGAATTACAACTGATCTTCTTGCAAAACAGAGGCTGAGTGGTATATTCCATAATCCGAGAAACCTACTCCTACGTTATTTCTAGGATTTTTAAGCTTACATAATAATATTCTTGGTTTATTTTTCCCCCAGAGAAATGTAAGGATACAACAGTCTGATGATTTTAAAAAAGAAGCTGGGATGCGAGTAGTTTGCATATACAAGTAATAAAGTATGATAGGAGAAATCATCATTTAATAGTTTCAAGTCTACACCACCAAGATAAGAAGAGTGGGGACAATGTGTTTGTGAATTCCTTCACCCCGGTTAAACGATTGACTGCATGTTGTTTAATATTATTTTAAATTGAGGGCATACTGTGGATGCCTAAATACCTGATACCTGCTGGACACCATTTCATTCCAAACCTTGCAATGTGATGCCTGGTGCAATGTATGTTGAGTGCAACAATCTCTGATTTGTCAGTATTGAGTTTATAGCCTGATGCTAGAGAATTGTGTAATAATGTGTATATAATGGTGTAAACACATATCTGATATATTCAAAAAAAGTAAAACATCATCTACATAGGCCGCCATTTTAATTTTGATACCTTTGTATTGAATACCACATATGTTGTCATTCTGTCGTATTGCTTCCAGGAAGGGTTCCAATGCTAAAATGAATAAAAGAGTTGAAAGAGAAGAACCTTGGCGAGTGCCTCTATAGAGAGGAAAAAGGGGAGATAGATGATTATTTATGAACACTGATGTAGTGGGATTAGAGTAGAGTACTTAAATCATAGATACACATGAATTCGGAATACCGTGTCAGGTGAGAGTTTCAAACATGAAGTTCCATTCTACTCTGTCAAACTCTTTTTCAGCATCAAGCGCTATTGGCACATATGGATTTGGGAAGTTCTTAATGATGTTAAGAATATGGTGAAGAGTCTGATGTTGGCAGAGGATGATCTTCCATTGATTTAGCCTACTTGATCATTTTAAATAGGTGTGGGAGAAAGGGGATAAGCCTATTGGCTAGGAGTTTGGCAAAAATCTTGCAGTCTGTGTTAATTAAAGAAATGGCTCTATAATTTTGAACCAATTTGGGATCTTTATTGGGCTTAGGGTATACAAAAAGCATTGCTTCAGAGAAAGGTCCAACATCGTTCTCATGTGTGATAAAGGAGGTATAAAGTGATTAAGCTTAGGGACTAATACCTCTTTGAAATGAGCAAAACAATCAATTGAAAAACAATCCGGGCCAGGAGCTTTACCTTTCTTAAGGTCGTTAATAGCTCTATGTACTTTGTTAGAGGATATGGCAGAATTTAAGGTTTGTAAATTAGAATTTGCACAGGAATTACAATGTATATGTTAGAGGAAATCGGTAGCATTAGCTTTATTGGGCAAAGCTTCAGCGGTGTGTAATTTTTGATGCATGTTTAGAAAACTTGCAGAATATCTTTATCATTCATAACTCTGTTACCATCGTGAAATGTAATAACCATAATTTTTGCTTTATCTTTTTTTGTTTTAATATAGGATGCTAATGATTTCCCAGTTTTGTTATTATACGGTACTGTACTGTATTCTGAGTTCAATAATCTTTTGAAGAATGGGAGGGGAGTTGGTCTGAATGTGTTCTAGTTGTAGGGATTTTATATAAATATATCTTCAGATTATTTTTTGAGTATTTTTATTTTCCTGGCACCGGTGTATGATATAATGTGGCCTCTTAATATTGCTTTCTAGCAGTCCCAGGTGCAATGTACACATGTATCTGCTGGGGAGTTTTCAGCAAACAGGTGAGTATGTTGTTGATGGATGAATTTCACAAAGTGCTAATCTTTCAAGGGAGCGGAGTTGAATCTACAATTGTTATGATGGTGTACCCTATAGGCATAAGATAATTTGATGTGAACAGAAGCATGATCAGACAATGTGATACCCTTCATTTTGGCATCTAATAGACAATTAGTCAGAGATTTAGATACAGAAACATAATCAATCCTTGAAAAGGAATTATGGTGGATGCATTGAAGGTGTAATCTAGATCTGATGGATGGGTAAATCGCCAATTATCAAAAAAAAACTAATTCAGAAACAAAATTACTAAAATGCACATGGGATTTAGTTGATTTAGAGCATGCATTGGATTTTTTATTAAGGAGAGGGTTTAAAACCTCATTGCAATCTCTGCATACAATAAGATTATTAGAGTGGGATTTGAGAATGTGGTTTCTTAACTGAGTCCCGAATGTAGAGTCACAATTAGTGGGATCACAAACATTTAAAATAGAATATTCTACAGAATCAACCAGGATTTTAATTAAAATCCATCTGTCTACATCATCAGATTCTGTAGATAAAACTTTGCATTGGAGGTGCTTATTAATAAGAGTAATAACCCCATTCATCTTCCTATCAGCTGCGCTCAAGAACACTTGGCCTACCCAAAAACATTTCAATTTGTTAGCTTCCGCTTGCAAAAGGTGAGATTCTTGTAGACATGCAATAGATGGCTTGGTTCTATTGAGGAGTCAGAGGATTTTCTGCCACTTAACAGGATTGTGTAGACCTTTGAAATTCCACATAACAATGTTAAATGTCATAGATGATGGTACTAGCAAAATAGACAAATGTATAGTCTACAAGAAGGCACCGGTAATGTGAGATATACAAGGTAAAGAAACACAAGGAAAAGGGGATGACAAACAAGCAGAACATGGAATTTTGCAACTTCCAAATGAACCAACAAGTATAGAACCAAGTAGCTGCAAACAGGATACAGCCACTTCAATCCTTGTCCATAAAAGGTCAATAAGTAGTAGCGGTGGAGAATCAGATCCAGATGGGTCCGTCGCCCGCAACATCCCAGCGAGAGGATTGTATTATGAAAAGTAAGTTGTGCATATATTGACTTTAAATATGTGATGGTCTAGAGATGTTCATTCCATCTCTCCTATGGGTCTGGATAAAACTGTGCAAGTCACTTGGGTTTTGAAAGGTATAAGTGTGACCATTTAGCGTAACCTTTAGGAAGGCTGGGTGAATAATCCCATATCTGACACTGAGTTGCCTTAACGCTGGTCTGAACGCTAATAACTCTTTCTTCTTGCTGCTGTGGCATTGGAAACATCTTGAGTGATAAAGATTGTTGTACCTTCCTATGTGAGTAACTTTTTCTCTTTCACCTTGTCCATAATGAGAAGGACATATGTATAATCTAGCAAAGTGAATATAAGAGTTCTCGGAACATTCCTAGATGGTATTTTAGGCCCAACATGATGGGCTCTTTGAATATTAAGCTGCATAGATGCTGGGAGATCCATAAGAAGAGGAAGTATGTAGTAATGAAATTGAGTACGATTATCGTTTTCAGTCATTTCTGGAAGGTCAACAATACGTATGTTGTTCCTCTTGTTTCTATTTTCTAGGTTTTCTGCTTGCTTCTGTAGAGAGGTAACCGCATTTTCAAACAGCGTCACCCTTCCTGCAACATCCTCTGTATTGCTAACCCTTCTTTCAATACTTGTTTGAAATGAGGACCATTTATCATCAAGCAATTGCAATTTAGCCGTGGTAGCCTCCATGACTAGTTTAAGTGATTTGATTTCATCCAAAATGGCTTGCATGACTGGGGCATGTATGTTGTCTTTCGGTGTAGGAGAGTCACTTTTTTGCCTTTTTGGAGCATTACTGCCGACATTGATGGCTAATCTTTAGAAGGTCCTTTCTTTGATGCCATGCCAAAGCTGTGTGAGAAGCACTAAAACAATGTAAGCTCCTGCTTGAACTGAATGAACAATAAGAAACACAATTCCCACAAAATGAGGTAAAGGGTATCACTTGTTAGATGAAAATTCCTTTGAGTCTTTGAACTTGAGCATATTCATATGCCAGTCATCAGTTCTAAAGCTTTGTTCTGAGTGAGATTTCATACAATTCTTTACAATAAGGAGGTTACATCAGCCAATACACTGCCAGACAACCAAATAGACAGGGTTGCAACATGGCTTCATTGGAAGTACTTTATACAGAATTTGGGAATATCCTTCATGGTTAAACAATTGCAAATGTGAGTCATATTTAAAAGGAAACAAGCAAGAAAAGAAAAGAAAACTGCTATTTTCTTCCAGTTTTGTTCAGAGAAAATTGATGTCAGTTTAAATATGAATAATGGTATGCATATAAGCAGTAACTTGGTAAATGTATTCTTGTAGAATGCTTATTTGAGTTGCTTTACCTTAAACATTAAGTTTGAGTGAAATGTGCTTCCTCGGGTTTACAGGGGCATCAACGAAGCGTCTGCAGACCAGCTGACTGAACGCATCGGATTCCTCCATTAGCAAGCTCGTGGCTTCAGGCCGCGCCCCGGAGGTGCGAAACACATAATAACTTCCTTGACGACGGCTCACGGAGGCACTGCACATTATTCAATGTAGTTCGGATACATTGAGAGAGAGATGGTAAACTTATAAGGGCATAGGTCATAATGGGCACAGTTACATATAAATATAGGTGCCGGTATAGGAGCTCAGGATGAGGCAACCATCTACATCGCCGATGGGCCACGCCCCCTACATGTATATTTTTAACTGCACATTTGAGCACACACCATTCCGGAGTTAAGGGGAGAGATCTGCAAGTTAAATTCTCAACTCTGAGACATGTCCACCTGCATTTACCGAGCTCAAATCCCAGCAGGACCAATTTATCCCTTCTTTCTTATGTGATGAACAAATGAAGAACCATTGTATGTGGTAATTGTGTTATTTGAAATTACTTTTATACTGCATACATCACCATGGCATTGGTTTTAAAGTGCAGAACCATGAATGTGAGACGGCACACTGAAACCACTCCCAAGTTTTAAACCAGACCATGGTCAGTGGGATGAAAAGGACACAGAGAAAAGGGCCACGTGAAAGGGCAAAGAAGAAAAAATTCAGAGAACAAAGCAGACAGACATATGTCACAACAAAAGAGAGATAACATGAGGGTGAACAATAGTGATTACTTGTATAAATGTACAACTGTATGTCTTTATACTAGAAGTAAATGATCGAGAGATGCCATATTGAGCAATTCACATTATGGGCGTGGTAGAATAATCTGTTGTTGGGATGATTTTAAATCAGTGTATGTATATGTGCTGGCTGTGAGATGCGCTCTAGAGTCCTCATGAGTTCTGGGGGCTTGAGACCAGATATTCATATGGAAATCGCTCATTAGGAGAGTTCAATAAATCTGGTAATTACAATCCCACTAGGAGCCAAGCATTAGCTGTGTCCTGAATGAAAGTTGGGGGACAAAAAAGTAGAGCATGATGTTGAATCTCCTCACCCCGAGCCATACTAGGATGTCCTGAGCTGGAGGGGAGCGAATGAGTGTCATACCTGTATGAAATTAAAATGTCCTAATCCTTAGGGGACCAGAAAGCCTTATACGGAACATGCTGCTTGTGATAATATGTAGTGGTTGATTATCTGAGACAGTGTGTGCCATTGCTTGCCACATGTGTTTTCTTAGTGGTTGGAGATGTACGACATGCATAAAGGAACCCCTGGGGCTTGGCATTACCTCAGCACAAGGTTGAACAATCATTGATCCAACCACATGCATTCACTCACCAATTCACCCACAAATACTAATGTATTCACCCACTCATCGATCTACCCCTATGCTCACATCCTGCCAAACAATATTCATTCACTCATCCATCCATTATCCCCACCATTTTCACCATTCAGCCATCCACCCACACATTCATTCAGCCACCCATCCATCCATTTTCATACACTTACCCGTTCACCCAGCCAAATATGTTCAACCACTCTTCCATCCACACTTATAGAGATATTCACTCATTAATTCAATCATACTTATCCACTCATCTATCCGCCCACCCATATAACAATATTTACTCACTCATCAACCCATCCAATCCTATTCACTCACACACCGTCCATCCACATTCACACAGTTGTCCATTCCATATGGTATATTCAACCACTCAACCATATTCATCTACTCATCCATCCACCCTTCTCCAACCAATCCTCCAATTTCACCCACTCATCAATCCATCCAGACAAAACATATTCCAACACTTATCCATTCCCTAATAAATGTATATTCTTTCACTCATCAATCGACAAAAACGAGCATATTCAACCAACCCTCCTACTCACGCACGCTTAAACATGCCAGGTACATTGGCTTTGGCATAGTTTGCTTTAAGAATGCATACACAGATTGATGTGTGCAGTGAGGATAGAAGAAAGCCAAAGATAAACATATAAAGAACAGCCAAATCTGAAGAGAAATGCAAGACACGTGCCACAGCACTGATAAAAAAAAATTTAAAAAACGTCCACTTTGCATGCTTTGTCAACTTGGCTTCATGTGAGACAGTAGGTTTCTGTTTATAAATGAAGCACAAGCTTTCTTTGCAACAAGGATTACTTATTGGAATAACTAAATAAAGAATGTGCACATTGTCATTTTTGATCAGGTTGTACAGTGTCAAGGGTTTTGACCCATGTTGAATCCTTAGACTGGGTAGATGTGGGGATGAGCTGTCGCCTCCCATTAATCTATCCCAGAACAAACTAAATCAATAGACTGGGTGGATGTGGGGATGAGCTATCGCCGCCCACATTCACGCCAGAATCCAGGAGAACTGCGCAGTTGGCACAAGACCACTCCAAAGATACAACCTTCTTGTGGGGGGTTCCACATCACCACTCTACTGTAAGGATGCCATCAAAACAATGTTAAGCAAGGGTCCTATACTATCAAGCAAAAGACCACTCTATTGAAATGCAGTAATTCAAGACAGATCCCAAAAATGGATGCAATGCCGGTACTCACCACTATCAGAAACCGGCGTTTTAAAAACACCAGACTTTTGTGTAAAACTGAACAAACAAACCGAAACCAGGCCAAGGAAAGACTTGCTAAGAGGTGGATACAATGTAAAACTATATTCTGAAATGACTTGAAGGAAGTAATTGTTTAATGTATATGTAAAAATTGTAAGTTTGATTTACACTGGGAACTAAAGTGACATTTAGCTGAATTCTGCCTGACAACTACCCCCGACAGGAGAAACCTGCTCAGCCACTCTTCCCAGGCCTAGCATCCTGTTTCCCCACCAAAAGGAGTTGAAACCTCACTGATTAGATTAGGGGAGGGGCACCTGCAGGAGGTTGCACAAAGCCTTGTCCTGGACTCAGGCAAATGTTATATTGGGGGGGGCCGTAAAGTGGCTTCCTCTTGGGAGAAGTGGGAGGAGAAGTGCCTCTGGGAGCCACCCGAGCTGGAGGCAGGGACAGACAGAAGCTTCCCCCATGTGCTTTGGAACCTAAACCACACCCATCTGGGCCAGAGCATAATTTTAAAAAAAGATGGATAATTCATAGTACGGATTTGTCAGAATTATATAAGTAATATCATTATTCTTGTGATTTTTCTGTGCACGTTTTAAGAGACGTTAGGACCCTGTGGTGTATTCTGGGGGTTGCTAGCGGAAAATAGGGTCTTACTCCAAATTTCTGCATGTTAAAAATCTGACACTTCATCAATTAATGTCCATACTCCTTGTGCACATGTGTGTAATTTTTGGTAAATGTCCGATATTGGTAAACCAGTCAAAAAGCGCAAAATGTTGTCATTTTTTAATGCAAGCCCCCAGGAATATCAGAGGCGGACAAGCATGGACCATAAGGAATATATAATGTGTACATGTAATTTCAACAAATTGTGTATCTGGGAAATATGTATTTGAATCAAATATAGATTTGTGGGCAAATTGACCAGGGGAGGATCCTCTGACCCATAAACAGACCTCATCATGATGACAATCCATTTCCTTCCCCCAATCATGGGAGAGGGGAGAATTGGGCCAATGACAAGTAGAGAGGGGCAGGCTCAGTTATGCCACACACACACACCCACTTCCAAAACACATAAAAAGAGACTGCTGGGGTAGGTAGAGACATTCAATTCCATCTGCTGCGGAGCGTGCTGACCGACGACTTCACATCCAGAGATCCAACATTTAGACTTCCAAGCTAAACAGAGACTACAGAACTTTGAACCAAGAAGGCCCACTGCAAGCAAAAGTATTTGTCAGCAGGCCTCAGCATCCTTAAAATCATTTGCAAACTATTCCACAGCTGGGCGAGCTGTCTGAATTCTTTGCCAAGAACTCTTGCCAGTACCCAGAAAGCAGTGTTACATCCAGAATCCACTTGATCCGGACCGGAAAGCAGAGCAGTATCCAGAACCAGAGGCCGCTGTATCCAGAGAGGCTAGACCAGCAGAGCAGAGCTGACCTAGACGCTGTGAGCAGAACCGCTGAAGTCCATTCCAGTTGACCAGATCGGTGACGAGGCCTATTTCAAATTTATATTGTGAGTACCTAGCAGAACTATGCAGAACCAATCTCTTAGTTAAAATAATCTAATTCAAGCTATTTTAACCTAAGTAGAACTGCCTCCTAGAAATCGTGTCATATGTCATTTTAACGCTGCGAGCTGTCATCTGTCATTCTAAAGCTGCAAGCTGTCACCTGTCATTTGAGTTTTACTTTAAATCCGAAAATCTACCTTTATTAAATCGTCCGTATCTCTGGAACCGTTTGTCCTAAGAACGAGATTTAACTTTCCTCTGAAAGCTTAGAATCTAAGCTTTCCAACCGACTTTCTCCTTATACTTTTACTGCAATCGTGATTTACGCACTCGCGAAATTTACCACGATTTGCGATTTGGCTCAATTTCTCCACTTGTCAAAATAGCAGCTCCATTCTTTCCTTTGTCAAAATCATTTTGCAACCTGGTAATAACTCATAGAACATTGCTAAAGTGAGCCTGAACTAATACCAACAAGCATCTCGCACTCACCCTGAATCTCTAGAGGGAAATAAAATCAGTTAGCACATTTTCCCATCCATTGCCATCACATGTAAAAGCATTTTGGGCCTGTGTTTCAAACTTCTACCTGTTTTCCTCTAAGCTTGCTGGGGGGAACTGCATATCGTATTGCATTTTGTTGGGATTCTTGAAGACTGTGTGCTCTCCTTCCATTTCTGATATTGCATAGGGGGGGGAGTGAATTGTCAAGGAAAAGTGATTACATTGGGCCTCATTACACGGACGGCGGTAAGGGTTAACGGTCACCGTTAATGGCAACGGTGACCGTTAACCCTTACCGCCGTACTACGAGGTCCCTTTGCGGGTTGGAGGATTTAACGCCTGCTTCTTGCAGGCGTTAAAATCCAACCCGCTAAGGGACCTCGGAGCTAATTACGGCACCGCAAAATTGCGGTGCCGTAATTAGCGCCTTCCCCATTTCCATAGAGCCCTATGGGGCAGAAATGGGAATGGGGAAGGGCAATGGCGGAAAGGGGATTTACCGCCCCTCCAACCTTGGAATTGGGCGGTAAATCCCCTTTCCGCCAAGGCGGTGCCGGTATTTTACCGGCATGAGCCATGGCGCTAATAGCGCCATGGCTCACCGCCTACCGTGTAATGAGGCCCATTGTCTTTTGTTGAAGCCATATCAAGTTATTTTCTGTACTGCATTTCATTCATCATTGCGTTTCCTTGAACCATATAAAGCATTCTTTCCCACCTTATTCTTCTGTTCCTATTCATAAGTTACCTCTTGCTGATTACTGCTCATATTCACAAGTGTAATATCCATTATCAATTTATTTATAGAAGTGTGATATGTATATATTGTTTACATTTTCAAATAAACCTTTTAATTTGCAAAACAAACCTACTTCTTGGCTCAGTGGGGTCAGGGGGATTCTAAGAGAGGGGTGGTATATAAGGGTTGTCATCCAGAGTACATGAACTGGACCTAAAAATATATCAATAAGGGTTTCCCTCAGCATCCCAGACTAGGCATTGACTTAGCTGTAGTGTTGAAGTGAAGTCGCTTAACAACAGTGTGGTGGTGAAGTGTCCGGTCTACAAATCTGGTGACTGAGGTTTAATCCCAGAGGTCGCTTAAATTCATAAACTCAAAGAGGAAATTCAGTGTTTCTTGTTTTAGCTGTAGGAGACTGAGTCCACCCTCTGAATAAAGTGGATGGACTCCGTCCCCACGCGTGTACCTTCGACTTGAGCTCTGCTCTAGCACCCAGAGGATATCATGGGTGCAGCAGTTCTTTACCACTGTTGGGAATGTACCAAAGGCTAAAGCTACCAAAGAGAAATTCACTGAGTGTACTCAGGTGCAGACTTCATGGGCAGTACTCCTATGGGACCACCTTAATGCACCGCCACACCAAAACCAACCACCACAATGCTCTCAGAAAGGTTGTTCCATTCTTAGCAAGTAGAATGCTGTCTTCCTCAACCTCATCTTTCTCAACCAATACTGTAACCACACAACCTACTTCTGTGGGACACAAAATCCCACCAGCTACCTTGCAAACAATAAAAGAGGCTGTTGATCCATGTCTTTCGATGACAACAGTCCTCTGTATATACTGCAACACACCACTCTGCAGGGGGGAGCAATTTCGAAGTGCTTTTGAAGCTGTAATCAAGGAGCATGAGAAACACTGCCCCTACCTTAGATGTAACACACGCGCAACATCTTCCCCTGTCCACGTGCCCCTCCATATTAGTGCTTTGTTCCTCTTCCCTCATTTCTTCCCCCGCCTTACCTTCTAACCTCTCCTGCAAAAAGAAATAAAAAACAAAACAAAAACAAAAGAAGGTTCCTTTAGGAACCACCTTTCACAGTTAAAAAAATAGAACTAAAAAAATATTCTTATATAGATTCCATCTACTCTACATTTCTCAGTAAAGTACATTGACTCAATAAGATTTTCCAACATTTCCATTAGCATTTAGTGTTATGCGAATGGGAATAATGTGGCATTCAGCCCCCAGTACAGGGACTGGAATGGGGGATAATGGCCTGGCAAACAAGTTATCTAAGCAAAGCAAGGATGGATAACGAGGGCTATGGACTGTTATCATCCCCTGTTCCAGCAACTGCAACGGGGGATGAAGGTCATTAGCTCCCCGGGTTGCCAAAGCTGAAGGAAGGAAAATCCTTTTCCAAGATGGCCACAAAGGAAAGGGACAGTGGGCCTCTGTACAAAGCCACTCTTTGATATGATATGATAGGTTATTTATAACGCTCTTAATACCCAGAGGTTTCTAAGCGTGGACCCGGGGATCGAACCTGTGGTGCACTGTGCCATCTTGTTTCCAAGGTGAGCACGTTGCCCCTGAGCTATCCTCCCGAGACCTTGTGGCATAAATGTTGGGACAAGCTCATAGACCAACACTAGGGTGTTTGTTGATGGTACCTCATCATTAATTACTCTGCCTACCCTTTTCCCATCCACCAGGGGGATCAAATACACAACTCGTATGCACAATTCTCTTAATCCTGGTGGTGAAGGAGGTGAACTTGTTATCCCAGACTGAAAGGTATTAAAGTCTTCAGCTTCACTCCACCACCGTCACCTTTGACACGCCCCATATTTTGCAACCTCCCAGTGCTCTCGATGCAATGCTATTAATCAGATGATTCCCCCAAAGAAGGTGCCCAGAAGCAAGGCTTGTTTTTTTTTTTGTAGGGAGGAAAAGAAATGGATTGGAACACGTTACCAACTACATCTTACTATCCCTTTCCGCCAGAGAGCACACTTGACATATGGCATTCTGGGATTAGCGAAAACACAGAAATGACCCTGGTAGTAGCAAGGAGTCTGGTGGTCAGCAAATAACTGAACAGGACTGTAAATTGCAAGTGGTGACTAATCAACCCAAAACAAACTTAACTGTTAGCAAACCTAGTGATAAGGGGCCGTGGGCCTGGTTGGCACACTCAGTGGACCAACATGGTAGGCCTAGCTCCTAACCCTGCTTCACATGGATGCTCCTGTTTCCTCATCTGGTACACCCGGGCAATCTGCATTTATATGAGCATGGAGGACTTTTTTCACATATTTGCTATTCTAGCTCTTCAAGAGACCTGGCTCACTTGGCCACTGGTTTTTAATGGTTTGAGCTTTCTTTCTCTGCTGGCATTCCATGGAGACCTTCAGAAGGTGAAGTGAGAACCCTATGACCATATTGAGCTTCCACACACCCAGTGCCACTTAAGCATCTTTTACAAATCTTTTCCATCTACCTTTCCCTTATTTATCCCACATTTTTCTTTACAAAATGCTCCCAGAAATGCACATATTCATTGTGCAGTGAGAGATGTGGATAATAAATAGAAGGAGCAATATGGATGGTCAAGTGCTCATGAGAACCCAGGAGGGAAATGCCAAGGTATGCCAAGGTGGGAAGCCACTGGGTAACTAAAGGAGCAGAGGAGTCCCAAGGGTGGGATGCATCTGAACCATAACATCCCCTTAACAAACTTGTTTCTGTCAATTTAATAGATTTTTATAACTGAAACGGTTTCATGGTGTCACATCACTGTATACAAGTTATTAATAATTCTTTTGTTCATATATATGAAAGAACTATAAAGCTCCTTTAAGAAATATATTTTGTGTAACACATATTTATGTCTATTTTTATCAGCTGTGCATGCTGGGGATGGAAATCATCTTTCAATTGCCTACTGCATTAGGCTCCACCATGACCCCAGCTGAACCAAACAACTTCCATTATTCACTACACCTACCCTGCAACCTAGTTCAGTGTCCACTATACCATAATAAGGTAACCAATTGCCGGTGCTCATGGATTGCAACCATGGGCAGTCTCCAAATCCATTGGGCATAGGCTTTAGCCATGCTGCATTCCCCAATAAGCAAATCAGAGTACAAAATTGCGTTTGCCAGGGGCTAGGCCCACTACCCAGAGACCCTGTATATTACTAGTGTTTCTACTTACATTATTACACTTTGGAAAAATAAAACACAAACCATGTTTCCAAAAACATGTTGCAGGTCCTTGCTAATGCCCGTCACTCATGTTTGTTGTAATTTAGTCTACCTCTTCAGTCTGTAACTGCAAGCAGAATATGTTTTCCCATTCAAATCCACTGCTTCGGCCATGCCGCATGCCCAAATATGAAAATTACATTACTCGTTTCTCCTTGCTGATGGTCAGGCCCATTGCCCAGACACAAAAGTTATTTAACTGTGTTGTGTACTTACCATTTATACTTTAAAAAAAAAGAAAAACTAAGAACATATTTGCAAAACCATGTCCAGTTCTTGCTGACCGTCCTTGTGCATATTTGCTACAATCCATCCAGCACTTCAACCTGTACCCACAAGCACATTCATTTTCCCTTTCAAACCTATCACAATTTCGAAAAACATTACCACATAGCTGGTCCCTGGTGGATATGGCCACTTTAACCTCATTGGTCCTTCCTCGTGGTCATGGCCAGTAGCCAGGTTGTCCCGGTCATGACCTTATGCCATGACCCGGACGATCTGGCCACTACCCATGGCTAGAGTCTATATACCTCAGTCACCAAAGGTATATCACTAATTCTGTGCCTACATTATGACACTTGTCGAAAAATTCAACATGGACACATTTGCAAACTATGCTTTTAGACCATTGCCGATGCTCCTTATACGAGTTTTTGAGAAATCTGCCCATGTTTTATTTTTTCAAAAGTGTCAAAATGTATGTACATACAACAGTCATATAATTTAGCCCCCACTTGACAAAATCAAGCTAAGCTAAGGCCTGTAACTTCAGGCCCTGGGGGCATTACCTTAGGCGGTAATGACTCGTCGGCTCAGTGGTCATTGCCACAGTGATCCATAAAGTCTGATAGGAGAAATTATCATTTTAATAGTTTCAAGTCTACCCCACCAAGATAAGAAGAGGGGGGACAATGTATTTGTGAATTCTTTCACCTCGTTTAAACTATTGACTGCATTTTTTTTAATAATATTTTTAATTGAGGGCATACTGTGGATGCCTAAATACTTGATACCTGCTGGACACCATTTCATTCTCAACCTTGCAATGTGATGCTTGGTGCAATGTATGTTGAGTGCAACAATCTCTGATTTGTCAGTATTGAGTTTATAGCCTAATGCTAGAGAATTGTGTAATAATGTGTATATAATGGTGTAAACACGTATCTGATATATTCAAAAAAAGTAAAACATCATCTACATAGGCCGCCATTTTAATTTTGATACCTTTGTATTGAATACCACATATGTTGTCATCCTGTCGTATTGCTTCCAGGAAGGGTTCCAAAGCTAAAATGAATAAAAGAGTTGAAAGAGAAAAACCTTGGCGAGTGCCTCTATAGAGAGGAAAAAGGAGAGATAGATGATTATTTATAAACACTGATGTAGTGGGATTAGAGTAGAGTACTTAAATCATAGATACACATGAATTAGGAATACCGTGTCAGGTGAGAGTTTCAAACATGAAGTTCCATTCTACTCTGTCAAACTCTTTTTCAGCATCAAGCTCTATTGGCACATATGGATTTGGGAAGTTCTTAATGATGTTCAGAATATTGGTGAAGAGTCTGATGTTGGCAGAGGATGATCTTCCTTTGACTAAGCCTACTTGATCATTTTTAATTAGGTGTGGGAGAAAGGGGATAAGCCTATTGGCTAGGAGTGTGGCAAAAATCTTGCAGTCTGTGTTAAGTACAGAAATGGCTTTATAAATTTGAACCATTTTGGGATCTTTATTGGGCTTAGGGGATACAATAATCATTGCTTCAGAGAAAGGTCCAACAGCGTTCTCATGTGTGATAAAGGAGGTATAAAGTGATTAAGCTTAGGGACTAATACCTCTTTGAAATGAGCAAAACAATCAATTGAAAAACAATCCGGGCCAGGAGCTTTACCTTTCTTAAGGTCGTTAATAGCTCTATGTACTTTGTTAGAGGATATGGCAGAATTTAAGGTTTGTAAATTAGAATTTGCACAGGAATTACAATGTATATGTTAGAGGAAATCGGTAGCATTAGCTTTATTGGGCAAAGCTTCAGCGGTGTGTAATTTTTTATGCATGTTTAGAAAACTTGCAGAATATCTTTATCATTCATAACTCTGTTACCATCGTGAAATGTAATAACCATAATTTTTGCTTTATCTTTTTTTGTTTTAATATAGGATGCTAATGATTTCCCAGTTTTGTTATTATACGGTACTGTACTGTATTCTGAGTTCAATAATCTTTTGAAGAATGGGAGGGGAGTTGGTCTGAATGTGTTCTAGTTGTAGGGATTTTATATAAATATATCTTCAGATTATTTTTTGAGTATTTTTATTTTCCTGGCACCGGTGTATGATATAATGTGGCCTCTTAATATTGCTTTCTAGCAGTCCCAGTTGCAATGTACACATGTATCTGCTGGGGAGTTTTCAGCAAACAGGTGAGTATGTTGTTGATGGATGAATTTCACAAATTGCTCATCTTTCAAGAGAGCTGAGTAGAATCTCCAATTGTTATGATGGTGTACCATATGAGCATTAGATAATTTGATGTGAACAAAAGCATGATCAGACAATGTGATAACCTTTATTTGGGCATCTAATAGACGATTAGTCAGAGATTTAGATAAGGAAACATAATCAATCCTTGAAAAGGAATTATGGGGGATGCATTGAAGGTGTAATCTAGATCTGATGGATGGGTAATTCGCCAAGTATCAAAAAAACCTAATTCAGAAATAAAATTACGGAAATGTACATGGGATTTAGTAGATTTAGAGCATGTATTGGATTTTTTATTAAGGAGAGGGTTTAAAACCTCATTGCAATCTCTGCATACAATAAGATTATTAGAGTGGGATTTGAGAATGTGGTTTCTTAACTGAGTCCCGAATGTAGAGTCACAATTAGTGGGATCATAAACATTTAAAATAGAATATTCTACAGAATCAACCAGGATTTTAATTAAAATCCATCTGTCTACATCATCAGATTCTGTAGATACAACTTTGCATTGGAGGTGCTTATTAATAAGAGTAATAACCCCATTCATCTTCCTATCAGCTGCGCTCAAGAACACTTTGCCTACCCAAAAACATTTCAATTTGTTAGCTTCCGCATGCAAAAGGTGAGATTCTTGTAGACATGCAATAGATGGCTTGGTTCTATTAAGGAGTCAGAGGATTTTCTGCCACTTAACAGGATTGTCTAGACTGTTGAAATTCCACATAACAATGTTAAATGTCATAGATGATGGTACTAGCAAAATAGACAAATGTATAGTCTACAACAAGGCACCGGTAATGTGAGATATACAAGGTAAAGAAACACAAGGAAAAGGGGATGACAAACAAGCAGAACATGGAATTTTGCAACTTCCAAATGAACCAACAAGTATAGAACCAAGTAGCGGCAAACAGGATACAGCCACTTCAATCCTTGTCCATAAAAGGTCAATAAGTAGTAGGGCTGGAGAACCAGATCCAGACGGGTCCGTCCCCCGCAACATCCCAGCGAGGGGATTGTATTATGAAAAGTAAGTTGTGCATATATTGACTTTAAATATGTGATGGTCTAGAGATGTCCATTCCATCTCTCCTATGCGTCTGGATAAAACTATGCAAGTCACTTGGGTTTTGAAAGGTATAAGTGTGACCATATAGGGTAACTTTTAGGAAGGTTGGGTGAATAATCCCATATCTGACACTGAGTTGCCTTAACGCTAGTCTGAACGCTAATAACTCTTTCTTCTTGCTCCTGTGGCATTGGAAACATCTTGAGTGATAAAGATTGTTGTACCTTCCCATGTAAGTAACTTTTTCTCTTTCACCTTGTCCATGATGAGAAGGACATATGTATAATCTAGCACAGTGAATATAGGAGTTCTCGGAACATTCCTAGATGGTATTTTAGGCCCAACATGATGGGCTCTTTGAATATTAAGCTGCATAGATGCTGGGAGATCCATAAGAAGAGGAAGTATGTAGTAGTGAAATTGAGTACGATTATCTTTTTCAGTCATTTCTGGAAGGTCAACAATACATATGTTGTTCCTCTTGTTTCTATTTTCTAGGTTTTCTGCTTGCTTCTGTAGAGAGGTAACCGCATTTTCAAGCAGCGTCACCCTTCCTGCAACATTCTCTGTATTGCTAACCCTTCTTTCAATACTTGTTTGAAATGAGGACCATTTATCATCAAGCAATTGCAATTTGTCGTGGTATCCTCCATGACTAGTTTAAGTGATTTGATTTCATCCAAAATGGCTTGCATGACTGGGGCATGTATGTCGTCTTTCGGCGTAGGAGAGTCACTTTTTTGCCTTTTGGGAGCATTACTGCCGACATTGATGGCTAATCTTTAGAAGGTCCTTTCTTTGATGCCATGCCAAAGCTGTGTGAGAAGCACTAAAACAATGTAAGCTCCTGCTTGAACTGAATGAACAACAAGAAAAACACTTCCCACAAAATGAGGTAAAGGGTATCACTTGTTAGATGAAAATTCCTTTTAGTATTTGGCCTTGAGCATATTCATATGCCAGTCAGCAGTTCTACAGCTTTGTTCTGAGTGAGATTTCATACATTTCTTTCCAATAAGGAGGTCACATCAGCCAATACACTGCCAGACAACCAAATAGACAGGGTGCCAACATGTCTTCATTGGAAGTACTTTATACAGAATATGGGAATATCCTTCATGGTTAAACAATTGCAAATGTGAGTCATATTTAAAAGGAAACAAGCAAGAAAAGAAAAGAAAACTGCTATTTTCTTCCAGTTTTGTTCAGAGAAAATTGATGTCAGTTTAAATATGAATAATGATATGCATATAAGCAGTAACTTGGTAAATGTATTCTTGTAGAATGCTTATTTGAGTTGCTGTACCTTTAACATTAAGTTTGAGCCTTTGTTGAGTGAAATGTGCTTCCTCGCGTTTACAGGGGCATCAACGAAGCGTCAGCTGACCAGCTGACTGAACGCATCGGATTCCTTCATAAGCAAGCTCACGGCTTCAGGCCGCGCCCTGGAGGTGCGCAACACATAATAACTTCCTTAAACACGGCTCACGGAGGCACTGCACATCATTCAATGTAGTCCGGATACATTGAGAGAGAGACGGTAAACTTATAAGGGCATAGGTCATAATGGGCAATCTTACATATAAATATAGGTGCCGGTATAGGAGCTCAGGATGAGTCAACCATCTCCATCGCTGCTGGCACACGCCCCCTACAGGTTTATTTTTAACTGCACATTTGAGCACACACCATTCTGGAGTTAAGGGGAGAGCTCTGCACGTTAAATTCTCAACTCTGAGATGTGTCCGTCTGCATTTACCAAGCTCAAATCCCAGCAGGACCAATTTATCCCTTCTTTCTTATGTGGTGAATAAATGGAGAACCATTGTATCTGGTAGTTGTGTTATTTGAAATGACTTTTATACTGCATACATCACCATGGCATTGGTTTTACAGTGCAGAACCATGAATGTGAGATGGCACACCGAAACCACGCCCAGGTTTTAAACCAGACCATTGTCAGTGGTATGAAAAGGACACAGAGAAAAGGTACGTGTGAAAGGGCGAAGAAGAAAAAATTCAGAGAACAAAGCAAACAGACCTATGTCACAACAAAAGAGAGATAACATGAGGGTGAACAATAGTGATTACTTGTATATATGAACAACTGTATGTCTTTATACTAGAAGTAAATGATCGAGAGATGCCATATTGAGCAATTCACATTATGGGCGTGGTAAAATAATCTGCTGTTGGGATTATTTTAAATAAGTGAATGTATATGTGCTGGCTGTGAGATGCGCTCTATAGTCCTCATGAGTTCTGGGGGCTTGAGACCAGATATTCATATGGAAATCGCTCATTAGGAGAGTTCAATAAATCTGGTAATTACAATCCCACTAGGAGCCAAGCATTAGCTGTGTCCTGAATGAAAGTTGGGGGACAAAAAAGTAGAGCATGATGTTGAATCTCCTCACCCCAAGCCATACTAGGATGGCCTGAGCTGGAGGGGAGCGAATGAGTGTCATACCTGTATGAAATTAAAATGTCCTAATCCTTAGAGGACCAGAATGCCTTATACGGAACATGCTGCTTGTGATATTATGTAGTGGTTGATTATCTGAGACAATGTGTGCCATTGCTTGCCACATGTGTTTTCTTAGTGGTTGTATATGTACGATATGCATAAAGGTACCCCTGGGGCTTGTCATTACCTCAGCACAAGGTTGAACAATCATTGATCCAACCACATGCATTCACTCACCAATCCACCCAGACATACTAATGTATTCACCCACTCATCCATCTACCCCTATGCTCACATCCGGCCCAACAAAATTCATTCACTCATCCATCCATTATCCCCACCATTTTCACCATTCAGCCATCCACCCACCCATTCATTCAGCCACCCATCCATCCATCCATTTTCGTACACTCACCCGTCCACCCAGCCAAATATGTTCAACCACTCTTCCATCCACACTTATAGAGATATTCACTCATTAATTCAATCATACTTATCCACTCATCTATCCGCCCACCCATATAACAACATTTACTCACTCATCAACCCATCCAATCCTATTCACTCAAACACCGTCCATCCACATTCACACAGTTGTCCATTCCATATGGTATATTCAACCACTCAACCATATTCATCTACTCATCCATCCACCCTTCTCCAACCAATCCTCCAAGTTCACCCACTCATCAATCCACCCAGACAAAACATATTCCAACTCTCATCCATTCCCTAATAGATGTATATTCTTTCAGTCATCAATCGACAAGAACAAGCATGTTCAACCAACCCTCCTACTCACGCACGCTTAAACAAGCCAGGTACATTGGCTTTGGCAAAGTTTGCTTTAAGAATGCATACACAGATTGATGTGTGCAGTGTGGATAGAAGAAAGCCAAAGATAAACATATAAAGAACAGCCAAATCCAAAGAGAGATGCAAGACTCGTGCCACAGCACTGAAAAAAAAAATAAAAGTCCACTTTGCATGCTTTGTCAACTTGCCATCCTGTGAGACAGTAGGTTTCTGTTTATAAATGAAACACAACCTTTCTTTGCAACAAGGATTACTTGTTGGAATAAATAAAAATATAATGTGCACATTGTAGTTTTTGATCAGGTTATATAGTGTGGTGGTGAAGTGTCCGGTCTACAAATCTGGTGACTGAGGTTTGATCCCAGAGGTCGCTCAAATTCATAAAACTCAAAGAGGACATTCAGCGTTTAGTGTTTCTTGTTTTTGCTGGGGGAGACTGAGTCCACTCTCTGCATAACGAGGGTGGATCCGTCCCCACGCCCTGCTCTAGCACCCATAGGATATCATGGGTGCAGCAGTTATTTACCACTGTTGGGAATGTACCAAAGGCTAAAGCTACCAAAGAGAAATGCACTGAGTGTACTCAGTTGCAGACTTCACGGACAGTACTCCTATGGGACCACCTCGATGTGCCGCCACACCCAATCCAACCACCACAATGCTCTCAGAAAGGTTGTTCCTTTCTTAGCAAGTAGAATGCTGTCTTCCTCAACCTCATCTTACTCGACCAATACTGTAACCACACAACCTACTTCTGTGGGACACAAAATCCCACCCGCTACCTTGCAAACAATAAAAGAGGCTGTTGATCCATATCTTTCGATGACAACAGTCCTCTGTATATACTGCAACAAACCACTCTGCAGAGGGGAGCAATTTCAAAGTGCTTTTGAAGCTGTAATAAAGGAGCATGAGAAACACTGCCCCCTACCTTAGATGTAACACATGTGCAACATCTTCCACTGTCCACGTGTTCCTCCATATTAGTGCTTTGTGCTTCTTCCCTCATTTCCCTCCCCACCTTACCTTCTAACCTTTCCTGCAAAAAGAAATAAACATAAAAAAGACAACAAAAATAGGTTCCTTTAGGAACCACCTTTCACAGTTAAAAAAGAGAACTAAAAAAATATTCTTACATAGAGTCCATCTACTCTTCATTTCTCAGGAAAGTACATAGACTCAATAAGATTTTCCAACATTTCCATTAGCATTTTGTGTTATGCTAATGGGAATAATGTGGCATTCAGTCCCCGTTACAGGGACTGGAATGGGGGATAATGGCCTGGCAGCCAAGTTATCGGGCCAAGTGAAGCGAGGATGGATAACGAGGTCTATGGACTGTTATCATCCCCCGTTCCAGCACCTGCAATGGGGGATGAAGATCATTAGCTCCCCGGGTTGCCAAAGCTGAAGGAAGGAAAATCCTTTTCCAATATGGCCACCATGGAAAGGAAGGCGGGCCTCTGCATAGAGCCACTCTTTCCTTTCCATGGCATCCTCCAGAAGGTGAAGAGAGAACCCTATGACCATATTGAACTTCCACACACCCAGTGCCACTTAACAATCTTTTACAAATCTTTTCCATCTACCGTTCCCTTATTTATCCCACATTTCTTTACAAAATGCTCCCAGAAATGCACATATTAATTGTGCAGTGAGAGATGTGGATAATAAATAGAAGAAGCAATAAGGATGGTCAAGTGCTCATGAGAACCCAGGAGGGAAACGCCAAGGTATGCCAAGGTGGGAAGCCACTGGGTAACTAAAGGAGCAGAGGAGTCCCAAGGGTGGGATGCATCTGAACCATAACATCCCCTTAACAAACTTTTTTCTGTCAATTTAATAGATTTTTATAAGTGAAACGGTTTCATGGTGTTACATCACTTTATATAAGTTATTAACAATTCCTCTGTTCACATATATGAAAGAACTATAAAGCTCATTTAAGAAACATATTTTGTGCAACACATATTTATGTCTATTTTTATCAGCTGTGCATGCTGGGGATGGAAATCAATTGCCTAAAGCATTAGGCTCCACCATGACCCCAGCAGAAACAAACAACTCCTATTGTTCACTACACCTACCCTGCATCCTAGTTCAGTGTCCACTATACCATAATAAGGTAATCAATGGCCAGTGCTCATGGCTTGCAACCATGGGCAGTCTCCAAATCCATAGGCTTCAGCCATGTTGCATTCCCCAATAAGCAAATCAGAGTACACAATTGCGTTTGCCAGGGGCTAGGCCCACTACCCAGAGACCAAATTTATATTACTAGTTTTTCTATTTACATTCTTACACTTTGGAAAAATAAACCATGTTTCCAAAAACATGTCTGCAGGTCCTTGCTAATGCCCGTCACAAATCTTTTTTGTAATTTAGTCTACCTCTTCAGGCTGTACCCACAAGTAGAATATGTTTTCCCATTCAAACCTACTGCTTCGGCCATGCCGAATGCCCCTATATGAAAATTACATAACACATTTCTCCTTGCTGATAGCCAGGCCCATTGTCCAGACACCAAATTTATTTAACTGTGTTGTATACTTACCATTCATACTTAAAAAAACTTAGGACATATTTGCAAAACCATGCTTTCCAGTTCTTGCTGACCATCCTTTTGCATATTTGCTGCAATCCATCCAGCACTTCAACCTGTACATTCATTTTCCCTTTCAAACCTATCACAATTTCGAAAAACATTACCACATAGCTGGTCCCTGGTGGACATGGCCACTTTAACCCCATTGGTCGTCCCTCGTGGTCATTGCCAGTAGCCAGATTGTCCCGGTCATGACCTTTTGCCATGACCCAGACAATCTGGCCACTACCCATGGCCATAGGCTATACCTCAGTCACCAAAAGTATATAACTATTTGAAAAATTAAACATGGACACATTTGAAAAACTATGCTTTTAGGCCATTGCCAATGCTCTTTATACGGGTTTTTGCGAAATCTGCCCATGTTTTATTTTTTCAAAAGTGTCAAGATGTATGTACATACAACAATCATATAACTTAGCACCCACTTGACAAAATCAAGCTACGCTCGGGCCTGTAACTTCAGGCCCCAGGGGCATTACCTTAGGCGCTAATGGCCCGCCGGCTCAGTGGTCATTGCCACAGTGATCCACGCACTTAAAGGTTTGAACCAACACCCTTCTGTGCATTCACTGGTGCTGGTTAGGTGGGTTAGTTGTCTGTGTTTCAGCTGTTTGAGGATAATGATCATTTGACCGTATCCTGTAATTTCCGACATGATATAGTTTGGACTTGCAATTCTAGTGAGCCATGATTCATTCAGGGCCCTGCCTATGCTCTTAGTCTTTCTTGCGCTCCTTGAATCTATCTCACATATGTGTTGTCATTCAGGAGGATTTAGACAATCATTGACAAGGTCAATTTTGGGGAAGTCCCCCTGCTTTTGGTTGAACCCCAACATTGTTTGCCTTTCTACAACCTGTGTTCACTCCTCAGTAGGAGAGATGGGGACTATGTTTTGCCTCATCTCCTGTGCATTTTTGTGTAATTTAAAATGCAACCATTCCCTGAAGTGTGTTACTACCACTTCAGCTGAAGATAACGACTAAATAGACCCACAACTGTATTTCCTTTTCCTATACGTGAAAAACATGTGACCCTTTCAAAAATAGGAAGATGTCAAGAGCGCTTGCACAACTTGCCTGTGTTAGAACTGGACACTATAAACCTTCCCAGTACAAACACGTCTCTTTGAAATCCATCTTGAAAAACTAAAATTAAACTATTATTCAAAATATAATAAATCTCACTATTTGTTGAGCATCGTCTTGTTGTACCTCGAATGGTGGTGTGTTGTGGAGCAGCCCCGAGGTATGACTATAATTTATCTCTATTTTTCTAAAGCTGCGTTTTATTGAGGATGTTAAATGCCAGGCTATTATGCAAGTCTTTGTAAAAAGGACGAGCATACTCGTCCTTGGCACTTAAGGGCTGGTCAAGCTTCATCTTGACCACTGTATGATGTTTGCAATTAGTGCAAGTGACTTAATGAGATGAAAGAGTCCACTGCTGAGCGGAATAGCACAAATAACTTTGAACAGGTGTGCGTTCCTGCAGAGCACTGTGATATTTTAGCCCGGTCCCTGAAATCCGAGCACTGTTGCCATGTGCAGCGGGCGGCCTAGAGTATACAATCCACTTTAGAGAACATAGGCTACATTCATTTGGGAACAGAGCCTCATAATTCTCTATTCATGCAAACGATGTTTTATTTCGACCATTGATTATAAGGAAAATCTGGATCGATATCTTTTTAGCCAAAAACAGCTCTCCTCAGCTCGCCATATGGTATGAAGGCAAATAAACCACGCCAAAAATGATTAGATACGAGAGCCTGAAACCCATCAAAAATGCAACCATAATTGCGTATTTGGGGCTCACGGAAATTTTAACATCTTGGAGGTACCTTCACCTCTTTCAAAATCAACATGAGAAGTGCTGATTTCTCTTTGCATACATGTAAGTCTACCTCAAAGCTCTGGAATCAACGCCTCATGTCACACTTTCCCTGAGCCAAAGCCAGCCTGGATAAGATACTGCTTGACTAATATAACACTTGTCTACCTGAGAGGTCCTGGACGTGCTTGTAGTGGATGCTTGGAAGAGCCCATGACGCCAGAAGGAATGTAACCAGCCACAGTGCTCTTTTGACACTGGAGACGGCTTATTCCACCTTGGAGATATGTGCCAGGAGCTCACCTGAATAAACCTCCCCAGTAAGTCCACTCACGGTCACCATTCCTTACCTCAAGCACTCCTGATGCTCTTCGGATCTTTTGCCAGTGACCAATGACTGCATGTTTTGTTCAATCTCTAGAAAATCAACTAGGGCTTAATATTAAGTTCGTCAGAAAGAGCAGCATCCCTAGCCCTATCCAGGGGATTTTTAAGTGTTTAATGTGTGTAATAAAGGCACGGAAATCCATGTGTATTCCATATTCCAGTGTCTTGTCCTTTCCTGATCCGGGAACACATGATCAGGAGAAGCCAGCCAGCAGCCATCACATACATGCATGATGGCTGTTTTACAATGTGTCTCTATGGATTTCTCCTGCTTATTTCACATGTAAAAAGTAGTAGGTAATCCTTAAGGATTGAAACCTCTCTGCCAACCTCAAAATTGGACACCCATGGAGATACTGTTCAATGGTGCCCCGGACCCGAAAGATGACATGAGGACTGATCAGAAGAATTCGAACCGGGCTGAAGGTAAGAAAGAAAAATATGAATGGATTGGATTTCATGAATGAAAGAGTGTATGGGTGGGTGCACATGTGAATGACGGAGTGTATGTTTGGATGTGTGGGTGAATGAGGAGTTAATGCGGTATGAATGTGTGTGCTTGTGTTTGCCAGGCGAAGCTGCTGATTTGGGGGCAAGGCGAGCATTTGGGCATACCTTAATAATGTGGCATGGCATTTCCTCCGAGGCATCAATTGTAAAGCAAATATGATAAGTGTTATTAAGTGCGTAAGTGACCTACTTTAGTGCAGCCAGTCTGGCCATATTTTCTTAATGTGGCATAGCAATTGTTCCTGCCCATCAATGGTAAAACAAACATTATTAGTGTTATTCATTTTAAACTTGACTACTTTGGATCAGACAGTGTGATTGCATTTTCATAATGTGGCATGCCTTTTGTCCGGGGCATTAATGGTAAATCAAACATGAAAAGCATTATTATGTCCTTGACAGGCTTACTATGGTGCAGCAAGAATGTCTATATTTTCCTAATATGGGACATCAAGCGTTAAGCAAACATTATTATGAGTGCGTTTACATGGCCATACTGGTTTACATTCGTGCAACCTATCTGGACTTTTTTCAAGATTGTAGAATGGCATTTTTACTGATAAAGACGACAAAATTATGGGGATACTCATTGGCAGGTGAATCATGTGTATGTTTTCCTACAGTATCATTACTGCCAATATGTGTATAGAAAACATGAGAATGTTCTTATATGGGAACACTGGCATTTACTGGTGCCTCCTACATGGACATGGCATGGATGTATAGGCACACCAAGCATGAAAATGTTTTTGTTTTTTATACTGGCATATATTGTGGGAAAAGACAGCATGAAAAAGTCTTGGAAAATGCTCATGTCCATTGTTTCTGTCTTGCAGCTTTTTACCCAATATTTCAGAGAAAGCGTGCTTCAAAATGCACAATTTTAACCCATTATTTAAAAAATGTTCTCGGTGGGGTACACACTGAACCCCACTTGGTTGGTTTAGGGTCGCTCGCTATACTCGGTCCCTGTCACATATTTATGGGAAAAATCTATGCCCTCCAAATAAAAAATGTACCAGCCATCACTGGAGCTGGCCTCAGGAAAGGGAACATTTCTCTGCCAAGTACAGAGTGTTTTTGCTTTGCAGGTGATTCTGGCAGTCTTGAACATGACGCATGATCAAAGGGTTACCCAGTGCAGCTTTCTGAGGATGGGGGTGAAGTTTACAATGTTCAAAGTACTTTGATGAGGCATGTTGCAACATTCTACATGACTTTCAGAGGGGCCAAGGTGGCATCTGGAACAGCTGTGAGTAAGGCATTGCCACTGTCCAGTTGGGAGTTGACAAGTGTTTGGACAACTGTTCTGAAAATGCAGAGGAGTGCAAACTGGTACCGTGTGGCTTGGGACTTCTTGCTGATTTAATTTTTTATGGAAAGGTCACAGTCAGTAGTAACTAGACTTGGACATGCTCTGTGGGTTTTCATAGGAGAATGTATTTGATTTTTATAGGGTTGACCATCAGGTAGCTGCTTCACATCCTGGCTTGTACAAGGGACAGGAAGTGCTTGAATCAATGGATGTCATCAATGCAATAGTTGATCTTTAATTAAGGCTGTTTGCCATCTTCATATTGGTTTATCTAAGTGTTGAAGAGGAGTACACCCAGATTTTCCAAGTTCAATATGACAGGTTAACAGTAAGGGGCCTTTTGGAACTCCACGTGTAGTTGGTGCTGAGATCTGATTGGGTCTGTTGAAGAGGTAGGATGCGAACCACTGCAGGAATGTTGAAAAGGGGTTCTTGAGCATCAGTATCAAAGGTGGAGGAGTGGACAAAGATGACAAATCAAGGGTCCCCTTTGTCCAAGGTGTTAAGAGCATCAACGATAACTTGGATGGCGGCCATCTCCATACTGCATGATGGTCAGAAACCACATTGATGGTCGTGAAGGAGATTATGTGTTGCATTCCTTTGCTGCAATTGGATGGCAACCATCTTCCCAATTAGTTTGCTAAGGGAGGATAAATGCAGAATTGGCCTGCAGTTGGTCAGGATATGCGGGTCGAATGTGGATTTCTTCAGCAGTCTGGAGGCTCTTTCAGGTTTTCAGTTCATCTGGGAATGTACTTTATGTGATGGATGTGTTGATTATGTTGAGAATTGGAGTGAGTGCTTCAGCTTTGATGACCTTCCCAATGCAGGAGGGAAGAATGTCATCATTGTAATAGTTGGATTTTAGGGCAGCAAGTGTGTTAGTCAGGTTTCCTGAAGTAATTGTTCTGAATTCAGTCTGTTTTGATAGGTTGAAGGCTGTTTGTATGAAATGCCTGTGCTGTTTTTGAGTTGTCAATGTGTTGCCTTATCTTGCCTTTCTTGTCTATGAAGAAGCTGTTCATGGCTTGATTTTGTTGAATGCGTCCATGATGGATTTGTGAAGTAGTTTGCTTTGGCTGTGGTGATGAGTGTCCTGCATGCTGAATAAAGGGTTCTCAGATGTACGCATTTTTTTATTTAGGGATATTTCACTAGAGCTTTTCTGCAGATAGCTCTTTTGCTGTTTTTGAAGTCCTGTTATTTGCACCAATGTGTGAAGGATATATGTTTGTTGAGTCAAAGTTTAAGTGGTGTATGAGTGTTGGTGGTCTCAGTTATAGTGTGGTTGAATGTGCTTAGCTGGGCACTGGTATTGTACACACGGTCAGACATGGAAGCCACAATGAGGTTTCCTTCTAGTGCCTCGACGTGTACATTCTTGAAAGAGCAGTGGGGTGTCTTGGTAGGGAGAGGTGTGTGATGGAGCATGATAGGTATGGATGCATTCTCTGTCCAGTCCAAGGGACATGGGGAAAACATACGATGGCTGGAGAGATGGTGGATACCACGTCAAGAGTGTTGACTTTGATATTTGTAATATTTGTAATAAGGAGTTGCTTAACAGATGAAATCGAGATGTTATACCTGAAATAACACGTACTAAAAATGTATTTTAAAAAGGTGTTTTGAATGCAGTGTGATCAACCAGCATTAACAAATAGACATAAATAAAAATATTCAAATATAAAACTAGAAATAATGAAAATAGGTCAATGCAGATTTGAATTTTTTAAACCCGTTGCAGTCACAAAAGCTGCAGGGTTTGATACCTTTTATTGAACTTATTGTCAATTCTATGTAGAGATGCTTGGTATTTTTAGGCGGTCCAATAAAAGGTATCAACACCAACATCTTGTGTGGTTTTATAACTGGACTTAAACAGTATTGGACTTTTTTATTTTTTCAGTCCTTTCGAAGGGAATCCATGATTCTTATGTATGAATTCATTTTCCTCCTTCTAACATAACACTTATGTGCACAAACCCTGCAATACCCAGCTAAACAGAAAGTGGGAAATCGGCTCCCTACTGTTTTCCTCCTGGGTTTCTTAAAGATCCCTTTCTGCCAACTTGGCTCCCCCGTCCCTCATGGTTAGCTTCCCCACACACTTGTATTGATCGCTTGTGATCAGCTTCCCTCACTGTGCATGTCCCCTATGACTTGTAAATCAATCAATTGATTAAAAAAGCTAGATCTCCACTCAATTAATACCCTAATATTGTTATTTTATTAATAGTAATACTAATAATTTTCCTGCTCACAAACCTTGACTGTAATTCTCCTCAGCTCTTGCCGACTTCTGCAACCCCTCCTTAGCCTCTGGCTTTTTCCCTTCCTCTCAAGCACTCCCTTGTGCAACCCCTCCTAATGAATCCTTCAGCCGACCCTTGTGTCTGGCCAACTACTGTCCTATCTCTACTACACCCTTCCTTGGGAACTCCTGGAGAGGTTGGTCTTCCCCCAACTGACCCAACACACTGAGCTCGCTGGTTATTTACATGACCATCAATCTGGGTTCTGAGTATCAAGAGGCAGAGAAAACCTTGACTCTAACTCTCTTGTCAACCATTCTATTCCCACAAAGCGGCTCCATGACACCCTTGGTATCTCAGACCGTACCTTGGATTGGTTGACCTCCTCCATCACTGATCGCCCTTCCAAGGTGGTTCTGGTTTCTTTCTCCTCCACCACAACTCTCTCTATGGTGTGCCCCAGGGCTCTATCCTCTTGTGCTGGCTTTTCAACACCTACCTTGCACCTCTTCCACACTGGAACGTTGCCTTCTCTACTCACTTCCAGTGTTGGGCATATGACACACAACTCTTCTGCAAGCTCCCCTCTTCCTCCTCTTCTTCCTCCTCTATCGACCCTGACTGCCTTTCTGCTATTCAGTCTTGGTGCACCTCCAATGAACTCTGTCTTAATGTCAGTGAGACCAAGATTCTTCCCATCAGGACACCTGCTCCCCATTTCACTCTTGCATTCTGGCTGCCCTCTATGGGATCACCTCCCTCTCCTTCCACTGAATCCAGAAACCTCAGGGTCATCTTCGACTCCTATCTCTACCTTACTCCTCCCATCTTGGACCTTACCAAGAAGGCTCCCGTTCAACTTTGCCTCCTTAGAGTTAATCTCCCTTTCCTCACTGTCCCCTAGAAGCTTAATGTCTCTAGATCTCTGTTCTTCTCCGGCTGGATTACTCTGACAGCCTCTTCTTCTACCTGCCTCTTTCTTCACTACGTCCTCTTCAACTAATCCAGAATAGGACTGCAAGACTTATCCTTGGCCTCAAGCCCAGGGACTGTAATTCTCCAGTCCTAAAATCCCTCCACTGACTCCCAGTTGCTGCAAGCATCAAATTCAAGGGCCTTCACAAGGCTGTCTGTGCCCTGGGACCACACTACCTGCAGCCCTCTCTTACTAAATACTCTCCTTCTAGATCCCTTTGATCCTCTTCCTCCAACTCTCTGCTGAGGGGCAGATCACTCTCCTTACCTGGCTCCCTTCTATGGAACAACCTCCCTCTCTCTCTCCATCTTGAACCAGACCACCTCAAGTTCTGCAAACAACTCAAGACCTTTGTCTTCTCCTCCTTCTTTATTTGTTTATTCTTTTGTTTATTAAATGCCAAAAGCCCAAAGGCATCAGGGTGCTACACATACACATCAGACCAAAAAATGGGACGACATATCATTCTGCGGTGACCATGAAGAGGTTAGAGCATGAGGATGAATTAGTCAAACAGAAGGGTTTAAGCTACTATCTAAAAGGTTGCTGTTTGTTTTCTAATCTCAGCATTGCTCACAAAGAGTTCCATGATTTTGCTCAGAGTAGATCAAAAGATCGTCCCATGCCTCGATATGTGTTGCTTCTGGGCACATGCAGCGTACATAGGTTGCTGGAGCTGAGTTCTCTGGGTGGTATATAAGGCTTGACTTTAACCTTGAGGTATGTCGGGATGTTTCATTGGATACATCTGTGTACCAGGCTGAGTGTTTTAAAACATATTCTTGCTTGTACCGGTAGCCAGTGTAAAGTCCTTCTGGCTCTGGTGATGTGCTCTCTCCTAGGAATGTCATAAATGATGAACACAGCATTATTTTGTATTGTCTGTAGTTTGTTAATGCTGCAGGTGTTTGCCCCAATCAGAAGGGCATTACAATAGTCTAGGTGGGGCAGGATGATTACCCTCAAGATTATCCTGTTCTTTTGTGACAGGAGAGGTTTTTCCTTCCTCATTACCTTCAGATGGTATTGGGCATGTTTATTACTCTATCCATGTTTGCCTCTGAGCTCACTGTGACGTTCATGTATACTCTTAGGGTTTTAACTTTGTCTTGGATTTTGATCCGATTTGGCCCGATATACTACATATGGGAGTAGTCAGGGCTAAGTTTAGATCTAGCTGATGATGAGCCAAATATCATTAGTCTGTTTTAGAGGGATTCAGGCACATTGAGTTCAGTGTCATCCAGTGTTACGCTCACCTGTTCTCTGCGGAGGCGTTGGGGAACGGTTGCAGCCCTCCCTGGAGTTAGAACACCCCCTTCTGGTTTTGTTCAATGTGGATCAGATGTGGGCGAAGACAAGCGGTGGCACTGCTCCTGTGTGGATATGGGAAAACGTGAATGTGCTGATAGGTGACTGTGGAATCTCCCAAACCCTTTGACCCAAGGTGCGATTTCTGTGGGCATGTACCGGCCCATAAGGCTCACCTTGTAAGTTTGAATGAGTTCTCCGCCCTGTTACTTCTGCCAGGGGTGCTTGTTGATGGAATCGAGTTCCTTCACTGATTCCTGAGTAATAGTCAAGTCCAGCTGCGACTAAACTCCTCTTTCTGCTTTCTCTAAATGTCTCTTGCCTTTTCCTCTCTCTCTGGTTTCTCTCAATGTCTCTTGTCTTTTCCTCTCTTTCTGCTTTCTCTCAATGTCTTGATGTTATTGCTCTCAATGTTGTTATTTTTCACTGAATAACGTTCTTCTCCGTTTTCTTCCAAATAGATGGAAATGCGGCCTAACAACGGCTGTGTAGGCGTGGAATGCGGCTGAGCGGAAGATGGATGCATCCGCAATGTCCGGCAGCAGGTGAGTGATGGTTTTAGGGAAGACGCGAGGTTTAATGGCAGGGCCCTTAACGTAATGTCTATTAAGTGTCTAACCTTGTCTTTTGCCTTTCCTTTGCAGGTGATGCGAGTTTGGATGGAGTGCGTCATGCCGCGGTACCCAGATGAGGCTGTCTGCGCTCTGAAATGTTTGCAGGTGAGCCGCGGTGCCACGGAGGAGATGTCTGTGCTCTGAGATGTCTGCAGGTGAGCCACAGAGACAGGAAGAAGACGTCTGTGCTCTGAGATGTTTGCAGGTGAGCCGCGGTGCCAGGAAGAAGCGTGCAGGTGAGAGCAGGATCCTCCAGATGGTAAGTACAGATGTAGATGACAGGATCTCTTCAGGTAAATTGAATCCCAGGCGACGGTGAGCGTTACGCTGCACAGAGGTGCAGAATAACGCAAAGCGTGAGCCTTGCGGTTGGGCTGGCTTGTATAACTGAGCTCTTAAGGCCACACCCCTTAGCTCAGTCCTGCTTGCCACACCCTGCCACTCCTAGATGCAGATGCAGATGGAGGCCCAACCCGGACTAGTTACACACAAGTAAAAAGTTCTTGAGAGTATTCCTGCCCATAATAAAAGAGTTCCGTTCCATTCCAAACACTTCTGCCCATAATGAAAATGTCTTGTTTAAGTTCTTCCATGAGCCTGGCGCCAAAGGCACCAGGACTGCGTCCAACCAGGCCCCCCAAGTATAAATGTCCCAAAGGGACGTGCATGAACCATGATGCCCCCTGCTCCCTCCACTTGATGGTGCCACTCCTGTGATCCTGGGCAAGTGGCCATGACATCCAGGTGTTAATCAAATCGTATATGTGATTCAACTGTGCTGTATCCTGCTCATAGTTAATGCTCAATTCCATGAGGAGCCGCGTGTCGACACATAGTTAGAAAATTGTAACTTCAGGGTGGTTAAGAGATCGAAAAGAGTCTTGATGTAAATGTTAAACAGTGATTTGGACAGGCCCTCTGCCCCTCCCGTGCTAACCATCCCCTCGGTCACTGAGATTGTTGGCCTGGTCCCTCAAGAGGCCAAACAGGTTCTGGCCTTCCCAATCGCACCCAGAATCCCCCCATACACTGCCCTCTGGTCCCACACTTGCCTGTTGGGTGGTTCTCCTCCCCTCAGCACTTACCCGTTGGGCAGTAAACTTGCCCCCTTTCCTTGGAACATCTCCCCCATGCACTTACCTGTTTCCTCCCCAACAGGCAACCCTGGCACTTCCTCTCCTCACCCCCAGAGGACCGTAATAGCACTTACCACACACCCTGTTTTTTATTTTCCCTGCACTTGCGCACTCTGAATGTCTCAATGCCTAGTAAGATGGCTTTTTGTATCTATTTATTCATTCTCAATTTTCAATGTTTATTTGCTCCCTTTTTCCTTTCCCTTTTGCCTTGTCGCGCTTTGAAACAATGGGCCTCTTTACATGTCAGTGGTAACCCGTCAGTTGCCGTCGGACTGTATCACTGTTTCCGGCACCTGATATCCCGGTGCCACTGGGACAAGTCCCGGTTGGCCGGCATTTCAGGCGCCAGAAAATGTTAGCCCCCATTCCCGTGGAGTCCCGACGGGAATGGGGACATGGAAGCATCGGCAACGTTGCTAACGGTGCCAGTACTTCCGTGAGAGACATGTGAGTGCCAGCCGGGGTATCCGTGCCCCTGCCAGCATTCTCATAGTGCAGCGGTCTGAAAAGGGTGCTGCTATGTTGCTACTGGCACACTTATTTTCCGACAACCATACTCGTAATGAGGTCAGCTGTCTTGCTGTACAAGCACCTTATAAATGTCCATTACATAACTAAATAAATAAGAATACCAAATCATTTTATAGATGAGACTTCAGTATAGTCAAAAGTTACAACAATTAAACAATATATTCTTAATATTTTCCCTTCTAAGTACTGCTAAACTAAAAATTAACATCACATGTCTTTAACTGAAAAATATATTTTAAACATGGGTAATATCAACATCTACTATGGTAGAGCATCATTGACACTCAATAGCTTATCAACAATGTGTAGCGTGGGGTAAATCAGATTAGGTGGCTAGGAAGAGACCCCGCGTGATGGAACTTTTTGACCCTCCAGGGAAAGAGCCCTGGCTAACCTTGGTCCACTTAAAGCCCTTGACGCCAGAGAATATGGTGGGAAGCTAGGATTGGAGGGGCGCAGGCAACATTTCTTGGGGTGTCAGGAATTAAAGCATGTACAAGAGTGAGAAAAACATCAGGTGCCAGAGACATCTTAATTTGGTTTGGCTTATGGGCATTGCATTCTATGCGCATGATGACAGCAATATGCATCCACACAGGAGAATATATGTGCAGCCCCACCATTTTAGCAGGAGCCGTGAGTGTGCTTGTCCCTGTCTTTAGCGCTTCATGAAGCATCAAAGATAAGCATCATAGATGATCGCAAATCTGGAAGCACACCAGAAATTACTCAACCACATGCAAAGTGAGGAAATCAGGCTGGAAACACACAGAGAAAAGAAATCAGTGGCCAACTCTCACGGTCACTGCACTACCCCAGGCCTGTGCCTTAACTGGTCCACGTCTATGCCCTACACCTTTCTGCACCATCAGTATACCGGCCTACATTCTCAGGAATGTAGGCCGGGATTGTGAAGTCCTTCCGCTCTTGACCTACTTGGCGTGGTCCCGCTCATGGCCAGCTTTTTCCACCAGCCCTCCTCCCTCGGCCACACTGTTCCCCTATTTCCTATGTATTGTTTAAGCCGAAAAGATTATTCTTTAAGAATTGCATTGATGGTCACTTGTATATGAAACATTGTGGAATGAAAAATACATCTGATCGTGCACCACAGCCGTGCAGCAAATATTTGACTCCCAAATACTGTGGCTTCAGAATCCACAATAGTACATGGGAACTCATCACATCAGTGCTTCGTAAGCCCGGGATCTTCGCCATCCCTGCACTCATAGCATCCAACCAGTGTCACACAGTCAACTGCAGGTCACTCACCTTAATCTTGAACACCATGCTTCAGCACCACCAGCTTGCCTAGAACTGTTCACACTATAACTACAGAACCACTGGTTGCAAGTTACCAATCGCTAGAGAGCATTAAATCCAGTGGAATATATTTCATGCAACCATCAACCACAAAAGACATATCCAACATGCTTCTTGATGGAGCACCAGTGACATAAGGTAGTGACTTTAGTCCTGGAACTAGATGTACGAGCTGAAGATGAGGGCCTTCGACTCACTCTCCAGGCGTGTGACTACAACAAAGTGAATGCTCTCACCTATACTACCCCCAGCAGGACACCTGAAGCACAGGCAACGCTACAGTCACTCTTACAGGTAAGAAGAAAGATAACACTGTCACCACAAGTTTACTACCCAAGGGTTTCCAGATCATAACACCACGCTGTAGTGAAATCAAAGATGAACAAACAGGGAATGCTGTGGTGGCCGCACTTGAACGATATTGTGGAATAAAGCGTAGGTGCATAGCCCCTAATTCAAACAAGGCCATGCAAAGACTAACCAGGCCCTATTGTCCGCACACACACCTCACCTGTGCAGTCGGTCAACCATAGTGCAAACTACCTCACCTGTGCAGTCGGTCAACCATAGTGCAAACTTCGATGACTTGCACGACGTTGGAGACCATCTATCTTTTTGTACGTATAGATGACTCCTCCAAATACCCAGCATTGCAAAGAGTGAGATCAATAGCAGCAGGCAACATGACAGCAACACTTAACAATGTGTACAACTGACCAGGAAGTAGATTGCTTAATGTATTTCTAGAGAATGTACTCACATTACAGAGGCACAACAACCACACTTTCACACGTGTTCTCTGTTTAAAGGACATCACAGTGCCTCAAACCACCATGCACATCAGGATAGTTGACTCCTCCGCCCTGCATTTCCAGCAGCACACGCCGGTCCAACAACCTCGCATCAACAATGGCATTGACTCTGATGTCTGCAATGATACAATAATGCAGGTTCCATGTTTCTACATGCCACCTACTACATTTATCAGTGTTGGAGATGAAGTCCTAGTACTGCAATCACGACCCAAAAAACACGATTCAGCATCAACCCTTACTGCATCATGGGGATACTCAACAGGAGTGCTAGAGGGTCATTTTACCACCTGCAACATCACCTTTTTCAAAATAATCACTAGCAGAATCTTCGCCTCAAAGGAGGATGATCGCATGCTGTACATCTATTGTGAAGGATTACCATCTAGTAGTGTATCGAAAACTAGCTTTGTTGCTTTTGATTAAATAATAAAATGGTGTAGGTAACCCATCTTAGACAGGATGGTCTGCTAATCAAACCCATCCGCTTCCTAAAGCTGTATACCAAAAGCATAATGAAGTTGCCTGCTGCACCAGTGTCCTGAACTGTAGCGCCTGCTCTTCAGTTGCGCAGAGCCAGTTCAGAGGTAAAATGTACCTACTTAAAGAGATCACATTTAACTTCTGCATATCTGACCCATATTTTGGGGTCAATCTGTCTGGTGCCAAGGAAATCTCTAAGGCTAAGTCATATCTGAGTTCTGGTATGGTGGCTAATAGAGCACACAATAATTAAAGCCACATGACATTGCATCAATCAAATGTCAAACATGAGAGCTCAAGTCAGCTGTGGAAAGGCTATGTAGGTTAATGGCTAGACTGTGTCTCTTTGCCTCAGCAAGTAAGACAAAAGGCAGGAATGCTATCTCTTTTGATTTTGTGGGAGGATGGGTAACACCTGACCTCAAGCACGGGAGCACTCACCAGATGAGCTACTGGGATCCATACATCAAAGAAGCACACCCAAGCCAAGGCCTGCCTCACACCACGGTGTTGCAGACCAAAGGATCTTAAAAGCTGCAGACTTGTGAAGGGGGCAAGGTTAGAGAAGAAAGGGCAGAGAGAAACTTAGGAGGTTTTGCCCTCTTTTTTCGTTGGGGCTCTCTTTCCTTCCTGTCTTCTCTGTTTCCTGCAGAGCAAAAGAACTCTGCGTATAATGCAAGAAGGCCTATGTCACTTGTCCCAGTGCAAGTATTGGACCTCTTACAGCAGACTTGACAGTGTCCAATCCCCTGTATTCCTGTATCTTTATGAGGAAAGGGTCGGCCACTCTTTCTATGATTCATTTTGGACTTACATCAAGACCAGAAGAATTCTTTTGACCACTATTTGAAGTGCAGTCCATTTCAAAGTCCTCCAGTTGTCAGGTGAAGATAGAGTGGTTCCAAGGTAGAGGAAGGCTCTGTCCCCTGACAATCCCAGGAACATTGTGGGTGTCTTGATGTTGGGCCAAGGCTTTCACTTAGCCAGCTGAACTGAAAAATGGATCCTCGCAGGATGTGAAGGGCCCATGCATGAGCCAGATATGCCCTCTGGACTGGGAGTGAGGAGAAAAAAGACTCGCCTTGACCCAGAGCCTCTGGATCGAGACTCTCAGCACCCTAAGAAACCAAAAGCAGCTGTATTCTTATTTTCTAAGCTTCAAAACAAATGTCACTGGTGTCTAAGCCCTGAAACTACGCAAGAACCACAGTGCTGACTGTGTCACTCTCATTGAGCATAGAATCGCTACTCATATCCATTTAACACTGCCTCACAGCAGTCGCGCGCATCTCTGCTTTGGCTCGTACAGAAGCACATTGCTGTGGAAAACTTGGATATGCCGCAGCTTTGAACAGCACCTCAAACTGTCAGGACCTTTACACTGACTTGACACACAGACACCAACTAGAACCATTGCAAGCATTGTGTCACATGCCTACTGGTCTCAGTGGTACCCATCGACTGTCGAACCTATCCTGGTGGACTCTTCGAACTGCTTTGTTCTGGGTGCAGCACTGAACCGCACCAGAATCAGCTTCAAACCCAACTCAATGCTGATTCGACTCCTGGTTTGACCTGCAAGAGCAGCACGAGAAGCCCTTTTCAATGTTGTTGAAACACCAAGAGCATAATAATGTACTCCTTAGAGGCACAGACACACTGGTACACTTTAAGCACTGTTGTCTCGGGAGGATAGTTCAGGTGCAACATGCTCGTCTTGGAAGCAAGTAATAGGCCAACATATCTGGAGAGTAGAAAGTTGAAGACCATGGTCTTGATGAATGTCAGACCCCCAATATTGCAATAGTTTTCCTGCATCCAGTGTTACAGAAACATCAGCTGTAGCTAGCTACCTGGGTGGTGAAGCCAGTATGTCCATCTCTGTATGTACTTGTAACCCGAAATTGAATATAGCACCTTGGCTTTAAGACTTGCCTTCATGCACCTACGTGCTTCTTCTACCTGCACACTACAAAACCTGTAATTACCCAACGTACATGTTACTGACTGCGGGTATATGAGAAACTTGAATAGGATTCAAACTGGTAACCCGCAGGGACACACAGAGAATTCTGCAATTGGCATATTAATCCACTGATCTGTTTAACAGGCCTCAAATGCAAATGTTAGAAAAAGAAGACAAAAAAAACATGAAAGACTCTTAATTAATGTAACTTCTGCAGTGGGAGAATCTGTGGTGGCCCTCTAGGGGATGCTGGGTGTATTGTAAGAGACGCGGCTCAGTCATTGCTGAAGACGCCTGTAGCTCGTCATCTACCCCCCATTTCTGCGCAAACTGCCAGAGCAGTGCGAGCGCCGCGCGCCCCTTCCCCCAGATCCTGCTGTTCATATTTAATTAGCTCGCACATTAATTCGTTCGCTTTATCTGCCGCCCCAGCCAGCTCCCCCTCCCCTTCACATACTCCTCTCATCGCCCAATTGATTGACATAACAGCACCTTGCGCGAGATGGCGGCGAAGTCTTTTGTTCACTGTAAAATGAATTAATGAAAACGTTTGACATTTCGGATGCGTGGCATAAATAGATCGGAGAATTAAGAGACGGAGACCCAGCTTTTATTACATTCACGACTTGATATCCTCACGCTGGGAAATTATAATGAAACACAACCAAGGAAAACACTAGGGGGGGACGAGTGCTTCTATTTTTGGTTTAAATATTGTCTTTTCAGATTAAGTGCTATCGAAAGATGACGGATTGACAAGACTGGTAACTTAGAAACAGCAAGTGGCAGCTTTCAAGGTAGGTTGGTACAAGCCAACGACTGACTCAGTCGCGTGGCAGGCTGGCTAGTGCCTGGAACTTGACTGACTCTGCCCAAGCCGTAGCAGACATTTAGACGCTGCTTCTAATCAGCAATCAGCAAATATCGCAATCGTCACAAAATGTAGGATAGCCCACATTAGAATACATTATGCAATTTGCGTGGGTTCCTTAGAAGACAACTGCTGTCATTTTCATGGTTTCTGGGCCCTTTGAGGACTACAGGAAGGTGATTTGAGTTGGGTTGGTAGGAGCAGAGAGAGCAGAGTCTTATTGCAAAACTTGTGGGTTGGTGCTTGAAGAGCAAAAAATACGTTTCCAGAACCTCTCGGTTGATATATCATAATTGTTCCAAAGACAATTTCTAAATAATTGGTAGAAAACATGGGTAAAGAAATACAGTCAATAAAAAGATGTCTTAAAGTTTCTACTGCAGAATTACAATAACAAAATAGCCTTTCTTTTTTTTGGATATTATTTCTTGCACCCAAAATATCTCTGGTGTGATAGAGATTTATTTTGATTCTTAAAAGAGCTTTCCTAAAAACACATGAAGGATGTTGTATTAAATGTGGTGATATTGTAAAGACGCCAGTGGGGGGGTGTCTGTGCTTCCGCTCTCTATATGGTAGAGGAGAGGCACAGAGGACCCCAGCCAAGATTCTTTATTATTGGTGCATGGTCGAGCAATCAAGGCCTAGCTTCGCAGGAGGTGATGCGGGCTGGTTCTTAAGTACAGTGTAGTCCCCAAGCACCCACAAAGGAATGTCCGCACACTGTATCGGTTAAAACACTGTGGGATGTTTTTACCCATGCATCCGAGCCCTACCACAAAAACTGTGCCTTACTGGCATTAAAAACATCATGATGGCCAGAACTTCCCAGAAAATGCACAGGGAAATGCATGAAGAATAGGCTGCCATCCATTTTTGCCTATGTTGTGGGCACAGAACGGCACTGCCTAAAAACCACCATTGGGCTACACACAGTAGCCTGAAACCATTGCAAAAGGGGCAATACTGATTGCCAAAAGCAACCCATAACTATTGGGAATTCATTTTCTTCAGGTCAAATATTGTTAAATTATGGGCACAAAATTATTTTACTGCAGAACCACACCAGTGCCATGTGCTGAACCTGGATAATATACTTCCATGTAAAATGTCTTGTTTGAAATGCATTAATTCAAGACTGATCCAAAAAAAAAATGCATGCAGTACCCGCTTTGGACTCAAGGCGGCGCTAGCGGTTTAAACTCTGACAGGAGAACTGCTACTTCAGAAGCTAATCAGCCTTCTGTGACAATTGGGACTTCAAAAGACTGTGGGTTAATTAGAAATCTAACCACCTGCTGTTCCCAGAGACAATCTGATTTGATTAACAGGCCAAAAGGCTGGGAAACCTTCTCACCTCAGAAAGCCCAGGATATCACATGGTTATGCTAACCAAATGCAAGGTGGCCCCCTGGTCTGTTGACCTCAGCTTGCTGGAGCCCACACAAAAGACCTTTTCCCTTGAATAGGATATGGTGATTTTGACTGTTTCCTGTCAATAAAGATCTGCCAGCCAGGAGAGACATGTGATCACTGTCATCCCCAAACTTTGGGGGCGGACTCAAACACTGCAGTACTTTGAATTGAAAGCAAATATATATTTTACAGAAATACTAATAACTCTTGGTAACCAGATGACAGAAATGTGAAATGTGGGGATCCTTAAAATGAAAACTTTGCCCACAATTCAAGCCCAAACTCCAATTTGTGTGATGTTCTGGGGCAAAACCCCGCTATTTATTGATACTACAGACTCTGTGTTTAAGCTAGAGACATGGGATTTTACTGGAGTATGTATGGACAGGCCGTGTATATGTGTATAATTTTTAATGAAAAACCAATGTTGCATAACCCACTAAAATAAAAAATAAGTTGCCATTTCTTTACCCAAGCTCCTAGAAACGCCAGAGTCGGAACAGTGCCTACCTCATGTGATATATGATGTGTGTAGGTGATGTAAAAACAACTGTGTATTTGGGAGAATATGTATTTGGATCAAATATAGATTTGTGTGCAATTTGACAGGGGAGTGTCCTTTCTGCAGGCCATAACATGACATCACTCTGACACACTATCCTTCCCCCAATCAAGGGAGAAAGGAAAGCTTGGCCAATGATAAATTGAGAGAGGGGCTGGCTTAGTGATGCTGCGCACACAACCACTTTCTAAACACATAAAAGCAGACAGTGCAGGACAAGTGGAGATCCCTTTTTCACTTTCCGCGGGACGCTCTGCCGGGAGACTTCAGACTTCAATCCATCAATCTTCAGAGACCAAGACTTTACTTCAGAATTTGTAAAGAACAGGCCTAACCCACAAGCTGAGTTCTCTTCAGCAGGCCTCAAAATCATTTGCAGACTATTCACAGCCAGGCTGAGCTGTTGATTCTGGCCTGAAACCCTGCGCCAGAAAGATCCAGAAGCAGTGCTGTACCCAGAGAAAGCAGAGACACCCAGAAAGCAGACCAGAGATCTAGAGAACCACAGGCCGCTGTATCCGGGGAGCTGACCCAGACGCTGTGAGCAGAACCGGTGCCTGACAGACACAGCAGAGCGGAGCTGACCCAGGCGCTGCGCGCAGAGACCGTCCGTGCCGAGACCAGAACCGGAGTCCAGTCCAAAACCTGACCAGATCCGTGGCGAGGCCTATTTCAAATTTATATTGTGAGTACCTAGCAGAACTGTGCAGAACCAATCTCTTAGTTAAAATAATCTAATCCAAACTATTTTAACCTAAGTAGAACTTCCTCCTAGAAATCGTGTCATCTGTCATTTTTAAAGCTGCACAACTGTCACCTGTCAATTCTGCAGCTGCAAGCTGTCACCTGTCATTTTGAGTTTTACTTTGAATCCGAAAAACGACCTTTACAAAATCGTTCATATCTCTGGAACCGTTTGTCCTAGGAACTCGGTTTAACTTTCCTCTGAAAGCTTAGAATCTCAGCTTTCCAACGAACCTGGAACGGATTAGTAGTCGCGAATTTTGCCGCAATTTGCGATTTGGCCTGATTTCTTTACCTGTAAAAAGATAGCAGCTTTTTGCTTTCCTCTGCTAAAAATTTGTTTGCCTCTTAATAACCATCCCTGAATCATTGCTAAAGTGAGCCTGAGCTCATCCCATGTATCTCTCACTCACCCTGAACCTCCTAAAGGGAATTAAAAGCATTTCCAGCATATTTCTCACTTCATTGCCACCACATTCAAAGCACTTGGGCCTGTGGGAATTGAATTTCGTATTGTATTTGATTGCATTCCTGAGAACTGTGTGTGTTACTTCCATCTCCTTCCATTTCTTACATTGCATAAGGGAGGGGGTGAATTGCCAGAGAAAAAGTGATTATCTTATCTTTTGCTAAAATCATATCAAGTATTTCTGTACTGCATTATATTCCCCATTGCTTTTCCCTTGAAACCATAAAAGTATTTTTGCTACCTTATCCATCCTACACCCACTCCTCATTGATTATAAAGAAGTGTGCTAGTGTCAGATTACCCATTGTTGATTAACATTATATTTATAAGTGCAATATCGATTATTAATTTATTATAAAAGCGTGGTATCTATATTTTGTTTTATTTCTCAAATAAACCTTTTAAACTTGCAAAACAGAACTACTTCTTGGCTCATTGGGGTCAGGGGGATTCTAAGAGAGGGGTGTTATATAGGGGTAGTCATCCAGAACTCATGAACTGGACATCAAGATATATCAATAAGGGTTTCCATTCAGCATCCCAGACTAGGCATTGACTTAGCTGTAGTGTTGGATTGAATTCTCTTACAACACAGTCTTTATATAATTAATATTCAAGGTCACATACACTATCACGATAACTCGCTTTGTACTCCGAAAATGAACAATGGTAAATATATACAGTTCTAAAGTGGTACCATTAATGTTATCAGATCTCATTAAAGTGCATACGGTCAGAATGACACACAGATCAAAGTAAAGAGGTAACCAGCAGTAGAGAGAGGAAGAACAGCAAGATGGCTGAACAATTGGTAGAATACTGGTCCCGATACCTAGACACAGTTCTGTGTGGAGATCCCCCCACCTGGGCAACCTGTAAAGCAAAGATGTATCACAAGCCCAGTCCATATATTGTTCCCACTAGACTTTCCAATAGTTTTGCAACCCCAAAGTACCTTGGCGTTGTAGCGTTCCTCGTCCGACGGAGAACAGGTTGAGCTACGACGCTGAAGTGGCCGCGTCGTTCCTAGAGGTGCTCATTGACGGGGAAACGTGAACGTCCTGCAAGGAAGAGGCGTGCGGGGTACCTTGGTGTCGATAGTTCTGGACCGCAAAGAGTTGGAAGAACTGTGGCACAGCAAGGGCGTTGAGTCATCGGTGTCTCTGTGGTCTTTGGGTGGCAGGAAACCCACTGGTGGATGCTCCTCGGCGCATCGACAGTCAGGCCTTCTCCAGCAGGATACAGCAGCGACAATGCGGACGAGAGCGTCCTTGGATCAATGAGGTTCTTAGGCAAAATGGGAGCACAGCGGCTCCAGTCGGCGACAGCGGTCATCGACCGTGGCGGGCAACAGTCTGGGCGCTTCTCCCTGGAGTTCCACAGCAGTCCCCGTATCGGGTGGGCAGCCTGTCAAAGGTCTGTCTACAAGGGAGCTTAGGCAAAGATTAGCTGTGCACGATGGACCCTCGTAGCTCGGGAAGAGGGCGCCTTACCAGGTCCTCTCTGGTTCAGTTCTTGAGGCACAGCAACTTTCAGATTACAAAGGAGAGCAACAGCAATTCTTCTCGTCCAGCAGGGCTTCATGATCAAGCTTCAGTTACTCCAGTTACTCGTCGTAGTGGACTTCAGCTACTGAACACGATTCCTAGCAGTGAGAGGTCCCCAGATATACTGTTGATCTCCCATTCATTCCGCTGGGTCACACTCAAGCATCTAATCACGACTAAGGGCATTCATGCAAGCAGGCAGCCAATCAGGCACACGGTGCATTCAGGCCATTCACTTCTCTCCAGACACTCACAAGTTATGTGTTTTGGGACAAGTATCGAGCCATTCAACACTTCATACTGCATTCATACCGGTTTCGGGCAGGGCTGTCTCAGGCATTGTGTCAACCACCAGATACTAGACATCCACAACATAGAATGCGTATTCGTCACACACTCCATTCACCCAGGTCCCACCCGCAGGCGTACCCACAACATACGGTCGTTGAGAAGGTTCCAGCCAGTCTGGTCATCACTTCCCCACACTGCCATATATGGAACTTCCACCCAACAGCCAGTCAGAGGGAAGGGACAGAGTTAGGGCTTCCTGGGACTTCGGGAAGAACAAGGTAACAGGTGATGGAAGGCAAGAGTCCATGGGGGCCATTTTGTCTCCACCCAGAATCTCCCGATTCCAATGACAGGACCTGGGCATCCCAAAATGGAGGATGCTCAGGGCACCCGTCATTTCAGCACTGAGCTGGCACCAGCCCATACCCTGCTCTGTGGGTCACACACAGGTGACCAAAAACATACACTAGGTACACAGGGTTGCACCCCTACACATGGGTGCCATAAGGGTATCCCATGGGTCTGTTCACCAAACCAAAAGAGAGAGCTGCACCGCCAGGAGTCCCACATGAACTCCTGTGTGGAAAACACGACAGAACACACAATAAAAAGCAGTAAAGAGCAAGGTTACGGAGGCCCTGTCCCTCCGATGCATTTCCAGCATCACCGATATTACTTTAAAAGGTCTAAGGGCTGATTCACAGAAAAGTCTGCATTAAACCTGCAAGTCTCCGCTCTGAAAACAACTCTGCGTGGCTCTATGCGCAAAGTTACCAATGCACGTTTGGCCTATTCATGGATTAAAAATCACAAAGCAACCCGACTCGCAAAGAAAACCCATGTGCGCGAGGAACGGCCACAACATTCCACCACAACAACCAAAACCATAGTCATAGATCAACCTTTGCACAAACCTCTGCGTCCACCTATGACCCACCATCCAATACCCTTATGACACTGCACACGGTCCCTCGTAAGTCAAGGCTACACCCTTGTAAAACCATGCAAGCTCCCTCGTAAGTCAAGAATGCACCCCTGCGAAACCACACAAGCTCCCTCGTAGGTTATTGCTGCACCCCCGTGAAACCACGCAAGGTCCCTCATAAGTCAAGGCTGCACCCCTGCAAAACTGTGCAAGCTCCCTCATAAGTCAAGTCTGCACCCCGATGAAACTGCTTGAGATCCCTGTAAATAATGGCTGCACCACTACCAAATGTGAACCATCCTCCCTACTCCCAAGGCACGCAAACCTCTGGCATATACCCTTACTGCAAAGCATCCCCCTCAAGCCCAGACATCACCCACCATCCCCCCTCACCTCTGGCACTACTCAAGGTAGCCCCATTGAAATAACGTAGTACCTGAAGAACACCCGGACCAGCAGGTAAGTTATTTGTAGGTTTATTGTATGTTAATTGCCAGGAGGAAAACATGGGCATGTCCCTTCATGCCAGCTTAGCTCTCAACTGTCAACCTTAAAACCCGTATTCAGAGCATAACATCCCCAACTCTCCAAACACTCTGACATCACCACATTCCATCCAACAGTGATATCACCACACTCAGATGTACATTACAACACCTCTGCCTCCTTACATTTCTTAAAAAAGAAGGAATTGCACTAAAACTATCACTAACCAATCCCCTACATACATGTGTGGCCAGCACGTAATGCACCAACTAACCAGACTCCACTGATGACAAGAAAAACTGCCACCTGGAGCTCACTATCACCCAAAACACATATGATTGTATGACACTAGGGAAATGCTTAGTGATAAAACCAAGGAAAATGGGACAAACATAACCTACATGGCACCCCAAGAATATGCACACTAACTGCCTCTAACAAATTGGACAATAAAACCAACCGGTGTCGAAAAGGACACTTCCAACTCCAACTCCAACTCCAAAAATTGGACAACAAAACCAACCCGTATCGAAAAGGACGAATAAGGGCTAACTGCTCCCTTAAAAACAGGACTGGAACTACACTCAAGAAACAAAAATAATAAACTAAGCACTACCACCTGTCTCAAGCTGCCCCTTGAAACCTAGGACCTGCCACTCCCCAGCTTCCCAAAAATAGTACAATACCTAACATGCCAAAACATCCATGCACAAACAACCTTCCGCCCTAGTCTGCACACTAGGGCACCCATGCTGCCACCCCCAGGCACGATCCCAGCTCACCCAGAGCAACAGCAAGCACACCGTTTCAACATCAGTCCACAACAGCGCCCATACAGAGCACACCCAACACAACCACAAACTCCTAAGAAAATACAGACCCATTAGACTGTGCAAAACACACCCCAACACACACTCCTCACACCACAACAATACAAGACTCAAGTCCCAAACAACTGCCATTCATAGTACACCAACTCACACCTAGGACCCCTAGTCCAGCCAAACTGCAACCCTGCAGCACACCAACACTACCACTGAGGACCCCAAGTCCTAGCCAAACTGCACTAGCAGCACACCAACACTACCACTGAGGACCCCAAGTCCTAGCCAAACTGCACTAGCAGCACACCAACAATACCACTGAGGACCCAGGTCCTAGCCAAGCTGCACTAGCAGCACACCAACACTACCACTGAGGACCCCAAGTCCTAGCCAAACTGCACTAGCAGCACACCAACACTACCACTGAGGACCCCACGTCCTAGCCCAACTGCACCAGCAGCACACCAAATCACTGGGACTCCAATCGGCACACTACAATTAGCTTAGCGGAACACAATCCTTCCACAACACATGTAGACGGGAACTCAGTACACAAATGATGACGTTGAATATAACATCATAAGTGGATGACAAATGCACATTGAGATCTAACTGCACGACGGAAGCTACCATAGTGTGGAACTACTTCCCAAATCACACACCCGCAAGTCCCCAGCAAACCAAATCCCATTAGTTCACCCCACCCGCAAGTCCAGGTCAAAGACCAAACAGGCCCCACCTGTAAGAAAAATACACGTTAGCATGAAACAGAAGCGCCATGAGCAAAATCTGTGCTAAGGAATATGGTGCTGTTCAAAATCTGTTGTTATTAATGTTAAAAATGGGTGCAATACTGGTGCTCACCGCTACCAGAAAGCCGGCGTTTTCAAACCACCAGAGACTTGTGTAAAACTGAACAAATGAACCAAACCAGGCCAGATAAAGACTTACTAAGAGGTGGATACAATGTAAAACTATATTCTGAAATGACTTGAAGGAAGTAATTGTCTAATGTATGTATTGAAAATAGCTGGGGATGTCAGCAGCTTAAGTGAATTTGGGTTTAAAGCCACTAAAATCGAAATGTTTAGAATAAATGAGTGATCTACTTTTGAGTGTCACATAGGTTGCAATTGTTTAAATGTCATAAATTTGAACTTAGAATCAGTGTTCTAGCTGCATGTGTAAAAATTGCAAGTTTAGTTTGAATGTAGAAAACTGGGAACCAAAGTGACATTTAGCTGAAGCCTAGCTTAAAGAGATTGAATTCTGCCTGACAACTACCCCCGACAGGAGTCGAAACTTTATCAGCAGCTGTGTTCCCAGGCCTGGTTGCATTCTTCTGCCCCTGCCAAAAGGAGATGACACCTCTCTGATTGAATTAGGGGAGTGGCACCTGGGGACTGCAGGAAACTGAACAAAGCACTGTCGTGGGTTCAGGCAAATGTTATATTGGGGGGGTCGTAAAATAGCTTCCTCTTGGGAGAAGTGGGAGGAGAAGTGCCTCTGTGAGCAAGCTGAGCTTGAGGGAAGTGGACAAACCAGAAATTCCACATTGTGCTTTGGAAACCACACCCCTTTGGGGCCAGAGAATAATTTTTAAAAGATGGATAATTCATAGTGTGGACTTGTAAAAATTATATAAATAATATCATTCTTGTGATTTTTCTGTGCACATTTTAAGAGGTGTCTGGACTCTGTGGTATGTTCTGGGGAGTAGTAGCGGAAAATAAGGTTGTTACTCCAAATGTATGCATGTTAAAAATCTGACACTTTATCATCTGAAACCCATATCCCTTGTGCACATTTGTGTAAAATCTGTAAAAGTTTAGAGGTCGTTATCTGGATGAAAAGGGCAGAATTCTGTCAAAAGTGGACACGACATCTTACAAAGACAGGGATTGGATGGTTTGGTCCTACAGAAAATATGTTAAATGGACATATAATATTAGAAAAATGGTACATAGATAAATGGGTATTTGGATCAGAAATAGATTTGTGTGCAATTTGACAAGGGGAGGATCCTCTGACCATAAACTTGAAACTTGAAACTTGATCAGCAGCTGCGTTCCCAGGCCTGGTTGCATTCTTCTGCCCCTGCCAAAAGGAGATGACACCTCTCTGATTGAATTAGGGGAGTGGCACCTGGGGACTGCAGGAAACTGAACAAAGCACTGTCGTGGGTTCAGGCAAATGTTATATTGGGGGGGTCGTAAAATAGCTTCCTCTTGGGAGAAGTGGGAGGAGAAGTGCCTCTGTGAGCAAGCTGGGCTTGGGGGAAGTGGACAAACCAGAAATTCCACATTGTGCTTTGGAAACCACACCCCTTTGGGGGCAGAGAATAATTTTAAAAAGATGGATAATTCATAGTGTGGACTTGTAAAAATTATATAAATAATATCATCATTCTTGTGATTTTTCTGTGCACATTTTAAAAGGTTTCAGGACTCTGTGGTATGTTCTGGGGAGTAGTAGCGGAAAATAAGGTTGTTACTCCAAATGTATGCATGTTAAAAATCTGACACTTTATCATCTGAGACCCATATCCCTTGTGCACATTTGTGTAAAATCTGGAAAAGTTTAGAGGTCGTTATCTGGATGAAAAGGGCAGAATTCTGTCAAAAGTGGACACGCCATCTTACAAAGACAGGGATTGGATGGTTTGGTGCTACAGAAAATATGTTAAATGGACATATAATATTACAAAAATGGTACATAGATAAATGGGTATTTGTATCAGAAATAGATTTGTGTGCAATTTGACAAGGGGAGGATCCTCTGACCATAAACCTAACTCATCACTCTGACTCACTGTTCCCTTCTCAAATCAGGTGAAAGAGAAATCCTTGACCTATCAAACCGTGAGTGGGTTGGGCACAGAAAGTTAGCATCCACACCCATTTTCAAAAGACATAAAAAGAGCCACTGGAACCCAGGTAGGGACATTCACTTTCCACTTTCTTGCGGTACGCTTTTCCGGGAGACTCCAGACTTCAAATCCATCAATCTCCAGAGACCAGAACTTTGAATCCAGACTCCAGAACTTGTAGCAGAAAGGCCTGAATCCACAAGCTGAATCCGTTTTCAGCAGGCCTCAAAATCATTTGCAAACTATTCAACAGCCGGGCGAGCTGTTTGAATTCTTTGCCAAGAACTTTTGCCAGAACCGGTAGCAGACCCAGAAAGCAGTGCTGTATCCAGAGAGACCAGAGATCCAGAGAGATCCAGAGAGACCAGACCCAGACCAGATCGCTGTGCACTGCTGAGAGCTGACCCAGATCGCTTTGCGCAGAACCAGTACCCAGTGGCAAGAGAACCGCAGCCAATCCTGACCGATCCGTGACGAAGTCGCATTCCTGTCCAAATATAGTGTGAGTACTCAGCCAGAACTGTGCAAAACCAATCTCTTAGTTTAAAATAATCTAATTCAAACTATTTTAACCTATTGAGAACTGCATCATAGAAATCGTGTCCCTCCTGTTGATTCAAAGCTGCAAAACTGTCATCTGTCATTCTGAGCTTTACTTTTATTTTGAGAATCTACCTTCACAAAATCGTCCGTATCTCTTGAACCGTGATTTAACTTTTATTTTAAAGCTGAGATTCTATGCTTTCCAACAAGCTCTAAACCGACTTGCTACTCCTTATATTTCCTCCGTAATTGCGCTCGACGCACGCGTCAAAAATTGCTGCGATTTGACATTTTGCTTCATTCCAGCCACGTGTAAAAACATTTGTCTTTTGCTTCCATTACGGAATTCCGTTTTCAACCTGATCACCATCCCTGAATCATTGATAGGGCTGGCCTGAACTGATTTAAAGTATCTCTCACTCACCCTGAACCTCTAGAGGGAATTAAAAGCAGTTTTAGCATATTTTTCACTTCATTGCCATCACATTAAAGTATTTTGGGCCTGTGTTTAAAAATCATCCCTGGTGCTCTCAGCTTGCTGGGGGGGAATTGGAACTTTGTATTGCATTTTGTTGGTATTCTTGAAGACTGTGTGCTCTCCTTCCATTTCCTTATATTGCATAAAGGGGGGGAGTGAATTGTCAAAAGAAAAAGCGATCACCTTATCTCTTGTTGAAATCATATCAAATTATTCCTGTGTTGCATTCTGTCCCACCTTGCATTTCCTTGAACGATATGAAGCATTCTCTGCTACCTTAGTCCTCTGTTCTTATTCATAAGTAACCAAGAACTGTGCTACTGTAGGATTACCTATTGCTGATTACTGCTCATATTCACAAGTGAGCTATCGATATTAATTTATTATAAAAGTGTGATATATCTCTATTGTTTAATTTTTCAAAGAAACATTTTTTTTTAATTTGCAAAACAAACCTACTTCTTGGCTCAGTGGGGTAGGGGGAATCTAAGAGATGGGCGTTATATAAGGGTTTATCATCCAGAGTATAACTTGTCATAAAAATATATAAATAAGGGCTTCCCTTGGGCGTCCCAGACGAGGCACTGACTTGGTGGGATTTCTGAATTGAAGTCATTTAACAGAGTGGGGGCTCGTAGCTGGGGCTTCTGGATTAGATCTATCACTTGTGCAGATTAATACAGGGTGCTAACTGACAGAATATATAAATTCTGTTGGATCACCACGCCGTGTTACACTGTAAAAACCCCCCTCAAAGGAACGCCATAAGGAAACGGTCTGTTTTGCAAAATAAAATACAAACTTCTGTAAGTCAGGAAGGAAATCAAGTTCCAGAATGACGACCTTGGTAGATATCAAAATAGCCAGAGAACACCTCTTACATAAACTATTTGTTAGAGGTGAGTGGGCTCATCAGGACCAGGCGGTCTGGTTGCAGGCAATCGCACCCCAGATCACTGAATCAGGGTCAGATATATGGAGAGATCAGGGTCCATTACATGTGGCCCTGAGTGAACTATATATGGCCCCTATGGCCAAGGATGAGCACAACAAGATTGCCAGGGTAGCAGCATATTTATATTTACATATGGGAGCCATACAGGACAAATGTGCTGAAGGCCAAGATCTGGCAAACAGGCAACTGATGGCATTAGATAAGGCCAAATCTGACCTGGTCTCTTCTGAGCAGAGGCTGCAGAGGAGCCAGGAGTCAGAAAATGATAGTAGGCAGTATATTAGTAAAATAAAGGAGGATATGGATATCCTGAAACAGGAAAAGGCTGACCAGGATACCAGATTGCTGGCCTTGCAGAAGGAGCACCAAGAAGGTTTGGACCCCCTACTGCAGAGCCAGAAAAAGCTGGAGCAACAACTAGACTTTAGCAGGGCATGCACAGAGGAGGTAGCCACCCTGCAAATCCAACTAGACAGAGAGAAAGAGGAAGGCAATAAATTGATATTGAAAGACCTGGATACCCAGGCAGAGTTTGATCAAGAACGCCAGAAAGCTGGTGCCTTTCAAAGGCAGAGGGATGACCTGGCGGCACAGATGCAGGCTCTTAGTCAGGAAAGGGACACCTTAGGCCAGGAAGTCTGCCAATTAAAAGAAAAAATTGAAGGAAATCACCTGGCCCTCCAGGGGCTGGGTGACCTCCAAAAAGAGCATCAGAACTTGTTAGAGCACACCAGGAGGGTGGAAGATGCTCTGGCAAGAAAGGAGCAGGCCAGTAGGGATGGGACTCAGGAGGTAACTCTCCTGCAGCAAAGACTGGCCCAGTATTCCAGGACCAATCAGGAGGCACAGAGAGAGAATGAGGCTCTCTGTCAGCACAATGATAGGCTCCAGCAACAGGTAGCCATGCAGGAGAGACTGATAGAGTCTAGTAAGGCATTAACTGAGTAACTGAAAGCGCAGGCTCTTGCATTGCAACAGGGAGCAGGGGCTGATAGAGATGAAGTTCGCTGGGAAAGGGAAACACTTGAGCATAACCTCAGGAGCCCTAGTATCAGAGGTCTTCATCTCTCCCAGTCCTTGGACTCTGCCACCCCCATGTCCCCTGGCGCACATGAGCACAGGGCCACAGAGAGGGCAGATTACTATCCGGCCAAAAGTATGGGGTTCATAGGCCAGTACCTCCCAGGAATGGATGGGCGGGCATCCGGGTATGGGCACCAAAGCACAGTGCAATTTAGTGGGGAACCCCAGGAAAGTAGACCCACTAAGGGCATCCTAAAAACCTCTGCCCAGTTAGGTCAGTGGTGGGGGTACCCATCAAATCCTGGCAGCAAGGAGGGATCTGAAGACTCCTCTGAGCGGCCCAGGACACAGGAGACCAGGTCCCCACATTCTGCCAGCCATTCCCAGGCGTGCAGAATCCAGGAGAGCCTGGAAGATCAGACGGGCACCTCTGGGAGCAGTGCTTCTGAGTCAGAGGAGGAATGGGCCAGGGTTACCTGAACCAAAAAGGGCAATAAGGCAAAAAGGGCCTTGCTTAAGGACCCCTTAAGGCAGATCAAGGCAATCAGGAGTGTCATCACACCTTATCACAAGAACGCCAAGTATTCTGTTTGGGAACACTTGGAGCTCTATGAGCAAATGATGGAGACTTTCCATTGAAGGACAGCAGTAGCTGCATTCAGTATGTCAAATGGACATTCTCCCCAGAATACTCCAGTTTCTTTGCGGGGCTGGAGGACCAAAACCATTCAAGATGGTCCACATATAGGGCGGCCATCTTGAAACATTTTTCTGTTCACCAGAATCCCCAAGAGGCTCACAAGGCAGCCTACAATTTGCAATGTGGGGAGGATCAGGCCCCAAAAGAATTTGTGCAAGAATTGAAGCGTGCCTTTGCGCAGACCACCAGAAGGGTGCAGACGGACAGCAGAGAATTTATCAACACATTTTTCCATGCTCTCCCCAAATACATAATGACCCAGCTCGTGAGAGATTTTCACGAGAAAAGATCTTTAGACTGGGTCATTGAGCAAGCCACGCGCATCTATGAGGTGCAGAAACCGGTGGAAAATAAGAATCAGCCCAAAAACCCCAAAACCAACAGCATCCCTGATGTTGCCAAGGTGGCAGAGGTAAAGGTTACCCCTGTCTTAGATCTGGAGATGGGGGGACCTAAAAACCTGCCTGCACCAAATAATTCACAGCCCAGAAGGCCCTCGGGTCAGTCACAGACAGGGAGTCAAGGAGGTAGTCCCACAAATGGGGTCCCCCGCTCCCCTGACTATGTAAGTCCCCGCTATAAGGGAAACAGTCCAATCCTGGGTTATGTGTGGACTCCTCCGGCCCAAGGGGGGGATCCAACCAAGCGCCCAACCCAGGGAACTTCCCTCCACACATCCCCCAGGAGGCCAGAAATTCACCAAATCCTGGGCAGAACTTGTTTCCCAGGTATCCACCCAACTTCCAGCCCCAAAATCATCCATCCTTCTTTCCCCACTTCCCTGAGCCCAGACAACCTAATCCGGGAGAGGGGAGGCCAAGGGTGGAGGGGTACCCAAATCTTCCCAACCCGGGGCCCTAACAGAGAAGGGATAGCTACCCTTCCCGGGATCAGCCCAGGAGAGAAAACAGAACCCCGTATCAGCCTGAGCGGGTTTCCCAACTTGAGCGCCAGGTCCAAAATATGGCACAGAATCTGGGTCACATACTGAGGGCTCAACAGAACCCTCAGATGAGCATGCCACCGCAGAATGCCCCAAACTCTGGGCCTGGTGCTCCAGAACAATGACGGGGGCAGCACCCCGATAACCCACCGGTTCCCAGGGAGGAGGCACAAGGGGAAGGGGGGTGTAAAGCTTAGGAGGAAGCTTCCTTCCCAACTTGTAAACAGCCCCTGGAAAACTAGGAACCGGAAACAAAATCTCCTACCCCTGGAAGTCTGCCACCCAAGGAGCAGAGAGGAGGTAGGAGAAACAAAGGACCCAAACAGACCCATTTTGTGGAGGAGGTACAGGTCTTCCAATTTGAGGGAGAGGGATCCTCAGAGGATCCTGGGAAAAGGATCTTCTCCTTCAGAGATGGGGGAACTCCTCCCAAGGAAAAATGGGTCCCAAGGGATTCCAACCTAGACTGGGTAGATGTGGGGATTGAGCGGTCGCCGCCCATCATTCTATCCCAGAACCAACAAGACCGAAAACCCATGGTTCAAACCCATCCTGGTGACTGCCTCCAAAAAGGGGGGGGCGGCCCAGAACCGGAACCAGGGGAACCTAAAACCGAATCAATAGACTGGGTAGATGTGGGGATCAAGCTGTCGCCGCCCATCATCCTATCCCAGAACCAACAGCATCAAAATCCCCGGCTTCAAACCCGTTCTGGTGACTGCCTCCAAAAAGGTGGGGGCGGCCCAGGACCGGAACCAGGGGAACTCGAATATCCTCTTTCAAGTTGCCAACTTTTTCTTGCAGATTCCCATGACTCTCCACAGAATTCTGCCCAAATCTCTTCTCACGCAATGTCCAAAACCAGAAAATTAGCCCACAAATTGTCCAAAAATGTGTATTATCTGTGCCCCCTTGAGGAGAAGGAGGGAAGATGCTATGCCCCGGTACAAGTACAGGGGCAGGGTACAATTTTGGCACTGGTGGACACTGGTTCCCAAGCTACCCTTCTGTCCAAAAGGGCCTTTGATGAACTAAATGCAGGAAGGGGGGAGAATTACCGTATTCCTCTCACCTCTCTTCCTGAACAACTCCAGAATTTTGATGGGAAGGAAATTCCCATCGAGGAGACTGCGGATTTGGACATCAAAATTGGGTGACACAAGGTGACACACCCGGTCATAGTAGTGACTCCAGAGGGCACCCCTTGTTTACTAGGGAATGACCTCCTGAGAAGGTTGTCACCCCTAATAGATTGTGTAAACAAGGTCCTCTGGACCCAGAATAGCCGACCAATAAAATGAAAGCAGAGTGTCAACTATGTTAGCTTAAACGGCACCTGCCACATGGTTGAACAAAAACCAAGTAGAATTTCATTTCCAGAACAACCAAATTCCAGACGTGACAGTAATAGCAGTAGGACAACAGACTGGTGATGGGGGGTCCTCTCTATTTCTGAAAATCAACCTTCCTTCCAGTTAAAGGTGGTATTCCACACTGGAAGGAAATACTCTGAAATTCTTTACTAATCCACAATCAGACATTCCCACTCCGATAGTCCAGAAAGATGTGAAATCAGCTCGGAGCCTGGCTGATATTCAGCAAATTGTAGAGCAGTTGTTCATCCCTGTTCAGTTAAATGATGGGAAGGACTCTGTTCTCGCCCGAGTGTGTGTGAACAACGGTAAGAGTTTCATCAGCGAAGCCATGTTCCGCCAACTCCCAAAAGATCCAGCCATTCCCACATTCAAACTGATAGACAAATGGGAAATGGACCTGGGAAGCACCCAATTCCAAACATCTCCTGCCAAGCAGGTGTATGCTCAAAATCTCCATTGGCAACAAGAGCATAGTCCATAATTGTTGGGTCGTGCGAGACGTCACTGCCGCCTTTTACGTAGGCAGTGACATTCTCAATCGCTTTGCCATTAGTTTGGACCTAATAAACTTCAAAGCTTGGTCCCGATTAGCAGATAATCCCATGGGCTTTGATGATCCAGAAAAAGCATTTAGGTCAGCTCAATTGCTACCTTATGCAGTTGAAATTCAGATTAAAGAGGAAGTAACCATCCCAGAAAGGACCCGAAAATTCTCCCTGGAAGTGAAAGTTAAAAGGGGACAAAAATTGAAAAACACCGATGCTTATATTCATCTAAATGCTTCTCTCCAACAGCAAGGGTATGGGGTAAACCCAACACCATTAGTCAACATAGAACCTGACACCATTCCAATAGAGGTGGATAACAGCGACTTACAGAGTATTACTCTAGCCGCAGGCACCATTATTGGAATGGCAGTTGATGACCGACATTTCTCCATTGATTTAGGAAATGAACTGTTAGGACCGATCCCCAAGGACTGTTTTGACAGTGACAGTGATGACAATACAACACCAGACAGGATCTTTACCCGGCAAGGGGGGAACTTCCTGGTGTACACTTCCTGCCCTTATGGTAAGGAAGACGTGACTTGTGACTTCAGAAGGGATGAGGTGATTTTCCAGGTCCATGAGGGCTGCCTTTCCCACCTGAAGCCCCCAGTCCAAATCAGCACTCTGACCAGGGACTTCTCCACCCAGCTGGAGGAGGCCGCTGAGATAGAAAAAACAAAGTCTTTCCAGGCTTCAGGCAGATGGTGGAAGAGAGAGTCAACTTAGCTGATGCCTGCGTGACTCTGGAACAGAAGCAAAAGTTCAAACAAGTTTTCTTGGATTTCCAAGATCTCTTTGCGGTAGACTCATATGACTGTGGTCGCACTGACATCCACACAACAACAATTCCCACGGACCCTGGCATGACTCCAGTGTTTGTGAAGCAATATTGCTTGCCTCTCGCATCAATGGAGTCCCGTACTGAAATAATTAAGAACCTTGAGACCCGGGGAATAATCTGTCCAGTACACAGCACCATGAATAATCCGGTGCTGGGAATATTGAAGCCAAACGGCCAGTGGAGATTCTGCGCCGACCTTAGGGAGCTCAACAAACGGGTCCAAACTTCCCGATGGCCTCTGCCCTACATTGACCAAGGGCTGGCCCAGATTCAGGGGTCACAGGTATTCACTGCAATAGACCTGACCAATGGATACTGGACCGTGCCTGTCAGTAGGGAGGACCAATACAAACTGGCTTTTACCTTTGGGGGCCAGCAGTACACATGGACCCGAACTCCCTTCGGATACCTCTACTCCGGCAATGAATTCAACATTTTCCTACATAAGGCCATTCCCGACCTGGGTGCGAGGGGTAACCTGGCTTATGTATGTTAATGTTAATGTTAAAGGTCATTTGTACCGCGCACTATCACCACCGGAGTGGTCCCCTGGCGCTCTGGCGGCTCTGAAAGAGGGAGGGAGGGGTGGGTTAGTGGGTGGAGGCTGGAAAAGTGCAAGATTGCAGTGATGTGCTGTTGGCAGCCTCAGCCCGGTGGTTCCGTCGGCTGGGCCTGGGGTGTATGCGGCCGGTAGTCGTCGTGTGCTGATGTGCGAGTCTATGTGTGTTTTTGTTTTGTTGTTGCAGTGTAGTGAAGTTCGTGCGGTTTGCTGTGCTGGAGGTTTGTGGTTGTGTTTGGTTTGGAGTTTGAGAGGTGTATGCAGAGAAGGAAGTTGTTAGTGGTATTGGTTAGTTGGCATCTCTATCCTGGATTGAGCCGGTTGGGCTCGTGTAATCTTACACGACGGGATGCTTGTACACCCTGTGTCTCAGGAGGTACGTGCTCGTTTTTTTTTTTTTTCTCCATTCGAGGCCGTTTGAGGATTTAGCTGTCCCCTCCGCCCGCTCCCTTAATAACTTTGCATGCTCCTCACCCCCCCACATGACTAGCGCAGCTGCTAGTGTCCATACTTCCGTTTGTGTGGTGATTAGTTGTGTCTTGTCCGTTCCACAGCTCGTGGTACCTAGTTGTGGCTGTACGGGTGATGGGGGATGGTGAGGGTTGGCTGGAGTCGTTGCCTCCGTCTCCCTGGGTCTCGCAGGTGGACCCCTGTGTCAAGGTCCTTTTTGTTGAGTCATTTGTCTTATTGTTGTTTCGGTTTTAGTCTCTGGTTTTGAAGATGTAGATGATGTCCTCATCAAAAGTTCATCTGTGGAGGATTATATAGCGGAGATCCGTTATGTTCTGACACAGTTGAGGGCCGCCAGAGCAAAACTTTCCTTTCAGAAAGCACAGTGGTGTAGAACCCGTGTTAATTTCTTGGGGCATGAGATTACTCCTCAGGGTCTCTGTCCCCAAGAAAAGAAAGTGGAAGCACTTCAGAAACTGAAGGATCCCACAAATCTGCGGGAACTAAGGAGCCTCCTTGGACTGACTAATTACAGCAGAAAGTTCATTGAAGGCTACGCAGAGATCACTAGACCCCTGATTCATCTTTTGAAGGGGGGGGTCAAGTGGGAATGGGGTCCAGAACAATCCGAGGCAGTAAGACAACTCAAAAGAAGCCTCTCACAAGCGCCTTGCCTAGCTTACCCTATCAGAAACAAGGAATTCTTCCTGGAGACAGGGTTCTCTAATACGTGCTTGACGGCAGTATTATGCCAAAAGCATGACAAGGTTAATAAAGTAATCTCCTATGCGAGCAAAACTTTATCCTCTGTGGAAAAAAATTCAACGATTGTGAGAAGGCACTCCTGGCAACGGTGTGGGCATTGAAGAATTACCGCCCGTTCATCCAGGGGGAAGACATCATAGTGGCGACTCCACACCAGCCTCTGCAATATCTCCAAAGTGACAGAATCCGGGCCGGTAATGTGAGTAATTCTCGAATTACTTCCTGGATTCTGTTAATGCATGGAGGTCAGATATGGCCAAAACAAGAAGAGTCCCCTCGCGCAAGGTCTGGCTGACTTGCATGATTGTGCCAGAGAAAACTGTCTCGAGGACGAAAGTCTAAAAATCAAGGACAACATGGAGGCATACCTTAATTCCCCACACAAAGTCTTTGAAGAAGTCAAGTGTGAGGGAATGCCCACTGTCTATGTGGATGGATGCTCTTACCATGTTGAAAACAGTAGTGGTGGAAAAATGTCTAGGAATGTGTATTGCCGCTTTGCTTTATCATCCTAGGAGAGATGAAACCATGGAGACTGACCAAGGAGAATGACCCGGGGACCGGGAGCAAAGTACTGAGGGGCCCGGGGTACCGCCCAATATTCCCATCAGGACAGGTGAGGAGAACCGATCGATCCAACCGGATGAAGGAACAGATGCTAAACTGTGCCATCTGCGGAATTGGAAGAAGATGATGCGGACATACCAGCGCGTGGTTCAAAACATCCTTTGCATCTGACTCCCCCTCTACTTGAAATCAAAGCGCAGTCTGACAGGGGGACTTGTTGGGTATCCTGACCCACCTTTGAACTATTATGCTGCAACATTTGGTGCTGTGGGCTTAGGAAATCCAAGAGGATGTAAAAACCCACATTTGCGCCTGAATCCTGGAGAACCGTGCAGCTTTGCGCACAACAAAATGGTTGCCTGACCTGCCACCCACCAGTGTGAGCGTGAGGGGCCAGAAGCGCCATGAGCGAAATCAGTGCTAAGGAATATGGTGCTGTTCAAAATCTGTTGTTATTAATGTCAGAAATGGGTGCAATACTGGTGCTCACCACTACCAGAAAGCCAGCGTTTTAAAACCACCAGACAGTTGTGTAAAACTGAACAAATGAACCAAACCAGGCCAAAGAAAGACTTATTAAGAGGTGGATACAATGTAAAACTATATTCTGAAATGACTTGAAGGAAGTAATTGTCTAATGTATGTATTGAAAATAGCTGGGGTGAATTTGGGTTTAAAGCCACTAAAATCAAAATGTTTAGAATAAATGAGTGACCTACTTTTGAGTGTCACATAGGTTGCAATTGTTTAAATGTCATAGTTTTGAACTTAGAATCAGTGTTCTAGCTGCATGTGTAAAAATTGCAAGTTTGGTTTGAATGTAGAAAACTGGGAACCAAAGTGACATTTAGCTGAAGCCTGGCTTAAAGAGATTGAATTCTGCCTGACAACTACCCCCGACAGGATTTGAAACTTGATCAGCAGCTGTGTTCCCAGGCCTGGTTGCATTCTGCTGCCCCTGCCAAAAGGAGATGACACCTCTCTGATTGAATTAGGGGAGTGGCACCTGGGGACTGCAGGAAACTGAACAAAGCACTGTCTTGGGCTTAGGCAAATGTTATATTGGGGGGGTCGTAAAATAGCATCCTCTTGGGAGAAGTGGGAGGAGAAGTGCCTCTGTGAGCAAGCTGAGCTTGGGGGAAGTGGACAAACCAGAAATTCCACCATGTGCTTTGGAAAACCACACCCCTTTGGGGCCAGAGCATAATTTAAAAAAGATGGATAATTCATAGTGCGGACTTGTAAAAATTATTTAAATAATATCATCATTCTTGTGATTTTTCTGTGCACATTTTAAGAGGTGTCAGGACTCTGTGGTATGTTCTGGGGAGTAGTAGCGGAAAATAAGGTTGTTACTCCAAATGTATGCATGTTAAAAATCTGTCACTTTATCATCTGAAACCCATATCCCTTGTGCACATTTGTGTAAAATCTGAAAAAGTTTAGAGGTCGTTATCTGGATGAAAAGGGCAGAATTCTGTCAAAAGTGGACACACCATCTTACAAAGACAGGGATCGGATGGTTTGGTGCTACAGAAAATAACTTAACTGGACATATAATATTAGCAAAATGGTACATAGATAAATGGGTATTTGGATCAGAAATAGATTTGTGTGCAATTTGACAAAGGGAGGATCCTCTGACCATAAACCTACCTCATCACTCTGACTCACTGTTCCCTTCTCAAATCAGGTCAAAGAGAAATCCTTGACCTATAAAATCGTGAGTGGGTTGGGCACAGAAAGTTAGCATCCACACCCATTTTCAAAAAGACATAAAAAGAGCCACTGGAACCCAGGTAGGGACATTCACTTTCCACATTCTTGTGGGACGCTTTGCCGGGAGACTCCAGACTTCAAATCCATCAATCTCCAGAGACCAGAACTTTGAATCCAGACTCCAGAACTTGTAGCAGAGAGGCCTGAATCCACAAGCTAAATCCTTTTTCAGCAGGCCTCAAAATCATTTGCAAACTCTTCAACAGCCGGGCGAGCTGTTTGAATTCTTTGCCTTTGCCAGAACCGGTAGCAGACCCAGAAGGCAGTGCTGTATAGAGAGAGACCAGAGATCCAGAGAGACCAGACCCAGACCAGATCGCTGTGCAGTGCTGAGATCTGACCCAGATCGCTGTGCGCAGAACCAGTACCCAGTGGTGAGAGAACCGCAGCCAATCCTGACCGATCTGTGACAAAGTCGCATTCCTGTCCAAAATATAGTGTGAGTACTGAGCCAGAACTGTGCAAAACCAATCTCTTAGTTTAAATAATCTAATTCAAACTATTTTAACCTATTGAGAACTGCATCATAGAAATTGTGTCCCTCCTGTTGATTCAAAGCTGCAAAACTGTCATCTGTCATTTTGAGCTTTACTTTTATTTTGAGAATCTACCTTCACAAGAAAAAGCGATCACCTTATCTCTTGTTGAAATCATATCAAATTATTCCTGTGTTGCATTCTGTCCTACCTTGCATTTCCTTGAACCATATGAAGCATTCTCTGCTACCTTAGTCCTCTGTTCTTATTTATAAGTAACCAAGAACTGTGCTACTGTAAGATTACCTATTGCTGATTACTGCTCATATTCACAAGTGTGCTATCAATATGAATTTATTATAAAAGTGTGATATATCTCTATTGTTTAATTTTTCAAATAAACTTTTTTTACATTTTCAAAACAAACCTACTTCTTGGCTCAGTGGGTTCAGGGCAATTCTAAGAGATGGGCGTTATATAAGGGTTTATCATCCAGAGTATAACTTGTCATAAAAATATATAAATAAGGGCTTCCCTTGGGCGTCCCAGACGAGGCACTGACTTAGTGGGATTGCTGAATTGAAGTCATTTAACACAACGCAGCACCAGACAAGAATGGGGAGGCTTTAACGCCCGTCCGACACCTTCATGTACTCATCACTTGTTCGGATGCAGCATGCTCCTAAACATCAACAAAATCATTGAATGCCGTCCAAGACCTGGTTCTAGATACAACATTATGTCTCCCCAGAACTGCACTCCCGCGTACGTCCCATAGGCGCACGTTGAAAACTCCTCTTCTCCGAATCTTCTTCTGCGTTCGAGCTGGTGGCGCTGGAACGCATTATGATGACTCCCCGACGTCATCACTCTGCAAACGGGGAGCATGGAGAGAACACTGCTGCCTTTACTGCCGATGCAACACGCTGGCTGTCCATGATGCCGCTAACAGCGGTACCGTTATTAGCTCTTTCCCCATTCCCATTGAGCCCTATGGGAGCTCGAATGGGAATGGGGAATGGTAATTGGCATGGGGACTTACCGGGTCCTCAAGGGTCTGAATGACATGGTAAGTCCCCATACCACCTACCCGGACCCACAAGGCGGTAGGGGGTAGCCATGGCGCTAATTGCAATTGTAATGAGGCCCATGGACTCAAAGGAGGACGATGTTTCCTGGTTCTGCACTGTCCCCTCCTCGACAGGATCCCACCTTCGTCGCCAATGAAACAACGTAGTACCTGAAGAACACCCAGACAGCAGGTAAGTTATTCGTAGGTTTGTTGTATGTTAATTGCCAGGAGGAAAACATCGGCATGTCCCTTCATGCCAGCTTAGCTCTCAATTGTCAACCTTAGAACCCGTATTCAGAGCATAACTTCCCCAACACTCCAAACACTCTGACATCACCACATTCCATCCAACAGTGATGTCACCACGCTCAGATACACATTACAACACCCATCAAGCCCAGACACCACCCACCAGACCCCCTTAAATCAGCCAATACCCCCAGGCAGTCCCTTGACTGTACACCCCCTGCCCACATCCCTCTCACCTCTGCCACTACCCAAAGGCAGACCTCTCAAGACCTGAAACCACCCACCAGCCCCCCTCACTTCCGCCACGACCCCAGTCAGCCCCTTCAAGCCCAGATCCCAACCACCAGCCCCCTCATCTCTGACACTACTCCAGCCCACACACCACCAATCAGCCCCCCTCATCCAATACTCCCAGGCAGCCCCCTGCCATTCTGCCACCATACCAGTTCAATGTATAGCTTCAACTCACCTGAACCTCTGTGGTCTGCCTCCACCATGAAGAAGACATCCATCATGTCCACCACTAACAGGAGCACTTATGACCAATCCAGGACCGGAGTATCTCCTGACACTCCCTGGCAGACCCAAATCTGCAGCACCTCAACTGGACAACACAATATAGCACCAACAACACTGTGGCCACCATGTGACATGTGAATGCAATGCAAAGTGGCATGTGCATGTTGGCCATGGGTCATTGCAAAGTCATCAAAGCACAGCAAGTGAAAGGGTGTTGGGGACAGTTAAAGCATTGGGCAGATCCATGAATAATGACTAGGTGCATTACAGCCTGAGCATAAGTAGCCTGGGTGGAAAACAGAAATGAAAAAAATCCTAAACAACAATACACATGAAAACTGGGAAGGAATGTGACTAAAGTCTGGGAGAAAAGAAAAATAAAAGCACAAATTAAACTTATAAATAAAGAACTATATAAAAAGGCAACGGGCAAGTTCTCCTCGCCAATTTCCAACAACCTGTCAATCAGGGCTGATTCACAGGCCACATCCTCCTCCCTCAGAAAGGCCTCTGCTGTTGCCTGGAGGGCTTGCACGGTGGACAACAACTGATGTTCTGCATCCCGTGCCAACCTGCAAGTCACCTCCAGAATGGCAGCCTGCTTCCGTACCAGATACAGCGCCACATCAGCGGTGGCCACCATCACCTGAGCCTCCCGTGCCTGCTGCCTCTCTGCAAGCAGCTGCCTCTTATATTACTGGAACACTGAAGACATGGCTGTCAAGCCCCCCCCATGGTCCTCCTACCTCTTTGTTGCCACCTGCCCTGTTGTAGTCTGCCTCCTCAGATTTGCCATCTGCTGACATCGTGCCCAGTGCACGCTCTGTCGGTATGCCCTCCGATGTGATGACATTGGTCAGGGTCATACGGCACCGGCACTGCTCGGAGGTGCCTGCTCACCCTCCATTGCCCGTGTCTGTGTTGGTGCCTCGGTAGGCACGATGACCACCTCAGCTGACATTGATGTGACTCCCACCTCGGGCGGGGACATTAGCTCCACCAGACGGGGGTTTGGTGGTGGAACTCGTACACAGGGGGCCGTGCTAATTTGTGCCCAAAAGGCACCCTGGAGGGCAACTGGTGCACAGGGAAGGAAGCCGAGGAAGGGGCTGTGACATTGAACAGCCTACATAGCCCACCAGATAACAGGGATGTTGCCAGCAAGGCCATGAGCTGGTACAGATCATTGTGATGATGCACAAGCATACTACGAGTAGCCTGTCCATCATTACAAATGACTGTGGCCCGTCTCGTGAGGCCAGCCAGCAGGTGGCAAGGGGATGCTGGACTGGGTGGAGGCATCCCAGAAGGTGTGCACTGCTGCATCAGATGGCCCAGGGACAGGATTGTGAACAGGCACTTCTAAGGTGGCCTGCACAGCCTCATGGCCCTGGGACAGGGTTGCAGCATGAATACTCACCTGAACACTCCCAACTGAACCCATGGGCTGGGCTGCAACAGTAATTTCTTCTGTCTCCACCACTGTCAACCTGGGTGCCAACATTTGATCTGCTTGCATCCTTCTTCACCCTGTTTCTTTGCTGGGTCAAAGAGGGTATCATAGTTCTCCAAGACCTGATCCACTAGGATGCCATCTTCCCTGGTACTGAAGGTGGCAGCCCTCTGTCTCACTGTTGTGGGGTTGCCGCTATGTTCAGAAGATGATGGTGCAGACTTGCCAAACCCTGAGTCAGGTGTGGGTTGGCAAAGTGGTCCTGAGATGAGCTGTGGATCAGTGGTGGTAGAAAGGAGAAATGGGAGTCCGACACGGCAAATGAGGTGGTCACAGCGTCAGACACAGGAGCACAGGCAATGGCAAGTCAGCAGACAATCCCAACACAGTGCAGGTGGGCAGTGGGCACTCACACTTGGCAAGCATCAGTAGATGACAAGGTGGGAGACAGCTCAGGGCAGGAAGAGGCAGTATAACTATCAAAGAGGCAGGAGAGGTTATTTTCCTGTGTCTAGCGATAAAGGCAGCAGAAAACAGAGTAAAGGCCCTTAGCGCGTAAGTTACATGACACACGCTGCACACAGTATGCTCATGTGGCTCACAGAATGTGATGCTTGAAACTGGTTGTGCGCGTGTAGGAATGTAGCAGGACGAGTATCATTTACACGTATTTGTGGGTGTTATGCAAAAGGCCAACGGTGTGACATGGTGAATAATAGCTGATGGTGGGTCTTCATGGCAACGTGGCCAGTCAGGCATACTGCATTTGAAATGACTGTACACATTCCATGCAAAAGAGTAGGGGCATGAATGATGCAATACATGTGACTGCATTACATGCCATGTAGGTGCATGGTCGATTTATGAATTTGTACATATGGTTCAACATAGTACCACCTGTCTGACATAATAACCTGTATGTGTCCATCAGTTGATGCATGACAAACACATGCCTCATCCCTTGCAGCATTGTGTCTGCCACTTTAGCATGTCTATTATGGGCCTTATTATGAGGTTGGCGGAATGGGTTTACCGGCACCGATAATGGTGGCGGTGCCGGTAAACCCATTCCGCCCTATTTCGAGGTTCCCTTGCGGGACCCGCTCAGAACATCTGGTCAGACCAGACGTCCTTTGCGGGTCCCGCAAGGGGACCAGGAAGCTAATAACGAGCCTGTTATAAATGGGCCCGTTATTAGCTCCATCTCCATTCCCATTTAGCCCTATGGGGGCTCAAATGGGAATGGGGATTGGTTTTTTGAATGAGGAATTACTGTGTCCTCCAAGGTTGGAATGACCCGGTAATTCCTCATTCAAGGAACCCAGACCCGGACACGATTTTGGAGGCAGCCATGGCGCTAACAGCACCATGGCTACCGCCAAACTCGTAATGAAGCCCTATGTGTCCACTAACGACATGGAATGGACCATGGCTGGGGTGGTGCTGCATGTCAGCAAATGCTATATATCTGTGGCTAACAGCACACAGCGTTCCAAGTCACAATGTCAGATGCATGGGTGTCCTGCCATTTTGTATTTGGCTGCGCTTTGAAGCTCATGTGCATGTTTGTCATGACACACATGACTCCAAATGTCAATCTCTATCCATGTACATGCGGGTGTCCAGTCATTTGGTCGACTGAAAACTGGTCGAATGACATTTGGTCGACGCAATTTGGTCGAAAACCAAATGGTCGAATTTTTTTTTTTATTTATATATTTATTTTTCGGGTTTTCGTTTTGTAAAAAAAGGGGGTTTTAGAGAAAAAAAGGGGGTTGGGGGGGTCCCCCCCCAAAAAAATTTAAAAAAAGGGTTAAAATAAAAATAAAAAAAAATTCGACCATTTGGTTTTCGACCAAATTGGTTCGACCATTTGTCTGGTCGACCAATTTTTTTCGACCAAATGTCTGGTAACCGTACATGCGATGATGCAGTGGATTCAGAGGAGGAAAAGGAGGAAGATGAGGAGGTGGTATGTCAGTCCATCAGTTGAAGCCGTGGTATATTGCACCATGAAAATCGTCAGGTGCTACATGCCATTGTCAGCCATGCCCCGGCCACTTCAGAATCTTCTAACTGCTGATTTGGATGCAGAACCAGTCGTGGAGGATTTGCTGAGGGTGAAGGTGAGTGCCCCAATGGGCAGGTCTGATGGGGCTGTTGGTTCTGTGGCAGTGCAGATGGCTTCACAAGGTCAGTCAGTGGTGGGCCCCACGCCCGCAGAGGTTTCGGCTGCAAGGCCACCCTCCTATGAGTTGCTGTCAGGTTCTGGGGCTGATGTCCAAGGGAGGGTTGCAGACCTGCAGCCAAAGATGGAGGTACCACATCAATGGGTCTGGTCCCTTGCATCACACTACCCAGGCCCCACACATGTTGTGGGCAAGGATAGGCTGTAGAGACAGTGTGGGAGCAGCAATGTTAGTAACGCCATCCGGCAAAGCAATTTATTGGACAGAATTGCAGAAGGCATTGATCAACTGGCCAAGAACGTGACACCACCAGCATCCGAGGGTGCGAAACGGCTGCAGAGCATGCATTCCTTAAGGCACTCCCATACCCCGGGAATGGAGGCCAACATCTAGGGCCGACGGGATGATCTGAGGTGTCTGCAGGAGTCCCTGCATGCAGATGTTAGGGCACAGAGAGAGACCCTGAGCCGTGAGATTTTGGCATCTCATAGAACAAATCGCTGTCAGCTTGAGAGCTTGAAGGCTGCACTGCATGATGAACTCTCAACCACAAGGACACACCTCCATGAGGAGATGGATGCCCTGAGGCAGACACTGTCCCAGCAACTCGATGCATCATGAGTGAGCAGGAAAACAGACTCTGTAGCCATTTGCGAGGGAGCGCATTGTGGTCTCACTGCCATTGGCTGGTGCATGCTTCAGTGTCACGGCTGGCCCTTGCCAATGAATACCAGGCCTTGGCACTAAGGGGATTAGATACACCACCACAACCACCTGCAGATCAATCACAGGATGGGGGGCCCAGTGCACCTATGACTCCTCAACCACTGTTGCCGTGATGTCCAGGAGCCCATGGAGGGATGCATTTTTTCTTTTTCATTGTTTCCTATCCACTCATGTGGATTTGGACATGCACCCTCCACCACCATCCCCAGGGTGGGCATATTTTTTGCCCCAGTCCAGAATTGACATTTTGTATTTATTTTTTACCTGACCAGTGTGGTCTGAGTTTTGTTTTACATGACCCCTTAATGGGGAAAGACTCATTTGTCTTGATTTTTAATGCCCTTTTCCAGGATGGAGGTATGTGTATTTTGCACCGATTCCAAGATGGACTATTAATATTATTATTGTTATTATTTTTTCTCGAGACATGTGCTATTGCCCTCTCAATGGATTGATGAGTGCAATACTGGAGATGCAGCCATGCACAGGGTTGTCACCTGCCATGGTTGCTTTGAGTATCACAGGATGACATGTGCAAGTAACAATGGGTTGGTGGACTTTTTCTACATATGTGCCTTATGCATGATTTTTTACTATGGCTGGTGACATACCATGTCCCATGTTGCAGTGATTCTGGTTCTTACAGTGACTGAACTCCATCTGGGTCCACCCTGCACACTTTCATCTCCCTAGTCCCCATGCCCTGTGCCAGGCAATGATCCTCCTTTCACAAATGTGGAGGTACAGTTCCCGGAGGAGGTGATGAGGGAATCTCATCACGGCAGCCCTGTTAGCAGGTATGTTTGAGCACAGTCTCTTGTTTTACATCTGTATCAGTCATCACCACAATATTTGTATACATTCTCCTAACATATCTTCCTGGTGGTCTTATGCTTGAGCCAGGTTAAATGTCATTGCTGATGAGTTTTTGTCCACATGCATGTGGTGCATCATCCACTCCCATCTGCTGTCCCTAAAGGTGATGCCAGTGTACCCTGTGATCCATGCACTCTTACTGGGACAGTCACATTCAGGGTGTGTGGTCTGTTAAAGGGTGATTGTACAGCTGCATATTTTCCTCATGTCCATTTACAGTGGTGTCCTACAGGGAGGAAAGTTGTGGGCGGGTATGGGCATGTGGTTGGAGGCACTTATTTGCAGGGAAGTTGCAGACATGTGTCTCTTTTAGGTTTAAATGGCATGGTGATTTCTGCATGTTGTTTCTGTGAGGTGAAGCTGCTGATTGACCCTTCACAGGTGGCCTTATTTCCAGTCTGCCCTTCCCCATCACCCACATTTCTCCTTCCTCGCCCCAACATGTGGTAGTTTTCCATCTATGTGGCTTCCAGGCTCTCTGACCATGCTGGTTTTTATGCATGTGTTTATGTGTCTGTCTTTTGCTCTTGCCCACCTTCTCAGTGCCCTCAGCAACTGTAGGTTACTACATGTCTCTCCTCATCTCCCCGCCAGCCAGTCTCCTTATTGCACCACACTTCCCCTATCCCTCTTTTTCTCTACACTCCACTGCTATACATTCATCACTCAATGTCCTGTTTCATATTTGCCCTCTGTCATCCTTCTCATCAGCTACCACACTTGTACTTCCACTCCCAATACCATCACCTGCTCCCTTGGAGTACATTTCCTTGCCTACATCCATGGATGAGCCAAAATCATACGTGGCACCTGACAGTGGGTGTGCTGTACTTGTATGCCTGCAAACAATGTCCCTACTTGTGGCTGTATACCAGAGAGGACTGACGCCTGTTACCAGGGTGTATGTCGGGCTGTGCTAGTAATCTGTTTCCTTCGCTGCTAGCGATTTATCTGTTGCTGAGTTTTGCTGGCGGTATGTTGACAGTTGAGGATGTTCGGTTTGTTGTACTACCAGATGTTGACATTGGATGATCCATGACAATTTCCTTGTTCCATATGTGAATTCACATGGCTGTCTAGTGTCTTCACATTGATGCAATGCATATCTTTGCACATTCATAATGTAGTTTCAGGTGGCATGATGTGAATGCCAGACAGGTGGCTGGCTACCTTGTGCAGGTAAGTTAAATGCACTCAATGTGGCACTTGTGGTGTTTTTAGTGGCAGGAGGTCTGGCACTGTGTGTGGTGTATTTTTTGTTTCCATGTACTGATGTGAGCAGGTCTGGCTTCATGGGTGTGGGTATAATGGTGTTGGTTGGCTAGTGGTTGTATGCTTGCTGTTTTTGCATGTCAATTGGGGGGGGGGCACTGGTTGCAGCAGTGTTTTTGTTAGTGTAGCTGTCACCATAGAGCATTTGTTGGTGAGTTGTCATGAGGGTGGCCCATGAAGCTGCATGGGTGGTGGGACACATGGTGATGGGAGTCTAGTGTGTGATTGCTTGTACCTTTGCATGTCTATTGTCTGCCGCAAGCTTCTCATTCATTCAGCTGTTCATACAATGGTTACCCACGCTGGAAGCCCACTCTTGTTAAGTCGCCACCTTTTGAAGGTAGAGTCCCGAGACAAATCCACACTCACCACAGGATTGCAGGCCATTTGGGGGATGACGTGTTCACTATAGACACCAGAAATGTGCCATTGGCTTGGTATTGTTTGGCATGGGGACATGTTCCATGCATGGCAGACTGGCAGATATGTGGCTGCCTGTTTACTGATGCTCAGTGCATCTCAACGCTCTCTTCAGTTCCCAGCACATTGGTCCCCGTTCTGTCAAGTCCCTGTGAACCCTGCCTCACCTTCCTCTTGCCTGTTCCATACTTCCTTTTGTGTGGCAGTTCCTTCACTGCATGGTGCTCTGAGGGGCAGGCAGTGCAAGTGTTGTGAGTGGGGAAGATGTCACTATGTGGGGAAATTGAATTGCATTTGCTAAAGGTGTGTGGATCTGACTTCATGGGTGAGGGGACACATGGGGCCTCATTACCAGGTGGGCGGTAAGGGATTACCAGCACCGGTAAAGGCACCGGTGCCGGTAATCCCTTACCGCCCTACTACGAGTTCCCTTTGCGGGTCCTTCCTGAATGCCTGGTTTTAGCAGGCGTTAAGGACGGGACCCGCAAAGGGATACCGGGGTCAATAACGGTACCGCAATTTGCGGTACCGTTATTGCTGCCTCCCCCCTTCCCATTGAGCCTTATTGGTGCTCAAATGGGAATGGGGAATGGCCCTGGTGAATGGGAAATTACCGGTCCCACCGACCTTGGAATGGACCGGTAATTGCTCCATTCACCAGGCCGGAGTCGGAAGGGTTTTGGAGGCAGCCATGGCGCTAATAGCGCCATGGCTGCATCCAACCTCGTAATGAGGCCCATGGTGATGGGTGGCTTGGGAGTTCTGGTTTGCATATGTTGCATGGCACTCAGAGGGCACAGGTTACAGTGGCCGGGGACTTTGTTGCTTGTGTTGTAGGCTTTGTTGTGGACAATGTAGGGTAACCGCAAAAAAGACGGACATTAAAATGCCAGCTCACTAGGGAAAAGGGCTTGGTGCCCCCTTTTTCAGGAATTACAAGAGATTTGTTTTGTATATGGAAATGGCAATATTGCATTATTAGCCCACTGCCTTAGAGCTCTCTGTCTTTATTTTAGCAGCAGCATGTTATGACCGTGTAGTTCATCATGTGTGACGTATTTAATGTACAGTGTTCATCCACCACCCTCATTGTCTATGACCTATTTACATACATATATTCACATAATGTCCAGTCTCACATTGGCTGTCTCATGTTATCCTCCAGCTTATTCACTCATGGGTGACGACCACTTCTCCTTGTGTAATTGTGAAATGGTTGGTTAGACTTTCAATTACTCCACCCTATCTTGGGTTCTAACCATGTGATGTGCACATGGCCATCAACATGAGATCAGTAGACTACTTTGGAGTCAGCGTGGATGTTGGCATTTCCCTCTACTCCCTCTGGTACAAATGACAGACCTTGTTGTTCTCTGTTTCCCCCTTTGTCTGCTACTACTCCCAAGGGGTAGGCCTAGGGTTCCTGCATGTCCCAATGGTCTACCAATTCATGATGGATTTATGATCTTTCTCTCTGGGGGTCTGGTGATTCAAATGGGATGCCCACTATCCTGGGGGGCACTGATGACCTATATCTCAGCACATGTTTTGTCAGTTCAGGAACTCAATTCTGGTTCCCATGGGTATAAACTTCACAATCAGCAACCGCCCTACTTCCATTTGACCTCTCACATTCTTGTCTTATTCTACAAAGTTGTTACTTCATATATTTGTATGTCTGTGTACAGGTGTGTTTGCGGCCTTCCCTGGGGTTTGTTATGTGATCGTCAAGGAAGAGAAGAGGCCTTCTTGTTCTGTGCTTCAAAAACATCGTGCAAGTATTGATGCCTACTATTGGATACAGTGTTCCTTTATGTTCTGTATTTCATACACATGCAATTTATTGTATGTGACACTTCTATATAACAAGACGTTATTTTTGCCTAAAGATGTATGTGCTTCTACAATCCAAATGTCTCCCGCCAGTCACATATACCCGCATGATTCACCCTCTACCTATGCCCACCCATGTATATTCCTGAGGGTCTAGTATTCATTCAACAATGTGATTCATTTGGGTGGGGCTGGGATCTGAATGTGCTTCCCGACAACAAAATGTATTCTGTGGTTTCCATTTGCCGTGACTGTGTTGGTGTTTGGTGCATGTTATATTCTGTCTGGTGGACACACACAATTTGCCTCCCACAAACACACATTCTCAGGGTATTGTTATGAGCACAGCGGATATGCCCCAATTCATCACTGAGTGGCACCAGGGCTGTGGCTCCACTGTGTGTGCTCCACAGGGACATTGTTTCACGTTAAGTATGACTGCACCAGCTGCAGTCTCTCTCTGTGCCCTTTGGGCAACCAAAAGCAAGGGTGGTGCCTGTGGCTGAGGGTGATGTCCCACCTGCATATCGACTGGTACACCTCACTGTGTGGCTACATTGTGCAGTATGCATGCTGCAACAATGATTTTACAGACTACTGGTGGGCCATATACCAATACCGCATCATAATGGTCGAGGGCATGGAAACATGACTTAAGCATTGAAAGCAAGCCCCTGAATGCTCACACCAGAGAAAATACAACCTGCTAGGGAAGAAAGGCCCACGTCAATCTCATGAGGATAATACATTTCAATCTCATGTGCAGATGAGAGCAACAGCAAAGAACTCTGCTGCCAAGTACGTTCTGCCAAAAAAAAGGTACAAGTAGAAACATTTAATGAAAAACCATCATCATAATGACGCAATACGGGTAGTACAAACCCTCAAGGCTGATTGGAAGGACCCTATACAGTTGATGCCTTTATCCACATGGGATGGCAGTTTATTGGTCCCAGTCCAGTCTGTACATTTTCCATCACGTGCATACTGCGTGGCTCATCTTATTCTCACGTCAAAGGTCAGAATGCAAATTAACTATACTCCTACTATACAGCTTGTTTATCACTAATACCATGCACTTGGCAGGCTTTGAAAACAGACTCAGAGGATGTTCCTGGGCACTCTAACCTTCATCCGCACATTTCACTCATTACCTCCGCGTTATCTGAATCCCAGGTCTTCCACCCTCGTTTGAACCATAATGTATCCCTCCCAGCACCTCATAATTCAAATCACACGCTTGTCACTGCAACGATACATCTTGTACAATCTCTTTGAACATTTCAGTACTTGTTACTTTGGGGTTGATGGCCAAAGGTCACCTGCTGTCATAGAATTTGGCGATCTTAGGATTTAGTCAGTTATATGGGCTATAACTTGGGGTCACTCAGGAATGGGCCGGGCTGTGCTTTTGCCAAAGTGAGATAACATGCCCACAAGGCACCGGCCACTAATCATAGCCTTGTAGTTCACATTCCTTTTGGGTGAACGACACATCTTCGCATCACTTTCACGAACAATGGACAAACAATGTGTCGGGTGGAGGTGCAATCTGTTCTCATGGGAGATCAGGCATGACTGGAGATTTCGGTTGCCTCGTGGATTTGGGCCTAGTGCTTGCAATGCCACCTTTACCATGCTTACCGCTCAAGCCTTCTGTTCTACCTAGGAATATTAATGTCTACACAAAATAGCTATGCTACCCGCACGTTGGGCTGCACCATATGAATATGCTATAAAAGATGATGTTATCATCGGGGTCCTACTGAATGGGAAAAGGGGAAGCACCCCTTTCGCTGATGACACCTCCCCCTTGGTTCATTACAGTGCCTCTAATGCATCTCGCCTTACTTTAAAGCACCCAGAGGGGATGGGGTTGTCCCCTTCCCAACATTCTCCCCTTTTGTTACATCTACAGTAACAGATTCTGGAATTGCTCTGTGCACCCACCACCTAGTTACTACATCCACATATGGCTTGTTCCTTTTTGCTGGCTCCTACACCCTACACACTGATCGCAAACTCTCCCCTCTATGCGCTTACTCTTTAGGTGAACACGTCATATAAATGCATCCCCCTTCCCCGCCAGGTCCACAGAAACCTCTGTGTAGTTTTCTTGATCAGGTGGTTGGGAAATTACAGTGTGCTATAAAGGATCATACGGGATGGGCACGTTTCATACTTTGGGTCACGTAGTGAAACATTGGTTTGTACTTCAATGTTTGTTGTTTCGCGAGGTGCTTTGAACCCCAATTGATACTATCATTCTTGCGCTATCGGGTGCAACAGTGGCAAAGCATCTAAGAACCAGCTGATACATGCACAAAATAACCAGGATGAACATATTAATAGGTAGTACCATATTCACGATTACTTCTAGCCACGATGGGGCTCAGTTGCAAGACATGCTTAGCCAATTATTGTCCTGGATTCCTCCCTCCTTCTTACTGCAGACACCTAGGCCATGGACAGCTGCAATTATGTGGGATAGTGATGCATTTGTCCGCGTCTTCAGGAATTGCCACATTTTTTGCCGTAAGCCCCACCATCCATTGCTGTCAACATATCAAGCTCATATCTATTTTGCATTGTCATAAAGCTTAGTGCTAGTAACTCAACCTTCATCACATTGATCCCATTCTCTGTGTCGTTTGCGAGCTGGGCCAGTTCCCACCACACAATCTGTAGCCATTTGGCATTGGCTGCCACCTGTACCCCTGGCAAGAGTAGGGAAGTGAAGAAGGATTCTGCTGGGTTGAACAGCCGATACTCTTCTGGTATCTTGGCAAGCAAAGCTTTAGATATGTAATTTGATCTTTTCATTCTCTGCGGTTGTTGAAGCTGTACTTTTCCCAACCAGATGTTGGGCTGTAGGGTGGGCAACAAGCTCTTATCTTCAGTTTGTATTGTGAGGAAACTTTTTGGCTCCTCTGCAGGCAGTACTCTCCTCTTCAGGTGTTCTTCTGGAATTACTAATAGCGCTGAATGCAATTTGGCCAGTGCACAACAGCCCCTCCATGACGCTGGGAGGTGCAAGTAAGCTTGATGACTACAGATCCAGTAGTAGTCCATCAATGCTGTTGTTCCTTTCTTCGTGTCTGTGATCAAGAGAGTCGTATTACAATGTCTGTTTCGGCCAACAGAGACTGTACCCCTGCCACGGAAATAGAGCTTGTATTCTTCTTCCTTCTGTACCTGCACTGGCTTTGCCATCATTGCAATCCACGTCAGCTTTGTAATATGCTCTGTCCAGATTTGTGCACAGAAGCTGACCACTCATGCTATTCTGTCCTTGCTGTATGTTACCAGTCAATCTCTGCCAAGCAAGGTAGTGTGCTGTCCTGCCAGTTATTATTGACATATTTCCACTCCTTCATCATCATATAACATAAATCCACACACTCGATATTTCTTTGATCGTTAGGACTCTTTATGAAATCTCGGCCCACCATTTACAATTCCACACTGTGTGCCTGGAACATTCCTTTTATTCTGTATAGTGCAAGATGAACCAGGTATTGTGCCTCTAGGATTGGGACTGTTTGCGGTACCAAAACCTTGGGAGCCCCTGATGTGTGTGGAATGAGTGAACACACATAACAGCTTCCATTTACACCATTTATTCCCACACCACTCATATCAGAGTACCAGGAATGAGAGAATGTAGGGTGAGAAATATCCTCAATCACATGAAAACCTAACACTTGATATGTGTCATACCTTCGTCGTACTTCTCTTTTCATTCTTCCATGCACATTTTCAAGGATGGTATCTTTAGTAATACTGTCAGAAATACCATTGTATCCTTTCCTAGTGATAGACAATCCCCTATTTGTTGTAACCAACATGTTCTCTACTTCCTTAAAAGACAGAACTTGCATATTGAAGTCACTGAACTTATTACCATTGATATTATTTGCATTAACATTAGTGTTAACATATGTAACTCCCCTCGCGATATTGACACTTACATGTATCGGTCCATTTGGATAATATACAATCATATTTCCCCCACACACACACCCTTTATAGGACCTCCCCCTATAATACCCTCCCCAATACACCCCCAGCAGTATTAGAAATATCACACAAAATCCTCCAGCAAGTGCTAACAAACAATAATAGATATATTTCCATAGTCTTTCATTTGCAAATCTACGCCTCGGGTCCCTACTTAACAATCTATGTACATGTGCTGCGTACATCTTCATTCCACTTGTAAAAGAAGCATGGATGCACAAGGCAACAAAAGGGAGGGACGTACAAGATGTACACTGTACATGACAAAAATAAACAAGAGGAAACATGGGGGAAGAGGAGGAGGGAGAAATAGAAAGAAAGAGAGAATAAGAAAAAGAGAGAGAGACATAATGAGAGAAAGAAAAAAAGGGAAAAAGAGAGGAAAAGAAAGCGCTCCCAAAAGGAAAAATGTGTGGAGCTAGCAGCTGAACAATGGCCTGCTACTTGAGCGTGCCACCACACTGGTGTCCCCTTCGGGGAGGCTGTTAAGGAGCTCTGGGTATAGGTACGGTCATCCCTGTTGTTAAGGCAACTGGTCCCCACTGCACTTTCTGGAGGTGCCCTACGAATGTCAAAGAGGGGTACCCAGTACTGCAGTTCCTTCACTTTAACAGTGAGGGGGGTGCAAAACACCACCTAATACGGGCCCTGGAACCTGGGATTGTTCCAGCGGCACTCAAAGTTGCAGACGCAGATGTTATCCCCTGGCAGCAGTGGTCTAGACGTTATATACTCACAATCTGTTTCCGCTGTCTGTGCAGCATTGGGCATCTTTTTAGTCACAGTTCTGGGAGGTGGAATCTGTCGGGAGACATATTTAATGGCCTGTGTTAGTGTCTGCAAATTATCCCTGAATTCTCTAACACTGCTGCTGTCCTATGCGCATCATAAACCCTTGTCACAGGGAACACAGGGTATGCATGCACCAGCCAGTAACCACCTTATGAGGCGACAGGTGATGGTCTTTGCTTAGCTGCGTGGGTAAGCTAAAAAGGGCCTGGGGCAGACAGTACACCCAGTTTTTTCTTCACTGTGGTGCACCATTTAGCTAACTTACTCTTGAGAAGTCCATTTATCCTCTCCACAATGCCATTGTGCTGTGGGTGATAAATCAAACACATCCAATGCCTGATATCCAGTAGTGCTCTGACATGCTAGAATAACGCATTGAAGACATGTCTTCCATTGTCTGATCTGAAGACCTTGCACCCATCCCAGCGCAGGAACACCTCCCACACCAGAAACCTTGCAGCAAACTTGGCATCTGGGTGCACACATGGCCCTGCTTCCACCCACCTTAACAAGGGACAGACCGCCACAATGAGGTACTTTGATCCATTACAACGTTCCCCCATATTGGCATAGTCTATGTGTAACTATTGGAATGGCCCAAAAAGACAGGAAAATATGCCCCGTAATGTCTGTAGTGTCACCCCTGTACTAAAACGTAGACATGTGCTACAACGAACAACCATTTCAGTGATGCTCTCCTGGATATTTGGTGTGAACCGATCGTTCTGTATGTATGCAGCTATGTGTTGTTTCAAACTATGAGATGGGTAGTACAATTGTTCAAATGCTACTGTTAACAATTCCTGGGGAATCACTGTCTTCCTAGAGCTCTCCTCGCTCCACAATAGATCTGTCGGAGACTGCTTACATCCTCTCTGTAACCATTACTCCTTCTCCCATTCAGGCACCCTCCCTTAAAGCTCAATAATCTGGGAAAAGGCAATGCAGGGTAAGGCACTAGATGCTTGTCTGTCAGCGGTCATAACATAGTCAGTGGACAGTTTGCTTAACTGATATGCTGCCATTTTTGCTGCTCCATCGGCAGCTGTGTTCTCCCTTGAGATTTTGTCAGTCCCATGAGTATGGGCGGTGCACTTAAAAAACGCCACAACAGAGTGCTGTGATAACGCTTCTCTAAGTATTTCTAACAGCATGGCATACTGTACCGGAGATCCAATCGCCCTCCTGAACACCCCCCTCTTCCAACGGGAGAGACCCATCTGTAATGTTGTTGTAATGTACACTGAGTTGGAATATATTGTAAGATGACACCCTTGCAATGCTCTCAGTGTTTCGATGAGTGCCACAAGTTCCACCACTTGTACAGAATAGTGTGTAGAAAACCTCCTCATAACCACTGTCTTGGATTCCCCTCCCTCCAGATGTACCACTGCTGCTCCTGTCCACCGCTGCCCATCCTCCTGATCAATTGTGGGCGACCCATCAATGAACAGTACCATACCATCTGTTAATGCCTGATACTCTGATTTGGGAGAGTCACCCTCGTCCTCCTCGTATGTGGCACAATCGGCACTGTCAAGTCATCTGTCATCGGCACTTCTGTTAAAAAGGTGTCAGGATTCCCCGTTTTATACCTAACCACGTGAATGTGAAGTTTCCAGATGATAATCTCATATGCCAATGACTGTGCATAGTTAGGGTAGACTTTGTCATCTCCAAAATAGAGAACAAAGAATGTTCCATACACAACATTTCTGAACACCCCATCACAATTGTGGAACTTTTCTCCATAGCAAAGGCATTAGCTGCTAATGCTTGTTCACACACAAACTGTCCTTGCATCACTGCATCCAGAGTACCACTATAATAGCCCAATGGCTCATGGCCCATAGTGCTCTTCTGTGTCAACACTGCTGTCATAAACTGACCATCGGAATGTGAAAAACAAATAAAACTCCTGTGTATAATCCAGAGTGTCCAGTATGGGTGCGGAGCTGATCACTTCTTTTAAATATTCAAATTGTCTAATCATTTCTGCCATCCACAATAAATTGTGGTCCTTTTTTTTCTGTGCTTCCTTCAGAGCCTGCCACAGTGGCCTGGTGTATGCTGCGTAATCGAGGATCCAGGCCCTGCAGTAATTGCACAGGCCCAGGAACTTCTGTCCCTGTCAGGTAGTATTTTCTTCCCATTCACTGATATAAACTGCCCCATATAAATAACTTCCTGCTGGCAATATTGCAATTTGGCCTTGTCAACCTTCTACCCTTTACAAGATAGTAATTGTAGCAGTGCAACAAAGTATCTTTGGCAATTCTGTTCATTATCAATGATATGATATGATATGATATGGTATTTATAATGCGCCTATACACAATGCACACTAGCAGGTCATCTGCATACTGGATAATCATACTGGGCACCTGAATATTACCCAAATCAATGTGCAGTATTATGTTAAATATGTTCAGGCTCTTACAGTACCCTTGAGGTAATCTAGTATGGTCAAATTTCATCTGACCCTGCATAAATGCAGTGAGGTTGCTCAACTCTGCATGAAGTGGAATTGAGAAAAACACAGTGTTTTAAGGTTTTTATTTTTCAATCATGTTCACAAAACAGTCATATTACCAATATTAATATGTCTACACTCTATCAATTTGAATTATACTGGTATATTGTCCATCATCACTTTGCACCATTTCAGCGAAAATTAGGTTTTTATGCAATAACCAACCTTATCCCAATCCCTCCCTTCCCCCTCCCTATCCCCAACATGTTTCTTTATCAGCAATTCAAACTCCTTACCCAACTCCCCTCTCCCGCCCTCCCCATTATCTTGTGACATGGATCAAATCTATAGACTTCCGAAAGGGTTTGTTATGTCTTGTAACCCAGCAAGGTTCCCTGTTTCGGGATTTCCCTCTCCTTGTTTGATGGCTCTCAGTGTTGCATAGCTCTCAACAAATTCGGCATAAAGTATTGCGCTTCTCTGTCTCTGACAAACTCCAAAAAAGGGTCCCATATTGCCAGAAAGTTCAATTACCTGTCATCCCTCAGGGCCCCTACCTTTTCCATAGCCACCACATTCCAAATGTTTACCCACAAGCATGCTACAATAGGACCATTCATCGGAATATATTGTAACATGACACCCTTGCGATGCTCTCAGTGCTTCAGTGAGTGCCACTAATTCCGTCACTTGTGCGGAATAGTGTGTAGGAAACCTCCTCATAACCACTGTCTTGGATTCCCCTCCCTCCAGATGTACCACTGCTGCCCCTGTCCACCGCTGCCATCCTCCTGATCAATTGTGGATGACCTATCAATGAAGAGTACCATACCATCTGTTAATGCCTGATTCTCTGCTTTGGGAGCATCATCCTCATCCCCCTCGCATGTGGCACAATCGGTACGGTCAAGTCCTCTGTCGTCTGCACTTCTGTTAAAAAGGTGGCAGGATTCACCGTCTTATACCTAACCATGTGAATGTGAGGTTTCTAGATGATAATCTCATATGCCAATGACCTTTGCATAGTAAGGGTAGACTTGGACATCTCCAAAATAGAGAACATAGAGTGTTCCATATACAACATTTCTGAACACCCCATCACAATTGTGGAACTTTTCTCCTTAGCAAAGGCATTAGCTGCTAATGCTTGTTCACACGCAAACTTCCCTTGCATAACTGCATCCAGAATACCACTATAATAGGCCAATGACTCATGGCCCATAGTGCTCTTCTGTGTCAAACTGCTGTCATAAGCTGTCCATCGGAATGTGAAAAACAAATAAAACTCCTGTGTATAATCCAGAGTGTCCAGTATGGGTGCCGAGCTGATCACTTCTTTTAAATAAATCATCAAATTGTCTAATCATTTCTGCCATCCACAATAACGTGTGGTCCTTTTTCTTCCGTGCTTCCCTCAGTATCTGCCGCAGTGGCCTGGTGTATGCTGCGTAATCGAGGATCCAGGCCCTGCAGTAATTGCACAGGCCCAGGAACTTCTGCATCTCCTTAACTGAGGTGGGTCTGGGGATGGCACGTACCAATGCTGCCCTGTCAGGTAGTATCCTCTTCCCATTCACTGATATAAACTGCTCCATATAAATGGCAATATTGCAATTTGGCTTTGTCAACCTTCTAACCTTTATAAGCTAGTAATTGTAGCAGTGCAACAGAGTATCTTTGGCAATGCTGTTCATTATCAATGATATGATATGATATGATTTGGCATTCATAATGCGCCTACACACAATGCACACTAGCAGGTTGTTTATGTCCTGGATAATCATACTGGGCACCTGAATATTCCACAAATCAACGTGCAGCATTCTGTTAAATATGTTCAAGCTCTCACCGTACCCTTGATTTAATCTAGCATGCTCATTTTTCATCTGAACCTGCATAAATGCAGTGAGGTTCCTCGACTCTGCATGAAGTGGAATTGCGGAAAACACATTTTTCTTTTAAGGGTTTTTATTTTTCAATCATATTCACAATCCAGTCATATTACCAATCTTAATATGTGTACAGCTTATCAATTTGAATTATACTGGTATATTGTCCATCATCGCTTTGCACCATTTCAGCAAACAGGAGGTTTTTATGTAATAACCCACCTTAACACAATCCCTCCCTTCCCCCCTCTATATCCCCAACATGTTTCATTATCAACAATGCAAACTCCTTACCCAACTCTCCTCTCCCTCCCTCCCCCTTCTCTTGTGACATGGATCCAATCTATAGGCTTCCGAAGGGTTTGTTATGTTTTGTAACCCAGCAAGGTTCGCTGTTTTGTGATTTCCCGCTCCTTGTTTGATGGCTCTCAGTGTTGCATAGCTCTCAACAAATTCGGTCTAAAGTATTGCGCTTCTCCGTCTCTGACAAACTCCAACAAAGGGTCCCTTATTGCCAGAAATTTCAAATACTTGTCATCCTTCAAGGCCCCTACTTTTTCCATGGCCATCATATTCCAAATGTTTACCCACAAGCATGCTACAATAGGACCATTCAGATATTTCCAACTTTGGGTAAGACTTATTTTTGCTGCCATTTACAAGTGGGTGATTAGCGCTGCGTTATTGCCATTTGCCGCATAAATGTCTTTGACCACTAATACGAAAAGTATCACCTTGGCTTCAGCTGGAAATTGTTTCCCCGTGATTTCTTTTATATGTCCTAGAATTTCTTTCCAGTACAGTGCCGACATAGGACAGGACCAGCACATGTGGTATAAGTCTGCCTTATTGCTGCAGTTCATCCAACACATGGGCGAGTAGTTAGCATTTATTTTATGCAGTCTAAAGGCGGTCAAGTACCACCTATAACACATCTTATATGTTGTCTCCCTAATGGCCATACGGTTAGAGGATTTCTGTGTTCATCTCCATATTTGCCCCCATTCTTCCTCAGTGATGGTTGCTCCCAGATCCCTCACCCAGATCCTATCCATGTATGTGAGGATATCGCTTCCCTGCGCTTTATCCAGCAATCTATACAGTCTGGATACCTCCCTTGAATAGGCCCAATCTTGTAGTGTCAATTCCGGGCCCACCGGGGTCCGAGTGGCTGATTTCCTAATATCCTTTTGTGTTATCCAGTGCTGGATCTGAATGTATGCACATCTATCTCTTTACCCTGCGCCACATTTCTGCTTACAAACTTCAAATAGTAATGGGCTAGCCTCCTGAAAGAAGTCCTTTAAATACAATATTTGCCCTTGTCCCAATTTTTGATTATGAGCCATTGGGCTAAATGGGCCCAGACCTGGGGTAACGTTCAGCCGTTTTAAGGCTCGGTCCTATCCTTTCAGCGTTGTCGTGGTCGCTTCCAATAGATGATCCTCTGCTCCCCTGGCTCCTACTCACAGTGCTTGTATATTTCTAAACGGGATTGTGGTCACCCCATGTTTGATTCCCACCCAACCTTCTGACATATCGTCCCTTTTCCAGCCCAACATTGGTGCTATTTGTGCGGCGAGGATGTACCTTTCTATATCTGGGACCCAAAGTCCTCCCAGGAGTGGCGTTCCTGTATGGATTCCCCTTTGTATTCTGGGTTTTCTTTTATGCCATACAAAGGAAATAAGATCCTTCTGTATTGCCTTACATATTTTTGGGGAATCTCCAGTTGAATGGAACTTACCACATATAACAATCGGGGTAGTTTGGTCATTTTAAGTGCCGCAATGCGCGTAAACCATGACCTCTCCTGGATGTCCCACCTATGCAGTTTCAATAGTGGTGTAATGTTCGCTCTATACAAGCTCTTATAATCCTTTGTTAGACAGATCCCCAGATAGTCTACTGGCGACAAATTTCCACAATATATTACCAGGAATGATAAAATACCACCAAATACCACCATAATACAAAATAACACAATGTAATAGATATAACCCCAAAATATATCCAACAGACTATTGGATGTCTCCCAGACTATTGGATGTCGGGACCTCAATACCTCAATCTTGCCCTCCCCCTCTGTAATATTTAGAGCCTTAGATTTAGCTAAGTTTATGGTAACCCTGATATTCTTGCAAATTCTTGCAGTCTAGTAAGTGCCTTTGTTAGGGAGGTTCTAGAATCCTTAAGAAACAACATAATGTCATCTGCATATAAGGCTATTTTGTGTGTGACCCCCTCCACATGTAACCCCCTGTATTTCTAAATCCTGCCTTACTACCTCTGCTATAAGCTTCATTGCCATTGCAAAATTTAAGGGCGAGAGCAGGCATCCCTGGCGTGTAACCCTCTGTATCTCAAATCCACCACAGTGAAATATGTAGTCTCCTTGGGGATGCTGCATAAAATCATTGCAGTATTTGGGACCATTGGAAACTCTTGGAAACTCTTTCTGTACCACATCATTTAGGCGGCACAAGTCTTGGATCATTCTCCAATTGCCCTTCATAGATTTTATTCACCAGATATATCACTGTATTACACCGGAATGTAGAAGGCATGATAATCCCCTGGTCCAGGAGAGCCTTTATGGTCTATCTAATGCCTTCCTCTGCCTCTGTTGGATATATTTTGTGGTTATATCTATTACATTGTGTTATTTTTTATTATGGTGGTATTTGGTGGTATTTTATCATTCCTGGTAATATATTGTGGAAATTATTTTGGGGTATTTATTGCAGTGAGATTAATTTAAGAATATTGCCTAGACATTGGGCCTCATTCCGATTCCGGCGCTAACCAATGGCGGTAGTAGCGCCTTGGTCGGCACCGGACCCATACCGGCACCACCCTGGTGGAATGGGAAATTACCGCCCTATTCGAGTTGACCAGGGCGGTAATTTCCCATTCCCCAGGGCTCTTCCCCATTCCCAAATGATCCCCCATAGGACTCAATGGGAATGGGGAAATTGCAAATAACGGTGACCGTACTTTACGGTCACCGTTATTGGCTAAAAAGCCCCTTTGCGCCCTCGTCCCTAACGCCTGCTAAAAGCAGGCGTTAAGGACGAGGGCGCAAAGGGAACTCGGAATGTGGCGGTAAAGGATTACCGGCACCGGTCTCGTTAACGGTCACCGGTATCCCTTACCGCCATACTCGGAATGAGGCCCATTGTTTTTACCAGGGTCACTAACAACAAACACAATACTCTGGATCATTTGCTCAAGCCCCCTTGTGGCACCTTATGTACAATACAACACTAAAAACATTTGGCTGAGTATTAACAATTGAAAGCATGAAATTGAAATACTGCACATTCATTCAATCTCTCTAAATAAACAACACACAGCAACTACTTAACTTTGAGATATTTCTTATTGCACACCTGTCTCTTTTTGCATATCAAACAAAAGGGACTGAAGGCAGAATAAATTAAAAGAAATTAAAAGTTACTTTAAAATCTATTTTTTATCGTAAAATAGAAATATGCAATTTACAGAGAATGACACTTATGCTGCCCATATTGTATTTCACAGTGCAATACCTTTTAGCGCGTTATCAGTGCCAAGTCTTGTCAACTGTCCTTGACATTGTGGAACTTGGAAAGATAAATACACTTTAAAAAAAACACAGTGAGTCTTTGCAAAAAATAAACACAGGATTACATGCACGTTAAAAATAGACAGCACCTAAAAAGAAGTGACCTACTTACTATCGACTACCTGATCTCATTCAGAATAGCAGCTCCTCACTAACTTCATATTAACCTAGACATGTTGGTAGTATTTCTGATTCAGTTTGGCATGGAGATCTTCCCCAATCTTTCCGCCTGCCTCACCCGGGGTCACTGAGATAAGGACCGCTTCAGCATCAGACAGCCCACCCATCACTGAATTCTGTCTCTAGCCAGCCCTCTTTTACTTCGTCTCCCAGTGCCCGAAGATGAATAAAAGCTACTCCCTCTCAAAAACCTTTTTTATCAAATCCCCTTGCCACTAGAGGGAAACACCTCCCTTCGAGCAGATCATTCCACTGAAATAGCATGTCATTTCATTGCTGGAGAGCCAAATATACATTTCTCCTTAAGCTTCCTGCTCTAATACAATGCTGTAATACAATGCCCTGTTTTCAGTAGAACATATCTTCACATTTGTTTTAGTTTATCCCCAGCGCACGTTTATCCCCAGCGCAGATTCAGCCTGCACGTTTCATTTCCCATTTCCAGAGTATCAGGCATTTTCCCAATCTGCATTCAACTTATGTCATCATGGACTAATTTGCACTGAATGTTATTAAGGGATTCAGTTACATGTTAACTGGGGTTCCGTTAGTATGTTAATTTATGTCAGTATTATGTTTAGTGCAGCTCAGTCCATTGAAATATCATCCTGAAGCAAAGTGTACATTTCAAGTAAGTGCTCTGTGCATTGGCATCTATTTAAATCTCCCTCAGACTCAGACTCTTGAGCCCAGAAATGAATTTAATCTCCTGGTCCCCTATTGCAGTTCAAACCAACACTAACACGTACATGCTGAAATGATGAACCTAACTGTGAAATTCAGGGACCCTATTCCAAAACCTCTCTAGACAGTGGATATTGTCTTACCAGGGGCAGCACCACACCTCGTTTTAGGGTTATATTTATATGCACAGGTGTTATATCCTTCAATAACTCTACATCATGTGGATTTGTAGTCCACAACTGCGGAGGCACATGCTTTAAATCTTCTTTGAAAAATGGGGATGAAGTTATTACTGCCATTAAAGGACACTGCACTCTACGGTACTGTCACATTATGTCACAAAGAATGCACATTTCTAGAATAATTTCCCACTCTTTGGCGTTATCCTCGAGCAATACATAATCCGTCAACCTTTAGCTGCACTGTTGGGTCTACACAGAGCACTGGGCGCCACTCACATCTGTCCCTTTCCACACCTAATAGGACAATCCTTCTGTTTGACATAACCAACCCTGCAGGTCCAGCGATAGCATTATTCCTGCCACCACCTCGGGCGGCAAATCTGGATGAAAAATGTAATCTGTGTGCACTCGCCAGCACAGCTTTGCAATCTGGGACACCACTTTCACAAGCACCGTGATACCATAAACAAACACATATGGGTCTACGGGAATTCCACGGACCACCACCTCCCTTGCCATAGTGTGATTATCAACATCGCCCTCACAGCACACATCCCAGGCATAGAACATACTACTCCATGGTCTGTAAAGGATATAGTCATGTTTATCGTACTGAGCAGGTCCCTACCTAGTACATTGACTGGGGAACTCTTGTATAGTAGGGGCGCCTGTACTATCTTTCCTCCCACATTTACATCCAACTACTCAGTGTGTGTATGCTTGGAAATATTCCCAGAGAACCCCTGCAGATCAAGATATTTTCCAGAAAGTGGAAAGTTGCCTTAGATGATACACAATTTAATTGCACCACAATCCACCATAAATATAAATTGTTTGTTTCCTATCTCTGCCCCCACCAATGGTTCCACTTCAGGATAGATAGACACACAAGTGTCCTCTGTGGGCTGTCCTAATCAGGATACATGCTCATTCCAGGGAACAAGAAAGGGTTATCTCATACTACGGTTGTTCCCCCAAAGGGAGCAGTTGCCCCACATACTATGGTATTACCAGGGCAACACCACCCTGTTGTTGCTGCAGCGGATGTCGTGCTTGTGTCTCCGGCGCTTGGGGCTGCTGATTCAAAGTTTAGTATTGCCCCCGAGAATACTCTTGGAACTGGTACCCTTGGTACCTGTTTCTGGTGTCCTAATCCTTGAGGTACTTGGGGCCCTTGGCCCTGTTGCTGCACCCCATAATTATTCCCCGCCACAGACTTGCTCCTGCATTCCCATACGAAATGCCCCCATCTTAAACAATTCCAACATTGGGACTGTCCGAACCCACCTCCCCTGGATCCAATCCCTCACCCTCTTGATCCTCGAAAATCCCCCCCATCCTTGCTGCGGCCCTCCTTGCTGCCACTATTTGACACAATACTGTTGCCCCCCTCCCCCACTGTCCTTGTCTCCTTCTGACCAGAGTGCCGCAATAGTGGCATTCACACCTTGCTGTGTACACTCTGCTCCCTCTACCTGAAGGGACATTGGCACGGACACCTGAACTGCCACCTTTGCCAATTTGTTCTCTACCAACTTTGCTTCATCCCCTCTGCGCTGTTTCCCTCTCCCACTCTTTAATGATCTTGCAATGATGCACTAGTGTGCTCTGTATCTCCAGCGACCCATTTGCTACAATACCCACAATCTTTTACAATATCTTCTGCACTTCCTTCGGCAAACCCCTCTTTATGATGAAATAGAAAAATTGTATTGATTTATTCCATGGCCTTCCTTTCTACGCTCTACATTTCTCCTGCATTTTGAATCCAGCTGGGTCCTCATCATCACCCATGGTATATTGCATCAAAGACTGGAGGTCGGGGGGGGGGAATTCAACCATCCACAATTTCCCCGTGCAAATGATCGTATTCCTCACGTGCACCCCAGCCTCAACATGGGAACCTGAGGGTCTGGTTCATCATCAAGGCCAATGTACCAGCTGAGGCAATCTGCATTTCCATGCTGGGAGCCTGCCTTGCGCTGGATGTTCATATCTAATCCCTGTAGAGATATGGCCCACCATAAAAGCTTAGGGTTCTCCTCTTGCATGGCCATTAACTGCCATGGGTTCCCCCAAAGCCAAGACTTTTTTTGTTGATTTTGGTATTTCGCCATTCAATGCCTTCTAAGGTTTTCTCTTTCATTAACCCCTTAACTGCCAAGGACGAGGTATCTCGTCCCTGGCAACAGGGAGGTAATCCCAAGGATGAGATACCTCACCCTTGGCACTTAAGGGGTTAACCGTTGCAGTGGACTGTGGTTCGTCTCCATCATAAAGTGAGACCCAAAGATGTATGGTTTCAGCTTCTTTACAGGCCATACGACCGCATATGCTTCTTTTTCTATGACAGCTCAGTTCAATTCCCTTTTTGTTAACCGCCTGCTAATGTAGGCGACACGTTGCTTAACCCCTTAAGAGTTCAGCTGCACTAACACTGCTCTATCCCAAAATCACAGGCATCTGCCCGGATAATGAATTTATGCCTATAGTCTGGCACTTTCAGAACTGGGGCCCTGCGCAATCTATTCTTTAAATCCTGAAAGGAGGTTTGACCGGCGTCACTCAAAGTTACCTTCTCTGACATCTTTTTGGATGTTCCATCATTCAGGGGCATGGCAATGGTCCCATATCTTCTGATGAATGATCGGTAGTACCCGGTGAGACCTAGCAAGGCTCTTACCTGCATCTGTGTAGTGGAGATGTGCCTATACTTCACAGCCAGCACCTTTGCTTCGAGAGGTTGTTTGTTAACTCCACCAACCAGGTGGCCCAGGGAAGTCACAGTACCCTGCACTATCTGGCTATTCATGGCCTTGATCATCAGGCTTCAATTCTGCAGTGACTGAGCACTTGTTTCAGGTGGGATAAATGATCCTCCCAGGTGTGGCTGAACACAGCAATGTCATCTAAATATACGACGCTGAAGTTTTACAGTCCAGCCAAAACCTGGTAAACCGTTCTCTGAAAAGTGGCAAGTGCATTCTTCAATCGGAAGGGGATCACAGTGAACTGATAATTTTTTCTGGGGTTGAAAGTGCTGACATCTCTGTTACTCCATCTGTCAAGCAGTCCTGCCAATATACCCCTGTGAGGTCAAAAGTACTCAAGTACATGGCAGCACCAAGCTTCTCAATGAGCTCATCTGCCCAAGGAATGGGGTGAGCGTCTGTCTTCATGACAGAATTGAGTCCCCTGTAGTCCACACAAAAGTGAACTTCAGTTTTCCCACTACTGGTCTTTTTAGGGACCAGTATCACTGACTAGCCCAGAATCTGTTGGATGGCTCCATCACTCCTACGTATAAAATCTTGGAAATGTCCTCCTTGATGTTGTCCCTGACTTTAATGGACGTCCAGTGAATCCTACTCTTCACCGGCTTTTTGTCTTCAGTGTCCACATCATGGGTGCACCAATCTGCGAGACCAGGAGTCAGTGAAAACAGACCAACAAACTGTCCCAGTAAACGGCGACAGTCTGTCAATTGCTGTTCAGACAGGTCCATTGCAAGTTTAACACCTTCAACTGACCCATTGGTGGCTTTAGTGTGCAGGAGGTCTTGGAGGGGATCTGTCTCCTCCTCCTTCACTCTGTCAATCACTAACGCCATGACCAATTTATCCCGGCTATAATGGAATTTTAACCAGTTGACGTGAAAACCCTGCACATCTGTTTAGGTCTTTCACGTCAATAAGATAATTCACTTCACTGACCTTTTCTAGCACACAATAAGGTCCAGTCCACTTGCCCTGAAGGACACTAGGTCCGACAGGCTCCATAATCCACACCCTCCGGCCTGGAGAATAGACTGTTTAACACAATACAGACAGAATCATTTTATTCAAAAATCACTTCTATGACTAAAGTCCCTACATGTAACTAAATGTCCCTGTAAAGAGTATCACTATTCCTTTGTTTGGTGTACTATCCCTAGAAAGCGCTTCTGTAACGCATATCTAGGTTAGGGGATAGATAAGAGGCTCACCCTACCCTCTCTCACTATTTTTCTATCTGCTAAAAATCAGTGCACACTGTTTAGAAGTCGATACTTTCCTTTTTATTTATGTTGCTTCCATCCTGTGTGTCTTATTAATTACAATTGCAGTTTTGCAAATAAAGTGTTAAAACACAATCCACTAGGTGGATTGATCACTTTGTGAGTATATTTATCACTTGTCTTAAAATTATGTAATTCTACCGAGCTCACAAGTCATTGTGTGTGTCTCGGGGATCAGGTCAGATCCTTGAGCCTCTATTTTGTCAACCGGTTTCAGCAGATTTGGAAACCCTCTCTGCTTTCTTCAGGAAATTAACTATGATTTAGATTGTCATGTTATCATTAATAAAAAGAAAACAATCTTCTTATTTCTTGGCTTGATCTCCGTTTTCTGGTCTAGAGAGAGAGTCTTTTATTTTCTTTAGTGGACGTCTTTTCGTTTTCAAGTACCCTAAAAGCAAATACCCATAAAGGGCAACCCTCAGTTTCTATCTCTATTTTGGTCTCAATTTGACATCTATATATAACTAGTATCTTATAAAGTTGTTCTTCCCAGTCTTCTTTTGATTATTCACATTTTAATTTCTGTGCACCCCGGTCTTTAGATTTCAAAGGTTACTTGCAGCTGGAGAATAGACTGTCACTGTGGCCTTCTGGTTGTGCCTGTGCTTATTCAGCTCCTGACTGCTCTTTAGATTATTTGTTGACTGTTCCATGTAATTTGCCATTCTAGACCGTAAACCAAGTACATAGTTCTCTACTCCATAGATCACCAAGTACATAGATCACTTTCTCCTATCCTCCCACCTCACCCTCCCTACCCCACAGGCAAAGCCACCCTCATCACTGCCACCCACCTTCTCGTTCATCCGACCCATGAAGCGCGTGTCAGTTGAGGCTTTCGCTGCCACCTTCTCGCCCCCCCGTCCCCTTTCGGCTGACTTCAACCCTGACACAGCCCTCTCCATGCTCCACTCTGCTATATCTGATACTCTTGATATCCTTGCCCCCGTCATGAGAATCCGCCTGAAGCCCAAAGCCAAATTTAACTCCTGGTATGACTCAGATCTCGTCACCCTGAAACGCAAGTGCAGGGTGGCAGAGAGGAAATGGCGTGCTTCATGTTCATCCTCTGATAAACTGGCCTGCCGCCTGCTCCAAAGGCAATACCGTCTCTCCGTTCTCACCAAGAAGAGAGCCCTTATCCAAGCCCGGATCTCTGCGGCATCTAACAACTCGGCCGAACTCTTTAAAATCTGCAAGGAGCTTGCCAACCCTGCTGCAGTCTCGACCTCTCCTGTCCCCTCCCAGGCCCTCTGCACTGGCCTCTCACTTCATCTCTAAAACTCAGGACATCCTGTCCTCACACGCCTCCTATCACCTCCTGCCTCTCTTCCCGGCTCTTCCTCTGGCCCTTCTGCAGCCACCCCTCCTCCCTCCTTCTCTGCCTTTCCCCTTTTTTCTGCTGACAAGGTTTCCAGACAAATCCGATCTATGAAAGTCTCGTCTAAACAGGTTCACCCCTGTTCCTCCAAAACTATAAAGGACCACATCGACTCCCTGGCTCCTGCCCTGGCTGACTTTTGCAACCACTCCTTCGCCTCTGGAGTCTTCCCATCCCCCCTTAAGCACTCCCTTGTGCATCCTCTTCTTAAGAAACCCTCTTCCGACCCCTCCTGCACAGCTAACTATCGCCCAATCTCCATCACTCCCTTCCTGGGAAAGCTCCTGGAGAAACTGGCCATCTCCCAGCTTAACCTTCATGCTGAATCTGTTGGTAGTCTTCATGACCATCAATCTGGCTTCAGAGCTGCCAGAAGCACGGAAACTGCTCTCCTGAACATCCGTGAGGACCTGCTCTTGAACCTCGACACCAACACTCCGTGTGTTCTCATTCTGCTCGATCTCTCTTCTGCCTTTGACACTGTCAACCATGCCATCCTGCTCAACCGTCTCTGTGTCAATCTGGGTATCACTGGTTAGGCTCTGGTGTGGCTGACCTCTTTCTTTTCCAATCGACCCTCTCAGGTCCAACTGGGGTCCTTCCTCTCTGACATCTTTTTCTCCACCTGTGGTGTGCCCCAGGGATCTAATCTCTCTCCCTGGCTGTTCAACCAGTATCTGGCACTCCTTGCCCACCGCATCGCCGCTCTCTGCCCCAACTTTCAGTGCTATGCGGATGATACCCAGCTCATTTTCAGGCTACCCTCGGTCTCCTCCTCTCCTTCCCTCATCTCTGACTGTCTGTCTGCTATCCAGGAATGGTGTGCCGTCAATGACCTCTGCCTTATTGCCAGTAAGACTGAGATTCTACTCATCGGATCACCCACTCCCTCCTTCCCTGCAGCTCTCTGGCCAGCCTCTATTGGCCCTCTTCGTGCTCCTACCTGCAAGGCAAAAAACCTTGGGGTCATCTTCGACTCCACACTCTCCTTCTCTCCTCATATATCGGACGTCTCTAAGAAGTCACACTACCAGCTGCACCTCCTCATAGGTATTCTTCCCTTCCTCTCCTTCCCACAGAAGCTCTCTGTCTCCCGAGCCCTGGTTCTCTCGAAGCTGGACTACTGTAACAGCCTCTATCTTAATCTGCCTGCCTCCACTCTCCACCCTCTACAACTCATCCAGAACAGAACTGCGAGACTTGTCCTTGGCCTCAAGCCCAGGGACCGTATCTCTCCAGGACTGAAATCTCTACACTGGCTCCCAGTGGCTGTGAGGATTAAGTTCAAAACCCTCTGCATTGTCCACAAGGCCTTCTGGGGCCTGGGGCCTAAATACCTTCAACTCTCTCTTGCTAAATATCTTCCTTCCTGGTCCCTTCGCTCATCCGTCTCCAACTCCCTCAGGGTCAGCCGCTTCTCAAAGCAACGAGCTGGGGGTAGATCTCTCTCCGCGGCAGGGGTCTCCCTCTGGAACAGCCTTCCTACCTCCCTGAAACTTGAGGAGAACCATCTCCGGTTCCGGAAGCACCTCAAAACCTTCCTCTTTGCTTCTGCTTTCTCTCTCCCTCTCCCCAGCTAAATTCTTCACTGAAACTCCACTGAATCTGCGACTGGGCCACTCTCACCGACCTCGGACCTGGGCCCAGCCACTCTCCACTTGCACCGCCTCCCTGGCAACCCCTGCAGTGCGGGACTGTCTCTGTATCCCTACAGCCCCCCCTTCCCAGCACTGGCCTGCACTTACCTTGCACTTGCCACCAGCTGGACCTATTTATTTATTTTATTCTACTTATCTTGTACTGCACTTCCCCCCTCCCCTTCCCCTTGCACTTTTTCCCTTCCTCCTACCCCTGCACATGCGCAATCTAAATGACACCTGGCCTAGTAGGATTGTTGTCTGTCTTCCCCTTGATCCCCCCTCCCTGCCTCGTCGCGCCTTGAAACACTTGTGTATAGGCGCGTTACAAATGCCATATCATATCATATCTCGTGACAGGGATGAGGGTTTGCTTTCCCATCCCATCTTCACTAGAATGAGGGGACCTCGTACAGGGTGTCCAAACAGAAGCTCAAAGGGGCTAAACCATACTCGTTCTGCGGCACCTCCCTAAAGGCGAACAGAAGCATAGCAAGAGAAATTCCCATTTTCTCCCCAGGTGCTCTTCCAAGCCACCTATCATGCCTTCCAGGGTCTTGTTGAACCACTCAACAAGCCCATTGGTTTGTGGATGGAAGGAGGTGGAGAACCGGTAGGTAACTCCACACTCTTCCCACATACCCTTCATATAAGCTGATATGAAGTTTGATCCCCCGTTAGAAATTACTTACTGGGGTATCCAACATGGGAGAATATCACAATCAGATCCTTTGCAACAACGGGGGCTTTGATGCTCCTCAGAAGAGCAGCCTCAGGGTATTGTGTGGTGTGGTGTGCCACCACCAAGATATATATATTCCCTGAACTAGTCTGAGGATCCAACGGACCCACACTATCCATGCCTATTCTCTCAAAAGGCCACCCATCCATGGGTAGTGGGATAAAGGGGGCCTTTGTGGCACCACCTGACTTGCCAGAAGCTTGATAAATCGGACAGGACCAGAACAAATTCCATAACATTTACACCGAACTGTGGCCAGTAAAAGTGCACAGACAACTGGTCCAATGTCTTAGTCACTCCCAAGTGACCCGCTAAAGGAATTTGGTGAGCCAATTCCAGAAGGAACTTCCTGTGGCATTCGGGAACCACCCAACCTTCTTGTGTACTCACCCTCAGAATCTGTTGGCTCACTGTACAGGAGTCCATCCTCCCAGTACACTTTGAACATTCTTGGGGCCTCACCCTTAGCCTGCTCATCTGCCTGCTTCTGCATACCCTCCAGAGTGGGACACTCTTTCTGGACTGTGTAGAAGTCAGTCTGATCTAGGTCCAAGCTGATACAAACTCATCCAGCTTGGGCAGGCCCTTCAGATCTGTGCCCACCTGGTCCTCCACCTCAGGTTCCTGTGCCAGGCAATTCTGAACTCACAAAGTCCCCTGCTACCACAGTAGGGTCCTCCATGGCTACTAGCCCTTCTACCACAGGAGTATGTGACTCAGTAGTCTGTGGTACTGGACTTGGGGCTACACGCCCTCTGGAAGAACTCCAGGCCCTAATGCCCTAAGGCTCACAGAGCTTTCAATCTTTTTGGCCCTCGATCGTGTAGCCACTGTGATTTTATCGGGATCAAGAAGATCATTACCCAACATACATGGGACAGGGATCTAATCTCTGACCACTAAATGGCACCCGGGTCGTTTCACCTCACCAGCTGAACTCTACTATCACCAAGTGGCACTTTCTCTTACCATCACATCCACGTAGGCACAATTCAGGCCCAGTAATATACTGGCCTGGCTGTACCCATTGCCGGGTGACAGCAGTGACAATATCTGTGGAGTCTCGGACCGCAAGAGTGTTGTGTCCATTGATGTACACATGCTCTAGATAGAGTTGAGTGTTATTGCTAACAGGATCTCTTCTGGAGATCTTGTACTGTACCCACTCAGTGTCAGTGTAACCAATGCACATTTGGCCACTCCCTGGCCTAGTGGGAAATCCTCCTCTGAGAGGCCCACACTGATGATGGCCTCCTCCATTAGTCCAACATTCACTATGGCTTACTTGGGTAAGCCCTTGCAGGCAGGATCCCCTTTCCTATGGCCCATGTCCTTATACACAAAACAACCTTTGGGTGGTGAGAAAGCAGGTGTCCCAGTGTTAGGGGTGCCTGCTCTCTTCTTTTTGGTGTGCACTGTTGAACTAGAATTTGGGGGTTTCACTTCATTCTTTTGGGGACCTGACTTTGAAGAGGATTTGGTGGGACCTTTGTCCTTCCCATCCTTGTGTACTATTTTGTCCACTGATTTCTCCTCCGGTTTGGATGTGCTCGCTTGAGCCTTTTTCTGGACTCAATTATTCACAAACCTGTCAGCAGGCTTTTTTAAACTCCATGGGGAGTCAACTCCAGGTCAACTTCACAATTGTACAACACATGCTCACTAGCAATCATATTGTACATCCATTTAAATGTGTCAACTTTGTTACCAGTCACCGACCGGCACACATATTTCAACGACAAGTGTGTGAACACTTCAAATGTCTGCCTACTTTTTTTTCTGGGCTCGCTGAAGCTCTTTAGATACTGTTCTGGGGTTTTACAGAAATTATTGAGCAGGGCTACCTTCATGCTCTAAAAAACAGGCCTTTACTCAGGAGTAACTGAAGAATTGCGTGGTAACTAGCTTCAAGGTGACACATTGCATACCAAAGGGCTGTCTGGGTCCAGAAGTTATAGCAGGTGTCCCTGCCGAGCAGACCCCTTTAAGAGGGACACAGGATGTGATTTGGGAGACACAATAAATCTGCTCCCAGCACAAACTTCAAGGGAGACTTGCACTTTATTCAAGAGTCACAGAGGGCTCAGTTAACCATAGAGACACTTTGATCTACAGCAAACAGGAAGATAAGTGGGACTTAGGTATGTGCTGTCACCCCTTGTCTGTCCTGTTGCAGAGCACTCTGGAACTGAGTTCATGCATGACAGAAGAGTGTTTGTGGGGATCCAGGATTGGTTCATTAAGGTAAGCTTGGCCTTCATCAATCACTGGGGCCCATTTGACTTTAAAGGAGGGCTGATCCCCACTCTTGACAGATCATCCAACGACTTTGAAAGCAGTATGAAGAAGGTCTCCTTTGGACCCGGGCTGAAGGTACAGTCTACCTTAAATCTTCCACCAGTGAAGGAAGGCCAGGTGTTCCAAGAGAAAAGCAAAATCCCTCCCCTAAATATCTCCCATGGAACAGAGTGAGATACCGGACTCAGAGGACCCGTCCAGTAGTTCCAGAACTGGTACTCAGCCAGCATACAAAACCTGCCCTGCTAGGTTCTGCGAGGAAACTTCCCAAGTTGGAAGTGCTGGAGAGTCTCTGGACAAAGGACAAGGCTGTTGCCTGTAATCACTCTGCTGAATCTTGGGCCGTCCAACTTGAAAGGATGATACGAGCCCTGCAAAGAAGCTAGGTGGATTGCCAAACAATTATCATCCAGCGTCCATATTTTAAGGGCATTTTTGAGACAGTCGAGTCCTCGAACCGCCTCTGGTTGCACCGCTGACTGTTGTCATGCCACAATCAGAAGAGTCGTCTGAGTCGCCTTGACCAGTATTCCAGATCCACCAACCGGCACAGAGACAACGATTCTTGTTCCTGAGCCGCCATGCCAGACAGCCTGCAGAAGTCGATCCAGCCTCGCTTGCTGAACTGCCTACCGCCTGATGCCTGCCACTAACTCTGTCTCAAGGGCTGAAAAATGCCCTGTAACAGCCACAACGCTGTCGAGCACCAAGAACTTCTTCAGGACCAGGTACATTGTGGTTCTGCTCCCCCCCCCGTCCTTCTCCAAAGGCCCCTAGAGACAGTTATAACCCTTTTTCCCGTTGGTGCTTGAACTGAATAACCTTGAACAATAAGACATCCCTTTACTTTGTGAAACTGTCTGCCCTCTGTGTTGTAGTAATAAAAAGAAAAGTAGATATGTGAATACACCCTTGACAAGACAGTCCCTTTTATCATTGGGTAATATTTGTATTTTCACTATGTTCCATCTAACCAATGATCCACGACCTTGCAGAGATAAGCCTGCCGTTCCATCCACGTTACCAGAATTGGACATGGAAGTCTTATAATTCATTTTTATTCCAATTTGTTTGTATCCCTTCTGGTGTACTAGAGGTGTGGGGATGATTGATAGTTTAGAAACTGATATTCATTCCTGGACCACTGGTGCCCCAGAAGTTGATTTGTCACAGGGGGTGTCAAGAAAGACCCTACGTAATGCATCCCATACTGATGCTCTAACTCCATTGAATGATGCACCATCATGCGCTTGCCCCCAAGGTTACCCTCTGGTATCCAGCCTTAACCCATATATTTCCAGCTTGATCCCCATCTATGGCAACCAGTAAGCTCTTCAGGTCTCCTATTGCCAGGGGCACCCCTGTTGTTTGTTTTTTGAATTTGTATATCCACTTGCTCGCCCTGCAGTAAGCTGTGGAAGGACCTTCATCAAATTGTTCTTATCCATTTGGGGCCAAGGCACATACTGTGCCCTCACTTCCCCCTTATGTAAAAGGGGCATCTGCATCTTTGCTCCACTTCCCATACCCTTCTTCACAACACCTGTTCTCTTCACCATTGCCATCAGGCTACCTCTGTTCCTTAACCTGCCTCCCGTCCACATACCTTCTACTTGGAGGGTATTTTCAGTTGCCACTTCACCCCTCCCTTTGTCTTCACACGGGTCCTCTGTGAATGTCGTCATCGTCTCCCCCCATAATTTCTCCCAGTACCGTGGTCTCATCTCTCAAGACAACCCTTACATCCAGGCCGTTTTACTACTCAACCCCTACATGTTTTATATCTTCAATGTCCATTTTAAGCAGTTTTTCCCCTGACTTCCACTCTGCAGCCCCTGTGCTTAGTGTTCTTGCTTCTCTTCCTGTTTCTGGGGATGTCTGTAACCTCTATAGTTCTGTTAGCAAGCCTGTCGACCTATTCTGAAATTCCCTAGACATGTACTCTGTCGATGCTGGTGCTTCATGTGGGTGGGTATATGGAGGTGGGGGAGCGGTAGCCTGTAATGTTGCTGACACTGCAGGGGACACTACTGCTGTGGAAGGGACCCCTATCATAGCGGGTACATAGCATTGATTAGTGTACCTTTCTGTGGGATATGGTGTGAAGGGATATAATTCCTTAGTCTTTAACTGTGTCTCACCTTCCCCTTTTCTCCATTCCCTTGATCCTCGCTATCTTTGATCATATGACAAAGATCGAGAATCTCTTTTCTCTTTTGTAATTGCTTCCCTTTGTGTTTCGCTACTAAGAATGTGGACATGTGTTCCAAAATAGTCTTATTATATGAGCCCTGCCATGGCCATGGGTAGGGCATCCACCCTCCTCATCTCCTCAGGGATCCGCAGCTTATGACATTTTTCCACTCTGTCATGATACAGTGGCAGGGCCTTATACATGTACTCTCTTGGTGATCCCCTCTCCATGTTAGTGATGTCTATCTTTTACCAGCCCCGCAAAGCCCCTCTAAAGCGGTTTGCACGCTGCTGCTTACATAAAACAACAAAAAACAAAATGATCAAACCCCGACCCTTCTCTCTCATCCTTCAATATGCACACACACCGCTCAAAGAGGTCGAGAAAACACCACAACATGCCACGACTTACACAATGACCGCCCCTTCTAGGGCTTGCTTCTTCACCCACAAAAGACTACTACCACAAAATGAACCAAAGAACTATACTAAGAACTGCTACTTGTTCCAGGCCTACTACTTATTTGAGACCACTACTTTGTATTTCCAAGAACCTCCTTTAAATATTATTCTACCTCGTGTTACCATCCTCCCTCCCTTCCCTTGCCTTACCTTTGCCTTACCTTATAATGCCTTACCGACTCGATCAACTAATAATACAATTCTTCCCCTGCAATAACCCAAACCTCATCCTCGTCACAACAATGACCTCGCTCGCCACATTCTCACACCCTTCAAACGTCCCCATGCATCCGTCCCCTACTTGTTATCTCTTACAAGAGTCTACTAACATGTGCGTGTTCACCCAAACTCCTCTGCCACAGGGTTCAGAAACGGCATGCACTCTCCTCAGAGCCGCACCCCGCTTCAAAGAGCAGGGATGACTTTTCTTAAAATGGCACCTACTAGACCACTCAAAACACGTTTGGTTGGGGCCGGTCACTGTAGGTAGGTGCAGCTCCTTCTGGAGAAGCGGCCTGGAAGTCTCTGCAAGTATGTGGGCACTGGGATCACATCGGGGTCACCGATTGAAGGCAAGCCCCTGAACGCTCACACCAGAGAAAATACAACCCGCTAGGGAGGAAAGGCCCAAGTTGATCTAGTAAGGATGGTAGGTTTTAACTCATGTGCAGATGAGAGCAACAGCAAAGCATTCTACTGTCAAGAATGTTCTGCCAAAAAAAGGTACAAGCAGAAAAATATAAGGCAAAATTATTGTCATAATGATACAAAACATGTAGTACACACCAGCGCGGCTGTTTGGATGTACCCTATACAGGTGCTGACTTTATCCATATGGGATGGCAGTTTATTGGTCCCAGCCCAGTCTGCATATCTTCTATCATGTGTTCACTGCGGGTCTCATCTTCTGTTCACGTCGAAGGTCAGAAAACGAAAGAACTATATTCCTACTATACAGCTTTTTTATCACTCATACCATGCACTTGGAAGGCTTCAAAAACAGATGCACAGGAGGTTCCAGGGCACTCTAACCTTCACCTGCACATCTCACTCATTCACTCTGCGATCATCCGACTCCCAGGTCTTCCACTCTCCTTTGAACTATAATGTATCCCACCCAGTTCCTCGCAATACAAATCATATGATTGTCGCTGCAACAATACATCCTGTCCTTCCTCTTTGAACATTTCAGGACTTGTTACTTTGAGGTTGATGGTCAAAGGGCGCCTGGTGTCATGGAATTTGGGGATCTTAGGATTTAGTCAGGAATATGGGCTATAACTTGTGGTTATTCAGGAATGGGCCAGGTCGTGCTTTGGCCAACGTGAGATAACATGCCCACAGGGCTCGGCCTCTAATCGTGACCTTGTAGGGCACATTCCCTTTGGGTGATCGACACTTCTCTGCAAAACTTTCACGAACGATGGACAAACAATGTGGGGGTGGGGGTGCCAACTGTCCTCATGGGAGCTTGTGCATGACTGGAGAGTTTGTTACCTTGTGGATTTGGGACTAGTTTATTTATTTTATGTATTTATTTATTTGTATTGTGCCGACTGCCCGCAAGCATCGGGTGCATTCATGGAGATATGGGCAAACGGAAAGTAACAGAACGTTAGACAGGACAGGTCAAGTGCAGATAGAGTTAGGACATTTTGAAGGCCTGGAATCTTACCAGTGTGGCTTATTTGAAGAGCACGGTTTTAAGTTTTTTATGAAAGGAATAGTGGTTTGTTTCCAACCTGAGACTGATCAGCAGTTTGTTCCTGCTGGCTGCCGCACGGTTGGGGAAGGCACTGCCCAATCCAAGTTCTTTTTTATGTTTCAGTGTTTTTATCAGGCCCTTGGCTTCTGATCTTAATGCCCTGGTAGGGTTGTAGAGGGTGAGTTTGGACTTCAGATAGGCTGGTGTTTTGCCATAAAGACACTTGTGTGTTAGGCATAAAGATTTGAATAGTACACAGTCTTCCATTTTCAGCCAGTGGAGGTCCTGTCTGGCTTCACTGATATGTTCATTTCTTGTTTTTTGTTTAATCATTCTGATCACATTCTTTTGGACCAGTTTGAATTTGTGCATGCTTTGCTTGCTTGCACCGACGAGGAGTGCGTTTCCATAATCCAGGCGCGACAAGATGGTAGCTCTGGCTATGGTGGCAGAATTCTTTTCACTGAGTAGGGGTCTGATTGCTTTGAGGAGTCTGATGTAATAATTACAATTTTTGCTAACATACATGGCTTGAGCGTCTGCGTTAAGAAAGGCTCCCAGGGTCATGCCGAGTTTTTTAACCTTGCCCACCACTTCAATACGGGATTCGTTTATTTGATAGTAGTCAGAGGAGAGTTTGGCAATTGCCTGGGTGGATCCGAAGACCATTAACTCGGTCTTATTGCTGTTAAGGGACATCCAATTGTTGTTCATCCACTCTACAATATTCTTGTAAAATGTATTCAATGTCATACAGTCTTTCGCGTAGTCCCCACTCAGTTCCAGGATTAGCTGGGTGTTGTCAGCATAGTTGGTAAAGAACGCCTGGAGTTGTTCTAATAACTCACACAGGAAGCACATGTATAAGTTAAAGAGTAATGGGGACAGATTAGCTCCTTGTGGAACCACACATAGGATGTTGTATTCAGAGGATAATTTATCTCCCCAATGGACTCGGGAGATTCTGTTCTCAAGGAGGGAGGATAGCCAACTTATAGCTTCCTTGGAGCAATTTGCGATTTTGGCGAGTGCTTGTTGTAGTAGCTGGTGGTCTAACAGGTCAAAGGCGGAACTAAGATCTAAAAGGACTACTAAGCTGTTTTTTCCCTTGTCCACAATTCCCAGCATTTTCGTTTGTAGGTCCAGCATTGCTGTCTCTGTGCTATGTACGGCTCTAAAGCCGGATTGTTGTGGCTGTAGAATCTCATGCCTTTCTACGTATTCCTGAAGTTGTGCTGTTGCTATCTTATTCACGACTTTAAATGTAAAGTTGCAGTTCATGATCAGGGCTCAAGTCGAGGGTACACGTGGGGGGATGGAGTCCACCCACTTTTTTCCGAGGGGGGTCTCAGTCCCCCCCAGCTAAAATGAGAAACATTGAATGTCCTCTTTGAATTTATTAAATTAAGCCGACCTCGGGAATCGACCTGCAGTCATCATGTTTGTATCCAGACACTTCACCACTGCACTATATAACCAGATGAAAAATAACTAAATGTCCCATTTCGGTACTACAAGTCCCAGGGAAAACATTTGTATTACTTCTGGGTGTTTAAAACATGCACATCTTTTAACGTTTTCAAAACCACTATTAGAAGAAAATATCCTCTCTTGGTTATGTGTGTGTGTTGATTTTATGAAAGGCAAATACCATTTATCCTGTGCAATCTGGGTGGTTATGCAAAGCCAATTTAATGAAATGTGCATATTTCACCTTGATATGCTAATTTCTGGCTATGTCACATACCATTGCATTTGTTGATGAGTCCGCCCACTTTAATTTTTAGGACTTGACCCCTGTTCGTGATGGGCCTCAGGTTGTTAGGGTCACGTTGGTCTAAATTAGGTTTTTTTACAAGCGGTGTGATGGTCACTTTTTTATGTTTTCCGGTACAGTTTTGTCACAGAAAGAGGTATTTACGATTTTAGTGAATAATGGGGAAAATATGTCCGAATGATCAAGAATGATCTTGGGGGGGATTTGTTTTCAGCGCAGGACGATGGTTTCATAGACGCCAGTGTTTTCATCATGACATCAGTAGAAATTTGTGGAATTGGAATTTCTCTTTTCTCTTGGTGGTCGTCAGTTCGACTGGGTGACTAGGTTGAGATTTATTCGCTTGAGCAGAGGCAATGCATTCTCTAGCTTTGGTGATTTTGTTAGCAAAAGCTATCTGAGTGTTTTCGCATTCAGATTGAGATGGCATGAAGGCAGGAGCCAAAGCCTGAAGTTTATCTATAGATTTGAGGATGTCAAAGAGTTTACTAGCTGAGTTAGTCGATGCTTTGATTTGACTATTGAAGTAGTTTGTTTTGGCCTCATTGAGTGCATGCAATGCCGCCTTTACCGTGCTTACTGCACAAGCTTTCTCTTCAACGTAGGATAATGTATTTCTATGCAAAATATCGATGACGCCCACACTTGGGTGCCCCATATGAATATGCTAAAATTGATGATGTTAGCATTGGGACCTACTGAACGGGAAAGCACACCTTTTACTGACCTCCCTCCCTCCTGGTTCATTACTGTGCCTCAAATGCATCTTGCTTCACTTTAAAGCCCCTGGGGGATATATGGCGGTTCCCTTCCCAACAGCACCCTGAATGTGCGCTACGCTATACTGCTTGTGGCCACATGTGCTCCATTGTATCTTACCTCAACTGGCATGGTAGGATTCCGGTATGGCGTCATCATGAACGGTGATAGCAGATAGGCACTATCCTTTGATCATTTTTACATGGTTGTTATTGGCACTTTTTTCATGGTCTGTTGTTCAGTGTTTGACGTGCACACATGCATGCATGTGCGTGCCAGTTCATACTCAGAAATGAGCCAGGCGTTGTCATATTTTCCCAATGTAAGTGTACGGTGGAGTGTTGACTGGCGGTAAATATAGATGTCATGCATGCTGCCAGGTATATTGGCATTTACTTGCATGATCACTCCATTTGTATCACCCACAACCTGCATGTTCATGGAATTACAGTGCTTGCAGTATATGTGCTCTGTCATTCGTGGGCGTACATAGCACAACATTTGTATAGTCTATGGCTCCAAGTACACAGGGAAAGTTTGCTGCTGCATGTAAATCCTGGCATACTCTCTGCCTTTCCTCCAGCGTTCTCTGCATATATATGTGCCAATGAAGACATGCACGTGATGTGATGGAGCCCAGGACCTTGTGGAGACAGTGGGATTGTGTGGCCTGTGATATCCCACCAACTATGGCAGAGGTACGCTGGAAAGAGCAGGTGACATGGAAATGTAGTGCTGTCAGCACCTTTTCCAGGGGGATAACAGACTGGGAGCAGATGGTGGGTGATGCTAGGTCTTGCTCCCAATCCCTGGCAGGGTCTAGGATGATTTGGAGTGGGAACCGGTACCTTGTATACACCTGGTCATCAGGCATCCCAAACAGATTTGTGCGTGTAGCAAATGTCCGGTTCCTGGGCATCCTCCTCCTGTATGAATATTAGAGTTGGTGTAGTGAGAGTGGTGTGTATCAGTGTTTTATTTGGTAGGAGTGTGGTACGTTTGGAGGTTTCTGGAGGGTTCTGTTTTGTACAATGGGAATATAACAAATTTGAAACAGATGAAATCGTTATTGAAATGTGTCTCACTGCAGTGTTTTTTCGTTTGAAGGTTCATCAGCCAGTGTTTATTTTAATACAATAGCTCTTTGGAAATTGTAAACAATTCACCTGCGGAAAGAAAACTCTGGATGCCATTTTATAAATCCAACTTACCTGATTGGTCATTTGTCACAAAAGGACCTCCCTTGGCAGAAGGGGTGCTAGACCTGAACTAAGAAGATGTGATACATTGTCCTGTCACTCCTCTTGTGTCACCTGACTGGGTGCAGCTCCATCGCTGCCCATTAAAACCAATTTCTGCCTAACGCTTGTGCAGAGCTGAGGAAACCTGGATGAAACCTGCTGCCACCCCCACCAACTACCGACCCATCACAACAGTCCCCTTTTTCTTTATACCCTGGAACATCTTGCATATAGCCAAGTCCAACACTTCCTAGACCGAAATTACCTTCTCTGCAAAAGGCAATATGCCTTTCGCACCAAGCAAGCACAGCACAGAAACGTCCCTGCTGGACCTAAAAATCCTAATGGATTCAATAGAAGACTATGGCAATCTCGCAATCCTGTTGCTGTTAGGACTCCCTGCTGCTTTCAACCTAGTTGATAACAACATACTGTGTCATCACCTCAGCCAGCACTTCCACTTCTCTCCTGAAGCCTATGCTTGGATCAAATCCTTTCTGCGTGATCACACCACACGAGTATGCATTGGGAATCCTCAACCGACCTAATCTCTTCACCTCTGGGCAATCCTGTAAGGCTTGCACCTCTCTTCAACACTTCATAACACATACACAAAATCCCTTTTTAATCTGTTCAACTCAAGGAAGATCATTTACACCAACTTTGCGGACAACACCCACATTCTCATTCCCATCACAGGTGAACATGCCAGTCACATGTCCACAATCAATGCTGTATACAGCACAATCCAAAACTGGTTGGCCACTCAGAACGTATGCCTAAATGATGAAAAAACAGAGCTCCTCACCGGCTCAAATGCCTGGATGCCTTCCTCTCCTCCATCTGCACTAATGGGTCAACCATTCCCATCCTCAAACAAATACAATCCTTGAGAGTGTTTCTCGTAGCCGACTTGGCCTTCACAAGGCAGTGCAATGCCCTAGCCTCATCTACTGCCTACACTGCAAGATGTATCTTACTAAGTAGGCAATTCCTCTCACCAGGCAATTGACTCACACACTGGTTCACGTGTGAACAATTATAACAGAGATAGATCCTGAAGAATAATAGATTGTATGTTTTATGAAGGCAAAACTACCACAGTAGGATATAGTCATTATTCACTGTATAAGTGCATTAACATCCTCCACTCAATATAACAGAGGAAGCTATGCCCCTGCCTTCCTACCTCCATGACCTACAGTTCAATAATGTGGACTGTGAAACCCAATGAAATGCCACCAAACAGAACTGCTCCACCCTGCGGCCTGGGTGGGTGCCTGCCTCGTTGCACTGTATCAGCCCACGGATTTCCTACGTGGGAACTGTCAAGCTGGTCCATGTATGAAAATCTCTGCCCACGAATTTAAGATTGGTAGAGAATTTGGTTTCCTTTAATAAGGAACTAAAAACGTTACTATTCAAGTAATCAGTCTTCCCCAGTCTTTGTGAATCTTGAATCATGAGTGTCTGTCCTGCTTATGTTGTCTCATTTGTATGTGTGCGCCCCGATGCTTGTGGGTTGTCGGTGCATTATAAAAATACGGCCTAGCCCCTCATGCCCATTTCAGAAATTGCCAGTCTGGGATCCCTCCCAGTCTGCCCTAAGGGAGGCCCTACCCAAAAGACCACTATTCATCCTGCACTGATGCCAATTGGCTCAGTTAATATAAGGCAGCCTCTGCTGCTCTTAAACAAAAAAGGATCCGGATCAGCCCCTCCAGTCTCAGAGAGTCCATACATCACAGGCATCACCAGCATCTTCTCGCCACAGCAACTATAGTGCATCTCCAGAAGGAGGCTTCGCCAGCGCATTGGCTACCTGTGACCTAGAGCACAAGCCAGTGCCGGCAGCAGTGCCCTGCAAGAAATGGAATCCAGTGGGAAGAAGCATCCCAGACCAACCTGTCTTACACCAACCCACACCAGCAGGCCTTCACTCCAGCCTACAGGCAGCAGGGATTGTATGTTCATATTTGGCATTTTGAGGGTCCCTCATCTATTATGTTTCTTAACAGGCCACAGCTTTCCTTCCTAGAATAGCTTCATAGATGTAGGTTTTTGCTATTGTATCATGTGAACATTTCCTGCAATGCCAATATCTCTATATACAGACAAACCTTACACTCAAGAGATGTCGGACATGTCACGCCATGACCTGATTTATGCATTATCTTAATATACGGAGCTTCTCGCATGTATTGCACTCACACCTTTATAGGTTAAGGTTAATACAAGGACATGCCTTGATGTCCTCAATAGCCCAGTATCAAACTCCATTACCTCCGTATATCTTACTCCATCAACACACGCATTAAGTGCATTCCTTCTCACCATATACACACGTGTATTGACCCATGTCCGTATGTGTTTTTACTGGCCCCACCTTGTTTTGACACGCGAGGTTGTCTATCATGCGAACGTTCGACCTGATTATACAGCCTTTTTCAACACTAGGACCACAATCCCCATCAGGCTTTGTGCTGTTATACCAGGCTACACGTGTCCTCATGCAGCCTATCACAGGCTCTTTCACTTTCGTTCTAGTCGATGCCACAACTTCTTCCTGATTGCCCACCTAGCGACTCACTATTGGTTGCGCCCCTGCAAGGAAGGTCCTGTATTCACAACTTATTCTCTCGGTGCTACACAGCGCACCATTACACCGATCCGGTGATCCCGAGATTCCTCACCTACCAAGTAAGTCGCTCGCCACTCAGAGCCTCCGGTACCATTAATTGCATGCAAGCCTAGATCATGCTGCACATGCCGAGGTCTACCAAGTAAATCGCTCACCACCCAGAGCCTCCGGTACCATTAATTGCATGCTAGCCTAGATCATGCTGCACACGCCGAGTTCTAATGCCCAGCCCATTATGCCTGTGTCCTTGGGATGAGTGCACCAGAACACACAGTCACAGCTTAACCAGGCCGGCCACTTTAAAAATTCCTAAAATTCCAATTTAGCATTTTTCACTTCTTGATGCGCCTCCACATCAGTGCGCACACTGTCTCTTCGGATCCCACACACGCAGATTTATTGCACGTGTAATCCACTCCATAGTGGTGATCAGAGCCAACCTCTATTACCTCGTACAGTCCACCACTGGACTTTAGACACCAATATGCCCTCATGTGTCTCTGCAAACCAAGTAACGTCCATTGTTCTCCACTCAGCTCTTTGCATGCCACCAATCGGCACCAATCACAAATGCATAATGCTGGCCCTCATGGTTCACACATAATTTCTCTAATCTCCCCCCAGAACTGTGGATGTAATACGCCACTCATGGGCATCGCCACATACGGGCCAATCCAATTGGACCCAGAACTTGCAGAGTAACCACCACTCTGTCTTCCAGAGCAGTGTGTTTCCTACACCGCTCCACCAAGCTCCATCACACAATGCTGAGGGAAACTGTGCAGCAGCTCTATCGTTCTTTTGATGGTAAGCTCCATACAAATGCACCTTGCAGTGTATTTGTTGGCAAAAACTAGCCACTAACAAGTATTTTAAATGATAAATTAACTACATCACAGAGGTGAAAACCCTGCCTAACAGCCTTTTCATTCCAACAGATACCACACGGACAGTGTTACCCCTCACCCCCATCCTGAAGAAGGCCACACCATCAACTAGCTCCCAACCATTGCTACAGGTGGCCGAAACACTACAGTGTCGATCTGCGACACAACACCTTGTCCTACTTTACTGTTTTACACTTGTTGTGTGTTTTGTTCTATGATACCCATGGACCATTAGCAGTCCTGGACAGCACTCACTCTTTTTATACTGTAATGTCAAATTGTCCCTTAGAGATTGTCCACGAATAAGAGGCAAACACCCTCAATATGTAAGAGGTTGGTACGCAGACGTACCCCCAATGGTAAAATTGTCAAATCTGTCTGTTATCTGTTCTTTAGCAATCAAGCAATACCTAACACCTTGCTACAACTTTGAGATTAAATAAATTAATCCAAATGTCTTGCTGTTTTGATCTACCATCCTGATTTTTTTCTTTATTGTGGGTTTTGTTTGTATCAGGAGGGGATTGATAATACAATGAAAGACAAATGTCATGCTTGAAATTAAAGATAGTCAGAAGTTGGCCAGCCATGCTGAAACGTAGGAACTGGGACTAAAGCAGAGACGGGAATACTATGTTGTCTATGAGTTTCGCTAATATAATTAACACTGCTTTATTTAATGAGCAAAGCATGTATTCTCGACATATTGCTGTGTTTTACATTGTTGCAGCAAAGGCTGTGTTCATGTATTTGACCAATTTCTGCTCAATCAGTCTGTTGTGTTTTTTATCAAAATCTCGTACATGCCCTTCTGTGCTTTAAAGTAGGAGTTAAGTTGGGGCCAAGAGATTTGTATGTATTACTATTTATGAGAGTCAAGCACGTGCAAAATGGCCACCCAGTGGATAAGAAAACATAGAAAATTAAAATAATATTCACTAAATGGGTTCTACATCACCATTCCTGTGGTTGGGTATTTATTTGTTAGTGAAACTGCCACTGTGTTGTTTGTTGTTATTATTGCATGATTTGTGCTTGGATATGGGTTTGCCTTTGGTAACAGAAGGATCCTGGAGCTCACTCCATTATCCTACAGGGGCAGCACCCACTGGGCTCCCTAGCTCTCCTACAAAGCTCTGGCATGGACTATGAGCGGTGTGGTCCATCCTCTTCCACCAGACAGGTTTCTTACTCATGGTCTCTATGCTTGCAGGCGGAGCAGATTCATCTTCCTCTTTCTTGCAGGTTGCAAACTGCTCAAGCCATTAGAGTGCCATCACTCTAGCTAGCGGTTCTTCTACTATGGGGGTCATTACAAGGTTGGAGGTAGCCATGGTGCTAATAGCACCATGGCTACGCCCTTACCGCACACCGGGTCCGGGTTCCTCGAATGAGGAATTACCGGGTCATTCCAACCTTGGAGGGCCCGGTAATTCCTCATTCAAGGAACCCGGACCCGGTACCTCCCCATTCCCATTCGAGCCCCCATAGGGCTCAATGGGAATGGGGAGCATGCTAATAACAGGCCCGTTAATAACGGGCCCGTTATTAGCATGCTGGTCCTTCAGCAGCTCCCACTAAGTGCTCCTGGTAAAACCAGCCGCCTTTAGAGGGACCCGCTAAAGGACCGTTAACCCCTTACCGCCAAGGTCGGAATGAGGCCCTCTGAAGTAAAGACAACAGGCCTCATTACACGGTAGATGGTAAGGGTTTACCGGTACCGGTAAACCCCTACCGCCTTACTACGAGGTCCCTTTGCCGGACCCGACCTCAACAGCTGTTAAGGAACGGGCCCGCAAGGGACCTTGGTGCTAATTACGGTACCGCAATTTGCGGTACAGTAATTACCTCCTTCTCCATTCCCATAGCCCCCTATGGGGGCAAAAATGGGAATAGGGAAGTGCTTTGGTGAATGGGGAATTACCGCCCCGCTCACCTTGGAGTAGGTCGGTAATTCCGCCATCCACCAAGGCGGACACGGTAAAATACCGGCGGCAACCATGGTGCTAATAGCGCCATGGTTACCGCCTACCGTGTAATGAGGCCCATAATCTTTTTTCAGCATCTGCCAAGGACGTTTGTAGTTTGGTTGGTTGCACAGGGCTGAATTCCATGCCACGACACAAAGGCTTATTTGTGAGCAGTCTCTTTCCAGGAAATGCCGCAAATGCAAAAGGACAAAATTCTTCAGCTCCCATCATTTGCATAAAATTGCAATATGTGAAAGTTGTAATGTTCAAAGTATATGAGTACGTATAACATGTCGGCATAGAGCAAAGCTAAAAATGTTGGTTATCCCAAATAATGATTTCCATTAGGATAATTGATGAATATTTGGAAGTTCCCTGGCTGCTTGGCTACCTAGCTGACTCTGCATCCCCTAAATATGCCCCCGTTTATATCCTCTCAGGGGTTGTCCATGGAGGTAGGGGGAACATCGTTGGGATGTGATAGTGTTCTTTTTCTCCAGAGGAGTCTGTGGTGAATGCCTTTGGAAGGGCACTTGCCACTTCAATGCCCGCACTGTCTAAATACTTTGGTATGTCTGTTACAAAAAACTGTGTTTCTGGAGGTTACTTAGAGTACTCCTTGTTCTCAAGGTACATAGAGACATGCAGGGGCATTTCAAGATAATGTGGGTGTCCATCCACACTTGCCAAAGTCCCTTTACAAGATAAACACCTTGAGAGGACTATGGATGTGTGCTTTGTTTTTCTTCCTGCCCCACCAGCACTGGGTTTATACCGATATGCGGCCATCTTTGACAGGTGTCTTTCAGGCACCGGATTTGTGCTGAGGGAAGGCCAGAAGTAGTCACACAGAGCAAACATATCCATTGATTCAAATTCATCACACTAGGATACTTGGCAGAAACACCAACTTCTAAGTTTTCCCCGGACATCGGCTATTTCTCTGGCATGAGGATCCCTTGGAAGTTACTTCCACGGTGTTCTTGATGATTCCAACCCTATCTCTTCCTGGAGTCAACATTCCCATGTAGCGTTTATGCCCAACCCAGCGTTCCTATCTGACCCCAAATCATAGGAAATATGTTCTTGTATCAAATGGTCTGTTATACCAGGAAGCTCACAAAAATTATCTAGGTTCTTATTTTTCAGAAAATAATTAAAGGTGAATGTCCCACATCTGGCATATAGAATAAAGTATATACATTCCAATTATTGATCCATAATTGTCAGTCATTTTTCTTGGGTATGGAAAAGATACTACCCGAGGTATTGAAAGGCCTGGTGTAACTGCCAGGATAGACTGGTAAATTATTTGTTTCCCTTAATACCATTTTCTAATGCCATGGAAAGAAAAGTAATAAGGGGTAGCCTCTCATACTGCGTTTTGATTGGCTGTGCCAGCTTGTCCTGTGTTTTAACTGGCATGTCAATGCCTGAATCCCATAAGAGAGGTCTGCTCTAGCCGATGAATCAAGAGATGTCCTTGTTAAAGTACATCTGTAATGGATTTGACCATAACATCTGTAGTATCAACTTGACACTGTATTAATCATGTTATTCAGGCAACGCAACTGCAGGTCAGTACACCGTTTAAGAACACACACTTTGGATTTTGTATTAGGTATATTATAATGCCATAACAGTATGAAATTATGTTCATGTTGGCTGTATGTCAATAGGTCAATAACTCACTTAAGAACAGTCTCATTGGGTTTGACAATAACAATGTCATGCCACTGTGTAAACACATGTCCATAATAGCTGTGCCTTTATAGGCCAATATCCCCATGTAAGTACTTTAACACTGGTGTTGCCCATGATGCCTATATTAATGCCATTGCGCTGCATAAAATAAAAAAAATAAAAAACATGTCATGTCTGTGTCACTGTAGGACAGTATCCACATGTATGAACGTTCAAATTGCCTTACTCCTGAATGTCAGCAATATGTTTATACTAGTTTTAAGATAATAGGTCCTTGCTTGCTGTGCCAATATAGACCAGTATACCCATGTAAGGAGTTTCACATTACATTTTCCTATAATCCAGTAATAATTCCATGCCAAAGTATGAAAACATGTCCATGCTGGCTGTGCCAATATGGAGTATACCCTACATACGAATATGCAAGTTGGCTTTGCCCACAACTCCAATAATACTGCCATGTCACTTTATGAAAACATGCCCATACAGACTGTCTCATATTGTCGGGTATTCCCATGTAAGAATGTTGGTTTTGCCCATAATGCCAGTAACATTGAAATGCCACATTAAGAAATCATGTCCATGCTGGCCTTGCAACTGTTGGCCAGTATCCCCACATTGTCCTATGAATTGGCAAGACAATGGGCCTCATTACACGGTAGGCGCTAAGGGATTACCGGTACCATTAAGGTCGCCGGTGCCGGTAATCCCTTAGAGCCCTACTACGAGGTCCCTCAGCGGGTCCCGTCCTTAACGCCTGGTCTGACCAGGTGTTAAGGACGGGACCCGCTAAGGGACTTCAGAGCTAATAACGGTACCGCAAATTGCGGTACCGTTATCAGCTCCTTCCCCATTCCCATTGAGCCTATGGCGGCTCGAATGGGAATGGGGAATGGTATTTGGCATGGGGAGTTACCGGGTCCTCCAGGGACGGAATGACCTGGTAAGTACCCATACCGCCTACCCGGACCCGGTATGCGGTAAGGGAGTAGCCATTCCGCTAATAGCGGCATGGTTACCTCCTACCGTGTAATGAGGCCCAATGTATTTCCAATGCAGCAAAATAATGTCAAGTGTCCTTTGTGATTTACACATATCAAATCTGTCAACCAAATAAATTAGTGTATGTGATTAATTGGTGCATATGAATACATATTTCAATTATGAATATGAATACATATTTGAATTAGGAATGTGTGGCAGGTTTACCATCTCTCATCACAATGCCAATCTCTACATATCAGGATCTTGACTAATCGTACATATGTTCTTGTGTCATCTCCTTTGAGGATTGTGTCTTCAAGTTCTTCCTTGTTCGCAAAATCTCCTGTCATAGGATGAGAATTTAATGTAATTACTTACATGAGAATCACCTTGATGATTATCTATGTATGCACTTTCAGCTAAGCCGGTCAAGTTAATGGGCCTCATTACACGGGAGGCGGTAAGGGTTTACCGGTACCGGTAAGGGCACCTTTACCGGTAAACCCTTACCGCCGTACTACAAGTTCCCTTTGCCGGACCCGACATTAACGGCTGGTTTTGCCAGCCGTTAAAGTAGGGTGCCGCAAAGGGACCTTGGTGCTAATTATGGTACCGCAATTTGCGGTACCGTAATTAGCGCCTTCCCCATTCCAATTATGCCCTATCGGGCAAAAATGGGAATGGGGAAGTGCCTTGGTGAATGGGGAATTACCGCCCCCGCTCACCTTGGAGTAGGGCGGTAATTCCGCCATCCACCAAGGCAGACACGGTAAAATACCGGCGGCAACCATGGCGCTAGTAGTGCCATGGTTACCGCCTACCATGTAATGAGGCCCAATGTGTTTCATTTCCTTCAGAAGAGTAGCTGACTTAGGAGCCCCTCAATTTATCAGGTCGTATTTTTACTGTTTTGACTGTTTCTTCATTGCAGCTGGTGCATAATGTGTGTTTGGGGCGAAAACACTCCCAAAAAGTACAGGCCATCACAGATTCTCTGCGATGCAGTGTGCCCCACAACAGGACACATTGCTTTGGTGGTGATGTGCGAAGTATAAAAGACCATCATTATAACATAATAACATAATATGGCAGGGACTCAAATCACATAAAGCCTGCAGCAGCAAAAGTCCCTGGATGTCCTCTTTTCGGATGCTGTGCCAGATTGGGAGCCTGCAGGGTTTCTGTCTCTTCAAGCACTAGGTGGTATTGGAGATCATTGCCCAGTTGGAACCAGGGAGGCCATCTACGTGTGTACTCTCAGAACTTTCTATGGGCCAAGTGAATAAAGGACAAGTCAGGGATGGAAACAATCAAGCATTGGTAACTTCCCTCCCTACTTCCTGGGCACAGATATTAGTGCAGAGAAGAAGCATTTGGAGGATGAAGCTGTGTTTTAGGTAGGGTTAGCTAGGGTTCATGTATGTGCAATCATTCTGTGAAGTCTGTGTGTAAACCTGTGCATTCATGTGTGCAGGCATATGGACAATTTTGGGTGTGCATGTGTGTGTCTGTGTGTGTATGTGGGGAGACCATCATGGATTGCAATAAAATATGTATTACATTACAACCCTGGAATTTAGTGGGCACTGGCAGAAAAACATTGGGCCTCATTACGACTTTTACGTAATGGGTTAACGGGCTCCACTAAAGGAGGCGGACCCGTTAATCCCATTACGCAAAATTACGAGGTCCCCTCGCGGGTCCCGGTAAGGACGTAAAACTAGCCGGCCTTAGTGGGACCCACTAAGGGACCTCGGAATGCGGCGGTAGGGGGTTAACGGCACCGGCATCCTTACCGTTGCCGTTGACCCCTTACCACCGGCTTCGTAATGAGGCCCACTGTCTGCATGTCAATAGGTTTCATAGAGGAATCTTGGCATATATTGTTGGACCCAGCCTTCATGAACAGGAACTTTATAGTGGCAGTGCTCGCATTTATTTTAGGTATGGGCATCATGAAAGTGTGCTTTACGGTGTGGCTACAGTAAGTTCAGAAGGTATCTGACCCAGCAGTTTGGGCTCGACTGACCCTCCTTGGGGTGGGAGCAAGCCTGATTTGCATATCATCTTTCACCTTTCTGTAATGTCTTGACAGGCTGAAGAACAATGGTCTAGGGGGTTGCCCAGGGCTACATCCCAGGTGAAGATTCATTCTAAAACCTTCGAGTCACCACTTGTTTTATTTTGCTTCAGTTACCCTGAGTGGGATGGGTATGTCTAGACACAGGGTGTGAGCCACCTGGGCATAGTAAGGCATGCATCTCTTTACTGATGTTGCCCACTGAGGATAAAACATGTCTGCGGATGCTTGTGGTCTCATGCAGAAGGGAAGTGACCAAGCAGTTTGGCTAGACTGCGCGTTCTTGGGGTGTGACCAAACCTCAGTTGCATATGCTCTTTACCCGTTCTGGTATGGCTTAGCAGGCTGAAGAAATGTGGCCTGGAGTGTTTGACCAGAGCTACCCCAGAGGATAAGATTCATTCTAAAGCTTCCAGCCATTACCTCTTTGGTTTTGCATTACTGTGCCAGGGCTGTTATTTATTGAGGGCATAAGCACCATGATAATGGCAATTAAGGCATACATTGTGGGCACAGGAATCAATGAAAATGTGCTTTATAGTATCTCTATCCCAGCATCCAGGTTATGTCCCTTCCCAGATCCCAGTGTAATTCACTCCCCAGCCCCCCAGTCTCTCCAACAATCCCCTCTATTGGTCTTACCCAGGTCTTCCGGGTCCTTCTCTTCCCAGTCTCCCGGTTCTCTACTCTGGGCCCCTGCTCTCTTCATCCATCTCCAAATTGTATCAAGACAAAATGTATTTTTCTTATGTCAAATAGAAAAATACTGACTGATTTAGAAAGAGCGATCTTTCTAATGAAACTGTCATGCCACTGCTACACACTAGTGAGCACAGGGGCTAGCAGGCACACTGTTGGAGAACAGGAGAACAGGTACGTTTTTGTGTGTGTGTTTGTGTGTGTGTTGCGTGTTTGTGTGTTTTTTCGGTTCGAGGAATTCTGGATTGGGGAGGGAGGCGGCAGGGGCTGAGGAACAGGAGTTTTAGGGGTGAAACCCTCCAATTTCAAACACATCCCACATGAGAGGGTGGTGGTGGGAGGCAAAGCAACGTGATGTTGTTGCTTTTTGCAGGGGGGGCTAAAATCGGGCTAAAATCGGCTGGAAAAAAAATCCATGTTTTGGTTAGGCGACAAACTAAAAGAAAACATACCAAATAGAACCCTCTAAATGGGCTCCTTGCTAGGACTCCCACAGTCTCCTGCCACGGTCCTTGCTAGGACCCCCACAGTCTCCTGCCACGGGCCCTTTCATATGGCCTGAACCACCTTCTATCTCTCTAGCCTAAGGCAATTCAGGTGTGTTTCCATATGTAGCTTGTAGGAAATAGTTGTAGTTGTACTCTGTCCCTGTGCATAGCTTGGAAGGTGGGACACTCTCTCTGATCACCACACCCTGGCCCCACCCTATGGATCACTGCTTGATTTTCCCTTCTGAGTTTGGGTCCCGTTCATCCACCTGTAGTTTAGCACATGATTCCTCCAGACCCACACAACGGAATCCTAGTTTGCAGGTGCTAACCGCTCCACCAGATCACCTGAATTGATTCGGGGTTTCTGAGGTGACAATGTGATGGGCCCTTGCCTCCCGTTTGTGGCATTGTGGTTGTAGCCAGATCATAGTCCACACACACGCTCGGCTGCCAGCATCAGCTGGCTACCTCAACATCCACCAGTAGGTCCAGAAAGGGATCCTTTATCACATCGCCTCCACTGACAACATTCTTCGTTCACCACCAGTTTAGGATCATGAGATATATCTAGTGCAAAGCTTTCCTAGATGTTGTTGTATAGAGAATTCCGGGCTAATACAAATTCAAAATGGTAGTGTTACTGGTCCACCCATATTATTCCTCTGTCCCAACCCCATATATTTCACAGTCAGCATGCTTTTCTCCAGCCTTCCTGCAGTGGCAGCACCCCTTGAAGCCTGAGGGATGGAGCACCCCATCTTTCTTTTCCTTTAGTACATATAATAGAGACTAGAGGGTATTCTTAATGACCCCACCAAACAATACTTCCTTTTCAATACTCACATTGCTTCATTCATGCATTCAATACTCCTTGCATTCGTTCCATTGCACCCCATCTTTCACCATCAAGAACACCTGGCAGGTTGTCAGTGTCATTCTGAAAATAAAGAGATGGAATGGTCGCTAAACAAGGAGAGGGGTGACCCACGTAAGGGGTACCATTTTGGACTGCAGCTGTGTGCACTGTGTGAAAGGAGTTGGCCCCTTCACTGATCACCTGAAAATGTCTTCTTATGCAAGGAAAGGCTTTGGCCCTTTTGGCAAGTGCCAATCTAGCCACTATACATAATTAATTAATTTAACAACATAATAACACCTGAGAATGTTGAGTGAGGTTTAAGATGGCTCTGAGCCTGCCAACCAACATACTACAAACGATCATAAGGGGGAGGGTTCGGGGGGGGGGGGGGGGGGGGGAGGGAGAGGAGGAGAGAGAGAGAGAGAGAGAGAGAGAGAGAGAGAGAGAGAGAGAGAGAGAGAGAGAGAGAGAGAGAGAGAGAGAGAGAGAGAGAGAGAGAGAGAGAGAGAGAGAGAGAGAGAGAGAGAGAGAGAGAGAGAGAGAGAGAGAGAGAGAGAGAGAGAGAGAGAGAGAGAGAGAGAGAGAGAGAGAGAGAGAGAGAGAGAGAGAGAGAGAGAGAGAGAGAGAGAGATTGATTAAGGATTAAGGATTTTGGGATACACTCAGGAATGACCAGCAACTCTGGTCTCTGCCCCACTTACTCTTGACACATGTTGTTCTACAGCGCATTGGGCATTGAGCTGGTGGCAAATGTGCCATCTGGCCACTGTGTACAGCATCTGAACATGTTAAAGTGTGAGATACGACTCCCAGCAATGCAGATAATGCCTGCCAACCTACATACTAAGAAAGTTGAAAGGTGTGTCTAAGGTATTCATATCTCAAGCAGCTGTTTCTCTGAACCCATCAACTATAGCAATGACCGTATGGGAATGAGTGGAGTCTCCAGACTGTCCTCTTTCTACATCTGTCAATGCCAAGCTCCTAGTGTCACCTAGGGTAAATGTACATATTGCACAGAGACAGAGAGATACAGAAGGAGAGCGAGCCATCAGATAGTGATCAACAGTGGCAATATGAGCCTGTCTAAAAGAGGCTAAAAAGAGGCTAGCGGTAGGAGCATATTGAGGAAACCAGGTGGTAAGTCTTTTTCCAGATTTTGCTAGGACTTCTAACGCATTGTGCGACATTCATGCTTTCGGTACGTGGTTTTCGGTTTGACAGCCTATCCGGGTCGCTGAATGCTCACTGCAACAAACCGCTCAAAGTCAACATTCCAACACAAAAAACATATACCAACTTAGCCACACAAACAAGTCAATTTAACACCCCTCATAACAGTTGAATATCATAACACTACACCTTCAGCACCAACTTCAATCCCACGTAGCATTTCCCCACGGGCACACAAGGTTTCACTTTGGCCACAAATACCTCTAAGCTTTTGAAACGGAATATATACAAAATGAATCCCCCCAACAGAGATCAGGTTATCTTGCATTTTCCTGTCTATCCCTACTAACCTTGGCACCCTGCTCTATTTCGGATCTTCCAGAGTGCCCAGAGACCATGCAAATGGCAGCCGAGCATGGTAAACATACCAATAACAGAACCACACAAGAATATAAGTTTTAGGGGAGTTGACTTTCCTGCTGTTCCATATTCTTCGAAAATGAGCTTGATGCATTATCTACAACAGTATGAATGCTGAGCAAAAAAGACCTAAGGACATCTTCTGATAGAAAGATAATATCCTTGTAAAGGAACTCTTCTATCCGATCTCTTCTTCCTTGTCTGGGAGGATTAGATAGGTTATTTTTAGGTTTAGTTGGGTTATGTTTCTGGTTGGATAGGTATATCAATATTTGGACTCTGTTATTCTAGAAATGCCACGGCTCTCAAGGGTGTTGATGTGGTGTCCAATTAAAAGACACACTCAAGCAAGTTCCTTGATCAAATGAGGCCTTATTTCATGAATTATATTGAAAACCTATTTGTTATCACTTTGCTGTCATGGTACTTATTCGATGTTGAATGTACCTCATTCCCATGACATGTAACATGGAATGCACCTATTAATTATGATTGACACCAGTCGTGGTTCCATTAATGACATTGAGAAAAGTATAATCCCTCATCTATTTATGCATGATCTACTGTTGTATTTTCATTTTTACATCATAATCTTAGGGGACTACACCAATGTGAACTATCTGATGCTTTCCATGCCTTAGGACAAGCCATTGGCAGGTTGAATGGTCTGGTCACTGCATGGACAGGACAGGAGATGCTCGTTTGTGCATCTGAATTAATATAAGCTGTTGATTATTGGTCAAGGACATTTGTGGGAGGCATGTTGATCGAAATGTTTGGTTGAATTATGAGATCTGTAGTTCTTTTTTGTTCATGTTATTTTAATGAATAACACAAGAGGCAACATGATATTGCTCTAGGAGCCATTCATAGAATAACAATGTACCATCATAGTTCCTAGTAACAATTGACATAAGGGTCCCTCCTTTAATGTGTGCCCTGTACAGAATGGGGCAGATTCTAAAAAATGAGCGTGAATGCATAACGGGCAGAGGAATTGTTGTTTTCATGTGCACATATTGCTGAAATGCGCAGGCCACCTTATTGTCAAAGGTGCCCTGGCCATTTCGGGAGGAGCTGGACAGTAGCACATAGATGTGCAGTGCAACCTCCTTGCATGAATGACGTTAATGCATGTCTGGCTGACGCGCAGTTGCTGACAGTGCTTCTCTCAGAAGTTGTGAAATACAGCATAACCCCTGTCAAAGCTGTGCATCCCCTTTGACTGTTGGGAATATTACTCATTTCTGCGCATTTACATCGCATTTGTGAAACTGAAATGTGCTTTCAAATATGCAGAAACACCTTGTTTGCGCACACATGCAAAGAAGTGAAACAAGGCACCCGCATCAGCCCTTCTATGATGTTCTAATTCAGATTGTGTGTGTGGATTGGAGGGCGTAAATCTGACGTGGCCACCCTGTCAAGCACATAGGTGTTCAGGCACCCATCACTCTCTGCAACAGTGGTAGAAGTGAGGCTGCTCACATACCCAGTGTGCCCAAGAAAGATAGGGAACCAAGCAGAAATCTGGTATGCACCTCATCAATTGTGAGAGCCCTAACTCAAATGGGTGCCAGGTGTTGATGTCCTGTGCCAATGTATTTTAAATGTGTTTAGTAAACGGTGTATTTAACACCAGAGACATGCATTTATTATGTATGCATTGTTTTGATTTATCACTTGCTTTTCCGTGTGTTTTTATATACACTTATTATGTGAGTGTGGGAAATATACAGTATTATATGTTACTTGTTTAATATTTGTACTTCCCCCTCTTGTATTTACAGTAAATACTGTTCTGGTTTGTTTTATGAGATGCAGACTCTCATAGCTGAAGTAATGTTTTACCATTAAAGTGCTACATTTCCCTGAATGCATGTGGCATATGGATAGGCCCTGGCGAGTCTGGCGACCAGCTGTTACTGAAGTCCCGGTGAAGCCCTGTCAAGCAACTGATCCCGGAGGACCACTGTCGGTGATTCAACCCTCTGGTGTGGTGGGAACTACTGGTCTCGACGTCTCCTCAAGCATAAGCCAACTGAAGTCCTCGAAAGAGTCTCTGTGCCATCCAGTGGACTGACCAACTCCAAATTGGTCATCATTGAATCATTTAACACCTACAGTATTGTATTTATTAATTGTTTCAATGTAATGACTTTTTTTATTGGATTTGTTTGCATTTATTCACATTTCTCTTTGGCTGCCGTTTATAATAAGCATTAGGAGAAGGTCACAACAGCATGCATGAATGTGTGCATTTGTGGATTATTCATCATAACTTTATTTGACACAAGCCATAAAAGTACAGTACATTGCACCATCATTATACATACATACATCAGTTACATGAATGCAAAAATAATTATTAACCCATCACTGCCCATAAAGTTTGAAAGTGAAGCCACATTCTTAGCCTACCTAGATATCATTAGCGTCGCCTTGACACATTCTTACGAATACATATATTTCTTTTTTTATGGATCTCCTGCTATTTTAATAGAACATAGTTTTAGCAGAGTGTTTAATATTTCACATTTTTATGAGATAGACTCTTGCAGATGCATTTATATTTTTTACGATAGGATACTACGGGTCAGAGAATGTAGGTGGCATGTTTGTGTGTGGTACATACAAACAGAAGAAGAGAAAAGTATCCTGTGTAGTTGTGAAGACCAAAGGAAGATCCTGACAAGGCTGGTGACTAACTGTTACTGAAGTCCCATTGAAACCCTGTCAAGCTGCTGATCCCTGAAGACAAATGTCGGTGATTCGACCATCTGGTGTGGAGGGAACAACTGGTCTCGACGTCTCTTCAAGCATAAGCTAACTGAAGTTTTTGAAAGAGTCCCTGTGCCATCCAGTGGACTGACCAAAACCAAATTGGTCTACCATGTTAGGAGCCTCGTGGTTCTGCATTTTTCTCGGAACTTTAAAGACTACTAGCTTGTCTTACAGAGGTCGTATGTGGCAAATGTTGGCATTCCAACATCCGAGGGGCCCGAGATTCAAGGCTGACTTTGACTGTGACAGCTGTGTCCTCTGCTGTCGCCCTGCAATGGTGACAATCACCAGCAACTGCTTTCCCACATGCAGTTGTGTGCTGAAAGGAGGCCTGCACCCAGGTAAGCTGCATTCTACAACTCAAACACGTTGCTCGCGGCCGACCGGGGATTCACTCAAACCTGCAACTCCTGGGCACCGAGGTCTGGAAAGAATAGCAGAAAATGCGACCTCGGACGACCCTCTGAAGATCTACCACGTCTAAATAGAAACTGGAGTACGGGAGGTGAGTTACATCTGTACTTACCGGAATACCCATCTCCCCTTCTAAAAGTGTTCCTAACTTCAGAAACGTTCTCATTACTTTTGCCTTGCCTTTGCTTGTTCGCGCAAGCACACCGAAAGCTGGGGGCAGTTTTTTTTTTCACTAGACTACAGCCTTATCTTACTTTTACACCCATCTCCAGGTCCCCAGGAACCCTACCTTAACTTGATCTTGACTCACAATAAAAAGTGCAGAACTTTGTGGACTTTGGGCAAAAGTCCCCATTCAATTTAGGGTTGGGCATAAACAGTTAGAATTCTATGTCCTGTAGTCAGTTGGTGCTCTCTCTAACCAGTCGACTTTCCTTTCAGTTATGGGCGGGGGTTATTTGATGGCTCTGCACCAACTACAGTGACTGTATATAAGTTGTATAGTGTTTTAGTATTGTGTGATAACATTACTTGCTAATAGTCATTTTCTAAGTTTTTGCTGAGCCTACTACAAATGTGCTACTTTTGTAAGGTACCCGCTTCCCCACCGTGGCAGCTAATCATTGGAACTCTCTCCCACCCATCTTAAGAGCTGAGAACTCTTACTGGGCCTTCGACAAAGCCCTGAACACTTGGCTGTTTGCCTAACACTATCGACTGGCCTCAGCGCACTGTTGTAAGTATGCTTTTTTTCCCTATGTCCCCACAATACATGTAACTGGCTGAAACAGTGCCTTGATGCCCTTGGGCTTAGACCCATTACACATGTAAAAATAAAATACATATAAGTCACCTGACCAGCGCCAGCTTCATAAAAATTACTTTTGACTGAAAGCTGGGTACTGTGAAACCTGTGGTAGCTGTGCTGCAGTCTAAGGAACATTTTCTTTCCTCCTCGGGACTTCGTCCCTGCTCTGGTCACCACTTTATTTCGTTTTGTTATTGGGGCTTTGGACCAAGGACCTGTGTCTTCTTTTATTTATTTATTTAATTGGTTTATTATAACACGCCTAATACCATACCTGAGTTTGGTTTATAAGTGTGGATCCGGGATTCGAAAATCTGTTGCTCTGTGGGGTCTTGCTTCCAAGACCAGAGGGTTGCCCCTGTGACTCAGGTTCATTTTGCACCACATGTGCAGCAAACGTATCCAGTATTACATAAAACACATTCCCTGATTTTTGGGTAGAAATGTACTGGCTGACATTGAAAATCTAATATTGCATAGCACATTCCTTTAACGTCGATATTGAGTTGTGTGCCTCCCCAGCAGTTTCTTCAAAGTAGATTTTGAGCTGCCCTCACCTCCCCATGCAGCCCTTCCCTTGCTACATCCGAATCCCATCTGTTACTGAATGAATGCTAAGAACGAAGCCAGGAGCACAACCAAGAAAACATGTCCAAAGTTACAATGATATACACTCCCTTTTTTGTATTTCATCAAAGTTTCAGATAAAGATAAATAAAAACAGTACTAGAGGACTCATTAACATATAATTCAAAATATAGAAAATACACAAACTTTAAATATTTATCACATGCCCTTGTTTACGAACGTCACTGGTAGCACCTTGTTAATATAATCAACTCGCTGGGATACCCGGCATTGCCCGTGCCCTGATCGAGTGGTGTCTCATCTGCCCTGGAGGATGTTGCTCTTGTCCTCTTGTCGGCAAGTCTTGCTTCAGTTTGCATTGGCATCTCATTTGCCCTGGAGAAAGTCACTCTTGTCCTCATGTCAGCATGTCATGTCATGCTGCTGTTTGTTGTTGTGTTTCAGAAGCTCTTGATATTGATTTTCGCTTTGCATCAGAGGGAGCTTTTCCAGGTGATGTTCGTTTTTTGTGCGGCTTGTTTCAGTCACTCAATGGCTTCAGCACATTTGAGAAAATGTCCAAGAAAGATTGATTGATTGATTGTGCTCTCTTCTTGTGAATGAACTTAAGTAAACTGTTACTTTGACATTTCCCATATTTGGAGTGGCGTGATAAAAATAAATTCAAAATGTATTTATTGTTTTTAATTCCCTTTAAAAATTATTTAATAAACACTGTCGAACTGTACACACATCAAACATTTTGCTTCAGACACTTTTCCAAATTTTGCCTCCTTCCAATTCCTACTGTAGTGAATCGGGGAGAGCATCAGTAAATGAGGGTGTCTAGAAATTGAATGTTTTGCATCCAAACATAGACTGCAATCTTGCCCCAGATGAATGAATCATGCAAAATTTGGTAGCAGTGGGCTCAACAGTGTGGATTTGTATAGCCGGACAAACATATGCACACACATCCAACATTTTATTTGCATATACGATATTTGCATCCGAACATAAACTACGATCTTGCCCCAACAAAAGAGGAATCCATGTGGAGTCTGGTAGACGTGGCTTCACTGGTGTGGATTTTTATAGCCGGAAAAACATACACACATGCATACATTCAGCTTTATATATAATAGAGATTGTCTGACCACAGATGTCTTGTACAAGATCTTAAATCCAAAACATTTAGATGTGATCTATGAGTAATACCTTGTTCAGGCTTTTATGAATACACTTAAAATATCCTTTGGGGTGCAGAATCACCTCTGAATTGGATTGAAGCATAAGAACTCATGTGGAATTAACATCCCAAAATAACATGATTCAGAATAAATGCTTTCGGAATGGCAGGGATCATAATACCGGAATAGTCTTGATGTCAGGGTGTATTGAGGACAAAATGTATTCATAGCAGAAGCCGCACCACACATCCATTGTTCTCCTGGAAGTAGGCTATGTCCATTATGCCCTCAACGATGACAATGGTGTCTGAGCCATTCATGGTGATACTCCCATGCAGACATGGAGGTCATTTTCTATGTCCTGCAGATCAGAAAAAGCGGCAGCAAATGTGGGGGTAATCTTTATTGCCACTTTGGAAAAAGAGAAGATTCCTCGGTTTATCTGCCCAACCTGACAATTGTGCATGACTTACCACCAACTTGTGATTTTCATTCTGGTTGTAATGAAATGGCTTCCTATGGAACCCAGTGTCCACCCACTGGTGTGGTAGTAGATGGCATGTGAGGAACATCCAGAGCATGCCAATGCATTGCTCGATTTTTTTTTAGGTGTTAAGAAGCTCCCTCTGCTTTGCCCTCATTTCTGGGCCCATATGAAGTAGCTTAATTGCATAGCAAAATAAATATCTGCAAGGACTTCTCCAAGATGAGGTATTTTAAGTGGGGTATGATAGTGAGAAAACAGGACCACAAGGTGTTTGGAAGGTGTTAGTTTCATTGTCTTATATAGTACTGCAGCCATCAACACTTGGGGCCATTATCAGGGCCTAATGAAATGGTGAGAACACTTGCTAAAGGCTAGAGGTGGTATTTAGCGCTCTACAGGAAGGCCCAAATATTTCAATAAAGAGATACTAATAGATTATGCAAAAGTGTGATATGCTATAGAAATGCAAGCCAGTTTCTGTGATACAAATCCATCCTAAAATGTCATGGAAATAAATGTAAAAAATTGTCACAAACTGTCTGTAATGATTTGGGTGTAAGGGGTAAAGTGGGGGATTTACCTCCAGCAAGAAACTGGAGGTGAATCCACCACTTTTCCATCAAAACATCTTCGGGTTTTTGCACGGTTATACCTGTGCTGAAAAATCCACCGAAACCTATAATTTGGCAGTGCGGGAAAAACTGTGAGAATTCTGCTACCGTCAAAAAAAGCAGCAGCTACAGAAATGCTGTCACTTTTTTCCACCACCTCCAAATTTGTAATGCGGCACAAAGTTCTCAAGTTCATCCAAAACACTGCACATGTGGAACATGACCTGTCTCTACTGCCGCACGGCGGAGAGGTTGACGAGGCGCTGTTCATTTCTCTGTAGGTCTATCAGCGATGCACACATATGATTAGCTGAAGCAAAGATCACTCACTGAGACAAAGGATCTAATTTCAGCCCAAAGCTGTCATTGTGAATCCTCAGATATTTCAAACGTAGATGCTCTCACTAAGACAGGAAAATATAGTTCTTGGGATTGAAAGCCTTTTAGTCCAATGTTCTATCTTCTCCTCTTTGCTACGTGTATTCTGGGGATGTTCTTTATATTTCGAAGGTAGACATAAAAGTCAAATATGTTCACACAGGGTCAAAGGCTATGTCATCACTAGTTTAGAAATAACAGCAATAGTGTAGTGTGACCTAAGGTTTTATTTATACTCTCCTATGGACTTTCTTATGTTTGTCAAATTGTTCATTTTGGACTGAGTGTTTGTAGTAACCTTCAAATACGCATTGCATGTGTAGACTTTACTGTTTTAGCTAGTAAGTTTAACGCCTGTAAAATAGTATTTTTTGTATGGTAAATCCGTATTTTTTAAGTGTTTAAATTCGTTACTTTTTCGGGAATGTCAGGATTGTCTCATATCACAGTGGTACGTGTGTTCCCTAATTATGGTTTCAAATGTATTTGCTATATTTGTTTCTCCGACACTGGGTGTTTTGTGTAGGGCCAAAGTCTGTTGTTTTCCAACTTGTATCACTGGTCTATAGCCATGCCTGTGCTTGCGTTTTTCAGGTCTTGTGTTCATGCCAGAAATGTTTATACTCTCCATATCTTGCTACCATTTGTATTCAAAGACTGCACCTTGATCTTCCTATGCAGAAATTTTTGGTACGCCTGTGTGTTTTCCACATTGTGTGCACATGCCCGATGAGTGGTATGTTCCAAATCGTATGCAGGGTTTTCTTTTTTTCTTTTGGACTCCATTTTTTGGCTCAATAACCACAGAATGAGTGATTAGACTGAGATTGAGTCTATGCAAGGCCAGCACTGTTACTGCAGTAGCTGGAAATTAGCAGACTAGCCTGCCCACTAGCCCCACAGACCTTATCTACCACCACATTGTTAAATGTGAATCAAAGTTGAATGTCCCCTCAGAGTTGTGGACTCACGCAGGCATCATCATCTCACTCATAAGATCAAGAAGTAAGTGGCAAAGCGACCAGAAGGTTGAGGATGGAGAGAAAACAGATCACACAGAAGCAGCTCCCTGTGGAGTCCAATTTATTTGAACTATCAAGTACTCTGCAAGGAAACAAGGCAATCAACAGCACCGAGATTGCCAGCGCATCACTTGGCACTGCACAAATGTGTTCATTAGAATGGCACCGCTTTTCTATAACCTGAAGAATTGATATCCAGAGTTTTCACTTCTCTCGCCCAGAGGATGAACCAAATATCTGCAGACAGACAGCGGAACAGGGTTTTTCTGATTTCACAAATAATGTGTAACTCTCACAATCTGCGCATCAAAAGGTAATTACTGGATGCCGGCTGTGATCACTTACGGATTGGGGGAAAATTGACTGCATCGCCCCCTGACTGTGGATCCATGTGTTAAGCGAGTGTTGCAGATCAGCTGGAAATCTCAACTTCTGACCCTCAATGGATGGGCAATCTGGAAGATGGGGCCTTAGTTCATACCAGAAAGGACCCAGTGGTTAGCAAGTTGTCTTAAGTCTTTGTCAAAATAAGCACATGGCCCTGTCACTATTATTAGGGGATCGCAGTTTCCCAATTTAGTTATTTTTGTTCTCAGTACCAAAAGCCTTCAGGCATTTCTTTTAATGGATTTACAGCTTGATATGGATTGGGCAGACTACTTTTTTGTAAAATATTGTGGGTCATATCAAGTTAGGTGGTGTGGTGACAGTAATCCTGGGTAAATCCGTCACTTTAATGCCAATAATTGGTGAATTTATCCATGGTGGTATGAATGCCCACGGTAGATCTGCCAAATACGTAATGGAGTTTCTGTATAAATGGGGATTAACACTGCCATGCTGCCACTCATAATGTGGTGGTAATCTGCCTGACCCATGGGTCATAATAGTTATTGACCAGGGGTCCTAACAGTTATTGACTTTGGAAGTATTTCTGCTGAAACACTAAGTAAATACCAAAAAACTCAAAATGACCCCATTGTCTTTTACTTCCCGAGAACTCACATTGCGTGAAGTCGTTTTCTAGCTTTGATGTTCTCGAAATACTAGCTACATTGTTTCATCTCGTAATGTCATGAAATATGGTTGTGATTATTTCCCCACTTGCAATGTGCTGGGATCCAGATCAATCTTCATTTTTCAGAGAATACGCCAACATTGGCTGTGTCTGCACCAGACACAACCAAGCATTGGCAAAGCTAACCGTTTTGGCTTTTGTGTGGGCATGGGATATGCATTTGCGACACACAACTATACATGTATAACATGGCCATAAAATGGCCTCAGCTGGAAAAGTATGTGATTACCTAGGCTAATTATGGTAGTGTCTTGCATATGGCAATCTAATACCTATTCACAAGAGCAAGCTGTTGGCTTGATCAAAGATATTTTGGAACAAGAATTCATTGCAAGGAACAGATATAAAAAAAGTGACTGAAAGTACTCTTGGCTAAGATATGTTGATTACAACAGTACTGCTATTAAGGGTGTAATAAAGCCATACATTCTCAAAAGACTGCTTAAAATTAACAGTGGATGGCCACATTTTGAAGTTACTTCTTGACAGAGGTATTTCAAATAGATCACATAATTATATGCTTTGGGCGGGTAAAGCAGGTATTGGGCATGAAAGGCCACTGGGTTTAGCTCTCCCAGGTACAGTCAATGGGGTAAGTGGGTAAACAATCCTCACATCATCTCCTGCCTAGCGGTACTACAATGCATTTGTTTTGGCTAATTGCCAAAACTGACACATTTATAGAAGTGAGCATACATAATATTTAATTTGAAGTGTGAATAATGTTCAGGATTTGAGTGTTACGGAAAGTAAGAGTGGGCACCACTAATCAGTATAAGTCTTGTTTGTTATTAATGACTGTTAAACCTTAATATTTGGTCCTCATCAGAAACCCCCTTGTACACAGAAAGGTCTTTGAAGAAAATTTTAATCTGACAAAGCCTTGTCAGGAATCGGTGAATCCCTTGTTCTCCTCGCCAATCAATGATTTGTAAGATATGTTATTTTTGATTTGTATATTGGTAATGACATACAACATCGATTTGCAGTTCATTTGTATTTTATTAATAATAAAGTCTGGTGCAGAATTGGAGGAGAGCTGATGGAGTTCAATGATTTTTTAAGGTCAGATCAATTGCTTAAATCAAAGAAGAAGTTACTGTCCGTGGAAATACTCCACAATACACCTCACCAATAAAGGTCAGAAAAGAGCAAACCTTGTTTAATGAAGAAGCCTTTTAACAATATACTTCAGTAGCAATGCCTGTCTCTACATCCAACTTCATTAGTACCTCTCAAAGATAACATTTGAATATGTGTTGACAATAATGGTCTTCAAGGTGTCATCATATCTCAAGATACTACCACAATTGGAATGGCTGTGGATTTCAGAAACGTTTCCATGGGCCTAATCAACACCACCATAGGTCCCATTCCTGAAGAAGATTGTTATAACAATACAGATGGAAGCAGACAAGAAACTCTATACTGAGCAGGGGGGACATTTTATGGGATACTCCCTGTACCCTTATGGGGTGGAAGATGTTACCTATGCTACATTGGAAGAGGAAATAGTATTCTGTGGGCCTAGTAACTGCCACAATGCTTGTCTAGGCAGATGTCAGAATTAAGGATCTCTCCTCCCATCTAAAGGGAACTTCAGAAGTTACTACCTCAGACATATGTCCAGGCTTCAGTCAGACTGTAGAAGCAAGGATCACTTTGGCTGAGGCATGTGACGCAGACGAACAAACACAACAGTTGAGGCCAGTATCACTTGATTTCCATACCATATTCTGAGGATTCTAATGATTGAGGGAAGTCACCCCTTTAATACATAACAATACAGCACCAGTATTTGTAAAACAATGCAGGCTTACAGGTTATCTATCAACCATGGACTCAGTCACCAAGTTTATCAGAAATGTGCAATCCAATGGAACGATTTGTCCAATCTAAATAACCTTTACTAATCGAGTACTAGGAATATTAAAACCCAATGGAAAATGAAGACTCTGTGTAAACCGAATGGAACTGAACAAGCGGATGCAGATGTCCAAGTGGCCTATTCCTTAAATTGATCAGGTCTTGCACAGATCCAGGGTTCTGAATTATATTCTGTCCTCGATTTGACAAATGGATATTGAACGGTTAATCATTAGTAAAATGGTGCAAGAGCACTTGGTGGAGATTTTCCACGTGTTGACCCAATTAATGAATGAAGCTGGGGGCGTGGCCAGCGCGCATGCCATAAAGACGTGCATCTGCGTAGCTCCTGCCTGCGATCCTTCTGCTGATTATATCAGGCCATTTCGCCCTCGATATACAACAACAAAAACATATTTTCAGAAAGGGGAACCTCACCCCGTCACAGCGACCCGACTCCTGTGTAAAATCGGAGTCAGCATCTAACTGATTGCGCCAAGCGCAGAGGCGCCCCCGCAGACTTAAAATGGCGGCGACCGCTGCGTTCCTGGAGGCAACCGATTGAACAACGGGACTGCGGCGAAGCCGAGTGGAGCTGCCCTGTCCCCCCCCGCCCGTGGTCGGACGAATATCTACCCTTTGCGACCGCCTCAGTTCTGCAGAGACCAGGGGAAGAACCGCTGGACCGAGCGACGAGGGGACTTGCAAATCGTCTGTGGCTCGCTGGCCGCTGCACACCGGAGGAGGAGTGAAAACCCACGTGGGCTGCGCGGAGGAGACCTGAGGCAAGGGCCCCCCTCCGCTGCCCGACTGTATTGGTGTTGGGCCATTTCCATCGCGGAGGGGCAGATATCGGCTCCCTGCGATGGACTTGAGGAATAAGGAGCGGCCCCACACGTTAGGATCTGAGGCCTGATCCCGACGGACCGGACTGCTGGAACTTGCACGGAGCAGGGAGATCGTCCCCGCCATCTGGATCTGTGAGTAGCTGCCCTGCATCCTCCCCCCCGCTGCTGTTAGAATACAAGAAATGAGGGACCGGGGCCGCACTGAAACGCCCTAGCCCGACCGCTGTGGTCTGTGGGTGGGAGAACTTGGGCTAACTGCCAGGCCGAGTCCTGGTATTCCTTGGCTGCGGCTCTTAAAGCTTCCACCCTGGAGCGGCACTACAAACGCCCTGAGTCGGGCCTGACAGGCTGATATACAGTTTTGGGTACTCTGTATAACTACGCCTGAGAAACTGCACACCATCACAGGTCGCAGCCTCCAACGCACGCAATCTTAACTGGGGATTCCAATGGCCTACTTGAACTTGGGAGAGGCCACTCCACTGTGACCACACTGAAGCCTGGCTGCAGCCGCATACACAGCCCAACGTTACCTGAGACACCCCCTGAGCTGCCGCTTGCCGGAGTTTGGGCCCAACCTGACTTAGTGCATCCATATAAGCCACAACCGAATAAAGTGGTTGACCCGGCCGCCCTGATGGACGCGATGTCTCTGCCTAAAGCCAACTCGAAAACCACAACAATGGACTCTTATACGACGGTCAGACCTAAACAACTGCCATTGCCTGAACCCTTGGCTGTAGCTGATCCACTACATACGGAAGTGTTCCCTAATAATACGCAAGTTCTTCAAGCCATCGCAGAGCTCCGTACTTCCATTGAAGGCAAGATCGATGAAATAAAAGTGGACATGCAGCTCATGCGCCAAGACGCACGCAACCTAACTGAAAAAGTGAACGCCATCGAAGCCACTCTGCTGGTTAACGTTGAAAACACCACAGATCTGAAGAAGCGAGTTCAAGAACTGGAACAAAAAGTGGCAAGATTAGAGACACGATCTGAAGATGCAGAAGGTCACACCCAGCGCAATAATATCAGGATTCTAGGTGTTCCTGAAGATATGGAAGGCCCGAACCCTACAGAATTTATAGAGACAATGCTACAACAAGAAATTGGAGCAGGGAGACTCTCGCAGGGGTTTTCAGTAGAACGCGCCCACAGATCTCTCCAAAAGCGCCCTCCTCCGGGCACGTGCCCGATTATTGCCAAAATCCTAAATTTCCGTGACAGAGAAACAATACTGCGGTACTCCAGAGAAGGTGGAGAAATTAGAAGACAAGACTCAACAATCGTCATGTACCCCGATTATACCCCTGCAGTACAACGCGCCAGGAACTCATTTATACCAGTAAAGGTGAGGTTGCGCAAACTCAACCTTAAATACATGTTGCTTTACCCCTCTCGCCTCAAAGTCCTCTACAAAGAGAGGGCGCTCTTCCTGGAGACCCCTGCAGCAGCAAATATGTGGCTCGAACACAATAACCTAGCAGACTACGGAGAGGAACCACCACAAGTTTTTTTTTTAAACATCTTTATTGGGTTTTAACAATTAAAACAATTAAAACGAACAGTAGTCATAATCAATGAGGCATTTTCAATTATGCATCAAGTTTCTGTCCCTCCCACCCTCCCCACCCCCCCCAAGACCACGGACATTCCATCCACTCTTAGTGCCAGCTTCTGGGCCAGGACTACACGTTCTGTCTGAGGCATTATCTGGCATCCTGGGATTAAGTAGCGGTACTGTTAGCGCTACCCAGCGCTGTAGTTCACCGCTAGAGTCCAGCCTCTGTTCATGGATTGCAGTTTCCCATGCTCCAGTCTCGGCAGTTATCCATCTCTTAAGATCCCCCCACCACTGTGCTTCGCTTAGGCCTCTGGGGCTCTTCCATCCCATGGCTATACGTCTCTTCGCTGTTATATATATCAGGTCTTTGAGTTTGTTTAGGGGCTTGTTTTTAGTGCTGCGCTTGTAACTGCCCAAAATACAGGCCGTTGGCCTATGAACTTCCAATTCGATGTCTGCGCCAGCCACTCTTTCCTTTATTTGTGCCCAGAAATCCTGTATCACAGAACAACCCCAGAACATGTGGGTCATTCCAACATTGGGTTCGTTGCATTTGGGGCACACCTGTGTTCCCGCGCCTCTGAATTTCGATATGACTTCTGGTGTGAGATAGGCTCAATTGAGGATGTACAACTGGATAAGTTGTAAGCGGGCATTCCTGGAGATTTTCTTGTGATAGTGGGATATCTGCAACCATTCTTTATCTTCGAATTCGAGGCCTAGTTCGCCTTCCCACTTAGCTCTACTCTTGAGTTCACCTCTGGTCGCGCCTTGCATCAAGGCTTCGTAAAGTCTTGAAGTTTCATGGCCTCCCTCGGCTGTATCTAACATTGTTTCAATAGTCTCCTGTTCAATTGAGAGGTTGGTGGCCTCAGGCCATCTGTTCTTAATGGTTTGTACTACTGCTCTGTGGAGCAAAAACTGACCGGGGGGTAGCCCAGTGGCCTCGCTAAGTTCATTGAACGTTAAGATCTCTTGTTCTAGAACCATGTCCCCTAATGTAGCCACGCTGTAGGGTTCCCACTGGGCACACACTTCCACCTGTCCCCATGCGCGCTTGGCCATGATTGCTGCTATGGGGATTTGCGGGGAGTATGGGTCTGCTGCCCCCACTGTTTTGCAGGCCCGTTTCCAGAGCTGGATCCCAAGCTTGGCCAAGAAAGGGCAGTGCCGTGTTGCACCCTCTTCGACCCAAAGTAGGTCCCTGAGTAGTAGTCGAGGCAAGGCGGGTTGGAGGAGTCGGGTGTCTGTGGTAGCCTCATCAGCCATCCACCGCATCACATGTCTTAACTGGCTCGCAAGATAGTACCATTCAAAGTTGGGGACTTTCAGTCCTCCCCTCTCATAGGGTCTTTGAAGTGTTTCTAGCGCCACTCTATGCCTACCCCCCTGCCAGAGGAATCTCCTACAGAGTTTGTGTATGTGTCTAAAAAAGGAGGAGGGGATGTTGAAAGGGACATTGGTAAAATTGTGTAAGAGGCGGGGGAGTGCCACCATTTTGAGGAGGCCTGCACGTCCGGCCACGGAGAGTGGGAGTCTGCCCCAAAAATCCATAGATTTTTCCAAGGTGTCTTTAGCCCTAACCGTGTTGAGGATGTGTTCTGTGTATGGATTCCGATGTATAGTGATGCCAAGGTATCGGAAGGAGGACACTTGCCAATGGAGATCTAAGGGGGGCAGGGACCCAAACCCCTCGTTATATAGGGCTGCGAGAGGGTAGAGGCAAGACTTGTCCCTGTTGATCTGTATCCCCGTACATTTGTGAAATCCGTCCAAGGTTTCGAGGATGTAGGGTAGGAGATGTTCTGGGTTGTGTAGGAACAACAGCGTGTCGTCTGCATACATGGAGACGAGGTGGGTCACACCATCTATCTCGATGCCCCCATCCCCGTATTCCTGTCTAAGGTAGGCAGCCACGGGTTCGGTAGCAATAATATATAACATGGGGGAAAGGGGGCATCCCTGGCGGGTACCTCTATGGAGGGACCATTTGTCAGAATAAATCTTATTTGTGCGCACCCTAGCGGTTGGGTTAGTGTAAACCAATTGGGTCCATTTCAAAAAAACTGGTCCTATTCCCATTTTTACCATGGTGGCGTAAAGCCATTCCCACTGCACTGAATCAAAGGCTTTGGTAGCGTCAAGTGATGCGACTGCATATTTCTGGGGCCTATGTTCTGTGCTGTAAATCACGTGGTGTAACCTGCGCAGATTTTCTGTGATGGAACGCCCCGGCACGTAACCCGTTTGGTCGCAGTGAATCAGTAGGGGGATTACTCTGCGCAGTCTATTTGCTAACAGGGCAGTTAAAATCTTGCTGTCTACATTTAACATAGAGAGCGGCCTGTAAGAGCCACAGTCAGACCCGTCCTTCCCAGGCTTAAGTAGGGGGATGATAACGGCCTCTCTCATGGAATCAGGGAGGGTGCCACGTTCGTAGGCTTCATTAAACACTAGGGCCAGCAGAGGAGCCAGAGTTTCCTCGTATACCTTGTAGAATTCCCCGGGAAGGCCGTCTGTGCCTGGGGTTTTCCCGGATGGTAGGGATCTAATGGTAACCCTCACTTCATCAGGAGTGATGGGTTCGTCTAGGGCTTCTGAGGACTGTGCGTCTAATTTTGGCAGCTCGATGGTGTCCAGGACATCCTCAATTTCAGTGCCAGTAGGGGGCGAATTATTAGAATAAAGGTTACGATAAAACTCAGAGAAAACTGCGTTGATTTCATTTTGGGCATGTGCGGTAGTTCCATCTGGTTTGAGTATGTGACAGATTGGTGTCCGGGGGATCTCCCTCTTATAAAGCCAAGCTAGAAGTTTCCCAGGTTTATCTCCCAGGGCATGGGTTCTTTCAATGTGCTTGGCGTAACTCAATTTCCCCAGGGATTCCCAGTGTGTTAGGCAGGTTTGCTTCAACTCGGTTAACCTACGCTGGTGTTCGGGGGATGAGTCGGCCCTGTTCTCCAGTTCCCCCAGCTGTCTCTCAGATTGTTCTAGAGAAGTTATGATGGATCTTTGGGCCCCCCCTATGGATGCAATCATCTCTCCCCTCATGACCACCTTATACGCTTCCCACGCCGTGCCCACGTGTTTCACGCTGTTCAAGTTTCTCAGCCAAAAGTCCTCAGTGCAATCTTTCATGCGCTCGTGGAAGACTACGTCTAGCAGGGCTTCAGCCCTAAGTCTCCAAGTTGGCAAGGGGGGCCTAGGTGGGAACACCTCCCAAGTGGCGACCAGTGGGGAGTGGTCAGACAGCACTCTGGGAAGGTAGTGTGCCTCGTTAAACATGGCTTGCTGTTCTTGGCTTACAAAAAGATAATCCAGCCTGGTGTGGACGGAGTGAGGTGGGGAGTAGAAGGAATATTCCCGTTGTACGGGGTGGAGCTCCCTCCACAAGTCTTGGAGAAGCAGCTGGTGTGCTAGCTTGGATAGTATTTTGGCCGGAGGGGATGGGCGAGTATGCTTGGAATCTGACCTATCCAATAGGGGGTTAAGGGTGCAGTTGTGGTCGCCCCCCCAGATCATAATGGCGTCCCTATAAGGGCTGAGTCGTGGACATAGGGAGTGGAAAAAAACTGTCGCATCATGATTGGGTGCATAGGTGCTAATCAAGCATAACTCCTTACCCTCAATGGTGCCATGCACGAGGGCCATCCTGCCCTCATCATCTGTTTTGGTGCCTATCAGCCTGAAGGGGATGGTCGGGTTAATCCAAATCAAAACCCCCCTTGCATAGGAGGAGTAAGAGGATCCTATCAGGAGTCCCCGCCATACCTTTGCTAATGCGTCCAGTTTTGTCGGGGTTAGGTGCGTCTCCTGGAGCATAGCAATCCCAATCTTGCACCTTCTAAGGTGTGCGTGGATGCGGCGCTGTTTAACAAAGTTATTCATGCCTCTGACGTTCCACGTCATAATCTTTATCGCGTCAGCCATGGGAGTGAAGCTTGTTTGGTGGTCGCACCTGTGGGCATATGAGGACTTCCTAGTGTCTCGTTGCGTGCAAGGTTTCTCCGTGGTCTTGGTGTTTCCCGGCTAACTATAACTCCCCAAAACTTAACAACGAGATAAACAATGGACTTAAAACTTCCCATTAACAAAACTGGTCTAGCGGGGTTGCCCCCGTTCTGACTACCCCGTTTCCGCACCATCCGACCTTGGGTCTTTTGGTGCCCTACGGGCGGGTTAAATACCCAAACTAACTCGGTGGGGGAGAGGTGAGTCTGCTTCAAATGGTGTCACTAGGCAAGCAGTTAGTGTCCAGTGTAGCTCCAATTAATTCTATGTTGCCGTGGTGCAATGTTCCACTGTAAGATTGCCTGGGGGATGTATGCGTGGCACATCGGGCTACAGCCGTGGTCTGCGCTGCTTAACTTCAACGTCGGGGATCTGTTCTCTATCCATCCATTCACTAGCTTCAGCAGGTGTCTCGAATAGGAGGGCTTTATTGTTATGCAGGATTTTCAACCTCGCTGGGTACAGGAGCATGTACCGCAGGCCGGCACTCTTCAGCCTAGCTTTAGTATGAATGAACTGGGCTCTACTCATTTGGACCTGGAGGGTATAATCGGGGTAAATGGCAATTCTTGCTGAGTTCCTTAGGATGCAGCCTCCCGATCTTGAAAAAGCCAGAATCGTCTCTCTGTCTCTATAATTGAGGACCTTGGCAATTATTGGCCTGGGAGGGTTGCCTGGGGGCGGCCGTTTGGTGAGGGATCGATGAGCGCTTTCAATGGTAAATCCCTGCGAAAGTTTCCCGGCTCCGATTTCTTGGAGTAGGAGGTCCTCGACATAGTTCGTGGGGTCGTTCCCCTCGATGCCCTCGGGCAAGCCTATAATTCTGATATTGTTTCGGCGCGCGCGCCCTTCTGCCTCATCAGCCCTGTCCTCCAGGTTTTTAATCTTTTGCGCTAGGATGTCTGCCTCCTTTAGGAGCTGAGTCTTAGTTTCAGTGTTCTCGCGCACTTGGGTTTCCAGTGCATCAGTTCTACTGGCTATGGAGCGTACGTCCTGCCGTAGTAGGTTCAGATCTATAGCAACAGCGTCTATCTTGCTCTCCATTGTCTTTTGTAACGTTATGATGGCCTCCAGGAGCTGCGAGTTCGCTGGTTCAGGGGGGTCGGCTCCCTGTGCCTCCGTGGTGATGGTGGAGGCATTGGGCCTAGCAGCTGCATAGGTCTCCATGGTGGTTTGTTTATTTTTACTTCTCGCCCCCTTGGTGGTCATTCCCCCGGAGACAGGCGGGGCCGCAAACTTACTTTCCGATTAGCCTGGTGGGGACCACGGGGGGTGCAGCCTAGGAGCGGTGCCAGCGGGGCGCGCCGCGCTCGGTCCTCCAGCTCGAGTGAGTTTTGCTCTTCTTCTGCGGTGTACCTAGGGTAGAGCCCAGGGTAGCAATGGCTTCTGCGAGCCCCCAGCCCCCAACCGTGTATCAGGTGAGTGGGGAGCGTAGGGGTGGAACCCTCAGGCGGGCAAGTCCGGGCGCCCTTCCCGCAAGGGCAGTAGAGTTCAAGGGGGCTAGGGGGGTGCTGCAATGAAGCTCAGCTGTGCTTGGATCCGCCTGAGGGGGGTCCTGGGGTCCGCTTGAGGTGGTCTCGGTGGTGCCCAGCCAACAATGAGGGACGTTGCCCACAGTCCCGCTGCCCAATTGTGCTTCTTCCCCCTCTTGTAATGTATGTGGGGGGCGACAAAGGCTCTAATTTGCGCCCCCTGTCAATGTCCGGTGAGTTGGGAGCGCCGTGGAGGGTCCTCCAGGCCGGGAAGATTAGGTGTCCCTTTATCGGGGTCGCAGCGTTCCAGAGGGGCCCGGTGGGCCGACAGTGAAGAGACTCTGTCGTGCCCAGGGCCACGGTGGCCGGGCACAGACGTTAATGCCGGGCACCGCAGGAACGGAGAAGGATGATCCTGAGCAGGGAGAGCGGGGGGGGCCACCTGGGCGAGGCGCAGAGCAGCGGCGTAGTCTATGCCCCCACCCTCCAACTCCTCACCTCACTCTCGCGGGGCGCCCGGTGCTCCGGAGCAGGTGTGCCGCCGCGGCTCGTCCCCCCGATGCACCCGCTCCTCACCGCCCCGCGGGCTGCCGCGATGCAGGTCTGCGCGGGCCACCGAGTCTGGTCTGCCGCTCCTTCTTCTCAGCAGCGACCGCGAGCAGCCCTCGACCACAAGGCAGGATCCTCGCCGCGCAGAGCGCTCCGCTGTATCCGCGTTGCCGGCTTAGCTACTTGGAAGGCGGCGATCTCGCCAAGCGGGCACCGCCCGTGATCACTGGTGCGAGGCGCGGCGGTGAAGGTAATTCCGTGGTGGGCGCCATTTTCTCTGTCCCGTCATCTCTCCTCGCTCGGCGTGCTGTCGCAGAGGGGACCCGCAGGTGCTCCAAAGTTCGGCCGGAGGTGCCCCAGGCAATCTACTGCGTGCTCAGGGATTTTCAATAGTTTACAAGAGGAAAAGCTACTAGTTTACGGCAAAATCAAAGGCACATCGAAGGAGCTGCCTGAGGACACGTCTGTTCTACATGGCAGTTAGCCACGCCCCCCGAGGAACCACCACAAGTTAACAACGGATGAGACATGAAACTACAACCATCAACACTGATCGTTGCTCTCGTATAAACACACAATTTAAGCAATCGACCTGCAACTAAGACTGTGATATTAAAATAGCAATATCGGGCAGAAGCACATGAAACCACACGTGACCACACCGATGGCCCACCCCCGCAAAGAACGTGTAAGTCAAATACTTGCACACTGCCCGCACCGGAAGGCCTGGAGAGGCCCAGAAGGCTCGGGAGCACATGAGCGCGGCAAGTTCCACGCAACTGCTGGGGGCAGTTCGCAGTTCAACGGTTTGGTTAGTTCATTCACTAGAATGACAGTTGAAAATGTTGGTAAGTCTCCAAAACACATCATGTTGGCAACAGAGAGGGAGGCGGGAGCGGGTAATACGCCTCTGGAACCCGGATACACTGATAAGGTTCTTCTTCAAATCATCCTGTTCCCGGGAACCTACCTGGAAAACTGCAATGACCACAAAACCCCCCATGATACGATATGGCGATGAAAATAAAAATAATAACATGGAATGTAAGGGGCCTCGGCACTTACCTTAGAAGAAATAGGATTAAGTCCTATCTCCACAGAAAAGGAGAAAATGATAGCGCTTCTACAGGAAACACATTGCACTGGTGAGTCCATGGCCAAACTTCAAGAACATTGGGGTGGACAGCGATACAGTACTGCCTACTCTAAGTACGCTAGAGGTGTCTACACGTGGAACCACCCCCAACTTCCATTCCGATTAACCAAAGCTGAAAATGACCCGGAGGGCAGATTTGTGATATTGTGGGGACATATAGAACAACAGGAAATATGTATAGTTAACTCCTATCTCCCTAATAATAATATCCCAGCCCACCTCAATTCTATGTACGCTAAAGTCACCCCACACAGGAATGGCCTATTCATATGGGGTGGAGACTTTACTTGCACTGACAACCCAGAACTAGATAGATTCTTGCCTTTACCCAAAGGCCCATCAATAACTACGACCTCACTCAACGCCATGACAGATAGATTGGAACTGGCTGATGTGTGGAGAGAACTCCACCCGCAGGCACGTACCTACTCTTACTATTTGTCCCCCCATGACCTCCACACTAGACTGGACTATGTCTTTGTGGGCAGAGAACACTTACCCCAAATGGAACAAGCATACTACCTGGGCAGGACGATTTCGGACCACTCCCCGCTGGTGGTAGAGTGGAACCATACGGGCCCCAGACCACCCATCCCCATGTGGCGATTGCCAGTGGAAGCCCTGAAAGATCAAGTCTTTAGAGATGAACTAGGCGACTCGATAGACGACTATATAGAGATAAATATGGGAAGTGTAGACCATGTGAGCACCATATGGGATGCCCTGAAAGTCGTAATACGCGGCAAAGTTATAGCAAAGCCTGGAGGGGTAAGAAAACAGCTAAGGGAAGAACTAACACAAAAAGAAAAGGAGATAGAGAGACTTGACAACAGCCCCCTAAAACCACCGCAACTGGAAGACAAACTTAAAACCCTTAGAGAAGAATGCACGAACGCCTGGGATAGACTGGCCAAGTTTGATTATGCCACCAAAACAAACAGAGCGCACATGGAAGCAGACAGGCCTAGTAGACTGTTAGCCTGGCTCTGCAGAAAGGAACACCCCAGGCACACAATCACTACACTCCAAGGCGAAGGTGGCAACATACACCAAACCCAACATAATATAAATGACATCTTTAAAAACTACTATGCACACTCGCATGACGCTGAAATTCCTCCAGACCAGATACTAGACACTCTAGAGGAGATAGGACTACCCAGGATCTTCCCTACACAAGCCGAAGCCTTAGATGCTGACATCAGCGTAGATGATATGGCTGAAGCGATTAAATCACAGGCTACGTGCAAGGCCCCGGGCACTGACGGGCTACCCCCAGAGTTTTATAAGACGTACAGCTCTTCTCTTGCCCCACTGTTACATAAGGTCTTTCTGGAAACATATGAGCGTGGCATCCTACCTGACAGCATGAGAGAAACCCTAGTTGTCCCAATCCTCAAGCCAAACAAACCAGCCGAACATTGTGGCTCATATAGACCCCTGGCCATGCTTAATTATGATGTTAAACTATTGACCACAATCCTAGCTAAAAGACTCAACAGACTTATAGGCGATGTTATCCACGCAGACCAATGCGGATTTGTGCCAGGACGCAATACTACTATGAATCTACGTAGACTCCAGCACATCGTCGAACAAACAGACACGAGTCCCGAACCCTACGCCTTACTATCGCTAAATGCCATTAAGGCGTTTGACTCTATATATTGGGAATGGTTGCTGGCAGTCTTGAGGGAATTTGGCTTTGGCCCAGGCTTTGTCCGATGGGTCAAAATATTATACACCAGCCCAAGGGCTCGAGTAAGAACTGGGAGACATGTGTAAGAGATTTGGGCTATATGTAGGGGCACTAGGCAGGGATGCCCGTTATCCCCCATACTTTACATCCTTGGGTTAGAACCTATAGCAATTTATTTCAGGAAACAGTTCTTTGATGCCGGGATAAGACTGGGTGGGATAGACCACACCATTTCGCTTTACGCTGATGATGTCCTGTTATACGTCAGAGACCCACACCTCAATGTCTCAACCATGCTGGAGGTCCTTGATAACTTCTGCAAGGTCTCGGGTATACAATTTAGTAGAGCCAAGTCCTGTCTGTTCCCTCTGGCGGGGCTAAAGGGCAGAGACATAGAAGAGCTTCCAGCGCTTGGAATACAATGGCAGACCACGATGTTCCGCTATCTCGGAATTCAAATAATGCATACCCCTGAGCTCATGCACGAACATAACACACAGGCGGCGATACCTGCACTACGTAGATCAATAGGCTTTTGGGCAAAACTTCCCTTATCGGTGATGGGTAGGGCCTCTGTGGTTAAAATGGTTGTCCTTCCCCGGTTCCTATACAAGTTCCAGAATGTACAATATTATATCAAGAACCCATTCTTTCGCCTGCTTGAATCGATTGTTCGTGAATTCCTCTGGGGACGAAACAGACACAAAATAGCACACTCTACCCTGACATTAACATACACACAGGGTGGGATCCAACTCCCGGACCTTGAAAAATATTATCTAGCTGCCCAACTCAGTTTTGTATCGAAATGGCTAGCTGACGATGCCACATCAGAAACCTCGCTATTGCAATCCATGATCTCCCCTATACAATTGAAAGAACTTATATGGGCACCACATCATCTACTGAGTGACACGCCCCTTATAGCCACTCTGGGGAGACAAATATGGCAAAGAGTGAGGCCTAAAATCCAGCTAAAACACCTATACTCTCCGGAAATACCACTGATCCAGGGCATGTGTAAAACTAAGATGGACCTTCTCCATCTTAGATGGTGGGAGAGGAAAGGCGTCTATACTTGGGGAGACCTATATGACGAGGGCTCCTTCAGGGAATTTGAATCGCTTACACGCTGGCCAGTTCCTCTTGTACCATAGGATACGGGAAACGGCAAAGAAAAAATGGGACACTTGGCCGGAAGAACCTGAGTCAGCCCCCTTCCTAACACTGCTATATAACTTGGGGGAGGGTCGGAGAACAGTCTCCCAAATATAGAGCCACCTCAGTGACACCCCCCACCCCAAAAAGTGAATTAATGAAAAAAAGATGGGAGACAGACCTGGGACGCGAACTGTCAGAAAGTGAATGGGACAGAGCGCTGGCATGCCCTGAAGCTGTCTCCAGAAATCACAGATTCCGATTCATACAACTGAGCATGCTGCACCGAACGTATCTAACTCCCTGCAGGCTAGCGAAAATCAACAGACAATCCAGATTTCACTGCCCATGGTGTAAGGCAGACGAAGCAGATCTACCCCACATGTTCTGGAAATGCAACATAGTGCAATCCTTCTGGACGAAAATAAAACAGACATTTGAAAAAGCGGACTCCTCCAATCACAAGTGGTCCCCTGAGGAGTGCCTTCTAGGGACACACCCTAGGCCAACCAAACGTAAACACTGGGTGAAACTCAAAGACTTGATCTGCATACTGGCTAAAAGACAAATTGCTATGGCCTGGAAAAAACCCACAGGCCCAAACTACAAGGCATGGCGTAACGAGCTGATACGGTGGATTAATGCGGAAACGAAGGCATGGGAGGACAGCGTTATCAGATCAACCGATGAATCAAGCTCCACCCTGATGATAAACCCCCATGAACATAAATGGGCTTGCTCACACAGCACTGCAAGAGCGCAGCATCCAACGCTGAAGCAGACACTGATCGAGTTAAGTTACCCCCCCTTGAGCCCCTGAACCCTCCTCCCCCCCAATACCCCACCCCACTGTTTGCCAAGACACTTGAATAAGGACATTGAAAACTCGGAGTCAGTTAAATATTGTTTAGTTACTTTTATATAAGTTACAAAGTTATTGTTCAAGCAACACTGATGATCCTATCATTTAGAGCACACTCAGTTTTTTTATATGTGCGATTGTATGTTAACAAATGCCAATAAACAAATTTAAAAATAAATTAAAGAATGAAGGTGCAAATCTATCTCTTCAAAATGCACAATGGTGCAGAACTAAAGTAAACTTTCATTCTAGGCAATGAAATCACAGCCGAGGGCCTTAATTCCCAGAAAAGGGTCCAATGAAATTGAAGCACACAAATCTACATGAACTACAAAGTCTCTTAGTATTGACCACCTACACTCATAAGTGCGTAGAGAATTACGCAGAGATCAATCAACACTTGGTCCACCCACTGAAGGGATGAACTGGGAATGGAAGGCCCTCAAACAGAGGATGTGAAACAACTGAAAATAAGTCTTTCATAGGATCTGTGCTTAACTTATCCAATTACAGATAAAGAATGTTTCTTGGAACAGGAATTTGCGACACATGTTTAACTCTGCTATTATATCTGATGCATTACAAGGTAATAAGGAAATCTCATGCATGAGTAAAACATTATCAACTGTTGAGATCAAGTTCAACCAATGTGAGAAATCACTCCTGGCAATGGTACGGGTGTTGAAAACTATTGCCCATTGATCCATGGCGAACATATCATAGTTGAGACCTACTACCAGCCTCTCAAATATTTGCAGAGTGCCGAATACAGACTGGAATGTTCCTAATTCAAGTTCTACTTCTTGCATTTATTTTACTGCCGATGTACCCCATAGAAATCAGTTATGGCCAAAATAGAAAGAGCCCTATAACACAAGGATTAGACAATATAAATGGCTAGATACAAGATAATTGTTTTGAAGATGAAGAATTAAAAAACACCAATAACATGGAGGCATATTTAAATTCTCCTCACTATATATGATGAGAATAACTGTCAGGAAACCCATGGTTTATGTGGATGGATGTTCGTACCAATCAAAGAAAATAATGAGAAAAAATTAGTAGCTGGAATCAGAAATGCTTGGGTGAATGACATCCCAGAACAGTCATCCAACTATGACAATTTGATTTAGGAGAAGTCAGGTGGACAAACTGATGGCCATATATAAAGCTCTCCTTCTGCCATAAATTGCCACGTTCAAGACTAGTAATAATAATTTATTCAGATTATGTCTGAAATGAATGTGTTGAACACTTGGTGAAATAACAAGCCAGGATTATGCATTGGGAGAACAGAGAATGCCTGAAACAAGGGAAGTTAATCCAAAAAATAGATGATTTAGAGACAATATAACATTATTCTGAAAAATGATAAAGGGACACTCAAATGTTGTGTGGGGAGATCCCCCACAGCCGCTCTGACACTCCCCATACTATAAATACTTACCAATACCCACCCCCCACATATATATGTGAAATAAGTGCAGTTAAAAACAAAATCGTCATTTTTTACTGCAGGATAATCTCTGCGACTTTATCACTGGATACCAAGGCAAATACATTGATATGGGGGCATCTGCTTGCAGAAATACTAATAATAGCAGTAACTTGATAACAACCTCAAGCTGAAAGTGAGCTTTCCACTCTTCTATAGAGTGGAGATAGATGTTCCATAATAAGATCTAATTAGTGCATTTAAAGAAGACCTGATTATTGGAAACATCAATATATTGAAGATCCAGAAATCTTTCCCTTATTTGAACAAGACTGCCAGGGAAAGGAAGATCTTGGAGTCCTAACGACGTTTCCGAAAATGTTCAAAATTGAAAGTGGACTTTTGCTTACGAAATCCCAATTCGGTTACGATAAATAGGTAATATCTACCTCATTCCTACCCATATTTTTAAAGCATGTCCATAATGCTTTGACAGCTGTTCATCAGGGATTTCCAAAAACCAAGGTGATTCAATGTGAGGTCGCTTACTGGCCACACCTGGATCTAAACATTTATTTAAAAGGGAGTCTAGTGTCTCTCAATTCCAACTGAGTTCTTCAACACACCTGTCTTCTTTACAAAAGAGAGGAATGCCATCTCCATGGTCTGAACCTCAGAGCATCAGTCATTTTTTCTGCACATGGCAATACATGAATGTTCCATGCCTTTTAACAAATAGATTAAATGTTGCAGAACGCCAAACTGTAGAGTGGCGTATGCCGTCACTTTATTAATCAATCACATATTTTCAATCACAGATTTTCTTGTTTAAGCCTTCCTCAAAGCATTGAATCCAACTGGTGTAGTAATTTACATGATACTGGGTGATCCGATCACCACAGTTCCCAACCATAGCTTCTTGTAGATCGCTTTTAGTCCAATTGCCCAACTTCCCAAGGCCACGGTCTTGAGTGACGCAAGTTCGCAGAGGCGCTGTCTGACTTTCCACTTAACATGTTTGTTACGTCCACACTACCAAGCCTATATAATCCGAGGTTTGGGAGCCTCTGCGGCAAAGCCCTCGCAAGACAAGGCCATGGTGTTGAGCGACTCAGGTGTTTGGCGACAAAGGGGTCTGTGGCATAGATTGTGAGTGTGTACGTTTCACCCTCTTGTCTGCAGCCACCAGGTAAGACGTTTGGAGATTGCTTGCTGCTCTGCACTTCCTTGCCATACTCCCGCACCCTCCACCCTCGCTTAATGAGCGTTCCAGCACCCCTCACATGCGCAGTCTCTCGCACTCCTCCCTTTTGCCGCCCGCTGCCTCTGCGCATGCGCCATAGCCCACATGGTCCCTCGCAATCCTTGTTGGCGTGACTCCTTGGTAGCCCCCTGATTGTGTGTCCTCGCTTCCTCCTCGCGAACACCTGACAACATGCTCTGCGCTTTGCCTCACGCCCTAGCCTTCGCGTTCCCTCACAAACCCTGATTGCATGGTTCCTCTCTTAACCCCTGTTCACGTGTCCTCACTTCCTCCATCCATTCCTGACTGTGTGCTCCACACTTGCCTCGCTCCCAGCCGGCATGGTCCCTCACAATCCTTGATTGCATGGTTCCTCTCAACTCCCTGTGTGCAGGCCCTCGCATCCTCCTTGCAATCCCCCAACTGCATGCTCAATGCTTGCCCTGCTCCCTAGCCCGTGTGGTTACTCTCAATCCTTGATTGCATGTTTCCTCACAACCCCTGATCGCTGGGCTTGCATCCTCCCACGATCCCCTGACCGCATGCCCCACGCTTGCCTTTTGCCCTAGCCCTTGTGCTCCCTTTGCAACCCTTGATTGCGTGGTTCCTCACAACTCCCTTATCGCGTGTCCTCACAACTTCCTCGTGACTCCAAGCTTCATGATTGCCCGCATGGTCCCTCGCAATCTTTGAGTGCGTGGTGCCTAGAAAATCCCTTATCACGTGTCCTTGCTACTTCCTTGCGTTCCCTGACTGTGTTCCCCGCGCATTGCCTCACGCTTCCCGCATAGTCTCTTGTAATCCTTGACTGCGTCATTCTTCACAAGTCCCCAACCACATGTCTTGCAACTCTTTGCGTTCCCCAACCTCACGTTCTGTGCTCTTCCTCGAGCCCTCCCCACGCTGCTCCAGCACGCCCTTTGTTCTGCATGGAATGCCCTGATCACTGTTTGTCTTACTGACCTGTTTTCTGCCGTATCTTTGCCTAATTATGCCATCATTCTTCATTTCTGTTGTTTTTTCCTCACTGACTGCCTTGTTTTGCTTACACTGCCTGCATTTCACCTCATATTCCTCCCTCATTTAGGTCTGCTTTTGCCGATTTCTCCTGTGTTCGTTTTTTGTGTTGTTTGTATTCACCTCACTGACTGCTCTGTTCGATATTGTACTGCTGCATGTTCCGTTGCACTATAACTTCCTTCATGTTCTCATTTGCCAACTACTTTTTCCTTTATTGTTTTTGGTCTTGTCTTCTTACCAAATCAGTCATTTAGCAAACTGTTCTACTATTGTCTGAGCTCTTGTCTTATCGGTCAATTGTCCACTATTGTCTCGTCCCTCTTTGTCTTGTCTGCTTGCACCCATCCCTGCATCCTTCTCTAGTGTTGCTCCACCTCCCCATCCCACCCCCTTTCTTCTTCTCTCCTCTAGTAACCTACTCTATGGTTCTCACTGTTTCTCCTAACTGCTTCTCTATCGACTATCCTGCTCTCCTCACTAAATCTGGTAGGAAGAAGTTTAAAAGGTACATCCTGGTCTCTAACTCAGGCCTCCCTATCGCTGACACCTATACCAGTTCTTCCTCCAGGCAAACCCTCACCGACATCCTTTTTGTCGTTCACTCGCCAGACCTATGGACTCTTCATATGGTCTATGTGCTTTCTCCTTTCTCTTCTTCTCCCATTAATGGTGTCACCCAGTGGGAGGCCCTCCTGGCCCCCTTACACTCCTCTTAGGTCATCATTAATGTTTACCTGAATTGTACCGTCTTGGTCCAAGGCCCTCAGGCCAACCTTCTCCTCTTTGATAGACGCTTCCCATGCCTCATCGATATCCTTTCTCTCCTGCTGTCCCCTCTCTTCCCTCCAAGGCTTCCTTGCCTCCCCCCGCTGTCTCCTCCTTGGCTATCTTGCCCTCTCCTCCTTCCTCCTCTGCCCGCTCTTGTGCTTCTTCTACACCCCTGCAGGGCGTACCTCTGAATTGTAACCCTCCCCAGAAGTCTTTCAAGGATGTCAACCTTCTCCATATTGCCACTCTCAACTCTCGCTCAGCTGTCAAACACTCCTCTGACATCTGCCACCTCCTGGAAGAACTTGACCTCAATGTCCTCGGTGTCGCTGAGACATGGATCACGGCCAGCCCTGTCGCAAGCTTTGACACTCTCCTCCCTGATGGCTACAAGATCCTCTCTGTGCCCAGATCCATTCGTTCTGGAGGGGGTGTAGCACTGATCTTCAAGGAGTTGATTCCTGGCTTTGCCATTCCTATGTAGGCCTACTCCTCTTTTGAATGCCTTGTCTGAAAGATCTCTCTCTATCCCTGCCATTTCCTTACCGTGGCTACCATCTTTCGGCCACCTGGTCAGATTTTCTCCTTACTCTCTGAGTCGACGGACCTCTCCTCCTCCTGCCTGGTCTCGACCACTCAACTCCTCCTCCTTGGAGATTTTAACATCCACCTGGATGCTTCCTGTACTTCCCCGAGACTCTTTTGTGACCTCTGCAACTCTTTCTCACTCTCTATCCTCCTCTCTGGCCCAACTGACTCTGCAGGGCACACTCTGGATGTTGTGATCTCTTCAGACCATCCCCTTTCTATCCCACACATCACTCCTTTCTCCTGGAGTGATCACTTTCTACTTTCCTCCCATCTCACTCTCTCTACCCTTAAGGCCAATCCTACTCCAACAATGCCACCTACCTTCTTGGTTTTCCGACCCATGAAGTGTGTGTCATTTGAGACTTTCACAGCCACTTTCTTACCCCCCTTCTGCTGACTCACACCCTGACACAGCCCTTTCCATGCTCATCTATGAAATATCTGATACTCTTGATGTTCTTGCCCCTGTCACGAGGATCCGCTTGAAGCCCAAAACCAAGTGAAATTCCTGGTATGACTCAGACCTCGTCACCCATAAATGCAAGTGCACGGTGGCTGAGAGAAAATGGCGTGCTTCCTGTACATCCTCTGACAAACTGGACTGCCGCCTGCTCCAAAGGCAATACCGACTTTCTGTCCGCACCAAGAAGAGAGCCCATATCCAAGCCTGCATCTCTGCAGCATCCAACAACTCAGCCAAACTCTATAAGATCTGCAAGGAGCTGGCCAATTCGGCTGCAGTCTCTATCCCTCCTGTCCCCTCCCAGGCCCTCTCCACAGCCCGGGCTTCTCATTTTATCTCTAAAACTCCGGGCATCCTGTCCTCTCTCTATTCCTCTCCCACTCATCCCTCTACTCCCCTCTCTTCCTCCTTCTCTGCCTTTCCCCTGTTCTCCCCTGACAAGGTTTCTAGACAAGTCCAATCTATGAGAGTCTTGTCAAAACAGATTCTCCCCTGTTCCTCCAAAACCATCAAGGACCACATTGACACCCTGGCTCCTGCTCTGACTGACTTCTGCAACCACTCCTTCGCCATTAGAGTCTTCCCTTCCCCATGATGCACTCCCTTGTGCACCCTCTTCTTAAGAAACACTCAGCCGCCCCCTCCTGCCTGGCTAACTATCGCCCGATCTGCATCACTCTTTTCCTGGGCAAACTCCTGGTAAAGCTTGCCATCTCCCAGATTAATCTTCACACTGAATCTGTTGGTTGTCTCCATGACCATCAGTCTGGTTCAGATCTGCCAGAAGCACAGAAGCTGTTCTCCTGAACATCCGCGAAGACCTGTCCTCATATTACTTGATCTCTCTTCAGCCTTTGACAAGGTCAAACATGCCATCCTGCTCAACCTTCTCCATGATAATCTGGGTATCACCGATCAGGCCCTGGCTTGGCTGACCTCTTTCCTCTCTGATAGACCCTCCCAGGTCCAACTTGGGTCCTTCTTCTCCTATATCTCTATCTGTACCAGCTGTCTAACCTCTCACCCTGGCTCTTCAGCCAATACCTGGTACTTCTTGCCCACCGCATTGCCACTCTCTGCCCTCAATTTCACTGCTATGTGGATGACACTCAGCTTATTTTCCAGCTCCCTTCTCCCACCTCTTCTCCTTCTCTCATTTCTGACTTTCTGTCAGCTATTCAGGAGTGGTGTGCCACCAATGATCTCTGCCTTAATACCAGTAAGACTGAGATGCTCCTCATCGGCACACCTGCTGCCTCCTTTCCTGTCACTCTCTGGCAGCCCTCTCTTGGCCCTCTTCCTGCTCCCACCTGTAAGGCTAAAAACCTCAGGGTCATCTTCAAGGCCACACTCTCTTTCTCTCCTCACATTTCTGACATCTCTAAGAAGTCACACAACCAGCTGACCCTCCTCAGAGGTATTCTTCCTTTTCTCTCCTTCCCCCTGACGCTCACTGTCTCCAGAGCTCTGGTTTGTTGTAGGCTGCAACAGCCTCTTTCTAAATCTGCCTGCCTCTACTCTCTGCCCTCTTCAACTCATCCAAAACAGGACTGCAAGACTTGTCCTTGGCCTCAAGCCCAGGGATCATATCTCTCCAGGACTGAAATCTCTGCACTTCCTCCCAGTGGCTGGGAGGATTAAGTTCAACACCCTCTGCATTGCCCACAATGCCTTCTGGGGCCTGATGCCTCAATACCTTCAAATCTCTCTTTGTAAACATCTTCCTTCTAGAGCTCTTCGCTCATCCGCCTCCAAATCCCTCAGGGACAGTCACTTCTCCAAGCAATGAGTTGGTGGTAGATCTCCTTCTTCAGCTGGGGCCTACCTCTGGAACAGCCTCCCTTCCTCTCTGAAACTTGAGGAGAACCATCTCCGGTTCTGGATGCACCTCAAGATCTTCCTCTTTGCTTCGGCTTTCTCTCTTACTCTCCTCTACCGAACTCCTGGCTGAAACTGAAACTGCACTGGTCACCTGGCTACCCTCTGATCTCGGGCCCAGGTCCCCTCCCCACCAGTTGCACACCTTCAATGCCCCTTGGCAACCTTTGCAATCAGGGGGCTGTTTCTATATCCCCACAGTCCCCTACCAGCACTTAATACTTGATGTCTGCTCTTGCCACCAGCTAGCGCAACATTTTATTATTATTACTTTTTTTTTACTGTCGATCCCATATACTAGACTGCCCCCTCCCTGTTTCCCCTCACACGTTTCCCCTCCCCATCCTCTGCACTTCCGCAATCTCAATCTCACCTGGCCTAGTAAGATCATTGTCTCTGTCTTCCCTCTGTTCTCCATCCCTTACCTCGTTGCACCTTAAAACACTTGTGTATAGGCTGTTGTTAGCTCCCAAACCCTTGTTTCTCTGCTCCCCTCGCCATGGTGTCCCCCCTCTGATTGTGAAGTGCTTGCTTGTTCTTTGAAGCTATATCTGCATTCTTTAAATACTCTAATAATAATAATAATAATAATAATAATAATAATAATAATAATCATAAGAGGTAATGACTAAGATGTAGGAAATTATGGCAGTTAAATGAAAGCTATTGCCAACACTATACTGCTTGCACATTCACACCTTCCTATCTCTGTCCTCAGTCTTGTATCACCTCTGAAATTCCGAACCTCAACACAAACATGCACAAATTACAGACCCCTTCCCTTCTCCTACTTTACAAAAATAAAATACCTTGCTGTCCTCACCTCTGCACTGGACTTTGCCAAATCCTAATCTCAAATCCTCACAATCAACCCCACAAACTTGCATCTACCCACCAAGCTTTACTCACACATCTCAAGCCAATATTCATCAACTCCTCTCTGTCTACTAATGATTTTTCCCATTATTGTTCCTCCAAGATCTCTCAAATTCATGATATGTTTACAGCCCTCCTCTCTCTCCCTCCCCAACCCTCCTTCTGTCTGCCACCTCTCCCCCTACTTTTTCTACTTTGGACTCGCCAACTCTTCTTGTATTCTTATTGTCCTAGGTCCTTTAGTGAGTGGTCTTCTCCTCAATCACTAAGAAGCTTCAGGATACACAAATCCATATGTGTACGTGCGTGGGTATGTGCCTGCCTATTCACAGGTCAGGGTAGACTAAAAGAGCTCTTACATGGCATAGGAACTTACAAAATGCCTGATCCTGTCCGCACAAATGCTCTTTTTCTTGCTTTTCAGAGAGCTCCACGCTACTTCTCTGTGTTGAACTTCATCTATAAAAAGTTCATAGCTGTGTTAGCATGAGACTGAGGAGGCGGAAATGACCCATTGCTTTTGCAGTCACAGATGGCACTCACAGTAGCTGCCCAGTTTAGGAGGAGAGTGGGGTATTTCGGCTGCCTTCTCTGAAATTTACCCCAAGACATCTTACCAATTTATGCAAAAGTTGTAAGTGTAAGAGCACAATTCAGTCAACACCCATGCTTGTCAGAGTGACAGATCCTCTCCTCCTTCCCTCTCCAAATAGCTGTTAATTGGTGATGCAGAACCTTCCATGGCTTCAGGAGACCAAAGAGGGAACAGCTCACTACTTGTGGATGTGCTATTCCTGACAGCCCCGCCCTGCCATTGGACGGACAGACTTAGAATCTGGATGAATAAAGCATGACTGTCTTGGCCCTGCTCACCATTCAAACTGAATAAATCAGTCAAGGAAATTCATATACATTCAAAAATATATATTTGTATCTCTGCATCAAAAAATAGTTACACAGCCAGAGTTAGGTATTAAATCATACACATCATATCTAAAAAAAAGAAGAAGACAGAATATCATAAACAATGGCTGTCCTGAAAATGCCAAATTGAAGTATGATGGAGCAAAATTCAAAGCTCAACGCGTTTCGGGGTAACTAACACTTATTCAGGAGCAAAAGGATCTGAACTTAAATGTGGCATATAACATGTGCAGGGGACGGGAGTGTCTCCAGAGTTAGACACTTTTCTCTCTTCATATATTTTCCAGGCTCTGTGTCAGGGTCTGTATTCCTCCCCAGCACCCGAAGTGTTTAATTAACACATGCTTTACTGTTCAGTTTAATCAACTGCTTACTTGGTGTGCTCCTATCAATGTTCATTTTGCTTTGCCCTGCTCACATCATTTTAGCTTTGGTACAAGTAAGGAAAACGTGCTTAGACTGTGAGCTAAAAAGGGGCCAGAAAGACTGAAAACTCAATATTAGAGACTTATTGTAAAGCTCATCACATCCAGAGCCCTATAATCCCTGTTTGCCCTTTCATCTAAATGCTGTTATCCATCCTGCGGCCGTCCCAACTCTCTGTCCACTTTTCTTCATGTCAAGGTGCATCACCTTTTTTGAGGAATCACCACCACTCCCTCCATCTTTTCGGCTCTGTATTTCATTCCAAAATATCCCTTGCTGGGTTACAACATCACTGATACAGAAGGCCTGGTGTCACGCCATAAACTGATGGGCTTGTGTCTATTGGTGGCTGTGAAGGAGGGATTTTCACTGTGGACTGTATGACAAGAGTTGTGGCTTCAGCGAGACAGCAAGGCAGACCGTTGTGCAAAACGACCATGGAGTCTATCCCCTCCCTGACCAATACATGCCAAACCCGACAAATCCTTTTTTGTAATGCCCATGATGAGCCATTGAGCACAGTCAATGAGCACGGTAGAGTGAGCTTTGAGATATCGCCCAGCCCGTCAACCAGAATGCTATGTAAGGCAAAATGGGAGAAGGTGGCTCCAAATTTTAAGTAGCCCTTTCTCTGAACCAAAGGTTTCTGCCTCCCATAACCCTTGGATGTTGCTTATTTTTTTAAAATGTTTGTTTTGGTTTTATTTTTAAAAAAAAAAACTTTAACAATTTCCAAAGATTTACATCCGTCCTTCATCCTTTACCATTATCTAAAAAATAACACATTGGGCCTCATTACATGGTAGGCGGTAAGTAACGGTCCTTACCGGCATGGCGCTAATAACGTGTCCGTGTAGGAAGCAGCCCGCTAATTGCGTGGCATTACGATTATGCGAGCTTTGCGCCATGCCGTTAAGGACATTACCGCCATGCTGTAAAAGGCCCCAAATAGTCCTTTAGCAGCACCAAGGAAAGCGCTGATAGCACTTCCGCCGTCCATGAATCCGCCATTAGCGGTCACCGCTAAAAGTGGTGACCGCTAATAGCGGTGACCGTAAATAAGCAGAACCGGAAGTAGCATCATCGCACAGGACCAGGAAAGAGCACGGCCGCCATCTTCAAAAACACAATCCATTGCCATCCTCTGCCCCCAGGACCTGCAGCTACACCACAGGTCGCCAAAATCATCCCTACAACCCCTGAGAATGCCCAAGGCCTTATAAAAAGGAGCAGCGCGGCAGTGCAAGGAACACTTCTCCAATGAACAACTGATAATGCTATCAGACACACTCCCTGCCAACGCTGAGGTTGTGTTTGCAAACGACATGCGGCGTCCCACACTGATTAAGTAAAAGGAGATCTGGGCAGATGTGGCCCGTAAAGTCAGTGCGGAGGGCTCCACCCCGCGCACTGTGAAGGATGTACGCAAGCGATGGGACGATCTCCGCCTCCGTGTATGGAGTATTCTAGCAGCCAACAGGAGCCTGGCCATGGGCACAGGAGGTGGAGGAGGATCCCCAATCAAGCTGCAAGAGTGGGAGGGACATGTGCCAGCACTATTGGCGTTGAATCCGTTGAGGGAGTTGGTGAAATGAAGCGCGGTGTGTCGTCATCGTCAGATGGAGGTGAGTGTCCACACAAAACACTGCAATGCAAAGCATGAGGTAATCCCCCAAATGTGACCTTGAAATCAGCTCATGGATAGGGCCATCAAACATACATGTACACAACCCTGCCCATATGCTGTGCACATCCCCACACAACCACATGCATGCAGCACCTCAGACACATGTCACCCAGACTCATGCCTGTATGACCCACCCATCTGGCTAACGACCTGTATGGCCAAACATGAAGTCCAAATGCATAGAACTGCAGCAAGAACATCTGCATGATGCACGTTGACCCATCACCGATGCTATCCCTCTCTGTGTCCCCCACAGGCTCACAATCTGACAGTGAGGAGCAGGACTCTGCGACGCAGGCCCCACCTCCAAAGAAACAGGGAAAGGGCATGTAAGTAGGCACAATGGCCAGCACATCGAGGGGCACTGGAAAGTCTGCACTGCCGCAGAGGGCCAAACCCACACACCCACCCACGTCACCAAGGCGTGAAAGTCCGTCAGACAATATTGCAGCACCCACTCCAGCAATTCCCACCACGCAGGATCCACCTGCGGAAGGATCACTGTCCGCCGCAAACAGCTCCATCAGCGAGGCAGCTGCCACGGCACCCATATCCGATGTGGAGGAAACGTGTATTTCACCCATTGAACACTACACACCAAGCCCGCAGAAATCAGCCCAACAGAGCCCACGCCCCACATCACATGCCAGCAGCCATGAGCTGTCTGGGGATGAATTTGTGGCAGGGTGCCACGGTGACTTCACCTGATGGTGGACACATGCCATAAGCTGTGTCAGGTAACATCAAACGCAGACACAGAGGCCATGACATGAGCATCATCTGACAGCGCCAGGAAGACATAACTGCGCTGTTTGGCCAGCATGTGGGCGAGGCTGCCCTGGCGAGGCAGGAGTGCAGGGAACATGCTAAGGGCATTAAACACGCCATTGAAGCCAGCACCAACTGCATTTGCGAAGAATTATCAGCTGTGAGGCAGGTCCTCAAACGCATCTCAGATGCTATGGATAGGCAGAACCCCGTCCAGGGACTGGACCAACCGAGCACCTCCTCCTCTGCCAGCTCAAGGCATACCAGCCCCCTGCACAGGTCCATGCGGGCTATGCGGCGCACAAACTCACAACCACCCAATGCTGGCAGAGGGGGTGGGAAGTAGGGCCAGCCTGATGTTGGTGACTCGTGTACTGTAATGCTTCACTGATGTGCAAGCCTTTTTTGGGGGAATTGTGGAGGGAGGGGTAAAGGGTGTTTGGGGGAATTGTGGGGGGAGGGGGTAAATGGTGTTTGGGAGAGTTGTGGGGGACGGGGTAAAGAGTGTTTGGGAGAGTTGTGGGTGAGGGGTAAAGGGTGTTTGGGAGAGTTGTGGCGGGAGGGGGTAAAGGGTTTTTGGGGGTATTGTGGAGGGAAGGGGTAAAGGGTGTTTGGGTGTAGGGTCCATGCACTTCATTTTATTACGAAACTTAATACACACTGGTGTCATGACGAATCACATGAGTGGACATTTTTCATTGTGTATGTGTGCTTTATTGGTGGACAGTGCACAGTGTACATTTCCCCACAAATCCCAGTGCTCTAATACCCACATCAATTGCACCCTCTTCATCCATGTGTATTAGAAATATTGGTCTATCAGATGCTGGCGCACAGCACGTCCCTCCTGTGCATCGCCACCTGCATCACGTGCAGCACCATCTTCTCCCTCCTCATCATCATCATCCTCACCAGGTGGTTGCAGTTGAATGTCAGGGGGCAGAGGCAGATTCCGTCTGATGCACATATTGTGCAGCATGACACATGCCATGGTGATCTTGGCCACCTTCGCATGCCCGTACCGGAGTTCCCCACTCGACCTGCGGAGGCACCGAAACCATGTCTTCAAAAGGCCAAATGTCTGCTCAATTACCACACGGGTACGGGTATGTGCATGATTGTAGTCCTCTTCGTGCCTGTTCTGTGGGTTCCGTACAGGGGTAAGGAGCCACCTCTTCAAGGGATAGCCAGCATCCCCTGCATGGGTGCAACAATGGATATGTGTAAGTGATAACATCAAATGGAACAAGTACCTATCACACAAGTCAACTTTGATTTGTGAATGACATCCACATATCCCTACATGCATGGAGGTAATCAAAGTAACTGCAATGTGGGAAAGTGATGTAGTCCTTGCAAGTGTTCATGCACTGTGCATGCCTACGGCAGTTGTTGCCATGTACTAGGTGATGTCCAGTCATTCGTATCCTTTGGTCCTGTCACCGTTTGAACCAGACTCCTAGTGAACTGCCATTCCAAGGGTGATCCCTTTGTATGCACTCAAGGTCGCATTTCCGTTGTGATGCTGTTCAGCGTACCTTTCCATTGTCCATATTGGCTGCATGTTGCTGCGTTGTGTTCTAGAGGGTACGGTCTGATGATGTGCAGTGTGCATGTGGATGGATAGGGCATGGTTGTGGTAATGGCTCAATTTTATTGTTGTGCAGCTTACGTCTTGCATGTAGTTTTCATGTGTCAGGTCCAGTCTGGCCTGCTTGGGGGACAGTGGTGTATTTCTGTATGGGCATTATTTATTCTGTCAACTGATCTCAAACAGTTGGAGTATGCATCTCTACCCCCCAATCACACCCAGTTGGAGTATGCATCTCTCCCACCCCAATCACACCCAGTTGGAGTATGCATCTCTCCCATCCAATCACACCGAGTTGGAGTATGCATCTCTCCTCCCAATCACACGCAGTTGGAGTATGCATCCCCCCCCAATCACACCCAGTTGGAGTGTGCATCTCTCACCCCCCAATCACACCCAGTTGGAGCATGCACCTTTCCCCCCCAATCACACCCATTTGGAGTATGCATCTCTCCCCCCCCAAATCTACTCCCCACATCACACTGCCGTGTGCTTGCCATGCTACTCACCGAGTAGCCACGAACGTTGTCCAGCATGTCGCTCCATGTAGCGTGGTATCGTTGAGTTCCACAGGACCATTGAATCATGGGTTGATCTTGGATATCGGGCACAACAATGTGTGATGATCTTGTTAGAGTCACATACCATTTGGACGTTGATGGAGTGGTATTGCTTTCTGTTTCGGTGCGCTGCTCAATGGCATGTGGGACCACCAATTCCACATGCGTACAGTCGAGGGCCCCGATGCAAATTGGGATGCCTGACATTGAATGGAAGCCAACTTTGATTTTGGAGATCTCCTGGATAGTCCGTGGCAGGGATATGTGTTCACTTGTGTGCCTCAGGAGGGCATCGAGCACCTGGTTCAGCGTGCGTGAGAATACTGGTTGTGATATGCCATGCATCTGCCCTAGCGTGTGCTGGTAGGTGCCTGTGGCCAGGAATGGAGCATAGAGACCACCTTCAGTAGAGCGGGGATGGCAGTACGGATGTCTATGAGGCTGTCGTTGTTTATCATGTCCACGATGGTGGCGATGGTATCCCCGTCCAGACAGTACAGGGTGTGTATCTGCTCAGGGATTAGGTTGAATAGACTGGCTCTGATTCTGGGGATTGATGGCTGCCTCTGTGGTACAACTAGCTGCACTGTTGGGCTTGCTGTGCCTGTCTCGCCCTCCTCCTCCTCCTGCATCTCCTCTGTGCTGCCTGTTGTTGTTGCTGCTGCAATGCAATCATGTCCTCCAGCCCCTGTAATACTACTAGTATTAGAATAATTTTGGTGTGTGAATGGGTGTAGGAAGGGGTGTGGTGTGCTCCTTTTGTGCTGGCCCAGTCTCCATTGCCTCCACCTGTGCTGATTGTGTGCACCTGTGTCAGTTGGGAACACTGCACATGGCCCTTTACGGGTGGTTCACGATGCCGGTATTTCCGCCATGCCGGTATGCCGCTATTTGCATGTCCTCATGACTTGTGATGTACTCCTATTTCCGCCATGCCGCTATTGCCGCCATTAGCAGGTCGTAATAGACAGGAGCAGTTAGCGATGCCGGTAATCCTTTACCGGCATCATTTTTCCCTTACAGCCTACCGTGTAATGAGGCCCAATGCATCCCTGCTTTGATGCCAGAACAAACATTTCACAATATTACAAAATACCCTAAGAGCCTTCCGGTCCTCCCTCACTTGCCATCAGCATTTCTTCAGGCTATTCAGTTTTACAATGACTTTACACTAATTTAGGCCATTCAAATTTCAGGTGGCTCTACGTCACTTTCTAAAGTACAAGACGGCACAGACGTAGTGTCAACTACCTTGTTTTTCTAGGTAGGGGAATGAGTTAAGGACTGTTGTCCCACTTACTATAAGTGCAACCAGATGTTTGTATTAGAACACCAGTTTTACCACTTATCCATTCATTATCTGCTATCACTTCATTACACTTTAAAAATCTTGGTAATAAATTTGACAAGTGCGAAAATTACTTCTGGCTTTTCTCCTAGGTGATCAATGTACCACCATTCCTCTGCTGTCAAGGAGTCCACTTCATTTACCAAGTTGCCCCTGTACAGAGTTCTCTGGGTTTTCAAGCCCATACAGTAGACTACTAAATGCCCGTAAAATCTACAATACATTTCAGTTTCATCTATTAGCCTTCGTGCTCCCAAGACCTCCTTTGTTGGAAAGAGGCATTCTCTTGAATTTTTCCCTAAACCTTCTACACAGAAATGTAACCAGATATTTTGGCATTGTTCTCAGGGCTCTAATTTCTCTGGCAAAGTCCCTCAACAATTTATATGCATTGCTTTTTCCCTGAGTCGTTATCCAGTCATCATCATATACTTTACGTTTCACTTGAGTCGGATTGGTTAATAGAACCTCCATGGTAAAATTTAGGTGAGATAGATATTTGACACATTTATCTTTCCATTGGTCCAATGGCCAGTCCATTCTTTTACCTTGTACATACCTCAGGACCTGAGTCAACAATGAGGGATTTTCTAAACAGGCTTAGTGACTTCCAAAGGCTTACTGCATGCATAGAGTATAGATCCAACTCAAATCAGATCAGGTCGAGGGGCAGTCCCTTAGGAAGTCACAGACCCTTCTTCCAGAACAATCGTTCGAGGACATCCCAGAGTTGCCATGGGTGGGAGGTTCCGGCCTGCCTCGGCTGCATATGTCAGAATTGGTATCACCTTTATATTGTAAAATGTCACAATAGGGATCATTGAGTATTCTCCATATCTGTTGTGGAGTACTAAACCTTTGGAAACCACATTTTTTGCTTTTATTCTCAAACTCAAGGACCACAGGATTTCAACAGAGCTCTTATACATACAGACTCCAAGGTAGGTAATCTTTTCAGTTCCCTCCAGGTATTCTTCCCCGATCTGCCATTTAAAATGGGTCTTTTTTGCGCCTCTGCCTATGTTGATAATCATCACCATCGATTTGTTTAGGTTTACACGCAAGTCATTTTTTTAAAAATAGGTTTCTATTGTTGTGAGTCTTCATGGTAAACCTATGGGTGTTTTATCAAGCAGATCAGGTCAGCGGCATATAAAACCCAAGGTAGTAGACATCCATTAATTCTGGAGAGAAAAGCTGTCACCTTAGCTTGATGCTCGGCAAAATCAGAAGTGTATAAATTAAACAGAATTGGGGCCAAGGGGCAGCCTTGTTTGATCTCCTGATCAAATTACTGTGGTCAATCCCCCCTGCATTTTCATATGCACTTGCATAGATGTTCCTGAGTAAAGTTCTAACAGGTTTATCGGGCACCCAAAACTCTTAAGCTTTTCCCACAATATTTCCCTTTTGATCCCATCAAAAGCCTGCTCTAGGTCAAAGAAGGCTACATAGATTTTAGTTGTTTCCCTACTAGACTGCATTTTCAAAAGGTTCAACAAGAAGAGCTTAACCAATAATCCAACTCCCTTGATGAACTGCATCTGTCGGGTATCCAGAAATTCTGCCTCATTGGTCCTCTTCATCAAATGGTTCAATATTAGTGATGGCAAAAAAAAGCTTTCCCAGAATGTCGAGGAGGGCGATAGGACAGTAGTTCTTTGGGTTTGTCCTGTCACCATTCTTGAAAATGGGCACTAAGATAACCTTCTTCCAGGAAAGTGGCACCTTCCTTTTCTTCATTATTAGTTGTAAGAGCCCACATGGAACACCTGCCCATTCCTCAGGATTTTTGCCTCAATATAATGTCAGCGAGGCCAGCTGGTCCCACTGCGTGTGAGGTGCTCAATTTCAAGATTCAAAATATAATTTTAATCAAAATTCCACAGCCAAGGGTCACTATCATGGGGGTGATTCTTAGATTCACCTAGGGCCTTTACAAAAAAAATGGTTTGAAAATGATCCACCCAGGTTTCTTCTGGCACCCCCACCATCAGAACTGCTTCTTGTGTTGTACCCAGGGAATTAATTAATTCCATATTAATCAGGAATGTTTCTTACATAGCATTTCCAGCATCAATTCTGCTTCAAATGGAGATCTTGTTTGTTTAAAGAACAATCTCCAATTTTTGTACTGTTATTTTCTCTGATTTATTATCTGTTCTCTGCTTACTCCTGGGAGTTTCCTCAATTCTCTTGTAACACATCTGAATTATTTTCTGTCCTCCACAAGATCATTGTTGTAACTGAATTCATGTCTGTATGCTTGTGGTCCTTGACCAACTTTTTCACCACAAATTGTGCTAATAAGGGTGCATATTCCAGTTTGACCTCGCTCTCTAGTTGACCTTCACGCCATTGTCTCGTTAACTCTATGACCTCTCTAGTAGAAATTGCTAGTCTATTTCTGCCTTGTGATACCAACACATTTGTGTTTATGGCCGAGGTGTCTGCTGGTATGGCTCTTTTCCAGCATACCGACAATAGGGAATGGTTTCTATATATCATTCTGGTGATAGTCAGGGAGGTCACTTCCTGCTGGACCTTTGAAGATACAAAAAATAATTGAGAAAGTTCTTGAAGTGACCACTACGCCATGTGTAATTAGTGGGGATGTCACCTTTCGTTTGTCCATTCATCAAGTGAAGGTCTCTGACGTACATTTACATCAGCCACCTGCTAACTCTTTCACTATTGTCACAGCCTTGATTATTTTTTTGACTTGGTGGCATTGATTCATTTTCACAAGATCTAATGTTTAGATATCCACACAGTATGGTGTATTCATTGTTTTTTTCAACTCTAGCTAAGTCAATCAAATTGGTAATACAGGATACAAAATCTGTCTCTTTGATTTTCTCAAGGTTCCAATACACAGTCAATAATTGAACTAGCTTCACCAACCCCCCTCCCGGTTTCCCTATTTCTAATAACAACATTTAAATCCAAGCGTTTGTTGTGTGGTGTTCTAAGATATGAATATCCTGACCCATTTTGACTGATGTCAGCAGACCTGAGTGGGGTGTGTCCTTGTTCCCTTTACCTCTGGGTTGAGAAAGCCTATGAAGTGATGGCACTTAAAGGGCATTCTCTCATCCAACCTTCCTGGAAGCACAAAATGTTGTGAACCTTCAAGTTAATGTTCTTATTTGTGAACAGGTGATGGAAACCCCTTGTATTCCCACATCCCAGTCTCAGATGCTCCAAGTTTTTTGTCATTTCACATTATGCGTAGGTCTAATTTGTGAGTGCTCCCGGCAACCATGTCCAATCTAACAATGAATCCCTCTCCGGTGATGTACCCTGCTGTTTATTTAGCACTCTGCGCTCTTTCCTCAATGCCACAAAGGTGACTGTCAAGGAGTCCATCTCCTTACCCCACGATCTTCGTGTTCTTTCTTCAAGGGATTTTGCCGGGTTAGCTTCGCTTTGCAAGGGATTTGAAAGTTTGATTTTGACCTCCTTTCTCAATGACGTTCCTGCTTTTACCTGAGGACAATTGTCCCTGATTGTTGCTGATTCTCCGTGATGCTTGCATGTCTATGACCCTTCATGGTATAATCTATTTCTTTTAGATTGAAGCCTAATGGTTTTAACATGTCAGCTGCTTCTCTTAGAATGTTTTTACTCAAATTTGTTCTGAGGTGTAATTGAAGCCAGTCCATTCTTTTTTGGTTGACAAATTCCACCACTAGAATGTTGTCCAAAGTGATGCTGCGGAGAGTTGGAATATGATGTAGTAGACTCATAACATTTATTCTATTTAAAATCATATCCTCCTTTGATTGTATCACACATTCTATTGATAGCACCAATTAATTATCAAAGCACGTTATTGTTAGAGTTTCAAGGTTAGATTCCTCTTGTGTTTTTTTCGGGGTACCTTTGTGACTTTGTCTGTTCTATTTCCCTGTCATTTTCATTAGCTAATATTATTTTTTCTTCCATGGTTAGGAATTCGATCCACCACTGTTGGTTAGGTGTTTGTTTCTGTCAGGTCCCCAGGGGCATCTGTCACAGTGAGGTCCACTATGGTACATTCTATTCTGCTATTGTCAGCTCGTCATTGATGGTTCCAGTTGCGTATACTGAATATTACAACATCTATTCCTCTAAAGGCTCCTGAGGCTCTCTGGCATGTATACTGGGAGCTCACTCACTGTCTAGTTGTGACCTTTTATCATCTCCCTCTATTTCTTTCAAGTCGTTTGTCTTCTTGCCACCATTATCCTGAACTGAATGTGTTCTAGGCAAGGTGACAGAGATTTCAAGTTTCTAAAGAGGTTTTTTGCTGCGTTAGATTTTTGCACTTTTTGTACAGCCTGATTTTTAGATTTTTTTCCCACATTGCTGTGTTTTGTCAGTGCCAACTGTGAGCTCTTTTTCAAAGATTACATAATTTCCCCTTACGTTTGCAGCCTTTTTTTGTTTCAGTAGTTCGTTTTCCAGAGCATTAGGATCCAATGCTGACCGATGTTCTAAATCCTCTATTTCGGGAGGCTCAGTGGGAGGGCTCACCGTTTCTAAGTGCGGATTTGCAGGCAGTCCATGAGTAACTGGCAGCTAAACATCATAGTTTTCAGGGTCTGCCCTTCTTGGTTTTAAATGTTGTTGCACTTCTAGTTGCTCCTTGCAGAAATTATACTTTGCAATTTCTGTCATCTCGAGGCTCCTGCTAGTTGGCACTGGATTCTGTTCAAGGGCATGCAACTGTGGTCCCCTTTGATGGTTCTTGTTGGGTAACGTTGAGTCGTACATGACACAGGGCCATTTATGTGATTCTAGTACCGATTCCATAAGCGTTGATTTATCCACTAGCTCTTCCCTCGCCAGATCACATAGGCGGTTTTGCCATTGCAAAGATTGCTCAGCTTCTCTATCCAGTCATGCTTGAAGTGCCATAGCAAATGACTCTAGGTAAGTCAGTTTTAAATGTGTCATTGCTAAGAGTGTAGCCTGATCTTTATAATTATGATATGATATGACATGGCATTAATAACGTGCCTATACACAAGTGATTCAAAGCACGACGCAGCAAGGGAGGGGGAAAAGAGGGAAGACAGCGATCCTATTAGGCCAATTGTCATGCAGATCGCACAAGTGCAGGGAAAGGGGGAAGAGGAAAAGTAGGGAGTGGGAGGCGGGTGGGAACAGTGCAGTAAATGGGATAATAGAATAAATAAAAATCAATAAGATAAGTAGGGCTAGCTGGTGTCAAGTGCAAGGGTAAGCAAAGACATCAGTTGTCAAATGCTGGTGGAGGACTGTAGGGATACAGAAAACAGTTCCCAATTGTGGGGGTTGCAAGGGAGGTAGTGCAGGTGTGTAACTGGTGGGAGAGAGGACCTGGGCCCGAGATCATAGGGTGGCCAGGTAACCTGTACAGTTTCAGCCAGGAATTCAGCAGAGGGAAGAAGGCGAGAAAGCAAAAGCCAAGAGGAAGGTTTTTAGGTGCTTCTGGAACCAGAGATGGTTCTCCTCCAGTTTCAGGGAGGCAGGGAGGCTGTTTGAGAGGGAAGCCCCAGCCGACGAAAGAGATCTACCACCAACTCGTTGCTTGGAGAAGCAACTGACCCTGAGGGAGTTGGAGACGGATGAGTGAAGAGCTCGAGAAGGAAGCTATTTAGGAAGAGAGAGTTGAAGGTATTTAGGCCCCAGGCCCCAGAAGGCCTTGTGGACAATGCAGAGGGTTTCGAACTTAATCCTCGCAGCCACTGGGAGCCAGTGAAGAGATTTCGGTCCTTGAGAGATACGATTCCTGGGCTTGAGGCCAAGGACAAGTCTCACAGTCCTGTTCTGGATCAGTTGCATAGGGCGGAGCGTAGAAGCAGGCAGATTTAGAAAGAGGTTGTTGCAATAGTCCAGCCTAGAGAGAACCAGAGCTCTGGAGACAGTGAGCTTCTGGGGGAAAGAGAGGACAGGAAGAATACCTCTGAGGAGGTGCGGCTGGTAGTGTGACTTCTTAGAGACGTCAGAGATGTGAGGAGAGAAGGAGAGTGTTGAGTCGAAGATGACCACAAGATTTTTAGCTTTGCAGGTGGAAGCAGGAAGAGGGCCAAGAGAGGCCGGCCAGAGAGTGACTGGAAAGGAGGGAGCGGGTATGCCGATGAGGAGAATCTCAGTCTTACTGGCATTAAGGCAGAGATCATTGGCGGTACACCACTCCTGGATAGCAGACAGACAGTCAGAGATGAGAGATGGGGAAGAGGTGGCCGAAGGTAGCCTGAAAATGAGCTGAGTGTCCTCTGCTTAGCGGTGAAAGTTGGGGCAGAGAGCTGCAATGCAGTGAGCAAGAAGTGCCAGGTATAGGTTGAACAGCCAGGGTGAGAGGTTAGACCCCTGGGGGACACCACAGGTAGAGATAGAGATAGAGGAGAGGAAGGACCCAAGTTGGACCTGGGAGGGTCGACCAGAGAGGAAATAAGTCTGCCACACCAGGGCCTGACCGTTGATACCCAGTTTATGAGTGTGACGGTTGAGCATGATGGCATGTTTGACCGTGTCAAAGGCAGAAGAGAGATCAAGTAAGATGAGGACACACGGGGTGTTGGATCAAGGTTTGAGAACAGGTCTTCACGGATGTTCAGGAGAGCAGTTTCTGTGCTTCTGGCAGCTCTGAAGCCAGACTGATGGCCATGAAGACAGCCAACAGATTCAGTGTGAAGATTAAGCTGGGAGATGGTCAGCTTTTCCAGGAGTTTGCCAGGGAAGGGAATGATGGAGATTGGGTGATAGTTAGCCAGGTACGACGAGTTGGCAGAGGGTTTCTTAAGAAGAGGGTGAACAAGGGAGTGCTTCAGGGGGCATGGGAAGACACCAGTGGAGAAGGAGTGGTTGCAGAAGTTGGCTAGAGCAGGAGCCAGTGAGTCAATGTGTTCCTTGATGGTTTTGAAGGAACAGGGATGAATCTGTTTTAATTAGACTTTCATAGATCAGACTTGTCTAGAACACTTGTCTAGGGAGAACAGAGGAAGGCAGAGAAGAAGGGAGGAGATGTGACTGAAGAAGGGCCAGAGGAAGAGCAGTGAGTAAAGCGGGGAGGGGTAAAATAAGCGAGAGAGAGGACAGGACAGTTCTCATTCATTCTCTCATGTTTCATGAAAGGCGCGAGCGAGGTAGATAGGGCTGGCATTATGGAGCCCTGGAGTTGAGCCATAAGATTTTTGTCTCTCGGGTCGACTTGGTGAAAATGCTGAATTAGCCATACCTTGTAGAACACTGCTTGAGGTCCAGATTGTCTCCCTCCTGTCTTTCATTTCAGATCACTCATGGAATGTTTGATGAGCTGTTTCAGGGGATCTTGTTTACACTGAATGTGTATAGCAGAGGGCGTTGATGATTGTGGATCATAAATCCCCCATTTCTGCTTTCCGATCCAAGTTGTCTTGGATAGCTGCAATAATTTTGATAGTTGCAGCACCAAGAGCGAGGTGGAGGGTTCACCACTTCCATTCACTTTGAGGCACTCTCCTTTGTTTTGCCTCAACTTCTCGGCAATGCCCCCTCTAGGTGTTTGAAGTAGTTGGAGAATCCAGTTCTTCTGAGGCTACACTGACCTTTGGGTCTGTGTTTCCTTTTGTTTTTTCAGCCTCTGTATGCAGAGCTTCTGTACTGGAAGTTTGACGTTTGCCGCACCACTAGTCGGCTGCTGCTGGCTCCCTCCCATTTCAATCAGCACTCTCTCTTCAGATGGAACGACTAATTCATCTTCAGCTGGAAGCATTTCATGATCAGTTAAGTCTGCTTGTAATTGACTTCATGGTTTTTCTCACACTGTAGGGTTTTCAGTTTTAGGTCCCAGCAAGTTCCTTGCTCGGTTATCTCGTTAGCCTCTGGACTGCCGTTCTGCTCAGATTGAGACATCTATAGTGTAGCAACTGGGTCCTGCAGTTTTAATTGTCTCCTCTTCCCTGAACCCATTTGTCAAGATTTTGGTTGTGCTGTTGTATGGCTCATTTAGGTTATATGATGTAAATTAACACATTCTCCGTAATCCTATGTCCAACAACTGGTTTTCAAAACTCCAATAAGGGTCAGCTCAAAGGCAAGAGTTCCAATCCAAAGTGTTAAATAGTAATAACCCACTCTCGCGGAGTAGTGTAGAGTGTCAGTCTGTGCAGCATATCTGTTGACTGTTGGCTGAGAAAGTCTGTTGTTCCTGTCTTTCTTCCCTTGAGGTGGACTCTTGCACAAAAAGACCAGCTACCGTGGAGCGATGGAGAGTAGCGTAGACGGGCAGCCTGTGCAGCTTCTCAGTTTACTTTTGGCTGAGAAAATCTGTTGTTCCTGTCTATCTTCCCTGGAGGCGGACTCTTGCACAAAAGACCAACTACCCGCTGAGCAGCATGGATTAGCGTAGAGTGGCAGTCTGTGCAGCTACTCTGTTCACTTTTGGCTGAGAAAGTCCGTTGTCCCTGTCTATCTTCCCTGGAGGTGGACTCTTGCACAACAAGACCTACTACCTGTGGAGCTTATTACCATAAACTGATGCTTATGGTAATAGAGTAGAGTTTTCCTAACCCATCCCCCTCAGGTGCCATTTTGCAGATGATTGTTTTGCTGTGCATGGGATACAATGTATCAATGAGAGAGAGAGAGAGAGAGAGAGAGAGAAAGAGAGAGAGAGAGAGAGAGAGAGAGAGGGGCAGAGAAAGAGAGAGGGACCGAGAGAGAGAGCGAGAGAGAGAGGGAGGGAGATTGGCTGGTGCAGTGTGAACTAGTAAAATGGGGCCTGTGTGCAAAAGGTCATTGGTGGGAGTGCAAGGTTGCATTTATTTTTGCATTGACTGCATGTGATTCAGTTTTCATGTGTTCTGAATGTAAGTATAGGAGAGCCCTCAAGTGTAGACCATTGCCCTAGGCGTTCATAGACTATTTATAAAACCCATTCCCCCGCTTGCTCTGCAACCCATAGAATAGTGCTGAGTCCCAAAAAAAATGTGGTCCAGTTGTCCCATAGTCCCTGACATAGCAGTCATCTCTGCTCCTGAACAAGATTCTCTGCATGATTTTTATACTCTTTTAAACTAGTAATCTTTGCTAGTATTGAATAGTCACCTAATTATAATTACTATTTGCATAAAATGTAATGCTCTTTCATTTCCATGTTTAAACAGACTACGGTCTTTCGAATAGCTTTCCTCTCCAAGGCGCTTTGAAGCCTTACCAATGGCAGTAGGGGCTATACAAATATCACACAACAGAACATAACATAATGGCTTTAGAGATCCACTTCAATCTGGCTTCCATAGTAAACACTGCATCAAGACTGCATTCATGCTTTTCTGCAACATTATCAGTGATGCTTGCCACTCCAAACTCTCTTCTATTCGCTGCTGCTTTTAACACTGTCAGCCACTATTTTATCCTCCTCACTCTCTAGACCCTTGGGTTTTGAAAAGTTACTCTTGGCGAGATCACCTCCTACCTAGAGGGTTGGTCCTTTAAACCCCACCAATCTCCCTGTCACCAACCCCCAAGTATCATTCCTTAGACCTCTGCTCATCAGCCTCTATACCTTTTCCCTAAGAAGACGTATCTCACAATTTGGTTTTCACTAACACTTTTTGCTGATGATACTCAAATATTTGTCTCCTTTACTTCCTTCATTCCAGCCTCTTAAACATAATTGAGAAAATATGAACTTGAATGTAAAATTTCACAGAACCACTGCTTGTCCCAGGTCTAAAATATGTTAGACTTTCAATAAAGAGGGTGTTTTCTCTGGGAGTGTCAGGTTCTTAACGGAAGAAATGTGAATACTCAACCTATCACAAACGATTATGCCACATGACACTGTGAGAAAATGTAGACTCTACACAGGTCCAAACCCATAGAAAGAAACAAGAGAGCTCTGGGATTCTGGAAAGTCTGCAGAAGGGGGAACCATGTCTGAGCGTTTGAGTGCTGAAGTAGGATAACATCTTGAGATGATGTGCAGGCTCCCCATGGCCTTGTCCAGAGAAAGCCTGAAGCAGACTTTGCCTAAATAGGACCTTGATCCCCGAGACGAGCTCCAAGCAGTGAACTGGATGAAAGCTGCCTGAAGCTGTGATAGGTTATGCCAGCTCTGTGCCTTAAAAGAAAAACAGCTAAATTATTATAAAAGTCCCAATGAAAAGAGATATATGTCTTGAAGAATCCCTACTCAGTAGGCACATTGAAGGGGTGGGAGGGGAAGGAAAGTCACGGGGGTCTGGTGTTAAATAGAATGCTTTAGAATATTCCGTGGAGAATGCACCTTGGTCTCTGACCATGGCCCCAGTGAATGGAGAAATGGTTTAAGATAGTAGGATATAATTACATTTTCAGAGGAAATGCACATTCCCTTTTGACAGTAGCTAAGTAAAATAAACGCTGTATATTCACAGGTATATTCTGAGACTGGAACTGTGGACTTGTGTATAACAACCAACAGCTTTACAGTGGGTTAGTTAATTGTGGCATGAGGAAGCCATAGTCGTTTGAAAAGAGAATTACTGAGAAAACCCACACCATTCTAGTGGGGTGTGAGGGTGATCAGTTTGTCTTCTTCCTTTTCCTAGACAATGATTCACTTTAAAATGACCATTTAAATCTCTCTAATGACAATGCACAGAAGGGAGAGGACTCTCTTCTAGAGAGCCCTGAATTGTGAAGTAGAATTTACGGGATAGTTCCCATTTCTTTCAGAAAATCATAATTAGTTCTAGGTTGTGTATTAGTAAAACATATGTGTTGCTCTCTAAAAGGAAAGCACAGCTTCCCAAACTCTAATTCATATATTGTAATCCAACTCAAACTGGTTTGTATTGTACACATATGCATACACTAGGAAATCAACAGCTTTGAATACATATATTAGAGTACTACATTAATATGGAAATGTGTTTCAATGTTATGTATATGTGACTTTGATTTTCTCTGATGCCAATGATTGTCAATGGTGTAAGCAAACTCCAATTGAATGTTAATTTGAAGCAAATTGAACTCCCTATTGTTTATCGATCTTTTTAACTCACACTGTCCGACAAGCAACAGTGCTGAAATAGTGTTGCTTAGAAACATATTTACATAGAGATTTGATTGATGCAAATTGATGTATATGTTTTATAAATGACCTAGTGATATACAGACAGGTTATTACACTTCTCTGATGATACACGGTCTGATTGTATAACATTGTTGGTGGCTTCACCTGAATAAAGTTATGGGACCATCTTTGGTTTTGAGTTGCTATCTTAATAACACAGAATGTTAATCCCAACTACATCCTGTGTTTTGTCACAGATATGTGGGGTGGGATTGAGTAATAGGGGCTGGTAGATCAGGGGATGTAGTCTTAGACAAATTCAAAATTGATAGAATATCTGACAAGTGACTTTTGTGGTAAGACTGAAACAAGCGCACCTCGTGTAGGGCACCACTAGTTAGTAAAATGTGCCTTTAGCTACAGGACTGAGACAAGAGTACCTCACACATAGAAGGACACAACCGTTTCATTTATGAACAGTGATGGCAACTCCAGGAGTAAAATAAGTGCACCTCATCCACAAGTCTGGACTGGCTCACCAGAAAAGCAAGAATTTTCCCGGTAGGCCTCCGGACCCATGGGGCCTCTATGTGATTTGGAAGGGGTACGAAAGCAGGCGCATACAGGAACAGCATCAGCAATGCAAGCACAAACTATGAACAAACATAATTCTTGTAACCTCAGCTGTGGATGGATAATGAGATGTCTGTGTGTTTTCTGTCTCTGTAGCTCAAATAAATAAACGATCATGTCACGCACACATAAGAAATCATTACCATTTGTTACACATTGACCCTCATTGGTGTGTGGCATGATGTCTTTCCACCATTCAGGAATGGTGCTCAGCGATATCTGTCTCAATACCAGCAAGACAGAGATCCTCCTCATCAGGACACAGGACACCGCTGCCCTCCTTTCTTCCGACCCTTTGGCCACGATCATTGGGCTCTCTATCCCCACCTTGATGCTGGACAGCAGTGAGGATGGCCTGATGCACAGCCATCAATTCTGCCACCTGACTACTTCGGGGACCAATTTTATATCCAGCGGAGGGTTCGGGGGACTCATTCACCCATGCATTCCCTACGCCGGCCACCAGTTCTTTCTCCCCGTTGTTGTCAACATGGTATGAGCATCCATCCACATAGACAGTGGGCATTCCCTCACACTTGTCCTCTTCAAAGACTTTGTGTGGGGAATTAAGGTATGCCTCCGTGTTGTCCTTGATTTTTAGACTTTCGTCCTCGAGACAGTTTTCTCTGGCACAATCATGCAAGTCAGCCAGACCTTGCGCGAGGGGACTCTTCTTGTTTTGGCCATATCTGACCTCCACAGGAAAGCCTTGCATTGACAGAATCCAGGAAGTAATTCGGGAATTACTCACATTTCCGGCCCGGATTCTGTCACTTTGGAGATATTGCTGGTGTGGAGTCTCCACTATGATGTGTTCCCCCTGGATAAATGGGCGGTAATTCTTCAATGCCCACACCGTTGCCAGGAGTGCCTTCTCGTTGAATTTTTCCTCCACAGAGGATAAAGTTTTGCTCGCATAGGAGATTACTTTATTGACCTTGTCATGCTTTTGGTATAATACTGCCGTCAAGCACGTATTAGAGAACCCCGTCTCCAGGAAGAACTCCTTGTTTCTGACAGGGTAAGCTAGGCAGGGCGCTTGTGAGAGGCTTCTTTTGAGTTGTTTTACTGCCTCGGCTTGTTCTGGACCCCATTCGCACTTGACCCCCCCCCTTCAGGAGATGAATCAGGGGTCTGGTGATCTCTGCGTAGCTCTCAATGAACTTTCTGCTATAATTAGTCAGTCCAAGGAGGCTCCTTAGTTCCCGCAGAGTTGTGGGGTCTTTCAGTTTCTGAAGTGCTTCCACTTTCTTTTCCTGGGGACAGAGACCCTGAGGAGTAATCTCATGCCCCAAGAAATTAACACGGGTTCTACACCACTGTGCTTTCTGAAAGGAAAGTTTTGCTCCAGCGGCCCTCAACTGCGTCAGAACATAACGGATCTCCGCTATGTGTTCCTCCACAGATGAACTTTTGATGAGGACATCATCTACATAAGCCAGGTTACCCCTCGCACCCAGGTCGGGCATGGCCTTATGTAGGAAAATGTTGAATTCATTTCCGGAGTTGAGGTATCCGAAGGGAGTCCGGGTCCATGTATACTGCTGGCCCCCAAAGGTAAAAGCCAGCTTGTATTGGTCCTCCCTACTGACAGGCACGGTCCAGTATCCATTGGTCAGGTCTATTGCAGTGAATACCTGTGACCCCTGAATCTGGGCCAGCCCTTGGTCAATGTAGGGCAGAGGCCATCGGGAAGTATGGACCCGTTTGTTGAGCTCCCTGGGGTCAGCGCAGAGTCTCCACTGGCCGTTTGGCTTCAATATTCCCAGCACCGGATTATTGAAGTTGCTGTGGACTGGACGGATTATTCCCCGGGACTCAAGGTTCTTAATTATTTCAGTAAGGGACTCCATTGATGCGAGAGGCCAGCGATATTGCTTCACAAACACTGGAGTCATGCCAGGGTCTGTGGGGATTGTTGTTGTGTGGATGTCGGTGCGGCCACAGTCATATGAGTCTACCGCAAAGAGATCTTGGAAATCCAAGAAAACTTGTTTCAACTTTTGCTTTTGTTCCAGAGTCACACAGGCATCAGCTAGGTTGACTCTCTCTTCCACCATCTGCCTGAAGCCTGGAAAGACTTCTGGTTTGGCTATTTCAGCGGCCTCCTCCAGCTGGGTGGAGAAGTCCCTGGTCAGAGTGCTGATTTGGACTGGAGGCTTCAGGTGGGAAAGGCAGCTCTCATGGACCTGGAAAATCACCTCATCCCTCCTGAAGTCACAAGTCACATCTTCCTTACCATAAGGGCAAGAAGTGTACACCAGGAAGTTCCCCCCATGCCGGGTAAAAATCCTGTCTGGTGTTGTATTGTCATCACTGTCACTGTCAAAACAGTCCTTGGGGATTGGCCCTAACAGTTCATTACCTAAATCTATGGAAAAATGTCGGTCATCAACCGCCATTCCAATAATGGTGCCTGCGGCTAGAGTAATACTCTTTAAGTCGCTGTTATCCACCTCTATTGGAATGGTGTCATGTTCTATGTTGACTAATGGTGTTGGGTTTACCCCCAACCCTTGCTGTTGGAGAGAAGCGTTTAGATGTATGTAAGCATCAGGGTTTTGCAAATATTGTCCTCTTTTGACTTTCACTTCCAGGGAGAATTGTCGAGTCCTTTCTGGGATGGTGACTTCCTCTTTGATCTGAATTTCAACTGCATAAGGTAGCAATTGAGCTGACCTAAATGCTTTTTCTGGATTATCAAAGCCCATGGGATTATCCGCTAATCGGGACCAAGCTTTGAAGTTTATTAGGTCCAAACTAATGGCAAAGCGATTGAGAATGTCACTGCCTAAGTAAAAGGCGGCAGGGACGTCTCGCACGACCCAACAATTGTGGACTATGCTTTGTTGCCAATGGAGATTTTGAGCATACACCTGCTTGGCAGGAGATGTTTGGAATTAGGTGCTTCCAGGTCCATTTCCCATTTGTCTATCAGTTTGAATGTGGGAATGGCTGGATCTTTTGGGAGTTGGCGGAACATGGCTTCGCTGATGAAGCTCTTACCGTTGTTCACACACACTCGAGCGAGAACAGAGTCCTTCCCATCATTTAACTGAACAGGGATGAACAACTGCTCTCCAATTTGCTGAATATCAGCCAGGCTCTGAGCTGATTTCACATCTTCCTGGACTATAGGAGTGGTAATATCTGATTGTGGATTTGTAAAGAATTTCAGAGTGTTTCCTTCCAGCGTGGAGTACCACTTTAGACTGGAATGAAGGTTGATTTTCAAAAATAGAGAGGACCCTCCATCACCAGTCTGTTGTCCTACTGCTATTACTGTCACGTCTGGAATTTGGCTATTCTGGAAGTGAAATTCTACTTGGTCAGGTTTTTGTTCAACCATGTGGCAGGTGCCGTTTAAACTAACATGGTTGACACTCTGTTTTAATTTTATGGGTCGGCTAGTCTGGGTCCAGAGGACCATGTTTACACAATCTATTAGGGGTGACAACCTTCTCAGGAGGTCATTCCCCAGTAAACAAGGGGTGCCCTCTGGAGTCACAACTATGACTGGGTGTTTCAACTTGTGTCGCCCAATTTTAATGTCCAAGTCTGCCGTCCCCTCGACGGGAATTTCCTTCCCGTCAAAGTTCTGCAGTTGTCCAGGAAGAGAGGTGAGAGGAATTTGGTAATTCTCTCCCCTTCCTGCATTCAATTCGTCAAAGGCCCTTCTGGACAGAAGGGTAGCTTGAGATCCAGTGTCCACCAGTGCCAAAATTGTACCCTGCCCCTGTACTTGTACCGGGGCATAGTATCTTCCCTCCTTCTCCTCAAGGGGGCACAGATAATGCACATTTTTGGACAACTGGTGGGCTAACTTTCTAGTTTTGGACATCGCTAGCGAAGAGATTTGGGCAGAATTCTGTGGAGAGCCTTGGGAATCTGAAAGAAAAAGTTGGCAACGGGAGATCAGAGCCATTGTGGGTTCCCCTGGCTCCGGTTCCGGGCCGCCCCCCCCCTTTTTGGAGGCAGTCACCAGGATGGGTTTGAACCAGGGGATTTTCTTTCTGTTGGTTCTGGGATGAGATGGTGGGCGGCGGTAGCTCAGTCTCCACATCTCCCCAGTCTGGATTTGCATCCCTAGGGACCCATTTTTCTTTGGGAGGAGTTCCCCCCTCTCTGAAGGAGAAGATCCCTTTCCCAGGATCCATTGAGGATCCCTCTCCCTCAAATTGGAAGATCTGTACCTCCTCCTCAAACTGTGTCTGTTTGGGTCTTTTGTTTCTCCTACCCCCCCTCTGCTCCTTAGGAGGCAGACTATCAGGGGCAGGAGATTTTGTTTCCGGTTCCTGGTTTTCCAGGGGCTGTTTACAAGTAAGGAAGGAAGCTTCCTCCAAGGCTTTACACCCCCCTTCCCCTTGTGCCTCCTCCCTGGGAACCGGTGAGTTATCGGGGTGCTGCCCCCGTCATTGCTCTGGAGCACCAGGCCCAGAGTTTGGTGCATTCTGTGCCGGCATGCCCATCTGAGGGTTCTGCTGAGCCCTCAGTATGTGACCCAGATCCCGCGCCATGTTTTGAACCTGGCGCTCTAACTGGGAATCCCGCTCAGGCTGATACGGGGCCCTGTTTTCTCCCCTGGGCTGATCCCGGGAAGGGTAGCTATCCCTTCTTTGGTAGTACCTCTGGTTGGGAAGATTTGGATACCCCTCCGCCCTTGGCCTCCCCTCTCCCGGATTCGGTTGTCTGGGCTCAGGGAATTGGGGAAAGAAGGGTGGAGGATTTTGGGGCTGGAAATTGGGTGGATACCTGGGGAAAAAGTTCTGCCCAGGATTTGGAGAATTTCTGCCCTCCTGTGGGAAGTTAGGAGGGAAGTTCCCTGGGTTAGGTGCTTGGCTGGATCCCCCCCCCTTGGGCTGGAGTAGTCCACACATAACCCAGGATGGGTCGATTTCCCTTGTAACGGGGACTTACATAATCAGGAGAGCGAGGGACCCCATTTGTGGGGCTGCCTCCCTGGCTCCCTGTCTGTGACTGGCCCGAGGACCTTCTGGGCCTAGCATTATTAGGTGCAGGTAGGTTTTTAGGCCCCCCCATCTCCAACTCTAAAACGGGGGTGACCTTTACCTCTGCCACCTTGGCAGCAGCAGGGGTGCTGTTAGTTTTGGGGTTTTTGGGCTGGTTTTTGTTTTCCACCGGTTTCTGCACCTCGTAGATGCGGGTGGCTTGTTCAATGACCCATTCTAAAGATCTTTTCTCATGAAAATCTCTCACGAGCTGGGTCATTATGTATTTGGGCAAGGCATGGAAATAAGTATTAACAAATTCTCTGCTATCCGTGCGCACCCTTCTTGTGGTCTGTGCAAATGCACGCTTTAACTCCTGCACAAATTCTTGTGGGGGCTGATCCTCCCCACATTGTAAATTGTAGGCTGCCTTGCGAGCCTCTTGGGGATTTCTGTGAACAGAAAAATGTTTTAATATGGCCGCCCTATAGGTGGACCACCTGGAATGTTTTTGGTCCTCCAGCCCTGCAAAGAAACTGGAGTACTCTGGGGAGAATGTCCACTTTACATATTGGATACAGCTTTGGCTGTCCTTCAAATGAAAAGTCTCCATCATTTGCTCAAACAACTCTAAGTGCTCCCAAACAGAATACTTGGCGTTCTTGTGATAAGGCGTGATGACACTCCTGATTGCCTTTATTTGCTTCAATGGGTCCTTAAGCAAGGCCCTTTTTGCCTTATTGGCCCTTTTGGTCCGGGTAACCCTGGTCCATTCATCTTCTGACTCAGTGGCACTGCTCCCAGAGGTTCCCGTCTGTTCTTCCAGGTTTTCCCGGATTCTGCGAGCCTGGGAATGGCTGGCAGAATGTGGGGACCTGGTCTCCTGTGTCCTGTACCGCTCAGAGGAGTCTTCAGATCCCTCCTGGCTGCCAGGATTTGATGGGTACCTCCTCCACTGACCTAACTGGGCAGAGGTTTTCAGGATGCCCTTAATGGGCCTACTCTCCTGGGGTTCCCCATTAAATTGCACTGTGCTTGGGTGCCCATACCGGATGCCCGCCCCTCCATTCCTGGGTGGTACTGGCCTATGAGCCCCATGCTTCTGGCTGGATAGTAATCTGCCATCCCTGTGGCCCTGTGCTCATGTGCGCCAGGGGACATGGGGGTGGCAGAGTCCAGGGACTGAGAGGTATGAGGGCCTCTGGTACTAGGGCTCCTGAGGTTATGCTCCGGAGTTTCCCTTTCCCAGCGAACCTCATCTCTATCCGCCCCTGCTCCCTGTTGCAATGCAAGAGCCTGCATTTGTGCCTTCAGTTCCTCAGTTAAGGCCTTACTAGACTCTATCAGTCTCTCCTGCATCGCTACCTGTTGTTGGAGCCTATCATTGTGTTGACAGAGGGCCTCATTTTCCCTCTGTGCTTCCTGGTTGGTCCTGGAGAACTGGGCCAGTCTTTGCTGCAGGAGGTTTACCTCCTGAGTCCCATCCCTACTGGCCTGCTCCTTTCTTGCCAGAGCCTCTTCCACCCTTCTGGTGTGCTCTACCAAGTTCTGGATTTCTTTTTGGAGGTCACCCAGCCCCTGGAGGGCCAGGTGATTTTCTTCAATTTCCTTTTTTAAGTGGCAGACTTCCTGGCCTAAAGTGTCTCTTTCCTGACTGAGAGCCTGCATCTGTGCTGCCAGGTCGTCCCTCTGCCATTGAAAGGCACCAGCTTTTTGGCGCTCCTGATCAAACTCTGCCAGGGTATCCAGGTCTTTCAGAATTAGTTTGTTGCTCTCCTCTTTCTCTCTGTCTAGTTGGATTTGCAAGGTGGCTACCTGCTCTGTGCATGCCCTGTTGAAATTGATCTGTTGCTCCAGCTTTTTCTGGCTCTGCAGTAGGGAGTCCAAACTGTCTTGGCGTTCCTTCTGCAAAGCCAGAAATCTGGTATCCTGGTCAGCCTTTTCCTGTTGCAGGATGTCCATATCCCTCTTTATTTTAATGATGTGCTGTCTACTCTCATTTTCTGACTCCTGGCTCCCCTGAAGCCTCTGCTCAGAAGAGACCAGGTCAGATTGGACCTTCTCTAACGCCATCTGTCGCTTATTCGCCAGATCTTGGCTTTCAGTACATTTATCCTGCATGTCTCCCATATATAGGTACAGGTATGCGGCTATCCTAACCATCTTGTCTTGTTCATCCTTAGCTTTAGGAGCCATGTATAGTTCACTCAGGGCCACATGTAGGGGACCCTGATCTCCCCATATATCTGACCCTGTTTCAGTGACCTGTTGAGTGATGGCCTGCAACCAGACCATGCGGTCCTGGTGAGTCCACTCACCTCTCACAAATAACTTATGTAAAAAGTGCTCTCTGGCTATTTTCATGTCTACTAAGGTCGTCATTCTAGAGATTGGTCTTTCTTAGAGCGTTCCTTTGAGGAGTGCTTTACAGCGTAACACAGCGTGGTGATCCGACCGGATATGTGTATCTGGTCAGCTGGCACACTGTATTAATCTGCACAAGTGGTAGATCTAACCCAAACGTGCGGCCCGAGCCCCCAATTTGTAAGAGGATTCAATTCAACACTACAGCTAAGTCAATGCCTAGTCTGGGATACTGAATGGAAACCCTTATTAATATATCTTTATGTCCAGTTCATGCGTTCTGGATGACTACCCCTATATAACACCCCTCTCTTTGAATAACCCTGACCCCACTGAGCCAAGAAGTAGTTCTGTTTTGCAAGTTAAAAGGTTTAATTGATAATTTAAACAATAGATATATATATCACACTTTAGAATAAATTAATAATTGAATAGCACACTTAATCTGATATGATAAAGATTAACAACGGAGAATCTGGCGCTAGCACACTTGTGAATAGGAACAGAAGAATAAGGTGGTAGAGAATACTTTATATAAGTTCAGATGGATGTAATGTTGAATGAAAAATGCAATACAGAAAATACTCAATATGATTTCAACATAACAATGTAATCACTTTTCTCTGGCAATCCCCTCGACCCTTTATGCAATGCAAGGAAATGGAAGGAAAGCACACAGTTCTCAGAAATGCAATCAACTGTAATTCAGTTCACCCCAGCAAGCTTACACTACAGAAGTTGGAAACACAGGCCCAAAATGCTTTTATATGTGCTGGCAATGAAGTGGAAAATATGCTAAAATGCTTTTAATTCCCTCTAGGAGGTTCAGGGTGAGTGGTATCAAGTTAATATTAGTCCAGGCTCACTTTAGCAAGGATCTAGGGTGTAACTAGCAGGTTAAACAAATTTTTGGCAACTGAAAGCAAGAAAACTGCTGTTTTCACACGTTGAGAAATTTGCAAATCGCGGTAAATTCGCGAGTGCGTTTTCTGCGATTGCGGCAAAACTAAAGGGGGTAGGAATGCGTTCTAGGTTCGCAGAAACGCCACGATTCTCAGCATTCAGGGGAAAGTTACTGCAAGTCTCTAGCACAAACGGTCACGGAGATATGAGCGATTAAATAAAGGTCGTTTTTCAGATTTGAAATTTTAAAGTTCAAAAAGACAAGTGCAGCTTGCAACTAGAAAATGACAGGTGACAGCTTTACAAATGACAGGTGACAGTTAGGAGACAGTTCTACTTAGATTAAAATAGCTTGAATTATATTATTTTAACTAAGAGATTGGTTCTGCACAGTTCTACTAGGTACTCACAATATATTTTAAAATATGCCTCGCCACGGATCTGGTCAGGTTTTGGACTGGACTCCGGTCTGGTCTGGGTCTCTTCACAGTGATCTGGGTCAGCTCTGCTCTGCCTCTGGTTCTGGATATTGATAGATTTGAAGTCTCTATGTTGGCTCTCTGAAGGTTGATGGAGGTAAAGTATGGATTTTTCCGTCAGAGCTTCCAGCTGCAAATGGATTTGAAGGTCCCTATCTGTCCTGCCTGTCTGCTTTTATGTGTTTTGAAAATGGGTGGAGAGGCTAGCTTCCTAGGCCCTACCCCTCTCCCCTTGTCATTGGCCACTTCATCCGCTTCCACTTGATTGGGGGAATGAAATGAAGTGTCATCATGATGAGGTCTGTTTATGGTACAGAGAACCCACCCCTGTCAACTTTACACACAATCTATATTTGCTCAAAAAACATATTTGCACAGGTACACATTTGTTTAAAATTACATGCACCCTTCACATATCACAGGAGGTATCCCCTGTTCAAACTCTGCTCTTCCTGGGGGCTTGCATTCAGAAATGGCACATATTTCACTTTTTAACTGATTTTGCAATGTTGGACATTAACCCAAATTTACACACGTGTGCGCAAGGAGTATGGACATTAATTGATGAAGTGTCAGATTTTTCACATGCATACATTTTGAGTAATATCCTCTTTTCCGCTAAAACCCCCCTGAACATACCACCGGGTCCTAACACGTCTTAAAATGTGGGCAGAAAAATCACAAGAATTATGGTGTCATTTAAATAATTTTCACAAGTCCGTACTATGAGTTATTCATCTTTTTAGAGTCATGTTCTGGCCCCAAAGGGGTGTGGTTTCCCCCAGCACAAGGTTGAATTTCTGTTTTTTCCAGTTCTGCCAAGCCAGCTTGCTCTCACAGGCAGTGCCCCTCCCCTGTCCTTCCAGGAGGAAGCTCCATTTACGACATCTGCAATAAACCATCTGCCTGGGTGAAGGGGGTTGCATTGTTCAGAGCTCCTGTATTCTGTGGGGGCTCCCCTTAATTCAATTATTAGAGAGATGGCATATCCTTAGTGTGGCCAGCAAAAGGCAGATAGGCCTGGGAACACAGCTGTGACTCAAGTTTCACTCCTGATGGGGGGTAGTTGCCAGGCAAAAGTGGAATCTCTTTAAGCCAGTTTTTAGCTGCATGTCATTTCTGTTCCCCAGTTTAAGTCAAGACATTTTTTTACATATGCAGCTAGGATGCTGATTCTAAGTTTAAAACTATGACATTTAAACAATTGCAACCTATGTGACACTCAAAAGTAGGTCACTCATTTCTTTTAAACATTTAGATTTTTAGTGTCTTTTAGTCCAAATTTACTTAAACTGCTGAAATCCACAGCTCAGCCAGTCTTGTTATAAACCTTCAAGTCACTTCAGAATATAACTTTACATTGTATCCACCTCTCAGTAAGTCTTTCTTTGGCATGTTTTGGGTTCATTTATTCAGTTTTCTTCAAAAAAGTAAAATCTGGTGTTGTTTTAAAACGCCGGCTTTCTGATAGTGGTGAGTACTGGTACTGCACCCCTTTTTGGGATTTAAGAAAATGAATTCCCAACAGTTATGTGTTTGCTTTTGGCAATCAGCATTGCCATTCCCAATGGTTTCAGACTACTGTGTGGGTAGTCCAATGGTGGTTTTAGGCAGTGTCCTTCTGTGCCCATAACATCGGCAAAAATGAGCGGCAGCCTATTCTTCATGCATTTCCCTGTGCATTTTCTGGGAAGCTCTGGCCATCATGATGTTTTCCATGTCAGTACTGCACAGTTTTTAGGTAGGGCTCGGATGCATGGGTAAATACATCCCACAGTGTCTGGTGCCTCCCTTTGGAACAGCCTCCCTGCCCCTCTCAAACTTGAGCCGGCCCTCCTTAAATTCTGTTGACTGCTCAAAACTCTGCTCTTCTCTACCTCTTTCCATCTTTCGCTTCCTTGCTAATCAGCCCACTGCCACTGTGACCGGTGGCCAGATCAACATGATCAACAGAGGTTCTCAGGCCCTTCCAAACAGTCATTACCAGCAGCCCCCACCCACTCTGCATTGCCCTGCGGGCCTCTGCCTGGTGACTCCACATTCCACCATTGAGAACTGCCTGTACTAGCAGTTAGCCTGAGGTGTTCCTCCTGGCTCCCATTAGCACTTCAATCTTGGGTCCTCCTGAAGCACTTGTCCACTCATCTGCTCTTCCTTTCCATCCCCCTTCCCTGCACTTCTCATCAATGTCTTCCATGGCAGAATGACACAACGTCCAGTAGGACCACGACCGTTTGCATATTATTACTGCTTTTTGTTTCTTGACACTGTTATTATGTCCCATGTTCCCTTTCCATTTAGCCTTGTGGCACTTTGAAACACTGTTGTATAAAGCACCTTACAAATAACCAATAAATAAATAAATAAATAAATGGTAGGTAATTTGTTTTCCAGTGACACAAAACACACAGAAATCGCTGTAACCTTCCGAGTCACGGTATAAGAGAATTCAGTTTGTTCTCACAGTAGTTCTGCGCTGGTCACACCTTCACATTATGTAGTGGCACAGCACGTGCCCTTACAATGCACAGGCCTAGACCAAAGTGCCGCTTGAACAGATGGGCGTAAGCAGCCTTTTTTTGCCATGTACTTCAGCGTTCTGATTTATACACATTATCCCTTTTTAAAAGAAAACGTGTACTTCCAGTATATACACTTGTGAAGTTAAACTTAATGTATAAATTGAAGATGTGTAAATGTTGGTGTGGATTGTGTGCGGCAGGACTAAGGAAGTCACACAAAATGAAGCAACGAGATATATTGGTAGATGTGTTGTATGTGTAGGTGACTACTAAATAATCTGTTGTTTACGTCTGCAGGTTTCACTGTCAGAGCTGAATGTGAATTGTTATTAGATGGGTGCTTGTACTGGGAAAATGGAGCTTTGAAGTTTCATCTTGCAGTGGCCATGATGCCACCCAGGCCTGTTTTGTCTTGGAATTCTGGGAATTGTAATTGTCTTCTCTGTGTGGGCCATCTGTTCCGAATCACACTGCACTCATACACCTCGGTTGCTTTAAATAAACAACCCGCCTTCCTCCCCACTTACACACAGTGACTGGCACCAGCAGGCAGAGCTGTGCAAAACCTCACTAAATGTGAGCACTCTTCCAATCTACACTATGGGCCTGCACATAGGCCGATCAAAGCCTCTAGTAATAATTGATTAGATGATTTTACAGTTGCTTTGTAAAAACAGCTGCATTAAGATCTTAGTTTTTCAATCGCATTCCACAAGCACTCAGCTCCCTTTGAACCTCGCCAAGCTTGTTTTCCGCTGACTCTCTGTGTGATAGGAGTTGAGTGGAGCACAGTGCCTCGCACTGGGTTCTATGTAATGTTACCTTAACATGCCTCCTTGTTATAAGCAGAACATTTATAAAGGTAAGCAATTAGTCGTAAATGGTAGCAGACAGCAGTGAACGGTGAAAAGGGGATTTGTGAGTGACTATTGTCAGTAGTTACAACGACCTATAAGTACTGTGAATGTTGCGTAATTCAAAATGAGAGGTATGCATTATGACAAGCAGCATGGTAATACTAATGAAAAAACAACAAATGCAAGCAGGTGATAGTATCATGCTTTTTCTATAAAGGTTTGTCTTTATTGCGTAGTTGTAAAACACAGAGGAAATATATATACGCTATTATGTTGTATGTTAATTCTCCCATTCTTTTTTTCAGGATTTGGAAAATAAAGTTACAATCATTCTCGTTTTTCTTGAAAATGTGTTTATTTCTCTTTATATATTGTTTACATTATTAATGTGATTTGTGTGTTTGTTTACTTGCACTTGACTGTAGAATTGGTTTAAATCCACCACTCTCTGTTAGGGAGAATTCTCATTTTATGGCTAATTTCCCTCACCTAGTGAGTCCCCCAGCACCTTTGCTGGATTTCTGGAGTTTATTTTTTCACTTGGTAAGAGTGTGCCTCTTTTTCCCACTCTTGCCAGTGTTTTGTCATGTGCATTTCTACTTGTTGTGTGATCTTAGACTCTGGAGCACACCACTCCATGAACCCAACTTGTTGTTTGTGTTACACAGCACCTTCAGTGCAGTAACACAGGGTTGTCTCTAAGACTTCCCAATGACTCCTTTTTCTGGGGCTGACTACTGTCCCCCAGAAACAGGTAAAGTTGTCATTAACTTTACATAGTCACTTTTTTAACTACAGACTCAGTACAACCCATTTTACGTGGAGTACTGAAAAGGGTTAAATCCTACCCCTTGTTGTCTGTGCCTCTCTGAGCTTTGTTTTGCTCTTTTAACATTTATACTTGGCTAGTAGCATTGGTATCTACCCTAACTTTTCTACCGCAACCAACCTTTATATCGCGATTATGCTATATAAACGTGGTATTGTTTTAGGCTATTATATTAGCCTCGAACATGAACCCGCTTTTCCAAATTCTCTTTCTTTTTGCTCCGAATGGGTTTAGTCACCATTTGTTTTTGTTAAAGTCCTTCTTGTGTTTTACTTTGCGTGGCAAACCAGGTTTGCCTTCTTTGTTCACTGTCTTTTGGCGGGCTTCTGCCGAGAAGCCCCCTCTGGGCCCCTGGGTGTCTAGGTGGGCTGAATCGGAGGGAGGGGTGTTGTCAACCCCAGCACAGGGAATCCTAGGAAACCCAAGTCGCACTTTGCCATGATTGGCTGAGGTGGTTGTCCGGGCTGGACAAACCCCTGCTGCGTGATTGACAGCCAGGCTCTGTGAATGAGGGATTTTTGCATAAAAGGCAGGACTCTTGGGCTGGAAGTCAGAGTCGCCACTGGAACTACAAGGAACCGAAGAGAAGCAGAGAAGAAGTCGGCTGCTGCAACTACCCTGGCCCGGTGAAGTCCTGCTGCAGTCCTGAGCTATCTACCCTTCGATGACCAGAGAAGATCCAGTCCGGAGTCTTCTTCCCTTGAACCTGGTGGGGTCAACCAGCTCATCTTCCACAGCCAGAGGATCCTCTTTGTGGTCGAAATCGCTGCACACTGCTGTAGTGGTCCAGATAGCCACCTGAAGAGCCTCTCCTGTTTTAAAGGAGCACACCTTTTATTCACTGTCGCTGCTGCTGGCTTCATCCCTGTGTGGTGCAGACCCCTCCAGATGTCCTCCTTCTTGCCGAAGCTCCAGGAACCGTGGGTCTGCAGGAAACTACCAGCAACAACTTCCGTGGCACCAGCTTCTTCATCGAATAAGGTACTGTGTTCTGCTTTGAGGAACTAGGGTGAATCCCTTTTCTCCTCCTCCAAGGCTTGCCCTTGTCTTCCCTCTTTCTTATAACTTTTGCTTCCTCTGTTGACAATATCCAAGTTCTCCTGGCAATGTTGAATCTTGAACTGTCTGACTGTGTGATCCTCAACAACAGGAACCCAGTTCCACGTGACACTGTCTCCGGCCTATTGACTTTTGTATTTCTGTCAGCGAGTGTTCTCTGATTCTGTCTGCCTTGACAAAAGAATTGCCTTTGATGTTTGCCCCCAACTCTCTTTGGTTAGCCCAGGTGCTAAGTGTGTTTTTGTCCCGGTAACATTTTTTACCGCAGATACGCGTTTCTTTGATACGACCAAGCTGTCAAAAAGTGATCGCATATGTATTCCCGGTAACATCTTTTGTTTCACAAAACCGGTGTGCCAAAACATAAGGTACTTACCTTGAGTTATTCTGTGCCAAGAGAATTGGTTGTGTTTAGTGTATTTTACGTGTGGTTTTGAATTAATAGAAGTGTGTGTTTTACAGATGGTTTAAAAATAAATGTACTTATATTTTTTAAGCAGAAATCTTGAAGTCAGTGTTTCCTTGAGTCACAGTAATTGTAGTCCTTTGTGTAATCTCTACTACTGCTCATTTGCTCTTGAGATAAGTCTGGCTGCTCAGTCACTGCTACCACTCTTTCTGTGTAGTACAGGCTTGTACCAAAGATGAACTTGTATTACCACTTGTAGTCTTAATTGTGTGTAGTGGTCCCTAAGGGCACTGCACAGGATTCTGCCTAACACTCTCCACTTAATAAAAATATTGATTTATTTGGATTTGTAGAGCGCACTACAGCCCACAGGCATCGAGGCACTATAATCAGAGCGTAAGCAGGCTTATTTCAGGGTTACAGAAATGCGGCCAAGCAAAAGTAACTTAGTACAGGTAGTTTGGTTACATATATAGCGGTACATGCAGGTAGTTATAGGAACACTGATGAAATCACCATCAAACCCTTAAAATCACTATGCCGCCATTGCCAAATGTGGGTTCACAGTTTGTGCTATTAAAACACATGATCGCTCATGTTTAATGAGATCATGGATTGATAATCATTAGGTGACCCACCAGAGACTTTGGACCGTTGCTCCCATCAGCCTTAGCAATCATAGTCAATTGCGAAGGATCATGAAAATTGCAATATAAATCATCCCATCTGTTAATAACCATGGAATTTAGTCTTTCTCTCTCTATATATATCAGTAGTTACCATTCATGTGTTGCAACCCACGGTTATTTCTCTCTTTGGTTGCTTATTGAAATGTATTGTAATGTCACTTCTCACGATTCGCATGGTTATTGAAGACTATGGTGACATTAAAATCCTTTTCTGTGAGGTCACCTCCAATGATGTCGGGCAGCCCAAGGCATTGCCAAAAGGGAACACATCTCGGAGGCCAGAAAGCTAGCACACTGGCTCCCAATAAAAGAACGAATCATCTTCACGACACTGAGACTGACCCACAAGTGCATTCACCTCACTGCCCCTGACTACCTCTCCCAGAGGATCCACCCCGTCTCTTCTACGAGGCCAACCAGATCACCATATACTAACATGCTCTCTGTGCCATTAGTAAAAAAAGTCAGAGCGGGCGGATCCAGCTTCCCATATCTCGCACCCACGCACTGGAACGCCCTACCTCCCACAATCAGAGGCGAGTCCTCGCTCAGCACCTTCCGCAAAACCTTGAAAACAATCTTATTCACATAAGATGCGTTGCACTAGTCGAATACATCTCATATATTCCTAATGCATAAACTGAACTGACATACTGTACCAACCAAAATGTCAGCTCTATGCTTTGTCGAACTCATACTGTACCTATGAATGACTATATGCCTGTAACTAAGATTTTTGCAAGTAACAGCGCCTCAATGCCCGTGGGTTACTTGCGCGCTATATAAATATAAATAAATAAATAAATAAATATGCATATTAGGCGGCCGGCACGTATTTTGCACCACACGCCTCCGATATAAGAGTTTTATGCTTTTATATAGTGCTTCTTGCCAGCTTTGTTCTGCTACCATGTGCTACAATATCTGTCATGATTATCCAATTGAATGGTACTCAATTATTCAGTTTCAAAAGCTGAACACAAATGCTTGGGTACATCCAGTTTTCCAAATAGCGTTATGCTTTACTGCCTGCCTCCCCAACCTCTCTCTCTTCTTCATAGTCCTTCGCTTCCGCAGCAACTTTCTTCTTTCTCAGAGCACAGTGCAGTCAGGAAATACTCAATCTTCTGGCTAGGTTTCTTACTGTTTTCCAAACTAAAAAAAAAAAAAAAAACACGCCGGTGTAGCTACAATGTTGAAGATCTGTACTATGCGGGATCATGATCTGCTTTGAAACACTTACTTCGTCATCCCTTTGTGTGGAAATATCTGCTTCCCTCTTCACTCCTCTTGCAAGGGTTGCATTCACTTGCCGCACTTGCTCGGAGCAATGTGTGGAAACTTTAAAAATATTGTTCAGGGCCACTTCTACTTCTCGTCACATTGTAGTCCTTTGTGTAATCTCTACTACTGCTCATTTGCTCTTGAGATAAGTCTGGCTGCTCAGTCATTGCTACCACTCTTTCTGTGTAGTACGGGCTTGTACCAAAGGTGAAATTGTATTACCACTTGTAGTCTTAATTGTGTGTAGTGGTCCCTGGTGAGCCGCGCCTCTACCAGTCCATCCCTGTTCAAACAGAACACCCCCACGTGAATACTGATACATCCCTCTCATCGCAGGAGTGAGGTAAGTGGGCTCCACATAGGAAAAGACCCCACCATTTTGATACTGAAATGTGACTCTTAAGACAAGTCAACTTCACAAAGAGCAGTCAGTCACCTTGAAATATGGACACATATCCCGCAAACTGTATAGAAAGCCATGCCTTCAATGCTGAGAACTGCATCTCACTGTGGGATTGAGACAAACATGCCTGACCAAAGCTAGCACACTAGCACTGTGGTTTTGAAAGGTGACTTTCGGTGACGGAGTGCAGCAAGTGTGGATTGCACACAGCTGCCATTCAATAATCTGATAGTTTGATATTATGGTTTGTAGCGCCCGTACACAATGTGTTTCAAAGCGCTTCAAACCAAGAGAGGGAACAAGGGAAAATGCAATGACATTCTTACAGACCATGAACAGTAAGGATGTGAAATTAACTATCATTCTCGGCCTGACGACATTTGAGATAGTGCAAGAGCTATGACATGGATAAGGAAGGGAGGGGGACATTTCTGGTAGAGAGGGCTGCAGAAAGGGAGGGGAGGAACAAAACAAAAAGAAAGGCACCATCCCTGAAATAATAAAAGGAGACTTTGCTGCAGTATTCAGACAGGAACAAAACAAACAATACACCACCAGTGGTGGAGCCGGCGGCTGGGGGAGCAGCTGCCCCCTTTGGCTGCCACTGATGCCCAGTGTGCAACCCTGGCCTCCCTCTAGTTCCCTATTATCTGCATTCCCCTCCCCTCACCCCCGCCACCAAACACTGTCTCTGCTACTGTACACCACCATTTTAATTCAGAGACGTGGCTCTTGGTTCAAGCGTTTAACAGGCGCGCTTTACCCAGGACATGACACGACCACTGCAATATTGAAAGATGTGTACTTCTGCAAGCCTAGAACCTACAAAGGAGACCAACAACACTGCAGCACTGCAGCGCTGAAAGGTGACACTGACTGCATGACAGAGACAAGTTAACTTCACAATAACAGGACACTACCAGTGTAATATATATTTATTTATGTATTTTGTCATTCATAAAGCTTTAAACCGCTAGGCATCAAGGCATCAAGGTGCTGGTTACATAAAAGAATACAACAAGCAGGCAAGGGAGTGCATCAACTTGTGCTTGTTACATGTGAGTTGTTTCAGCTCAATACTTAAGGACAATATAACGGTAGGCTTTTGTTTCACGCATGCCAAGTTGCCCCTTGCTGCCGGGAAGACAGAAATGTGACTCGCATAGGATGACACAACTACAAAGCTAACCAACTACCTTCACTGCAGGACTGAAGAAACAACAGCTCCACAGTACACCTCCACTACAAGGCGACCCACACTTCAACAACGAAATACGTTTACATAACGTGCAACACGGCGTCACAGCTGCAATACTGAAAGGTGACCATGGCCTTAAGACTCAAACGTGTGCACCCCACAAAGGCTGCCACTGACAGAGTGAAAGATTCACATCTCACACAGGATACCACCACTAAATACTGAGTTTGGACATTCACTGATGGCTTCTCAAAGGACAGGATCCGGGATTGCAATATTCAAAGTGGAGTGGCGCGCACTTAAACCTCTCAGAACATAAATGATGATCTGAAGGTGCAGCTAAGCAAGCCAAAGCCATCAACACCACGGTCACACACAGTGACAAGATATTCAGTGCCATGACGCCCTGATGATGGACTATTTCCGAAATGCATTGGCATTTTTAATTTTGGCACTGGCTAATCAGGCACAGTTCATGCCTCCTTAATTAAAGATGATTATGTAGTCATACCGCAACACACACCAAAGAAAGTGACTTGAATTTAATTTTATTTTTCGAATACACAACTTTAGACTTAAACCTTTACGCAACCGCGGAAGGAGAGCAGAGAGTGGGCGCACTCAGAAACAGATTAAGTTCTGTGTCTTTCTTTTTTTAATATTCAAAGTTGACCCACACTGCATGACACAAACTAGTGCACTACACAGGACAAAAGCACGCCACACATTTAAAGTAATCCTCAATGCACCTGCACAGGCTCAGACCACCACTGCAAGCATGGACGCAATGTAAATCTGATTGCATGACTTAAAAAGTGTGCCTCGCTCGTCATAAGTAGCCACCACTGCAATACTGACAGGTGGCCAACACTGCAATATCAAAACACACACACACTTCACACAGTACACTAACAGGACACCACTACTAAAAGGCCAATCCACCACAATGTGAATTCTATGGACGTGCACCTCACTAATACCAAAAGGTGAATCACAAAGCAGTACCATAGATGAATTTCAAGCGAGACGCAACATCACCAATGCATACGATGGCTAGCCAAGGGCTTGGAACCCATAGACATAAAGTGCCTACTGCCAGTAAGACTGTGTTCTTCCTGTGCGTTTACCTGTTTTAACACCTGATATCCTAGCCAGAATTTGATTCTTAAAAGTGTGATTAGTAAGTGTAGTTTCTACCACTACATCACGTCTAAATGTACCATGAAGTGGGTTACAAATGTGTCTGAATACTCGGCCACAACAATCTTTAAGGTGGCTGAAACTACTGCACCACTGTCCAAATGTAGAAAAGTTAAACAGCCCTTATATACTTTGAAAATACTAAATGCCCAATCCTCACTTGACTCACTTCAGCTTTGTCCTCCCCTGATTACCCTCTGTTCAAATCCTTGCACCTCACAAGGCCTTCCTTCGACCAACACAATACATTCCACACCATTTGCACACAGCACTGTGCAGTTTGCAAGATGTCGCACCACTCACTCCCTGCAAACACACTACTGGGCAGCCTTATAGTAACTCCTGTCATATCGTAATGCTACTTACGTCGGTATCAGGTAATAATGTCCCCATACATAATGGCCCCGGGTAAAGCCATTGCCAACGTTATATATGGTGACATTATGTATGATGACGGGTTGTGGGGATGTCTCCTGCTCCCCTTAAAACAAAAATAAAATGGGGTTGCGGGGGTGTGCCCTGCATGTTCTATGTAATAAGGTCTCTGGAAAAAATAGCAACTTTTTTTTCAGGGAACATTTTTGCAGGACCATTATTACATGGAACCCTTACGCCTCACTTCGTTATTATAAGGAATATCCCAGGAAAATGTCTCAAAATGTACAGTAAGTAATTTAGTGCCACATTATGTGTGGTACCTGATGTGCTGCATGAAATAACGTGGGCTGCCAAAGCAGTTGCCAAGTACGCCTTGTCAGTGTCCACTGCACTTCTAACAAATAAAACCACACGCATATACCTCTTCCCCAAATTATGATGCATTATGTACAACTATGTAGGACACACCCCATCCCACTGAGCAGTGAGAACCTGAAAGGAGGCAAGCCTGTCTGAAAATCTACTACGACTGTTTAAAAACCACATGCTCTGTGTGCTGATGGTAAGAAGAATTAGAACAGGCGGCTCCATCTTCCCCTACCTAGCACCATCACATTGGAATGCCCTACCTCCCTCTACACGAGGCGAGGCCTCCCTCATGACATTTTGCAAAGCCATGAAAACAGCGCTCTTCACCTTAAACACGCTACTATCTACAGCCATAATCTACCTGCTCACCACATAAATGTGATCCCATATAGATGTTATTCAGCTATGTTCATATGTATATTATATGTATCCTAATGTATACTTGCTCTTTTTGCTCAATGTACAACTGCTTCTCCCCATGTGCCCTCTCCCTGTAACTAAGCTCCCCTCAAGTAGCAGTGCCTCAATTCCCAAGGGCTGCTGTGCGCTATACAAATGTAATGAATAAATTAATAAATAATATATCGAGGAGTGGCTGTTGGATTCATGTACACATTCAAAAAAGGACAAATTCCAAGTAATTCTGGTTTTCTTTAATTAAATAAGATGTTGTGTGGGCTGGCATTGTAAACAACAACACAAAAAACAATACTTAATTTACATATCCAAGCAATTCAAAGAAACATTGGTTTACTTTAGTTAGTTAAGTTTTGAGAGCTGGTGCAGAAGAAGCATTATTAAAAAGGGGGAGAATTTGTGAATCTTACCCATGGTCTGTTAGCCTCTGATGTGGTCCCTCTGGGCGTAGCATTAGAATAAGTAGCAGTGGGCATGGACCCATCATTATATAGTGAATCCCGTTATCAAACATGTCCACGTGCTGGTAAAGCAAGCCCGCGAGTTATGTTTGAATGGTGGAAGAAGGAAGGGAAGTGCATGCAGCCAATGGATTACTGTGAATAATTGACAGCGACAGGTGCCACGTCTGGCTCAATTGTAGTGATTACAAAGTAATCCAGGTAATGATGACCATGTGGTTGTGCTGTAAAATAGGCAAAAAGAAGAAATATACAAACAGAATGCATTCTTGTGGGATGGCATGTTGAATGGAAGAATGACTGAGGGGGATGTTAACAGAGATCATACAAGTTGGAAAGAATAATATGAGAGTGTATGAAGATCTACCATTGGCTCATTGAAGTTAGGACCAGAATAAATCTGGCCCTCAGTTAGAGAGCTGGACTGAGTAATGAGAAATGTTAGCTAATATTAGATGTTGAGTGAACATATAGACATACTCCTTATGGCAGTGTCCTACTCGAACTTAATATTTATTTATATTAAGGTTAACCCCACAACATATGAAGATGATGCCTTGCAGGATAGGCTTAACATATTTACCCATTAACACTTTCTTGTTCCACTTGTTCTCTTGGTAACAATTTTCCTATGTACAACAACGCCTGTTTCCATTACCACCAGCCTTGAGGAAGCATTTTAAACACGAAACATGTGTTGGCTGATAAATGTAATCATGCATAAATAATAATCGCATTGAGGGATAATCTCATGTCATGAATAAATAACCAAGCGTGAGAATGCAAACACATCTCAACATTCACTTTCTCTTTAAACCCTTGCAAGGAGTGCAGGCAAATGCTCCAACCTCCAGCATTCATTTCAGTGCTGTCTCTCGCAAACACAAGGGAAGCCAGTGCCACCAAACTCAATGGTTGCATTGATTATTCACCAGCTATGTTCCTGTGCATTCATTATCATTACGTTTAAGCACAATGGACACTAGCACTTGAAGACTCCATCATACCCTGCACCGTTCACCTTTGTACATCATTTGTCCAATTGGATTAAAACCAAGTACCTACATCTGTTTTACATAAAACTCGCAATTTACCTGATAACAAGCTGCATTGTTCAATGTAGGTTCGTTTTACAATTTACGTTCACACCTTCGATCAATCCCCAATCATGTGCAATTTGTTTCAATTCAACTTTCTTTGCCACTACTCCTTTTCCCTTACTACTGTAATTGAACAATTGAACTTTTGCGCTTCTATGCTGGTTTTCCCCCAACCTTGTCCTTTCCTTGTATCGCATTAAAAGTAGATGCATGCAGTAAAACAGCCGTAAAGTGACGGTAATGTTGCTATCACTAGTTTACTGCTGCATTACTGCACTGCCATGCTATGGTACTGAAGGTAAAGTGGAGGATGCATCACGAGCATTTTGCCCCAAAACCTAGGTGGCATTACTGCCCACGGTAACACTGACAACAATCCCCATGGAGTTCTATGAACTCCAAAAGATAGTGGTGCCCTTGATTATCACGTTTTGCCTCAACTCGTGATGTCTAAACTGATGTTGTTTCTGCAGGTGCAAATTAGGGGGGCGGCATGTATTTTGCTGCACCTTCTGCAGTGTCACAAAGATGGAAGTGTCCATCAATCCAGTCCCCTTTGAAATGACCAGAGCACCCACCATAGCATGCATGGAAAATACAACCCCTGACTGCACACTGTTCTCGCATAAGCTTAGCAGCCCTTTCCTTCCTAGTTTACTCTTTCTTCAAACCCTCACCCACCACAACATCTTTTTTCATCCAACAGTTTACATGCTAATCCATTTACACAGCTCGCCACAATGATTGCAAAATTATATTATGCCCAGGCAACATGTGTCCAGTACTGAATTCTCCTCATACAAACTGCTACCAGTAGTGCAATTAGTTTAAAGGAAATCTAATCAAGCACTAAAACCCAGAATGCACCTGTTTATTGAACGAAAAGAAAGACGGCACACCTTGAGCAAGTAAGTCTTTTTTTTCTGTGACCTTCTTATCTTAGGTTCTGTTTTGATTTAAAGCACATAAAATACAAACATAATATTTCAATGCGTATTCTTGGATCTTGAGTTCTGCATTCCAAATAACCCTTAAGCATTTGCAATTGGGAACGTAAGGAATCGCCCTAGATAGGGCATTTGGTTGACGCTTGATGACGTTCTGTATTCATTGATTGCATGAATTGTTGGAGATCAGCCCAGGAATGTTAAGTCTCCACCCTTGCGAAATCCCGTGCTCACATGTAAAGTGCTCTCAAATATGTGCCTCTCACTACCACATTGACTATTCAGCTACCCACCGGCTGCATTCACTGTTTTCGCTTGCATTCACGCTAGATTCATTTTCTACTCAATCCATTGGCAGCTCCTTTTTTTCGTTGAATTCTAACAGCTTAACCCTTAAAGAATCACACTCTCGTGTACTCACCTCCAGGTCTGAAATATGCTGCTGATCGTAGGTGTGCACGCATGCATGGGATTTATAAACTGCAAACCCAGTTTGAATGCATCGGAGCTCTGTTTATAGGGGGTGCCACCAGGAAGTTACAAGTAAAGGTGCACAGTTAGCAGAGGAGCTGGGATAGATAGGGGTGCAGAGGAGAAGGGGGTATTAGAGGGGTAAATTAGGGTTGAGTGCACCAATCTTTGTTTGTGAGATGTTCTTTGAAGCTTGGGGTCTTCAGGGCCTTCATGAAGTGTAGGATGGTAGGGGCCCGTCTCATCTGGTTTTGCTCCTTCCCGGTGATGGCACTTGAACTGATGTGCAGAACGCATCCTCGTCCCTAAAAACACAGAAAAGGTGATATTTTGAGGTATAAAATCCTAACTAAAGGGTTGTTCGTGTACAATGCAGGCCAATGCCATAGCCAGGCTTCACGGGCACCAGGGCATTCCCTATGTCTGTTCCTTTCAAGCATTATGTATTATTACTGGGCTGGCACAGACACAAGTGTGAAATGGGGAGTGGCAATGGCCCCCACTCTGTGAAGTCACAGCTCCCGGGAAGAGGTAATTAGCATCCCAAATACTGTGTATGCCCTACAGTGAATACCTCCACTACATAAACCTGCTTTTTTTAAATGACCAAAACAGTATGTTATTAATGCACTGCATGCTTGCAAACTTCATTCACAAGAGGCTCGTGGAAACAGTGTTGCTAAAATAATAGTGCAATACACAGAGATTCCTGGTGATAGCTGAAAAGGTAATATATTTTCAAACATAAGGGTGATGTCATTGTTTTACTGACTCCTTTTTATTAGTAATAAGGGGTGTTTAAAATGAATACTAAAAACGAGAAATGGAGGTGCTTTTAAAAAAAAGGAGACGAGCACAGATAAAGTTTAGACTGAGAGTGCCACCACTGGGAGTTCCTTGTTCCAAAGATAGGGTGTATAGCAGAGCAAGCCCATTGAAGTTTCACTCAGATTGTCCTTCTTATTTGCTTTTTGCTTGCCACAGCTACTCACCGTCCCGTTCATTGCTTCTTTTTCACATTTCTGTCGGCTGCTCCTGCCTCCTATGGTGTCATAGACACATTTGTACAGGAGGGCGGAGCGTCCTCGGATGGCCCATGGGAGCAGAGCTCACCCTCGAGTACTTTACGACGAGATATTGGGAAAAGTTATGGCATCCTCTGGTTTTGGGTGACATCAGACGTTGGTACCTCTTCGCGCTTGGCTGGTCACGTGTTAGTACACCGTGAATCTGCTTAACCTGCCTGGGCGTCCTTATCTCGACCTTCACAGGCAAGCTGCTATGCTCTGAAGTTTCAATTCTTCGAAGTTGCCGCTCTCCTCCCTTCCCTAAATTGACCTCGAATTCCCAGGCATGAGCTGCTTCCTGCTAAATTTCGATTCCGCTCTTTCGTCTGATTTTGTGGTTGCATATGAATCCTGGCCTGTATGACCTCTATCATCCTGTGCTTAATTCTACTTTCGTCTAAAGTGGACTGCACTTATATAATGTGCTTCATTGAGGTAGATATATATATATAGTTGGTGCTTGCCGCTCTATTCTTCTACTAAGCATAGCAAGCCGCAATGTTTTCTTAGCTTCTTGCGTTACAAGCCTATATACAGGCGTTAGCTAGTTGCATGTTTTCATCCTACTTACTAGTTACATTTATTTATATTTCAACCTTGTTTCTTCTTCCAAGTCCATTACATCATTATTCTATACATTCCGTCTTTGCGTGTCATCTTTTGATTGTCGGTTCCTTCGTCTGTAAGTTCATCCGGCCCATGTGGCGTCACCATCCGCCTTCGATTAAGGCCCTTTGGGTCTCTTCTAGGACAGTTTGAAAGTAGTTTTCATGTCGTGTCAGCTGTTGGTACGGTTATCTCAATGGGTACCGTGCTGCCCATGGTTGTCTGGTTATTGGCACTTCAACAGGTATTGCTCTTCCGATAGGCACTGGGCAAAGCCCTAGCACGGCTCTCTGCTGGTTTATTTGCTGATCATACGTCACATATCTCGGCAAGTATGTTCCTGGTATTTCAAAATGGGTTGCTGGAGTTCAGGTCATATCTGGGACCTCCTCTACACTCCCCCCTCTGGTCGGTTCATTGACCACTTCTTCTTTCTCCTTTGGATTAGTTTTACTTGGTTCTTCTGTATCGACTTTTTCGTCTTCTAGGTTTGTACATGATGGTGTGAACGTGTGTTTCTTTGGAGTCCATATTTTTATCACTTGCACATTTCTTGCTGTTTTTACATGTTCGTCTTTGTTCCAGGTCATTAGCTGGCACTGTCGATTTGGGCCGCAATAGATCCATTTGCCTTCATAATTTCTACGTTTTCTGGGAACACAAACTTTGTTCCATCTGGTGCATATTTGCTGGCCTTCAAAAAGTCTCTTATTTCTTCATCATTCAGGTCTCTGGGCTTCCAACCTGGTTTGACATCAATCATGATCCTCATCCCTATTGATTTCTTTGCAGTTTTCTTGCATTGTGAGATGATTATCTTGATAACACAAAATCCTAATAGTATCATCAGTAGCAGGGCTCCCAGGACCTTGAATATGTCTGCCATCCATTGAGGGACCCACGAGAATAGTGTTCCAAACCAGCTGTCATCATCAACTTTGTCGGTTTTGTTGATCATCTGGTTCTGTAGCTTCGTTAGCATATCTATGGCTTCTGTCAAGGTTCCATTTTCTTCGTCATGAGAAGGTATAAATGTGCAACATGATTCTCCGATTTTTGCTCAAACTGCTCCATCCATCGTTGTGATCATGTCAAACACATATATGTTCTGTAGAGTCATCAATCAGATTGCTCTTAGTTCTTCTTTAATCATGTTGAATCCTTTTATGGTGGTGTTAATGGTCTGCAATAACTTCCATCTGGTTATCTGCAACCATTTGGTATTTACTCCAACTTGGATTCTTGGCATGAGGATTGTTGTGAACACTGATGAGGTGAGGCTGAAAAGCCTGCGTTCATGCAGGATTGCATGGAATGCCTCCAGTGATTTGGCAGAGAAGTAATTTTCTCTCTTTATTCGGGATACCAGTTCCACAGATCTCCTTTTCCTCAGGTGAGCATCTGCTTTCGGAAAACTGTCAATATTCAGGTCATTTTTCAGGATCACTAGTGGTGGAATGTGGACGTTCACTATTGTGCACATGCCGCCCCAGTTGTTCGGCAGTCTGATGTATGCTTTGGATCCACACGCCCAGTAATGATCCATAATAACTGCGGTGCCGTGGGTCATTCCTCGAGCTTCAAAAATTTGTCTGCAATTCTGATTCTCTCCCATCTTCCTTGTGCCATTGTTCCTGAAGCACAATTTTGGGTTCTCCAGTGGCACTATCTCCAAGGGTCCTCCTCTGTCTCCGACCCATGTCAGTAATTTTGTGAATTTCGGCCATAAAGGTTTACACAATCTCTGTGAGTTTTCTATTGCTTCTTTGCAGGCTCCAAGGACCATCCATGCTCGGCAGATCACCACTCCTTCTTCCCATCCGTTTGGTGAAAGCACTGTCCCCCAAATCTGCCTCTGGCCTCTGTTGTTCCAAATTTGAGCTTTTTCTGGAGTTTTTCCTTGGACGTTCAGTTTTGGGTTAATTTTCCATCTTATTCCTGCTCCTTTAACTCCTGGCTTTTCATACCTGATCACGTGATTCCTAGTATGAGCTCTATTTCTTTTCTTAATGTCCTGAATATAGCCATCTTCATCGGGGTAATCCGTTTCAGTTGCCCATATCAATGAGGCGTCTCTCCCCATGTCCTCTGGTGTTTCACATTGCTACGTGTGCTGTTGGGACATCAATTTCCACAGCCACAAAAATCTTGGATTTTCCCATGCTGTACGGTCGAAGTGCGCAAACGAAGCATTCTCCTTCTGATACTACTTCTTCCAACTTCTTTCATGTGCTGGTACGAAATGTTGTCCCCTAGATGTGCTGTGCTATCCAGGTAATCGTTCAGTTCATTATTATCTTCGTATGGGCTCCTCTTGATTCTTAGTGTCTTCCTGTAGTTATTTATAACTATATCTCTAAATGTGTCTGTGTGACTTTTCCTTGCAGGGGGACTCTCAGGCCTTCTGGACCATGGCGCAGGTTTCTTTAGTCGCATCAATAAGGTAGGTAGAGGTTTTGTAGTTCTCTACTTCTCTTCTTACATCCTTTTCATGCTTTCTATAAGTGCCTTCATCAACCACCAGCCTGTCGCCGGCCCAGTGTATGGCTGCATCAAGGGCCTGGTTCTTGTTCCTTGTGTTGGAACTTGTGTGCTAAGCAATACTGTCTCTGCAGTCTTCTTTTTCAGTTCCTCATGCCGCTTCTTCCCTTTGGCTAAGAATGGGAATAAACTATCTATTAACATTTGTGTCCTTGAAGTGAATTCTCCTACAGCCGCTTCTGTCTCCTTAAGGGCTTTTGTTAAGTCTTCATTCGGAGGCCTTTCTCTCGATTATTTTCTGTCTCTCTCATTATTTTCTGGGTCTGATTGTTCAGTAGGCCGCCTCATGCTCTCGGTTGCCTTTGCTTGAGGTCCTGTGGCCATTGAAACACGCCCTGGTTCATGTGCACTCAGTGTGTGGGTGCGTGTAGTTGTCAGTGCTAAGTTTTCATTCATTCCGTGCTGACCCTGTCTCCAGCTTTTCTCTTCATTTGTTACCTCAAGTGTGTATGTATCACTGCTAATTACATTCATTTTCTGTTCACCTACCTCACTGCTAATTACATTCATTTTCTGTTCACCTGCCTTACCATCACATTTCCTCGGGACTGGGATAACTATATAGGGTCTGGGTGCTTTTGTGGGACTCATGCATACTCCATCTAGTGGGTGCACTGAAATTGGACCGCTTTGTGCACCAAGGAAAAATGCAGTTTTGATAGTTAATGATAGCAAAATAATGATAAACACAATACATAGATACATAATAGTACGATAAGTCAGACAGCAGCATCTCCTTCCAGGGAGGCGAGGGTGCCCTTCTGCTTGTGGGAGGACCAGGTTACTGTTCTGGACCCCCATCTTGATTATTTATTCAACAACAATGTTACTGTTTTCCTCAATTTGGTTTAGTTCTCGACCAGCTTGTGTCATAAAGTGTCTAGTGCTTCACACGTGTCCTCCCTCTTGCGGTGACAACTCTTGATATAGGATGCAGTATCCTTGCTAGACTATGGAAAAATAGGTTAGACTAACACTTCAATGAGTCACATTTACTGTGTATATTAAAAGTAGGTGAGTTCCCAGTCCATCCCCCAAATCTGCTTCAGTCCTGAGTACATACTGGACACTGGTCACTGTGAAGAAATGGGAAAATGGCAATCAAACAACAAAAGTGAAGTTCTTGTTTCTGCTCCCTCGATCTGTCCCTCGGCGGGATGATGACGTGCTTGACTCTGCTTCCTTGATCTTTCCCTTGGCGAAAGGAGTCACTGGAATCTCCTCAAATACTCTCTCTGAAAGTTGGACAGTTCCACTTGTCGCATGATACCATGGAGGAGCGTTCCCATTTGTGCGATGTTAGCTGGATCTCTGATGAATTTGAGGACATCAACATCGATAGGTCTCCCCACCATTTCTGGAAAGTCAGTGACTAGGTGAAAGAGGATGTTGTGCGCCAGTCGGCTGTCCTCGGGGGACAGGGACATTTATCCTGCCTTGCTGGGTTCAGGATTACAGGCTCTTCCCTTGACGAGAGCAGTCCTTGCACTTTCCTGATGCATGGAGTGCAACTAAATAACTGTTTGTTCCACAGCTGGCTCAAATGCTCAGAGTTTGCGGGATCTCGAATAAACGTGAGAGTGTCTGTGGTTCTTCCGACAATAGCTGGGCACTCCTCTATGATTCGAAAGAAAAGTGTATTGATGAGTTCATCTAGAATTGCCTGCGGTGGAAGCATTTGTGTCTTTATCACTGTATTCAGGCAGTACTATGAAGGCTTCCGCCAAACGTGTTGTGGCTTTAAATGCGCAATGTTCTTCTTCACCCTGCAACTAGGATGCACAGAGTGTCAGGTTATGTCCTTATCCCCTTTTGCTTAGAGGAAATGTCCAGTTTAAGCCAGAACTTGCACAAGAGTTCTTTCTGTCTTGGCTTTGCTGCTCATGCGTCCTTCTTCCTCGTCATGGATCTTGTCTGCACGTGCTGTGGTTCTTCCCCGTTGTCTGTGGTCTCTTCGCGGTGAGGTGCAATTAAAGGGTTTTCTCCACAGAGGGCTTAATGTCATTGAGAAAAATCCATGCTCTCCTGCCCTGCAGGTTTACAGCTGAAGGAGTGTAGTCCTTTACGATGAAAGGGCCAATGAATCTTGGCTCGTAGCACCTCTTCCTCGTGTGGTTTTTTACTAACACAGCATCTCCAGGAAAGACAAGTAGAACACGTAGACCTTGAACTGCATCTGTTTCAGTGTTTCCTGCTGTGTTTTGTGCGGTGCTGCACCGTTTTCGTCACTGCTGCAGTTGGTCTGAAATTACAGTAAGGCTGGATGTCATGCAGTCCAGATATTTGCTCATTTCGGTTCCTAGGACCTCCTGGGTTGACTGGGCATCACATCTAGCTCTGTCACGAGGGGTTAGGGGAGTATTCATTCTCCTTCCTGTGACTATCTTGTGTGCCGTAAGATGATGGTCGGAGCCTGGTTGGTTCCAAAGAGCATACAATGCCAGTGGAAGGCAGTGCAACCTTGCCCTCTTTAGAGTAATCTTCAACTTGGCTATCCTCTCCTTTAACAAGCCATTGAGCCTCTCACAAAAACCATTACCTTCTGGATGATACACCGACGAGAACTTGTGCTTTATACCAAGCAACAAGCTAATCTGTTCAAAGACTGCATTTACAAAATGAGCCCCATTGTCTGATCTCATCACTTCACACCCCCTCCACCCCCATCTAGGGAACACTGCCCTCACTAGGAATTTGGCCGCACAGGTAGAGTCTAGGTGTGTACATGGACCTGCTTCTATCCATCTAGAGAATTGACACACAACTACAATAAAGTATCTGTACCCGTTACACACTTGAATCATGTCGACATAATCGATATTTAAGTTCTGAAAAGGCCTATTTGGCCGGGGGATGACTCCTCTCACTACTTTTAATGTGTGCCCAGCGGGAAATTACTGGCATATTATGCATTTCACCATAAAGAATGCAACATGCTCTGCTAAATTCGGTATAAACCAGTCTTCCTTCAGCGTTGCTGCTAGATTTTCTTTTGACATGTGTAATAGGTAATGCAATTGCTCCAATGCTATTTTTGGTAGGGCTACAGGCATTACTGGTTTACCAGTGCTGATTTGCCTCCACAATCAGTCAGAGGGGTTTAAAGAACACCCTCAACATTTCCATAGTTTCTTCTCATCCTGTGGTGCCTCCCCTTGAAGCTCCATTAGTTGCGGCTGCCCAGATTACTATATGCTTCTGGTGTGGTACGTGCCACCATCATTCTCTCATGGGTACATGCGACTTCCACTTCCATGATCGTCTCACTTTTGGAGTCCATACGCTTGGCTTCCGTGTCTGCTGCGTGGCTTCAGCCTGACACAAAATCTGTCCCTTTGGTGTGGGTGGTGCATTTCACAACCGCTATGCCCACTGGGAGCTGCAGTGCCTTAATCAGCCTGTCCAATAAGGCTGCATGCTGCACTGGCGTGCCCTCTGCTCGGAGGTAGCCCCTGCTTTTCCAGCGTACTAGGCCTGCGTGCACCGTGGACGTCACATAGGCGGAGTCACTGTACACTGTATGTTCCTGGCCTGTGTGATTCTCAATGGCAAGTATCAACGCCAATAATTCGGCAGCCTGCGCTGAATAATGATATGGTATTCGTGCGCTGACAAGTACTCGAAATTCTCCGTTTGCTATGTGTTTCATCACAGCGACGCCTGTATATCTTTGTCCGTCTTCTTGGTCGATTCTCGAAGAGCCGTCTCCTCCCGCCAGGGCCTTTTCTTTCACCCTGGGGATTTCATCATAGAATTCTTCATAGTTTGCACGTCATGTATCGGCTCTCCTTCAGTGACTGGCTCATCTATGAACGTAGCTGGGTTCACTGTTTTACATCGAAAAATTTTGATCGATGGATTAGATATAATCACTTCATGGACAGAAGCTCTTTGAGATGTCAACGTACCCTTTGGTTTCTCTAAAATGGCGAATAATCAGTGCTCGACGTATAACGTCATAGAACATCCCATCACAATCATTGTTGCTTTCTCTATGGCAAACGCTGCGGCAGCTAAAAATTGTTCACATGGGAAGTAGCCTCTCATTGCTGGGTCCAGGTTCCCATTGTAATATGCCAGGGGCTTGTACCCCAACAAGGTTCTTTGAGCGAGCACTGCCATCATAACGCTGCCGTCTGTGTTCAAAAACAGGTAGAAATCCTCTGCATAATTAGGAATCCTGAGAACTGGACCCATAAAAGTTGCTCTCTTGAGTTCAGCAGACCCCTTTTCCATCGCATCAGACCATTCTTTCTTTTCCTTTGTCATCTGGGCCTTCTTCAGGGCTTGGAGTAAGGGCTTAGTATATGAGCTGTAATCGAAAATCCACGCTCTAACATAGTTTGTTTGTTTGTTTGTTTGTTTGTTTGTTTATTTATTTGGTAATGCATGCCAAACCCTTAGGTAGCCGGGCGCAACAGTATACACAAGAAATCCTAAGCTTCATTACAGTGTTTGGCATGAATATATGAAACACATAGGCAAGAATATGTACAACGATATATAAAGAAATATATACAGGTGCAGGACATAACATGGGATGTCCAGGACACTCTAGCAAGTTTATCAATATAGGCAGTATACAATCAAGTTTATGAGTCAATCTAGTAAGTCTATGGGCCTCATTACACGGACGGCGGTAAGGGTTAACAGTCACCGTTAATGGCAACAGTGACCGTTAACCCTTACCGCCATACTAGGAGGTCCCTTTGCGGGTTGGAGGATTTAACGCCTGCTTCTTGATAATAGCGCCATGGCTCACCGCCTACCGTGTAATGAGGCCCTATGTATCATATAGGGCCTAGTAGGTGATGGTGCATGCTCAGTGACCTAGAGTACAGAGTAGTTCATGGATGCAGAACGTTCGGTATGGGCCAGGTGTAGAGGGTGTATAGGCCCAGTTACATAGGTCTAGAAAGCCCTGCATTTGCTTTATCGTGTGTGGCTTAGCCATGTTCAATATGGCTTCAGCCCTTTCTGGGGTCACCTTCTTGCCTTCATGTGAGATCAGCTGGCCTATGTATAGCACCTCCTGTTGACAATATTGTATTTTATTGTTGTCAACCTTATAACCCTTCTCAGCCAGTATAGTCAATAGCTGAACAGAATTGCACCTGCATTGCTCCTCTGTAGTGCTGCATGTTAAGATGTTGTCCACATACTGCAGGACGACACTTTCTACTGCAATATTGTTCAGATCCATCTCTAGGACTCTGTTGAAGATGGACAGGAACTCACAGTACCCCTGTGGCAACATTGAGCTTTTCAGACGCATTTGTCTGAATGTGAATGACGTCAGATCTTGTGAGTCACGGTGCAACAGGATTGAGAAAAATGCATTTTTCAAGTCAATCACCGTGAAATATTTTGCCTCAGTGGGTATGTTGCATAGAATTGTAGATGGATTAGGGACTAGAGGGAACTCGGCTTCAACAATATCATTTAATGCTCTTATATCTTGGATGAAATGCCAAGATCCTCCCTTCGACTTCTTGACAGGTTAAATCACTGTGTTACAGGGTGATTCTGATGTCACTAGGATGCCCTGCTCCATCATGGCGAAAATTGTCTTTGCGATCCCTTCGTCCACCTCTCTGGACATGGGATATTGTCGCGCTCTCGGCAAAATTGCTCCTGGTTTCAGTTTAATTTTCACCTCTCCCACCCCCTTCAGGAGGCCTACATCATATGAGCTTGTAGTCCATACTGAGACAGGCACCTGGGCCATGTCGTCATCAAAGTATTCCGGACGTATCAGTGCCAACATCATTCACTGAGGCACTTCTCTTTTGATCATTTTTACCCAAAATATGAGACTCACTTCCACCCTTGTCTCTTCTGAGTCTGGTTGTTCTTCAAACAGATCGTCATTGGTGACGTCAGTTACTCGATACCCTTCTTTGATGGCGATAATCGTACACCAATGTCTGCCTTCATCGTCGTAGCCTTAGTCCAATGCTACTTTCCTTCGCACGGCTACAGCATGTATCACTAAGGGAAATACTTGTCTCTCCTCTTCATGCATCGGTATTCTGGGTCTGAATAAGAACTCATCAGGGGTTCTCATGATTTTATCTGCGAGGCCTGGTAATCCTGCCATAAGCACACGCATGCCATATGTTAAAACATCTGGCTCTAATGGTATTGCTCTCATGGCTATATGTCCTGAGTATGCCCTGATCATTTTGCACAGGTTTGAATAATGATTTCCTGGAGTGGAGCATACTATGCCCTCCTCCGTGAACGAGATCGTTATGTTCAATTTTGTCATTAACTCTCGACCCAAAATGTTTACTGGGGTCTGATGATAGTATATAATAAAGGTTCATTCATTTCAAACTCTCCTATGGAGACTGGGAGAACGTCTGTAAAGGGAAGTCGACAGTGAGCTCCTGTAAAACTCTAAGTATCTATGGCCTCGCCCGATAAGGAAAACTTGCCTTCTCGTATGCATAAGCGTGTTGCACCCTGTAAAAGCAAAAGGAAATATCGAGGCTGAGTACCACAAAAGGAAATACACCAAACATGGGCTGATAAAGATTCACAGATCTTTATTCTACTGTGCAGTTACAAAGAAACAAATTCAGATAGCTATCTGGCCCTCAGTACATCACAATGAGTACCAGCCCTTCAGAGTGAAGAGTGAGGGGTACTGGACATCTGGACATTCGCATATTTATACATTTCAGTATTAATGTCCAGCCCCTCTACAGGTTAATAATCTATGGTCTAGAGTTTGTGTGAGTTCACTTATGGCTCATATAATAATATGCACATGGATTACTTTGGTTTGAATGTCTTACAAGTTACAATGGCAAAGTGTATTCCTGGATTTAGCAGTAAGCCTTAGCACATATCCCTTCACAATGTGTTTCTGCTAGTGTCCACGCTCGACATTTGCATCACATTGTCCTCGATGTATGTTCGTGGATGAGGCTTGTTAGTGCAGACAATCCTAAAACCACAAGTCATGTGCGGGACAAGGTCTCATTACCTAGTCTAAACATTCGGCCGGCGGACAGTCTAACCATTAACTTGGGCACAAAGGACAGGAAGGCTTGGTTAAGAGTTGTAAACACAGTCTACCATTTTAGAACACAGAATTACATATGAACAGAAATCAAAATGGCGGATGATCCCAAAATGGCGGCGAAGTCGATCTAAAATCGGAACTTTGCAACGTGGTTTTCTTCGTAGAGCGACTAGGCTTAGGCCAATATATATTAGAAGGAGGCACAATATGATTTCCCGTTTAACAGGCCTAATAGAAGCAACATTAAGCTACCTCCTATTTGCAAAAAGTGAGCATCCCAGGGGCGTTAAAACTCGTTTTTCAAATTCGTTCAAATTTGTTCCATCAAAGTTCCCCGAGATGCTATCATTCCATCAGCCAAAGAATAGAGCCCTTAAAGAAGCATAACATGCAGTAGTCAGAGGCAAAGGATGCATATACCAGTCCAACCCCTTGTCTCCATGTTGCGGTAAATGTGAGCAGACCCAACAATTAGACTTGTTCAAAATGGCATGTGTTGCATTCATGATGAGTAGTAAAGTATTATTGTAGTAACTCTGTCTGTGCTGAGAGTCTCTAGGAGATAGAGTGTGCAGATGCGCGAAATGTGCAGAAACAGTAGGTACATGTTCAGTGTGCAAAATAAATTCAAGCGAATGTACTTCTTCCATGTACCAAAATCCCATCCCATTATTATAAGAAAGCAATACGTTTTAAGAGACCATGCATTCGATTGTCCATTGTTTTGAATGGCTACACAGTCACTTATTTGTTCCGTACAATTGAGAGCGATTGCAGACATTGTTTCTTCAAACGAAATACTCCAGAGTTTATTTGCTGGCGATCTCCTAATAGCCCCTTTTCTCTTTTGTCCTTCCCTATCCGTAGCCAGCAATTATCTGTGTATGCAAAAGAACAGGGCCAAAAAGAGAAGCTCTGTGATGATTTTCCCATTGGCACAGCCAAAGCGTGCAGTAGTCCAGCTCCGTGGACACAGATCGTACCTTGTGACTCCTGGTACGGCGTGATCTGCGAACAACGTGTCGTTGCTTCCTGATGGAAGTGGTGGATTCGCAACGGAACCTAACAGTGGTGAAAAAGGATCTGTAGGAGAGTGTGGAGATGAAGCGGCTGTTTCCCCAGTCCCCACGGGCTCAGGGAGAATCTCTGAAGCACTCTCGATTCTGCTTAATGCTGAATGATCGCTGGAAGCAGAGCAGGTAGGATTTTCTGTATCTTCTGTATCGTGTGGCAAAGGGAAGGGATTCCTCTTGACAGGTGACGACGCATGAATCCAATGTTTTCGTCCAGTCACTCGTACATCGGTCTGTGTGGCCCGTAGGACCTAATGAGGGCCCCTCCAACGCGGTGCGAGACAGGATGCTCGTTCAAATGCTTTTACAAGCACCCAGCTACCAGGTCGGATACTGTGACCTGGACCCTTGTATTTGACTGGGAGGGCTTCTTGCACCTCTTGATGAATCAAATACAGATATTTTGTTAACCGGTCACATTAATCAGAAAGTCCCTCAGGGCCTTAGGCTTAGGCAAGTTCCAAATGTTAGCTGGCCTAAACATAACCACCTCAAAAGGGGAGAGCCGAGTTCTTCCTAGTCTGTGGGGTTGTTCTCATCGACAGTAACACGACCGGTAAGGCATCCGGCCATTTCAGTTTGGTGCCGGCACATGTTTTAGCGAGCTTGTTCTTTATAATTCCGTTGTGTCTTTCTACCAATCCAGCACTTTGAGCATGTCTAGCCGAATGGAGCCAGTTATCGATCTGTAATCCCGCGCATATCTGCAGAATTACAGCAGCGATAAAATGTGGACCATTGTCCGACCAGATGACCCTTGGCAAACCAAACCTAGGAAAAAATTCCTTCAGCATGGTTTTCGCTGTTGTCATTGCTGTGGCATCTTTAACAGGGAAGGCTTCAACCCATTTACTAAAGGCGCAGATAACAACTAAGACATACTTAAAGTTATTGCAATGCTCCATTTCAATGAAATCAAAGTGGATGACTTCAAAGGGGACAGAAGGTTGACCAAAACTATCCCTAGGTGTCGATGCACCCTTCCCCATATTATGTTGTAGACAGAACATGCAACTCTGAACAAAATGTTCGGCTGTTTTCGAGATTTTATCATTCACCCAGATATTTTCTAACATTTTGGAAACCTTCCTCGCACAGATTCGGGTGGGCCCATGAGCCATTGCAACCATCATTGTAATGTACGCATCTGGAAGCATCCATTTTCCCTCTAACTTATCCACCCAATACCGTCATCATCCAACCTCGCCAAGCCCTCAGCCCATTGCTTAGATTCTTCTAACGTGGCATCGGCTTGGAAATTCTTTACAGATTCAATACCCTCATCCATAGTACAAACATTTGCGGCTTCCCTTGCAGTATACATTTCTGAATAGAGATCAGGAGCAGTCTGTTTGGCTATCTGGTCAGCAAAAGCGTTCCCTTTTCCTACATCATTCATGATTTCCTGATGCGCTGCGCATTTCATGATCGCTAACAGAGTAGGGAGAGCAAGCGCTGAAAGTAACCGTACTATCAAGGAACCATATTGGATATTTGTTCCATGTGAGGTCAAGAAACCTCGTTCTGCCCAAAGTATACCAAAGTTGTGAACCACTGCAAAAGCATACTGACTATCAGTATATATGTTTACTCTAAGCCCTTCAGAAAGTTCACAAGCTCGAGTCAATGCTATAATCTCTGTGGCCTGTGCGGAGTTATGCGTGATTCTTTTGTTTTCCACAATCGTGCTTAGTGTGGTGATGGCATAAGCAGCCATGGATGTACCATCCAGAAGTTTGAAACAGGAGCCATCACAAAACAGCTCCCCTTGTGGGTCGTTCAAAGGAGTATCTTTCAGATCAATCCTGCCTTTAGTCTCTTGCTCTGTGGTATAGAGACAGTCATGTGACACTTCATCACTGCAAGCAATATCTTGTGGGAAAGGTAATAGTTCAGCCGGATTAAATATACAACACCTCTGAATTTTAATGTGCGGTGCTAACAAGATCAATTAGTATTTCGTTAATCGTGCGGAGGTGAGGTGTTGTGTTTGTGTTCTGTTTAATAGAACATCTACAGAGTGACGTACCATCATGGTTAAAGCATGACCTAGGACCATACCCTCGCTCTGTTTTACAGACGCAGCAGCAGCATCAAGAGCTCTGAAAAATCTTGGCAAAGCGCATGCAACAAGATCAAGGGTTGAAGAAAAGTAGCTGCACGGCCTATTGTTCCCTCCATGTTCCTGCGTTAATACAGCCAAAGTACATCCATCACGTTCATGCACATACAACACAAAGGCCTTTTCATAATTTGGTGTGCCCAAAACTGGTGCTGAACACAGTGCAGTCTTGAGCAGATCAAACGCTTTCTGGTGGTCCAAGGCCCACGGCAATGGCAATGAAATGCCCTTCTTTGTCAGAGCCAACATTGGTTTAATCACTAAGGCGAAGTTCGGGATCCACTGCCTATAGTAAGAAGCCATTCCTATCAAGGTTCTGACTTCCTTCTGTGTATTTGGGACAGACACGCTAGACATGATTTTAATCCGTTCAGGCGTCAACCTTCTTCCCTCCTTTGACAGGAGATAGCCTAAATAGGTGACCTCCTGTCAACAATATTGAAATGTTTTGAGTGAAGCTTTATGTCCAGGTTTTTCTAGATGAATAAGCAACAACATGGTGCCCTCCTTAGAGGCACTTTCTGAGCCAGCAGCTAAAAGTAGATCATCTACATACTGAAGCAGTGTACAAGTGGTAGGCAACTCGAGTGATTCAAGCTGCTCTTTCAAAGCCCTACTATAAATGCTCAGACTTTCCGTGTACCCCTGTGGTGCACGGGTGAATGTAAACGAGCGTCCCCCTAAGGTGAACGCGAACAGGTATCTGCTATCCTTGTGTATAGGAAAGCTAAAGAAAGCATTCTTGAGATCTACAACACTAAAGTGAGTAGCAGAAGTCAGGATCATGGTTAGTATTGTCGTCATATCAGGCACAATAGGAAATTGCGGAGCAACAATCTTATTGATGGTGCGTAAATCAATGATAAAACGAAAAGGAATTGCATTATCGCCTTTCTTATACACAGGCAAGATCGGACTATTGCACAAACTACCTGCAATTTCCTCAATTACCCCACGATGTACAAAATCAGAGACTATGCACTTCAAAGCTTGCTCACCATCAACTGAAATCTTATACTGAGGAATACGTGGCAACCTTACTCCGTGTTTCAAAATGATTGTAACAGACTCAATTTGTAGAACACCAACATCATTATCATCAATCACCCATAAACACTCTGGAACATCACTAAATTCTGGCGGCAAAGGTATAGTCAGGAACTGAGAGGCAGAAAGTGCTGTGGTGAAATCGTCAAACGTACTCCATCCGAAGAACAATGAATTACCGCATTTAATTCTTTCAACAGATTCAATCCCAAAAAATTCTCTCTACAGTTCGTTGTTAAAAGAAACGGACAGTGATCCGTGAATTGACCCAGTGTAATCGGTACCGGCGAAGAAACCGGACAAACTACTGGCGTATCAGAAAACCCTACAGAAACATTGGTTTGCCCTGAATGTTTGGAACCCGTGAATGGTCAATGGAACACTTCTGTGCTTCTGTATCTATCAAGAATAGATAGTACTTATTTTCTACTATCATTTCAACGTAGGGACCTTTCTGATTAACGGGAATAGGCGTCGGTTCCAAACCCTGCTTCGGGCAATCGTAGCGAAACATGTGTTGAAAAATGTCATCAAAAGGTAGGTTTTCAGAGAGATATACAGCAGAAGGATGATCAAACATGTTTCTATTATGCACACTCGGTGACTGATTGTCTTGTGAAAAAAGATTGCGAATTCTGAGAAAACTGGTTTCTACCAGGACCACCCTGCCACAGGTTGGCCTCTGGATTGTCTTCCCATGGTACCAAATGTGTTATTCGACCACTGCTAGAGGATCGGACATTGTGCTTGCCAATGACCCTCTTGTCTGCAATATGCACATTGGTTTATGTGTACAGGACCCAATGGCACTTTACCCTGTGGAGCATATTGTCCCCTAAATTGTGAATTACCCCCTCTAGGACCTTTAACAATCTGTTGCAATAGAACTTTAGTTTTCAAGTCACCCTTTCTCTTTTCAATTCTTTCTTTCTCATTATTGACTCGGTTTTTATAGTACTGAGCCATATGCAATACTTCCGACTGAGACATAGCCTGCCAAGCGCTCTCCGAAGACATAATTTGCGACTGGATGTCAGGCAACAATCCACACACAAATTTATCTACAAATAGTCGTTTTCCAGACTCTGTGCTCAAATATTGTCCACTGAAATCTGAAATTACTTGTTCAAACAGATTAAAGAATTTGGTAGCACCCTCAGACTTCCCTGGGACACAAGCAGTAAGTTTGTCCCAAATAATCCTTCTTTCATGAATTATAGCTTTCAATTTCATGACTATTCTATCAGGCAAAGTCAGTATTACCTGTGGCGGTCTCTCACCAGCTGGTCTTTCTCTATCTAGTCTAGCTATATTATCCCATGTGTCTCCTAACCCTGGTACATCATCTACTGTCCTAATCTGTTTCCACAAATCAACGGGTAGAAGCACAGGAAATAACAGATCTATATCACTCAGAGTAAATACTGACGACTGCAAGACAGATTCTATCTCTTTATAGAACCCTGTCAGATTATTTCTGATATCTGGGATGGTTTGTTTAATGGTGTTCACTTCCTTTCTTGAGAACGGGACGTGAACAAACTGCGATAGATAATGAGCAGGAACGTCGTAGGCAGCTGTGCCTGCTGCGGCATCATCTGGAACCTCGTCTTTTGGGACAAATGTTGGAGGCACCTCTCTCATAGCCAACTGAGTGATAGGAAACTCCAAACGCCTACTGAGCAACAGAGCTAAATCGAGCGTTAAAGCAGCTGAAGAAGTGTCAGACGAAAAAGTTCTCTTATAGATATTCAATAATTCTGTGGAACAACAAATCTTTCTTTTTATACATTCATCTTGCAGGTATTCTACCATAACCTGTATCACTTTCCACTGCATTTCTGGTGTATACTGTCTATATGTGTCATATACTTCTATGGGAGATTTCAACATGTCTGAAATCCATCTAATCGCATCCTTTGTGGAAATTCGTGTTTCCTCACTCAATGACTTACAACAAGGAAGGAATCGTTTCTTTACAAAAATAGCGCACAAACTATCACCATCAGTTTCTTCATTCCGTAACCTTTCTAACTCCCTTCTATACTCAAAAACCCTTTCGACGTGCTCATATACCTTCTCCACAGTATCGCTTGAATATGCTAAAACATTCAAATCCCTCAACCCTTGTGGGAGACCTATATCATCCAGTCTGTTCCACATTACACATAAATGAATTCCCAACCCTTCAATAAAAACATTTTTCTCAGGAAAACATTCTAGATTAGAGAGTGTGGCAAAAACATCAGATTGTTCACCCTTCTCCATGCACTGTCTAGACCATGCAGTCAAATAGTGCTTTCTCTCTTTAGACGCAGTATTGCGAGTTACAATCTTTGATTCCGCTACCTTATCAACGTGGGACAGAATCACTCGGAAGAGGAAGAGTAGATAAATCTTGTACAATCGGTAACAAAGGAGCTATCGCTGGTGCAGAAGACAAATCTACCAAACCCGTAACAGTAGGCAAAGGCGGAGGTGCAGGTGGAGGAACAGCGATAGGAGGAGGAACAATAACCCTAGGAAGAGGAACAAGAGGAGGAACAATAGGATGAGCAGGAATTACTACGGGTGGAGGAACAACAGCAGGAAGAGGTAAAACAGCAGGAATAGGTACATACGGTAGTGGCGCAATGGCACCAGGCCTTTGTTCATTTAGAAGTTTGTCAATTAACTCATCAGATACATGAAAGTCTTTAGACGGATACATTTTCTGAATACCAAGCTGAAAAGCCCTATCCATATTTCTAACTGGCTCAGATTGTTTATTTTAAGTTGCTGCATAGCTTCTTTCTTCCAATTCTGTAATACATCAAATGCTGCAGGTCTATCCTTTTTCTTTAATAATATAGACTCTAAATATTCTATACGAGGAATTTCAAAACTACCATTGGTTGGCCACTGAAGTTCAGAAGCATGTCTAGTTTGTCTGTGCCAAATATCATTAAACACTATACTACCAGTGCCATGCTTACAGTACATAGTACAAGCTGGCGACCCCTCTTGTGGCACTGGAAAGCTGAATTCCAAAGATTGTCTGTCCTTGCGGAATAATGCCCTGACACAGGCAGACAATTTCTCAGGCATATCAGATTACTGATGTTACCTGGCCAATAATTGTACTCGCGAGAACAAAGCCCCAAAACAAATTATCAGGATACTTAAGAATCGGGTCATAACTCACCTGATCAAAGGACTAAGGAGGTCCGATCGGATAACTAAGGACAAGAAAAGACCCACGTGGTTGGTGATTTTGGTAAAACTGCCTGCCTCGATATATGGAGTAATATAAGGATAATATAACCCTTGTCAAGATAGCCGCGTAAACCTTCAACGAGATGTCATCAATCTTGAGGGTCCTTATTTGGGCGCCATCTGTAAAAGCAAAAGGAAATATCGAGGCTGAGTACCACAAAAGGAAATACACCAAACACAGGTTTAAAAAGATTCACAGACCTTTATTCTACTGCGCAGTTACAAAGAAACAAATTCAGATAGCTATCTGGCCTTCAGTATATTACAATGAGGACCAGCCCTTCAGAGTGAGGAGTAAGGGGTACTGGACATCTGGACATTTACATATTTATACATTTCAGTAATAATGTCCAGCCACTTTACAGGTTAATAATCTGTGGTCTAGAGTTTGTGCCAAGTTCACTTATGGCTTATACAATAATATGCACATGGATTACTTTGGTTTGAATTTCTAACAAGTTACAATGGCAAAGTGTATTCCTGGATTTAGCAGTAAGCCTTAGCACATATCCCTTCACAATGTGTTTCTGCCAGTGTCTACGCTCGACATTTTCATTACATTGTCCACGATGTATGTTTGTGGATGAGGCTTGTTAGTGCAGACAATCCTAAAACCACAAGTCATGTGCGGGACAACGTCTCCTTACCTAGTCTAAACATTCGGCCTGCGGACAGTCTAACCATTAACTTTGGCAGAAAGGATGGGAAGGCTTGGTTACAAGTTGGAAACACAGTCTACCATTTTAGAACACAGAATTACATATGAACAGAAATCAAAATGGAGGATGATCCCAAAATGGCGGCGAAGTCAATCTAAAATCGGAACTTTGCAACGCAGTTTTCTTCGCAGATCGACTAGGCTTCGGCCAATATATATTAGAAGGAGGCACAATATGATTTCCCGTTTAACAACCCGTGTCAACTAAGAAAGAATATTATTTACCCCCTATGACGACATTCACCCTAGGTTCCCGATTAGGGTCTGGTCTCACTGATAGGATAGAGCACATCAGTTTGGCCCACTGTACACTTGTGGATTCTCTCCACTCCCTGGGCTGCCTCCCCTTCCAGAGTTTGTGCCCTGAGACAATTGCGGTGGTGCCTGTTGAAATTGCCCTTGTGGCAAATTTCCCATGTTTGGGGGTTGAACCCCTTGCTGCACACCCTGCTGCATGCCTGGTGCTTGCTGCTGCACTGTGTGGTTTTGTGCATTGCCCTGTTGTGAGATCGCATGTGGATTCGCCATGCCTACTCCCATTCCTTGGCCATTTTGCCATGCGCCTTGACTTCTGCACGTGCGCGCTAAGTGCCCCGTCATTCCGCACAGCCAACATACTGGCGGTGGTCGGATTATATGTCCGTTTGACATATCTTGGCTGCCCGTTTGCACATTTTGAAAGCCTGCTTGATTGCCTTGGAACCCTCCTTGATTACTCTGCCATCCTCTTCCTCTAAATCCTCTTCCCCTTGGGTACTGTCCTACGTTACCTTGGTGATTCTGCTGTGGGTTAGCCATCGGTTGTAAATACTGTTCAGCTGGGCTAGTTAGCATGACTCCTTCAAGAGCATACTTTGATAGTTTCTTTTGAACCAGCTTTGCTTCCTCACGCTTTCGTGTTGCCTCCTTTTTCTGATTCTTTTCTTGCAATAATCTACAGTAATGTGCGATAGTTAACTGTATTTCTGCCCAAGGTTTAGCCTCAATTCCTTCCAATTTCTTGAGCTGTTTCTGCACTGGTTCTGGCAACCCTTGACACAATATGTGGAAAAACGCCGGTATAGATTTCGTCCAAGATTCATGCATTTCGAGCACCCACGCATCTTGGAAATTCTGGATATAAATCAACGATCTTCTGACTCCTTAATTTTTCGAGGCATTATAGCTCCCATATCGGAAGTGTCCGGTTACAGCACTTGTAGCGCTTTCCATACTGCTGCTCTGCAATTATTAAATGGTGCTCCGTCGTGTGCAGTGTTAATTATGGTTACACCAGGGTACCCTGCCTGTGTCCACACATCGTCTGCTCTCTCACCAAGTATGGCGATCAGGAGACCTTTAATGTCCCCTATAGCCAACGTGACTGCCCCTGTCATTTTTTCTAACTCATGTATCCACTTCCCGGCTCCCGATGTCAACATTCCAAGCTTATTTTTCTCGTTTTCTCAATCTATGTGCGGCCATGGAATATATTGCTGTCTTGCTCCCCCCTTAAATAGTAGCGAGAATTGGAATGCCAGCCTTCTTTCTCTTCTCTCATAGCTCTCTTGTTTATTGTAGGTGTGATATTACTGCATCGCTGTCTGCCTGGCAATGTCCTCAACCTGTCTACATAGGGGGGTGCTGACACCCCCCTCTGACCATGGGTGTTCCTTGTCTCGCATTCCGTCTCCTCTCCGGAGTCGAACTATGATTGTTCCCAATTCATGCAACTCATTGTGTCAACATCGCTTTTACTGATTTCTGGTCTGTCCAGGGACAGTCTCCTGTTCCCACTACTTCGGGTGACATCCCTCATATTCCCTTTCCCCTCAGGATATTTGTTCTAACCCCATTTCATCATATATTTTATTGATCGTTCCCCCGATGCTTCTGGTGTCGAAGTCATCTTCAATATTTGCCCTAGGTGTGTGTTGTACTGAATCGTACATAGGGAAGAATTCTTCAATGGCTTCCCATTCTACAATAGGATTGTGTTTTTTAACATCCCACTCCAGATATTCAAGATTGCGTCCCCTCTGTCTGTGCTTACGTTCTATATCATCATCAAATTCTTTGCGCTTCCTCGCCTCTTCTCTGACCTTATCCTCTTCCCTTCGCCTCCTTATCCTTTTCTCACGTACCCTTTGCTCTTCCTCTAACCTTCACTGTTTCTGTCTGTCATCGTCATTGGCTGCTCTCTGTTTGTGATCAAGCTGTTTCTCTTGCTCTTTGCGATATAGCTGTTCTCGCCTCAGCCTATCTTTCCTTCTTATCCTTTCGTCCCTCAACTCCTTTTCCTTCTCCTCCTCCCTTCTCTGTGCCTCATCCGACTTCTCTTTATGTCTCACATCATTACTTCCTTTTCCATCAAGTTTCAACAATATCTGTCCTCCCATCCATTTGTCTTTTGTGAATGCCATCTCATCAGTTCTGCTTTTACCTCCTTTCCATTTATTTCCCTCTCTCTCCTTATTTAGAGATGCACTAATCTGTGCCTGATTCTTCCTCTCATCATCGTGTCTCTCCTTATCCCTCTGGACTGTGGAGACAAGATTCTTTTTTTTTTTAAATAAAACATTTTATTGTTTTTTAGTAACACAAAAATATACAGCCCTGTACAACGGGGTAAACAAAACTTCCCTTTCCAGCCTGCCAATAATTCCCTGCCATGGTCTTGTACTAAGGAGTCTTATAACATGTCCCGACATATAGTTACTTTCATCTCACATAACCTGGTTTACTTGCGTATCCTTGGGTGGCGCTTCGGTTTGTAGTTATGGATTACATTTAGTGCGCATCTTCCCATTTTTGCCATATTTTCTGCGCTTTCTCAGGACACCCTCTGGAGTGTAAACCCTTGTTTCCATTGCGATGCAGATGTCCACATCCGTGATCCATTGTTCAAAGCTCGGTGGCCTTTCGGAGCCCCAAATTTGTGCTATGTTCCTTTTGAGTATCATAGTGGTGGTGGATAAGAATGCCTTTTCGTACCTTGTTAATTCAATGTCTTCTTCTATCCCCAGCAATAATTGCTTTGGACTTACATGTATTCTCTTTCCCATTACCCTTGACAGTTCGTCGCAGCACTGCTGCTAGTATTGTTGAATGATGGCACATTCCCACAGTATATGATAGTAGCAACCTTCCTCCCTCTTACATCTCAGACAGTATGGGTTAGTAGCCTTCCCCCAATTAAACAATGCCATCCTTGGATAGTAAATTCTATGTAGTATCTTTAGTTGAATTAATCTAAGCCTGGAGGAGATAGTCGATTCTCTGGGGTACATTAATGCGGTTACCCATTCCTCTGGATGTATGTCAACTACCTCCCGCTCCCACTTGGCTTTCAAACCCGACAGTTCTTTCATAGCAAAAGAGTTTATGGCGCTGTACATAGTGGACGTGACTTTCTGTTTAAGCAATTCTGGGAATTAGTTGCGTTCCACCGGGGAGTAATCAGGCATGTCAATCAATTCAGGAAGGTGAGCCTGCAGCGCATGTTTGAGTTGGATGTAATAGTATTGCTCGTTGGGTGGAAGTGCGAAGGTGGCAACTAGATCCGTGAATGATATTATTTTGTTTTCTGTTATCACATCACCAATTTTTGTGATTCCTAGTTGGGCCCACGATTGCCATTTTGGGAGTTTGTTCACTTCTGGGAGATGTCTATTGTTCCACAGTGGTTGTGCTCGGGTTAGTTTTTTGTCCCAACCTAGGTATTTGTGTATATCTGTCCAGACTAGGGTTATATGTGTCAACATGGATGGGTCAGAGGATCAATCTTTTTTCCGGTAAAGAAGGTTCATGATGGGTCTTTCATGTGTGTCGGGGTCCTGTATTTTATTGTGCAGTAGTGTGGTGTCCCCGTGCAGTTTACCGTTTACTATTGCCATTTGACTTGGCCCAGTAGTAGGTCTGTAGCCGGGGGAATCCAATTCCACCCTCCCATATGGATCTTTGTAGGGTGGTAAGTGCTAGTCGTGGGTGACCCCCGTTCCATAACAACTTTCTAATTGTTTGGTCTATCCTGTGGAACTCACTGGGTGCTATGGGTAGCGGTGCATTTTGTACTAGCGGGGGAGAGCCATCATTTTGAAAAGCGCAGCGCGTCTCAGTAGTGTGAGTGGCGGACATCATCCTTGAACCTAGTCGTTATCGGGTGTAAGTTTTTTCCCACATAGTCTGCTAGTTTATGTGTAATTTGTATACCTAAGTATCTGAATTGTTCCTTTTCAACACGGTAGGGGCATTCATCTGGTATTGTGTTATCTATCTGCTTCACTGGGAATAGTATGGATTTTGACCAGTTGACAAGAAGTCCGCGGAACCTGCCGTATCTCTCTAATAGATGCGACACAACAGGACAGGAAGCCCGTGGGTCCGCCAGGTATATCAACAGATCATCTGCGTATAAGGACACCTTGTCCTCCCATCCGTCCACCCACCTGAAGCCACTCCATGTTTGTGTGGATCTTAACAGGATTGCTAAGGGTTTGATTGCTAACGCGTAGATCAAAGCTGATAGGGGACAGCTTGTCTCGTGCCTTTACCTAGTTGGAAGGGCTCTGAAGTGTACCCATTCACTCTTGTTACTGCCACTGGAAGGTGGTATAGTAATTTGACCCATCTCATGAAGTAAGGGCCATTGCCCATTCGTCGCATAATTTCCCAAATTGCTTCCCAATGTACAGAATCGAAAGCCTTTTCAAAATCTACGGACAGTAAGGCCAGGGCGTTCTGTAGCCTAGGTATTTTCTCTAATGCTGTGTGCAGTCTATATATATTTTGCCTGGTGGATCTTTGTGGCATGAACCTACATTGGTCTGGGTGTACGAGTGTATGTATGACTTGTTGTAGCCGATTGGCCAATACCTTCGCAAGTATTTTGGCCTTGCAGTTTATAAGGGAGATGAGTCTGTAGGAACTGCACTTGTCAGGTGGTTTATCTGCTTTTGGCAAGACTATTATCATGGCTTTTCTGAGGTCTGGGGGGAGGCAACCCTGTGAGTGTGAGTGTTGAAATAAGCGCAGTAGTTGTGGGGAGATTATGTTTGTGCCTATTTTTTTCTTCCATATTTCAACAGGAAAACCGTTCGGGCCTGGGGTTCTTCCTGATTGGAGCTCTGATATTGCCCAGGTTACTTCTTCCTCGGTAATTTCTTGTTCTAATAGGCCAGCTTGTTGCTCGTCTAGAGTGGGGAAGGTGATTTCTTCTAGGATGTCGGTCGGTGGCAGTGCGGCTGGCGCACTGTACAATTCAGTATAATACCTTGCGAATCCCTCCGTTATGTCCTGATCTGTTACTAGTGGTTCTGGTTCTTCCGTTGTTAGTTTCCTGACTTGGGTAAGGCCTAGGTCTCTGCACTCTAACCATGCCTGTATTTTCCCCGCCTTGTCCCCTGTTTCATATATTTTCGCTCACATTGCTGCGTGCGCTTGTTTGGCGTTGTCTAAGGCTATGGTTTGTAATTGTTTTTGCGCTAACTGTAGTGCACGTTGTGTCTCAGGTTGGACTTGGGATAGGTGACCAACCTCTGCGTTTTGTACCTTAGCTTCAGCTGCACATATCGCTTCAAGATGTTTTTTCTTGTGGGCTGTGGTCCAGGCTATGATTTCACCCCTTAGTACTGTCTTTAGTGCCTCCCATAGCGTTGTTGGGCTGTCCACAGAGTCCGTGTTTATTTCAAGGTATGTTTCAGTAGCCTTCTGTATGTGCTCCACCAGTTCTGGGAATCCTAGGTAGTAACCATTTAATCTCCAGCTGGGTGGGGGGATTGATCTGTTGGTTCTAATTAATATCGTAAGTGGGGAGTGGTCCGAGATACCTCTGGGAAGTAGTTGAGCCTCACATGCTTCATGTATGTTACTTAGTGGTAGGAAGAAATAATCCAGCCTGGACAGTGAGGCGTGTGCACCAGAGTGATATGAATATTCTCTTGTGTTAAGGTGTAGTGATCTCCATACATCTTGTAACCACAGTGCATTGGTGAATGTCGCAAGTTTAGTGCGTATGTCTGGGTTCCTGGAATGTACATGTGTCCTATCAAGGTCTATGTTCATGAATTCATTGAAGTCTCCTCCAATCAACGTAAGATCTTCAGTGTTATTGACAATGAGGGGCGTAATGTCATTGGTCAGGGGGGTTAGTAAATTAGGTGGTGCATATACAGCGATCATAGAGATAGTGCGTTCCCAGAGGGTTCCTTTTGTGTGTACAAATCAGCCTCCCTGGTCCTGGGTGACTGTGTTGGGGCTATAGGGAAGTCTTTTGTGTACTAGGATTAATACCCCACGTACTCCCATGGTGAATCCGGCATGAAAGGCTTGCTGGTAGTTTGTACGTCTAAACAATGTACACCTTGTGCCCGCCAGATGTGTATCCGGGGAGTGACGGTTCAGTGCTTGTAGGACTAGGCGCCTTTTAATGCTATTTCCGAGCCCATTTATGTTCCATTTATGTTCCATGTCATCACTCGGATGGTTCTGTTTTCATTTACGTTGGTGCTCTGTGCCATGTGTTCTGTGTATGTGTGGTGTCAGTATATTGCATATCTAAGGATGTTTCATGATCCAACAATCCGGGCAGGGTCTGATCATGATCATACATAATCTGATTATTTGTTGAGACTCGCTTGCTCCTTTGTTTCCTGTGAGACATTCGCAAGGGTAAGGGATGTCTTAGTCGGGGACGTTGCCTCCCATAGATGTGTTTTGCGGGAGCACAGTCCCGGTGATCGGTGATGTGAGATATGTCATGGGCTGGATTGTAATTGGGTAGTCGTTTCAACATGCCATAACTCTGAACTAACAAAATAACATAGGAACATTCCCTCCACTCCCCCTCCCTATACTCCACCCCAACTTGAAATACCTGTCGCCGAGTTCAAGCAATGATGTGTTGATACATCACGGTGTTCTATAGTATTCCTTTTGATGTAGGACCGCTACATGTTCACCATTCGTTTGGGCTTCTTTCCCACTCCGGGGCTTCCGGTTCCAGCCTCTCCTGTTACCTCCCGGGGGAGGGTTGGTTTCGTCGAGGTCAGGTTCTCCCCCTTTGCCTCGGCGGTCTCGCATTCCAGTCGCCTTCTATGTGTGCTTCGGCCCATTTCCAGGCATCCTGCGGGTCGGTGAAGTGTACTGTGGTTCCCTTATGATATATTTTAAGTTGTGCTGGGAAGAGCAGCCCGTACTTTACGTTCATGAGGGCCAGTTGTCGCTTGAATGGTTCGAAGGGTTGACACGCTCGTTGAACTTCTCGGGTGTAGTCAGGAAAGAAGGTTATTCGGGATCCGTTATGGGTAATTGTCTGTTTTGATCGCGACAATTGGAGGAGGGCATCTCTGTCCCGGTAATTGAGCAGTTTAGCAATCATTGTACGGGGCGGTGCGCCTGGGATTGGTTTGCCCATGGGCATCCTGTGAGCTCTCTCAACCGAAAAGAATTTGGAGAAGGAATGGGGTGCATAGATGTCTGCAAGCCATTGTTCTAAAAATAGCTCCATGTTGTGCCCTTCTTCCCCTCCAGGCAGTCCAAGAATGCGCATGTTGTTGCGGCGGGATCTGCCCTCTCCTTCATCGATTCAGGCTTCCAGGGTTTTCAGGCGGGTCAGGTTCTGTGATAATTGTTGGGTGACGCTTCTAATGCTATCTTCTGTTTCAGAAATGCAGTGTTCTACCTCTCCTGTTCGTGAGGTCAGTTTTTGAAGATCGTGGCATAAAAAGGAGACGTCTGCCGAAATACTATCCATTTTAATCTCCATGGAGGAGCGCGAGTTGGCAATGGCGGCCATCACATCCCTTAATGAAAGCTTGTCCTCTCCCGTGGGGGGGGTTGGCCATGGTGTTTGGATTGCCGGTGCAGGAGTGGTGGCGACCGCATATTGGTCCATGCTACTCTGTGTGGACGCTTTCTTCTGCCTATCTTTGCCCATTTCTCAGGTCGCGTGTCCTGTTGTTGTAGGAGTCTTATTTTGGTATTACGGTTGGAGAGCTGTGGGGTGGTGTAATGGGCCTGGTAGATGCAGTGTCGACTGTGGTTACGGGCCTCTCCCCCACTGTGATCTGGCTCATGTATTGGTCCACGGCCCCAGTTATTTGTGTCTTGATCGGATCTTCCCCTCTGTTAGGCCTCTCGGGGATAACAAGACTCCCCCAGAGGTGTAGTGTGGGCCCCTCGTGAGCCGCAATGTTACGGGTCGGCAGCAGCTGGTTTGAAGGGGTTTCTCACTTTGTTCATCGCTGCATTATCGCCCAGTGGATTCACTTTTCGCCCTATCAGGGTAGGCCCTCGCCCAGCCGCACTTTGCTGTCTGGGTCCCCCACCTAGTGTGGCTGTGACCAGGAGTTGCCGCCACCCCGGGTCTCCTGCGGGAGAGAACCCTGCTCCTCCTCGATATTGTCCTAGTGTCCGTGCAGTGCCACGCCGAGGGGGGTAGGCTCACTTACTTGCCGTGGTGGTGTTCGCTCCCACTCGCCACCCAGATGAGTGGGGGGGGGATGAGTTCCCCTCTGGGGCCGAGGCCTCCTCCTTCCGAAGCGGGTCTTCTTCCCGTGTCGCTCTTGGCTCCGTGAGCGACGTGCCAGCCTGCAGTTCAGGACCTTTTCCTCAACCTTCCCCCAGCTTGGTGCAGGGAATCGCGGCTTTCCGGGCCAGACAGTGCCCTTTGCAGTAACTTCCTGGGCCGCATACAGCGGAGGGCAGGGTGCCTTCCCAGCACTGCTGTCCGCTCCTTTTCACCTGTCACTGGAGGATCCCAGGGCCGCCAGTTGCGCTGCAGCGTACTGAAGGAACCACACACCCGGGTCACTGCACAGCGCGCTGCTACTTGTTACTGCTCCAGTTCAGAGCAGAGGATCTGCTTGTGCGTTCCGGCAATCCCCTGCCACACCACGGTTGGGCTCCAGAGTGCGGGTCAGTGAGAGCGGGGCAGGATATCCTCGACTCCTCCGGTACCGCCGCCCATCTTGGAATTCCCCGCTAGCAGATGCCTGAGGCTTCAGAACGCTGCTTGTGATTTCTCGGGAAATCCGCTGAGTAGCCGTGTCAAATTCGGCTTGCAGAGGGACCAGGCGGTCAGGGATCGAATGGTACGACTTGTGTCCTTCCTCAACACGTAGGAACCAGGATTTCGTACAGGATCTGTTTGGCGCCTGCAGGAGCTCTCTAGGCTTAAGTCCTCATTGTTGGCTAGCAGGCCGCGCCCCCCGGTGGCAAGATTCTTATCCTGATCCTTCCCTTTATTTTTGTCACTACTGTACGTAAGTGACTCATATGCGGGGTTGCTATACCCAGTGGCTGCATTCAGCTCTCTTAATGGGTAGAGTCCCTCAGGCTTACTGTCCTCGGTTTCTGTTTCAGGCGAGGCAGGTGGCGCAGTAGGCGTCTCACCCCCCTCCGTGCATACGTTTAATATCCAGTCAGTAGGTGGCTTGTCTTCCTTCGACTGTTCGAACATTTTCCAAAGTTCTAGAACAGCAAGGCGTTTCTCTAGCTTCTTGCCTGTATATGTCGCATGTAAATAAGTCATCATATGCTGTAAGACGGCTTTAGATAAGGACCCATTTTGTGGCCATGGCATAAACATCTTGTGGGCGGTACCCTTAACCCACTCAGTGCTATATTTCTTAAGTTTGGGTGCCTGTTTCGGCAGTTGCTTACATTAGTGTGCTAATGGTGTAATTTCTTCCATGCTTAGATCTATTCTCTTTTTTCTCTTACACCCACTTTTCAATGCTTTCATGCAACTTTAACACTGCCCACAATATGAGCGAGCACCAAACACTGCATGCTCCAATCCAATTTTTCCAGCTAAAACTTTTATATCACCAATTTACTCAAAAACATCAATTCATGTGCGATTCCCTCTTGGCTACAGAATCGCGAAAAATCCTAGTTAGTTCTAAGCAACAACAGCAACATTTTTTACATGTGACATACAACAGAACACATATGACAGAAAATTGACAGACTAGACAGACATCAGCTAGACACAAATACCTCTGCCTCTAATTAGTACCCTGACATGGAGTTTAAACAAACCCCTTTTACAACGTCTTTAAAGGTGGTAGTAGCCTATTCATCCCCTATTATGTGGGGCTCTGAGTTCACGTTTCTTCTGACCGCTATATTAAAGCGCAGGAATAAGGCATATCCTCTCTCTTCTCGGGTGTCTACCCCGGTATCCTCTCTCTTCTCGGGTGTCTACCCTGGTATCCTCTATTTATTCAATTGTTCTCGAGTCATTAACCCTTTATATATATATATATAGTCTTCTCTACCTCTGATTATTTTGTTTTCTCCACCTCCCTCCGTTACCTTTTCCCTTACTTTTTCTAACACCTATGACATTTGCCAAAGCATTACATTTTTGTTTCACTTGCCGCTCGCATGGTTCCTCTCTGGATCCTCGGGATCACTGCCTCCGTTACCGCCTCCTTTAGTCTTTCATCTGTTCCGTTGCCCATACGAATGGAAGGGTTTATGTTTATAAAACGGGTCCCTACAGAACCACTACAGTTTTTGGATAGATTTAAACTATCATTGTCCATGGGAAGCTTCACAGTCTACTCGGCCAAATGGCGAAGGACTTGTGATATTGCCGAAGACCTAGAGTTACTTTGTGTTGTCGGTCAATAGGTGTCTTATTTTAATCAATAACCAATAATTGAACGTCAAAACCATCCTCTCCACTACCAAGTGTACAGGAGGGCGGAGCAACCTCTGATGGGCCCATGGGATCAGGGCTCACCCTCGAGAACTTTAAGACGAGATAGCTGCACCTTGAGGTGAATGGGGTGCGGGATTCTCTTACTCCAGCACCAATCAATAAGGACAACTCAAATGGCTTGGCAAAGGGAAGTCTGTTTAATGACAAGTACAGAAAACAGGGAAACTATAGGAAATCAACAGTGATGCGATCGCCCGTCTCGCCTAAACTTCCAAATTCTTCATTCAGACAGCAGTAGTTATAGTAAATTCTCGTTATCGTTGATGTGTAACCCTCAAAAGTTTGTCATGCAATTCTATTGGTTAAAAAGAAAATGGTGCTATATCTGTATATGGTAACAGATTGTGAGGATTGGATAACTCTTATCGGGTGGGCATCTATGCCCATCCTTCTACATCAGTCATGCTAGACGTCACTACAAGTACGACGTCTCATTGGTTCTACTAACTATAGGACCCTAGATTATTTGGTCTGTTGTGATTGGGTCAGTTATGCCCCCCAAGCATAAATCTCCACTTTAATTAGAAGCATGCAGAATGTTCACCCAGATGCGGTGTGCCCCACGATTCACCCTGCCTCCCTTCCATCAATCAATACTTTAGGGCTATGTGTCAATTAGTTGGCTGAGGTTGGCTTCGAAACTGTAGCTTCTTATCAGGAAATGTTATGGCATCCTCTGGTTTTGGGTGACATCAGACGTTGGTACCTCTTCGCGCTTGGGTGGTCACGTGTTAGTACACCGTGAATCTCCTTCATTTTCCTTCTATTTGTGTATTGGATTTTCCCTTCGGCCTTGCCACCTGCCTGGGCCTCCTTATCTCGACCTTCATGGGCAGACTGCTATGCTCTGAAGTTTCGATTCTTTGAAGTTGCTGCTCTTCTCCCTTCCCTAGGTTGACCTCGAATTCCCAGGCATGAGCTGCGTCTTGCTAAGTTTTGATTCGGCTGTTCCATCTGGTTTTGTGTTTGCATATGAATCCTGGCCTGTATGACCTCTATCATCCTGGGCTTAATTCTACATTTGTCTAAAGTGGACTGTACTTATATAATGTGCTTCATTGAGGTAGATATATATATAGTTGGCACTTGCCGCTCTATTCTTCTACTAAACAAAGCAAGCCGCACTGTTTTCTTAGCTTCTTGCGTTACAAGCCTATATACAGGCGTTAGCTAGTTGCATGTTTTCATCCTACTTACTGGTTACGTTTCTTTATATTTCAACCTCGTTTCTTCTTCCAAGTCCATTAGAACATTATTCTATACATTTCGTGTTTGCGTGCCATCTTTTGATTGTCGGTTTGTTCGACTGTATGTTCATCCGGCCCTTGTGTCGTCACCATTCGCCTTTCGATTAAAGCCCTTTGGGTCTCTACTGGGACAGTTTGAAAGTAGTTTTCATGTCGTGTCAGCTGTTGGTACGGTTGTCTCAATGGGTACCGTGCTGCCCATGGTTGTCTCGTTATTGGCACTTCAACAGGTATTGCTCTTCCGATGGGAACTGGGCAAAGCCCTAGCGTGACTCTCTGCTGGTTTATTTGCTCATCATACGTCACATATCTTGGCGAGTATGTTCCTGGTATTTCAAAAAGGGAGACTGGAGTGCAGGTCATATCTGGGACCTCCTCTACACATTCATGGTGCTAAAAGGATGTGAGAAGAGGAAGCACCGTGATAAGTTCCCGTTCACACCTTTGAAAATACAGCAGTCAGTCCCATAAAGGACTGATCATGTGCCCCAGGTTCTGGCTTGATATGTTGTAAATGGAGGCATTGCAAATGAAATTCTTCAACATGCATGAAAGCCAAGGAGCAGCTACGAAAGTAGAAATAATGAAACCTGTGCCACTGGTGCTGACTACTGAAACAGCACACACACATAGATATATTACACAGGCAAGTATTGCATGTTCTCTTTTCTGACCACCTGGTATATCCCTTTGATGATGTGTGCATGGGTATTTGGACCTGTTGGGACATCATTTATTGGAGTACCCCTTTCCAGTACATTCATGACAGTGATCTTTCAAAGGAAACTCAACTTCTTTAGCGATCAGTCTGTGCATGATTGGTGATCATTTGAGTGCTTCATGCTCCTGCAGTCTCTTTACTGTTTATGAAGGTTAGATAGCACAGCGAGTTGAGCTCTCGCCCCTGATATCTGTGAGCAGCCTGCTGCTGTGGCAGGTTTGAATCCCGGCAAGGTCAACTCAGCCTTTCATCCTTACGAGGAGGTAGAGTGATTTCCGAGGTTGATAGACTGAGTTCTGCTCTGTGGGATAATAATGTCATCTGCTATTTCAGCGTTCTGACACCAAAGGGTGTGGAGTGCTACATAAGAAATAGACATTATTATGGAATCATGAGTTTATGACTTCAGTACTTGGTGAGTAGCTCGACATGCCATGTGTTCTTCTTGTGCAAAAGGGTGTCTGTGTGTCTGAGTTTTCTAGTCTAGGAATCTAGAGGGTGCTCACTCGAGACTCAGACTGGGACAATATATAGTCTTGGGCAGTAAAGTAAAGTGGTCCAAATGTCAAATCGCACATTGTGACTTTTGATAACACTCTTTTGAGTACTAACAGGAGGGCGGTCAATGTTTGTTAAAACCTGAAGACAAAAGGTGCATTTTAAAGGCCATTGGACCGGTAACAATGGTTAAAGGTAACAGCTGCGCTAGTGCACTAACTCATTAAAGTGGGACACGTTGGCACATGAAAATGGTCCCCACTTTCAAGTGTTCAAAATTGTCCCGAATGGGTGTAATTAGGGCCAAGGACCTACATGAAGAATTGCTATGTTTGAGTTTGTTATACGGGGAGTTATACAAATACTGAACAGGCACTATTGAATGAACACAGAACATGCCCAAATGGTCTTAGATGTGAATTTCAGTAGCATGGCACCATTGTGTAACTCACTCTCCGGGGCGCACTGTAAAGACTGGAGGGGGGTGTCTGTACTCCTTCTCTCTATACTGGTAGAGGAGATACACAGAGCCAGCCAAGATTCTCTCTTACGATAGCAATGGACGAGCAATCAAAGCCTAGCTTCTCAGGAGGTGATGCAGGCTGGTTCTTAAGTACAGTGTAGTCCCCAAGCACCCACCAAGGAATGTCTGCACACTGTATTATTGAACACACAGGGCCTCATTACGAGTATGGAGGCTGCCTCCATACTGGGTTCCAGCTCCGGGTTCTGTGAATGAGGAATTACCGGGTCATTCCAACCTTGGAGGACCCGGTAATTCCTCATTCACAAAACCAATCCCCATTCCCATTTGAGCCCCCATAGGGCTCAATGGGAATGGGGATGGAGCTAATAACGGGTCTGTTAATAACGGGCCTGTTATTAGCTCCTTGGTCCCCTTGCGGGACCCGCTAAGGACGTCTGGTCTGACCAGACGTTCTGTGCGAGTCCCGCTAGGGTACCTCGTAATGAGGCAACCCGTAATGAACGGTGCTGGTCCCGTACCGACACCCTTCATTACGGGAGCGCCAGGGTCATAATGAGGCCCACAGTCTTTTTTATAATTAAGTTTCAAGGTTATATACACAATCACAATAACTCACTTTGTGATCAGTTAATCTACATTGGCAAATATATACAGTTCTAAGTGGTACCACAATTATTATCAGATTTCATTAAAGTGCATCAACTGTACTCTGGGTGAAATATCACACAAATCAATTAATAAAGATAACCAACAATCGACTGACGAGGAAAGCTGTTGGTTGGAACAATGGGCGGAATACTGACCCTGTTACCTAGACAGAGTTCTGTGCGGAGATCCCCTCACCTGGGCAACCTGTAAAATAAGGATATACTACAAGCCCAGTCCGTGTATTGTTCAATTAGTCTTATTTCCTTCTAAAGTGTTTCTACCACCCCAATGTACCTTAAATAGCAGATTTGCTCCAGGAGGCATAGATGGATCCTTCTTGAGTGACTCCCTTTAAAGCAGGAGCCAAGGATCGTCGATGGGACTCGAAGAAAGTGAACTTGGCGTTGATGAACCTTGATGGAAAGTTTAGTGGTGTCGAGGCAGCAGCTTTGGTCCTGGCAGTGGTTGACGATGACGAGTCGAAGATGTCCTGCAAGGAAGAGTCATGCGGGGCACCTCGATGTCAATAATTCAGGACTGCAAAGAGTTTGTGAAGAACTTTGGCCCAGCAAGGGCATTGAGTCGCCCGGCGTCTCTATGGTCTTTGGATGGTGGGAAACCCACCAGCGGATGCTCCTCGGCACATCGACGGCCTGGCCTTCTCCGGATGGATATGGCAGTCAGCGGTGTGGACGAGCGCATCTGGGAAACAAATGTCTTAGGCAAAGAAGCGTTGCAGCTCCCGTCGTCGATGGCACCGCGTCAAACAGTCCCTGCTTCTGGGCAACTAACTTTGATGGGCTTCCAGCAGTTATAGCAAACCTGCGAACCCTGTTCGACGATGGTGGATGGAATGTCCGCTGCTTCTGTTCATTCTCCTTGGTGGTCCCCGTCTCCGGTCGGCAGCCTGTGGAGGGTCTGACTTCTTTGGAGCTCCGGCGAAGGTTAACAGTGCTCGATGGTCCCTTGGAGCTCGGGTAGAGGGCGCCTAACCAGGTCCTCTCTCGGATCAGTCCTTGATGAACTCAACAGCTTTCGGATCGGGTCGAAGCAAATGCAGCTGCAGATCTTCTTCTTCAAGCTGGGCTTCAAGGATAAGCTTCAAGTATCAACTTCAGCTTCTGAATGAATTTTAGCAGTGAGAGGCCCCCAAATATACTGTTGATCTTGCATTCATTCTGCTGGGTCACACTCAGGCAACCAATCACTCAGAAGGGCATTCAGTCAGTCAGTCAGCCAGTCAGGCGCATGGTGCATTCAGGCCATTATTTTCCCTCTCAGACACTCAGAACAAGGAATGTGTAATGGGACAAGTACCCAGCCATTCAACACTACACACTGGGCCTCATTACAAGTGAGGCCGTACGGGTTAACGGGACCCATTAAAGGAGGCAGACCCATTAAACCCGTTCTGCCTCATTACAAGCTCCCCTCGCGGGACCCGGTAAGTAACGCCTGGTCAAACCAGGCGTGCTTACCGGGTCCTGCAAGGGGAAGAGGGAGCAAACAACGGGCCACTCGTAATCGGCCTGTTGTTTGCTCACTCCCCCATTCCCATTCAGCCCTATGGGGGCTGAAATTGGAATGGGGAAGGTCCGGGCTCGGGTTCCTGTCGGAAGGAATTACCGGGCCCTCCAAACTCGGAATGGCCCGGTAATTCCCCATTCTGGGAACCCGGACCCGATTTTGGCCGCCAAAATCGTAATGAGGCCCACCGTATTCACACCAGTTTCAGGCAGGGCTATCTCAGTCATTGTGTTTCATACCAGAAACCAGACATCAACAACAAGAAGTTCATATTGGTCACACACTCCATTCACCCAAGTCCCACCCACAGGCGTACCCACAACATATGGTTGTTGGGAAGGCTCCAGCCAGTCTGGTCGCCACTTCCCCACACTACCATATATGGAACTTCCACTGAACAGCCAGTCAGGGGGAAGGGACAGAGTCAGGGCTTCCCAGGTCTTTGGGAAAACAAGGTAATAGGCAATAGAAAGCAAGAGGCCACAGGGGCCATCTTGTTTCCTATCAGGAAACAACTGATTCCAGTGGCAGGGCCTGTGTATCCCCAAAATGGAGGATACTCAGCGCACCTGTCAAATTCAGCATGGAGCTGCCACCATCCCATGCACTGCTCTGTGTGCCTGTATTGCTCTCCCAGAGTGCACGGACAGTCATAAATCACCAGTGCAATTACGGAGCCAATACTTTGAACGCATGAAGACGCAATAACTTGCAACCACACACTCTTAGAAAATAATGAGCACTTATATGGCTATTTATTCAAAGCTTAGAAGCAACCAGTGATAACATAGAAATAAATCACAGAAGAAACAGAGAATTCAAAAGAAAATACATCACCGTGAGCATAACTGGATTCCTCATCTCGCCAGAATTGGCTGGAAGACCCCGATAACAGCCAGGCCGAGAGCACAACAGCCCACAGGTATGCCGGACAGAAGCGTCCCCCCTCCGGCTGAAGTCTCACCTGACCGCTCAGGGGTTCCACATATATGCACACTTCAAAAAGGGGTGGCAATTTCTCGAACCTTCTGGCAACGCACTTGCGCATTGATGAGCAGCCATTGGTTGCCAGCTGGGTCAACCGACAGTAACCTCAAGGAGCAACTTGCCTACCTCCTCTAAAAACAAAAAACAAGCACCATGGAAAACAGTCCCATAGCTCATAACAAGACATTACAAAGTTAGCTTTCCCAGCAGAAATGTCCTTGACTGCATACCAGGCTTGGAAAGCATGTTTTCTTCAGCACCGTGAATCTAGCTCTCAGCAAAATGAGTACAGCTTTTCACTGTGGCATGAAGTAAATATCCATCATGGCTCCGAGCGCTCCCGGAATGCACTGCGCACCAGCGCCATGTTTTAGCTCAAGCATAACAGTGCCAACACAGGTGCCCAAAAACATACACTAGGGGCACAGGGTTGGACCACCGCCCAGGGGTGCCATAAGGGTATCCCATGGGTCTATACACCAAACCAAAAATAGGAAAAGCTGCACTGCCAGGAGTCCCACATGGACTGCTGGGCAGAAAACAATGCAGAACACAAATGAAAAAGGACTAAAGGACAAGGACAGGGAGGACCTGTCACTCTAATGCTTTCCAGCATCACACGCACCAAAGGGTCAATTCCAAAGTACATGTATAATTTAGACCAAAATGGAGCAATCATTTAGAGTGAGATACTGTAACTCCATCCACTATTCGGGGCAGCAGCGGAAAATCATTGTTGTGGCTGCCATGATGTTCTTATGAGGAACACAGAAAAGAGAAGTCCTTCTCTATCATAATATTTAAATGAAGACTTTGCAGATTTGAAAGCAGTGCCTGCCCCCAAAGTATGGTCAAGCAGGCCTGCTGAGTCTGCCTGTTTACACCTTTCCATGGATCACAGACCTCAGTCTCCAGCTTTACTAATATATCCTCTGATCCATGCTCCTCATGTCTGCCCCAAACATTCTTGAATTCAATTGTTGTATAATATTGATTTTATGTGAAAACCTATATTAAAATGTTGCGTATGTCCCTGTCCACCACATACTCAACCTCCAGTCTCAAATGTGAACTTTAATTAGATCTTGGGAAACATTTATCCCGTCTGGGAAATTGGAGGTCTCTAACATGCCGCTCTGTGTTCTCCAGTGATTGCACATGTTCAGTCCTGTGCCAGGGTCTGTGTGTTTATTTAAACAGTATACAGTGATCTCAACAACATTAAAATAACAAATAACTTTTATAACCAAAAATAAATAACAAAAACATATAGAATTTCTTGTTAAAAGTATATTTGGGGTGGGGTAAGGGATTAAAATGGATGGTGGTTAGGGGATAATAAGGCCAGGGAAACAGGGTCTTGGGGGATACCCCCTCCAAATTTAAAAAGAGAAATACATTCAATATTGTTTATAATTAGTTTTAAAAGTTTTCATTATTAGTTCATTCGTCTAAATCACATGGAACTGTTTAAATTATTATTATTATTATTATTATTATTATTATTATTATTATTATTATTATTGTTATTATTATTTAATATAAGGCACAACATGCTCATGGGCCTCAGTGCGCACAAAAAACTAAACAATATAAACAATCAAAAGAAACAGCACTTTAGGAGAATAGCAGAAAAAGGTCAAAACCAGGTACATTAAAAAAACGATATAGACTGTCCACGATCTATAGTCAATTACAGTTCAGATGGTGTGGTCAGAAAATTATTACAATTGGCTAGAAATCTGGGAAGGTTGGTAGAATCACAATCAATGATTATACAGTCACTGGGGGTCATTACGAGTTTGGAGGCAGCCATGGCGCTAAAAGCGCCATGGCTCCCTCCAAACCCGGGTCCGGCTGGCTGAATGGGGATTTACCGGGACATTCCGACCTATGCGGACCCAGTAAGTCCCCATTCAGTTGACCACTCCCCATTCCCATTTGAGCCCCCATAGGGGGAATGGGGAAGGCACTAATAACGGGCCCACAAATTGCTGGCCCGTTATTATCTCCAAGGTCCCTTAACGGGACCCGCAGAGAACGGCTGGTCAGACCAGCCGTTCCTGCTGGGACCCACTAAGGGACCTCGGAATAGGGCACTAAGGGTTTACCAGCACTGGCATCATTACCGGTGACCGTTAACCCTTACCGCTCCAACTCGTAATGACCCCCACTGTTAGCTTGAGTACACCATCCATCAATCTTCATTCTCCACCGAGCTTTAAAGTCAAAACTTCTAACAATTCCTCGTCCATTTCTTTGTTGAAGCCACGCTAAGACGTTATTTCTAAGGGCATCCCTGGGTTCAGGCCCCATTGGTGGCACAATGTAAGTAATCATGCCGTTTATTTGGTCCAAGACCAGTTCTCTCAGGGACTCGGATTAATAAGGAGTAAAACCTTAAAGGGACTGGGTTTAGTTTTGGGTGGATTACAGAGGACGACACAGGGAGAGCCAGAACCTCGTTCCACACCAGATACTATGGCCCAACATGAGCTTGCCTTACGATGACTCCAGACACATCAAGATCCATGATGCTAGTGTAAGATTGTTTCATGTTGACTGGGTTCAGGACCTCCAACATATTGGAGACATTCAGCTCAGTCTGACTGGCTTTATCCTCACACAATGGACTTGACTATGACACATCAGCTTCCAGATGTATATAAATAGCTGGTACATCAGACCCCTGTTTAGAGATCTGAAGATTATTGTTCACAACCTCTGCATCCAGAGGTGGTTCTTCTTGACAGAAATTGTCCACCATAGTGGGGTGCACCAGCGTGCCTACTTTGTCCACGAAGTATAACCATAAACCAACATCAAAAGCGTTTCTACACTGGAGAAGATCAGCAACAATTGCATCCCTTACTTACTGCCATTGAGTAGAACTAACCTGTTCCATCACTATAGGTTGCTCACCATTTGGCCCCACGATATCCACAGGCAATGTAACTGCTATCTCCCCCTTGTCAAAAGCAGGTGTGCGGACATACGCACAGGTGAAGCAAAATATTCAGAGCTAACTGCTCCATCTCCATCCCAAGTATGGTCAAAATCTCCCTGCTTGACGGGATGTTCTGTTGTTAAATCTCCATATTCATCCTCAATTACACTTGTCTTAGTCTCTTGGAGACATAGGGGGTCAATACGACACTGGAGGTAGCCATGCCGCTATTTGCGGCATGGCTACCCCCATTCCATGTACCGGGTTCCTGGAATGGGGAAATACCAGGCCATTCCGACCTTGGAGGGCCCGGTATTTCCCCATTCCAGGAACCCATCCCCATTCCCATTCGAGCCCTCATAGGGCTCAATGGGAATGGGGAGCATGCTAACAACTGGCCCGTTAATGACGGGCCCGTTGTTAGCATGCTGGTCTGCTCGAGGGACCCGATAAGGACACCTGGTAAAACCAGGCATCCTTAGCGGGTCCCACGACGAGACCTCGTAATGAGGCGATAGGGGGTTAACGGGGCTGGCAGCTCTAACGGCCCCAATAACCCCCTACCGCCAAGGTCGTAATGACCCCCATAGTTATCAATGTAACTATCATGCCCCTGGACTACATCAAGTTGATCTTTATAATCCTGGGATGGTGGCTTCTAGAACTGGACCTATCATTCAGAACTGGCATCCAGAACGGGACACAATGCTCCATGTGAGAGCTTTAGAAATGAAAACAGGGCTCAGCATCAGAAGCAATGAACTTGAACTTAAATATTTTCATTTATACAGCAGACAAACACTGGCAATGGAAGTTCTCCATTCACCAGCATAACATTTCAAAACAGGATACAGATTTAAGCAGATGAGACTTACATTAAATGAGAACCAGAATAAAAAGAGTAAAGGAAACGAAAGGGCAATCTTAAGACATCCAGGTAGCTGGACTCCCACAATGGCCACATTTTGAAACATGTCAGGAGAGTGGAGTGGGAATAACATAGCAACACCATGAGCATTTCAGAGTCACTGATTGAGTCTAGCTTCTAAAACGATTTAAAGTCTGCACCCTAAGTCCAGAATCAAGAATGCTCATGCAGGGAGAGAGCAGCCATGGAAGCCACTGATGGTTTGGCAACAGAAGAGCCAGACCGAAGCTCACAGAAAGAGTCCACAGGGGTGTGTTGCAATAGAAATCACTCTTCTCTTTCTCGAATGGATGGACCGCTCGGCTAGACCATTACGTAATTATAATTGGATGGTTCACCTTAACGACTTGCCAGTTGATGGTTCATAAACAAAGGTTTTAATTGAACCTTGCAAATTGGCAATGGAGTGCACAAGCTTCCATGTTTAAGTTTATACCAAAATAATTTTTTGAGTACTATTGCAAGGCCTGACTCGAGACGATGTTGTAAAGATATATATATATATATATATATATATATACGTATATATATATATGTATATATATTACACGGCCCGAGGTAGCGGCTGTGTAGTGATGTTTAAGTTGCTAAACCCATAGGAAGACCACTTTATCGGCAGCTTATAACTCCCCTCCCCCTGGAGAAATCCTCACCAAACTTTGCAAAAGGAATATATGAATATATGTCCCACTTTCATTTTTTTGACAAGTTTGCTGAGGTTTCGTGCAGGGGGGAAAAAGTTATAGGGGGGTTTCAATTTTTTTTCTATAGACTGAATGGGCGAAAACTTTGCGCACAGCTTGAGACCGAACGGCTGGACAGAATTGCACCAAATTTAAGGCAGGAGCGGGGGCTTGGGTCAGAAAGCGTGCATTTGTGTTTCTGGTGGAAATCCAACCAGTACTTTTGTTGCAAAGAATTGAACTGTCATCTCAACAAATTTGCGATAGCTGGCTCCCCACCGTGGACCCATTTACCTGTTCACTCCGCAGAAAGAAGGCTCATTGGCTTGCAGTACGAATGCTGGCAGCGAACTTTGGATGCAGCCGGTGGTTGGCTCGAGGGCAGTGTGCTGTGCGCCAACGTTTTTAGTAAATGCCACCATGGTATATCGAAGGATAGTGCCACAACATAAGGTGTTTCAAAACATGGTTTGCAGGAGCGGGAAGGTGAAAGGGGGGATGAAAAGTTTGGGGGAGTGAAAAGCTGAAAATATGATATTTTTGTTTATGAGGTTGATGAACTCGGTGGTGTGCGAGTGGTGTATGCGAGCACTGCAGCAATTTTGCCATCCCGTAAGGGTTGTAAAACATGGTTTGCAGGATCGGGTGGATGAAAGCGGGCATTAAAAAGTTGGGGGAGTAAAAAACCACAAAATATGACAAATTTGTTTAGGTCAAAGAAGACTGCGAGGTGCGTATGCGAGCAATGCAGCAATTTTCGGGTAGCTCCTCAGGCGACAACCTTCTGTGGCGATTGCATGGACGCTCCATTGGGAACGGGGACTGCATTGCAGATGATGCAAAGAAATTGACAATGTATCATGCTGTTGGCTAGGGGTGTCAGTGCTTATGCTGTCTTTGTGGGTTTGCATTGTGTTGTGGCGGTGGGTAGGGGTGTCAGTGGCAGTGGTAGATTTGGCAAGTACGGTACGTGGTCAAATGTTGCCATGCATGCTTCCATTTCCGTGTAGTCATTGTAGGGAAGGGCTAGGATTTTGGGGGCATGGGCGGAGGTGGGCGGAGGCATAGGGTAGGCCTCAGGGAGTGTAGTAAGACATTGCCACATGGAATGATTTTTTTACCATCACAGTTTTGCGATATGCACCATTCACGCAGCTACTCACATATAAATCATTGTCGGGTACCTGCACAGGTGACTATCTTCAGAGCTGATTGGCGATGGAGAATGGGAGTGCTTTGGAAACACTGTGAGGATATTTACAGTTGGTGTACTATGCTGTGTTGTGCCTGCAAAGCCCCTACTGCCTTGTGTGCATGGCTAGGGCCCTTGGGGGTAACAGTCTGGCCACTGGGTGGAAGTAGGTTTGAGAATGTTGCCTTGTTTGGGTTTGTTCCTATACACATACGTACCTGTAGTCAGGAAAGATATGTGGCCCCATGTTCCCATGCATGGCTCTATTGCCTTGAAGTGTGTGTGCCCAAGGACTAGGCTCCTGGGTGCATGTACCCAAGAGGTGAGGCCTTGGGCATAACCCCCGCAACGCAATGTGCCATGTATGGGAGCACAGTGCTATAAGTACACATACAGATTGGATTACTTTTGTCTTAGCTCATTTGGATAAGTTATTATAACCATACCTTCTTGCGTCCCACACACTTTTAAATATGTAAGTATCCACATTTGTAGAATTATTGTGGAGGACATGTTAGACTTCCTACAGCACCAGTGTTGAGACATGCCAGTATTTCACTTTGGAATGGTGTGCCCGTCAACAGAGCCTTGCTTCAGGGAGTGCAGTAAGACATTGGGACATGTAAGGATTTTTTTTATCATCACACTTTTGAGATATGGACCATTTATGCAGCTACTCATATATAGATCATTGTCGGGTAACTGCACAGGCGACTACCTTCAAAGCCCATTGGGGATGGGGAGAGTATTGCAGATGATATTGGGATATTTACATTCATTGTACTATGTTGTGTTGGGAATGGCAAGCCGCTACTGCCTTGTGTGCATGGCCAGGGCCCTTGGAAGTAACAGTCTGGTCAGTGGTTGGAAGTAGGTTTCAGAATATTGCCCTCTTTGGTTCTGTTCCTATACTGATATGTAACTCTAGCGTCCACTCTTGGAAGTATGCATCTCTCCTGTGTGTGGTCACCATTGCAGAATGGGTGTGGAGGACATTTTGCAGTTGGTACACCACCATAGGTGGCATGCCGTGCCTACACTTGCATATGGTGTACGTCATTGGACTTGTTGCCGTTCACAGACTGACATGCCACCATTTCTGTTTGGTATGGTGGGCCCCTCATAATACTCTGTGCGTTGAGAGTGAAGAAAGACATTGCGACATGACACGCGTTAGTAAGCAGTACACATTTACAGTATGGATAATGTACTGACTGACCCACATACATTTGCACTGACCAGAACCATCTACGCCAATACATCCCGCCATATATAGGCCAACAGGCCATCTGACTGTTGGCTTTCTTTTGTGTAATTCTTGAGATGGGTAACGAACGCGGTTGGCGTTCCTATTGTGTGTAATTCCAATGTGTGCATCACTTCCATTACCTATACGTATGTGCATGATACACTATTGCAATAGTCAGGAGCATAGCTGACTTCAGTTGTGGAGAATCGTTGCTTATGGTGTGCACTCCAGGTATTTTTGTTACGTGTGTGCCAAGCGTGGCGCACTCTGTCATGTGGGCACCTAGCTCCGGAAAGGAACAACATAAAGAAAAGCAAAAGCACACATGCGCATACAAAGCATTCAGATACTTTATGACCAACACTGTGAATTGTTGCAAGAACTTTATTTTGCTACAGAATGATCACAAGAACATGTAAGGTGGCTGCTATCACCACTCTTTTATTTTTCAAACAAAATCTAGTGTTCAATGCCCTCTGTGCACTTCGGTACTTTTGTTGTTGTCTGGCAAAGTGGAAAAAGGAATAATGTACGGTCCTTGGTGGCCCATGTGGAAGAAGGCATTTCATTTGCATTGCAAGGTAAAGAAGGTACCAGTTATAGCCTCTGTGATGCCTTATACAAAAAGAATTTGCAGGTTAGCTCTTATGGCTGGAACCGCAAAAAGACATACAGGCCCATATCGGTCGGCCCAGATAACAACAACGGAAAACACATTGCTTATGGTAATCTTGATAAGCTTGGTCCACCACCCGTCTGTTGGAAGGTGGAATGTGTGGCATGCGCAGTAAGATGCCAGGTATCTAAGAAGAAAAAGGAATAAGAATAGATGTAAGTAGGCGTTATCAGTGGCAGCGTACAGGACAAGAGTTTGCGGGAAGGCTGTCGTAATCGGTGGATGCCTCATGAACCATGTAGTGTGTTTTATTGACTAGCGTCATATGTTAACCCACTGCTTTGCTCGCTGTTTTGTATGTGACACTGTCCTTGTGCGGCTCAAAACAAGCAAAATGTCTTTGAAATGTTCCCACCAGACACACCTTGCATGTGTTTCCTTGTTTATAAAAAATGACAGTGCTAGCAAGTGTTGTTAGACGCAAACATCAATGTCTGTGTGTGTGTGTGTGTGTGTGTGTTTCGAAAGGAAAAAAGTAAAAAAAAAAAACAACAACAAAAAAACCCTCATGGGGGTCCCCTTGGATTGCAAGAGAATGCAGGTGCTGTTTTGCTAAAACTGGCAACATTAAAATGTGACCTGTCCAAGTTTGTGTGCCGGTTGATTGCTGCGTGCGCCTCTGGCCATTATTACTTTGAGTACAATGAGGGTGCGTAGAACTGTTAATTGTGAGAAAGGGCATAGTAAAGACAAACAGAGAATGTAGCATTTCATGAGTGAGCATAAGGGGTGCTGTTTCACAGCACAAATTGCATTCCATTTTCATCTTGTCCTTTGTGTCTGGATTTGCAGGGGCTGGGGAAGAATGGAAAGAAAACGAAGTGCAATTGCAGTTGCAATGTACAGGTAATGGGGGAGAGATAGCACTGTTGCGGCGCATGAACACTGCCATCACAAACCTCCGTACAATGCACACAGAGAAAGTGTGTGATAAAGTAAATTCATAATTATGCATACAGAACAGCAGCCTAATACATTTTAATGCTAATACACATGTGCTGTAAAGTTGTACTAACATAACTTTGGCAATTTCCATGCCTGTAATGCGTACACGACAAAATGCAGTGTACAGCATATTGAATCCTTGCAGACCACCTCTGGAGCACATGGGCAGAGCAACTGCAGTGTAAGTTATCTTTCCTTTTTTTCTACAATTCCATACAATGTCTGCCCTTGGCGCTAATCATGCTTCCCACACAAGGCTGTATTACAATGAGCATTTCTCCTATTGAATGAGTGGTATGTTAGGTTTTGCTTTCCGGAGATGATGCTGGAAAAAAAAAGGATCCAGGCGGCAAGGTGTTTCGATTGTACCATACATTTCCGAATGTTGGTAGTGTCATTACGGTGAAGGTAATACGACGTGTAAGGAGAAATGCTGGTGCCGTACACATGCTGCACTGAATGCACAGATGGCAAATTACATAAAATGTGCCTTTACAGTCCCTAAGGAAAATGTATATGTACAGTGTGTTACGAGCCAACAGTGGACGATGGCAGACTGTGTGTGCCCTGGATCAGTATACATGGGTGCCTGGGCCATTGTACGCAGTTTGGTGTCTTGCAGCATGAACATGTTTGGGACTGTAGTTAGTTGTGGGCAGAGTCTACAATACTGAGTGCATGGCTGGAGCCCATACACTGTACTGGGTGTAGTGAAGCGTGTAGGCCGTAGACGCAAGCGGCATAGTGTTTTATAGGTGAACATTGCAAACTGTGGTATTGCTATGTGCATTGCAGAAGTAAGTGCACACATTGCATGGTGGACATTGTACAGAAGTATGATAGCAATAACTGCATACTTACTGTTTCGATGGGGAAGGGCCTGTGCCATTTTTTGTGTATGGAAATGTTGTAGTATTCGTTGCTGCATTATCTGTGGGGAATGAGAACAGAATATGTTAGAGCAGGTATTTTGTGACTTTGTAGTCCACAATATTACATATATTTATTTACTTTGTGGACCCTTATAACTAGTACATCAGAAGTACTATACTTTGAACCAGTGTATTGTGCAATGTGAGCAGTTCATGTGTTTCTTTTCATTGGGTCTGTGGTGAAAAGAAAAATCATGCTGGATTAAAAAAAAAATATCTTCCAAATTTCTTCGCTGCTATGGTGCACAATGATTTACAGTAAAGTTTGCAGTGGTTACATCAATTTTTAAGGTTTGCTCTTGCAGTAGGAGCAAATGTAATGGTTTACAATTTCTGGCATATACATGTTGGTAGGATGAGTGGCGTTGTATAGCAGTTGGTCGCTTGTAAATGTTTACCTGCTTGCTTCCTTTTTGCAGCACTTTTTCTATATGCATTTGGTTGCTGCTGGTGTTTTTGTCATGATTCCAGTGTGGGTGCAAGCCAGATGGGTCAGGGCCAGGTGGGTCTTCCCCCACGACAGTTTAGGGAGGCGATAGGTTTGTGGGATGGCTGGCTGCCAGAGGCATATATATGGAACAAGGTGGCAAGCCATCACAATATGGCTGCCAAAGAGAAACCCACTCTGGAACTCAAGATGGCACTCACTGGATAGATACATGGATCTGACATCCTTGGTGGTGCACTGCTGACAGGGCGCGGTCCGTGACTATAAAACCACAACCAGGACCACGCCCTGCACTTAGCTTTTCCTCTGCTTCCTAACAGACAGTGTTACGCTTACCGCTCCGGTTTCTTCTGCACGTGCAAACAGCACATACGCGGGTTTGCAGCATTCTCACCCAGAAATTGAAGAACTACTTGCCCTAGTGGCCTACTGCTTTGTGTTCGGTCTTGATCCATACCTTGACCTTGGTACCCTTGTGGTATCCCATCCTGGTAACTCGGTATGTCCGGTCTTTCGTCTGCAGTGCAGAGAAATCACAGTTCCTGGGAACCTAAAATCAGAAAACGACAATAGTAAGAGACCATGTACCTTCCAGTTCCCATACCCAGTTTAACTTGGACTCACTTGCATACAAGTTCCAGCTTCTTCGCTGCACTCTGAGTCCAGACTGCAGGGCACCAGAGGTGAGCGTTACAGTTTTGCAAGTATTATGGCATTGTACTGTGCTTCTGCAGAATTGTGATGGTAGTTATGTACCTGTTGGCGTACTGTAACTGCTCATACTTTGGAAGTGGTTGAGGATATTTTTGTAGCACGGTGGTTGTTGAAGGTTCAGGTGGGTTGCTGTAATGCTGCAAATAACATTGTAGTATTATGGTTTAAGTTACATACCAGGTGGCGTATTCCAACTGTTTACAGTATCCCATTCCTTTAGGGTAGGTTTACAAGCTCATGCATTTCTGTTGCTACTTTCACATCTGTGTACAGTCTGAAGTGCTGGTGTACCACTATGGATTTACATAGTGATAATTCCATATGTATAGCATTTGTATGCATATTCTTAGAGAGATATTATCAGAATTGCATGATGTATACAATATGCTATAGTTTGCATTGTGCACCATTTGCTGAAATGGAATGGAGTCACAGTTAGGTATTGGTACACACACAAAGCCATCATTGGGGACTTGCTCCTGAATGAGATGGTTGCAGAGACTGCATGTATGTTTTCACATGTAGGAAATATGAACAATTTCATTTATGAGTATGTTTTTCCTTTCCAGTATTTCCAGTAAGTACTTTACAAATTCCTGTAGATCTTCTTGGCGGTTTACCGTGAATCTCACCATTCCAGCACAGTAGTCCATCTCTTCCCTTACTCCTGAGACACTGTAAATGTTTTCAGGATTACTTACTGCATTTCTGTGCGGATGAGCATTTGTAAACAAAACTGGTTTGCGCCATTTAAAGAAATGTTTTGCACAATTCCAGGCATTTGCAGTAGCAATTAACACATGTTGTATCAGACAATTTGAATGGACTAGTTCCTGCGTATGAGTACTTTGATGGAAGGGTACGTGGTGCGTTTGTGTGTGGAGTTGGGTATGTCTTGTCTTTTTTGCTCCTTTTGTCTGTGTCTTTGGTAGTTGATGTAGTTGATGTAGTATGAGCGCATTTCAATTTCTTTGGTGTTACTGTTGCCAAATCATTTAATGCTGTGCCTTTCAGAGTTTCAATGGCTTTCTTACTACAAAGGAAAAGGGACATATACATTCAGTAAAACTTTACATATTAACTTTTATTTGCACACATTCATAGCCACTATTTGGAAATGGAAGGGAGACCAGAAACAGATACACATACTGGAGATTTTGGCATTTCTACACATTGGTGGTGAGGGGAGGAAGGGATTGAGGTCGCATCGAAGTGTCTCTCATGACATGGAATTTGTGGTGATCGGGTGCTGGGAAATAGGGAAGGGGGGCATGTGCAGGTGCAGGTGTCCATAATATGTTCTTGTACAAAATTATGCAAGGAGGCCAAATTGTTCAGTAATTCATCAATGTTGGCGTCCAGGCGGTGTACTTTCATATTTACAGCATTTCCTTTGATTTCTGTGGCTGTATGTTGCTGTGGAAGAGGTGCTGCTTCTGGCCTACTCCTTTGTATTCCCGCATGTTCTGTTAAAGAAAAACAAATGTTTTTAGTATTCATGAAGCACTAAAAGTAATTGTGTTACTTTTCACACTGCATTCCTTACCTATGGGGTTACTATGGTCACTCATTTCGCCATGCAGGAAATTCTCCTCCAGCCATTCTAGGGTGCTTTCAGTTGCAGTAATTATTTCCCTTTTGACACTGCTGTGCCTACCAATGGGGTTATCGTCCTCTTTCATTTTTTCATGTGGAACATTCTCTTCCACCCATTCTAGGGTGGTTGCCATTGCTGCGCACAAAAAGAAAACAGTATGCTTTCGTACTATTGTACACTACAGGACCTGTGCAATTATAACATAAACTGTAGTGTACTTAGCACGTTGAACTTACGTTCAGCTCTGAGTAGTTGGCATCCCTAACTCTGCCGATTTGTCCTTTGTAGGAATGTGATTCGTCCTTTGTAGGAATGTGAAGCAGGTGTGTTGTAAGATTGTTGAAGCAAGATGTTACTTCTCTTGTTGGTGCATTCCATTACGCTGCATACCCTATGCCTCTGCACTGTTTATTTAGAAAGTACCGTCTTTGTGCACCTACTGCATTTCCTCTTACCATTCATGCACTTGCTGCTGTTTGTATATGTTTCTTGTCTTTGCGGCATGGTAACACTTCATACGACCACCCCTCCCTTTCTCTGCAGGTTGGACCCCACCCTGTCTGCGAACAGACGCACTACTCGCAACTACTATGGCTATTAGAATGGATGCTTCAGCTTGAGTATGCTGTACAGTACATCTATACAAAATAAGAGTATCCTCTTAAAAACCTTTGAAGTTCAGTAAAAAAAACGTTGCTAAAGGGATGCTATGGTTACCTTGCGCTACTAAATCCCTAATCCCTAAATCACCTTTGCACAAACTATGATAAAGGAACGTTATGCTTACTACGCACTTCACTGACAAAAATCATTATTCACGGGATGTTATGGTTAAGTTGCACTACTAAAAATCTATCACCTTTACCCGAAACACTATGCTAAAGCAACATTTTGGTTACAGTGCCCTACTAAAAACCTATGAAATTCACTAACAAAAACATTGTTAAAGGGACTTTATGGTTAAGTTGCGCTAATAAAAACCTATCACCTTTACTGAAAAAAATATGCTAAAGGAACGTTCTGGTTACAATGACCTACTAAAAACCTATGCAATTCACTGACAAAAAAAGTTGTTAAAGGGACATTATGGTTAAGTTGCACTAGTAAAAACCTATGCAATTTAATGGACAAACGTTGTTACAGAAACGTTATGGTTACAGGTAAAACCGAAAGCCCCCAGAAATTCACCAGATATGGTAAAATAAACAACCATAACTTGTGCCACCACCGTTCACTGTTAAGACTAACACCCATTACCGATAAAAACATGCACAATCTCAGGACATGAACGAAATGGCGAGGAAAAGCTTTGGGACGTGAATGAAGGGCAACCCCTATCTCTGAGACATGCTCCGTAACGCTTCGCTCGGACCTATAACTATGGGCCCCAGAGCTTACCTGACTCAGTAATGCCCCCGCTGCTCAGGGCATATTGCTTAATTAATTTGCATCAAGGGTGCAGAGTAAGTTGGTGCTCTGGGGCCTTTGTACCAACTGGAGAGACAAGTGTGGAGCATGTCTCAGAGATAGGGGTTGCCCTTCATTCCAGTCCCAGAGCTTTTCCTCGCCATTTCGTTCATATTCCCAGCTTGTGCATGTTTTTTATTGGTTAATCTTCTTTGTTTGTGGCTATAATAACTAGTTCAATTATATGCCCTAACAAATAGCATATTAAGGCGGCCATGCATATTTGATAGCTTCAAAGAAGTCGTCTTGTACCCACTTCAGTGTACTTTACATGTAAAAATAACGTTTCTAAACCTACACAGATGAGTTCCCCAGACCACATCTTTGGATGGTATACATGTATGCAAACATGTAGATGCATGCATGTGCCACCATTTATTAGCACAACCGGCGGTGCAGGGTAGAGACATAGGTGATATTCCAACCCCACTGACAGACAGCTCTTTCGGAGATCTTGTCTGCTTCTAGAGTGAGACCGTTTCAGCACTGAGCATGGCATCATTGTCTACAAAACAATATGAGTGGCTTATGGTCAGGACTCCCCACAAACCACTTGAGTCTTCCCCTCTCCCAACACACACATACTATTGAGCATTGAAGTCCAGGCACCACTCAGGAAATTTTAAAGTTGACTCCCCTGGTAGGCATGCGAATTGAACAGTTACAGTCAAAATGAAATTATAGTAGGCGTTTGGATTTTTATATTGTAGCTAAATTCTCTGGAAAATCTATGAACTAGCATATTGTTTTGTAGGCCATGATGCCATGTTCCGTGGTGAAACGGTCTTGCTCTAGAAGCAGACAAGGACTCCCAAATAGCAGCATAGGAGTCAAGAAGTACTGGGGCAGGTTAAGTCAACTATCAGGCTTTGACATGACACGTGACCGATTCAACCCATCCCGTTTCTCAGTGGATCAGCTGGTCATGTGACTGGCTATAGCAACGCCTCCACAGACAATTAGGTAGGGATTTCTCGATGACTCCGGGTCACTGGAACACCACAATTCCATTGCTGGGCTTTCCTTTCATAAATGATTGGTATCAAATGTTTTGTCAGTCAATATACTTAATTCAGAAATAAACATTTTCTTCAAAGAGTAAAACAATATAAAACACAATTCGTACATCATCATTAATACACGTTTTAAACATTGATAAAACAAGCACATACACTGTTAGATTTGTAACAAATGGCATGTTAGTAGCAAGGCACTTTCAATATAAGAATAAACACAGTGTACACTAGACAAATCAGAAATTGGTACCTCACTACCCAAACCCTCAGTATTGGGTACAAGAAGTGTCTTCCTTAAAACAGAATATGCAGGGCAAAAGAACAGAAAAAGCTCTACACATCTACCTTGTGCCATGAGCAAATACATTACATATCAAATGTTCATGCCCACTTTGCTCAAGGACAGCTAACCATGACTACATTAACTGCTCAACCCTTCACTGCTGTGGGCATGTATGGTGTAAACCTCATAACTGGAAAGGTCTTGCCCTGGTGACACAAAGGGCCTCATTACACGGATGGCGGTAAGGGTTAACGGTCACCGTTAATGGCAACAGTGACCGTTAACCCTTACCGCCGTACTACGAGGTCCCTTTGCGGGTTGGAGGATTTAACGCCTGCTTCTTGCAGGCGTTAAAATCCAACCCGCTAAGGGACCTCGGAGCTAATTACGGCACCGCAAAATTGCGGTGGCGTAATTAGCGCCTTCCCCATTTCCATAGAGCCCTATGGGGCAGAAATGGGATTGGGGAAGGGCAATGGCGGAAAGGGGATTTACCGCCCCTCCAACCTTGGAATGGGGCGGTAAATTCCCTTTCCGCCAAGGCGGTGCCAGTATTTTACCGGCATGAGCCATGGCGCTAATAGCGCCATGGCTCACCGCCTTCCGTGTAATGAGGCCCAAAGTCTTCTAGTGACCCAACACAAAGGCCTGTCCAGAACTATACCAATACCCACATCGGAGGTCTGCCTTCCTTCAAAGACAACATTAGAATATTTATCATTCTGAAAGCTGTGCTCTTATGAAATATGGGGCCAATTGATAAAAGTGGGGAAAAGAGAGGTTAGGAATGATATTTATTAGAATAGGATATGTTATGATATGTGTATGGCTTTTACGATTGTATGTTTTTTGTTAATAAGTAATTAAGTAAGGCTTGATTTTAACCATTTAGACAATGGGCCTCATTACACGGTAGGCGGGAGCCATGGCGCTATTAGCACCATGGCTACCCACTTACCGCATTCCGGGTCCGTGTTCCCAGAATAGTGATTTACCGGGTCATTCCGACCTTGGAGGACCCGGTAAGTCCCCATTCCGGGAATCATTCCCCATTCCCATTTGAGCCTCCATAGGGCTCAATGGGAATGGGGATGGAGCTAATAACGGGCCTGCTACTAGTGGGCCCGTTATTAGCTCTGAAGTCCCTCAACGGGTCCCTTCCATAATGCCTGGTAAAACCAGGCGTTAGGGGAGGGACCCGCTAAGGGACCTCATAGTAGGGCGGTAAGGGATTACCGGCACTGGTGCCCTTACCGGTGCCGGTAATCCCTTACCGCCTACTGTGTAATGAGGCCCAATACATTTTATTTTTAAAACTCTGCATTCCCTTCCACATATTTACCACCACACCTGGAGCAGAACACAATTCTATATTTGCTACCAAAAGCATGACGTTAACGCTTATTCCTTGATGCTTCAAAAAAGTTCCAGAAACGCTCTTGAACATACCCTCAGAAGAGATCCTCTGCTTCCTTATCCTGTATTATCTCGCATGCCATTCAGAGGATTAACGCTCCATATATGTCGATAAGCAAAACTTTGGCAGGAATTGAGCCACCATTACGTCCACATTGATGTCATGACATCTATGACATTTGTCATGTCATCTTTGATATCCTGGGTGTTAGTCTTAGCAGTGCACAGTGGTGGCGCGAGTTATGGTTGCTTAGCTGACATAAAAGAAAGGGGCTAAAGAAGTGATGGCATCAGTGATGGCATCAATGACATGAGTGGTGACATCCGTTATGGTCCGGGTGGTAGTGGTAGCAGTGGAGAGTGCTGATTGGAAAAATGGGTGATTAGCCTACCATAACTCCCGAATTTCAGGGGTTTTTCGATTTTACTTGTAATCATAACGGTCTTTTTACAAAGTTTTTGTACAGAATGGCATAGGTTTTTAATAGGGCAACTTAACCATAACGTCCCTTTAACAAAGTTTTTTTTGTAGTGAATTTTGGGCTTTTTTAGTAGGGCAATATAACCGTAATGTCCCTTTGAGAAACGTTTTTTCAATTATTTGCATACATTGGCAGTACTGTAAGTGAATCATTTCATAAATTGACCAAAGTTTCTATTGAGTATTTGGAAGGATTCCAATAGTAACACATAAGCATACTGTAATGCAACATTTCATTGCAGTGCCCTTCTTTCTACAAATTGCACAGTAGCATATGTTGTAGCACAGCATGGCCATATGGTACAAAACTCATACACACTTCACAATAGTATGGGTGAGTTGTTGATAGTGCGGAAGGAGATTGTATATTGTTGTACGAACTTGTAACTGAAACAATTCCCATTCACAACTCAACAGGACAGGTTTGCACCACAATAGAAGCAAGAGTGCATACCGAGGTCTTTGAAGCAGTAAACCCCATTGCACCCTAAAAAAATGGGGGCTGAATGCCATTACCAATACAGAGTTTACTGCACTAACCTATTTCATCAAAAGAATGGATTTTTTATCTGCAACCGGAATGCCTGCGACGTTCCCGTTTGAATAAAAGAAAGCCTTTTCCAAGATGGCCACCATGGAAAGGGAAGGCGGCCGTTGCATAAAAAGTCTTTTGCCGCTTTCCATTACAGCTGCCAGAAAGTAAAAAAGGAAAACGTGTGACCTTGCTGGGCGAAGAAGATTTGCATTTGTTCTAAAATGTGTGGTTATCAGCAACACGTTTAACAGAAAGCCAGTGCCTGGTGCACATGGCGACTACAATGCTATGTTTTCTCCCAACAAGTAAATTGCCGTATGTATATCCCCGACATTGTGGCCAGCAAGCATACCTACAGCGTACCCTTCAGAGACGAAAGGCGTACCGTTGATTTCTTATGTACATGACGACACTTGTGAAGTATGAAAACACTACCACATGTAAAACACAAAGGTGTTTGTTCGTGCTCAATGACCTTTCCGTAAATGTGTGGAAAGTACAGGGAATATGTTTGGCAAAAATGTGCGTACAGAAGGCAAAGACGTTTGCACCACAATAGAAGGAAGAGTGCATACCGAGGTCTTTGAATCAGCAAACTCCATTGTACCCTTAAAAGAATGGGCACTGAATTCCATTAGCTATACAGATTTTACGCCACTAACCCATTGCACCAAAAGAAAGGATTTTTTATCTTCAACCGGAACACCTCCGGCGTTCCCGTTTGAAGAAAACAAATCCTTTTCCAAGATGGCCACCATGGAAAGGGAAGGCGCCGTTGCATAAAAAGTCTTTTTCCGCTTTCCATTACAGTTGCCGGAAAGTAAAAAAGTAAAATGTGTAATCGTAGTGGGCGAGGAAGATTTGTATTCATTTTAAAATGTGTGATTATCAGCAACACCTTTAACAGAAAGCCAGTGCATGGTGCACATGGCGACTGCAATGTAATGTTTTGTCCCAACCAGTAAATGGCAGTATGTACTGCCCCGACATTGTGGTCAGTAAGCATACCTACAGCGTACCCTTCAGAGACGAAAGGAATACCGTTGTTGTGTTATGTAAATGACAACCCTTGTGAAGTGTGAAAACAACACCACATGTAAAACACAAAGGTGTTTGTTCGTGCACAATGACCTTTCCATAAATGTGTGGAACATATAGGGAATATGTTTGGCAAAAATGGGTGTACAGAAGGCAAAGAATTAGTGTTCTAATGTGTGGACAAAATCACAACAAACCCTGTGAAGCGAATTGCACTAATGGTAGAAATATTGCAAGCAACACCATTACCACTGACCTGCGCACACATTTTTGTGTAAGTGTAACAAGGTGAGATGGGTGAAGAAAGGTGTACTGAGAAGGTATAAGGAAGCATTGATTTTGAAATGTTTCTGTACAGCAAACACTTTCACTGCACCTGATCTCATTTTTTCCACTTATAGAAAGATACCAAATCTGACAACATAGCGTCTTCATGCAAACTCATCTCGGTAATTGGGGCATCTGGGTTTCAGAAAGTACCCTAACGGCACAAAAGCATAAAAGATGGCCCTGAGCCTAATGTTGCCAAAGCCAGTGGTGTCCAATAGCGCTCTGGATAACATACCTTGGCAGCATAAAGAAATTATTCCATAAAGGCTTATGTAGCGTGATACGCCACCTATGAAAGAACATACTACAACCCGCAACGTAGCATGGCAGATTATGAAGGGGAACATGAAATGGTTAAAAACACACTAACATGTGAGCAGTAGTAAGGGACTTTTATTTCACAATGCACAGTGTTAAATCATCGCCCTGTTCTCAGTTGCAAAGAATTTGGAAATTTGTGTCTCTGCTGCACAATTGAAATGTTAGTTTTGACGGTCACGTAGATGTTTTCCCACACAGTCACCATGCGTTGGCGCCACAGTGTTGAACACATACACAGTATGCAGTGGCGACACAGTAGTCGGTTTCCTCTCACATTCATTGTGAAGACGTTGTCAATCGCTGTGATGTAGTCCATTAGAAAGTATAGTATGTTACTTATAATGTTACTGGCAATGGTGACGTTGTTGTTTAACCACACTGAAATTATGCGTTGTTGACACAGAAGGCATATTACTGTCACAGTGATTTACAAGGCGACGTGAATGGCTGCAAACTATGACACCAGAAAGGATGGTATGTTGCTTCTTAGTGCTACAACCCCGTACGGACATAGAGGTCCGATGCGGTCATCCCATTCAATGATGACGCACCTACAACCGGTGACGAAAAGCTGCACTTGACGATTAAAGAAACCATCAGTGGGACGCTGAAGTCCATGACATTCGCAGTATGGAAGGAAGTAGCTGAGGGTAAAATGAAGAAAAAAAAGGTATAAATACAAAGCCTTTGCAGAAATGTAAAGGGTAACACATTACATTTCTATAAACAATTATTTTTATATGGGGAAATGTATTGACTCCTTATAAAATGCGATAATGTACAATCTGTATAGTAGTAAAAAAAATATGATTGTCACATAAATGTCGTAGGTAATAGTGGAAATAGTAGTGACATTGTAAAGACGGCGCTAATGTGCGATATGAATTTTGAACGGCACACAAACTTCCAAAAGAGCGGTAATGTGACTAAGTAAATCATGGCAGGTTGGTGTACAGGCCTCTAATATAAGCTTACATGATATGCATCGGCTCCATTTCGACCTCCGCAGTCACACAGCAGTTCTTTGCTAGAAGACTTCCACAGGAACTGATATTTCATGTGCCTCACAAACCTTTTTGAAGCATAAGTTATCAAAGGGAATGTTTCACAAACTGTGACTCCCTACATTCTTTCTGTCTCTGTTCCCTGTACGTCAAGGTCGGAAAACAATTGACCCTTATGAGGTTTGGTGCGTGCCCGAGCATACTGAGCGCCTACTGAAAAAATGAAATGAGATGAACTGACCTTCACTCCGAATGCAAATAAATTCTCTTTTTGCTATTACATATCAGCAGTAACTCATGATAACCGTTACTCCCGTCCACGTGCAGACGCGCTCTGTTTATGAAACCGTGCAGGTGGCTGCCTCACATTTCAAAATATAGGACGCCAGTCTAACCGCAGTAATGTTGGTGTTGGCTTCTTACAAAGACGCAGTAAAGAATTGTAGTACATTGTCTACCAAGTTGCAGTGCATGGTACGATGGTGGTAAGAAGAACAAAGTACTTTTTCACTTTCTACTGCCACTTATAAGTAATGCTTACCTTTCGACACAAGGTTCCATAACGTTTTTTTTGCGGTGATTTCGGCGTACAACTCAAAAACTAAGTGACCATGGCGGCCGTATCAAAAGAATGCTACTCACTTGACGCTGGGGCAGACCCAATCGGTGAAAGCACAACATCTTGACATACAGCATGCCATGGATTAGCCAATAGAAATATCCTCCACTGAGCGAACAGGGAAGTGGGACCGCATAGCGGACATAGATATCACTAATTCTTAGAGAGCTATTTTTTGATAATTTTAAAGGAAACTACAAAATTTACAAAAGCATGCTTTGGGGAACAAGCCCCTGCCGCAAAATTGATGACAATCTGTCCAGTGGTTTGGCCTGTAGCCATGCGCAAAGTTTTTGCCCCATTCAATCTATGGGAAAAAAAGACGTTTTGGGAACCCCCCTATAACTTTGGCCCCCCTTGACAAATCCTTACCAAGGAGGGTGGGGTAGTAAGACATGGGTCAAATATTGTATCTATTTAGGTGACAGGCACCCCTGTTGTGTTCGTTGTGTCCGCGGACAGCTGCACTGTCCGCAATCTACCCAGATGGGGGTGTCCTAAGGACACTATACCTGTCCGTACTGTTCGCAGGCAAGTTGAAACTGTTCTAAGAACACACGCAGATTCCGGATGTCCGTAATGAAACGAAAAGGGAGGTGTCCCAAGGACACTATACCTGTCCGTACTGTTCGCATGCAAGTTGAAACTGTTCTAAGAACACACACGGTGTCTGGGGTGTCTGTGATTGGGCAAGCGGGGGTGTCCTGAGTACACTATTCCTGTCCATACTGTTTGCAGGCAAGTTGAAACTGTTCTAAGAACACACACGGTGTCTGGAAAGTCCGTAATTAAACGAAAATGGAGGTGTCCTAAGGACACTATATCTGTCTGTACTGTTCACAGGCAAGTTCAAACTGTTCTAAGAACACACACAGATTCCAGATGTCCGGAATGAAATGAAAATGGAGGTGTCCCAAGGACACTATACCTGTCCAAACTGTTCGCATGCAAGTTGAAACTGTTCTAAGAACACACACGGTGTCTGGGATGTCTGTAATTGGGCAAGCGGGGGTGTCCTGAGGACACTATTCCTGTCCATACTGTTCGCAGGCAAGTTGAAACTGTTCTAAGAACACACACGGTGTCCGGGAAGTCCGTAATTAAACAAAAATGGAGGTGTCCTAAGGACACTATATCTGTCTGTACTGTTCACAGGCAAGTTGAAACTGTTCTAAGAACACACAGAGATTCTGGATGTCCGGAATGAAATGAAAATGGAGGTGTCCCAAGGACACTATACCTGTCCATACTGTTTGCATGCAATCTGAAACTGTTCTAAGAACACACACAGTGTCTGGGATGTCTGTAATTGGGCAAGCGGGGGTGTCCTGAGGACACTATTCCTGTCCATACTGTTTGCAGGCAAGTTGAAACTGTTCTAAGAACACACATGGTGTCCGGGAAGTCCGTAATTAAACAAAAATGGAGGTGTCTTAAGGACACTATACCTGTCCGTACTGTTCGCAGGCAAGTTGAAACTGTTCTAAGAAAACACACAGATGCCGGATGTCCGTAATGAAATGAAAATGGAGGTGTCCCAAGGCACTATACCTGTCCGTACTGTTCGCATGCAAGTTGAAACTGTTCTAAGAACACACACGGTGTCTGGGATGTCTGTAATTGGGCAAGCGGGGGTGTCCTGAGGACATTATTCCTGTCCGTGCTGCTCGCAGGGAAGTTGAAACTGTTCTAAAAACACACACGGTGTCCGGGATGTCCGTAATTAAATGAAAATGGAGGTGTCCTAAGGACACTATACCTGTCTGACCTGTTTGCAGGCAAGTTAAAACTGTTCTAAGAATGCCCACAGTGTCCACGGACATATAAAATGCCCATATGGCATAGTTAAATGTTTGATTCTATGGGTGTGATCTATGGGTGTGATATGCTGTTGTGGTTGTGGCCAGGGCCTAGAGGTTTGGGTGCATGGCTGAACGCTCTAGGCCCTGTCCACAACCACTGCAGCATATTGCACCCATAGATCACACGCATAGAATCAAATATGGGTGGGATCTATGGGTGTGATATGCTGTGGTGGTTGTGGCAAGGCCTAGAGTCTTAGGTGCATGTGTTGGTTGTGGTCAGGGCCTAGAGTCTTGGGTGCATGTGGTGGTTGTGGCCAGGGCCTAGAGTCTTGGGTGCACCCAAGACCAAAGTTCAAGACCAAAGTTATAATTACCAAAGTTATTGTCGGTAATCAAGTGAAAATGGAGGTGTTCTAAGGACACTATACCTGTCTGTACTGTTCGCAGGCAAGTTGAAACTGTTCTAAGAACACACACGGTGTCTGGGATGTCCGTAATTAAATGAAAATGTAGGTGTCCTAAGGACACTATACCTGTCCGTACTGTTGGCAAGCAAGTTGAATTTTTTTTAAGAACACACACGGTGTCCGCGGACATAAAAAATCTGACCATATGACATAGTTAAAATGTTTGATTCTATGGGTGTGATCTATTGGTGTGATATGCTGTGGTGGTTGTGGCCAGGGCCTACAGTCTTGGGTGCATATGGTGGTTGTGGTCAGGGCATAGAGTCTTGGGTGCATGGCCAAAGGTCATGCACCCAAGACCAAAGACAAGATAAAATTATAAGTACCAAAGTCATAAGCTAGCATGGGTGTGATACGTTGCGGTGGTTATGGCCAGAGCCTACCCAATACCAAAGTTATAAGTACCGAAGTTATAAGCTACCATGGGTGTGATATGCTGCGGTGGTTGTGGCCAGGTACTAGAGTCTTGGGTGCATGGGGTATGCACCCAAGACCGAAGTTATATGCACTGTTTGCTTCAATGGTTGGATTATGGAGCAGTATTTATGAGTTGTACCTATTGTAATATACTTATTGTTTGGTTTGGTAACTGGAGTACATATATTCTTTGTCAATTTCTGTGATAAAAGAAAAGATCATGTTAGTATTGGTAGTTTGTAAGGACTTATAGCATTGAACAATAGACATTGTTTATTCATTTTGACCCTCATATTTAGTAGATTACAAACCAGTGTACTGTGCTATTTGCTCAGTTTCTGTGTTTGTTTTTCAAATCATTGGGTCTGTGGGAAAAAAACAATCCATGTCGGATTAAAAAAAAACATTTTTGTTATGCTACAGTCTATTTGTTTGTTTGTTTTCAGAGTTCACTTGTTGTTTCTGGCTAATGTTCTATCTGTTGGCTTGTTGCATATTTTTGGCGTGGTTAGATACCTGTTGGCGTATTCTAACTGTCTATTTTTTGTTATAATTTAGTGGTATTTATTTATCTGTTTGGTTGTTGCAAAATATTGGGGCAGTTAGATATCTGTTGGCATATTCTAACTGTTTATTTCTTGGTATAATTTAGTGATATTTATTTATCTGTTTGGTTGTTATAGAATCTTGGGGCAGTTTGATACCTGTTGGCGTATTCTAACAGTTTATAGTTTTTTAATTGAAGTTTTGTTAATGTTTAAGTACAGATTAGTTATACATTTTTGGTTTTAAGAAGATTAAATAAGCGTTTGTAAGATTTGTTGGTAATTTCTGCTTTAAAGTAATGGTACTAACATTTGAAACCTCCACATTTCTTTTTAATATATGCAGTGTAGTGAACTGCATTGTTTGTTGCTCCTGTGTGGTAGATAAAAAACCCTTTTTTTGTTATGCTACAGTCTAGTTGTTTGTTTGTTTTTAGTGTTCACTTTGTATTTTTGGCTAATGTTATATCTGTTGGCTTGTTGCACATTTTTGGAGCAGTTAGATACCTGTTGGCGTATTCTGTCTATTTTTTATTATAATTTAGTGGTATTCATTTATCTGTTTGGTTGTTTGTAGAATCTTGGGGCAGTTAGATAGATACCTGTTGGCGTATTGAAACAGTTTATAGTTTTTTAATTGAAGTTTTGTTAATGTTTAAGTACAGATTAGTTATTAAAGTTTGGTTTTAAGAAGATTAAATAAGCGTTTGTAAGATTTGCTGGTAATCTCTTTAGAGTAATGGTACTATCATAACTTTCGAACCATCCACATTTCTTTTTAATATATGCAGTGTAGTGACCTGCATTGGTTGTGGCTCCTGTGTGGTACATTATACCTATTGTTGTGAAGCTTTTCTTACCAAGTGATACTTGATCATGTGTGAATCCAGTCAGCTTGCAGTTGTTTTTGGTACCATTTGCATTGTAACGTAGAAGCATTAGTATAATGTATTTACTATGTGTTTGTATTAGTAAGGTGGAGCGATTATCTGAATTGCAGGTAGTACATAATCTACCATGATTTGCATTTTGTACAAGTTTCTGAAATGGAACGGATTCACAATTAGGTATGGATACATTCACGAAGCGCTCATTAGAGATTTGTTCCTGTGTCACATTGTTGCAGAGAGTCCATGTATGTTTCCACATGTATGAAATCTGGAAAATGTCATTTATAGGTATGTTTTTGTTTTCAAGTACTTGTAGTAAGTACATTAGAAATTCTTGTGGATCTTCTTGTGAGTTTATAGTGAATTTCACCATTCCAGCACAGTAGTACATTCTTGTCTTATTCCATGAACACTATACGTGTTGTCAGGATTGTTTGTTGCATTTCTATGAAGTGCTAACATTTGCAAACACAATTGGTCTGTACTGTGTAAGTTAATGTTGTCAACAATTGATGGTAATTGAAATAGAATATTCATTGCTACATTTGCTTAGCAACTAACACCAGTTATATTTGAAAATTTGAATGGACCAGATAGGTCTGTGTCAAAGTCATTTTTTTTTCGGAGAGTATGTTGCTTCTTTGAAGAAGTACCTGAGTTACTTTGAGTAATAGGTTCTTCTTTGGTTGTGGTAATTGATGAAATATTAGCTTGTTTTTGTCTCTTTGGAGGATTTGCAGTGAGGTCCTGTTGCATTTCTGTTTTAATTATTTTTCTTTTACAACGTTTTTTTTTTGTGGAACAGGATATGTTTTTAGATGGGGGTGTATAGTGAACGTAGTCTATTGTATTCTAAAATGCAAGGAATATCAGCGTTTACTTTACTTGCATCAAAGTTGATTAGAAATAGACCGTCAAGTGTACGTAAGCGTGATAGTGCTACGTAGCTCATGCCTTCTTTAAAGACTGTGTTCCCAATATCTATCAATGCTTTGTCTAGGGTAAGACCCTGTGATTTGAGAATGGTGACTGCGTATGCTAGAGATAGAGAAAATTGTTCTCTGCGTACATACATGTCTTTGAAGAGAAGGAATTGAGCTGTTGAGCACCCTATCCTTTTTACTTATGAAAGTTTGCCAAAGAGAATATTGACAAACTGAATGTTGTTGTCACGTGGGTATGTTTGAAAGCCAACAACTGTACCCAGTGCTCCATTAACTAGTCCTTGCTCCACGTAAAGGTTACGTTTCAGCATTACTCTACAGCTTAAGGATAATTTTAATATTTTTTCCGAACCAGCTGTGTTGGAGATAGAGTTTTCTAAGGTATTTAGTCTTGTTTTGGCTTGTTGGGTAGTGTCATACCATGTACGTCCAGTTTGTCTGTTGCGGAAATTTCAATTATTGGTTGCATTTCTTTTTTCAACATTGTTTCATTGAATTTGGAATAGCAGCTTGCAAGAGTTCGCATTAAGGACATACAATTGACATTTATGTGCGCTAGTTGTTCCATAACATCAGTAGCACATGAGTTGTGGCCATAAAGTTCATGGATGTGCTGGGTTTTTAATATTGCTTGTGTTTCTTGAGATAGTACACAAACTCTAATACTTTTTACTATGTTGGCGTAGGTGAGGTCCGCAGACTGTTGCATGTTTTCTGTTAATTCTCTGTATTGGAATTGTTGCCAAAGGTTGACATTTCCTATGCTGCAAACAGTTTTCCGGCAGAGTTTGTGTCCTAAGGTTTTAAAAATTGGTTCACCTTTCACTGGTGACAATTGAAGAAGATCTCTGAAAACAATAATGTGTTTTCCTCCAAATAGCTCTTCATAGTTTGTTTTAAGTACTTCTTGTAATCTGAGGTGAATCAAAGCCAATATTAGCCAATATTAGCCTGGAGACCATGCTCACTTCAACTATTAGTAGCATGTTCATTTGTTTTAAGACTCTGCGTAGTTCCATTGCAGCTTCTGTGGAAAGTTTGTAATATTCTAATTTGTTTTGGTGTTGTACTGGCAGGAGTAGTAATCGGTGTAAAGTGACACCGCCAATGTTGTAGGCAGCTAAACCTGTGGGGGCAGTTACAACAGCTGACATCGTGTTGTTTGTCAATTGTTGAAGGAACTTGCTGATGATTTTGATTAAGAATGTTTTGCCTGACCCATCTTCACCACTGACGTATAATAGTATAGGTTTGTAATTTTGGCAGGTACATTCATTATTTTCATGTTATACACCATGTGCAATTTCTTTTGTTACTTCTTAAAAAAAGCTACGCTGCTCATTGTTTAGTTTTGATTGTAGTGTACTTAAGTCTTCTGTATCTTCATACTGACACATGGTGTTTTCTACTTCTGTCATAGCTAATTCTGCCTCATTTGCTATTAGTGGCTGTCCCAGTGGTTCTTGACTTCCTGTTACAAAAGGTTGACTACTGTCAGGTGTGTCCTTATCTAGTTGGGCCTGGAGTTTTTCTTCGTGTTGCTGTTCATTGTGCAACATTGTTTTGTACTGTGTAAAGTTTACATCGGTGATAGTGCTTTCATTTGCTTTGAAAGCGCCTTCATAGGAGTCATAGTTATCTAGTATGTCTTCTTCTTTTCTCCATGGTTTAAAGAATTGTAGCAGGGACATGTAATATAGTTCTTTATGTTGAGGAGTTTTTAATGATAATTTGATATGATTAATAAACTTGGTTTGGTAAGTTTTACTAAGCTGCCCTTTGTCACTCTGTATCTACCTTTTTTTCATTGGGTTTTATATTATTTTTGTATGTGAAGTTTTGGGCTATGTGGTATAGACACATTGGGCCTCATTATAAGGCTGTCACTCCCGTAATGAAGGGGGCCGGTATGGGACCAGCCCTTTCATTCCAGGAGTGCCGATTATGAGCTTCCCATCGCAGGACCCGGATCGAACGCCTGGTAAAACCAGACGTGCTTTCCGGGTCCCGCGAGGGGAAGAGGGAGGCAATAACGGGCCAGATGTAAACTGCCCGTTATCACCTCCCTCCCCATTCCCGTTGATCCCTCTGGGGGCTCAAATGGGAATGGGGATGGGTTCCTGCAAGGAGGAATTACCGGTTCCTCCAATGTCGGAGCAACCCAGTAAGTCCCAATTGCAGGAACACGGTAATGGAGCCCGGAACGGAGGCAGCCATGGAGCTGATAGCTCCATGGCTACCTGCATTCTCGTAATGATGCCCATGGTTTCCAAAGTGGTACTTCTGTTTGGGTAGTATGTGTCTAGTAAATTGTTTTTCAAAAAGTCTTGGCTGTTGGGATCATTTTTGGCTATTGTTTCGACCAAGATTTAGCCATACTATATTTTCAGATTTTCCATACAAAGCAGTACTGGTTAAACAATCTGCAGCTTCATAGCATCCACATTCTCTATGGGAGAGCATTTTTATGCCCAAGCTGTACAATTTCTGAGACAGTGTTTTGTCTGATGTCAGGTATTTCCAGAGGTCTTGAAGGTCTGTTTTTTCTGCTTTGGTTAAGTAGGCTGTCACATAGCGTGCAACTGCAGTGGAATTGTCTGCAATGTACTGCACATCTATGTTTGCATTCCACAATAGGGCAATGATTGCATTTTAATCATTGATATATTTTGCTTCTTCTGTTCTTTTATGTAATATGTATTTTTAGGTGATTTACCTTTAACACTATGTCTAACTGAAGACATGAAGTTGTTCACTTCACCAGTTTCTGTAACCGGTCTAGGGAAACAAAAACGGCATTTGGTGTAGTATTTCCCTTTGTTTTTGTATTTGCGACAACAATATTTTCCACATTTGTGTCTTTGAAATTGTACAATTTGTGCATGAAGGTCACTATTTGTTGCGTTTTACGAAATTTCACAAGTGACTTATTTTGCCATAAACTGTAACACAGTGGCATCACTGTCTTGACCAAATTTTGGAGCATCTTTAATCCATAAAAGCATGTGGATATGTTGTGCTCCTCTGGCTTGGTATTTTTTTCTAGAAAAGAAGTGTTGCACTTATTCGAGGGGAGGAACAGTTTTATCACAAATAAAGTGTAGCATAGCAATGAAGCGGTGATGGAAATATCTTGAAACTTTAACAGGATCTAGAGAGCAAAGTTCTCCCGGTCTTAGTATTTCTATGTTTGTTTTGTTGTTGTTTGCTATGCGTAGGAAATCATGTAGATCTTCCCATGCATATTCTGCACATCTTAATGTAACAAACCAAGTGGGTGGGCCAAGGTTTCTTATCATACAACGTACATCTCCGTGATGTCGGAACCAGTACTCTTTCGTACCATGCATATTTGCTAACAGATTTGTAATGCTTGATTGTAAAACTTCATCTTTTTCTTGCACTTTTTGTACTAATTGCATAGCTGACATATTTTGAAAGTGGGTTCCTGATTGTAATGTTTGTGCAACTCCATAACATAGAGTTGCTAATTCACTTTCAAAGAGTAGGTGGAATATGTATTCCACATTTTGTCTAAATCTGGGATCTTCAGAATACATTCATAATGAGCAGTATTCTGATGCTGTTATCTGAGTGGGTCTATCATCATACCTTCCTCCTTTGCCAGTAGGAAAGAGTAGAGGAAAAGCATGTGCTTCTATACTTTTTTCCCATATGCTGATTGGTGATCCTTTCATTTGTCGCATTTGGTACGTTTCTAGTGCCTCTTCTATGGTGTCATTAGAGTGTAATGGATACATTGTACAATGGTCTAAAATATTTGATACTGTAGCAGGATCTAGAAGTTCAAATTGACCAGTTTCTGGTGACTCTTGAATTATTTCAGTGGTTTCCCTTAAGTTTTCTTCAATATTTATTTATTTGTAGTATTCAATATTGTCTTTTAGATATTGCAAGGCTTCTCTAACTTTATGTAAGTCTACCAGTTGTTGCCACATTTTTTTTGTCTTTTGTAGGTACACCATTTACCAAGGCAATTATAGATTGTTCTATTGGACGTTGCACTCCCAGAGTGTGCACATTTTCTTTTAGATCTCATGGTAAATGTACTACGTTGCAGCAAATGCCTTTTTACCAATTCAGAGGGAGGTAATTTTGCTGTTTTTGATTGAAGGCGTATTATTGCTTGAAATGGGTGCACTGTTTGAATTATGATGCTCTCATATAAATTGAGTTGTTGCACAGGTTTTGATAGAGAAAATAATTCCAAATTATTTGTGATAGCACGTGAAGGAGTTTGATTGCTGTCAAGTTTTGTAGTGCAGTAACTGCAAACTGTTAATGGGTCAGTTATTTCATATTTGTTTTCTGTTATAAGGTAGAGAGCTAATTCAAACCATTTGGAATCTTCATTGTGTTCTATTTTGTATGTTATGTCTATAGTTTTGTGTTACTTTTATAAAAGTTCTGCGGCAACACACACACACACATGGTTTGGTATTTCAGTGGATGTACTTTTGAATTTTAGTATTTCTTTTTTGTATGTCTGTAGTAGAAGGTTGCCATGTGCAGAATTGTTGCTAGTCTGTTGTAAAGCTATTGCATTTTGTAAGTGGTTTTCACTTCCAAAATATTTACTCTAGATATGGTTGCTTTCTTCGAGTAGGTCTTTGGCTGTACCATGTAGAAAATTGTTATTGAAATTGATATGATGGAAGCTGATTTTGCAAATAGGTCCTGAAATGCAGGCCAAAGAATGTCCTTGCAGTTGTGTGTATTTGTGCACTTGACAGGTATCCATATTTTGCAGCAGTTTTATTTTGATTTTATCTTTGCCTTTCACATATTGATTGAGGAACTGGCATAAAGATTTGAAAGATTTTTTGACAATGTTACACATTGACATGCATGACCATTTGTATACTGGACGTTCTGGTTCAGTCGAATGGAGAATTGATTCTGAGTTTTCTGGGGATATTTTTGTAAGCAGTATTTCTTGTTCCATTATGGTATTATTAAGTTTTACATAGCCTCGTCCACTGCTATGGATGGCAATTGTGTTTGTTTGATTTTGTTTGTATGCTTCTTCATTGAAATGTGGTTCTGTGCTTGTGGCGTGATTCACCTCCACAAATATTTAAGAAGTTATTTTTGTTGACATTCTGTTTATTGAAAAGCCTTTTTTGTAATTAAGTACTTAGTTTTGTTAGTGGTTTCATTCTGTTTAACACTAAAATAAATAACTTTCTTTTGAGAAGGATTGCACTGTCTATCAAAGCTTCTAAGATTAATTTTCTATGGTAGTTTTTAAGGGTTGTGTATGATTTGTCTCCTGTTTTTAAAAGATTCTGAAGGACTCTGTGGCGGAACATTTTTGCTAATATACTTTTTTTGGTATGATTACTTCCTACTATATCAAGATTTATTGGAGCATTTGTAGCAGTAGTGGTAGCTGCATTTCTGTTAATCATTTTCTGTTTTCTTTTACATTTTGATAGAGGAGGCAAAGTTTCTGTACTGGAAGATTGTTTAGTTTTGCTAAATGTCAGGTGTGTCCTTATCTAGTTGGGCCTGGAGTTTTTCTTCGTGTTGCTGTTCATTGTGCAACATTGTTTTGTACTGTGTAAAGTTTACATCGGTGACAGTGCTTTCATTTGCTTTGAAAGCGCCTTCATAGGAGTCATAGTTATCTAGTATGTCTTCTTCTTTTCTCCATGGTTTAAAGAATTGTAGCAGGGACATGTAATATAGTTCTTTATGTTGAGGAGTTTTTAATGATAATTTGATATGATTAATAAACTTGGTTTGGTAAGTTTTACTAAGCTGCCCTTTGTCACTCTGTATCTACCTTTTTTTCATTGGGTTTTATATTATTTTTGTATGTGAAGTTTTGGGCTATGTGGTATAGACACATTGGGCCTCATTATAAGGCTGTCACTCCCGTAATGAAGGGGGCCGGTATGGGACCAGCCCCCTTCATTCCAGGAGTGCCGATTATGAGCTTCCCATCGCAGGACCCGGATCGAACGCCTGGTAAAACCAGACGTGCTTTCCGGGTCCCGCGAGGGGAAGAGGGAGGCAATAATGGGCCAGATGTAAACTGCCCGTTATCACCTCCCTCCCCATTCCCGTTGATCCCTCTGGGGGCTCAAATGGGAATGGGGATGGGTTCCTGCAAGGAGGAATTACCGGTTCCTCCAATGTCGGAGCAACCCAGTAAGTCCCAATTGCAGGAACACGGTAATGGAGCCCGGAACGGAGGCAGCCATGGAGCTAATAGCTCCATGGCTACCTGCATTCTCGTAATGATGCCCATGGTTTCCAAAGTGGTACTTCTGTTTGGGTAGTATGTGTCTAGTAAATTGTTTTTCAAAAAGTCTTGGCTGTTGGGATCATTTTTGGCTATTGTTTCGACCAAGATTTAGCCATACTATATTTTCAGATTTTCCATACAAAGTAGTACTGGTTAAACAATCTGCAGCTTCATAGCATCCACATTCTCTATGGGAGAGCATTTTTATGCCCAAGCTGTACAATTTCTGAGACAGTGTTTTGTCTGATGTCAGGTAATTCCAGAGGTCTTGAAGGTCTGTTTTTTCTGCTTTGGTTAAGTAGGCTGTCACATAGCGTGCAACTGCAGTGGAATTGTCTGCAATGTACTGCACATCTATGTTTGCATTCCACAATAGGGCAATGATTGCATTGTAATCATTGATATATTTTGCTTCTTCTGTTCTTTTATGTAATATGTATTTTTAGGTGATTTACCTTTAACACTATGTCTAACTGAAGACATGAAGTTGTTCACTTCACCAGTTTCTGTAACCGGTCTAGGGAAACAAAAACGGCATTTGGTGTAGTATTTCCCTTTGTTTTTGTATTTGCGACAACAATATTTTCCACATTTGTGTCTTTGAAATTGTACAATTTGTGCATGAAGGTCACTATTTGTTGCGTTTTACGAAATTTCACAAGTGACTTATTTTGCCATAAACTGTAACACAGTGGCATCACTGTCTTGACCAAATTTTGGAGCATCTTTAATCCATAAAAGCATGTGGATATGTTGTGCTCCTCTGGCTTGGTATTTTTTTCTAGAAAAGAAGTGTTGCACTTATTCGAGGGGAGGAACAGTTTTATTACAAATAAAGTGTAGCATAGCAATGAAGCGGTGATGGAAATATCTTGAAACTTTAACAGGATCTAGAGAGCAAAGATCTCCAGGTCTTAGTATTTCTATGTTTGTTTTGTTGTTGTTTGCTATGCGTAGGAAATCATGTAGATCTTCCCATGCATATTCTGCACATCTTAATGTAACAAACCAAGTGGGTGGGCCAAGGTTTCTTATCATACAACGTACATCTCCGTGATGTCGGAACCAGTACTCTTTCGTACCATGCATATTTGCTAACAGATTTGTAATGCTTGATTGTAAAACTTCAGCTTTTTCTTGCACTTTTTGTACTAATTGCATAGCTGACATATTTTGAAAGTGGGTTCCTGATTGTAATGTGTGTGCAACTCCATAACATAGAGTTGCTAATTCACTTTCAAAGAGTAGGTGGAATATGTATTCCACATTTTGTCTAAATCTGGGATCTTCAGAATACATTCATAATGAGCAGTATTCTGATGCTGTTATCTGAGTGGGTCTATCATCATACCTTCCTCCTTTGCCAGTAGGAAAGAGTAGAGGAAAAGCATGTGCTTCTATACTTTTTTCCCATATGCTGATTGGTGATCCTTTCATTTGTCGCATTTGGTACGTTTCTAGTGCCTCTTCTATGGTGTCATTAGAGTGTAATGGATACATTGTATAATGGTCTAAAATATTTGATACTGTAGCAGGATCTAGAAGTTCAAATTGACCAGTTTCTGGTGACTCTTGAATTATTTCAGTGGTTTCCCTTTAGTTTTCTTCAATATTTATTTATTTGTAGTATTCAATATTGTCTTTTAGATATTGCAAGGCTTCTCTAACTTTATGTAAGTCTACCAGTTGTTGCCACATTTTTTTTGTCTTTTGTAGGTACACCATTTACCAAGGCAATTATAGATTGTTCTATTGGACGTTGCACTCCCAGAGTGTGCACATTTTCTTTTAGATCTCATGGTAAATATACTACGTTGCCGCAAATGCCTTTTTACCAATTCAGAGGGAGGTAATTTTGCTGTTTTTGATTGAAGGCGTATTATTGCTTGAAATGGGTGCACTGTTTGAATTATGATGCTCTCATATAAATTGAGTTGGTGCACAGGTTTTGATAGAGAAAATAATTCCAAATTATTTGTGATAGCACGTGAAGGAGTTTGATTGCTGTCAAGTTTTGTAGTGCAGTAACTGCAAACTGTTAATGGGTCAGTTATTTCATATTTGTTTTCTGTTATAAGGTAGAGAGCTAATTCAAACCATTTGGAATCTTCATTGTGTTCTATTTTGTATGTTATGTCTATAGTTTTGTGTTACTTTTATAAAAGTTCTGCGGCAACACACACACACACATGGTTTGGTATTTCAGTGGATGTACTTTTGAATTTTAGTATTTCTTTTTTGTATGTCTGTAGTAGAAGGTTGCCATGTGCAGAATTGTTGCTAGTCTGTTGTAAAGCTATTGCATTTTGTAAGTGGTTTTCACTTCCAAAATATTTACTCTAGATATGGTTGCTTTCTTCGAGTAGGTCTTTGGCTGTACCATGTAGAAAATTGTTATTGAAATTGATATGATGGAAGCTGATTTTGCAAATAGGTCCTGAAATGCAGGCCAAAGAATGTCCTTGCAGTTGTGTGTATTTGTGCACTTGACAGGTATCCATATTTTGCAGCAGTTTTATTTTGATTTTATCTTTGCCTTTCACATATTGATTGAGGAACTGGCATAAAGATTTGAAAGATTTTTTGACAATGTTACACATTGACATGCATGACCATTTGTATACTGGACGTTCTGGTTCAGTCGAATGGAGAATTGATTCTGAGTTTTCTGGGGATATTTTTGTAAGCAGTATTTCTTGTTCCATTATGGTATTATTAAGTTTTACATAGCCTCGTCCACTGCTATGGATGGCAATTGTGTTTGTTTGATTTTGTTTGTATGCTTCTTCATTGAAATGTGGTTCTGTGCTTGTGGCGTGATTCACCTCCACAAATATTTAAGAAGTTATTTTTGTTGACATTCTGTTTATTGAAAAGCCTTTTTTGTAATTAAGTACTTAGTTTTGTTAGTGGTTTCATTCTGTTTAACACTAAAATAAATAACTTTCTTTTGAGAAGGATTGCACTGTCTATCAAAGCTTCTAAGATTAATTTTCTATGGTAGTTTTTAAGGGTTGTGTATGATTTGTCTCCTGTTTTTAAAAGATTCTGAAGGACTCTGTGGCGGAACATTTTTGCTAATATACTTTTTTTGGTATGGTTACTTCCTACTATATCAAGATTTATTGGAGCATTTGTAGCAGTAGTAGTAGCTGCATTTCTGTTAATCATTTTCTGTTTTCTTTTACATTTTGATAGAGGAGGCAAAGTTTCTGTACTGGAAGATTGTTTAGTTTTGCTAAATGTCAGGTGTGTCCTTATCTAGTTGGGCCTGGAGTTTTTCTTCGTGTTGCTGTTCATTGTGCAACATTTTTTTGTACTGTGTAAAGTTTACATCGGTGATAGTGCTTTCATTTGCTTTGAAAGCGCCTTCATAGGAGTCATAGTTATCTAGTATGTCTTCTTCTTTTCTCCATGGTTTAAAGAATTGTAGCAGGGACATGTAATATAGTTCTTTATGTTGAGGAGTTTTTAATGATAATTTGATATGATTAATAAACTTGGTTTGGTAAGTTTTACTAAGCTGCCCTTTGTCACTCTGTATCTACCTTTTTTTCATTGGGTTTTATATTATTTTTGTATGTGAAGTTTTGGGCTATGTGGTATAGACACATTGGGCCTCATTATAAGGCTGTCACTCCCGTAATGAAGGGGGCCGGTATGGGACCAGCCCCCTTCATTCCAGGAGTGCCGATTATGAGCTTCCCATCGCAGGACCCGGATCGAACGCCTGGTAAAACCAGACGTGCTTTCCGGGTCCCGCGAGGGGAAGAGGGAGGCAATAACGGGCCAGATGTAAACTGCCCGTTATCACCTCCCTCCCCATTCCCGTTGATCCCTCTGGGGGCTCAAATGGGAATGGGGATGGGTTCCTGCAAGGAGGAATTACCGGTTCCTCCAATGTCGGAGCAACCCAGTAAGTCCCAATTGCAGGAACACGGTAATGGAGCCCGGAACGGAGGCAGCCATGGCTACCTGCATTCTCGTAATGATGCCCATGGTTTCCAAAGTGGTACTTCTGTTTGGGTAGTATGTGTCTAGTAAATTGTTTTTCAAAAAGTCTTGGCTGTTGGGATCATTTTTGGCTATTGTTTCGACCAAGATTTAGCCATACTATATTTTCAGATTTTCCATACAAAGTAGTACTGGTTAAACAATCTGCAGCTTCATAGCATCCACATTCTCTATGGGAGAGCATTTTTATGCCCAAGCTGTACAATTTCTGAGACAGTGTTTTGTCTGATGTCAGGTAATTCCAGAGGTCTTGAAGGTCTGTTTTTTCTGCTTTGGTTAAGTAGGCTGTCACATAGCGTGCAACTGCAGTGGAATTGTCTGCAATGTACTGCACATCTATGTTTGCATTCCACAATAGGGCAATGATTGCATTGTAATCATTGATATATTTTGCTTCTTCTGTTCTTTTATGTAATATGTATTTTTAGGTGATTTACCTTTAACACTATGTCTAACTGAAGACATGAAGTTGTTCACTTCACCAGTTTCTGTAACCGGTCTAGGGAAACAAAAACGGCATTTGGTGTAGTATTTCCCTTTGTTTTTGTATTTGCGACAACAATATTTTCCACATTTGTGTCTTTGAAATTGTACAATTTGTGCATGAAGGTCACTATTTGTTGCGTTTTACGAAATTTCACAAGTGACTTATTTTGCCATAAACTGTAACACAGTGGCATCACTGTCTTGACCAAATTTTGGAGCATCTTTAATCCATAAAAGCATGTGGATATGTTGTGCTCCTCTGGCTTGGTATTTTTTTCTAGAAAAGAAGTGTTGCACTTATTCGAGGGGAGGAACAGTTTTATTACAAATAAAGTGTAGCATAGCAATGAAGCTGTGATGGAAATATCTTGAAACTTTAACAGGATCTAGAGAGCAAAGTTCTCCAGGTGTTAGTATTTCTATGTTTGTTTTGTTGTTGTTTGCTATGCGTAGGAAATCATGTAGATCTTCCCATGCATATTCTGCACATCTTAATGTAACAAACCAAGTGGGTGGGCCAAGGTTTCTTATCATACAACGTACATCTCCGTGATGTCGGAACCAGTACTCTTTCGTACCATGCATATTTGCTAACAGATTTGTAATGCTTGATTGTAAAACTTCATCTTTTTCTTGCACTTTTTGTACTAATTGCATAGCTGACATATTTTGAAAGTGGGTTCCTGATTGTAATGTGTGTGCAACTCCATAACATAGAGTTGCTAATTCACTTTCAAAGAGTAGGTGGAATATGTATTCCACATTTTGTCTAAATCTGGGATCTTCAGAATACATTCATAATGAGCAGTATTCTGATGCTGTTATCTGAGTGGGTCTATCATCATACCTTCCTCCTTTGCCAGTAGGAAAGAGTAGAGGAAAAGCATGTGCTCCTATACTTTTTTCCCATATGCTGATTGGTGATCCTTTCATTTGTCGCATTTGGTACGTTTCTAGTGCCTCTTCTATGGTGTCATTAGAGTGTAATGGATACATTGTATAATGGTCTAAAATATTTGATACTGTAGCAGGATCTAGAAGTTCAAATTGACCAGTTTCTGGTGACTCTTGAATTATTTCAGTGGTTTCCCTTAAGTTTTCTTCAATATTTATTTATTTGTAGTATTCAATATTGTCTTTTAGATATTGCAAGGCTTCTCTAACTTTATGTAAGTCTACCAGTTGTTGCCACATTTTTTTTGTCTTTTGTAGGTACACCATTTACCAAGGCAATTATAGATTGTTCTATTGGACGTTGCACTCCCAGAGTGTGCACATTTTCTTTTAGATCTCATGGTAAATGTACTACGTTGCCGCAAATGCCTTTTTACCAATTCAGAGGGAGGTAATTTTGCTGTTTTTGATTGAAGGCGTATTATTGCTTGAAATGGGTGCACTATTTGAATTATGATGCTCTCATATAAATTGAGTTGTTGCACAGGTTTTGATAGAGAAAATAATTCCAAATTATTTGTGATAGCACGTGAAGGAGTTTGATTGCTGTCAAGTTTTGTAGTGCAGTAACTGCAAACTGTTAATGGGTCAGTTATTTCATATTTGTTTTCTGTTATAAGGTAGAGAGCTAATTCAAACCATTTGGAATCTTCATTGTGTTCTATTTTGTATGTTATGTCTATAGTTTTGTGTTACTTTTATAAAAGTTCTGCGGCAACACACACACACACACATGGTTTGGTATTTCAGTGGATGTACTTTTGAATTTTAGTATTTCTTTTTTGTATGTCTGTAGTAGAAGGTTGCCATGTGCAGAATTGTTGCTAGTCTGTTGTAAAGCTATTGCATTTTGTAAGTGGTTTTCACTTCCAAAATATTTACTCTAGATATGGTTGCTTTCTTCGAGTAGGTCTTTGGCTGTACCAAGTAGAAAATTGTTATTGAAATTGATATGATGGAAGCTGATTTTGCAAATAGGTCCTGAAATGCAGGCCAAAGAATGTCCTTGCAGTTGTGTGTATTTGTGCACTTGACAGGTATCCATATTTTGCAGCAGTTTTATTTTGATTTTATCTTTGCCTTTCACATATTGATTGAGGAACTGCCATAAAGATTTGAAAGATTTTTTGACAATGTTACACATTGACATGCATGACCATTTGTATACTGGACGTTCTGGTTCAGTCGAATGGAGAATTGATTCTGAGTTTTCTGGGGATATTTTTGTAAGCAGTAATTCTTGTTCCATTATGGTATTATTAAGTTTTACATAGCCTCGTCCACTGCTATGGATGGCAATTGTGTTTGTTTGATTTTGTTTGTATGCTTCTTCATTGAAATGTGGTTCTGTGCTTGTGGCGTGATTCACCTCCACAAATATTTAAGAAGTTATTTGTGTTGACATTCTGTTTATTGAAAAGCCTTTTTTGTAATTTAGTACTTAGTTTTGTTAGTGGTTTCATTCTGTTTAACACTAAAATAAATAACTTTCTTTTGAGAAGGATTGCACTGTCTATCAAAGCTTCTAAGATTAATTTTCTATGGTAGTTTTTAAAGGTTGTGTATGATTTGTCTCCTGTTTTTAAAAGATTCTGAAGGACTCTGTGGCGGAACATTTTTGCTAATATACTTTTTTTGGTATGGTTACTTCCTACTATATCAAGATTTATTGGAGCATTTTTAGCAGTAGTGTAGCTGCATTTCTGTTAATCATTTTCTGTTTTCTTTTACATTTTGATAGAGGAGGCAAAGTTTCTGTACTGGAAGATTGTTTAGTTTTGCTAAATGTCATGCCTGCGCCATGGGCACATACATTAACGATCAATATGGACTTTATTTTCCATTTGCGAGACTTTGGTGCTTTTCTATTTTTCCCAACAAACTACACTTACCATAATGCACTTGGCTATAACCATCTATTCCTGGCCATTCCTATTTGTCATCTTCGGAACTACAATCCCCAGAAGCCCTAGGGATCTGCTCTGCTTCCACCAGCTCAGGAACAGAGAGAGAGGAGGCCGATTGTGTGCAGGTGTGCTGATCCAGGTGCAACCAATTAGCCTGCCTCTGTGCTGGGCAGGGCGGTATAAAAGCTGCTGCCGGCAGGAGCTCAGTCTCTTGCATTAAGAGTCCTTCCAGCACCTTTTTGCTTCGAGCTACGGATCTTTGTATGCGGTTCCTCCTTACTCCTGCTTTGGAGCCAGTGCCCTGCCGGGCTCTCTGCATTGCAGCCGATCACGCTCTGCTGCTTTCCAGCCTCTGCCTTTGCCCTTCTGGGCTCCTGCCTTGCAGCCGATGATGCTCAGTTGCTACCTCCCGCCCTTCCCTTCCGGGCTCCTGCCTTGCAGCTGATCACGCTCAACTGCTTCCTCCGCCCTTGCCTTCCAGGTTCCTGCCTTGCAGCCGGTCATGCTCTGCTGCCTTCAATCTACAGCCTTAGTCTGCTGGGCTTCCAGCCTAGCAGCCCTCTACAGTCTTCTGCAGCCTGCTACAGTCATCGGCCCTGCTCCTCTGGGCTCACTCCTTGCTGCCCGGTCCTTCTGGGCTCCTTGCCGTGCAGCCTGCTTCACTCCGCTGCCCTAAGCCCTTTCCCTCTGGACTCCCTTCCTTACTGCCCTGCTCCTTTGGGCTTGCTCATTGCTTTCCTGCTCCTCTGAGATCTCAACCTTGTACCCTACTGTCCTCTGCTATCCGCAACAGTTTACCTACATTATTTACTTTCAGTTATTGCAGCCCTCCTGTTTCCTGACTGCTGCTCCCTTGCTTTCTTCCTAGTTTTCAACCCTCTGTTTGTTATCCCTATCCAATCCTGTTATACGGCTTTCCCTTCATTTCCTTCTGCTAGTTTGCTTATCGACTTCCTTTTTCCTGGATTTGTCTGTTAGTGTCTTCTCTTGTACTGTTTGTAGACCCCTTTGTACAGAGCTTGTCTGTTGGTTTCCGTCAGGCAACCTCTGCCCCTTCCTGTGTCTCGTTTCTGCTTTACAGACACCCATAGCTGTTGTTCCAAGCCATGAGCAAACAGCGTGGGCCTCTGTTATAGCAAACTGTGCAGAAGGCTTGGGTTTTTCTCTAAGGTCCGTGGAATACTCTTTTCCTATATCTGCATACACCCCAAGAGAGAATCCATTCTGTTGTACCTTATTTCCTTGCTATACTTGCCTACTCTTTGTTCTCTTTACTTTCAGCTGTGTGTGTACTTATCTGCCCACCTTACTTCGGCACAACCACCCAAACCCTTCCTGGGTGTCCTGTGCCACTCTTAACAGAGTGCCATCTGTGACACTAAATGACTGTATTAGCTGTTTTGTTTGAACTTTTTGTAGAAACTCTGTTAAACGAGAAATCATATTGTGCCTCCTTTCTTATATAAATTGGCCTGAGCCCAGTCGCTTTGTGAGAAAAACTGCGTTTCAAAAGTTCCGATTTTGGATTGACTTCACCGCCATTTTAGGATCATCCGCCATTTTGATTTCTGTTCATATGTAATTCTGTGTTCTAAAATGGGGCCTGTGTTTCCAGCTTGTAACCAAGCCTCCCCGACCTTTACACTAAGTTAATGGTTAGGCTGTCCGCGGGCCGGATATTTAGTCTGGGTAAAGAGACCTTGTCCTATACATGACTTATGGTCTTAGGATTGTCCGCACCAATAAGCCTTATCCACGAACATACATCGGAGACAATAGAAAGCAAATATCGAGCCTGGACACTGGCTGAACTGCATTGTGAAGGGATATGTGCTAAGGCTTACTGCTAAATCTGGGAATACACTTTTCCATTGTAACTTGTTTGTAATGTAACCAAATGTAATCCGTGTGCATATTGTTGTATAAGCCATAAGTGAACTCGGCACGAACTCTAGACCATGGATTATTAACTTGTAGAGGGGCTGGACATTATTACTGAAATTGTATAAATGTACGATTGTCCAGATGTCCAGTACCTCTCATTCCTCAAACTGAAGGGCTGGTACTCACTGTGATGTACTGAGGGCCAGATACCTATCTGAATTTGTTTCTTTGTAACTGCGCAGTATTAAAGATCTGTGAATCTTTATAAGCCCGTGTTAGGTGTATTTTCCTTTTGTGGTACTCAGCCTTGTTATTTTCTCTTGCTTTTACAGATGGCGCCCGAATAGGGACCCTCAAGATTGATGCCATCTCTTTGAAGGTTGACGCAGCTATTGGACCGGGATCGGACGGTGAAAAAGGGGGCCCCTTTCTTGGATGAGAAGCGATACCTCAACAGTACTGCACGACCCGATCCCTGGACAGTGAGCCCGTGGTCCGAGACGGCATCTTGACGAGGGTACATATATCGAGGTGGGCAGTTTTGCCAAAATCATCAACCGTGTGGGACCTTTGTAGTTCTTTGTAATCCGATCGGACCTCCTTTGTCCGTTGATCAGGTGAGTCGTAACCCAATTCTTAAGTATCCTGATAATTTGTTTTGGCGCATTGTACACACAAGCACAATTATTTACCAGGTACCAGGAATCTGATATGCCTGAGAAATTGTCTGCCTGCTTCAGGAAATTATTCCGCAAGGACAGACAGTCTTTGGAATTTAGCCGACCAGCGCTACAGGAGGTGTCACCAGTGTGTGCTTTGACCTGTAAGCACGGCATTGGTAGTATAGTGTTTAATGATATTTGACACAGACAAACTAGACTTGCTTCCGAACTTCAGTGGCCAACCAATGGTAGCTTTGAAATTCCTCATATAGAATATTTAGAGTCTATAATTATTAAAGAAAAAGGCTAGACTTGCAGCATTTGATGTATTACAGAATTGGAAGAAAGAAGCTATGCAGCAACTTAAAAGTAAAGAGAAACATGCACGCCGTCACTAGTCTAATGCCAAAAAAGCGTTGTTGTACCATCAAAATAAACAGTCTGAGTCAGTTACGAGTATGGATAGGGATTTTTCACTTGGTATTCAGAAAATCTATCCGTCTAAAGACTTTCATGTATCTGATGAGTTCATTGACAAACTTCTAAATGAACGAAAGCCTGGTGCCACTGTGTCACCTTTGTATGTACTTATTCCTGTTGTTTTGCCTCTTCCTGCTGTCGTTCCTCCTCCCATAGTAATTCCTGCTCCTCCTATCGTTCCTCCAAATGTCCCTCTTCCTTCGGCTGTAGTCCCTCCTCTTATCGTTGCTACTCCACCTGCTCTGAAAACCTTTGCCTACTGTTATGGTTTGGGAGATTTGCCTTCTGCACCAGTGATAGCACCTTTGTTACCGATTGCACAAGATTTGTCTACTCTTTCTCTTCCAAGTGGTTCTGTCCACCTTGTAGTTGATAAGGGAGCAGAGTCAAAGATCGTAACTCGTAATACTGTGTCTAAAGAAAGACATCGCAATTTGACTGCATGGGCTAGACAATGCATGGAGAAGGGTGAACAATCTGATGTTTTTGCCACACTCTCTAATCTAGAAAGTTTTCCTGAGAAAAATGTTTTTATTGAAGGGTTGGGAATTCACGTATGTGTAATGTGGAACAGATTAGATGATATAGATCTCCCACAAGGGTTGAGGGATCTTAATGTTTTAGCATATTCAAGAGATACTGCGGAGAAAGTATATGAGCACGTCGAGAGGATTTTTGAGTGTAGAAGGGAGTTGGAAAGCTTACGGAATGAAGAAATTGATGGCGAAAGTTTGTGTGCAATTTTTGTACAGAAACGGTTCCTTAGCATTCTTATACACAAGGATAGCAGATACCTGTTCGCGTTCACCTTCGGAGGACTCTCGTTTACATTCACCCTTGCGCCGCAAGGTTACACGGAAAGTCCGAGCATCTATAGTAGGGCTTTGAAAGAGCAGCTTGATACACTTAAATTGCCTACCACTTGTACATTACTTCAGTATGTAGACGATATACTTTTAGCTGCTGACTCAGAAAGTGCCTGTAAGGAGGGCACTGTGTTGTTGCTTATTCACCTAGCAAAACATGGACACAAAGCTTCACTCAAAAAGTGTCCGTATTGTCGACAGGAGGTCGCCTATTTAGGCTATCTCCTGTCAAAGGAGGGAAGAAGGTTGACACTTGAATGGAAAAAAATCATTTGTAGCATGTCTGTACCAAATACACAGAAGGAAGTCAGAGCCTTGATAGGAATGGCTTCTTACTGTAGGCAGTAGATCCCAAACTTCTCGTTAGTGATTAAACCAATTTTGGCTTTGACAAAGAAGGGCATTTCTTTGCCATTGCAGTGGAACTTGGAAGACCAGCGAGCGTTTGCTCTGCTCAAGACTGGACTGTGTTCAGCACCGGTTTTGGGCACACCAAATTATGAAAAGGCCTTTGTGTTGTATGTGCGTGAACGTGATGGATGTGCTTTGGCTGTATTAACGCAGGAACATGGAAGGAAGAATAGGCCATGCGGCTACTTTTCTTCCACCCTTGATCCTGTTGCATGCGCTTTGCCAAGATGTTTGTGAGCTGTCGCAGCTGCGTCTGTAAAGCAGAGCGAGGGTATAGTCCTAGGCCACGCTTTAACCCTGATGGTACCTCACCCTGTAGATGTTCTATTAAACCGAACACAAACACAACACCTCACCTCCGCACGATTAACGAGATACTAATTGATCTTGTTCGCACCGCACATTAAAATTCAGAGATGTTGCGTCCTAAATCCGGCTGAACTTTTACCTTTCCCGCAAGATACTGCTTGCAGTAACGAAGCGTCACATGAATGCCTCCACACCACAGAGCAAGAGACTAAAGGCAGAATCGACCTGAAAGATACTCCTTTGAATAATCCGCAAGAGCAGCTTTTTTGTGATGGCTCCTATTTTAGACTTCCGGATGGTACATCCATGGCTGCTAATGCAATCACCACGTTGAGCACGATTGTAGAAACCAAAAGAATCACGCTTAACTCTGCACAGGCCGCAGAGATTATAGCATTGACTCGAGCTTGTGAACTTTTCCGAAGGGCTTAGAGTAAATATATATACTGACAGTCAGTATGCTTTTGGGGTGGTTCACAACTTCGGTAGACTTTGGGCAGAATGAGGTTTCTTGACCTCACATGGAACTAAGATCCAATATGGCTCCTTGATAGTACGATTATTCTCAGTGCTTGCACTCCCCACTCAGCCAGCAATCATGAAATGCGCAGCGCATCAGAAAATAACAGATGATGTGGGAAAAGGAAATGCTTTCGCTGACCAGATAGCCAAACAAACTGCCACTGATCTCTATTCAGAAATGTATACTTCAAGGGAACCAACAAATGTTTGTACTATGGATGAGGGTATCGAATCTGTAAAGAGTATTCAAGGTGATGCCACATTAGAAGAATCTAAACAATGGGCTAAGGATTTGGCAAGATTGAATGATGACGGGTGTTGCGTGGAGCAGTTAGAAGGAAAATGGTTGTTGCCAGATGCGCACGTTACAATGATGGTCACAATGGCTCACAGGACCACCCACATTTGTGCGAGGAAGGTTTCCAAAATGTTTCAAAATATCTGGGTGAATGATAAAATCTCGAAAACAGCTGAACATTTTGTTCAGAGTTGTATGATCTATCTACAGCATAATATAGGGCACTTCGCACCAAGGGGTGGATTTGGTCCACCTTCTGTCCCTTTTGAGGTCATACATTTTGATTTCATTGAAATGGAGCATTGCAATAAATACAAGTATGTTTTGGTTGTTATTTGCGCCTTTAGTAAATGGGTTGAAGCCTTTCCTGTTAAAGATGTCATAGCAATGACAACGACAAAAACCATGCTTAAGGAATATTTTCCTCGGTTTGGTTTGCCAAGGGTCATCTGGTCGGAAAATGGTCCACATTTTATCGCTGCTGTGATTCTGCAGATATGCGCAGGATTACAGATCGATAAATGGTTCCATTCGGCTAGACATGCTGAAAGTGCTGGTTTGGTAGAGAGACACAATGGAATCATAAAAAACAAACTCGCTAAGACTTGTGCTGGCACCAAACTGAAATGGCCGGACGCCTTACCAATTGTATTATTATCAATTAGAACAACCCCACAGACTAGGACTGGGCTTTCCCCTTTTGAGGTGGTTATGGGTAGGCCAGCTAACATTTGGAACGTGCCTAAGCCTAAATCGCTGCGGGACATCGAACATGTACTTCTTTCCGATTACTTTGACCGGTTAACTAAATTTGATTTATCAACAGGTGTGAGAAGCCCTCCCAGTCAAGTACGAGGGCCCAGGTCACAGCATCCGGCCTGGCAGCTGGGTGCTGATCAAATCATTTCAATGAACATCCTGTCTCGCACCGCGTTGGAGGCCTTATCAGGTCCTATTGGCCACACAGACAGCCGTGCGAGTTACCGGACGAAAGCACTTTGACCGCATGTCAAGAGGATTCCCTTCCCTTTGCCACACGATACAGAAGATACAGAAATTCCTACCTGCACTGCTCCCAGCGATCACGCAGCATTGAGCAGCATCGAGAGTGCTTTGGAGACTCTCTCTGAGCCGGTGGGGCCTGGGGAAACATCCGCTTTATCTTCACACTCCCCCATGGATCCTTTTTTACCATTGTTGGGTTCTTTTGCAAATCCACCACTTCCATCAGGAAGCAACAACACGTTGTTTGCAGATCACGCAGTACCGGGAGTCACAAGGTACGATCTGCGTTCACGGAGCTAGACTTACTGCATGGTTCGGCTGTGCCACCAGGAAAAATGATCGTAGGGCTTGCCTTTTGGCCCTGTTCTTTTTGTATGTAAGGAATTCTGTTGGCTAGGGTGAGGGAAGGATTAAGAAAACATGTGATCAGGAGAATGCCAGCAAATAAACTTTGGAATATTCCGTATGAAGAATCAATGCCTGCAATCGTTTTCACTCTTACAGAACAAATACGTGACTATGTGCCTAATCGAAAAAATTAACAATTGAATGCTTGGTCTCTAAAAACGTATTGTTGTCTTGTGATTATGTTAATCGGCTTCACAATATTAATTGCCTTAGGATTTTGGTATTTGGAAGAAGTACATATGCTTGAAATTCTTTTACCTACAGAAGATGTACCTACAGCTTCTACACATTTTGTGCATCTGCACACTCTATCTCCTAGAGACTCACAGCACAGAGTTACCACAATAACACTTTATTACTCATAATGAATGCCACACATGCCATTTTTTATAGGTCTATTTGTTGGATCTGCTCGCATTTACCGTAACACGGAGACAAGTGGTTGGGTTGGTATATTCATCCTTTACCTTTGACTACTGCATGCTATGCTTCTTTAAGGGCACTATTCTTTTGCCGATGGAAGGATAGCATCTCGGGGAACTTTGATGGAACAAATTTGAATGATTTTGAGAAACGAATTCCAATGCCCCTGGGATGCTCACTCTTTGCGAATAGGAGTAAGCTTATTGTTGCTTCTATGAGGCCTTCTGATAGACTGTCTCATCCTTTTCAATCTCTGATTTCTTTCAAGATGGCTTCTATAGGCAATAGGGATGCCATGCCACCTTGCTATACTGTTAACCACAGCCCCGATTCAGTTTCTTTATGCATACTGAGGAATGGTACTCAGTCTATGGGTGATTTCAAGGGTTGCACCAATGTTGCGAACTTGACCAGTGAGGACAAACCTTTGTATGGAGGCAAACCTGTCTACTTTGTTTGCGGTAATGAAGCTTTCCCATGGCTACCTAGGGATTGGCAGGGAACCTGTTATTTAGGGATTCTATTACCCAGGGTATTCATAGCAATCACCATAGACATTTCTTAGGCTCGTCCAAGGTGGGACGAGAATGGCAATACTTCAGCACAAGTTCTGGGTGATGCAGCAAAATCTTTTGTTCCTTTTTGGGGGCAAATATTGAACTCAGAGGATATCAGAAGACTAGCGAGAGTACTGGAGAGGACCATCAACCGGACCACTGACATACTCTATAACATGACTTTAGAACAGAAAGCTATAAGGTTAGTGGCACTTCGGAACCGGATGGCTTTAGACGTCATCCTGGCTGAGCGTGGTAGAGTATGTAAATTAGTGGGGTCCGCTTGTTGCGTTTTCGTGCCAGATTCCTACCCAATCATCTTTAAGGCTATACAAAATATGCACGTCCTTAGTTCAGAAGTGCATGTTCCCGAGGGAAACTGGGATCTTAGCGCTTGGTTCTGCGACTTCTTGCGATCTTGGTGATGGAAGTTACTTTCAGTCTTGCTGATCATCTTGGGTATTCTGTTGTTTTTCTGTTGCTGTATACAATGTCTTTCTGGTATATGTTTGGTGTTAGGAGGATGTTGTGCACAGATGATGGGAACATTAGGACACAAGGTACGTGCCCCGTAGAGAATGACAAATGAATTTGTGTTGAAAGAAATCTTTGTTGCTGACCTTATGGCGATCGATATCTTTGATGATTGTGATTCAGGGTGTATGGATGTTGAGACGAGGAGTTACTCGTAAAGTGACTAGAAGTAATTTAGCGCTTGGCTTAGGCCAAAAGGAGGGTTTGTTAAATGAGAAATCATATTGTGCCTCCTTTCTTATATAAATTGGCCTAAGCCCAGTCGCTTTTGCGAAAACCGCGTTTCAAAAGTTCCGATTTTGGATCGACTTCGCCAACATTTTAGGATCATCCGCCATTTTGATTTCTGTTCATATGTAATTCTGTGTTCTAAAATGCTGGACTGTGTTTCCAACTTGTAAACGAGCCTCCCCGACCTTTATACTTAGTTAATGGTTAGATTGTCCGTGGGCCAAATGTTTAGACTGGGTAAAGAGACCTTGTCCTATACATGACATGGTTTTAGGATTGTCCGCACAAATAAGCCTCATCCACGAACATACATCGGAGACAATAGAAAGCAAATATCGAGCGTTGACACTGGCTGAACTGCCTTGTGAAGGGATATGTGCTAAGGCTTACTGCTAAATCTGGGAATACACTTTGCCATTGTAACTTGTTTGTAATGTAACCAAATGTAATCCGTGTGCATATTCTTGTATAAGACATAAGTGAACTCGGCACGAACTCTAGACCATGGTTTATTAACTTGTAGAGGGGCTGGACATTATTACTAAAATTGTATAAATGTATGAATTTCCAGATGTCCAGTACTTCTCACTCCTCACAGTGAAGGTCTGGTATTCACTGTGATGTACTGAGGGCCAGATAGCTATCTGAATTTGTTTCTTTGTAACTGCGCAGTATTAAAGATCTGTGAATCTTTATAACCCAGTGTTTGGTGTATTACCCTTTTGTGGTACTCAGCCTTGATATTTTCTCTTGCTTTTACAACTCTGCTAGAGATGGATGCTTATTTTGGACATTTTTATTTTAATTTTCTCTATTTCTGCGTTGCTTTCTATGGACTTGCTTTCTGGCAGGCATTCTGTGAAGTCTGTTGAAACAAAAAAATAGAAGGTATGGGTTGGGCTGTTGTGCAATGTATGTGTGCTGTATGCATGAGTGAGTATGATGGTAAACATGTATCTGGTGGTGTGTGATTGTGCATTGGGCAGCTACAATTAGTTGGGAAGGCTATTCTTCTATTTGTGTGTTACTATACTGCGGTTCAGATGACAGAAGAAAGTGAGCTAGTGGTGAGGATAAGCACTAATAGTAAATCAAAGGGTATAAAATTAAAACAATTCTTTGTTTTGTAATGCTAATATTCTAGGGGCTGAGTTATGTTATTTGTGCTCTGAAAAACAGGGATTTGTGTGCCATTTTGTGTGCTAATCCCTGTTTAATAAATGGTGATTTGTGGGTAGAATGGTACACAAATCTTTGTTTTTTGGTGCACAAACTACATGAATCACCCGCACAGTGTGTTTGAGTAATATATTTTAATAACAAGATGATACATATAACAATTAACATTCTAACAGTAACAGTGGAATCAATTTAAAATTGAGAATCAGACCAAGAAAACAGTAAGTAGACCAATTAAACTGAGGGGGAGAAGGAGAGTAGTGCAGTAGAAGTGATAGAGAGGGATGGGTGGGGAAGAGGAGGAGGAGGTCAATGGATGGGGTTAAAGGTGAGAATGAGGGAGAGGGAAGGGGAGGGAGATGATTAAGGAGATAAGGCAAGGGGTGAGGGGGCAAGAAGGTAGGAGGGGTTTCATGTTGGGTAATGGAGAAGGAGAGATTTGAGGAAAGTGTACAATGAGGAAAAGGTAGAAATAGAGTGGAGTGAGAGAGTTAAGGAGTTCCAGTGCAGGGGGGATAGGTGATGGAAGGACATGAAACAGGATGTGGCACAAGGGGAAGGAGGAACAGTGAGAAGAAAGTGGTCAGCAGAGTGAAGGGAGTGGGAGGGAGTGTAGAAAGAGAGGAGAGAGGAGAGATAAGGGGGAGCAAGATTTTGGAGAGATTTAAAGAGTAGGCAGATAAACTAAGATAGTATTGTACTTTCATTTTGTGGAATGAACAGGTTTCTTTGTAGTTGGTGTTTGTAGTTCAGATGTTGCTGTTTTCCAGGAGAGTGGTTTTCACTGCAATTGAAAAAGAAAGAAGTCAGTAAGTTTGCATGTTTATAGCAGTGATGTTAATTGAGAGATTCATTTGTATGTCTTTGTAGTAGTATTCTTGTTTGATTTCTGAATATAGTGTATGCATGCAGTTTCATTTGACTATGTGCAGACTTTATATTTTATTTATATTATTTTAGTTCAACATGCATTGTATATGAGTAGTATATTAAGTGTATTAAATTCACTTGTTTTTTTTTAAACTGTGTTATAGAATGTTAGGAGATAGAAGAAATAATGTTATATTTATTTTGCAATTTTTATTAGGTAAATGGTAGAAACTGTATAGAAAAGCAAGGAATATATGTGTTTGTGAAGCTGTGGGTAATAAGGTGGAAGGGTATGATTTACAGGTAGTGGTGTTATTACAGCTGGGAGCATTTCAATGATAGGTTTATGTGTGTGAGTGTATGAAGATGCATGAAATTTTACTGGCTTTGTGTAATTTGATGATACACTAATAAGTTTTTTTTTTCCACAATTATATTATCATGTATTCCATCATCTAATTTTATAATTTTTTAGATAGGTTTGTGTGTAAAAAAAAACAATAGATAGCAGACAGGTTTGGAAGTGATAGTTGATTTTAGCAGATAGAAAAAATGACAATAAGTTCATTTTATAGGCTATACAGGTTAAGTGGCAGTTACTCTGTTCATGTTCATTTATAAGAGTTGTACATGTACTGTGCAGAAAATATGCATACTTGTAGTTTGTATTCATGCATGGCGATATGCATGCAGCTGCAAGTAAAAATCTTGAAGACTTGTACAGTAGTTTTTGTAGTAGGTGCTTTCCAACGATATGAGACTCAGAGTGATCTACAGTACGATTGAAGTGCTGAACTCTGATGACGGAATTAGATGTAAAGGTCTTGGATGTGATTGGTGGATGGTTGTGTGACTGCTTAGCTGTATCCAATGAGGGAATGGCACAGAAAGTGATGTGGAAAAGGTAGAAGGGCTGCCTAAGAGTTACGCAGTCCGCGGACACCGTGGCTGTCCGCGGACAGGGCATGCCACATCCGGGGTTTTCCAGCAAATGCAGCATTGAAAGGGGACTGTAAGGATCAGCCAATCAGATGTTGAGGTTGTGGATTTCTGTTGAAAGAGAGTGAGTGTAGTGAAGATTGCAGAGGTGGCGAAAGTCAGGGTGTTGGTGCTTGGAGATATGTTTGTGTATGGTTTACAGCAGTATGCTCAATGCAGGCATGTGGCAAATCATTTTGATGTTAAAGGAGTGGAGGTGGTGTGGAGCACTGTGCCTGATTGCAATGTACAGGGAGTTGTAAAGATATGAACAGGATGAACAATCCCCATGTGGTAGTTTTGCATGATGGGGTTTTCCATTTGGGCTATGTCAGTGCCCCGACTTTGTTGAAAGATTTGGAACACTTGGTTGAAGCAGTAATGAACATCCTTCCAAATTGCAAAATATTTTTTCTGTATTAGTACCTAGGGCACAATGGGTCAATCGTTCTGTTTTTTGTCCTCAGCAAAATATTGCTAGGTGTGCAATCAACCATGGCATGTGTGCTTTCATGCTTAGAGCTGGTATGTTCTTATGTAACAATGAGAACATTGATTCCAGTAATGCTGTTAATTTTGAAAAAGATGGTATTTCCTTATCCTTTTTGGGAAATGCAATTCAGTTTTGGAATGTAAGGGTTGCTTTGCAGAAGGTTATGTGAATATTGTAGGAGTAAAGTAAGGAAAAACATACAAAATAACAGGTGTTTGTAAAGCATCTACAAAAAAAACCAAAAATAACTGCTCTTTTCAGAGCCAACCTCAAAGGGGAAATTGGGCACACTATTTAAATTTACATTCAGCATGCTCAGATTTTCGATATGTCCGCAGACATGGCGGTTGTCAACGAACATTGCATATTACATAGAGGGATTTTGGGATGGAGAGGCAAGCAAATGAGAATGAGCAGAGCAACTGATTGGTCAGTAAAGTTTAGTTGGTGTGTTGTGTTTAGATTATAGTTTCAGTTTATTTTATTTATATAGCGCTCCGGACCCGGAAGTAAATGGGCGCTGGTACAGGTTACAAAGCACAATACATGGTAAATTAAACAGTGATACTTTTAACAAAAGTTAGCTGTGTCTAGCATGCTGGTTGACTTTTTGACAGAAGCCACCCAATGGCAGGTTTCCTGAAAGATTGGACGGATTTGGCCGACTTGATGTTTAAAGGCAGGGAGTTCCAGTGTTGGGAGGCGAGGACAGTAAAGCTTGAGCCTCCGGCTCTTTTAGAGATAAATCTGGGCACCGTAAGACATAGGGTGTTGGAGGATCTGGTAGTTCTGATGGACTGCTTTCAGGTGAATTTGTTGGTAAGGTGGGGGGGCTAGGTGGTTGAGGGCTTTGTAGGTGAGGCAGAGAGTTTCTAGGTCAATTTTTTGTTGAATGTTAAGCCATTTCCAAGTGATTCTAGTGTCAGAGATATGCTCTTGCCTAGGAATGTTTAGTGCTGCTCATAGCGCATTATTTTGAATGACTTGGAGTTTACTAATTATAGCTTGGTTGGCACCTAGGTAGAGGCTGTTGCAGTAGTCTAATTTAGATTGTATAAGAGCTCTAGCTAGTGTAAGGCAGCTATTAATAGAGAGAAATGTGTAAGGAGGGAGTTTGTCAGAAAGTCTTTTTCGTGAGAGAAGAACAGTTAGCTATGGCTGTGTGTTTCAGAAAACAGATTGTCTGGATTTTGGGAGACTCATGGATACATTGGTTGGAGGTGCATGCAGAACACTGTGGAGTAGCTGCAGATCTTAGATTCCCTCATGTGGAAGTGCACGGCATGGAGTGTGTAGAATGAAGTGGCTGGACTTGGTACCTCTCTGTGCTAATTTGGAGACAGAGCTTCATCCAGACATAATTATAATTCATTGTTGAGGTAACAGTTTAGGACATGTGTCAGGAATTTCTTTGCAATTTGTGATGAAAGAAGGACTTGGGAAGGTCATGGACATGTTTCTAAATTCCCAAGTAATATTTTCTCGTATTGCGCAGAGACAAATGTGGCTGCGTTCTTCTTCATTTAATCCACAAATGGAGAAATCAAGGCAGAATGTTAATTAGGCTGTTTGTGCTTTTCTAGGAGATGTTGGCATGTCCTCTTTTCACAATGAAAATATTATGTTTCATAGCACATACATTTTTCGGAGAGATGGAGTCCTACTTACTTATGCTGGTAATCAGATTTTTCTGAGAAATGTACAAAATGCATTGCGTCCTTTTGTGGAATTACGCCAATCCATTTTGCAGTAGGTGTTGACTATTTCAAGTTTTTCAAACACGAAAAACACCATCAAAAGGCTGTTTTCAGAGCCACCACTTCCTCCCAGAGAAAAGTGCAATGATTTTGATAGGGCAGCACCCCAAAATCTTGAATGTTCGTGAATTGTCTGCGGACTTCTTAAAAAAAATGCACAGGGCCCTGCTCCATTTATATGTCACTTCTATTTTTAGACTGTAAAAGGCGGCTCTGAAAAGAGCCTTTTTTTGGGGGGGATTTTTGTTGTTTTGTTTTTTTTTGTTTTTTTACACACAACACACTAGGAGAGGAGGGGAAAGGAGGGTAAGGGGGGGCACCAACCACGGGGATAAGAAAGGGTGGGTGAAGAGAGGAAGATGTAGGGTGGGCCTTACTTAGGTAGTGGGCAGGTCTCTCGTGCTACGAGACCATAGTCTCGAAAGCACTTCGAAGTCTCTCCCCCCTGCTGAGTAATGTGTCGCAGTACATACACAAAACTGTGACCCTCGAAAGGTAAGCATCATCAGCATTGTGAATGGCCTGTGAGGCAGCTGGAGAGATGCGCTCTCCCACAGGAGAGTCTCTTGTGGTGAGAGGTGAGAGGAGCGGAAACTGAGGATGAAGTAGAGGAACTCAACCTACTACGCTCCTCACAAGGTACAACCTTGCGAATGGCCCCACCGAGGAACGACCTTAGGTTTTGCTTCATAGTTGTCATACCAATGCTGTATGAACCAAGCCTCCCACAACTCAGCACCATTTTGCACTGGTTGTAGGTGACTTTCTTTGCACGTGTCTTGGATACGTTACCATGAATGGTAAATAACCGCCACACCCAAGACTCACAGCGAGTGCTGGAAGTAGGGACTTCCAATACCTCATCCTCATCATCCTCTTCATCCTCCTCTACATCCTCATATATGTTCCCCTCTTCATGCCCTTGGGGAGGTGGTGGTGGTGGAGGGGGTGGAGGTGGTGCTGATGCAGATGTAGCAGCAGGTGGAAGTAGAGGAGCCATGGATGCCATCAGGTTTCATCAAAATCTGGAAGATTGACAGCCAAAGTACACAGTGTTCTATCAGATAGCCAGAAACACAATGAGGATGAGCTCTGGGTTTTAGCTTTTTTATAGGGGTGCCGGTGCACGCTTCGCGGACACCCGCGCTGTCCGAGGAATGATCGAACACCCCAAAAAGGCTCAAAAAGTTCCAAAAAAGTATGTAAAAAGTCAGGGTCATTGTCTGGGACATGAGCTATGGTGAATTTTTATTCTGAACTAGTTTGGATTGCCTGAAAAAGTACTTTTAAAATGTTCCGGGACCCGGACCATGTCCACAATTCAGGACACATGCTTAGCGTGGGTACGGTCACATGATGGTGTCGCGAACATGTCAGCAAAGGGAATGGGTGTTTGCAGGACACCAAATGTACGGGAACGGTTGTGCGCATGCGCGCGGGTGTTCTACGGACAGTGTTCGGGTCCTGAAACTAATTAAAAGTGCGACACAAGTGAGACAAACAGTTACGGACAGGCACAATGTTCGGAGAACTTACGGGTGTGGTGCGCATGTGCGTAGATATTCTTCAGGAAGTACGGACAGGTATAGTGTCCTTAGAACACCCCCATTTTTGCATATCTGCGGAAATCCCGAATATTGTGTTTGTTCTTAGAAAAGTTTCAACTTTCCTGCAAACAGTACAGACAGGTATAGTGTCCTTAGGACACCTCCATTTTGTTTTATTATGGACATACCGGACACCGGGTGTGTTCTTAGAACAGTTTCAACTTGCCTTCAAACAGTACGGACAGGTATAGTGTCCTTATGACACCTCCATTTTGGTTAATTGTGGACATCCCGGACACCGCGTGTGTTCGTAGAACAGTTTCAACTTGACTGCATACATTACGGACAGGTATGGTGCCCTTAGGACAACCCACAGTCCGCAATTCAGGACACATGCTTAGCGTGGGTGCGGTCACATGATGGTGTCGCAAACATGGCCCTGAAGGGAACAGGTGTCCGCAGGACACCAAATACACGGGAACAGTTGGGCGCATGCGCACGGGTGATCTACAGACAGTGTTCGGGTCCAGAAACTAATTAAAAGTGCGACACAAGTGAGATGAACAGTTACGGACAGGCACGATGTTCGGAGAACTTACGGGTGTGGTGCGCATGTGCATAGATGTTCTTCAGGCAGTACGGACAGGTATAGTGACCTTAGAACACCCCCATTTTGCATGTATGCGGACATCCCGGACACCGTGTTTGTTCTTAGAACAGTTTCAAAATTGCATGCGAACAGTACTGACAGGTATTGTGTTCTTAGAACACCTCCATTTTGGTTTATTACAGACATCCCGGACACTGAGTTTGTTCTTAGAACAGTTTCAACTTGACTGTGGACCACTGTGCACTGCTAAGACTAACACCCAGGACATCAAAGATGACACCCAAATGTCATTGATGATATCACTGATGACATCACTTGTCTGGCTCACTCTTTTTTTCCTTTACTGATATATCTAGGCCAGTAACAGTCAGGCACTAAAATTTCACTATACTATATTACAAAGTACTATATTTGTAGTTTGTAGACTTATACTTCAAACATGTTTTTACAGTAATTCTGATCTTTTTTACTGAATATATATATATATATATATATATATATATATATATATATATATATATATATATATATATATATAGTTATGGTTAAGTTGGTGTTTCCATAGGAAGAGCACTTTTTGGGCGGCTTATAACTTTGCTCCCCTTGGACGAATCCTCACCAAACTTTGCAAAGAAAAGTATATGGCCCACTCTGAATTTTTTTGCAAAGTTTGGTGAGGATTCGTCCGGGGGGGAAGTTATAGGGGGGTCCCAAAACTTTTGTTTTTTCCCATAGACAAAACTTTGCTCACGCCTACAGCCCAAACCGCTGGCGGATTTACACCAAATTTGCGGCAGGATCGGCGGCTTGGTCCCGAAAGCGTGGTGTAAATCTGTCCAGTAGTTTTTAAAAAAATGACAAAAATGTAAGTGAAAAAAATTAGTGATATCTGTGTTCGCTTCGCGGACACACTTCCGGGACAGGACGGTGATTGGGCAAGCAGCTTGCGTGATGTCCGCGGACATCTGACGTGCTCTCTCATTGGATGCGGTGAAAGCGTGCAGCACGTCTGGCTTCAGAGACGCCCGACATCTTTGTTCCTTGCATGAGAGGCTTTGTCAGCAGGAGCGGGATCTGCCGCCTGCACAGTAAATCCGCCCCTCCCGTGTCTGTCTCCTGTTCCTCCCAACCCCGCTCATGCCCAGTGTGTCCTTCTTGCCCCCCTCACCCCCACTCATGCTCCGTGTCTCCCCTGTTCCTCCAGCACCCCGCTTACGTCATCGGCACACAATGGCCAGCGGAGGGCCGAGGAGCGGGATCTGCCGCCTGCACACGAACGCCGTGTGTCTCTATCCTTCTCCCCCACCCCCCGCTCATGCCATGTGTGTCTCTCTCCCTCCCCCACAGCCCCCCCACTCATGCCCTGTGTGTCTCTCTCCCTCCCCCCAGCATGAGCGGGTGGTGGGTGGCGGGAGGGATAGACGCATGGGGCATGAGCGAGGGGAGGGATAGAGACACAGGGCATGAGCGGGGGGTGGGCGGCGGGAGCGATAGAGACACGGGGCATTAGCAGGGGGTGGGTGGCGGGAGGGATAGAGACACGGGGCATGAGCGGGGGGTGGGCGGCGGGAGGGTTAGACACACGGGGCATGAGCGGGGGGTGGGCGGCGGGAGGGATAGACACACAGGGCATGAGCGGGGGGTGGGCTGCGGGAGGGATAGACACACGGGGCATGAGCGGGGGTGGGCGGCGGGAGGGATAGACACACGGGGCATGAGGGCATGAGCGGGGGTCGGGGGTGCGGGGAGGGGAGAGACACACGGGGCATGAGCGGGGGGTGGGCGGAGGGAGGGATATAGACACGGGGCATGAGCGGGGGGAGGGATAGACACACGGTTCATGAGCAGGGGGTGGGCGGTGGGAGGGATAGTCACACGGGGCATGAGCGGGGGGTGGGCGGTGGGAGGGATAGACACACGGGGCATGAGCAGGGAGTGGGTGGCGGGAGGGATAGACACACGGGGCATGAGCGGGGCGTGGGCGGCAGGAGGGATAGACACACGGGGCATGAGCGGGGGGTGGGCGGCGGGAGGGATAGACACACGGGGCATGAGTGGGTGGTGGGCGGCGGGATGGATAGACACACGGGGCATGAGCGGGTGGTGGGCGGCGTCAGGGATAGACACACGGGGCATGAGCGGGGGGTGGGCGGCGGGAGGGATAGACACACAGGGCATGAGCTGGTGGTGGGAGGTGGGGGGTTTAGAGACACACAGCTCATGAGCGGGGGTGGAGGGAGGGGAAAGACACACGGGGCATGAGCGGGGGGTGAGCGGCAGGAGGGATAGAGACACGGGGCCTTGAGCTGGGGGTGGGCGGCGGGAGGGATATAGACACGGGGCATGAGCGGGGGGTGGGCAGCGGGAGGGATAGAGACACGGGGCATGAGCGGGGGTGGGTGGCGGGAGGGATAGACACACGGGGCATGAGCGGGGGAGGGATAGACAGGAAAATAATAAAGCTGTCGTATTTACAAGATTTTCAAGAGTAAAAAGGCCTAGTACCTACCTTATCTGGAGGCCTGCCTATATCGCTATCCATGCACCTAGTCACCCCATGCATGTCCTTAATAGCCATCACAGGTGTTCTGGAGGACTCGGCTTTCGCCGCCCTTGCCAACAACCTCCCAGGACATTGACCTTCCCCATAATGCTTTGCCACCACCCACCTCTGTAAAACGGCACTGCCTATTCGCTGATGCCTGAAACCTATCTAATTCTTCCTGCAACACTGTTCCCAAAGCCTCATCCCCGCTCTGATATATGTTGCTTGTATCTGATGGATTTTCCTCTCACTCTCTGCCAGCTCCCTCCTTATCACTCGCAACATGCCCGCCTGGGAGGGATAGACACACGGGGCATGAGCGGGGGTGGGTGGCGGGAGGTATAGACACACGGGGCATGAGCGGGGGGTCAGGGGTTGGGGGAGGGGAGAGACACACGGGGCATGAGCGGGGCTAGGTGGAGGGAGGGATAGAGACACGGGGCATGAGCGGGGGGTGGGTGGTGGGAGGGAGAGATACACGGGGCATGAGCGGGGGGAGGGATAGAGACACGGGGCATGAGAGGGGGGAGGGATAGAGACACAATGCATGAGTGGGGGTGGGCGGCAGGAGGGATATGCACACGGGGCATGAGTGGGGGTTGGGCGGTGGGAGGGATAGATACACGGGGCATGAGCAGGGGGGTGGGCGGCGGGAGGGATAGACACACGGGGCATGAGCGGGGGGGTGGGTGGGAGCAATAGACACACGGGGCATGAGCGGGGGGTGGGTAGCGGTAGGGATAGACACACAGGGAATGAGCGGGGGGTGGGCGGGACGGAGGGATAGACACACGGGGAATGAGCGGGGTGGGCGGGAGGGAGGGATAGACACACGGGGCATGAGCGGGGGGTGGGCGGCGGGAGGGATAGAGACATGGGGTATGAGCAGGGGGTGTGCAGCGGGAGGGATAGAGACACGGGGCATGAGCGGGGGAGGGATAGAGTCTCGGGGCATGAGCGGGGGTAGGGATAGAGACACGGGGCATGAGCAGGGGGTGGACGGCGGGAGGGATAGACACATGGGGCATGAGCGGGGGGTGGGCGGTGGGAGGGATAGACACACGGGGCATGAGCGGGGGGGTGGGCGGCGGGAGGGATAGACACACGGGGCATGAGCTGGTGGTGGGGGGGTTTAGAGACACACAGGGCATGAGCGGGGGTGGGGGGAGGGTAGAGACACAGGGGGCATGAGCGGGGGGTGGGCGGCAGGAGGGATAGAGACACGGGGCATGAGCGGGGGTGGGGGGCGGGAGGGACAGAGACACAGGGCATGAGTGGGGGGTGGGTGGCGTGAGGGAGGGGAGAGACACATGGGGCATGAGCGGGGGTGGGGAGGGAGGGGAGAGACACAGGGGGCATGAGCGGAGGTGGGGGGTAGGGGAGAGACACACAGGGCATGTGCAGTGATGGGGGGAGGGGAGAGACACACAGGGCAGGGGTGGGGGGAGGGGAGAGACACACGGGGCATGAGAGGGGGTGGGGGGAGACGAGAGACACACGGGGCATGAGCAGGGGGTGGGCAGCGGGAGGGATAGAGACACGGGACATGAGCGGGAGGGAGAGAGACACACGGGGCATGAGCGGGGGGTGAGCGGGAGGGGAGAGACACAAGGGACATGAGCGGGGGGTGGGCGGCGGGAGGGATAGGCACAAGGGGCATGAGCGGGGGTGGGCAGCAGGAGGGATAGAGACACATGGCATGAGCGGGGGTGGGCGGCGGGAGGGATAGACACACGGGGCATGAGCGGGGGGTGGGCGGGAGGGATAGACACACGGGGCATGATCGGGGCGGTGGGTGAGAGGGATAGACACACGGGGCATGAGCGGCGGGAGGGATAGGCTCACAGAGCATGAAGGCGGGACGGATAGACACACGGGGCATGAGCAGGGTGTGGGCGGCGGGAGGGATAGACACACGGGGCATAAGCGGCGGGAGGGATAGGCACACAGGGCATGAGCGGCCGGACGGATAGACACACGGGGCATGAGTGGGGGGTGGGCAGCGGGAGGGATAGACACACGGGGCATGAGCGGGGGGTGGGCGGGAGGGATAGACACACAGGGCATGAGCAGGGGGTGGGCAGCAGGAGGGATAGACACACAGGGAATGAGCGGCGGGGGGTGGGTGGGAGGGAGCGATAGACACACGGGGAATGAGCGGGGTGGGCGGGAGGGAGGGATAGAGACACGGGCATGAGCAGGGGGGTGGGCGGTGGGAGGGATAGAGACATGGGGCATGAGCGGGGGTGGGCGGCAGGAGGGATAGAGACTCGGGGCATGAGCGGGGGGAGGGATAGAGACACGGGGCATGAGCAGATGAGCAGGGGGTGGACGGCGGGAGGGATAGACACACGGGGCATGAGCGGGGGTGGGTGGGAGGAATAGACACATGGGGCATGAGCGGGGGGCGGGCAGCGGGAGGGATAGACACACGGGGCATGAAGGGGGGTGGGCGGCGGGAGGGATAGACACACGGGGCATGAGCTGGGGGTGGGCGGCAGGAGGGATAGAGACACGGAGCATGAGCTGGGGGTGGGCGGTGGGAGGGATAGAGACACGGGGCATGAGAGGGGGGTGGGCGGTGGGAGGGATAGAGACACGGGGCATGAGCGGGGGGTGGACGGCATGAGGGATAGACACACAGGACATGTACGGGGGTGGGTGGCGTGAGGGAGGGGAGAGAAACACGGGGCATGGGCGGGGGTGGGGAGGGGAGAGACACACAGGGCGTGAGCGGGGGTGGGAGGGAGGGGAGAGACACACGGGGCGTGAGCGGTCATGGGGGGGAGAGACACACTGGGCATGAGCAGGGGTGGGGGGAGGGGAGAGACACACGGGGCATGAGCTGGGGGTGGGCGGCAGGAGGGATAGAGACACGGGGCATGAGAGGGGGTGGGCGGCGGGAGGGATAGAGACACGGGGCATGGGCGGGGGTGGGCAGCGTGAGGGACGGGAGCGAAACATGGGGCATGAGCGGGGGTGGGGAGGGGAGAGACACACGGGGCATCAGCGGGGGTGGGAGGGAGGGGAGAGACACAAGGGACATGAGCGGGGGGTGGGCGGCGGGAGGGATAGGCACAAGGGGCATGAGCGGGGGGTGGGCGGCGGGAGGGATAGAGACACAGGGAATGAGTGGGGGGTGGGCGGCAGGAGGGATACACACATGGGGCATGAGCAGGGGGTGGGCGGGAGTCATAGACACATGGGGCATGATCGGGGGGTGGGCGAGAGGGATAGACACACGGGGCATGTGAGCGGCTGGAGGGATAGACACACAGGGCATGAGCGGCGGGACGGATAGACACACAGGGCATGAGCAGGGGATGGGCGGCGGGATGGATAGACACACGGGGCATGAGCGGGGGGTGGGCGGCGGGAGGAATAGACACACGGGGCATGAGTGGTGGTTGGGCGGCGGGTGGGATAGACACATGGGGCATGAGCTGGGGGTGGGCGGCGGGAGGGATAGACACACGGGGCATAAGCGGCGGGAGGGATAGGCACACAGGGCATGAGCGGCCGGACGGATAGACACACGGGGCATGAGTGGGGGGTGGGCAGCGGGAGGGATAGACACACGGGGCATGAGCGGGGGGTGGGCGGGAGGGATAGACACACAGGGCATGAGCAGGGGGTGGGCAGCAGGAGGGATAGACACACAGGGAATGAGCGGCGGGGGGTGGGTGGGAGGGAGGGATAGACACACGGGGAATGAGCGGGGTGGGCGGGAGGGAGGGATAGAGACACGGGCATGAGCAGGGGGGTGGGCGGTGGGAGGGATAGAGACATGGAGCATGAGCGGGGGTGGGCGGCAGGAGGGATAGAGACTCGGGGCATGAGCGGGGGGAGGGATAGACACACAGGGCATGAGCGGCGGGACGGATAGACACACAGGGCATGAGCAGGGGGTGGGCGGCGGGATGGATAGACACACGGGGCATGAGCGGGGGGTGCGCGGCGGGAGGAATAGACACACGGGGCATGAGCAGGGGGTGGGTGGTGGGAGGGATAGGGACACAGGGCATGAGTGGGGGGTGGGCAGCAGGAGGGATAGAGACACAGGGCATGAGCAGGGGAGGGATAGAGACAGGGGGCATGTGCGGGGGGTGGGCGGCGGGAGGGTTAGACACTCGGGGCATGAGCGGGGGGTGGGCGGTGGGAGGGATAGACACAAGGGTCATGAGCAGGGCGTGGGCGACGGGAGGGATGCAATTCAGTTTTGGAATGTAACGGGGCATTAGCGGGGGTGGGCGGCGGGAGGGATAGACACACAGGGCATGAATAGGGGGTGGGCGGCGGGAGGGATAGACACATGGGGCATGAGCGGGGGGTGGGTGGGATGGATAGACACACAGGGCATGATTGGGGGGTGGGCGGGAGGAAGGGATAGACACATGGGGAATGAGCGGGGGTGGGCGGGAGGGAGGAATAGACACACGGGGCATGAGCGGGGGGTGGGCGGCGGGAGGGATAGACACACGGGGCATGAGGGGGGTGGGCGGCGGGAGGGATAGACACATGGGGCATGAGCGGGGGGTCGGTGGGAGGGATAGACACACGGGGCATGAGTGGGGGGTGGGCGGGAGGGAGGGATAGACACACGGGGCATGAGCGGGGGGTGGGCGGCGGGAGGGATAGAGACACTGGGCATGAGCGGGGGTGGGCAGTGGGAGGGATAGAGACACGGGGGATGAGCAGGGGGTGTAGCGGCGGGAGGGATCGAGACACGGGGCATGAGCAGGGGGTGGGCGGCGTGAGGGATAGAGACACGGGGCATGAGCGAGGGGTTGGGTGGGAGGAATAGACATACGGGGCATGATTGGGTTGGGCGAGAGCAAGGGAGGGATAGACACATGAGGATGAAGCGGGGGTGGGCGGGAGGGAGGGATAGGCACACGGGGCATGAGCGGGGGGTGGGCAGCGGGAGGGATAGAGACACGGGGCATGAGCAGGGGGTGGGCGGCGGGAGGGATAGAGACACTGGGCATGAGCAGGGGGTGAGCGGTGGGAGGGATAGAGACACAGGGAATGAGCGGGGGGTGGGCGGCGGGAGGGATAGAGACACGGGGCATGAGCGGGGGTGGGCGGCGGGAGGGATAGAGACACAGGGCATTAGCGGGGGAGGGATAGAGACAAGGGGCATGAGCAGGGGAGGGATAGAGACATGGGGCATGAGCAGGGGGTGGGCGGCGGGAGGGAAAGATACACAGGGCATGAGCGATGGGAGGGCGGTGGGATGGATAGACACACGGGGCATGAGCGGGTGGTGGGCGGGAGGAATAGACACACGGGGCATGAGCGGGGGGCAGGCGGTGGGAGGGATAGACAATCAGGGCATGAGCGGGGGGTGGGCGGTGGGAGGGATAGACACACAGGGCATGAGCGGGGGGTGGGCGGTGGGAGGGATAGACACACGGGGCATGAGTGGGGGTGGGCGTTGAGAGGGATAGACACACGGGAAATTAGCGGGGGTGGGCGGGAGGGAGGGAGGGATAGACACACGGGGCATGAGCAGGGGGTGGGCAGCGGGAGGGATAGAGACAAGGGGCATGAGCAGGGGGTGGGCGGCAGGCGGGATAGAGACACGGGGCATAAGCAGGGGGTAGGCAGCGTGAGGGATAGAGACATGAGGCATGAGCAGGGGGTGGGCGGTGGGAGGGATAGACACTCGGGGCATGAGCGGGGGGTGAGCGGTGGGAGGGATAGACACACGGGGCATGAGCGGGGGGTGGGCGTTGGGAGGGATAGACACACGGATCATGAGCGGGGGTGGCCGGCGGGAGGGATAGACACACAGGGCATGAGTGGGGGGTGGGTGGCGGGAGGGATAGGCACAAGGGGCATGAGCGGGGGCGTGGGTGGGCGGGATAGACACACGGGGCATGAGTCGGGGGTGGGCGGGAGGGAGGGATAGACACACGGGGAATGAGCGGGCGTGGGCGGGAGGGAGGGATAGACACACAGGGCATGAGCGGGGGGTGGGTGGCATGAGGGATAGAGACATGGGGCATGAGCAGGGGGTGGGCGGTGGGAGGGATAGACACTTGGGGCATGAGCGAGGGGTGAGCGGTGGGAGGGATAGACACACGGGGCATGAGCGGGGGGTGGGTGGGCGGGATAGACACACGGGGACTGAGTCGGGGGTGGGCGGGAGGGAGGGATAGACACACGGAGAATGAGCGGGCATGGGCGGGAGGAAGGGATAGACAAACGGGGCATGAGCGAGGGGAGGGATAGAGACACGGGGCATGAGCGGGGGGAGGGATAGAGACACGAAGCATGAGCGGGGGGTGGGCGGCAGGAGGGATATACACACGTGGCATGAGCGGGGGTTGGGCGGCGGGAGGTATAGAAACACGGGGCATGAGTGGGGGGTGGGCGGCTGGAGGGATTGACACATGGGGCATGAGCGGGGGTGGGTGGGAGGGATAGACACACGGGGTATGAGTGGGGGATGGGCAGCGGGATGAATAGAGACATGGGGCATGAGCAGGGGGTGGGCGGCAGGAGGGATAGAGACACGGGGCATGAGCAGGGGGTGGGTGGCGGCATGAGTGGGGGGTGGGCGGCAGGACGGATAGAGACACAGGGCATGAGCGGGGGAGGGATGGAGACACAGGGCATGAGCGGGGGGAGGGATAGAGACACGGTGCACGAGCAGGGGGTGGGCAGCGTGAGGGATAGACACATGGGGCATGAGTGGGGGGTGGGGGGTGGGAGGGATAGACACACGGGGCATGAGCAGGTGGTGGGCGGGAGGAATAGACACACGGGGCATGAGCGGGGGCAGGCGGTGGGAGGGATAGACACACGGGGCATGAGCGGGGGTTAGGGTGTGGGGGGAGTTTAGAGACACACGGGGCATGAGCGGGGGTGGGGGTAGGGGAGAGACACACGGGGCATGAGCGGGGGGTGGGCGGCGGCTCGGGATATAGACACGGAGCATGAGTGGGGGGTGGGCGGCGGGAGGGATAGAGACACGGGGCATGAGCGGGGGGTGGGTGGCGGGAGGGATATAGACACGGGGCATGAGCGGGGGGTGGGCAGCGTGAGGGATAGACACACGAGGCATGAGCGGGGGCTGGGCGGCGTGAGGGAGGGGGGGAGAGACACACGGGGCATGAGTGGGGGTGGGAGGGAGGGGAAAGACACACGGGGCATGAGCAGGGGTGGGGGGGAGGGGAGAGACACACGGGGCATGAGCAGGGGTGGGGGAGGGGAGAGACACGGGGCATGAGCAGGGGTGGGGGAGGGGAGAGACACACGTGGCATGAGCAGTTGGTGGGCGGCGGGAGGGATAGAGACACGGAGCATGAGCGGGAGGGAGAGAGACACACGGGGCATGAGCGGGGAGTGAGCGGGAAGGGGAGAGACACACGGGGCTTGATCATGGGGTGGGCGGCGGGAGGGATAGAGACACAGTGCATAAGCCGGTGTGGGCGGCGGGAGGGATAGACACACGGTGATATGAGCGGGGGTTGGCGGGAGGGATAGACACACAGGCCATGAGCGCGGGGTGGGCGGGAGGGATAGACACACAGGGCATGAGCAGCTTGAGGGATAGACACACAGGGCATGAGTAGCGGGAGGGATAGACACACGGGGCATGAGTGGGGGGTGGGCGGCGGGAGGGATAGACACACGGGGCATGAGCGGTGGTGGGCGGCGGGAGGGATAGAGACACGGGGCATGAGTGGGGGGTGGGCGGCGGGAGGGATAGAGATACAGGGCATGATCAGGGGTGGGCGGCAGGAGGGATAGAGACACGGGGCATGAGCGGGGGGAGGGATAGAGACACGGGGCATGAGCGGGGGGTGGGCGGCGGGAGGGATAGACCAACGGGGCATGAGTGGGGGGGTGGGCGGCGGGAGGGATAGACACACAGGGAATAAGCGGGGGCGGGAGGGAGGGATAGACACATGGTGCATGAGCGGAAGGTAGAGAGACACACGGGGCATGAGCGGGGGTTGGGCGGGAGGGGGAGAGACACACGGGGCATGAGCGGGGGGTGGGCGGGAGGGGGAGAGACACAGGGCATGAGCAGGGGTGGGGGCGGGAGGGATAGAGACACGGGGCATGAGTGGGGGTGGGCGGCGGGAGGGATAGAGATACAAGGCATGATCGGGGGTGGGCGGCAGGAGGGATAGAGACACGGGACATGAGCTGGGGGAGGGATAGAGACACGGGGCATGAGCGGGGGTTGGGCGGTGGGAGGGATAGACACAGAGGGAATAAGCGGGGGCGGGAGGGAGGGATAGACACAAGCTGCATGAGCGGAAGGTAGAGAGACACACGGGGCATGAGCGTGGGTTGGGCAGGAGGGGGAGAGACACACGGGGCATGAGCGGGGGGTGGGCGGGAGGGTGAGAGACACAGGGCATGAGCTGGGGGTGGGCGGGAGGGGGAGAGACACAGGGCATGAGTGGGGGTGGGCGGCGGGAGGGTTAGAGATACAAGGCATGATGGGGGGTGGGCGGCAGGAGGGATAGAGACACGGGGCATGAGCTGGGGGAGGGATAGAGACACGGGGCATGAGCGGGGGGTGGGCGGCGGGAGGGATAGACACACGGGGCATGAGGGGGGGTGGGTGGGAGGGATAGACACACGGGGCATGAGTGGGGGGGTGGGTGGCGGGAGGGATAGAGATACAAGGCATGATCGGGGGTGGGCGGCAGGAGGGATAGAGACACGGGGCATGAGCTGGGGGAGGGATAGAGACACGGGGCATGAGCGGGGGGTGGGCGGCCGGAGGGATAGACACACGGGGCATGAGGGGGGGTGGGTGGGAGGGATAGACACACGGGGCATGAGTGGGGGGGTGGGTGGCGGGAGGTATAGACACACAGGGAATAAGCGGGGGCGGGAGGGAGGGATAGACACACGGTGCATGAGCGGAAGGGAGAGAGACACACGGGGCATGAGCGGGGGTTGGGCGGGAGGGGGAGAGACACACGGGGCATGAGCGGGGGGGGCGGGAGGGGGAGAGACATGGGGGTTGGGCAGCGGGAGGGATAGACACACAGGGCATGAGCGGGGAGTGGGCGGCGGGAGGGATAGACACACGGGGCATGAGGGGGGGTGGGTGGGAGGGATAGACACACGGGGCATGAGCGGGGGTGGTGGGCGGCAGGGATAGATACACAGGGCATGAGCGGGGTGGTGGGCGGGAGGGATAGACACACGGGGCAAGAGCGGGGCTGGGCGGCGGGAGGGATAGACACACGGGGCATGAGCAGGGGGTCGGGTGGTGGGGGGAGGGGAGAGACACACGGGGCATGAGTGGGGGATAGGCGGCGGGAGGGATAGAGACACGGGGCATGAGCGGGGGAGGGATAGAGACACGGGGCATGAGCGTGGGGAGGGATAGAGACACAGAGCATGAGCGGGGGGTGGGCGGCGGGAGGGAAAGACCTACGGGGCATGAGCGGGGGGTGGGCAGTGGGAGGGATAGACACACGGGGCATGAGCGGGGGGTGGGCGGAGGAAGGGATAGATACACGGGGCAGGAGCTAGGGGGTGGGCGGCGGGAGGGATAGACACACGGGGCATTAGCGGGGGTTGGGTGGCGGGAGGGATAGACACACGGGGCATGAGCAGGTGGTGGGCGGGAGGAATAGACACACGGGGCATGAGCGGGGGCAGGCGGTGGGAGGGATAGACACACGGGGCATGAGCGGGGGTTAGGGTGTGGGGGGAGTTTAGAGACACACGGGGCATGAGCGGGGGTGGGGGTAGGGGAGAGACACACGGGGCATGAGCGGGGGGTGGGCGGCGGCTCGGGATATAGACACGGAGCATGAGTGGGGGGTGGGCGGCGGGAGGGATAGAGACACGGGGCATGAGCGGGGGGTGGGTGGCGGGAGGGATATAGACACGGGGCATGAGCGGGGGGTGGGCAGCGTGAGGGATAGACACACGAGGCATGAGCGGGGGCTGGGCGGCGTGAGGGAGGGGGGAGAGACACACGGGGCATGAGTGGGGGTGGGAGGGAGGGGAAAGACACACGGGGCATGAGCAGGGGTGGGGGGGAGGGGAGAGACACACGGGGCATGAGCAGGGGTGGGGGAGGGGAGAGACACGGGGCATGAGCAGGGGTGGGGGAGGGGAGAGACACACGTGGCATGAGCAGTTGGTGGGCGGCGGGAGGGATAGAGACACGGAGCATGAGCGGGAGGGAGAGAGACACACGGGGCATGAGCGGGGAGTGAGCGGGAAGGGGAGAGACACACGGGGCTTGATCATGGGGTGGGCGGCGGGAGGGATAGAGACACAGTGCATAAGCCGGTGTGGGCGGCGGGAGGGATAGACACACGGTGATATGAGCGGGGGTTGGCGGGAGGGATAGACACACAGGCCATGAGCGCGGGGTGGGCGGGAGGGATAGACACACAGGGCATGAGCAGCTTGAGGGATAGACACACAGGGCATGAGTAGCGGGAGGGATAGACACACGGGGCATGAGTGGGGGGTGGGCGGCGGGAGGGATAGACACACGGGGCATGAGAGGTGGTGGGCGGCGGGAGGGATAGAGACACGGGGCATGAGTGGGGGGTGGGCGGCGGGAGGGATAGAGATACAGGGCATGATCGGGGGTGGGCGGCAGGAGGGATAGAGACACGGGGCATGAGCGGGGGGAGGGATAGAGACACGGGGCATGAGCGGGGGGTGGGCGGCGGGAGGGATAGACCAACGGGGCATGAGTGGGGGGGTGGGCGGCGGGAGGGATAGACACACAGGGAATAAGCGGGGGCGGGAGGGAGGGATAGACACATGGTGCATGAGCGGAAGGTAGAGAGACACACGGGGCATGAGCGGGGGTTGGGCGGGAGGGGGAGAGACACACGGGGCATGAGCAGGGGGTGGGCGGGAGGGGGAGAGACACAGGGCATGAACAGGGGTGGGGGCGGGAGGGATAGAGACACGGGGCATGAGTGGGGGTGGGCGGCGGGAGGGATAGAGATACAAGGCATGATCGGGGGTGGGCGGCAGGAGGGATAGAGACACGGGACATGAGCTGGGGGAGGGATAGAGACACGGGGCATGAGCGGGGGTTGGGCGGTGGGAGGGATAGACACACGGGGCATGAGGGGGGGTGGGTGGGAGGGATAGACACACGGGGCATGAGTGGGGGGGTGGGTGGTGGGAGGGATAGAGATACAAGGCATGATCGGGGGTGGGCGGCAGGAGGGATAGAGACACGGGGCATGAGCTGGGGGAGGGATAGAGACACGGGGCATGAGCGGGGGGTGGGCGGCCGGAGGGATAGACACACTGGGCATGAGGGGGGGTGGGTGGGAGGGATAGACACACGGGGCATGAGTGGGGGGGTGGGTGGCGGGAGGTATAGACACACAGGGAATAAGCGGGGGCGGGAGGGAGGGATAGACACACGGTGCATGAGCGGAAGGGAGAGAGACACACGTGGCATGAGCGGGGGTTGGGCGGGAGGGGGAGAGACACACGGGGCATGAGCGGGGGGGGCGGGAGGGGGAGAGACATGGGGGTTGGGCAGCGGGAGGGATAGACACACAGGGCATGAGCGGGGAGTGGGCGGCGGGAGGGATAGACACACGGGGCATGAGGGGGGGTGGGTGGGAGGGATAGACACACGGGGCATGAGCGGGGGTGGTGGGCGGCAGGGATAGATACACAGGGCATGAGCGGGGTGGTGGGCGGGAGGGATAGACACACGGGGCAAGAGCGGGGCTGGGCGGCGGGAGGGATAGACACACGGGGCATGAGCAGGGGGTCGGGTGGTGGGGGGAGGGGAGAGACACACGGGGCATGAGTGGGGGATAGGCGGCGGGAGGGATAGAGACACGGGGCATGAGCGGGGGAGGGATAGAGACACGGGGCATGAGCGTGGGGAGGGATAGAGACACAGAGCATGAGCGGGGGGTGGGCGGCGGGAGGGAAAGACCTACGGGGCATGAGCGGGGGGTGGGCAGTGGGAGGGATAGACACACGGGGCATGAGCGGGGGGTGGGCGGAGGAAGGGATAGATACACGGGGCAGGAGCTAGGGGGTGGGCGGCAGGAGGGATAGACACACGGGGCATGAGCGGGGGTTGGGTGGCGGGAGGGATAGACACACGGGGCATGAGCGGGGGGTGGGCGGCGGGAGGGATAGACACACGGGGCATGAGCGGGGGGTGGGCGGTGGGAGGGATAGAGACACTGGGCATGAGCAGGAGGTGGGCGGCGGGAGGGATAGAGACACGGGACATGAGCGGGGGGTGGGTGGCAGAGGGATAGAGACACAGGGCATGAGCGGGTGGTGGGCGGCGGGAGGGATAGAGACACAGGGAATGAGCGGGGGAGGGATAGAGACACGGGGCATGAGCGGGGGTGGGCGGCAGGAGGGATAGACAGACGGGCCATGAGCGGGGGGTGGGCGGGAGGGATAGACGCATGAGCGGGGGTGGGCAGCGGGAGGGATAGATACACGGGGCATAAGTGGGGGGTCAGGGGGTGGGTGGGAGGGTCAAGACACACGGGGCATGAGTGGGGGTCGTGTGGAGGGGAGAGACACGGGGCATGAGCAGGGGGTGGGCGGCGGGAGGGATAGAGACACGGGGCATGAGCATGGGATGGGCGGCGGGAGGGATAGAGACACGGGGCGTGGGCGGTGGGAGGGATAGAGACACGGGGCATGAGTGGGTGGTGGGCTGCGGGAGGGATAGACACACGGGGCATGAGCGAGGGGTGGGATAGACACATGGGGCATGAGCGGGGGTGGGCGGCAGGAGGGATAGACACATGGGGCATGAACGGGGGGTGGGCGGTGGGAGGGATAGACACACGGGGCATGAGTGGGGGGTGGGAGGGATAGACACACGGGGCATGAGCGGGGGTGGGCGGCGGGAGGGATAGACACACGGTGCATGAGCGGGGGGTGGGCGGCGGGAGGGATAGAGACAACACAGGGCATGAGCGGGGGGTGGGCAGCGGGAGGGATAGAGACACGGGGCATGAGCGGGGGGAGGGATAGACACACGGGGCATGAGCGGGCGGTGGGCAGCGGGAGGGATAGAGACATGTGCATGAGCGGGGGGTGGGTGGCGGCATGAGTGGGGGGTGGGCGGCGGGAAGATAGAGATATGGGGCATGAGCGGGGTGGGCGGCGGGACGGATAGAGACACAGGGCATGAGCGGGGGAGGGATGGAGACACAGGGCATGAGCGGGGGGAGGGATAGAGACACGGTGCACGAGCAGGGGGTGGGCAGCGGGAGGGATAGACACACGGGGCATGAGTGGGGGGTGGGGGGTGGGAGGGATAGACACACGGGGCATGAGCAGGTGGTGGGTGGGAGGAATAGACACACGGGGCATGAGCGGGGGCAGGCGGTGGGAGGGATAGACACACGGGGCATGAGCGGGGGTTAGGGTGTGGGGGGAGTTTAGAGACACACGGGGCATGAGCGGGGGTGGGGGTAGGGGAGAGACACACGGGGCATGAGCGGGGGGTGGGCGGCGGCTCGGGATAGAGACACGGAGCATGAGTGGGGGGTGGGCCGCGGGAGGGATAGAGACACGGGGCATGAGCGGGGGGTGGGTGGCGGGAGGGATGTAGACACGGGGCATGAGCGGGGGGTGGGCAGCGTGAGGGATAGACACACGAGGCATGAGCGGGGGCTGGGCGGCGTGAGGGAGGGGGGGAGAGACACACGGGGCATGAGCGGGGGTGGGAGGGAGGGGAAAGACACACGGGGCATGGGTGGGGGGGATTTGAGAGACACACGGGGCATGAGCAGGGGTGGGGGAGGGGAGAGACACACGGGGCATGAGCAGGGGTGGGGGAGGGGAGAGACACACGTGGCATGAGCAGGGGGTGGGCGGCGGGAGGGATAGAGACACGGGGCATGAGCGGGAGGGAGAGAGACACACGGGGCATGAGCGGGGAGTGAGCGGGAGGGGGAGAGACACACGGGGCTTGATCATGGGGTGGGCGGCGGGAGGGATAGAGACACAGTGCATGAGCGGGTGTGGGCGGCGGGAGGGATAGACACACGGTGATATGAGCGGGGGTTGGCGGGAGGGATAGACACACAGGCCATGAGTGGGGGGTGGGCGGGAGGGATAGACACACAGGGCATCAGCAGCTTGAGGGATAGACACACAGGGCATGAGTAGCGGGAGGGATAGACACACGGGGCATGAGCGGGGGGTGGGCGGCGGGAGGGATAGACACACGGGGCATGAGCCGTGGTGGGCGGCGGGAGGGATAGAGACACAGGGCATGAGTGGCGGGTGGGCGGCGGGAGGGATAGAGATACAGGGCATGATCGGGGTGGGCGGCAGGAGGGATAGAGACATGGGGCATGAGCAGGGGGAAGGATAGAGACATGGGGCATGAGCGGGGGGTGGGCGGCGGGAGGGATAGACCAACGGGGCATGAGTGGGGGGGTGGGCGGTGGGAGGGATAGACACACAGGGAATAAGCGGGGGCGGGAGGGAGGGATAGACACATGGTGCATGAGCGGAAGGTAGAGAGACACACGGGGCATGAGCAGGGGTTGGGCGGGAGGGGGAGAGACACACGGGGCATGAGCGGGGGGTGGGCGGGAGGGGGAGAGACACAGGGCATGAGCGGGGGTGGGCGGCTTGAGGGATAGAGACACGGGGCATGAGTGGGGGTGGGCGGCGGGAGGGATAGAGATACAAGGCATGATCGGGGGTGGGCGGCAGGAGGGATAGAGACACGGGGCATGAGCTGGGGGAGGGATAGTGACACGGGGCATGAGCAGGGGGTGGGCGGTGGGAGGGATAGACACACAGGGAATAAGCGGGGGCGGGAGGGAGGGATAGATACATGGTGCATGAGCGGAAGATAGAGAGACACACGGGGCATGAGCGGGGGTTGGGCGGGAGGGGGAGAGACACACGGGGCATGAGCGGGGGGTGGGCGGGAGGGGGAGAGACACAGGGCATGAGTGGGGGGTGGGCGGCGGGAGGGATAGAGATACAAGGCATGATCGGGGGTGGGCGGCAGGAGGGATAGAGACACGGGGCATGAGCTGGGGGAGGGATAGAGACACGGGGCATGAGCGGGAGGTGGGCGGCGGGAGGGATAGACACACGGGGCATGAGGGGGGGTGGGTGGGAGGGATAGACACACGGGGCATGAGTGGGGGGGTGGGTGGCGGGAGGTATAGACACACAGGGAATAAGCGGGGGCGGGAGGGAGGGATAGACACACGGTGCATGAGCGGAAGGGAGAGAGACACACGGGGCATGAGCGGGGGTAGGGCGGGAGAAGGAGAGACACACGGGGCATGAGCGGGGGGTGGGCGGGAGGGGGAGAGACATGGGGGTTGGGCGGCGGGAGGGATAGACACACAGGGCATGAGCGGGGGGTGGGCGGCGGGAGGGATAGACACACGGGGCATGAGGGGGGGTGGGTGGGAGGGATAGACACACGGGGCATGAGCGGGGGTGGTGGGCGGCAGGGATAGACACACAGGGCATGAGCGGGGGTGGTGGGCGGGAGGGATAGACACACGGGGCAAGAGCGGGGCTGGGCGGCGGGAGGGATAGACACACGGGGCATGAGCAGGGGGTCGGGTCGTGGGGGGAGGGGAGAGACACACAGGGCATGAGTGGGTGATAGGCGGCGGGAGGGATAGAGACACGGGGCATGAGCGGGGGAGGGATAGAGACACGGGGCATGAGCGTGGGGAGGGATAGAGACACAGAGCATGAGCGGGGGGTGGGCGGCGGGAGGGAAAGACCTACGGGGCATGAGCGGGGGGTGGGCAGCGGGAGGGATAGACACACGGGGCATGAGCGGGGGTGGGCGGAGGAAGGGATAGACACACGGGGCAGGAGCTAGGGGGTGGGCGGCGGGAGGGATAGACACACGGGGCATGAGCGGGGGTTGGGCGGCGGGAGGGATAGACACACGGGGCATGAGCGGGGGGTGGGCGGCGGGAGGGATAGACACACGGGGCATGAGCGGGGGGTGGGCGGTGGGAGGGATAGAGACACTGGGCATGAGCGGGAGGTGGGTGGCGGGAGGGATAGAGACACGGGGCATGAGTGTGGGGTGGGTGGCAGAGGGATAGAGACACAGGGCATGAGCGGGTGGTAGGCGGTGGGAGGGATAGAGACAAAGGGAATGAGCGGGGGAGGGATAGAGACACGGGGCATGAGCGGGGGGTGGGCGGCAGGAGGGATAGACAGACGGGGCAGGAGCGGGGGGTGGGCGGGAGGGATAGACGCATGAGCGGGGGTGGGCAGCGGGAGGGATAGACACACGTTGCATAAGTGGGGGGTCAGGGGGTGGGCGGGAGGGTCAAGACACACGGGGCATGAGCGGGGGTCGTGTGGAGGGGAGAGACACGGGGCATGAGCAGGGGGTGGGCGGCGGGAGGGATAGAGACACGGGGCATGAGCATGGGATGGGCGGCGGGAGGGATAGAGACACGGGGCGTGGGCGGTGGGAGGGATAGAGACACGGGGCATGAGCGGGTGGTGGGCGGCGGGAGGGATAGACACACGGGGCATGAGCGAGGGGTGGGATAGACACATGGGGCATGAGCGGGGGTGGGCGGCAGGAGGGATAGACACATGGGGCATGAACGGGGGGTGGGCGGTGGGAGGGATAGACACAGGGGGCATGAGTGGGGGCTGGGAGGGATAGACACACGGGGCATGAGCCGGGGTGGGCGGCGGGAGGGATAGACACACGGTGCATGAGCGGGGGGTGGGCGGCGGGAGGGATAGAGACAACACGGGCATGAGCGGGGGGTGGGCAGCGGGAGGGATAGAGACACGGGGCATGAGCGGGGGGAGGGATAGACACACGGGGCATGAGCGGGCGGTGGGCAGCGGGAGGGATATAGACATGGGCATGAGCGGGGGGTGGGTGGCGGGAAGGGATAGACACACAGGGCATGAGCGGGGGAAGGGATAGACACACGGTTCATGAGCAGGGGGTGGGTGTCGGGAGGGATAGACACACGGGATATGAGCGGGGGGGTGGGCGGCGGTAGGGATAGACACACGGGACATGAGCGGGGGGTGGGCGGCAGGAGGGATAGACACACGGGGCATGAGCGGGGGATGGGCGGCGGGAGGGATAGACACATGGGGCATGAGCAGGGGTGGGCAGCGGGAGGGATAGACACACGGGGCATGAGCGGGGTGTGGGCGGCAGGAGGGATAGACACATGGGGCATGAGCGGGGGGTGGGCGGCGACAAGGATGGACACACGCGGCATGAGCAGGGGGTGGGCGGCGGGAGGGATAGACACACGGGGCATGAGCGGGGGGTGGGAGGGAGGGATAGACACATGGGGCATGAGCGGGGGTGGTGGGCGGGAGGGATAAACACACGGGGCATGAGCGGGGGTTGTGGACGGGAGGGATAGACACACGGGGCATGAGCGGGGTTGGGCGGCTGGAGGGATAGACACACGGGGCATGAGCGGGGGGTCAGAGGGAGGGGGTGAGGGGAGAGACACGTGGGGCTTGAGTGGGGGGTAGGCGGTGGGAGGGATAGAGACACGGGGCATGAGCAGGGGTGGGCGGCGGGAGCTATAGAGACACGGGGCATGAGCGGGGGGAGGGATAGAGACACAGAGCATGAGCGGGGTGGGCGGCAGGAGGGATAGACACACAGGGCATGAGCGGGGGTTGGGCGGTGGGAGAGATAGACACACGGGGCATGAGCGGGGGGTGGGCAGTGGGAGGGATAGACACACAGGGCATGAGCGGGGGTTGGGCGGGAGGGATAGACACACGGGGCATGAGTGGGGGTGGGCGGTGGGAGGGAGAGACACACGCGGCATGAGCGGGGGGTGGGCGGCGGGAGGGATAGACACACGGGGCATGAGCGGGGAGTGGGCAGCGGGAGGTATAGACACACAGGGAATGAGCGGGTGATGGGCGGGTGGGAGGGATAGACACACAGGGAATGAGCGGGGTGGGCGGGAGGGAGGGATAGACACATGGGGCATGAGCGGGGGGAGGGTGGCGTGAGGGATAGAGACACTGGGCATGAACGGGGGTGGGAGGCGGGAGGGATAGAGACACGAGGCATGAGCGCGGGGTGGGTGGCAGGAGCGATAGAGACACGGGGCATGAGCGGGGGGTGGGCAGCGGGAGGGATAGAGACACGGGGCATGAGCGGGGGAGGGATAGAGACACGGGGCATGAGCGGGGTAGGGATAGAGAGACAGGGCATGAGCGGGGGGTGGGCGGCGGGAGGGATAGACACACGGGGCATGAGCGGGGGTGGGCGGCGGGAGGGATAGACACACGGGGCATGAGTGGGGGTGGGGGGTGGGGGAGAGGTTTAGAGACACACAGGGCATGAGCGGGGCTGGGGGAGGGGAGAGACACATGGGGCATGAGCGGGGGGTGGGCGGTGGGAGGGATAGAGACATGAGGCATGAACGGGGGGTGGGCCGCGGGAGGGATAGAGACACGGGACATGAGCGGGAGGGAGAGAGACACACGAGGCATGAGCGGGGGGTGAGCGGGAGGGGGAGAGACACAAGGGACATGAGCGGGGGTGGGCGGCGGGAGGGATAGTCACAAGGGGCTTGAGCGGGGGGTGGGCGGGAGGGCTAGACAAACGGGGCAGGATCAGGGGGTGGGCGGGAGGGATAGACACACGGGGCATGAGCGGTGGGAGGGATAGACACACGGGGCATGAGTGGGGGGTGGGCGGGAGGGAGGGATAGACACACGGGCAATGAGCGGGGGTGGGCGGAAGGGAAGGATAGACACATGGGGCATGAGCGGGGGGTGGGCGGCGGGAGGGATAGAGACACGGGGCATGAGCGGGGGGTGGGCAGCGGGAGGGATAGAGACACGGGGCATGAGCAGGGGGTGGGCGGCGGGAGGGATCGAGACACGGGGCATGAGCAGGGGGTGAGCGGCGGGAGGGATAGACACACGGGGCATGAGCGGGGGAGGGCGGCGGGAGGGATAGAGACAAGGGGTATGAGTGGGGGTTGGGCGGCGGGAGGGATAGACACATGGGGCATGAGCTGTGGGTGGGCAGCGAGAGGCATAGAGACACAGGGCATGAGCAGGGGGTGGGCGGCGGGAGGGATAGAGACACAGGGCATGAGCGGGGGGTGGGCGGCAGGAGGGATAGAGACACGGGGCATGAGAGGGGGGATGGATAGAGACATGGGGCATGAGCCGGGGGTGGGCGGCGGGAGGGATAGACACACGGGGCATGAGCGGGGGGGTGGGCGGCAGGAGGGATAGACACTCGGGGCATGAGCGGGGGTGGGCGGTGGGAGGGATAGAGACACGGGGCATGAGCGAGGGGAGGGATAGAGACACGGGGCATGAGCGGGGAGAGGGATAGAGACACGGAGCATGAGCGGGGGTGGGCGGCAGGAGGCATATACACACGTGGAATGAGCGGGGGTTGGGCGGCGGGAGGGATAGACACACGGGGCATGAGTGGGGGGTGGGCGGCGGGAGGGATAGACACATGGGGCATGAGCGGGGGTTGAGTGGGAGGGATAGACACACGGGGCATGAATGGGGGGTGGGCGGGAGGGAGGGATAGACACGCGGGGAATGAGCGGGGGTGGGCGGGAGGGAGAGATAGACACATGGGGCATGAGCGGTGGGAGGGATAGACACACGGGGCATGAGTGGGGGTGGGCGGGAGGGAGGGATAGAAACACGGGGAATGAGCGGGTGTGGGCGGGAGGGAAGGATAGACACATGGGGCATGAGCGGGGGTTGGGCGGCGGGAGGGATAGAGACACGGGGCATGAGCGGGGGGTTGGCAGCGGGAGGGATAGAGACACGGGGCATGAGCAGGGGGTGGGCGGCGGGAGGGATTGAGACATGGGGCATGAGCAGGGGGTGAGCGGCGGGAGGGATAGAGACACGGGGCATGAGCGTGGGTTTGGCGGCGGGAGGGATAGACACACGGGGCATGAGCGGGGGTGGGCGGCGGGAGGGATAGAGACAAGGGGTATGACCGGGGGTTGGGTGGCGGGAGGGATAGACACATGTGGCATGAGCTGGGGGTGGGCGGCGAGAGGGATAGAGGCACAGGGGCATGAGCAGAGGGTGGGCGGCGGGAGGGATAGAGACACAGGGCATGAGCGGGGGGTGTGCGGCAGGAGGGATAGAGACACGGGGCATGAGCGGGGGGATGGATAGAGACACGGGGCATGAGCCGGGGGGGTGGGCGGCAGGAGGGATAGACACTCGGGGCATGAGCGGGGGTGGGCGGTGGGAAGGATAGAGACACGGGGCATGAGCGAGTGGAGGGATAGAGACACGGGGCATGAGCGGGGGAGAGGGATAGAGACACGTAGCATGAGCGGGGGTGGGCGGCAGGAGGGATATACACACTTGGAATGAGCGGGGGTTTGGGCGGCGGGAGGGATAGACACACGGGCATGAGTGGGGGTGAGTGGGAGGGATAGACACGCAGGGAATGAGCGGGGGTGGGCGGGAGGGAGGGATAGACACACGTGGCATGAGCGGGGGGTGGGCGGCGGGAGGGATATAGACACGGGGCATGAGCTGGGGGTGGGCAGCGGAAGGGATAGAGACACGGGGCATGAGCAGGGGGTGGGTGGCGGGAAGGATAGAGACACGGGGCATTAGCAGGGGTGAGCGGCGGGAGGGATAGAGACACAGGGCATGAGCGGGGGGTTGGGCAGCGGGACGGATAGACACACGGGGCATGAGCGGGGGGTGGGCGGCTGGAGGGATAGACACACATGACATGAGCGGGGGGTGGGCGGCGGGAGGGATAGACACACGGGCCATGAGCGGGGGTGGGCGGCGGGAGGGATAGGGACAAGGGGTATGAGCGGGGTTTGGGTGGCGGGAGGGATAGACACATGGGGCATGGGGCTGGGCGGCGGGAGGGATAGAGACACAGGGCATGAGCAGGGGGTGGGCGGCAGGAGGGATAGAGACACAGGGCATGAGCGGGGGGTGGGCGGCAAGAGGGATAGAGACACGGGGCATGAGCGGGGGGGAGGGATAGAGACACGGGGCATGAGGCCAGTGGAGGGCGGCGGGAGGGATAGACACACGGGGCATGAGAAGGGGGGTGGGCGGCGGGAGGGATAGACACTCGGGGCATGAGCGGGGGGTGGGTGGTGGGAGGGATAGAGACACGGGGCATGAGCGAGGGGAGGGATAGAGACACGGGGCATGAGCGGGGAGAGGGATAGAGACACGGGGCATGAGCGGGGGGGTGGGCGGCAGGAGGGATATACACACGTGGAATGAGCGGGGGTTGGGCGGCGGGAGGGATAGACACATGGGGCATGACTGGGGGGGGGGGCGGGAGGGATAGACACATGGAGCATGAGCGGGGGGTGGGTGGGAGGGATAGACACATGGGGCATGAGTGGGGGGTGGGCGGGAGGGAGGGATATACACACGGGGAATGAGCGGGGGTGGGCGGGAGGAAGGATATACACATGGGGCATGAGTGGGGGGTGGGCGGGAGGGAGGATATACACATGGGGCATGAGCGGGGGGTGGGCATCGGGGGGATAGAGACACGGGGCATGAGCAGGGGTGAGCGGCGGGAGGGATAGAGACACAGGGCATGAGCGGGGGGTGGGCGGCAGGAGGGATATAGACACAGGGCATGAGCGGGGGGTGGGCGGCGGGAGGGATAGAGACACGGGGCATGAGCGGGGGAGGGATAGAGACACACGGCATGAGCGGGGGGTGGGCGGCAGGAGGGATAGATACACGGGGCATGAGCGATGGGTGGGCAGTGGGATGGATAGACACACAGGGCATGAGCGGGTGGTGGGCGGGAGGAATAGACACACGGGGCATGAGCAGGGGGCAGGCGGCGGGAGGGATAGACACACGGGGCATGAGCGGGAGTGGGCGGCAGGAGGGATAGGCACACAGGGCATGAGCGGGGGTTCAGGGGGTGGGGGGAGGTTTAGAGACACATGGGGCATTACCGGGGGTGGGGGAGGGGAGAGACACACGGGGCATGAGCGGGGGGTGGGCGGCGGGAGGGATAGAGACACGGGGCATGAGCGGGGGTGGGCGGCGGGAGGGATAGAGACACGGGGCATGAGCAGGGGGTGGGCGGCGGGAGGGATAGAGACACGGGGCATGAGCAGGGGGTGAGCGGCGGGAGGGATAGACACACGGGGCATGAGCTGGGGGAGGGCAGCGGGAGGGATAGACACACGGGGCATGAGCAGGGGGTGGGCGGCGGGAGGGATAGACACACGGGGCATGAGTGGGGGTGGGTGGCGGGAGGGATAGAGACAAGGGGTATGAGCGGGGGTTGGGCGGCGGGAGGGATAGTAACATGGGGCATGAGCTGGGGGTGGGCGGCGGGAGGGATAGAGACACAGGGCATGAGCAGGGGGTGGGCGGCGGGAGGGATAGAGACACAGGGCATGAGTGGGGGGTGGGCGGCAGGGGGATAGAGACACGGGGCATGAGCGGGGGGAGAGATAGAGACACAGGGCATGTGCCGGGAGTGGGCGGCGGGAGGGATAGACACACGGGGCATGAGCGGGGGTGTGGGCGGAGGGAGGGATAGACATTCGGGGCATGAGCGGGGGTGGGCGGTGGGAGGGATAGAGACACGGGGCATGAGCGAGGGGAGGGATAGAGACACGGGGCATGAGCGGGGAGAGGGATAGAGACACGGAGCATGAGCGCGGGTGGGCGGCAGGAGGGATATACACACGTGGAATGAGCGGGGGTTGGGCGGCGGGAGGGATAGACACACGGGGCATGAGTGGGGGGTGGGCGGCGGGAGGGATAGACACATGTGGCATGAGCTGGGGGTGGGCGGCTGGAGGGATGGAGACACAGGGCATGAGCAGGGGGTGGGCGGCGGGAGGGATAGAGACACAGGCCATGAGCTGGGGGTGGGCGGCGGGACGGATAGACACACGGGGCATGAGCTGGGGGAGGGCGGCGGGAGGGATAGACACACGGGGCATGAGCAGGGGGTGGGCGGCGGGAGGGATAGACACACGGGGCATAAGTGAGGGTGGGTGGCGGGAGGGATAGAGACAAGGGGTATGAGCAGGGGGTGGGCGGCGGGAGGGATAGAGACACAGGGCATGAGCGGGGGGTGTGCGGCGGGAGGGATAGAGACACAGGGCATGAGCAGGGGGTGGCAGCGGGAGGGATAGAGACACAGGGCATGAGCGGGGGGTGGGCGGCAGGAGGGATAGAGACATGGGGCATGAGCGGGGGGAGGGATAGAGACACGGGGCATGTGCCGGGGGTGGGCGGCGGGAGGGATAGACACACGGGGCATGAGCGGGGGTGTGGGCGGAGGGAGGGATAGACACTCGGGGCATGAGCGGGGGTGGGCGGTGGGGAGGGATAGAGACACGGGGCATGAGCGATGGGAGGGATAGAGACACGGGGCATGAGCGGGGAGAGGGATAGAGACACGGAGCATGAGCGGGGGGTGGGCAGCAGGAGGGATATACACACGTGGAATGAGCGGGGGTTGGGCGGCGGAAGGGATAGACACACGGGGCATGAGTGGGGGGTGGGCAGCGGGAGGGATAGACACATGGGACATGAGCAGGGGGTGGGTGGGAGGGATAGACACACGGGGCATGAGTGGGGGTTGGGTGGGAGGGAGGGATAGACACGCGGGGAATGAGCGGGGGTGGGCGGGAGGGAGGGATAGACACATGGGGCATGAGCGGGGGGTGGGCGGCGGGAGGGATAGAGACACGGGGCATGAGCTGGGGGTGGGCAGCGGGAGGGATAGAGACACGGTGCATGAGCAGGGGGTGGGCGACGGGAGGGATAGAGACACTGGGCATGACCAGGGGGTGGGCGGTGGGAGGGATAGACACACGGGGCATGAGCTGGGGGTGGGCGGTGGGAGGGATAGACACACGGGGAATGTGCGGAGGTGGGCGGCGGGAGGGATAGAGGCAAGGGGTATGAGCGGGGGTTGGGCGGCCGGAGGGATAGAGACACAGGGCATGAGCGGGGGGTGGGCGGCAGGAGGGATAGAGACACTGGGCATGAGCGGGGGAGGGATAGAGACACGGGGCATAAGCCGGGGGTGGGCGGCGGGAGGGATATACACACTGGGCATGAGCGTGGGGGTGGGCGGTGGGAGGGATAGACACTCGGGGCATGAGCGGGGGGTGGGCGGTGGGAGGGATAGAGACATGGGGCATGAGCAAGGGGAGGGATAGAGACACGGGGCATGAGCGGGGAGAGGGATAGAGACACGGAGCATGAGCGGGGGGTGGGCGGCAGGAGGGATATACACACCCTGGAATGAGCGGGGGTTGGGCGGCGGGAGGGATAGACACATGGGGCATGAGTGGGGGCTGGGCGGCGGGAGGGATAGACACATGGGGCATGAGCGGGGGGTGGGTGGTAGGGATAGACACACGGGGAATGAACGTGGGTGGGCGGGAGGGAGGTATAGACACACGGGGCATGAGCGGGGGAGGGATAGAGACACGGGGCATGAGCGGGGGAGGGATAGAGACACGGGGCATGAGCAGGGGGTGGGCAGCGGGAGGGATAGATATACGGGGCATGAGCGATGGGTGGGCAGTGGGATGGATAGACACACGGGGCATGAGCGGGTGGTGGGCTGGAGGAATAGACACACGGGGCATGAGCGGGGGCAGGCGGCGGGAGGGATAGACACATGGGGCATGAGCGGGGGGGGTGGGCGGCGGGAGGGATAAGCACACACGGCATGAGCGGGGGGTCAGGGGTGGGGGGGAGGTTTAGAGACACACGGGGCATGAGCGGGGGTGGGGGGAGGGGAGAGACACACGGGGCATGTGTTGGGGTGGGGGGAGGGGAGAGACACACGGGGCATGAGCTGGGGTGGGGGGAGGGGAGACACACATGGGGCATGAGCAGGGGTGGGGGAGGGGAGAGACACACGGGGCATAAGCGGGGGTGCGGGGGAGGGGAGAGACACACGGGGCATGAATGGGGGTGGGAGGGAGGAGAGAGACACACGGGGCATGAGCAGGGGGTGGGTGGCGGGAGGGATAGAGACACGGGGTATGAGCGGGGTTGGGCGGCAGGAGGGATAGACACATGGGGCATGAGCTGGGGGTGGGCGGCGGGAGGGATAGAGACACAGGGCATGAGCAGGGGTGGGCGGAGGGAGGGATAGACACTCGGGGCATGAGCGGGGGGTGGGCGGTGGGAGGGATAGAGACACAGGGCATGAGCGAGGGGAGGGATAGAAACACGGGGCATGAGCGGGGGGAGGGATAGAGACATGGAGCATAAGCGGGGGGTGGGCGGCAGGAGGGATATACACACATGGAATGAGCGGGGGTTGGGCGGCGGGAGGGATAGACACACGGGGCATGAGTGGGGGGTGGGCGGCGGGAGGAATAGACACATGGGGCATGAGCGGGGGGTGGGTGGGAGGGATAGACACACGGGGCATGAGTGGGGTGGGGGGGGATAGAGACACAGGGCATGAGCAGGGGGTGGGCGGCTGGAGGGATAGAGACACTGGGCATGAGCAGGGGGTGAGCGGCGGGAGGGATAGAGACACTGGGCATGAGCAGGGGGTGAGCGGCGGGAGGGATAGAGACACAGGGCATGAGCGGGGGGTGGGCGGCGGGAGGGATAGGGACACGGGGCATGAGCGGGGTTGGGCGGCGGGAGGGATAGAGACACAGGGCATGAGCAGGGGAGGGATAGAGACACGGGGCATGAGCGGGGGAGGGATAGAGACACGAGGCATGAGCAGGGGGTGGGCGGCGGGAGGGATAGATACACAGGGCATGAGCGATGGGAGGGCAGTGGGATGGATAGACACACGGGGCATGAGCGGGTGGTGGGCGGGAGGAATAGACACACGGGGCATGAGCAGGGGGTGAGCGGCGGGAGGGATAGAGACACGGGGTATGAGCAGGGGGTGGGCGGCGGGACGGATAGCCACACGGGGCATGAGCGGCGGGTGGGCGGCGGGAGGGATAGACACACAGGGCATGAGCGGGGGGTGGGCGGCGGGAGGGATAGACACACGGGGAATGTGCGGAGGTGGGCGGCGGGAGGGATAGAGACAAGGGGTATGAGCGGGGGTTGGGCGGCTGGAGGGATAGACACATGGGGCATGAGCGGGTGGGCGGCGGGAGGGATAGAGACACAGGGCATGAGCAGGGGGTGGGCGGCGGGACAGATAGAGACACAGGGCATGAGTGGGGGGTGGGCGGCAGGAGGGATAGAGACACAGGGCATGAGCGGGGGAGGGATAGAGACACGGGGCATGAGCCGGGGGTGGGCGGCGGTCGGGATATACACACGGGGCATGTGCGGGGGGGGTGGGCGGTGGGCGGGATAGACACTCGAGGCATGAGCGGTGGGTGGGCGGGAGGGGGAGAGACACACGGGGCATGAGCATGGGGTGGGCGGCGGGAGGGATAGACACACGGGGCATGAGCGGGGGGTGGGCGGTGGATCGGGATAGAGACATGGGGCATGAGCGAGGGGAGGGATAGAGACACAGAGCATGAGCGGGGGTGGGCGGCAGGAGGGATATACACACGTGGAATGAGCGGGGGTTGGGCGGCGGGAGGGATAGACACACGGGGCATGAGTGGGGGGTGGGCGGGAGGGGGAGAGACACACGGGGCATGAGCAGGGGGTGGGTGGCGGGGGGGATAGAGACACGGGTATGAGCGGGGGTTGGGGGGGCATGGCCTGGAGCTCATGGCGAGTGGAAGCTGAGTCGCCGTGCTCCGGCCGAGGCGCCGTTTCCAGATCCTTTTGCCTACTTAAAATCGCACCTGAGATAGAAAGAATCAGTTCCGACGGGAGGGGAACCGACCCCGGACACGCTGCAGAGGTCTTCCCCTGGATCCGGGCCCCCGGGCCCACGGATTCATCCTGATAACGGTCCCCCCCTTTTTTGGCGGGACCCAAGATGGCGGCCATCTTACGAAACTAATGTCGCAGGAGAACGCCGGCCGCCTCTTGCAGCCAAACCGACCTATCAACTTCTGCTGCGGCTGCGTCGGGGGTGAGGAGCCTCTACCTTTATCCGGCCCTGCTGAGCTGAACCAACCAGAGCCCCCGGCCGGGGATTCTAAACCGGGGCTCAGACCCGCACCACCGAGCACGACCCCGGCCATCGACAACAGACGACGGGTGGCGGTGGGGAGAGCGCCGGGCATGAGCGCGAACGACTCGATAAAAATCCCACTGTACACCCTCTTGAAAACTTGAGCCTGGACCACCCTGCTTCCGACAAATAACCCCGGCACCTGTCTCCACACGATTGAGTGGCGCCAATATGGCGTCCAGGAGCAAGACAAAGGCAAGCACCATGGACACCTACGTGTCCGCTAAAGCGAAGACTCCTCCGCAGCCAAGCGCTTCCACTCCTGAACCCCCTCGAGCGCAACCAACAGGTTCCCCAGAAAACCAAGCACAAGTACTGGAGGCGATTGAATCATTGCGTGCGTTCATAGACATGAGAATTGGGAGTTCAAATCTGAGCTGCAGCTTGTGCGCCAGGACGCCCGCAACTTGACGGAAAGGGTGACCTCCGCCGAATCCACCATTAAAGAGACGTCGGGAGACACAACGGAGCTGAAGGCCAAGGTGACGGACCTAGAAAGGAAGGTACTCACACTTGAAGCTAGGGCCGAAGAGGCCGAGGGCCGAGCCAGACGCGCCAACATCCGAATACTGGGGGTGCCGGAGGGAAGCGAGGGCCCGGATCCGACGGCCTATGTGGAATCCCTGATACAACAGGAGGTGGGCGCAGGAAAGCTGACGCAGGGATTCTCGATTGAAAGGGCGCACAGATCGCTGCAGAAGAAACCCCCGCCGGGCTCGCGCCCCCGCCCTATAATTGCCAAAGTTCTGAACTTCCGAGATAGGGAGATTATCCTCCGACACTCCAGAGAGGAGGGCCCTATCGAACGCAACGACTCTAAGATAACGATCTACCCTGATTACACCCCGAAAGTTCAACGGGAGAGGAACTCATTCGTACCGATCAAGGCTCGGCTCAGACAACTTGACCTAAAATATATGTTGCTCTACCCCTCCAGACTAAAAGTGATCCACAAGGGCAAGGCGATCTTCTTGGAATCCCCGGCAGCGGCGACCATGTGGCTAGAGGACAACAATCTAGCAGCGGACAATGACTCTCAACTTTCCGCGAATTGATGACCCCCTCGCCCGATGCGAAGATGTCATGCCTCATACACTCAACTCGGACGTTAGGCACACGATCTAAGAAGAAGGTAACAGCACCCAATAGTTCGCAAAGATGAAACGGCCCTCGCTCGGCCCCCGCCGGGCACAGGGCCCCACCCCCCACGAACAGAATAGGTCAGGGCCGGTCGCCTGCCCGACCTTCCTCGTGCCCGATACCCGGATGGGTCCAGACGGCACGAGAGCGCCTGAGCACCCGCAAAACTCTGTCGTTGCTGGGCGCACCAGTTTTAGTTTTCTTATTTGTTTTTGTTCACACCACAGCCCTCAGACTACTAATGAAGCAGAAAAATGGGACCGGAGGCTCTTGGGGGCGGCGGACGGGACGTCGCCAGACCCCGAGGGGGACAATGTACCGCCCGGAGGCGGGGGAGGCGCGGAAGAGGAGGCTGAAACAATAACTCCATGGCGTCCCAAATCAAGGTGATGACGTGGAATGTGAGGGGCATGGGCACGTACATGAGGAGGAATCGGATTCAATCCTATTTGCGTAGGAAAAAGATATCAATAGCAATGCTCCAAGAGACCCACCTCACGGACGAAGCAACGGCCAAACTCTCCGAGAAGTGGGGAGGTACTGGGAAAGGGGCGCCTTACTCCAAATTCGCCAGAGGAGTGTTCACGTGGGTGAGCCCAACTGTCCCCTTCCACCTGTTGGGCCACAAAGCCGATAAGGAGGGCAGATATCTAATATTATGGGGCACCATCGATTCCATACCGGTGTGCCTGGTGAACTCATATTTCCCGCAACAAGGAATACCCTCACACCTCGCAATGCTCACTGCCAAGATCATTCCCATGAGAGAGAGCGCTTTCATATGGGGCGGCGACTTCAATTCCGTCAGGCACGGCGCACTGGACAGGTCGGTTCCCCCCCGTTCCCTGAACAACCTCGCGTCTAACGCGCTGAATACGGCAATAGAACAGCTCGACCTGGTGGACATCTGGAGGGAACAACATCCCACCGAGAGGAGCTACTCCTATTACTCGGCCCCCCACAAGGTACACACGAGAATAGACTATCTGTTCATTGATCGTGCGCTGGCTCAGCAGGTGGACGACACACTTTACCTAGGTAGAACCATATCTGATCACTCACCGCTGATCATGCAATGGACCCCTAGAGGACCCAGGCCACCAATCCCGCTATGGAGAATGCCACCCGCAGCACTCACAGACCACGCATTCAGGGAGGAACTGGGTACCAAACTTGAAGATTATCTCGACATTAATACAGGTTCAGTATCACGCTGGAGCATACTTTGGGAGGCCATGAAAGTTGTCACAAGAGGCGAGGTTATATCAGGTGCCGGAGGTATTCGCAAGCAACTGAGACTGAAACTGGAGAAATTGGAAGACAGGATCACCCACCTTGAATCCGAACTCAATAACGCGCCCGATGCCGAAACAGAGTTGAAGGATACCCGGGAGGAGTGCCTATTGGCATGGAACAGACTGTCCAAATTCGACTACGCGACCTACATAGCCAGAACTCACAAAGAAGCTGATAAGCCTGGTAGAATGCTTGCCTGGCTGTGTGGGCGCGAGTT